>NC_079312.1:42146820-47530981 GCF_029931775.1 Euleptes europaea | reverse complement strand
GCCACCTCCAGCTGATCAGCAGGCCTCGTCCTCCCGGTGAGTAAGGGGTTCAGGGGCTCTTCTCCCTCCCCCCTAGGGTGGCGCTGGGGTCAGGGTGGGTGTGGAGGGCCTGGGAGGGGGTGGCACTGGGGTCGGGGGTGGGTCTGGAGGGCCCGGGAGGCCGGGCGGGAGGGCGACCTGGGGCAGGGGCATTGTGTAAGCCGACCCTCGGCTTATACACGGGTGCCTAATTTTTCCCCATTTTTGGGGTAAAATTAGGCATCTCGGCTTATACGCGGGTCGGCTTATACATGAGTATATACGGTATATTCATATTTTCTGTACTGTGTAGTTTACGCCCCCCCCCCATACACACCTTTGTGTGTTCAAGATTCTTCCCAGTGCTTCTGATTTTATTTTTCCAAAGTTACTATCAGCCATAGTGTTTCTATTTATGAAATTAAAAATCAGAATTAGTGATTTATTTTATAGGACAGTTGTGATTATAAGCAGTAATTTTAATATGCTTCGTGCTAGAAAAAGGATAAGCGATAATATTTAATATACTTTGTTTAAAATCTAGAGCCAGATGAGCTGTTTTCACTGGAGAGGATTTTCAATTTTGTGGATAGTGTCCATATGTTCAGTTATTTTGCTTCTTGCTATAATATGCAGAAAACAAGTATTTAGCAAAATGAGGATCTTTTTTATTAAGCTGAACAGATGCAGTTGTAGTTTTCAGTGTAAAATCTCCCTAGGCAATTTGTTAAGCGCTCAGCTCACAGGTATTGATTGTGATGCTGGCAATCTCTATAAACAAGAAAGGTGCACACAAGCTATCATACCCCTTCAAGAAAATCATAGTGCCAGGGACTCCAGGACCTGAATTAAAAATTGTAGGACATGAGGCTGGAATGTAGCCTAGTAAACCTCAGAACCCTCCACAGCTGGAGAATGGAATACAGATGTGCAACCTTGGCCCTATCAATTTTGTTTTGGATTTGCCTGAAATTGTGCTGAAATTGTACCCTTGGTATCTGTATTTAAGTAATTACTTCAATGGATTTAATACATTATTAAATTAATAAATGTGATAATTTATTTACTAAATTATTAAACTTCTGAAAGCTTAATTAAAAAAAAAGTGGTACCAAAAAAGTACCACTAGCTTTGGCTGATCATATCTTTAATTGGTGAAATGTGGTGCTGCTTTTATGTATTATAAAAAATGGTCCAAAGATCATTTGTGTTATAATTTCTGATATATGAATATCCCAAAATGGGTAACTGTACAGAAAACCATTTGTCTTGCACTTACCAGGCAAGATGGGAGTTCTTACATAGCATAACGGTGCCATGTTCGGTGTAGTCTTATCCTCGGATATGAAGTAGCTGACCAAAGCCAGCCATGGCAAACCTGCAGTGACTTGGACAATGCTGCTGATCTGTCCCGTGTGGTGAATAATTGCCATGATGATGACCAGGCAGACAAGGTGGGGAAAAAATCTAGGACATTTCACAAAGTCTGTCATTTTAGTTCCTTCTTAACCATACTTCCACTTATTTAAAATAAGCCAGAGCTGGGGAGGAAAAACCTAGGTGAGGACGCATATAGGGAAACTCTTATCTGGAAGGGATTATGTGAAGGGGACTTCATCTCTTCCTTCGTGATAGTTGCTGCTGTCGTCCTAGGATGCTAAGGGACCAGTAGAGCTTGGCCTTACCAGCCTTTCTAGGGTTGCAGACCAGTGCAGCTAAGCCATCAAGGCATCCAGTAAAAGTCCAATACTGGCCATTGCAAAAGACAAGCTGCTGCCTGATCTACCTTAGTTTTCCTCTAGTTCTTCCCTCTGTCTGAAAGATCTTTTTCAGTGCTTTCACTTCATTAGTATGAGCCAGATTTGTTGTTTTCTCAAGTGGCAATCACTCAATCACTAATTATTTTTGCCAGCAAATCCCCTTCTGACTTATTAAAGCACAACTTGGGTATAATTGAAGGACATCAATGAGAATTCTGCTTTGAATACTTTGTAAATACATTCACACCCACATATATATGTATATATGGTCATGAAAACCGTATTGGTATTTCTTCTTTGAATTATTTGGTCTGTTTGGTGTCTATGTCATAGTCATTCTATTTCTACTTTGTGTATGCCACATAGCCAATTATGACATAAATTACCACTTAAGGACAAATGTTGCTATATATGTTATTTGATAATGCTGGATTATATTCCTACATGTTCTTGTCCAGTGGCATTGATTCTGCATCAATTACAAGTGATGCTGCTTGTAATAAACACGAAAGTCTAGAGGTCAGGTTCATATATTCCATAGAAGTGATGTTCTACGGCATAAATAACCTCCAGTGTGAGCAGAAATTTCTGGAGCAAGAATCACACGAATTAGGGCTGTTTGAGTGACAGTTGCTAGAAAGCGCCCACTTTACACTATAGAATGTGTACAGGAAGACCCTGGAGAGCCGCTACCGGTCTGAGTAGTCAATACTGACTTCGATGGACCTAGGGTCTGATTCAGTATAAGGCAGCTTCATGTGTTTACCATGTGTTTAGGAAAGGGGTAACATGCTCTACCACAGTGCTGTTGCTGCGCTGTCGTGGTTGAATGTATGAACTTTGGTGGTTCAAATTCATAACAATGAAAATGGTGTTCGGAGTGGAACCCCCCCCCCCCCCGCTCACTTGGTCTAAAGAATCTTTACTCGGTAGGCCATGTACTGAAAATATGTTGCTTTAAGTAGCAATTTATAGGTCATTGTTTGCTTGCACAAGAAGCAGCATGTACTGAAAATATTTTGCTTTAAGTAGCAATTTATAGGTCATTGTTTGCTTGCACAAGAAGCAACTTAATAGGAAAGCTAATGACATGAATGCATTTCCATTTGTTTTGTTCTTCTAATACTGTGTTGTATGAGAATGCTAATCCATGTTTGAGCCGCAGACCATCTTTAACAGAGAGCTCCAAGCAGGGATTCTGCAGTGCGTTTCTGTTACATACTTGTTGTGTTGCTGTACAGCAGGCTCAGTGATTAGAAACTGTCTATAATAATGTTCACCACTTAGCTGTCAAGCTGTCTGCATAAACACAGAATGTGATTAAATATGAAAGATATGTATATTAGCTCAGCGCAACTGGACAAATGTTTGTGCTTCTGATTAATGTCTTATAGATAAAAAACAACGGCAGGCCCTGGAGTTTTAGTGTCATTGACAAGTGCCTGATGGACACCGCCTCAGTAGGAAATTGTGTAAACAGTTGCAACTTTAAAAAAACACAACCCTGTGAGGATGGTGGTTATGCAGATGAGCATTTCCATAGACAGGAAGGGCTGTATTGTTCTTGGCAGATTTAAAAACTTGTTTAAAACTTGGGTTTGCGCTGTTAGCAAGCAAGTTTTTTTTTTTTACATAGAAGAGTTATGACCACTTTGTCCGCATGGACTCATGACTTGTACATAGCCCGGTGATGTTTCTCTAGTGCAATAACATGTGGCAGTACTGCGACGACATACATATCTTTCATATTTAATCACATTCTGTGTTTATGCAGACAGCTTGACAGCTAAGTGGTGAACATTATTATAGACAGTTTCTGTTGTGCTAACCTATTAAATGCCACAGATGTAAAGGGAAAGGGAGCTTAGTGGGCTCGTGGCAGTAGCGGGACTGGAAACGGGTTATTATGTGCAGTCTTAATGGGTGGAATGGGAGGTTTGGGTTCCCCATCCTCAATGGCCCTTTCTCTCCTTGCCTTCAACTCTGCTGCATATTTTCTGTTTTATAATGCAGTAGGTCTGTATGAGCTTCCAAGTTCCCGTTGTCCATGGGAGTAGAAAACTCATATCTCATTGTAAGTCAGTTAGTCTCTCAGATGTCATAGCCCAGTCCAGAGCCCAAGAGCTCTGTTATTGATTTATTGTGAACAAGGGAGTTGTGAGTACATAGTGTTCCCTTGCTTCAACAAAGGAACGTTAACCAAGGACAGCATTTCTCAAACTGGGGCTGAGGGGCCTGTGAGGGTACGTTTTGGGGGCGGGGAGGAGTCCTTTGTAAAAATACAGGGTGAGGCCCTTTCACGCCCGTCCAGCTAACACAAAACAGCCCACTGATTTATAGACATAGGGGAAGGACTCTGTAGCTCGGGGGAGGGGTGTAAAATTGGGTTCCCCCTCTTCTTTACCTTCATTATACCCTGCTTTCTCCCCAGTGGGGACCCAAAGTGGCTTAGATCATTCTCCCCTCCTCCATTTTATCCTCACAACAACCCTATGAGGTAGGTTAGGCTGAGAGCATGTGACTGGCCCAAGGTTACCCAGCAAGTTTCCATGGCAGAGTCGGAATTTGAACCTGGGTCTCAAAGACCCTAAGTCTGACACTCTCACCATTACACCATGCTGGCTCTCTTACAAAGGGTGGGAGCTCATAGAAGTGCCCCTGCCCATATGAGCAGCTAGCCTCTAGATCACCTTGGAGCACCAGCCCAAAAATGGGCTGATTAGTCATTGGAAACCAATAGCTCAGCCCTAGCAACTCTAATGGGTTGAGTGACACCAAGGAATTCTGCTTCTACAGTAGTCACCACAGGTGACTCCACTGTAAACATTTGATTGGTTTTCTCTGTTTTTCAGTTCAAAGGATTTTGGCAGACAGAGACGGCAATGGCTCTGCATACATAGGTAATGGTGGTTTCCAATGGAATACCAGAAGTTTTGTGTGATGCTGGCTGTCCTGTGTTTCTATGAGCAGCTCAGAAAGTTTTCCCAGGCCCCTTCCAGTCCATGCTCAGCTGACATGTATCTAGAAGTTATTAACCAGTCACTTGCACAAAGTCCCTTCCAATCAAGGAGGAAGATTGATTCGAACTTGTACCAGGTCCTTTTGAGTTGTAGTTCAATAGAATCAGCTGCTCTCCAACACCTGGCTGTGTAGGCCAAATACAGATAATACACACGCTTTACTTAAACTCGCTTTTAAATTGTTGTTGATAACAGTTTGGCTGCATAGTTTCAGTGACATGAAAGGGCAGAAGCTTCTATGGGATATTTGCAGCTTCCTGTAGGCACTTTGAAAATGGGCTGCCTGATACATAGTATGAGCCATTCAAAAAACGTTAAATGAAATAGGGGGTCCTCCACTTGATGAGGTTTGAGAGTTGCTCCTTTAGGATACGTTTCTTTTGACTGGTCTTAATATCGACATGATTTTCAAATATTTTTCAATGGGTAACAAACCAGGGTTTTTATGCCCCATTTATTCTTACTAATGGAGAATCAAAAGGTTCTCAATATTGAAGAGAGTCATAATGGCGAGAAATGACTAGTTACTGTCCATACTAATGCCCTCTGGCTTGAATGAGGATTTAAACTGGGCTCCTTTTCTGTAAGTTTTTCTTGCATCTTGTTTCTGTGGACCTACTTTCCCTTAAACTTTCCCTACTTAATATTTGTAACAGTAGTTGTGTTACAAATGCGTCATTTGTTTTGGTTTAATTCTTTTATTGACATATTTAAACTTTATGTTCACTATATTGGATGCTGTTGTATGTACGGACTGCTTTTATCATACTTAAATTTTTAAATAAATACATAGAATAAGTAAGTGCTTGCGATGGTACACCCTGACTCATGATAACATGAAAGTTTGAAACTGTGTGTTTGAAATTATGTATTTTTACACTTTAAACATCTTTGATCCCACACTGATTTGGACCAAGTATCTCTGGAGTTTGGGCCTGGCTCAACATGGGATGCTTTGAATGTTCATCAGCACCCTTATCTCTTTTCCATTTTTCTAAATTTACCTGATGGCACTGATAGGGAGAGCTCACAGGGGAATCATTTGTGGCGGCATCTGGGGTCATCAGAAACAATGGGGCGTGAGGTTCCTATGGTTCCTGTTAGCTTGAGAGACATCTGAGCCACGGGACTCTATTAGAAGCACTTTGGTAGTGTACGCATGCAACAATGTCTGTGTCTTTGGTGAGAGCCATTACTGCTATTTTCAGGTGGACAGGTGCGTGTGTTTTGGGGAAGAGGTTGTACCTAGGGTTGCCAACTTTTTAAGCAGAGGCTAGATGACCATCTGTCGGCAATGCTGATTCTGACCTTAGGCAGATGATGAGAGGGAGGGCATCTTGGCCATCTTCGGGGCATGGAATAGGGGGTCACTGGGAGTGTGGGGGGAGAGGTATTTTTAAATTTCCTGCAGTGTGCAGGGGGTTGGACTAGATGACCCTGGTGGTCCCTTCCAACTTTATGATTCTATGAACTGCCAGGTGGGGGCTGGAGATCTCCTGGAATTACAGCTGATCTCCAGAATACATACATCACTAACTTATTAGAAAATGAAAGATGGACTGCATGGGATTATACCCTACCGAGGTCCATCCTCTCCATAAACCCCACTCTCCACCCTCGAATCCCCAGGTATTTCCAAACCCAGATTGGCAACCCTAGTTGTACCAAGCTGGCCTCAGGTCCCTGTTGGGTTCCTGATGACATATTAAGAGCATAATAGTTCCTCAATCACACAGGAACATCAAGAATCCATGAAAAATGCCTCTAAAGACAATGATCTTTACAAATAACAGAATATTTATTACCAATAACTTTAAAAAAGATTACATCTGCTAGATCACTGATAAATATCATTTACACTGGGGAGAAAAACTACATAGGCTTTTTTTCTTTCATTTTATTTCTTTTGTGAATTTTTTTTGTTCCATTTTTGTTTTTACATAGAAGTAACCATATCAAACTAAGAAAGGAACACAGCTTGAAATACTGACAATATTTCTCTGGTTAACACCCCCGACTTACACAAGTGGAATCCTGATTATGAGTTACTGAATAAATATATTTTTGAAAGGTTTAAAAGTTAGCTTGTATCATTTCGGAGCAAAAAAGACTAAGTTACAGGCAAATTTAAGCTATCCAGAAGAACAAATTATAAACCTCTGCAGTGTATTTTTTTAAGACTTGGAAAAAAATTAATTAAAAAACCCCACTGCCATTTTAAGGATTCTTTCTCCCATTAGAACTACACTTACAAAAAGTCTCTTGTAATAACAAACAAACTTTGTCATATTAATATATTTTTTTCTTGTAAATTTTGTTCCAGAACTGAGCCGTCTCTGGTGCATGCACAGAGTTCTGCGAGAGCAGGCTGCCCCTGCTTGTGTAGAACGTCATGTGTGCATGAAACGTCCTGCATGTACACTGGCGTCACCGGACTGGGCATTCCGCAAACTCTGATCCAGCAGAATTCTTGCTGGAATGAATGGAAGCTGCGTGAGAAAACTATATGGTAGACTGCAGTCAAGGACACATCTGAATGTGATTTTATAAACACGCTGGATATGTATAAAGAGTAGAGTTGTCAAGAGAATGCAACTTTGATCTTCAGAGCATGCTTAAGATGGTAGGTTCTGTTCCCTTGTGCCTGGCGGAAAGCCTGGAGGATTTGAAGTCTTAAAATAAAAGAATTATTTAGAAGTGCATAGAGACACCCAGACATACATATGATTTTTAATGGAAAAAGCCTTTTTAGAGAGGTATTCACTAGAACATTATTTATTAGATTTAGTTTTATGTCCTATCTCAAACAAGATCATATAAACATAGATCATTTTTTAATTAATTTATGAAACCAATCTATGGAGAATTACAGCTAACATGTACCTGTTAAAAGAAATACATATTCAGACATGGAAATCAGCATAAGAATATTTCATTTTCAGTCTCAAAGGCTCGCAATATCCTGATTAAAATGGTGCAAACCCAGAATAACATCAGTAGTTCAACTGGTGGAATTTCAGATTTTACCACATTTAGAATCTTGTTCTTTGCTATAGCAACTTCTGGTTTACATTACAATAGTGATGACAACTATATGAAATTACCATTAATTTGAAATGTTAGATTTTTAGGAAAAGCTAAATCAGTACATCAAAATAAAATAAAAAAAAACTCTTGCTGTGCATCATTAAAACACTGGCTAGATGATGATCTTATGCAGTTTATTTATACAAACCGAAAAATAATTGCATTGAAATATATTTTGGATTTGTTTCAGATGGTTGATCCAATATTTTATGTCAAAAGTGCTGGATTTAACCAAGACCATCCTAATTGATTTAAATGGTGGCATGGAGAGTTTCATACATATAGGTATCCTAACTTAGCCTTCCTCTCTGCCCTGTACTTCTCTCTCAATTGGTTTCACTGCCGCTGTGCTGGATACCCTGAGCCATGCCTGGCAACTGTCAATGTGAAGCGTTCTCATGCCAAATATACAATTCTCCAACAGCTCACTCCTTCTTCTTCCATTTGGGAGTTAGGGTGCAGTAAGTGCCTGATTAGGAGGAGCCACTGAATCAAGGGTGTCAAATATAAGGCCCGCAGGGCAGATCCGGCCTCTTTAGAGCTCTTATCCAGCCTGCAACAAGCCAGCCAAGGCAGTCACCCCCCCTCCTCTCAATCTGGGCTGCCGAGACATGGCCCGGCCCGACCAAGGACATTTATGTCATATCTGGCCCTCATAACAATTGAGTTCGACACCCCTGCACTAAATAATCTTATATGAAGTGCAGGAGAGCGTTACCACATGAGCAACAGCAAGGAATGCTACAGCGTATACCAGGCTGAGATCTGAGAGCCGTGGGTTGTCTGTAGAACACCTATGGATCCATTTCAAGCACACTGGATGTGCTCTGGATGCCCTGAAGGACACACCAAGACCAAAACAGCTTTGCTAGAGCATACTCTCTTGTAAAACTATACAATCAATTTGAAACCGGTTTACTAAGAGCGCTGACCTTACAGCCATAGAACATTCCAAAAGAATATATCTTTGTGACGATAATGTCATCAAATAGCATTTTATAGCAGAGGGAAAAGAAATTAATATCTACATCATATGTTAACTTTAAAAAAGTCTATAAAACACTAAATATATAATAAAAATATGCATATAAGGACATATGTAAACTGCTTTGGTAACATCATATTACAGATGTTTTCAGTGCATTGCAGAGTTTCCAAGGAAACTTCAGACAAAGCTATATTTGCTTTGAGGAAGTACTGTATAATGCCATTCCTAGAGAAGCATAAAACATTTTCTTTCCAGTAGTAAGATGTACTTGAACAACAATATTACTTAGTACTGGGTGTCTTCAAAACAACTAGCTAAATGTTGCTTATATTATAAACAGGAAGTCCTTTAGATAATTTTTGTCATAAACTTGATCGAGCTGTGAGGGAAATCATTATTGTGCTGATGGCTGACAATGTACAAGCATTTGAAGTAGAAGCGCCCGACCCTCTTGCATATGCATCTGTAAAAAGGGGAAAAAAGATATTGTAGCTTCATATACATTTATTTGTTTGTTTTATTAAAACATTTATATCTGGCCTTTCCCTCTTGGTTCAAAGTGGTTTACAATAATAAAACATCTCCATCTAAAAACCAAAGGTAAAATAACAAGCCACAAATCCCCCCCTTAAAAGATGCCTGTCATTTAAACCCTCCCAAAAGCCCTGACAATCAGGAAGGCCTTGCAGCACCTCATGAAAACCTCCAGGGAAGCCCCTCTCCCCGGTCACCTCTTCAGGGAGTCCATTCCACAGAGCTGGAGCCATGATGGATAAGGCCTGGGCACTAGTAGATGCCAGACAGGCCACCTTAAATGGTGGGATGGTCAGCAGATGGCTGCCAGATGACCACAGTTGGTGCACAGAGACTTGTAGAAGGAGACAGCCCTTCCAATATGTGGGCTTTAAAGGTCGTGAAGGGCTTTAAAAATCATAACCAGCAACCTTGAATTGAACTCAGAAACAGACTGGCAACCAGTGTAGCTGTTTCAAAATGGGAAACATATGTTCCCAGTTGCTAGCCCCTGACAACAGTTGGTCTGCCGCATTCTGGACTAGTTGTGGTTTCCAGGTTGTCCTCAAGGGCAGCCCCACAGAAAATGCGTTGCACTAATCCAACTGCGAGGTTTCAGGAGCATGCATCAGCGTGGTCAGATCAGCTGCGTTTAGGTAATGAGAAAGTTGGCAAAGCGGGCGCAGCTGTTAGAAGGCGTTCCTGGCCACCATGCCAACCTGCTTTTCAAGCAGCAAGGCAGGGTCCGTGAACAGGAACAAACAACATTCATGCCTCAAATAAACAACGTTCCTTCATTGAAAAACTTGCTATAATACATTTTCCAGTAAAACATCCTTAAGGTATGAAAAAAACAGGATCCTTCCTCCACAGTCCGCCACCAGTATGCCGTGCAGACATAGAGCAACTGCACAAGCAAATGTCAGTGGAGGAGGGAAGTGTCACTTGCACAAAGATCTGCTCAGGCGTAATAATTCCATTGTTTGTTCTTTTATGCTTATGCTATCTGCAGAGCTCTTACAACTATAGGAATATTGGACTGTAGGCTACAAACCACTTAAGGAGTGGGCCCTTGGAGGCAGAATGGCACGTGGCAAGAGGAGCTGCAATTCCTAGAGGGAACTGGGCAAAATCACCCCCCTTGTTCTTGTTTTGAGCAGCCCAAATAGACTTCAAGGCATCCCCTTCTCAAGTCAATTTTGCGACTGGAACTTGGAGACCTAGATGCCATTTGGCACTTTTTCATCGTTTGTAAGACATACAGAGTGGCCCGCCAGAAAAGAATCTATAGGTATATTCAAAAATGGAGCCCTGATACAAACAAGAGCTTGTAGGTAAGTTGCTAGCGGATGTTGATCCAAACGTGTCCTTGGCGGTTGCAAAATTCTTGTCTATGGCATTAAATGGTATTATCTTTTTAAAAAATTCTAAACTTGTATTCTCATAGTTAAAATGAGAAATTTGAAAGGAAATGTTGTATATGATTTTAGTTAATTTGTATACTATTTTTTCTTTTTACTTGTGACCGTTGGTCAGTAAATAAAATGAATGAATTAATTAATTTTCTGAGCAGCCCAAATAGCTCAGCTTTCCTGAGCTTTTCCGCCACGGTCAGTACTTGGATGGAATACACCCAAGGAAGATTGGTGATGCTATGCAGAGGAAGGCAATGGCAAACCTCTTCTGGTTTTCTCTTGCCTGGAGCACCCAATGGATAGGGTCACCATGAGTCAGTTGCAACGCTATGGCACGTTCTTCCACTTCTGTTCTTGTATTAGTTCAGAGCTGGCTCTGCTGAGATTCCTTCATTTGTGGAGGAGCAAAGGAGAGCCAATTTCCCTTCATAACTGCGGGCTGGATCCAGCCAGTTTTTTTTTTACTCAGCCTCAAAAAAATGTGAAGTATAAGCTAGCAAAACTGGTAGATGAATCTGTAAGAACTCTTTGACTACTAGGTGCTTCAGTGGACTGGAGATTGTTTACTCCCCACAAGCTCTGATTTTAAACCTTGGTTGAATCCAGGCCTAAATTTTCAGCTTGTGGGGAGTAAAGAAATTTCAATTGACCAAAGCACCTACACTTGGACTTCACAATGATTTGGAACATGGGAATTCTCTTTGCAACGAAGGAAGGTGGCAGGAGCGAGGGACACAGGCAAGCACGGGAACAAATGATCCTGCTGGAATGCCATTAGAACTGCACTGTAATCTATCTTGAGGTCCAAATGCAGTCATCAACAAATGGCCATAAGAAAATACGAAAATATCGGTCTTACTTGATATCTTTGGAATTCGGATTTGCTCACTGCTATTTCCATCTCCCCCGTCACTAAATGACTTTATTTCTATGATGTAATCTTCATCAAAAGGCAGCGAAAGCTCCACAGATGTTTTGTTTGTTTCTATAACAGATGTACTGCTTTGTCTGTTCCATCTGTATAAAACCTAGAACATGTTGCCGGGGCAGAGAAAGAAGCAGAGAGACAAAATCACTGAACTAGTCTTTAATGTAAGAACAAGTAGGTTTCTCAGAGTTAAACTGCTTTCTTGATTTGCTTTCAGCACCTCCTAAAGATTGGGGAATTTAATTTGTTCAAAATATAAATCATGACACTAAATCTCATGTACCAACTGAGGGACGGAGAGAGGGATAGAGATAAAAAGAAGAAAGACTATGAATAACCATCGAAATGGCCTCTTTTTCTAATGCTATAATAATAGTTGAGCAGCCCTCACACTTTCTGAAGAAAATCTGTGTCCTGATATTCCAGAAGCCATGTGGCTCTTGGTTTGCTGTACCTAAGCAGTGTATCAGATTAGGAGAAATTGGACATATTTACTTTTTAAAGCTTTTCCTCTAAGGATTATACAAGATAAGATGAAGACCGCAAACCCTGATCCATCTGTGAAAGCTAAATTACAGCTGCACAAGGCCCTGATTTCGATTCAGGTCGTGTGAGAAAAGCAAAGAGGGATTAACCTTTCTATCATACATTTCCACTAATTCAAGCCAGCCCCTATGCTACTATTTACCCTTTAAAGGATAAAAAAAAGAAAACCGCCTTTTCTTTAAAAGGACTACTAGAGTGGGGTCATTTTGGTTTGGTAAATTGTGCGAGTGTGATCTGAAAGAGGACCCCATGCAGCTACAATGTAGCTGTTAAAGAAGAATGTATATCTGTGATCTCTCATTCTCATTGGCTTTGTGAAATTAGAGGTTCAGTTTTACCATCCCTGGCTTCAAAACACTTGTGGTGATTTCACCAATTAAAAACAGCAACAAAAAACTCATCCTGAAGAGGCATAATTTTCATCCTATCCATTTCCATAATTCTCATTCTTTCCATAATTCTCATCCTTTCCGATTTGAGCTTTGAACCTCATCTGATAACCCAGTCCTGAAGCACGGTAAAAGCTGCATCAGGGACAAATATCCACACAAAGTGCACTGTTATGAGCACAGTTTTTCACTATTGTAGCGCTGGTGGTGCAGTTGCCCAGTCTAGGGAAAGGGGTTCAGAGACAGCAACACAATGCAGTGGTAAAATTAAGCACGGCATTGTCCATGGAACAGAGATGGACCCCTCCCCCCCATGCCCCAGCCACAAATGCAACCATGAAACATCAATAATATCTCAAGAACATAAGTAATGAATTTTCCAGGGATGCCAACTAGCAAAATACAGGGAATGTATTTTGATCTAGAATACTCTGGCTGTATTTCCCATAATTTGGGACTTGTTCCTCAGAGAACCACTAGTTGTCAGTTTATGTTTAGGACTGAAGGATGCTGTATGTAATGCCATTGCAGTGGGGATAAGAATCCAGGTTTATTAGATCGTCAACCCAGCCCTTTACACATTGAGGGAGAAGTAATGCCAACAGCTTTAACAGAACTTATGACCAAGTACCAGTACATAGGACTGCAATCTAATTATCCTATTTTATTGATATTGATTAATTGGGTGGTTGCTGAATTCAAGATAGTGGTACTGTTCAATGTTATACAATGATGACAAATAAGTAGAGTCTTTGTAGCCCATGAACAAGTTACCTACTTTATATCCTTTCACTTCAGATTCATTGTTCTGTGCTTTTACTTGATCCCAGTTCAGAATAATCTTGGAGTCTGATGAATTCCAGATGATGTTTCCAGGGGGCTGACTGGGCGCTATATTCAAAGCAGAGGAAGCGGAGTATTAGGTAGCATCACTTTCCTTATTCTCGTGCTAACGTTGCCTCTAATTGGATAGTGTCTTGGGAGCTGTGAACTCTTACGTTTGGAAACTTAATGAGCTGTTGTACAAACGTGTATTTAAATTTAGTAAAAGATCTGACATGACATACGTGAATAAGGTAACCGGATGGTACTGTATATACTCGTGTATAAGCTGAGTTTTTCAGCCCAAAAAAAGGGCTGAGAAAGCCCAACTCGGCTTATACGCGGGTCAATAATGTACTTAGAAGGGGGGGGAACTTACCGCCGCCGCCTGCCCGCACGCCTTCCCTGCGGGCCAGGAGTGGCCCGCGGGGCCTCCTGTGCGCAGGGAGGGGGCCGCCGCCGCCTGCCTGCGTGCCTGGAGCCCTGTCAGGTAAGCTTGCGGGGGGGGGAGGGGGTGCATTTCCCCCTCGGCTTATACACGGGTGCCTAATTTTTCCCCATTTTTGGGGTGAAATTAGGCACCTCGGCTTATACTCAGGTCGGCTTATACCCGAGTATATACGGTAATTCGCCATGCTGGTGACTAGTAGATAAAGACCCTACTTTGAAGTAACTCCCATCAACTTGCTGTTAAAACGAAAAAAGGAATGGGATATCCCCAAACTAGAATGCTGATTCTGAATCTATGCTTACCAAGGCTATCCCTTTGCCAATAATCTATCAGAATGTGGAGAATGTGATCAGCAAATGTCAGTGATCAGGATCATATTTAACGATTCCATCTTATGCATCCCATGGCTCAGTAGTCCATAACTGTGACACACCCAGAACTAAACAAAGATACCTTGAGAGCCTTTGGGGTGGGAAAAGTAAAAGCGAATCAATATGTAAATAGTAACCATATGGTGCAGCAGGCCTTAGGATCAAACTATTGGAAAGATCCTTAAAAAGGACAAGTGAGTCTGTTTTTGCCAGCTTGGTGCCAGCCTTCTCCTACTGGCAAACCCCACTATTAAAGCAACATAACACATAGTGACCTAGGAGAGGGGCTGTGGCTCAGTTTGTAGAGCAACTGCTTGGCATGCAGAAGGTCCCCGGCATCTCCAGTTAAAGGGACTAGGAAAGTAGGTGATGTGACCTAAATGCTGCCTACGCACCCAATCCATCCTTGTTTTCTTAACTGACACTCACGTGGCTTTTTGGTAGTTACATTGACTACAGCACTGGAAGGTCCCATCCCTGCCGTGTTGTAAGCCTTGACGGTCAAGTGATACAAAGTATTCCCCTTCAAGTGGCTGATTTTTGCAAAAGTCTGGTTGGTCATGGTTCTTATTCTTCCAGCTTGCTCTTCCTTATCTTCATGTTTCCAGTATCTAACCTGAACAAACAAAATGTACATTTTCTTGTTTGAACTTGGTATAACTTAATGCCACATTCTTTACATTTCAGAACAGCTACAAAAAAAAAAACCCCAAGGGTGTGCCTTGTACACATCCACAGCATTACACTTGTGCCCCTTTGCCTGTGGCCACTGAAATCATAATAATAATTTCCCTAATCTCATCCAATTAACTACCCCACTCCCCATCCACTGTTTAAGAAGAAGAGTTGGTTTTTATACCCTGATTTTTCTCTACCTTTAAGGAGTCTCAAAGCAGCTTACAATCACCTTCCCTTCCCTTCCCCTACAACAGACACCTTGTGAGGTAGGTGGGGTTGAAAGAGTTGTGAGAGAACTGTGACTAGCTCAAGGTCACCCAGCAGGCTTCATGTGTAGGAGTGGGGAATCAAACCCTGTTCGCCAGATTAGAGTCCACTGCTCTTAAACACTACACTATGCTCACGATGTGAGTGAACATTAACTTTAAGAATTGACTTATTAACTTTATTTTTTTAAACCCTGCTGAAGTATTATGCTTAATTTTTTATATCAGCAAAAGTTTAAATGCACTCTTGATATACATAACAGAGAACAAAATACTGTACAGAATCGGTATTTAGTTTCGCCCTGTGGCTGCTCGTTCTATATTTCTGAAATGTGGTTTGAGCAAAAAAACCTTGTAGTTCATGCATTTTGCAGGAATCTAGGCCTGCACGACCGTTTCCTCCTTGCAGAATAATGCACCAAGAATTATAACCACAATTTCTTAAAGCTCACTGATACCAACCGTATTAGCATGTGCTTTTCCGAGCAGAAAGCACTCTTCAGTAACAGATCTGAAAAAGGGTGCTTTGTGCATCTTATAATGCTTTAGAATAGGTGGCCTAATATTCTCCATGGAGCACTTAAGTGGTTGAAGAGGACTGCTTGTTTCATGTTGATGCGCCTACCTCATAGCCCTGTATCCTTCCTTTGGTCTGGGTCTCCAGCAGCAAGGACCAAAACACTTCTACTTCTGAAGAGGAAAGGCTTCTGGTAATGATGCTGGTTGGAGCTCTGGTGGGTTCTAAGGAGGAGAAGTATTGGTTAGCTGTAGGTTCACTTTTATGATCACCGTTCAACCATCGAGGTAACTGTCCTTTGCAGATCAATACTCATGTTTTGGACCTAGGAAACTCTGTGATGTTAAACAACTCAGCGGCTTGGATCTTGCTAAACACTAAACCATGGTTTGATTTTACACGATTGAACAGTGGCCCCAAGTTGTCCGTTGTCCTGTTCTAGCATTGTAATGTTGTCATGCTGTAAGTTGCTCCGTCCACACAAATTTTCACCTCTCAAGTAGGGTTGCCAGCTCTGGGATGGAAAATACCTGGAGATTTTGAGGGTGAAACCTGAACAGGAAGGGGTTTGGGGAAGGGAGGGACTTCAATAGGGTACAATACCATAGAGTCCACCTTCCAAAGCAGCCATTTTCTCCAAGTGAATCTCAGGAGATCTCCAGCCATCCCCTGGAGGTTGGCAACCCTATCACTCAAGTGCAGTGGAGAAACTCATAATGTGCTGACTTTATGGGTATCCCTAGATGTTATGGGAAGAGAGAAGAAGGCGACTATTTCTAGTGGCAGCGCCTGCCCTCCCCCTTGTAGTTCCGTTCGCTGTCATCAAATGGAAAAGATAGCGTCCTATCTCCTCACAAATTCAGAAATTCTACATAAATGATAATTGGTAGTGACAGGAAGTGGAGTTCAGAAATAGAAAGTATCATCACACTGTTGAACATCTGTTAACTGAGCTCCTTTTTAAGGCATATCTGAAGCAAGATCATTAGTATGGTATGAAAGTACAGCATGTTCATGTGTATATACTATACAGGTCCTACATATACTATACAGGTCCTACATATACTACACAGGTCCTACATATATAAGTATATACAGAGTATATATTTATACAGAATCTATATGCTATAGAGATGTTCCAAAAGTAGGTACAATGAGATGGGGATCACAATGGTTGGCTCATTCCCCAACTCCAGATGTTGATCATTCTTTGTACACAGATCCTGTGAGTGTATGAAGAATGAACTTATGGTGGTTGAAGACTGGGCCAGTAGGTGCAACCATAATTCTCCCTTGAGATGCTGATTGTACCCAAACCTTACTAGCAGCTACAAATAGAGTCTTAACAAAAGGACTTTTCTTGCTGTTTAATTAGAAATGAGTGATGCCTTTGTAGATGAAAACTACAAAGATTGTACTCTGCAAATGGACCATGTCCCTCTACTTTGATGGAGTATCAGTTCAAGATAATTCACAAAAAGATGCCATTGCCAAATTTGTTTAATTGCACTATGTAGTGATACACTGAGAAAAGAAGGACCAGTTTGCAGTCAGAGGATATTTCATACTAACAGTGCAATCCAAATCACCCTTCTAAGCCCATTAACTTCAGTAAACATGGGCTGCGATTCTAAGAACAGTTTCCTGGGACTAAGCCCCATTGGCTAGAATGGGACTTCTGAGTAGGCCTGCTTCAGAGTGTTCCCTTAGAGGGCTGTAACGCTGCTTAGGATTGCATTGTAAATCTCAGTACACATATACACATCAATTTAATGGAAGCATAAAACTGTTCAACTGTGTGAACAGACTGCTGGACTTGATGGGCCTTGGTCTGATCCAGCAGGGCCTTTCTTATGTTCTTATGTATTATTACAATTCTAGTATCTAAGAAGAGATTTAAGCCTAATATACAAACATGCTACTAAACAAATATATATCTCGTCACAAAAGGAATACAGTGTCATTAAACATCACAAGAAAAAAACATTTCAAGCATTCTGACGTGTAACCTTGAAAAAAACTGTCTTAAGCAGCTAAAAATTATGCATTCCTTAAAAGAAAGATCTCACGCTTCAGATTAATGGCAATGTATTAATTAAAGTCGAAAACTATGTCATCCTCAGCAATGTTCAGTTAAGGGTTGTCAATAGATTGAATTCTAAAAGTGGGAACATGCAGTTTATTATAAATCACAAACAGGCCTGGCCATCAACAGAAGCCCAGGAATCAGCACAGCCTAGATTACCTTCGTCTGCTGAATAGACAATTGTGACGGGACTGAAAGAACCTTCGCCTTTGTTGTTGTACACACCCACTCTGACTTCATATGGGGAGAATGGCGGTAAACTTTCATTCCTAAAGACGTATCTGGAAGCGTCGGGAGAAGCCACGACAGTCTGCATCCAACTTATGGTACCGACTGGACGGAAGGCTACGACGTAACCAAACCCACCTCCATTTTGCAACTCTTCAGGAACTGTCTATCAGGAGAGAGAAGAGAGAAAAATCCCAGAAACAGCATGATGTATGGCTTTTCAAAGAAGCTCAGTAAAGCTTAAGTCCCCAAAAAATAATAGATCCACACAGTGCAATTTGGAAGCATAATGCCTGGCAAAGGAAATACGCCTTCAACGTGAAAAGCCTTGTGCATTTCAGTGCTAATTTGTTTCAGAACTTCCACATGCTTTTTATAGTCCATTTATAGTCTGTTTTCTCCACTGAGAGAATCTAATACTAAATTGTGCAAGTCAGATAAGGAACCGAGTGCAGCTCTAAACATAATGCACAGCTAGCAATCAGGCATCTAACTGCCATCTGCAAGGCAGTTCCTAGAGTTTGAATTAATCCAATAAATATACAAACTAGGATCCAAAAAAGATATGCATATGTTTAATGCCCCCTTCCTTTTTCTGCAGCAAAAACTTTAGGCACCCATTCATTCTGAGCCAGCACCGAGCTCCTCTTTCTGGATACAACGAAGGCTCTACATACCAAGGCGGTTCAGATCTCTGGATTACGAGGACTCACTCTGACTTTTACCAGTACCCCATTCGACTCCCGTGTGCTGTTTTAATTTTACTAGACACAGTAAGTAGCTAGTTCTGAAGCAAAGGGCATGACCTACTTTAAGTACGCTATGAACTCTTGTATGACAGGGAGTTTGTGTGGAAGTGCGGTCCAGACTAGCAGGCAAATGCTGCCTGATGCCAAAAAACAGTCACATCACATTCAAGTCACTGGTGCCTACGCTGCAATTATCTCATCTCGTACATTTTTCAGTCTCAGCAAAGAAGCTGAAAATTCTCGTTGCAGAATTTGCCCTTATACAGAAATGCCCTTGTACAGAAATGCCCTTATACAGATTGCCACTAAAGCATGTCACTCAGTTCTACTGAAACCAAGTAGGTTAGCGTATGTGGTAACGGTTTTGGGCTTGTGTGTTTCAAAAACAGAACAATGTTGCTGTTTACTTATTATGGATTAAAAAAAAACTTGCACAGCTTTGGTCACTGTAAAAATCACCTCTTATGTTTCTTGCGAATTAAGGTTTAAAGTTATGGATGATGTTTTCAGCACCTAACTCATTTTTTAAAAACACTTCTTTTAATTTTTAGTGGTGGAAGGCAAGGCATTAATCCAATAAGTCAAGGAAGGATGGAAACTCAGCACGCTGGGCAATGAGGCAAGTATTGAAAGACAAAACATTGCTCCTATGTCCCAAAAACATTAGTGAGAAATGCATTTGCACGATTGCAATTACATTTCATGCTGAAGCCTTTGGGAACAACAGAGGGTTGCTTTTGGCTATATGTAGATGAAAAGAGCAAAATAATAGTGTCTAAGGAGGTATTGGTAACATGTAACAATAAGAAGCCTGTGTAGACATTATTGGCTTTTGGGTGGAGAACTTCCCTGAGCTTTGTCAGACAATCTCAGGAACTACACAGCACACAAACACACTCCACCCCAGCAAGGCAGAGTGGCCCTAGGTTGCTAACCGAAGGTTTAAAAATCACTCTTTCATGCTGCAAATCGTGTCAGTAACTAGAACAAAACCATCTTAAATGTAGCTATGCATGCATCTACACATGCACAAGATCTTGTTTTACATTACAATTTAGAACTTCTAGCCAGGCAGTTACACATTTCATTGGCATCAGTAATGATAAAGGTATGTTCTCCTCCACTCCTGATATCCCCCCCAACCAACACCTGAGTATACCTTTCTACTCCTTTTTGCTTTTAGTCAGTGCTACAGTCCATTCAGATATGGAATTTACAGTGATTACAGTCATTCGCTGAGATGTAAGATGATGCAGTGTGTGAAATTTCATCAGAATGCTACCTGATGCTCATGGTCAATTTGATGCTAAAACAGATACATTGATTCCCCCCCTGAATTTATAGGTGACTTACCTCCCATGTTATGACCAGCTCAGACTTAGTGCCGCCACCTCCACTGACATTAGCCGGGGTAACTTCAGGAACTGCATAAGAAAAGCCAAATATACCAGTGAGTATTCAAAGTCAGGAAAAGCTTTACTTCAATTTGAACATATTTTTTCGCTTATTTTTGTACAGAAGAGCTATTTGATGACTTTGAACCTATAAATACAAGAAGATTTCAGGGACCTGTTTTATCTCAAATTTGAAAACGTGGGCAAAACATGGGGAAACGCAGGGGGTGAGCGAGGTGACCTCTGACGGTCGGAAATGGCATGCATAATTAAACAAAGACCCGAAGTCCTTGAAGGGGTGACAGCGAGGGAAACAGCCATGCATAAAAGACCTAAAACTAATGCCAAATGGGGTGTTTTCTATGACTTACGAGCCTCTTCAGTTCTCCGCTTCTCTGATGGTCTGCTTGGTTCTCCAATTCCAATAAGGCTGGCAGCAACTACTCGGAATTCATACTCCACCCACGGATTTAACCCAACTACTGTTGCTGTAAATGTATTCCCATCTATGACATCTGGAACTTGGAAAGAAAAGTATGAGTCAAGAGCGTAAGAGTTATCGTACCCAGTTAGACTTTGAATAATGAATAACTTCATGAAACCAAGGTTTCACTCTTCTGAATACGATGTTTACAATATTGTGTAGCAATATCAGCAAAGCACAATGGAAGATGCAGTTGAGCCTGTAGCCAGTTGCTTTCTCTTTTGTTTCTGCTTAATTTAAAATAGCAAATAAGATGCTTGCCGGAGAAGACCACAGATAAAAAATAATTAGTTGCTGACACCTGCTATGTATTAGAAGATCCTTGTTGGATCAGGCCATCTAGTCCAGCATCGGGTTTCCAACAGTGGGTTATAAGCAGAACTGGAAAAAAACAGCCCTCTCCCATTGTATGTTCCCAGCATGCGATAATCAGAGACATACTGTTCCTGAACATGGAGGCTCCATGGAGACAGATCATGATAGGTAGCCGTGTTAGTGTGTCAATAGCAGTAGAAAGGAGCCAGAGTCCAGCAGCACCTTACTTAACAACATTTCTGCCAAGGTATGAGCTTTCGTCAGCTGCAGAAGTGACGAAGTGAGCTGTGGCTCACGAAAGCTCATACCCTGCCAGAAATTTTGTTAGTCTTTAAGGTGCTACTGGACTCTTGCTCCTTTCTGCTGCTATGGAGGCTCCATAGCAGCTATCACGCTAACAGCCACTGATGGCCAGTACCATGGTATCTTGTCTCCATTAAATGGATGAGGAATAGCATTCCTTACAGCCTGCACTGCTTGTAGCTTAAAAAGCACACAAAACAATGGCAGTGCTCAGCCAGCAGGAAAATAAAAATAAAATAAAATAAAAGGTTTCTGGAGAAGAGACCCTGGCTCAGTGGTGTAGCAAATGGTCTGCATGCAAAAAGTCCTCAGTTAAATCTTTGTAATCCTCTGCTAAAAGGACCTCAGGTAGAAGGTTCTGGGAGAGGATCTTCTTTGTCTTGGACCATGAAGAATCACTGCCAGTCAGTGTAACTCAGCTTCATGTAAATGGTAAAGCAGATTCCAAAGAAAAGGAGATGACAAAGTAAATCTTTGTTACTTCCTGTCCTTACTAAAAAGCCATTATTACGTGGGTTAATTTTTAACCTCCAGCAACTCTGAGAGATGGCTTGGGTTGAGAATTTTGATGGCCAAGGGCGCCCATTGGGCTTTACAGCCAAATGGGGGATTTCCCACAACCCTACAATTCTCCAGCCAGAGCACTATACTGCTTTTCTAGCTCATCTTGAAGGAAGCACACTGAAGACTGCACAATCACTGAGTATATGCTTTTTTTGTTTTGTTTTTCCCTAATCAAAACAAGAATGGGGTTGGTATAGTACATGTGGGGACATTAATTCCACATTCAGAGGCAGTAAACCTCTGCATACCAGTATTTCCCAAGCATTCACACATCCCATTTCAAAGACACTAAAGCATCAGAAAAATTAATAACATCAGTCAGTAAAAGGCAGGCAAAAACTCAATTTAAGGTAAAGGGAATCTGTGATATGGATCTAGCTCATCTACCAAAACCCATCTGAACCAAGTGAGTCTTCGGGGGTTACCGCACTTTGTATTCCCAGCGATGTATTAAGAGTTTGAAAATGTTATAAAAAACATCGCTTTAAAAGGGTTTTTGGATACCACGGCTAATAAATGGTTGGAAGACGTCTTCACAGCTAAAGGGGCCAAACAAAGTGCGAACAGTATTTTTTATAACGTTTTCCAACTCTTAATACGTTGCTGGGAATACAAAGTACAGTAACTCCCAGAATCAGTGTTCAAATAGTCAGCAAGGATGATACCCAAACAAATCATTTTAGGAAGGATCTTCCAGAGTTCCTTGGTGATTACATGTCTTCTTGTTATCGATGACTTATGTATTCATTAAAAAAAAAACTCAGTGAAAAAAATATCATTCGTTTTTACATTTATAGAAAGCTTGAATAAGTTCATTTTTTTGGGAAGGTCAAGAAATATATTTACCTGTATTGACTGCTTGCCACCCCACAGAAAAAGGTGTTCTTGCTTGAATAACATATGTCGTAATGGGACTGTGGTTGTCTGCTCCTGGCCTCCAAGATACCTGAGCTGTTGTGTCAGTGATTTCGTCAATTGTCACAGCTTCAGGGGGACCCGGTGGACCTGTTGTAACATACATACAAAAACGTTTCAGCTCCCATCAGTGAGATATACCCAGAATATAACATTCTGTAGAAATATTCCACAAGTTTACTCAGCTTACTGAGTTCAGCTCAAAGTATAAGTGAATAACATCATGTAAACAGAAATCAACGGGCTACATGGACAATATATTTTGGATTTGGATTCTCTGCAGTTCCTTAATCAAGAATGTGTTTCCATTTAGTCTGTCAAACAATCATCCAACATTCTGTAGGTAAAGTTACCCTTCCGTTTTTAGTTCATGAAAAAAATTCTCATTTCTCTCCTACCTGAAACTCATTTTTACCTCCTTTGGAGTGTGAGCTGCTTTTGACTACTTGCATTTTAAAGATAGTCTTTAGGATAATTCATAGAAAATAAACACAGATGCATATTTTTGTACTGCTGAAAAGACGTTTATGTTAAAGGGATTGGTTATCTTTTAGCTGCTTCTTTATGGGCATTCTAAAAAAATCAAGGAGAGAAACACCAAGAGTTGTTCTTGGACCATACAAGATGACAACCCAGTTAAAAAGGTAAAGGTCCCCTGTGCAAGCACCAGATCATTCTTGACCCATGGAGTGACGCCACATCCCGACGTTTCCTAGGCAGACTTTGTTTACGGGGTGGTTTCCCAGTGCCTTCCCCAGTCATCTTCCCTTTACCCTCAGCAAGCTGCGTACTCATTTGACCGATCTCGGAAGGATGGAAGGCTGAGTCTAATTTGAGCCGGTTACCTGAAACCGACTTCTGTCGGGATCGAACTCAGGTCGCGAGCACAGCTTGGACTGCAGTACTGCAGCTTGCCACTCTGAGCCACGGGGCTCAGTCAGAAGCTACTTTTTAATCAGAAAAATGCATGCCATTGGTATGTTAAAAATGACTTTAAGCAATTTTTCATTGGTATTTTTCTGGTTGGTTGCTATATTTTAGATGTAACTTTGCATTTTACCTTTGCTTTCACCTAGAAAGATATAAATGTCTTGGGTATTATGGTGAATTAACAGTATCCAGTTGAAACAGTGAAGACAAGAAGGGTTCTCAGTGGGCACTCCCTTGTTTTGGAACACACTTTTCCAGACAGTCACCAAAGCCATCAGGTACATTTCTTTATAGACATAACAAGTGTGTGTTCAGGTACATTTTTACTATCTGGAGATGAACATCCAGGGAGCATTATTTTATATTTAATATAAATTGAGGGTTTTTATTCAATGTCACCTAATTCCTTCCCTTAGTACAGTTACCACTCCACACGGTTTTTGTCCCTGCAGCTTCCATGATCCACAGCAAGCAAATTCCAGGAATGTAAAAACAAATTGGTTGGATCAGACTCTCCATGATTATCTTTTCCCTGCCATTTTAAAAACTTATCTGGATGTTTTGTTTTTGTTTTTAAAAAATAATCATAAGAACACAAGAACATAAGAAAAGCCATGCTGGATCAGACCAAGGCCCATCAAGGCCAGCAGTCTGTTCACACAGTGGCCAACCAGGTGCCTCTAGGAGGCCCACAAACAAGACGACTGCAGCAGCACCATTCTGCCTGTGTTCCACAGCACCTAATAAAATAGGACATGCTCCTCTGATAATGGAGAGAATAGGTATGCATCATGACTAGTAGGCATGGATAGCCCTCTCCTCCATGAACATGTCCACTCCCCTCTTAAAGCCTTCCCATCATGGCAGCCATCACCACATCATGGGACAGGGAGTTCCACTAGGGCATAGTGATGGGTCAAGGGGCATCACAATGCCAGTCACTGCACTTGGAACACACTGGCCTGGCAGCTACATCCTAACAAGTTTGGGACAGCCTGTCCCAACAGCCTGAAAGAGGCAGGCTGTAATGTGCTTAGAATCGTCTTGGGCTCTGCATGCTTTTAGGCATGCTCCTCTGATCCTTCCAGATTGGAAGAGGTCAGAAACTCAAATAAAGTAGTCAA
This sequence comes from Euleptes europaea, assembly GCF_029931775.1. NCBI lineage: Eukaryota > Metazoa > Chordata > Lepidosauria > Squamata > Sphaerodactylidae > Euleptes > Euleptes europaea. The sequence continues at coordinate 47,506,120 of NC_079312.1, read as the reverse complement.
TTAACCAATAATATTATTTATTTTAAACCATACATTTTAACAAGGCATACAACCTAAGCATAAGCTGGTAACACAGCTTAAAAATACAAAATATTGAGCCAATTATTGACAGGGCTGTCACCCATGTGGCATTTAGGTCTTAAGAGTCTTTGCAACAACAAACTGCATTCACCTGTACGAATTTTTTTATGGTATTTCCAGCTGTCATTGCAATGATAGCAATTTTATATATAATATACTTGGTTGTTCGGTTTTTTAAAAGCATGCTTTGGCAAAGACATCCTGAAATATTGTGTCAGGAAGTGAGAAAGTTAAATAAAAGGTTGAAGCAACTGTTGCTGGACAAGTATAACCTTTTCCAGTTTAGTTTCAGCGGGGATTCAATATGATTACTCAGAAATAAAGTTTTAAATTAAAGGTGCAGTAAGCTATTAGAGAAGTCAGAAGTGCCTCATCCTTCCCTACGGTAGTTCTATCTTCTTGACCATTAGGTAGTTACACATTTTTAGGTATATAAAATCTTACACCATATTGCCTTTGAAACATTCATTGAAAGATGACTGACCAGCTGTGAAAGCGAAGACTTTAAATGTTCTTGCTGGAGGGAAATAGCTCACACCGTGAGATGTTCCACATTCCATAATGCAGCGAGAGGTAAGGTTATATCGGAGATGCAGCATTCCAATTCATGCTTCAAGAATTACTTAATTAAGTCGGAGGTTGCTAAGCAGACCATGCCTTGTTTTATGGAATAATTTGAATTCAAATGCTTGAAGGTCAGAGGCAAAAATATAGAGGACAGATTGACAGCCATACTGCATTCAGAAGTCCATGCAATAACGCAGTCCTAACTATACTTAAATGTAAGGACATTACCGATTTCTAGTGATGATAGGTGACCTCCCTTGGACCCACGTGCAGCTTTGCTAACCAAAATGAGGGGATTTGGAACTGAATTACATTTTTTTAATCTTGGGGGGGGGGGCAATTTAATTGTGCCTCCCTGGCCAAAACTCCTCATGAAGAATCCCTTCCCTTTCCAATGGTACCTGGAGGCAGCAGTGGGCAGAAATAGAGGAATTTTTCCAAGGTTATGCAGTTCTAAAGGAGCAAAGGATTTGCTGTGAGATGCGTATGTTTTGTCACAACAACCAATATTCCTGGATTCTCTGTCTTTAGGTAGAACAGCCACCATCTGGTGGGCAAACTCTTTGTTGTCACATAGACTGTTACAGAACATTCTTGAATCTTAGCTGCCAGAGTGTGCATGTATGTGGTAAAGGAAGTCTTTTCTCTGTCCTAGGAGGGGATACCTGGGCGAGCCCCTTGTCTCTAGCAATGGAACTGTATCTCCCTCCTTACACTTTCCAGTAGATCATGAAGGGTAAGCTGAGCAGCTGGCCTTTGGGGAAAGAAGACTAAGGGAATGTCTCACAGATAGGATCCTTTTTTAAAGTTCAATCTAAGGTCATAGTCGTATGAGGGGAACTGGGGAAGGGAAACAAAGGACTTCGAAAACAAAAAAAAGTGTAGTTTTTTGATAATCTGAACAAGGGTTATCGGGTCTTCGCACCCTCTTGTAAAGCAGGCCAAGCAATCGAAGGTTCATGGTTGAAGAAGAAGAAGAGTTGGTTTTTTTATGCCGACTTTCTCTACCACTTAAGGGAGACTCAAACCTGCTTACAATCACCTTCCCTTCCCCTCCCCACAACAGACACCCTGTGAGGTGGGTGGGGCTGAGAGAACGGTGACTAGCCCAAGGTCACCCAGCTGGCTTCGTATGTAGGAGTGGGGAAACCAATCCAGTTCACCAGATTAGCCTCCACCGCTCATGTGGAGGTAAAGGTAAAGGTCCCCTGTGCAAGCACCGGGTCATTCCTGACCCATGGGGTGATGTCACATCCTGACATTTCCAAGGCAGACTTTGTGTGCGGGGTGGTTTGCCAGTGCCTTCCCCAGTCGTCTTCCCTTTACCCCCAGTAGCTGGGTCCTCATTTTACCAACCTCGGAAGGATGGAAGGCTGAGTCAACCTTGAGCCGGCTACCTGAAACCAACTTCCGTCGGGATCGAACTCAGGTCGTGAGCAAAGCTTTTGACTGCAGTACTGCAGCTTAACACTCTGCGCCACAGGGCTCCTTCATGTGGAGGAGTGGGGAATTAAACCCAGTTCTCCAGATTAGAATCCACCGCTCCAAATCACTACTCTTAACCACTACACCACACTGCTGACAAAGGCCTCTTCTTTGCTAGTCTTTATTTTAGATGATCCATGGGAAGCAAAAAAGTGGGAGGCTTATGAAAATGTTCTCTCCCCAAAAGTCCATACCAGTGAACTGTTGTCTCAGGATCTTGTGGGGGTTGTGTACAGAGCTTAGAATGGGGGTGCAGAACCAGTAGGTGAGCTGCACAGTTTCCTGGTCAGTGTTCACCAGAAGTGTCAGATGGGGTGGGAGGGAAATTTCCCTTCAACGAGCTTCCAAGTATGAATGGATTTTCTGCGTCCTCCCCTGGAGTGATAGCTGACAGGCTACTTGACAGCCATCTATTTGTCAGAATCATTGAGGATTAGGTGACTTGCCCCAGCTCATAAAAGGGAATTTGATCAGCTAAGATCTCTGCAACCTTGGCCTAGTTACAGAGCAAAAGGAGTGTAAGAATCCAAGGTCACCATTGGCATAAGATCTATAAACAGCAGCAACATGCCAGAGATCACAGCGACTTTATTTCCTATGGTGCTTGTACAGCTGGGTGCTGCATGCCTAGCACTGCTGGATGCTATTCCTAGAGCCTAGCACAATCGTAGAAACTCCCATCCACCCCTGATGCCAGGCAAGTTATGGTGAACAAGGGAAAGGGACAAGGGTGGTAGGGAAGGACTGTGATAAGCTCAGTTGACTATGAACAAAGCCCAGACTTCAGAGTAATTTAGGGTTGCTACGCTGCAGATGGCAACCCCCAAGAGAAATTGGGGAGGTGGGGCCTGGTGTGCTGGTATGGTGCTGGTGCACTGACAGCTAATCATAGAGTTGAATGGGACCACCAGGGTCACCTAGTCCAACCCCCTGCCCAATGCAGGAAATTCACAACTACCTCCCGCACACACACCCAGTGACCCCCTACGCCATGCCCAGAAGATGGCAAAGGTGCCCTCCCTCTCATGATCTTCCTAAGGTCATAGAATCAGCATTGCTGACAGATGGCCATCTAGCCTCCTGCTTAAAAACCTCCAGGGAAGGAGCACTTACCACCTCCCGAGGAAGCCGTTCCACTGAGGAACCGCTCTAACTGTAAGAAAATTCTTCCTAATGTCTAGACAGATCAGGTAAATCAGGTAAAAACGGAAATGATGTCATTAGATACTCTAGAATTTACTAGAATTCTATGACTTTACCATAGAGATTTTTTTAAAAATCTAGAGTATCCACTATATCACTTCTGCTTAAGGCACTGGTGGCAAAGCACCAGGATGCCGGGAGGTCTCCCACTATAGCAGTACACTTGGCATCCCTAGCAGTGATTTCCTGTTTATACTGAGCTGGCGCAGCTTCTGAACTGGGAATTCATTTTCCAAACTGGTGAATTCTGTATCACTATTGATTTCTGTGAGTGTGTTCAGCAGCTACAGTTTAAAGTGGAAAGATAGGAAAGAGGGAGAAAAGACATCCAATGATTTTTAAGTGAATGGGACAAGAAATTGTTTTCATGTGGTCTTGCTATAGCTTTAGTTCTGCATGACACCTAGGCCACAGTTCAGAGACAGGATGCCTGCCATCACGCATTCAGTGCTGCTCCATTAGTGTTTTGGAAATCCATGGATCAGCTTTGGGGCATGAATAACCCGACTGATGGCTCATAAGCAATTTGGCTCTGAAGCAGTTTCATCTGGCTCATGGATATTAGTAATCAAGGCAATGCAGGAACTATACTCCGCCAAAAGGAAAATAAAAATAAAATAAATGCAAGGTGTAAGAGGCAGAGGAAGTTTACATTTTAATGTTACATCTCTTTTTGTGTGTAATGTTTCAGGTATGCAGAGACACATTTGCTCCATAATTCTGAGGCCCTTGTTTCTAGGCAATATCAATTGTATTATAGAGTCGACAAGAACACCTCTGCGGTGGACCCAAGAATACATAAACTGGGCATCTCTGCTTGATGAGGTAGGCACATATTCTAACACATATAAAATGCGCATTCACTTTAACTATATTTAGTAATTGGTTATTCTATTCTCTGTCTCTGGTACCTTTGACTTTAACAACATGGGTTTTTTTTTTTGTATTAGTCCTTCTAAAACTTTAATTCTAGTTAACCCTTCAGATGATCAGTAACATCAGAACCCTTTTTGGTTCTCATTTGTGGAAGTCTGGTTTAGACAAATGATGAATCTAAGTTCTAGGGCCTTTATATTCAGTTTTTTCTCCCCCAATTTTGTTCTTTGTACTTTGTTTACACCATGATGATGAGAAACGATTGTATATGGTGGCAGACTAGCAGCTATTTTAGACTTGTAGAGGTAAGCACCATTTTCATATCCACTCCCACCTTCCACTTTTTTGTGTATTTTTCATGTTGTTCTCAGCTATTGTTCTTGTTGCATGCCACTATCTAATCTAAAAGGGGGTTTCACTGCCAATAAGGAATCACATAGCGAATGTGATGCCACAGTGCTATCTAATTAATTAGATTTGTCTATTTGGCAACTTTACACAACTTTAAGGTTGACAATGAGGAAATTGAAATTGTTCAAGACTTTCTATTCCTTGGCTCCACCATCAACCAAAAGGGAGACTGCAGCCAAGAAATCAGGAGGAGATTGAGACTGGGAAGGGCAGCCATGAAGGAGCTAGAAAAGATTTGGAAGTGTAAGAATGTGACTCTGGCCACCAAGATTAGATTAATTCATGCCATCATATTCCCTATTACTATGTATGGGTGTGAAAGCTGGACAGTGAAGAAAGCTGATAGGAAGAAAATAGATTCCTTTGAAATGTGGTGTTGGAGGAGAGCGTTACGGATTCCGTGGACTGCCAAAAAAACAAATCAGTGGGTTATAGATCAAATCAAGCCTGAACTGACCCTAGAAGCTAAAATGACTAAACTGAGGCTATCGTATTTTGGTCACGTCATGAGACGATAAGAGTCACTGGAAAAGACCGTCATGATAGGAAAAGTTGAGGGCAGCAGGAAAAGAGGAAGACCCAACAAGAGATGGATTGACTCAATAAAGGAAGCCACAGCCTTCAATTTGCAGGATCTGAGCAAGGCTGTCAAAGATAGAACATTTTGGAGGACTTTCATTCATAGGGTCGCCATGAGTCGGAAGCGACTTGACGGCACTTAACACACACACATTTGGCAACAAAGATGGTGACGGGTCTGGAGACCAAGTCCTATGAGAAAAGGTTGAAGGAGCTGGGTATGTTCAGCCTGGAGAGGAGATGACTGAGAGGTGATATCATAACCATCTTCAAGTACTTGAAGGGCTGTCATATAGAAGATAGTACGGAGTTGTTTCCTGTTTCCCCAAAAGGTCGGACCAGAACCAGTGGGTTGAAATTAAATCAAGAGAGTTTCTGGCTAAACATTAGGAAGAACTTCCTGATGGTTAGAGCGGTTCCTCAGTGGAACAGGCTTCCTTGGGAGGTGGTGGGCTCTCCTTTGCGGGTTTTTAAGCAGAGGCTAGATGGCCATCTGATCGTTTTGATGCGCAACCTGTACTCTGGACAAGAGGCCACAGTTAGAACAGAATATGGAGAAACGGAATGGTTTCCAATTGGAAAAGGAGTCAGACAAGGATGTATTTTATCTCCCTATCTCTTCAAACTATATGCAAAACATATAATTAGGAAAGCTGGATTAGATTTAGATGAAGGTGGAGGGAAAATTGGAGCGAGGAACATTAATAATTTGAGATATGCCGATGACACTACATTATTGGCAGAAAATAGTGAAGATTTGAAACGACTACTGCTGAAAGTTAAAAGAGAAAGTGCCAAAGCAAGACTACAGCTGAGCATCAAGAAAACAAAAGTAATGACTACAGGAGAATTACACAACTTTAAGGTTGACAGTGAGGAAATTGAAATTGTTCAAGACTTTCTATTCCTTGGCTCCACCATCAACCAAAAGGGAGACTGCAGCCAAGTAATCAGAAGGAGATTGAGACTGGGAAGGGCAGCCATGAAGGAAGTAGAAAAGATTTTGAAGTGTAAGGATGTGTCACTGGCCACCAAGACTAGATTAATTCATGCCATCGTATTTCCTATTACTACGTTACGGATACACGTGGACTGCCAAAAAAAACAAATCAGTGGGTTATAGATCAAATCAAAACTGAACTGACCCTAGAAGCTAAAATGACTAAACTGAGGCCATCGTATTTTGGTCACATCATGAGACGACAAGAGTCACTGGAAAAGACAGTCATGCTAGGAAAAGTTGAGGGCAGCAGGAAAAGAGGAAGACCCAACAAGAGATTGACTGACTCAATAAAGGAAGCCACAGCCCTCAATTTGCAAGATCTGAGCAAGGCTGTCAAAGATAGGACATTTTGGAGGACTTTCATTCATAGGGTCGCCACGAGTTGGAAGTGACTTGACGGCACTTAACACACACACACAGATGGCCATCTGACAGCAATGCTGATTCTGTGAACTTAGGCAGATCATTAGAAGGAGGGCAGGAAGGGTTGCGTCAGTGCTTGGCTTTCGTGGCCCTTTCTTACATGCCCAAGGTAATGCAGATCACCACTTTGGGGTCAGGAAACAATTTTCCTCCAAGCCAGATTGGCTAGGGATCCTGGAGGGTTTTTTGCCATCTTTTGGGCATGGACTAGAAGACCCTGGACTAGAAGACCCTGGAGGTCCCTTCCAAATCTATGATTTCTATTATTTCTGTGTGAGTCTCCATTGCCTTTACTTAGAAGGGGGATGGAGTATATCCCACTATTGAGATAATCAGGTCAATGTTTACTGTGTGGGACTAGCAGATTCAATGATAGTACTGAGTGAAAAAAATGTATCTACCTTAATCAGCTCTAGTAGTATATGATTATGCATGAGTGGAAAAATGTGGAAGGTGATCTCCCACTAAAAGTACTGTAGTGCAAATTAATGATACGTACCCCCAGACTACAACCCTCCATGTTGCATTACTTTTTTATGGGACAGACTCTCAGATGTGTGCTTGAATACACATTAAAAGTAGGAACACGACATGTGACTTGATGGAGTTGCCTGGTTGCATCAACAATGGGGATGCATTTCCTTTTCACCTCGACACTGCTATTCTTGGTAAAAGGGGGTGAGCCATGTACCTCAAAGCAAAGTGACCCACTTACAACTTCCAGACTGAATGGAGATGTTGTTCCTTACATAACAAGGCAATGTCTATTGGGGAGAGGGTGTGTTATTAAGTCTTGCGATCCTGCTATTGGAATCCAGAAAAAGTGGTTGTGTTATTGTCAGGCATTACAAAGTCAAGGCTAAGAGTAAACTAATGTATATGCATTTGTGTTATTCTGTAGGCAACAGCTCACTTGATCAAATTCAAGAGAGGGGCTGTGGCTCAGTGGTAGAGCATCTGCTTGGCATGCAGAAGGTCCCAGGTTCAATCCCTGGCATCTCCAGTTGAAGGGACCAGGTAAGTAGGTGATGTGAAAGACCTCTTCCTGAGACCCTGGAGAGCCACTGTCGGTCTGAGTAGACAATACTGACTTTGATGGACCAAGGGTCTGATTCAGTATGAGGCAGCTTCATGAGTTTATGTGTTCAAAACACTTATTTATTTATTAGATTTATTCTTCACCCTCCCCGGCACTATGTTAATTAGTGTTTAAGATTCCCTTTATCTTTTGATTTCCGGCAGTCAAATATGATGGCGTATTGAAGACGGCAAACTAAAACATACGCAGTCGTGATACCGGTGAGGGAATCTCAGCCACTCTGATGAATGAGTTTTCCAGCTCAAGTCAAGCTCTAACAGATAGTGTTTGACTGTGCCTTTCCATCACTAGCTGTCGACAACAGATAAGGAAGCTTGAGTGCTGCTGTTTCCTAACCAGCAGATGGTGCAATGGACTAGGAAAATGCCTTTTGGGGAGGGGGGGGAAAACGGAAATTCAAAATGCAGCAGTAAAGCCATTAACCGTATTTGCCAGTTCCTTCCAATATATTTTCCTCTAACAGACTCCTAGTAGAATTTAAGATCATTCCCTGCAAAATGATGCATATACTTTCAGTTAAGAACTTCAACTATTACAGATTTTAAATATTTAGCAGTCTAATTTATTGGTGTTTAAACTGTTCATTGGTCCTCGTCCTCATTAAATGGAGTATACATTTAGTGCAGCAACAATATATCTTACTCCCATGAGGAAACAGCTGATAAACCACTGCTGTCTTTTTAAATGGACAATAATCAGGTTCCTCGTTTTCCTTTCCCTTCCCTCCGGCTACAGCAGGATAGCTGCTCCTTAGTGTTTTAACAGGTTAGCATGACCATAACATTAAGAACCAAAAGCATAATGCATTAAAACAGAGCGCCATGGCTAACTGCAGTAATTTCAATAAGCATATGAGAATAAACTGAGAATGTTGAAAGCCAGTGTGGTGTAGTGGTTATAGTCTCAGATCTGAAAGATTTGAGTTTGAGTCCCCATTCTGCCATGGATGCTTGGGCCAGTCACACGCTGTCAGCCTAACCTACCTCATAGGGTTGTTGTGTGGATAAAACAGAGAACTGGACAATGTTGTGAGCCACTCTGTGTCCCTACTGGACACGGGTGGATGTAATGCAATAGGTGGATGTAAACAAAGCAAATAAGTAAGTAAAATAGGGTGGAACCTTCTTCTGGCAAAACTGTCCTTGCTTGAAAGCCCTGGTGCCTGAAAATGGCCTATTGAAATATTGTTTATTATATACTAGCTTTTCTTTCAAGGAGCTTAGAGAAGCATAGATGGGGCTTCAAGGCAATATCCCATTTGGACAACACTTAAAGCAGGGGCCCGCAGGCTGGATTCGGCCCTCTGAGAGCTCTTATCCGGCCAACAAACCAGCCAAGGCAGCCCCCCCTCTTCGACCTGGGCTGGCGAGGCATGGTCCAGCCCGACCAAGTAGCATTTATGTCATAACAAATGACATCACAACTCATAACAAATGAGTTCAACACCCGACTTAAAGTATATTAACGTCAAAGATGGAATTACATTAGGTACCTCTCTGAGCCCCAGTGCATGCCAATTAAATCATGTGGGGAGATTGCAGACTGCCATAAAAATGGTTAAGTATTTTGCCTAGATGGCCACTAGGCTTTTTATTATTAATGATGTGAATAAGCTAAAATAAATAAACAATTATGCTTTAGAAGCCTATATTGAACCACTATAGCTATCTTGGCTTTCTGCAGAGAATCATAGGAATTTTAGCTTTAAGGAATATTGAGATTTCTCCCTAACCTCTCTGTGACCCTAACTACAATTCCCAGCTTTTCCCAGGAAAAGGGAAACACTGTTAAATCAGTTTGTCTATATTCTAACTCACATTTTATACTCGCCAAAATGAGCATGTACCAATGCCCTCTGTATGTGAGGAACCCTCTCTATTTTGAATCTGTCACTCTTTGTAGAGAACTAACTTCCTCTCACGGCCCCAAGTCATTTTCACCAAAGCTTTTTCTGAAGGGAACACAATTTTAGACAACAGATTTTTTCTTCTTCAATTCTACATCAATACTGAAATAGGAATATTATAAATGCCTGCTAGTTCAGTGTATAGCTTTTCAACACCCTTTCTGATCACTCTTGCCACTGACAATAACTGGATAGGACTTAGGTGTGCTTGGTTGATCCAGGCACAGCAAACAGATGTCTGTCCTAGCCAGTGTGGTGTAGAGGATAAGAGCGGTGGTTTGGAGTGGTGGACTCTAAACTGGAGAACCGGGCTTGATTCCCCACTCCCCCACATGAGCGGCTGACACTAATCTGGTGAACCGGGTTGGTTTCCCCACTCCTACACATGAAGCCAGCTGGGTGACCTTGGGCTAGTCACAGCTCTCTTAGAGCTCTCTCAGCCCCATCTACCTCACAGGGTGTCTGTTGTGGGGAAGGGAAGGTGATTGTATGCCGGTTTGATTCTTCCTTAAGTAGTAAAGTCGGCATATAGAAACTAACTCTTCTTCTAAGAAGAATGGTTTAGTTGAAGTTGCCAATGTATGGCACAAAGGCCACTGGTTTGGGACAACAGCATTTCACATGAGGCATTACTTGCATTTATCAAATAATGCTTACACCGATGGGGGGGGGGGGGACCAGATCTGATGAACATTTGGCATTTGTCTCTCTATTTCTCAGAGGAGATTCAGAAAACAGGAGAATTCTCTCCAGGTTCCTGGTTCCAACTCTTGCTGAAAGTCTCTGTCCCACTGCTATGACGGCTCAGTCCATCACATGAAGTACCATGATACCTCCCCAAGTGCCCTGTCCTAGCTCTTTCTGAAAGCTACAGCTTTTACTGAGGGAACTACCAGTCCCACAACCGAGAGCAGCAGAGAAAGCAGCAGGCACCTCTTCAAGTGCCTGAGTTCAGCTTGGGGGTAAGGGTCCATTGTTCAGATTCCAACTGCCAGCTATGGAACCATCAGAGAGGAATCGATTCCCTTGCGGTGGTGACAGAGATGGAAACACTGGCAGAGGAGGAACCACAAGGACATGAAATATAGAGTGAGGAGGGGGTTGTGGAACTCCCTGCCCCAGGATGCATTGAAGGCTTTAAGAGGGGAGTGGACATGTTCATGGAGGAGAGGGGTATTCATGGCTACTAGTTAAAATGGATGCTAGTCGTGATGCATACCTATTCTCTCCATTATCAGAGGAGCATGTCGAATATATTAGGTGCGGTGGAACACAGGCAGGATGGTGCTGCTGCAGTTGTCTTGTTTGTGGGCTTCCTAGAGGCACCTGGTTGGCCACTGTGTGAACAGACTGCTGGACTTGATGGGCCTTGGTCTGATCCAGCATGGCTTGTCTTATGGTCTTATGTTGGGATGGAGATATGAAGAAATGGCATTAGAAGAAAATGGTAAGTGTCAGTCATCGGTGACTTTCTGCTGAGGGGTATGGAAATCATTTGTCCAGGCCTGACCCTCTAGTCTAAGAGGTGTGTTGCTGTATTGCAGACCGGATGCCAAAACTGATCAAACCTACTAGAGATCATGACTCACTTGTGATGGTCCACATGGAAATGAATGACAGAGCCGTGAACACATCGCATTCATTAAGGCTATGAAGTTCTTGGGAGGCAGCTGAAGGGAATGGGGGCACAGGTGGTATTCCCTTTGATCTTTCCCATCAGAGAAAGAGGAATGCGACAGCAACAGAATGGAGGAGAAGCACTGCCCTGCCTTGATGATACTGGCAGGATTTGCAACAATGGGTCTAAATTATGGGTGGAAAAAGGTACCTGCTGGGTATTAGGATTTTATTTTTACTGTTAGAGTAGTTCAGCAGAGGAATCGGCTGCCTAGGGAGGTGGTAAGTTCCCCCTCACTGGCAGTGGCTGGATGAACATTTGTCAGGGATGCTCTAGGCTGATTCTGCATTGAGCAGGGGTTGGACTAGATGGCCCGTATGGCCCTTTCCAGCTCTCTGAGTCCAGGACATGAAGCAGCCAACTGAGAAGCCCTGCCCTAGTGAAAATGTATACTGAACTGTGATTGTAATTTATACTGACTTCTGATTGCTGGGAGCCAGTATTTGACTGAAAAGCAAGATAAAAACAAATGCAAAAGAAGGTGAACATCTTTCACCTAAGTTTCTGCCGCTTGACCCTTCCATAGCCCCTGACTGAGAACATAAAAGGGAAAACACTGCATAAATATGGAGTGTGCACACACATTTCCCACTCCAGGAGGGACTACGGGCAATTTGTGCGCACACGAAGTCCTCAGGTTTACCAATGAAGCAAGCTGTTCCATCAAAAGTCGCTACAGGACACACCAAGTTCCATCTGATGAACACTGGCAGCAATATTTCAATTATTAGCCGAGGTTGTTACAATATACGATTGCTTTTTGCCTCACCATTTGCCCAAAGAAAAAATAATCTGTGGTACCTTATGGTTTACTAGTCCGAATGATAGCAAACTCTTTCAAACTGCGCTTTAGGCTATTATCCGCACAAGCAGTTAGTGCAAACAGTAGTTTCCAACAACAACAGCAACAAAATTCAAATACCTCTTACAATCAGGTCTGCAGCAGCCGATAGCTTGTCCACACTCGTTTGCACCATGCAGACGTATTTTCCGGCATGATTCAGCTGGATGCTTCTGATCATCAAATCACCAGCTGAATCCTGCTGATAAAGGAGGGGAGAGTGGTTACAATGACTTTTTAATGAGCTCTAAACATCATTATCACACGAAGGACACCGAGACTGATGGATTTATTTTACACCCGATGATGAAAACATTTGTAATGCAAGCCGTGTGGCCCATTTTAAAATCTCGTGAGTCTCCCTCGGAGATAAGGCTGGAAAGAGGGTTTCCTTTCAGGGACACAGGAGCGCCGGGTCAGTGAAACCGTTTACCACAAAACGTGATTTGACAAAATGCGAGTCAGGCAGGCTCCACTCCGCCATGCTCCAGACTTCCAATTTGGAGCCTTCATTGGTATTCAGATGTCTGCCTTCCGCCTACTTCCACCTAATAGGAGAACACCGGCCCAAATGATGAGGCATCTGCAGTCCTTGCCACAGCCAGCGTTTTCGATTGCCTGCCGGTTTTGCATTAAAAGGTCAGGGGGACAACACTCTCTAAGGAAACTTTGCATCACCGGGCACAGAACAACAGTCAGTTTGTTTTTCCCAATGCCAAACGCTCATGTCTGATTAGCAATTGTACGGAACTAAATTACAGTTTTGCACGATCGCATGGCTCCAAAAATGTTCCCTCGCAGTCCATCGGATACAGTGCTTAACCGGTTAGAAACCTAAGAATAAAATTGCAATTCCAGGCTTTTAATTGAGGATTATTAATATAGCGCATATTTTTGGGTTTCGTGGCACTATTCGGTATAATTGCTAGCAACAGCTGTTGTGGCTGCAGCTGGGCACCCTGCAGGGAGGAACTCTTAAGTGATGTGTTTCATCTTGCACAGATTTTAGTCTTCACCTGTCTGACAGTTGAGGATAGCAGTTAAAGCTTTCGAACTGCAATTTTCTCTCCTGCTTTCAGGGTGGAAACACTGTCGCCCAACGTCTCAGACCTGGGACAGCTAACACCAGGTGGCCTGGAATAAATTACTTGCTTCCAATCTCAGCTCCCCATTTCAAAATGGCTGAGGGCAATTGTACAGAGGTGCTGTGAGGGAAAAGTAAAATGGCGCATTTTTTCCCAACCAAAAGTGTAATATAAGCATTACAGGCGTTTTCAGTTGAACGGATTTTGCTTTTTCACAAAATTAATGAAACGGAGGTAGAATTCTCCACTCTACTTTTTGTCCCTACAAATTCTACTCAGCAGAAAAGAGCAAGAGTCCAGCAGCACCTTAAAGACTAACAAAAGTTCTGGTAGGGTATGAGATTTTGTGAGTCACAGCTCACTTCTTCAGATAAGATCATACCCTACCAGAAATGTTGTTAGTCTTTAAGGTGCCACTGGATTCTTGCTCTTTTCTACTGCTACAGATGTACTAACACGGCTACCCGTCAAAATTCTACTCAGGCAAGGTAGAGGCAGGTGGTAAGGAAAGGGTGAACAGGGTCCAGGGGTTTGCTGTTGGACATTATTTCTTAAGCTCAGCCTTTTTTAGATGACTGAAATTTATAAATGTTCAAAATGATTAAATATTTGCAACACAAAAATGCAGTGTTATCAAAAGAGTTTAACGAACTTATAAAAAGCCAAAGAAAACGTACTTCTGAAGGCAAGCATTATAGTATCTTTGTGCTGCAATGGCATACCACCCTGCTGTGTCCTACAGGCAAGTGCAACTTAATAGCATATTTATAAGGAGCAGAAAGATGGAGGAGGAACAATGACAGATAAGACCAAAGCCTGCCTTTTTCTGACTAAACTGCATTTGAGATAGAGACTCAAACAATCTTGTATACTGTTGGGCAGGTTCAACTAGATAAGGTCAGGGACCTAAAGAGCTTCTTAGGTCTTTTATGCATGGGAGTTTTACTTGGGGTTGGATGTTCACTCAACCAAACTTTTCTGTTGCAAATTGTTAAAAATGCTATGCACCAGCAAAATCACCCAGCTCAAATCGGGACGCGTCTCAGTCCCCGCCCCTTGAAAACGCTGCTTTATAATTGGCTGTAGTGCTTACTGTGAGAAAAATGGGGCATTGACTCACAAAAGCCCCCAGGTTGCCGGGTTGGGCTCTTGGAAGCACGGACGAGCTGGAAGGGGAGAGTTGACGGCGCGCAGAGGTTGAGCTGAGCTCCTCCAGCGGGGCGGGGCAGCGGTGGCGAAGGAATTCGGCGTCACGGCGGATGCTGGGAGGAGAGCCAAGTGTACCGCCCTGATTGGCGGGGCCTGCTTAAACGGGCCAATGGGGGCGCAAGGCTCCCAACCGCGGGTGCCTCGTGGCGTCGGACCTGGGGGAAAGCCCAGTCAGGCCCAGATTCCCCACACGGGAGGAGGTCCCCGCCCATGCTGAGCTCAGTCCGCTCCCTCCTTTGTTCACCCGCCCACCCACCGCTATCTTAAAGGGGGTCGGGACAAGGTTCTGCAGCGCAACTTAGGGCGGTTTGGCATTGGGGCCGGATCCAGTTTTTTGGAAAAGCTGGCCTGCGAGCCTCGTTTCCCAATGTGGAGGATCCCTGTAATGGATTTTGGGGGAGGCTGGAGGGGGACAGGCCAGGATGGAGGGCTGCTAAGTGGGGCCGTCAAGAGGGCATGCCTTGCCAGGGGCTGTTGGAACAGCCTCCCTTCAAGTGGCAGGGGGCCACACAGCGGGCTACCGTCCGCGTGAGCCCCTTAACTGCCATCTCAAACGGGCCCAGCAGGGGTGCTGGGGGATGCGAGCATCGGCTTGCAGAGGGGGCAGGTTGATGGAAGGATAACGCCCCCATGCCATGCCAATGCCTTGCTGCTGCAATCAATAAAGTTGTGCCATTTTACCCACAAACCATGGTCTGGTCTTATTGCGTACACATGACTTCAGGCACGGGGCAAATGAGGGGGAAAAAACGTGCCAAGGGGCCTGGCCGGGGAGCGCCTCACGCAGATAGGCACTAACCTGGCAAACATCCAGTTCCCCTCTTGCCCTAGTGGAAACCCAAGTGCCGTTTTAAAAACAATTTCCCAAAACGGAGGTTTTAAAAAGGAATTGAGGGGGGGAGAGAAACCCAAGCGTTTTAAAACCCATTACTGTGTGAGGCAAATGTTTGCTCAGAAAGAACTCTGGGTGGGAGACAAAAAGCAGGAAGCATGTGAGTCCCCACCCCTTAAAACACTGCTTTGCAATTGGCTATAGTGCTTACTGTGAGAAAAAAGTCACCCCCCAGCTCCGCTGTCCCACACTTTGGATTATGCATGGAGATGAGGATGATTTGACCTGAGCTGATCTCAGGGGAGATTGAAGAATCGGGAATTTGCGAGGGCTGGGTATGAGGTCATCTCTGAGGGACAGAAAACTCATGCATAACTCCAAGGAACAACCAAGTCAGTCTGGGGGTGAATGTGAGTCAAAGTACCCATGCATAAAGGACCTTTGACTCCCCCAAAGAATCTTCTACTAGCTCAGTGGAGTTTTGTATTTGCTCCCTCTGAAACAGCTGTCCTCCATGCCATGTCACTGGTTGCTTTCAAAATATCTTAACTTTTCAAAGGCAGTTTGCCATGTAGCAGTGTGGGCTGCGGTGCATTAATCGTATGTCTAAAATGTCATGGCCTTATGGAACTTGTTTCATGGTTCTTTAAACTATGGACCATTTTTTCCAAGTACGAGAAATAAGATATCTCCCTTTTCCTTGCTGGAGAAAATAATGAGGCTCCTGTAGCAGCTGTGTGGCCGCTACAACTAGGGTTGCCACCTCCAGGTTGGGAAATACCTGGAGATTTTTGGGGGGGAGCCTGAGGAGGGCAGGGTGTGGGGAGGTGAGGGGCTTCAATGCCATAGAGTCCAATTGCCGAAGCAGCCATTTTCTCCAGGTGATCTGATCTCTATCAGCTGGAGATCAGTTGTAAAGCAGGAGAGCTCCAGCTAGTACCTGGAGGCTGGAAACCCTAGCTACAACTCAGTGTTGAAATGGCAGCATTCCTTGTAAAGCTGAAAACAGGTATCTGTTCTCCTGAACGACAAAGGGGCAAGTTCTTTCACAGCTTGACAACCTTCATGCAGGATGACCTGCCTTGGCTGCACCCGTGAGTGTACCCCTTCTAGTAGCTGGTTACCCAAGGTATATATATATGTGTGTGTGTGTGTGTGTGTGTGTGTGTAAATACTGAAAATATAATTTATTCGAAGTGCTATGTAAAGGTTAAAAATATTTAAAAACATTAAAATAGCACAATGGCATTTCCTAGGGTTGATAACTGTAACTACATACCAAACGCGTTTCGGCCTATTGGGCCTGCATCAGTGGTTAATAAAAACCATGTTAAGCCTGCACACATTTACAGAAATAAATACATACAGTATACAAACAGAAATAAATCAATAAATACATATACAAACAGTTCAAATCAAACCAGGCATGTTTATAGATTGTAAAATCTATTCCCAATTACTCAAACATCTGGTCAGATTGGTTCTAGTTGTAATACTGGTTTGTATATGTCTCTCAGATACGATGTGTGCAGGTATCAACCTAGGATTCAAATGCTTCCTGCTTCCTCAGAGCGCTTTCTGAGCAGAAGAAAGGCTTTTTAAAACTGAGGCTTGGATTTTTCTCCCCCCCTTTCAGATTGTTCCGTTTTTGTTTTTGTTCTTAAAATGCTTTATGCAACAATTGGGTTTATTGTGTGTGGGGGGGAGTTTTCTCTCACAGTAAGCTCTACAAATTACAAAGCAGCATTTAAAGGGGTGGGGACTTGATTTGAGCTTGGAGACTTGCTGGTGCATGGATTCCCAACAGGAAAGTGTGGGTCCAGCGAGCAACGAACCTCAGGTAAAACTCCCATGCATAAACGACCTAAGACAGGCTCCCAGACATATAACTGGAAGGGTCACTTGTCCCTGGGTGAGGGGGGAAGAAACAAAAAGGACCCTGGTGGGGATGGGTCTATCTTTACTATAAACCAGGTAGCTATCAAGCGGTTTCCTGTAGCCTGCCTCTGAGGGTTCGGTCCAGCATGGCGGGGGGGGGGGGGCGCTGGTTTCCCTCTAGTCCACAGCTTGGGTTGAAAAGGAACTGGCTGAGGGTGGTGTGCCATTCTGGAACTCTTTCTCAGCAAGTAACCACTGACAGACCTCTCCTCCATAAATCTGTCTAACCCCCCCCCTTAAAGCTGTCTATGCCTGTGGCCATTGCTACATCCTCTGTCAGTGAACTGCACATTTAAATCACTTGTGTTAAAGCATTTCCTTTTGTCAATCCTGAATCTACTGCTTCGCTGGATGCCCTCGAGTTCTTGTATTTTGGGAGAGGGAGGAAAAGTTCTTTCTGTCCACTCTCTCTACACTGTGCATAAATGTATAAACCTCTATCATGTCCCCCCTTAGTCGTCTCTTTTCTCGACTGAAAAGTCCCAGACTCTGGTGCCCAACCTCTTAGTTTCTCTCTTCTGTGCCTTTTCCAGTTTTGATCTTGCTGGATGCAAACCACTATACAGCTAGATCACGATGGGTAGCCATATTAGTCTGCCTGTAGCAGCAGAAAAGAGCAAGAGTCTAATAGTACCTTAAAGACTAACAAAAGTTCTGGCAAATATGAGCATTCGTGCGTCACAGCTCACTTCTTCAGACACTATGTGGCTTGTTAGACCTGGGCTTGAATCCCCTCTCTGTCATGGAAGTTTTCTGGGTGACTTTGATCCAGTCACTCGTGCTTAGTGTAACCTACCTCATAGGGTTGTTGTGACGATAAAATTGAGATGGGGAGCATGATGTTGTAAGCTGCTTCGGCTTCCCATTGGGAGGAAAGCAGCTTATAAATAAATATATAAATATAAAACACGCTCTACAGTGAGTTAAAATTTGATGTTTCATCATTACAATGACTAGAATACATTGTGAATAGCTTTGTGAGATTACTAATATCAATACTTACCCCTCCAACTCTTTCAAAGTGATCCCCATCTTTTTCAAAGTCTATCAGGCGTCCATTGAATGACCAGGTAAACATAATATCTAGTGGGTGATCATGAGACACTTGGCAAGGCAGAAGAATGCTTTCACCAGCAGTGACATCCATGCTATTAGGTGCGACTATAAACCGTGTTGGATCTGTAAATAACAAAGGACAGAAAAGGAACCAGTGAATTTATAATCTGGCGAAAACCCTACACATTATTAGACTTAAGTAGAAATAAACACCTGCAATTAAAACATGGTCTTAATAGCTAGAGGCGCTTCATATGGCTTTCCAGACTTGAAACCTTCATGGTTTGCACTTACAATCTCAAACAGTAATAGCTTAGTCTAGCAATAACTACAGCAGTAAAGTGCTTCACTATTTTACTGTCTGCACTGCCAATTCAGAGAACAGTTAACTAAGTTGGTACTGTGCATAGTGTAGAAGTGAAGGGTTTACATATTGATGTTACGGCTGTAGGATTGGCTCCTACCAGCTTTTCCTCTGCTACTTGATGGAGGATGGGCCTGGACTATCCAAAAAACCTTGCCAGGGATTGTGAGATCTGTATGGATCAAAAGCTAAATGGGTTTGGGGCTGCCCCTTATCCCTTTTGTGATAGCAGAAAAGCTAGTAAGATCCAACCCGGGCAGAGCAATCCTAATGGGGGGGAGGGCGAATGGCCTTTGGAGCTGCCGTGACTCCTATGCCAGCATTCATAAGAACATAAGAAGGACCCTACTGGATCAGACCAAGCCCCATCAAGTCCAGCAGCCTGTTCACACAGTGGCCAACCAGGTGCCTCTAGGAAGCCACAAACAAGATGACTGCAGCAGCACCATCCTGCCTGTGTTCCATAGCACCTAATATAATAGGCATGCTCCTCTGATACTAGAGAGAATAGGCATGCAGCATGACTAGTATCCATTTTAACTAATAGCCATGAATACCCCTTTCCTCCATGAATATGTCCACTCCCCTCTTAAAGCCTTCCAAGTTGGCAGCCATCACCACATCCTGGGGCAGGGAGTTCCACAATTTAACCATGTGTTGTGTGAAAAAATACTTCCTTTTATCTGTTTTGAATTTCTTCCCCTCCAGTTTTAGCAGATGGCCTCGCATTCCAGTATTATGGGAGAGGGAGAAAAACTTCTCCCTGTCCACCCTCTCCAAACCATGCATAATTTTATAGACCTCTATCATGTCACCCCTTAGCCGCCTTCTTTCCAAGCTAAACAGCCCTAAGCATCCTAACCGCTCCCCATAGTACAGTTGCTCTAGTCCCCTAATCATTTTGGTTGCTCTTTTCTGCACCTTCTCAAGCTCCACAATATCCTTTTTTAGGTGTGCTGAGCAGAACTGTACACAGTATGCCAAGTGTGGTCTCACCATAGATTTGTACAAGGGCAGTATGATATCAGCAGTTTTATTCTCTATTCCTCGTCTAATTATGGCCAACATGGAATTTGCCTTTTTTACAGCAGAAGCACACTGGGTTGACATCTTCATTGAGCTATCCACTACCACCCCAAGATCCCTTTCTTGATCTGTCGCTGCCAGCACAGATCCCATCAGTATATATATGAAGTTGGGATTTTTTGCCCCAATATGCATCACTTTACACTTGCTCACATTGAATCTCATTTGCCATTTTAATGCCCATTCTTCCAGTATGCAGAGATCCTTCTGGAGCTCTTCACAGTCTGATTTTGTTTTAACCACCCTAAATAATTTGGTGTCATCTGCAAACTTGGCTACTTCACTGTTTAACCCCAACTCCAGGTCTTTGATGAACAGGTTGAAAAGCACCGGTCCCAACACAGATCCCTGAGGCACCCCACTGCTCACATCCCGCCATTGGGAGAACTGACCATTGATTCCTACTCTCTGTTTCCTATTTTTCAGCCAGCTCTCAATCCATTAGAGGACTTGTCCTCTTATCCCATGACTATGAAGTTTGCTTAGCAGTCTTTGGTGGGGGACTTTGTCAAAAGCTTTTTGGAAATCCGAATACACAATATCCACAGGCTCATTCCTGTCCACATGTTTATTGACGCTTTCAAAAAACTCTAATAGGTTAGTGCAGTGATGGCGAACCTTTTAGAGACTGAGTGCCCAAACTGCAACCCAAAACCCTCTTATATATCGCAAAGTGCCAACACGGCAACTTAACCTGAAGAATCCCCCTGAAGGAACCATGCAAAATAACAGCGGCGGGTTAGCTATGCACATGCTAATGGCTATGCAAACAGGAACAAAGGAGCAGGCGAGTGGGAGGGGTGGAATTTCTCCTTTTGCTTCGAGACCGTGAATAGGCAGTTTTAAATTTGCATTTTAAAAAAGAGCTTTTAGCGAACATCAAAACTGACCATGCATAAATGGCCAGGGTATCTGTTGTGGGGAGGGGAAGGTGATTGAAAGCCGGTTTGATTCTTTCTTAAGTGGTAGAGAAAGTCAGCATATAAAAACCAACTCTTCTTCAAAGTGAAACTTGATATTTGTAACTGAACCATCAGGAAAAGAGGTAAATGATTGGGGGAGAGACACCTGGCAACCCTAAGGCAAATATATGAAGCAAAACCTGCTCTATATTCAGAGGGTTCCGTCTGAAAAAAAAAACTCTGCAGGGGGGCTTATTGTTGAGTTCTGAGGATCTGGATGGGGAAAATGTGCATCTGAATGGCAAATCCAATGCAAAACCTCCCATTCATAAATGGCCAATAACCCCCCATGCAGAGTTTTGAATCAAACATTGCTTCCCCCCCCCCAGCCCCGACCTCCTCCTCGCCGCCCGCCTTGGCGCTGCCGGCCCTCGAGCGCGCATTCAAAACCCGGCCGCGCTGTGAGGGGAGGGGGAGGGTGGCGCTTTACCTCACACACCACCTCTCTTGTGTGTGTGTGGGGAATAAACCAGAAATGGGGTGGTGAGGAGAGGCTTCGTGGTCGACTTTTGGTGGGGGTGGAGCCTCCTCTGCTGGCGTGGGGAGGAGGGCAGGATGTTTCAGCCCTAATAAGGTCTTGGGGGCGGGACTAGAGGGAGGGCTGAAACATCCTGCCCTCCTCCCCACGCCCCCAGCCAAGTCCTCTGACTGGCGCAGGCGCGACCGGGCGGCGGGGCTACAGCTGGGGTGCGGCAGCGCGCCGCCGCGTCTCTGCGCTCCGTCTTCTGTCGGCTTGCCGGTTCCTCGCCCCGTCCCTTGGGAAGCGGGCTGGCTCTCTCTCCACCTCTTCCATCCGTCGCTGCCTCGCCCGTCTGGACTTTCGGTCCCGTCCCGAGCCACTTACCCGCGTGCCGGCAGAGAGGGCTACGCGTGCCAGGTCGGGCACGCGTGCCATAGGTTCGCCAACACGGGGTTAGTGAGACAGGACCTACCCTTTCAGAAGCCATGTTGGGTTTTACCCAGCAGACCTTGCCCTTCTATATGCTTGACAATTCTATCTTTAATAATGCTTTCCACTAATTTACCCGGAACAGATGTTAAGCTAACTGGCCTGTAATTTCCTGGGTTCCCCCTGGAACCTTTTTTATAAATGGGTGTTACATTGGCCATTCTCCAGTCCTCTGGTACAGAGGCTGATCGAAGGGACATATTTCATATCTTTGTTATTCGTGCCACTTGCACTGGCTAAGTGGGCACTAATGGCGGCGTAGGGCAACTTACATTGGCTCCAGGGAGCAGCATGGCAACGCAAGGCTCTGGCACAGGTGCTGCCTCCCCAGCAATTTTTTCACAGTGCAAGGGTTCGCACCAACATCAGAAGGGGCGTTCCTGTATGCGGAACTAACTTTAGTCAGACCTCTAAGCCCTTTTAGCCCAGGTACACCCCTTTTTGCAGGCACCAAGTTACGTCTGCAAAAAGGCAGGCATAGCCCCATGGAACTCAATGGAGAGTTTCATGCGGTTTTCTTGAGAAAGGTATTTCGGCTTGCTGCACTTGGCAGCAAGCCACTCAGAAGGCTGCACCATCCCCAGCCGCTTCTTCACCACCACCACCCTTAGAATTGCGCATGTAGTGAATCACTCCTTTGTTGCAGCACAGAACGTGAGGAATTAAAATCAGGAAGTCAACCAAACTGTCTCAACCACCTTGTCGTCCAAATACAAGCAATTATATTAATGTATGCAACCGATTCCCTGCGGATTTCTTTGCAGTGGATTTCCCTTTGTTTACAACCATTGTGTTCTCAACCAGTAGAAGCCTCAACCAGTCAAGTTCCAGAATGGTGGTTGCGTTGGTAGCAGACAAAAGCATATCATGGCGTCATAGCGATAAAGGACACAAACTATCCGAAGTTGGGGACCATTGTAGAGCACACACTTTAACTTTCTCCCAATGAAATCTACAGGAAGCCTATTGGACGCAGAAGTGCTTTACTCTGACAGGCTCATGCAACGACAGGTGGCATTAGCTTTCACAAGATATATGTATACAAGAAGGTGACAGGTACATACCCTGCTGAGGTAAAACTGAAGCCAAGTCAAGTCAACAAAGTAAGAATAAATATACAGCCAACAAAAAGAACATGTGTTCAGTGATAACTGCTTTCGCCTTGAGTTGGAAGTGTATTGATTGCAGGGATGCTTGCAAAAAGCTTCACAAAGAAAGATTTGAGCAATTTTTATCTGTTTGATGTATCTTCTGAAACCATCCATATGCATACACACAGCTTGAGGTTATTATACTAGTGTGATAGGTTTTATTGTTATGCATCACTCATGAAGAAAACTTTGCAAAACTGTTAGGGGGAAAAAACACTAACTGCCCTGAAAAATATAAATAGCTGAGTATAGCTAGGGATGCAAACTAGTTCCTGTTGCCTGGGAATTAAGATGCAAACCTTCTCTTTTAGGGGAAGAGCAGCCCCGTCCAAAACAAGCTGACTCCTCCCTCCCTGTTTGGCTAGTGACCAATGGTGACCAATGGTAGCATCTCTGCCTTATCTGGATTTAGCTTCAGTTTACTGGCCCTCAACCAGTACCTAGTATTAATTTATACAATTTCGATCAGGCCATTCAGACATCCCTCAAAGAAGATTATATCAAAAATGAAAACAGCAATTATAAAAACACAGTGTACCATTTATTTAGGTATTTAAATTTGTAGCAAAAGGAAGCCGAAGGTTGTTCTCTGTGACTTATAATAAAAATACAATAAATCGATAAACTATATAATACTGACAATGTAATAAATGAATGAAGAGTTGTCATTAATGGCATCAAATTCCACCAACAGGAAACAAAAACCCTTCTGAACAAGAAATGTCCTCCATGTGTGATAGAAGGAAATCAGCCAAATAGCTTCCCTTGGAAGATAGGTCCATAGAGCGCAATCCTGAAGTGTGTGTGTGTGGGGGGGTAGATCTGTGATAGCCGGGAGCAGTGGAGCCACGCTGCCTCCTCAGAGGCTTCCCGGCCACAGTGGAGACAAAAAAAAAAAAAAAAAATTAAAAGCAAAAGGGGAGAAATGCCCCACTGAAAACAGCAAGGCTGCGCCACCAAAAAAGGAGCAGCAACATCACCGCTCGAGGGGGCATTCCCGAGGAGAAAATGGCTGTGGAACCTGCCTAAAGGCAGTTCCACCCTTAGGAACGCCCCCCCCCCCGCCACCGGCGTGGGCTTTCCCTTCTGGGCAACCAGATGCAGGGGTGTTTGCCCCTGCACCGGCATAGATACCACTTTATTTTGTGATGAGTTGGCACCTACCCTGGCGCATGGTCACGCCGGCTCCAAAGGAGCTTCAGCCCCCCCCCCCCGTCCAGGAATGGGCTGAAAGTTCTGTCTCTCAAAAGAGAGCAGCCTCTCAGCAGGTTTCAGGGTATGAAAGCACTTGAGCAAAGACCCCCTGGCTAATGTTAAACCTCAAGGAAGAAGCAGTGCTTGTGGAGTTCACTGGATCTAGACCACTTAGGGCTTTAAAGTAAAAAGGCAAGCAAGCAAGCAAGAAACAAACAAACTTTGGATTGAGCATGAAACCAACTGATAATCACTGAAGCATTTAAAAGAATTAGTATTGTGTGTCTAGAAACAGGCATCAATTAACATCTCGATCATCTAGTATGGAACAGTCTAAATCCAAACAGAAGTTGCAGTTCTATGAAAGGATGCTGAATAGAATCATTAAATGATCCCCAGCCTTCCTTGAGAGAAATTGTTCAATATTATTTGTTTAAATTTGTAACATTGTTCATGGGGTTTCCAATGTATCTGGTTAGCAAAACAGATGTATTTTTTTTTTAAATCATCAACAGTATTTCTGGACACTAGCAGCTAGGTCATATGCAATATGGATACAGAGTCGCCTAGTTTCTCACCTTTAAAGAGGTTTGTGCCACATTAGAGACTGCATCTCTGTGGAAACCATATATTTAAAGCATGGGCCAAAGGTTACAATGACTTCATTTGGTGCTTAGTAGACCAATCCTTGTTTGCAGTAAAAAACAAACAAAAAACTTTTAACTATGGTTCAATTGTTCATTTATTGATAGGGTTGCCAACTTCAGCTTGAGAAACTCCTGGAGATTTGGAGGTAATGCCTAGGGAAGGTAGAGTTCAGGGAAGGGGAGACCTCAGTGTGGGTGTAATGCCACAGAGCTCACCCTCTAAAGCTGCCATATCCTGATCTCTGTAGTCTGGAGACACTTAAGCAGTCTTTGAAATCAAATAGCTTGGAACTCCTCCTTCCTACCCCTTCTGTATCCTTCAAATCCCAGCTTGTACATCCATGGTGAAGGGGAGAGAAAGGAAGTGATGGAACGGGGAGCTGTGCAGCTACAAAAAGAAACTCTGAGATATGTGGTCATAGTGATCAGCAACACAGGGAATTTCTACATGTATTTATTTTATTTACTTCATTTATGACCTGCTTTTCTCCCCATGGGGAACCAAAGCGGCTTACATTGTTCTCCTCTCCTCTCTCTTCACAACAGCAACTCTGTGAGTATATGACTGACCCAAGGTTGCAAAGCAAGCTTCCATGGCAGAGTGGGGTTTCGAACCTGGGTCTCCCAGCTCCTGGTCTGACACTCTAACCCCCAGCAGTGGCACAACGCGGTTGTCTACCAGGTTCCACAGACAGGAGTATGGAGAACTCCAGTATTAATAAAAAGAGGAACAGGCGAATATGAGTAGGTCTGCTGTGTCACATGTGACGGTGAAAAAGTACATAGATTTGTTCTCATGCGTGTGTTTACCAGCTTAAAAAATTAAAGGGGCGGAGTGATCTTGCTCACAGGTGACATCAAACAAAAGGCACTGCTACACAGAAATGACAGTATATCAACAAGGAAGAAAATGCAGTGTCCCCCATAGAAGGGAATGATCATGAGAAACACCTGCTTTCACACAAAGCTGAGGACTTTTTTGCATTCTCACTTTCCTTGCTTGTGGTTCCTGTTCCTTTGGGGTTTCCCCGTTCCAGACATGTTTTACTTCCTCTAGTGGTCAATTTGATATCACACGTTTATGTCTGGCATAAGAATCTGCAGGAAAATATGCAGACATAAACCTGTGTAATATTTAATAGACCACTAGAGGGAGCAAAACACATGCAAAACCGAACCCCCCCCCAGCAAAGAAACAGGAACTTACAAGGGAGGAAAACGAGAATGTGCAAAAGCCCTGATACAGAAAACCTATTCCTGCAGGTCTGCTGGCAAGCAGCAATATAGAATTATGTCACTTCTTGTGTGTGTGTGTGTGTGGGGGGGGGTTGAAACTCTCTACCCTTTTCTTGGTGGATCCAAGTGTTTAACTTCCATTTCTTTCTGGTGAAATACCATGTGCGATTTCAGATAAAAGTAAGAATTTTTGATCTTGGAACAAACACTGGAACTACTGGCAACGGATTACAGATATATGCATATGTTTCACAGTGTTTACAAACGAACAATGCCCACATAAAAAGGTGGAATACAGGAGGTAACCTGTAATTTCTTGCCCTGGTCTTACAGGGACTCATTCAAACTGACGAAAGGTAACGGAAAGTCTTCTGATTAATATCAAGCGACTTACAGCCACCTCTCAATGATGTGCTGTGTCACTTTGGGCAAGTAAATTAATTGCGTTGTTCCTCAGTTTCTTCTTTGGCACAAGGAATCAACATTTATCCACTTGACAAGATTTAATGAGCGCCCGTTCACGAATATGAATAGAACGAAAAGTTTTTCTAATGAACTTCCAAAACAGAGAGAGCAGCCAGCAGGGAGCAGGTTCAGAATTCATCACTCAGAGCCATGATTTGTCCCACTAGACATGAATGCAGTCACAGCTCTGTTGCCAAGGCAGTCCTCGTCCCCCTTCTTCTTCCCTACACCTGCCAAGAATTCTAATTCTGTCAGTCACTACAACAGCAAATGCAACACTGACATCATCTAAAAAACGAGAAAGTTTTGTACAACGTTTGTGTATATGTCAGGATGTGTATTGTGAAATTGTGTATGTACGACCACTGAGGAAGGCCTGTAAAAGGCCGAAACACGTCTGGTCAGATTTCGGCCATTTTATCAACTGTTATGTGTGGTAATATTTGTAACTATTTTTGTGCTTATTAGGGAGCCTGTATTTTAGGCCCGGTGTTTTTAAATACAGTTGTGCACAATATAAAATAAAAATTGATTTATTGGTTGTTATATTAGATAGTGTTTAGCTCCAACCCCTTTGATTTCCCCCAACTTTCATAAACTACATTTTCAACTTTCTCCTGTTGAGTCTTCATCCAATTAAGAAAGACTTCCTCCATCAGAGAGGACTGAAGTCCAATGAAAGGAGACTCAGTCGAAATGAGAACTTTGGACCCAACTGATGAAAGGGATCCAACCCATCATTTCTGTTCACATTTCTCTCATAGCCCAACACATATCCCAAGCAGTTCGGGTTCATTTCTAAATTTTCTACTTACTTCATTCTTAAATTACAATACAAGTTTTGTTATCTGGTACTCAGTTATCCAGAATGCTCGGCATCCAGAGGGCAAGCTCCCCCCTTTAAGCCACCATCTGCATCTTTGGATGCTTGCATGCCCCTCTCCTGCCTCTTTGGCCATTGCTGAGCTTGTAACAGCAGATGCCAGCTGATGTTATCCTTAGGTGCCTCCCTCCTGCTCAGCCTGCCTCGAGCTGTTGGGAGCCAGCTGTGCTGTAGTTAGGGTTGCCAACCTCCAGGTACTAGCTGGAGATCTCCTGCTATTACAACTGATCTCCAGCTGATACAGATCAGGTCACCTGGAGAAAATGGCTGCTTTGGAAGGTAGACTCCATGGCATTGAAGTCCTTCTCCTCCCCAAACCCCGCCCTCCTCAAGCCCCGCTCCCCAAAAATCTCCAGGCATTTCCCAACCCGGAGAGGGCAACCCTAGCTGTAGTGTTCCCAGGCAACTGGCTTGCCTTTCTGCCTGCTGTGCAGGAGTTCCCCGTGGCTCAGAGGGAAGCAGAAGGGTCCTGCAAGGTGTGTGTGGGGCTGTCACCATGGAGGTCTCAGTGGGGTGTGGTTGGTTGCTGTTGATTCCTTTTGGTAGGGCTGGGGCAGAGAAATAAGCTTGAGTATCCGGCACATTTGATTAAGTGGCAACTCCATTTTCCATGAGTGGGAGAAAAAAAAGCTTTTACAGGAGATGCCTCTGATGGATCTAAATTATGCAATTGGCCACAGGCTGGCCGAGATTGTAAATCAGGATATAGATTCCTGTATTCAAAAATAATATTTTCATGCAATGAAAAAGTGTTTAATTTTGTTCCAACAGAAACAACAACAACAAAATGTATTTATTGTGATTAATATTTCTTGGAAGTGCTGAGAAAGCAGATCTTAACCAGTTAGAGAATTTGCTAAAGTTTTGGATATCCTGCAGCTAATAATCTTTCTATTGTGCCAGCATGGTTTATAATGATCCTTACTTTCCTCACATTTGAAATGTTTGCCTGAACGTATCTGTTTAAAAAATGCATATAAAATAAGTGCATGTGTGCATGCATTTCATTGGCTGTACTCTTCAATAAACTGCCACATAACAGTTTTCTACAACTTTATTTCTGTTTAATGAACACACATTTATATTCCCCTAATAAATCTGATCACATTCACAATGTTCCTACTTTTCCACACGTTAAGTGGCCTTTTTCTGTTCATTTACAGTTGTGCTATGTATACATTATTATTATTTCCATTACTATTGTGAATATTAAAATGGGTGTCTGGCGCCAACTTTGGGGGCGGGGTGGGGGAGCAAAACAAAGCCGACCATAGATTAAGCTAAGGGTTTCTACATACTTTGAGGAATTCCTAGTCATGCAGAAAAAACATGAATTTGTGAACTAATCGATTTTTTTAAAAAAAGAAATTGTCTGAAAGACAGAGCATGTTAAAAAAAGCAAGAAATGTTGAGAGCAGCTGAAAATCATTTCAAGAAGAAGAAAAACCCAAAGGGACATGTGAAAATTGATCGCTAAGAGATTATATAATCGGGGTGAGTGAGGTGGAGGAGATTTGTCCTTGCAAGAATCTGGCTTGTTACCCTAATAATGTACTTGATTGCCAACTTCCTATCAACAAAGCAGCGAAATGGGTCAGTCACAGACACAGTGGTTTCTGCATGCTCAGGTATGCAGCAAAATATGAATGTTTAAAAAATCCCCCATCCATGATGTCTACAGTTGCTAGTTTTCTTCCTTACTTTTTTCTGAGTTATTTGTCCTGATGTCAACTCTTTTTCTATATTTGCATTCACATTTCATTTGCTCTTATTCATTTTCACACTGTTATTAATTGCTACTGCCCTGCTCCTCTATGGCTTTTTATCAGCCAGTGTCATTTCCATCTTCCTTTTAAAAGTTTGGCCCCTTTTATTTTTCTCTGACTGCATGATCTCTCCTTCATCACTTTTGTCTCTCGCTTACCTTCCATTACTCTGTCAGGTTTTCCCTCAGTCTCAGAAATCTGTCTCTGCCGTAGTCCATAATCGCTCTCTCTCACACCACAAGATCTACACCGATTGTTAGCTGCAAATGTATATGCCTGTCAAGCTAACTGCCACTTCCTTGAAGTTCTGAAACTTGCCTGACCTTCTCAGCCATCATTCTTCTTTCTTGCACATGTCCACCGCTTTCCCTTCCAACTACCCAATACTATCAGTTTCATTTAACACTCTGTGTAGACTCAAGTAATTATTTTCTTCCGTTGCTTTGTTTTTATTTCACGTCAAAAGCTTATATTATGGAATTATAGCTTTACTCCACTCACTTAGATCTTGGAAGCAGAACAGAATGTGAGAAAATGAGTTATTCCTCCCTCACCCCATGAACAATAACTTAGAGCAATGGTTCCCAAAGTGGGCAGTACCACCCCTGGGGGGGGATGACCTAGGGGGGCACTAAGAGGCAAGGGAGCAGCGGGAAGGGGCACTAGAGGTGGGCCCCTTCAACTGTGTTGTTGGATAGGGTAGGGGGAGTTGGGGTTTAGTTTGTGGAACAAAGGGGGGGGGTGGCCTGAAAAGTTTGGGAACCACTGACTTAGAGGAATGCTTGATCCATTCACATTCTATAGTGTTAACCTCTTCTCCTCCATCCATGTTCTCTGTCTTTGTGCATCCACATGGCCACCAGACTCAGAAGCCCCTAACAGCACATGCACCACACAACAAGTTTTCTTTCCTTTTTAAAATGACACAGACTTTAAAAATCAAAACTTTTTCTGCAGTGTCTCCTTCCCTCTTTTTGGTGCCCAGAGCGTATGTACTCGGGACATAGGTGGGTGGGTGGGTTTGATGTTGTCAGTGCCAGATTACTTTCCCATTGTGTGAAGGGGTGGCTAGTTTTAGCCTAGCTAAGGATAACAGTGTGCAGAATATTGCAGAGCTTGAAAAGGTGCAGAAAAGAGCAACCAAAATGATTCAGGGGTCTAGAGCAACTGCCCTATGAGGAGCGGTTAAAATGCTTAGGGCTGTTTAGCTTAGAAAGAAGGCGGTTAAGGGAGTTTTATAGAGGTCTATAAAATTATGCATGGTGTGGAGAGAATGGCCAGGGAGAAGCTTTTCTCCCTTTCTCATAATACCAGAAGGGGGGTCATCTGCTGAAGCTGGAGGGTGAGAGATTCAAAACAGATAAAAGGAAGGATTTCTTCACACAACACATAGTTAAATTGTGGAACTCCCTGCCCCAGGGTGTGGTGATGGCTGCCAACTTGGAAGGCTTTAAGAGGGGAGTGGACATGTTCATGGAGGATAGGGGTATCCATGGGTACTAGTCAAAATGAATACTAGTCATGCTGCATACCTATTCTCTCTAGTATCAGAGGAGCATGCCTATTATATCAGGTGCTGTGGAACACAGGCAGGACAATGCTGCTGCAGTCGTCTTGCTTGTGGGCTTCGTAGAGGCACCTGGTTGGCCACTGTGTGAACAGACTGATGGACTTGATGGGCCTTGGTCTGATCCAGCATGGTTTTTGTTATCTTATGACAACAAATCATTTCTGGACTCCATTTTTCCTCCATTTGCTATGCTGCAAATTTGGTGCCTCTGCCTTAAAAAAACATCCCCCAGAGACTCAGAAAGATTCCCCAGAGACTCTAATGGAGTGGTTAAAGATGTAGTATTTAGCTTATAGTAAGGAATGGTCACAAGCACAGTTTCAGTCTCACACTCTGAACGGCCTTCCCATTTCAGGCCTGATTTGAACGTACTACCAGCATGTACCCATGATTTGTCTGTTTCAAACTGAACAAGAAGACACTGGGTATATAACATTAGCGTACAAGGATCCAGGGAATGGTACAGATACTGCATTGGTGTGCTGATGCTGCAGAACAGAGAGAAGTGACTCAGTGTAAAAGAGATTTGGAATACAGCATAGGTATATATTTTTGTGGAACTACCTCATCCATGAATTGGGTACCAACTAAAAACAACAACAACAAATAAACAGAAATCCAAGATGTACATGGATGAGTTTGGTTTCAACTGACTGACCGTGTCACTTAACGCACTCAATTCAAAGGAAGAGAGCTAATCCATACGTAGTTTGATGTAATTCCCATTTGCTTAACTACCAGTTATTGCCAATCTGCCACAATGTTCTTTATACATAAAAGCAGGAATAGGTGTGCTCCAATACCTTTTAAGAAACAATCAACAATAGCCAATTAATACCTTGGACATCCCATAGTATGTGATGTTGTGCAGATAAAGTAAGAAATGTGCCTCAGATCTGATGCAATTTCTAGGTCACATCTGATCCCATATTCTTCATCTTTCTGCATTTGTGTAGCATTCATCTACAGTGACTCACCTGTATGAAAAGCAGGAGACGGACTATCTCTGTTCCCATTTAAATTGCATAGAACTGGTAGGATTTATTTCTAAAACAATCCAAACAATGGTTGCTACTGCTTTTATCAAGCTCCGTTTACTCTGCATCCTATGGAGGAAGCTTCTCACCGTCTTTCTTATCATCATTCTTGGGAGCTTTCAGTATTAAGCCAACCCAACCAAGGCTGGAAAGCTATGAAGTCATTCTCTTTTGGAAGGATTTTCTTAAAAAAAAAACTAAAAAAAACTGTTCCTTTTTAATTGAGGAAGAGTTTTAAGCACTCATTTACTTGAACTCCACAAATGCCAAATGTCTGTGAAGGTGACCATTAAAAAAAACCAGTTAATGTTTTCTAGAAACCAGGCAATGATATAGCTTGACATATTGCATTTCTGTGAGTGGCTGAAACAACCTGATGAAAAATGACACCCAGGTGTAACTCTGATGAAACTTTTTCTGGCCATATTCATCACAAGCTTAAGCCTTCTGCAAAGCAATTTACAAATCACCCCCAAGGAGAAAGCTTACCAATCTGTTTTCAAGGACTTGAAAAAGTGAAAAGATCTATTTAATGACCTTACGGTAGCAGGAAACAAATGGCAACACAGAAGCCAAATCAGGGCAGCCAAATGTGCCTGGATGTTGTGTAGCCATACAGCAATCAAACATATTACACTTACGTTGTCAATACATTATGAGAAGCAGCAACTTAATTATGAAGTCTGATCCCCACCCCACCCAGTTTCTCTGGCCACCTTTCATATTTCAAGGTTGGTTACAAATATCAATTAATGATTTCTATAAACTTGCCTCAAAATTATAAATGGCTATGATGTGCCTTGACCATCCATTTAGTTCTTCTCTACTGATCACATGAACACATGAAGCTGCCTTAAACTGAACCAGACTCTTGGTCCATCAAAGTCAGTATTGTCTACTCAGACTGGCAGCGGCTCTCCAGGGTCTCAGGCGGAGGTCTTTCACATCACCTGCTTGCCAAGTCCCTTTAACTGGAGATGCCAGGGATTGAATTTGGGACCTTCTGCATGCCAAGCAGAGGCTCTACCATTGAGCCACAGCCCCTCCCCTACATGATCCTTGTTTAAAACATTTTAAACATGATCCTTGCTTGAAACATTTCAAAACCAAGGCAATTCTTTGAATGCTAAATTACAGTGGCTGTTTTCTTCCACAGCCCCTTAAGGACATCAGAAGAGCTCTGCTGGACAAGATGAAGGGCTCATCTGCTCCAGCATCCTGTTTCACACCGCTGGCACCTAGATGCCCTGGGAAGCCCACAAACAGCCTCCCCCCACATCTATCTTCTGGCGACTAACACTCAGACGCAAACTGCTGCTAAGAATAAAGGTAGGGTTGCCAACCGCCAGGTACTAGCTGGAGATCTCCTGCTATTACAACTGATCTCCAGCCAATAGAGATGAGTTCACCTGGACAAAACGGCCGCTTTGGCCATTGGACTCTATGGCATTGAAGCCCCTCCCCTCCCCCAACCCCCCCTCTTCAGGCTGCTCCCCAAAAACCTCCCACCGGTGACAAAGAGGGACCTGGCAACCCTAAATAAAGGCCATAGTACCTAATTGCTGCTAATAATTCCATCTTCCATGAATTTCACTACCCCTTTAAAGCCAGCTAAGCCAATAGGGCCCTAACCTGTATAGCCCAGGCTAGCCTGATCTCATCAGATCTCAGAAACTAAGCAGGGTGGGCCCTGGTTAGTACTTGGTTGGGAGACCACCAAGGAAGTCCAAGTTTGCTACACAGAGGAGGCTGTGGCAAACCACCTCTGAACATCTCTTGCCTTGAAAACCCCACTAGGGGTCGCCATAAGTCAGCTGCGACTTCATGGCACTTTCTACCATCACCAAGCCAGTAGGCCAATACTATACCTTGAAGCAATGGATGCCATTATGCACTCTATTCTAAATTATTCTAGGTGCTGGTTATTTTGTTCTATAACATCTGTGATTATTTGCAGTGACACGTGTTGCATAAATATATAAACAGTGAGGTTATACAACATTGTCACTATTCTTTTAGCCTTTCTGAAATCGGCATGTAGGGTAGCATGGCACTCTGGCTATCGAAAAGCGTCTGAAGGCATAACATAACCAGCCGTCTCCTTTTCCTCCCTGCTTACATAGAGCTGTGCCCGAGCCTCTGCCTCCATCTCCCAGCTGCCTTTGGCTACTGGAAATATATCACTAAAGAAGGAGCCTCTTTTCTCTATCTCCTGCTTCAAATAGCAGTGCCAGTCTTTGTTGGGGGGGGGGAGTGCTGTACAAGCAGCTGTGCTTATCATCTCTCCAACTGTAATTTAAGCATCGTTTCCGCCTGCCGTACTGATTGGGCCTGCCTATACAATGGGGTTACCATGGGTAACAATTCCTTAGTGCACTCCAATCTCCAATTTGCTTAGAAGCAAGCATTCAAAGGGGCGAACGGAAAGCGAGTCAACAACCCCTGGCAAAAATTAAGGGCTCCTGATTCACCTGTCTTTCATACCC
This sequence comes from Euleptes europaea, assembly GCF_029931775.1. NCBI lineage: Eukaryota > Metazoa > Chordata > Lepidosauria > Squamata > Sphaerodactylidae > Euleptes > Euleptes europaea. The sequence continues at coordinate 47,472,052 of NC_079312.1, read as the reverse complement.
AAATAAACTCTTATGTAGACAATAATAAGACTGGCTAGGCAGAGATGGAGTGTGGAGTGCCGCAGAGACACAGAGCAATCTGTAAGCGATCCAAAAGTCAATAGAGCTGTGAGCGGTTGAAAAGCCCTGGAATTTCTTGTCCATGAGGGCAGGGATTGTTGTTTCAGTATAACAAGCCCAAGAGGACAACAATGCACCTGTGATTGTGCTGTTATGCACCCTGGAAGTCAGGTCTCGGTGTGTGGTTGTTTCTTTTTTTTTAACCAGAAAAATATGTAAAAGCCTACAAAATCACAAACTCCGCTTACAGCATAAAATCAATGCTCTGTATTTTATTAGATGGAGCTCTGATGGCTCCATAGACAGTTTTCATTGATAAGGGTTTAAGTTTAGACCACAGAATAAAACAAAGACTTAATTCATTAAGTGTTCCAGAACTAAATCAATGTACAAGGTAGCCTGACAATTCGAACTCTCCCGGAAAAGACTTGAGCACTTCTGACTGTAGGTGTCACTGGAAGATCAGAAGAATTTGAATTCTCATCCTGTCAGCAATTTCCAGTACTGCAGCTGAAGTTCTTATCCGATGAAGGGAAAGAATAGTGCTGTTCTGACTAAGCAGAGGGTTTTGCTTTGCATGTCCAAAAAGAAGAAGGAGGAGGAGGAGGAGGTATTGGGCCTCTGCTAGCTGAATTTTAACTATATCTTGGAAGTATGTTGTGGGTTTACATATTCACTTACTAGCAGTGGCTCAAGTTTTCTGTGGCTATGAACATGCATTAAGGGAATAGCGAGTACTCTCAAAATACTGTCACTTGCAGCTTCCCTAGACTTAGTAGCATTTCCCCTTCTGTATCTTGGGGTGGTACCATTGAGGGCTCCACCCCATTCCTAGAATCCTCCCAGGTGAGCAATATCTGATTTGTTATAATTTTTGTTCTCAGTAGCTATTTCCCAATCCCATTCTTCATACAATGTGGACTCTAATCTGGGGAACCGGCTTGGTTTCCCCACTCCTATGCATGAAGCCAGCTGGGTGACCTTGGGCTAGTCACAGCTCTCTTAGAGCTCTCTCAGCCCCTACCTATCTCACAGGATGTCTGTTGTGGGGAGGGGAAGGGAAGGTGATTGTAAGCCGATTTGATTCTCCCTTAAGTGGCAGAGAAAGTCAGCATATAAAAAAACTTTTCTTCTCCTTCTTCTGTTACTACCTAAGGAGGCTTCAGAGCTGCATCTAATGAGGGGAGGGGATATGGCTCAGTGGTAGAGCAACTGCTTGGCATGCAGAAGGTCCCAGGTTCAATCTCTAGCATCTCCAGTTAAAAGGGCCAGGTCACAGGTGATGAGAAAGCCCACTGTCTGAGACACTGGAGAGCTGCTACTAGTCTGGGAAGCCAATACTGACCTTGATAGACCCAGGGTCCGATTCAGTATAAGGCAGCTTCATTTGTTCGTGTGTAAAAAACCATACAATGTCCTCATTCGTGTAATTTTATTTTCTTACTGTCTGTCCCCCCCTTCTCTTTTGTATGAACCTTTGTGTTCACTTTGCAGATGAAAACCAGGGACCAGTACCTGGATAAATGTGAGGTTCCAATCATACTCTTTCGACTGTACATGCAGTGAAAGTAACCTGAGAACTACTCAACACATGTATAAAGAACAATTAAGTGTACACTGTACATGGATTTTTACGTGATTTCAGCGTAGCTTGTGAATACAGCTTTCCCTCTGGACACAGAGTTATGTGTCCGTTCTACCTCTACAGTTCTATGGGTATATTGAACGTGAATGTTTCTCACCCTACCCTGCATCTCCCTCTCTGGTATATTCAGGCTTACATTATGGAACAGGGTCTGTAGGTCTGCAGGGATCATAATGATATCAGGACACTTTCACTTAGCTACAGGGTTGGGACCGGATGATGGCAGATCAAATCACCACTGTTTTAAGGAGGGCAAAATGCCCTCTGACCATTCCTCTCTCTCTTGAAGACTCAACAGCAAAAAAGGACTGAATTATGCAGAGGTACAGACCCAACTTCAGGTTACATTGCCTTGGTTATTAGATTCGTTTTTTGTAAAGGTTTGCCTTTCAGAGAGTGTTGGGCATTTGCTGCCTTCATGGACGTTGCAGTTGTTACCAAGCTGCACTGCATTTTTTTTTAGACTTACAAGACACCCAGCTGCGTAAGTCTGTAACAAATTATCCCGTTTGAAAACAAAACCCGCCCCGCTTTTATATTGATTGTGTGTCCATTAGGAGGCATTGTTTAGCATAAGCAGCTCTCCGTTGTCTTATTTGCTTGCTGTAGATCATGCAGCGTCCATGTTGTGTCATGTTAATCTGGAGTACATGACACAGTGGGACACTATCTGCTGTGGCTTGGAAACAAGCAATGGGAAATAAATCACAGTCTGACACTCGAAAGGCAGATGCCTTTTCCCGACTCAGTCCAAATGTAATAGTAAAAGCTTCAGAATGAAGAGGTCAGAAAAAGGCAGATCAAGATGCAACTGGGCAATTTCAGATGACAGCCCCCCCCCAATCTATAATGAAACTATTGTAGATTAAGTTAGAAGGCACAAACAGCAGCAAACAGGAGTTACTATCGAGACTGGGGATAACTTATTTGCTTTTGTACTACAGCTATCTAAGATCTGGTGGTGGTAGAAAGTGCCCTCAAATCGTATCCAACTTATGGGGACCCCATAGGGTTTCCAAGGTAAGAGACATTCAGAGGTGGTTTACCATTGCCTGCCTCTGCGTAGTGACCCTGGACTTCCTTGGTGGTCTCTTATCCAAATACTGTCCAGGGCCGACACTGCTTAGCTTCTGAGATCTAACGTGATCGGGCTAGCCTGGGCCATCCAGGTCAGGGGATGTAAGGTCTACTGCTTATTTTGTTATGCTCTGCCACAACAGCTTCACTCACCTGAGCCAAAGGTGACACTATGAAAATGGGTAAGATCACCAGCTGCCTGCACATGTGCATAGACTACTGTGCCTACCACCTTGTGGAATGGCCTGCCTGAGGAGGCCAGGAAGGCTCCCACACTTCTATCATTCTGCACACTGCATAAAACAGAATTTTTCAGGCTGGCATTTTTTATAAAGGGCTGTAGTATAAAGGAATGATTTGGGAGGACACTTTTTATTAAAGTAACAGGACTGTAGTCTATTCCAATGTTCATTGTATGTATTTCATCCTGCTCTTGCTGCACTGCCTTCTGCTTTTTAAATTCAATTTTCTGCACTGTTTGTGATATCTCATGTCTGTTGCCTTTTTATTTTTTAACTTTTGTAATCCCAGTACTATTCCTTTGTTTATTGGATGTCGTATGCTGTCTTTTTACATAGTTTGAATCATGCGATCTGCTCAGAGCAATCTGCTCTGATATGTCTCAAGGAAGGTGGGCTATAAATAAAGTAACTAAATAAATGAATCTGGTTTCAGAGGGTATCCTTCCGGCTGGTCTGCAGCAGAACAGCTCGATTCATGTTCAGTAGCAGGGAGTACGAGCTTTTGAGAGTCAAAGCTCCCTACGTTAGAGGTTGCTTGTAGAAAATGCCTTTTTACTTTTCAATTCGTCTTAAACCACTGAGCCTTCTTGCCGCCAATATCTACAGTAATATTAGGATTTCTTATATTGGAAGTAGCCTGAATAGCCCAGCTTAGCCCAAGCTCATCAGAACGTGGAAGAAGAAGGAGAAGAAGGAGTTGGTTTTTATATGCAGACATTCGCTACCACTAAAGGCAAAATCAAACTGGCTTACAATCACCTTCCCCTCCCCACAACAGACACCCTGTGAGGTAGGTGGGGCTGAGAGAGTGTGACTAGCCCAAGGTCACCCAGCTGGCTTCATGTGTAGGAGTGGGGAAACCAACTCAGTTCATCAGATTAGTGTCTGCAGCTCATGTGGAGGAGTGGGGAAACAAACCCGGTTCTCCAGATTAGAGTCCTCTGCCCCAAACCACTGCTCTTAACCACTACACCACACTGACTAAGCAGGTGAAGCCATGGTCATTACTTGGATAGGAGATCACCAAGAAAAACTGGGGAGGAAGACTAGGTGGAGGAAGGCTCATCTCTTGCCTGGAACACCCCATGAATGGGGTTGCCATAAGTTGGTTGTGACTCCATGGAAGGGATGTTGTATTTATATCAAAGGAGCATTAAAGAAGTTCAAGGAGAGACATGGCCTGGCCATAGTGGAAAAAGTTGTTGTAAATGGAGTTTTAAGGAACGAGAAGCAGCAAATAATATTTCTGGGCAATGTGTTCATTAGAAAAATCTCAACAGTGCTGTAACATTTGACATGTTTTTAAAAAGCCCAGAGGCTGTGCAAATGCCTATCCCCATCTTCTTGCAGCTCTATCAATTTCACCTTATTAAATAATTTCGTGCTGCTTTCAAATATCTTGTTAATGGAAGCTAATAGAATTGCTAAAAACGGTTGCCTACCAATTGCTAAAAAGGGTTGCATTTTCAAATCTGCACTCATTCTCTCTCTCTTGTCTAATAAAGCATTGCAGATATCCATATGGCTTGGGGGGAAATAGCAGCAAGCCTAAGAAAATTGGAAGCAAGCATCAGGCAGGTGACAATGGTGGGGAGAACATTTGTCTTTGCAGGTAAAACAGACTAAGTTGCATAAACGTTTTCTTCTAAACCTTTGGTAGCATTTGGGACCACCATATTGCTTATGGATCTTTTGCTGCCCTTTGTTAATAGTAAGGCTATGCCAAAATTGTTTTTTAGAAACATCCCCTGCCCCATAAATAATGGCTTCCTCCTTCAACTTTCTTTTGCCACTGCTTCATAAATAGGGCTGTCAGCCTCCAGATGGGGCCTGGAGATCTCCCACTATTACAACTGGTCTCCAGACCATAGAGGTGTTCCCCTGGGAAAAAATGGCTGCTTTGGAGGGCAGACTTATGACATTGTACCCTGTTGAGGTCCCTCCCCTCCCCAAACCCTCCCCTCCCCAGACTCCACCCCCAAAATCTCCAGGTATTTTCCAACCCAGAACTGGCAACCCTACGCATAAATGTTTTCTTATTCATTTATATGGCCACCTCTTGCCATCTTTTCAGCTGGCTTTGTTGATTCAGCTTAAGGCTGTATACTTTCCTGGCTCAAATGGTACCTTTTGTCTGCCATTACTCATTCCAAACATTTCACATCCCTCTGACACTGGATAATGGACTTATAGTGGACTCAGTCAGAATAAATAATTTAAATAAATAAGACACAGTTTTCCAGAGTGTTCTGAGCTATGGGAAAATTTAATGGAGTGCAACACTCTGAGCAGAAGATGCTTATGTTTCCCATAAGATTATACTGTCGTAGCACGGACCTCAGTTTTCTTAGCCCCACGCTACATTTATGATGATAATTAATCCAGCTCTAAGTTTCAGCATTGTTTGGGTTAAACAACCTAAGCAATTCAGGGAGAGAATAGGCAGCCTGTCTGCTGGCAAACACAGCAAAAAAGCCATTTATTCTGAGTTGGAAAGAAAGGACAGGATGCAGGCCAAAGCCATTTCACCACATGCAGGAAAACGACTTTCAGTACCATATACTGTGACTGGAGCTGGCATGTGCAAGAAGGTAATTTCAGTTCAAGCACGAAGGTCTTAGCCCACAAGTGTATTCTTACTTACCAGATGCTTCGGACAAGCCGATAGGACAAAGGAAAGCGATTCCAAACTAAAAGGGTTGAGTTTTGTGCAACTGGAAAAGGGCAGGACATCCTTTTACAAATGTATTAAGATCACATGAATGGAATATGATGCACCATTCTTTGGATTTAAAAAGCAGCTGAGAGGGGAAAGGGTGGGAGATTATCTTGTAATTGTGAATTCAGTATTGCATGGCTATGAGATGGGGTGGGGATTGCAACGGGTTGTATTGTAAGGAGGTGATGACTGATCCTGAGGTAGCTTGTAATTTATCAAAGACCACCTATGATTTCTTCTGCATCTGATTAACCTTTCTCTGCAAGAGGACTATCATTTCTGTAATGACAGTAGATTATTCTATTCTTGAAGAGATGGATATTGGCTAGGTTTAACCACTATCCGGCAAAGGATGGCAACTTGAATTTGTTGGGATATTCATAAACTCTATGACAGACGCTGCTAGGGTTTGCCACGCCAACGTAATATAAGATACCCCTGAAATGATGTGTGCTTTGTTTTGTGGCTTAATACATAAGGACGATGAACAGTAAAACGGTATGGTTTGTTTTTATAGGATAATCAGGCAGCAGTGGGGCTGCTATAAAGGGCCAAATAAAAGTTTCGTCAAATGACAGATTTTATTGTCGTTCCCAGACCCCATTACATATTATTATTTTGTGTCACATCTGCATGGGGGGAAACTTGATTTAATATGACTGCAATCCATTCTATAAAGTGGTGATTAAAACAAAACATTATGCCCCTCTTGCTCTCTGGGGGGGGGAGAACCCCCCTTTCTTTTCTCTAGCGCTTGATAGACTTTCATTTGTTTAGTCTTCATAGTGCTCACAGTGAGCATCCTTGCCTGGCCCCCTCTGATGCCATTCCACTTCTTAATGTGTTTTCAGATTTACATTAACCTTCATTTATTATGCAGCTATACAAAGAGCCCATATTTCAGCATCCGGAATTGCTCTCTAGTGATTGAATGCCCTGTCCCTTTGCTGGGAGAAGGGAAGTGTTGATTCCTGAGAGGGCGACTCTTACATCAAGGATTGACAGTTTTTAAAAAGGATGCTACCGCTTCAATATTTATTCCAAAACAAGTACTGGATCATAAGAATTCAAGGAACAGTTATCTTTCCAAAAGCATACATGAGGTGAGTGTATCTGGTCAAACATAGCAGAGCACTCATTCACTACAAGCTCTCTTCAATTCTTTTCAGTCTTAGCCATTAGACTCAGGGCACCTATGATCCGATTTGTACAAAACTCCTGTATTCGTACCTGACATGGTAGAATGGGGAAAAATAAGCGGAATACTGTTATCCCTGGCTCTACAGACAAGAAGGGAAGGGTATATTGGGAGTGTTGTTGCTCTGTATATTAAAGAGGGACTTTTTTGCCGTCAAGTCACAGCTGACTTACGGTAACCCAGTGGGGTTTTCAAGGCAAGAGTCGTTCAGAGGTGGTTTGCCATTGCCTGCCTCTATGTCACTACCCTGGTATTTCATGGAGGTCTCCCATCCAAATACTTGCCAGGGTCGACCCTGCTTATCTTGTAAGATCTGATGAAATTAGGCTAGGCTGGGGCTTTCCAGGTCTGGGCATAGAGGGCAATAGAGTAAATTAAATAAGAAAACTTAAGGTGAATAACTATCTCATGTAATCATTATAAGTGAAGATACCAATCCCTAAAGGTAATTTGAACATGATGGGCATATCGTTGTCTGCACGACTGAAACTGTGGGGGTGATAGTGAGATGAGAAGGAAATGAAAGAGCAGCTAAATTGGAAAACGTTGCAATAATGAGTGACTTTAACTACTTTCACACTGACAGGGTAAATGTGTGCTCTAGTGTGCTCATAGTGACAAGGTTTTTGGTTATCATAAATACTATGCATTGCTACAGCTGGTCATGGAGCTGACTAGAAGGGTACTGACTCTGACCCTAGACTTGATGCACAGTGTAGATGTTGTTGAACTGACTGGGAACAGTAGAGATTAGAAAGATTCATGGAGTATAGGTCCATCAGCAGCTATTAGCTATGGTGACTAAAGGGATATTCTACAACCAAAGGCAGTAAATTTCTGAATACCAGTGTAAGGAGGTAAAATCACACAAAGGACTTGGTCGGCTACTGTATGAAACTAGATGCTGGATGGGCCACTGGTCTTACCCAGCAGGACACTTCATATATGTTCATTGTTCAGAACTCGTTGAAAACCAAAAATCTAACCTATTTTATAAGTTTGCTGTAAAGATAAAAATGGAAAAAGAGAAACCCATGTATATCACCCCTGAGCTCTTTGAGGAAAAGCTGAGATAAAAAAACAACAAGAAGATAGCAGTTATAGTGCCTTCATTCTCTAAATTAATCAAGGTAATTGACACAAAAATACTGAAATATCCATAACAATAGCAAATGGGATTGTTGTTCCTTTGAAATATACAACAATACGCCAAAACAGGACTTCAAAGAGAGCCACAATGTGAATTTAGCAAATTGCAGTTTGATAAGATGCAAGTTCTATTATACCTGAAATGTTTTTTTTTTTAAGTTTGAATAAGGTTTGCCCTGGCCTCCTCCTCACTCTTTAATAATCTGAATTTTGGCTATGCCCCAGAAACTACTCAAACAACCCATTAGAAGAGCTTTAGAAATTAGCAATGCAAATATAATAAGTGAGGTCAGCTATTCATTGGCTATTAATCTTCTCAGTTCAGGGCCATGTTTTGCCTTCTTCGGCATTTATCAGGCTTTGTGATGGAGATAACAGAAGTCCCAGAATGCTCAACAGTCACAGAACTGCAAGTATTTAAATGTATAAGCACTTAATAAATATATTTTTTCTGAAGATGATCTAAAATCTTTCTATCAATGTCACACTTTCTTACTTTTGGATATCTGCATGTTTATCTGGAACATTAGCATTGATTAATCATAATAACAGGCACAAAGGACTGCTGTCAACAGCTTATAAGAGCAAGCATATTTTAAACCTAACCCGGAGAAAGTCAATGGAAATTAGAAGACTGTAAGCAGTTAATTGAGCAGTAGAGTATCACTGATTTCAATGGGAAGTGCATATAATTAGCTCCTGACTGTGCCTATGTTTCTCACAATGAAATGTGCCTGCCTGCCTGTCTATCTATCCTCCAAAATTTGGCAAATATGGACTGTGTGATTGTCAACAGGATCAGTGTACATCCGTACTAAACATATTTGAGATTTCATTTGTGAATACTGGCAATACTACACTGTAACATACACTTGTTGAATTGAACCAAAACATTTCTAAAGTAATTCATTTCAAAGGATCAAAACATATTGTTAAGTCTTGGAAGTAACAGACGATTTGTATTCTCAGATGATAAATGTAAATAACAACAGGTTTCCTCTGCTTCTTGACCCACGAAGTTCAATAGCATCCATGGAACAAGAGCGACTAGAACTTGTCAGTAAGCATCAGGAAAAGAAAGGCTGACAGTACAGTCCTAAGAACATTTTCCTTGGACTAAGTCTCACTGAATAAAATTTTGGGGTGACCTACTTAGCATGCACCTGTAAGGGTATGTATGGAGAAATGTGCATACCAAGGGTACTTGTAAAAGAAAGCAAAGCGTAGTGTGCATCATATATCTAATTCCAAACCAGGATGTAGAATGTGGATCAATAGATCCACAAAACAGAGCTAGGGGCAGGTAGGGGGTACATCTCAACAAACCTGAAGGGAATTCCAAGTTTGCAGAAAAATCTGAAATCTTTTTTTTAAAAGGGGGATTATAGCTCTCTCAAATAACAGAAATGCCTGTAGCTTTATGAACGCCCACTTAGCTCAGTGGCCATTTTGAGGGTGCTAGGCAACCATAGCATATTGCTGAGCCTTCCAAGCCTTGGTTTCTATAATTTGGAAGCCAAAACACCTCTGGAAAATGACCCATCCCCTCCTGTCATGTCCATGACAGAGCAGGACTCAATGGGGATAGGTCCAGGAGCAACTACCCAGAGACTCACTGACCACACAACTGGGCCCAGCCTAGTGATGGTGGCAACTGGATCCAGCCCTGCCCAACAGCAGCAGTCACTAAGTAACTGGGCATGGCCTCACAGCAGCCCTCACCGAGCAACTGGGGGGCCCAATGGTACTGGCCACTGGGCAACTGGGCCCAGTCCGACAGCCACTGTGTAACCAGGCCTGGTCTGTCCCACCAATGGTGGCCACCACACAAGTGTCCCTGACCTGACCGGCTGCCAGTGGCCACTGCCCAACTTGGCCAGTCTTTTTCCAGAGAGAGGCTGCTAGAGGGAGGGAAGGAATGTAATCTGAAGTCAGGGAGGCAGGTAAAGTTAGGTTGGCTGGTGGGTGGGAAGGAGAAAAGTTAGGTTGGCTGGTGGGTGGGAAGAACAAATGGGGAGAGGCTATAGGGGCTGACAGGGAAAGGAAAGTGGAAATTGTGGGGAAGAGGGATACAGGGGGAAATTAGATGCCCCTCTGCCAGTCCTTGTGCATCCCTTGCTTGTGTACACACACACATATACACACACATAAAGCCTCCAAGCTAATATGAAGAAGCTGGATTACTTCCTGGTACACGAGTTCAACTTGCAGTTGCTGACTCAGTTAAAAGCCTTGGGGTCATACTGGATCCAACTTTATTACTGGCACCTTACCTTGATATGGCTGACCTGGCCACCTGGATCCACGCTACAGTAACATCGTCACTAGATTACTGTAATACACTGTACATTGGTCTCCCCTCACCATCAACTTGTCAAGAATGCTGCAGCTCAGCTATTAGTGGGAGCTAAACGGAGCATGCATGCTACTCCCATTCTCAGACACTCCATTGGCTGCCCATCTGTTACCAGGCTCAGTTTTAGGTATTAGCTATCACATCCAAAGCTCTTCATGTCCCCTCTCATTTGTGGGACCGCCTCTCTCCCTATGTTCCACAGTGACAACTTTGCTCAAGTCAGTAAAGGCTTTGCCAGGTGACAACCTGCAAATGGGCAAAATCAACAACTACCTGAACATGTGCTTTCTTGGTTGTGGCTCCCACCTTGTGCAATGGCCTGCCTGAGGAAGCCGGGAAAGCTCCCACTCTCCTGGCCTTCCGCAAACTATGCAAAACGGAACTCTTCAAGAGGGCTTTTCTGCGCAGATAATAGGGTTGCGCTGCACAAAGTGCTTTTACAAACTTGCTTGGATAAACGATTAGTTACTGTATGTAAGGAAGAAGGCTAGCTTTACTTTGAACTGGCAACTAGAGAGTCAGATAGCAGCACACTGAAGGACACTGCCCCCACAAGCCCTCCTGCGGCTACAGGGCTCAAAATCACCTCAGAGCATGGAGTTTGTGCTTACTTATATTGTGTATATTGTGTATGAATCAGGAAAGCACGCTCAGAATGTTCCTCACAAGAGGACCACAGAGAGTATACTATTCTAAAGCTGCATAAGTCTTACTCATTCACACTTTAAAAAAAGAACTTTGGGGAGTGTATAGATGAAGCATTTCTTCAAATTTATTCCAGAAGCAAACAAACAAACAACAACAACATTTTGGGAAACATACTCCTGTGCTATGTCTTATTCCTGTGGTGTGTTTTTTTTAAAAAACATTACTGTCTTGTAAATCAAAATTTCAACATCTTAGAAGATGACTCCAACACAAAACTATGGAACATTATTTCACAGCTTTAAAATGCACTATACAAAAATGTCAACAATCCATTACTTGGAAGTGTTTCTAAAGCATTCTTCAAATGGCAAATGCACAATTAGGATCATTGATTTTTAGTGCAAACCAAATTCTCTGTGTTGTTAAACAGCTCTAAGCTGCAAAGGGACACAACAGAAGGAGTGGGAAAGAAAACATATAGTTTAGCACAGAGGGGACCCGCAGTTATTTCTCACCATGGGGGAAATGGCCATCTTAGTTTTCTAAACAATCTACCTTTCGCTTCTTCGACTGATGTCTGGGTTGTTACAGCCTGTGACCAAATTGCTCCTCTAAAAGCATTAGCTGCCCCAGTATTTTATAATTAGGATATAAATAGCAAATATGTGAGTAAAATGTTCCTCTAGAGAAAGTAATCTACAGCGTTGAATAATAACAACCTTAACATTTTTAGGGGAATCTGTGAAAGAAAAACACATGCACAGATGCTAGCTCATAGTCCGGGGTTTCAGGACTAGAGGTTGGAAAGAATGAACCTTGAGGGGGATCTAATCAACTTTCCACCTCAGTCCTGCCAAGTGACATTAAGTTATAATTTGAAGGAGAATTGGTACAAAATGATGTATCGTTGGCATTTATCACCAAGGAAATGAGCAAAAATGTATTAAAAGGTTTCAAATAAGTGTTGGAAGTGTCATACACATGAAGGGTCCTTTTATCATCTATGGTGGACTTGTACAAATACTAAAACAAATTGGACACAAATACATTTGGAAATTCAAAAGATTTTAAAAGTTAACTTTAAAATGAATCCAGAGATATACCTTTTAGGTCTCATGGACAAACAGTTTGAAAAAGAATATGGAACTTTGTTTCTATATATGATCTCAGCAGCAAGATTATTATATGCACAAAAATGGAAGAACCCAGCGATACCCAGTTTAGAAGAAAGGCTGATGAAGCTACTAGAATTAGCAGAGATGGCAAAACTAACTGCGTTAAGTAGGGGAAAGAATTCATCAAAAATTGGAATCCCCTGATGGACTTTATACGGAAATCAGAAAAAAATGACTTGATGATATGTGGATTTGAAGATTAAAAGAATAAGAATTTAAGAATAATGGAGAAAAGTGGATAACTTATGATGACAATAAAGACAATAAGATATAGAGTATAAAAGGTAACTAGAGAGCTAGAACTTATTTTGTTATTACAGATATATCCTTTGCAATTGAAAGCAGAAGTCTTATGTATGAATGTATCTTGTTTGTTTTTTCTTTGTTTTTTATGTATGTCTATGTTTATGTACTGAATTTTTTAAAAAAAGAGTCACTTAGGCTGGGGGAAGGCTCTTTAGGCTAGAGGAACTTTCTCCAGCCTAAGGTAGGATACTGATTATTGTGTTTAACATAATAACCAGATAGTAGGTAAAGGTAGTCAGTCCTCTGTGCAAGCACCGGGTTATTACTGACCCATGGGGTGACGTCACATCCTGGCATTTACTAGGCAGACTTTGTTTACGGGCTGGTTTTCCATTGCCTTCCCTGGTTGTTTACACATTACCCTCAGCAAGCTGGGTACTCATTTTACCGACCTCGGAAGGATGGAAGGCTGAGTCAACCTCAAGCCGGCTACTTGAAACTCACTTCCGTCAGGATCGAATTCAGGTCATGAGCAGAGCTTGGACTGCAGTACTGCAGCTTACCATTCTGCGCCATGGGGCTCCTTAACCAGATAGTACCTAAGCCCATTAAAATAAGTTTCATTTACAGCAACTTTCCAGTGTCATGTTGGCTGGGTTATATAGGAGGGTACCAAGTTGTTTTCTGTTGCCCAAGAAGGTCGGACCAGAACCAACGGGTTAAAATTAAATCAAAAGAGTTTCCGTTTAGACATTAGGAAGAATTTTCTAACAGTTACAGCGGTTCCTCAGTGGAACAGGCTTCCTCGGGAGGTGGTAAGCTCTCCTTCCCTGGAGGTTTTTAAGAAGAGATTAGTTGGCCACCTGTCAGCAATGCTGTGACCTTAGGCAGATAATGAGAGGGAGGGCATCTTGGCCATCTTCTGGTCACTAGGGGTGTGGGGGGGGTGAGGTAGTTGTGAATTTCCTGCATTGTGCAGGGGGTTGGACTAGATGACCTTGGTGGTTCCTTCCAACTCTATGATTCTACAGCAAATGTTATTGTTTGTATGTGTTTCAGGACATTATTGCTTTAAAATTTTCTTGGGTAGACATTACAATTTTGAGATGTTTTTGTTGTAGCTGCCATTTTCCAAGATGCTAGATATGGTTATTTTGATATTTAAAATTCATGTAGGATGTTCATCTTGATGTTAAAATATATGTATTTGAGGTCAAAAAAGCAGAATGCAATCTTGTAATAGCGGTGGAGATGGCCATTTTTCCAGATGCTGCCATTTTGCAAGATGGTGAATCTTTTTCACATTCTTATAGGATATTTATATTGGTGTCAAACTGTACTAGTACTTTTTTTGTTGTAACAACAAAATGAAATATTAGTTTTTTAGGTTTGTAATTTTTTTGGGGGGATGATAAATCCAGGGAAACTTATTTTTTAACATTTGTAATATTTGTAATATTGGGACAAAATGCAGCAGAATTGTTAAGGTGACAACCCAAAATACAGAAAATTAATTATTCTGCTGCCTTAAATAACATTGCTTATTCAATATTTATTTCTTTAAAATATCTATTAGCCACCATTCTTCCTTATGGAGCTCAGGGCAGCTTACAATTTTAATAAAAGGCATAAAATAGATTACATTAAAAACAAAATTTAAAATCACAGTTCAGGTGCCTTGTAAAGATCGAAAGAGAGGGGGCCAGTGACCTGGGAACAACCCTGGGAGGTTGTTACACAATAGTGGGGCTGCCACTGAAAAGGCCCTCTCTCATGTACCCACCAAATGAACTTCTTTGATTGATGGGACAGTCAGAAGGGCCTCTCCCTGTGATCCTAATTCATGAGCAGGAACATTTGGGAGAAGTCCTTCAGATACCCTGGTCCCAAGCCATGTAGGGATTTAAAGGTCAAACCCAACCTCTTGATATTGTCGAAGGCTTTCACGGTCAGAGTTCATTGGTTCTTGTAGGTTATCCGGGCTGTGTAACCGTGGTCTTGGAATTTTCTTTCCTGACGTTTCGCCAGCAACTGTGGCAGGCATCTTCAGAGTAGTAACACTGAAGGACAGTGTCTCTCAGTGTCAAGGGTGTAGGAAGAGTAATATATAGTCAGAAAGGGGTTGGGTTTGAGCTGAGTATTGTCCTGCAAAAGTATTGTCCTGTAAGTATCAAGATAATGTGCTAATGAGGGTATGGTATGTTAATATGGAAATTGAGGGTAAACTCCCATTTCTTGATACCCTTGTCATCCGTAAATCAAACCTTCAGTTAGGTCACAAGGTCTACCGGAAACCAACTCACACAGATCGCTACTTACACAAAAACTCCAACCACCACCCCCGACAGAAAAGAGGAATAATCAAAACATTAATGGACCGTGCAAGACGGATCTGTGAACCACAGTTTCTCAAGGAAGAAACTAACCATCTAAATCACGCACTGCTAGCAAACGGCTACTCCAAGAATGAAATCAGAAGGGCCATTGAACCAAACAAAAATCAGAAAACTCAAGAAAAACAGTCTCCCATAGGAAAGGTATTCTTGCCATTTATTAAAGGAGTCACTGATAGGATGGAGAAACTTTTGAAAAAACATAACCTACAAACAGTGTTTAAACCCACCAAGAAAATACAACAAATGCTACGATCAGCAAAAGACAAAAGAGACCCCCTCACCTCTGCAGGAGTATATCGTATACCTTGCAGCTGTGGAGAAGTTTACATCGGGACCACAAAACGCAGCATACAAACAAGGATAAAAGAACATGAAAGATACTGCAGACTTGGCCAACCTGAGAAATCAGCAGTGGCTGAACATGGACTGACACAAACAGGACACAGGGTCTTATTCCAAGACACTGAAAGACTGGACAATTCTACCAACTATTTTGTCAGATTGCACAGAGAAGCCACTGAAATTCATAAACATCAGCACAACTTTAACAGAAAAGAGGAGAGTTTAAGAATGAATAAGGCTTGGCTTCCTGCCCTGAAAAACCTCCAGACAAAGACAACATTCAACAATAGCCATACAGATTAGTTTTGGATTACACACATTAACAGATCACTTCAGGATACAATGGTTCCATATTAACATACCATACCCTCATTAGCACATTATCTTGATACTTACAGGACAATACTTTTGCAGGACAATACTCAGCTCAAACCCAACCCCTTTCTGACTATATATTACTCTTCCTACACCCTTGACACTGAGAGACACTGTCCTTCAGTGTTACTACTCTGAAGATGCCTGCCACAGTTGCTGGCGAAACGTCAGGAAAGAAAATTCCAAGACCACGGTTACACAGCCCGGATAACCTACAAGAACCAACCAACCTCTTGAATTGGGCTTGGGAGCAGACCAGTAGCCAGTGTAATTGCTATAACATCAGGGTCATATGTCCCGATATTTGGCTCTGCCCAGCAGTCTAGCCACAGCATTCTGCGCTAGTTGCAGCCTTCAAACACTCTTTCAGGGGTAGCCTCAAGCAGAGTGCATTGCAATAACCCAGTCTAGATGTAACTAAGGCACGGATCACTGTAGCTAGATCTGACTGACCCAGGAACAGACGTAGTTGACATACCAGCTGAAGTTGGGCAAAAGCTCTCCAAACCACCACAGCCACCTGGTTTTCTAAGGACATTGCTGGATCAAGCAGTACTCCCAAGATATGAATCTGACTTTTCAAGGGGAGTATAACCCCATCCAAGACAGAAGAGTTCTTAAGTCATTGGTCTGCCTCTCTACTAACCCAGAGAACCTCTGTCTTGCCGGAATTGATTTTCACCCTCATCCAGACCATTACCAACTCCAAGCACAGGTTCAGAACATCAACAGCATCCTTGGATTTAGGTGGAGGGAAAAGACAGAGCTGGGTATCATCCTCATATTGATGACATCATAGCCCAAACTTCCTGATGGGTGGTGGAAGGGGGCTACAATTTATTTGGCTGGTCAGGGGAAAACTGTGAGGCTCTCAGAATCCCTGTACAGTTGTTCAATTAAGACAGTTTTGCACTGCAATCTAGGTACCGATATGACATAAATCTACTTTACAAGATAAATATGATAAACTATAACAAATCCTCAGTTCTTTGCAAAATGTCTCTGCCGTGTAAATAGTTCTTGCACCTCACCCTGAGATCCTTGTCAAAAAGGTGGCATAGCTCTGTGATAGAATAATCTTCCTGAGATATATATACAATATAAGATGAAAAATGTTTACCTAATATAAAGTATCTACTTAAAAAAGATGACTAAGGGGATATGACAGCTGATTATGGATGGTTTGGAGACGAGGAATGTTTCATTCTCATAACACCAGAGCTCAGGGTCACACAGTAAAATTGATTGGTAGTACTACCAGGCTAGGTAAAAAAAATTTTCACATAATTTATTGCTAACTTATGGAATCCATTGGTACAAAATGTGATGGTCACTGGTTTAGAAGACGTCCATTCATCCACTGTAGCTGGAATCAGGATGCACCTTTGCCACCCACTAGTTTCCCCAATCTCAGCCCCTGGTCAGCTGATACTTTTCCAGCTCTTGCAATTACTTACCTATAGTACCTTTTTGACTACTGCAAACAGGCTAACACGGCTACCCACTGTGAATTACCTATAGTAGACTGCTGGTGCAAAATATATCTTGCATTGATTATTTGTTCCTTATATTAGGTTCCAGAATCAGACTGGGCATTCTATTTATTTATCAGCCTCGAAATTCCCTGCCAGGGACTCTGTTGGATCCAATAGAAATAATCTCAGGTTTGGTGCTGGAGGCCTCCAGACTAATTGTTTTGGGGGATTTCACCATACATGCTGAGAGGACCAGGTCAGCACAAAAATCCAGATACTCTATGGCTGCTATGGTTCTCTCTGGTTGTGAAGGGCTTTTCACAAACCAAATGTCAAACTTTTGACTTTTTTTTTTTTTTTTTGCATGAAATCTTCAGAGGAAGATCTGGTCAAGGGTTAGAAGTTTGGTCTGTATCGTGGCCTGCCCTCTGCCCACTCAAGACACAGCTGAATATGGCACCAGCACTTAGCAAGAGGGAGGGGCTGGTCAGTTAAGCCATCCTTGTAGAGTAATGGATACAACTGGTTTCTAAATTGCCCTATGGGATTTTCAGATCCCAACAAATAGTTCTACTAAGGCTGTGGTGGGAGCATGCAATGGTTGCCCTTCATCTACTTCCTCTCTCTAGGGACCTTGGTTTACTACTGACTTGAAGAGGGCTGGAAGACACAGAGTGGCCTACAGGAAGACCTATGGGGTAGTAGTGAAGGATGTAAAGAAACCCCACTCTGCTCCTATAATTGAATCATTTGATACATACCCAGCTCAACAATTCAAAGTAACTCAGCACTTGCTGACCTCAAAGCCTGAACCTCTGGATTCACAGAAACTAGTGATTAGTTGTGATACCTTTGCAAAGCTCTTTGTTGACAAAATCTCTGAAATACTTTCTGTTCTGGCTGCTGGTTTTAATATAGTAGTGACACTTAAAAAAATACCCAATACATCATCTGGTCTATTTATGGATCATTTTGAACCACTAACCACAATGGATATTGTCAAGATCTTAGGATATGTGAGGAGTTCTACTTGTCCTCTGAATCCTTGCCCTTCTTAGTTGTTTAAAGCATGTAAGGACCCTATCAATGAATCCCTGAACTACATCATAAATCAATCAATGAGCCAGGGCATGCTCCCAAAGTCATTAAAACAGGTAGTTATTTGTTTCCTACTTTAACCTTAAAAATCTTTGGGGGCATTTTCACACCGATTTTTTTTTTTTTTTTTGCAGAATGCATAGAAAAGTGGCTTTAGAACATTGTCTTTTTAAAACATCGTCACCTGTACAGTGATAAACAATGTCTCCAAAGAACAGCCAGTTACCACTTACAGTTTGCTTTCTGTAATCAAAAAGACACTATGTGGGGAAAAACCTACCCTAGAAATCTATGCATTTAGCTACTGGGGTCATTTTTTTTCCATCCCAGCATCTGTAACCTATTGTGATAAAAAGATAGGGTTTTTCATAATACACTGCTCCAGGAACATAACTTTAAGGTGACTTTGGAGAGTTGGTTAATGTTTATCGTGATTGCCTGATGTTATAACATTTTAGAGCTAAAATCCATGAAAGCCTTTCATGGTGTCTTGAGAGCTAACTGCTGATGACCATGAGTAAGGTCCATTTGAATGCAAATTTTGTTAGGGAGAGGCCATCTACAGATGGGCTTTAGTTTGCAGTTGCTCTTTAGCTAACAGAATTCTCCTGGAAAGACAGAGACCTTGCAAGAGAAGCGATGGCTTCATCAAAAAGGATACGTTTTCGTTTCTGATTATTAAATATTTTCCTCTGATATTCTCTCTGATGTTTTGCTTCTTTTAGAAGTTTTTGGAGGTTGCCCAGCTAGTTGCTTCATGGCAAACCCCCCCCCCCCACACACACACACAACCATACACTACTTGTGTGGTGGCACAAGTGGCAACTGGGTTCAGTATCCCAGTTCATAGCTGTATTAAGTTTTTTGTAGGGTGGAGGTGCCACCAAAAGTGAATGTTTGAGTCCTGTTCTCAGAATGGTCTTGAGCAGTGACTCTGACAGTGATGACACTGGAGCTGAAAATGAAGAGTATGTGGCAACAGCCAGATTACCAGTTGATGCCAAGCAGAACATGTATGTCATATACATTCTGCAGTTGCTATTATGCTCAACTCAAGGTGCTGGCTATCACCTTCCATGGTCTAGGCCCCACATATTTGCAGGTCCTCCTCTCTACTATGTTCTGCCTCGGTCATCTGAGCAAAACCTCCTGAAGGTTTCTCCCTGCAAATTGGTAAAATTAGCAACTGCCTGCTCACGTGTATTTCCTGTGATGGCTTCCACCTTGTGGAATGGTCTGCCTGTGCAGGGCAGGAACTCTCCCACAGTATTGTCATTCTGCAAAACACACATAACAGAAATGTTCAGGAGGGGATTTTTGTAATGGGAAAGTAGCATAGTGGGGAAAGAATGGTCCAGAGAGGTGCTTTCAAATGGGAAGTGGGGACTGGGTTCTGTGTTCTGCATTGACCTGTACCTTTATAATGCCACATTCCACAAAGCCTACAATATGTTGGCCTGGGCACTAGCTGATCATGCTGTCATTCAATTTGGTATTATTATTTTTCTCTTTCTGTCCTCTGTAATCCACCTTGAGCCTTAGTAAGAAAAGCAGGCTAAGATAGATAGATAGACAGACAGCTTTAAAAAGGATTAGACAAATACATGCCCTGACTTGGATAGCCCAGGCTAGTCTGATCTCATCAGATCACAGAAGCAAATATTTGGATGGGAGACCTCCAAGGAATACCAGCATCATGATGTGGAGGCAGGCAATGGCACCTCTGAATAACTCTTGCCTTGAAACCCCCACTAGGGGTCACCATAAGTCAGATGGGGTAATATGGCAGCTAAGTAGAATCAGCAGAACCAAAGGCAGTTGTACCTCTGAATAACAGCTGCTGGTGGTCAAAGAAATGGGGAGGACTATTATCCTCATGCCTTGCTTGTGGGCTTTCCAAAATCAACTGGCCCACCACTGTTTGGAAACAAGATGATGGATGATACACTTGTGCTCTAATGTTTGCTTTCTCCCTTTCCTTGTGCATTGAATGCATGCTTAATGTGAAATCAAGAACAATTTTGAAACTTCTCAAACACGATTGGACTTTTCTATAAATATGGGGGAGGGTCATAAGAGCAGAGTCCTCAAACACTATAAAAACTATTAGCCCTGTCTCTTGGGGATTATCTACAGTAAAAATAAGAGGGAATACAATGAACGGAACACTTCTCTCTTTTTCCACAGGGTATGTGTCTGAGGGTTTGCCTCTTTTGATAAACAGCATCTGTTCTGTCTTGTTTTACCTAGTGAAACAAATATTGAGGAACATCAGACACTTGGTCCTGTCTGACTTTCCTTATTTATGTGAGCAATTACATCTTTTAAAACCACTTAAGTGACTGAAATAGTAAAAAGCAAGGGAAATAAAACATGTTGAATTTAGCATTTTATGGAGCTTCCCAGAGTATCCAGTTTCTCATTAAATAAGTTTTCTACAGGCAGAATAACAAATGCAATTGAAGTAGATGTTCAGAGGCGGCAGATCCATTTTAATTTCAGCTTTTTAAAATATATATCTATAGCTTTAATAAACCTAGAGGTAGGCTCTGATACCTCCAAGAATTGCAGGTCAGAGATCTATGCTTTTTAATATCTAGCTATTCTTCAATAAACCTTTCATCACATTAATGGCTAAGTCATACTGATTGTAAAGCAGTTGTAATGAGGCAATTAGTAAGGCCTGTGACAACCATGGAGAATGAAATGAACAAGCCTTTCAACACAAACCAGATGGATATCTTCAATATATTTCTTATTATCTGCTTGTGGTGATGTGCTAAATTGCATCGAATCAGTACTCAAGAAGACCATTTGAATTGGGTAGCAAAGCAACAACACACACATACAAATGCTGCTGACCTAATGAAACTGTTATATCATACATGTACATTTTATATGATATGATCAGAAAGTGTTCCTTTTGGGGGGGGCAAAATAACAACATTTCTGGCAGGGTATGAGCTTTCGTGAATCTGAATAAGTGAGCTGCGACTCATGAAAGCTCATACCCTGCCAGAAATGTTGTTGGCCTTTAAGGTGCTACTTGGTCTTTTGTACTGCTACAGATAGGGTTGCCAGGTCCCTCTTTGCCAATGGTGGGAGGTTTTGGGGGTAAAGCCTGAGGAGGGCAGGGTTTGGGGTGGGGAGGGACTTCAATGCCATAGAGTCCAATTGCCAAAGCGGCCATTTTCTCCAGGTGAACTGATCTCTATCGGCTGGAGATCAGTTGTAATAGCAGATCTCCTGCCACCACCTGGAGGTTGGCAACCCTAGATACAGACAGACTAACCCAGCTACCCATTGTGATCTATCTCCATGAGGGAAAAAAATAAACCATTCATCCAATCAATTTTTTAAAAAAATATCTGCATTCTATGGTATTATTTCCAATTTGATGTTTCAAAGGGTGAACAGAAAACAATTTATTTTCGTGAAAAGGTACATATTAAGTAAAAGGTACGGCTCTGCCTGAAAAGAGCTCGTTCACTCCCCTAAAACCGTCAAGAAATGGACTGAACCCATTCTATGAGCCAGATCAGATATGGTGTTGGTTTGGCTTTGATTGCTTTCATTATTGCGGGCAACACTTCATGTTATCACCATCATTGATTTCTAAAGCACTTGCAACATTATAGGTGCTGAGCAGATAAACAAGGTCCGGGCGTAGGTTTACAGTCTAAATTAAAACTGAGAATAAAAGAGAAAGAAACATAAAGGGGAAATGGAAACCTTTTGACTTTCTGGACAAAACTAAGGGAAACAAAGATAACAATGGACTTGTGAAACGGGAAGTAATTTAAGTCATAACAGAATGATATCAGGAAAGAAATACAAGATAAAAGGTTAGTTTTTAAAATAATTTTTGCCATGAGACAAAAAGGCTTGAGAACCAGAAGCAAGCAGTAATCGGGTTGCCAACCTCCAGGAGATGGCTGGAGATCTTCCACTGTTACAACTGATCTCCAGGTGACAGAAATCAGTTCCCCTGGAGAACATGGCTGCTTTGCCAATTAGACTCTGTGGGATTGAAGTCCCTCCCCTCTCTAAACCCCACCCTCCTCAGACTTCACCCGCCAAATCTCCATGTATTTCCCAACCCAAAGCTGACAACCCTAAGCAGTAAAGAATTGAACTTTAACAAATTAGTAAGTAACAGGGAAATGGAAAGGAGGAAACGAGAGAAAACAGTGAAGTCATATCAAAAAGGGTGAGATTAAGAAGATATAACAGGTCAGAAGACGCCTGAACTTGATGCAAAATGGTGGAGGAAACAGTGATGAGAACTCTGCGCGTGTTTTGCTGTCAAGTCACAATGAACTTATGGCGACCCCGTAGGGCAAGAGACGTTCAGAGGTGGTTTGCCATTGCCTGCCTCCATGTCATGCCCATGGTATTCCTTGGAGGTCTCCCATCCAAATACTTGCCAGGCTCGAGGCTAAGAATGTGTGACTTAGGGTTTCCAGCTCCGGGTTAAGAAATACCTGGAGATTTTGGGGGTGGAGCCTGAGGAGGGTGGGGTTTGGGTAGGGACTTCAATGGGGTCTAATACCATAGATTCCACCTTCCAAATCAGCCATTTTCTCCAGGTGAACTGATCGCTGTCACCTGGAGATCACTTGTAATCAGAGGAGATCTCCAGCCACCACCTGGAGGGTTTTCAGCACAGGTTTATTCCACCTATAGGGTGGCAACCCCAGTGTGATTAGCCCAAGGACACCCATATACCAAGATTAAATCAAGAAGTTACAACAACAAAAAGATTAAATGAACAAAAGATTCAAGAAGGACAGCAGTAAAGTCAGTAAAAAGTCTGTGATCAATTGCTACTGCTGAATTGCTGAAACAGTGTTGGACTGGACTGGATGGTAGCCTATTGGGATGTAAACGCAGGGCAATAAATGAATATTCCAATATATTTTTTATCTTGTCCTTTCTTCAAGGAGGTCAGAGCAGCATACATGGTTCCCTTTTCCCTATTTTACTCTAAAACCATGTGAGGTAGAGTAGGATGAGATTTATAACCCTCTTTCCCAACAAGGTTGAAAATCAGAAACACAATCCTAAAACATCACACACAGAAGAACAAGCGTGGTGTAGTGGTTAAGAGAGGCAGACTCTAATCTGGAGAACCGGGTTTGATTCCCCACTCCTACACATGATGCCTGCTGGGTGACCTTGGGCCAGTCACAGTCTCTCCAAACTCTCTCAGCCCCACCTCCTCACAAGGTGTCTGTTGTGGGTAAGAGAAGGGAAGGTGATTGTAAGCCACTTTGAGACTCCTTAAAAGTGGGGTGGGGTATAAATATCAACTCTTCTTGTTTTTAATTTTATAAACCACAACATCAGTAAAATCAGCAGCAACATTAAGATCTCCACTTTATCAAAACAATTCCAAAATACTCTGAACCACACAAACACAGGTTTTAACTAGTCACCTACAGGCTCCAATGGAGAGGACCTGATCATCATTTTGGGGATAGAGGCCCAATTTACAGGTGCCAATGCTGAAAAGGCCCTGTTCCTAGTGGGAAAATGGCTTGCTCTAGAGATAGCGGTGGCACTCAAAGCAGCGTTTGATGGTACATCTTAAATTGAATTCCGAGTCCAAATGCACTGGTATTGGCATTCAATTTTGTATTCCTAGTTTTATTGCCCTGTTCATTTGCTTTGTTCATTGTTTTATCTTATACTGTATGTTTACATTGTTGCTCACATTGTCATCCAATTTTTGTACTCCTTGTCCTATTGCATTGTTTAATCAGTGTCCTACACTGTATGGTTACATTTCCCCCCCTTTCTGTACTCCACCTTCAGTCTCAGTGAGAAAGGCAGGCTACAAATAAGCCAAAATAAATAAGACGCTCATCTAAAGGGAGGGTACAAGTGGGTAAAAGAAATGGAATGGTCTTTATAGATGATGGCATTCCCATGGAGCCCTGACCTGGATGGCCCAGGCTAGCCTGATCTCGTCAGATCTCAGAAGCTAAGCAGGGTCAGCCCTGGTTAGTATTTGGATGGGAGACCACCAAGGAATACCAGGGTTGCTGTGCAGAGGAAGGCACTGGCAAACCACCTCTGTTAGTCTCTTGCCATGAAAACCCCAAAAGGGGTTGCCATAAGTCTGCTGCGACTTGACGGCACTTCACACACACATTCCCATGGATCCAAGTGGATTATGGTTTAAAGGTTAAAAAAACTGGCTTGAAATGGTGTCACATGTTCTCCATCAGTATCAGATGTTGCTGGTTTTCCTCAGTTGAATCAGTTTATGACAATAGTCAGGGGAGAATGCATTTAGCATGTCTTGTGTTAGTCATTCCACTATCAGGGCACACGCAGGCATGTCCCAAGGGTCCTTGGTGTCCAAGGCAGCCCACAAGTTTGGCAGCTCCCCTGTGGTGACCCTGCCATGCGAGTAGACGGGCAGGCAAGGAGTCACCACCACCACTGCTGGCTGGGTGGTGTGAAGCTGACAATTGCCTGCTTTTCCTCCTTCCCTCCCTCTATCGAGGGAGGTATGAGCTGGGGCAAGGGAAGGTAGGTTGTGTTAGCATGCCCTTGGCCTCCAATGCCACCACTGATAATATGGTGCACCTTGGTGGCAGTGCTGGGGCCAGTGTCCCCACCTGGCAGATCCTCCCTCATTAGAGCTTGCCCTGAGTTTCTTTTGGCATGCTCCCCTTGCCCCAGCGCTCTAAACAATCACCTAGCTCTGCCAAATGGACACGCTGGCTCTGGACATGTGCAAGAAACAATGACTCCAGAGTGTGGGTTTTCTGGCTGTTTTCTAGTTGCCCAGCACTTCTTTATACCGTATATACTCGGGTATAAGCCGACCCGAGTATAAGCCGAGGTGCCTAATTTCACCCCCAAAATGGGGAAAAATTAGGCACCTGTGTATAAGCCGAGGGTGGGAAAGGAGGCCCTTCCCCCCCCCCCCCCGCAGGCTTACCTTACCGGGCTGCCACTGCCTGCCCGTGCGCCTTCCCTGCGGGCCAGGAGCGGCCCGCGGGGCCTCCCAGGTGGGAGGCGCAGATCTGTTTAAAGACCCCCCGCCCGGCTTCACGGGGCTTCCATAAAACCGGGCGGGGGGGGGGGGAAGGGGACAGAGTTCCAAGAGGTCTGATCTAACTGCATTGGACCAGTGAAACAGTAAGACTGCTCCTTACCAACAACCGTATTTCTCTTAGCATCTGAACACTGACTCAGGAGTATTATTATTATTTGGAGGGAGCGGAAATATTCAAGGTCTTTTATTGCACATCTTTTTGACTGCATAAATTAGAGTATACTCACAGGAAAGCGAACACCCTTATTCTAAACACAACTATTTAGAAGCATCTCATATTAATGGAAGGTACTTCCGTATGTATGAGCTTAAGACTTAGACTGCAGCCCGCCAAGCATGCTCAATAACAGCCTAAATCATCATGGAAGAGTAGAAATATGGGGCACAAAATAAATCATAGGATTTCCCCCCCCCCCCAAGACAGGATAATGTAGAACCTGTGCCCCTTATCCAACACACTAAACTATCTACAAAATTTCCCCCCAAGCTTCCAAGAGTCATGGCTACTGGATTTTAGAGACCAAAAATAAAAACTAAAGGAAAAGGAGACAAAAATGTGAATACTAAATGAGTCATTAGCTATTAATCAAAATAATTAAGGGATACAACTTGCTGCTAGAGACTGAACTGGCAATGAATTGGTCACTTGAACTCCTTGGGACTCTATACATTTCCTCTGAAGGCATCTGACAAGGGCCAATACAGGAGCCAAGGTAACTTTGAACCAACATGGCAATGCACATGTTCTCAACAGAAAACAGTTACTATGTTGAATAGAGTTGCCGGCTCTGGATTGGGAAATACCTGGAGATTTGGGGGTGGAGCCTGAGGACGGCGAGGTTTGGGGAGGGAAGGGACTTTAATGGGGTATAATGCCATAGAGTCCACCTTCCAAAGCAGCCGTTTTCTCCAGGTGAACTGATCTCTGTTGCCTGGAGATCAGTTGTAATAGTGGGAGATCACACACACACCCCGGAGTTTGGCAACCCTAATATTGAAGCAAACTATTGTTGACTGGTGTTGCTGTACCAATGTTTTATTCATCAAGGAATCACTGAATGCTGCCAAAATGCATGACTTGCTCGACCCACTGGTTCCAGACCTCTCCCGGGGCTTCCATGAAGCCGGGTGGGGGAAGAGGGGACAGATTTGCGCCTCCCAGCTGGGAGGTGCAGATCTGTTTAAAGACCCCCCGCCCTGCTTCACGGGGCTTCCATGAAGCCGGGCGCGGGGGAGGGGACAGATCTGTGCCTCCTAGGTGGGAGGCGCAGATCTGTTTAAAGACCTCCAGCCCGGCTTCAGGGAAGCCCCGTGAAGCCTGGCCGGGTGGGGGGGACAGATCTGCGCCTCCCACCTGCAGAGAAGGCGTGCGGGCAGGCGGTGACGGCGGCGGCAAGTTCCCCCCCCTCTACCTACTGACCAGCGTATAAGCCGAGTTGGTCAGCCACATTGATCCTTTTTTTGGGCTGAAAAACTTGGATTATACGCGAGTTTATAAGGTACTCAGCTGAAAAATGCCTTTAAAACAGCGGGTTTGAGTGTTTCGCAGGAACTGTTGCTTAGAAAGAAGAGAAGGGAAATATTGTTGGCTCTAGCACATGGTTATCCAAGTTCTTATATGGGAAATATTTTCACAGTAGCAAGAGTTATAAAATAAAACATTTTCATTTTTTTAATTTGATTGTTGGATTCTGAGATGATAGGGAATCAATGGCCATATTATTTTGTTTTTGTTTTCTAAATACTTTTCTCTACAACTAGCGCACAGGGATAATTTACGCACTTTACAAATGTTGGTAAAATCCTTAATTAGCAAACTTGCCCATAACTCAAGAGTTTATACATTGAGCAGCCTAATTCAAATATTTGCGACTTGGATTTCTGTGGTGTTTTACATCCACATATTATAACCTTTGTAAATTGGATCCATATAATTGCAAAATGCCAGGCAAAAGGGATACAGAGCTGCCTCTAAAGTGTCATTACGTCTTATAAACAACCAAAGCTGCAGCATACCTCCAATAACCCTGCTGCTTATTGCAATACAAACACCTCTACTGTGACCATATTCCCTGATCAAATCAAATAGTTAAAGTACAAAATTTGCAGAAGCTATTTTGATGGCACCAGCATAGAACTGTTCCCCACCCCATGGCATCAACCAGATTCAAGTATCTGTGATACACTTTCTCTACAACTGGTACACAGGGATAATTTATGCACTTTACAAATGTTGGCTAAAATCCTGTCATAAAGTGAATATAATATTCTAAAGGTAAAGCACCGGATCATTACTGACCCATGGAGTGATGTCACATCACAATGTTTACTAGACAGACTGTTTACAGGGTGGTTTGCCACTGTCTCCCCCAGTCATCTGCACTTTACCCCCAGCAAGCTGAGGACTCCTTTTACCGACCTCGGAAGGATGGAAGACTGAGTCAACCTTGAGCCGGCTGCCTGAAACTGACTTCCGTCGGGATTGAACTCAAGTCGTGAGCAGAGATTTGACTGCAGTACAGCAGCTTACCACTCTGCGCCGTGGGGCTCCTAAATAAAATACTACTGGGATCGTATACCTCTGTATGGAATTCCCACTGCTTGTTTCACTATACATGAGGTCTTCGACAGATGCTGTGGTGCTTTTGACATTGCCCCTTCCTATCAAGCATGGACATACGCTGTCCAGGAGTCAGTGTGGGCGCAGGAGGCTCGTGCTGCTGCGCGGCACACCGGGGCCAGCATAAGTTGCCCTGTGCCAGTGTCCGTGCCACTTTGCACGGTGCAAGTGGCAAGGACGCTGGTTTAGGGGTTACGTTAGTTTATGCTGCTCCACCCCCCTTCAGCAATGGGCTGCCCTCCATGAAGCTCACTATGTGACCTTGAGTCAGTCACACACTCTCAGCCTAACCTGCCTCAAAGGTCAGCCACATTGATCCATGCAATGGCCACTTCTAGGCTGAATTATTGCAACTCGCTCTACGCAGGGCTACCCTTGAGACTCCTCCAGAAACTCCAACTGGTCCAGAATGCAGTGGTGAGGGTCTTTACAGGGACCCCTTGGAGAGCTCATATCCAACCAGAGCTACGCCAGTTGCACTGGCTCCAGGTTGAGGACCAGGTTGAGTACCAGATAAGATTCAAGGTTCTGGTACTGACCTTCAAAGCCCTAAATGGTCTGTGGCCTTTGTACCTATGGGTCCGCCTCTCCCAATACACCCCTCAAAGAACATTAAGCTCATCAAATAACAACCTACTGGAGATCCCCAGCCCAAGAGACATCCAGCTGTCCTCAACCAATACCTCGAGGTTTTTTGGCTCTGGCTCCAGCGTGGTGGAATTCTCTGTCAGCTGAGACCCGGGCCCTGCAAAACTTAGCTCAGCTACGCAGGCCTGTAAGATGGAGATGTTCCGCCAAGCCCATGGTTGGGGGAAGTGACAGATCCACCAAGACTGGCCTCCCTGCGCCCACTGTGCCATCTGCCTATTTTCTCCATTCTTTGCATTAGTCAATCTCCGCCATTCCACCTGGCTACAACACCCCTAGTACCAATTTTAAAGGTGCCATTGGACTCTTCAGTTTAGTTGTTTAATTATTAAGATGTATTATTGATCTTAATGATATATATTTATGATGAGATGCTATATTTTAACTGATGTAAACTGCCCCGAGACCGACCTTGGTCGGGAAAGGGCAGGCTGAAAAATCTAATAAACAAACAAACAAACAAACAAACAAACAAACAAACAAATGGTTGTGAGGAATAGAGGGGGGAGTATTTCCTTTCATATACAAATGAAACATTTACTAAGTGAAACAGTTCATGACATTTCCCCCCTCGGCTTACACAGTCCTCTTTCTTTGATTGAGATTCAGGTTGTCTGAGTGAACATTTATATTGTTAAAACCACACGATTAACTATGGATGGCAGGTAGGTTTTGGAAACATAAATAATTTCATGTTGAAATAATTTAATATAGATTACTAAATATGGGCCTGGGCTGGGTTCAGCCTTTGAGGAGTCTATGCCCTTGGTTCATACAATAAATTACATGCTGTGAGTGATCTGATTCTGAGGTGAGATAAAAACCTGTGAGCATGGTGCATTTTTCTCCCATGTGGTAACCACAGACTTTGCTCTGGGTCTAAAATGCCTTGTAACACAACAGAGGTCAAAAAGTGCAAGTAAACTTTGAAGTTAAGTAAAATATATATAAAAAAGAGGTGAGTTTGAAATATAGAAGCTTCAGGGGAAAAAAATAAAAAACACATCCAACTTGCAGGGCTCACCCTTTTAAGTTCCTTTTTGTAACAACAAAAGAATGGCAAAGAAAGGCACAGTTCACTCTCCACCTGCTTTGTTATAATGTGAAGATTCACAGATAGGCTCACCAGACTGGGGGAACCCAGGAAAGCAAATGCTACATGAAATAGAGAGGGGTTATTGAGGCCAGCTCTATAAAAAGGCAAGGTGAAACAATAAGTAGTGGATGGGGGAAGGGCAGTAGCCTGTGCTTCCTCCACCCACCACCTTGCCTTGTCCCTCTACCTGCTCCTTGTCCTTCTCCTGCACAGGAGCTGGAGACAAAGCTGGAGCTGAGGCTGAGTTTGTGAAGCTCTATCGCTGTGCTGTGTTTCAAGACACTTGGGGGAAAAGGAGGGAAGGAGCATAACTGTTCTAGCTCCTGGCTGAGGCACATGAGGCCGGTAGCATCACGAGACACCCCCTTTTGGCTGACACTTAGCCCAAAGAAGATAAAACAGAAACCAAGTGGCATCATTAAGACTAAGTTGATTTCACCATAAACTTTTTCAAGACCTCGCTTCTTCAGATGCAATATGAAGTCACAATTTTACAGAACGATTTATAGCCAAAGTCACAGGGAGAAGAAAAAAAAAAGAATGGGGGAGAGGAGGAATTCAGGCTTGTAATTCAAGGTTGTTACACTTAATCGGTGATGAGAACTGTCCCAGGTTCCAGATCACACTTAACCTTGTTTATATACATTCTTTATCTCTCCGTAATTTGGTTCACCTCTTTGCAACTTAGCCCTACGGGAAGCTGGAACCTGTGACCATTCTCATCATTCATTAAGTGTAACAAGCCTCATTTACAACATGCCACAATTCCTCCCCCTGCTCCCATTCTTCTTTTTTTCTCCCTGCGATTTTGGCTATACGTCTTTGTGTAAAATTTTCACTTCATAGGCATCTGAAGAAGTGAGGTCTTACTCGCTAAAGCTTATGCTTGGTTTGTCTTAAAGGTGACACTTGAGTTCTGTTTTGCTTTCTTAGGCCAGTATGGGTAACTCTTTTGAAAAAAAAGAGCATATATGTCTCATGGCTATCCACTTTTTCCTGCCATGACCTTTGATGGATGAGAAGAGAGGAAATAATGAACAGAACCCAGAAACAGCAAGAGGACAGAAATCCGACCAGCTCTGTATCAAGCATAACATACAGGTTTCTGAGCCTTCCAGGACAAAGGTGGCAATGGAGAACAGAGGGCATTGACACTTGTCAGGATAAGTATGAGCGAGGAAGCAGGGCTGAAGTTTAGCAGGATGGATGAGGACATACCGCCAAGCTCAGAAGCCTCAGGAAATAGGCTTCGAAAGTGAAAGATTATATGGCACATAAAAATCACCAAGACTGTGAGGTGATTTGTAGTTGAAAGCTATTTTAAGTAGGTGAAAATGAGTTGCTTCTGAACTCTCTATCTTACTTTTTTAAAAATAATATTGAATAAGACATATTATGTATCGGTATGAATAAGTTCTCATCTGCCACTGTATTTCTGACAGCAGAAGGTACAACTTAACAGCCTTTCAGTGGCATGCATCTAATAGTGATTACATTGTTTTTTCATATAAACCATGTAGTAGTGAGATTTTTTTTGCGTGTGTCATGAAATAATTGAAACAGCCTGAGGTACTGCAAAAAACAAACAACAAAGAACTGAAATGACTGAAAATTAATATTTATACATTGCATGTAAAGACAATTTGTTTAATACAAATGGCCTCATAATATTGTGTGATTTTTTTTCCTTCTCCTGTTGTGGGGAATTCCTTGTAATTTGACATTTATGTAAATTTGATTGTTTTCATTAACATTCTATCATTGAAAATTTTAAGCTCAGATCCTATGAGAAGGCCCTATGAACTAACTCGCTAGACAGTCTCGTCTGCAGAGCATGCTTCCTCTTCTACTAAAACTTCTATTTATTTATTAAAACATTTATACCCCAGCTTTCCTCTTGGTTCAAGGTGACTTACAATAATTCACAAGGGCCCATTGATCATGGGCAAACAGAAGCTTTAGCAGAAGAGGAAGAGTGCTCTGTGCATGAAGCTTATTTGTAGGAGACAAGCCTTAGTCAGAACTCAAAATATAGTTAGATTGATCTGGAGAAGTACTGATAATGCAATCCTATGCAGAGTTAGTCCAGCGTGGTGCAGTGGTTAAGAGCGGTGGTTTGGAGCAGTGAACTCTGATCTGGAGAACCGCGTTTGATTCCCCCACTCCTCCACATGAGCGGCAGAGGCTAATCTGGTGAACTGGATTTGTTTCCCCACTCCTCCACATGAAGCCAGCTGGGTGACCTTGCAGTAGTCACACTCTCTCAGCCCCACCTACCTCACAGGGTGTCTGTTGTGGGGAGAGGGTGGTTGTAAGCCAGTTTGATTCTTCCTTAAGTGGTAGAGAAAGTCGGCATATAAAAACCAACTCTTCTTCTTCTTCTAGGTCCATTTGAATAAATGGCTTGGGGCTGAAGTAACTCTGCGTAGGACGGCACTATAAACTTCACAATTCCTGATAGCCACATTCTACATACAGCTAAGACCCACACAGGTAAATACCTTCTTATGCATCTGGTTGCTTACCAGCAAGAGACATTCTAAATTTAAAGGTAACAGTAATTTTAAGAGTAGGAGATGAGATCCTTTTCTGTCCCAGCTCTTGCCAATACTTATTTGCATATTGTTGACATATTGCTTGAAAAGTTCAGAGGAAAATAAAAGATACCTCTGCTCTTGGAAAAAACAGCGTTAACGGAAGAATGCCAAAAGGTCAAGGATAATAGGAAGTCTCCAGATGCATGAACTTCATGACATTTTAGTCAATGACATATCAAGAGATCAAAAGGAATACATGCATATCTTATGGACGGAATATCCTTCATGTGATAGTGTTTTGAATGCCACAAAACTGAATTAAAATATGGCACCAAGTCATAGTTCTACGGTTCTACCCAAACTAATATACATCTTGATTAAGGCACAGACTCTCAGACATCTACATGTAAAATAGAGTACTTTCACAGTTCATTTAGAGTTCACAACAGTTTTCTCCATTTTATATCCTTCATTATGGGACTGGTTTTTAACACTGTGAATCTCAGGTTGCAGTTAATATCCATGACTCAGCCCTATGGGTATATTCTCTGCTTCATGCACACATGTAGCTCCCATTAATGCTAATGGGATTGAGATAGAACCGAGCACTGGGGAAAATAAAAGTACTTTCTAATAGCCCCTGACCTTTCAGCACAGTGAACGAACTCTTAAGCCATGTGAACAAATGAGCAAGCCCAGCAGATGTTAACTACTGCATTCCTTAGGAAGCAGACTTCCTACTGAAGTGAAAGTATACGATGATGTAAGCCAAATCAATTTCAATTCAGTGAGGCCTAATATTGCATGGGTACTGAAACCCAATTTTGTGCAAGAGGAGCAACATACCTAATGGCAACGGCCAGGGCTTCCCTGTCATCTTAATGCTGGACTTTACATGGAATACCTGAAGATTCCAGGTTAACAACCAACGAACAACAGAGCTGCTTTTAGTAAGGGTCAAACCAGACGCACGAGAAGTTCCGAGTTTTTGAGCATTTCCTCTTTGTAAATAGCAGACCCTCTGCCATTTTCCGGATAGTAGTAGAAGTGTTGGTTTTTTATACACCACTTTTCTTTACCAAAAGGAGTCTCAAACCGGCTTACAATCACCTGCCCTTCCTCTCCCCACAACAGGCACCTTGTGAGGTGGTGGTGGTGGTGAGAAAGTTCTGAGAGAACTGTGACTAGCTCAAGGTCACCCAGCAGGCTTCAGGTGTAGGAGCAGGGAATCAAACCTGGTTCTCCAGATTAAAGTCCACCGCTCTTAACTACTACACCACGCTGGCTCTCTATGATCCCATAGAGTTGCTGTTTGCCCCCTTGGGTCAAGATGCAGAAAATGTACACTGGATGGATCCCACTGGTTTTATGACAGGAAGTAACTGGTGCGACAGGATCTGCACCACCTCCTTCTATGTCGAGCATCCCCTGAAAAATTCTGCTGAGAATCAAAGGATTCTCAAGAACAACATGCTAGGTGGGACTGCGGGCAATGAGGAGAGGACATCATATGAAAAACCTTCCCTTATTCTTAATGCAGACATAGCAAGGCTTCTCAAAAATTCACTGGTAAATGCTAAACGGCCTTTGTCAAACCTTTCAGCAATAAACATGGGTTTGTTTTTTCCTGGTAACAAATTGTAAATAATCACATAGATGTGCAGCTTCAATATATTTCCATACATATACCGGTCATAAAATGTGGTGCCAAACAGGCTTCTTTTTCTATTAGGACTCCTAACTCCAGCCTTAATTGTTTCACTATCAATGTTTATAAAACTTCTATTTTAGTTGTTACGTTTAAGCATGCATATGGGGAGAACATGATATGTGCAGTACTCCTGATATACACAATACACAATGACCATTTTGTTGGAATGGAGAAGCATGTATTTTCAGCTTCAGTACACACAAACCAGAACTCTCTGAACACATGAACACATGAAGCTGCCTTATACTGAATAGGACCCTTGGTTCTTCAAAGTCAGTTTTGTTTACTCAGACCGGCAGCGACTCTCCAATCTCAAAGGCAGAGGTCTTTCACATCACCTACTTGCATAATCCCTTTAACTGGAGATACGGGGAATGAACTTGGGACCTTCTGCATACCGAGCAGATGCTCTACCACTGAGCTATGGCCCC
The DNA here is from genome assembly GCF_029931775.1 of Euleptes europaea. Classification (NCBI taxonomy): domain Eukaryota; kingdom Metazoa; phylum Chordata; class Lepidosauria; order Squamata; family Sphaerodactylidae; genus Euleptes; species Euleptes europaea. The sequence continues at coordinate 47,437,736 of NC_079312.1, read as the reverse complement.
TCCCCTCCCTCTGGGATCTGGTATATGCGCACCAAAGCTGAAAAGATGCATGTTGCCCCTTTCAGACAAAATGGCGACTGTGCACAGTTGGAGGATCTCATGTAGCACATTTTTTTCCATATGTGTGGTACAAGGGAGTGGCTGAAAAGGGCCGAAAATCTTTCATTTAAGAATGGCATAAACCATGTGAAGAAGTGTAAAAATAGTGAGCTGGAAAAACGGCAAGCCTGGGCCATCCATTTATGCTGGTGTTCGGCAAAATTAAAACTGACAATGTTAGAACACTGTGATTGATTTATTGCTCTGTAATCAATCTCCTTTGATCTATTTTCCAATGGAGATTTCCCCCCCACCACAAATAAGAGGGAGATAGAAAATGTTTATCAGTGTTATAATCTATGTGTCTGTTGCCTAAAATAATTCATCAGAGGCAAGACTACTCATAAAAAGTGCATAATTTAATTTAAAACATTTGTCAGTGTCAGCACATCTAACAAATTACAACAACAAATGCTATTGCCAACATTTTATTATTACGTTTAATTTGGTGATAGAGAATTTCTGGGCATACATTACAGAGTCTTCAGATACATAAAAAATGAACAGTGGCTAGAAGTATTAAATCATGCACTGATTATATCTTGAGGGGAAAAGAGGACGGTATTGCAAGGGCAACAAGAGTGAGTTACTAATTTTCTCTAAACATGACAAATTATATTGAAGCACTTAGCAGGATTTTTAACACAATTTTCATCTGATACCAACAAGAAGATTTTCTGTTTCCATTCCGGGAAGATCAGAGAGACGACATTGCTCAGTGGAACGCAACACTTGCGCTCAAATTCCTGCTCAATCGTGGAGTCATACTTTGGCGTTTCACTATTGCCCAGTCAGTATTTCCAGTCTGAACAGAACAGGGGGGGAAATGTTGTGGAGAAATTTTGCAGCTAAAGCCACAATCCTGAAACTGGCTTCAGGGCACGTAGCAATTGTTCTCAAGCTTTCTGAAGTGGGGCCTGTTGTGAAAGGGGGAGTGTAAAATGCTTAGAATTAGCCCCATGGGACTCTGATCTCAGAGAAGAACATTCTTTCCCAAAAAAGGGAGTAATACACTGCTTAAATTGCCAGCTAAGCAGAGATGAGTTACCTGCAAGGAGGTACCCATTTGACCAGCTGCCAGGAAGATGGCTGGCTGTTTGGATAACCTGAGTGGGGCAATAAAGGAGGGAGATGTGAGCTCCCAGTTGATTGGAGAAAAGAGTGATCCACCAGTGACATCACTTCCCAAACTCAGGACTGGGTGAAGGGAAACCTGCCCAACAGGGGCAGGAAGGATTAAAAAACTGACCTGTGGTTAGCAGAGCTCAAGCCAGACCAGGAACCAGGAAGGGAATAGAGTAGGGTTTGCCAGTTCCCTCTTCGCTACTGGCGGGAGGTTTTTGGGGCACAGCCTGAGGAGGGCGGGTTTGGGGAGGGAACACCATCGAGTCCAATTGCCAAAGTGGCCATTTTCTCTAGGTGAACTCCAGCTAGTATCTGGAGGTTGGCAACCCTAGAATAGAGTGACTTCTGCCCTGACTAACCACTGCTTCATCCATTCCAGCAGACTTATGTCCATCCCAAGGAAGGGATGCTAAGGTAGCATATGTGTCTCTAAAGCTTAGTCCCTCTCCACCATCCATAATGTCTCCGATCAAAGCCTATCATGATAATGTTAAACTGAAAACGGCTGTTCATTTCACGTACAGTGACATGGTAGAGTCTACAGGAGAAATCAAAAGTTTAACTAAACTTCAAGAAAATTTCCAAAGTTAAACTGTCCGACTTACCTTCAACTGAGGTCCAATCTACAAAAAGACTGTTTACATCCTCACCCATTTCGAGAATTGACTGAATTGACTGAATTTGAATTGACAATAACCAAGAACAATGTTCACTTATTAGGAAAAATCTACAAACTCCTCTTGAAATATGACACAGAAGAAGAACAAGTGAAAATCAATATGATCAAGTGGATGCAAAACTTTGGTGAAATGGTTACAATGGAATCATGGGAAAAACTCTGTACATCTGAATTGGAATATACTGTGTGCCAAGAAGTGAAAGAAAATTGGTATAAAACATTCTACAGATGGTACATGACCCCAAATATGATTTCACAGATGACTTCCTCCGGAAAGAAAGGCGCTTGTTGGAAATGTCAAGAAACGGATGGTTCTTACTTTCATGTTTGGTGGACTTGTTCTAAACTACAAATGTTCTGGAAAAAGATCCAATGAGAATTACAGACAATAACAAAAACGAAGATAACACTAGATCCTAAATATTTCCTGCTCAGTATGGTCCCATCAAATTTGCCTTTGAGATTTAAACAGAGCTGCACTTACCTGTAACTGTTGTTCATCGAGTGGTGTTCATCGAGTGGTCTTCTGTGCAGGCACGCATTGGCCTGCGCAAGCGCAGTCCCATGCGGGACTGCACAGAAACCACGAAGATGAACATGATGTTTTTAAGTATGCTACAACGGCAGCCAGAGTGGTTCTGGCAAGAACCTGAAAGCAAATGCAAATACCCGAAATAGAAGACTGGAAAGAAAAACTGCTAGACTACGCCAGTATGGCCAAAATGACTTTTATGTTGAACCCCAATCGTAACAAATCTACAGAACATTTTGACGAAAAGTGGGAATCATTTTACATTTACATGACTTCCAGTTACTCAAATGATTGATATATACCGAACAGTACTAGAATGAGTAATAGGCAATGTTTTATCCATTATGTTCCAACCATTTGTCATGTAACTCCTGGGTTTTCAAATGGCATAATACACTTTTATTATGTAATAGGTAGATAATCTGATTGATTTTTATATTTTTAAAATTACATATTTAGATATATTTTATTTTACTTCATTAATATTCAAGCTTGTTATATGGTATTGTATTCGACTAAGTTTATTTTTCTATTGAATCTGCTATATTGTTTTTTGTATATCAAACGGTTCTTACCCTTCCCTTTTTTCCCCTTCTGTATCCCCTTAATCATAAAAATAAACCTTTTAAAAAAATAAAAAAATAAAGCTTAGCCTCAAGCATTTATATTTTCTTTCTTAGTGGTGGGACCTAGCTCAGTTCCGCGGGGCATGTAAGACGGAGATGTTCTGCCAGGTCTATGCGTGAGGGCAGCGACGGTTCAATATGACTGGCCTTCCTGCGCTCCCTGCCTATCTTTTATATATTGATCTATCTTCCGTCTTCCACCTGGCTATGACGCCACTGGTACTGATGTTAAAGGCGTCATTAGACTTTTTCACTTAGCTGATTTGTGAAAATGTATTACTGATTTTAATGTGTTTTATTAATTGTATGGTGTTGTATTTTAACTGATGTAAGCTGCCCTGAACCTGGCCTTGGTTAAGAACATAAGAACATAAGAAAAGCCCTGCTGGATCAGACCAAGGCCCATCAAGTCCAGCAGTCTGCTCACACAGTGGCCAACCAGTAGGGTTGTCAGGTCCCTCTTCACCACCGGCGAGAGATTTTTGGGGAGAGCCTGAGGAGGGTGGGGTTTGGGGAGAGACTTCAATGCCATAGAGTTCAATTGCCAAAGCGGCCATTTTTCTCCAGGTGAACTGATCTCTTATCGGCTGGAGATCAGTTGAATTAGCAGGAGATCTCCTGCTACTATCTGGCAGTTGGCAACCCTACCAACCAGGTGCCTCTAGGAAGCCCCCAAACAAGACGACTGCAGCAGCACCATCCTGACTGTGTTCCACTGCACCCAAGATAATAGGCATGCTCCTCTGATCCTGGAGGGAATTGTAATAGGGTGGAGAGGTTGTGATAGGGCAGGTTAAAAATCTAATAAACTAAACTAAACTAAACTAAGTGATGTGGTAACCTTTTCCCTATGTACATGTGCTCTAGGGTGTAAAGCTGTGTTATAGAACGTACAGATACTTTTTTTAAAAAAAGAATTCAGACTATGTTCAAAGAGCCTCAGCTACACACCTTCTCCTACACATATACTACAATCTCCAGGCTAGGCTGGGTTGGATGGTGAACACTTATGTATTATTGTTGTGTTGTTAGTATCATTGTTTTGTTTTTGTGGTAATCTACGCATTATTGCAGGGTGCCCAAACCCATTCACCCTAAATTCATCAGATCACTTTCTGAAGCAAAGCACCAGTCGTAACAGAAGTATAGTTATAGTAATACGGCAACTTAAATAAACAGCCACCCAAACTGGCATAACTCTGAAATCACTATGAGAGCAAAAGATGAGGTGACCTTCCTTCTCAGACCAGAAACCAGCAATCAACTAAAATCCATGGTGAGCCACAGTGTAGTAAAAGGACAATCAGCTAGGTGGAGAGTGGGAAATTTTGCTGGGGAAAAGTGCTCTTATACAATCCTATATCAGACAGGAGAAAAAATGGGAAGATCCAGAGAGCCACAACAGTTGGATGGAACAGTGTGATGCTAACTTGACTCCTTCACTTCCTTGCATGGAAGTGCCAAATGAGTTCCCATTTGAGTATCCTTTCCCTAGATTTAACAGCCATTGGATATTAATCTGCCATTTCACACTTTAAAAAGGGGGCAGAATGAAAAAAAAATTCTTGACACTATGAAAAGTTGCCACATCTCTCACACAATTCACCAATCTACTTGACAGTATCTGCTTCTCAGAAAATGGCATTAGCTGTTTTATCCATGGACTGATATATTTATTTTGTGCAATATTATTTTGTGAACAAGCTAAAACAATGTGGGCTAGGGAGTCTCTTTGATCTGGAAAAAATGGGCATTTGCGTTTTTCATCATTTGAGTATTACTGCAACTATTCTGGATCAAGAAGATGAGAAGTTTCTTGTCCCTGGAGCCAAAAATCAGGACTGCATTCTAAATGTCTGATTATTAAAGTAAACTTATAACAACCAGACATTAAAAAGTCACATTTGGATACAAAAATCACTAATGCAAAGGTCACAATTTTTTGTTTTTGTGAATTGTCTATAAATGTCTACAGTAGTTTGCAGGAGCTGCAGCTTTAATTTTTCAACACCAAGCTGAGGTTTGTTTCAAAGGCAAGAATCTTGTAATCCTTGAAACCATTTATAAATATACCTGAAGTCAGTGATTTTGAATATGAGGGTTTTTTTTAAAGTCAGCACTGACATAAAACTTGAATATGCTAATATGCTTCAAGGCAAGTGACAGCTGTTTTACTACTGCAAAGAATATAACGAACTTTTCGCAATTACATTTTTCCCCACAATGCTGGCTTTGTCTATTTTTTTAAAGAACACCTACTTAAGTTTTTAAACTTCTCAGGTTCTAAAAAAGATCAGAGTCTGTTTTTATGCGAAATTAGAATAGAGGCATCTTGACTATATGGGAAGAATGTCATTACCTTTCACCACCAGGTTCCCAGTGCTGCTGGCAGCCCCAAAATGGTTCATGGCGGTGCACGTGTAACTTCCAGCATCTGCTTTAGTAACATTGGCAATTTTCAGAGTTCCGTCTTCTAAAAGAGTTATTCTGAAAAGACACCGAGGACTGCGGTCAGACTAAAAAAAAAAAGGTAGTATATCACTCAACATTAATTATTTAAAGTTTGAACAGCTGAGAAATCACTGCCAACTACAATGGAAGCTGACGAGAGAGGATTCTCAAGAGGATGAAATGCATTAATACTATATACACCATTTACATGAGTTCTACATGTCTTTACTTGAGGGCAACTCCACTTTACGGAATGTGAAACTGGTAAAACTCTGTGGATATGCTTCCTTGATATCCACATGACAACCCCTCCAAGATACGCTGCATATGTCTTCAAAACATTTAGCCGCGAACCCTGAGGAAAAATGTCCTAACATCACTTACTATTTGGAGGATTTAAATTCGGAAGCTACCAGACTCAAAAGTTTAAATTGTAGCTTAAGACATAGATGGTAATTGACCTTGGGTGGCACATTTAAGAATGCAATAACATCATGATAAATGATAGCAGAGGTCCATGCACTACAGCAGTAGAGGGTTATCGGCCATGCACAATAGTATTTCACCTGCTTCATTAGCAGTGAAGTGATGAAAACAACAGTCATTGGCATACAGAAACATACAACATCACCCTGCTTTGTGACATGTGGGAATTACATAGCACTGCTGTCTTATAAAAAGCACGTTCAGGTATCAATGGCAGCCGCCTCAGGATCCCTGCCAAAGGAGGGCTGTTCACTGTGCGTAAGGCTGCTTTCACAAATCATCGGAGCATGCACTCTCAGTGCACAACAACTGTTTGCAACTGGATTTTCCTGTGTGAAACAGGAAAATACAGTTGCAAACAATTGCTATAGTGCAGTGGTTCCCAACCTTTTTCGAGTTGTGACCCCCTTTTACAATTGCCAAGTAACCTGCGACCCCCGCCACAATTGCATAATAAAGTCATAAATGACATTTGCATAATAAAGCCATAAATGACATTTTCAATAGGATAAAGAAAACACAATACAAATAGATTTTTTCAGAATATAATTCCAACGTAATATTTAATTAACTAATTTCATTAAATAATTAATTTTTAATGTGATGGTTGTGCTTGCATTTGGGTAACCAGCTTCAAAATTCGTGGCTGAGTGTTTGTTAAAACCAACCTCATGTCATCCTCAACATTTAGTCTGTTTCTTGTCTTTAAGCAAATAAATATGTAGTATTGCCAACCTCCTGGTGGGGAGATCTTCCAGAATTACAACTGATTTCCAGATGCCATAGATCAGCTCCCCTGGAGAGTGTATTCTATGGTATTATACCCCACTGGGCTCCTTCCCCTCCCCAAACCCTGCCATCCCTAGGCTCCACCCCCCAAAATATGCAAGAATTCCTCAACCTGGAATTGGCAACCCTAGGGATCAGGGTATGGAAAGAAAAAGGCAAGCTCAGAGCAGGAGAGAAGCAGGCAGGGATGGTATAGAAGAGTGTTTTGATATGAAGAAGCGTTGAAAATCCACTCTCACAGAGCTATGTAGAGGCAAATGGAATTAAAACTCGAAAGGCGAGCATGGTGCCATTTTATGCTTTGGGCTGGTTTTACCTGATTACATTCCTGGAAGAGGCTAGGGTTGCCTCTCCAGCCACCACCTGGAGGTTTGCAAACCTAGCAGAGGCTATGCAGGGGAGGGAGAGAAGGAAAGAAGGGAAGGAAGGAAGGGAAGAAGGGAAGGAAGGAAAGAAGGAAAGAAAAGGAAAGAAATGAAGGGGAAAAAGGAAAGAAGGAAAGGAAGGAAAGAAAGGAAAGAAGGAAAGGAAAGGAAAGGAAGGAAGGAAGGAAGGAAGGAAAGAAAGTAAGAAAGAGAAGGAAGGGAGGGAGGGAGGAAGGGAGGGAGGGAGGAAAGTGAAAAAAAGGAAAGGAAGGAGAAAGGAAGAAAGTAAGAAAGGAGAAAGGAGAAAGAAGAAGAAAGGAAAGGAAAAAAGGAAAGGAAGGAGAAAGGAAGAAAGGAGAAAGAAAAAAGAAGAAAGGAAGAAAGAAAAAGGAAAGGAAGGAAAGGAAGTAAGAAGGGAAGGAAGGAAGGAAAGAAAGAAGAAAAAAAGAAAAAAAGGAAGGAAGGAAAGAGAGGGAGGGAGGCTCCCCCCCACACACATACACGCACTCGCCAGCGGCCCGGGGATCTTGAGCACACACACACACGTACACGGGGATGGCTGGGGGGGACCCTCTGGCCGCAGCGCAGCAAGCACGTGGCCGGGAAATGGAGCACGAGGAGGGCTGGGGGGAACCCTCGGGGAGCCTCAAGAGGGACCGCCCTTTTCTCCTCCAAGACCTGAACGGGCTGAGCCAGGGGAGCTTCCTCGGCCTCCCCCACATCCCGCTGCGTCATCCGACCGACAGAGAGGCGAGGCGAGGAACCGGAGAGGAGAGGAACCGGCTGACCAACAGCCAGAAGGAACCAGGCTGCAGAGACGCGGCGGTGCACAGCCGCACACCAGCTGGACCCCCGCCGCCCAGGGCAGGCCTGCCCGCCTCTCAGCTGGGCGGCGGGGCTACAGCTGGTGTGTGGTGGCGCACCGCCGCGTCTCTGCAGCCCGGCTCCTTCTGGCTGTTGGTCGGCTGTTTCCTCGCCTCTCTTCTCGCCTCTCTCTCTCCGGTTCCTCGCCTCGCCTGTCTGTCAGTCGGTCGGCCGGTTCCTCGCCGGGATGGGGGCTGTCCCAGGACAGTCGCGACCTACAGGTTGAGAACCACTGCTATAGTGCATTCAAGATGAAATTATCCAACACATGTGAAAGCAGCCTAAACAAAGCCTTTCACGTGTGATCTCCCTTTCTAAGACACAAGCCTGTGGGTCCTAATACCCTTCAAATGGATTTCCACCATTGACCTAGGCTGTTTCTCTTTATTTTTGCCCTGCAGCACCGGAACCAGTATGATTCACATGCCTTAAAAAGTCTACTAAGTTTTAGTCTTGAGCCAGTGAATAACCTTTTTGTTGATTTGGACTGTATGTCCCAGCAGCCATAGGCGCTATTGTGTGAAGTCTACAGCCTAGTTTCACAGAAGCCATTAAACCTGTGTGAAGGCTATACTTCGGACTATAGTTTGATATTTTTGTCTGCTTCTCCATATAGAAGGGAAAAGGCTAGCACTCTTCATGGGGGATTTTTTTTTTAATATTGAAGATTTCTTAACATTTTTTATTTTTTGAAGAAGATTTTAATATTGATGCATACCTATTCTCTCCAGGATCAGAGGAGCATGCCGAATATATTAGGTGCTGTGGAACACAGGCAGGATGGTGCTGCTGCAGTTGTCTTGTTCGTGGGCTTCCTAGAGGCTCCTGGTTGGCCACTGTGAACAGACTGCTGGACTTACTTCCGGATTGGGGGGGAATCGCCGTGGCCAAGCGACTGATCGCAGGCCGGCTTAAAGCTGCCAGGGGGCAGGGAAACCGCCCCTCCACCTGGCAAGTGGCACCCCTTGTGTAAGAGGGGATGCTGAGAGCGACGCCGGCGAGCTCCCCGTCCTAGGAGCGGTCGTTGCTGTAGAAGTGGCGACGATTGCTCGGACGGGTAAGCCGAGAAGCGGGCGCCATTAACAGCCGTTTCAAACAGCCGGGAAGAGTGGCGGGGAGACCCTAATCTTCATACAGCAAGTTTTTTTATTCTTCTATACTTTATGATTAACAGTTTACACGACTGAGGTGTCTGACAGAATTTGTTAACAAACAGAAAGCACTCTGGACTTTTACCTAAAACTCACTAACAGATCTAAAGTGAAACTTGTCTTTTTGCCAGCTGTGGCGCACTTAAAATTCAGTCTTGCCAGCTCAGCCAACCATTTTAAAGAGCCTAAATAATTTCTGAGGTGAAGGAAAGCTGGCAAATGACAACAGACTGAAGAAACTGAAACGCTAAAGTGCTCTCTCAGGTCTGGACTATGAACTAAGTTTGAGTTTCAGTTTTTTATGTGATTTTTAAACTGATGGTTTAAATAACAAGTGCCATCCCCCCTTCTTTGGATTACAAATTGAAGCCAACCAAGGTTTTTTTGAATGGGAGATAAAGATAAGAAAGATACAGAAAAACATCCTAAAGGACTCCTTAAAGACACTAAAGCAGCTTCAGATTCAGAAAACTTCATTACCCCAGAGAAGAGCCTCTGTATCCAATATAACTGCTCCATTAACCACTTCACCAGTTCAAACAGGGACATCTGTGGCTGTAAAGATGACACCCAAACCAAAAGCTGAAGTTACCCTGAATTTTTTACATGAACTTATGACTAAGACATTTTAGGAGGTGGCATCAGTAAAGCAGGAGGTGGAATCAGTAAAAAAAGAACTATCTCAAAACACAGTGGTTATTGGACAAAACACGGTGGCCATCTCTGCTCTAAAAGATTCAATTTCATCCTTGACAGTGCAACATGACAAATTGAAGGCTAAACTTCAAAACATTCAAAGGATAACAAAGAAACTAGAAAAAGAGTGGATACTCTGGAAATGTCAATGGAAGCAAGCCAAGAGAGAGAAGAAAAGTGTGACGACCACTCAGCGATGTTGGAACTTAAAATAAAGGAAAATTGCATTCGTATACGCGGCCTCAAAGAAAAATCTGAAGGGAAAGATTTAAAAAATTTCTTAAAAGGTGTTGCTGGCTGAATTTCTCCAAGAAGAGGAAGCAATAGTGGAAGGAATGATTATAACAGCTTACAGAATCAACTCTGCCTAAGCAACAAGAAATAAAGTTCCAAGGGATTGTCTAGTTCAACTTTTTTCCAGAAATCATCGGGATCTGATCTTGAACAAGCACTATTCAAATCCGCTCATAATAGAAGGTACACCGGTGAGGTTAATGAAGGAGATCCCTGGAAGACTACTTAGGAAAAGAAAGGATTTTGCAGAGATTGTGCAACGGCTGATTTTTAACATCCAATAAATCCGAGTTTGGGTTTGGTATTAAAACTATATTTGTGTCAGGCCTGCATCTCAGTTGCCGTTTACTTTCGCTTTCCTGCCAACCAGACTCAAGGACTGTTATGCCTACTGTTATGCCTACTGAACTCTGTTTGAAGTTCTTATGGGGTAAAGAAAGACACAGAATAGCATATAATAATTTAACTAAACTAAAAGAAACAGGAGGTTTGGGGTTACCAGATTTGAAAATGTATTATGAGGCATCTTGTTTTGTCTGGCTAAAGATCTGGATTTTGTTAGAGAATCCCAAAATATTGGAAATAGAAGGTTTTAATTTACATTTTGGATGGCATGCATATTTGTGGTATGATAAGGAGAAAGTAAATAAAGATTTTAATATTCATATTATTAGATTTGGTTTACTTCAAATTTGCAAAAAAATATAAAAGATTTTTGGAAAATAAAACTCTGGGATGGATTAATCCAGTAGAAGCATTTATGAAGAGAGGGATACAATTAAATTTAGATATGGATGTATATAGAGAAATTATAGATTATAAGGAAGGAGATTGGGTTTTAAGAAGTAGAGAAGAACTTAATATGAAAGATTGGTTTATGTATTATAAATTAAAAGATATATTCAATAAAGACAAGCAAGTTGGATTCAATAAAAATAAATCCAAACTAGAAAATATATTAATAAAGGGAAATAAGGGATTGATAGGAAGGATATATAGGTTATTAATTGAAGTAAATCTAGAACAAGAAAGAATTAAACCAGTAATGGTGAAATGGATGAAAGAGTTAGGATACAATATTGATTTGGAAACATGGGAAAACTTATGGAAGAAAGAATTCAAATTTACAATAACCAACAAAATTAGAGAGAACCTATATAAAATGTTTTATAGATGGTATATAACTCCCGTGATGATAAGTAAAATGAAAAAAGGAGATTCGGATTTATGTTGGAAATGCAAAAAAATACAAAAGAATATCAGTTATATAATCTACTATATATATATATATATATATATATATATATATATATATATATATATATATATATATATATATATATATATATAAAAACAGACTGCTGGACTTGATGGGCCTTGGTCTGATCCAGCATGGCTTTTCTTATGTTCTTATTTAATATGTAAGCTAATATTTGCAGTGACCTGGATGGCCTAGGCTACCCCAATCTTGTTAGATCTCAGAAGCTAAGTCAGGATTGGCCCTGGTTAGTACTTGGATGTGTGACCACTAAGGAAGTCTAGGGGTACTATGCAAAGGCAGTCCACGGCAAGCCACCTCTGTTTCTCTCTCGCCCTGAAAATCCCATGAGGGGTCGCCATATGTTGGTTGTGATTTGACAGCCCTCTCCACTACCAAGCTGATATCCACCACCCTAGTTTTTTGTATGGCTTTATTGTATGTTGCCTTGCATTCATGCACTGAAAAATTATGCTAATCATCAGCGTGTCTTTCAGGGTGGCAATAAGAATAACTTGCAAGCAATAAAATAGTACATGGAAAGAGATGTTTTCTGAACCACTGAACTACCACAGTTTGCAGGGCTTTTGCTGAAAGCAGACTGGCTTCATTGGAACAACAGTTGGTTTCGAAGACATACTGGGTCAACAACAACATTGGCATGTACAACATAGTCATCAAATACTGGAACAATATCTGGATATGCACTGAGTTGATAAACTGGAAACTAGGTAAGAAATCACTGAAAGAACCTTTCTGGTTGGAGTAATTGCTAGAAATCATTTGAACACATTAGGAAACTCTAACATTCAAAACAGAGGAACTAGCATTTCACTTATGGAAAACCAATTGTATGGTTTTAAAATTTAACATAAAGGTTCTGGGGAATGGCAAATTTTAGATCCAACAAGAATGGTTGTCCTCAGGGAGTTAATGTCCATTGATGTCATGGCTGTTTTTGATAACTGTGACTCCTAGCCAAATTCTTTTGAAATGTCTCTATTATAATTTGTTAATCACAAATCTTGAATTAACCTAGAAACTCGGTTTATATAACTGAAGTGTGCCTGTCAATCAGCTTCTATGCCATCTTTCATGTTACTTAATTACATTTCCTTTTTCATTCTCTATTCATAAGACCAATTCATAAGACTCTATTCATAAGATTTTCTATACTTAACATGTTATTTTCTAATTTCATTAAAATTTAATGCTCTGAATTATTGCATGATGTTAAATTGCCTTTTGTTCTGAATTCTGATTCAGAGAATTCTTCATGAAGGGGATTAATACTCCAACAGTCAAAACAACACGAAGAACTAAGACAAAGGATGAGTCCTTCCCAAACACTCAAGGGGGTCTCATCAGACTTACTATTCACTTGGTGTGTGCGTATGTAAAGTGCCATCAAGTTGAAGCCGACTTATGACAACCAAGTAGGGTTTTAAGGGCAGAAGACTAACAGAGGTAGTTTGCCATTGACTTCCTTTGCACAGAGCCCCTGGCATTCCTTGGTGATCTCCCATCCAAACAGTAACCAGCTTAGCTTCTGAGATCTGACAAGTTCAGGCTAGCCTGGGCCATCTAGATCAGGGCAATTGGTACAACAGGCCAAATAAAAGCTTTCTATCTCAGTGAAGTGAGATCTAGGTCTAATAGGGTTGCCAACCTCCATGTACTAGCTCAAGATCTCCTGCTATTACAACTGATCTCCAGCTGATAGAGATCAGTTCACCTGGAGAAAATGGCCACTTCGGCAACTGGACTCTATGGCATTGAAGTCCCTCCCCACCACAAGCTCCCCCCTCAGACTAAGCCCCAAAAACCTCCCACCAGTTGCAAAGAGGGACCTGGTAACCCTAAAGTCTAAGTAGTTAATGGATTTGCATCAGGTTATGGCGATCCAACCCAAAATAATAGAAGCAGTGCCTGTAGATTTAAGAAACAATTGCACTCTCAGTGTTGTTGTTGGGGTAGCTAGGCAACCGCAACAATATCATCAGTCTTCACGCCTTGGTTTCTGTCAGTAAAACTCAGGGGAGGCAACACAGCCCTTTCCAGGCATGTTTTGCCTTTGAGGAAGGACTCATCAGCGCAAGGCCTGCCAGCAACCACCAGGCTATTTGCTACCACATAACTTACATGACTCACCCACGCCAGCTGCTTGCTACTGTTCAAAAGCAGCCACCCCACATAAACCAATGTGATGAAGTGGTTAGAGACTAGGGTTTGGGAGGTCCAGGTTTGAATCCCCACTCTGCCATAGAAGCTCACTGAGTGACCTTGGGCCAGTTTCAGTGTCTCACCCTAATCTATCTCAAAGGGTTATTGAGGGGATAAAGTGAAGAAGAGGAGAACAATATAAGCGGGTTTGGGTCTCCATTGTGGTGAAAGGTGGGGTATAATTAAGGGGGGTGATAAAAGGTTGGTGAGTGGGTTGGAAAAAGAGAGGGAAGCAGGGCAAGGGAAGAGTATATGGAGGCTACTAGGAGGAGGGAAAGAAAATAGTGCAGGGATGGGATACAGGGGAAAGTAAGAGGCCCCCATGTGTATTATATAAAGCTACTGTTTCTGAATATCAGAATTACCAGAACCATTGGCTGTTATCACTTGTTGTAGCATGAACATTTTTTAATTTTATTCCAGGTTCATTTTGAATACTCCTTGACAAGTTTTTTTTGGCTTATCCAGTATTCTAATACTCTTGCATTTTCTTCTATAATTTTACCTTTGTAGAGTAATGTCATTCTGCTGATCACTTGAAAGGATTTCAGGATTTCTACTTCCAAGGAGGTGATCCTAGTAATACTGGTATCAGCTCTGTGCATGCCTCAAGGGGTTAGTACTCCTTTGCTGAATACAAATCTGCACTGCTTCTACGTGTGAACTTGAGGACTGAGGCTGGCTCTCAATACTAAGTGGGTGTCAGGGTGCATCTTATAGCAGATAAACTGCAACCAGGAAACCAAGTAATTGCATGCATCAGTAGAAATGGATTCTAGGACCACTATTCTCTCAGCCAGTCGTTTTAGCCAAAGGATTTGCAATAAATCTGACACATACCTGGCTAAAACAACCATGGTTTTTAAATAAATCAGAGGCCTAATATTTCTCTTTTGAACTGCAGCTCACCAACGAAAGGGCTTCACGGTCACTGATCTAAGTATTCATTTTGCTGAAGGTGCTTCTCTCAGCCATACATATGTTTTGAAGCCGAGGCAACATATGCTAACATAAGTAATTATTTCAGCACTTTGAAATTTGTTAAAGCGAGGTCAGGAAACAGGACTGACTTGCGCTCATTCCTGTTGTTCGCTTCAGACATTTTCTTTGTAGGGGAGTCCTGTTAACCAGAGGAAAAGGCTCATTTGAAGCCTGCTAATTGGGTTGGAAAAGAGCATCTGTGGATCACCCACATAAAATGGCTTTATGGAAATTGTTGTTTTTTTTAATTGCAAAGTTAAAATTAAATTAAGAATTGTTTAGCTTATTGTGAAAATCAAATATAGTTCAGTAGATGGATGCATGCAATCCAACAAGCAGCTGCTCAGGAAGCTTGTGTTGAGCTCTCACACCAAATGAAATAAGAACTCAGCCAAATGTTTTGTGATTTTACAGTACTGCAATATTTTTATTAAGGATAGTGCCTAAATGAACTAAAATTGGTTGATCAATCATATTGATTGTAATCATCATGCAGGACATATGAAGCTGCCTTATTCTGAGTCAGGCCATTGGTCTAGAGTTCAGTATTGCCGGCTCTAACTGGTAGAAGCTCTCCACCTGCTACCTGATCTTTTTAACTGGTTATTGCTGGGAACTGAACCTCAGACCTTCTCCAGGCAAAGCAGATGCTGCACCACTAAGACATGGCTCCTTTCCACAGATTTATATAATCAGTGTTATTTAAATATTATGCATAAAATATCTCTTCTATCCAGCAACCTTTTTGAGGACCTGGCCTGATGGAAGATCTCCTGAGAACCCAATATACACTGTTAAATTCCATGATAGAACAGAGATGGGAAATAACAATAATAACAATAACAATAATTCTTTACTGGCTTCTCAGTTCACAAGCATTATACTAGTGAGACAACTATGAAGGTAACTTTGCAGAATGGCAGGCATCAAGCCAGCAGTCATCTCTGCCAGAACGCTGCTGTGCTATGCATTTTCAAGAGGAAGTGGTCTGTTTGTCGGGCAGCCCATTCCAGAGAGGAAGGGTTGTACCGGTGACTGGAGGTGGTGCAGCCGCGCTGCCTCCAAGGGAGGTTTCACCCCACCCCACTGAGGCTGAAACCTCCCCCTTCCTGAAGAAACCCATGCAACCATTCCATAGGATTGCATGGGGATATACCACCAGGCTGAAAGGGCTTTGGAGGTGGCTCATCCCCTGGCCCTCCCGGGAACGCCCCCGGGAGGATGGCGCACTTCTGTGCACCGTCCAGATGCCGGCGCAAGGTTGTGCCAATGTCCCTGAGCAGCACTGCTGAGGCAGAGCCGGGAGGGCAGCATCCAGGCCTCCCCGCCGGCATCCGTGCCACCCTGGGCAGCGTAAGTGGCATGGGCACCAGCGCAGGGGGCCTGAATGCTGGCACAGCCCCTTCCTGGCCTCCAAAGGACGTTTAACCTTTAGGCTCAGGGATGGGCTGTAAATGCTCTAAGGCCACAGTTCCCAGCTGTTTTGGTATATTGGACCACAAGTACAAATTTACTTGGTATGGTGACCCATCGAGAGCCAGCCTGAGTATTTTTGGCACCCAAGGCACCCATTTTTTGGCACCCATTTAGTCCAGCTCTGCATTTTCTGCAATGGCCAACCAGATGTTGTCGATAAACCCACAAACATCGCACAAAGGGGGCAGCTGCCCCAAAGAAGTGGCATTCCATTTCCCCCTCTTTTCAGCTACTACCATAAAGTTACTAGTTGCCGGAGAGATTTCCCCCACTCATTGTTGGAAAGGGAGGTGAAAAGCAAGAATGTAAGATGTTGACAAGGATGGGGGGATGGGGGGAGAGTTTACATTGGCTCAATGCTGATTTACTTCCAGGGGCCTGGAGTTAATTTACTGATAAAATGTCATGTCATTAGAAGCTTCATTAAAAAATGTAGACGATTTCTTGAAAATTTTCACAGATTAGTGTTTTCCAGTTTTTGGTTGTCATCAGTTATCATTTCCAAACTGCCACAAATAATCAGTGTTATATAAATATTATGCATAAAATATCTCATCCATCAAATTCTGCTGCATGCTTATCGACTGAGGGCCAAATATTCTCTATAAAGCAATTTATCTTGTTCCCTATCTACTATTATTTCATCATTTTGCAGTCATAAACTGTTACTTTTCAAAAATAGAATGCTCCATAGAAGTATTCTCCAGCTACTTCTGCCTTTTATAACCTGGACATTTTTTCAGATATCTGTATATATTGTTTCAGATATCTGTATATCTCCCAGTCTTATTAATGCCTCAAAATACAACTGATTTTATAAAACAACCTAGGTTTGTAAAAGTACTTTAGGAATTGAACTATTCATAGAACTGGGAAACTTTTCAATCTTTATTTTATTTTTTATTTTTTTTTTAAAAAATGAACTGATGATATATGGAAACCACATTCAGGTTTGCTTGTGTGTGTGTAGAACATCAATATATCTAATTCTCAATGTGGCCCTGTCTGTGGATACTTATATTCAGAGACTGGGAACCACTGACAGACAAGACAGATCTTTCTATAAACCATATGAAATCTTTTTCTTAAAAAAGATACATTTGGAGTTAACCCCCAAATGATAGGAGATGCTGTAGCTCTTAAGAAATGGTGCTCCTAAATGGTTGTTGCTAGGCAACCACCGCAGTATTGCTAGTCTTCCAGCCTCAATTTCTATAGGAAAAACCTGGAGGGATCAGGGCTGTTTTGACCTTTGAAGGAGGACTCGTGGGGCCAGGTCCAGCAGAGACCACTGGGTAATGTGCTACCTCACCCAGGCCCGGTTGCTTGCTGCTATTCAACAAAAACAGCACAGCACTGATGGCTAACTCGATATTTACTATTTTTCTATATATTTTATGCAATGAAACTTACTTCTTCAAATATATTTGAAATACCGTATATACTCGAGTATAAGCTGAGTTTTTTAGCCATGATTTTTGGCTTAAAAATCTCACCTCGGCTTATACTCGGGTCAATACAGTAATTCGCCTGCCGGGCCCTCTCCCAGTGTGCTCCCGCCAGCCAGCTGATGGGCGGGCTGTCCCACCTTCTCCACCCCACCACGCCTTCTGCGTGGCGGCGGCGGTTTCTTCCCCCCCGCCCCGCCTTCTGCTGGGCGGCTGCAGTTTCTTCCCCCCCACCTCACCCGGGCCGGTCCTCCCGCTTGCCAGCTGACCCTGCGAGGGGGCCGCCACAGCCGCCACCGCCTGCCTGCGCGCCTGGAGCACGGTCAGGTAAGCCTGCGGGGGGGGGGAGGGGTGCATTTTTCCCTTGGCTTATACGTGGGTGCCTAATTTTTCCCAATTTTTGGGGTGAAATTAGGCACCTCGGCTTATACTCGGGTCGGCTTATACCCGAGTATATACGGTAAATCAATTTTAACATGCAATGGTCTCTTGTTATTATACCATAGGCATAACCCCCATTTTTTTACAACAATATAGATACCTTGAACACACATAAACAATTTTTAACTCTTGTGTTCAAATAGAGTAGTTTTTAAGTTATGCCAAAGAGCTGCCATACTCTGTGTATAGACTGAAAAATTCCCCAATGCCAGTTCAAATAAATTCCAGACTGTAAATCGTTCCGGAGATTCACAAGCCGAGATGAGGGTCTGGTATCACTCCCATTTCGCCACTGAGGATTCTTCCATCGGAAAGTTCTTTACATGGCAATAATGAGACGTCTGTCATAAACTAGAGGAATGTATCTCCCTTCTTATGTGGATGGCATGCTGGCGGCGAAATGGGAGTGATACCGGAGCCCCATCTCGGCTTGTGAATCTCCGGAACGATTTACAGTCCGGAATTTATTTCAACCGGCTTGTAAACCTTTGTCGGTAAGACCATTTTAGTCCATGTATCTTGTTTTATCTGGCCAAGGGCCGCAAATAAACTATCTGAAACTATTTCAACCGGCATCAGGAATTTTTCAGTCTATACATAATAAAGACTACTCTATTTGGACACAAGAGTTAAAAATTGTTTATGTGTGTTCAAGGTATCTATATTGTTGTAAAAAATGCTGTTTGTTATGCCTATGGTATAATAACAACAAGAGACCATTGCATGTTAAAATTGATTTATTGCAAATATATTTTCTATGGTTAGAAGAAGTAAGTTTCATTGTATAAAATATATAGAAAAATAGTACATATCGAGTTAGCCATCAGTGCTGCGCTGTTTTTGTTGAATGTTTTTGTTGAATGTTACTCTTATTTATACTTTTGTTTTTGTTGAATGTTACTCTTATTTATACTTCAGCCACCTTGGGTTCCTATAAGGTATGAAGGCAGCTAACAAATGTTTTAATCGAATAAATAAATAAATAGATCACATGAATGTATGAAATTGCATGTTACTATGTCAGAACTTCAACTCTGACTGGCAGTAGGCCTTCAGGGTTTTAGGCAAAGAAAGAAACATGGGCTTCCTAAGATACTGTAATTGGAAATGCTGGAGTCCAAATCTGGGACCCTCATCCTGCAAAACATGTGCTGAACCACTGAGCTACACTCTTTCCCATAACAACTATTCTAATTTGTCTGTTTTTCAAGGCCATACTGAGGGTAAATTTACCTGTTATTTTTTCAGGAAAATGTCACCAATTTCAAGTTTACTTGCACTTACAAATATACTTCCATGTGGCGTAACAGATAATTTCTTTTCTGGTACAATAAACAGTCTTCTTTTCATGGCATTATTTATGACCATGAGTTAGCATCATAAGGGTTCAAAAACATCAGTGAATAAAACTACATTGTGGGAAATTCAAGTCTACAAGCCAATCAGTGACAGTGGCTACTGTCTAGACTTTTTAAAAAGGGAACTATATAACAAGAATATATTAGTTTATATTAGTTTATTCCATCTTTCAGCCCACAGTAGTCAGATGTCTGAGAACAAGATCATGCCTCAGACAGGCCTTCCCTTCATGGTGTTAATATCTTTGTGCAGTATTGCACAAAGTAACCTTGTGGGTCCCTTGGTCTGTAGGAACATAAGATGGTATTATAGATTTGCAGTCTGAGTATAATACAAGAATATTTGGAATCAAGTCACTATAAAATGACAACATTAAATATCAGCAGTGCTAGCTGGCTTTGAATGAACTGCAACAACAAAAGGGTCTGTTGGAATAGAAATAAAGACTTTTGCATTTTTGCTCAAAAGAATTACACTTTTAACCCAAGTGATCAAGTCATAAATGTTTAAATCCTAGACTTCTTTCAAATTTGTTTTGTCAAGATGAGCTAAAGGCACTGCTCTAATTTATCCAAAAGAAACTAGTGTGTTCAGCAGAAGTATAAAAGTACATGCCCATGGGGAGTATTCAGTGTTGGAACTTGCTACGTGATTTCTGTATAAACCAGTGGCAAAGCAGTTTCTATATAAGAGATGACTGTTCGGATATAAACATATCTATTCTTATGACCCCGCCCCCGGGGAGGGCATTCTTTCCCTCTGCCTAATATAGACCCCTATATGTTACCATGTTCAGTCCGTAATCAGAGGAACCATAGAAATATGTAAAGGGCTGTTTTTTCCCTAGTGCTCTGAGACCACACCTGCTTACGTTTTACACCTGGCTTTACTCTAGGGCAGGGGTTCTCAACAAGGGGTGAATTCCCCCCCCCGGGGGGGATTTTAGGGTTCCGGGGGGGGGGGGAATTGGGAACACTATTCAGTAAAGTGTGATGTCCTGTAGATTATGTACAATCTGTAAAATTGTAGTTTGTTTTTAATTTTGAGTTAGTGGAAAGGGGGGAATTATATTCTGAACAATGGTGAAAGGGGGGAATGGACCAAAAAAGGTTGAGAACCACTGCTCTAGGGGGAAATTTTATTGCTGAGGATTAGTTTTATGGAATTGCATTTAATGCGTTACTTATTGTCTTAAATTTGTATTGTTTTCTTTTTCTTTTTATTAACTGCCTCAAGAAGGGGGGATATACATGTGAGACAGACAGAACGACAGAAAGAAATAAGGCGGTCCTGACACCTAGATGGGCACACAGAGGGGAGACATAAACAAAACGTGTTCATCTTCACATTTAATTTGTGTTACTGTTTCCGAATCTGTTGACATAGTTTGTCGCTTAGATTTTTCAAAGCCATCCAGACAGAGTTTTAAATGTTCTGTGCTAAATGAAGGAGATGCTTTCAGGCCAATTCATAGGATGATATAGGACATTGTGGGCTGGTTTGAAACCTTCACAAACTGAATTGTGCCAATCACTGGTGTCAGTATAAAGCCCTCATATGCCCTCTTTGCTCTAGGAACACGTGAAATGTGATGGAATAAAACACAATTCTAGGTGCCCAATGTGGCATTCATTGTTCACCCAAGGCAGTTAAGCCCTGCTAGTTTATACTCAGCGAGACTTCCCACTATTGTCTTTTATGCATGGCTGTTTCACTCACTGTCACTCCTCCGAGGACTTGGGGTCTTTGTGTTGATGTCGCATGCCGTATCTGACTGTCAGAGGTCACCTCGCTCTCCCCCTGCGTTTCCCCATGTTTTGCCCACATTTTCAGAGACCTGTTTTATCTTGAATTTGAAAACGCAGGGAAAAGCAAGGCGACTTCTGACAGTCGAGAACGGCGTGATAATCAACACAAAAACCCAAAGTCATCGGAGGGGTGATTGCAAGTGAAACAGCCATGTATAAAAAGACCATTGTCAGCAGCAGCAGAATCTTGTAACCTAAGTGCACCCAGGATTCCACTTGGTATTGTAATATTGTAATATGCAAAGCAGCCCTCAGAGAACCTTTTTCTTTTGAAGCACCGCTATTACTTGGGTTCGCTTCTTCAGGCTCTAGTGTCAAAATGCTTTCAAAATTTACTGCCAGCCATTAATCTATTACTGAGCATCACTTCTCTCTTAATATATATGGATTTTGACAATACTAGATAAGAACTGACATACATCTGCATATTATGTTTCAGGCTAGGAGAAACGAGCTACCTGTGGGCTGCTTTCTAATCACAGATTTTCCATCAGCAATTAAAAAAAAAAGAACGATAATTTTACATAGGGAAATAATTGGGATTACACAAGGTACTTCTGTATCCTGATAGCGGCAGGTCATCTTATCTACAATGTATTACATTATCTATAACATACAGAAGCTGTCGCTCATTGCTGTGAATTGGAGATCTGAGTCCCACAGAGACCATGAACGCATCTGGGTTTAGGAGATAAACTGAAACTATTTTTTTATTATTATTAATGCTTACCTCCCCTAGGCCTTCAGAAACTGATGGGCACCTCATTTCAGCTCTACATTTGTAAAGCTCAATCTGGGTTTTAGAAACTGATTTGATCTTAATTTATGATTGGTTTCAATTTGAAAAAATGTAACTTTTAAAATAAAAAAAAATTACTCTCGTAATGCTGAGGTGGCTCCCCCTTCCTTATCTTTGAAAAATGCAATGTGTGGAAACATTTACTGATCCTTTATCACTTTCTGTTTGCCATTTGCAAAATGGAGAACACAAAACCTCTGTGGTCAGCCAGGAGCTTAAAAATGAACACTATTTGGATCACAAACACTTACAAAAAATAGTTCCATGATTCATTGCTCAAGGAGGGTCAATGACTCATCGCACCATACAAATTCCATCGATCTTCTGACTCCAATCTTGTAAGAGCTCTTAGCTTTATGCCAATAAAGGTATTGATTGATTGATTGGTAAGAACTCTTAGCTACCGGAAGAATGGGAGGGGTCTATTTGAAAATCTAGAAATAGGATTGAGCAATATGTGGGGGGGGGGGGGACTGGGATCTAGGTGAAGAAGGTGAAAGAAAAGTGTGGTACTATGCACAGACTGTCAGACAAGGATTGAGGAGACTCAGGTTCAAATCCCACCTTAAAGATCAATGCGTGACCTTGGATAGTCACATTCTCTCCCCCTTACCTTCCTCACAGGGTTGCTGTAAGGATAAAATGGAGGGGGGGGAACCATGTATGCAGAAGTGTACTCTGCCAAGTTAGGGCGATGTTGCTATCTGTCCCAAGAAATTCGCTGCGCATTGGCACCAGAAACGAAACAGGCGGATGCCATTTTATTTCTCAGTAATCTGCATCTGATGACAGTGATTCCCAAGTGTGCAGCAACAGCCTGACAAACAAAGAGATAGATCTAAATGTACTTGGTTGGAATTGGCTAGCATTGTATAAGTATGTTTGGTACTTGAATTACAAAACCAAAGCAAGTCTGGGTTTGTATCATGCCTAGGGCACCAACTGTGAGTCTTTTAAAAAGGTTTATCTGTTCATTTGTATCCCGTCCATCCTCAGAGAAGCTTGGGGGCATGATTCTTCCTTCCCCAGTTTATCCTCACAACAGTCCTTTGAAGTAGGTTAGGCTGAGAGAATGTGAGCGTCCCAGGGACACACGCTGCATTCTAAGCAGCATCATTCCCTTCTGAG
This sequence comes from Euleptes europaea, assembly GCF_029931775.1. Taxonomy (NCBI): domain Eukaryota; kingdom Metazoa; phylum Chordata; class Lepidosauria; order Squamata; family Sphaerodactylidae; genus Euleptes; species Euleptes europaea. Next base: position 47,414,658 of record NC_079312.1, on the reverse strand, counting down.
TCCGCTGACTTTAGTGGACATAGAAGGATATTTATTTATTGATTTATTTGCTAATCACTTTTATAGCCTGCCCTCCCCGGCAAAGCCAGACTCAGGGCGGCTCACGACAAAATCATTCAACAGGATAAGACATATAAGCAATTTAAAACAAAACATATAAATAATTGGTTTAAAGCAGATTTAAAACAAATGACTGTGCCGGGAGGGAACTAGGAGACACAATGGAAGCCGCATAATATTCCTTTTTACTGGCCTTCACTGCCATCTCATACCTTTGCTTAGGATTACACTGCCAAAGTGCTTTATGGCCCAGTAGGGATTTGATCCTGGGTCTCCTGGGTGCTGGTCAACATTCCAACCAGGCCCTTGGGCCAGCCTTCAGTCTGTCTCAAAACAGAGGTTCTGACCTCTTATCTTATCTGCATCGCTTGTCATTTGTGTCAGGAACTTTCCCTGAGCCAGACAGAACAGATCCCTTGTTCTGAAATGCTTGGGGACTTCCTCATGGTTGTGTAAAGTTTTCTAGAGGTCCCCCTCTCTCGAATCATCCTTTGGAGGTTTTGCCAAGCTCTACCTGAGCTGTGATTAGAAGGACTTGGGCCAAAAATGCCCATAATCTACAAGCAGAGAAACCTAGTTCATCAGTGTCAGCACAGATCCTTCCACATTTAATATCATTGCAAATTATGCAGTACTTTATAGCAAAACTTAATATACGTATGACTAGAAGGAAACACTGTGGAACAAAGTCTGTGCTACTCAGCAGTCTTGAAAATGAAGGGATACAGTTTAATTATATGTGCTCCCCTTTCTCGCCAAGTGGTTTATCTATATTAACAAATGAACCAGCATGTTTTATTCAGATGTGTATTTTAGACGTATGTAAATTGGTATCTTACCTGTTTTACCTGTGCTGGTCATTGACCGTAATAAAGAATTGTAAGTTGTACTGTGGAACAAGACTATGTAAAATATCCACTACAGTTGTGTCAAGGGGGTTGAACATGTGGAATACATTTTAGCAATAAAAATAATTATGTTGCTGCACAGTTGATATTATATGTCTGCCAGTTCAATAACTGTAAACAGATCTTACAGATTTTGATTGTTGATTAAGCATGAAAACCAGAACTTAGCAAAGAACATTGTTTTTAAATTCTCAGGGGCTGCTGTTTTCTTTTATGGGCAGAAAGGTACATCACTGCAAGAAGTTAAATAAATGTGATCTAAGAATGTTTCAGAAATTGTACTTAAAATTTCCATTACAAAGCCGTATTGTAATCACTGTTGACATGCTTAATAAAAAGAGGGGGATCAATTTCTATAGAGATATATAGTCTTTTGTGGACCTGGACATAAATTGATTACAGATTTTTTTAAGGAAGTACGAAGCTATTTACTATCTCATGAAATATGCCTGCAATATGGAAAAGTTCCAGTGTTTAACGGATCATTTCTTATCATCTCCTTTTCAGATAATAGACAGTTGTTTTTCCTCTCTGCGGAAGCTTATTCCATGATCAGCAAATAATCTGGAGACAGCTGTGAAATCAACCAGGTAATATGCTCTAATGACTAATTCATCTGCAGGCGCCAAAAGAATCTTTTGCCCAAGAGATTCATCTTCTGAACCAATGCAAAAGTCATAAAATGACAAAACATTCAAGGAAAAGGGATAACGATATAAACAATTCTAATTATTAGGATAAAAATATAAGCAAGTTAGGCAATATTAAATCTGGGACTTTTTTTCACTTCAAATACAGATGAAACTCTGGGCTGGGCGCATAGTTTCCAACACTGGGATGAGCTTCCTTTGTGAGGGTTTCCAACATGCTCAGCACATGATCTGCTTATTTATTTATTAATTTATACCCCATCTTTCTCCCCAATAGGGATCCAAAATGGCTTACATATTTCTCCTCCATTTTATCCTCTTCTCAACCCTATGAGGTAGGCTAGGCTGAGAGAGTGTGACAGACCCAAGGCCACTGAGAAAGCTTCTGCAGCAGAGGTGGGGTTCAAACCTGGGTCTCCCAGATCCTAGTCTAATACTCTAACCCAGCGGTTCCCAAACGTTTGAGTCATGGAGCACTTTTCAGGAGACTTGACGTTTGAGTCATGGAGTACTTTTCAGGAGAGAAATTTGTCACGAAGCACTAATTTTCACCTAGAACCTATATACTAAACCAAATGACAGTAGTATTTTTCTTTCCAATCTCTTCATGGAGCACTAGATGTTTCGCGGAGCACCAAGTGCTCCGTGGAGCACAGATTGGGAACCGCAGCTCAAACCACTACGCTATACTGGTTCTCTCAATATAGACTGTGTTCACACCCACATCAAACTACACATCATTGCATGTTACTCTTATCAGCGCTACGTAATGTGAATGTTCATTTATGTTTCCATCTAGTATATGGGACCATGGCATGATAGGCACATGTCACTTGCCATTATCTCACAGCTGGTCAGGCTGTTTAAAGTGAATACATTATCTACGTTTATTATTTTTAACTGGTCAGTTTTCTCCTTCAAAAAACCCCCCTAAAAAAGCAACTGAGTCACCGAGCAAGCATACGGGTCTGTCATGGAATCAGTTTAGTGTTACTAATTTACACGTGTGATTCTTAAACATTGACCCATGGACAGTATGCAGAAAATACTTTGGTACCGTTTAGACAAGGGAAGGCTCGTTTGAGCGCCTATTAGACAAGAGGTGAGTGCAAATGGATGCTGGCCAAAATGCCAGGCGTGCCTAACTTTTACCTCTCTTGGTCAAAAGATTTGAACTTTGGTGCTGAACTCACTGATAATCTGTTAGGAGCGAATAACAGCCCTTGAGGTCAACAGCAACTGATCAGTAACCCTGATCAGTGTGGTGTAATGGTTAAGAGTGGTGGTTTGGAGCGGTGGAGTCTGTTCTGGAGAACCGGGTTTGATTCCCCACTCCTCCACATTAGCGGTGGAGGCTAATCTGGTGAACTGGATTTGTTTCCCCACTCCTACACACGAAGCCAGCTGGGTGACCTTGGGCTAGTCACAGCTCTGTTAGAGCTCTCTTAGCCTCACCTACCTCACAGGATGTCTGTTGTGGGGAGGGGAAGATGATTGTAAACTGGTTTGAGTCTCCTTTAAGTGGTAGAGAAAGTTGGCATACAAAAACCAACTCTTCTTCTTCCTTCTCTGCTTTGGCTGTCCTGGATTGGAACAAATCTGCTTATTTCTATGCAGATACAGGCATGACTCCCAGGTCTGCACAAGAAGAGAAATGAGTGAGCTAACTCAGGCATAATAATATGTCAGGGGCTTGTGAGTTTGGATGTCTGAGACTATGCATTCCCAGTGGGATTAATTCCTTGCTCTCCTGAGAAAGAAACAGGAGCAGTTTCATGAACGAATGTTACAGATCTCTCCCAAAACGTTCCTGCCTTTTCCTTCAGAACCAAGAACATTTTAGAGGGTGGCAGAGATACAGAAATATAATTATGACATGAAAATCTTTTATCACATGGAAAGGTCATAAATGACAATCTAAAGGGAAGAACGGGTCTTATATAATTAGCAACTGTGAACCACAATCGCTCGGAAGAGCGATTCAATTTTTTAAGAGGTAAATTGCTTAGAAAACTCAAAGCTAAATGGAATCTTGTGTGATTGGGAGGAAGGTGGCTTTGGGAATGCACCAAGGCCACAGGAGAAGAACAAAGTTAAAATAAAACGAAACTTCAGGAGGTCTTTATAATTGCCAATCATACTGAGCAGCGTTTAGCCTATTGCATTTGAAAAATGGGCAATTAGATTTTTTTCGTCTCACCAGTTCATAGCTAATTCTTAATATTAATCTCATACAGAATGTTAAATGCACTTCATTCAAAGAAGCAAATTGCTGCCTACAACCTATTTCCAGTATTCTCACCAGGGACCCAGTAGCCAAGTCTGCGATAGTCATAAACTGGGTTTTTGGCAGGCTAAAAAATGCTAATAACCCCCATAAAAGAAAATGCACAATTTGAAAGGACCTTCTTTCTGCTGATACTTTTGCATCCAGCTAAATGTTAATCTTACAGTTCACAACTATTTGTTAATATCTGTTTATATAAGGAAGCATTGTTTGATCATCATTAGAACTTTACCCCTAATACACAGCTTCACTTTTTCAAACCAAGCATAAAAGTGATGGCACATCATCTTGAAAGGGCTGAGGGGAAGTGGTTGTTCTTGTTGGAATATACAGCCTTTGCGGTGTCACTTAACTCCAGATCCAGAGGTGGTCTTACCACAGAGTTAAGTAGATAGACAGGACAGGGGATGGAAGGGACATCTGATACCTATATTTCCTGCTTCCTGTGGTGTGATATTGTAGACTGATAAATCTTAGGGAACTTTCGACTCCACTCCACACTTCTCTATGGAAGACAGAGATACCTTTCTATACTTAGAAACCTAGAAAGTTAGATTAATTTAGGGGACTCATTTGTCTCTTTACTATCAGCAGTGTATTTCCATAATAAATGAGTTTTACTTTGATTAGAACGAAGGCCTGACGCTTTTTTTTTTTGTTCTAACACGCACGCACACGTGGGAGTCTTGCGCTGTTGCTTAGCCTAGCGCGCTTTGCTAATTAATTGGAAATATCAAGTCCGAGAGATATTTCCAACAGTTCTTAATGATCTTCATGTAATTATAACATTACTGAAGATCAAGAACCAAATGTGAAAACACAGGGGAAAGGGCTACATAAAAGATATTTTTGCAGCAGCGTGCTGTTGTCATAAACAGATTATCCGAATGGAATAGAATGACTCTGCTATCTTTGTTCAGGCACTGTAGGATATAAATTGAAAGAAAATATTAATTTTGTGAAAACTGGTCACAGACTATGTAAAAAAAAGACTTTCTTAGTGCAGTCTCTTTTTCTCTTACACATTGGTTCAGGCTTCAGGCCTACTATAGACAAGTTTGTTGGAAAACAAGTGCTGTTGCTTGAGACTCAGCAAGTTGTGACCTTTTGCAACTGAGATTAGAATCCAGGTGCTGAGAGGAGGCAGCTTCTATCGGGACTCCCCAACTAGTCTCCAAGGCCGAGAACAGCGGAGCCACGTTCCATCTAATAAGTGGAGATGGAATTATGAGCCTTGTCGCCAGTGAGAAATGGGAGGGCTTAGCCTGCAGAGAAGCTCTACAGCTTTATCTCACTCTGACCCTCTGGGTTGTGTGTGTGTAAAGTGCTGTCAAGTCGCAGCCGACTTATGGCGACCCCTTTTGGGGTTTTCATGGCAAGAGACTAACAGAGGTGGTTTGCCAGTGCCTTCCTCTGCACAGCAACCCTGGTATTCCTTGGTGGTCTCCCATCCAAATACTAACCAGGACTGACCCTGCTTAGCTTCTGAGATCTGATGAGATCAGGCTAGCCTGGGCCATCCAGGTCTGGGCACCCTCTGGGTTACCTGGCTAGTAATAGGGTTACGTCTCTATGGGACGGCCTTTGACGATTGTTTGGAAGTAAGTATTAAAAAGGTTGCTAATAGGTGTTACTTTGCACTGGCTGCTGTTTTGCTTTTGGGCACAACTCAAAGTGCTGCTGTTGACCCACCTACCTGAAGAACTGCCTTGAGAGCTCAGGTAAATTACTAGAGTCCCCAACTCCCCACCCAGTTGGGTGAGTGTGCATCAGGGACAGGGCCTTCTCAGTGGTGGCATTAATGATCTGGAATTATTTTCCAGGGTTGCCAATGTGTATTCCATTAGACACTAGGGGAAAATGATTTTATTCTCACAAGTATTTTAGACCCCTTGTGATTGATTTCAGCCACCTGTTTTGCTCGTGGTTTTAGATTTTATCACAGCTGTTTTATTGTTGGTTTAATCTTTGGTTTTATTGTATTGTTATATTATTGTTCAAACTGTAAATCACCTTCAATTTAGTCATATAGAGAGGCGGGCCATCAATAATAGTTTTTTCCCCTGTCACTCCACTAAGCAAATATCTGAAGAAGAGTTGGTTTTTATACCCCAATTTTCTCTACTTTTAAGGAGTCTCAAAGCAGCTTACAATCTCCTTCCCTTCCTCTCTCCACAACAGGCACCTTGTGAGGCAGGTGGGGCTGAGAGAGCTCGGGGAGAACTGTGACTAGCCCAAGGTCACCCAGCAGGCTTCATGTGGAGGAGTGGGGAAACAAACCCAGTTCTCCAGGTCAGAGTCTGCTGCTCTTAACCACTATGTCACGCTTATGAAGCCTTCTGGCAGCCTCAAGTAGGATACTGGCCATCTTAAATAAATAAATTTGTAAAGTGACCTAGGGGAGGAGTTCCCTTAAGCCATTTGGGTCATTTAATGTCTTTAGATAAAACAGTGAATGGTGTTTAGGAGACAACAGAGACACAGAACTGACGATAGTCCTTGCATCCCGACTCCATCAGAGGGCAGAACAAGCTGAAGCTTTTGTCAAGGACAAAATCAAGACAATATTATGGTAGCCTACCTCCGAACTCAGCATCACATTCTACCCCACAGATCTGACCTATAATGGCTGCCCTCAGCCCGGTTTTTCCAAAGAGACAGTAAATTTGATACGATGATCTCAGAATGCTGCATTTAATTCTCTCAGTCTGCCTATAGTCCATTGAGATAATTTAGGTATCATTAAACCTGTTTCTGCACAGGAATAATTGTATCTGGAGGCACCAAAGAAGCTAACTGCGCTCCTCAAGGTTACTGAGAGTTAGCAGCAGTTAGACAGATGAAACTTATGAATCTAGAGAGCTGTAGCAGCCTTTTAAGAACGCTACCACTGAAAAGACAAGGTCTAGGAGGTAATTTAAACAGCAAATAATGCCGCTAAAACCGTATGAGAAAACCTTAAAGAGAAACCTTAAAGAGAAAAAATGTAATGCTCCCAGGCTTTCCTATGTGAATCAACTACAGGCTGTTTCTGGCCCACTGTCAGAGATTAGAACATAAGCAAGAAGCGTACCCCTCCGCTTATTTGTTCTAGCTGATGAAATCTGAATAGAAGCCCAAAAGCACAATCTTTGCGGAAAATAAGGCATCATTTTCTTGGTTTCAACTCAAACTGGCCATTGTAAAAAAAGACACATTATCCACTTCACTTGTAATTGAGATCTACATAGATCTTGAATATCTAAACACAATTTAAAGTGATGAAAAAAATGCGTAATGTTCATCAGAAACATCATGGGAGCGGAATTAGAAAAGGTCTTTAGAAATCTCTCTTCTTGTTCCTTCTCCCCCTCCTTGAAACACACACTTTCCTTCAGGCATATAATTATTTCCCAGCATTTAAAACTCATTACATGAATTTCTCAAAGCTTAGCCCTGAATGTAAAATGATTATCTTCTTGTTCTAATGATGAAAAGAGCTCAGAAACTAATTCACAACTGTGTCCCCAAAATACCTATGATTTATGCCATCACTTTTCTTTGGGTGCTTTTCAAGTTGCTTTCATGCACTCAGCGATCACATTATATATAGTCTGAGACACAAATTTAGGATTTTAGCAGATTTGCATGTGTCCTAATGCTTCTTGAGTCTTTTCTCATTTCAGAGTTTCTCAGACAATAAAAAAAATAAAGGCAGAGCTATATTTTCCCACTCCCTGGTGAGGATGAACAAAGCAGTATTAACACAGAGAATAACTAAAGAAATATTCCCCTTTTAAGTATAATTTGATACGTGCTTCATTTTGTTGACCAGTTCTCTCACCCTCTGGCAACATAACAATTTCTTCTTTTGGAGACTTGGTATAGCGCAGTGAGCCCTGACTGAAATCTTGCCTCAGACAAAGGCTCAAACTGGGTTGAATCCAAAGTTGTACTCTGGTAGAGGGAGGGTACCTCTGCCTGCAGAAAAATGGGTTTATTTTTGCTATTTTTTGAGAGGCGAGGATAAACTTTCACACTGCATCCCATGCTGCTCCTGAGCATCTGATTGAGTGAAGTGACTGGGCGGGGCAGGAAAGATTAATACTTTCCTGGTTTGGAAAGCCTTGAATTAGCTCACTGTGATGTCTGAGTACGGGAAACTCAGTGAATTGGGATTTTTTCCTCCCCACAGACCAGGATTCTAAACTTAACCCCAGTTTAAAATACTGCTTTGTGTGAAGAAAACAAACTCCAAAGCTGCACAGGGTGCCTGAATTTGAAAATCAGAGTTAACTGGAATTTGATTAAAGGCTTGCCATATCTTTATTCTGACTCACAGAAAAGCAGGTTATTCAGCGATATCTCACTTTTCAGACAAGGGAAATGCGTATAAGCTCTATAGGCAGGTCAGGGAAGGACGTGTTGAGGAGGAAGGTGGTGTGTTGTATAGCAGAGGGCATAGAATCAAATAAGTTACAAAATATTAGGGGAATGAACTCTCAACAGAAGTGACATGGGTGGAAATACTGGGCCCTAAGGGTTACTTAAAAGTGGGGTGTACTATAGCTAGGGTTGCCAGGTCCCTCTTCGCCACTGGTGGGAGGTTTTTGGGCAAAGCCTGAGGAGGGCGGGTTTTGGGGAGGGGAGGGACATCAATGCCATAGAGTTCAATTGCCAAAGCAGCCATTTTCTCCAGGTGAACTGATCTCTATCAGCTGGAGATCAGTTGTATAGCAGGAGATCTCCAGCGAGTACCTGGAGGTTGGCAAACCTAACTATAGCCCACTGAATCAAAGCCTTGAGGCGGATGTTGAGATGGAGAATAAAATAAGGGAGGTGATGAAGCAAATAATGTGATACTGGGTGACTTTAGCTTCCTTCACTTTGACTGGGTAAACATGTGCTTGAGTCATGCTGTGGAAATGAGATTCCTAGACATGATAAATACACTGGAACAGTTGGTCACAGCCCCAGCCACCCAGAGGGGTAGTGATTTTGTTTCTGAGAGGAACTCAAGACCTGGTGAGAGATGTAGATGTTGCTGCATCACTTGGGAGCAGTGACCACAATGCTATTAAGTTCAGTATTCCTGTCAATGGTAAGTTATCCCTAAAGTCCAAAACAGTAACATTTGATTTCAAAAAAGGGGACTCATTTACAAAAATGAGAGGAATATTTAAAAGGAAGCTGAAAGGGAAACACAAGAGAGTCATGTCCCTAGGGGATGTTTGGAAGCTATTTAAAAACACAGGAATTGAAGCCCAGATAGAATGCATTCCTCAGGTTAATCTAAAAGAATGACTGCATGGTTAATGACCCAAGTCAAGGAAGCCATAAAAAAGCATAAAGTCTTCTTCTAGAAAGTGGAATGTTTGCCCTAATGAAGTGAACAGAAGCAAGTACGGGATGTGGCAAAAGAAGCTATGAACATGCCTTAAAAATGCTTTTCTGTTTCTCTTATTGTTGGGAGTTTTGATAAAACAAATAAAATGACACACTGTTGTCCCGTGTAGAAAAGAGACATTGCGCCAATACTGGGCTTGCAGCTGTCTGAGGCTCTGAGGATCAAGCTGTCCACAAGCAGCCTTTGCCAGGATAATTAACACAGCTCACAAAAGTGTACCCTCCTTCCCAATATTTGTTTCAGCTGCAAACCTGACTGACTGTTGCATTCATTTGCTTTCCAAATCTGCAGCAGACACTTTCCATGGTCTTCCAAACTTCCTTTGCAGCCTCTGAGGCAAACAATAGTACTAAAAATAGACACCAGATAGTCTCAAAAAACCAAATTCTGTACCAATGGCTAGTGTCTGTAAGATACAGCTCGCATAAAGGCCCAAGGAACATACCTACCTCAGTCTACAGTGTCATGTTTTATTAAAGAATAACAGAAGACTCAGAAATGCTACACTGTCTGTTGACCCTATATAAAAGCAGACATTCTACAAATGCCAGCTGACTCCATATAAAAATCATAGCTTCAACTACACATGCAAGAGCAAATTTCTGTAGGACACTTCTTATATATTGGATTTAGCCAGTAAATGACCATAAATAACAATGCTGAATAAATTATCCTCACCCTAGTCATCATTTGTTCTTCCTTTCAAGCTCCATTTGTGGCACTGCAGCTTCCACAGTCACCCTGGAGTAGGTGGCCAATCTTGAGACTGCCAGCTTTATATTCTGATGAGTTATGTCTGCCACAAACGGAACTGATGGACAGACACATGGATCCCTTTCTTATAAAAAATAAACAAATTTAGCTTTGTGGCATTATGCTGGGTTCTGAAGTCCCTTGTAAAGTGGTCCAAAATTGAAAAAGACTTAGAAAGATGGGGTAGACTTCAAATTTCTTAGGCCGTATTTCAACAATCAAAATGAATGTGCTACCGAGAATGAACTTTTTGTTTCGGACGCTCCCAACTGACACCAGTAAAGCTACGATAACTAAATGGCAAAGAATCATTAATAAATTCATTTGGAAAGGGAAAAAAGACCAGAGTTGGATTTGTGATCTTACAAGATGTTAAAGAAAGAGGAGGACTTTCGCTACCCAATTTGTTCCTATACCATCAAGCTGCCGCATTATTGGCTGTGACAGATTGGATATTACAACCAGAGAGTCGAGTAATCAGATTGGAAAAGGCTTTGTTGGGGGGGGGGGAAGTAAAGTTGAATGTGATAGCAATCAAGACAGTGAGCATGATTTCCCCCCACTAAAATCTTCTTTATGCTTTGTGCAGAATCAACTAACGGAGGCTTCAAAAGGCCATGCTTTCTACACAACGTGTGCTGACCAGGGACTCAACCTATCTAAAACTTCTACTGTCATCTGCAAATGCACCTGTTTAATTATGTGTGGAAATGCAGAGACCATGAGGGTGGGGGAGGGGATGAATGTGGTAAGCGTATTGAGTGATAATTAACATAGGAGCTGGACCTGTAAAACCACAAGTTCAAAGCAAAATCCATGACACAGAATATTCAGTGCAAGAACTTCAAATGTAAGTGTTCACACCATGTTGCTCTTTTGATCTTTTTTTTTTTTTGCCTTCAGAAGTTCAAGGAGTAAAACCAGTGATTCCCGCTTTTAACTAGGGACAGCCAACCGATGGGAGAAAAATGAAAGGAAAATGTGTCACCGTTTCCTCCAGATTTAAAACAGTCCTCACGAAAAGGTTGCCTTCCTCTTGGGTTTCATCACGATTCTTCCAGGGTCAAAACAGCCTGGACCTATGCAAGGAAGAGTAATTACAGGGAACTTGCCACTGCTACAGTAAAAAAGCATCATCTGAGAAAATTGGAGAGCCAGCGTGGTGTAGTGTAGCGGTTTGGAGCAGTGAACTCTGATCTGGAGAACCGGGTTTGATTCCCCACCCCTCCACATGAGCAGTGGAGGCTAATCTGGTGAACTGAATTTGTTTCCCCACTCCTGCACTCGAAGCCAGCTGGGTGACCTTGGGCAAGTCATACTCTCTCAGCCTCACCTACCTCACAGGGTGCCTGTTGTGGGGAGGGGAAGGGAAGGTGATTGTAAGCCGGCTTGAGTCTCCCTTAAGTGGTAGAGAAAGTTGGCATATAAAAAACAACTCTTCTTCTTCTTCTGATGTTTGGATGCATCTAGTATATTCAGGCCAAATCATCTTCTAACGAACAGTACAACAAAGATCCCCTTGAACAGGAAATGGGAAGGTGGTATGGTATAGCCCAATGTTGTCAGATCTCGGAAGCTAAGCAGGGCCAGTACTTGGAAGGGAGACCTTCCAAGAAGACTCTGCGGAGGAATGCAATGGCAAACCACCTCTACTTCTCACTTGCCTTGACAGCCCTTTGCTGGTCTTGCCATAAATCAGCTGCGACTTGACGGCACTTTACACATACACCATTATACTAAGATGTTGCAATTATGGTGTTATTTGTTTATTTAATCTCAGAGTAGGAAGTGACCACCACGGTCATATAGTCCAACCCCCTGCCAATGCAGGAACTGCAGCTATAATATCCCCGACCAAAAGGTATCCAATCAATACTTAAAAACCTCCGACAAAGAATCTACCACCTCACGAGGGAGACTGTTCCAGCTCTGAACACATCATCCCATCAAGAAATTCTTCCTCAAATTTAATAGAAACTTTCTTTGCTGGAACTTATATCTATTAGTATGAGTCCTGTCATCTAACATGACTGAGAACATATTCAGCCTATCCACGGCATCATATGGAAAGGTGGAAATCACATCACGTCTCGAGTATTTCCTCTCCATCATAGAGATTCCCAACTCCTTCTACCTCTCCTCATAGGACATTACACTGCTGGCTCATATTAAGCTTATGGTGTGCTAGACTTTTAGACTTTGGGACATTTTGGAAACTTTGCTACACACTGGGCAGGGGGAACACATTTCTTTATGTTTTTTAAAAAATCACACAAAAACAAACATGCACTGTAGAAAAGAAAAAATAGTACTAACGGTGCAAGAGTTAAAAATGAACAATAATGGGATATACTCCCCCCCTTTTTTTCATTCCTTTTGTTGTACCAGAACATGTCTGGCAGGTTTATTCTGAATAAGAAATTATTAGGAAATGAGAGACTCTTTGAGTGAATATTTTTAAACAGCCATTATTTCATGAGAATGAACTGGTTTGGACAAGATGAAGCAATGGTTTTGATGCGAGCTGGCAAAGGAGATAATTGACAGCAAACTCTAAGGCTCAACAGAAAATATGGGATGTAAAAAGGAAGAAAAGACGAATGGCAGTGTTGAGGCAAGACTTAGCATGGGGTCTTGTCATTTCCACTACATAATGCACAGCTGGATATTCTGAAAATGAAGATAACATTTTCACTTGCCTGCGCTTGTACAAAGAAGTTTCATCTGAAGCTAAGTCTGCTTTAGGGACAGTTTTTGTAATGTTCTCTAGGAGCCCCCCCCCCCAAAAAAAAGAGAGAGAGAGAATCACTAAACTAAATGAGACCATATCTGCTACGGTCATTAATTCTTGTGTTTTTGTTGGCAATACTGACTCATCTTAAAAGTTCACATTTGAGAGATACAACTACCTGTTTACCTGATAAAGCCTTTACATGCAAACAATAAAGTACAGATTCTTGTCCTAAAGGAAACAGACGCCCTCTAAATCTCCTTTTCCTGCTTTCCCACTGAGAAATGTTAAAAGGGCTACCTGTAGGGGGGATGGTCAGCGTGCTTCCTTCCTGATACTACTATAAGAGAAACCACTAATGGGAACACATATTGTCAATTTTCACTATTTCTAAAAAGACACCAAAAAGAGAGGGTGGAATTGTTCAAGCATGAAATGGTTTGAATGGTAGGAAAACAAACTGCCGGCAAAAAATTCTAGAGGAGTTCAAAAGTGGAACAAAATGTCGAAGAGGGCTCCCCTTCTTTCAGTACAGAAGCTAGGGTTATCAAACATTTTCCCGTGCATCATTGGCATTCATCACATGGAGAGCAGAATCAACAGGTGTCCTCAGCTGACAGCAGAGGGCACGAATAACAAGTGTCTCTCAACTTGACTGTAGAGAATGGAATAAATAAAAGAGGAGATTTCAAAGGTATAAAATCTGCATGAAGCACTATACATTACAGGATGACAAGATAGAAAAATGGGACATTGATGAGCTCACATCATGACAGTAAAAGTGCAGTCCTTGGCCAAGTTGCATCTTTTTAAGTTTACTGAGAACAATTGATTTAGAAGGTACAAGAGAGGCATCTCCAAGGATTTGCGGGGGGGGGGGGGTTCATTTTCCTCTCCCTCACTATTTCCTCTTTCCCTTTCATAAAAGCACCAACAGCCTTCTCTTCTTCCCACCCACCACCCAACCTATCTTGCAGATTGCGGATTCAAACCTGGGTCTCCCATATCCTAATCTGAAATGCTAACCACTATTCTATACTGGCCTCTGTGGGGTGGCTACTGTAGAATAGTAGCAAGCAGCTTAGCCTGGGTAAGTCATGCAAGTCGTGTGGTAGGAAGTAGGAAGTTGCTTGGTTGTTGCTGGCATCCCTGCTCTGATGAGTGCTCCCTCAAAGGTCAAAATAGCTCTGGAAAAGGCAATGGCCATCGAGGACATTAGTTTCTTAAAGCTACAGGTGTTGCTTCTATCCTTTTGGGTGGTTTTAACCCCCCCTTTTTTTTAGATTTAATGTTTTTCTGTATACCTAAGTCTTTTCTCAGGTTTGTAGGAAGATCTGTCTTGTCTGTCTATAGCCCCAATCTCTGGTTTTAAGTATCTTCAAATAGGGCCATGTTGAGAATTAGATCTACTGATAACTCTGTTTAGAATTTCACTGTAACTCTACAACTAATATTCAAGAACAAATTCAAATAGAACAAATTGCCACAGGAATTCATGTCCTCAACTATTTCTTTATAGTGGGTTGGAACCTATGAATCATGAATCCTTCCTGTTTTCTTTTTTCTCCTGCCACTCCCTGAAAAACTGTTCCTGAGGGTCAGGGATCTTCAGGAACTGAGTGGGATGCAACACAAGAGCTTTGGCTTGAGGAGAAACTCATAATATCATCACACTGCAAACAGAACTCGAACAGAGCATGGAGCAAGTAACTATGAGTAGATGTTGGACAGCCACCTCATGTATCCTTTTGTTGTTCCCAGCAATCATATCACTCATCTTTTGCCTTGCAATAAGCAATTGTTTCTGAAGTGGGAACATTACCTTCCTTATTCACAGGCAGGCCTAGATCCAGCACATGAACTCCTCGGTTCATGTTTTACAAGATTCAATCCAATATTTATAAATTGTGCCCTTTGCCCCAAAGCACTTCTGGCTGTGCATTACCCACAAATACCTATTTGCTACTTGAAATTCCACATGTAGAAAGTTACCCACCATACCAGTGAAATTATTTCCACCAATGACAAATCAACCACTAATAGACCCTCAGCTGTAGGCTGATAATTTCTCAATTCATTTTCAAGCAGCTTGCCTGCATGAACTACCCAAGATAGCCAGACACCAACACAGTGCCATGACAAGTTCTAAAATTTGAAGGAAGGTTGAGGGTTCAGCTGCGTTTCGTCAACTCACTGACATACTTCTTCAATTTATGTCACAGATTGATAGACCAAGGAAGAACACCAAGGAAGAACAATGACAGTCCCACTTGCTACTGCTAACCCAGTTCAGTTAACAAGAATACAATCCTAATATGAAGCACACTTCTTTACTGAAAGGAAAATAAATGCAAAACATTTCCCTCAGAAAAGCAAATCCAACCAGTTCACATACGAAAAAAACATGCAACTTGAGTCTTACACACCTTTACTAGTATTTACTTGGATGCTGTATTCAGTTAAGGAAGGGGTAGCAATTTATTCAAATCACTGTTTCCCATACCACATCACCTACCCTAACAGACTAGGAAGAAGGAAAGCTAGATTTTGTGGGATACTAGGAAGAAATAGTAGAGGAAGGGGACAGAGATGGGTAGGGGATTATGAATGGTGAAACAGTCCTGCCCCTCCAAGTGTGTAATTCAATCAAATATTTTCTTGCCCCAAAGCCTTCAGTAGATTGACTGCATTTGTAACCAAGAGATTAAGAAAGAAAGTGGTGATTGTTGCTTTAAAAAATAAATAAAGTCAAGATTCTCAGATGGATGCAATGGATTCCACGTTTTTATCTATTACACCATTTACATCCACCTTTCTTTCTTTTTTTGCCTAAGGCAGCCAAATTATGCAATTCACAGCTAGACTATACCAGAGACATGTAGCAACTGGAAAGCTGCAATCCTGGAGGGGGGGGCTGAAGCTCCTCAGGAGCTGGCGTGACCCTGTGCTGGCATAAGTGCCCATTTAACCCGGGATAAAAGTCACTTACAGCATCACACATGATATCTACACTGGCACTGGGGCGCGACACAGCTGCGCAGGGCTTGGGCACTGGCGCTGCTTCCTGGCAGCGTTCCAGTAACACAAGTGCTCACACTAGCATCCTGGGAGGCATTTCCAGGGTGTTTCTGGGGGCGCAGCTGCCTTTAGGCAGCTTCCTAACCCCTTTCACCATGGGAACGCCCCCTCACACTGCGTCGTCGCTACACCACCTTTTTTTGGTGGCGTAGCCTCACTGTAGTAAATGAGGGCATTTTCCTATTGTTTATTTTTTACAGGGTTTGAATTTGTTTTCGGTGGCCAGGAAGCCTCTGAGGAGGGGGGGTTTCTGATATTTTGTGGCTCTATTATAGCCTATTGGCAAGCTTTCTGGGGGATGTTTTTAAAGGTACTGGCACCAAAACTGCAGGGGAGCTGCTGGGGCCTGTCCTTTAAATAACCCCCAAATTTCAAGTGAATTGGACCAAGGGGTACAATGCTATGGGTCCCTGAACAAGCTGTCCCAGCTGTCCTCCATTTGTTCCTATGGAAGTAAACCCCCATGAAAAATGTAACACCAGAGAATCTCGACCTATAGGAATGCTGTTGAAGCTATTGTTATGCTAAACCGAACCAATGTAAACCCTGAGAACTGAAACTATGTAACACTTGAGAATCTAAAACTATATAAAACTCCAGAATCTCAAGCTATGTAAAGCGGGGGAGCTGAATCTACCCAAAATATACCCGAAAAATATATTTTCAGCTCAGTTGTACCCGAACGCACATCCATTTCCAGTATATTTGAATAACTGCATTATATATGATAAAATATACTCTTGAAGCAAATAGGAGACATTTATATTCATGAAATCACAGAAACTGATAATGAACTCTGGATCAACAGCTCTTTATTTCCAGAGCTGAATTTGTAATATATAATATATCTACATCTATTTCATGGCAACACGTAATTTACCTTCTGGAGTGAGGCTTCTGAGCCTTACTTTGTTGCAGTTATGCCTCGAAGAGAGGATTTCCATTATTATGGAGATGAAGTACCTTTAATGACTGCAATAACGTAATTGTACCCCAGGGCAAAATTCCTAATAATGCAATTGTATAGCTTTCAAACACCAGTACGAGATACCTTCCGGGCAGGTTATTCATTAAGGGTGCCGTATACAGTTAACTCTGCTTCATGAGAAGAATAGAAAACCCGAAGAAATAAAATTCCCTTTTCAGGAAGGGCTCTGCCTTCTGGGCAAGCGTCAAACATCACACTTGGTTCTGCTTCACCATCTGTGGAGCCTCCAGAGAAAGATTCCCAGCAGCACAATAAGATTCATATTATTGCCTTCTCTCGATATTCATTCCAAATAATGACATTCTGTTGCAAGTTTCCAACAAAAGGCAAGTTTTCCATGAAAAACATATAGTTACACAGCCATATTCTGAACATCTCTAAGGGAGCAATCCTAAACACACTTACTTGACAGTAAGTCCTACTTAAATGGAAGTAAGTCCTGCTGCATTAGAGGGACTTCCTTTCAAGTAAACATATATAGGATTAGGCTACATGAGTATGTTCCTTTCTGAAGGATTATTTTCAGCAAGAGACCATAACAACTTTGACTGAAGTGTTCATTTTAGGAAAACATCTTAAAAATTTGATGAATGAACTTGACGTACTGAAAGATTTTCAGGCATTACTGAGGACTTCCACTTCTTTTTACAGATGGGAATTTGACAGTGCCACTTCTGCCAGAAAAGACAGCAACATGAGGAATGGATGGAAAGTCTTTAAGGGAAAATCTTGATATTCTCTGTTTTCCTCTCCTTAATATGAGCCTCATTTTTTTCTGGTTTGACAAAGGCAAACTCAATATCAGTTTTCTTGATCAGCTTCAGGCTTATCTAAATCAACCAGATTGAACTGTGAGAGAGGCAGATACTAAATAGTTCATTGAAATACTCACTAAATTGTTCAGCTATTAAGTTCCTTCCATTGGGTATACAGGACAATGTGAATGGAAAGGAGGGACCACAACGGCATTGACAGCCAAACTCCAGCTAGTTTTTAAAAAAAACTAAATCAGAAAGGGCAGGTTATCCCCTCCTTTAGAACAATTAGAATTTTTTGGGGGGGTAAACCTGGGGGATTCCAGAACCCTAAACTGTAACTGTGATTAGTCTTGTGATGTGGATTTTAATTTGCTATGCACATATGAACATCCCTTTGCTATCAGAATACTGGTATTATTCTGCTTTTATGTTTCTTAAAACAACAACAACATAAGGTTTTAAAATTCCATTGTGCAAAATAATTGAAGCAAAATGTCCAGTTTTCCACAATTTTACTCTGTAACCCTTAAAACATTATAATGCAGATTATGTGACAACATACGAGCATTTATGATAACATCTGTATGATCAAAATACAAAGGTGTTTACTTAGAAACCATGTTGAAGATATTGTCGAAGGCTTTCACGGTCAGAGTTCATTGGTTCTTGTAGGTTATCCGGGCTGTGTAACCGTGGTCTTGGAATTTTCTTTCCTGACGTTTCGCCAGCAGCTGTGGCAGGCATCTTCAGAGGAGTGTTACTATCAATGTTACTCCTCTGAAGATGCCTGCCACAGCTGCTGGCGAAATGTCAGGAAAGAAAATTCCAAGACCACGGTTACACAGCCCAGATAACCTACAAGAACCATGTTGAAGATACTTCAAAATAGGCCAGCTATCGGCTTGCTTTGTCAACTAAATTAGGACTTACTACACTCACACACATAGGAGCCCCGTGGCGCAGAGTGTTAAGCTGCAGTACTGCAGTCAAAAGCTCTGCTAACGACCTGAGTTTGATCCCGACGGAAGTCGGTTTCAGGTAGCCGGCTCAGGGTTGACTCAGCCTTCCATCCTTCCGAGGTTGGTGAAATGAGTACCCAGCTTGCTGGGGGTAAAGGTAAGATGACTGGGTAAGGCACTGGCAAACCACCCCTGACTTGGAAACGTCAGGATGTGACGTCACCCCAAGGGTCAGGAATTACCCAGTGATTGCACAGGGGACCTTTACCTTACCTTATACACACACACACACACACACACACACACACACACACACACACACACACACACTCATATAAAACCACCAATACTTCTTTTTGTGTCTGCTGACATATATATCTAAATCTAGCCATCCTACTTTGAACAGTTTTAAAGCACTCTCTCCGAAACAACATTACAATTGACCAGTTGATCCCTAAATTACATCTATTTAACAGGACACACCCACAAAAATTACCAAAAATTCAAAACCAACAATAGCTTCAAGGCTCCCCTGGGAAGAGGATTTTGATAACTGCTCTATTGAAGCAATTCAGAATGCAAGTATTGCTCTTTAAATTACTGGAAAGGGCAGGGTAATGTAACAGCGCAGTGACTGCAGGAATCAATATTGGCTTCCTTTGCCGAGGCTGAACACTTGCTCTTTTCACATTTATTTTCCAAGCAATTTTCATGGAAAGTATTAATAACTTCAGCAGTGAAAACCAATAGTTATTTTTGGCTATTACCTCTCATTTTCTCTTAGGCTCTCTTTTCCTTTCTTCCAAGTAAAGGTGGGTCTCGGAGAAGCTTTAGGCTTACACTCGATGGTTACTTCACCACCAACTTTTACAAGAGTTAATCTTTTCAAGAAGTTTTTGGAAAAATCTGGACCCACAGCTGAAAGACAACATGGAAGAAGGCTTAGAATCAACCACAGCCATCATAAAACGCTTTAAAAAACTGTTGAATATTTATTTGTATTATCTCTATTGATCATACCGAGTGCAAACAACTGCCCTTCATAGTACCTCCACAGTGATGAGAGCGACTATTCTTAATAAACAAAACCAAAACAACACCACATCTTTTGTACACTGTGATTTCAATGATGCTGCAAGCATACAACTATATAGAGTTGTACAGAGTTTCCATATAGTTAAACTCAGTGATTCCCCAATGTGATACTCAGTGGCGCCATGGCGCTAATGTGCACCCTCAACTGGGACATAGACAAATTTGCTACCAGTTCTGGTCTTGGAAATTTCTGTCTGTAGCCACACAGGAAGCAATCCCTTATCTGTCTTTCGAAACTGAAACAAAACAGCTCTTTCCCCAAAGCGGCCTGATGTTAGTTTTGAAAGTCCCTTCTCAGGGTTGTGAGAGCCTTGCAAACAAAATGGGCCACAATATGGAAAGCTGCAGCAATGTAGAGGAAGGCAAGAAAATTCCTTCCTTATCACTCTTCCACAGGTAGATTATGATAGCAGAGGAGGGATAAGGAAGCAGTTTTTCCAGATTCTTCCTCACTGATGCACCACCCCATATTGCAGTGCGTTTTGTTTGAAAGGGTCTCCTGATGTTCAGAAAATATTTCCAGAGATACCTGCTGGCTGGATTCAGCTCCATATCTCCTGTCTATAATTTTCACAAAGTAATTATACATTGTATGAAGTATTTTCTTTCTTCCCTCTGTCCTGAATCTGTGGCCATTTGGCTTTGCCCTGGCCCCTGCCTGGTGGAATAGCCTCCCTACTGAGACCAGGGCCCTGCAGGACCTTAATGACTTCCGCAGGGCCTGCAAGATGGAGCTATTCTGCCAGGCTTATAGTTGAGGCCAGCGATTGTATCTTTTTCTATAAATGCTGGCCTCCCTACCTACTCCCCGTTTGCTTAGCCCTCATATCCCTCTATCGGGTTTCAATCCCCAACATGCCCTACTGTAGCTACCTGTAAATTAAGGGTGCCAATTTGGATACATATTATTTCTATTTATTGATATTTTGGGGCTGGTTTTTAAAATTGTTGTTTAAAATGTTTTGATCTTGTTTTTATTGTACATTTTATTGTTTCTGTAAGCTGCTCTGAGGCCAGCTTTGGCCGGGGAGAGCAGGGTAGAAACTTGACAAATACATACATACATATAACTGGGTGACCCAATCTAGAAACCTTGGCTATATCTGCCTAATTCCCTTGTGCCACTTCTTTCACACCCGCCAGGCATGTATATCCGGCCGCTTTAATCACCTTCATTCCTGAACTAACCTCACAACACAATAACCATAGGTATGGAAGAAGTTTGTAGGAAGCACTTTTCATGCAGTAGCACACAGGAAGGGTTTATTCCCAGCGTCATCTTGGGGTAGGAACATCTGCTACCCTGCAGCAGATAGGGCTAAGGACCTGATGGGCTAAGGACCTGATGCTAGATGAGGGAACAGAAAGGGCAGGCAACAGAAAAGAAACATATCCACTGCGCGGGTGTTGGGAGGGAGGGATGACTTGGTCTCCTGTCAAGATATGAATGAAAGGGCTCATTTAGAGAGACTGAAAGGAACCAGAGAATGGAAGGTGGTTGTGGAAAGTGCTGCCAAGTCACAGCAGACTTATGGTGACCCCACAGGGTTTTCAAGGCAAGAGATGAACAGAGGTGGTTTGTCATTGCCTGCCTCGGCATAGCGACCCTGGTATTCCTTGATGGTCTCCCATCCAAATACTAACCAGGGCTGACCCTGCTTAGCTTCTGAGATCTTACAAGATCAGGCTAGCCTAGGCCATCCAGATCTAAGTCATCCATGCCTTCCCTCAAATGAACAGCCAGCTGCTATGAATGGAGGAATCAGGATGGGGGTACAGACTTTACATACTAGGCCTGAAAAGCTATGGTGAAGAATGCTCACCAAGGACAACAATATTGGGATTTGATCAAAGGGAGCTGTAACAGAACCCAGCTTGCTAGTTGTAAAGTATCATATCAGATTGTTTCTCATCGGCATTACTTGTTCATGTTGTAAACACACTGCCTAACCACCCCAGGATTGCATGGTGGTGACTGAATGTGAAGGTGACAAACATGAGGCTTCTGAACAATGGAAGAGGGGAACATAAGCATAGGAAAAAATGGTAATGAAGTCATTTTCCTGCCTGCATTAAACATTATCAGCAAAAGGCAGATGCCAGTATTTCATAGTACAAAATATAGCCGCTCAATTCAAAGTGAAACAGAGTATATTATTGGATGTGTGCACTCTAATTAAACACTTCTAATTATAGCAGCCTTCTTCCCCACAGTATTCACTGGACAGCAAAGCGTCAGCTTCATGTTTCACTTCCAATACATTTAGGACGTCTATTCATTCCATGTTCATTTTTAAGTCTCTTGGCGTGGCAGCAACTTGCTGCAGCAAGAAAGTGCAGCTCCCGTTGCTGCTGTAGCTACATGAAATGAAGATTTAAAACTTTCCCGAGACTTTGAGGAAAAAAGGAATTTGGTTGTGAGCCTGTTTAGATTAAGGCTAGATTAGACACAGAATTGGCTCTTAGTCAATTGGACCAGGGCTCCCCATAATTGGTACTGAAACTAAATTTTGTTCTGGATGTAAATTAAATCATTTAATTGCTCTAAAAAGACAAGTATATATATTTGTCAGTCAGTTCCAAAAAACAACAGACCACCATCTTCAGAATACACAATCACTTTGCCTTATGGTCACATTCATCCTTCCTCTCCATTTCACCTATTCAGCTAGTGTTCAGGGAAGGAGCCATGCTTTCTGGACAAACATGATGCGTATGTAATGCAAGTCAGGTGTAGTGTGGACTGCATTAAAAAAAAACCTGGAGCTGATCACTCCTCCTGAGGAGATGCCATGCATTGGCAGAGAATGGGTAAGAATCAGTGCTTCAGAGCTTCTTCTGTGGTGGACATAGCATGGTGACCACATCTGACATGGACCTTAATTTTTTCAAAGCATATGCCAGACCCAGTCAACAGTTTTGAGATCACCACTTTAGACCATCCTTTGCCGTTTGTAGGACCAGTTTCTTTTGGCTCAGAATGGAAAATACACAATTTTAAGCAAAAGAAACAGAAAGGACAGGCAACTGAAAGGAAACATATCCACTGCACGGGTGTTGGGAGGGAGGGATGACTTGGTCTCCTATCAAGATATGAATGAAAGGGCTCATTTAGAGACTGAAAGGAACCAGAGAATGGAAGGTGGTTGTGGAAAGTGCTGCCAAGTCATAGTGGACTTATGGTGACCCCATAGGGTTTTCAAGGCAAGAGATGAACAGAGATGGTTTGTCATTGCCTGCCTTGGCATACTGACCCTGATATTCCTTGGTGGTCTCCCATCTAAGTACTAACCAGGGCTGACCCTGCTTAGCTCCTGAGATCTTACAAGATCAGGCTAGCCTGGACCATCGAAATCTAGGCCATCCATGCCTTCCCTCAAATGCCTTCCCTCAAACAGAATAGCCTGTTTCTCTTTGGGCATCCTAGGTGTTTGACAGCTTCCGAGGCAAACCTAATGGTTCAGCACTTGGAGAAAAGCAGTACTGGCGTACCTCGGAGATATTGCGGGTTCAGTTCCAGACCGCCACAATAAAGTGCATATTGCAATAAAGCGAGTCACACATTTTTTTTGTTTCCCAGTGCATATAAAAGTTATGTTTACACTATACTGTAGTCTATTAAGTGTGAGATAGTATTGTGTCTTAATTAAAATAATGTGCATACATTAATTAAAAATACTCGATTGCTAAAAATGTGACACAAAGACACAAACAGTGCATTCCTGAGGGTAATGCCTGCACCGGGGTTAGGAGGCAAAGCAGTGGCACTGCCTTCTAAGGAGGTTTCGGCCGGGCCGAAACCTTCGCCCGGAGCCAAAAATCTGTGCAACCCGCATAGGGTTGCACAAGAGATACTTAGGTGGCGTATCTCTTCAAAAATAAAAGGGGGTGTTCTCCAGCCATAATGGCTTAGGAGGCCACCTAATGGCAGCCCTGCCCCCCAGCTGGTGCCGTAACGCTCCAGGAACGCTTCCTGGGTCGCCTTTGCTGCCGTCGGGACGCTGGGGTGACAAACGCCAGCGTGCCCCGCCTGGACACCGGTGCTGTGTGGGCCCTCGCGCTGGCAGAGGCCGGCGCCGGCCTCCAAATGCCTTTGGGTGCGGCTGCCGCCGCTTCTAAGGAATGCGCTGAAAGTGAGCGCATGCTTTTGGAAAAATGGTGCCAATAGACTCACTTGACGCAGGATCGCCACAAACCTTCAATTTGTAAAAAAAACCCCGCAATATCTGTGAAGCGCAGTAAAACGAGGTATGCCGATATTATAGGGCATGGGCAGTGTTTGTACAGAAAATCCTTAGGATGATTCCCAGCTGACACTTCATATGGAAAATATGAACCATATATTCTGGCAGATTTAAACCTTTTTTTGTTGTTGTTAAAGAAGAAGGTCCACTACTGATTTGAGGTATTAAAAGCAGTCAGACCTAAAAGGGAACTTTTGGCCCAGCGCTTCACTTTCACCTTATTGGAAGCCTAATACAAATGAGCATTGTGGTAACTTCCATATACATTAACTTTTAGTGCCATGATATTTCAACATAAAGATAAACACTTGAATCTACCGATAGACCTATTGCTCCCTGTGGCTTTGGTTTCACCTCCAGTGCCAGCTGAGGGAATAACCCAAGGCTCAGGATTGCATATTCATTCTCCCTATGTTAAATAGAGAACAGAAGCATCCAGCCCTTTTTAAATCACTTATCCATATGTATATGAGAGATCAACGGAAGGAAGGAATGTAATCACAGAGCTCTTCTTACAACGTGTTATGGTTGGCTAAAGAGATTTCCTCTCGAAGAATGTGAATGTTTATGTAAAGAGGGGCATGCTGAATCTTTAGCACGTGTTGTTTTTGAGTGTAAAATCTACAGACATATTCGGGATACTTTGATGGTTCCTATAATGAAGGGCTCTCTAGGGAGGAATAGAATGTTTTACCTTTATAGTATGCTATCAGGTAAGAATGAGGAGATGACTTTTAAGGCGGCAAAATTTGGCTGGCTGGTCTTAAAGATCACAAAATCTTTGTCTACACAGGTTCAAGGATTATAAGCAGATACTATTAGATTATCTTCTTTTACTCATCTTCCTCTGTTCTATATTTTATTCTATATTTAGTGATGGCAAACGATTATCAATCATATGGAGTTTGATTGAAGATATGATATGTATATTTACAACCTATGTTACACTTTTAATTCTATCTTTATAATAGCATTCTGGTCTAGGACCGTAATAAATATTTACTTACTTACTTACTTCCTTACTTACTTCCTTACTTACGGGCAAACTTAATGTCAAAGCAAACAGGGTTTCAGCATCCTTGCTCTTTGATTATGACGATACTCAAAGAGACAAGCAAGAAGAACTTCTGCAGCAAACGCAAAGGCAGAACTGTCACTGACAGATAAGAAAAACAATGATAAGAACACTGAGGAAGATGTCTGTTCCCCAACCAGCTGCAGATGCAGGTGTAGGACTGAGCATTCTTGTCATATGCATTCTTCCTAAACATGTTTTGAACAGTCATTCAGCAAAGACTTCAATCTTTAGCCAGTACTGAGTTCAGATAAAGAACACACACAAAAAAGGATGTAAGAATCTTGCAAGAAGACAGTATGTGTCAGGCGTTGAGCATACAAAGTCAAGACGGAGTGCCAGAAGTTGTACAGTACTGCAGAATCAGTGTCAGGAAAGGTCAGTGTTCAGGATCCATGGAGAGAAAGTCCAAGTGGGAGCATGGTCAAGATCAGGCAGAAGATCAAAGTCTACAAGTGACCAGTTTCAGAGGGTAGCTGTGTTGGTCTGCAGTAGAACAGTCAGATTCGAGTCCAGTAGCACCTTTGAGACCAACAAAATTTTGGGGTATGAGTTCTGAGAGTCAAAGTTCCCTTTGTGAGATACAGGTAGGAATGGAGATCTCTGAGTCCTTATATCTCAGTCAGAAGGTGGGAGGGATGTTGCAAAGAAGAAACTCAGGATGCAGAGGTACAATGCACATAGTAATCAGCTTTATTAGAGAAGAGGGGAAATGCTTGGGGGCAGAAAATTAGCATCTGTAGCGAGCTAAGAATCCTATGTCCCTATTCAGCCCTAGAGGGGTCCATTGTTCTGAACCTGAATGAACTCAAGTTGAGTAAATTCACGTTGTCATCTCCCCTTGAAGCTTCTCTGTTTGAGGACTGCCACTCTTAGGTCAGCAATGGAATGACCAGGAAGATTAAAGGGTTCTCCCTTTAATCATTGTCCAGCATAGATTGTAGGTTGATAATGATGCATTGAACCGGTTTCAGCTGAGAGCTGTATGTGATCACCAGTAGTGTTCTGCTGTTGTTTTGTTTGTCATATCTTGTAGTAGGTTATTCCTTGGTATCATTCTGGCTTTGTTGATCTGTTTCCTTACTACATCAGGTGGCCAGGTATGAGGCCAAGTGACCAGGTATGAGGTTAAAGGATCAGAATCAACACAGCACAGTATTCACATTACAGAAATGTTGCTCAGAATAGAAGTCTCAGCCTAAAAGCAGTAGCTTTCTCATTCAGTCAATTGTTCTCTGCAATTCTCACTGGATCAATCCACAGAATTGTTCTTCTGTTGGCCATCTTGAGGATGGTGCTCTGGTGCGAAGGGGGGTGATCCACCATTGATCCTTGAAAGCAGCCAGTTCTGATGGTTGTAAAGCTGGTGGCTCCTGGCTCTAGATTCAAGACTCATGATGCCCGACAGAAAAGAGCAACCAAAATGATCAGGGGACTAGAGCAACTGCCCTATGAGGAGCGGTTAAAATACTTAGGGCTGTTTAGCTTGGAAAGAAGGTGGTTAAGGGGAGACATGACAGAGGTCTATAAAATTATGCATGGTATGGAGAGAGTGGACAGGGAGAAGCTTTTTCCCTCTCTCATAATACTAGAACGCAGAGTCATCTACTGAAGCTGGAGGGTGAAAGATTCTAAAAGAAAAAGGGAAGTATTTCTTCATACAATGCATAGTTAAATTATGGAACTCCCTGCCCCAGGATGTGGTGATGGCTGCCAACTTGGAATGCTTTAAGAGGGGAGTGGACATGTTCATGGAGGAGAGGGCTATACATGGCTACTAGTAAAAATGGACACTAGTTGTGATGCATACCTATTCTCTCCAGGATCAGAGGAGCATGCCTATTAGGTGCTGTGGAACACCGGCAGGATAATGATGCTGCAGTTCTGTTTGTGGGCTTCCTAGAGGCACCTGGTTGGCCACTGTATGAACAGACTGCTGGACGTGATGGGCCTTGGTCTGATCCAGCATGGCTTTTCTTATGTTCATATGTTCTCTGTTATATTCTATGGAGTAATCCGATTTTAGAAAAGCCTGTACTCTTGTTTACATATGCTCAGCACATGGCTCTTATCAAGTGCCAATTTATTGTGTTGTAGAAAGAAATTTTCTTTTATGTGGATTTCTAATTGTATTATATGAAAATCTCCAGTAAAAGCATAGATATAAGCATTGTCATAGGAACATTAACTGTAGTTATACTATTTATAGTAAACTTGAATTAAAGTGCTTGGGTCAATAGTTCAGTGGGAGAAATGTTTTGCATGCAGAAGGTCCCATGCTCAGCTCCTACTGTATCTCCAGGTAAAAGGAATCTCAGGCAGAAAGAGTAAGGGAAGGAAAAAATCTCTGCCTGAGACCTTGGAAAGCCACTGTCAGAGACAATAGATGTTACTAGGTTAGCTGGTCCACAGTACAATCTTAAACATAGTCAATGGACTTGGAAGGGGTTAACTCTGCATAGGACTGCACGTAGCTCCTCTGTCCTGCACAGATTAAATTTCCTTTTTTATATTTATACCCCCACTTTTCTTTCAAGTAGGGACTCAAACTGGCATACAGCATCATACTCCTTCCTCCAGTTTATCCTCACTACAACCCTGTGAGGCAGGTTAGGGGAAGGACAGTAGCCCAGAGGCAGAACATCTGCTCAGCATGCAGAAGGTCCCAGGTTCAAGTCCTGGCATCTCCAGTTCAGAGGATCAGGTAGTGGGTGATACTAAAGACCTCTACCTGATACCCTGGACAGCCACTGGCAGTTTGAGTCAACAGTACTGATTTTGATGGACCAGTGGCCTGATTCAGTATAAGGTAATTTCAGGTGTTCATGTGTTACACTAAAATAGACCCCCTGAACAGCAACAATTTCCAGTTAAAAAACCCCCTGGAAAGACCCAACCACAGATCTCCCATCATCTTTGTCTTCTTAAGCCCTTAGCAGCAGCATTCACAAGTAGTGCCTTTCTTCATGGGTATGAAAAACAGAGAGAAGGCCAAATTTCTTCTCTCAGCATGTAAAAACAAAAGTGTTTTAGTTACATTAGCCCATTCTAAGGTAGTCAAGAACTCTAGGATCAGTAAAATCCTTTACATGTTCTCTCATAAATCCAATGTAAAATAAAGAAGACCTTACTGTTATATTGTAATTTGTATATACTGTAGGGGAGAATTCAACAGTAGTTGCCAAGTATTCTCAAGCTGCATCAATTGCTTTATTTGGATTTTTTAAAATATACAAGATGCAACATGCTTAATACATCTTGCCACTATGGTTCTTAGATTGCTGAACTCCACTGTTCTTTGTTCAAACCATCACTGTGATAAGGTGCTTTTTGTTTTTTTCCTGCAAGTCTCTATTGATAAAAGACAGCCTATACAGAGAAACTGGGTGTTCTGAAAACACTTCAAACATTCATCTTCTGAACAGATTAAAACAATAATACTGAACATTCACTTTGAAAGATATCAAAAACAGTGCTCTCTAATTGCAAATTGTATTCTCTTTTGAAAATGAAACTCCTTTATTGATTCCAATATTTGTTACACATAAAAGGCTTCTTACTGCAGTACAAGTAAACAAAACAGTGTTTTTGGAAGCTTTGGGTAGCAGCAGAGAGATGGTGTAGGAAGAAAAAGAGTTGGTTTTTATATGCCCTCTTTCTCTACCACTTAAGGGAGACTCAAACCAGCTTACAATCACCTTCACTTCCCACAACAGACACCCTGTGAGGTAGGTGGGGCTGAGAGAGCTCTAACAGAGCTGTAACTTGCCCAGTCACCCAGCTGGCTTCGTGTGTAGGAGTGGGGAAACCAACCTGGTTCACCAGATTAGCCTCTGCCACTCATGTGGAGGAGTGGGGAATCAAACCCTGTTCTCCAGATCAGAGTCCACTGCTCCAAATCACCACTCTTAACCACTACACCACGCTGCCCCCACTCCTGGAAGCAAGGAGGGGAGCACTAGTTCTGTTCCACCACTGCCTTTTTAGGTAGCTTTATATTTTGATCTGAAGATACAATGCCGGCAACAATTTATGAAGCCATCACTATGAGATGTTACACAGAAATTTTGTTTGTATATTCTAAAAGCCGTGGGGCAAAGAAGCCCTGCTGATGGTAGAAAGAGGAGAGGGAGACTTCCACACTTTTCCCTCCCCACTGCAGCCCCCCAACCTACCCAGCTGGTAGTCAACACAAGTCCCACAACTTCAGGAATAAACTATCTGAAAATCAGAGTGGAGAGGGAAATGGGAAGACCCACAATCCTTGCAGCCATGGATCTGACCCATTGCTTATATTTTTTTTCACTGAGCTGGAGGGAACTGAAAGAAAAGAGAATTGTTGAAATTCCAAGATCTGTGTTTATTGCAGGGAATATTTAGAGGTGTTTAAATGAAAAAGTATAAAGAGAGTTGATGTGTGTGTGTGTGTGTTAAGTGCCGTCAAGTCGCTTCTGACTCATGGCGACCCTATGAATGAAAGTCCTCCAAAATGTCCTATCTTTGAGAGTTGATGGAAGAGATCGAATACTTGGGTACCATGTGCAAACAGGTGGTTGGAAGTGAACTGTACCTTGGTCTCCTTTTTTGTTTTGTTTTATTTATTAATTAAAAGTATACACCACATTTTAGATGAACCCAAAGCAGGTTACAAAAAGGCTGTTTACTTTCCGAAATCAAACTCTGTCTAGTCTAACCTTCCGATACCAACAGTGGCCATATAAATATCCATGAGAAGTTCACAAGCTAAGAATGATGCTGGAAGTTGAACACCTGCTATTCATCTCCAGTCTATTGAAAGTCGAAACATACAGCTTCTGAACAAAGACATTCCATTTAGCTATCATGGCTGAAAACCACTGATCTTATCCTTCAGAAATTTGTCTAATCCTTAAAATATACTGAAGAAAGTAGCTATCGCCACAGCTTGTGGTAGAAATGTTTGTAAATTGATTACATGCCATATACACATGATCAGCAAATGTAGAACCTATCCATATTTAGGAAACACTGCAGAAAGTCTCAATTCAAAGACAATAGTGCAGACTCAAGGCGCATTCCTGAGCCACGCCGGTGGCCAGGACGAAAGCCCTTTGGAGGCCGGTGAAGACCTGCACCGACACAAGGGCCCACAGTGCCAGGGTCTGGGTGGTGTATGCTGGTGTTTGTGGCCCCAGCGCCGGCATGCAGGTCCGGACGCTGGTCGCTGCCGTGGCAGCGCTGGGCCCGGACGCCGACGGAGCTTTCTGGTGGCGTCCAGACGCCGGCAAAGGCAGCAGCGGCTTCCCGGGAGGCATTCCCGGGGCGTCACAGCATCCTGGGAGGCGTTCCTGGGGTGTCACGGCGCTGGCCTGGGGCCGCCATTAGGCAGCCTCCTAAGCCGCTACAGCTCCCTAGTTTGCTCAACTGTAAGGACAGTTTAACAAGGCCTGTTTCTTTGTGAGGAGAGAGCATTGGACACTTCAAGTATTTTGTAATATCAGTTTATTTATCAATATACATGCTGAGCAAGTAGGAACCGAACAAGTGAATATTCCAGCATTGCTAGTCCTAAAGCGACGTCAGTCCTCAAGAAATACAGTAGCATTCTAACAGTCCTCACCAACTTTCTAATGCCAGTTCCCGAAACTAGACAATGTCTGGGCCAAAATAAACTGAATACAAAGATCTGTAACTGGAGTCACTTATGCATAGGTTGTATGCCCCAGCTTGGATGCCCTTAAGAAACAGCCCCCCCTTCTCCACAGCATCATTGTGCTTCCATGAATTTCCCAGGTGTCTCCTCTCCTTCCTGTGATCTTTTCCAAACCTGTTTTGCAATGATATTTTAGTATAGATTAAAGCAAAGCCAGGGTGGCATCCATGTGGAAGGGAAAGTCCAGATCTTCCCGGTCCTAGCCACATCGGTGTCATTTTCTCCTCCCCAGTCCCCCCACAGAAACCTTCCTTGCATCAGAGCATTTTTTAAAAATTGGCAGATGAATATTGTTAGCTAAATTATAAGAATTTGTCTGGTTCTCTGAGTTCCCAACTTTCCCCCCCCCCAAGGAAAACCTGTAGCCCATTTTGTTGCAGAGATATGGCTTTCTCTTTATATCTCTACAATGAGAGGGGCTAGGAACTTACTTTTCTATATGAAAGCTGGGAACGGAGAGAACAGTGACAGATTATTATAGCAGTATAGTCATAATTAAGTGCTGTCCTGTCAAGGGGTTTTTAGGCAAGAAAGGAGCCAAGGTGGTTTGCCATTGCCTTCCTCTGCATAGCAAACCTGGACTTCATTGGTGGTCTCCCATCCAAATACTAGCCAGGGCTGACCCTGGTAAGGGTCCAAGCTCTGATGAGCTTGGGCTAGTCTTGGCTAATGTAATGGCATTCAATTGCTGATGGGAGAATTGCTGCTGCAGGAGGACTGGGGCAGGAAAAATGTAGAGAAACCTGCCATATGGAAGCCCTGTTGCTGCTGTG
This sequence comes from Euleptes europaea, assembly GCF_029931775.1. Taxonomy (NCBI): domain Eukaryota; kingdom Metazoa; phylum Chordata; class Lepidosauria; order Squamata; family Sphaerodactylidae; genus Euleptes; species Euleptes europaea. The sequence goes on along the minus strand of NC_079312.1, from coordinate 47,383,221 downwards.
TTGTATCTACAGCAGAAACAACAATGGAGAAACCACACAGACCTTTCTCCATGTGGAAAACACCTTTGTCATCACTTCAGTGTGACTTATCTGATCAGAGAAGAAGAGTTGGTTTTTATATGCCAACTTTCTCTACCACATAAGGAAGAATCAAACTGGCTTACAATTGCCTTCCTTTCCTCTCCCCACAACAGACACCCTGAGAGGGAGGTGGGGCTGAGAGAGCTCTGAGAGAGTTGTGACTAGCCCAAGGTCACCCAGCTGGCTTCATGTGGAGGTGTGGGGAAACCAACTCGGTTCACCAGATTAGTGTCCACCGCTCATATGGAGGAGTGGAGAATCAAACCTGGTTCTCCAGATTAGAGTCCACTGCTCCAAACTATTGCTCTTAACCACTACACCATGCTGGATTAAAGAATTAAAAGAGGGAGTGTTCTGTTTTTCTGTTTGCACATTGTTCCTCTAATCTAAATTCCCTCCCCAAATCAGTATTAACTCTACTGGAGGAGAAAAAGAGCCAGGTACCTGTATGGTTCCTACATTTCCCCCAAGGAACAAATACCATCTTGACAGGAAATGGAATTTAGCTCAAGATAATAGCAAAAGGAATAGAGTGATACAGCTCTTTTCCAGTGCTATATTCTGGATCAAATGAACAGTCCCGCATGGCTGCAATGAAGGAAAAGATGTTGACAGACCTGGTCATGGACCTATCACATCTTGTCTGCTTTGGCCCTTTCCGTCTACATGAAATTTAAACCGCACAAACAATTAATGTATCCCTCCACCCAGTAATTATGGTGTATGCACTTTTCACAGTGCTTTATTAAATAAGGACAAATGACGAGCCATTAATGACCATTAAAGAACGACCTACTGTTCACTATCAATTACTTGGCTATGGAAGAATGAAAAGGAAATTGCTGTCTCTTTTGGAGGATATATAAAGTGAGCCAAGACATGTATTTGAATTGAAATAATGTATGAGACATATTCAACAGTAGCTTCTTGTTATAGTTAGGTATAAATGCAGATGCTGAAAGGTAGGACTGTTTTTTTTTAAATAACAACATTATGTTGTATTTAAAGTTCAAACGAATACATTAAATGGTATAAAAAGGTGGAATTTATATTTTTGTTTAGTAATAATTTTTTTTTAAAGAGTCCTGTGGTGCAGAGTGGTAAGCTGCAGTACTGCAGTCAAAGCTCTGCTCATGACCTGAGTTCGATCCCAACAGAAGTTGGTTTCAGGTAGCCGGCTCAAGGTTGACTCAGCCTTCCATCCTTCCGAGGTTGGTCAAATGTGTACCCAGCTTGCTGGGGGTAAAGGGAAGATGACTGGAGAAGGCACTGGCAAACCACCCTGTAAACAAAGTTTTCCTAGAAAACGTCGGGATGTGACGTCACCCCATGGGTCAGGAATGACCCGGTGCTTGCACAGGAGACCTTTACCTTACCTTTTAATAATTTTTAACATTAATAGAAAATATCCTAGTAGTAAAAATAGCAGGGATTCCAATAATAATGCTTCAGGTAGTTGTTTTACCTTGCTTATGTTTATGATTTTTTCCCTTTTGTTCCCCCCCCCCTAAAATCCCCTCTTTAATTTCTGTATCCCATATTTAAAAAATCAATATTTTTTTTAAGGATAGTGCTATCTCTTTTACTTGATTCCATACAATTCCATGCTCCATAATCAAAGAGAGCCTTGGAGATTCTTGCTGAGGGGATACAGACAGTTTGAAACAAGCTTTTAAAAACCACGATCTCTGTTTAAAAAAGAGGGGGGGGAACTCCTCCACTGCAGGGACACAGCTGGGAAGCATGCAGCCACCAAAGCCTGCCTTCATTCTACCCATCCATACAAAGGCCAAAACAGCCAAAGCAGGAGGGAAGAGATGCAACAATCATGTCTTTGCTAATGCAGGTGCTGCGCTTTCCCCAAGAACTGCCTTGTTTGTGGAACAAGATATTAAACTTCAAGAACTTATAAAAGGATCCCCATAACAAAAACTCTACTAGCACTGCATGAAACCCCCCCCCCCGAAATGTGTCAAGTTAATAACAGGTATAAGGACTTCTTCATATTTGTGGACAGCCCCAACAATGCAGGAACTGCAAAGTATTATTTATGAATTCCTGTAAAACTAGCAAAGCTAATTAGGCAAACAGTATATATATATATTTTCAGTATTTGTTAAGGAAAAGGAGCCCACCGATTACACTCAGTTCGGCGCTGGCATAGATGACCCCATGTCTGTTTTCTGCCACGCATTGATACATGCCAGTGTCTGATAGGTTCACGTTGGTTATAGTGAGGGATCCATGCTCTATCTGAACTCTTTCCTGCAAAAAATACAATGTACATAAATAAAGGAAATTCAACTTCAAAATTTATCCCTTGCTAGAATTGCCTCATTATTATAATATGGCAGAGGGAAAATCGAAGATGGAACAGGCAAATTTATGAATAATTCACATGATGCAATCTATTTGTCTGCCAACTAAATTTATATCATGTTAAACGCTAAATGGAAAAACCAATATTACAGTTGGTAAATGCCCTTTGAACAGGAGCGTTCCGTTCCCTCTCTCTTTTTCTCTCTCGTGACTTATCATTGATTGAATATTTGAACCGTTTAGATTAATAGCCTCTTCAAGCAGATAAACTTGAATCTAAAACTACTTCTTATTCTGGAGTGTACCATGGCCTATCACATCCAGGAAAGCTCTTCAGAACCTTTAGAAAGGCAGAACTATTAGTCTGCATCTCCTTGAAGTATAAGGGGAACCATTATCACTTTTAATAGTGTCGTGAAACTGCATGCAGTTCTCCTGTACCAGAATTTTTAAAAAATCCGCAAAAAGTAAATGCAAATAATTTAACACCCCTTTACTTTGGTCTAATCAGATTCAAATTCAAGTACATCTGGCTACTGACCTGCATGAAAGAAGTAAAATTAGCATGAGTAATAAAAGATGTGCTTCCCTGTATTTTAACAACCAAACAAATAACTAATATATTTTTTAAAAAACTGACTTCTTAAATGCAGGGTTGCAATTACCGTTTGCGCAATCTTTGCTAGACAGTTATCAAATGTGGGCAAAACAGTCTTCTATGTCAGCATGAAGGGGGGAAATACAGTCTCTCTGATAAGGGAGTTGGAGTGATTTGCTTAATTTGGCTACATAATTAAGGAAATCAAGGATCCCCTTGGTGTGACATGGAATAGAAGGGGCATCGAGAAGATATTTCCTGACTTTCTATAGATAATTAATCTTTAAACAGTTTATTCTGCCACTGCTAATGGGAGATCAACTCCTTCATTGCCAATGTCAACGCAGGCCTGAAGAAGAGGAAAAGGGCTGTTTTTACAGACCAGAGGTTTCAAATCCTGTAAAGCTCAATTAAACATTTCTTTTTTGCAAAGGGTTTTGAAGGCAAGAGACATTTAGGAAGGTGGTTTGCCACTGCCTGCCTCTGTGCCACGACCTTGGTATTCCTTGGAGGTCTCCCATCCAAATACTAGCCAGGGTCAGGGCTGAGAGTGCGTGACTGGCCCAAGGTCACCCAGCAAGCTTCCATGGCGTGAGTGGGGATTTGAACCTGGGTTTCACAGGTCCTACTCCCAACACTTTAACCATACACCACGCTGGATCTCAAAAACAGAATAGAGAAAAAAACATTTTATAGCCTAAATAACTACATTGTCATTTTGACTTCTCACTGAATCTACGTGATTTTGTCACAAAACTACATTGGTTTTTTTTCCCTGCAGAGCTATGAGGAGTGAAAAGCATGCATCCATTTTTGTATCCCTTTTCACATAGCAAATATCCCTTGGAAACGAGTCCTAGAGCTTCTAAATTCCACTTGATTCAAGTGAATGATTGTCAAAGGCAGAAAATGGCACTTAAATGCCTAGCTCTCATTGAAAGTTGGTTAGGAATTAGGTGCCTAAGGGTAATTCCTGCCTTTGAAAAATGTGGCTTGAAGTGTCATTGTTTTTTAACTACAAGGAAAGCTCAAGGTGACTGTGACATTCTCTCAGCAGGGAAGGAAGTCTGCTCTGGGACAGATGGAGTTTTTAAGGCCACATGGTCGCATGCATTTCTCTTTCAGCATCAACAAACTATACAGGCATGAAAAAAGGTCATCACATCAAAATGATCTTTTCAAGGGAGTCCCCAAACTCAGAGCACAAAAGGACACCAATAATGTTTGTACCTGAGGGATGAGTGGTTCACCATCCTTCAGCCAGCTGTAAGAAGGCTTCGGTCTTCCATTTGCCTTACATTCCCAAAAGATGTTTTCCTCTATAGTCACATGAGCATCACTTATTTTCTGAACCCAGTTGGGAGGAGCTGCAATGAGGACAAATACCACTTTTATAAGGAAGACTATATGTTGTCTGTATGCATTTAGCCTTCAAACACCTTCCCTCTACGCACATGCATATTTAGGAATTAAAGGCCACATCACATATTTGTGATATTTTTGAAAAGCATTTGTAAGAAGTTCAGATCTAGTCATAAGAAAACAATAACAATAAGCATTTTTTTGCATATGTTATATGTATCAGGAAACAGACAAGTTCAGGTTAGGTTTGTTCTACTGTGTTTAGGGAATGTACTTACTTGCTTAAATATGTGCTTAATTGGGCACATCCAGATGAAATCTAAACAAGATGTGGTTAAATGCTTGTTTTTCCAGAGAACCCTGGAACTGTATTTCTCTGAGGAACTAGGGATCTCAAGAAGAAGAAGAGTTGGTTTTTATACCCCACTTTTCTCTACCATTAAGGAGTCTCAAGGTGTCTTACAATCACCTTCCTTTCCCCTCCCCACAACAGACACCTTGTGAGGTCGGTGGGGCTGAGAGAGATCTGAGAGAATTGTGACTCGCCCAAGGTCACCCAGTAGGCTTCATGTGGAGGAGTGGGGAATCAAACCCGGTTCTCCAAATTAGAGTTCACTGATCTTAACCACTACACAATGCTGGCTCTCATGCCACACTGGCTCTATTGATAAATGTACAATAGTAGCAGTGTTTGTTTATGAAGGAACCATGACAACTGGATGTCCTTGAATGTGAACAGAACACTAAAAACATACACATTTCCTCCTCAGTAGAATGACTTTCAGACACTAACAAAGCATACGCCTATCATTCACGTGCCCAGAGTTGTTCAATATACACAACAGGGAAACAAAAATTCTATGCAACCTTAACAAACAAGGGGAATGTAAGTAATCTAAAGAGCACAAGTACCAATCTACTGTGATTTCAGCTGGTGTGAAAATACATAAAAATCACATTAATTTTAGGTCTACCTATGCTGTTATCTGGCATTTATTATTTAGGACCTATATTCTTTTAGCACATCTCCAGTGAAAATAGCGAAGACACATTGACTAAATGGACAAGTGCTGGAACCCACGGACGTAATACAGGAACGTCAGAGAATATCACTCACGCAGTTGGTCCACCATCAACATAAAGATACCGAAAGCATCCCGTTGCTGATTTTGGATTGCTTCATATGGTGTCAGTTTATATACGCCTGTGCAGAAAGGTAAGGAAGATTCACCCCACCATTCACACACTCTTATCATGCACAGGGTTAACACCACAGCAGCGATGACCTGTGTGATGTCTAAATCAGCTCATTCTCTTCATTCTGATCTTGGACTATCTTCTTTTTTTTCAATTGCAGCTCTTCAAACGACAGTTGTTCTGATGCTGTTTTTCAAGGTCGGGATAAGCTCGTTTCGCATTAGCTCTAGAGCGTTGTAAGACTCATAAGGAGGCCTATTTTACTTTTCATGAGGAGAAAAGCAGGATACTAAATAAATAAATAAAATACTTCATCCAAATCTTCTTTTTGGATTGCCAAACTGTATCCATATACAACAGAAGCGGAAGGAGAAACCAACGGAACCATAATCGAATTAACCTGTTTAAGTACGTTGAACACGTACATTTTGATACCACTGATGTTACTGCAGATGCTTTTAAGAACATAAGAACATAAGAAAAGCCATGCTGGATCAGGCCAAGGTCCATCAAATCCAGCAGTCTGTTCACACAGTGGCCAACCAGGTGCCACTGTGTAAAACTAGGGATCAGCACAGCACCAATAAATACAACTCTTAAATTTCCCAAATGTTGAATCAAATGGCCGACAGCAAGAGGATTGCCTCCTTTTTTAAAAATAGTTTTATTAATTTTAGAGGGGTACAGGAAAGGAAAAAGGGGAATGGAAAGATGGGGAAGGTTGTACAATTCGTTGTGTGTCAGTGCCCGTCAAAACCTGTCTACATTTCTGATTTGGTTGTCATTGTTATTGTTATAACAGTTGGTCTTTTTGGAGATGTGGGGGGGTGAGGGTGAGGGGTAAAGCATGGGGAGTAGGGGAATGGTACTTGTGTTGTGGACCTTCAACCCCTGTCTGGTTTTGCACTTGGTGGTGCTATATGTAGACCTACGCAGCTCTTTACTAGGTTCTTGTTCTGAGATGCTATCTTTCTATAATAGATGTGTGGTCCATCTCATAGTAAGGATCGCTGGTTCTTTCCACTGTGCCCCGGGTGGTGTCTTCAGTGCACTGGCGTTGAGGTCTGATTATCCCCTGGATCAGTTCTCATCCATATTTTTCGTAGAATGATTGCCATTTTTGTTACTGCTCCTCCAATTGTGTGCCGTGGATTAAGTTTGTCAGTCTTGCCATCGTGGCATACGCCATCATTTTTGTAATCCATTCAGATATTTTTTGGGTTTTCTCATTTTTCCAGTTTCTTGCATATAAAACTCTCGCCGCAGTCACTGAATATTGGAATACTTCCTTATGCACGGTCTGTATCTGGGTCGGTGTGAATCCTAAAAGCATGAATTTCGGGTTTAATTCAAAGTCCACCCGAAGGATTTCCCTTATCTCTTTGGATCGCCTCCTTTATTAGAAGCACGCAAGCAAATTTGAATTCCATCTTCATTCCCTTCTCCCCCCCACCCCCCACTGTTCATAGAGGCAGATAACTTAGTTTAAAAGAGTAACACTGCAAGAGCCAGATTTTAATCTCCAGGGCATACACTGTGATAGAACATTTCACAGAGAAAGGCTGCAAGTAAGTGACAAGTTTGATTTTCCATATCAAATATGTTGGAGTGCTCCTTCCCTTGGATGTGAACTTTTGACCTGCTGGAAACAACATGAAAAAGGCAATGCCAGCATTGCAGTTTTATCTCAATAAAGATGTACTATTTCCCACATTTTTTTTTTAAAAAAGAGAGAAGTTACCACTGTTTTCGCTCCTCATCTAAGCTATATTTGACAAGCTATTTTCACATTGACAGTTTTGGAAAGGATGTTTTGTATGAATCTCAGAGGCCATTTTCTAAGTAGATGTTTTCAAAACAAATGGGCATTTCAAATTTTAATGGCAGTCAAACAAAATTATTCAAGGGACAGGCCACTACTAATCATGCATTAATATAGAAAAATTGTACCAGTGAGGATACCACTAAGCAAACACTAAAACTTCTTTTATAAGATAAAGGAACTACTATGAGTTAATAAGCTTTTTGAAACTCACTTAGGCATTTAATACAGTTTTAATATACACAGTGCGGTAAATTCTCTTACTTGGTTTATAAAACCGATTAGTTGTATAGAGCCATTTACATATCTACAATAAAATATAAAAACTACTACGTCTTTTAAAAATAATTTTATGTGGTATAATTTTTGTTGATATTCTAATGATGCTTGTACAGTTGGTTTCATTAGCAGCACTGAGCACTTTAGGGAAAGTGAGATTAAATGTTCTAAAACGATTTTTAAAAAAACCCTCAGAAACAAAATGGAAACCACTGTGAGTGTTGGAGAACTGGCTAAACAGCTTAATGCATCAGGGACCAGATATCAAACAGGTAATCCCAGTTGTACCTGCTGAAATTGCTGAACTGTCGGGGGGGAGGGTAGTTCAGCCCAGAGGTTAATGAAGCATGGATCACTGAAGAAGGTCTGACCTGTCCATAAGGAAGAAGATCCTCCACACAGAATATCAATGGCAAAAGGCACTCCTGGCTACAGCTCTCCCGTGAGTTTTGAAATATAGTTGCAGGTTTCTGTGGGGCTTGTTAACCGATAGGACAAATTCACCACTTGTAGGACAGCTGAATTGCTTCCTAATTTTATTTTCCTCTAGTCTGGATCAAATTTTAGGTTCTTTTATCCATCGGATAGTAAAGACATTGGTCCAAGACAGAATGCAGTGCCTCAAAAGTCCCTCCTCTGCTAGTGGACCATGGAAGCCTGACCAAGGTGGCACTACCAAGGATGTTTTGGCGGGGTGGGGGGGACGGGACTCCTATTACCCTATAGTGCTGTTACTTTCTGGTTCTTGTCTCAGACTCGTTTAGGGTGTGGTTACTGTCACATTACTCCTCCTCTTCACTCCTTATGCAAAACAGTTCAGGTTTCTTTGCCTCCGCTAGTGTTTCTGTTTCAGCTGTCAACCTTGTTGACCTTAAGTAGGCCAATCACACCTTCTCTCTTGAAGACAATCCCCGTGACAGTTCTTCCAGTCTCAGGGAGAGCCCCATGGCTCAATCCTTCAAGGTACCCCTGACAATGCTAGTTAATTGGGGAGTTAGAGAGAGAGACAGAGAGCATCAAGATGAAATGACTATATGTATGCATTAGATCAGAAGTGAGAGTAAAGTAATCAAGAGGAGAAAGAAAGCACTGAATAGAGAAATCAGAAGAGGAATCAATATGAATGTTAAAGTCACCAAGAATAAGGGAAGGAACAGATGAAGAAAAAGCTGTGCCTGATTTACATGATACAGTTTAGCATGTTCCAAGCCAGTGACATGATGAATGGCATGAGTAGTTGCCGCAAGTGTTGCTTGCTGCTAATATTAATCTGCATTGCAGTGTAAAGTATTTCTTTTTGTTGAAAAACAATCCCATGACAATGTGTTTCTTCCTCTCTCTTGGCTCTCTGAAGGTTTTTAAAAATCTCATAAGTCATTGGTAGCTTTCTAAAAGAAGTTGTAGAAGCATCAGTTGTTATGAATGCATTAATATGATTTTAGAATAACACAGGCTTATCGGTTTGAAGTGGACAATAAGATCCCAAGCTAAATGAAGGGCCGACACTTTTATGCTGAGGCATGGAAAGGAGAAGAAATAAAATCCACAGGCCAATTCTGCCATTTGGTCAGTGTGTCTATTGCCCCAAGGAAGTGAGGGAAATGACCTGCTAAGCTTCTTCAGGCTAGATGGTACTGCAGTCTCTTGCTCCAAAGCCTGAGGTGTGTGGCTGCTTTACTGCATTCATATCCATGAGCAGCAATGATCAGGAATAGAACCCAGAAAGCGGAAGACCAACCTTTTAATTTACTAAATGGTGAGCCAGCATGGTGTAATGGTTGAGAGCGGTGGTTTGGAGCGGTGGAGTCTGATCTGGAGAACCGGGTTTGATTCCCCACTGCTCTACATGAGCAGCGGAGGCCAATCTGGTGAACTGGATTTGTTTCCCCACTCCTACACACAAACCCAGTTGGGTGACCTTGGTCAAAGCTCTGTTAGAGCTCTCTCAGCCCCACCCACCTCACAGGGTGTCTGTTGTGGGGAGGGGAAGGGAAGGTGATTGTAAGCTGGTTTGAGTCTCCCTTAAGTGGTAGAGAAAGTCAGCATATAAAAACCAACTCTTCTTCTTCATCATCATCTTCATTTCTTGATATGTTGGAATAGGTATACTTGGTCAGGATGTCACAGATACTCATGGCTGGCCTTAGTAATTCTGGGGCCCTGGGTAAAAAGTCAAGGATGCTTACTTCCACTTCACCTTTATTTCCACCAGACAAGCTTCAAGCACTCTAGAGACAATTCTCAGTATAAGATGCAATATGCATTTGGTGTACCCAGTGGACAATAAGTGAATGCAGCAGCATCTCCAATCTGCCAAACAGGGGAGGGTCTGTGGCTCAGTGGCAGAGAAACTGCTTGCCACGCAGACGGTCCCAAGTTCAATCCCCGGCATCTCCAGTTAAAGGGACTAGGAAAGTAGGTGAGGTGAAAAACCTCTTCCTGAGATCCTGAAGAGTCGCTGTCAGTCTGAGTAGGTAATACTGACTTCAATGGACCAAAGGTCTGATTCAGTATGAGGCAGCTTCATGTGTTCATGTGTTTATACCACATGTCCAGGTTCAGGCAAGAGATAAAGAGTGTAGTCAAAACACAGTCCAGGTGGTCAAAGCACAGGTATTCAGTCCAAGCATCAAAACCAGTGGAACGAATCCAAAAGTTACAGGTCAGATCATGGTCCAGGCGGATGAACACGCCAAGGTTCAGAACAAGGCAAGAACTAATGGCAGGCACTCAAAGGTTGTGGACAAGTTGCTTCCGTACTGGATTGCCTTTTTCTGGCTGCTTTTATTTGAAAACCCTGCTGAGTCATTCAGGGGTAGGGGCAACTCATCAATGGTAACTCAAGCTCACAGGCAAAGGTTGACTGGTGCTGACCTCACACTCCATGGGGCCAGTCCTACACCTCTCTTTGGGCCCACCTTCTCTGGCATTGCAAGGGCTCTGGCAACCACAGGGGTGCAGCTGGCAGCTGTGGGGCTTCTGCTTCTGGTCCTAGGATGCGGGACTGAGGGTGCGGCAGACTGGCCTCAGCCAGAGACTCTCCCTCTGCACATGATGAAGTCTCCTCCTTGTCTGGTGGGTCTTCCTGCAGCATCCAAGGGCTGGGGCCAGCTTCCTCCGTCTCTTCTTCATCTGAAGAGGCGTCGGCAGGCAGACCCATGACACCACACCATGAGCCTGAAAGCCAGTGTGGCGTTGTGGTTAGTGTCAGACTAGGATATGGGAGACCCAGGTTCAAATCCACACTCTGCCATGGGAACTGGTTGGGTGATCTTGGGCCAGTCACATACTCTCAGTCTAACCTACCTCAAAGGATTGTTGTGAGGTTAAAATGGAGGAGAAAAGACCAATATAAGCCACTTTGGGCTCCCAGTGGGGATAAAGGTGGGGGGTATAAATGAAACAAATATATGAATTGGCAAGCTGCCAGAAGCAATCAGAGTTTGTCTGTTGTTAACAGCCTGGACGTCCTTCCCATCTCCCTGCTGTAGCTCAGTGGTAAGAGCATCTGCTTAATATGCAGAAGGTCCCAGGTTCAATCCCCGGCATCTCCAGTTAAAGGGACTAAACAAGTAGGTAATGTGAAAGACCTCTACCTGAGACCCTGGAGAGCTGCTGCTGGTCTGAGTAGACAATACTGACTTGGATGGACCAAGGGTCTGATTCAGTATAAGGCAGCTTCATGTGTGTTCATGTGACTCTTCCACAGGTCAGCACTGAAGCAGGTGTGTATGTGGTATGTGTGCATTAAGAAGAAAGAGAATAATATTTGTGTGTAGCACCAAAGAAAGCAAATAGATGACAGGAAAAAAAATAAGGGAGGCATGGGAAGCTGAACAAGGAAGATAGTCAATTCTGAAGTAAACTTTAACAGTTTTGGTTACCCATATTTTTCACAATTCTGGTTGCTTCATATCAAAATGGATGTACTAGAACCAAGAAAAGATGCCAGAGAAATCACAATATTAGGCCTGCTTCAAAACTTTCCAAGTGTATCTAACAGAAAAGTCAATGCTGGATTAGGCAGCCCTTGATCCGAGCCACTACAGCAATTCTTTATTACTGGGATCTGGAATAAAATCTAATCTGATCTCCAATGCAATCATCACGAATAAGCATTCAGATCCAACTGAGTAAAGAACACACCAAGAACCTAGCATTCTGAGATGTCCAGTGCTAAAACAGAAGTCCCCAATCCTCCTAACTTCAACATCTTTAAGCAAGGTGTTTTCCTCCTAAACACAGCCAGAATAAAATAATATCTGTATTTATTAGCGCAACAAGCTAGGCTAATGTCAAAGTTTAAAACAAAATTCTGATTAGCAACTTCCAGCTTACCTTGTATATTGATACTTCAAAGGAAAACCAATCCTTTCAAACACATTCCGCATAAAGCCAGTAAGCATACGCACATAGACAGAGATTCCTACCTGTCTTAGGAAAGTACAGGGTGGGGAGACTGAAAATAACTTCTCTGTTGCACAGAGGAATTTGGCAGTCATGGATAGTTTGGAAACTGCAAAATTTGCATGGCAAGTTTTCCTGAGACGCAGGGAGATGGGAAGGACATCCAGGCTGTCTTGGAGAGGGCTATGAAACTGAATTTTGCAGCAGCGATAGGGAGAAAGAATGTTTACAATTTATTCATTTCCCCAAACTACGGCTGCCCCTAATGGCAAACTCATCCTCCAACTTCATTTTAGTTCTCCCGTCATTGTAGAAACGCTTGGGAAAGGCGATAACTTCAGAAGGGGCTGAGACACAAAATCGGAGCAGCTGCAAAGGAGGCAACGAAGGAGGAAGGCGAGGAGGAGGAGACAGCGAGTCGCTCCTGCTCTGGCTTGAGCACACCTTCCTTTCTTGCCCTGAAGTGCCAACTATAAAGGAGGACAAGGAGCTAAGGGGGCTTAGCAGAAATTGCTGTTTCAACCCAGCATGACAGACAGCTGGAGGAGGACGGCAGCTGTTGCCTGGGCCACAAACAAGAAGAAGCACACGAACACATGAAGCTGCCTTATAATGAATCAGACCCTTGCTCCATCAAAGTCAGTATTGGCTGTCCAGGGTCTCAGGCAGGGGGTCTTTCACATCACCTACCTGCCTAGTCCCTTTAACTAGAGATGCTGTGGGTTGAACCTGGGACCTTCTGCATGCCCAGCAGATGCTCTACCACTGAACCACAGCCCCTACCCTTGATGAACAGGCTGCTTTCTCACACATGCAGAGGCAGCCTGGCATGCGAGGGGGACTGGGTGTGCAGGCGAGGGGTTGCGGAGGGCAGGCAGGGCAGCCGAGGCCATGCTGCATGGTGGTTGGGACCAGTCCCTCCTCCATCCCTTTCTTTAGTCTTCAGAAAGGGAAGCAGTGAGTAGGGCATCCTCATGGCATCTGTACTCCATCCCTCACTGCCTCTTCTAAACTCATGGTAGCGGTGGCTGACAGTGCATCAGCAACCACAGCAGCTGCACAGTGGTCAGGGCTTCAGTTTCCCGGTGCCCTACAGCTAAGACCTCCCTTGTAAGCATTGCTGGGGATAGCCCACTTCTGTATAGACAGCAATGTCATACAGCTGAGAGTAAGACCAAGTGGCTCTTTGGTGACTTCTGGGAACATTACAGCATCTAGAATTCCCGATGACCATGGAGGATATTACAGCCCATTCAAAGAGTCCCTTGAAGTAGGACCATAAGTAGGACTCCTGGTATACCCCTCCGAAGGACACTAAGATCATCTGATGAAAATGTACTGGTGGTCCCTGGCCCTAAGAGCGTGCGGCTGTCCTCGACAAGAGCCAGGGCTTTCTCGGCCCTGGCTCCAGCCTGGTGGATTGCTCTGCCTAGTAACATCAGGGCCCTGCGGGATCTGAATGTCTTCCACAGGGCCTGCAAGACAGAGCTTTTCCACCAGGCCTACAATTGAGGACAGCTGCCTATATCAGCTTATATTATCTATACCATCTTACTGGCCTCCCCTGCCCCTTCTCCCCCTTGAGTGGGAACAACACAAGTGAAGGGTTGCCACCTGTACGGTCCTTACAGTTTTAAACCTGGTGCGCCATTGTGTTAGGTTTTAGAATTTTATTGTTGGTTTTATCATGGATATTTATATTGGTTGTTGTATTTTAAAATGATGTTTCCCGCCCTGAGCCAGCTTGCTGGGGAGGGCGGGTTATAAGTCAAATAAACAAACAAACAAACAAATAAAATGACATTGCAACTAATCTGCTATTCAACACAATATTGTGCGTGTGTGTAAAGTGCAGGCAAGTCACTGTCGACTAATTGCAATCCCACAGCAAGGGGCTTTCAAGGCAAGTGAGAAGCAGTGTTGGTTTGTCATCGCCTTGCTCCGTAGAGTCTTCCTTGGTGGTCTCCCATCCAAGTACTGACCCTGTGTGGCTTACAAGATTTGATGAGATTGGGCTATACCATGCCGACTTCCCTCCCCTAACACAATATTATCAGCAAAGATTTCAGATGCAAATTGAATTGCTCTTCAAATCATGTCCTTGTTAAACAACCATCAGGAGCTGCACAAGCCAGGATTCTCATAACATCAGAATTTCCCGACCCCCTGCATAAACATATCTGTTCAGCAGTTCCCTAGCCTTCTGCAATGGAGCCAGCCTACTGCTGTTTGCCTCTAATATCTTCCTGTTGATCCTACGCTAGGTGAGTTGCTTTCATATTTGCTTTTATATGGGGAAAAACATATCAGAAGTGTGAATCAGAAGTGGGTGGTGGAAATCCTCACTAATACAGAAACACAAAGGTATATTCAGAGGTATGGCTTTCAGTACAGATTAGAATAAGACTTTAGTTAAACGTCAAAAATGGAGGAGCAAATGCAGCAAAGAAAGTAAAGATAAAAAAATAAACCTTGCTTCCCTGCAGCCTATAAAGTGGATACTGATAAAAAAAAAGAGTCCTGATCATGCAAGAAGTTAATCAGAACTTAAAATTCTAGTAATGAAGGAAGCAAATAGCTGTATAAATAAAACACAGGCCAAAACAAACACAATTAATCCAAGAGCACACAGTTTGTGGCCAGATGTAGGAGAAAGATATCAATTGCTTCACAACCCACTTTTTCCATGTTGCCAAACTGATCTCCTTCTTCCAACATCACATTTTCATTTCTCCCTCACATTGCAGCTGCAATCAATAAGCCCGCCTCAGAGGGGTTTTTATTTTATTTTATATAAAATTACACTTGCAGAGCAGTCCTTATTTGCAAGGCAAAATTTAAGGAGAAAAATCAACACTGACAACGCAACAAAGCGCTGACCGCGTTTTGGCCTCAGCTATAATGAAAAACAGGTGAGTAAATAATCGGGATACCGTAAAATGTCAGCTGGCCTCTGGCCACATTCCTGCCTCTCACATTTTCAGCCACACACTCGTACAGGCCGGCGTCTTCCTGCTGAAAGTTTGGGATTTCAAGAATACTGCTTGATTTGTGCCTCCGAGCTTTTCTGGGGATTTGTTTTCCATCTGCTCTCTTCCAGCTGATTGTAGGAACTGGGCTGTTTATCCACAACAACAACAACAAGAGAGAAAACAGTCTGATAAAGGGCAACATTCTTTTAGGTGGATTTTACAAATGCACACACAGGTATACACAGGTAGACATAGTCATAAATCCACACACGCTCTCTCTCCTTAATTAAAACACGTCATAAAGTGCTGCAGGAACATCCGCGAAAAGTACTAGCCTGTCGCAAATGTACTAGTTTGTGATCCCCCACATTCCCTATCATAGTGATGAGCCTACTAATGACAAAAAAAATGGGGGGAACTAAAAAAACAAAACAAAACCCATCACAACTTTGGTAAAGCTTCCCTGGCTATTTGTCCACAACAGAGCCAGGCAAGTAGCTATTTGGAAGCCTGATATAATAAAACCCAGAATTCTATTTCTCGGCAAGAGTCTTGTTTCTCTACATTACTCAAAAAATTATGACTTTATGCAAGCACATTTTCTCGATAAAACAGGCTTGAAACTCATAATCTGCATCTTCAGTTTTCCAAATCGGAGCCTTTTAAAATTATTGCCGGTACAATCTCCTCAGACACTGTTGGTGGAGCTCATTCACTATAGCGCCATTGAGACACCATATTTCCTAAGGCAATTCTAAGTGGGGCTGTGGTGTCCTGAACAAAGGAGCATTTCTTTACAATAAGAAACATGTCAACTACATAGACCATTTTACACTGAGTTTCTTTATTGCTCTCCATGCCAGCCTTTTTCTTCTTTCTCCTAGCACTTCTTTTAAAGTCAATTTAATTTTTAAAAAGCATTTAAGCAAAATTACTCCCTAAGTAAAGGTTTGATAGACTTGGCAACTGAGGCCTTGGCATATGGACATCCTTTCCTTGATTTGAACCAAAGTTAATTCCTTTGGGGTAAATATATTTATTTCAAATTTCTTCCAGCAATAATTTATCATCAACCTCTCACTGGTGCGTTTTATCCTGGCATGCATCACACTGGGCAGCAAACTGTATCAATAACTTTCCTTACTAAGCACACCACAGAATTACTAAGTAAACTGATCTGCCCCTGTGGAACAGTAGACATGGAAATTTGCCTAGCAAGCGATTACAGAAAAAGCAATCAGTCCACCAAACTTACATGTTTGTGGAAGTCATGTATTGGAAGTCAACAGTAGCAGAATTGGAACTGGATGGTGTGTGAAAGATAAAAGGACGATGATGGATTCAGATATGCTTCACATACCCTACTCTTCCTCCAGGGAGTTAAGGATATGTTACTAGGGTTGCCAACCTCCAGGTGAGGATTGGGGATCTCCTGGAATTACAACTGATCTCCAGACTACAGAGTTTAGTTCCCCAGGAGAAAATGGTTTCTTTGGAGGGTGGACTCTGTGGCATTATGTCCTCCTGAGGTCCCTCCCCAAATCCAACCCTTCCCAGGCTCCACTCCCAAATCTTCAGGAGTTTCTCAACCTGGAGCTGGCAACCCTAGGCCTGGTTATCCCATTTTCCCCCTCGCAGAAATCCTGTGAGGTAAGTTAGGCTTCAGGGAACATGACTGGCCCAACATTACTCAGTGACCATTCCCCCCTAATCTGTACCTAATATTTTAACCATTATACAACATTAGTTTCTTGCAAAACTTTGCTTCAGCCAAACAAGTGAAAGGCAAAAACTTACTTTCCAAGTGCAAAGCACTCCAGTCTCACCATTGTTCCTTTTGCAGATGGAACCATTTCTGGGAACTGCACTTCTATTTTTGGCTCATATTCGCCCATCACTCCTGTGAACATATAATAGATGCTAAATTGGCTTGAATTTTGCATTACATATCCTTAAGTATTCCTGAGTTAACCCAGGGCTGTTTTATACATCATTACGTGGCCAATTAATCTGTTCATTTCAAACAGGACCTCTTCTCCAACAGCCGCACACCGTGGGCTTCCTCTGCCATTTACTGCCAGAGGAAAATTTGCTTTGCAGCTCTCAGCCATCTGCCTAAGATTGAATCTCATCATGACTCCTTCCTTTTTCATTTTTTATATCCTTTTTGTGAAAAGGGAAGTGCTAATAAAGTACAATCAATGCCTTTTGGAGAAAGCAATGCAGAGCAAACAACTGTTGCAAAATTGTTGATAAAGCACTGAGGGCTAATCACATTTCCTTTTAACTTTAATGCGGAATATCCTCTGAGATTCTGCACTGGGTTGTGGTTTCTTTAACTTTTACTGCCTTAGTAAATCATGCATCATTATTGGAACTGAGTGTTGTTTTGTTTTAGTTAAATGGGGTTTAAAAATTGGGGCACATAAAACCCATTATATATATGACAAATCATCAGAATTCTTAGAAAATGAGTAGCTTCTAGGACTGGTTACATCTGACATATTTATCTATGGAGAACCAGCGTGGCGAAGTGGTTAAGAGCAGTAGTTTAGAGCAGTCGACTCTGATCTTGAGAACCGGGTTTGATTCCCCACTCCTCCACATGAGTGGTGGATGCTAATATCCTAGAAGCTACTCATTTTCTAAGAATTATGATGATTTGTCGTGTGTGTGTGTGTGTGTATAAACAATTACACTGAAAAATGTACACATGGTTTCAGAACTTAAGTCTTATTTTTGCTGTTCATTTTTTTATTCACTATAAGACAAGTAGGTTAATATTGTAAAAGACTGAGAATCTTGTAGTACTGAGGAAGTAATCACCACAAACATTAGATTCCTATTATCTTGCTTGTTGGACTCCTTGCACCTTAGAAGCTGGCCTATGGGAATACCTCTTTCCCTGCAGGACCGCACAGCTACATTTCCCAATTGCTGCTAGAATTTTCCAGTTAGGGAAACAGGAAACACAGAATACTATGTCTAGAATTTAATCATGGACCCATACTTAGTAAATATTTACAGATTTCCTATCAGTTCTCTTCCTTGCTATATACATATTATTCTCCAGAGTAGAAAATGTATTTGACCCATGTTCTATCCCAGAGGCATAGTCATTGGATTTGTTGTTTTCTTGTTGCCTTACTAGAAATGTGGTGGCCTGGGGGGGGGGGGTATAATTTTTTTTTTGAGAGAAACATGATGTTTTTTCAGTTCTCAGACTATATAAAAAAATAAAATCCAGGCCTGGAACCAATTGATCTTACAGAACCAAATTCTCATTAAGAGACCTGCTGGCAGCATTTTGAAGGATATATTATTTATTATTTAAACTGCATAATATGGGTTTCGTGTAGCTAATTTAGTCATAGTTACTATGACACTGTGGGTAATGATGATACATTACAGTATGGGCCAATGCTGTTCTAAACTTTAATTCAACATTCCAATTCACTGGTAAAACTGAACATTGTGATACGCTAGGCTGGAAGGGGGCACTACGTTTTTCAGAGAGTTGGAAGTAGTTGAAAAAGAAATATTTATATGAGGTATATATACCAAAACTCACTGTTGCCTCCAGTAAACAGGTGTTACAAGGTCTTGCACCAGTTCTGAATAATGTGTGTGTGTTAAGTGCCGTCAAGTCGCTTCCGACTCATGGCGACCCTATGAATCAATGTCCTCCAAAATGTCCTATCTTTGACAGCCTTGCTCAGGTCTTGCAAATTGAGGGCTGTGGCTTCCTTTATTGAATACATCCATCTCTTGTTGGGTCTTCCTCTTTTTCTGCTGCCCTCAATTTTTCCTAGCATGACTGTCTTTTCTAGTGACTCTTGCCTTCTCATAATGTGACCAAAATATGATAGCCTTAGTTTAGTCATTTTAGCTTCTAGGGTCAGTTCAGGCTTGATTTGATCTATAACCCATTGATTTGTTTTTTGGCAGTCCACGGTATCCGTAACACTCTCCTCCAACACCACATTTCAAAGGAGTCTACTTTCTTCCTGTCAGCTTTCTTCATTGTCCAGATTTCACACCCATACATAGTAAAAGGGAATACGATGGCATGAATTAACCTAATCTTGGTGGCCAGTGACACATCCTTACACTTCAGAATCTTTTCTAGCTCCTTCATGGCTGCCCTTCCCAGTCTCAATCTCCTTCTGATTTCTTGGCTGCTGTCTCCCTTTTGGTTGATGATGGAGCCAAGGAATAGAAAGTCTTCAACATTTCAATTTCCTAATAATCCTGAATAATACTGACTACATAAAATGGGCATCATTTTTAAATCCAGGTAATTAAAAAAAATCAGTGGTGAACAACACCCCCTTTGGCGCCAGCATGGGCACTTGTGCTGGAGAAATGCTGCTGCAGAGGCTGTGCAGGCGCCATGCCTCGTGCTGCCATACGGCTCCCCAGCACCAGGGTAAGTGGCCCTGCAACGGCTTAAGTGCCCATTTGGATGGCGCAAGCGGCACTTACACTGCCACAAGGGTCACGCTGGCTCCAAACCCCTTTGCTGTCCCCTTCAGGACTGCACTGTTAATGTGTTAATCTGCCTTCAGTACAGAATGCATTTCAACCTCTCTCCCCGCTACCATCCACTTGCTTTGAGGAAAGGGGGGGAAGGGGGGGAGAACCCTCTTGTTTTCTGTGATTTTGAAATTTCTAGGACTTTTACATTTCTATCTGCTACTGCTAAGTATTGGAATGAATACGTTTATTTATTTAAAAAAAACTGCATTCCACTATTATTTGTAAAAAGATCCAACATAGTGTGGCACACAGCAGATCATTAAAACACACATTGATGATTAGGAAAAAAAGTTCCAGCGTAAACAAAACAAAAAGTAGCAGTAGAGAATAAAACACGGCAGTGCCCTAAAAATAGAGAAGGAAATAGAGAAAGAAAAATAGAGAAGGGAAAAAAATACATAGACATACTGTTAGCATTAAAAACCAACAATAATGTCAATGATTAAATAGATGTGTACACATGGTGTTGAAACTTCATGAACAAGGAACCATTGTGGGGAGGAACTTCCAGAGTCAACAGAGAAGGGGTGTCCGTGGTCATCTAAAATTGTAATTCAGATTATATTTTCATTTGGTGACACACTAAGCAGCACTTGTGCAGGAAATCTTGATGGTAGGTTTGTAAGGGACAAGTGATCTTCCAAATAGCCCTATTTAGAGCTTTAAAGAACAACATTTTGAACTCAGCCTGGAAATAAAATTGGCAGCAAGGGTCATTCTTTTTAAATTGGCAAGATGGTTTTCTATAAATGACACTAGCTGGCAATCTTGCTGCTGTCTTCTGATATTTCAAAAAGTCTTCAAAGACAACCCTAGATAAAGCACATTACTGTAATCTAACTGGAAGGTGATTAGTGCCAACAACTGTGGCTAGAATCTTGCTTTTGCAGGAAAAGCTGCAGCTGGTGCACCAACCAAACTTGATGAAAGGGTCTACGTACTACAAAGGAGACTTAAAATGTTCCTATGTAGAACTATTATAATAATTGGTGTAAAGAAATAGAAGAGAACAACAAAAAAGAAAGAACAAGAGATCTGTTCCACAACAGAAGACATCTTGGCCATCTTCTGGTCACTAGGGGTGTGGGGGGGGGAGGTAGTTGTGAATTTCCTGCATTGTGCAGGGGGTTGGACTAGATGACCCTGATGGTCCCTTCCAACTCTATGATTCTATGATTCTAAGATCCAAGAAATCAAGAGGAAATTTAAAGCAGTGTTAGGCATGCTGAAAGATCAACATGGAAATACATTAACTGATCAGGACAAATAAAGAAAATATGGGAACACTATACTGAAGAACAATAAAGATGAAAGCTTCCTTCCGAGAAGAACCTTTAGAAGAAGAACCTGCAATTTTAGAAAGTGAAAGCTGCATTCAAAGCAACTGGGAGAAACTGTGTGAACAGACTGCTGGACTTGATGGGCCTTGGTCTGATCAATAAACATCAATAAAATTCTATGTTTTTAATTTAAGATTTTCTGCCATGGAGCATTCAGCCCACCATAATCTTCAGCGATGGGTTCTGCCTGAAGATTCCCTCATTCCCTGGAAATCTTAAGTGCTCCCCTTCAGTGCCCCCCCCAATGGAGACTTGTCATGATGGTGGCCATTCTCTTTTCTAAAATAGCTTGTCCTATGGGTCTAGAATGGAACTATTTCTCTGTGTCACAAAACTCCATGCTGCTTCTGCAGTCGGCAGGAAGACTTAATGGGTAAGCAGATGGATCATCCAGGGAAGAATAACATAGATACTAAAAGTATCACTGAATACAATAAGCCTTGGTCAGCTAGCCAGAGCAATGGTCCACACGACTTCTTTAGATTAGTCTCTGGAAACCCTCCTGAGATTAGGCGAGGTCTGGCCCCAAATGTCTGAGAACCATGATAGCCCTTAGTGCTTAATAAATCGTCCACACTTCTTTTTAGAAGGACTACATGATGCACATTCAGAGATTACAATAAATGGAGGAAGAGACTCCTCCCCACCTTTTAGTTTGCTCTTCTCCTTGCATATCCTTGCAGGGATGCTTTGATAGCTTAAAGAAATCCCAAATGAAATGTGTCTTAATTCTTGTATCAGTTCTGTCTTTCTTGTCTTATGTGTGTCAAAACAATAACAGGTTGCATCTTCTTTTCATCTAGCTTGCTTCAGAGACACTCCTTCCATAATACATAAAGTGCAGCTGTCACACAAAGCCAGTCACCCGAACAAAATATGCTAAAGATACTCATACGCATTGCATGCTAAACAGTCAGAAAACACAAGTGACTGTCGGGATTCTGTCGCTCTCGATAGGCTACCCGAACAGAGCATACGCTTTCCCAAGTTTTTCAGCACCCATCACACAGTACCCAAAAACGTATTCAATTTTTGATGGCCTCACACAGAGATGGACTGTAAGACCCTGTAGAATAAGAATACTGATAAGCGGGACACATGGCTTGGGACGATTGGCAAAAGGTTGGGATGAGATTATATATCACAACCTAGGCCCTGATTTACCTGCATAGAAGCATTTTTCATTATATCAGAGTGGCGAAGATGAGAGAGCACCATCCTCTCTTTTTTTTCCTTCCCAACAGCGTTGCAGGGAGCATCCCGTTTCATATCGGCTTAACACAGACTCCTGATGCCTCTAGATTTATTTCTGGGCTGCCCACAACAGTGTCTTCCTAAGATCAGCCTCAAGATAAAATTGCAGGAAAGGCTATGGGAAACTGAATACAACAGCAACTAGAGAAAGAGCGGTGGCGTGCCGTTATCCCCTTCACATCCTCTGGCATTTCCTCAGTTCATGAGCTAGATATGAGTGGCATCTACAAGTAATTTATGATGGGAAAAAAATACACCACAAAAGAAAGCCACCATGCCTGCAAAGAAAATGGCTATCTCACCTCGGTTGCAGAAATGCGCAGGAGATGGTGATAGATCTGCCAGCCAGTCAGAAAAAAACATGAACACTGACATTTTTTTTTTAACTGTGGGCTGGCTGCTTGAAAGTTAAGGGGCAAGGCCACTTCTCTGTTGTGAGTGAAGGATCCCTGTATTTGTGCATACCGAAGAACCCTCTCATTTCGTTGTGAGAGGTTTGGATAAAATAATTCAGTTGGCAGCCCCTGAACACACAATTTCCTTTGAAAGCTGTCATCTGGGAGTAGCCCACATGCTGGAATACTCCAGAGAGGACACTGATCGAAGGCTTTTTGTCCTCAGCTTCCAGAAGCTCTCTCACACTTGATGGATTTGATTTTGCTGGTCAAGAACCTAAGGCTACAGAACTCATAGAATCATAGAGTTGGAAGGGACCACCAGGGTCATCAAGTCCAACCCCCTGCACAATGCAGGAAATTCACAACTACCACCCCCCACACCCCTAGTGACCAGAAGATGGCCAAGATGCCCTCCCTCTCATCATCTGCCTAAGGTCACAGAATCAGCATTGCTGACAGATGGCCATCTAACCTCTTCTTAAAAACCTCCAGGGAAGGAGAGCTTACCACCTCCTGAGGAAGCCTGTTCCACTGAGGAACCGCTGTAACTGTTACAAAATTCTTCCTAATGTGTAGACGGAAACTCTTCTGATTTCAACCCGTTAGTTCTGGTCCGGCCCTGACCTGGATGGCCCAGGCTAGCCTGATCTCGTCAGATCTCAGAAGCTAAGCAGGGTCAGCCCTGGTTAGTATTTGGATGGGAGACCACCAAGGAATACCAGGGTTGCTGTGCAGAGGAAGGCACTGGCAAACCACCTCTGTTAGTCTCTTGCCATGAAAACCCCAAAAGGGGTGGAAATGGCAAAACTTACAGCTATTTTAAATCGAAAAGACAATGTTCAATTTATGGGGGAATGGGAGGCGTGGATGAAATATTGTGAATATGAACTAGGACTGGGGAAAATGGAAGAATACCTTTTAATCTGATCTAGATGACATTGTTAACATAAAGAAACGTAATCAATTATATTGATAGTATAATGTGATTGAAACCTAATTGAGATATAAGAATAATTAAGATCAGACCATATCACGATGGGACAGAATACTTTATTAAGAGGCGGACGGAGGTGATGGGGAAGTCAATAAATTTTCCTTTATTTTTTTATTTTTATTTAGCACTTAAACAATTATAACAACATTATCTATGATTTTTTAATACTACGTATATTGTTGTTTGTTAACATGGAAAATTTATAATATAAAAACCAATAAAATTTTCAAAAAAAAAAAAGAAAACCCCAAAAGGGGTCGCCATAAGTCGGCTGCGACTTGAAGGCGCTTCACACACACACAGTTCTGGTCCAACCCTCTTGGGCAACAGAAAACAACTCAGCACCTTCCTCTATATGACAGCCCCTCAAGTACTTGGAGATGGTTATCATATCCCCTCTCAGTCTTCTCCTCTTCAGGCTAAACATACCCAGCTCCTTCAACCTTTCCTCGTAGGACTTGGTCTCCAGACCCCTCACCATCTTCATTGCCTTCCTCTGGACATGTTCCAGCTTGTCTACATCTTTCTTAAATTGTGGTACCCAAAACTGAACACAGTACTCTAGGTGAGGTCTAACTAGAGCAGAGTAAAGCGATACCATCACTTCGCGTGATCTGGACACTATACTTCTGTTGATGCAGCCCAAGACTGCATTTGCCTTTTTAGCTATCGCATCACGCTGCTGACTCATGTTCAGTGTTTGGTCTACTAAGACCCCGAGATCCTTTTCACACACACTACTGCTCAGACAAGTCTCCCCCATACTATAATTACGCATTTGATTTTTCCTACCTAAATGCAGAACTTAACATTTGTCTTTGTTGAAGTGCATTTTATTAGTTCTAGCCCACTTCTTCAGCCTGTCAAGATCATCCTGCATCTTGGCTCTGACTTCTACCATATTTGCTACCCCTCCCAATTTAGTATAATCCTCAAATTTTATAAGCATCCCCTCTATTCCTTCATCCAAATCATTTATAAAGATGTTGAACAACACAGGGCCCAGCACAGATCCCTGAGGAACTCCACTAGTTACTTCTCTCCAAGTAGATGAGGAACCATTAACTAGCACTCTTTGGGTACGATCTGTCAACCATTTGCAGATCCACCTAACAATAATAGGATCTAAACTACATTTTCCCAATTTGTCAACTAGAATACTATGTGGAACCTTATCAAAAGCCTTACTGAAATCTAGATACACTATGTCTACAGCATTCCTTTGATCCAGCAAGGTAGTAACTTTCTCAAAAAAGGCGATAAGATTAGTCTGACATGACTTATTCTTGAGAAACCCGTGCTGGCTCTTAGTGATCAGATCCATCCTTTCTAAATGCTCAAGGACTGACTGTTTGATGATTGGTCTGAACACTTTTCCTGGTATAGAAGTCAAGCTGATGGGTCGGTAGTTACCCGGATCCTCCTTTTTCCCCTTCTTGAAGATGGGGACAACATTTGCCCGCCTCCAATCTTCTGGCACCTCACCTGTTTGCCAAGACTTTTCAAAAATAACAGACAGAGGTTCAGAAATTACACCTGCAAGTTCTTTGAGTACCTTGGGTACAATTCATCTGGCCCAGAGGATTTTGTTTTATTTAAAGAAACCAGGTGTTTGTTAAGGAAATAAAGACTATTTCCTTTTGAGATTCTCTCTCTGTCTCATTTTTCTTCTCTAACTGGAATGCTGTGCATAACTGGAACCAGGGTATACATTAGACTGTTCCATCCCAAAATAATTACCCCAATGAAACGATCTAACCCAACATGTGTCGAGGACACTTTGCACATTATGGGCCCAACACATGCACCAATTTGGGTAACACATCCCTTCCTCTCAGTCTGTTATTTTAAGAGGTACATTTAGCAGAACAATTTTTATCCCAGACTTTGTCTCTTGGGCCACCAAAAACCAGGGGGTTCCACTCTCACACCCACCAAAAGTCACTGGAATCTGCCTCCAGACTTGCTAGGCCCTGTTCAGGGTAAAGGCGTCTTCATTTTAATAAGTAGTAGACCTTGGCAAAGTGGAAGGGATGATTCCCAATGCAGCTTCTAAGCATCTTTGCCATGGACACTGTTGCCTGCTGGAATCAATAGTTGAGATATCAGAGAGAATGTAAAATCTTAAAGTTCAAGTAGGGAAAATGATTTAGAAGTGGAACATACTGCACTGCTGCTTTGTACAAACTGGTGTTTTATTTCAACTGTGCAATCCTTCCTTCAGGGATATAGTATACCGTATATACTCGCGTATAAGCCGAGTTTTTCAGCCCAAAAAAAGGGCTGAAAAAACCAAACTCGGCTTATACGCGGGTCAATACGGTAGGGGGAGGGCTGAGGGGGGAGTGAGGGAGGGAGGGAAGAGGAACTTACCGCCGCCGCCGCTGGCCCACATGCCTTCTGTGTGGCCTGGAAGCGGCCAGCGGGGCCTCCCTGCTCGCAGGCAAGGCCCCGCCGCCGGCCCCGCCGCCGGCCCGCGCACCCTCAGGGCGGCCTGGAAGCGGCCAGCAGGGCCTGCCTGCTCGCAGGCAAGGCCCCGCTGCCGCCCCCGCCCCCGCCGCCGGCCCGCGTGCCCTCTGGGCGGCCTGGAAGTGGCCAGCGGGGCCTGCCTGCTCGCAGGCAAGGCCCCGCCGCTGCCCCCGCCACCGGCCCGCGCGCCATCTGGGCGGCCTGGAAGCGGCCAGCGGGGCCTGCCTGCGCACAGGCAGGGCCCCGCCGTCAGCGGCTCGAGCGCTGGGAGGGCTCCCCTGCCGCCTCCAGCTGATCAGCGGGCCTCCTCCTCCCACCTCTCCCGGTAAGTAGGGGGTTCAGGGGCTCTTCCCCCTCCCCCCCTAGGGTGGCGCTGGGGTCGGGGTGGCACTGGTGGGTCTGGAGGGCCCGGGAGGGGGTGGCACTGGGGTCGGTCAGGAGGGCTCGGGAGGCTGGGCGGGAGGGCGACCCGGGGCAGGGGCGTTGTATAAGCCGATCCTCGGCTTATACACGGGTGCCTAATTTTTCCCCATTTTTGGGGTGAAATTAGGCACCTCGGCTTATATGCGGGTCGGCTTATACACGAGTATATACGGTAGCTTGATCTCATTAGATCTCAGAAGTTTAGCTGGGTTGGTACTTGGAAGGGAGACCTCCAAGGAAGACTCTGCATAGGAAGGCAATGACAAACCATTTTTGTTTAATCCCTTGCCTTGAAAAGCCAACAGGGGTTTCTGTAAGTTGGCTGCAACTTGACAGCACTTTTCATACACACACCTCTTCCTTCACCATACTATTCCCCATTACGATGTATGGGTGTGAAAGGTGGATAATGAAGAAAGCTGACAGGAAGAAAGTTGGTTCCTTTGAAATGTGGTGTTGGAGGAGAGTTTTGTGGATACTATGGACAGTCAAAAAGATAAATAAGTGGTTTCTTGATCAAATCAAGCCTGAACTCTCCCTAGAAGCTGAAGTGACTGAACTAAATCATACTTTGGTCACATTATGAGAAGACAAGTGTCACTGGAGAAGACAATAATGCTAGGAAAAGTTGAAGACAGCTGGAAAGAAGATCCAACATGAGCTGTATTGATTTAATTAAGGAGCCATGGCCCTCAGTTTGCAAGCCCTGACCAAGGCTATTAACAATAGGATGTTTTGGAGGTCATTAATTCCTAGGCTGGCTGTAAGTCAGAAGCGACTTGATGGCACTTCACACAATCCTTTCTTATACAAAGAAATCCTGCTTCCCTACTACTTTTTTTTCCTTTTAAGAAACATATGAAATTAAATATATGCGGTACCATCATGGGTTCTGACTTACTTTTCAGGCAGGGTGGGTGAACAAGAGGAAAGGTGTAAGGATGGAGGTTCACTGTTTTCAAGGTATGGTTTCCATGGAAGCAGCAATACAATATTGCAGTTTGAATGTTGTGAATATCCAAGATTCTTGCTACAATAGCTACACTTGGGGAAGATGGATGAACAACACACAAAAAAGAGACAGAAACAGCTGCAAGAGAGCCAGCGTGGTGCAGTGGTTAGGAGAGCTGGACTTTAATCTGGAGAACTGCATTTGATTCTCCATTTCTCCACATGAAACCGGCTGGGTGACCTTGGGCCAATGACAGTTCTCTCAGAACTCTCTCAGCCCCACCTACCCCACAAGGTGTCTGTTGTGGGGAGAGGAAGGGAAGATGATTGTAAGCCAGTTTGAGTCTCTTAAAAAGGTAGAAAAATCAGCATATAAAAACCAACTCTTCTTCTTCTTCTTCTTCTTCTTCTTCTTCTTCTTCTTCTTCTTCTTCTTCTTCTTCTTCCACACAATCATTTTTTTTTTACTTCAAAGGCCTTCCAAGGGATCTGCATAATGTCTGGTCATAGAACCCCATTTAGAACCCAAGCTATCTCTTTCTCAGAGTTAACAGACATGTTATTTCCATGCCCAGAATAAATATATACAGGAAACCGACATCAAACCATTGCCAAAGAGTTCTTCTGTGCACCAAAAAGGTAATAAAAGTACCTCAACCGAAGGGAACAGGGAACAAGTTGTAAGCCATTTTTTAAGCTATGGCTCTCCATTGTTACTCTTTCTCCACACAATGGTTACTATCGGCACTTATCCACTAATTGAGGTCTGACTGGCAGGATATTAAGGAGAGACTAAAGAAGAGAATTCCTAATATGGAAAGACAAGAGCAAAGTCTACTTTTAAAAGATTTTAGACCGCACAGATTGCCTTTTATCCTCTTCTTGTCACAATGAAATAAATACCGTCTCGACAGAGGAGCCACAAACTGGTCTAATATTGATCTAGGGAACTGTCTAAACAAAGTCTACTTTTACTACTGCTTGGCTGTCTCTCCTTTTGATATATTTTAGTTCTCCAGAGGAGAAAATGCTACCTGGTATTGAAAACGCTTGACCAGTGGGTTAAGGAGCACTTTCTGATTGCGCAATACGATACAAAGAAACAGCCCAATTTAAGCCAACAAGAGAATGAACTATTGCTTTCAGAAAGCAGTAAAGTAACATCTGAAGTTTTACAATTTAGAAGCCTCAAGAGGCAGGTTAAGGTGCAGAATTAGAAGGAAAATGAAACACCATTATTGATAGAGGTAAGGTCTTGCACAGTAAGAGGAGAAAGAGAAAGAGCAGACGGGACAACATATGTGGTGGATGAAATAGGGCAGGCATTTCTTGCAAAACCAGTCTGAAAAGTATAAGGCTCATAACTGGTACAGAATTCAGTAAAAGATTAATTGGCTACCTTCGACATCCCTCCCTATGCCAGTCAGTATTGAGGAAATGATGAAGACAGAGAGGAACAAAGGCCAAAGCGCAGATTTATCTCTGTTTTGTAGAGCTGCCAGGTCCCTCTTTGCCACCGGCAGGAGGTTTTTGGGGCGGAGGCTGAGAAGAGCAGGGTTTGGTGAGGGGGAAGGACTTCGGTGCCATAGAGTCCAATTGCCAAAAGCGGCCTTTTTCTCCAGGTGAACTAATCTCTATTGGCTGGAGATCAGTTGTAATAGAAGGAGATCTCCAGCTAGTACCTGGAGGTTGGCAACCCTACTGTTTTGTGAGGCTTGTCCAAAGAGGAATATAAATATGGGATATTTAAAAAAGTAGGGGTTTGGGAATGAAAATTAATTTCCTTGCTGAACAGTAAAATCCGGTTATCTAGTTGAAGTAATTTCAAATGTTGGTATTTTAAAACAAATTTGTATCTCCCCCTCTGGCTGTTTCTCTTTCCTTTGTGTCTACTGAAAATGTTTACCTACCTGGAATGATTTCATATTCCTGTACCAACAGAATATAGTCTAATTAAGAACATCACAGCAGCCTGAATAGCTCTAACCAGCCTGATCTTGTCAGAGCTTGGAAGCTAAACAGGGTTGCCCTCGGTTAGTACTTAGATCGAGACCACCAAGGAAGACTTGGGTTACTATGCAGAGGAAGGCAATGGCGAACCACCTCAGCTCATCTCTTGCCTTGAAAATCCCATGGTCCTGGGCTGCCACGAGTCAGCTGGCACACAATTATTATTACTAAGGACATCTCGTCTACTGTTTTGTATCATTTTCATAACAAGGTGATATCTCCCCTCTGCAAGAGCGATCGAAACGGATGAGACCAAAAGGCACCCTGATATCTGTATCATTGAAGGAACAGACAGGTGGGAAAGATGATTCCCCCCCCCACGGTAATCTATTTTTGTCAGTAAATATTCATATCTTTTTATTACAAAACTACCCTTCTGCCCTATCATAATTAAGAGAGGAAACTAGTTCTAAACTTCATGATTAGCAGCAAAAGTGATGAATTGCACAGCTCAGTATATTTTACATTAAATAGGAGTGGAACATTAGGAAATTTCTCTATGTAACACTTATTCATGTAACTGGGATATTAAACGTTGATGAATTTGCCTCTTAGTCTGCTAATTTAATGATGAAATTCTCTAATGAAAATAATCTGTCATATATATTGAGATGTACTGGACATGCCAAACTCATTTTTTTTTAAAAAAAAAGAGGAATCCAGATGTATCTGTCAGCCTGCTACAACATACGTACTTTATAGTTTGCATTTAATTCATTAAGGTTTTCCCTCCTTTGTTTTTCTGAAACAACAAGTGTGATATCCTGCAGCGAATGGACAGTCAGAGTGAACTGTATTTAAATGTGTGAGTAATTAGAAATAGAGAACTGGAAACTGGAAATTTTAAATAGAGCTCTCAGGTTGCTTAATAAAAAAACACATTTAATATGTCTTCAGCTATATTGAACACTTCAACCCCAGGGAAACCTGATCAACTTGGGATCATGAATTATGATGTTTAACTTAACAATGGTTTGCACCACAGCTATAATAAACACTGGAATGTGTTTCGGGTATATTTGTGTGAATGACTTCAGAAAGGCAATTGGTTCTTATAAATATTCTAGAGTGGGTGCAAAGCAAGAATTCCTTAGAGATGCAGTTCTTGGTAGCACACTTTACACTAACTACCATAAGCACATCATCACATTAAGGCATTATTTCAAGTGTTCCGTCAAGTATGTCCCAAGGTTGCTTTCACTGAAATAAACACTATGATTCTCAATGATGCAAGGGGAGAAAATAACTCAGGTCCAAATTGAGAATGCCACAGTCATTGTACAAAATCCAGATCTCCCATTGCCACTCCACACTGCACACCCAGAACTCCATGCATACATGCCTATAATACATATTTTTTAAATTAACAAAGGTAGCATGGGAAGCTCTTTGAACAATTTGAAGGGCAATATAAATGTGAGTTATTATAACAATAATATTGTTACCTAATCACATCCTCATTATATGTTCCATGTCGAAGGATACCGTCAATGCCACTGGCTTTCTCCAGCAACAGCACTTTCTTGCTTCCATACCCCACACCACATAAGCCTATAGGGTCAATCAATGCACACAGAAGGATAGGGAGAGCAAGGACACTGCCCCCCTCTCACTTTTGACCAACCACAGGGGCACCATGACCTCAGACACATGCCAAGGCTCCATCTCCACAACTGGGAACATTCATTCCCAATCACGGGGATGGTAACTACAACCTGTATTTACATAGGAGCTGAGTTCATGTTTGAGCACATATACATAACAGAGGTGGGGGTCAGGGTGTTCTGTCATAAGTGGAGGGTAGAGCCACTATGCTTTCTCCCAATCTTTCTCTACATACACTGTCCTGTACCCCTGATATGTTGTTTGTACAAGACTCTTATTTTCCCCAAAAAAATACGTGTTACATATTGAATCATTCAGGATGGCATTTTTACAAAGTCAACAGGGCTATATTATGACAGCACGATTCAAGAAGAATGATTTAATAAAGGAAAAGAGATTGTGGACTATACTACCGTGTATAGTACACACTATCCGTTGCTGTATGTATTATCCTATTATGTAGTCTCTGCTTCATTTAATATACCATATAAATATTTATGCTTTGTTCCAGATTTGTAGTTCTTTTTAATTTCCACAATCCTAATCTTATTGCATTGCTTATTGGATGTACCATCCTATTAAGGGCATTGATTTACACTATGTAATTTGCCTGGAGTCTCATAAATAAATAAATAAATAAGTACTAGGCAGTAGTGAGAACTTTCCCATGAACTTAAATTACAGTTGCGGCTTGCAGAACTACGCTAAATTATGCTACTTGACTGCAGAGAATGATGGGCTTATTAAACATGCACAACACTGGCGAGTTTGTTGAATTTTACAATTACATCTTCTCCCCCCCGCAACAAAGATGAGAAACCCATTCAGAATTTAACAAGAAATCCTACCGTCATTTCTCAGAATTAAAGGGGTAGGAGGTCCCTGCACTCTGCTGTTGGTTACAGTGTTTGTCACCACGCATGTGTAATTCCCCGCGTCGGATTTCTCCACTTTCGCAATGTACAAATTCCCCGTTTCTTGCGAAACAAAACGACGGTTATCCTGGTGCACAAATGATGGGTATTCGTTGAAAATCCAGGCATAGGTCAGTTCTGAAAATTAAATAAAAACATTATTATTTATTTTTATTACTGAAAAGCTTTCTTTTTGCTTACTGTATATGGAAACCATAGGCCAGAAATAGGGAGCAATGTTAACACAGACAGTATTTTCTATAAAGATATCCTAGAGGTCTAGTCGTAGTATAGTCTGTGTACCTGTAGAACGTAACCATCACTTGGAGCAAGGTGAATTGATGTCCATCACCATTTAAAAAATCTGTTACTTATTACTTGCATCTGAGAAATGCTTAATGTCAGTGTGCAGTGGCATGCAAAAGACTCAGCTTTGCACTTGGTGATATCTGCAAATTAGTGACTGATGCTGAAGCACACAGCCAATATAAGCCACTGAAATGATCTCCCGGGTAATGTCAATTAACTCTGAAATTCTGCCAATTTAATTCTTCCTTCCCGCAGAACGATAAATGATAAAGTAAAAAATATATATCAAAGTACAGGGTGTTAGGGCTTTTAGTCATAAGAATAGCAAGCATGATGAACATTTAAGATCTATTTAAAAATATCCCGTTTTTCACCACAGTAATGCAAACGTGCGCCAAATGGGTTGGATCCTGCTGCATGTGCAAAAGTAGGGTTTGGTTTTTGCCAATTCTCCCCTGTCTGATGGTAGACCTCCAACTTCCCACTTATGCAACTCCAGGGAGGTCTCTGTCCCCAAGAAACAGAATTTCAGGGGACGTGATGGGCTACAGTAGGAGTGGGGAGGCAAAGAAGTCATGCTCTACAGACATAAATCCTTCTGTCAGCGGAAGTTTAACAACGGATTCAAGCCACTGAGTTTCCGCTGTTTCACTAATTTTTGTGTGTGTGCCTTAGAAAGAAAATAGGTTGGTTTCATTGCTAGGGACAACTTGCAGCAGCATTTTCTATCGAATGTTCAGTTTTTTACTCTACTTTGACTTTTTATGTGGCAAGCTGCAGCCGCTAGGTCCTATCGTAATGTCAGTGTACAGTGGTATGCAAAAGGCTCAGCTTTGGACTTGGTGATATCTGCAAATTAGTGACTGGTGCTGAAACATACAACCAATATAAGCCAATATGAGCCAGCATGGTGTAGTGGTTAAGAGCGGTGGTTTGGAGCGATGGACTCTAATCTGCCTGAGACCCTGGAGAGCCGCTGCCGGTCTGAGTAAACAATATTGACTTTGATGGACCAAGGGTCTGATTCAGTATAAGGCAGCTTCATGTGTTCATTTGTTCAATCTGGAGAACAGGGTTTGATTCCCCACTCCTCCACATGAGTGGGGGAAGCTAATCTGGTGAACCAGGTTGGTTTCCCCACTCCTACACATGAAGCCAGCCGGGTGACCTTGGGCTAGTCACAGCTCTCTTTGAGCTCTCTCAGCCCCACCTACCTCAAAGGGTGTCTGTTGTGGGGAGGGGAAGGGAAGGAGATTGTAAGCTGGTTTGATTTTTCCTCTGTCCTCTGGCATCCTCAAAACCCTACTTTTTTTAAAAATAAGGTATTTATTTTACTGTCTGTATACAGTGTATGAAATTGGATACCCAATAGTAGCTAATTCTATAAGGCCACAACTCAAAAAGGTCCAGACCCAAGTTCTACCCAGCCTCATCCCTTGATTGAAAGGGACTTTGCACTAGATACAGCAATAAAGTTAACTTTTGGTTAATAACTTCTGGACAGAGACAAGCTGAAAAAGGATTGGAGGGGGTGGAGAAAGAAACAAAAAGATGAGAATGACACGCAACCTCAGTGATTAACTGAAAACCATTATTAACTATGAAAACAGAATCACT
This sequence comes from Euleptes europaea, assembly GCF_029931775.1. Lineage (NCBI taxonomy): Eukaryota > Metazoa > Chordata > Lepidosauria > Squamata > Sphaerodactylidae > Euleptes > Euleptes europaea. The sequence continues at coordinate 47,349,361 of NC_079312.1, read as the reverse complement.
TTCTCCTGCTTTCTGCTACATCCTCTGCTTTGAAAGAGAGAGAGAAAACAAGTTCCACTTCACATGAGAAATGATGCCATCATTAAGACTAAACGTCCTCGATACCGTTTGTCTAATTAGTCTTCCTGGGGCTGGTGTAGCGGCTTGCGGCAGCCAATCAACACATTTTCTGAGGTAATAAGAAAGCTGCAGGTGGAGGCAGCTCTGTGAGCTCTCAGCCTTTGAAAAAGCCAATTCCATACCCTTCCCATAAGGCAGAGAGCCCTTGCACCATGACATTTTAACGTTATCTAGGTGGCCATAAGATGGGGTCACTCTGTCTTCTTGCAAAGGATTGTGGACTGTGTCACGGTCTCTGACATATATATGGTATTTTGTGAACATGTGCAGAATTAATTCCATGTAATTCCACATATAAAGCTTGAATATAACATGCAAACTGAACCACAAGCTACAGAGGCTTGTATAATGAAATGCTTGTGTAATGCAAATGTCCTTAGAACAGACTGACTGAATTCTCTCAAGGTCAGCTCTATCAAGAACTAACTAACTAAGTTACCCTAATCTTATCCTTGAAGGGGAAGAAAAGAGCACTTTCCTTATCCATCAATAAGATGTGACTAAAATCACCTTTCTGACTCAGCTGCCAGATGTCAGAATCTCACAAGCAGAACACTTTTGCCCGTCTCAAGATATCTTAATGTGCTAAGAGTGCATTAATAGCTTAAACTATGCTTTTTATAGCTCAAAAGGCATTAAAGTCAAAGATATAGATGTGCTTTCTTGCTTTCTGTAAGATATGCAACTGACCAGATGTTTATAAAGTGACAAATGTAAACAATAATTGTGTTTTATGAGTTATACAGTTAAATATTGTGCTACAGATTTCTAAATGGTCTCATTTAATGCGTATTGTCCTAACGAAGAGGATGGTATAAAAATTATGTATGTAACATGATCATGTAACCCAGAAATAAGTGTTTATACTTTAAGCTAAGTGGACTGAAAGGAAGGGAAGTCCATATATGGACATAAGGAGCTTAGCAGCTGCTACTAAGCCATTTCTGCATTGCTCCTGATATCTGATAGAGGGAATAAAAGGTGTCCCTCTTGATCACTGGTTCCCAACCGGGGGTCTATGGACCCCCAGGGGTCCGCGAGAACTAAATTAAGGTCCGCGAAACAAAGTTATAAACCCATAATAAATTAATATTTTCAATTAAAAGTTCTCTATTATAAAAATATATATTCAAATATTATTCTGAATTTAATGTTTAACTAACAGTTATGATTAAAGTTCATTTTCAAATTCTCAGAATTTTTATTTTGAACCTTGGGGTCCCTGCACTGAACAAAAAAGTCCTAGTGGTCCCTGGTCAAAAAAAGGCTGGGAACCACTGCTCTTGATGGATAAGAAAGAGGGGATAAAATATTTCTCTTTACTCTTAATGAGTCTAGAAACAGTATAAATACAGCCCCAGTTAGCCCAGAGATTTAGAACCTTCCAAAAGGCTCTCAGAAAAGGCTGAATGGTATGTATGGATTAAATACTTTACTCTAGACTTTGTGAATTAGATACTTTGAACTGAATAGTATGTAAGACTTGCTTGCTCTTACTGCATACATTGCTTTTACTGCATACATTGCATATATTTACTGCATATATTGAAATACATACATTGTATTTTTACATGAGTTTTTAGAAGTGTTAAAGACTTGATAATCTGCATTTACATATATTTTACTAGAAGTATATCAATAAAAAGACTTGCTTTTCAAAAGTAAGTAAAGTTGTTGAGTCCTGCTTACTCAATGATTGGCTGAATAAGATACCTTCACTTCTCAGTAAGTGGAACATTCTAAGAGCCTGTCATTCGAACAGCACGACCCGCTTCAGACTGTCCTGGAATACCCTCACAAATTCCCAGGGGCTCCCAGGCCCTAATCTGAAATATGACTTAGCATACCTTCCTTCCACCCTACCAAAGTTTACAACTGACGCTTGCTTGTTACAGCAGATGCTGGAGAAGCATGTACCAAGGAACAGGGTTGACAACCTCCAGGTACTAGCTGGAGACCCTCTGTTATTACAACTGATCTCCAGCCGAAAGAGGTAAGTTCACCTGGAGAAAATGGCCGCTTTGGTAATTAGACTCTATGGCATTGAAGTGCCCACCGCCCCAAAACCCCGCCCTCCTCAGGCTCTCCCCAAAAACCTCCTGCCGGTGGCAAAGAGGGACCTGGCAACCGTACCAAGGAACCAGGAGAGCAACTTCTGAATTCTCTCTCGCTGTTTCAGAACTTTTAAAGGGATAGTCAGGATCTCTGGATTGCAGTAGAGCAGCCCAAATGTATAACAAATGTATAATGCACATAACAGGTAAAGAAATCAACAAAACAGACCACTCCCAGTTTCCAAAGTCAACGTCTAAACCCTCCATCATTTCCCCAAAAGCACAACAGGAAGGAGATTCATGTTAGTATACACAGAGAAATTAGTTTTGCAGGCAACCGTTTTGCCTGTCCGACTTGCGGAATCCACACACAACTGCTTCTTCTCCTTCTGCCAAACAGTTTTCTTGTGCAGATATGCCCAAGAGGGTAAGAAAAGATGCCCAAAACTGTATACTAATTTAAGCAACAATCAACTTCATTATGACTAATTAGATAATATTCCCAGTTTTATAGCAAGTCTTTGGAAACTTTCCAAGATGGAACAGGAGGGATGCAGTTTGCGAGTTATATTAGAATCCAGCGGTTAGCTTAATCTATTATAAACTTACTGCAATAATATAAGACTAATGCCCCAAACACCCTGGAAATACTCAAGAAATTAGACATCAACAAGCTGCTGAAACTTTATAAAAGAGATTATAATTGTGGTGAAAAAAGTATATTCTTATTTGAATACTCTCTAATGAGTCATCATTATAATTGACCTCTGCTGTTGTGGTGTAGTTAGGAATAACAGGGCTCAGTCCATAAAATGGCATTGCTGTGCAACCACCAACCATGTCACTGGGGATTGTATAGGCCCATTATATTCTAATACTTCATTGTTTACCGATCTAGGATGAAGGCATGCAAATTGTTGGGCTTTTATTATAACAAAAACCCCCACAGGGTTAGACCATCTTCCTCTACTCTTTTTTGGAAGATATGATAATTATGTTTATGGGGGAACTATCTAATCATTGTATTTACACATGTGCATCTAATTAGAAGTAACCCCATGCTGATGTCAAGAGGATACTCAGAGTAAACAAGGTAGCACTTCTCAGCAGGCTTAAAATTTTTAACGAGTAATTAGCATCTTTTTTTGTGTGTGTTTTAATTTACACTTGCCAAACAATTAACTTGTTTCGCAGTAAAACCATTCAACAGACAGCCGTGTCTGTCTTTAGTATGCCAAGAGAAACCTTTAACTTTCAGTTATTCTCCACAGACCCTACACAAAAACAAGGAAGAACCCGACAATGCAAACTTGTTTAGCAACTTTAAAATAGCGTGTTCACAGCTGCCCTTGCATACGTATCATGAAAATAGGAGTCACTTCAGCGTAGAGCTATTCCATGCTAAAGAAGAACTCGTGCGGATGGTGAGACTAGGTGCCAATGATATGGGTCTTTCCCACAAAATCAGCACCACAAGGGAGACCAATGATTTTGAGGAAAGGGTCATTGATCAGCCCATGTGCCTCTGTAGCATGGGACAGCCACAATGAAACAGATTCCATTATGCCAGAGACTGCTGATACCTCTTGGGGATGGTGGGCAGAAGATGGGACGGTTAATGGTCAGTGCAGGCAGGATCAAAAGTAGGTAGAGCCAACTGATTCTGGTTTTATTGATTTATTTATGAACACATGAAGCTGCCCTCTACTGAATCAGACCCTTGGTCCATCAAAGTCAGTATTGCCTACTCAGACCGGCAGCGGCTCTCCAGGGTCTCAGGCAGAGATCTTTCACATCACCTACCTGCCTAGTCCCTTTAACTAGAGATGCCAGGGATTGATCCTAGGACCTTCTGCATGCCAAGCAGATGCTCTACCACAGCCCCTCCCCTATTTAGGCTTATATCCCACTCTCTATCCCAGCCAGGGCCAGGCTGCTAGTGCCTAACATCCATTAAAAGATAATGCAATAGCAAAAACAAATATACAACAATTCCAGTTTAAAACCTACATTTCTAATACAAAAATCAAATGGGTGTTTATTTATCGGCTCACAGGTCTGCGGTCAGCTTGGGAAAAAGCAGTCAGGATCCCCAGTTGGAAAATTCAGATGAGATGGAAGGAAGGGGAAGGGAGGCCAGCTACGATGGAAACAGTTGCTGCCCTCGACCATAGGCCTGGCAGAACATCTCGGTGTTACAGGCCCTGTGGAACAGTTTTGTTCCCATCCTTCTCCTTTGCATCACTGTAGAAGAGGTCATTTGTACAAAAGGGGGAACAACAACCTAATGCAACCTCTGCTTTTGCTAGTTTTTGCAATAATAGTAGGAAAACCCAGTGCAGAGCTGAAATCTTGTCACATGCCCTCCCATTCTTAAAATCCAATACTCAACATACTAGTCAGAATAGTAATGCTACTCCAGTACTTTTTTGGCTCTAGATTGGCTTAGTTACAGCCTTAGGGTTGCCAGTTCCGGGTTGGGAAATACCTAGAGGTTTTGGGGGAGGAGTCTGAGGAGGGCAGAGTTTGGGGAGGGGAGGGACTTCAATGTCGTAGAGTCCAATTGCCAAAGTGGCTATTTTCTCCAGGTGAACTGATCTCTATCGGCTAGAGATCAGTTGTAATAGTGGGAGATCTCCAGCTAGTGGAGGTTGGCAACCCTATACAGCCTCCATCTTTGAATAAAATGGATTTCAGACCCTGACTCTGTGTAGTTTGCCATTAGAAACTGGCGTTTGCTGAGACTGCAATGATACAACATTGTGTGGTTGTTGTGCATTCCATGAGGAACATCTAACCGCAAGCAGCTATAAACACTAGAAAATAACCTCTCAGTACTGAGAGAAAGCTTTCGTTTGGGGGTTGCAATTTGTCAAAGCTTGTCCAAATGGATTTTAACAACAGAAGACCCCTCCCACCAGACAACCCCTATAATGTTTGGCCTGTTGTGATTTGGAGATGCAAGGTGCTTTGAAGCTCACCAGGGAACTCCTAAGACCGTGACAGCCACTTGTTTTCCCAGGTAAGAGAGCTATAAAATGCACCAAGAAGTCGGAGAGCAGAGATCTGTTTCCACAGGGAGACAACAATTTACGCTACCTGCCTGGAAAGGCAAGATGAATAGCTGTTGCAAAACATAATCTGGGTGTTGAGATGTGTGGAACATGCCCCCTTGGTTGATTGGGAGATCAGGGTTCACCTTTCCATGTGGGGACAAGTTCCCCAAATCTGGACAGGGTAAGAGGCTTCCCTCCAGCTAAGGCAGGAAGGGTTAAAATGCTGGAAACATACATTAGTTGTTGTTCAAATACTAGGAGATGGATTCTCCTGCATAGAGAGGGTGGGGGTCAGGATGTGCATTTGTTCCATGCACATCCAAGAAGGGATGTGTATTTACTTTATATCCCACCTTTCTCCCCAAAGGGGACCCAAAGCAGCTTACATCATTTTCCTCTCCTCTATTTTATCCTCACAACAACCCGGTGAGGTAGGTTAGGCTGACTGTGTGACTGGCCCAAGGTCAACCAGCAAGCTTCCACGGCAGACTAAGGATTTGAACATGGGTTTCCTAGATCCTAGTCTGACACTTTAACTACTATACCACGCTAGCCTACTGGTTTATCCATGCTTTTTCATATGTATTCCTATATCATACATCTGACTCAGTTTGCAATTTGCTATTGTAACTCATTATACAGTAGTGATTTTCAATAAACCACTTAATTCATATTGGTAACATTTTGGAGTCTGCCTCTTCATACTGACAGTTGCATACACACCAGGGTGATGAGAACCCATAGGAATAAAGGCCTCCTTATTAAGGGGAACTAATGAATATTGGTATTTTGGTCACGTCATGAGACGACAAGAGTCACTGGAAAAGACCGTCATGATAGGAAAAGTTGAGGGCAGCAGGAAAAGAGGAAGACCCAACAAGAGATGGATTGACTCAATAAAGGAAGCCACAGCCTTCAATTTGCAAGATCTGAGCAAGGCTGTCAAAGATAGGACATTTTGGAGGACTTTCATTCATAGGGTCGCCATGAGTCGGAAGCGACTTGACGGCACTTAACACACACACAATGAATATTGGTACACTGGCCAGGTTTGGGGATGGGAGGGACTTCATTGGGGTATAATGTCAGAGAGTCCACCTTCCAAAGTGGCCATTTTCTCCAGGGGAACTGATCTTGGTCTCCTGGAGATCAGTTCTAATAGTGGGAGATTTCCAGCCACCACCTGGAGGTTGGCAACCTTAATTCTTACAGATCCACTGACCAATCAGGGTCTCAGAGGGAGCCATGGTTCCCAGCCAAAGTAACTACAGTAACTAACAAAAAATCTTCTGCTGTTGTAGGCAGGGACTTGTTTGCTCACAGTGAAGAGTAAAACAAAGACAAGACAAAGAGTTACTTGGCTAACAGCTTGCCACCTCTGGGCTGCCCGCTAAGGTCAGTGAGGAGGCAGGCAAGAGAGGAGGGGGGCAGCTTGAGTTGGTGGGTCACTGCCCCATCATCCTGCCTCCATGCCATCCTGCAAGACATATGAAGACAGCCACAATCTCTGTTTGAAGGGGTCAGACAAGGTACAGGCATCAAAGCAAACAGAGCTCTAGAAAGCTAGAGGTAGAGCATGCTCAGACCACCTTCATCACTCCCACGCGTCACAGTAAATCACCATGGATCATTGCCTTTTATCACCTCCCATCTGAGTTCCTTTCTGGACTGCCTTAATGGTGACTTAGTGCATGATGCAGCAGTTGTACATCTTTTTGGTAAGTGCAGTTATCACACGGATTAATGTTGTGAGACCGTTCTTATTCAATCAAACACATTGTCTCATTTTTTTTTAAAGTTAGAGGTATTGGAATGGGCATTAGTGAGGTCTATTAGGACTCATTTTCAGACGCTCTATGCTAAAGAACCTTTTTTTTACAATAGGACTCAAAACTAACACATCAGTTGGGTTGACATTATTAGTGCTCCAGTGTAAATATTATGCATAGTTTTCCTTTGTATCTATTAAACAGCTTTTCATATAGCCACATTCATGTATAAATGATAAACGGAAGCAAGGAGGCAACCACTCTGACAGGTATTTCTAAAATATGTGGTGGATACTTTTGAGTATTGTGTAATTTTATCTCCCTGGACTCTCACACTAATAGGGTTGCCAGGTCCCTCTTCCCCACTGGCGGGAGATTTTTGGGGTGGAGCCTGAGGAGGGCGGGGTTTGGGGAGTTCAATGCCATAGAGTCCAATTGCCAGGGCGGCCATTTTCTCCAGGTGAACTGATCTCTATCGGCTGGAGATCAATTGTAATAGCAGGAGACCTTCAGCTAGTATCTGGAGGTTGGCAACCCTACACACTAAACTAGGAATTTAACAAAGCCATTAAAAGTATAATGTGTATACGGCCAGGATACCCAGTTATAGAATTTTAAATTATTCTATGAATTCAGAAATGTTTAACCAAAAGTATGTCTGAACACAGGTTTAACAGCAGAATGTAAATATGCAGCAAAATACTTATTTTGAATTCCTATAGCTATTTGTGTCTGTTCAGACTTGATGGATTTCTTCTGATAAGGCTTCACATACTAATTGCTCTAGAAGTGACAAGCAGTTCCTGTCCCACAGGCAATTTGTAACAACTGAGTAAACAGACGCTTAAAATACAATAGGAAATGGCTTTTGGCGAGTCTGCCGAACAAGTGAAACACTATTAGAACTTATAACAACAAGATGCCTGCCAATGCTGAGAATGGATGTATAGCAGAAGGGCAATTTATGGCTTCCCAGCTAGATAGTACCCGATATGCTATTGACATTTGTCAGCGCCATCCAGGAATTTTACCTTAGCTAAGCCCTCATTTTAGTTTTAACAAACATGAACACTGGTCTGACCTAGGCTTCTCCTTCCCGAAATACGGTACCACTTATGTATTTTTATTTGTGCAATTTGCTTAGCTATTTACACAAATGTTATAAATCTATCTTTATGGTAGCTACATTATGTATCTTTCTTACCAAGGCCGTGTAACATTTAAGGGGAGTATATGCGGAACCAATGCTTGCCTGCAATTTGATGCCCTAGGGTTGCCAGCTCTTGGTTAGCAGCCATTTCCAACCCTGGGAAAATTTATACCCAAGATAGTGGGACCTGCATGTTTCTTTGGCCCATATGGGCCCGGAGGCTGCAGTGTGAGCAGGAAGGGGTGGCATCACTCTAGGGTTGCTAGACAATGCCTGGCAACCAGTGTGAGTGCTTTGGGTAGCACTAGGAATCAGAAGAATCTATGGTTTTACCATAGAGTTTATGGTCATTTCTAGAGCTACCCTATGTCACGTACTTTAAAAAAAAAATACTGGAAGTGATATGGACCTGCAGCTGGCGTCACTTAAAAAAAAAAAAGCTCAACAGGAGCAGGGGCCAGGGGATCCCCCACCCCTATCAGGGGAATGGGACCCCTAAGTCATTCCCTTCTTCCTTATCTGCCAGTAAAGGCAGGAGGCAGAGACCCAGCGAATGCAAGCTATGGGATGCAATTCAGGAAATGCAATTACTGCCCATCTTATATTAATTTCTATAAAAGATACCCACACAAGCCACTGAAATAAATGGAGAAAACATGCAATAGTCATGTTTGTAGGTTATGGTAGTTTATACAGGAATTAGATAAATATCTCCAAGTATAATAATATAACCATCTTTTCTCCCAAGGTGTAACTTTTTTTTTTTAAGGTATCCTCACATCATCTGATAGCCAGCATGGTGTAGTGGTTAAGGTGTTGGACTAGGACCTGGGACTAGGATCATGTGCCATGGAAGTGTCCAAAGTCACACTCTCTCAGTGTGATCCTGGTTAGTATTTGGCTGGGAGATATCCAAGGAAGACCAGGGCCGTGACGCAGAGGCAGGCAATGGCAAACCATCTCAGAACGTCTCTTGCCTTAAAAACCCTATAGGGTTGCCATAAGTCAACTGTGACTTGATGGCAAAAAACCCCAACAACTATCTGCATCTACGAAGGTTACAAAATGACTCAGAAGCTCAAGTAATCCACAAGATAAGGATTGTTACGTTATTTTGCAGAAGACATATGACAACTACCAGAACACTGTAGGGAATGTTTACTGTTTTCACAGGATTATATTTTTTGTACGTGATTGGCAGAGTAATACAACAAACCTAACCATTGAGCCCCCACAAACCTAACCATTGAGCCAGCGTGGTGTAGTGGTTAAGAGCGGTGGTTTGGAGCGGTGGCGTTTGATCTGGAGAACCGGGTTTGATTCCCCACTCCTCCACGTGAGTGTCAGAGGCTAATCTGGTGAACTGGATTAGTTTCCCCACTCCTACACACGAAGCCAGCTGGATGACCTTGGGCTAGTCACAGTTCTGTCAGCCCCACCCACCTCACAGGGTGTCTGTTGTGGGGAGGGGAAGGGAAGGTGATTGTAAGCCGGTTTGAGTCTCCCTTAAGTGGTAGAGAAAGTTGGCATATAAAAACCAACTATTCTTCTTCTCTTTGTGTGTGAGTTTTTACTTGCTACTGAAGGTAATGCTTTACGCATCTGACAAAATGAGTTCTGTCTCACAAAATATTACTCCAATTAGACCAGTTTCGCTTTAAAGTTCCACAACGCTTTGTTGTTCAAGTAATTTTTTTTACATTGAGCTTTTGATGTCAGCCGATATGTTTAAGAGAATCTGTAACCGTACGCATTTTCTCTCTGAAGAGATATTTAGATTTGATTGATTTAAAGCAGGGGTGGGGAACCTTTTTCCTGCCAAGGGCCATTTGCATATTTATAACATCATTCGGGGGCCATACTGGATATTGATCTCCCTGTGGGGGTGGGTGGGGGGGGAGGCTAGGGTTGCCAAGTTCCTCTTCGCCATGAGTGGAAGGTTTTTTGGGTGGCACCTGAGAAGGACGGGGTTTGGGGAGGGACCTCAGTGCCATAGAGTCCAATTGCCAAAGTGGCCATTTTATCCAGGGGAACTGATCTCTATTGGCTGGAGATCACTTGTAATAGCAGATCTCCAGCTAGTACCTGGAGATTGGTAACCCTAGTTCCTTACTGTTTTCTCTCTACATATCAAGACAAATGGAAAGGTGTTTGGAGGGTGGCTTGTGGGCAGTTCAAAGGTGGAATAGGACTGCACGCCCCTCCACCCGAGGGTGCCGGAGAAGCCACCGGAGGGAGGGAAAGAAGGGAGGGAGGGAGGGAGGGAGAGGGAGAGGGAGAGGGAGAGGGAGAGGGAGAGGGAGAGAGAGAGAGAGAGAGAGAGAGAGAGAGAGAGAGAGAGAGAGAAAGAAATGGAGCAAGGGGCCGCCCTTGCTGTGGGCCACCTCCCACATGCCTGGAGCGAGCAGCAGCAGGAGGATCCCCCAGCCGGCTGGGCCTTGCCGCCACCTCTTCCACCCAACCCTTTCAGAGGAGGCCCGTTTGGCGCGGAGGGAAGGAGGGAGGGAGCCCAGCCCCCTAAGCCCCCTGCCCAGGGGGGATCTCCCACCGGCCGGCCTGACCCGAGGGAGGGCTCCTTCCTACCCACTTGCGAGGGGGGGATGTGGTGGTGGGGCACAGCTTCAGGTTTGTGAGAGGCGAGCGGGGTGGGGCAGAGCCTCCTTCGCGCCCACCTGCCAGCCACGCCCCTCCGCTTGCACAGGCCCTGAGGGCCCCGGAGAAGCCGCCGGCCATGCCGAGTGTGGGCGCTTGGCGTCTGTTCCCCACTCGCCCGGCCATCTGCGCACGCTCCAGTGGCGGCAATGGCGGCGGCTTCTGGGGAGAGTCCGCGGGCCACCGACAATGATGGCGGAGGTTCCCCACCACTGATTTAAAGGTAGACAGTTAATGAACAATACAAAGATTCATCGTGTAATCCTAAGCATGTTTGCTCAGAAGTACATCCCAGTTTATTCAGTAGAGTTTGCATCCAGGTAAGCGTGCACAGGATTGCAGTCTGAGTGTGTGCAGTACTTATGAGTGCTAGGCTAAGATCTGTGTTCAAAGTCCCCATCTGCCATGAAGCTTGATGGATGACCTTGGACTAGTCATTCTAGGCTAGTGGAAAGTGCACTCAAGTAGCAGATGACTTATGGTGACTGCAGAAGGTTAAGGCAAGAGATGAACAGAGGTGGTTTTCCACTGTGTAGCGACCCTGCACTTCCTTGGTGGACTCCCATCCAAGTACAAACCCGGGCAGGTCCTGTTTAGCTTCTGACATACAACAACATTGGGCTAGCCTGGGCAAAGTCAAGGTGTCAGCCTCATCCACTACACTGGGTTGTTATGAGAATAAAATGTGTGGAGCGAAGTCAGCTTTACACTTGGTCAGCTGGAGAAATTCAGATTTCATCTTATTTTTTTAAAAAAATGTACACTGAGTTGAATACAGGTCCCCCATGAATACATTCCTAACATGGTACTATGACATAACTTCTGCCTAAGTTGAAGGTTTAAAATTTTAAGAAACATAAAAGAGCCAGAATCCAGTAACACCTTAAAGACTAACAAAATTTCTGGCAGGGTATGAGCTTTCGTGAGCCACAGCTCACTTTTTCAAATATCAAATTTAAGAAAGTTAATTTGAAAACTGAAGCACTTCATAAATATTACTTTTGGCATGCTATGAGCAAGGAAATATCAAAATGAAAGCATCAAAATAGAAGGAAAAAGAGTGAAATCTGACAAAAACTCCTTATCTAAATTATTTTAATTAGGTAACTTTTCAAACAAATTCTTCGGGGCTTGTGAGTCTTTCATGCACATTTACTTTTTTGGTTTAACAAAGATAATGTGACTGTGTACACTTTCTCCGTCTTCTATGCCCACACTTTATGACCAATAACACTAAAAGAATTTTTACAGCATCTAGTAAAAGAATAAATTTTCCATAGAGACAGACTTGCCACCGAGAAAATTTGAAAGGCTCGTGTAATGATTATAGGGAAAGCTATTAAAATCCCATTATTAAATTCACTATAAAGTTAAATAGAAGATTGAAAATTTAAATTAATATCATCAACAAAAGGGGAACATTCATAACTTTTATTAACAGTAGAATATTGCAATATGCAATATGCAATAATATATATAATTCAGTTTGTTAACGATACCTCTAATCTACAGATTTTCACCCAGAATTTCACCCCCAACAAGAGACTCCCTCTTAATCACAGAACTTTTCAGTTCTCTAAAATCTCAGAGGTAAGAGGCAACAAAGCAAAGTGCTGATCTAGAAGTTAAGGGATAAAAATGCTGTGCCTGTCTACCATCCGTTTTGAATAATTGCAGAAAGCATTAAAACTGTGACAGTATTCGAGACTCCCATTGCCCTTTCCCCCCTTATCTGTCACAATTATAAATTATAACCTTGCAGTCACACTACATTATAACATGTTGTAGAGAATAGTGTATTGCTAGCAAATGACTAGGAGATAAAAAATAAGGCCAAGGCCAATGGCGCAAAATAGGTAAAAATATTTTTGATTACTCGGAATAAAAATTCCCTATGCATTTTGCCCAAGGGGCTTCCTCAGGGGAATCTGTAGTTATTCCAGTAGTCCTTCAAATGAGCATAAATTCTGTAGCAAGTTGCTAATGAAAATGTTTTACTATATACCAGTATCTAGTCAAGACAGTATCTCTCTAATTGCAAATTACTAGACCTGATCTTCGGTCAGGGGCAGCATTTGAACTCAATCCCACTTCCATATATGGGATTTCCCCATGTATGTTTTTTGCACAAAGGAGCATGAATTGTCACAGCTTCCTGCTGCGACATGCCATCAGCTTCCAGCACTCTATGTACGGGTTTCTCTTGCTGGTCCCTGCCTTTTGGTTCTCCTGACACCTACTTCTTACAATTAAAGTGAAACTGAATGAAATAATTCCACTGTTTGCCATGCCAACATCTCAGAAGATCTAGGACCCATATGCAGTTATGTGGAATGACTGTGTTAGAGTTCTAACATTAAATATCATGGAATATACTAACACATTTACTTAATAATGCTTGTAGTACAAGTTGATAAGCAAAAGATTTTTTAAAAATTAACTAAGAAAAAAGGGGTTGATCCACAATTTACTTTTTAGACTTGGATACAAAGAAGTACTTGAGACAAATGGACAAAATATGTGTCTTATCAGTTGTGAATGTCAGATCAGAGCTCGAGCGGCTGTTTTTCCCAAATGAGTAAGTGGCTGCAGGGAAACTGCTTTTTGCCGACTGATCTAAACGGTGGTTTGACTCACCAATACAGCAGTTTTCTCCATGGAAAAGCAAACTTTACGAAAATAAGAACAGCCCTGCTGGATCAGACCAAGGCCCATCAACTTCAGCAGTCTGTTCACACAGTGGCCAATCAGGTGCCTCTAGGAAGCCCCCAAACAAGACGACTGCAGCAGCACCGTCCTGCTGTGTTCCACAGCACCTAATATAGTAGGCATTCTCCTCTGATCCTGGAGAGAACAGGTATGCATCATGACTAACATTCCTTTTGACTAGTAGCCATGGATAGCCCTCTCCTCCATGAAAATGTCCACTCTCCTCTTAAAGCCTTCCAGGTTGGCAGCCATCACCACATCCTGGGACAGGGAGTCCCTAATTTACCTACGTGTTGTGTAAAGAAATACTTCCTTTTATCTGTTTTGAATCTCTCGCCCTCCAGCTTCAGCAGATGACCCTGTGTTCTAGTATTATGAGAGAGGGAGAAAAGATTCTCCCTCTCCACTCTTTCCATACCATGCATAGGTTAATAGACCTTTGTCATATCTCCCTCAGCCATCTTCTTTCTAAGCTAAACAGTCCAAAGCGTTTCAACCACTGCTCATAGGGCAGCTGCTCTAGCCCCCTGATCATTTTGGCTCCTCTTTTCTGCACCTTCTCAAGCTCTGCAGAATCCTTTTTTTTTAGGTGTGGTGACCTTTATTTGGCATCTGCAGCAGTGCAGAGGAAATTACCAGATGTGCCTTGCAAATAACCGAATGTCAATACCCTGGTACATGGCAAAGCTCTCGGAGGGAGCAATTTAAAGCAGACTTTAGCATGGCTTCTTTACTGTTATCTCTGGAGTTCCTGAACACATAAAGAAATAATTCATTTCCCTTTAGACTAGTTTCTTTCACACTATCTACATTTGCGTGTTTTTGAGAACTTGGATCCTGGTTTATTTTTCTCCTATAGCTTATTTCATTGTTCTCCCATGTACCAACCAGCGGTAAAAATGGTTTTTATTAGTCAAGAACTGGAACTTTCTACATAAAAAATGTTTAATTACAGACAGCTCCCATACCCCTGTATGTGTTTATTACTCACAATTACAATCAACAACAGACTACCCCGTGGCGATACAGGTACTACTGCCTATATCTGACTTTGGTGGTAACTCTATCCCCACATGTAGTCAAGTTGGTAAGTGCAGGGAATGTATATGTATCCAGAAGAGGTGGGGGGAGCCCACTCAGCACAGGATACCGCTTATGCATCCTCACAGATTCCTAGGTCCCTTGATGATGATGATGATGATGAAGAAGAAGAGTTGGTTTTTATATGCCAACTTTCCCTATAACTTAAGGAAGAATCAAACCGGCTTACAATCACCTTCCCTTCCCCTCCCCACAACAGATACCCGGTAAGGGAGGTGGGGCGGAGAGAGTGTGACTAGCCCAAGGTTACCCAGCTCGCTTCATGTGTAGGAGTGGGGAAACAAATCCAGTTCACCAGATTAGCCTCCGCCGCTCCTGGGGAAGAATGGGGAATCAAACCCGGTTCTCCAGACCAGAGTCATAAGAACATAAGAAAGGCCCTGCTGGATCAGACCAAGGCCCATCAAGTCCAGCAGTCTGTTCACACAGTGGCCAACCGGGTGCCTCCAGGAAGCCACAAACAAGACGAGTGCAGCAGCACCATCCTGCCTGTGTTCCACCGCACCCAAAATAACAATCTGGGCATTTCATTTTGGACCAACTGAAGTTCTCGAACAATCTTCAAAGTCAGGTCCGCACAAAACAGATTGTGTGTGTGTAAAGTGCCGTCAAGTCACAGCCGACTTATGGCGACCCCTTTTGGGGTTTTCATGGCATGCTCCTCTGATACTAGAGAGAATAGTCCATCGCTCTTAACCAATACACCATGCTGGCAATGGGCAAGCTAGGAGCCTGAACCCCAAGAACCAATCCAGTCATGAGTACAGAGCTTATGGATAAAGATGTATAAAGTCACATTTAAGCAATGTGATTCCCTTAAGGTGAAAAAAGATTTTTTTGCTATGAAGAACTTCTGTTTACAGAAGTCCAACTAGAAGCATGGCAAAAGTCCTTCCTGGTTTTGTTCATGAGTAACCATTTGACATCCAAAGAAAATGGAGGTAGCATGGGCATGGTTACAAATAAGAAGAGTTGGTTTTTATATGCCGACTTTCTCTACCACTTAAGGGAGACTCACACCGGCTTACAATCACCTTCCCTTTCCCTCTCCACAACAGACACCCTGTGAGGTAGGTTGAAGCTGAGGGAATGTGACTTGCTCAAGGTCACCCAGCTGGCCAGTTCACCAGATTAGCCTCCACCGCTCATGTGGAGGAGTGGGGAATCAAACCCGGTTCTCCAGATCAGACTCCACTGCTCCAAACCACCGCTCTTAACCACTACACCACGCCGTTGCAGCACAAAAAAAAGCAGTCAACCAGGGAGGGAAGGGCTGTGACTCAGTGGCAAAACATCTGCTTGGCATGCAGAAGGTTTCATCCCCAGACTCCAGTTAAAGGATGTGATAACAGGTGATGTGAAAGACCTTTGTCTGAGACACTGGAGAGCCACTGCAAGTCTGAGTAGACAGTACTGACTGTGATGGACCAGTGGTCTGATTTAGTATAGGGAAGCTTCAGCCCCACATACCTCACAAGATGCCTGTTGTGGGGAGGGGAAGGGAAGGAGATTGTAAGCTGGTTTGATTCTCCTTTAAAAAAGGTAGAGAAAGTTGGCATATAAAAAACCAACTCTTCTTCTTCTAACAGGGAGGGAGTTATCAAAACAGTCATAACATATCAGTTCTGTATGCTTTGCACTGGCTTGATTTCTTTCCAGCCCTAATACAAGAAGGCAGTTTTGACCTTTGAAGCCTAGTTGGCATAGTTCTAAAGTTATGAATGAGCCTGGACACTCAGATCTGCTGGCCATTCTTTGCTGCAGGAACCTGCTCTTTGTGTCTCATGAAATCTCATGGAAAATAGAATGTGCTAGTATTTAAGGTGTCATGATGCATTTTGTTATTTAACAGAAAATTTACTCTAAGATTATTTGTGTAATGAAGAAGCCCAGGAGAGTTGAGTAGCACCATACTGCAGACCTGTATCAACAGAGGGCTTAGTATCATCAGGCTGCAAACTAGCGGGGTTTCTCTAATCCAGTGAGTATTGTATTGTAACATCACAACCATTGCTTAGTCTCTGAAATACTTCTAATTATGCTGGGCATTGGATTTTCTTTCATTTAAAATATCAGGGTGGAGGGAAGACAGCATGGTATAGCCCTTTCTCGTCAGGGTCACTACTTGGATGGATGACCACCAAGGAAAACTCTGCAGAGAAGGGAATGGCAAACCACCCTTGCTTCTTGCTTGCCTTGAAGACCGCTTGCTGGGGTCGATATATGTCTGTTACGAGTTGATGGCACATATGTACGTAAACTAACAGAATTTCTTTTATGAGTTCTATTAAATTCTCCTCGTTCAGAAGTATACCCCTCTTCAAATTGACAATAGATTGGGATAAGGGTTTTTTCTAAATGCATGATGCTGTATAACATTATAGTCTCTTGGAAAATTTGCTCCCCCAAATTCAGACTTGAGGGGGGAAATTGACCTAGTTTGCAGTAACCTTTTGATGACAGAAAAAGGTTTCTAGCTGCACCTTCAGATGACGATCAACAACTGAATTAGAATGCATGGGAGAAAAAACGGAAATTCACATGCAACTGGTTTTGTTTTTGTCTCCTGTAATATTATCACAATAGAGTATGTTTCTAGCTTGCTCTTTGTTACACTGAAGGAGCAATGTAGTTCTATGGGGTACCATCAAACTCCCAGAGTTGCTTGTTACCTTTAATTCCCAGTGACTTCCTGAAGAACAATCAGAGCTAAAGCTTCAGTATTTGCTTGGTATGTTTCCTTGGAGTGTTCAGTGGCCTTGAGTAATAGCCATAATAGAAAAAAGGGTCCCTCCCCCTTCTCCAGCCCAACACAATTGCTGCCCCTATTTGTTTTAAGCACACACACCCCCAATTTAAGGTAGACAAATGAACTTCATGAATACCAAAATACACAACCCAGAACTTCTGTTACTTTGTATATAGGCAGAGGACATAACAGAATTTTCGCTGATTAAGTGACAATTTCTATGCTAGAGGAACCCACATAAAAGTGTATTACTGCTATCCACATTACGGAACACATGGCAGGCTGTGATAGAGCACCATGTGCCATGCAGCAGGATGTCATGACAATGCCTCTAGGAAGCCAAAGTGAACAGGCCATGTCAGATTTATCTTAAAACGTTCTTACTTCGGAGGGTTTGTTAGCAGCGTGCTTAATACATCTCCTTGTGAATTTCCATAGTAATTTCCACAGAGACTTCACTGAACACCCTCGAAAAGAGCTGGTGTTTCGCTGCGTTCCTCGGCAGCCACAGCATGCATCCTATACATTCTAGATGGCCCTAATATTATCCCACTTCCCTTTCCCTCTCTCAAGTGCTGCTATCCTTCACTTTTATTTCCTTACAAAGCAATCCGTTTTGTAAAGGGATAAAAAAAGGGAGGAGTGAAAAGGGGCCCAGAGCACGCCGAAAGAACGATCTCTCTCTTTGGAGAATGCTGAAAGATTTCCAAATACAAAAACTATTTCCTCAAGAGCCGCCAGTCCCAGCAGACTCCTATACCAGATAAAGTTACACCACAGAGTTGTTTATTAAAAACCCGTATTTATTTAGTCTAGCTTTCTTAGAAGATTGCATACCGAGGGGTACAATCCTATGAACACTTTCCTTGGAATAAGTTCCATTGAATGAAACAAGACTTTCTTATGTGTAGACCTATTTAGGATTGCTCTATTTATTTCTAGCACACTCTGTCATAAAAGGCTTGAGCCAGGTTATAACGATAAAACGGTGGGCTGTGGCTCAATGGCAGAGCATCTGCTTGGCATGCAGAAGGTCCCAGGATCAATCCCCGGCATCTCCAGTTAAAGGGACTAGGCAAGTAGGTGATGTGAAAGACCTCAGCCTGAGATCCTGGAGAGCCACTGCCAGTCTGAGTAGACAATACTGACTTTGATGGACCAAGGCTCTGACTCAGTATAAGGCAGCTTCATGTGTTCATGTGTGAGGCAAAAAATAAAATAAAATGCAATAATGGACAAATAAAGTAACAGAATATGCAACTATGGCTAAGTTAAAGTCTTTAGTGAATAATAGATCAACCTCTGATTTTGATGAAAAATGGAAAGTATTTCTTGAGTATATAGTTGTTCACTGATAAAAATAATAGAACGTAAAAATTTACGTAAGAAATGTGCTATCAGATATGCAATTATAATATTCAAAGACGGTACAATTGAATAGATGTTATAAAGTAAGTTCCATTATAATGTGAGAATCTGATATGAATGTCTGTATGTTTGTATATTTTATAATATTTGTTTGAAAAATAAGAAAAAAGTTTTAAAATGTAATACATGTAAAAAAACCAACTCTATGAATAAAAAAACTCACTAGCAAAATCACAGTACAGTCCTAAACAGAGGTACAGTGTTCTAAGTCCATTCAGGTTTAATAGGCTTAGAACAGTGTAAGAATTGCACGGATGGTATCCCTGCTAATTTCTTCTTCTTTTTCCTGCCTCCCTCTGTTTCCAGACAGACTAGACATAGAGATGGAACAAGTATAAGGCAGTAAATCATTCCCCATCTCCCCTTAAAATTGATATTTGTCACACAAGCAAATAAAAAGGGGATTTTTTTGCAGCTGTCATGCAATGTTGGTACTAGGGTTGCCAACACGCTTGGGAAATACCTGGGGATTTGAGGGTGGAGCCTGGGGAGAGGAGGGACCTCAGCAGCAGGGTTTAATGCCATAGAATCTATCCTCCAAAGCAGCCATTTTCTCCAGGGGCATTGATCTATGTCAGTGATGGAGAAACTTTTAGAGACCGAGTGCCCAAACTGCAACCCAAAACCCACTTATTTACCGCCAAGTGCCAACACGGTAATTTAAACACGATAATTTAAGCCAACACGGCTTAAAGCATCTACCGCAGGGGTGGAGGCCCTTTTTCCTGCAAAGGGCCATTTGCATATTTATAGCATCATTGGGGGACATACCAGGTGTAGTTCTCTCTGGCCGATGCGCGGCCCTCCGCGAGCACCCTGAGAAGGAGGAGACAGCCGGTGAAAACCGCCGGGGAGAGGAGCCTGAGGAGGAGGACTGTGGCCTGGAGCTGGTCTTTTGGGAGATGCCTGAGGGGGACGAGGAGGAGGAAGGCGGTGAGGAGCTGCTGCTAGAGCCTGGAGGAGGAGGCCCGGCCTCCTTGCCACTGGCCTCCCTGCCGCCTGTCAGCTGTTGGGGGGCGGGAGGGGGGAAAAAGGAAGAAGCCAGCCGCATGTGTGTGAGGTACAAAGCCTTCAGCCCTGCTGATGCGCGCGCGCACGCAGGTGGGGGGAGAAAGGTGGTGTGTTGGGCGCTCTTCCCTGCCAGCCCCCCTCAAAGCCCCCTGCCAGTGGCAGTGGCACTGAGACCAGCCCGGGGGGATGACAGCGGGGGCGGCGAGGCCAGACGCAACGACGCCGGGGCTCCAGGCTCCAGCAGCAGCTCCTCCTCGCTGCCTTCCTCCTCCTCGTCCCCCTCAGGCGGCTCCCAAAAGTCCAGCTCCAGGCCGCCGCCGCTGCTGTCAGAAGGAGGCTTCGGCCAGGAGAGTGCCGCCTAGCCCCTCGCCCCCGGCCCGGCTCCCCTAGCCCGGCCCCCAGGAGAGGGGCCCCCGCCCCTTCTATTGCGCTCGGCCCAGCCTCCGGATGGAGGCGTCGGAGAGGGCGCCTTTTCCGAAGGGAGCGCAGCATGGCCGCCACACAGAAAGGCTCCGGCTGCTGCAAGGGGAGGAGTGCATGCCCACAGAGAGGGCTCCACGTGCCCAATCCAGCATGCGTGCCATGCGTTCACCAACACGGATCTATGTAGTCTGGAGATCAATGGTAATCCCGGGAGATCTCCAGCCCCCACCTGGGTGGCAACCCTAGGGTGGCAACCCTAGTTGGCCCAGCATTAGCAATCATCATAAGTTTTAAAATTATTTCTGTTGTGCTGTCTGCTACTGGGTGTTGAAACTTCTACTGCTTTGGCTGTGCATGGGCTTTGTAATCCTTGGTTTCAAAAGCAATACACATATTCATAAAAATAAATAGTAAATACCTCTAAGGAATCATGATTGGGACCTTCACAGCAGAAGACAAGTGCATGAAGGGAACTGTGTATGCAGTGGCAGGGTAGGGGGGTATTAAATCCACCGTCACTTCCAGGCTGAAAATAATTACATAATCAAGACTTACACTACGTGTGAATGAGCCATGGGCATGCTGAGAAATCTGGCTGCATGGAAGTATAAACATGTCTAAGTCAGAAGAAGAAACAAGGGGAAGTCTTTATATTGTTACTCTTTTAGATGCAGACAGGCTTGCAGGCTTTTTTGTGTCGCTAAATGCAGTTATATCAAAGTGACACATCACCCAATTTCATTGTTCTCCACATGAGCAGCTGAGGCCCATTTTTTGGCTGTGTACATGCCTACAACAGCAAGCAGGCTCATAAGTGAAAGCCAGGCTGTATAATGATATTGGACAATTCAAATAAATAAGACACAACTCATCTTCTGAGACCTCAAGTTCTGATTCCATATTTGAAAAGGAAAGCTTCAAACCAAAGTCAATACAGAAAATGTTGTCATTAAGCTAGGTTGCAAACTCGTCATAGAAAAGACATTAGATATATTTCAGGACGAAAACAGACATAGGCCTTTTATGTATGGCTGTTTCTCTCATGGTCACCGCCCCCGACTACTTTGGGGCTTTGTTTTGATTATGCATGCATTTTCCAACCTTCAGAGTTTGCCTTGCTCTCCCCGCATGTATTCCTCACATTTTCTGGATGCTGGCTAAACAGTATCCAGAAAATGCAAGAAAAACGCACGGAGTGAGGTGAACTTTGAAGGTCGGACAATGCATGCATAATCAAAACAAAGCCCCAAAGTAGTCCGGGGTGGTGGTTTGACCACGAGGGAAACAGCCAGGCATAAAAGGCCATAGGTTCTAAGTGTGGTAAATGTGGTTGGAAAACAGATTTGCTGAATTCAGAGACATTTGCTTTGAGAGGCCACAAAACCTGTGCTTAAACCACTTATTCTACCCCAATAATGTAGACCCCATGTCTATCTTCACCCTTAGTTTCTGGGTAGAAACCAGCAGGAGTCACCAGGGATATTCATCACCCAGCTGGATGACACTTCACAGATGAAACGACAGCAGGGAAGCCAAGGCTGAACAGAATTGTTTGGGAAGTCTCTATATGGCAAAATGGCTGATTTCAGTGGAAATCCCTTGATTGGGTTTAAACTGAATTTAAATTGAATTTAAATTAAATTAGCTGTGATCAATGATATTCAGAGAACATCATTTCCTGTTTATCTGCAGCCTGGATAGCTGCTTTTCAGCTTAGGAAAGTATTTTTTTTATACTCCCAAGAGACCCGCAGCTTCCTCTTCATCTCTGCCATGAATATTATTGTACAAGTGCATAATAGGTTGAATTATTCATTATGTCTAATATTTGCTGTGATCTTGCTTAGCTCATTTCTTTATTCACAAATCACACAAGAGCTGGTCCCTGTTTCTAAAACAAAATATATTTCTTTCTTTTTTTTAAAAAAAATCTGCTGTTAAATATACAGTAAATAATTTAGAAGGACAAACTGTATTTGCACAACAACTTGCCGTCTTTTTGATCTACAGAATGTGACATTGGCCACATGGAAAGCTGTTTTCTTTCTTAGAGAGGGCACTGAAAGTAAAGTGACACATTTTTAGAACAGCAGCTTCATGGGAAAAATAAAGGCATTCACAGAAATTTAGAAACTGTGATTAACTAGGCACCCTTTAGACGTTTAACCAGATGAATTGGGTACCGTTTTTCCATGACCACCTGGGAGATTATTTAATGACCCATAATGAACCATAGAAGGGGACATGCGGGCCATCTAGTCCGTTCCCCTGCTCAGTGCAGGATCAGCCTGTAGCATTTCTGACAAGTGTCCGTCCAGCTGCTGCTTGAAGACCGCTAATGATAGTTCATGTAGGCGAAGGCATATTTTTACTTTAACCACTGCATCTTTACCAAGGTGTGATGTTAATGCCTTATTCGTAAATTTGATTTGGAATTATATTTTTTATTAATTCTGCTGGAAAATTGTTTCGCTGTAGTGGCCTTGTAATTAAGGTTGCCAACCTCCAGGTAACAACTGGAGATCTACTGATATTACAGCTGATAGAGATTAGTTCACCTGGAGAAAATGGCCGCTTTGGCAATTGGACTCTATGGGATTGGAGCCCCTCCCATCCCCAAACCCCAAACTCCGCCCCAAAAACCTCCCGCCGGTGGCAAAGAGGGACCTGGCAACCCTACTTGTAATGGTAGCTCTCCCTGAGTCTTTGGGGAACGGGATTGTGCTTTCATGGAGAAGGCTCACTGATGCCCCACAAACTGAAACATTTCAGTGTGAAGTGGATCTCACCCTATCCTGCTTTTACAGAACTGTGTGCTGTAAACTGGGGAACTGTGTGCTGCTGCTTTTATACACAGGGTAGACAATTACGTCAGGGGTAGCTTGCTCACAACGAGCAACCATCCTTGAGCTGGCATGACATACACAACCCTTTGCGGCAAACCTTGCATATACTATGTGTGTGCGTAAAGTGCCGTCAAGTCGCAGCCGGCTTATGGCAACCCCTTTTGGGGTTTTCATGGCAAGAGACTAACAGAGGTGGTTTGCCAGTGCCGTCCTCTGCACAGCAACCCTGGTATTCCTAGGTGGTCTCCCATCCAAATATTAACCAGGGCCGACCCTGCTTAGCTTTTGAGATCTGACGAGATCAGGCTAGCCTGGGCCATCCAGGTCAGGGCTGCATATACTATACAACTCTGTATTAATGGAGCTTGTAATAGACCTGCACAAAAAAAATTCCCCTATGCTTTATGATAACCAAAGTTACTGCTCACATAAACCAGTCATCATAGCAGACACAATATGCACGCTTCAGTCAGCGTTGAGGGTTGTATTTCACACAGATTCATTCTGTTTTAACGAAGGAGCCATTACTCTGTGGGAATCATGGATCCATGTGCATTGAAATCAACAGTCCTTGCCACCCCGTCTCTGGTGCCTCCTCCATTTTTAAAGCGGTTAAGGATTTGACAGCTGCTCAATAATTGCCCCAGCTTATCTCCTACCAACAGGCTCCTTTCCTAGTCAATTGCCAGCTATCATAGTTCCTATAGCAACTGTAAACATTAATGATTACCCCAACATGCAATTGAGGATTTCAGCACATTCCTAACTTAAATTGCCTTGGGGGTGAAAAATCAGCAGCAGCCTCTATCTATGACAGAAGAGGAGATACTGTGAGACTGAATTCCCACTGTTTCTGTATTTATTACAGCTAAGCCAAAACCTGTCTCTGAAATCTCCAAAGAAGCAGGCAGATGGGAGTAGTTTATACCATATATGTAGGTGTGCATTCTAATTAAGGAAAACTGAAGTTGACTCCCTGCCAGTAATAAGGAAACTGGAGCAGAAATTAGAAAACAAGGCAGAGGTTGAGCTACGAATCAGGAAGACTGTAGTTTAAATACCACTGTTTGGAAAGCCATTCTTTCTCAGCCTCACCCCCCCTTTTCAAAATAGGGATAATAATACTGTCCTACAGAGTTGATGTTAGGATTATGTGAAGTACTTTGAAAATCTAGAAATGAGGCTTAAATGCTGATTATGATGTTTAAACTATAGATATATTTCAAAACACATTCTCTGTTAACGGGAGGCATCAGCACAAAATAACTGGATCATGCCAGGGATATTATTTAACTCTTTATTAAAAGTTTACATCATGAAGAATCTAGTGCTCATTTTGACAGAGAAAGTAAAAACAGACTTCTTGGTTATTCTCCTGCATATGATATTTCAGCTTGGGTTTTTTTGGGGACTTGGATACAACCAACTGGAAAGTGAGCATAGTTCATGGCAGGGATATTAGCCAATTACTCTTTCCCACTGTAGTCCCTCCTCCCCACACCACCACCAGCAAAACTGATCTTGACAACTGAGGGAACTGTTGTGTATGTATTTAGTAGGGTAGTAAGCGAGGGGAGACTTAGGGGAGTTCTGCACGAAAGATCCTAAACCCTGCTCGCCCTATTGGCTAAGCAAATGGATCCTATTGGCCCTAAGCCAGCATGTCCCATTGGTCACCGAGAGGGTATTCCCCCCCATCACGGATCGGGGGGGAGTGGCCGCAGGCGGCCAGCGGGCATATAAGCAGGGCCCGTTCAGTGTGTAAGTTAGTTTTGTGCAGAAATCAAATAAAGCTGTGTTGTTGAACTCCGTCTCTGATCTCGTGAATCCTTCGCACGCGGACTTAACAGGAACCTTTTGAGAAGCATGGGATATGATGCAGCAAGACAAACTGGGATGTGGCAGAAATCCCTTGCCTGTTGCACAAGCTATTGTGCAAGTGGAACATGAGGTTGTACAAGATTTATGCCAAATTCTCCTTCTCATTGCAGCTTTCCCCTATTGTGCAGTATGCCATTTCCAAGAGTTCCCTACGCTTCAGTAAAAGCTTTCCAAGAAAGAGGGAAGAAAAGGTAGCCATGACCTCTGTGGCATCCATGTTGTTTGGGCCTAAGCCTGTGTCTTTATATTCTGCCCTTCCTCCAAGGAGTTCAGAGTGGTGTACATGGTATTCCTTTCCTCATTTTAGCCTTAAAACAATCCAGTGAGATACTTTAGGCTGAGAGAGAGAGAGAACAAGAACCACTGGCTCAAATTCACCCAGTGAGCTTCATTACAAACAGGGGATATCCAAAATTTCCCCAGGTATTCTTTACTATCTTTTATGATTCAACCTCACCACAGTCATGCAGGGAGGCAGTTGTTAATTCCAATTTCACAGATGTGTTTCTCTTGTGGTACCATGATGTGTACACATTAAAGCTAGGATGTGAAGCTGGATGCCCGCCCACTATATAGATCTTAATTGTGAATGTCCAGACAAGATTATGGAGCAATAATTATTTATTTCTACCTATTTTTTTTAAAATGCCCCATTAGGACACATGGGCAACCAAGACTGAAGGGAGAGAATAATAATCTGTCAACAGCAGTTAGGGTGTATGAAAGCGAATACCTCTACATACACAACATGGGGCCTCTTCCATGAGTATTCAGTTTTGGGAGGGACAGACATGGAACAGTGAAGGGAAAAGGGGGACACCCACCTAGCCAGCCTGATCAGCTGAATCAACCCTGGAGATCCATGGGGCGATGGATGCCAGTGCCAGATCACCTTCACATCCTAAGCAATACATGGAAGGGGGAGCATAGAGGCTGATGGGGCCTTAGTCTACACATTTGGGTCTACACATTTGCTTGGACACAGTGTCCACATGCAAGCTATACCCATTGAGGTTATTTCCCCATGATTGGGAACATTTCCAATCTTGTTCATGGAGACACAGAATTCCTGTTCATGAGGACAGAACCTAGATTTATATAGCTTGGAAGTGTGTAGGTTCAGTGTCCCTATTTGGGCAAATGAACATGGTAAAGGGAAGGCCACCACACTCCATTGTGGCTAGGATGGGGTTAGCAAGCTTATTCCACTTGCCCTACACCCATGTTGGCTTGTCTGTTTATATGTTGTATTGATACCTCATGTCAGCTCAGGGACTTTTCCTACATGCTTGAAGCAGGTTACAATGTTGGAAGGTCTTTACAGACACTAGGACCAATTGAATTGGTAGACTACAGGCATTCTGACTCTTAAAAAGAAAACTGTCAAACTTCACAATTTTAATTTCTGGTCTATCTGTCTAGGTCATAAACAAAAGGTTCTACCCACATCTATAATAAATGAGGGATCTGAGGAATTCATTACTTGATACGAGTGTTTAATACCCAAGGGTATATGCATCGTATGTGAGGAATATGTGGAAGGTGCAAATGTTGTCAAGGTTATGATAATGAGAGAGATGTTTTGGAACTAGGTGGAATCTTTAAAATTGACTTGATAGGAATGGCGGAAGGACAGGACCACAAAGCCATGACAGAATTCACTTTGATACAACAGTGACAAATATTTTACTATATTTCAGTTGTTAAATATTTATAACTCATAACTGTATAAGGCTTCAGAGTTTAATGAATCAGAAATCCTGCATGTAACTTTTCGTTCACCTGAATTTTTGATTTGAAAACGTAAATATATTTTGGCCAATTGTCTTTCTTTTAAATCCAGCAATTTCCATTAATATAGAATACTGACTCAGCTGAAATAGTATAACCTTGTTTCTACTTATAGTACATTTTCCTCTTCACTTCAGAAATTTTGCACAACTTTTGCTAAACAATCAAAAGAATATTATGCCATCAATTTTCAGGTCACCCGTCACTTCTGCTTCCGTAGGAAATTTTTCCTTTAAAACAAAAATACCACAGGATGACACTATCCGAGGAGCAGCACTGACAGGTTTAGAAAAAACTATTCAGCTCAAACTGCAAAGCTGAGATAAGGTGCCTCAGTGGCAGATCTTGTCAGCAGTAAAGAAAAAAAGGAGACATTACAGAGAAAAGATAGTATAGAATAAAATATGATGTTGAGTAGACAATGCCACTAATTAGCCATGCAGAGCCATCAACAGCTATGCATAAGGCAGTGAAATTGATTTTATATTCCATATGCCCTATATATAATTTAATAACTATTTACACAACCAGCATTTTAATGCACACTAATAAATATATGCATGCCATCTTAAAGGAATCACAGATGGATTTAAACTAGTTGCTTGTTTTCTTTTTAAAAGTCAAGCCAGATTATCCTAAAAAAGCCTTCTTTGGCGTTTGCTTTAACAAGGCAAAAGGACTCTGTGTTTATTTGGAAACATATTTCAATGTGACCCAGCTAATCCTTTAATACCATGCTCTTACTACCTCTGATCAGCTTTTTACTACACCTAAAAGAGATTAGATCAAACTGTTTTGTAAAAAGTAATGTTTGTGAACTTCCCTTCTGAAGTGCATTACGATTGTAGTTGGCTCTAAGGATGGAATGCCATCAAACCCGAGATGTCCCTGAGAGGCGTAACGGAGCATGAATAAATGCATAGCACTTCTGCGTGTAATCACGCCATTACTATACAATGTATAGGGCAGCACAGTTCTTTGCTATTATCTTTCCTCTTGATCTTTCACTGTTGTCCATAAGTTTTCACTAGTTAGGTATTCCTCATCTTTCCTATTCTATGAGCTTCTGTGCTTTTATCATAGCTGTGTTTTATGCCTGCACACCAGCATCCAATAGTTCCATTTATTTAACTTTTGTTTTATTACATTTTTATCCCAGTCTATCTCCAAGGGACTCTAGCAAACATACATTATTGTCCTTTCTTCAGTGTTATCCTCACAGTGGTTAGGTACGTAGAGAACGGGTGGCCTAGTGAGTCTCATGGCCATGTGGGGACTTGATCTTCCCAATCTCGGGTTGATGTTATATATGTATATGATAAAGTTTAGAATAAAGTTCACGTAGAAGTTGCCTCTCAACTCTCTCTCTCTGTATAAAACACACACAAGCTGTAATTGCTGATCACATAAATACATTTTTACTAAACCATGCAAAAACGTTGGAGGAAATGTATTATTTTAATTGAATTCCCTGGGTTCTAAACATTCTCCAAAGCCTCAATGCTGAATGATTTTATTATTAGCTATTCTATGATTATTGGAAACTTCACACATTCACAGTAGCAAGCCAGACAGCAACAGAGTTTTGCGGGGCTAGGGAGGTTATGCCTTGAAGATATTTTTATTCTGGCAATAAACTAATCACAGAATAGATTAAAATGTTATTATAAATAGTAGAGTTTAGAGCTATCGAGTGCAAAAATCATAGGATGTGGCATTATTACATAAAACTCAAATGTAATGAAGTACAATGTTCATCCATGATAACACGGGCAGTCCATTCCTGAGGTCTATGCTGGTGGCTGGAGACAGCGTTGCTTCCAAAGGAGGATGCAGCCCCCTCCCCCAATAAAGGCAAAATCCTGCCCTTACCTCTGAGGCCGTTGGAACCGTTCGATTGGTTTCCACAAGAATGCGCCACCTAAAAAAATGGCGTATCTCGAGGTAAGGGCAAGAGGGGTGTTTCTGTTCCAAAAGGGCTTAGGGGGCGCCTAAAGGCAGCTCCTCCCCTGAACTGGTCGTGGAATGCCCTGGGAACGACGCCTGGGAGGACAGCGCGCAGACGTGCGCCTCCAGGACGCTGGCACGAGACTGTGCCAGCATCCCTGGGCTGTGCTGCCATGGCAGCGCCAGGAGGATGGCATGTGCAGCCCAATGCCAGCGTCCATTCCACTCTGGGTGGCATAAGTGGCACAGGCACCAGTGCAGGGGGCCCAGACGCCAGCGCAGGCTCTTCCCCGCCTCCTATGGACTTTTGCCTGCACAACTCAGGAATGAGCTGTTAGTGGTGATGATACAGTACTTCTATTTTGCTCAAGCCTCAGGAAATTCAATTACATTTCTTGATCAATTCTAATTCAGAAGTTTCTGAAACTTCCCTTTGAAGAATGGTAACTTTTAGGTCACTAAAAGGATCCCTAAGACATTCTAGATTGAAATTGCTGGAATAGAATTAATCAAGGAATTTGATTGCACTAGGACGGGGGAGGGGAAGTGCCACTTGTATGTGGAAGGAAGGTGTTGATGACTCACCCCTTTATACTTGAAAACTCAGTATTAGCCTGTGCTCAGATATAACTTGCTCCTGAAGTCTAAATGGAAAGACAGGAGACAGCAATTATTCCGTGGCCAGATAAAGATACTTTGCACATTCTCAAAACTACTTTTTCTTCCTATCTTCCAAAATTTAGCACTGATGTTGAAAAAATGGGGGCAGACGCTAAATTCTGTTGATACCTAGGCAAAAGTTAAATCAAGGGTGGGGAGGAGAGATGATGAGATCTTGCATAATAAGAAGTGGGAGCAACTGTGGAAAATGACTATTTTATGAACTACTGCTAGTACGTGGAAGGAAAATGAGGAGTGAATTGTTATGTGTAACAGACAGTACACATTCTCTTTTTGTAGTTTTTGAATATAGAACTGTGGTCAGAGCTAAGGGAGGTGTGTGTGTGTTAAGTGCCGTCAAGTCGCTTCCGACTCATGGCGACCCTATGAATGAAAGTCCTCCAAAATGTCCTATCTTTGACAGCCTTGCTCAGATCTTGCAAATTGAAGGCTGTGGCTTCCTGTTTAATCTGTTTAGGGGCTTTAATCTGTTTAGGGCAGGGGTGGGGAACCTTTTTCCTGCCAAGGGCCATTTGCCCATTTATAACATCATTCAGGGGCCATACCAGGTGTAGATCTCCTGGCGGGTGGGGGGGAGGCTAAGGGTTGCTAGGTCTCAAGCCACCACCTGGAGGTTGGCAACTCTAGTAGAGGCTATGCAGAGGAGGGAAGGAAGGAAGGCTAGGGTTGCCAGGTCTCCAGCCACCACCTGGAGGGTGGTGGAGTCCCCTTCTTTGGAGGTCTTTAAGCAGAGGCTGGATGGCCATCTGTCGGGAGTGCTTTGATTGTGGGATCCCGCATGGCAGAGGGAGGGTTGGAGTCACTGGGGATGTGGGGGGAGGTAGTTGTGAATTTCCTACATTGTGCAGGGAGTTGGACTAGATGACCCTGGTGATCCCTTCCAACTCTATGATTCTATGAACCCTAGGAGAGGCTATGCAGAGGAGGGAGAGAGGGAAGGAAGGAAAGGGAGGGAGGCTTCCCACACACACACATGAACACAAGCGATTGGGAGAAGCCTTCCTGGCTTCTCTCCCTCCCCTCCCCACTTTCACACATGAACTCACACATGCTTCCCCCCTCCCCACTTTCACATACAAATACGCCATTGGAGGAAGCCTTCTCAGCTTCTCCCCCCTCTCCACTTTCACACACGCACTCACACACGCTTCCCACCCCTTCCCCACTTTCAAACACACACACACACGATTGGGGAAGCCTTCTCTCAGCTTCCCCCCTCCCCACTTTCATATACGCACTAACCAGGCTGCGCTAGCAGCCCGGCGGGGAAACCTTCTCGGCTCCCCCCCCACTCCACACACACACACACGATTGGGGGAAGCTTTTCGGCTCCCCTCCCCCTTCCATACTTTCACACATGCACTCACCGGGCCATGCTAGTGGCCCGACGATAGGGGGAATGCCCCATTTCCACACACACATCTACAGGGGTGAGCAAGGGGAGGGAGAAGCCAGCGATAGTCAGGCAAGGGGGAGATGGTGGAACGAGCTCCGGGCGCTCAAGCAGCTTCAAGCTGCGGGGGATCGCCCCACCGCACGGGTCACAGGCAAGCTGGGGGGGAGGAAGGTTCGGGGCCGGAATGGCTGGACAGCCCGCTTTTCTTGTTGGCCTCGGCCCGGGGGAGAGCGAGGGGAGGGCCCCCTGAGCTGGCGGAGGGTGCGGCCAGTGGCAGGCAGGCGAGGGGGAGATTGTGACACAAGCTCCAGGCGCCCAAGCAGTTTCAAGCTGGAGAGCGAAGAGAGGGCATGGCACGCCACCCACTCACCTGGAAACAGCCGGTGAGAGAAAGGGGAGGGGGACTTCCGGCCAGGCGCACATTTTGGGTGGAAATTGTGTCTCTCTCCAGGAGCAGGAAGTGGGGAGAGTTGGGAGAAATGGCCCAACAATTACCCAATCAGCATCAATTTTACACACGTGCCTGCCTGCCAGCAATGCCCGAAGTGCCGAGGGGAGAGCCGAAATACGGAGAGCTTGAGTGGCAGGGCCCTGGAGCTCCCGGAATCAGCTCAAGGGCCAGGGAAAATGGTCTCGCGGGCCGGATCCGGCCACCGGGCCTGAGGTTCCCCATCCCTGGTTTAGGGGATATGCTATCACTCTGCAATCCCTGTTTCTTAATTCTGAATGTATGTAGAACAGCAATTGTTTAGTGATGAAGGGAAAACACTCAGCATGTACTCAGGATACTGGCTTTGTTAGCTTGTTACTGCTGCGTAAGAATTCTGCATCATGGATGCTCTGCTTGGTCTTGTGTTAGTTAATGATGCGTATCAGTGTTCTTCAGGTGCAAAATCAAACCAATGTCCTTTAAATTATATTAATTAAGTATGTTAAATACACGAGCATTACAAGAACTTTACATGCCTCGTTGCTTCTGTCACTTGGGAGTCGTATTTGCATGCAGCTTTAGCCCCTGCTTTCTGCTTGTGGCAGATCTGAGTCTGGCTGCTGGATTCTGCCCCTAGGCCCACTCATTCAGGAGAAATGCTGGAATGTATGATGTTTAATGTATAGCGTCTTCATTATGTAACTGTTCAAGGCATAGGGATGAGCGGTGTAAGTGACACAATACTTATATTTGTTCTCTAAGATGACTAAGGGACTTTGGAAGGATCATGGCCTCTGGTTAAAATGCCATATTTCGTCTAATTTTCCTGATGTGTCATCTCTGCAAGTGCTTAGGATCTTGTACATTTCCCAAGAATAGCAACAAATCTGCCTAACAACATTTCATTTGCATGCCGCAAGCCGCAAATGGTCCATCAAGAGAGCAACGTAAGTTAACTAATGACATATTCCGTATCCTTTCAAAATTCCCAGGGACTCTGCAGAACGAGAATACTATTAAAATTCAGTTTCCATGAATGCCGCATGAGTTACAAATGCCAGATGTCTTTCCCCTGGCTGTCTATCATGTGGCAGCTCAACCGGCATCTAAAAGGTAAAACAGTAGGTGTTTGCTAGGAAACTTGCAGTTTTCAAAGATTTAGTCAGTTATTAATGGGGGGTGGGGGGAAGTCTCTTGGTAGTTAATGCACATGTGTCAGAGTTGCCAACTTCTGCACAGATTCCTAGGGGCAGCCATGGTGACAGATGTGTTCAAGACAGAATTGCAAGCAGGCTAAGCAGTCAGATGGAGATCATTAGTCTGTGTGACGAGTCACCAGTCCTGAGTGATTAAGAGGTAATGGTTGACAAGAATAATGCATAAATTATATATGGTGAGGTTAGTATACCATAATGTTTTCATATACATGTATGCAAAGGCAAAACAAAAAATTATACAGAAGAATGCCGGTAGCATAGCATACCACTCATAACCGTAGAAATCCAGCGGTGCCGACTCTCAAGCAGTACGCAGCTATTCTGAAGGAGCTGGCTCAAAGACGTACAGACAGCCAAATTATATCCTCGTTTGAGGCAATCAAAGAATGAAACAGTTCCAGAACTTTGACTAACAAAGGCCCCAAACCACTGCTGTGCACAAAGATGGTAAAATTCAACGGTTACTAGAGTTTAAGCACAAGGGATGTAACTTACCTCCTGCATTCCACTTACAGACTTGTAACCCACCCTCCCGCTTTCTTATTTGCATCCCTCAAGAAATCTTTTCACATAACATTCTATGTAGATGTTGTGCCGAGATCTGCAAAGGGCCCAACCAATTTTACTGCAGGAAACATTTACCAGACACTGGCAATGGGCAGTGCTTCTTAGACACATATCTAACATAATGGCATTATTTTTAATAGTGGCTCTGCCACAAGGAGGCAACAAAAAAGTGAAAACATGGCACACTTGTGACTCAGCAGCAAGAAGAGGAGCAGCCTAGCTTTTTGCCTTAACTTGGGGGACAAGAGTCTTCCAGCTCTTGATTTCACCCCAGCAACCCAGAGGCTACTGGGGGAACTGGAGGAGAAGCTGAGTGTCCCTTTTCCGATTCCTCCAGAGTCCAGCAGACCTTCCAGGGAGAGGAAAGAGGAGAGGCTGGAGGTAAAGCAACAGGAAGAGATGGAGGTGCACCTGAAGTGCTGCCATCTCAATCGCTTCTCCCTCAGGCATCTTCTGCTCCCTCACAGACACAGTGTGTCTACACCTAGCTCCTCATAGGAGGTGGCCAAGGTGCTGCCTACAGCTGCTAGTCATAGTGGGTGCTCTTATTCCTCCATGGTCTGGAAGCACTCCCAGAGGATGGAGAATTCCCATGTGGTGGCCAGCCAACCAAGAGGCAAGTTGCTTAGTGATCCTTTCTGGTGCTTTGCCCTCCACATCTCCTGTAGAGAAGGTTCACCAAGTACCTCACAGGCAGCACTCGCTCTGCTGCAATTTTTCGTGTCATTTGGTTGGAAAAACAGCTGCTCCAGCCTATTCCCAAAGTTTCCCCATAGGAAATAATGGTGAGCTGACAGAAAGGGACGAGGTTTGTGCAAAACTTTGTGAAAGGAAAACAAACAGACCACAACTAGGAACAGTGGCAAATGTAGAGTTTCAGTGGAAAGGTAAGACATTTTTATTGTCAGTCAGTCACTGTAAGAGTCGGAAAATGTGGACTTTTTTTGAATGCTGTGGCCAGCTGGAGCTCTCCTGCTAGGCAGCGGCTTGTTGACCACCATTCTGGAATCAGTAGAAAGAAGTGCAGCCCCACAGAAAGTCACCTAGTTTGGGGCTCTGTAAAATCACCTCCTTTGTTCAATCTGCTTGAAATATGGGGGGTCTTTAGATTACAGGGAGGCTTGTGTCCTGTGCACATTTGGTGCCATTATCTTTATAAAATTTGATGGCATTATCTTCATAAACAGCTACCATAGACTCTCATATACATTCCCCATTGAAAATAATGCTCCTGCTCTCCGGAACCACATGGATTTGAACCATGAACTGGTAATATCCAGGGTTGCCAACTTCCAGGTGATAGCTGGAGATCTCCTGCTATTACAACTGATCCCCAGCTGATAGAGATCAGTTCCCCTGGAGAAAATGGCCGCTTTGGCAGTTGGACTCTATGGCGTTGAAGTCCCCCCCTCCCCAAACACCACCTTCCTCAGGCTCCGCCCCAAAACCTTCCGCCGGTGGTGAAGAGGGACCTGGCAACCCTAGTAATATCCTACCTGAAAATAAGCAATAATGATAACCGCCCTCCCAAAAAAAACACCTGGATCCGAGATTATAACTTTTTTTTCTGGGAGCACACCTCTTGTTAGTAGGGAAGATGGGCCCACAGCAAATCTAACTAACATGAAGAAGGGATGAGGAAGAGGAGACAAACATTCCAAATACTGCTCCAAGGATTCCAGGCAGAATCAGCAACAATACCTGGGACCTAATGTGGAGCCGTCCTCCTGTTGCTGCTCTGCTACCAGTAACCAAGGGGTAGAATGTTCTGGTACAAAAAAGACAATTCCATCCCAGAACCACTACACTCGGTACCTTTAAATGCATGGTTAGGTAGTGAATGAATAGTATGGGAGAAAAATTAAAGGGGGAGCTAAATTTTTATCTCATTCATTGTATTTTCATGAGAAGCTTTTTACATTGTGTTTTTAATAATTTAAACATTGGCTGTGGCAGCATATAAAAAATAAATGATGGGCTATGCACTTTAAATGAAGATTACAACTCTCATACATCTGAATTTAAATTATTATATTCATGATCATAGGTCCTTCCTGTACTGACAGAATTTACAATTAAAGACATTCTCTTATATTTTATAGTGTTAAGGAAATGGTAATTTGTGGACTTGCCCTAAGATCACATCACCTTAGTTCTAGAGCAAGGCCTAGAGATTACTGTACAAGATATTTTAGTAGCTCTTCATATTAACATTGATTTAAGACATTCCTTATTCTCATAGCCTTTATCTATGAACCTGGAAATATTACACCTCCCTCAAGCCAAAAATAAACTCCAGTTACCCATGGCATCTGAGTGTAGAAACCAGGGTGAACTGGTGTTGGTTTGCCTCAGAATACTGGCATGTAGGAGGCAAATTCCAATTAGTATACACACCTGTTTATCCTTATTTTATTTTATTTACACTCTGCTTTTCTCCCCAATGGGGACCCAAAGCAGTTGCTATCATTCTCCACTGCTCTATTTTATCCTCACAACAACACTGTGAGGTAGAATACACTGGGAATATGTGACTGGCCCAAGGTCACCCAATAAGCTTCCGTGTAGCACGTGGATTCAAAGCCAAGTCTCCCCACTCCTAGTCTAATGCTTTAAGTAGGGTTGCCAGGTCCCTCTTCGCCACCAGCAAGAGGTTTTTGGGGTGGAGTCTGAAGAGGAACTTCAATGCCATAGAGTCTAATTGCCGAAGCGGCCATTTTTCTCTAGGTGATCTGATCTCTATTGGCTGGAGATCAGTTGTAATAGCAGGAGATCTCCAGCTACTACCTGGAGGTTGGCAACCCTACCTTTAACCACCACACCATACTGGGTCTCTTTGGTTACAACTGAAACTGGAGCTTGTTTTCACGCTCTGTGCAAGAAGGCAGAGTTGGAAGAGGGAGAAAAGTACATGAACACAACAAATAAGCACCCATTTAAAATGCGGCTCATTTACTCTTGCTTCCATCTTCCTCCCTTTCTTTTTACTTTCTTGGTTTCCAATTTTGAATGTTAAATTCCTTGGGGAAGAGACGCGTGTATTTGATTTTACTCTGTCATGTGTGTTGATGGGCCTAGATTAATAGGGGATGTGAAAATGTCATGGCCACATTGTTGTAATTTTAAACATACTGCTGTGGTTTTCTCTCCATTCAGGGTAATATTATAGTCATATTTTCCCCCAACCTGTTCCAATGATAGTTAACAGAAATATTACTATTGATGCCTGCCTTTGGACCAAGTACTCCTAAGTACTATACTATGTTAAAATGATTTTCTAATGGCAGAAATGGTGTTAAAATTAATCGGGAATACCAGCAAGGAAAAATGACTCACAATGATAACATACAGATATAAAAAAGGTGATGTTCATTAGTCCCTATCAATCTAATTGAGTCATCAAGCAGAAGGAGGGCTATCAAAGGTGACAATTCAAATGTTTTATATGAGACAACTTCTTTAAGATAATCACAGGTCAGAGTATGTTGCCTTGATAAGGAGGGTTCCACCACAGTTATTAAAATCACAGCTGCATTCCTGTCTAGCGATTGCTGGTGCATATATTACATTTTTCCTAGTAAGTCTTATGTCTGGGTTGAACAGAATCCTATGTATGAATAGGCCCTGCGCTCTGTGAAAATTTCACTACAGAATAGGTTTGCCAAGGGAAGATCAAACCATATTTCAACAATACAATGAAACAATTACAGGGTTGTTGTTTTTGCCCCAAACTGTTCTCATGAGTTTTTTTCAAATCTAAACTGACAACACTCTTCCAGGGAGAACTTTTCCATCAAGCACTGAGCTCCTTCCATCTGCTCAACTTCACCCCCTCTTCAACTGTTTAAGCCTGAAGAGGACAGGAACATCTGGAGAAAGATATTTCGAGCATCTAGTGCTTCCCTTAATGACTTGCCCAGGTTCTAGAATCACTACTGTATTTCTGGATGGATTCATCTCTTGCTACTCTGACCAGCACTTAGTGACAACTGTGAAGAAAATGAGCTCCGTTTGTAGTTTGAGGTTACAGGGATGGATTTTTGTTGTGTGTGCTGTAGTGGTTAGGAGTGGTGGACTCTAATCTGGAGAACAGGGCTTGATTCCCCACTCCTCCACATGAGCAGCGGACTCTAATCTGGTGAACTGGGTTGGTTTCCCTGCTCCTCCACATGAAGCCAGCTTGGTGACCTTGGGCTAGTCACAGTTCTCTTAGAGCTCTCTCGGCCTCACCTACACCACAAGGTGTCTGTTGTGGGGAGAGGAAGGGAAGGAGATTGTAAGTCAGGTTGATTCTCCTTAAAAGGTAGAGAAAATCGGAATATAACAACCAACTCTTCTTCTCTATCCCTCTGTTTATTGTATTTATTGTTTTACTAGTTTTGATTCTATCGGAATGTGAGGAAAATATTTTAAGCTATGTCTTTTTTAACCAGTTCAATGTTAGAGTTCTTAAATCTGACCAACCAAACTTAGGTATTTTCCTATGGAGTCCTTTGGAATGGGCTGCCAGGTGCCACTTAGATGCGTTTTGTTTGCCTATTTGATCTCTTACTCGGTAAAGCGGGGAGCTGGAACACTTCCACTGATAGACATTTCACACATTTCAGTGAACACATGGCCCAGTGACACTGCGGAAAACCTGCCTTTTCAATGTAAGGCTCTGAGCTGTCTGATTTGTGCTAACTCAAGCAGTTTTAGTGTCTGCTTCCTCTTTAGCTAAACACATTTTGAGCATACTTTCACTCAATCCTTGTAAATAAACTCCACACTTGACATTTTTATTTTGTTTTGATGGAATGGCAAGTGAAGGACATTTCCCCATTTGTGTAACCATAGGTAGAAGAAACTGTCATTGGGGGAGAGGGGGCTCTTTTCAATCAGAGGACCTTATAATGAAATAAAAGAAATGAAACTTATAGATTATTATTATAAATAAACATGCAAGGCTACTATCCTATACTCAGTTATATGCACATTTGTTTGTAATACGATCTTAGGCAACTGTGCAGGAATACAGTCAAAATATTTCAGTGCCTGTATGTGAAGAGAGACAAAGGATTGAAATTGTAGTTTAGGGTTATATAATGACAAAATTTATTGTTTCCCAGAATGAGTAAAAACAAACAAACATCATCATCCATGATTATAAATATTAATCTTTCTAAATTTTGTGGGCTTACCCGGTATTTAATGATTTCATAATGTTACATCATCATGCTATTTAACACAATAAAACATCCATGATGAAGTGACCTGAGCAACATCGATTCCCCATTGAAGATACAGCTCAGGAAATGGGTGATGTTTTCTCCCTTCGCTTTTCAAGAAAAAAGTCTAGAACAGGTTTAACAACATGTTTCCATCTTGCATTTTAATTAAAATGATTTAAAAAAGAAAAAAAGAAAACCCATTTATTCTGTATGAAATTTCACCCCACTTTCTGATTCTGAAAATACTTGTTAATCATTTGGCTCATTTAGCATTAGATGGCGATTTATAAGAAGTATGTGCTTGTTTTATTATTATTATTTTTCAAATGGAGCAGAACAGTTTAATGCCAGTAATTGCTGTACAAAGTACTCTGTAATTGGACTTAGAAAAACAACCGAAGAGAGCCAGCTCAATCCTCATTGAAACTGAATCTATTTTGTCCCAGAGAGCAAGAGTCCATAATACAATCTAAGAAAGTTTTACCCCATTCTTACAATGGCTCATTTTGTTAAGCTCTGTTTCCTTCTTGCAATTATTGCTGTGGTCATCTCTGGGGTCGAAATTTATCTCCTTTTTATGACAAAATGTTTTGTCTGAGATGTCTTGTCCAACAAGTCAGGTTGCCAAATCTGGGTTGGAAAATTCCTGGAGATTTTGGGGGTGGTACCTGCACAGGACAGGGTTTGGAGAGG
The DNA here is from genome assembly GCF_029931775.1 of Euleptes europaea. Taxonomy (NCBI): domain Eukaryota; kingdom Metazoa; phylum Chordata; class Lepidosauria; order Squamata; family Sphaerodactylidae; genus Euleptes; species Euleptes europaea. Next base: position 47,310,481 of record NC_079312.1, on the reverse strand, counting down.
GGAGGGACCTCAGTGGGATATAATGCCACAGAGTCCACCTTCCAAAGCAGCCATTTTCTCTAGGGAAACTGATCTCTATTGGCTGGAGATCAGTTGTAACAGCAGGAGATCTCCAGCTACTACCTGGAGGTTGGCAACCCTAGGCCAAAACCATCACCTGAACTCCTTGGAAGAAGAGTAGTGTCTTGAGTCCTGACTTTGTTGGGAGGGAGGCAGGAATATCAATATTTTCTTTAAATTCTTTTAATAATAAACAAACATATATTGTTGCTCCGAGTGAGTGTTGTCTTACAGTAGGTTTTGCATATGCAATTTGGGCTTTGTCCACTTAATATGGGACTTCCTTCCTGACAGACATACGAAGAAAAATATCGCATCTTTTCATATATAAAACAGGGTAACAGCAGCCCCTTTCACAGTTAACTTCAAATATGTAGCCCTCAGTAGAGTTAAAAAAAAAACAAATAAAAAGAAGAAACAAAATCTACAAATCTACATTTTAAGCAACCTTAGTAACGATGTTTGTTAAAACAAACGAACAAACTAGGTATATACAAAACAAAACACTACAGCCAGCAGAGCTGTCAATGGGAGTTCCCAAATTTAATGCTTTCCATGCATGCTGCTTTCCATCCTCAAATGCTCCCCCCACCTGCTGTGTCCTATTGTTTCTATACGTGTGATGTGTATGTAAACAAATGTGCGTATGTACATATGTTTGTATACATGCTTCATTCTCATTGCATAAAAAGGTAGATAATTAGGGCGTATTAGTTTATAGAAAGATGTGGGATTTTACAAGGATATGCACAAGATTTATGTCAAAGATCTTTTTGTCTATAAACTAGAATAAATTGACATTGATCCATTTCTTAACCGGTAGATCTTTCCAAGCAGTTTTAATATAATTAATACTGCTGGAGTTTTACAAAGTAAGAAAAAATGAAAAGGATTCCAGTTAACTGCCTATACAATGTGATAACAGGAAGGTATAGAATTTTACTCCTTCTAAAGAAGATATACATACATCTCAGTCACCAAGCTAAGTTGGGGGGGGGGGAATGTAGGACTACCTTTCTAGTGTTAACAAGGCATCACTTTGAATAAATTTACACTTAATATTTCCTCCTGCAACACGGAAACCAAAAGCAACAGCAAGAACTTAAGCCTGCCAACCTAATTTACACTGCACAGCTTTTAGCTTCAAAAATAGCAAGACATTTTCTTACCACAAGAAACCCACAAAAACTAGAATGACCCAGGTCTCTTCCATTGGTACTGAGTTCTCTGCTGGTGAAAAAAGGGGATTCTTTAAATAGTTTCGATAGGATAAAGCATTTATAAAGCCTTAGCAAAATGAAAGCAGTAGATATGAGAAGATTGATGCATCTTCTGTGTGGTTTGGCTGGGCTAAGTAAGGAACAGAGTCCTGAGTGATGCGGAGAAATAAACATTAGGCATTGTGGGTAAAGATGGGAAGTAGAAGAAACAAACTTGCGTGGGGGGGGGAGGAATCCCACTCTCCCCCACTCAAGGGTCTGCTCTCTTGGCAACTGGGCTCCCCCCCAGCCCACTTCCAGTGCTGCTGGAGGGGCAGCAATGACTCCTGTGTCCCCTCCCCCACCCACTTCCAGCATTGCTCCCTCCCTGGAACCTGGGGGGAAGAGGTACATTAACTCAACAATCCTTATGAAGTTTGCTAGTATTCTTTGCTCCCCCTCCCCCTTTGAGACAGGCTGCATTTGGTTGGGCTGGGGGGGGGGGAGGGTTCATCTGTGCCAATAGTAGTACAGTGGACTGAACTTGCCAGGGCTGGATTTTGAGAGGTTTTTTAGACATTCTATTTTAATTATGCTAATTTGGATGAAAATTTTGTTCCTCTCAAAGTACCTGACCATTTGCAGCTGTTGCAGTGTTTAAGTTATTCTATGATTTGTGTGTGTGTGTTTTTTAAAAAAATATATTTATAGGGAGGGCATTCTCAATTGATTCCATTTTGTATTTGCCAGTTACATGCTGGGTGTTGAGATCCGCCCTCCATACATGGCACTACAGCAAATAAACAAGCTTATGGCCAGCACAGAACAGAAGGCAGAGAGCCAATGAGAAAGCAGGACAATGCAGGATTCACTGTGCTTACTGGAGTTGAATAGGCACCCCAAAGGAGCTGCGTTAAAAAGCCCAACATCATCAAAACCAGCACTCAGACTGTTAATCGAGGATTTTTTCTCCCTGGCGGAGGGAAACTTGCTTTGAATTCGGATGCTTGAAGCAACTTGTTCATTGGTAGGCACTTGGTATTGAATATTGGATTCTCAATATTATTTGACTGCTTACAGCTGCTAATTGCCCTGCCCATATATTTGTACTGTCCCCCACAAGGGTTCATTATTTCTGATCCTACATTCCTATTCAGCTGTTAGTGCTCCTCCTGACACATTTATAGCGGCACATGCCTACTCTGTCACAGATCCAGTTCCAGGCAAATTCCATGCTGACCATAATTCGAAGAGGAATAGAGAATCAAACTGCTGATATCATACTGCCCTTATACAAATCTATGGTGAGACCACACTTGGCATACTGTGTACAGTTCTGCTCAGCACACCTAAAAATGGTTATTGCAGAGCTTGAGAAGGTGCAGAAAAGAGCAACCAAAATGATCAGGGGATTACAGCAACTGCCCTATGAGGAGCGGTTAAAACGCTTAGGGCTGTTTAGCTTGGATAGAAGGCGGTTAAGCGAAGACATGACAGAGATCTATAAAATTATGCATGGTATGGAGAAATTGGACAGGGAACTTTTCTCCCTTGCTCATAATACTAGAACGCGGGGTCATCTGCTGAAGCTGGGGGGTGAGAGATTCAAAACAGATAAAAGGGAGTATTTCTTCACACAACACATAGTTAAATTGTGAAACTCGCTTCCCGAGGATGTGGTGATGGTTGCCAACTTGGAAGGCTTTAAGAGGGGAGTGGGCATGTTCATGGAGGAGAGGGGTATTCATGGCAACTAGTCAAAATGAACTAGTCAAAATGATGTGTACCTCTTCTCTCCAGGATCAGAGGAGCATGCCTATTATATTAGGTGCTTTGGAACACAGGCAGGGTAATGCTGCTGCAGTATTCTTGTTTGTGGGCTTCCTAGAGGAACCTGGTTAGTCACTGCATGAACAGACTGCTGGACTTGCTGGACCTTTTTCGGATCCAGCATGGCCTTTCTTATGTTCTTATGTATTAGTGTGTGGGGGCGATTTTGGTAAAATCGCTGATTATTGCTTTGGCCACAATTAAAATCTAAGCCAGTTTCCTTCTACAGGATTATTTTTGTTGGCTTTTGGCTGGGATTATGGGCCATATTAATAAGCACCTTCTATAGGGTACACATGTGTCGAACAATATGTGGTAACAGACCGTTACCGTTCATATACAAATGTGGCACTGACACTGAGGATAAAACTGAATACTTAAATAACAGAACTTTTTGAATTTCTTCTGAATTCCCTGGTGTACTGTCCTCATATGAAAATACCGTATAAATGCTTGCTCAAGTGTTTTATATACAAAATTCTAACTACTTGCTAGTTGGTTCAATCATCTGTGTATTTCTTAGAAACCTCTAAGGACATATGTTAATACTCCATATTCAAAAGTGATGATGTAAATGCTCAGCAAGTTAATTGCATGTGTACAATAGAATTGAAACAGTCTTTGTTATTACACCAAACTAGTTTAGAATAGAAAATAATATACAAAATCAAGTGTGAGGCTTCCCCTTTGCTATACTGGCTCACCCATCATCTGCCATCCTGGATGGGTTTAGGCCAGCCTCCCTGCTGGCCTCGGAATGCGAAATTGAGGGGGTTCAGGCAACCTCTTCCCTCCAAGTGAACATCCCCCCTTCCTTATATTCCCCCCTTGGCCCCACCCTCTGGACCTTGGCTCCAATGAGGGTTTGGCCCCGCCTCTTCCTGGAAGTGATAAAAGGAGGGGGTAGATACCTATTCAGGGCTGTCTGTCCTTTGCTCACTCTTCTAAGCTTTAAAGGTATCAGGCCCAGCTCCCCTCTTCCTCCATCTTCTTATGCTGACCCTTCCTGGCTGCCAGCCTTCACCATTACAGGCCACAGCTGGGCTGTCGAGGTCTCCAACTTCCTCTCTAGCTAGGGTTGCCAGGTCCCTCTTTGCCACTGGTGGATGTTGGGGCGGAGCTTGGGGAGCTTGGGGAGGGCAGGGTTTGGGGCGGAGCTTGGGGAGGGCAGGGTTTGGGGAGAGGAGGGAATGTGCTCTTAGTTTCAGAGAATGGGCCAGGAATGTCCCCGAAGAGGGGATCAAAGATCTATTTACAACCCTGATCCCAACACCAAGTGTACCTTGATATTAGACTTCAATATTCAACAGAAGCTATCTTCGTTGAGTCCATGAAACCCATATTGGCTACTATGACTGGAAGCAGCTCGTGAAGATGTCTTTCCCAACCCTCCTACTGTTTAGTAATATACAATTTTCAATTGTTCAAGCATTTACATTGATTTAAAAACTTTGGGGTAGCATCTAGGGTAAAAAAAAATCTTGGAATTAAACATGTTCTTGGAGACTATATAATGTAGTGTCTGTGGAACCCAGGGTCTAAGACAGAATTTCAGTTCCAAGAAGATTTTGTGGTAGTTGTTATGTAGCATTTCTATGCTCATTACCGTATATACTCGCGTATAAGCCAAGTTTTTCAGCCCAAAAAAAGGGCTGAAAAAACCAAACTCGGCTTATACGCGGGTCAATACGGTAGGGGGGAGGGAGGGGGGAGGGAGGGAGGGAAGGAGGGAAGAGGAACTTACCGCCGCCACCGCTGGCCCGCATGCCTTCTGGGCGGCCTGGAAGCGGCCAGCGGGGCCTGCCTACGCTCAGGCAGGGCCCCGCCGCCGCCCCCGCTGCCGGCCCGCACGCCCTCTGGGCGGCCTGGAAGAGGCCAGCGGGACCTGCCTGCGCGCAGGCAGGGCCCCGCCGCCACCGGCTCCAGCACTGGGAGGGCTCCGCTGCCGCCTCCAGCTGATCAGCGGGCCTCCTCCTCCCACCTCAGTAGGGGGTTCAGGGGCTCTTCCCCCTCCCCCCCAGGGTGGCGCTGGGGTCGGGGTGGGTCTGGAGGGCCCGGGAGGGGGTGGCACTGGGGTCGGTCTGGAGGGCCCGGGAGGCCGGGCGGGAGGGCGACCCGTTGTATAAGCCAACCCTCGGCTTATACGCGGGTGCCTAATTTTTCCCCATTTTTGGGGTGAAATTAGGCACCTCGGCTTATATGCGGGTCGGCTTATACACGAGTATATACGGTAATCATTTGCCAGCATTCATTTTAATACCACCTCCAAAAAAGAAAACCTTTTTGAAAATTGTATATTCTGGTTGTACAATCCTTACCTGATAAACAGCAGTTGTAATCCAAGAGGAATTCTTCATGTAACCACAATAAATTCTGAACACAATTATAGCTATTAATATAAGGTATGACTCAAGTAGGTGAACAGTTATTTGTGGAATGCTGAAGGCTTTAACTTTGTGCTGGCAACTGAATGCTGGCAAAATGATCGGATATTAAGCACAATGCACTAGGACAATGGAAATTATCTGATACACTTTTCTGATGATGTCTCGACACAGTGCATTGACTGTGATCAGCCTTACAATGGAGCCTAATAATAATCAGGTTGAAAAACTAGAAGGTTCATTAATTATATTTTCAGCACTTGATTGTTAGGTATGTGTAACTAGCAGAAGTTCACATAACTAATATAGCTCAATCCTATGTAGAGTTACTGCATATTAACCCTGTTAAAATCAGCAGGCTTAGAACCAACTGACTAGCGTTAGCATTACGTGATTAGCATCTGTCCCATGATCATTAGAAATGGTAACACATAATGATACTGAAGTAGACCAAACCACAGAAGGCCCATTATATATATGAAGCCTCTCTCTCTATATCTATATCTATCTATCTATCTATCTATCTATCTATCTATCTATCTATCTATCTATCTATCTATCTATCTATCTAGAGAGAGGCTTCACATTTGATTAGAGAGAGAGAGAGAGAGAGGGAGGGAGGGAGGCTCCACATTTGTTTGAAGCAGCAACAATAAATGGTCCCTTTTCTACTTCACATTACAAGATGGTGCTTTAGAGATGGAATTTGAATTGGAGAAACATCATGGATAAAAATTAATACCTCCTCCTACATTGCCACTGCTTCAGTCAAGTACAGAGCTTTCTGCATCATTTTTTTAAAGTTGGACATTTCAATAATGAATTTTTTATGTCACATTCTGGTCTAACCTTAGGTCATGAGCTGTTTTAAATATACGTTTGCTGTGTTGTGATCGCTACCGAGCCTCATAGACACAACCGCCAAACGGAGCAATTTAAAGCAGCAGATGCTGCTGAAGTTCTCTCGCGCTACTTATAATAACATTTCCATTAGATGGTTTTGTGATACTAATATACATCTTTCAGAACTGTGCTTTACCATAATGACAGAATTTCACATCACCTTTTAAAGAAACACAGAGAACAATATTCTGTTATGCTCTTAGCTATAATTATCGTTGTCAAAAATTCTCATAGAAACTTCATCATTTTGTTTGTCTACTGATTCTGCCATCTGCCACCAAGCAAGCATTGACTTTGCGACTGTTGCTAATGCAACTTTCTTGTTAACTTCATTTTCTGAGTAGCAGCATCAATAAAGTTGGCTCCAGTTACAGAGCAGGTTTTGATAGACATCCCATGTCCCCAGAGGACAATGAATCGTTTTACACTGCACAGACGGGTTCCCTGGGAAATCCTTTTATTTAAATAGTTTACTTAAAATCTAGAGGGACTTGCTATGATTTTGGTATGTGAACTGACTTTAAAAGGTTACTCCTATTAATAATGGAATATTCTTTTTATGGATTAAGGAGGGAAGAATAGCTCAACATTTTAGAAAAAAATGGATAACTTATCCTTAAAGTAAAACAGAAACAGATCTTTGTTCAAGAATGCAGTCACGTAAAGAAAAAAAAGATAGGATACTGGGGACACAACGATTAGGAGGACATTTTTATGGCAATAAGGCACAACATTTGTTAACATCTTAAGGAGTTCCGCAGGGCCTGTAAAACGGAGCTATTCCGCCAGGCCTATAGTTGAGGACAGCTGCAAGAGAATCCAACATTACTGGCCTCCCCATCTCTCCTCCCCCCCACTCCTGACAACTGTGGGGGGTTGACCTGCTAATGTTTTGCTACACGGTGGCACCTGGGTAAATTTAAGGCCACCTATTTATGACTGTATTATGTTTTACTGATGTTTTTGAAGTTTTAGATGTTTTGATGTTGTTGATGTTTGAATGATACTGAGGATTTTATGTATTTTAGCGATGGCTACCCGCCATGAGCCTGGCTTGCTGGGGATGAGGGTGGGCTACAAATTTGAATGAATGAATGAATGAATAAATAAATAAGTCTAAAACATCATGCAGGCGGGGGAAGCGAGATACCAAAATCAATCTGAGGAACCCGATCACATCCAGCATCCTTATGAATCCCCACATATTTTCAGATACTATTTGAATTGCTCACTTACCCAGGCAGAAGGGATTGGGGAAGATAACAACAACAGTTTAAAGGGGCAAAACTATCAATGCGGACACACTGTTCAACTAAAGCATAATATTGCTCATATATTAAGCCTTAACTGCTGAATAACACCTCAGATGGTAAAACGTTTTAGCACTCCTGGAAGGTATTTGGGCCCATGCCTTGATGGCTATCCATGGGAAGGCCACAACCGTGGCCTTTCCTGTGTGTCCTTATTAATTGAATTTGGAGCATGGATGGTATACTCAAAAGGTCACACAGATGTGATGGAAAACCAGAGAGAAGGAAAGTGTTTAAAGGCTATAAAATTATGCATGGTATGGAAAAATTGGACAGGGAAAAGCTTTTCTCCCTCTCTCATAATACTAGAACATGGGGTCATATGCTGAAGCTGGAGGGTGAGAGATTCAAAACAGATAAAGGGAAGTATTTCTTCACACAATGCATAGTTAAGTTGTGGAACTCCCTGCCCCAGGATGTGGTGATGGCTGCCAGCTTGGAGGGCTTTAAGAGGGGAGTGGACATGTTCATGGAGGAGAGGGCTATCCAAGGCTACTAGTCAAAATGAATACTACTCATGATGCATACCTATTCTGTCTAGTATCAGAGGAGCATGCCTAATATATTAAGTTCTGTGGAAGACAGGCAGGATAATGCTTCTGCAGTCGTCTTGTTTGTGGGCTTCCTAGAGGCACCTGGTTGGCCACTGTGTGAACAGACTGCTGGACTTGATGGGCCTTGATCTGATCCAGCACGGCTTTTCTTATGTTATGTTTTTAAGTATGTATCATCTGATCCATTCAAATCTGGTGATACTGTCGCCTTTATTATATATAATTAGGATGCCAACCACCAGGTGGAGCCTGGAGATCTTCTGGAATTACAACAGATCTCCAGACCATAGAGATCAATTCCCCTGGAGAAAGTGGCTGCTTGGGAGGGTGGGACTCTATGACATTATATGCTGCTGGGATCCCTCCTGCCCAAATCCTGCCCTCCCAGACTAGACCCCCAAATCTTGAGGAATTTATCAACCTGGAGTTGGCAACCCTATAATAAGCTGGTTTTTGAAGAAAATTAAGGAGTAATGTGATTAGTCATAGGAACAGAAAAAATATTTGTTCCTGATTTACATTATTACCTTGAGGCAGTTGTTACAAAATGTTTCATATTAGACCAGAGAGCTGGGCAAAAGGTTATTACAGAGTATCATCAATAAAGCCACACGTTTACGTTTATGATGGACAGAGGGAATTGATTTAATCAGGGCGGCATGATGTAATGTGGCAGGCTGGGCATCTGGTAGGCATGACTGTGAGTTAAATATAAACTGCAGTAATCTCAAAGGTACTATTCTGCACTTCATTACCATGAAGGTCTGCTGCATTTGCTTGTTTTCCAAAAGGCAGGATGTTTAGATTCTAGAACTGATGCCCTTTATCTTACTCACCTCCGGAATGTGGCGGTGGTCCGCATAGCAACACCATTCCTTGCCCTTGCCGGACTGATACTGTGCTTCTTGTCCTGGTTTTGAAATTTTCAAGATCTGTTAGGAATATATAGACACATGAATAAATAAAAATACACAAATGCATACAGGGCTAGCATTCCATTTCCAAATAAGAAAGAGGACAGTATCTTAGAAATGCACACCTTACCCTAGAGGAAAATGCATACACATGCAAAAGACCTCTGCATGAGAAGAGATTGCTTGCCGACAGGAAAAGATTATTAGATCCGCAGAAGGGTTCAATTGTTAGCATTAGAAAACCTATGTTGGTGAAACAGTTGTTCAGTCTTTTGCTGCAGAAGACACACCATGAGGAAATCAATAATCCAGGATGGTTACAAGGGAACAGCATATTGCTCTTTTCATGGGCAGCATATTGATGCCCGGTTAATCTTTAACTGCAGAAGAGACTTGCAGTTTTGAAAGAGGCAGATAGTCAGCTGTAGAGTCACTTAAGGTCATTATCTTATTATTATTTTTTCTCATGGCACTCAACAAAAATTGAAATGTAAGATGGATTTATATCCACCTCTAGCCACAAGCAGATACAAGTGTGACATGCACTAAGATCTAAGTGAGACAGTGGTTCCTATAGACCACTGGGCATGTTATAGTTTCCTTAAATGAAGGAAACCTTCGGAGTGAAGAAAGCAACACAAACATGATTTTGTGGAAAGTCAGTGTCATTGTTTACTTTGATGGAAACACAAGGGCTCAGAACCCTAATGAAAAGAAAGGGGTTATTTAGGAATGCTGCTTGCTGGACTATCCGTAGCGGCCCTCATCCGGTCACCCATCCAGTCATGTTTTAAGAAATATAAATGAAAATAGGCAGCAACATGAATCTAACAGAAAACTCCTGGATGCTCACATTGCTTTATCTACCCTAAACCCATGTCCTATTTCTCAGAGTCCCATCAGCTGGCTCTCAACTGCATTTAACTAAAGAAGCTTGGGGTAAACAGGTGAGTACTGTAGACTATACCACAGTGTATAGTTTGTATTACACGTTGCTATAAGTAAGTTCCTGCTATGTAATTTTTGCTTACATTTAATGTGTCATGTTAATATTTATGCTGTTCTTCTGGTTGGTTCTCTGGATTTCTACAAATCAGTTACTATTAGGGTTGCCAACCTCCAGGTAGTGGCTGGAGATCTCCTGCTATTACAACTGATCCCCAGCCGATAGAGATCCGTTCACCTGGAGAAAATGGCCACTTTGGCAATTGGACTCTATGGCATTGAAGTCCCTCCCCTCCCCAAACCCAGCCTTCCTCAGGCTCTGCCCCAAAAACCTCCCGCTTCTGGCAAAGAGGAACCTGGCAACCCTAATTACTATCACACTGTCTATTGGATGCCCCACTGTGTTGATTGTATTGATTTATTCTGCGTAATCTGCCTTGAGTCCCAGTGAGAAAGGCAGACTATAAACAAACAAACAAACAAATAACAGGGCATTGGTGGAGGACACTTACATGAGATATTAGCAATGGGTGAATAATTATTGGGTGCCTGTGTATGTACACCAAACCCAGAATACCCCACCTACAAAAAAACCTGAGCTGTACTCTTCTCAGAACTCATACTGTCTGGATCTCAGACACAAGAGTAAAACTAATATGTGAACAAGCTCTTGGCTGCCTTATATAGTACCGTTTGTATCAGTAATAGACAGACAGACAGACAGACAGACAGATAACCTTTAGTGGCATAATACTGACAATTGATAGGTCAGAGATAAACAAAAATAGAAATCTAAATTTAAGAATTATATTGAATCTTTACCTTAACAACTTCAGCCAAAAACTCTGCAACCTTCACTGTAACCACATCAGTAATGTCATTCAACAGAAATTGACAGGTAGATGTTCTGTTTACGGCCATTCGTTTGCTAATTAAAGGTAATATAATTTTTTTATGGAGTTCGTCATGTAAATGACAGTCTAACATTATATGTTGTATGGAGTCTGGATGGCCCGATCCGCATGGACACTCCCTCTTATTAAAGGGAGTCTTTGTAAATCTCCCATATAAAACTTTAGATGGGAAGGAGTTGAGTCGTGCTGTATCAGTAATACATGAACAAGCTCTTGGCTACCTTATACAGTACAGTTTGTATCAGTATCCTAAAATAAGAACACAAGATTCCAGTATGCTGGTTGTGTGTGTGTTAAGTGCTGTCAAGTCGCTTCCGACTCATGGCGACCCTATGAATGAAAGTCCTCCAAAATGTCCTATCTTTGACAGCCTTGCTCAGATCTTGCAAACTGAGGGCTGTGGCTTCCTTTATTGAGTAGCAGATTGAGTGCCATGCTGGTTACCTAGTTTATCAATGGTCACATCAATTTAACATCCCAGAATTAGTGATAGTTGCTCCTAACAAGCAGTCTCCCATGGCTATCAGCATTATGGGCAAATCCACCTTGACTCCAAACATAGCCACTTCATCAAAAGTGAGTCAGTAAAAATCAGCTGAACCCCATCAAAAGTGGGGAGCATAATGTCCTCCACCTTCCCAACCAGCATTACCTCTGTCTTTCCAGGGTTTCGTTTCAATTTATTCACTCTTAGCCATTTAACCACAGCAACCTGACAGCAAATTAGGATCTCTACCGTGTCACCAGGAGATTTAGATAAGGATATACAGAACTATGTATCATCTGCATGTTGATGACTGCCAACCCCAAAACTATGAATGATTTGACCTAAGGGCTTTACATAGAGACTGAACAGCATGGGAGACAGAATAGAGCCCTGTGAGACCCCACAGGTTAGGTCCCACGCTGAGGAACTGATCTCCAGTGGCAATTATTTGGGTCTGGTCTGAGATGAATGATTTGAACCCGTCCAGTGATGCTTAGTGGTGCCTCAACAAGATAGCATCATCCACGGTGTCAAAGGTGGCAGATTAGTCCAGCAGGGACAACATTTGTCTACATTTAGAAGGAGATTGTCAACTAAACCCAGGAGAGCAGTCTCCGTCCCATAGCCCTGTCTGAAACCAAACTGGAAAGGTTGTAGAGTGACACCTCTCAAATTCTCTCAACATAAAGTGTTTCAACAAATGACTTGCTTAAAATGTAGGAAGAACTGATAGCTCACTCTTTGTCAGTATGATACAGGTACACTGAAACTCATGATTCAAGCATCTAAAACCCCTGCTCCACATTCCATTTATTAAAACAACAGTGAGAAGTTTCAGATGTAAGGGGGGGGGGAGAACCCCTGCGACACAGCAAATTCTCTCCTCTCCCCCCTTGCCAATACCGGGCATTCTGACACTTCCCTTTTCTTGCTCCTCTGCCTTGTACATGACACTTAAAAAGCTCATTAATTGCCGAAGTTACTACTGGTGACCCAGCCAATGGCCCACTTATTGATCAGCAACTTCAGCTGCCAAGGGAATTCAGTGCAAAAACTCCAGCAGCATTGCATCACCTCAGTGGCCTTTTATCTTATGTAGTTACTTTCTTTTAAGTTTCCAGGTTTAAAAAGAGAGAGAGAGAGAGAGAGAGAGAGAGAGAGAGAGAGAGAGAGAAGCTGAACCTTTTATTTGCCAATCTAAAAATGGTTGTTCAGCACAGGAGAATATGGGAGATAAATATATCGAACAGCTGTGAAGTAATTATACTGTTATACAGGTGAGCAATTAGTCTTTGATTTTTATCCTCCTTTGATTATTTTTTCCTCTTAAAAAGTTAAGAACATAGATACGTTGACAATATTTCTTGGCCTTACAGAATTTTTTTCCCCTTATTTCTAGATAAATCAAACTACTATTTAGGAGTATCATAATAGTTGTTACAGTCATAATTTTTAAGACTTGGGTCTGATATAATGACGTGGATATAATGACGTGGATAAGACCATCAATTTTTCATGGTCATCATATAAATATCAGTTGAGATCCATAAAAATATTCTTAATAAATACATATTTATCTGTATTACATCTTATAGCAGAAAATGGTTGGAATATGGGGATTGGTTGAAGTTCCCTCCTTGGGGCACAGTTGGACCTGAATTCTTTTACCACACCTTGCGCTCTTCCACCCATCCCCAGGACAGGTCGAATACAGTAACTGCTGCAAACACTAAAATAACAGGAGCTATCAACCTGGAAGAATACAGAATACCTTTTCTCTCCCTTGTTTCTCCTGGCAGTGACTCTTTAACTGGAAGAATGGTGTTGGCTAAGGGCCAAACTACATGATGCAAGTTGGGTCAGGGACTCACTTCCCTTGCAGCCTCATAGCAGATTTGAGGAAAGTCATTCTAAAAGTTTGCAGTGGCATGTTTTGGCATAGGAACTTGGTGTGGAGGGAGGAGGGGCTCCTGCCTTCTCCATACACCATTTTCCTGAGCCAAAACCGTCCTGGAAGGAATTATCTGCTGCATTTTGTAGCAGCACATATAGTATTCTCTTAGGCCATTTTGGGTCCTGTTTAGGGTTGACAACCTCCAGGTTAGGGTTGCCAGGTCCCCCTTGACCACCGGTGGGAGATTTTTGGGGTGGAGCCTAAGGGAGGGGAGGGACTTCATTGCCATAGAGTCCAATTGCCAAAGCTGCCATTTTCTCCAGGTGAGCTGATCTCTTATCGGCTGGAGATCAGTTGTAATAGTAGGAGATCTCCAGCTAGTACCTGGGGGTTGGTAACCCTACTCCAGGTAGTAGCTGGTACTATTACAAGTGAGCTCCAGCCAGCAGAGATCAGTTCACTTGGAGAAAATGGCTGCTATGGCAACTGGACTCTGCTTTAGAGAACAGTGCAGAAGTTTGCATGAAAAATCAGTGCAACCGCAATTGGAAGTGTGCTAACTGAACTTGCAGGCAGAGAAAGTGATGAAACACAAAAGAGAGCGGGAATTCATAATGAAACCATAAAATTCACAGGATTCATTATATAGCTATTATTTGGGGGTAATATGCCAGGAAACTCAACCCTTGCATCCATTAAAAAACAAAAACAAAAAACTGAGGCTGGAACCACAACAATAAATGTGCCTAGGATTTGGACTGCAAGACCATGCAAGTTTTCAGATGTTACTCCTTCTTCTCCCACATGGGATGCAATCAGAGAATAGCAGGATCTGGATTTGTGAGCTTACTCACTGACAGTGCAGTCCTAAAGAGAGTTATACCTTTCTCAGGCCGTTATGGTAAATGGGCTTTAAAATGGTGTAATTCTGCTTAGGCTTACACTATAAATATCCCCAGGTTTTTTTAGTGTTTTTTTTTTTTTTTTTTACCATATCTCAAGGTGAGACATGGATCTCACAATTATTATAGTGCAGGTTTTTCTCTGCAATTAATCAAAATATGATGTAGTACATTTTCTTTAATATTGTATGGAAAAGGAAGTGAAAATACACACACCAGAGGACTGATGTAGTACATTTTCTTTAATATTGTATGGAAAAGGAAGTGAAAATACACACACCAGAGGACTGCTCTCTCTCTCTCTCTCTCTCTCTCTCTCTCTCTCTCTCTCTCTCTCTCTCTCTCTCTCTCTCTCTCATGTACACACACTTTCTCACTGTATAGCGGAAAGTAATAAAATCCCATCCTTAGTAAATAATAAACAAAATATAAATAAACTTTAATAAACCAATAAAATACAATAAATTGCATGCAGAAACTACATGCATACGAAGTAGAGCCTGATTTTCACTTCATTTCTTGCTCATTCTGTGCTGTAGCCCCTCTCAAAGTGAATAAATCAATTGGGGAGACACTGGGTTTATCTGAACCTCAGATCTTCACCTGCTGACTTCTCCCTATAGCGAGTACTGCAGACCAGTGGGGTGTAATACAGAAGACTAACCCAGGCCTATTCCCAAGCCCCCCCCCCCCGGATTAAATTGGTGGGGGAGTATACTTCGAAGAAACCCTTCATGCATATTACATCCATAAATATGGAAGGTTCTGTGGTTTAGGATGGAACCAACATTCCCAGAGTGGCCAAGTGCAAATTAATATCTCACAGCCTTATTTCAACACCTGTTAAATGGGAATTGTAATAACCTCACAGGACTGTTGCAAAGATGAATGAAGAAGAGATTTCAAAGCACTCTGTATTGTTAACACTGCTTATTAATAATATATATGCATTGTAAAAACAAATAACTCTTCTGTTCTGAAGGCATGTGTTTCATTAGCAACAGTATCTGCTACTAAACCTTTATTGGGAAAATTAAGAGCTGCTTTAAAGTACTATGGCACACACAGAGGCCATTTCCTCACTGGTGATTTGCCTAGGGTTACCAGGTCCCTCTTCGCCACCAGCTAGTATCTGGAGGTTGGTAACCCTAGATTTGCCCCAGGTTGGATAGATATTTTGGAGAAGTGCCATTTTCCCTAGCTTTCTCATAGCACTGTGGTCCACCACCTGCAATCTTTCACAAACTGGCTTTGTTGCCATCCTTTGGGAAAGATCACAGCAAAGCTGCTGCCTGGATTTTCCTAGTCCCACTCACACAGCAGCTATTTCCCCTGCCCTTACAGAAACTATTTGCTTCCCCTGCCACTGGGGGCTTTTTGAGTTTGTTTTGTAATCAGCAACTGGTAGGGTTGCCAACCTCCAGGTACTCTACTAACAAGAAATCACCAAATATTATAAGTCAAGTTTAAGCAAAGTAATAGTACTAGGCTCTAGGCATAATAATTAAAGTTCAAACAAATAAGTGTGTGTGTGTGTGTGTGTCAAAAACACGTTTAACTAAACATAACAACAACCAACAATAAGTGTGAAACAACAACTATGTACAGGGTATACACTAAAACAATACAAGCAAGACAAGTGTGAAATATAACGGAATTATAAGGTGAGTATGAATACTTTTCTTTCTTTGTACTTAATTATATCTTCTTCATTACAGGTATTTCCAATTCATCACAGCTTATTCAATATCAGTCCTAAGACTTTTTGACATGGAACATGGAACAAGAAGGGAACGTTGTCCAGATTAACTATCACACTTTCGCTACTATAGCGTACCTTCATCAGCCAAAGTTCCAATTCAGTGTTTCTTTCAAACTTCAAATTAATGTATTGTCAAAGGCTTTCATGGTCAGAGTTCATTGGTTCTAGTAGGTTATCCGGGTTGTGTGACCGTGGTCTTGGTATTTTCTTTCCTGACGTTTCGCCCACAGCTGTGGTAGGCAACTTCAGAGGATTAACACTGAAGGACAGTGTCTCTCAAATTAATGAATTTTTTCATAGATTTATCCAAGGTTATTTGGAGATCTCAAAGCGCCTCTGCGGCTGTTCATTCCTTGATCATGAGATACAGAGTTGCAGGATTGGCTGCAGCAGACAACACTATATCGAGCACCCAGGCAAAGGCTTACCGTGTCTGCAGCAAGCTTGGGGGACATGACACTGTGGGTAGCAGCAGCCCTGAGTTCAGCCATGCCATACCCAGGCTCCTGGAGGGACCTTCCCCTGTCTCAAGGTCTGGGGAAGGACTGGGAGGGATGCCGCTGCACTAAGCAGGAGCCCTGAATGCCAATGCACCATAGTAAGACATCTGGGGGGGTGGGCAGGCAGGGCCTTCCCCCATCAATGGGTCCGGGTGTGGGGATAGGAGTGTAGCTGATGATTTAAATCATGACAGCTGATTTCACTCCCGTTTAGAGTACAGATCATAAATGAAAGACAAATATAATTAATGTTTCATTTAGTATACCATTCATGAACGTAATTATAATGGATCAATCTCAAATTATGATAAAAGCTATTAAAAGGGTTGTATCAGGACTGATCAAACTTTCCAAGCCCCCCCCCCCTTTATACTTGATAGGTTTTAGAGATTAAAAATTGGTTGCGCTAACAGAAACTGTTGATTCTTTCAACTGACTTGTTATGTGACCTCGGGTAAGTCATTCAGCTTCTCTGTCTCCAAGTTTGATCATTTCCAATGATGAGTGTAACGGTGCTTGAACTATCTCTGCCTCTGAAGAGGCCTAGTTAATTAATTAATGCTAAGAGTTTTGACACTCTAAGATAAAAGCTACTAAATAGATTAAAATATTACCTCCATATGGACTCAAGTCCTCCTTTCAGTAAGAACTTTGTTTTCTGCATAGTTCTGTGTAAACTGTAACTCACTTTCATTATCAAGACAACTCCATATTCTTAACTTACATGGCGGCAACGTCTATGGTACTTGCCAACCAAAAATTTACTAGGCCCATTTAAAATCCCCACACAAGAATTGCCAGCTTTGTCTGACACAGTATCTTTATACTTCTAGCATTTTTTCCTAGTTGTTCTCTTTCCTGTAGGAGTTTGTATGACTCAGTTCTGGAACATCAGATGTGTCACAACAGACGTGGAAAATAAAATAAAGTAAACGATTAAAATCCTGATAACATACCAGCCATTTTAACCTGCGGCATATGCCATTTGATGGTAGCAATTATTTTTGTTTGGCTTGAATTAATAATATTGTTTTTCACACATTTTAACATGCAATAAGAAGTGCAAACATCAATATTTACAGTCTAAGACTACTGAATTACATGGCAAATTGGTGCTGCAGTGGTTTTTGTCTCAATTATGGCTTACATGACCAAGAATGTAAGTACACTTCATTTGTAAAATGAGGCAGCCCAATAATAACAAGTTACTATTATTGATAGTCTTGGCCCAACTAATCCTATTCCCTTCAAATTTATGGCTTCATTTGAATCATGTTAATTACATTTCTTTTAAATTTAGCATCATGAAGACTGCCATGCTGAAATTGTTATGACAGACAGATAGATAGACAGACAGAGCCATTCCAGATTTCAGAAATCACATCTTATCTAGCAACAGTGCATGCACAATAAAATTAAACGGAGACCACTTATAGTAAACTAGAACAGAGAATGGAGTGAGAGAGGTGTGTGTGTTCAAAATGGTAAGATTTGTCATCTGTACCTTGTGAGAATTCAGTGTGCCCTGACTTTTGACTACTTCATTTCTTCCACTAACCTTTTCCAAACCATTCTCATAAGTGACAATTGTGATAGGCAAGACTCCGCTATAAATGGTTGCCAGCCTCCAGATACTAGCTGGAGATCTCCTGCTATTACGACTGATCTCCAGCCGATAGAGATCAGATCACCTGGAGAAAATGGCCGCTTTGCCAATTGGACTCTATGGCATTGAAGACTCTCGCTTCTCCAAAACCCGCCCTCCTCAGGCTCCGCTCCAAAAACCTCCCGCTGGTGGCGAAGAGGGACCTGGCAACCCTACCACTATATCCAGTTCAGGTGGCAAAGGCAACAGAATAATGTGTATGGCTAAACAAAAGTGAGGCAAGCAGAGTCCCCCTACTGTATATGACCCAGTACTTTATGGAGGTTTGGGCCCTATTACACAACATGCTCCTCTACTGACATTAAAAGACTTCTTTGTTAATCTTGCTAGCTATTACGTAGGCCCGTTTTTTGACCAGAGTTTCATTAAAACCGGAGGAATCAAGGCTTTGGTCTGAAAGCAAGCAGAGAACACAAGAAGGTTTACCACAGGCTGAAAGAAAATTCCCAATAAGTCAAAAGGGAGATGATATAGGGAGTTTTTCCCCCCATTAGTTTTGAATGGGTGTGTAAGCATTTCAGTGTGGCTATGGATAAGAGGATGTTTTACCTCAGATCTTGAATATGTGGGGTATCACAGCTTGCAGTGGCCTCACAGAGGGCCTCACAGATTGTAAGACAAATTAATTAGCCTCGGGGAGTAGGTGGTCCAATACTGAAAGAAGAAACTCAAGATGCTTGTCCTCAACAACCTGTCTGTTTATTATCCCTATTACTATATATGGGTGTGAGAGCTGGACAATGACGAAAGCTGATAGGAAAAAAGTAGATTCCTTTGATATGTGGTGTTGGGGGAGAGTGTTACGAATACCCTGGACCGCCAAAAACAACAACAAATCGGGGTTTTTTAGATCAAATTAAGCCTGAACTGACCCTAGAAGCTAAAATGACTAAACTGAGGCTGTCATACTTTGGACATATTATGAGAAGACAAGAGTCACTAGAAAAGACAATCATGCTAGGAAAACTTGAAGACAGCAGGAAAAGAGGAAGACCCAACAAGAGGTGGATTGACTCTATAAAGGAAGCCACAGCCCTCAGTTTGCAAGATCTGAGCAAGGCTGTTAAGGATAGGACGTTTTGGAGGACATTGATTCATAGGGTCGCCATGAGTCGGAGACGACGGCACTTAACACACACACACAGTGACTATACAGGCAGAGTGTCAGGCAAAGACATGGGGATGTATGGGAAAGAACGAAACAGCTTGTGGAACAGAAAGCAACTTCTGCAATTAGCCCATGAAGGCCCTTCTGCAGGTCACGTTGTTGTGACAAAAAGCAAATGTTGATTGTCACAGTGTATTTATTGGCCAGGCACTGGGTGCACTGTAGCAGACTTTTGCAAGTCATGCCATATTTAACAAGTGACCGGGAAGCACCAGAAAAAGAAGAGAGCACCTTTAAATCCCATCCCTATAGTCACAACACCTTCCTTATGAGTAGCCAATGACCTCTTCCATGTGCAGTTAAGAGAGGGAATAAAGTACTTTCTGATGTTGATAGATTATACTACATGGTACGATCATGAAGCTGCAGCATGTTATCCAGAACATTTATATTTGCCTTACTGACCACTCACCCAACACATCATAACCAAAACTGCTTCATCACTGCTACTGGGGGTGTGACGGATAGGAGGAAACTGAGGCAGCAAACTGCCATCACAACAACCATCTACTGTTTCCTCTGGCTTGTTCTTCCCTGTCTGGATAGTACAGAGAGGGGCTGTGGCTCAGTGGCAGAGCATCTGCTTGGCATGCAGAAGGTCCCAGGTTCAATCCCCGGCATCTCCAGTTAAAGGGACCAGGTAAGTAGGTGATGTGATAAGACCCCTGCCTGAGACCCTGTAGAGCCGCTGCAGGTCTGAGAAGACAATACTGACTTTGATGGACCAAGGTATGAGGCAGCTTCATGTGTCCATGAGTACTTCAGACTTCAAGTTGGAGTTTAATCAGCTGAATTCTTTACCATACACAAATAATAATCATAATCCCCATTCATTAATGAATAAGTTGTACAGCCAAGAATCAGGTGAATCATCCTAGTGAAAACTAGGCAGTAATTCAAAGTCTGTTTGAACGTTAATTTAGCTGGAAGCTGACAAGTGCTAGTTGAAAGAAGACATAAGTAGCTCATTGTCTCTCTGTTGTTTCCTATTGTTTGGTAATTGCTGAGAATGGTAACTGGATTTGCTTTGTTTAAATTCCACGCATGCTATTGGTCCTGTATAAAGGATAAACAGCAGTGATAGTAAACTGCGGTTACAGCTAAATATTGGTATCTTGATCTCATAAGTAAAACATGCTACAAGTTGTAAAAGGGAGAAGATGGACTATCGTATGATGTCATAGAGCACAACAGGTCATATATACCATATTACCTCAATAGAGAGGTTGTATGACCTCTCATTTCACCTTACACGTATTGAAGTCCGTTTGGTGATCAACTCAGTTGTTTTTCCTCATTTCCACTCAGAAATAAGACTTGCACATTTTGTACAGGGGGTCTGTTTTTTCCCCCTTGTTCTTAGCTACAGTGTGGAAATAATTCAACTAGTGAACTCAATGTTCTCTCAAAACAATAATGAAAACAGTAAAACATCCCTAAGGAGGTTACATGTCTCAGGTCATTGGGATTTTGACAAAGAAGGCCATATCTTTTGTGAAAGCTATGCTCTGTTTTACATTTTCTTATTTGCTAGACCAGTATTTCACAGTTGTTCTTCCCTACGCTTCCATTTACCCCCCCCCAAACACACACACTGCCCCAAAGAAAAGAAAATGAAGCATATTTTGAGAATCAGAATGTTTTATCATAATTAAGCCTGCTGTAGATCTTTTTTAAAAAAGAAATGAGTATGTGCATGTAAAACATGAAAAGTAAAGAAAAACATTATTTTCTCTGGTATCGTGGCTTGTGACTGCCTTGACTGTATCCTCAGTTACTTGACTGTATCCTCAGTTACTTCTAATGTGTTGCCTTATTAACATTCTTACTAGGTCAGGTAGGTATATATATTATTTTGCCACCAAATGCCTACCTTCTCTCAAGTCATGGTATTATCCACCTCAGATTCCAAAAACTGACTCACATTACTTTTTTCATCAGCCTTCATGATATGTCTTGCTCATTTTTTCTCTCTGAACATTTATCTTACTGTGAACATAAGGTCTTTTCTAGAAGTCTGTAAGCTTCTATGTCTTTTTGGAATAAAAAAAAACTGCACCAAATTTTTACAATACTATTTTCAGAAACATGCAGCTTTGTTTTTATTTATCTTTGTCAGCATCTGAGTTTTCCATCACCGTATAAGAAAGTGTTGAAACTGTACTGTAAAACTAATTTGAATATTTCTTAGTTTCCTTTGATGTTTTATCAAGGCTTAATAGGTATAAATTAGCATTGTGAATTCTTGTCTTTATCTATTTTTTAATTGTCCGTAATTATTATTCTACCTTACAAGTTAATTTCTCCACATTTTTCACCATGCTTTTTCTTAGGCTTTTAAGACCTATTTTTTAATGAGATAATATATTTACCGCACAATCCGAAGGAGGGGCGAAGGGCAGTAGGGAGCAAACTGACTCCTACTTCGGCATAACTGCCAAATACACCAAAGTAAGGGCTACTTATACCGGCGCCAAGCCCTAGCTCAACTACACCGCTTCTGTGCTCTGGTGTATCTGTGGCGCAGCTGAGCCTGGGCTCTGCACTGGCATTAAAGGGGGTGGTTCAGGGGGCAGCAACAAAGTTAGCCTGTTCTCTGTGCCCTCTGGGCCCGGCGTGTTTTTCAGACTGAAAGTTACGCCGTCAAAAAAGGTGGCGTAGCCCATAGGCTGCCATTTATAAGGTTTTTAAAACTGCCCCCCCTACTGGCACAACCCAGCCTACATGGTCCAAAACAGCTTAGGATGCCAACTAAGGGACTGACCAATGGAGAGGCATCACAGCACTGGCCATACCCCCTCTCCAGGAACCAATGGCGGCCCCCAACATTTAAAAACCCCAGCCAGGACACCCCACTACCTCAGAAGGTAGGGCATGCGCCATGGGATGCTGTCTGACAGCTACCTTTGGTGAGGACTTAAGAGTGTGTGGCATGGCCCTTAGGTGCAGGAGAAAGCACAGAGAGAACACTTTGGTCAACTGAGTGAGCCCTTTGCACTAACACCCTGCTGGAAGGGCAAAGTCCATACAGTCCATTGCTGGGCTCTGCCGGTTCAGAACCCTTACAGGTACTCCAGCTTCTCAACCATGACTCAATGGGGCAGATGCGCACTGACAGGTAAGACGGAGACTGTTCCTCCAACCTCCTTCCCCCGCTTCCTTTTTGTGTGGATGGGAAAACTGCCCCAGACACAGCACCTCTTGTACCCCTGCCTGGCAGCTTGCGAGGCTGGTTGGAGACCCAGAGCAAAAGCTACCCCCAACACCATGTCCCCCATGCACAATGGAGTCTGGCACATCAGGGCTAGGGTACAACAGCCACCGGGGGGGAATGTCTTGTAAGTGGTTGGCTATGCACAGGTCTCTCAGCTCTTGCAGTTGCCAGGCACTCCCAACCCCCAAGAACAGGAAGCGAGGGGGCAGGGGGTCTCAACCTATGCCCCACCATATCCAGTGCAATGGGTGACAGAGGACTCCCTGGACCCATTCCCTTGCTGTAGAAGACCCCCCACCCCACATGGAGCGCTTGCAGAGGAGGACCCATCAGTTACAGATGTAGGTGACAGGTGCTGCAGATGGGTGACAGAGGCCTAGATGTCATGAGTCTGAAGCTGTGGGTGGGGAGTGCAGCACTGACACCACAGTTGCCCCAAAGCTGACAACTGGTCCATGTGGAGACCTCAGATGGATCCCTCTGCACCCACAAGAAGCCCTTGGCTCCTTATTGCAGATTTTTTTTGTTTTCTAGCCTGCTGCAGGTGGACACCCATCAGGGACAGCTCTAGCTTCAACCAAAGACCCTCTGTTTCCTCCAGAGGCTTCCCCACACAACAACCTTGCCCTTGGAAAGCATCCAGGGTAGGCTAACAGCTGATCCTATTTGTCCTCCACCTGAATGGAAAGCAGTACTGGGAGAGTGACACCTGTTGTTTTTTTTTCCTCTGGAGACTCGAAGGTGGAGACAGATGTTTAAAGCTCTGTTGCCCCCGCAGCCCCCCACCCCAATAAAGTGTTATGATAGACCACAGCTGTGTTCTCTGACTCTGATTGGGGGGGGACGTTTGTGGGGGGTGGAAAGATGGAGCCTTATTGGCAGAGCAGATGCTTAAAACCGTTTGCAGAGCTGATGGTGCTTTTAATCCAAATGATGGTGGCTCCTCAGTATGGACAGACCATGGAGGGCCAGGCTCTCTGCCCCAGAACTGAGGGACCACAGCCTAGAGTGCAAACAGTGCCTACAGCTCCTGCAGGGTGAAATCTGTGCAGATAAAGCAGTGATAGAGGGCATGGGGCCACTGTGCAGAGGGAGGGGGAGACACAGATCAAGGGTGGGCAGACATGTAGAAGAGACTGGGGGCACGGTGGGAATGGCCTGAATGGGTCCGGGGAGCTGGGAGGGACAGAAGGATCCCCATGCAGAGTGGTGGTGGTGGTGGTGGGTTTAAGAGGGAAGAACAGCCAGCCAGAAAAGTAAATAAATAAATAGATTACTTTTGGGGGGGGGGGTTCACCTTTTCCAAGGTAATGTCAACATACAAAATTGTATGAATGGTAGATTATCCTACATTGTATAAATTATCTTCAGTCGCAGCAGTTCCTTTCAGATCAATTAGAAAGCAAATTATATTTAGAGCCATTATTAGAATTGTGCAATGTTAAAAATATTGTGGTCAAAAATCACATTTCATTGATTTATCCTTATGCTTTATTTTTTAAAGGACTCAATGGCTGTGAGCTAGAGATGCCTGTAGAACATCTGTATACATGCCAAACTGTTTTTTCCCTTTCAGTTTTTCTCTACTACAATTCACTCTTTAAAAGTGGCTTGTAATCCATGGTGGGGGAGCTGCTGTTCCACAAAAGCAAGGAAACCCCAATGTGTAAGTACAATCCCATAATAATAATAATAATAATAATAATAATAATAATAATAATAGTGTGCCATGAAGTCACAACTGACTTATGGCAGCCCCAGGACCATGGAGCTTTCAAGGCAGGAGATGAACAGAGATGGTTTGCCGGTGCCTTCCTCTGCACAGAAACCCCAGTCTTCCTTGGTGGTCTCCCATCCAATTACTGACTGTAGCTAACCTTGCTTATCTCCCAAGCTCTGACGTGACTCACCTAGCCAGGGTTATTTACATAAATGTAAAGATGCTATCTGAATTGAGACAAACGTGTTAGTACTATTTTGGGTAACTATAATCTTATTTGAGCATGTGTATATTAAAATTTACTGTTTATTTAATACTGCTTACATGCTTAAATGAGAGATAATTATACATTGTACTATAACCTAAGAGGAAACACTGAGATCAATCAATTTTTTACACATTGTTAAATCCAGATTTATGAAAGCAAACATGATTAATATTCTGGCTTACAGCAAAAATATTAGATGCTATTACATTGCTATTTCTGACTCAGAATCTGTCTCTTGAGGCACAAGTGGTTTATAATTGGTATGACGTGCAAAGAGACTATAACCCAGAAATAGAAATGGTTTAGTTTTCTCAGGATATTCTTTATTGCTGGAGGTCTTTGACTCTTTATGAGACTTGAAAATCTGTCATGAAAGATTGCCTGCTTTTACATAAGGCAATACTCTCATCCTGTTACTGGGAACTGGTATAGACATATCAATTCAGCTATCTATTCTTCCCTACCATCAAGGTGAGAATGGTAAGAATGGTAACTGTATTTTCACTAATATGATTTTTCTCATTGGTATTTGCATATTCAATAAGACCCTTTTGTTGAATGTCTAAGCAAGTAACACACAAATCATAAACATTTCTTTGCTTTTTATCAAACCTGGGAAATTAGCTTGCAAGGTTCAGCTCAGGGAACCTGTTGACCTTTGAAAGAGGAGAGCTGTGCCAATCCCCGAGCTTATTTGACTAAACTAAAAAAACAAAATGAAAAGCTCCTCAACACAACTGAATTTAAAGCTTAGACAGAGTCCCTTCATAAGTTTCTGCAGGCCCATCTCCTAGCCTATGAGACCACAGACAGAACTGAAAAGAGGGCAGTTATGAATCCATAAATTCATCTGGGACAGACTACATGCTGTATTCTGCCTCTCACAAGCAGAAAATTTACTTTAGATCCAATCCTATGCCTTGATTAATGGTTGGATTTTGGTTGATAACTGAGTTGAAAATAATGCCCCTGAATCTAATAAGATGTCTTTTTTCCAAGTAGAAAGTTATAATTTATTTGTAAATTCAATATTATTAATACATATATAACATTCTTTATGCCCTGACCTGGATGGCCCAGGCTAGCCTGATCTGTTCAGAACTCAGAAGCTAAGCAGGGTCAGCCCTGGTTAGTACTTGGATGGGAGATCAACAAGGTCGTTATGCAGAGGAAGGCAACGACAAACAACTTCTGTTAGTCTTTTGCCTTGAAATCCATACTGGGTTGCCATAAATCGGCTGCGACTTGACTGCACTTTACACACACGCAACATTGATTATAATTTACCTAGAAAAATATTATGCTCTAAAAGGCATGACAGAAGATAAACAGGATACAGCATCTTGAACCAGCTCTGATGCTATCCCACTGTAATGATATGTGTGTGTGTAAAGGGCCATCAAGTTGTGGCTGACATTTGGTGACCCCAGCAAGGGGCTTTCAAGGCAAGTGATAACCAGAGGTGGTTTGCCATTACCTTCCTCTGCAGAAACTGCCTCCGTGGTCTCCCTTCCAAGTTCTGACTCTGCTTAACTTCCAAGATCTGACGAGGTTGGGCTATATTATGCTGCCTTCCCTCCCAACTATGCTGATAGACCACTATGCTGATAGTATATCATGATATATTTTAACAGCCAAGTTGGCCAAATCTGAGAATACTAAAATCTGGAGAAAGGACCCGTGAATGGACAAGACAGATCTTTCTACAAAACTGAAAAACACTCCAGGTTTGCAAAAAAATCTGAAATATATATATATTTTTAAAACACAGGTGGTTTAAAAAAACCCAAAATGATAAAAAGAGCACTGTAACTTTAGGAAACAGATTCACTCGGTGGCTGTTGCTAGGGAATGACAACAGGTTAGTTTCTGTCAGTAAAAGGCAGGGGGAGAGGAGGGCCTTTCGCAGAGATATTTTACCAGGTGACAACCACCTGGCAATTATTCTACCACCTAACCTGCCTGACTTACTTTGGCTCAGCTGCTTGCTCCGGTTCAACAGCTGTTCCCTCATGAATGCCAGAGTGGTGTAGCGATTAGAGTTTCAGACTAGCACCTTGAATTCCCATTCTGCAGTGGAAACACACTGGGTGACCTTAGGCCTGTTTCACATTCTCAGCCTAATTTACCTCACAGATGGGGCGGGGGGATGGCCACGGAGAGGATCTGTATACTTCCCGGTGGTCCGATAGCTTCCCACCCACAACTGAGCCAGACAGCCCTCTGATAGAGGACTGAGCTAGACCAACTCAGGCCCTAGTCAAAGTGGGAAAGACAGCACCCAACCAGCCTGAGGCAAGGCAATGGAGACAGAGCCTAACCCACTGGGTCCCACATGAAAGGTGAGATGGGGGAGGTGGATGCCTGGCTCAGCCTGCTCAAGGTAAGGCAGACACTGGCATGAGGCAAGCTAGACACTGGCGCCCACCTTGGCCGTGCCCTGAGCAAAGGGATGCAGATGGCTGCAACTGGGCCAAGCCCCACATGACATGAGGCAGACAGTGGTGCCCAGCCGAGCCGAGCCCCATGCAATGCAAGGAGAGGCAGAAGATGCCTGGCCAAGCCCCATCATACAGCAAGGGCCATAATTTTCCTGGGTAGAGGGTGTCAGGGGTAGGAGAGGGTGAAACTGAAGATGGGGAAGAAATGTAGGTGGATAGGAAGGATAGGAGGAGGCAGGAAAGGGGGTTATGGGGGCTTTAAAGAAAGTAGAAATAGTGGGGGAGAGGGAAATAAGATTTACCCTGCAAGTCTTGGGGGGTTCCCATTTGTCAATCTTACAGTACAGCAGCACAATTTATCTATTTCCAGGCACATCAAGCTTCTGTTATATATAGATTAGCAGCCTGAATAGCCTAGACTACCCTGAGCTCATCAGAGCTTAGAAGATAAGCAGGATCACCTATGGTTAGAATTTGGATGGAAGGCTATCAAGGAAGACTGGGGTTGCTCCACAGAGGAAGGCAATGACAAACCTCCTCAGTTCATCTCTTGCCTTGAAAACTCCATGACAGGTTGCCATGTCCATTACAACTTGATAGCACAGTATTGTTGTTGTTGTTGTTTTGATTATGAATTTATTTGAGTACTCTGTCACTGTGGATTTAACTAGAGTTTCACTAAAGTGGTATGTGGATTCCATATAACAATTCCATATTAAGAAGAAGAAGAAGAGTTGGTTTTATACTCTGCTTTTCTCTACCTTTAAGGAGTCTCAAAGTGGCTTACAATTGCCTTCCCTTCCCCCCTCACAACAGGAACCTTGTGAGGTAGGTGGGGCTGAGAGAGTTCTGAGAAAACTGTGACTAGTCACCCAGCAGACTTCATGTGGAGGAGTGGGAAATCAAACCCAGTTCTCCAGATTAGAGTCCACCATTCTTAACCACTACACCATGCTGTTCTTCTAGCCACGAGCTACTTTGAGGACCTAATGAAAAGCTCAACCACAGTATATGCACACACTTACATATGAAATAAATATTCAGTCTGTAATATTCAGTCTAAACACTTTGCTTCACATGGATCCACTTAAAGGTTGGCACGTAGAAGAAATCACTACCCTGTCTACAAGAAAGTGATCCAAAACCAATTCACATGACAAGGACAAGCAGTCGCGGAAGCATTAAAGGTTTTTCCTCTCAAAATACATGTCAAGATTGGTCTCCTGATATTTATGGCTCTAATATCCCTAAGCACTGTCTCTATGTAATATGTGGCTGACTTTTTAAAAGCAGGGCTTTACGTGATGCCTTTTCCACAAATGCGTGAAGATTATGTTCTTCTGCCTGTGCCCTTGGCTTTGGTGACATCTCTGTGAGGGTGCTGCTTATCTAGTTCAAAATAATATAAAATGCTCCTTTGACACTACAGGCTTAAAAAGTACTTTAGTTAAAAGCCCAGTGGTCTAATGGGTTTTTTTTAAGACACCGGTTTGAGAAACAATTAACAAGTCTTGGGGTGAATGCTTTTCAGTTCAAACTTTGGAACAGAGCTTTCATTGGGGTTTTGATGAAAATGAGTTCAGCCTGCTTGAAAACAGAAGTGTTACGAGCTTATTCAGGGGGAACAAGCTGTTTTGTGGAACATTAAGGCACAAGGTTAGGACAACACAAATAACACGGAAACACTCTGAATTGTTTTATCTGTTGTAGCTAGGAGCTTCTGAGGACTTTTTATTGGTAACCAAAGGTGCAAAGAGTTTGAACAAAAAACATAGAAGCCAATATAGGAAGCATAGAAATGGGGAAATATTATTTTTGCAAGTGTGTTTTAATCTTCCCCATATAGCATTTTATGATACCCAGGTAATACATTAATAAAAACTTGGTTCCTAAGACTTTGGTAGCTAAGTTACAGATAATACAGTAGTTCACATACATTCCTGAATTACTTTTCTCAGAAAGACCCAACTTTTGTGCATATATTTCCTTGCAAAATCTTTCGCATGTGCTGCTAGGCCAAAAGATGAATAAACCACCTAGGTTATCCCATCCCCCTGATTTTCCAACTGCAATGCATGCACATGCAAGCACATTAGGGGGCAAATAAGTTGAAACCTGCCAAGTTTTCAACATCCCCCCCATGGGTCCAGCTGCCCTAGACCGAGCTGCCACCCCCACCACCCCCAGCACGCGAGGAGAACATGGCGTGGCCCCGCCAGTCTCCTCCTGGAGCCGTCCGTCCGACATCCCCCTGGGCTTGGAGGTGTGGGCCCAGCTCCAAGGCCCACCCCGGGCGAGGGGCGGGGAAGGCGTGCCGCCTGCCCGCCCGCCTCCGGGACGGAGGGAGATAAGTGCCAGGACTCTAGGCAGGCAGGCAGCAAAAGGGGCGGTATTCTTGTCCTAGTGCGAAACTCCCCCAGCCAATCACCGTTCTTGGGGGAGGAGAAAGGAGACGTCCCGGGTAGCGAAGCAAACATTTTTTCATGGGCATCCGAGCAACAAAACGCGCTTCTACTAGAAAGTACGGCTCAGAAGTGGTTTGGTTTGCCGCTGACATAACGCGGCTTTTATACCTCTATCAGGGAAAAGCCGGATCTGCAGTGAATAACCAAAATTTGACTCCGACGCAAATCAGCGTCGAAACAGCAGAAAAATCTCCGTGAAAAATTCCCCTTGGGGACAGATAAGACAGTGGCAACTGCTGCAACTAGCAGGGAAGAGTTGGAACAGCTCATTAGAGCAAAGTATTTTTGGTGCAGGTGGGGAAGTATGTCTTTATTGGCTCAAGATACCTTCGCTATGGCTATGCCTCTTCCACCGTTCCAGAAGAGACTCTTGACAGGTAGGCAAGGCTGAATAAAGCAGACCAGAAGTCCTGGACAGGTGTCATAAAATGGTGAACTTTGGATCTTGTTTGAAGCTAGGCCCATAAAAGCTTTTCCTCTTTGAAAGGAAGGAAGGAAGGAAGGAAGGAAGGAAGGAAGGAAGGAAGGAAGGAAGGAAGGAAGGAAGGAAGGAAGGAAGGAAGGAAGGAAGGAAGGAAGGAAGGATCACTATTATGTGAATACTAAATTACTAGTAAGACTCTCAATGGTGGCCTCGAGTTCTTTCCCTAGTCTAATTAATGGTTTATTGAATGTGGATTACGTTTTGCTGGAAAGGATCTCCATTTGTGCCAGATTAGCCTTAGGTGAGAATGAGATATAAGCTTGTTCATCAATTGACGTTTCCATCATTCAGAGATAGTCAGCTTTGTTCCTTGTGTTTAGCAGTTTAACTCTCCCTCTCTTTCTCATTGGCTATCTTATCTCATTCAATCATTGGCTAAAAAGAAAAAGACTTACCAGCCTATCCAAATGTAGGAAACGATTCTCCTAAAACATCCCTCTGAAAAATTAAGTGCTAAAGAGGAACGAATAAGCTGGTTGCTATAAGTGCTTGATGCTCTCCTGTGAGGCACCAAATATAGCTGAATCCTCTTTCCTAAGATGAAGCCACATGAGTTAGGCCATGAATAAAGAATTGAGATCTCAGGAGGTGGTAAGCATTCCTACCCTGGAGGTTTTAAAGCAGAGGCTAGATGGCCATCTGTCAGCAATGCTGATTCTATTACCTTAGGCAGATGATGAGAGGGAGGGCATCTTGGCCATCTTCTGGGCATGGAGTAGGGGTCACTGGGGGTGCGTGGGGAAGGTAGTTGTGAATTTCCTGCATTGTGCAGGGGGTTGGACGAGATGTCTCTGGTGGTCCCTTCCAACTCTATGATCTACATCTGGATAAGCACAGAACACTGAGGGATACACCTGACACCAGGCAGCGCAGAAATATTTACATTCTCTACTTGGGAACTGCTTATTTATTTTAAAGGCTTTGGACTTTTGGCTGGATGTAGGAAGGACATCCTACCTGGAGGAGGGGTGGTAGTCATAAAGCACGCTGACTGTCCTCAGAGGATGGCCCTCCATCACAAAACAAGAGGGATGCTGCTGCTGTTTGTTTTGTAAGGTACTTCCCTCTTTCCTATCCTCTTGCAGCAGGCCAGACTGAAAATGTGTAAGGTAACTGTAAGGCCAATCTGAACACAGTCTGACTGTTTTGTTATTATTGCATGTGTTAAAATGCTGAAACCAGGCGGTAGTGAAAAAGAATCTAGATGAGCTTGGCACAAATTAAGCCCTGCCATCTGCCACAGCATCCTTTATGCATGAACCTGATTTCTGGTGGCCTATTTCCCCATCATCATATTTTGTCAAACTAAAGTTGTTTGGAAGTTGCACTCTCTATACCTAAGTGGGTAAGTTATGTTTCCTTTGTGATATTGCTCCTCATTAATTCCTGTGACAGGGATGAGCTCAGGTAAGTTCCTACCTCAAATTAATCTTCAATGGGTCCTTTCCATTTTCTTGATAAGTGGCTAGGACAATATTCACCTTTGTAGACTGTGACTACCAAAGGATGGTAACCTGCACTACTCTAATTTTCAAATGTTTTCCAGAGACCAGACGCATCATAAGAATACCATGGGATCTGTCTTGTCCATCTTTCTGCTAGGGCAGCACAGGGTCAGTGCTATCGAGAGTCACTGAGAAGCCCAGCGGAAGAAATCAACCTCGTAAATTCCCCCTTTCCATATTACTGTGAAAGTCTTCAATCATGCCAACCAAGGCTGCCCTGCCTTCCATACCTAGGTCTGCTAGTTGAAACCAAACTGAAATGGATCCAAATAACCCATATTAGCTGGAAGTATCTGGGAATGTACAATTTTCAATGTAGCTTATAAATAATCTGCTTACCCACATTAGCGCTCAGTACTGATATAGGTGATTGAAGTTATTCCTTATTAACAGAGACTTCAGGTGTGATCTTGCATATGTCAAGTAAGACAACCAGTTATTCCAGATGGCAGGATGCCAGAAGGGAAAAAGAAGTGCTTTGGAATGTCCGGGGTGAGCTTTTAAATCCTGCTCTCATTCACACTGTTTAATTTCTCTGTTGGGTTTAATTACTAGGAGGGCAACATTGTTGCTGCTAGAGCCTGCTCAGATCCCCACTGTGTTCAATTCAGCTAATTTCCAAAGGCCCTCAATCACTGGGAAACCCCATTTTTGCCATGGCTTGTTCCCCTTTTTCCTGTACCCATGTACAGTGTGGGCCTAGGATTGATAGAAGGAATCTGAATTAAACTGATGTCAAAAGGCAGTGAGTCATGCTAAGGCCGAAAGGAATGCAGGGCAGCTCCTCTATCAATCATGCAAATACCCACCCTAAGAGGGATTCAATCAAGGGCCATCTCCCCCTAGCTTCCAAGTCTCCCCAAGGGAACATTTTTGATACTCTCAAGACACAAGGGGAAAACCTCCCTCCACATTACAGACCAAAGATTTCCTTTCAGGCTGGTTCATCTTTGAAAAAGTTAGTTTTTATTTTTATTACATCCCAATGCCAACACCCCTTCCCCTCCTCATTCCAGGCAAAAGAATTACCCCTCAGCCCCAACTTTTATAGCCAGTTCGGAATGCATCGTGTTACCCCAGCATCTTGGTTGGCCTCTCGCTTCTCTGTTCCACGGACCTGTCTCCCCATCTCCTTCCCCTTCCTGGTCAGATTCATCTCCTGACACTTCTTTGTGGCTGCTGAGGACAACCCTGCTTGAGAACCAGCATGGTGTAGTGTTTAAAGTGTCAGACTAGGATCTGGGAAACCCAGGTTCAAATCCCCACTCTGCCATGAAAGCTTACTGGGTGACTTTGGGCCAGTCACACACACTCAGCCTAATTTACCTCACAGGTTTGTTGTGAGGATAATACGGAGGGGAGGAGAATGATGAAAGCCACTTTGGGAGAAAGGCAGGATATAAATTAAGTAAATACCCCCCCCCCCCGGAGCAGGCTCATATGTCTGGTTTTCCCACTTGTAGTTTTTATTCCCCAGTAGGTAGCTGGGGAAAGGTTTTTGTGTGTCATTTACTGCATTGCTTTTTTTCATTTCTGTAATTTTCATTGTTGTTTTTCTAGTTGCATAGATTAATTTGGTCTCTTTTTCTGTTCATGAAAAAAACCCTTCTGTTTAAGAGTCTTTTCACCCTTGTTTTTTTCTGAGTGTTGATCTGAATCTGGACCTTGGTATATACAGGTTTAAGATCCCCAGTATATTAAAGTACTCAGAATACATGAGTTTGCTCTGTGCTAGCAAAGGGATGCCTTTGCACCTTGGGCACATGCAGACCAATTTGGGTAACAGGAACACTGACAAATTCTCATAAGGAAGGTCTTGTATTTGATCAGGTGCTTTGAGGGTTGACACCAGACCTGGGCATGACGATATTTCTAACCACAATCAAAGATTTTTTAATTTTTAAATTTTTAAATCAATGTCACTTGATGTAGTGAAAAAGCACCCCTCCCGAGTAATTGTGGGCTCAACTTTGGATCCTATTCTAGAAACTAGTCTGGAGTTCCTAGACACAATGAAATGTTTCTGGAGCACAGGTGAACTGTCCTACTTATCTACTGGTTACTTAAAAAGGGTGAAGAGCAATTATAATTCAATTCAGTGTAAATATCTGCTACTTTCTTCCAAAATAAAGAAGATCATATATGCAACCTATGCAATGTAAACATCATCAGAGTACAGTAGCACACCTGTTCACTGATAAATTGAGTTATGTATTTCCTGTGTTATTTACTTATCATGTGGAAACATATATTTACAAAGGGCTACAATCCCGATGGAAGATGGTTTCAGGTAGCCGGCTCAAGGTTGACTCAGCCTTCCATCCTTCCAAGGTTGGGAAAATGAGTACCCAGCTTGCTGGGGGTAAAATGTAGATGACTGGGATGGCAATGGCAAACCACCCCGTAAACATAGTCTGCCTAGTAAATGTCAGATGTGACGTCACCCCAGGGGACTACTTTTACCTTTTTTACTACTCATTTTTAAACGATTACCACTTCCCTGTCTTTCTCCTCAAAACCTGGACTAAATATCAAACTCTACTAAATCTACTAAAATAGGAGCACATATATTCACTACTATAAAAGGGCAAATAATCCATGAAGTGAAACTCACTTTAAAAATAGTAATAATGATAATAACAACAACAAGCAAGAAGCAGAACTAACTTCTCAGTAATACAAAGTATTCTGCTTCAGGGAAGGAATATCAGGAAGTGGGAAATGTCACTGATAAATGATACATGCTGTGTGATGCTTCCTGAAGCAATGCTAAGCAGACAAAAAAGGTAAACAGATCTTGGCCTTTCCTTTTCTACGGAAGCTCTGCATTAAGGAAGTTAATTTGCATTCGCAAAATCATTTGAAATGCTAACAGCTTGACCCAAAGACTTGCTGGTGCAAAGTATATGTATTTAAAAAACGGGTACCAACTGTTAGGCTACTACACAGGAAGCTATTTCTAACCAATGTTTGGGAACTGGATGCCAGTCAAGGTGGCTAAGAATTGAACTAGATGTTCATGGGATGCTACATGGCCCTGTCAGTATGCCCTGTTGTGTATGCACACCCTGAAACCATAACAGCTGTTTATTTCCACAAGAGAGGGTGCAATTAAATGTTCCAGGGAGAGTCAGGAAAAACAGGAATTGGGTTTTACGGTGAAGAAAGCCCATTTGACCTACATGCCAAATGGATAGGGCTGCCCAAAAAAGCGATACATATGCACGTTTCATCCTGTTATGCCAGCAGTTTTTACAGACTCAGGCCACCATAGAACATAAAAAAGGGACAACTAAAGGGACCCCCCACTTGCTTTCAGATCTAGAGAACAGAAGCACAGGGTGTGAAGGGAACTTGATTAGACTCATGGGGGGGAAATGCCAAATTTGTTAAATGCAAAATGAGGTCTCCAACTATTCTTTGCAAAAGCAAACAAGGCTGATTTGCTAAGATCATTACAGATTCTGGCCACATAAGCAATGGCCAGTGTTTGTGACAACAGACAATGGCTATTACAGAAGACTTGAAGGGATTCTTAAGATAATGTGTAAGACATCAAGGAGGGCAACAAAGATGGTGAGGGGTCTGGAGACCAAGTCCTATGAGGAAAGGTTGAAGGAGCTGGGTATGTTTAGCCTGAAGAGGAGAAGACTTAGAGGGGATATGATAACCATCTCCAAGTACTTGAAGGGCTGTCATATTGAGGATGGTGCCGAGTTGTTTTCTGTTGCCCCAGAAGGTCGGACCAGAACCAACGAGTTAAAATTAAATCAAAAGAGTTTCTGTCTAGACATTAGGAAGAATTTGCTAACAGTTAGAGCGGTTCCTCAGTGGAACAGGCTTTCTTGGGAGATGGTAAGCTCTCCTTCCCTGGAGGTTTTTAAGAAGAGGCCAGATGGCCATCTGTCAGCAATGATGATTCTATGACCTTAGGCAGATCATGAAAGGAAGGGCACCTTGGCCATCTTCTGGGCATGGAGTATGGGTCACTGGGGTGTGTGTGTGTGGGGGAGGTAGTTGTGAATTTCCTGCATTGTCCAGGACTAGATGACCCTGGTGGTCCCTTCCAACTCTATTTTGATTGCCAATTGCCTTCTGACTTGCCTCTATTATTTTGTAGTTTATAAAGGTCAACCCTTTTAAAACAATGGTCTCACTATGTTACGGGAAAAGACCACACCACTCTGCAATCTGTGCAGAGTTGGCGTAAATGTGTGAATGGCCACATGCATGTACTTCCTGCTGTCCCCGGGTAACAATTCTCACAACCAGGAAAAATTATTCCCAGTCACGCGGATAATACTTATGGAAATTCTGTATCCATACACGGGTAGGCTGACCATATGTACCATTTTGAACGGGACAGTCCCGTTTTTATCATATTTCCTGACCGTCCCGTCTTTTTAATTAAAATGCTATACTTCCAATGTTTGTTTCCTTCAGTTCTGACATTTCTTATGCTGCATGCAGGCATGGCTGGGTAAATACTCTTAGAAAAAGTGCTCCAATCACGTTACACTAATATTACATAACCCCTGTCCTGTTTTTGCCATCCCAATGTCCCATTTTTGTCTCAAGGAAATATGGTCAGCCTATACACGGGACATATAAGTTGGAGAAGGCAAGGTCACTTCACTCAGCTGTGTACAGGGCTACAATTTACTCTCTAGGAATTTGAAACAGGGTGGGCAGATTTATTTCCTGCTGCTGGAACGATTGCTTGCTTCCACTATAGCCTACATGATATACAATAAAACAAATACTGCAAAATATACCTTAAGTCTCCAGTCTCCAAGTCTTCTCAATCAAAGGAAACTACATCCCATAAACTGTACCTAGATAACTTCTTATCACTCTTGGAGGAGAGACCTACAACTACAACTACTATTTCTCTAACACAATTATAATAGCTTTCAGTAGCAGAAAAGAGCAAGAGTCCAGTAGCACCTTAAAGACTAACAAAAATATTTTCTGAAAGGGTATGAGCTTTCGTGAGCCACAGCTCACTTCTTCAGATACAGCTAGAATAGCTTTCAGTTATACTCATTGTCAGGAGATAATGTTCTTTAAACTAAAGTAGACTCTCTTCACAGTCTATTATCTTTCAGAAGAACTCTCCATTCTTTAATTGAATCTTAAGACTTCATAAGCTATGGAATATCATTATTTCTCATTAATCATATCAGTGAAACTTCTCTCAATCATATCTTAATTGTATTCTTCCGTCCTTTAACTTAAGGGTTCAGTACACTGCTGACTATTCTGTCTTACCTTATTGTTGCATCAAACCTAAAACAGTACAACTTTTCACTAAAGCACGGCTAACTTTAAAAAGGTAAAACTATATTTATGATACTTGCACACACATAAGAACAAAAGAACCACCATGCTACATCAGGCCAGTGGTACATCTGGTCCAGCATCCGGTTTCCCACAGTGGCCAACTAGTTGCCTTGCAGAGCCAACAAACTAGCCACAGAGGCCAAGGCCTTCCCCTGAAGCGGCCTCTGAGTATTCAAAGGCAGGAGGAAGGCAGGGAGAGGATTTTGTGTTTCACTTACACTAGGTTCATGGGGAGTGTTTAAGCTCATTAAGCAATTTTGCCAGTGTAATGTTATGCTGTCCTGGGTGTTGAATGTCATCTGACGTGAATTAGGATGTTAACAATCACACCCTTCTAAAGCTGTTGAAGTCAGCTGTTGAATTCATGGTCAATTTTGATGCTCGCTCAAAGTTCTTTTTTAAAATGCGACTTTAAAAATGCATATTCACGTTCCCGACGCAAAAGGAGAAATTCCACCCCAACCACTCACCTGCTCCTTTGTTCCTGTTTGCATAGTCATTAGTGTGTGTATAGCTAACGAGCCACTTTTGCTTTGCATGGTTCCTTGAGGATAATTCTTCGCGGCAAACGGCAAAGCACGTTAAGTGGGCTCTTTAGTAATGCGAAGCAGGTATGCGCAGGCTTCACAGTCACTTCCAGAATGATGGTTCAGAATGTAAAATTAAAAAAAAATATGCAGGGCAATTCAGCCTGGAACGTGCTGCTAATTACCATGAATAAATGGCCAGTGGGTTTAGAAGGGTGTTTGGCATTGTACTGGAGCATTGTTTAGCATTGTACTGTAAGTCTTCTCCTCTGGCAACCCTCTTACCAGATTTGGTGGAACAGCCTCACTGACCTGCAGGCCTTGCTCCATCTTACCCTCGGAGGTGTCTGGGAACCAGTGGCCATCCAAGGTCTCCCAGCTTCCCCAACACTTGGAGGGTTTTTCTCTCCCTCTTTTGGTTCAACCTCTGCCACCACCTGGCCTTGGTAGGACCTCCCCACTGAGAGGATCAGGGCTCCCAGCTTCCCTTCCCTGATGTTCTAAGGCCTTGCTCATACCTCTAACCAGTGTCTGGCTACCACAGGGGCAGCTTACTGCATGGGCAAACCACTGGGGAAGTAGCAACTTGCCAACTGATCGCCTCTCTCCTTCTCCCAGCACTTGTTTTAAAATAATGTGTCCAAAACGTGAGGTCAATGTGGTACAGAAAACAGCTACCAGCTCTCCCTTCAGCTATACTGGGAGATATAAAAAGATACCCTATGGTGAACGTTTATGCGCTTGTTCTGATGGGAGCATAGAGACCCTTGAACATGTCATTTGTAATAGCTGGCTGCCCAGGGAGAACTAGAGCGACTCAGCTTTCTAACATGCTCTCAGATAAGGACACCAAGCTAACCTTTAAAATGGCCAAATTTGGATGGCGAGTTATGAAGACTAGGCGAGCATGGGTCAAACCTAATGGATGTGTTTTTATGTTTATATATGGACTGTAACTGTGTTTTATTTAAGCTTAGTTTTTAATGGCTCTCTTATGAGTGCGTGATTATGTTTGACAAGTATTTATTGATGTATATAGCTATTATTCTTTTATTGTGTAAACGTTTTTATTGTTGGTCTTGGACCGTATTACACTAAATCTGAATCAGCTACCAGCATTAAACATTATAAAATAGTTTATTGAAAAGAAAATTCTGCATGCATATTCTCAGCATAGCAGAAGACTGAGCAACAAATTCAAAAGAAAAGAATAATCATACAGTTCCTCTGTTCCTCCCTCTTCAGCAGGAGCTCAGTTGTAAGAGCTCTGTCTGCCTGGATGGAATCAGCACCAAAAAGAGCCTCCACCTTGTGCCAAGGAGATTTAACAACTCTGTTTGCACACTCCCTGGGCAGGTCTGGTCAAATAATTTCCTGAAGCCTCCAGGAAAAGACTTCTCTAGGGTTTTCAACTTCCAAAAGTCTGTTCCTGCTAGATGTCCCCTTTCTAGCTGGAGGGACGGGAGGGGGGGGGAAGCTGGACCATCCCATTGTCTCCTTTTAGACCTATTAGCATTTCTAATGGGTGGCTGAAGTGAGGCTGGAAAGCAATTTAATTGACACCCCCCCCCCCCGCTGGCCTGTTCACTGTGAAGAGGCAGGGAGGGGGGAAAAACTTTTTAAAACCAAAGTGAAAGTTTTGCTCAGTCCAAGCCTCCAAAGAAAAATGCATTTCTCCACTTCACCCAATTCTGGCTTTATGTTGTACAACTGTGCTAGTCCCAGGTGTACACTGGAGCAGCTCTTGGCAGGCTGCTGTGTCGTTCTGTGTTATGCTACAATAGAGCTGCCATCCTAAGCGACTTCTGGAACAGCCTTTGGATTGCACCCCACCTAATTTAGCAATCTTGCACTTATTAAAATTAGGCTGACTTCCCAACTCTGAGGACCTAGTACACTTCAGAAGTGTAGTAAATTAACTATTTGAATGTAAACTAAGTGCAGTTTATTGGATGTGGTGAAAAAGATGGGACCACTACACTCCCATTCAATAGCATCAACCAACTGAAAACCATGATTTTCCTGAGATCATCTCACTTTTATCCCTGCATGATATATGACAAAGCAACCGATGGCAGGGTTCCAGGTCTGGCAGAGTGGCTATTTTTTTTACATTCTTTTGAAGCTACCGCCATATTAACACAGCACTCCCTTGTGCATTGTTTGGCTGATCTGAAAGAAGCTTCTGTGGGTGATACAAGCAAAAGCACTTCTCTTGCATATCAATACGAGCTCACAAGACAACAATTATTTACAAATACCCATCAAGACCTTTTAACTAATAATGTGTTCCTCTTATTTACAACCCTCCAGT
This sequence comes from Euleptes europaea, assembly GCF_029931775.1. Lineage (NCBI taxonomy): Eukaryota > Metazoa > Chordata > Lepidosauria > Squamata > Sphaerodactylidae > Euleptes > Euleptes europaea. The sequence goes on along the minus strand of NC_079312.1, from coordinate 47,270,808 downwards.
GGAAACAAATGGATATAAATCCTTATCCCTCTGCTTCTTTTATGTTAAGAGCCCTTCTATCACAGTTACATGTGTGTGTGTGTGTTAAGTGCCGTCAAGTCGCTTCCGACTCATGGTGACCCTATGAATTAAAGTCCTCCAAAATGTCCTAACTTTGACAGCCTTGCTCAGATCTTGCAAATTGAAGGCTGTGGCTTCCTTTATTGAGTCAATCCACCTCTTGTTGGGTCTTCCTCTTTTCCTGCTGCCCTCAACTTTTCCTAGCATGACTGCCTTTTCCAGTGACTCTTGTCGTCTCATGACATGACCAAAATACGATAGCCTCAGTTTAGTCATTTTAGCATTTAGTCATTTACAGTTACAAGTACAGGAAGTTATAAACTTATGATATATCACATACTACGATCCCGATGGAAGTTGGTTTCAGGTAGCAGGCTCAACGTTGACTCAGCCTTCCATTCTTCCGAGGTCGGTAAAATGAGTACCCAGATTGATGGGGGTAAAGGGAAGATGACTGGGGAAGGCAATGGGAAACCACCCCATAAACAAAGTCTGCCTAGGAAATGTCGGGATGTGAATCACTCCATGGGTCAGGAATGACCCAGTGCTTGCACAGGGGACCTTTACCTTTTACTGAATATGGTATCTCAGTCCTTGATCCCACACATACAGGTTTGAATTGGTGTAAAGACCACATAGTCACATCAAACCAAGAAAGCATATTATGAAGCGTTAAGAACACCAAATATATAGTTACAGGTATAGTTATAAGAATGAACTGTGTGTGTATATATTTTAAGTGAAGCTTACACTTTCTGATGAAGCATGGTCTACACTGAGCATCCAATTCATATGCGATCGACACAACAACATAAAACAGGTTAACAACCCAATCCGCATTGGGAAATATAAGAGTGACCTGGGTCAAGGACTGCTGCACCACTTTAATACTGTAACCTCAAAGAGTTGCCACATTTAAAATGATATGTTGAACTATTCATGAGTGAGGACTCAACCAATTCAAAATATTCAGCAAAAGAGCCACTAGTGGTAGGCGGTGGGGCCAGGGTGGGGTCATGGGTCAGTGTTTTGCAATGTAGAAGGTCCCGTGTTTTGTGTTGTTGTGGAGAGACAGTGTGGCATACTGGTTAAGAGCGGCAGACTGTAATCTGGAGAACTGGGTTGATTCCCCGCTCCTTCACATGAGCAGCGGACTCTAATCTGGTGAACCAGTTGGTTTCCCCACTCCTCCACCTGAAGCCTGCTTGGTGACCTTGAGCTAGTCAAATCAAATCAAATCTTTATTTCGATACAAGATCAGCTTTGAATAAAAATTAAAAAGTTAAAATAATAAAATATGTTGATGATTCTGGGAAAGATAGTCTGTAGAGGGGGAGGAAAATCATCTATGGGGTGAGATTTTCAGTTAGCTGTTTATGAATCCCACAAGATCGAAAGCAACATTTGGCTACTTGGGTGGTTATCTCCCAAGAGGAGTCTGCTAAGAGAAGCCTTGGCCTAGTCACAGTTCTCTGAACTCTCCCAGCCTCACCTACCTCATAAGGTGTTTGCTGTGGGTAGAGGAAGGGAAGGTGATTGTAAGCCAGTTTGATTCTCCTTATAGAGAAAGTTGGCATATTTTTTTAAAAAATCTTCTTCAATCCCCGAAATCTCTGGTTAAAGCATCAGGTAGAAGGTAATGTGAAAGACCCTGAGACCCTGGAGAGCTACCAGAGTAGACAATACTGACCTTGATAGACCACTGGTCTGACTCAGCGAAAGGCAGCTTTATGTCTTTAATAGGAAACACCAGTCTAAGATCTTGAAAAGCAGCTGCAAGTCAAGGTTAACAATAGCCTTCTCTGAATGCTAATCTTTCAGCGACACTGCTGATCTGTAGCACACAAAATCAGGGGCAGCAGGTGAAGGCTCAATCAGATTTACCCATTTGAAAGCCTAATTGAACAAAAGCATAAATAGAATAATTTGATGTCAGACAAACATGAAAAATAACACCGAACATTTCTCAAAACCAACCAGCTACACCGAAGAGTGTTTGACTAGGAACATTTGTGATGTGTGTGTGTGTGCATTAAAAAAATACCACCCACACAGAACAACTTAGTACATTCAATTTAGCAGAAAATATTTGTTCTCCAAAACAATTTATAAAAGCTCCAGGGAGTAGTGCTAAATAATTTTCACACAGGAAGAGTAGCTCTTATTACATCACTTCAGCAACACTGGGAGATGCTGAAAATTCTGTGTTCCCCACATATGGATCCGGGGAATGGAAAATAAGGGAGTTCTAGGACTGGATTTATTAGAACTATAGAAAGTGGCACATGCTTCTTTTCAGCTCAACATTCGATGTCATAGTCAACATGAACCGCTGCCAAACATGGCAACCCTGTGCTAAATTCTCCCCATCTTTCAAGACTGGGTGGAAGATGTAGCTCACTTGGGAACAGTGACCACAATGCTATTAAGTTCAGAGTTCATGTCAAAAGAAACCTACCCCTAATGTCCAAAGCAATAACATTTGCTTTCAAAAGACGGAACTTTATAAAAAGGAGGGGACTAGGTAGAAGGAAGGTGAAAGAGAAACACAAGAGTAAAATCCCTGAAAAATGCTTGGAAACTATTTTAAAAACTCACAAATGGAAGCCAAGACAGAATTAGTTCCCCAGGTTAGGAAGGGTACTGTCAAGTCTAAAAGGATGTCTGCATGGTTAACAACCAAAGGAAGCTATAAAAGGTGGAAGGTATGCCCCAATAAAGCGAACAGAAGGGAGCACAGCATCTTGCAAAAGAAGCATAAAACAACAACAACAACAACAATAATAATAATAATAATTTTGCCATCATGACTGCTGATTTATGGTGACCTCGTATTGTTTTTAAGGCAAAAGACGTTAGGAGGTGGTTTGCCATTCCTTGCTTCCACGTCATGACCCTGGTATTCCTTGGAGGTCTCCCATCCAAATACTAGCCAGGGTCAGGGCTGAGTGTGAATGGCCCAAGGTCACCCAGCAAGCTTCCATGGTGCAAGTGGGGATTTGAGCCTGGATTTCCCAAGTCCTAGTCCGACCCCTTAACCACTACACCACACTGGCTCCAAAATCAATAATTAGGTATGCAAAAAGATAATCCGAGGAGCGGAAAGCATAAAGACAAAGAATGAGCATGTCATTAAATATTTCCAGAGTGGGAAACCAGCCAGAGAAGCAGTTGAATCTTTGGATGACCAAGGAATTAACAGGAATGCCAAAGGAAGATGTGCGGATGACAGAGAAGTCAAATGAATGTGTTCACTGGGGAAAGTATGAGACATGCACCAGGGCAGAGCCACCATTTTCAGGAAGGGAGTCAGAAGACTGAGTCAAATTGAAGTGACAAGAAATGAAGTTCTGGACTTCTTGGCGAAAAATAAAACCATTAAGACTCCAGTTTCTGATGGCATACGCCGAAGAGTTTTTAGGGAACTCAAATGTGAGATTGTTGATCTATGTATGCAACTTGCCGCTAAAAACTGCCACTGTACCAGAAGACTACGAAGTAGCAAATGCTATACTTAAAAAACAAACACACACATGGGCCCAGAGGGAACCAGGAAATTGCAGTCCAGTTAGCCTGAGGTCTGTCCAAGGTGAATTAGTAAAAATTGCATTATTAGTTACATAGAGGGAATAAAAACCTGCTGAGGGAAAATCAGCATGGCTTCGGCAAAGGGAAGTCCTGCCTTACCATGGGATAAGAGGACGGGTCCTCTTATGAATTAAAAATTGATTAAAGGAGAGGAAACAGAGAGTTGAAATAAATGGTCAGACCTCTTAGTAGAGGGAAGTAAGCAGTGGGTTCCCAACAGGATCAGTATTGGGGGCTAGTCCTATTGCTCATAAATTATTTAGAAATATTAGTGGCCAGTGTTCTTTACACACAAGTGATTAAAATGTGGAATTCGCTGCCAGAGGATGAGGTGATGGCCACAGGCATAGACAGCTTTAAAAGGGGAGTGGATAGATTCATGGAGTATAGGTCTAACAGTGGCTGCTAGCCATGGTGGCTAAAGAGAACCTCCACATTTAGAGGCAGCAAACCTCTGAATACCAGTGCTAGGAGACAACATCAGGAAAAGACGACTACCCAGGTTACCAGACTAGATGGACTAGTGGTGTGATCCACTACTGGATTGTTCTTAACCCCCAGAAGATTACTTCTCTCTAGTACCAGAAGAGTATGCCTATTATATTAGGTGCTTTGGAACACAGGGAAGATAATGCTGCTGCAGTTCTCTTGTTTGTGGGCTTCCTGGAGGCACCTGGTTGGCCATTGTATGAACAGACTGCTGGACTTGATGGACTGTGGAGCTGTGCCAGCCAGCACTGCCATGCCATCAGGGAATTCCCTGAAGGGAAAGCCCGTGCTGGGGTGAGGGGCATTCCCAGGGCATTCTTGGGGGCGGAGCTGCCTTTAGGCAGCTTCCTAACCCCTTTCACCCCAAGAATGCCCCTTTGCGCTGTGGTGTTGCTATGCCACCTTTTTTAGTGGCGTAGCCTCGCTGTTTTAAATGGGGGCATTTTCCTTCCTTTAAATTTTAAAATAATTTTATTTCCGGTGGCTAGAAGTGGTGCAGCCCCTCCACCTCCACAGAGGCTTCCTGGCTGCCAAAAATAAAATAAAAGGAATTTTAAATTTAAAGGACGGAAAATACCCGCATTGAAAACAGCGAGGCTACACTACCAAAAAAGTAATGGGCGGTAAGCTGAGTGTGCGGGAAAGCCTTCCGTGAGAGAGATGAAGTATAAATGAGATAACACGGTGTGCAAAGATATTTTTATCGTGATCTTTCAAAAAAGGTCATTTCAAATAAGATTTGGGAATGATTGCAGAGGGGGAAACACAGGTAGAAATTTAGGATGAAGTCATGTGGATACTCCCAAAAAAGTTAATGTTTTGATATGAAACTTGAAAGACATGAGCAAAACCTCCATGTGGAAACAACCTCTGTCTCAGCACTGAGGATGATGGAGTGGTCAGAAGGCAGGAGAATGAGAAGGGAAAGCAGGATTTGCCTGGTTAAAGAACCACATCTGCACAAGTTCCCTACCTTGGCGAGAAATTATTTCGAGAAATGATGTCCATGTATGTGCAGGAGAAGAACTTAAATGGCACGACAAAGGTTTCCCAGTCTGATTTATCCTTCTGCCCCTCAACATTAATTACTGCTGCTCTGCAGTAGAGGTGCAGACCAATGTTCCAGAGAAATGTTCTTAAAGTCCCATTTAGATCATTTGTTATTATCAGTCTACTCAGCATTTTTCTTAAAAACAAACTCCCCCCCCCTCCCCCAGCAGAAACAAGCAAGAGTCCAGTAACGCCTTAAAGACTATCAACATTTCTGGCAGGGTATGAACTTTCGTGAGTCACTTCTGAGCTATGGCTCATGAAAGTTCATACCCTGCCAGAAATTTTGTTGGTCTTTTAAGGTGCTACTGGACTCTTGCTCTTTTCTACTGCTACAGACAGACGAACACGACTACCTATCGTGATCTTTCTTCCCCCAGTTGTGCATCCACTCAGGTTGTTTTTAATAACTTCCGAACAAGATCAAAATGTCATTTTTTTTGCCTCATATCGTATTAAAAATAATTCTGTGAATAGCTAATGGTTACTTTAGGGTCTGTGTCAAGTCCCCTCCAAATAACTTAGTTGATCCTCACTTTCAAACCCGATATTCTACTGGGGGACTTTATTTTCAGAATAGCCATGAACAAGCTGCTAAAGCAAACACAGAAATGAAGATAATGACGGGCCTGAAGATAACCTAAGTTCTGGTGGGTTTTGGGCATCCATTCCAGCAAGCATATGGGAAAGCAAACAAGTGGAAAGGATTAATTACAGCAGTTGACAACACCTAACCTTGCAACTGGGACAGTGACAAATGGTAGCAACTGCTTTCTGAAGAAGAATATGCTGGTCCCCAAGGAAATTGTTCTACCTTAGCATGGCTTTTATTCAGTTCAGTGAATTGCATACATTATTGTAGCCAAAGTCCCTTCAATCAGGACTGGCATGGTATTTATTTTGGACTTTTCATAATGGAAGAACCTTAAGTTAGCATTCCTGGGAGGGGGGAAAACTTAGTCCTCTTTTCTTTCCTTCAGTGGGACAGACTAAGGGGCCTCAAAAGCTCCTTTGTTCTTTGCTTGCAACTTGCCTTTTTTTAGAATCTCCTCACTCACTCTTTGAAACGCCTTCAGCAGCAGAATAAAACCTTGCTTTGCTTGTCTGTTTATATCCAGGATGTGTGTGGTGTGCATGGTCCCAGATGCCAAGTGCAGCTAGCAATGCAGGTCTCTGTTGGCATTATGCTATTAACTAAGTGTTAGTTTTGGACTCCTGCTATTCCCAGCGCAGCGCGTTTTCCAAACACAATTCATTCTCGCACGCTCTTTACAACTCCTTTGCTGTACACATTTCACCTGCACCATCTGTGCTATCATGAGCTTTGCCTTCTCCCAAAACTTAATCTTCAAGATGCTGTGTGATGATACATGAATAATGACTAAATGCTAAACGAATGCTTCGTGAACAACTTTCTGGGGGGAAATCTTACTGCAAAAGCATATTCCTAAAAATATGTTTTCTTGTTTCAATTTGTAGCGAGCTGTTTTTGGAAGGAATACTACTCATTGGGGACTTGATCTCTGGACTGATTTGTAACATGTCCTGATATAAACCTGTTCTTAAGGGTTATGTTATAGTTTACATTTTAATGGAGGTTAAAAGGACCTCATTACAAGAGACTACCCAAACATCTGGAAAACTACTATGGCATAGCTTATGCACACACTTTATGCATTTAGTTGCATTTATTCGATTCAGCATAACTCTGAGAGCTAGTGTGGCATAGTGGTTGTTAAGAGCAGAAGACTCTAATCTGGTGAACCAGGTTTGTTTCTCTACTCCTCCACATGAAGTCTGCTGAGTGATTTTGGGCTAGTCACAGTTCTCTCCAAACTGTCTCGGCCCCACCTACCTCACAAGATGTCTGTTATGAGGAGAGGAAGGGACAATTATCCCACAATATTTTAAGAGTGTTTGACAATATTTAAAGGACCAGGTTTAACTGATCAAATGACTGGTCTAACCCAGTAAACATTTTTCTCACATGCAAACTTTGGAAGGAGCAGAAAATGGTGGAATATAAGGTGTGCAGAGCTACTTTATCCTATTTGTAGTATGTAAAGTAGATAGAATAGAAAACAAAACAAAACACATACTCTATAAGGCAGAAGATGTCACGTTTTTATGTCCCATCCCTAGAGGAGAAAGAAACATGAATCTCAATATTCTACTTGAACTGGACATGCTGGAGTTTAGGGAAAAGACACTCTGCACAGAATTCATAACAAAACTGTACCTTAGGCCTTAGAGAGATTTTTTTTAAGTTTCTCTCATGGATACAAATGTATTTTCCATGGACATATTTGACAAATAGTATCTGTGAAAGAGAAAGAGATGCTGACTTGGTTGGCATTCTTCAGTGCTTCCTCACAAAGGCCAAGTCACACAGTATATTCAGCTATCAATATTTTATTTATTTTTCGAAATATTATCATGCCATCTGTCAGCTGAATGCTCTGGAGGCAGCAGGTGCCGATCAGCTTGCAGGGGTGATATAATCACAGAGCAATGTGACCTATGAAGAGGGGGACAATGAAAACAGTACCACAAAATCAACTTCAAGAACAGGTCTGTCAATTTTATGGGCTCCACTCCTCACAGGAATCAATGCTTTGTATTCTGTGGGTTCTCTCCTCTTGTGTGACAGTGTTCACATGAATGCAGTGCTCCTGGAAGCGCATGTCAGCAACTCGACATAATACATGAATTAACCCTAACTGTGGCACTTTTTTTGGGAAATCGTTTAAAACCAGCACATGAAAGGTGACATGAATTGCATGTAAACAAATAGAGCTTCAGTGTTTTTAGAAGCAGTTGATTCACAACTGTTTTTTTTCCTCTGGAGACTTTTCAGAGCTTAAGCCTGCACTATTTTTTTTAACAAATACAGCAAAGGTTTATTATCCCCCCTCTTATTTATTTGTTGATTGTATTCTTTATCACCCTCCCTCACCCAAAAACATTGTTCCCCAAGCAGAGAAGCCTTTAAAAAGTCAGTTTCCTTTGCAGGAAAGAACTGGGAAGTTAGCCTACCACAATATTCTGGAAGAAGAGCCACTTATTTGTTTGTTTATTCAAATTCATAGCCCACACTCATTCCTAGCCAGGCCAGGCTCAGGGTGTGTGTGTGTGTGTGTGTAAAGTGCCTTCAAGTCGCAGCTGACTTATGGCGACCCCTTTTTGGGGTTTTCATGGCAAGAGGCTTACAGAGGTGGTTTGCCAGTGTCTTCCTCTGCACAGCAACCCTGGTATTCCTTGGTGGTCTCCCATCCAAATACTAACCAGGGCTGAGACCCTGCTTAGCTTCTGAGATCTGACGAGGTCAGGCTAGCCTGGGCTATCCAGGTCAGGGCCAGGGTGGGTAACAACCTCTAAAATACACCAATACTATAAAACATCAGTTAACACACTGTATTATAAAACCATAAACAAGGTGGCTTTAAAACAACCCAGATGCCACCATGGACCGGATTTCAGCAGAATACCAAGAGTGGGGGGAAGGATGGGGAGGCCAGCAACAATGGATAAACTTGCGGCTGCCCTCAGTTGTAGGCCTGGCAGAATAGCTCTGTTTTGCAGGCCCTGCAGAACTCCTTCAGGTCCCGCAAGGCCCTGATGTCGCTAGGAAGACTATTCCACCAGGCTGGGGCCAAGGCCGAGAAAGCCCTGGCCCTTGTTGAGGACAGCCACATGCTCTTTGGGCCGAGGAACACCAGCAGATTATTATACATAGAGTGTAAAGCTACGGTTGCCCTCCTCCAGGTAGTAGCTGGAGATCTCCTGCTATTACAACTGATCTCCAGCCGACAGAGATCAGTTCCCCTGGAGAAAATGGCCACATTGGCAATCAGACTCTATGGCATTGAAGTCCCTCCCCTCCCCAAACCCCGCCCTCCTCAGGCTCCACCCCTAAACCTCCTGCCAGTGGCAAAGAGGGACCTGGCAACCCTATGTAATGCTCTTTGGGGGGCATCCCGGGAGAGACAGAAAAAGGTTAAGATGGAGAAAGGTTTCTTAGGCTGGAGGAAGATTTCAAGCTTTGCTGAGTGGAGTGTGACAGTACATGATAATATTTCTGTTAAAATTTATCATTACAAATCCATATGCTGCACAGGTATTGTACAGGTATATGCAGAATACAAACATTGCTAGTTCAACCCCCCCCCCCCACTAAAGTCCTTAGCACAGGGAATTGTAAGCTTTCTTTTCCTCCCTCCTCCTACCCCACCCATAATTCTATACTTTGACTCTCCAAATGTTTATGCATCTACCACAAACACATGATAAGAATAATTTCTAGGTACATTCCAGCTGACTTGATATTTATCCATATTCAGATATTAAAAACAGTTTTGTTTACATCATCCTTATTACAGTGTACAACCACTGAAATGCACGTGTGTGTGGGGGAAATATCAGAAATGCAACTAGGACAGAGGAATACATTCAGCAGAACAAAAGTTAGCCCAAGGATTGTGGAAAGAGATACTATACTGCTAGGTACATTACTCAACTAAAGCAGATGGTGCACATTAAATACTGTTTATTGTTTTACAGCACTCACATTTGGGATTCTTTTGTATACTTACAAAATATTCCGCTGATTTTTGCAATATAATGGAAGGTAAGTATAGTGAAATTGTTGCCAGTAAGATTGAGGATGCTCTCACACACATCCATTTACAGAACCAAAACAGATTGCATGGCATGTTTTTGAAAGGATATGGCATCTGCACTTTCCCTACTTCATGGGGCTACATTACATAACCGTGAGATGCAATGGCTTATTAAGAAAAAAATGATATAATAAATACGTATACTATAAAATATGAAATCATCGTGAGATTCCCCCATCACCAGAGGTGCTCAAATCAGACAGCTGATAAGGGCAACAAATAGTGCTTATTAAGGCTGCTGATCCGCACGCACCAAGACTAGTCTGCGTACAAGAAAACGCAATTGAGAAAGCATCACGGCTTGCATCTAGAGTCAGAAGCACACAAGTTCCAGAAGTGTAAAATGACCTATGGCTGTTTCAATCTATCAGACCATCAAACTACGGCAGCTCAATAATGCTGCTGTGAACAACTGTCATTTTGCAGTAGCAGCATCCATCAAATAAAACAAAAGACCCAATACCAATCATTCAGGATAATAAAGTTGTTTCAAAGGAATCATTACAGAGGATCAATATTAGCTGCATATCAAATACACTTCAGTTCTCTGTCCAACTTTGTAGTGCTTTGCCTGTGTGGCTTTCAAATGTGCACGGAGGCCAAGTTCCCTAATCTGAAGAGGTTCCCCCCACTTTTCAATCTGTGACTTGATTGACTGCTTTACTAGCACTATCTATGTTCACGACTGAGTTTTAGCATTTAGCTGAACTCCTATAACAATACGAGTTCTGTACGTATTTTTGTCTCCCTTTAAGATCTATTTTCTTAATAGTCTTCTGTTGGCATGAAATCATGGTGGTTGGGTATACTGTGCTTGGTCCAGCAGAGGTCCATCTTGGATTGCACAACTTCTCCCATGATGTGGTCCATTTATGTAATTCCACAAATACCATGATTCTCTCACCCTTTTCACAGCACATGACATTGTATGCAAGAGATGGGATCATGATAAGTTTGTTGGATTTGAAAAATGATGCTTGGGCTCTGCATAAAACAACTTCCACCAAAATCATGAAAAGAAAACTAATGCAATCCACTAGCAGGATATTATCAGATGGTTTTCCTCAGACCATGTTAGTGATAAGGATTAAAGTACCATCATCTGCTTAATAGCTATCCCCAGCGCAGTAAAGCAGCCACCTGCCATGTATTTGAAAGCACTATCTTCACTTTGGCATTCAGATTTCTATGCCTTCCCCCAACCATAATGCTGCCAGAATATATAAACTTCCACTATGCTATGGAACATTTCTCTGACACTCAAAGGGTCAGGCCACAGAACAACAGCTTACTGCTTTTTTGTTTGTTTGTTTGTTTGTTTGTTTAAGTGATCAAACTCATACTCATGCGAAACTAACTGAGAAAGACATTGGTGAAGGACACGGCTGGAAGTGTGAATTAAACGGAGGCATTTCTATCTGTCAGGTAAAGGTTAAAAAGTTCTAGATGTTAGCACCCCCCTCCCACAAAGGCCAGGGGCCTAGGACAAGTTCCCAAGCAGCAGCAGCAGCAGTGTAGTGGTCACTGGGTGTGTGTGAGGGAGGTAGTTGTGAATTTCCTGCAGTGTTAGGGTTGCCAACTGCCAGGTAGTATAAGGAGATCTCCTGCTAATTCAACTGATCTCCAGCTGTTAGAGACCGGATCACCTGGAGAAAAATGGCCGCTTTGGCAATTGAACATGGCATTGAAGTCCCTCCCTTCCCAAACCCCGCCCTCCTCAGGCTCTGCCCCAAAAATCTCCCGCCAGTGGAGAAGAGGGACCTGGCAACCCTATGCAGTGTGCAGGGGTTTGGACTAGATGACCCTGGTGGTCCCAAGGAGGAGGAGGAGGAAGAGAAGGAGGAGGAGGAGAGTTGTTTTTTATATCCTGATTTTTTCTGCCTTAAAGGAGTCTCAAACCGGTTTACAATCTCCTTCCCTTCCTCTCCCCACAACAGGTAGGTGGGGCTGAGAGAGTTCGGAGAGAACTGTGACTAGCCCAAGGTCACCCAGCAGGCTTCATGTATATGAGTAGGGAAACAAACCTGGTTCACCAGGTAAGAGTCCGCCACTCATGTGGAAGAATGGGGAATCAAACCCGGTTCTCCAGATTAGAGTTCACCGCTCCTAGCCATTACACCACGCTGGCTCTCATCACAAACCTCAACACAAACTGAAACAGCCCCCAATACAAAATGAGACAGGATAGACCTTCCCTACCATAAGAATGTTAAAATGTTAACCCATGAATCAGGAAATATAACAATCCAGATAATAATGTGTCACAAGCAGAGAGCAGAAGGATCAAAGTGTACTAACTCCACAGGTGCCTGTAGGACAAGGAATAAATTTAATGAACCAGAGGGAGAAGAGGCTGCAGAGCACTTTATGAGATCAATTATTTATTTTGCTACTAGGTTATGTATTAATAATTAATAGTTCAAAGATCATCTTCTGAATAGGGTGAACCAGCGTACAGTCTCCTACCAACATCCCTTAGCTAGACAAAGTTCACTGTAGATTTTGGCAACAATCCTGCACATGGGCTGCTTAACTCCCATGGCCTTCAAAGGGATTTCTGGCGCTTCATTGTATGCAGGGTTGCAGATTTTTATGTCCTTCATTTCTGAAATCAAACTAGCATCTAGTAGGAAACCACATGGTTATGCTAAACTTTCTCACCCACTTTCTTTACATGTTTAGTAAATTTATACACTGTTTAGTAAATTAACATCTGAGCATGCCACAAGTATTTTAAAGCTTTAGATTTTTACTGCTGAAAGCAACAGTTTGGGTTTTTTTTGGACAGCATCAATTCATATCTGAGTTTGATGTAGCCAATTCCTTAAATTTTCAATATGTATTCTATTTGAAAGATTACCAACTTTACAAGAAACAAATTAAAGATGTTAACGATGTACAACATAGCAAGTATTTGCGGGCACATATTAGCCCTCTCATCATAATTAGTGTGTAACCTAAATACATATTTCAGGCATAAATTGCTGACCCTCTCTGACCTCTTCAGGAGCTTAAATAGCTACTTCAGAACTTAATCTGCAGGGAATAAGCTATACAAAGAATAATTTAGCCATTAAAATAAAGAAAGGGGGGGCACAGGAACATCTTTTTAATCATGTCCTTCTATTCAAAATTTAACCCTTGAGCATAATGGCATCCTTTTGTCTCCAAAGGGATGGAAGTAATTTAACAGAAATGTTAAAATGAGGCACAAGAGAAAGGTGACCCAGCAAAATAACAGACAGTATAGATGAAAAGGAAAAGTGTAAAAGGTACCAGTTGATAAGTCAAATGGAGGGTCTGAAATTATATCATCATTGTTTTCTAAAAATATCTTAACATGTGATGGGAACAATACTTTGGGGCCTGAAGCCGAAATGTTGGATCTACAGGTAGGTCAGGGGTTGGAAGTGCAAGAACAGCCAATGAAGAGGTTCCTAAATTGCAGGGAAAATGTAGGTTAAATTCGGAAAAATGGCATTGTTAAGAAGAAATAAAAAGCCACAGAGACACTGAGGGGGAAAAAAAAAATTGGCAGCCATTTTATATCCAGACTGGTTTCTTAATTAGGAAATGTTTTCCATTTCCTCTATACCAGGGGTGTCAAAGTGGTGGCCCGGGGGCCGGATGCAGCCCCCGGAGGGCTGCTCATCGGCCCGCGAGCCAAGCTCCCCCCCCCCACCGCCCCCTTCTCCCGCGCGATCCTGGCCCCATAGAGGGCCAGGCTCGCGTTCCCCACCGCCGCCCCTCTCCAGAGTGATCCTGGCCCTGGTGGGGGCCAGGATCACTTTCCCCGCTGCCCCCCCTCTCCAGAGCAATCCTGGCCCTGGCGGGGGACAGGCTCACCTACCTTGCCTCCCCCCCCCACTCTCCCGGGCGCAGTCAGGCTGCCGCTTTTTTCTCCTCCCCATGGAGGCCAGGTCTACTCATTGGTTTCTATGTGCATAGAAACCAATGGGTAGATCTGGTCTCCGTGGGAGGAGGGGTCTCAGTCGGGAGGCCAGGTCTACTGCCATGCAAACCAACTTGTAGACCTGGCCTCTGTGGGGGGAAAAACCCATCTCCATCCAGAGGCCAGGTCTACCCATTGGTTTGCATGACAGTAGACCTGGCCTCCCGACTGAGATTCCCATGGAGGCCAGGTCTACAAGTTGGTTTGCTACTCGGCTCAGTTAAAAAAAAAGAATCCTACTGTGGGACTAGTGACCTATTTTAAAAACACACGCACAACAGCAAATTACAAAGCAGTATTTTTAGGTGCCTTTTCCCACCTGCCATCTATCACAAGATTTATCTATTGCTAGAGAGTGCATGCATGATCAAAAAAAAAAAAAAAAAAAAGACGGGGGCAAGCTGCATAACAATGACGACATTGGTGACCACATTTTCACTGGCACATGCAGAAATTTACTCTGAGTAATCCTAAGTACTCTGGGAATTTATTTTTTTAGGGAAAGCCCTTGTGCAGAATGATTTGAGAATTCAACTGCATTGGGAGAAAAGCATATCCAGTGGAAACCCATACATAAAAGTCCAGAGTTTGCCATTTTTTCATTTTCCATGTGGGTACAATATGTAGCCAGGTTGGTGAGTGACTTTCACGCATGATATGATTACAACACAAGCTTTTGGAAGTGCTTGGCTATGAATAATAATATATTAGAACTTAGCTCGATAAAGAGGTTTTCTTGATTTGTGAGATCTGGGATACTGTGCAACACCTAGATACCAAAGGAGGAGGAGGAGGAGGCCAAAAGCTGTATTTATGAGGCAATCTCCCTGACAAAGTGAAATCTACAGTTATTAGTCTCCAGGAAGCTGTTCATTACCTATCTTTCACAGGAGCATATTTCAGTCATGAAACAAACACCACTGGGTTAAACGAAGCTGGATACTGTATTGTAAATTATTCCGGCAAATACAAGGCTTTTCTTTCACAAGAGTATTACTTTTCACTACCTATCATCTTTTGGTATGCATTCAATGATGCCTTGTATAAAAACTGGCGTTCAGTTTGGTGTACGTTTTACTGATGTCCATATAATCATCAGCATAATTAATTTGCATAATTAAAGTGCTGGCTGGGAAAAAGAAGTGGTCAACAAGGAAAAAATGAGTCTCATTCAAAAATTTAATCATATACTTATGTTGCTTAATGTATTTTGGGCTACTTTGCATCTGAGAAGACAGCTCATAGCTATCCTACTGCTAATTCATAAAGGGAGCTAGGCTAGCTTCCATTCCCTTTGAAACAGATGTATGTAATCAATTCAGATATTATGGTTTATAATCCTAAACTGGAACGTACGAAAGGGATGAAAGGGCACCTAATGTCATTCATGCATGCCACTGTCCTTTTATCAATGGGAATTACAATAAGTCAAAAAAAGAATGCAGACTTGGCCCACTGACATCTGAGATTACTATTTCTACTCAAGAAGTCTAAGAAGCCCCGTGGCATAGAGTGGTAAGCTGTAGTACTGCAGTCCAAGCTCTGCTCACAACCTGAGTTTGATCCTGACGGAAGTTGGTTTCAGGTAGCCGGCTCAAGGTTGACTCAGCCTTCCATCCTTCCGAGGTCGGTAAAATAAATATCCGGCTTGCTGGGTAGTAGATGTGTAGATGACTGGGGAAGGCAATGGCAAACCACCCCGTAAACATAGTCTGCCTAGTAAATGTCAGGATGTGATATCACCCCATGGGTCAGGAATGACCTGGTAGTTGCACAGGGTACTTGCTTTACCTTTTTACTCAAGAAGTCTAGCGATTAGACTAACCTGGAATAGGACCATCCTGAGATGCCTGACTGGGAATTCATCTAATTCCTGTTTGCACTAAGCAAGGAGTCAGCAGATAGGGACTTCGTGACACAGGATGAGGGGATAGCATGGAGGCAAGTCAGAAGCAGGCTGACCTAGAGGGATGGCTGGCTTTAAAACGCCTCCTCTATCCCCAGGTGTTCTCTCATCTCTTTGTGTGACAGATAGAGATAAGGCCCACAAAGAGATGGGAGAGCAGTGGACACTGGTGATATGTACCTAGCCTTTTATACAGCCAGCCGCTGCCACTTAGCTGATGTAGTGGCATTTTAAAGGGAGGTGCAATAGCTCTGACCTTGGGGTTGTTCATGGGCTCTATGAGTGTCCTCGGATGGCTGGATGTGGCCCGTTCACTAGGATATGTGGAACTATAACAAAAACGGAACGTTATGGAACCTGCTCAAAGTGAATTAGAATAGCTTCAGGGCTTTGTGAGGAGGGATTTCAGGCCAGAGGGTGTGACTATGCTTGAGTTACAGCATTCTTTGTGTGTACAGGGGAGGGCTCTGTCCCATCATAGCCACTAACTATGCAAAGTTCTTAAGGACTTCGAAGCCCTGGCAAATTATACTTCCCAGAGATTTCCGTGCTGAAAATTATTGTTACCAAGGCTCTGTGCCTAATTAAAGCCCTCTCCTTCACACAACCCCTCCCAGCTGAAGGAAAGGCTAGGGGCAGCAAGGAAGAACTAGATTTCTCTGAGATTTCACAGAAGACTTGTGAATAGCCAGAGATTTGCTTTCAATAATTCAAACAGCACAACCAATCCAAATTGAGATGGGAAGTGGGGAATTCAACCATTTCAGAAACCATTTTGGACAAAACTGTACCCTTCCCATCCAAATCATAAGAACCCAGGGCTAATATATCTATCATTTTTTCATAATTAGCAGAGATGTGCCTGGAGAACAAAAATATAATATCCTAATCCCTGTCCTATTTCTTCCTCATCTTTTACATAAAACTCTATCCAGGGCAACTGAGGGTAGAGAGGAATGGTCTAAGAGAAAAGTATCCTCCACAACAGGCTAGGAAAACAGAACAAAAAATATGTCAAGACCATCCATCTGCTTAATGGATTGTGGCTAACACTACCACAAGCAACCCTAATCTGAATCACTAACCAGAACTATAATTTAAACTATATCTCCAAGTGGGTTCAATTAGCTCACCTTTATAAACTAGGATCTTAATCTTATGAATACTTTGCCAAGAAGATAGGTACATGACCTTTCAGGATTTGCTGAAATATGTAGTTTATTGAGCAATAACATTATGCAGTATCACATCATACTTCATAAAGGCAAACTTGAACTAGTAAAAGAAATGTCTTCAGGCTACATAAGGTCTTGGGGGCAGAAAATAATATTTTCTATGTAACCTTCCAGCTGGAAGAATTTGACAGGCAAAATCACAGATAAAACGTGAGCCACAGAAGTTGGAACAACTTACAAACAGTGTCAGGAAAATTATCTGAGCTGCCATATGTGGCAAGCAAGGTCAAAGGAAACTGGTATTCCAAAAATGCCACATGCATTCATCAAATCTCACACTATGTACATAAAACGGAAACATAGCCATTTTGAGTTTGCTCTTTTTGAAGCCTCCGGATACCTATGGGTACATTTGTCTTCTTCATGATTTTCCATGCTCTTGCATATACCCCTTTTCCTTTTTTTCTGTTCTAAAATTTAGATAGGCAACTAAACCCAGTTCAGTTATGTACTCTTCAAGAACCTGTCAAAATATTTGAACTTCCAAACAGAGCAAGAACTTATTCTACAAATCAAGAGGCATTCTAAATGGAATAATGTTCACAAGCTTTTCAAAATACATCCATTTATAGTCTTCCCCCCACCCCAACATTATGTTACAACAGTGCAATATTTGCCATACAATATAATTGCTACTTACATGCAAATTGAAGTTTGGCTTCTCTGCTAACAATTGTTCCCAACGAGTTTGTTGCTATGCACTGGTATGTTCCAGCATCTTGAGTTTTATTGGGATTATTGATCAACAAGCTGCCTTCAACTACACTGAAGCGGTAATCCATACCAATGTCAACAACAGTTCCATTTAACTTCCACCTATGGAACAAAAGTGCAAGTAGTTGAATTTTGCTAACATTACTAGATTTCTATGGTTTCCCCCCAAAAAAACTGCAGCATGAAAACACAATTCCTGCCTAAAACTAACATGATGTAACATTTAACCTGATGAATGTACATTATTCACAAACATGATTAATGCTTACATCCTTGGTGTGGCTGATGAGCCTCGTGATTAATTATTTTCACAGAGCCATACAGCTCTAGGGCTAGAACACCTTCATCAAGTCAAGGACCTCCGTACTGAATACTAGCTCCATGCTAACTATCTAATTCAGATTACAACAGAACACTGGTGACAGAAAAGGCAAGATAAATCATAATACAATAAGGATAAGACTGCACATGAAGAACAAGAACAACAACTATACACCACCACAACATCCAAACAGTCCTTCCAAGGAGAAGATCCAGAAAAAAATAATGTTAACTCTCTCAGTAGGTTTATTTTCTCCTACAGCCCGAGATGTTTGTTTTACAGTTCAGAAAATTTAATAGATTTTTTTTCACTGAGATTTTCTCCATGTTAAAAAACGGCCGTCTTTATAGCCTATTCTGGAGCGTTTATTCTGCTTGTAATAGCATAGTTTCGCACTGCAGCTTTAACTCACGGCTCCACACAGCATTTATAATTTAGGGCACTATAAATGCCATTATCTCAGTTTTACAAATCTAGAAGATGAGCGGAAATTAGCTACTCCCTCTCTATTTATGGAGCTGCTCTAGACTCCTATATTATGTCTCAAGATACTCCCTCCTCCATAATTTCAGAACAGATGTTTTATTGTCCATACACAGGTTTTTCCTCAACATTTTGCAGATCTGCTGCACTGAGTGTAGCCACTCCACATCTCACAATAAATTAAGTCAATTCAGACACTGCGGAATCATTCCTTGGAAGCTCCAGTTTCGCACATGAATAAATTATTTCAGCTGACTTTAGGTGTTGTATAAATATGGCTTTAGAACTTAGGGCAAAAATGTGAAGTGTAGAATCAAGATACAAAGTATCCCCTCTTTCTTTCTTTCTTTCTTTCTTTCTTTCTTTCTTTCTTTCTTTCTTTCTTTCTTTCTTTCTTTCTTTCTTTCTTTCTTTCTTTCTTTCTTTCTTTCTTTCTTCCTTTCTTCCTTCCTTCCTTCCTTCCCTTCCTTTCCTTCCTTTCCTTTCCTTTCTTTAGCAACTGCCAGCAAGAAGAATGCTAAAGTCTCATATGAGCCCTAGCTATTTCTCAGTACAATACTTAAACTCATCTCTGAACAGTTTATGATAGCAATTAAACCCCACGCAGTGGCATTCTGAAGAATCGCTGGCTCGTCTGGAGAGACATCAATGCTAAGCTGTGCCAGAACTGGGCTGACATAACACTGGCACCAGTATATAAACGAGCAGCATCAGGGCCATGCTGGGGAAGAGTAGGAGTTAGTATCCTAAGCTTCTCCAAGACCAGTCTCCCCCCCACTCCCCGCCCAAGCTGGCATACTATTGTTGTCACAGAATTTAGAGATCTTCCATCTGTTTTTATGGGCAACAACCAATATGTATAATCACATAGTGGCCATGTATCTAGGTGACATATTCATACACATATTGAAGTGAGCTTTGGACCATGAAAACCTGGGCCACAATAAATTTGTTACTCTTTAAATTGCCACAGGAATTTTTTTTTTTTTTTTGCTAATTTGCTGCTACACAGCATCATGGCTACACTCTCAGGTTTTACATGTTAAACTAGCCCTGACTATCTTGCTTAAGCTTTATTGTAGTAGTTCCAATTATATCAGCAGAATACAAATTTTGTATTCCTTGCTTCAGAACAATGCTTAAAAACGGAATAAAAAAGCAACAAACCTTATCGTTGGTTTAGGATTTCCCTTCACTTCACAGTTCAATTTAACTTTCTTTTCTTCAGAATTGAGTGCAAACACAACATTGCTTGGTTCCTGGATGAAAACTGGTCCATGCAGTGTGTTGTCATCTACAGTATAAACAACAATAAAATATATAGTCACTTTATATTATCAACATGAAGAACTGGGCTCCACAATTCTACAAATCCTTTAAGAGGTTGAAGTCTTACCCAAATAAGCAGACTAGCAAGAAACATAAATGCTAACAAAACAAATGTAACATTAGAGTAAGACCCATGTGTGTGTGTGTGTGTGTGTGTGTGTGTGTGTGTGTGTGGTATGCAAAGCATATTACTAAAAAAAACCATGAAAATAAGCAATAAACATATATTCAAATATGACAGAAGCATGAAACCAGCCATGGAAACAGTCATGCAATTAGATTAAATGATGGGGAAAGTTTACTTGAAGGAGTTTAGGAAGTTTGCAAAGCAGCTAAAAGGATTCTTAGCATCGGTCTTCAGTAGACATCTGTGCCTGAACCATTTTAAAAAATGGGTCATCTGAAAACTATGTCAAAAAAGTACATGACAAAAGATTACAAATTTACCAATTAACAAGTTTCTGGAGGCAGAGAATAGCTACCTGAGAGTTCTTAGTGGTCAAATGCAAAATTGTAGATCTTTTAACATAACTATACAATTTAATTGAAATTTTCGGAGTGTTTCTGGGTACCAATCACCTGGTACCCACGCTGGTTCTCACCTTTAAGGTCTAAATGTCTTGGGGCCAGGATACTTCAAGGATCACCTCCTCTCGTACTGCCCAGCCCACCACCTAAGATGTTACTCAAATGCCTTACACCAGAGTTTCCCAAACTTTCTGAGTCATGGAGTACTTTTCAGGAGAGAAATATGTCAAAGAGCACTAATTTTCACCTAGCACCTATATACTAAACCGAATTACTGTAGTATTTTTCTTTCCAATCTCTTCATGGAGCAACAGGAGATGTTTCGCAGAGCACAGTTTGGGAACCTCTGCACTATATAGTCAAATGTTTTAATGTTCACTGCCTTGAGGACCCTACTCTGGTGAAAAGGCAGCATTAAAATATTTTAAATAAACTTACAAACAAATCAGAGATGAGCAGGGTGGTGACCAGAGACAGAAAAAGTCCTGTCTTAGGACCGACATCTTGCCTACAGAATGTCCTTCTTCTTGTTCCTGTCATAGAATCTCTTAGCTACCAGACCCAAACATTTATTTTATCCATTCTTTTAATGGAGGGGTTGATCTTTTAACTGGGGGGCTGATCTTGAGGAGTGATTTCTAAGACTTCTTAAAAGATGCTATATATTTTAGGCTGTTTCTATGCTGTTGCTGCATTTCTGGTTCTGGTTCTAAAATGAAATTATTTTAGTTTTCTTGTTTAGTGTTGACAATACAGAGATACAGGTGATCTCATAAACATAATATATTAGGATTTCCCAAAAAAGGTTCTGAACCCAACAGTCTCATCAAAGGCTCCTGTGTATATTGAGCAGGCGTAGGGTAAGAGGGCAGGTCATCATCTATACATGTATGTTTCTGATTAAACAACACAGAGGGTTGAGATTAATGGACCATTTTCACAATAATTTAAGCAGCAGACTTGACTATAGATCTATATTGGGACAAATCCTATTTAACTTATTCATAAATGATCTGCTATTACAGAAAATGAGAAGGGCACTGAACATTCAAGCAAACCAGAAAGAATTCAAAAAGGACCTACTGACACTAAAACAACAAACAACATTCCCATTTCCAAATTATAAAGAGATTCACATTTCCAAATTATACGTACACATGGACAGAATTGCAACTGGCTGTGACCATCTTGGATAAAAGAATGCTCGCCAGATAGTCAAAATGCCAAGTAAAAAGGAGAAGTAATCGCATATGGAAAAGGAAAAGAACAGTGTCAGCAGAAGTCAAGGAATGAGCGTGCGTGTTTCATAGTAGTCCTTGTCTGAGGAAAGTGCATCATTCAATAAGCCTCCAAAAGCAAAGGGCTTAATAAATAATCATGTAAAAGGCTGCTGAGGAATAGAAGTAGAGCTCTGGTCAATGGGCCACAGCAGAGATGGCAACGCAGCTGATTTTGCCTGAATGTGACAGTGTTGAGGGAGGACGAGGGGCTGTTGAGACTCCCACAGGAAACATTACAAAGGATCTGCTGGAGAAGAGCTCAGGACCATATTCAGAGAAGAGAAAACTGAATGAAAATCAACGCCACCAAAGTATTCCCATCTGAATGCAGTTGCAACTCCCCTGTTGTTATGACCTTCTGAAGTTCATTTCAACAGCGAGTTAAGTTTTCAACTCGGAAAGGGCTTAGCACTACACACCTGTATGCTCTTGAATAGCACTAATTTACCTGGTGCAATATTGACTTTGTGGGGCCTGTATCAGTTACCAGTTTTAACTACACCTGCTTAGATGTGTGTTTTCCAGAGGCAGAAGCTCAAGGGTTAGAACCTCAAAGTTCCCTGTGCTGTTCAAAGGGATGCTGGATAGCGTTCAGAGTTGTGTGCTGCTTTTAGCACAGCTTGTCCCTAGCAGGAAAAATACTAGCTGAGGCAGAATGATAAGCTGCTACAGAGGAGACAAAGCTGTCCCTGTTCACCCGTGGACTTACTGATGATCTACACAGCCACAAGCATTAAGGGCTGCACAATAATAATGGGACCTAATTCAGCTCTGCAGGGCCTGTTAGATGGAGATGTTCCTCCAGGCCCATGGATGAAGACAGCAACGGTCTATTCATAAGCTGGCCTCCCTTTCCCCTTTCCATTTCCTTTCCATTCCATTTCCCTCCCCTCCCCCCTCCCACCAATAAACATGGGTCCCCATTCATTCATTTTTGGGTCTCCCATTGTCATCCCTCCTGAAACCTATATCTGAACACAACACTGGGAACATCATATTGTTACAGAGAAGTAGAAACAACATGCTGATTTTAACTGGAAGTGATTTCTTTGATTAGAAGCGATTTTATTATAAATGTAAATTATTGTTGGGATGAATTTTGAAGGTGATTGAGTGTAATTTGTTGGAAGCCACCCTAAGCCTTTTGCTGGGGAAGGGTGGGGTATAAATTGAATAAAATTATATTAAATTAAAAAGATCCCCTCTCCAGCCTTACAATCTAAAAACCACACACAATATAAGGAAAGAAATACAGACTTGTACACATGGGACACACGGCAAAATTAAGCAACAGGGGTCAGCAACCTTTTACAATTAACGAGTCAAACTGCAATAAAATTCAGAGCAAGAGATCAACACATAGCCAGAATAAGATAGCCTCTTTGCTTAACTGAAACTATAAGCCAAACTACACATTATAGTTTTTAAAGAGTTGGGTCTGGGGAATGCATGTTCCCAGCAGCCCCACAGCAGCTGCAGGGAATACACAGGACAATGACTTGGGAGGCAGGCAGTTATCTGTCCCAGCAACCTGGTATGCCATGAGGGCATATGGGACCAAAGCCACCAGGAAAAGCAGAGGACTGCTATGCCATGGTGAACCAACGATTCCAGGGTTCTGGACTCCATCTTGGTGACCTGTGCAAACTTTGGGTGCTGTCAGGCAGAGTTGGGTTGTTTGCATTCCTCTGACCACGAGGTAGAAAAGCTGGAAGCAATAAGGAGTAAATCTGCCTCCCTCGCATCCTTAATGAAGTGATCCAAGCAGATACCTGGAACTGATAGCCAGCACCTTAATCCCATCAGCAAGCTGGGAACTATTCAGCTAACTCTGACTAGTCCTTTCGCATATCTAATTCACCTTCCACCCCCTTCTCACTTGCAGAGTAAATCAAGGAAGCCATCTCCTGTTTACTCCTCCCTTCCTGGGAAAACCTTGAAGATATTTTCATATATCTAAAACTCTATACTAAAGTCATTGCCAGTACTTAATCAGCCAAACTAAGGCATCCTTCCATGTTGCCATTACCTCATGACCTTTCATATTTTAATATCTCAGCCACCAGAGAAGTAATTACACTTTTTGTCCCTGGCAAAGTCCATTGTTTTTGCCAGTTACCTCATGCAGCCTCAGGGCTTATTTTTGCTATATGTAGTGGCCTTTTCGCCCTTCAAACATGTGTTTTCTTGGATCCAAGACACTCACCCCTTACTTGCGTGTAAGGTCCTTTTATTTCTGAGAGACACTGGTCCATTTCTCTGCAGCTCAGCACTGCTATCATTTGGACGTCACATTCTTCCGGATAGGTAAGTATTGCCCTCAGCCCCTCATATCATTGCGTCCACCCCCTCTTCCGTTTTATTTCTTATGCTGTGTGATTTTATTTGGGTGTGGGATTTTGTTACTGTGTATGTGTTCCACTTATTTTCAATAAAAACCATAAAATGTAGAAAGACCACTTCTTTATTTAAGTGTTATCCAAGGAGGCTTATCCCGTAAAACCTGATAAAAAGGTCCTGTGTCCCTCCCTCTCACTAAGCTCCAAACGCTAAGTCCCCCATCTAGAAATGGAGACTGCCTAACTGGGGTAACAGGAGCCCTTCCTCCTTCTGTGATGCTGTTCCAAGCCCGTTTGGGCTATCCTTTCCCCCCCAGTCCCTGCAGCTGCTGCATAGTTGTGGGGAGAACATGTTGGGTCTGGGCATCCCAGACCCAACTCTTTAAAAACTGAAGGGTGTAGTTTGTATCTTAGTAACTTAATATTATTGATAATTGACATGTTGATTAATAATCCATCACTTTACCACAAGCCAAACACTGGTCATTGCAAGTCATTTTTTTTTTTAAAGAAGGCAGGGTTGTTGACTACAGGTTGGGAAATTCCTGGAGATTTGGGGGTGGCGCCTCGGGTGAAGTTTGGAGTGTGATGTCATAGAGGGAAATCACTGGGAGTGTGATGTTATAGAATCCACCCTCCAATGCTGCCATTTTTGTCCCCCAGGGAAACTGATCTCCATAGTTTCGAGATCAGTTGTAATTCTGGGAGAACACAAGGGCCCACTGGGAGGTTGGCAACCCTAGAAATTGGCACACACAAGATCTCACAAGAAGTAATAACTATGCATACAAGTTGAGAGTTACTTGGTTGTGGGATCTGTTGGTGGGGTCGAAGCTTAGGAATGCTCATGAGTACTTGAATAATGCCAAGAGCAGCAAGCTGCACAGGAAAATCCCCCCAAGCGCTGTGGAACTGCTGTATACAGTTCCATGGGGCTATACCACCATTTTTGCTGGTGTAAGTGCATGCCAGCAAAAGGGAAACAACATAACGTGGTACCCATTATACTGAATGTTAATACCAGTAAAGTAGGCCAATGTTACGACAGAAAGGTTCTTCTTACAGGTCCAGTCAGAATCAAAAAGAAAAGGATTGGAAAGGGGAGGCAGGAATACATGGTCCATTTTCAGTGAATGAATTGTGTCAGACAAGTAGATAGAGAGGAAAATGAAATTATAGCAAAATTACTTGAGGACAGTTCAGTAGATCAGGTCACTGTCTATATATTAAAACGCCACCAACAGGCACCTTTTAATATTTGTCTTTTGAGCACTGAAGGAAAACAACAACAACAACAGGTTTTCTTTCTTAGCAAAACAAAAAGAACCCATTAAAAATTATTACTTGGTTTGAAGAAAATAAATTACATGGGCAAAGAAGATGAGAAAATTTTGGGAGCAGCTGTCAGCATAAAAGCAGAACAAAGAGAGGAAGGGAGGGAAATGACAACAATACACAATTAGCATTATTTAACTGGTTATTCTTCTCTACCTTCTCTCAGCCCCTGTAATTACCGCCACTGTGTTGTTGAGATAACGAAGTTCATAATCTGTTTAGTCGGCAGCCCATACAGCCCTTTTGCGAGAAAGAAAGCTGGCCTATTATTCTAACCATTTTGGGTTAAACCCTCAGATGGTGTGAATGAGTACTAAATACAATAGGCCTACGCAGTGGGCATCTGTTGGCCATCTGGAGCAAATAATTTAAAATACTCTTCCATGAATGAATGGTGGGAAATTGCTCTCTGGATCGCATCTCTCTCTTAGAGAAGGGAAACAACTCCAAACATTGGTGTGTGTATATGTGTATTTTTCCCCTTTAAAAATTAAAATCTTCCACTGCGTGACATATACTTCATTCCTTCCTCAAGTCCTCTCTCCTTCAAAAGTTAAATTCTGAAATCGATCCATTTTTTAAAGTGTACTTAGTTCAGTAAAGCAAAAAACTTAATCTTCAAATCATTTAGCCCTGTTGTCAACTGAGTGAAATATTACAATGTGGTGAAGGAGTGAGAAACTAGTTTTATTCGGGCAGATATGGACTATGGTTAACTGTAGTGGGAGGCACATAAGAAGAGGCCTTTACAGGTTTCTCTGTTAGTGGTTAAGAGCGGAAAGAGAGAACCCGACTGCCGCCGCCGATGGAGCAGCACACCACCGACCCGCAAGAGTTGCCGTGGGCGCGGCCCAGTGCTGCTGCCGGCAGGGCGTTGGCTGTAGAGTCCTGCCCCACGTCCCAGCTGATGTGCGGGCGAGCCAGGGCCGGGGACAGACGCAGACCGCGCCCGGCGTCTCGGGGCTGGGAGGGGGCGTCTTCCGGCCCTTATATGGACTTCCGGGGGGAGGGCTAGGGGCGGAGTTGGGGGAGGAACATCTCTGGCCTGGAGGATAAATAAGGGAAGTCTGACTGCCGGGGGAGAGAGAAGCCAAAAGCTGCCTGCAAGGTGTGTCCTGCGGCACCCTGGCGACATCTGAGGGAGAGTCGAGCTCTGACTCCCCCTCGGACTGGTCTGAGGCGGAAGAGACTGTCTCAGCCCCAACATCTTCCAGGGCAGAGACCCTCCCAGTGCCCGGGCCGAAGTCCCCTCGCGACACTCTAATCTGAAGTACTGGGTTTGATTTCCTGCTCCTCCACATAAGTGGCAGACTCTAATCTGGTTTTGTTTCCCCGCTTCTTCATATGAAGCCTGCTGGGTGACCTTGGGCTAGTCACAGCTCTCTCGTAACTCTCTTTGCCCCACCTATCTCACAAGGTGCCTGTTGTGGGGAGGGGAAGGGGATGTGATTGTAAACTGCTTTGAGACTAGGGTTGCCAGCTCCATGTTGGAAAATACCTGGAGATTTTTGGGGCGGAGCCTGAGGAGGATGGGGTTTGGGGAGGGGAGGGACTTCACTGCCATAAAGTCTAATTGCCAAAGTGGCCATTTTCTCCAGGTGAACTGATCTCTATTGTCTGGAGATCAGTTGCAATAGCAAGAGATCTCCAGCTAGTACCTGGAGGTTGGCAACCCTATTTGAGACTCCTTAAAGGTAGAGAAAAGCGGGGTATAAAAACCAACTCTTTTCCTTCTTCTTAATTCAGTTCAGTCTTCAGTTCAGTTCAGTTTGCTTACTTGCTCTTTCTCGAGAGTGGCAGATGAGCCAGCAAGCAGATACTTTTGAAGAGGAAAAGCCGCAACTAATACCCTCATGAATACATTTTCTTTAATAAGAAGGGAAATGTCTTGGAGGAGGGGAGGGGATTTTGAGACAGAAGATGGCTGTAAGCAAAGGGTTTAAGCAGCCTCTCCCCCTGCCTTTCCTTTGCTCTTGCCTGCTGTCTTCTAAGGCTGTTTTTCGCTATTAAACAAACAAGCAAACAAACCCAAAGCATAAGGAGACTATTTCACATTGCCTGTGGAATGTCTATTGGCCACAAAGGTAAGATTTTCTCTAAGAAGCAGGGCTGCTAGAAGATATAAACAATGGCGAGAGAGAAGGCAATAGGGTAAGGCTGAGCTCTTAAATATAACTGAGCAGGTGAGCTATTTTTGCTGTAACTCTTTCCTTGATTTGCTGATTGATATTGTTAGCAAAATGAAACCTCATTTATTTTAATGGAAAGTTATGGCCAATTTGAGGGAAGGCTTAATTGAATATTTCTCACTGTGGGGAAAAGCTAATAACTAAACTAAAGAATATTTTTGGATTATATGCAGTGTAAATGTTTTTTTTTTTTTTTTTGTAAGATGTCCTTGTTTTCTGCTCAGGGAATTTATTTCATCTGCCTTTTATAATACAAGTGGAAGGGCATACTGAGCTGAGAGTCGGTATTTCTCCCAGATAAAAATGTACCTTGGGAAGAACAACTCTTTTCAGGAAACTAAAAAGCCAAACAGATAGGACAGCTGAAGGGCATCACTGATTAAAACTTTATCATGCTCTCTGAGACTAGTAGGGTGCATTACGTCTTCTACAGCAGGAGGAAAAAACTACTACTACTACCAAAGCTGCAATCCTGTGCACTGTCATATGGGAGAAAGTCCCATTACAATCAGAGAGATATACTTCTGAGCAAACATAGATAGGTATTCTTCTACTGTTCTAGACCTTCACCAGGGGGGGCTTCCACCTGCCCTTGCTCCTCTTGTCCCTAGAACGTCTGCTAGGGTGTTGGGCTCATCCCACTACACTCCTATCTGATTTTCACAGTCTTAGCTGGTTGAGGAAGGAAATATCCAATAGAAAATATAACACATTTGCATTTAACAGGAGATCTATTGAAAGGAAATGTCAGAAGTTAATATAATCAGGAAAAACAATATATTTTAATGCCAATTTATTTAATAATGTATCCGTTAAGGGAGGGGCTGTGGCTAAGTGGTAGAGCATCTGCTTGGCATGCAGAAGGTCCCAGGTTCAATCTCGGCATCTCCAATTAAAGGGACCAGGCAAGTAGGTGATGTGAAAGACATCTTCCTGAGATCCTGGAGAGCCGCTGCCGGTCTGAGTAGACAATACTGACTTTCTTGGACCAAGGGTCTGATTCAGTATAAGGCTGCTTCATATGTTCAATTGTATGAATGAAAATGTTTTCTGGACTTCAAGTCGTGAATTGAGTTTTTCTGATATAACACACCACAGACTTTTAAAGCCAAAAGCAAGCTACATTAATTGTACAATACATTGATGGCATCTGTCTGTCCTTCCTTCACATAAACACACCCATCATTCACTCAAACTGGAATCCTGGAGGGGGAAATATTCCTTTTACTCTGGAAAGCTTTAAGAAGAAAAATGCAGCCTACTGGGAGGCTGAACTTAATGTTCACATTGATTGTGGACAACAGAAACCCTCAAGTTCACCTTTTAAGAGGAACTCTTTCAAGAATAACTTTGAGGACTGTGTATAAGTTTTGTTTTCAAGTTGTGGTACATTTAGACACTGTCAGACGTAACTGCCAAGTCACTACCCTGCTATTTATAGAAGAATCAAGCCAGTAGATTCAGTGTTCCAATAACTGTGAATAAGCAGGTAGTCAGCAGCAATTCTGTATGTTCCCGCTGAATATAAGAAAGTCAGAAATAATCCATCTGGTAGATTTCTCAAAGGTTAATGTCCTAGAGACTAATTTAAATGATAGCAGCCAATGGGGGATCACATTGATGCAATTTAACATAGGCCTTTAAATGTTTTAAATGATTAATTCTGTTTGTCTCAGTACATTTTGCAAAACGTACAAGCAAATAATAATAAAATCTAATGGAGCACACACAGTGGTGTTTGACACTATACCACAGATAGTTCTTACTTTAATGATACTGTTCACATGGCCAATTCAGCCCTGAACAATGTCACACTGAGATCAAAATAAAAAGGAAGAGAAAAGCAACTATCTGAATAGCCCATAAGGAAATAGTTCTGTTTATTTGTATTTTTTTGTATTATTATTTGTATTTTTTGAAGTATAGTGCAGGAGCAGCAGTGTAGCATGTTGCTAGACCAGTGGTTCCCAACCTTTTTTTGACCAGGGACCACTAGAACCTTTTTGTTCGGTGCAGGGACCCCAAGGTTCAAAATAAAAATTCCGAGTGCCAGTGCGGCAATTTAACCTGAATACTGAGGTTTTAGTTTAGAAAAAAACAACTCATACGTTAACATCTTTTGCCTTAAAAGAAAAACACAATAGCAGAGCTTTCAATGATACAAACAACTTTTTATTGAAAGGCAAATCCAAGGCAAAACCTCCCATTCACAGGTGGCCAATAACCCCTCCCCATGCAGAGTTTTGAGAATATGGATGGGGAAAACGTGCATCTGAGTGGCAAATCCAAGGCAAAACCTCCCATTCACAAATGGCCAATAACCCCGTCCCGCAACAGCTGTTAGCCCTTCTGTCGCGGGCCCTCTACAACGCTGCACACTTACCGCACAGGGGGGCAACCCATGCCTGGAGGCTAGCACAGGGGGCCATCTTCCATCTCGGATGGAGGGAGCCAGGAGGGTGGCACGCTCGCCAACAAGCGCCCCTTTGGTCGCGTCGCCGGCGAGGGAGGACGGTGGCCGCGTGAGCGGCCTGGGGGCCGGGGGGAACCGAGGCCCAGCCGGTCCCTTGCCAATACGTCCCCTCTCCTCTAGGAGGCCGTCACAAGAGAGGAGCACAGTGAGGGACCTCCCCACAAACAGCCGGGAGACAGGAGGACGAGCAAGGAGGAGGCGAAGGCACGAGCCGCCAGCTTCTGAGCGGCCCACCGGCCAGCTGGGCGTCGGACGAGCCTGGCCGGGACGCTGGCGGGGCGGAAGGCGAAGTGTGGAACTGACGGAAGTCCCGGCTCAGCCCGGTGTGGGGGCAGGGGAGGCGTTTAAAAGGGGGACAGCCCGAGAAAGAGGGAACGGGGTGGAGGCCGAGGAGGATCATCACAGAAAGGCAAATCCAAGACCTCCTCCTCCTCACTGCCGCCGCCTGGGCTCCTTCCTACCTTTCCTCCCCAGGGGGCCTGCCGTCCGCCCGTTCTCAGAGCCTCAGCCTCCTCCGCCAGCCAAAACCAGCGGGAAAATCCTGCCCGCTGATTGGCTGCTGCCGCCGCCCGCCTTAGCGCCGCCGGCCCTCGAGTGCCGCGTGCAAAACCCGGCCGCGCTGTGAGGAGAGGGAAAGGGGGGGAGGAGGAGGGCGCTTTACCTCACACACGGCCCCTGAGCCACGGCCGCAGCTCAACTGAGAGAGAGGGAGAGAGCTGCGTGCCAGACCCCTGGTGGTCCGCGGACCACTGGTATAACTTTGTTTCGCGGACCCCTGGTTTAGTTCTCATGGACCCCTTGGGGTCCGTGGACCACCGGTTGGGAACCAGTGTGCTAGACAGTTTTGTAGTGCTAGTTGATGGGCCAAGCACTATTTTTTAACAATCTGTTTGTTTCAGCAGACGTGGTAAATTATAAAAAATTCTTTTAAAAAATTAGACTTAGGATACAGGTATCTCAAACTCCAGGATTTCTATGTCCATGTTTTCCTTAAGTATTATAATAGCTAAGCAACAGTGTTGCCATTTGATGCTTATCCGCTTGTCAAAGCAGGGCTATCCAGTGTTTCATCTCACAATTAAAGAAGCAAGCGATATTGGTTTATTGATTCGGGTCCTTTATTTATATGCTCGCTATTTAGCTCCAAAATTTGTTTGCAGCTACAGGAGGCCAGGCTTTATGGAGAGATTTCTGCAGATACAGCAATTTAAAGCTAAATGAAAATGTTGGAATAGTGCTGGTGAACATGAATAATTATTTCACTGTGTTGCCAATTAATACCACAGGCACATTTTTTGCATTGTTCTGTTGCTGCAGCATTTTTTGAAAACGATAGTAGGGAGCTGGAAAAAGGTAGAGAAAAGGGCAACCAAGATGGTTAAGGTATTGCAGCACCTTTCTCATGAGGAAAGGCTAAAGACTATTAAGTTTAGAAAAAGGGCAACTGTGGAGGGGAGGGCATGACAGAGCCATGGTGACTAAAGGCAGCAATCCTCTGAAGACATGCACTAGGAGGCAGCATTAGAGGAAGGCCTTAGCTTCTTTTCCCTTTTTGTTAGCCTTCAAGGGAAACTTGTGTGAGACAGAATCCTGGACTAGATGGACTGCCAATCTGGTGCAGAAGGGCTCTTGTCACTGTCTCTGACATAATTATGGTATTTTGTGTACATGTGCAGAATTCCATGTAGAGCTTGAACACAACATACAAACTGAACCACAAACTGCAGAAGTTTGTGTAATGAAAAGCCTGGCAACAGCTTGCAAAATGCAAATGTCCTTAGAATAGGCTGACTGAATTCTCTCAAGGTCTGAATTCTTTCAAGAGCTAACTAACTTACCCTGGTCTTATCCTTGAAGGGAGGAGAACAGAGTCATTCTTCACTATCTGCCAGAAAGGTGTATCTGAAATTACCCTTCCTGTTTCAGCTGCCAGCTGCTCATATCTCAAGAGCAGAAAAGTCCTGCTATCCTTGAGAAGGTCTACTCAAAGACCTCAAGGCTATAAGTGCAGTAAGCTTCTTGCTTTCTATAACCTTGCTGAAGGCTGTTTCCTACTGACCAGATGGTTACAATGTGAGCAATAATCGTGTTTTATGATTTATATAGTTATATATTGTATTGTAGATTTCTAAATAGTCTCATTTAATGCGTATTGTACTGAAGATGAGAATGGTATGAAAATTGAGTATATGGAGTGATCATGGAGCTCAGAAATGATTGTTTATACTTTAAGCAAAATGGACTGAAAGGAAGCCCATATTTGGTCATGGGGAGAAGCTAATAACCTGAACAGCTGCAACTGTACATTACTGCACTGCTCATGTTATCTGAAAGTGGGGAGGAAGATATCCCTCCTGATGGTAAAATCAACACTCTTAATGAGTCTGAAACAGTATAAATACAGCCACAGTAAGCCCAGAGAATCAGAACCTTCCAAAGGCTCTCAAGAAAAGTCTGACTGGTATGTATGGCTTAAATACATTACTCTAGACTTTATGAATTAGATACTTTGAACTGAATCAGAATAATTTGACTGTTATATTTTAGAAGTTGGATTTTGAAACGGAATAAGTATGTAAGACTTGCTTGCTTTTACTTCATACGTTGTAAATACATACATTGTACTTTGACAAGAGTTTTTATAGAAGTGTTAAAGACTTGATAATCTGCATTCACACATATTTTACTAGAAGTATATCAATAAAAAGACTTGATTTTTAAAAGTAGGTAAAGTTGTTGAGTCCTGCTTACTTGATGACTGGCTTAATAAGATAACTTCACTTCTCAGTAAGTGATACATTCTAAGAGCCTGTAATCTGAACAGCACGACCCACTTCACTCTCCTTATGAGCATTTTCACCCCTATAGTTAGGGTTGCCAGGTCCCTCTTTCCCACCAGTGGGAAGTTTTTTTGGGTGGAGCCTGAGGAGGGGAGGGTTTGTGGAGGTGAGGGACTTCAATGCCATAGAGTCCAATTGCCAAAGCGGCCATTTTCTCCAGGTGAGCTGATCTCTTGGAGATCAGTTTTAATAGCGGGAGATCTCCAGCCACGACCTGAAGGTGACTTAGCAAAAAACACGATGACCTATGCTGAAATAACAAAGTTAGTTACAACAACCAGCATATGGGCTTAAATTAAAGATATGTGGTGTACAAAATAATATACCACTTAATATACTCTGTAAAAATGAACACAAACTGATTTGAGATTAAAGAAAAATAGTGTTATTGTCACACGTAATATTCTAGATTGGTGTTGAATTCACACACGTCAATATCATATACATATACACAATCCCAAAATAACATCAAAGCATCAACAACGAACTGACCCTAGAAGCTAACATGACTAAACTGAGGCTGTCATATTTTGGTCACGTCATGAGACGACAAGAGTCACTGGAAAAGACAGTCATGCTAGGAAACGTTGAGGGCAGCAGGAAAAGAGGAAGACCCAACAAGAGATGGATTGACTCAATAAAAAAAGCCACGGCCTTCAATTTGCAGGATCTGAGCAGGGCTGTCAAAGATAGGACATTTTGGAGGCCTTTCATTCATAGGGTCGCCATGAGTCGGAAGCGACTTGACGGCACTTAACACACACAACACCAACAACGGAAAAAAAACCAAAGTCCAATCTACAATACTAAATCAAAACGGACAGATATACTGAAGTCCTCACACAAAGTGTTCAAAAGCCGTAGTCAAACAGCAAAACAAGTCACTATTTTGAAAATGTTCTTCAACCAGCCCATATGCTGGTTGTTGTAACCACCTGAAGGTTGGCAACCCTATAGGTGGGACTAAGAGAGTTCTAAGAGAACTGTGATTAGCCCAAGATCACTTAGCAGGCTTCATGTGGAGGAGTGATGGATCTAATCTGGTTCTCTAGATTAGAGTCCACTGCTAATGTGGAGAAGTAGGGAATCAAACACAGTTCACCAGATTAAAGTCTGCCGTTCATAACTACCCTTCCCTTTCCACCCCCAGAAGAACAAACACAACAACTAACTATAGCATACAGCTATCACGGCTGTTTATCTATCTATCTATCTATCTATCTATCTATCTATCTATCTATCTATCTATCTATCTATCTATCTATCTATCTATCTATCTGGTCCAGATTAAATTGAATTCTTGTCTTATTACAAGAAGTTAACATTTTAGCAGTAGCGGCGGAGGAGAGTCTGGCGTCCCTTCCCTGCCCCGGCCGGGCTCTGAGCGCATGCAGAAGTCCCGCAAAAGTTCTCCGCCTTTCCGCCAGCCCAGAGCTGCCGCCGCTGCCACACCTGGGGGGGGGGGGGTGGATCTTTGCTGGCCCGAGCACCAGGGAGAGGGAGGGAGGCCCCAATCCAGCACACACGCACCCTCCGCCTTCCTCACCTGCAAGCTCCAGCGCGTCGCCCTAGTGGCCTGCCCTTCCCTTCCGCCGCTGGAGAACGCCAGTGAGAAGGTAGGGGGGAGGACACTCCTCCTCCTTCCTCCTCCTCTTCTTCCTCCTCCTCCTCCTCCTCCTCCTTGGAGGCCGAGGCGCTGAGGAGGGGCAGACGGCAGGCCGGCCGGGGAGGGAAGGAAGGAAAGAGCCCAGGCGGTGGCAAGGAGGAGGAGGCCGAGAGGCAAGCGCGGGAGGCCGAGGCGGCCGGGATGCGCCAGGGCGGCCGCCGAGAAGTCAGTGGGGGTCGGGGAGATGCAAGGCCATTGTTCACATTAAGTGTTTGTCAGTCATTGTCTTGATTTAATTTTATGGATACCTTACTTACAATTTAATTTTTATCAATAAATAAGATCATTATTAAGAACGATATCAAGTTTTATTCAGTGTACCAATAGTTTAATTAAGACTTAAAACTTTAATTAAAGTTTATTAAGTTAATAAACAGTGTACCTACCTATATAGTTTAAGTTTAAGAAATTTGGCTCTCAAAAGAAATCTCAATCGTTGTACTGTTGATATTTGGCTCTGTTGACTAATGAGTTTGCCGACCAATGCTCTTGCCCATCAAGAGTATAAAACATTGAAGCCCACAGTTGTACATGTTTTGACTGCAACATTGCTACAGTTATTGATGCAGAAGCATAACAGCAAATGTTCTTCAACATATAGCTATGTAATCACTAGCATCCTGTATCCAAGAATGGCCCATTTGAATACTCCCCCCATCTTTTAATGGTTTTCTCAACATATCCCCATAAAATTCTGAAATGTTATTGTCTAGAATAGATCATAAACTGGGCCAAATACATAGATGGGGTTATCTGTCTTACACTTTATTGCTTGGAGGATTATCCAAGTACCACAGAGACTGCCACATGGAGTAAAATACACAGACTATATCTTATTGGATCACTAATGAAAAACAGGGATATTGCATCAATACATTTCAAATGAAGAAGAAAAGTTCAAATGTAAAAGATGTCCACTGTATGCCTTCTGCACACATGCACTGCAGAATGCATCTTAGATGCAACTTATTAGATATAAACGGAGAAGTTCTCCCTATGAATGTAATCTTAATACAATCCATGGGGCCAAAATACTGATTTAAATAAACACAATGAGAGTCAGTTAAGATATGGCTGCATCTTTCCATTTTGCACCAAGTTCTCTAGGAACTAATTAAAACATTTTTTTTGTTTCGTAAAATCACAGTTGACTTATGGCTTTTTGTAGGGTTTTCAAGGCAAGACACATTGGGAGGTGGTTCACCGCTGCCTGCCTCCTCATCACGATCCTGGTATTCCTTGGAGGTTGCCAGTCCAAATACTTACCAGGGCCGACCCTGCTTAGCTTCTGAGATCTGACAAGACCAGGCTAGCCTGGAGCTATCCAAAACTAGAGACTATTAATTTTGTGCTGCCATTATATTAGAGATATCCTTCTTGGTCAAACATGGGTACTGCTTTAAAGCTCTAAGTATAAATCAAGCACTGTACATTGAGACAGTGGGAAGAACCTGACCTATTTTCACATCTTACTTACTGTCCTAGATTATATATGAAAAATTCAAGTTTTTTTTTTAAATTGTTTAAAAAAAGCTACACTCTGATCTTGGGTACAGACAAAAGAAATAGGCCAGAGAGAAAGCAGCAAACCTTTCTGTATATAAATCAATGACAATGACCTATTTCCTCTTGAGCATTGTAAAAAGGCACTGAATACACTCTCTCTACAAATACACTTTTGAGACAGGCAGTACCAGAGAGGTACCACTCAACATACCCAGCAAAGGGAAGCCATTGAGATGCTGCAAAGCCATTGACCAAACAGGATGATCCCCAAGATCACCTCATTCTTGCAGCCTAAGCAGGAAATACAACAACACATCCATACAGCTACAATCATCATAAAGGTATGGCTGGAGACGGACTGGCAGAAGGCAGAAAAGAGATGGGAAGGCTCATGTAAAACTGCCAAGACTGAAGCCAATGACAAACAAGAGGTGGATCAAGAGTAGCACAACAGAAACACAGACACCAAGAATGAGGGGAGGGGGCTGTGGCTCAGTGGTAGAGCATCTGCTTGGCATACAGAAGGTCCCAGGTTCAATCCCCGGCAGCTCCAGTTAAAGGGACTAGGCAAGCAGGTGATGTGAAAGACCTCAGCCTAAGACCCTGGAGAGCCGCTGCCGGTCTGAGTAGACAATACTGACTTTGATGGACCAAGGGTCTGATTCAGTATAAGGCA
The DNA here is from genome assembly GCF_029931775.1 of Euleptes europaea. Taxonomy (NCBI): domain Eukaryota; kingdom Metazoa; phylum Chordata; class Lepidosauria; order Squamata; family Sphaerodactylidae; genus Euleptes; species Euleptes europaea. The sequence goes on along the minus strand of NC_079312.1, from coordinate 47,234,169 downwards.
GCTTCATGTGTTCATGTGATTTTATATGAACAATTATTTTTAATATAAATTGTATTATTTTTTTAAAAAAAGAAAAACAATACATACTACCACATATATACGGCCCTTCCACCCTTCCAAAGTGTGCCTATACCTATCATATTGTTTAGTAAAAACCTCTTAATTACATATAGTAAAGTCTATTTTGCTAATACTGTAACAGAGAATTTCTAACACCCTATTTGTCCTAAATATTACTGCTTCTCATTTCTAATTTTATAGCTAATATTATTCATCTTAATACTAGTTCAAGAATAATCTGAATACGAATAACATTCTAAATTCGAACTGTGCATTAAAGAAATTGCTATGTTTAGGATAACTGCTCCAACCATACAATAAGAATACTATTACCGTTACAAAACTATAGTGTCTCAACCTTAATATACATTTCACCATTTCGATATTATGCTTCAACCTGGTATTTGTTTTACATAATCATAATAACCTTCCCATTTTCTTTGCAATTCCCCCAGAGGTCTCTTATTCAACAAGTGTGTCAACTTGGCCACAACTACAAATTCTGCCATTTTGTCTCGCTTTTTATGAACAATTTTTGTAAAACAAAACAAACAAACAAACAAAAAAACAGCACCACGTGATGAAAAGCCCAAACATTCTCTTGTGGTTACGCATCCTTATAAATAGATCCATCTTCCTTGTGGCAAAACATGAAGTGCATTTGGTTAAAATGCAATGGGCTTACTCTCTTGTTACCAGACAGGTCGCCAACTCCCGGACTGGTCATGGCAACCCCAAGCAGCATACGTGTGCGCTCTGTTCCCCAAGTAGCATACGTGTGCGAGCCGCCGGCAGCTGAGCAACAGAGGCCAGGTCATCCCTCTCCAGTGAACCAGAGGGACTCCATGTTTCCTCAGCAACTCCGGTCCAGCAGAAGCCATGTCAGAGAAAGCGCAGAGGCACGTAGGCGGCATCTTCGCACCCCCCCCCTTGCAACATCGGACTGGTTAAGCAAAGCCATTTCAGAGACATTGAGATAACGTATGATTCATTCTTCCAGCTATGCAGCAGCAATCCCCGGACGTTAGCGAAGATCGCGCCTATTGTTTAAGATCGTTAAGCACATCAGTCACTCGTTAAGTACAAGCCACTGGAATTAGAATAGATTTCCAAATTCTCACTACCCCACCCCGGCAGCCGAATATTAAATCTTTTGTCACCATTTTGTCACCTGGGAACCTAGGAGGGTTAATCCAATCAAGCCCACCCCCAGAAAAACAGTATATCTGGGGTGCCCACAGCTCATAATGTTACCTTAGGTCTTTCCTGGCATACTCGCCGTTACTCTGTTGGTCTGGTTTTGCGCAGCTTGACCACGCTCCCTCCCGCCTTCCTGGCCGAGACTACGGGAACCCCTTGCCCTCGCCTTTGCTCTTATTTTCTGCTATCTTAGTCTATTGGAACTTGGGGACAACTCCTCTACAGGAAAGGTATCGTATCACCCGTCATCGAACCCTGCCACATTGGCGACTGTTACTGTATTACTCTCTTTGAATTTCTTAGATTCTCTGTATGTTTGTGTTGCACCATTGAATGAAAGAAAACATAAACACTATTTGATTTGGAATCCTTTTGCCTCTGTCTTGATTTCAAACGTCACAGATTATTGACTCTGGTATACATAGGTTGATCTTGCTATATAAATATTGTAGTTTCCGATTGCTCAAGCTAATTTCTCCATTTAAAGAGCAATTTGGGTAACACTCTCACACACATCTATATTGGATGCAAGTGGAGCATATGCAAATTCAACACACATATGCATTATAGAACAATATCTACCCAGCTATCAACTGTGTTTTCAAGAGATTATTCTGAGACTACAATATGCTTACTGCATGTGAGCCAGTGTAGCGTAGCGGTTAGAGTTTCAGACTAGGATCTGGGAGACCCAGGTTCAAATCCCCCATTCAGCCATGGAAGTTTTCTGGGTGACTTGGGGCCAGACACACACTTTCAGTATGACCTTCCTCACAGAGCTGTGAGCATAACATAGAGGTGAGGATGTATGTATACTACTTTAGTTCCCCATGTGGAAGAAGGGTCTGGTATAAATGAAATAAATAGATAAATGTGCCAACCATCTTAAAAAAGATTAATAAGCAAGCCTAAACAGACTCACACCCTTTTAAGTACATTGAAGTCAATGGCTTAGGAAGGTGTAATTTTGTTTAGGATTCCACTGTAGGCCATGTAAGCAAACAAATAAATGATTAATATAGATAGGAACATTATTAGGTGCTAGGAATAGTAAAGCATTCACTAAAGCAAAGAAAGAAATTTTGAAAAGGTATGTACAGTGGCTCAGGTGATGAGATAGGCGACTTGTTTCAGGAACTGGCAATAGCCTATCATCCTGAACTTAAAGATATTGATCAAATTGGCTAAAGGCGCTGACTGCCCCCGATACAGTAACATTTCCCAGCCTTCAATGTATTTATCGTCAGTGAATTCAAAGCTGGCACAATCCATAATGTATTAATGAAAAGCAGAGATGGGGAACCATACATGTGGGAACTGAATAAGGGGTGTGTGTTGAACAAATAAGTAGCTTTTAATATATGCAAAGAAAATTTTTCAAGTGTTTTTGCAGGAATTTTCACTTGCTAAGGTTTTTTTTTTAACAATTGTAAAAACTGCATGTTGTTAATACACATCCATTTGACTACTCCCATGCCTGTCTCTAAATCCAACTTAAAATTATTGCCTTGACTTAGATGATTCTCAGCAGACTCCCTGTAGTCTGGCTCTCTTCTTTAAGCCACCTATCTTCCTATTACTCATTTCCAGTTTATGAGTCCCACTTCACATCAGCAGCTCCATCTATCTGAAGCCTTTCTTTGAGCCATTGGATCATTTCTCTTCTCTTTAGTTCATGACTGAGTATAGCATTAATCTTTCCTTTTGCGCACTACTATAACTTTTCTTTTGCCTGCCACCTCAACAAGCAAAAGAGGATATCTGTAAATGTTGGGGTTTTTTTAAAGAATTTTGTTTTAAGAATCCATCACCAGAGTAAGAAGGTTTGACATAATCCAACTTTCCAGTAAAAACTGTCCCTGAGCCACGAGAAACACTAATTGGAGATGAAGAAACGATGGGGTTTCTATTGATTCATACCTTACTTCTCTTACTAAGCAGCTTATGACATCATTCTTCCCTCTTCATTTTTTCTTCATAACAACCTGTGCGGTAAGTTAGGCTGAGAGAGAGTTATTGGTCCAAGGTCACCCAGCAACCTTTCATGGCCTTTCTCCACTTGTGGCAGTCTGTCCCTTATGAGTTCAATATACTATCAATACATCTAATTCTCAATGTGGCCCCATCTGTGGATACTTAAATCCAGAGACTGAAGCCATGGGCAGACAAGACATATCTTTCTACAAACCTGAGAAAAGCTCCATGTTTTCAGAAAAATCTGAAATTAAAAAATAAAATAAAAAATGAGTGGCTAATTTCTAAGTAACATCTACCGTATATACTCGCGTATAAGCCGAGTTTTTCAGCCCCAAAAAAGGGCTGAAAAAGCCGAACTCGGCTTATGCGCGGGTCAATACGGTAGGGGAGGGGAGGGGGGAGGAGGGAGGAGGGAGGGGGGAACTTACTGCCGCCGCCGGGCCCATGCCGCTTCCTGCTGCCAAGAGCGGCCTGGGGCGGCCTCCTGCAGCTGCAGGGAGGCTGCCCCGGCCCTCGCCCGGCCGCGCCGCCGCTTCTTGCGGCCGAGGGCGGCCTGGGGCGGCCTCCTGCAGCTGCAGGGAGGCTGCCCCGGCCCTTGCCCGGCCGCACCGCCGCTTCTCGCAGCCGAGGGCAGCCTGGGGCGGCTGCCCTGGCCCTCGCCCGGCCGCGCTGCCGCTTCTCGCGGCCGAGGGCGGCCTGGGGCGGCCTCCTGCAGCTGCAGGGAGGCTGCCCTGGCCCTAGCCTGGTTGTGCCGCCGCCGCCGCCAGGCCCGCGCCGCTTGCTGCCGGGAGCCCAGGTAAGCCTGCGGGGGGGGAGGGGTTATAAGCCGACCCTCGGCTTCTACGCGGGTGCCTAATTTTTCCCCATTTTTGGGGAGAAATTAGGCACCTCGGCTTATACGCGGGTTGGCTTATACACGGGTATATACGGTAAGTAACAGACGCAGCTTTAAGAACTGATTGCCCTCTGAGATCTCAGTGGTGGTTGCTAGACGGGCACAACAAAACTGCCAGCCTACAAACCTTACCTTCTGTCAGTAAAAAGCAGGGGAAGGGCCCTTTCCACGGCTATTTTGGCCTACCAGTCTACCCCTGCTCTCCTACCCTGGAGGGAAGACTCATTGCTTGTGAAACAGGCTCAGAATCAATGCAGCACTGTATAAACGGACTTTCCTGCCTTCCCCTTCCCCTCTGCAGTGTTCTTTATGCCCCCCTTGAGCCACTGGACCCCTAGGATCATGGAGTCAAATTGGGAGGCTGCATTAAGAAGGGATAATCAATTAAAATCACCTTCTCCCCACAGCCACAAGCAGAGGTGCCTTTTGTGAATGGTAAGGGAACTTAGGTTCCAAGACTGGATGTGTGTGTGAATATGTGCACAAACATCCTGACTATTTTAAACTGAATTTGCAAACCACCTTGAGCTTTGAGGAAAATACATATTTTAATAAATAAATAAATAGGCCACTGTTTAATGATGTCATTGAAAAAAATGGTATGTTATTTGTGGTTCATTGTGAAAAAAGAATGATACTTTTTGTGGTCAGAGGGTTGGCAGGGGCAGCCCAAGAATTTGGGGTACCCAAAGGTGGGGCATCCAAGCCACACCTCTTGTGCCATAGCAAGAAGCTGTCACCCGCCCTCTTCGCTCCCCTGTGGCAGGGTGCATCAGGAAGCCACTGGAAGCCACCCCCCTTCTCCTAGTCCCACCTCTGATCAGGCAAAACAAGGTGGTATGGGGTGGCAGAGGAAGAGAGCCATGCCAGAACCTGGGATTGGCCCTGCCCCACTAAGGAGGGAGGGAAGGAGGAATTATGCTCCTTCTGGCCACTTCCAGCACCCTAGGAGATTGTTTCAGGCTGCCCCTGACAGCCTAGGATCTGGGAGACCCAGGTTTTAACCCCCTGTTTCCCACGGAAGCTCACTGGGCCAGTAAATAAATAAATCTTTGTTTTTGTTATGCACGGCAGTCTGAACCTTAGTTGCTTAACAACTGATGGTACTTGGGATACAAGGGATACAATTAGCCTGGGATACTATCCCAGGATAACAAAGCCTGGGAGTATGATTTAACAGGTCTCTTCTTAACAGGGATGTTCAAATACTGGAGCCAAAGTCACACATCAGATGAAGGCTATCAGTAGTTGAAGCCATGTAAGGCCACAACCTTACCATTCAGCTCCACTGTTTAAACTACAGCTGCAGATAGTTTTGTTTTCAAGGCTCATTTAATTTCAAAGTAGAATTTTGCTCAGCACATCCAACTATCAAGGCTATCTTATCAAGGTGTGATGCAAGATGGTATGAGTTAGTATCTATAGTGCTAACAAAGAGGTGATTGTGTTTGGCTGAACAGAGAAAGCCTCCTGCATCATCGTCCCCCTGGGGCATTAAGGATAAACAGAAAATAATTGTATCTCAGGAGATGAAGTGTAGCTAGTTGTTCCCTTGAGGAGATGCTTGTTTTGAAGTTATGATGAAGGATGTTAAGTTGGCAAAAACTGAGAAGATATGGGCTGCGGTAAATAAAACTGATGCACACAAAGAGACAAGGTCATATATTAATGAAGGAAGCATGTTAACAAATCATATTCACAGGAGTTGGCATTTTTCTGTAGGAAAGGAGCTCCAATCTAACAGAACAAAGTGTTTTTTTTTTATTTGCAGTGCTAAGAAGAGAGAGTGTGTGTGGACACATACACAGATTTTGTTTTTATACACAACAGACATGTCCTTGTGAAGTGCGCTAGCTGCTAAATATTGTATACTTCTGGGTAAATCAGAAGTTCTCTGATTACTCAGGAGAAAGCATGCACTTGAATTTTGATAGAGAGTAATAAATGTTATCCTTTGATGTATTTGACTAGGATTTTTTCAGAGGGGAAAACATTAACATGGAAATGCAGGAGAATCTCAGTGGTAGAGCTTCTGCTTGGCATGCAGAAGGTCCCAGGTTCAATCCCCGGCATCTCCAGTTAAAGGGACTAAGAGAGAAGTGATGAGAAAGACCTCTGCTTGGCACCCTGGGGAGCTGATACTGGTCTGAGCAGACAATACTGACTTTGATGGACCAAGGGTCTGATTCAATATAAGGCAGCTTCATGTGTTCATGTGTAATCTTAATTCGCGTTTGGCGAGGGGAGAAATGTTTATGCCTTTCTGTAGGGCCCTACCAGGTGAACACAAGTTAATTCAAGAACAGCATGTTTTGTTTTTTGTTTTTCCTTTTAAATTGCAAACCACGGAATCTAAGAAAATGAAATAAGACAGGAAAAGTAAGATAATTTATTTCCTATTCAGTAAAAAAAAAAAATTCTCAGTGGGTAATCTGTGCCCTGCTTCAGAAATTACCACAATTAAAATAATGGGGTTCTGATATTAAACAAACAAACAAAAAGTTAAGGACTAGTCTGAATGTAATGACACATTACACAGAGTCTACAGATTATGTCTTAAAACATCTCAAATATGTACTTCTCTGAACAGCTGTTTGTTTGGGGATACACGCTGAGCACCTTAAGCCTAAATATAGGTGCAGTTACAAAGATGCAAGCATGGCTTACACTGATTTGGCCATTGCAACCTTCAACACAAATAAACTGACAAACATCTTTCCTATTATGAAGGTTATTAATTGTAAGGCCATGACAGCATTTTAAACCAACAGAGGTGGCGCTGTGATGGGCTAGAGAATGGCAGACGAACAGAAGTATTTTTCGTTCTTGTAGGTTGTCCGGGCTGTGTGACCATGGTCTTGGTATTTTCTTTCCTGACTTTTCGCCAGCAGCTGTGGCAGGCATTTTCAGAGGAGTAAGATGCCTGCCACAGCTGCTGGCAAAACGTCAGGAAAGAAAATACCAAGACCACGGTCACACAGCCCGGATAACCTACAAGAACCAATGAACTCTGATCGTGAAAGCCTTCGACAGAAGTATTTTTATTTCTCATATATTTAGAAGCCTCCCCACCCCCCATTAGGGGATGGGTGGAGAGAGAGAGAGAGATCTGAATATGACAGAGAAAAGACAGATCCTATTCCTGTTGAAACTTTCTGGTAGGAATGTATCATCTCAATACCCTTTACTCCCTTCCTTTCAAGTAGTACTTAGCTGAGAGGTATCAGTAACCCTATTGGGAAATAATAGCCTCTCACTTGGAGGTCAGTTATGCATATCCTCTGCTGCTCACCCTCTATTTCTGTTTGAAGCTGCAGTGAGGGCCCTGACAGTGGTGGAAAAGGAATTAAGAAGGAAAAAAAAAGACTAAAAGGCAGTGGCCAGTAGGGTTGCCAGGTCCCCCATGGCCACCGTTGAGGGATGGGAGGGGGCAGAGTTGTCAGATCCAGGCTGGGAAACTCCTGGAGATTTGGGGATGGAGCCTGGGGAGGACAGGGACCTCAGTGGGATACAATGCCATAGAGTCCACCCTCGTAAGCATCCACTTTCTGCAGGGGAACTGATCTCTGTAGTCTGGAGATGAGCTGCAATTCCAGGGGGTTCCTAGACCCCACTTGGAGGCTGACATCATCAGATTAGAATCCGCTGCTCATGTGGAGGAGTGGGGAATCAAACCCGGTTCTCCAGAGTCCACCGCTCCTAACCACTACACCACGCTGGCTCTCACAGCAGTTATAAGAGCTAAAGGGTATTAACAGCCCCCAACAGAAATGTAACTGAAAACAAGTACCCATTCATTTAATGGAATATGTTATGTCAAATACTAATTTTTTTTTGTTTAAAAATGGGGAGGGGGCTAAAACTGGGCTCCAACTATACGGATGGACTCACTGGCCTATCCTTGACTACAACCTCAAATATGTTTCCATGGCACAATCTAATTTCCCACTTGCAAAAACAAAAGCAAGTTAAAAACGGTTAACATTATTAATTTATTTTGCTTGAAAAATCACTCACGGATTATTTTTACTTTAAAGGTTTAACAAAAGACGGGCTCTTACCTGTTCAAACCAGGGGTGGGAGGAAGGAAAAGTAGGGATCAACTGAACAAGGTTGGCTCCATTATTTTTAAGTACACAACCGTTACATATCTTCCAAAGTCTGACCAGTCCAGAAGTTAACCTTTCTCTTGAAAAAGCAAGGTAACAACAATGTTGTCCAATCCTAGGCATATATAGTCTGTTCAATTGGGGGTGCCCAGGTAAGAACACACAGGATTACAGACGTAGCTGGCCTGTTGACAGTTCTAAAAGTACCCAAATTTGCCACAACAGGCTAACATGGCTATCCCTCTGATAAAAGATAGCCAGGCAATGAAGCCATCACTCCCACCTTTAATAGCAGATGGCACCAATCTACAATAAAAAATATAGTATTGAACAACCTTTTAGTAATGTCAAATAATAGACAGTCAGTTGACTGGTACTGTAGCCCTAATTATTATATGCAGCAGCAGTATCAATAACAATAAATTATAAGACGTTTGGAGCCAGATATGGGAGACTTACAGTTTTCTGCGCAAATAATATTAATTCCCTTTCTCTTTGATGGGTATTGGAATAGTTACCCAATTAGGAACAACCAACTGTGCTTGACATTCCGGGCTAGCCGGTCTATACCTGACCACACCAAATTATGGCTGGTGTTTACCAAGGGACAGCCACTTCCACACTTCGCAACACAGGTTCTCACCTTCCTGTGTTGGGATGATTTAATGGCGTGTGAAAGTACCGTTAGAAAACTAATTTACTTTCTGTATTCCCTATCGTTGTTGTCGTTGTTTTTTAATGCAGCTGATCCAACTTCCTAGTCACAAAAGCAAAACCTCTTTAGAGCCAAAATAAATACTAATCTTAAATTCAATGTACCCTGACAGCAAATAAGTTTGCTGTGCTTACTTCAGCATGAATAAAAAAGCCTGCAAGGAGACTCCTACGTAAGGGTATATTTACAAGTTCCATTACCCACTGGAGAGATTGATGTTAGAAACCTATAATAAAAACCCTCGTGTTATAGATTTCTCTAATGTTTCTTATCAAACAGCTTCTATTATCTTGGCTTGTGTATTCAATTTAAAATAGGTTTTCAATAAGTGCTTTAGAGCTAGAGGTCATTTTTGCTTACTTTTTTTGGCACATAAGAATGTTTACATTCTTCCCTGCCCTTAGAATCTTAAGAAAAGAGTGTTGGTAGTTTATTAAAGTGCTTTATGGTGTTAACCTATATTATATACATCCTTCTCAGAAGATAATAGAGTTTGCAGGCTCCATTATGTAATTTATTTTTTATCACAAACCACAGCAGTGATAACAAACCAGTCCACATTAAAAACAAGAATAAAATCTCAGCAGGTCCCTAAAATTATTATCACTATTTATAAATGCCATCAACTTACTACTTGTTTGTATTTCATATTGTCTGAGTATAAATGATACATTCCTTATAGCCTAAAAACACATTGAAAGAGTTTGCTTCTGGGAACAAATCACTTTTATTACAAATAAGTTAGAATACTTATAGAAGAATTACAGTGCCATCCTGAGCTGTTACACATTTTTAAGCACATCAACTTCAATGGATTTAGAAGCATGTAACATTGTTTGAGCAGAATAAGATTTCTATTTATGAACATACCGTTGCAAGTTAATCTTGATAAAATTAGCAACTAGCAAAAACCACCACAGGTTTCAGTAAATTCATTAGATAAGCTATGATGAAGGAGACAGAATTCCAGCTATAAAATCTTATTCATATATATCTAAATTGGTGGTAATGACAGAATAAATAACACCAGATAATAAAAGCAGAACAAGAGACATTAGGTATCTCTGTGGTTTTTACAGTAGTCACTGTTAACAAGAAGTGAGTATTTGGCATCTGATAGCAGTGTGTTATTCAATGGTACTAATTAAAGAAACAACTGAGTTTACCTTTTAACACATTATTCATTGAAAAGAATCATAGAGTTGGAAGAGACCACCAGGGTCATCTAGTCCAACCCCCTAGACAATGCAGGGAATTCACAACTACCTCCCCCCACACCTCCATGACCAGAAGATGGGTGGGGAACCTCCAGGATCCCTGGCCAATTGGAGCAAAATTTCTTCCTGACCCCAAAGTGGCCCTCAACATTTCCCAGGGCATATAAGAACGGGCTATTGCGGAGTACAGCGAGTTTATCAGTTGGTCCAAAACACTGGTCCAAAACACCAGACTTCAGCTACTATAAAAGTGCTTAGTTTATTTACAGTGTATAAAATATCCAGCATACACTTTCATTCAGTATATTCTCCAGCATAGCCTCCGGCTTAGTTCTCAGCATAACACCCCAACACTGAGCCCTAGAGGCTACTCACTTAAATTCATATCTACATCCAGATATCTATCAGGCCACCTGCTGTTACACCCACAGCGTTACATCATGCTTCTGGCCATATCTGGTTTATCCCAGTTTACACTGCTGCTTCCAGGCTATTTCCACCTGTTGCATCAGCTCAGATCCTACTGATCTGACAGGTCCTTGACAGCTCTTACTGACCAGCTGTCTGTCACAATATTATGACATGCTTGTATTTCTGACATGGGCCACAAGAGCCAAACACTGGCGCAACCCTTCCTGCCCTCCCTTTCATGATCTGATTCAATGAAATACAGTGATTAGAGACAGGGTGCTTTCTGTGACGTACCACATCTCTATAACGGCCTTCCCCTTGAGGCATGCCTGGTGCCTACTTTACTTTCTTTTAGACGTCAGGCCAAAACTTGTATTTTTTTAACACAGGCTTTTATCTTACCAGCTTTTTAATGGTCTGGTTCTGTTTCATGGGTAGTTGTTATGCTGCTTATGTCCACAGTGGCTTGTTTTTAATATTGTTTTTAACTGTAAGACACCTCGAGCAAGGCACATAAGAACATAAGAAAGGCCATGCTGGATCAGACCAAGGTCCATCAAGTCCAGACGTCTGTTCACACAGTGGCTAACCAGGTGCCTCTAGGAAGCCCAAAGACAAGACGACGGCAGCAGCATTGTCCTGCCTGTGTTCCAAAGCACCTAATATAATAGGCATGCTCCTCTGATCCTGGAGATAATAGACATGCATTATGACTAGTATCCAATTTTTACTAGCAGTATCCATTTTTTACTAGTAGCCCCTCTCCTCCATGAACATGTCCACTCCCCTCTTAAAGCCTTCCAAATTGGCAGCCATCACCACATCCTGGGGTAGGGAGTTCCACAATTTAACTATGCTCTGAAGAGACAGCATAGAAACATCCTAAATAAATAAAGCTGGATGCTAGATAGGGGGAAATGTTGTGAGGCAAGCACTCTCCCAGAGAATATCTGAAGAAGTGAGTTGTGGCTCACGAAAGCTCATACCCTACCAGAAATGTTGTTAGTCTTTAAGGTGCTACTGGACTCTTGCTCTTTTCTGCTGCTATTGACAGACTAACACGGCTACCCATCATGATCACTCTTCCAGAGAGCCTCTCCATATCAGCCTGGACATGTTACAATTAGCAAGCAGGCTCATGGAGTCAAGCCTCACCAGCAGGGAGTGTGGCGGCATCTCTTTCCTCCAGCAAGCTCTTCCTCCCTCCAACTGAGGGGTGCTGAAGCAGCAGGGAAGAGGGAAGGGCCATTTCCCTGGGCGATTTTGACCTAGTCCACCCTTGTCCATGTACTTAATATAATGATAGCCAATATTTCAGGATGAGACTGCCAGCCATATACTATGCTGAATAAGATTTAACTCTCAGATCAGAGTGTTAGAACATACATTAGTGGAACAGGGGGATGCCTGGCTTCTGGATAACGTTTGGTTTCCATACTCTGGCTTATATGCAGTGAAGTATCAACAATACTGATTCTGTGACCTTAAGCAGATGATGAGAGGGAGGGCATCTTGGCCATCTTCTGGGCATGGAGTGGGGGTCACTGGGGGTGTGAGGGGGAGGTTGTTGTGAATTTCCTGCATTGTGCAGGGGGTTGGACTAGATGACCCTGGTGATCCCTTACAACTCTGATTCTAACAGAATGATCCCATGCTTTTCTGCCTTGGGAGTTTCCTTGGACCCCCTTAAAAACTGTTCTAGGGTCAGCTGGTGGGTCCGGGGGCTGCAGTAAGAAAGGGGAAAGGCTTCCTCGGGAGGTCGTAAGCTCTCCTTCCCTGAAGGTTTTTAAGAAGAGGTTAGATGGCCATCTGTCAGCAATGCTGATTCTGTGACCTTAGGCAGATGATGAGAGGGAGGGCATTTTGGCCATCTTCTGGTCACTGGGGGTGTGGAGGGGGGAGGTAGTTGTGAATTTCCTGCATTGTGCAGGGGGTTGGACTTGATGGCCCTGGTGGTCCCTTCCAACTCTATGATTCTATGAATGAAATTGCCTCCACATCTCTCTTCCAGCACAGCTGGGACTAGCGTCCCATATAGGATACCACTCCCCTTTCTCATGGCAGCCCCCTCCATCTGCTTGTTTTTTCATACATGCTGATTATGTGACCCTAGCGGTAATCTTTCCAGGGGTCCAAAGGGACTATGTTTAATGTTTCATTGTATATAGCAGACTATTCAAAACTTTTATTGGGGGGAAATCATCATTAACAGGCCCTTTCATTTCAGGTTTATTTCATATACACATTTCTAGTGCAAATGCTCACCAAAACACACGGTTCAAGGCTAACTGAGTTATGCTTGCCACTATGTACTTTTGAATACATAGAGTGTTTTATAATGCTGGTCAAATGACTGTAATAAAAACCATGATGATGAATACATAGAGTGGGATCTGGAAACTATGTCTATGTAGAGCTACAAGAGTAGTTACAATATATGTTTGCATTAACTATTGACCGCCCTTGATTAACATGTCCTCTATATAAGAAATGTAGGTTTTCTTTTTTTTAATTCATGTTGTCAAAAAAACACCAGTGTTCCCATAGCAAAATCCTTCCTGTTAATACAATAGAAAAAAGTCATAACCTGAGCACAGCATCAGTTAAATGAAATGAGCCATTGTGTATACCTGCAATTCACTTACATAAAATATCATGGTTTAAATAACAGAATTCATGATGCATTAGGTTTGGTCAGATTAAATGAGACCTTTCATGTTCTTTATAATAGAGTATCTTGTTTAGTGTGTAATAGCTTTCAAGAATTAAAAAGAAAGGGAAAAAGGATACTCCGGAGCAACTTTTAATGAAACATCTTGAATGAATTACAGCAAAAAGATAAGTTGAGTCCTTGATAATTTAAATGTTATTTTTACCACTAATGTGAATTCAACCTTAGCAAATTAAAACAGGAAGAATTAATTGGATATGCAAATGAGATTATTCAATATATAAATCTAATTACATACCAATTTGCTTTAACAGCATGAAAAAAGAACAAAATTGTTCTTTGTAAATTGATGGTCTTAAATAACCACCTGTAGCACAATGAAATATTATGGCAAAGCTATATTTTAAAGGCAGTCATTTTGTTGACATTAATAACACAATGCTCTTCAAAGACTGTCAAAAGTGTCTTCTAAAGAGGATGCCTGCCTTACAATACTCATTTACAATATTGCATTATTAGGCTTTTAAGTGTTAAGTCACGTAGGCTTCGTTTTCTAGTGTCAACTGCAAACAATGTTTTAACACAGTACACTGATCTCTGAATCAGTGAGTGCTTCATTACTTCACAGGATGTAGAAAAGAAATCAACATCGTATTAAATGCAACATGAAGAAGAGGAAGAAGAGTTGGTTTTTATATGCCGACTTTCTCTACCACTTAAGGAAGAATCAAACCGGCTTACAATCACCTTCCCTTCCCCTCCCCACAACAGACACCCTATGAGGTAGGTGGGGATGAAAGAACTGTGACTGGCCCAAGGGAACCCAACAGGCTTCATGCGGAGGAACAAATCCAGTTAATCAGATTAGCCTCCGCCGCTCATGTGGAGGAGTGGGGAATCAAACCCGATTCTCCAGATCAGACTCCACTGCTCCAAACCACCGCTCTTAACCACTACACCACCATGACTAGTCTGGTATTAGTATTTTGGCAATATGAGATATTGACCTTCCAGCTCTGAAAATTTAGAAAATAGGGTTAAATAGAGGACAATTCAGCTCAACAATGCATGTACAGAAGAGGAGCCACAAGAATCGGAGTTCCCTGGTGCACCCAGTGGAGATGGCTCTGGAGATGTTTCCTACATGGGAAGCCCAGTCTTTTTTTGGGGGGGAGCCAGCGTGACCCTGCGCCGGTGCAGGTGCCACCTTATAACGGAACAAGGTGGCACCTACATCAGCATGGGGGCAAGCACACCGGCGTCTGGGCTCTGCCGGCCCTCAGTGGCAGCACAGCCACACCGACAGGGCTTTCCCAGAAAGGAAAACCTGTGCCAGCGTAGGGGGGTGTTCCTGGTGGTGGAGCTGCTTTTAGGCAGCTTCCACAGCCCTTTCGCCCCAGGAACCCCCTATGGGGCATTTTCCCCATTTTTCTTTATTTTTATTTTTTAAAAGATTTTTTTCTTGTCTCTGTGGCAGCTGGGAAGCCTCTGAGGAGGCAGCACGGGTCCGCCACTCCCGGCTGCTGTGTATCTACCCTCTCCTTCAGGATTCCGCTCTTAAAGTTCTACTTTTAAATCATTAGATAACTTTTATATAAGAAAAAGTGTCACTATGTGCAATTTGTATTTGTACTGATAAGTTATGGATTTGAAAGCTATACTGACTTTCTCTACTGCAGAATGAAAGCACATTACGTTTTTTTTTAAATCACAGAGAACATGACTGAAACCAACACAAGTCAGAAACATAATGACTATCCAATACAGCTACAAAGCTTCCACAAATTGGAAAAGGCTCTCCTAAACAATTCCATCTTGCAGTGGCATTGGAACACTCTTACCATGGGGTTTTTCCTAACTATCTTAGGAAGGCAAAGCCACAAGATGTTCTAGCCTAAACTGGTATCTGCCTGCAAGGTGTTATCTGAAGGAGACCTTGGAGCTAATACACAGGAGTATATTAAATATGCCCAAGCACTGTCACTCCCTTAATGCCAGAGTAGTTTCCCCACAGAATCAAAAGACATTAATAGTACACTCCTAAACAGAGTTACACCTAAGCCCATTGAAGTCAATGAGCTTAAACGTTTTTTTTTTTTTTTTTAACCTTTGCACCTAAGAGGACTACACTGAAGATAGCCCCCTTACAGTAGTCGTATCTGGCCAAGACCAGTAAGATTCTTAGCATACAAGTTAACTTTTATTTACTAAATAAGACATACCGTATATACTCGAGTATAAGCCGAGTTTTCCAGCCCTTTTTTTAGGCTGAAAAAGCCCCACTCAGCTTATACTCGAGTATATACGGTAATCTGAAACTGAGGAAGTTTCTTTTGGGAATGCGGTGGAAGTCTCGCGTGGCCGGGCACAACCCGAGGAGAAGTCTCCATGGCTTCACACCCCCCCCCCATACACACAGACGCAAGCACCCTACTGCTGGGGCGGCCGGGAGCAATCCGGGGAGAAGTCTCCATGGCTTCTCCCCCACCCCCATTCACACAAATGCAAGCACCTGGGCACGATCCAGGGAGAAGTCTCCATGACTTCTCCCCGGCATCTCCCTCCCATACACGCACACAAGCACCCGGCTGCTGGGGTGGCCGGGCGCAATCCGGGGAGAGGTCTCCATGGCTTCACACACCCCCCCATACACACAGACGCAAGGACCCGGCTGCTGAGGCGGCCGGGAGCAATCCGGGGAGAAGTCTCCATGGCTTCTCCCCCACCCCCATTCACACAAATGCAAGCACCTGGGCACGATCCAGGGAGAAGTCTCCACGACTTCTCCCCGGCATCTCCCTCCCATACACGCACACAAGCACCCGGCTGCTGGGGTGGCCGGGCGCAATCTGGGGAGAAGTCTCCATGGCTTCTCCCCCCCCCCCATACACACAAATGCAAGCACCTGGGCACGATCCAAGGAGAAGTCTCCACAACTTCTCCCCGGCATCTCCCCCCCACACACACACAAAGAAAGGAGGGCGCCTCTGAGGGGGGGGGAAGAAGGAGGAGAAGTGGCATGGCAGACTGAGCCCCATGTTTTGCGCCGGGCGGCAGCCGCGGCGCCAGCCTAGTGTCCAGCCTGCTGCCGGCCAGGGGTGGCAAGAGCCGTTCGCTGCCCATCCCGTCGTCCGCCAAGCCGCCACAGATGGCGGCACCGCCGCGTGGGAGCGTGCCCGGCCACGGCTTCAGGTGGGTCACCCACCAAGCCCACCTTCTGCCACTACTCCGACTTCATCTGGGGGCTGGCCGGATACCTGTGCGAAGGTAATGTGTGTGTGTGTGTGTGAGAGAGAGAGACAGACCATCCAGTGCAGTGGTCCTCAACCTTTTTTTTTTTTTTGCTCCATCCCCCCCTTCACCATTGTTCAGAATATAATTTCCCCCCTTTCCCCACCCTCGGCTTACACTCGAGTCATTCAATTTTCCCAGTTTTTTGGGGTAAAATTAGGTGCCTCGGCTTATATTCGGGTCGGCTTATACTCGAGTATATGCAGTATATGCATATCAAAACTGTAGTGCTTTCCAAAAACTGTGCACTGTCCACATCTCAGTTAATGGAGAACTATCTAAGAAAACTCGAGGAGAAAATGAGCAATGATCCACTTTGCTGGCAGTTTCATAAAGGCAGCATATATTAATGCTATATGACCCAAGGCCACTTAATCTTTATAACATCCTGAATCAAAATGTCTGAATTCTATAAGACTGAACATCTGCCTAAATAGAAAAGGAGAAGAGCAAGAGCAAAAACAAAACAAAACAATAATAAAAAGCCAGCAATGTAAACTCTTTAAAGTTCAGTTCAAGTGGAATTATATTTCCAGGCCACTAGGTGAAGCAGGTGTGTGATAGCAAGGTCTCTTTCCCTTCAAAGAAAGAAGTAATCAACCTGTGGCCCTGCTAACTAGCCAGACAGAGGAGGTTAACTTGAAGGATAAAAATGTATTCCTTTTTACAAGAAAGAATGTTCGTTGCAAAATCTGTGAATTCATAAGCATGCTGTAAATGGCATTTTCCTCACATAAAATGCATAACAGCTGTCAAACATTTCGTACATTCTTACATATTTATAGGCTTGCCAACCTCCAGCTGGGAGCTGGAGTTCTCTTGGAATTACAACTCATCTCCAAATAACAGATATCAGTTCCATTGGAGAGAATGGCTGCTTTGGAGAGTGGACTCTATGACCCCAATTCCATTTTTTTTTTTTTTTTGCTGTCAAGTCACAGCTGACTTAGGGTGACTTTGAAGACTTTCGAAGGCGGTTTGCCATTGCCTGCCTCCACGCCACGATCCTGGAGGTCTCCCATCCAAATACTCGCCAGGGTCAGGGCTGAGAGTGTGTAACTGGCCCAAGGTCACCCAGCAAGCTGCCATGGTGTGAGTGGGGACTTGAACCTGGGTTTCCCAGATCCTAGTCTGACACTTTGACCACTACACCACACTGGCTCGCTCCAATCACCTAGCATACATATATATAAAAAAACAACCGTAGCCATTAATGACCACTACACTGGACAAGGGAAAGAAGTAGATAAACATTTTCCTGTCTCCTTCATCAGTCACACTACACATCAACGGAAGAGAATAAAGCTGAACATCACTGCTTTGCTAACTTGTCAGTCATGCTTTGCACTAATTCCCAGAATATGAGAAGGTGGGACCAAGTTAACTTGCTAATCAAGTGCATAAAATGCTACCTGTACTGTTTCCCTTACAGCTCAGTAACTTGCAGAGCAATCCCAGCCAAAGTCGCACCCTTCTCAATCCACTGGCTCCAGTGGATTTAGGAAAGGTACAACTCTGTTTAGGATTGCACTTCAAAAGGACTACCAAGTTTGTTTATAAAGGAAGCCAGAAATTCAGGAATCGGGTCTTAAGTACCCCTTTTGGGTTGCGGATTCCCGCAGGCTGGTTTTGGCTGCAGCCCTCGGTGGCAATCTTGAAATCATTTAATCTGACTTTCTGCAGAACATTAAGGCCAATCATACCCTCAATCATGAGATGAAGGGTAACTTTCATTACTGCAATCTACAAGGAATAGATCAAAGCAGCGTAGGCCAGGAACTTCAAAGCATGAACCCAAAAGCAAACTGAAATAACATGCAGGCTAGCAAAAACCCAGCAGGGTTTGCAGAACAATTAGACAGCAGATTTTCTGCATCTGCAGCTATTGATGTGGTGCTTTGACCCTAAAAAAAAGAGCAAGTCAAGAGGACAGCAACAACCCCACTCCTTAGAAAATCAGTCAAAGAAGAATATTCCCTCCTTTCCTGCCTGATATTCTTTACTAAGGCATAAAAAGGAGATGAATCTTAATCTTCATGTCAAGCCTCTTCTTTTCAACATGATTTAGGATTTATAATGCATATATATCAAAGTCCAGGCTATCTAGTGCTGAAAGGCTCGAAGACAGAAAGTTGGAGGGAAATGACCTCCCTTCCTGGGTATTCCCGGGTGAAAAGGAAGGGTACATCACATATACCAAGATGATCTCCTTATGTTTCATGGTGTCAGTAGCAGAGGCCGTGCAAAGAGCAAAATGACTACAGAGATCAGTTCCTCTGGAAAAACAGCTGTTTTTATATCCAACTGAGGTCCTTCCTTTCTTCCACCCTTCCCAGGTACCACCCCCAAATCTACAGGAACTCCCCATCCCAGAGCTGGCAACCCTAACGTGGTCCATATTTACGTTTTGATGGACATGCTATAAATGTGCACACACAACCAGAAGTCCAGGTCAGACAACTGAAAGTGTAGAATAAATTATCGCAAAACTACATTTTAACAGAAAACAGGTTTCACCTCCTGTGTGGGAGACAGTTAAGATACCACGCTAGGAAAGGAAGTATCCAGTTGGCAGAAATGCCCTTAGACCATTTTCCCAGCTCTGTGACATACCACATATTCCCATACTTAATTTGTTGCTTCCTAAACTGAATGAAAGAAAATATGCAAAGTCGGCTATGCTATCAAATGAAGAAACTGTAATGTCAAAAAGACCTTTTAAATCATTAATTTGTACATACAACAGGAACATTATCTAAGTCTCCACAGTCAGTCAAGCACTGAATCAAACTCTGGAATTACAGAAAATGAACACTCTCACAGCTTACCAAAAACGTTTCATATGCTTTTTATAAACTGCTGGACTACTCCAGACACAATAATCCCTTCAGAATGACGGTACAGTAGACTGTTGAAAGCATGGTGGATTTACAAAGCAACACATTTTGACTTTACCTTATTTCCATAAGAAGAACTTTTTCTTTCTTTATCCAAGTTAACCAAAATGAAGCTTCACTATTAATGGGTGTTTATCATCAGGGGGACATACAGCTTAATGTCACCTGATACACTGGGATTTTGAATTCAGCAGCTGCGCCTGACATTACATTACTTGTTTCGTCTCAGCAGGCAGGATGTCAGCCTACGCTGCTGAAAAATTAATCACTCCAGACACTGCAACGTTATTTGAGGGGTGAAAACCCCCCTGAAATAATCTTTAATATTGCTGATGCAATATAAGCACAGTAGTGGCTTAAGTGGAATGATTAAAAAACACAGCCTATTAAGTATTATGACAATCCGTTCACCAACCTACCTGCCTACCGGCCTGTTCCGACTGACACTTCTGCTTCTAGCATATGCAGCACTTAACCCAGAGTCACATTAGCTGTCAAGCAGATGGGGGATTTTAGCTTATCTTTCTTTTGTTAGATTCTAACATGGAAAAAAAAGGGAATTAACAGAGTTCTCGTCCTTCATCTCCTCCTTGCTTTGCTTATTTCAAAAGTAAGGAGCCCATCCTAAATACTTTTAAAAAGCTAGATTCGAGTCCAGTAGCCCTTTAGGGACCAACAAGATTTTTTTGGGGGGGAGGTATAAGCTTTTGCATTGTATCCTTGCATCCTGATTCCGCTCTTTGCAACATCCCTTTCATCTTTTAACTGGGATAGAAGTGGCTAAATGGTTTTACTGTTATCATGAAATAGTCCATTGGTGTTGTCCTGTCGAAAATTGCTTTCATCTTCACTTGAACGTTTTATATACGTGAATATGTATTTTCTGGTCAATGACCATAAAAACAATAAAAGTAAAGTAACTGGGATAGAGGAACTTGGGGATCCCCATTCCTACTTGTATCTGATGAAGGGACCATTGGCTCTTGCAAGCTTATACCTAGAAAATGTTGTTGGTCTCTGAGGTACTACTGGACTTGAATCTAGCTCTTCTACTGCAGGCCAACACGGCTACTCTCTGAAACTAAATAACTGAGGTCTCTAACAATCAGAAAAGGATATGCCATTAAGCCCACCAGCAAAGGTCCGGTTGTGCCAATGGCCCCAGAACTCCCCCCACTGCCCCCCAGCCCTGGAATGACCCCACACAAGGTGGGTGGCAACTGCCACCTCCACCAGCAGGCAGCCCTCGTTTATTGTGAGGTGGACACACAGGAGCTGCTGCTGCAAGCAGGAAGGTGCAAGCTAGCCACCCCCACCCCGTGCAAGGTGGGAGGATTGCATGAGCCTGTTCTTCCTCTCTCCCTCCCTTTCGGGGCTAATTAAGTGTGTGGGTTTTAGGCTGAACTTCCCTCTCCCAACAAGGAGACTGCCTGGGCGTCACGTGAATGCCGACTTGCACACATTTCCATTCTACACTGTCCACAATCTCCAAATTAGTAGAAAAATCCAGACATTGAAGTTAATTTATTTTACCCCTATCACAATGGCGCTGAGATAATTTTTGTGGACAAAGAAGGGACAGTTTTTATACCCCACTTTTTTCTACCTTTAAGTAGTCTCAAACCGGCTTACAATTACCTTCCCTTCCACTCCCCACAACAGGCACTTTGTGAGGTAGGTGGCGCTGATTAAAATCGGGGCTGACTAAAGCAACTAAAATTGATGGGTTAAGCAAATGCTGTTTCAGTGCTTTTCAAATTTCACTGATGATTCTGACATAAATTGATGAATGTAGCATAATGATTAGAGTACTGGACTGCTATGAAGCTTGCTAGTAACCTTGAACCTCGCACACACTCTCAGACTAACTTCCTCACAGGACTGTTGTAAAGTAGTAATATGAGAATAAGAGAACCATGTATGGTGTCCTGAAATCCTTGGAGGAAAGGAAAAAAATGTACTAGAGTGATATTCCGATAGAGACCAAAATCAGACCACATTGTGAAGCTAACAACAATTAAAATTAAATTGCAAATCAACCTTCAGAAACCTTCCTGTCACACGTATAAACCAGGAGAAGGGCTGAAAAATCGCTTTAAGTGGCACGTGTGAATTATACCGGAGCCTCCGAAAGACATGCTGACATTAACTTCAACAGAACTGTGATCATGAAAAATATTTACAGT
Source organism: Euleptes europaea (assembly GCF_029931775.1). Taxonomy (NCBI): domain Eukaryota; kingdom Metazoa; phylum Chordata; class Lepidosauria; order Squamata; family Sphaerodactylidae; genus Euleptes; species Euleptes europaea. The sequence continues at coordinate 47,212,540 of NC_079312.1, read as the reverse complement.
TTTCTTCCTCCATTAAAAATATATATCCATCCCAATTTTCTTAAGTTAACAGAAAAACAGAGTATGTTTCTGTGCAAAATATTTTCATCTACAATAAGAGATGGCTCCATTGCTTCTCCACTGCTAAAGTGCCAATCACTTTAAAAACAAACAAACACCGCAACCATGAATTTAAATGATGACTTGAAAATTCTCTGTGTTTAGAAATTCACATATTCAAGAAGCCAGGTCTCTATGCAACAGAGAACTCTGAGGAAAAAGGTAGCCCAAATCTGTTTTATTTATTTGTTTTATTACTTCATTTATACCTTGCCTTTCTCCCCACTGGGGGCCTAAAGCGGCGTACATCGTTCTCCTAGTTTAGCCTCACAACAACCCTGTGAGGTAGGTTAATCTCAGAGTGTGTGACAGGCCCAAGGTCACCCAGCACCTTCCTGGGCGTTAAGTCCAACTGAATAAAACAAGAGCTCTGAATAGAACAGTTTAGTTTCATCGGTCTCATGCAACTTTTTAAAAAGTACAATAGCTCTTTTTAAAAACCCGGTTTATTAAAAAAATGATTTGCTTTAGGGCCAAGTATGAGAATCTCTGTTACAAAACAATATTGGTGTTTGGGCCTTTAAATTCTCTACACTATGCCAAGGGGAAGGCTTATAGCAGTTAAAGGGCTTGAGGTTTGGTCAACAATTTATGTTTTAACTTTCAATAACTGAAAATGATGCAATGGCACAAAGAGGCCAGGCTCATGAAAGTGACATAAGAAATAAAGATCAAGACAGGATATTGCCTCTGCGCCCTCTGGTTGTCATAGTAATAGAGCCTCTCTGCTCCACAGCTTCCTACGCTGACCTTGGTAGCTTAGTCACCTTCAGCTTTACAATAAAAAAAAGAGATAGAAGATATAAATTCGCAATAAGTGCAAGTTCATGTTGATGAATAGAGGTTTGCCACACAAAAATACTTATTGCTGGATGCCTCTATTGCTGTGTTTGCCTTCATTGGAACAGCTCTTCAAAAATAACTAGCGGGATGGTTGAAAAGAAGCTCCCAGGTTGCAGACAGTAGGCAGAGAGCTCACAGGCTATGCGGAAGGTGGTACATTGGGGAAAATGCTGCAAAACCCAAAACAAAACCCTTAACTGCAGCAAAACACAAACAAAAAACACTTCTTGGAGGTATGGTGAGTAGGAAAGAAATATGGAAAAGAAAGCCAAAAAAAATCATCTATGTTGAAATTACTTTTTGGAAGAATTATACAGTATTCAGTGCTATAAGGCCAACCCATGGGAGTCAGAAAGAAAGAACACACCCCTTACTGGGCACTACACAGTACTTGCAAAAATGTGCAAAAATTCCCCAGTGAAGAGAGGTTCAGGAAGGTTGCCATGTTGGTTTCCAATAGAAGAGTTAGACTCCCGTAGCACCTTAGAGACCAATAGTCAAAGCTCCCTTCATGAAACAAGTGAGACATTAACAGAGCAATCATAAGGGGGGTGGTGTTGGAGGAGAGTGTTACGGATTCCGTGGACTGCCAAAAAAACAAATCAGTGGGTTATAGATCAAATCAAGCCTGAACTGACCCTAGAAGCTAAAATGACTAAACTGAGGCTATCATATTTTGGTCACGTCATGAGACGACAAGAGTCACTGGAAAAGACCGTCATGATAGGAAAAGTTGGGGGCAGCAGGAAAAGAGGAAGACCCAACAAGAGATGGATTGACTCAATAAAGGAAGCCACAGCCTTCAATTTGCAAGATCTGAGCAAGGCTGTCAAAGATAGGACATTTTGGAGGACTTTCATTCATAGGGTTGCCATGAGTCGGAAGCGACTTGACGGCACCTAACACACATAACACACATTTCTGGGGTGGTCGAGGATGGCGCAGCTGCACCACCTCCTGAGTGGTTAGAGCTGTGCCGAGCTCAACAAGCCAAAACTGAAAATCTTCCCAAGCCTTGTGGAACTGCTTTCCAGTCATTAACTCACAGACAGCCCATTCCTGAGCGTTGCAGCAGCCGGGGACGGCGTGGTGGCGGTGCTGCTGCAGCACTGCCAAAGAGGTTTCCCAGTCACTGCAAGGCAAAAAAATGCCTTTAAAAAAAAGAAAAAAAATAGAAAATGGGGAAAACAGCCCCAATGAAAACAGTGATGCTAAGCCAACAAAAAACTGGTGAAGCACTGCTGTTTCTGCAGGGAGCATTTCCAGGCTGGAAGGGTTGAGGAAGCTGACTAAAGTCAGCTTTGCGCCTGGGAACGCCCCCCCCCCAATGCTGTCGCTGCAGTTCTCTTCTGGGATTTAGGTCCCGGAGAGGCTGCAGTGGCGGCAGAGCTCTGTGCAGCTCCGCGGCACCCTGGTGCCAACAGAAATGCCCCCCGCGCGAGCGTAAGTGCCCCTTGTAATAAGAGGGCGCTTACGCTGGCACAGGGTCATGCCACCTTCTCACCACTTTCAGCCCCAAGCTCAGGTATGGGGTGTAAAACACAGGAGAACAGTGAGGGGGGAAAGTATTTGATCCCCTGCTAAATTTGCCCGTTTGCCCTCTGACGAAGAAATGACCAGTCCATAATTTTAATGGGGTTTACTGTAGCTGTGAGAGACAGAATAACAACAGGAAAACCCCCAGAAACCCAGAAGACAAAAGTCAGAGATTGGTGTGCATTATGAGTGAAAAAAGTATTTGATCCCCTATCAACCAGCCAGATTAGGGTTAGGGTTCTGCTGTCGACAGAAGCAATCAATCCATCAGATTCCAAACTAGCCACCATGACCAAGACCAAAGAGCTGTCCAAGGATGTCAGGGACAAGATTGTAGACCTGCACAAGGCTGGACTGGGCTACAAGACTATTGCCAAGCAGCTTGGTGAGAAGGTGACAACCCTAACTCTAACCCTAACTGTCAACCTCCCTCGGTCTGGGGCTCCATGCAAGATCTCATCTCGTGGAGTTGCAATGATCATGAGAACGGTGATGAAGCAGCCCAGAACTACAGGGGGGGAACTTGGCAATGATCTCAGGGCAGCTGGGACCATAGTCACCATGAAAACAGTTGGTAACACACTACGCCGTGAAGGACTGAGATCTTCCAGAGCCCGCAAGTTCCCCTTGCTCAAGACAGCACATGTACAGGCCCGTCTGCAGTTTGCCAATGCACATCTGAATGACCCAGAGGAGAACTGGGTGAAAGTGTTGTGGTCAGAGGAGACCAAAATAGAGCTCTTTGGCATCAACTCAACTCGCCGTGTTTGGAGGAGGAGGAATGCTGCCTACGACCCCAAGAACACCATCCCCACTGTCCAACATGGAGGGGGACATATTATGCTTTGGGGGTGTTTTTCTGCTAAGGGGACAGGACACCTTCACCGCATCGAAGGGACGATGGATGGGACCATGTATCGTCAAATCTTGGGTGAGCACCTCCTTCCCTCAGCGAGGGCATTGAAAATGGGTCGAGGATGGGTATTCCAGCATGACAATGACCCAAAACACACGGCCAAGGCAACAAAGGAGTGGCTCAAGAAGCAGCACATTAAGGTCCTGGAGTGGCCTAGCCAGTCTCCAGACCTTAATCCCATCGAAAATCTGTGGAGGGAGCTGAAGGTTTGAGTAGCTACACATCAGCCTCGAAATCTTACTGACTTGGAGAGGATCTGCAAAGAGGAGTGGGACAAAATACCTTCTGAGATGTGTGCAAACCTGGTGGCCACCTACAAGAAACGTCTGACCTCTGTAATTGCCAACAAGGATTTTGCCACTAAGTACTAAGTCATCTTTTGCAAAGGGATCAAATACTTATTTCACTCATTATAATGCACATCAATCTCTGACTTTTGTCTTCTGGGTTTCTGGGGTTTTTCCTGTTGTTATTCTGTCTCTCTCAGCTACAATAAACCTACCATTAAAATTATGGACTGGTCATTTCTTCGTCAGAGGGCAAACGGGCAAATTCAGCAGGGGATCAAATACTTTTTCCCCTCACTGTATTTCTGTTTTGCTTTGGATCTTACTATTCTGCTTCCCCCACCCCCTTTAACATGTGAAAGTACATCTGCCATTATGAATAAACTGTGAACCAGAACTGCCACTAAAAAGGAAATCAAAAGGAACCATTTATATAATGCAGCATTTACTTTAAAAAGTATTCATACTTTAAGGATTTGTTGATGTTAAGCTTCATGCAAGTACATCTGATTACACAGAAACGGCAATCCATTTATACAAAACAGCAAATAGTTTTCCTAACCACAAAGAAAATATTAATAAATGTGTATCGTCAAATGAATACATTTTCTCAGTACTCGAAAACAATGCGGGTGACAGCACAGTAGATAATGAATGTATATAAGATATCCTGAAGTCCATTTGTAAAGCACTACAAACTAATGCTTAGACAAAGTAATGAGGAAGAAATAGGATACTATTAATATATAGTATTAACACACTTTTATCTCAGCTATTAACAAGCTGTGTGCATGTACTGCTTAATCTGAATTTCTGAACATGCCCATATATTAAAATATGCCTTTGTTTTCCTCTTTATATTATTTTTTCTCCAGTTGCTTCAGTCCTTAACTTTAACAAAGGAAGCCACACAGGTCTGAGTATTATACCAGTGTCTTTCCGTGCATCTAGTGAGAGAACTTTGCAGTACACTATTGATCTATGCCTTTGAGGCAAGCAGCAACTCCTTTCAAACAAGCAACATAACCAATCTGCTGCTTTATCAGGCAAGATGCTTTATTTTATCTCTAAGACTGAAGTAGTCCAATACATCAAGGTGGATGTTAATTGAATCTGAACCTGTATCTGGATGTTGGCAACCCTACCAAAGACTTCCCCCTCAGATGTTCAGGGGAGGGTCTGTGGCTCAGTGTTAGAGCATCTGCTTGGCATGCAGAAGGTCCTAGGATCAATCCCCGGCATCTCCAGTTAAAGGGACTAGGCAAGGAGGTGATGTGAAAGACCTCTGCCTGAGACCCTGGAGAGCTGCTGCCGGTCTGAGTAGACAATACTGACTTTGATGGACCGAGGGTCTGATTCAGTATAAGGCAGCTTCATGTGTTCATGTGTGCATTCATGTGAAAAGGAACATTATGTTAAAGGACCTACACAACCTGCAGGGTTTCTTAAAATGTTGCATTCTGAACTATGTAATAACTTTCAGTGTTGTTGTTGTTTTTCTGCCAAGTTTCAGAAGCTTGAGCTGGAGAGTGAAAATCAGATTGAGTGGTTTGATGCTAAAATGCTTCTGGGATAAAAGTGAGCTTTGGAGCTTCATGCCCTTTAAATACTATGGGATACAGAGGCTGGCTCCCGGGTCCCAGTCCTGGATAATAGCCAGAAAACAGTTGCAAGGTTCCTTCAATTCCTGACTGAGTGTGGTGCCTAATTGACACTGCGGGTATGTGTGCAGAAGACCTTCAGCCTTTTCTCCTCCACCATTTTCCTGACATTAAAAGGTACTGAGGGGAGTGCTATTTGGCCCATTGGGGAAACATGTGTGTTCAGGTGGGTTTCCCCAAAGGTCCCAATAGTGCCCCCTTGACCGTTTTAGGTCAGGAAGGTGGCATGGGGAAGGCTGAAGTCCCTTATCCACAGCTGCAACCTGAATCTGGCATTACATGCACAGGTGCTGAGGAAAACTCAACTCATGACTGACGGTTACACAGGGTAGGTGACCTAGACCCAACCTCTGTACTCTGTAATTTGTCAAGAACCAACCAGAACCAACAGGTTGAAATTAAATCAAAAGAATTTCCGTCTAGACGTTAGGAAGAATTTTCTAGCAGTTAGAGCGGTTCCTCAGTGGAACAGACTTCCTTGGGAGGTGATAAGCTCTCCTTCCCTGGAGGTTTTTAAGAAGAGGTTAGATGGCCATCTGTCAGCAATGCTGATCCTATGACTTTAACCAGATGATGAGAGGGAGGGCATCTTGGCCATCTTCTGGACATGGAGTAGGGGGTCACTGGGGGTGTGGGAGGGTAGTTGTGAATTTCCTGCATTGTGCAGGGTTTGGACTAGATGACCCTGGTGGTCCCTTTCAACTCTATGATTCTAAGAGGAACATCAGTTTTTTGGCAAAATACACAACTTGTATTATATATATCTGCAAAATGTGAAACATGCATACTGGATGGGGGATACACTTCTGGGCAATGTGTTTGATCAAGATCTTGGAGTATGGGCGGACCATAAGCTAAAAAGGAGCAGCCAGTGTGATGTAGCAGCAAAAAAGGGTGCGATCTTGGGATGCATCAACAGAGGCATAGCATCCAAATCCCAAGATGTCATAGTCCCGCTGCACATCACATTGGTCAGGCCGTATCTTGAGCACTGTGTGCAGTTCTGGAGGCCTCACTTCAAAAAGGTCGTTGACAGAATGGAGTGGGTACAGAGGAGAGTGATGAGGATGATCAGGGGCCTGGAGACCAAGCCTTACAAGGAAAGGCTGAGGAGCTTGAGAATGTTCAGTCTGGAGAAGAGAAGGTTGAGGGGGGACATGATCTCTTTCAGTATTTGAAGGGCTGTCACTTAGAGGAGGGCAGAGAGCTGTTCCTGTTGGCAGCAGAGGACAGGACTCACAATAATGGGTTAAAATTGTGGGAGGAAAGGTACCATCTGTAGGAGGAGAGCCTAGGAGTAACTGTGGTGGATTTATAACCAAGATTACTGTTAATTAATCCAAGCTATTAATTTATTGGTCTAAAGAAAAATGAAATTAATGTTACTTGTACATGTCTTATGTTCCTATTTCTACACTACAAATGACTGACTGATGCATTTGAGGACAGGAAGGAATTTTTTTTCAGGTCAACCTGGACAGAAGCCATAGAGTTGAAGAGAAAGTAATGCATTAATAAGGAATTTGTTATACCCTCAGGGCTATAAACAAGCAAAGCTTAATACAATCTGATAACATCAATATTAATTATGCTCTCATGTTACCATCTTCTCTGACATATGGACATAGCGAGATAATCTTCTCTTGCTTATAGAAAACATTCAAATACAAATAATGGACGTAGAATATATTCAAGGAAGAACCTGGAACCACATTTACAGCTCATCCTTCAAAATGTGTATTATATAAATAATTATTTTATATTGCCTCTCAAGGTCTTGAACAAAACAGTCTAAACAACAACAAAAGAAAACAATTATTAAATATGTAAAATAACTGCAAATAAAGTTATCTAAAGCGATCCAGTTAGTTGCACATCTACTTATATTTCACAAAGAATATGGTCTTCCTGTAACATAATCAATGAAGGTTGGAGACACAATAAAATAGAATGCAAATATGGCACACAAGTATATCAGACTGTGATACTAATGACTAGATATAACTATGTTTCCATTGCCATCGATAGAAAGTATAGTGAACAGCCCTTTTCTATGACTTGCAACGAAGCCTAAGGGATAGATGTCTATAACACATGAAGAGTAGGTTTTTATATGCCTACTTTCTCTACCACTTAAGGAAGAATCAAACCGGCTTACAATCACCTTCCCTCCCCCTCCCCACAACAGACACCCTGTAAGGTAGGTGAGGCTGAGAGAGCTCGAAGAGAGCTTTGACTAGCCCAAGGTCACCCAGCTGGCTACATGTGTAGGAGTGAGGAAACCAATCCAGTTCACCAGATTAGCTTCCGCCACTCACGTGGAGGAGTGGGGAATCAAACCTGGTTCTCCAGATTAGAGTCCAAACCACAGCTCTTAACCACTACATCCCATTCACACTAGCCTAATGTAAAACTCAAATATGTACACTGCAGATTCTTATTTACAAATAACTTGGTTTTCCCAAATCAACGCAGGCTCAGGTGGGTTTGCCACATCTCTAGCTAATTTAACCACTGCATTCCTTAGAAGAAAAACAACACTGCTTGGCTCATATTTTTTTCGGTTAATTGGGAGCTGCATACATATACACACACACATTATGTTAAAAGACTGTGTTACTTTTAATCCAACATATGAGCCATTAATTCAGTCGCTGATTCAAATGTGAGAGACCGAACAGAAGGCTAATAACCTTTCACACATCAGTTCTGAAATCTACTTTGGCAGATATTTTACTGTGTGTCGTAGAGGGAAAAATTCTTTACGGATATTTTATGCATAGTGAAGTTATTTTAAAAGCAGCTTAGGAAAGTAAAATGCAACCTGATAGTGAAGATCAGTCGATCAGATGGAAACATAAAAAAAAATAAAAATCAACAGCATTGCTGAATCCCGCTTAATTCAACAGAACTTAGAAAAGCTGCCATTAGGAAGGCTGCCAACAGCCTGGAGGAAAGATGTCCTATCCCTTGAATAGAGGCTTAATGGACCGATATTTACCAGGTGAAGTTACTTACCTTCATACCATGAAAGGTTTTGGCTGCCCATTTCTACGCATTAAGTTTTTATTCAAGCAACAGGACATCCCCCCCCCCCAGGCTGTTGGTAACCCTAGCCATGGCGGGGGGGGGGGGAGAGAGAGAATAGTAAAAAACAATAATAATAATAAAAAACTAATGAAAATTGGCCCTAACTTTACAACCAACTATAATAACTAAGCAGGCATCAGTTCTGGCTTCTTCTGTTGTGGCCTATGGTGTGACCCTTGGGAATCAAACGAACCTCACTGGTTTCACCATCAAGTCTGCAAGTCCTTACTCAATCCTATATCACAATTAGGGGAAAGTGGAATTACAATTCACTTACACCTGAGCACTTCCTTTGTTTAGAAAGTCACATTAGAACTTGCTGAAGAGATTTCAGTCAAGAAAAATAGGGACAGTCATGATCTCTAATTATTGCAATTTTATAGACGAAAAGAGTCATCTGTTTTTAGCCACACTCTAATCCTTATCATTCTGATTTTAGTCCCTGTGAGCCTTTGCAAGAAAGCTGGACTATAAATGAAAATAATAATAATAATAATAATAATAATAATAATAATAATAATATGATTAATTATCTCAGCAACACAAACTTGAGATGATAAAACTTTATTTTTAAACAATCTTTTGTTGCATATCTAAAAGCCATGGAAGGTTCTAGTTCAATAACCCCACTTGGCTTTGTAGGTGTCAATCATGCTTATATCTTTTAAATAACAACCTTTACTCTTGAAAAAGAAGTGTCATGGGAGGAATGCTGAACACACACACACACACACACTCAAAAAACAGCTTAGAGATACTTTAGTGTTAGCCTTTTTGATAAATTAATTAGCACAAAACATATACTGAAGGGACAGAGTCAGCACTGCTACAAATTGTTCTTATTTGAAAAGTTGTTTCAGCTACTGTTTATACATTTCATTATTTACTGTGCTTATTTATGCTTATGCTTCATTCTAAGCTGTGCAGGAGAAATTTTCTTTCTCTCTCTCTCTTTATCCTGTTTCAGAAGAACATAAGCAGTAGAGTAACTTCCTTTCTATCCTACACTCTGTTTGTTCCACTAAAAAACAGGCAACACGTTCCTGAAAGGGGAGTAGATCCGCCGTGGCAGGGAGTGGCGCCGCCGTGCCGCCTCCTCAGAAGCTTCCCGGCCGCTGAACAGAAAATCAAACTATTAAACAAGGCAGAAGGGGTTAGGAAGCTGCCTAAAGGCAGCTCCACCTCCAGGGACACCCCGGGAATGTCCCCACACCGGCACAGGCTTTCCCTTCCAGGAATTCCCTGCCAGTGTGGATGCGCTGGTGGCGGGGGTCGGCGCAGCTCCGTGGCTCCCCGGCACCGGCGTGTTTGCCCCCAGGATAGCGTAAGTGGCCTTTATCCCAGGTTAAATAGGCACTTACACAGCAGTGGGGTCATGCCAGCTCCTAAGCAACTTGCCCCCCCCCCGGACTACAGTCTTCGTCTCTCCTTCCCAAGTCTCCATTCACTTCCTCTTCTCTTTGAGTCTCCTTGTACCTTGTGCCCTATACCTGAATTAGTCTTGCTTCAGTATTCCAAATGTTCAGCCTCTCTTTTTTTTCTTTTCAAAATCATCTTCCAGTCACAAGTCAAGTATGGGAAGAGAGTGAACACACATATAACTACACACTGTCAGTTTCTCTCTGCCTCTCTTCTGCCCAAATCTTTCAGGACTCTGCATCAACCTTGATAATTCCAGAAAGCAAGTCTGAGCTCACAGAGCCAAGGGTCCTGAATCAGGCCACTTCTAGTTAATAGTACCACAGATCCAGGCTCGCAGCATGCAAGTACATACTAAGTCCTCATCCAGTAGTGACACATTCTTGGTATACTTCTACTACATCTTAAGCCACCATTTAAATCTGCAACCAACAAGCATAAAAGACAGATGGTGTGTAGCTTTCAGTAAATGCTGGCTTTCCAACTGTCAGTGGATCAGAGGAGAAAATTAGGTGATAACTAAACAGAACTTCCTTGTTGAGAGGCATCCTAACCTTGAATGCCAACTATTGCTCTGAAACAACAGCTAAGGCTTTCAAATCTGTCCCTTGCCCTCAGCTTTTCCAGGGGCATCTGAAAAGGGATGCTGGATAAAATGGACCATGTGGTGTAGTGGTTAAGAGCGGTGCTTTGGAGCAATGGACTTTAATCTGGAGAACAGAGTTTGATTCCCCACTTCTACACATGAAGCCAGCTGGGTGACCTTGGGCTAGTCACATCTCTTAGAGCTCACTCAGCCCCACCTACCTCACAGGGTGTTTGTTGTGGGGAGGAGAAGGGAAGGAGATTGTAAGCCGGTTTGATTCTCCCTTAAGTGGTAGAGAAAGTAGGCATATAAAAACCGGCTGGCTGCACTGTGAAACCTCTCTTTGCAAGAAGCCTGTGAGCCCTTTACTTTTGTCTCTGCTTTCATGTTCTCTCCCCAGCATGAGGAACAGCAGCCCATGCAAGACAGTGAGATTGCCCAGAGTTTAGAAGAGAGCTCGCTGGCCACAAAGAAAGGGGAATAAAACCACCACTATAGCACCGTGGCCAGCTTGGTCTTTTCCTGGGTGGCTGCCATCATGGTGGTGGTAGTGGTTTTATTCTCTCTTCATTGCAGCAGGCTTGCTCTGCTTTGGGCGGTTGCCTGGGTGCTGGCATAAGAGCACAGAGGTGGCAGAGGTTCATAGAGGGTTGTTAGAGAAGACAGGTCCTTTACTATAATCCCTTTTGCCAGATCCCTGGGGAGGGGCTATGGCTCAGTTTGTAGAGCATCTGCTTGGCATGCAGAAGCTCCCAGGTTCAATCCCTGACATCTCCAGTTAAAGGGACTAGGCAAGTAGGTGATGTGAAAGACCTCTACCTGAGACCCTGGAGAGCAGCTGCCGGTCTGAGTAGACATTGCTGACTATGATGGAACAAGGGTCTGATTCAGTATATGGCAGCTTCATGTGGTCATGTGATCTACATTTCAAACAGACCTGGAGAGTAGCCAGCTTCCAGTCTCTTCTGGGAGTGGTTGTTTCAAGGTGGGAATCACTTGCTATTGGGCCTTGTCCACCTTCATGGAACATAGGGCAGATGCTACACTGGAGAACACTGTTCAGAAGAGCATGCTTAAGAACCAAATGTGGCTCCCTGAGCAACTGAGTATCATGGCCCTTGTGAAAATCCTGTGAAACAATTATTTTGTTTGGAAGTTGTTTCTAAATATAATAAACCACACACAAAAAATAGAGTCTTACAGTTTTCACACATGATGACGCAGGTGTGCATAACTGGATTTACATACAGCGGTTATCTCTGTGTAAGAAAAATATGATGCACGATGCAGTCCTCAGGAACACAAGTTAAAATCAATGTCCACGCATTTCTGAGACACTGTAATGAGAACATTTTAATCTACCAGTCCTTATGCACAATCCAAACACAATTTAATGGCTGTTGTTTTCGAAAACAACATAAAATGAGAATGTAAAGCACATAATGATTCTATGAAAAGGTGAAAGCTTTTCATAATTTTAAAACATAAAAGGAAAAATGATGGTACTGTGCCATAGAAGATTTCTCTCCCAGAGTAGACACCTCAGATGTTTAATTAAGTTGGAAATCACCAACTTCTACTCAAGATGCTGACTTCTTGCTTGTTAATTAGTTGCCTCTTTCATTGATTAGCAACTTAAGCAGTACTCAGTTATAAATGGCTGTAATGCCTGTCTTGTTCCACAGCCTAATTAATATGATATAGACTGTTTAACAATTGGTGTCTCCAAGTTATTTATGGTGCTAAATGTGTATATTTTATTGCTAATCAACAATGCCGGTGCACAATAAAAAATTTTAAAAAATCTAATTGAATCGCCATGCTAATGATTTGTGAGTTTTGCTTTTATCCTAATTTATATCAAAACTTTTTTCCCTAAAAGTTAGTACAATAATGAGCCAGCACAGCACTATGAAGAGCTGGTGCTTAATTTCACAAGACAGAATGCCACAATATTTGATGCACACATTAATAAGCTAGCGTTAAACAATGGACACAATCCAGTGGGAAATTTCACTGCATTAACCCAATTGAATGAACCAGGTGCTAGACAGGGGCATATTGATCAGTGACTGAGCTGAACTACAAAACAGCATGCTCTCCACTAAAAGAAGAGATCATTTATCCTGGCCAACTTTTTTACTCACTATTTATTTTGTTAAGAAAGGGTTGAGAAGAGTTCTTTCATGGGGTCACAAAACATAAATGGAGCACTTTTCAGGAACTTATGAAGAAGAAGAGTTGTTTTTTATATGCCGACTTTCTCTACCACTTAAGGAAGAATCAAACGGGCCTACAATCACCTTCCCTTCCCCTCCCCACAACAGACACCCTGTAAGGGAGGTGAGGCTGAGAGAGCTCTAAGAGAGCTGTAACTAGCCCAAGGTCACCCAGCTGGCTTCATGTGTAGGAGTGGGGAAACAAACCCGGTTTACCAGATTAGCCTCCACTGCTCATGTGGAGGAGTGGGGAATCAAACCCAGTTCTCCAGATCAGAGTCCACCGCTCCAAGCCACCGCTCTTAACCACTACACCACACTGGCTCTCTTATGGATGGATGCTTCTAAAAGCAATGTAAAACATTTTTCAGTCTTCATTTTATTTTGGTCCTTCCAGCCTCATGCATGAGATCCTCCAGAGAGCCAAAAATTCAGCTTTCAAGTGTGTCCAAAAGGTGCATCCTCCTTCTAAGTGCTGCTACCAGTTACAGGAGATAGGATTATGCTAGTGATCTTATTCAGAGTACGGCAGTTCCTCAATCAGAAGAAAGTGTACGTTGTTTAACAAACCAACAGACAAGGACAACATGGTTAAATTTAACACCTATATTTAATTTTACTTTTGGGCCAAGATGACTGAATATATAGTGACTGAAAAAGATCAGGTACTCCTGAATCCTTTTTTATTATTATTTTTTTTTTTTTTAGTAATCTGGTTTTAGGACTATGTATGGGAAGAGAGTATTTGGTAACCCTAGTGAATTAACTGAATCTACAGACTGAAAGGGGAAATGCCTCTGTTTACTGTGTCAGTAGTCTTTGCAATTCTGTTACAGCTGTTTGTATATTTGACAGGTATTTTGAGGGGAGCTCTCCAATTATTCCAAGTATTCCTTTTGCAGAGGACACAAAAGTTACTATGGGGCATGAAGAATCATCGTCCTAGAATCTGCTTCATGAAGTTATCACAGGAATCTGTACTATTTCCAATATTCATTGTTTATAAAGGCTCCTGGTTGACCATGTGTAGCCATGGAGCTGGGTGTTATCCATAAGCTGATGAAACATAAGTCACTATTTCAATAAGAAACCTCATTTTTCTTGTCCTGTTTAAAACAGTGGGCCATTTTAGGATTGGAATTACAAGAAGTATCTACTTTGTTACTAGATAAGTCATTGAACTACCGTATTTTTCGCTCCATAAGACGCACTTTTTTCCTCTTTAAAAGTGAGGGGAAATGTCTGTGCGTCTTATGGAGCGAATGTGTGTGAATCCGGCCCTGGGGAGAAGGGCAAAGCTGCCTAGGCCGCACAGAGCAGTTTAACCTCCCCCCTCCCCCCGCGCTTCCCGGTCCTGAGGCTCCTGGGAAGGAGGGCGGTGGGTCTTTAAACTGCTCTGCGCTGCCTGCCCAGGCAGCGCAGAGCAGTTTAACCTTCCCCTGCGCTTCCCGGTCCCGAGGCTCAGCTGTTGGGCGGGTCCCCGCCCAGCAGTTTAAATACTCCCCCCCAGCCCGGCTTCCAGGGACTCCCTGGAAGCCGGGCGGGGGGGGGGGTCTTGAAAGTTCTCCATGCTGCCATCCCAGGCAGCACAGAGCAGTTTAAAGACACCCCCCCACACCGGGCTTTCAGGGAGTCCCTAGAAGCCAGGCCGCGGGAGGGGTCTTGAAAGTGCTCTGCGCTGCCTGGGATGGCAGCGTGGAGAACTTTCAAGACCCTTCCGCCCGGCTTCCAGGGACTCTGCTTTAAAGCCTCCTCTAAAAACTTGTTTTCCTCCTCTAAAAACTAGGTGCGTCTTATGGTCAGGTGCGTCTTATGCAGCAAAAAATACGGTAATCAACTTACTAAACTCATACAAACTACAACAAACCTTTTGGTTTAGCACTATTCTCTTATTTTGCAACATTAAAGAAATTAAACTTAGGTCACGCACTCCAACTTCATTGCAGTACCAAATATTGAGCTCATTTTTATATTCCAACTCTAGTTTTAAATGTGTCAAATGGCAGGATTAAAATTGGTTCCTTGAAAATTGAAAGACACTGTGATTAGAATCTTAAAAAGCATTTCAAGATGCTTTAAGTCTTATACTTCATCTTCGTGAGAACAGATTTTAATAAGTAATAAGATGTCTCAAATGCGGAGATATTCACTAGTATTAATGTAACTCACTACAGTGCAAAGTGCAGGTTTTCAAATTATTATTTGTGCAAACAACTGTGTATAAGAATCCTGTAGACAACGTAAGGCACAAAATTTAAAGGGTTCCAGACTTACCTGGAGCCCCAAGTTGCCAGCGCCGGGCGGGAGGAGGGCGTTGCGGGTGGCTTATGAGCAGCCGTCCCTGCCCTGGCCAGGCTGTTTGAGCTTGGCTGCCTAGCTTCCTTACCCTGGCTTCAAAGGAGCCAGTGGGAAGCGGGACAGCTGGGAGGGGCCGGGCCGGCAAGGAATGGACCAGAGGAAAGTTTTTCACTCTGGTCCGTTTCTCCAATATAAAAGGGGGAGCCGGCTGCTGAGGACTTCAGTCTGTCTTCAGCTGGCAACTGTATACAACTTAAGAAGCCGGGGCAGATGCATAATTTTACGACAGCTTGTTGGGGGAAGTCATAACTGTATGAATGAAATCTTTTTTCAGGTTATCTACCTATGACTAATTAAGTCCTGAAGCACAACTTTTTTTCGTTAAACTACATCAAGTGATGTTCAAAGAAAAAGTTAAGCACACCAGGGGATGTCAGGGCCAGTAGTTTTCTATATCACCTGACCCTAATCATGTTGGAAATCTGGAAGCCCCTGCGTGTCATCTCAAGTTGGGATGCTAACTGGGGTTCCACTTGAAGTCTTTGCACTGAAAGTTTGTACCTCATTAAAGAGATATTGTACAGTATCTAATTCTGATGGCAAAAACAAACAAACAAAAGCAGTAGATTTAGGGGAGAGGATTGCAGTTGATGCCATGTTCTACAGCTGGGGCCTCTAATATCTGCATACTGGGCATCAAATTCTGCAGTTATCACTAGATATACCTGAGCCAAAATTATACCTCAAATTAACTGTTTTGGGTCAGCTCAGGAACAACCACAATGATGCAAAGCACTACCAAAAATCTGGGAGTAACAATAATCTATTTCTTTGAATTTTGGGAGTGTTTCAGGGTTTGGGGGAAGCACTGGAGTGGGAAAGAAAAGACAGGAAGCTGGCCCAGGAAACAATTGTTAAAGAGATGCCAACTACCAGCTGTTGGACCTGGACTCCACCCATGGTCCTTTAAAGTTTCAAGAGGGGAGGAACTGAACTTGCCCCAGACTTACCATGCCAGCATTGTTTATAACTGAAGTCGGGAAGGCTTCCTTTATCTCTCTGCAAAGGAAGCAACTAGAAACTTAAAACAAAATGCTGGGAATTCAGAAAACTTGGTTTATATATTGCTATACAGTCATATCAATATAATGCTATTCAATTGTTGATTTAAACAAACAAACAAAAAAGCCCCGAGGTAGCAGGGGAAGAAAAAGGGGAAGAAACAGCCAAGACTTGTGGAGGTTAGGGTTGCCAGATCCCTCTTCGCCACTGGGGGGAGGTTTTCGGGGTGGAGCCTGAGGAGGGCGGGATTTGGGGAGGGGAGGGACTTCAATTCCATAGAGTGCAATTGCCCCATTTCAGGTGAACTGATCTCTAATGGCTGGAGATCAGTTGTAATAGCTGGAGATCTACAGCTAGTACCTGGAGGTTGGCAACCCTAGTGGAAGTCCAGATATCTGCCAGCCTTTTTTAGGCTGTTGTTGGTGGCAAGGAGGAACCTCTAGGAGGAACAATGCCAGCTTGGTAAATCTGGGACTGGCTCCCTCTGTTTCCCTCTCTCCCTCCTTCCCCACTCCTGTTGCCTCGAGGAGGGTATGACAAAAATAATGAAAAGAAAAAAAAATCCCGAACCAGTAACACACTTCTGAAAAATTGGGATAATGAAAACAGTGCCCTATCTGAAATGCCAATCTGAAATTACAACGAAAATTTGTTAAGTGTATACCCCTAGTTGTCACCCCTATCTTCCTGACAATCTTGCCGTTCTAAAGCATTTTATGGAACTGTAAAGTTCAGGAATGGGAGGGGGAAAATGAAAAGCTGTAGGAGTTTCAAATAAGAAAACATTACCGACAGTCTCTTACTACAGGACTCCACCTCCCTACCCCAGTTTCCATGATTAATGTCTTCTGGCTCTGGCTGAGTTTGAAGCCCCAAGCCAGTCCCTTCACCTCATCCTCAACCCACCTGCCAGAGTCCTCCACCATTACTCTTCTCCCTTCAATGCCTGAGCTTAAATCTCTCAATTTAGCAGCTCACTCTGAACAATTTCCCATCTCACCTCCCTGAACTGAAACCAATCATAGACTATACGTTACACTTGCTGCTGTCATATTTCTCACCTCATGTGTGATGACTTCTCTCCCTCCTGCCTTGTCTTTTAACCTCTTTATGACAGGACTTTGTTATGTTATTTGCATGGTTCCCAGCAAAGTAGAATACCACTTACTAGACGCCAAAAATAATGAATTTGGTTGGTGAAAATTTCTATTTTCCTTAACACAGACTGGAGTCTAATTTGTACAACGTTTGCTGTCAGTGTTCAAGCACGCCAGAAGAACAAATGTACTGACCTAGGAGCTGGTCCTTGTTATTCAGTTAAGAGAAAGGATCTCTGCCTATATTCAGAGACATGATGTTGAGAGATAGAACAGTATAGTGGTTAAAATGTCAGAATAGGATCTGGGAGACCCAAATTCAAATCTCCATTCTGCCGGGGAAGCTTGTCGAGTGACCTCGAGAAAGCCATACACCTTCAGCCTAACCAACCTCACAGGGCTGTTGTGATAATAAGCAGCATTTTAAAAAAAAAAAAATCTGCAAAGCCAATCAAATCTCCAACAGTCAATCAGAAGCCTTGCTGAGCAAAAGCCCTACCTGGCCCCACTTTCTAAGAAAACTCTTCGCTGTCACAAGAAATGTGTTGGAGGGCACCATGGCGCTCTTGGGCACCACACTGGGGACCCATGTTCTAGGCATTATCCTGCTTTCACTGCATTGTGCTTTCACTGCAGTATGGTGTAGTGGTTAAGAGTGGTGGTTTGGAGTGGTGGACTCTAATCGAGAAAACTGAGTTTGATTCCCCACTCCTCCACATGTGCAGTGGATGCTAATCTGGAGAACCGGGTTTGATTCCCCACTCCTACACATGAAGTCACCTGGGTGACACTGGACTACTCCCAGCTCTCTTAGAGCTCTCTCAGCCCCACCTACCTCACAGGGTGTCTGTTGTGGGGAGGGGAAGGGAAGGTGATTGTTAGCCAGTTTGATTCTTCCTTAAGTGGTAGAGAAAGTTGGCATATAAAAACCAACTCTTCTTCTTCTTCTACCTTTGTAATTC
Organism: Euleptes europaea; assembly: GCF_029931775.1. Classification (NCBI taxonomy): domain Eukaryota; kingdom Metazoa; phylum Chordata; class Lepidosauria; order Squamata; family Sphaerodactylidae; genus Euleptes; species Euleptes europaea. Next base: position 47,194,465 of record NC_079312.1, on the reverse strand, counting down.
CACATACTACATTGTTTATAATACCCCTCACCTTAGGTAGTGTGTTGTTCACATTGTCTTCTAATTCGGTAAAATTTGTCCTATTGCATTACTAACTGTATTCTTTATGATGTCTGAGCACACTCTTTTTATTCTGTGATTTACCTTGACTCTCAGGGAAAAAAGTAAGATATAAAGCAAATAAATACCCAACACAGGAATGTATATTGTCGAAGGCTTTCACAGTCAGAATTCATTGGTTCTTGTAGGTTATCCGGGCTGTGTGAAATTTCATTTCTGGAATAGCCATTTGCTAGCAGTGCGTGATTTAGATGAATGTTTGGATGGATATTATTGAGATGGTTTAGAAAGTCCATTAAAGCCATGGTGAAGAAAAAATAATGGACTTTCTAAACCATCTCAATAATATCCATCCAAACATTCAGTTTACCATGGGAAAGGAAATTGAGGGTAAACTCCCATTTCTTGATACCCTTGTCATCCGTAAAACAAACTTTCAGTTAGGTCACAAGGTCTACTGGAAACCAACTCACACAGATCGCTACTTACACAAAAACTCCAACCACCACCCCCGACAGAAACGAGGAATAATCAAAACATTAATGGACCGTGCAAGACGGATCTGTGAACCACAGTTTCTCAAGGAAGAAATTAATCATCTAAATCACGCACTGCTAGCAAATGGCTATTCCAGAAATGAAATCAGAAGGGCCATTAAACCAAAAAAAAATCAGAAAACTCAGGAAAAACAGTCTCCCATAGGAAAGGTATTCTTGCCATTTATTAAAGGAGTCACGGATAGGATGGAGAAACTTTTGAAAAAACATAACCTACAAACAGTGCTTAAACCCACCAAGAAAATACAACAGATGCTACGATCAGCAAAAGACAAAAGAGACCCCCTCACCTCTGCAGGAGTATATCGTATACCTTGCAGTTGTGGACAAGTTTACATCGGGACCACAAAACGCAGCATACAAACAAGGATAAAAGAACATGAAAGATACTTCAGACTTGGCCAACCTGAGAAATCAGCAGTGGCTGAACATGGACTGACACAAACAGAACACAGGGTCTTATTCCAAGACACTGAAAGACTCGACAATTCTACTAACTATTTTGTCAGATTGCACAGAGAGCCATTGAAATTCATAAACATCAGCACAACTTTAACAGAAAAGAAGAGAGTTTAAGAATGAATAGGGCTTAGCTTCCTGTCCTGAAAACCTCCAGACTAACAAAATCTACAGTCCACAATAGCCATGTGGATTAGTTTTGGATTACACACATTAACAGATCACTTCAGGATACAATGGTTCCATATTAACATACCACACCCTCATTAGCACATTATCTTGATACTTACAGGACAATGGTTAGCACATTACCTTTGATACTTTTTGCAGGACAATGATTCAGCTCAAACCCAACCCCTTTCTGACTATATATTACTCTTCCTACACACTTGACACTGAGAGACACTGTCCTTCAGTGTTACTCCTCTGAAGATGCCTGCCACAGCTGCTGGCGAAACGTCAGGAAAGAAAATACCAAGACCACGGTCACACAGCCCAGATAACCTACAAGAACCGGAATGTATCCTGTATTTTTTGGATTATTGCTTATTGTAGGATGAAACAGTGTTAAGCAAAGAGTGTGAGGTACTGACAGGGATTGACGGCTCTCTTTCAAATAGTTTCTTTAATTTGACCCCTTTAGTGTATAAACCTATCAGAAACAAAAATTCAATAAGTAGTTGTCTCATGATTGTTGTTACAAAAACATAATAGCTAGCATAAAACAAAATTAATTCAATTGGAAAAGCCAAAAATGATGACCGTCCCTTTCTGATTATCACCGCCCTCTACACCTACCAATGAATAAACAGCACTTCTCCAAAGTAATGGACGTACACATACATTTACTGTTCCCCAAGCCAACTGATTCACCCAATAAAACTACTGAAAGTTGAAGAAAATTAATTTTGAATTCAGAGTAACAAAATTTTTTTTTAGCTGAATAGTGCAGTGAAATATATGATGGTAGAGTTAAGGGGGAGGGCTAAAGGGTCCATAATATGACCTACAAGTTCACTTATGAACAGTAAAACATCCCCCCTTAAAAAAAAAAAAAACACCTCTGTGTGACAAAGAAAATACACACAAGCATATGGGAAAAGGGGAAAACCCCACCACTTCACTGCTAATACTAATTGCTGAGATGGAGAAAAGGTGTGACACTGAGATTCTCACTTGCACACAATTGCTTGCTATGCTTGTCCCCACCCCTCAATAACTTTGTTTATTATACCATAGCATTAACACTCCCTTCCCCCTTTACCACTCATTGTTATTTATTTATTCCATCTGAAAGATTCAGCTTGGCTTAGTGCTAGTAGTCCAAACATTTTGACACACAGCAATCAAGGGTTATTCTTACATGAACAGGCAGAACATTTTAGTGTCTTCTTTGGGCACTAATTTAGGCTTCACTCAGTTCACCAAGCAGTACGGTATATTTATTTTGTTTGTAACATTTTTAAAGCCACCAATACATAATGCTCAAAACTTATACATTAAAAAAAACTACTAACAACACTATTTGTAAAATACATACAATTTAAAATGACTAAAAGCACCATTCCAACAGGCAACAAAATAACTTAATAGCAGCATCAGAATAAATTCCTATTCAATACAAACTCACACACTTACATTTTTTAAAAATATAATCTTAATTAAATCTTTTTTTAAATAATCTTAATCTGACGTTTGAAGGTGAAGACTGAGGGGGAAATAGAGGAATGGGATTCCATAGTCTGGGTGCAATTACTGAAAGTCCTGTCCCATGTACCCAGCAATCTCCTTGCTTTCACCAGGCAGCAAGCCCGTAAGAAGAGGAAAACAGAGATGGATGGGGTGGTTCTTAAAATACCCTTGTGCCTGAATCCATTTAAGGCTTGCAGAGTCCTCACCACCATTTTCAATTATGCCCAGAAACAAAGTGACATCTAATGTCATTGACACAATGGGGAGGAGAGTGTGGCTCACTGGTAGAGTATCTGCTTTGCACACAAGGAGGTCCCAGGTTCAATCTTCAGCTAAACGAATCAGGTAGCAGGTAATGCAAAAGATCTTTCCCTGAAATCCTGGAGAGTTGTTGTCAGAGCAGGCAAAACTGACCTTGATAGACCAATGGCCTGACTCTGTATAAGGCTTTTGCAAGTGTTCAATTCTGGGGTCATATGATCTTGGCAACAGGATTCTCATCATCACACTTTGAATCGTTGTTTTTGAACCTTTTTTAGAGGCATTCCTACTTAGAGGACACAAGGACATAAAAAAGCCATGCTGGATCAGACCAAGGCCCATCAAGTCCGGCAGTCTGTTCACACAGTGGCCAACCAGGTGCCTCTAAGAAGCCGACAAACAAGAAAACTGCAGCAGCATTGTCCTGCCTGTGTTCCACAGCACTTTTGCTTCAATAGTCCCACCTGGCTTCATTTAAGGTTAAAGGTTACTGTGGCCAGTCGGTAGCCTTTAGGGAGGCTGCAGCTGTTGAATGACACAAAACACTGCTAGCTGCCTCAGCAATATTTTTTAAGCACAGATGAACCCGGAAATACTTCCAAGTTGCTATGCTATTTCTTCAGCAGCAGACCATCCCTGACCAACATTAGCAGTCCGTCAGTCCAGTAACTTACTGTCCAACAGTTCTCCTTTCTTGTCCAGAGGTTTCAGCTTGTTTGTCTACATCCAGACCTTAAGGACTCCAGCATGACTCAGGATTTCAACTGACCTCAACAGGCCAATGATTGGTACAGAATGCCACAGCTATTAATCAAAAGCTAGACAGATCATGCATATTACACCCATTCTGGTTTCATTGGGCAGCTGGGTTGGTGCAGGGTATCTACAGGGTAACTGAGTCTAAAGCTGGGCTAGCAGCTAGACTTAAGAGTTCAACTGGGAAGGGGCTGTGGCTCAGTAGTAGAGCCTCTGCTTGCCGTGCAGAAGGTCCCAGGTTCAATCCTCGGCAGTTAAAGGGACTAGGCAAGTAGGTGATGTGAAAGACCTCTGCCTGAGACCCTGGATACCTGCTGCCAGTGTGAGTAACCACTGGCTTTGATGGGCCACTGGCTTCGATGGGCCAAGGGTCTGATTCAGTAGAAGCAGCTTCATGTGTTCAACTGGAGTTACAAATCCTTGTGCAGGAGACAACCTGCATTGACACACGCTCACTCCCAAACCTATGTTTTAATATCTTGGTTGGATTCCCTCCCCCCAAGCAACTTTTTTTGCTACATTTTAATCGACATATCTGAATGCAACATAAGGGCAAGTTTCAGTGGTTAACAGTGTCATGGTCAAACCCAACATAAAAAGCTACTGCCAACAATGCTAATACTGTGGTTATTCAGTGCACTTCACCAGATTCCTGTTTCATTTATGAGTCATGTTATTAGAGAATAAAAGCACAACTCTGCATTTTAAACAGTTCTGCAAATTACACATATCCTATAGTAAGTTACACTGAGTGTCTACAAATTGACTGGTACTCTTTTCAGTGAAACGGCATCTATAATTTCAGAGGGGGTGGGTGGAAAATCACTTAGACTAAATAGATAAGTCTTTAACAGCCTTTTCATTTCCAGCAAAACAAACATATTAAAAACAAAAATGTTACCATTCAATTGTACAGCAAGCTATAGCTTAGGGATCCATTTCCAATTGTTCTGTGTTTATATTGGCTTTGGCTATGAAAAGGAAAGGAGACGTCCAATTTTGCTTAACAAGTTTAGCAAATATTTCTTTCTCAGTAAAATCTGGTGAACCAACAACGCTAGAAATCTGGGAACCACAGGTCCCAGCAGAATTACAGTAAGTAAATTAACAACAAAGCAAAACTAGATTTGTGTGGAATAAGTGACAGTATAGACAGACTTTCCCCCTTTAAAGTGATTGATTTCCTTACTCTCCTGTTTTCTCCTTGACATCGTAATCATATAACACAGGAAGTCAGTGAATATATAGCAGTGAGGGTATCACAAGGAGGTGTGTATATGAAGGCCTAGTATGCATCAAGCCTGTACACCCATATCTAGTAGGTCTCAATGTAGTGAGTGCTGACACAAATGTTCCTCCATACCAAAAACAAAACAAAATCCTACAAAGAGCAAACTAACATGTTCATAAGAAGGGTTCTAGATAGGGTTGCCAACCTCCAGGTACTAGCTGGAGATCTCCTGCTATTATGACTGATCTCCAGCCGATAGAGATCAGTTCACCTGGGAAAAAGGGCCGCTTTGGCAACTGGACTCTATGGCATTGAAGTCACTCCCCAAACCCCATCCTCCTCAGGCTCCACCCCAAAAACCTCCCACCGGTAGTAAAGAGGGACCTGGCAAACCTAGTTCTAGTGTAGCCTTCTACTCATATGCTATGTATATACAACTGTTTGTACTGAGGCACATTCAACTATAACAAGTCACCATCTCTAGTGGAAGTTGTACAGCTAGGCACTCCTTAATGAAAATCAAATAAAAAAGAAAGAAGGAAATGATTCTCAACTGAGTACCTACCATGATAAAATCCCCTACCTAGCTCTTTCCATCACCAACAAGTAAACATGATTTGTTTACAATGAGCATAGTTAAAAAGTATACAAATCATGGTTATTGATATTTGATAATTCTGATTTCAACTTGTGTAAAAAGTAAGAAATATTTTGTTACAACTGATGACAAGGTTTTATCTGGGAAACGAAGGCAAGTAGATACACAACATCCAAAAAGTGGCCTCTGATGAATAAAATCATGTTTGGGCTGGCTGTCGAAATCCAACTTATTATGCAGCTGCGTGTAGGTCTGAAGAGTGGTTACAAGTAGGTGGATGCACAGAGAGAAAGAAGGTAAAACCCAGGTATCCAGAAACACAGAAAATCTGGGTTACTCTAAGGCATCCTTGAAAATATCTACTTAGTGGATTTCCACTCCTTCAGGTGTGTTGCTGTGTAGTTTTGTCTATGCTGCCCAACACATTGTCTTGCTCCTCCTGCAAGGAGATAAGAGTGGTACACACTGGGGTGTCTCCCCCTTTCCACAACCACTGTATTTCTCTCAACACTTACACCTACCCAATTTGTCCTCACAATTCTCTTCTAAGGTATGTTAGGCTGAGAGAGACTTACTGGCCAAAGATCTTACTGTAACTTGTACGGCTATAGGGAGTTCAGCCCATGACACTCATGTCCTAACTAGTACAATGTAGGGTACGTGGCCTATAGGTGGCCTATAGGTGGGCTGGCACACCACCACCTAGCCACAAGGCCTTGTTCCTGACGGGCTGGCAGACCACCGTCAGGGCATTGCCATAGCATACCCAAGGCCTTGCTCCCGACGGGTTGGCATACCACCGTACCACACAAGGCCTTGGGCTAGTCAGGCGTACTGCGTCAGTTAGGCTGCCCCTCAGCAGAGGGGTTTAGAACAATAGACAAAGGCTTCTAGTTCCTGCTATCTCTGCCGCTGCCATGGTTACTTACAACAGTTGCAAGTTACAAGCAGATTATTTACTACTTCCTATAAATAAAGCGCAGCTCTGTGACCAGCTGTCTGTTTTCCTTGACACCGAGTCTTTGTCTTCACTCTCTCAATTCCCACATCTGGTGACCCTGACGTGATTCACTGGATCCCGCCCGCTTACCACGACTGGAAAAGGTTTACGAGTACTCTCAGTTCTTTGGCTCCCTCAGCTCATCGGCTCCCACAGCTTTGGCTCCCATTGGTAAGTATGGGTGAAACATTATCTTCAGAGCAGGTAAAGCATGCTGAAGAACTTCATCAATTGGTGAGACATAGCGGGGACTCAGTGTCGACAGCAGACCTTAAGGATCTCCTTCGGGAGATTGATTGTCAGTGTCCCTGGTATCCTCAGGAAGGCACTTTCAAATCAGGAGACTGGGAAAAGATAGGAAGGGAATTGAAGGGTGAGCCCCATGCACCAGTGCAATTTATTCTTGCCTGGCAAAAGGTTTCTGGAGCTGTCTGCGCTGGGACGCCAGCGGACAACATGCTCTTGAAACCTGCTATGGAGGTGACACCGCCCCCCTATCCGGCTCTCCTCCCTGCAGCCTCGTCTTTGGCTCCCTTATCTCCTTCTCCCGCTTGTCCACCGCCTCGATCAAAAGTGGCGTTGGCAGTCCAGGCAGCCCGCTGTAATGGGGACCTGGATCTTTCCGAAGAGTGGGAGGGAGATCCACCTGCGTAAATCTTTCTCTGCCTTGAAACAAAGTCCCAATGAGTCATATGCAAGTTTTGTAAATCGGCTTAAAAATACCATCTCACTGTTTTCACTGCCAAAAGCCCAATCACTTTAGGAGTAAGTGCCGAGCCCCCGGTGGGGGAGCCTACCGAGGGAGTGGTGCTAACACTCCTAACTCTATGTTGCACAAGCACTTCAACAAACCCTCCCTGGAGAGGTTGCCCTTGTTTCCATGCGTGCTGAGGCTCCTCCTGGCACATACCTGGCCTTACCTACCTGTGCAGCCCAGCAACAGGGGATCAATGTACCACCAGACAAGGTTGTGGTCCAGGACAATTGTATTTGTTGTTTTGCAGTGTTGGAGCGCTCTTCCTTTGAATTTAAAGGAAGGTGCTTCCTGTGTGCACCTTGTGCCGCTCCCGCCCTCGGGAGTGGACAAGGGAGATTTTCTTCTGATTCCTTACAGATTGCCTTGGTCACCGAGAACATCTGGCACCAGAAACCAATCCGTGAGTATAAGGTACAAGGTAAAAAATTAAGAGGTCTTCTCGATACTGGTGCTAATGTTTCTGTGATCACCCCTCAGGATTGGGACCCCTCCTGGCCTCTAGAACGGTCAGCTGCTGTCTGGGGGGTGGGGGGTTCCACGCCGGCACAGCAAAGTGCTCGGCCTCTCCTTGTCACTACCACAACTGACCAGCTGGTGGGGTACGTGACTCCAATTGTCGTCCCACTTAAAGTCAATCTTTGGGGGCGAGACCTTTTGTCTCAGTTGGGGGCTACTTTAGTCACTAATGACTAAGCCTCGTGCCCTTGCCTTATCATGGCTTTCTACAGACTATGTGTGGATCGACCAATGGCTACTGCCTGGTGAAAAATTGGAAGCTTTGCAACGCCTAGTTGCAGGGTCATTTGGTTCCTTCCACCATTCCCTACAATACTCCAGTGTTCGTCATCAACAAAAAAATCTGGCAAATGGCGTTCAAAGCATGATTTGCGCGCCATCAATAAAATTATCAAACCTATGGGTGCCTTACAGTGTGGCTTGCCCAACCCGAACATGATCCCTCGTAATATGGCTATCATTGACCTTACAGCCTCAGGATCAAAAATATTTTGCCTTTAAAATTAGCAGTCACATTGTCTATAAGTCCATTTTTGTGCATAAATTAGGTCACCTCACACTCCCAAAATATCCATAAGTGTCTGCAACAGCAATAGCATGCACCAGATGCTCAAAAATCACATCTCCAGGCCATTCCGGGAGAATCTCCAGGCCATTCCGGGAGAATCTCCAGGCCATTCCGCGAGACACCCCCATGTCCATATTCTGGTGGAAGTTATGAAGGTTATAATATGTACAAATAGTGTAGAGAAAATAATGAATTTACTATGTAGTTCTTCAAAGGAAGGTGGGAACATGAGACTGCAGCTCATGGTACACGTGGTAAGATGGAATCTTAATAACAAAGTCAGTGAAAGAAATGGATTGTATAAATAATGTGAATGATTCTACAGTGGTAACTATGTTTAATTGGACTACATCTGCATCGAAGCAAATAACAGCAGAAGTTTCCCACCAGCCATTAAAATGTATATATTTGAATGTTTATGCTGTCTTTGTGGGTGTGACACCCAGGGCACTTTGGCCTCTGGATCTGCATGCCATAAACCTTTCCCCCTCTTTTTCTCTCCTGCTCTCTGTTTCTCTGCTACACACTTCACTCAGTGTGCCTAAACAGCACACAAACACATTCACATTCTTAAAGTTGCAACAATTCTATGCCAGCCAGCTCGCTGTACTCCCTTCCCGTTGCTACGGCAAAGACTTTCAGTAGCATCTCCTGACCAAAGTATTAGTTGTTTAAAAGGTTCTATTGTTCCTTGGAAATAACTTTCTGTGCTTAAGTCAACTGCAGTTCTAACACTTTTTGTCCTTTTAGGGTCCCTCTGTATGGGCCCATTTTATTTTTGCGTTTTGCAGTTCTATACTAAAATTAATGGAAATTATAAAAAATCTCCACATTTTTTTTCTTTTGCTTAGTCTTTTTTTTTACTTTTTCAAATACTTCTGAAAATTTGTTTCATGTTTGTCACATTGGTCTTTTTCCTCATGTATGCAGTCAATCTCATCTCCGATAGTTTGTATGTCTGTAATGTTATTTCTCAGGTTGAAGGGAGCTACGTCTCTCCTTCCTGTGATGACAATCTCCTAAGTCTGTTCATTGCTTTGCGCAATCAATTGGCAAAGCGCACTGGATTGCTGTTTGTTGCTCATATTCGCAGTCGTCAGCCCTTTCCTGGCATCATCTCTGAGGGAAATGCACGGGCTGACTCCGTTGTTTCCTATGCAGCTCTCTCCCCCATTGAGAGCCATGGCATGCATCACCAAAACGCCAAAGCCTTGGCGAAACAATTTCACTTGCCCCTTGCAGAAGCCTCTGCCATCATTCAGCAATGTCCTCAGTGTGCTGGACAGGCTTCCTTTCCTTCCACTGGTGTCAACCCTCGAGGTTTTGGAGCCAATCAATTGTGGCAAATGGATGTTACTCAGTTTTCTTCATTTGCTCCCTGGAAATGTCTCCATGTGGTTGTGGACACCTACTCTGGTTACCTGTTTGCTACTCCCCACAAGGGTGAGAAAGTTAAGCATGTTTGCGCCCATTTAATTCGTGCCTTTTTGGTTATGGGTGTTCCCTCTGCTCTGAAAACAGGACAATGGCCCTGCCTATTGTTCCTCCGCCTTTGCTGCCTTTTGTGATCGGTGGCAAGTGCGCCATACCTTTGGCATCCCATATAATTCCACGGGCCAAGCCATCGTGGAACGTGCCAATGGCACTCTCAAAAGAATGCTTGAAAAATTGAAAAAACAAGGGGGAGTTGGCCTCTCCCTCTTGGACAGAGAGGGCCTACTAGCTCAGGCTCTCTTTACCCTCAACCATCTTAACCTTCTCTCTTTTAATTCAAAATTTGTTACTAGGACTCAGCGGCACTTCCAGACTGACGTGCCGCTGCCACAGCCCCTGGTGCGCTACCGCCGCCTCCCCGACCCCCGCTGGCACGGGCCGGTGCCTCTCATCACGTGGGGCCGGGGCTACGCTGCAGTCCAAACATCTACCGGACCGTTGTGGGTGCCTGCACGGTGTGTTCGCCCTGATCTCCATGGCGTGGCATCAGAGTCTCCCCAACCCGAGTCCTCAAGCCAACCCGATTCCTCACTTCCGCCTTCAGTTGGTGGACCCTGAGCCTATGGCCGAGAGGAGTCGTGGTCGTCGCAGATCGAGCCCTCCAGTAACTTGGGGGCCCTCAAAGGCTTGTCTGAGCAAGCCCAACAGGAGTTGGCTAAGCAGCACCTGCCTATGACCCCAGAGAACTTCCTGGCTGCTGTTTTTGCTCAGCTGACTGTGAACTCAGTTATGATCATCTTGTGTTTTTGCCTCCTGAGCTCTGGGGTGCAGGGGGTTAAGCATGAGTCCTCTGCTCCGAACTTATGGGTTCGTCATGCTTCTTACATGTTTGCTTTTCATGGCAAGAACGTTTCTCTGATTTATGAGCCTCCTCTCTCTGCCTCTGCTATGTCCTTTTTGCCTACTCCCTTTAACTCTCCTGAACTGGTTCTGTCTGAACTACAACATTTGAACCACTCCATGCTGTTTGCCTCCACCACTGACCCTCACTGGAACGGTACTCCTTTCCAAAGGTTTCGCTTTCATCGCTACCTACCTGGGTTGTGCTTCTGTTGTTATGCTAGCAATCCTCTGTTTTCCCACTGGACTTATAAGATTGCTGCTGATCAGATGTGGGGAAATAATGCAGCCAATTATACTGCTTGTTCTGACCGCTTTTACCTTTGGGGTACCTTTAACTCTTCTTTCCAACCCAATTTCCATCTCATGAACACTACCACACAACAGTTGTATCACCGTTTACCGATGTTTTCCCCAAATGCTTCCCTGCTCACATCCGGAAGCATTTGTGGCAATTGGCTCATCCGCGATCCCAACCTTTGGTTCTTTTGGGGGTCAGGGTGGGCTACCAACTATCATCCTGAAAAATATCAGTGTGCAGCTCTTGGGTATCTTACCTTGCCAGTCCAAGTCCTGGATGCTTCTGGGACACCTTTAGCCAATCACAAAGTGAGGCGTGCCGCAGCGGCCCCCCTTGGCCCCGGGTGTTCCGATGAGGTTATTGTGGACACCCAACTCAGTGGGGGAAGCGACTGGGGTCGCGCCATAGGGGCTGGTCTTACTGGGATTTTGACTCTGGGGAGCTACCCAGGGATCATTGCCCAGGAGAACCGCCGTTCCATCTTAGGCCTCACTTGTAGGTTAGAAATGACTGTCAATGCTACAAGCCGCCTGATTCAAGACTTGCAGCAGGAAATTTCTGAATTGCACCAAATCGCCTTACAGCATCGCTTTGCCTTAGATTTTCTCCTGGCTCGACAAGGTGGGTTTTGTAAAATTGTTGGTCAGGCAGGTTGCAAGGTCACATTCCATGATCTCAACAAAACCATTGAGGACGAGCTGGAGAAATTGCGTCATATGCTCACTAACAATGTTATTACTTCCGGAGCTCCTGGTCTTTTTGATTGGTTGACCAGCTGGCTACCTGACTTTGGGTGGCTGCGAGCAACTTTTTTAGCGTTACTTGGAATCATTGCTGGTTTTATTGCATTGGGGTGCTTTGTCCAATGTCTTCCTGGTCTTTACAATATGTGTGCTTTCTCTAAGGAGCATGTTCAACGTCGTGTTATGTACTACGCATATCATCAGCTTAAAACAAAAAAGGGGGAGCTGTAGGGTACGTGGCCTATAGGTGGCCTATAGGTGGGCTGGCACACCACCACCTAGCCACAAGGCCTTGTTCCTGACGGGCTGGCAGACCACCGTCAGGGCATTGCCATAGCATACCCAAGGCCTTGCTCCCGACGGGTTGGCATACCACCGTACCACACAAGGCCTTGGGCTAGTCAGGCGTACTGCGTCAGTTAGGCTGCCCCTCAGCAGAGGGGTTTAGAACAATAGACAAAGGCTTCTAGTTCCTGCTATCTCTGCCGCTGCCATGGTTACTTACAACAGTTGCAAGTTACAAGCAGATTATTTACTACTTCCTATAAATAAAGCGCAGCTCTGTGACCAGCTGTCTGTTTTCCTTGACACCGAGTCTTTGTCTTCACTCTCTCAATTCCCATAGTACAACACTCTGCAAACTCGTCCACAGGATGCTATGGTTCTCAGTGGAGCACTGATGCAGGGAGCTGCACTCCCCCCCCCTTTCACTTTGAAGGCTCTAAAAGTCTGTCAATGAAAGTTCTGTTTAAGGCTTGTGGTTAGGTACCATGGAGGTGCCTAACAGTTTGCCCTGACACATGTGCATGGGCACTTTGCCAATGCAGTGCTGGCTTTGGATGATGTGAACAGCAAATAGCAAAGCTGCTCCAAGGTGAGACAAAGTCATACAGTTTGAATCACATGGCTTTGTGTGATTCTGGGCACCACAATTTAAGAAGGATGTAGCTGGAATGTGTCCAGAGGAGGGCAACGAAGATGGTGAGGGGTCTGGAGACTGAGTCCTATGAAGAAAGGTTGAAGGAGCTAGGTATGTTTAGCCTGGGGAGGAGATGACTGAGAGGGGATATGATAACCATCTTCAAGTACTTGAAGGGCTGTCATATAGAGGATGGTGTGGAGTTGTTTTCTGTTGCCCCAGAAGGTCGGACCAGAACCAGTGGGTTGAAATTAAATTAAGTGTTTTCGGCTAAACATTAGAAAGAACTTTCCGACAGTTAGAGCAGTTCCTCAGTGAAACGGGCTTCTTCGAGAGGTGGTGGGCTCTCCTTCCCTGGAGGTTTTTAAGCAGAGGCTAGATGGCCATCTGTCAGCAATGCTGATTCTGTGAACTTAGGCAATCATGAGAGGGAGGGCAAGAAGGGTTGTGTCAGTGATTGGCTCTTGTGGCCCTTTCTTACATGCCCGGGGTAATGCTGATCACCACTTTGGGGTCAGGAAGCAATTTTCCTCCAGGCCAGATGGGCCAGGTATCCGGGAGGGTTTTTTGCCATCTTCTGGGCATGGAGCAGGGGTCCCTGGGGTGTGTGAGGGGAAGGTAGTTGTGAATTTCTTGCATTGTACAGGGGGTGGGACTAGATTACCCTGGAAGTCTCTTCCAACTCCATGATTCTGTGATTCTTTGACTTATTTATAATATGTAGATCTCTTATAACCTCAAGGCCCTGGTGCTTTTATGCTGAAGAAACAAGCTTCCCTTACTCTAAATGTGAACTATGAGATTCTACCTTCATTTACAAGTAAACAAATTAGTGGCTGGCTGCTGACATTTGTAATCCTGGATGCCTAGCGCTAGAAACCTAAAATACATGCTCTTTCTCATACAAATTAATTAAAAGTTTTTGGTTTCAGCTTCTCTTGGGATGATACAAGAACAAAACAGCCCCAAACCAGAAAGCAAGAGGAAGACAACTCAGGAACAGATGGGCTGGGAATGCCAATTACCAAATCTTAATCAAGCTCTACCTGCCTTTTATTGCCTTAGCAAAAGAAGTCACTGAACCACTGAACATTTCCACTGACAGTAGGGGAGACTTTTGCTATTTTCCATTCTTCCATCAAAGACTTCCAACTCCCCCTCGTGCTGTACCTGCTCTTTGCAACACAGAGATAGGGTTTTCCTTGGTTTTTAGCAAATTAATGTGTTCAATCTATACCAAAACTGGGGGGGGGGGGGAGAGAAACAAATATACCAAACATGTACATCTCTATTGGATTTCTCATTGGATCTCCCATAGATTGGTGTTTGGTCTGATTTGCAATTGTATGGAAGAGGACCAAGAGTTGATACTAATATCCTTTCTAAAAGAATTTGGCAATCAGCCTTAAAAACATAAGAAGAGCCATGCTGGATCAGATAAAGGCCCATCAAGTCCAGCAGTCTGTTCACACAGTGGCCAACCAGCAGCCTCTAGGAAGCCCACAAACAAGATGACTGTTTCACATCACCTAATATATTGGGTATGCTCCCCAATATTAAAAAATATTGTCGAAGGCTTTCACGGTCAGAGTTCATTGGTTCTTGTAGGTTATCTGGGCTGTGTAACTGTGGTCTTGGTATTTTCTTTCCTGACGTTTCGCCAGCAGCTGTGGCAGGCATCTTCAGAGGAGTAACACTGAAGGACAGTGTCTCTCAGTGTCAAGTGTGTAGGAAGAGTAATATATAGTCAGAAAGGGGTTGGGTTTGAGCTGAATCATTGTCCTGCAAAAAGTAACAAAAGTAATGTGCTAACCATTGTCCTGTAAGTATCAAGATAATGTGCTAATGAGGGTGTGGTATGTTAATATGGAACCATTGTATCCTGAAGCGATCTGTTAATGTGTGAAATCCAAAGCTAATCTGCATGGCTATTGTCTACAGTCAACAATAGCCATGCAGATTAGCTTTTGATTTCACACATTAACAGATCACTTCAGGATACAATGGTTCCATATTAACATACCACACCCTCATTAGCACATTATCTTGATACTTACAGGACAATGGTTAGCACATTACCTTTGTTACTTTTTGCAGGACAATGATTCAGCTCAAACCCAACCCCTTTCTGACTATATATTACTCTTCCTACACACTTGACACTGAGAGACACTGTCCTTCAGTGTTACTCCTCTGAAGATGCCTGCCACAGCTGCTGGCGAAACGTCAGGAAAGAAAATACCAAGAGCACGGTTACACAGCCCGGATAACCTACGAGAACCAATGAACTCCCCAATATTATTCCACAGTGTATCTATCCTTAGTTTAAAGGTACCAATGTCTTTCTGATTATCTGTCCAAATGGCCATAAACTGTTTCTTTATCCCTTCTAATATGTGAAGAATATGATATTCCAAAAACAAGAGAGTCATTTCTGCCCATTAACAGCCATTAAGACTCATTTTTGCTCCACAATCACTCACCAGTTGCCAAGTCAGCCAAAACCCTAATGATAGGCCCTGGCTATAGCAAAAACTGCACAGTTGACAACGGCTAAATTTAGTTTTGCTATTAAATTCTTTAGGTGTATGGTGTATGGGCTATTCAACCTCAATAAAGCGAAGTAATGATATACCCATTCATAATACTGAAGATAGACAATTTGTAACAGTAAGCTCGACAGCTAGGTGTATAGAATAAAATTAAGATATAAAAAACCAAACCATGTATTATCAAGAAAAAAAACCACATTCAATTTTTCAAAAGATGTGGTATTGGTGTGGGCTTACCGTGAAAATGAACTGGATTTCACACAGAGCTCTAATTGCACTGAAATGGTTTTTACTCAGTCATGTGAGTTAAGTCCAATTTGTTAACAGATGAACTCTGGCAAACTGGAAACCACTGTTTAGCATAACTCAGCATCCCAGGACCTTTGCATGCCATTTAACTTTGCAAAGAACTAAAGCTACGTTGTAGTGCTTTGTTTTGATTTAATGAGCTCTTGAAACTTAGTAAGCCTTTTATGCTCTAAATTGCTAGGCTACCGGGTACATTTTTATTTTAGAGCGTATGGAAAAATCATATCTTATATCCAGTGTGTTAACTGTGAGCAAGATGTTATGTCCACATATCTAGGGAGGTTCGATATTCAAGCAAAGGAAATGAAGGCCAAAGGGTAAAATAATGCCCTGCTCAAATAAAAGGTAGCATTGCTAGGGTGAGAATTTCTCAGTCAATAATTTGTTAAGTGCATCTGGTTTGTAGCAGCGCCACTCTCGGTGGAAACACGTCAAAAGAATGTTCAATTGGCCACTGAAATCCTTAGCATAGAAAAGGAGAACAATGACTCTTGTCAACAAGTCACTCAGAGGTGTTTTTTTTAAGGTCCAAAACAGATCTCAGAAATAGTCTGAACCTACCAATGAAAGGTACTGATCAATACCAATGAAGCAAGTTAAAAACATCGATATCACCATCATAGTTAAATGCAGGCCACTTGCATATGAAACTCAGTGCCATTTTGAATTAATGTACAAAAGTCAGAAATACAGAAGGGGGGAACGTTTTTTTTGTTTAAATGACACTTTACCTGCAAGGCACAACATGAATGATTGCAGCACGAGCAGTTCCCATAGCAACCTCATTTTCAGTTTCGGAGGTCAGAGGAGGCCCGAGTCCAATATGTAGCGATAGGAATGCTGTTTCTTTTCAGTTTTATACACTCTTTAATCTGTAGGGATACAAAGAGATATATTACAATGAGATTTAGGATTACAGCTCCTTATGCTCTTTGAGATTCTCTCCATATGATCTGAAAGACATTTACACCTGAAGGAAAACAGAGAAGCCATTACCTTAAGTCATTCAGAGAGGGAGGATACAATAACTCTTTTGAATCATGGACTTCAGGTGGTTGGTTTTTTTTAGGCTAGCGTGTGAGAAAGAGACGTTTATATGTAGAACAAAAACTTCTGCCTCACAAGGAGAAGGCCAAACGCTCTCCTGATGGTCTTAGATCTGCTCACTTATCTTTTCAGGGCCTTATACAGGCCATGTTAACCTCTCTGCCTCAATGTTCCCATCTCACCGAACCGGTAAATGGTTTTGTAGTTAATTGTGTTTGGAAAAAATCGTTTGAAGATTAAACTCTGCTAAGCATATATCATCCCACTTAAAAAAAACACACACAAAAAAACCTTGGCAGCTTTGAAGTGGTTCCTACTACAGCAAGTTAAATGGTCACAAGGATAGCACACAGGTCCCAGATGATAAATGCACTTCCGTATACAAAGCCAGGGTCAGCCATTAGAGGATAGCAAGATATCCCTCTTTACCCTGGAAGCCCAGGGCACAGCTTCCCCATTGCTCATGGCCATCCAGCTGTGCAGATAGCCCGAGATTAACTGCCACACTTTAAGTCAAATCACTTGCATGACAGAATGTTTTTTTCCTGGTAGACCTGTGGGGCAGTGAGGGGGTCAGCATGTCGGCAAAACACTTAAACTCTTTGAACAATTTGACTGGAGGTAATTTATTTTCGGAAAACCACGATTCCATTCTGTATCCAATTTTTTTAAAGGCACTTCCCTTATACCCAAGCTTCAAGAAAGGACACCTGCAACAAAGGGACTTTTCCCTAAAAACTTAGAATATGAATTTTATTTCCCTCTCCCAATCTTTGAATTTTAAGTGATATTTGAGACCCTTTAAATAATCCATGATAATACCATATATAGGGAGAGAGCTTTTATAAAAGATATATATCCTGATATTCTGAATCCATACCAGGCATTTTAGACTAAAGATTTAAATCCATGTAATCATATGTTTTCATCATTTAATCATCTCCCTGATGTCTGGAAATTAAAGAGCCTTTCATATTTATAAGACAAACTGTGTGCCTAATAGAAAGTGAAGTGGTATCATTAGAGATCCCTGCCTGCTTTTGTAAGTTTAAATTGCTCAAATTCTAATAAAGTCAGGTTTAGTGTGCTGAGAAGACTACGAATTCTTATCTTCTAATCTGCCAATGCAACGGAAGGGCAAGAAGACTAATGGAATATATCCCAATACTCTGACATGCATGGGGATTAGGCTGATTGTAGATAAGTAGGAAAGTGCTGATCAACAGAACCTAATAACAATGTAAGTGAATGATTACAACATTTGTTATAAAGGGCATGCTACAGACTCTACTAAATTGTACACAACATTCATCAGCTTCTCTCTAATAACATTTGAAAGAATCACTGTATATAATAGTACACTGAATGGCGATTAGGCAAGCAGCAAAACCCACACACAAGAAGAAGAAGAGTTGGTTTTTATATGCTGACTTTCTCTGCCACTTAAGGGAGAATCAAACCGGCTTAAAATCACCTTCCCTTCCCCTCCCCTCAACAGACACCCTGTGAGGTAGGTGAGGCTGAGAGAGTGTGACTAGCCCAAGGTCACCCAGCTGGCTTCGTGTGTAGGAGTGGGGAAACAAATCCAGTTCACCAGATTAGCCTCCGCCGTTCATGTGAAGGAGTGGGGAATCAAACCCAGTTCTCCAGATCAGACTCCACCGCTCCAAACCACCATTCTTAACCACTACACCACGCTGGGATCTGTTTCTCTACGTACTCAGACTTTTCAGGTACTCAGAAAAAAACTATTACTTTTTCAATTAACCCCCATAAGAAATTTGGATCCATTTCAGTCTGGATTCAGGCATTGGTTTGGGATGGAAATGGCTGTGATTGACCTGACTGATGATCTTTGCCAGGAGAGTGATGCAGCTCTTGGCAGCTTCCAACACCCTTGATCATAGAATCTGTCTGGATCCCCTTTGGGGACGGGGAACACTGTTCTGCAGTGGTTCCACTCCTATTTCAAGAGTAGATTTCAGAGTGTGGTGCTTGGGGACTGCTGCTCTAACCCTCAGCCTCTGGCCTACAGGGTTCTCCAAGTTTTCATCTTGAGCCCCAGGCTTTTCAAAGTATAAAGTTGCTGGGAAAGGTCATCTGGAGATTTGTGCTGA
This sequence comes from Euleptes europaea, assembly GCF_029931775.1. Taxonomy (NCBI): domain Eukaryota; kingdom Metazoa; phylum Chordata; class Lepidosauria; order Squamata; family Sphaerodactylidae; genus Euleptes; species Euleptes europaea. The sequence goes on along the minus strand of NC_079312.1, from coordinate 47,175,688 downwards.
GTTGCCACCAAGATGCAGATGATGCTCAGCTCTATCTCGTGCTATCAGCAGATCCCAGAGAGGTTGTGGAAGCTGCAAAAAGGTGCCTAGAGGCAGTTTTGGAATGGATGAGGCTAACAAGCTGAAACGTAATCCAGACAAAATGGTGGTGTTACTGGTGAGGGAAAGGCTTGACCCAGGAAATGGGTCATCCCCTGTTCTGGATGGAGTTGCACTCCTCCTAAAGAAGCAGGTTCGTTGCTTGGGGATGCTTCTATACCCAGGCCTCCTGTTGGATAAACAGAGGCCAATGATGACCAGGGCTGCCTTTCAGCAGCTTCAGATGGTGAGCCAGCTGTGGTCGTTAATAGGCAGAAAAGACCTTGCCACTGCTACATGACCTGCTAGCATCTAGATCAGATTACTGCAAAGTGGTCTGCGTGGGGCTGCCCTTGAAGACAGTCCGGAAGCTGCAGTTTGTACAGAATGCTGCAGCCAGAGGGATGACTGGAATAAGCTGCCACTCCAGTCTTGTTCCGTCTTCACTGGCTTCCAATTTACTTCTGGGCTCAATTTAAGTTGCTGATATTGACCTTTAAAGTCCTCCACAGCCTGGGACCAACATTCTTTAAGGGCCACCTTTTCTCATATGAACCTCTGGTTCACTCTGGTCATTAGGGTTGCAAACTGCCAGGTAGTAGCAGGAGATCTCCTGCTAATTCAACTGATCTCCAGCCGATAGAGATCAGATCACCTGGAGAAAAATGGCTGCTTTGGCAACTGAACTCTATGGCATTGAAGTCCCTCCCCTCCCCAAACCCCGCCCTCCTCAGGCTCCGCCCCAAAAATCTCCCGCTGGTGGCGAAGAGGGTTCTGGCAACCCTACTGGTCATCCTGTGGAGGGCCTGCTTTCTCTGCCTCCAGTATCAGAGGCTAAACAGGTGGCAACCTGAGAAAGGTCTTTCTTGAATGCGGCACCAAAACTTTGAAACTTCCTCTCCAGGATGTCTGTCTCCTTTGATCGGTATGTTCTACCAGCCGGTGAAGACTTTGTTTCGTCTTTAGCAATTATTGGCCCTCCTCCCTTGTTCTGGTGTTGTTTTTTTGATGTGTTTTATTTAATTATTTTATCATTTTAAATGTCTTTAATTGTTCAAATGTTTTAATGTTTCTAGGTGTGCCGCCTTGGGGACCCTGAACAGATGGAAAGGCGGCATTAAAATGTTTTATATAAAATCAAGCTATAGGGGAAACTATGCTGGTTGCACTCTTCACTAGCTGATCCCAGAAGGTGGTCCTGGGGGACTGCAAATAAGTCACTTGGAATTTATGCTCTGCAATCCCATAAGGCCCATCTCATCCCACCATGCTGTTTAACATCTACATGAAACTGCTGGGAGAGATTTCCAGGGACTTAAAGTGAGGTACCATCCCTTCATTTCAGTGAGATCAGCTGGGAGTCTGTTTCTGATGGCAAATTTTGCTTTCTACCTAGCCATGCTTTTTTTTGGGGGGGGGAGGGGGGAATCAGAAGCCAACTCCTAGTTATCAGCTGGAAGTTTGGTTCTTCTGGTCCCTATCCTGGAAATTTTGTTTACCAGATCATTTCCCTTACGCCCTCTTCACCCCAAGCTGTTGGCTTGGGCTGCAGATAAAGGAGAGAAACAGTCTCTTTACCCTCTCCATTTTGCAATGCAGAGATTAAAAGTGCAGCTTGGAGGGAAGGGAAGAGAAAGAAACTCTTTCACTGCTATTTTGCAGTGCAGAGATTGAAAACATTGTGACTATCCCTGTGCCAGGCCAAAACATTTATTTTTACCCAAGCTTCTAAACAAAGGAGTTCCATTTTTTTAAAGCTGCTTTTATAGTTTGCTTCTAACCTAAGATCTTATGACTATTACTTGTAAGTGGCCGGATGTTGTCTTAAGCTGTTATGTCTTGTTTATAATTAATAGTTTTATGCTGTTGTTTTTTTATGGGTTTGTTGTTTTGCTTTAACTTTCAGGGTCTCCTTGAATAGGACTCTGGAAAGGCAGCATAAACATTTTCTAAAAGCAGCTTTTTAGAGGCTAAAAATAACAGGAATGTTGAGAGCAGCTGAACCTATTAAAGTTGGTAGAGAAAGCAACAAATTCAAGTCCCTGAGAGAATCCTGGATGGGAAGAAACTGAGGGGTGGAGTGGGATTTCCCAGCTGAACTCTCCCTGTGATTTTCATGGGCCTCCAGTTTGTACTCCAAAATACATCAACGCACCCAGACTTTGTGTGTGTGTGTGTGTGTGTGTGTGTGTGTGTGTGTGAAGTGCCCTCAAGTCGCAGCCGACTTATGGCGACCCCTTTTTGGGGTTTTCATGGCAAGAGACTAACAGAGGTGGTTTGCCAGTGCCTTCCTCTGCACAGCAACCCTGGACTTCCTTGGTGGTCTCCCATCCAAATACTAACCAGGGCTGAGACCCTGCTTAGCTTCTGAGATCTGACGAGGTCAGGCTAGCCTAGGCCATCCAGGTCAGAGCCCCAGACTTTATACATAACATATAATTTAAGCAGTGCTTGTATTCAGATATATTCAGGCTTTCTACCATTATGGAGCTCCCCTCTATAATGATCCTTGTGTATCGGAGGAACAACCCCTGAACATTGTTTTTCATAGCTTATTATTTATAAATATTCATTAAAATTAACGAGTAATCGTCAAATTTTACATTTCGCTAATTTTGAATTTGCAGGTCATGGTGTGACTTAAGCAGGAAAAAAAGTTTTCTCGTAGGAGCAAACCTTTGAATACCAATGCTGGGAGGGGCAGCAGCAGGAGAGGACATTGGCCTCTATGTTTTGTTTGTTTGGTCCTCCATGGCAAGTCCTCCGCCACTCTGTAAAAATATGCTGGACTAGATAGACCACTGCTTTGATCCAACAGGCTCTGCTTGTGTTTTTTGTTTGTTAAATTACCCCAATGTTTCTAAAAAAATAAATTGTATTGATTTTTTTTTTAAAAAATGTTTTTTTAAAGGTATGTTAATATTTTTCACATGCTCCTCGGTGCTGATTATTTTTGCTTGAAAAAGAGATTAAATTAAGCCATTAAAATGTATTTGTTTATTTGCTGGCATAATAGCAATCTTTTATAATTAGACTGTTTTCTTTAGAAAGTGAATTAGCTAGTCTTTGCCACTTTTCCTTATCACAACGTATTTCCCCCATTTGTGAATACCAACTCTGTTATAAGATAATATAAACTTAAGAAAAAGAAATGTAAAGCTTATATGTAAATCTTCCTGATATTGCTGTGCATAAAAAATGCAGCAATGAGCTTGTAATATATTACTCCAGGATGTTCAGACAGGTACTGGAAATTCACCAACCTCGTAGCCTAGTCCCACCTTCTCATGTCATTTCTCATAAATGCCTTTGCTGAAAGAAGGCAATTATTTCCTAGAACAAGTACAGCTTTCAGTGCATTGCTTTCATGGTAAGACATAAAAGCTTTCCCATAAGCCTCACTGGAAATTAACATTTAGTAAGCCATGCCTGCTTCGGCACTTTATGATAAAGTGTGAGTCCCTGACTTGGACATCCAGCAGATTGTGGGAAAGTGACATGACAGAAATGATGCCATTCTTGTACCAATAAGAACAATACCCAATCCTTCAGGGCACCCACTTCTCACTTCATTGTGAGAACTTGTTCTGCACTCCGCAGGCAAGCCTAGTCTGGTCTCCTGGGAAGCAGTGCCCTCAGGTCTAGGTAGTGAGGCTTCAGGGCATTGGCTAGCTGCAAGGAGCTGGAGCACAGGCTTGAACCTAGTGGACCCCTTGATCCGGAAAGGCAGCTGCCCCCAAGTCTCAGCTTAAACAGGCTGGGATGTAATCAGATTCAGCTGCCCTGCTGGCAGGGGTTGATCTCCTTTGTCAGCACTGTGCTTTGGCCAGGATCCTACAAAGAATTATTGTTCTCACTCCCTGGCTCTGGGATGGGGTTGCATGCAGTCAGTCATGCATCTTGCCTTCTTTGGGCCATCGGGGCCGTCTGTCATTGCCATTCCTGCAGAGTGAGTGTATTTCCTGGGGTGGGGGTGGGTATGGGCCCAGGCTCACGTCCTGCCCAGCAGAGGGCTTGTGACCATTTCAGGATGGTGAGGGCTCTCTGGAAGGTTTCAAAACCGGAAAACTTACCTCATTATATCCTTCCCCCCCCCCTGTATGATGGTCCTAGGGCCAAATTCTTAGCAAGAACATTATGTGTCATCATGGTATATTCGGATGAGGATAAAATTTAATTTCTGCTGTCTGACATAGATGCTTATGTAACATACAGGGTTTCTCTGTTTGCCCTAGCAGCAGCAAAAATAAATAAATAAATAAAAATTAAGATCTAAGGTTTCTGAAGGAGATATCAATTAAGTTTAAAATGGTGAGTTAGTACGTTTTGATATCTGTTATAATATTTTAATCACTGATTTGTTTTATTTATATTGCTGTATTACTATGTTTTAGCTATTTGTTGTACATCACTTGGCCTCCCTATCAGGGAATGATCCCCTGCTATTTGTTTCTGTGCTGTCCCTATAATGTTATTATATCTGACTACTGCTGCTTCTTGTGCACCCTTGTTAAGGGAAGATTGAGGACACCATCTTTCAGTATTTCAGATGTATTGTTAATCTCTGATTTTATAGTTTTACGTTGGTTGTATGGCTTGTATGTTCTGTTTGATTCAGTGTCATAGAATATTATTAGCTGTTCTGAGCCTGACCTTGTTTGGAAAAGTGGGATAAAAATGAAATAAATAAATAAAAATAATAATAATAAACAGTACAGTGCTTTCTGGAAGGCTCAGGCAAGATGCCTCTGGTGCTGCTAGACTGTTGTCAGCAGGTGCCTCTGTGGTGCTGGGCCCTCCATGATCCCACTGGTCCTCTTCAGCCACTGGAGTCTAAGGAGGGCAGGGTTTGGGGAGGGGAGGGACTTCAATGCCATAGAGTCCAATTGCCAAAGTGGCAATTTTCTCCAGGTGAACTGATCTCTATCGACTGGAGATCAGTTGTAATAGCAGCAGATCTGCAGCTAGTACCTGGAGGCTGGCAACCCTATTTTTTTCTGTTTAGTGAAATCCATGGCAGGAAGTTCATACAAACATATCAGTAGAAAAGAATAACAAATCTATCATACATGGGTTTATCAAGTTTCTACACATTATTTTTTCCATAAACACAGGAGTGTTTGGAAACTACCCAAAGGGTCAAGACCAAACAGAAACAAAACAGGACATTTCTATTACTTTTTAAAAGAAAAGCTGTGTGTGTATACACACACACATATACCGCTTGTCTTTTAAAAAAGTAAGAGAGATATGTGTGTTTGTGTATAAACATTATTTGAATCTAATACTCTTCCCCTGGAGAAGGCCTCACTTTTGTGCTGACACTTTTTCTAACCGTATTTTTGGCGATTTCATCCAGCTGCAGCAAATTGTTTTGAAAGGCACCTTTGTTTGTAATTGGATTTTGATAGAAAGTTGACTGTAAGAACTTTAAGCGTGTTAAGGTAGTGGAAGAAGCTACATGGGCAGAGTCGAAAAAGCATTTAGAAGCTCTTTTTCAGAGTTTCTGAGCAAATGCAATACACAAACTGTTAAATCTATAGGCATCTTGGACAGATAAGCAATATTGCATAGAAGAAGCAATTCCACCTTTTCCATTCAAAAGGGAAACAACACAGTCTGTCATAAAAAAAGTTTGCATAGACAGACTCTCCCTATAAAGTGTACTTGACAAGATGTTTCAGGCATATCTCTAAAGAACTAGAAGCAGAAGTACGTTTCTTAGCAGTTGCTTCCCATTTATTTTTCTTCTGCCCACTACATGCTAGAGTGTGCCAATTCTGCCAAATATCAAAGTAAACCACCGCTAATGAAGCAGATCGCACAACACCTGGCATTTACCATGCAATCCTGAACAAAGTGTAAAAAGTAAAGGTCCCCTGTGCAAGCACCGGGTCATTCCTGACCCATGGGGTGATGTCACATCCCGGCGTTTCCTAGGCAGACTTCGTTTACGGGATGGTTTGCCAGTGCCTTCCCCAATCATCTTCCCTTTACCTCCAGCAAGCTGGGTACTCATTTCACCGACCTCTGAAGGAACCGGCTACCTGAAACCAACTTCCGTTGGGATTGAACTCAGGTCATGAGCAGAGCTTGGGCTGCAGTAGTGCAGCTTACCACTCTGTGCCACGGGGCTCTGAACAAAGTGACACCCTTCTAAATCCATTTAGAATTGCACTGCTTATCACCTAAATAAGGCACAAGCGTAAAACAACTATGGTATCTTCTACAAGAACTGTTTGTCGAGCGAATGCTGCCATCATCTGCACACTTGCTTGGGAGTAAACCTAGATATATTACTCCAAAATTTCTCTATTGAGTTTCCCTTAGTGGAATTTACTTCACAGCAGTATGTACAGGAGTGGGCTGTATGTTTGTTACCATAAATAAGCATGCAAAGAAGTAAAAGCAGTGGCTAAAGGGCTACTGAGGAATTACACAACTTTAAGGCTGACACCTGAAGAAACTGAAATGGTTCAAGATTTTCTGTTTCTTGGCTCCATCGTCAACCAAAAGGGAGACTGCAACCAAGAAATCAGAAGGAGAGTGAGACTGGGAAGGGCAGCCATGAAAGAGCTAGAAAAGACCCTTAAGTGAAATTTCTGTATGTGCTTAAGCTTTTATTACAGTAGTCCCAGTAAACATCACATTCGAATTCAGAGATTAAGAAAACGAACACTGGCATAATCTCATTAATTTGCCCTTTTAAAATCTAACGATGCTAGCAAGATCAGGGCCACTCATTTTTCACCTCTAATTCATCCCTGATAAACAATCATGTAAGCAATAGCAGAGTCGTTATCTCTGGTGGTAGCGTTCACAGTTCCATTTATAAGCACAATAACCTGTGAACAGGGGCCAGAACAAAAGGAAGACATGACAGAAAAGGAAAAAAGTTTCTGCCCTCTTCCCCTTATCTCCAGTTCTGACATATCTAAGCTTTACTTGTGTGCAGCATTTTCCCTCCATTATGTACCAAATTTAAGCTTGTAACGGCAATATAAAAATAGAATTGGATAAATTGAAGAAAAATTAACTCTTAGCTTTAACTTATTCTGTTTCCATTTTTTTAAGATCAATTTTCTCCTTTCCTGTGGTTTGGAATCTACTCGTGCAACAGTTCTAAGTATATTTATTTGATAAGAAAGATAATGAAGATAATGAAGTCCGTGATGTCTACTTCTGAGTGTGCGTGCTTGTCACAGCTAGGATGTCTGTCTAACTCAAGATTCTTGGAGCTAGAGAATTCAGTTGTTGCTCCCTGGATGTAATTAAGGGGTAAATTAGTCATGACATGGGAAATCCATGATCTTTCACTTAAAAAGAAGAAGTTTAGAGCAGCTGAGGGGGAGGGAAATCGGGTCACGGAATTGGTGCAGGGAAAAGAGAAATGAGCCCTTTTCCTCAGTGCAAATCACCCTTCCGCCAAAGTTGCACGTACTGGCATTTCCCCCAATCAAATCTCCCTTTCTCATGCTACCTTGAATTAAAAAAGAAGATCCTGATCACCGATCACGTTGCACCTAGTTTGATCCTAACACTGTCTTGTGTCTACACAGGCAGCAGCGTAAGGATAGAATGTTGAATGCATTGCACCACTTCAGACACAGGTTGGATGATCAAACCTGTCTCCTGTATAAAAATCTATTATATAACTTAAAAAACAGCACAATAGGAAATGTGAACTAAAGCATCTCTCCCCATATCTAAAGCATTACATTTTTATAGGAGGGATTCAAAAATTGTGCATATGTTTTCTGCACTCTGGAGTGATGATACCACCACTCAATTCCCCTGCTATGTGTAGACCAAAGAGGATGTATCCACAGACATTTTTCTTTAGATTGCTACTACCCATGTACCTGAAGCCTAATGCTACTGCACTTCAACAGCAGCTCCCCAGTGCACTCAATTCAAGTAGAAGAGGTACAGAAGTCTATAGAGAGCCAGCGAGGTGTAGTGGTTAAAAGCGGTGGTTTGGAGCGGTGGAGTCTGATCTGGAGAACCGGGTTTGATTCCCCTCTCCTCCACATGAGCAGCGGAGGCTAATCTGGTGAACTGGATTGGTTTCCCCACTCCTGCACTCAAAGCCAGCTGGGTGACCTAGGGACAGTCACACTCTCTCAGCTTCACCTACCTCACACGGTGTCTGTTGTGGGGAAGGGAAGGTGATTGTAAGCTGGTTTGAGTCTCCCTTAAGTGGTAGAGAAAGTCGGCATATAAAAACCAACTCTTCTTCTATAGTACATAGTGATGCTGGAGTGACTAAAGCAAGCAGTGGATACACACAATGAAAATACAAGGAAGAGGAGAAGTATGCCACCACCTCAGTTACCTACATGTAGATGCGCTACAGAAATAACCAGATATTAAGGGTTGGGTTTTGTTTTTACTTACATAGTTCTCATAGTCAAAAAGGGCAAGAGTCCATTAGCACCTTAAAGACTAACAAAAATATTTTCTGGTAGGGTATGAGCTTTCGTGAGCCACAGTTCACTTCTTCAGATACTTCTGTTGTATCTGAAGAAGTGAGCTGTGGCTCATGAAAGCTCATACCCTACCAGAAAATATTTTTGTTAGTCTTTAAGGTGCTACTGGACTCTTGCCCTTTTTGATTACTGCAAACAGACTAACACGGCTACCCACTGTGAATAGTTCTCATAGCACAAGTAACTCCCCTCCTTTATTGTGCTCCACACAGCACCCATTTTTTTAATTTTTAACAAGTTATCTGACATTAATTCAGTGATGGAATTGGTGTTCACTAAAAAAAATCTATGCATGAAAACTTTATGCAAAGGTGGTCTTTCAAAAATTACATTTTCCCCACATTGCGGAATATAAGAATGATGAATAAATAAATAAAGGAGGGTAAATAAAAGGAGAAACCCAGAAGAGAGGAAGAGTCGTGGCAGCCTGCCAAAAGCATCATCAAACAAACTGCATTCACACGTCTTCCTCCAACAAGCATTATCACAACACAAAAAGTCTCAGCATCCTCCTCTCTCTTATAGGCTCTAAGATTTACATGCTATTGAACCATTTGATAGATGATAAATACCACGTGGCATACTTGCCAGCAATCAACTTACTGTATGTAGCTTCTTTATTGCATTTATACACCACATTCATCTTGGGGGATAACTGGCATTGAAACAGCCGAAAACACACAGAGTTACTGAAATCTCTTCATTCAGGCAAGAAAGAGATTTCATTTTGATCCCAGCGCAAGAAGCCACAGACCATCAAAAAAGAAACAAGCCCTTAACTCAGCCTAGTCATTTATAATTGTCAAACTTTTTCTTTCTCCGGCGCGTGGGAAGCCATGTCTCTCTATAGCACATCTGCTATCAACTGCTGCAAAACTCAACCATAATCCAAACAAAAGGAGACAGTGCAACATAATGGAAAAGAGTGTTGGCTCTGTTCCTTGTTTGTATCCTACCTCTTCCAAATCTTTGCGCAGAAAAGTCCAAAATGTCAGCCCACAGTCAGACTCACATAGCGTTTTCTTTTCAGACAGCTCAGACAATCAACAACATTTTACTAACTATCAAAACAAATCAATTATTCCCATTTTTAAAATCCCAAAGACATAACTCTTGGAGCACGTTGTATTTAGTTTCATATTTAAGAACTTAATCACAAAGTTTTGGATCTAGCCACTGAGTGGCTAACTTAACAACCTATTAAAATACTCTCACTAATCGTTTGGTTTACTTTAGGCTCTGATCTGAATAGGTTAGGCTAACCCAATCTCGTCAGACCTCAAAAGCTAAGCAGGGCAAGTCCTGTCTTGTATTTGGATGGGAGACCACCAAGGAAGTCCAGGATTGTGAAGGGCTTCGTATGTAATAGCCAATACCCTAAATTGACCCTGATAGTTGATGGGCAGTCAGTGGAGTGACTGTAGAAAGGGAGTGCTATGGATGCTCCATCTAGCTCCCAATAATAGCCCAGCCATGGTGTTCTGCACCCACTGGAGTTTCCAAATTGATTTTCAGGGAAGACCAATATATAATGCATTACAGTAGTTTAGATCAGCTGTATCGAGGTAAGGGGCCATCTAGGCTGAGTTGGGAGAAAGTATTTTTTGCAGCTGCATTAACTTACTTCTCCAGCATATAACACTGGGTCCAGTATAACCCCAAGGCTCTTAACCGAATCAGCAGGAGTTAGCTGAACGCTATCAAAAGTGGGGAGCACAATGTCGTTCAACATCTCCACCTTCCCAATCAACATTATCTCTGTCTTTTCAGAGTTTAATTTCAGTCATATTATCAATTTGCATTAATTTATAAGCATTTTTTTGTTTAAAAAAGGTCTATCAGGAAAGGAAGGAAGGAAACGGTATATAACTATACTTTAATAGACTTTATCCCATTTTGAACTTCTATGCTGGAGGATTACTCTTGCAAGTGGCTATCTTTTCAAAGGACATGCTTGAGAACATACAGCCCTTCCCATATAGCTTAGTAGACAGGGTTGCCAACTCTGGGTTGGAAAATACCTGGAGATTTTGGGGGTGGAGCCTGAGGGGGACGGGGTTTGGAAAGGGAAGGGACTTCAATGTCATATAGTCCAGTTGCCAAAGCGGCCATTTTCTCCAGGTGAACTGATCTCTGTTGTCTGGAGATCAATTGTAATAGCGGGAGATCTCCAGCCACCACCTGAAGGATGGCAACCCTATTAGAAGAGCACTGCCACGTCAAAGATATGCCACACTGAAAGTAGTCCAGAGATGCAGAGGGAAAACAATGACGTATTCATAAAACTCAGTACAGAGGTATGATTTTTGTAAAGAGCAGAGTACTTTATAGATTGGAAGCCAAATCCTGGCCAAAGTTTGTGGGCACAGGTGAAATGTTAATAGTGAATAACAAGATGAGGTTACTGCTGTATTCTGTCTTCCTATTCTCTTTGCAGAAAATATCACAAAAAGATCTGGAAGAGCCAATGGGCATTATGAAGGGAGACCTAGCCTCAAATCCTTATTTTGTCACAGATGCCCTTGGCCCATCAGAAACGCCAGATGCAGCCATGCCCAGTCTCATTTTGATCGAGAGGCATTACTGATATTGCCAAATTTAGTGTTAAACACTAAACCACGATATTCAGTGCACACTGATATTTCTGCATTTTGCAATCTTCTTTAAACTACAATTTCAGACTTCTTGGAAAAGTCATTGTTTTTTATTAAAATAAAAGCCTATTTTCTCATTGGCCCTAAAACCAATTTCCATTTTAAAAATAAGATTCGCAACTGAGTCTTTTTCATGTTTACTTCTACCAAATAAATGAAAAGTACTGACTGCCAGAAATGCAGCTTTTACAGACTGTAATATTTACTTGACCATACTATGCATGATTGGATTGCCTAAAAAGCTATCATCTAATAAGCAAAATACTGCTTCTCATTTTATTGATGCATATGCCATGCATCACTACTAGGAATCTTCATTGATGATAATAGTATGACTCAGGCCATAATAATAAAATGAGCTACAGAAGAAAACTGGGAGAGTAGAGAGTAGGAATAAACAGACATTTATTCAGAATGGGTGAGTGGGTAACAATGTAGGTTAAGCACAAAGTGATATGTATGTGAATAAAGTGCTGTCAAGTCACAGCCGGCTTATGGCAACCCCATAGGGTTTTCAGAGGTGGTTTGCCATTGCCTTCCTCTGCATAGCAACCCTGGTATTCCCTGGTGGCCTCCCATCCAAGTACTAACCAGGGCCGACCACGATATTGATACAAAGAATCCTAACTTTAAATATATACTGAAGGGGTCTTAAAGGTTGGAAACGGAGTGGGAAAGAGGCCTCGGGATTATAGGGGACAGATCAATGAAAATATTAACTCAGTTTAAATCAAAACATGCAGGGAATTATTAGGAAGGGATTAAAAATAAATGGCAGCTATTGGAATACTGTTACCTGGATAGGCCAGGTTAGATGGTCTTATGAGCTCTTACAAGCTAAGCAGCGTCAGCCCTGATTTGTACGTGGATGGAAGACCACCAAGGAAGTCCAAGGGAGACACCATATATTTGAGATGAGAATGTTTAAGAGTCTGAAACACCTTTCCTTTGAAAAAAGGCTAAACAGCCTAGGACTTTTCAGTTTAGAAAAAAAGACAACTCATGCATCGGAAGTGACATTTAATTTATAAATAAATATTATATATATATATATATATATATATATATATATATATATATATATATATATATATATATATATATATATATATATATATATATATATATATATATATATATATATATATATATAAAAGAGCCAATGCTGGTGAAACACAGTCTGCTGATTTATGCCATCAAACAAATCTTCTTTTGAAAACATACCATCAATTTTACTACAAGCCAGGTCACTATATAATATTTATTTAATTTATAAATAAATATTGTGTGTGTGTGTGTTTTAGGTAGGGGTGTCAATCTCCAGGTACTAGCAGGAAATCTCCTGCTATTACAACTGATCTCCAGCCAACAAAGATCAGTTCACCTGGAGAAAATGGCCGCTTTGGCAATTGGACTCTATGGCATTGAAGCCCCTCCCCTCCTCAAACCCTCTCTCCTCAGGCTTAGGTGATTTCAAGGCTCCTCATTGAGCCAAAATACAGGCCGTAAATGAAGTAAGCAAGCAAATAACCAGTCTCCTGAAGCCTACTAATCCAATTAAATTCTTTTCTTCTAACTGAGAAATGTGGAGCTCACTGTCCAAATATTTTGCGCTGTTTTGTTAAGAGTTCATATTCCAGCAAAGACTGAAAGTGCCATTTCTCAGTAGCCTCCATTATCTGATTATTTAACTGCCTCTTTCCTAGCCTCCAGATACTACCTTTCAGGGCTGCTTCAAAATCTTAGTTCTTTAAGTGAACAGTTTCGCCTTCACTCTCAGACTTTTCAAACATAAGGTTAGGGAGCCCAGTTCTTTATTACTTCTGTGATGCCATTAACGTTCTACTTCCCTCTGTAAAAAGACATCCACCCTTAATTTTTCAAACTAATGGCATCCAGAAAGCGATATATTTCCTCTTACTGAGAAAATAGGCTTCCCAGAGCAATTGGGACTAGAAGTAAATTGTTGGAATTTATCTCCCAGCATTCTTTGGCATATCCGTTGTGCAATATTTAGCTGTGTAAGAATTTTTTTGCAACATCGACATTAATTCAGCTGGCTGAGCTAATGCTAGTGAAACACAGTCTGCAAATTTATGCCATCAAACAAATCTTCTTTTGAAAACATACCATCAATTTTACTACAAGCCAGGTCACTATCAGCAATGTTCCTTGATTCAGCACTTTCTAATTTATGCAAATGTTGAGGGATTTGGTATAATGCATGTATTTTAATGCAAAATTCTAAAGTAGCCTTTTTGTCACTTAAAAAAAAAAGCAGCAGTGGATTTGAAGGGTTGTGGTTATTCACCAGAATGTAACTCACCATCTGTATAGTGAATCAAACCAATTTAAGCACTAGAACTAGTAGCAGGAAACAAAAAATGCAAACCAATATGTGCACAGCCGTTTAGCAAATGTTGATCACCTAAATGATCCATATCCAGAAGCTGTCACATGCTTACAGTTAAGAATTTACTGCTAGGTCTCACCTTTTCATAGAAAACAAATAGACATAGGATTTCTTTACCACTCCATAGTAAATCTAGTTTAACAACGGCACCCTGCATTAAATAAACATGCAGCTGTCACAGTGTAAATGCAATGGCAGAACCCTCTTTACATTTCAGCTACTCTTTCTATGGTGAAACCACAGAGCCTTCAAAATGAAATAATAATATCTGTTGAAGTGCTGGTGAAAAAATATTTTTTTCTCCATGGATCGATTTTAAAATTCTTTTTCCAGGAAAGAACACTGCGCAAATTGAAGTGTGGCAGACTGAGCCGTGTGCTTGAAGTACACCAATCTACTACTAGCGGCTACCAACAGCTGTGTCTGCTTTCATGGCAGCATTTTATTTGCAACAATTGCAGAAATTGCCACCGCGGGCTATATCCGTGCACCACCTGGATCACACAGAAGTTTCTCCATGGGATTCCATATTAGATTGGGCAGTGAAAATAAGTGGGTGGTTTGCATGTCTGAAGTAGCCCTTGGAGGTGAATTTCCAAGGCAAGAAGCTAACAAGTTACACTCTTCTTCATAGTACCTAAAAACAATTCCAAGTCACCAGTATTATTTATGTTAAGAATCAAACCCTATACATATAAAAATCCATATATGTGTTACATATGTGTAATCTCAATATGTATAAACAGGTGAGCAAAATCATGCCCACTAGCTCCACCCTTAGCAAAAGAACATGTCTACATACAAACTGTACCAATGAATTGCTTTTGTGGCAACAGACTAGGGGGCTATGGCAGGGGGGACCCTTCTGGAAATTGTTGCATTTATGACGCCTTAGGTTACCCTTACATTTTCCTCGTCTTCCTTGACATCTTGAAAGAAGGGTGGGGGGATGAGATCTGTATTTGGATGTAGGTGGGCTGTGTGTATGCAACTTTAAGAAACTGAGAGGCTGGGAAAACTAGCTGAAATCCCTCCCTTATCCCAGTAAATCCAGCCTGCAAAGCCAACTGTGGAAGTAAGCTTTTAGAGGTGTCTACCCTTTTTCACCCAGCAAGCTGGGTACTCATTTGACCGACCTCAGAAGGACGGAAGGCTGAGTCAACCTTGAGCCGGCTACCTGAATCTAACTCAGGATCTAACTCAGGTTGTGAGCAGAGTTTCAACTGCAGTACTGCAGCTTACCACAGGGCTCCTATAAATACACTCACAGTACAATAAAACACATCTTTATGACAGAAATCTGCAAACAAGTGGCAGCACGTTTTCCAATCGTGTGTTCCATCCACTAGCCCCCAGGGTTGTAATTAACATTTATATTGGCACAGAGAGCAGCACACCCTGCCTCCACAGGAGTCTTCTTACAAGACCTGTACAATGTACATATCAAAGTGCTGCACTGACGCATTGTGGAATATATGTGCAACATGCAAGCACTTCCCAGCATTGTACCAATCCAGCCATTTTCCAGAATATTTCGTTATCAAGGTTCTGCACCCCTTCCTTCCCTCGATGGCTGTCCAAGTTTTAGGACACTGAAGCTGTTTCCCCATTGCTATATAATAACCAGCCCAGAATAGTAGCTTGTTTTAGATGCAATGACAAATGTGTGAAACACAAAGTACAGATTGTGAAGGAGCCATGATCAAGGACAGTCTCAGGAAAATACTGTTTTCTGCTTGGAATGCTGCTGACCATATAGAAATCACAGTGACAGTAGTACTACTCCCTGTCTCTTCTCCGAAAACAACTGTAAATCAGGATATTTAAGCCTTTCGGTAATTAAGGTTAGGAGACTTGAAAGGTGAGGTTAGCGGCCTGTATCCACCCATCCATGCACACAAGGCACATGGCATTTCCCTGCATTCCTCTCTGTTCCCGTAGCCCCTTTCCAATACACAGAAAGATCATCCATGGGGTTGTGGGACCCGTGGGACAAACAGGTGTGTGTGTCAGTGGGCTGGACCGAGGAGATAAATTGATGGAATCAGCTTTTCTCAGAAGAGCTGCTCTTTTAGAAGATGAAGGAGAAGCCACTCCCCTCTCTGTCCTTCTTCATTCTAGCCCCCAACTCATTTGGCTATTTCTCCATGCAGGTCCCACAACCTAGAGAGTAATCTTTCCCTAGGGTCAGAAGATAATGCAGGAGCAGAAAGAAACACAGGGAAGTTCTATGTCCCAAGCACAGAACAAGTTGGATACAAGTCAATACCTTTTCAATAGACCCTAGGTGTTCAGCACAGGCTAATTATTAAGTTATCCTATCCATCCCAGTATGAAAGTTTCCTTTGCCCTATAAGAACTGTTGCCCCTTTGTCAACTTTTAGTACATCTTCACAGCAGTAAGAACTTGCTTTGTGTGCTTTCTGAGTCTTAAACAGAATTCTATAAAAGACAATATTCACTGCAGCAAATGCTGAGTAGGAGCCAATTTTAAAATGAATCCAAGTTAATCTTCACAAGCAAAATCTTAAAGTATTCACTTGTCCCAGAATCTTTACAGCCAAAGCAGGTGTCTGCGCACTCTAAGGGAGAACCCTGCTGTTTATACCCAGGTTCACTTTGACTTACCGTGCAATTAAGAACGTTCAGCCCAAAACCACCACTCAATAATTGTGTGCTCATGACTTAATTCAAATACCTTCTTTCTCACCCACTACCCCTTGCCTGGCTTAATTACTGAATAAACACATACACACACACACACATTTCAGAATTAAAACAATGCATTGCATTGCATCCAATTTATGTAGGATATTCTTTAGCTAAGTGCCATAAACATCCTGAATGGTTATGATAGCCTATCAGAGAGCTGATCCATGTCTGCAATTACACATCTTGTGTATGCAGATTATGTGGTATTATTGATCCCCCTCCCTCATTTTCTCTTTTCAGTGCCCTTTTCATTTTCAAAAGAGAAATGAATGCATTTAAAGACAACCTCACACTAAGTGCTGCTCCTGCTAGGATAAGTAAGACTACACTGAATACTCTCTCCTAAATACAAGCTATCAAGCTGCTAAGAGCCAGTGTGGTGTAGTGGTTAAGAGAGGCAGACTTTAATCTGGAGAACCAGGTTTATTCCCCACTCCTCCACATGAAGCCTGCTGCATGACCTTGGGCCAGTCACAGTTCTCTCCGAACTCTTTTAGCCCCACCCACCTCACAAGGTGTCTGTTGTGGGCAGAGAAAGGGAAGGTGATTGTAAACCGCTTTGAGACTCCTTGAAGGTAGAGAAAAGTGGGGTATAAAAACCAACTCTTTTTCTTCTAAGTACGGTACTCAGTTACGGACTGTAGTATGAAAAGAAGAGAAAGCACCTGCAAATGCAGTCTCATGATCAAATAAGGCCATGATGATCTGAAATAGTCTTTTTTCAAACTACCTGCACAGATACAATGAAACTTTCCTTACTTCCCAATAACCCTCTGGTTTCTTTGTATGCACATTATGTTTGAAAACCCAAATAGACCATTACTCCAAACAGCTTGAAACAAAGAGGTGCTGTAACATAGCACCAAAAACCTTGACTGAGGCCCATAACAGTTACTGGGGGAATGCCAAACAGAACAAAGAAGTCTTCACCTGCTGGTGGAAGACAACGATAGATGGAGACAGACAAATCTCCCTGGGGAGATTCTGCCCCCACGACAGAGAAAGCCCTTTCTCAGGTTGCCGCCACTCTAGCCTCAGATGGCAGGGCCACCCGAAGCAGGGCTTCCGAAGATGATCAGAGTGGACAGGCAGGTTCATACAGGTTGATATTTAAACAACTACCTGCTGAGTGGAGCAGTTACGTAGCAAGAATGGGGGTAGTAGAACTTAACTGGGCTTTGTGAGTAGAGTACATGTGCAAAAAAAGCTAATTGTGCAGTGCTGCAGGGTTATTAAGGAATACAATGAAATAACCTGTCAAACGTCCGCAAACTGATCAATGAATGATTAAACCAATAGTCAAAAACTCCAGTCTCTGTTTAGACCTGGCAAGGAGAAGCACACAGAAGTGGCAGGTGTTTGAGCATTCCTAATTAAGATTCATTGTTGTCTTTCTTCCTACTGAGAAAGACCATAGTTACTCTTTTTTTATTTTTAAAAAAACTTACACCCTGCCTTTCTGCCCTTGTAAGGAACACCAAGACAGCTAACAAATTAAAACATACATAATAAAATCATATTTTAACAATCATCAAAAAGCAACGCAATTAAACCAATTAAAACCAAAGTTAAAATACCTTTTTTTTAAAATTAAAACATCATAAGGAAGCCACATGTTTTATATGCAGAAGCTGTCCTCTTCAACTTCATCTGAAGAAGTGAGCTATGACTCATCAAAGCTCATGCCAGAATAATAGTTGTCGGTCTTTAAGGTGCCACTGGATTTCTTTTTGTTTTACTTCCAGCTTCTGCCATCCCTATAAAAGGGAAATCAGGTTGCCAGGAAGGGCAAAGTCCTTTACCTGAGGTCATAGAAAGCAACTACTCTGAGCCACACAGACCCATTTCTGACTCTGTATGGCAGTTCTTTTCTGCAAGTAAATGTGAACAAAAGAAAACAGGGAGCAGGAAGAGTTGCCTTTCCATACTTACAACAAGAGAATGATAATTGTTCTTAAGACTGTCCGTATCTCCACAGTGGGCTGTGTCAGGAAATGGTTATGTGCAAGCACCTGTCAGGGCTTGAAAGAGGTGACAAGTGAAGCAAGAGAGAAAATATATATCTGTGTGTAAAGTCAGGGCAGTTTAGGTTCCAACAGAGACAGAGGGAGAAGCAGACAGACGTTGTTGACTGAAGCATCTTGGAGTATAGGATCTCTCTCTCTCTCTCTCTCTCTCTCTCTCTCTCTCTCTCTCTCGGATCTGGTGTGGGGTAGTGGGTTTGCCACCCTGTACCTCTTTATAAATGCACAAGCCTGTAGTGTTCTCTTCCCAAAGAGAACCAGCCCAGGAAAGCACTGCTCCTAGAACCTCTCACAGCTTGGAGAAGTTGAGGGTACATAACACTATGTTTTTCTTTGTCTGAATCCCAGTAACAGAAAAGGGAATAGTCATAACAAGGCAACCAAATTGACCAAGGTGCTCCAACCAACAGAACAAGGAATAATATGAAGTAAGCAGACTAAGGTCTCCAAATATATACTATGCTAAAAGAATTTTTTTTGGGGGGGGGGAGTGTTCAAAGGCAGCAGCCAATCTGGTGAGAACCCCTCCATATCCCACTCCACACATATTAGATGTAGGCATACAGTTAGCCACTTCTATCATGTTCTCCTACCTACCGTGGAAGAAAGTTTTCTTAGTCCTCCGACTAAACTGGCCAACATTCCTGCAGCCAGCTCTGACTGGTTAGCATTTCTGCTCATACAGGATTATAAGTAACTCTCATTGACTTCAATGGGAGTTACTTGTATCCTGCCAGGAGAGAATTGTGATGGAGTGTGCAAGGAAGCATTCCGCCCTTAAAAATGTCAAAAATCATTAGGAGTGACTGGGCAGCATGAGCAGGAATCAATATTAGAGAAGACAGGAGTAAGCACATGAGGCAGGAAGTGCAGACTGTTAAAGGGAAACCTAGAAGCAGAATGCAAACCTGGGGGAGAAAGAAAGATCTTGGCTCTGGGATATAAATATACACAGGGGAATAAGGGAGGGGGGACAAGCTGAGCAAAAAGAGAGGAATGAGAGACAATAAAATCAGATATAAAGGGAAGGGAGAAACAGCCCTTGCAAGAACAAAATGCAAAAGAAAGAGCACAGAGTGGATTATAGTTTTTTAAACCATATTTCAATGGATCTAGAATGGGTAGGATTTTAATTCATATCGGTGAGTTGTAATGTTGATTTCCAGGTGCTTTCAGAATAGGTTGAAAGCAGTCACATTTCTCATACCCACTGAAATTTCAGTGGGTATGAGAAATGTGACTGCTTTCAACCTATTCTGAAAATTTCAAATGATTTAATGTTAGTATCCCCCAGAAAGCATACTTTTTTAATGTTTACCATCACTTTGCACAGGTATTCCAACCTCCATATTACAAAATCAGTACCTTTGGATCACATAACCAAATATGTACATACTTTATATTTCAGTACTCAAAGGGCTTGGAGCAGAGGTCTTGACTGTATATTATGAGGTATGTTTGAAGAGAGTTTAGCTCAAGATTTGGAGGGGTTTAACCTTCTATCTCTCTGCTGTTCAAAAGTCACACTTGAATTGCTATTATCCTCAATATGGAAATCAGGTACAACACTCTTTTTCCTGTCATGGCCAATAGCAATTCAGAGGAGGAAAATTTAAATCAAAACTAGTGTGGTGGAAGAATCCAAATCAGGTCCCCCACAGGTGCTTTTAAGGCTAAACTGAGTTGGTTATTATTTGCATTTAAAAGTATTGTGCTTGAGGTGATATGAAAATAGAATAATGTTCCATTTGCAATCACTGTTTAAAGCTATTACTTGATATTGTAGGAGGGCTGCCAACCTCCAGGTGGTGGCTGGAGATCTCCTGGGATTACAACTGATCTCCAGGCCACAGAGATCAGTTCACCTGGACAAAATGGCCACTTTGGAAGGAGGACTCTACGGCATTATACAGCCCACCCTCCTAAGCCTCCTCCCCACCCCCAAATATCCAGGTATTTCCCTACCCAGAGCTGGCAACCCTATATTGTAATCTTCATGTGATAACCACACATATGCAAATAAAGCCAGTTTTTTAAAAAGTGAAATACATAACAAGATTGCATCTGTGTAAAACAACATACTATATATATAAGAAAGAAGAGCTAGAGGACAAAAGATAACACCTCTGTACATTAGTTGATCCATAGTTAATATGAAAAAAATGCACTGAAGGCATTGGTTGGCTCTTCTTCAATTGTTTTGTTGAAATAACTGCATTTTCTTAAACTGCTTAAGTTGCTTATTCCTCACATAAATAGTACTATGTGCACTATGAACATATATGTGCTTTGAAGAGCAAAATGAATTAATCTTACTCTTATCACAGCCTCAACATTACCCTAGGACAAATCTCAGTTTTCTATCACAATGGAACAAACTCTGCTTTGCTGCTCCACCCTGTTGTATGGCATGATAATCCAGGTTGGTTCACAACAAATATAACAAATCACAACGGGCAGCCATCAGGCCGATCTTAAACTTTTTAGTGTTCCTAGACAAAATGTAGATAAAGGTGGAATTTGACCAAATGGTTTCATAACACATGCAAAGATGAGATAAAGCCGAGACTCATGGTGAGATCCTAAGAACATTTCCCCGGCAGTAAGCCCCACTGAATAAAATGGGACTTGGTTCTAAGTAGGCCTGTTTAGGACTGCTTTCAACGAAGGCATATGCCAGCAAATATATTTATTCGCAGCAAACTAAGTGTAATTCTGGTAGTTATTTCTTTTAGTCTAAAAGGAGGAAGATGGGGGTAAAGAATATTTCATTATTTATCTATGTTGCATAAAGAAAATATTAATAAAGCAGTAAGAATGTAAAAATGTAACCATGTCTTTAGCTACATGGAAGATAAACAAGAATAGAGGAGGGCTCCTCTCCTCTGATATATGTAAAAGTTACCTATACAGAGTCATCATGTATTATGTTCCTGAGATATTTTGAGGAATGAATTATTCAATTGGCAACAATGACGTTTTGAAATGTAGACCTCAGTTTTCATACTCAGAAAGTCAATTATGCCAATATTTTTTTGCAAATATAAAAGTCATTGGTGGTGACAAATTGTGCTATGAAAAGTATCTCCAAGGAACGGAGGAAGAAGAAAAAGTATGTATATGGCAGAGGGAAGGTAGGTATAACAGCCAAAACCAGAAAAGATTATTTTTACATTGAATATTTCACGGGGTATGTAATTTTGTATTAAATAGATTGTTCTTATCATGATTAATGAACAATTTCGGTTCTACCCTGAGATTTCTGACAAGGTGCTTAGAGCAGGCTGGTCTGCTAGCTGTGCTATTGACCCTTTCTCCTCTTGGTTGGAGGTGGATGGTCAGTTGAGTCCAGTAGGTTTGTTAAAATAAGAATATTTTTAGGTCTAATAAGTAAGGTTAAGGTTTCTCTATTCTGTTCTGTAGCAGAGAGCTGCTAGAAGGCTGCTCTCCCATTCAAGGCAGGAAATGGAACTGATCACAAGGGGGCATTTACCCTCAGAGGTCAGAAAAATTTAAATATTTGATTCCTGCCTCCCGAGATAAGAGGAAAAGGAAACACCCATAATGAAGATGCCCTTCTCCCTCTGAGCGAGAATATAAATAAACGCTTTAAGGAAAATTTCACAAAATATAGCAATACACAATTGACTCAAAATGCAGTGTGTATCCTTAACGCGGTCCACAATGTTCTCTAAGAAATTATTTCCATTAAGTCGTAACAGCATATATACTTTCATTGGAAGAATTGAAATCCCTGTATCCTTTCTCTTCACATAACAGCTGTCCTCATGTCAGTGTAGCAGGAAGAAGTTGTGCAGCTTCTGAGGTTGTCACCAACAGTAATGAAATATGCATTGCTGCAGGGGGATAGGATCGCTTTAAAATGTGGAGCTTAAGGATGCAAACTATGTGGCAGGTCCTAGCCACCGCACATACAGCAGCAGGTAAGACCAAACAAAGTTTCCCCTCAAGAAACATATTCCACAGGGATAAGCAGACGTAATAAATATCAAACAAATAAATTACAGACAAATATGATCTTGTATTCCCATTGCTCCGATAAGCAGGTTGCTCTTCCCCCCCCCCCATGCTAGCCAAGTACTGTAGCACTACTGGGAAACTAAAAATGTACGCCTGTGTCAGCATTTCTAACCCCTGCCCCTGCCCCGGATAAGATGCAGAACGTATAAGGACAGTAGGTATCTTAGATCAAATTGTTCCAGAATCTATTTCTGGGGTATATCCTGTGGAAAGTCAGTGCCTCATTAAAGAAGCGCTAACTTTCCGGCAAGGTCCCTGGATAGACATCCTAAGGAGCACATCTTTGCACAAAAAAAGACAAGCTGGAAGATGAGTAATTTACTTTAGAATAAGTACTCCATCTTGGAACTAGAAGTAGGAAACTTGGGTGCCTACTCGCAACTAAATCTTTTTTCCCCCTTTCTGCAGTATTTGTTTTCCTATCTCTTTTCCTCCATTTGTTTCTGTGCTGCTTTTTATACACAGCCACAGCACGAGGAGCAGAATAACTGCACACAAAAGAGGAAAGAGATAATGAAACAAATAAAGCAAATGAAAACAAAAGTCACATTTTTTTTGTTAACCTCCAAGACACTGTTTTGTGGAAACTGGGAAGACGCTAAAACAGCAGGGGCAACAGCTAAAGCACAGGTGCAAGAACTTTCAGGCAGAAGCCAGCTGTCATATAGGACAAAGCTCAGAGCTGTCTCTGTGTGGCGGCAACAAAGCAAGAATACTTGCCCACCACCCATCAAGTGAGAACAGAGCCATCTGGCAGAACTTCGCCAAATGATGTGGGGCCTTCTACATATGGACCAACATGTATTACCATGTGGTCAGATTACACAACTACCCTACAACTACCCTGAGTCAATATGGCCCCTTTCTCCAATCAGAAACAAACAATCACAAACAAACAATCACAAACAAATAATAACTTGTACAAGGAAGCTTCCTTCTTTCCAACACTTGTTTTTTTGGCCTAGGGAGCTACTGGCTTAGATTTTAATACTAGCCAGAAGCAGTAGAAGACCAATCCCCCCCCCAAAATGACTTACAGACCATTAATAAGTGATCTATGACTAAATTAGGAATTTGCTGATTCCTCCCCTCCCACCACAGACTTCCAACTCCTCCCTTCTGCTGTTCCTGGGAGTCCCTATTCTCTAGAAGCAATATTTGGAGGAGTGTTTTAGGCTGGAATAGGAGGGGGGCAGGGACATCCTGCGGTACTGATGAAGATCCCTTCTATTATTGGATATTTACCACATGATCCAACGTTTAGTCTAAAGGCAGATAATGAATTGGCCAAAAATAAATACATAAACTAGGGAGATCAAGTCTCCCACTTCAACAAGAGACATCCTGGTCTCCCTTAGTTGTCCACCCCCACTGGGGGGGGGGACGACCTGGAAAAGCAGCATTGCACTGACATCACAAGGTTAATTCCAGAAAATTCCAGTATATGATGTAACATCACCAATGTGATGCTTACACAGCACTCTAGGATTTGGACAAAACTCCTTGAGTGTTGTGTTGGTCACTTCCAGTATTGATTTGCCAGAAGTGATGCCACACAATCAGCAAAATTCCCTCCATCCCTGCCCCCTCCCTCTCCTCGTTTCCTGCTTATGGCAGGCAACTCTAATATAAACCTATGATTGTGTGTGTGTAAACTGCTGTCAAGTTGCAGCTAACTTATGGAAGCCCCAGCAAAGGGCTTTCAAGGCAAGTGAGAAGCAGAAGTGGTTTGCCATTGCCTTCCTCTGCCAAGTCTTCCTTGGTGGTCCTCCTTCTAAGTATTGGCCCTGCTTAGCTTCTGAGATCTGACGAGACTGGGCTATACCATGCTGCCTTCCTTCATGACCTATGATTTGGTAATAGACATAATAAAGACAGGGTCTACTAGAGGCTATAGGCACACTGAATAATAACTGAGGATCCTTGATTAATGATCAGAATGCAAGGCAAGGCGTGAGGTTCACTTTCAAGGCAAGTGATTAAGCAGAGGTGTTTTGTACTTGTAAGTACCGACCCTGCTTAGCTTCTGAGATCTGATATGATCAGGCTATACCATACTGCCTTCCCTCCCTTGGAACATATTAGGTTAACATTAAAATAAATCTTTACTGGCTTTTCAGGTTTTGGGGGGAACTCTTCAAAGTGCTGGTCTTACCTGTTAATGTGCTAACAGCCCATTTCTGAGCTTAAAGGACGAAAGTCCTTTGGAGGGCAGGAAGGGGCTGCACCACCGTTTGGGCGCCCTGCACCAGCACCCATGTCACTTACGCTGTCCAGGGTGGCACGGACACCGGCAGGGGGCCCCAGACTCCATCCTCCTGCTCAGAAACGCCAGAATAGCCTCATGCTGCCATCCTCCCGGGGGCGTTCCTGGAGCGTTCTGTCACAGGGCCAGGGGAGGGGCTGCCTTTAGGCGGCCTCCAAAGCCCTTTCAGCCCGGGAACGCCCCCTTTTCCTTTTTCATGAGATACACCATCTTTTTAGGTGGCATATCCCTGTGCAACCCTATGGAGCGGTTACACAGGTTAGTGAGGAAAGGAGAAGGTTTCGGCCTCATTTTTTTGGGGGGGGGAAATCTCCTTTGGAGGAGGAGCAAAGGAGCTCCCTCCAGTCACCGGCACAGCCCTTCCTCTCAGGTATGGGCTGCCCATAGCTTAACACCAGAGTACCTGAAACATTTTAAAGGATATCACACAAGTATACACTGGTTCAAACATTACATCATCTACACGATAGCTTGTGGAAATTGCTTTTTGTGGCACTACTTCAGCATCTGAATGTCACTTATTAATTGAGTTATCCACATCTTTTCCAGCGATATCCAGCCCACAAAAATGCAGTGCTAGTATAGATACCACCACCCCAATACAATCAGGCCAAACTAAGCGGTGAGCAGCCTGCAAAGATTATAGCTACTCCTACGCAGGATGGAAAAAGGCTCTACATGAGTGGTACAATATTTGAATTGAACTCAAGAACTTGCCAATCTACATCAGTATATTAACATTTATCATGAAAATACATGTAGCAATATAATCTTATTTGATCATTAGTCTGTTGCTCCATGTGTAATAAAATAAATATTTACAGGTAATATAAAGGGTGATTCCCCCCCCCCCCAATGTGAACTTGAGATAGATTGATTACACACAAGAAGTAAATCACAGGTTATAGAGGTAATCCCAGATAACTGCCTGTAAACCACTCACGTTGCAATATCATTTCTTTTATATGAGTTGCATGCTGTAGAGAAATATTTTACAGACAGTCAGATAAAACATTTTGGAGTTGATAAAATTTTATTACAAGAGGTCATCTCTTGGCAAAGGTTCAGTCTTATGCTTTAAGGTACTGATGAATCTATTAGGAAAATTGCTAAAATTGCTAACTTTACCATCTTTTTGAAACATCTGCTAATGTCAGAAGGAACTGCTCCAGAGTAGAGACTAGGAAAGCATCCAGCAGACTTTGAAAGCATCATCTCTCTCTGTGTCTGCAACTGGATGCTGAGGGTTGCAAAGTAAGGGGTGCCAAGAAGAATCTGCACACAATAATTACAGGGGGTTGAAACTGGTGTGAATGTAGACTAACAGGGGAGAAGGTGATAGGGGGCATAAGGAAAGGGAGGGGAATGATTGTCTTCCTCCCTGCTCTCCATCCTTGTTAATTCTATGCAGATATATGTGCTCCAGACCATGAAAAGTGAAGAGTGCTCATTTTGAGAAACCTCCAGGGGGAGAGATCTGCAAACTATTTGGAGCTATCGGCTTATTTCCTATTCTAGGGAGAAAAAAAATAAGGGTCCAGGAAAAGTTTATGTTACAGTTATACAAGACTACTTCTTTCCCAACCGGCTTTCATTTTTTTTGGAAGACTGTCTTCTGCCATAGGGAAGGGGGGAAAAGGACAGGAATAACTAACCAGGATACTCTCTCATCCACGTCCTACCTACCCGTGTAGAATAGTGGAGGAGAGCTGATAGCAATGCAAAGTGAGAGAAGAAACAGGTGGGTTGAGTTGGTGAATCATGGACCTCCCCTGACCTCCTTCCCCAAACTCGTTTTTCTCCCTGGGGAACAGCAGCTCCAAGACCAGTCCTCTGGTCCTGCTTTTCCTGTCGCAGGAGGAGAAAATGACTTAGCACACAGAGACACCGTAACCCCCTGCTATGAACTCCTGCTCAAAGAGTCTGGTCACACACTAGCATGGATGGATGAGCAGGTTTTGTCTCCAATGAAACACAGTACCCAACTGTAACATTTTATCATTATCTTATATTCTAACAGCAAAGTTGGCCAGATCTTTGGATACTTAAATCCTGTGTCTGCCTGCCTGTCTGTCTGTCTATCTATCTATCTTGTGTGGAACTCCCTGCCCCAGAATGTGGTGATGGCTGCCAACCTGGAAGGCTTTAAGAGGCGAGTGAACATGTTCATGGACGATAGGGCTATCCATGGCTACTAGTAAAAATGGATACTAGTCATGATGCATACCTATTCTCTACAGTATCAGAGGAGCATGCCTATTATATCAGGTGCTGTGGAACACAGACAGGATGCTGCTGTATGTGTCTTGCTTGTGGGCTTCCTAGAGGCACCTCATTGGCCACTGTGTGAACAGACTGCTGGAATTGATGGGTCTTGGTCTGATCCAGCAGGGCTTTTCTTATGTTTATAAATACATGTGTGTACACACACACACACACTGGGAGGCTGAAAAACCCAAAATGATAAATGGGGCATGTGTAACTTTAAGAAAGATTCCCACAGTGGCTAGACAACTACAGAGTCTAGGTTTGGTTCTGTAAGTAAAAGGCAGGGGGACGGGGCAAGCCACTTTCCAGGCTTATTTGGGCCTTTGAGGGAGAACTCATTGGGGCCAGGCCTGAGTAGGGTTGCCAGCTCCAGGCTGGGAAATTCCTGGAGATTTTGTGGTGAAGTTTGAGGAGGGCAGGGTTTGGGGAGGCAAGAGGTCTCAGCTGGATCTAATGTCATCGAGTCCACCTTCCAAAGCAGCCATTTTCTCCAGGGGGACAGATCTCTGTCATCTGCAGTTCAGTTGTAATTCTGGGAGATCAACTCCCACCTGGAAGTTGGCAACCCTAGGCTTGGCAGCAACTTCTGGGTGACTTGATACCATCTGACTTGCATGACTCAACTTGGCCTGGTTGCTTGTTACAGCAGCCACCCTATGAAAGCTTTACCAAAGCTGTCCATATTTAATTGCAAGCTTATAAGCTTCTTTTCCCATAAGGGTTATTGGCACACGGATACATTTGAAGCTTGAAAAAAGAATATGAAATGGGGACTTTACCGGAAGCCCATTGCAGTTTATAACTACTCCGTTGCCTGTGCATACTTACCAGTTGGATGTTTGGACTTTTTGCTTATTATACCTCTATTTACCTTTTAGAGAAATTGTATACTTACATTTACCTTTGGGATATTGTAACTGTGAATATTGATTGGTTTTTGTCTTTTGCTCCTTGAGCACGTATTTATTCTTATCATTGAGGTTGTTCTTTTGAATAGACCTAATAGACCTAATTGCATTCCAGTTTGAGTCTGTGCTTTTATTGTTAGCTGTACAAGTGCATTATTTTGTTTCCTACCCTATGAAAGCCAGCACAGTGTAGCAGTTAGAGCTTCAGAGAGACCCAGGTTCAAATCCCCATCTTGCTGTGGAAGCTCACTGGGTGATTATGGATCAGTTACATACTTGTGGCCTAACCTACCTCACAGAGTTGTTGTGCGAATAAAAAGGAGAGGGGAACAATGTAAGTTGCTTTAGTCCCCACTGTGGAGAAAGGTGGGGTATTAATGAAGTAAATAAATCATAAATATAACTGAAGATGGGAGGCAAATAAAAGGCTGGTGAATGGCTGAGAAGAGGCAAGGAAATGGGACAGGATATGAGGAAGAAGAAAGAGGAAATAGTGTGGGGAGGGGAATATGGTGGAATGTAAGGTGTCACCTTACCAAGCAAGTTTTTCCAGGTAGAGGCTGCTGGAGGCGGGGGGGCAGACTGAAAACCTAAGACAGAGGGGCAGAGAAAGGGAGGCTGTTTGTTGGGTGGGAAGGAGATAGGGTTGCCAACTCCGGGTTAAGAAATTCCTAGAGATTTGGGGGGGTGGAGCCTGAGGAGGGTGGGATTTGAGGAGGGGAGGGACCTCAGAGGGGCATAATGCCATAGACTCTACCCTACAAAACAGCCATTTCCTCCAAGGAAACTAGAGTTGCCTACCACCTGGTGGGGCTGAAAATCACATGGAATTACAACTGCTCTCCAGATGACAGAGATCAGTACCCCTGGATAAAATGGCTGCTTTGGAGGGTAGGCTCCATGGCCTTATACCCTGCTGAGGTTGCTCCCCTCCCTACTCCTTGTAGCAGTCTCTGACATGATCATGGTATCTTATGAACATGTGCAGAATTAATTCCATATAGGGCTTAAACACATCATACACATACAGAGGTTTGTGTAATGTATAATGAAAGTCTGTGTCATGCTGACAGGCAACTCTGTGTCATGCTGACAGGCAACTCAAGGTTAGCTCTAATCAGTTAAGCTAACTACTAAAGTTACT
This sequence comes from Euleptes europaea, assembly GCF_029931775.1. Classification (NCBI taxonomy): domain Eukaryota; kingdom Metazoa; phylum Chordata; class Lepidosauria; order Squamata; family Sphaerodactylidae; genus Euleptes; species Euleptes europaea. The sequence continues at coordinate 47,146,691 of NC_079312.1, read as the reverse complement.
CTGGCTTGCCCTTGAAGGGGCAGCGTAAAAGTCATCTTAATCTACTAAGAGTGCATTAATAGTTGGAAGTGTGCTTAAAATATAGTTCTCTCAACGATAGGAATAATATGCTTCCTTGCTCCACTGTAATCTTGCAGTAGAGAATGCAGCAGAATGCAAACCTGCTAAACTAATGTAAACAAAACACTTTGCAAAGTGACAATGTCAGCTATAATTATGTTTCATGAGTTATATAGTTAAACGTTGTGCTACAGGTTTCTAAGTAGTCTCATTTAATGCGTATAGTCCTAACGAAGAGGATGGTATAGAAATTAAATATGTAACTTGATCATGTAACTCGGAAATAAGGATTTATACTTTAGGCACAGAGGACTGAAAGGGAAGGATGTCCATATTTGGACAATAAGATATCAGAAGACAGGAAAAGAAGCCACCTAAGCTCCTGGTTTTGGATACGAAAGGGAAATAAAAGTACCCTTTCGAGGGCTAAGGAAGAGAAGTTCCTGAAGGAAAAGGAACATTCTTCACTCTTAATGGGTCTAGAAATAGTATAAATGCCAGCCACAGTCCAGCTTGCATTTTAGAGTTCTATGGCTGGCAGACTGCAGCTGTCTGGCATAGCACCTCCATCTCAAAAGGCTTGAGATGTAAAACATTGAAACTCTGATCCTTGCGTGGACAGAAGTTCTCAGATATCTTGAAATATCAAGATCTGGATATTTCAACATATCTTACTTACAGTCTTCTTGTGAGACTGCTCTATTCCTAGAAGAGGATAGAGACCCTTAGAATTCCTATACTTTGAATAGGAATCTAAGTGCAGTGATCTTTCCATGTATTGGAACACTGAGAGTCCATCAGATTTATGGATTCTTACAAACTAAGCCTATTTGGCTTACCAATGCTAAGAAGCATCCTGAACACAGGGCTAATAGCTAGACCTCTGAGATTGTGTCAGAACGTCCTCTACTTAACAGAGGGACTTCTGAACCTCCTCAGAGCAAGAGACCAGAGAAGGGAAAGGAGACTTTCTGTACTCTGTGAGATATGCACAATGCACATACACAGATTGGCACAGTCAAAGAGACTGTAAATAGCTTTAAGCTAACACATAGTATTTATATATTCAGCATTGCTGTCTAAAACTAGAAAGAGCATGCATAGCATGTACATACACAATGCCTGATCTTAATGATGATCAGTTAAGAATATTAATAGAAGTCTTTAAAGGACTCCAGGTGACACAGATGACACAGCAAGGTATAGTGTGTCTTCTGTACAGAAATGTTATGATGTTTTGAATGATTTAAGTTAGGATGTTTCTAACCAAATCTTTCTCTAAAGAATTAACCATATTTTGACAGGATTTCTGTAACCTTATATTCTGAATGAAGGTGCATTGCACTAAGGATACTTTATGAGTATATTCTGACTAAGATACTCCTTTATGGAGGCATAGAGAATGTGAATGATTACTTGCTACATAAACATGTTTAAGACTAATGATGTCTATCCTTATATGATATTTTAAGGCTTTGCAACCAAAAAGCATATATTGTATAATGTAAATAAATGTGTTTTTTATATATACTTCTACTCTTGTCCATTATTATAAATTTATTGGCGTGTTCAAGAGATGTCCTAGAAGCAATAACAAGTTTCTAGGAACCGTTGATTCCGGTCTAGTGGTGTCTCGCTGAATAAGATAACTCCATTTCTCAGTAAATGGTACATTCTAAGAGTGTAGGCACTTAACGGCCCGAACCGCGACATCCTCACCCTCCCAAGGCTCCACCCCCCAACTATCCAGGGATTTCTCAACCTGGAGCTGGCAACCCCAAGGGGGAATTGATCTCTGTAGTTCGGAGAGCCATTGTGATTCCAAGAGAGCTACAGGCCCGGAGGTTGGCAACCCTACGAGGAGAGAAGGAAGCAGGAAAAAGGGAACGGCTATGGGGACTTTCAGGAAAGGGAAAGAGGAAATAGTGGGGGAGACAAATTAGATGCCTCCCGCAAGTCCTTGTGGGTTCCCACTTGTGGTATCCAAGAGGGATCAGTGGTAGTCACTCATTTGTATGGGACAAAGTAACACATTGGGATGAGGGATAAATCTGCCTATCAAACTCTATTATGTTGGGAAGAGAACCAGACTTTACCATCTCTCAGCTGTACGTTACATTGCAGACTATGCAGTCTGGGACACAACTAAAAGTCAACGAAGATTAAACTAGTCCTTATCTCTATAATTCCACTCCTTAATCTGCATTTTCCATTCTGGTGTTCTCATACTCAATCCACAGTGAGACAAAAGAACGAGCCTTTATTTTATTATGATTATTTACCTTCCTCACCAATGGGATCCCAAAGCAACTTACATCATTCTCTTCTCTCCATTTGATCCTCACAACAATCCTGTGACGTAATTTAGGCTGAGTATGTATGACTGGCCCAAGGTCACCCAGCAAGATTTTGTGGCAGTGTGGTAATCTGAATGTGGTTTTTCCAGACCCAATTCCGACATTCTAAAGACACCACCAAGGTTGTTGTTGTTTTTCCCCATCATATAATCTTGAATTTAAAATGTACTCTAATGCGAATCACAAAGATCAGACTACAGATTGCTTTTGGGAGAGCTACACTAAAGCCTAATATTGACAGAAGGTTAAAACAAAATCTAAATCAATTGATATTTAAGACTACATCACGTCTCAATGGAAAATGCAACTACCTTGTTAACACTCTATGTATGGATCTTTAACTTTGCTTTGCTGTATCAATTTGATACTAAACTTCAGTTAAAATAAGAAATTTATAAGCTACTGAAAAAAATAAACTGTTTGTTTTCCTCTCCTTAGAAATAATGATATCTGCATTGAGTTGTTAACTTTGTAACAAATGAAAAGATTATTTTGAAAGGCATCTTACAAAATATTCCCCAGTTAAACAGTTACCTGTTATTTTTCTACTAAAATCATGCCCCCATCAAAACTGGGATTTGCATGCACACAGTTATTTAGGCACATTTTATATATGTTTTAATACAATTACACAGACTACAAATAACAGCCGCCAGATAAAATTATTAATTACAAACTGCTTGTACATGGACCACCACTGAGTCGCATTAACAGGTTTTTTTTTCATTGCTGCTGTATGGATAGCTCCCACATATATGCTTTACAAGGGTTCGAGCAAACCCGTTTACTACCTTTGGGGAAAGAGATAAGACCAATAGCGTCCAGTATTATTAATTTTACAGGAATCTTCAACTTCCAGAAAATCAAACAAATATATCTGTCATCTAAGCAATTACCAATGCATAGTTCAAAATCCAAGCACGGTTTCAGAGAATGGAGATAATCACCTAGTCTTCAACCCACCTAAACCGGGGGGGGGGGGGAATTGAAATACATGCAATACTTGCTTTCCTTTCAAACCAAAACTTCTTTTGCTGATTTAACAATATGACGTGCATTTACAGCTTAGTCAGCATATAAAATTGTACTACTTGGAATACTTATGAAATTTAAAAGTATAAATGTCTTCATCTGTATAAGAAAAATTGCAAATATACTCCATACTTGAGAAAAAAAGTTGCAAACTGTTTCACCCTGTGCTACTATATCACATGTATTTTTATTTTTGCCATTTCAGAAGCGGGGGGGGGGGGGGAGTTGAAGGCAGAAAATAAATTCTGTAGTAAATATAAAGAAATGTATTACTCGACAGAAACTCTCTCATGAAGTCACAACAGGTAGGACAACCCAATTTCCCCACATTTTCCACTGGAAAAAAAATGGGGGGGGGGTCCTCAGACTTTTTCATGCGATACATTTTGAATGAGAAGACCTTGCCTTAAGAAGCATTTTACTCATTCTAAAACAGAAAATATGTCATAGGAGTTTCTTTTCAGTGTTGGGGGGGAACCTTGGCAGGGGAGAAACCAGACCCCCCCCACATCCCCCCCACATTCTATCCTCCAGGCCCTCATATACTGTAGCATTTACATTTACCCTGGCTATAAAACCTCATATAGGATATGGATCATCTGTTCGGAGATCAGGAGGAGTTGGCAGAAAGCTGGATTTAGCCCACCTGCCCCAATCCATAGTACTATCCATAGTACTATCAACAATCTGCCTGGGACCATGCACACTGAGAGCAACAACAATCTGTCCCGAAATTAAATATTTTCTAATGATTTAACTTGGGTCTATTAAAGACTGTATAGATCCGTGGTTCCCAAATGTTTTGGGTCACCGCCACCTTGGTTCCACAAACTCAACCCCAGCATCCCCTACCCTATCCAACAGCATAGTTGAAGGGGCCCACCTCTAGCACCCCCCTGCTGCCCCTTACCTCTTTGTGCCCCCCTAGGTAATCCCACTGCCCCCCAGGGGGCAGTACTGTCCACTTTGGGAACCACTTTTATAGATGATGGTAATTAGTTATCTTGTCTTAAGCATGTTAGATCAATTTCATGTATAGTAGCAATCTCAGTGCTATCTATACATTTTTTTGTTTATTGTTGTTACTCTTCGCATTTTTATTATTATTAAAAAAATAACACCTTAAAAATAACCACTTGTCATCAGGCACATATGCACATGGATGCCTGTTCTGCCCATGTGTTAGCAGAGGTTAGAGAAATAAACCAGTCCCACACACGCAGAGCTACATTCAATAAAGTTTAATGAAACAACGCAACTGAAAAAAGCACTAACTAGTTATAGGCCTTCCAAGCAGCAGGGAGAATGCAGGATATATTATTTATAGGCAGACAAGAACGATAACCACCCGGAGTGGGAGGGTTAGGCAGCACAACATCCAGAACAGCCTCCTTGTAAAATCAAGTTGATGACTGGAGAAGGCAACGATGCAGAGAAAAACACTGCTCACTGCAACAAGCAAAAGCAGCAGTAGCTGACCAGCATACTAGCAGACTTCTCCTGATTCTTCTATTAAGGGGCCACAAAGGGCAGGCTTCTAGAATTCCAGCCACGTTAAAGCTGTTGTGAAAATCGAGTCCAAAGAACAGCATGCAAAAGGCATATTAGATCTTTAGTGGAAGCTGCTTATTGATTGACATGGTGATAACCCCACCAAAGCTTAAAATATTCACTGCTCACAATATACTATGCTTGCCAACCTCCAGGTACTAGCTGGAGATCTCCTGCTATTACAACTGATCTCCAGCCGATAGAGATCAGTTCACCTGGAGAAAATGGCCGCTTTGGCAATTGGACTCTATGGCATTGAAGTCCCTCCCCAAACCCCACCCTCAGGCTCCGCCCCCAAAACCTCTCACCGGTGGTAAAGAGGGACCTGGCAACCCTACAATATACAGAAACTATCATTTTAATGACAGAGCCATATTTGTGGATATCCATTTTTCTCAGTCCAGCTGAGGCATCAGCTCTTCAGCATAACAGTTAAAACAGAAGAAAAATTAACCTCATATTAAATATACCAGGCTTAAAAATCCTAGGGTCTCATTCATTTTCCAAAGAAATGAATGCAAGATATAGGCAAGATTTAGCATATATGTTGTTCAGTTACTGTGTAATATATTATATAAACTCCCCAGGGCTATACTTCCTGGTAATTGTAGTCTCTACACAGGCAACATAGATGATTCAACAGCATCCAAAACAAGTCATCCATCTAGAAAGTCCCTTAATTTTCACATATCAGCATCGCTACACAGCATATGCAAACATATTTTGTTAATGCGCTGATGTCCACATAAAATAGTAGTATTTTTTTTTTACTTGTGTATATGTGTGTTTTGAAACTGGACTCGTGAATGATGCAATACATGCCCAGCTCGAGACTTAAACCCATTTCCCAATCCCACATGTGGCAAAAGGCAAACTGAACCACAATAATCAACACAGCAGCTCAGCTTAACATCAGTCACTGAAAAGTCAGTGGGCATTGACTGAATTGGTCAGTCCTGGTTAGTATTTGGATGGGAGACCACCAAGGAATACCAGGGTTGCTGTGCAGAGAAAGGCACTGGCAAACCACCTCTGTTAGTCTCTTGCCATGAAAACCCCAAAAGGGGTCGCCATAAGTCGGCTGCGACTTGACGGCACTTTACACACACATTGACTGAATTGCATGAAAAGCTGTCTTGCCAACTTACATCACGCAGGAATCATTGAACCTCTTTACATGGTCGTCACTTCATCAAGTACCACGTGAAAAGGAGCATCTGTGGGGTCACTGGAGTTCATGGGCTCAGCCACCCATGTAGTGCAGGAGTGTTTGCCTTTCATGCTTGTCGTCAGGAGTTAGAGTCTGTCACTACCCAGCATCATCCCAACATATTGTCGAAGGCTTTCAAGGTCAGAGTTCATTGGTTCTTGTAGGTTATCCGGGCTGTGTGACCGAGGTCTTGGTATTTTCTTTCCTGACATTTCGCCAGCAGCTGTGGCAGGCATCTTCAGAGGAGTAACACTGAAGAAGACACTGTCCTTCAGTGTTACTCCTCTGAAGATGCCTGCCACAGCTGCTGGCGAAATGTCAGGAAAGAAAATACCAAGACCACAGTCACACAGCCCGGATAACCTACAAGAACTAATCATCCCAACAGATTCCGAGTTCGATAAGACACAGCCAAGCTGTTCCCTTTTCGCTCTAATAGAAGGCTGCTATTGTCTGCAGTGGAAACAGCAGCAAAAAGCGTCTGACGCCAGACAGAAGACGGCAGAAATACAGCTGGGCAGAGCTAAACTGTCTTTACTATTTTATACATGGGAAACTGAGACTGAGAGGTAGGACTCGCTCAAGTACAACCATGGCCTAGGTAGGACACAACCGCAGGGGCAAATCTAATACACGGTGAACATGGCAGCACATCCTAACTTTCGGAGAAAGTGGCTTGAAGCAATTAAGCAGTTGCGAAAGACAGCTATTACCTTGCTTGCCCCTTAACATTTTGCATGTCTCTGACCATTCCTCCCCGAGAATTGCTTAGCCACATTTTACAACCGATCTAAAATTCATGAGACTGGTCGACATGCCTCTTCCTGATTTTCTGTCAAGGGCTGACAGGCAGGGTCAAGCCTCGGGGCTCTAGGTCAGGGCCCTCAGTAACGTAAAATAATACAAAGCAGGACTTCAGCAAATGTCCGACTGCACAAAAAGTTCTATCAGAACTTCTACGAGAGGTTTGAATCAAACAAGTCAGGGCAGCATACAGAATCAGGAATTAGGAACAGGACGGAAGAGACAAGCAAAGATACAAGTCAGGTCTCAAGTTTTCAGAACAAGAGAATAGAAAGCAGAGGAACTGCCTTCTCTGAAATACTTCTCTGGCAACTTCTTTGTAACTGGTCAGGAAATGCCTACTCTCACCTGGACCCTTTTCACAGGATTCTATAGGAATTCTGTAAGGATCATAGAGGTCTGCTCAAATGTATATACTAGCAGCAAGTAAAAAAAATATGTTTCATTTGCACCTTCAGAGCACAGTTTGCGACTATGGTTAGAACAACGAAAATTAATGCTAACAATGCTGCAGCTGTTAACTAGTACTTAACAGCAATCTGCCTAGTCCAAAGTCCTTCAACTTGCCTTGTACTGAATTCTCACTGCATCGTAAAATAGTAGCATTTATCTGCAGAAACCATATCATGGCCCCACCTCTACAGAAGGACACTGAAGATCAGAAACCCACCAGTTACCATGCATAATGGGGCAAAACAATTTTTTTAAAAGCCTATACCATGTGCCATATGCCAACTAGCTTAGCACATTTTTGTATTTATACCCGTAGTTATACAATATCTCACTGAAATAAGTTTAGATTAAGTGAAGGACATGCAAATGGTTATGTTTTAGTAACATTTTGCCATGCTGCTTTCTTCCTTCCACAGAGCACACAACTTGTCCAGACAAGCAATAATTACATGATTTCTATTTTTAGTACAGCACAACACTGGCTATTCTGCCCAACTCAGCAAGACAATCTTTCCCTCCCTCCTTGCTAACCTTTAATGTCATTCCTTCTCTGTGCTCTTGGGTGAACGCTCCCTGACAGATGTGGGATGACCCACTAGCTCTTCATTAACTGCAGCTGCAGCTTCTCCCCTTTTGCCTGAACAAAGAATCCAGAGAGCTGTCCAAAGTCTTTATTCTGCCCTTCAAGTTGGATATCAATGCCAACTTCACAAAGATGGAGAACGTTGTCACACTCACTGAGACTGGAACTCTCGCTTTTGTGATACGAAGCATTCGAAAAGCTAGAATGCATCTGAAACACCCTTGCTATTTTACACATTTGTAAAACTGCACTGAATCAATGACATATTTCTGACAACAAAATGCATTCCTGTGCTACACAGAAGTTTGCTGAAAATCTGTGCCAAGCAGTTAAAAATGCTTTGTATTAATCCCAAACTCATTTTGATTGTTTTAAATGTTATGTTCTTCAGCTAGTTACAAGAACATAATACTGCATCTGAGGTTAATTACAATAATAAACTAGGTTTACCCATGGGAGTTCTGGGTTGGGTCATAGCAGGGAGGGTAACTGCCAATACGAAAGGAAGTTTCTTATGAGCCTCAACATTTCTTTCTGCATCTATATGAGCAATACAAACTATTGGTTAGTTTTCCACCAATAAATTCTACCATGCACCATGTAAACTCAACTGATATGTTCAAAGACTTCCTTTCCATGTTGGAAAGCAGTTTGCATAAAATATCTTTTATGTCATTATTTGTGCTACTCTCTAGAAAGCAATTAAAATGCTGCATATTTCTTGAAATCTGAAAGGTACATAAACGTACAAAAAACCCACAAAGACATACGTTTCAAATTATTGTTCCTAATTAGGTATCATTCATTAATAAACCCATGCTGAAAGACAAAAGGCATATTGATAAACATCAGCAACACCCAGACAGGCATATTACTTTGATATGGAATTTCAGACTAATTGAAGTTAATATAAATGAATTATAGTAATGTTTCCAGAACATCTATAGTGTCTTTAAATTCCCCAAAAGGATAAATTTTCTTTATAGGTATCATTCATTTGACTTACTGTAATATCTATATATTGTCGAAGGCTTTCACGGTCAGAGTTCATTGGTTCTTATCCAGGCTGTGTGACCGTGGTCTTGGTATTTTCTTTCCTGACGTCTCGCCAGCAGCTGTGGAAGGCATCTTCAGAGGAGTAACACTGAAGGACAGTGTCTCTCAGTGTCAAGGGTGTAGGAAGAGTAATATATAGTCAGAAAGGGGTTGGGTTGAGCTGAATCATTGTCCTGCAAAAAGTATCAAAGGTAATGTGCTAATCATTGTCCTGTAAGTATCAAGATAATGTGCTAATGAGGGTGCGGCATGTTCTTAAACTCTCTTCTTTTCTGTTAAAGTTGTGCTGATGTTTATGAAGCCACTGAAATTTATAAAACATCAGCACAACTTTAACAGAAAAGAAGAGAGTTTAAGAATGAATAAGGCTTGGCTTCCTGTCCTGAAAACCTTCAGACTAACAAAGACTACAGTCCACAATAGCCATGCATATTAGCGTTTGATTTCACACATTAACAGATCACTTCAGGATACAATGGTTCCATATTAACATACCACACCCTCATTAGCACATTATCTTGATACTTACAGGACAATGATTAGCACATTACCTTTGATACTTTTTGCAGGACAATGATTCAGCTCAAACCCAACCCCTTTCTGACTATATATTACTCTTCCTACACCCTTGACACTGAGAGACACTGTCCTTCAGTGTTATTCCTCTGAAGATGCCTGCCACAGCTGCTGGCGAAACGCCAGGAAAGAAAATACCAAGACCACGGTCACACAGCCCGGATAACCCACAAGAACCAAAGTAATATCTATACTCCCATTTGCAGTGACCAACCTTCCTAACTACTCCTGCCTAGTTACTTCCTTCTAAATCAAAGCTATCATGCATTCGCCACTTGGACTACCTTAAAGAGGGGCTCCTTCCAGAACTTCTAGTGAGATTCGACCCACTTCCTACAGAAGACGTTTTGTTTTAAACCTTGCACAGTGACACTATTAACATGCTCAGTCATCAAATGTTGCTAGAGGCAACATCTCTAAACATCCTTTTCACACTACAAGCTATTCAAGTTTCACAGTAATTTATTCGGCCACTTACCAGTGGACAATGCAGCTGCTCCTGAGTTTGTCCCAATGTTGCTGATATTTTTTTTCCCCCACTCGGGCAGATTCACTCCCCTTCTCCTTTGGAGATTGTTTTCCTGCATTTCATCTGACCATAATAAGCTAAGGCTTCTTTAACCTTATTTAAAAAAAAATTTAATTTTGGCTGGACAGCAGCAAGCCTTCTGCAAGGCATTTGAATTCCTTGCTACTGATATAAGGCCTTCCTTCTAGTGAGTCTTAAATCGGTCATCCTGAGTCATCTTTGCCAACTGCCTGGGATATTCTACTTCTATAAATCCTGCCATCTCCTCCAAAATCCACTTCACTGCATTTTATATCTCATTGTAAGACATACTTTATTTCTTTGCAGCACTTCCGAGTCTTTTTTGTTAACCTTAAATCACAAGCATTTCCTCGCTGGAATACAAACTCATGCAGACACACACCCTTATCTGGAAGAAAACCACCCCTCTTTATCTAAGAAGGCAAGGACATGAACTGCAAGAGATAGGTTGAATCTCTGTTTCTCCAGTTCTCACAGAGAGGACTTATTTGTGACTCCAGCCTTAGTTTTACACCATTCAACGCAAACACATGGAAATCTGTTAGAACAATTAACTGAACAACACCAAATGTCCAAATAGTTCTGGGTTGCCAAATTAAACTCATCTGCGGTCAATGTACTCAGCAGAACATTGTAAACATAAAAACAATAGCTTCAAAGAAATCCAAGCGGCAAGTGACTGATGTAATCCAAACAACCACATAAAGGTACATACCTTACTTTAATATGGGAATTAATTTATCGGGCGGAGAAAAAGAAAACAATGTGGGGGGGGGGAATTACCAGGTTAACCTGCATCAATGATTTCACTTAATTGGATTACTGCTGCCTAGCAAATATATTGATACTTAGGAAACAAAAGCAAATGATTTTCATATGCTGCATCAATCACATAAAATATTTAAATGTCTCTTAGCTCAATAGGCTGTGGTGTGGATACTTAATCAGGGGCAACATTAGCTATCATATACCTATTGTGCAGAGAGAAAGAAAAAAATCAGCTCTAATTTTTTTTAGGTAATTTGTGTTTGGGGATTATCACATGACACTGAAATAATTATAGAAATGTAAACTATCTAGGAATATTTACCATTCTGTTCGTCTGCATTACTATAATGTTATCACTAATTGCACACTGTTATTATTATGGTTGTGGTGGTTTTTAAAGACAAAAACTATGACTTTATCTTTGAAAACCCACTACTTCAACTGAGCTACATCCCCCCCCTTTTTTTTTTCTTTAGATGGGTAAGAAATATTTATCATCTTGGCCTTTTGGCTAAGATCAAGTGAAGAAATATTCAATGTCCATAAACAGATTTCCTGCCAGTTATTTGGAGTGCAATATTAAACACATTTACTTGCAAAGGACAAACCTTTAATTTCTATCAGTGTAATTCCAATTAAGTGTGCTTGCCCTGATAGCCTAAGGAGATAAATCATCATTTTCACATACAATGCACCAAGAAATAGATCAGATATAAATATGATTAAAGTAAGATCTCATAAGAACCATAAACTTTAAAGGATGTCCAAGAAGTTACAAAACCACATGATGTGCAAAGTAGTTCTTCAACAAGTTGATTGGGTGCAAGAGTAAGATGCCACATTTGTTTCTGCAGCACTAAAGACCATTCCATGCACAAAGAATTATGCCAGGGTATTTTACTAAGTAGAAAATCAGCAACACGCTGGTTTTTGTTAGGGACTTGTATCCTGACTTGGAATGTATGTTTGCATTTAGCTCCTTGCAATAAATTGCCCCTATTTGTTAGATTTATAGCCTACCTTTCTGCCCTGATCACGGCCACCAAGGCAACTAACAGATTAAAAACATACAATTAAAACACATCTTAAAAATCATTAAAATTAAACAAAAGAATCATTGAAACACTTAAAAGCAAGCTAAAATACACACAGAGAATATACGTATATAAAAGCAGCAATTAAAACATAGCAGGAAAGAAGCATCACCAAGGGAATGCTAGACAAAAAAAAAAAAAACTTCATCCACTAGGGGAAGATGTCAACAAAAGGGGAAAGACGAATCTCCCTAGGGAGATAGTTCCAAAGCTTTGGTGCCACATCCAAGAAGGTCCTCTCCCAGGATGACACCAGCCAAAGCTGAGTAATTCTCCAGTAGTCACTACTTGATGTTCAGCTGTACTCCTGCTTTGGCACTTTCTCCTTTAACTTTCAGTAGCAGTTATTTCAAGTCTTTGCTGTTTTCTGCCAGTAAAGTAGTATCATCGGTCTATCTCAGATTGTTAATGTTTTTCCCTCTAATTTTCACTCCACCTTCATCTAAATATAATCCAGTTTTCCTTATGATATATTCTGCACACATTTTGAAGAGATAGGGAGATAAACTACATCCTTGCCTACTGCCATACTCTGTCCTAACAGTAGCCTCTTGTCTAGAGTACAGGTTGCATGTCAAAACAATCAGATGCTGTGGCACACCCATTTCTTTTAAAACCAGCCACAGCTTTTCATGATCCACACAGTCAAAAGCTTTGCTGTAATCTATGAAACACAAACTGATTTTCTTCTGAAATTCTCTCGTATGCTCCAATAACCAATGTAAATTTGCAATATGATCTTTAGTGCCTCTTCCTTTTCTAAATCCAGCCTGAACATCAGGCATTTCTTATTCCATATATGGTAACAGTCTTTGTTATAAGATTTTGAGCATCGCTTTACTCAAGTGAGAAATTAATGCTATGGTCCGATAGTTGCTACAATCTTTGACATCTCCTTTTTCAGAAATTGGAATGTAAATTGACCGTTTCCAATCTGTGGACCATTGTTTGGTTTTCCATATTTGTAGGCATTTTCTTGTCAATATTTTGATGGACTCCATTTCTGTGTCTTCTGATTTCCCATCTGTTCCTGGTGATTTGTTTCTCCCAACTGGTACAAAACAAACAAACAAACAAACAAACAAAAACTACAGGTATGATACTAGAAAGACTAGGATAGATTAGCCGGTGTTGGGTGCAAGTGGAGCTGGAATTGCTGCACAATAGCCTACTGAAAAAGGAAGGGAAAATAGCCTCCAACTGAAAAGATAATAAAACCAAATTTATTTAAAACATTTACGCCCCGCTTTATCTCTGAAAACTCAAAGCAGCTAACACCAACAGCTAAAAGGACACAAAACCTATGAGCATCCAAAAATAATTTAAAACCAGTACACAATTAAAACTGTTAAAAAACACAACCAAACAGTTCAACAAAAGCACTCTGGAACAAAACAGTCACATACCCTTAAGGGGGCAAGTGTTTCACTCACTCTAGCAGGCCATTTCAGAAGAATTGATCTACCACAGAGAGTGTCTGGGACCTAACTGGTGTCAATTAAACCATCTTAGATGAGGGTACCATGAGGAGAAAGCTATCTGAGGAGCATAACTGGAACCCAAGAGTATATCACAGGTCCTTCAAAAGACTGAGATCAGAAAGAAAATGTCGTAGCTGCTGTAATAACAAAACCGAAGATTAATTAGGAAGCCAAGTCTATTGGACTATTCAAACATTGTAACTGCATTGAAACTAATCAGTTGTCATCCACTGGCATATGAACTCTGGGCACTCCAGTCAAAAAGAAAATAGTCTCTACGTCCATGAAGAGATGATGAGAAATGAAAACACAGTCAGTCCAACAGGTTCTCCAGAACCGAGGACTACATATCACCAAACTGGTGTGAGGAAGAACCATCCATTTTGCAGAAACAGTCCCATATGTAAGGCGATGTGAACTGCAAAACATGATGCTGCTATCGGTGCTCGGAAATACCACGCACCCTAGAAAAGAAAGAGGAGTCTACTCTTACCAGTGGAGCAGAATCTCTAAACTGCAGATGGGAGGGGGACAGCTGGAAAGGAAGAGCCTAGTTTACTCTTTCCTGCTCATTTGTCCCTTCCCAAGGGTACAGCATTCAAGTTGGTTTTGAAAACTGGCAAATAGGTTACAATCTGAATTCCCAAGGGCTGTGTATGATGCCTCCCTTCCTCAGTACACAGTGTGATGAAATTGGCCTTTAAAAATAACAAGCCATTTAGTGTTAAACAAGCAGACAGAATTTTCTCAAGTATGTACTGTCATTTTCCACATATTATCTCTCTTGGCTGTGCTCTGCAAGTTTTATAGACCAGATATAGTAGGGGAAACCTTTAAATCGCCCCTTTTTCTGGACAGAATGATACATTTCAGTATTTTAAACACCGAAGTTCATCAATGTGACCAATACAACAACAACTAAGTATTGGTCTCTCAAAATAATAACAGGTATTCCACTTTCAAAAGACTCTAGGTGGGTTTAAAGAATGGAAATCACGATTCAGTTTCTGCTTCTTCATCACACTGAAGAATTATTTGTTGAGAGCTTATGCAATGAAGCTGATGAAATCAAAAGAAACAGAATTGCTGCCGTGAAAAGGGGGCCAAATCATGTAAATGTTTGCAGAGTGCTTCTAAAAAAAGCCTTAAAAAAAAACTACACTAAGGCTTTGCTTGCATCAGCAGTGTTTTTGACCACACACGTCCTTTGTGTACTCCCAAAGCTATCCATGTACTGAAGTTATCACCTGAACCAGGTTCCAACTGAGAAACATCTTCCTATTAATGTTACTACAGGGGTGCACCAGATAATAAGACTGCCACTGCTGGAGGTATTCTGAGTCGCTGCTGACTCAATCGTTTTCTTTCCATTCCTTCTTCAACCCAATATGTACTTCAGAGCCTTCAGATCAAAATCAAAATATATATCTTTTTTTCCCTTTGACAATAATGTTTGCTAGCACTTGGTCA
This sequence comes from Euleptes europaea, assembly GCF_029931775.1. Taxonomy (NCBI): domain Eukaryota; kingdom Metazoa; phylum Chordata; class Lepidosauria; order Squamata; family Sphaerodactylidae; genus Euleptes; species Euleptes europaea. The sequence goes on along the minus strand of NC_079312.1, from coordinate 47,131,646 downwards.
TGTCAGCTATTTTACACACATGCAAAACATAAACCAAAGCTTTTAAGCCCTTCAGGACCATTTAATCCTTTCTAGGGCAGTTCTTTACAGCTGTCTCCTATATCAGATTTTCATTCATAAAAGCACAGGCGGAGTAGTCAGGGGCTCTAATTCTCAGAGCTCTCAGAACTAGAAGCCCAATATCACTTCCTCCGTGACTGCAAACTTTGCTACATAACTAATCAAAATCACGAGCTCACACTTTCCACTTAAAAGAGAACTATAGCATACTTCTTATTGAGACACCATGCAGAAACAGTGGTCTAAAAATATAATTTTCTTTTGCTTTTACTACGTTAGGAGATCTGGTTTGATCACCAACCCCCACATACACATAAAGAGGAAATCAATAAGGGGTTAGGAACTGGATTGTAGACTCATCCATTTTATGTGGGATAAATAAGTGGAAGCGCAAGCCTAAGCAGGTCTACTCAGAAGTTCGTCCCATTTTACTTAATGGGGCATCCTCCCAATAAAATGTTCTTAGGACTGCAGCCTGCGCTATCAAAAGGCTTGACTGTATAACTAAGTACATTAATTTAGCTAATATGATGTCTTACAGCAATATCACATTCCACATTACGCTTGCTCATAATCATTACAGAAATGCTGAAATTACAACTAGGGCTGGAAAACAAATTACTGTAATATTCCTATATATGCCATCAGCACCACAAGTACTTATTGCATGGGTTTCTTATTTATTTATTTTGGAAACAACAGGCTGCTGACCCTTCTTTCAATTAGAAGAAAGTGCTTAAGGAAGCAGTTGCAGAAAACCGTAAGCTTTAAAATGCATTTATTGTGCATATATAATTCAAACAAGTCTCTTCCATGGAAGCAGCCAAATCTACACTGAAATATAAACATACATTCCTAAGCTAGAATGACTCAGCTGTGTGTGGGGGGGAGAGTGGGGGATACTGACAGAGAGGCTGCCTTCATTCTTTATCACTTCTTCCTGTTAAGGCTTTCTTTATTTAGCTCTCAGGACCTCCAGGCTGTGAAGCTGTTTCGGCACAACTCGAGGTAACCATAGATTGTGAAGCTCTCTGTTTTCTTTAGTTAATTTGCATCAGCCAAAACCTAAGGAGCACATATTCTGTCTTCAGCAGTGAGACACTTGTACACTTCACTATCTGTGGTTTTGATCTGCCTTATTGCCTATTCAGGTAAAGGGGGGGTTATTTGCACTCCAATAGGTGCCGTCTGCACCACATGGTTTCATTCAACTTGTGTAGTTTGCAGGCTTCCAAATGGGGATGCTTGAGAAGAGCTTGTCCCAAATAGGACGGAGGGCTGGTACAACCGGTCCAGGGGTACCATAATTAGATCACAGATATATTACAAGGTCTTCTGCCACCGGGAGATAAATGAGAAGATACCAGGAAATATATTATTAACTACCTATCCTCCTTATTTCCGTTCAGCTAACAACGTTCGGTTCCATTACTGCTGCAACCTGTAATTTGCAAGTCAGTTAGAAAGCTGATGCTGCCCGGATAACTTAAATTGGTGATACTTTAATACACAGTTATTCATATTTTAATGAGTCAGATCATGCAAGAATTAGAAGTAAACATACTTGAAATGTTGTGTAAAGGAAAAGTGAAGCCTACTGGAAAACACGGATTTGTTTCAGAAGCCAAGCAAGTTTGTTCCCTCTTGTAACAGCTCCCAGTTCTGAACATACCTCTCAACATTACAAGTTGTCTTTATTACGCCTATTCTGCAAACTGAGTTATGGAGAATGTTTCTTAAAACTTCTCTAGTCTGACAATACCACCCCCCAAAAAGAGATAGGGAAACTCCAAAGTCCTCTTAAAATACTAACAATCATTTCAGAAAACACTGATTTAAGAAAACAATCTCTTTATGTCTTTTACTCCTTTGCTTTCTTAACTGATATGAAAAGGAGAGGGTTCTAATCTATTTGGATGGTAGGGAATCCAAGCCAGGCGTCTAAGCAAAACACTGCTACAGCTAGATTTTGCTCACAAAAGGAACTACATTTTTTAAAAAAAATCAGCTTATTTGCTTACATGAATCACTAACCACATGCCTGTAGTTTAAATAGCCAGCAGAACCTACAAACTGTAAACAGATTGCACTCCGTCTTGCCTGTTACATTCAACAAAGAGCAACGGAACAGAAAATTAAATGTTGCTGGCAAACTCACATCCACATGCAGCTATGGAAGAAAAACTGGTACTTACACAACTGCACAGTAAAATGTCCCAGTTTCTCTTTTACATGTTAACAGCAAACCAAACAAAGATCTCAGCTCTCTCGTCAAGTCACTGCTTCCACTACACTGATCAGCCAGGCAGAACAGGCCCTTACGGATTGTCTATGCAGCAGGGAGATAATGGAACCATATTCTCAGCTGGGACTGGAGATGCCTAACCGCTATCTACTGAGCACCGTATGCCTGCTCACAAGCATTAATCAGGGAGTACAGTTGTTCCACTCCTTTATGCCTTCTCCTCCCCCAAGGAATTTCACAATTAGCACATGAATCAAAGATGCACACATGCAGAGCGCTTGTACACGTCTTTAACTGGATATCTGAACACTAGTTAACTGTATTCATGGATTACCAATATGAAACTTCTCTTAAATGAAAACACACAAACACACAGTTCAAAAGTATGCACACAAATGGGTATCAATCTACATACATGACTCCTGCAGTTTACTCATTTATTAATTCCTACTATGACCACAAAATAGATAATTACATAAATCTGTGTGTATATGTAATATATATTTATGTGCAAATATTATAACTGTCTGTCTGTCTGTCTGTCTGTCTGTCTATCTATCTATCTATCTATCTATCTATCTATCTATCTATCTATCTATCTATCTATCTATCTATCTATCTATCTGAGAGAGATGTCTGTGTCAGGCCTTTCTTGTGGTACTGTTTTAACTGTTGCAGACATCTCTCTATGGTGCAATACCATTTTCTTCATTTGTATTAACAGAAGGATGCCTTGGTACTTACCGTGAAGGCTCTTTCTCTTCCGAGGCGAAGGGCATCTCATGATTGGGTGTTTTCCCGCTGCTCCCAGGAGGCAGGACCAAACAGAACTTCCTGTCTCCTTGGCGGGAAGACCGCCCCAATCCTCAGTTACTGGCTTGCCTAGCTCCTAGAGAATTGCTAAACAAGACTGAGAACCGTAAACAAGTAAGGAAGGAAACAGGAGTGTTTAAAAAACATAGAACATTGAACCTATATGACCCCGGAGGGTTAAATGGCAACTGGACCGCCAACGAGCGGAAACTTGAGAACTTCAGTCCCGTCGTCACTAACGGAGTGTTGACGAACGGGGTGTAGGCCGAGTAAACGTCATCAACTGCTTGGACGCTCATCCAATGGTACGATGTGCATTCTGGTCTGCAGATGAGTAGATAGTCCGTCCGGGTGGGCCAGATGCCCTTCGCCTCGGAAGAGAAAGAGCCTTCACGGTAAGTACCAAGGCATCCTTCTCCTCCGAGGCAAGGGCATCTCATGATTGGGACCTTCTAGAGCTCCCATAGTGGGTGGGTCAGTTCTCTTCCAGCACATGTTGGAGGACTCTGCGTCCGAAGGCCGCCTGAGCCGATGACCAGGTGTTAATTCGGTAATGTTTGATGAATGTATTGATAGTAGACCAAGTAGCCGCACGGCAAATTTCGTCCACTGGGGCCTGTCGGTTGAATGCGGCTGAGGTTGCCGTGCTGCGAAGGGAGTGAGCGGTGATGCCCTCTGGAGGAGTAACCTTGGCTGCTCTGTAGGCCTCTATGATGCACCTACGCAGAGTGTAGCTTATAGAAGCGGACGACATTCTTAAGCCCTTGTTGGGATTGGAAATGTTGATGAACATCGAGTCAGATTTTCTAAACTCCTCTGTTCGATCAATGTAGATGCGGATAGCCCTACGGAGATCCAGGGTATGCCATGCTTTCTCAGTCTGACCGGACGGATTTGGGCAGAATGATGGAAGGGAGATGTCTTGAGCTCTATGAAAGGAAGAATTGACTTTTGGTAGGAAGGCTGGGTCCAACCTCAGAACAACCTTATCTTTATGGAACGTGCAGAGACCTTTGTGGATCGAAAGGGCTCTGAGCTCCGAGACTCTGCGGGCTGAAGTGATAGCTGTCAAAAATAATACCTTCATCCGAAGGAACTGAAGGGATACCTTTCGCAGAGGCTCAAATGGTGCCGAGGTGAGAGCCTTTAAGACTAGGTTTAGCTTCCAAGTGGGAAATCGGTGGATGGTAGGAGGACGTATGTGTGTGACACCTTTCAGGAAGGCAGAAATGTCCCTGTGTTGAGAGGTAGGAGCACCTTCTATAGAAGGAATGACAGTGGAGATGGCTGCAATCTGACGTTTGAGAGTTGATGCTGATAATTTCAGCCTTACTCCCTCCTGTAGGAACTCCAAAATTTTACTAACTCCCGGATTTAGGGGGTCGATTTTTTTCCTGAGTCCCCATCTCACGAAAGCCTTCCAGGTTGCCGTGTATATCCGACGCGTAGAAGGTTTGCGGGCTTCTAGGATAGTCCCTACCACTTCCTGAGAGTAACCACAAGCTAAGAGTCTTGAGCGCTCAAGAGCCATGCGGTCAAGCAGAACCATTGGGGCTTTGGATGGGTTAGAGGGCCCTGCTGAAGCATTGTTGGAGTGGTTGGGATCTGCCATGGCTCCTGTACCGAGAGACTGCGGAGAGTCGCGAACCAGGGCCTGCGTGGCCAAAAGGGGGCCACTAGAAGAACCGTGGCTCTTTCCTGTCGAATCTTGCGCAGGACTCTGGGAAGAATTGGAATCGGTGGGAAGGCGAACAGCAGCCCCTGGGGCCAGGGAAGAAGAAGTGCATCCGTCCCCTCCGCTCTTGGATGGTAATACCTGGAAAAGAACCGAGGGGTCTTGTGATTGTTGGCGGATGCGAAGAGATCTATTACGGGTTGGCCGAACCTGTCTGTGATGGCTTGGAAGGTCAAGTTGTCGAGGGACCACTCGCCCTCTTCCACCGTTTGTCGGCTTAGCCAATCTGCTTGTGTGTTTAGTACCCCTCTGATGTGCTCTGCCTTCAGCGATAGAACGTTGGATTGTGCCCACTGGAAGATCAGAGACGTCTCCTGGTGAAGGGCCATGGACCTGGATCCTCCCTGTTTGTTGACGTACGCCTTCGTGGTCATGTTGTCCGAGCGCACGAGGACATGATGGTGTTGGAGGTCCCTTGAGAATGCCAGCAGGGCCAACCGTACTGCCCGAAGCTCCAGGAGGTTGATGTGGAGCTTCCTTTCCTGTGGTGACCAACGACCCTGTGCTACTTTGGAGTTGAGGGTAGCTCCCCAACCTTCCAAACTGGCATCCGTGAAGACCTGCAGCGGATCTTCGTGTATATACTGTAGGCCTTTGCTCAGATTGGAAGGGTTGGTCCACCACCGAAGGCTGTTCTTCACTGAGAATGGTACTTGGATTTGCTTGTGTATTCTGCGGGTAATGTCTCTCTGAAATGGCCGGAGTAGCCATTGGAGTGGGCGCAGGTGGAATCTCGCCCATGGAACGATATTTATGCTTGAGACCATATGACCCATGAGCTTCGCTAGCGCCTTTAAGGTGGATCTTTTGTTCAGTATTGCCGCTTTGGCTAAGTTGATTATTTTGAGGATTCTTTTCTGTGGTAAGGAAAGAGTGTTTGTGATTGAGTTTATGTGAACTCCGAGATGGATGATGTTCTGTGATGGTTCCAATGAGCTCTTCTCCAAGTTGAGAATGTACCCGTGTTCCTGCAGGATCTGCGCAACTCGCGCGGTGTCCGCCAGGGACTGGCGTCGGGACTGGGCACATACCAGAATATCGTCCAGATAAGGGTGGACTTGAATGGATTCCTGTCTGAGAATTGCCATGATGGTTATGAGGATCTTGGAGAAGACTCGGGGTGCTGAGGAAAGCCCAAAGGGGAGTGCCCTGAACTGATAGTGCTCCTGGGCATAAGCGAATCGGAGGAATCGCCTGTGAATAGGGTGGATAAGGATATGAAGATAGGCTTCTTTGAGGTCTAACGCCGTCATGTAGGTTCCCGGGAGGAGAGATTCCACAATTGAACGCAGTGTTTCCATTCGAAAACGCTTCTTTTGGACCCTGCGGTTGACAAATTTCAAATCCAAGATTGCTCTCCAGTCCCCATTTGATTTGGGGACCGTAAAAAAGATGGAGTATACTCCCTGGAACCTTTCCTGGGTCGGAACAACCTCTATGGCCTTCAGCTGCTGGAGATGGATAATAGCTTGAAGGGTTCTTAGATGTTTCTTCCTCTTTGCTGGAAGGGGGGAAAGGATGAAGCGATCCGGAGGTGGGGTAGAAAATTCCAGGAGGTAACCCCTGGAAACTATTGGCATAACCCAGTTGTCGGGGTTTGAATGTTGCCACCTGCTCGCAAACGCCTGCAGCCTTCCCCCAATATGAAGAAATGTAGAGTCATTGGGGGTTAGGTTTGGCAAACTTGTCGGATTTGTCCGAGCGAGTTTGTTGACCCTGCCTGAAGAACCTGCCGCCTTTACGAAATGATCGGGAATTGTTGTTATTTGAGCCCCAGGATCCTTTTCTAGATTCTGATCTGTACCTGAAGGGCGCTCTGGGAGCACGAAAGGACTGGTATCCAGATGGGCGATTGTCCTTTCTGAGCTGCTTAGGCATCACATGACGTTTGTCTCTAGTTTCTACTAGGATTTTGTCTAATTTTTCACCAAATAATCTCCCTTCTTGAATGGGATAGGCCATTAAGGAAGATTTGGCCTTGAAATCAGCAGGCCAAGCTCTGAGCCATAAGGCTCTCCTAACAGAGGTGATTGAAGCCATAGATTTGGCTGAAAAGGAAATTGTGTCCAGAGAGGCATCCGCCATCAAGGAAGTTGCCTTGAGGACCCTATCCAGGCCAGCAGCCACGCGTTGGTTCTCCTGAGGAACTAGCTGGATTAGTTTCTTTATCCAGAGGTAAGAGGCTCTGGCAAAAATGGACGTCGTTGCGCTTGTTTGGATGGCCATGGCAGCAGCCTCATGAGCCTTCTTAGTCAACGCCTCAGCTTTCCTGTCTAGTTGGTCTTTGATGGATCCAGCACCATCTTCAGGAACTAGGCCAGGGTTTTGTAGGTCAATAACAGGAGCCTCCACCAGGGGAACCTTAAGAAGGCTCATGGCATGGGGTGCTAAGATGTAATTCTTTTTAACTCCACTGGGGATTTGCTTCCCTGACGTGGGATTGTCCCATTCGTCCTTGACCGCCTGCAGGAAAAATTCTGGGAATGGTACCGTGTTAGTCTGGGTCCGTTTCCTAGGAAAGCACTCCTGCACTCCCCGCTTGCACTTTGGGGTAGGTTCCTCCAAGGCTTCCTGATCCTCATAGAGGTCCAGTGCCAACAGGGCCTTAGCTAACAGGTTCTGAAAGTCATCCCCAGAAAACAGCCTTGGCTGTTGCTCATCTGAAGGCGGGATGTCTTCGTCAGAGTCATATTCGCCTTCTTCGCGCTCCCCTGGGTCAGAAGACTGATCCTCCTCGGAGGAAGGGTCCTCTTCCTGAAGTACTGTGGTGTGGACTGAGGCCTTCTTGGCCGCCTTAGTGGGCCACTTAGAAGAAGTAGAGGGGATAGGTTCAAGATCCTCTCTATCAGTACTATTAGGGTAGGAGGAAGAAGAATGTGGGGAAGCTTGTTGCACCACCCAGGGGAAGGGGGGGGGGAAAGCCTCATTTGAAAGGCTTGGAAGGCTTGCCATTGTCTTTGCAGGGCCAGGTTAACTAAGTCATTGGCCTCCTCATTGGTAAATGTTCTCCCCTCACCCACAGCGCTCGAAGGGGGGGGATGCCACCTCCCGCCTGGAGCCCCCCTACCGGAATTCCAAGGTGGTTCAAAGGCTGCACCGAGGTTGCAGGCTGAACTGGAGCCGGCTGCCTTGTGGATGATGGTGCGGGCTTGGAGGAGCCGATCTTGGGCTTGCTGGAGCGTCTCTTCTTTTTATGAGCGCCGGGGAGGGGCGCTACCTTCGGCGCCGATTTTCGCGCCTTTTTCTTTGCTGGCGCCTGCTCTTCCTGCTCGCCCGAAAACCTCGCCGCGGCTCCCTCCCTTTCCAATGATCCGTCGTTGCGGTCATTGGAGGGGGTTTGGGCGGAGTGGACCAGCCCGCTGGCCTGATAGTCTTCCACGGAGAGGAGGTCGTCCTCTCTCCCCGTTGCTGCGTCGGCCATCTTGATTAAGAGCCAGTCTCCTCGGCCCCGGCCAACCCGCGCTAGCGGGGAGGGGGGGAACGAAACGGGGGGGGGGAGGAGACGAACAAACAACAAGTACACGCCAACGGACAGAAACAAAGGGATAATTTTTTTTATTTTTTTTTAAATTAAGGCTAGAGCTAGAAATGGTCGCTGCTCTCCGGACAAGGCAGGACAAAAAACTGAGGATTGGGGCGGTCTTCCCGCCAAGGAGACAGGAAGTTCTGTTTGGTCCTGCCTCCTGGGAGCAGTGGGAAAACACCCAATCATGAGATGCCCTTGCCTCGGAGGAGAATGCTCATTTAATCTTTGCAGACTTGGTCAAGTCAAACTTTGGTGAAGGGATAAGCTGGCCATTTTTTTTTTTTTTTGTTACCTATTTGGCTGTATAAAATTGGGGGAAACCCAATTGGGAAATCACATATTCTAAACAGTATGATGCTATTTCACTTGGGAATATTACTACAAACAAAATACTCTTCAGAGCAATTTCAAAATCTAAAGCATGCTACCATTTAGAAATCATCATGGCAACAACCCAACAGAACTAAATGCTTAGGCCCATTTACGAGGCACAAGCGAAGCAGCCGGGCCCCCAACTATTCCTTGATGCTGTTCCGTTGGGCAACGCCTCCCCTCCTAGCTTCCAAATGCAATTGTTGAGCCTGCCAAAGGGAGAGAAGAGAGCAACTAGGTGTCATTCATTACATCTAGATCCAGATCCAGCAAAGAGCTCCCTCCCTCCAGTTCTGACTGCCATCGCCATCAGGCTATCAGGGGGAAGGCATTCTTCTGTCACGTCTGAACCAAGCTACCAGCTGATGACTCTTTGTATTGCTAAGGCCATCCAAGGAAGGGGAAGCAGCATCCAGGCCCTCAATCTAGCACCTCTGGACCAGGTCGAGTGGAAAACTTCCTCATGGCTTTCCACTGGCATCAAAAGGAAGGCAAAAAGCAGCCAGAGCACTTGTCCGTGATGTCTGGATCTAGTTCAATCGAGAATTCTGTTCCCCATTCAACACTGGATTTAAATTTAAATTTTCATTTGTATGGGTTTTTGGTCCCTGTAGCTGCCTCAAAAGTTATTTTTGGCTGGAAATGTGAGAAAAATATTCTACATAGTAAATAATTTATTTTAATGAGCTAAATGCACTTAACTGTGTTGGCCTGTAAGCCATAGAATATCTTGGGTTTCTGGCATGGATACACTGAGAGGCATCAGGCATCAGTTATAATGTCTTTGCCTCAATTTTCCACCTGAAACATGGTCTTAGGCAGTGACCGATTACCGGACTTTCTACATTCTTTCCCCTTATTTTTGAACATGGTTAATGTGCCCATATATTTGGAGTTATCTATTTTCTACTCTCTAAAAATTCAAACCAGTTTCCAGCCTGAACCCAATCCTATCACAGCACACACACTGCCCTCTTTTCAATGCATAAAGGTGTATAAAAACTACCTATCAGCCCCCAAACCTTTGCAGCTGTTTTCTGGATCCTACCAGTTACCCCAACATCATGTTTGGACTACTCACTCTTGCTGAAATCACTCAACCTCCTCACCTTGGACCTTACACCTCTTAGCTGGTTTTCTGAATCCAAGCCAGCTTCCACAACCTCATGGTTGATTCACTTATTGCCCCCCCACACACACACACACCTTTGGCTGAAATCACTGACCTTTGTTCCTGCACAAACACGCAAACTAATTCCCCATGTTTGTCTGAAAGTATGTTCATGTGTTTGCATTGGTTGTGGTAACACTGTTCTGTGGGGCGGGGGGAGCATTTCAGGCTGCCACAGGAAGGGACAGCTGAGAAAGTCAAGTTCTACAGGCTTAAGTAGTTGTTCCTGAGGAAATATTGTGAACACATGACCACATGAAGCTGCCTTATACTGAATCAGACCCTTAGTCCATCCCAGTCAGTATTGTATACTCAGACCGGCAGCAGCTCTCCAGGGTCTCAGGTAGATGTCTTTCACATCACCTACTTGCCTAGTCCCTTTAACTTGAGATGCCAGGGATTGAACCTGGGACCTTCTGCATGCCAAGCAAATGCACTACCAGTGAGCCACGGCCCCTCCCCAGATCCAACCCCAAGCCAACAACCAGGGTATACAGTCATGGTGCAACTCAAGCCACTTTTGAAAATTATTTGAATTTAAAATCATTTTATGATGTGTCACCTGCCACAGGAAGGAGAATCAGGCTTCTGTACTGAGAAAAACCAAAAGACACACAAAGCACACACTGCCCCACAGAATGCACACGTTTCTTTGTACAGTCCAACATGGTCCATCTGAGTCAAAGTCTTTGTCTCTTAACCGGTCATAACAGAAAAAAAATCATGTGTAAAATGGGCAGTGATGTACGCACCTATGCCATTACACTTCAAAATGTGCAAGCTTCAGAGGTCAGTGTAACAGCCACATTAAAAAGAAACCCATGCATACTTATATAAACAGCATGGCTAATTTCCTGTTTGTAAAATGCAAGACCATTAATCTCTTTCCATCTCATATGCAAAATGGTTATAGCAATGATAATTACCTACTCCACAGGGGTGTATAGAGGCTTAGTTAATATTTAAAAAGCAATTTGGCATTTGTGGACAAATGGTACTAAATATAGGTACAGTTTATTAGTGCCATTATTATTGTGATCACTTCCAAAGATTTCATTGTGAATATTCCACAAGGCACATACTGTATCCAATTTTGTGAAATAACATGTGTATTCCAGGCGTACATGGCCAACTGTTTCTAATAAGCATGTAGATATTATGTTTATAGTTTGTGAAACAATGCCCCACTACCACAGTGTGTTTTAACGACACCCTGTCAGCCAAGTACAGCCACAAGCCAGCTGACTTCCGCAATTCCATAACTGACTTTAGTCTGCTTTGGACAAGGTCCCAAGTTATCTGAAGCACTGAATTCTGAAAAACGGTATGAATCAACTACAAAATACTCAAGTATTTCTTTGAAAATTCTGAAAATATGAATGACACCTTAAATGAAAGAATGACTTCAATGTGGAAGGTAGAAGAGGGGGACACTAATATGATAAAATAAACTTATACCAACCACTCAGTACCAATAAAACATACAGTTCATGCCAACACAGTCTGAGACTCTCTGAAAGAAACTTAGCCCACCAGCTAGAAGAAGTAGAGTTGTTTTTTATACCCCGGTTGCCTCTACCTTTTAAGGAGTCTCAAACCGGCTTACAATCACATTCCCTTCTCCTCCCCACAACTGACACCTTGTGAGGTAGGTGGGGCTGAGAAAGTTCAGAGAGAACTGTGAGTAGCCCAAAAGTCAACCAAAGTCACCCAGCAGGCTTCACATGTATGAGTGGGGAAACCAACCCTGTTCACCAGATTAGAGTCCACCGCTCATGTGGAGAAGTGGGGAATCAAACCCAGTTCTCCAGATTAGTCCACCACTCTTAATTGCTACACCATCAATCATCAATCAATGTTGTGTCTCAATAAAATCCTACCCCTCGGTGTTCATCTGTAGTTCTTAGTGACACTAGCGGCCACTGATCAGTCTGAATTGCCAGCATGTTTGCACATGCACATTTTTGGGAAAATTCAGTGCAGGTATTTGTGACCGCTCATCACACAATGAACCAACCTAGTTGATCTGATAGATGCTTTTGAACATGGTTAAGTTCTATAGCTGAAGTAGTTCACAGTGCAATTTGCAGAACCCAAACACCCAGACAATTTGCTCACAGGCTCTCTCTTGCTCATATTTATATACACAAATAGGAATGACAGTTACCAACAGCAGTAACTGGATGGAAAAGCAAAGAAACCCAGGACTGTGCATAATTAAAATATGGCATGTTGTTTCCCACATTCTCAGCACCATCCTGGTATGTGTTGAAGCTGGGACACAAGCATACAAGAGAAGCAAATTAGGCCTAGAAGGAAAGTGCATGGCTTTATGTTTTCCCATCAGCTCTCCTCCTCTCCTCTGATGCTTATCTAAGGACTGGATGAGTTGAGTATACCTGGTCAAGTCTGCTGCTAATTCATTCAAGCATCAGGTTGACTTGAGCAGCAGCAAAAGAAGTCCACAAGAACCTATTGTCAGTACAGGTTAGGAGCTGTTGAAATGTCCAGCATAGTTCCATCTCCAAGCAGAGCAGAGAGAAAAAAAAGAGTATGTGAATGCCAAGCCATCCTCGCTACCTCTGAATTGACCTTTTGAGCACCTAGTTAAGTGAAGACACTACATGGGGAATCACCATCCTTCCTACTGGCTTCCTCATGCAAGACGTTCACATGAGCTGTTGCAGAGAAGGGGCTGTGGTTCAGTGGTGGAGCATCTGCCTGGTATGCAGAAGGGTTCAAGCCCTGCCATACACGGCTAAAAGGATCAGGTGCTATGGAAGACCTCTGCCTGAAACCCTAGAGAGCCACTGCCAGTCTGAGTAGACCAATGGTTCTCAACCTTTTTTGCTCCATTCCCCACTTTCACCATTGTTCAGAACATAATTCCCCTTCCCAAGTCATAAACTTTATTGAATGTCGCAGAATAAATGAAAAACAAACTACAATTTTACAGACTGTACATAATCTACAGGACATAACACTTTGCTGAATAGTGGTCCCAATCCCCCCCACTGGAACCCTAAAATTCCCCCAGGGGGGAATTCCCCCCCTTGTTGAGAACCCATGGAGTAGACAATACTGATAATTGATGGACCAATGGTGTGTGTGTGCGTGTTAAGTGCCGTCAAGTCGCTTCCGACTCATGGCGACCCTATGAATGAAAGTCCTCCAAAATGTCCTATCCTTGACAGCCCTGCTCAGATCCTGCAAATTGAAGGCCGTGGCTTCCAATGGTTGGATTCAGTATAAGGCAGCTTCATATGTTCATGTGTTTAAGAGTCTGTTTCAGCTCCATTTTACTTACTCTAGCCTGCTGTGGCTTAGCTGACCATACGCAAGCCCTGCCCCAAAAGTGATCTATTTTACTTGCTAAGGAGAAGCATAGACTTCCGGTAGGGCCAGGAGGGGTTCCAGCTGTGTTGATATTGGCTCTAAGGAATTTAGTTGTTTTTACTCTGCTAAACAGAAGCATGTAATACACTTCCTCTCCTGATGGACGTGGGATCAGCTCCTGAATGCTGTTTTCTGCTAATAAAATATCTAAATGATTTGAGGAAATGGCATATGTGCCACCCCTAAATGATACAATGCAGAAGTTCCCAGGTTTCCTCTTTAAAACTGATGTTCCATAATTGTGCTTCAATTTGGCTCCTGTACAACTAATTAAAATGCTTGCAAAGAAGACACTGTCAATGATATGATATGATATGATATGATATGATATGATATTCCAAAAAGTAGAACTCTGAAAGCAGGAACAAAGCAATTACTACTCACTGTCATAATAATTTAAACATTTTTCTTTTAAAAAAATATAATGGGATGTTATCCACTTCTGCACTATATAGACACAAATGTACTTGAAAGATGCTCCCATGAACCAAATGCTGGAGGCTATATCTTCAGCATTTTCAACCTCTGCCATTCTATCTGTTACATGCAGGTCTCATATGATCCATGATTTTCTTAGAAGATCACAAGGACAAACCACAACTGAAGTAACAGCAACAGCCAAACTCACACAGCATACGCCCAGAGCAATAGCAGCAGGGGCAAACAGTATCTTCAGCATCTTTGCCTGAAAGATAAAACCATGGGTTTTTTTTCTGAAAAGAAGAACTGGTCAAAGTAAAAGTCTTCTCTTTGGGAGGTAAGCTCAGATTCTGGAAGACTCTGTCTAAAGTAAAATGCCAGAGGATACAGGCTTGGATGCACCGGAGAATTTCCACAAATGGAGGAGATTTCTTCAGCAGAGCACTGCTTCCTCTCCTCCCACCCTCACAGATCCTTCTCCGCCAAAAAGCCACGCACCTGGAGCTCCCTAAGACTTCGGAGCCCTGAGCAGCCAGAGGTACAGAGAGACTCAACCTCCTTTCAAAGAAATGGAACCTTGTTTACTCACCGAGAGGAAGAGACATATGGGGAAAGTAAGAAGGACAGAATAAAAGGAGAGATTCCCTCCCCCCCAGTCTAAGATGGAGGGCACAGCAGAGCTCTGCTGCATGTGTGCACTCCCCAGCAAGGCAGGAGGGAAATTGGAAGCTTCAGGCTATTTCCGCCAGGGAGACAGGAAGTAGAAGATTTAGTTCCTGCCTCCCCTAGCAATGGATGGGAATAACCATCCATTGCTACAAGATGCCCTTTCCTCAGAGCGGGAATGAAAAGCTAAATAGCCTAGCATTTATTTTTGTTTTGTTTACTCAAGTAGGTTCAGGTGTAGTATCGGTACAAGTTGAGACCTATAAGACCTTTTTATTTGGTTTATTATTCACTGGTTATGGATAAACTAAGAACTATTTTTAATATATGTCTGCATTTTCAAATGTTTAATAATATTGCTTCATTCACCATTTTTCCAACCCCACACAGTAAAGTGTACTGTTGTATTCTACACATTGTGAAGTTATCAGATTACCCTGCAGTCTGAACTCTGCCCTCCTTAGTGACAGTCGAAAAGAGCAAGATTCCAGTAGCACCTTAAAGGCTAACAAAATTTCTGGCAGGGCATGAGCTTTCGTGAGCCACAGCTCACTTCTTCAGATACAGCGAGAATGTGATTCCATCTGTCCTTAAGTAGAGAGGAGTGAATTAGATACATAATGGCAATGTAAATGTCAAAAGCAAGTAAATGACATTAGCAGGCATGATTGGATTAGGTGTGATATGCAGAGGGGTAGTAGGAGTGGAGAAATTAGCATTGGTAATGAGACAGGAATCTCAGATCTCTATTAAGTTCTGGAGAATGCAGTGTCTTGAGCTTCATTATTACCGTATATACTCGCGTATAAGCTGAGTTTTTCAGCCCAAAAAAAGGGCTGAAAAAGCCCAACTTGGCTTATACGCAGGTCAATACGGTAGGTGGAGGGAGTGGGGGACTTACTGCCGCCGCCTGCCCGCTCGCCTTCCCTGCGGCCTGGGATGGGCCGGCGGGACCTCCTGCACTCAGGGAGGGGGCCGCCGCCACCGCCGCCTGCCCGCGCGCCTTCCCTGTGGCGGTTTCTTTCTCTCCCATCCCACCCCATCCCACCCCATCCCAGCGCGCCTTCTGTGTGGCGGCGGTGGCTTCTTTACCCCCCACCCCACCCCATCCCAGCGCGCCTTCTGCGTGGCAGCTTCTTCCCCCCCCCACCTCAGCGCACCTTCTGCATGGCAGCAGCGGCTTCTTTCCCCCCACCCTACCCCATCCCATCCCAGCGCGCCTACTGCGTGGCGGCAGCAGCAGCGGTTTCCCCCCCACCACCACGCTGTCCCACCTTTCCCCGTGGCCCCGTCTGGCTGGCCAGCCCGGGGGCCAGGGCCGGTCCTCCCGCTCGCCAGCTGATCAGCAGGCCTGCTGCGCATCACCTCTCCCGGTGAGTAGGGGCTCTTCCCCCTCTCCCCGTAGGATGGCGCTGGGGTCGGGGTGGGTCTTGAGGGCCCGGGAGCCCGGGCGGGAGGGCGACCCGGGGCAGGGGCGAGATCGTCCTCCTGCTCTAAAATGGCGGCCGCCATTAAAATGGCGGCCGCCATGTTAGAGTGCTGCAGTATTGACCCTCGGCTTATACTCGGGTCAATACAGTTTTCCCTTTTCTGAGGCAAAATTTGGTGCCTCGGCTTATACTCGAGTATATACGGTAGTTGTAATTCAGCAGTCTCTCTTTCTAATCTCCCTTTGAAGTCCCTTTGTAAGAGAATTGCTACAGTAAGTGTTATGGGAGTTCAGAACTACACAGTAAACTGAATGTCAATATCAGATCCAATCTAGATACCTTCCATTATTTTAGACATTTATGTAACTTGATAGGTATGTTTGTTAACTGGGATGAATAGCCATTGTTTCATCCCTGGGCAGGAGATAGCCCTAATTCTTGGCTCCAACACTTCTTCTGCCAAAAGCTCACTCTGTGTGTGTGTTTGTGTGTAAAGTGCCGTCGAGTCGCAGCCGACTTATGGCGACCCCTTATGGGGTTTTCATGGCAAGAGACTAACAGAGGTGGTTTGCCAGTGCCTTCCTCTGCACAGCAACCCTGGTATTCCTTGGTGGTCTCCCATCCCAATACTAACCAGGGCCGACCCTGCTTAGCTTCTGAGATCTGACGAGATCAGGCTAGCCTGGGCCATCCAGGTCATGGCAAAAGCTCACTCTGCAGAAAGCTATTTCTAAATATGGTAATGTTTTGTAAGGTGTAAGTAAAAAGCCAGTCCTTCAGGTCCTTTCAGTTAGAGGTCTTTTCAGAAAGGGGCAAATGCCACTGTACCTCTAAGTGAATGAACTGTAATACCCACTGTTCCCCCCCACACACAGATGTATAGACTACAACAATTTAGTCCTCAATCCATCTAGAAACAGGGGCTCTTCTTCCCTAGCGAGAACTGTGTGAAGGCAATAGGCTCATTTTGTCTGGAGGCTTTGGACTCTCCAAGATAAAACTGAAGAGCCTTCTGACATCTGACCACTGCCAGTTCTTCTCCTTTGGAGGAGGGAAACTTGGACTAGAAGGAAAGAATAAGTTTCTGTTCTCCATCGAATCATTAATTGCACTTAAGTAAAAAGTTTGGGTTCAGACGGAATACAACTTTGCTATCCTGAAAAACTGCACACACACTTATTGACAGAGAGCACCGCCGGCTCTGAAATGCTATAAGGAAATAAAATGGCTATGTCTGTTAAAGAAAAACAGGCTTTAAACTGAACTCTAGTGGAACAACAGCCAGAGATACAATGACAATCCCAAGAGTACCATTAGTACTGTACTGAGGTTTCAACCAATGAACCACTAGAGTATTGGGCAAAGCCACCCATTTCAGAAACAGTTTGATGTGCAAAGCTCAGACAGAGGCCTAAGCCCTACTGGACGTATAATTGAAACTACAGCTAACATTGACTGTCGAAGTGCATTGGTACTGAGACAGTGCTGCACACGGAGCTGAAAGGACTTTAACAGAGTGCGCCTTGAATAGATTTATAACTGTACACAACACCTGCAAGTCTCGACTAAGGCAAAATAAATGAATAAATAAAATCTTATATAAGCTGAAAGGGGGTGCTTCAATAAAATCTAGCAAAGTAGGATAACTCTATCAGCGAATATCCAACCTTTTATAACTGGAGCCTTAGATTCTTCAGAATGTTAGATAGAATATATATGCTTGAGAATAAAGAAATAGTCCCTGAGAAAATAATAGGATATGTTTTTAGGGAATTTGCAGGGCAACAGTTATTGGAAAAGATTTTTTTAAAATATTTTTAATAGTTGCTTTATTGTACTATCATGTTGCTGGATGCGACTTGCACTGAAAGCCTTGGGTGATGATTAGCTGTAGAAATGGGGGATAGAAAATTTTCAAATAAATAAAGTACTAACAATTTCTCCCAGAAATCTCCAGAATTACTGAACTACAGACTCTCAACCTCCACAAATCAAGGCTGCCAAGCTAGTGAGATGCCATCACAATGATCTCTGCCTGAAGGTCCTTTGCATTTGGAGAACATAAAAGAAATATTTGAAGATATACTGAATGAGATACTGGCCAATCTAGTTAAGTATTGCTTATTCTAACTCCCAGAGGCTCTCAGGAATAGAAAGGGAAGGTTCAAAACCAAACCCAGAACTTTCTGTATGCAAAAGAATGTGGTTTCCATGAAAGAAAGATAATGGTAAACAGAAGACCTTTTGATCAATAGTTGGAAGGATTTGTGAAAAGATAGGTAGAAATGACAGGACAGTAGATGTTGTTTCATTTTTTGTAAAAGTTCTTTGCCCAATTTTAAAAAGTACAAGCAGTTTCTTTCTAGGACAGATGTATGCATATGCTGACATTGCCATTTGGGACCTGCAGTTTCAATCTGCCGTGAACAAAACTCATAAATGTCTTCAGCCATGATTGGCTATTATTCTGGTTGGCATTCAAAACTTCAAAATCTATAGGTTCCCTTAGTGAAATGTCTGATTGGTTGTTCATATGGAATCCTCCACCTTAAAAAATAAAATAAAAGCACTGTCCTTCAGTGTTACTCCTCTGAAGATGCCTGCCACAACTGCTGGCGAAACATCAGGAAAGAAAATACCAAGACCATGGTCACACAGCCCGGATAACCTACAAGAACCAATGAACTCTGACCGTGAAAGCCTTCGACAATATTTTAAAAGCAGTGCTATTCTTTCTCCTCCAAATGGGGGATATACATTTACATGTTCTGCCTTTAGAGTTTAATTTACTAATTTGTAAATCACTGTATAAGAAATTAGGAAATCAAGGTGTTATTCTATAAATTGGGAGGGGAACGCTACTTATACGCCTTGAGGAGAGGAAAGGAGGGAAAATATTATTTTATCACTATGCAAAATGAACTGTAGGTGGGTCCCATTTAAAGCATAAGAATTTTCCACAATCCCTTGACAAACGCTACTGGGAGAAAGAAAGGTATACATGGATTAATAACTGAGAGTTAATTTAACCAGTGGCTCCCCAAACAGGCCTCCTGCCACTAAGAAAGGGGCAAAATAGGCATGTACAAACCCCTTTTTCCAACGTGAGGCAATTGTTTCAAGAGCCCTGTCTGTTACCAAGAGAAAATGTAATTCTAGATGAAAGATTCCTGTGTCCTATGTACTAGAAAGAGACTTCTAGAATGATACACACAACTTCACTAATCTTATATGGGTTTCATGTCTGATGTTATCAGTGGAGAAAAAGGAAATCTCCTAAGGATATGCAATGCAGTAGCAGACTTTATCAAATTGGAAGCATGTTTCTTTGTAGGCTTTCATAATGGTTATTCCATCTTGTACTTCTAGTTTCTCATTAAGGTAGTCAATAAGCCATTTAAATTGTTACCTTTTCCTCTTCTCCATCTCAAAACTCAAACATTCCACATGCCACGACTTGGTAAAAGAATAAGGCTAAGAAAGAAGTTTTTAATCTGTTTTTCAGATACCTGATACCTTCAGCAGTATGTGGGCCTTTATAGCTTTTGAGATGAGCTTTTCAGAGGGTTCCCTCAGGAGATCAATAGCTCATCATGTCTTCAATATGACTTGTATTCCCTTGACAATCATGTCCATTCTGCATTATCTTGCTTCCAAATTTTGACAGAAAAAAATAACCTCTTTGTTGGTGGAAAGTGATGACAAGTTGCAGCAGACTTATGGCAACCCCATAGGATTTTCAAGGCAAGAGACATTCAGAGGAGGTTTGCCATTGCTTGCCTCTGCACAGCCACCTTGGACTTCCTTGATGGTCCCCCATCCAAATACTAACCAGGGCCAATGGTGCTTAACTTCTGAGATCTGATGAGATCAAGCTAACCTGGGGATTTTATACCTTTTGAAATGAGCTTTTCCAGAAGGTTCCCTCAGGACATCAATAGCTCATCATGTTTTCAATATGACTTGTATTCCCTCAACTCTCATATGTCCACTGCATAATCTTGCTTCCAAATTATGTGAGAAATAAGAAAGAAAAACCCTCTTTAGGTCCTACCATTTTTTCCTACCAGAAAGTCAGTATCCAGCTATATTAAAAAGAAATATATCACAATTCTAATTCATTATCACTCTTGATGCCTTTGGGAAAGTCTCTAATTGCAATCAAGAACAACAGTTATGATTACATGTTAAAAGACTACAAAATGTTTAAAGCAAAATGTGTGTAATTGTTTATAAAAATTAGCATTTGTTCACAAACAGATATTTTCATTCCATAGAGGTGCATCATTCCACTCCCAGAGGCAATTAATTCTCTATGTTCATTCAGTGAAAGTCCTATGCTTCAACATGTGTAGTAGAGAGACTTCCAGTCTTTTGAGCGAGTAGATGTCATGAGGCTGTGCTCTGTCCCGGGCATTTTTAAAAACTGTATTTTATTTTGGGTTTTTTTGTTTGTTTGTTTTTCTGTTTGCCCTTGTTTATCTCGTCATATGTCTAACTGAGTCTCATTCTACTTGGTTTTTCTCCCCCTTTTATTCCTTTCTCCCTTCTCTTTGTTATGGGAACTAGAGAGTAGGCTGAGTGGGGCTAGGCGTTTCTGGGCAGTGCTCCGCATTTTGTCTGCCTCGCTCTGTCCTAGTTTGTTTTAGTTTTCTTTCTAATATTTATATTTATTTTGGCTTCAATTCCCTCCTCCTTCTGTTCTAGGAGCGGGTGGGGGGGAGAGAAGAAAAGATTGCAACTATTTTAATTTTGTGTCTCTTGCTAGGGGCTCAATTTTATCTTGTTTAACCAGCGTGGTGTAATGGTTAAGAGCGGTGATTTGGAGCAGTGGTCTCTAATCTGAAGCACCAGGGTTGATTCCCCACTCCTCCACATGAATAGCAGATGCTAATCTGGTGAATCCAGTTGGTTTCCCCACTCCTACACATGAAGCCAGCTGGGTGACCTTGGGCTAGTCACAGCTCTCTGAGAGCTCTCTCAGCTCCGCCTACCTCACAGGGTGTCTGTTGTGGGGAGGGGAAAGGAAGGTGATCCCTTTATTGGTCATCTCTGTAATTGTTATTTAAGGTTTTAAAGGTGTCATCTGAAATTTTAACCTAATAAGGTTTTTAAGTATAATTTATATATAGTATGTATTTTAATTCTACTGTATCTAAAGTTGTTAGCCACCCTGAGCCCGATTGTATTTGAGAGAGGGCAGGATACAAATTGAATAATAAAAACAAATAAATAAAATGACAACTAAAAATTAATAATAATAATAATAATAAAACTAGCATAAATCAGCAATCCAGTTATAAAACAATACAAACATTTTAAAATGACTTCTACAATTGAATAGTCTTATGTGCCCTCTAGAAAGAGAGTCAGGAGCTATTACTGTCCAAAGTGAAGTACAAAATCCAATCAATATATCCCAAACTTTTGCCAGTTTTTATTTTTTTTATTTTTTTACGTTACTGTGTATGATGCAATAACATCTGGAATGGTGCAATATTATTTGGTATGTGTAAGACTTGAATAGTTTGGTCCACATAATGGTTTGAAAGTACACTACAACTGTGGAAACTAAACATATACACTATGCAAGTTTTCTGCATATGGGTACCATCTGGGAACCATCCATGTTCTATGTGTGTGTGTAAAGTGCCGTCAAGTCGCAGCCGACTTATGGCGACCCCTTATGGGGTTTTAATGGCAAGAGACTAACAGAGGTGGTATGCCAGTGCCTTCCTCTGCATGGCAACCCTGGTATTCCTTGGTGGTCTCCCATCCCAATACTAACCAGGGCTGACCCTGCTTAGCTTCCGAGATCTGACGAGATCGGGCTGTACCATGCTGCCTTCCCTCCCCCATGTTCTATACTCTTTGAGTTATCTGATACAACTCAAATAATATTTTATTGTTACACACACCAATCATTCAGTATTATCTTCTCTAACAATGTTAGATGATGTTAGAAACCTGTCTAAGGAGTCTTAATGAATCTCTGTTTCAAGGCTTCACTGGTATCATTAACTTTCAAGAGTGAATATAGGACCAATTGAGTCAGACAAAAGTAAAGGTGGATGGGTCTTTCTAAATAACATCATTTATAATTTTAATTTTGTCAGTGGATAAAATTAAATATCCAAAACTGGCTATAATTTAAACAAAACACAACTCCCTATAGGACTCAATGTGTCATCCACAACAGCGTTACATCAATCTAATAGGGTTGAAGCGCTAGGTTGGGAAATACCTGGAGATTTTGGGAGTGGAGCCTGAGGAGGGAGGGGAGGGACTTCAGTGGGGTATAATATCATAAAGTCCACCTTCCAAAGTGGCTGTTTTCTTCAGGTGAACTGATCTCTGTCGCCTGGAGATCAGTTGTAATAGCGGGATATCTCCAGCTACCACCTGGAGGTTGGCAATCCTACTTCCTAAGCCAATTGACTTTAGTGGAGTTAGAAGGGTGTAACTCTGCATAGGATGGCACTCGTAACATGTATATTGTAAACTTTTATAAACTAATGTTTTCTATGCTAAGAAAGGCCCCATGACTTGAGGCTATGAACCGTGTTTCATATTCTGACAAAGAAAAGACAAGCCTAGCTATGTTTTCAAGTTTATGTTTACACAGACCTTATCACAGCGGTATTTGTATTTCAGGCTTGAAGTAATAAGGTTACTGTGTTTTTCATCCTTGCCAAGGGGAAAAAAATAACTGATGTCTGAACACAGAGGGAAGAAGGAGGAAGAGGAGTAGTAGTTGGTTTTTATGCTGACTTTCTCTACCTTTTAAAGAGAATCAACCTGGCTCACAATCTCCTTCCCTTCTCTCCCCACAAGAGACACCTTGTGAGGTAGGTGAGGCTGAGAGAGTTCAGAGAACTGTAACTAGCCCAAGGTCATCCAGCAGGGTTCATGTGGAGGAGTGGGGAAATCAACCCGGTTCACCAGATTGGCATCCGCCACTCATGAGGAGGAGTGGGGAATCAAACCTGGTTCTCCAGATTAGAGTCCACCGCTCTTAACCACCACGCCACACCAGGAAGGACTGGATGAAGAACCGTCTAATAGTTCATATAAGATAAAGCTTTAGAAAATGATCCTACATATAACTTATGATATAAGGTACGAGATTTGGCAATGCACTTTTGTTGCCTGAATTCAATACATAATGTTTTATAGAACAGATTGAGCACACAACAGTAAATGGAAAAAGACAAGGCCACTGGCACAATTCATTTATATATGCCTCTGTTCTTGTTCATAATTAGTGAATTATCTTATCCAAAAAAGCCTAGGTATGTAGAGCTGCTTGTTGGAGGGAGGCTATTCTTCAGAGTATATTTAATGTTGCTTTCATGGTTCATCTTTGTTGTGGAAATCATTACAGCATTGCTTGCTAAGAACAATAGGCAGTGAAAGCTATTCAGACAAAGACCAATGATTATTTATTGCCTGTAAGAATCTGCTGAGGCATCAACAGTAAATATGAAAGGTCAGGAATAACATTAACTATTAAGCTTCCGTGAACAAACCTTTGCATGAAATATTAGAACGATTGATGACCTTCTGTTTGGTATTCAGCATAACTTGACAACTTCCCCCAGAGGAGTTACAAAAACATAGTTCCGTTGAAGATGTAGCAGAATTAATCTCTATGATCTGTTGGGGTGGGCACTGGAAAAAATATTGTTTTAATTCTGTATTGGAATTTAAGAAAGGGAAGATGTATCTGCTAAGTGGTATAGTGTAAGACAATGATCCAAAACTGAGACGCCCCTCCTATATCCTGCTTGTTCAGGGTACAATATAGATTCTGTATAAATCCAATTCCAGAGCTTGGAATGCAAGAAAGCTGAATAAACTTTACCTATGATTGACAACAAACTAATGGGCCGATAATTTATAGAGTCGTTTTTGTCCCCTTTTATATATACAGGTACTATTATTACATGTTTTCAGACTGTAGGGATGATATCTGAAGCACTGATTTGAGTAAAGAGGGGGGCCAATAGGTTACTCCACCATACCAAATTAGCTTTCAACAGGTCTAATGATATTCAATCAGGCCCAGGGGCCTTACCTGATCACATTTGCTTAATTAAAAATCCCACTACCTCCAGGAGAACTGGCTGCCACGGGGAGGAAAGATGTATCAGTTTTAAGAATTTTCAGAAATGCTGTTGTCCTGGGTGTGAAAAGGGCAGCCAGTTTTCTACAATGACAAAAAATAATAATCAAGCTTAGTAGTCCTTCCAGAGTGTTTTTCTAGCAAGGCGCCCATCCACCCCATCAATTGCACTGCGGAGAAATAGGAGTTGTTGTTTTTTTAACTGAGGCAAGCTCATGCTACATTGCAATTGGTTTGTTGGGAGTAGGGGCAGACCACACAGCCTTGCTTTGCAGAGTAACCTAAGAAAGGGAAAGGAAGCCCCCATTTTCGAATTTTTAAATTTAAAAAGGCTTTTTTTAACCTTTCGGCAGACGGGGTACCTCATTGGAGTTGCCACAGCGGCGCCTCGGCTACGATGTGCTCAGCCGCCCCAAAGCTCAGGAATGAGCTGCCCATATATCATTCAACCTAGAATATTTGACTATAATGAAAGAAAAATTCTACATGGATAAACTGATCAATGCAGAGTGCTGCCCTCCACTGATATGAGTCAGGCAATCTCACTGTGTAAGATAAATGTGTGAATCATAAAGCCAGATTTCCACAGATTTTCACATATACATCCATTTTATTTCCTGTAGCTAAAGTGGCATTATAATTACTGGTGAAATTCGGAATCGATACACATTACAGTACAAATACAGTTCTGAAAAGGGAACCAAAATATTTATTTAGATGGTTTATCACCTAAATAATATTACCACCAAATAATATGGTTAGTCCAAGACACAAACCTTTCATCTTTTTCCACTAAACTGAAATATTTCCAGCTGGTCAAGGATTAGGATTGTTTCTATTTGTTTTTAGTAAACATTTTTGTGTTCTAATCATAGTCTTTTCACCCAAGTCTTGCCAGTGCAGCAAGAAAATTTCCATCATTTAACACAAATTCAATAAATAACATAAAATAGTTCAATTTCATAATGAACGGGAACATCCATTTCCAAAAACAAAACATGGCTGTGTGCCAAATGAAGTCTAATCCAAGGGAGCAAATCTCCATGGGGCCATGCTAAAACGAACGATCTCCTCCTTTCTGTATTATTTATTGTGCATTTTACCCATGATTTTTAAACTATTACCAGAAATTAGGATCAGTTTAAACAATATTATGGCAGGGAGTTGTTTCTCTTTCCTAAAAGCCCCTTCAACTGATGCCAGGGGCAATAATCTAGAAGTTAAGGGCCTATGGAAACTCCCAGTTGTGGTCTAGCTGTATAATGGGAGAGGGTGGACTCTGTATTGTAATGAATTATTTGCTACTCTCCACAACAAACAAGCATGAGAATTACTAATTGTTGTCCAATGCATTTTAAATAATTACTGATGATTGCTGTATTTGAAGTGTAAGCAATTGTAAAAATGTGCTGTTTGGCAAATGCCCACAAAACCAGCTCAGTATTTGGGATAATTATGGACAGTTTAATTGCTTTGAGTGTGTTAATTGACAAGGTACACAGAAGGTAAGAGACAGGATGGAACTAAAAGTAACTAAATATCCGTGTAGACCCACACATTCGTTTCTCAGGTACTGGCTTTACATCATCTGGAGAATTAAATCTGGAGCCTACTAGTACTGCTTGACAAAATGCTTATGACACAACTTTATTTCAAATACACAGTTTATAAACCTGTATTATACATAAAACAATCCACAGCAGTTTTCTCTTGCAGAAAGGGCAAAGGCAATCCTAATGAAGTTGCTTACAGAATTGTATTATAATTGTAGCAGCAAAACACTCACTGTCCTTTACTTTGAAGAAGAAGAAGAGTTGGTTTTTATACGCCGACTTTCTCTACCACTTCAGGGAGACTCAAACTGGCTTACAATCACTTTCCCTTCCCCTCCCCATAACAGACACCCTGTGAGGGAGGTAGGGTTGCCAACTGCCAGGTAGTAGCTGGAGATCTCCTGCTATTACAACTGATCTCCAGCTGATAGAGATCAGTTCACCTGGAGAAAATGGCTGTTTTGGCAATTGGACTCTATGGCATTGAAGTCCCTCCCCTCCCTAAACCCCGCCCTCCTCAGGCTCCGCCCCCAAAACCTCCCGCCGGTAGCAAAGACAACCCTAGAGGGAGGTGGGGCTGAGAGAGCTCTAACAGAGCTGTAACTTGCCCAAGGTCACTCAGCTGGCTTTGTGAGTAGGAGTGGGGAAACATCTAGTTCACCAGATTAGCTTCTGCCGCTCATGTGGAGGAGTGGGGAATCAAACCCGGCTCTCCAGATCAGAGTCCACCACTCCAAACGACCACTCTTAACCACTACACCACACTGGCTCTAATGCCCATCAGAAGTGAGTCCTTGTAAACTGTCACCAGCTAAGACAGATCTCCATGCCCTAACCCCTAGTCCTGAGTACTGATAGGAATATTGTTAGTGTGGATGTCAAAACGAAAACAATTTGGCTTAAAAACTAGTGCTACACATGAGGTACAATTAGCAGACATTATACTGGAAGAAGACTTCGAACTTTCCCTTTTAATATTTCAAGGGATGAAAATACCATAATTATAAACAATCAAGTAAAGAAAAAAACAGTACACTAGCAAACTTTATGAAAAGGTCTAATAATATCAGAATGTTTCCTCTACAACCACCAGTGGGTTCCTGTTTCTTTTTTATGTGCTATATTTTTTTTTTCAGAATTCTGCTTTATATTCTTTGCATTTTGTTTTTACCAATGCCTTCAGTATGTTTTGCGAAACTCCATATGAGAGAGGCCTAGAGAGCAAAAGAACAAGGGATGGAAAGAAGAAAAACTTCAAAGGAAGATAACAATGTACGATAAGAATCAACTGATCTGATATAAAAGCTTTATTAATTTCTAAAACTTTGTGCTAAAACTACAGACTGAACTAGCGCAGTAGATTATATTGGTCTGCATATTTGGAAGCATAACCACATACCCACAGCCATACATCTCATCCCACAATGAGCAAACAAGTGTTTACTTTCATGAATAGATAAATGAACAGTGTTCTGTCCTATGACTAAATCCCACTAAGAAGCAAATTAAAAGGTTTAGTCTATAGCAGTCAAAAACCTAGGTAGTAGGAACACAAAAAATAGCTACAAAGAAATTAAATTTAATACATCAGTGGAATGTTGACATACTACATGACTAATGTACATGTATTACCCTATATACCCGTGTATAAGCCGACCCGTGTATAAGCCGAGGTGCCTAATTTCTCCCCAAAAATGGGGAAAAATTAGGCACCCGCGTATAAGCCGAGGGTCGGCTTATAACCCCTCCCCCCCCAGCAGGCTTACCTGGTGCGCAGGCAGGCGGCGGCGGCGGGGGTCCCCCCGCGGCCCAGGAGGCCCCGCAGGCTGCTCCTAGGCTGCTCCAGGCCCGGCGAAGGCAGCGGCGGGGGACCCCCTGCGGCCCAGGAGGCCCCCCCCAGGGCGCTCCTGGCCGGGGGGAGCTGCGCACGCCCGGCGGGGGTGGCGGCGCGGCCCTGCAGCAGCCGCAGGAGGCCCTCCCAGGCCGGTCCTGGCCGGGGGGAACCGCGCACGCCCAGCGGGGGCGGCGGCACGGCCCTGCAGCGGCCGCAGAAGGCCCTCCCAGGCCGGTGCCAGCCGGGAGGAGCCGGGCGTGCCCGGCGGCAATGGCAACAGCGGTAAGTTCCCCCCTCCCTCCCTCCCTCCCCTCCCCTACCGTATTGACCCACATATAAGCCGAGGCCGGCTTTTTCAGCCCTTTTTTTGGGCTGAAAAACTCGGCTTATATGCGAGTATATACGGTAAGCCATCACTTTTAGCAATTCTTGGGTTGAATCCAGCCCTTCTGGAAATGAGACAAGTTTCAAGAAAGGAGAGCCAGTGTGGTATAGTGGTTAAGAGTGCCGGACTCTTACCTGGAGAAGCGGGTTTGATCCCCCACTCCTCCACATGAAGCCTGCTGGGTGACCTTGGGCTAGTCACAGTTCTCTCCAAACTCTCTCAGCCCCATCCATCTCACAAGGAGCCTGTTGTATGGAGGGGAAGGGAAGGTAATTGTAAGCTACTTTGAGACTCCTTAAAGGTAGAGAAAAGTGGGGTATAAAAACCAACTCTTCTACTTCCTTAGTTCAGCCCTCCAAACTGCTGCTGAAGGTTGGACAACAATCAGGATTAGCACAGAAGTAACACAGGGCAGCTGTGGCAACAAGGAAGAATTCACTGCCACCACCAGATGTTCATACACAAAAACAAGTTTGGTATAAAATACGCAAGAATGTGAGTGTTGGTTGGGGTTATTTCTACTGATTCCTCTTCTTCCTGCAGCCTTTTACTCCTGAATCCTATTTTGCTCCTGAAGGCAGCTTTTAGGGGAGTGCACGAAGCTTCACTAGAAAGGGGAAAAGAACTCTCTTTGGATCCAACCTAGTAAAACTGGTATAGGAAATACATGGGTGGAGCTCAAAACGCAATAAATATATAGTTTCTTACATTCTAGTTGAGCAATTTTGGTGTTATAATATTTTTTATTTCTGTATAAAGTTATTTCACCCTTTGTTATAAATAATATCCAAGATATCCTTGTAAGTTATGGAGTTAACCCTTTGTAAAGGGGAAAGGGGACAATGTTTGCCATCACACTTTTTAAAAATGCAATTCAATTTGATTATTCTCCCATACCTTCTAAAGCCTAATGAAAAAAGGGAGCTACTGAGAAACCTGACATGTTTTTGCCACATCTACTGACAAGCAATACTTATAACTGTTTTGCAATTTTTCAACCTTTACGATATAACGTACACCATTTGGCAAAAGCTTTTTTTCAGACCACCACTGAGCCCCTCTCCTATTGGACTCCTACTGTGGAAATAATAGTCCAAAAAGCAGGCTTCCTTGCTCAGGAGCAGGCATTACATACCTCCTGGCATGCAGGACACAGACTCCGTTGTGGTTTCTTTTCTTGTCTCCTATTAAGTATTTTTTAGGTCTCGTTTAAACATTAAAGTCTGCATTGGGCCACCGTCACAGACAATGTGCAGTGCTGGAAAATACAGGCATACGCTACATTGGCATTCTAATGACCCATGTATAGGTAAACGTATAAAGTTGACATGCTGAGTCCCACCATTGGTCTATCAGGTGACTGTTGTCTACTTTGACTGGCAGCAGCTCTCCAGGGTTTCAGGTTAAGGCCTTTCATATCTCTTAGACCCCATCCTTTCAACTGGAGAAGCCAGTGATTAATCCTGGGACACTCTGAATGCAAAGCAGATGCTTTCCTACCGAGTCACAGCCCCTTCCCAGCTGTGATATTGGCTGAATGAAAGCCCATACATAAATTCTTGAGCAGCCTTTTCTTTTCAGAGCCATTATTCTATATGCAAGGAGTTTCTG
Organism: Euleptes europaea; assembly: GCF_029931775.1. Classification (NCBI taxonomy): domain Eukaryota; kingdom Metazoa; phylum Chordata; class Lepidosauria; order Squamata; family Sphaerodactylidae; genus Euleptes; species Euleptes europaea. The sequence continues at coordinate 47,102,304 of NC_079312.1, read as the reverse complement.
ATATAGAAGAAAAGGCAATGTGCAACTCTCCTACCCCACCTGCAGTCCCAGAAAAGCAAACCACATTTTAGAAAATCAATAATTGTGTGAACTAGCCTTTTAGCTGTCCCTGTTTCCCAGAACCTGTACCCTTGTGTCCCTGTACAGGGCTGATGTGAGGCAAAATCCTCACATTTGACACAAGGACTTTGTATTTAACATACAATTGGAGTTTTGTGCCTCTCAGAAACATGCACCCCCCTTTCCCCCTTGGGACCATGGCACATGGGGAGAAGTAGCATCAACCTTTCTCTTATGGTACTTACACATCCTTAGCCATGTTAAGTCACTATTGGCTACATTGAGAGAATTGTATTACATATGTGGCTAGATGTCATTTTGGCAACAGAGCCAACAGTAGCTCCACAGGGCAGTTTGATGACACAAATATGGTGCATGGGGAAGGAAGGGTATGAAGCTATTTCTCCCTATGCACACAACGGACACAAACAGAAAAGGGTTGGGGTGCATCTGGGAGGTACAAAACTCCCATTGCATGTCTGATACAAACCATGCATTTCTGAAAGGGGGGGCGAAACTCCTTAGGAGCTGGAGTGACCTCGCGCTAGCATGGGTGCCACCTTATCATGGAATAATACGCCGACCCAGGGGCAAACACAATGGCATTCGGAAGCCGCGGAGCTGTGCCGGCCCCCGCTGCCAACCCAGCCACACCAGCAGGAAATTCCCAGAAGGAAAAGCCCGCGCCGGCATGGGGGGAGCAAGCCCAGGGTATTCCTAACCCCTTTCACCCCAGGAATGTCCCTTCGCGCTATGGCATGGCTATGCCACCTTTTTTGTTGGCGTAGCCTCGCTGTCTTCAATGGGGGCATTTTCCGTCTTTTAAATTCAAAATCCCTTTTATTTTATTTTTCGCAGCCAGTAAGCCTCCGGGGGAGGCAGTGCAGCTGTGCTGTTCCCGGCCACCGCGGATCTACCCCCCACTTTAGGAATGGGCTGAAAGTCCTAATGTTATCCCTTGCCAAACATAAACACTTTGTAATGTAACATGGGAAGATTGGCCCACTTGTTTTTAAATGAATGGGGAGGCATAGACCTCCAGGGATACAAGGAATTAAGATTATCAGGATATTTGATGATTTAAGACAACCAGAACTTCTAAAACAGCAATAAAGGAATGGTTAAAAAACTGAAATTACCAGTAAATTTCCCAATCAATTCCAAAGGAGCAACTTCCACTATTTTCTATGAAAACAGTTAATAGAACCTAGAAGCAATAGCTGTTTATTGGATGTCTTGTGCTGTTAATTAAATTGACTTACACTGTGTACTCTGCCTTGAGACTCAGTGAGAAAGGCAGAGTAAATATTGTAAATAAACAAATAACAGCTGAAAATTAGCATTCAGATGCAGTCCCTTCACAAATTAGTAGAAAATAATATCCATGAGGAATAACCCACTTGCTCAATTATTGCTAGTGGAAGTAATCTTCAAATGCTTTCAAACAGGTAATACTATGAAGACACTTTCATGTAATGACATTATGGACAACAACAACAAAAGATTAGGGAACATGTCTGAATCTGTGTGAACTAACCTAAACAGGTGACATACTGTTTGATGACAGCATGACATTCAAACTGCTCAACCATAAGATTAAGTAAAGGTTTATAAAAGCTTTGCTATCTGCCATGAATAACACTGAACTTCATATTAAGCAAAGCAGAGATGATGATGCTAACATCTCTTATTCATTCAATGCTATTCTATTCGGTTTGCTGGTCATGGTAATCATGTGATAATTATTAGCGAGACTTCAACATTACTTGCACTATTTGAAATGCATGCAGATACAAAACATAAATATTCCACTGAAGCCTGAAAAAAAACCACCTCTACCTGCCAGATAGTATCTCTTAGCTATGATCTCAAAATTGAATCTGAGTAATGCATTGCCACTTTCATTTTGTTCATACCACTAGTGGGTGTGATACAACATCAGCAATTTCAATTAAGACAATATGACAACATTCAAGCTGTTACAGAGACTCATCAGCTACATGATAATGCTGCTGTAGTCAGTGCCTGGCATCCTACAGCTTCAGGGCAGTCCTTTGTGCTTGCTATGTTTGGGTACCCAAAGATGAATCTATGGATAAAGCAATGCACCATACATATGGGAAGGTTAAAAACTGGTAACATCTATATCTATGTAACATCTAGCTCTCCCTCCATGGAGGTTTTTAAGAAGATGTTAGATGGCCATTGTCAGCAATGCTGATTCTGTGACCGTAGGCAGATGATGGGGGGGGGCATCTTGGCCATCTTCTGGTCACTGCGGGTGTGGGATGGAGGTAGTTGTGAATTTCCTGCATTGTGCATGGGGTTGGACTAGATGACCCTGGTGGTCCCTTCCAACTCTGTGATTCTATGATTCTATGCCTGACTTATTTATTTACTTCATTTAATATCCACCTTCCCCACCACCACACACACACACAGTGGGGACCAAAAGGGGCTTACATTGCTCTCCTCTCCGTCATTTTATCCTCAGAAAAACCCTGTAAGGTAGGTTAGATAAAAGAATCCTACTATTAATACCTTCAGGAGTCCCACTACATAACTTCAAGCTCATCTGCAACCAATCCAAGCAGGGACACTAGAAGTTTTCACCTAAACTTCACTAGAAGCTTTCATCTAAACCTTTTACATATAAAAATGTCTCACCTCCCAACCAACAACAATAAAATGCAGTTTTATGGAATGCATGTAACTGGCAATTGTGAAATGTAAACAATGCCACACTTGCATTGATTGTATTCTAAACCGATTATGTCGCACTACTTTTGTCCTTAACATATCCAGAAATAGCAACCAAACAGAAGTCATTCATTCCTAATTAAAATTAGAATATAAATATAATGTATAATGTATAAAATGGTTGTTCAGATCAACATTGTCAGTAGTAGTGAGATGTGTTCTACTGTTTCCAAAGGCCCCTTTCCGCACTCTATCTGAACTGTCTAGAAAGCAGCAAAAACTCAGAAAAGTTGCATATCACAATACACGACCTGCCTTCCCAGGGAAACATGCCGACTGCAGATTGTGTGAACACAGTAGAAAAGCAATGATCACTGAGCTGGATAACACAGTCCCCAGTACATGTGTAACTATTTGTTCCTGTGTACATAATCCCAGACGACCAACTTTCCTCTCCCTTGGATACCTTAGCACACCGACAGACTTCACGCTGCTGTTCCACTTGCCTGGTCTTACAACAAAAATATATTGCTTACAAGTGAACTTTCCTTTCTTTCTCTACGCCTTCTGTTTTCAAGAACCAAACCACTTGAGTTAGATCTTTTGTAGAAGGACACATTTTTGTGTGTGTTATTACTTTGATGCCGGGGAGGGGGGGAGAACCTGAATCAGATTTTGCTTTGATTTAACAGGAATTGTGTTAGTGTTAATAGCATCATTGTATGGATGGACATGGGGAAGTATGAGAAAACACTCAAGGTGCATTTTGTTACACTGGTGATCTCTTAAACCAAACCCACTATGCTGATTTGACCTAAACTGACCTGACAGCTGATTTACTAATCCAGACCAGGAAATGGTCAAAGTGTCTTAAGGAACAACTGACTAACTCATCTCTAAATACAATCTATATCTACCAAGAGGCAGCATGAATGAATGTTCATGTTACATGGTGAATATCAAGCAACAACACCACTTTATTGGAAGTAATAACTTTTGTCAATCCACCTGCTTTTAGCAACTGACAAACACACTAGGAGGGCTGGACTTAAAGTTAACTTTCCTGATGGCTTGTCCAAATTTGCCAAGCGGCTTCAAAGTTCTGACACTCATACATAATTGAGCAAGTGTTCCAAGGGAAAATTTTGCCTGTGCAATTGGAAAATTGAAGGGTTTCCCGTGGTCAAGCATCATCCATTTGAGGGAAATGGATGCCAATCAGTTGGATGCATAGAAATGAGGATGCCAATTCCTAACTTGGTAGCTTTTGTCTTTAGCACGCTAGGACTGCTTTAGAAAACTGGGATTAATGCCAAACCAGAGCAGGTATTTCAATGGTCCTTTAAATTTTATTTCTAAAATGACAATTTGTTGCTGCCGGTATCTTTTGTTTGTTTCTTAGCTTATGTGCTGTATATCAGTATTCTCTATAACTCATTAAAAATCCACAGGCATAGAATTTGGGAGATTAAAAGGACTCCAAACAAAGTGACTGTGATCATGGACTAGTTCTTAAGACTGCCTTCAAAACATTCTCAAAGGGATCCTTATTTTGGGGTAGAAACTGTTCATGAGGATCAGGTGACAGTCCATAATGTGTATGAAGCCTGCACAAAATGGTTGTGTGGCAGAAAAGTAGTTTGAAGGTTTTTAGGATAAAGATGTAGTAAGAACAGGTGAACTGTAAACAAGATTTATTTTTGAGCTTAGAGTTGTACATGCAAATGTATTTTTTCTTTCATCTAACTAGTGTATGTTTGGCAGTGCTGTTAAAAGGTACAATTAAAGGTAAAAAAGGAATAATCTAAAAAAAACTAATTTTCTACTGGTTTTTAAATGAGGAAGTGATTCAAGGGAGATATCTGGAAGAAAAAGTTCCAATGTGAAATATTAGATGTGTTAAGAAGAAAGATTACTGAAATTTCAACATGCGAAGAAGCCATAAAATGGAGTGCAAGGCTCTTGGGTAAAGGTTGACAGGATATGATGAGATGAACAAGCAAAAACACATCAGTAGAAAAGTCAGTGAACAACACAAAAAGCAGCATAGCAGGAGAAAGAACTGCTGTTTTTTGTTTGTGTAACACTTGCTTTCATCTCAACACTGAACACAAAAAAACAGAAGCCTGAATATGATCCATTTCTTATCTCCATAACTGAGGTCTACTCTAGCCCCGTCTGGTAGCTTCTGGGATGCATTTTAGATTAGTAATTTACAAGGTAAGTCAGTGGTATATGTGTTTTTAAAAGGGAAAAAAATCAATGAGCATGTCATTGTAGATCATTACTCTTAAAAACAAAACTTTAAATGCATATTCCTCAAAGTTTGATGAAGAGTTAGGATATGCTTTATGAGATTTTTCTGAAAAAGAACTGTACTTTAAAGCACACTAGATAATAAATGCTACAGGCACACCTGCAATAATTATTACAGAGAGATTAGTGAATCTGTTCTATGCTCTGGTGGCTCCATGTAGTGTTAGTTTAGGGCACTGAAGTGCATGTAATAGATTGAATTCCCTGGTGCTTTGAACAGCCAGCCAATTATGAAGTACTTGCACACTTGGTGTTTTTGACCTTGCCCATAAAAAAATATGGAGAAAAAAATTATGCCAAGATACTTTCAAATGGTTAAAGGTGTTGTGCAATAAACTATACACATCTCTCCCAAGAAACACTTAAAATCTGAAAGAACAAAAATACGACACATGGCCCTGATACTATTAATACATACGATGTTGCAGCAACTAGGGCTTGAAAGGGTATGAAGTCCTGTGCACATATGTGCAATTTAAATAGCAAGACAAAAATATTTACATTTACTCCCTGCCATTTCCAGGGATACTTTTCTCATACAATAGTTACTGGGAAAGTCCATTCCTGAGGCTGGGGGCTGAATCGCCTTAGGGAGCGACGTGACCCCTATGCCAGCATCAATGCCACTTATGCAGTGCAAACTGGCACGGATACCGGTGTGGGGCCACTTACGCCAGCCCCTTTGGACTGTGGAGGCACCGCAGCCCTTGGAAGGTGGCGTGGCCCCCCACTGGGGTTCTCCCTGTGCAAGTCCCCGCGCTGGCATCCCGGGAGGCGTTCTCAGGGCATTCCAAGGGGCAGCTTCCAAACCCTTTCAGCCTGGGAACACCTCCTGGGACGCCAGTGGTCCTGCTCCTGGGACGCCAGTGGTGGTGCAGATCCGCTTTCCCCTATGGAGGGGGAAGCATTTTTTTCTGATTTTTATATTAAAAAAGGCTTTTCCCCCCTCCGCGGCACCTGGGAAGCCTCTGAGGAGGCTTCTCAGCTGTGCTGTCCTGGCCACCATGGTTTGCCCCTCCCCTCAGGAATGTACTCTATGTCTCCTCCTTGAGGCAATATTCAATTCATATACCCCAATGATCTGCTCTATACAAAGCAACAATACATTCTCTTGGAATGCTGTTCCAGAGTCATCTGTTTTCAGGAAACTTTTCAGAATGCCAGGGCTGCTGTTAGGAGAAAAGAAAACTAAAAATAAACACACATGAATGAATGCATGAAGCTGCTTTATACTGAATCAGACCACTAGCCCATCAAAGTCAGTATTGTCTTTCATATCACCTGATCCTTTCTACTGGAGATGCCGGGGATTGAACCTGGGACTTTCTGCATGGTCTGATCCAGCATGGCTTTTCTTATGTTAAGCAGATGCTCTACCACTGAGCCATAGCCCATCCATGCTCCATGCATACATGGACCACCATAAGTGAAATTTTGGATCCTAGCCATTTTTTTAAAACAAACAAATCCCAGAGGTATACATATTACTCTGTAAGTTCTGAAATCTCAGTCTCTGCCCTGATCCCCACAAAGTTGCACATTCTCTGACCTGAGCAACTAGGGACTCAGCTGCTGCACCTGCAAAAAAATTTTCCTGTTTGCACCATACTTATTTATTTTAATTTATACCCCGCCCTCAATTCCCAGCCAAAACCAGGCTCAGGGAAGCTAACAACGTATAAAATCATACAAATTCATTTGAATACAATCTCAATAAAACCACGAACAAATATAGGCCCTATATCCACCCCTCATCACCACACTCTTGGCCTTGGTCCTGAGACCCTAGTAGTCTCCAGTTTGGCCAGAGAAAGATTTGAGAGTTCATTCCAGTATGCATATTCCTCTCCTCCTTTTGATATCTCCAGTGATTACTTCTGCCAAAGCATTGTAATTATGCCAATAAAGGTATGTGTATGTGACTACTTCTGCCATTATTAGGGTTGCCAGGTCCCTTTTCACCACCAGTGGGAGGTTTTTGGGGCAGAGCCTGAGGAGAGCGGGGTTTGGGGAGGGGAGGGACTTCAATGCCATAGCGTCCAGTTGCCAATGCAGCCATTTTCTCCAGGTTAACTGATCTCTATCGGCTGGAGATCAGTTGTAATAGCAGGAGATCTCCAGCTAGTACCTGGAGGTTGGAAGGAATCCAGACAGCACTCACACAATATATATTAAAGTACTAATTTATAAAGGTGAAGGAAGGTGCAAAAGTGAACAATATATACAACAAGGTAATAACCAGATACACATATAGATATCAATAGCAGTCCAGCAGCAAAAAAGTTCAATGTATAAATATCCTGGGAGTCAGGTAAGTCAACATCAATTCCTGAGTGTCCTGAGTAACAGGTAAGAAAATTTTTATACTCAAAAATGGACTTCTTTAGATGTTGTAAGTTGCTGGAAAGCGGAGTCCCAGGCAGGAGCCACGCAGGGAAGCTGTTAGGACGTGTTGTCTAGATCCAAATCACGTTTCGCTCATGGCTTCATCAGCTATTTGTATCTGTGTATCGAAATAACCAAATATCCAACTAATAAAACATGATTTTCACAAAAATTACAATACTCATAAAATTCATTATTTATTATCATAGTGTTAAAAATGATCAGGAAGGAAATATCTATAGAGAGGACAATATATATAGAAGGATATATAGAAGTATGGAGCCATCATATAAAAGAATAAAAATATATATTTTTATATATTTATAACTTACCAATAAAGTGCAAGGAAAAAACACAGTCTCATAGGACCAGAAGAAATTCATGTAGGTCTCAAAGTGGACAAGTGCATAAGAAAAGCTAGCAAGTGGAGCCTCAGATATAATTGGCAGATGATAGAAAACAGCTGTAAGTAAGGTATAAAGAAGCAGAAGCAGCAGATCTCTTTAGGACTCTTGATTCAACCCTTGCAGTGAAGCCATATAGAAAACCATCTTCCAAACATGCTGGCTTGGATTTTCATTCATATCATCCCCCCATCTCATTAAAAATCTTCCATATAGCCATTTTTTACGTTTAAAACGGAACTCTACTTTACACACAGATTACCATCATTCTGCAGATCAACTCCGTCATGCTTTGTCGGCGAAAGGTTATCCTGACCATGTTTTACAGTCAGCCCAAGTGAGAGCCGATTCTCAGGATAGAAAATCCTTGTTTATTGCAAAAAATTCCCCGACTCCCCAGCCTGCAGTCCCCAAACCCCGCTCTCCTCAGGCTCTGCCCCAAAAACCTCCCACTGGTGGTGAAAAGGGACCTGGCAACCCTAATAATGGCAGAAGTAGTCACATACACATACCTTTATTGGCATAATTACAATGCTTTGGCAGAAGTAGTCACTGGAGATATCAAAAGGAGGAGAGGAATATGCATACTGGAATGAACTCTCAAATCTTTCTCTGGCCAAACTGGAGACTACTAGGGTCTCAGGACCAAGGCCAAGAGTGTGGTGATGAGGGGTGGATATAGGGCCTATATTTGTTCGTGGTTTTATTGAGATTGTATTCAAATGAATTTGTATGATTTTATACGTTGTTAGCTTCCCTGAGCCTGGTTTTGGCTGGGAATTGAGGGCGGGGTATAAATTAAAATAAATAAGTATGGTGCAAACAGGAAAAATTTTTTGCAGGTGCAGCAGCTGAGTCCCTAGTTGCTCAGGTCAGAGAATGTGCAACTTTGTGGGGATCAGGGCAGAGACTGAGATTTCAGAACTTACAGAGTAATATGTATACCTCTGGGATTTGTTTGTTTTAAAAAAATGGCTAGGATCCAAAATTTCACTTATGGTGGTCCATGTATGCATGGAGCATGGATGGGCTATGGCTCAGTGGTAGAGCATCTGCTTAACATAAGAAAAGCCATGCTGGATCAGACCATGCAGAAAGTCCCAGGTTCAATCCCCGGCATCTCTAGTAGAAAGGATCAGGTGATATGAAAGACAATACTGACTTTGATGGGCTAATGGTCTGATTCAGTATAAAGCAGCTTCATGCATTCATTCATGTGTGTTTATTTTTAGTTTTCTTTTCTCCTAACAGCAGCCCTGGCATTCTGAAAAGTTTCCTGAAAACAGATGACTCTGGAACAGCATTCCAAGAGAATGTATTGTTGCTTTGTATAGAGCAGATCATTGGGGTATATGAATTGAATATTGCCTCAAGGAGGAGACATAGGGTACATTCCTGAGGGGAGGGGCAAACCATGGTGGCCAGGACAGCACAGCTGAGAAGCCTCCTCAGAGGCTTCCCAGGTGCCGCGGAGGGGGGAAAAGCCTTTTTTAATATAAAAATCAGAAAAAAATGCTTCCCCCTCCATAGGGGAAAGCGGATCTGCACCACCACTGGCGTCCCAGGAGCAGGACCACTGGAGTCCCAGGAGGTGTTCCCAGGCTGAAAGGGTTTGGAAGCTGCCCCTTGGAATGCCCTGAGAACGCCTCCCGGGATGCCAGCGCGGGGACTTGCACAGGGAGAACGCCAGTGGGGGGCCACCATGGCTGAGATTCAGTTTTCCTTCCTGTTGCAAGGACTTAAGCCTGCGCACAGCCAGAGACACCTGCCTTTTAGCATGAGGACTCATGGGCCTGAGCCTGTGGCCCAGAATGATCCAGCTCAGTGGATCCAGGACCAATCCAGGAGTTGCAGTTGTAATGTTTTGTGAAGGTGATTTTTGGTTTGTTTGTGTATTTGTTTTATTTGTCAGAATTATACATTAGTATTTCTTTGTAAATCGGTGGGAAGAAAAGCAGGATATAATTAATTAATTAATTAATTACATGCACTGTTCCTGGGGCTCAGGACTTTATTTAGCCCTTTCTCCCTCCACATACAAATCACTGTAATGTACTTTAAGTGGGACTGACACTGAAAACTATCTGGAACTTTCAATTAGTCCATAATGTGGCAGCTAGGTTGTGGATACAACACTGGATATTTGTTTCTGGGGAAAATTCAAATAGCTGATGGTTAAAATGTTTGGAGTCAGGGAACCTTAAGGATAACCTCCTCCAGGGTACTCGTTTAAGATTGAAGATTCTCACTGCAAGCCCTGGTCTCTGTGTTCTCAACCTGCGGAGGTGAGGAAGGTAGCTTTCTCAGCACTGGTGCCCAGTCGTTGGAATTCGGTTCTAATTTGTACTTTTAATTGTTTTCTCTTTTATTGTCAGCTAACTCTGTCGGACCTTTGGGTTATACAAATATCTGAAATAAACAAACAGACAAACGAACAAACGAATGAATAACTAAATTAATAAGGGTTTTTGTTGTTGTTGTTTTATTGGAGGGACTGAAATGAATCAGGTTACATTCAGGAACAGGTTATGAGCTATTCTAGGGTGATGCTTTCTTAAACATATTCCGACCATTCAGGGCAAATAAAGATAGGTGTTACCATGTTCCAGACTCCTCTATTTAACTATCCTTTGAATAGCATTCCATTACACATGTCCCATACACGATGAGTGTTTACTACTACTACAAAAATTAATATTAATATCTGCCTAAAGTTCATGTTTTCATGGTTCCCAATAGCAGTCAATGAAGCCTCTTGGTCCATAACAAGCAGGTTAGTGAATTACTGAATCCTACACTATTCTTGGCATTCTGTAGTAAATGGGCAGCAACGCACTCCCCCTTTGAAACTGTGCTCGAACAGATACATAACAGAAGTGATTTCTCACTTTGCACGCTACCAGGAAAGTGTTAACACTCTCTCCGGCATCTAAAAGAAACAATGTAATCACTTAAGCTTATGCTGAGATCGCAATTCACTTGCCTCAGGTATTAAGTGTGTGTAATTTTCTTAACCACGGGGTATCCATTATCAGATGTGATATTCAGAAGAGGGGGAAATGATGTTCACACCCGGTCGTTGGTTCTATGCAACAAAATGGCATTATTCTAATAAAGGGATTTTCAAATAAAGTGCAGCGCAGACTTTAAATCACAAGGAAGGTCTAATTTAAAAAATGTGCTCAGTTCCGTGGAAATGTTAATAGCCAAGAATAATAGAATGTAATCTTTGAAAGCAATTTTAGAGAAAAGTTTATTTTATTTTAAACATATCGAGGACTTTTTATGTAACAGGAAAAAAAAGCCAAGAACAATTTTGGCAGTGTAACAAATGTGAAGACCTCAACAACAACAACAAAAATAAAACAAACCAGAAATACTAAATTTAATTTTATAATGTATGCAGCTTTGTAAACAAAACCTATAAATAGTTCTACGTCATCTCTAAGGCTAACAATGTAATCACAGAAACTTAATTCACAAATTGCTTTCTTTCCTTACAATTTATACCCAAAATGACCACTATAAACAACCTAAGAGGTGAAGGAATGTAACAGCCAAGTATTTTCTGTGGTGAAGTTACTGAAGCACAACCAATATATTTTACAATTAAGGGGTATTTGTGATTTGAGAAAGAAGGTGTCTAAACATAAATCAATTCGAACAATCCAAACAATGAAATTAAAGTGCCTCTTACAGAACAAGTGTATTCTTGCAGTAAACCCACTTCCTCTTTATGTGGTATTTTCTTTTGTAACAAGTGTATGCATTTAGCAACTCACTATGTAAATTTTTCTGTCAGTGTTGCATATTTCATGCATCTGCCTCAGAGGTCTACTTCTCTCATTATCAATTGACCAAGAATAGATCTTTATCAATTGAGTAATTTTCTCTTTCTATGGAATCATATAGTATATAAGACAAAGGTTACATTACAGTAATAGAACAACATTTGATTCCAGTAGCATCTTGAAGACCAACAAAAATTTTCAGGGTATAAGGTTTCAGATACCAATACAATAATACTTACTAGGATTGCAGAGCATTAGAAGATTTTTTTTTCTGTTGTACAAAAAAAAAGGGGGGGAGTACTTAAAAGACTCCTTTAAGAAAGGAAGTCACTTGACACATTCTGTCTAACATAAGAGCCCTGGTAGATAAGACCAGCAGTCCGTCTAGTATAGTATCCTGATTCACACAAAGGCCAACCAGTTGCCCAGGAGTGCCAATAAACAGGGCATAAACTAAGGCCTTTGCCAAATGTTGCCTTGTAGCAATGAAAGGAGGAGGAGGAGGAGGAGAAGAACTGCGACTAGCCAAGATCATCTAGCAGGCTTCATGTGTAGGAGTGGGGAAACAAACCTGGTTCACCAGATTAGAGTCTGCCATTCTTAACCACTATACCACGCTGGTTTGGCGATTCTGTATATGAAGGTTTCCTTTACTCATCATGGCTAGTAGACATCGATGGACCTGTCCTCCATGAACCTGTGTAATCCTCTCTTAAAGCAATCCATGCTCATCGAATTCCACAATTCAATTACTCATTGAATAAAGTAATACTTTATTCTGTCCATCCAGAATATATTCCATAGATCTATTCATTTCCATTTATCTTTCTTTTCTTTTCTTTTTGCATAAAGGTCCAGTTGTTCATGCGTGACTTTTGTATCCATTGCTCAGTAACTTACAGGATTTTGCCTCTTCCTCTAGGATGCCTTGTCTGTTAACACAAGGCAGCCAACATATAAGTGCATATTATCTGTACTTCTGTGTTTTTGGTCTACTGTTAAAAAAACCTTTGCAGTATATGTTTTTTTTCTTCTAATTTTCCCCTGTTACCGAATTTCCACTTTTGGCTTGTCTTATTTGTGATTGTATGAGGCTTGTTGTGTGCTTCTGAATGAGACTGTATGACAGTTTGCAACTACGTGATATATGTCTACAGACGGGCTTCATCACCCTGGGTCCAGTACACGTTCCATCACAGACTCCACCCAGTTTTCTTCCAGATCATCCATCTGAGATCAGAAAGATTAGGAGAACCATTTGGGCTAGAGAAAGAATTGAAGGAAGTTCATCTGAAGAAAGGGGACACGTCCTCATAGTTTGAAAGGAGTGTTCAGGAAGGGGGTCATGGGATGGCAAAGGAGAGTTTCTTCTCCATCCTGGTGCTGCTGAAAATGTCAACAAAGAAAACAATCAAGGCAGCGGAGATGTGAGCAGAAAAGGAAGTGGCTGAGTGATTGCTGGACTACTGGAGCAGGTTTGGTGTAAAGCAGAGGTTCCCAAACTTTTCGGGCCACCGCACCCTTGGTTCCACAAACTGAACCCTAGTGCCCCCTACCCTATCCAATAACACAACTGAAGGGGCCCTCTAGTGCCCCCTGCCTCTTAGTGCCCCCCAAGTAATCCCACCCCCCCAGCGGGTGGTATTGCCCACTTTGGGAACCACTGGTGTAAAGAAATCATAACTCTGTGGGGCAGTTGCAGGATGGCAATAGCAAAGGACACCCATCTTTCCACTGGCAAACTTCAGCAGGAAATGAAACAGCCAAACAGCCTCCGGGACGACTGGGATATCCTGACAAATGGGAAGTGGAAACAGACCACAACTAATAATGATGGACAAGAAAAGAGGATGGGATATAGTAATTTAGTCCACAAGGAAAGAACATACGAATGCCTGCCCGTGTCAGCAGGATCAATGTATTGTCACCTAGATATTTTGCTGTTGCTGCACATGCATACGTTTTTGTGGACTGTTTATTTATAAAATGTACCCATTGCCTTCCTATCATAAGCTCCCAAAGTGTTGTACAATTAAAAAAAAAAAGATTCCAACTAAAAACAGGAACTGGGTTCATTGCCTTTCTCTAAGCTAGCTTCCCTCCAAAGAGATTTTGTAAATTGAAATGTGGTTTGTGGTTGGAGGGTTATATATTATTTATTTTTAAACTGGATGCTGCCTTTCCATCCAGTCCATATTCAAGGTAACATATAATTAATAATTTTAAAAAATCAGAAGTGTTAAAACAATATTTAAAACAGCAGCACAAATAATGTCATTCACGAGTCTCTGGAATAATATAAACCCAGCAAAACCTTTGCATTCATACAATGCACACGGAACAGGGGGACAGAGATCACTAATTACCTAAATCAATTACCAAATCAAAGCACAAACAGGACAGGTTTCACCAGTACCAGAAGTATGGCAGAAATTGTGCCAAGGAAATGCATTTTGGAAGATAGCTCCACAATCCGCATGCAACCACAGAAAAGACCCTTTTTCAACAGACACTCACTTCACAGAGCCATAGGTGGAGGACTCCAGAGCAGGACAGAATGATAACCAAAATGTCAGCAGGTGACACATAAGGTATCCCACACTATTTGTGTGTGTAAAGTGCCGTCAAGTCACAGCCGACTTATGGTGACCCCTTTTGGGGGGTTTTCATGGCAAGAGACTAACAGAGGTGGTTTGCCAGTGCCTTCCTCTGCACAGCAACCCTGGTATTCCTTGGTGGTCTCCCATCCAAATACTAACCAAGGCTGACCCTGCTTAGCTTTTGAGATCTGATGAGATCAGGCTAGCCTGGGCCATCCAGGTCAGGGCATCCCACACTATTTAGATGTTTAAAAGTCAAGGTCTACTTGTCCCTTCACCCATGTCTACATGTTACAGTTGGGGCTGTAAGCCACCATGTTTTTGTAGTTGTTTAACTTTTCATATTTTTCCGCAAACATGGTATTTCCTCCAGGTTTGTGGAAGCATATATCTTAGCCCCAAGCACCTGTATTGTGTGCCAACATGTGTCTTACATATATAGATATTGCTAGTTGACTGGTGACCAAGCCTAGCATAGACCAGCCTGGCAGCAAAGAAACAGCAGTGAGAGATGACAATAGACTCTGTTCAAAATCCCATAGTCTCTATCATGACCCTACTTATCACACATCACTACAGCCTCTCCTTCTACTACCAACTGATGCGGGAAGGGAATCCCTAGTGGGGAAAACATAAGGAAATGCCCCCTGTGACATCTGTAGGAGCAAAGGTTAAAGCAAGATTCCTTGAAGGAATATAGAAGTGCAGCTTTCCTTTAAAATTAATTAATTTCCTCCTGTTGCATCATGTGGGTTTTAAATCCGTGGTGTCTGGTCACATTCCAGCACCAGTCCACAAAAGCAACCCCATTTTGGTTTTGGTTTCATCTCTTCCACGGCACTTCAGACATTTCAACTGGATAATACAGTTATTTCTGGATAATGGCCCTCTCAGCAGTCAGCCTTCAGACAGAATTATACAATAACCTCTCATTAGGTACGTTATCATTGCCTTGTGTAAAAATCAATAATACTGAATGATGAATAATGGTTATCAGCAGCTGATGACTTTCCCTTACTGATAAATAATTAGCTTGTTGCTTCCTGACCCATTTGTTGAGGGGCTGCCCATTCTTCACTTTATCCAGCACAATGAAATCCGAACACTAATTCTGTTCCAGAAATAGAAAGAATACAAAGCCAGCAGCTTCACAGTCTGCTAGATCTCCTTTTGTGAGTAATTGCTCTATGATTTGTTGCTTCCATATTGTATTTACAGGCTTTATTTTTGTCTCTGCAGTGATAACAGATGTAACACATCCAATGTGTTTTTTAGTTTTGCACTTAGATATCTATCGGTAAAGGACAAACCAATCTGCTGGTATTCCATCTGATGGTATTTGTAACTGGTGGATAACAAGAGCAGTGATAGACATCTTTGGGGTATTTGTAGTGGTTTAAAAGCTGTTTTTAAAAGCACCGTGCAAACTCCTTTATGGTTATGGCTGAGCCAAAGTAGGCAGAGATATAATTTTCATTATCACTTTAATTGACATTGAAAGGACCCCCCCCCTTTTTGTTGATTTTTGAGGGACTGCTGCAAAATGGGGCGGGGTGAACAAAACCTATTCAAAGAAACAGGAGGGGGTGTGCTTCCTTAACATTTTGCCTCCTCCTCCTTTGAGGAGGTTTCATTTTCCCTCTATGACTTCTAACTAGCTAGGGTATGCCTTGTGACCAGTTCAGTTCAGTAATAACCTTCACCATACCTATTCATGACTCTTTTGTGAGAGTAACACTTCTGAAACAGCAATATGGCTTGAACAGCAAATTTATACTTATGTTCCACTGTTCTGTTCAATATGAAAATCTCCCCAAAGTCACAGGATGCCAACGTTATTGCATATCTGTAGACAAGAAGAATAAATCTGCACTGCAAACACAGGTTTCCCCTATACTAGCTGAAAACAGACTGTGAATATATGTAACTTTCACCACGTAGCCAAATGCAGGGTAAGCATTTTTCCTTAGGCACTGCTTACAGCCAGAGAATAATCATAACTCCATCTCCTGGCCAAAAGCAAGGGGTGTTTGTATTCATTTTGTGTGTGTGTGTGTGTGTGTTTTACAATATACACAAACATAACTAAAGTGGTGGAGTCTGATCTGGAGAACCAGGTTTTATTCCCCACTTCTCCACATGAGCGGCGAAGGATAATCTGGGGAACTGGATTTGTTTCCCCACTCCCACACACGAAGCCAGCTGGGTGACCTTGGCCGAGTCACACTCACTCAGCCCCACCTATCTCACAGGGTGTCCTGTTGTGGGGAGGGGAAGGGAAGGTGATTGTAAGCCAGTTTGATTCTCCCTTAAGTGGCAGAGAAAGTCGGCATATACAAACCAACTATTCTTCTTCATACACTGGTCCTCTTCACCAAGAATCTCAAAGATACAGTGGGAGCTTTGTAGTGGAAGCCTGTTTGTGTGACTTCTCTCCCTCAACCAAGTACAAGGGAGAAATCATATGCATGAGACATCTCTGAACCAATCTCTGAACTCTGAGCCATCAGCGTAAACAGCCCAGCGCACATGTTACTCGAAGCACATGTCAGAGACAAATTCGTCCATTTACTTCTCCAGTATGAAAGAGCCATAATCAATCTATTAGATCAATTAGACCATTGTCCTCTGTGTCCCTTAGGTCTCTCTACTATTATTCCCTGGGACTAACCTCATCCACAATAAGGATCCACTCAAATTGAACACAAAGTTTTAAAATTTTCTGCAATGAGGGAATGATTATTAGGGCACCACTTGAAATTAAGTTAGATGTTGTGTGTGTGTATAAAGTGTGGTCAAGTCGCAGCCGACTTATGGCGACCCCTTTTGAGGTTTTCATGGCAAGAGACTAACAGAGGTGGTTTTGCCAGTGCCGTCCTCTGCACAGCAACCCTGGTATTCCTTGGTGGTCTCCCATCCAAATACTAACCAGGGCTGACCCTGCTTAGCTTCTGAGATCTGACGAGATCAGGCTAGCCTGGGCCATCCAGGTCAGGGAAAGTTAGATGTTAGTTGCATGTTAATACTATTGATGTTAAGTATGTATATATGTTTTATGTTTCACATTTTAATTACTGAGACACTATGTAAATTATATTGTTGTTAGCCGCCCTGAACCTGGCTTAGGCTGGGAAAGGGTGGGGTAAAAATTAAAGTAAATACAAATAAATAAATAAATAAATAAATAAATAACTCTAGGGATCTCTGGTAAAATTTCGTATTTAAGTTCTTGTATCCTCTTATTTGACTTCATATTCCTCCTCTTCATAGAATTGTATCTGTTGAAAAAGAATGGCCTATACACCTCTTCAGTTTACAAGCAACTCCCCCTCTTAGGGTTGCCAGCCTCCAGGTAGTAGCTGGAGATCTCCTGCTATTCAACTGATCTCCAGTCGGTAGAGATCAGTTCACCTCGAGAAAATGGCCGCTTTGGCAACTGGACTCTATGGCATTGAAGTCCCTCCCCTCCCCAAACCCTGCCCTTCTCAGGCTCCACCCCAAAAACCTCCCACAGATTGCAAAGAGGGACCTGGCAGTCCCTACCTCTCCTTTGCTTGTCCTGCAACAAGTACACTCATTTCACAATGCGTACACGCACCTAATGCAGAGTTTGCGTGTGTGTGTACTGGTACACACTGGTATGGCATACTGGCAGCTTTTTTGGTTGCCTGAGGTCAGGGAGATCGAGGCCACAGGCCAGAGGTCAGCAAAAAAGGCAGTAGGTGGGCTAAGGCTTCCACCCACATGCAGCAGCCACTGCAGTATTCCATTGCTCCTACTGATGTCATTAGTATGTGCAAGGCAGGAATGAAAGGCCCAGGAAATAATGTGTCTAGGCGTGCCTGGGCGATCGACCCGGCTTCCAGCAGACCCCAGCCTCAGAAGTTGGTGGGGAGGAGAGGCAGCTTCAGCTGTGGGCTGGGGCTCAGTTGTAGAGCATCTGCTTGACATGCAGAAGGTCCCAGGTTCAATCCCCAGCATCTCCAGTTAAAGGGACTAGGCAAATAGGTGATGTGAAAGACCTCAGCCTGAGACCCTGGAAAGCTGCTGCCAGTCTGAGTAGACATTACTGACTTTGATGGACCAGGGGTCTGATTCAGAATAAGGCAGCTTCATGTGTTCATGTGGATCATGGGTAGAGACAAGCCCACTGACAACAAGGGGGTAGGGAGGAATGCATTGACAGTTGGTGGTGTGACCAGATGCACCAGCAGATAAGTACCAGCATTTTTTTTAAACAAAAAAGCACTGACCCAATGTAATTGATAGCCACACTAGCCACAGCCTGTATTCTGTTCCCCTAAAAGCATAGGAAGGATTTTGGCTGCACTAGGTATTCTTTTCCTTTCCCCTTTTCTGGTTAGCGCTAATATAAAATAATTGAGTTGTGGGCCTCTAAATTTGTATTTTCATCCGCTGTACTGACTTTATAAGCAGAGTTCACTGAAGCCAACAGACTGACGCAGAGCACTATTTCAAAAGTTACAGTGATTTGTTATACTGTTTGATGATTTTGACATGATTGATTTTGTTCTTGGTCAGTTAATTATATAGCTACAAATTAGAGAATTATTTTATCCTGGGAGATGATTCAAGAAATTAGGTCACTGTCATTTATCATTATAATTTCTTTCCCTAACACATTTGATCTTTGCACACATTTCTTTATACTTTACAAAATCCCCCCTCCAGTTAACATACATTCTCAATAATTGCCATGACACAGTGAAGAAAAGCTAAGCTGACAAGATCTTATAAAAATACCCGCCTTCCTTTACTCATTACTTTAAAAATCTTTAATCATCTTTAAAAGTGCATAATAAGAACTAAGCTATGACTCAACTCTGAAGTGACTACTCTGGGCAACAATCTAAACTATAGGTGCACCTCATTACAAGGAACTTTTAAAAAGATTCTTTTTCAACCCACAGCTATGTTCTGGAGAGCCACAAGGTTCCTTGTAAACTTACCCAGGTTTACTAATTGCAGAAATCAATAGTGGAGAACCAACAACAACTTACACGCTCACTGTTGATTTTCACCTATAATATATAGATGCAGAGGAATGCTGGGTGCATTTTAAGGTACAGTTTCACAGTTCATATAGCCTAGCACCACAGACTGGACAACATTCTGGATAATGCCCACACACAGAGAGATATTTCCCCTAGAGGTTCACTTTACTCTCCTTTAGGTGCCAGACCAAAACATTTATTTTTACCTGGAGGAAGAAAGAAAGGCAGGGAACATCTGCTTTCCTACCTCTCTGCTTTCACCGCAACAAAGCAGTAAAACTCTTTCAAACAGCAAACTAGGAACAAGAGGTTCTGCACTGCCAACAAAACAATATTTATTTCTGAGCAAGCACTGTGAATACCACTCTGGGTTATAAAACATATTCAAATAGCAGGCACAACTAGTCATTGTCAAAGTGGAACAAGAATAGCCACTTTTATTTTTAAAGAAGAAATTCCATTAAAACATAGGTATTATCAATTACATTTTAAAATGCCATTGGAGTTCAGGGTGGTGAGTATAGTTCTCTTTCCCCCGTTTTATTCTCACAACAATCACGAGAAGTAGAATAGGCTGAGGATATTTGACTGGTTCCAAGGACATCCAGAAATCTTCAGAGCAGAGTGAAGATTTGAAGTTTGGTTCCCATTTCTCCTAGAGCAACATTCCAACCATAGCACCCACTGGCTCTCTCATTATTTTCTTGACAGGTCTCTCTTTTCAAGAAAGTAGGACAAAACTGTCTATAATAATAAAAGGATCCATCAGTTTGTCTTGTCAGTGGCACGTATAACTCATCAGAAAATGATGCTAGGAGATTTAAAAAAAAACACTGGTCACCAGCTTCAGGGAGTTGAAATGCCAAACATGAAGGAAATTGGAACATCCTGGCCCAGGTAATCTACAGTCACTGCCCTATTTGCAATGGAAGCTAAGGCTGTATATGTGGCAGACATCTCATCAGGAAATAGGGCACCATCTTTAGGATGATTGTGGGATTTGCAATGCAAAAATGAAGGATAATGCTACTGCAGTCGTCTTGTTTGGGGGCTTCCTACAGGCACCTGGTTGGCCACTGTATGAACAGACTGCTGGTCTTGATGGGCCTTGGTCTGGGCCTTGGTCTGATCCAGCAGGGCTTTTCTTATGTTCTTATGAAGGGAATCAGCATATCCCGACCTAAGTTCTATCCAGAAATCCCTACCCCACCTCCTGTGCTATTTGCAATGGAAGCTAAAGTTGTCTATTTGTGACAGGAATAATTAAGCAGAACATAAATCTGTGAGTCTCCCAATGGGCCACCAGCTTCAGGTTGCCAAAGATTAAGGGAATCAGAACATTCGTTTTCAGGTTATTGCAACAACCCCCCCCCCCCACACACACACACACTGGGTATTTCCAATGGAAGCTAAGGTAGTTTGTTTGTGGCAAGCATCTCTCATCAGAAAATAAAGCTAGCAGACTCAAACTTGTCCACTGGTTTTATGACAATGGTGGTGCCTGCAGTGCCAAACGTTAAGGGAAATGGTACATCCTGGCACAGATTAGCTCTAGAATATCCCTCTAGTATTTGCAATGGAAACAAAGGTTCGTTCATGAGAAGCCAGGAAGAGCAGGCAACACAGAGAGGTATGGCGAAAACTATCCCCTCTGTTACAAAATAAAGGGGGTTTAACAACTTCCCTGATCTGTGTGGTATTATGGTTAGTGTCTCTGACTCTAAGGATCTAAGAGAGCAAGGTTTGCTTACCAAACTTCCATGAAAGCTTGCTGAGTAACCTCAGGATGGCCACAGCTAGGGTTGCCAGGTCCCTCTTCGCCACCAGCAGGAGGTTTTTGGGGTGGAGCCTGAGGAGGGAGGGGTTTGAGGAGGGGAGGGACTTCAATGCCATAGAGTCCAATTGCCAAAGCGGCCCTAGCCACACCCTCTCAGCCTAACATCCTTCACAGCCTAACACACCTAACAGGGTTGTTGTTGTGAGGATAAAATGGAAGACAGTGTGAGCTTGGGGGATGGGGAGAGACGTACTGGAGGAAATGGCAACACAGACAGGGAGGTGGAAAATATCCCCTCCTTTACAACTGAAAAACAGTTTAAATACCTCTCTGAACCATAAGAGCCAACACTCTTATGCATTATATCATATATATGATATTATGCATTATATCATAATAATGCATTATATCATAATAACTACCCAGCTGTCAAGAGATTATTTTGAGTTTAGTAAAGAGATTGCAATATGCACACTGCATGCGAGCCAGTGTAGTGTAGTGTTTAGAGTGTCAGACTAGGATCTGGGAGACCCAGGTTTGAAACCCTGATCTGCCATGGAAACTTGCTGACCTTGGGCCAGCCACACACTCTCAGCCTAACCTACCTCACAAGGTTGTTGTGAAGATAAAACAGAGATGAGATATAGAGAGGAGAAATAGAGATGCTTTTGTTCCCCACTAGTGAGAAAAGTGGGGTAAAACATTTGTTATAAATCTAATTTTGGCTTCAGTTCACCAAGTAGGGATAATCTCTCTCCTTGTTGTGTCATCTGGTATTGCTGCAGCTCTTTTGGCAAGAGGCAGAACTGTTCATTAAATATTCAAATTATTGTTAAATATTGTGAGTGCAGCAAGCTACAGAGTGAGTAGAACAAGTGGGTACATTTGTAGTTTTTTTTTTTTTTAAATCCAATTCCTATTGTGGAAGCAAAATAAATTCATCATGGCCAAAACCAACAAGACTGGTTACTACTAAATTTGAGGAATCAGTAGTTTTCCTGAAATGCAATCAGAGATGCAAGTTTGCATAAGCCATATTTCACACACACACACACACAAACCAGAAAGTAGGAAAATACCTGCCCCCTCCTATTGTCTATTTTGAAAGGGAAAGACAGAAGTAGTTCAGAGTGGGGGGGAGGAGAACCACAGATTTTCAATCCTCCTATAAAACGCACCAACCTGAGGCAGCTTACAAGTAAAACGACAAAACAAAACGATGAAAACACAGCTATCAAAAACAAATTTAAAGCACCATTAAAAACAATCCGAGGCATAAAAACAACACCGAACACAAATCAGATAGACTAAAATGATATAGGCAAAACAGTCTTCAGGATAGAAGCAGACCATAAAACAAAAAGCCCATCAGTTAAAAACCTGAATAATTTATGTTTGGACTCTTTTAGTGCGGAACCTAAGGGAAAATAAGGAAGGCACCAGGTATGCCTCACAGGTGCCAAAGGAACCACCATGGGAAAAGCCCTGTCTCTGGTTGCCACCCATCTCAATTGGTGTATGAGCAGCAAGATAGGAGCCAAAAGGAAAGGAGAAGGTGGAAGATGGGGGTTATTTGTGCCCTGATGACGTCTTTATTCAGTCTCGACACTGTAAAATATTTGTAAAGAATCTGCACTTGATGTACCAAACATGGCCCAAGGATAATTAACTATACCTATTACCTCCGTGTTTATTTATTAATGTTGAAAGGAACTGTACACCAAATATCCCATTTCACTTGCTTTTCAAAGCATAATGATATGAAATGGATGAAGTTGGCTGGCGTTGCCTCCAAATTATATAATCTTAGAAAAAGACATTAACGGCTGCTCTAAAATCTAATTAAATTTTAGAGTGCTAAAAATGTATCCATAAGGCCTGGGTAAGCCATTATCTACATTAATAAAAATTAAAGTCAAACAATATCTACCCTATAATAATGTACCTGGATTCAAGGTCACTTTAATTCCCTTACTATGTTATTTTCCTTTATTGTTGCCATAAATATTATTGATTATTTAATCAAATTTCCAGATGTATGTTCATTTGTATCACTCTGTTGTTTTCCAAATGCACATTACTGAGATAGAAATTATGGGTCCAATTATTTCTTTGTCTTATTTAATTATTTATTTGCCTCTGCAATAGAATATAAAAGTCTATTATTAGTTTAAGAAAATCTACTGAGATTTTTAGGCTTCCTGTCCAAATATAATCTTTCAAAGAAATAAGGATTTTTTTCCATTAAAAAAACCTGCTTACCATTGTCACCCAATGTAATGAGGGCCCTTATCTTTACAGTCCATTCTTCAAAGCCGCAGCGGCTGGGGACGGCGTGGACGTGGTGGTGCTGCAGCACCTCCAAAGAGGTTTCGTGGCTGCTGTGGGGGGAAAGAGGGGGCTTTTAAAATAAAAATTAGAAAAGGGGGGAAGCCCCATAGCAAACAGTGATGCTGCGCCAGCAAAAAGGAGGCACGGCAATGTCGTTGCTTAAGGGGGTGTTCCCAGGCTGAAAGGGGTTAGGAAGCTGTCTACTGGCAGCTCCGCCACATAGAACACCCCGGGAATACTTCCCGGGGCGCCAGTGTGGGGACTTGCATTAGAAGGCCGCTGGAGGGAGGCTGCGCCAGCATGCAAAGGCCACGCTGCCACCACGGTCCAGGGAGGCTGGCGCAAGTGACCCTACACTGGCAACCATGCCAGTTTGCTCGGTGCAAGTGGCGTGGACACCGACGTAGGGGTCATGCCGCCTCCTAAGCCCATTCGGCCTCCAACCTCAGGAATGGGCTTTTTCACATTTAAAAAAATTAAACCCTTTTCTCTCCCTTCCCCCTTTATATATATTTATAAACTTATTCTCAGTTTCAACATGGAGGGTACCAGGATTCATCCCTTCTTGGAAGTCAAGGTTGCTCACCTCGAAGCTCTGTAACACAGAGAGCTGCTGGTCGTTAGCCTATTGATATACAGAACTAATTATTGTTACTCATATAGTAATGGCTAGGCACTATGGACATGCTCAAGAACACCACATTTTCAGAAAACAAGCGGGCATTGCCAGCTAATATGGCAGATTCCATTTGAAGATAGGTTGTTTTCTCTCCTAATGATGACAGATCAGAAGACAAATTAACATTTGTAGCTGAATCCAGTGCTTCCAATACTTGAGCATATTAACAGAAACCTTTTCCTCATCTGCTTCCCCTTCTTCTAGCATGCTCTCCTCTATCCCCAGAAGCACTCAGTGTAACCCAATGCTCTGATTTAGAATACCTATAGCATCATATGGAAAACATGCTGACAGATGGGGTAGGCTACATGATAATATATTAATATGAAAATATATAACTATCCCACTTGCCCACTTTACAGATTTCACAGGCTGAGTCCTGGCAATCAAGGGCTGTCCCACTGCCGCCTTCAATGAAGTGAGGGGGCGTGTTTTGGCTGCTGGTGGCAAGAACAGCCAGCCAGTCTGCATTCATCCTTGGGCCTGATGAGGGGGAAGAGGGGCTGGCCCAAGAAAAAGGGCATAGAGGGGCTGCATCAGCCCATTCCTCCATCTTTGGAAAGCGAATGTAGGAGACAACATCGATAGAAGTGGAGATCCTCAGCTGAGCCACATGGCTAAGTACAGGGAAGGGGGGGGATCCGTGGACAAAGAGGTTTTATGCCATCAGCGCTTGACCTGCATTGTAAGCCTTTTAAGCATGCCTCATATCTTGTTTATTTATTTTTAGTATAAAGGCCTTCAGTACCTAAATGGCACTGAATCAAGGTCAGTAGTACTTTTAAGGCTGACCTTATTTATTTATTTTTAGTATAAAGGCATCTAGTACCTAAATAGTACTGAATCAAGGACAGTAGTACTTTTAACGTTGAATACAGATATACGGTAGTTATTATTTATCAGCTTTCCTATGTTTCACAAGGAACTCCGGATGTTTCCCCGTTAATTCAATAAATTTTGTTGCATTTTCACCAGAGTGAGAAGCTGAGTCCTACTCTCTACGAAGGGTTGTGCTTTCCCATTCTTTTGTGGTAAGAGCACATATGTTGTTTATATATTTAAAAACTGAAAATAAACTGCACTTCTTTCCTGATGCAGGAAGACTATATCCCCCACCCCCAGTCTACGGCAAGTATATGGAATACCTTATCCTATTTTATTACTGGAGCAGAGCTTGCCATTATATCCCACAAAAGATAAAATGGGGTTGCCAGCATACTTTCATTGTGTTTAAAAGATCTACTCTTAAGCTTGTCAGTCATAGTGACATTATCTTCTTGGCTGGTTGGTGTTATTAGAGTGATTTCAATTCCTTCAACATAAATACATTTAGTTTGAACTATTTCAATGGAACGTACCTTTGAGGAAATTACTTAGGATAGCCCAGTTGAATGGTACTATTTTTAGAAAGAACATCTCATAGGTATTGCAGTGGACTGCATCCAAATCAGCTGGAACAATTTTATGAGGAGCTGAGCTAAAAACATTTGGTCTCTGTATTATTTGGCTCTAGAAAGATCTAATTGGAAATCTGAAATATTGTTAAATAATTTCAGAAGAATATTTCAATTCACTCTGAAGCATTTATTAATAGGTGAGCTTGCATTATTAAGAGTTTTGCCTATGCTAGAGGAGACAGCAAATTCTCTTTCCCATCACTGTATATACAGGGAAGGGGCTGTGGCTCAGTGGTAGAGCATCTGCTTGGCATGCAGAAGGTCCCAGGTTCAATCCCCAGCATTTCCAGTTAAAGGGACTAGGCAAGCAGGTGATGTGAAAGACCTCAGCCTGAGGCCCGGGAGAGCTGCTGCCGGTCTGAATAGACAATACTGACTTTGATGGACCAAGGGTCTGTTTCAGTATAAGGCAGCTTCATGTGTTCATGTGAACAAAACTGGAAAGTGTGAAAATTCATGGGAGAAACCATGAATTAAGCCCAACTCCCCTTCTCATAATCCTTTGAGCAGTAAAGGGGTGGCTCCCCTTCACTATGATCCTCAATGGGAGATATGGGGCTTGAGGAATACATGTGTTTTTAATAGAGAAGGAGAAGTCTCCATTTGTCTCAAAAGGAGTCTGGTTGCCCAGAAGGTGAGAGGGCCCATAAAAGGTCCAGAATCTTTCTGGATGTAAGGACAATCCCCCCTAAGTTGTTCTACACAGCAGCTCCTTGCACTAGCAGAAAGAGTTCTGATCACTCCAGACTACCAATACAATTCTAATTTTCTCTGTACATATACACACATATGCTAGTACTTGCACTCTGCTCCCAGGGATATTCTGTCTGGCCCTTTTTGTTATTTTTTTATTGAGAGCCTCATCAATGCTTTATAACCAGTCAAACGTTTAATCCAATCCCACCATCATTTCCCAGGCTTTTTGGGGGCAAATAGTTTCCTCCATTACCAATGAAAAGACTGGAGGACAGGGAATTAGGCCCAAAGAGTCTGTGTGTGGATGTAGGCTTCCTAACATAGACACACAAGTGAGGACCTGCAAGGAACTTGCAGGGAGAGGACATACCATAATTTCTCCCTCCCTTCCCTCCACCCCCATCCTTGCTGCTCTGCCTAACCATCCATCCATCCATCCTTAGTGCCACCTCCCTTTGCTCCTGTCTTTACTCCTGTCTCCCCCAATAAACCCCACCCTCACTGCTCTGCCTAACCAACCAAACCCCCATCCTTAGCATCGCCTCCCCTTGCCTTTCTTCCCTCTGTCCCATTGCATCCCATCCTCACTACTACTCCCCACCATCCTTGCTGCTGCCTAACCAACCGACTCCCTCATCCTTGGTGCCCCATCCCTTGCCTTGCCTTCCTCCCCTCTCCCCCTCTGCATCTCCATCCTTACTATCCTTATCCCCACACACCCCATCATTGGTAGTCTGCCCATCTCCCCTCCTATATTTGGCATTCTGACCAGTCACCTCCTTCCCTTCCCAGGGGAGGGTGGTCTGGCTTCTCTGTGTGTCTCCAACTTCAGCCAGGTCTGTCCTTGCTGTGCCAGGGCCAGTGACAACACCAAGAGTAGCACCAGGCCTAGGGGCCAAAGCAACATTGGGAGCTATGATGGCGACTTTGACAAAGGCATTGTCCTTAAAGCCAGGTAACATGACAGTGGCTCCATCAGAGAAGTACTGTCTGCACATGCACAGAATTGCTCCTCTGTTTGGGGGATTTACGCCCCCTCCATCTCCGCCCCCAGGTTTCAGATTTTTCTGCAAACCTGGGGGGTCCCCTAAGTTTGTAGAAAAATCTTTATTCTATGTAAGTGGGCCTGATCTGTGGATTTAAGTATCCACAGATGTCCCCATTTCACTATGAGATACAAGATGTTCATTTACAGATCTGTAGTAAAGAAAGTGAGAAAGTCTGATGATAAGAGATTAATACAGGCATACAATCCACTCGGCAAAGTTTGAAGCCTTCCTTCAGCCTGATCTTTTGTCCAACTCAAGCCGCAAGTCTGTCAGAAAAAGAATCACTTATGTTGGAGGAAGATTTTAAATTCTGATGAGCAAATGGCAAGATACTGGTTATTATACTGAAATCAGCAGTAAGAAATGCAAATGCTCATTGGTACCAACAGCCAAGCTATACAAATGATTCGATCTCAAACTGTTTATTTTTTAAAAATACCTGTGGGGAGAAGGCATAATTGGTTTAATTGTGGTCGTCTTGTTTGTGGCTTCCTAGAGGCACCTGGTTGGCCACTGTGTGAACAGACTGCTAGACTTGATGGGCCTTGGTCTGATCCAGCAGGGCCTTTCTTATGTTCTTATATTTAGGCTGTAGCACTTAGGAAGGGGGATTGAATCTTCCATCATGCTGTTTGCACAACAGAACATTTCCTTTCCTGGGTGGCCATTAGCCCAGATACAAGGAAAAGACAGACAATAGAGGATGTCTATCTTTTTTCTTTACCCAGGAATGAATAAAGTATGGGGAAGGGTCCGGTTTTGATAAGAAAATGGTACGAAGAGTGAATCATCATTTCCTCTGTGCTGCAGCCCCCACTCAAATCCCCTTCCCCACTTTTGCTTTTTTGAAGGTGAAACTGTGGAATGGGGTATCCAATCAAGGACCCCCATTGTATCGTGTTAATTATCTCCAAGAGGAAATGACCACAATTTCCATGATTCTGCAAAAACAGCAAAAGTAACCCCTCCCCTCACCCCAGATTTACAGCCTGCTGAGACAAGTGGTGCAATAGGAACAGCAACAACAACAAAAAAGGTCAGGTGTACACAAAATAAACATGCTTTTAGCAGACACTGGCTTTGGAGGTATTAAGCATGTTTGTGACAGTCATCATACAACTCTAATTAGTAGCCCAAAGACTAATGGGATCACTTTGGGACAGCAAAACCAAAAGCAATGACTGTGGGACAAAATGCCATGCTAATGAGCACATCTTCGTTCTGGTCCTTCCCCTTCAGTTCTAATTCAGTGCCGCAGGCCTAAGCTGGCCATGGATGAAATGTCATCTAGTCAGAGCCTTACTTTAATGCAGCAATTCCCAAATGCAGAGCTGTCATTTCCCGAGGTTTGTAGGATCTTTAGGGAAATGATGCTGAAGAAATAATTACCTCAATGCTACACTGACAGAACTACCAGGAAGGAGAGAAGAAACGCAACAACCGATGTAGTCTGGAACAAATGAGAAAACATAATGGGCTTTTCATTATTAGCTTGAGTTTCAAACTCAATATTAATGAAAATGTTGTTAATATAGCACTTTACTAAAAACCAACAAGCGGTAGCCTAGCAGGAGAAAGAAGACTGAGGTAGGGCTCTTGTTCTAACTATCTCCTTCACAACATGCGTTGGATCCATTAAAAGGAGGATGAGGATTCAAGTTTTAGAAAACAAAAAAACTGCCATTCCTCTTAGGAGCAATCTTAAAATAAAATGAATGGGAAAGGAGTTTTCTCCTTTCACATGAACACATGAAGCTGCCTTATACTTAATCAGGCCCTTGGTCCATCAAAGTCAGTATTGTCTACTCAGACCGGCAGAAGCTCCAGGGTCTCAGGCAGAGGTCTTTCACAACACCTCCCTGCCTGGTTTCTTTAACTGGCGATGCTGTGGATTGAACTTGGGACCTTCTGCATGCCAAGCAGATGGTCTACCACTGAGCCACAGCCCCTCACAGCCCCTTTCCATTACAAATAATGTGATGTAATTAATTTAGAGAGCAATTCTAAACTGGTCTACTCAGAATCCTAACTACTGAATGGTCTTATGCCCAGGAAGGGGGCATAAGCAGATGGCACTGTTTACACTTCTTTCCTGAAGCCCTGTGTGACCATAGCCAAAACATTTCAGTACTCACTGAGGCTGCTCTGTGACCGCTTTCAAACTTTTTTAATATATTTAGCAATGAAACAACAATGGATCAAGAATTTTTGCCTCCTCCTAGTCACTACTTTGACACGTCTACATATTGTTACAAATAACGTTTGAACAAAACCATTCCCAACATTGTGGATGAATCTAGAGATGACTTTCATGGTGAAAAGTATTCTTAAAGCACAGCAACTGAATGACTAAAGGAAAAGGCATCTCACCAATCACATATTTGTGATGGATGCTGCAATGTTGCTGTGTTTTTCAGAGTTAAAACGGTCTGTATGCGACTGGGGAGGGAAACACTGAATTGGACCTGGCACTTACAAGTATGTTATATATAGCTCACCCGTTCTTAAAAGTTACTGAAGCTGTCTATGCAGTACTGGATTATCACAAAGCAAAGACATGAAATGTTGTTTTGCAAACAACATTGTACTTTCTGCCACTGCTGTAAATAAAGTCTATTTTTATTACATTTGGGACATATGAGCATAATGCTAACATATAACTTGTGGAGAAAACTTCAATAAACACTCTGTTAACAACCACTTAAAATGTGGCCTGTTGTAATATTGGGTGATCCCTTTAACACCTCTCACAATTTCCCACTTTTTGTAAATATGTTTACAATTAGTGCCTACTCCTTTTTTCTACAAATCAAACTATATCTCCATATTACATTGTTTTTTAAAAAACGAAACAAATCACTAGCTTGTCATTGGTATTGCTCCTGAGTTAAGCTAACCCAACTCCAAAAACATCTTTCCAAATTGCAATGCTACACCAAATCCCAATGCCCACCTTGCAGCAGAACCTAAAATCTCGGATTACTGTAACTTCACTAAATGTCCACAGGGAACAGTAAAGGCAGTGAGGAACACTGTTTCTCTCCTGTTTCTACAGCATTTCTGATGGTTTGAAGACAAACACTGCTAGATTCCTCAGACAGCAGGTCAGATAAATGGCAAGCAGCATAGAAAAGGATCTTCAATCTAGGGCAATCAGAACATTTTTGTATGTTCTGTATATGTAATAATATAATGTGATGCCCCAAAATGCATTTTAGACACAGCTGCCTTATATTGAGTCAGGCAGCTGGTTCATCAGGGCCAGTATTTTCTACTATAACTGGCAGCGGCTCTCCAGTGTCTCAGCCAGAGATCTTTCACATCACCTACCTCCTCTTTCCACTGGAGCCGCCAAGAATTCAAACTGGGAACTTGTACATACAAAAGCAGATGTTGTGCCATTGAGTCACAGTACCTCTCCTTCTTTCTCAGTAAGTTAACTTATGAAACAGAAAAGGGGGAAAGCTATAGGTAGACTCTTTTCTAGTAGCAGATAAAAAATTCAAGTAAGCAGTCAGAATTTTAAAAGCAAGAGATTAATAAAGAAATCCCTTTCACCCAAATTATAAACATGTGCAGCACCTCAGGGCCAGATTACCATGCTTACCTCAAAGGAAGATGATCCTGAATATAATGCCTCCCCGCAATAAAAAGAGGATATTCACAAAAGCAGGTGACCCTGCATTTAACAATACCTCCCTAAAAAAGAAGGCAGCGGTGTAAATAACATTTTTATTCCATAGTAATAAAGTTACTGTCTGCTTTTCAAGTATTGTGATATTGCAGTTCCATGATTTGGCTCTAAAAAGCAATGGGGGAGGGGGGTATGAATTAGGGCTATAAATAAGGCAGGTACCAGCAGATATTGGTTCTGTAATGAGGACATTGCAGATTTTTTTTCATATGTGTTGGGGTTGCATAAGGGCATCAAATTTGGGGAACATGTTGTAAAAATTATGTCAATTGACATAATGTCAATTGAGTTGAGGAAACAAATTCATTTAAGCCAGAAACCTTATTATTAAACTATCCTGATATTCTGAAAGACCAACAGATAGTAGTGTTACATATGTTAACTGCAGCTAGAATGGTCTTTGCTAGGCAGTGGAACCAAAAAAACCTCCCCTAAGATACAGGATTGGATTTCAAAAATAAAAGAGGTGTATATTTTAGTGAAGTTAACCACTTACCAATAAAATGATGATATAACAGTGTAGATCTGTTATGGACAAGAACAATTCAAAGAATGGAAATAACCAAAACTATATTTTATTATAAAATGGACAAGTGAGAAAGGGCAACGAATACAGGGTTGTAAAGCATTTTATGTGACTTTATGTTATTATGTGGCTCTTTGTTTTTAGTTTATGTATATATTTATTGTTGACTATCCATTTGTATGAATAAACTATTTTTTTTTAAAAAGAATTAGGGCTATAAAGTTGGGAAAGGGAAGGAGTTAACTGTTTCCCCTGTACTATATTTCTGATTGAACTCCTCTTTTTCATCTTGCTAGGGAAATGACTAAACTGAGGCTATCGTATTTTGATAACATTATGAGAAGACAAGAGTCATTAGAAAAGACAGCCATGCTAGGAAAAGTTGAGGGCAGCAGAAAAGAGGAAGACCCAACAAGAGATGGATTGACTCAAAAAAGGAAGCCACAGCCCTCAATTTGCAAGATCTGAGCCAGGCTGTCAAAGATAGGACATTTTGGAGGACATTGATTCATAGAGTCACCCTGAGTCGGAAGTGACTTGACGACACTTAACACGCACAAGGAAAAATAGGTATCCAACGGAAGCCTTTTTCTGCAGTGAGGCTTAAAATAGCTTGTGGGAAGTGTTTTCAGTTGGGAAAACAACATGGGATAGAGAGAATTTAGCTACCCCCTTACCCAGCACATTGACACACACACCCCTCTTCTTTGGTGGCAAATATGATGTCCGGAATTCCAGACCTGTAACTCCAGAATCACATCTACTATTCATTTCCAGAAAACACAGATCACTTATAATGGGAACCTCAGCTAGGCAAGTTTCCTTGTCCTTTCTTATCAATGTTGTGTGCACTTTCTAGAACTTTGAAAAGGATTTCTATAAACCTATTAAACTAGTTTCTTTACTTTTCTTATTTAAATCGACTTCTTCAAACGCTTCACCCAAGACTTAAAATGAACAAATGAATCACCTTAGAAGAAGATGCTCTTAAGACACTACTGAGAGGGCAGCCACATCGCTGCAGTTAATGGAGAGAAGACAACCAAAGAGAAAAGATAACAGATGACCCCGAACGTACAGAATAGGATGGGGGGGGGGGAGTTTACGCAGCATGAATAGAGCACAAAAAGCAGGTGGTTTGAGATGATAAATTAAATACCCTTTTTGTACCTTCAGGATGAGTAGCTGGTGACCAATATGCCAATTACTGAGGAACAGACCTCACAAAATATTTTACTTCAGTTACTGGTATAGAGAATGGTATTTTCAGTTCTCATTCAAAAAAGGCGTCAATAACTGAACAAAGCATTTGTCAAAACAAAACCTTTATTTAACCCTATGCCCTGCCTATTCCAAATTATAATTATTGTTGTTATTGTTTCTATATAGCATCTAATGATTCCCTGCATAGAACATCATGAAAAATATTTATGCAGAAACTGCAGGAAAAACTCACAAATGTTATATTATATTTCAACTGACTCCCACACATTTAAAAAAAACATTTTTGTTTCATTTATAGTCCACCTTTCTCGCTAAGACTCAAGGTGGATTTTAAAGTGAGTGTTCCTTAAAATCATTTTGAGCATTTGAGGTTACAATGTTCCTCAATAAAAATATTATAAGAGCATTCCCACCAAGGCAAGGGTTTTGTTTTGCTTTTTGTTTGTTTTTGTTTTATTTAAAAAGCTTGTGAGATTCAAAAACCATACAAAAAGGATTGTTCAGTAAGAATAGAGGATTGGATCCTGCCATCTTTTTTGCTAAAGAAAAAGAGTGGGGGATGTTAACTGATCCATGACAGATCTTCAACCCCCTCCCCAATACTGTTCCTGGGGGTTCCCCATCCCCCACAAGAAGCATTTCAGGGGCATTTTGGGCTGTAGCAAGAGGGGGAGGGCAGGGAAGTCATGTTCTGCTGACAGAAATTCATCTATCAGCAGACATTTTCAGGAGAATCCAAGTCAATATGTGCAGGGAAGACTAAAAAACAGCCGGGTAAAGAAAACAGAGGGTTGATACAGGCCTGAATATATTTAAGACAGATTCTAGTTAACCCTTTACAGAGATCAAACTCAAATGTCAATCAGGTCACATGCGATTGTACTGGCTTACCTATGTACTTGCCCTTTCTAGATATCTTTCTAACCTTGACTTCTGGATTTCATATCAGCTTTATAAATACAGGGAAAGTTGGGCATTAAGATTTATTGATACTTCATCTCATGCATATATTTGTGTTAGGGATTCAGTGTGAGTTCCATTTCTGTCAGGGCAGTTAAAGGGTTAACTTGTTTACCTCAATAGTTTAGATTGTCTCATGGTGAAGATGCAAAAGACAGATGTGAATATTCTATTGGCTAGAGAATCGCCATTGCAAACGTGCACCAAGTCACGAAGTCAGAACTGTTTTATTACCCTGTTCTTTGTTTAAGTCAGAACTGTTTTATTACCGTGTTCTTTGTTTAAGGTGTGAAACTTTGGGGCAGGGTGAGTCAGTTACTTTTGAACCTCACACAAGCAAGATGTCTGTTCTTAGCTCTCTTGGGCTAAGACACAGACAAAGGGATTTTAAGCCTTAGAAACCTGCTAATACTTTTAGCAAGATTTGTAGGGAATTAGATAGAAGTATGTTATTTGTTTTTATTCCATGTTACTCTTCCTTATTTTAGTACAGTAAAGGATTTTTGTTTGATTAAGAAACAAGTCTTGACTCTGTTTATTGTGTGCTTGACCTGAATTCTTTCTAACTGCAATCATGATTCATTGGGCCTCTTAACAAACCCCAATAATTTGCGATGGTGCAGTTTCCCTCTCAAACTTTATCATGTATTCCTGAATATAATCATAATATAATCACATACTCCCAAAAATATACTGTTTCATCAACATTACACAAGATCCTATATTTGAACTACTGACACAGCAGAAACAATTTTTTTTTGCCAAAGCATGATAACTTAAATAATGAAGAAGAAAAAATCCATGATAACAAATTAATGCAAATTAGTATTTCATAAAACAGATGTTTAAATTTGTCAATTATTAGAATATGGAACAAAGTAGGAAGGTACATGAAATGCATTTTCAAAACAGATACCAAGTGACCAGGGGTGGCCCATCCAGTTGGTGGCTTGAGCCAATTGCCTTGGGCATCAGAGATTAAGGGGACCATCTAGTCCAGCTAACCCCCACTCAGCCAAACATCTGCCGCATCAGGGCCTGCCTTACTAGGTGGTCTTGGCCTAGCGAGCCAGTATGGTGTAGTGGTTAAGAGTACTGGACTCTAATCTGGAGAACCGGGTTTGATTCCCCACTCCTCCACATGAGGGGTGGACTCTAATCTGGTGAACCGGGCTGGTTTCCCCACTCCTACACATGAACCCAGCTGGGTGATCTTGGGCTAGTCACAGTTCTCTTAGCCTCACCTACCTCACAAGGTGTCTGATGTAGGGAGAGGAAGGGAAGGAGATTGTAAGCCGATTTGATTCTCCTTAAAAGGTAGAGAACATAGGCATATAAAAACCCATTCTTATTCTTCTTCAATGAAAGGCTTTCCTCCCTCTGCTAGAGGTCAGGGTGGGGGCATGCCCAGCTGACTGTGGTGAGAGGGCCTAGTAGGTGAAGAGTGGTCTTCTGCTGTATTACACCAGGCATGAGGAAGGCCACTGAGGCACCCCACCCTGCCACCAGGAGACTAGAAAGGTGGGCCACAGCTTATCGCAGCAGCCCAGCAGAGGAACAAAGAGGGCAGGTGCCATTTTCTCACCTCCCCAAAGTGTAGCAGTGGTTGAAGAGGGAAGGTAACCTCTTCCCATTTGCCTGCAGTGTGGGGGGGCACTTGGGGGGGCACTTTTTTTTTTGGAAGTGTTACCTTCTAACTGATAATTATAGTAATACACCAAGTAATCACACAGTATTTTGGGCTAAGACATGTGTACAATTATTCCACATGGATATTGTCATATCATCTACGGTATATACTGATAGCGAAATCGGCCAAATCTGAGGATACATAAATTAAGATATTTCAGTGTTGAAATCAAATCAAAAGAATCAAAATTTATGCTAAAGTCAGAATCAGCAACTGAAGTTTGAAGTGGATTTCTGGATTACTGCTTTGGAAGCAAAAATGTGACCTGGTTGGAAGTGGGTTAGATCAAGTACAGGGACCATGCAAGGGCCAGCTTCTGTTCTATTTGGCAACCATTTTCCAGGAAAGTTTATTCCTCTGATTGTGGGACCCACATGGAGCAATGGCTCCCCTCCTGCATCTTGCATGAGCAAAGATTCACTCACACAAGAGGCAGAAGGGAGAAACCTCAACATCTTGACCCTCCCCACCGTAGCCTCCCAAACTGCATGGCTATTACTTTCATTCCTGGGAATAAACTTTCTCATTATCATCATTATACACCCAACTTGTTACTATAAAAAAACATGAGCATCAGGAACACATAACTTCCCCTTTTAGATGTTATGTTGGCAAAGTTTCCTAAAAGTTATTTACTATTGAATATTCTGTTGGTGTTGAACAAAACAAAACACTACAGGTCTTTACAAGCTATTTTACATTATTTTCTCTATGTAACAACTTTTAATACACAAATAAAGAGAACCTGGATTTCCTAAATAATACATTAAACAGTGGGTTTCCAGTAATCCTCAACTTTCTTTAGCTTAAAAATAAAGACATTTTGGGCTGACAAACAAGTAGGATTGCTAAGATCCAGGTGGGACCTGGACATCTCCCAGAATTACAACAGATCTCCAGACAACTGCTATCAGTTGCCCAGGAGAAGCTGGCTGCTTTGGATGGTGGATGCTATGACATTATCCCTGTTGAGCTCTCTTCCCTCCACAAACCCCACCTTCCCTGACTCCACCCCTCAAAGTCGGAAACCCTACTTATAAGCCATTTTCATTCTAGTTATGTTCATTTTCCTGTTAGAAATGACAATCCCAAAGAGGTTCAGCCTAAATATTCAGAAACAAGGCATAACACATATTTAGTTTAAGATTGAATTGTTTTAAAAACTTTACATATGTAAATTTTCATATGTTAAATTGTATTATAAATAATATGTTTAACGGATAAGGCTTCTGTGAACAAGTTAGTTCCCAAAAAACATTTTTCCCCAAAAGCTTTGGGGTAAAACATATTTGCATAATGAAAATAAAATTAACACACTGGGATCTTAGCCATTAACTTGGGGGAAGGGGTCTCCATATCTAAATGAGTGACGAAAGAGATGTTAACAAGGACTAGCTAACAGTAAATACATTAACCGCCTTTATATGGGATTTTGGCTTGAGGAGATTCCCAAAGCCTGTCACACAACCTCAGGGACTGCAAACCTTTCTCCTCCCTCGAAGTTCTGGAATATTCCTAGCTAGATTACCATTCTACAGTACTGAGCTTTAAAAACTATCCTTTCAAGACATCTGAGACACAAAGGTTTCTGTTGTTACTAGGACTAAAAATGGACTTAAACATCTAATTTTTTGAAATCTGTAATTCTTACAAAATGAGAGTTTTCCCCACTACTGTTCGATAACAGGGCTCATAACAGACAACTCAATTAAACTGAGGCAGGAGGAGGGGTTTGCTCATCATTAATTCAGAGTGAGGGCAATGCTTGGCAGCTATACCTTAAATAGGTTTTGAGCCGGTCATACAGACAATAAAGTTTGGCTACATGGCATGATAATGTCATTGCAATAATGAAGTGACTCCTGATCAGATAGAAGGACAGTTGGAGGGAGAAGAAAGGTACTGAAGCTCTCAAAGAGATTACAAGCAGCTTCTGTAAACAGTGTGGGGCAAACAAACACACACAAAATGTATAAGCTGAAGAGGCTGAGGGAGGTATTTTAAGCCCGCTGCCTCCCCTCCCTCCTACAGATGAATAATTTGGGCAGCCCTTTTTAGAACACCTAATCTCATATAATTTACCAAGAAATACAGGGTATTTTGCTGAATAAATTATTTTCTCATCAACCCCTTTACAAAGCAGGTTAAATGACAAGAATGGAGAAAATCAGCCTTGAGTAATTTTTTGAAAAGAAGTACGCCAAAACTCATCAGATAAATTATTTGCAATGAATAATTTGACCAGCTCTATTAGGCTGAAATGTCAGCATTAGCCTGTGTCAGAAAGAGGAAAGCTAATCAGGTAAGATTATTTGACCGTTCTGCTTGGACAAATCCTAACATTGAAACAAAGTTCACTGAAACTTAATAGTCCATGACAAACTCTCAAACATAAATATAAAGAATTCAGGAGGTGAATCCCAAACCAATGTGCATGAATACATGCATTCCATCACATTCTGCACAGTACTGAATGAGCGTTATCTGCCATTTTCCAGAAATTTTGTACAGGGTCAATTCAGTGTTTTGAGGGGGTCTTTTGTTACATTATGTCTTATATACCGTGAACCGCCAGGGGGAAACACAGTTGGGGGGCAGTGCTAGGGGAAAGCAGGCTGGGTGAGCAGGAGACCAATCACGAGGTGCTTCTTCGCTCATGTTGCAGCAAGTTATGGAGTTGAGGCAAGGGGAGCAGTGGCAGTATAGGGTGGGGTGAGTCAGCTCCTTCACTGGTCTCTATTGCTGCTATAGTGGCAGAGTGCTTGCCGACCGTATCCAACAAGCTGGTAACAGCTATGGTTCTCAAAAGCAAAAGTGCACGGAGGCTGGAGGAGGAGGGAGGGAAGCAAGCAAGCAGTCAGGTGGTTGCATGTTCTTCCTCACTTCACCTTTCCTCCCACCTCAGCTCATGAGTCTGTGGGCTCTGTACCCACTCAGCTTCATTAGCAGTAGCCTTATTCCAGCTGTGGCTCAACCTGGCTACAGGTACTGGTACCCAGTTTCATTCATAAAGTGAACGTGCATTGGGTTTTTCTTACAAACAGATGTATGCACGCAGAGACAGGATGTGTTCACTGTAACACGTGAACAAGCTAGTGTGTCGTCAGTCTGCATTCCAATTATGGCCAAGTTTGACTTTTTTTTTTTTTTTTTAATTCAAGACATTCGTTTTGGTCTTAATTAGAACAAAAATTTTAATAACAAATTATACAAAAGCTCAGTGTAAAAATTGTCTATTATGACTGCTTAAGTGTCAGCTGTGCATGATTTATATGGGAAATGAGTAGCTTTAAGACAGCACCAGGAGGAGGAGGAGGAGGAGAAAACTACCATACCACCACCCAGGATGCAAGGTGGGATGGATTTCCCCACTAAAATAGATATATTTTATATCTTAAGACACACTGATTAGTAATAATGCTCACCTTTTTTGGAACCACTTCTTAAACTGTCCATGGGATGGCTCTTCTGATATCTATGACAAAGGGTCCCAAATATCCGCCATCGACCTACATGAGAGAATTCGCACTATTAATACTAAAAATGAGTATGAGGGTTGAGAAGCAACACTATAAGGTTAGATAAGTAATGAAACATTAGTGAGTAACATGATTTCATGACATAAAATGGCTGATTTTTAAAAAAAATCTCATATCTTAATTGATAATGAGTAGGGTTGCCAACCTCCAGGTACTAGATGGAGATCTCCTGCTATTACAAGTGATCTCCAGCTGATAGAGAACAGTTCACCTGGAGAAAAGGGCCGCTTTGGCAATTGGACTCTATGGCATTGAAGTCCCTTTCCAAGCCCCGCCCTCCTCAGGCTCCGCCCCAAAAACCTCCCACTGGTGGTGAAGAGGGACCTGGCAACCCTACTAATGAGGGACTGTGGGGACGATATGCAACCTATACAGAGTCTGTTGCCTATCCTGAATAAAACATATGGGGAACCTTACAGAGTTACAGTGCATTCCTAAGGAGAGCTATTCCAGTTTAAGCCCATTCATTTCAATGGGCTTAGACTGGAGTAACTGT
The DNA here is from genome assembly GCF_029931775.1 of Euleptes europaea. Classification (NCBI taxonomy): domain Eukaryota; kingdom Metazoa; phylum Chordata; class Lepidosauria; order Squamata; family Sphaerodactylidae; genus Euleptes; species Euleptes europaea. The sequence continues at coordinate 47,062,915 of NC_079312.1, read as the reverse complement.
CTTTAGGAATATACTGTAAGTGGCTATCCCATTAGTGATGGCCTCTGCTTCATGCGTGTGATTTTTTTAAAGCAGCAAAATCCTGTTCCACTAAACAGTCAGGACTTTTGTGTATCAAAAAAGCTGCATCATGACCATTTTGTGTAAGTATTTCCTTCAATGAAGGAAGAAAGCATACCATTAGAATTGCATGTCTTCTGATTGAGGAAAATGCTCACTTGCCCTTCTATCATTTCTTTTTCTTTAAGAAAACATCAAAATAGCAACTTTGACTCTAAGTGGCTAGTTTTAAATTGTGCTCATCCTAAGCCCATCTAAAAGAAATTTGTTGCCATTAAGGAATTCAATTTTTGAAAGCCCAGCTACATATGCAGCCAAATAGTATCTATCAAAATGTTTGTACTTGTCTGTAAAATGCTGGCTCAACATTTAGGCGATCACTTGTTCGGTAAGAAATCTCCACTACAAAGTGACACCACAGGATTATAACCATATTTATACATTTCTAGATAAATCACCAGATAAACTTTTGAGGGTTATTTCAGGAGGAACTGGAGTGTTCTTTCCTGACCTATTTCTCAAACAGTAATAGCTTTTCTAAGAGGGGATCATGCTTTATTGGGATTAATATTGACATAAGATGTATTGAAATAGATAGCCATCTTTCCTAGGTACATCCTGAGGGGGTCTTTCAAATAATGTTCAGACTGAAAAGTCCTTTCTAGTAGCACTTCTTATTTACTTAATTCAAATACATGACTGGGTGAATGTTATCAATGTTTATTAAAACGGCCTCAGTGACAGGCATAAGAAACACCATTGGCTGTTTGTGCATGTAAGCTTTCACACAGTTATAATGAATAAATACAGTGTGTGCTTCAGAATGCAGACTAGCACCATCTGTAACTTTACATCTGACAGTCGATTGCTGTTAGGAGGGGTCTCATTTGTTTGTTTGTTTCATACTTCCAAAGACAGTATCACTTTTTTAAAAAAAAATCCTATATCCATGTAGGCAGCAATCCAAAACTTACTGTGATCCACAACAAGGGGCGAATTCTTGACTTCTGACAAACCCCCCCCCCTTCAGCTGCAGCATCCCATGCCACTTCCACACAATCCAGGAAAGCCCTTGAACAGCAGCTTCAGGCTTCAAATTATAACTTTTTAAACTTAGAAGAGTTGGTTTTTATATGCCGACTTTCTCTACCACTTAAGGAAGTATCAAACTGGCTTACAATCACCTTCCCTTCCCCTCCCCACAACAGACACCCTGTGAGGTGGGTGGGGCTGAGAGAGTGTGACTAGCCCAAGGTCACCCACCTGGCTTCATGTGTAGGAGTGGGGAAACAAATCCAGTTCACCAGATTAGCATCTGCTGCTCATGTGGAAGAATGGGGAATCAAACCCAGTTCTCCAGATCAGAGTCCACCACTCCAAACCACTGCTGTTAACCACTACACCACGCTTAGCCACCACACTACGCTGGCTCTCTCCAAACCACTATACTTTAAAAATGACACAATGATAATGAAGTTTTAAAAAAATATCTCTTGAAACTAATAAAGTCACAGAATGCAGCTTATTTTTTTAAAAAATCTTCACACTTTTTATGTTTTATCCAAATCACCTCTATTTCTGAGAAAATCCTGCTACACAAGAACTAATGTAAAGTATCAAAAACTAGCTCTTGTCAAGGACCAAACACACGTACCTTGCTGAATAAATGATAGAAAAAGTTACTGAATACTACTCTGAACATCTTATCCTGGAAGATACAACCTGACTTTTTCAAAAAAAGATAATCTGTCACATCATTAAGACTACGCAGAGGGATACTACAATAATGCAGAAGGTTCTGGGTCGTGTATGGGCTGTCAAAGGACAAAAGAAACAGAACCACTTTCTTGCAAAAATAATTATTCTAGAGAACTAATGAATGTAGAGAAAACAGTTCAGACAAATACAAAGTTGTTTTCACATCCTAAATTCTATAAGAATTTAGTCTTAGATGGCTATGTTTGACTGTAAGGACTAAAACAGATATGGTCACTGGTCACTGATCTCCACCTGTTTGAGAAAGGTAAACTGTGGATGTGTATACCTCACCTTTACACTGGGTTGTGCAGGGAGGGGGATTTAACTGTTCTCCCAAACTTGATTTTGCTGATCAAAACTGGAACTCCCCAGGTATATGTCCTTTCAAAAACAATGTTTTGTTTAAAATGCTCATGAGAATTACGGAATTACGGCTGTGCATATGCCTACAATTTACCTTTAACTGATGGTTGGGACTCTGGAATATTTGTTATGTGTGTCTGTGCACTCTGTAGGGTTGCCAGGTCCCTCTTTGCCACTAGCGGGATGTTTTGGGGGCAGAGCCTGAGGAGGGTGGGGTTTGGGGAGGGGAGGGACTTCAATGTCATAGAGTCCAATTGCCGAAGAGGCCATTTTCTCCAGGTGAACTGATCTCTATTGGCTGAAGATCATGTAATAGCAGGACCAGCTAGGCAGGCACAGTTGGTGAATCTCAATGTGTGGATGAGACAGTGATGCAGGGAAGAGGGCTTTAGGTTTGTAAGGAACTGGGCAACATTTTGGGACAAGCAGGGCCTATACAAAAGAGATGGGCTCCACTTGAAACAGGATGGAACCAGACTGCTGGCATGTAATATAAAAAAGGTGGCAGAGCAGCTTTTAAACTGAACCTAGGGGGAAAGCCGACAGAAGCTGAGAAACATCCGGTTCGGGCAAACTCAGTGCATACGGACAAAGGGAAAATTGTTTCAGATTGCCCACATAGGAATTACTTAGACATGAAAGGGAAGGGAAAAAATGATGGATAGCCACTTAAAGATGCCCAAAGGCACATGCCAGGCAAGTCGAAAGAGACAAACAGTGTGGAGGTGTTTCTATGCTAATGCTAGAAGCCTCCAAGCAAAAATGGGGGAATTAGAGTGCATGGTTTTAAGAGAAAACATAGATATAGTGAGCATTACAGAAACCTGGTGGAGGGGAGAAAACCAGTGGGATACAGTCATCCCTGGTTACAAACTGTATAGAAATGACAGGGAAGGGCATATTGGAGGGGGTGTTATCAAGGAAGGCATGTCTATGTATATCAAAGAAGGCATAGTGTCTAATAAGCTAGAGACCATAAAAAGGGCAGACTTGTCCACAGAATCCTTATGGGTGATGATTCCGGGCCCCAAAGGAGATTTAGTACTGGGGACGTTCTATTGGCCCCCTGACCAAATGGCTCAGGGTGATCTTGAGATGGAGAATGAAATTAGGGAAGCATGTAAAGGTAATGAAGTAGTAATAATGGGAGACTTCAACTTCCCTCATATTGATTGGATAAATGTATGCTCCAGTCAAGACAAAGAGATAAAAAATGTAGATATCCTAAATGACTGTGCCCTCGAACAGTTGGTCATAGACCCAACAAGAGGGGAGACAATCCTGGATTTAATACTCTGTGGTGCTGCCAGTGACTTAGTGCGGGATGTGTTGAGCCAGTTGGCAATAGTGATCACAATGGCATCAAATTTAATTTATATGCAAGTGGGTGTCAGGCTGTTATCTCGGTTTAGATGTTTACTTTCTTTTCTCTGCTGAACCGTTCAGACTCAAGGACGGCTACACATACCAAAGCCTGGGAACGCCACTCCTGGGAAATAATGCTCTGTTTATGCTTTGTAATCTCCCGCCATTTCTCTGCCTTATATTTCCAAATAACGGACAAGACAAGCCATAGCTGTCATCTTGCCTTTCATGCACTGTATTGCCTATTTGACCAGTAAAGCCATCTGCTTGGAATCTGATTGTCTCTGTGGTGATTTCTGGTTCGATGGGTCAGGAGCTGACATTATGACAGCTATCTCTTCTTCATCGATTCTTTAGTCAGGCTGGAGCCCTGGAGGGTTCGCCTGCCACTCGGATGGGAGCTAGGAGGGCGCTCTCCGAGTGAACCGTGACAACTGCTTCCTGGAACCCTGGAGTCCTCCTCGGAGGATCCTACCCTCCTACGGGACATAGTAGCTGAACTCTTTAGAACTAATTCTGAGGTTTGCCGCTTGAGTGGACTGATCCAGACGCAGTGGCGATCTCTAGTGAGAGTTCCCTGGATGTTAACGTCGGAGGATACTAATGCTTGTTTAGACCTCCAGGATTTTGATCAGTTGCTGGATGATGCCCGGCTGGCAACTGAGGACTTACAAATACTAACCGGTTTATTGGATAAGCTTATTGCCCGTGAGACTCTCTCATCCACGGCTCTAAGGCGTCCTGTCACCTCGGGGGAAGGTACCATGGCGGGAGCCGCACCAGCAGGTTTTTCTTTGGTACCCAATGCAGCTGACTGTCAAGCTGAAGCCAAGAGGATCGCTATCCAGACAGCCCTCCTCTTTGTGGATTGTACAAAGGATACCACGGTAGCCACCTTGGCTCAACGTTTGACCCCGACGTTCGGGGCCGATGCACCCGCGGTCGCGGTCCAAGTGCAACCATTGTTAGGTGGGGAGCCCGACCCCCTCCTCACGCTCCTGGAGACAGAACTTTTACCGCACATTACCGCAGCTGCCGCTCTGAGACTTGAAAGTGCACAGGCTCTCGCGGATAGGGAAGCTGCTGAAGCGGCTAAGGCGGAAGCCGAAGCTCAAGCCACAAGGGACAAAGAGCAGCAGTTGGCTGCGGATCGGGCGAGGACAGGCGGCCGCCCCAAAGACTCCGGACGGAGCGGTCCTCCGTTGGGTCTGTCGTTTTCCCCGGTATTTGCCCCGTCGCGCACGGCCCAACGCGCACGCCACCTCGCAGAACAACGCCAAGACTCCGAGGAGTCTGAGGAAGAGGACTTGTATGGGGACAGTTGTCAATGGGCCACAAGTTTTCGAACAAGCAAACCTCATCGTACAGGTGGCCCGGGTGAGGACGTTCACCTGTTACGAGCTCAGAATCGGGAGCTATCTGGCCGTGTAGATCAACTCCAGGAGCTAATGGAACGCTTGCTTCAGGACAACAGGCAGTTACAGCGGGCCCTGACAACCCCGGCACAACCCGTTCCACAGGGGGCCGCAGTACCGGTTCAGCAGGGAGTGCCAGCCCAGCCACCCGCTAATGTGCCTGTTCAACCCCTGGTTCCCGGAGGTCCCGTTTTGCCTGCACCCAGGGCACCCGTGCAACCGGGCCAACCCATGCCCGGTCCTTGGAAACAACTCAAATTGAAAACTACTTACGATGGATCTCTCGAAACCCTGCCCTGTTTCTTGCATCAGGTAGACAGCTATATGCGAGAACAAGGACAGATCTTCCCTACAGAGGACAGCCGGGTTCGCTATGTGGCTTCCCTTTTGACAGGTAAAGCAGCCGACTGGATGGTCCTCCAGTTCGACACCCGATCCCGCTCTATCCGTTCCCTCAACAATTTCATGACTGCCTTACAAAGGAGGTTTGAGGATCCCTTTATGGGGGAACGAGCCAAAGCGGAGCTTCTACAACTAAGACAAGGCTCTACTCCAGTTCGAGAGTTTGCCGATGAATTCCAGAGACTAGCAAGCAGAATTGTGGACTGGCCCGAAGCCACCCTAATTCACTATTTCAGGGAAGCCTTACACCCTGACATTCTGAACTGGTCGTATATGTGGGGTGATCCCGACACCCTCGAGGATTGGATTCTATTAGCCGAGGAGGTGGAAAGCCGCCGACGCTTTATTTCCCTCGTTCGCCAAAGAAACAAGGAGAAAAGCGTCCAAAAGCCCCAGCCCAAGGCACCGCTCCCCAATCCACGGAAGCCCGCGCGTCCACTCCAGGATCGCAAAACACGGTTTCAAAGAGGAGCTTGCCTCACTTGTGGGGAACTGGGTCACTTTGCGGCAGTCTGCCCTCATCGTCCTGAACTCTCTCGCCCCAGGATGGCAACCCAAGCTCGAGGACGACCTCAACGCAGAGGCACCGCGGCCACCCGCAGCGCAGCGCCGGGAAGACCCACACCCTCTGCACTTCACATTGAGGACTCATCTAACCTTCCTACATCGAGTGACCCCGCCGGGTCCCGGATTACAAATGCCCCATTGGGGGACAACTCTCATTCTTCTGACGAAGAGAACCCATGGAATCCTCCAGCTTTGAACCTGGAAACCCCCCTTGATTTGTCAAAAAACGGCTCCGGTCTGTGGTGAGTGGAGCGTCTCCACAGACCCCTGCAGCATCTCCTGCTAAACCGAAAGCTCCCACCAAGGTGAAGGAAGTGGAAACTACCGTTTATGTGGACGCAGTTTTACAACACTATAAAGGTGGTCCCCAACTACCCGTTAAAGCACTCATTGACTCCGGTTGCGGTCGCACTCTAATCAGTGAGGCCACATTTGCAGCACTCAAAGTCAAGTCTGAGGCTTTACCAGCCCCCGTCCAATTTTCCCAAATGGACGGAAGCCATTTCAAGGGGGGCCCAGTTGATCATCGCACTACAGGGGTGGCGATGGGTATTGGCTCCCACTGGGAGCAAATAGACTTTACCATAGCCCCTATCCGATTTGAAGTGGTCCTGGGAATTAACTGGATTAAAGGTCATAGTCCCAGTATAGACTGGGAGACGAACACTATCTCCTTTGCCAATCCCAAATGTGATCAGCACCGACAGCTATCTCCACCCGCTCCGGCATTAACCTCCGATGTCCCATCACCGCCGTCCCTACCTGATGTATACCAGGACTTTGCGGATGTCTTTAACATTAAAGAATGTGATGCCTTACCCCCCCACCATGCCACTGACTGTGCAATTGAGGTGGTGAAGGACTGCACATTAACCAAGAGTAAGATTTACCCTATGAGCGCTTCCGAGCGCACTGTACTACGGGACTTTTTGGATAAAAATCTTGCCCGAGGGTTCATTCGTCCATCGAATGCTCCCAACTCAGCCCCCGCGTTTTTCGTCCGAAAAAAAGAAGGCGACCTGCGCCTATGCATCGACTTCCGAAAGCTCAATGCAGTTACCCAAGCCAACGCCTACCCTATACCGCTGATTTCAGATATTTTGGGACAGTTGCAGGAGGGACGTATATTCTCCAAATTGGACTTAGTAGAAGCCTACTACCGCGTCCGTATCCGCGAGGGGGACGAACCCCTCACTGCCTTCTCTAGCTGTTTTGGAATGTTTGAATTCCTTGTGATGCCTTTCGGGTTAAAAGGAGCCTTGGGGGTCTTCATGCAACTCATCAACGAAATCCTCCATGATTTACTGTACCGCGGAGTGGTAGTTTATTTGGACGACATTCTTATTTATTCAAAAACCATAGATGAGCATGTCGCTCTGGTCCGAGAAGTTCTGCAACGCCTGCGCAGTCACCAGCTCTTTGCAAAGTTGGCTAAATGCGAATTTCATCAGAGCAAAATAACTTTCTTGGCATATATAATCTCCCACCATGGCCTTAGCATGGACCCGGCCAAGGTCCAATCCGTCCTCGATTGGACCCCTCCCTCCAACCGCAAGCAAGTACAACAGTTTCTAGGTTTTGCTGATTTCTATCGCGGATTTATCCCTAACTTCGCCCAAGTGGCACTGCCCATCACCGACCTTCTGAAAACAAAAGGTAAAGGAAGCTCTGCTACGTTACCCTCCGCTAAGATACTGTGGACTGATCAATGCCAAGCTGCCTTTGTGGCCCTCAAACGCCTTTTCACTTCGGAGCCTCTGACGTGGCTATGGGAGGGGCCCTTCTCCAAAGAGGACCAGATGGTCTCCTTCACCCCTGCGCTTACTTCTCAAAGAAGTTTGCGCACTCCCAATTAAACTGGCCCATTTGGGAGAAAGAAGCATCAGCCGTTCACCATGCACTTACTCTATGGCGACAATTCCTGCAAGGGTCTAAAGTACCCTTCGAAGTCTGGACCGATCACAAAAATCTAGCTGCCCTCACGGGGACCCATAAGTTGTCCGCGAAACAACAGCGTTGGGCGGAATTCTTTGCTCAGTTTCGTTTTGTCCTGAAGCATGTACCTGGAAAACAAAAAGTTCTCGCAGATGCTCTCTCCCGACTGCCTCAGTACCCGGTGAAACTCGATCGGCCAACAGACTCTTTATTTACGCCCGCGCAAAGAGAAGCCCTACCCATGCTAGCTGTACAAACCCGATCCCAAACACTGCCCCCACAACGGAAGCACGCGGTAGCCGACGCACCAGCTCCTCCAGCCCAACCGGCCGCCAAGCCGCCTGCAGTCAGCACACCACCGCACGTAAGCGCTTCCCCCTCGTCGACCCCCATATCTGCTCCTGCTTCCACCGTAAAAAAGGGGGGTTCCCGTCTCCGAGTCTTTCCTAAATTCCCTTCGGGCACAATGCCTTATGGAACGCTCTGCACAAACCCTACCTCCCGATATAATCAAACAAGGAGGTTGTTGGTACAAAGACTCGAAATTATACGTGCCCAAAACGCTCCGAAAAGAAGTCTTACATTTGGCTCATGGAGTAAAAACAGCTGGACACTTTGGGTTCCTAAAGACCCTTCACCTGTTCCGCAGACAGTTCTGGTGGGGGGGAATGCGTTCTGACATTGACTCTTTTATTCGCAGCTGTCCTGTTTGCGCCACGGTCAAACGATCTCAAGGCAAACCCCCAGGACTACTGCAACCACTTGAAATACCCAGCAAACCCTGGGAGGTGATTGCTATGGATTTTATGACGGATCTCCTTCTCAGCGGGGGAAAAACTGTGTTATGGGTTATCACTGACTTATTTTCTAAGCAAATACATTTGGTTCCATGTGCGGGGATCCCCTCCGCTCAGAAGTTGGCCCGCCTCTTTGTGTCACATGTCTTTAGACTACATTCGTTTCCGCGCAAGATAATCTGCGACCGCGGAAGTAGTTTCGTTGCTAAGTTCTGGAAAGCTTTTCTCAAATTGGTGGGGGTGAACCGTTCAGACTCAAGGACGGCTACACATACCAAAGCCTGGGAACGCCACTCCTGGGAAATAGTGCTCTGTTTATGCTCTGTAATCTCCCGCCATTTCTCTGCCTTATATTTCCAAATAACGGACAAGACAAGCCATAGCTGTCATCTTGCCTTTCATGCACTGTATTGCCTATTTGACCAGTAAAGCCATCTGCTTGGAATCTGACTGTCTCTGTGGTGATTTCTGGTTCGATGGGTCAGGAGCTGACAGTGGGAAAGTGACTAAGAAATCTCACACAATTACCTTTGACTTTAAAAGAGGGAACTTCTCTAAAATGAGAAAACTGGTAAAGAGGAAGTTGAAAGGAATAGTTAGGAGGGTTAAATCTCTGGAAAAGGCTTGGGGGTTACTCAAGTCCACATTACTAGAGGCTCAGCTAGCTTGTATACCGCAGGTCAGGAAAGGTAGTAATAAGTCCAAGAGGTCACCACCATGGCTAACGGGTAAGGTGAAGGAAGCAGTTAGAGAAAAAAAATCTTCCTTCAGACACTGGAAGGTTTGCCCAAACGAGGCGAACAGAAGCAAACACAAACTTGCACAAAGGAAATGCAAGCAGATAATTAGAGATGCAAAAAAAAATTCTGAGGGGCATATTGCTAAACACATCAAAACAAACAATAAGAAATTCTTTAAGTATATTAGGAGTAGGAAACCAGCTAGGGAAGTGGTTGGACCATTGGATGACAATGGAAGTAAAGGAACTCTAAGGGAGGATAAACGATTGCTGAAAAACTAAATGAATTCTTCTCATCTGTCTTCACTGTTGAAGATACAGGGCACATTCCTTCTCCTGAACAGAGATTTTGGAGAGAGGAAAATGAGGAACTGAGGCAAATAGTGGTAACAAGGCAGGAAGTCCTAGAACGTCTAGACAAACTGCAAACTAACAAGTCACAGGGACCAGACGGTATTCATCCTACAGTTCTTCAAGAACTCAAATGGGAAATTGCTGAACTTCTAACAAATATATGTAATATGTCCCTTTGATCAGCCTCTGTACCAGAGGACTGGAGAATGGCCAATGTAACACCCATTTATAAAAAAGGTTTTGGGGGGACCCAGGAAATTACAGGCTAGTTAGTTTAACGTCTGTTCCGGGTAAATTAGTGGAAAGCATTATTAAAGATAGAATTGTCAAGCATATAGAAGGGCAAGGTCTGCTGGGCAAAACCCAACATGGCTGCTGTAAGGGTAGGTCCTGTCTCACTAACCTATTAAGAGTTTTTTTGAAAGCGTCAATAAGCATGTGGACAGGAATGAGCCTGTGGATATTATGTATTTGGATTTCCAAAAAGTTTTTGACAAAGTCCCCCACCAAAGACTGCTAAGCAAACTTCATAGTCATGGGATAAGAGGACAAGTCCTCTTATGGATTGAGAGCTGGCTGAAAAATAGGAAGCAGAGAGTAGGAATCAATGGTCAGTTCTCATAATGGCGGGATGTGAGCAGTGGGGTGCCTCAGGGATCTGTGTTGGGACCGGTGCTTTTCAGCCTGTTCATCAATGACCTGGAGTTGGAGTTAATTAGTGAAGTAGCCAAGTTTGCAGATGTCCCGAGACGGCCCCTCGCTCGGTCCGTCCGGGACTACGGGGCCCCGATGCCTCTAGGACCCCACAGGAGGGGAGGACTCGGGAGGGGGTGGGGGACACCCAAGGAGCCGACGCCTTACCTGTCCGTGTGTTTATTCCCACAGGCTCCGCAGCTGGCACTGGAGCCGCCCGCAAGGAAGACCCGGCCCGGGGGGCGGGCCGGGAGGGAAGAGACGGCCGACACCCGAGAGAGGGAGGGGGGCCGACAGACGGGGAACGGCGTTGGAACCCCGGGCGGCCACGGGGCGCACAGGGGTCTTGCCGCCCCAGCGGGCCACCGGGAAGACCGGCCCTCCGAGCAGCTGACGGGCAGGCGGGCGCGGCCCGGGCGAGGCCGTGGCAGTCCCGAGGCGCCCCGGGCCGGCGGATTCCCCTCAGCCCTCACAAGGGGGAGGGGAAGAGAGGCACCGGCCGGGAGGTAGGCACGGAAGCAGGGCCGGGATGGCGACCTGCTTCCGGAGGAGGGCCCTTCATCCCTTATAAGGTCTCGGGGGCGGGGCCTAGAAGGGGGTGGAGCGCAGCCAGGCCTTTATAAAGGCCATAAGAGTGGAGGCCAGGGAAGAGAGAGGTCAGGTGTCTCCTTGACTGTCTGTCGGCAGTAGAGAGACTCTGGCTGCATCGGAGGGAGAAAGTGACTCTGATTCTCCCTCCGCATGTTCTGAGGCCGATGAAGCCCCGTTGGCTTGCCGGGGAGAGGCAATAGAGGAGCAGGGGAACCCACACCCCAGGGCTCCAGCTCCTACAGCAGATGACACCAAATTATTTAGGGTGGTTAAAACAAAATTGGACTGTGAAGAGCTCCAGAAGGATCTCTGCATACTGGAAGAATGGGCATTAAAATGGCAAATGAGATTCAATGTGAGTAAGTGTAAAGTGATGCATATTGGGGCAAAAAATCACAACTTCACATATACACTGATGGGATCTGTGCTGGCAGCGACAGACCAAGAAAGGGATCTTGGGGTGGTAGTGGATAGCTCAATGAAGATGTCAACCCAGTGTGCTGCTGCTGTAAAAAAGGCAAATTCCATGCTGGTCATAATTAGACGAGGAATAGAGAACAAAACTGCTGATATCATACTGCCCTTGTACAAATCTATGCTGAGACCACACTTGGAATACTGTGTACAGTTCTGGTCACCACACCTAAAAAAGGATATTACAGAGCTTGAGAAGGTGCAGAAAAGGGCAACCAAAATGATTAGGGGACCAGAGCAACTGTCCTATGGGGAGCGGTTAGGACGCTTAGGGCTGTTTAGCTTGGAAAGAAGGAGGCTAAGGGGAGACATGATAGAGGTCTATAAAATTATGTATGGTTTGGAGAAAGTGGACAGGGAGAAGTTTTTCTCCCTCTCCCATAATACTAGAACACGGGGTCATCTGCTAAAGCTGGAAGGTGAGAGATTCAAAACAGATAAAAGGAAGTATTTTTTCACACAATGCATAGTTAAATTGTGGAACTCCCTGCCCCAGGATGTGGTGATGCTTGGAGGGCTTTAAGAGGGGAGTGGACATATTCATGGAGGAGAGGGGTATTCATGGCTATTAGTAAGAATGGATACTAGTCATGCTGCATACCAATTCTCTCTAGTATCAGAGAAGCATGCCTATTATTTTGGGTGCGGTGGAACACAGGCAGGATGGTGCTGCTGCAGTCGTCTTGTTTGTGGCTTCCCAGAGGCACCTGGTTGGCCATTGTGTGAAAAGACTGCAGGACTTGATGGGCCTTGGTCTGATCCAGCAAAGCCTTTCTTATGTTCTTATGAGATCTCCAGCTAGTACCTGGAGGTTGGCAACCCTAATTGTGACATAGACATTCTTTTTCTGCCAGTATCATATAGTATCAGTATCATACAGGAGCCCAAAGTGGCTTACATTGTTCTCTTATCCTCCATTTTATCCTCACAACAACCCTATGAGGTAGGTTAGGAAGAGAGTGTGCAACTGGCCCAAGGTCACCCAGCAAGCTTCCATAGCAGAGTAGGGATTCAACCCTGGGTGTCCCAGATCCTTAGGGTTGCCAGGTTCCTCTTTGCCATCAGCGGGAGGTTGTTGGGGCGGAGACTGAGGAGGGTGGGGTTTGGGGAGGGGAGGGACTTCAATGCCATAGACTCCAATTGCCAAAGTGGCTATTTTCTCCAGGTGAACTGATCTCTATCAGCTGGAGATCAGTTGTAATAGCAAGTGATCTGCAGCTACTACCTGGAGGTTGGCAACCCTAGCTTTCTGGAAACCCATTAGGGTGGGAGGAAATGCCGGTTCAATACAGGTATGCATGTTCAACACAGGTATGATGCATGTGTGTAACACCAGGCACTTTTTAAAAAGTCTATTTACTGTATTCTTTGAAGAGCCTTTTAGACTCATAATCTGTGTGAAGAGGAAGGGAGGTAAAACAATAAAAGCCAATTCCTAAAGCCACAATCCAGGCTAACCTTGTAGCTATAGTCACTAAGAACAGATTCACAAAGGTATTAGCCATTCACACTTGGAGCATAGTGCACTTTTAAACAAGTTACCAAAAATAAGCCTATCACATATTAACATAGACATTCTCTTTGGCATGGTAATTGCAAATACTCAACAAGGCAACTATTTATTCAACAGCATGGCTTCGGATCTAGATTACTGCTCAGCTCGTCCATCTTGTACTAACCCAGTAAACACAGCAACTCAATCTTGAAGAAAGTTGACCCAAGGTAGTGGCTTTAAGTAGGGTTGCCAACTGCCAGATAGTAGCTGGAGATCTCCTGCTAATTCAACTGATCTCCAGCTGATAGAGATCAGATCATCTGGAGAAAAATGGCTGCTTTGGCAATTGAACTCTATGGCATTGAAGTCCCTCCCCTCCCCAAACCCCGCCCTCTTCAGGCTCCACCCCAAAATCTCCCATTGGTTGCGAAGAGGGACATGGCAACCCTAGCTTTAGGGTATATTCAAAGGCAAAGTTTCTCCCTACTGGATATGTCTCAGAAAAATAGTGATTAACTATGACGTCTTAATGAGGCATTAGAAGCAGCTACCCATTTCTCCATGTTATTACTAGGCCTGCAAAGATACTTCCAAGATCTAAAACAAAACATGCACAACGACCTCTCATAGCTCACATATGTTTGTTCTTTCTGCTGAGGCTGGTGCCGCGATTGCTACCAAAACTGCTGGAAAGATATATTATAGCCTGGGGTAGGTGTTACATCTGTGCCTGCTCTTCTATTCTTGTCCTTCTGTGACATTACACTTGCCAGACTTCATACCTTTAGGCAAACAGACTGCTGCTCTACTCACTTTTTGGTTGGGGAAGGGGAAGAGATGACTGGAATAGTAATGGGGTTTGTCTGTGAACTGTTACTTCCTCCCCCCTCATCATGTTTAAACACATTATTGAACACTCTACACATTCTTACCTGGAAATGCACATTTCCCAAAACTCTTATGAACTTCTGAAAAATTCACGTAATGTCTATTATTTTCCTTCAAACAGATCCACAAGTCCACCTATAAGGTATATGCATTGCAAATGTGTATCTTGTCAAATTCGTAGATTACATCTTTACATGTATGCACTTAACAATTTACTGGGGTAACTTTAATCAGTAATATATGACTTTACAGTGCAATCCTACACAGATTTACTCCCTTCTAAGACCATCGACTTAATCTTCAGTGCACTGAATAATGACTGAACTAACAAGGCGATCTAATATAATAGAAACAAATCATTAATCAGATGTCAGGATTAGGTCACTTGAGTACCTCAGGTCTGCACTTTAAGGCAACAGAGGATTCTTTCCAGGAAGTTAGCAGAGGGGAAAGTTCTGCAGATAACGAAATGGAAGCAAGCTAGTACCTTCTGAAAACTTATTAGCAAGGCTGGATTATCTCCCTGTCTCTTCAAGGGTGAAGAGATCACCACTGGGAAAGAAGCTGCAGTAAAGAGAGTGACTGTTAGGAACAGGAGAATCAGAAACCTTTCTGAACCATTTTCAGGGGCTTTCCAACAAAAATATCTCTAAACAGATTAGCAGAGGACAGTTGTAGGAGACCACAGTGGTGGGAATAACAATTTCAGCTCCCAAAAGGCAAAGAAAATTCATCCATCAACTACCATCTGATGTTAAAATGTTTATTCTAAGCATACAAATAAGCGAAGGGAAATATCAAACTTTTAAAAAATACAGATTCTAGCTAATTTAAAATTTATATGGATTTGTCTTTATGCCTTCCTTGCAGAAAGCTCAAGCATTACAAGGTTTACATTTGAAAGCTTATTAAGACCTCCTTCGCACTAGTCCTTATATTAGGGTCTCCTTCAGAAGGAGGGGGGGTTCTTCAGCAAATCAGAAAGTTGAGAGCTGTATACAAGTGTCCCCTCCAGAAATATCCACACCAGTGAACTGTTTCTCTGTGATTATGTGGGCTTTGCATGCAGCACTTTGGGGGTTGTATATAGAACTAGGAGGTAGCGTGCAGACGCAGTGGGTAAACTATAATGGTCTCCTGGGCAGGGTACACAAGACACATTAGATAGGGATAAATTTCTCTGCAATCAGCCATCAAGGATGGATGGGTTGTGCTCCATGAAAACAGACTACTTGACAGCCATTGAAATGTCTTCATTTTGCATATTCTGAGGAGTAAAATCATGCATTAATTTCCCCCCAGTCATTTAAAAAGAGTAAATATTTCATAAGAGTCCCCCCACCAATGCTTCCCAAAATTTCCATCAGGAAAAAAAAAGTCCTAAGAGGGAGATGTTTCCTCCTGGTTTTTCCAGGAAAAAAGTCTCTCTGCACATCTCTACTTTAGTGGAAGAGCCAGTTCAGGCATAGATCCTTGGGCTTGAGGAAGGCTTCAAACTTTGCTGAGCAGGCAGGGGTTTTTGTTTTGTTTGTTTTGTGTTGTCAAGTCACAGTTGACTTATGGCAACCTCACAGGGTTTCCAAGGCAAGAGACATTTAGAGGAGGTGGTTTGCCATTGCCTGCCTCCGCATCACAACCCTGGTATTCCTTGGAGGTCTTCCATCCAAATACTAGCCAGAGTCAGGGCTGAGAGTGTGTGACTGGACCAAGGCCACCCAGCAAGCTTCCATGGCACGAGCGGGGATTCGAACCTGGGTTTCTCATGTCCTAGTGCAGCACCTTAACCATTACACCAATCTGGCTTTCAGAGTCAGGTAATGTACAAGCTATGAAATGTAACAAACTTGCATAAACTTATTGTATGCCTCCCCCACCCCGGCGAGAAACATTGTCCACTATTGCTGAGCAAAACCTTTTGGAATTCAAATGTTCCTTACAAGTTGGGTAAAACAGGATACAGTCCATACAACGTAACTTATTTGTTTGTTTTATAACAAAGATGTTGCTGAACTATTGTTCAATCCCAAATATTTTGTTTTCTTTATATATATATTTTTAAATAAACAATGAAAATAAATGGCCATCAATGATCCTTAACTTTTTGTAAAATATTTTAAACATATACTACTATAAGCCAATTAGATTGCACAGTAATGGGGAAAAAAACCCTGAGCTGCAAGTCACAGTAACATGTAACAACTGGGAGACCTCCCATGTTATCCCACACTATTTTTGTTCTGATAGAACAATACAGAGCGTTAGAAAGAGAGAAAAACAAACACCCCAATCAATAGTACTACAAATATGTTTGCTCCTGGCATGGTCACTCACACTGAGAAAGGTTAGGGATACAAGGGCAGATAAAAGGCTCAACACTTCTGGCATAAAGTGTGATAAGGTAAAGAGCACTTGACAGCATGATATATGATTAAACGAGGGTAGAGTTTGTGTCTAGCGAGAAGCTATTGCGGAGCCACTGAAAGGTGGAAAGAGAAAATCTGCAGCGGTGCTATCAACTAAGTGCCCTGTTTTGTTTTTGCCAAAGTTTTTGATGACTGTTTTTGTGCATTTGCCCAAAGGGTCGCTTTGCTAAGTACACATAGTAAGTATGTCTGGTGTCTCACATATACCACCACCACCCCAATCATATAATTATAAATCTGGTACAGACAGACATACAATCTGAGGGTCACTTAAGGCTTATGCACAAATTACTGGGAATGGATACGGCACATAGGCTAAGGGCACATCTATAGCAACTCACACAATTTGCTTTCATGAACAACCCCTGGCCGGAAGCAACGCTTGATTGCTCCGCAGCAGGGCAAGATTTAAAAGAAAGAATATGTAGACCAGATTGAACAGGAAGAAGGTGCAGCAGGATATTCGCAACATACAGGGTTTAGAAACTCCAGGTGGGCCTGGAATGACAACTGCTTTCCAGACTACAGAAATCAGTTCCCCTGGAGAAAATGGCTGCTTTGGAGAGTGAACTCTGTGGCTAAGGTCTCTTCCCTGACCAAACCCCACCCACCCCAGGATTCACCTCCAAATCTTCAGGAATTTCCCAACCTAGTGTGACACTCCTACTAACATATCATAAGACTCATAGGCTACATAGACAGAGGCATACAACAGAAAAAAATTGTGAACAGAAGTCAGAAGCTCTGGATTACAGGAAGAAGCAGGAGTTGGACTTCCGTACTTTACCTCACTGCACACAGAATCTTTAGAATTGTGTGGCCTGTGCGTTAAAACACCTACAACGGTAGGCCTGGTCCAGGCCACCAGCCCACTGAAATCTTTTTAACGGCAAATATACTACTGTATACAGTAAAACTAGCTAGTTGCTATGCCTTGCTGGCCATTAAACTGGAATACAGATTGTTTGCATCCCTCCGGTTCATGATTTAATACTGAAGAAACGCACAGCGCCAGATTTATTTTGTATCTAAATTTGCTGTATGCCAATTATTTATACTGAAGCAGGATCAATACTAATATTATTTCTTACATCCTTCTAAGCCCCCCCCCTCTCATTTCTACAAATTGGATAATAGATGTAATGATCGGAATAAATTTCAGTTTTGACCAAGAGTGAGGTGGGGGGGGGGTGAAAAGTAAGAAACAGACAAACAAGTCCAACTATTATTTCAATAGCAGTAGCATACCATGTCATGTTACTGTTTATTATTAATTCTGGGTTGTGGATGAAGGACTAGCTGCCAGTCCTGGTCCATTAGTGTGGTAAGTCACAGCAAGATCTACTCCAGGGAGCAAAGTATATTTAGGAAGAAGACTACTCAGTTGAATAACTGACAAACCAAAATGGCTTCTAAGGACTTGCACACTGGCCAGACGGAAAGGTCCCCACTATTGTGAAGTAGTTACAGTAATGCTGGTTCAATCTGGGAGATGCAAGTTCAAATCCCCATTCTGCCACAAAAAATCTCTGGGTCACCTTGGGCCAGTTGTTCTGTCCCATAACAAAGGGTTTCTTTAAAAATTAATGGGATGTTTGTGCTACCATACCCCAGAAATATATTATCTCCTAACTAATTGGCTAACAAAACTCTGTTGTTGATACACTGATGGAAATCCCTTACATCTACGAAAATTTTCAGTGGATCCAAGATATCAGTATTTCCTGGCTTGGATAAGAAGATAGCTGTATCCAAGAAAAATCATGACATTACTGGATATTAATGTATAGGATAATTATAAACATTATTTGGGACTCATTGACATGAGACAATGTTATTAAGAAATTGAACATATGAAGTGTTGGCTTGACACTGAGGATTATCCTTCATGAACATCCATTCTTTTGGGTCTCAGTCATCTAGAACTTTTTCGAAAAAACATCTTCTCCCTTTAATAAGGAGCCATATTCCCAGATTTAGCAAAAAACTGTCTTCCTATCTCTTCAATCTATATGCAGAACATATAATTAGGAAAGCTGGATTAGATTTAGATGAAGGTGGAGTGAAAATTGGAGAGAGGAACATTAATAATTAGAGATATGCTGATGACACTACATTATTGGCAGAAAATAGTGAAGATTTGAAACGACTACTGCTGAAAGTTAAAAGAGAAAGTGCCAAAGCAGGACTACAGCTGAACATCAAGAAAACAAAAGTAATGACTACAGGAGAATTACACAACTTTAAGGTTTACAATGAGGAAATTGAAATTGTTGAAGACTTTCTATTCCTTGGCTCCATCATCAACCAAAAGGGAGACTGCAGCCAAGAAATCAGAAGCAGATTGAGACTGGGAAGGGCAGCCATGAAGGAGCTAGAACAGATTTTGAAGTGTAAAGGTGTGTCATTGGCCACCAAGATTAGGTTAATTCATGCCATCGTGTTCCCTATTACTATGTATGGATGTGAAAGCTGGACAATGAAGAAAGCTGACAGGAAGAAAGTAGACTCCTTTGAAATGGGGTGTTGGAGGAGAGTGTTACGGATACCGTGGACTGCCCCCCAAAAAATCAGTGGGTTATAGATCAAATCAAGCCTGAACTGACCCGAGAAGCTAAAATGACTAAACTGAGGCTATCGTATTTTGGTCACGTCATGAGACGACAAGAGTCACTGGAAAAGACAATCATGCTAGGAAATGTTGAGGGCAGAAGGAAAAGAGGAAGACCCAACAAGAGATGGATTGACTCAATAAAGGAAGCCACAGCCTTCAATTTGCAAGATCTGAGCAAGGCTGTCAAAGATAGGACATTTTGGAGGACTTTCATTCATAGGGTTGCCATGAGTCGGAAGCGACTTGACGGCACTTAACACACAACACACACAGATGGTATTATGAACCAAAAGATCTGCAGAAGATGTACAAAGCAAATCAGGCAAACTGTTGGAAATGTTCTGATACAGAAGGGACATATTTCCACCAATGGTGGACATGCAAGAAAGTACAAACCTTTTGGGAAATGATACATAAAGAAATACAAGATCTAACGAAAATCAGCTTTCAACTAGAAGCAAATACTTCTTATTGGGTATTATTCCAACTCAAATCTCACCCAATCAAAGAGAGCTGTACCAATACGCAACAACAGCGGCGAGATTATTATTGGCGCAAAAATGGAAAGATAAGGAGATACCAGACTTAAAGATGTGGATTACAAAAATGCATGAATATGCAATGATGTCAAAACTCTCCACCTTGCTACATCATGAGATGATCAAAGAGCACAAGCAGAAATGGCAACCTTTTTATGATAAATATGATAGTTCATAAGTATATACTTTAGTTAGTGTTGTCTTGAAATTTGTTATTGTTCTTTGCGATAGATTAAAGGGTAACATTAAAAATATCAAAAATAATATTAGAGAAATGATGTACAAATGATATAATAGTAATAATAGAAGAAAAAAGTAAGATTATGATAGAGATAATGGTGAAGAAAGCCCGTACGCCGGTGTAATAGAAATGAAAATGAATGTAGTCCCTTTCCCTGTTTCCCTTTTCCCATGTCTTGTAATAAAAACAATTTTAAAAAAAGAATCTTTGGTTGTTCTTTGATTCTGTCACTTCTTTCTTCCCACTCCACTGAGGGACAGTGGAGACTCCCATACTCACACATGGAGAGCCCCATATCTCTCCCACAGGTGTTTGTGTGAGTGTGTGTGTGTAGCTTTGCAGTCTGAAAAAGTATTCTCCAGTGTGGTGAAGCTTATAAGACTTTAAGAGCACAATCCTAAGGGGGGAATAGTTAGGAAGTGCCCGGGGATGGCGAAGCCAAGCCACCTCCTCAGCGGCTTGCTGCCAGACACAGCAAACTGAGAAGGCTATTTTGACAAAAGCTCTGTGAAACTCTCCATTGAGTTTTGCAGCACTACACCTGCTTTTTTGCAGGTGTAACTCGGTGCCTACAAAAAGGGTCATTCCTTGGGTAAAAGGGCTTCGGGAGCTGACATCAGCTCCACCTCCAGGAACGCCCCCTTTGACACCGGCATGAGGCCAGCAAGGCTGCGCTGGTGCTCAAGGCTCGTGCTATTCCACTGCTCCCCAGAGTCAGCCTAAGTGCCCAAGTGTGGGTGTTGTGGCACTTTAGCTAGCACAAGTGGCACCAACACCAGTGCTGGGGTCACACCAGCTCCAAACCCCTTTCACCCCCGCCCCCATTAGGATTGGGCTGCCCATCTATAGACTGACCCAAAAAAGGTGGATTATCTAAATAAATAGAAACTATGCAAAGTCTAGGTGTGTTGCAAGAATAATCTCAGTGATGTTATTTTCAGGATATAAAGTGCGGGTATGTGTACCCATCCTCTTATTTGGTGAATTCCTTCTGACACAACGATGATGCCCTTTGGAGTCAGCTCTTCTAGAAACACAGTCTCTGGGACAGTTAACAGTTTAATTGTGAGTAGGTTCTTACATTACAGTGATAACAACTAGCACTGATTTCAGCATGTGGTAAAGGATTTGCTTTTAAAATTCAGCCATAAAATTCAAGATAAACAGTATCATGCTATTCTCCACAACAGATCTTAGTAAATGCTGGGAAATTGTCTCTGCATTGTAAATCATAAAAGTAGAGCACACCAAAGTATTTTGCACAAGAAATGGATTGAAGATTTCCAACAACGTAGCTAGAATATAAATAACATGACAAATGAGTCTCCAGATAAACCTACAATATTAATCAGGCAGTTCAGGAAATAAAGGAAGACTGTTTTGATGCTAACATAGCAGTCAGTAATAAATGGATATGAGAGAACACTGACTGTACTTGTTCTTGTAACATTAAAATCAATGTTCAGGCAGCAATAAATATGACATAAAGTTATAAGAAATGCGAGAAAAGTTTTGAGGGTCTTAAATCCAATGCAGATTAGCGAGTGTCAGGAAACATGGCAAACAAGCTTTTTCATTTCTTCCCTCAAAAAACTCCAAGAAAAGCTTTCTCAAAAGACCAACCAATGCTGAGAAAGAGGAGATGCTGCAAACATATTTTGAGGGGAACTGTACATTTATAACCATCTGAATGAGATGCTCAAATTCAAGAGTATCTTAAGACTTATTTATTTACTTCACACACACACACACACACTTCCCATCTATTGATTACAAACTAGTGACAACATTTCATCATGGTGCCAATTCCGAAACAGTGTGCCAACGAACATGAAGAACAATCCTAAGAGTTGCTGTAACACAGTTTTGTTTCCAAGGGCTTTTAGATGGAAGTGTTGCTGAATTTTACAGAGTGGTTTGAGAAGATGCTTGATGCTGATTTATTTTTGTCATGATATAAATAGCCGTGGTACTGTTTTTATGGCTATTATGGCAATATTGGCTTTTACATGTTTTCGTTTTGATGTGCATCTTTTTGTAAGCTTCCTTGTTTCACGTTTCAAAGGGGGGGGATCGGATCCAAATGGTTCAAATAAATAAATATGTACTTATTCATTTTATTTTCACAATCACTCCATGAGCTTTTATGGCAGAGCTGTCACTTGAATCTACAACCCTACAACAGAATTAGACATGGTGCAGCACTGAATGTGAAACTGTGGTCATCTCCGCACCATTCACTTACATCATATTATCCTTGTGTTCGACCTGCAAGGCTTGGCTACGCATTCCAAATTTCTGTCCACATTTCACCACTTTCTCCCTTGTATACATTCTTTCCAAGGACGTTTTTTCCCTATCCGCACCTTCTAGGAAAAGGACGATGTTCCACAAGGCAGCGTTGTGTCATTCGTGACGTCGCAAATGCCCAAGACATTCCCTCCCTTTTTTTGTTTTTGTGCATGCGCTCTAGAGTTGGTGAGATGGTGCACTGTGATTGGCTGCTGTCTCACCAGATTGCTTTTTTAGGTTTTTTTCCCCCTTCACTACTTTTGTGTGCCAGTTAAAAGGTCCCCCGCAGCCCCTAGACACACCTAGACTTTGCATTGTTTCTATTTATTTAGATAATCCACCTTTTTAGGGCCAGTCTATAGATGGGCAGCCCAATCCTAAAAGGGGCAGGGGAGAAAGGGGTTTGGAGCCAGCATGACCCCAGCACTGGTCTTAGTGCCACTTGTGCCAGCTAAAGTGGCACAACAACGGCACTGGGGCACTTATGCTGACTCTGGGGAGCAGTGCAATAGCATGAACCTTGAGCGCCAGCACAGCCTTGCTGGACTCATGCTGGACTCATGCTTGTGTTCGTATGCCATTTTGAGAATCACTTCAATTGCACAACATGTAGAAAGAACCAAATGACAATGTCCATGCAGGCACATCTCCCCCCCCCCCCACCAAACAATCACAGAGCCACCATCCTGTCAGGATTACATTCCTGTTCTAGTAAAAATTCAACATTTAAAAAAAAAAAATGAAGAGCAGGGGCAACGGGGAGATGGGGGAGGAGACGGAAATCCTGTCCATGTGATTGTTTGGTGTGGGAACCAGTTCAGAGAATGCTAAACTGGTAGCCACCGCAAAGAGATGCCGCCAGCTCAAAGCTTGGGACGCAGCGATGGTAGCTCAATTAAAAATTGGCTGGCTGCCAATTAAAAGTTCCCCCGAAGCCTCCTCCGACTGCTCATTCTCTCTCTCTCGCTGGCCCCCTCCCTCCCTGCCTCAGATGCATGCCACCCTTCTTGGCAATTCTCGCTGCCACTTTAAGGGGTAGAGAAGTGGAGACATTCGGGATGGAGGAGCAGAATGGGAAGCCACGTGTGCATGTTTGCTTTCAGTTTACACAAGCAGGGGCCTATCTTTCCCCTGCCACCTCCCTTGCGGGTAGTCAGCCTAGCGCACTTAAGGGAAAGGAGATGTTAGGAAAATGAGATGTTAGGAAAAAGTTAAATTAGGACCCCGCGTAAATCAACAGGGTTAGTTCAATGTCCCAATATTCCTTTGGTAGTCCAAATGCAGATTAGGAAAAAAAGAAAATGATTAGCGGAAGGAGAGGGGAGGGAGGATTGGAGGAGACAGGCAACACAGTGGATGTTGTCGATGGAGGGGCAGAGAAAGGCATCTCCAGCTTCTCTGCACCCCAAGGATGATCGTCTTTGAAACGGAGTAAGGAAATATACCATCATATAAGTAGTTGTCAAAAACACGATGGTTAAAAGCTTGGAAAACATTTCTGAGACCAAACCCGGAGGGGGGGGGGAGAATGGTGCGGACACTGAAAGGTAAAGAAATTTCATTAAGCACTGCAAATTTGTGCGGAAACCTCCTGTGATAAAGACAGAACTACATAAAACCAGATCTGTAATTTGCTTGAACCTGGAGCAGTGCCATCAAGATCTAGGAGCTTTTACAGTGCAGCAGAAACTGGTAGTATATGTAGAGACCCCTAGACTAATGGGCTGTGATGAAACTGAGCTGTGCAATATGTTGGAGTTCTGGTAAGGCATTCATCCAGCAATATATAGTCTTACTCCAGCTCAGTCTGTTTAGGTGACCAATCAATGCCAGCATGATGGTATTTTTGTTTTGTTTTGTTTTAGCTAGAACACCCAAGTAATGTCTGCAGACTTTCAGAACCTATGGTCCACTGTGTCCCTAGCTCAGTGGTTATCATCCCTGGCAATGACCAAAAAACACAGCCCTAAAATTTGTACTGCAGACTTCCCTACACTACCTTAATTGGTTTCACCTTGCATTGTTAGTAATCTGGTCTGCCAGGATCTGTTATTTCTAGTAGGTTTGTAATAATATATATATTTTAAAATCTGCTAATTTCCCCTGTTGGCACTTCACACACACAATTCATATAGCGCCCTGACCTGGATGGCCCAGGCTAGCCTCAGAGGATAAGCAGGGTCAGCCCTGGTTAGTATTTGGATGGGAGACCACCAAGGAATACCAGGGTTGCTGTGCAGAGGAAGGCACTGGCAAACCACCTCTGTTAGTCTCTTGCCGTGAAAACCCCCCAAAAAAGGGGTTGTCATAAGTCGGCTGCGACTTGACGGCACTTTACACACACACACAATTCATATAGCAGAGTAAAAATATTATTAAATGTAATTTAGAAATGAAACATAAAAATTGAAGTAGAAGGTTAATCACTGTTTGAAAATATTGCATTCAAAATCCTTACAGAGCAATCCTGGGGGGGCGGGGGACGAATGGCCTTAGGAGCTGGTTGGACCCCTGCGCCGGCATTAGTGCAACTTGTGCCAGCTAAATAGCAACTAACACCAGCACAGGGCCACTTATGCTGGAGTTGGGGAGCCGAGCGGCAGCACCACGCATGGGCGCTGCACGAGCAGTGTTTCTCCGGTGCAAGGGTTCACGTTGGCACCAAAGGGGGCATTCCCTGGGGCAGGGATGTGAAACTGAATGGAGCTTTTTCACAAGGTATTTGAGAAAATTACATTTTCGGTTTGCTGTACCAGGCCAGCAAGTCGCTCAGGAGGCGGCATGGCTGCGCGGCCCCCAGGCACCCCACAACTACACACTCCTCCTCAGGATTGTGTTGTCCATCAAATATACGATTATAGTTTTATACTCTAATGCATCAGTAAAAAGGACCAATGTAATAGAATGAGCTTGTCCACATACATACTGTGTTTATTTAGAATGAATACTACTGATTGTCTGAAGGCAGAACAGATGCACAATCATCTCTGATCATATGCACACTTTGAATATGATAATGCAATCAAACCTACACTTGTGAAATGTTTTCTAAGAAGGAGAAATATTTACTAAAACCAAAATACAGGCAATAACATAGTATTATATATTATACAAAAAGGTATTTATGACAGGGAAAATCCATTTGTACTTTATAAGGAACATCTTCTTTGACATCACCTCAAAGAGTGCACAGGGATGAAAAAAATCAGAAGCAAACAAATCCTCCACACTTGCTATAAAAGGATTACAGTTTGAAACTGTCGTGAATAGTGTGATGAATTTTATGTAATTATCTCCTTCTATTGCATAATAAAGTGACGGTGATGTTTCAAACCATATGTGACAATTTCAGATTACGCAATTAAACGTTCAAAGGTTGCAGCTGAGGGGGGAAATGATTTCCAGGAGGAAGCTGGAGGTCATGGCAAGCAAAAAAGCTTCTGCGAGACACTGTGCAGCCACAGTGTCAAAATTTCAAAGGTGCCTGCAGGCTCAAAGATATTGGGAACCCCGGTTGTATACTTTACAGAAAATTTATATAAGGGTAATATGTAAGAGTACTCAGCTTGCTGGGGGTAAAGTGTAGAAGACTGGGGACGGCACTGGCAAACAACCACATAAACATAGTCTGCCTAATAAACGTTGGGTAGTTCTTCGGAATACCGCCACCACGTGGTTTGCCTGCTTATACATATTATTTGACAACTCCTCGTCTTTCTAGAGCTTTTTGTTTAGCTGGATTGAATGCTAACCCCTCTATGGTTATGCAGGGCAGAATTTTGAATATACCATATTCAGACAGGACCTGTCCCTGCTCTTCTGGCTCTATCGATTCCCTAGCTCATGCCCTTTTGGAATGCCGCTTTTACGAGGAACTTCGATCACATTATATTTTCCCCCTTTTAACATACAAATCTAATGCCTCTGTGACTGACATAATGCCTTTTCTACTAAGCGATAGGGATCGCAAGGCTACATTGTCAGAGGCAAGATTTGTTTCAGTCATATCCCTCAAACACTAGATATATGCTGCTCAAGATCAATGGATCAAGGAGCTTCTAAGGGATAAAAGGAAAGGAATAAACGTTGGGATGTGACGTCACCCCATGGGTTCAGGAAAGACCAGGTGCCTGCACAGGGCACTACCTTTACCTTTTAATATGTAAAGTGTGATGGTTTTAAAGACTACCAAATATTCAGCTAGAGAAATTTTATTAATTTATTTACAAGTTTTATACCATGGTTTTCTGGCCTCTACAGGGCCAACAAGATGGCTAACAGATTAAATAAAATGACTTCTTAGAAGTCATTAAAACCAACAAAAATGCTAATGATCAAAACAAATAAAACCAAAGCCAAAATACACATTAAAAACATGAAAGCAGTTAAAATATTGAGCAGGAAGAAGGAGGGATCACTTAGGGAATGCCAAATAAAACAAAACAGTCTTCAACTGCTGGTGGACGATGGCAACGGAAAGGGACAGACGAGAGAATTCCAGGGTTTTGTAATTAAAAAAAAATATTCAGTAAAAAGCATTACAAATTCATTTCACTGTTACGAACAAATGATATAGAAGTTATTAAATTCAGTTCACCATCCTAGTTAGAATAACATTCCATTTATCAAACTTACCTAAATTTTTAACCAGGCAATACACAGGTTAGTTTACTCAAGTGTACACATTCCTTTAACTTCTCCAACCACTCCTCCTTATTTGGAGTTATGTTCCTTTTCCAGTATTTAGCAAAAACTAATCTTGCAGGCTTTATGGCATTTAGAACAAATTCTTGAGTATTTTTTTAAAAGAAGTCGATAGGAAGTCGATGGATGGATGGATGGATGGATGGATGGACATAGATGTAGTTACCTTTCTCCCTTAAATGTTTCTTGTTGAGTTATGAGTGCCACAGTTTTGATGCCACAACTGAGAGGGCCCTCTTCCAGATTGCCCCTCACTTAATCTCAGAAAGTAAGGGCATCCAAAACAGGGCCTCAGAAGATGACTGAAGTGGTTGGGTATGTTCAAAAGGGATTAGGCAGTTCTTCGGGTATGTTGGCCCCAAACCATATAGAGCTTTAAAGGTCAACACCAGGACCCTGATGTATGCCTGGAAACTGGCTCCGACTGGGAGCCAGTTTAGATGGGCAAAGATTGGAGTGATATGGTCCACTTGGATATATCCAGTGTGAAAATATACCTGAAGCACTTGGAAATATCCAGTGTGAAAATATACCTGAAGCATACTTTCTTGGTATGTTCAAGTATATTTGGGGTCTGAATACACATTAGAGAATCCCAGTCAAAACTGGTATCCCAGTCCTGAATATTTCCAGAAACATTTGGGAACAGCTAGGGCCAGAATTTTAAAAGCGCCAACTCAAAGTTTGATGGCTTTTTGCAGGTTTCCTGGGCAACAGGAGGGAGCTCCCTTGGGGGAGCTTGCCAGGTTGGTTGTACTGGGATTCTCATGTTTGACATCAGTTCTCTTGGGCTTGCTGCCACATTGGCCCTGGATTCTGCTTGGCTTCTGTGTTTTTTGACACTGGTTCTGGTTGGGCTCTGCTGGGCTTTTGTGTCCTCCCTTGTTTAAATTGGTTTGGCATGGATTTCACTGGTTTGACATTGGTTGTGTAGTGCTTGCCACATTGGCCTGTGGTTCTGAAGGGATTCTCTGGTATGATGTTGGTTCTATTGCCCTTGTTGGATTTGGTCGCATTGGGAGGCTTTTGACCAGTGGTTGTTTGCTCTTGTGTGTTTGGCTATTCTTTGCCCTGGAGAAATAACGGAATGCCCCCATAAGAAACAATAGAGGATGGGTGGGGGCACACTGTTCATGTCCACAGAACTGGACCCCTTAATTCAATTTACTTCGGGGGTCTTTATTTGTTATATTTATTTATTTATTTAGATTTATATCCTGCCCTACCCCAGCCACGGACAGACAATTTTGGTGTCATTAGCTCAAAAAAAAGGCCCTCCAGCCCCCCCCCAAAGGTTCCCCATAGGGAATAATGGGCCCTAATAATGTCATAGAATCATAGAGTTGGAAGGGACTACCAGGGTCATCTAGTCCAACCCCCTGCACAATGTGGGGGGGGGGAACGAATCTGGATACCAAACTGGTATTTGGGGGCCCAATAACTCACAATATCAATAATTATGCCCTCCCAATATCGAGATCCATACAATATATATTTTAATGTACTTTCCTAGTCCCCATTACCCACTCCAGTCAACATCCCGGCAGCAGCATTCTGCACCAATTATAAACATTTTTCAGGGGCAGCCCCACATACAGCACATTGCAGTAATCTAATCTAAATGTAAACAGTGGCCAGAGCTTTTCTTCCTAGGAAATGCCACAGCTGGTTAGCCAGTCAAAACTGGTAAAAAGCACTCCTGGCCACAGCTCCAGCCAATATACAGTAACGTTCACAATAACTGTTAATCTTGGAATTCCACATCTGGAGTCTACCTAGTCCTCCTCAGTAATCAAATGTCTATCTCTATTTTGCTTTACTCCTTTGTGACATCACATAAACTAAGCTAATGGCAATCAGCAGAATTATGATTCCTCCCCCTTCCAAGCCCTATCGTACCAACACAATACATCAGCAATCTGATGCTTGGCAACAAAGTGTAATCTAAACATACCAACTCTTAAATTATCTGCAAAGCATTCTAAACAAGAACTAGGACTTCTGTAACCACATCTCATTAAAATAGCCTAAAAGAACAAATATATGCACTAAAACCTCCTTTATATAAAATCGTAACACATTTTAAGAGTAACTTTCAAAGCACTGCCATTAGCAAGTAACATGATTTTCTCCCCCAAATGAGAATTATAAATGATACACAAAATGGAAGCATTTGTGAGGTAAGTAAAATTTCTTAATATTTAATTTATAAATCAATCCCCAGATGTATTCATAATAAATGTTTGAAGGCGGCAGACAGAAATGCAAGGAAGTATAATGCATGCTGGATACTAGTAGGCCTCATTTTAAAAGCATCAAGAGAAAAAAGAAAAAAAACAACTTTGTGAACTTTTCTAATTGGTCTCAAGAGAAATCTAACACTAAGTACATCAACAAAAAATAGTCTCCGCTCAAATACCTAAAATATTACAAGCAAAATCCTTTAGCCTTTTTTAGTTAATTTTTGCAATGTCAGGTTTTTGTTTCTAATTTTCAAGCATGAACACCCACAGTACCTAGAGAAGAAACCTACAATTAAAGTTTTACAGTAAAAACATCCATTTTTTTATTATTATTTAGCAACTAGTTCACTGACAGTGTTAATACAGACTTTATCAATTCAGCTTGTCTGTGCCATATTTCATTTCAAGAGTGAAGAAACATGAATGATTTTTTATGGTAACAGGGCATTTATATAAATTTTTTGTGAGACATTTCTCTGGTAATTTTAAATAGTATAGGATATGCAGGTGTGCACACAGTATGCTTATTCATACATCTCAAGATACTTATCATACCTGACATAAAAAGATACTTTACCAGGACTGCATGAATGAAAAGCCTGTGAACTGAACAGTTTTGTGGTTCAGTCTGGCAGAAACTTTAGAGAACTAGGGCACTAGTGACAGATAATGTCTTGTATCTCACTGGCAATTTAGTGAGTAAATGTGCCCTGATGGTTTGGCAGATCATATTAACAAGATTAACCTAGCAATGGCAATATAATTGGCATCTGGGTTTTTATAGAGGTGGTCCCTGGATTTGTGCCACTCATTGGTAGGTTACTGTTGCTGTGGGGAAAAAACATGTTTTAATCTAAGGGGCTGCCTGTAAACAAGGAAAGACCTACCAACCAAGTAATTGTTCTGCTTCCCCCTCCCCTTTCGGCCTTTGTAGAAGAATATTCTGGTACCAAGATTTTCCTGGGTACCAGTCTGGCTTTGAACTGGTTCTGCATTTTGTATGGTGGCACTGTTATCTTAAAAATGCCTGATGTATATTCTTCAGACATGAGAAAATATGGTTGTAACATAAGTTAAAATAGTTCATGAATTTGAGAAATAGGCCCCAGAATTCACTATACATTGGGGAGTATTACCCTTTTTTGCAACAGTGACCGCTTAGAGCAAATCAGAGCGTGGCTGGTTTTGCTCATCAAGAAGTCAAATGCTTTCGGAACTTATTCCAAGGTTTGTTAATTGCTCAGACCAGAGGTTCCCAAACTGCTCTGCGAAATATCTCCTAGTGCTCCGTGAAGAGATTGGAAAGGAAAATACCACTATCATTCGGTTTAGTATATAGGTGCTAGGTGAAAATTAGTGCTCCATGACAAATTTCTCTCCTGAAAAGTGCTCCAGGACTCAAAAGGTTTGGGAACCTCTGGCTCAGACTATAGAACTATCACTAATGTTGTCACATTCCTGGGTCAAAGCTTGTTGAAAGGGTTGCCAGGTCCCTCTTTGCCATCAGTGGGAGGTTTTTTGGGCAGAGCCTGAGGAGGGCGGGGTTTGGGGAGGGGAGGGACTTCAATGCCATAGAGTCCAATTGCCAAAGTGGCCATTTTCTCCAGGTGAACTGATCTCTATCGGCTGGAGATCGGTTGTAAAAGCAGGAGATCTTCTGCTATTACCTGGAGGTTGGCAACCCTACTTATTGAGACTACAAGGGCTTGTCACAAATCCTCCTCAATGGTACAGTCCTAGTAGCAGTTAAGACACTGGCATTCAGGTATGCTTAGCAATATCAGGGTTCTGATGTGTGTACTGGCAGGTACAAGTACCGCTCTACTCCCATATGAACCCACCCACTATGGCCATCTTCAGAGGCCCTGTTTCAGGTGCCCCCACCTTCTGAGATCAGGCAAATGGCAACCTGGGCGAGGGCCTTTGTCTGTCCCCTTCTGTTGCCATCTTCCACCAGTAAGTAAAGACTTTTTGTGTTTCATTTGCTATCCCTCAGTGATCCTTCCTTGACCACTGTTCTAATTGCTGTTTTTATGTCTCTAAGTATTTTAGCTCTATTTTAAATTGTTTTAATAATGTGTGTGTGTTTGGAAGGGGTTAGTTTAAATGGTTTTAAAAATGTGATTTTAGTATGTATATTTTAATATGTTCACCGCCTTGGTAGCCCTTGTGAGGGCAGAAAGGCAAGGCATAAATTTTGTAAAATACATAAAATACAATAATAAATATAAGGGAGGGCCTACAACAGCAGAGCAACATTCTTCTGTGTTGGAATAAGGAACTTTCAGAAATTCCAAAACATCACCAATAACCTCCATCGGCGGGCTTTTATGCTCGCCAGGCTGAATGTCTTTCCCTTGGCAGTCCTTTTTGGGAGATTTCATAATATCCCATTTAAAGATAGATTATGCAAATACTGCCTCCTTGAACCTGACTCTTTTAACTCACATTTTACTGTCCTGCCCTTCTTTTCTAGTCTAAGAAATCGCTTCATAGACCCAATTATTATGAATTTCCCTGGCCCAGTGAAGAGGACCACCCAACTCTTACTAGCCGATAAGTGCCCCTACTTGACCGAAGCAGTTGCCGAATATCTGGCAAAAATTTTAACTATGAATCTCTGCACTGACAAGCAATAGCTTGTCTATTGCAAATGATACCTGTTTATAACGCTTTTTTTACTACTGTATTTTATTTTTTACTACTGTATTTTATTGAACCTGATAAGTTCTGTATTGCCTTAACCTGCTTCTTTTATGCCATTAAAGGTTTGATGATGATGTATGTACTTTCAGAAATTGAACTACACAGCAGTAAGGAATACCTATTTTCTTTACTTCATCAACAATGTTCCAGGCAGGGCTAAGCCTATCATGTGGTTGATCTTTTCCCTTTTCCTGTAGTGGTTCCTTGCTTGCTCCTTATTCACTTAAAAGAGGATGTTAACTTTCTAGCCAAATGTAGCATTCTATTTCTTACCGAACAAACTGCGAAATCCTTACTTAAATTGAGTAGGTCCCAGAGGCTCCTTTTCACTTCTGGTCTTCCCAGAAGACTCATAAAATTTGATTAAACTAAAAAATGATTTCATTTTCTTGTTTTGTTTGCATTTAAGTGTGTGAAGTTACAGCTGGATAACAGCCATTTTATGTATTTCATTTCTAGCGATGAGCATTAACATAACACTCTCTGTTATATGAAGTCTATATTTCTCCCATGTTCTGGAGAATAACACAAAATAAGCCATTTCTAGACACTTTAATTTTCTATATACAAATCCAGAATAAGACATTTTTAAGAATCTAATGACAGATACGTTTAAAATAACATTAAATTACTATGAGTTTGAATATCTTGATTTAGCATTATATTTTATAACTAGAAACATAGAATGTTTTTTTTTAAAGCTCTGTCTTCATGACCTTGAACAACGAATTACTGATGGCATCACCTGAGTACCATTAACTTCGCAATATCCTAGAATTAACAGTTTAAGTAACTGGTGATCACTAATAAGAGAGCTTGGGAAGTAGTTTCAGTTTAACTTAGTAGAAAAGAGCAAGAGTCCAGTAGTACCCCAAAGACTAACAAATATATTTTCTGGCAGGGTATGAGCTTTCGTGAGCCACAGCTCACTTCTTCAGCTACCTTCAGCTGTGGCTCACGAAAGCTCATACCCTGCCAGAAAATATTTTTGTTAGTCTTTAAGGTGCTACTGGATTCTTGCTCTTTTCTATTACTGCAGACAGACTAACACGGCTACCCACTGTGAATCAGTTTAACTTGTTCCTGCAAAAGAACGCTTCTTTGTATTCCATGGATTTGCAGAAATACCAGACAAACATGAGGATTCAAATGTGGGAAATTGTGCTTGTTTTAGGACTTTAGGGCTGCAATCCTAGGAATGCTTTCCTGGGAGTAAGCCCCAATCAAAACATGGGGCAGATTTTTGTGTAGACACACTTAGAATTTCTTATGATTACTTCTAATATGTCTTGAATAAAATGGGGTGAGGGTGATAGGAAATGAGACAAGATGTACCTACTGCTGGTGCACTCAAATAAAGGAAAGACAATCTGCATATGATCATAGCAAGTGTTGAAAGGGCTGGACCGAGGAATGAGCCCTTCATCAATATGAAAATACTAGAGCTGTCCCTGTTTCACCATTTAAAACTTCCCCCTACCCGATCTTGTAAAGTAATTCTGTGAGTATCTTTGGGATTGTGCAACCTGAGCAGTAACTCCTAAGTACACCTGTGGAGACACAGCTGATCAAACTAAATTATTTTCCATCAGTAAACCTACTATTGTAAACATTTCTCCTTTCTACCCTACTCCCTGCCTCTGGTTTGCATATTATAGAATAGAAGAGATGGAGGTGACATAATGCAAAGTAAGAGAGAGATGGAGCCATCCATTACAGAATCCATCCTAGAAGAAAAGAGAATGACTTAAGGTCAAATTTAAGATTCAGATTAGATGACATTTAAATGAAAAATTCAGAGCACAGTACTACTGGACAGAAGCCTACTGGTTACATACAAAAAAGCTCAAGAACATAAATCATTCCTTACAACGTAAATTGTAATATCACTAAATTACTTTCAGAATAAGGGTCTCTAGACAAAAATATAAGAATAAATTAAATTCCCTCCCTCCATCCCAAACAAACCTCTGGTGGTTTGGAATCATGTGATATCATCAGGGAGAGATAGCATATGAAAATCTGAGCACCTTGGGGATTTTTAAATTGTTCTTGTTGTTGTTGTTGTTGTTGAGATACAAGCTGGGGTCCCACCAGGAATTGTGTGGGGAGATGTAATTTGGAAATATGAACCCACCTCCCAAAAAAATTCTTTTTAGGATTTCTCTAAGGGTACAACCAGTGGTGGACCTATATTTTGGGGATCCTGAAGCTTGATTTGTTATGGAGGCCCCTACACAACCAGCAACAACCCCCAAAAAGGTCCAGAGGCCTCGCTGCCCTTGCAAGGACCTTGAGGCCCAAATAGCAGAGAACAGGGTGGTGAGGTGGAGTCCTTGAAAATGGGCCAAGGGCTTGTTCTATAGTAGATGTATTGGGACCCAGGCAGCGGAGCAGTTTAAAGACTTCCCCCGCTCGGTTTCCCAGGAAACCGGGCGGGGGGGGGGTCTTTAAACTGAATTTGTTCGGGAATGCCGAATTTCCCACCAAATTCGGCATTCCCGAACAGGGGGAGTTCGGAATTTGGCTGAACCGGACCCAAGTCGGGCCAGGTTCGGCCGAATCCGAAACAGCCCGAATTTCTTTTCAACAGCTTTACTTGCCACCCCTTCCTTTTCCCAATATGTAATAGAGAGGTAGCTGCTCCCAACATTTTTAATCCTCAAGTTGGTTGTAATCCCCCCTTTGGTTTATAAATCATAATTCTCTTGATATTTGTGGGGTCTGCTGAGCATGTAAATACACATTTTTTGGTCATCTTTTGTTGTTGTTGTTGCTTTTGTCACCTACCCAGAGGCCAGCTAGTTTGTTAATAGATAAAGTGATCCGACAGGCTGTTTGGAAGCACCGGCTCCTCAAAGTTGTAGAGTGGACCAAATAGAAATATTTGGTTATTTGCTTCTGTGTGAGACAGCATAAACCTCAAAGTCAATCCTGCTGCTGAAAAGGAGATGGGAATTTGTATCAGACCATGCAGCTATAACTTTTTTTGCGTCTAGAAATAAAATGATATGATTTTGCAGGTGTGGCTACAACCAGCTGATACATCAGAGGCATCATCTTCAGCTGTATCACTCATTTCATTACATTCAAGCACTTCTTTACTTAGGAAGAAGAGGCACATACTTTAAAGTAAAAGCCTCTAAGAAGAAAAAAATGGAAATCCTAATATCGTTTTAAAACCTTATCAAACCAGGTCTTCTAAGGATTAAAATTTTAACTCCCCGGGGGCATGGTGGTGCTCCTAGTTGTTTTTCTACTAAGCAAAAAGAACCTCTTAAGTACTAAAGATTATACCTTTAGGCATCGTGAAAGAATGATTTGGAAATATGCACTGCATCAAGCATGAAAAATATTAGAATATTATATCACAAGCAATATTAAATTCTTAAGAGAAGTATAATACTTGCCACTGTCAAAAGATTGCTGGGCATTTTTGTGTGTATCTAACACACACACACACACACACCTTAGCTATTATATAAATATACATATACAGCTAGTTTACAGGTATCTTAAAAGGTTTAGAGATGCAGGTATCTTAAAAGGTTTAGAAGCTACTTTACTGTGGTGATTTAATTATAGATCACAGTTTTGTATGAATTGTAAGAACAGAATGCAATCAACCTATCTATATCCTTCCCCAAATTTCCTAATGATGCAGTAGAGGTCCTGATAAATAGCTAAAATTGAATAAACTGAAACCAAAACCTGGAAAGACAAAAGTAATGCTGGATGGAAAGGAGAAGGTCTTGAAGGAAATTGTTCTCCTCACTTTTGATGGAGTTCTACTGACCTTTGCAGACTCAGTTAAAAGCCTTGGTGTCATACTGGATCCAGCTTTATTACTGAAGAAGCAAGTTAATGCAGTTGCAAAAAAGGCTTTGTTCCAACTCATCCTAGCATGAAAGATGGTCTCTTACCTTGACCTAGATGATCTGGCCACCAGGATACATGACGCAATGACATCGAGACTAGACTACTGTAATGGGCTAGACATCAGTCTCCACTCAAAATCAATTTGGAAACTCCAGTTGGTGCAGAACGCTGCAGCTCAGCTTATTATCAAGAGCTAGATGGAGCATGCATATTACTCCCACTCTACAATCACTTCACTGGCAGCCCATGAGTTACCATGCTCAATTTAAAGTATTGGCCATCACATACAAAACCCTTCATGGCCTTGGATCCTCATATCTGTGAGACCGTCTCTCTCCCTATGCTCCACAACAGCTGTGCTCTTCTGAGCAGGGCCTTCTGCAGGCGCCAACCTGCAAATGGTCGAAATCAACAACTGACCATGCACGTGCCTTCTCTGTTGTGGTCCCCACCTCGTGGAATGGCCTGCCTCAGGAGGTCAGGAAGCCTCCCACTCTCGTTGCTTTTTGCAAACTATGCAAAACTGAATTATTCAAGAGGGCCTTTCTACGCAGGCAATAGGGTAGCACTATACAAAAGGTGTCACAAAGTTACTTGGATAAATTACTGGGTACTATGGTCGGTACTATGGTGTATAGTTTGCTGTGGGTTGGATGCTATTGTGTAATTTTGCATCATTTAATGTGTCATGTTAACACATGTGCTCTGTTTCAGTTCCATTTTTAGACTATGGGTTGGTTCTACAACCCAAATCCTATTTCATTGCTTACTGAATGTCCTATCTGTTGATTGTATTCACTCGGTCTATGTAATACACCTTGAGTCCAAGTGGGAAAGGCGGACTATAAATAATGTAAATAAACAAATATTTCACGCTTGCTACACTGACATCCCTTTGCACAACAGTATGTTCTCAGATTTGGCTCTCTTCCTTTCTTGAATTGAAACAGCTGTACAATGGGTGCTAGCATATACCAGTATCACCATGATGATCATGTTATTCATTCTGTGCCTGAAGACCCAAATCTGTGAATGTGAAGGCCACTAAGTGAGCAACCAACCACAATTAGACTGTGCAAATCGACAGATCTAGTGCAGAGATCCTCATATTACAGCATCAACTGTGCAATCCCTTACAGCAGGGGTGTCAAACATATGGCCCGCAGGCCGGATCCAGCCTCTTGAGAGCTCTGACCCGGCCCGCGAGCCAACCGAGGCAGCCCCCCCCCAGTCTCGATCTGGGCTGGTGAGGCCGCTGTGGGCTCGCCAGTCGAGGCAGACACACATACCCCCGCTCCCAATCTGGGCTGGCGAGGCATGGCCCGGCCTGATCAAATGACATTTATGTCATATCCAGCCCTCGTAAACAAATGAGTTGTTCAGCGCTGCCTTACAGAGTTACTGCAGTCTAAAGATGATTGAAATCAACAAGCACAGTAAACAAGCATGGAATACTGCTGCACAGAAGGTTCACTTCTGATGAGGACATGGCCATAACTGATCACCCTTTGAAGGGGAAGAAGAACATGGGTGATAGGTATGACAATTATTATCTGCATTTATTATCTGAACAAACACAATCAGTCCAGAGAGATTTTACCCCTGAGAACACCATTTAAAAGGTACAGGACTATATGTATGAGGCTGATTTACAGGTCAACTTTATTTCCACACACAAGACAGGCCAATTAAAACACCTACTTCTAAGGCTTATTTTGAGGTTATCCGAATTGCAAATCTTATCAACACTGCCATAGCAGTTATAAAGAAAAAATCAATTTTAAAAAACATTTACATTGTAGACAAATCTCCCCCCCCCCTTTGTTTTGTAAGCTACAAGCCACTAAGTTCCTACATCAGAATTCGAAGACAAGGAACCAGATAGTCAGTTTCCAACTATGATACCATAGCAGGGGGAAATTGCTCCCCCTCTCTTCCCCTGCCTCAGATATTATCTGGTCATTTTGCACTCTGTGTAAATTTCTTCAGCCTGTGGTGGTCAAAGGTCTGAATACATGTGTACTCACCATAGAAATGTCCAGCATATATCTGGTTCAAGCAACCTAAATGAAAGCCAATCTGGTAAAATCACTCTCTGGCTTTACTTTTCATCTGTAAACTTTCTCAAGAATTAACAAATACAAAATTTAAAAACCCTGTAAGGATATGAAATGTAAAGAATTACAAAAAGCAAACAGTTTAAAGCGGTGTTACTTAGAAGCATAATACCACAATGGCTTTGGGCATTCAACAAATATGCAGTAAGCTCTTTTCAGATAGATGAGCCAGGCTATTTCACAACTGAGCTGACATTGTATTGTAGTGATTGCTTTGCCATTCAAAAGATTTTATCATGCAGAGCTCCAATTAAGGGAAGTCTAAAATATGCCTGTAATGGGACCTAAAGTGAAGATGTTGCCAATGTGCTTGTCAACTGCTTGTTGACAAGCAACTAAAATGATATGCAAAACTGTTTTTTTTCCCCTTATGCCTTCTCTGTATCTGTTTCAAGCATGCAATTCAGTAACGGCAGAAACGTTTACTTGGGCACAGAACATGATGTATTATAATATTTATATTCTGTCAGAAGTGACAGAAACTAATAAGAACAAATGTTCTCAGTTTGATCATTTTCAAATGTATTTTGTAAAACATTTCAAGGACTTTCAGTCTGACTTTTGAGAAACCTGAGACTGTTTGTGAATTAAGATGAGAAAAGGTTGGGGGGGGGGACAAAACCAGAAAGAACATAATTTCTTCCTCCCCACTACTCAAACCTGAGACTGAAACACCAGAAGCTGGAAATAATTCCACCCCTATTTATTAACATTTTTTTTCTCAATCAAAATGAGAAGAGTGATGATTTTAAAGAAGGTCTGTGGCTCAGCGGTAGAGCATCTGCCTGGCATGCAGAAGGTCCCAGGTTCAATGCCTGGCATCTCCAGGTAAAAGGATCTGGTAGGACAGGATGAGAAAGACCTTTGCCTGAGACCCTGGAGACCCACTGCCAGCCAGAGTAGACAATACTGATCTGATGGATCAATGCTCTGATTCAGTATAAGGCAGCTTCATGTGTTCATGTGACTTTACAAGTTCTATTATTAATATCAAGCAACACTGTTGGAAATAATGGTATTTAGAATTCACTGTTCAAAGTCCTTCAGGGTACATTATGCTGTATCCCTTACAATAGACCCATAAGGTAGGACAAGCGTCATCATCACATTGCCAATTGGTAAAATACGATGTCAGGGAGCGGCTTACCTATGGCCACCTAGTGAGCTTGTGGAAGAGATGAGATTTGAACTAGCAATCTCTTGGACCAAAGCTGATTCTCTTCCCCATTACACTACACCAGTTTAAATCTCTCATATCCACTATTAAAAATGTCATAGTGATGATAGCTGGTTTAGTATTTTATGGAATTTGTAAATGAGCAACATGGCTAGAACCTGGTTTTCAAGTTGCTTGCAGATGTGGCAGAATACAGCATATCTTCATGTATTTTATCCAGGAGTACAGACTGAGGGTCACTTCTGTATGCACAATGTTGTTGTTTTTTTGTCCACCAAGTCACAGCTGACTTATGGCAACCCCGTAGGGTTGTCAAGACAAGATAAGTTTGGAGATGGTTTGCCATTGCCTGCTCCCACATCATCTTGGCATTCCTTGGAGGTCTCCCATCCAAACACTAGCCAGGATCAGGGCTGAGAGCATGTGACTGTCCCAAGTCCACCCAGCAAGTTTCCATGGTGCGAGTCGGGTTGTGAACCTGTGTTTTCCAGGTTTTAGTCTGACACCTTAACCACTACACCACGCTCGCTCTATGCATAATACTTAAGCCTAAACAATAAAGGCAACCTTTTTATTTATAATAGCAACTGTTTCTACTTCTTGCTGTCCTAGCTGGCAAAAAGATAAAGGGAGGAAATTTTCAGTCCATTGATTTCAATGGGATCAGACCAGACTAACTCTGCATAGGATAGCAAGTATTGTCAGTACGCTACAGTGTACACCTTCATCTCTGATTGCAGGTATATGTGCAAATATTGTTTGACTAAAGCTGAGGCAGTATCATGTTTAAATTTCAGAAATAAAATAAGCACCACAATATCTGTGCTAAATACACACTGGACAGAATCCCAACTGCTGCAGCGGTATTTTTCAGCACCTAGCCTCCTAGCCTGGCAGAGCCTCCCTACCATCCCCACCACCCAAAAAAGGCTGGCAGGCTTAATACTCCATAAAGCACCGCCAGCAGCCACCAAAGGAATACATGGAAGCATTTGCTTTCACACACAGTTTGTGGGCTTCCTAGAGTCACCAGGTTGGCCACTGTGTGAACAGACTGCTGGACTTGATGGGCCTTGGTCTGATCCAGCATGGGCCTTTCTTATGTTCTTATGTTCTTAATGCACTTTCAATTCACTTTCAGTGCACTTTGGTAGTGGATTTTACTGTGTGAAACAGCAAAATCCGCCTGCAAATGATTACTGAAGTGCACTGAAAGTGCCTTATTCACCACATGTGAGAGTGAACTGCAATCTGGATTACAACAATGCATTTCATGAACTTAAAGTAGCAATAGTCCTGAGCAGACTTCTGAGTAGACCTGCTTATACTACTGTAATTCTTGAGGATGGATGGATGAATGCTAAAATTGGGGGGGGGGGGTTCTTTTAGGAAAAATGGCTTATTTCCACAATGCAACACATATTAATACAAAACACATTTCTAGAAAGCACGCTGTTTGTTAAACCTGAAGAATGACAAAAGTGTTTATAATCTTACACACATATATGATAAACTCTAATCACCCTTCATTAAATTCCATTTTAATTGAGAGAAATTGCTTTTATGTAAATATCCCCAGTTCAAAAGGAAGACACTGCACTAGGAAGGAAGCTTCTCTGCACAGATCCCCTTGATGGACGCATTCAGTACACAACCAATTTTTTAGCCACATTTACAGCACATTCCTGACTTCTGAGGATGAAAATCCTCAGGAGGCCAGGAAAGGGCTGTGCCGGCATTGGGGGTCCCCACGCCGGCATCCGGGCTACTTACACCACCATAAGTTGCCCCAATGCTGGTGGGGAGGCCCGGAAACCGGTCTCCCGGCGCTGCCATGCCACCGCCACCCCGGGACGCCAATGGGGCCTTTAGCCAGTGTTCCACCAGCGTAAAGTCCTGCACCAGTGTTCTGGGGGGCATTCCGGAGTCCCCAGGGGCGTGCCCGGGGCGTGCGAGCCCAGCACGCCAGCAGCGAGAAGAGGTGCTGTTCTCTATGGGGCCTCACTGTTCTCTATGGGGCAAAAAGCCCTATTTAAAATTTAAAAAGCCTTTAAAGGGCTTTTTTTTTAGCTGTTGGTGCCTGGGGAATGGGTTAGGCCGCCGACAGCTCAGGAATGGGTTGTTAGAGTATAATGTATAGCCTCTTCTTTTTCTGTAGTGAAGTCGGCGGGGGAGACTCCAGGTTCCAATTTTTACTAATTACCTTTGGCACATTAAATTATGGAAGACTCAGCCTAGAAATGAACTTAAACTTAAAGAATCCAATTATTAACTAAACATCCTCATCTAGTGATCAGAAGAAAAAAAATCTGAGGATGCTATCCATTTGATCTTTTATTCACCATGAATATATGGCAAGCTAACAATGAAAGGGACCCTTGTTTCTTGTGCTGATTGAAATACACTTCAGAACTTGCCTGCTTTTTGGAATTAACACACCAGGACTGCCAAATACTATATCAAAGATCCAAAAGCTAAAAAATATTCCAAAAACCTCAACTTTTATTCAAATAGGAAGGTAATTTTTTAGCTAGAAGGTGTGTAGAGAATAGATTGACAATAGACTGCAGTTTGCCTAAAGGCTAAAGAAACAGAAATAATACAAAGTATTTGAAAAAGTCATTCTTTTCAGAAAAGCTCACAATGTGATAAGGAAAGAGGTTCAATTATTGTTTTAACAACTTGGATTGACAAACCTGAACAATTTTTTTATACTATAGAAGCACCATATTTGTAAGATAATAGACTTCACTTCCCCCAATAAAAGAAAAAAAGTATTTCAGGGACAAGGTTCAGTTCTGGATAACTAAACAAACCATACAAACAGTGCAATTCTAAGAATACTTCCATGGGAGTAAGACTCATTGAACAAACTTGAGTAGGATTCTGAGTATACTTGTTAAGGATTGTTCTCTAAAATGGAAGGTAAATTGAAAAATTAGAATACATCCCATGAAAGTAGAAATAAATTAAAAGGCAGACAAAGAGTGATTATTCAAATTCAACTTGTATTTCTCAAACTAATACAATTAGTATAGATGAACTTGCTAATACCTGACATACAAAATAGCCAAATGGCTGCATTAAAGTGAAAGTTTACAAACAATTGTGCTTGTCTTTCCATGCTGTTATATTATGCTGTTAAACTATGCTGTTAATGTGTTGATTTTTGAACTTATGTTATGAAAAGGGATCATTGCTGAATTTCACTGCTATAAGTGCATGTCTGGCTAGACATGTCCATGGGATGATACACATATATGCGTATGCATGCATGTGCCTGCCCCTACACCTACACACATATAGTGTTCCTTGTATAAACAATCTTTGTGACTGTATGCATACTTGTAATGCACCACGTACAGTAATGGCGCTAAATAATAATCTTGGAAGTACTACCTGAAATTATTTAACCAAAGATCTCAAATGTGACTCTAGAAAGGAAGACACTATATGCAGCATTCTAAAATAAATCCTAAGTGGCAAGAAAAAATTGAGATTGGCTCTGAGAACTGCCTTTTAAAAAATCAGAGCATGCCTACATTCACAGAGCACAAAGTTCTCAAAGTCCCATTGTTTTCAACTGGAGAGTTAAGTGTGTGTAATAAATCTCTCACTGAAATCAATGGGACCTAAGATTACTTAATTTGGAATGGAATGTTCCCCAAGTGTTCCCAGCTCAGGCAGGTTTTAAAATGTACGAATATTTATTATATCAAAAAGGATTTTAAAAATTATAGGATTTATTCTTCTATCAAAAAAATCAGATCGGTATAGTAGAATGTTGATATTTTAAATATCAAACCACCTCACTCAATCAGTATGTATCCACGCTAGCCAATTACAAACACATTAAGGTAACTTCATAGCATAAAATCTCTCTTTTTAAAGGCAGTGCAAATAAAGCACTATAAATAACAATATCCCAGATACCTACAAACACACAATACAAAGCTATTTATACTCACCTCATTTGAAATTAAAATGTAACTAAAGCATATATAACCAATTTGCTTAGCTACAGAGAGAGAGAGAGAGAGAGAGAGAGAGAGAGAGAGAGAGAGAGAGAGAGAGAGATTCTGTTTTTAAAAATGTTATATCTTTTTGGCAGTTTGTACAGGTTGTGTATCCCTTACCCGGATATCTGATATCTGGACCGATCGGAAAACCGAACCTTTTGAGCCGGCATAAAGGTATTACTCACAGACCCTCAGCAATGCCATTGATGGTTCAATGTACACAAAATTATTTAAAATATTGTTCAAAATTACATTCAGGCTATGTGTATAAAGTAGATATAAAACATAAATGAATTCCGTGCATAGACTTGGGTCCCATCCCCAAGATATTTAATTACGTATATGCAAAAATTCCAAAATATTCCAAAATACAGAAAGATCCGAAATACGGACAATTTCTGGTCCCAAGCAGTCTGGATAAAGGATATTCAACCTGATTTTCTTTCCCCACCTAAAAGCAACTAAATGTACCACCACAGAAGTTCAACAAATGTTACCACAGGTAACAAAAACCTAGCCTAATTATTCAATGGAAAAAAAGCTTACTTACAGTACAATAGATAATTTACTGTTGGAAATTTTCTTATGCTTCAGCATGTTTGAAATGCTTGATGACTATTTTTCTTTTTTCGTAACTGCTATGTTGCAAAGAACTTTGCATTTGGAGGTGTTCCTCATGTAGTCCTCGATGCTCATCTCCTTCTCTACTCAAACTTCCACCTTTTAAAACCTTGATGAAATCCATGAAAATCCATCTCTTTTTACAGCATTTCGCAGATGAGAAGGAAAATACTTCCTTACTTTGTGTTACATTTCAGAAAGTTTCGTGAACGAATATCCTATTCCTTTTCAACATGCCACAAAGTGCTAAATGGTAAGAATTGCATTACTGCTGCTTCTTAGATTATGACTGATAAGGTGAGCCTTTTACATTTATATTGAGTTCTGAAGAGCTGATGCTATACTGGTCAAATAATTAATAATTCATGGAACCAAATTGCAGGCCCAGAAGGATGCAGCCACTTTTACTAGTTCTTTTATATTCCACTGACTGATGTATGACCATGTTGGGGGGTGGGGGGGCAGAGCAAAATGTGGGAGAAACATTTGGTTTAACACTTAGTTTTAAAATTAAGCATC
Organism: Euleptes europaea; assembly: GCF_029931775.1. Lineage (NCBI taxonomy): Eukaryota > Metazoa > Chordata > Lepidosauria > Squamata > Sphaerodactylidae > Euleptes > Euleptes europaea. The sequence continues at coordinate 47,018,925 of NC_079312.1, read as the reverse complement.
TTTTTAGCAAAGTACGTATGGGTATTATTTAGAAAGTGCCATTGTGTGAAAGGTAATATTGAAGTGCTAACCTTTTCTTAGATCACAAAGCAGAACATGTAGAAGAAAATATTAAAGCAATTTCTGATTGATTGTTTTAAGACTAAGTAAAAGTAAAAAGGTAAAGGTCCCCTGTGCAAGTACCTGGTCACTCCTGACCCATAGGGTAATGTCACATCCCGACGTTTATGAGGCAGACTTTTTTTACGGGGTGGTTTGCCAGTGCCTTCCTCAGTCATCTTCCCTTTACCCCCAGCAAGCTGGGTACTCATTTTTCTGACCTTGGAAGGATGGAAGGTTGAGTCAACCTTGAGGTGGCTACCTGAAACCAACTTCCGTCGGGATTGAACTCAGGTCGTGAGCAGTGCTTGGACTGCAGTACTGCAGCTTACCACTCTGCCCCACTCTGCTTACCACTCTGCACCACGGGGCTCTATTAAGATTAAGTAGCTATTTTAAAAATTGAAGTGAACAAATGTTTCTTTTACAGTAATAATTTCACGACGAAATAAACATGTTGGGACCTGCAAGGGATTTTAAGGAGAAAAACAACAGAGAAATTCTCCTCTACCTCCATGCAACAAAAACAACAACAACAACAACAATACTACTGAGGTGCAGAGGAGTATCTTCCTGCTCAATTCTAAAGCTAAACTTTTAATGATAAAATTTCCTTACAGTTCGGACTTGGATTACCAATGTCAAGATGGGGTCTGGAATTCTCCCAGAATTACAACCGATCTCTGGACTATAGAGAACAGTTCCCTTGGAGGAAATGGCAGATTGCAGATTCTATGGCGTCTTTACTGATGTTACTGAAACAGTTGTATCACACTTTTCACTGAGAAAAGGGGATCGAGGCAGCTTATATGCATCAGCATATGAAAACCCAAGAAACAACCACAACCATACAGCAACTGCTTCCCAGACAAGCCAGAAAACGGCAGTACCACATTACACATCTCAGCATAAATTGTCTTTTAACAGCCAAAGTAGAAAAACATCCATCTCATTTCCTCTGGAGGGTCATTGTAGAGGATTGAGGCTATGATTTTAAAGGCCCATGTCCAATTGTATATATTGCCATCTTGATAACTTGTCCTTAGTTAGTTCCATCAACATCAAAGGAGAGCTTTATTGTAACACCCCATCTGAAGCAGCTAAAATTTAGACCCAAATAATAGATGAGAATGTAGATGACAATGACATGTGTCTATCACATAATTATGTAACAAATACATGTGCCTATTTTTCACTGGTTACAATGAACATCATTTACTTAAAGCAAAGATGCTGCTGCTTAGGAGACCTTCAAGCTCATATACACTCCATGAAAAAGATTACACAACCCCTGTTAACCCCTGTTAATTTATCCCCATTAACTATTAGCCTTTTAATTTTACCTTGATTAGGGAAAGAGTGGAAGAATTCACCCACAACTGTTTTTAACTTCCCAGTTCACAAACACAACATTGGAAATAGACCTGTGCATTCTTTAGTACAACTCACTATACAAGTTAGTTACAATTTGTTATGGCTTTCCTTGCCCATAATACATGTAAAATTCACATGGGTAAATTCAAGGTCCTTACTCATATAGAGAGTTCTTAACATCAATTCTGAGTCTGTGTACTCATGATAAAAGTACACCAAGGATGCCCTATGGTAAACTAAGTCTAGGTAGGGGGACAATTTCTACACTAAATGCAGATAGTAAAACAAAACAAAAAAGTCTTCACCTGCTGCCATGAGCAGGTAGGTTCATATGGGAGAAGGAGGTCTTTAAGGTATATATGGCCTGGGACTAACTTATCTTAAAGTCAATACCAGCAGCCCAGAAGCCAATTGGGCACCAGTGCAGATGGAACAATACTGGAGTGATATGGTCTCTACGTCCCACTCCACTAAACACTCTGGCCACAGCATTCTTTATTGACTAGCTTCCAGACAGATTTCAAGGGCAGCCCCACGTAGAATGCGATGCAGTAAACTGATCTAGATGTTACCAGGGCATATAGCCCAGTGGAAAGATCTTTTCTGTCCAGGAAGGGCGGCAGCTGGTACACCAGCCAAAGCTGCTGAAAGGAACCCCTGGTCACCGCTGCCACCAGCCATCCAAACAGGAGGCCTGGGTCTGTGAGCACCCCCAAGCTGCAAACTTGCTCCTTTAGGGGGAATTCAACCTCATCCAAAACAGGGGATAACCCATTTTCTGGGTCAGACCCAACTCCCAACAGTAGCCCCTCTGTTTTGGCAAGATTAAGTTTTATCTTGTTAGCCCTTCTTCATTCCAAAACTGCCTCCAGGCACCTTTTCACAGTTTCCACAGCCTCCCTGAGAGCTGCTTGTAGTAATAGAGCTGTTGTCTGTATACTGGTGGCAATTCAGTGCAAATCTCCAGATGACCTCTCCTAGAAGCTTTAAATAGATGTTTAAAAGCATGGGGGCAGACATAACCTTGGGAAACTCGGCAGGCCAAGGGGGCACAGCAATAGTCCCCCAGCACTACACTCTGAAACCTACCTTTGAGGTAAAACTAGAACCACCACAGAACAGTGCCTCCAAGTCCCAGTCTCGAAAGGCAATCCAGAAGGATACCATGATCAATGGTATCGAAAGCTGCTGACAGGTCCAGGAGAATTAATAGGGTTGCACGCCCCCTGTCCATCTTCCAGAGCATGTCAACAAGGCAACCAAGGCTGTTTTAGTCCCATAACCAGGCCTGAAACCATACTGGAATAGATCCACTTTATACAGGAACCCCTGAATTTGGCCAGCCACCATGGTAGTTATTCAGCTCTCCTGGGCTCAGAGTAGGTTTCTTTAGGATTAGACGCACTGCTGCCTGCTTCAAGGCAGGAGTAGCCACCCCCTCTCTCAGGGAGGTATTCACTATCCCCTGGACCCAGTCTGCCAGCCCCCCCCCCCCAGCAGATTTAAGCAGCCAGAAGGGACAAGGGTCATACAGACAGGTGGTAGGTCACAAACATCCAAGACTCTGTTCACATCCTCAGACTGTACAACCTGAAAGGTATCCCATATAACAGGACGAAAGAGCACCCTGAAACCATCTGATCCTGTTGCTGCTAATGAAGAGTCTAAGCTGGAACAGATGCAAGGTATTTTATTTGCAAAGTGCTTAGCAAAATTATCACAGTGGGCTGCAGAGCAGTCCATCTCCTCCTGTTGGGCAGATCCCACTAGGCCCCTGACCACCTGGAAAAGGTCTGCAGATTTACACTGTGCAGATGCAAGGGTAGCAGAGAAATATTGCCCTTGCCACCATCACCACCACGGGGTAGGCTTTAAAATGAGCTCTAGCCCGTGTCTTGTCAGATCTGTCCCAAGCCTTTCTCTACAGTTGCTCTAGCCACATCTCCCCTATTTTTTCATCGTCTGCAGCCCCTCAGTAAACCAAGGGGCTGCCTGGGCTCTTAGACCTGAGAGAGATCTCCTAGGTGCATTTGTATCAATTGTCCAGGTCATTTCCGCATTCCACATGTCAACTACGGCATTGACGGGGTTGGAAGAACTATGATACACCAAGCTTCTTGAAGCAGTCAGTAGCAGGAATGGGAGACTTCCGGGGAATCCCTATAGAATGGAATCTGTGATGTCTTTATTTCAGTCATAGAAAAAAAAAGGAAGGATATAAACATGAGATAGAAAATGAAAAATGATTCTGAGGAGGAATCCTAAGACTGAGGAGACTTGGGTTTCTTTGTACTTTTCTCCGTTCCTTATGTTCGTATTTTCTCTCTACAATGGCACATTAGATGTATCATGAGGCACAGATGTCATCTGCCAAGGTGAACCTTTGTGATCAAATAGGAAAGCTTGGTTATTAAATGAAGAAACATAAAGGGTATCTTCTTAGCAATCCCCAATTGAGTATTTGCCTTTCTACAGATTCTGGAAATCCAGCAGCCTTGAATAAAGGCATTAACTCTGTCTTACCCAGAAATATTCAGAGAAGGCAAAGCCCTCCAAATAAATAAACATTAAGCAAAACTCATTTAATACTTTCCTCTCAAAAGCAGAGCATTATTATCCCTAGGGTCATTGTCAATTTATTCTTCCCTTTGACCATTATTATTGAATAACAAACAATAAATAATATTTCTTTGTTTCTGTTAGGTGGAGATTCAAGACCCAGGAAAAAAAAGTAGTACTGAAATAAATGGGAGTTAAAACCAAGTATAAGGACAGAAGTTTAAGTTAGCAGTGAGGGAATTTCTGGGCACAACATGCTACTTTTCACCCTAGGAATAAGATGCATTTCAAAACTTAGAAGAAGTCTTACACTGCAGTTTATGGATAATATGCATTTTAATTCCTTCTTATTGAAGATGCATTAACAGTATAGCCAAGCTCCATGCTGACAAACTGGAATAAGACATACAAAAATTAATTTTCCTGCTGTACTCGCTCATCATAGCTGCCTCTGGAGTATAACAATAAATTAGAAGCAAGCAACTCAGCAATTACGAAAATCTTTATCTTGAGTAGCTTTACTTTTGTACTTTCATTCTATTGGCTTACGGGAGGGGGGATCTCTTAACCCTGTGTCAAATATAATGAAAAATGGAACAATGGGGATGTGCCTGATTGCATTTCAGGGCTCAAGGAAAAGCACAAAAACAATAGAATAAGATATTGGGAAGTTAGTAAGTCTAAATAAAAAATGATACAAATTCATAGAATTGAGATTGTACAGCAGCACTGTTTATTGAAGGGCATCTCGGATGCCTGAAAAGAGTGTGTTCCCTGGTCCCTCTTCGCCACCGGAGGGAGGTTTTTGGGGCAGAGCCTGAGGAGGATGGGGTTTGGGGAAGGGAGGGACTTCAATGCCATTCAGTACAATTGCTAAAGTGGCCATTTTCTCCAGGAGAACGGATCTCTATCAGCTAGAGATCAATTGTAATAGCAGGAGATCTCCAGCTAGTACCTGGAGGTTGGCAACCCTAACCACACCTGCATGTCTTGATAATAAGCTAAAGACCCACAGACTATATAAAATGTCCAAAAACTTAATCCAAACATTTGTTCGACAGAGAAGGGACTTTGCTCGGGCATAGAGCAGTTATTTTGCTCTTTCTACAACTTAAGATTTCTGCTTAATCTTGCTTCCCTTTTGGAAAATCAAATAGAAAGTCAATGGAAAGAAAACAAGGGCACTGGTATGACCTTTCGCTGTCATCTCACCAAGGAGAAAAGCTGAAGTAGTGAATATCTGCAGGGCCAACAGAGTTCACGAGCGTGTGTAAGAGGCAGATAGACAGAGGCATATGCAGTCAGGCAGGCACTGTGGAGTATCCTATTAATGAGCTCTACATTAAGGCACAATGAGGTATTTATATTACAGATGCTTAGATAGTGAACTATCCACTCCATTTGGAACCTATCAGATAGCAGGCTTATCAGGGGGAGGAATCTTTATCTCCCACATGTAAAAACCACTGGATAGAGTATCTGGAACTCAAGCACTACAGCGAAACATTTTTCCATTTTCGTAACAGCGGTAATGTGACACCCCATCTGCATCTTTCCCAGCAAAGTACAGGCAGGCGAAAGGATGGCAGCGATAAACGTCGTCAGTTCAACAAGGAAATAAGAGGAAAGAATCCTGGTCACTTCAGCTCAAGCAGCCAGAGCAACATGGCCAGCCAGGAAACAAAGTGCTACACAATGGAGGAACGCCTCTAAAAGTGATGTTCAACAGCTACAATTGGCGTAAATAGTATTAAAAGTGGCAATAGCCCCTCCTCCTCCAAGTAACCTTGTCTTTGTGCTCTTCTGAAATAATCTGCCGTTGAACAAAAAGAAACGGGGTAACAGCAAAGCAAAAGGATTAACCATGCTTGAATGTCAGGGACAATCTTGGGTTTGTTTTTGATGACAACAAGCCTGTTCTGCTCTTGCACATTTAATTGCACCATGGAGCTAAAACTGAGGCATCGGACCCCAGTTTGCGGAGACATCCAAACTATGGAAGTTCTTAAAAACTGCATTTTCTTTCCTGCCTACAAACTGGGATTCTATACCAGGATTAAATTGTGGCCTACTATCCCATTTAATATACCACAGTATGTTAAAAGCGTCCCAATGTTGATATCACAGCAAGTTATGGTTGCAAATATAGCCATTGTTTCTAAAAGTTTTAAAGTGTACTCTATTTTTCAAAACTCCCCAATATACCAAGCAGTCTCACTTTGGCAGGAAAATGTACACAGTTTTAACATGCAGCTACTGCTTTGAGTCTAAGGACCAAGTAACTTGTGATATTAATCTAATACAGGCATAACAAAGAAACTAACTGTTGGATGATGCGATATCATTGAACTATAACAATCATTCTCCTTTGGGTTTTCCTGTGAGGAGAAGACAATTCAGGAGTGTAATGATAATCATAGTGCAGTGATGGCATAGTATAAAACAATGTGTGCATCCAGCATGGATCACGGCATCACACTCTGAAACCTACTTGCCAGGAAAGAAGAGCTGAGGAAGAGGAACTACAATAGACAGAAGCTCCCAATTTCTCCCTGCCTGTCTGCCGCTTCTGTAAACAAAACAGGAATTTTTCCAGCTGTAGTACTAAACTCTTGCTGGTGGAAGGAAAGTGTGTTTGGTCTTTGCTGCTACAGGAATCTCCCCTTTTCCAGGACTTTAGACTTCTCCTCCATGCCTTGTAAATTCTCTGAAAGCCCCATGGGCAGTGTGTGAACGATAGTATTAATCTCAACTACCTTATTACTGAATCCCTAAAATATCCAATTTTGGATAAAACTTTAGGCATTAAAATACTTTAAAAATATTTTCCATTAGAGGAACTTGTTTCGCGTTTTACTCAAACGCGTACTCTTTTGGCTGACTTTGTGCTGATTCATCGCAAGCAGGGAGCCGATTGTTGAGCAGGCAGTTAAGAGACTACTCATGAGCACCTCAAGCGTGTTTGCTCGGCACCCACCCGTCACCACCCCCATACTGCACTCTGCTGCCAATTGTTTAAATTAAGAAACAGTCACATAAAACAAATTCTGTTTTACATACCTTACGATTTGGTGTTCATGTGAATCAGTAGGACACATATTAACAATGATGGTTGATTTGTCTGGATCTGCAGCAGTTTGTGCATGCTCATTGCCACATAGCCCCATGGGAGTCAGAACTTTACACACGTACCCGTACAGGCATCGTTTAGTTAACTGATCCATTAATGACCAGGAGAAGGGGGGAATCAATTTCATCTAATGTCCAGGTGAAAAACCAGCACAAGGCAAAGGGAAATGAAACTCCATCACCACAGCTACAGCTCTACCACAAAGCTGTTTGGTACAGTCCTCAAGTCTGGTCATGAAACAGATGAGCTGATTTGGGGTTCATCTCAGAAGTGATAGCAGCTGTCAAAAACAGTAGGAACACCTGGTGAACATGCTTGTTGTGAAATTCTAACCATGCCTGCTTTATTTCACAAAACAACAGTAAGGTAGGGTCGAACAAGTACTCTCCATAATGAATAAGAACATTCAGCCCTGCATTTTTTAAAAGTGACATTACTTTACATCTAATTCAATCTCAGATGGCCTGATCTGTTTGCCTAAGCATTGAGCAGAACATCTTCCAAGTTGATAAAATGGCATGATTAATATGGTATTACATGGTTACTCTTCCTATACTCTACAGATGGAGAAATAATTGTACATGAAGTATGGCACAGAAAGTGTGAAGTCCTATCTCATGCAGGCTTGTCAACTTCATAGCCCATAGTTTGTGCTTGGCACATGAGCCATATATTGCACCTGCCATGTGCACCGTAAACCCGTTTTAGAAGCCTGCCTGGGACTGTAAAACCCAGAATTTATCAAGCCATAGTTTATGGTCTAATTTACCTGTCTGGTATACTGTGTACAACTCAGGGGGTCACAGATTTGAAGACAATGATATAGTAAGATTTTTGTAGATAGCTTTCCTTCTAGAAAACATTACCTGAAAGGCTTAAATCTGTATTTTCATTTTACTTTGTTTTTATTTGTATCACTTTTGTAAGTGGTTTGTTGAGGAGAGGGATTTTGGCTCAGTGGCAGACCTTGTTTTGCCTGCAGAAGGTCCCAGGCTCAATCCTTGCCACATCAAATTAAAAGGATCTGGCAGTCAGTGATGTAAAAGACCTCTACTTGAGATAGTCTGAGTAGACAATACTGACCTTGACAGAACAATGGTCTGACTTGGTATAAAACAGCTCCATGTGTTCATGACTTACAAGATACACAAAATGAGATTAAAGAATTAAGCAATTAAAAAACTGGAGCCCACAAATTGTTTTCACTGTTTTCACCAGGCCATCTTCCTATTCCAGAGAGTAGTCAGAGCCTTGACAGGATCGTCAGCAACTAAGGTGGGAAAATCCTCTAGTGCCAACAGGAACTCATCAGAATCCATCAGGTGCCTGGATGGACCATCTTAATCAACCCAGCACCCCTGCAGAGGAGTGAGAGGAGAAAGACTGCAGAGGAGTGAGAGGAGAAAGACTGCTTAGCTATTTCCCTTCCATCTTACTCTATCAGGTAATGATCTGTCCATGGTAAGGGAGTAAGCTTTAACTCCCCCACCTCCAGATCATCCTTCCCAGCAGTGTAATAGACCAGATCCAGTGTGTGTCCTGCTACATGTGCAAGGCCATTAATCACTTGAGATAGGCCCACGGTCATCATGGAGACCAGGAAATCCTGAGCCACTCAAGACAGTGTGGCCTCAGCATGGATGTTAAAGTCATCCAGGACCATCAGTCTTGGGGTCTCCCCTTTATCACCTGAGACCAGATAGGTCCTTTGTTCTACATGGCTCACCTCCTACACTACAGATCATCTTTCTCTGTTACAGCCTGCACTCTTCTCCCAATACCTCTGGATGGTGGTGATGGATGAGGAGCCCTATGACAGCTTTCCGACAAGAGAAGGCAAAAAAAAAAAAAAAAAGGCCTCCCTTTTCCTTAGGCCTCTTGAGGCCCTGATGCAGATTTATGTCTTAACCTGTGTGTGTAAAATGCCTTCAAGTCGCAGCTGACTTATGGTGACCCCTTTTTGGGGTTTTCATGGCAAGAGACTAACAGAGGTGGTTTGCCAGTGCCTTCCTCTGCACAGCAACCCTGGTATTCCTTGGTGGTCTCCCATACAAATACTAACCAGGGCTGACCCTGCTTAGCCTCTGAGATCTGACAAGATCAGGCCAGCCTGGGCCATCCAGGTCAGGGCCTGTCTTAACCTACTAGTGTCAAAATGAAGGAGGAGGAGGAAGAGGAGGAGGAGTTGGTTTTTATATGCTGACTTTCTCTACCACTTAGGGAAAATCAAACCAGATTACAATCACCTTCCTTTCCCCTCCCCACAACAGACACCCTGTGAGGTAGGTGAGGCTGAGATAGTGTGACTGGCCAAGGTCACCCAGCTGGCTTCATGTGTAGGAGTGAGGAAACAAATCCAGTTCACCAGATTAGCCTTCGCCGCTCTTGTGGAGGATTGAGGAATCAAACCTGGTTCTCCAGATTAGAGTCCACCACTCCAACCACTGTATCTTTCCAGGGCATAGCCCAGGTGCTTGGCAGGGTATATCCCAGGTGCTCGGAAGTGCAAATATTGCCCTCTCGCATCAATTGAAACGCACCTAAGAGCCAGCATGGTGTAGTGGTTAAGAGCAGTGGACTCTGATCTGGAGAACCCACTCCTCCACTTGAATGATGGACTCTAATCTGGTGACCTTGGGCTAGTCACAGCTCTCTCAGCCTCACCTACCTCACAGGTGTCTGTTGTGGGGAGGGGAAGGGAAGGAGATTGTAAACTGGTTTGATTCTCCCTTAAGTGGTAGAGAAAATAGGCATATAAAAACCAACTCTTCAAGTCACATTCATCTAATTTAGTTTATTTGAACTGATCATCAGATGTCACCTTTTCCTATAGTGGCCCATCTCCCTCCACAAGGAATTTCATTTTCGAACTGTTCTGCATCTTTTGAAATGCTTGCAGATCCTCTGCAGAACTTCCCAGGGTCAACTCAAATTTAGATAAATATCAGTGTATGTTTGCAATATTCTCTTCATGAATGTGAGGGTTTATCTTTCTTTTTTATGAAATTCTGACTGGGTGTGCAGTCATAAGGAACTTAGGGCTCTTTAAGAGAAGCACCAAACATTCTTTATCCTGACTCAGCGCTTTCTCTATGTCTAAATTAAGCTAATGCAGATTGAAATGAAGAAAATAGGCATTTTAAATGCAAATGCCAGATTCTATTAATGGGATCTTTTTTCTGAATGAATGGAAGGATGCAATTTTTACAATTGTTTTGAACAGATGCACTATTTCCTGGGCACATTATCAGTTCACAGTTGGCAGAGAATGTGCACACTATCCTCCTGAATGCTTCCTCTCTCTTGTGTTCAAAAATGTTGTGCGAGACAATTAAAATTATGAAAGCAGACTTCTCCCTTTAGTGCAATGATTTAACAGAAATGCCTAAGATTCAAACCAATGTTTAATAGCAAATCCAATGCAGACACAAAACCACAGCAGCAACTAAAATCTAGATTTGGACAGCACATCAGAGGGATAAACCTCTGAGCACCAACATGGTGTCATAATTACTGGTTAGACTAAGACCAGGGGAGACAAATGTTTGACTTTGAATACTATGCTGAGTTACTCTACCCTAAATCCATTTATTTCAATGGCCTTAATACTAGAGTAACTCTGCACTGGATAGAGCCTTATTTGTTAGGGTTGCCAGCCTCCAGGTACTAGAAATGAATGCTAAGAAACACCAATGCTGCAAAGTGTGTGTCACAACCCAAGAAGCAGCACAAGACTCCAATGAAAAGCAACTGCAAGCAAAATAAGATTCTTATACCAATTCAAGCTGTATTGTTAAATAACAATATAAGCATTAATGCATATATTTCTACAATTTCCAATATGACAATAAATATTCCTATGTCTAATACAACGATAATTACTATACAAAGCCACTATGCTCTGACAACTTGATATTAACAGCTGTAATGGTGACATCTACAACCCACACTTATAACTAAAGTCTCCCATCAAAATGCTTGTTACAAAATGACTGCCAAGAATATATTATAATTTGTGCAATGCAATGTACAAGGAGCTTGGTGTAAAAGGTATAACGTCCCTTGAGAGTTGGCAATGGACAAAGCACTAGCCTCCAATGCAATGAGCGTGCACAAACTAAACTAGTTACAAGGCATACGCCTCCTTCTCAATGTTGTGTGCGCCCCGTGTATGCCGTTTCTGTTAAATGAATTGCTAATTGTGAAACAAAAACCAAAATAGGGGGGTGGAAAGTCCCACAAAGGAACTGAAAATAGGATATAATGAGCCTCCTACTCAATGCTGAAAGCACTCAGTTGGTTCCGTTGAAATGCGCTGGAGCCGCCTCAACCCAGAGGTTGAGACGGAACGTGCGGCTTGGAGGGCGCGCTGCTTTTGCCGGGTTGAGACGGAAAGCGTGGCTTTTGCCGGCCCCAGCGCATTTCAACGGAACCAACTGAGAACTCCTGCTATTACAACTGATCTTCAGCCAATAGAGATCGGTTCACCTGGAGAAAATGGCCTCTTTGGCAATTGGACTCTATGGCGTTGAAGTCCCGCCTTTCCCCAAACCCCGCCCTCCTCAGGCTCCACCCCAAAAACCTCCCGCTGGTGGCAAAGAGGGACCTGGGCAACCCTTCTTATTGTGTGCTCTCTCTCTCAGCTTAACCTGCCTCACAGTGTGGTTGTGAGGAAAAAAATCAAGGAAGAGAGCACGTTGTCCTGCCCTGCTTGGAGGAACAACAGGATAAAAAGGAGGCGGATGAAACCTACCAAAGTTTCATCAACTATTCCCTGCAAAAAGTTTGTCAGAATTCCCTTAGTACACAAGTTTCTTTCTTTCTCATAGCCGGCAATGGAAACTCTCACATGCTCTCACCTGGAGTCCGACCTGTTCAACTGTGTCTATGTATCTACTTATTTGTGTTATCATAAATGGTATATTCATAGGAGGGGTGAGTACGAGGTAGAAAGGAGAAAGAAAAAAGGGCTATGTGATAATATTTTAGCTCACTTTTAAGGCACAGAAATAGGTTAAAGACAGAAGGAACAGAAATAGTCCTAGAAAGGAGAGGGTAGATGTGTAGGGACCAGCTGTTCTTTCCCAGTTAATGTATCTAGATCAGACTTCATTAGGACTAGGTGGACATATGGACTAAACAGAAACCTTGTGATCTTTCCAGCAAAAAAGGGAGGTTCAGCTTATTTATTATGTGCCATTTACAACAACTCTTTTTATAGAATATGCAAAAGCTATATAGTGTCAATTTTGTTTAAAGTCTTCATACAGTTAGTAGGAAAAATATGCATTGCTTATCCCTGGTTCCAAAGGCCTCATTTGAAAACTCCTGTTTGCAGTATTTGCTGTCACTAGAAACACCATAAATGTTCTCAGGTAACTACTTTAATTTGGGGTGTGTCTGGCTACAACAGAGCTTTGTGTAGAAGACCTTTTTCTGTTAAGTAAGCATGCCAGGCTAAATATGAGTTTTCTGTGTATGTGTGAATAATGTAGGAATTTTATGTCAAAGAACTCCCTAGCTTTATGGAATTTAAATAAGGGTTTATACTACAGACCATCATTTGAAAAAAAAAATCCCTATTAAGTATGAAGGATTTGGAGAATTGAAGACGAAGAAGAAAAGAAGAAGACAAAGAGTTGGTTTTTATATGCTGATTTTCTCTACCTTTTAAGGAGCATCAAACGAGCTCACAACCTCCTTCCCTTCCTCTCCCTACAACAGACACCTTGTGAGGTAGGTGGGGCCGAGAGAGTTCTGAGAGAACTGTGACTAGCCAAAGGTCACCCAGTGGCTTCATGTGTAGGAGTGGGGAAACCAACCCAGTTCCCCAGGTTAGACACTCTTAACCACTACACCATGCTGGCTTGTGACAACTCAGTTTTCTGAAGATCTCACAGTCCAGATTCCTCAGTTCCTTTAACTGGAGATGCCAACAAGTGAGCATTCAGCCCTCTGTAAACAAGTTTGCCCATGAAAAAGATAAATCCATTAACCAATGAGGATTTCAGATTAGCCACAAACAAAATCTCTCAGATGGCATTCATACATCATTGGATACTGCACAATTGTTGCACTAAAAATCATTTCACAATAAATGGGCCCAAGATACAGGGCAAAATATAAATATGTCTCAATGGGGAAAAAGCTGGAATCAAACACAAAAATTCACTCCCTGTATTAGCGTAAAAGAAAATTACTATAAAATGTTTTATAGGTGGCATTATTTGCCAAGAAGACTACATAGGTTTAATAATAGAATTCCATCGCACTGCTGGAAATGCAGAAAAAAAGAAGCAAATTATATACACATGTGGTAAAGGTCCCCTGTGCAAGCACTGGGTCATTCCTGACCCATGGGGTGATGTCACATCCCGACGTTTACTAGGCAGACTGTGTTTACGGGGTGGGAGTGTAAAAAAGCCAAAACGTTTTGGTCAATGATTAGTCAAGAATTAAGTAAGATATTAAAAATTAATATTAAAAAGAGTATTCCTTTATGTCTTCTGAATACTATTGATAAAGCAATATATGCTGACAATATGGTCTTTCTCATGTATGCTACAACAGCAGCAAGGATAACATTTGCTCAGAAATGGAAGAACAGCAAGGTTCCAAAGAAGGAAGATTGGATCTTTAAACTTTTAGATTACAAAGAATCCGCTAGATTGACTGCTCTTTATGAGGACAAAGATTTGGACAAACATGAGTCAACATGGATGCCATTTCAAGACTATATCAAATTAAAATATGGTATGAAAATACGATTGGACTACATAAATTTATGAGTCTTAAGATAAATATTATTTAGATATTGGTTTATTATGACAGTTTTTTACATTTACAATTGTTTTAATATAGAGTAATTTACAAAATGCGGGACAAAATTGAGACAAAAGAATATCAACCAGAATAAGCTTGAGAAGTCAAAATAAATTGAGTATACATGACTATTTTTTTTGGTATAGTTTGAAAGTTTCAGTGAAGAATTTTTGACATGGTTGGATTTTGGATTTCATTGTTTAATTTTGGATTTCAACTGTAACTTAATTTCTTTTCTTTTTTGTATTTCCTCTATTGTTGTATCTTATTAAAGTTAATAAAATTTTAAAAAATCATTTCACAATATTTAAATATGCTAAGAATCCAAGCACGTCTCTCTGTTTTCATTTGACTTAATGATTTCCACATCATATACAAGAGCAAAAGCTACTAGGCCTACTATTTAAAGTCTTTTTAAATTTATGTTAACTTAAAAAAAAAATCTGCCTTCCTTCATGGAAATAAGGGCTACTCTCCCTTTTGCCCCATAACAACTCTGCAATTTAAGACTGGTCAGCCTAAAGTCTTCCAGTGAGCTCCATGGTATACTCGGGGTATGAATGGGTCTTCCCATAGTCCAACAGTCTGCATACTGCCACAACTTCTAATTACTCTAGGAAGGTTTGAAATTGTTTTCTAGACCAATAGATAAAGCACAAGTACCCCAACACACATATTCATGCACAATCTCTTCCCCCACCCCAAACACACATGTGTAAAAGCAGTTTATATAGCAGTATTTTTGAAATAAACATAATGAAAACCTATTTGTCTTCCCCTCTTGGAATGCTTTTTCAGAGTAACCAGGAGTTATAATTTGAAACCTGAAAGGGAACACACAACCATTTACCTGGGAGAGAGAACATGACCTCTTCCTTAAGAGGGACTAATACTGATTTTCTTGGTTACAGTACAAATCAAAGCATTTGTGGAATCACTGAATCAATCCCACACAAGCTGGCAGAATTTTAATATTTTGTAAGAGGCTTTGAACATTTTTAATAGAAAAGCAATTTATAAGTCAAGAATGAAATACCTGCCAAACAACCAACAGTTAACACACTAAGGAAAGAAGCCAAGATTATCATTGCTTTGCTATGAAGCAATGCTTAAACAAGGAATGTGGACATGTGAGATATTCCATAGACACTTCAATCCCTTGCTGGGCATTTTAGCAATTTATGATGGAATTTATATCTTTTGTAAAAAAAAAAAAAAAAAGTATCTGTTTCGATGTGTACTGAATTTTGAGACTGGACTCAAGTTTTGATTCTTCTATTTACCCCTTTTCATTTTCAAGACTATGTTGATCATTGTTTAATTACTTTGCTCTGATTATTATCTGGAAGCCCAACTTCTCTAAATCACAATCCAAAATCATTACTATTGATTTAAAATATCATTTTAAAAGAAAGACATCTGGAAACTGCTCCTCTTTCATATTACACTTTCAAATTTTCAACTGTAAGCACAATGCTTCATATTGAATTTCAATGAATTCCCAACAATAGCATCTATTTTCTATTGGTACAAAGTTTGTCTTAATTAGGTTGACCTTTACAGAGCTTTTCATGCATTAGAGAACTTTAAATGCTTTCAAATACAATTCACTCTCTGCATCAACTGAAGAATATAAGCTTTTAGTATGTACATGCACAATTAAATATGTATATGTTTTGTACAAATGTTCAATACTTGGACAAAGATAGAACTATCTCCAACTTAACATTTATCATTTGTTTTCTCAAATGATGGATGTGAATATTAATACATGAAAACTTGTACTGCAAATAGGTTACTCATCCAACTTCTTCAAGAATCTTCTCTATCCTAATTAGATAGTCTCCCCTTTTTGGTTGGGGAACTAGCCGGGGAGACTGTGGCTGTTACCGCACTAGGTATTCCCAGCGATATATCAAGAGTTTGGAAATGTTATAAAAAACATCGCTTTAAAAGGGTTTTTGGATGCCACGGCTAAAAAATGGTTGGAAGATGTCTTCACAGCTAAAGGGGCCAAACAAAGTGCGAACAGTATTTTTTATAACAGTTTCAAACTCTTAATACATCGGTGGGAATACACAGAAAGTGCGAATAGTATTTTTAATAACATTTTCAAATTCTTAATACCTTGCTGGGAATACCTAGTGCGGTAGCAGGGGTAATCAGGACCTTTTACTTGAGAGGTCAAATCTCAGTGGAAAACTCTTAATAAAGGGGAGATTTGTTTTAACAATTAATTGGTTTTTAATATAAAAAATTCCTTTAAACACACACACACAGCAAAATGTACAGAAAACCAAATGCATACAAAAACTAGGAAGATGAAGGGGTGGACACAAGGATTAAAGGTTCCCTGGGGAAAGTATATTGACCATTCCGGGGAGTGGGTTCCAGATAGATGCAGCTGTGGGGAGACAAGAAACAACCAGCGCTACAAGCAAGGAAAGAAACACACGAATACAGTGGCTCATGTTTTAGATCCAGGAAAAATGCTAGCACTTTGCTATGACAAATGGGCATGTATATATTGGAACTGGGCCTTAATTGCACCTGGAATTGGCTAGAAATGGCTTGTCATTGCCAGTGGACAAGAGGTTTGATCGCTGTAGATTGGATTGGGAGTAGGAAGGAGAATAGAACAGGAGATGAGGCAGATCAGAAACAATACCTAGGTACTCTTGGCTAAGTACCCCAGAGCACTGGCTATAGAATTGGAGATGAAGGTGAGGTTTGGAAAACTATCTGCCAGGGTGAGTCAGAGGGCTTGGCTGGCAACTTGATGAGATTATTTGTGTCCATCCTGATTCTCTGAATGGAGTTGTTCCTGAGATTTAACAAGGTGTGTCGTATCTTCTGCAGGATGGCGAAAGAAATGCTGAAGATGTTTATCTTTGTCCCCTGGTGTTCCAGATGTTCTCCCAAGGGGAAGCAGGTAAACAAGCCTGAACTTTTCCCAGTCAGCTTCTGTAGCATGGCACAAACAAGTTGGATGCCAGGAGACCACTTTTGTCTCTGGCTATACAGCAGTGTTCCATCCTTGCACTTTAGCTCCAGTCCTGAACACCTTGCCTGGTGTACCAGGGCAGCCTAGGGCTTTCAGCATACCACACCATTGGTAGCCATTCTATGGGCAAGTTGAATAAATGCCACATTGCTGTATGCATATAGTTTAATTCTGTGACCAAAAACATTGTCTGAAATGCTTATCAGCAGATCAACAATACTACGGCATATCATGGCAAGAGTGCCAGTAATCATTCTGCTGATCATTCTCTCTAGGTGCTTGCACCTCTCTAATGATATTTCACTGCACCACAGTCAGGAAATGCACTAGCAGTATGACATGAGCAGGAAACGTGGGATCCCCACCTCAGCCATTTCTGGATTGCAGTGATCGATACAGAAGAAAGGCAGTGGAGCTGGCGCTGCTGCCACTACCACCACTCACCCACCCACCCACCGACTCCCAGTGACCAGAAGCCAGCTGGTTTGTTTTGTCAGGTTTGCTCTAGCCTTATATTTAACATCTTCGGTGATAACTTTTTGACACTGTTGGAATAATATTAATAAGCTCCACACTTTCTTACAGAGACGTCCGTGAAATGTAAAAATATCCTGAAGAACCAACTACTGTATTTCAATAAAAAGGTGCTTGGCAATTGTTTTGTTGCAGGCCATGCCTGTTACTGAGTGCCCATTTCTGCAGTAAATGTAAGATATTTCTCTCTTTAGACTATTTGTATTGACGGAAAGAAAGAAAAACCCAGAGAATAAGGCTAGAATAGTAAAACACAGCTATAAGTAATTTGGCAACTGACACACCTGAAACAAGAAAATGAGAAGTTCATGCTTTTGTGATGCAGACAGACTGACCTTAACATTTTCTGCCTGAGGAATAGGTTATCATCTAATCAGCATTCAATGCCACTGTCTGGAAGAGGAAATCTGAGATGAGGAGAGGGGGATTAGGAAGGGGAAAGGAGCGATGGGGGAGGAACAGTGTTTGGAGCTTTTGTTTTTGATAGCTCAAATATGCATCTCCAACCAGTAAATCACATTATGTATAAAGACGGTAACTGCAAAGATAATCAACTTGCAAAAAAACGGGAGTAAGGCTATTTTACAAAAAAGCAAGTTCATTTTTTTCAATTCCTTTAGGAAAGCTATGAAGATCCAGGAGCCTCATTCTCACAGCTGAACCTACCCACCCAACATGCCAGTTTTTCAGAAGGGGTATATGTATATTAAATCCTAATCATTGCACATTGTTGACACAAGGGCTAAGAAATGAATTCCATTTTCCTTTCCCATCTAAAAGCACGCCTGACAGAAACTAAAAGTCAGGAGATAACGGAAGAAAAATCTTTTTTTTTTTTTCAGTTGAAGAGCTGGGGATAATCATGAAATGAAGATATCTGCAAGATCACTTATCTGTATAACCAATATTTATAATGTTTTAACAGCTCCTGTTAAAGAATGAAAGGATCCACTCTCCTGTTAAAGAATGAAAGGATCCTGACATGGTGCATGAACTGGGTTTCTTCAACCCAATTACTAACTCTGCACAAAGGAAAAGTAATAGGGTGTCTTAATATACTGTTGAATGAGGGGGGAGAATGATTCCAGGTAGGCAGGAACAAGATTTTCCATTCTGCCTGCTTCTTTGTTGGATCTAATTAGCAGATAACTGGATGAAATGGGAAGGAAGGTCATGCTTTTGATGACCATCTCACCTCTGGCGAGGCAAGTAAAGACTGAATGAAGATAGTGTTTGAAATACAGCAGTGCCTCGTCCATCACAACACGTGCTTATAGAGGATGTATGGTATACCACACTGTATGGCCACACCATGGTGGGTTAGAGATACAAACTAGTTTTAAATGGCTGTTATATATATATAGTCATATAATTAGACAATGGAGGTCTTGATTAGGGTTGGTATACGGCTCAACTTATTGGTTAAATTTTTCCAATTAGGTCTGACAACTGACTTATACTGAATCAGATCACTGGTCCATCATGGTCAATAGTACAGGCCTTTCCCATCACCTACTGCCAGATCATTTTAACTGGAAATGCCAGGGATTGAACCTGGGACTTTATGTGTGCCAAACAGATACTCTAGAAGTCAGTCACAGCCTCTTCTCCAAATTATAATTAACTATTTATCATAGTTATTTAACTATGGTCAAATATTTATTTAATCTCAGAGTTGAAAGGGACATGAACACATGAAGCTGCCTTATACTGAATCAGACCCTTGGTCCATCAAAGTCAGGGTCATCCAGTTTAACACCCTGGCAACACAGAACTACAGCTATAAAATCCCTGACAAGTAGGTATCCAATAGATACTTAAAAACCTCCAGCAACAAAGAATGCACTACGAGGGAGACTGTTCCATTGTCAAACATATCTTACCATCAGGAAATTCTTCCTTAAATTTAGATGAATATAACCTACAGCAAAGGAGGTTTCATTAGCCCGAGTCTTGTCATCCAACACAACTGAAAACAGAGGATGGGGCAGACGTGTTTTCAGTTGTGATGCCTTTGTGTAACTGACAGTGGTGTCATTTGTTCACAAGGGCAGAAGTGAGGGCTACTTTCTTCCAGCCCTTGCAGCGGTCACAAACTGCAATGCCTCTACCATTGGCCACCTGGTATAATTGCTGGCATCTCCCAACAGAAAAAACTGGCCTGCTGAAACCAACTTTTTAAAAAATTGTTGCTTTACTTTATTTAATTCCAGTTTTACAATTTTAATGGAACTGTAGGATGACCACGATACCTCAGGATAAAATCTAAACGAAATAACTGTGGGCAAATAATTCACAGTCACCGAAACATGTTACTAAACATGTTAACATTTAGTGCCTTAAAATATTAATTTCAGTGTTTTACAATAACAGTTAATTTAATCAGAATAATTTCAGTGTCATTAGCATTGCTTTTAAACCTGTTGATACTTTTCCCCCTAGCAGAATTAATGCTTAAAATATATATGATCATATTTAACCAGTCAACTGTTCAAATTATTTTTTGATGAGATGGTCTGCTGGGCTTGAGAGATCCTCTGTCCTAAAACAGACTACTCCAAAGATAAAGCTTGACACATTCTAGCACTTTCTTAAAAACCACTAGAAAGAAGTAATCACAGCCTTTCCAGATGATGTATTCCATTGCTTTTCTACTCTATATTTATTGTTGCTTAAGATAACTTATTCTAATCCTTTTCTCCATGATCAGTGTACATTAATTCAGTTTAGTCCTATGTACATTCAACACTGGTAGAGGGGGGTGGTAACATGCCTGCTGGCTCCTCCCTTGGTATCTGCCAAGTAGGTACAGTATTCTAAAAGCACAGCAGACTCTGTCAATGCAGAGCTGCTGGAGCAGTTAGGCTGAACACTCAGACACTGGGGGTGGGAGTGGCAAAGTGGCACAACAACCCTGATCCTCTCTACCCTCATACAGTTTACATAGTTTTTTTTAAAAAAATGTTTGCACACAGCTAACATGCATATTGTGACAAAGTACAATCTGTATGTATAAAAGTTGTCACTGATTGTCATAACCATAAGTTTGCATCATTACACATGATCTCCACCCTGAATTCTAAGGATACAAGGAACAAAGTCAGAGTGAACAAGATGAAGACGAAGACGAAGAAGAAGAGCTGGTTTTTATATGCCAACTTTCTCTATCGCTTAAGGGAGACTCAAACAGGCTTACAATCACCTTCCCTTCCCCTTCCCACAACAGGTAGGTGGATAGGTGAGGCTGAGGTAGGTGGGGCTGAGAGAGCGTGACTAGCCCAAGGTCACCCAGCTGGCTTCATGTGCAGGAGTGGGGAAACAAATCCAGTTCACCAGATTAGCCTCCGCCGCTCATGTGGAGGAGTGGGGAATCAAACCCAGTTCTGCAGATCAGACTCCACCGCTCCAAACCACCGCTCTTAACTACTACACCACGCTGGCTCCCTGGTGATATTTACACAAATGAATGTATGCGTACACAATATGTAAAAAGTCTTACTTATTTTCTTACTTTCTCCAATAGACATTGATTAAAACACAAGTGATTTAAGGAAAGAGGAATACATAACTAAAATTGGAGATCTTAGTGAATTGCTGTAGTTCACTGTAATAAAGTTTTCGATTCCTGTACATCCAGACCCACTTCAAGACTTTGTTTCATTCCTCTCTTTTACCAAAATGGTTCAGGCACGTTATGCAAGGCAAGTGCCTCTCAAAGCTACCTTGAAATGAGATTGCTCATGAAGGGCATTCAGGGTCCGAGTTCTCCTGAATGCCCTTCATATTAAAAAAAGCATTTCTTCACAGAGAGATTAACAATCTGCATGTGAAATACAGGATACTTTTAAGATGATGCAGTTCCAAAATATCTGCTACCTTCTGTAATCACGCTTGGATTCAGGATGCTAATTTTCCAAATGAAGGAGAGGTTTTCTATCTCATTGAAGAAATGCAGATGCAACACCCATTGGAATCAATGTTTCAGTTAGGCAAGATCTCTTTTGACTTTTATGAGATCAAGCACGAATGAAAGCAATAGGAAGAAAACCCCATACCTACACCACCATATGTTCTCTCTCACCCGCCCATGGGCCAGTTAGCTCTTTCAAATGTCATTAAACCTGACTATTTGGGAAAATATCACGAGATCATTGCAGTCAAGCTGTTTCTGACCTGGTGATATTTATGTTTATAAAAGGAGCCTTCAAAATATATATAAAAGGGAATTTCTTCAGCTCACTTAAGCTTTCAGAGATCAGTTCTGTTATTTGCAGACTGGCCAGCTTTCATTGACTGGAAATGAGTGAAAATACCAGGGAATCAAGAACAGAAGGGGCAGGTTTCAATTTCAACATTAGGTTCTTAACAGCAAAATGTTAATGATCTTTTCCCCCCAAATAAAATGGATGCCAAAGTTAAATAAGAAGTTCAGAAAAATACATGTTTTGCATATTAGAAATGAATTATTGCTAATAATATCAGCAGAACAGTTACAATTGATTATTAAGCTTAACTCTTTGTGTGAAGAGGAGGAAGGGAAAGAAAACCACACATTTTGTCTTCTGGTCTCCTTAAAACAACATGGGAGACCAAGCATCCCTGACCTATAAAAGCACTTGGTACAATTTCAGAAAATCAAGCTCTAGGACAGTTCTGAGTTGTGTCATGTTCGGACTAACTCGTTCATTGATTCTGATAAAAGAATGTCAGCCTCCAACTACCCATTTTCTGTACTGACACTACCCTTTCATTCTCCTTCAGGAAAAAAAGATTTACTACTGGCAACAGTACTCCACCAAAGAAAAGTCGCTTCTTTTGCATCTATACTAGAGTTTAAACAAATATCACTTTAGAAGCATCGCAATAATGCAATGCATTGTTAGACAATATATAAACTCTCATGTGTTCTTCCAGACATGTTATTCTATATTTTAAAAACTCTGCCACAAGTTAGCTGTTCATTTGTTTTGTTTCATTTGGTCATTGCATGGTATACTCAATCCCATCGCAGCCATGGTTGCTGTCAGGTGAGATATTGACATTTTAACAAGAAATGCCACAGTGCACCACTCAATGTATTCAGGATTTATGCCTTGCTTCCTTACCATGCAATAATATTACATCTATAAGTGGGGTAGGGTTGCCAGCTCCCGGTTTGGATATACCTGGAGATTTTGGGGGCGGAGCCTAAGGAGGGTGGGGTTTGGGGGAGGGGCTTCAATGCCATAGAGTTCAATTGTCAAAGTGGCCATTTTCTCCAGGTGAACGGAACTCTATTGGGTGGAGATCAGTTGTAACAGCAAGCTAGTACCTGGAGTTTGGTAACCCTAAAGTGGGGGGACATGCAAGAATCTGCCGGCTGTATCTCACTTCCCCCTGTATCCCTTTCCCCACTTCCTCTTTCTTTTCCCTGACAGTCCATAGCCTCTCCCCTTTTGCTGTTTCCTTTTCTTCCCTCCCACCCACCAGAAAAACCACCTTTATCTGTTCACATCTTTTTCCCTTTCCCTCCTTCCCTCTGGCAGCCTCTTCCCAGGAAAGTTGGATCCAGCTGTGAACACCTGCCTAGACAGGTTCAAGTGGAGGTAGTGAGTGAAATGAAAGATTTAAACAGTCTATATGCAGGATTACAACCCAAGGCATAACGTATGCAATACAAACTTTGCTGTACATTGCCTCACGTATAAAACCTAGCTCCAAACATTGCTAATACTTCTCATTTAGAACATTATTATGTATAAAGGAATGATATAATAAAACTACCTTCTTCATCTAGATGCTGCACAAAGAAAAAACTAAAGTTTATAGGATAAAGAAAAAGTAAATGGTATTTTTTTAAAAAAAATTGCCACCCTTTCTTCTATAACTCTCACAGTAATAAAAGACATGCTACTGACAAAAAGGCTTACAATGTTTATATATTAACCTGGGAACTGTCAATATCCTGATTTCTCAGGCCATACAGAAGCACTGTGAAAACCAGAGGTCCTCAAACTTTTTAAACAGGGGGCCAGTTCACTGTTTCTCAAACACTGTTGGGGGCTGGACTTCTGCTAGGGACGCTGAGCTGAGCACCACGTCTCTTGGGGGCTCCCAAGGGAACCAAGATTCGTCTCGAATCTGGGGTGTAATCTTGCACCCCTACCCAATCCTAAATAGTGGATTGGGAAACAGGATCTCTCCTGCTGCCCACGAAGTGCGGTTTGACCCCCAGTTTTGCCGAGAGAGCTATTGGGCGACTCTTCGAATCCTGGATGAGGTCCCGTCTGGCCTGAGGGGAAACCATTGCCGTGAACGTCTCTTTGGATTTAGGCTCAGCTCTCCCCTACCTATTACCATCTAAGCAACGATACACAAGCAAGAATACCTACTCTTCTAAAATCTGAGTAAGTAACAAGAACTCTTTCGTTTTACCTGGATTTGGAAGTTCCGAAGGAGTGGAAATAAATATCTGTAGAATCCGTATCTCCCCATCTGAGGTTTGGATGACTCTTTGACATTTAAAAACATTGGATAAGCCGGCAGGATCTTAATCAAATTGATCGGTGGATAGACATAACAATCTGAACTTTTTGAATGACGTTATAGCCACCAATCAGAAATCCAGAAGTGTAAAGGAGAGGGACGAGCAGATTCCCCCCCCCACTTCCGGGAGGAGGCTTTTCTGAGTAAACAAATTCCTAAGCCACGTCTTACCCAGAAGTATCAGCTATCATCTGCCAACGCGAGAATACTACGGGATTTGAGACCGGATGTGTGGCACCATTGTGTAACTGGCAAATACTTCCCAAGTTCCTAGGCAAAAGGAAGGAACAGCAGACGTGCGACCTCTTATCCTGCCCCCCATAATACCATTTTACAACTCACGACATATACCTGTCCGGATTTTACAAATTAAACTTCAACAAACTACCAGAAGTAGCAACCATGGAAAGTGAGACTATATGGATCGACTAGTCTCTCTGACAAACAACATCTACGAACTGGCTAATCGGAAATTGGATGTAATTTTGGGAGATCTCAAGGATATAAAAGACCGAATTATCACAATGAGATCTGAGATAAGAGAAGGAAGCTTCCCAAATGATAAACCATTAAAAGAAGAATTACTTTGCAAAGGAGATGGAGAGCTATGAAGGACTACCGAAGGATATACATCTGCAAGACGAAATTGAACCAACCCAATTGACAACCATGGATATGAATGTAAGAGACTTTGAATTTTGGCTGTGTGATTTACCTAATGAACTTTTCAAAGTCAACTGGGAGAATTTAAAAGGGCAAAAAGCTGGAAATACCGGGATTTTTCTTCACAGGGATGGAAGAAAACATGTTGCAGATTCACTATCTCCCATCAATTTTCACAGAGGGAATTGCACTAACAACTTCCATGGATGCCCTTCGACGTTTAAAGTTACTGGGAAAAAGAGGAAGACGTTGGAAATTTAAGATAAAGAGACTGGGTCAAAGGGTTTAGTTTTTCTCGGGATTTAATCAAAAAGGACTGATCAAATGGCTTGGCTTTGATAAAAATAGAATAATTAATGGCATTAACATAACTGATACTTATTAGATATGTGGGAGAAATGGAGGAATTAGAATATTCATTTTTAAAGGAAGTTAAAAATACTTATTATCTAATCCATTTTATATTATAAAAATAATGCTTTTTATATCTGTTCTTTCTTTTTTCTTTTTTCTTTTCCTTTTCTTTTTCTTTATTTCAATATAGGTAAATGAAATAGCAAACGTTATAAACAATATTAGGATTAGAATCTTAAACAAAGGAGATTACTAATAAATGATAAGATTGAGGGAGGTGTAGGGGAAGTCTTTATATTTTATTTTTTATCTATATATGTATGTATTTTCAACAATTATTAATTAGAATTTATACTCTGATGTTTACTTATTTTGATTGTTGAATACTTTGTCTAATCAGTATAGAAAAATAATAAAAAAATTATTAAAAAAACCCAGGATGGGAATGGGACACTTTGCCTGGGTGGAGAAAGAAAGAAAGAAAGAAAGAAAGAAAGAAAGAAAGAAAGAAAGAAAGAAAGAAAGAAAGAAAGAAAGAAAGAAAGAAAGAAAGAAAGAAAGAAAGAAAGAAAGAAAGAAAGAAAGAAAGAAAGAAAATCCCTGCAAGTGACGAGAGCGCGCACAGCCCGGCCCGCCGCCCTCCCCCTCCCAGCCTTCCTCTCCGCCTCCTGGCCGGCGAACCCAACCCTCTAACCCCGCCCGGTCCCCCTCCTCCTCCGCAGCCGAGGCCCGCCCCTCACGCGCTCCCCTCTGGCCCCGGGCCCCATGCACCTTAGCTCGCCTTTTGCAGAAGGGCTGGGAGCCGAGCCGGGGGGAGACGGCGCCTGTTCCTGGAAGAGCCCAGCCTGGGAAGTTGGTCACATTCTTGGCCGCGCTTCAAGAGCTAAGGCAGACGCACCAACAGGCAGGGAGGCAGGGAGCGAGGAAGGGGGGCCCAAGGAGGAGAAGTGCGCAGCCCGCCCGCATTAGCTCAGCCCCGAACCACCCTCAGTCTGGGCTGGAGCGTGGCGTGGCTGCAGTCGCGACGCCGGAGCGGGTGGGCAGGAGGCGGAGAAGGATGTGGGGAGAGCGGCCGCCCGAGCCCCAGCCAGCCAGCCGCCTGCCTGCCTTTGTAGGCGGAGCGCGGCTGAGCCCTCCACGAGCCCACCCGCCCTGGTGCGCATGGGTCCGACTGCCAGCCAGGCAGCGAGCGCCCTTGCCGGGCTCGCCTTGCCTCCCTTCCCCTTCCTCCCCTCCCTCCGGCGAACATGGACACAGCGGAGGCGGCTCCCCAGGCGGCCGGGATGGACGTCAGCCCCCGCGGCCTCTGACTTCACCTTGCCGCGCGCCCCAGCCCAAGGTCGGGGTTTTTTTGGGGGGTTGGGGGGCTGGAGGGACATATGGGGCCGGCGGCTGGCGGATCGCCGCCTCGGATGGGGGCGGGAGGCAGCTTTGAGACAGCAGAGGGGGCTTTTTTTGTATAATTAAAGTGATGTTTAATAATTGCTTATTAGATTAAATAAGAAACTGTTGGAGTTAGATGGTTTGTCAGTTAAAGGTGTTATAGCCAAGCATGCTGTGTACTTTGTTGTAAGAAAAGGACACAAGCAGTCACCAACACTCATTGTTACATATATGCTCTGCCTTGGAAGCTTGCTGGGTTACCTTGGGCCAGTCGCACACTCTCAGCCTAACCTTCCTCACAGGGCTGTTGTGAGGATAAAAGGGAGGAGAGCACTTAAGCTGCTTTTGGTCCCCATTGGGATGAAAGGCAGGGTATAAATGAATAAATAAATGAATAGATATTATTTCTCTCTTTCTAGTTTATATTCACATGTGCAATTACTTGTGCTACTTGGTTTGCTTTGTGTGCCAGCACTGGTAAGAGATTATTTTAACATTGCTGATGCCTTGAAAGGGAGAACATTTTTGTCTGCACAATGCTGACAAGAGTAGAAAGCCAAATTAGAAAACATATCATACTGAAGTTATGTCCTAAGGCAAACTAATTTGGTTTTGTTTGTATGTGTACTTGCTCATGTCTCTATGTAACTGAAGCTGTATGGATCCAGGCTTGAAACAACAAATTCCAACATTTGTCATGCCTTTTATGCGCGGCAAAAAATTTAAACTGTAAGTAAATTCTACAACTGTATTCTACATCTGTATTCTTTTGTTTTCTATTTGGAACATAGTGATAGAAGTATTAAATGAAGGCATTACTGTAGGGGGGTTACCTATCTTTTCAAGCCTGTGGGCACCATTCTAATTCTGACAAAGTGTGGCGACAACCACCATAAAATGGCTCCCACAAAAGGCAGAGCCCACCAAAAAACGATAGGCAGCAAAGTTATCCATAACTCTAATAGTAACTCTTTAACATTTTATGCAGAAGCTCTGTTTAACAGTATGGCTTTTCTTTTTTTGCCGTCAAGTCACAGCTGACTTATGGCGACCCCTTAGGGTTTTCAAGGCAAGAGACATTCAGAGATGGTTTGCCATTGCCTGCCTCCACATCATGACCCTGGTATTCCTTGGAGGGCTCCCATCCAAATATTTGCCAGGGTTGAGGCTGAGTGTGTGTGACTGGCCCAAATTCACCAAGCAAGCTTCCATGGTGTGAGTGGGAATTTTAACCTTGGTTTCCCAGGCCCTACTCCATCACCTTAACCCCACACTATGCTAGCTCTCAATGCCTTTTTAAATAACATATTTTAAAAAAATATTTTCTTGCATACGCACAGTAGAACAGTGAAGATTCTTGTGCTGTGGTGACAGCTATTGCTGAAGCAACTTTTTAAAATTCTGCACAGCCAATCATATCTCCAATGGCCCTAAAGGGCAAAAGACCCACCTTGCCCACCCACTTCCTAAAAACACTTGGGGGAAAACGGTGTTGGCAGGGTCCATGGCATCACCAGCCACCACAGTGGGGTCCCTTGTTTTACTCTTTCATCAAAAAATAAAGAAGAATGAAAGGAAAGATAAACATAGAAGAACAGACAGACAAGTAATACAATACAGAAAGATAATTCACAGTGGGTAGCCGTGTTAGTCTGTCTGCAGTAGTAGAAAAGGGCAAGAGTCCAGTAGCACCTTAAAGACTAACAAAAATATTTTCTGGTAGGGTATGAGCTTTCGTGAGCCACAGCTCACGAAAGTATCTGAAGAAGTGAGCTGTGGCTCACGAAAGCTCATACCCTACCAGAAAATATTTTTGTTAGTCTTTAAGGTGCTACTGGACTCTTGTCCTTTTCTACTAATACAGAGAGAGTTATGCTAACCTATATTCAGTTGCACAGACTGTAAAAACATTCATTTTCTAAAGATGCTGAAAGAGCTGGTAAGGACTTTGCAAAGTTCATGTGATATGCGGTATTCAAAAAATGCTTTCAACAGATGAACGAGTTCATAAATACCATTAACCGAAACATACTAATTAACAATAGTGTCTAATGGGATCGCCCTGCCCCTGTACTATGCAACATAAAAACTAATTAAAATACAGTAAAAACCTATTTAAAATGGCCTTCTTAAATGCAATCAAAGAAGAGCAACTTCATGGGATTTACTCCTATTTGTCAAAACAACAGAGCCTGTCTGCAAATTACCATTAATACTGAATCAAATGGTACAGAACTGATTGCTTCTCTGTATGTGGCACCAAACAGTAAACAGATAAGTCATCATCACTTTTTTTGGATTGCAACTATACAACCTGAAAATAAAGAAGAAGGTTCTGAGCATTTACAATGAATTATAAGGACTTGTTAAAATACAGCGGGGAACACCTTTCATGAAACCTATGATCTTTCTTATACCCTAATGATTGGAGTGATGACTGAGGACTGCATTTTTCAAGTGCTCGGCAACCACACAAGCTAACCCCAATCTTGCAGATGGATCTTAAAATTCTGGTGAGAAAGAATTTGAGGTCCAAGAAGATTAAAAGATAGTTTGGAGGCCTGATTTGAAAGGAGCCTGATTTTCTTCAAACATTATCTGATGCCTGCAGTCTCCCTTGACTGTTGACAGCATAGTATGGGCCTAATACAAAGATGCTCAATGAGGATTTAAAAGCCTTGCTAGGCATGTACAGACCTGTATGTGCAAATTAAGACATTCTGTCGACTTGGCCCGTTCCTGGATGTCTTAACGCATGATCCTACCCACACCCTTTTATCCCCACAACAATTCCATCAGATAGATCTGGCTGAAAGAGAATGACTGGCTCAAGGCACTTTGAGAAGAGTGGTGATTTGAACCTGGGTCTCTATACCCTGCTGGCTTGTCAATATACCTGACAGAAACAGGTTGGCTGTCAGAATTTTCTTGTTTACCTAGAAGATGGAGAGAAATCCTGGTGAAGTGGCAGATTATACATGAAGTCAAAAATCAAGAAAGATTAGAGCTTTATTTAAGAAGAAGAGTTAGTTTTTATATGCTGACTTTCTCTACCACTTAAGAAAGAATCAAACTGGTTTACAATCTCCTTCCCTTCAACTTTAACTTTAAACTTGCACTATTAAAATCCTATATTGAATATTAATGTATAGATCTACTAAGTTACATATTAAAGAGCTATCGTACTGTGGTCATATTATGAGAAGACAAGAGTCACTGGAAAAGATAATCGTGCTAGGAAAAGCTGAAGGCAGCAGGAAAAGAGGAAGACCCAGCAAGAGATGGATTAACTCAATAAAGAAAGCCAGAGCCCTCAATTTGCAAGATCTGAGCAAGGCTGTTAAAGATAGGACATTTCAGATTTATTATTAATACAGCATAATACAGTAAAACACATGTGTGAGATAGGACATTTTGAAGGACATTGATGCATAGGGTCACCATGAGTCCGAACACACACACACACACAAAGCTTACTGATTATGTTCAACCTTAGTCTTCAAAACAATAGGTCAAAATGCTCTGTATCATATTTCATGGGAAAGACGACACTGATTTATTCATGTTTCGTAAACTGTAATGAACAAAACCTCCTGAAGTTAAATAACAAAACAGAAACACTATTGAGAGTTCCTCTTAGTACTTTGATAAATCAGGTATTACATTGATTTTTTCAGCATACATTAATTTTCAAATAGACATAGGTTACTTGCAAAGTTTGCCCAGATGCCTGACAAATGAATCATCCAATCACCTTCTCACGATGCTCTGATTAAACCCAGAAGGATTTCTACTATGTCCTGATAGGATGCTGACAGACTTTCGGTTTTATATCTGAGGTAATTATGGAAGTCTTCAAAAAGCTCTGTAATCCTTGAACATGATGGGTTATCCTTCATGATGGGATTTCCTTCAGCAAAGCTGCGCATCCATCTTGGCAAAGGTTGATTAGGCTGTTCACCATTTCATCCAAATACAGAATGTCTTCTCCATGAATGTCCTTCAACCATGACTGGAAACCATTTCATACTAGCCGTGTGAGTGCTTCATAAACTAGTTTGTGAATTCTGACTGCATGTTTATACTTGTGACTATCTGTTACTCCAGCTTTCTGCAATTATACCTGACTCAATGAACAAATCTCACAGCATTGCATCTATACTGACAGTGGCCAAAAAAGTGCTTGTAGTGTGAAATACACTCATTCTCATTATGATAGTAAGCTTTAATATTTTTTTCCTGGATGCTTCTGTCAAGAGGTGGGCTTGCCTAGCAGTCTCTTTCTATTCAAAAACACTGGTTCAGACTTTAGGCCTGAAAAAATAATGGAAGCTTCTCTTTCTCTGAGAACTCGAGGTCATGCTGACTGCAGTTTCAGACAAGATAAGGAAGGAAAGAAGTCAACCTAGGTGCCGATTAGACCATTAGGACGAGCGGTTTCAAAGCCAAAGAATCTGGGGAAGGAGTTTGACCTATACATTCCACCTCATTAGTGTAAAGACCCATGGGCGGGAGCAGTAAATTTCATGTGCTGTTGAATTATTTGTGAACATTCTATGCCGCCATCCTTATGGCAATTCAGCTCTTTAGCTACATCAGCAGTAAATCAATATTTCCCTAAATTTAAGGCAGCATACCTGGAATAAGACAACTGATGCAAAGCTGATAAAAATGAGCAGAAGGCATGTTAAGCAGACAAATACATCTTGCTTTATAAGAATTCTTTCTCTTCTCCAGTTTGCTACACTTTCTGAGCAGGTTAAATAAAAAAAGATTGTTTATCTCATAAAGGGTTATGAACGTACTGGGGAATGATATTATTCTTTTATCCTTATCATGTTCTTTTATCAGCATACAAACAAGGATAAAAGAACATGAAAGATACTGCAGACTTGGCCAACCTGAGAAATCAGCAGTGGCTGAACATGGACTGACACAAACAGGACACAGGGTCTTATTCCAAGACACTGAAAGACTGGACAATTCTACCAACTATTTTGTCAGATTGCACAGAGAAGCCATTGAAATTCATAAACATCAGCACAACTTTAACAGAAAAGAGGAGAGTTTAAGAATGAATAAGGCTTGGCTTCCTGCCCTGAAAAACCTCCAGACAAAGACAACATTCAACAATAGCCATACAGATTAGTTTTGGATTACACACATTAACAGATCACTTCAGGATACAATGGTTCCATATTAACATACCATACCCTCATTAGCACATTATCTTGATACTTACAGGACAATACTTTTGCAGGACAATACTCAGCTCAAACCCAACCCCTTTCTGACTATATATTACTCTTCCTACACCCTTGACACTGAGAGACACTGTCCTTCAGTGTTACTACTCTGAAGATGCCTGCCACAGTTGCTGGCGAAACGTCAGGAAAGAAAATTCCAAGACCACGGTTACACAGCCCGGATAACCTACAAGAACCAATGAACTCTGACCGTGAAAGCCTTCGACAATATTATAAATATCTAAATTTTCTATAAGAAAAAAATGCAAGTATACCCAATACTGGATAAAGAGCTACCAAAGCACATGTAACTTTAGTTTTTGCCATCTGAGAGGTCGGAAAAGAAATAAAAGTTTAAGGTAGAAAAGAGATATTAAAAAAAAACAACAAGACTGTATTTTGTGGACATAAACTTTCAGATTCATAAGAAGATGTACCAGATGTTTGGATAGTTAGGTAAACTTTATAACTGAACTTGTTAATATTGTATTATGATTAAACAGACTGCTGCCAAAACTATTTACATAAAAAAAAACCTTGTAAAAACAGTATACGTTCCTAGTATAAGAGGTTTTTTCGCCCGTGTTCACGCCAAATTCAGAATTTTTCTATTGGTGAACCTGAAGAAGTCATTTTTTAATGCTGCACATTTGTAGTATGAAATGTGTTGTAAGACTAAGTTTTTCTCACTCAGAAGGAGATAATATTTTATAGGAGTTTTTTTCCCAGGATTTCCCCCAAATTTCCCAATTTATTATCTGGAAAAATTGGGGGGCGGGGGGGCAGAAAGGTTCTCAGACTTTTTCTGGCTATACATATTGATTGTGGAAAACCCTGCATTTAAGAATCATTTTACTCATTCTAAAATATAAAATATTTTATAGGTGTGTTTTGTTTTTTTCAGTGCTCCCCATAAAGTTTCAATTTTTTTCCATGAGAAAGGGATTTTTTAAAGTTCTCAAAAAAGGGGGGAGACTTCTCCCCACAAAAAAATTTCCCCAAGCATTCCTATTTCTCTCTCTTGCTCAGAAGCAGGACTTACTTCTCAGTACATATGAATAAAATTGGCACCTCAGCTTAAAAAAATTATGACAAAACATGCAGAAAAGTATGTAAGGCTAACTTCTTAATAAATGTAATCAGAGCAGTCTCTTCAGGTTTTTTTAAACACCAGTGCCATTCTTAGATTTAGAGATTTTGGGGGGGGGGGGCACAACAAGAAACAAAGCCAGGCCCCAAAAGATAACAGCAATTTTTTTTAAATCCTAGAAAAATTTGTAATCTATCCATAAAAATATAATTCTGTGGCTCTAACATAATTGCCAGGTCTCAAATAGAGTCACGAAACTACTGATTTATTAAATGATATCAACTAGAGAATGGTAATCAAATAATGCATTTTAAAAAGTCCCAGTGTGTTTAAAATGTTGCCTCTTTTGTGAACAGAATGTGCCAAAATGGGAAGGAACGTACACTCTGTCAATTCCAACCTTGCCCTTATGTTGTGCTAATGATATTCTTGCAGCCCTATAGACACTACACTGAAGTTCTCAAATCACTTTATTCTAAGAGGTTTTAATAACAGTGGTGAAACTATTTGAAAAGATCCAGTCACCACATTTCAATGAGTAATATCGCTCCACCATCAAGGGAGAAAAAAATAAAATCAAAAACATTTTAAAGGTATCTTGGTTCAGTAAAGAGTCTTGAGGGACTTGTTAAGCTCATCAAGAACAAGTAGAAAATCCAGCAGCACTTTTAGCTTTAAAATGTCGAGGAAAATAAAATGCAAGTTATGGAAACCTAGGCTGTCAAATACCCAAAACTGGGGACAAAAGGTAATCTCAAAGTTCTCTCTTATTATTCACCCTTTGATCTGCCCCAAAGGATCTTTTTATACCATATTAATTCCCAATACCATATTAATTCAGCATTCTGTCAAAGTACCAACCTTTAAACCACAGGGGGGAAAGGACATGCCAGCAATTCGAAAGACTACAAGTGGTTATGTACCTGTTCAAGAAAAAAATAACTATTGTGGTTTTCTGGTAGGTTGACATTTTTAAAAGGTAGATAATAGGAAGGAGGCAGTATTTCAGAAGAAAGGGCTAATTGAGTAATAATAGAACTTAGCTGTTTTAATACACAGCCTCCATAAAAGTTGTCAACCAGATTTCCTGCTCTCTATAAAACACAAGTTGATGGACTGTCTTCCAAAAGGTAGGTTAGGGTTAATTCACTCAAGTACAGATATAGTTTATCACTACAGTACACTCTTTAACAGTATGAACTTCATAATGTTCATTTAGAAATACAGGACCGTCTCATGGCAGGTTTTTTGGATGCTAACAAAACATGAGCAACCCTATCTGGCCACTGGTTTATGGCATAATGAGCCATGCGATCATTATGTGGTCAGATGTAGAGAAGGCACGTCGTGATGACGAATGCTGCACACTAGCAAGAGATTCTCATGTGGAGGGAGGTGAAGGAGCATCCCCCTAGCCAGTTTCCACAGAAGGGGAAACCACGGCCTTTTGAGCCAATAGGGGGCAATCAGGATGACTGAGGCCTGGTCCTGTTGGATTTTTGCTGTGGTCCTTCCCAGAAGAGGGAACAGGGGGGATGCATATGTGAGCCCTTTCCCCAATAAACCTAAAATGCATTTCCTATTGATTGGGCATCTGCCATTGACCTGGAGCAGAAGGTTGGGCAAACTGGTTTACAATCTCCTTCCCTTCCCCTCCCCACAACAGACACCCGGTGAGGTAGGTGGGGCTGAGAGAGCTGTGACTAGCCCAAAGTCACCCAGCTGGCTTCATGTGTGGGAGTGGGGAAACCAACCCGGTTCACCAGATTAGCGTCTGCCACTCATGTGGAGGAGTGGGGAATCAAACCCGATTCTCCAGATTAGAGTCCACCGCTCTTAACCACTACACCACACTGGCTTTACTATTCCAATATTTACGGGCCACAGTAATGAAAATTAACAAAAATAAGATAAAAGTGCTTTCTGCCCAATTCCATAATTAAAAAAAAAAACATATTCCCATTGTAGGAATATTAAACAATCCCTCACCACTCTCCTTTCTCCCCAATCTTTGGAAGGTCTCCTGGCTTTATTTAGAATGTTATCATTCCCCAATCCGTGTTGTGTTTATCAGACACTAACCCTCCATTCTGTCATGGGGGGAGGTTTCTTGACACCCCCCCCCATAAACTTCATTGTTTGTCCCTCTACCTCCTTTGCAGATCTATTGGCAAGCAGGGTCCCGGCTAAAGCTCAGTGTCATCCCCCCTCCCTTTTCTGCATCAGTGAGGTCTGGAAGCATTGCCCTGTTTTTGATTTGCCATTGTGATGTCATTGCACAGCCATGTCTGATTTGCTGGCATCATCATCGAAAAGGATGGCCAAAAGGCAGGCGCACCTTGCAACTCGCTCTTTCCTGAAAATTGCTTTATTGGAAACGTTTGCTCCAAGGTTATAATGTACATCCTACCCCTGCAGGTACGTACTCCAATACATCCCAAGCAGAGTTACACCCTTCTAAGTATACTGAAGTCAATGGGTTTAGAAAGGTGTCATTTTGCTTAAGACTGCACTGTTGAACACTAATCTTTCCTGCATTGGACGCCTCTGTTTATTTCCAGAACTGGCTTGAAGCACAGCATACAGCAGCAGTTTCTGATACATTACAGAACTGCTTCAGTCTGAAGCAGAAGCTGTGGCTCTGATCCAGGATAGAATTTAAAACACCTGAAATAAACACTATAGAAGGCAACTAATTTCATCTCCAGATTTTAAACTTGTGCTTTTTTTGCACATAACAATGCTTCTATCATAGAAATTTGATGCTTCATAAATGAAAAAATGTACACATACACAGAACTTTCCCTGTATTTCCCAATAAATATCTTAGTTCTCTATAGGGAAAATTGAAAATATATCCAATATTTGAAAGTTGAAGATTGATGCATTCTATGCATCTACAGCACATGATGCCACCTGAAAGGTAGGAAAGGGAGACATTGAGGGTAGAAAACAAATTCTGTAGTGAAAAGAAAGTGTATTATGAGAACAGAAACACTTTCATACAGAGTGTGTGGCAAGTGCCATCAAGTTGCTTCCAACTCATGGCAACCCTATGAATCAAAGTTCTCCAAAACATCCTGTTGCTAACAGCCTTGCTCAGATCTTGCAAACTGAGGGCCGTAGCTTCCTTCATGGAGTCAACCCATCTCATGTTGGGTCTTCTTTTCCTGCCGCCTTCCACTTTTCCTAGCATTATTGTCTTTTTCCAGTCAAATAAGTATACTATACATTACCTGCTTTATTGGGTGTAACTGCAACACCTAACTTCTCATCTATGGTATCTATAGTAACAAGCAAATCTTATTTTATACCAAGGAACATTCCTTCATTGTATTTTTTTTAAAGAAAATCCAGACAAAACGGATAGCATTCTTTTATCCCATCTGTCTTCTCTGTATGTCTTCAGAATCTCACTTTCTAAGCTGTCTATATCTTTTATCAAAAGAAAAATGGTTTAGAGCTGACACACAGAAAACAGGAACAAAAGTATTATCTCCAAAGCTTGTCTTCATGAGTCACTTTGTGAAATTATCTAGGACATCTTCTTTCTTTATTCCTGATAAAACCTTAGAACTTTGATCTTTAAAGCCCTAATTAAACAATGATTCCCTTCAGTTTGGTTGCCAAGACTTCCTACATTACACTGAACTTTTATTTTTCAATGAAAAATAATTTTGTTCTAGTTGGTCAGCATTATTTCCCCAGAGACAGCAGCAGCAAAAAGGTTGCATTTTAAGACACACACTTAATCCAGAAGTAAACTTCACTGAATTTATCTTCAACTAAACATGTACAGAATCAGGCTGTAAATCCCATAAGTATACTTAACATGCTATTTGATGTAAGCAGTTTTGGTTACTGAAAGAATGTAGAATTTGCTTGTTTTAACTAGATATGTCAGAGTGACCAAAGTATGTAGATCTCTGACTTGGACAGGATTCACCAAACAGTGATGTATGTGGGATGTGAGAAAAATCAACCATTTAGGACATAATAATGCTCACAGACACTACCACCCACCACAACCCGTGTTACACAGATTTAAGGATACAGGTAGGTCAGGCAGTCACAGTTCGCCACTCATCTTATCTCTTTTAAACGGGCAGAAAATCCAGACCCTTTGTCGCTCCAGGCACTTCACAGAGCTATTAAGGTTGGAACTCAAACACTGCTTCAGTCATATGCTGCCAACGTTTATTCACACCCTAACACATATATAAGCCAGGATCCTAAAGGTTAAGAGTATACAAATATAAAAAAAGCCATGCTGGATCAGACCAAGGCCCATCAAGTACAGCAGCCTTTTCACACAGTGGCCAACCAGGTCTGCATGTGGTGTGCATTTCTTCCCTTCAGACAGCGTGCAATTGGACAGCAGGGTTAACCATAAACATGGACTTAAGGGGAAAGCCAAGTCTTTGGCTTCCTTCCCCCTCCTCCATATCTTTCAAGCTTTTATACTTTCTCATCCCAGTTGCCGCCACAGGTGTGCTACCTTGGGTTGGGCCCCAATATCTTGGCAAGCTTACATGACAGTGTGTGAATCTGAAACTGAGTCTTCCAGATCCTAGTCCAACACCCTAACCACTAAACGTGAGAGCCAGCATGGTGTAATCGTTAAGAGCAGTGGACTCTAATCTGGAGAACCGGGTTTGATTTCCCACTCCTCCACATGAGCTGCGGACTCTAATCTGGTGAACTGGGTTGGTTTCCCCACTCCTACACATGAAGCTAGCTGAGTGACCTTGGGCTAGTAACGGTTCTCTTTGAGCTCTCTCAGCCTTACCTACCTCACAAGGTGTCTGTGGTGGGGAGAGGAAGGGAAGGAGATTGTAATCCAGTTTGATTAAAGGTAGAGAAAATTGGCATATAAAAACCAACTATTCTTATTAAACCACTATGGCTTCCAGTATTTCTTGGAATATTCATTCCTCCAACAATATGACTGTTACCACAGAAATAGCAGGAAGAAAGTATTGTATACCTCCAAATTGGTAATTTGATTAAAATTCATGAAGCTACCCTGTTCATTGTACATTACTTTAAGGAATGGCATTAATTGCTGCCTTTCTAGTGACATCTAATCTTCCAGAGATATTTGCGAATGTAATTTGTTAGGTACTCAGCACTTTGGTTTTGCATTGTAATGACAGGATAGAACAACACTTAAAATCTCGTAGTATAAAAACCTGATTTTATTGATAGTTAAGATAAAATTCAAACAGCAGTTGAGTTATCGCAAATTGTATTACAGCAGGTATAAGTTAAATGACAGGTGACTTATGTCATGGATAACAAAATGAACAGTGGACGTTAGAAGTGCTCTGTAGCTCTGTTCTGCAACTTCTAGCTATCCAACACAAGCATAAAACAGCATCCATCAGAATAAAGATTGTAAGTTGCAGACTCCTGGCAAATGAGTTGGGGTTTTTTAAGAAATAAGGTAAGATGCATTTATTTATTTGTTTTAATATATTTGTAGTCTGCTTGTCTGGGCTGAAATGCAGGACATCGGCAAGTTATAGAAATGTTTATTTTAAACTTTAAAAAGTGATCACAAAAGGCTCAATGAAAGATCAATGAACTGTATGGTGGTGGTCACTTCTTCATGACAGGTTATAAATGATAACGTTACAGGCTTACTGCACTTGTCAACACTCCCACGAATGTCTCTTAGCCATCTTTTTCTCTGAGTCTCCGATGTCACTGAAGAAATTTCCTTTGAGACAGTGCCAATCCCATATGGTGATGTGCGCCACATGACACTACCTTCATAAAGAAGCAGCATGTCATTTAACACACCATTACAATATATGAATCAGCAATCTCATGTTGAAATAGACACCTTTCAAAATGATGCAGCAAATTAATGTGCTAGCAACAGCGCCATGCTACAATTGCATAAAAAGAGGCACTGGGTTGACACACAAATTACAGATCATGTGATATAGTATACATTGGCGATGAATCAGGCAGGAAAACCAATTGATAGATAGCCTAAGAAAATTATGGAAACTAGCTTACTGACACCCCTGCCTCATTTATCCTTACACACATACCTCTATCTCCTCAGCCATTCTCTCCTCTTTTTATATCCTCACCTCTAAAAACGCTCTTTTGATGCCTGGAATCTCTTTCATAATGCCTATAAAACTCAGCTTCATAATTTATAAAACAAAACATCAGTGATTCCCAGGATTTATATTTTGAAGATCTAGACTATCTTGTTCTCACATGATTTAAAAAAAAATGTGTGCAGTTTTTCCAATTCTACCCAACCTTGAGACTTTGTTAAGGGTTGGTTTAGAAATCCACATAAACACAGCCTACAGGACATGACTATTGGCTGCTAGCAATGTTTTCAACAAATGGTAAGAGATACATACCAAATGACACACATTCTGGATTACTTTCTTCCATAT
Organism: Euleptes europaea; assembly: GCF_029931775.1. Lineage (NCBI taxonomy): Eukaryota > Metazoa > Chordata > Lepidosauria > Squamata > Sphaerodactylidae > Euleptes > Euleptes europaea. The sequence continues at coordinate 46,979,717 of NC_079312.1, read as the reverse complement.
CTCTCTCTCCGCATGTTTACATCTCATGATAAGACCTTTTCAAAACACAATCATCTTCTGAACATGATCCTGTGATAGGGTTGCCAGCTCCAGGTTGGGAAATACCTGGATATTTTGGGGGTGGAATCTGAGGAGGGGAGGACTACAATAGGGTATGATGCCATAGAGTTCACCATGCAAATTCACCATTATTTCCAGGTGAACTGATCTCTGTCGCCTGGAGATCAGTAGTAATAGTGGGATATCTCCAGCCACCACCTGGAGGCTACAATACAAAATAGGCACCTCCGTGCCAATACCAATGGTTAGAAAATCTGCAACGGAGTCTCCAGTACAAAAGTAGCAAAAAATTCTTATTGGTGCTTACACATGTAACATCAACAATACAAGAGTGAGATACATATAAGAACAATCAAAATTATATACAGTATGTACAATCTAAGTAAGGTGCAGTCTCAATGCACCAATTGCCATGTTCTTTCAAGTAAATGTTGTATTTTCTTCAAAAAGTCCAATAGTAGGTACTATCCCAAAAGCACACTTTTTGGGAAAAGGTGGGGTTGCCGTTTCAAATCTTCAGCTCCAAACCTAAATTAAATAAAGCATACAGTGTTGTATCTAGTATACATCTCACGAGTAAGCTGTTTATATATCAATACACTATGCAATACTTACAGTAAACATATCCAAATCGTACCCAATAGTAAAATCTTCCACTCTGTTCTCAGTTCCCCGAGGGATACTCTAAACTTTAGAGTCTAAAGTGAAGCCGAGTACAAAGTTTCGCCACTAAGCATGCAGTTTAAAGCAGGTGTTGAGAAATCACCCCGTCAGCTCACCTCCGTCAAGGTTACCGTATAACATATAGTATAAGAGCCCCACTGGTGTTTGTCTTTTCAAATATAGCATGAAAAATCATTATCCACATTCATCCCTTTTGGTTTTATCGTATCAAAGAGATGTATAAAATAAGTCTCTTTTTGCCTTAGAATTCTTTCTGTATCCCTCCTATCAAACTTTTTACCCTTCAAGTTCCATATAACAATGAAGCGAAGATCATTCTCAGAGTGCCGGGCTTCAAGAAAATGATCTACAACCGGCGCACTGGAAATTCTTGCACGTATACGAGTTCTGTGTTCTAACATCCTGGCTTTCACTGGTCTAGTACTGGAACCAATGTACAAAAGCCACAGGGGCATCTAAGGCAGTATACAGAGTTCCTAGTATCACAATTTGTGAAATTTTTGAGCTTGAAAACAAATTGTGTATCAGTTCTTTGAAATTCTCTCACTTCCAAGCACAGCTGACAGGCTAGGCAACCATGACATTTAAAGTGCCCTCTGCATCTATCCCTATCATCCAGTGTTCCCCCAATGTCTGCCCTAACCAATTTATCATTTATAGACGTTGTACGTCTATAGCCAAACTGTGGTAAGATGTCACATCCAGGTATATTTTTAAAAAGATGCCAGTGTTTTTTTATAATGTTACTGATTTTACCAGATAAATGTGTGTATTGTAATGCAACTGTAAGTCTCTGCATATTATGCATAGATCTATTGTATAATAATGTCTATCTATTGTTTGTGCCCTTAGTTTTGCTTTATAAATGACCCTATACGGATATCCCCTTGTTATTAATGCATTAGTTAATCCATTAGCTGCTTCCTGATAGTCCTGCTCACGAGTAGAATTCCCTTTTAATCTAATCTATTGCCCATAGGGAAGATTTTCTCTCAAATGCTTCGGATGGTAGGAATTAAAATGCAATGATGCATTTTGGTCAGTCGATTTTTTATAAATCTTGACTGCCAATGTGTTGGATGTGGTGCGGTACACCATTGTATCCAAATAGGATACCACTGTAATGTTACAAGCACCTGTAAAACAAATTGTGGAACAAGTATTCAGCCAATCAAGGAATGCTTGGAAATTAATCTCAGGGGGGAAAATAAAAAACAAATCATCAATAAACCGCCGGTACCCAAGAATACAGTCCGAAAATGGATTATGATTGTACAAAAAGCGTTTTTCAAAGTCCACTATAAAAATGTTTGCAAGGGTGGGTGCACTGGAAGAACCCATTGCTATCCCATCAATTTGTAAAAAAAGTTGCTCATCAAACCTGAAAAAATTGTAATCTAGAATAATGTCTAATATTTTACAGAGAAAGTTAGAATCAGGGGTAGGGTCTACTCACGAGTCTAGCAGTTCTTTAACAACGTTACGTGTGTCCTCTATGGGAACATTTGTGTACAGCGATGTAACATCCACTGTAGCCAACATAAATTATTCTGGTATGGTCAGATTTTCAATGTATCTAATGAAGTCACTTGTGTCCTGTATATAGAAAGGCGTATCCACTGCAAATTGTCTCAAATGATAGTCCAAATATTTAGCTAGGGGTTCAGTTAAAGATTGAGAAGCGGAGACAATCGGTCTCCCTGGGGGAATATTTCCAGGTTTATGGATCTTGGGAAGTATATAAAAGATGGGTATACGTGGAAATTTGTTAATCAGAAATTCTGCTGGCAACCCTATCCTGTGACTAGTAGGCATGCATTCTCTATGGTGATGTCCTTCTAATGGAACCCAACTCCCATTCTTCAGATAGTTACTGGATACGATAGAAGTCATAGTTCAAATACCATTTATCTTTTGATAGGTATCTATCAGTTTTCATGATGTCGTATATAAACTCATTATGGGGGGATTCTGTTCTTGAAAAAGTGTAATCAGGCTACTGAACAGCAGGGTCATATGAAAATTTGCTACAAATTATTTGATTCAGAACTGAAGCCACAATTCTGAATAATATGCAGACTATAATGGAGAGGTCACACACCACTCGATTACTCAACTTCTTTTGGGGAGGGGCTGTGGCTCAGTGGTAGAGCATCTGCTTGGCATGCAGAAGATCCCAGGTTCAATCCCTGGCATCACCAGTGAATGGGACTAGGCAAGTAGGTGATGTGAAAGACCTCTACCTGAGACCCTGGAGAGCCGCTGCAGGTCTGAGTAGGCAATACTGACTTTGATGGACCAAGGGTCTGATTCAGCAGAAAGCAGCTTCATGTGTTTTCCAAGCCTGAACCTCATGGCCTGACTTTAGTACCAAGCCTAGTGAGCTACCGGGGAGTTTTTGTGCTCAGAGCCATCTGTAAGCACAAAATACATTTGGCAAGCGACTGGCTGGTAGAACAAAACCTCTGAATAGGTAGAGCTTAGAATAAATAATAGGAACATGGTCACAGTTAATAGTATACAAGTGATACTTTCAGGTTGATATGCAACAAAACAATTATCCTCCTTTATTTCAATATGGAAAAAGCTGCGGACTTGGGTTGTAATACCAAAAATGAATTGGATGAGGTGAGACTTGGCTAATGCCACCTAGGTACTGAAGTGTTCCCTGGAGATTTTGTTAGTGTTATATCTGCTGTCCAAGAAGTTCCCTGACAACGTTTTTTGAAGTGGCCCCAGAGTTTATATTGTAGTTCTCTCAACCGCAGGAGTCCAAAGATATTAGTATCCTCCTTGCTAAAGGGATTAGGACTTTAAAGGTGCTACATCAACCATGGAGTTCTCCCAATATTTCAGCAGGCCTACTCATGTGTAAAGACATACAGTCTGCTCTACTTTCTCTGCCAATCAAGGTAGACGTTATCTCTTGGGGGTATATCTACAGAGCATTTGTTGCATAACAAAATACCATCGATGTAAGTACAAGTATGGACCAGAAGCCCTCTTTAACGGAACCGCATTACGGAACATGTGGCTCAGTGGCAGAACACAAAATTTACATGCAGAAAGTTCCAGGTTCAATCCTTCCATCCTTTCATCAGTGTAAACTGTTGTAGATTTTGGGAAAGATCCTTCTCTGTCCAAGTTGCTGCAGAGCCACGGCACTGAGCTTGACATTCCAATAGCTTGATGTTTCATAAATCTAAAGCTCATTTGGCCCACTCAGTGCTCTCATTTTTAATGGCAGATTAAAATATTCTCTCTTGTGAGTGTGTGTAAAGTGCCATCAAGTCACAGCTGACTAATGGCGACCCCAGCAAGGGGCTTTCAAGGCAAGTGAGAAGCAGAGGTGGTTTACCATTGCCTTCCTCTGCAAAGTCTTCCTTGGTAGTCTCCCATGCCAGTGCTGACCCTGCTTAGCTTCTGAGACTTGAGAAGATCAGGCTATACTATACCATTCCACATCCCTTATTCTCTCTTAAAGACATCATTCTTAACATTAATTGGCTGGTTATATGACCTGTTACTTGGTCAGGCTTTTATTCTGCTTTTGCGGTTTTAAAGTTAGGGGATGTGTGTTCTTAATGCAATTTTATTGTTGTTTTGAGGTTTTATAGTTTTGCTGTACACCACTTCAGGCGCTGTTCTTTTATTCTTTCATGGTATAGAATGCACTACGAAAGTTATCAATAAATAAATGCTTGGCTACCTAACAAGAAAGAAATATTGCGCACAAACATCAGAAAACGTCTATACAGAAACATTACATTTATTGCTGTATGAAGCGAGAGCATTTTCAGGTTTTTGGACCAGCACCCCCCCAGACACCCAATATCAACAATAGTACTACTCCTGGGAACCATAACAGAAGATGTAAACATTCAAACTATAACAGCTGGAAGGATTTCTCTAATCTAAAGCCAAGGAAATTTCTGTTTAGTGTTACTTCAAACTATAATACTTGGGAAACTTAAAGAAAGCTCCAAAGATCCATCTCCCTTCTTCCTAACTCACACTGTACAAACTGATACAGCATGAATTTGTACATATCCTTCCATATGTAACACAACCAAATCTTCTACTCTATCAATACGTTTACCACATCATTTTTCACATACTGTGTGTATATACTGCCATTACTCCCAAGCTGTTCAAGAACTACTTACTCACATAGATTTGTTCAAAATACAACATCTCTTTCCATGCATTTTCTTCAGAACACACTAACCTAAAGATATGAAGGCTAAGGGAAAAAGCTGGGAAATTCAGAAGCACAGGGTTTTTTTTTCCTTTCCCATGAGAACTTCTGTTTTATTTTTCAGACAGAAGAACTGGACATTTATGGGAACACTGAAAAAAATTCTTTTAGAATGAGTAACATGCAAGGTTTTAATCACTCAGAATTGCTTTTCTTTGTCATAAACTTGCAATATTCCTATTTTATAATGTAAAATTCTTTTAAAAATATAAAAAAGAATGTCTAAAGAACATTTTTAGTGTAATATAATCTACAGTGATGGATAACAATAATCCCCAAGTATACTGCAGACACGTATAACATATTTTTAATTGTGACTAAGTTTGTCTCAATTAATATACTACACTGTGTATGATAATACACTATCTAAAAGTTCAATGCTTTCATAAGAAAGTTTAATTCAATATTCATATATATTAGTCCTGTACTTATAATTTTACTATTACTGTATGAAACTGCTTTGGTACAGGTTATGCACTGTCTTTTAATTACTACAAAATTTGTGTTTTCTATTTCCAGCTGTCACCTCTTTCTACCAGATGGCAAAAAGAGACAGGTGCTAAGACTGCAGCAGTCTGCAGCTTTCTTTCTCAAGTACTGGGTGTACTTTAGAAAACTAAGGTTTGTACATTGTATAAATATGTCAAATAGTCATGATGAGTTCTATGTTGCTAATGCCGCAAAACACGTTTACACTTGATAAAAAGTATGTATTGGATACATTTCAATTTTCATCCAAAATTTGAATTTTATAACAGCTTCAAATTTTCCAGAAACTTTACATCTCTTTCCTTAGAGCTAAAAATGAATCATTACTGAATGTATATTCCTGCTATGACAGATCACTTTCAGTGACAGCTTTCCATAAATAGTAATCAAGCAAATGTAACCAACCATTACACATTTTTGGTTGGAGAAAACAAATCTCAGCGGATATAGTGATGGCCATGTCTTTAAAAGGGGGTTAAGACAGTGTTATGGAGGAGAGATCCATACTAGTCATAGTGAGTAAAGAGAACCTCAATTAACAGAGATAGCAAACCTTTGAATGCCAATGCTAGGCAACAACGAAGGCCTTGTTTCTTGGTGTTCCAGGGTAACCAGTTGGCTGGTGTGTGAAATAGTATGATGGACTATATGATTACTCGTCTGATCAAGCAAAATCTTCTATCTTCTTAATAAATTACTTTTTAACTTTTGTCAAGGAATAGTACAGTGGTCGGCAAACTCATTAGTCAACAGAGCCAAATATCAACAGTACAACGATTGAGATTTCTTTTGAGAGCCAAATTTCTTAAACTTAAACTATATAGGTAGGTACACTGTTTATTAACTTAATAAACTTTAATTAAAGTTTTAAGTCTTAATTAAACTATAAATACACTGAATAAAACTTGATATCATACTTAATAATGATCTTATTTATTGATAACTGATATTCTACCCACACAAGCTTCGAAAGTCACCAAACTGCAGGTAAAACTTTCCCCCTTTGCAAAAAAAAGGTGTGTGTAGTCCAGAGGCCTCTGAAGCCCTTTTTTCCATTTCTGTTCAGTCCAGCGAGGCCCTCTGCCCATGCTCAGAGACAACCCCACCCAAATGTCAAACATTGAGACAACCAATTGCACACCACGGCCCAAGCTAGATGTCAATACATGAGTCAGCCTCCTACTGAGTGTAAACATTCCCCAGTGCCCCACTGCTAGTACACCTATTATCCCATGTATTCCGATCCACACGAGCTCTCCTCTGCAGGAAAAGCCTGGATAATAACAGAATAGATATATAAGGAAAACCCCTTCCTGCAAAGGGCCTGCCTTCGACCCAGCCCGCCCCTCCCCAGCCATGCCACCCCACCGCAAAAGAGGAGGCGAGGAAGAAAATGCATTTGCCAGTGCGCTGACATGCAAGGGGGCTTTTGCGAAATGCAAGCATCAACGCACACCCCACAGGGTCGACCCCTCCAGCAAGAAAAGATAACTGGCCAATGACTCATGCAAAAAAATACACCACCCTGGGCAAGGAAAAAAGCCTCCATTGCGCGCGCAGCTCCTCACCTGCCAACCGCGCGTGTGGGTAAAAAGGGTGTCCTGGAACGGCAGCCACCCCCAGCCCCGGTACGGATGCACCTACCTGGCAGCAGACCCACGAGGGGACGGGGTGCGGCGGTGAGGAGCGGAGTCGACGGGGGAAGGACGCCGGTGCTCCAGGAGGCAAGGCGTGCCCCCCCAACCCCTCAGGCATGGATGCCTCCAGAAGAGGGACGCTCCCCGGGAATCCCAACGGAGACGCGGAGGCCCTGCACCCCGGGAGGGGTGAGGCTGCTGGGAGCCGTCCAGCGCCGGGGAGGTCGTCCCCAACCGGGGCACAGGGGGGTGGGACAGCACCGGCCCAGGGTGGCTGGCGGGGGAGGGGGTGAGGCGGTGAGGCCGGGAGGCCCCGCTCCATTGAGGCAGCGGGTCCGGGCCGGGACTGCGCCTCTGCTGAGGGGCCCCGCGCCATACAGCTGATCGGCAGGCGAGTGCGACCGGGGCAAGGGCGTGGCCCATGGCCTCAGTGGATGGGGAAAGGGAGGGGTGGAGCAAACCCCGAGGGCCCTTTATGGGCTTGGGAGGTGGAGCCAGGAGGGGAACGGGGGAAATAAAAAGGCAGGGAGAAGCGGAGGCTGGGGAGGAGAGTTCAGGCAGCAGCGACCCAATCTCTGTGAGGGAACTGAGGGCAATCTGGCTGCTACCGATGGGGAGGACAGTTCAGACTCCCCGTTGGACTGGTCTGAGGCCAAGGAAGCTCTCCTCGACCGTCCTCCAGTGGAGCACGAGGGGCTGATACTGACATCTGCCAAGGCCGCGCCCCATAAAGGGACTCCAGGAGCAACCCTGGAGAAGGCAAAAGGAGGCGGGCGGACGCCACTGAGTCTGCGTCGCTCGGGCTGCAGCTTGTCCCCGCCCCTTTGTCAGCTGCCGGCCCTCCCGTTGGCTGTAGTTCGCAGGAGCGCCAGCCGCTTTGGGAAAGGAGGCTGGGAGGACTACAAGGGCCAGCATGCCAAGCGCCGAGGGCAGCCTGGTGGGAGGGGCGGGCCCGGCATCAGCCAATCCGTGGCAGAGCCATACTCAGAGCCAAAGAGCCGCATATGGCTCGTGAGCCGCGGTTTGCCGACCGCTGGAATAGTACATCAGATAGTGGTTAAGACACACCATACTTATTTTTTTATTTCATTTATGTTATTTATAGTCCGTCTTTCTCACAGGGACTCAAGGAGGATTACACATAGGGAGCCAATACAATCACAAAAATGGGACATTCCGTAACCAATGCGTTAGGATTTTAGACGTCTGGAACCACCAGAAAGAAGTGAAGTATAGCATAAGTATTTACATGATACAAGCGATCCAGAAATTACATAAATACATAAAAGCTAAACACTGCAGTATAGGCCACATTAATCATTTATCCAAGCAAGTTTGTAAAAGCACTTTGTGCAGTGCAACCCTATTATCTGCACAGCCAATCTATAACACGGGAGCCACAACAGAGAAAGCACATGTGCAAGCAGTTGTTGATTTTGCCCATTTGCAGGTTCGTACCTGCAGAAACCTCTGCTGACTTGAGGGAAGTTGTTGTGGCGGAGCATAGAGAAAGAGGTGGTCCCACAAATAAGAGGGGCCAATGCCATAAAGGGCATGAAGGGTGATAGCTAATACCTTAACCTAATTTAAGCCCGGTAACACATGGGCAGCCAATGGAGCATCTGCAGAATGGGAGTAGCATGCATGCTTTGTCTAGCTCCCATTAACAGCCGAGCCACAGGAAATCTGGACCAGTTGGAGTTTCCAACTTGATTTTGAGGAGAGACCAATGTTTAGTGCAATACACAGTCTTGATGTTACTGTGGCGTTGATCCAGGTGGCCAGGTCAGCCATATTAAGGTAAGGGGACATTTTATAAGCTAGGCTGAGTTGGTAGAAAGCCTTTTTTGCAGCTGCATTAACTTGCTTCTCCAGTAATAAAGCTGGATCCAGTATGACCCCAAGGCGTTTTAAGTCTGCAAAGGCCAGTTGCGTTCCACCAAAAGAGGGGACAACTGTGTCCTTCAAGACCTAAACCTTCCCAACCAGCATTACCTCTGTCTTTTCAGGGTTTACTTTTAATTTGTTCACTTTTAGCCAGTTAACCTCTGCGGCCAGGCAGTGATTCAGGACCTCTACCGCACCCGCAGCAGATTTGCATAAGGATATACAGAGCTGATTATCATCAGCATACTGATAACCACAAACACCAAAGCTATGAGTGATTTGTCCTAAGGGCTTCACATAGAGATTGAAATGCATAGGGGATAGAATTGCACCCTGAGGAACCCCACAAGATAGGTCCCACACAGATGACAACTGGTTTCCAGTCACAACCCTTTGAGTCTAATCCATGAGGAATTATTTGAATCAGTTCAACTCACATCCCCTAATACCCACTTCTACCTCCAGGTGCCGCAACAAGATGACATCAGCTACTGTATCGAAGGCTGCAGATACATCCAATAAGAGCAACAGAGAGGCTTGTCCTTTATCTACACTCAGACAGAGGTCATCAACTAAAGCTAGCAGAGCTGTCTCTGTCCCATAGCCAGGCCTGAAGCCCGACAGAATAGGGTCCAGGGCAGATGAGATGTCCAAGAAGACCTGGAGTTGGTTTACTACGGCTTTCCCAATCACTTTGCCCAGAAAGGGTAGATTAGAGACAGATGATAATCGACCACATCATTTTTCTGTAGGGATGTTTTTAAAGAGGTTTTATCACCCCGAAGCAGCATCAGATACATACAGGAACCAAGTAGCCCTGTGGCTAAAGGAAGATTTAGAAATCCTAATGGAAACTGACCTATCAGTGTACTGGCATGTCTACAAGGATGCAAATATTTTTATAACCTCTAACACAAATTGCAAACTCAAATGAAGAGGCTATTGTGCTACTTTTAAAAAGAAAATTTATATCATTTGGGGATGGATTTCAGATGGTTCTTTCATTAGCCAGAGAAATAATCTCTATGCCAACTATGTTTTCCATTGAAATGCCCATTTATGAGCTTTTTAGAATTTGAATAAGGAAAGTGGATTTTTTTCTTTATAGTTGAACCAGCATGGAAGACTCTCCAGCATTAGTTTAATACAAAACTGTCACTGTGTTTCTTCTTTTCTGTCATAGCAGCTTGTGTCATGTCACCATTGATTAATATGTCAGCTTGTATGATGTGTTGTAACATTTTTTCAAATGTTCAATAGAATTTCTTCCAGGTACATGCTTCTACATTAAATACAATGAAAATCTAATCTCATTTTTGCATAATGAAGTGCAAAGAATATAAGATTATACTGCCTATAAGTCACTGGGATTTCAAGTAGGGATGGATCTTATGACTCCCATCAACCAAGACATCCTCCAACAGGTATCCTTTCTCCATGAGAGGTAGCCTTTGTCCTACAAAAATGAAGTCTTTTGGTCCTTTAATAATGCCTTAGCAGAACAATCATAAGTTCTACCTTTGCAGAAAAAACGTGTAAAATCCAAACCGTTATTTTGAACTGTGCCTCAAAATTCAACAGATTTCATTAGGGTGAAGTTTTTAGATATGCATCTGCAAATATTTGATATAGATCGGAATGTTTTTCACATTCAACCACATAAAGCCTTACATTTCCAAACACAGGAAGCCAACATACCTCCCTGCCGTAAACTTAAAATGTAACAAACATAAAATCTCCCCCTGCCCCAGAACTCCTTAAGGTTATTAAAATTCTATACAGGATTCATCGACTAAAATTATTTCTCTGGCTAGACCACTTCTTTGCAAGCTATGAAACATAACCCCCAGCATATTTACTCAGAAGCAAGTCCCAATGAGTTCAAAGGAATTAGACTACCTAGTAAGTTCTGAAACTCAAAAACACAAATGTACTTATATGAAGGTTACACCTGAGTCTGTCTTTCCTTTGACAGGATATGTGTGTGTGTGACATCAAGTCACAGCTGACTTACGGAGACCCCGTAGGGTTTTCAAGGCAAGAGACGTTCAGAGGTGGTTTGCCATTGCCTGCCTCTGCGTGGGCTGAGAGAGTTCTGAGAGAACTATGACTGGCCCAAGGTCACCCAGCAGGCTTCATGTGGATACCTCTGATCTATACACTGCACAGATTTCTTTGTTTTTCTGGGGGGAAACAAAAGTACATTATACTTCCTTCTAAAATTCAACTAAATCCTAAAACTCTATAGGGGAGTTCAAAAAAGTGCAGAAACTCTGCACTAAAATGACCTTTAAGGCAATACAGTTTCATTATATTCTTGGATAATAGCCTATATTCATCTACATGTTTGAATTAACATCAGGGACCAAATAACTAGAAAACAAATCACACTGAGGAGTGATGGGGGAGGAGATGAACCAGAAGTGTCATTTTCTACATTACTGTAAGAACATGAAGGTGGCCGCTAGGAAGCTATAGTACTATTGTGTAAGAGCACTCCATCTCCCAGAAGGGTATCTGCTCCTTCTGTACAACATTAATTTCAGCTCAGTTAATGCAAATATATTAATCTCTAACCATACTACTTACTCCCTGCAGGATATCCATGGGACATGTGGCATTTAACCAGGTCTATCATTGAGCAAATGAACAATTTTTATAACTAAACTACATGGAAAGGGAAGGAAATTAATTGCCGATTGCTCTCATTAAATTTTCCAAAGTCAAGCAGAGGTTTTGTTTCATGCGCTGAAGTTTCTATTTCTCCTTTTAAAATACATATACATATCACAGGCAAAACTGTGAATCAGTCTAAGAACTTCATAAAAATATATGTTCAAGGTGTCATGGTTATAACATAAGAATTTCATAAAAATATATGTTCAAGGTGTCATGGTTATAACATATATTGTAAAGGGAGAGGGAGCTAACCAGTGATCCTTTTTTACTGTGAACCTCCTGTCATCTGCCAAGATCCATTCCAATATATACCGCACTAGATAATCCACTGGTAATTTAAATATTAAAATACTGAAAAAAATCACATTAACATGAAGTTGGTGTACACCACGTCAGACCACCTGTATAAGGTTAGTATTTTTTTTCTCCTCACCAGCAACAAGTCTCCAGGTCTCAGGCAGAGGTCTCTCTCATCACTATCTGATCCTTCCCCACCCCCCAAACTGGAGATACCAGGGATTAGAACTTGGGATCTTTGGCATGCAGATGAGGTGTTCTACCAATGAGCGATGGTTCCCCCCTTCATCACTGAACTATTATTTTCAAAAGACAACCTCCCCACCCCCAAAAAAGAGCAAGAGTCCGGTAGCACCTTAAAGACTAACAACATTTCTGGTAAGGTATGAGCTTTTGTGAGTCACAGCTCACTTCTTCAGAGCTGTGACTCACAAAAGCTCAGACCCAACAGAAATTTTGTTAGTCTTTAAGGTGCTACCGGACTCTTACTCTTTTCTAGTGCTACAGACAGAATAACACAGCTACCCATTGTGATCTATTTCCAAGAAAAAAGTCACTCTTCATGTACATAATTGCAGTTTATCAGATCAAGTCTAAATACTGGATGCGAGTACTCACACTCTGCAGTTTCTCTATTTTAACATATTACAACATCAGTACCAATGAAACAAAAACATTTAAACAATATTCCTTCCTCGACAGTAAGAAGCAACGATGTCTCACCAAGATATAGATTCACAGAGTTGAAACAGCCAACAGTTGTAGAGAAATTACTAGCATGCTGTGTTTGGTTTACTGTCTTCCACCTTCCATTAAAAAAAAAAAACTGCATCAAAACACAGAGTGTAACCGCTCCAATTTCTTTCACAGCAGCTACGCTGGATAAGAAAGATTGTTAGGGATTAAAAATAATGACGCATCTGAAACACATGTAAAGTGTGGCCACTTACTAGAACCAAATGACATTGTGGAGGGTAGCATAAGAAGGAATGCTTTGGCAATCACATGGAACTCGAGCCTTTGGTACAACAAACTGTTATACACATAAACTGCAACAACAAATGCAATCTCTTGCGCATGACGTGTTAATTCGTTCCAGGTGAAAAGAACAATCACTAGATTCTGATTGTACGGACTGTTTTTCCCCCTTGGGCCTACAACTTTATGTTAAAAAGCTTTCAAGATACTGTATGTCATGTTAAAAATGTTTTGATGTCTAGTTTAACCATAAACAATTGCGCTAAACTCCATAAAACTCTGATTTTTAATTTTTTTAAAAAATTTAATCCAGTAATTAAAAAATAAATTAAAAAGGAGAATAAAGTTAAATTTAGGCATCAACTATTTACAGTGTTTTAAAGAACATATTGAACTCACACATTAAAATACAACGTAATACATTAAATACATTTAAGTATGCCAATAAATACTGGATATAAGTGCTATTTTGAGATACTGGAGTATAATTTGAAATGTAATAAATGAAAGTTAATACTCACTGTTCAAAATAACACATCATGAAAACATTATGAACATCAACACAATTCACAAATTTGTACTCCTTAGGTTTGTGTTCCTTTGTTCCTTCCATTTCCCCCCTCCTTCCTCCCCTCTTCAACTTTTCCCTTCCACTGCAGAAGTGGATGTTAAGACAAGCAGGCAGGTAAGCATCACACACCTTGGAAGCTTACATTTCCCATAATTCTCATTACACCAGAGACTGCACACTTTTTTTGACTTCAAGGGAAGAGCACTTGCTTAACTTTCCCACTGAAAACTCCTCCAATCCAAACTCATCTTGTTAATTGTTTTTGATTTACATTGTGTAATCTACCTTGTGTGTCAGCAAGAAAGGCGTACTATACATAATGTAACTAAGTAAGTATATCAATAAATGAATACTGGGTGTTGACTGGGGAAGAGGAGGGAGAGATGTGCTCTTGCATTCCTTTGTCTATCTACCTACTGTATCACAAATGCCACAGATGTCAGTGGGCTTGGGGAAGGATTCTGGAAGCAATCAATGACTGAGTGTGGGATTCAAAAAGTAGCATTAGAAAAGGGGAGGGTGTTTTGCAAAATAGTTCAATTTACCAAGCCCAGTTCTGAATCAAGTCCAGTAGTTTGTCCATCCCTGTAAAATAAGTCAAGAACAGTCCTCTCACAGAATCAAATTTTGACTTTGCCAACTGGTTTCCACTACTTATAGTACAGACCTGTACTCCAATCTAGGTGAACTGCAATCAATGGGTTTAAGCCCAGAATAACTCTGAACTGGACTGCACTGTTCAGTAAAGCTTTTGTTGATGAGTCTACCAATTAAACCAATTAAAATCTACAACCCTAATTCTCACACATTTAAATTAAATCAGTCCAAACGAAATAAGCGGATAAAATGGTATCCTTTTCAATTAATGATGTTTTTATAAAGGTATACTGGCAGAGCAATATGTCGGTTTTCACCTTCAAATGAAGGCCATTTATAAGGGTAGTCTTACTGGAGAGCCAAGACTCACAAAAAGCTTTATTCAATGGTTTACTGCATGAACCAACATTGCATTACACTGTATATTATAGTCCTCTGTAGTCAAGAATCCGTTAGACATTCCATTAAAATCCTTATTTCTGAACAGTTTATGATTCAGCCATTGAACTGAAACTTGACACAGCTTGTTCCAAGCTTATATAAGCATACATGTGTCTACTTAAAGATGAAAATTCTTTAATAGGCTCAGTCATCATCATTTAGATATTACTGTGAAACTATTTTTTTGAGCACTTTAGCAAATACGGGTGGGAGCTGCAGGGCTATTTAGAGCACGTGCAGAGACCTCAAATGGACACCTGCCATAAACTAGTTTTCATGTTCAGCCAAACTATTTGAAATGCTTAAATGAACACCCAGTCCTTAGTACCAAAGGTCAGGGGACAGTCTAATAAGCCATCTACAAACTTTAAAGCGCAAAGAGCCATTGTTCATCTGTAAGCAGTCCGCTTCAAAGCAAAAGCTTCCACTGCTAAATTATCCTGCAAGCATTATCCTGCCAACATTAACATATAAACAAAGTTTAAACTCTCTGCACTGCCGTTAGCAGCAACTTTCCTGGCAGTTCTTGCTCACAACTTGACATTGCCTGTCAAGCATTAGGGTTCTATCTACTTGCAAGTGTTGGAAAATGTAGTGTCCCATTTTCAATAAACCTGGACCTACATTCAAAAGTATTATGGGGTGAACACACAGTCATTCTTCAGTGTGGAAGAAGTGGTCAGAAACACATTTGCTGAATTCTAAAGCATGTGTTTTTGGGGAAGAGAATGTGTGTTCAGGTCGCACTTAGAATGTCTGCCTGACTTTACCCTATGAGCTCTTTTACCTATCTTCATAGCCAGTTTACCCAGGACTAACCCTTTAATATTACGTTCCACATAGATGCCTATGTATGCTTGTTATCTCTTTGCAAGCTTGCCTACCTATGCTTATTAACCACTGTGATTCAACCCAGCAGAAGGATGTCCTTACCTAGGAGTTTGCCAGCTAACAGCCACAAGTCCTTTCTGCTTTAGTTCTGAAAGGAAGGGCTTCCTAGCACCATTTGATCCATGTCCTTCTACTGCTCGATAGGGCTGCTGATTCTGTAAAAACCGAACCAAAAAAATACAGAATAAATGCCAATTTGGCAAATTTCTGATTCGGGTATACCAAATCAGCAAAAGCGGTCCTGGGTTTGCCCAGTAACTCACACCATCTAAGCTGAATAAAACATTATTGGTTAGAAAAATTAGAGAAAAGATTTAAAAACACAGGTTACAGTTCCATAGCAAGAGACAACATGGAAAACAACACAAACTAACTAGTTAAATACTTACTAAGGTTCTTGCATAGCACAGGTGTTACTTAAGGTTTGAGGTTTCCTGGCAGCACAATGGCAAGAAGGGGGGAGTGAGTGTTTACTATCTTGTGAATAGCTACATCTTATGGAAAAGCAGGCCGCTAACAGGTGACCCCTAGCAACCAATCATGGGGCTGTCATGATCAAAGCTTCTAGCTCCTGCCAAGCATTCTAGTGAGAGTGCTCAGTTACCCCTCCCATCTGCTGTTCCCAGATGAAGCGAATCGGCTAATTAGCCGAGGTTTGAGAATGTGTCCTTGAAGGTGTCTACTGATTAGACACCTGCGAGCAAAAAAAATCCCCCAGCCAGGCCTTGGTGGAAAAGTACAGGCAAGTCAAGATTGATTCTGTCTGTCTGGACACTAGCATCTGTAGATATACAGTCCTTAATCTTGAGGATCACAAGAGACAAAAACTGTTTGGAAGCAATACCTGTTCTTTGAGAAATTCTACTAGAAGATTATAAAAAAAGACTAAACTGTACCAAAACATTTTGGATTACCGGGTTTACAGTCCTCAGGCAGCCAACTGTCAGAAGAGGTGATAATGCTTCAATTAATTTGACCCTTCATTGCCATTAAGAAGCAATGCACCTGGGTATCACCTCTACTGGAGGAGACAGATGTACTTCTTTGCATTGAAGATATAACTCCTCCCCCCAAAATTGTTTCATTGCACCCTTTTTGCTGATTGATAAGAGAAAAATTACATATTCAGTGGCATCTTACCATAAGCAATGTGTAAAGGAACATACTGAAAAATTGCACAGTTAGCAAGGGTGGTGGACATATGGTAGCATTTGGCATGGTGAGGTAGAAATATGGTTTAACATTATTCAAAAACGCAATAATTTTTTAAAAAAATGAATGGAAGTAGTAGGCATCAAAGGCTATTCCACAACATGAAATTAGACATAAGAAATAATGCAAAGAACTATTAATACAGATAGCCACAAATGAACAGCATGTTTGTAGGTTATGAGGATAAGACTTATCACAAGAAGAAGGTTGCATTGAGGAGCTTTTTCTTCCTGAAGGCCACATAAATTTTCTAAGCATTAGAGGATTCCCGTGTTTGTTTTTCAACTCCTGCTTTTCCCAGCAAATAGACAACGGTTACTTTCTTTTATTTGCTGTCCTTTCACTCTTTAAACCAATGCCTCTTTGTAAAACCCTGGAAGACTCACACACCTCACATACTGCAAGACACATGATTCACCTACAAGACTGAATTAGTATTCTCTGGCTTGTTGTGCAAGGAAGTGTTAGTAATTCCACATTACAAATGTCATCAATCAATTTCTAAAAATAAATAAAACTACCTATGATGTGAAATAACAATGAACTTCACAATAATAACAAACTTTGCAAGATATCCTGGGCAGCATTCAGCCCATTACTTTCACAACTGGTTGTTTTCCCCCCCTTCTAGCCCTAAGGCAGGAGGGTCCTACCTGTTCGGCTTTCACTGCTTATCTTAATGTACAGATGCCTTTAGCTTGTCTGTACCTGTGCATGATGTAAAATAATTGTGTTTACATCTGTCAGTGATAGATAGCATTTTACTTCACTCTGTGCACATTATTATACCAAGAGTGAACAATTAATCCAAAGCATTTACATTTCTGCAAAGATACCGACATTATGCAGCGTTCAGAATATGAATCGCATGATAAAAATCCGAAACACAGAATCAAATTAACGTACATAATGGAAAACCTTCCAACAGTCACCAGTTAAGACATATTAATTGTACATCTAGGTAGTGCAGTGTCCCCTGCGTTGTATTTTGTCGGTCAAGTCACATAATGTCAGGAAGAGTCTGCCTTTTCCACTTCATTATTTTTCTAATTACTAAGGCCAGCCATGTGAGATCTAAATTATGCTTGTGGTTGAAGTAGAATGTTCAGTGCTTTTTTACCCCTTGTCAATAATTGCAGTACCTTTCCTATAGTCCTTTTTCCAACAACGTACTTTTACTGCATAAACAGAAGTACCCAGAGACTCACAGAAAGCCATGGCAAGACTAGAGGCTCCATCTGCAAGATCACTGCCAAAGGCCTTGAAGCTTCTTCCTCTCCTACGATGGACTAAAATATCCAACTCATTGGTGCAAACAAGAATGATATTTCACTGTCACTCTGTAACTTAAGGACAAAAGACTGGGTCAGGGAAATGAACTCCTGGACTGCATCCCAATTCAAATAAGATTTAGCTGGAGTTGCTTTCTGAATCCTATGAGTCCAAAGATATAAAACTAACTGAAGTTTTATTCTCGAGAACCCATGTCATCACTACACAAAGGAAGTCTTGGTTCTCACCGAGAAGGCTCTTTCTCTTCCGAGGCGAAGAGCCTCTTATGTGTGGGTGTTTTCCCGCTCTTTCCAGAAGGCAGGACCAAATCAAACCTCCTGTCTCCTTGGCGGGAAGACCGCCCACGATCCCCAATTACAGGCTTGCCTAGCTACTAGAGAAGTGCTAAAAAATCAACTGGGAACAGTACAAAAGGTAAGGTTAGGAAACAGGAACATCAAACATTGTGTAGTGAACCTAACTGACCCTAGTGGGCAAGGAGGTAAACTGAAGCTCTAACAGAGTGATAATATCTAGCATTAAACCCATCTAACATTAACTTGGCTATTCCTGACTGGATGCAGGTGAGCAAGTTGTAGGTAAGTAAGATTGAAGGATATTCTGGTTCTCCCTCATCTGAAAATGTAGCCTGGGTGGGCCAGATGCCCTTCGCCTCAGAAGAGAAAGAGCCTTCTCGGTGAGTAACCAAGGCTTCCTTCTCCCCCGAGGCAAGGGCATTTTATGTGTGGGACTTCAAAGAGCTCCCCTTTAGGGTGGGTCAATTTTCATCCAGTACGTGTTGGAGAACCCTGCGTCCAAACCCTGCCGCCTGTGCAGAGGACCAGGTATTACTTCTGTAATGCTTGACAAAGGTATTAATGGAAGACCAGGTGGTCGCACAGCAAATTTCATCGACTGGAGCTTGTTTGCTGAAAGCTGCTGAAGTAGCTGAACTACGCAGTGAGTGGGCTGTAATGCCGTCTGGGGCTGTGACCTTGGCGGCTTTGTAAGCTTCCACAATGCAACGTCGCAGGGTGTACTGATGGCGGCCGCTGACATTCTTAGGCCCTTATTAGGGTTAGATATGTGGATAAACATCGAGTCTGTTTTTCTAATTTCAGCCGTTCTGGAGATGAATATGCAAATAGCCCATCGATGGTCCAGAGAATGCCAGGTTCTTTCGGCTTGGCATGATGGTTTTGGGCAGAATGAAGGTAGGGATATTTCTTGAGTTCTGTGAAAGGTGGTATTTACCTTTGGTGAGAGGGTAGGGTCCAATCTTAAGAGTAACTTGAACTTGTGGAAAGTACATAGGCCCTTGTGGATTGATAATGCTCGGAGCTCAGAGAAGCGTCGGACTGATGTGATTGCAGTTAAAAACAGGACCTTCATCCGAAGGAACCTTAAGGGAACCGTTCTCAGGGGCTCGAAGGGAGTTAACGTAAGGGCCTTTAGGACCAAATTAAGCTTCCACGTTGGAAAGCGGTGTATTGTTGGTGGTCTTAATTGGGATACTCCTTTTAGAAAGGTGGTGATGTCTCTGTGTTGGGACGTAGGTATGCCTTGTAGGAATGGGAGGACTGTGGAATGGCCGCAACTTGGCGTCTGAGGGTTGAGGCAGACAGTTTTAATTGCATTCCCTCTTGTAAGAATTCTAGGATTTTGTTGACACCTGGGTTGAGAGGATCAACCTTTTCCCTGCGTCCCCATCTCACGAAGGCTTTCCAGGATGCGCCTGGTTGACGGTTTACGTGATTCCAGGATGGTATGTACAACTTCCTCTGAATAACCACAAGCTAGGTGTCTCCTCTGTTCAAGACCCATACGGTCAAACAGTACCACTGGGGTTTCGGGTGTACTATAGGACCCTGTTGAAGAATGTTTCAGGTGGTCGGAATTCTGCAGTGATCCTGGACTGAGAGTCTGCGTAGCGTTGTGAACCAGGGCCTGCGTGGCCAGAATGGTGCTACTATCAGGACCCTGGCTTTCACTTGTTGGATCTTGAGCAGCACTCTGGTAAGTATTGGGATTGGAGGAAATGCATACAGCAATTCCTGGGGCCAAGGTTGTAGGAGGGCATCTGCTCCCTCTGCCCTTGGATGGAAATATCTGGTGAAGAAGCGAGGGGTCTTGAAATTGGTGGCTGATGCAAAGAGGTCGAGCGCTGGGCAGCCGAATTTGTGTGTGATAGACTGAAAGGTTTGTTGATTCAAGGACCATTCGCCTTCCTCCATGGTCTGGCGGCTTAGCCAGTCCGCCTGGGTGTTCAGCACTCCCCTGATGTGATCTGCCTTTATTGACTCTATGTTGGCCTGGGCCCATTGAAATATGAGTGACGCTTCCTGGTGGAGTACCAATGATCTGGTGCCTCCCTGCTTGTTGATGTAAGCCTTGGTAGTCATGTTGTCAGATCTCACTAGAACGTGGTGATGATTGAGTTCCTTGGAGAACGCCAGAAGAGCTAGTCTCACTGCTTGAAGTTCCAGGAGATTGACGTGAAGCTTCTTTTCCTGTGTGGACCAGCGTCCTTGAGCCACCTTTGCATTGAGGGTGGCTCCCCATCCTTCTAGACTTGTGTCCGTGAATATTTGCAGCGGGTCGTCGTGGATGTACTGCTGACCTTTCCCCAGGTTGAGTGGGTTGGTCCACCAACGGAGGCTGCGCTTGACGCTGATTGTCATATGAATCAGTCTGTCCCTTTTGCGTGTGATGTCTTTCTGAAAGGGTCGAAGGAGCCACTGCAATGGTCTTGAGTGGAACCTTGCCCATGGAACTATGGCTATGCATGATACCATGTGGCCCATCAGCTTTGCTAGTGACATCAGTCTTGACTTTTTGCTTTGAATTACGGAGTTCGCTAGGTTGACTATTATGGTCATCCTTTCTCGGGGCAGGGACAGGGAGTTTTCCACGGAATTTATGTGAACCCCCAGATGTGTGACCTTCTGGGAGGGGTCCAAAGAGCTCTTCTCGAGGTTGAGGAGGTATCCATGGTCCTGTAGCGCCTGTGCAACCCTTGCAGTATCTAACAAGGATTGTTCCCGTGATTGGGCGCAGATCAGGATATCGTCCAAGTACGGGTGTACCTGGATAGATTCCTGTCTGAGAGTCGCTATAATGGTGACCAGGACCTTGGAGAAGACCCGGGGGGCTGAGGATAGCCCAAAGGGGAGGGCCCTGAATTGGAAGTGTTCCTGTGCATAGGTAAAGTGCAGGAACCGTCTGTGTATGGGGTGTATGAGTATGTGTAGGTAGGCCTCCTTGAGGTTCACCGCCATCATGAAGGTTCCAGGGAGGAGGAATTCTATGATGGAGCGCATGGTTTCCATCCAAAAATGTTTTTTCTGGATTCTGCGGTTGACATATTTCAAATCCAGAATTGCCCTCCAGTCCCCATTTCTTTTGGGAACCATAAAGAATATGGAGTAAACTCCCTGGAACCTTTCCTGGGCTGGCACTGGTTCTATAGCGGCCATCTGTTGCAGATGTAGTATGGCCTGAAGGGTGCGGTGGTGTTTCCTTTTCTTTGAGGGTAAGGGGGAAGGAAGGAATCGGTCCAGAGGTGGGGTAGTAAATTCCAACAGGCAACCCCTGGAGATTATTTGGGAAACCCAGTTGTCCAGGTTGGAACCTTCCCACCTGCTTGTGAACGCCTGTAGTCTTCCCCCCCAGCTGTAGTGACTTGAAGTCACTGGGTATTACGTTTTGAGAACTTGTCGGTCTTATGCGACCTGGGTTGTTGGCCTTGCCTATTGAACCTTCCGCCCCTGCGAAAGGGTCGGGCATTGCCGGTATTATTCCAAGTTCCCTTCCTGGACTCGGCCCTATATCAAAAGGGCGCCCTGGGGGGACGAAAGGACTGATTGCCAGATGGGCGATTGTCCTTTCTGAGCTGTTTGGCATAACATGTTTTTTATCTCTAGTTTCCACTAGGATTTTGTCCAGCTTCTCCCCGAACAGTCTGCCTTCCTGAACTGGGTAGGCCATTAATGTTGTTTTGGCCTTAAAGTCGGTTGGCCAAGCCTTAAGCCATGGGGCTCTTCTCGCCGATGTGACCGATGCCATGGATTTTGTGGAAAAGGAGATGGAATCCAGTGAGGCGTCTGCCATTAGGATGGTGGCTTTGAGGACCCTTTCCAGGCCAGCAGATACCCGGTGGTTGTCCTCTGGTACTAGCTGAATAAGTTTCTTAAGCCAGACGTAGGATGCTCTGGCAAAGATGGAAACTGTGGCACTCGCCTGGATAGCCAGGGAGGCCGCCACGTGAGCCTTTCTGGTTAAAGACTCCGTCTTCCTATCTAATTGATCCCTTATGGAGCCAGCCCCATTCTCTGGGACCAGCCCCGGGGACTGAAGATCAATTATTGGTGCCTCCACTACCGGCACCTTAAGGAGGTTCATGGCGTGAGGCGCTAGGGTGTACTGCTTCTTGATCCCGTTGGGGACCTGTTTACCAGAGGTGGGATTGTCCCATTCCTCTTTAACTGCACGTAGGAAAAAATCTGGAAAGGGCACAGAATTGCTTTGGGTTTGCTTCCTAGGGAAGCACTCCCTGACCCCTTGTTTCCGCTTTGGGGTTGGATCATCTGAGGCTTCCTGATCCTCATTGAGGTCTAGGGCTAGTAATGCTTTTGTCCGTAGGTTCTGAAAAGCCTCCCCCGAGAATAGTCGGGGCTGTTGATCGTCTGAGGGAATGAGTTCTTCGTCTGAGTCAAACTCGCCTTCTTCGCACTCCTCTGGATCTGATTCTTGATCAGAGGATAGGTCCTCGGCTTGTACCACAGTGGTGCTAGCCGTGGCCTTTTTGGCCGCCTTTGTGGGCCAAGTGGATGGAGTGGGTATGGGTTCCTCCCTCTCTGCACTGAGGGCATGGGATGAGGAAGACTGTGGGGATAACTCCTGGTGCACCCAGGGGAAAGGGGGGAGCCTCATTTGAAAAGCCTGGAAGGCCTGCCACTGTCTGTGCAGGGCCAAATTAACCACGTCATTGGCCTCCTCATTGGTATATTCGCGGCCGTCACTCATTACATTCGAGGGGGGGGTTGCCACTTCCCGCAGGGAACTCTCCTACCAGTAAATCTCTTGCGGTCAAAGGCTGCGTCAAGTTCGCAGGCTGAACCTGGGTCGTCTGCTCGGAGGTCTGCGAGTAGGCAGTTCGAGAGGAGCCAGCTCTCGGTTTGCTAGATCGCCTCTTTCTTTTGTGCGGCGGCGCTGTTTTCGGCGTGGCTTTTCGCGCTTTTTTTCTCTGCACCGGAGTCGCAGGTTCCTCCTCTCCCGCCCCTTGTGTCGATGCGCCTTTCTCCCTATCTAATGATCCACTGGCACGGTCATTAGGGAGGCTCTGGGCGGAATGGACCAGACCACCCAATTGGTAATCTTCCACGGAGAGGAGGTCATCTTCCCTCCCCGTTACGGTGTCGGCCATCTTGGCTTCTTTACAAGTCGATGCCAATTAGACTATGGAGGGGGGGAGTGGGAAGGGAGGTCGGGTAACAAGTCAGACGAAAAACAAGAACTCACATAGGACTAACGCTGACAATCGACAAAGACACACACGCTTGGAGTAAAAAAGGTAGTATTTAGGAAATCTATAGCCGGAGCTGTGCGTAGTCACTGGTCTCCAATTAAAGGCAGGACGAAAACTGGGGATTGTGGGCGGTCTTCCCGCCAAGGAGACAGGAAGTTTGATTTGGTCCTGCCTCCTGGAAAGAGCAGGAAAACACCCACACATAAGATGCCCTTGCCTCGGAGGAGAAACAACGTTTCTTCTAGAAAGGCATCCCTGCTGTGGATCTACGGTGTGTGCCATATTACACACACA
Organism: Euleptes europaea; assembly: GCF_029931775.1. Taxonomy (NCBI): domain Eukaryota; kingdom Metazoa; phylum Chordata; class Lepidosauria; order Squamata; family Sphaerodactylidae; genus Euleptes; species Euleptes europaea. The sequence continues at coordinate 46,955,943 of NC_079312.1, read as the reverse complement.
TGAACACATGAAGCTGCCTTATACTGAATCAGACCCTCGGTTCATCAAAGTCAGTATTGTCTGCTCAGACCGGCAGCAGCTCTCCAGGGTATCAGGCAGAGGTTTTCCCATCACCTACCTTCCTAGTCCCTTTAACTGGAGATGCCGGGGACTGAACCTGGGACCTTCTGCATACCAAGCAGAGGCTATATCACTGAGCCACGGCCCTTCCCCAATAGATTGTGTCTGGCTTCCCTGACTCCACCTGTCCATCAAGCTCTGTGATGCAGGATCGTGGTACCAGTCTACCCTAAACACAACACCAGGACCAATGGGGAAATCTGAGTAAATGCTTTAAGAAAATGTCATACCATGTTGTTCCTGAACAGTCATCATCTTTGATCTTGGTCCTTCTCTCACAATGCATAGAATATTAAAAGAGAGCCATAAAAAACATAACCGCTACCAAGTCCATTTAAATACCGTTAATCAGGAAACTTTTGTTTGCTTTTTAAACATCTTACCTATTCATATATCCAGACATAAGTAAAGCATGCACTTAGATGTAAAATTTACACTATCTTCCTGTGACTGACAGCCTGGGGAGTCTCTTTGAAACAACAAAAACAACCTTTTCAGTACTTATTAAAAGAATAAGGAAATGATTACAGGCTGAGAATACACACTTTACATAATTCAATGAATAATGTGTCAAAATAAACAGCACTGTCACACCAAGGGAAGTGTTTACAATGACTTGTTCAGTTGCCAGAATAAGAGGGAGGGGTACTTTTTCTTACATGTACCAGCAAGAAGCTGATATAACGTAGAGTTAAAAATAAAGAAGTGAAATTTATTTGTTTAAAGGTGTTTTACGCCTCAAAAGAAGCTAGGATCATCATAAATTGTAGGGATTACTTGGGAAGGTATAAGAATCTGCAAGTATTGTTTTCAAAAAAAAACTGAAGCAAATTCGTGCAGTTTTGATTCAAACTCTCCATCTATTAACACGTGGACTGTGTTTTATATTGAATTGGCTTGCATGCCTTATTCTTGCTAGGACTCTGACTAGTGCTCAGGGCATATAATCAAATTTAACACAAATCAAAAAGAATAAAACATAAGGTGAGGCTGTTAAAACCAACCATCAACAAAAAGGTCAGGGCCTATGGCAATGAAAGAGGAAAAAATTACTCCCCAGTTTTCAAACAGATTTATTCTTCATATAAAGAACGCCCATTTATAGCTAGGCAAAATTTTAAAACTGGTAATAAAGCATGTTACAAGCTTTCTTAATTCAATTTTCTGTGGCATTTATCATGTTTAATAAAATATCTAAATGTCAACTGGCTTTCTAAAAATGTATTTATAGCTTAATAAACATGTAAACTGGATTATTCAGGAACACAGTTTATATGGAGTTTAAGGGCCTAAAACTGATATAGATTTTTGTTAGGTTTTGCTTTCTTCTCCTGTACAAAGGTAATTCTCTTTTACTTGCAAAAACATTTTACTGTAACTGGTACTAAAAGTTAAAACAAACTACTATACAATCAGTGTTCAGCTCCTATTTGCCTTGTTTCAATCCCACTCAACTTTTACTGGCTGAAAGGAACACTGGCAAGGACATGCAAGGACACATACATACCTGTGCATTTGCCTCAAAAATATCAGTGAAAATTCCACTATTGACGTAACCTCCTAAACAATTATCCACTAAGTCAGAGCTCAAGTTGAGCGGACTAATGTTCCTACCTGCAAAGGCAAATACCCACTATCTGAGATATTGATTTTCATTTGGGCATTAAGCTTCAGTGATTAAAGGTACTTTTGGCAATATAAAGATGAATCTACAAAAACAAGTTCACTTGATGGAGCCCAACTTCTCATGACCTGAAATGCAACTGAAAACCCGTTTTCTATGAGAAAGCTTCGCACAAGGACATTTAAAAATTATAACCGAATCCTAACTTATTCTCAAGCCGCACCGCTAGTGGGAAAGGAGACATGAAACCTGACCTGGCTGGGCCATGCAAGCCAAGTAAGCAAATCAGTGAGGCCCCCTTCCCCAGAGACCTTTCTTATCTTTCCTACTTGGAAATATTCTCAAGACTCCAGTAGTTCCTCCTTCTAACCTTCAGCCAATCAAGTACCAAGAATGTTAGCTCACCTAGACTGCCCATCTTCCAAAAACTGGAGAGAATAATCTTTGTTTTTCATTCAAGTCCCTGGCTTTATAACTTGGAACCAGAAATAAGTTTCCAAAGAATGCTTTTGGTCTGATTCATACCACGTATATTTGTGCAACACATTAAGTATTGGTGTGGTGGTTAAGATCGGTGGACTCTAATCTGGAGAAGCAGGTTTGATTCCTCACTCCTCCACATGAAGCCTGCTGGGGGATCTTGAGCCAGTCACAGTTCTCTCAGAACTCTTTCAGCCTACCCAGAGGCAAACCACCTCTGAACGTCTCTTCCCTTGAAAACCCTATGGTCTCCATAAGTAAGCTGTGATTTGATGGCACTTTCCACCATCACATGGGTGAACTTTTTAGGTTACTAGATTTCCAGACATGTAAACTTCTGAAGGGTGCTGGATCTCCTGGAACCTGCATGGATAGGTAGTTGTACACCTTTGGCTCTGCCTTTTATTTCTTGCACAATACGCAAAGGCATGTGGAATGTTTGTATCTTTACTTAGACATTCTAGTGTTGAGTATTATTGCCATATGCTTGATATTCGCAATATTTCTTGAGTTTATTAATTATTCCCCTCAATAAACCTATCTTTGATTTAGTTCTATCCAAGGCTTTTAGTACTTCTTTCTTATTTGCACTAACAGCCTCGTCACTTGGTCAGCAATTTCTTTATGGTCGTTTATGTATGCCATTACCCAAATTGGATGCATTCTCTAAGCCAGAGGCTTTTCTAGCACAAGAGTGAGAGAATGAACAGATAATTTTCTTCCTTTTTGCTCATACTACCCAAATGTGAATCTGGGGAAAACTGGAAAGTGAGACACATTCACACAAACATGAGTGCAGGCTCTAAGTACATGCCTACACAGTAATAATATATTACGGAGAACATTTAAAAATTAAGACATACTATTTGTATTAAATTGATCTGGGTATATCTTAGGGATTTTAAAGCAGTTAATTGGTCTGCTCCCTGTACCACCCAAAGAAAATTAAAAACCACCAGTGCTTTTTCCTCCTCTTTCAAGCACCATGATATGGAAATTACTCAGGGAAAGGGTAATATGGTATGGAAGGCAAAGTTCTACAGGGGGAAAAATTAAGTTCAATTTGCTTCTTCCAGGCTTCATTGCATTTCAAATGTAGTGCCTAACAGCAACAAAGTGCCATGTACCGAAGGGCTCCAAGATCAGAAGAAAATGTTGTCCCTAATATTTCATTTTAGGATGAAAATTTATTCCAGGTCCACTTATTTGTATGCTCGAGCCTGAAAGGTTTGACAGCATTTCTTATGTAAAGAAGTGTGTAGAATTCAAATTTACAAGACTTATCCACACAGCCCTGTATGGTCTTCAGGATTGTGTACTATTATTGTGAAAATAATAGAGTGACAGTGACGCAAAGATGGCATATATTTAGGTTGTATATTATTTTACAAATGCGTATTGAAATACTATGAATACTGCAATAAGTATCAAAGGGTCATACTTATACTATTCTTAGTATTATATTAATTTAAAGTGTACTTCCATGCTAACTACAATCCAACTTTCTGTGCTTATCTTAGCTTCTCTCTCTTTTCTCTTTTACTCTCTTTGTTCATGTGTGCTCCTGAATATGGCCACTCCTGTGCAGATTTAAAAAACATCAACAAGTAGGAATTACCCAGAGATAGGAGGATTTTTCTATAAATCTGAGGTTTTGCTACAAACCAGTCCCCCTAACAGACCCAAATTGTTGAAGAAAAAAAGAAATACACTGAAAAATCTCAGCTCCCATTTTAAAGTTGCTTAGCAACCTCTAAAAGGAGAAACGTGAGGTGGCAGGTTGGATCCCTGCTTAGATACAGATATATCTATCTCCTGCTAAACTTCTGATTAGCTCTGTTGTCCACCAAAGTCTTTTAAGCTTCCTCAGTATGATTCTTGCTACATTTAAAGTCTTCATGCAAGTTTCACATTTGTATTTTTTAACTGGGCGTCTTATGTCAGCACTTCTAATAAACTTTAATGTCGTTTAGTGAGTTTGATGCTAAGGACAATAATGGGGAATAATCTATTCTTAACAAGCGTAACCAAAGCTTTTATATGTAATTAGCCATAGAAACCGAATTTGGGTACACTACCATTTCTATCTGAAATACATTTAGTGCACATTAAGATATGCCAGACTGCAGGGCTACACGTTTCAAAACTATTAATGAATATTTCATTTTAAAACTGTCTAAACTGCATCACTGAAAGCAATTCAGCAAAAGTTAAAGCAATTGACTGTCCCAATTGACTTTTAAAAGAGACAGGGTTTTCCCCGCCCCCAATGAAGAATTGCAAAGCATTTCTTACAATTTAGTGCAAGAGGACGTGTAATATAATGGGTTTGTTCAATAAAAGAATACAACTGTTCTGAAGTTCGTTAATTAAAGATGAAGCTCCTACTGCGGGGATGAGTAACCTGTGTTGCTTCGAAGCGCACATCAGATATACATCAGGAGCCAGCAGACAGACAACAGGCACCTTTCCCTGGCCCCTCATGGGCGGTACAGCAAAGTAATGGAAAAGGAGAAAACGTCCTTGGAAAAAGAAAAGCTCATTTTACCAAGAACACCTATATGCTGAAGATCAGGGAGCCACAGACAGCACCATTAGTGCTGTTTCCCACCAATAATACAGACTGCTCAGAGACTTTCCGAAGCAAAAGCACCCTGATCTTCTTTTTAATAACTGTTACATGATTTTTAATGAATCTGTTATATTATTATTTTTATTAAAAGAGCCTATGTAGGCAAAGTAAATGTTGAACTATCTGAAAAATTCTAAATTTACATAAAGAGATGTGATTGATAGAGCAGTCCACAAGGGGAGGGGTGAAATGCCTTTGGAGCTGGCATTAACCCTGCACTGGCATTAGTACCACTTGCGCTGGCTAAGTGGGCAATGCCAGTGCAGGGCCACTTACACTGGTGTTGGGGAGCCATGCGACATCGCCACACATTGGTGCTGGCACAGCCACTACAGCAGTGTTTCTCTGGCACAAGGGCCTGTGCTGGTGCCAAAGGGGGCGATCCCAGGGGCGGGGCTGACTTCAGTCAGCTCCCAGAGCTCTTTCGCCTCAGGAACGCCCCTTTTGCCACCACGAACTTGCGCCTACAAAACTGGTGGTGTAGCCCCAATAAACTCAATGGAGGAGTTTCATGGTGCTAGGGGGATTTTCCTGATCAGTTTGCTTGTTGTGGCACAGCAAAGCAATCAGAAGGCAGCCTGGCCCTGCTGTCCCCGGGGGCACCTCTACTACCCCCCCCCCTTAGTAAGTTTACTCTGTAACATAGAAATTATATATTTATATATCTCATTCTATTGAGTGTATTTACTTACACTGTGTAATTCTTCTTGAGTCTCAGTGTGATAGGCGGACTATAAATAACAGAAATAATTTTTTAAAATCTTATTTGACTCCTCTCTCTGATCCTGTTTGTTGTTGTTTTTTTGGTTTATTGTTTGTTTGTTTTAAAATTCTGGGCGGGGGGGGGAGAGAGAATCATTCCAGAAAAAAAATATTAGACTGGTCTTCCTGGAAAATAGAAAGACAGAATGTGACACAGAACTGTAATTGTGTGTTTGTGTCTGCATACATGCATGTGGCCATTAGATGTGTTTGTTTTTCCCCCCTAAACGTTATTATTACGAACACAGCATGATGTGTCATATTTATCTCAAACGTTAATTTCATGTCTGAACTGACCTAAATTTGTCCTACTGCAAGAAGGTGGTTGCTTCCACTCATAAAAGGGGGTACAGCAACTGTAGCCTCTTGCGCTATGTTATGCCTCATTTCCACGAGTCTCAGGAGTGACTACACGGGAGGGGAGGCACAGAGAGAATAGAGAAGCAGACAACATTCCATAAACAGAATTCTGCTTCAATGAATCCTAACATGGGATCCTTCTTTCAAACCTCTGAGCTTTCCACATACTGAGAAATAGGTGAATTTCCTACCTGCAGTCTAAGGGGGTAGCAGCCTATAAATACTGTATCATGCGTTCTTTCTGAAAATATGTATCAGACCTTAGTCCCCCTCCCACAAATTATGTAAGTTCTTAATGAGCATTTTTCCCAATATTTAAACAACCTTCAAACATTACTGCAAAGGATGTAATACTGCTTAATCAATATTTAATTACTTTTTTAGATTGGAAAATCTCTACAGTATTAGATAAATATTGAAAAAACTTATTAGACTTTGGGTTTTTTAAAAATAAAACCATCATTACAAATTTCCAAAATCTTATTAACAGAGAGTGATACTTAATATTGAAAAGCGTCAATAAAGATAAAGTTAATGAGACTTTATAATTTGGAGAAGAGATTTAAAGCACACTTAAAAGGAGCCAGATAAATATATACCGTTCAATTTTGGAAAACAACTTAAATAGTGTGACAAAATGAAGTGGGTGAGTCCAAGGGTTGCCAGCTCCAGGTTGAGAAATACCTGGAGATTTGGGGGTGGATTGTGAGGAGGGGAAGGACTTCAATGGGGTATAATGCCATAGAGTCCTCCTTCCAAAGCGGCCATTTTCTCCAGGTGAACTGATCTCTGTCGCCTGGACATCAGTTGTAATAGTGGGAGATCTCCAGCCACTACTTGGAGGTTGGCAACCCTAGTGAGTCCTCTTAGGCTTTTCAACAAAATTTAGTGATAACAAATCTCCTGCAGGTCATGCAACATTCATATAAGAATAAGGCCTATCACAAAGTCCATCACAACCCAGAAGGAAGCTAGGCTAGAAGTGTGTTACTGGCCCAAGGTAACCCAGAAGGCTTGCAGGGCAGAGCAGCATTCAAACCTGAGTCTGGGTTCTCATTTGTCAGAATTGTTCTCTTCCAAATTGCAAGGCTGAAATAAATGTGACAGCAGCCATAGGAAAAACATGTGTCTGCATACATCTTCCACATGTCTGTATGCTTACAGAGTTTGCATAGCAACAATTGGTAGATATGGGTGCTGACTTTACATAGGAAAGGGGCCAGTTATGAGACAAGTGTATTTATATGTGAAGGGAGGGGGTGCAGATAATGATTAAAACAGAAGGCCATCTACTCATTACTTCCACCACATCTGTTTTGTGCTTCAGTCAAATTCTTTTCTCCAGTACCAGGAAATCACTATATTCTTTACAGATTCTTGGGAAAGGTGGGGCCTAGACATTGTCTACGACATTTTCTCAAGTAATAATTAATCAAGGCTGCTCCCACAGTATAACTACACTGTGGAAAGGAAACAACAGCCCAGCAGTTTTAAGCCTCCAATTGGTAAAGAATATTTTGCCTTTAATTTTAGAATATGGTCATTCTTTCTTAAGCTAGCTGTAACATGTATAGCAGTGGAAAATACTGGCAATAAACAGGCTTTACAGTTATCAATCACACATGAGAGCCATTCATTTCCTCATGTAGATTACCTTGCCAGCATGAAAGTGATTATCCCTTAAGTATAAAACATCCACGGCTGAATTGTATTATTCCCATAAATGTATTCTCTCTAAATTGGTTCTCCTTGGTATGACATCAGAGCTTTGACAAATCAAGATGAGCAGGGCTCTAATCACACAGAATTTTGAGCTGAACACTATTCAGCAGTGATTTATTCTAAAATTATTCCTATTAATATCAACAGAAATGTGCCAAGAGAAAGTTATTAGAATTAAGATTTGGAGTCACAGTTATCGCTGTTCTGGTTTAACGAATGATTATGGTATTTGGGCTAAGGCTGAGCAAAAACGCTCACTGTTTTTGAACATTTTTTACCCTATTCCAAAAAGCAGGGGTTGCAAAGATGACCGAAGGGCTCCAACAGTTAGGACTACACTCCTGACTAATACATATTCAAACAGCACACAGACCCCATCCGGCACGCAGGCAGCAGAGTTCCAAAGAAGACGTCTTTCTAGTCCAGTTAGTTGATGCTTTGCCTCCATTTTGTTACTGCTTAAATTGATTATCTTCAAAAGATGACTTATGCTATCCCCAAACCAATCAGATTTTGCTACATTATTATGCTACTGAGGAAAATAGGGGGGCATTGCTCAGTGGTACAGCATCTAGTTTGCTTGCAGGAGTCACAGGTTCAGTCCCTAGAATCTCGTTAAAAGGTTCAGGTAGTAGAAAACGGGAAAGACCTCTGCTTGAGACCCCGGAGAGCTACTGCCAGTCACAGTAGCCAATATTGATCTTGATAGACCAACTCCTCTTTGGGGTATAAATATCATCTCGTTCACCATAGCAAATTGCTAGCATTTTTTCCTTAGATCCAAAATGCGAGGCCTGTACTTACATGTACAGTTTTCCTTCACTTTCCTTACAAGAAATGCTGGTCATTACTCATTTCCCCACAGTTGCCTCTATCTGGACCTCACTCCCCGGATCAGTCAATATACTTTCCCTGGGGAACCTCTAATCCTTGTGTCCACCCCTTATACCTTTATTTTCCTAGTTCACTATATATCAGGATATGTGTGTTTTTCTGTGAGTGTGTATACAAATTTGATTATTTTTAATAAAACCCTTAAAATTTATAAAAGCTTCTTTATTAGGAACCTTTTTCCACTGATGCGCTCATCATCGTAAAAATAGGTTCAAAGACTCCCCACGGCAACCTCTTGCAAAACTCTACCAGTCTCCTAGCTAATTTCCCCCAATAAAAGGAGACCCATTAGGAGTAACAGTATGGCCTGGGACCAACATACCTTAAGGACTCCCTTCTCCCATACACGCCTATCTTCTCACTCTAGTCATCCTTGAAGGCCCTACTTCAGTTGCCCCTGCCATCTGAGGCTAGACGATTGGTGACCCAAGAAAGGACCTTCTCCATTGTGGCACCAAACCTTCAGAACTCTCTCCCCAGGGATATTCATCTCTCTCACTCTACCAGTGTCTTTCGCCAGCACGTGAAGACCTTTTGTATTGTCTGGCATACCCCCACTAACAGTTTTTTTCTCTTCTTCTTGTATTGTTTATGCCCTAACCTGGATGGCCCAGGCTAGCCTGATCTCGTCAGATCTCAGAAGCTAAGCAGGGTCAGCGCTGGTTAGTATTTGGATGGGAGACCACCAAAAAACACCAGGGTTGCTATGCAGAGGAAGGCACTGGCAAACCACCTCTGTTAGTCTCTTGCCATGAAAACCCCATAAGGGGTCACCATAAGTCGGCTGCGACTTGAAGGCACTTTACACACACACACACACACAGTATTGTTTATGTGCTTTTAATTGAATGTTATATTTCTACAACTGGGAACACGCAAGTACTTGTGGAAGAAACCGCCTTTCCCACTCCCACACTATTGTTTCTTTCCCTTTTTTGAAAGCTCCCACAGCCTCTCCCCTTTCCTGCTTCCTTCTCTCCTTCCCATCCTACAGCCAATCTACATTTACCAACCACTCTGTCTTCAGCTTTCCGTCCCACCCCAGCAGCCTCTACCTAGGAAAACTGTAGCCCAGTTGTCTGGCGCCAGCACTGGGCCAGGCCCACTTGCATGGTAGGAAACCCTCAAGGACTTGTGGAGGGGGCACCTGACTTCCCCTTATATCCCCCTCCCTGCTCTATTTCTGCTTTCTCCCAGAAACATAGTGAATCTCCCAGCTACAGAGATCAGTTCCCCTTAGGGTTATAAGCTCCAGGTTGGGAAATTCCTAGTGATTTGGGATGGAGAGTGAGGTTTGGGGAGGAAGCAACCTCAGCAGGGTACAATGTCATAGACCCTCCAAAGCAGGCATTTTCTCCAGGGGAACTTATGTCTGTCATCTGGAGAACAATAGTAATTCCAGATGATCTCCTGCCCTTGACTAGAGGTTGGCCCTAGTTCCCTAGATTTTTCTGCAAACCTAGGGCCCGTTACAGGTGTGTAGAAAGATTTGTCTTGCCAATTCACAGCTCCAGTCATAGGATTTAAGTATCCAAAAATTTGGTCAACTTCACTGTTAGAATATAAGATGCTGATGTGCTTGTGTTTTTTTTCATTTTTATATATTAAACTCTATTTTAATTGTTTAAAAGTTTTTATGTTCATTGCCTTGTGGACATTGATTGGGTAGCAAGGTGGCACAAAAATGTTTTAAATAAATAAATATTCACATGTGGAAGTGGCTATTTTGTGTAGTTCAACAACAAAAAATCAAAGGGATTCTTTGTTACAATGTTCCAAAAAGATTTAGCTTTATCCCTTAACCTCTGTATGTGGGTAATATCACCACAAGGATATGCACAGAACTATTACCTTCATTAGGTAAAGGTAAAGGTCCCCTATGCAAGCACCGGGTCATTCCTGACGTGGGGTGACGTCACATCCCGACGTTTCCTAGGCAGACTTTGTTTGCGGGGTAGTTTGCCAGTGCCTTCCCCAGTCATCATCCCTTTACCCCCAGCAAGCTGGGTACTCATTTCACTGACCTCGAAAGGATGGAAGGCTGAGTCAACCTTGAGCCGGCTACCTGAAACCAACTTCCATCGGGATCAAACTCAGGTCATGAGCAGAGCTTTTGACTGCAGTACTGCAGCTTAACACTCTGCGCTACGGGGCTCCTATTACCCTCATTACCATTCTAATATACGGAATTTCCATAGTCTTACATACCATCATAAAACAATTTCCTCTGATATTCACAAACACGCTTTGGGAATTAAAAAAAAGCCAACCATATGTATTTCATTTTTCAGGGTTTTCAATCTTTTTGAGAATACACCATCAACACACTAAAGTAATATTTTCAGGTGGGCAAAAAAGTGGTAGTATTGGAAGAAAAAAGTATACAGTGCATCAATACAGGATAGAGAAGTAGGAAGAGTGTTCGGAGGAATATTACAAAAGTTCCCAAAATTTTATCTGAAAATGTGTTTTCCTCAGCACTTAAAAATTCATGGATCAAGTTCTCGCATGTTAGTGCTTGAGAAAGCTACAGATGTTTTGCATGAAAACCCTATGTTTGTTTAAATGAAGCCAAGTTCACAGAAGCCCGATCTTCTTTCTGTGGTAATTTCCACGTTAACTACTTTGTTTTAAATACTGCCCACATGTACAATTCTACTAGTAATGAAACATTCTTATTGTCTCATTTTCAGTTTTTAACTTGTTCTCCTTTAATATGCTACACACATTTATTGGAAGTATGAAAGACTTTTTATTTGAAAACCACATCAATTATTTCTGATCATGAGAACAAAGAACAACAATTCCAAATGCGTCCACTTGCAGTTTCTCACTAAGAATTTTCCCCCTTTTACTGGGGATGTAGAAAATGTCTAATTCTTAATCTACCTGCACATAAAGGGTTTTTGAAGGGCATTGGATTTTGAAGGGCTTTCTCTGTGTGCTTGTCTGTTTGCTCTCCCCAACTCAAGATAAGATGCCTATTAAAGCATTTATCACCACCTGAGCAATCCCTCCCATTAACTGTGCTTGGATTGCTAGACTCCAGCCTTTCTGCTTCATTTTCCAGCACTCTGTTCTTTCTTCATTTCTGTCCTTTCCTCCCCCTCAGAACACTATAATGAAACTCATGACAACTTAAATTCTTCCTCAAAGGGCAATCAGGTGTATCTCTGAAGTGATGCCGCTGTCACACCAAGAATAAAGCAACAGTGACCACTGCAGTGTTTATTGCCCTAGACAGCTGGCACAAAGGAAACTATTGCTGCAACCCTATGAACATTTTCACAGGAGTAAGCCCCATTATCTAAAATTATACTTACTTCTGAGTAGAGGCCTGCTTAGGATTGCTCCCTATATCACCCCACCCCTCACACCAGAACACAGTTAGCCAAGACCTCAAATATAGCACTGAACCTCTATTTCATTCTAGAACTTGAAGCAGCTGGCATTTATTCATTTAGCACAATCCATTTACTTCTCTTATTTCTGTTCTCCATAAAGCTATAGGTTTCATTTTGAAGGAGGAATGAAAGGGGGAAAATGCCATATTCTTTTCATTCCTTCATGACTCAGCTTCTAGAACATAATGGCCTCACTTCAGGAGATAACTGAATTGTCGTTTTGATACCACCGAGCCGTCTATATATTTTAACTTTCTTTTAGAAAATTGCTTACATTTTCCGCAAAATGAAAATTGGCTGCCTGCACTACAGGAAAATGCATTTACAGTGAAAATAGTGATGTTACTTCAGTATTTCAAGTAATGTTACCAAAAGACCAGTGGTCATAGAAAGGTAAAAACTTTGTGAGGGCTTGTTGAGGCAATATACTTAAATATAAAACTTGTGATCTAGAGGTATTTCCCCTGCTATCCAAGATTTTAAATATCTCTATATATCTATATCAATAAACTATATATACATAGATAATTAGTTTGCTTACCTTTTTATAATCATTCATACAGATAAGGTTTTCCACTACTTAAGAAGCACATACACAAACTTTCTACGTGCACCTAAAAGTCTGCTTTGTCCGATGGTATTTACTGAATGACTGGGGTTTCTCTCATGAACCAAGTTATTTATTCCAGAGAGAGAGAGGGCGGGGGGGATAGTATTCTATGTTAAAAGTAACAAAATGTATTATTAACATTGCATTAGAAAAGGCACAAACACACAGCTGATTTGATTCCATTAATATATTGCATCCAGAAAACATGATATTAACAATTCATTCCTGAGCCTTGCAGCAGTTGGGGATGGCGGGGCCAAGGCATCGCCGCAGCACCTCCAAAGAGGTTTCCTGGCCACTGCACGGCTTAAAATCCCCTTTTAAAAAATTAAAAATCCAAAAAGGATGCCGACAGGAGGCCCCACCGCAGCTCAGGAGGTTAGCATCCATGCCAGTTTGTTTAGTGCAAGTGGCATGGCCGCCAGTGTGGGGTCACACTGCCTCCTATGACCATTAACCCCCCCCTTCAAGAATGCACTGTGAGTCATGTAACTAACACAGGTATTTGAAATGTGTCCAATTGTGAATACTATGCAAACATATTTCCCTATTGCAAGTAAATGTGGCATATCCTTATGTCACGGAGAATACTATATCTTTCATAATTTTATTTTATTATTTTGTCTGAAGCACTGATCATGGTAGAATTGTTGACTTTTGGTTTACATGAAGTTTTAAATGTATTCGTAAAACAGAACAATTTTCACAAGACTGAGTATCACACCTTGGAATTAAATGAGATTACACAAAATGAGAGAGAGAGCATACAGACACTTTTCAAGACTAACTTAATCCTGAAGATACTGGGGGAAAGAATTTATAAGAAGAGTGAAACACCATCCTGTCATTTATCAATTGGCAGTAAAAAGTAACTTGAATTGTAGTTTAATTTCATTCCTTTCGGAAAGACTGTACAGTTCATTTAGCTTTCAATGGATTGTGATATATTTTTCATCTATTTAAAGAAAAGAAATAAAAACTTATACTAAAAGTTTGGCACAGTAGAATGCCTTGAACATGTGGTATCAGTGGTAATAGCCATCTATGAATTTTAATTTTCTAGTTTCACAAGACACCAATATCTTTATTTATTGCAACTCAAATGTAACACTTTTGCTATAGGTTTCTAGAAGAAATCAGAAGTTTAGCATTTTTTGAAGTGTAGTATTTTACTGATATTTTAGTTCAAATCTCAAAGTTATTGTTGGGCAAGAAAATGTTCCCCATCTCCAGAAGTTTATAATTTGTTTCCTTACCCATATACCACAGAGACTGATTTTGATAGCATGGGACACATTCATATGTGAGGAGAAGATTACCAGTTTTTTGTGAAACTATACTTTATTCTAAGTAAACATCTTCTGTCAAGAGAATGACATAATTCTTTCCCAACAACTACTCATTTTCCAGTGTAAATTTGCAATACTGTAAGAGAAACAATCATGCTTTATCCATAACCTACATGAATCCTGTTTATAGATTCTATCAAAATAGAATAATAATAATAATAATAATAATAATAATAATAATAATAATAAAATATTGTCATACAAACACTAGCACACTGTTATAGACATCTATAATCAACGAGTTTGGATTATGTACAGGGACCTAAAACGGTTGTCCCTAATTCCAGGTGATTACCTGAGAGTTCACTTCCTCATGTACTCCAAGTCAAAAATATCCTCCATCTCATCCACCACACCCACCCTACATCTAGAAGGGAGATATTCCCCAGCACCATGAACACTACTACAAACTCTGGCACTCTTGATGATATCATTAGAAGTGCAACATGGTTCCCAAAGTTTGGAACTGATTTTTTTTAAGGTTTGATTATTGTATTGTCGAAGGCTTTCACGGTCAGAGTTCATTGGTTCTTGTAGGTTATCCGGGCTGTGTAACCGTGGTCTTGGTATTCCATTTGATTATTGTGTTTGGTGAGTTGATTGTGCATCAAGACAGACAACTTAGTCCATTTGTTAATAATCCACAAAGGAAGCAAATTCAGAAAAGGATACTGGATCATATCTTGGAAGCTGAGCAGGGTCACCCTTTAGTAATCGAATGGGAGACCACCAAAGAAGTCCAGGGTCGCTACGTAAAGGCAGGCAATGGCAAACCATCTCGGAAAGTCTCATGCCTTGAAAACCCCATGACAGGTCACCATAAATCACCTGTGACTTGACAACAATGTGTGTGTGTGTGTGTGTGTGTGTGTGTGAGCCTTGTAAAAATATTTATTATTTTAAATTGTGATGTATGTTTTCACCTGCAGTTGTCCCTAGCCTGGAAACACTGGCCTCTAGAGGGAGGTGCTTCCTAAAGAGGAAACCTGGTGAGTGGCTGTCTGGCAACAGAGTGGGGGGGTGAACTCCAAGAGGGAGAAGCAGCCAGAGAACAAGCTGAGGTGTTTTTCCTCCTGATGGAGTGGAGAATTTCTAAAGACGTTCCTGGGGAAAACAGACAGTGGAGATGGAGAAAGGCTGCTAGCAGAGGAGATGGAGAAAGGCAGTTACCAGAGGAGTGGCCGTCTTCTTGAGTGAGCCGTCAATCCTGAGAGTGTGTGGTTTCTCAGTGACTGTGAGGAAAAGTGGCTATAAGACTTTCCCTTCAATGAACATTATTTGTTTGAGCATGTTCAGGTTCAGAATGGGGCATCCACAATCTTATGACCAATAACCTGGCCCTTTTAAGACTAAAAGGGTTACACATGCACACACATATATAAAGAATTTGAATATAATAAATGATGGGCAAAACTGATATCCTATTGAGTCACAGAGAGAACTTATCACTGCTTTTAATGGACCAACTGCAATCAAAATGACATATTTTGGATCAGTTAAATACACATTATTCAAGAAGTACTTTGTGTTCCAAAATATCACTTGGTGAAAAATCTGTTTGTGAAAGCTTGAATAATCTGAAACCTTGCAAATGCAAAGCCTTCAGGATGGCAGCTTAAGCAGCTTCTATATGGTATGTAGTTTAGCACTAACCTCCTGCAGAAGGTACTATTGCTGACCCAGTGCTGATCCTAAAAATCTGTTTGAACCAACAGGAATCAACAACAAGACTGGCATGCATTTTGTGGGAAAAGGACTCACTACAGACTCTGCCAGGCCCTTCTCTGTGAAGTGCCACTTAACCAACAGAAATCTATATTCTCCTCTGACTATGCTTCAAACTGTTCTATACTATTCTTGGAACTGTGGGTTGAACAGAGAGAGGGGGGCACAGCTAGCCATTACAGCAACTCCACCCCAGGTCTGACTTGGGGACACAGCGATATTTAAAAACATTTAAAAACAGCAGGCCATTTAGAGCCATTCAAGAATGCTGCGAGGGCTTTATCCTGATCTGACCCACAGTGAGGAGAAATAAAAAAGGGACACAGAGAGAGAAAGGCTGGAGAGAGGTCGTTGCTAAGGCAGATACTACCTTGGCTGTTAAGTTGACGTTTTCTGTTATTTCGGGCAGACAATGGTTTGGATAGATAGTCATGGCAAGGCATTACAAGAGCACCCATGCCCAAATTATTTCTGATCTAGACACATTGCCTGCCTTTCTGATGTCTTCTAAATTCTCTAAACTGGAGATAAAATAAGAATTCATGAGAAAGCAGGGCAAGAGAACAGATAAAGAAATCTTCGTGAAAGAACTGCACAAGACTTGACACTTCTTTTCTTTGTGTCACAATGAAGCAATAAACCTGAAGGATAACATATCACTGGAAGCTCACTCCAGGAAGTTTAAACCAATTTAGAACAATGTATTGCATGTCTATTTGACAGAATACAAGGGAACAGACATGATCGCTGATGTTCTGTTAAATCCCAAATAATCCAAACACAGCTGGAAGAGAAAACATAAATATCACCAACATCTAACTTTTAAGGGGTCAAAATTCTATTCATCTAGATTCCTGTAATCCTGGATTATGTACTGTGGAGCTCACTAATATGAGAAGTGCCTCTGAAGAGCCAGGTCACCGCGTATTATGATGGTCCTTACCTAGCAGAGGAACAGTACAATCCTGAAGACAGCCACATTATTATCATTCCATGTTAGTGAAAACTGAACAAGGTGGTAGTAGCCTAACCCCTTAGTGCTCGAGTAACCTGACCTCTTTGTATAAACATAGAGGAATCCCTCAACTTCCTCTACATGTGCACAGCCTTTTGAGAAGTTAGAATAGGGCCTGATGAAGATGCTCCAATTCACCCAAAACGGAACCAGTGTGAAAGCATTTAGAAACATTAAAAGTAAAGCAGGATGAACTAGCTATACAGGAGATTAACACTCAAAATCATTTCTTGAGCCACAAATCTCACTCAGTGACCCTGGCCAAATCATTATCCGTCAGATAATCCTACTTGTTGTTATGAAGACAAATGTACAAGATCTGCTTAAGACTTCAAGTACTGAGAAGTACTACAAGAATAATCATCTCCCAATCCCCTTCACTACTCTGAAAATGATTATGTTTTCATCATTGGCTTGTTTACCATTAGATTTAGTTAAAGTGGTGTTGCCTCTGGCATTAGCCATCTTATCCATTCGCTGTAGCACCGATCAAAACTGTAGTCTTAGGGTCTAAACAAGAGACCACTTACATTTTTATGGCAGAGCTTTATGGCACACAGTGCGCTAGTGTTCAAATTTGCTCTGCTGGGAGCTTTCCATACTCCAGGAACAGAAATTAATTAATCAGTGTATTATTCATCAACATGCCAGGAAAACATATCTGATTAAATTCATGTAGTAAAATTTGCAATCACTGCCTGCATTAGGTATTGATTAAATGAACACTCAGTAAGCTCTCACTTACATTATAGGTTTATTATTTATTTCTATACCTACCAAATGGTGTACTTTAACACATTACTGTAAAAATGCAACTATGATTCAGTATGGAAAAATAAAATTTAGTTAACATGAAAGAAGATGTAAGTCTGCAGACTTTTATACATTTATCAACTCTAAACACACGGAGAAATTTTTAATCTGTTAAGTCAAATTTTAATTAACTTGTCTGACAGTTAAAACACGTCCTTATATTTTGAATTCCAATAGCATACACAATAAAAGTTTAATGTTAAAAGGCAAATTATTAATTGACTAAAATAACCAATTTAGAATTTGAAGTTACTTTATTAGAATTATTTGTCAATAATACATTTCTTTGGTGAAAAAAATACGGGATATTAGTTTAATGATCCCTACCAAATGAGAGTGGAGCAGAGATACAGGTGGGAAACTTATGACACCACACAGCAATAAGGCTGCAATCCTGAAGTGGGGGGCAAAGCTCCTTAGGTGCCGGTGTGACCCCACATTAGCATAAGTGCCCTTTTAACCTGGGATCATGGGCACTTACACCATCCCAGGGGCAAACACATCAGTGCCAGGGAGCCGCAGAGCTGCACTGGCCCTGCAGCCAACGCAGCCATGCCAGCGGGGGGGGGGGTGTTCCCAGGTGTTCCCCTTTTGTCTCGCACTATGGCACTGCTGCATCACCTTTTTTGGTGGCATAGCCCCGTTGACTGCAATGGGGGCATTTTCTTTTTATATCCTTTTAAACAGTTTTATATTTATTTTGAATCTACCACGCCTTTAGGAATGGGCTGTAAGATGATCCAAATTTGAAAAAAGACAGACCTGAGAATACCTAAAACTAAACAGAAAGGAAATACCAGAATGATATACTTCGAATGTTGGGCAGGATCAGACCATTAAATCAGCAGCCTAATTGTTCACTTCAACTCATAGTCTTGGGAGAGTTAGAAAGGTATTGTATTAGGAGCCATCCTCTTCTACAATCATCAGCATCAGGTCTAGCAGGCTTCTTCAAGACAGTTTCCCCCCTACAAGAGTGATGTTGGATCCCCATCTTATTACTAGTTAGAAACTATGAGTGTCCATCTGCCTAAAAACTGCTGTATTCTACTCTAGGGATCTCTTGGGATTCTATTTTTAAAGCAACACACACGTTCTCTGCTACTGTTAGGTGGATTGGTACTTGGCTGACCAACCAAACCCAAAGGCTGCTCATTAATGGCACAACTTCATCCTGGAGAGGAGTGACCAGTGGGGTACCACAGGGGTCTGTCCTGGGACCGGTACTATTTAATATTTTTATAAATGACTTGGATGATGGAATAGAGAGCATGCTAATCAAATTTGCAGATGACACCAAGTTAGGAGGGGTAGTTAATACCCCGGTGGGTAGGGTCAGAGTTCAGAATGACCTCGATAGACTGGAGAGCTGGGCCATAAGCAATAAAATGGATTTCAATAGGGAGAAGTGTAAAGCACTTCATCTAGGCAGAAACAACATAAGGCACAGGTACAGGATGGGAGAGAGTTGGCTTGACAACAGTACATGGGAAAGAGATCTGGGAGTCTTAGTGGACCATAAACTGAAAATGAGTCAACAGTGTGATATGGCAGCTAAGAAGGCCAATGCAATTCTGGGCTGAATCAATAGGAGTATTGTCTCTAGATCAAGGGAAGTAATACTACCACTGTATTCTGCATTGATACTGTGTCCAATTTTGGGCTCCACAATTTAAGAAGGATGTTGACAAGTTGGAGTGTGTCCAGAGGAGGGTGACCAGAATGGTCAAAGGTCTGGAATCCATGCCCTATGAAGAGAGACTTAGGGAGTTGGTTTGTTTAGTTTGAAGAAGAGAAGGTTGAGGGGAGACATGATAGCCATGTTTAAATATTTGAAGGGATGTCATGTTGATGAGGGAACTACCGTATATACTCGCGTATAAGCCGAGTTTTTCAGCCCAAAAAAAGGGCTGAAAAAGCCGGCCTCGGCTTATACGCGGGTCAATACGGTAGGGTAGGGGAGGGGGGAGGGGGGAGGAGGGAGGAATCAACTTACCGCCGCCGCCATCACCGCCGGGCCCATGCGGCTTCCCCCGGCCAGGAGCTCCCTGTGAGGGCCTCCTGCGGCCTCTGCAAGACCGTGCGGCTGGCTCCCCCCTACCAAGAGCTTGATTATATTTCAAGTTCTGTTCTACAGCCCAGTCCTGAAGGAAACCAACGTCTTTCTCAGTTAAGGCGATCTCACTTAAGAGTCTCTACTTTGTCACCAGGAAAACTGGTCAAATGCCAGTCAAGTATCAGAATTTAAGCAGACTATATTACAGTAAGATAAGCTTGATACATTGTAGGTTACAGTTTAATAATGGTCAGCTTTGATAACTGGTAAGAAGCAAGGAGAGATTAGTCTCCTATTAATCACCTACTATGCATTTCAACCACTTAATGCACTGGATCTAGTCATATTTGTGCATCTGTTTAAGGGCAGTCATATCTGTGCAGCCTTGGATAGCAGCTGACTAAGATAAGGTATTAACTTGCCAAAATAGCACATCTCTCTTTCTAAAGAAGGCTAGAATATTTTAGAAAGCTGATATGCATAAATTAGCAACATCACATAAGGCAGCTCTAATTTACAAAATCACTATGGACCTAATTATTTTTTAATCATAGAGAAAAAAATTTCTCCCCAAAGCAATACTTTAAGTATACCACAAATTTGTGCACCCTATCTTTAACTCCATTTCACTTCAACAGGATCAATTAAACTTATACAAAAGCATATTAAAGCCTTGCTTTAGGTCATTTTAATAACATTATCACAGCCCAAAACATCTGGGTCATCCCAAGAAATGAGGACAGCATAAGTGTCATGTTTAGAAGCAAAAAGCTGTATTTCAACAGATTTCATTTTAGTTTGTCGTTTGGAAGTCTGAAATATTATTCAGACGCACAGTATGTAGGTCACAATCCTAGACAGGAGAGAAACGCAGGTGCAGCCAGTGGCAATTTGTAAGTTTTTACTACTGCCATTTACCCAGCTGAACAAGCAAGCCATGAGATTACATCCAGAGATCTGCGGGGGGGGGGGGTGTCTTTGCACTGTTTACCTCTTCAAGTCCTGCCTCCTACCCCTTCCTCTTCCATAAAGGCAAGTCTGCTGATGGAGGAGGTAGAAGGGGTCGTTTCCCCACTCGTTTCCAGCGCAACCTCCAGCGCATGCATTGCTATGAATCTCTATAAATCTGGCAATCACCTTTCCTAGAACCAAAAAGGACTGATAACAGGAGAGGATCCACATCAGCCAGATGGTAAAACCGGAAAAGTAGCTTGTTCGATATTCTAGGCAGCCAACTGCAGTAAAAACTTTCATATCACCTGTAATAACACATGCATTTCTAGATGCCTTTCTACCTTACTGTACTACTACTCCTTCAGGACTGAAGATTTGTCACAATTGGTCACGCATCTCAGAATAACAAAAAAACAGTAATCATCACGCAAATTTTATTAAAAGCAACCTCAAAGGAGCTTGGGGAAAATACAAAACCCTTTTTATAATCAAAAAGTGAAAATTAAACAAAAAAAGGTGACATTTACTAAACAACGAGCCTTTTCAATTAAGCTAACAGTATATTCATTTAAAGCTTTGAAAGACGACGCCTTCATAATGTATGTTCTGCTTTACCATAAATGTAAATTCCTAGATTAAAATATCATTACCATTATTCGTCTCCAATTTTCAGAAACTCAGTTAAGAGCCCAGGGTTATTCTGGATCCAGCATAACTGCTGCAGAACCAGCTTAATGCAGCTGCAAAAAAAAAGGCATTCTT
The DNA here is from genome assembly GCF_029931775.1 of Euleptes europaea. Lineage (NCBI taxonomy): Eukaryota > Metazoa > Chordata > Lepidosauria > Squamata > Sphaerodactylidae > Euleptes > Euleptes europaea. Next base: position 46,934,661 of record NC_079312.1, on the reverse strand, counting down.
TCATGTTTCATTTAGCCCCCTACCTTGACTTGGCTGATCTGGCCACATGGATCCACACTATGGCTACCCTGGGGCTCCAGGGTTCCCCAAAATGGCACCCACCAAGCTTTTCAGGAAGTGTTAGCTGTCCTCATTCAGATGAAAGGGTTTTCCACGGCTGCAATAGCACCTTCAGCCACTGGAGAATCAGGAGGAATGGTAAGCACCCAGGCTCTCCATAGTCAGTGTGTGGTCCTATTATTCCTCTTTTTAGGCTTTCCTTCTTTTTATTCCCAATTTTCTTTCTCCCTCTCCCCTTAAGCTTTCCTTCATTTCTTTTTTATTCTCCTTCCTCTGATTCTTTTGCCAAATAAGGAGGGATGTACTGAGTTTGGCTACGCCCCCTGCAGCAGTCATATGCAGTCACTTCCTACGGCAGCCAGTTTGCAGGGGTGCTCACTGTACCATTCAAAGGATCCCACGGGCTCAAAAAGTCTGGGGATCCCTGGGCTGTGCCCTTATTGTCAATGTAGAAACTGCAGTGGGACAGAACACCGCAGCCTGGTTACTATTGGACGCTAGAAAGAACATGCATGTCATTCTGCAGTTTCTATTGGTTACCTTTCATCTACTGGGTTCTGTTCAAAGTTTGGGTTATCACCTACAAAGCCTTCAATAACCTAGGATCCACATACCTGCTGGACTACCTCTCCTGCTATGCTCCACTGCGACAGCTTGGTTCGTCTTAAGCAAAGCCTTCTGAGGGTGCCACTTTGAAAAAGAGGTAAGATGGGCAACTTCCCACACGTGCATTTTCTGTTGTGGATTCCACCTTGTGAAACAGCCTGAGGAGGTCAGGAAAGCCCTGCAAGTCTACTGCAATTTTTACTGTATGTATCACCTTGTTCTTACTGCATCGTCTTCTACCTTTGTAACCCATTTTTTGCCTTATGGCATGTCATGCTTGGACAGTGTGTTTGCTGGCAGTTTTCCAACCATGTAATTCTAGTCCTATTGCACTGCTTATTGGATATCTTGTTCTATCGAATTGAATTATTTTCTATATTTTGTAATCCCCCGAGTTGCAGCGAAAATGCAGGGTATAAATGAAATAAGTAAACAGAAACAAAAGCTAATGCATGGTAAACATGCTCACGTATTTATATGGGAAGCAGGGGGAACAAAAAATCCTGCTCAAAACGTGAGCAAAATAAGCCTTTTTTCTTCACCAAAGACCTCGTGCCTAGAATCTCCATCACTGTAGGTATGAAAATATGAAAGAAAAAATATTTTGTATTGGTTTGCTTTAATTAAAGCAAGATATATAGCAGCCAGTATCAAAGATAACGTAACCACCAGTGAGTAAGGCTACTGTGGTAACCATTTAGAATGCATTTTCAGATCTGAGCCCTGCTTCTCATGTGCCCTTTTAATTATAATTATGTATTTATTTTGGAATGTTTTAGAGCAAAAATAAAAATATTTATATAAATGAATTGACTTGGCCATCTTGCTCTTTAAATTGTCCCAGATGAAGTAATAATTTCACTGAATGCATTTTTCTATTCATACAATGTAAATTGGCAGATTTCCTATGCATAGTGACCTTTTGCAATCAAAATATTCCTAAGGGACGAATGATTATTTTATTTATTTTGATGCAAAGCCCATACATAACACAAATTCTTTAATACTTCTAAGTAAAAAAAGAATGTGACTCTCACCATCAGGGACTAGATTTAATCAATTTGATTAAGAATTCTTCTTTCTGACCTTTGTACCACACAGAGATGTCAGATTCCCCTATATACATAACAGTGCCAAATCAATAAACATCCTTTCCCCCATGGAAACTTTTAAAAAATACATATATATGACTATTCAATGAAATTTGGCATTTCTTAAGTAGAGGGCAGTGTAACTACAGAAAACACTACGATGGAATCTAAGGCATCGACACAATGAGAAATAGCAAAACGATATCCAACATTTTACTGAAGAAGCAGATCTCTTTAAAGTATGAGCACCCTTAGATCTTTTTCAGACACACATGTGCAACACTCGTATTAGCTTCTGAAGGTGATAAAAGCCACATACAAGCAAAATAGTTTCCCACTAAAACCTGTGTCAACGTTGAACTTATATCCCTTTTGTCTCAGAATGTGTGTCGCAGAAACCAAATCACAGAATATGCACTAAAAATGGCATATATTTCCTTTGTGAAGATTATTATTTGTGCACAGGGAAAAGTTCCAACATTATTTTAGAACCACGCAAGTTTCCAAAGCAAAGGCTGCTTCTCACACTGTACCTGTTACATAGGTCCTTCCCTTCCAAGGTCAAATGGGAAAAGCTCACAATGTGGTTACCTTCCATGCCAGCATTGCCTTGCTAAAGCCACAGATCAGAAGAACAGCTAAAACAATCAGAGTCTCAAATTTGCTAGATGGTTTCCTAATCAATCTCTGCTGGCTGTGGAACAGTTCAACAGCAAGTTCATCATACAAGTCACATGACTGTTTTAATTCTTTCATGTTGCATGCAAGGCTATTGTTTACTTCTTAATACCACTCCCAACTACATGTCATACAAAAAAAAAGGTGCGCACAGACGAGATGTCTCTTTTCTCCGCTTTCTTTTATAAAGAGACAGATGGGGTGGGAGGACTTGGAAGTAGCGGAGCTCCAAGCCGCTTCTCAACACAGTTCTGCAAAGACAAACATACACACTGGTAACGTCATGAGGGGGGGATGTAGTTTGGAGGATGATTTGGACAGAGAAAAACTCTATGGAACAGCAGGAAAAACAGCTCTTTGGACAGCAGGAAAAACTCTATGCACCCTTTCCGTCACTTCTGTGGTCCCCATGTTGCTTTTTTAAAAGCTGGTTGGGATTTAATATTTGCACATAAAACTAAATCAGCTCATTGCGTCAATGTATAAAAGCTAGCAGCTATTGCAAAGCTTTCCTTCGGGTCTACATCTATTTGACATTTGTTCACCTGGTTTCAGGTTTCTGAGTTTAAAAGGCTAGCATTCTTTTTAAAAGTTCCCTACCACCAAAATCTAAAATAAAGTCCTAAAGCTTGTCCCAACTATTTAGCATTTCAGAGTCCATTTACACCACACAAAGAATATGGGAATGCCGAAGCCACTGAGAAAGAATACATAATCAATTCCCAGCTGACATCTATCACTAAATGGAACATTTAATTTGATCCTAGGCCAGTACTGATCCTTCTTTCAGAAGACTGCATGAAAATAAATGTGCCTTTTACCAGTTTGGCACTCTTTACAGCCTGCATTCTCCCTTTTAAAATGAACTTTAGTTGTTTTGCAGTGCAGTTACAAAAAATGTCGAACTGCTGGTAGCAACACCTCATTAGTCAAAATACTCCACAGCACAGGCTGGCTGACTGCACAAATGGCTTTAGAATTCACAACTGCACAGTGAAGGTGGGACAAAAATGAAAGTGGAAGTCTTCTAAAATTGTTTCTCAATGTAGCAAGAGAATATATAGTTTAAAAATGCAGACCTTTAGCACCCTCTTTGTATATAGCTTTCTTTAGTGACATTTTCCCCAACAAGTGATTTGTATGCAGTGTATATGGGAATGATGGAGGTATCTGAAATACATATATAAGTAGAGGCCGCAGAGAAGGCGCAGGGGGGCGGCGGGGGGCAGCGGGGCCTGCCTGCACTCAGGCAGGCCCTGCAGGCCTCTCCCAGGCCACAGAAGGCGCGGGGGGGGGGCGGCGGGGCCTGCCTGCACTCAGGCAGGCCCTGCAGGCCTCTCCCAGGCCGCAGAGAAGGCGTGCGGGATGGCGGCGGCAGCGGTGGTAAGTTCCCCCTCCCTCCCCCCCTCCCCCGCCTACCATATTGACCCGCGTATAAGCCGAGTTGGCTTTTTTCAGCCCTTTTTTTGGGCTGAAAAACTCGGCTTATACGCGAGTATATACGGTATGTCTGTACTAGGAGTTTTATGCTTTTAATCTATATGTGCACCTTATTAAAATTTATATATTTGTAATTTTAGCATTTTTAGCTCAGCCTCTTTGGTTTGTAATCAGTATTTTGACTGAGTTCCATCAGGTTCCCCCTTTTTTTTGGGGGGGGGTGTATATGACTGTAGCCAGAATACGGTTCTCCTCCATATGACTGCAGCCTCAGTCTGATACAGTCCAACTACCCTTAAGGTGAATTTGTAGGGGCACTATGATGTCAGAACAACTCTATGTCAGCAAGAAATTAGAATACAATATTTTAGACACTACATACTTATTCTTGCTTAGAAAGCACTACATGTTAAAAAATATTTTAAAGTACAGGTTGAGTATCCCTTATCTGGACTGCTTAGGATCAGAAGTGGTCCATATTTCGGATCTTTCCGTATTTTGGAATATTTGTATATACATGAGAAATCTTGGGGATGAGACCGAAGTCTAAACACGAAATTAATTTATTTTTTATATAGCCTGAATATCATTTTAAACAACATTTTTAATAATTTTGCATACATTGAACAATCAGAAAGCAAACTAGCGTGCTGCTGAGGGCCTGCGAGTAATGCCTGCATGCTGGCTCAAAAAGTCTGGTTTTTGGGTCAGTCCAGATATCAGATGTCTGGATAAGGAAAACTCAACATGTAATATATACCACAGAGACGACACACAACAAATCTTTCAGAAATCTGACAGAACTATAAGGAAGAAGAAAAACCGCTGATGCAGAAAGAGGTGGATGTGAAAATTAATATGTCCAAGTTTAGTAGTCAGTAGGTCATGAAAAATTGTTTTCTAGCTAGGATATTAACCAGATAATTTAGGCTAAATTTTGTCTTAAAATTTCAATTCTTGAAAGTTATGTTTAAAAAAACCCCAGAATAAAACAATGGTTCAATTGAAAAATGAAGCCTTGGATACTCACCGTAGAGGCTCATTCTCTTCTGAGGCGAAGGGCATCCTGATAGATGCGTTGTTTTCCTCTACATCCGGGTAGGCAGGACCTAAACTTAAAACTTCCTGTCTCTCTTGGCGGGAAAACAGCCCACAGGAAGCCAGTTACCGGTTAGACTAGCTAAGTAAACAGAAACGATAACTCTTTGCAGAGAAACTTCATAAACTTGTATTTGAACAATGGGAACACACTGAACGGATAACAGTTAACGTACAGTAATTATAATGACCATAGATCACGTTAGCTCTGTTGATTTTAAATATATTGGGTGGGCAGGATGCCCTTCGCCTCAGAAGAGAATGAGCCTCTACGGTGAGTATCCAAGGCTTCATTCTCCACTGAGGCAAGGGCATCCTGATAGATGGGACTTTACCGAGCTCCCTCTTGGGTGGGTATTACTCTAATCTACCACATTTTGAAGTACCCTACGGCCGAATGCCGCTTGTGCTGAAGACCAGGTATTAATCCTATAGTGCTTCACGAAAGTTGATACCGATGACCAAGTGGCTGCCCTACATATTTCATCAACTGGGGCTTGTTTATCAAAGGCTGCTGTGGTAGCCGCACTACGAAGAGAGTGGGCCGTGATTCCCCCTGGAACTGGAGAACCGCAGCTCTGGTATGCCTCTTTGATGCACTGTCGTAAAGTGTATCCTATAGCTGCTGCTGACATTCTTTTCCCTCTGTTAGGGTTGGCAATCCCTATAAACATGAAATCTGATTGTCTAATTTCAGCTGTTCTATCTATGAAGATACGTATCGCCCTTCTTAGATCAAGGGAGTGCCAAAGTTTTTCTCTGGCTCCCTTCGGTTTGGGACAAAATGATGGGAGATTGATTTCTTGTGTCCTATGAAATCGGGAATTGATCTTTGGCTTAAAAGTTGGGTCAGGAGTTAACACCACTTTATCCTTGTGGAATACACATAATCCCTTTCTAATTGACAAGGCTCTTAGTTCGGAAACTCTCCTGGCAGAGGTGATAGCTGTAAGGAAAAGAACCTTCATACGAAGGAATCGTAGGGATACCGTGCGAAGGGGTTCAAATGGTGGCAAAGTCAGGGCTTTGAGAACTAGGTTAAGGTTCCATGAGGGAAACCTGTGCACTACGGGCGGTTGGATTTGGGTTACCCCTTTTAGAAAGGCCGAAACGTGTTTGTGTTGAGCTAGAGTACCTCCGTTGTAACGAGGCAGCACGGTGGGCAGGGCTGCCACCTGCCTCCTTAAGGTAGAGGCTGATAGACCTAGGTGCATTCCTTCCTGCAGAAATTCTAACACTTTTGGTATACCTGGCTGGAGAGGGTCTACTTTCTTTCTTTTAGCCCATCTGACGAAGGCCTTCCATGAAACGTTATACATACGTTTTGTGGAGGGACGTCTGGCCTCCATGATTGTATCCACCACTTCCTTAGTGTATCCCTGACCCAGAAGGATTAACCTCTCAAGTGCCACGCGGTCAGACAGAACCATTGTGGGTCTGGGTGCGCTAGAGGTCCCTGGGTTAGCATGTTCTGTGATATTGGAATCTGCCAAGGTTCTTGACACGATAGGCGTTTCAGACTCACGAATCATGGTCTGCGTGGCCAATACGGAGCTAACAGGATGACCTCGGCTCTCTGCTGAGAAATTTTCCGTAGCACTTTGGGTAGGATGGGGATTGGAGGGAATGCGTAAAGCAGCCCCTGTGGCCAAGGACTCAGAAGGGCATCTGTTCTTTCTGCCTTTGGATGGTAGTACCTTGAATAGAATCTTGGTACCTTGTGGTTTGAGTCCGAGGCGAATAAGTCTACTGAGGGGATACCAAATTTGGCGGTAATAAGATGAAATATTTCCTGCTCTAACTCCCATTCTCCCTCGTCGATACACTGGCGGCTTAACCAGTCCGCTTGCACACTGAGGCTGCCCTTGATGTGTTCTGCGTGTATCGAAGGAATGTTCGCTTGGGCCCAGACAAATATCGCTGATGCTTCGCGGTGCAGTGCTGGAGATCTGGAGCCGCCCTGTTTGTTTATGTATGCCTTTGTCGATGTATTGTCCGTTCTTATAAGAACGTGGTGACCTCTGAGTTTGGTGGCAAAGCTCAGTAGAGCTAGCTTCACCGCCCTCAGCTCCAGTATGTTTATGTGTAAGGTGGTCTCTTGCTGTGACCAACGCCCCTGGGTCATCAGTCCGTCCAGGGTGGCTCCCCAACCCGTCAGACTCGCGTCCGTAAATATCTGCAGAGGTTCGGCTTGAATGTACTGGGTTGTCTTGCTTAGTGTGGATGGCTTGGACCACCAAAGGAGACTGTGTCTGACCTGTGTGGGAATTGGAACTAATTTTATCTTCTTTCTGGCAATGTCCGATTGAAAAGGGAGAAGGAATGTCTGTAAAGGACGGGAGTGGAATCTTGCCCATGGCACCACCCCGATGCATGACACCATCAATCCCATAAGTCTCGCTAGAGCCATGAGTAAGGTTCTCTTTAGTTTGGCAGTGGAGAGGGCCAAGGAAACAATCTTGTTCAACCTGTCTTTTGGTAGCGCAATGGTGTTGTGTTTGGAGTTGATTCGCACTCCTAAGTGAGTCATGACCTGTGACGGTACTAAGGAGCTTTTCTGGAAATTTACTAGGTACCCATGTTCCTGGAGTACCTGCAACACCAGGTTCGTGTGTAGTCTGGATTGTGCCAAATTTGGAGCACAGATAAGGATATTGTCCAGGTACGGATGTACCTGGACTCCTTATTGTCTGAGGGCTGCAACCACTGTGATCATGGTCTTCGTAAAGACCCTTGGTGTTGATGTCAATCCGAACGGGAGTGCTCTGAATTGATAATGATTGCTCCCGTATGCAAATCTGAGATAACGTCTGTGGACTGGTTGTATAGGTATATGGAGGTATGCTTCCGTAAGGTCCACTGCTGTCATAAAGGTGCCAGGGAGGAGGGACTCAACTATAGATTTCACAGTTTCCATCCTGAAATGTCTGCGGACCATCCTCTTGTTGATGTACTTTAGATTGAGGATGGCCCTCCAGTCCCCGTTCTTTTTGGGGACAGTAAAGAAAATGGAGTATACTCCCTGGCATCTTTGTCGAGCAGGAACCTGTTCTATTGCCCTGATGTGTAACAGGTGATGGATAGCGGTAAGGGTTCTGAGGTGTTTCCCGTTTTAATGATATTGGGGACCGTAAGAAACGGTCGGAAGGATGGGCAGTAAGTTCTAGCATATATCCCTGTTGTAAAATTTTTGTTACCCATTTGTCTGGGTTGGACAGCGTCCACCGATGAGCGAACTGCTGTAACCTCCCTCCTACTTGTAGAGGGTTGGCGTCACTGCGGGTTAGACTTAGGAAACCTGTCCCCTTTTTCTGCTCTAGCTTGTGGGCCTTGGAATCTTTGGAATCTCTCTCCTCTACGAAAGGAGTGAGAGTTGCCCCATGCTCCCCTTGGTGAGCCCCATGATCCTCTCCGGTTGTCGGCTCTAAATCTAGGTGACACCTTAGACACCTTTCTGACCTGCATCGGTAATGCTTGCTTTTTATCCTTCGTTTCAATTAAGATGCTGTCTAGCTTCTCGCCAAACAGCCTGCCTTCTTTTATGGGGTAGGCCATGAGATTGGTCTTTGCCTTGAAGTCGGCGGGCCAGGCTCTAAGCCATAATGCCCTTCTGATTGACGTGACAGATGACATTGACCTGGATACAAAAGACATGGTGTCAAGAGATGAATCTGCCATTAGTGACACCGCACTTAGGACTCTCTCCAGACCACCTATAACCCTGAGGTTATCCTGTGGAACTAGTTGTAAAATCTTCTTTATCCACAAGTATGATGCCCTAGCAAATATGGACGTTGTGGCGCTGGCTTGAATGGCCATTGCTGAGGCCTCGTGTGATTTTCTTGCCAGGTAATCAGACTTTCTATCTAGTTGATCCCTTAAGGATCCGACCCCGTCCTCTGGGACTAATCCTGGTGACTGGAGGTCCAGTACCGGAGCGTCCACTAGGGGGACCTTTAACATGATCATTGCGTGTGGAGCGAGGGCATACAACTTTTTTATGTTAGGTGGAACTTGCCGGTTGGAAGCCGGGTTGTCCCACTCCTCCCTGACCACTCTTATGAAGAACTCAGGAAATGGAACTAAATTAGATTGAGGACGTGGTCTGGGGAAGCACTCCTTGACTCCCTGCTTTAACTTTGATTTGGTTTCCTCAGGAGGGCCAGTTTCCTCATTTAAATCCAAGGCTAGTATGGCCTTAGCCAACAGACCTTGGTAGTCCTCTCCTGTAAACAGCCTGGTGTGTTGTTCCACAGGCTGAGAGATATCCTGTATCAAATTCTCCTTCCTCTTTTTCCTCCCCATCGTCCTCAACAGATGAATATGTGGACTTGGAGAGGTCTGTCTGTGATTTCCCCTGGTCAACTACAGCAGCTTTCATGGCCGCCTTTGTGGGCCAGGCAGGATTTCTTATGACCCCTGAAGTACTGGGACCACCAACTCCTGCGGAAGTGTGAGGCTGAATAGGAGGGGTAGGCAAGTGGCTATCCGGATTCACCCAAATAGGTGGGGGTAACCTCGCCTGGAATGCCTGAAAAGCCTGCCATTGGCGCTGTAGAGCGCAGTTGATTAACTCATCTGCGCTTTCCCAGGAAAGAAAATGGCCTCCCGCCGCCGCTTGATTCAAGGGGGGGGTTGCCAACTCCCGCCTGGGCAGAAACCGTTGCCGCGAAATTACCCAGTCCCGAAGGGAGGGAAGCCGCCGCTGCCGCTACCGGAGAGGACGTCTGGGCTCTAGGAATCGATCCCGTTCCGTTAGGAGTCGAATCGGGTGTGCTCCGACCGACCTTAAGGCTGGCGCTAGTCTTGGCGCTCCGTCTCTTCCTTCTGCCGCTTGGCTGCAACGGCGCGGCTTTTCGCGCCTTTTTTGACTTTGGCTGCGTCGGGGCGGGCTCGCTAGCCACATCCATCTCCGGCCACGTTATGCTCCCTAATGGTCCGCAATCGCGGCCGTTGGGAGAGGCGGGGTTTTTTTGGATCGTTTGCACTAATCCCCTTTCATAATCTTTTTCAGAAAGGAGATCGTCCTCCCTTTGTAAAATGGCGTCGGCCATTTTGGGTTCCCCTATGCCTCAGCTCTCAACCACGGGGAAGGAAGATACAGCAGGAGGGGAAGGGAGGGGGGGTTTGGAATGGAATATGAGGGAAAGTAAAAAACACTCACGGATACAAGACCAACAGGACAAAACAGCAAATATACTCCTAACTGCTCCTTATCCTAGGAAGTAGGCACAGAGCTCCGCGATGGTGCCTGCTCTACCCGGCTAGGCAGGACAAAAAACTGGCTTCCTGTGGGCTGTTTTCCCGCCAAGGGAGACAGGAAGTTTTAAGTTTAGGTCCTGCCTACCCGGATGTAGAGGAAAACAACCCATCTATCAGGATGCCCTTGCCTCAGTGGAGAATGTATTGAACCTATCAGGATAAACAGTCAAACTAAGAACACCATGCTAGCAACCAGACTGAAGTATTTAAAGCATCTGTACAAATGTTTGAAAGACAACAATTAGAAATCAAAAGTTTTTAAGATAAATGATCAATATCAGAATTCTTTTTATTTTCCTTCTCTTCCTTATTCTCTTCCATAGACAGGCCATGGCTCAGTGGTAAAGCATCTATTTGGTATGCAAAAGGTCCCAGGTTCAATCCTCAGCATCTTTAGTTGAAATGGTCTGGCAGTAGGTGAAAAGAAACACTTCTACATAACACCCTGGAGAGCTGCTGCCAGTCCAAGTAGAGAATATCGACTTTGCTAGATCAGTGGTCTGATTTAGTATATGACAGCTTCATATGTGTGTTCATTTTATAATTATTGACCTGCTACCTGTGCACTTATTTTTATACTGCACTGAAAACAAACATGATTTATTTAGCACTTCAGTTAATCCTTACAGTTTTCATAGATTTCTTCACTTTTGAACCCTGGGCTATACACAGAGTCATTCCAATATGTGAAGGAATAAAAGTTACTCTCACCTGTCCCAATAAGACCTACCTGACCACTCTGGTCATATTCAGAGGTTCTGTTTCAGGTGCCCCTGCCATCTGAGGCTAGATGGGTGGCAGCTCGAGAAAGGGCCTTCGCAGTCTTTGGAACTCACTCCAGGGAAATTTATCTGTCTCCCACTATCATTTTCTTCCACCAGCAGATGAAGTCTTTGCTTTGTTTAGCATTCCTTCAGTAGGACATATTAGTCTCTCTCCCAGTTTGTGTGTTTTATTTAATTATTTTAAATATTTTATATGCATGTTAGTACTTTAAACACTGTTCCAAAGGTTCCAGTGTTTGAAATTTGGGGAACGCCAGTTCGGTGTAAAGCCGACATATAAATGTTTTAAATAAGCTAAATAAATAAAACATATTGCATGAATGTCAGATTTGCTATAAGAGTTTACAGACACAGAGCCAAATGTATATATGCCTCTATTGAAATACATGAATGTCAGGGCTAGAGCAGGTGTGACCAACAACAGAGGAACTAGCACAACCCCAACCCGTAGCCATATAATGGACTAAAGCATCCATAAAACAATATTATAAATCAGTCATTAAAAATTGCAACCTGACAGCACAGTAACCAAAAGCATATGAACAGTGCCTATCATGTGTCTTTCACCTCAAAAGATCTGCACAGTTGCAGATGGAACAAAACAAATACTGGGAGGGAGATAGCTTTTCTCAAACTCTGTGGAGCAGAAGTCAGATGCTCTCTGTTTTTGTTCTGTTCTAAATTGGTTCCTGACCTGGATAGCCTAGGCTCGCCTGATCTCATCAGATTTTAGAAGGTAAGCAGGGTCAGCCCTGGTTTGTATTGAGATGAGAGACTACCAAGGAATACCAGGGTTGTTATGCAGAGGAAGGCAATGGCAAACCACCTCTGTTAGTCTCTTGCCTTGAAAACTCTACTGGGTTGCCATAATTTGGCTGCAACTTGACGGCACTTTATACACACACAAAATGGGCACCAGCTTTTAAATCAAACTTGATTATTCAGTAGAGACTTAGCTGAAGATTTGCAGAGAAAACGATAGTCTTCAGTACAGGCACTTAGAGAGCCAGCTTGGTGTAATGGTTAAGAGATGCGGGAATCTTATCTGGAGAACCGGGTTTGATTCCCCACTCCTCCACATGAAGCCTGCTGGGTGACCTTGGGCCAGTCACAGTTCTATTAGATCCCTCTCAGCCCACCCGGAGGCAGGCAATGGCATATCACCTCCGAACGTCCCTTGCCTTGATAACCCTATAGGATTGCCATAAGTCGGCTGTGACTTGACAGCACTTTACACACACACACACACACACACAGGCACTTAGCGGGCTGCATCCCAAAGGTTCATCCCACTAACACTGGAACTTTTCTCCAGCACAAGCAGCCTTCACTGATGCAAAAAGATTTTCCACTGGCAGAAGGCCCTTTGCACCAAAAGAAATGGATCCAAAAGATCCAGCCTAATATCCACAGAAGTTACAACCATAAGTAACAGATGATCAATGGCAGCATTAGATGAAGTAGAGGGAATTTTTTTTTACATCTAAGCACTAGAGTGCATCTACAGAATTTAGTATACAGATTAGCAACAATATAGGAAAATAAAAGTATGTATTGTCAAATGCCAGAAAGAAAACAGAAGCTTAGGGGAAACTAAGAGTACATTTATATCCACTGTACATTAAGGGATCCTAGGAAATCAAAACCAGAAAATGTTATGATTTAGTTTCTTGTCAGGGGATAATTCCTATAGAAATCCCCATTGGAAGCATACCTATTCAGCCATTGGGTCGAATGAGTAGTTTCATTTAAGTAAGGTACGAAACCTATTCAAAGAAAAATAATGAGAAAAGGCAGCAACAGTTGACATTTAATTGGATAAAGATGGAGAAAAAATGAAAAACTAAAGGACAAAAAAGGGTATTATCAGAAGCTATTTGTTACCAAAGATGAAGCCTGAAGACAGGGGATGTAATTCTGGGAAAAGATCTCCTCTTCCAACTCTTAGAGCTCATAGATTATTTTAACTTCCAGTTTTTGTTGGCAAAAAAGTCATCACAGAAACCACTGAACTGTGCTGAAAATAACCTTGTATATCAAAGAGCACAGAGATAGAGTTCAGGCAATTTTAGACTGTGCGCTGTCAAACAAAAAGGAAACGATTTTGAAACATAAGAAAAAGGATAAACATTTGTGACATATACGAATGAGTCTTACGTTTCGATATTTTACTATTCACATTCCGATAGGGAAAGATCATCAACATATCTAAATCTCAATGTGGCCAAATCTGTGGATACTGAAATCCAGAGACTGGAGCCATTAACAGACAAGACATCTTTCCACAAACCTGAGAGAAGCCTCAGGATTCCAGAAAAATCATAAATTGTGATACTTTATCATTTTAATATAATATCTATAGTAATATATACTGTTAGTATTGACCACAAGATCCAATAAATGTTTCTCTGATCTATAATTAGAAATACATTAGGTTATTTTATTGTCTCGAATTGTTTAGAAAGTTTATATACCTTCAATTATATACCCCTGCGGTATATCTTTCCTACCTATAATTTATCAATTATAGAAAGGCCTACATTCTAGCCAGATGTCAAGATCTGCCTTCGACTGCTTTAGGAGGAAAATATAAGAAGGTTTCAAGAGCAGAAAGGCTGTGCCCTTGCAGGTCAGGGGACATTGACACTACTGAACATGTACTGTTCAGCTGTCCATTTTATCATGAGGCTTGGGTTAAATTCATTTCTCCCCTGATCAGTAGAGTCCCCACCAAGCCGGTTGAGTTCCTGACCAAAAACCCCCTGATGGGTGAAACTCCATATTATTTGCTCCCAACTGCCGAATTTTGCGCTACTGCAATTAAAATAAGCAAAATTAGGATGGGAAAAAATGGTTAAACTTTCTTATATTTTTAGAAGTATTAAGATGAAAAGTTTAATCATGTGATATGTACTAATATCTCATATTTTAATAATATTTAATATTATACTTTTATTTTTATTATACTTCCAATTATATTTTTTAAAATAGACATTGTAGACCCACTTCAGACTTACATAGATAAATATATATCTTGTCTAGAATGTATAAAACTATGTTACTAAATAGGTATGTTGTGCGTCCTGTATGTTGTGTGTTATGTTGTTGAAAATTTAATTAAAATTTCTTTAAAAAAAAAAAGATTCCAGAAAGATCCAAAATCTAAAACAAAAAAATAATGAATGGGGGGGGGGGGTTAAACCCCACAAAAACAACAGAAGCAACGCCTGTATCTTTAAAAAAGAAATGCCCTCAGTGGCTGTTCCTAGGCAACCATAGAGAATTGCCAGCATTCAAGTCTTGGTTTCTGTCAGTAAAAGCAAGGGAAGGGGGCAGGGACTTTTCCAGACTTGCTACCATGTGACTTGCATGACTCACTCAGGACTAGCTACTTGCTACTGTTTAACAGCAGCCACCCCACAAAAGCCAGTGTGGTGTAGTGGTTAGAGTTTCAAATTAGGGTCTGAGAGACCCCGGTTTGAATCACCACTCTTCCATGGAAGCTCACTGAGTGACCTTGGACCAGTGACACATTCACAGCCTAACTTACTTCACAGGGAAGATAAACTGTAGGAGAGGAGAATTATATAAGTTCCTTTTGGTCTCCAAAGTGGAGAATAGTGGGGTATAAATGAAGTACATAAAAAATAAATACAACTCAAAATGGAGGGGCAAATAAAGGTAGGCTGGCTAGTGAGTGGGAAGGAGAGAAGCAGTAAAAAAAGCAGAGAGAGCCTATAGGTGCTACCAGAGAGGAGGGAAAGGAAATAGTGGGGGAGGGCTAATGCAAACAGCAGTCCATGACAGCTTATATAACAAATATTCTTAAAAAAAAAACCAAGCTTCAGTTTCACCACACATGATCGTTGTTCCAGAAAGAAACAAACATTATTAAGAGCAGAGAAGGGCAGACTGGGGGGCACAGCTACGCTTTGGGCATGGCCCAGTATATATCGGACCTGGCCCAGAGGACTGAGGCCTTGCGAGTGAGCCAAAGGACTCTTGGCCCTTAGCCTGTGGCTCATGACCTGGGACTGGGACAATTGGCCTGTTGTGGTTTGGACTGGCTCCAGCATACAGCTAATTCTTGTATACTGCATAATTATTTTTATTTCTTTTATTGTACTCAATTGTATTTTTACTTGTTGTAAACTGCTTTGATTCCCATTAGGGAGAAAAGCAGCTGATAAATATACTAATCAACCAAGACTGCTTCAGATATTACAGTTTCCTTATAGCCAGTTAGAAAGAGAGATACACTTGCACCTGCAATATAAAAGAAGCTGCTCAAATGTCAGCCCATCACCATTGTATGTGCATAATGATATGTCACCACATGTCGGGCAATGGAACCCATAATAAGAAGGAATATATGCAAAAAATGGTCAGAATCCCCAGAAATAGAATGAGCTTGAATCCTAAATTTGAGAAAACCTGATAATCCGTGGTATCAAAAGCTGAACTGGCACCAGGCAAACAGGTGGGGGAGGAAGTTCCAGAGCTGCGATGCCAAAGCAGAATATTACACAACTCATTGACTGCTATAAAGCAGTAACTTTAAAATTACTAACAATCACAAGCCATTATTACTTATCTAAAACACTGGCAAATGTGTGTGTATTATATTCTTCTAGCCTTTATCAGAGAAGAATGTCCTAGTCAGGAATTTTGTTACAACTTGAAACTACATAGACAGTTCACACATGGCAGCTATAAAAAGACAGGAGACAATTTTCATTAGAGTATGAGACAGTGGTGACTGATTTTAAAGAGTGAGCCAGTGCACGTGTTCTAAGTCAAGTTCCAGTCATAACCGAGTCCCCATTTCATAGACAAAGCTACTAGCGGAATCCTTACATTCCTTATTTACTCAGGGGTCATTGTGCAGAGTATGGTATCCAACGCAAGAAACAAGTCCAATAAATATTTTATTACCAATGCTGCAGTAAGCAACAGAAAGAAAACTTCACCTCAACATGAGGCATGCGATAGAGCATTTTCATTCATTACCAGCCGCTACATATCCCTTGGGAAGTAAAAGAAAATGCTTAGAGGAAATGTAAACAAACATTTCAGAGAGACAGATGGGGTGAGTGGGTTACTCTTGTTTTATTTTACAGCAAGTTTCATTCTACAAGCTATTAGTAAGTGTTTCACACAGTCCTTTTACTCAATGCAGTTTTACAACTTAGGTACACTCCATGAAGATGGTCTAAATTCCTTTTACTATAATAGAACTGTGCTCTCCAGGTTATTCACACTGATCTGCACTTCCAGGCAGGGACAACATGAGAACCCGCTACCTAAGCCACCAGCATCTGGGATGTTCCTCTCCCTATCATCCCTATCAGCTGGCAGTCCAAGCTTCTTGGTATTTTGCCCAACAGATACAGCGGCATTTGGTGATGTGTCTTTTATTCTGCAAAAGCAACAACAAAAAATGGAACTATGCATTTTGGCAATCTGTTTTAATTAAAAGAAATAACAGATTTGAGTTGTAAGCCACCTTGGGATCCAATCCAAATGTAAAGCAGGGCATGAATGACTATATTGTACTAATCAAATGCAAAAAAATCAGTTTATTAGAAATCCGAGCTAGGCCGTTGAGGTAATTTCAAGTTGTTAGGGAACAAACACATGGCACACAAGACAATTAATAAGGACACTGAATAGGAGAATGCTATTATAACAAACTAGCATGAAATTTGGTATGTTTACGTAAAATGTTCTACGCTGCCTTTCTCCTAATTTGGGATCCAAGGTAGATGACAATCAATAAAGCAACAAAATTAAAAAAAAACATTAAAAACAACAATAGCACACAATAACAATAGCAAAAACAAAAAATAGCTTAAAATTCAGCCAGGAATAGGATGACAACCAAATTGCATAGGCTGGAATCCACAAGAGCGATTCCATGAACAGAAGGATTTTTGCCCACAGAGCATGACTTTCTTGCCTCCCACTGCAACCCAAAATGCACCCCAATATGCTGTTCCTAGGGTTCCCTGCCCTCCAGGAGCAGAATTTCAGATGGAATTTGGGGCTGCAGCAGGAAGCAACGAAGTTGCACTGCATGGCCAGAAATCTTTCTGCCCAAAAAAACAACTCCAGTGGAACCATGCCACATTGTGTCATGCACTACCACAGGTTTTTGACAGAGGCCACTAAATTTTACATTCTGTTCTATGGTATGAGCTGGCAACCCAGTCTGCTTTGAACAGACTAAAGGCAAAAGGAGAGCTCACCGGGCTGGAAGGAACGAGACTTTCTATACCTGCATTCCTATGCAGAATTACTCCATTCTAAGCCCATGGAGATCAACATGCTTAGAGTGCAGAAACTCAACACATATACAGTGCAATCTAATACTATGGGAAGGGGGTATCGTGGAAGAAGCTACATATTATTCTTGACAAGTCTAACTTGTTTACTATAAGTAAGATGCAGCTTTTTGGTTGCTAAATACCCCTACCGGCTCTGGCCACTGGGTACTACCAACTATAATATGTAACTTCTAGTTCTGAACTGTCTGTGTATTACCAATACATTACAGAGATCATCCAAAGTGACTCTGATAAATAATTTGAATTTATATACTTCCCTACATAACAGGTTCAGGCTTACTGATGATTTTAATATTTCCCCTCTTACTTTTCTGTAACCCACTAGCAAAAAGATTCTATTTCTTCATGAGTTCTCACTCTAGTTCAGGTTGTAGTACTACAGAAATTTCAATTGCACTCGGTTAAACACACTGCGTGCAAGAGAAAGTAAGGTTCACTGGAAACCCTATCAGTGATTCCCCAGATGTTTTCATTCAAGCTTTTCTCTGGGCATGAATAACAGCAGCTCTTATTCTCAAGGGTATACATCACAAAGACTTGTGCTGACCGTACACATGTAAAGAGAGCAGATTCACATATCTGTTTACCTACCCTGCTACCAATGTCTGCAAATTCGCTGAATACCTTGACATAGATTTTAAAGTGTGGTAAACTGAACACACATTCTCTGAATTCTGAAGCATTTCCTTTCAGGACAACAATTGTGTATTTAACCTATACTTGCCAGGTTTGGAATGTGTGTCTAAAAATATTCAGTGTTAGAGAGTTCTAAAGTGAGGCAAGTTGGAATGCTGGCTTGGCACAGTGATGGAGTTTAAACTGACAAGCAGAAGCACCATGTGATGTACCACAAAAATCTTGCAAGAAGGGGGATCATATGTGTGACAATCCCCAAGGTAAAACACTCCCGATGCATATAAGACCATCATGACAGGGGAAGAGCTACCCTAGAGCATTCACCCTAGCATGGTAGGGAAAGGAAAAAAGCCTCCAGAGACTGAAATAGTATAATCCGACAACGTATCATTTTGTCTGTCTTTTACTTGGGAGCCAGCATGGTGTAGTGGTTAAGAGCAGTGGTTTGGAGTGGTGGACTCTGATCTGGAGAACCGGGTTTGATTCCCCACTCCTTCACATGAGCGGCGGATGCTAATCTGATGAACTGGATTTGCTTCCCCACTCCTATACATGAAGCCAGCTGGGTGACCTTGGGCTAGTCACACTCTCTCAGTCCCACCTACCTCACAGGGTGTCTGTTGTGGGGAGGGGAAGGTGATTGTAAGCCGGTTTGAGTCTCCCCTAAGTGGCAGAGAAAGTTGGCATATAAAAACTAACTCTTCTTCTTCCAGTTGTCCATTTTAGCTGACAATTAAGAGAAGTAAAACAGGTGGATAGTGCGGAACCAGAACACAGCACTGTGACAAAAGCAGGCCCTCTGAACCAATTCACAAATTACAAATTTCACATGGCAGACAAGTGGACTGTCATCAATATCCACACTGGAAGTTCCATGCTAGAAGCTTAATGTATTTGTGGCCCAATAGGCATCAAGACCACGGTATGCAGGGAGAGGGTTCTTAAGTATTTCTCCTGCATAATTTTCCTGACCTTGAATGGCCCCAGGGCTAAATTTTCCCTACTGAGAAAGCTTTCATGTCATGACAGACCTCGTCTGTCATCTGGATTTTGTAAAATATGAACCAGCCTTCAGTCCCCAATGGTTCCCAAGTCAGAGACATATGAGGGACACCCCCAACCAAGAAAAAGCACACAGCTCTTCTATCATCTGATTTGGGCCCTTTAAAATAAGATTTCATACTGTTAAATCTCTTATTAAAATTATGTTTTCACAAACTAACCTAATCTTAAGGAAGACAAAATTCTTATTCAAACTATTAAGTGAATTTCAACAAGTCAGTATCTGACTAGTAATTATTATAGGCCTTGTGAGACACACTAAACACACATTATCTTTGTCACCAACAATATTGTAATGAATATGAAAAAGTAGTCTTGTAACACTTTCCATCTTAACAAAAAGACTCCCCCCTAAACCTTCTACACCTAATCACATTTTCCCATCTTCAAGTACCCCAACATTCATTTTTCAATACTTTTAATCCTTACACAAACCAATTCTCAATCTCTTAATGCATTCCTCATAACAGCAGTCACCTCTATCTTATTTAACGCCTCTTTCCTTCTATTTTTTTTAATAAAAATTGGTTTTCTTCAGATAGCTCTTTACATTCAAACTCCTGCTACTTTTGTACATGTTAGAAATATTACTCTTAGCATTCAGCAGTGAAGAAAAAAAGCACTTCAACACATACCTACTTCAGTTTCTTGACATACTGATGGAAGTATTATAAGAAGGAAAAGCCACTGGAAGCTCACTTGCGTTGTAATGGCAGTGCTCGGTTGTGGTGAGCTTTCTCTGGTGTCAGGAAGATGCCTATTTGTTGTTTCACTTAGCAGGTTTTCCCCTCAACTGAAAATGTCAACTTGTTTGCATTTTGTTTCTGTTAGCCTAGGAGAACGTTCATGCGCAGAATCTAAATGCTGCAGCTTTGATAAATAGCCACAACCCAAACGGATTTGTAAAAGCAGCAGCACCTATGAAGCTAGAAGAACTTTGATTGATCATGTTTACTGTGAGAGTAGCAAACATTACTGCCTTATAAAAATGTTTGTATCCATTCTTTTTTTGCAGCACTGCTAGAATTATCAGTCCCATTTGTTCGTGTGTGTGTGTGTGAGTAATATGAAATGCTCAACAAGATGTTCAGCAAGTCTGCTTATACCACAATGAAACTTGAAAGGTAGCATATAGGGCTGCCAGCCTCTAGGTGGGAGCTCAAGTTCTCCCAGAATTTCAACTGATCTCCAGACTTAGAAATTTGTCCCCTTGGAAACAATGGCAGCTTTGGAAGGTGGACTCTACGGCATCACATCCCTGTTTAACTCCCTCCCTGGCCAAAACCGTGTATTCCCCAGGCTCTACTAAAATACCTGGGAATTTCCCACTCCGGAGTTGGCAACCCTAAGCTGAACTGAGCATTAATGGCAGGAAAGTCTGTGTCCAGGGACGGGGGAATCATGCTTGATATGAATACCCATCTTCAGATAGCACTGAGAGCCTGCTTAAAGTAACCTATTGTTTAAATATCTCATTCTTCTGCCTGCAGCTGGCTCTCTTTGCAGGGTAAAATATTTCTCACCAAGTGGCACCTGTGCATCTATTATATACATGCTAAACGTAATATGTTAGTCTTCCACATGCTGAAGCCTTCAATGTGTTTTGTGTTTCATGAAGTGTATTTTCTGTGGAAATTCAAGTTACATCAACATGAAATCTTTGCACCCATGAGTGAAGTGGACATGCGTGTTTTAATATATTTAGTTATATAATATAGTTTTTGTTGTTTTTAATATATTTAGTTATATAATATAGTTTTAAAATTCATCACCACCATCAAGTGTTAATAGCAGCGGTTTAGTACACTCTTTATTTTAGTCATATTTAACCAGATCCATTCTTTAGCCTTCTTACAATGCCATAATGATCTCTATTTACATTCCAGAGCAAAGCACAGAAAAGTAGATTTTCTGTACTGCTGATTTTTGTTTACCCTTCCTAAACATGTAATGACACTTGCTGACTTAATAGGCACTTGGTTTTGTTTTTGGAGTATTCTCTAGCAATAAGAGTCAATATTACAGAATTCAAGCACAGTTATAGATGGCAAAACGTTTGGGCATCCATCTGTAGCTCCTTAATCTCTAAAAGTAGTGTAAAAATTGTTCTGAGCTTCAAAGTATGCAGTGAAACCTCATTATTTGGCAAATAATACTTCTGGATCAGACTTGGTTACAAGTCTGGTTACACTTGGTTACACTACCAAAATGGACCAGGTATTTGACCAAAAACCTTGCATTGGATGACACAACATCACCCACCCTACCCAGATCTGTCAATTTCTGTATCACAATTCAGTGTTCTAGGTAAAGATGGGAAGACTCTTCCTCAACTTAACTTTAGACATTGGTTCCTCAAACCTATTTTCCCCAAACTCCAAATTATGAACCTGTCAAACTCCCAATGACATCATTAGGCATGCAACAAGATCCAAAGGCCTCTTCCAAAATCTGTTTTGAGCACTAACTCCTGCCCTCAAGAGTGCCCCATAGCTTGCTCTGCCACTT
Source organism: Euleptes europaea (assembly GCF_029931775.1). Taxonomy (NCBI): domain Eukaryota; kingdom Metazoa; phylum Chordata; class Lepidosauria; order Squamata; family Sphaerodactylidae; genus Euleptes; species Euleptes europaea. The sequence continues at coordinate 46,913,088 of NC_079312.1, read as the reverse complement.
TTTGTCCTGGTAGCAGCAGCCCCAGAAAGACTCCACAGGGCACCTCCGCAAGAAATCTCCATTTCCCCTTTTCCCAGCAACTGGAAAGCTGAAATGGCAAAACAGGGGGGCGGGAATGGAGGCATATTTACAAAGTTAAGATCTTGAGGATGGTCCACAGTTCAGTGATAGAGCACCTTCTTCAAGTGAATAAATTCTTAATCCCTGGTATCTCAAACTTAGAGAATTTCACAGAGCATGGCTATGGAAATACTTGATCAGAATAGACAATATTAACCTCAGTGGACCAACAGCATCCTTCATCTGCCAAGGAGAATGTGTGTCGAGTCCCTTTTACTGAGGATTCAAGACTGTCCAATGCAGAACACTTTCAATGGTAATGCCAATCATCTCATCTGATGTGATAACACAACTTTAATTAATAGGCAATAATCGGAAATGAATAGGCAATAACCAGAAATATCTTGGAAGAACAACCTCACCCAGAGTTGATCAGATCATAAACCAATGCCTGATCTCATCCATGGACTTTCTGTTCAGTATCTCATGGTCTATGACAGAAGCTACCTTTACAAATATCCACCTAAATCACTGAGTCCAGCAAACCCCTGCAAAACATCAATAGATTGGTCTTTAACCTTTTTTTTATGGTAAAGGGACAGCCATCTGATGTGGGAAGACACCAATGACAGCAAGTAGCTCTTGCCAGGATTGTGCAATTCTTGTTTTCAGGAGTGGAGTTATCCTACTTCAACAGAATCGTATTTGCATATTACAAAGTCAGCATAAAATGTCACATTTGCATTAAGGAATTATAGTAGGGTTCATGTATGCTTGATATAAGAATATAAATATTCAGCAGCTGCAAAATGATTGCAGGGAAGACTAAATGCTCACTTGTAAACCACAGTACAACTCATATATCATGAAATATGTGAAAAATACTCTAGGCAAAACATGCCATGTTAAACAAATTGGGTTGGACCGTATTTGATTTGCAAATTAAAATGAACAACACACCAGTAAAATATTTAAGTCAGTATCAAAAAACAGGAGATACGGATGAGGAGTACTTGTTTGACACTTTTGTGGTGTGTGTAACTGTGTTCATGCATGTTCTTGCTATCATGGTGGTTTAAATAATTTAAGAGGTGAAATAAAGACAAGGGTCACCTCACCAGGAAATAAACCACCATTTTGTACCCCCTGTGAAAGCAAAACCTTCAGCTGTAATAGCTTGTCTGTAGCCATCAGGGGCAGCAGGACTCACACCCAAAGTCCGTGGGGTGAAATCAAACTCAGTACCAGTCCACAGGTAGAGCACTGAGGCATTTACTGCATCTTCACTACCCTGCCACAACTATGGGCACAGTTCACCCAGGGATACAGTCATTTACAAGGGGGATGGATCAACATTGCTCTGTCCTAACCTCAGGCCCAAGTACTCATCTCAGGCACCCTTCCTCTACCCCCTTCCCTTTCTCCCCCTTGCTCTCTGCACCAGTCTCCAACTTGGCCAGCTCCTCCCCTCTGATTCCACTTCTCTTCTTCTTAGCTCCTCCCCTCTAATTCCACTTCCCTTCTTGTAGCCCTGACCTTTTTTTACCAGGTCTTGCCCCTCTCCATCCCCCCATCTCCATTTTCTCCCCATCCTTGACACGACCCAGCTGAGGCCACATGGAGCTGAAGAGCCACTGCTCCGGGATCTAGCCCCACCTGGCTCTCCTCTCCAAGACTGGCTTCGTGGACTCTCACACTGTCCCATGAGTGAGGATGCTTGTATGGATACCAATCTCAGCCCTGCTTTGCCACCTTCCTCAGTTGGATACTCACCCTGCTCCTTCCAGCTGACTCATGCTGGGCAGAGGGTACACGCTTGCCACAATGGGCTACCAGTAGCTCAGTTCATCCTCTATTATTCTGACTGTTTGGCAAGTTACTGAGACTCAGCTTTGAATTAGGAAAGTCACTTCTGTCACCAATTCACAAAAGCAAACCACTGTCAGCTACCCTACGAAATCTGGGAATATTAGTACTGACCTACCTTACATGATTGTTGTGAAAATAATTGGGACAATGCACTTCAGCCACTGTGAACTCTTTAAGCATCATATAAATGCTGAAAGCATTATTGTTTTAGACGTAATTGTTCCTATTGGATCGTATCAAACACCACATAAAACTAAAATAGGTTAAAAATGCTTTTAAAAAGGCACAATATTTAGTTGTAACAGAGCCATCCAGTTCAGAAAAAAAATTGCCTTCAATTCTCTTTTTTTTAAAACAATAAAATAAGGTCAATTAGCATTCTTGACAACATGCTAGCAGCCCAAGAGAAACAATGAATAATTCAAATCTGGAAAAAGGAGAACAATTGAGAAAATAAATATTTTAATGATCTGCCCGTCTGCAACCAGTCAGTAGAGACAGAGTAATAAAATTTCAGATTAAAAGGAGAGCACATGGGAAATGATTCGGTAGATTATTAATTGATTTCAAAATTCCCTACATATTAACTTTCAGACTGCACAGAACAAAGAACCAACCTGGCATGTAGCCGTGGACAATATTTTCTTCTAAAAATAAGTAGGGTAACAAAAACCATTTTCAGGCAATAAGATTCAACAGATCCTGTTTTTCTAGGATAATAGATCATGTGACCAGCCCCCTCCATCATGCTTCGTAGAACCAAGTTAGGATATGGAAACATTTTTATGAAGCTAAGTATCACTACAAGATACCAGAAGCACAGGCCAATACAATGAGAGGTAAATAAGAAATAAAACAAAAACTTTAAGATACAGACTGTACTTACCTTCAAGGCATGATATCAAGTCCTGATTCAGTTCACCGTCACCTGTAAAAATATATATGCAGGATTACTGATAGAAAGCTGTTTGACTTCTATTGTTTGGGAGACAAAGGATTATCAATTCAAGTAAAATGACTCAATCTACAGAAGAGTGAGTATAATAGACTGACATATTTCACAGCAAATTATCTGGGATAGCTAGTATCACTTCTCAATAAACAAAACCATGAAATTGTGCAACTGCAAATTGGGGTGGGGTTTTTTTGCTTGTTTTTCGAAGTATTACCCAATTCCTGTAAGACTGACTTTCCTTGGACTATTCCTCCTGTACAACAGACATTCAGCAAAGAAATTTAGCCAGTTAAAGCAAAACATGCTAAATCATACACTCCACTGGGTTATTCCACCACATGAATCACTGCTTCTTTCTACTCAAGTTATTTCCTCTTTCTTGAACAGCTCTCGGCAGAAATGCATGACTCTCAGACCTTCTATGTATAATCTCTCTCCTTCAAGTTCAGTTATTCCACCTGTAGCTATCTGAAACTCATCTATCCGCTGCCTAGACTCAACACCCAACTACCCAATACTGACTTTAGGCAGAACAAGTTCTTTTTAGTCTGCCAAGCTACTTCAAAAAGCCTTGAGCGCCCATCATCTGCCCAGATGTTCTCAGCACACAAATCTCAGCAATCTCAGACTTGGAACTAACAGTCTGCAACTACACAAAGAATCTCAGCACAAGTTTCCCCAAAATAGGACAGATCCAAAATTTGAATTAATGATAAGTAGGACTGAATCATTCCCTCTAATTATATTTCACAGAAACTGATACAAAACTTATTTACATAGAAATATTACACAAAAGGTAATATACCTTTAAGATGTAGCAAATGCCCAAACCACAACTGGGTGTAGAGTTGCCAACCTCCAGGTAGTAGCTGGAGATCTCCTGCTATTACAACTGATCTGCAGCTGATAGAGATCAGTTCCCCTGAAGAAAATGGCCGCTTTGGCAATTGATTCTACTTCACAAAACCAATCTGTCATTTGAGCCTACTCATACCACTCTCAAACTCAAAATACTAAAAAAAAAATCAGCTTCTAAGGATCAGAGGAGACAGCACAGGTTTTGTGGCCCACCCTGTGTCAGATGAAACACACATTTGCGAGTTTTAGGGTGCTCTTCCGCTCTTCCATGTGTGGTATCCAGTTAGTACCAGGACTATGGTACACATAGACAAGGGGCTTCAGCCTTCCCCCAGCGCCATTGTCTTAATCGGAAACAGTCCTGCGGGGAGGTGCTACTGGGCCTGTCAGGGAAACCCACGTGTACCCCCCAGAATACGCTGGTATCTCCTCATAGCATCCCACTGGGATGGTTTCAGGCTGGGAAGATGAAGCAGGAAGGAAGTCCCTTCTCCATGTGTGCTGTGGTCTTCATCCTAAGTGGTGCCACATGCGCTGTAACAGAGAACCCACAGCTCAAATATGATACTGTTACCTCTGATAGTTTAGGGGGAGCTCCAGACCCAACCTGTGTGCTTCATAATGTGCACAGATGATGGCACTCCCTTTTAAAAAAAAAGTGGTTGTTTTTTCTTTTTAATAATCACAAGATGCTGCCACAATTGAACAACCAGACAGGATGCCAATGTGATGTTTCACTGGAACATGCAAATTATTGGGAGAACCGTATGACCCACAGGAACTCTCTTTCCCACATTCTGGGGACAAAAAAATACGTCTGCATTTTTAAATTCATAGAATCATAGAGTCGGAAGGGACCACCAGGGTCATCTAATCCAACCCCCTGCACAATGCAGGAAATTCACAACTACCTCCCCACACACACCCAGTGACCCCTACTCCATGCCCAGAAGATGGCCAAGATGCCCTCGCTCTCATGATCTGCCTAGGATTATAGAATCAGCATGGCTGTCAGATGACCATCTAGCCTCTTCTTAAAAACCTCCAGGGAAGGAGAGCTTACCACCTCCAGAGGAAGCCTGTTCTACTGAGGAACCACGCTAACTGTTAGAAATTCCACAAGTAAGAAGCTAATGTATGGAGAGGTTTTTTTAAATATTTTTAAATATTTGACTTTAGCCATTTTTATGTTACCAATATACAAAACTGTCCAAAAGCAATGACATTTGATCTAAGTAAGCACTGTGATAAGCATCTTTAAATTGCTACAAGCATCTGGACAGAAAATGTTGGCCACAGTAAAGAATGAAATAAATCTATTAACCTCAGTGGTAATCATACTAGCTGATACCAGGGTTCAGCTTGTCCTACAGACTACGAATCAGACACATATCCAAAACCCTGTCGGAAGGTCAAATCTCATTTTATGCACCAAATGATAAGCTTACTTTATTTCTTCTCACATAAAAAGAATGCATCTGTACAAATATAACAATAAAAATATGCCCATGTTTGCGGCTATATCATTTATATAACACTACTATAATAAACAAGAAACATTAAAGAGCTTTATGTAAGACACTGGCACATACCTAGAAGCTATTCTGTTTCCAGCAAAAAAAAAAAAAAAAAAAAAAGCCTCTTTTTCCTTTAATTGAGCCTAGAAGTTTCCCACTGAATTCATTGGTAGGGTTACTTACTTCCTAGCTTATTTAACAATTTTGCCAGCTGTAATTCTGGCTGGAGAATTGTGTGTTTCTGTTTCAGAATGAAAGGATTATGGCTTTGTCTTTAAAAGTATGTAGTGTGCACATATAATTAGACTCTAACCTGGAGACCAACTGTGACATATCTTAGCCAGCAAAAGTGAGTCATGTTCAAAAGCTGCAAGAGATTCCAGCAGCCCTGGCTCTGTGTTTTTTGTGCCATATCTTTTATTCTTTGCACTGTAGTAGCTTTCACTCAGATTAGCTGGAGGGAAGAGAATTCTTCTAGCTCAAGCATAATGGCTTGATTTCAAGCGTGTGGGACTGAGCAACACAGTTGTTCTGTGGCCTCCCTGAACGGGAATAAAGTGGAAGAGATCCAGATGGGGCTCTTCTTAAGTCTGTACACTGCTAGAGATCAAAAAGGTAAATATTTGAGATTTGGAGCAATAGCTATGTGGACTTTGATATAAATTGTAAAGGTTGCATGCTTTTTGAGGAACTTTATTTGAACATACATTATTGAATTTTCTTCATATGTTCTCATTTGTTTACAAGTACAGATAGGAGGCTAAGCTGTCAACCAGTATAGGAAGAGAAAATTAAAAACAATCTCAATATCAGACACCACAAGGTTGCAGAATCTAGAAAAGCATATTGCCACAAAGAATTCCAGCTTGAAGTTTATTTCTAAAAGGCTAGACTTGTAAAAAGGACAAGATGAGAGGCTTTAATTCTACCACACTAAAAGGTTAATTCCCCAATCTGTACTCTAACCACAATGCAAACAATTACAAGATGCATGTGGGGAGGCAATTTAAGTGTTTAAGAAGTGTCCTGCTGGATCAGACCCGTAGTCCATCAAGTTTCTTGCAGCAGTCAACTAGTTGCCATAGAGGGCCAAAGCCTTCTTACCCTGTTGCCTTATAGTACTGTTATTTCGAGATATACTGCCGCTGGATGTGGAAGCTAGTCACCAGTGATGGACCCCTCTTCCATGAATCCATCTGATCCCCTTTATAAAGCCATCTGTGCTAGTGATCATCACTATATCTGCTATTGAATTCCACAATTCCACAGTTAATTACTCACTGGTTACAGTAGTATTAGCCTTTTCCATCATAAATGTATTGCCCATTAACTTTGTTGAATACTCCAAGTTCTAGTATTACAGGAGAGAAAACTTCTTCTATCTCCACTTACATAATTTTATAAGCTTCTGTCATGTTTCCTCTTGTGGGTGTGTGTAAAGTGCCGTCAAGTTGCTGCCAACTTATGGTAACCATAGCAAAGGTCTTTCAAGGCAAGTGAGAAGCAGACATGATTTGCCATTGCCTTCCTCTGCAGAGTCTTCAATGGTGGTCTGCCGTCCAAGTACTGATTCTGCTTAGCTTACGAGATCTGACAGGATCAGGCTATAACATGGTGTCTTCCTTCTTGTCCCCTCTTAAGTCATATTTTTTTCTAAACTGAGAAGTCCCAGGCTCTTTAGCCTTTTCTCACAGCAAAGGTGTTCCGATCACATCTTGGTTACCCTCTTCTGTATTTTTTCCAGCTCTGCAATATCTTTTGAGATATCTAAATATCTTTTGCAATATTGCAGCAGACTGTATCCCAAAAGAGGCAACACCATCTATCTATGCAAGGACATTACAATACTGGGTATTTTATTCTTGGTTCCTTTCCTAATAATCCCCAGCCTGCAGTTGCCTTTTTTTTTTTTTTTTTTACCACAGCCATACACAGAGTTGACACTTTTATCCCTTTCCCTTAAAATTATATTTAGTTAAGGGGGTGGGTTGCTCTAACCTTGCACTTACCCACATTGAACACTTGCACTGTTGCCCACCTCCAACTCCAGACCCTTTATGAATAAATGTAATAGAACTGGTCCCAAAACCAATTCTTGTGGGACCCCACTGCCTACTTCTCCATTTCAGAAAATGTTCATTTATTCCTCATCTGCTTCCTCCCACCTAACCTATTCTTAATCTATAAGAGGGCCCATTTTCTTATCCCATGACTGCTAAGTTTGCTTGTTACTCTGACCTCCTATTTCTACACTTAAAAGCAAGTGTATTTAAACTATATTACCACCCAGCACACCCCTAGCAATTTAACTTTAAAGTATCAATCAGCCTCTAGTCAACTCACATGCTTGCACAGGTAAAAAGTTTAACTATGAAGTTACTATGAAACGAACCCAACAATCTCCTATATGATTCTATATAATGCATTACAGTAAGGCTGAGTGAAACTATAAAACTGCTCAGAAATTTCCACAGCCATTGTTCTGTAAATAGCAATGAAGAGCTTCAACATGCGGGTATGACATTGGTTTCAAAGATATAGGCAATAAACATTTTATTGTGATTCCCTTCACTGCTACTGAGTTTTCTTCCCTCAGGTGTACTTTCCAAAATCAAAGAGATCTGTTTTTAACTGATTCCTATTTTACATGAAGGAACAGAAGGAACATTCAGAAGGAAACACTTGAAGAGAAAAAGAATGGTCCTCCCTTCATTTCACACATCTTGCCACTTAATTATGAGGAGCGGGGGGAACCTGTTTTTTTGCTAGTTAAAACCAATGTTCCAGTGACATCAACCACAATCTATACAATATAGTCCAAACAGAACACTTTGCCTTATCTGTTGGCTATGAAAAACCTTAAAATTGCACTGGAACACAGCTAAATTCTGATGAGGCAGTCATGTTTTGGCTATTTATACATGACAGAAAGGTACACTAAGCCATCTCTCCAGCATTGCCATAAGTTTACATGAATGAACCTCATGCTGAGCTGGCCTTCAGTACCGTGAATAAAAAATTTTCCAGGTACAGATGGAGGCGATAAACTAGAGTCAGCAGTAATCCACTCAAGTGAATGCTGGCAGTTGTTCTTAAACAGTATCCCTACTACCATCATGCATGCAAAATGCATGCTCTGACGGCTTCCATAGGAGATCCATTCTCGATTTGATCTGCCACAGGTGAAGGCACAGGGCCAAGCTGGAGCTGGCTCTCCACACTGGAGTTGGAGACCTGATGAAAGGAGCTATCCAAAAGCTCGTCTGGAGAGCTGTTGAACCAGAAGCAACTGAATAGTTATAAAGGAAGCCACTGTCCCATAACTTCCTGCTAAGACTCAGGAACTAGCATCTTCCTCCTGTGAACAACTAGATGAGGGAAGTCTCTGGGCTGCCAGGTGTGTGCTCTTCCAACTGGTCCAGGCTCCAGCCCTGGTTCTCAACCTCTTTTGCTCATTGGAGATTGTGACCAGACTTCCAAGCCCTCAGAGAAGAGTGTTGGGAATACATCTGGTACAAAAACAAGGAAGGTGATCAACCCCTTGGGGATAGATTCCTGGATAAATTTGTTCAAGCAAAACCGTACATTCTAGAGGAGATCATACATTAACTTCTTTGGAAATACCATCCACTTGAAAAAGGAGCACCTCATGTGGCTATCTGGATACTTCCTCTTGTAGCTCGTTAGACTGAGCTTTGCCCCTTTATCTTCTTCCTCCTAGGTTCTGAAGATGAATGAACTCCATGCTTTTGCTTTGAGGACTGGCCTGAAAGTTGCTTCAGAGCTCAAGGTGCAGAGACCAAACATCAGTTTCCATCAAGGAAAAACAACTGAGTAATGTGAAGAGTTTTATTCCATAAAACTTCTCATTATAATTTAAGATTGCTACATGCCTGCTCCCATCATTTAAGCCTACCCAGAGTACTGAGAGATGGATTTACTCCAAGGAATACTATTTTACTTCTTTCCCAGTTTACTTGATAAATTATCAAATACATTAGTCTTTGGTCATATAATATCTGAATCACAACCTCCACTCGTCATCAGTGGGTTTTTTTTTATAATAATTTTATTGGTTTTTATAATACAAATTTTCCATGATAGTAAACAACAATAAAAGCAATATGAAATTCAAAATTCTAACTCTATGTTGTTATGGTTTCTTGAATTCATAACAAAAAAAAACAAATTAAAGGGAAATTTACGACTTCCCCATCACCTCTCTCCGCCTCTTAATAAAGTATTCATCCCATCGTAATTGGTCTGATCTTAACTATCATAAATTCATTTAACTTTCATAAAACATCTTCTATTAATATAAATGATTATAACTCTTAATATTAATTGTGTCCTCTAGATCAGATTAATAAGTATTCTTCCATTTTCCCCAGTTTTAATTCATATTCACAATATTTCATCCAATCCTCCCATTCCCCTAAAAATCGAACATTGTCTTTTTCATTTAAAATGGCTGTAAGTTTTGCCATTTCCACCAATTCAAACATTTTCCCAATCCAGTCTTTTTTCTCGGGAATTTCTGCCCCTTTCCATTTTGCTGCATAAAGCAGTCTCGCAGCTGTTGTAGCATAGATCAAAAAAGTTCTTTGTATTAGCAAATCATCAGGTATCATACTTAATAGCATCATTTCTGGTGTTTTGGGTATATTTTTTTGTACTATTAATCTCAATTCATTGTAGATCATATCCCAAAAATCTTTAGCTTTATCACAAGTCCACCACATATGATAGAAGGAACCAATTTCCTTATTACATTTCCAACACTTAGGGGATGTCACTTTATATATCTTTGCAATCTTCTTAGGTGTTAAATGCCATCTATACATCATTTTATAAATGTTTTCTCGAATTGATTGCGCATTTATTCCTTTCAAATCTTTTGACCATAGTCTTTCCCATTTATTTAAAGCAATATCATGTCCCATGTTTTGAGCCCAGTCGATCATAGTTGGTTTAATTGTCTCCTGCTCACAATATATTGTTAAAAGTAGATTATACATTTTCGAGATCAATTTCAAATTGTTATCTAATAACATCTTGTGGAAAGGGGACTTTTCTTTAGAAAATCCATTTTTCATATCTTGTACAAAAACTGATTTAATCTGACAGTATTGCAACCATTGTAGATCCTCTTTAAAAAATTGAAATTCCTTTAATGAACATTTTTTCCCTTCCCATTTAATTAATTCCAGGTAGATTATAAATTTGTCCGGTCTAAGTGGACGTAGTGTTAACATTTCTTGCGGTGAAATCCACATCAGTGTTACTGGTTCCAAAATATGTTTATATTTCATCCAAATACGCAATAAAGAGGACCTGATTATATGATTCCTAAATGATGCTTGTATCTTGATTTTGTTATACCATAAATAGCCATGCCATCCACTAATATTATTAAAGCCTTCAAGCTCCAGTAAACGTGTATTTGATAAGGTAATCCAGTCTTTTAGCCATGTTAAGGCTACCGCTTCAGCGTAAAGTTGAAAGTTTGGTAATGCTAAACCTCCTCTGACTTTAAGGTCCACCAAATATTTATAAGCAATCCTCGGTTTTTTCCTTGCCAGATGAAGTTTAAAATGTCCTTCCTCCAAATATCAAAGTATTTAACATGTGATATTATAGGCAAGTTTTGGAATAAGAAGAGCATCCTTGGTCACTCGTCATCAGTGGTTGAGGGCAGAGACGGCATCTTAAGCTGGCCTCCTTCCCCCCTTTTCCTGACCACCTTTTCCTTTCCCCCCTCCCTTTTCCCCATGCTGGTTCCCTTCCCTTGTGTTGGTCCTTGTCATCCATCTCCTCCCTCCTGAGGTATGACATCAAACTGAACGGCTGAGTGACAGCCGCCGTAATAACACCTCTCCTTGTAAGAGGAAATTGATATGACGCCATTTATAGATAAATGTGTCAAGTTCAGCATTGTTTTAAAAGTTTTAAATATTGTTTTATGTATGTAAATCTACAATGTTAGCTACCCTGAGCCCAGTTTCACTGGGGGAGGGTAGAGTATAAATAAAATTTCTATCTATCTATCTATCTATCTATCTATCAGGAATTCATATATCATTAACACAACATATTAGTGATGACAGCCAAACTAGAGAGACACATACTTTAATACATTTAAGTTCCTGCCTTTTTGTATGCATTTTAGGTACATTCACTTCACTACCCTTTAAGTCAGTCCAGCCACAATAAATGAAACCTGTCTGGCAGAAAAAGATGTTTCACAAGTATAAAATTTTCATGAAGTTGTTTTCATACTGTATTTACACAAATATTCACTTCAGCAATAGGTGCTACACCTTTTTTCAGAAGTATGAGCAATTTAATTTTCAAGGGTTAAAGGACAGGTGGTTAGCAGTAATTTATTCTAGAAGTAATTGAATTTATAATGTTAAGATGCTAACCGTATGCACATTACTTGAAAGTCTAATTTATTTCAGTGCAGTTTACCCTAACATATACCTAGTTAATCAGCTGCAGTTACTAAGCACTCATGCAACAGAAACGCTAAGTTAGCAGTTCCCCTGCCAGAATCAAAAGTTTTCTGATCTGTTAGATCCTTCTTCAGCACCCATGTTCCTTAAAGGTAGCAACACTGAAAATCTCCAATTGTAACATTTCTAACTCTGAAGTCACATTAAGAAACAGGATTATAAATATCTTATTGATTTGGGGGGTTAAAAATTGAATTTGTCAAATGTAATGAATTAGTTTCACGAAAGAAATAAACATTGACCTTCTTGATTCAGTTGACAGTATTATCCTTACACACCTAGACTCTTTATAGCAATGGTCAGAGGTAAGAGAGGGAAAAAATAGAGGTCTTTTTGTAGCCAAAAGTATTAGCTATTGAACCTTTCTCTTCTCTTAGGCATAGGTTTTTCATATGCACAGCAATATCATCTGTGCACTCCCCAATGTGTTAAAAATAAAAAGGTGTACATATTAAAAATTGGTAAAATATTGCCCTTATGCGAACAGGTGGAACATATCTGTCAGCAAAAATAAATGACTGCTGAAAACTATAGTACATACTATAACACTCTGGCATATTCATTACCTTTCTAGGTGAAATGAAACATGGTGCAATTTGCTTGGCTTCCAAATGATACTCATACTGTGCTTGAACTGCTGATGAAGTGATTCTTTCCTTATTTGCATAGAATAAATCAACCACCACTTACTACAATGCATAATTAATGTGATATGACAGTTGTGGGTTGCTGTAATCTTTTTTTAAAGTGACGAGTCCACGTAACTTTGCTTTCTAGATAATTAGTTGTATTCTTCTTGAGCCTAAGGGCACTTTCACACATTCCAAATAATCCACTTTCCATGAACTTTGAAGCTGAATTTTACTGTGTGAAATGGCAAAATCCACTTGCACACCATCTTTAAAGTGCATTGAAAGTGCATTATTCAGAGCATGTGTGAAAGAATCTTTAGGATACTTTCATACACACTGAATAATGTACTTTCAATCCACTTTTTCCAATGTCTCCAATGTCAAGAAGGTTCAGTATTGACTGATAAGGTAGTAGTATTGTAAAGTAAAGTAAAGGTGGTAGCCAGGTTCATTTCAGTTGATTGTAGATAGCATATTACATTCTGGTTAACACTGCTCTGACATTTTGGTCCTAGTTGCACAACACTATTGAAAAATACAGCTGGGTGAAACATTCCCAACACAATGTGTTGGAAAGAACTTGAGTAGTTAAGGCAGCTACAAAACACAAAGACATAACCCGATCAATTTATTTTATCTCAGTAAAAACAAAACAAAACAAAAAAGCACAACCCAGGAAGAGTTAAGCATTTTCTAAGGCTACATCCTACACACACTTTGTTGTTGTTGAGTTGGTTTTTTTATATGCTGACTTTCTCTACCACTTAAGGGAGACTAAAACTGGCTTACAATCACCCTTCCCCACAGATACCCTGTGAGGTAGGTGGGGCTGAGAGAGCTCTAACAGAGCTGAAACTTGCCCAAGGTCACTCAGCTGGCTTCGTGTGTAGGAGTGGGGAAACTAAAAGGGCATGATGAATTAAAAGCATGATATATACATTGAAAAAGGCAAGGAAATAAAAAAACTAAAAAGGTATATGAGGTTACAGCAAATAATATGATACATGAATAGGAAACAAATGAACAAAAGCATGAGATGGCAAATGAACAAATGCATGAGACGGCACCGAGGCTGCATGGCTAGACCTCAGTGGAGAACAAAGTAAGTGGTAAAGAGATGAACCATAAATCATGCAATGCAAAGGAACTCATGGGAGACTGGAAAATAATCCAAGCACCTTGAAAATAGGAGGAACAATGTAATGTACGAAAACACATTTGGCCACTAATCTAAATTGCAACTAACTTAACAATATCTATTCAAGGGATCCCCAACCTTTTTGAGCTTGCTGGCATCTTTGGGATTCTGACATGGTATGGTGGGAGCACCAATAAAATGGCTGCTGCAGGCTGGGCCAGCCACAAAATGATCGCTGCCACTTAACTTCAGTCACACAGTGAAGATCCTTGTGCTGAGGCGGCAGTTTCTGCCAAAGCAACATTTTAAAAAATCTGCACAGTCAATCAAATCTTCAATAGCCAATCAGAAGCTTTGCTGGGTAGAAGCCCTACCCAACCCCACCCACTTCCTAAACCGGCACCAATTTGGGGACCCCTGATCTAGCCATTCCTAGGTAAAGCTCTGTTACCACTTCTAAACATTACAAAGCAAAATAGTTCCATAGTTACCTATCACAAGATCAAAAACCATAATAGGACAGGACCCTCACAAATTGAACTGCACTGAGCCTGCCTCTTTGTTAGATTTCCCCCTCCCTGGCCACGGGTGGTACTATAGCTCCTGAGAGGTGGGAACAGAACTGTGGACTTAATTTCTCCACGCTTTCTGCTTGCTATAGCACCCAGTGCCACTCTTTGAGGGAAGGGGAAATTAGCTGAACATCCTCTGATTGTCACAACAAAAGCGCCCATTTGGCCACTGATCGGATGACTCACTACAAAAATATCGTATCAGATGTCCCTGCTGTTCAAAGTTAATGCTGTCAACTTGACATCTGGGCCTTGCTTTGTGGTTTGCCCGTTAGCACATCACCAGTGAATTCTGGGATGCTCACGTACCTGTTCATGATAAGGATTTAGAAGAGCCATCCCTTGGCATCACCAATATGAATTCACACAATTCTGATACATCAGGAAACTACAGATCTCTTTTGGCATTTCAGCAGCTGCAGTGTATTCCATTTTGCCAACTTCTGCGTCCTTAGTTAAATCCACATAGCCTTCCAAACCTCAGGAAGCATCACTCAAAGTAAGATCATCAGATCACAGCCCAGCAATCCAAGGTTCCCCTTTACATCACAGCATCCTGCAAGGGTAAACACAGTGAAGACCTCTGGAGGAAAGGGGTCTTTTGTTTTGAAATTCCATTTGGGTAAGACACTTCTCTGAACAAATACCTTCCCTTGATATTTAGAGGTACTTTTGAAATGTTTACAACTACTTGTGGCTAGACATAAATCATCATACCGGTGATGTTATCATTGTAGTCTCAGCAAAAGTCAGTTTGGGATGGATCTGAATTCATTTTGTTCAAGATGTCAGGCCAAACTCAAAGTACCTTATGCTTCTCAGTGTAAGAAGACTGCTTCTCTCTATTCCTCAGCAGCCTACTCCATGCTCCAAAGAATCTCTCAGCTGGGGAATCCACTTGAACAAAATGCATTGCAATACAGATGACTACAGTAAAGAGGGGGAAATCAGGCAAAAAACAACAACACCCAACCCCTAGCCTTTGAACTAGCATGCTAAGCCTTTCTCAATTTGCAGAAGAGTTGGGGGGTTTCCCCCTTCTCAGTTCACGCCTGTGTTCCTTCATGTATTTTGTCTAGTAGTTTCCAATACAGTCTTTTCAGACGAGCAGAGGTCTGCTGGGGAAAGGAGAAGACATAGAGCAGGGGTCCCCAACCTTTTTGAGCCAGTGGGCTCCTTAGGAATTCTGATAACAGTGTGGTGGGCGCAACATAATGGCTGCCATAATGCCTGTGGCAGGAGCCAGAGCCAGCCACACACTGGCTGCCGCAGCTTACCATCAATCACACAGTGAAGATCCTTGTGTTGTGGTGGCATCTGCTACCAAAGCAACACTTATAAAAATCTGCAGAACCAATCAAATCTCCACGGGTCAATCAGAAGCCTTGCTGTCCACACTCACTTTCTAAAAACACTTTATGGGAGCCAGAAATCTAATCTGGAGAATCAGTTTTGTTTCCCCACTCCTACACATGTAGCCTGCTGGTTGACCTTGGGCCTGCTGGTTGACCTTGGGCCAGTCACGGTTCTCTCCAAACTCTCTCAGCCCCACCTACCTGTTGTGAGGAGTAAGGGAAGACGATTGTAAGCCACTTTGAGACTTCTTAAAGGTAGAGAAAAACAGTGCATAAAAAAAACAACTTCTTCTTCATGGCTCTATACATATGCTGAAAGGCATGGTTTCATTTAAAAGTACTACACAACTCCCAAAGTATGAAAAGGACTGCAGCTGCGCCAATTCCAAAGTTCAAAAGGTTACCAGCCATTGCTAGGCATCACCAATAGTTCCAGTTTTGTGGCCAGATGGTATCATTGACTGTTATCAGTTAATAATTGCACTACTTCTATGTTCTATAATACTCTCGACATAACATGTACTGCTAAGTCAGCTTTAGATGATGGTACCAATGAACAAGACCTCCTGCATCTCATGAATTGCAAAAGCAGGCTATTTGACGAGATGACAGGAAAGCGCGCCTCCTTCTTAAAACCTTGCTAAAGAATAATTTAATGAGGGGGAGGAAAAAGAGATGTGAGAAATAAAAGCTTTGATTGTAAATCTGTGGGCACGGAAGCTGCCGTCGCCCTTGAGGACATTCACTCAACATACCCTCAGCAACTATTATCTTAATAGGGTAATATTCTTGTTACAGTCACTCCACAGAAGGCATCTGCCTGTGCCATGTGTCGAGGTTATCACCTTACTACTTTCTCATGACCTGCTTTGTGGGTTTCTATTATGTAGGACTCTCCCAATGCAAACATACTTTCTATCAAAAAGGAGCTCGGAGGAATATTTTTTAAAGCGGCGTGAATACAAACAAGGTTTCCTAAAAGAGCTAGCATTTTTGGTTAGCGTAATTCAATTCCTAACCTTAAGCAGCATTTATTTTCAGAAGTAAAGATTGACCTTTCAGAACTAGATTAATAGAAGCAACACAGACAATGCACCCCTCTCTATGCCTGTATCAACCCCACTACTCAAATCATGTAATATAATTTCAGTTATATACATACATTATCTGACATGGAATGCATTCACATTTTCTTAATTGCAAGTATTTCAGCTATGTTTAAATACATCATTCACTTTACAAGGTACAAATAAGTATGTGCAATTACATGCTAATTAGTTACAATTTAATTACTGTGTAAATACTGCTATGTAAGAAGATAATCAGATGGTTACTTGTGCAGTGTAAATTAATTGATAACAAGAGATTTACAATTGCAAATTAGGGTGATTACACTTTGAGTGTTATGTTAGATGTTAAGTGCAATGCATAGTTAATCACTTATCTATTATTTCACTATAGTGTATGCTAAAATAGCAATTCAGGTCCTGTATCAGGCACCAGAACTCTCCTTTCTGAAATAGTGCAGATCACATTTTTGGATAATCGGTCCTGCCACGATTATTCCTGGCATCATTTCAATCATTATCTGTTAGCTCAAAATCTTCCTAATGCCACTGATAATAGGGTGCTTCACTGTGATTACATCTAGGGAGAGAAATGCCTGGCATCTTATCTTTAACTTGCATTTTAGATTCTTTTTTCCCCACCCTGCCTCACACAGCACTCAATTTAGTTTCACTTCTGTGGCCATCTGCTGCTATAAACCTAAATTGTGTGCAATTTTATGCCTGAAAAAATGCTGGTTTGACCTGTATTTCTTTCATTATTTCACCAACATGCTGCAGAGAGATAAAATAATGGGGATGGTTGCTTTAGCTGTTTGCTGGAAGTTGTTTGTCCTCTTTTAAAAGGCTTTTTTGTGTGCTATTCCAGAATGCTTGCATGTCGGCTCTGATTTTTGCTAGATAAAGGATGTCTGTAGCTGTTTGTTGATTTTCCATTGAGTTCTGTTTGAGACTGAAGGTGTTTCTCATTACTTTCTTATAATACAGTGAAGATACCAATTTAGTTACATTGACCTTATAAAGATGCTTAGTTCTTCTTTTATTAGTGCCCATGTTGAACATACTTTTTATTACTCCACGCATGTCTTTCCTTTTCAGCTTTGTAGATTATATGCACAGCTTCTGTACTCAGCCCATATTTCCTCCATTTATGTACACTGCCGGGGGTTTTTTCCATTCAATTATTAAGAAGTGGAACAGAATTTAATTAGAAGAAAGACAGATTTGGTGATAACAACCAAACTGTTAAAAAGCAGACAAAAATTAAAACATATGCAGGAAGATTTTGGTAATGTGAAACTGACATTTTCCTATTGCTTAATTAAATCTCGATAGAGAGGCTGAATGGAATTCTTGCCATTTTCCATTTCAGAAGTTCTATCTGCTCGTTTTAAGTAAAGTTTAAAGGACTGATAGAAAATCACATGGAAAGCTTTTACCAGTGAAATTGGAAGTTAGGAAACAGTCATAATTTGTACACACAGGATGAAGAAGCAACAGAAGTATAGGAAAGCATTAGGACAGTAGACCTCTTGCATCATATTCCTATCTAGCCAGGATTGTGAGCTGCACTAGATGGGAACCAATCCAAGACAAAGGCAGCCTCCATAATAGCTAGGGAATAAGGTTGACAGGTGGATAGATGTAATTTATTATACCAGTGACTAGTAGCCAGAAATGCTTGCAGAAGTGAGATGCATTCAAAGGAAAACTTGATTGGAGCAATCATAGGTTGTGATTAAAGTCGTGTGATTGGGGATTTTTTTTACTTGATAAGGTATGCAGAATTGACAATATTTTTATGTTTCTTCTCTAAGGCAAAAGCTAGAGCAACCTGGCATATTGTTCAAAAGCTGGCCAGTATGTTAATGGAGCAGTGCCAGAAGCTCCATAAATTACAGAAAGAAAACATCTTGTTGATAGGAAGAATCATGTTAATGGAAGGGGAAGTCCATTTTTTATGCATAAAAATATCTAAATGAGAGCTGTGACGCAAGTGAAAGAGAATAATAAGTATTCAAAGGCAAGGCAGTCAAACAAGCCTCCATGGAGGAACATTATCTTGTTGGCCTAGTTTTAAGGAGAAGAATCTCCAGACTCTTCCATAAGGAAATGTGGATGAGACCAAAGAGAGGTTAGACAACTTGGAAAACTGTGGGATGGCAAGGCACTACTGAATTGCTCATGGGACTTGCTGAGATTGTTTAAAGACACCAACTGACACATGAAAGGCATCACCAGTGCCAGAATCAAGGGGTCTTATTTTTAGAAGGAATTTCTGTGAAACTGATGTTTGTACAGGAAACTTAAAATGAGAAGAATGCCTGGATGTTTGGCTTGAATTACTGGTCGTTTTGGCAGAGACTGTTAGGACAAAGAAAGTGGGATGCCCCTGAACAACACACACAAGCCTGTCTTACAACCCCAGCAGCCTCAGATTGTAGGGGGACCAGGCAAATAAAAGCTTCTTGTTTCCCACAGGAAAGAAAGCAGCCCCATTTATGGTGATAGATGGAGACATTTGCCCCACTGCCAGGAAAAAACAAGATGGATGCCATCTTGAGATGAAAGCCAGTGTGGTATAGTGGTTAAGAGGCGGTGGACTATAATCCAGAGAACCGAGTTTGATTCCCCACTCCTCCACATGAAGCCTGATGGGCAACCTTGGACTAGTCACAGTTCTCTCAGAACTCTCTTAGCCCCTCTTACCTCACAGGGTGTCTGTTGTAGGGAGGGGAAGGGAAGGCAATTGTAAGCCGTTTTGAGACTCCTTAAAGGCAGAGAAAAAGCAGGGTATAAAAACTAACTCTTCTTCTTTTGGTTTACTTTTAATGTGATGGGAGGGTCCTCAAACCCAGGAGAACACCACAGATATCTTTGGTTACATGACAACTGGCAGAAAACATGTGCACTCAGCCCCCATTTTAGGATAAATCAAACAGAACCCCTCCCAGCTGGAGAAGAAAGCATAAAAAGATCCCACCCACTCAATTCAAGGGTGCAAGCCTGAGGTACCAGGAACTGACAGGAAAGCTGAGTGAAATCTGCAGCAACCATCCTCTGTTGTTATAGGTTGAAAATGCATGGTCGCTTTATCCTCCTTTAATCCCTGTTTTAGCCAGGATCGAACGCACATTAGGCGAAACGCATGTGTTCGATCCTAGCTGAATCCTGGCTGAAACAGGGATTAAAGTAGGATAAAGTGACCATGCGTTTTTGCCCATAGATACCAGACATCTGGTACCTCTTTCTCAGCAAGAAATGCCAAGGTAAAATCAGTGTCCCAAAAAATCCAGTTACTGCTTGATCTTTGTTCTTTTGTTTCTCAAACACCAGTAGCCTTGTACTGATACGTATTCCCATGCTTTTTGTATTCTTAGATTATAGGAGTGTTTTCTAGTTAAATAAAGATTTTTTGGCCTTTTAAGGATCTCAGACTGTGACTAACCTTCTCACCCACAGGCTTAGCCATTAATCCACACAGAAATCAAACACCTGGCTGAGCTAAAGGGTTAGCAAGTGGGAAGGGTAATAGCAGCCCTCCAGGCGCATGCACACACACCACACCACGCACATACACTGAAAGGGAGAAAGGGGAGTGCACAGGGTCTGACGTGGCAAAAATATACCAAGGGTAAAAGGGTGGGGACTATGGTTTCCCTAAAAGCAGGATCGAGTCCTCTGTCACACACACTGATCCCTCAGCATCCCAGATGCTCAGAGCCTAGGAGGGAAGATCAGGATAGAGATGAGTGCTCGAACGTAATGTGAAACCTGCACTTTCAAAAGTATGGAACAACGATTAAAAAAGGATAAGTCCATCCCCACCCACCATGATGTCTCTGCTGGAAGCTTACTATGATCTATCTATTTGGAAACATCATATCTAACCTACCAAGATCTTATCAATGAATTTGGAGAAATCAAGCAACGGTCAACTTTTAAAAAACAGAACAAGGACCTAAATTGGTTAATGTATCTGCAATTAAGATCAAGACTGAAAGAAGACTGTCTCAAAACAAATGCTCTTAAGGTACAATAAGAAGCCCTAAAGGGCCAATGCTCAACCTGGCCCTGCTCACTTTCTAAAAACACTTGGCGAGCACCAGGACACATATTGGTGAGAGCAACATTGAGGACCCTTGACATATATGGTTCTCCCTTCTTGTTTTAATACTTATAAGGAAGTTGTGGAATTGATGAAGCTGAGAAACAGTGAGTGGCTCCAGGACTCCCTGGCTGTAGTCTGACATATAAAACTTCTGTTTGTTTTAACCACAGTTCCTTGCACAAATGCAGATTACTCTACCAGATGTATTTACCAAACAACAATTTTTGCCAAAATTATGTAGTCTCCCTGCTTTGCTCCTTTCCTGCCACCCACATCAAAGGCATAACAAAGCCTCATCTCTCACACTCCAGCCTCAGCAAGAGCTTTCAGATACTTCACCCTCCCCTATCACCTCTCATTTCCACTCTTCAACCACCATATCCTTCTGTATCACCTCTTGGAATTGGGGACATTCTTTTTAGGGTTCTTCTCTGTAAGCACGATGACATCATCCACCAGCAGTACCTTAGCTATGAGTTCTCACATAGCAAGCCTGTACTAAAACAGTAGTGTGACCCGAACATGATCACAACTTTATTATAAGGCCGGGAAGATGATGAACAAGGTGAACTGGGAGAGAAGGCTCTGGAAATCTTGAGGAAATTTTGGATTTACCACTGTACATGCTGCAACATGACCAAAATGCAGCCTATTGCTCTATTAATGCTTTATATTTATAAATACTGACGCTGAACACAAAATAGAAACTTGTTGAAGGTAAACTAATGTGAGGATCTTGCATTGTATGTAGAAGAGAGCAAAAGTATCATGGGGTTATTTTGCAGCAAGATTCTAAAAAGTACGTATACGTTTAGAAGTGGTTCCCACTTTAAACTGCACAGGGAAATATAGAAACAACTATTTTTTATCATGAGAGGAAAACTGATTGACTCCAGATAGCCATTAGCGAGAGCCAGCGTGGTGTAGAGGTTAAGAGCGGTGGTTTGGAGCGGTGGACTCTAATCTGGAGAACCGGGTTTGATTCTCCACTCTTCCACATGAGCGGCGAACGCTAATCTGGTGAACCGAGTTGGTTTCCCCACTCCTCCACATGAAGCCAGCTGGGTGACCTTGGGGTAGTCACAGCTCTCTTAGAGCTCTCTCAGCCCCACCTACCTCACAGGGTGTCTGTTGCGGGGAGGGGAAGGGAAGGAGATTGTAAGCCGTTTTGAGTCTCCCTTAAGTGGTAGAGAAAGTCAGCATATAAAAAACAACTCTTCTTCTTCTTAGTGGGTGGAAGTCGGATAAATTTTCTCTCTTCTCTCTCAATGTATTTCCACAATTTTGTAACTATTGGTCCATAAGAATCCAAAGCCCTGGGAATTAATCGCCCCAGAATTGGAAATCATTGTTAGAGGGAAAGAAACAAAGGCTGACAGATTTCTGGGTCCCCACTCTGATACTTCTTTTATGTGTATTAAACTGTAGTTGCTATCCTGATGATCAAAATCAAAAGATTCAACAAAAACAAACCTATCATGCAACAGCCATAGTTTTTAGCATTTATTCTGAACTCTAACGTGATTTTAAACAAAAAGGTATTGCTCAATAACAGCTTACAAGAACAAAAGAAAGACCTCTTGCCACCCATAATGAGAGGGCTTCGCAATAACTTTAAAAGACCCACAATACAAGCCAGATTAAGATACCTGGCATGTTTTTCTGCCTGCTAGCAGATCAAGTATGTCTACAATTTGAAGTTTTTCCTGTTTTCTGACAATCTTAACCATCTGAGGATACTTTTACTACAATGCAACAGAAGCAATTTAGTTCACCAAAGGGAAGGAGCCTTAGCTATAACCCTCCAGTGGACAGGCTGGAATACAAGCGCCATAGTTTAAATGGTTCAAGTGGCACAATCCTATTATTCTAAACTGAGTGTAGGTATGGTTAATGAATGGGTCAACAACCAGTGTGGTGTAGTGGTTAAGAGCGACGGACTCTAATCTGGTGAACCGGGTTTGATTTCCCCCACTCCTACACATGAAGCCTGCTGGGCGTTCTTGGGCTAGTCACAGTTCTCTTAGAGCTCTCTCAGCCCCACCAACCTCACAAGGTGTCTGTTGCGGGGAGAGGAAGGGAAGGAGATTATAAGCCGGTTTGATTCTCCTTAAAAGGTAGAGAAAATCGGCACATAAAAACCAACTCCTCCTTTTCTTCTTCCTCCTCCCTCAAACCTAAATAAAATGAAACTCTGGAGCAGGTGCTGAAAGTTCCCTAAGGCAAGTTCTGCTTTGGGAAAAAATATCCGAGACATTTTGAATAAGCTACATGATAAACTTAGTGAAGTGTCGCAGGAAGAACTTGCAGAGTCCTACGGAAGTACATACACTATTCCATACACTATTTGGGCACAGCCATCCCAGAGAAACTCATTCAGAGCTCATCATCTCCACCACCTTAAGGGATCCAGTTTATCATGACCTCGGATCTAAGCCCATCTGAGAAGCTTTAGTGGCAGAAAGTCATGAAGGAAGTCCCTGGCATTCAAGTTGAAGGATCTCAGGTAGCATTTGCTGGGCATTATTTTTCTCTCCCTAGATGCTAAGTAGACAGTACAGAACAAGATTGAACCAAAGGTATGGTACCGTGTAACAGAAAGCATGCATATGTTCCATATGATAGTGGTTGGAACATTTCAAGTTCAGAGCCTTTCTCACCGATAAAACTCAATAGATAACATCAACAACTGTACATCTGTTGCAGATGTGGCTGCATACTGCCAACGAATACACCTGCATTATACCATTCCTTTTCAACTGGATATAAAATATGAGGTAGAAATCCATTTCTCTTCTTCCTGTCACAATACAACACTTGTAAGACTATGGCGATAACCAATCTGCAGTATCCCTTACCGTGATATTTTTCTTAATGATGCTCTAAAACATTTGAGATAGTTATTGATTCCAAACAGACCCTTTAAGTGGAGCTTCTGTTTCTGACACAGATCTAGACCTTGCCAGCAATCAGTGAAATCGTTACTCAAAATCTCTGCAGAATCCATTGTATTGGGGAGGAGAGGGGAAGGGGCAGAGATGCTTGCTTCCCTTTCAAGAACAGGAGGCTTTTGATCCTTCTTAGGAAGGTTAGAAAGAGCCTTGGCTACTTACCGTGAAGGCTTCTTCTGCTCAGAGGGACGAAGGGCATCTTCAAAGTGGGTGTTTCCTTTTCCTCTTAGCTCGGGAGGCAGGATTTAATATTTAAATTTTTTCTTTGACTTCAGAGGGTAAACGCCCCCTAGAGCCAGTTAAAAAACTTTCCAAGCCTTATAGAAGTGACTGAGAAAAATCTTGCAACAATTAGTTAACAGTAAACTGAAAACAGGTATCAGTAATAACATGGAAAAAACTTGGAAAAGAGTAATCAGTAAAGAGACTACTATATTGAGACATAACTGATAACATTAACTTATGGAATGAATAGATACTAAGGTTAGAACGGACGTCTGGGCGGGCAAGATGCCCTTCGTCCCTCTGAGCAGAAGAAGCCTTCACGGTAAGTAGCCAAGGCTCTTTCTCGGCTCAGAGGGACAAAGGGCATCTTCAAAGTGGGACATACAAGAGCAGTCCCCGCCCAGGGTGGGTCAGACGTCCTTTAATATGCTTTGCAACACTCGTCTGCCGAATGCTGCGTCTGCTGAAGAAAATAGATTTAATTTGTAGTGTCGAACGAAAGTCGACACCGACGACCATGTGGCTGCCTTACAAATTTCATCTATGGGAGCCTGTCTGTCGAAGGCGGTAGAAGTGGCCGCACTCCTGACCGAGTGTGCAGTTATGCCCCCTGGTACTGGTAATTTGCTTTCCATGTAAGCTGTTTTAATGCACATGGAGATTGTGCGGCTGATCGATGCCCTTGACATTGGTTTTCCTAATCTAGGTTGTGAGATGTTAATGAACAGGGCTTCTGATGTTCTGATACTCTCTGTTCTGTATATGTAAATGTGAATGGCCCTCCTTACGTCTAGTGAGTGCCAAGTCTTCTCCTTTGGTGTCTTTGGATTGGGGCAGAATGAAGGTAGGACTATGTCCTGCTCTCTGTGGAATTTTGTATTACACTTAGGTAAAAAGGAGTGATCATGTCTGAGGACTACCTTGTCCTTGTGAAAGGTGATAAGACCTGGGCGGACCGATAAGGCTCCTATTTCAGATACTCTACGCGCTGATGTTATTGCAGTCAAAAATAACACTTTCATCCTAAGCCATTTGAACCCTACTTTGGTGAGAGGTTCAAAAGGAGGTTTGGTGAGTGCGGTTAGGACTGTGTGTAGGCTCCAGGTAGGGAACCTGTGTCTTACCGGTGGGTTGATGATGTTTAACCCTCTAAAGAATAATTTGATGTGTGGGTGATTGGATAACTTATAACCTGCCACCCTTGGAACGATGGTGGCTACAGAAGCTAGTTGTCTGTGCAATGTAGATGTGGCTAAACCCAACCTTTGACCCTCCTGCAAGAAGGATAATATACCCAGTGTAGTCGGTTTGAGTGGGTTAAAACCTTTACGCCTGCACCACCTAGTAAAGGCCCTCCAAGTTGAATTATAGATTCTTTGGGTGGAAGGTTTGCGTGCAGCTTGTATAGTATTAACTATTTCCTCGCTATAACCTAAGTTGTAGAGTCTCCTCCGTTCAATGCCCATACGGTCATTTTGTACCATCCTGGATTGGGATGGCACACGGGACCCTGTAACAGTAGGTCTTGCCTGTCTGGAATCCTCCAGAAGTTGTTGTGAGACATTTGTACTAGTGTCGGGAACCAGGGTCTCCTGGGCCAATAGGGAGCTACGAAAATCACGTGTGCCTTCAATGTTTGTATTCTCCTCAGTACTCTTGGTATGAGAGGTAGAGGAGGGAAGGCATATAGCATCCCCTTGGGCCATGGAGCCGTTAGGGCATCCGTCTGTTCCGCCCCTTGTTGTGCAAACCTGGAATAAAACCGAGGTAGATGGTGATTCAGATTGGAGGCAAATAGGTCTATTGCTGGAGTTCCGAATCGTTGTGTGATGGTCTGGAATATGTCTGGGTGGAGGGACCACTCTGCTTCGCTGATGGTCTCCCTGCTGAGCCAATCTGCTTGGACATTCGTGACTCCCTGAATGTGTTCTGCTTGAAGAGAGGTTAGGTTGGACTCTGCCCAGTTTAATATTTTTAGGGCCTCCTTGTGTAGGGTTGATGATCGTGACCCTCCCTGTTTGTTTAAATGTGCCTTTGCGGCCACATTGTCTGTTCTTATTAGAATGTCTTTCCCTTGAATCAGTGTCGTGAAACTTTGGAGAGCTCTGAATATTGCTCTTATTTCTAGTGCGTTTATGTGTAATTTTTGTTCCTGGTGAGTCCAACTGCCTTGCGCTATGTGTTCGTGAAGGGTTGCTCCCCACCCAGTTGTGCATGCGTCTGTGTAAATTTGTTCTGGTATTGGGAGGATAAATCTGAGACCTTTTGAGAGATTGTCCCTTTGTGACCACCACAGTAGGCTGTGTTTGACTTCTTTGGGAAGTAGAGTGTTTAGGTCTCGCTTCCTTTGAATGTCCCTCTGATAGGGTCTGAGAAACCACTGTAGGGGTCTCGAGTGTAGACGGGCCCATTGTATGGTGGGGATGCAAGCTACCATGTGTCCCTGCAGTTTGGCAAGAAACATGAGTTTGGATTGATGTGAATTGTATGCTTTCTTGGCCAGAGAAGAAATAAGGTTGACCTTTTCCTCCGTCAGGAATAGTTTGTTGTGCTGTGTGTCTATGACTACTCCTAGATGTTGTAGGTGTTGTGAAGGGTTTAACTTGCTCTTTTTGTAATTCACTATGAAGCCGTGTTTTGTCAGTTTGTCTAGTACTTGTCGTGTGTGTTGTAGACTTTGTTGTAGAGAGTCTGCACATACCAGGATGTCGTCTAAGTAAGGATGAATGCGTATGCCCTCTTTGCGCAGTTCTGCCACCAATGTAACTAGTACTTTGGTGAATACCCTTGGGGCAGATGTTAACCCGAAGGGGAGGGCCCTGAATTGGTAGTGCGTCCCCTGAAAGAGGAACCTCAGGAAGCGTCGATGTTGTGGGTATATGAGTATATGCATGTAGGCTTCTGTGAGGTCTATGGATGTTAGGAAGTCCATTGGTCTCAGTGCCTCTGAGACTGACTTCAGTGTCTCCATTCTGAAGCGCTTCAGTGGGATAAATCTGTTCAGAAACTTCAGATCTAATATGGCTCGCCAGCCGCCATCCCTTTTGGGAACGGTGAAGAATACTGAATAGATTCCCAATGAGCGTTCCGATAGAGGCACTGTCTCTATCGCTTTGATATCTATTAGGTGTTGTATTGCCTCTGAGGTTCTTTGCAATTTGTCCTTGTTTTTGGGGGTTGGGGATGTCAATAGTCTGTTTGCAGGTATGTGAGAGAACTCTATTTGATATCCCTGCGCTATTATGTTTTGTACCCACAAGTCTACATGAGGGGTTGACCATTGTGGGAGAAAATGACTGAGCCTGCCCCCTACAGGCTGAAGATCGGCGTCACTGTTTTGATTGTTGGCCGGATTTGTTTCCTTTATCACCTTGGAATGAGGAGAACTTTGAATTCCTATTAAATCTACCTCCTCTCCGAAAGGAATGACGGTTCTGGCGCCATTGGTTATTTTGACCCCATTGGTTTCTACGCTGTTCGGGTCTAAATTTATGTAGGGTATGGTAGGAACGAAAAGAGGAGGGGTTGGAGGAGGTCTTAAAATCTTTGTGAAGAGACTTGGGCAGTGCTTGCTTTTTGTCCTTAGTCTCCACTAAGATGGTATCCAATTTCTCTCCAAATAAGCGTTTGCCCTGATAAGGGTAGCCCATTAAAACTGATTTTGACCTGTGTTCTACCTGCCAGGGGCGGAGCCATAAGACCCTTCTAGCCGCTGCTGCGGTAGCTAGAGCTCTAGCTGCATAAGCCATGGAGTCTAGGGTAGAATCGGCTAGGAAAGACACAGCCCTTAGAATTCTAGAGACACCTTCACAGGCCTGTCTTTCTTCCTGTGGAATAATTTGAGTTAACTTTCTGGCCCATATAATTGCTGCTCTCGAGACCAGAGCAGATGTAATTGAGGCCTTGATAGCCAAGGCGGAAGCCTCATGTGATTTTTTGCAGGCCAGCTCTGCCTTTCTATCTGCAGGATCTCTGATTAAGGCCTGGCCTTCTTCTGTGACTGTGTCTGAGGTGTGCAGTGTAGTTACTGGTGTCTCCACCGGGGGTACCCTGAGCATCTCAGAAGCGGCCTGATCTAAATTGTAAAATTTCTTTGATGTTATTGGGAACTGTTTGGAAGCCATTGGCTTGTCCCATTCTGACTTAATGAGAGAAATAAAATAATCTGGTACAGGTATCACTTTGTCTGGAATGTCATGTATATGAAAGAATTCTTTCATCCCCTTTTTTGTTTGAGTGACTGAGGAATCAGTGTCATCAGAAAGATCAAGTGCTGCTAGAGTTTTAGAAAGCAGTAGAGGAAATTCCTCTGCATTGAACACTCTAGATTGTTTAGGCTGTTCAATTATGTCTTCCCCATCCGAACTGAACTCGCCCTCCTCTCTTTCAGCTTTCTCGTCAGCTGAAGATATTGATTCATCTCCCTCCTCCCCTTGCATAATTTGCTGCCCTGAGGAGTCTTTAAGGGCCGCCTTTGTGGGCCATCTACCGTCCCCAACGTAAGTATAGCCAGCATTAGCTTGCTTTGGGCGCGCTCCCAAGGACTCATAGTCCTGCAAAGCCTGGGTTTGCCTGGCTGAAGAGGGGGGTGGATATATTGGTGGAGGAGGGGTTTGGACTGCTCTCAAGCCTTCAGTGAAGGCGTCCTTAATGAGAGCCGAGAGCTCCGCTCGAAGAAAGGCTAACCCGCCATCTTGGGAGAGGGGGGGGGGAATCCTACCAGAAGTTGATGTCTCCGTCGACGCTTCACGTCCTTGAGAGAAAGGCGAGCCGCCAGAGGACGGAGCGTTAATAGGCAAAGGCGAGCCGCCAGCCTGCTGGATCTCACTTTGCATTTGCTGAGGAGGAGCGGCAAGAGCCGCTGTATCCCCCGCGGCGCTAACCGTAGCGGGAGCCCATCCGCTTCTTTTTGGCGCGCCTGCAAGTCGGGCGGCGTCTATGAGGCGTTTAGCGCGCTTGCCGCCAGCCGAGACGACCCTCTTGCGCTTGCCGCCGCCTCCGCCGCTTGTGCCGTTTTTCTTTTTTGATTTAACCCTCGAGTCAATAGATTGACTGGTGGAGGGTATGTTAGGATCCGGCACGGCCTTCAGTAGGCTAGGATCTAAATCGGCTGACGCTATATAGCCGTCTTCTTGCCGATCCGCCATCTTGTTTTGGCGGGAAGGAGCTCCCTGAACACTTTTTGCCCTTTGTCTACTAAGGTAGATAAGGGAAGACAGATAAAAAGAATATATATATAAGAAGAAAAATAGCAATATAGGTAAGAAATGTAGAATTAGGATAGAGTAGTTAAGAAAGGCAAGGATAAAAGATTCGTTTTCCTTGAAGCTGAGAGCTGCGAAAGGCTGCTCTCCCGATAAGGCAGGAAATAGAACTGGCTCTAGGGGGCGTTTACCCTCTGAAGTCAAAGAAAAAATTTAAATATTAAATCCTGCCTCCCGAGCTAAGAGGAAAAGGAAACACCCACTTTGAAGATGCCCTTTGTCCCTCTGAGCCGAGAACCTTGCATGCTAGATCTTTATCTTAAAGCAGACACCTGAAAACAAAGGAGTACCTGCCAAGGTCCCCTTATACACTGTGTATCTTGAAGGGGGCGGGAGAGATGGAGGCACAACCCAAAGGCCCCTTAGCAGTGTGACAGCCACTGCTGCAGGGGAGAACATTACAGTAGGGAGAAGCAGTGTCACAGTCTCTTCCCATGTGTCCCGAGCCTTCTAGCATTACTAGAGTGATGAGGGAAGTCGACACACATCAGTGGCTCCCGTGTTGAGCCACAGGAGACTGGAGATACTGGAGCAGCAAAAGAGGTTCTGCAACCTGGAAAGCAAAAGGAGGAGCATAAAAAATGCTTAGCAGCTTAACTGTTTGAACTCCTTACTACCAAAATATGTATTTGAGTCACTTAAATATTTATTTTTAAAGATCACACGTGACTGTGAGGGTTCCCAACCTCCCTGTGCAAACTCCATAAAATCACTTGCTCAGACGGTCATGCAGAAACAAGGAACTTTATTGGAAGCTTCAGGTTGGTATAGGCCTTACAATGGCAAAGTTGCAAGTGCTAGCATTTTCACAAAGACAGAATTATAACCCCTACAGGGAAGCAGATGTCAAAAGCATGTTATGGGAATCTACGAGATAATTGTGCATGGTACAGGAACATCAAAGACCTCAGGAAGCTCGTTATTACTATCTACACACCAAGGCCATAGCTGGTGGGAGGGAGTCGGAGAGAGCAAGGGAGGAGGATGGTGGGAAGAGACATTCCAACCTGGGGCCTGCTGGACGCAGCGCCTGAGCCAAAGAAAGGCAAAAGGCCTGGACTGCTTTTATGAGTCCAGGGGGGGGGGGGAAGCACACAAAGCAAACGCTTACAGACCCTTACAGTGACCAATGGGGGAAATATTGTTATATCATATTTACCAATTAAAAACAGACATATGCGAACAAAGTGTTCAGACCCCACACAATGAAGTGCATAGTAATCATGCAGCAAGCATTAAACAGGTTATGGGTTGTTGTTGTTATATTTTTAACCTGCATCCCACTCTGATAGTCACTTGGCAGATATATTTATCCTCCATACAATATACAAAGTGCAATCTAGATCTCAGCCTGGGAAGTGTCTGTGATTAGGACTCCCATTTCTTGGCACCTGCAAATAAATTTATTTTAGTAGGTATTCCAATTGCCATTTCAAGTGGAAAGTAAACACATCAGCCTGAAAAGGCACATTTGTCCCTCATTGTTCCACCACTGATCGTGCACATATGGACCACAAATGTGCAAAGCATAGCAGGATAAAGACCATGAAAACATAAAATAAAACGGGAAATACAACAGCGGTGTTTCTTATTAGAACTGTAGTCGGCTAGTAAGCAACCACTGAAATCACAGAACATGATTATGCTAATTTTTAAACCAGTTTAATTGTATGCCACTCAGTATCTTAGTCAATGGACAGCTTATTTGCTGTGAAACCATACGCAGATCACTGTTCAAATGTTTAAGACAGAGCACAGTGACCAATATTTTAAAAATGTGTTTGGGGTCATGAAAGAATTGCTGAGTGTTAAAAAAGTAACCTGTTGTGAGCAGGGAATTAAGCCTGTCTCTTGTATGATTAGGGTTGCCAGGTCCCTCTTCGCAACCGGCAGGAGGTTTCTGGGGTGGAGCCTGAGGAGGGCAGGTTTGGGAGGGGAGGGACTTCAATGCCATAGAGTTCAATAGCCAAAGCGGCCATGTTCTCCAGATTAACTGATCTCTATCGGCTGGAGATCAGTTGTAACAGCAGATCTCCAGCTAGTACCTGGAGGTTGGCAACCCTATGTATGATGGACCAACATATTATTAGTACAGACTATACCAGCCCCAATTTAAGCAGGGGAGGAATTGCCATAGCTGAGAGTGGGTATTGTATATTTAAACTGTACTTGAGCACATCTACTATAATTGAAACAAATATTAACAAGGGGTATGCTGTGTGATTTCATGAAGCATATCACTTGTAATTAAAACAGCATTATGTGATAACAACGTGAGTGCTGTTTCTCTCAGGAAATCATCTCATATTGATGTGTTCTGCACTGAAAACAGAATGGCGTGTGCAATGAAAACTACAAGAATGAAATACTTTACAGTTGTAGCTGGCTTTAAATCATCTGCCACAAATAAAGCTCACTGGAGTGACCTTGGGCCATTTACTTCTCAGCCTAACCTACTTCAAAGGGTTGTTGTAAGAAGGGGAAATTCATGTCCTCTGCCCTGAGCACCTTTAAGAAAGGTCACTTTTTTAAGGTGGGTGGAGGGTCAAAGGGGTATCTTAGTTTTTCCAATTTTATATACTCTGTAACTGTAAATGTATTGATAAGTTTATATAGATACCCTTTTGTATTTTCTTTTTTTAATGTTTTGTATTATTATTATTGTGTTTGTTTATTTTTATTTTTATGTTATTTTTATTTTTATGTTATTTTTATGTTATAAAAATAAAAATATATATTAAAAAAGAAGACAGAATAAAGTTGTGATAAATAAAAGTCTTGAAGTCAGTAAGCAATGAGATAAGTACAAAAAGAAACTTGCAGAGGAACCAGTTGTGCACCAATCTGTGAATGCAAAGATCTGCAGGGATTAAAAAGGAAATGTTTTAGGGTTTCTTATAACTGGATGTCAGCTGTTACAGAAATGTTTAAATGAGAAGAATACAAAGCATATATGGAATGGAATGTCTGTTTTGCTTCAAGTGACTTATTTCCTTCATTTATAGCCCACCTTTCTCACTGAGACAAAAGGTGGATTACAAAACAGGGGGGGAAACAATTCAGGCAGCATAAAGCATCCAATTAACATTGCAACAGTAACAGGATTACAGAATTTTAAAAATGCAAACAATGATCTGTCTAATGAATTTTAAAAATGCAAGCAATGATCTGTCAAATGAATGTAATACCATAAGTGCAGAAAGAGGATTACTCGGGTAGAAGACAATGGAGTAAGTAGAGTGCATGTACAATGCATTACAACAGTCCAAATTTAAAGGTACACTGGCATGGATCCATGTGGGCAGAATGGCCAAGTCAAGGCAGGAACCCTTCTTCTGGGATAAATGAAGACTAAGAAAGCCTTTTTTGCAGCTACATAAGCTTGCTTCTTCAGTAATAATGCTGAGTCCAGCATAAACCCCCTAGGTTCTTAACTCAGTTAGCAAGTGTCAGTTGTACCACCTCAACCGTGGGAAGCACAATGTCATTCAGGACTTCAGCCTTCCCACACACCCTCACCTCCACATTATCAGAACTCAGTTTCAACCTGTTCAACCTTACCCATTAACCACAGTAGTCAGGCAGTAATGGTAATTCTTGCTTCTTTTAACAAGGAACATTCTCTAAAAATAACAAAACAAGAAGCAAAATGGAACCTTGAACACTTACCGAGAATCACCCAGCTTTTCAAGATGCCCTGCACTCAGAGCGGGAAAGAGAAAATACCAAAAGAAGAAGCAAAAAGAAATATGAAAGACGTGTTTTGAGGCGTAACAGAAGAGGAAATCAGAAATGGTCCACATAAGGGACAACTGCCTCCAAAGGAGATTGATCACCCACTGGCTCAGATTGTTAGCAGGTTGTGATCAGTTTACAATGGAATGTTCAACAAACTTTTCACTGGTATTTGAGCAGTTTTTATGTTCTCCAGTCTGCCAAACAAAAAAAGTTGTGTACACACTCACACACTGATTTCCCATGGCTTCTTCCATCCACTTACCATCATCTCACCTGAAATTCATTACTTTTAGCACATAACACAATAAACATTTCACAGTAAGTGTCTTACAGAAGCGGCAACTATGACAATAGAAAGTTGAAAGTGACCCAAACCAAGGATGGGAAAAAAGGGTGGCTGGTTGGAAAAACCAAAGGAAGAAAAGGAAAAGGAGGAATGCTGCCAGTGGTGTAGGTGCAAAAGCAGCATATACCCTATGATGACCACAGGCATAGTAATAATGCCGAAGGGAAAGGAATTGGGGAAGACTCTGCTAATTAGCAGCAACAGAATAACATCTTGCTGAGTTTGTTCACCTTTCTGCACACCAGTATATAAGGCCTGGGCATGCCTAGAACCACAGGTCCTTATCTTTTGGCTTTTAGCCGAATAGTCAGGCCTAGAGCTGGGCACAAGATCAGCCAATGAAAAGAGGAGATGTTTGTGACCATCGAAGCCTCCCCTTCCTTTCTTGTTTGTTTTGTTTTTCCTGTGTATTGTTAGCTGCTTTGGGTTCCCCCGGGGGAGAAAAGCAGAATATGAATATTCTAAATAAAAATCATAAATAAGTGATCAGCAATTACTCGGTAATGATTCCTAATGCTGCCATCGCACAGCACTAAACTGCGTGCAAGCGAATCTTCAAGCCAGTTAAAAGAAGCTCTCAACAAAAGTTGGGCATTTTAAACAAGTTAAGCAATTTTTGCAGAGCTCTCTGCATCACTGATTTTAATCTCTTCCTCAATTTTTATGGAACTGCTCCAGTGTTTACAAGCATTATAGAAGACGCAAGCAAAATCTTCCACGAACACCTTCCCCTTGCACAACATGCTGATGCTATTTGTCTGCAAGTTACCTATGACCATCACACATTGAACAGGCTCTAGCCATAGTTCACATAAAACTAAAGTAATTTTATGCCTGCGTATATCTGTAATTTAACTGTTAAGAGTGTTTCACTGCTGGTATTTTCTCTGCGTTTTTACTATCATTATAGAAAATTGGAATCGAAAATGTTGATTATTTTAGGTTACAGAACAATCACACTGGTGTTACGATCCAGATTCCAGAATATATGGATCTGGGAAAGGCAATGTGTGCTTGTACATGGACAGACTCCAGAGTCCATCCTCACTTCTCTTTTAGATCCAGGTAGCAAAAACGTGTATAATTTCTACAGCAAACCATCAGCTGAATCAAGTCTTGGTGGTGCATTTTGAAAAACCCAAGGATAGAACATGAACTACAAATGTCAGGGTTCTGGTAGAATAGAGTATATGTGCTTCCAAACCCAATTTTATTGACTACCTCAGGTCCAACTATGCTCAAGTAAAATTCAAAGGATGGGACTCCATGAATCCTCAGTAAGATATTTTTGTATGAGAACAAACCCATTTCTGTTTCACATAATATAACAGATATAAACACCTTAGTTCAGAATAGTTCTCATACTTTCACTTCCAGTTCCTCTGGTTTTCACTTTTCTTTATACACTACAGACACTATACTGTCTCCATCTCAAGATAGTCATACACTTGGAGCTTCCTGGAACAGGTACTAGTTCCCTGACAGATTATCATTTGAGTTAAATAAGCCATGCCAAGGCCAGGTATCTGATATCAATAACATGTTGGGGTACTCCTTTTGGGGGCAGGGTCACAGTACAGTCAATGTACATCTGCAAACATGGGAATTAGTGCGTCAACATCAATTTGGAGGGCTTCCACCTACTGATTCAGTAATTATAAAATTAGTAATTAAAGCATATTAGCCACCATGATGGAGCTTCTAAAACATTCAGAAAAAAATAATAGATAGGGGGAAGGGATAATAGAGAACCCTTCTTGAAAGAGACAATATCAAGGATATCCTAAATGGAAAGGAATATTACGATCAAGGTAGGAGATGTCCTGTATAAGAATATTAAAAAATTCCAGCACTTACCAATACTCAATATAATTTAATTAAGGACAAGTGAAATCCGTCCAATTCATTTTTTCCCTGTGAAAAAGAAGTTGTTTAATAGAAAAGAGGGATGGAGCAGATGTCACCAACCTTTAGATACAGTCCTACATTTTCTCCTAAGAAAGCTGAATGAAGCGTGCACTAGAAGAACTAATAAAATGGTTATGACATTGATCTTCTTCAATCAAATGCAAGGAAAAAATGTACAGATCTCAAAAGAAGGTGTTAAGCTATAAAGGTCCTGATTTTTCCTAACTCTGGTATATTCAAAATCTCAAAAAGATCTACGTTTTACACACACACACCTCATCACACATATTATATATGATAATTAAATATATATTTTCTGGACTAATTGCATTCGGTTTTTGTTTTTGCCATCAAGTCACATCTGACTTATTCTGACTCCTGGTGGGGTTTTCAAGGCAAGAGACATTCAGAGGTGCTTTGCCATTGCCTCCGCATCACGAACCATATCATTTGAGTCTTGGTCCATCTATACAGGCTCCCAATCTGTTTCTGGGCCCAATTCAAAGTGCTGGTGGTTGACCTTTAAAGCACTACATGGCTTTAAATATAAAAAAGGATCATGAACTGTCATTCAACCAGAAACAAAATATTTTCTGAACTTCAGACCAGAAAACCTGTGCATGAGGTTATTTTTATCAGAAGTATGAAAAAACATTCAAATGCATGTTCTCTCAAGCCAATGTATTTAGCAGTTTCTCAAAGCTGACAAATGGGAAGTCAGAAGAAAAATATAATGCTAATAAAATTTCAGGCTAGTCAATCCAGATATTTAGAGTTTCACAACTTGTGACAGAATATGAATATTTCATATATGGACATCACCTTGTTAAGAGGAAAAATGCTTCTTGACAAGGATAAAAAGAAGTCCCATGAGACTGCAAAGAAGTCTTAATTTCAGTCTTACCTTGAGCAGCCTAACAGAATACCAACTTTTAGATACTTACTGACTTGCCCTACTATTTTAGCAAGCCTTGAGCCAAATGGGAGAAGCACCGAAACACAAAAGTGTCAGAGCATCAGATTCAGGACTCTACAACAGTGTCCTTTCTTCTTTTCATAATAAGTTATCTGCTTAAAAACAAATATGCATAATACTGGCATGGGCATGCTTGTGTTTTATTTTTTAAAAATTAAAATACCAATATGCTATGTGCATCTAACAGATATGCTGCAAAATGCTTAAGCAAGACAAAACCAGCCAATTAGGTTTTCAAAGCTTGCACTTTGGACAACATTTCCAGTCTCTTGGGGCAGTCAAAACAGAATGAAATGTCAGCAGAAATTTCAGGAAACCTTTAACTACTAGGATACCAAAGAAAGGTAATTGTGACAAAGCTTACAACAGCACTTGTCAAGAATTCTAAGGATTTAAATTAAGCACTTTAGAATCACAGATATTACTCAGCCATTGTAACCAATGGACTCAAGTTAATACCTGCATATGCTCCTGAAGTCCAGATTTAAAAAAAGGAATCCCCTGCCCCCAAAAGACACAATGAATAGAAATCAAATTTGATCAGCTATGACTTTTTCATTTAAGGGATATCCACAAGAGTCTTGAAACTGATGGGTCCCTTGGCATAGCATGTACATACAGCACAATTCTCTCTGTATGTGGCAGAGCAGGGGTCCCCAACCTTTTTGAGCCCATGGGCACTAGGGATTGTTACACAGGGTGGTGGGCACAAACACAAAATGGCTGCCAGAGGATAAGGGGCCAACGACAAGTGGCAGCTAGAAGAGGCGGAGTCAGCCACAAAACAGTTGCCAGAAGAGGCGAAGCCAACTATAAAACCATACACTAGCTGACAGAAATGACGAATTATTAGAAGGCTCAATGTATAAAACGCAATACCAGATTAGTGTGAGGTCTAACACTGCATGTCATCTGCAAGCTTTCAATAATTGGAGATAAAGGTGATACGGCAACTTGCAGGCAGTTATCCAAATGGTCATCTGTCAACTGTGATCTGTTTTTAGATTTGATGTTTTTCACCGCTGAAAAGAGTGATATATTGCAGTGGATCCAAAACACAATTTAATCTTTGCTATGCTGTTTTCCAACAAAGGGTACATTTCGGGATCCACAAGGTTCCAAAAATCCTCATCACTGAAATGCGTTATTAATTGTGTATCGCTTTTGAGGCGTACTCACTCCATTTCCATTTCTTCAGGTGGAGCCTGAGATATTTTCTCAATTTGCATTGCCACTGCAGTTACGTTAGCAAGGCTGGATGGATTATCAAAAAATATCACTACTGGTTCAATTTCAATAAATTGCTTGAAACAGACATTAAATTGTTTTTCCAAAGTAGTAAGGTGGCCCCACAAACACCCTGTTGTCAAATACGCCATTGCCAACCACCTACTTCATCGACGGAAAATGGACAAGTGAATTCTTCTAAATGTGTGATGTCCATATATTCAATTGGGGACCCCTGTGGTAAAGTGTCAAGAGTGTCAACGCTTGCCCTGTTACTTTAGAAGGCATATTATTTAGCACAATGCAGATCTGTATTTATTATTTGTTTAATTTATACCCTTTCTCTTCAATGTGGACCCAAAGCAGCTTACATCATTCCTCTCACTTCCATTTTATGCTCACAACAACCCTGTGACAGAGGTTAGGCTGAGTGTGTATAACTGGCCCAAGATCACCCAGCAACCTTCCAGGGCACAGTGATCAACCTGGGTCTTCTAGATCCTAGTCCAGCACTCTAATAACGACACTACCGTTGTAAGTGCTCCCATGCTGCTCTTTCATGGTATTATGGATTTCTTACAGCAGTACTTTTCCTGGTTTGGGAAATAAACAAAAGAATTTGAAACTATTCACACACTCAGAGACACTTTGGTTATTGAAACCAAACATAATCAAGCATAATGACTGCCCAAGTCCCTGAGCAACTCTCCAACCAACTATTCTGGCGGGAGTCCTGAAAGATGATAATATAGAGCAGGGGTTCCCAAAATGGTGTCCGTGGCTGCCACGTCACCCACCATAACTTTTTTCTGGTGCAGCCAAGGGGTATTTATGAAGTGGCCAAGACCAGGTAGGGTTTCTGTCCAACAAGCATATTTCTTTAATGTTGCTTTGACAGCACTTGCCATCACAGCCCAAGTATCTGCACTGTGTTACTGAAATTAAGCTGTGGCAATCATTTTATGGCTGGTTTGGTCTCTGTGGCAGCTATTTTGTTGCTGCACCCACTATAACTTGTCAGAATTCCAAATGTGCCTGCAGGCTCAAAAAGGTTGGGGACCCCTGCCGTAGGGGGTAACTAGACATGCAATACTTTTTAAAAATCAAGTTTATTTTACTGCTTTAACCTAGACACATTTATTTAGCATAAAAACCTGCCATACTGATAAAATTTTAAAGTAGATTTCTTAAATTTCTAAAAACAAAATTTCAAATACACCAAAGACCTAAGGGAAGACCTACGCCACCATAGCATATGTGTCTTAGCATTTTGCCATCTGAGAAGTGGGGGGGGGGGAATAAAAGTTTCAACAGAAAACACAAATTACGTAATATTGTCGAAGGCTTTCACGGTCAGAGTTCATTTTCTGATTTTTGTTTGGTTTAGAAAACTCAGGAAAAACAGTCTCCCATAGGAAATGTATTCTTGCCATTTATTAAAGGAGTCAATGATAGGATGGAGAAACTTTTGAAAAAACATAACCTACAAACAGTGTTTAAACCCACCAAGAAAATACAACAAATGCTACGATCAGCAAAAGACAAAAGAGACCCCCTCACCTCTGCAGGAGTATATCGTATACCTTGCAGCTGTGGACAAGTTTACATTGGGACAACAAAACGCAGCATACAAACAAGGATAAAAGAACATGAAAGATACTGCAGACTGGGCCAACCTGAGAAATCAGCAGTGGCTGAACATGGACTGACACAAACAGGACACAGGGTCTTATTCCAAGACACTGAAAGACTGGACAATTCTACCAACTATTTTGTCAGATTGCACAGAGAAGCCATTGAAATTCATAAACATCAGCACAACTTTAACAGAAAAGAAGAGAGTTTAAGAATGAATAAGGCTTGGCTTCCTGTCTTGAAAACCTCCAGACTAACAAAGACCACAGTCAACAATAGCCATGCGGATTAGCTTTGGATTTCACACATTAACAGATCACTTCAGGATACAATGGTTCCATATCAACATACCACACCCTCATTAGCACATTAGCTTGATAGTTACAGGACAATGGTTAGCACATTACCTTTGTTACTTTTTGCAGGACAATGATTCAGCTCAAACCCAACCCCTTTCTGACTATATATTACTCTTCCTACACACTTGTCACTGAGAGACACTGTCCTTCAGTGTTACTCCTCTGAAGATGCCGGCCACAGCTGCTGCCGAAACGTCAGGAAAGAAAATACCAAGACCACGGTTACACAGCCTGGATAACCTACGAGAACCAACAAATTACGTAGTCGAACAAAAACAGTCTCAATAGGACTAGCAGTATATTTGAATACTGAGTTGAACTTTGTCACACTGAAAACACTGAACTATTTAAAATGGAGCCTTGATTACTTAGCGTGAAGGCTCCTTCTCTTCTGAGGCAAAAGGCGTCTTGAGCTACCGGTTATTTTCCTTTGCTCCAATTGAGGAGGCAGGACTAAAAAAATTTCTAATATCCTGTCTCCTCTTGGCGGGAAAATAGTCTGTAAGACTCAGTTACAGTCTTGCCTAGCTTAAGAAGACAGGAGTGAAGAACCAACTTGATAAACAACATATAATAAACAACAACAACATCAACAATGGAACAGTTGAACCAAGGAACTGTGTGATGCGGCCAGAGGGCTTGTGTATTCATGGGACTTGCCTATAAGGTTTGTATATGACAGAGAGGTTCGAAATTATATTTTTCTTGTCCAGTGTGGGCAAGACACCTTTCGCCTAGGAAGAGAAGGAGCCTTCACGCTAAGTAATCAAGGCTCCGTTCTCCTCCGAGGCTCCAGGCGTCTTGAGCTGTGGGACCCACAAGAACTCCCATTTGGGCGGGTTACGAGCCGTCTTCCGCCACCTGTTGTAGCATTCTGCAGCCAAAGGCCGCCTGGGCAGAGGACCATGTATGTATTCTGTAATGCTTAATAAAGGTTGGTACAGATGCCCAAGCGGCTGCACAGCAAATCTCCTCTACTGGAGCTTGTTTGTCAAATGCCGCTGTAGTGGCCACACTACGTAGCGAATGTGCAGTATAATACCTTCGGGAACAGCGACTCCTGTGGCTTTGTAGGCCTCTGAAATACAAAGTTTTAGACTATGGCTAATTGTCGTGGCAGACATTCTCTTCCCCTTATTGGGGTTGGTAATCCCAATGAACATGTAATCTGACTGTCTGAAATCAGCAGTTCTGTTTATGAAAATACGTATTGCTCTACGTAGATCTAGGGAATGCCATAAACGTTCCTTGGGACAGGAAGGTTTGGGGCAAAAAGATGGCAGATTAATT
This sequence comes from Euleptes europaea, assembly GCF_029931775.1. Classification (NCBI taxonomy): domain Eukaryota; kingdom Metazoa; phylum Chordata; class Lepidosauria; order Squamata; family Sphaerodactylidae; genus Euleptes; species Euleptes europaea. Next base: position 46,872,520 of record NC_079312.1, on the reverse strand, counting down.
TCTTGTGATCTATGGAAATGGGAATTGACCTTTGGGGTAAAAGTGGAGTCAGGTGTGAGGACCACCTTATCTTTATGGAAAACGCAGAGACCCTGTCGAATAGACAGGGCCCTGAGTTCGGAAACACGTCTGGTTAAGGTAATTGAGATTAGAAAAGGTATCTTCAGGAAACGGATCTAAGGGGCTCAAATGGTGGTTTAGTGAGGGCCTTGAGCACCAAGGTAAGATCCCATGAAGGAAACCGGTGGATAACTGGAGGTTGGGTTTGCGTGACCCCTTTTAAAAAGGCGATGATGTGTTGATGCCTGGAAGTGGAGACCCCTTCCGTCAGAGGAATTACTGTGGTGAGTGCGGCCATCTGTCTCCGTAGTGTGGAGGCAGAGAGTTTAAGTCGCATGCCCTCCTGAAGGAACTCCAACAATTTATGCACTCCCGGTTGGAGGGGGTCCACCTTTTTCCTTTTAGCCCAGCGTACGAAGGCCTTCCAAGAGGCGTTATAAATGTGTCTGGTGGCGGGTCTATGAGCCTCTAGTATGGTTGCTACCATGTCCTCGGAGTATCCCCTTTCTAATAGAAATCTCATCTCAAGTGCCAAACGGTCAAGCAAAACCATTGGGGGTCTGCATGGACTAGAGGGCCCTGGCGGAGAGTGCCCCAATGAGATGGGATCCTCCATGGGTCCTGGCACAACATTTGGCATAGGGTCGCAAACCAAGGTCGGCGTGGCCAGAATGGTGCCACCAAGAGGACACTGGCTCGTTCAAACTGGATCTTCCAGAGGACTTTGGGTAGGATGGGGAGGGGAGGGGAGGTGTAAAGCAGTCCCTGTGGCCATGGGCTCAGTAGGGCGTCGATACCCTCCGCTGTCTGCTGGTGATAGTTTGAAAAGTACCTTGGTACTTTGAAGTTTTTGGCGGAGGCTCTTGTTGAAATTGATCAGGTAGCCGTGATCCTGGAAGACCTGGATCACTCGTGTTGTGTGTTGGAAAAACTGTTGTCTGTATTTTGCGCAGATCAGGATATTGCCTAGGTACGAATGCTCCTGGATGCATTCTTGTCTGAGTGATGCTAAGACTGAAACCAAAATTTTTGTAAACACCCTCGGGGCAGACGCCAAACCGAATGGGAGGGCCATAGGCAAAACAGAGAAAATACCTGTGTGAGGGGTGGATGGCCAGATGGATATGCCTCTGTTAAATCCACCGCCATCATAAAGGTGCCCGGATGTAGGGACTCTACTATAGACTTCATGGTTTCCACCCGAAAGTGTTTGGGGGCCATCCGGCGGTTCAAATATTTTTAAGCTGAGGATGGCCCTCCAGTCCCCGTTCTTTTTGGGGACTGTGAAAAAAATGGAGTAAATCCCCATGTGTCTCTCTAGGCTGGAAACCGGCTCTATGGCCCTGATGTTAGATAAGTGTCAGATGGCGGCTAATGTTCTGGTGTGTTTCTCCTTTTTTAGGGATATGGGGGAATCGTATGAGGCAATCTTTTGGGTGGAAGGTGAGTTCTAAGAGGTATCCCCTTGACACAATTTGGAGTACTCATTGATCTGGATTTGAGGAGGACCATGTGTTGTGGAAGTATTGAAGTCTTCCCCCCACTCCCAACGAAAGGATGTTATTGGGGATTATTTTTGGGGAATCTGTCCCCTTTTTTGGGATGGGATTGCTGATTTTGTGGTCTTCGAAACCTGCCACCCCCTTGAAAGGGCCGGGAGGAGTTCCAGGTTCCCCTTCTATAATCAGATCGGTATCTGAACGGGGTCCTTGAAGACTGAAAGGACTGATAAGTTGAAGGTCGTGACTCTTTTTTGAGTTGTTTTGGAAGGGCATGTTTTTTGTCCTTTGTCTCGACAAGAATCTTGTCCGGTTTTTCACCAAAAAGTTTACCTTCCTGAATAGGGTAAGACATCAAGGTGGTTTTTGCCCTAAAATCTGCCGGCCATGCTCTCAGCCACAGTGCCCTTCTTACTGATGTAACTGAGGCCATGGACTGTGCCACAAAGGACATGGTGTCCAGGGAAGCATCGGACATCAAGGTGATAGCGTTAAGGACTCTGTTGAGGCCTCCTACTACCCTACGGTTCTCCGGTAGAACCAGCTGGATGAGCTTCTTCACCCATAAATAGGAAGCTCTAGTGAATATGGATGTGGTTGCGCTTGCTTGGATAGCTAGCGCTGAGGACTCATGAGCCTTTCTAGTTAGGGATTTGCATTTTCAATCTAATTGATCTCTAAGAGAACCTCCTCCTCAGGGATTAGACCAGGGGCCTGAAGATCCACGACAGGGGCATCTACCAGTGGAAATTTTAGCAAGGTCATGGTGTGTGGGGCAAAGTTGTACAATTTTTTGACTGTAGGGGGTGCCTGCCTGTTAAGAGGCGGGATTGTCCCACTCTTCCTGAACAGCCCTCAGGAAGAACTCTGGGAAAGGTACTAGATGGTTGCAAGATTGCTGCCTAGGGAAGCACTCCGCCACGCCCTGTTTAAGCTTGGTTTTTGGACTCTCCAAAGGATCAATTCCTCGTTCAGATCAAGGGCCAGGATGGCTTTGGCTAGCAGAGCCTGGTAATCCTCTCCATTAAATAAACGATTTTGTGACTCCTCAGGCTGGAGTGACTCGTCTTCTGAGTCAAACTCCCCTTCTTCTCTTTCCTCTCCTGAATCTAGGGTGGAAGTATGGGACCCAGTTAGTGTATGGGTGTCTTCCGTGTTCTCCCTTGGGGCTGCCTGGGTGTCTCCCATGTTTGCCTTCAGGGCTGCCTTAGTGGGCCATTAGCAGCAAGCTGAAGCTGAAGTTCCCGGGTTCACAGGGGAACTTGCTCCGTCTACTTCCCTGGTATTATGGGATTGGGAAGTGGAGGAATGAGGGGACTCGCTGGTACCTGACCAGGGGAAAGGCGGGAGCCTCATCTGGAAAGCTTGAAAAGCCTGCCATTGGCACTGGAGGGCCAGGTTAACCCAGTCATCCGCCTCCTCCCGGGTAATAAATTGGCCGCCCGCCGCTGCCATGGAGGGGGGGATAGTTACCAGCTCCCGACTGGAGGGTAGGTCCTGCCGCCATGGATAGTACTGTGGGGGCAACACGGGCCGCACCTGAGACCTGCAGTGAGGAGGCGGGTGATCTTCTCCTGACTCTCATCCCTGCTCCGATCCTGCCGCCGCGCTCTCTCTTTTTTAAGGCGAGGATTAGCGGCGCGGCTTTTCGCGCCTTTTTTACCTTCGTTTTGGCCGGCGCCGCTCCTCTGCTCTGTGGAGAAGCCGCTTGTTTTCACTCCCTAAGGAACCGCGGTCGTTGGGAGAAGCCGGCTCTTTCGGGGCGGATTGGACCAGCCCCCTGTGATAATCTCGTTCAGAGAGGAGGTCGTCCTCCCTCTCCAAAATGGCATCCGCCATTTTCAAAATCTCCAGAGAAGCACTCCGGGGGGAAAGGACGCACACAGGGGGGGGGGAGGGAAAGGCGAATGAGGGAGGTGAAGAACGAGGGAGATGACTACAAAGATAAATGGACTCACGTACAGAAGAGATAAAAATCTAAGTCTAAATCTATGAAGACGCTGAAGCACGGAGCTCTGCCAGAGACCAGCTTCCCCTTCCGAGGCAGGACGGAACTGAGTTTTACAGGCTATTTTCCTGCCAAGAGGAGACAGGATATTAGAAAAAATTTTAGTCCTGCCTCCCCAATTGGAGCAAAGGAAAATAACCCACAGCTCAAGACGCCTGAAGCCTCGGAGGAGAAGAGTATTATCCTCATACACGTAACGGCACAATAACTGTGCAGAGCCATATTTAAAACAAACATTAAACATAGCCTTGGAAACACTGGCATCACCTCCAGCAAGGCAAGTCAACAAGCTGCTTCTTCCTCAGTCCACGGGTTTCTGGGTGCCTTTGAGGAGACAGCAGATTCAGGGCATGGGCTTCTAGTATCGCTACAAAGCTAGATCAGTCAACAGAAGGCGGCAAAGGAGCAATGAAGAAGCAAATAATCCAGGCTGCTCCTCTCATGAAGATGGCAGCACCTTCTTTGGTGCAGAAACGGACCTTGGATTAGAGTACTGTACATGTCTACAGTATTACACAGGAATTACTCTCTAATACTGCAGATTGTTTTACGTACCAATATTCATAAGAGCAGGTAAAGCATTGCTTTAAAAAGCATTTCTTACTCATTTTGGAAGGAAATGCCATACATACAAGGGTTTGGTTTTTAACAGAATGTCCTACAATTTTCACTTTTTCCAGTGAAAAAACTGGAAAAGAAATCCTCTTAGAAAAAAATTGGGGGGGGGGAGTCTGATTTTTGCTGAGCCCCCTCCGGGACTTTCACATCTTTAATTGTCACTTCATCTTTGTTCAGATTTTAAATACCAATCATAGTGAGACATAAATCTATTTTTGGTTAATAGGAAATCTGGATCTCAAAAGCTAAGCTAAGCAGGATTGGCTCTGGTTAGCAATTCAATAAGAGATCACTAAGAAATGCCAGGGTTGTTTTGCAGAGGAAGGCAATGGCAAACCACATCTGTTAGTCTCCTGCCTTGAAAACCCTACGGGGTTGCCATACGTCAGCTGTGACTTGATGGCACTTTACACACAAACAAAGGCAGACAGAAGGAGTGTGATGGGAGAATGCGCTAGAATGGCTTGAAAGAAATCTGCACAACTCTCAAGCCCTGATGGACCACACGAACATTACAAAGTTGGACCCCAGCTACTGGGAAGGAAGTGAATTTCACCATGTTCTTTCCACTCTCTTGCTGCAACTCATCCCCCCCCTTCCCCAATTTACTTATTCAGCGTTTTTAACCCTCTAACACACTCCCTTAGGGAGGTCAGTGGCTCTCAAACAGCATATGTGGGCAAACTGGGAATCCGTAGTGGGAGGGGAAAATTAGCAACAGCTTTGCACCACACCACCTCCAATAGAAGTGCTGATCCACTAAAACAAATGATGGTATGCAGTTTACAGAAAAAGAGAGAAAGAGATTTACGTCTCCTAAACTGTATGCACAAATAATACTTTATATTAATAGAATGTTTTTTAAACAAAACAAGACTACATACCCTTCACGTTAACAAACTGATTAAAACTGAATTAAATACTGATTAACCTTAATAAAATTTTGCTTATCATCCTTCATCGTGAAAATGGCATACAATAAAGTACTTGCTAGAGAGAGTGGAGTGTTCCTCAGTCAAGCTCAGTAGGCTATAACAAAGCTCTGCCCTGACATAAAAGCATTACATAATGTAACTAGGGCAAGTGGACACTTCTGCCTAGGTATAAGTGTCAACACAGAGGATCAGATTTTTAATATGTTAATAGCCTCTGTACCCTTTTAAAGGGAAATGTTCTCAGCTTTGATCTTTGCTAGGTCATTATTTTGCTTACACAAATTAATGTAGCCTTAATATCATATGAATGCCACATAGTGATACTCAAGGGCACCTGGTTAACTTCCATGGTAACACTATTAACATTTACTGACTCATTTAGTATCCAGCTGTCAAAGCGAGCTATATCAAGCAAAGTTATTCAATAGTAACCCACTGCCATAGTACCTGACAAGCCCTTTTTAAACATAAGCCACCAAGACTACACCGCACCAATTAAGAGATTCTCCGGCTTTGGGGCACAAATACAAACCATTGTGCGTTGTAGCGCGCACACATCGCTAAACCATTTCAGACCTTACTTATGAAGTTTTTGCAGTTTTACCTGAACCTTAGAGAAGCCTCTAAAACTTACCAACAGCAACCTTCTGGACACACACACAGAGTACCCTACAAAACTGCTCCACTATGGAAAATATCTGTTCCCTCAAAGAGTTGACCAAAGTCAAAGGCTAATTCTTTCAGATTTTATTTGGGCTGATTTTTAGCCATTAATCTCTCTCATCCAAGTGTCCACAAGAAGTGTGGCACTGTCACATGGGGCTCCTGGCAATGCAATCCTCTGCAGAATTATTCCAGTCTGGATTTTTTTAAAGATACTTTAGGTGCTAACTCCCCCCCCCCCTTCATTAATAGAAGCAGCACCTGTATCTTTAAGAAGTGAATACCCTGGGAGATCTCAGTGGCCATTATGGGGATGCTAGGCAACCAGCCTTCATGCATTGGTTTGTCAGTTAAAGGTGGAGAGAAGGGGGTAGCGCCCTTTCCAGGGCAATTCTGGCATCCCAGTCCATCCTTGCTCTCTTTCTCCCTGCCCTGAAGGCCTCATCAGGTCCAGGGCCAGCAGCAACCACTGGGCAGGGAGATCATGAAAGCCTGGCCCATTCAGGTCAGAGCAATTACAGTTATCACTAGCCTGATTTGCCCAACTCATGTAAAACAATGCCATGGAGAACTGGGAACAAGTAAATTGAGCAACTGATATTGCATGCTTTGTTGGGGGAGCAGCTATCCACAACATTTGCTTTGGCATAGAGAGCACAATTCTTTTTTTAACAGAAGTATTAAATCACATGCCAAAATTCATAATAACAAAATATAACTATACTGAAATTTTTTTTAGACACAAACTATGTCAAACCTGGGTAAGCTGCTGAAAAAGGTGCCATGAATATTGTAATGTGCAAATAGTTAACTAGTTTGTCAACGCAGAAGTAAACTATGGGCCATTTGATATCGTATACAGCAGAAAGTTTAAATTTATGACCAATGTTGAGCTGCATTCAATCTGGCTTCCTGATAAGTAGACCTGTTTGTTCACTTTTCATACTTCAAGGTTTAGCTTTTTTTAAAAGCCTTAGACATAGAGGTGTGAAACAGAATTAAAATGCTAAAAATGTTTTAAAATATTCATTGTTTGCTGTATATGAAGTTATATTTTCAATGCTTGAGTGAAGCTCCTGCAACCATTTACCAGGATTCAAAAGATAATATACCAAATATTTTACAAATTCAGCAAAGGAGTTATGTGTAAATTGTTCTGAATTATAAGGAACTTTTTTTTTTTGCACAAAAAAATGGCTTGGTCTGCTTTTTCATTTTCTTAGAGAAACTGCACAGAAAATAATCTGAAATCTCTGCCTAGATACGTGACAGCTGAAGGATAGATCAAATCTGGTACCTAGAATACACAATGATATTGTCTGAAAAGGAAGGTGGTGGGTAACAATAAAAGAAAAGCCACTGGATGTAGGACATATAGTCAATGTAGTTCTTGTGATCATTAGCCAGTACTAAAAACAAGCAAAGCAGAAGTTGTGCAACTTTAATGTATGAATTAATATGTAGTCCAGGCACTAGTAAATATCCCTTTTCCATAGATTACCATGACAGATGCAATACTTGTACCAAAAAACTGTAAGCGCATGATTTCTCTGTTCATGTTTATGAAACCTCGATGATGCAAAACAATGCCAGTCCAAGCCTCTCCAGATCTTAGCCCTAGAAATTCTGACCCCGTGAAGCCTAACTCCTGCATTCACCTATTCTAGGATCTGCCAGATAATGCAAGTTACACTCATAAACGTGACAAATAAAGGAAGAACAACAATAAAACTGGAAGCAGCTGAAGTCACAAAGTCAGTGCTGACCAGGGATGCTTTATCGCTCCTCACTTCGGATCACTGGTTGTTCACAAAGTGGAAACTACACTCTCAAAAAATGTTTTTCCCACAAAATGTTCAAGATTGGGCTGCAAACATGAGAGCAAACTTAATGCACATTAGCTAATCTACTTGTTAAACTATTAATTGCCACCCTACCACCTTTCTGTCCTTCTAGTTTTAAGCTCAGTTTCTTAAGCAACCAAGCTGATGCCATTTCACAGCTACCTACCCAAGGATCCAAGAAGGTTGCAGAGGCAGGACTCTTCACAGGCCTGTGTGCCTCTCATCCATCAGATTACTAGGAAGAAGGAGGAGGGGAGGGCAGAGCACAGCATCTTGGGGCCTGGAGCTACAATACAGGCCTGGTCTTCTTGTTTGTTAGAGCTGCAGGTGTATTTGTGAGTCTTCATGTTCGATCAGCAATCAGCAGCGTGGGCTTTCAGTGTAGATTCTACAGCTGGGGGCCAAAGAAAGTTATCCCACAAACCACGTTTGTGTTGGCAAACAGGTCAAAGGGTTCCCTCTGATGGACAGGAAATAGTTCTGTATAGTTGGGGAGCAGGGAATATCAATTTCCACATTTCAAGAGTATCTGGGATTCTTTTTCCCAGGATCTGACACTGAGGAACATATAGCAGAGAGATATACTTGCTCCCTCAGACTATTCACATCACTATTACATAGGTATAGGAGCCCCATGGCGCAGAGTGTTAAGCTGCAGTACTGCAGTCAAAAGCTCTGCTCACGACCTGAGTTCAAACCCGACGGAAGTTGGTTTCAGGTAGCCGGCTCAAGGTTGACTCAGCCTTCCATCCTTCGAGGTCGGTCAAATGAGGACCCGGCTTGCTGGGGGTAAAGGGAAGATGACTGGGGAAGGCACTGGCAAACCACCCCACAAACAAATTCTGCCTTGGAAACGTCGGGATGTGACGTCACCCCATGGGTCAGGAATGACCCGTTGCTTGCACAGGGGATCTTTACCTTTTTTTTATTACATAGGTAGTGGTTGTGATTGTTGTGCCAAAATCCTTAATTTGTTAGGCCTCTGGCTCTTCAACCACTTGCCAGAATTACAAGTTGTGGTATCATTGAATGATCAGTGAATGCCTGCAAGTCCCAGACACTAAGTCTGGCTAAGCCCTTTCCATGTTGCATCTTGTAAAGCTGTTGGTCATATTCAGTTGGTCTTCTATTGTTTCTCTTCCTCAGCCATTTACAAATGTCTTGCACCTAAAATTCCTGTAGGGGACACCATAAGCATGCTTGAAAAATGGGCCTGGGAACCAGGTGTTAAAGCTGCTATCTTGCACCTGTGGGCATAGCCTAAACCATCCTTGTCGAGCAACCAGCACTGACATCAACAGTTTCTGAGAATCTCAGCCTGGTAATAGAATCAAGAACCTGAAAAAGCCATTTTGTTAATTGATGGAAACTGTAACTGGGCCAAAAAACTACCAGATTAACAATCATTAAAAGTGATTTTAGGTTATAACTCAATATGAATACTACTACTTTTCAGACTTAGCATCAAAAGAACACCATTCATAGGTAAACAGAGAATATCTTATATAGCCAGCCTGTGTATGTAGAATACAATCTCAAATAAAGATCTGTAAAAGTTGACAGAAGCATTAAGACAGCAAAATCCCTTTTGTATTTCCATGTTTCATAACACAACGCTAATACCTCCCTGGCTAGAACACACACTTTCAATTTAAAAACAGTTCTCTTAACCTCTCCCCCTGCATTAACGGCACGGATTCATTCACTTAAATAACTGAAATAGACACTCAAAAACATCTAAAAATTTGTGCGCAATTACCCTTTTGTGATATGCTAGCAACAGGAGTACAGAGTACTTTAAACCTATTTAGTACATTTTTATCTTGCCCTTCCTCCACGGCCCTCAGGGTTGCATATACAGCACTCCCTTCCCCATTTCGAATGATAAAAGTAACTGAATTATATCAGTTTCAAGCATCTAATTTGTCTTCACATTATAATGACTTACTATTGTTCATTTATTTCAAACACTGTTATGCCACCTTTCCATCCAGTTCAGGGTGCCCAAGTAAAACACTGTAAATTTTAAAATTATACACACAAACATACACATATTCGCTTATATATATATATATATACACACACACACACACACACAGGTTGAGTATCCCTTATCCAAAATGCTTGGGACCAGAAGGGTTTCGGATAATTTCGGATTTTGGAATATTTGCATATACATAATGAGGTATCTTTGGGATGGGACCCAAGTCTAAACATTAAATTTATTTATGTTTTATATATACCTTATACACATAGCCTGAAGGTAATTTAATACAATATCTTTAACAATTTTGTACATGAAACAAAGTTTGTGTACACTGATCCCTCAGAAAACAAAGGTGTTACTATCTCAGCCACCCACCGCAGAGCAGAGAATAAACACAGAAAAGATATATCACAGCTGAAGGGGGCTTTTTCCCCTTGGGGATGCTGAATAAACTACTGTCTGTTGTGCACCTGCATTTTGACTGCGACCTGTCACATGAGATCAGGTGGAATCATGCTGGCGTCATGTCAGGGCTCAAAAAGTTTTGGATTGTGGATCATTTCGGATTTTCGGATAAGGGATACTCAACCTGTTTGTGTGTGTTTGTGTGTGTATAGGCAGGTATAGACATAAACAATAAACACAATCCAACACACACAAATACACAGACCCATAACAGGAAGGCGAGTCAGTGAGGATTACTGTGGGAACCCCAAACAAAACAAGTTTTCACCTGGATGGCCCAGGCTAGTCTGATCTCGTCAGATCTCATAAGCTAAGTAGGGTTGGCCCTGGTTAGTATTTGGATGGGAGACCACCAAGGAATACCAGGGTGGCTGTGCAGAGGAAGGCACTGGCAAACCACCTCTGTTAGTCTCTTGCCATGAAAACCCCCCAAAAGGGGTCGCCATAAGTCGGCTGTGACTTGACGGCACTTTACACACACACGGGGGGGGGGGGCGGGTTTCAAAGGAATCTCCCTAGGAAAGGAATAATTTTGGTACCACAGCCTATATAGCCCATTGTCAGACTGCCACCTACCTAAGCTCAGATGACAACGGCACCCAAAGCAGGACCCTCCAGCGATGACTGTAGTAGTCAGGAAGCTTCATAAGGTAGTAGGTGGTCCTCAAGGTACCCTGGCCCCAAGCAACATAAGGCTTTAAATGTCAATATCAGCACCTTGAACTGGCCCCGGAAGCAAACTGGGAGGCAATGTAGATGGGCCAAGACCAGAGTAACAGGGCCTCTATGACCCATTACTCTGGCCACAGCATTCTGTCACGGCAGCCCCATACAGAGTACATTGTCATTGCAGTGGTCTAATAGACGTCTCCAGTAAATATAACAAGTAGTTTATGACCGCTTCTAGCACACTTGAGTTTTTATGATGTGAAACTACAACATCATTTTCTCACTTCTAGCCCATACTCACACTATTAATGTAGATTCTCCAGTCAGCAAGTAAACTGAGGAGTAATGTTTCTGCCAATTAAAATCTTGTGAGGTGGTCCTTTTCGCCTCCAATCAATTCTTCCACTTGAACATTAGTAGCAACTGACCATATGGATCCTCCACATCTCATGGCAAGTATCTACACCAAGGCTAGGCAACCCCACCACACATGTGCCAAACAGTGGCACACCGGACCATTTTTCTGACAGGACTGGTTCTCCATCCAAGCAACTGAGGGTCTTAAATTTGTATATACAACTGTTCAGAAATTTCAGGACTTAAACAAAATCTCAGAGATCTTTTTCAAGCATTCTGAAGGTTAAGAGGCATGTTACCCGTTCAGACAAAGTAATGGCTCAGGAATACAGAAGTTGAGTTCATTTATTTTAAAAAAGGCTACAGACAAAAAGACTGAAGTGAAATTCGCTTAATGTTTAAAAGGGAGAGACACAAGCAAAACAAACTTACGAAGAAATTTAATAGCCTTAACATGCTTTTCTTTGCTTCATGTGGCATACTCAATTGACTACAAAATAAAATATGTTAAGGGATTCCTTGTCTAAACATCATTGTTTATAATGGCTTTAGTCAATTGTATCTATGATAATTTTCATCAATGGCAAGGAAGAGTCCAATCGTGACAAAATTTTACCAGCATGCGTGAATCATTTATCAAAATTAGATTAAGCCTAATAACCTAAGTGCTTCATAGAAATAATACTTTTTTTAGAATATTAAAGGCTTATAATACTGGAATCCCAAATGCATTTCTTTCTTTTTTCACCGTCAAGTTAAAGCTCACTTATTGTGACCCCATAGAGTTTTCAAGGCAAGGGATGTTCAGAGGTGGTTTGCCATTGCCTGCCTCCACATCATGACCCTGGCATTCCTTGGAGGTCTCCCATCCAAATATTAGCCAGGGCTGAGCGTGTGTGACTGGCCCAAGGCCATCAAGCAAGCTTCCATGGTGCAAGCGGAGATTCAAACCTGGTTTTCCCAGGTCCTAGTCCAACTCCTTAACCATTACACCACGCCGACTCTCAAATGCATTTCTAGGGTATTAGAAAATTTGGATCTCCAATATACTCAAAAATATGAAATTTGAAGTGTAACTGTCTAAAACCAATATCAAACTTCAAAGTCCTATGCTGAAAGGCTTATGTTCAAAGGCAGATGTTGAAGCCTGTTAATTGGGAACTGTAAGGAACACTGGCTGGATCTTTTTTCTTCTTCTTCACTTACGACAATAATCTCTAATCTTCTTCTTCACTTACGACATTAATTCTTCAACCAAAAGAATTTACAACACATTTAACAGTCAGCTAAAGATGATTCAAATAGGGACCTACGCTGGATATTACAGGTTCTTAAAAGTAACAAGTGAAAATGGCTTATCAGACAAAACGTCTGGTGCATGAGACAAATAGAACCACCAACTTCCTGCTATTAAGAGGAAACCAGTATGTAATATTGGTTGTGTAAATGCCATCAAGCTGCAGCTGACTCATGCAAACCCCAGAGGGTTTTCAAGGCAAGAGATGAACAGAAGTGGTTTTCTATTGCCTGCCTCTGCATAGCAACCCTGGACTTCCTTGGTGGTCTCCCAACCAAGTACTAACCAGGGCTAACCCTGCTTAGCTTCTGAGATCTGAGAGATCAGGCTAGCCTGGGCCATCCAGGTTATGTAGCTTCAGCATAGCCTGAGGGATCCTTTTTCTGTTTATATATAGACAACTTAAGAGGAAGTAGAGAGGCAGACGAGCTTGGCTTCATATCATCAAGCAAACAAAGAAATTAATTAAACAAAGACAAGTACAAATATTTTACTTTTGTCCTTTTATGCCAGCAACTGCATGCTGTTTCTTTTGGCAGGGTCCTCATATTTATCCTTATAAGTGTAACTAACCTAACACTAGTTCTGATTCCTCCAAGATTTACTAATAAATCATCACTGCACAACTCTCAATTCATAGGAGTGAATGAATTAGGTTCCTTCCTATTTCTGTTCTTGTGCATCGGAACAACAATCTCAGAGTTATTGTTTTCTTTTATTGGAATGAAGCTATAAGACATGTGACCCTCCATCCCACCCCAAGAATGGCAAGTACCACACTGCAGAAAGCTCAGAGCCCAGCAATAAACTAGAAGCATTTGTGCAAAGCAAGGGAGAGTGAACCGCGTGTGTTAAGAGAAGTTTTTCAACCTAAGTAGAAGAAAGATGGAGATATTCTTAGTGATAAAAGCACAGAACTAGTTATTCCTTCTGAACTGTAGGCAGGTTTGTGTATAAAATTTAGCACATTAAATGGAAATCAGCAAAAACTATCATCCTCATGATATCTGCTCATCATCACAGAACCAGTTGTCTTCGTGGAAAAGAGCACTGAATGTGTAATTTCTTCATACATCTAGATTAAACAAACCCAGTATTTATTGTGAGGAGCCTGATTGTAAAGCTTTGTGGTGATTTTTTTGTTTCCATAGGTCCTGTGTAGACACACAGACTACAAGAAGTTTAAAAAAAAAATCTGAGAGGGGGTATACGGATCAGTTGCTCCCGGAAATGGGTTTGACATATGCCACATAAAATCACTTTCAAGGTCAGCTTTTTAGTATTGCATATTATTACAGAAAAATTATTTTCCTGAACACAGTATGGTGTCACTTCCCTGTAATGTTACGTACATCAAAGCTTCAAGCTTCTTTTAAGCTAAACGAATGAAGCTTGGAATTTCTTAATTTGTTGCATGAATTATTTTTCCTTGCAGCACTTTCTGATTGCTAGGGTTCTGCAACAGTGATGGATGAAGCTACATTTAACCCAAACCTCCAGAATTTTCACAGTAAAGCACTCCTGATAATGAGCAGCCAAGCTATTACCTAGCAAATGATTTCCAGTGTAGCCTACAAACTCTCCCTGATGCAGAAGAAGCTGGTGCTAACATTTTACTAAGGACAGCGAGGTACAAGTGACCAGGAAAATGAATGAGTTTTCTCTGAAAAGGAACTTGAAATTAAGTCAGAATATATGGGAACTGCCACAAATGTAGACCGGAGCAAAGTAATTCACAAGATTTGGCAACGGAGGAACAGCCTACTAAGCCCTGCATAGGATTAGTAAAATATTATCTGTGAATCATTTTGTCCCAAAACATTAAGAAATATCTCAGGTTCATAGCAAGAATTTTACAGTGGAAGGATTTAAAGACCTGGGGTGGGAGGACAGGAAGACAAACACCACAAGTCAATGAAACATTGCAAACAGGGGGTTACCCCTAATCTAAAGAACCAGTAGCCAGGTCATGTTATTCCAATGAACTCCGAAAGACAGGAACATGTTTTCTGCTTTCTGAGCACTCAGGAACCGTTCTCAACATTAATTTATTTCTTGATCACATTTAGCCTTCAACAGGTGAATTTTTAGGTTTTCTTCTGAATAAATTTTATAAAAAGTATTATTTCTGCATACCCCAAAAGTTCCAAGTATGTCACTGGATGGTCCTACTATACTGTTGTTCCCAAACAGTAACCAGCCAGTTTACTACTAGAGTGATACTGCATGAAGTATTCGAGTGTCAGGTAGTGATTAGAGCAGAAGTCCTGTGGGCAACATGGTACCTTTTGACACCTTTCCTAGTATCCGCCAAGTGTTTTTGACAGTGGGCAGGGACAGGTGGGGCTTTTGGTTAGCAAGGGTTCTGGCTGGCTACTGAGATCTGATTGGCTGTGCAGATTTTTTTAAAGTCCACTTGGTAGCAGCTGTCCCCACAGCACAAAGATCTTTACTGCATTACTGAAGGTAAGCTATGCGTATACAACAAAATATTTAAAAATATGTTCATTTTTCAAAGCATTGTTTTAAATAGCGCTTACGCCTAAACTGTTGAAGAGTTAATGTCAGAATTATGCATAACTTCACTCCTTAACATTTTTGTGGTTGTCTCTGCCTCCTGTAGCAGCCATTTTGCAGTTGCACCTGCCATCCTATGTCAGAATTCCAAAGGCGCTCACAGGTATGAAAAGGTTGGGGACTTCGGGTTACAGTCGTGGACTCCGTCAAGTTTAAATGAAACTCACTGTAAGATCTTAGACTGGTCATTCTCTCTCAGTCTAACCTACCTCATATGGTTGTTTTGAAGATGAGATAGGAGAGAGAAAAATCATGTATACTGCCCTGAGCTCCTTGCAGGAAGAATGAAAGGAGAATGAGAGGAGGGTCTACAGCAATGCTGTGCCAGGCAATTCTAGGTGGCGATCAAAGAGAGAAGACAGAAAAGCAGGGCGGAGACCATGACTCTAGATCTCTGGGGCTCTTATGAGGAAGCACAGCGGCAAAGGGTGGATGGTCTGAAAAACTGCTGCAAAGTTCTGGGGTCTGAAGACTACATTCATACAGAAATAATGCAGAAACTATGGTAGTCTGTGGATTTCTGGATTGAGACTGGAGCCAAAAAGTTTTACTCTTATCAACCCATTTGGATTGGAGCCAAAACGTTTGAAACTTATTGGGCAATTTGGATTTATCTACTAGGTGGGAAAATATGTATAGTAAAGTGTTACACATGAAAAAGGGGAAAAAACCTGGGGGTAAGTGGCTGGAATGAACTGGTCACTTGCTGGTCCAGAGGGTGGACAAAGGACTTAAGGTGTGGTGATTATTGTTTTCTGGGGGAAACCGTAGGCTTAAAATAGGGGTGATTGCCAGCTAGATCCTTCTATGCATTATGGGTGTGTCATCATAGTCAAGTGTTGAGACATCACCTAAATTTTAAGTGGGGAAGTGACTGATTTGATTACCTTCCTTTTTGTCATGCAGCTTCCTTTTTGTCATGCTTGGAACTTATTTAATTTATACCCCACTTTCCCCCACAACATGGACCCAAAGTGGCTCACCTAATTCTCTACTCCTCCATTTTATCCTCACAACAACACTGTGAGGTTTTTAAGAAGAGGCCATCTGTCAGTAATGTTGATTCTATAACCTTAGGCAGATCATGAGAGGGAGGGCACCTTGGCCATCTTCTGGGCATAAAGTATGGGTCACTGGGGGTGTGGGGGGGAGGTTGTTCAGAATTTCCTGCAGTGTGTAGGGGTGTTGGACTAGATGACCCTGGTGGTCCCTTCCAACTCTATTATTCTATTCTATGATTCTAGGTAGGTTAAGCTATGAGCGTGTTACTAACCCCGGGTCACCATACAAGCTTCCATGGCAGAATGGGGATTTGAAGCTGGGTCTCCCAGACAGTCCTACAGTTTAACCACTACACCACACTGGTTCTCTTTAGGAAGTGATTTTAGGCTGTGTGGAATTTTACTGGAAATTTTGAGTTTACTGCATGTCATGCCACAAAAACTGGGGAGCCCAAAGTAGGAAACAGACATAGATCTGAGTATGGGTTAATCATAGTAACATACATTTCATATCGCTTCAAGGGGGACTTAGTAAAAAACACCCCAGAAGTAGGGTTTCTTTATAATACTATTCATTTTCCTCAACTTAAAACAAAGAAAACAGGAAACTTTTTCACAATTTGCAGGAAACTTCTTCACAATTTGCAGGAAACTTCTTCACAATCAAAACTGAAACTTTCCCAAAAAAGAGACATGACGGGCCATTCCTGTACCCTGCCCACTGCCAATGAAGAAGCATTTTCTTAAATTTGCTAGTTCTAAGAGATGCTTAAAATTATCCAGTGATGGAAAGTGGTATATATGAACCAAAGTAGGATTCTTTTTAAGGTCAGAGGCAAGATACAATAAAATGCACTTCCACGGTGGCAGATAAAATGTTAAACAATGAAGGAAAACAGTAGCCAAAATTCATTGACGCTTTCTTTACTATCCAACATGGCCATGAACTAAGAATCAATTCCTCAGCTAACTCAGTGAATAGGACTGTAGTGTTTTCTGTGCTAAAAGAAAACAATCAGCAGACATTTTTCTAAGCTTCAGGTAACTATAGCTCAGAGAACTCTACTAAACTAAGTTAAATGGCAAAATGTTGTTTGAAGGCTTCTAAAGTACCATCAAATATGTCATGGCAGTAAAGGAAGAAACCCAGAGAGGTTTTGCAATCATCTTACCAATGCTAGCAAGATTACCTATTGTCATACAACTGAAAATTAGTTTGACCTTTGCAGGATTCCAGACCTGTGCTTTGTTTTCCACTTGTCTTGAGAATACATTGAAGTCAGTATGAATACACTAGTCCTTGTTCTTACATGCATTTGACTACTGGATTTTCAACTTGCATCTACAAGTTGACATGTCAAACAAAAAGTTCACCTCACCAATTCTTTTTTTATCACAAGTAGTACACTGTTGAATTCTATATGAAAAACATTCCAAAAGATAATCATCATAAATAAAATGAGTTTGGCTTACTGTATTAACCATAATTCACAGTGGGTAGCCGTGTTAGTCTGTTTGCAGTAGTCAAAAGGGGCAGGAGTCCAGTAGCACCTTAAAGACTAACAAAAATATTTTCTGGTAGGGTATGAGCTTTCGTGAGCCACAGCTCACTTCTTCAGATACAGCTAGAATGTGAATCCATCGGTCTTTAAGTAGAGGAACAGTATGTAAACGTGAATAGCAGGCTTGATGGGATTAGGTGTGATATGCAGACCTTGATGGGATTAGGTGTGATATACCAGAACACCTCTGGTTGTCACTTATAGCTCCCAACTAAAACCAGTCCAACGCATTATTAAGGACCTACAACCAATGCTGGATTGTGACACTTCCCTCGCTGAAGCACTAGGGCGGGGGCGTCCCTTTCTTGCTTACAGACAGCCGGCTAACCTAAAACAACTTCTCACCCATGATGATAAACTACTTAACAAGAACATGGACTCTGGCACCAAGGCCTGCAACAAACCAAGGTGCCAACTTTGCCCTCATATAGATTCTAGGAACACCATCTCTGGACCCACCAATGTCAGCCATACTATCTCAGGTTCATATTTCTGCTCATCTTCTAATGTGATTTATGCCATCACATGCCAGCAATGCCCTTCCACAATCTGCATTGGACAAACAGGTCAGTCTCTTAGACAAAGATTAAATGGACATAAGTCTGACATCAGAAACCACAATATTCAAAAACCAGTGGGTGAACATTTCAACCTTCCAGGACATTCTGTTGCAGATTTAAGAGTAGCAGTTCTCTTACAAAGGAATTTTAAAGGGAGATTGGAAAGAGAAACTGCTGAATTACAGTTGATATTCAAACTAAAGTCAATGCATTTACCTGGGCTGAATAAAGACCTTGAATTCATGGCCCATTACCAATGCTGATTTCTCCACACCCATCTCTCCCCTGGACATCACAGACTCTTCTGCATATCACACCTAATCCCATCAAGCCTGCTATTCACATTTACATACTGTTCCTCTACTTAAAGACCGATGGATTCACATTCTAGCTGTATCTGAAGAAGTGAGCTGTGGCTCACAAAAGCTCATACCCTACCAGAAAATATTTTTGTTAGTCTTTAAGGTGCTACTGGACTCTTGCCCTTTTTGACTACTGTATTAACCATGGCATCAACACCATTACTCCTGTGGGTTTATTTGCATTAATGGACCCCGTAATTTTTTATTTGTGAATAACAATCACAGAAAACTGCATTATGTGCTCTGATGAGGGTTTAATCAACCAAGGTGATGCTAAGTCTTCAAGAAAGCAAAACCACAGCGTTAAGGGAATTAGATGGGGTTTCCAGGTTTTAGTGGGGTATTTAGCTACGGAGACACCCAGAGAACTATGAAAGGTTTTTTGCCAAATCTTTTACCAATGTCTACGGGGGATGAGCAAGTCAGTGGAAAAGCTTTCCAATAAAGAAACAATTATTGTCGAAGCCTTTCACGGTCAGAGTTCATTGGTTCTTGTAGGTTATCCGGGCTGTGTATCCAGCCTGTGTAAGGAGAGACACTGTCCTTCAGTGTTACTCCTCTGAAGATGCCTGCCACAGCTGCTGGCGAAGCGTCAGGAAAGAAAATACCAAGACCACGGTCACACAGCCCAGATAACCTACAAGAACCAAAGAAACAATTGTTTCAAAAGAAAGTATTTTTAATGAAGGGATTCAAAAGGGGTACAAGCACACACAAAGTTCAATATGAGAACACACACACACACACACAAGATCTATAGGCAAAAGGGATAGAGGGAGTTATATCTACCTGTCTGAGGAGAATGGAGACGTCCAGGGTAGCAGCTGCATGGAGCAATCAATGACCAGGGTCTCTTGCCAGGTTAGGCCTAGGGCAGGTAGGTGGCCCAATAACAGGTAAATGACAAAGTGCAGTTGTGTGTGTGTGTAAAGTGCCGTCAAGTCGCAGCGACTTATGGCAACCCCTTATGGGGTTTTCATGGCAAGAGACTAACAGAGGTGGTTTGCCAGTGCCTTCCTCTGCACAGCAACCCTGGTATTCCTTGGTTGTCTCCCAACCAAATACTAACCAGGGCTGACCCTGCATAGCTTCTGAGATCTGACGAGATCAGGCTAGCCTGGGCCATGCAGTTAGGAGTCACTATAATACAGGGGCCAAAAATAATGTATGACAGGGCAGGTGGGACAGAGTGTAAAAGAAAGCTCAACCTAAACAAGTACCCCCAAAAAAGAAAAAAGGAAATAAACCAGGTACCAGTAGTAAGCAACAGATCTCCATTAATAGTCTGTTAGCCATCTGTTTGCACACTTCAAAACTTAGTGGCCCAGCAAACAGCACCTAGAACTCTGCAGCTGGTCCATAACTAAAAAAGTTATGGGCCAAAAATATTTCATGGCCGCTTCTACATTCGATTTTTTTCTACAAAACAGAGAGTATCTGCTAAAAACGATGCAAACCACTAGAACCTAATTCAAAAACTTTGTTTCATTTCTGCAAGAATGTTTTTATCATGGCCAAGCCTTAAATAATAAGTGAATACTCCAGGATAATAAGCTCCACTGAAAGTAAAACCCCTAGGTCTCTCAGCATATTATTTCACAGCAAAAATAATGCTAGGGAAAAAGCAAAAAATACAAGAGACATTAAGAGAAAACAGGATTAAGAACAAAGAGACTGATTTTTTTTGGCAAAATATCGTTTTAAGTTGACAGAACAGTAGAGACTTAGAGCAAATTAAGATGTTTACAGTAAAGGGGGGAAAGGTACACACTAGCCTTCATACTTCTGATGGCAAGGGAGAGGCTATCCAATGTTGATTCAAGCTGTTCTCATTCCCAAAAGCAACAGGCAGTCCTACAGCACTTGAAGAGCTGAAATTAACCAGTACAGTCACATGACTATTCTCAAGATTTGCCCTCCCACCAACACTATTGATTTCAGCAATATTTAATATGCACAAGATCCCTCTACATCAAGCTATACAGAGTCCATGAGACCATGCCATCATTCTACTGTACACTGATCATACTGCATTTGAAATATCTTCAGTTCTGGGTACCATCTATAACAGACTCTGCTTGGACAACAGAGTCCCAAAAATAGGATGCAAGACACAGAAATGTACAGAGGTTTACTTGCTGAATGTAAACAAGGGGGGAAAGAACAACCAACCCAAATAATGAGCACGGTGCACACAGATACAAACCAACAAAACAAATTTGTTCCCTTCTCAGTCCCTTGATGATAATGCACAGCTGCTGGGGTAGAGGACAGAACTTTCAGACAGAAGTGCTTGGCAGCTTGCTGCACTTCAACCATTAAAAAAAAACCCAATCCCAACACTGACAAGGCTTGAAATGCATGAAACAAAGAGGATCAAGAGCCTAATGGATAATTTACACATTATGGAGTACACAGGCTGGGTCCAGGGCCTCACACAGTGTCCTTCCTAACAGCCAGGGATGAGTTGTGGGTTTCCTCTCAACTCCTAGGCATGTGGCACCCAATTCAGATCATGACTACAACATGCATGGAGAAGGCAATTTAGTCTGACCAGAAATGGGTCTACACAACACTATCTGGCCCACTTGGGAAACCCATGAGTATACCTGTGGGTTTCCAAAAAAAGATCATGATAGCCCCCCCCCCAAACCCCGTCAGGAAAGTGGTACGGGGTTGGGGGATGCTCAAGCCCCTTCTTTAAACATGCTCCACTCACAATTCAAATCATTCACCATCCACACAGGAATTGAGGAGACCCTGTAACTCAAGCCGGACTATTAACTTAGGATGGGGACCCCAGAACCAACCTATGTACACCATAATGTTTAAAATCAGCCAAGAAAGGAAGTACTGCAACAGCATGTATAAACATTAGGCTATATTTTGTAGAGAGAAGTAATTCTTAAACTATGGTCTGTGTTGCATTTTTAGGATGCCCATAAGCTAACTGGTCTGCCACATTTTTATCCAACTTTGCCTCAGTGGCATATACAGTTCTCTCCTCACCCTTTTCATCCTCAAGATAGCCCTGTGAAGTAGGAGTGTGTGAATGGCCCAAGGTCACCCAGTGAGCTTCAGAACTGAGTGGGAATTTAAACATGGGCCTGTCAGTAGTCCACCACTCTAAGCACTTCACCATAATGTAGCTGCCATAGCAAGAGGTCCAGCACAATATCATAGATTATACACAGAAGAGGACCCAAAGCCAACAGTACCACACCCATAGGAAAGGAATACAAACAAATAGTTGCTTCTCTAAAGAAAGTTGCTTCTCTAATGAAAAAAGTGTTTAATGGCTCTAACGTGTAACATGTAGTTAGGCTTGAAAGGAAGAAAACAGAAGGGAGGGAAAGGATGTATGAGCCCTCTAGTATCATACTCCCCTCTAGTGGAAATGGAATTGCAGTCACACATCCATGCAAGCTCCAGCATTGCATATGATCAGAAAAATTGTCTACGTGTATTCCAAATTAAAATCAAAAGCCAAAAAAACTGTCTTTAAAGAAACTGAATAGCTGTGTCAAGTTAATTACAAAGCGGGGGGGGGGGGGTGAATTCCTGGATTAGATGTACAGCTATGAAAAAATGAAAGTGGCCATTTAAATATGCTAAAAATAATGGAAAACACTGTAATTCAAAGTGATTAGCATGTTCAAATTACCCATCTCCTGCATCTATAAAAATGGTATTTGTATGCATACATCAAGTTTGGTTTGAAGCCTTGTTACTTTAAAAAAAAACAACGGGGCAAATGCTAATGTATTTTCTCTCTTACTATGTGATTCTTACTTATGTGTGCAGCAGAGGGCATTATGTAGCTGCACAATTAAACAACAATCTCATGCAAGATAAGAGGTTAGTTACTCTTAACTACTAAAACCTAACAAGTTTCCTTCTACCTGAAATGCATCTTTTTTTCTATTAAACAACTGACTGGTTTCAAAGCCAGCAGCTGATTACTGAAAATGTACTTGAAAGGCTAGAATGTGAGTGATTCAGCCATTGAAAAAATTAAGTTTTCAACTTCTAAAGCAGCGGCCAAAAGAAAAGGGTGGCAGAGAATCAGTCATTGTTTGCTATAAACTGTCCAATGAACTATGAAATGTGTTCAGAGTTGAATTCAACAGCAACTTACAGCTTCACACCTCTACAACAGCACAAAAGTCTAGTGTGCAGTTAGTGTGAGTTCAGCTAGAGTCTAGACCAAATGGTGTAGAGCTAGAATGCACTACTGTAAAGCAAAAGGGTACAAGTGCAGATTTATCGAAGCAGCAGAACAGCTGTAATCCCCAAGAGATGGAAGACAGAAAAAGTTCTGAACATGCAGATTTAACCAAGCTTAAATGGGTCAGACTTCTGTGATCCCAAAGGGGAACATGTGACTTTTAATCATCCCTAATTAGAATCTAGTTTACACCTGCTGATGTGGGTACTGCAAATGGATACGGAATAAGGAGAACCGACACAAGTTCTCAGATAACAAAGAGGTCACAGCTTCATTGAATGCAAGGGATCTACAACATGTAAAATAATTAACTATACAACTCTAACACAGTGTGGGTGATAATTAAGTGGGATACAGAGTTGTCAGGTATCCTCTATGTAATTATCTCTGAACATCTGGGCAGGTCCATCCTGGCCCCAAATGCCAGAACGGTCTTCAGGAATATTCACACTCCTCCTGGCCAGACACTAACAGGGGTCTGAGGGGAGCATCTAGGCGCCTTCTTTGGGTCAAGCCTTTTGACAGCTCCGAGGGCAGAGCTTCTGAATCCCTGACATTTTGGGCTTGACACTCACTTAGCCTTTAAAATTATGCTTCAGATTGGTCAAACATAGTGCTTTTAGAATAGCTGCTTTGCCTGCACTGCAATCGCTCGTTCATAAGAAAAGCCCTGCTGGATCAGACCAAGGCCCATCAGGTCCAGCAGTCTGTTCACACAGTGGCCAACCAGGTGCCTCTAGGAAGCCTCCAAACAAGACGACTGCAGCAGCATTGTCCTGCCTGTGTTCCACAGCACCTAATACAATAGGCATGCTCCTCTGATATTAGTGAGAATAGGTGTGCATCATGACTAGTATCCATTTTAACTAGTACCCATGAATACCCTTACCCTCCACGAACATGTCCACTCCCCTCTTAAAGTCTTCCAAGTTGGCAGCCATCACCACACTCTGGGGCAGGGAGTTCCACAATTTAACTATGCGTTGTGTGAAGAAAACCTTCCTTTTATCAGTTTTGAATCTCTCACCCTCCAGCTTCAGCAGATGACCCCCCCCCTTCTGGTATTGTGTGAGAGAGAAAAGCTTCTCCCTGTCCACTCTCTCCAGACCGCACATAATTTTATAGACCTCTATCGTGTCTCCCCTCAGCTGCCTTCTTTCCAAGTTCCTTCCATCAACAACTGAACTAGGGCCCTAGCAAGTCCCCCGCCCAGCCTGCAGAGAAAATAAGCCCAAAAAACCCTGTATCAAAACTAATTAAAGTGGGCAAAACAGGGTAAAAAAAAGAGAATACAAAAGATTTCTACACTGTCTAGCGCCAGATCCATCACCAAGCAGGACTGAAAGCTTACTCACTGTAACCCCTGTCCTGAAAGAGAAGTACTCCCCACAACACAGACAGATGACACCACACCACAGATATTTGGGTAAATGTTTGCCGCTTTGCAAGTTGAACATTGTGTTTATATTCGGTGAATGCTCAGGAGTTAAAGTCAAATTGCCCTTTACAGGCAGTCTGGCCAGTCACATCCCAACACCCGAAAGCCAGAACTGGGGGCATTCTGTGAGACAGGCTTCACACTCACTCAACAGCTCTTTGTTCTCAGTACTTGGCCTAAAGCATTTTTTAATCTCCAACTTGGATAAGAAGTGGGGACTTGCAACCTCAGCTGCCTCCACAGAGAACATCAAGCATTTCCACAGTAACTAACAGCTCTCCCACCAACCAGCTTAATCTCAGGTCTATTCTCTTAACAAGAGAACCAGAAGTGCACATTTCAGGTGGACTGAAGCCCAATATTTTGACTGGCTGGTAAGTGGACCTTTGGGAAGGGGGCCTCTTTAACCAAAGAGAGGTAAACCGCCCATCACAGGGAATGACACTAGCAGGTAACTCAAGACAATCAATTTTGAGTTACAGCAGCAACTGTTTTAATTTTTGTGGGCTAGAAGTAGAGCCCATTCTTGCCTCAGGCATTTCTTTCCAACAACATGTATACACTGGCCTATCAATTAACTGGGGAAGGTACTCTAAGCAGTCACTAAGGAAATGTAACATGAAATGTATGTAGGTGTGTAAGTGGTAACAATATCAGCACATGACACATTTGGGTGAGTTACACACATAGCTTGGAATCACTGAGCTCATAATCAAATCAATGAGCCAAGAGCAGCAAGATATTTATGTTTATATTCCTATTTAACACAGCAGATAACAGCAATAATGCCCGAAGTGCATACTCCTTGCAATTTGCCTCAATTACAATCAAAACTTGACACTGGTGAATGTTATACGCTTCCTGCTACATGTTGGTGATTATTATTGTTATAGAGTTGTCTGTTGCATGAGGTAGGCCCAGCAAAGACATAAAATGGAGCCTTGATTACTTACCGTGAAGGCTCCTTCTCTCCTGAGGCAAAGGCGTCTTGATTAGTGGGTTATTTCCTTCCATCATCAGGGTAAGCAGGACCAATTTTTTATGACTTCCTGTCTGCCCTTGGCGGGAAATAGCCTGCAAAACCTCAGTTACAGTCTTGCCTAGCTACTAAGACAGGAGTCAAACTTACTCGATAACAAAAACATGTAAGAACACATTAGGAACATCAGCAATGGAACAGTGAAAACCAGAGGATATATGTGTTAACTTCCTATGGGGCTTGCAAATTGGCAGCCCTTGAACTTGCAAATGAGGCCTGGAACATGCGCCCCAGCTCCCTAGAATGGGACGATACAGTCCAGACGGAGAAGATTCGAATTGTTAAGTGCCCATGGTGGGCAAGACGCCTTCGCCTCAGGAGAGAAGGAGCCTTCACGGTAAGTAATCAAGGTTCCATTCTCATCTGAGGCTTCAGCGTCTTGATTAATGGGACCTATAAGAGCTCCCATCTGGGTGGGTTACGAACCTTCCTCAATGACCTGCTGCAATACCCTGCGGCCAAAAGCCACTTGAGCAGAGGCCCAGGTATTCACTCTGTAGTGCTTAATAAAGGTTGATACCGATGCCCATGTGGCCACACGGCAAATCTCCTCCACCGGGGCCTGTCTGTCAAAAGCCGCAGTAGCGGCCGCACTGTGTAGCGAATGGGCCGTGATGCCCTCGGGGGCAGGGTTCCCTGAGTCCTTATTAGCCTCTATGATACAGAATTTGAGAGTGCAATTGATTGCAGACATTCTCTTCCCCGTTATAGGGATCAGTAACCCTACAACATAAAATCTGATTGCCTAAAGTCAGTGGTTCTATCTATGAAGATGCTTATAGCTCTACGTAGATCTAACATGTGCCAAGAACGCTCCTTGGGGCAGGAGGGTTTAGGGCAAAAGGATGGCAGGTTAATCTCTTGTGACCTATCGAAGGGAGAGTTAACCTTTGGGGTGAAGGTGGGGTCCGGTACCAGGACCACCTTATCCTTATGGAAAATGCAAAGACCCTTGCGTATGGACAGGGCCCTCAGTTCGGAAACACGCCTGGCTGAGGTGAGGGAGATCAGAAACAATACCTTCATATGGAGGTATTTCAGGGGTACTGAGCGTAGAGACTCGAAAGGTGATTTGGTGAGAGCATTGAGCACTAGGTTGAGACTCCAAGAAGGAAACCAGTGGGTGACTGGGGGCTGAGTCTGTGTTACTCCCTTTAGAAATGCCACTATGTGTTGGTGTCTGGAGGTGGGAACCCCGTCTAGAACGGGAATAACTGTGGCTAGTGCAGCGATTTGTCTCCTTAATGTAGAGGCAGAGAGCTTAAGATTTAGGCCCTCCTGAAGAAATGCTAGGATTTTATGAACACCCGGTTGAAGGGGGTCAACCTTCTTTCTAGCCCATCAGACGAAAGCCTTCCATGAGGCGTTATAAATCCATCTGGTGGACGGTCTAAACGCCTCAAGGATGGTCGACACTATGCCCTCGGAATATCCGTTATCTAGTAAGGATCTCCTCTCAAGTGCCAGGTGGTCAAGCAGAACCATTGGGGTTCTGTGTGGACTAGGTGACCCTGCCAGAGAGTTCCCCATTGAGCCGGAGTTCTCCAGGGTTCCTGGCAGGACAATTGGCGTAGAGCCACAAGCCACAGGCAATGGGGCCAAAATGGGGCCACTAGAATGACGTTGGCCCTTTCCATCCGGATCTTCCGCAGTACTTTTGGTAGTATTGGAAGGGGAGGAAAAGCATAAAGCAGTCCCTGGGGCTATGGACTCAGGAGGGCGTCTATGCCCTCCACCGCCGGGTGGTGGTACCTTGAGAAAAATCTTGGTACTTTGAAATTTTCTACGGAGGCGAGTAAGTCTACACAGGGAACGGAGAATTTGGTGGTAATTTGCCAAAAGGCCTCCTGATCCAAGGACCACTCCGTCTGTGAATTGGTGGTTTAACCGGTCCGCTTGAACATTGAGAGCGCCTTTGATGTGCTCTGCCCGAATCGATCTGAGGTTGGTTTGGGCCCATGTGAGAATCTGAACTGCCTCCTGATAGAGGGAGGATGACCAAGACCCTCCCTGTTTGTTTAGTTGGGCCTTGGTTGCAATGTTGTCTGTTCTCACTAGCACGTGTCAGCCCCGAAGGAGTGGGGTGAAAACTTGAAGGACGAGCTTCACTGCTCTCAGTTCTAACAGATTTATATGAAGAGCAGTTTCCACTGCTGACCAACGACCCTGTGTTGAGTGGTTCATGAAGATGGCCCCCCCAGCCCTCCAAGCTTGCATCTGTGGCTATCTGTACCGGTTCCTCGTGAATATACTGAGTGGGACGGCGAAGGTTTGATAGTTGTGACCACCAGTGGAGACTCGTCCCTTTCTTGGTAGAGACTGTGATTAGCCTGTCTCTTTTTCTTGCAATGTCCCTCTGAAAGGGGCGAATTTGCCACTGTAGAGGCCTGGAATGGAAACGGGCCCAGGGTACTACCGCTATGCAGGCTATCATGAGTCCGAGGAGTCTTGCTAAGGTCATACGTCTGGCTGTTCTTGACTTGGCGATGGAGGATGCCAGGGTTATAATTTTCTGGACCTGACCTGAGGTAGGGACAGAGAATTGGTGCATGAATCAATGTGGACCCCCAGGTGAATCATAGACTTGGAAGGGACAAGGGAACTTTTGTTGAAGTTGATTTCCTGCAAAGTCCGGATCACCTTTACTGTGTGTAGCAGGGACTGCTGTTTTGATTGTGCGCAGATCAGAATGTCGTCCAGATATGGATGTACCTGAATACATTCATGTCTGAGTGAGGCTACGACCGTGACTAGGATCTTTGTGAACACCCTTGGAGCAGAGGCCAGACCAAAGGGGAGGGCCCTGAATTGAAAATGGTGCTGACCATATGTGCAGCGAAGAAAACGCTTGTGCGAGGGATGGATAGGGATATGAAGATATGCCTCTGTTAAGTCCATCACCATCATAAAGGTGCCCGGGAGCAATGATTCAACGATGGATTTCACCGTCTCCATTCGAAAATGCTTGCGTGCCATCCTTCTGTTTAGGTACTTTAGATCTCGGATGGCCCTCCAGTCCCTGTTCTTTTTGGGGACCGTAAAGAATATGGAATAAATCCCTTGGTGTCTCTCTAGGGTGGGGACGTGTTCTATGGCCTTGATCGTCAATAGGTGCTGACTAGCAGAGAGTGTCCTGGCGCGCTTTTCTACCTTGATTGGGGTGGGAGACCGTAAGAAGCGATCTCTCGGGAGGGAGGTGAATAGATAGCCCGTGGATAGAATTTGCTGAACCCAGTGATCGGGGTTTGAAGGTACCCACTTGGAGCTGAAGTGCAGTAGCCTCCCCCCACTGGTAACAGATCAGCGTCACTGGGGGTTGTTTTTGGGAAACTTATCCCCTTTTTCGGGACGGGCTTGGTGACCTTGTGATCGCGAGGATCTACCTCCCCTCCGAAAAGACTGGGAGGAATTCCACTATCCCATTCTGTAATCAGCTCGGTATCGAAAGGGTGTGCGTGAGGGCCGAAAGGACTGATTAGAAGCAGTCCGTCGTTCCTTTTTGAATTGCTTTGGAAGGGCCTGCTTCTTGTCTTTTGTTTCCACTAATATTTTATCTAATTTCTCGCCAAATAGTCTGCCCTCCTGAATGGGGTAGGACATTAGTGTGGTTTTCGCCCTGAAATCTGCAGGCCATGCTCTCAGCCAGAGTGCCCTTCTAACTGAAGTCACAGAGGCCATGGAGCGTGCTACAAAAGACATGGTGTCTAGCGAGGCGTCGGCCATTAAGGTGGTGGCGCTTAACACTCTCTCCAGGCCCCCCATTACCCTGTGGTTCTCAGGAGGAACCAGCTGGATGAGCTTTTTAACCCATAAGTAAGAAGCTCTGGCAAAAATGGAAGTGGTTGCACTAGCCTGTATAGCCAGCGCTGAGCTTTCATGCGCATTTCTGGTTAATGATTCAGATTTACGATCTAGTTGGTTCCTCAAGGAACCCAACCCATCCTTAGGGACAAGGTTTGCAGGTCCACCACGGGTGCATCCACTAGAGGCACCTTAAGGAAATTCATCACATGAGATGCAAGATGGTACCACTTTTTAACATTAGCAGGAGCCTGTCTAACATTAGCAGGCGGGATTGTCCCACTTCTCTTGTACAGCCCTTAAAAAGAACTCCGGAAAAGGCACTAGTTGTTATGTGCCTGTCTCCTGGGAAAACATTCTGCGACACCCTGCTTAAGTTTGGGTTTTTGGATCTCTGAGGAGACAGAATCTTCATTTAAGTCAAGAGCCAGAATGGCTTTGGCTAATAATTCCTGATAATGCTCCCCGGTAAAGAGGTGGTTCTGGTGTTCTTCAGGGGCAGGGGGCTCCTCGTAGGAGTCGAACTCCCCTTCTTCTCTTTCCTCCTCTGAGTCAAGGGAGGAAGAATGGGACTCGGCCCTAGGGGCCTGTTGTGTCCCTATATCTGCTTTGAGGGCTGCCTTAGTAGGCCATTGGCCGCTAGTAAAGGGCCCGTGAGCCGCCTGCACAGCTTCCTCCGACCCGGTGTTATGGGCCTGGGACGTTGATGAGGAAGGCGACTCACAAGGCCATGAAAAGGGTGGCAGTCTCATTTGAAAAGCCTGAAAGGCCTGCCACTGTCTCTGTAGAGCAAGGTTAACCCAGCTATCAGCCTCCTCCTTGGTGATAAAATTGCCGCCCACAGCCGGAGGGAAGGGGGGGGGAAATTACCAGATCCCAGCTGGAGATACGAGGCTGTTGTGCCCGCCGCCAAGGAACGAGCCGTGGGGGGGGGGGGAGTGGGAAATCAAGTCGAGAAGTCGAGTGTCCTTAGCCCGGCTCTCATCCCCGCGGAGCTCCTGTTGGCACACTTTCTCTTCTTGAAGCCTTGCAACAGCGGCGCAGCTTTTCGCGCCTTTTTTACTTTCGGTTCTGCGGGAGCCGCTTCCTCCCTCTGCAAGGAGCCCTCCGGCTCTTTGCTCCCCAAGGGATCACAGCCACGTCCATTGGGGGATCTGGTCTCCGTTGGGGCGGATTGGACCAGCCCGACCTGGTAGTCTGCGACCAAAAGGAGATCGTCCTCCCTATCTAAGATGGCGTCCGCCATTTTGTAACCTCCGGAGGGAGAAAACTCCGGGGGAAGGAGGCACAGGGACGAGTGGAAGGGAGGACAGGAACGAACACAGGAGGTAGGAATACACTCAGACGAGGAAAAACAAACACACTGAAGCAATCTGAGAAGATCTAAACTAATATAGCAATCAAGCACGGAGCTGTGCTAGCGACCTGATTCCCCTTTCCAAGGCAGGATGGAACTGGAGTTTGGCAGGCTATTTCCCGCCAAGGGCAGACAGGAAGTCATAAAAAATTGGTCCTGCCTACCCTGATGATGGAAGGAAATAACCCACTAATCAAGACGCCAGAGCCTCAGAGGAGAACCAGTACTTGCAGGAGAAGTTTTCAAGTGCCTCTAGGATTACTGATCGTTTTATAAAGCATACACCGGCAGACCTATCTAAATTTCTTGCTCTAACAAGGCTATAAATCATAGTCATAGGAATATGGCAGTGTAAATTAGAAGTTCAAAGTTCAAATTCAAAAATGTAATTTAAAAAGATATTGTGATCAACTAAGATTTATAGAAATAGAAAACATGCTCTTCGCATATAAATTTCAGCTATTCCCATATTATACAGTCTTTAGTGACAAAGAATACCTGCTGAATATTCCAAAACTCTTAACAGAAAGAACTCTCTTTGCTGAAGATTTATTTACTATCTGAAAGGTAGTGTGATAATGTCATGACATTTCTACAAACCAAAAGTAATCTGAAATTGGATTACTAGGTCCAAACCTGAGAGTACTCCTGATCCCACTGACTTCAGTGGTCTTAGAATTATATAACTCTGTTTAGGGTTGCACTATAAGACTAGAAAAGGAAAAATAAGTTACCAAGTACAGCTTCTTCAGTAAATGCGTGGTGCAATCCTGTGCTCTTAATCATGCTATCCAGAGTATTAAAGGTTTCTGAAAAAGTCCCCTGTTACAGAATATGTTGATATGGTTGCCAGCTTCCAGGATGAAAGAAAATGTCCTGTCATTTTAATGGGATTTTTGTCAAGTCACAGTTGACTTATGGTGACCCCGTGGGGTTTTCAAGGCAAGAGACATTCAGAAGTGGTTTGCTATTGCCTGCCTCCACATCACAACCCTG
The DNA here is from genome assembly GCF_029931775.1 of Euleptes europaea. Lineage (NCBI taxonomy): Eukaryota > Metazoa > Chordata > Lepidosauria > Squamata > Sphaerodactylidae > Euleptes > Euleptes europaea. Next base: position 46,841,197 of record NC_079312.1, on the reverse strand, counting down.
GTATTCCTTGGAGGTCTCCCATCCAAGTACTAGCCAGAGTCAGGGCTGAGAGTGTGTGACTGGCCCAAGGTCACCCAACAAGCTTCCATGGCGCGAGTGGGGATTTCAACCCGGGTTTCTCAGGTCCTACTCCGACACCTTAACTACTATACCATGCTGGCTCTCGGGGATGCTATTTACCAGGTGATATTATTTACTTCAATGCCATACAAAGCTTCAGCTTCCCATATCCACCAGTCACTGTTCAAGGGACAGGATATTTTTCACCAGGCCTGTTGCAACCCTAGTGCTAGGCACAGAAATATTACACATGTATAATATCACACTGGTTTAACTGCAATATCAGCATGATGCCAGTGGGACAGAAGCCAGAACTGTGGCATCCAGAGAATGACGGGAGGCGGTTCTCAGCTTTCCACCCACCACCACCAAGAAACATCATTCCAACAAAAGAAGAGGTACAAATTACAGGTGTGCTCCATGGCAATCTATCACTCTGTATTCTTGTTGTGCAAATTTAGAATACTCATGTAGGAAATTTGGTAATGGGAATTCTGTATGGCTGCTAACAGGCCTGAGGAAGGGGGAGTCCCCTGTCCATTTCCAGAGATTTAATGTGCTTAAATGAGTAGCTGAAGCTTTTTGTGGCAATAACCCATTAAGCCTCTATTAAAGAGACAGGACTCCCCCCCCCCTTCAAGCAGCTGGCAACCACAGAATTCTGGAAAAAGGGCATTTCGCATAAACAGCTGCTAATAAACATACTGCTAATACATCTCCTAACCCTTACACCTCAGGATAAACAATTATGTAAAGTTTTATCTCTGTTCACCAACATTTAAAGCAGCTAACAAATTAAAGCCTACCATATTAATTAATGGGCAAGTGTAATTAGAACATCAGCAAGTTTACATGGCCTCCAATGTCCCCAGCTTAACCTTCGCATACACCATTTTAGAAGATTTTCAGCCTCCCAACGTGTAGATGCCATAACCGAAAAAGAACAAGTCTGGCTGAGCAGAAAAGAACTTACCAAGTAGATGTTTAGCTTGCGGGAGGCCAGCCAAAGATGGTGAGCAAGTATACATAGGGAGAGGTGGTCCTTCAAATTTATGGGCCCTAGACCATGAAAGGCTTTATAGGTAAGAACCAGCACACTGCAAAAAGCCAATGAAGTTGTTTCATAATTGCCAGTGTGCTAACTACGCCCAACATCCATGTTGTGTTACACTCATTGCTTTCCAAGCCGTTTATGCAGCCCATGTTAATATTTACTAACATTTGACCTATAAAGATGCGCAGATAAATAAATAAAAGTAGTCAACTTCCACACTATGCAGAAATGACAGAACACACTACTGGCAAAACACACAAACTTGCTCTTCAAAGGAGCCAGGCTGGGTCCAAGAACTTTCTACATGCTTTTCCTGACCTGAAAATGAAAGCAATCCTAATTCATAAGCCTAATTGAAAAAGGGCAAGTTATTCCCCTCCAGAACTTAAGTCCTTTCCCTACAGGAACCTCTATTCCATTCCTCTAACTGGGGATAAAATTATAACACATTACAAAAAATTAAGAAGGGGAAGGGCTCTCCTCTAAGTTTAACTGGTGTAAACACAAGTTCTTCCACTGCCCCCCTCTCGCATAGTTGCCATATGTGGTTACTATGTATTGGCTTAAGGACCATTTCTTTCCACCACAGCTGTTAGCAGTGTCTCCCACAAAGGGATGACGATGCCTACCATAACTACCCTAACACTTATGCACTGTTAAGGGAAAGCCTGTCCTCCATGAAACTCCACAGGCAGACACTGATTTTTGTATCTATTTATATAAGCACACTTTTCTCTTATAGTGGGGTCCCAGGACTGGTAAAACCAGATAAATCACAAGAAGATTAAAACAGCCAGCATAAACTTGATAAGTGACTCCTGCTGCTACAAACCAACAGATTACAGAAACCACTCCGAAATTCGGAAGGACCCTTTAACAAGTGCTTACAGCCCTTGTGAAATTGCAGAAGGGATGGGGTCTTTCTAAAATCTGGAAGTGTCCCACAGGGCTGGGGTGGGTACAGAGAAAGCCCAAGAGCAGGTAGCAATGGAACACACCCTTGCTGAGTTTGGAATAACCAACAGGTGCTGCTGCACTGAGCAAAGTTGCCGCATGGGTACATTTGGGGAGAGAAAGGTCTTCAAGTACATACGGCATGGTGATGTCATGGTCAGTCAGAGAGGTATGCCACACTACTTACCACATATGGATTAGCTTCTTCCATGCACGGGTAACATGGGGGACTGTTAGCACCATGCCTTTCTGTGAGTGATGCATTATAATGGCATTGTAATGACCTCTGCTGATCAAAATGACATTTTCCTTCTTTTTATCTACAGAACTTCAAAATATACGCTCAAAATTACCTCAGTGTAAACACTGCTGGACCACTGGATTGCCCTTTAAACGGGAAAAGGGGCATCTGGTGAAGTTTCCTTCTCTATGCAGCCTTTAAATGGTACAGGGGTCCTCTTACAGACAGGTATGGCCAGTTTCAGTGGAACAGTCAAAGCCAGTGTTTAAGGAGCAACAAGACTCATACTCATCTATGTTCAAACTAGAGTCTAACACGTAAGCCAAATAGCCTGCCCCTTTTAAATGACCTTAATTCATCAACTTCCCAAAAATGTTATGAGTGTGCTCCCTTTGTCACTATCTTGTTATTTTGCCTCCAATATTAGGTAAAAGATTTTCCTCACCAACTAAACTACACTAACAACCATATGAATGGGCTGAGACACAGAGATATGTGAAATACACTAACTCTCCTTCTCAGAAACAGACAACCACAACTCTAAATCAAAACACATTTTACATGAGTTGCCCAACATTACTCTGTTTATTTATATAACCAGGAAAGGGAATTCAAACAGATATACATTAGGATTAACTCCAGCAGATGGGCTAGTTTCCATCCAGAACAATTACAAGAGTGAGCAGCTATTTAACAAGGCACCTCAGCTGCTTTTGTAGAGGTAAACTCTAATCATCACCCAAAGCAAAAAATCTGGCTAATATCTCTGAGAGCTTCCAAAAACCAAGAGCTGTGTAATACATTTTACCTCTAAGAACCGTCCTTGGAGACAGGTGAAATAAATCCAACATGGGGGTGGGGGGGAGAGAGAAGAGTGTGGAGAGAAGAGCAAAGATCAGTTGTGGAATTAAAGAGTCTATTTTCCTGGCTGGTTTGCCCATTTTGGAAAGCCTCCCTAATGTAGTAAATAAATATTTAAAAGTGTTATTATACATAAGCTTTTAGTTCACTAGGAAAATACATATACACCGCCTTTGTACTGGGAGCAACCAAGTTACCAACAGTGAGCAACCTCCCCACCCCCAAATTCTTCATCGAGCCTGCAAGCCCAGTACAAAACAAAGAGTAGGAGAACAAAAGAAAGAAAAATGTATGTTTTCAAGGCATGTTAGAAAAGCCCAGTTTTTAATTGAGCTTCCAGACTGGTAAATAGTTCTAGGGAACAAGAAACCTTGCTCACTACTGTCAATTTGGATAGTCCCAGCAAGAATTTATCTCCACATTTTTAAATACGTTTTCACCACACAAGTCACCTCAATGTTGCATTCAGGACCGAGATTTTCCATTCTAACTCTCAGAAAATACATCTGTATCTTAGATGCACACATATACAGAGCAAATTAAGAAATGGAGTAGGTGATGTGAAAGACCTCTGCCTGAGACCCTGGAGAGCCGCTGCAGGTCTGAGTAGACAATACTGACTTTAATGGACCAAGGGTCTGATTCAGTATAAGGCCCCTTCATGTGTTCATGTGAGTGTTGTATGGAAAAAGTTTCACAACAGGATAAATGGATCAGAGGTAAATAAAGGCAGAGTAGTATACTAGATTCAGCACTGGATTCAGCACTGCAGACTTCAATCACATCTCTGCCTCTTGGTAGTTAATTTTCAGTCTTAGTTTGTAAAATGGGAAGACCTACGCCCCAAGGGTTATTTTTAGGAAAAGAAGATTAAAGAAACAGAGCATGTTGCATGCTAAAATTATAATATTCATAGATAGCTATGTACACCTCCACTCCTGATGCACTTTTAACTTCATAATTTCCCTCTTTTATACATGATTGTGTTTTCACTCATAAAAAAGATCTAAAATTCAGATGCATTAGAATCAATTTGATTTCAAAAGATAAGATTATTCAATAACTGCAAGATGTACCGTTTTAGGATGAACTGGTAAATTATGTCTAACGCAAGGGATGATGAATGGGGCGTTTAAAGTCACTAGTGTTAAGCTTCAAAATACATTCAAATCCAACAACAGAAATGCAAGCTAAGTAACAGAAAGAAAATTCCTAAAGTAAAAGCCTGCAAGCGCTTATCAGTAAATTGCAGGTTACATCATGATGTACCACCATGAAGTTATTTTGAATTAAAATGGGAATTCAAAATGATGAAGTTTGAACTAAGCAACAAGTACCCCATTCCTTTGCAGGAAAGGAGTTGTGTTTTTTGTTGTTTATGTTTTTGTTTTTGGGGGGAGGGGAGAGAAACACAGCCTTGGGAACTTACTTATTTTCTTTTGGTGATTTTGCTTTTCTTTACCTTCTAGAAATAAAACTGTTTGCCTGATCTTGTAAACAAACTAACAGACTACTGCTGCTACTAAGGAATTTTGCTCAATATCCTTGGCCAAGGGTCCAAAAGGCCATATTCAATATAGTTGGCCACAGGCCTGCAAAGGCCAGAGAGCACTAGCAAGCACTTCTTCCATTCAGACTATTTTAAGGCATCAGCAATACATTATTTACCAACATCAAGCTAACTAGAACATAATTCTGTCCATCTTGCAAAAGTTGTACAAGAAGTCTTCATATGAATATTTCCTCAGTGCTCAGGCAATTGCAGAGTCAATGGGAGCCTTTTAATTGGCATAGAATCAGGCCTTCCATTACCCTATAAAATGCTTAAAGAGTACAGGTTGAATATTAGCACATTCACAGACAGACGCCACATAATGAAAGAACAGGATTGTTGTCTCCTGAAAGTAAATTGATGTAGCCAAAGATTGCAGGAGACTGCCGCTGTGCATATTATGAACAACTAGAACGACTTGTACTGAAAATGCTGATAGATAAGGAATATACAAGGCAATCTATTATAAATAAGGAATATACAAAGCAATCTATTATATCATTATACAATACTTGAAAAGCAAACGAGATATTTAAGCCATCTCTATTAATGTCTGCAATGAGAAACCATAGGACAGCCAGTTACAGGGCAATACTATGCAGGTTTACTCTGAAGCAAATCCCATGGTACTCAGCATGGTTTAATCTCAGGTGAGCATGTATAGGAGTTACTGTTACTCTGCTACTGTACTTTTACTCTGCTACTGCTCTGTGATATTAATACCACCTTGAGAAAAGCACCGGAATGTGGACCCAGTCAAGAGACCAGATTGTAGATGAATAACCACTGAAGTTACCAAATACTGCTGCTTGTAATAAGAAAGGGAACATATGCCTAATGCAGAAGTTTGATAGCACATTTCAGACTGCATGCTGCACTGGCCCATTTGTCTGCTACCCTTGCTTCTGGCAGCATTTTTTAATTATTTAAACTGTTTTAGTAGTTTATACTGCAAGTTATCACTTCATGCCTGACCTAATTCCATTGCCTATGTCTTGGTGAAATGAAGGCATACAGAAGTTACTTTCTGCTTCCACAAGTGGCTATACCTAATACACTCTTATACTAGACTCAGATATTAGAAAGTCCACTGATTTTAATGCAACAGTTTCTTTATAGTTATTCACATAGTGTCGTCAGTGTGTATGGTGATTTACAGAGTACCAGAAAAAAAGATCCCTGTCTCAAGGAGCTTACAATGTAATGACCAGCATAAGACTCAAGGAAAGGAGAAGGTGGGATAGGACAAATACAGGACGGATATGTCTTCATTACATTGGTCCATGCTTAGGATTCACGTCAGCATAGGAAGGAGACTATGGGATTGTGTCAAAGAGTCCCAGTAGTGTTCTCAGAATGGATTTGAAGGAGGCAGTTAGAAGAATAAGGGATAACATGGGGGAAGGGAGAATCATTTGAAGGAGCATCACTGCTTACCATGGTCAATTTAATATGGTTTCAGTGCAATAATTCTGCTGCTAAGTATTGTTCATAGAGTGGTTAGCAGAACTATTATTCCCTTATCAGGTGTGGTTTGCAACCAGCTTCAGTTATGGAAATACCATGTCACACACCATAGCAGCTGTTACTGTAGCACACACAAAAATTTAGACCCTGAGGCAATGGTTGATCATGTAAACTCCTGTGACAATAGTTAATAATCAATGGTAGCATGGCAAGAACTATTTAACTCTTGTCCAAAACATTTGCAAACATTTATACCTTACAGATATAAGTGCAGAGAGATACTAGGTAAGCAGGTCCAATTAATGTTGCTCCTTAAATCAATACTGAAATTCTAAATAAACTCAGGAGGGAGACAGGAACAAAAGAAACGCTACTCAGTAGAATCTCAAAACCACTTTCATCCCAGTTTAGAATGTTTACTGACTCTTCACCCTTAACTGAAAGTATGTCCTTCTAAAAATCACTGAAACAAGCAAGTGTGTTTAGGTTCAGAAACCCAACAGGTAAAGCGTACACCGCTTGTACTGCACACTCCAGAATGCTACTTAGGACAGCAGAGTTAGTGTTATCAAAAGTACTGATTTCATTTAAGTATTGCAACTGTTCTAACACTGCACCTATACTTCATAATAAACACTCAAAACACATTTAGCTTTACAAAGGTAAAGGTCCCCTGTGCAAGCACCGGGTCATTTATACAGATCCTTTAAAAAACAGAGCTTAAAAATAAGATACAACTCCAAAGGAACTATACTTTCACATGCTTGCAGAATGAAACATCATCACGACAGTAATACATCCTTGCCTCTTTCATCTAATAAAATGCAGCAACCACACGCCAGCTTTCTGCGTACCCGAAAATCAGTATGTAAGATGCTAACTATGCCCACTTGTTATGCAAGCAGCACCATTTCATTTGTAGTTTAGTGAGCAAGCCATTCCTGTCTGGGATAAGTGACACAATATGCTGCATTATGTTGTTTGCCACACATCTAACTGCCGCCACCCCCTCTGGATGAGAGGATATTAATAGCAAAAGGAAAAACACAAGCACACTTGTTTGCATACAGCAAAAGTTGCCCAGCCATTTGCGCCAGATAACCAAAAAGCTTCCCTGTCTCCCTCGCAGACGCCAGTATGGTTTGTTTTCCTCCCTTCCTTCTTGACTAGTTTCATCCTGCATTGAACAGAACCCGGCTAGAACAGTGGTTTGACTCGGCTTCACAAATAAAAACAACAAAGTTAAGGGGGAAAGGATGCGAACTCCTTGCCTCTGTCATTATGGATTTTTTAAACACACACACACCTTACAGCACAATTTCCCTTAACAGTGCTGCAAATGTCAATGAGCATTTCTGCTTGAAGGCACACAGACAAACCTCCCTGCACCAAGCCCTGGAGCATTAATAAGAATCGCGCAACACCCCTTCAGGGTTTTCTCAACCCCAACGCCTGTGTGTACAAGGGATCGACCACACCGCTGTCCAGCCCTCTCTCCTTTTCTCCCGTCCCATTCGTTGCAAGAAAAGATGAGAGAGGCTGATACATCTCGCCTTTCTCCCCGCCGCCTTGGCTGTATCGCAAAGGTGACTGCGAAAGATAACGGCGCGCTCTCTCTCTCTCAAAGCGAAATCTGGAAATCTGGACTCCTCTGGGGTATAGCTGGAGTGGGGATTGTAGAGGAGATAGAGGGCACTTATGCACGGGAGGTTTGCGCCTTGGATGTGCCGCTCTCTAGATGCACGTTTCCCCCCACCCGAATTCTCAAAACTCAATAAGCCCCCCGTGCAGTTTTGAGAATGTGGATGGGGGAAAACGTGCATCTAGAGAGCGGCACATCCAAGGCACAAACCTCCCGTGCATAAACGGCCAGAGTCAAAAATCTCCCACTCCGTTCACTTCCAATTTTTAACGGGGAAGAGGAGGAGGGGGGGGAGAGAGGAACATGACTCCCCGTCGCCCCCCCCCCGCCCCGCGATTTCGCCGCGAACCCCTATTTGGGACTCGCCCTCCGCGCCGCGCCAAAGCGCCCGGACCACCCGTGCAAAACCCCACCACCCCTCTCCTCTGCGCCTTCCTTACGCGTTTCCTTCCCGTTCAAGTTCCCTGGAGCTCGGGGGGCGGGGGGGGGGCGGCTTTCACGCCCGAGCCAGCGCGCTCAGCCGTCGACCGCGAAGCAACCGCTTTGGAAACGGGACAGTAGTTAATCCGGAGCAAGCGGGCGGGAACTTTGCGCCTCCGACGCAGGAGGCGAAGCGGGCAGGGATCCGCCAGGGACCGCCCAGCCCGCGCGCCGCAGGGACAGCTGGAAAGCCCAGCAGGAGGAGGACCGCCCGGGCCGTTCCGCCGCACGTGCACGCGTCGACCCGCAACCCGAGAGTCAAACCGGGCATGCAACGCCCCTACCCTGGCAGAAAATATTCCTGTTCGTCTGGAAGGTGCCGCTGGACTCTTGCCCTTTTCTACTACTGCAGACAGACTCACACGGCGACCCGCTGGGAATTAACACGCATGCAATGGAAAGAGGAAAAAAAACAGCGGGGGGGGGGAGGCTCAGGACTGCGCGAAGAGAGTGGGAGATAGAGACGCCGAGGCGTGCAGAGCCGGGGCTGCCTCGCCGGGAGGCTTCTCCCCGCGAGAGGGCCGCCTCCCTCCCCGCGAGGGCCACGCCGGCTTCCCGCGACGCCCTCTCCGAGCTCCCCTCCCGCGCGCGCCCCCCCCCAAAAAACCGCCGCCTTTTCTCGTCTTTCCCGCGCTTTTCTTCACCCGCCTCCCCCGCAAAGGCCCCGGGACGCCTTACCGTGGCGGGAGACGCCGGCGAAGGGAAGGAGGCTCGCTCGCGCTCTCTCTCCCCTCCGAGCTGGGGCGAGGCAGGTGGACGAGAGTCGCCTCAACAACCACAACACAACCCCGAACTCGACTCTCGCCTTCTCGGAGCCGGAATGCCGAGAGGCGGCGGGGGGGGGGGCGGGCGGCGGTCCCTGAGGAGACCCCACCCCTCTCCAGTCAGCCGGCGCCTCGGACGCCAGAGGGGAGGGAAGGGGGAGAGAGTCGCTTCCAAAGAGAGGAGAAGAGCTGAGGGGGGGGGGGGACGAAACGTCGCCGGCTGCGCTGCTTTTCCGCGCGGGGGGGGACCCTCCCTCCGCCTCCCGCCCGCTCCCCTTCTGCTCCGCTTTGCCCTGCAATACCGGTCGGGGGGGGGAAGGGAAAGCGGCGCGCGGGTTCTGTTTGAGCGGGGAGGGGATTCCTGGGGGCGTGGCTTCGAGGGTGTGGAGGCACGTGCGAGGGGGGCCGGGCCGCCGCGCGGGGAAACGAGCGGCGTCGGCAGCAGCAGCAACAACAACACGCACGCGCGGGGGGCGGGACCGAGGGCCAACGATTTCCCTCAGGTTGGCGCCGGGGCCGGCGGTCTGCCACTGGGCGGCTTTTGCTTCCCGCCGCTGAGCCCACTGGGGTTCTTTGGGGCCCTCGGCCTGGTTCCCTGCGATGACCTCTGGCGAGCAGGAGTAGCAGAAGAGCACACGAAGCGGCCTTCTACTGAATCAGACCCTCGGTCCATCCAAGTCAGTATTGTTTACTCAGACATATAATTTAGGGGCTGTGGTTCAGTGGTAGAGCCTCTGCTTGGCATGCAGAAGGTCCCAGGTTCAATCCCCGGCATCTCCAGTTAAAGGGACTAGGCAAGTAGATGATGGGAAAGACCGCTGCCTGAGACCCTAAAGAGCCATGAACTCATGGAGCTGCCTTATACTGAATCCGACCCTTGGTCCATTGCAGTCAGTATTGTCGAAGGCTTTCGCGGTCAGAGTTCATTGGTTCTCGTAGGTTATCCGGACTGTGTGACCGTGGTCTTGGTATTTTCTTTCCTGACGTTTCGCCCGCAGCTGTGGCAGGCATCTTCAGAGAAGTAACACTGTCCTTCAGTGTTACTCCTCTGAAGATGCCTGCCACAGCTGCTGGCGAAACGTCAGGAAAGAAAATACCAAGACCACGGTCACACAGTCCGGATAACCTACGAGAACCAATAAAGTCAGTATTGTCTTCTCAGACCGGCAGTGGCTCTCCAGGCTCTCAGGCTGAGATCTTTCCCATCACCTACTTGCCTGGTCCCTTTAACTGGAGATGCTAGATACTGAATCAGAGCCTTGGTCCATCAAAGTTAGTATTGTCTACTCAGACCAGCAGCGGCTCTCCAGGGTCTCAGCAAGAGTCCAGGGGCACTTTAAAGACTCACAGAACTTCTGGCAGGGTGTGAGCTCCCGTGAGCCCCAGCCCAGGGGAAGCACATGAACGCGTGAAGCTGCCTCATACTGAATCAGACCCTTGGTCCATCAAAGTCAGTATTGTCTACTCAGACGGGCAGCGGGTCTCCAGGATCTCAGGCAGAGGTCTTTCATGGCACCTATTCGCCTAGTCCCTTTAACGGGAGATGCCAGGGATTGAACCTGGGACCTTCTGTATGCCAAGCAGATGGTCTTCCCCTGAGCCATGGTTGCCAAGTCCCTCTTCGTCACTGGTGGGAGGTTTTTGGGGCAGAGCTTGAGGAGGGCAGGGTTTGGGGAGGGGACTTCAATGCCATAGGGTCCAATTGCCAAAGTGGCCATTTTCTCCAGGGGAAGTGAAACTGATCTCTATCAGCTGGAAATCAGTTGTAATAGCACGAGATCTCCAGCTAGTACCTGGAGGTTGGCAACCCTAGCCACAGACCACTGAGCTCACTTCAGATACCAGGAAGGGAGCTGTTGCTCACGAAACCATACCCTGCAAGAAATATTGTGCCTTTAAGGTGCCACTGGACCCTTGCTTTTCTACTGCTGTTGACAGACTAGCACGGCTACCCATCGTGATCTGTCTCTAGGGAATAGCAAGCAAAAGGCTCCAGAGCACAGGCTTGCTGGGAAGCAGTCCATTTGCCTGAGTAGCCCTGTGACCCTTACTCCTGAATGCTATGCCTCCGTGCTGGGAGTCAGTGGTGAGAGAAAAGCACACTGCACATTATTAAGGGAGCTTTTACAATTATTTTCTTACTTCACCCGTTTCCTGGACTCCTGGACTGAATGCCGAGTCTGGGGCTAAGTCCTGGTGAGGGCTGAGCGCATACATCTCAATAAGACCTGTGGCAACCAGTGCAGATTTTTTGAGAAAGAAAGGATCCATTGCTGATGCTTTCTTGGAAGCCATATGATTTGCTATTGCAAACTTTTATAAGTAATGAGAAAAGAGACCAGAGTATTCAGTGCTTCAACAGTGCAACTCTTACCAAGGTAACAGATTATGGCACCTGCCCTGAAGCAGCCATCCTATGTACAGTTGCTTGGGAATAAGCTTAATTGAAGACAATTTAATTTAAATCTGAGTAAGCAAACAGCTGAGGGCTGCAAGTTTCTGTTCTTTGCTTGCAGTTGCTCAGAAATTGCTTCCCTGCTGTCAACCAGAAGCAGAACATTTTGGTTCCTACTTGGGAGTCGCTGTATTTACACACTCTTGATATAAAGTCCAATCAGTGGTTTGCATAGCTCAGGACTATCTAGCCTAAATGCGTAAAGCCTTTCTGGTAGAGGTTTTTCATAGTCTAGGAAATGCCATCATGACCAGAGGCACTTTGCATGCGAAAGATGTGTTGACCCACCAAAGAATGCTTCCCTACCTTAATCAAATAATTGCAATATGGTCATCTTTAAATGTACCTCTTGCCTGTACTTCTTTCTTTCTTTATTTGGTTTATTGTATAAATTTATGCCAATCAGATTCTTGTGTGTGGTGTGTGTTAAGTGCCATTGAGTCGCTTCCCACTCACGGCGACCCTATGAATCAGTGTTCTCCAAAATGTCCTGCTGTGCTCAGGTCTTGCAAACTGAAGGCCGTGGCTTCCTTTATAGAGTCAATCCATCTCATGTTCCTCTTTTCCTGCTGCCTTCAACTTTCCCTAGCATTATTGTCTTTTCCAGTGACTCTTGTCTTCTCGTAATGTGACCAAAGTACAATAGCCTCAATTTAGTCATTTTAGCTTCTAGGGACAGTTCAGGCTTGGTTTGATCTAAAACCCATTGATTTGTCTTTTTGGTGGTCCACAGTATCCATAAAACTCTCCTCCAACACCACATTTCAAAGGAATCTACTTCCTGTCAGCTTTCTTCATTGTCCATACATAGCACCTATATGGAGAATAACCTGCCAACTGTACTTATTTTGATTGGCACAGTGCAGCAAAGTATTGTCTGATTTGCATAGGAACCAGATTTCACAGCTCTGCAGTGGTGTAGCAAATTTTGACCCTCTTAGCATTTTAATGTTTGGTGAATGAGGTGTGCTATGGCGCAGGCTGACAGCTGCCAACCCAGCGATTCTACCAGTTCCTTTGGAAGCATTGAAGCAGCAAGAAAGGATTCAGTTGTTGCGCTTCTTGCCCCATTCTCCCAGAAACTCCTCTGTCCGCCTTTCTCTCCTCTCCACTTACTGAAGTCCTGCTTGCAATTGAAGATGGAGGAGGAAGAGTGGTGCAGGAGCAGACAGGGAAATGTACCAACTGCATCATATCTCAGTGCATCAGAGCTTTTGGAGGGACATTTCGGATCTTCAGGTTGACAGCTGTCAATCCTCATTGTGGGCTTTGTCATGACACCTAAATGCAAACTATGAATTTCTGACTTAGAGAAATATATGGTTTGGACATTTAAAAAATTCTTCAGAGGATCATGCAACTAATACCCAGGATGGCTCTCTCCAACATATTCCACAGATATATGTCATAAAAGAGCTATTCACTGTACTTTGTTGCCCTCATTAATCTCCTCCGGACCTTCGTCTTCCATCATTCTAATTTCTGATGCATATTCTCATGTTCATAGCACTGTGGAAAGGCCAAGCAGCAAGGTAGCTGTAATATGTTTGACCTCCCCCACACAGGTCCTTCATTTTGCCACACCCTGGGAATCGGGCGTCTTAATCGTGAAAAGTCAGCACTGATCCAAATAATAAATAGTAGTTAGTAGTGGAACAGCTGCCTCAAAAATTAAAGTTGTGAACAAGGAAAAGAAGGGCCACTGAATAAGCCACACATACACTGGGAAAGGCATTTGGATTTCAAGCTTCAGGGAAGAATTGCTTTTATATCTGAATAGGGATCTCTCAGCTCAGTGTGTGTGCTCCGTAACCATTCAAGCACTGCCTTTAATGCAAACAGGATGTTCATCTGTAACTTGTGTATCTCCTGGGTTTGGAGGGATTAAGAGAAACACTTATTACACTTAATTGTTTCCAGTGCCACTCTTGGTGCTAGATGCCTCACTTTATGGTTTAATAAGCTTCACTTTGAGGTAAACTGAATGACAATTAACATTAGTGCAGATTGAGTTCGCATTTAATGTGACTCACAGGTTTGCACTGCACGTGCTTGCACTCTATGGTTTTATTTCACATATCAGCACCTCCTTATTAGAGCAGCTCCTGGCGTTAGGAACAAATCAATGCCTTTTCCCCAAACAGCAAATAAAAAAGATAATGCGTCCTGACAACAGTGCAGTCCCTTCTGAGGAAAGGGGAAAAAATCTCTATATAGCTTTCCAAGGAGAATTAGGAGGGCAAAGTTTAAAATTGCATGCACCTTTAAATGGTGACTGGCTCTTTGAAAAACTCACTAATGAACCTCCTGGAAGAGGAGCGCTGGGGTATGTTGGGGGGGGGGATTGTGTGAAGCAGGAATTGTGTGGTGATTAGTTTCTTACACTGTTTCCAGTACTTGTATTTTTCATTATACAGGAGGGATCATTGTTCATTGCATTTAAATTGTTGAAGATATCACCATGCGTATGAAGTAAGTGTACAGTTATGAGTATAGGGACTGCAGAAGTACTCTTCAAATAAGCTTTTCAGTAGCTGTAGGATAGTAAGTTCTGCACATCTGGTTACCTTTATTACTGTCACACAATATAAGACAAATTTCATATATGAGGTGCCTTCTTTATATCCAATGCTGAGACAGAGAAAGATCTATTTGTCTTTATGCAAGTCTTCAACTAAGGTAGTTTGCATAAGGATTGAAAGGATCATAGAGCATCAAAACAAAGAAAACATTGGCAACGACCATTCAGATCTATGCCCGTACCTGAACCTTTAAAGACAACCCAGTTCCTGACTCAAATCCTGTTCCAACTCATTGTAGATTCATTGGATACATATGTACCACAGATTCAAACTGATTTGTTATTCCTTGTTCCCAGGGTGCTCTGAGAGTTGATGGTTTATGAGGTGAGCTGTGGGGGGGCGTGTGGTCTGATCAAATGCTCAAGATGCTGGTGGAGGGATAGTTAAACTGGTAAACCCAGTGTAATGTACATAGGATCTTAGTCCAGTTCTTACTGAGGTGAGAGCCATAAATACCCACGTGACATCACCATAGGGATTTTCAGTCCAGCTAGAACATTCCCCTTGATTTTGTGTATACCGGTAACCGAGGATGTTAGAAGACTGACAACAATCCCAGGTAGACTCATGGGAAATGAATCTGTGGAAGAGATGTTCCCCAAAACTGTCAAATGGAGTATTGCAAAAGTGCTAGCCTACCCATCTGACTTGAAGCAAGCTGTATTCCAGATGGTGGCAATTAAATGAAGAATGCTGTTTAGGACTGGAGGGCTGCCATAGAGCGGAGACACAAGCTCAGTGGAAAAGAGATGGCTAAATGCAGCAGACAGGTCTTATAGAAGAAAAACAGTAAAGAAGGCTGTCTACCTGATTAAGTCTGATCAGTCAGGAGTCTGGAAGAAGAGGCAGAGAACTAGCCTAAGGTTTCTATTCTGATCCTGACAAAATAGAAACAGAAACAGTCTTGTGTATAATGTGAAAATCCATCTGGGTTGCTTGTAGTAAGCGCAAAGAAAAATTATGAAGGAGTAGGGGGCAGTTCTTTCCACAACTTTAGATCCACCTGCATAAAAAAAGCAGGAATGGATCAATTGGAAGAGGGCCTCCCATTCTTGTTAAATCAGTGGAAAGCTTGGGAACTTTGAGAGCACCAGCACAAAATGGCCGCAACGGGGACTGGGGACATTACAAAATGTCCACCATGGAGTGCATTGTTGGGAGGTTGCATGCAAAGCATCGCCCTATAGTGGAAGCAGTTGTTTCAGAATGTGTGTTCCTGCAGACACAAAGGTAATAGATACCTCCTGTTCCAATGAGGTGGAGGAAAGCCAAGAATAGCTATTTGGGAACAACTTAATAGGTGCAAGGAAGTCAATTAGGTGCCATGGTGCACATGAGCATGCATTGGGGATCATTGAATTAGGACGTTAAGGACAGCTATTCCAGCTGACTCTGAATCTAATAGCGTGCTGCATGATGCCATCAGTAATTAAAAAAAATGTAGGAATCCTGTTTCAACATTCCCTTCTTCAGAAGTAGGGTGCTGAGTTGCCTGTGTCTGTGATGCAAATAACAAATGTTATTCCATCATTTTTTGCAATCCAGTTGTTGCATATGTAAGGATGAGAATGAGGGAAGTGCTTCAAAAATGGCCAACTTTCAGTTTGGAGAACACCAATCCCAACTAATATTCAAAACTAGGAAACAAGATGCAAAATTCATAGACAGTATTTCATGGTGCATTGGATTCTAGGCTAGAGGGGCTGCTCCTAAGGAATCCTTGCAGCCATCATGTGGAAGGGTGAAGGTCTCAAAAACCAATCAAGAGTGCTTCTGAGTGGACTGCAAAGGCAAAAAGACAAGGACACCTTTCCATGAGAATTTCCATGAAAGAAATCCTTCAGGCTAGGTCTTGAGCTGCATTACTTTTGACATCTTATCTCATTCTGTAGTCCACACCACCCAGCGAAGAACAAAAAAAAAACATATGCTGTACAGGATTAAAAAAAAAACTCAACAAGCCCACCCTCTTTGCTCTAAATGCACTCATCAGTAATCTTATCAAAAAGCAAAGAATGAAAAAGTCAGAAATCAAGGATTCCTGATAAAAATAAATTGGTGCTGGCCAATTGGGGGAGGGTTAGAAGTTAAAATAATTCACAGTCAAGGGTGATAAATCCAGCTCTAAAACTGTCTTGCCGACTGTTTTAAGATCAGCTGTAATAATAAAACTGACACTTTGGACAAGGTCTCCCTACATACTGACCTTTAAATGTGTGTGTTCTGTGTAATTGTGCTACATGGCTGACAACTGAGATATCCGCTTTAAGAAAATACACTGGGTATGACCTTGTAGGAGAACATTAATTAAATGCTCCAACATTGTTAAATTGTCCTGTGTGTTGTAAAATCTAGCAAAGAAACAAATACAATAAATGTTAGGGCTGTATGTATTATGCGGATGTTGCAAGAACTTGCAAAGTAGCCTGGTTTTGGACTTCTTGTTATGGAAATACATTTAGGACTGTTCTGAATGCCAGCGGGGTGCTGGATTACAACTGGTGAACCGAGAGTTCAAATATCCACTCCCCATATACCTCCCTAGGTGACTATGTTCCAGTCAGTCTCTCTCAGCTTAACCTCGCTCAGTGGGTTATTGTGAGGCCACAATGGAGGAGAAAAGAATCCTGTGCATCATCTTTATTTGGTACATTTTTATTCTGCCCTTCCTTCAAGGAGCTTAAGGAAGCATACACATGTACACATGAAGCTGACTTATACTGAATCAGACCCTTGATCCATCAAAGTCAGTATTGTCTATTCAGACTGGCAGCGGCTCTCCAGGGTCTCAAGCAGAGGTCTTTCACGTCACCCACTTGCCTGGTCCCTTTAACTGGAGATGCTGGGGATTGAACCTGGGACCTTCTGCATGCCAAGCAGATGCTCTATCACTGAGCCACAGCCTCTCCCCTAAGTCTCTTGTCCTCCCTTGTCAGATGGCAACACCCCACCCAAACTTACCAGCTGGAAAGTGGGGCTTGGTGGCAGCGACTCAAGCTCCCCCTTGCTCTTCTGCAATGGCGGCAGCTATGATACCCTCCTATCTCAGGCAGTGCTCGGGTGAGATGGGGCTGGTCTGTCCTCTTGGTCGTGGGTGAGGCTGGTCCAGCGTTTCCCCTCACCCAGCTGTAGCACAAGCAGGGTGGGCATGTGGGGAGATGGGGTAGTGTGTTGGAAAATCTGCCCTTCCTAACGGTGTCACTTGCCTACACATTAAGAGGGGGGGGGGGTTTGACCACAGAGAGTCAGATAGATAGAAAGGACTCAGGAGGTATCTGTAGTCACACCTCACCCTCATTTCCTGCCCTTTGATGTTTAGAGCTATATTGTCAGGGACAATATCCTCTTTCCTCTCTCTTCCCTTTGGCCCATCATCGAAGCAAGACCTAGGAGCCGGGCGCTCTCTGCACCCAGGCCTTCCCACCCCAAGATGGAGTGGAAGGCAGATGCCCCTTTACACCTAGAGAAATAGCAAGATAGATTAGGATAGAGAACCCTCGTTTGTCCTTTCCTATCCGAAGTGTATTTCAACCAATAAATGTACTTTAGTTTGATTAGAGCAAATGACTGCTCCTTTGTTTTCACACATACACACACGTGTAGCTTCTGCTGCCGCTAAGCTTAAGGCATTCTGCTAAATGCAGGAATATCTTCACGCCAGATATTCCAACAGGTTATGGTGGCCCAGAATTTTTGAAAGCCCAGAATTCCCAAAGAAAACTGGGTGACCGATCCTGAACAGCCACCTTTCCGAAAGAGATTTCCTGCTGAGAGATCTTCCTGACTACGAAAGGTTACAGATTCGCGTTCCGGCCGTCTCAACGAAAGACTGGTGGAATCCAATCGTTTCCCTACAGCCGCAGGAAGGAGAGCGTCTCTTTGAAGAAAAAGGAAGGTGAGCTCAAAAAGCCCCGAGGGGAGGAGGTGCTCGAATTGATTTTTGTGTGTGCGTGTTTACTGAAGCCTGCTACGATGGCTCGGCAGAAAGATGACCGCCACAGAATTGAACTTTTGAGTGATGAAAATTATAATGCTTGGAAAAAGAGGATAGAAGTTGCCATGAAATCTGAGAGTTTAAGTAAATATCTCAGCGAAGATCCACCCAATAACCCTAGCAACGATTGGCTGAGGGGGGATGGAAAAGCGCAAGACCTTATTCTGACGAACATTACTGACTCCATTCTTTGTGAATTGCGTAATGCACAGACAGCTAAAGAAATGATGACTATCATTGATGGGATGTTTACCAAGAAGGGTTGGCCCTACTTCCTAGCCATGAGAAGAAAATTGAGCTCTTTAAAGTACAGAGATGGACAGAATATTAGAGAGCATATTTACCAATTGAAGGAGCTTCTTGCGCAAATAGAGTTAGCAGGGATGCCTGTTACTAAAACAGAGAAATTATGTACCTTGTATATAAGCTTGCCAGAATGGTGCATTCCACTTGTTGGGCAACTAGAACGTAAGCCTGATTTGAATTTTAAGGAGGCATGTCATGAAGTTACTATGGAAATTGTGAGAAAAGGAATGTGGAACGACCAGTCTTTGTCCGAAGAAGTTGCTTACAAACTTACAGTGAGGGACCACCATGTTGCACAAAGGCCCCCTTCCCCCAAACTGCGGAACAAAGACTTGAGTCACGAGGGACGAAGGGAGGGGCTGAGCAGAGCGGGAAACGGTCAGTTTGAAAGGAGCCGTTTTGGCGCGAGAGCAAGGAGCCCCTCCCCTCAGATGGGATCAAGAATTTCAACTATTGTTTGTTTTGGCTGTTCCGAGAAAGGCCACAAGGTGTCAGACTGTCCCAACAAACGTGATTCAGGGTCAGAGGGCCACTGCAAGGATTTTTATGAACGAAAATATGATGGAAGGGCCAGACATTTTAACTACTCGATTTGGGAAGCGCCGTCTCAGACCCCTCATTTTATCCTTGATTCTGGTTCAACTGTGAACATTTGTAACCGAAGAGGTCTCTTTACCACACTAGAATATGTTTTCCCACAAGAGGTCGTTACAGGCAATGGAGAAAAGGTCATTGCACGGCAAAGAGGGGATATTTTTTTGACTTGTCGGCTGCAAGATGGTGAGATATGTGAATTTCCACTGAAAGATGTTTTATATATACCTGTTTTTTCACGTACTGTAATTTCTTGGAGTAAGCTTGCTAAAGAAGGTTATGAATTTCATGGAAAGGGAACCAGATGTACAATTTCATTGGGTGGGAAACCTTGTATGATTACTGAACAACGCAATGGGTTGCCAATTGTTCAAGAGGAAGAAGATGCATTTTCAGACAAAAGCCAAGAGGATCAATCGCATGAAGTGTACGACGATATTCACCAAGATGAAGTTAATTCGGAAAAATGCTGTGGGAAGACAGAGTGTTCAACCTTGTGGCATAGGCGTTTTGGCCATGCCGATCTTCAAACGATCAAGGAAATGGCAAAGGGAAATCTAACCCAAGATTTTGTTTTTACAGACTGTGATTCTGAAACTAACTGTATTTGTTGCATCAGGTCCAAAGCAGTGAACAGGCCTGTTCCAAAGGATGATGAAAGGAAGACCACAGCTCCGCTTCAACTCATTCATTGCGAACTATGTAATGATCTGTCACCAACACTGGGTAATTTCAAATGTTTTCTTACCCTGATGGATGATTATTCACATTATATTGTTGTGTATTTGCTTTCTGAGAAATCACAGGTCTTTGAGAAACTGAGAGAGTATGCAGCCATGGTGCAGAAAAAGTTTGGACGGAAATTACAAGTTCTTCGCTCGGGTTCAGATGGAGAATACATCTCTAAGACAATACGACAGTTCCTGAAGGATGAAGGCATTCAGCATCAGATGACAGCACCATATAATTCATCTCAGAACAGTGTTGCAGAGAGGTGCAACCGGGCACTAGTTGAGATGGTAAGGTACATGCTCAGAGACTCACGTCTCCCACACAGCTACTGGGGGGAGGCTATCATGGCAGCTGCATACACCAAAAATAGATTACATGCAAGGGCAACAGGGAGAACTCCTTACGAGTTATGGCACGGACACAAACCCTCCATACAACATCTACGTGTTTTTGGAAGCAAGGCCTATGCCTATATTCCAAGAGAGAAATACAGTAAACTAGATAACACCACTCATGAGGGAATTTTTGTTGGCTATTCAGCTGAAAACAAGGGCTACAGAATAATAGACCCGACCACTAAGAGAATTTCTGTTAGTAAAACAGTCTACTTTGACGAGAGTCGAGCCCAACCAGCTTCAGAGGGGGCAAAGGTTGAAGTGAGCGGCGAACTCAAATACCCTGGTGGCACCTGCCCCAAAGAAGAAGAAGCAGAGGAGACTGAGAAGCCTGTGGTGAGCGCAGAAGGGGAAGAGGCCACAGGTCTCCATCCAGAGGGGGCTTCCGAACCAGAGGTGCTTGGTGAACAAGAGGAGAACACGGAGCCTGTGATGAGGAGATCTGAACGCACGAACAGAGGTGTGCCCCCGCTGAGATTCTCCTATCTCGCCAGAATGGCAGAAGAATTCGAACCAACTTGATAGAGTGAGTCAAGTTACACCGAGAGGGGGTGTTGGAAAATCTGCCCTTCCTAACGGTGTCACTTGCCTACACATTAAGAGGGGGGGGGGTTGACCACAGAGAGTCAGATAGATAGAAAGGACTCAGGAGGTATCTATAGTCACACCTCACCCTCATTTCCTGCCCTTTGATGTTTAGAGCTATATTGTCAGGGACAATATCCTCTTCCCTCTCTCTTCCCTTTGGCCCATCATCGAAGCAAGACCTAGGAGCCGGGCGCTCTCTGCGCCCAGGCCTTCCCACCCCAAGATGGAGTGGAAGGCAGATGCCCCTTTACACCTAGAGAAATAGCAAGATAGATTAGGATAGAGAACCCTCGTTTGTCCTTTCCTATCCGAAGTGTATTTCAACCAATAAATGTACTTTAGTTTGATTAGAGCAAACGACTGCTCCTTTGTTTTCACACATACACGCACGTGTAGCTTCTGCTGCCACTAAGCTTAAGGCATTCTGTTAAAGGCAGGAATATCTTCACGCCAGATATTCCAACATAGTGTGTGGGCTACAAGACTGGCTCGTGAGAAAAGCAATCTAGCAAGCATTGGTGGGGGTGGGGCTGCAAGCAGCAGGCAGGGCTGGCCTCTGAAGGAAGAGGCAGCAGAATGCCAGATAGTGGACGGGAAGAACATGCCCAGGCCAATGAGAGCTTTCCTCCGATGCCAGCACTTCCAGGTCACATGGGCAGAGTGGCCAAGAGGGCATGGCATCCTACTGGTTATTTAAAGAGTACTCAGAAACAGGCCAGGGATGTTGTAGCTGATTCTGCTCAGAGTGCTGGGGAGCAGAGATCAGTGGAGAGGAGGAGGAGGTGACAGTAGTGGCAACAGCAGTAGCTCATGGTGTTACAGTCCCTTCCCCTAACTGAGGCCTAGTGGAACTGTTAGTGTCTGCTGGTGGCATAGTAAGTGTCCCCTATTTTAGGTTGCCCCCAACACAAGTGTTAGAATCATAGACTCTTAGTGTTGGAAGGAACCAGCAGTGTCATCTAGTCCAGCCCCCTGCACAGTGCAGGAAAATCACAACTACTTGCCCCCGACATGGCCAGTGAACCCTACTCCATGCCTAGAAGATGGCAACAAAAATCCTCCAGGATCCTTGGCCAATCTGGCCTGAAGGAAAATTGCTTCCCGACCTAGGGTTGCCAGGTCCCTCTTCGCCACCGGTGGGAGGTTTTTGGGGGTGGAGCCTGAGGAGGGCAGGATTTGGCGAGGGGGGGACTTCAATGCCATAGAGTCCAATGGCCAAAGCGGCCATTTTCTCCAAGTGAACTGATCTCTATCTGCTGGAGATCAGTTGTAATAGCAGGAGATCTTCTGCTATTACCTGGAGGTTGGCAACCCTATCCTGACCCCAAAGTGGCGATCAGCATTACCCATGGCATATAAGAAAGGGCCACGAGCGCAAACACTGACAGAACTGTTCCTGCCCTCCCTCTCATGATCTGCCATTCCCACAATGCCATCAACTTTTAATCTTTGAGCTCCTCCTCATATCTGTGCTGCACTCATGAATTTAGCCAATTTTCAACTACAAATAACAGTGAAATCTTCATTAGGCAACCCTGTCTTAAGTTACTATACTAAACTATCCGTGGGGTATGCAGTACAATTTTGTTTGACCTTTCATTAAATACCAAGGCCATTTTTACTAGAAGAAGGGCATTTGCCAATCCCTTGGGGGGTTGTTTAAAAATTAAGGCTGTATGTATGCCTTTGTGCTTTCTATGCAGAGGGATGTGGATATTTTCATCCCTCCCATTTTGATCCTTATGGGTTCACACTGTATGAGTTTTCCTTTAAGTTCCAGATACAACTGATCTCTAAAAATCACAAATAAAAAATGAAGTTAAAGTTATTTTATACAGTTTCATATAAACATTGTAGTTACGTAGCTTCCCTTTGAATTAGAGCTTCAAATCATCCTGATTACTTACGGTACTTTATTTTAATAATAAAATTCAGAACATAACTACAACAAAATTGTGTATGGTTAACATAACCAACATTAATAAAATTAGTGTAAAGTATACTGATTAGTACAAAGAAATGACATAACCTAGTTTTCTTTTCCTAGCTTGAAGAAGTGGACTGGGTGGTTAGAAAAGTAATACCACCCACCCACCCACCACCCATACCTCTTTTCCATCTCTGATGATTAAAGCCACTGTGGGAAGACTGGCCTGATGAGTGGGGACAGTGGTGGAAGCCTCTGTATGAGAAAGGTACAAGAAAGGATGGTTCTTGCTGGAGGAGGAAGAGGTGATGAAGGAACCACCTCTAGCTGAGATTATTTTGGATGTTCTATGCATGGCATTGTCTTTGTAAAGTGTTAAAGCTACAACATGTCCATAGTGTGGCAGCCAAGTTTTTAAACGATGCTTGACGCACGGAACATATTACTCTTGTATTGCGTCAATGAAATTGTCGCTTCCTGGATCCAATTAACAGCGTTGCTATTGACCTATAAGGCCCTAAACAATTCAAATAATATCTCAAGCACTGCCTATTCCCATATAACGTGCCCGGTTTGGGTAATGAACAAAGGCCCTGTTCTGTGTAAGAGTGAAGTGGGTGGTTAGAAGAGATAGGGCTTTCTCATTAAAGGTCTCCTGACTTCATGATGAAGAAGAAGAGTTGGTTTTCATACCCCACTTTTCTCTACCTTAAGAAGTCTCAAAACAGCTTACAATCACAATCCCTTCCTCTCCCACAACAGGCACCTTGTGAAAGAGGTGTGGCTGAAAGAGTTTGGAGAGAACTGTGACTGGCCCAAGGTCATGCAACAGGCTTCATGTAGAGAAGTGGGCGGGGAAACAAACCCGGTTCTCCAGATGAGAGTCCACTGATCTTAACTACTACACCACACTAAAGCTTCAGGGAAAAGATCTAGACCATTCTTTTTTGTAAAGTACAAATAGTAATAGCCGATTAATAGCATTTCTTGTTTCATTTCAGCTGTTGTTTATATATGTGTGTGTGTGTGTTTTGGTTTACCCTAACCCTGCTTTATAGCTTGCTACAATTTCTTGTTGTTTGATGCCACTTGGAATACTTTTGTAAAGTAGAATGAACAGCATATGAGCAAACAAATAAAATATTTATAGTGTCCCGTGTCGCCAGCCCTCCCCACCCAATAGAGACCTTCTCCTTCCCCCAACCCACTTGGAGCGGCAGTGAGAGGGCCAGAAGCTGGCCCGGCTGGAGAGCCGCCTGACAAATGGCCTGACGCTGGCCTCAGGTCCCTGGAGGACTCCCAAGACATGGCAGGCCCAGACAAGGGCAGGAAGAGCCAGCCAAACCAATTGTCCTCTCCCCACGGAGGGCCTCAGCTGCTCACCTCTGAATGCTGGGGAACAGCTGATAGGCGGGCCCGAGGAGGGCAGCGTGGGGCCTGGAGGCTGCATACCAGCCTCTCGACAGCAAGATGACCTGGGACGCAGATAGTCCTTTTATGGCCTCCTGAAGGGGGAGGAGCCGAGGGGAGAGCTGGGGTGGGGTCAAGCCTGGGCTCTCTATAAAGCTGGGGAGCTGAGGCCAAGGAAAAGACTGAAGGCAGCCAGGCCAGTGCATGTGTGAGTACCTTGGCAACCACAGAGGAGGAAAGTTCTGACTGCCCCTCTGAATGGTCTGAGACCAAGGAGGCCCCTCTGGCTCGAGAAGAGAAGGCTTTGGCGAGCCCCTCCCGAGGGAAAAGGGGTCTCCCAGGGGACCCCTGGGGAACCCTAAGAGCCACATATAGTTAGCTGTCATATACATCTATTGTTATTATTTTACTTATTGCTTAAAAGGATATGTTGATAAAATACTGTCACACAATTCTTAGCCTCTAATTTGTTATTTGCTAATGTTTACGTAAAAAGAGATAATTGCAGAATTTTGAGAAGAACACCTTGAGAAAGATAATATTTACAATGCAAGAATAAACTAGAGCTGTTTTCAGAGGGTTTTTTCCCTCCTGAGTTCCCTTTTTCAATAGCAGATCCTTAATATCAGCACCTTGTTTCCCGCTATTTCTTTCTGGCCTACAAAAGAGTTGATATATGGGTCGAGAATCTATCCCTACAGGAAGTGCTAGTCTAGATGAGATTCTGGACCCTTAGGCCATCTTCAGAACATAGTTCACACCTAATACAGAGTTTAACATATTAAGAGGTCACTGTATCCTGTATCAGGGTATATACTGAAGGAAATAGAAAGCTCTCATTCATTCATCTTCAGTTGTCAGCCCTCACCTTTGCTTCTTTTGTTGTTCATAGAATTTTATTGTAAGTTTGTAATATAATTCTGATCCAGCTGGAGATTTGCAGCTGCAGCAAGATACAAGTAGTAAAGTAGAAAGCCAGCAACCTCAAACTGGGACCCTGGAAAAGCTTCAACACACATACAAAACATCCATTTCCCCTTCTTTTCGCATCATATATGCAGCAGGGAGTTACTTGTGTACTCTGTTTAAGGCTGCTGTGCTGCCTTACCCTCTCTCCATCTTTTCAGAGCTACTGTGCCTTGTAGTGAGTAATCAAAGTGCGGTTGGTGAAGAACGCTACAGATGTTGAATTTCTGCCAGACATGGGGCTTTTCCGCATGGTCAATTTACTCCTGATTTTCTTGGCAGTCGATCCACAAGCGTTGGAATCAGTTTGGGCATGGTTCTTCCACACGTCTGCCCTCCCTCTGCATTTTCACAGTTGTGAAGTCAGTTTATTTTCTTTCACACATGCCTTAAATAATCAGGATTTTCAAGGGAAGGTGCTGTCATAATTGGTGGTGTCACAGTGTCCCCCCTTTTATTTTTTGCACATGCTTATATTGATATATCAATATCATGGTTGCATTTTTAAAGGCACTAAAATATTGCTATATCTATATACTATTGTAATGATAGGTTCTTTGACTTCTCAGCTTTCATTTTTTTTAAGGAAGTCTCTATCTCCTTCCCTTGTGGAGATATAAGAAAAAAGGCATATCTCTGCGAGAGAAGGGGTCTAGAAACTTACTTTAAAAAAATGAAAACTAGGAATTCAGAGAATCTGCTAAACCTATCATCATTACAGTATATTGATATAAGGGCTGTTTTAAAAAAAAAACTACATGAAACTACTCATCATCAGGGAGGAGGGAAGGGAGTGGTTTAATGAAGACAAAAGTCCAATCATCAACAAGTGGGATGGAGGTGAGTATGACTGGGTGGGACCAAACAAAACCAACTGAAACACAAGGAAAAAGGAAACTAAAAATTGGCTTCCAGAAAAAAAGAATCAAAGTAAAAGCAGGAAGCTCTTATCCTTTGGCATAATTTGCGGCCCGTCCTAGCTCAAGTATAGGAGTTTTGTTGTTGTTGCGGAGCTTTGGGTTATGACGCATTTAATGAACATTATTCCCCTCCTACCACTACATGTAACATAACGTTTGTTTCTCAATACTGGTGGTTCTAGGACCACCAAATGAATTGTATGCGTGGCAGGTTTCCTAGAAGCCCCGATTTGCCACTGTGGAAACAGGGTGAGTGGACAAATGGACCTTATTTGTGGTTCAGTGGACCTCTGTTCTTCTTTTAACTATGTCTAAGAGTGTGTGTTAATAATGAAAATACTAAAGCAAGCAGAAAGGGCAGAAGCAAACAATTCAGAAGCATTTGGACCTCCTTAAATTGACACCAGAAGAGTATGTTTTTTTTTCCTCTAGCGGCGCAGACAACACTTTTTAAAAAATCAGTGGAATTTAAATCCCCAGTGGGTTTTTTTATTATTATTAAAGTTTTCAGATTATCTGTTTGGGGTAAATGTACCCCCTATCTGCAGATTTAAGTATCTGCATGGGGGCACAGGTGGGAATTAGATATATAGATAGATTAGAGAGAGAGAGAGTATATGCACAGTTTATCTTTAGTTATGCAGTGAAGGTCCTTGTGTTGTGGCAGCCACCGCTGCCCAAAACAATATGTTTAAGTCTAGTTAGCCAATCAGAAGCCCTGCAGGTGATGAAAGCCCCAACTGGCCCCTCCCACTTTCTAAAAACAATAAACAACAAGAGCTTAGAAACTGGTGTCACCATAGATAGTGTTTTTTACCGGAAAGACTACAACTCTGATGCAGTAAATTCTGAGGCAACAAATAATCTAGGCAGGTTTTTTTTTTTTTAATGAATTTAGTGCTGGGGAAGTATTTTGGATTTACAGCCTGGAGAGTGAAATCCTGGGGGAAAAAACAATGGAATCAATACATATCTGGACTACTGATGCATCTAAAAACATCTACAATGGGAATCAGAGCTAGGACCCAAACCATTGCAGTTAATTAAATGTGCAATCTTGGACTAATTTTCATATTTGTATATATACTTTAAAACCCTGGACGGGCTTGTTTCTTTACTTGAGGTAAGACTTTTTTGAATCCTTTATCCAGTAAACTAGTTGCTGCGGTATTGGGAAACTTACCTACTTCTACAAACGTGCGATTTTTGCTGCAGGAACAACTTGGGTGGGTATAGAAGATTTCAGCAGGAGCAGGAAAATCACTGTTTGTGCATCTCTGCTCTTGCTGCATAGAATTCAAGCCCCTATCGTAATTTGTCTTTACAGCAATAGTCCTGTTAAATAGGTCAAATAGTTGGCCTTTAGTAGGTCATGAATTGACCTGAAGAGAAAGTGATTTACTTGAGCTTTTTCAATGAGTTCATGGCAAATATTTTGTATACTGTCAAGTAAGTCCAATTTTGGCCTGAAACAGTCCCTGATGTTGATCATATCTGGTAGATTGTATATAGTTCTATAGAAATCAGAAGATTTACACCTATTTACTCCAGCTGGGAATCAGGCCAAATGATATTCCCCAAAATGCTCTCTGAGCATTCCTTTGATCCTCTGTTCATTATCTTAGCACAACTATGGTTGAAATCAGCAGGAGTTTTGCCTGAATTAAAGACTGTGAGATTTGACCGTGAACTAAAGGTTAAGAACTAAATTTTCTTTTGCACATTCTGGGAAGAGTGAAATAGCATCTTAAACCAGTAATTTGTTTTTAGTTCCTGTGCTAAAGGCAGCTGAACTTCTTTCCTCTTTAGAGGAAGAAATGCTTGAGGGTTAAGCCCTCTACACAGTGTTTGAGCCTAGAGCGTTTTTTTTTAATGTGACTGAGTTACCATACTCTGAAATTAAGGGGGTTTAAAATGGAATTAATGAGGTAATTCCAAATGGTGCTCTTATAATTATAATTGTAAATTAACACCTTGGGTTAGAAAGCTAAAGAAAAAAATTACTGTTAAAAAACAGTACAGGAAAGGCCTGACGTTCTATAGTTCAAGGGCAATAAATTATTTTCTGAAATGATTAAGATTCCAAAGAGACATGTACCTCAATGTTCTAGTATTTGAAGTACCATGTTAAAACATAACTTCTTTATTATCTGCTATGAACGCTTGAGATTATTATTTTTTTCATATTCAGTTCATTATTAAATAAAAAAACTTCTGCGTTCATGTTGGACTCTAAATGTCATTGAACTTCTTGTTAATAAACCAAATAAAGATTTTCTTTCCCAGGCTCATAAGAAAAAAAAATTATAAACAAATATGGTTCAGACAGGCAACACAAAAACCCAGGCCTGTATTGGCCTGATAACGTATTGACATTTATAAATGTCATGTGATTAGCATGAGAAAAAGTGACAGTCATTTCATAATAAGGCCTATGAACTGTTGACTAATAAATGTATAGCATAATACCAAAGGAGACCTTGTTTCCTATAAATTCTTAAAAACACAAGAATGGTTGTCTATATGCTTCTTTTACCAAAATAAACACTCTGAATAATGTGATTACCTATTTGAACAGGCTGATCATTTTACCTCAAGGCAATAGTGAGTATGCAAGCTGGATCACCCATTGGTTCAGCCAGGGCTGGTGCCTGTCTTTTTTGTGCCTAGGCAAGGCAAACTACTTGTGCCCCCCCCCCATCGCTAAACAATTTTCAAAAACAGATGTCTAGTAGAAAAAAAATAAGCCTGATGCATTCCTACAAAACTTTTTATAAGACGTTATGACTAATTATATTCTAGAGCACTGTTGCGGCACTTATCTTAAAATAAATAAAAAATTGTCAGTTGCATTTTTTCAAGAAACTAATCTTTAAAACTGTGCCCCTCAGGCCAGTTCTGCGCCCCTCTGAAGTCTGCGCCCTAGGCTACTGCCTAGTTTGCCGAATGGTAGCACCGGCCCTGGGTTCAGTTCATGTTCTGCTCATCAGTAGGGTTGCCAGGTCCCTCTTTGCAACCAGCGGGAGATTTTGGGGGCGGAGCCTGAGGAGGGCGGGGTTTGGGGAGGGACTTCAATGCCATAGACTCCAATTGCCAAAGCAGCCATTTTCTCCAGCCGAACTGATCTCTATCGCCTGGAGATCAGTTGTAATAGCAGGAGATCTTCTGCTATTACCTGGTGGTTAAGAGAAAACAAAGTAGACACCACTGTACAAGTATCAAGGGATTCGGAAATCAGTACAGGAGCGAAGCCAATTTAAACAAAGTGCAAAATACTTTATAAGCTACCACATATAGTTCAAGACAATACATGACAAATTATACATCAAAACCCACAAAAAATTCCATGTATACATATGTACAGAAGTTGTCTAACATAATTGTCTCAATTGTGAGTACAAAATCTTCTTTGTTGACGACAAATATCAGGTGAAAAGCGGACATTTTCTCCAGCCGAACTGATCTCTATCGCCTGGAGATCAGTTGTAATAGCAGGAGATCTTCTGCTATTACCTGGTGGTTGGCAACCCTACTCATCAGTCACAATCAGGGAGCCAACTTTTCATTGGGCAATTTGTGAGCAATTCAAACCCGCTTCTCAGGTAGGGTTGCCAACCTCCAAGTGGTGGCTGGAGATCTCCCACTCTTACAACTGATCTGCAGCCGATAGAGATCAGTTCCCCTGGAGAAAGTGGCCGCTTTGGCAATTGGACTCTATGGCATTGAAATCCCTCCCCTCTCCAAACCCCGCCCTCCTCCGGCATTTTGTGGACGACTTGATTATGTTGTTTGACAATGAACACAACTGTAACATGTTTCTTGATAGACTGGATCACTTTGATAACCATGTCCAATTTGATTTTAAGGTTAGTCATACTAGTCTTTCATTTCTGGATACCCAAGGTAAACTATGGGTCGCTCCATATAAAAGACCAACTGATAAAGGGGCTTTATTGCATTATAACTCTCATCACCCTCTTTTTCTAAAGAATAACTTACCTTATGGACAGTTTTTAAGGTTAAAAAGGAACGCTACCAAAGCTGATGATTATGAGAAAGCGGCAATAGATCTAAGTGGGACTTTGATTCGAAGAGGTTATCCGCAACATGTTGTTAATGCAGCACCCAAACGGGTTGACACGGTGGAAAGGTCTACTCTCTTCATACCCAAAGAACATTCAAAATATAAGTTAACAGCTTCTTTAAGTTACACACCGCTTGCCAATAAAATAAAACAAATAATTTTTAAACATTGGCATTTAGTCCAAGGCATTGCGGGATGCTCAGAGCCACCCTTAATAGGATTGAAACGAACGGTCTCTTTAAGAGACTTGTTAATACATACGGACTTTCAAACGACTCCACCCACAACAGGGGCGGTCGGCCATCACAGTTGTGGTTCATGCGCATTTTGCCGATTCTCTCTTCCTGTAAAAAGTTTTACTCGGGAGGATACCGGCTTCAAATTTGAACTGCAACACTTTACTAATTGCAACTCTTCAAATGTAATTTACCTTATTATTTGCCCGTGCAAATTAATTTATGGCGGCAAAACATCACGCCCTTTAAAGTTAAGAATTGGCAAACACCGCTCTAGAATTAAAAATCACGTGATGGAGGTGCCCATGGTAGAACACTGGATAAAATGTTCATTTTTGGGGAGGAGGACAAGCCTCCTCCCCAAAAACCTCCCGCCGGTGGCAAAGAGAGACCTGGCAACCCTATTTGTGTTTCCTATCCCCTTCTACTAACCCTCACTTTTATCTTTCTCATATAGCTTCCCAAAATAGCATATTATACCACATATGAAGCAATGGTAGTTGTTCAGTAAATCGCTTGCTGTTGGTGTTGCTTCATTTTTTAGTATGTATGATCAATTTTTGTCTCAGAATTGGTATTTATGAGCCACAGAATAACTACTCCAGTTCTTATCCATGTAAACACTTATGGCAAGAGTTTAATCACATACGTTGGTGGTTTACCAATGGCTTACCTATTATCATCAACAAATGTTTATTTGTAGAGCTAAACACAAAATATCCCTTTGACCACCTCCTCACATTCTTCCCAGAATACATCTCACAGGCATGTCATTGGCCTGTATTCAACTTTCAATGAACAGAGGGCACACAGAGTTTTCTCACATTCTTCTTCATTCCTGAAGTCCCTTCTGACCCTGACGATTCCTGGCTTGGGTGGCTGGAGTGAAATGGGGCAAGGGAATAAGATCACTGCTTTCCCTCAGCAGACCTATGTTTGTGGAACAGGGAGGAGCAGAATCCCAAAATCTTGGGAGTGATCTTTGCAGGGATCAGAATGAGATGCAGAGGAATGTAGACAAACACTTGAAAACTCGGTGTTCTGGGCAGAGATGATTGAATACAAGTTGTTGTTATTGCTCAAGCAAAAAATAAAATTTCTGAAATTAAACATGTCTCTAAAATAAAGAAAAATATATGTATTTTTCAATTGGAAAATATAACAAAAATGTGCTACGAAAGAACATTCTGTTTCTAAGAAACAATTTCAATAATGATGGGAGAAAGAAAATGACAACCTTAACGGAGTTGTGAAAATATCCCTCTGCAGTTTATGAATAAGAGATAAACTTTGTTCAGGTAATGATAGGTTATAGTTGAAGGCCTTTCAGTATTAAAGGTAAAGACATCCATTTGCTGCTCCAAAAGGAAATTCAGAAATGTAATTTTTCCCCCAGGACCATAAGCCAGGTTATTAACAATTATTATATGTCAATAATAACATCATTTTGGTAAACTGTCTCAGGGTGTACTATTATGGAATTCATTGGCTTCGTTTTATGGCACACATAAGAGCACATGTGCGTGCGCACACCAACATATATCCCTTCTACCTTGCACATTCTATTTATTTCCCCATCTCCTTCCCTGATTTTTTTAAAAAAGGAGTTAGACTACTAAGGGGCACTCTTTAAAGTTTATCTGAGCAGTAATGAAAAGGAGAGCTGATGTCTACATTAAGATTTGCCGCTTGTGTCATTGTTAAACCTTGATATTCCCATTTTGCTATATCCTGTAGAAATCTATATCAAGAGATAACATCTATGACATGCAGCAGCAAGCTAAATGGACAAGATAGAAGGCAAACAGATGCACAGCTTGTTATCAGCCCCAGATTGGTGTCATGGCAATTGAACTAATGTTGTATGTTAAGACGGGTTGAGCAGTGGCAAGTGGTAAAGAATGTTTATAAAATGATGGCAATATCCGCTCAGCATGTGATCACCATTGGTATGTCTTCATAAAGCATTTATTCATAGGGTTGCCAGGGCCCTCTTCGCAACCGGCAGGAGATTTTGGACGAAAACGCACGGTCACTTTATCCTCCTTTAATCCCTGTTTTAGCCAGGATCGAACGCACATTCGGCGAAATGCATGCGTTCAATCCTGGCCGAATCCTGGCTGAAGCAGGGATTAAAGGAGGATAAAGCGACCATGCGTTTTCGCCCTTTGGGGGCGGAGCATAAGAGGGCAGGGTTTGGGTAGGGGAGGGACTTCAATGCCATAGAGTTCAATTGCCAAAGCGGCCATTTTTCTCCAGGTGATCTGATCTCTATTGGCTGGAGATCAGTTGAATTAGCAGGAGATCTGCTACTACCTGGCAGTTGGCAACCCTATTTATGCAGCATAATTTTTCTGATAGTTAAGGTTAGTGCTGAAGCAGCCTGGTTCCAATATCAATTATGTGTTGTTGTTATGATACTTACCTGTATTTACAGAGAGACAACTGGCAAACTACAGCTATGCTAGTCAAGCCTTAACCATTAAGAAGCCTATAAGTAGGGCGTGAAAGC
Source organism: Euleptes europaea (assembly GCF_029931775.1). Taxonomy (NCBI): domain Eukaryota; kingdom Metazoa; phylum Chordata; class Lepidosauria; order Squamata; family Sphaerodactylidae; genus Euleptes; species Euleptes europaea. The sequence goes on along the minus strand of NC_079312.1, from coordinate 46,808,421 downwards.
AGTAGCCCTCTCCCATTGTTTTTGGAAGTCATTAATTCATAGGGTCGCCATAAGTCAGAAGTGACTTGATGGCACTTAACCCACACATTTATGTAAGCAAGGCTGGATTCTTTAGTCAGAGATTTTTTTTTTCTAACAAATATTTAAAGATGCTTTGTGTCCAAAAACAAATCTCCTTGTATTAGTTGCAAAGAGAAGTTTTATTAAGGTTGTTGATTTATGCACAGAGAAGTCAAGAGTCCCTGAACTCTAGCCGTCTGCAATCCACCAGGTCTATGGAGCTCATTTAAATCAATGTATGAACCAGCTATTGTACTATCATAAAGGAGAGAAGACACATACAGTTGGGTGATTTGGAAAGCAAACACTTTTGTGATTAAAAAAAGAGAGAACATATTTAGCACACTGAAAACGAAGGTGTTTTAAGTGTAGAAGCTGTAAAGGAGTTCTTCCTTCCTTAGTAATGTACAGCCTTGCTGTGTGAAGACTATTACCACAAACAGCTGATTCTAGACCAGATGGAACAAAAATGCTGTCAAGAATGAGAGCCAGCTGGATGGGTGGGAGGAGTATAACCCTAGAAGGATCTTAAATACTTTGGTAGATACTGAAGAAGTTTAGTGTGGTTTCAATGAGCACCATAGACCTGGTGGATTGCAGAGGGCTGGAGTTCAGGGCTGATTGCCTTCTCTGGGCATAAATCAGCAACCTTAATAAAAATTGTGACTAATGCAAGGAAACTGTGTTTTTGTTACTTGTTTTTGGACAAAAAGTATTTTAATTCCAGATCAATTCGAATACTATGGGGTGGATACTACATAAGCATGAACACATGGTGAGGAATGTTCTCCATCACAAGTTCCTGCCACCCCCACATCCGAAGAATCCAACACTGTATACAGAAATATACCTAACAGTGAGCCATCAAGCCATCTTTATTGGTATGCAATTAGTTTCTTTTTATAATTGTGGTTCTAGGTTCAGACCACAGATCAACATCAGGAATAGCTTTTAACAAACTCTGCTGACTAATACAAAGGAAATGGGCGAGAGAAGGCCCCACCCCTTGGAAGATCAATTGCTGCTTCAGCCTCTCCTATGCCGCACATTTCATTTCTGGGAAAGGGAAGCTATTTCTCCAAGACTTATTATGGGCCCCATGAAGCAATAAAACAGCAGCACTGGAACATCGAAGGAAAGGTCTGACCATCACCCAGTCACTCCTTCTGCTGACTCAGCTGATGTGTTTTAGTATAAGTATTTTAATTGTGAATTGCTTCAATTTGTTTTTCTTGTAAACCACTCCGAGACCCATTATGTCTGAAAGGCAAGTCTATAAATACAGTAAATAAATAAACACAACCAACTACTTTACTCCTAAAAACTAAGTTAATGTGTGTTAAAAAATGTGTGTTAAAAAATGTGTAGGTGCTTATATGATATATGTGATATAGTTTTATCAAATCAGAGAAGGAGATTAAGATAAGTTTAAATACAAAGAACAATAATCAATTAACAAAGTAAAGATCTCAGATTGAATTGAGTCTTCAGAAAGATGGACTGAACATATAGGCTACGACTGCAGATATATAGATATATCTGCTCTGGGTTCCCATTGGGAAGAAATATGGGATATAAATGAAGTAAATATTTTTTATTTAACTATTCTACTTAATGCCTGATTGCAGATAATAATATGGATAGTATTAGTATGTTCAGCAACATTTGAAGTCCTCTTCTTCCAGCCTAAGAAAAATTTCTCCAATTTAAGTGGTTTGTCCACTGGTAGAAGAGTCACAACTGGGAGGAAGTCTCCTTAGGCTGGAGGAAAACTTCAGACTTCACTGGCCATTAACGCATGGCCATTTTGTCTAGCAAATCTCCCAGGCATGTAGCGAATTTCAAAAATCAACATGCATGACCATCTCTGGCTTGCGTGATCGCCTCGGCCACTTCTGGGACTTCCCTGTGCTTTGTGCTTTGTTTTGTTGTGATTTTTGTTGCGCAGCAACTGCGAGAGCTTCCCGGAGCATTTAGGCATCTGGGTCAACTCCCCGTGGGAAGAAGCCACTGGCTGGCCCGATGGCAGCAGCAGCAGCTACTTTCCCCTCCCCGACCACACGCCCCTCTCTTCTCTCACCCACCCTGCTCCCACACCTCACCCCAGCACCAGCCGGTGGTTTTAGCCCACCTTACAGGAGCCTGCTGCCCAGAGCCCCACCGTCAGAGGTGGAGGTGCAGTGGTGGCTTCTTCCATACCCAACAACCTAAGTCAGAGGCGGCGGGTGGAGGTGGCAGCTGGAAGTGTGCACTGTTGGTGCCGGAAGAAGCCACTACCGCACCTCCGCCTCTGATGGTGGGGCTCCGGGCAGCAGACTCCTGTAAGGTGGGCTGAAACCCCCAGCTGGTGCTGGGGGGAGGAGCAGGGGGGAGAGAGGGATGCATGGTTGGGGAGGGGAAAGGAGCTGCTGCTGCTGCCACCAGAGCCAGGCAGTGGCTTCTCCCCGCAGGGAAGGCATCCTTTCTTCAGGTTTTGTTTGTCCCTGTTCCTATGCATTCAATTTTATGAATGTGGGATGACAAAACATGAGCTAGAACAGGTACAAACAAATGGGAACCTGGTCATGCGTTAATGGCCACTGAGTGGAGTGGTAGGATGCCAGTGAAGCTGCAAACCTTGCAAATAACATGTTCAACAATTTAACTTACCCTGCTGCAATGTCCATCTTCTCTTGAATTGAGAATCACATATTCTTGACTTCTGATTTGTTTGCAATTTAAAATGACAGGTATTTTGAGTGCATTTGATTATAAATGTTAATGCCAAGCATTATCCCACAGGCAGCCAGCTGGATTGGTGGCATTGATGGGAATTGTAGTTTTAATGGCTTTGCCATTCAGTTTTGGAGACAGCAAAAACTACAGTTCCCAGTTCCCATCAACCCCAGCAGGAAATCACAGTAGGAAAATCTGGGAACCATAATTTACATGTGAGACACGTACCCTACCCTTGGTCAGATAGTGGTCTTGGCTTGGAGAGGGGGAACTGACAGGACAGTAAGGGAGGGGCACCTGCTTATGGGTGTGCGCATGCATGGATGTGCACATTTTGTGAGCACACTGTTGAACATTTGTGAATGCCCATAAAGAATTTTTGAGTGTTCAGTGGGGATGCTTATACAAATGTGAGCAGTTTCAAATTGAATATGGGGGAGTTCCAGCACAAGTGTTATCTCTCTAGTACATTGTTATCCTGCCCTTCTGCCAAGGAGCTGAGAGCAGTGTACATTGTTATCCCTTTCCCATTTTATCTTCACACCAGCCCTATGAGGAAGATTAGGCTGAGATAGTCCCTGACCTGGATGGCCCAGGCTAGCCTGATCTCGTCAGATCTGAGGCTAAGCAGGGTTGCCCCTGGTTAGTATTTGGATAGGAGACGATCAAGGGACAACAGGGTCATTATGCAGAGGAAGCCAATGGCCAACCATCTCTGTTAGTCTCTTGCCTTGAAAAACCCACTGGGTCGCCATAAGTCAGCTGCGGCTTGATGGCACTTTACACACACAGGCTGAGATAACATGACTGGCCCAAGATCACTCATAGCAGTGTGGAGGTTTTGAAGCCTAATCTCAAAGATCCGAGTTTAACACTCTAACCACTGCATAAAACTGTCTACACCAAAAAACCCGTAGATACAAGTCAACATTACAGCTAGTGCTTCAGATAGGGTTGCCAGGTCCCTCTTTGCCACCGGCAGGAGGTTTTTGGGGCGGAGCCTAAGAGGGCAGGGTTTGGGGAGGGGAGGGACTTCAATGCCATAGAGTCAAATTGCCAAACAGCCATTTTTCTCCAGGTGAACTGATCTCTATCGGCTGGAGATCAGTTGTTATAGCAGGAGATCTCCAACTAGTACCTGGAGGTTGGCAACCCTAATTTCAGATGAAATTTGAGCCAGTAACCAGGCAAAGTCAGCCACAATCCAGACATGGGCAAAAATTAGGGCAGGAAAGATGTTATTCGAGGACTGATCACAGCTCTTAAGAATCTATACACTACACTACAAAGAAAATTCCAAGACCACGGTTACACAGCCCGGATAACCTACAAGAACCTATACACTACTGTTAAAGGAAAGGAAACTCTGCCTCTAGTTTACTCCTTGAGTGATATGAAAGTTTTTTTCAATTCATTGGCATTGAAAGCCAGGAGATTTTGGGAATATATATCCATTGGCACCCTGTGCTGAATGCAACCAGAAAACTATATTCTATTGCAATTGTCAAAGGGGGTCATTATAGGATACTCAGACTGATGCTCCTCATCTGCCATGGGGAATTCAAGGTCACCATCTACTGCTGTGGAGCTTTCGATTAATTCTAACATTCATAAAATCATAATCCTAGGGAACCTCCATGTTCAGAGGAAGTCAACCTTTGAATCCCAGTGCCAGGAGGAAACATCAGGGCAAGGACTCAGCCTCTATGCCCCGTTGTTGGCTTCCAGAGGAACTGGTTGGCCACTGTGTGAGACAGGATGCTGGATTAGATGGACCAATGGTCTGATCTAGCAGGGCTCTTCTTAATCCTCTGCATCAGAAATCCCGAGATCTATGTTGATTTTCTCCTTTTAAAGTAATGTTACTTGCATAATATTAAAGATACAAATTATCCAATTTAAACTATCAAATAATATTAGAAATGTGTCATAATAAGCCCAGGCTCCCAGACTCCCCTGGGAGCCTGTTTTGGTGACACGGGAGGGGGAAGGGGGAAGGAAGCCAGGCAGGGCAGAGAGGAACGGTGTGCAGGGCTTTCCCATGCCGATGAAAGGTCTAACGATCAGCTGTTTGTTGGGCCTTTCACGCACATCTTTGATAATGGCTGGGAAGAGCTTAGAACAGCCCTATCAGCCGGCTTGGGGTGTGTGGACCATTGCTTCGAGGAACAGACGGTACGGAGTTTTCACTCCTGTCCCTGAGCATTTAAGAGGTAGCTTTCCCCTGCCTCCTCAGTCTGCCTTTGCTGCTTGTCCCATCCCCTCTCCCTTGTTTTATGGCTCCTATCTATTAATGTTTAATATTATTGTAAGCGGTGTTAGCATTGGGCAGGTAGAGGTGCCCAATGCGTGCCCCCCTGCGTGCCCCCTTTCTCAGCAATGGTGATCCCAATAAGGGATTTTGGAGGAGGCATGGGGAAGGGGCATTCCCAGCTCAGGGGCTGTCCAGATGCCTCCTTCCAAGTGGTGGGGAACACCTAGTGGCTCATGCCCAGGTAAATCCCATGGTGCCATCCCTGAACTCCTGGTGGGCGCCCCGGGAGCAGGTGTGTCACATCTACCGGATTTGGGCCAGTCGATGTTCCTGTACCTGCTTCCATGCTACACCAAGGCATCTTCAGATTTTGCCAGTAAAAATTGGCCATTTCATCCAAACAGCATGTTTAAAGTTATTTTATGATTCAGTAACACCTTCCGTCTACATTCCCACATTGCCCTGGGTCAGCAATACAAATTTCTATCATAAAAAATAATAATAAGCCTTCTTTTGCTTCTAATATTCAGTAAATGAGCTCCAACTGTTAGCAAGCTACTGTCTTCCAGCATTTAATCATAAAATCCTGCACTTTAGATAACATACACATTTACCAAACTTTGTTTATCTATTCCTTAATAGTAGGACTTCTAGCACTGCGCTAATTTTTGCTATTATTATTTCTGCTGCCATCAAAACATCCGATAACAGAGATCAATTATATTTAAAACAAATAAAACATGACGACAGTAGAACATTAGGCTAAAAAAAAAAGTAAATTCTAATTAGTCATCCATTCACTTTCTTTTAACTTTTAAAATCTAAATGTTTGAATATTGGGGAAATTCAACCACATACTTAGAATATGTGCTGACACCACCTGTCATCTCATTATCATTATGCCGAGGAGTCTCAATGACTCCAGACACCTGCCAGGAACATCTCATAGGGGTGTGCAGAAGCACAATGGCATGATGATAATGTGCAGTTTCAGGTGTTTTGGCCAAGACGTGGGTCCTTTCATATGGAGAGGTTGTTTATGGCAATATCCCTTAGGTTAGCGTACACCAACTATAAAATAAACAACACACAAAATTATTTTCTTCAGCTTGATCTATGTCTGCAAAAGAGACATGGGAAACAAAGAAACTCCGATTTCTCAGCCTATTAGTCCTCTCAGCCCAGGAGAATTTCCTGTTGCTAGGTCCCTCATGGTCAATTTGTGGGTTGTTGCCTGAAAACATTTTATCAGTGTATCCATCCTGACAGGGGACACTATTTTTGAAAATGCAGGACCATAACCGAATATCAGAGACCAAAAGTTAACTTCTTCAATTGCCACTAAAATAGGTCGGAGACAGATTGGACAGTTGGGGTTTGTGAAACATTTTAACAGTAATTTAAAATGGCCTCCTGTTTTCTGTTATTACTTCTTAGACGGCAAAAGGGTGTGAAAATTTTCATGAGAATATTTCCAGAGTTTCTTTCTTTCTTTAAAAAAAAATCTTGACATTTATGCAGGTAAGTGAACCATAAAGAGTTTCAAGATGCAACAGAAGCACGGCTTCAAAAGGAGTATTTTAATTTTGCAATTGATTTTGAAGTCAGGTCTGCATTGACTTAGTGCACAGCAAGGGGGGTTTAAAAGGAGTTCCTTTAGTCAACAGGCATATTAGGGGCTGAAAATGGGGCTGAAAAAAGTGCCCACAGTGTAATTTTTTTTAGAAGGCACTGAGGCAGCAGCATACCATGACAACAACAGGTACAAAACAATTTGCTAAGGAGCGAGATGTAGGGTTTTCTTTCAGACCTTTTCAGACCCTTAGAAACTGCCGTTTTTGCATTGTGAATTAAAAAGCCTCACCAAGATCTGACAAAACACTATAGTCAAATACACCATCCAGTTACAGCAGAGTTAAGCCCTTTTTAGCATACCCTCTAAAGCAGAGTTATGCCCTTTTAAGACCATTGACTTCAATGGACATGGAAGGATGGAACTCTGTTTAGGATAGCACTTTCAGTGTGTTTGTTGCAGAACTTGTGCAAAGATATCCAGGATTAGCATGAAGATAACTAGCTGAAAAGGTGCCATAAATACATGTTATCCTTTTTTTGCCATTTATGCATGGGAGGTTTGGCCTTGGATTTGCCACTCTTTAGATGCACTTTTGAGGAGCCCTGTGGCGCAGAGTGTTAAGCTGCAGTACTGCAGTCAAAAGCTCTGCTCACGACCTGAGTTCGATCCCGACGGAAGTTGGTTTCAGGTAGCTGGCTCAAGGTTGACTCAGCCTTCCATCCTTCCGAGGTCGGTCAAATGAGGACCTAGCTTGCTGGGGGTAAAGGGAAGAGGACTGGGGAAGGCACTGGCAAACCACCTCACCAACAAAGTCTGCCTTGGAAACATCAGGATGTGACGTCACCCCATGGGTCAGAAATGACCCGATGCTTGCACAGGGGACCTTTACCTTTACCTTTTTAGATGCACTTTTCCCCCATCCATATTCTCAAAACCCAACAATAAGCCCCCATGCAGTTTTGAGAATTCAGATGGGGAAAATCAATGGCCTTTGTCTTAAGAAATGTGCATTTCCTTTTATTTTTTATCCCCCCCCCCCAAGTCTATGGGTTGGATCCAGCCAACTTTTTCACTCAGTCCTGCCCGTGTCCCCCACCTTATCAAATGACTTTTGTTCAAGCCGGTCCCATGATTTTCAGTGTAGCATTTTTCACGGCTCATTCCTTTTTCATCAGCCGAAAAAGCTGGCTGGATCCAACCTTTTGTGCTTCATCTAAAAAAAGAAATACTGTAAAAAGTCACAGAAGGAGTAGACTCAAATAAAGAGCAACTTATAAAGATGATACTGCAATTTTGGGCTGTATGATTATTTACCTATTGGGAGCCCTTGTCTGAATGTTCGGCAGCTGCGGCATCAGCACTGCTGTGTGATTGGTGTAGCTGTGCAGAATGTTTTGTCATTGTCTTGCCTCCTGTGTGATACTTGTAGTTATAGAGGATGTAGAACAGGATCTGCCTTATTGAAGTTGTTTCCTTGCCACATATATAGAGGTATAAAGGAGATCTCCTTTAAAGGTTTTGAAATCTCGTTGCATGTCATAGCGGTTAAGCAATGCATGACCCATAGAAGCCCCCTGGACAGTTTCAAGATGGCTTCAAAAACCTACCATCCTAAAAATTATAGTTTTTTAAAAAAGTTGTGATCAATCCTTTCTTATTTCTACTGCTGAGCTCTTTGTGCATCCTAACCTCCAACACGTTGCAGTATATATAACACCTCATATGATAATTATGGTTAAAATTAAGAATAGTCACAACAACCTCACTCGAGTGCAACTTTCCATGCATGGGAGAGGTGCCAACCGGGAGGTGGTAAGGGATTCTTGAACACTGAGTAGGTAGGGTTACCAGTCTCCAGGTGGTGGCTGGGAGATCTCCTGGGATTACAACTGATCTCCAGGCGACAGAGATCAGTTCACCTGGACAAAATGGCCCCTTTGGAAGATGGACTCTATGGCATTACACCCCATTGAAGTACCTCCCCTCCCCAAACCCCTCCCTCCTCAGGCTCCACCCCCAAAATCTCCAGGTATTTCCCAACCTGGAAGGGGGCACATTGGAGTAGGACTGGGTGGATTGGGGCAGCCCTTTAGCATTCACACAGAGTCTCAGTATGCGCAGAGCCCTGTAGTCTGAAAGACTAGTGGCTTACCTAATGCTGCCTACTGAATTCATGCTGAGGCAAAATTTGGATCAGGGTCTAGAGCCTAAAGTAATTCATGCACATGTGACTTTTCATGTTCTTTTTTCCACCAGGAACACCAGGCCCCAGCCAGAGCTGAGGTATCCTATCCTCAGGAGAAGCATTCTGTGAGATACGGGGGTGGGGGCTGCTGCAATAACTCCCTGCAGCTCTTCCCGCTTACATTTGCAGAACAAACACACCACCTATATATTCAATCTATACAAGATGCTTACAGGAGATATTGTATGCCCACCAGTCTTATTCATTTACTACTATAGCTGAGATGCTACTTCCTGTGTGCTGGGAAATTTGAGAGTGGACCTTGGGGATGGTGGGGTTTGGGGAAAGGAAGGACCTCAGCAGGGTATAATGCCACAGATCCTACCCTCTAAAGCAGTCGTTTTCTCCAAGGAACTGATTTCTGTCATCTGGAGATCAGTGATAATTGCTTGAGATCTCTAGGCCACATCTGAAGGTTGGCAACCCTATGGGGGATAGCTGGGGGTGACATCCCTTCAATGAATCAAGGTGATTGCCCTTTATCATAGTGAACCATAGTCCTGAGTACTACGCATGACATCTTGTTGAGTGCAGAGGCCTCTTTGATCTCCTCCCCCAGAAATTGATTCTTTTGTGATAATTCTGACACAGCCTGACAACAATCTTGTGAGGTAAATTAGACTGAGATTGAATGACTTGCCCAAGATCACCCAGGGAATCTGCGTGAGCAAAGATCTGAACCTCCCCACACTTAATACAGATCTCTAACCACCATACTACACTATGGCAAATGATAGTACAGGAATTCATAGGAACAGCATCATCTGGATGGAATAAGCAAGAGTTGCAGGTGTTCTTCAGGAATTAGTGTACAGTAAATATATTGGTATCCCCACTTCAGTAGCATGTTAAGCCATTCCCAACCTAAGAATTATGCAGATACATCCAGAAACCAAGTATGAGCTTTAATAGTCAATCACACTTAGGTTGCCAACTCTGAAATTCCTGGAAATTTGGGGGTATCGCCTATTTTGGTCACGCCATGAGATGACAAGAATCACTGGAAAAGACAGTCATGCTAGGAAAAGTTGAGGGCAGCAGGAAAAGAGGAAGACCCAACAAGAGATGGACTGACTCAATAAAGGAAGCCACAGCCTTCAGTTTGCAAGATCTGACCAAGGCTGTCGAAGATAGGACATTTTGGAGGACTTTCATTCATAGGGTCGCCATGAGTCGGAAGCGACTTGACGGCACTTAACACACACACACAGCCTAAGGAGTGCAAGGTTTGGGGTGGGGAGAGACATCAGTGGGGTACAATGCCATAAAGTCCACTCTCCAAAGCATTCATCTTCTCTAGGGTAACTGATATCTGTAGTCTGGAGATTGGCTGTAATTCCAGGAGATGTCCAGCCCCCACCTGGAGGTTGACAACCCTAACACACATGCTCACACGCCACAGATTTCCAATTTAATAGTTACTGATAGAATTTTTATAGTACTGGATTCCGAAAAGTAGAGTGATCCTTTTTTAGGAAATAAATACTTGATTTAATCCAAGGATGTTACTCTCTACAGGTTTGATTTTAAGATGAGTTCCACCCTTCTAAGTCCGTTGAACTCAGTGGGCTTGGAAGGGTATAACTCTGCTTAGAATGGCATTGTAAAATGTTTAGAAGGGACTATATGGGTGAATGGTTGTCACTCTTCAGAGATTTCAGCTTGCAAGAAAGGTAACCATAAACCCTATATTACTGAACTGTATCCACCAAAGAACTTAAAAAAAAAAAATCATTCCCAGGCCTTTTAAAGCACAAAATCCAGATTTCCCCAGCAGGATCTCATGGTAAATTATCACATAGATACATTATCAGGGAGACATAGGAGTAATACCTATATTTATACTGTCTGTTGCTTGCCATGGTAAAATAATATCCTTCCACCTTTTCAAAAGAAACTCAAATGTTCTCATTGCTTGCAGCAAGTTTTTGATATTCAGCAGAAAGAAAAGACTAGGACAGGTACATTTACATGCACCTCCATCCAATTCTATTTGACACCAGCAGGTAGGCATTATCATGTTTCTCTCTTGTATTTCTCAAACTAAATCTGGACAGCTGCTCTCTGTGTCATAAACCTACGTGAAATGTCTCATCTTTCTACAGAAGACTATTTAGGGCAGAAATACACACTATAAGAAACACAAAGCTGTCACCAAAACTGGCAGCCTCATAACAGGTTCCCCTTCCCAATGCAGTGTACTTTACTATTTCTCTGCCTCTGCCTACAGCAGCCAGTGCTGTGGAATTGAGGTGGAAAAACAGCTCAGTGTAACCACGTTAATTTTAGTTTGCATGATGGCCGTTGCATCCAATAGCCAGCAAACATACTGCTCGGCTCTTACTTCATTTCTCCCCATTGGAGACCAAAAGCAGCTGACACCATTTTCCTAGCCTCTATTTTATTCTCCTGGCAACCCTGGGAGTACATGAATACATGAAGCTGCCTTCCACTGAATCAGACCCGCGGTGCATCGAAGTCGATATTGCCTACTCAGACCAGCAGTGGCTCTCCAGGGTCTCAGGCAGTGGTCTTTCATATCACCTACTTGCTTGGTCCCTTTAACTGGAGATGCCGGGGATTGAACCTGGGACCTTCTGCATGCCAAGCAGATGCTCTGCCACTGAGCCCTCCCTCACAGCAGGGGCCCATTAGACGGTAGACCAGTGCATGACTGGCCACAGTCACCCAGCAAGCTTCCACGGCAGAGCGGAGATTCTTCCAGACCCTCCTCCAGCACTCTAACCACACTAGGTCTCCCTTCCCTTTTCCTCTTGCTGCCCAGCAAATATATTTTGAAGGAAAAGAGCAGCAGGTGGGCTTTTGTGTGCGTGTACTGGTAGCATACTCTCCTCCGTTATATGCTTGATCCTAGTCCAATGCCCTTTTGAAAGAGGCACTTGCTGTCTCCCTAATTTGCCAGTGTTGTTCCTTCCATGGGTGTATATTAATTGCTTTATTTATTCATGAATGTATTTTGCATGCACGGCTATTAATGGGCAAACTCCTGTCTCCCTGTGGCTTACTGTAAAAAACATTTGATTCCCTCCCTCTCCACATTATTCTGTCGAATTCTTGAAGCAGCTCAGTCTTCAACAGAACTGTTCAATAGGAAAACGAATGGAAAAACAAACCCAAATTGATGAAGCACCCTCCTTTCCCTGTTGGTTCTCCTCCTCAAGCAAGTCAGTGTTTATCGCTGAGAAGGAGGAAGGGTACATTGCATTGTTCCTGGCAGGTCTCCCCCATTACCAGATATCCTTCTTTTCTCAAAGGCTTTCTTTTCCTTTTTCTGTTAAATTGCGAATAATCAGCCTGAAGGTTAACTAGCGGTTGGGCAAATTTTATTTTGAGGTAGTCCCAAACTAAAAATGCATTGTTGGAACTCTGAGTCTCTATAAATCACTGGCAACCAAGTGGTACCTCCGATACTGAGAAACAAATTAAGTTGCACTATATATACATTACAGATGGAAGGGAAGGGGAAATGCCACCCTTTTTGCAGGCAGGTCCATGCTTTTGATGAGCTGGATTCTGCCAGCTTTACACTGACAAAAGATGGAGGCTGGCCCACTTTTGACTCCTAAGATGAAAGACTGCAAGATAGGGCACGTGCTAGGAAGATAATAGAGCAAGCTTCTTGCCCCAGCAGAAAAGCTGGTAGGATCAAACTCCATGTGCATTTCTTTTCTTGTTACAATTCTCCGGGTTATTACTAGTTCCTCTACTTATACAGACATATCACAAGATGTTGATCTTTTTAACATGTGTTCCTAAGCTAGGCTATGATTATTCCTTGTAGCCAGAGGGGATGTACAGGTGCTAAGTGACACAGCTGATGTTGACAAAGCCCTAAATATTAGAAAGAATATTTGAAACCAGAGACAGTCAGAGAGCCCAGCTTCTGCTCCTGTTCAGTGTAGAAGTTGATTTCTGACATCTTGCATTATTTCAGCTGTCAATATTCGCAATCAGCCATTGCTCACTTTCTAATTAAGGAAATTAAATCTCCTTCAAGAAGCACTTCTACCCAGGCTTTAAATCAGCTGAAGTAAAAATAAATTTGGGCTGAGCAGAGACTGATAAATGACACAGCTTGCTAGCAAAATATTGCACATTTTCACTTCCACCCACTGGTTCGGAGCCTGTGGAGATTTTCTGATCATGGTAATATTTATGCTTTTATGATTGCACTGTTAGGAACATTCCGAAGACACTGCAGAAGCGCACTGCCACATATTGCAGGTTCCTCTGGGACTCAACCACTTACGCGGTGCCATTACATTGATAAGGCAACTAGCAAGAGAGGAAGTTGCTTCGCAGCCTCGCAACTGTCATTATCCCTTCGAATATGAATAGCTCAAATGGTGTTAATGGGATGTATGTGGGATGAGGGATTTAAAGACTGAACGTGCTTTTTCAAGGCCACACAGAAAAGATTTTGTATGTATATAGAAGTACCCTTGGTAAAACTGCTGTCCTCCACACCCTGTTCCTAGCTCTCCTCCCCTGAGAGGAAGGCAGTAGGGAAGGTTGCATGTGTGTGAGAGGAATTGCCCCACTTGCCCCCTCTCTTCCTGCTGTATGGGGAAGCATGCCACCACTCAAGCTCTGACCTTTCTTTCCCTACCCACAGCTTGAGGCACAGATAGAGACTGTGGGGGTGGGGGTGTGCTGCTTCACACCCCCTCTTCCCTGGCCAGCTAACTGGCTTTAGTCCAACCAGGGTTTCTGGTCTAGGCATGGATAAGAAGCAAGGAGCCTTGGATGAGATCTTTGAACACAGTCTGAGATTTTTCAAAGAAAAAAGATTTTTTATTTACTAAAATACTATCTCAATTTACTAGAGCACTGGAAACACTATATCAAAACACTGTGGAGTGTTGTTGCCTTGACCTGGATAGCCCAGACTAGCCTGATCTCGTCAGAACCCAGAAGCCAAGCAAGGTTGACCCTGGCAAGTATATGGATGGGAGACCTCCAAGGAACATCAGGGTCGCGAGGCAGGCAATGGCAAACCACCTGAATGTCTCTTGCTTTGAAAACCCTACCAGGGGTCTCCATAAGTCAGATGTGACTTGACAGCAAAAAAAGGGGGAGTGTTATAGAACTAAGAAAAGAAACAAAAACATGAGTCTACCTAAGTTGTACAAGTCCTGGTGCTACCTGGGCAGTCCTTCCTGTGGAATGAACTCAAGCCTGCTGGAACTTTGAAATACAGGCTTGTCAAGGCAGAGTTAAATCCATTTCTCCCCCATTCCCTGGTTCTTGGCTTGCACACTTTTTTCACAGTATGTCAGAACTTCTAACCCTATCTGGAAATTGGGCCTGAGTCCCCATATGTGCTGCCTTGCACTTGTTTCCAGTCATATCAAGCCGCACATTTTATGGCCTGACTCCTGTCCTTGTAGGTGTGCACAACATAGGAGTGACCTTTCAACTAGTAATAAATTTTTACAATATCTGTGTTTGTGAAGGACAAAAGAATAGTTGTATCAACTTATTGGATAAGTTTTCATAGGCTTGAAGGAGAAGACGAGTTGGTTTTTATATGCCGACTTTCTCTACCACTTAAGGCAGAATCAAACCAGTTTACAATCGCCTTCCCTCCCCCTCCCCATAACAGACACCCTGTGAGGTGGGTGAGGCTGAGAGAGTGTGTAGGAGTGGGGAAACTAATCTAGTTCACCAGATTAGCGTCCACCACTCATGTGGAGGAGTGGGGAATCGAACCCTGTTCTCCAGATCAGACTCCACTGCTCCAAACCACCGCTCTTAACCACTACACCACGCTGGCTCTCTAGTTTGTCTAGTGAGTCTAGTTTGTCACGGAGAGACATACACAAGTTAAAGTAAAAGTTCACTTATTGTCCCCCCTCACACATACTGGGCATGGAATACACTTTGGGTGCTTTCACACATGCTGCCTAATGCACTTTCAATCCACTTTGCTGGCACTCATGAATCATAGTGACCAATGAAGGGCCTAAGACGCAGTCAGGGCCCCCACACATTAGTTGGTAGCAAACAGAAGGGAAAAAAAGAGTGTGGAGGAGCAGGGAGGCCAGCACTGATGGAAAGCTTTAGCTGCCCTCAGTTATAGGCCAGGTGGAATAGCTCAGTTTCACAGGCCCTGCAGAATTCTTTTAAGGTCCTGCATGACCCTGATCTCATTAGGGAGGGAATTCCACCAGGCTGGGGCCTGGTGATGGTTTGCAAGTAGATTTTCCAAACATTTCACATGGTAAAATCCAGCTGCAAATTGCATTGAAATGGATCGAAAATGCATTATTCAAAGTGTGTGGAAGTAATTCTGTTCCGTGTGGCTGCAGTATATGTGTGTCTATTGAAACCGTGTGGACTGAACCAATTAAACAGGGAAGAATCACAAAATCAACCCCACCCACACAGCTGCAGTATTTTTGGGGTGGAGCCTGACGAGGGTGGGGTTTGAGGAGGGGAGGGACTTCAATGCCATACAGTCCAATTGCCAAAGCGGCCATTTTCTTCAGGTGAACTGATCTCTATCTGCTGGAGATCAGTTGTAATAGCAGGAGATCTCCACCTAGTACCTGGAGGTTGGCAAGTATTCACCTAGTATCTGAAGTATTCACATTTGTAGCGCTGGGTGGGATAGTATTACTGAGAAGCAGCTTCCGAGCAACTCTGAGTATGTGAGAAATAGGCCTCACACGCTTGCTTAGATGTGCTTGTTTGATTTATATTTACAACATCTGGAATTTTTATTGGTATGCTAATTAACAAGTTGTGGATATTAAAAACAACAAAGGTTGGGAGGGGATTTCTCAGTAACTAAAACCAACACAAGCAGTCTGAAATAAGATTGAACTTTAAATTCACCTTAGTTCAGCCTTTTGATACCTTGGCCCTTTCTTATGAACCAGAAGATGTTTTGTACAAATGTGCTCATCCCAACAAAGTTCTCATCAAAAATGTATATGAACATTTCTAGTCTCACTGGGCAGCTGGGTGTTTTATGGTTGTTCTTTGATGGTGTGCAAAGAGTACAAACTGTGTTTCTGGAAAACATCACATCAAAGAAACTACACGATACATTCTGCCGCGTAAGGGTCTTGAGATTTGATAGTCACACCAATATTTAAGCAAAAACACAAAAGCTTTCATATGATTTCCAGCCAAGATCACTCAAACTCTAAAATAATCTGCATATGAATGATTTTTTATATGAAGAGCCCATCTTGTAAGAAATTAACACATCTGTGTGTGGTATTTGGATTGATATTCTGGGGACAAGTATAATTATGCTTGGCTGTATCTTCACTTCTTTAAAAAAGGAGACCATATGTACATTAGTAATATGCAAAATATGGGATGATTAAGAACTATTTTGCCTGAATCTGAATGTTTAAAATTGTGTGATGCCTGTCCACAAGAAGTCACTTAAATAATCCTTCCTGTCAATAAGATCCAAGTGGATAGCCCCAGGCTAGCCTGATTTCCTCAGATCTCAGAAGCTATGCAGGATCAGCCCTGGTTAGTACTTGGATGGGCAACCTCCAAAGAACACCAGGGTTGTGACGCGGAGGCAAGCAATGGCAAACCACCTCTGAACATCTCTTGCCTTGAAAACCTTACTGGATTGCCATAAATTAGTTGTGATTTGACAGCACAAAACAACAACAAATGTGGAAGAAGAAGGTGATGTAGCAGTGGTTATATCAGCTGTCACTGATGTCACAGTTTAAATTGTTATTCACATATTTGTTCATATATAACCCCAAATGGTGACAAGCCCTTAATTCTCATTTACCTTATTGTCCACCCCAAATGGTTGTCTTCAGCAGTAATTCTCTACCAGTGGAAGTTGAAGGGCAATTTTTGTCAATTACTCCTTCCACTGAAGACCCCCATGCCATTCCTGTGGGTCCCCTGCCCACCAGGAGCAGCATTTTGGGACGTTCACTGGGTTACAGGAGGAGTTGAGAGGTAGGAAAATTCTGCTCCATTGTTGGAAGAGCCTCCCTTTATCAGAAAATCACTACTTGATCCAACCCAAGGATTTATTACAATGAAGCAATTTGTTATGGTGGTGCAAGACAACTGAGAGAGAAAATGACTATTTATTTACTTACTTTAAACAACTTTTGTTCTGACTTTCCAAACAAACACTCAAGACAGTTTACAAAAATAGGACAACTGAGACAGTGCAAAGGAGGAGGAAAAGCAGATGTTTGAATAAATCTGTGCTTACCTAATTTTGTTCAACGTATAAGTGGCCTGATGGATCTCCAATGCAAACAGATGGGTGATTTCTATTCTGGATGTTAACATATAAAGAATCCATATGGATTTTCTTTCTGCACTTCTTTGTCACATTTGTATTGGAGTTCACCACATATAATAATTAGAGTGCCATCTGGAATATGCACAGCTAAAGAGCAAAGAGACAAAATGACCAGTATTACTTGATGTGCTTGCCGTAATATACCACTTCTGACTGCAAGTAGGGATCACCCATTTGAATGCTCCTGGTTAGGGTTGTGCTGAAAAAAATCAGTAAATTTCGGGTTCGGGTTTATTGGGTCCAATTTTTTTCCAGTAACCCCAAAATAAGCTGAATACCCATATTGGTAAATATTGGAATTCGGCTTATTTCCGGGTTTACTGAAAAAATTCAGGTCCATTATAGTCTATGGGGGAAAAAATTCGAAGGTCCTGTGGGGGCGTTTTTGGAGGTAGAGTTCCCAAATTTTCAGGGTAGCTTGAAGGAACTCTCCTTGTATGAAACCCCAAAGTTTTGTTAAGATTGGGTCAGGAGTCCAATTTTATGAGGTCCCGCTGGGGTTGCCCTCGTTCCCCATAGGAAAACATTGCAAAGTTCACACGAGAAGACACCAAACTGCCAAAAAACCTCTCTCTAAATTCAACAGTGAGGACAACGATGACAACAACAAAGCAATGCTCCCCCCAAACCATCAAATGATCCTCTCCTTTCAGGTAAAAGACAGCAACATCTGAAGCAGAGAAAACCCCAAAATTCAAACAATGCAACTTTGAAACAGCAAGCAGTGGAGAAATGGAATCAGGGCCTCCCACCCAAAATCACCAAATCACCCCCTCAAACTAGCAACCCCTCCCCCACCACTACCAACCAACAGGCCAAGGTCTGCTGACTTCTAGCAAAATTTAGAAAATAAGCCCCAAATACAACAACTTGTTTAAAAGGAAAACAATGATATATCAAATGTCTTCTCCTCCAGGCAGCAGGCAGGAAGGAATCCAACCCAAGCAGCAGGTTGTAATCCAGCAGGTCAGAATGAGGCACCAGGATCCAGGATCACAGAGGAAGAATCAGGCAGAAGGAGCTAAAGCCAAGCTGTGCCACCAAACTCTCTCAAAGGGCCGGGTCTGGGAACCAGACTGGCTTTTATAGTCTTTGGCCAAGCACAGAAAAGTATGAAAATAATTCCAGCCAAAAAACACCTTCTGTGACTGGTGAAAGAACAGTACTTCCTTACCTGGGTTCCTATTGGCCACTGAGAATTCCTGGCCCTCCTCCCTCCTCCTCTCTAGGTTGTTTTCTGTTGCAATCCAAGCTGGCCATTGGCCACATGGGAAGCTCCAGTGAGCCTTCCTATTGGCCACTCCAACATGCCTGCTCCCTCCTTCTGCCCTGGAAACCAGCCAGGGGGCAGGAATACAGAGAAAGGAGATAGCTCTCCTTTAAACACATCAAGAGGCACAAAATAGAGAGTCTGCAGAAGGTTAATAGCTTATTCAGCTTCGGGCAGATTCCCATGTTTTGGTATTCGGTCAACCTGAAACCTGAATATTGCCAAAATGGCTAATTTCGGGTATATTTTCAGTTAGGGTATATCAGTATGCACAACCTTACTACCCATGCAAAGCTTCCTGCATACAAACAGCATGTCATGCAGAAGGCATCTTGCCCAGTATCTCCAAGACATGCTCCTTTTCTGACTTCAGAGAGGCAGGCAGCAAACAGACTTGCATAATACAACCAATGTAAGCAAAAATGCCTGGAGTAACCAGAGAACCACAGTCGTACAGTGGAATACCAAGTTCCTTGGAAATTATCAGTACCCTTGCCTTTAATTCTTGTGATAACTATGCACAAAACACATTAGAACAATTAATCCTCATTCCGAACTTTCTACACCAATGAACGTTCAGTTTTTGTGTTCGAGGAGCCCTGTTCATTCTTCCCGAAGTTCTCTTTTCCAGAATGTTAATTCAGGTGATCCTTTTATGTTAGTATGACATTTATTTTATGCTTCTTTAATGTCTTTTCTTGGCAGTCTGGTTTAAGATGTCTGCTTTTGAAAATTGATTAAAATGTAATATAAGAAGTGTTAAAAATAATATAGGAAGAATTCAAGTATATAAGAAGTGTTAAATAGAATCCTTCTACTTCCCAGAATTGGCTTGCATTATCCTGTATTGTTTTGGTTTCCTTCCCTGTGGCAAAATAAAAGAATGAATATTAATCTCTCTCCTTTATAAATCAGTGGGATTTAAGAGGATCTTCCTCTCCTCGAGGAGCCAGTGAATATTATTGAAAACGGTGTCTTCTTTTCCTCCCAAAACCAATGTTTCCTTGCCATTCTTCTCTTTTTCTTTTAAAGAAATCACACACACACACCTTCCCCTTTCCCCTCCCCACTGGCTGATCAGGTTGCCTACTGCAGCCCACCATGAATACCAGCAAAACCATAGGGGTGGATGGGAAACCTCTGAACAATTAGTGCCCATTCAGAAAATATCAGGCATCCATTCAGAGAAATATTTATTTATTTATTCATTGATTTCACTTATAGTCCACCTTTGGGACTCAAGGCAGATTGCAAGTATGATAGAGCTATTCAGTCAATCAGTAAGCTGATTACTAAATATGAGAACACTTGAATGATAACGATATTTTAATCTAATAGCAGAGTTTCTTTGTAAAACAAAGTATTCATATTGCATAACACAGATGCGTGTTCGTATATACTAAAGGCGATCTTGCAGGTGTTCTGATAAACAATTCCCTGAAAGAACAATTCCCTGCAGAAAGAATTGGGTTTTGTTATTTACTTATTTAAAATAGTGTACCCTGCATTTCTTTTCGGCTCAAGGTGATTTCACAACATATATGCCTTTTGGTGTTGATGAAAGACAAGTAGGAGACCAGTGAGACTCACAGGGGGATCTCCTTCTTTTTGTTCCCCCTTCATTTCCTTGCGGGGTTGACTACTCTGGGCCACACATTCACCAGCAAGCCTGCCTGCAGTGCTGCTGTGAACAGTTGCCGAGATTGTACAGAGGACAAGCAGTGCTAGCAGCGGCAGGCCAGCAGTGGACCCCCCCTGCTCCCCCACCCACCCATCTGCCTGTTAGCTTGCTGTGCTGCCCCCTCCACCTGCCTGGCTTATGTGGTGCCAGCAGCTCCCATCCCCCCTCCTCCCTCCCTGCCCACTTCCCTCTCTTTCCCTGTCTGCCCTCCCATTACCACCCTGGCATAACTTCCAGCTCAGCTATGTTTACATCCAGCTGGGTTGACAGAGTGCCAATCGGTTGTCTGTCCCCTGTGAGGATGCTCCCTACTCATAGTACTTCCTCTGTTTGGGAGGGGGAGGAATTTAAGCTCCCATTTTTTTAACTTTTCACATTTTTTTCTGCAATCCTGGGCAGGGAGATCTGTAGAAAACTGCTTTCTGTAACAACACTCAGTCTCTAGATTTAAGGATCTGCACGGTCAAGTTGAAAGTTACATATAACAAGCAGGGACCCATGAGAATTGCAGGGGAAGTCCCATCCTCCCCCCTTCACTCGGTCACCCATCCACCATCAGGGTCCCATTCTCCCCCCTCATGGACCTGATACTCACAAGGAATTGTACCCACTCCATCGCCCTCTGCCTGCCTGCCCTCCTGCCCATCGTCCTCCAGGATGCTCTGACCACCCACCTGTCCCCATTCCACCATTTCATGTGAAGGGGGGCAGCTCTATCTCCTGCACCTCTTCCCCCACTGCCATCATTGCTGCTGCCTTGACAGTGGAGGGCAGCAGCATGGGGTGGGGCATCTCCCAGTAGACCTCCTCCACCTGCAGAGGAGAGGTAGCAGGGATGGGGCAGTGGAAGGGGATAGCCCTCCATTTATTATAAGTGATGGTATTTTTCTAAAAACCTTGGGGGGGGTGTCCTCGAGGTCTGCAGAAGAATACTTTGTCTCTCTGCATGGTCCTGATCCTCAGATTTAGGCATCCACACATGGGACCATGTTGAGGATAAGATATATTGATGATATACATGTGCAGGCATAACATAAAAAGATGGTTTCAGTGTCCAGCACACTGCAATCCTAAGCAGAAGCTCACCTTTTTAAGTCCATTGAAGTCTGCTTAGGATAACACTGTAAGTTATTGATAAACATTATAATTGTACATTTCTGGAAGGTGATGCGACGTGTGCATGAGATTGCCCTCCCTCAATTCCATCTTCTGGTTGTAATCCCCTGCACTGAAGCCCTTGCCAAAAGTTTTCTAACCCTCAGGTACTGGGGGCTACATTGGAAAGATAGCAAAAATCCCTCCTGTAAGCTACTCTATTTCTTTAACTCCCTGTGACTAAAATCTGAACAGGGTTAGAGAGGCTTAAATTACATTGAGTCAATGGGAGTTCATGATGGATGTAATTGTGGCAAGCTGTGGTTTCCAAACATTTTCAGGTCACCACCCCCTTGGTTATATAAACGTATCCCTGGTGTCCCTTACCCTACCCTACCCTATAAAAAGCATTATTTGAAATAGCAATTTGCATGACCCACTAAGGAAGAGAATAACAATAAAATTCAGAACAGTAACAATAAATTTCACATTTATTTAAAATCTGATTAAAAGTTTTTAGTTTAATTTATTAAACAAAATTGATTAACTTGATCCAGTAATACCAACTTTTCGAAGTAATACCAACTTTTCGAAGTCTTAGATACTACATTTAGTAACTACTTCACTGTCCAGTGAATTCTTAATGTGATGAAGTGATTCCAGTTTCCCAATGTCTGGTGTTCAGTGAAATCCTGAAGGGGGGGCTGAATCATCTTAGGAGCCAGCATGACCCCTGTGCCAGCATTAGTGCCACTTGTGGCATGAAAACATGCACTAACACTGGCGCAGGGCCACTTATACCAATGCTGAGGAGCCGTGCGGTAGCATGAGGCACGGGCACCGGCAAAGCCTCGTCAGCAGCATTTCTTCAGCCCAGGGAATTAGCGGATGCTAATCTGGTGAACGGGATTTGTTTCCCTACTTCTATACATGAAGCCAGCTGGGTGACCTTGGGCTATTCACAGCTCTCAGCCCCACCTTCCTCACAAGGTGTCTGTTGTGGGGAGGGGAAGGGAAGGTGATAGTAAGCCGATTTGATTCTTCCTTAAGTGGCAGAGAAAGTCGGCATTAAAAAACCTCTTCTTCTCCTCCTCCTCCTTTTCCCGGTGCAAACTTGCACCTGCAAAAAGGATGGTGTCGCCCCATTAAACTCTATGGAGCAGTTTCACGGGGCTTGGGGGAAATCTGAATTTTTTTATTGCAGCTGCGCCTCTGCAAACTGCTCAGGAGGTGGCACAGCTGCACGGTCCCTGGGTTCCCTTGACTTACCCCCCCTTCAGGATTGCTCTGCCCAAGTCACTTAGCAGGAGGCTTAAATCACGATGTTTAGTAATCTGGAGTCAATTTCTTTGCCTGGAGAGAAGTTGGATGACCATGAGCAAATGTGACATGGAGCTTCTTAAACACTGTTCATAGTGCAGGTTAGCAATCATAAATTTTCTTCTGTAACCAAAACTCTTGGTATGATTTCTTAAACTTTGCCTTCAGGCTCTGCTGATTCCGAGGTTTGCGGTTGGCCATCTTGCGGGGGGGGGGGAATCTTCCAGATGGGAAGGAGGTGGGTTGTGTCACCTGGTTCTTCCTCTTCCCTGTTGGACTCAGCTCCTCTGCATCACCTTGGCTAGCCAACAACTTCCTCCCCAGCCTGTTCTCGGAGCCTCCTTTTCAATCCCTCAGTCCCTCCTTCCTCCCTGGCTCCCACCTTAACCCAAGCTCTCCCCATCCCCGTCCTTTTTGGGGAACAGCCCATGTGCCCAATAACCTTGCTCTGCTTCCTATTGGCCTCTCAAACCCCTGGCTACAACACTTCTGATCTCCTGCCCAATCCTCATGCTTCCCTACTAACAAAGGAATGAACAAACAAACAAACAAAATGTTTTGTCATGTTTCCTTTTGCTTGAAAATCCGGAAAAGAGTACTCACTTTGGAACTCTGCTTTTAGGTTCACACAGGACAGACTAATACAACACACACAAATATCAGAGGAGGGAACAGAATGTTCCATTGTAACATATACAATAAATACGCCACATTTTGAGTTTTGTCTTTGTAATCTGTAATGTTTTACACAGCCCCCAATCATTGTCTTTGCCCCATAATCTAAGGCTATGTCCCTGTTCCACAGGTTCAATAGAGAATCTCCCACATTTTTTGCTTAGTTGCCTATTTTACGACTCCATTCATTTTAAATTAACCCAGCATATCCCAGATGTATTAGATACAGTTGAGGGCCGAGTTAGATTTTTAATGGCAGACGTTAACTCTAAGATCACGCTTAGTGTGGCTTTTTTTTTTTTTTATCATGTTAGCATCTAAGTTAAGGAAGAAATTTGTTGAAAATTAGGCTCCAAAGTTGCCACAGAAAGAATATTTTAGGGGAACTATAACATTTAAATCAGCAACAATATGTATATACGCGACTGTCCGTAACATTTTAAAATTTTTATTCATGTAATTCTGGGTGTTGTGGGTTATATATTTTGTATGGTTTTAATCTGAACATTGTTAAGGTCTGTGACTAAAACATTAATAAAATTGATTGATCATTGTCTTTTATTTTTAAGGCACTGAACATCTTGGGCTCTACTAACCTTAGAACTCACTTTCTCCAATGGCTTCCTATTGTGGTCTTTAGGATCAATAAAGAGAATACTACAACGAGGCATTCTTGGCAGCCACTCTGCCACCATGGAGTTTCCTTCTGGAGATTTGCCACTGATCATGGCTTGGGTTTTATGAACAAGTTCCACGTGCACTAGACAGTCTGTGCCATGGAGCACCCTTTCTCTTACGCAAAATTTTCTGTTTTTCCAAGGCCAATGGTTTTCAATGGTCCCTTGCACAAATGGAAGTTTTTAGCAGGTGTGTTCTATAGCAGAGATATCTAGCATTCACAGGACTTATTCATAGCATCCAAGTCCAGATCTTACTATTTGCTAGAGAGGCTGAAATTGCAATACTCTTATTTGGGTTGACTTCTAATGGCAGTCATTAAACGAGTCAGGGTATAATTTTAATACTTGTTTCGTTAGTATTCTAATAGGTATTCTAAACATTTTAGCATGATTTTCTGCCTTGAGCATTTAGGATGGAGAAGGCTAAAATCCAGCTAAACAAATAAAAACAATAATTTAATTATTTTGCCTCTGCCATAGCCATGTGACAGCCATGATGGTATACCCTGCCGCTAAGCAGTTACTGAGGTGGGGATAGGGTTGCCAGGTCCCTCTCGCCACCAGCGGGAGGTTTTTGGTGCAGAGCCTGAAAAGGGTGGGGTTTGGGGAGGAGGGACTTCAATGCCATCGAGTCCAATTGCCAAAACGGCCATTTTCTCCAGGGGAACTCCAGGGGAACTGATCTCTATTGGTTGGAGATCAGTTGTAATAGTAGGAGATCTCCTGCTAGTACCTGGAGGTTGGCAACCCTAGGTGGGGAAGGAGCGCTTGTGCTTGCTGGCAAGTATCACTCAACAGAGAAAAGTGGCAATCAGGACTATAGCATGCAGACATCTTCCTGTTAGTTCTTGCTCTACCAGGATCCTTCTAAGGATTAGCAGCCAAATACTTTGGGTCCCCTCACCTGCATCACTACTGATCACTATTATTTCACCTTATAGATGCAGAACTTGAAGCAGAAGAATATTATTTCCCCCAAAGCCACAGAATGAGTCCAAAACTGATAGCAACTTGGACTATGGGTCTTCCATCCAGCTCTTTGCTCACCGAATCCCAGCACACACATTTTCCGTAATTGAAAATGCCACAGTCAGCTTGCAGATGTCCATGGCATTCCATTTTCATGAAAACTTGTTCCAATGGCTTAGCAAGCTAAATGATAGCCTTTTCCATAGTAGATTCCAAATGAACCACATGCTCCTATTCTGTGTATCATTAGCACTCATCTGTTTATTGGTGGCCAATCTGCATGCATAATTCATATGAATCCAGTGCTTTCTGTCTAAATACTTGAAAATATGCATAAAATAAAGGAGTACGGTTTCCCCCAGAATGTCAGTTTTCTATCCATACATTAAACATTCAATTAGAATGGTTGCCTATGCTTACAGCTAGGACATTTCTGAAACCCACACTTTAACAATCACCATTCAAACCATTCAATGTGGTTTTTTCTTCACATATATTTTATCAGTTCAATTAACACCAGCAGTGAACAAATCAGCATCAATTGTTTATTTTTGAAGGAAGGAAGGAAGGAAGGAAGGAAGGAAGGAAGGAAGGAAGGAAGGAAGGAAGGAAGGAAGGAAGGAAGGAAGGAAAGGGGCCAATAGAAAAAAAATAAATGTTTTGAACTCTGTTGGCATTGAAGCTTTCCAGATTAGCACAACTGTTCTTTTCAAAAGTATAAGTATAAAATATGCATCCACAGTAAATTACAGGGTACAATGAAATGTTGTTGGGTTTTTTTACAACTTCTGGGCTCGCCAAGTGTGCAATTTGCATAATATGTTTGCAGAAAGAGGCAGGTAGTACAGCACTGCTCATGAATTACTTGCAAGTAAATGGATATTCTTCATTTTAGCACCACCCCTAGAAACGTATACCTGACTTTTCAGTGTTCTAAAACGGTAACCTTTGTTAACAATGCTAGTTAATACTAACAGAATTGAGACATTATATACTCAGACAGCAAGTTCACAAGTGACTGAAAGAGCATCCAAGAGAACTATGTTTGCTTGTTCTTTTGAGATATTCTGACCCTAGTATATACCATTGAGAATCTGAGGGAACATCTAGTCCATAGAAGCACTCATAAATGTGTTAGTCATCAAAGAGATGTACCAGCACTAATCCTCCTCAGGGACATTTTTCCTGTGGAAATTGTAATTGTTTTAAGTTAACATGCAATACAAAATATTTCATCAACCCTTTAGATAAGAAAAATACATACTAAAGGATGTTACAACATGTAACTCTGTACAGGTTATATATATCATCCAATGCCCCTGTAATAAAATTTATGTTGGGAAAACAACAAAAACAGAAGAATGCGCATAGCAGAACACAAAAGTAATATTCAATTGAACAGAACAAGTACTTCATTGGCTAAACACTTTATTTTTCCTTTTGGGCTGTGCAAAAGTTAACTTGTCAAAATGAGAGGCTACTAAAAAAAGAAGCAGATTGAACTGTCAGACTCCAGACCCTTACACCTAAAGGGTTAAATTTGTCTCTGGAATTCCATCAGTTTATGTAAAATAGACAGAGATTGTGTCAGGTTGTTTATGCATAGTTAGTATGACACTAGTTCTTCCCTCTCTCGTCTCACACTTTTATACCCCAAGATTGGAAAACCAAATGCATGGTGTTGTTTGTAGTTAAGAAAGCCCTGGACAGTCTCATGAGCACAGCATAATCACAAAGAGAAATCAGGAAGTGCCTGAGTCCCTGTACTTTAAATGCTGCATTGTCATTGGCAGTAGTGCTTACTCTGACAAAAATGTCACCCCTCCCCCTCCCCTCTCCCTTCTCCCCCCATGAGTGGCAATTTCATGAGTACAGAATTGAATCCACAAGAATAAAAGGGGGGAGATTCTCCTTTGTAAAAACACTGCTGAAACTGACTAGAATAGATGGGCAAGTTCTTCATTCATCTCTGTGAATCACAAAGAAGAAGAAGAAGAAGAAGAAGAAGAAGAAGAAGAAGAAGAAGAAGAAGAAGAAGAAGAAGAAAAGAAGAAGAAGAAGAAGAAGATGCCAACTGTCTCTACCACTGAAGGGAGAATCAAACTGGCTTACAATCACCTTCTCTTCCCCTCCCCACAACAGACACCCTGTAAGTGGGGCTGAGAGAGCTCTAAGAGAGCTGTGACTAGCCCAAGATCACCTAGCTGGCTTCATGTGTAGGAGCAGGGAAACAAATCCAGTTCACCAGATTAGCCTCCGCCGCTCATGAGGAGTGGGGAATCCAACCCGGTTCTCCAGATTAGAGGCCACTGCTCCAAACCACCGTTTTTTACCACTATACCACACTGGCTCGGGGGGGGGGGGATGGTTGGGAAACTCCGCAGTTGAGCACAGACGGGCGAGTTCGCTGTTCGTCCCTGTGAATCGCACAAAAGGGAAGAGGGAAATCTCTGTGCTTGGATACACACTGCTGAAAATCACTAAAATAGAAGCCTCCTTCTCTGTGCCCCCTCACTGCATTTAAAAATCCCCCCCTGCTGTTCCAATGGAATACTGATATATGATCATATCATCCAAAATACTGTTAAAAATCGCAGAGAGAACCAGTGGAGCCTAGGATCGTGCACTTACTCATCCTGCCATGGGTAAGTCACCACCCAAAGGCAGGTGTGAGAGCGAATGTACGATTCTAGCCTCCGCTCAATCTCTCTGTGATATTTAATAGTATTTTGGATGATTTGATGATATATCAGTATTCCATCAGAACAGCAGAATTTTTTTTTAAGTGGCGAGGGGGCACAGAGAAGGAGCAGACCGTGGCTGCCTCCAATACGGCTTCCTGGGGCATTGCAGAGGGGATGGCTGAAATCTGGCTGAAGGAAGAGTTGGAGGAGGGGTAGGAGAATGGGGGCATGTAGTGGGAAGATCGACCGTGGCTGAATTATGCACTTACTCACATCCGAGATAAGCTTGGAAGTAAACTTATTTTTGGGATAAAACAGGGATTGGAAAACCCAGGGAAATCACGGAACGGAAGCAAGGCCCCGAGGGCAGGGAACCGTCATGCATAATCCCCGCAGAAAATCAGGACATTCATGGGAGAATCGCAAGACAAGCCATGCATAAGTGACCTCAGTTAAACACTGGCATAGACTAGGGTCCTTTCATTGGCAACTGCTACTGGTCTTGTACTCTTGTTGAAGAAACACTGCAAGACTAACAGGTTGTTAACTGTCAGAAGAAAGATTATTTTAAATTTGAGATAAAACCTGTTATGGGCTGGACAGTTTATCTGGTTTCTCTCAGTTTTCTCTTTCCCTTGTTTTC
This sequence comes from Euleptes europaea, assembly GCF_029931775.1. NCBI lineage: Eukaryota > Metazoa > Chordata > Lepidosauria > Squamata > Sphaerodactylidae > Euleptes > Euleptes europaea. The sequence continues at coordinate 46,780,228 of NC_079312.1, read as the reverse complement.
CTTCATGCAATCATAAGAACCGAATAACCTCTAGTGGTTATACTTAATGGTTTTGCACCAAGTATATATTATATTGTACAAACTGTAGTTTGATTTTAAACACAATGCTTTATTTATTTACATATTTTAACTAAGTAGATATTGCTATTTATGAGACCTCAGTAATGTATTTGCATATTATATATTACAGATTACCCTGAAAAAGCCTGTTGGCAAAATGCATGGGGAATTTTAACTGAGTAATAAAAATATTTTTATTTTACTTGCACCATTGGCCTTGGCCTTATTTTTTTAATATCTTAGTGACTGGTGTGGACCTTTTATTTTCTTCTTACTTATTCTTTTAAAACATATGTGAATATGGTAGGGTTGCAAGGACCTCCCTAGCAATCGGTGTGGGAGGGGGTGGGGGGGTCTTACCAGCTGCAAATTGAAGCCCAGGCCTCATTGCCATTTTTTTAACCACAGAATTTTGCCCAAATACGAGAGCATCTCCCATGTCGTCAGCGATGTGATGATGTCACTTCTGGAAGTGATGTCAGTGCACTGATGGTGACAAGGCCTAGGCCTCAATTTGTGGCTAGTATGACCCCTGCCAGCTGGCTGAATGATGCATGGGGATCCCCTGCCCCCAGTGGGGGACTGGCAACCCTAGAATATGGTTATCTGTAAATATGGCGTGCATCATGAGATATGGCCATGTGTGATTTAAATGAAATATCCAAAAGCAAATGAATTTACTAATCTGCTATTTCCTTGGGGCAAAATCTCAATGTAACTTGTAACTGTTACAGCCCATTCCTGAGCCACGCTGGCGGCCCAACCCAAAGGCCTTTGGAGGCCGACGAAGGCCTCCGCCGGCGCAAAGGCCCACAATGCCGGTGCCCAGAAGGCGCACGCTGGTGTTAATGGCCCCAGCGCCAGCAGGCCTGGTCCCTGGGCGCTGCTGCGGCAGCGCTGGGCCCGGACACCACCGGAGCCTACCGCTGGCATCCGGCCGCCGGCACGGGCTGCGCTGGCACCCCAGGAGACTTTCCTGGTGCGTTCCGGCGCTGGCTGGGGGGCAGGGCCAACATTAGTCGGCCTCTTGAGCCGTTTCGGCTTGGGAACACTCCCTTTTTTTGCTGAGATACGCCACCTATGAGGGTTGCACAGGTTTTTTTGTGCCAGGCGGAGGTTTCGGCAGTGCCGAAACCTCCTTAGGGGGCAACGCCACTGGGAATGCACTGTAATTGTGTTCAGGATTGGGATTTTTGATGTAAAGTAGCCTAAAAGTCAGGCTGTGTTGAATTTCTTTTTCTTTTTTGCCCAGAACTGAAGATTTCAGCTGGATAGGTAGAAATTTATCTCAGAAAGGGGTTCAGTTGAGAAAATATTTTCTTTTAAAATATTTTATTATTATTATTCTGTTCAGCATCATGCTGTTCCCTTGCTAAGGGAATTCCTTCTTTGACCCTTCTCTACTTTGGTTGTTCCTCCTCTTTTCTGAATTTTTTTGCATGGAATATAAGTCAATCAAGTATCACTTAGTGAATAGGATGATGTAAGGATACTAAGTCTGACATAATGATGTTACCTTAAATCAACAAACAATGGCACAAACACACAACTGGTTACATCAGTGATGGTAAATGAGGGCAACCATGAGATGGAACGTGAAGGAAATGGAAGCAATATGTAAACATTTTCACAAGGAATGTCAAAATACTTTAGAAAGAAGGATGGTGTTTCTTACATTGCTAAAAATGATCTCAAAAGTGGCAAAAGGTTTCCACTCTGTACTTAAAAGAATACATCAAGGCCTCAATGAGCTTCTCTCTACTAGTTGCGATCTTTCGATCTTGGTGCACTTCCAAGCAGAAACCTGACAGTGAGGGAGCCTCTTTGTCCCTCATGCATGGGAGAAAATGCTTTGGATAATTTATCCATGTGAAGTTGCAAGCTGCCAGGGTCACTAAGAGCTTTGAAGTTTTGCTGAGTTAGTGCCTTGCAAGCAATATAAAGGTGCCTAGTTCAGCGTTACCATATGGACCTAATTTGTCTTATGATACTTCTGTATTTTCTCCTTGCATAGCTATCTCTTGCATCCCTCTTGCTCTTTTGCATCCAGTCATATTTTAAAAAGAAACGTGAATGGTATTCTTACTATACAGCCCTACTCTTGTAAGATTGTGAGTATGATACAGTTCCTGATACTATATTTCTGAATAAACGTATTTTACCTAGAATCTCAGAGCTCTAGTGGGTTTGTCAACATAACTACTAAACAAGCTTCTGTGTGTTCTGGTACAATTATTGAGGATTATGATACATCATTTCCCTACAGATACTATGATGACAGTTTCAAATGACTTGAATTTCCTACATGGAAATTGCCAACTTAGCAGCAGAAGAGGTGCCCTAATATATCAGACCATTGGTTCCTCTAGCCCAGCATCCTGGTTCACACAGTGGCCAGTCGCCCTGGAGGGCCAACAAGAAGGTCATAGAGCCCAAGACCTTCTCCTGATGTTGCCTTCTAACACTGGTATTTAGAGGCTTTCTTTAGTCATCAAGGCTAGCAGCCACTGACAGACTGTCATTCATGAATCTGTCTAATCTCCTCTTAAAGCCATCTAAGCCTGTGGCCATCACTATAGCCAAATGTGCATGCACACATACTTGTAAAACTGGATGAGTTTTAAAAGATCTTTTCAGATGTATGTAGGAAGTTCTTAAGGAGAAAAGAGTGCGGGGAGGGGGGACACCATCTGTGCAATGAAAATAACGGTTCCAATATTTGATGAAGACAACTTAGGCAAGGATTGCAACATACATGCAAACTAAAGGGAAAAGCCTTTTGTCAATGCTACAACCATGCTGAAAACACGACAATCTGTTTACTTAGTTCAGGAAGATCCCATGTTTTCAGTATAATTAATAAACCATATAAAAAGCCCGAGAGCCGTTAACCGACCCATTTTAGGCAGCTACTTTCGTTATTCCAGAATATTAAAATTTTATGTACTTTTGCATTAGCATTTTACCAATACTGCTGAAACATAATAATTTTTAATTTGTTGAACACTACTAATATGTATTTATTTAGTACTTTTCTGTCTTGAAGTAATTTTACTGCAGCACTGTTACATTTCCCATGATTAAGACTCGTCCTAAAATGGTTTAAAACATCTATTCCCATTAGTTTTGGGGCAATTACAAAAAAGGAAGAAATAGTAAAGTATGTCCAGGATCAGAGTCTAAAATATTTTCTGCCTAGTGATTCTAAGAATTCAGTTTTACCCCATTGGGCCATCCCATTTTATAAAAGATGCCATTGAGCTGCAGATGACAATTGAAGCGATTAAGAGTTTGGTGCCCATTCCCTAAAGCAATAAGCAGGTGAGGAAATGAATTATTTCTCTCTTCTTCCTTCCCTCCTCTCTTCTTTCCCCAGTGCCTTGGTGATATCAGGGGAATGTAGTCACGAGGAGGCCTGATGTAAATAACATCTCGTTTGAGACAATGGTGAAAAGGTAACAGGAGTGGGAAAGAGAGAGAGATTCTTTCTGCCCACCTATCAGATTACTGGCTGCCTGCCAGTCCAGCTGTCTGTCTGCTTAACTGGCTTACTGCCACCAACTTGGTGGTGGAGCAATTGGGTTAGGGAGAAGTATAGGGAAGTGGGGTGGGGCACAACAGAATGGGCGAAAACACATGATCGTTTCAGCCTTCTTTATTCCCTGTTTCAGCCAGGATTCAGCCAGGATCGAATGCACGTTCAGCAAAACGCATGTGTTTGATCCTGGCTGAATCCTGGCTGAAACAGGGAATAAAGGAGGCTAAAGCGACCATGCGTTTTCGCCCAATTTCTTTCAGAGGTATTCTGAGCTTGGAATAGGACATAGAGTAAGGTGTGATTTTTTTTGGGGGGGGGGAGCTCAGTTCTGAGCAAACTCTATGACTGGAAGTGTAACCACATCTCTAACTTTGTGGGAACATCCAGGAGAACGACGAGGGCTTTTGCCTTTACATAACAAGCAGACAAATGCAAACGCAACTATAGCCTTATGAGGAGACCGTGAAACAGAGTAGGCAGAGATAAAGAGGGTGTCAAAACACAGTTCAGTAGGTTCTTGTCAACTATTAAACAAACTGCAGAGACTTAAGAGGCCCTAGAGTTTGGTGATAATTGGAAAATGAAGTTTGAGCCGTGAGTTATATGTATTCTGCAAAGGAAAAGTACCGTATTTATTGCAGTCTGTTGGGAATGGCTGGAAATAATACCTCTAAACAGAAGAAAGCTATAGCAATGGTGAGATACTATTATACAGCTACAGAAGAGGGGCCAAAGTCTTCTTTCAGCTACAGGATACAAATTTTATTGTAACAATACCATTAAAAGTCAGTGATAAACTTTGACTTCACATGCACCAGATTCTGTTATAAATAAATACACACAAGAAGCAACCTGCAATAAAATATTGCAGATTGTTTGTATTTTTCTCTTCATGTATCCCTTAATTTTAGCCTTATCTGTAAACTGCAGTATAGGGTGTGAATGACAGAGCTGAATGATGGAGTTGAGAAGAGAAACTTAAAAACCATTTTTTCACTTGTACACCTCTGATGCCTCCTTATTGTCCTTGCTTAACATTTTCTATATTCTTTCTCCCTCTATCCCTTTTTTCCTCTCCTGCTTTACCTTCCCTCCTTCTCTTTAACTCTGCCTCCTTCTTCCTCTTTGACATGATTACTTCACTACCTAGGGTTGCCAGGTCCCTCTTTTCCTCCGGCAGGAGACTTTTGTGTTTAAACGTGCACTCGCGGCACTTCCGGTTTAGAACCGGAAATGCCGCCTCGCAAAGGGCCTTGACCTCTTCGTTTGAGTGGTAAAGCGGCCCTTTACTAATCAAACTAAGATGTAAAGGCGCCTTGCGAGGCTGAACTTCCGGTTCTAAACTGGAAGTGCCGCATGCGGTATGAACATGCACGTGCATGTTCGCCTGCCGACCCTCAGGTGGTTGGTGGGCAGAGGGGGCAATTGCTGGGGGTTTGCCCGCCACCAGTGGGCACCTGGCAACCCTATCACTACCCCCTCAATATTATTCCCACATACTACCCATTTCCCACTGAAACACCAAAGCATTGGCATCAAATTGAGCCCAGAGTAGAGACCTCTTTGCCAAGGATCTGCAGTGCAATTCCAGGTAAACACTATGCAATCTGGCTCAAATTGAGCTGTTGGGCCTCCGCACAGAGGCCATTTTTTCCTGCCATGACCTTGTGGAACAACTCTATGCCAATGTTTCAACATCAGGTGGACAATGACAACTGTGTGTGTGTGTGTATTAAGTGCCGTCAAGTCGCTTCCGACTCATGGTGACTCTATGAATCAATGTCCTCCAAAATGTCCTATCTGTAACAGCCTTGCTCAGGTCTTACAAATTGAAGGCTGTGGCTTCCTTTATAGAGTCTATCCACTAGGACAATCATAGTGGTGCCCAAACACTTGTGAAAATTCAGGTTCTATTTATGTCCATAATGTATCTGGGATACATTTACAGACTGCAGTAACCCCTCTTGGGGGATTTTTTTTTTTTTTGCCTCAAGAGAGTTTGGGGGGCAAATCAGGTTTTTCTGCATACGTATTTGTGTGGCAGAACCCTCTCCCCACTTTCTGCTTATGTGGCAGAACCCTCTCCCCACTTTGTGTGTGTGTGGAAAAGGGGACTTGCAAGCCACTGTTTCAGCCTTCGTGGGAATGAGAATCTCCTGTCCAGTGAGGCTCCTCTCTCCCCACTCCTGAAATTATTTCCTCTCAGTTCCACCCAAACCAACTATTCGATTATTAACAGGACCATTTCCACCTGAGGGCTAGTACCCAGGCACCCTCTGCTGATTTGCCGCTTAAAGGAGCTGCTCAGCCCTTTCTGTCTCTTGTCCTTCACATTCACAACTGAGAGGACAAGTACTCTTACATGTGCATGCTAAGGGAATGGGGATAGATTGCTGCTCCCTCCCCTTTCTTCTCTTGATATGTGCTGCTGAACAGGTCATAATATGGATCACAGAGCTCAAACTGACCCCATTCAAAATGATAAGTCTAATGGGAAAAAATAAAAGAGCACACAAGTCAAGAGCACACAAGCACACATCAGACTCAGCAAGGCAAACAAAAAGGTGATAAAACCTCAGTTTTCTAACATTAGCTTACATATCCTAAATGATGGATAATTAGGATAGGCTAGAGCTTCTTGGAGTTGCAAACAGTGTGGTGTAGTGGTTAAGAGTGGTGGTTTGGAGTGGTGGACTCTGATTTGGAGAACCGGGCTTGATTCCCCACTCCTCCACATGAGCGACAGAGGCTAATCTGGTAAACTGGATTTGTTTCCCCACTCCTACACATTAAGCCAGCTGGGTGACCTTGGGCTAGTCATACTCTCTCAGCCCCACCTACCTCACAGGGTGTCTGTTGTTCCTTCAAAATTATTGTAGCCAGGATTAAATGCTATCTCAGATATAATGCTTATGAAATTTTCATGTGATAACTGACTTCAATAATGCTAAATCCAATACAATCTTATAACATAACATTTTCTATTTATACAATCTTTACAGAACATACAAAATACAGTTCCCGTTTTTGTTGAAACTCTTCACTGGATCTTTTGTTTACTTAATTTATCAGCTTTGCCGTCACTGCATACTCTGCTAATTTGTTTTTCCAATCTTCTATGTCTGGGCATTCTTCTAACTTCCACTTTGATGCAATAACAACTCTTGCTGCTGTGATCATATATCTAGCCAGCTCCCCCAAAGGCTTCATGATAGTGGATGGTAGAATTCCTAACAGAATAATTTTAGGATCCATTATGAATTTCACCTTTAAATTTTTTTGCATTTCAGAGTGAACTTCTCTCCAGAATTTGTTTTGTCTTCTTACATGTCCACGATGTATGGTAGAACGTCCCAGCAATCTCCTTAGATTTTCAACAATGTCCATTTGACTCATTGATCATTTTCTGAATATCCGTTGGTGTGATATACCAGTGGAAAAACATTTTCTACCAGTTCTCTCTCAAGGCTTGATTTGCTGAAAATTTAATCGATTTAGTCCATAGCTGCTCCCACTGTTTCATCGTGATCTCCTCTCCAGAATTCTGCATCCATTTCACCATACAAGGCTTAACTTATTCAGACTATGGGTCGTGTTTGAGTAATAGCTTATAAATCCTTCCTAATAGATTATCTTTATTCTTGGTGATCGACATTTCAAACTCAGTCAGGTCTCACAATTTGCCAATTACTATACAGTCTTTTCTTAATCTTGATACCAACTGGCAATATCTAAGCCATTGTATATTTTTATTCTCCTCCTTGATTATCTGCCATCTTTTCATTTTTCCATGTATATTGATCATTTCTGGATATGCTATGTTGTCATTTCTTTTTCTTTCTGTGCTGTTATAGTATACTTCTATTGGAGACATCAGTAGTGATGGTGTGGGACTTACGGTAGCTTCCATTTATTTGTCATCCAAATTCTCAACAGACTGTCATTAATTACATGTTCCATTTTCCGCCTTGTCTGGTCTCTAGATGCTTTTTTTGTCCAGAGATATGCTTGTAGTCCTTCTTCCATATCAGCTTTTTCCAATTTGATCAGGCGCTCTTCTGGATTTTTAATCCAGTCTGATATCCAAACCAAACCACCCGCTTGATAATACAGTTTCACATTTGGTAGGGCTAAACCGCTTCTTCCTTTCTCATCCTGCAATACTTTAAATCTGATTCTCATTTTTTGCCACCCCATACAAATTTGTTTAATTGTTGTTGCCAGCCTTTCAAAGTCTTTTCTTCTAAATAAAGGCAACATTTGAAAAAGGAAAATAAGTTTAGGCAAAACGTTCATTTTGATAGTTGAAATTTTTCTCAACTGTGAGATTTTTAATTTTGACCATCTTCACAAGTCCTTTTCACTATTGGCCCATGTTTTAAAATTATCATTGAATAAGGTGTTGTTATGACCAGTTATCTTTAGGCCCAAATATTTTATGGCTTCTTCTGTCACCTTACATCCTGTTACAAATCCAATCTTATCTTCTTCTGATTTCGAAAGGTGCTTTAAGATTATTTTCATCTTGATTCAGAGCCCATTCCTGAAAGGGGGAGTGAAGCTCCTTAGGAGTTGGTGTAATCCTGCGCCAGTGTAAATGCCACCTTATCAAGGAATAAGGTGGCACGTACACTGGCATGGGGGTAAACATGGCAGCGTCTGGGCCCCGCTGGGCCCTGCTGCCAGCGCAGCCATGCCAGCAGGACTTTCCCAGAAAGGAAAGCCCATGCTGGCTTGGGGGGGGGGCGTTCCTCGGGTATTAGCTGCCATTAGGCAGCTTCCTCACCCCTTTCGCCCTGCGTATGTCCCCTTGTGCGGTGATGGTACTGTGCCACCTTTTTTGGTGGCACAGTTCAGTTGGAGGCAATGGGGGATTCCCCCCTTTTTTCCTGACCGTCTTTTTTTTGCCTCCATGGTGGCCAGGAAGCCTCTGAAGAACATCTGTGCCGCTCCTGGCCACCATGGATCTGCCTCCCCTTCAGGATTGGGCTGCCCGTGATCAACCCCCTTTCACTGCTATAAAAGTACTAGTTGTGGTACTTAATTTCATCCATCAGTTGCCAGTGCCATATGCTGGACTCTGTTTCAGAAGTTAGCGAAAGTCCTTGAAATGAAGGTCTCCCAAATATTTACATAAATAGCTGTTTCTACAATTTCTGAATCAAAGAAAAGAGTTTCTCTGGGTACGTGCGAAGTATCTTTACCATACTGTGGAGAAATCACTTCTAGTTCCTTACATTTCCAGAGTTAAAGTAAAGAGCCTGTGGATCTGAGGACATTACTTCCAAGCACATTTAGGTCTGCACTTCTCTCCCTCAAGATGTCAGGCACTAATTTTAAACATTCTTAGGGCTGGGAGTCAGGTGAGTGAATCAAGGTTAATCTGAGTCAGGGTTCACTAAAGCTGAGTGAGACTCGGGCACATAATATTAACGTTGAGATAATATGTGAGGACCACATTTCTTTTGATCCTCAGCCAGCTCCACACAGTCAAGGGATTCCAGGTGAGAAGATGTGACTTCCTCACTAAATTCCTCTTTATAAAGAGCCTGCCTGCCCTGATTGCTGGGCACCATTTATCACTGCAGGCTAAAAATGTGAATGGTTATGTGTGCTACGGGCCAGAAACTGAATGAACAGGTCAGCTCCGAATGCTACCATTCCATTGGTGTTTTCTTTGCTAAACGAATGCATTAGCTAGGAGGGCCAAAACAGAATGCCCCCATACCTCTATTTCTTTACTCTCCAGTGATCATCTTGTAGCTTTTTCCCCCTGGATTGTCATCTCTGAGTGAATCATGAGACAACATCACACAGGTGCAGTAGTACGTGAATATTATTTATCACTATTGCTGGTTTTCACACAGGAACCGTATGACAGTTGCACAGATAGGGCAGAATCTGCTTGATTTACTCCTTGGGCATATGCTGTGTTTAGAAGACAAGATTTCATTCTTCTGCGTGTGATTTATGTTTAACTATATTTTAAAAAGTAACCCGCAGGAGACCTATCAAATGGAACAGGAGGCGAGGAACATTTCTGATTAGTACCACTGAGCAGATTTTGAAAACGATGACTTGGAATGCGGCGTTCATCAGCCGAGTAGGGGGAAAAACGTACTTATTTGAGAAACAATAAATATTGCTTCTGAATCAAATGTAGGCGCAGACAGTTTCAGTGTTTTATGTTATAGACTGCGAGCCCCAGAAGTCTGGTAAGCCGCAATTAATTGTGATGCTTTATGTCACAGCCAGGCCTTCCAGAGCACAGCTGGCAGGAAAACTCTCTTACATTCCCCATGGAAGGTAGCAGTTGTGCGACTTGCCTTGCGAAGGGATTTTCAATTCTACTGCTACATTGCTGGCCTAAATGATTCTTCATGAAACATGCTAGGTAAGAATACATTTTCCTCTTTTAATAGATAACAGTATTTTAGGATTCTACTCAAGAAATAAATGCTTCAGGTAGATATTTTTGATGATGGAACAGCCCTGATAGTCCCATCGCAACCCCTAGCATGAGTTGCATTATAATACATGACTGTAATGGATCCATATATGAACACATGAACATATGAAGCTGCCTTACACTGAATCAGACCCTTGGTACATCAAAGTCAGTATTGTCTGCTCAGACCGGCAGCGGCTCTCCAGGGTCTCAGGCAGAGGTCTTTCACATCATCTACTTGCCTACTCCTTTTAACTGGAGATTCCGGGGATTGAACCTGGGACCTTCTGCATTCCAAGCAGAAGCTCTACCACTGAGCCACAGCCACAGATGGAAATATTAGACAGAAAACAAAGTGGCACTGAAGAGTGACACCTAGTTAAAAATTTAACCATGGACACCATAAGCCAGTCAAACTGCAAATGTGCTGAGAGGAGCTCGGGGTGTATGTGTTGGGCTCAGGAAGATGATTTAATCATTTATCTGTGATGTAGGGTTACCAGTCTTGAGATGAAGCGTTCTCCTGGCATTACAACTGATCTCCAGGCTATAGAGATCCATTGCCCTGGAGGAAACGTCAGTATCGGAGGATAGACCCTTTGGCCTCCTTTCCCAAACTCCATCCTCCCCAGGCTCTGCTCCCAAATCTCCAGGCATTTGCAAACTCAGAGTTGATAACCCTAACATGACACTTGTAGTTGAAGTGCTGGAACTTTCAAACTCTTATACCCACTGACTACAATATTTTTTATTTCTGCTAACTATCTTTCCTAGAGAGATATGATAGAGATGGTTTGCAGAAATGGTAAAAATTCAGAATCAACCAATTTGCATTTAATTTGACACCTGTCCCCATATTATGAGGTGTTCATGTGCAATGTGCCAACTTATGTAAAAAGTCAGGGTGGGGAGGGTGAGGCCAAATAACTCACCCATCAGACTTTGCATGGACTGCACATCTCATTTAAATGGTGCTCCAACCTGTGCACATGTGTTTACTTTGGATGCCAGGGACCTGTCCCCATTGTGGGTGCTGTGCGGGCATGCTAACTAAGCATGTGTAGATGCTTTGCATGGGTTGCAGCAAAGTTTATATGGGAAGCTAATCCCATGCAAAGAGACCCAGAAGAGTGCCTAACCGGCACCATCCCAAATCAAGCTTAATGGCAAGTAACTGGGAAAGGAAACCAGAGTAAAGGGGAACAGAAAAGGCTGAGCCAAGCCGGATGGGAAGGCCAGATCCAGAGGAGGAAGTACTATAAAAGAGGAAGAATGGCCAAGGGAAGAAGAGTGGCTATGAAGTGTGGAGGAAATTGGTATAAGACTAGGGCTGCCAGGTCCCTCTTCACCATCGGCAGGAGGTTTTTGGGGCGGAGCCTAAGGAGGGCGGGGTTTGGGGAGAGGAGGGACTTCAATGCCATAGAGTCCAATTGCCAAAGCGGCCATTTTCTCCAGGTGATCTGATCTCTATCGGCTGGAGATCAGATGTAATAGCAAGAGATCTCCAGCTAGTACCTGGAGGCTGGCAACCCTATATAAGATCCATGCCCTCCTTTCTGAGGCCATCTCTGCTTTGGTTTTTGGAGAGACTCGTGCATTCTCCAGGGGTGCTGGGCCCTTTTTTGCCAGGGCTCGTTCATGAGTAAAGTGCATGAAAAAACATTGTGCAAGTTGAATGGCAAGCAGATTCATGTAAACGGCTCATCATCTGGGGGCAACTGCCCCAAGGAGTGATTTCATCTGCTCTGCTGGTAATGTGCACTCCAACCTTGGAGTGTTTCTAGCAGAAGGGACTTTCAGCAGTAAGATCAGCGGGGGTTCAGACAGACAATGCTAGGATGATTGCTCAAAGCTCTCAAACTAACTTACGGATGGATATCCCTGTGAACAGCAGCCACTCAGACTATACCTTATTAGCAACAGAAACACTTTTAATTTCTGAAACGGTCCCAAATTTTTGTGTGTGGCTTTGAGGTCAATGGCTGATAGTATTGATAAACTACACTCAACTTGTGTAAGGGAGGTAGTAAATCAATGTGCCTCTCTGGAGAAAAAAGCAGGAAATAAACCATGTAATACTGACAATCGAAATGTAGACATGGAATTATTGCTGTGTGACAATAAAGTCAGTCCGTGCTTTTCGTATAAGCAGAAGGGACATTCCAAGTGCTAGAACAAGCACAGAGAACAATTGCAATGATGTTCTTGTTATGTGAACTGTGCACATGAAAGGACTCATCAGATGTTCCTTTGGTTAGGTTTGGTCTAGATTTTACCTAAATAGTACAATTTTTTTTAATCGAGTCTATTCAAATGGGTGTGTTTAGTTATTAGACTAATGGAAACAAACAGCCTAGTGTTGCCAGCCTCCAGGTGGGGCCTGGAAACCTCCCAGAATTAGAATTTATCTCCAGACCACACAGATCAAGTCTTCTGGAGAAAATGTCAGCTTTGAAAGGTGTACTCTATGGCATTATACCTCATCTTCCCAAACTCTGCCCTCCCCAGGCCTCATCCCCAAACTCCAGGAATTTCCCTGCTAGAGTTGCCAACTCTGGGGTTCAATGCCATACAGCCCCCCTCAAAGCAGCCATTTTCTCCAGAGGAACTGATCCCTGTTGTACAGATGCTGCGTTTTTAAACATCTGCATTAGGGTATCATGAGGTTTTCTAACAGGTGGTATGAATTCACCATTCTGTACAAACTCTAACAGCAGGACATATGTCCATTCTAGGCCCTTCACTTAATGTTTCCTTCAGAAGTCCATTACAAGTTTGAACTTTTAATCAAAAACCTTGTTAAAATGCAAAAGAGACCGGGAAACAGATATATACCTAAGGGCACCCACGCAAAGTGTCGGCCAGAGAAAGTTCAACAGAGATACAGTGAAATGTTTTCCCCAGCCAAGAAAAGAAACTATTTTGAGTTCAAATAAAGCTTCTGGAGGCAGTCTGAAGGTTCAAATTCAAATGGATTTTATTTTATGAATAAAAGTTACACACATTTTAATGGGTTTAGCTTTTAGGTTTGCTTTTATTTCAAAAAATTATTTTAACTACCTTAGATGTATATCAAGCATATTTTTAGCAGATTTTTTTTCAGACTTATGCAGCCTCTCCAGCAGTGTTTTCTAGGTGCAAGGACTCATGTCGGCATCAAAGAGGGCATTCCTGGAGGGTTCCCAGGGGCCAAAAGCCCTTTGTGTGTGTGCGTGTGTGGGGGGTTAAGTGCCGTCAAGTTGCAGCCGACTTGTGGTGACCCTATATGGTTTTCAAGGCAAGTGATGTTCAGAGGTGGTTTGCCATTGCCTTCCTCTGTGCAGTGACCCTTGGTTTCCTAGGTGGTCTCCCATCCAGATACTAACCAGGGCTGACCCTACCTAACTTCCAAGATCTGATGAGATCGTGCTAGGCTGGGCCATCAGGTCAGGGCTCCTGCTTACACTGAAAATAAAACCCTTCCCGAACATTTACTACAGCCACTTAAATGACAGAGGCTTTACACTAATGTTTTCAGTTGACTTCTTTTAACTAATTGGGCAGTTTTGCTGGAATCCTATGCACAGCTGAACGCCCTTCAGGGGCTTAAACGTGTGTAACTCTGGGCAGGACTGAGATCATAATTAATGGGCTAGGATAAATATTAAAGTGTATGGACAGAGGGCGTGTTTTGGGGATCTTTAATGAAGGCAGCTGGGATACAGGAGACAGATTGAATTAAAATCTGAGATGTGCATGTTAATCATCCAGCCACTGGGTTAAATTTCTGGACCTATGTTTCATCTTCCTGTCATAGATCATTGCTGTAATAACATATTTTACAGCAAGTTGTGAAAATCCTATCTTCCTTTTTTTGTTTGGGTAACTCTGGATTAAACAATTGCCAGGATGACTTTTCAAGAAAAGGAGCAAATAACAAAATGTGTAATAAAATAAATAAGCAAATTATCTGTGATTGGACCAGAATATCTTACTGTTGCTTTTACAGAAAAAAAGTTCCTATTGAATAGAATGGGACATTCATCTGATAAAATGTGTATAAGATTCAGTATTTGTCACATGGTGTTCTCCTTCTTTGGGTGACTGGTTGGAGTCATAATGCATTTCTTTCTGCTATGTGTGACCTTGGGGAAACTCCTAGAGATTTTGGGGGTGGAGCCTGGGGAGCTTGGGACTTGGGGAGAGAACTCAGCAGGGTATAATGCCATAGAGTCCACCCTCCAAAGCAGCCATTTTCTCCAGGGGAACTGATCTTGGTTGCTTGGAGGTCAATTGTAATAACAGGAAATCTCCAAGGGCCAACTGGAAGTTGGCAACCCTATGAAACCTTCACCTATATGCAGAATCATGTGAGGGAAAACCATGCTGGTATCAGAGACCATGTTATGGCGGAGGAGCATTAGTGCATTTCTTCCCATATGGTTCCACCCTTCTCATGTTATTTTTGTATTCCTGTGTTCTAGAAGCTGGCGGAATGGAGCTTTGTATTCCAACCATTTCTACAAATTTGTGCTTTGCCTCAGTTTTGTGGAAAAGTATTTTCAATGTGGAAACAATTTGGAGAGAGCTGAAATGGTCTCTGAAAGAACCACACACAGTTTACACAATTTTGGTCAGCTTTGTTCCTGTTTGCTGTTCTTTTGCAGTTGCTTTGATGCTGTTTGTTTGTTTGTTTTTAAAAAGGGGTTGTTTTTTTTCCTTCTGGGCTATATTGTCCAGCCATTCAGTGGCCATGCAGCAAATGTCATCTGGGATAGTATCATGATGCCATTCTGATTTGATTGGAAGTGTTATCATGTAAGAAAATCTGATTAGATATCAAGCCTTATCAGAATGAAAGTACTGTTCCTGCACTAGCTCTGAATGGGAAAACATTTTTTTACTTCATTTCACAGGCACCCCCCTCCCCCAATTATTGCTGTAAGCTCGGGTTCCAGGACTTACCCTTGAGCCCGCTTTGGTGTCCTGGGCTGGGGGAGAGGACATGGAAGCAACCTGGGAGCGGGTGGCATCCTGTTCGCCACGGTGAGGCATTTGTGCGGCTGCGCAGTTGGCCTGCCAATCAGCTGTTTGGCAGGCCATGCGTCTCCCGCCTAACAGCCCAGCTGTTTACACTTAAACAAGCCTATCAGTAGGCCTGGTGGGCGGGGGTCCTTGCTAGGGAGCGGACATCAAGAGAGTGTTTCACTCTGGTCCGCTTCCCCAGCATATATTGGGAGGCTGCCTTGCCATCTCCCTCATTCTGCCTTCTGCTTTGTCCCACCCTCCCTTCCCTTTCGTTAGGTGGTTATTGTAAGTTGTATTGTTTATGTTATGTTAAGTGGTGTTAGCATGGGACTGATTCGGTTTTTGAGAAAGGTGGTCTGTGTGCCCCCTTTCTTCATATCAGGAATCCCAATAAGGGATTTTGGGGGAGGCCTGAGTAGGACACACCCAGCTCAGGGGTGGTACGGTGGCCTTCTTCCAAATGGTGGGGGCACAACCTAGTGGCTCACACCCAGGTAAATCCCAGGACTGCCATCCTAGGTGTCTCCATCGATCGCAGTGGGGCCGGTTGCTGCTCCTGAACCAGATACCATGCTACATTAATGCATCTTCAGCTTTTGCCAATAAACTTGGCCTTTTCATCAATATTGCTTATTGACCAGTTATTGTATTTGCTTAAAGTTCTGGGGTTATCGAGTATCCTCTCATATCCTAATTTGGCCCTAGGCTGGCAAAGAGGGTTGGGCAAATTTTTGGCCAGAATCTTTTTCCATCAGGCCTGAGTGATCAAAGTATTAGAATCACATGTGCTTAGGACAGGAATGAAATCCTAGTGCCCCCGTCTTTGAGTAGTCAAAAATACATTGGGCTGCAGCACTGTACAATCCCAAACAGAGTTATAATTAGAGTTGCCAGCCTACAGGTATTGGCTGGAGATCTTCTGCTATTACAACAGATCTACCGGTGCAGAGTTCAGTTGTCCTGGAGAAAATGGCTGCTTTGGAAGGTGGAATCTATGGCATTATACCCCATTGGTGACACTCCCCTCCCCAATCCCCGCCCTCTTCAGACTCCACCCTAAAAATCTCCAGGTATTTCCCAACCTGGAGCTGGCAACACTACTTATAACCTTCCAAATCCACTGAAGTCGATGTGCAAAGAAGAGTGTTACAGTTCAGGATTGCACCTAGGGTTGTCAGCCTCCAGGTGCTAGCTGGAGATCTCCTGCTATTACAACTGATCTCCAGCTGACAGAGATCAATTCACCTGGAGAAAATGGCCGCTTTGGCAATTGGACTGTATGGCATTGAAGTCCCTCCCCTCCCCAAACCCTGCCCACCTCAGGCTCCGCCCCCAAAAACCTCCCACCAGGGGCAAAGAGGTACCTGGCAACCCTAATTGCACCGTCAGTGGTTAAATAACAGGCAAAGTACCAGAGTGGAACGAAGTTTCACATTCTCATTGCTTGGCCCTGTTGAGATGCATTAGAAACTGCAGTGAGGCCTTTGCTAGCAAATGTGGAGGCCTTTGTTAGCAAATGCTCTGACCTCCATGGTCAGGCTTATCTCACACTGGTAGAACTGTGGTTCTAGGTTCTCAGAGAGGGCTATTTTTATACCTTACCTGACCTTCATTTATACATGGGGAAGGCAGACTAAACAATCAGCATTTTTAAAGGTTGTAAGTAAGGTCACCCCTACTGCAGAGCCTGTAAACAACGACAAGAATAGGGCTTCTCCTTAAGATAACAAGCAGATGTGTCATGGGAGGTCTGAGGGGGGAAAAACATGTTTAGGTAGGCTTGCTTTAAGTGGAAGTCAACACATAAAGGGCAAGCGCACACTGCAAAGCACAAGCCTATTGGAGGCATAATTTATCTCTGTCATGTATCAATGGAACTGGCCTTTATTTGAAAGGCAATCCCATTAATGAGATTACTGCTGCTGAAGTTCTTCAGCACGTTCAGAGGGAATCTATAGAGCCTCCCGCTTTAGAAGGCCTTTTTTTGGGCACATTTTAATATAGGTCCCAAATACCAAGATCGATCTTTCATTTATCAGATTACAAAAACAAACACAGATAAACAACCAGAGGATATAGACCCTCAAACTCTCAAACCTTTAAAAAACCTCCCAAACTATGATGAAATATTAACTAAAATGTATTTTCTGTCAGAAAAAAGGTGCCAAAATGTATTCTTTCTACCAAAAAAAGAAAAGGTGTTTTCATTTTAAAGTATAAGGGGAGAATATACTTTAACAACCAGATACTGTTCAGAAGTCCCCATGCGGATTTTTTTCCTTCCCCTCCCCCTTTGTGTTGGTTTTTTTCTCCCTCAGCCCCATCTGTTTATTTTCTATTTAGCAATCATAGTAAAGCAGATAGCCAAGCTATAAAGATCCAAGAACAGGTGGAACAGGGAGATAATTTGCAAGGCACAATGTTATTACATTCTGAAAATATAGCATCTCTGATTTGATGGCTTGGTGGTAGCTTAATTTGCCTGGCTTTATTTATGTATGTGTATATTTGCTTTAATAGATACACTTCCCTTGTCACAGAAAATACATTTTAGTGGTCAAATACCTTCTGCATCTCTATCTGAAGGGAGCACAAACAGACTATTTAAAAAAAATTAGTTGCAGCAGTGAGCATTTTTAACAGTTTGCTGTAAGGTTGCAGTCTGATAGTATATTTCATGTCCATAGTGGAGTGTGTGTGTGTGTAAAGTGCCGTCAAGTAGCAGCTGACTTATGGTAACCCCTTATGGGGTTTTCAAGGCAAGAGACGAACAGAGGTGGTTTTGCCAGTGCTTCCTCTGCACAGCAACCCTGGTATTCCTTGGCGGTCTCCCATCCAAATACCAACCAGGGCTGACCCTGCTTAGCTTCTGAGATCTGACGAGATCAGGCTATACCATGCTACCTTCCCTCCCTCATAGCGGAGTACTCATTCTTTAAACACATTAAGTATGAAAGTTCCTCTTTGTCCCATAATCAAAACAGCCAAAAGGCCATAGCTTAGTTTGTGTATCTATTTTCTGTGAATGTGTTCTTCTTGCTATACAAGTGTTATTTTATTTTGAAAACAGTGTCAAAGACATAAAATATACAGCTGAATCATGGATATTTAGTATAGTTCCTTCTTAAATTATCTTGCACAACTCTGCCCCTATGTGAGGTTTCAGTCTATGACTGCCATTGCCCTAAGACACATACACTGTGAAACCTAACCATATTACTTCTGGCTGTTACTGAGCTGTCTAACAATACATGGCCTTAAGACTTGCACTTGTGGGAAAGCACACTGTGGGCCCCCTGAAAGGAATTTTGAGGGTCCCAGGCAGGGATCTGTGAAACTTCTCAATTTTTGCACTTATTTTCACCTTCTAGCCATGATATCATATGTTCAGGACATTAATTGCAAAATCTGAGACACTCTTTTTGCCAAGTGGAGCTGAATAATTGTGCATTGCATGCAGATTATGATCCACAATTGCGAACCATGTCACCCTTTCAAAAGAAGGCAGAACTTCAGATCCACATTGTTGCTTCTTCTATGGACAATTAGCTTATTTGAGGTTTGTATTCCCTCTTCAAAAGTAAATACAGCAGTAGTCCGCCCCCACCCCACATTCAATGAAGTGAGGGGAGGGGCGCATTTGGCTGTGGTAGTGCGAAAAGAGAGCCAGTCCTCTTGTATCTTCTGGCCTGACGTGGGAAGAGGGTGGGCCTGGGAAAAGGGCTTAATAGCGCCGGGGTGGAGATTTCCTCCCTCTTTTGAAGCAGATGGAGCAGATAGGCGGATGGAGGAACGGAGGAACTCACACTCGGACACGTGGCTGAGTATCTGGGAAGAGGGAGACGGGCAGGGGCTGTCCGTTTGGTACAGTCCTTCCAAGGGTGGGGGGGCAAGCATCTGCTTGTGCGCAGAGGGTCTCAGCATCTCCTGCTTTCCGCCTCTCCAGACACAGTCCTCTTTTCGTTCCCTGCCGCGTGTGCGTGCCGTTTTGCTCCTTTTGTTTCCTTTGTCTACGTGCACTTTCAGGAGTCATATCCTTTGTTCCATTAGCGTGCGCTTAGGAAGCCGGGTTGCGAACTGGCTGCCCGGCGTCAGGGTCCTACTGCCCCCATTGTTCAGTGGCTTGTGGCGTAGCTTTTGTTTCTCTCTCATGCACGTTCTTGGAACAGAAACGTTTCTTTTCTGCAGTTTCTACCTCCTGCTTCACGCACGTTTCTGGAACGGAAGCCCCCTTCATTTCTTTTCTGACGCCTCTACCTCTTGCTTCTACCAGCCATGGGACCAAGGAAAGGCGCACAGCCCTCACAGGCCAAAAGGCCCAAGAGGGCACGGAGGCCCACCCAAAAAGTACTGGAGGGGCAGGCTGCTGGCCACGCGGCCCGGCACATCCAAGCCACAAGCACAACTACCCAGAAAGGGAAGCGGGGCAGTGCTTTTCAAGCAGCGGGTGGGGTGCTGGGAGTGCCCCTAGCCCATGAAAAGACCGAGGGGCCATCCACCAAGCTGACCTATCTAGGAATCAAACTGGATACCATGGGGCAGCTTTCGAGGCTGCCAGTCCAAAAGCTTGCTGAGCTCCGGGGCCTCGTGCTTGGTGCTATGTGGGCAAGGAAAGTCATGCTGTGTGAGCTCCAATCATTGGTGGGACATTTGAATTTCGCATGCAGGGTAGTCATGCCGGGGCGTGCCTTTGTGCATCGCCTCTGCCGGGCCATGGCCGGTGTGCGGGCCGCCCACCACAGGATACGGGTCACTAGCGCCATGAGGCAGGACCTTTGCATGTGGGCCTGTTTTTTTGGAAAGTTACAATGGGGTATCTTTCTGGAGGGAAGACCTTTTGCTCGAGGCAGAACTTCAGGTGCACTCTGATGCAGCTGGGGCCCATGGGTTTGGCGTTTACTTCCGGGGCAGGTGGTGTGCCGAGTGGTGACCAGCAGAATGGAAGGCCAGTGACATTATAAGGGACCTCACTTTCCTAGAATTTTTCCCAATGGTAGTGGCAGTTCACATCTGGCCGGAGGCTCTAGCCAATCATTCAGTGCGTTTCTGGTGTGACAATAAGGCTGTGGTCCACATCGTTAACACACTGTCCTCCCAATCAGGTCCTTGGTGCGGGCTTTTGCACTACAGTGCCTCAAATATGACATCCTTTTTTCAGCTCGCCATGTTCCTGGAATAACAAATAATTGCGCTGATGCACTATCCCGTTTTCAGATAGAGTGCTTCAGGATCCTGGCCCCTCTAGCCCAGGAATCACCAGAGGAGATGCCCGTGGCATTGTGGAGTCTTGGAGGGGTGAGGCCTGGTGTGCCATAGACAACTCTTTGGTCCCGCGTACTCGGAATGGCTATGCCAGGAGTTTCCGGGCTTTTGAGGAATTTAGGGGGAAGGAGCAGCTGCAGCCGGTTTGGCCTATACCGGTGAACCACCTCATGCAGTACTGCGTCCAGCTGCACAACACAGGGTACACGGTTTCTACTATAGTTGGCCGCCTGTCAGCTTTGGCATTCTACGCAAAGGCTGCCGAGAGGGCAGACATGACAGGTGACTTTAGGGTGAGGAGGATGCTGGAGGGGTGGGCCAAGGAAGCCAGATGTCAGGGCCCCGGTGTCCCCTGAGTTGCTAGCAGGTTTGTATCTGGCCTTAGAATCGCACTGCGCCTCAGCTTTCGAGGTCAAACTGTATCGTGCAGCTGCCCTCCTGGCCTTCTTTGGGGCCCTGCGGATTAGTGAATTGTTAGTGCGATCCAAATGGGACCAATCAGGCAGAGCACTGCATATGCGGGATGTTTCCGTAACGGCCACGGGTTTAGCAGTCAGGCTCCGAGCATCTAAGACTGATCAGAAGGGTAAGGGAGAGGTATTTCAATTGTACCCCTGTGCATCAGTGGTTGTTTGCCCCGTGCAAGCTGTGAAGAGCTATGTTGCAACACGGGGACAGGGAACTGGGCCTTTTTTCCAGCATGCCAATGGCAAGCCACTTACTAGGTACCAGTTCTGGGCGGTGGTGAAGAGAGTTTTAGCTAGTCTGGGAGCCCCCCCTCACCTTTTTGGTACTCACTCCTTTCGCATTGGGGCTGCCTCCACAGCGGCCACTTTGGGACACGGGGATGAAATGGTTAAGTCAGTCGGCAGGTGGCGTTCAGCAGCTTTCAGGTCTTATGTCAAGCCTTTAGTTTCGGTGGCACAGTTGCAAGTAGTGGGGTCGGGGCAGGGATCCTCTGCAGCGGCACACTGATGTTTTGTCTGTACAGTTTACAAGACTCTACTCACTCCCTAATCAGCTGCAGGCCTTTGGCTCTATTTATGTGGTACAATAATCCACTATCTAGCCAAAGCATATGGCAGCTGAAACACATGTTGCTAGTATCTACAAAATAATTAATTGTGCCATAATGGAACAGAGGAGGAACATTAGAACCCATTTCTTAAGTGACAATTTCTGGAAACAAGTAAACATATTCTGCTATGAAGCTTGGAATAAATAAATGGTATGGACAGAGGGTCTTGTAGAACACATAGCTAGGGTGTCTAGGCAGAATTTTTTTTCATTTGAACTTTTTAATTTTACCAAGAATCTAGTGAGATTTTTAAATAGATATTAGAGCATTTATGAGACTGTTTCTCACATTAAAAAATTAGGGCTGTCCTCACCACATAAGTATTCTGATGTAATTCATGATAATAACAAGTTTTATGATGAAATGTATGGAACTGTCTTTGATCAGAATGACCTCGATAGACTGGAGAGCTGGGCCATAAGCAATAAAATGGATTTCAATAGGGAGAAGTGTAAAGTACTTCACCTAGGCAGAAACAACATAAGGCACAGGTACAGGATGGGAGATAGTTGGCTTGACAATAGTACATGTGAAACAGATCTGGGAGTCTTAGTGGATCACAAACTGAACATGAGTCAACAGTGTGATATGGCGGCTAAGAAGGCCAATGAAATTCTGGGCTGCATCATAGGAGTATTGTGTTTAGATCAAGGGAAGTAATACTACCACTGTATTCTGCATTGGTCAGACCTCACTTGGAATACTGTGTCCAGTTTTGGGCTCCACAATTAAAGAAGGATGTTGACAAGTTGGAGTGTGTCCAGAGGAGGGCGACCAGAATGGTCAATGGTCTGGAATCCATGCCCTATGAGGAGAGACTTAGGGAGTTGGGTTTGTTTAGTTTGGAGAAGAGAAGGTTGAGGGGAGACATGATAGCCATGTTTAAATATTTGAAGGGATGTCATGTTGATGAGGGAACTAGCTTGTTCTCTGTTGCTCCAGAGACTAGGACACGGAGTAATGGATTTAAACTAATAGAAAAGCGATTCCACCTAAACATTAGGAAGAACTTTCTGACGGTGAGGGCTGTTCGATGGTGGAATGTGCTGCCTCGGAGGGTGGTGGAGTCCCCGTCTTTGGAGGTCTTTAAGAAGAGGCTAGATGGCCATCTGTCGGGAGTGCTTTGATTGTGGGATCCTGCATGGCGGGGGGAGGGTTGGGGTCATTGGGGATGTGGGGGGGGAGGAGGTAGTTGTTAATTTCCTGCATTGTGCAGGGGGTTGGACTAGATGGCCCTGGTAGTCCCTTCCAACTCTATGATCCTATGATTCTATCTCTCCCTCCATTTTTGTTCTTGAGATGCCTACTATTATTAGATATTTCCAAGGCAGTTTGGTAGCTGGTGGAACTATCTATGTTTATTATTTTAAAACTTTGTGTTAAAATAAATGACAATTACAAAGAAACTCTTCAATTACACTTAAAATTAGGTCATTAAAACCCCCCTGCTATTGAACCTATTTCTACTACTTTCACTTTTTAAAGTATTGCATTGTATTAGAAACAATGCCTACCATTGAATAAAAGCTCAGAAAGCAATTAACTTCTATTGTGTCTGATTACTCTTTCCAATTTCACTGATTAGTTGTAAGGACTTTGATCAGCAAATATAGAGATCTGTTTTGTTCAGTTGAGTCGGCACTGGTGTTACGTTGAGAACTGTTTTTGGAACACTGCTGATCACAGGAAGAGGGTGCGTGCATGGGCGCTTCCTCTGAGCATTCACCCCACACAGACCACTTATCTATTGTGTGGAGGGGGAGGGGCCAGCATGCTCATCCCTGCTCTCCCTTCCCATGTAGTGAGTACCGTATATACTCGTGTATAAGCCGAGTTTTTCAGCCCAAAAAAAGGGCTGAAAAAAGCCAACTCGGCTTATACGCGGGTCAATACGGTAGGGTAGGGGAGGGGGAGGAGGGAGGAGGGAAAACTTACCACTGCCATCATCCTTCGCCGCTGGCCCGCTCGCCTTCCCGCGGCCTGGGAGCGGCCAGCGGGGCCGGCCTGGGAGCAGGCAGGCCTCGCGGCCGCCCACCCCACCCCCCCACCGGCCCGCGCCCCTTCCCGCGGCCTGGGAGTGGCCAGCGGGGCCTGCCTGGGAGCAGGCAGGTCTCGCCGCCGCCGCCGCTCCCACCGCCGCCCCCGCAGCCGCCCCGCTCGCCTTCCCGCAGCCTGGGAGCAGCCAGCGGGGCCTGCCTGGGAGCAGGCAGGCCTTGCCGCCGCCCCCGCCGCCCCCGCTGCCGCCGCCCCGCGCCCCTTCCTGGGAGCGGCCAGCGGGGCCTGCCTGGGAGGCTGCCGGGCCCGTGCCGCTTTCCGCCGCCCGGAGCGGCCTGGGGGCGGCCTCCTGCGGCTGCAGGAAAGCCTCCTCCACTGGGCCCGCGCCGCTTTTCGCCGCCAGGAGCCGGTCAGGTAAGCCTGCGGGGGGGGGGGAGGAGTTATAAGCCGACCCTCGGCTTATACGCGGGTGCCTAATTTTTCCCCATTTTTGGGGAGAAATTAGGCACCTCGGCTTATACGCGGGTTGGCTTATACACGGGTATATACGGTACCTATCTGCATAGGTACTCACTACATGGGAAGGGAGAGCAGGCATGAGCAACTATGATCTATGCATGAGCATGAGCATCTATGATCTATGCAGATAGGACATTTGCATAGGGCTATTCAGTCAGTAGCTACAAACTAATTATGTATAATGTATATGTATTTATTCAGTAGCTCTTCTTCATTATGTTTAGAGGATGTCCACATCCACATGAGTACCAGGGGTGAATGCCAGTATCTTCAGGGAACTTACAGGTAAAGACAAATAAAGGCTCCACTCCACCATTCCATTATGTAGGGTTGCCAGCTCCGGGTTGGGAAATACCTGGAGATTTTGGGGGTGGAGTCTGAGGAGGGCAGGGTTTGGTGAGGGGAGGGACTTTAATGCCGTAGAGTCCAATTGCTAAAATGGCCATTTTCTCCAGGGGAACGGATCTCTGTCGCCTGGAGATCCTTGTAATAGCGGGAGATCTCCAGCCACCACCTGGAGGCTGGCAACCCTACCACTATGTAACCCTTGCGTCTTCCTTCTAAAACTCAATGTTAGCTAATGTGATGTGAAGTATTGTCGTAGCATGAGTTTTGAAGCAGAGTATTGGCTGCTATTTCTCCCATTTCTGTGTTAGGAGACGGAAGTGCAAAAAGAAGGTTGAAAGTAACTCATGCATCTGTTGATACAATTTGCTGCTTTTTGTTTTGCCCAGTCTTGCAATATTAGTTTATCCTTAGTCAAGAATATCTGGGGAAATTAAGACTAGGTCATTTATACAACCAGGGATTGTATAACTTCAGAATGTATCACTTCATTCTTCAATCAAGGCCCACGTTGAATACTATATAATACATTTTTGTGATAATCCTCTCTAAGCTAAAACTGAACCAATAAAATAATGTCTTGCACAGCAATAAAAAAGGCTGCATTTGTTCACCCTTTACAAGAAAACAAGGGCTTTCATGAACAGACCTGCCAATGCTTTGCTAGTGAGAATCTGTAAACTTCATTTCAGATAAAAATAACCAGATGACTCACTATGATTTCCACTGGCTCATGAGCTGAAAGGTGTGCTGCAGATAATCTATAATGGTCTCACCGTTATTGTTTTTTTCCTCCTGCCTTTTCTATAGCTCTCTATAAAGAACGAATTTTGACAAGTTACCTTCATCTGTCCTTGGCTAATCAGAGCAATTACCATATGTCTTCTGATCCATCGCCTTTGATTGTTTTTAAGCAGGACTTGTTCTGCTGACAACTCTCTGAACCTTGCACGAGAAGGAAACAGATGAATTTATTTATTTAATTCATTTAAACCAAAATGCAAGTACAGTGTGCTTAAATCCCCCCCCCCTTGAATGTCACCATGATACAAGAAGCTGGGGCAGCTGAACACAGAAATCTTTGCACATTTAGGGGTAGTGATGGTACTTTAGTAGCGTCCAAAGCTGCTTGTTTATCCAACTCCTAGAATTCTGAAGTGGGTTACAATGTTGTGTTTGAAGGATACACAGGGGGTTCTTTGGATTTTTATGTCGTCTTTCACAGGGCAAGCCTAAGAACACTCTTGGAAGTAAGCCCATTGAATAAATATGAGTAGAATTATGAGTAGCAATACTTAGGACTGCTTTCTTAATATGTCCAGTCCCTCTAAGTCACATAGCAGCTTTTCACATCCCATTGAGTTGTCCCAGTTCACACTGTAAATGCAGGTATCTATAGACTATATAAAATGGACTGTTTATGGACTGTTTTAATCATGATTGTTAGCCACTCTGAGCTCGGCCTAGCTGGGAAGAAAGTGGGATATATTTTGAATAAAACAAAAATAAAACCAAAATGTAAAAAGGCCCAATTAAAAAACAACACACACTCTGTGAAAGATCACCCTAGCCACTTTTTCTTGTAGAGAGACAGGATATAGTAATGGTGAATAGGATATTTATAAGTAGACGAATTCAGGAATTCTGGATAGTTGTATGGGTTGAATCTGAAGGTTCTTTTCTGTTATTTAAACAGAAAGGAGTCTTCCTCCAATGAAAAAAATCCATCATGTCATTGAAAGAAACTGTGACAGGTCCTTTCTACTAACTGAGGGGACCTACAGAGACTCTTATGATTTTGGTGAACTAGGCTTGTTTTAAACTGTAAACCTTCCCCTCAGATACAAGATGTTTTTAGGGTAGCAAGTGTAAAGGTTTTAGGGTCATTGCCGTGAGGTGGGGTTGCCATGTCCTTCCTGGCCACTGGCCACTGGGGTAATGGGTTGCTAGATCCAGGCTGGGAAGCTCATGGAGATTTGGGGATAGAGTCTGGGGAGGACAGGGACCTCAGTGGCTTACAGTGCCACAGAGTCCACCCTCTAAAGCAACCATTTTCTCCAGGGGAATTGATATCTGTAGTCCGGAGATGCGCTGTAATTCTGGGGGATCCCCAAGTCACATCTGGAGGCTGGCATCCCTCCCGTGAGGTATGTTTTGTGTTTAGCAAGTAGAACACAGAGGTCCCTTGAGGCAGGAGTTGTATATAAATAACAAAGAGAATGCATTTATGTTCAGGTTGGCTTTAAAGAGCAGATCAGCAGCAGAGGTCCCCAGATAGTCAAAGGAGAAACCTGGCTGAGACACATACGTTTAAGCTAGTTATAGCTTCAGAGTGTGGTTTGAATTCTCTTTACTGCTCACAGGTATAAATAGGTTTTCATTGACAAGCCACTAAACTGGATCCTTTCACACACAGGATTCTGTCCACACCAGCCTGCCTTGCTCAGCACCTGAGACAGGCCTAACAATCGGCTACTCTATCTCCTCCCAGAGGTAGAGTTAAACCACTCTACAGAGGTAGAGCTACCCTTCAAACTGTCTTCTCTTTTCCTGAGGCAGACGTAAAACTATTACTGCTGTCTCTCTGAAGCAGATCTGTACTAAATCCTGCTGTGCTTTCCTCGAACATTTCATTCCCCCCTCTGAAAGGTGATTGGATGCTGGACCAGCACTATCATAGGCTCAGCTGAATGGCTGTTTTTCCCTTCAGGGGCAGGACAACCTCCTGTCCAGCATAGGAACTATTAGATCTAGCCTTATATGTTTGAAAATGTACATATTTCTTTTTTTTTATCTTTTTATCTTTTTATTCAGTTTTGAAACATACACAATATATACATAAGATGATTACATAGGAAGCAAAAGGATCCAACCTGTCATAGAAAAGGTCTTGATATTTAAAACAATACAAAATCAGAAACATTTTCACCTGAATATACTATCATACAGTCCTACTTCTATTATTTAGCCTACCTATATTTTTATTTATTTCTATAAGGTGCCTACTCTACCTTTGACGTCTATGAGAGTTTCCAGAATTTCTAGGTAGTTTTGCTCATTCATTTTTTTGCCTTATGTTTTGTTATTGAGCATTGTCTAGGTTACCACATGACTTACAAATTAATTATTTGCAATTATTTACAATTATTCATTTTTATTTTGGATGAGGTAACTGTCATCTAAAATAGTCTTAACTGATTGTTGCGATATACTTAAAAAAGGGTTTCCATTTTTCTTGGTGTTGTTCTTGTGTTTTGTCTGCCAGGTAGTCTGTTAGCTTTGCCACTGTAACAAAGTCCAAGGTTTTTCTCAGCCAAATTTGCACATCTGGTATGGTCTCCGTCTTCCAGGTGGTTGCTATGGATATCCTTGCCGCTGTTATTAAGTAACTGATCATGTCGTGGTGTTCATTTTTATATTGTCGGAAACTTTATTTAAAAGAAATAATTTCGGATCAAACTCAATGTGTCTTTCCAAGACATTTTCTATGTTTTTGTGGACGTCTTTCCAGAATTTTTGAATTCTTTTGCAAGTCCACCAGCAGTGATAAAAAGTGCCCCTGCATTTGAGGGAATGTTCCAACACATTCCAGAAAGTGACTTGTTCATATTCTGAATATCGCTTGGGGTTACATACCACCTATGAAACATTTTGAGCCAGTTTTCTTGTATGCTTTGACATGTGGTAAATTTTAAGCCTTTTTGGCAAAGAAATTCCCAGTCTTTTAGTGGTATATTTTCGCCCAAGTTTTCCATCCATTTAACTTGACATATCTTTACCTGTTCTGTCTCGGTGTCATACGTTAATAGTAGTTTATAAATTTTGCCTAAAAGGTGGTCTTTTGATTTTTTTATTAACTTTTCAAAGTCAGTTTCTACTTTCAGATTTCTTCTTATTATGCAATCTTCCTTTAGCCTTGATATTAGCTGAGGATAGGTAAGCCAGCTTAGGTTGGGGATACCTTTTTGCATTTCTTGTAAGCTCTTAATTTTATGTTGGTCGTCCAATAGGCCCAGATATTTTATGTTTCCAAATTTTTGTCTTTCAATATTATTTCCATACGCGTTGAAGGGAGCCATCAGTAGTGATGGTGATGGGCTTATTATTAACATGCTTTTGCCAGATCTTGATCAGACTTTCCCTTACCGGGTGCGAATGAACTTGCTATAGATCTTTTGCTGTATTTTTACCCCAAAGTAGGTAATGGAGTCCACACTGTAATTCAGCTTGTTCAACTTTTGCCATTCTGTCATTCGGGTATAGTATCCAGTCTGTTATCCATACTAGGCCTGCCGCCTGGTAGTAAAGTTTTAAGTTTGGCATTGCCAGTCCCCCTCTTTTTTTCTGTCTTCCATGATTTTAAATTTTATATGTGGCTTCTTCCCTCCCCACACGAATTTGTTAATTTTCTGTTGCCACTTGCTTATAACCTTATCACTTATTTTTATAGGAATTGTTTGGAATAAAAAAGACACCCGAGGAAGCACATTCATCTTTTACAGCGATTTTGCCCAACCATGAGATCTTTAATTTAGCCCACCTCGACAAGTCTTTTTCTATTTTATCCCATACTGTTCCGTAATTGAGTTTGAATATGTCCGCACTTTTTTGGGGGATATGTATCCCCAGATACTTTAAGAACATAAGAACATAAGAAAGGCCCAGCTGGATCAGACCAAGGCCCATCAAGTCCAGCAGTCTGTTCACACAGTGGCCAACCAGGTGCCTCCAGGAAGCCACAAACAAGACGACTGCAGCAGCACCATCCTGCCTGTGTTCCACCGCACCCAAAATAATAGGCATGCTCCTCTGATACTAGAGCATGACTAGTATCCATTCTAACTAATAGCCATGAATACCCCTCTCCTCCATGAATATGTCCACTCCCCTCTTAAAGCCCTCCAAGCTGGCAGCCATCACCACATCCTGGGGCAGGGAGTTCCACAATTTAACTATGCGTTGTGTGAAAAAATACTTCCTTTTATCTGTTTTGAATCTCTCACCCTCCAGCTTTAGCAGATGACCCCGTGTTCTAGTATTATGGAAGAGGGAGAAAAACCTCTCCCTGTCTACTCTCTCCAAACCATGCATAATTTTATAGACCTCTATCATGTCTCCCCTCAGCCGCCTTCTTTCCAAGCTACTTTATTGGATCGTTAGTTATAGTGCAGCCCGTTTTCTCAGCAATTTCAGACTCATCCTGTGCAGACGTATGTTCTATAAATATTTTTGTTTTAGATTTGTTAAGCTTGTATCCAGACAGCTGACTGTAGTGTTGTGTGTCATCCATTAGTTTAGTAATCCCTTTTTGAGGTTCTGTGATGATTAGAAGACGTCATCGGCGTATCCTCTGAATTTATATTCCTCTTCCTTCACTGTCAGACCTTTTATTGCCGAATTCTGATTTTGTTTGCATCCTTAGTACATGAAGAACTTGTTCCATTTTCTAAGAGGTCAGAAATATTTCCTTCAAAACTTCCAGTGGCCCACTGACATCCATCCCCTCCCCAGGAGTGCGGATAAATGTAGGTGCGGGATGGAAAACAGGAAGAAGACAGAGAGACCTGTTGGCACCTCTCAATGCTACCACCAAGGAGCTATTTTATAATATAGATAGAGCTTGTAACTTCTCTAGAGCCATCGACCAAACAAATGTCCACCCATAATAGTTTCCTCTTTTCAAAGACTCTATTCGTCTTTTTAGTAGATATTTATTGAAATGCATACGCACAAACAATAGTTGCACCAAAGTCCTCATAAAATCAGAGCCTTAATTATGCTCAGCTCCAACAGATCAATGCCCTAATTGAAGGGCAGTACCGCTTTTTGCCTTTGGTAGAGCCTTATAATGATAGCGTGCTATGAAAATTTAATACCTAGTTTCTTCTATCTTAATTATGCCTAATGAGCTACTTGCTTTAACAAACGTACCAATCCCAATGTTCCATCCATACCTCACACCGACATTATCATGCTCACTGAAATGGTGTTTCTCAATAATTGGACGTGTTCCAGAGAAGCAAGATCTACCCACTTTCTGTTCACGCCTCTTATTGCTAGTGGTGACAATTAATTTATGCATTCATTTATTAAACTGTTTCCTCCCCAAAGAATAGCTGTTCCCAATTAGGAGCTGTATTTCTAAATGATAAATAAAATTAGAATTCTAGCGATGAGACTAATTGGCAACTGTGTTTTTTTTAAAAGACTGGCATGAATTTGAATATTCTGTACCAACGAATACCACTTGTATTTATAGTTACACAACACAGGACAAATAATTTCCCATTAACTAGGTTTGCATTTCATCTCTGCTGAATGTCCAATGCAAATTTTCTTCCAAAGTGTCTTGGTTAATGTAGGCTTATTGTGAACAGAATTGCGTTGAGAGAGGTTAACTCCAGAACGGGAGAGCAAAGCCAGTAATTAGAGATAAATACCAAATGACAAATAAACAGCTGTTAGAATGACCAAAGAAAAATGGCATCAAAAATTAGGAAAATTGTTAGGGAATGAACAAAGAACAAAAGTGCTAGGTTAAAGTGATATTAAAAATTTGAAAAAAAAAAGCCATTCATCTGCAAAGGTGGCAAAACTAGAATAAAACTTTGACAGATGTTACAAGGAGAGGATATAATTTGCCGCCAAATGCCTTTGATAAACCACATAACAACTCTTGAATAATAATAGTAGTAATAATAATGTAGAGAGCACTTTTTGAGTGTTCACACACGTGATGCATTGATCCATTCTGAAAGTTGTATGTGTGTTGTGCCATCAAGTTGTTTCTGACTTATGGCGACCCTATGAATTATTGTCCTCTGAAACATCCTATCATCAACACCCTTGCTCAGGTCTTGCAAACTGAGGGCCATGGCTTCAATCCATCTCATGTGGGGTTTTTCTCTTTCCCTGTTGCCTTTCACTTTTCCTAGCGTTATTGTCTTTTCCAGTGACTCTTGTCTTCTCAAATTGTGACCAAAGAATAACAGTACCTTTAGAAGTTATGCTAGGTGTTCCAACAAAGTTTGCGTTTTTTGCAGGTGCAGTCATATCTCAACCCCCAGCCCGAGTTCAGAGGAACAGAAAATCTTGAATAATTTCCCATTTCTCCATCAACAACCTTAATATTGGGTAATTCCCCAGTAGTCATTACTTTTGTCTTCCTGATGTTCAGCTGTAATCCTGCATTGGCACTTTCTGCTTTAACCTTCGCATCTTCACTGTAAAGTATATCAGTGTTATTATCTCCAGATGTGAGATTTGAGAATAGGATATAGATATGAGAATGTGATATAGGGGTTTGTCCAAGTCTACCTAGCATGTTCATGGCTGAAAGGACTTTTCAGGGATCCTCCAAATAAAGTGCTTAGAGGTTATACTATACCAACACATTAAACAACGTATACACAGAACTCTATGCCGGCAGTTGCTTCAGTGCAAGGGACTGCTCAGTGCATGTAAACCTGGAGCATTCTTCATGGATCGGTTCACAAAGTAAAGCTCCCTTACATGTGAGCAACTGTAGGGCTTTAGGCATGTGGACAAACTTTTGTATAAAGTGGACCGCACACAGATAAAGCCAGAAGGAACTTCCAGTATTGTATCACACCTTGCCATAAGAACAGGAATAGCTGTAGCTGTATCCACGCAAAGTCTGTTTCACACTATCATCACCGTGCACACAGTTGTGTGCAGGAGAACGAGTATGTTGTAGTGGTTACAGTGTTGGGCAAGTATCTGGGAGACCCAGGTTTGATTCCCCACAGTGCCGTGGCATCTTTGTGGGTGATCTTGGGCCACTGACACATTCTCAGCCTAACCTACCTTACAAGATTGTTGTGAGGATACAATGGAGGAGAGGAGAACAGTGTAAGCCCCTGTGGGTCCCCATTGGATAGAAAAGCTAGGTACAAGTAAAATAACAGGTCAGTTCCTCAGTGGAACAGGCTTCCTCGGGAGGTGGTAAGCTCTCCTTCCCTGAAGGTTTTTAAGCAGAGGCTAGAGGTTTTTAAGGTTTTTAAGCAGAGGCTGTCAGCAATGCTGATTCTATGACCTTAGGCAGAGCATGATAGGGAGGGCATCTTGGGCATCTTCTGGGCATGGAGTATGGGTCACTGGGGGTGTGGAGGGGTAGTTTGGAATTTCCTGCATTGTGCAGGGGGTTGGACTAGATGACCCTGGTGGTCCCTTCCAACTCTATGATTCTATGAAATAAAACAAAACACAGATCGGAATAGACTGTTAACTGCTTCTGTTACTGAAAGAAATGGAAGAGGCTTTGCTAGCCTAGAGCTCCAAGTGCCTGTCTGTAGTGAGTCTAATACCCCAGAGACAATGGGATGGAGAGAATGGGATTGAGAGAATACCGTTCAGAGATAAGAGACATAATCATTGGAAATATCTCTTGCATAAGCCCCCATGAAATGAACGGACTACGCAGCAGCACATTTCAATTTCCTGCCTTCGCTTCAAAAGCCCACCCAACTTATTGCAAGCCTGCTAATGATCAAGTCTCTGTGCTAAACTGGTTAGGCAACAGGCTGACCACATGAAAATGCAAACTCTTGTAAGCTTTCCCATCTAACTGCTTTGAAAAGAAACCCCCAAGTGTATTGAGTGAATGGGTTTTGAATCTCTTTATTCCACCGATTTACCTTTTGAAATAAATGTAAACAGCCCTTCCATTAATCAGAATGTCATGTTATCTGAATGTTTTCAGTATCCCCAAGGCCAAACGGATAAAAGAGGTTATAATATACAATTTGTCATTATTCTGAAGGCCTTGGTCTTGGCTTGTTTTAGTTTAGCATAAAGCATTCCCACGATTATCTTAGCCATATATTTCAGCCTCTCTTGGGCCTGTCAAACTTAGCCACAGATCTCAGAGGCAATGGGTTGTGTGTGATTGTTTCTCACAACAACATTTCTTAGAGGATCTGAGATCTTTTGTTGATTACCTCCCCCCCAGCTCAAACTGTGCAATATTGCCAACACTAATCAGATGTTATATGTAAATATGAAGCAAGATTTAACAGAACTGCAGTGAAGTAGATAGAGTAACAGCCCCAAAGAGACATGCTGTAGAATAGCAACGAATCTTGTGGCACCTTAAAGACTGTCTAATATGTAGTGCCATCCTAAGTGGAGTTACACTGTTCTCAGAAGAAGAAGAGTTGGTTTTTATAAGCCAACTTTCTCTATCACTTAAGGGAGAATCAAACCGGCTTACAATCACCCTCTCTTCCCCTCCCCACAACAGACATACTGTGAGGTAGAGGGGCTGAGAGAGCTCTAAGAGAGCTGTGACTAGCCCAATGTCACCCAGCTGGCTTCATGTGTAGGAGTGGGAAAACCAGCCCAGTTCACCAGATTAGCCTACGCTGCTCATGTGTAGGAGTAAGGAATCAAACCCGGTCCTCCAGATTAGAGTCTGCCGCTCCAAACCACCACTCTTAACTACTACACCATACTGGCAATGGACTTAGAAGAGTGTAATTCTTCTTAGGATGATACAACTAATGAGGAACAACCTTTTGTGACTCACAACCCAATTTTTCAGATGATTGAACTCTATAGAATGCTATATTTAAATCTTCCTCAGCTGGCAAGCAAGAATCTACAACTTGTAGAGCCCATTCCTGAAGGGGGTGAAGCTCCTTAGGAGTAGGCATGACCCCGCACTAGCATAGTTGCCACCTTATCAGGAAGAGGTGGCACCAACGCTGGTGCAGGGGCAAACACGCTGGTGTCAAGTTGTCACCGTCCTCCGCCATCAGCGTAGCCATGCCCGCAGGGCTTTCCCAGAAAGGAAAGCCTGTGCGGGTGTGTGTGGGCATTCTGGGGGCATTCCTGGGGGATGAGCTGCTGTTGGGCAGCTTTCTTGCCCCTTTTGCCCTAGGAACGCTCTCTCATGCTGTGGCAGTGCTGCACCACCTTTTTTTGGTGGTGCAGCCCTGTTGGAGGTAATGGGGGATTTCCCTCATTTCCTCTATTTTTGTTTTTTAAACCCTTTCCCCCCCCTCTGCAACGGCTGGGAAGCCTCTGAGGAGGCGGCGCGGCTGTGCCATTCCCGGCCACCGTGGATCTGTCCCCCCTTCAGGATTGGGCTGCCCACTGTTATTGCAGTTTGTGAGTCAAGTGTAAGACCAAGAATAATCTAATATCTTATTCCTTTTGTTTATCCCCGTACCTGTTTTTGTGCTGGTTGTGGACTGTAATAAAGTTTTAATGTAATGAATAATCTAATGGGATATGCATTGGTTTGCATTCTGTGCTGGCATGCTACTCAGTTACACTTGCCAGACATTTTGGAGAAAACCATGCAATGTGTGTCTGCCTCTTGATCCTCAACAGTTAACCTGGAATAATGATACTTTGGCAATCCTTTGCATTGTAAGAAAAATATATATGCTTTCATCTGTTAATATCATGCTTGATAAGAGTGGAGCCTGGAGAATGTAACAAAGGTTGAGGGTAACTCATGGCTCAGTTCAGACTGGGAACATATAATTATTTAAACCACACGTGGAAGAAAATAAACCGACTCCACAACTGTGCAAATGCAGAAGGAGGGCAGTCATGTGGTAGAACTGTGCCCAAACAGATTCTAAAGCTTGTGGATTGATTGCCAAGAAAATCAGGAGTAAGTTTGTATGCAGAAAAGGGCTTGGACTTTGTTCTTGCTGTCTACAGTTTTCAGCTCCTCGTTGAGCTGAGTTCCTATCTCTCTAGTGGGCTTCTCCTGTCGGCAATCCTGCATCGCTTATTGGTCAGTTCAGGCTGGGTTTGGCCCAGCTTGGAACGGCTAGAGCTGGGTGTTTTTTAAATTAATGGCTGAGCAGAAAGTGAAACACAACTCTTCCCAATTCAAGTAAAATCCTCTAGTAGATTGTGCTGCCTTTGTTCCACATACAGTATGTGTGTAATAATGTTACTATCCAAAAGAAGAAGAGAGAAGAGTTGTTTTTTATATGCTGACTTTCTCTACCACTTAAGGAAGAATCAAACCGGATTACAATCACCTTTCCTTCCCCTCCCCACAGCAGACACCCTGTGAGGGAGGTGTGGCTGAGAGAGTGTGACTAGCCCAAGGTCACCCAGCTGGCGTCATGTGTAGGAGTGGGGAAATGAATCCAGTTCACCAGATTAGCCTCCGCCGCTCATGTGGAGGAGTGGGGAATCAAACCTGGTTCTTCAGATCAGAGTCCACCGCTCCAAACCACCATTCTTAACCACTACACCACGCTGGCTCTCACATCCAGCAGGTTGTTTTCCATTTATGGTTCAGTTGGTCAACATCAGTGTAAACGTGTACCAAAGCTAGCATTTTTTTTCAAGCTTTGTAACCAGAAAAATAACATGCCCCAAATGTGTATGCATGCTCATATGAGTGAATGTGCACGCACACACATCAGAAATAGAAAAATCCTTGGTGTCTGGTTATTCAGGCATTGAAAATCTCAATGCTTGATCCTGTGTTCGATAGCAACGCCAAGGCCCTTACACAAATATTTTTTGAGCCCTGTGTGTATACGTATATATCTATAGAGAGAGGTATTGCTATGGTTACCTGTCCTTTGTCAATGAGGAGAATAACCATATGTGATATAAATAGCTTTACATTCAAAGAGCTTTTGTTTCTATTGTCGAGTGGGGGAGGGGAGAGAAACAGGGCTGTGTTTTTCTCAGACTGCAATGGAAGCAAGGGGAAGTTCTTCCTGATCATATCTTTCCTCCTCTTAACTACCTTTTCTAATCTATAAACATATGTTTTTGAGTTTATGTAATTAAAACAGCTGATTCATCCCTACTTTTTTATTTCTGTGCCAGTTGGGGGAAATGTTTAGGAAATTTAAATTTAAGAAAATCAGAATGGATAAATGGGACCATGAATAAACTCTTCTGATACAGCCAAACAGATGTGTAATCAGTACCTGCAATTGCTGCATTCCACAGCATTG
Organism: Euleptes europaea; assembly: GCF_029931775.1. NCBI lineage: Eukaryota > Metazoa > Chordata > Lepidosauria > Squamata > Sphaerodactylidae > Euleptes > Euleptes europaea. The sequence continues at coordinate 46,744,013 of NC_079312.1, read as the reverse complement.
GAGTCAATACAGTTATGGTGGATTACCAATGCTAATTTGAACATTTCCTATTGCACCATCCATCTATGTGTACCTGCCGAGTAGGGTTGCCAACTTCCAGGTACTAGCTGGAGATCTGTTATTACAACTGATCTCCAGCTGATAGAGATCAGTTCACCTGGAGAAAATGGCCGCTTGGGCAATTGGATTCTATGGCATTGAAGTCCCTCCCCTCCCCAAATCCTGCCCTCCTCAGACTCCGCCCCCCAAAAACCCCACCAGTGGTGAAGAGGGACCTGGCGACCTTACTCCCGAGACATTCCTCAGCCTCAAACTATGATAAGTTAACACAGTTTTCAAAACCTCCATGCTAGCTGATGGTCAAAGATCACTCATAATTATAAGGAGTACCTTACCATAGGTACCTTCCAGCTCACCAGTCTTGTTATGGTTCAGTGATAGAATGTTGGACATGCCACTGCTGGACCCTAGGAGAGCATCCAGTATCTGCACAAGCATGCCTCATGCTCACTTCTTGCTCCACCCACTTGCCGAAGAACAGTGTACCATTGTGATCATGGCAAGGTATGTGGATATGCATTTCATGATGTTAGTTAATAATATGCAAAGTAAAATTATGTACTTTAGGCTTCTATCCTTTCAGACTTCCTTTTAAAAGTACCATTGAAATCAATGGGATTTAATTCTGAGTAAACCTGTTACGGTAAGTGCATTTGAAAGTCTCTGCTTCTTCTACTGGCTTTGATATCGGTTTAATAAATGCCCTTCTGCGACAGAGCTTGGCAATCATAGCAGAATCATTATGAGCGATTCATTATGAAGCAAAACGTAATGCTTGTAGATTGCTGCAGTTCTCTGTCTGAGGACCACTTCTAAATTCATTACTCTTTATTTTCACCTTTATGGAGTAGTACTAGACTCCTGGTCATATGTAATTATAGTGCTTTTCCACATGGGTTTTTCCATCAGTTCTGGCCCCATACTGCTTTGGTTTATCCCCTGATTTCCACATGCATTTTTGTGCCTTTAGTTTTCACTTTTGAAGAAGAAGAAGAAGAAGAGTTGGTTTTTATATACCGCTTAAAGTTTTTTCTACCACTTAAAGGAGACTCAAACCGGTTTACAATCGCCTTCCCTTCCCCTCAACAGACACCCTGTGAGGTAGGTGAAGCTGAGAGAATGTGACTTGCCCAAGGTCACCCAGCTGGCTTCGTGTGCAGGAGTGGGAAACAAATCCAGTTCACCTGATTAGTCTTCGCCACTCATGTGGAGGAGTGGGGAATCAAACCTGGTTCTCCAGATCAGACTCCACCGCTCCAAACCACCGCTCTTAACCACTACACCACACTGGCTCCCAGCTTGAGTCAGCTTTATCCTGCTTGCATAATGTTTCTGTTGGTTTTCTTTGTCCCACTCACTCCTGCCCACATTTCCCAGCCTAACCAGCTCATAGTGTTGTTGTGTTGATTAAATGGAAGAGGGGATTATGCTGTCATCTACTTGGGTCCCCACTGGGGAGAAAACTCAGGGTACAATTGCCCAGGCAGCCCCCAAATAAGGACATGAAACAACAGTCTGAGTTTAACTAGCTCATTTAAATGGTTACTCCACATCATAATTTATTAAAATAGTCTAATGTATTTTAATGGTGTGCTTTGCTAGGCAGCTTGCCAAAGGTGACCTTTGTTGGGCAGATCCACCCTGGCTCCAAACTGGGAGATTCCTCCAACCTTGTTTATCCTTGCCAGTACATGCAATATGCCCAGAGATGCCAAGCCTCATCCTCCCAATATGCTGTAAAGCCACTACCAGGTTTCGAAGGATGCTACTCAGCACCAATGATGCTCCATCGTAGCCTACCCAGCCATATGGCATGTGATGAGCTGTTCAAGTCATGACCCACCATTATGCCCAATGCCTTAGGGCAAAGGTGTCAAACACAAGGCCCATGGGCCAGATCCGCCCCCTTGAGAGCTCTTATCCGGCCCGCGAGCAAGCTGAGGCAGCCACTCCCCCCACTCTTGATCTGGGCTGACAAGGCATGAACCGGCCCAACCAAGTGACGTTTATGTCATATCCAGCCCTTGTAACAATTGAGTTTGACACCCTGCCTTAGGGTGTTTGCCAATTATACCTACTTATCATAAACAACCCGTCCTACTCTTGCCAAGCAATCGGATTAACTTATCTTAACACCCCTTGTCCTACCTTCTGAGTATAATATCTTGCACACCATGACACACATCAGCCAGATATGTATCACACCATTCCGAAGAAAGGTAGACCCCATCCTGCCTATACTGGTAAGGCATATTGCAGTGAACTGTCAGGGTAAATCCATCTTTCAAAATCACCCTTCTTAATGATCTTTTCATGTTGTGCCTGGCCCATTCTGTCCCAATAGGCTTAAACACTCCTTCTCAGACCTTTCTCTGGAGAAATTCAGCCTACTCTAGGACCACCTGTAGGCACATATCTCTGATCTTCTTCAGGTCCCTGAATTGTGAGGGTGATACCCTTAATGAGGAAGAGACCATTCTCACCCAAATGCCACATAAGGCTTTTGGGACATTTGCCCTCTCTCATAAAGCAGGAGCTGGCTCCATTACATCTTGTGCTTGCTGCACCACAATATTTTAACAAAGGGGTAAAGGCCCAGGTGGGTCATGGCATTACTGGAACTGTCTCAACCATTTCAACCAAAAGATGATGGAATGGCCCAGGATGAGAACACTGCCTGGGGGTTGAGATATGACTGCACCCACAAAAACACAAACCTTGTTGAATCACCTAACATAACTTCTAAAGGTGCTGTTGTACTTTGGTCACATCACGAGAAGACAACTTACTGCAAAAGACAATATATGCTAGGAAAAGTTAAAAGAGAAGGGAAAAAGGAAGACTCAACAAGAGATGGATTGTTTCAACAACGGAAGCCATAGCCTTCAGTTTGCAAAACGTGAAAAAGGCTCTAAATAATAGGATATTTTGGAGGTAATTAATTTATAGGATCATCATAAGTTGGAAGTGACTTGATGGCATATAACACAGAGAACTGTTTTTGTATTTAGAGGCACCTCATGATCTGAAGCCCTAAACTGTAGCTTATTTAGCCTGCGCATGACTCAAAATCTTCAGTACTTTTTAGAAGAAGATGGGGAAGAAACAGAGACAGAGGGTTTTAGTGATACATACATTGGTTAATATTAGTTAATAAAAAGTTCTCAAAACATTAGTTAATATTACTTATTAGCCAGTTTGTCCAGCTGCCATATATCTGTTGATATACTACACAGGCAATGATATACTTTTCAGGTTCTAAGGAGTTATTTTGCTGGGATTATGTAATCAGTAGTCTTAAAATATTGTTGAAGGCTTTCACGGTCAGAGTTCATTGGTTCTTGTAGGTTATCCAGGCTGTGTGACCGTGGTCTTGGTATTTTCTTTCCTGACGTTTTGCCAGCAGCTGTGGCAGGCACCTTCAGAGGAGTAACACTGAAGGACAGTGTCTCTCAGTGTCAAGTGTGTAGGAAGAGTAATATATAGTCAGAAAAGGGTTGGGTTGAGCTGAATCATTGTCCTGCAAAAAGTATCAAAGGTAATGTGCAAACCATTGTCCTGTAAATATCAAGATAATGTGCTAATGAGGATGTGGTATGTTAATATAGAACCATTGTATCCTGAAGTGATCTGTTAATGTGTGAAATCCAAAGCTAATCTGCATGGCTATTGTTGACTGTAGTCTTTGTTAGTCTGGAGGTTTTCAGGACAGGAAGCCAAGCCTTATTCATTCTTAAACTCTCTTCTTTTCTGTTAAAGTTGTGCTGATGTTTATGAATTTCAATGGCTTCTCTGTGCAATCTGACAAATAGTTGGTAGAATTGTCCAGTCTTTCAGTGTCTTGGAATAAGACCCTGTGTCCTGTTTGTGTCAGTCCATGTTCAGCCACTGCTGATTTCTCAGGATGGCCTAGTCTGCAGTATCTTTCATGTTCTTTTATCCTTGTTTGTATGCTGCGTTTTGTTGTCCCGATGTAAACTTGTCCACAGCTGCAAGGTATACGATATACTTCTGCAGGGGTGAGGGGGTCTCTTTTGTCTTTTGCTGATCGTAGCATCTGTTGTATTTTCTTGGTGGGTTTAAACACTGTTGTAGGTTATGTTTTTTCAAACGTTTCTCCATCCTATCAGTGACTCCTTTAATAAATGGCAAAAATACATTTCCTATGGGAGACTGTTTTTCCTGAGTTTTCTGATTTTTGTTTGGTTTAATGGCCCCTCTGATTTCATTTCTGGAATAGCCATTTGCTAGCAGTGTGTGATTTAGACGATTAGTTTCTTCCTTGAGAAACTGTGGTTCACAGATCCGTCTTGCACGGTCCATTAATGTTTTGATTATTCCTCTTTTCTGTCGGGGGTGGTGGTTGGAGTTTTTGTGTAAGTAGCGATCTGTGTGAGTTGGTTTCTGGAAGACCTTGTGACCTAACTGAAAGTTTGTTTTACGGATGAGAAGGGTATCAAGAAATGGGAGTTTACCCTCAATTTCATTTCCCATGGTAAACGGAATGTTTGGATGGATATTATTAAGATGGTTTAGAAAGTCCATTAATTTTTCTTCACCATGGCTCCAAATAGTAAATGTATCATCTACGAACCTGAACCAGACTGAAGGTTTGTAAGGTGCCGATTCTAATGCTGTCTTTTCAAAATATTCCATGTAAAAGTTTGCTATTACTGGACTGAGTGGACTTCCCATAGCTACTGTCCTTCAGTGTTACTCCTCTGAAGATGCCTGCCACAGCTGCTGGCGAAACATCAGGAAAGAAAATACCAAGACCACGGTTACACAGCCCGGATAACCTACAAGAACCAATCAGTTGTCTTGTTTGCCTGATTTGGTCTACAATTATATTATCTGGAGACTTATGTTATCAATAGTTTCATATTAGTAATTTCATATATGAGATATAGTTGAGAAGTAAGTAGGTCATATAGTTAAACTGCTGTCTAAACTGTAAGAGGTAATACTGATGAATTTAGAGTATGAAAAGAAGAGAACAAACTGTACAGTTCATGACTATTTTAAGGTTTGAACTATAGAAGCAGGAGCTACAAAAAACAGACAGGAGTCAGAACATTAACTGTGTCGCAGACAAAGATTCTGAAATTTCCCCACCAGGAAATTAAAGATTTTTAACAGACACCATACAAGCCTGGAGAAAGGACAGAAAATATTAAACAAAGTATAAGTGCCATAGAAAAGAAATACTGCAGAGTATGTAGAAATGTATATAAATGATCATTTGAAGAGGCAATGTGAATGGAAACATAAAACTTAAAAATATGCAAAATAAATCAAAATCCTTTAATGCAAATACCACAGAATATGGAAATACCTGTATTTTTACCCCATTGCCCAGTAACAGCCTGTAGTGATGGTGGTAGTTTTAAGTAGGAAAATGGCAGGGGGGTGGGTGGGAGAATATAATCTCTTCCTAATGTTGTTACTCTAACAAAGCAAGGTGGCCTATTCATTGAAAAAGTAAGCAAGATCCAGTCACAGATCTCCCATGCATTTTGTAGTTTGGTCCTGAAAAGCAGGAAATCAGTGTACGTTGAACACTAGTGGATATTGTAACTATACAGACTAGGTATCTATATTGTTGATGCTGGAAAAAGCATTTGATCGAATCAAGTGGAATTTGTCCACATGTAGGCTTAACATTATATATGTATTTAAACCGATTCCCCATTCCCCCCTTTTTTGCTGTCAAGTCACAGCTGACTTAAGCAACCCCATAAGGTTTTCAAGGCAAGAGATATTCAGAGGTGGTTTGCCATTGCCTGCCTCCATGTCATGACCCTGGTATTCCCTAGAAGTCTCCCATCCAAATACTAGCCAGGGTCAGGACTGACCCAAGGTCATCTAGCAAGCTTCCATGGTGTGAGTGGGGATTTGAGCCTGTGTTTCCCAGGTCCTAGTCTGATACTTTAACTACCACACCATGCTGGCTCTCTCCCCATACCTTAGTCTGCAATTAATGAAAGGTCTTAGAGAATATTAGATTTCATGGATATATAAAAGCGGGGGACATAGTCTTTCTTAGTGCAGGCAGATAGCTCATCAACAGAGTGAACCACTTTTCCTTTTCCACTGATGGTGTGCAAACACACCTATGACTACAGGCAGTGCACATTGAGATTATGGGGAATAAGAGATTTGTGCATGCCTTCACAATAGTGCTGTGAGTGTGACTAGTTCAACACTCTAACCTCTATACGACACTGGCTGTCAAGTACACTGCACCACACTGGCTCAAAGCATATGCTGTCTACTGGATTGCCCTTATCCACATGCTTGTTAACCTGCTCAAAGAACTCTAAGAGATTAGTCAGGTAGGATTTCCCATTGTAGAAATCATGCTGATGTATCCACAGCAAACTTTGTTCCTTGATGTACTTAATAATTATTTCCTTAATAACAGTTTCTACTTATTTACCCAGAACAGACATTAGGCTAACTGGCCTATAATTCCCAGGATCCCCTTTTTAAAAAGTGCAGTAGCGACATTTGCTATTTTCCATTCCTTTGGTATAAAGGCTGATTTTAGCAACAAGTTACATATACTTGCTAGTATAACCTACAGACATATAAGTTTCCAGTTTGCCTAGCAGTCCTGGGACTACATTCAAAATAGATAAAAGGAAGTATTTCTTCACACAACACATAGATAAATTGTGGAACTCCATGCCCCAGGAGGTGGTGATGGCTGCCAACTTGGAAGGCTTTAAGAGGGGAGTGGACATGTTCATGGAGGAGAGGGCTATCCATGGCTACTAGTAAAAATGGATACTAGTCATGATGCATACCTACTCTCTCTAGTATCAGAGGAGTATGCCTATTATATTAGGTGCCGTAGAACACAGGCAGGATAATGCTGCTGCTGTCGTCTTGTTTATGTTGGAAAGGAAACAGTACTCAACTCTATATGCAAAAATATATTACAATACAGTGGATATAACAGTGGAGTGCAAACAAAAGCTTATAAACAACCTAAACAGAAATAAACATAAACATGAAACATAAAGTTCATCAATTGAGTCCAAATAACTTCTAGAAGTTGTAAAATTTATTTATAGTCAATTAGAACTTGCATGTATTTTGATGCTTAATTTTCTAAAGATCAAGTGAATTCTTGATTCCTTGTTAGAGGTAGGTAAAGATGGAAAACGCCTTCCAGAATTTTTAGAAACGTTTTTTGCATATGATGCTTCTTCAGCCTGAAGATACATAATTATATGCTTCTATTAACTACACAATTGTTTTTTTTAAAAAAAGCGCAGTGTCATAAGTTACAGGCATGTATATGGCTTTTAACAATGCCACCAAAAAACAAAATGAAACAATACCTGTATGATTGAAGTTCTAAGGCGCCAAACTAAGGGCTGATGCTTTCCTTATCAAAGTTCTTTTGGTCACTAAGTTCCTCGAGTTATTTTCAAATACTTTCTAACTGGTTAAATCACAGGTGTTTCCCTAATTCAAAGCTTCAAGATAAAGCAGGTGAAGAGAGGAACGGGAAGGTATTGCAGATTGCATAGATCCTAGTTGGTACCTAAAGAGGTTTTGCTACAGGTCCTGACTGATAGATAAATCATAAGTAACATGATATTTCACCAGGCTTTCAACGACTTCCACCCCACCATCAATCTAACTATGAATTATTCCGAACAAGAAATCAACTTCCTAGACACCACAGTACGGATCCATGGGGGACACACAAGCACCACATTGTACCGGAAACCGACAGATCGGCAAACGTATCTACATGCGTCCAGCCACCACCCCAACCATATCAGACAATCCATTGTCTATAGCCAAGCCCTACGCTATAGTCGCATCTGCTCCAATCCTTCAGACAGAGATACACACTTGAGAGACCTACAGCAAACATTTTTGCAACTACAATATCCTGCAGATATGGTGCAAAAGATGATTGAGAAGGCCAGAATGATACCCAGGCACAACTTACTACAAGATAAGCCCAGAGAGAATGACAACAGAACACCTCTGGTTGTCACTTATAGCTCCCAACTAAAACCAGTCCAACGTATTATTAAGGACCTACAACCAATGCTGGATTGTGACACTTCCCTCGCTGAAGCACTGGGGGGGGGGTGTCCCTTTCTTGCTTACAGACAGCCGGCTAACCTAAAACAACTTCTCACCCATGATGATAAACTACTTAACAAGAACATGGACTCTGGCACCAAGGCCTGCAACAAACCAAGGTGCCAACTTTGCCCTCATATAGATTCTAGGAACACCATCTCTGGATCCACCAATGTCAGCCATACTATCTCAGGTTCATATTCCTGCTCATCTTCTAATGTGATTTATGCCATCACATGCCAGCAATGCCCTTCCACAATCTACATTGGACAAACAGGTCAGTCTCTTAGACAAAGATTAAATGGACATAAGTCTGACATCAGAAACCACAATATTCAAAAACCAGTGGGTGAACATTTCAATCTTCCAGGACATTCTGTTGCAGATTTAAGAGTAGCAGTTCTCTTACAAAGGAATTTTAAAGGGAGATTGGAAAGAGAAACTGCTGAATTACAGTTGATATTCAAACTAAAGTCAATGCATTTACCTGGGCTGAATAAAGACCTTGCATTCATGGCCCATTACCAATGCTGATTTCTCCACACCCATCTCTCCCCTGGACATCACAGACTCTTCTGCATATCACACCTAATCCCATCAAGCCTGCTATTCCCCTTTCCATACTGTTCCTCTACTTAAAGACCGATGGATTCACATTCTAGCTGTATCTGAAGAAGTGAGCTGTGGCTCACGAAAGCTCATACCCTACCAGAAAATATTTTTGTTAGTCTTTAAGGTGCTACTGGACTCTTGCCCTTTTTGACTACTGCAAACAGACTAACACGGCTACCCACTGTGAATGATAAATCTAGTTCTGTATTAAGACCATGTAGTGTTAATGTGTTCAGTAACTGGATAAATTTACATTCTTGTCTTAATAAAGTTTTTTGTATATTAGATTCATTGTACTGGTGGTTTTTGTAGACCCAAATAAAAAAAAAACGGAGATCGTTTTCATTATGTTTTTTTCTCCAGAAAATGGGACACTAAAGGCGCGTCCAGAACTTTATATCAGATTTGGGAGCTAAAACAATTCTCCAATTGTGCTACCAGCAATGTGATTCACATAATTACTTGTGGGTGTTCAAAATTATACGTGGGTAGCAGCTTGAAACCCATTAGACTCAGAATCGGAGAACACCGCTCACGAATCCGAAATAAAGATTCTGGACATAAAACAATTGTGTAGTTAATAGAAGCTTATAATTATGTATCTTCAAGCTGAAGAAGCATCATATGCAAAAAACGTTTCTAAAAATTCTGGAAGGCGTTTTCCATCTTTACCTACCTCTAACAAGTAATCAAGAATTCACTTGTTCTTTAGAAAATTAAGCATCAAGATACATGCAAGTTTTAATGGACTATAAATAAGATTTTACAACTTCTAAAAGTCATTTGGACTCAATTGATGAACTTTATGTTTCATGTTTATGTTTATTTCTGTTTAGGTTGTTTATAAGCTTTTGTTTGCACTCCACTGTTATATCCACTGTATTGTAATACACTTTTGATATTTTTGCATATAGAGTTGAGTACTGTTTCCTTTCCAACTGATTACCGGTACAGTACAGGTGATTTTTTGTATTAAACTGTCGTCTTGTTTATGGGCTTCCTAGAAGCACCCGGTTGGCCACTCTGTGAACAGACTGCTGGCCTTGATGGGCCTTGGGCTGATCCAACATGGCTTTTCTTATGACTAGTATGGCACTTTAGTAACTCTGTATGGTGCCTAACTAAAAGCATGTAAAATATGAATGTGTGTTACTTTTTGTCACACTTCAAAGGAAAACAATCATTACAGAGCAAAAATAAAAGGGAATGGATGCACAGTACAATTACCTTCTAAAGACATATTACAGTTGGATCCCATGATAAAAATGGTGTTGTATCAGTTGCAACCCCTTCCTACTGCAAGCCCAAGATGTTCCCCGCAAAGGGAGAATCATCAAAAATTCGCCTCCTTTTTGATTTGCCAAAATCGACTTCAAGAACCAAGTACTTCACTGCAGAAGGTAAAAGAACCGAGAGGGGCATAATATCCCAGCCCTCTTAAGCCCAACCCTCTCCAGAGAAAAATAAGGCCTTTGGGGAGGATCAAAATAAATTTGAACCAAGAATAGTCACTGTTGTGATTGTCAAGAGTGCAAATATTGTGCTCATTATCAGAATGTTTTCCCTAACTACACACATCTATCTGTCTGGCATTAGGGGACTAATTTCTAAGGCCTTTTATGCATGGCTGTTTCCCTCGTAATCACCCCTCTAACGACTTTGGGTCTTTGTTTTGATTATGCATGCTGTTTCCGACCGTCAGAGGTCTCCTTGCTCTCCCCCTGCGTTTCCCCACATTTTGCCTACGTTTTCAAATTCGAGATTAAACAGGTCCCAGAAAACGTGGGCAAAACTTGGGGAAATGCAGGGGTGACCTCTGACAGTTGGAACAGTGGCGGATCTACTATGAAACTAATGAAGCTTAAACTTCAGGACCCCTAATCCCGGAGGGACCCTGAAGTAATTTTTTTTAATGAGAGAATTTTTTCAACAAAATTGATGGAATTTTTTTTAAAAATATTTGTTATTAAAATAAGGCTATATTAGTGATAGAATTATAAGTGGGTTGAAGTACTTAATTTGACCTTAGAATATGCTCTAATACCCATTTCATATGGTCTCAAAATGTAATTGGTCAAATTCCAAAATTTTCTCAGTCTCGCAGCACCCGAACCCCCAGCTGTATGGGACCGTTGAGCTCACCAGAGTCTATTCATAGCCTACATTTTGGCAGCTGGATCCTTGAATCCTTCGTTGGTGCATGGCTAATAGTGCTATAGCTTAGCCTTTAGGCTAGATCCAATCGGAACCATAAAAACACACCTGAATTCTCAATTTGTCTCGTTTGTGCATTTTAACATCAAAAATCAGATTTTTACCTCTTTATCCTAATGAGTCCCCTCTGATGACCTTATACCTCTCTATTAGAGAATGAACCAATACTTTTTTTTGAACATTGTTGCTGGTTGCAAAGGGTTGCGAACCCATAACAGTTCAAGCTTCAGGGTCCCAAAGATATAGGTCCACCACTGAGTCAGAAACAACATGCATAATCAAAACAAAGACCAGAAGTTGTTGGAGGGGTGACAGCAAGTGAAATAGCCATGCCCAAAAGACCTAAGATGGAGAGAATGATTTGTTGACAAGTGCAACTCAGGAATCTCCCATTTTGGTACCTAAAGTACTGATTGATTGCTGTAGTTTTGTCCCCAGTTTTGAGTCCTACTCTACAGTCTTATGCCCTACAATACCTCTTGATTGAAGAATACAGGCACACTAATTAAATCAAATCAACATGAAGATGAATATAGGAGGCACTCTTTTTTAAGTCTCAGGAAGGTTCCACATAATGAGTCAAGTTCAGATACATAAAAATGTCTGAAGTGTTTGAAGCCACACCAGAGCGCGGGCAGTGTCTTTTCTTCTCATGGCGGCATTTTTGGAAGGGAACAGTAGTGTTCATGCAAAAGATAACAAATAGAGTCTGGCACATTTAACTGGACCATGACAAACCATTTGGGAATGAAAGGTGTGTTTTTTAATCACAAAAAGCACCCATTTAGGCAAAGGCTAGAAAGGGAAAAGATACAATTACAGCAGAGTGAAATGATAAGGAATCTGGCCAACTAAGGTTGAGGCAACATGAAAAGAAGAGGAAGCGTGTAAGGGGCAGAGACATGACAGAAGGGGCAGTTGAGGAAGACAGAGACAAGGCCAATAATGGAGGAAGGAGAAGAAAAGGGGACCCTGAGGAAGAAGAACCTATGGCAAAGCCAGGCAGGAAGAGACAAGAGACATGAGGCTATCCACTCAGTAACAGGCCATCTTTATGGTCACTGTTCCATCTATGTATTCCCATCATTTGGTAGACACCTATTTAGTTTATAATAGCCTGGTTTTTAACCTCCAGTTCAATGTCTTGCAGAAGTGTGGCTGTATTGATTTGCTGCTTGTTTGTAGCAGTGGGAAAGCCCAATCAAGCACTCAATATACAAAGGCACGTCTGTACTTTCAGGAGCTAGTTGAATGGCTAATGGTTACATAACAAGCTGATTCCTTGCCTCCCGCTTGGCTTTTCTTGCTCAACTTCAAAAGTTGTTTAGAAGCCAAAATTAAGATAATTTAGATTAACAGGAAATGAAAAGCAGGCAACTCAAGTCAAAATACAAGATGCTCCCTGATGAACAGCGAGATGCTCCATGATTTTTAACTGGTATCCAAGAAGAGGTGGTTCCTAAATATAGCAGTCCAATATGTCAGATGAAGGCTGAGTAAAACAAGAATCCAGGGGCAACTCTTAGACTACTCACATACAACATTACAAGCCATACCCTGTAGTGGATGCATGTGTGATGGTGGCAGGATGGATCCTCTTGGGGCTCAAGAAAAGTAGTCATAACTCACCTTTTCATGATTCTACAAGAAATTTGTGTTGGCACACATTGATATAGTTGTAAACGTCTATTAAAAACGGCCACCTTTTATTGGGTTTTGGAGTGACTATAGGATATATTTTATAGAACCTGGAAACTTACAGTTAAAGCTGTGGATTCGATATTTGCAGCATTTGCAACTTTGAATGGTTTCTAAAAGTAAATTCAGGTGCTTTTTGTCTGATATGTATAGGTTTGCCAACCTCCAGGTTGTGGCAGAAGATCTCCCGCTATCACAACTGATCTCCAGCCGATAGAGATCAGTTCACCTGGAGAAAATGGCCGCTTTGGCAATTGGACTCTATGGCATTGAAGTCCCACCCCTCTACAAACCCTGACCTCCTCAGACTCTGCCCCCAAAACCTCCCGCCGGTAGCGAAGAGGGACCTGGCAACCCTACACATGAACACATGAAGCTGCCTTATACTGAATCAGACCCTTGGTCCATCAAAGTCAGTATTGTCTACTCAGACTGGCAGCAGCTCTCCAGGGTCTCAGGCAGGGGTCTTCCACCTCACCTACTTGCCCAGGCCCTTTAACTGTAGATGCCAGGGATTGAACCTGGGACCCTACAGTGCTCCATTGCAGTACCAAGTGGATAAGCATTTTTGTAAGGTGAGCTCCAAGTCCCATAGCACACACTCCAAGTCCTGTAGACATGACATGTGTCAGGCATATCGTGTAGCTCTGGGAGGGGAGCAAACCTAGATCTCACCAGCCCAGTTCCCATTCTATCCATTACACCATACTGACGCCCTGGCATGAAATGAAGATTAGAAACATCAGTCACAAGCTGTGCAGGCATTCTTCATGTTCATGGAGCTATACAGCTCTGCAGGATTTGATTAAGATTCTTCACTTGAGAAAGTCTATATTTGAGTTTGCTATGAATGAATGGGAATTTGCCACTCAGTGTCAGTCGAGAGATAATATTATTTTCCTTTATGACTTCAGATTTGTTAGTGACTTGATCTCAGCTGAACCTGGGGAAATGACGGCATGATTTCTTGACACAGAAGCCATAGTAAATGCAATAGCTGTGGTTGATTAGCAGACATAATTGGATTAGGTGTGATATGCAGATGGGGTGGTAGGCATAGAGAAATCAGCATTGGTAATGAGTCAGGAATCCCAGGTCTCTATTCAATCCAGGAGAATGCATTGTCTTGAGCTTCATTATTAGCTGTAATTCAGCAGTCTCTGTTAAGTCTCTAAAGGGGACATTCTTTCTGCAGGTTCCTGGCAAGCCTAGGTTCTAGTGCTTACCTTTATAGCTCTTTATGGCCTGGGCCCCATTTACATAAAGGACTGCCTTTCCCTGTATGACCATGTGCATCTGTTTGGACCATCAATTTCTCGTTATACTGCCTTCGCTGTAGGTAGTTTGTTCTACAACTGCCTACTCAATAGCATTTTCTATTTCTGCTTCCACCTTGTAGAAATAGTCTAGAAAGCCTCTATGGAGAGATCTTTTGGAGTAGGACTTAATGCTCATATTGTTTATTGAGGGCTGTACTTTTATTTGCTTTATTTTAGTGTATTGTTTTCAAGAATATACTAAGTTTGTTTGCATATTTGTTCTTGCAAAATTCTGTGGTTGATGTGCAGACTCTAAAAGCGTGTATCAGAACGCCATCATTTTTGTATTTTTATTATTTTGGAAAGTTGTGGGTGGCAGTAGGCCATTTACAATCAGCTGATATTTAAATAACTGAGCAGCAGCATCATCATCGTAAAAAGAGACACAAGGAAATTCAGCAGATGGACTGAAATGGCACTTCTGCTTTATATGGCAATAAGAAGATAAAAATATGGATTTCTGTGGAAAACACAGGAAAGGCGTCCAAATTCTGGCTTTGTTTCCTCTCTCCCCACTCTTATGCTTCATCATGAATGTCTACAGATAAATCACCTTCCTATGCGCACAAGAGAATCTAGTACAAAAACAGAGCTAGAAAAATGCCACAACTAATAATTGATAGTTTTGTTCATTGAATCTGAGCAATGTCAAGAAACGGCAACATTAGGTTAGAATCAGGCAAAAAACCGGGCTGTGTATATATGGCACTCTTGGATGCACACCTTTCTGTGGGGTGGGGGTTTGTGTGTGTCGGCAAAGCTGAGAGCAACATGACAAAGAAGCTTAGACTTACAAGAGACTAAACTCCTAGCAGAGTCACTTGAGGTGGAATTGTCATAGCCGAGATACCAGACAGATGCCTTCACCCCCTTCGGGAATCAATGGCCACATCAGCAGAGGAGAAAGGACACTTCCAATGGAGACAGGTCCAGAGGAATCCTTGAAGGGTAGCTACTGGGCAGCAACAGTAGTGGAAGATGACACTGGCAGGGGATGTATCATAGACAATGGCAGTGACACTTCAGCTAGCCCTTGTTAGTATTGCCCAGAAGAAGACAATGGTAAACCACTTCCGATAATCTCACAGAGCATTCCTAAGTGGGGGTGGGGGTTAGGGAGCATCTGGGGATGGTGCCGCCGCGCCTCCTCCTGAGTGGCTTACTGCCGGGTTCAGCAAGCTGAAAAGGCTATTTTGTAGAATGAAGTGGTTTCACGGGGCTGCACAACTGATTTTTCAGGTGCATGTTGGCACCTGCAAAGGGGCATTCCTGGGGCGAAAGGGCTTAGCTCCACCCCATGAATGCTCTGGGAATGCCCCCTTCAACGCTGGTGCAAGCCTTTGCACTGGGGAAACACTGCTGCATACCTATTCTCTCTAGTATCAGAGGAGCATGCCTATTATATTGGGTGCGGTGGAACACAGGCAGGATGGTGCTGCTGCAGTCGTCTTGTTTGTGGCTTCCTAGAGGCACCTGGTTGGCCACTGTGTGAACAGACTGCTGGACTTGATGGGCCTTGGTCTGATCCAGCAGGGCCTTTCTTATGTTCTTATAAGGCTGTGCTGATGCCCAAGACTTGTGCTTCCACGCTGCTCCCCGGAGCTGGTGTAAGTGGCCCTGTGCCAGCGTTACTGCCAGTTTAGCTGCCGCAAGTTGCACTGTCAGCACAGGGGTCACACCAGCTCCTATCCCCTTTCACCCCCCCTTTGTGGATTGCTCTGTCACACCTTGAAAACCCTATGATAAGACAATCAAAAACAAAAAAGATATAGTGCTGGAATACAGAACCATCAGGTCTGTTATGAACATGTATGAACACATGAAGCTGCCTTATACTGAATCAGACCCTTGGTCCATCAAAGTCAGTACTGTCTACTCTGGCAGCGGCTCTCCAGGGTCTCAAGCAGAGATCTTTCACATCACCTACTTGCCTGGTCACTTTAACTGGAGATGCTGGGGATTGAACCTGGGACCTTCTGCATGCCAAGCCGATGCTTTACTACTGAACCACAGCCCCTCCCCACTGCAACATAGCATGGTATATGTAGGCCATCTCAACACCAAGTCAAGATATATTTTAAACAACTAAAAGGAAGCATCATGAGAAAAACTGGCACTCAATTAGCTCCTGGGGAAGAGCAGAGGACAAGTATGAATAGCACTATTCTTAATGACATAACTGGACTAAAGCTGAAAAGACGTGCAGTTGTTGTGAATGGATGGAAAAGGAAAGTCCAAATCTGTTCAACACATATAATAGGAACATGGAACATGAGAAGTATGAATGAAAGTAAACTTGAAATTGTAAAAAAAGAAAAGAAATGGAACGTTTAAACGTGGTAGTCCTGGGTGAAATAAAGGGGATTGGCATAGCACATTTTCTATCAGAAAATTACAAAGTGTTTTACTCTAGAAATGACAGACACAGAAGAAATGGAGTTGCTCTAATAGTGAGGCACTACCAATAAGGGGCTATAAAGAAAAGTGACCGAATAATATCAATCTGACTTTGTGCAAAGCCTGTCAATGTAACTATCATTCATGTTTACACCCCAACTACAGATGTTGAAAAGAAAGAAATTGGACTTCCGGTCGGACAAGATGGCGGGATGACCGCACCTTTTTGGAGCGGGAGAGAAAATTCCTGTTTGTGGTCAAAAATCATCTTCTTTTGACCTTGGGTACCCACCCCTCCCTACTCCAACAAGGAGAAGAAAACATTCCTGAAGGCTTTTTCAGGAGTGTCCTGTTTTATCCCGACCCTCCGGCCAACCCCCCCTCCCTTCAATGTTACCCCTGCGCAAGTGAGAAGAATAAGTAAATTAAGGCTAAATAAGAGCTTGCTGATTGTCGCGTTGGTGTGACTTTCGCTGAGCCTCGGAGTCTTTGACCACGGGAGAGTGGAGAGCGGACGAGGAGCCGACGGCAGCTGGCGGCAGGACGAGCGGCCCGGGCAGGCGGCTGTGCTGGTGCGATGTGACGGTGGCAAGTGAGGCGGTGGAAGAGAGGAGATCCCAGCGGCGCAGTCGAGAACGGCTTGGAACAGGGGACATCCCAGCTGGTGACGACCCCAAGGTGTTGGTTTCTTTGGCTGAAAAAGGCATTGGCTTCTTTAACGCAGATGAGATTGATCTCCCGTAGGAGGTAACATTCTGCTCTTCTGGTGCCAAATTAGCGCAACTTGATTGGCCGGCAGCTCAGACTACAACTCCCAGGAAGCATTGTGGTTAAACTGGAGAAAGGTGATGCCAAACTGAAGAGAGGCGAGGTAATATAACTACTTGTGTATAATTGTGGACTTTCGAGGCTATTAAGAAAATTAGAACTGTAATTTCCTGTAGCTAATGAACTTTATATCTGATTATTATAAATGATTAAAATTAATGTGTTGTAAATATAGATTAGCTTAGATATAGTGAAGTGAACAAGGAGAACTGGGTTAAAGTAAAGAAAATTAGTTATAAACAAGAATCTCTGGGTGGGAATGCAGGTTAGGATAGAAATTAAATGAATTTGCTGAAATAGACTCTCATATACAGATGTTTAGAATAGGTCAGGGGTCTCAAAACTGTGGCTCCAGAGCCACATGCGGCTCTTTGGCCCGTTGAGTGTGGCTCTCCGAACTTGGTTCAAAGCCCCTGCTATTGTGCCCGCTCGCGCCGGCAGCTGGACTGCGGAGCCGGCGTGCCTGAGAGAGAGAGAGAGAGAGCGGGCGAGCGGGCGCGCTGTCTCTCCCCCCCCCGCTCTGGAGAATGGCCGGGTCCCCCTTTCCCTTGCCCTCAATGGTTGGGAGGCTAAAGCCTCCCCTCCCCTCTAGCCACACGATTGCTGGGTGGGCGGCTCGGCGGTTCCTGCCCCCTCCACCTATCAGCTGTTGGGCAGGGAGGGCTTCCTTTTGTAGACCTGGCCTCTGGCTGAGTCCCATTGGGAGGCCATGTCTACCCACTGGCTTTCTTGGCGGTAGACCTGGACTCCGAGGAGGGGAAAAAGTCCCCCTTCAGAGGCCAGGTCTACCAATTGGCTTCTTTGGGCTCTGGAGGCCAGGTCTACTGCCAAGAAAGCCAATGGGTAGACCTGGCCTCCCAATGGGACTCAGCCGGAGGCCAGGTCTACCAATAGGCTTTTATGGCGGTAGACCAGGCCTCCAGACGAGGACTAGACGGGGAGGGGGAAATGGCAGGGACTTACAATTTAATTTTTATCAATAAATAAGATCACTATTAAGTATGATATCAAGTTTTATTCAGTGTACCTATAGTTTATTAAGACTTAAAACTTTAATTAAAGTTTATTAAGTTAATAAACAGTGTACCTACCTATATAGTTTAAGTTTAAGAAATTTGGGTCTCAAAAGAAATCTCAATCGTTGTACTGTTGATATTTGGCTCTTTTGACTAATGAGTTTGCTGACCCCTGGAATAGGTCAATATAACAAGTACAGTTGTCAATAGACCACTGGGGAACTTAGCTAATTGTTTGTATGTCAGATACTTACAAAGAACTTCAAATTAGAAGGAGAACATACAGATATAATCTAATGAGAAAAAAATAGGATGACGGAACAAAAACCCACAACTCTTGGAGATCTGAGAAAGAAAAAGCAGAAGAAGAGACAAACAAAGAAGGGGACCAACCCCCTAGAGAGATGAAAAGCAGTATGGAAAAAACATTGAAAAAATTAGCGAATCAATTAGTGGCACTAACATCCCAATTGGTGGGAACTGAAGAAAGACTAAATGTCAAAGTTGACCAAATGAACAAAAAAATGGATAAAGTGAATAAAGAACTAGAAATGCTGACAAAAGAATGCTCTTCTGTTAGAGTGGACATGCAGAATGTGCAGTCAGAAATGAAAGTAGTAAAACAAGAACTGACTACAGGATTTTTGGATATCAAACAAAAACTTGAAGAAAATACAAAAGAAATACTGGAAAACAAGAAAGATATATACAAAATGACAGAGAGACAAACACGTTTGGAGAGAACTCAATTACAAGAAGAAGGCTGGAAGATGAAGACGGAAACCAGGATAGCTGTGACTGAAATGCAACTAAAAGACTGTAACCTTCGCTTTCAAGGGATCCCAAAGGACGGACAAACTGAGAACCTATTGGACATTATGACTCAATTGCTTTCAGAATATCTAGAGATAGAAGAGGAAGCGCTAGAGATAACAGAAATATACCGTGTGAACTCGGCCTACACAAGGCATAAAAAAATACCCAGTGAAATTCTAATAAAATTCGCAGACAAAAGATTGAAGGAAGAAATTCTGGTTAAACAACGAAAGGAACCTCTTGTGTACAAAGAGAAAGAAATAGCGATTTACCCAGATCTCCCGCTCGCAGTAAGGAAAAAACGACAGGAATTTGACTCACTAAGAAAAACTCTATGGGAAATGAATATCCGGTATAGATGGATAGGACCTTATTCCTTAAATGTACAGCTAACAACAAGAAAGAGACTAATACGGAATGTGGAGGATGCGCATGCGCTAAAAGAAGAACTGAGAGTTGAAAGATGGGCTGGGAGAGAAAAGACTACTAGAACAAGCCCATCTCGAAAAAACAGTAAGGATAATTCATCGGAACAGGAAAAAGAACTTCTAGATGAAGCAGCGGCTTATAAATAAGAATAATAAACATGGGAAGTCTAAAGATAGTTTCAATCAACATAAATGGCTTGAACACAGCACAAAAAAGAAGGGAAACATTCCACGCAATCTCAAAATATAAAGCAAATATCATATGCTTGCAGGAAACACACATTAAAAAAATTCAATTACTTACTTAATGACAGAAGACTCGGTACAGCCTATACCTCCTCAGCACGAGAAAAAAAAGGGGAATTGCAATCTACATCAGAGATTCCGCTATCAAGGTTTTAGATGTTATTAAAGATAAAGATGGCAGGCAACTTATACTTAAACTACAATTCCCGACCGGTGATGTTAAAATACTTGCTTCAATTTATGCCCCTTTGACCTCTAAGGAAGAATTCTTTCTAGATTTATTTTCCACACTAGAAGATCACCAAGAACATGAAGTTATAATTATGGGAGATATGAATGGAGTGCTTGATGGTAAATTAGACCGATCTAAAAATCATAAAATCATAAAAGTGGCAAATTACCGAAATGTGTACAACAAGGCATGCAGTCGCTCAACCTTCAAGATATTTGGAGGGTCTTCGACAACAAGAGAGGAAAAGGAAGATAATTGGTGCCAAAGCTGACGGGATAACTTACAATAAACAAGAAGAAATCGAAAGAATATTTGTCGATTATTACAAGCAACTATATGTGAAGGATGACCTGCAAGAGTGTGGACTAACAACTTATTTGGCAGATGCACATCTACCTAAGTTATCATCAGAAGAACAAAAGAGCCTTAATCAGAAGATAACAACCCAAGAAATTGTAGACGCCATTAATAATCTGAAACCGGATAAGGCACCTGGCCCGGATGGAATAACACCACAATTTTACAAGCTGTTTGAACAACAATTAACTCCGGTTCTACTTTCTCTTTATAACGAGGTAATTGAACATGGCAAAATTCCTCCATCTTGGCAGGAAGCACATATTTCTCTGATCCCAAAAGAGGGTACAGACCAATATCTCCCTCAAGCTTATAGACCAATTTCATTGCTGAATATTGACTACAAAATTTTTGTCTCTATAATTACCAAACGATTTCAAAAATATATTGGTAAATTGATACACCCAGATCAAACCGGTTTTATTCCAAAGAGACTTATGAGAGACAATGTACGATTGGTTCTTAGTGCAATCAAATATACAAAGTCAAACTCACTGAAAACTGCAATAATTTTTTTAGATGCAGAAAAAGCTTTCGATAATGTTTCTTGGCACTTTATTTCTAAAACATTACAACAAATGGACTGTGGAGATACTCTTCTCAGAGTTTTTGACACAATATATTCGGTACAGAAAGCACGTCTCTTGATTAATGGTTCATTGACAACAGAATTCAATATTACTAAAGGTACTAGACAAGGTTGTCCACTTTCTCCACTTCTTTTTGACTTATCAATGGAAGTTCTCTCGAATTACATAAGAAATGATTCAAAAATTAAAGGTCTCATAATAGGAAACGAAGAACACAAAATCAAAAGTTACGCAGATGACGTAGTATTAATCTGTCAGAATCCCGGGCAAACAATTTCACATGTATATAACCATATTATCGAATATGCAAAGTTTTCCGGTTATAAACTTAACAAAACAAAGACGAAAATTATGACTTTTAATACAACAATAGATGAAGACAAGTATATCGAAGAAGTTTTTGGTTGTCAAATTGCTAAGGAACCAGTTAAATATCTGGGTGTCAATATATCTTCACAAAATAAGACACTTCTAAGGTCAAATTATCTGAAAATCTGGGGAGAAATAGAAAAGGATTTAAATCTGTGGTCTAAAATGAACATTTCCTGGTTGGGAAGGATATCAACAATAAAAATGAACGTACTTCCTAGATTAAATTTTTTATTTCAATTTTTGCCGATTGACATCCCTGACAGAATAATACAAAACTGGCAAAAACAAATAAACCGATTTGTCTGGAATGGAAAAAAACCGAGAATCAGATTCAAAGTGCTACAAGATGAAAAGAAAAGAGGTGGATTGGCATTACCTAATCTTAAACTATATTACTACGCTGCCTGTCTAACTTGGATCACAGAATGGATAAAACATCCCAGAAGTAGACATGTCATTCTTGAACGTGCGGACCTTGGACAAGGTTTCCACAAAGTTTTGTGGGATTCTACAACAAAAATTCCAAAAGATAAAGCACCAGAAGACTGTGATGTCAAAATAGCGTTAATGAAAGTGTGGAAAAAGTATAAGAAAAGAATAAGTTTTTCTCCACCATCTATAATGTCGCCTACCGAAGCATATCATGATAACGTCAAACCCAAACCGGGTGTCCATTTCACTTATAATGAAATGATAGAGCCCACAGGAGAAATAAAAAGCCTGAGCAAACTTCAAGAAAAATTGCAAAAATTGAACTGGCTGACTTACCTACAATTGAGATCCAACTTACAAAAAGACTGTTTATATCCTCAGCCATTTCGTGAATTAACAGAATTTGAGCAGTTAATATCCAAAAATGACTCTCACCTATTAGGGAAAATTTACAAGCTCCTTTTGAAATATGACACAGAAGAAGAACAAGTGAAAATCAATATGATAAAATGGATGCAAAATTTCGGAGAAAGGATCAATATGGATACATGGGAAAAACTTTGCACCTCTGAAATGAAATATACTGTCTGTCAAGAAGTGAAAGAAAATTGGTATAAAACATTTTACAGATAGTATTTGACCCCCAATATGCTCGCCCAAATGACTACTCCTGGAAAAAGAGGCGCCTGTTGGAAATGTCAAGACACAGACGGTTCCTACTTTCATGTTTGGTGGACATGTCCAAAATTACAAATATATTGGAAAAGAATTCATCGAGATCTCCAGCTGATGTTAGATATGAAGTTAACATTTGATCCTAAATCTTACTTACTCAGTATAGTGCCACCAAACCTGCCTTTGAATTTACATGATGTTTTTAAATATGCTACAACTGCAGCAAGAACGGTATTGGCAAGAACATGGAAACTAACTCATATACCCGAAATAGAAGACTGGAAAGAAAAATTGTTAGAATATGCTAGTATGGCAAAAATGACCTTTGAGTTAAACCTAAAATCCAATGAATCTACAGAACAATTTGATGAGAAGTGGGCGTTATTTTATACTTATATGAACTGCAATTAATTCGAATGAAGTATGTTGGTTTAAATATTTATAACAGGTAGTGCATTATTCTTTATGTTAATTAATGGTTAAGCAAAACTTAGAATATTTGATAAAAGGATATCAACACGATACAAGTAGAATAACCGAACGGTACTTTGTAATTATGTTTTATTAAGAAAATCTTTATAACACTGTATTGTTTTTATATAAATATACAATGATTTACCCTCCCCCTTTCTATTCCTGTACCCTCCCATTTATAAAAATAAAACTTTTTTTAAAAAAAAAAGATATTTGGAGGGTCAGAAATCCATGAGTTAGAGACTACACCTTCTTCTCTGATAGACGCCAAACGTACTCAAGAATCGACATGTGTTGGATCTTGACCTCTCTCAAAAAGAACATTGAATACATTAAAATCCTTCCAAAGATATTATCTGATCATAAACCAATTGAAGTAAAATGGAGTAAGAATTCTACCGGCACTTATAGATGGAAACTAAATGATGCACTATTTAATAAAAAAGCAGATATAGATAAATGCCGTATAGAACTCAACGAATTCTTTCAGAGGAACGAGACTCCAGATATAAGCAAAGCAGTTATTTGGGATTGCCTAAGGCGTACATGAGAGGCATTTGTATAGCCATTAACTGTAAAAATAAGAAGGAAAAAGAGAAACACTTGTCTAACTTACAAATGAAACTTAGACAACTGGAGAAGACTCATCAACATACAAACAACAAAAATGTTTTGAAAGAAATCAAGGAAGTAAGGCATGAAATCGATCTACTTTATGTGGAAGAAATGCAGAAGAAATTAAGATTCATTAAGCAAAAATATTTTGTACATGCAAATAAACCGGGCAAGCTCCTGGCGTCTATGATTAATAAAGAAAAACAGAAGAGGACGATAACGTCAGTTAAAATAGACGGACAGATAACACATCAAGAAGAGGATATCTCACAGTGTTTTGTGAAGTATTTAAAAAAACTTTATGGGACGACAACGCAGAAGGACCGACTGGAAGATATTAAAAGCTGTATTGCTCAAAACCATCTGAATTACCTCTCCAATGAAGAAAAAGCTTTCTTAAATCAAGATATAACACTGGATGAAGTACTACAAGCAATAAATAAATCGAAATTAGGAAAAGCGCCAGGGCCAGATGGTCTAACGGCCAGATACTATAAATCCTTCATAGTAGAGGTTGCCCCTATTCTCACAAAAGTAATGAATGAAATTCATAATACCTCTAAGATACTTGACACTTGGAAAGAGGTGCATATCATTCTAATCTTAAAAGAAGGAGCTGATCCAGCACTACCCTCTTCTTTAGTATGGCTCAAAGATTGGATGGAATTGACTAATACACGTTTACTGGATTTAGAGGGTTTTGATAATAGAAGTGGCTGGCACGGATACTTGTGGTATGACAAAATCAAGATACATACATCATTTCAACAACATAGGGTTAAATCTTCTTTATTCAAAATATGGCAAAAATACAAACATCTTTTAGAACCAAAGACTCCATTATGGGTTTCGTCGCAAGAAATGTTAACACTACGTCCACTAAGGCCAGCACAGTTTATTACATATCAAGATTTCAAGTGGGATGGAAATAAATGCTCGCTAAAAGACTACGATGAAGTTAAGGATCTTTTGACCTGGTTTCAATACCATCAGATAAACTCTGTCTTTCTTCAGGACTTGAAAACTGGATTTTCTAAAAACAAATCAATTTTTCAAAAACTTTTATTGGATACAAATGATCATTTAATATCCAAGATGTACACGTTACTGTTAGAACTTTATTTTGAGCAGGAAAGAATAAAACCCACTATGATTAGTTGGGCACAGATGTTGGGCCATGATATACTGTTAAATAAATGGGAAAGACTTTGGTCACAAGATATTAAACCCATACTGTCTCAATCATTAAGAGAAAATACCTACAAGATGATGTATAGGTGGTATTTAACACCTAAAAAACTGGCAATGTCTTACAAGTCAATAGGGCTGTTGATTCGGTTCGGCCCGAACTGAAAAACAGCCGAATTTCCCCTGATTCGGTGATTTTTAGTTCGGGACGAACCGAACTCAAAAATGGCAGGAAAAGGGGGGGGCGAATTCAGCAAGTTCGGGAATTCACGAATAAATCCGGCCAATTCGGGGCGGCAGTAAGCAGCATAACCGTCAGTAAACAGCATTCTCCTTCCCCGGCCAATCGGTGGCCAAGCTGGGTCTTCTTCTGGCCAATCAGTCAGGATTGAGTGCTGGAGGAATCAGCTGATGTGCGGCCCGGCCGGGGAGAGAGAGAGAGAGAGGGAAATCCTTGTGTGTGTGTGTGTGGGGGGGTGCCTGTGCACATTCGCTCCTTTCTGTGGCTGTAGGGGGCGTATTTTTTGGGGTACAGACCCCAAACTTTCAGCAGAGATTCAGACAAGCCTTCTTAAGAGACCACCCAAGTTTTGTAAACATTGGGTCAGGGGGTCTCGAGATATGGGCTCCCCCCTTTTTTCTTTCCATGGCTGCAGGGGATGCATTTTTTGGGGTACAGACCCCAAACCTTTAGTGGAGCTTCAGATGAGCCTTCTTAAGAGACCCCCCAAGTTTTGTAAACATTGGGTCAGGGGGTCTCGAGATATGGGCTCCACCCCTTTTTCCTCCTCCCTTTTCCATTTCCGTGGCTGCAGGGGGCGCTTTTTTGGGGATATAGCCCCCAAACTTTCATCATAGCTTCAGACAATCCTTCTTAAGATACCACCCAAGTTTTGTAAAGATGGGTTCAGTGGGGGCAGAAATATTGGCTCCCCCTTTTCTCTTTCTGTGGCTGCAGGGGGTGCATTTTTGGGGGTTCAGATCCCAAACTTTGAGCGGAGCTTCAGACAAGCCTTCTTAAGAGACCACCCAAATTTTGTAAACATTGGGTCAGGGGGTCCCGAGATATGGGCTTTCCCCTTTCCCCTATTGGGATGAATGGATCAGCTGATCCTGTGTGCATCTCCAGAGCAAAACGTCCCATGCCTAATTGGAATCGTCTTGGATTACAAGTCCTCCCCAGCCCCTCCTGATGGAACAGAAGACAGCCACAGTAAGACCCCTTTGGGGGCTTTAATCTATACTTTTTCTCCTGTGTGTGTGTGTGTGTGTGGGGGAAGCAGAGTCTGTGTGTGTGTGGTGAGGGAGCAGTTTCTGTGGGTGGGGGGGGAAGCCAAAGGGGGCTTTTGCCGGTTCTGCCTGGGGGTGTGTTCCCCCTCGAGTCTCTCTCTCCCTGGTTTGAGGGGGGGTTTCAGTTGTGTGTCTTCAGGTTTTCCCTCATTCATAAGAGCGGTTAGGTCTATTTGGATGCTTGCTCAAAACTGGTTTTCAAATGGTGACTTAAAGAATGCATTTGGAGTCCCATGCAAAAGGGGAAATTCCACCCCTCCTGCTCATTATGCATAGCTAGCTGCCTCTGTCCCTTTCCATGGTTTGCAAACTCCCAGGTGTCAGGTGTTGCTTTGCACAGTTGCAAAGGTGTTGCTTACAAGGTTGTGTTGCTCTGCAGTCGTGTTGCAATGCTTTGCAAATGTCTCAGCTGTTTGGCGGGGCTGGGAGCTTTGTGCGAGGGCGGCAAGCTCTGCTCAGACATGCACATTAAGGGTGGGGGGGACCCCTTTCGGGGCCCATATCTCAGCCCCCCCTGACCCAATCTTTACAAAACCTGGGGGGTCTTTCAAGAAACGTCCTTTGAAGCTCCGCTGAAAGTTTGGGACCTCTACCCCCCAAAATGCCCCCCCAGAGCCACGGAAAGGCGCGGTTGTGTTTTTAATGGCTTTATTTGGCTGAATTTTTTCCCCGAACTTTGAATTCCTGCCGAATTGCACGGACCTGAAGCGGGGGAGTTTGGACTGTCGCACACAGCTTGTCTGGACTTCAGGAGTTTACCTGGTAGCAACTTCACACCACACAGTTCTGCTATGTACAGTTTATTTACAATATCTACCAGAGTCCTTTGGCTGTTAACATTCACAGCTCTGAGCAACAGCATGCTCCGCCAGCATATATATTTCAGCAAGAGGTAACTCACATTCACTATACAGACTTATATACACATTCATGACCAATCACAGTTCACCTGAGATGAGTCATTCTGGAAATCCCCATTCCTGGCTGTACAAACTGGATCAGACCAGCCTCATCACATGACTTAGCTGTCACTCTGATCAGTATGATCTGTTTAGCAAACTGCAGACTAGGCATAACTTTGACATATGTTGACACGCCTCCCTAGTCAAATGTTTGTTAAACACAGCCATTTCTTTAAGTATTGAAATCTTTCAGTATTCAAACACTTAGTAAATATGTCTGCTACATTATTTTCAGAGGTACAATATTTCAGACTTATTATCCCTCTATTCACAGCATCCCGTACATTTTGATACCGTATATTAATGTGCTTACTCCTAGTGCGCACTCCCTGGTCATTTGCTAATTGTTGCGCTGCAGTATTGTCACACATTATAGTTATTGGTACCGTACATTCTATTTTCAAGTCAGACAGTAATTGAATGCACCATTCTGATTGTACTAGGCAATCACTTAAAGCTGAGTATTCTGCCTCACATGTACTTGTGGAAACGTGGGTTTGTGTTATTGTTTTCCACTGTACTAGGGATCCTAAAACATATAATGTAAATCCTGTTGTGGACTTGCCATCATTATGTTCACCCCAACTGGCATCACTGTAAGCCATTAATGCTGGTTTTTGATCTGCTTTCAGCACTAATTTGTTGGCGATAGTTCCCTTTAAATATCTTAGAACTCTCTTTGCCGCCACCCAATCCTTCTGGTATGGACAGGCATGTTTTCTGCATAATCAGTGAACAGCAACACATATATCAGGATCTGCATGCAAACAGTGTGTAAGGGGCAGGACAATGACTTTCTGGTGGCACAGCACTAGGATTTCGAGGTCTCAGGTTCATGGATGGCACCTGGCAGGAGATGGGATGGGGTGGGGCATTGGGTAGGGTTTTACATATTGATATACCTGAACCAAAAATAAACCCGAAATTAGCCATTTCGGTAATATTCGGATTTTGGGTTGACCTAGGAATCTGCTCGAAGCCGAATAGGCAATTCCCGAAAAAGCCAAATAATTATTCGGTGCTGGTAATGACAGACCAAGAAAGGGATCTTGGGGTAGAAGTGGGTCGCTCAATGAAGATGTCAACCCAGTGTGCAGTTGCTATGAAAAAGGCAAATTCCATGCTGGCCATAATTAGACGAGGAATAGAGAATAAAACTGTTGCTATCATACTGCCCTTGTACAAATCTATGGTGAGACCACACTTGGAATACAGTATGCAGTTCTGGTCACCACACCTAAAAAGGATATTGCAGAGCTTGAGAAGGTGCAGAAAAGAGCAACCAAAATGATCAGGGGACTAGAGCAACTGTCTTATGGGGAGCGGTTAAGACGCTTAGGGCTGTTTAGCTTGGAAAGAAGGTGGTTAAGGGGAGACATGAAAGAGGTCTATAAAATTATGCATCATATGGAGAGAGTGGAAAGGGCTTTATCATCTGGTTCCGTATTGTAACTTGTTGTCATAGGTGTTGTAACCTCATGCGCTTCACTCATGTTATACTTCTCCAGCAATTCACTTATTTTAGTCTCCTGGCTTAGTTCAAACCAACCATTCTCATTTCTGGAGACTTGCACCCCTAGGTAATTCTTAATTGAGCCTAGATGTTTCATTTTAAACATTTCCTGTATGGTCTGCATAAACCATTTCAACTGTTCCTTGTTGTGGTACATTAAACATACATCATCCACAAAAAGTAATAAATAACAGGTTTGTTTACATATTTCCACTTGATACAGACATGGATCAGACACACTCTGCTTAAACCCTTTTTTGGTTAAAGCATTTTTTATACACATATTCCATGCATGTCCAGATTGCTTTAAGCCATATAATGCCTTGTGCAATTTTAACACTGTGTTGGCATTTCGACATTGGAACCCTGGTATTTGATCAAGATATAACTCTTCCTCAATAGGTGCGTTCAGATATGCAGTATCAAAATCAAAATGATCAACTAGCATTCCTTCTGCTCCAGCCTTGGTTAATGCAACTCTTATTGTTTCCATGCGAATCGTGGGGGCAAATGATTCATAATAATCCTGTCCAACCACCTGCGTAAATCCCCTCGCAACTAATCTTGCCTTATATTTAACATTCCCATTTGGCAAGGTTTTGAGTCTGTACAACCAACAGCAACTCAGAGTTTTCTTATCTGCCGGCAATTCAGATAAGGAAAATACTTCATTTGACACCAATGAGTTATATTCCGCCTCCATGGCTTGCAGCCAAGCATTTTTTTCTTCTGAGGCTAAACTTAACACATCATTGTAATCAGTTGGAACTTTAACAAACACATGGTTAGCAGTTACACCATACCTTTGAGGTGGAACACCTTTTGTAGATCTAGAGGACACTCTTGGCACTACTCTCTGATCTGCACTTTGCACACTCTCAGAGTCTGCATGTATTGGTGACTGCACCTCCTGTTTTACCTCTGGCATGTTATCAGAATCATCATTCATAGGTAACAGTACTGTGGATGGTAATTGGTTTGCATGTATCTTAGGCCAATTAGCATCCTCACAGAATGTAGCTGAACGACTGAAACTTAATGCACTTTGGTTATTTACAAAACGGTAAGATTTCATTCCTGTCTGATACCCCAGGAATGTCAACTTTTTTGCTCTTTCACCACCTTTCCTACGTTGTTTCAGTGGTATATTGACCCATGCTTTACTGCCAAATATCCTGATATGATCCAAACTGGGATCTTTCCCATACAAAGCCTTGTATGGAATATTGTTTGTGGCACTTGTCCAAATTCTGTTTGAAATATAACAAGCATTTTTTGCTGCTTCAGCCCAGAACATTTTTGGCAATCCAGCATCAAGTAGCATTGATTTTATCATTGTTTGCAGTACTCCTCCCTTTCTCTCTGCAACACCATTTTCTTGACTCATGGATACATTAGCAATTCTATGTTCAATACCTTGAGTCTTAAACCAATGAGCCATTTCACCAGACATGTACTCGCCCCCAAAATCACTTTGGAACTTACAAATTTTATGCCCCAATTGCCTTTGCACATTGTTAGCCCACATCTTTATAGTATCACACACCTCTGACTTCTTTGCTATGGGATACACCCATGTGAACCTTGTGGCATCATCTATCAAAAGAAGAAGATATTTTCTTTTAGATATACTGTCTGGGAAAGGGCCTACCACATCGCTATGAATAAGATATAGAGGGTTTTTGTTACTCTTTCACTCCTTGGTGCAACTGGGTGTGCTTTAGACTTACTTTGCTTGCACACATCACAATCCAGATATGTTTTGCACCCTTCAACCTTCTCTTTGCCCAGCAGGGCAAGAGTTTTATTCAAGGTACCCCAGCCCACATCGCCAAGTTTTCTATGTAGCAAATGTATACATTTATGGTGTGGGTTTTTATTTAACACTGTTTGTGCTTTACCTGCCATGTTCTCTAGCACATACACATTATCTTTCAATTTCCCCACTGCCATAATTTTATCACCTTTGAGAATATTACAGCACTTATTTCTGAAAGTCACACTGAATCCAGAAGAATCTAGTGCACTTATACTTAATAAGTTTTTCTCAAGAGAGGGTATACAAAGCACATCATTGAATGTATGGTTTAAACTTCCAAACATTACACTTCCTTCACAGGAAACAGTTGCAGAACGTCCATCTGCCAAACTTACATGACCTAACGCCGATTGATGTGAGTTCATTAGTAGTCTTTCCTCCCTCACAAATATTTGTGAAGCTCCTGAGTCAATTATCCAAGAGTCATTCAGGGAGTCTGGACTCACTCTCACCAGCGTAGCTTGCTGTTTGGTCACAACTTGAGTCTTTTTTCCTTCTTTGTATTTCCTTGCAGCAGGTCAAAATCTTTGAATGTGCCCCTCTTTCCCACATCTGAAACATCTGACACGTAAAGCTACAGGTATAGGCTTTCTTGCTTCACAGACTTTTTCTTCACAGCTGAGGCTTGTATCCTTCCTTATCTCATGCTTGGCACAGCTCCCGGTCTGGCCGACTGCCAACTCCCGTTGCATATATCTCGTCTCTTCTGCTAATAATCTGCCTGAGATATACTGCAAGGTCAACTTTGCTGCATCTACAGATTCAAGGGCTGAGATAAGTGGGTCGAAACGCTCCGTCAGGGAACTTAAGACAATAAACACCTGGTCCTGGTCAGAAATCTGCTTTCCCCTCTGAGCCAGCAGTTGAAAATACATGGCTAAGGTATTCAAATGAGCTCTAACACTCTCATTTGGCTCCATAGTCTTTCTATAAATCCTTCTCATCAGGGAAATAAGGGATCCAGCCGTGTCTTGCACATATACAGCCTTGAGGCTATTCCAGGCATCTTTAGCTGACCCCTGTCCCGCCACATGCACCAACTGGTCATCAGCAACACTTAATATCAACATGGCTAATGCCTTCTGGTCTTTTAAACTTTCCTCAGGCGTGGGAGCTTGTGGGGGAGAATCCACATACGTCCACAATGACTCACGCTTAAGATAATGCTCCATTCGCAGGGACCACACGGCATAGTTATCTGCAGTCAGTTTATCAATCAGCGGGGCAGAAGCAGCTTGAGCCATGATATCTTCACTCACCGGCAGTAGCTGATTATCCTCCCCTGGTTCCTCCTCCGACTCTTTGTCAGAAACAACTGACCCGTCTGCAGACTGTACATCAAGGTCCTCAGCATCGCTGGCCTCTGTAGACATCCAAACCGCTCACAGCAGCAACTCACGGCAGTAGCTCACCAACTCCAATAGAACCTCCAGCTCTCAGCGCAGTCTATCTGGGCCCGTAACCCTGTCGCGCACAGCTTGTCTGGACTTCAGGAGTTTACCTGGTAGCAACTTCACACCACACAGTTCTGCTATGTACATTTTATTTACAATATCTACACAGAGTCCTTTGGCTGTTAATATTCACAGCTCTGAGCAACAGCATGCTCCGCCAGCATATATATTTCAGCAAGAGGTAACTCACATTCACTATACAGACTTATATACACATTCATGACCAATCACAGTTCACCTGAGATGAGTCATTCTGGAAATCCCCATTCCTGGCTGTACAAACTGGATCAGACCAGCCTCATCACATGACTTAGCTGTCACTCTGATCAGTATGATCTGTTTAGCAAACTGCAGACTAGGCATAACTTTGACATATGTTGACACGGACTTTGGCATATCCCGAATCTAAACGGGCCGAATTCAGCCGAATCCGAACTATAATGAATTTTTTTTAATTCAACAGCCCTACAAGTCAATGTCCCCGAAGTGTTGGAAATGTAATACTGAAATAGGTTCATTTCATCATATGTGGTGGACTTGTGAAAAAGCGAAAAAAATTTGGGACATGATTTATAATAAAATAAGGTTGATTATACAAAACAATGTACCTAAAACACCTGAGATGATGTTATTAAGCATGATACCAGATTCTATTTTGACTCAAAGAACATTTTTGATTTATGCCACCACTGCTGCAAGATTAATATATGCAGCTAAATGGAAGACAATGGAAATTCCAGAGAAAAAACTGTCACTTGAAGTAACTGTCATGCCAGGTTCCCAAACTACCTTTAAAAAAATTGGGGAAATTTAAAAAGCAACTTGGTAGGGTCCCATGAGAATACACTTGAAGTATGCATGCTAAGGGCAACATTTAGAGTTGGGGCCTGAAAGATTTGAGTGTGTGGGGTAGAGGATAGAAAAGGTTCAAATGCACCATGGGAGAGGAAGAAGAGAGGCAAGATTCACATTATGGTTCAAAAACTTTATATTGGAAATATGAAAGGTTAAATTGCAAAGATGCTGCACATTTAAGCATATCTAAGCATACAGCCCTATTTATGACGATAGTCCCTCAGTGTGAAGAAACAATGAATCATATGTCTGTGTGCACAAAGTTCTGTCAAGTTGCCGCCAACTTCTGGCAACCCCTTATGGGGTTTTCAAGGCAAGAGACTAACAGAGGTGGTTTGCCAATGCCTTCCTCTGCATAGCAACCCCGGTATTCCTTGGTGGTCTCCCATCCAAATACTAACCAGGGTTGACCCTGCTTAGCTTCCAAGATGTGACGAGATCGTGCTATACCATGCTGCCTTCCCTCATCAGGAATTGATATAGGTAATGAATAATCACATGGAGTCTGAAACTGGGGGAAACTGCCCCTGCCATTTCTGAATAGCAGCCCTGGTGCATACCACTTGGTATCTCAGCCTTCATCCTGCCAACAGTAATTAAGGTCTGTAGAATTCTCATCAGTTGCCACTATAAAACATTGACCTAATATACCACAAAAATTCCAGAGGCTACGGCTTCAATTAACCTTTCATAAATGAAGCCAATCAACCAAAATTTTGTTTTTTTAAAAAAAAACCATACACACAGCACATGTTTCAGATACCTATTTTTAAAGTCATTAAATCACATTAATAACCTTCAGAATACATAATTTTGTGGGTGACACAGACACTATTTTTACAGCTGTTCTTCAGAGAAAGAATAAGTTTCTCTTCATTAAAGACTAATGAGTGACATTACATTTAAGTGCTCGCATTAGATATGCTTCTTTGAATTTAATGATGAAGCAATGAGGCCTTTAATTAAATAGTCAAAAGTCTCCACTGGGAGAAACAAAACAAATTTATCTGCAGCTTTCCCCCCTACTTTCTAAAAAATAATAAATAAAAAGAATCTATTGGTAAGTTGTTAAATTTCTAAATTCAGGCTGGTTTGCTAATCTTCCTTCTGAAAGTTTACCCCAGTTTTTGAAGTCTACGTCATGGGATTAAACAAATCCTGTCACAATTATAATAATAACCACATCCTTTAATATGTTCTTGTGGTTAATAAATACATGTTCAAACTGTATCCTGTTTCAGTTATTGGTTGTGAACAAGGGTGGGTGGGGTATATGCCTAATAAGTAGTTATGCTTATCACACATCTGTTGGTTAGCTCATGTCCTGCTTGTGTATGGACAGCAGAGAGCAAAATTATTCAGTGAGCTGTTTGGATGCATTGGATCAAATCTGGATGTGTCTGTGTGATTATACTGCTTTCTTGTCGATGTGATCCTGGTAGTCTGGGGCCAAGGTCTTCCATGGTTGTTTTGAAGTTCAAAGCAGCTCGGGATGGGCAGAACTGGACAGGGTAGAGATAGAACATGTTCTGCTGCAATGTACCTTCTACAGCGACATAAGAGCGCAGTACATTCTCCCCATATTGTCACCCTTTCTTGGGAGATCAGAAGAAGCTAACATTTTCCTTCTCTTAGCAGACTCCTCTCGGGAGATAACCATTCAAGTAGCCAAATACTGCCTCTGATCTAGTGGGATTTGTAAATGGCTAATTGAAAACCTTAGAAGATCTTTCTTCCTCTTCTTCAAATCATCCCTCCCAGAATCATCAGCTTTTATTATTTTATTTTATTATTTTAACCTAACTTTGATTTTTACTCAGAGCTGATATTGTATCAAAATCAAACTTGATTGATGGACATGGTAGAGGTGACAGGAGATGAGCGGTTTAACCCAATTGTCCTGTTACATTATCCAGATCTAAATGGTCCTTCTTCCTCTCTGGGGAAACTTATAGGCAACTAGGGCTGTTGAAAAAAAAATCGGTAAAATTCAGATTTGGCAAAATTCAGCTCGTTTTTATTCGGGAAATGCTGAAGTCCAAAATCCCCCACTTCGGGTCTGTGCAATTCGGCATGAGATCCAGAGTTCGGGGAAAAATTTGGCTGAATAAAGCCATTAAAAACACAATCGCGCCTTTCCGCGGCTCCGGGAGGGCATTTTTGGGGGTAGAGGTCCCAAACTTTCAGTGTAGCTTGAGGGGACCCTTCTTGCAAGAACCCCCATGTTTTGTGAAGATTGGGTTGGGGGGGCTGAAATATGGGCCCCAAAAGGGGTCCCCCCTCCTTAATGTGCATCTCTGACAATGGGGGTTTGCAATTAGCAGAGCTTGCTGCCCACTCCCGAAGCTCCCAGCCCCAAGAAACAGCTGAGCTGGGGGGAGCAAGGGCGGGGCAGGTGCGAAGAAGTTTGCAAAGCAACACGTTTGCAACCATGCAAACCATGCAAAGCAACACGTGACGCCTGGGAGTTTGCAAACTATGGAAAGGGACAGAGGCACGCTAGCTATGCATAAGGAGCAGGAGGAGGTGGAATTTCCCCTTTTGCATCG
The DNA here is from genome assembly GCF_029931775.1 of Euleptes europaea. Taxonomy (NCBI): domain Eukaryota; kingdom Metazoa; phylum Chordata; class Lepidosauria; order Squamata; family Sphaerodactylidae; genus Euleptes; species Euleptes europaea. The sequence continues at coordinate 46,708,890 of NC_079312.1, read as the reverse complement.
GACTCGGGACCAGGCAAATGCATTCTTTAAGTCACAATTTGAAAACCAGTTTTGAGCAAGCATCAAAATAGACCTAACCAATCTTATGAATGAGGGAAAACCTGAGGGCACACAACTGAAGCCCCCCCCCCTCAAACCAGGGAGAGAGAGACTCGAGGGGGCACACACACCCCAGGCAGAACGGGCGAAAGCCCCCTTTGGCTTCCCCCACCCACCCACCCACCCACAGAAACTGCTCCGTCCCCCCCACACAGACTCTGCTTCCCCCCCACACAAACACAGGAGAAAAATTATAGAGAAAAGCCCCAAAATGGGTCTTACTGTGGATGTCTTCTGTTACATCTTCTTCGCACCTGCCCTGCCCTTGCTTCCCACAGCTCAGCTGTTTGTTGGGGCTGGGAGCTTTGGGCATGGGAGGCAAGCTCTGCTAATTGCAAACCCCCATTGTCAGAGATGCACATTAAGGGTGGGGGGACCCCTTCCTGGCCCCATATTTCGCCCCCCCGATCCAATCTTTACAAAACTTGGGGGTTCTTGCAAGAAGGGTCCTCTGAAGCTATGCTGAAAGTTTGGGGGCTCTACCCCCAAAAAGGCGCCCCCTGCAGCCACGGAATGGTGCGAATGTGTGCTGTAAATGGAATAAAAATGCATATTAAGGGGGGGACCCCTTCCGGGGCCCATATTTCACCACCCCGATCCAAACTTTACAAAGCTTGGGGGTTCTTGCAAGAAGGGTCCTCTGAAGCTATGCTGAAATTTTGGGGGCTCTACCCCCAAAAATGCGCCCCCTGCAGCCATGGAATTGCTTGAATGTGCACATGCACCCCCCTCAAGGGGGATCTCTCTCACACAAACAGATACTCTCTCTTTCTCTCCCCGGGCTGCGCAGCAGCTGGGCTCATGCACTCAATCGCGACTGATTGGCCAGAAGAAGACCCAGCTTGGCCACCGATTGGCCGCGGGAGAATGCTGCTTACTAACTGACGGTTATGCTGCTGCAGAGAACCCCGGATTTGCTGAATTTATTTGCTGAACACCCCGAACTCGCTGAATTCGGCTCCCCGTTTTCCCGCCTTTTTTTCAGTTTGGTTCCATCCGAACTAAAAACTGCCGAATCAGGGGAAATTTGGCTGTTTTTCGGTTCGGGACGAACCAAATCGACAGCCATATAGGCAACTGTATGTTCATGTTTTCCCCTGTGATACAGCTAGGAGCTTGGGGGCAGGAGACACCTTGACTGGGAAAACTGGCACAAGTTGAGTGCACCCTTTACCAGAACTCTCCTGTTCTGTACTGCTTTGAACTAAAAAAAGAAAACAAAAAAAAAGTAAAAAAAAAAATTGAGATCCAGATATTGGATTTCTCATGCTTTGACTAGTTATACCATAACACATACTTATAGCTGTGGTATGGAGAGTTGAGAGTAATTTGCATAAAAATTGTCTGCAAAAAACAATAACCCCTCCCAATCTGAATGTTACAATACGCTCAAGAGGAACAGAAATCTCTTTGTCCAACAGGGAATATAAGAGAAAGAAGTAACTAACAGCGCATTCCTGAGAGGAATGCCTGTGTTGGACTTAGGAGGCAAACTAGTGGCGTTGCCTCCTAAGTAGGTTTCGACACCGCCAAAACCTCTGCTCGGTGCAACCCCCCCTAAAAGGTGGCATATCTCACGAAAAATAAAAGGGGGCGTTCCCGAGCTGAAACGGCTCAGGAGGTCACCTAACGTCGGCCCTGGCTGGCATCGGAATGCTCTGGGAATGCCTCCTGGGGCGCCGGAACGTCTCCCGGGTTGCCGCTGTGGCCTGTGCCGGCGCTGGGGCCACTAATGCTAGCGTGCGCCTTCTGGGCGCCGGCGCTGTGGGCCCTTGTGCCGGTGGAGGCCTTCGTCGGCCTCCTAAGGGCTTTGGTAAGTGCCGCCAGCTCTTCTCAGGAATGCGCTGTTAAACTGAGAAAAAAAATCACAGTGGCTTACATCTGTCAGACAGAATCGTTATCACTAGGTGGGTAGCCCTCCTCCAGTTTGTCCAAAAGAATTAACAGTTTTTACTAACAAAAGATAAAACAAAGCCTGCTCTTTTTATTAGCATCTGGTAAGGGAAACAACACCCAATGCATAGTAAGGGGGGAACACATTTGCTGAGTACAATGTGAAGCAGATGTAATTTTCACCTCTAATGTGGAATCTTACTGAGCTCTTGCTAATGCTATCCATGGAGAGGAAAGAATATTGGTGGGAAATGCATCATTCAGTGATCATGTATTAATACAACAGGAATTCTACCATGTATTACTGCAGTGACTACAACTACCACATATGATGTTACCTGCCCTGAGCCGGCTTTGGCCGGGGAGAGAGGGCTATAAACCATAAAATAAATAAATAAATAATACCATTGCACTTTGGGAAGACAAATGTTTTTAAAAAGAAGAGCTAGTCTTGTGTTTAGCTAATCTGCAGATTTTGGGGTGAAAATATCATCATTTAACAGTCTCCCTCCACCTAATTCTTAAGATCCCGATTCATTAGCATGTAGTCACCCAGAGTTCGCCGTATGTTCCGTTTTGAAAAGTCTTGTTTTCAAACTAGTCCACTTCTGACTCAACTATAAAAGAGCTATATGCCCTTTGCTTTGATACTTTGCCCAGAAAGCAACTTGGTCTCAACGAGCATGTCATCTTTTCTACAAGCAAAATTGGAGATCTTGAGAAAAGGGCAGTGAAGAAGGTAATTTGGGGCCAATAGAGTTACTACCTGAAGAGCTCCAAACTAAGTAACATTGTGCAACCCTGACAGAATTACATCTTACATGTGTCAGAAGTTCAGAACATTACCAGCACTCTGTTTTACTCTGTTTTTAAATTGTTTTACAGTTAGGATGGACGTGTCCTCTCTTTTCCAAGAGTATTTCTACTAATACTAAGGAAGAGTTCCTTGCAATTAGGAACAGGTGGCAAGCCTAATTATAAGGTAATCACCTTGATGCAAATTGTGTACCGTTTCAGCCCAAACAAGGTTGTCCCCGGCATGAAGTGAATGTTTTAATTTGGAGTGAACTCCGTGTGCACTCTGGAGTCCTTCAGGGACATGCACTGAGTCATCTGCCTCGAAATTAGCCAACAACATTAGCTTTGCATTTAGAAACATCCAAAAGTTGCCCATTTACAAGTGAAGGTTTGTTCAAATTCCAGCCTTTGCGTCAAACTTGTTTTCAGTTCTGCTACACGTTCATTGAGTTTATGCTTTATTATCTGCTCATGTATAATAGGGGGGAAATAACATATCCAGCTATTATCATGTTTCTCTGATGCCATATGCCCCAAAGGAGAGAATCGAGCATCAGGGCTGCCTTGTATAAAAGGGCAGTTCAAAATGTTTTCTTTCTGGATAGAAGCTGAAAAGGGCCGATCTGAGGGGGGGGGGAAGAGAAAGAAAAGAAAAAAAAAGTGGTATGAAATTTGGTCAAGATGATCTAGGAGCCCCGTGGCTCAGTGTGGTAAGCTGCAGTGCTGTAGTTAAAAGCTCTGCTCACGACCTGAGTTCGATCCCAGCAGAAGTCGGGTTCAGGTAGCCGGCTCAAGGTTGACTCAGCCTTCCATCCTTCTGAGGTTGGTAAAATGAGTACCCAGTTTGCTGGGGGTAAAGGGAAGATAACTGAAGAAGGCAATGGCAAACCAACCCGTAAACATAGTCTGTCTTGTAAATGTCAGGATGTGATGTCAACCCATGGGTCAGAAATGACCTGGTGCTTGCACAGTGGACTACCTTTACCAAGATGATCTACCAAAGAGAAGCACTGGGAAGTTGCAGGAGTGCTATTCTCTCTTTTGGAAGGACATGTGCTGCTTTAGGAGAGCATACCTTTCCTGTGCTTGCTTGTTCTTCCCAGCCACACTGCTTGTTTTTGTACATATAGCAAATGTTTGCTTACAAACCACTGTCACTGGGATCTCAGCTAGTAGAGCTGCCCCTGGAATTTTCCTATCACTAGTGGTAGGAACTACCTACTACCACCACGAGTGGAAGTAAGGAGTGTGAAGCACTAGCATATAAAACTCAGGCTGTAATCCTCTGCACCTGGGAGTAAGGCCTACTGAGCATAGTCAAATTTATGTCAGATTATAGACACAAGGACCGGATGATGTTATAAAAACAAGGTTCATCACAGAAATAGTCACATGAGCACATGAAGCAGCCTTAAACTGAATCAGACCTTTGGTCCATCAAAGTCAGTATTGTCTACTCAGGCCGGCAGCGGCTCTCCAGGGCCTCAGGCAGGGGTCTTTCATATCACCTACCTGCCTAGTCCCTTTAACTGGAGATGCTGGGGATTGAACCTGGGACCTTCTGCATGCCAAGCAGATGCTCTACCACTGAGCCACAACACCTCCCCTCAGCATCATTTGGCACTGATTTGACTTATAATCAGGGACCAGATCAATGCCTAGCTGACTGGCAAGTTCTCTTTAGGCTAGCAATCTTGTTGGACTATATTGGTTACCTCAGTAAAAGGGCTCATCACTTGGGTATTGTTGGTTTTATTTACTTATTCACTGAAAAATTATATATCCCATCTCTTCAATTTAAAATACATGATCCACACAGAATTAAAACCAGTCAATTAACAACTGGATCATTAATAAATAGTTTAAAAAAGTCACAGTACCCTGCTAAAAACAATTATAATAAACCAGAACACTGAACATTAGTCATCCAACTGTTCCTGAAAGGAGTTGCCTTGCATATCCTGTGAAAAATAGCTAGGAGCTTTGCAGACCACTTTTCATAAAACAGGCTAAAGCTGTACCAGACTGAGATCTGCCTGAACAGGATCACGCATGGCAAATAGGTCAAACAGTGAAAAGCAATTGCTGTGTGGTCATATGTGGCTGGGCAAGGTTGATACAGGCAGGAGCTGCTAGACAAATTTGGCTGACAATAGTCTTAGAAGGAGGTAAATCTGTTACTCCCCTGTCCTGGATTACCCGGGCTAGGCTGATCTTGTCAGTTAGTACTTGGATGGGAGACAAGCAAGGCAGTCTATGGTTGCTACTCAGAGGCAGGCAATGGCAAACCACCTCTGTTCCTCTCTTGCCTTGAAAACCCTATGGGGTCACAATAAGTTGGCTATGACTTGACGACCCTTTCCACCACCACCAAATCTGTTACGGATTGAACTGATGGTCACTCATGTGTAGCAGTTCCCCTGTTACCCGATCAGAATTCTCTCCTAGGAATGTTTGTCTTGTGTTTAATGTACAGCCTGCTTATTGGTGCTTATTGCAGCAAACTACTTGCTGAGGCACTAAGGCCATGACAATACAGATTATTATTTGTTTTCCCCTCACAAGCCTTGCATTCTGTGTACTTACCTTCAGAAGCGAGGTGGGTGGTGACCAGACACAGGGCTTTTTCATTGGTGGCACCTTAGTTGTGGAATGCCCTCTCACGTCAGCCTTACCTGGCATCTGTGTCACTCTCTTGTAGATGTCAGATCCATACATATATTTTTTTACCCAAGCTTTTAACTAAGGTGTTGATCTTTTAGAATTGTTTGAATGGTCTACTCTAGCCTGAAGACTATCTTCAATGGCTTATTTTTATCCTCTGGGTTGTTTTTCATGGTTGGACAGTTTTATTGAGTTGTTTTTAGCTATGATCCACCTTCAGCTGGTCTCTGGAGGGATGGTATTATATATTTTCTAAATAAATTAATATGACTGGGGGGAGAAACCTTATTAAAGAGTTCTCAGTTCATTATATGATATGATATCCAACGTGGTGTAGTGGTTAAGAGCAGTGGTTTGGAGTGGTGGACTCTGATCTGGAGAACCAGGTTTGATTCCCCACTCTACACATGAAGCCAGCTGGGTGACCTTGGGCAAGTCACTCTCTCTCAGCCCCACCTACCTCACAGGGTGTCTGTTGTGGAGAGGGGAAGGGAAGGTGATTGTAAGCCGGTTTGAGTCTCCCTTAAGTGGTAGAGAAAGTCGGCATATAAAAACCAACTCTTAATACAATACAGTACAATATAACTTTTATTTATATTCTGCCCTCCCCCGGCAACATCAATGACTGAAACACAGAATGAGTTGTAGCTGTACCCTCCAGCATTAATTGTCACCCCTCCAAGCTGAAAAATCTTGTAAAATTGTGGCTTTTCATCTTAGCATAGACATTCAGAACAAAAAGCTCAAATGGAGCAAGGCTATATCAACCTTTTCTTTCCAGGAAATAGCCGTCAACATTTAGACTTCGCTGAGTTCCACAAGAGTATTCACTGTAATTATGAATAATTCTTTCAGCTTCTTTCTAGACATTCCAGTGACTGATGTGGTACATCTATCTCAAAGAGTGCACATCAGTCTTTTATCCTGTACATTCCTGTACTCAACACTGATTTGATTACAGGCCCTAGGCTAACACAGGTCCTGCTCCCCTCTCCCCCGCTGGGTGATCTAGAAAAGCCCTTAGAAGTTGAGGAGCTGGAGAGTTCTGGCCTGCCTGGCTCAGCCTCACATTATGGATGCTTATAACTCAGGTCTTTGCTTCTACAACAACAGCTACAGCTAGGAGAGGATTAGAATGCATGTTTGCTTGCACAATTTTAATATGGGCTGGGATAAGCTACCCATCATTGACCGCTTACTCTTACAGTTCCATATGTCTTCTCTTTCCTTGCACTCTCACAGAGAATGAAATGGACAGGGAGGAAGCATGAGTTATCCAAAGGGCAAACAATTTGATAAAGCATAGAAGTTCTATTATCATGGGCCTCTGGAGCATTTCTCCATGTTAGAGTTAGGAAAGGCATCAGTGACTAGGGAAGGAGGATTGGGGGTGATGATAGGCCAACTCAAAAGCAACTCTGCTGTTGCTCCCAGCTACTAGTTTGCTAAAGGAAGCAAAGATGTGGACAGAATTCTTCATACTGGATGCCAAGGTACCTGGGTAGTGCGAGAAGGGTTGACATCATGGCAGGGGAATCCATCCCCTGAACTGGGAAGCCTCCCTACCACCTCCAGGAAACTGGCCTTCCTTGAACTCCAAAGCAATTGCTCAGCCTTTCCTAAACATCTCTGAGCCCTAGGGTTGCCAACCTCCAGGTGGTGGCTGGAGATCTCCTGCTATTACAACTGATCTCCAGCCGATAGAGTTCAGTTCAACTGGAAAAAATGGCTGCTTTGGTAAATGGACTTTATGGCAATGAAGTCCCTCCTCTCTCTAAACCCTGCCCTCCTCAGGCTGTGCCCCCAAAATCTTCAGTTATTTCCCAATCCAGAGCTGTAAGCCCTACTGAGCCCCCAAAGAAAAGCTAAAAACCCACTTTAATAAGTATCATCATTGTAATTCTTCAGTTACGACATATTGTTCAGGCTGTCTGCTTCATGTACCCAGACATTCACATACTCTGTTTCCTGACAGAAAGGAAGGTAGAGTTTACTGAGACATGCACAGCTTCCTATTTTGTCTTAAGCATGACTATTGTTTAATGTGATAATTAAAAAACAAAGCTAGATTGTCAGCCAGCACCAAAATACATTAGTAGGGAGACAGAGAACTAACAGCTTTGCACCTCCATCTGTTCTGTCACTGAAAGCTAATGATTTTTTTAAATATCTGAGCAATTAAAAAAAATCATTAACTTGGAGTCTGGCTAAAGCATGATTTCTTAACAAATAAGTTATTATTAGCATATTACTGAGAAAATGATAAATAGCACATGTCCGGTCAACAAGGCCTGATTCAGCATGTGACTATTGTGAGTAGTATTCTTCTGGAATGTAATATAGGATGCTCGGTCACATGCCGTTTCTCTTAGTCATACAAAATACAAGGTACAAAACTCATATATACACATTATATGCTGACAGGTGCAGTTCATTTTAGTAAAAAAGGACATCACCCCCTCCCCACAAAACCAGACTTCCTCAGCTTACCACAGGTGAAAGCATGTAGGAGTCTTATCTCCTTCACCCATCCTCATTAGTATGGTGTTTCTTGCAGCAAGTTACTCAAAAAGTACCCTTTATCTCTCTTTTCAAGTGACAAAACCAACCAAACAGCTCTGGAGTCATCCATCAAACCCTCTGTCTTTGCTTTGGTGGCCAGGAACATATGATTTTCAAGCCCCCGTTACCTAGGTCTGTATAATTTCTGCTTGACAAGGCCCATGATCTTTGGGTGGGGGGGAGATCAAAACCAGGGCTGGTCCAAGCCAGTAAGGAACATATGAGAATGATGTGCCATCAGATACTAGTCTGAAGATACATGAATGCTGGGGAATCTACATTGACATAATGCTCAGTAGGGATACCAGCATAATATTATTATCAATGCCAAACAACTCTGCCAATGTCAGTGCTGAAAATGGGCATTGGTGGGGGAGGAGCTGAATCCAAAGCTCTGTAATACTTCTGTCCCTTCTCACTGCAGTAGTGTTGCCAGCTCTGGGTTGTTTTTTGGGAGCAGAGCCTAAGGAGGGCGGGTTTGGGGGAGGGGAGGGACTTCAATGCCATAGAGCCCAATTTCCAAAGAGGCCATCTTCTCCAGGTGAACTGATCTCTATCGGCTGGAGATCAGTTGTAATAGCAGGAGATCTCCAGCTAGTACCTGGAGGTTGGCAACCCTACACTGCAGTCTTCTGTGCTTGTAGAAATCCTGATCCTGGGAGCCAGGAGACCTTGAGAAGCAGTATGTGGGGCCAGCAGGGCATTGGCAGTGGGAGGGGGGAATTGGCAGGAATCTGGCACAAGTGGAAGTGCCACTTACATGAATAGAACGAAACATAGGATCTGCAGGGTAAGATGCATTGCATAGAAAGGAGTCCCTGTGTGCCGTGGGCCATGGCCCTCCACAAACAGATAAGGTTCCGCAAGATATTGGTGAAGCCAACAGAAATGAGAGCCCCCTTTTGAGTGTACACTGGTCCCTCCCTTCCAACCTGAGAGGGTGTCAATCTCAGTTAGTAGTTTACCAACTGCTGTGGGCCAGTATGCTGTCTGTTAACGTTAAAGGGGGGTTGGGTTTTCTCGGCTCTCTCCATGCAGCCCTACAACAGGTGCAGAGGCAAGGGTGTTCTCTAGTCCCAGCATCATTCCAACAACTCGTGAGACTTATATCAACACCACTAGTTGTGTGACCAGTGTTGCATCTAGTAGCTTCTCTACTGGATACCCAATTCTTGTTCTAGTAGGGTTACTAAGCTTCTGCAAACTGTTTAAGTGGTGATAGGTGCGGCCGTCCCTAACATGGGCATGCAGTGATTGGGACAGCGCTCATGCAGCTTTCAAAGGAACAGGAGCCTTGCTAAAACTAGAAAGGTGGCAATCCCATTAGTGCAACTTGCTTTCAAAGCTTGTTCCATCCCAGATGCTGTTCAATACTCAGTTTAAATTGTTTCGTACCTTATCTGTCTTAGAGTGTTGGGTTGATAGGCATCTGTTCCCATACCCCGTTTATCACATATCTCAGCTATCTGCAGGATAAGAGAGTCTCACTCGGTTTCGTCCTGGAATCCGGAGGTGTTGAAATGTAAACTGTGATCTCAAGTAAGATTTCTTTTCTTTTCTTTCGACACCTACTGAAAGTGAGTGGGATATCAAATAAACTGCACTAGCTTTAGTGGGCAGTTGTCATGGTGGGACCATAGGGCAGCTCTTCCCATAAGTCACTAAGAAGACTTAACAAAAACTAATAGTGCATTACTTTCTGATTTTTACACCACCCTTGACCATTTCAACAGAAGGCCTTGTGCATCTAAATAAGCACAGACAACGAATGGTGCCTTAATTTTCTACTGGGAAAGGAGGTGTGTTAATTGAATAAATAAACAAACACACCTAATTAAAAACAAACACATGATGTTTAATCTGAAAAAGAGGGAGCAGATGGCTATATAATATTGTTTTTCTGATATTATGTAGAAACTCCTGCCTCATTTGTTTTGTAGTACATTAATTGTGTGCGTGTGTATGTGGTAGATTTTGCCCTCAAAGGAAGATTTGCTTCATTAGTTCCACTTTATGCCCTGAACATATATTGATTGAACACATCTTAAAGAAATATGGGAATAGGAAAGTGTAGCATTAGTAGGCATTATTCTATGGTGTGATAGGATACCATAACAATAGGGATGATCCTTTCTGATACTCTTCCCATTTCTCCCATTTCTCCGTTATACTATTTTGCGTTGTATGATAGCCATGTTTCTACCACTCCGTCATCTAACTTTTTCCTTGGAAACATAACATAAGAACATAAGAAAAGCCATGCTGGGTTAGGCCAAGGCCCATCAAGTCCAGCAGTCTGTTCACACAGTGGCCAACCAGGTGCCTCTAGGAAGCCCACAAACAAGACAACTGCAGCAGCAGCATCCTGCCTGTGTTCTAAAGCACCGAATATAATAGGCATGCTTCTCTGATCCTGGAGAGCATAGGTATGCATCATGACTAGTATCCATTTTTACTAGTAGTCATGAATACCCTTATCTTCCATGAACATGTCCACTCCCCTCTTAAAGCCTTCCAAGTTAACAGCCGTCACTACATCCTGGGGCAGGAAGTCCCCCAATTTAACTATGCATTTTAAGAGTATTCTTTCAGTCCAGGTCTGAAGCCAGCCCATCTTTTAGCTACTCTGTAGCAAAGAAGTGATATGTCACAGGAAGAAACCCCTGAAATTATATGCAGTTGGCCCATTGTTTCCAAGGATTATCAATTATCAAGGACAATTGAAAACACAGTTGCTGGGAGATTACTGAGTCCCTCTAGGAATAACCCTTGTAGTACATTTTGACATGTACACTGGACACTGACCATCTTTCCTCCTTGCCTTCACCATATATAGTTGGTTATGAGATCAATTTTTTTCTTTCTTTTCTTCATACTCGAACAGTACTATTGGAATTCTTTGGGAACAATGGAGTGACTTCATATAGTTTACAGACTTCTCCTCCCTTAGCATAGCACAGGGTCTATTAGTTTATAGCCACTTTTGTTTGGTGAAGGCAGGAAAAAAGATAGTCCCAGCTTAGTGAAAACAATGTACCAAGAAATCTCCTAGTGACGGTGTGCCCAACATTTGGAAGAATAGATATAAAGAAAACACCCTAAGGCCATTTATGCATGGTCAATTTTGAAGCTCGTTCAAAGCTCTTTTTACAAATGCGACTTTAAAAATCCCTATTCATGGTCCCGACGCAAAAGGAGAAGTTCCACCCCCCATGTGCCTGCTTCTTCATTCATTTGCATATCCATTAGCATGTGCATAGCTAACTCGCCGCTGTTGTTTTGCATGGTTCCCTCTGGTTATTCTTCGCAGCAGCAGCGGAGCAAAGACAAAAGGTCGCGTTAAGTGGGCTCTTTTGTAATGCGAATCAGGTCTCCGCTGGCTTCGCAGTCACTTCCGGAATGAAGCTTCAAAATTCAAAAAAAATATGTGGGGCAATTCATCCTGAAACGCGCTGCTAATTACCATGGAAAAATTGCCTAAGTCTGGCTATATTTGCTATAGTGGTGGCATGGTTGAAGACTTAAATTGCTTCTGCATTGAGGGGTCTCAAGCACATGCCCTAACATTATGTGCATTGGAACACAGGTAGGACAATTCTGCTGCAGTTGTCTTGTCTGTGGGCTTCCTAGAAGCACCTGGTTGGCCACTGTGTGAACAAACTGTTGGACTTGATGGACCTTGGTCTGATCCAGCATGGCTTTTCTTATGTTCTTATGTTCTTAACATCTGTGACTCACTTCCCATATAGATCTGACAAGGTGTCTCTATGCCAGTGGGCATACTCCTCATGAAAACATAGTTCTGTTAGCCATGCTCTCTGAGGCTCATTCACTTGTTCATCTTCCAACATTACATATGCGCTCAATTGTCAACAATGCCCTTCCACTTTCCATGTCAGACAAAAAGGTCAGTCCCTGCACAAGAGAATTAATGCGCACAAATATCACATCAAAAATCACAACACTCAAAAACTAGTGGGAGAATATTTTAATCATCCAGGATATTCCATTGCTGACCTAAGAGTGGCGGTCCTCAAAGTAACTTTGTAACTTCAAGGTGAGATGACAACATGAGATTGCCAAGCTTGAGTTCATTCACAAATTCAGAACGATGGTCTCCCCAGGGCTGGATAGGGACATGGGTTTCTTATCTCACTGCCCCAAGCATTTCCCCTAATCAAGCTGATTACTATGTGCATAATACTCCAGCGTGGTGTACTGGTTAAGAGCAGTGGTTTGGAGTGGATTCTGATCTGGGGAACCGGGTTTGATTCCCCACTCCTCCACATGAGCATCAGAGGCTAATCTGGTGAACTGCTTCCCCACTCCTACACATGAAGCCAGCTGGGTGACCTTGGGCAAGTTACAGCTCTGTTAGAGCTCTCTCAGCCCCACCTACCTCACAGGGTGTCTGTTGTGGGGAGGGGAAAGGAAGATAATTGTGAGCCAGTTTGAGTCTCCCTTAAGTGGTAGAGAAAGTCGGCATATAAAAACCAACTCTTCTTCTTCATCATCTTTGCTACACCCCTCCCACCTTCTGGCTGAATTATAAGGAATTAGAGATTTCCATTCCTACTTGTATCTGGTGAAGGGAGCTGTAAACCTCGAAAACTTGTACCCCGAAAATCTTATTGGTCTCTAAGGTGCTACTGAATTCAAATCTAGCTCTTCTACTGCAGTCCAACAGAGCTATGCCCTGAAATTGTAGAAATTATGTACATTACTTTTTTGGCAGCAACCTCATCACTGCTGTAATACAAATGAAACTTGCCCAACTTCCATTCTTCGGGTATTCCTTCCCTACAACTTGTCCAATACATTTATCTTATAGACCAACCCCAAGCACAGTTACACCCTTGTGAGCCCATTGACTACAATGGACTTAGAAGGGCACAATTCTGCTTAGGATAGCACTGGTAAAGTTTTTTTTTTTTTAAATGCACTTTGCAAAGTTCTCAGCCACAGGGGAAGCTACATAAAGTGCATAGTATTTTGAGATTTGAGGTTAGGACCATTATTGCTGTTCAAACTCATTTCTGCTTTTCATTAATCAATTTCACTTTCTTAACCATCTTCAAACATTTGCATTGGTTATTCAGTCCGTGTATAAAATTAGGACCCTGCTTGCTGATACAACGTTTGCCAAAAACTACAGTCCTTTAATACGACACTAAATATGTATTTACTCTTTGATTACCTAAATATTTGCAATTTCCAATAACATTTTATGGCACATAAAGGTTTACAAGGGAATTCAGCAGGCGCTCCAGTTATTGTATCAAATTACTATCCTTCCTTTGAACTATTGCGTAATTTCTTAGAGATTTTGCTCCTTTTGTTGCAGCTTCTTGTTATTCATAAAGTATAAATAATTCAGATACACACAACAAAACTGCCTTTTGTTCAAGGCTTCCTTGTTGTCTTAATTGCCACCCAATCACTGCTGTTTTATAGCTCAAATATCAAGTAATTGATTTCCACATGCATGCCTGAAGTTGGGGGGGGGGGAGATCTCCGTAAACAGCTAAAGAGAAACAGAATCACAGCTTTATAATCTAAAATTGACTACAGCTCTGTTGTTGAGGTGTTTCTAGGTTGTTCTGATTTTGATAAAGAACTATTTTATTCATAATTTCACATTATGAAGAAGAGTTGGCTTTTATATCCTGCTTTACCCTACCTTTAAGGAGTCTCAAAGCAGCTTACAATCACCTTCCCCTCCCCCCTGCCCACAATAGGCACCTTGTGAAGTAGGTGAGGCTGAGAGAGTTTGGAGAGCTGTGACTGGCCCAAGGCTGCCCAGCAGGCTTCACGTGGAGGAGTGGAGAATCAAACCTGGTTCACCAGATTAGAGTCCATTGCTCTTAACCACTACACTATGCTGGTTCTATGCTTTTCTTTGCAGTGTGGCTCAAAGAAACTAGATATTCAGTTTATGTATACATATGACATATACAATATATATTGAATTATACACATACGTATATATAATATATCTAATTCTGAACATGGACCCCATTTGTATGGGAAAAAACCAAGAGAATGGAGGAAGCTTCGGATGTTGGGAGGGGGCATTATTTTGCAAATCTGTGGAACTGTTAGCAGAAAAACGTGAAAACCAGAAATAACCATTACCTTCAGGGTGGCTGTGGGGCTAGTATAGGAGCATTAGTGAATGCAGGAGTTGCAGCCAAGTTGTACGGTTTTCAAGGCAAGAGACTAACAGAGGTGGTTTGTGATTGCCCACCTCTGTGTAACGACTCTGGTATTCCTTGTTGGTCTCCGATCCAAATACTTACCAGGGTCAACCCTGCTTAACTTCCGTGGTCTGATGAGATCAGGCTAGCCTGGGCCATCCACGTTAGATCAATGCACAGTATTAGGGTCATGCTTTCAGCACAAATGTATACCATTCATAATAGGTCTGGATGCCATAATGGTCATCCACTAATTTTGGAGCTTTCCTCCAGTGCAAGGATCTTGCTCTGATTCAAGAGCTCTTGCTTCATTAAAACGTGCCTGTTCCATTGCAGCAATGTTCTCTGCATTGATGAAAGGCTTCTTCTGTCAGAGAAAGGGTTTGCCATTAGCAAAACAGATATCAGGATCTCACTCCTTATGGCTGTAATCCACCACAGCTTAAAGTATTGGTTGGCGACCTAGGGGACCCCCTGTGTGTGTGTAAAGTGACGTCAAGTCGCAGCCAACTTATGGTGACCCCTTTTGGGGTTTTCATGGCAAGAGACTAACAGAGGTGGTTTGCCAGTGCCTTCCTCTGCACAGCAACCCTGGACTTCCTTGGTGGTCTCCCATCCAAATACTAACCAGGGCTGACCCTGCTTAGCTTCTGAGATCTGACGAGATCAGGCTAGCCTGGGCCATCCAGGGCAGGGAAGGGGACCCCCTAGGTCTGCAGAAAAATCTGACATTTAAAAAATAGGTGGGGGTTAAATTCCCCTGTGGGAAGGGAAGAAGAAGCAGGTGGGAGGCTGGGAGGGGGCAGAAAGAGAGAGTGATGGGGTGGGGGCATAAAAAGAGAGAAAGTGACAGGTGTGGAGGAGAGAGAGAGTAAGAAAAGGGGTGGCAGGAGGGGGGAAAAGTAAGAGGCTGAGAGGTGTAGGGGGAGTGGGGAAGAAGCAAAGGTGAGGAGGTGGGATAGTTGCTCCTGTAAGTTTCTTGTTGGTTCCCACTTGTTTATACCCCTCTTTTCTCCCTAATGGGAAAACAGAGCATCTTACAATATGGTTCTCCCTCCATGTAATCTGTTCTCCCGGATATCAAAAGCTATTGCAAGCTGAGGAGAATGGGCTGTCTAAAATCCTGAATGCCAGTCAAAGTTCTGAATGTTCCCCAAGACGTATAGACCACCACTTGGGGGACAGGTTGTATAGAACCCCATTAAGAATAACTAATCTAGCTATACGCCATTTAAAAAATCCCAGTTAGCTTCAGCTTGTGACAGGTAACAACAATGGGGAAAAATATTTTAAGGCCATGAAATGCTGATTAGAGGAGCCCCGTGGCGCAGAGCGGTAAGCATCACGACTAGTATTCATTTTGACTAGTAGCCATGGATAGCCCTATCCTCCATGAACCTGTTCACTCCCCTCTTAAAGCCTACCAAGTTGGCAGCCATCTCCACATCCTAGGGCAGGGAGTTCCACAAGTTAACTATGTGTTGTGTGAAGAAATAGTTCTTTTTATCTGTTTTGAATCCCTCACCCTCCAGCTTCAGCAGCTGACCTCACATTCTGGTATTATGAGTGAGGGGAAAATGCTACATCGAAAGTGTAGAGTAAGAGCCTGATTCAAATGCATTCAGTTTTGGGGAAAATATTATCACAGATTGCACTATTCGATGTGTTCAGTGTTTAGTTAGACAAACAAGCTGGCCATGAGCAAAAGTGGTAGTTTTTGTGCTGCCAGGAATGTATCTCTATCTTTCCTAGGGGCGGGGGGAACCAATAATTGTTCACAGAATTTCTAATAAACATCAGACTGTTTTCTTTTTAACCTTGCAAAATTGTGCCAAAGCATTTAGAGACCAGTTGGTTTATTGCAACAACCTATTGTACATCGGACACCTCTCTCATCAGCAAAGATAATCAAAACTGAAATCACATTAATATGTTTAGATTATTTTCGGGGGTTCTTTTTAAAACTTCACACTGCTACCTAAAAGTGTCAGATGCAATACCTGAAATGAGCGGAACAGATTAAAACGAGATCTCGGCAAGTAACAAACGAGAGGAGAAACCAATGAAGTCTATGTAATTAACCTTAAAAACAGTGGAAGTAGAAGTAGTGTGAAAAAATGAACATCAGCTAACACTGAATATATCAGCACTGTGGTTTTTCCTTTTGTATTAATTTAAAGGTGATAGCTCAAAAGTACAAAAGTTTAAGACTTCTGAGGAGCCAAAGGGTGAGAATATATACATCACTGAAACCTACTGTAGGCAACAAAGGATTCTGGGCACAATCCATCAGGCAGTGTCCCAGCAGCTTCCATTCATTTAATGCATTAAAGTTGCCTAAAGAAGGGATCTGACCACAGATCAGGGTTGTATAAAAGTACAAAAGGTATCACATATCTCTGATACCTGCATGACCAAGCCCCGCTGGACCTAGCATATGGCAAAAGGTATTATAGAACACTTGTTAAAAATGGCAAAACCCCTATACTATTAATTAAAATTATTCCCATTTTGCAAGCATGCAATTAGACTAGGCGCTTACCTTGAGAATGAAGAGCAAGGCGAAAAAAGTAAATTTGATCTTCAAACATCTGTTTTGTGAATATTTCATCATCCCTATTAGTTTTAACAGACAGCAGATTAACACAGCAGGTAGACAGTCTTTTTCAAATCCATGGCTCCCACAGCCCACATAGAGCCATACAGTCTTGAGTAAGCATTTATTTATTAAGGGGGAAAAGCATGTCAGAAAATGAAATATAAGTGACCCGTTGATTACATAACTCTATATAACTGTTGGATTGTTTCAGTGGAATTGATTAACCAAAAAGCTGAAAAAAATGATTAAAAATGCATACTGTTTAGGAAATGTACATTTTTAATTGAGGGAGCCAGCATGGTGTAGCGGTGAAGGTGTTGGACTAGGATCTGGGAAACCCAGTTTTGAACCCCCCAGTCTGCTGTGGAAACTTGCTGGGTGACCTTGGGCCAGTCACACACTCTCAGCTTCGAGCCTGGAAAGTATTTGGATGGGAGACCTCCAAGGAATACCAGGGGCATGACGTGGAGGCAGGCAATAGAAAACCACCTCTGAATGTTTCTTGCCTTGAAAACCCTACAGGGTCACCATAAGTGAGCTATGACTTGACGGCAACCCCCCCCCCAGTTTTAATAAAATTTCATCAATAGTGCCAGTGAAATACATAGTGTATAAACATCCCTGACTAGAAAAATTTCTGAATTAATAATTTGAACTGAAACGTGACTAAATGCCTTAAGTCATCAATTGTCAATACATCCATCAACTTATGAACAAGAAAGACATACGTGCGGTCATATATCCTAGACATGTACTCGTGCAAATATGGCCCACTGTTCAGTTGGTGTCCAACTCCACAATAAACAGCCCAAGTGTAAGGAAGAAATGTGCCTTCTATTATCTTTCCCTACAAGCCTAAGAAGAAGTGAAAGTCACAAATCTAAGCACTGACTCACACACCAATAATAAGGAACTATGACTAAGAAGTGCAGCATTACGACACTTGAAAGGAACATTGAGATCTAGTTAAGAGTCAAAACCAGAAATAGAGTTTATTATTCAGTAACACAATTCTGCCTTACAGAGTTTTGAGGAAGTTAAATGAATGGATGCCTTTCTGAAATAGTTAGGAAGGCTGTTCCACAAAATTGATCAGGAACTGACCAGTGGCCATTGTAATTTGCCTACAGCATGGCACAGCAAGAAATCACTTACTGGAAGAACGGAGTTATCACAAAAGTACATATTGGGAGAGGCTGTTAGGGGTGTGCATTCAGGTGAAACCAAGCTGGAAATATTTTTGGGTATATCCAGCTCTTCCAAATATTTTTGGAATTTTTCAAGAAACCGAAAAAATTGACCCGGAAAATCCCAGAAATATCCCACATTTTCAGGAACATCATGAGCCAGTATTTACAGGCTCTTGGGGCCTGTTGTTTCCTCCCACCTTATGTTGCCTTTGTTTTTGCATCTTGGGGGAGTTCAAGGGGCTGCTTCTGTCAGTTTCAGGTTTCTTTGTCAGTTTCAGAGGGTTTTTTTTCTCTGTAAGTGTTGATTTGTGTTCTCTTCGCTGTATTTACACTGTTTCTCACTCAGTACTTGGATTTGTTCTTCTCTGGATGCACATTAGTCCTGTTGGGCTTGCACTGCCAGACTGGCACTGGGGTTCTGCTTGGAATTCTGTACATTGTCGTTGGTTCTGCTGGGCTTGCAAAATCCCCCCTTGCTTAGTTGTGGTCTGCTGTCAGTGATTCTCTAGTTTGACATCACTTTAGTTGAGCTTGCACCTGCAGACTGGCATTGGGTTCTGCTTCTTCATTCATTATTCTGGCTTTGCACCCCCTTCCGTTTCAACTGCAGAGATTCTTTGTTTGACATTGGTTCTGTTTGGCTTGCCCTGCCATAGTGGCACTGTGGGTCTGCTGGGCATCTGTACATTGACATTGGTTCTGTTGGGTTTGCAGAAATGCCCCCTACCCTGGAATTTCCACTACAAAGATTCTCTGGTTTGATTTTGGTTCTATTGGGCTTGGCAAATTGGCTTGTGGTTCTACTGGGATTACTTAGTTCTGCAATGGTGCTGTTGGGCTTGTTGTGTTTGTTCCTCCATGGGAGGAATGGTTTGACCAGTGATGCTGCTTGCTTGCAGGTATGGCTTTTGCCTGAAGCAGCTTGGCGGTTCCCCCTTCTACCCCCTATAGGAAATAATGGTGGATGGCTTGGGGTTTATTTAAAGGACAGGCAACAGCAGCTCCACTAAATTTTGGTGCCTGTATCTTCAAACACAATCCCTCCAGCCACCCAGAAAATTTCCCCATAGGGAATAAAAATCAGATTCCTGAAAAAATCCTGAATCCGAATAACATATTGGAATTAGTATTCAGGAATATTGGGAATACCAATATTTTCAGGTCCAGTACATATCCAAATCCAACCCCAGACCAATTTTTTTGCACACCCCTAGATGCTGCCTTTTAACGGTTCTTGTAGGCTATCCAGGCTGTTTGACCGTGGTCTTGGTATTTTCTTTCCTGACGTTTCGCCAGCAGCTGTGGCAGGCATCTTCAGAGGAGTAACACTGAAGGACAGTGTCTCTCAGTGACAAGTGTGTAGGAAGAGTAATATATAGTCAGAAGGGGGTTGGGTTTGAGCTGAGTCATTGTCCTGCAAAGTATTAAAGGTAATGTGCTAATCATTGTCCTGTAAGTATCAAGATAATGTGCTAATGAGGGTGTGGTATGTTAGCAGACTGAAGACTATATTTTCTACTAATCAGATGGTTGCATGTTACAATGTAAAGGTGTTTTATCCCCGGCTCCAGAGGTGCAAAAGTGCACCCATATTCCAGCTAACACTGAACTGAAGTGTATATAAGACAGAGCAAGATAGCCAGTACTTCAGAGTGTTATTGCTGGCAGACTGCAGCTGTCTGATGTAACATTTCTCCATCTCAGAGGCCTGAGATGTAAAACATTGAGACTCTGATCCTTGCGTGGGCAGCAGTTCTCTGAGGTATCTTGAAGTATCAAGATCTGGATATTTCAACATATCTTACTTACAGTCTTCTTGTGAGACTGCTCTATTCCTAGAAGAGGATAGAGACCCTTAGAATTCCTATCCTTTGAATGGGAATCTAAGTGCAGTGATCTTTCCATATATTGGAACACTGAGAGTCCACTGGATTTATGGATTCTTACAAACTAAACCTATTTGGCTTACCAATGCTAAAGAGCATCCTGAACACAGGGCTAATAGCTAGACCTCTGAGATAGTGTCAGAAAGTCCTCTACTTAACAGAGGGACTTCTGAACCTCCTCAGAGCAAGAGACCAGAGATATTCCTGAAGTGAAAGGAGACTCTCTGTACTCTGTGAGACATGCACAATGCTGATACATTGTACAGCGCATACACAGATTTGAACCATAAGTTCACATACAAAACTCTCTACAGCCAGAGAGACTTTAAACAGCTTTAAGCTAACACATAGTATTTATATATTCAGCATTGCTGTCTAAAACTAAAAAGAACATGCATAGCATGTACATAAACAATGCCTGATCTTAATGATGATCAGAGGTCTTCTTCATAAGTTAAGAATATTAATAGAAGTCTTTAAAGGATTCAAGACTTAGAAAATACAGATACTCTGGGATAACTTCATATGTTCTCATAGAGCTTAGATTCTTAAAGACTACAGATGACATAGCAAGGTATAGTGTGTCTTCTGTACTGAAATATTATGATGTTTTGAATGATTTAAGTTAGGATGCTTCTAACCAAATCTTTTCCCAAAGATTAACCATATTTTGACAGGATTTCTGTAACTTTATATTCTGAATGAAAGTGCATTGCACTAAGAATACTTTATGAGTATATTCTGACTAAGATACTCCTTTATGGAGGCATAGAGATTGTGAATGATTATTTGCTACATTTTGTTACATAAACATGTTTAAGACTAATGATGTCTAGCCTTATATGATATTTTAAGGCTTTGCAACCAAAAGCATATATTATATAATGTAAATAAATGTGTTTTTATTATACTTCTACTCTTGTCCAGTATTATAAATTTATTGGCGTGTTCAAGAGATGTTCTAGGAACCATAACAAGTTTCTAGGAACCATTGATTCTGGTCTAGTGGTGTCTCACTGAATAAGATAACATATTCCTTCTCAGGAAGGGGTCCTTTCTATGAGTGTAGGCACTTAACGGCCCGAACCGCGACACATGCTAGATGGAATTAGAAAAAAAACATCTTTTGATATTACTCAAACTTTTTTCTGATAAAAAGCAGAGTCCAGCAAACCCCCTAAATGAGAAAAACCTAGCTCATCAAGGGTAGGCAGCACAACACAATCCATAACATCAGGATTACCATCCAGAATAACCTCCTTATTGTTTGGATTAAGTTTCAACTTGTACTCCTATAGAAGACAGGCTTAGAACACAGACAGCTGTTGGTGGAATGACAAGAAACATACAGCATACAGATGACACATGACTCCAAAGCTTTAGATGATCGCACTCAAAGCTGTTACACAGATATTAAAAAGGATGGACAATAAGAAAGTACCCTGTGGAACGTTACAGGATAGATCCCAGGCTGCTGATTCAGAACATTCAGCCACAACCCTCTGAGCAACATCTGATAGAAAAGACGGAAACCACTGAAGCATCCTTTGTCTAATTTGTGCCAAAGTCTTCTGAGAGATCAAGCAAAATTAATAAAGAGGCATGCTCCTGATCAGCATGCAAATTGAGATCACCCACCAGAGCAACCAATGCCATCTCCATTCCATAGTCAGGCTTCAAATGAGATTGAAAAGGGTAACGAGCAAATATGTAATCTAAAGAATCCTGGAGTTGCTCTGCTACCACTTTCTTAGTTATCTTCCATCCAAAAAAAATACAGGTGTATTTTTATCCGTTTTATTTATTTACGTGATTTGTCGTCTGCCTATCTCACTTGAGCTCAAGGCAGATTACACAGAGTGAGTCAGTACAATTGACGGATGGGACATTCAGAAAACAGTGCAATAGGATTAGGTTGTACAACCAGCCAGAAGTCTAAAAACAGAACCGAAGCAAAGCCTAAGTATTAACATGACACCTTAAATGATGCAAAATTCCATAGTAGGATCCTAGTTTCAGCAAGCTGTACACAGTAGTATAGATTACAGTCCCTAATACGTTTCCTAGGTAACTTTGTGAATCACTGAGAACAGTGCAACGCTTTTGCCTGCATAGAAAAGCCCTCTTGAATAATTCAGTTTTGTATAGTTTGCGGAAAGCCATGAGAGTGTTCCATAAGGTGGAAGCCACAACAGAGAAGGCACATGGATGTACAGTTGTTGATTTTTGCTCATTTGCAGGTTGGCACCTGCAGAAGACCCTGTTCCAATGAATGAAACTGCCATAGGAGGAGAGGCAGTCTCACAGATATGAGGGTCTAAGGCCATTGTGATAGCTAATATCTTGAATCGAGCCCAGTAACTGATGGGCAGCCTGTAAAGTGCCTGCAGGATGGGAGTAATATGTGTGCTCCATCTAGCTCCCAATAATAGCTGAGCGCAGCATTCCAAGCTAGCTGGAGTTTCTGAACTGATTTTGAAGGGAGACCAATGTACAGTGCATTACAGTAGTCTAGTCATGATGTTCTGTGGCCATCTTTTGGGCTAGGCTGAGTTGGCAGAAAGCCTTTTTTGCAACTGCATTAACCTGATTCTCCAGTAATAAACTAGGGTGCAGTATAACCCCAAGCATCTTAATTTAGTCAGCAAGAGTCAGCTGAACATCAAAAGTGGCGAGCACAATGTCCTTCAAGACCTTTGCCTTCCCAACAAGCATTACCTCTGTCTTTTCAGGGTTTAGTTTCAATTTGGTCACTCTTAGCCAATTTACCACGGCAGCCAGGCAGTTATTCTGGACCTCTCCCGTATCCCCAGGTGATTTCAATAAGGATATATAGAGCTGGGTATCATCCACATATCGATGACATCCAATCCCAAAGCTATGAATGGTTTGTCCTAAGGGCTTTACAAAGTGATTGAAAAGCATGGGGCATAGGATTACGCCCTGTGGAACTCCACACAATAGGTCCCACACTGATGACAACTGGTTTCCCACAGCAACCCTTAGAGCCTGATCTGTGAGGACGATTTGAACCAGTTTAGCGCGCATCTGCTTATACCTACTTCTGCCCCTACCACCTCAACAAGACGGTATGATCTACTGTATCAAAAGCTGCATATAAGTCCAAGAGCAACAAGGAGGCATGGTCTTTGCTACACTCTGGCAAAAGTTGTCAACTAAAGCTAGCAAAGCCGTTTCTTTGTCATAGCCCGGTCTAAAGCCAGTCTGAAAAGAGTCTAGAGCAGATGAATTATCCAAGAAGATATGGATTTGGTCTGCTACTGCTCTCTTAATCACTTTGCCAAGAAGGAGTAAGTACGAGACCAGGTGATGACTGGTCACATTATTTTTCTGTAGGGATTTTTTTCAAGTAGTGGATGGATAACCACGTCTTTGAATGGCTGAGGGAAGATGTCTTGAGTTAGTGACTAATTTATAATAGATACTAAGAGTTTGTTGATGTGGTCCTTACATGATTTTAGCAGCTAGGATGGGCAAGGATCCAGAGTTCAAGTAGTAGCCTTCACTGATCCCAGGTTCTTGTTGCCATCATGGAAACTGGGACAAAATAGTGCATGAATAGACCAGGTGGTGTATTAGTCTTGACTACTGATGTCCCTATGTTACAACTGACATCCAGGTCGGTGTGTATTCTCAATATTTTATCAGCAAAAGAATTGGCAAAGGTATCACAGCTAATTGTCTCTTCCTGAAACCAGCTTCTGGTTTGAAATGAGTCTGTAGTTGGCTCACAGCTCTTTTGTCAAGGGAGATCTTTTAAAATAGATGACAAATGACAACCTCTTTCAATAAACCAGGGAAGTCCCAGTGGCAAGAGTAATATATGCAGCAAAATGGAAGGCAGAGAAATTCCCAGATTTGAATGAATGGATGAATAAGTTAAGTGAATATGCGACTATGGCAAAACTAGCATCCTTTATACATAATAGACCAATTTCAGAATTTCGGGAAACATGGAACATCTTTTTTAATTATATAGTTGAAAATTAAGAATAAAATTAAATCAAAACAGAAAAAATTAGGTAATGCATGTTTCACAATTATTATTAGATATGAAGATATATTGAGAACATAGAATCACATAAAAAGAAATGTAAATTTAAAAAGTAAGCTCCACATAAACGGTATGAATATGATTGTTCATGTTTTATGTTTATATGTTCTGTTTATGTGGCTCGTTTTTTGGCCAGAGTGGTTGCACTCAAGAAGAAAGAACTTTCAATGCCTACCTCTGGCAACTTTTAGTCAGTTCGCTCCGCCCCTAGTTTATTTTAGCTAGGAATTTTATCTATCGGGCTGACGCCTGGTTTTTAGCACTGTTAATTTAATATTGTCATATGTTTACTATGTTTACTACGTTTTATGTTTCCTATCCTTCCTTTGTGTTCCCCTCCCTCCCTCTTTCCTTGGTCCAAGACTGCGGTCATAGACCTAATAAATTATTATTATTATTATTATTATTATTATTATTTGTTCTGTTTGTATATTGAAATAAAACCCTTAAATAATAAAAAAAAAAAACTAGGGAAGTCCCCTCAGACAGGGAAAAGAAGAAGAAGAGTTAGTTTTTATATGCTGACTTTCTCTACCACTTAAGGAAGAATGGCTTACAATCTCCTTCCCTTCCCCTCCCTACAACAGACGCCCTGTGAGGTAGGTGGGGCTGAGAGAGCTCTAAGAGAGCTGTGACTAGCCCCAAGTCACCCAGCTGGCTTCATGTGTAGGAGTGGGGAAACAAATCCAGTTCACTAGATTAGCCTCCGCTGCTCATATGGAGGAGTGGGGAATCAAACCCAGTTCTCCAGATCAGAGTCCACCGCTCAAAACATCCACTCTTAACCATTACACCATGCTGGACGAGTTAATAGTCTTCCTCAGTGGCACCTCATCTTATCTATAGAAAATTGTATCAACTCAGATGGGGAGGATCACAGGAATATATGGTGGCTTTCATCCTGTCAACACTGTTCAGGGATACCAAGTTGAAACTGTCCATAAATAAAAGGACCAGCAGTTTCTTTGACAACATCTAGTTCCTGATCTAGACCCAGGTTGAAATGGATCTGAAAGATTTTATTAGCATGGGTGTCTGTCCCTGAGTGCCATGCATATTTACATTGCATCCATGAATTCAGTGAAGGAAAATCATAGTTATTACTACTTCAAAATCTGCCACAGTGAAATGTGAGAACTTTTGTTGTTGAATTTTTTTTGCACTCACTTCTCAAACATTAAGCATGTCCACTATTTTGAATATGTCAAGATTATTCTTCAACGTAAAACCCCTGTACTCATTAGTAACATATTGGCGGCTATCAGTAGGCTGCAAAAGATTTCTAAATGCTACTTGATCCCTTGGATCAAACAAATCAAGATAATTTATTAAATGGAGGAGGAGGCAGTGAAAATAATACTAGCAGGAGCAGTTTATAATTTTCAACTGGCAGAGTTCTGTGATGCAAAGGCAAGACTTTAGACATCAGGAGGTGTCTCCTACGAAGTGCCTGACATTGTTTCCATCAAAACTAAAGCACGTAGGCAGGCAGAGAGGAGCAGAGAAACTTCTTTTCTAATGAATCAGAGCTTCTTCCTGACTTGCACCTGATGATAAGACAACTAGCAAAACCATTTAGCACCTTTTCACAGGCCATATGAATCAGATTTCTTTCTCTCTCTCTTTAATACAAGGCCTAATGAAAGGCACACTCTTAACAGTAGAAGGGCAATTGGTAGGTTAGGTTCACAATTTCCCCCCATCAACAGTTTTTGTCTCAGAGAACTTGCCTTACAAAGACTGAAAGGTGGACAGAGAAGTGGTGAAGCCTCCGAATGGGTTAATTGTGTGGGTGAGGGAAGGAAGAAGGAAATGAGCCACAGGAGAAAATAATGCAATGATGTCAACATAAATGGTGTCTAAGGGACAAAGCAGTGATTGAGATAGAAGCAGGAGATAGAAATACGGATGTCTGGAAGTGACTAGGCCAATCCAGCTGGAATAATCTTGTACTACTGCTGCGTCAGCTCGACTCTTTTGTGGTCATGTCCAAAGTTCTTTAACCTGTTAAATTTTCAAGGTCTGTGAGGATAAGTTTAGGAAGGTAATTTGCTTCAGGTCCCTTCTATTTTTTCTTGAAGCAGTTGAAAAGCAGCTAGCTCAGGACCTTTGAGCCTCAGAAGTATTGCACTCAGTAGTGGTAGCCCAGCTATTACTGATAGAAGAAGAAGAATTGGTTTCTATATGCCGATGTTCTCTGCCACTTAAGGAAGAATCAAACGGCTTACAGTCACCTTCCCTTCCCCTCCCCACAACAGACACCCTGTGAGATTGGTGGGGCTAAGAGAGCTCTAAGAGAGCTGTGACTAGCCCAAGTCACCTAGCTGGCTTTATGTGTAGGAGTGGTGAAATCAACCCAGTTCACCTGATTAGCATCTGTTGCTCATGTGGAGAAGTAGGGAATCAAACCCAGCTCTCCAGATTAGAGTCCACTGTTCCAAACAACTGCTCTTAACCACTACACCACACTCTCACCACGTAACCACTATGCCACACTGGTAATGGGAGCTCGCATGGCCTACTCTGATGCATGAGTGGTAGGGTTGCAAGTTACAGCTTGAGAAATTCCTGGAGATTTGGGATGGGACCTGCCTGGAATCATAGAATCGTGGAGTTGAAGGGACCATGAGGGTCATCTAGTTCAACTCTCTGCATAATGCAGGAAATTCACAACTACCTCCTCCCCACCCCCAGTGACCCCTATTCCATGCCCAGAAGATGGCCATGGAGTAGGGTTCACTGATGGTGTGTGGGGGGGTAGTTGTGAATGAGGAGGACAGAGTTTAGGGGCAAGAGGGAACTCAGTGGCACTGCCATTTACTCCAGAAGAAATTATCTCTGTAATCTGGAGATCAGCTGAAATTCTGGTAGAATTCTGGCAACACTAGTGGGTGGAGAGAGGAAGGGGATGGCAAGCAAGCACTTGTGCTTGATTCCTTGTCAATCCCTGTCCCACAAAGGGTATTTACCTTCCAATTTACTCCCAAAGCCTATTCCACTTTAGACCACATAACAGTGTATGGGATTTCCTTTTCCTCCTACATGTCAAAGGCAGATGTCAACAAAATAGCATTACATTATGTCTCTGAAATATACCACATTATGCCCAGATCATTGTTGATCCATACCCAAATTCTTGTCCTTTTGCTGAATTGCAAACCATGCAGTAGACAGCAAGATAATAGGAAAGCAGAACATGTCACACATCTGTTCCGCTTGGTACTTATGGCTAATGCTCTAGCATTGTCTGTAAGTGGCAATGGCAGCATCAGAGGGGTAGGTTAATTCTGTTGTTGTGGATTCAGTTTCCTGTCACTCCTGACCCATTTCTTGTTGTGCCCCTTCCTCCACAACTGCTCCCTGCACACCTCTTCTCCCCCAGTGCTGTCTTTGCTCCACGCCTTGTTGTGGTATCCTGACCGCCCTAGGCTACCCTGGTACACCAGGAAAGGTGTTCAGGACTGGAGCAAGTGTGCAGGGATGGAACACTCCTGGCATCCATCTTGTGTGCCAAGCTACAGAGCCGACTGGGCAAGTTCAGGCTTGTTTATCTGTTTCCCCTTGGGAAGACATCTGGTGTAACTTGGAAACAAAAGGACAAAAGACAGACTTTTTCAGCATTTGTTTAGCTCTCTCCTGCAGCACATAAGGTACACCTCACCAAATCTCATCAGAGACAGAACTCCATTCAGAGAATCAGAATGGATACAAATAAACTCATCAAGTTGCTAGCCAAACCCTCTGACTCACCCTGGCAGATAGTTTCCCAGACCTTGCCTTTATCTAAATCTCTAGTCAATACTCAGGGGTACTTAGCCAAGAGTACCTAGGTATTGTTTCTGATCTACCTCACCTCCTGTTCTTTTCTCCTTCTTACTTCTAATCTCATCAAGAGTAATCGGATCTTTTGTCCACTGGCAATGACAGGCTATTACCAGACATTGCCAGGTGCAGCGAAACCATAGCTTCAACTCCTCTTTGGGGTATAAATATCACCCCATTCACCATAGCAAATTGCTAGTGTTTCCCCCTTGGATCCAAAATGTGAGCCCTGTACTTGCATGTACAGTTCTCTTTCACTTTCCTTGCAAGAAGCAGTGATCATTACTCACTCCATGCAGTTGCCTCTATCTGGACCTCACTCCCCAGATTGGTAAATATACTTTCTCCTGGGAACCTCTAATCCTTGAGTCCACCCCCTCCTACCTTTATTTTCCTAGCTGTGTATGCATCAGGATTTGTTTGTTTTCCTGTGAATGTGTATTCAAATTTGATTATTTTCAATAAAATCCTTAAAATTTATAACCTTTTTTTTTTTGGGAACCTTTCCCACTGATGTGGTGATCCGCATAAAATTTGGTTCAAAGATCCCCATGCCAACCTCTCACAAAGCTCTACCAGTCTTCTGGCTAATTTCTTCCAATAAAAGGAGACCCCTTTAATTGGCTTAACAGCCTTTTCTTCCTTCTTTGTCCCCCATTTCCCCTTCCACCATCTTCCTGTCTCTGGCTCTCCCCATGCTGCTCTTTTTATAGCCTTCTCCTGTGGTCTTTCCCATACTACCTGCTGCCAGACAACTTCCGTCCCTTCAAACGTTTGCCTTTACGCATATATGAATAAGACTAAAAATGTTTAGGTACCTTTGAGCTTTCAAGGTGATGGCTCTGCTTTATCTGACCAAATGAGACCATCTACATTTTAGTGTTTTCAGGCAGCTTTGTGCATGAGAAAATATCAGGTGATAGGGAAGCTCTGATTGCAATGCTTTATCTGTGATGGCTGTTTCACATGTTCAAGTATTCATCTGACGTTTCAGCCACTGGGTGATGAACCTGTCCATGTGAACTGGTTACATTCTCAGTGAGATTCTAACATCAGTTCACTGTAGGAAAAAATAATAAAAACTGCTACAGGCACTGTCATATTTGAGGAAAGAATTGGAATTAATTGGAATTAATTGGACATGGAATTAATGGGCCAGTGTTTTAAGTATTTCAAAGCAGAATTTATTCTAGCATGTGGGTTGCACCCCCGATGCTGTAGGAATAAATGTGCTATAGGAACTGAGCCACTGGGCACATGCAGTTTACCATGGAGCTCTGGAAAAACAGAAGATAAAAATAAGTAGAACAATGAAGATGAACTCTGTCTTTCTTTCTCTGTCATTTACCTTCTGCCCTTCTTTCTTCCTTTCCATCCTTCTGTCTTTTTAGAAACATTTCCACTGTATGTGGTAGCAGATTGGAGAGGTGATGGACACCATGCTGTTCCTTATGTGGCAGAGAAAAAAATGCTTACAGTATTTCTGTATATAATTCTGTTGATATCCTGCAAAAGAGATCTCATCATGATTCTCATCATAGAGACTGGGAACTGAGGATGTGAGATAACCCCTTGTTCCTGTTTGAGCTTGGATCAGTATCCTGGTCTTAGTCTGGGATCCAAGACCTGCCACCAGATCCTATTTCCTCATTACATATTCCATCGAATTTCTATGGTTTTATATGCAAATGGTATTTGGGAAAGACATCTCCCCCCTTTCTGTAGAAAAGTGGAAAGCTGGCAGGAAAAAATCACTTTTGCTTGCTGAGCCAGTGACAGAAACAGATGCAGAGTACACATTGTTCATGGATAGTGAAGCAGAAGTAATAGAATGAGAAACTAATATAGAGATCACACACAATCTGGAGAATTTAAGAAACACGAAATTCGCACTGCACAGCTACCGCTCAGAGCCCAAACCAAAACAGACAAGCTGAAGGAGGAAGGCAAGCAAGTAGGCGACTTTAATCACTCCCTGTGAAGGAAGTTTATTGTAGACTTACAACAGCTGTGGATATTTAGACAGCGGAAGATTGGCCGCAAAGAGGAAAAGATACAAAGTATAGCAGAAAGAAAAGCGCTGGGAGTTAAATATACAGACTCGTGTATGAAGAAGAATGGAAAATGAAGTAGGGAAAAGGTAATAGTGAAAGGAGGATGTCCCCATCAAGGATGGCCAATAGTACAAATTCTTTTTTTTAAGAGAGTAAAAACAACAACATACGTCAGATCTTTCAAGACAAGGGAAACTGGATCATGCCACTGTTGAGATAATGGATTTGTAGCTGTAGACTTGTATTGAGACTGAGAGCACAAATTATTTAACCGTTGGCAATTCCACTCTGCATGGTCTCTGGACAATTTTGTACATGCAGATTGATTTTACCAGCCTCTTTCTGAACACTCTAAACAGGGCCATTTAATATATTGTTTTTGGGAGAAATATTATAGGTACTCTGCTAATAACTGTAATATAGAGGGTGTTATGCAGAGAATGAGAGCGGTAAGGGAACAGATCCATCCCTTGGTTTTTGTAGATTCCGTTGCTCCAGCACCTCCCAAACGAGGATCCAAGACAATTGGATGGGTTCAACTCATTTAGTTAAATGGCTGACCTATGGTATTGTTTATTAAAATATGTTAACCTATTGGAGGGGCTGTGCTAGGTAGCTTATCAGTGGTTGCTTTTTAAGGGTGGGTCCACCCTGGCTCCAAACATGGCCAGCACTTCCACCAACCTTGTTTATCCTCGCCTGCACATGCTCTATGTGCCAGGAGGTGCCATGCTTTATCCCTCTCACCTGATGAGCTATGAGGCCCCTACCAGGTTCAGAAAGATGCTGCTCAGCACCAAGGGCTCTCCTTTCCAGCTCACCCCTGCCAGAAGGAGCTCTTCTATACAATCACTTGCTGCCTCCTCCCCACTGGCTGAAGACTCTTCTGCTCTGATCAATGCTGCCTCATGCCTCCTTTGAAAGAAGGGGCCAGAGAAAATGAATCCATGAATTCATGGCTCCAATGCCATGAATGTCCCTTATCATTAAAAATCTCTACAAGCTGGTGGTGTCGTGGTTAGGAGTAGTGGACTCCTGGCGACCCCCTGACCCAATCTTTACAAAACTTGGGGGTTCTTGCAAGAAGGGTTCCTGAAGCTACGCTGACAGTTTGGGACCTCTACCTCCAAACATGCCCCCCCGGAGCCGTGGAAAGGGGCAAATGTGTTTTCAATGGCTTTAAACGGCCAATTTCCCCCCCCCCGAACTCCGAATCTCGCACCGAATTGCATGGATCCGAATTGGGGGAGTTCGGACTTTGGCATTTCCCAAATAAAAACGGGCCGAATTTTGCCGAATCCAAATTTTACCGATTTTTTTTTTAACAGCCCTATTCCCAACCCGGAGTTGGCAACCTTACAGTCTAGTCACGATCCTTAGACTAAACGGACTCCCTAAATAATACAATTGACTGTGTGCACATCCATCTGAGGTCACATAAGAATAAAAATTCTCAGGAATTAAGATATAGGGATACAAGTTCATACAGTGAGGGATGATGATTCCATCTTTTGTCTTTTTCTTTTTTGAAAGCACACAAAAAGGAAACATGGGACAGAACTATAGTTGTTGAAAATAACTAGTGATAAGAGGAAAGTGATCACATGGTTTAGGACAGTCTGTTAGATGAAATCATGAGTCCTGAGTGGGTGATGGCAAATTAATAGTTCATGAAGAAAGAACAGAGTTGATATACCGGGAGCAAATGGAATAGATTAGAAATAGCTGGGGAACCATAAAGAATAGCGTGATAAGTGGCTGGAGAGTTTCTCCAACCCAGAACATTTGCTCCAGGATGTTATCATTGCAATTTTAAGGACACTTTCTTGAGAGTAAGCCCCAATGAATAGCCCTGTGTAGGATTTTGAGTACACGTACTTACGCTTGCTCCTTAGATGATCTTAAGGATTTGAGCAGGCTTTTCTCCCTGTCTTCTGTTAAGACTGATCCTTAAGTGCCTGAACATTGCGAGCCTCCCAGAGGAAAATGATCCTGTTCAGTCCTTATTAGGCCACTTGGGGTCTTTTAAAAACAATACAAAGTAATATTTTTTTCAACTGCCTGAAGGGCATGCAGAAATCCCTGTCTTGTTTCACTGCTCTACTGATAGACACACAGCCATAAGCCTTGCTATTAAAAGAATGATTGATTTGTCCATTTGTCTTGAATGCTGCCTTGACAGTTATTCATAAATGTGTCCTTTCAACTCTGTGATTAGGTAAAAAGAAACTCAAAGCACAACTTTGAAATACTTTTTTTCTTTTATTTGCCAGCCCATGGGAGGCCTTTTGATTTTAATTCTGTTTTGCGCAATGCCAAGGCTTTGAGGTTCTTAAGAAATAATAACAGCAAATGATAGGTAAGGTTCAAAGAAAAAACAACAGTACGGATGTAAACAAGAATTTTTTTTTTGCAGGCATTGTACTCATTAGGGACTTTTGCTGTAGAAGAAGCACCAAAAATAAGATCAATGTGAAAATTTGTAATGCAAACTTAAGCTAGAGTCACTATCAGAGAGAATGTTTGACGGATATGAATGCATCTTTTGTTTCTGGTAAAAAAAACATTAAAAATCTGTCTAATTATCACATCTGTAATGTTTTATTCAGAAAGGCCTTTTGCAAACCTCTTTCAGTTATTTTAGTTTTCCCTTAATTCCCATTGTACTTTCAGTAGTATATGCAGTCCAGAAACACTTTACAAATATTTACTGCAATATGATGTCTACATGAATAATCTGTGGTTCTTACTATATTTATTCTCATTAGTCATAAATATACTGTGGTTATAACCCTACGCTTCCTAAGATTAGAACCAGGTGGTTGTGCAAAGTTCTCAAACCCACTGATAAGAGTTATAAGCTAAAAGTGCCTCCGCCAAAGACTCAGTGCTGGACAGCCTATGGTTCAATTGTAGTCCCCTATTACTAAGCATCCATTGTTGAACCTGCTCCTGGCAATCCGTTGACCATTTTATCCTCTTAAATTGAGAATGGCCATCATTATCTGGATTGGGCCATCTAGATCACAACTAAGCTTATAAGTATACAAAATTTAAAATTAGAACAAAGATCTGCCTTATGATGTCCTGCCTGGTTTATGACCTGATCTTTTGATTCTCTTGGTATTAAAAAAGGAAGTGGGATATAATCTTCATCATACAAATATACTGTGGTTATAACTAGCCATGTACCAGCTTATTCTGGGCAGTAAATTTCCATATCACTGCTTTTCACTTTGTATGTTCAATACAATACCACAAATTTCAAATTTACAGCAAGGTTTACTATGGTTAGCCACAGTGTGGACAGACTGCTGGACTTGATGGGCCTTGGTCTGATCCAGCACAGCTTTTCTTATGTTCTTATGTTCTTGCTATGTGCTTTTTAGCATGGTTTGTGAAGCCACAGAAGGTAAGGCCATGCATTGAGCCAACCCTTTGATAACTGAAAGCTTGCAAAAATGCAGTAAATAGATAACGTGCAATGTCTTCAGAACTCTGAATGCCTGTATGAGCTCCTGTTCTGCTAATGTCTATGGGCAACAAGATGCATGAGTAGCAAAATCTGATTTCTCTTACATAAAGGTGTAAGAGATGCATAGGAGAAAGAATAACAACAAATAGAAAACCAAGAAAAATGTCAGGTCTTTTTCCCCAGTAGAGACTTTTTCTTGTTGGAAGTTGCTCTTTGTAGATTCATTTGGCCTTATGCAAGCTACTCCACAGAGTTTGAATGGAACCCCCCATTTCTTATGTCTACTTTGTAAGCATGCCATATTTTTTGCCCTTCAAACTACATTTCTCACTTGGGAATAGGAGCAAGAGATCACAGTAAAATCAACTCCCCGTTGCTCTCACAGCAAATTAAATACATAGCATTCAGTCCTGGTCCTGGCTAGATATAGTTTAATGAGTTTATATACACTGGGCCTGAATTAGAGATAGAAAGTGGCTGCTTCTGTAGCTAAGATGATGAATTTGAAAAATGAACCTACAACGCTGCTAAGTCAGAGTCCCCAGATTCCAGTGTAACTAATCTCTATTACTTAGGTTGGAGTAGATCTGCTTGTCCTATGATGAAGGTTTAGAAGAAGAAGAAGAAGAGTTGGTTTTTAAATGCTGACTTTCTCTGCCACTTAAGGAAGAACCAAACTGGCTTACAATCACTTTCCCTTCCCCTCCCCACAACAGACACCCTGTGAGGTAGGTGGGACTGAGAGAGCTCTACGAGAGCTGTGACTAGCCCATGGTCACCCAGCTGGCTTCGTGTGGAGGAGCGGGGAAACAAATCCAGTTCACCAGATTATCCTCCGCCGCTCATGAGGAGGAGTGGGGAATCACACCCGGTTCTCCAGATCAGAGTCCATGGCTCCAAACCACTGCTCTTAACCACTATATCACACTGGCTCTCTTCAAGGACCTCTAAGTTTGCCACAGACTCCTTTGGATTTACTTACCTGGGGATAAAAGCCAATGAGTTCAATAGTACTTTTAGTGTAGCAGCATTCGTGGAAGTAGGTAGGCATCTGCCCCCCCCAATCTTTGTGTGCTTTCAAGGAATAAATGGTGCATCTGCTGGGGAACACACACAGTGTGTGTTTACAGTTGTGTGATTGAGTGTTGTTTGTACAAGATACCAGAAGCTCATTTCTATAGTACTGACAACTTAAATTTCTTCACAGGAATGCTATTTCTTCCTTTCTGATATCGGTACATAGCGTTCTGTTAACGGAACTGCTCACACTTGTGACACTAACCCCACAACTCTCCTTACTGAGAGTCAGAAATGCCCTGTTTTGCGAGGTTTACAGTAAACGTCGTAGATGGCGCAGGTACTAGTGGTGTAAAGCTATCATGTCAGGTTTACAGCCTTTGTGAATCTTGTGAAACTGGAATACTGCCACACCTTTCAAAACAAGGCTGCTTGGTCTAATGCCATCGCTCTTCTTTTCAGTGCGAACAGTCCTGTCTTCAGTTCTCAAAATGGTTCCTGCTCCGGGGGGGAAAAAAGGGGGGGCGGATGTCATAGCAGACGCTTTTACAGGTTGGAGGTGCCCTAAGCGATCTCTGCCGGGTTCTGTTCAAACAATCTCAGCTCAGAGAAGATCTCTGCCAAAAATGAAAGTGAACCACTTCCAGCCGGAGTACACACGACTGTGGAAAATTGACCTATGGTCTCTCTTTCTGTATAAAGGAGCTTTATATGTTGTGCATGGTGTACATTTTGTTTGGTCATTATTGTCTAATGATAGCTATTATTACAGCGGATTCCTAGAAGAAAATAGTCCCAGGTGGGGCTCTGTCCTGATTCCGACTTACACTTTCTCTAAACAAGCAGCAGATTGTTCTGCAGCTGTCTCTTTGATTCACCACGAGGCGAAAAGTATCCATTCCAATGCTACTCCCCCCCCCCAACGATTTGGCACTGATGCATGTGAGTTTGTATGTCCTTTCATTTTGCCTATCTCTCACACTGCTTGCAGCTGTTTATTCCTAACCTTGCTGCTTCTTTGGTCCCTTCCCCCCCAAATGACTCAGCCTCTTGCTCCCACTCTTTAAAATGAAGCTGTCCTTTCTTCATTGCCTGGCACCTCCAGTACGAACCGCTGCCAAGACTGCAACATGCGATCTGCCTTCTCTTTCACATCCTACTAGCATTTTAATTCAGTCATTTTTTTCTTTACGTGTGTTTTTTCCTTTCCTGGTGGCGCTTTAATGCACAAAATGCAATGTTTTTCATTAAGAAGGTATATGTAGTGTTTCAGAAAGGTGCCAGATTGACAGTGGTATAAAAAGGACAGCTTCATTTTTTTAATAGATGTGGCATAGATAATCACCTACCTAGCCCTGGCAGCTCTTTTGAAATAGGCAAAGCCTCCCACAGTTTATTAAGCTTCCAGGGTTGCTCACCTTGATCCAGAAACTGAAACAAGCCCTATAGCCAATGATCTTTCGACAAATCCCATCATCCTCATGAGAGCCAGCATGGTGTAGTGGTTAAGAGCAATGGTTTGGAGCAGTGGACTCTGATCTGGAGAAAAGGATTTGACTCCCCACTCCTACACATGAGCAGGGGAGGCTAATCTGGTGAACTGGATTTGCTTCTCCACTCCTATACATGAAGCCAGCTGGGTGACCTTGGGCTAGTCACAGTTTTCTTAGATCTCTCTCAGCCTCACCTACCTCACAGGGTGTCTGTTGTGGGGAGGGGAAGGGAAGGAGATTGTATATAAAAACCAACTCTTCTTATTCTTCCTCATGCTGTATACATTTAAATCGGCTGAAGGAGCATAGAAAGTACAAGCAGTCTGTGTGGCAAAGGATGAGACATTTGGACCATTTCTTCTTCTTTTTAAAAAAAAGCATGAAACTGACTGGCCTTGATTGATCCTTGGCTGGCTCTGTGATTATTCCCCTCTCTGCATATAGCTGTGACATGAAGTAGAATGGGCTGGACAGAGTTTCCCTCTCGCCCTTCAGCAGTGTCTTCTAATGGGGAAGGATGAGGGGGTGTTTGTCGAATGTCATTAGCAAAACGAATTCAAGGAGTTGCTCCAGGGTTCCTCCCCTACAGACTTAGGAGGCATAAGCAGTGCAGATCCTTATCCAGTTCTGCACCTGAAGCAAAAAGGCAAATCAAACATCCCCAGCTAGAAACCTTTTTTAAACAAAAATATTAAATGGCATACTGAGATGCAGATCGGTGGCAGGAAAATGGAACTCCCTCTGGAACATACTGAGGCTAATTCTATCATTAAGGATTAGACAGGGTAAGACAAGACAAGACAAATATACTGATTTACAACTAAATAGTCTTTATCCAGAGACTGACATACTAGTTCAATGTCATCTCCTGAGGTCATTATCCACCTCCCACTCCTCATCCTCTTCTTAGTCCAGTTAGTGCTATGAAGGCCTAAGAAAATTTTATGAACCCCTCCCTGTATGGGATATGACAAGGTGAGAAATTATGGCCTTGCCCTCACAGGGTCTTCACCAAACTCTCGAAGAAAAAACCTGAACCATAAGGTGAACTTCCCTTGCTCAAATGGTATTCTTTTTTGCTGCAGTCTGTGGCATTTTACAGCATTTGTTTCCATCTTCTGACGCTTTACCAATGTAATTTGATGGGGACAGGATATTCTTGTAGATCTCATCCAATGAGGATTCATGTAGGAAATATAACATTTGTCCATATGTTACAGTGAAAACCTAAGCCCTGTTTACAAGTTACAGTGAACACATATACAATCCCTGTACAGTGTGCACTTGATTTTCCTTTATATGTGCCTTGAGTCATTCTCATCTATCAACAAGGTGGCCTGTCTATGACCACTCCCACCCCAGGGCGTAAACCAGCCCCCTGATTTACTATGGAACTGGGTGACCTGAAGTGTTTCACCAAATAGAGGAGTCTCCTTTTATTGGGGGAAATTAGCTGGAGACCAGTAGAGCTTTGCAAAATGCTGCCGTGGGGATCTTTGAAACCAATTTTTATGCAGATGTGTGCACCAGTAGAAAAGGTTCCCAATAAAGAGGCTTTTAATCAATTTTAAGGATTTTATTAAAAATAGTCAAATTTGTTCACACATTCACACAAATTCCAACACATACAGATCTCAGAAAGCAAAGGTATGAGGGGTGGACACAAGTATTAAAGGTTCCCAAGGGAAAGTATATTTACCATTCCGGGGAGTGAGTTTTCATATAGAGGCAGCTGCATGGAGACAAATAACGACCAGCGTTACTTGCAAGGAAAGGAAGACTGTACCCACAAGTACAGTGGCTCACGTTTTGGATCCAGGAAAAACACGAGCAATTTGCTATGGCAAATGGGGATATATTTATACCCAGGAGAGGAATGGAGCCTTGGTCTTACTTGCCCCTGGCAATGTCTGGAAATGGCTTGTCATTGCCAGTGGACAAAAGGTTTGATTGCTCTAGATTGGATTGGGAGTCGGAAGGAGAATAGAACAGGAAATGAGGCAGATCAGAAACAATACCTAGGTACTCTTGGCTAAGTACCCCAGAACATTGGCTATAGAATTGAAGATGAATTCAGAGGTGAATTAAAATATACCGTGAGTCAAGAAGTGAAAGAAAACTGGCACAAAACATTCTATAGATGGTATATGACGCCCAACATGATTTCCAAGATGACCTCTTCTGGGGAAAAAGGTGCCTGTTGGAAATGTCAGGAGACAGACGGTTCTTATTTTCATGTTTGGTGGACTTGTCCCAGATTACAAAAGTACTGGAAGAAGATTCAATGAGAATTACAGATAATAACCAGAACTAAAATAACATTGGACCCTAAATATTACTTACTCAGTATATTACCACCTGATCTACCTATGAGACTTAAAGATGTTTTTAAATATGCCACAACTGCTGCAAGGGTAGTATTGGCAAGAACTTGGAAACAAACACAAATTCCTGACACAGAAGAATGGAAAGATAAAATGCTTGAATATGTTAACATGGCCAGAATGACCTTTATGGCAAATCCTATTTACAATGAAACCATAGAACAGTTCAATGAGAAATGGGAACCATTTTATACTTATATGTCAACAGATTGATTATTATTATAACACAAAAAGCCAGAAAAAATATTTAGACAAACATATGTGACTTACATAAAGTCTAGTTAGAATGATATATTTGTTGATTTCTATGGTGAATTGTTTTTTAAGAAATGCTAATAATTTAATATCAATAGGATGATAAAATGATCAACATATATATCTTAAGAAGTATAAACATTTATTTAGTTAAACATAAACATGTTGGACTGTTACATTTGCTTGTTAAATAATCCTTCAAATCCGACTCAGTTTATATACTTATATATTTGGAAAAATGCTTTCCCTATATTTGACTATCTCCTTTCCCTCCTTCCCTTTTTTCTTCTGTATCCCCTCATTTAAATAAATAAATAAATAAATAAATAAATAAATAAATAAATAAATAAATAAATAAAAGAATTGAAGATGGAGGCTTGGTCTGAGAAACTATTTGCCAGGGTGAGTCAGAGGGCTTGGCTAGCAACTTGATGAGATTATGTGTGTCCATCCTGATTCTCTGAAGGGAGTTCTGTTCCTGAGGAGATTTAACAAGGTGTGTCTTATCTGCTGCAGGAGAGCTAAAGAAATTCTGAAGAGGTCTGTCTTTTGTCCCCTGGGAGAACACCAGATGTTCTCCCAAGGGGAAGCATGGTAAATAAGCCTGAACCTTGCCCTGTCAGCTGCTGAAGCATGGCACAAACAAGATGGTTGCCAGGAGACCCCTTTTTGTCTTTGTTGCATCCTTGCAGTCTAGCTCCAGTCCTGAACACCTTGTTTGGTGTACCAGGGTTGCCTAGGGCTGTCAGCATACCACAACAGAAGAGGGCTGGAAGATGTCTAGAACAGCACTGGTTGTGAACCCCTACTGAATCTAATAGATTATGCTATAGAGCCCATTAGAAGACCTATGAAGCGATGATGGCAGCAGCAAATAAATGTACTATGCTACAATAACATCCACTAGCTCACAACTGTCTTGATTGTTCAAGGTAGCTCAGCAACTGCTGATGCCAGAATCTGAGCCTTTATTGTCTCAGGAAGATACTTTTGCCAAGTAAAGAGGTAATGCTGTTTGGGAAGGTGGAAGTCTTGAAGGTGGAGGTCTTGCTCTCCACTTTTGATGGAGTTCAGCTGACTCTTGCTGACTCAATTAAGAGGCTTGGGGTTATACTGGACCCAACTTTATTACTGGAGAAGCAAGTTAATCCAGTTGCTAAAAAGAATTTCTTCCAACTCAGCCTTGATACGGCTGATCTGACCACCAGGATCCATGCCTCAGTAACATTGAGACTACTGCTATGTACTGTACATTAGTCTCCCCATAAAATCAATTCAGAAACTCCAGCTAGTGAAGAATGCTGCGCTCAGCTATTATTGGGAGCTAGATGAAGCACACATATTACTCCCATCATGCAGGCACTTCAGTGGCTGCCCATCAGTTACCAGGCTCAATTTCAGATATTAGCTATCACATACAAAGCTCTGCATGGCCTTAGACCCTCATATCTGTGAGACTGCCTCTCCTCCTATGGCAGCTTCATTCATTGGAATAGGGTCTACTGCAGGTGCCAACCTGCAAATTAGCAAAAATCAACAACTGTATGTCCATGTGCCACGTGGGTTTGAATCCCCACTCTGCCACTCTGAGGAGAAAGGAGAAAACAACGGTGCCTCCAGCCCACTGGCTTCTGCTTCTAACTGGGGGAATTGCTGGTGAAAAGTGCTGTCAAGTCACAGCTGGCATGGTGACCCTGTAGGGTTTTCAAGGCAAGAGACATTCAGCGGTGGTTTGCCATTGCCTCCCTCTGTGTAGCAACTCTGCACTTACTTTGTGGTCTCCCATTCAAGTACTAACCAGAGCCAACTCTGCTTAGCTTCTGAGATCCGATGAGATCAGGCTAGCCTGGGCAATCCAGGTCAGGGAGGGGAAAGTGATGGTGGAAAGTGCTGTCAAGTTGCAGCCAACTTGTGGTGACCTAGTAGGGTTTTCAAAGCAAGACACATTCAAAGGTGGTTTGCCGTTGTCCCCCTCAGTGTAGCAACCCTTGACTTCCTTGGTGGTCTC
This sequence comes from Euleptes europaea, assembly GCF_029931775.1. Classification (NCBI taxonomy): domain Eukaryota; kingdom Metazoa; phylum Chordata; class Lepidosauria; order Squamata; family Sphaerodactylidae; genus Euleptes; species Euleptes europaea. The sequence continues at coordinate 46,668,419 of NC_079312.1, read as the reverse complement.
CCATCCAATTACTAACCAAAGCCAACCCTACTTAGCGTCTGAGATCTGATGAGATCTCGTCTAGGGCATCCAGGTCAGGAAGGGACAAATTACATGTAGGCAAAAGAAAGAAAAGAATACAATAAAAAAAAAACCATATACCTTGTAGTAAATTTTGATCCTTCACAAATAGAAGTGAAAATACAAACAAGGGTTATTGAACAGAGAGATGAGCTACCAAAGTAGGATGCACATATGTATAAATATTCAAACTTAAGCAACACAATTAGAGAGAGAACTAGACAGGTGACAGAGGGAGCAATCATAACTAGGTCTACTCAGAAAGAAGTCCTGTGCTATTCAGTGGAGTTTATTCACAGGATAATGTCTTTAGTGCTGCAGCTAGAGTCTTTCACACACATACTCTCTCTTTGGGCTTCTGAAAGCCTGTCAGTTTTTCTTGTAGATTGGCTGGCTCTCTGTGGTGATGGTGCTCTTGGTGCTGCCATGGATCTTCAGAGGCTTCAGCTCTCTCTGAACAGAAAACACCTCCTTCTCCTCGGGTGGCTTTCTTCTCCCTTTCTTTTCAGAACACTCTCTTTTCCTTAGAAATCTTTTTCTCCATTTCTCAGCTACCTTCTGCAGCTCCCCCTGAGGGACAAAGAAACCCTTTCCCTCACAAAGATCACCACAGGGCCAAGCCCATAAGGTTACAATTATTTTTAAGATGATAAGCATCATATCCCATCCATAAAACCAGTCACAATTAGTTCCATCTACTTTTGAGTGCATCTGAAACTTCTGGGGAGCCACGAGCTATTTTCTCCCTTTGCATAGTTTCAAACACCCCCTAAAACTGGAGGGGCATATAAAAATGTTAATGAAACTCACTTCCTTTCATCTCAGTTCAACTCCTAGTCTCTTTTGCCAGTCAGAGATAAAGTTGGATTTCTCCAAGTCTTCCTTCTTTCCAGCTCTTGGAATATCCATGCAAAGGAAAGAGATGGTTATTCCTATTTAATTATTAACCTTATAGAAACCGGATACATCCAACAGCCCTTCTCCATATACCTCCACTCTCTCTTTGAATACTGAAAAATAATAGGCTGTTCAAAACTCAACCAGGTGGAAAATAGAGAATAAAGTAGATCCCCAATGGCAGTTACTTATTAATATGTTGCATGTCAGTCAATCACAATTCATGAAATGTGAATGTAAACTGATCAGATATGGAATATAAAACAGCAAGAAAAAAAGTGACTGAAAGATGTTCAACAACCACTTCTACGAATGTTAGAAAAAATATATATGCGGAATGCTCAGTTCATTTCAAGAGACTTTCTATTGGCAAGATCTGTGAAATGTTGATTATAGCAATATCAGGCAAAGATAGCATTCAGGATGATCTTTGCACAGAAAGTACATATGGGAGAACTATAGCATAATTTCATTTTCTAAAAAGGCCTGAGAAGATGTTAATCAGATTTAGATAATTAGAGGTTTTGGTAAATAAGATTAGATAGATACGATACTACATAAAAAGAGTCAATGTAGCACATTTGGATAACAAGGTGTTTAAGATCACTGAATGGGAGGTAGTGTGGATTCTGGTGCAGTGCATGTGAAATAGATCCTTTGCAATTAAATATTCGCTGCTAATAAGTTAAATTCAAGTATGCCTACAATAAAGTGGCTAGAGAGGTTCAAGCAACAGGAACAAGAAGCATGAATAAGCCCAGACTACTTTTTAAAAATGGCTTTCAAATCATGCCTCTTCCCATGGCGCAGATTCAGAAGTACCAAGGCTAACATTGGATGGCAAACTCCTACAAATTCAGTGTGCGGGACCTGCCATTATAAACAAAAAAGAACCAGGAGAAAACTGTTCCTTCCTAGTCATGATGCATACCTATTCCCTCCAGGATCAAAGGAGCATGCCAAATATATTAGGTGCTGTGGAACACAGGCAGGATGGTGCTGCTGCAGTTGTCTTGTTTGTGGGCTTTCTAGAGGTTGGCCAATGTGTGAACAGACTGCTGGACTTGATGGGCCTTGGTCTGATCTGGCATGACTTTTCTTATGTTCTTATGTTCCTCGAGAGTTTATATTGCTTGTAAGTGCCAGCCCCAATCTGCGAGCTCACCAGTCCCTTGAAATAACAGCTCCTGAGGCACTTCTCTCTTCCCTCTCCTTTATGGCATTGGTGTTCCAGTGATCTTCTATCTCTTTGGCTGGGTGCACACATTGATGGATATTGCCCTATCACTTTCTATACTAGTTGTTCAGAACTGGATTTTCCTGTGTGGATGAGACAATATAGGAGGTGAAAGATTTCTATCTAGTGCAATATCGCTTGTGTATGTTCCCCCTTCCTCCTTTCACGTGTGGCTTGTGTAGTAGTGAAGCATATTGCTCTCTCTCTCTCTCTCTCTCTCTCTCTCTCTCTCTCTTTCTCTTTCAGTTTCTCTCTCCGTCCTTTCCTGCCATCGTAGGAGCCACAGAGAAAGATGAAGGAAGAGATGGAGAGGAAGAGGTACTAGTAGTATGTAAGAGAGTACCACTGGTGCACTAACAGCCATATAAGTGGGTAGGCAGGAGGGAGGGACAGGTTTGCACTAAGATCCAAACTGAAGGAGAACTAGTTACTGCTCAGCCTTGTTTTGGTGGTGAATATTATGAACTGCTAAGGTTTGTATCTGAGACTAGGAAATAAGAACTTGGCAGGATGACTAAACTTTACAATAGAAGTTCTCACTTCCTGTTTCCTTCATATGCCAAACATGGAGAGCTTCTCTGATCATTCAAGACATTCAATGAAATTAAATTTGTTATCATAATTCATAAAATTAGGCTGTGTCTACTGACTATTAGCTACTGTGGTCCATGGATTGGGCTGAGTGACCCCACACATCTATCACTCCTACAAATGTGGGGCATTTACTTTTTAACACTCATGGGTAACATATATTGAGGTTAAGAGGTTACAGCCCAAAATACTGATAAAAAGAACTGCTACATGCTCTTATAGTAACAGCGCATTCCTGAGCGGAATGCCCGAGCCGGGCTTAGGAGGCAACCCAGCGGCGTTGCCTCCACCCGGCGACAAAAACCCGTGCAACCCTCATAGCAAAAAGCTGGCATATCTTGTCAAAAACAAAAAGGGGAGTTCCTGAGCTGAAATGGCTCGGGAGGCTGACTAATGTTACGCCCCGGGAATGCCTCCCGGGGCACCGTTACGCCTCCCAGGTTGCTGATGCAGCCTGTTCCTGCACGCCGGCGCTGGGGCTGCTCATGCCGGTGTGCACCTTCCAGGCGCCGGCGGTGTGGGGCTCTGCACTGGTGGAGGCCTTAGTCGGCCTCCAAAGGCCTTTTGGTCGAGCCGCTGGCGCTGCTCAGGAATCGTCTGGTAGTGTACAAAGAACCTTACACATTTTGAGATGCGCAAGGGAGGGGAGAAAATTCCACAATGATAAAGACTGTTTTATCAGACAGTGATTTACTTTGAAATTGGGATAAATTTATTTGCATATTTGTTCTGAATAAATCAGTACCTACACTTCACAGTGTCTGTCAAAGCTTGCGATTATTTGCTGATCTTTTAGTTCATCTGTGACATGCAGCTGACACACTGTCAGGAGCTCAATCCAGACAGGAGCTCTCTAGCACAGGAAAACTTCCAGAGGTTCATGCCTCAAATTTGTAAATGTCATAATACACAGTTTTATAAATGCTACCGACAAAGATGATGGCATGATCACAAATCATACAGTATGAGTATGCAGATGGGCTGCTTCTCAATTCCCTCCCTTTTCCTTACACAGGCCAGGATTGTGCATTGCTACAAAATTTTCAGCATGTCTGTCTTGAAGCTTTGCCCAGCCTGGGAAGATAGTATATTGTTATGGTAATTAGGGAAGGAAAATAATGAACATAATTAAGGGAGAACAATGGAGATGTAGAAAAAGAAAGCAAGCCGCTTTTGATCCCCTATCCCAGGCTCTACCATATCTCAGGTCTGACATCCTGGATAGGTTTGCCAGTCTCCAGGGGGTGGCTGGAGATCTCCTGGAATTACAACTAGTCTCCAGGTTTACCTGGAGAAATGGCTCCTTTGGAAGGTGGACCCCACTGAGGTCCCTCCCTCCCCAAACCAAGCCTTCCTAAGACTCCACTTCCAAAATCTCCAGGAATTTCCCAACCCAGAGCTGGCAACTAGGGATGTGCATTCAGATATATCCAGTCCAAATATATATCCACGAGAACATAAGAAAAGCCATGCTGGATGAGACCAAGGCCTATCAAGTCTGTTCACACAGTGGCCAACCAGGTGCCTCTAGGAAGCTCACAAACAAGATGACTGCAGCAGCATATATATAAAATTTATTGTGGTCTTTGACTAGTGTAACAAAAGTTATGACTGCAGCAGCATTATCCTGCCTGTATTCCACAGCACATAATATACTGTGCTCCACTGATACTGTAGAGAATAGGTAAGCATCATGACTAGTATCCATTTTGACTAGTAGCCATGGATAGGCCTATTCTCTATGTTCCTGTGTCTTACCAGGGCTTGATATTGGCTTGCAATGTTGCTTTGGCTTTGATTCTGTCTTTGAAATTGGATTTGTTGGTCTTGCAACACTGTGTTCTGTGCTTGGGTCAGTATGTGTTGGCTTTGTGGTGGATACTTGGGTTTGTCATTACCTTAGATTTTTAGGCTGTACATGTCTGGATTCTCAGATTTTACATTTGTTGAGCTTGCAACAGTGTTCCTGTTTTGTTTTACTTGGAGGATTCTCTGGTTTGACATTGGTTAGGATTCTCTGGTTTGACATTATGTGCCACATTGTCCTGTGTTTCTGCTGGGATTCCCTGATTTTGCATTAGTTTTTTGGGCTTGTTGGTTCTGTTTGCATTGGGAGGCTTTTGGCCAGCCATTGCTTTGCTTGGTCTTGAACGTTTAGTTACTGTTTCCTAGAACTACTGCTGTTGCTTCCAGCATGGGCAATGCTGGTGAGTTTTAATTTTTAAAAATGTTTTATTTATTTTAATTTTGGATATTCCCCCTGTTGCAGACTAGCAGCAGGGAATGGAAATTCAGGGTGGGGATTCTGGGGTGCTTAGAAGCCCTGTCACTGCATGAAGTTCAACACCCACAGGAATGGGCTGCAACTGGGAAGTGTTGACAGCAAAAATCTATTCCTAAGTCTTTAGATACAAAGTCCTGGTTATTACCCTCCTAATGCTGATTTTGTGAGACTCACCTTCTATTGTATACATATATTTTGCCTATTTCCATTCTTCCGTTTAAATTGAGGGAAGAATAAAAATATATGCACACAATAGCCTGCTATTACTTATGTCGTCTACAATTTCAAAAGGGGGAGGGAGGGCATCTTCCCCATATGTTTTGCCTTATCAGTGAACGCATTTGAGATCTGAAGCTTGATCAATGAGAATGGCAAACTCTTCCCCCTTTAAATTTTTATTGCTTCTTATACATCCATATAGCAATTTTGCCTTGCTTTGTTTTTATAGTGGCACATGTTTCTTTTTACAATTAAAGCGCATTCTAAAAGTGCAAAAAATGCGCAAAGGCTCTGCAAAATCTTAAACTCACAAGAATGACAGGAGGAGATCGCTTTGCATTTACATTATGCTATTAAGCATTCATGAACCATGGCAAACTGCAGTAACAAAACAAGTGGAAACGATCTCGATGTTGGGTGCAGTTTGAAGGTAATTTTAAGCAGTACACAGTGATTGGGTGAAATTTAATGTAGCTGTTCTTAATATGGTGAAGGTTTACTAACATGTTACTGGGCCCAGTTTTTTTAGCATTAGGCATTCAGTCATCAAAGAAATCTAAGCAATTCCAGGAAGTTAAAGATCCATAAAAGATGGTTTAAGGGAGGGGTGAGTACTTTGGGAGTAGGCAGGACCATCACTGAGCTCACAACCCTGAGGCAGTCACACAGAAGGGCTGTCTGTGCAAACTGATGGATCTTGGAAATTATCTTTTCTTGAAATGATTAGGGTTGTGCATATCAATATACCCAAACCAAAAATAAACCCAAAATTAGCCGTTTCAGCAATATTCGGAATTTGGGTAGACCAAATACCAAAATCTGGGAATCTTCTCGAAGCCGAATAGACTTTCCCCAGGCTTTTCCCTATGGGAATTTTTTAAATGAGCTCTGGAGGAAGCATTTTTGGAGGTAGAGTTTCTAAATTTTCAGGATAGCTTCAAGGGACTCTCCTTGCATGAACCCCGAAGTTTAGGGATGTGGGCAGGGGGTCCAATTTTATGGGGTCCCAAAGGGGTCACCCCCTCCTCTATAGAGAAGCATTGTAAACTTTATAATGTTTCTCTGTGGAGGAGGGGGTCAACCCCTTTGGGACCCCATAAAATTGGACCACCTTACCCAAACTTTACAAAACTTTGCGATTCATGCAAGGAAAGTCATGCAAAACACGCGGAAATGTGCTGGATAGGGCTGTTGATTCGGTTCGGCCCGAACTGAAAAACAGCCGAATTTCCCCTGATTCGGTGGTTTTTAGTTTGGGAGGAACCGAACTCAAAAATGGCAGGAAACCGGGGAGCCGAATTCAGCAAGTTTGGGAGTTCACGAATAAATCTGGCCAATTCGGGCCGTCAGTAAGCAGCATAACCGTCAGTAAGCAGCATTCTCCTCCCCCGGCCAATCAGTGGCCAAGTTGGGTCTTCTTCTGGCCAATCAGTCAGGATTGAGTACTGGAGGAGTCAGCTGATGTGCGGCCCGGCCGGGGAGAGAGAGAGAGAGAGAGAGAGAGAGAGAGAGAGAGAGAGAGAGAGAGAGAGAGAGAGAGAGAGGGAAATCCTCCTGTGTGTGTGTGTGGGGGGGTGCTTGTGCACATTCGCTCCTTTCTGTGGCTGCAGGGGGCGTATTTTTTGGGGTAGAGACACAAAACTTTCAGCAGAGATTCAGACAAGCCTTCTTAAGAGACCACCCAAGTTTTGTAAACATTGGGTCAGGGGGTCTCAAGATATGGGCTCCCCTTTTTCTTTCCATGGCTGCAGGGGGCGCATTTTTGGGGGTACAGACCCCAAACCTTCAGTGGAGCTTCATATGAACCTTCTTAAGATACCCCCCAAGTTTTGTAAACATTGAGTCAGGGGGTCTTGAGATATGGGCTCCACCCCTTTTCCCTCCCCCCTTTTTCTATTTACGTTGCTGCAGGGGATGCTTTTTTGGGGATACAGCCCCCAAACTTTCAGCATAGCTTCAGACAACCATTCTTAAGAGACCCCCCATGTTTTGTAAAGATGGGTTCAGTGGGGGCAGAAATATTGGCTCCCCCCTCTTTCTCTTTCTGTGGCTGCAGGGGGCACGTTTTTGGGGGTGCAGATCCCAAACTTTGAGCGGAGCTTCAGACAAGCCTTCTTAAGAGACCACCCAAGTTTTGTAAACATTGGGTCAGGGGGTCCCGAGATATGGGCTTTCCCCTTTCCCCTTTTCCCTATTGGGATGAATGGATCAGCTGATCTTGTATGCATCTCCAGAGCAAAACGTCCCGTGCTTAAATGGAATCTTCTTGGATTACCCAGTCCTCCTCCCACCCCTCCAGATGGAACAGAAGACAGCCACAGTAAGACCCCTTTGGGGGCTTTAATCTATACTTTTTCTCCTGTGTGTGTGTGTGTGTGGGGGGGGAAGCAGAGTCTGTGTGTGTGTGGGGAGGGAGCAGTTTCTGTGGGTGGGGGGGAAGCCAAAGGGGGCTTTTGCCGGTTCTGCCTGGGGTGTGTATTTCCCCTCGAGTCTCTCTCTCCCTGGTTTGGGGGGGGTTCAGTTGTGTGTCTTCAGGTTTTCCCTCATTCATAAGAGTGGTTAGGTCTGTTTGGATGCTTGCTCAAAACTGGTTTTCAAATGGTGACTTAAAGAATGCATTTTCCTGGTCCCGGGTCCGATGCAAAATGGGAAATTCCACCCCTCCTGCTCATTATGCATAGCTAGCTGCCTCTGTCCTTTTCCATGGTTTGCAAACTCCCAGGTGTCAGGTGTTGCTTTGCACAGTTGCAAAGGTGTTGCTTACAAGGTTGTGTTGCTGTGCAGTCGAGTTGCTTTGCATTACTGTTGCAATGCTTTGCAAACCTCTCAGCTGTTTGTCGGGGCTGGGAGCTTTGTGCGTGGGCGGCAAGCTCTGCTCAGACATGCTCATTAAGGGTGGGGGGACCCCTTTCGGGGCCCATATCTCAGCCCCCCCTGACCCAATCTTTACAAAACTCGGGGGGTCTTTCAAGAAACGTCCTTTGAAGCTCTGCTGAAAGTTTGGGACCTCTACCCCCAAAAATGCCCCCCCAGAGCCGCGGAAAGGCGCGTTGTGTTTTTAAAGGCTTTATTCGGCCGAATTGTTTTCCCGAACTTTGAATTCCTGCCGAATTGCACGGACCTGAAGCGGGGGAGTTCAGACTTCGGCATATCCCGAATCTAAACGGGCCGAATTCAGCCGAATCCGAACTATACCGAATTTTTTTAAATTCAACAGCCCTAGTGCTGGAAGAGAGAGACGACCTCTGATGGTCAGGAAAGGCATGCATAATCAAAAGGAAGCCCCGAAGAAGTTGGCAGGGTGACTGTGAGGGAAACAGGTCTATGCCTTAGAATACTGAGACTATATGCTATTTTCAAAGATGATTCTCCTTTGCCTTCTGTGTGCATTACTGAGGCAACGGTCTTTTCCAGGCAGTGCTCTGAATGCTTAATTTTAGAATGCCCCTCTGTTTCTCCTCAGGAGTTAACTTTTAAAAATAACATTTCAGGAGATGAAAGTAAGCCATGAAACATTTTTCATTTTCTTAAGGAACCTCAGCTCTTATCCCTCAAGAGATCATTCCACCAGGGAGATGTGTGACTTATGTTTAGTGAGATACACTTCTCACTCTCTCTCTGTTTCTGTGTGTTTGTGTGTGAGAGAGAGTTCAAGGGGAGGAGGATGTGAATGACATAAAGCCAAATCCTTTGTATTCTAATTAATCTGTATAAAATTAACAGCAAACTTAAAGAAATGAATGTTACCCGGGTGGCCAGATAAAAATCAGATAATTAGATTTTTTAAATGAATATTAAAACATCAAACCATCAAGCCTGAAGCCCATTTTATTTGTAATTTTCCTTTGTAATACTCTTTGCTATGATTTTAATTTGGAAAGCTCAGTGATGTTCTCCCTGAATGAAACATACCTTTTAAAAAAAAAAGCCAGTCGAAGATGTATGAAGTATTCCATTGCCCATTGAATTTTACAAGAGATTTAAATGGTAAATGAATGTTGTGCAGTCTTTGGTGAGAAGGCATATTTGTCCCCTTATAAACAACTAAAAGTCTATTATTTTTCATCTTCAGTTTCAAGAATATTATGAAGATAAAACATCGGAGGACATAAGAAGACAAAAGAAGGTTCTCGCAGATTAAGAATGGGTTCACCTATTTTATTGTGAGTAAAGGTAAAGGAAAAAGTAATAGCTTACATTCAATATATTATTAAGATGACATCTTAGTGCTTAAAATGAACTTTATTCACTCTAGTCCTTGTTGGAGATGCAACAAAGTTAGCCAGATAATACACTTACAGTTGTCATGTGATAAATTATGATAAAATTATGAAGAACATCTTACAGTGCCATCCTAAGTGGCATTACACCCTTCTAAACTCATTGACTTCAGGGGTGGGGACAAGCAGGGTGAAGGAGGTGGAGTTTATAAAGTCAAGTCATGGCCGGGCAGAACTTAGGGCCCCTCCATCCCATGGTGATGCTGAGACTGCAGAGTGCCTGATTCCCAAGGGGTTGGCGAGCTAGGCGAAGCGACTCCGTTGCCTGCCATGCTCTTGAATCACTGACTTCTGGGCCATCTGGTGTCTCTTGATGGATATAAACAGCCTCCAGAAAAGCAAGAGGCATAGACAGTGTGGCGTGTGAACCAGGAGTCTCTTCTGAGTAGGAGGCCCTCTTGTTGCAGCCCAGACGGGATCAAGGGGAACTCCTTCACTTGCCTCCATGTTGCATAAGAAACTGCTGTTCCATTCCAGTCTCCTCCCAGTGCCATAGGAAGGCATTTGTTGCCCAGTTCAACCATCCATTCCTTGCTTCCCTGGATCCTGGTCTGTTGCCTTCTTCTGCCGGTGCCATGGCGGGCAGCACTGGCCCCTTCCCGCTTTGGGCCCAGGACGTGGTGACGCTGCTGATTCTCCAGGTGCGCTGCTCCATCCTGCAGATGGCCATTTTGCTCTGTGTCCTACTTCTTCTCCTCTGGCTCTCCATCTTCCTGTATGGCAGCTTCTCCTATTCCTATATGCCCATGGTCAGCTACTGGTTGCCAGGTCCCTCTTCGCCACCGGTGGGAGGTTTTTGGAGCAGAGCCTGAGTAGGGTGGGGTTTAGGGCGGGGTTTAGGGAGGGGAGGGACTTCAATGCCATAGAGTCCAATTGTCAAAGGGACTTCAATGCCATAGAGTCCAATTGCTAAAGTGGCCATTTTCTCCAGGGGAACTGATTTCTGTCGGCTGGTGATCAGTTGTAATAGCAGAAGATCTCCGGCTAGTACCTGGAGGTTGGCAACCCTATCAGCTACATTAGCCCCTTACACTACCAGTTCAGGTCAGACTGCAGCTTGCCTGAACCAGAACTGTGCTCTTTTTCCATTGCCAATGTTCCTCAAGAACAGCCACGACTGAGCCCTCATGTATGGCCAGACATATTGCACCTCTGTAGAGCTGGAGCTGCCAGAGTCTCCTGTCATCCAGAACCTGGGGTTGCTCATAGTGATCATAACCTGCTACACCAAAGGCGGTCGCGTCATCTCCATGTCAGCCAGATCCGGCATGGGATATTCTCCCAAGTTTGCAGGCAGATCATAGTGATCATAACCTGCTACACCAAAGGCGGTCGCGTCATCTCCATGTCAGCCAGATCCGGCATGGGATATTCTCCCAAGTTTGCAGGCAGACATGCTATGCTGCACTATTTTTCAGACCTACTGCAGATTCTGGACACCATGACTTTTGCCAGCCTCTTCTTGTCTGGTTTTTTAGAGCAGAAGCAAACCACGGAGATCCTTTTCACACTACCAGGAGGACTCGTATTCTCTTACAATCGGTGCTGTGATTGAGATCCAGAGCAAGAGGATTCATATCTATGGGGCCCAGCTGCAAATTTATGCTCACTTCAGTGGCTTGTGATACCTGCAGGTGGGTTGGGATCCCAAAGCAGGCCCTGGGGAAGCAGTGGAGGGTCCCCTGGAACAACCAAAAGATGTTAAGGCTGCTGAAGGTGCAGAGCTGCCTGGAGCAGTTGCAACAATGCAGGCCAAGAAGAGCAAACCTGGAGAACCCGATTCTGGATCAGAAGCCAGCTTAGAGACAGAATTGGAGTCTGTGGACAATTCTTCACTGCTCACAGAGGCCAACTTCCCAGCTGCTTCCGAGGAGGGGCATCCTTCAAGCCTGCTGCCGTAAGAAGGGAGAGCCCCTTCACCTGGGGCAGAGGTCCGTCAGAGGAGTGTTTGCTCCAGTTCCTCCAGCCTCCCTCCCCTTGGTATTTGCACATCAAATAGTATATGCCCAGCACAGGCCTTGCTTGCCCCAGGGAAGCTGTGGTTCCCACCTTGTGTTTACATTCCAGCCTCCTTTCCATTTTAATGCCTGGAGACACTGTTACTTAAACTGTATCTGCTAACCATTAAGACCTCATTGACTTCAATGCCAGCATGATGTAGTAGCTGAAGTGTCAGACTCACTAGGGGAAACCCAGGTTTGAATCCTCACTCGTGCCATGTAATATTGCTGGGTAACCTTGGGCCAGTCACACACTCTTAGCCTCGATCCTGGCATGTATTTCGATGGGAGACTTCCAAGCAATATGAGGGGCATGATGTAGAAGCAGGCAATGGCAGACCACTTCTGAATGTCTCTTGCCTTGAAAGCCTTACGGGGTCACCATACATCAGCTGTGACTTGATGGCAAAATAGAAAAAAAGAAAAAGGGTGAAACGTTACTTAGGATTGCACTGCTAAATATGAAGATAACATAACAGATTCAATGTTTTTCCGTTCATTGGGGAAACACAAATCTGTTTGAAAAAACATATTGGCATTACCACTGTTTCCATTCCGGAAGCAATTTGCAAACATGTAGATGAACGAAATATAGGAGATAGGATAATGGACAAGCAAATAAATGCTGAAAAAAGATGGGGAAAGCTAGAAGATTTTATCTAAACATAGTTACTAGTAATAACATTTACATAGAAAAATGGAGAGTAGGCCTATCTGTGTAACAACCAAAAATGGAGCCTCCATGTTTAGTGGCAACAAACCTGTGGGGAGGGACTGTTGCTTAGAGGTAGAGCATCTGCTTGGCATGCAGATGGTCCCAGGTTCAATCCCTGACATCTCCACTTAAAGGGACTAGGCAAGTAGGTAATGTGAAAGACCTCTACATGAGACCCTAGAGAGCCGCTGCCGGTTTGAGCAGACAATACTGACTTTGATGGACCAATGGTCTGATTCAGTATAAGGCAGCTTCATGTGTTCATGTGTACATATAGTAGCACACATTTTGTGAAATGACAAAATACAGTAGGGTTTATTTATAATAGCATGATGAAATTAAGAGGTACAGAGTGGTAAGCTGCAGTACTGCAGTCCAAGCTCTGCTCATGACCTGAGCTCAATCCCAACGAAAGTTGGTTTCAGGTAGCCAGCTCAAGGTTGACTCAGCCTTCCATCCTTCTGAGGTCGGTAAAATGAGTACCCAGCTTGCTGGGGGTAAAGGGAAGATGACTCGGGAAGGCACTGGCAAACCACCCCATAAACAATCTGCCTAGAAAACGTCGGGATGTGACATCACCCCATGGGTCAGGAATGACCTGGTGCTTGCACAGGGGACCTTTACCTTTACCTTTAGTTGAGATTAGTTGAGTTTCCACCATGGTTGATGAGGAAACTGCTATTGCCTGCTCCAGGCCGTTACCTAAAAAATATGCTGTAGGCTTGGTTGGATTACTGTGATGGACACATTGTGGTGGGCAATAGGGTATAGGACAGACAAAACAAAACACTTCTTTACTCAGTGAGTAATCAAATTGTGGAATTCATTGTCAGTGGAGGTAGTGCACCACAGGTATAGATGGCTTTAAAAGGGGGTTAGACAGATTAATGGAAGATAGGCTCATCAATGGCTATAAGCCATGGCTAGTAATGGGAACTTTCATATTCAGAGACAGTAAACCTTAGAAACCCAGTATTAGGAGGCACCATCAGGAGGAAGAGGAAGAGTTGGTTTTTATACCCCACATTTCTCTACCTTTAAGGAGCCTCAAACTGGCTTACAATCACCTTCCCTACTGTATGAATTGGGCCATGGTATTGGATTAGGAGACTCTTTTAGCTTCTCAAATACAAGGGTAGCCATGCTTCTGAGTTTCGATCAGAAGACCCCAATCTTTTTGAACCTGCAGGCACCTTTGGAATTCTGACAGAGTGTGGCGGGTGCCAGGAGGTGGAACCAGCCACAAAATGTCTGCTGTTGCTTACCTGCGGTCACACAGTCAAGATTTTTGTGTTGTGGTGGCAGCTGCAGCCAAAGCAATGTTTTTTAACATCAGTACAGCCCATCAAATCTCCAATGGCGAAACAGAAGCCTTGCTAGGCAAAAAGCCCTACCTGTCCCCAACCCATTTCTATAAACATTTGGCAGGCCTCAGAAAAGGTGTTGACAGGTGCTATGGTGCCCACTGGCACCACGTTGGGGACCCCTGGCTTTCACTGCTAGAAAAGAGCAACGTCTTTTCTTGAAAGTGGGCCCAAGGAGCATCTCTACAGAAGCATTAGCTTCTGTAGAGATGCTCCTTAATTTCCATCCCACTGTGTCTTTGTGTAGATGGAAAGCAGCTAAGAGAATTATTTGATAAAAGGCTTTAGAATATCTACTTAAAAATGTTCAGAATCATGATCCAGCCCCCTAACAATCATGACGGGGCTTAGAAATCATGAGACTTAGACCATAAGTAATGTGGATTTGCATTCTGGTCTTTCAAACAAAGTGTGTGGAATTATTTTAAATGTGAATTATTTTTGTCTTACATGGTAAGAGAGACTTTGGTTTCTAGAAGGTGTTTTGCTGTATGTCTTCCATGCTGAGCAATGGGGAAAAGAGTAAAATGGCTTGCTTCTACATCACCAGAAACAGCAGATAGTCGTTAGCTTTATAATGTTCCTCTCTTGACTGGAATGGATGGGCTGAATGAGCAAAATGCCATTTCATTGTATTGTATTGCATCTTTGGTAATGTAATCTTCCTCAAATGGTCTTTATTGATGTGCAGTCCAGCTGCCATTCCACATATATGATCTGTAGAATGTGACCCATACATCCAATAATATGGTTCCTATAGATTTTACATCCAGAGAAATCTCTGGATTCTCCTAATTTATCTGTGTATATATATATAAACGAATAAACCAAATAGAAGCATCAGGGCAGGGTAAGTGTTGCTGGCTCTGGGTTGGAAAGTTGTTGGAGATTTGGGGGTAGAGCCTGGGGAGGGTGGAATTTGGGAAGGGGAGGGAGCCCATCAGGGAAGTGATCTCACTCCAGGAATTCAGTTTCTGCTAGACTATTGTATACCATAGAGTCCACCCTCTGAAGCTGTCATTTCCTCCAAGGGAACTGATCTCCGTAGTTTGGAGATCAGTTGTAATTCCAGCAACCCTAGGGCAGGGCCAGGTGGAAGAGAACCTGATTGATGCAAGATGTTGCATTGGTTGAATGAATACATTCCTTCCACTTCCGTGTTTGCATTTAATTTTGTTTCCATTCTAGATTTCCAGGCCCCAGGATAACTATATAGGCCTGTGACTGCTAAAGTACTCAGGGAACACCGCTCAGCAAATTTCTTCTGATTTTTGAGGGCTGTCATTTTGTTCTGCCATTTTATCCATCACTCATCAGTTCTGAAATCTGTTGCCACAGCAGCAAGAACATATAGCTCATCTTCTGGGTGTTTTCATTTTCAAATGTCATCGTGCGTCTTCTGTTTTCAGCACATGGATTCTGAGAAAAGATGACAGATTAATGTCTTAATTTTTTTTATTCAGCTAATGAGAACTATTGCAGTTACTTTGCACAAGATCAAACGAAAATATTTGAGAGATGGAAAGCGCCATGTTTCATGATCTAGTGATGAATGTCAAGTTGACTAGACTGTTGATTTAGTTATTGGAAGCAGGCCCTAGATTACTGCTTGGGTAGCACAATCCTAAGGGCCGCTAAAGTGGAGGCGTCTGACTGCTGACTCTTCCTTGGACAGTAAATAACAACAGACAGCCCCCCCCCCCCGCAGGGCACAGATGGCATAGTAAGCATGCCGGAGTCCATAGCAATACCGGCAACATCCACCAATCACACAACAGCCGACGATGATGCCTCCATGAGTGGCATATATAGACACAGGCTATTACTGGCTGCCAATCTGGTTACTGCCCCCCAAACCACTCCCACTGCCACATGGAAAGCAAGTGGATAGGAAGGAAAGACCCCATAACAGCAGGTCCCGTTGCAACATGTTAGTCGCAAAGTGTGGACTTAGACCTCCCCCTTGGCTGTTCACACCAAGCGCTCGCACAGTAGTGCTCACTGCCCACTCTATGGTTTTCCCAGCACTGAAGTGAAATGCTGTGCATTCTAAGCTCTGAGACCCGCGCCATGCGTCCTACCTTTGGGTCATCCTGGCAGGGGTGTATGTTGGGGTGTAGGGGGCAGTGATAGGGTGCTGGGGAGGGTGTTTGGCCACTGCTGGGGAGGGAGGTGACTGGGTGTGGCTGTAGTCGGCATCCTGGGCTCTGCCGGGCCTTTTCGGCAGTGAGAGAGAGTTGGATTTTTGTTTTGCATTGGTGCCTATGGGATATGTTGTCTATTTTGATGGTATAACTTTCTGCCTCTGTTGAAGGGCATTCCTGAGCTGTAGTGACTGGAGTGGAATTTCTGCCATGCCCCCCGGCATGTTTACTTTTATGCTGGTGCAGGGGCCTATGCTGCTGGCTGGCTACAGTGCTGAGGCACTACACTGGCACAACTCCTACCAATGGCATATCTGTGAGATACATCAGTGTAGTGGCTAATCAGCTCCCTGAGTACTCCCCCCCCCTTCGGATTGTGTTGTCGAGGTAACTATACATGGTAAAATTCTACTTTCTGTGCAATTTAAGACAACTAAGTCTTGAATGTGGCCTACAAAGACTTCTTACAATAATAATGCTAATAACTGTATTAATAGGGTTGCCAACCTCCAGGTAGTAGCTGGAGATCTCCCGCTATTACAACTGATCTCCAGCCGATAGAGATCAGTTCCCCTGGAGAAAATGGCCACTTTGGTAGTTGGACTCTATGGCATTGAAGTCCCTCCCCTCCCCAAACCCTGCCCTCCTCAGGCTCCACCCCAAAAATCTCCAGGTATTTCCCAACCTGGAGCTGGCAACCCTATGTATTAATGGTACTACTAATTAAAAATACCGATTGGTATACTAATAAAAAAAAACCTTCTGAAAATTTATATCCTGAAACTCTCGTTGGTCTCTAAGGTGCTACTGGACATGAATCTAACTGTTCTACTGCAGATCACCATGGCTACCCTCTGAAACTCTATAGTAAGACGTAACATACCTCTAATTTCCCAAAGGTGGAGACATATAGCAGAAGAGGATTTCATGCCCTGCTTGTGAACTTCAGTGGAGGAGAAGTGAATTAGGAATTCACAGGAGAGTGAATTAGATGAGCCTATTGTCTTTAGTCCTGCAGTTCTTATATTCTTAGGCAGATGATGAGAGGGAGGGCATCTTGGCCATCTTCTGGTCACTAGGGGTGTGGAGTGGGGAGGTAGTTGTGAATTTCCTGCATTGTGCAGAGGGTTGGACTTGATGACCCTGGTGGTCCCTTCCAACTCTATGATTCTCTGATTCTCAGGTATTATGAGTTCAAAGCTTATGAACGTCATAACTACGGTCAATTGCTCCTTCATATTCCAGTGGTGCATCCCTCTGTATCTCTCTGTCTCTCTTTCTCTCTCTGACCTTCCTCCAACTCAAAGTAGTGAACAAAATGGCAAATGGTGAAAGACATACTAAAACTGTATGAACACAGGGTAGCAACATCAATATAAGACAAGATTGACAATAATAAATTATTTACAAACAAACTTAAATGCTCAACATTTTTCACAAAAAATGTCCTCAACAACAACAAAAACCCTTTGAAAGATTAGAAAAGGTTCCCAAATAAAGGAAGAAAATGCCTGCCTGGATAGGGAAGACACTATTTTATTCAAGGGTAGAATTGTTGCCACCTGCTCTACCTCTTCCCTCCAGCTCCTGGGACTGCAAAGGAATCTGCCTCCTAGAAGGACGGAAGGGAGTGCATGCCTGCCTGCCTGCCTGGGGGAAGAGACTGTGTTCATCTAGGGCAGTGGTTCCCAAACTGTGCTCCACGGAGCACTTGGTGCTCTGCGAAACATCTCCTAGTGCTCCATGAAGAGATTGGAAAGAAAAATACTACTGTCATTTGGTTTAGTATATAGGTGCTAGGTGAAAATTAGTGCTCTGTGATGAATTTCTCTCCTGAAAAGTGCTCCATGACTCAAAATGTTTGGGAACCACTGATCTAGGGCAAAGCTGTTGCTACTGTATGAAGTAATTTATTGAGGGCAAATAATATTTGTGAAATGTGATTATTTTTTATGCATGAGTTTTGGGGGAGGCCTTGTAAGTCATTCTGGGTCTGCACTGAGCAGGAAAAAAAGTGAATTAAAAGTGCCCTCAATAAATATATAAATAGGGACTAAACATGCCCACTGATCATTCTCAGGTGGACTGCTCCAAAGTCAGTACTGTGAACAAGAGCACCCCAGACCAAGTGGAATCAGAACAAATAATTTTACGAGTGGTTATTATGCACAAAAGCTGAACCAAGGAGAGCTATTTGCACATAGATTTGTACATGTGATGACCCCAGGCTTACCTGGGGCTGCTTTTGTGGCCAACGGGCTGGGAGTGGGCAAAATGGGGGAAGTTTTCTTATCCCTCCCCTTGTTTCTGTGACAGTGGCCAGGGTCCTTCTGGGGTGGGCTCAGGTGGCCGCCTTGTTGGCCAATCACAGGCTGCTTGGGCGGGGCCAGAGTGGAGGGACATCCGGAGAGGATCTGGAGACTGAAGTCTTCACTCTGGTCCACCCCTTCCCTTTGTATCAGACACTGACTCCTGGGCCCACACAGTCAGCTCCAGCTTCCTCTCCCTCCCTGCCTTGGTTTTTATGTGCCCTTGGCATTGTGTTAATGTCAGGGAGTTTTTTTTCTTCTTGTTTGTATGCTATCACAGCTTTGGATGAGGGTGGCTTGGGCATTGGGCTGGATCCATTTGGGGAGGGCTGTGCCTGTGTACCCAGCTCCCCCATTTTGGGGTCTTGGGAGTGGAGCTGTTCAGCAGTATTCCCAGCTCAGGGGCTGTTGGCTGGCTTTACTCCAAAGAGGCAGAGGAACCACACAGTGGTAAGATCCTGGGACTTGTCATTCCACATTACTCCCCAGGAGGCAGGCTGGGGAAGGGTTTGTGCCATGGGTTGACAGGTAGGCTTCCTGATGTTGGATCCATGCCCCATGCTGCGCCAATGCTCCAACTGTTGTAATCAAAAAAGCTGTGGCCGGTTTCCCTCCAGTCATGTTTTGGCTCTGTTTGTTCCCCCCTTTTGCCTTTTACTCCCTCCCCTGCTCTTAGGACCTCAAGGAGATACGCTCTTTCAAATACATGTCACACTTTCGCACAGCCCAAATAATGCACTTTCAACCCACTTTCAATGCATTTTGAAGGTGGATTTTACTGTGTAAACTGGCAAACGATCGTTAAAGTGCAGCGAAAGTGGATTGAAAGTGCATTATTTGGGCTGTGCGAAAGTGCCCTTATGATATCCTTGTGACAGATGGGCTAGCTTCCGCCTCTCTTTAAGAGAGACCAATGAGAGCTGACAGAAATTTGGGGAGAGACAGCTGGAATTGGAAAACAGCAGTTAAGAGAGAAGTTGGGAGTTGGCAGCTGCAGAGTTGAGAGGGGAAAGAGGATGTCTGACTGAGTGAAACTGTGGGGAACAGCTGCTTAGAGCAGGCTGAAAATAGTCAACTCATAACCAAAGGATCCCAATTGCAGGAATAGGACCGCAGTTCAAAAGTTCAAAAGGCCATTACTACAAGGAATGTTCAAAATAAAAAGGGTTTTATTATTCATCAGATGATGAGTGACGGGTGAAGTAATGTACAACGTACAGTGTATAATGTGCAATGTTTGTTTGGTACCTTATTATGCTGATAATGTATTTAATCAGTTTATTTTAGGCCGTGTTATTTTACTTTTTAGTTTTCCTTCTTTTTTTAACTAATGTTATATGGGTACCTGTATTTGTTGTTTTGTGCTGGCCAATGGCTGTAACAATAAATTACAATGGAAGCAAAACATTGTAACTTCTACCTTATTTTCTTCAGTGTTATGTTAATATCATAAATAAAAGTTAACTTATTGTTTTGTTTAACCTTTTCGATCACATGTCTAAGGGAAAGAAACACACTCACATAAGTTAATATCTTGGTCTACATATTATAGAATATGAATAAATGGTGGGCACAATTGAATGGAGCAGTGTTTGAGACCCCCAACCCCAATAACTCTGTGTGAGTGAGGGCCTGTTATTAATGGGGGCTGGACTACCCTGTCTGCTGATGACTCTAAGAGTGAGAGAGAGGACCTGAGAAGGGAAATGTTCAATGCTCTCTCTATATTTTAAAAGAGATGAGAAGAGTGGTGATTGTGACATCCTACATGTACCCTGAACCTGAGAGAGAAGTATAGAGGGTGGTAGTTACTCTGTGTGAGTGGAGAAGGGGCATCACAATTGTGTTCGTGGGTATATGGAATTGCATAGAAAATATGCACATCTTCCATCATTGTGTAAAGAATTAGAACAAAAAAGGTATTGTTAGTGATATTTGTTCCGTTTTTGAGTCAGAGAAAAAAACACACCCAAAGACATCCTGCTATTTTCTGGGGTTCATAGAGTGAGATAAAGCAACAGCGGAAGTAAGCCATAATATCTTTTTCTTCATTACAATGGCAAGTACCAATGGATATGTCAGTTTCTAAAGGATTTCTTTGTTGCCCACAGCAATATTTGGAAGAAATATTATGTTTGGGGGAAATATGTGGTAGAAATTCTAGATGAAACAATAGTATTTATACAAATGTTCTTGTGCTCTGCGACATTGCTCTGTTTGTGTATACCAAAGAAACATTTGGCTATATTTATTTATATACCCATCTGCTGCTTTTATATGAAGTTGGATGGATGATATACTATAAGAAAGTTTTATACTTGTTTTCATGAAAATGGAACAACTGTTGAGTATCTATGCCTGGAAATTGAACCAAAGGCACTGCTAATATAGAAGAAGTGAGAAAATAAATGGGAATTATTTGGAAAAATCCATTTCATCCTCATAATAGCGGATCCAGGTGAGTCACAGATACTTCCATCAGCAGTAAAAACATTTCCTTTCCTCTTTTTCTTTTTAAATGCACAGCCTGTGATTTTAACATTTTCATGCACATGTTGGAACATTTTGAAGGCTTTCTTATTCCTTTCTGCCTGGTATCAGATTATAGCAAAAAGAATGTGTGTGTGGGAAAAAAAACACTGTGTCTTAGAAATGTAATTTAAAAATAAAATAAAATAAAGGCTGACCTAGTTTGGTCTCCCTTTGCAAAGTCAAGTTATAGAGAACCATCTTTTCCAGGCCTAGTCAAACTACTTGACAAATTTACTATTGTTGCATTTTACCATTTATATAATATGTATTTTTAATCTCTCCTCATTTAAAAATCACATATGTTCAATTTACCTCCTTTCCCCATATTTTCTGTTAAAATTAGAATTTATGTAATCTCATAAAACAAACTTCAATTACATAATTTATCACTTTTGACGAAGAATGCTTTGGAAAAAATAACTTTCATGATCCAATAAAATAGCTCTTTTTGTGTCCTTGACTTCTTTTTGGCTAATATAAAAGGACAAACAGCTTCATCTATTTGCTTCACAAACTTTCATATATGCAAAAAATGGTGTGTGATAATGGGTGACTTTAACAACTCTCACGATGACTGGGTAAATGTATGTTCTGGTGTTGAGAAAGCAACGTTTCTAGATACCGTAAGGATTTTGGAAGCAATCCTGAGCAGGTTTACTTGGAAGTAAATTCCATGTTATTCAGTGGGGCTTAATCTCAGGTAAGTCTCATTAGAGTTGCAGCTTGTACCTTGGTCATGGAATTGCCTATAGGAGAGATGAAAAACTTTCTAACACAACTATATTTGACTTCAGACTGAATGTGAGTGCTAAAGTGAAGAAAAAGCAGAGTGTTAATGGTGCAAATCAACATAATTATACAGTTGCCTAGTTTTGATGGTCCCAGGCCCTTGAGCATGTTGGCTCTATCAAACTGCATTGCCATCTTAGGTGGAGGTTTGCGTGTCGGTGCAATGGACAAAAATAGAATGATGCTGTATGAAGGTCAAAGCAGCATCTTTAAATCTGTATCTTATGCCACTTGTTGATTTTGTTCTCTTCAAAAAGTATTTTCCTAGGAAAATTCACAGTTCATAGATGTTATTCCGAGCTCCTAAACTGAAGGAGTGTGAATTCTGATGGAGTTTTATTTTAAGCAAACTGTAGATGTTAGATTCTTCCTTCAAAAAGGAATTTAAACTGTAGATGAAAATTATTACATTGGATTTTTAAAAAATATTAAAAAGTTAAAGTACAATACAAACGTGCATTCCAGTCTTTGCTAATCACATTCCTACCTGAATGAAGTTCCACTGGGAAATGCAGTAAATACTCTAATCTAAACGAAATTATTTCCTATATTTGGATCAGGTGGAAACCACCAGATAGACAGTTACTCTAGTGCCTCATTGTCTGGTTTCATTTTGCTGGACAGTCAGACAAGGCCCCCCCAGAATGAGACAGTAGATATGTGTGAGACAGATGGCCTCTTCAGGACTTGCCCAGAGCACCTACTGGGAGCATGCATGCACTACCTCCAATCATCTCAATATGTGTGGTTACCATGTTGTTTCAAAGGAACAAGATGTGGATTTTGCATGGTTCTGATTCAAGTATACCAAAGCTGAAAACCCACATGTTGCACTTCTCAGACAACATGGTGACCACATATATCTGGAGGATAACCGCACAGTTGCTGGCTTTCCAGTATATCCAGTATGTTCAGCTGAAGATTACTAGAGATGTGGTCCAAGCAGGACAGACACTATTTCTTCCAATTAAACAGGATTATCCAAATTGGAGTTTTTGTGAACATCATTTTCAGTTTCAGCCAATATTTGCACCATATTAATGGTTTTGGAAAATTTTCTGATTCTGTATATGCATTGGTCTTGTTTGCTTGCCTGAGCAATTATTTGAGGGTGTGTACACATACAAGGCAGGCAAGGACAAGGCTTTGATTGTGCCCACTGGAAGCAAGAAAATGCAGATTGGGGGAGGATAAAGCCATTGGCTTGATCCCCTCCGCAGTAGGTAGTTGATATGCTTTGCAGATGGATTAGGGGAAGTACAGGCAGAGGCTATGGCTCCCCTGCCAATGTTCAGCAATGCTGGGCAGCTGCAGAGAACAGATGCAAACACTTTTGTTGAACAGACTGGCAGAGAGGCAGGATACATAGACACCAAGACTATGGCTTGCCTCCCTCATAATAGGTAGCAAATGCCTGCCATCTCCTCACACTGGACAGAGGACAGAGCAAAATGCTTTGCTTGTATATGCTGGCAGGAAGGCAGGGATGTGCAGAGGGCAGCCCAGGCTATCCCTTCCCTAGTGGCAGCCAGCCAGTAAGCACTGCAGTCAGCTGGGGGGAGGGAAAAGGGTCTTTCACCAAAATGCATTTGGGTAAATGCTACCCAAAAGACCAAAAAATATGAGATTTCAGTCAATAGTGGGGAAAAATCAGATCAGCACTGTAGGTAAGATGCAGCTACTGATTCCTTATCTGAGATCTGTCGATGCCTGCAATTTCATGAAAAACACAACACAGCTGTGCCTTTTCTTCAATAAAAATTGCCCTTCCACTGTTGCTGTCAGATCTTCTAGGAGAAAAGGGTAGGCAGCCTCTTCTGCGTAAAGAAGGAAAATGGGTTGGTCTACTTTGAAACAAAACTGGAACACTTAGGCCTGTGTGTGTGTGTGTGGGAATTTCCTATTACAATCCATGGGAAAGCCTATAAGATTGATTTCATAACATGACTATTTATTCATTTAGGACATTTTTCTCTAACTCTGTCTCCCAGGAGCTCAGGATAGCATATTTCATCCTCCCTTCCTCATTTTGTTATCACAATGACCCTGTGAGGTGGGTTAGGCTATAAGAGAGTGACTGGCCCAAAGTCACTCAGCAAGGTCATGGCAAGCAGGGATTTGAAAATGGATCTGTCTCCTGGATTCTAGTCTGACACTCTGATTATGTGTGTGTGTAAAGTGCCGTCAAGTCGCTGTCAGAGGTGGTCTTTGGTTTCTTCTTCACTGATGCCTGTGTTGTCCATACTAGCCGTGGTAGAGCTGGCTCGTACAAGCAGTCAGGCTCTTGACATGAGTTAGGGCCCTGCGGGGTGTTTACATTGTTGCTCTGCTGTTCCCACCCCCAGTTTCCCCCGCCCTCTACCTTGGCCTTGAGCGGCTAACAAACTGCAGTCTGTTTTGGGTTGCTTCGTTCTCCTCTCCACCAGACATTGTTATCAGTCCCTTTCCTGTTATCTATCCCTTTCCCAAGCCTGTTAGTATTCGCACCTGTGATGTAATCATGTAACCATGCTTTAAGTATTATCCTGTAGCCTGGCCCGCCATTAGCAGCTTTGAAACCTGCAAGTTACCTTAGCTGTACCTGATGCTTCTACAATAACGTTTACCTGCTTCTGACTTGACTGTCTGAGCGAGTGGCTTTTTGGGAATTGCCCAGGCTGGCTGGAGAACCTGACAGTCGCAGCCGACTTATGGCTACCCCTTTTGGGGGTTTTCATGGCAAGAGACTAACAGAGGTGGTTTGCCAGTGCCTTCCTCTGCACAGCAACCCTGGTATACTCTGATTATACACTATTCTTATTAAATAATGCAACTTAAATCTTGAATTATCATGACTAATGATCTGAATCTCAAGTGAACATTTTGTTGCATATTCCTGGTGAATAAGAGTAAGAAATTGAATTTTTGGCTACAGTCCTAAGGAAATATTCCAGAGAAGAATCCCCACTGAATAACACGGGGCTTACTTCTGAATTGAATTTTTATATCTATATTTATTATAAATAAATAATATTATATATAAAGTAATATTAATATTAACAATGGCATTTAACTCCATAAAAACATAGGCAAGTAGGAATGCACTCTGACTAGAGTTAGATTATTTAATATGCCAAAACCTACTGATAAAGTTCTTGTGCTCTCTTGTTATGTTCAGGTGTTCAAGTCCAGCCTCTCAAACTTTAAATGTCACAATACAAAGAGTACACATATTTTTGTTTAGAACAATAATATCTATAGAGGTTTGACCTTGGGCTGAATAAAGCAAACCTGAAAGGTATTAAGGACAGATGTTAATTCCTGTGTAATTTATAATCTCATGGGACAAACATGGATTAAAACTAAACCCTAAAATTTCTCCATTAGCTTCAATCATTTAAATTTTAATCTAGATTATGAATTAGGTAATTTTATTTAATGAAAATGATAAAATGTCTCTGAATTTAGAGACGTTGCAGTACAGAACAGATTTGTTTCTCCGGAGGAAATTGGTTTGAAAACACAAGGTTGGCTATCGCTAGAGTACCAAGGTTTCAAAGTAAGAGCTAGACCTGAAATAAAAAATGCCCAGTAACAACTTGAACACCGTATAAAGGTTTATTAGAAGATAACATAAATAAAACCAGAGTTATATTATTTAGTTGCAGATATAACAAAATACAAAGATCACAAAATATTTTAGAAACAAGGGCAGGACATAAACACAAATCAGTTGCCACAGATAGTGCTGTTTACAGGAAGAGAGTGCTTGAGTGCCAACTAAAAAAGGTAAAGATCCCCTGTGCAAGCACCGGTCATTCCCGACCTATGGGGTGATGTCACAACCTGATGTTTACTAGGCAGACTTTGTTTATGGGTGGTTTGCCAGTGCCTTCCCCAGTAATCTTCCCTTTACCCCCAGCAAGCTGGGTACTCATTTTACCGACCTCGGAAGGATGGAAAGCTGAGTCAACCTTGAGCTGGCTACCTGAAACCGACTTCCGTTGGGATCGAACTCAGGTCGTGAGCAGAGCTTGGACTGCAGTACTGCAGCTTACCACTCTGAGCCATGGGGCTTTACATGAGTGCCAACTAGGGCTGTGCAAAAAGTTTTCCCCGGTAAATTTCCGGTTCAGGTTTATTGAACCCACTTTTTTTTAGGAAGCCCCAAATAAGCTGAATATCCATACCGGTAAATGGGTATTTTGGCTTTATTTCCAGGTTTCCCAAAAAATTTCAGGTCCATTTGAGTCCACTGATGTCAGTAGGCTTAGAAGTATATAACTCTATTAGGGTGAAACTGTGAGAGGCACTGTGAAATGCTTGGCAGATGGAATGACCTATTCAAACTTATTTCTTTCTTAAGAAATGTATATGCTGCCTCTCCAGAGATCTACTTCAGGTAATTCAGAAAGTAAAACATGATAACATTATAAAGCAGAATAAACTAATTTAAAATAGCAGAATATTTTTTAAAAGCAGCCCTGAAACAGCAGCCGTCCAGACCATAAAACAGCCTAAAACGATCAGCCTAAAATTATCACAATAAAAAAAGTCCTCAGCCTGGGAATGTTTTGGTCTGTTACATAAAAGACCATTGGGTCTATGCTAGGTGAGACTCAAGGGCATTCCATAGGAGAGGTACCACCAATGAAAAAAACCTGTCTCTGCCTGCCATCCACCTCTCATCAGTGATATATCAACAGTTTCCAGAAAGAGTATCTTCACTTTCATCTTAAAGAAAGCATGTACTGCACACATTGAATGGCCTTGCTACATATTGGTGGAAACGTAAGGGATAATTTCCCATCTCCAATGAAATGGAAGGTTACAAATCCATTTGGCTTGGGCATGCATAGACAGATGCAAAGATTGCAATTGTGTGCGTGCATACAAAATGAGCACAGAATCAGTCTTTCCAGGATCAGCCACCTTCAAAACAATCTGGAGTTTGTATGCTGGGGTGTATATAGCATGGGGTAGAGGGACAGCTAACTTATATCCAGGGTCATGTCACACATCCCTTTAAGGGCTTGGCCAGCACTCCTAAGTACACTTACCTTGGAGTAGTAAAATGCGACTATCTTCTGAGTAGACTTGCTTAGGTTTGCTCCCTTGGACTGTTTGGCTCAAAACAACCAAGACTGGAGGATAATGGCTGTACAAACACACTTTTAACAACTGAGTATAACAAATTATTTCAGCATGTATTCCATGCTTCACTTTCAGAGGACTATTTCTTGATCTCCTTCTAAGGACTCAGCTGCCGCTGCAGGTAATAAATGCTGTATATATTTTTTTCTTAATCTAGAATCTCTAGAAACTTCTATTTGTCTCTAATAAATTTAATACATTGTTTTGAAATATTATTGTGCTTTCTTTTCCTGTAATCAAA
This sequence comes from Euleptes europaea, assembly GCF_029931775.1. Classification (NCBI taxonomy): domain Eukaryota; kingdom Metazoa; phylum Chordata; class Lepidosauria; order Squamata; family Sphaerodactylidae; genus Euleptes; species Euleptes europaea. The sequence continues at coordinate 46,641,624 of NC_079312.1, read as the reverse complement.
TACCCTATTTCTTTTCTTAATAACTAAAGGGGATGAAAAGGTTTAGTTTGTACTAATGTTATGATGGAAGCATGCATTGTGATGTACAATAGAAACTGTTTCAAGCATCTTACATTAAATCCATGTACTTTTTTGTATTCTCATAGAGTAATTGACATAATGTCCTTTTATTTTCATGATAACAGGGCCGTTTAATGAAAGATTGTTAGCTCTGATGGATGGCTAATTGGACGTGGGTTGCATTCACCAAAGCTTAGATCTAAATTTGGAAATGAGATTGTAAAACAGGATTTTTTAAAAGTCTGCAGTGGGATCTCAAATAATGTAGATTCTAACTAAATGACATAATGTTATAATTAACAATATCTCCCTGTTGTCAAAACGATTGGGTGGTCCAGAGAAGCTCATGCAAAAACATTTTTTCCTATGGTAAGGTTCGAAAAGCCATATGGTTCTGGTGATAATGACTCTGCACTCACAGATTCAAATAAATGGATAGACACAAACCAAGCAAATTCCTCATGTGTTCCTCCATGTTACTTTTACGGATGTGAAAATTAATATTCATGATATTAAAATATGCATGCATACTATCTTGCATATTTATTGCTCAGAGTTGATGTTCTAGCTTCCTCCTATATGTACTCATCAGGCACTGTTATTGCATGCACATGGAAAGACTCAGGGAGACTTACACATGTGTAGGGTTGCCAACCTCCAGGTGGTGGCTGGAGATCCCCTGCTATTAGAACTGATCTCTAGGTGATAGAAATCAGTTCCCCTGGAGAAAATGGCCACTTTGGCAATTGGACTCTATGACATTGAAGTCCCTCCCCTCTCCAAACCCCGCCTTCCTCAGGCCCCACCCCCAAATCTCTAGGTATTTCCCAGCCTAGAGCTGGCAACCCTACTCATGTGCTAGTAAGAAGCAAACCACATGAGCACCTGCCTAGTTCAATGTATCTGTTACTGGATTGTACCACTTCATAGTTTAAGTCAGGGGTGGGGAATGTCAAACCCGGGGGCCGTTTAAAGCCCGTGAAATCATTTGGTCTGGCCCTTCATAGGTCCTGGCAGATCTCTAGCTCAGAAGGATCTAAGACCGGCAATCCACCCCCTCCCGCGGACAGGAATAGCCCCTATTCAAGAGAGATGTGCGTTTGTTTTGCTGAGAAAAGGAACCATTTTTCCCCCTTGCAGAAAAGAGCTATGAAGCTGCAAGGACCGCCCAAGAAACTGTGTTAACCCTTTCCCACCCGGGCCATGGAGAAACGTATTCCCTCTGTACTACAAGAGGGCTGGGGGCAGAAGTGGCGACAATGGAGGGGTTAAAGGGGGCAGGGCCAGAATGTGTGTGCGGGGGGGGGGGTATATGAGTTCTTAGCCAGTGTGTCTTCATTTCATCCCTGCAGGTGAAGGTAGCAGGAGCCGGCTGTGAATCCGCTCCTGACCATGCGGAGTAGGAGCAACTCCGGAGTGTGGCTGGACAGCTACGCCCGGCTGGTGCAACAGACCATCCTGTGCCACCAGGTGGGTGAGTGCACCACCGGTTGGATACCTGCCTGCTTGGCCATGCTGGGGGGTCATCTGGGGCAGCTGCCTGCTTGGGGCTTGGTCGGCTAATTTTTAAGTTGATAATTTTGTATGGCCCGCAAATGATGTTATAAATATCCAAACGGCCCTTGGCGGAAAAAAGGTTCCCCACCCCTGGTTTAAGTAGAAATTGAATGTTGGAGTGTTCTCATGCATCAAAATCTCTCTGTACATAAAACAATGAAGATTTCACAAAAACGGTTTTAGCCTAGATTTTTTTCTGACATGGTAATATTGTATATGCCCTGACCTGGATGGCCCAGGCTAGCCTGATCTCGTCAGATCTCAGAAGCTAAGCAGGGTGAGCCCTGGTTAGTATTTGGATGGGAGACCACCAAGGAAGTCCAGGGTTGCTGTGCAAAGGAAGGCACTGGCAAACCATCTCTGTTAGTCTCTTGCCATGAAAACCCCATAAGGGGTTGCCATAAGTCCGTTGCGACCTGACGGCACTTTACACACACACACAATATTGTATATACACTGAGTATATTTTACACAGGTATATTTTAAACTCATTTAACTTTTTGCTTACTGTAAGTGGTACAGTCCAGTAATAAACAGAGCAGCTTATCGTGAAGAAAATCTCCAAGCCATCAGACCAGTTGAGGGACGTCACCTAGAATTTTAGGGCAACCCAGCAGTTGCCCATAAGACACAGATACAGTGTTGAGTGAAGTTCCTTTCCTGAATCAATTTAAAATAATTACAAGGCCAATTATAGCTGGTGAATTTTACAGGATGTGAATGTGTGCAATGAGTCTTTGGGTGCTATTCTTGTCTCTTGAAATTTGTGGCCGTGAATACAAATTTTACGTGAACCTCTCAACAGTTATGCCCATTAGTTATAAAATGATTTATTACAACATGCACAACTGTATTGATTTTGCCCAATAAAATCTCTATCTAAGCGAAAGTCAAAAGAAAGGTATCCCTGTTGTTCAAATGTTTTAGATGGGATAGCACATACTGACCTACTCCCTTTATTTATCCCTGTTCAAGCTCAAAGTGTATAAGGCACAAGGTGCAGGACTACTGAGAAGCACTACAGCCCCCAAGTTGAAGATTCTCTCTTCCCATATCCCATAGACTAAAGTGTAAAAATCATATTAATACATATTAATATATATTAATATACACATCACATAACTTGCCTGTAGGGTTGCCAGATGTGGACTGGAAAATTCCTGGAGATTTAGTGGTGGAGCCAGGGGAAGGTGGGGTTTGGGGAGGGGAGGTATCTCAGTGGGATATGCTGCCATAGATTTCCACCTTCCAAAGCAGCCATTTTCTCCAGGGGAACTGATCTCTGAAGTCTGAAGATCATTTGTAATTCCAGGAGATCTGCAGGTCCCACCTGGAGGTTGGCAACCCTACTTGCCTGGCTCCATGGCTCCCCTGGTATTCTGCTCTTTTACTCTCCCCCTCTTAATGCCCCTGACAAGGTATACTTGTTAAGAAAAATGCTAAACGTGCTGGGGATCAAGGGGGAAATGATCAGGCTCCCCTTCCTAAGATACCATCCAATTTAGCCCAGGATTTGTTTTTGAGCCTAAGATACCAAATAGAAAACAAAACTCCAGTGAGCTTCAAAAACAAAGCTGCAGCTTCATTAAAATGTGCCCTAAAGCACACACACAAACACAGTCACCCAATGTATTGCCAAACTGACTGGTCAGGAGAAATCTGTCAAAGGTAGGGTTGCCAGGTCCCTCTTTGCCCCGGCTGGAGGTTTTTGGGGCCGAGCCCGAGGAGGGCGGGGTTTGGGGAGGGGAGGGATTTTAATGCCATGGAGTCCAATTGCCAAAGCAGCCATTTTCTCCAGGTGAATTGATCTCTATCGGCTGGAGATCAGTTGTAATAGCAGGAGATCTCCAGCTGCTACCTGGAGGTTGGCAACCATAGTCAAAGGAGATTTCTGGTAAAAATCCAAAAGGGTTGGCCAAATCAGGTCTTGCTGCTGACTAGCTGGGAGAGAAGATTTTGAGAGATGTTCTCTGCTCCATCCCAGGAGTGCCTAGATTTTATAGCCTATTCTTCCTTCTCTCTGCTTTGCCTGGAAACTTGGAGGGGGGCCTTCTGGGACTGTTTGGCCATTTATGCAGGGATATATAGTTCGCAGTCCCTGCTGGACTGCTTTGAGGCTTCCTTTGCATTATTCATGATTTTACCGACCTTCAGACGTGACTTCACTTTTGCCTTGTTCTTCCCCCGCAGCACTAGGATCCTGTTTTAGAACAAATTTAAATACTGCTTCGAGGCAAGAGCAACGCAAATTCCCCCAAATTCCATGCATAGCTCTTAACTTGTTTCTCTCCCCACGCCCACTTTGGTTTCTCCCTCCCACGTGTCGGTCCCTTTCATCTAGGCTTGCCAACCTCCAGGTAATCAAAAGTCTGCACTTGTATAAAGCTCAATAAAGCACATACAAAGCACTTTGCAAGAAGTTATATTGTGAGGTGGAGCCTCACCAAAACAATATCCCAAGGATATAAATGGTATGCTCGTGTATAACGAAACAACATCTAAGGATATTAAAAGTGCCCATTCAGGAACTGCTTGTCCCTCTATTTCCTTGATAAATTGCTTTGTATCTAGAATATAAGAATCTGTTTTTTTACCAAAATTATGTAATAGAGGGACAAGCAGTTCCTGAAGGGGCACTTTTAATATCCTTAGAAAAAGTCAGAAAGATCACAGAAAATCTTCTAGCCACTAGAACTGAGCCTATTCCCCCCACCCATTTCATTATGGATCTGCTTGACTTGGTTCTGGACAATAATGTGTTTCGCTTTCAGGACCAATTATATCTGCAGCAACATGGAGTGGCCATGGGATGTGCGTGTGCCCCAACATTGGCTAATATTTATATGGTTAACTTTGAATACAATTTCATTTTCAATAATAATCCTTTCTTACCATGTATCACTCTATTTAAACGTTTCATAGATGACATTTTCTGTATTTTTCACCCAGCTGACCAATTTTCTCTATTTTTGTCTTGGCTCAATGACAGAGACCCACACATCAAGTTTACTTCTAATATCAGTTCTGCTAGTATTGACTTTTTAGACATCACGGTCTATTTAAAGGAGAACACTCATACATTAGCAGTGCGCCCTTATAGAAAAACAACAGATCGGGGAGCTTTGCTACACTATGATTCCTACCATCCAGGACACTTAAAAAAGAACTTGCCATATGGGCAATTCTTGCGCTTAAAGCGCAACGCAACAGATACAGAGGATTATGAAATTGCTTCAGCCCACCTTAAGGATACACTAGCCAATAGGGGTTTTCCCCCAGAAGTCATTGCGACTTCCAAACGTCGCGCACAGCCGACAGAGATCAGAACTCCTGGAAAGGAAACAAAAAAATGCCAAACCGGCTTTATTAACTTCAGCTCTGCAATTTAATTATAAGACTAGGGAAGTACAGAACATCATTAAACGACACTGGCACTTGGTACAAAATATACCAGGTTGTAAAGAGCCACCAAGATTTGGCTTAAAAAGAACTTTTTCCCTACGAGACAAACTTGTAAAATCGGACTGTCTCCCTCCCCAGCAGTATAGTCACCCAGTCGGCCATTTTAAGTGTGGCAGTTGCAGCGTTTGCGCACAAGCGCTCCCAGTGAAAGAATTTCGAGACACCAGAACGGGCTTTACATTTACACTTAGGCACTTTAGTAACTGCAATAGTAAACTGGTTATTTATTTAATTCGCTGTCCATGTGGTCTACTTTACGTAGGCAAAACGAAAAGAGAGATCAAGCTTTGTATAGGGGAGCATAGGTCCCGGATTAGGAACTCTAATTTAGAAGCCCCACTCACAGCACACTACAAAGAGTTAAAACATTCAGATACTGATATGCAATTTTTTGTTATTTGGCAGTTTCATGGTCGAGCATTTCATTATCAAAATATAGATAGAATTTTAGCACAACAAGAATCACGCTTCATCTTCCTTTTTGACACTTTAATGCCTAATGGATTAAATTCATTTTTGGATCTCTCCAGTTTCCTTTACCTTTTCTAATTAGTAGATTCGCTTCTTCCACACTACTTACGGTAACATGAGTTTGTACTATTGAGTAGATTGCTTGCACCTGTGGGATCAAGAAAACCTTAAGAAAGATTGCATTGAGTTTAACTTCAGACTCTCAGCTAGCCTCTTAAACAGAATGGCAGAATAGATGTCTCTCCAAACTTTGGTATGTAAGATATAATAGATTAATAAGATATATATTTTTGTAAGCTAAAATATTTTTGTATATACGAAATATTTTAAGAACCATGAATTATTTATTATAGTACAAACCTGTGATTTTTTGAGATATTATGTAGGTATGCATTTTATTACAGGTGATACTTGCACGTGATACTCCTTGAAGCTTGACGAAAGCTCTGAAATGGGGATTTTACCGGAAGCCCATTGCGTTTGAAATCTGTTCCGTGCTTCATTTGGACATTACCATTCTGGATTGTCAATTTTTGTGCACCTGATTTTGTTGTGTATATACACTTACCTGATGTAAATTTATCGCATTATAACTAGTTCTTGCTCTGTATTTATATCCTTGGGATATTGTTTTGGTGAGGCTCCACCTCACAATATAACTGCTTGCAAAGTGCTTTGTATGTGCTTTATTGAGCTTTATACAAGTGCAGACTTTTAATTTCCTACTCTCCTATTTTGTACTTGTAGCCAGTGTTTGATTACCAACCTCCAGGTAATAGCAGAAGTTCTGCTATTACTACCTGGAGATCTCCCACTATTATAACTAATCTCCAGCTGATAGAGATCAGTTCACCTGGAGGAAATGGCTGCTTTTGGCAATTGGACGCTATGGCATTGAAGTCCCTTCCCTCCCTGAACCCCACCCTCCTCAGGCTCCACCCCAAAAACCTCCTGCTGGTGGCGAAGAGGGACCTGGCAACCCTACTAGCTGACCATGGGCATATAGGAGTAGTAGAAGACCTGGCAACCCTAGCTGACAGGAAGGGAAGGGCAGAATTCTAATCAGATGATAGGCAGGAGGGGGACTTCTCTCACACCCACTTCTTGGGTGCTGTCAGGCCTGGCGAACATGGGGTGGGGTGGGGTAGGGTGATGGATCTGGGGAACCACCACCCTGCATACCCAATCAATGAGGTCAGAATCAGATCCAAAAAGCTTTTGCCTGCCCCAAGACTCTTGCTTGGGGACTCAGGTGGGTCCTTTGCCTTTTTTGGATTTACCCAGGCATTAGTGCTGGACTTTTCAGTGGTTCCCAGGCACTGTAGCTCTCTCCCTTATTCTTACTCTCGTCTCATCTTTATTTTCTCCGTCCCTCACTCACTTTGGACTGTCTGCCTGTTCCTCTACTACTTTGATAACTTGCAGTAATTCTTGATCACCAAGTCACAAAGGTCCTGCAGGTGTGTACCTTATTGCTCTAAATTATGTTTTTTTTTAAAGTTGATGTGACTGAGGAAGCATGGAAGAGTATTGCTTTTGCTTCACCCAGTGGTACAATCCAAACCAACAACTCTAAGTGTGATAGGCTTTAGGAAAGATAGTTTAGTGGTCAGGTTGTGAACGCAGGTCCCTGATCACTCACATAACCACATGGATTATTTTATAAATTTGTACCCAAGTTTTAGGCTAAACAAATTCCTAAGCATTCAATAAAAAGTTAAAATGGGATACTATTACTTGCTCTATTAATATACCACTCGTCACCAGAGTGCAAAGTGGTTCCTCTATGGTTTCCAGTTGGTCTGTCTTTTATCCGAGTTTCCTCTGAGGTTGCAGATGTTTTCAGGTTGAAAGAAATATCAAGGGAGAAGGCTTATTTAAAGACTCATGCATGGACAGGTAAGTTGCCTTTTTTCAGTCAAAGTTTTAATGGGCATGTTGAACTTATAACTTGATTAAAGCCCAAAGGATATTTACAAAGATACAGCATCTGGAATATTTATGAATGATTGACAGGATATAACCCAAAAAAAGGAAGATATGAAACAAGAGTACTAAAAAAACTCCAGCTGCATACTTGTGAAGCTTCTAAAATAAGGCAGTTTCAAAAAATGTCTGTAACTCATCCATTTTAGAACAGATGTTTCTGAAACTTGGCCAGATTACCTAAGTCTCCAGGTAGACTCCCTGTGCCAAATTTAAGACCAATGGGATAAATTGTCTGGATACTGTGATGATTAGAATTTTCAGGCATTATTATGGTAGAATGTTATTTGACAAATATCCCTTAACTAATGGAGTGACTCTCAGAGCTCCAGAACTACCCAAACATGAAGAGGGCTAGAGCATATTAGCTGGTGCGTTCCTCTACAAGCGATCTGTCTGTCAAATGGGAACTTTGTGTTCATACTTTATGTTCATACGAGCCACAACTTGTGTCAGGAGCCGTTGCCTGGACCCAACTTGACCATGCTCTGCTACCAAAGCTAAGGACGGCCAGGTGCCTGACTCACCCATGTGAGGAAGGCCAGGAGAGGGTAGTGGCCAGGGCCCAGGCAGATTGCTCTGACACAGCTGAGAACAAGGCTGGAAGGCAGGAAGACGCATGGTCAGAAGGCAAGGCCGAACCTGGACTTGGGGAAGGCCAGAATGGGAGAAGCTAAGAGGCAGCTCTGAGCAGCAAGGATCAGGGGACAGGCAGCTGGGGGAAGAGGCAGGAAAGGCTTCCCTTTTATAGTCTACCAGGTACAGCAGCTAAAAGAGGACTGGATACAGGCCAGGTGGGAGTGGGGCCAGGGAATCCCACTACATCCAGCAAGGAAGCAGCAGACTGAGCTCAGTGTGAGGTAAAGAATGGAAGGCCAGTCTGGGGAAGGAAGAGGATCTGAGTGTCAGAACCCCTGCTCTTTCCCTATTTTGAGGCTGGTGGGTCAGACATCCTCTTTGGTGGTGGGATGGTGGAAGGTTGGTGGCCTGTCTCAGAGGCAGGGGAGCCTCACGACTTGTGACAATCTGATCATACCTCTCATCTGTCCCAACGGCATCATCCAAATGAAACTGGTTCTCAAGAATGCTACCAACAGATGTCTCCCAAACATTGCACAGCAAGCTATTTCTTCCAGGTGGAGTGATCTAGACTCAATAATTCATACAGCAACAGGAGTGGTTCCCTTGGATTGCACAGGAACACCATGGTGCCATAGAAGAGAATTCTCTACATAGGGGATGTGCATCCAGAACAATAATGATTAAAATCTGAACTAAACACTCCATATTTGTTAACCTTAGAAGGTAATTCATCCAAATTAAATGTTCTAAAACTCAGATCCAAAATGACAAGGCCAGATCTGGCACTGTTTCTTGTGGCACCCAGAGCTGCACTTAGCTTCCCATTTCCAAGTGTCATTTTCTAGCTTGCATTTCTCTGGAGTGGAGAAAGATAGGGGAGGGGCAATGAAGAAAGAACAGATTTTTACATGATATGTGTGCCATCCAACCAGAAGACTTAGCCCATGTTCACGCCATATGGAGTCATCCCTGATCAGTATTTCTCTGCATGGTGTCCTCCTCTTCCTAAGCCAGTGATTCAGAGCCTCCTGTTTCTGGCTCACTGGCTTATATAGAGCTGCCATTGCCTATAAGATATACAAAGGGTGATCTATCAGGAACTAATGTGAGTGCAGGAGTGGGCATATGTTTTGACTGCAGACATAGGGAGAAGAAGGAGAGTGGGATTCCCCTCTAAGCCTGGGACTGTCAGATAGAGGCTAAGTCTTTAGTTGTGTTTCCCCCGCCCCAGATGAATAGCAATCTTATTCATCCAAATGGCTGAGTACCCAGAGTTTTTGGATGTTGCTCTCACCATAAGGATTAATGAAGTTCTTCTGCGTATGGTTGGCTATCTAACCATCCGCCTCCAATAGCATCAATCTTCCCCAAAGCTCCATTCCATACACTGACTGTGCATTCCCTGACAGCATATGAATATTCTATAAGATGCCAAGTCATCATGGCAATAACATGCAGGACAGATCTCTCAAACCTATACAACAGCAAGAGAAATCCTGTGTTTGTCAGTACTTCAAGTACTGAGGAAAAGAGAAATACAGCTCTACCTGTAAGATCCTAAACAGAGTTACAATCTAAACCCATTGACTGCAATTGCCTAAAAGGAGTAACTCTGCTTAGGATGGCACTGTAAGTCAATGCTCTTATGTAGGCACATCCGTACTATCATATGACTATGAACACCAGTAAAAGAGTGTGTGCAGTTGTCTGTAGGGTTGCCAACCTCCAGGTGGTAGCTGGAGATCTTCCACTATTACAGCTGATCTCCAGCCGACAGAGATCAGTTCACCTGGGGAAAATGGCTGCTTTGGCAATTGGACTCTATGGCATTGAAGTCCCTCTCCTCTCCAAACCATGCCCTCCCCAGGCTCCGCCTCCACACTCCAGGTACTTCCCAACCTGGAGCTGGCAACCTTAGTAATAACTCAGTGCTAGGGTTGCCAACCACCATGTACTATCTGGAGATCTCCAGCTATTTCAACTGATCTCCAGCCGATAGAGATCAGTTCACCTGGAGAAAATGGCATTGTCTGTGCACACACTTACTGAAAGAACTGATGGCAGTTGCCACAGGGAGCCACTTCGGGCCTGGCCACGGCAGATGCTGGGAGCCACTGAGGGCCTGGCTGCCACCACTCAGTGGACACTGAGAACTGCTCTGGGCCTGTCTGCAGTGGTGGCAGTCACCAGGAGAGGCTCTGGGTATGGCCTCTGAGGCAGCAGGCACTGGGAGAGGCTCTGGGTCTAGCTGCTGCGGTGACAGACACCAGGACAGGCTCTGGGCCTGGACGCCATGATGGAGAACTCCGGGAGCCACTCTGGGCTCAGATCAGGTCCAAAGTACTGCCATTGCCATTGCTGGAGTCTAAAGTGGGTGGTGGGGCCTGGAGTGGGGTGGCTCCACCCCAAAAACTTCCTGCCGGTGGTGAATAGGGACCTGGCAATCCAAGCCTGGAGTCTCGCAGACCCCCAACTTGTATATCATAATAGCGGTCTGCCAAATCTGAGGCTACTTAGATCTGGTGATTGGAGCCGTGAATGGACAAGACAAATCTTTCTACAAACCTGAAAACACCGCAGGTTTGCAAAATCTGAAATCTAAAACAACAACAACAAACAAACATTGCGGGGGAGGGAAACCAAGTTTCCACTCCCAAATCTCCAGGAATTTCCCAACCTGGAGTTGGCAATCCTCAGGGAACTGATCTCTGAACCAGGAAGAAGGGAGAGGTTATGTGGGTTTTCAAGAAATAGAAAGAGGAAATAGTGGAGGAGGGGGGAAATGAGATGCCTCCTGCAAGTCCTTGTGGGTTCCCACTTGTGCTTTTGTATTTTTTAATTGCTCAAGAAACTAGTGGTACCGGTTAAGACTGCATGCAGTTTCCTTTGGCACCCAGAACACACACAGATATGTAGATTCTGTTTCTTCAGCTGGAGCCAAGGACAGATGGGGAAAAAATGTCATAAGTGTAGCTGTACTCTCCTGTTTTCAGCCAACAGCTGGAGAGCTTCCTGGTGCATTTGCCTCCTTTTGATTTTTATTACAGTGATGTGTTCAGTACAGATAAGCTTGAGAAAGAATCTGCATTTGGCTGCATTCCAAATTCCATATTTTTTTGCCTCCGTTTTCAGTCATTATAAACTATTGCATCATTAGACAAGGTCAGAACAGAATCGCCAAATCATGCTTATCTGGGGTTTCAAGGTTCTGAAGTTCAGATAAGACTGGTTGAGATAAGAGGCAGGACTATTGGTGACAATTCTAAAGAGCCCGGAGCTCTTCGGCAATGCTTCTGCACACACCTACTGAAAAAGAAATCCCATCAAAACAAATGGGACAGAAGGCTCTTTCACATATTACTAGTTCAGCCTATCTAAGGGAAAGTATGTACATGATAATGAAGTGTAAATGCTAGCATCGTTACATAGTTTAGTTCAGATATTTTTTATGGCGCTTAGGAAAACAGGATCTTTCAGGAATGGGAATCATGAGGTCAGCACAAGGTAGCCGTTTCTCAGGTTGTATGGTAAAACAAAATAGCCAGTCTTCACGTTGGAAATTTATTCACAGTTTATACAGTGAATAGATGGGAAGCTGAACAGGGATCATGAGACCCTTCAGCAGTTATAGAAGTCTTTATTACATCTAAGCACACTATAGAAATTGCCATCAAATAACCAGGCTGAATCACATCTGTAAATCAAGTGCCCACACTTTATTTACTTATATAAAATATTGATATCCTATCCTTTCAGTGGATAATCTAAATCAAGTAATCCACAAAAACTTACTAAAGGAACAAGGAATTGCAACCTAACTATAAAAATAATTAAAAACAGCATAAATAATGAAGTATAAAGGGGAACACTCATTTATAACAGCAAAGGCAATATCCTAAAAGGCCCTAAAATCACGGAAATAACCTTAAAATCCAGCAACTGTCAAAAACATTAAAAGTAGGCTAAGAAATTTAGGGGCAAGGCACAAGGTAGGCATGAAGAGCCCCAAACTTCCAGTAAATCAACTGGTATGTCAACTAAGTAAAGGCTTGGGAGAAGGGTTGCCAACCTCCAGGTACTAGCTGGAGATCTCCTGCTATTACAACTGATCTCCAGCTGATAGAAATCAGTTCACCTGGAGAAAGTGGCCACTTTGGCAATTGGACTCCATGGCATTGAAGTTCCCCCACAAATCCTGCCCACATCAGGCTCCGCCCCAAAAACCTCCTGCCGGAGGCGAAGAAGGACTTGGCAACCCTACTTGGGAGAATAACAATCACTTGGGACCACTTAAATCAGGAAGGCAGGAAATGCAGGGAAATGTCAATTTTATTTCTTGGCAAAGGGTGGGATATTAGATAGATAGATAGATAGATAGATAGATAGATAGATAGATAGATAGATAGATAGATAGAACACACCAGAAACAAACTCCAAAATTATTTAATCTTCTTGAATCATTTATTTCACTGAGCTATTTGGACTTTAGCTGACATGAATACTTGCTTTTCTTTATTGCTTTCTTGTCATATTTCCAGTGGGATAATGAATGTATATGGATGAAAAAGATTCTAATATGCTGCGGCTATGAGCAACCATGAAATGGGGCAAACGACCAGGCTTATTATTTATAGCCGGTAGTGTAAAGACATGTAATTGACAGGAAATCTCTCAAAAGTTTCTTTTTTTATGGTTTTCTGATTTTCTTTCTCTTTCATTAATATCATAAAATATGCATGTGGGAGAGAGGAAAGGTAAATACGGTAACCTGAGTTGTTTTAATGCAGGGTTTTCTTTACAAGAAGGATGTTAGATAGAAAGATGCATGCATATATTGCAATGCCAGACAATTTATAATACTCAACAGTTTAAATTCATGCTGGTAGGCTGTCAGTGTTTACAACTGTAGTACCATGCACCTGGAGTTGAGAGTAAACTCCCTTAAAATGCTGGGATTTACATTAAAGTGAAACATTCATAGAAAGGGGTTGCTCTGTTTGTTTTACAGACCGCCACTCATGATTTGTACTCAGCTCCTGCTGTGGCCTTGTGCTTTTACAAATGAATAGAACATTTCATGGAAGTGTTTTACTGAAGGACACGCATTCCATTGCTTGAGCTCTTTTAAACTGCCATGGTTTACTTTTCTGCTATTATGCTAAACTACAGAAGGCACCAAAGAAGTCATTGATGCGTTTTTCCTTCTAAAACAGGCACTTAAACATATATCATGGTGTTTCTGCATGCGACAATATCCCAACTTTTATGAATATAATGATATTATTATATATGAATAAAGTAAAATGTGAATATAACACCTTGTTCTATGTGGGCATAGGCGTTGATGAATTCTGTCCTAAGTGCTTAGCAGACTGTCAGAAAAGGCTTTGAAAATATCTGTATTCCTATATTACAAAGTTATTATTGAAGAGTCTTCCATCTTGTAGCTTATTTATAGTATCTATGGACATAATGGTGCTATAATGGCTAGGATGTTCTTCAATTTTACGTAGAGTATTGGATTTAAAATCCCCCTACATTTGTCAGTGAGTACACATGCATGTATTTCTACAGGTCTGGAAATTTTGCAAACCACAGATGACAGTACCATTTGAATGGAGGCAGGTGTCCAGTGGGGTGCCACAAGGTTTGGTTCTGGGACCGGTACTTTTCAATATTTTTATAAATGATCTGGAGGAGGGTGTAGAGTGACTACTTGTTAAATTTGCAGATGACACCAAATTGGGAGGAGCAGCGAATACACCAGAAGCACTGTTCTGGGCCCTCACCCGGAGTCCGGATTTGCTGCTCCGGGCGGGGAGAGGAGGATGGGGGAGGAGCTGCAAAAGCTGCGGAGCTGGCAAGCTTCTGGGTAAGAAAAATGAGGGACATGCATACTGGATGGGGGATACGCTTCTGGGTAACAGTGTGTGTGAACAAGATCTTGCGATACAGGTGGACCATAAGTTAAATATGAGTAGCCAGTGTGATGCAATGACAAAAAAAGCTAATGCAATCTTGAGGTGCATCAACAGAGGCATAACATCCAAATCACAAGATGTCATAGTTCTGCTGTATACAGCATTGGTCAGGCCACACCTGGAGTATTGTGTGCAGTTCTGGAGGCCTCACTTCAGAAAGGATGTGGACAGAATGGAGTGGGTCCAGAGGAGAAAAACGAGGATGATTGGGGCCTGGAGACTAAGCCCAATGAGGAAAGGCTGAGGGAGCTGGGAATGTTTAGTCTGGAGAAGAGGAGATTGAGGGGGACATGATTGCTCTCTTTAAGTATTTGAAGGGCTGTCACTTAGAGGAGGGCAGGGAGCTGTTCCTGTTGGCAGCAGAGGATACGACTTGCAATAATGGGTTTAAATTGAGGGTGGAAAGGTACTGGCTAGATATTAGGAAAAAATTTTTTTACAGTAAGAGTTGTTTGACAGTGGAATCAGCTACTTAGGGAGGTGGGGAGCTCCCCCTCACTGGCATTCTTTAAGCAGAGGCTGGCCAAACACTTGTCAGCGATGCCCTAGGGTTTATCCCCTCAGGCACTGCTAAAAAGTGGGTACGAAGGTGGGAAAGACATTATTCAACTGAGGGTGGAAGACATCAAGCACCAAGCAGACCTCTCCAGAGCCCCAAACTTTAAATGTCCATCAAGCCTTAAATACGTGGTTGCCCTGGCAGCTTATTTAGCCAAACTAGAGTTTAACAATAGCAGGAGAGCATTTACCTTGGCAAGGTGCACAGCACTTCCTTCTGCCGTGCTGGTGGGGAGATTCAAAAAGATCCCATACTCAGAAAGGTTATGTTTATGCTTGATGGGGGAGGTGGAAATTATGGATCACGTGCTTCTGAGATGTCCATATTATAAGGAGGCTAGATTAAAATATCTTCAGCCAGCACTAGATGGATTTCTCAATGAATCCGATGTGGCATATCTGTTGTCCGATAAAAACTACTGGGTATCCAGACAAGTAGCTAAATTCTGTCTTGGGATATGTAAGATATTGGAAAACAATACTAAAGTTGATGCAGAGTTTTAAACCCGTTGATTAGTTCAAATGATCATGTTGCCACTTTTTGTTGTATTGGATTATTGTTGTTTTAATGACGTTTTAATTCTGTAATACTGGTCAATGATCGCAATAAATTATACTACTACTACTAGGCTGATCCTGCATTGAGCAGGGGGTTGGACTAGATGGCCTGTATGGCCCCTTCCAACTCTATGATTCTACCAAATGTCGCCTCTGTACTACACTTGGAAACTGGAAAAAACAAAACAAAAATCAGATTAAGTCCTTATTATTTAATCATTCATTGATCACTTTACGGGGATGGAATCATCCCAATTTTTTCCTCGTGTTTAGGTTGAGAGAGAATGACTGTCCCAAGGTCACCCAGTGAATTTCATGGTCCAAGCTGTGACTTGAACTCCACTAAGTGAATAGTTCTTTCCAATAGGTGAATAAGGGGACATGTGCCCAGTCCAAAAACATTATTATAAGTTTAAAATATGATGCTGTAGGTGGAAGGGAAGAGACAGAAGAGTGCTGGGAATGGAGTGCTGACCAATATTTAACCAAATGATTATGGTATCATCAAGGACCATGTCCCTATTTTGAGGACCCAATTTTTGCTTTTAAAAAAGTAAGAACCATGCAACAGGATGGGATTCATTGGAATGCACCAATTACTAGAGGTATATGCTCTAATAATTTATGAGAAAATGGCTGGAGAAGGCAGCTTTATTATCGGCCATAAACAATTCTTAATTCTGGTAAACAGCAAACATGGCACTAATTAATAAACTGACACCCATCATTGAATGGTGCTCTTGGGACTTCAAGTGTCTGGTCATCTCTTGAAGGCAATTAAGTGGTTTTCTCATTAGAGCTGGTAGCTTTCCTCATATATCTTCTCCCCTCCCCAGACTCAAGGATGTTTGCTATTTACTCTTTTGCAGGAGAATGATTTATTTATATAATAGATCCAGTGAGAACCTAGTAGCTGGCATTATTTTTTGGGCTCTCACATACTAGTTATAAATCTGGGTCCTGAAATATATCATGGAGTTTTACTGAGAAGGACAATGTACAGCAGGCATTCTGTTGCCAACCGGCTTGGAGGGAAAAAAAGCCCTTTAACAGAGGCTTCATACGTAGAAATGGGAAGAGGTACTGGCTGCAATCCCCCCATGCCTCTATTGAAGGGACAGGACATTTTTTTTCCAGGCCAGTTGGCAACCCCAATATTCTGGCTCATTAAAAAAACCTTCTGGGCCACTCACTCCTTGGATCTTAAAAAGGTAAAGGTCCCCTGTGCAAGCACCAGGTCATTCCTGGTGACGTCACATCCCGACGTTTTCTAGGCAGACTTTGTTTGTAGGGTGGTTTGCCAGTGCCTTCCCCAGTCATCTTCCCTTTACCCCCAGCAAGCCGGGTCCTCATTTTACCGACCTTGGAAGGATGGAAGGCTGAGTCGACCTTGAGCCTACTACCTGAAACCGACTTCCGCCGGGCTCGAACTCAGGTTGTGAGCAGAGCTTGGACTGCAGTACTGCAGCTTTCCACTCTGAGCCACAGGGCTCCTTACATGGAGAAATATTGTGACTATACCAGAATAATAAAAGGCCAACCACTGAGCTCACTCACAAGAGTCCCATCATGGCCTCCATTTGGAAAATCCTATAGCCCTGCCAGAAATTCATAGTAACAGACTATTCTGTGTCGTATCCATCAAGTGGCAATAAACACAAACCACTTGGACAACTTGAGCAGCAGGTAGCCTAAAGCTCTCGTTTGCTTATTTGTGTCAAACCTAATATACTCCTGTAAGTTTCTTTCTGTGTTGTTTGCTTCCCACGAGCTCCTTCTTTCCTCATGCATTTCATCTCCAGATAGCAGGGCACATATTACCAGGCCTAGCTTGACGCTATAGTTTGATTATTTTTTACAATGGTAACTCTTTGTTTTCTTATCACACTTCCGGTTTGAGCCAATGTTGTGAAGTTTCAGCTCTTGACATGTGCCGGAATCTCTGCCTTTTATTTGAATCACTTGCTGCCCAGAGTGTTGTAACCAAATGGTGACATGGTCCTCTTCCCCAGGACTCCAGGCAATACAGTTCTTAAATCCATCCAATACAGTTCTTAATACAGTTAATTGCTGTAATTACTGTTAATTACAAAACAGTTCCCCACCAATACAGTTCTTAGGCCCATCTCTGATTTCTTCCTTTGTTGACTTTCTCATGTAGAATTGAAGGCCTCTGGGAAAGCAGGATGTCATTTCCATGATTTGTATGCTATCCTGCTTTTGGAAACATTTTATTAAGTAGCAACAACAGTTTAAGAATTATGGTCTAGACTAGAGACTAGGGTTCCCAGGTCCCTCTCTGCCATTGGCGGGAGGTTTATGGAGTGGTGCCTGAGGAGGGTGTGGTTTGGGGAGGGGAGGGACTTCAATGCCATAGAGTCCAGTTGCCAATGCAGCAGTTTTCTCCAGGTGAACTGATCTCTATCGGCTGGAGATCAGTTGTAATAGCAGGAGATCTCCAGCTACTACCTGGAGGTTGGCCACCCTACTAGAGACCCAAAATTCTATGTCATGTAAACGGACCGATGGGTTGCAACAAATGAAAATGCCACAATCGTCCAGCAGCAAGGAAGAAGACTTGCATGCATGCCACCCTTGCTGATGGTATGATCCTGACGTAGGCTGCTTTCACACATGTTGGATAATGCACTTCCAATGCACTTTAGCAAATATGTGTGAAAGCTGCCTTATATTGGCTTGTTTGACAAGGAAGATAGAGGTGAAGTTCAACAGGCTTACCCCTGTTGCCAAACATCTCTTTCCCTTGTTGTTTGTTGCCGTCTTCCTTTTCTCACCCACACAAACCTACTTGGTGGCAGTGGCAGAAAGGATAGAGAGGGCTAGTATTAAGTGCCCATTACATAGCTGCGGCCATGAATGCCAGGAAATGTAGTTCCCATAACACCCAAGTGCTGTTTTTGTTGTCAAGTCAGAGCTGACTTATGGTGACCTTCTAGGGTTTTCAAGGCAAGAGGTGTTTGGAGGTGGTTTGCCATTGCTTGCCTCCTGGTATTCCTTGGAGTTCTCCCATCCAAATACTAGCCAGGGTCAGGGTTGAGAGGGTGTGACTGGCCCAAGGTCACCCTCAAGCTTCCATGGCATGAGTGGTGATTTGAATCTGGATTTCCCAGGTCCTATTCTGACACCTTAACCACTACACCAGGGCGTCAAACCCATTTGTTACGAGGGCCGGATATGACATCAATGTCACTTGGTCGGGCCGGGCCATGCTTCGCCAGCACAGATTGGGACTGGAGGGGGTGGCTGCCTCAGCTGACTCATGGGCTGGATAAGAGCTCTCAAGGGGCTGGATCCAGCCCGTGGGCCTTATCTTTGACACCCCTGCACTACGCCATGCTTACTAGGGTGAAAAGAGGTAATGACAGCTCCCAAAGTTGCAAGCATCTGCATGTTGTCTGAGATATGGTTTAGACTTTGTTCCAGAGTATAATGGCCACATTGTGAGATTCCTCCCATTGCTGCTGCCATCAGGGAAATCTGGAGGAAAATGAAATGGTCTGGGGGTGTGGTTTGGAGAGCAGGATTCTAATGGAGACATTTGAGTTTCGTCATTTTTCTCGTCATTGGGAACTTGAATGTGCAAAACTTCAGAATAAACACAGAAATGAAATAATCTACTTCTGATTTTTATAAAGAAAAATCAATCATTTTTCCCAAGTTCATTTTGAACTGAGTGAAGATTGCCCTATCATTATTTGACAGTAGTAATGAACATTTTTAAAGGGAGCTATGCCATTTTGGCCGCTGGAAAAATAATCACCCTAAGGATTCTGTGTATTGCTTGCCTGTTACCATTACAACAAGGAACTATGTGTTCCACCTATGTTTATTTAACAGGGAGAGTTTTTACTCTCTGGTCATTGTCCCTGGTGTAAAAAGGTAAAGGTCCCCTGTGTTGGCACCGGGTCATTCCTGACCCATGGGGTGACGTCACATCCTGACATTTACTAGGCAGACTTTGTTTACAGGGTGGTTTGCCAGCGCCTTCCCCAGTCATCTTCCCTTTACCCCCAGAACTGGGTTCTCAGTTTACCAACCTCGGAAGGATAGAAGGCTGAGTCAACCTTGAGCCGGCTACCTGAAACTGACTTCCGTTGGGATCGAACTCAGGTCGTGAGCAGAGCTTGGACTGCAGTACTGCAGCTTACCACTCTGCGCCACTGGGCTCCTAGAAATGTAAAGGTCCCCTATGCAAGGTGTACCACTGCCCATATTTTCGTCCTGTTTTGAGGATGACAGTTATTTTTTATGGGCACTAATTTATCACCTACTCCTCCCTGAGCATCTAGAAAATGTTTTTCAGTGTGGTTTGAGTTGCAGCGAGTATATAATAAGTGTATTCAGATCCACTGTGAGACAAAGCATTCTTAAACTTTAAACGGTTGTATTTTTGAGGGTCAAAAAGTAGGATGTAACTTTAGTAATAGATACTACTATGACAAAAAGGAAATTGCTGCAGTCAGGTTATTAACATAGTACTCCATAAACTGTAGCATATACTGATAGAACAGGATAAAAGTGATTAGAGCTGTAGTATAATGGAACTGCTGAGGAGGTTACTTTCATAAGAGTGTGGATCATAGTCTATTGCAATGTTGATTATATGTATCATCTTCCTTTGGGACTGTGCTGCCTTCTGCCTCTGTAACCTTTCTGCATGATTGTATTGCCATGGCTTAGACAGTTTTTGGTTTGCTTTTTGGTTTTGTCTGCAGTGTTTTCCAGTTCTGTAATCCTAGTCCTACTGCGTTTTTTTTTAATTGAAGGTCCTTGCTGTCTGAATTGTTTCTTCCATTTTGTAATCCCCCCTGAGTCTCAGTGAGAAAGACAAACTATATGTTACAGTTAGTTTAGAGAGTGTACCTTTCCCGCCCTGAAATGCATACTTGACACATTAAACAACCCTATTGCCAGGCAGAAGGATATCAAATAGAATTTCTATCCTTCCCGATAATGTGAATCCATGTACATTTGCACAAAGAACAAAACCTGATATCAGCATAAATATTGCTGATTGGCTGTGACTTGGAAAATACTGATTGGTTCCAATTTCCAGAACGAGGACACTTCTTATTGAATCTTGGACTCATTTGGCTACCTGTACTCCCTTTCTAATGTGTGGTAGAGGCAGAGGGCTTTTTTTTTTGAGGACTTGATGTGGGAAGGAAGTTGGAAGGTGAAAAAAACATCTGTTGTAGCTCCAGTTCTACCACAGTACCCATTTTTCTTCTCCAGTTTTTGCTTCAGCAGCTATTGAGTAATAAACAGCTAACCTGATTTTAAATCCAGTCTCTGAAAAAGAGATTAACTAGCAAGAATGTAAGAACCAGGGATACTAATAAAGCACATTATGCATCAAGAGGCAGAAAAGTATTGTCTGTGATATTGTCTGGACTGTGATGCCACATTCCTCTTTATCTGCACCCACCACAATTATTTAGCACATAAATTTTACTCAGTGTCAATAGGTATATTTCATTCCTTTTGCTGGACTTCACAATCTTTCTCTATGATCTTCAATTTGATTTAAATAGTATAGATTAATTTCAGAGAAAGAAATGCTACTCATGCAGTATTTCATTACATTCCTGAGACACTTGAGCGTTCCACAATATAATTTCATACCTGCATAGATTCTTGCAAATCTGCATATCTTAATAAAGATGTGTTGTCAGCTCTTTTAATGTACCCACTACAATGCACTGTTCCTCTTCACAAGTGAAGTGAAGGAATTTGAGGTTAGTTTATTGATAGACTCTGGCTGGTCTGTTTATTTAATTTGTAGATTTGTAGCTTTATTTTAGTAAGAACTTTCATTTGTGCAGCAAATATCAAGGAAATTTTTAAAAACATCTATTCCCTTGAGGTATTCTACCCTTTTTGTTACCATCATGTTTTGTTACCATCATATTTGAAGGGATGCCATGTTAATGAGGGAACTAGCTTGTTGTCTGTTGCTTCAGAGACTAGGACATGGAGTAATGGATTTAAATTAAGAGAAAAGCGATTCCACCTAAACATTAGGCGCTGCCTCAGGGTGTGTGTGTGGAGTCCCCTGCTTTGGAGGTCTTTAAGCAGAGGTTGGATGGCCATCTGTCGGGAGTGCTTTGATTGTGGGATCCTGCATGGCAGGGGGTTGGACTGGATGGCCCTTGTGGTCTCTTCCAACCTTGTGTGATTTTGTGATTTCCTTTAGAGATGGGTGAATTGCCATCATGGATTGCACTAATACCAGTATCTGAATAATCAAGACCCCAACACAAGAGAACCATACATGACAAACCATTCAATACCATATTGAATGGTTCCATACCATACCATTCCATACCAATCCAATACCATACCGTGCATGACAAACAATTCAATATCATATTGTATCATATCATAAGGTGAGGAAGAACAGGAATTTCAGCAATGATGTCAACTCATCATTTGCAGAATTTGGAAAAAAATGTTGCCTGCCAAAATGCTTTGTCTACACAACTACTAAAGGTCAAGGAATTCTTCTAATCATGGATGCAGATGGTGACAGAGGGGATGTGGGTCCTCGTGGTAATAATAATCGCAGCATTCGTGTAACACTTTCAAACCTTCAAAGTCCTTCCCGTAATTTTTTTTAAACCTCATAATGGCCCCATAAAAGAGATCAGTATTTTAATCCTCCTGTTGAATATGAGGACCTAAGCAGAGCAATGAGAAAGATTGCTTTGGGAGTTTATTGCAGAGGCAATATTTGGACCACAGCGTGGTTTCTTAGTTCAAAAGCCATTACACTAAACTGGTTCTCCACTTATTACAGGCTTCGGTGTGGCCCTCATAAACAATCAGAACAGAGATAAACAATTTCCTTAAGTGTCCAGAACTGTATGTACTTAGCTGACCATAGAAAGCAAAATGCAAGATTACAGGAAAAAACCTTTCTCCATGCTATACATTCATAGTCGGTATCTCCTCCTAATTGCCTCCATGCTGCCTCTTCACAGTATTCCTGGCAGCATCCTGCAATACACATTGATACTGGCATTGTATAACTCCACTTCCTCTAGATTAACTGCATGTATAAACAAGCTTTATTTCCTGGCATCAGGTCCATGATGGAATGAATTTCAATATAAGAATTGTTTTTCTAAGATTTTATTCCCTTAGAAGAAAACTTTGCAGGCACCCAAGTGTTCTGCATAATAAGTTGGACAGTATTCCTCCTGTATGTGAGAAAGCAATACAACTTATTGATTGAAAGATGGGAGAATGATATTGGGGGGGCACAGTAGTTTGTCTTCACGCAACAAGAATAAATTAATTGCAGTGTCTTTTGCAGTGAGTTCTAGTTAAGCAGCATTAATATTCAGGAAACTAGGTGAGCAGAAACTTTATAACTCTCCCTATCCTTGCTTCAAGCCATCTCCTACCAGTTTCAGATTTAAGAGATGTTCAACAATGGCCTTGGAGAATGATGAGGAGTCAAGTAAATCACAGGCCATTCCAGAAGAATGTAATAGCTGTCAGTAAGCTGACTGACAACTTGGCACACTGGAGAAACCAAATATAACTGTGAATCAATAAGGAAAGTAGAGGAAAAAACTGAATTCATAAGCCCCTGAGGCGATAAGGAAATAAAGTGTTATTTGGTATTGATAAAAGTGTAGATATGATGCTGAAATGGCGTGATATGCCATCCCAAAAATGGTGTTTTGGCCTGTGAAGAACAGCTGTTGCATCTACAGATGAAGCTAATTTTCCGTGTCATTCTGAATACAGATAAAACAATTCTCAGGAAAGCATTGAGTCATTGTTTTCCATGCACTGTTTGCCTATGCCTTCGTTTCAAATATCCGTAAAAGTTTTTTTTTTTTGTCTTCCAGTGATGCTTTTGAATTGTGAATTCTTCCTGTTTATAATTCAGGATGAGTATGTGGCTGATAGATGTTTTTGTCTTCTATCAATCTGACCATGGGCAAACTTCCTTCCTAAACCCCATAAATCATGATCAGTTTAGCATGAGAAAAACTAAAGCTGAAAAGAATTGTGATCCTAAAAAGTTATCATCAAAACATTTTTTGCATATCTGGAGTTGGAGTCTATGAAGTGTGAGCAGTAGGGCATTTGAAGAGGTGAGGTTAGAGTATTGGCCTAGGACCTGAGAGACCTGGGTTCAAGAGCCTACTCTGCTCAGAAACACATTGGATGACCTTGGGCTAGTTCCACTCTCTCAGCCTGACACATCACATTTTTTAAAGAAATAAAATGGAGGCGAAGCCATAAGCTCCTTGGAAGAAAGTTGGGGAAAACGCATAGATAGATAAACAATACTACTGCTGAGCTACGTTTGGAGGGTTGTTGCATTATAAAAATATACATGGGAAAACTCTGAACACCCTAAATACATTATAAAAATGCTGAATATTATGACATAACGTGTCTATTTTTCTGCTAATGGCTACGTTTTCAAAATGCCAAGCATTGTTGTTCATATTCCTTAATTGTTTTTTTCATGGCTTTGAGGTTCTCCATGGATGCCCAAAGCCAGGAGAATTTTTTACTAGTTTCTACTGATAAGCATGTTGCAGCATTTTCCCTCTCAAATTTTAACCAAATAATCATCATTCATGCCACTGTAACTGGAAGGCTAGACTGTGTGGTAAAATAAACTTCACTGGCTGCCCTTGGTTACTATTTAAAGCTCAGCAGCTAGAGAATTCTATAGACTTTCAACTTCTTTTCATCCTGTTTGTATATCTCCTCTCAGCCTCCATGTCCCCTTTCGAAACATGGTGGATTTTGTCAAAAAGCAGTGGGATAAGGAGAAGTAGATGGTGACCTCTATTTCACAGTGATAAACCATTTAATGATATTTAGGGTTGCCAACCTCTAGGTACTAGCTAGAGATCTCCTGCTATTACAACTGATCTCTAGCCAATAGAGATCAGTTCACCTGGAGCAAATGGCTGCTTTGGCAATTGGACTCTATGGCATTGAAGTTCCTCCCCTCCCCAAACCCCGCCATCCTCAGGCTCTGCCCCAAAAACCTCCCGTTGGTTGCAAAAAGGGACCTACAGTATAGATACAATAAGTGATTTGTTTTTTTCATTGTCCATTATTTAAGGTTGATAGAGACTGGTTGAGACATTTGATAATGGAAAGAAGGCACTCACCCTTCCTGAATTTTTTTAAAAAACAAACAGATTGGAGATGGTAAATTTTGCAATCTTTACATCTCTGATTTGTTTGTTACATATACATTGGCAGTGTATTTTAAAGGATAAGGAGAATATATTTTGTGCTTTAGTGTGGTCCTGTTTAAGACCTATTGGTAATTCAAGCAGAATCATTAAAGATATATGGAAAACACAAATATGTTGGTCAGAGTATAAGTTAATAATAAAACAGCTGTAAGACTAGGCCACCCTGACCTGGATAGCTGAGGCTAGTCTGATCTCATCAGATCTCAGAAGCTAAGCAGGGTTGATCTTGGTTAGTATTTGGATGGGAGTCCACCAAGGAAGTCCAGGGTTGCTATGCAGAGGCAGGCAATGGCAAGCCACCTCTGCATGTCTCTTGCCTTGAAAACCCCACAGGGTCGTCATAAGTCAGCTGTGACTTGACGGCAAAAAAGAAGAAGAGTAGGCCTACCTTTAACACTGTTTGAAATAGACTTGGCTCAAGTACCTGGTTGGTTTGGCAGCAAGACTGTATACAGAGACCTTTTTTATTGCTAGGTAATCTTGCTTGATGTACTGCAGAAACAATAAAGCTGTAAAGGGACCTGTCTGAGATTCATGAGTTAGTTTGAGTTTCTCAGATGGAATTTGTGCTTAATACTTTCAGCCTTCTTGGTTGTAACAGACACAACACATTTTAGTTTATTTGTTCATTATCAATATCAGTAGAGCAATGGGCTGGCTTCCACACATTTCCAAAAATGATATACTTACCACATCAGTTATGTGCTTTCTCCCCCTCCATAACTCAAGTAGAGATGAAGTTGTTAAAATGTTTTTTAATTAGCATGTGTTCTCTTGTAATCAGTATGGTACTACATCACCCTTAACTGTAACATCGTGTTGCTATGGAATTTTTACCCATTTAGGTCAAGGAATAACATAAGTGCAGATT
Organism: Euleptes europaea; assembly: GCF_029931775.1. Lineage (NCBI taxonomy): Eukaryota > Metazoa > Chordata > Lepidosauria > Squamata > Sphaerodactylidae > Euleptes > Euleptes europaea. Next base: position 46,616,275 of record NC_079312.1, on the reverse strand, counting down.
GTACATTGCAAAACATCAAATAGAATCTGTTCCTGCAGAACTGACTTAGCATAAGTTGCTTTGTATTGATTTGCAACAATACAGTTATCAGATAGACAACATATCCTAGGAGAAGACAAAGAGTGAATGGGTAAGCAAGCAGAAGGCCTAAGGGAAATATTAGTAAATAACAGTGTTTTAAGTATGAATCTGTTTTCTGAAAATGTACAGAGGATTGTTAAACAAAAGCTTCACTCAAATACAGAGAGAAAGAATGGGGAAAGTCAACATGATTATGAATACTTTGAAAAAGGTAGAATCAGTGTTCATACAAATGGACTAATAGATGTGACTTTCATTGGTGCAGACAAGGTACAGTAAGTTCTTAAACACAATCTTGAAGGAATGCACACTTTAGTAGGCTGAAAATCACAATAGTGGTTTGGATCCAAACTTGGTTTTTCATCCATGTAAGAGTACTTTTATCAGCAGAGAAAGGGGTGGGATGAATTTCACCAATACAAATCTTACACAAAGCGTGGGGATTTGAAAAATATGCCAATAAGTGTCAAACAACTATTATGAATATAACTTATTCTGTTTCCCTAAAGACTGCCAGATAGTGGTTTCAAAAATCAAGGTCATTTTATGGGAATTTCCCCCTGAAGTTATAAGATTCTGGAACGAGAATTATCCATTGCATTCTATAACTATGATATTCCACAAAGAGTGAAACTTTACATTGAGACACATAATGATGGCAGTCCTACCTTCTCATTATAAGCATGACTAGGAGGTTGGATTCAGGATTATGCTATTAATCAGGATGGCTAAAGTCTGGTATTACCGTGACCTTTTTTGGATCATTCTAAAGACCAGACATGAATTATATCTGTAACCAATCTGAAAACCAGACACAGTCAGCAGTGACCTGTACTCTTGAGGGCAATTGATGAATCCCAGTTGGGAGCTGTGGTGAATATTGTGAATATTGAATGTATTGTGAATATTTAATCTATTGTGGTTTTAAGAGTTTTAATTATTGTATCATATATGTTGTTGTGAACTGCTCTGACCCCTGCTAGACAGGAGAAGGTGGGATATAATAAATAAATAAATAAATATCACCACAACATAAATGTATCTAATTTTCATAATAGCCCCATTTGTGGACACAAATACAGAGACTGGAGCCAAGAACATACAAGACAATATCTCTACAAACCTGAGAAAAGCCCCAGGTTTGCAGAAAATCTTTAGTTGGCTACCTTATACAATAGAAGAAGAACTTGAACCTTTAAGAAATGAGATATCACACTGAGATTTCAGTGGCCATTGTGGGGATTGCCATTCAGCCATCAAACCTTTATATGTATGTGGGAAAGTGCCTGGGAAATCTCACACAATTACCTTTGACTTTAAAAGAGGGGACTTCTTTAAAAGGAGAAACCTGGTAAAAAGGAAGTTGAAAAGAACAGTTAGGAGGGTTAAATTTCTGGGAAAGACTTGGGGGATTACTCAATTCCTCAATACTAGAGGCTCAGCTAGATTGTATACCCCAGGTCAGGAATGGTGGTATTAAGTTCAAGAGGTCATCACCATGGCTAATGGGTAAGGTGAAGGAAGCTATTAGAGATAAAAGGGCTTCCTTCAGAAACTGGAAGGTTTGTCCAAGCGAGGCAAACAAAACCAAACACAAACTTGCACAAATGAAATGCAATCAAACAATTAGAGATGCAAAAAAGGTTTTGAGGGACATGTTGCTAAACACATCAAGATCAACAATAAGAAATTCTTTAAGTACATTAAGAGTAGCAAACCAGCTAGGGAAGTGGTTGGACCCCTGGATGACAATGGGAGTAAAGGAACACTAAGGGAGGATTAAAAGATTGCTGAGAAACTAAGGCTGAAAACGCATGGCTGTTTTGTCCAGTGTTTTTCCCAAGGATGTAGCAAATCTCTGCAGGCTACATGCATGGTCATCTCCCACATGTATGATTGACCCTGCTCCTTTCAGAACTTCTCCAGTTCTTCCAAGTCCTGGGTTGTTCCAATTTATAGTGAAGGAGTGCTGAATTTTATGTGAGACTGGTCAACTGATCATAATAAATATTACTACTACTACTGAAGGAGTGTGCCATTTTCTATTGCCTGCCGGTGCATTTAACCCCTTGGGTCGACTCACCAAGAGGAAACTGTCTGACCCCAGTGGCAGCACCTTTTCCCCAGACCCCACACCTCCCCCCGCTCCCATGCCCTTCTCCGCCTCCCCCCAGCACCAACCAGTGGTTTTAGCCAACCTTCCAGAAGCCTGCAGCCCGGAGCCCCACTGTCAGAAGTGGAGGTGCAGTGGCGGCTGCACACCTCCAGTCGCCACCTCCACTCATCACCTGGGCAAGAGCAGCCAGCTCAGAGCAGCCTCGCCCATCGGCAGGGGGCGCCTGGCCCACACCAGAAGGAGATGCTACCACATCTCCACCTCTGATGTTGGGGCTCCGGGCTGCAGTCTTCTGCAAGGTTAACTAAAACCACCAGCTGGTGCTGGGGAGAGGTGGAGAAGAGTGTGGGAGCAGGGGGAGAGAAAGGTGCAGAGTGGGGGTGGGGTAGGGAGTGCTGCCACTGCCACCCGGGGCCAGGCAGTGGGTTCAGGTTGTCTATTTTTTGTCCCTGTCCTATCCCCATGTGTTCCGTTTTTGGAACGCGGGATTGAAAGATGTGGGACAGCACAGGGACAAAAAGAAAGAAAACCTAGCCATGCCTTAATAGCCTAAATGAATTCTTCTCATCTTTCTTCACTGTTGAAGATATAGGGCAGATACCTACTCCTGAACAGATGTCTTGGGGAGGGAAGAGTGAGGAATTGGGGCAAATAGTGGTAACAAGGCACGAAGTCCTAGAACGTCTTGACAAACTGCAAACTAACATGTCACAGGGACCAGATGGTATTCATCCTAGAGTTCTTCAAGTACTCAAATGGGAAATGGCTGAATTTCTAACAAGGGTATGTAATATGTCCCTTAGATCAGCCTCTGTACCAGCCAGTGTATGGCCAGTGCAACACCACTTTATTAAAAAGGTTCCAGGGGGGACCCAGTTAGCTTAATGTCTGTTCCAGGTAAACTGTTGGAAAGCATTATTAAAGTTAGAATTGTCAAGCATATAGAAGGGCAAGCCTGCTGAGCCAAACCCAACATGGCTTCTGTAAAGGTTGGCCCTGTCTCAATAATCTTTTAGAGTTTTTTGAAAGTGTCAATAAGCCTGTGGACAGGAATGAGCCTGTGGACATTGTGTATTTCGATTTCCAAAAGGCTTTTGACAAAGTTCCCCATCAAAGACTGCTAAGCAAACTTCATAGTCATGGAATAAGAGGACAAGTCCTCTTATGAATTGAGAGCTGGCTGAAAAATAGGAAGCAGAGAGTAGGAATCAAAGGTCACTTCTCCCATTGGAGGGATGTGAGCAGTGGGTGTTGGGACTGGTGCTTTTCAACCTGTTCATCAATGACCTGGAGTTGGGGGTGAACAGTGAGATGGCCAAGTTTGCAGATGACACTAGGGCTGTTGAAATAAAAACAATTCGGCTCGGTTTGGATTTGGCCGAATCCGCCCCAATTTGGTCAGATTTGGCTGAATTCTGAACCCCCCCCATTTGGACATGCCAAATTCGGCAGGAAATTTGGCATGCCCCGACAAATTCGGCCATTTAAAGCCCTTTCAGGGCTTTCCATGGCTCTGAGGAGGCATTTTTTGAGGTGGGGCCCCCAAACTTTCAGGGTAGCTTGGGGGGACCCTCCTTGCAAGAACCCCCCAAGTTTGGTGAGGATTGGGTCAGGAGGTCCAGAGTTATGGGGTCTGGAAGGGGTCCCCCATCCGCCCATAGGGATGAATAGAAGATGAATAGAACAAACCAAATTTAAAATAAAGAGACCCAGGCAGAAGCCTGGGGTTTGCCCCAAATAAATACAGAAGAATCGGCTCCCCCCACTTAAATTATAAAGAAAACCCCCAAATTAAGTAAAATTATAGGGTCAAACTGTGGATGTCTTCTCTTCTCTTCCACATCCAGGGACCACCAGGAAGCAGGCAGGCACAATCAGGGAATTATAATCCAGTTAGATAGATCCAATTCCAGCAGGCAGGTCAGCTCAGGATCCCAAGAGGAGCACTCACAGCAGCCAGCACCAGCTGGATAGAGGTCTATAAAATTGTGCATGGTGCAGGGAGAGTGGACAGGGAGAAGCTTTTCTCCCTCTCTCATAATAACTAGGATGTGGGGTCATCTGCTGAAGCGGGAGGCTGAGAGATTCAAAACTGATAAAAGGAAGTATTTCTTCACACAATGCACAGTTAAATTGTGGAACTCCCTGCCCCAGGATGTGATGATGGCTGCCAACTGTGAAGGCTTTAAGAGGGGAGTGGACATGCTCCTGGAGGAGAGGAATATTCAAGTCTACTAGTAAAAATGGATACTAGTCATGATGCATACCTATTCTCTCCACGATCAGAGGAGCATGTTGAATATATTAGGTGCTGTGGAAAACAGGCAGGATAATGCTGCGGCAGTCGTCTTGTTTGCGGACTTCCTAGAGGCACCTGGTTGGCCTCTATGTGAACAGACTGCTGGACTTGGTGGGCCTTGGTCTGATCCAGCACAGCTTTCCTTATGTTCTTATCGAGGACGGGGCTATCCATGGCTGGTAGTCAAAATGAGTACTAGTCATGATGCACAGCTATTCTCTCCTGGATCAGAGGAGCATGCCCATTATATTAGGTGCTGTGGATCGCCTGGGAGATTGGGGGGGGGAGATTGGGGAGGAAGGGAAGGCGATCCTGGCCCCCGCTGGCACCAGGATCGCCCGGGAGATTGGGGGGGGGATTGGGGGGGAAAGGGAAGGTGATCCTGGCCCCCGCCGGCACCAGGATCAGCCGGGAGATTGGGGGGGAGATTGAGGGGGAAAGGGAAGGTGATCCTGGCCCCCGCCGGCACCAGGATCACCCAGGAGATTGGGGGGGAGATTGGGGGGGAAGGGAAGGCGATCCTGGCCCCCGCCGGCACCAGGATTGCCCGGGAGATTGGGGGGGAGAATGGGGGGAAGGGAAGGTGATCCTGGCCCCCGCAGGTGCCCGGGAGATTGGGGGGAGATTGGGGGGGAAGGGAATGCGATCGGGGAAAATTCGGCTGTTTTTCATGTTGGATGGAACCGAATCAACAGCCCTAGGTGACACCAAATTATGTAGGGTGGTTAAAACAAAATCGGACTGTGAAGAGATCCAAAAGGATCTCTTCAAACTGGAGGAATGGGCATTAAAATGGCAAATGAGAGTCAATGTGAGCAAATGTAAAGTGATGCATATTGGGGCAAAAAATCCCAACTTCCCATATACACTGATGGGATCTGTGCTGGCAGTGACAGATCAAGAAAGGGATCTTGGGGTGATAGTGGAGCTTGATGAAGATGTCAACCCAGTGTGCGGCTGCTGTAAAAAAAGGCCAATTCCATGCTGGCCATAATTAGACAAGGAATAGAGAATAAAACTGCTGCTATCATACTGCCCTTGTACAAATCTATGGTGAGACTGCACTTGGAATACTGCATACAGTTCTGGTCAGTACAACTAAAAAAGGATATTGCAGTGCTTGAGAAGGTATAGAAAAGAGCAACCAAAATGATCAGGGGACTAGAGCAACTGTCCTATGGGGAGTGGTTAGGATGCTTAGGGCTGTTTAGCTTGGAAAGAAGGCAGCTAAGGGGTGACATGATAGAGGTTTATAAAATTATGCATGGTTTGGAGAGAGGGTACAGGGAGAAGCTTTTCCCCCTTTCTCATAATACTAGAATGTGGGGTCATCTGCTGAAGCTGGAGGGTGAGAGATTCAAATCAGATAAAAGGAAGTATTTCTTCACACAACACATAGTTAAATTGTGGAACTCCCTGCCCCAGGATGTGGTGATGGCTGCCAACTTGGAAGGCTTTAAGAGGAGAGTGGACAAGTTCATGGAAGATAGGGCTATCCATGGCTACTTGTCAAAATGGATAATAGTCATGATGCATGCCTATTCTCTCCAGTGTCAGAAGTGCATGCCTATTATATTAGGTGCTGTGGAACACAGGCAGGATAATGCTGCTGCAGTCGTCTTGTTTGTGGGCTTCCTATAGTCACCTGGTTGGCCACTGTGAGAACAGACTGCTGGACTTGATGGACCTTGGTCTGATCCAGCATGGCTTTTCTGATGTTCTTGGTTTCTGCCAGTAAAAAAGGTGAGGCTTTTCTGGTGATATTTTGGCTTCCCAGTCCACTCCTGCTCTCATTCCCCATGTCATGAAGAGAGGACTTACTGGGACCAGGACCAGCAGCAACTTGCAGAACTCAGTTTGCACAAGTGAGGTGCAACATTGACTTCTGGATGATGCAATGACACACAACTCACCTGGGCCCAGCAGCAGTCTCCACAAAACTTCCTTAACCAGACCTAGCCACAAAGGCTTATTTCCTAACTTGCCACTTAGGCTCATAATTTCGGCACAGAACATAGATTTCTCTGATACTGCATAGCACACTTCACCCAGTCACCTGTTTATCTCACACACTTCCCTAACTCTTTCCCCTGAAAGCCTCTCTGAACCAACCAGCTACTATGCAATCATAACACATTCCACTCACCCATCCAGCCCTCCTCTTTCTTACTCTACAGCAACATACATATAGAACTCCACATTAAAACCTAGAAATAAAAAACACACAAAACATTTACATAATAAAAACATCAAACATCTCAAGCAGACCTTTTGAGAGGCATCATATACATTTTCTAAATAAATAATCAGAATGATCCTGATTTGCTGGAAGATAGGCTAACTATTCTGGTTTGAATGACAGGTAACACACATCTGCTGAGCAGTTCCCTCACAGTGAGATTGGAAAGCTCATGAATGTTGGAAATAATTCTGTTTGGGATTTGGAGTGTTTGCTATATTTACAAGGGGACATAGTTTGGTTGAATCTCAATTAGTAAAGTTCCAGCTCATTTAGTAAAATCCCCATGAATGTGACTAAGGTGATGCCAGGAAGTGAAAACTCCTTTCTTTTGCTGGTACACAGTGCTGTCTTGAACATTTTATAAGGTTTACACAGTGGTGAAGCTGGCCCTTGTCTCTTTAGTGTCAAATGTTTATTTAATTCAATAAGCTGTTTAACCTGTCCTTTGCTTCTTTCCAACCATTACTCCTAGACTTCTCTTCCAGCTGTAGTTTAACTAAATCAATGATGTTAATTACGATTCACACGGGAGCCTGCATTTGGCAGGTTAGAGAGCAAAGGAAGATCATTATTTTTAATTTAAAATGGATTATTTTCATAAATGTAGTGGGAGATGGCTGCCAGAATAAGGAGAAGGCTAATGTAAGAATGTTGTCTCCCCCGCCCATGTGCCATTTTAAAAAGATGCTCTTCATTTTCAGTATAGCACATAACGTTTTTGAGAAGAACATAAGTGAGGGCTTGAATATTTTAAAAGTTACTGTAATTGTACAAGGTCTAAAACCACCTTGATGGAAGAAATACATTACAATGGTGTTTCTCTTTCTAAGCATACAATGATTTCACAGGCAGAGGCCTCAATTCCAGTGAAGTGAGTCACACAATCTATGGAAATCAATGGGAACAACTTAATAGACAGCTGTCGAATATAAGTCCCATGGATTTCTATCTACAAGAAATTCAGTGGGGCAAAAGCAAAAATAACTTTAGTCAGACTAAGGCCAAGTGTATGCTCTTCACACCCATTCTCCATTTTCAGCTTTGTATATTCCTTATATACCCAGCATACTAAGAAACTCTTCATCTACAAATGTGTGACTGACAATAAAGAATATAACTGATGACCCACTGTCTCCTCTGTACTCCATCAGAACTTTTAAAAAATGGTTGCAAGCTTAGCAATACTATCTATATGCTTGACAGGGAAAGGCAGTACACCAATGCAATGAATGGATGGATGGATGGATGGATGAATGGATGGATGGATGGATGGATGAATGAATGTCATCTGGTCAGTTGGTAAAGTTCTTAGGAAGCTTTTCTAGATTATGAAATGCCTTCCCACCAGAAAGCTTTAGCAACCTTTGGAAAATTTGTGGGGTGGTTTTAGGGTAGGCGGGACTAGGGTGGGGCAAAAAAAAATTTCTAGTTAATTTCTGGTTTGGGTTTATTGGGCCTGATTTTTTTCCGGTAAACCCAAAATAAGCCAAATACCCATATCGGTAAATTTCAGTATTTGGCTTATTTTCAGGTTTACCGAAAAATTCAGGCCCATTATAGTCTATGGGGATTTTTTTGAAGCTTCTGGGGGCATTTTTGGAGGTAGAGTCCCCAAATTTGCAGCATGGCTGCAAGGGACTCTCCTTAGATGGTCACCAAAGTTTGGTGGACATTTGGACAGGGGGTCAAATTTTATGGGTCTGCAAAGGAGTCGCCCCTATCCTGCAGGTATTTGGGAGGCGAGCTGTCCATCAGTTTTCAGGTTCAAAAGTTCAGCATTTCCGATTCCTGGCTGGCGCCTCAAAGTCTGGGGGCTGCTTTCGTTTCTGGGTCACTTTGCATGATGTTCATGCAAATGAACTTCCAAATGGAGGGAAAAGGCTTAAATGCAAGAGAAATAAGGCACAGAAAACATTCATTTTGGTGGCAAGTGACATCCTGAGAGCAGTCCTTTATTGTGGCCATGAAAAATTTGATTCCAAGAGATGGTCACGGTGTGGGGAAATGATATCAGAGCAAGCCAAAGTCTTGACCAAGGCAGCTCATGTTAAGGACATTGCTCATCCATGTGGGTGAGGGAGTCTTCTTCAGAAGGCCCATGAGCAGCAGAAGGCCCAACTATGGGGCCCTAACAAAACCAGTCAAAAAAAAAAAAGAAAGAAAAAGGGGAGAAAGCACAGAGCCATGCCTCTGAGCAAAGGCGAATATCCGAACCCAAAAAGCCGAATATCTATTCAGCTTTTTTGGGAATCGCATATTCGGATTCGGCTTTATCCCTAGGTTTTGGTATCTGGTAAACCTGAATCCCGAAAATTACTGAAATGGCTAATTTCGGGTTTATTTTGGTTTGGGTTTATTGATATGCACAACCCTAGGTGGGACAAAGTCAACAGTAGTCTGAGAAATTTTAATGTACTTTTCTTTGTATAATGAAGTTGTAGCTGAATTCGAATAGAATTCATATGGGGTATTCTAACTTTAAAATGTATAGCTGTTGGTCTTTTACAGAATTATCCTATTCTTCTAAGTCTATTAGAAGAAGTCTATTAGAAGAATATAACTTGTGTTAGGATGACCCTGCAAGAGTGGTAGAATATATTTCAGATAGAGAGACAAACAGAAGTTGCCATATTGTCTAGGATTCATGTTGCTAATTGTAATTCCCAGTTCAAGAGTGTGTATTTTTCTGTGTGCCTTTAAAGCTTAGGTCAATTGATGCTAAGTCTGAATCAGAGGATATGGCCAGACGATGCAGTATTCTGTGGGAATGACAGTTAAATCCTATGATACAGGTCTGAAATGCTCTGTTTGACTGTCAACATCCACTGGTATTTGAGTTTTAGCATTTGAATTTTAGTACTTGAATGTTGATGCATCAATGGCAGCTTGCAAGGGTTTGGTTTTCAATATCTGATTTAGAAATACGCTGAAGAGGGTGTTACCAAAATCAATCCCCATGTCAGTGTTGTCACACACACACAGAATGCTCTGCATTTGAAGAACTATGACATGAGCAAGGGGCCTTTGAAGTCTGATGTCTATGAGAAGTCCCAGTTTGGCACAGTAATCACATTTCAGGAGGAAAGATTGGAAGGGAAGGGATAGAAACACCAATGCAGTAATTTTTAAAACTCCCCCTGTACTGTCTTTCCAACAGAAATCATCTCCCTCAAATCCAAGCTGTTACTACCACTAGTAGATACATATAAATGTTGTATGTATTTTCCCTGCTTGGCTAATAGCAGTTTAAGATGAGGAGGGATTTATATCTGGGAAATGGCATGCTGGATGTGTTAACCTCCCTGCAGTGTAGGGTTGCCTGCTCCGAGCTGGGAAATACTTCATTGAAATGAAGGAAGCAAATCTAGACAGACAAGTTTTTATTGCGGCATTGCCATTCTAAAAAGCTTAGTAAAACTATTTGCATTTCACAATTATAAATCTATATGAACAAGACTTTTTGTGGGTGCATCTAAACCTTCTGGTGAAATACAATAAAAGTAGAGGGCTTGTTAGGTAGGGAAGCAGCTGAAGAAAGATTAGGGCACTATTTTTTTCTTTCATTTTTGACTTACCGTATATACTCGCGTATAAGCCGAATTTTTCAGCCCCAAAAATGGGCTGAAAAAGCCGGCCTCGGCTTATACGCGAGTCAATACGGGGGAGGGAGGGAGGAGGGAGGGGGGAAACTTACCGCCGTCGCCGCCGCCGCCGGGCCCGTGCCGCTTCCTGCCGCCGGGTGCGGCCTGGGGCAGCCTTCCTGCAGCTGCAGGATGGCTGCCCCGGCCCCCCGGCCCCCGCCGCCATTTTTCCCGGGCGGGAGGGGCCATGGGCAGCCATCCTGCGGCTGCAGGAAGGCTGCCCCGGCCCTTCCCGCCCCCCGCCATTTTTTTCAGGCGGGAGGGGCCTTGGGCAGCCATCCTGTGGCTGCAGGAAGGCTGCCCCGGCCCTTCCCGCCCCCCCCGCCATTTTTTTTGGGCGGGAGGGGCCTTGGGCAGCCATCCTGCAGCTGCAGGAAGGCTGCCCTGGCCCTTCCCGCCCCCCCGCCATTTTTTTCGGGCGGGAGGGGCCTTGGGCAGCCATCCTGCAGCTGCAGGAAGGCTGCCCTGGCCCTTCCCGCCTCCCCCGCCATTTTTTTCAGGCGGGAGGGGCCTTGGGCAGCCATCCTGCGGCTGCAGGAAGGCTGCCCCGGCCCTTCCCGCCCCCCGCCATTTTTTTCAGGCGGGAGGGGCCTTGGGCAGCCTCCTGCAGCCGCAGGAAGGCTGCTCCGGGTCCCCCTGGGCCTCGCCACCGCTTCCTCCCACCGGGAGCGGCCTGGGCAGACTCCTGCAGCTGCAGGAAGGCTGCCCAGGCCCCCCCGGGACGCGCCACCGCCGGACCCTCGCCGCTGGAGAGCCTTTCAGGTAAGCCTGCGGGGGGGGAGGGGTTATAAGCCGACCCTCGGCTTATACGCGGGTGCCTAATTTTTTCCCATTTTGGGGGAGAAATTAGGCACCTCGGCTTATACGCGGGTCGGCTTATACATGGGTATATACGGTACATGAAAGGAAGGCTAGGTTTTTTTTTCAGATGTGCTATCAAGAAAAAAAGGATAATCATGAATTTATGTACAAGACACAACTATAAAAACTTTTTTTTATGTATAATGATTTTTGGGGGGTCATCTTACATTCATGGTTGTCTTATTCTTTTTTTAAAAATAAATTATAGTATTAAGAACAAGAACCTCTTTACAGAGAAAACAAAAGGAAGGTCTGGGGGAACATAAGAGGAAGGAAAACCACAGCACTTAAATAAAGTGGGAAAAAATTCAAAATGAATAATAAGAAAGAAAAAATGAAAAGAAAAAAAGGAAAGAAAAGGAGGGAGGGAAGGAAGGAAGGAAGAAACGGGGGCTGGTATTAGAAGTTTTGGTTGTTTATGCATGGGATTTTTACCTGGGGTTCGATGCTAATTCGACCCACACTTTTCTGTTGTGAATCCAAGAATTGCTAGGCACCACCGACGTCATCAAGCTCAAATCCAGAATCGTCTGAGACTGCACCCCTTGAAAATGCTGCTTTGTAATTGGCTGTAGTGCTTACTGTGAGAAAAACATCACCCACCCACCCCAGCTCCCCTGTCCTGTGCTTTGCCTTATGCATGGAGATGAGGACGATTTCACCCAGGCAAATCTCAGGGGAGATCAAAAAATCGGATTTTTAAAAGGAACAAGAAGACCCAGAATTTGTGAGGGCTGGACGTGAGGTCATCTCTAATGGACAGAAAACTCATGCATAACTCCAAGGAACAACTGAATCAGTCTGGGGGCAAATGTGAGTGAAAATACCCATGCATAAAGGACCTATGTCTGCTTATATCTTATCTCATTTTCATGTTTATATGGCCCTGACAACTATCCTAATAAAAGGGATTATTTCAGCTATGCCAGGGGTCACTTCAGTAATTTGTAAATTAGACAAATTATCTGTGAATGCAAGTCAGATGCAAAGCTACTGTTCTTCATTGAAAATGTTCTTGTACGTGATGTCTGAATATTGTGAGAAGGTCTTTTTGCTCTTTCTGTAACTATGGGAATATTGGTACTTTTCCAGTTCAGTAGTATGAGATATTTGACAACTAACATTGTCCATAGAATATAGCTTATTTGTCCAGGCGATCAGTTCTCAAATATAGGAATGCATCCAGATAAGCTTGAGCAAATAGGTTTTCCAGGTCATTATGAGACATGGGAACAATGAGGAATTGTTTGTTGTTGTTGTTTTGCTGTCAAGTCACATCTGACTTATGGCTACCCCTGGTGGGGTTTTCAAGGCAAGTGACATTCAAGGTGGTTTGCCATTGCCTGCCTCCACATCACCACCCTGGTATTCCTTGGAGGTCTCCTGTCCAAATACTTGCCAGGGTTGATCCTGTTTAGCTTCTGAGATCTGATGTGATCAGGCTAGTCTGGGCTATCCAGGTCAGGGCTTGTGGAATTATAATGTCTGATGAATTTATACTGTGTCTTGTATGTTTTTTAAAAAATGTTTGATTAATTGAAGTTGCTTATCTAGGAAAGAAATTTTAATTTTGTCTAGTAATGCTTGCATTTACCTTTGACCATGGGGCTGTACTTAAGCAGCCCCCATCTCCTCTCAGCAGGCATTTGCTTCTACTGTGACATTCCATCCTTCCTGTTCTGTTTGATAAGGCATTATGGGATTAGCTGATTGCTTTTGGGGATTGGGCTGAGCAGGATTTCTTTTGGGCTTCTTCCTTAGGTGAAAAAAAAAAGAAGGGTCTTTTTAGCCTACTCCACATTGCTCAAGGACACAGTTGTGTATTATATGTCTTTAAAGGAAATTTATATGTTACCTCTCCAGAGTCCTGCTTATGGTGGCTTACAAATAAAAACAATACCATGAAAGCATAATACATCAATAAACAAACAAATGAAGCCATTAAAAGCATAACAAGCAATCCCATCGCGTCCTAACAATATCAACCCAACCCCAGACCAGAGGAAGAACAAACAAACAAAAACAGGTAAAAAGTTAAAAGCCTGGGTAAACAGAAATGTTTTTGCATTGTTCCTAAAAGACACCTGGCGCCTTAAATCTAGGCCTGGTCACATAGTTGGTTGGTTAGACCCCAGGTAGCAATCAGTTACCAGATGTAGGTTTAGAAGCAAACCTGTAAGCTAAATTGGCAAGCACAATGATGCATGTAAGGATGAAGGGAAGTTTAACCAATCCTTTTGTGACTGAGTTGCTGAGAGCTAGGATGGCATAGTGGATATATTGTCAGACTAGAATCCTTGTGAGAACTGGGTTCGAATCTTCACTCTACCATGTGAACACACTGGGTGATCTTGAGCCAGTCAGGTTCTCTCGGTCTAACCTACCTCATAGAGTTGTTGTGAGAAAATGGAGGCAAGGATGATGATATTCTAAGCCACTTTGTGTCCCCATAGGGAGAAAAGCAGGATAGAAATAAAATGCATGTTCAGGGGAATTGGTGGAATTCCCCTTCTTGCGGCTGGGAAACAATGCAAATCAAAATGTTAATTGGCTTGCGGTAATGGTGATAGGACCCTTTCCCAGCATTTAAACATGTGCAGGCAATGAAAAATGAGATGCAGTTAAACACAACAATGAGAAGTTTAAGCCAGGTTGAGTTTCTTCCAACACTGGTAGATTCCAGGGCTACCCATGGTTGGGATAACCCCCACTCAAAGGGGGAGAAAAGTATTTGCTAAGTTGCTGTTGTAGGTCAGCCATTAACAAAGGCGTAATGTAAACCCAATGGCTGATTCTCACCCCTTCATTCTGGGGTCTGAAGGTGAGTGTATGGCACTAATTTCTTTTGCAATGATCAAATGTCATTTTGACAGGTATAGGATAGGAGGCTCATTAAATAGAGTAAGAGCAGATTTAATGGAGTAGACTCTCACACTGAATGTCGGTAGATGCTAAAACAGCTCATGAATGCTTATTAGACTGTAATAGAAGATCTATATTTGCATTATTCAAAGAAGGACTATAGCAATATGTTTGAAGACACATAAAATATAACAAGAGAACTTGAAGCATGTTCTATAGCCACAGTTTGAGCTTCCCTTCATAACTGATGATACTCAACTCAGTCCCTATGTCATGTGTAGAGTGCTCTACACTTGGAAAACTAGAGGGCAATTTCTGGGGCTAAAATGGATCTTATATACATGGTTCTCAGTCTGGCACCATAAATCATTGAAAGAGAAAAAGTGAAGAGAGATGTGCTTAACCAGCAAGTAATTTATTGCCTTATCCAAGATACAGAACAGAGAGTAGGGAAATCAAGAACAGAAAACAAGACAGCAAGCAATTATACCCCAACAATGTGCATGTAAACAAGTATGAACCATTCACATTTGCATAATCCTACTGTTTCGTTATATGACTTTAAGCTAAATACCAAATTAAAGTTATTTTTTGTCCAAACTGTTCCTCCAACATAGCTAGCCCAGAGCAAACCGACCTGGGGAGAAGAGATAGGTAAAGGGTTGCCCTGAAAAAAAGAAAATGTGGAACTTCCGGTAAGGATTTGCTGATCGAGGTGTGTTGCCTCACTGGTTCTTCCAGTGAAGGACTGAATTTACGTCTAAATAGGGGCATACAGACCCCTGCCCGCTCCTAAAAAGTGGAGCTGGAAACAGGATTTCTTCTGCTAGCCAGCGAAGAGCGGTGTTGACTCCTGAGTTTTCCGAGAGTGCTTTTTTAAGACTCCCGGAATCTCAGATGCTGTCCCGCGTTTGGCTGAGAGGATCAGATGATCGCCGCAGACGTTTATTTCGGAGTTAGACCTCGATCTCCCTTACCCAACACCATCTAAGCAACTAATTAAGGGAACAAAAACCTCACCCTCCAAAAATCAACGTGAGTAACGAGAATCTCTTTGTTTACATGGGAAAATAAGCAACCAAAGGTTTCTTTTAAAATGACTACTGTTCCCTGACCTCCAGACTGGGAAAATGACTTTATAAGACTGCATTCAGTTTTGAATTAGATCGGCAGGACGTTTTTAAAAGCTATGGGAGATAGACTAAACAAACTGAATTGAAAATGGACATACCTGCTACCCAATAGCACAGCCGATCATCTTGAGAGAGAAGGAGGAAGTTCCCACCTCTAGCAATGGCCCCTGAAAGTTGATACTAGCTGCGTGGCAAGGTAAAGAGAGAAAGGGATTCCAGGAACGGCAGGCAGAGATCACAGGCTGCAGAGCGAAGCTGAAGGACCGGAAGCAGGTCATAAGGTGCAACTGGTAAGACGATCTGATTTACCATAGAGAGGACGGCAGAAGGTCCGCAGCACTTCCTACTTCCTGCCTAGAAGCCGACCTAGAGCGACCCAAAACTCGATGGTATCTTAAAACTTTTAAACTTGATTTTAAAACAATCTAGGGGCAGAATTTAAGTTTAAACATTGCGATTTTGATGGGACAGTATACTACAAGCTAATCTCTCAAGAAATAAATTGCTGGGAGCTGGCTGAAAAACTGAGGTTTTTTGCCAGAATTTATGTCCACTTCAAGACCACGTTCAAGTTCATTCCATACTCCGACAACTACCAAATCTACAGAGACCATGGCGGATAAGCAAGAAAAGAAAATGCAAGAACTTTTGGCCAAACAAACTGACACTTTTACTAAACAGATGGAATTAATGTCAAAGCAGCAAATGGAGCATGTGTCCAGACAGCAGGAGAAACAAATGACGCAATTAACTGAAATGTTAGCTGAGATTGTTAAAGAAGTTAAAGAGACTAAAATCCAGGTCACCTCGCTACAAGCTGATATGAAGACTATGGATGCCTCGGTCAAGAAGATAGCGGAAGATCACAAAGAAGTTAAGAAGAAAGTGGATATACATGAAAAACAGCTGGAAGTGTTACAGCAGCAGGAAGAATCCGCGAAAGTTCAGTTTGCATTAATGGACCTAAAAGCCAGAGAACTTAATTTACGCGTACGAAATTTATCGGAAGATCGAGGTAATACCAGAGAATCTCTAATTACAACTTTGGCTGATTGTTTAATATTGCAGAACGAGACCTGAACCTTGCCATCAGGAGGATTTACAGGATTCCTTTACCACCTAATTTGAGAAGAGCAAAAGCCAGAGATGTTATGATATCTTTTTATGATATGAGGATGAAAGATGAAATAATGCAACAACACTATCAAGATCCTAAAGTAATAGATGGCAATGCTCTGATACTTTTGAAGGATATTCCCAGACACCTGATGGCGAAGAGAGCTTTGTTTAAGGATTTTGCAACATCGCTGAGAAAAAGTGGAGTTAAATATAGGTGGTTGCTACCACAAGGGTTGGTATTTACCTTTAAAGATGTCAAATATACTATCACCTCAAAAGAAGATGTTGGAAAATTCCTGAGAAAATACAAGAAAGACCTGGTCGGTTATACACCAGGCCAGAAAGAAGAATCAAGCCAAGAGGAAGATGAGGACGCAGATAAGGGAGCAGTAGGTGGAGTTTAAGACTGTATAACTAATTCTGATGGCTAAAGTCATATCGTGGAATGTTAATGGTCTAAATGAGAAGGTGAAAAGAGGACGGATTTTCAAATTTTTACAAAAACAAAAATATTCATTAATATGCTTACAAGAGACTCATATTTCAAAAAAAGATAAAAAATATCTGGAGAGGAAAGCCTTGGGACAATTTTTTATTTCCTCGGCTAAAACTAAAACTAAAGGACTTGTTATATATGCTCAAGCAAATCTTATTCCAGAATTGGTTTACAAAGATGAAGAGGGCAGAATATTGTTGATTAGAGTGAAAATAGCTGGACAGAAGGTATTGATAGTAGGGATATATGCTCCAAATGATGGGAAAGCTCAGTTTTATACACAATTGTATGAAATTTTGTTGCAACATGCAGATCACCAACTATTATTAATGGGAGATTTCAATGGAATCATTAACCCACTATTGGATAAGAAATCAACAGCTAAATATGAAAGAGAAGGTTGTTTACCTAAAATATTTTACCAGCTTACGGAGGAATTTCATATACAAGACATATGGAGAACTACAAATACAACATCAAAAGAATATACTTTTTACTCCACTAGACATAATTCACACTCCAGAATTGACATGATATGGGCCAGCAAGTCTGTCTTTACTCAATTGAGGAAGGTTCATATACTTCCAAGAACTTTTTCAGATCACAACCCGGTCACCTTTGAGTGGTCTACTAAACAAGCATTCAGATGGAGACTTAATGACAGGCTATTGAGAGATGAGAAAATAAAGAAGGAAATACAGGACATTATTGAAGATTATTTCTGTATCAACCTTAATGGAGAAACCAGTTTAAATGTGGTTTGGGATGCTTTTAAGGCGGTGTTAAGAGGTTATATGATCCAGAAGAATACTGCATGGAAGAAAAAACAACTACAACAAATGAATGAAATACTTTGGGAATTACAAAACTTAGAACAGAAATTAATCTTGGAAACACAGGAAGATCAGAGGAAGCAAATTGAGACTAAAATTAAATTAACCAAGCATCAGTTAAATTTGCTGACTATGGAAGAAATGAATAAAAATATTAAAATTGCTAAACAGAGATATTTTGAACATGCCAATCGACCTGGGAAATTTCTGGCTACTCAGATAAGAGACTCCATGCAGAAAAAGGTAATCAACAGAATACAAACTTCAAAGGGACCGGTTTATACAACAACAGCAATATTGAAAGAGTTTGAACTTTTTTATACAAAATTATATCAAAAAGACATTATTGCAGCAAAAAAAATGGATAATTTTTTAAGAAGTACAAAGGTAAATAGACTTTCTGTGGAACAACAGCAGTTTTTGGATGCTCCAATTACAATGGTAGAAATTGAAGAAGCAATAATGAAACAAAAAACTGATAAAACACCTGGCCCAGACGGAATTACAGCTTTACTCTATAGGACATTTAAAGAGAAGGTTACAAACTCTCTTTTGCAGGTATGCAATTCAATTTTAGATACAGGAACAGTTCCTGAAACCTGGTCTCATGCTTATATATCATTGATACATAAGACTGGAAGAGACGTGGAAAAGGTGACCAATTATAGACCATTTTCGCTTTTAAATGTGGATTATAAAATTTTTGCTTCAATTTTGGCTAATCGCTTGAAAAAATATATATTGTTCTTGATACATGAGGACCAAGCAGGATTTGTACCAGGTCGACAAATAAAAGACAATTTAAGGATATTATTAGATGCGGTGGAATACTATGAGTATAATAACCAACATAAGGCAGCTTTTGTTTTCCTGGATGCAGAGAAAGCCTTTGATATGGTTTCTTGGGATTATATGAAAAAAGTTTTGGAAATAATGAACTTTGGAATAAGGTTCCGTACAGGTATTGATGCGATATATACCACACAAAAAGCTAAAATAATAGTAAATGAATTAATGACGGTAATTGTGAAATACAAAAAGGAACCAGACAAGGATGTCCACTATCACCTTTGTTGTTTATTTTGACCTTGGAAACCCTCTGTTGTAAGATTCGGGAAACAGAAGCAATTCAGGGACTGAAAGTTAATAAGCATGTGTTTAAACTGAGGGCCTTTGCAGATGACTTATTGATTATATTGTCAGATCCAATCCAATCCGCACCTCATTTATTGGAATTATTGAAGAACTATGGGGAAATATCTGGTTTTAAGGTTAATAAAGATAAGACCCATGTTTTATTTAAAAACCTCTCTAAGGAAGAACAAACAATTTTTTTGGTCACAACAGGCTGGGAAAAAACAAACAAAGTGAAATACCTGGGCATATGGATTACAAATAAAAATAAAGATCTTTTGGAGAATAATTATGCTAAACTTTGGGATTCTATTAAAAGAGATATGATAATCTGGTCCAATAAAAATATTTCATTACTGGGCCGTATATCAGTAACACAAATGAATATTTTGCCAAGACTACTTTTTTTACTTCAGAATTTGCCAATAGTGGAGCATGCCAAATACTTCGATGTTTGGAGAAAAGACTTGCTTAACTTTATATGGCAAGGGAAAAAACCTAGAATTGCCTACAAATACCTGGTTGATACCAAAGAAAGAGGAGGATTTGCCTTACCAAATTTCAAATTATACGTGGAAGCAACAGTATTAGTTTGGCTAAAAGATTGGATACAATTGAAAAATAATAGATTGTTGGACCTAGAAGGATTTAACAATAGATATGGATGGCATGGTTATCTATGGTATGACAAATTAAAAATACACAAGATCTTTCAGCATCATGTTATTAAATCTTCATTAATAAAAACTTGGCTAAAATATAAACATCTTTTGGAACCTACAACACCACTATGGATCTCTACACAAGAGATGCTGACATTGAAACCACTGAGACCAGCACAATTTCTTACTTATCAAGACTTATTGGTATGGAAGGATAATAAATGTGCCTTAATGGAATATAGTGAAATCAATGAACAGATTACCTGGCTCCAATACCATCAATTACAATCTGTGTTTATTCAAGATATGAGGTTGGGTTTTACAAAAGATAAATCACTTTTTCAACGAATGTTGTTAGATAACAATGAACATTTAATATCCAAGATATACAAGATGTTATTGACTCTATATACTGAACAAGACTTGGTTAAACTAACAATGATAACGTGGGCACAAACTTTGGGTCATGATATACATATGCATAAGTGGGAAAGACTTTGGTTAAAGGATATGAAATATATATATTCACAATCTATGAGAGAGAACATTTATAAAATGATGTATAGGTGGTATTTAACACCAAAGAAATTAGCCAAAATGTATGGTAATATGTCACCGAACTGTTGGAAATGTCAAAAAGAAGTGGGTTCTTTTCATCATGTTTGGTGGCTATGTGAGAAGGCTAAGAATTATTGGGACATGATTTATAATGAATTAAGGTTGATATTACAACAAAATATCCCTAAAACAACAGAAATGATGCTATTGAGTATAATACCGGATACTATAGTGAACCAGAGACCTTTTTTGATGTATGCTACTATTGCCGCCAGAATGGTATATGCTAGGAGATGGAAAATGACAGATATACCAAACAAATCGGAGTGGATTGAAAAAATGATGGAATTAGTAGAAATGGCAAAACCTACGGCGTCGGTAAATCAAAAGGATGATAATGAATTTGCAAAAGATTGGGAGGCATGGATTAATTATTGTAGAGATGAACTTAAATGTGATATTAACAAATGTATTTTGATCTAATTCAGAAAGGATGTATTGGGCATGGATGGCTTTGTTATAATTGAATTAGAAAAACAATACAAAGAGGAAAAAAATGTTAACTAAAAGATCAGAGGAGGGGGGAGGGGAAGTCAAAGAATTATACTTTTTAAAATGCGCAATGGAATGTATAATGATTATTTGGAAAAATAAAATAAAAATTTCAGTTAAAAAAAAGGAAAAAAAAAGAAAATGTGCAGAGGGTTAAATGGAAAGGGAATTTTGGGTAGGAAGGAAGTAGTCCCTGACCAGGAGGGAGAACTGCCTGGCTGGTAGTAGGACAGACTGGCCAGGCAAGGGAGGTGGAGGAGCTAAAGAATGGGGAAGAGGTAGACAGGTGTGTAAGACTGAATTTGGGATGGAATGTAGAATGGGAGGAAGAAAAATATACTCTGCCTGACTTGAAGAGTATGGGTCCGGTGATTTCATGCTCATGGTGCTGAAAGAAGTTTTGGGAGCAGAAACCACAAAATGATGGTATGGAGTTTCCACCACCTTCACCCAGAATGGATGAAATGTATCTAGTTGTATTCTTTTAATATTCTTTTAATAGCAAACTTTTAATAGCAAAAAGCAAATATGATATAATAGGCAATACGGAAACCTGGTTGGACGAGTCTCATGACTGGAATGTATTAATTGAAGGGTATAACCTATTTCGGAGAAATAGACCAAATCGGAAGGGGGGAGGGGTAGCATTATACGTTAGGGATGATTACACCTGCGAGGAGATCCAGGACTTAAACGCTGGAAACCAGCTTGAAACTGTCTGGGTAAAAATTAACGGATAGAAAAATAGTAATGTCATTGTGGGGGTATATTATAGATCCCCAAGCCAAACTGAAGAGTTAGATGATGCTTTCCTGGAACAGATGTCCAAACATTCAAAAAAGAAAGATGTAGTAGTAATGGGAAATTTCAGTTATCCTGACATTTGTTGGAGGGCTAACTCTGCCAAAACAACTAGGTCCGACAAATTTCTTCTTGAAACAAAGCTAGTAAAATGTGGGCTGGACACTGCTACTGTTAGGTGGATTGGTAGTTGGTTGACCAACCAAACCCAAAGGGTGCTCATTAATGGCACAACTTCATCCTGGAGAGGAGTGACCACTGGGGTACCACAGGGGTCTGTCCTGGGACCGGTACTATTTAATATTTTTATAAATGACTTGGTTGATGGAATATATAATATTTTTATAAAATATTGTTTAGTTTGGAGAAGAGAAGGTTGAGGGGAGACATGATAGCCGTGTTTAAATATTTGAAGGGATGTCATGTTGATGAGGGAACTAGCTTGTTCTCTGGATTTAAACTAATAGAAAAGCGATTCCACCTGAACATTAGGAAGAACTTTCTGATGGTGAGGGCTGTTTGACGGTGGAATGTGCTGCCTCGGAGGGTGGTGGAGTCCCTGTCTTTGGAGGTCTTTAAGCAGAGGTTAGATGGCCATCTGTCAGGAGTGCTTTGATTGTGGGATCATGCATGGCAGGGGAAGGATTGGGGTCACTGGGGATGTGGGGGGAGGTAGTTGTTAATTTCCTGCATGGTGCAGTGGGTTGGACTAGATGACCCTGGTGGTCCCTTCCAGCTCTATGATTCTATCCTGACCCAAATTTAGGAAGATTAGCAATAAAAAAAACCCTATATTAGTATATGTCTGAATATGGCACATGAGGGGCTGAGTGAATTATTAACAGAAAAACAGTTTTATTTTTCTCTTTTGGCGAAATGGTCGAGTCAGGTTGTCAGGGAGGTTTCAGGTTTAAACTTGGCAGGTGAAGAGGTAACAGGAATGAGGGACCTTTGTATAACTATACAATAGATATTTTGTTATCAGGATGTAGCTGTTGGGTCTACAGACTGTAACTGTTGAGAAAGAGATCACTTGGCAGTCACTTCTTAGATAAACAGTCATAAATTTCTTTGGTACAAAATTTCTAAAATTGTGAAAGCAGGAACAATACACGCAGGTTCCAATTTTCCTCCTTTAAAACTTGATAATGATCACCCTCCTTTCCTTGGAACTATTCCTGTCAAGGAAGGGCTACTGGTTTCACTTCCCTCATTCAGGATCCTACTCAATCCTAATCAACTGTTCTCCTTCCCCTCTAGCTGCCAGCCTCTGTCATTCTCAACTGAAGAAGAGTTGGTTTTTATACCCTGATTTTCTCTACCTTTTATGGAGTCTCAACCTGGCTTACAATCGCCTTCCCTTCCTCTCCCCACAACAGACACCTTGTGAGGTGGGTGGGGCTGAGAGATTTCAGAGAACTGTGGCTAGACCAAGGTCACCCAGCAGACTTCATGTGGAGGAGTGGGGAAACCAATCTGGTTCACCAGATTAGAGACTGCTGCTCATGTGGAAAAGTGGGGACTCAAACCCGGTTCTCCAGATTAGAGTTCGCCACTCTTAACCACTGCACCATTGCCACTCCCAACTGTCAACAGTAGAATTATTTTTGAACTCCCTGTCAATCAAGGTTCCCAGACTGGTACAACACATCAGCAGTTAGCTGACCATCACAATGGTCTTGAGTTGCCCTTTTTATGCACCTGGATTTATTTGGGAACCAATATAGGAGCCCTGCTAATGGACAAATTTATTGCAGGATTAGGATTTGTGATGTTATTGGGCCCAAAGTGCTATCTATTGGTGGATTTGTATTTTTGTTATAGTAAGGACAAACACCAGGACAATGAATATTAGGTGAAGAAAACAAGAGCAGTGGGAGGATCTAGATGGGACAACTGAATTACCTAAGTAGTAGACCGGATTAAAGTCTGTTAGTGAAGACTAGGAAATGACTTGATGGCTTTATCTTGAGCTTATGATTGAACATACTAAGGAAGTTTGCATAGTGAGAGAGATTCTGGGAGCTTTGCTTACTGTCCTGAAAACTTGGATAATTACTTATGGCTGCTGAATGTGAAAAGCTTTGGAGGATCAGATTTTTTTTAAAAGAGAGACTTTTGTGAATGTTTTCCTGGAGCAATCATGCAGTCAGGCTACATCCTCTTGAAAGTGCCTGGGGGAATTCCTGCCTTAATCAAGAGGCTCCACCTTAATTTCAAACTGGCTGGATTTCACCCAAGGCTCTGCTTTCTGAAGGCCAAATTAACTTGGGGTACAAATGGGGTTGCCAGGTCCCTCGTCGTCACTGGTGGGAGGTTTTTGGGGCAGAGCCTGAGGTGGGTGGTGTTTGGGTTGGGGAGGGACTTCAATGCCATAGAGTCCAATTGCCAAAGCGGCCAATTTCTCCAGGTGAACTGATCTCTATTGGCTGGAGATCAATTGTAATAGCAGGAGATCTCCAGCTACTACCTGGAGGTTGCCAACCCTAGGTACAAAGGCACAACATTCTGAAGAGGGGGGATCCATGCAACACCAAATTGTCAATGAGCATATCAACAAATGGAGTACTGACGCAATCTTCCCTCTTTCTACTTGCTCTTTCCCTTCCTTGCTTGCCTATGCTGCTGCCTCTAGCTGGAAAATGAAGAAAGCTGGGTGCCCGAGACACATATAGTGCAACCCCCTCCTGGAAGAGGCCCCCAAGTGTAGGGCACTTTTTAAATTGTACCCAGCTGGATGAAGAGGAGGAGTCGGAGTCAGCAGCAGTGGATAAGTGGAAGAGTGAGTGGGTGGGCAGAGGAAGAATGAGAGGCTTGAGACAGCTTTTGGTTTGCTGAAAACGGGTTGTAGATCTGTGAGCATGCTGGGAGCCCTCTTTTTACATTACGTTTGTCTTCAGACTGAGAGTACACAGCTTGAGCTCCATCGCACTTCCCATAAAAAATAAAACTAGCTGTTTACGATTAACAGAAATTGCTGGTTACAAATAATAATAAAAAAACGCTATTAGATGCTGAAAAGCCATCTCCACAAGAAAGGAAGGAAATGTGTAAATCCTAACAGTTATTTTCAATATTTCAAGTGTAATCTCAATAGACAACTTTCTCAAGAGGACAATCTCTCCCCCCGCCCCGTACTCTGGGGATCATCTTTTGTAAGAGACCATGTTGTTATTCTTTGATCCAGCATCCCACCTACCTCTGTGTGCAGCAACCCATAAAAGATCTTTACAACAGTTGTTCTCAAATGCATTTTAAGACGATCATTTGGGCTAAATGCCCTATTTCATATGCATGAAAACTGGCAGGGGAGCTGTCTAGGGTGGGCATGGGCTTCAGGGAAAAAAAACACAACCCTGCTTGAGCTCTCTTTATCTTGCAAAGAAACTATTCAAGGGCTCTGATTCCATCTCCCTCTGTGGAATTTGTGTGAAGGCTGTGATTCTTGTGTGCATTTAGAATTCATGCCAAAACAAAAATGCAGTCCTTTGTAGAAAACTGGATTCTTGGGACACTGAGCATTCTTGTTTCCCCTTTAAAAAAAAGCAAAGCCTTACACCCTAACCAAGTTTCTGGCCCTCTGGTTGTGGGAATACACTAGTACGTGCGTCTGTACTGCCCACAGAAGACTAACGTTAAGAGGCTTCTCTGTTCTCTTTGAAGTTATGTGAGCGGCCTCCGATCGCCATGTAACTTTTCCAGCCTTGAACATGTGAAGAAGCTGCGTTATACTCAGCCAAACCACTGATGCATTCACTCGGTATGCAGCAGTTCTTGAGGATCTCAGCTTACTAACACTTGCTACCTGAAAGGTTTTAACAGAAAAGGCCAAGACTGAAGCAGGGCCCTTCAGCATGCAAAGACCATGTTCTGTCCCGGAACTATCTCCTTTCTTGAATGGGGTTGCCTGCTCCAGGCTGGGAAGTACCTGGAGATTTTTGGGTTTGGGAAGGGGAGGGACTTCAATGCCATAGAGTCCAATTGCCAAAGCGGCTATTTTCTCCAGGTGAAGTGATCTGTAGGCTGGAGATCAATTGTAATAGCAGGAGCTCTCCAGCTAGTACCTGGAGGTTGGCAACCCTATTCTCGACCCTGCCTTCAGTTTGTCTTTCCTTTAGCCACAACAGATTTTACCAATTGCTTTCCCCCCACATTCTGTCAATGCTTAAAAACTGAGATTCATAATAAAGTAATCTGAGTGATATATGCAAAATAAGTTCCTTTGATTGATGCATATATTTTGCATAAATTAGGCTGCGTACAGAAAGTAATTTGGTATGTGCTTCACACAAAATTCAGAAATACTTATTTATTAGTTTCTACAGCATGTGCCAACTAAGATGATACAGCTAAAAGATCATATGATAAACCATCAATAAATTATGCATTAAAAATGCAACTGCTTAACTGGTAGGGTTGCGAGATCTGGGTTGGGAAATACCTGAAGATTTTCAGGGTGGAGCCTGAGGAGGATGGGGCTGGGATGGGAGAGACTTTAAGGGGGATAATGCCGTAGAGTTCACCTTTCAAAGCGGTCATTTTCTCCAGGTGAACTGATCTCTGTCGCTTGGAGATCAGTTGTAACAGCAGGAGATCTCCAGCCACCACCTGGAGGCTGGCAACCCTATTAACTGGATAACTAAAAGCCATCTTAGTTAAGGAGTGTGAGAAGGAAAAAAAATCAGAATCGTATAATCAAAATGAAATGAGATTAAATACACAAATAACAAAGTAAGCAACTCAGCCCAAACACTGGGTAAAATAAAAATGACACCTAATATTCAGCCTAGGCTCTGGGTAAATATCTGTGGGAATTACAGACTCAGGGTACTACCACAGAAAAGTCACTACCTTATATCTAAATATGGAGGCACACAGAGATGGACCTCAGTAGAAGAACTTGGTTGGTGGACAGGTTTGTAAGTAAGCAAATTGTCCCTTACATATTCTGATCCCAGGCCCTTTAAGGCTTCAAAGGCCAGCACTAGCGTTCTTGGGCCTGGAAGCCAAAGACAAACAATGCAGCTGTTATGAGAACTGGAAGATATATTCCTGGTAATTGGAATCTTTCAGTAATTTTGCTACAGTGTTTTGTATATCCAAATATCAGCAGCAATGGCAATTTTGATCCTCCAGCCAACCCCTGTTGGTCATTTCCTCCTGGCCATCACTAGATCAATAGCATTTACAGTGGTTGCTCCTTTTTTGTGTGGAATAGCCTTTCTGAAAATGTCAAGAAGGCTCCCACATTGTTGAGATTCCGCAAAAAGTATAAGGCAGAGTAATTCTGGATAGCCTTTGGTGCTCACACCTAAGTGCTTCTGAAGTAATTTAATCTACTTGTTTGTACTGTTTTGGACTTTCAATTGTATCTTGATTTATTATCATTGAAACCCACCTTTATAATGGTCTTCAGATAAAGATAGAATAAAATTGTTTGAAATAAATAAACCACAGTGCCTCAAGAATATTTTCATACCATTTTGTATTTCCTTTCACCATACTTTTTTCAGAAAATGTATGATTTTTTTCCCAATGTTATTTGTGGTCAGTTTACACTATACATATGATTATACACTCTAGACAATACGTTTATTATATAGTGCAACGGAGGGGGTAAGTTGCAAAGGATCTATTCTACTAATGGTGGAGCCTTATTCTGGTGGAAGATCTGAAGATCTTTGTTCCACTGGTAGAAATTTTCTTGCCCTGGAGGAAGACTATAATTAGAGGAACGGAAACTTTGGATTCAATATCCCTCAAGTTATATATATATATATATATATATATATATATATATATATATATATATATATATATATATATATATATGCAGTATAAGTTGCATATGAAAATTGTAGAGCATGTGTACACAATTCAGATGAGGAAGGGGGGGGTGAGATTGGCAGCAGCCAGCACTAGAGGTAGGTGAGCTAGGGTTTCCATGCATTGAGGGTTGGGTGGCGATCCAGAACCAGCAGTGAGGGAAAGAAGAAGAAAATGAGATTTCCTTTCCCTTGTGAGTCCTCGGAGGCTCTCTTCTTGTAATTGTAAAAGCTTTGCCGGGGAGGGCAGGATATAAGAATGAATAATAAACAAACAAATAAATAATTTTTAGCATAACCATCTTTTTTAAAAAAATACTGAACAGTCCCAGACTCTTTCCTTGCCGAGGTGTTGTGCCAATCCCTTGATCATTTTGGTTGTCCTTTCACTCACCTTTTCTAGCTCTGTGATATCCTGTGAGACACCAGTAATGGACAGAGCCCCTTTACCACCTGAGCCATGGGTCTGCATGGGGAGAGGTCCTTCTGATGATGTGCCAGCCACCATGACACTTATTGTGGCAGGGTCCAACTCCACTTCTCTCCAGTCCCAACTCAAGTGAAAGAGCCTTAAAAAGGTTGCAATTCCCTTGGTACAGATCCGCCAGAACCTCCTCACAATCTGCTCTAGTTCTCGCCATCCCAGATAATTTACTATCATCTGCAAAGATGGCCACCTTGTTTTTCACCCGCAACCTCCCAATAGCAGTTCATTTATGAATAAATTTAACAGCTTGGTCTCAACACCAATCCCCCAATCTTTGGGGGATTCCATAGCTTATTTTCCTTGAATCTGAGAAGCGTACTCTTTCATTTCTACTGTAATTTATGTTAGACAAAGTTACCTTTGAAAACTGTTATCTGTTAGTTTCTCTCAAATCTTTCCTAATAGAAAGCATTGCTGCTACTGTTCCTTCCTCAATCTGCCTGTATAAGGAGTGTACCTACAGGCAAGTATATGGCCACATAATTGGAGCAGTAAATTGATGACAATTAGCACATTAGTGATAGAATAGCAGCAAGCGATAGCCTTAATTGACAATCCAGTGGTTAGTAATTGATGTTAATGATGCATAAAGAGGAGAATAGCAACTAAAAACTGCAGTTTTTACTGCTTTCCTGCACATAGGAATGCACAGTTTTTCAAGCAGCGATATAAATATACTGGGGAGAGAAAAGTCATAAATGATAGTACACAGTGGGCACATGTATGGATAATTCACAAGGTGAAGGAGTCTAGGATATAATGGTTTTTTGCATGGTACAGGTTTGAACATGTTAATAAAACAAGTTTTAAATGGTATTATGTTCTACTATGAGGAACTACCGGACATGCACTCTCCACCTGAGCAATTTATAAATTCTGAGAGACATACTGAGAGAATTGTTTTTTTACAAGGTTAATAGTGCAGTGATGGAAATGAGCACATGTTCCATCGTGAGGGTGGGGAAAATCTTTCCTATTAAGAATGTGAAAATGCAGAGGAGGAAGGATTGCTCATGAAATGTTCATGTTCCAAGTTTTAAAAAAACAACAACCCCCAAAAAGAAATCCTAGACATATGGAAAGCTTATTCGGTCAACATTCATTTCTAAGGGTGAAAAAAAAATAAGAGCACAGTTGCAGCCTCTGTGACCTAGAAATTTTAGCCAATGCATTAGCTGATAACAAGTTTGTTCCTATATTTATGGATCTTCTCCCAGGAAGAAGAAGAGTTGTTTTTTATATTCTGACTTTCTCTACCACTTAAGTAAGAATCAAACTGGCTTACAATCACCTTCCTTTCCCCTCCCCACAACAGTCACCCTGTGAGGTAGGTGGGGTTGAGAGAGCTGTGACTAGCCCAAGGTCTCCCAGCAGGCTTCATGTGTAGGAGTAGAGAAATAAACCAGTTCACCAGATTAGTGTCTGCCTCTCATGTGGAGAAATAGGAAATAAAACCTGGTTCTCCAGATTAGAGTCCTCTGTTCCAAACCATCTCTCTTAACCATTACACCATGCTGGAACAAGGTATTATCTGATAAATATTATTAATATTAATTTGTTTACTATCCCTATCTCACAGCGTGTGGATGGCTTGGAGTAGCAAAACCAAAGATCCCAATGTTTATTTAATATGTTATTTTTTGGTAGAGTCACCTGATTTTTTTTTTTTTACCTAATCCCCATTCCAAACTTTCCCAAGCACCTCGCTATCTCTTTTCAGAGAGAGGAACACACAATCCTTGAAACTCACTCTAGGGAGATTGTGGTTAGGCCCTCCCCAATCTTCTGCCTTTCTAAAACTCCAGGCACCCTGTATTGGCACACACATTACTGAAAAGCTCTGACAGAGTTTTTCTGCAGGCAGAAGGCTGTCTGTTAGGCATGCACATTTAATAATTTCGGATCAGGATTATGAGTAGGGCACTATTTTAGTTCTCCTAATTTTTCAGAAGTATTGTTACTAGGCTATTGTATTTTGGTCACGTCATGAGACGACAAGAGTCACTGGAAAAGACAGTCATGCTAGGAAAAGTTGAGGGCAGCAGGAAAAGAGGAAGACCCAACAAGAGATGGATTGACTCAATAAAGGAAGCCTTCAATTTGCAAGATCTGAGCAAGGCTGTCAAAGATAGGACATTTTGGAGGACTTTCATTCATAGGGTCGCCATGAGTTGGAAGCAACTTGACGGCACTTAACACACACAACACATTGTTACTAGTTCAGGATTTTTAGAAGCCTTTTTGGGGACTCCTGAAAATTCAAGATCATTATTTCCACTCCCTCAGAAGCTGCAGAAACTGGGAGTGTCATCACACAACGTCACTTCCAGCAAGAAACCAGATGTGACATCAGGGCAATGCTCTAGGATTCACTCAAAACTCTATGGTCACATAAGAACATAAGAAAAGCCCTGCTGGATCAGACCAAGGCCCATCAAGTCCAGCATTCTGTTCACACAGTGGCCGACCAGGTGCCTCTAGGAAGCCACAAACAAGACGACTGCAGCAGCACCATCCTGCCTGTGTTCCACAGCACCTAATATAATAGGCATGCTCCTTGATCATGGAGAGAATAGGCATGCATCATGACTAGCATTCATTTTAACTAGTAGCCATGAATACCCCTCTCCTCCATGAACATGTCCACTCCCCTCTTAAAGCCCTGTATGTTAAACCATAGAGTTGGGGGTGATTCCTAGAGTGGTGTGCCAACATGATTACGTCTCTTCCAGTTTCAAGCCAAAGTGACATCACATACCGGTGAGATGTTGAATCACCCCCCCCATTCCCCCCCCCTTTGAGCTGCAGTGCAGAATGGGAGTCCTTGCTCGGGTCCTTTGCAACAGCTAGAGTTACCAGCTCTGGGCTGGGAAATACCTGGAGATTTTTGGGGCAGAGCCTGAATAGGGAGGAGTTTGGGGAGGGGAGGGACTTCAATGCCAGAGTGTCCAATTGCCAAAGAAGCCATTTTCTTCAGGTGAACTGATCTCTATTGACTGGAGTTCTGTTGTAATAGCAGGAGCTCTCCAGCTAGTATCTGGAGGTTGGCAACCCTAGCAACAGCCAAGCCTCACAGCAATCTAGGAGCCCACCAGCCTACCCTTCATTGTCCAGCTGAGAGGGTGGACTCTGCTGCCTCTAACACCAGCTGTGGGGAGAAGCCTATAGCATGGATGATGGGAATAATCTGCACTGGATCATGGTCAATATGTTAAAAATACAACCTTGGAAATTACAAGTCCTGCCATGCTCTAAAATGCATGCAGTTGCGGTGTAAGTAATACAACCTTCAAGGAGTTCATTTCTGCAAGAGTTTGAATGATAAAGATCTCCCATAAATTTTAACAGGAATTCAATTCTCTTTATATTCCTCCTCCAATGTTCATTACTTTGACACAAATCATGGCAAGTGTTGCTCTGCAGCCTTGATATGTCTTTCCATGGCTGGCCTTTAATCTATGCATTCACATTCTCTACAGTGGCAAGTACTTATTACTCTACTGAAATAAATGGATGTGGTCAACTTAGATGAGGATATGGTGGTCTGTCATTTGTACACAGTGAATGATTTAGTGTACAAATAGCCACCAAATATTATTATAAACAGGCCTCCTACCACTACTAGCGGGTGCTTATTTACCATGAAAAGCATTGATCAAAAGCTCCAAATTTTCATGTGGGCTATAGCTTTTTTAAAATTAAAAAAATATTATAATATGCCATTTTAAGTGGTCTCCTATCCAAGTATCAGCTGCTTTCCAACTGTTCACTGGCCCATGGCAACAACAGTGGTCATAGTCCATTAAAAAAATATACAAGTTCCTCCAGATATTTGTGTAATTATCAGGACTAGAAGCACATTTTACTGGACCTACTGAATTGTGATAATGTTTACCCTACTTTTGTATATAGTCAGAAATTAGGTAAAATTCTCCTTACTGCTTGAGGTGGGAGGTTGATACTGATCAATTTCTTACCAAGTGGAATTATACATAATGAATTATGTAACTATTCCAGGTAGAGTGGTAGAGGTCTGCGTACATAGCAGTTTGATTCAGAATATTTGAAATGCTTAATAGAGCTCCAGTCAGTTCAAAATGGTTCTGAATTTCTCATTCATGCCCTTTCAATCCCACAAAACTGAATTTCTTTCTTATGCAAATAAACCCCATTACAGTCTATTTTTAATCCTAATTTCCATTTCCTCACACTGACTTGGATTCTATGAATTGGTAAAGCACCAGTAGTCTGGGATTTTCCCTTCTCTCCCTCCTTTCTGGAGCCATTTCCAATCCTGGGAAAGTTTATTCTTGGGGTCAAGGGTCTTGCATGTAAAGGTAAAGCACAGGGTCATTACTGACCCATGGGGTGACATCACATCATGACGTTTACTAGGCAGACAATGTTTTGTGGTGGTTTGCCACTGCCTTCCCCAGGCATCTACACTTTACCCCCAGCAAGCCGGGTACTCATTTTACTGACCTTGGAAGGATGGAAGGCTGAGTCAACCTTGAGCCGGCTATCTGAAACCGACTTCTGTTGGGATCGAACTCAGGTCGTAAGCAGAGCTTTGGCTGCAGTACTGCAACTTACCACTCTGTGCCAAGGGGCTCCCATGTGGACTTGCATGTACTAATAGCTATATCAGTTGAGTCACTAGAGACTGGAAGAGAAAGAAAGGAGCAATTTCACCTCTTTCCCCCTCCTCACTACCACTGTCTAATTGGTGTAGCTACTAGTAGCAAGCCTCTTGATCAGAAATAGCTCTGGGGGGAGAACAGGATTACAGGATCCAACCCACTGTCTCTTTCCCATACAATACACACATTTTGACTGTTACTTATGTTTCAGTAAATCAGTATTATAAATTATATGTACATAATAAATAAACTGATGTACATAATAAATACCATATCAACTTTGTATAAAGCCTGTATCACATGTGAAGTTGGTACAAACAGCTCTACAGTACCAACAACCAAAGTAGAAAACTAAAACTGCTGACAAGAAAGTGGTAGCATTAGATATTTTGCATACCTGAAGTGAAAAAGTATAATAATCCCCCCACAGTTATCGACTCCAGCTCTTCAAAAATGTAAAAAGATATAAAGATTGGGGAAAAGAAAATGACATTCTATCTGGAATCTCCTACCTGAAGCAATAATGTTTCTTTTCTTCATGCACAGGCATGATTTGACCTGCACACTATCCTTGTCAGCCTTGACTGATCAGTTTTGATCTTCTGTAAGGGTGTTTTCTGGAATGTGTTCCTGAAAACAACAACAGTACCTTGTGAAATTTAGCCCATAAAATTAAATAAAGTAGCTGACCTGAGACAGGTGTAGAAGTTGCAAGTGTCTCTTTGAATTCTATCATCTTCTTAACTGTTTAACATCAGCCATTCTAGCTAAGGCTGCTGAAGACACTGCAAGAGGCTCCATAAGTTCTATCACCTTCTGGAGGAAGCAGGAAGGTGTTACTACCCATCAGTCTTCCCGAGGCTTTTGAAGACATACAGATGTTTGTTTCAGATCTGCCATATTTAAGGAACAAAAGATATTTTTGTGCTGAATTAAGCCTGTCTATCAAAGAAAAAAACACAGCACGGTGGCCAAGTTGATTAAATGTACTATGCTAATATAGAATCATATACATGCATAAGAATAACAAAGGTATGAGCAGCAACATACAAATGCAGCTGTTGTATAAATTCAAATCCCACAAAATAACAAGAAGCCAAATGTAATGGCGTTAAGGGGACAAATATTAAATAGAAACAGTGCAGCACGTACAAAAAAGGTGTGCAATTCCAGCTGTCATATAAGTCCCACAAAATTAACAAAGCACCAAAATTAACAAGGCACTTAAAGTGACAGATACAAATTAGAACAATACAGGACATTCAAAATAACATGGGCAATTAACCAAGGGCGCAAAAGGATGAAAGTCCATTAAAGCTGCAAAAGGGTAAGGCCGGCTTCTAGGTCCCTTTTGAGCCACCAAGCTCCCTTCTGCAGTTGCTTGAGAAATAAAACTGTCATACGTGCCTTGTGCATGTTCTTATTCATAAGAACGATGTTCATAATTTTTTTTGCATCCTTTTTCTGTTCAAACCCCTTCATACATTCAAGACACTTCAATTTATTCAAAGGATTGAGGGCATAAAGATACCGGAGGCAGCAATACTTACCACCTTTGATGTTAGTGCACTGTATACTAACATTCCTCTAGAGGAGACACGTTAGATCATCCAGGATCTTTTGGACAGCCGCAGCTCTTTTTCTCCACTCACTCATTTTTTGCTGAATCTTTTGGATCTTATTTTTGAACATATTTTTTTTCTGTTTGAAGATCTTTTTTTTTTTTTTACAAATAAAAGGAGTGGCCATGGGCTCCAAGTGTGCCCCTTCAGTGGCCAACATTTTCATGATTTGGGTTGAATGAACCTATTTGTACATAGATCATCAGTTTTCTAAACACATTTTACATTATTTTCATTATATTGATGATCTTTTTTTGATCCTGGATTCCATTCATGTATATCAGGAGTTTGCCACCTGGCTCAACTCGAGAAATACACATTTTATTGGTTCTTGTAGGTTATCCGGGCTGTGTAACCGTGGTCTTGGAATTTTCTTTCCTGACGTTTCTCCAGCAGCTGTGGCAGGCATCTTCAGAGGATTAACACTGAAGGACAGTGTCTCTCAGTGTTAATCCTCTGAAGATGCCTGCCACAGCTGCTGGCGAAACGTCAGGAAAGAAAATTCCAAGACCACGGTTACACAGCCCGGATAACCTACAAGAACCAATGAACTCTGACCGTGAAAGCCTTCGACAATAATACACATTTTAGTTTCTTGGGTGAGTGTCATTCTCATCATATTTCATTTTTGGATGTTGCAGTGCATATACAGGAAGACCATACCATAGCAGTACGTCCATATAGGAAACCCACCAATAAAAATGCCTTGCTGCACTTTAATTCTTTTCATCCAGATCATCTCAAAGAAATTTGCCCTTTGGGCAATTTCTTAGATTGAAAAGAAATTCCACTAATGTTGGTGACTATGAGCAGGCTTCTTTAAATCTATCAGATAATTTAAGAGCCAGGGGATACTCTGAACATGTCATTCATGCTTCTAAAATTAGAGCAGATAAGCAAAATAGAACAGACTTATTTATAAAAAGACATAAACCACAACAAAACAATATAACCACATCCTTACAATACACACCTATGACTCATAGTATTAGGAGAATTATTATGAAACATTAGCACCTATTAAATACCATCCCGGGTTGCCAAATTCCACCTAGATTAGGGCTTCTCAAAACCTCCTCCTTAAGAGATAGTTTAGTGCACACCGACCTCATCCCTCATAAATCAACACCTAGAAAGGTTAGTCACTATAGATGTGGTGGGTGTCAGTCTTGTGCTTTTGCTCTGCCTGTTAAAGAGTTTACATGTGTCAAAACAGGATTCACTTTTCAAATAAAAATTTACACTAATTGTAATTCCAGAAACCTTATTTATATTATTAGGTGTCCATGTGGATTTGTGTGTGTGTAAAAAACTGTACACCCACTTAAATATCAGTTAGCGGAACATCGTTCCAGAATACATAATAACATCATGGAGGCCCCCTTGTTTCCCATTACAAAAAAAAGAAGCACATAGAAAATGACATACAATTCTTTGCTATTTGGCAATACTGTTCTAAGCCCTTTGCCAAACAAAACATAGAATCTTGCTACAGCAGGAGGCACATTTCATTTTTCTTTTTAAAACACTGGTGCCTTCGGGCTTAAATTCCTCTCTAGACCTCTCCAGTTTCTTATAGTACATATTACTTTAAGAAGTTAGGGCAGTGTGTCTCACACCTGCAACTCATTTACTGCTATATAGATTCACAATGACACTTGGCTTTCACAAGACATTCCAGCAATCAGCTGACAGAAAGGTTACTAGCAGTACCTCTGTTGAAATGGGTATATATGTAAAATGATGTTATTTATTGAATTTAATGTATAACCTTAGATATAAGTTTGTTATATTGTTGTATAGTTTGTTCCAGCTTTTGGCATTGAGTGCCTGCAATTGTAAAATTTATGAACATCGTTCTTATTAATAAGAACACACGCAAGGCGCGTATGACAGTCTTATTTCTCAAGCAACTGAAGAAGGGAACTTGGTGGCTCAAAAGGGACCTAGAAGCCAGCCTTACCCTTTTGCAGCTTTAATGGACTTTCATCCTTTTGCGCTCTTGGTTAATTGCCCATGTTATTTTGAATGTTCTTATTGTTCTAATTTGTATCTGTCCCTTTAAGCACCATTACATTTGGTACCTTGTTAATTTTGTGGGACTTATATGACATGAGAAAAGAGAGAAAAGTTGCTGATATCACGGAGGCTTCCGATGGGTCGTCGATTATGCATATGGCTTGGGGGGTGCTGGCTACGTGTCTGGTTGTTCCTTGTGAAATGGCTTCTGCTGGACACTCGAACAGGAACACAGGAAATGGATTCCCTCTGGTTCACTCAGAGGGGTTGTCCTGCCCGTGGTTCCTTCATGCCTGTTTCGCGGGACGGTGCGGTGGCGACACGTAGCTTTTGGGGTTGCCCTGTATCCAGTCCGGGAGTTGGCAAGCTTGGGGCAACACCCCTGACTTAGTGTGAGTTGCTGCTAACAAGCAACCTACTGCAGATAACCTGCGTTTTGGACAAACCCTTGCTGCCCCAAACTTAGCCAGCATTACTGCTGGCTTTATTTATCCTCACCTGCATGTGAAAAAGTGTGGAGAGTGTTGAGCATCATCTCTCACATGTTGCTCCAGCAGTTAAGGGCTTGGTTGATGCTTCTCAGCCACCAAGGTTGTTCCCTCTCTAGCCCACCAAGCCACTCGAGCAAATGGTAGGCTAGTTTGAGAAAAGCTTCCCATTCTTAGAGGGCTCAGGGTGCTTTCCAGTAAGCCCAGACCAGGCCCTGCCTATGTTCCAATAAAGTCCTGAACTGTTTTGGTACCGGGTGCTGTAGAAATATTATATATCCCATTCCAATAATCACATTGGTTTAGACTCTAAGCCCAATCTTTGTTCTAGTATACGGATGTAATCCTTTTGTGTCTGGGCTCTCTCATTCATTCCTGAACAAAATGAAGCTCTGTGTATGTGAAGTAGTGAACACATGAAGCAGTTTCTTCCGACGAAGTGAGTGAGGAATCCTTGCTCCTATGTATGAGCATCAGGTCCTCTCCACTTGTAAAATCAAACCCCTTGGTCCAATTTGCTTGAAACTTGGGGTGGGGGTGTCTTTAGATTGGTGGCATTATTTTTATAAACAACTACCCCAGATCCTCCAATAGATGTCCCATTGAAAGTAATAGTCTCAAAGCACTAAAACCCAAAAAATCACACAGATTTGAGTCCGGGGTCAGCAATGCCCTACATATACATAGGCAATTACAGCAAACATCCAATCTGAACCCTTATACAAAAGTATAATGATTTTTTTTGGCACACCCCCCCAAGAGAACTTATTCTCTCATGACTCATGAAATAGTAAAATATTGGGTTGTTTATTTGGAGGGCGTGGCAGCTGTGGCTCCATGGTAGAACATCTGCTTGGCATGATGATGATGATGATGAAGAACAGTTGGTTTTTATATGCTGACTTTCTCTACCACTTAAGGGAGACTTAAACCGGCTTACTATCACCTTCTCTTTCCCTCCCCACAACAGACACCCTGTGAGGTGGGTGGGGCTGAGAGAGCTCTAACAGAGCTGTAACTTACCCAAGGTCACCCAGCTGGCTTCGTGTGTAAGTGTGGGGAAACAAATCCAGTTCACCAGATTAGCCTCTGCCACCCATGTGGAGGAGTGGGGAATCAAACCCGGTTCTCCAGATCAGAATCCACCACTCCAAACTACTGCTTTTAACCACTATACCATGCTGGTCCCAGGCTCAGTCCCTGACATCTCCAGTTAAAGAGACTAGGCCTGAGACCCTGGAGAGCTGCTGCCAGTCTGAATAGACAATACTGACTTTGATGGACCATGGATCTGATTCAGTATAAGGCAGCTTCTTGTGTTCATGCACATAAAATCACACAACCATTGAAATTTGTATTGTTGCCTGATTACATTG
Source organism: Euleptes europaea (assembly GCF_029931775.1). Lineage (NCBI taxonomy): Eukaryota > Metazoa > Chordata > Lepidosauria > Squamata > Sphaerodactylidae > Euleptes > Euleptes europaea. The sequence goes on along the minus strand of NC_079312.1, from coordinate 46,578,428 downwards.
TGATTTTATTCAAACACTTTGCCTTTGGTCTTATCAGGGCAATACAATAGCAGTGTTTGTTTAGCATATTAGTTGGGCTTTAAATTATGCATTGACTTTAATCTTTATGCCCATTGATGGTGGTTTAAAAAAGAAGGTTCAATTTGCTTACGAGTGGGGTTTTGCAAACCTCATACCATTCTATTATGAGCAAAGCTAATTACTGCATTGATTGTTGAGTGAGAAGTGGTGATATTATGCTTTTCTTAGTTCAAATTACATCTTTGTAACATGTGTTCCCTTCCTCATTCACCAACAACCCGGCACTACTGGGATTCATTGCGGACAGAATATACAGTCTATGGATAGGCCCATTCTCTTGCCATTTCCCATAGATGCCTGGTTATACATTTTAGCATTCATTAGCAGTGCCTATTAGAGATCTTTATGCTAACTGGTTTCCTCTTTTGAATATTTATAGCTTTATGAGACATTTATGAGTAGACCCAACAAGAATTTCACAGGAAATACTAGGGAGGGCCACTTTGTAACATCATTAATACACTGCCCTTTGATGATAATAGCCATAAAATTTTATCTAATTGCTACACTCATTGCTACAGCTTTGTATTGATAGGGAAACTTCATTATTGAAGCTACTTGATGCTTTTCTGGCCCAAAACATGTTCAGGGAGATATTTTTTGGGCCATGCAGAGCAGCCTTATTGAGTCCAAATATCATCAGTTCAATGATTGTGTTGGTTATCTAGGAATAGCTAGAATTTATGTGGTGGTGGAAAGAGCCACCGAGTCACAGCTGACTTTTGGCAACCCCATTGGGTTTTCAGGACAAGAGACATTCAGAAGTGGTTTGCCATTGCCTGCCTCCATGTGGGCTGAGAAAGTTCAGAGATAATTGTGACTGGCCCAAGATCACCCAGCAGGCCTCAAGGGGAGGCGTGGGGAATCAAACCCGTTTCTCCAGATTAGAGTCTGCCGTTCTTAATGACTACACCTCCAGAATCTATGTACAAGAAGGAAAATAGCAGGCATAGGCTGGGGGATGGATGAAAGGACACATATTTCATACAAAACGTAACTAGGATTGCCAGAAATTAAGCTGAATCCATTCATATTATGTGAGGGGAAAAGGTTTTCTGGAAAAGAAACAAGAAATGAAAAATCTGTTTCCAAACCTATGAGTAGAACACTAACCTCCTGGGCTCCTACGCATGGTACAGGAGTGGCCAATCCTTAATTGTGTCTTTCTAGTGTCTCCTATAGTCCCTGTTTCCCCAGTTATTTCATGGTCAATCAGACAGCAACAATATTCAATAGCATTTCCAGTACTTAGGGTTTCTAAGGGAGGATTTAGAATTTCTCATCCATGCTGGCTCAACTCGAAAAAACCAGTTTCAATTTTTCAGTAGTTATTTTTGCACCAATTTCTGTTTTCTCACACTGAATTTTCCCCTTAAAAAGTGCAGAATTTTAATTTTATTTTTGCTTACACACACACACACACACTCACATGTATATGTATATATATATATATATATATATATATATATATATATATATATGTGTGTGTGTGTGTGTGTGTGTGTGTGGGTGTGGGTGTGGGTGTGGGTGGGTGTGTTTGTGGAAGCAAAAATAAAATTGAAATTTAGGCTCTATTTAAATACATTACAGCACACAAAAGTTGCAATGAAAATGTGGAATGGATTATGAGAAACTTGCCCTGGGCCTGGAATAGAGTTGCCAGCTCCAGGTTGGGAAATACCTGGAGATTTTTAGGATAGAGCTTGAAGAAGGTAGGGTTCGGGGAGGGGAGGAGCTTCAATGGGGTATAATACCATAGAGTCAACCTTCCAAAGCGGCCATGTTCTCCAGGTGAACTGTTCTCTGTCTCTTGGAGATCAGTTGTAATTCCAGGAGATCTCTAGTCACCACCTCGATGTTGGCAACCCTAGCCAAGTCATTCCTGGCTCCCATTATCTCCAATGTGCCTTCATGTGGCAGGTCTCTCTCATTGTTCCCAATAGGTATTCTTGTAATTTGTTTTAGTACAACTCCCCCTCCATCCCTTCCTATCTATCTGCCATTATTTCCTATGGGGGACTCTGGGGTTGCTGGAGTGGCAATCAGCTCTCTATATTTCCAAGCCATAGCATTTGCTAAGAACAAAAGGGCTCTGCCCCCTACAAAGGAGTGAGTAAGCAAGAAGGGTCTCTGCAGCTTGTCTTCAGAAGTGGTTGGCTGGGAGTGCTCTGTGCTCCTCCCTACAAGGATATGATTGGGAAGGAGACATGCTGTTGTCAGGAAAGCAGTGTAATCAAAGAAAAAGAGGAGTTTGTGCTGCTTTGCTGGTAGACACCCAAACTAAACAACCAATAAAACAAACCAAAAACAAAACAAACAAAAAAGATAATTTTGAGGAAGGGGGTTTTGTTATACCAACAACCCTGGATTTGTATTACCATTCTGGAAAATCCCTCTACTGACCCAAACCAGCCACTTCCACGTATATCTTTGATTCAGCAATTTTGTTATGCACACCCCTATGGTCCAGGTTCTACCAGGGCTATCCAGTTCCTGTAACCATACCCTGCAACTTTTCACTTCTGCCTATCAATGTGGCAGCTACACTTATATTTTATACTCTTTTGGCCCACTGTTCATATTTTTTTTTCTTTTCCAGTGTATATATTCTTCTTGACTATCAAGCATTTTATGAAGTGTGCTTTACTCATGAAAGTCTGTGCTTCAATATACCTCTTAGGGTTTTTAAGGTTCACCAAGACTCCTTTTTTTTGGTCGTTGTTGAAACCAGCTAACAAAGCCATCTCACTTGAATTTGTTTCCAAACTATTGTGAGCTTATACTATATAGTTTTAGGTCTTTTAGTTCTCCACACATTATGGATTTTAATATTGTACAATCAGGTATCTCTCTTCTTTGAATGAAGCACATGACATTCCATTTACTTCGCAAATATATGGGGGCAACGGTTACAAAAGGTTCCAGATAGATTATTTTGAGTGTGTGTTATGAGCATGTTGGAAGGTTTATAAAGGTCAGTTCAGAAAAGAATTCATTAGCAAGCCGATTGACTCTTCTTGCTTCTCAATGGCTGAGATAAAGATGAAAGAAAAATCCAAACAAATGCGCTGCATTATTTCCCCTTCTTGATCCTGGACTCACATAATGTAGAAGAGTGGATGCCTATGACTGAAAATGTCTGTAAAATGTCTGCAGAATAATACATTTGGATTTGTTGCATTTAAAGTTAGATCCAGGGTTTTCACGATCAGAGGCCACCAGAATTCAAAGGACATTTGAGCTTCATTATTGAAGCTAGGATTTAGGCTCTGCAAAACGTATGTGTGCGTTATAACTCAGCTTTGTAATTTTGGGAATTGTGCTTTGTCTCTGCTAGCTGTGAGACTGAGGATAACACCAACATAGATAAATATCTGTAATGACACTCTGAATGGCATATCAAGTTATAATGTAAACTGGCTCTTGCTTAATATCCCCCCCCCCATCATTTATTTTCCTTTCTGCAATAAAGCTGATGTTTAATTTCATGTAAATATAGTACAGCCTTTCAGGGAAGATGAAGGTGATTCACTAGCCCATTATTATAGATACACTGGCCCATGCCTCTTGGACGAAATCATGCTAATGAAATACTCTTGTTACCATCTCTCTCCCTACTCATTAAAAATGTCTGTTACTAATGGTCATTAGAGCACCTCCGCCTTTCAGAATATATTATCTGAAGTCTATACAGGCTTTTTTTTTAAGGATGCTGAAAACAGTGTGCTAAAAGGATTGATGCCTCTGGTGTGCACACTAAGCCCCACTATCAGGTCTGGTAAACAGGTTTTAGAGGTGACTGGAAATCCTCTGCTCTGTAGATTGGAGGACACATGAAACAGGGTACTGTTTAGTGATGGCATCAAACTTCATAATTACCTGGTTTGTAATCCAGTTTTGGCGAACTTATAATGTACCGATCTCTTAATCAAGTGCCATTCCTCCCCACCCCTGGTTTTTCTACAAATTTTTAGCAAACCAGTACCCAAAGTTCTATGTATATATGTGGAAGTTGTTTATTGTTAACCTCTTGCTCTCAATGACACACCAGTGGACTCCTGCAAAACTCACATGAATGATTTGAAATGGTTTATGAAGCCATATCAAATTCATGAATAAAATAATCGTATGGATACTCTCTTCCCAATTTGAAAACGTCATGTCTGAACCACACATTTGGTATTATTGCAATACATGAATCAGCTTCCTGCCCAGGTGAGCTTATCAAATCTCCCGATAAAGAGGTAGAATGTGATTAATTGAAATCATATTACGTGTTCAATACCCATCTAGAAATTAATTACTGTTTAATTACTATCTGTGGGAGAGTCTCTGCTCAGTCATGTAAAAGCAAGTGGAAAATGTCTGAATATTTTAAACTCAATAAAAGGCTTTCGGCAAGAGCTGTAAGCATTTTTCTATGGAGTACAGTGTGAAAATTACTGTTCTGTTCTTCATGATTATGATTTATCAAAGTGCTAATATGTTTTTGGATATGACAGTCAGCTAGGTGTTCTATAAAACTGGAGTGGTGCTTGTAATAAACACATTTCCTGTACTCATAGGGCTGCTTCTATATCATACAAGAAATCCCAAAGCAAACAAAATCAATCAAATTAACATGACAAATCATAATTATTTGCATCTTGCATTTGCTCTCCTATGGTCATGCCTACTAGTCAGGGCTGACTCTGCTTGGGTTCTGAGATGTGATAATATCAGGTTGGCCAGGGATTATCCAGATCAGGGCCTAATGCATCTTAGAGGCTAACAAATGTATCCTGTCATATGCCCCCATGATCTAGATCCCTACTCTGGCAACTGAAAATTTATGCCACAATAAAATTATTGGTCCTAAGAACACTTTGGAGGAGGAGGAGGTTTTTATACCACAATTTTTCTACTTTAAAGAATCTAAAACTGGCTTACAATTACCTTCCCCTCCCACAACAGACACCTGTTGAGGTAGATGGGGCTGAGAGAGTTCGGAGAGAACCATGGCTAGCCCAAGGTCACCTAGCAGGCTTCATGTGTAGGAGTGGGGAAACCAGCCCCGTTCACCAATCATGCACTGCCCCATCCTAAGCAGAGTTACACCCTCCTGCGCTCCCCTTGAAGAAACAGATCCATAGTCTGGGAGTAGGGTTGCCAACCTCCAGGTAATAGCTGGAGATCTCCTGCTATTATATCTGATCTCCAGCCAATAGAGATCAGTTCCCCTGGAGAAAATGGCCACTTTGGCAATTGGAGTCTATGTCATTGAAGCCCCTCCCCTCTTCAAACCCCGCCCTCCTCAGGCTCTTCCCCAAAAACCTCCCGCGGGTGGCAAAGAGGGATCTGGCAACCCTAACGGTGAATCATAGTAATGTATAAATGGATTGTATAATTATAACACGTTAATTTTAGCAGAGTTATGGCCACCTCCCAATGAACAATATATTCTACCATTAATAAAGCTGTATAAAGCAGTACAGAGGCCTTGTGCCAGATAGACTGAGTTTGTTGTACATCATGTTGACATTTGCAAAGGTGTAGCCATGTTAGTCTGTTTTAGAAAAAAATAAAAGAAGTCTATTGCCACCTTAAAGATTAACGTTTTTTTTTTAGTCACAGCTCACTTTTCAGATAGATGTATGGAGGAAAACCATGTCGGCAATTGTTCTTTTGGGAAAATCAAATACTACATGTTATCCTGACTTAAACTCACTACAAACACTAATAGCCCCACAGAACCCACTTTTAAAATATGCTAATTGACTGTTCTTAAGATGTTTTATCAGACTATAACCTTGTACCAATTAGGGCTGTCGATTCGGTTCGTCCCGAACTGAAAAACAGCTGAGTTTCCCCTGATTCGGCGGTTTTTAGTTCGGATGGAACCGAACTCAAAAAAGGCAGGAAAACGGGGAGCCGAATTCAGCGAGTTTGGGGTGTTCGGTGAATAAATTCGGCAAATTCGGGGTTCAGTGCAGCAGCATAACCGTCAGTTAGTAAGCAGTATTCTCCCCCGGCCAATAGGTGGCCAAGCTGGGTCTTCTTCTGGCCAATCAGTCACGATTGAGTGCATGAGCCCAGCTGCTGCGTGGCCTGGCAGGGGAGAGAAAGAGAGAGTATCTGTTTGTGTGAGAGAGAAATCCCCGTGGGGGGGGTGCTTGTGCACATTTGCTCCTTTCTGTGGCTGCAGGGGGCGCATTTTTTGGGGTACAGCCCCCAAACTTTCAGCATAGCTTCAGAGGAGCCTTCTTGCAAGAATCCCCAAGTTTTGTAAAGATTGGATCAGGGGGGGCTGAGATATGGGCCCCGAAAGGGTTCCCCCCTTAATGTGCATTTTTATTTCATTTACAGCACACATTTGCTCCTTTCTGTGGCTGCAGGGGGTGCATTTTTTGGGGTACAGCCCCCAAACTTTCAGTGTAGCTTCAGAGGAGCCTTCAAGAATCCCCAAGTTTTGTAAAGATTGGATCAGGGGGGGCTGAGATATGGGCCCCGAAAGGGGTCCCCCCTTAATGTGCATTTTTATTCCATTTACAGCACACATTTGCTCCTTTCTGTGGCTGCAGGGGGCGCATTTTTGTGGGTACAGCCCCCAAACTTTCAGCGTAGCTTCAGAGGAGCCTTCTTGCAAGAATCCCCAAGTTTTGTAAAGATTTGATCGGGGGGAGGGGGGCTGAGATATGGGCCCCGAAAGGGGTTCCCCCTTAATGTGCATTTTTATTCCATCTACAGCACACATTCACTCCTTTCTGTGGCTGCAGGGGGCGCATTTTTTGGGGTACAGCCCCCAAACTTTCAGCGTAGCTTCAGAGGAGCCTTCTTGAAAGAATCCCCAAGTTTTGTAAAAATTGGATCAGCGGGGGCTGAGATATGCCCCTCGACAGCGGCAAATCCAAGGCAAAACCTCCCGTGCTCAAATGGAACCATATTGGATTACCCAGTCCTCCAAGTCTCTCCTGATGGAACAGAAAACATCCACAGTAAGACCCCTTTTGGGGCTTTAATCTATAATTTTTCTCCTGTGTGTGTGTGTGTGTGGGGGGGAAGCAGAGTCTGTGTGTGTGTGGGGAGGGAGCAGTTTCTGTGGGTGGGGGGGAAGCCAAAGGGGGCTTTTGCCTGTTCTGTCTGGGGTGTGTGTGCCCCCTTGAGTCTCTCTCTCCCTGGTTTGAGGGGGGGGCTTCAGTTGTGTGTCCTCAGATTTTCCCTCATTCATAAGATCGGTTAGGTCTATTTTGATGCTTGCTCAAAAATTGTTTTCAAATTGTGACTTAAAGAATGCATTTGCCTGGTCCCGAGTCCGATGCAAAAGGGGAAATTCCATGCCCTCCTGCTCCTGATGCTTAGCTAGCATGCCTCTGTCCCTTTCCATGGTTTGCAAACTCCCAGGCGTCAGGTGTTGCTTTGCATGGTTGCAAAGGTGTTGCTTTGCAAGGTTGTGTTGCTTTGCATGGTTTGCAAACTTCTTCCGTCCCTTTCCATGGTTTGCAAACTCCCAGGTGTCACGTGTTGCTTTGCATGGTTGCAAACGTGATGGTTTGCATGGTTGTGTTGCTTTTCATGGTTTGCAAACTTCTTCACACCTGCCCCGCCCTTGCTCCCTGTAGCTCAGTTGTTTGTTGGGGCTGGGAGCTTTGAGTGGGCGGCAAGCTCTGCTAATTGCAAATGCACATTAAGGAGGGGGGACCCCTTTCGGGGCCCATATCTCAACCCCCACTGATCCAATCTTTACAAAACTTGGGGGTTATTGCAAGAAGGGTCCTTTGAAGCTACGCTGACAGTTTGGGACCTCTACCCCCAAAAATGCCCCCCCTGGAGCCACAGAAAGGTGTGGTTGTGATTTTAACGGCTTTCCCCGAACTCCAGATCTCATGCCGAATTGCACGGACCCGAAGTGGGGGAGTTTGGACTTCGGCATTTCCCGAATAAAAATGGGCCGAATTTTGCCGAATCCGAATTTTACCGAATTTTTTTTTCAACAGCCCTAGTACCAATATCAGTTAATTTTCATTAAAACTATGAATTTTGCTTCATAGCTTTGCTTATTTGTTTGAACCTCTGACCTCGCTTATCATCCATTATGTGTACCTGTTAATTCTGTTGATTTATGACGGTATTTACATCTTTCTATTACATTAAGTGCTATGGATCACAGGCAGGATAGTGCTGCTGCAGTCGTCTTGTTTGTGGGCTTCCTAGAGAGACCTGGTTGGTCACTGTGGACAGACTGCTGGACTTGATGGGCCTTGGTCTGATTCAGCATGGCTTTTCTTATGTTCTTATGTTCTTTTCCTCTTACATTGATAATTTAAACTTGAAAGATACATGGTGGAATTCACACCAAGCCTCTCTGCCCCACCCCCCATATAATCTTTCTTATAAGAAGAATTGCTAGTATGATTTTCCTTTGTGTATCTATCTGAAGAATTGAGCTGTGATTCACACAAGCTCATATTGAAATAAATGTTAGTCTTAAGGTGCCACTGGACTTTTGTTTTACATATAGTTTTTCATATCAACCCATATCCCTTCTCTCTCATGTTTTGTTTCTGCAATAATAAAGATATTTGTTTTGGCAAAAAAAGAGAGTTTTCATTATATCTGGTTTATAATTTGTTGTCATGGAAATCTGAGACATGAATTTAAAGAAAAAACTCCACATAACTATGGCTTTAATTGTATGATCACACCAGGAAACACAAAGCAAAATACTGTACATTTTGGAGGATGAAGCAAAGGCAGCAAATAATGACTTTCCTGTGGAAAAAGAAAGTCACCTTTTTGTATGAGGTTGACTCAATTGTTGTTAGAAGAGAAAGGCAATTGGGGGAATATTGATTGTTTTTGCAGTCATCTTTGTTTTACGTTTTGATTAGTATTTTATGCATCTGAGATTTGACCTATATCTCAGCTAAGTGGGAAGTTCCATTTACAATTCAAACACTGCAGCACAAGCCATTTGCCTGTGTTTCGGAGTGATAAGCATATTAAAAAATGTTTCAGTTCACCACAGAGAGAAAAAATCTCAACAGAAAGTCCTTTTCTCCACTTAAATATTATTCTGCAGTTATTTATTGTCTAAGCCACAGAGGAAATTGCATTAATAGATGTGCACACACACACACACACACACAAACCCCAATTCTTCAGTTAAGAAAAAAAACACTTTGGTTTTCATTCTATATTTAGGGTGGGTTACCAGCTTGTTCCATGTGATAAGTGATTTCTTTATTGACCTCAATGAATAGGGTTGTCAACTTCCAGGTAGTAGCTGGAGATCTCCTGCTATTACAACTGATCTCCAGCCGATAGAGTTTAGTTCACCTGAAGAAAATGGCTGCTTTGGCAATTGGACTCTATGGCAATGAAGTCCCTCCTCTCCCCCAAACCCCACCCTCCCCAGGCTCCGCACCAAAAACCTCCCGCCAGTGGCGAAGAAGGGACTTGGCAACCCTATCAATTAATGACCCACCTGAAGCTGATTTAATTTTTGCCCTCTTGTCGGTGGAAACACAATGGACTGTTTTAAAACAAAAAGATGCACTGTTTCTGGTAGCTCTGTTGATATTATCTTCAAAAGATAATATCATTCAAGAGATCTTTTCTGCCCATCATAGGCTGAAGCTGGTTAACCTACTGAAGCTGGTAAAAGGTACTCCTGGCCACAGCTGCCACCAGCCTATCCAGCAGTAGACCTGGAGCCAAGAGCACTCCCAGATAGGGTTGCCAGGTCCCTCTTTGCCAATGGCTGAAGGTTTTTGGGGCAGAGCCTGAAAAGGGCAGGGTTTGGGGAGGGACTTCAATGCCATAGAGTCCAATTGCCAAAGTGGCCATTTTCTCCAGGGGAACTGATCTCTATTGGCTGGAGATCAGATGTAATAGCAGGAGATCTCCAGCTATTACCTGGAGGTTGGCAACCCTACTCCCAGACTATAGGTCTGTTTCTTCAAGGGGAGCGCAGGAGGGTGTAACTCTGCTTAGGATGGTGCTGTGCATGGCTTACACATGATTTCAAATGTAATGGCATTTTGGAGGACAAAAACGCCACTTATTATGGAGCCTAGGGAGTGAAGCTAGAGGGCTGGCTGGTCAGACCAAGAATGAGTCCGAGGGAAAGAGAGATCCAGGAGATAGGAGACTTAGGTTCAGACCCCTATTCTGCCATAAGGTTTGCTGGATGACCTTGGCTATTCACTCACTCTCCTTCTCAGCTTCTCCTACCTCACAGGGCTGTTAAAAGGATAAAGCAGAATGGAGACTACCATGTACGTTGTCCTGAACTCATCGGGGAAGAGTAAAATGCACTAGATAGAGAAAAAGGCTCAGCCCTGAGCTGAGATGACCCAATGGGAGATTTTCTCACAATCAGGTGAGATGCAATTAGGGTTGCAAAATATCCAGGTGGAGCCTGTAATTCTCCCAGAATTACAGGTGATTTCCAAGTGCAGATATCAGTTCCCATAGAGAAAATGTCAGCTTTGCAGGGTGGCCTGAATGGCATCACACTCCTGCTAAGCTCCCTCCTCAAACTCCACCATCTCCAGACACTGCCCCCAAATCTCCAGGAACTTCCCAATTTGAAGTTGGCAACCGCAGAATCCAGCTCTGTATTGTGCCTTTGCAAACAGTGGTCCAGCTCTGATTCATTGCTGGCCATTGTAAGGCTAGTATAGACAACATAACTGGGGGTTCTTGTTAGGGTTACCAACCTCCAGGTGGTGGCTGCAGATCTCCTGCTATTACAACTCCAGCCGATAGAGATCCATTCACCTGGAGAAAATGGCCGCTTTGTCAATTGGACTCTGTGGCATTGAAATCCCTCCTCTCTCCAAACCCCGTCCTCCTCAGGCTCCGTCCCCAAAATCTCCAGGTATTTCCCAACCCAGGGCTGGCAACCATAGTTCTAGTAAAAGCAAACAAGTTGTGAACCCAGTGGAAGGGGAATAATAACCATCTTCATAGAAACATAGAGTTGGAAGAGATTTCCATGGTCATCTAGTCCAACATATATATATATATATATATGTGTGTGTGTGTGTGTGTGTGTGTGTGTGTGTGTGTATCGATGTATAACAACCAAACCAAACAGATCATCCATACCCAATACTGAACTCTTTTATTGGCCATGATGTCTGAAGCAGCCCTGTGACACACTTACAGAGGCCGGGAGATCATTCAGTTTCCCTCAAACTCAGGATAGCATGAACTAGCTAACCTCACAATTGGTATTGTATCTCAAAGAAGATACTTATTAAGGAATTAATATTTTCAGAAAGTAAAACCTGCAAGCATTACTTGTGCCATACATAACATTGGCCTCTGCTATCTGTAACTAGTTATCTGAAAAGAGTGTGCTTATTATTTATATTGCTGCTGAAAGTTCATGGTCTCTGCCTTTTCTGTAAAGGAGAACACGTTCATGGTAGCAGCAGCCTCAAAAACATAATGGAACAGAATTGAATCTCCAATTCCCATGTCCAGTGTCTTTTTTTCCAAAGGCTAAATCCCTTGGATTTACAGTGTTCAAAATACAAACAGGAAATTACATCCTTTCAGTCCATGGTAAAAGTCAAGGCTTGGAGACTGAAAATAGTCTCTTCCCATCCACAATAGACCTTTCAAATCCTATTTAGTAAACAGCAGCATTCTCTCAAGTGCATTTGCCCATGTTGTGAATTTATACCCCAATCTTTATACGAAGTGTCATGAACTGTCAACTTTATCTACTGAAATGTCTGTTTTGTTAAGACCAGTTTTTTAATTGTCATTTTAAATGTTTCCCTCTCACTTGACTATCAGGGGGTCAAAGCATCTTGTAGAAGTGTCCAAAACTTGACTGTCCAGGCTACAACCCCCTGATATGATTAACTCTAATAAAGATCACTTCTTTCCTAAGGCAAATAGGAAAAGCTAGTATATCTCTATCTCCTCTCGGCATGCTAACTAGTCCACTTTACTCTGCTCTGGTTAGACCTCACCTAGGGTACTGTGTTCAGTTTTGGACACCACAGTTTAAGAAGGATGTTAACAAGCCAGAATGTGTCCAGAAGAGGGCAATGAAGATAGTGAGGGGTCTGGAGACCAAGTTCTATCAGGAAAGGTTGAAGGAGCCTGGAGCCTGAAGGAGTATGTTGAGCCTGGAGAGGAGATGACTGAGAGGGGATATGATAACCTTCTTCAAGTACTTGAAGGGCTTTCATATAGAGCACAGTACAGAGTTGCTTTCTGTTGCCACAGAAGGTCAAACCAGAACCAACGGATTGAAATTAAATCAGAAGATTTTCCGTCTAGACATTAGGAAGAATTTTCTAACAGTTATAGTGGCTCCTCAGTGGAAAAGGCTTCCTCGGGAGGTGGTAAGCTCTCCTTCCCTGGAGGTTTTTAAGCAGAGGCTAGATGGCCATCTGTCAGCAATGCTGATTCTATGACCTTAGGCAGATCATGAGAGGGAGGGCATCTTGGCCATCTTCTGGGCATGGAGTGGGGGTCACGGTGTGTGTGTGTGTGTGGGAAGTAGTTGTGAGTTTCCTGCGCTGTGCAGAGGGTTGGACTAGATGACCCTGGTGGTCCCTTCCAACTCTATGATCCCTGTGTTGTGCTATTTGCAGTGAAAATGATGGTTGTCTGTTTGTGCCAAGCATAACTCATCAAGAACTAAAGCTAGGAGTTTCAAAATTGGCCAACAGCTTCAGGATGATGATGGCAGTTTCAGTGCCAAAAATGAAGGGAATCAGACAATTCTTATGTAGACTACCTTCAGAATTTCTATAATAATAAAAGGATGTATATGTCTGCTTGTGGCATGCAAAACCCATCACAAAATAAAGCCTGGAGTTTCAAAATTGGCCACTGGTTTCAGAATCATCATGGAAGTAACTTAAAATAATAATAATAATAATAATAATAATATAACAAAACCTAGACCTAAAACAAACAAAAATCAGCAAAAATAATTCAAAGAACAGTAAGCAGCAGAGATAGGAACTGCAATCTTATAACAGCCATGTCAAACACAGGCAAAAGAGCCACACACACCTCAGCTAAACATTAAGCAAAACAAATTCCTTAGCAAACAACCAGCTGGCTTATATGTCACACTGAGACGTGTCAATTATCTTCTGCAATACCATTTTAGACCTCTGGGAGATTATTTGTCCATAAATCCATCAATGTTTCCCAACCGCTTTGTTAGAACAGGCAGGAGAATATCATTTGAGAGCTAAGTAGGAGGGCAAGCTAATAAACAATTTGGGGGATAACTTGAAACTTCTTAACTGACAAAGAATTTCCCAAGTGCCCTTCTCCGGATAAACTACATAGGGAGTAGCACAACTTTTGCATGCGTTAGGGATTCACCTCCATAATGCTTTATTTCTTTATGAATAAGTCTTTATGTATAAGTCTGCAGCCTTCAGAATCTGCCAAAGGTGCCTAACTCCATAACATAAAAGAACAAAAACATAATTTAAAATAAAACAGCAAGATATAACAGTAAACCAACTGTGCAGTCCTAAACAGGATCTCATTCTTCTAAGCTCATGAAGGCAATGGATTTAGAAGGGTGTCAATCTGTTTAGAACTGTTTTAGGACTGCAGTGTAAGACAAATTAAAACAGCAACAGTAAAGCTTATAATTCGTAATTCAAAACTGAGACCAGCAGCACAAAATTAAAATAAAAGAGGCAGAAAAACAAATAGCATAAAATTAGAGAAAGAGAGAGCGAGAGCGAGAGAGCAAAACAAGAATATCATCAGCCATTACTTCACTTTTCATCCTCATCTCAGACCTATTTGCATTTAATCAGATTACATACTTCAAAGTAAGGTAAAGCACAGAACTGTCACCTGGCTTGGAAGCCAGCATCAAGAATGAATGTGGGTGTAAAGAAATTAGAAAAAAAAATGGACAGTTATTGCCTAGACACAATGGATCTCTTGCTTGTAGCTAATCAGCCCCCTCAACTGATATTAAGAAAAGCTGCTGACAACAACATGAACCTGATGTGAATTCTAAATATTTTTGAAGCTTGATAGACTGAATCCACCTCTCCTGAATCCACCTCTTCTGGGTTGCACTTGTCATGCCCTTCAAGAGCATAGTCAACAAATGGGTTTCTTCACTTCTTCGTGAACTTCAATAATATTGAATTGCTGCTTTCTCTGGTTGACATTTTTGCTATATTCTACAGATGAACAGATGAACAAAATGGTACAGGAGTCAAGACCTCACTGAATTTCTGAGGTTTCCTACAAGTGAAAAATGCCTCTCTGTTATCAAACTCTGTACTTTCTTGAAGTTGTGCACTGGTGGGAAAGCAGTACATTGCTCTAGCTGAGCAACAGAAAGGGTGATTCTTGTTGAACTTGTTGAGTTTACGGATATTGAGGATGTGGAAGACCATTGGATGCTTTTCTGAGACCTAGTGTGCAGCCATTAACATTGTTCTAGTTTCATTCTCACTGGCAAAGCACAGAGTTGTGTAGTGCTTGATGTGCACCAACTAAGCATGCAGCTAGGCACTGAAAATATCTACCTCTTTATTTGCCACAATACACTGACTTCGATTGAGACAAACATTTGCAGAGGTGCAAGGTCTTCTGCCCATGGAGATTGATCTACCCTCCCCACCCTTCTGTGGCAGTCAGAAATGCCCCCTGAGACCAGAGAAGGTAGGTGGAAATTCTAAATCAAGCCTGAACTCTCCCTAGAAACTAACATGACTAAACTGAGACTCTTGTACTTTGGTCACATTATGAGAAGTCAAGACTCAATGGAAAAGACAATAATGCACAGGAAAAGAGGAAGACCCAACATGAGATGAATTCTCTATGAAGGAAGCCACGGTCCTCATCTGGAAGACCTGAGCAATAGGATGTTTTGGAGGACATTAATGGAGGACATAGGGTCACCATAGGTCGGAAGTGACTTGATGGCACTTAACACACACACACACACAGATAGAAGTCCTTGCACCCATGGAAAATGTTAGTCTTGATCCAATCCACTGTTTTTAATAGGTGGGATCTTAAACCTTCAGTATTCTCTTGAACTGACGAGCAATCTCATTGAATAACTTACCATTTGGAAGACAAGGGGCAACCATAATTCACAGAGATTAATTCTCAAAAGGTGATTTTGAGAAGCTGAACTCAGCATCTCCAGGAACAAGGCCTGTAGAAACTCTGAGCCTGCGATGAAAGCCAAGACTTCTTCAAGGTTAGAGCATCATGACAACAAACAACACAATATTGTGTGTTGTGACATATTTGTAAAACATTTTTCTGTTTATCTTTGTTTGGCTGACCACTCATTCAGAACTTCACGAATGTCTCAGAACTACAGAAACCTATTTTAAAAGGCACACTTTTTGTAAAGCGGCATGTTAGGAAATCCCCAGATGTGTGTGTGTGTGTGTGTATATATATATATATGTGTGTATGTGTGTGTGTGCGCGCCTTTTTCCTGCATAATGTCCTGTTCTCATTTCCTTCCTGTCTCCAAAGGACCCCTCTTGTTCATTCTGTCTACTTTTCCAGAGATTGCTGTTTTTAGCCCATATACTCCAATTTCAATTACTCATGAACAAGTACTTGGGTACTGCGACAGATTGCACTATACCATAGGATTGCTGTTTCAAGAGGCACAATGCCTACTTTACAAGATCCTTTCTTTCATTTCTTGCCATGTCAGAGCAGCAGTGGTAGAGGCTTGCCTTTACATTTGGCCAGATAAGGCAGCTTTGAAACAGTGAAGTTATCGTACACTAAGTTCTTGTGGGCTCTGTACTAATCTTTGCATACCAAACCTAGCACGGTTCCTTTGATATTATAATTAATTATTAAATACAGTTCTGCAAATTGCAATTCTTCTACCGCTAAAATCATAGCAATCAAATTCAAAAGCCAACAGCCCAACTCAGCTGATATCGTCAATCTAATTGCCACTTAACTTTTCAACACAGATTTATAATGTTATAGCTGCCAGTTCCAAACCTCATTCCCTGGGCAGTTGATTCTTATATACATGCTTCTTATACAGTCCATACAACCCACTCCTTTCACATAAATAATTGTGTGAAGATTCAGATGCTGGATAATTTGGAAAACATCTGGGAGCTTTCACAATACATGAAGAGCCTGTTATTTGGAGAATCACGGGAAGGATTATCTTGAGCCAGCGATCTAAAAGCGGCACAATTATAAAATCTGATCAACTTCAATGTATATATATTGTCTTGTCTATAATAGCAACGTAGGTAGCCTACAATTATAGTGTTCTTTTAAAAAAACTATAATTACCTTTTTTCCCTAACACATCAGCTGTAAGCATAATTCTAGATCATACCTCATACTTATCATTGCTATAGCTAACTATAGAACTTGAAAATAAGTTGGCCATGAATACACAACTGTAGCCATTCAAATTTTCTAAGGCTTACATGCGCACCACAATGAGGTGGTCAAACTCTGCAGTGGTAGAACGGCTAATCTTATTAAATCTGGCCCCTCTTGGTAGTCTTTAGTACTTGCATAATTATTTGTGGCAATTGATGCATCTGGGAATATCCTTCAATCTTTGGAGGTTATTGGTTTCCTGATTTATATATAAAAAGGGGGGGGGACTGAAAGGATCCTGCGTATCACTACCCAAACATCCCCATTTCTGTTTTGGGCAAATGATATGCTGCTTATTCACTCCTAAAACTGTAAACATGGATGAGGGATTAATCTGTTTTGAGTCCTGAATAAACTGGCTTTTGGAAAAGGAATATGACAATGCAGCATGCTCATGCCCTGGCTCATCTTGCTGAAAAAACATACATCTCAAATGAAATGACAATAATATGATTTCAGTGTTTATTGGTTTACAATCTGCATTTGACGAAGTCTCTTGCAGGTGACTATGAGAGAAGCTGGAGGCTTCTACATTTGATCAAGCATCTCTATGTACTCTCCCACTGTTACCTGGATAACATAGGCTAGCCTGATCTTGTCAGCTCTCAGAAGCCAAGCAGGGATAGCCCTGCTTAGTACTTGAATGGGAGACCACCAAGGAAGTCCGGGGTCACTGCTCAGAGGCAGGCAATGGCAAACCACCTCTGCTTGTCTCTTGCCTTGAAATCCTTATGGGGTCGCCATGCTGGCTATGACTTGACAGCAAAAAAGTACCCTCAGAACGGAAGGTCCTCCAGATTCATTTAACTAATTCAATAATAGTCACCTCAGAAATATGCCAGGGCTCTGTGCTGGCCCCACAACTTTTTAATCTATTACTCTATGACCTCCCTCTGAAACTTACTGCAGAGGGCCTCCATGCTCCTTAACTGGCAGACCATTCGGTACCAATCCAACTGATGATGCTGTTTTACTCTCCTTTTTAGCCACAGGCATTCAGTGAGTTTTAAAAATCTTCTCCCTTTATTTCACTGTCATATCTCTTCAGATAAATTATCATAAATCGTTTGGCTGCATTACTTGAGACTGAAAGAGGGATATATCACATTTTTATTGCTCCCCCATGTAGTAATTCTTGGCAAAAAAAATTTAAAAAGCACATTAGGAAGAAGGTTTCAAGACTAGACCTTCACATGCTGTGATAGTTTTCCACTTAGAGGGAATTATTAAACATAGGGGAACTTTTAGAAATGTAAGCCCACCTACAATTTGAAGTGGTGCAGGATAACCTACCATCTCAGCACTTTGCCACCTCATTACCACCTTGTTTTGCTGTATGTCTGGACTAGGCTTAGGAAAGTAACTGCAATTTAATAGAGTTGACCTGGAGTTGGCACAACTTCCAGATAGTAATCAGGCCAGATCATCTCTAGACCTTATTTTAAATATTAGACACCAGGTCTGGAACTCATGAAGCCAAGATTGTCACTTGACTCATGAAGTGGGCATTATCCTTACTACTCAACAAACACCAATTCTATAACAAAATGGGAATTATGTGACAGTTTTGCTGGATCACAAATAATAGCTTAAAGAAAGACTTGCTAGATAAAAAATATCCCAACTTCAGTTGTAGGTGAATGGGTCTGAATGTGCTGAAAATGAGAGGGAAAAAGATCTTGGGGTCGTGGTAGATACCTCAGTGAAAGTGTCAACCCAGTGTGCTGCAGTGGTAAAAAAAAAGAAAAGGCAAAATCTATGTTGAGGACTATTAGGAAAGGGATTGAAAATAAAATGGCAGATATTATAATGCCCCTGTACAGATCAATAGTGTGGTCTCATTTGGAATACTGTGTGCAGTTCAGGTCACCATATCACAAAAAGGACATCACAGAGATGGGAAAAGTACAGAAGTGGGCAACCAAGATGATTAGAGGGCTGGAGCACCTTCCCTGTGAAGAAATGCTGAAGGGTCTGGGACTTTTCAGTTTTAAAAAGAGATGACTAAGAGGGGACATGATAGAGGTTAATAAAATTATGCATAGGGTGGAGAGTTGTCAAAGAGAATGTTTCCTCCCTCTCCCAAAAAACTAGAACTCGAGGGCATCCAATGCTGCCATGCTCATCATTGAAACGGCTGAGAGTCAAGAAGCACAAGGAAACTTCCACTCATAGCAGACCCTTCCCCATTTTCATCCTTCCCTTATTAATTTCAGGAGGGGTAGGAGGTACTTGGTTCTAGTTCTTGCCTCTAACACCAGTATTGGAGTAGTGCCCGAGTCCACAGATCCTTTTTCTCCCACACACTGGTGGATACGGTTGCCAGCTCTGGGTTGGAAAATACCTGGAGATTTTGGGGTAGAACCTGGGGAGGGACCTCAGCAGGGTATAATGTCATAGAGTCCACCCTCCAAAGTAGACATTTTCTCCATGGGAACTGATCTTGGTCTTCTGGAGATCAATTGTAATAGTAAGAGATCTCCAATTACCACCTGGAGGGTGGCAGTCCTACCAGCAGTAATTCTCCTGTAGTCATTTAGTGATAGTATTTTTGATTAAAAATAATTAAATGTATAGTAACCTACTAGTTATTTTCTGTTTGTTTAGGGAATATGTACTCATTGAACTTCTAGTATTTTTTAAAGTTTATTTCATAATAACAATACAGCATTTAAATATCATAAATGTGAACTTTTCAGTACAATCAAATGTCATTTAAATAAGAATATTTTTATATCATTTTCTGTGGAGTGTTTACACTTGGAAGATGAGGAGACTGGGTATGGGAAACCCAGCCCACCTTCTATCTATCTATCTATCTATCTATCTATCTATCTATCTATCTATCTATCTATCTATCTATCTATCTATCTATCTATCGTCTGTCTGTTTGATTAAAGCTAATAAAACTGGAACAGATTTTGCAAATGGAACCAATGTTCAGAGATAATTTCAGCTGGAATAACAGAGTAAGAGTTGCAGAGATGTAATTACAGGGATCTGCTAAAGACCTCTGGGGTGAAATGAACATGACCAAAGAGTACTGTATGAGAAACAGAACAAGCAACAAGACACTGATCATAACAATATATTTTAATTACAGAGAAGGAAATTGGGAACGGCCTGTGATATTGCTGCCAATGTGCTTATAATGATGTAGAGCTAACAGGATTTTCTCAAGACAATTGCTAAGCTATAGCCTACTGAAATCTAGGAGAATAAAAGTACATGAGCTAAATGATACTATTTTAGGTAAGTTTGAGAATACAAACAAGATGGCAATTTCCCAGAAAAAAGATTCAGCAGGGTGTTGTTAATCCACTGGTAATTAGTAAAGTTTTGCCTGGTTCCTCCTGGTAGTCTCTAGGAAAATGGGAAAATCTAAGGCCAGGAACCAACTATCCTACTTCTTTCTAGGCTATGTTTACGGGTTATTTGTACTCTGATCACAAGTTGTGTGTGTGTGTGTAGTGAGGAGTGGGCAGGGTAACTTCCATCTCTGTAGTTTTCTAAATTATATTACTAAGGATCAATTGATTATGTATATGCCTGCTCAGTCCAGTGGCATCCATGTATGGGAAATGTAGTTCTGTTGATTTTCCTAGATTTCTCTGGTGTGCATATGATTATGATGCTATTTATGATCATATCTCTTTGGAAGGCATTACACTGGTTCTGCCTTACTGACTAGCCAATATATTTTTAGACTTATACTTTAGTATTATGGGATATCTTAGAGTTTTATTATGTCACTAATACAGTTTAGTATGTATATGAAAACTCTAATTTAATCCATCCAGAACCATTGGATCATCAGAAGATGCTTGTTTTCAACATCATCCTTCAGGTAAACTTCTCTGGAGGGTTAGAACATGTCCTTTTCAGTGATGGCACCGTAATTATAGAATGTCTTTTGAAGTAAATTCATCTAGATCACATCTATTTTAAGTCCATTTCAGGTGTTTCACTGGCCTTCTGTGATTGGTGCAAGTATGATGATGTGCAAGAGACCTTGTTCACCCAGTAGTGATAACATGGAAGTACTGCATGTTGAGGGCCTACCTGAAGATGCTGGTTCATAGTTGCTACGTTCCTGCAATCCCTACCAGTAGCTTCAGATATTTTCACAGCTTAGAGTTACTGGTTTGTATTTCTCTGCTCAGAAATTCTGAAACCTTCCTCAGCCTAAGGAACCCTCCTCTGACATGAACGAGTCTTTCACCATATCATTTTATTGAGTTTGACATTTATTGTATTTTTGAAACAAAAACTCCAATTTTTAGATGAACATTTAGCCATTTATGTGGTGGAAAGGCAAATCAGAAAAATAAAATGTACAATTAATCATAAATAGCACACCTTTATATTTATTCTATATCTCACAGCATTTAGACATTGGCTTTGTGGCATATGAGAAACTGGCACAGATTTTTATAAGACAGGTTCCTGGGACTATTTTTAGCTAGGCACTGATGACACTATGCTGTTTCTTCCAATTAATATAGTGTGTGATGCTGTTTAAAAGTTCATATTTCCAGGGTCTTTACTGAAAGCAAATAACACAGCAGGAGGGAAAAAGTTTAGCTCCCTGGTGGTTTATCTGGCTGATCTTCTAGTCATCTTTTAACCACAAGCCAAGAGGATATTGGCAAACACTGTTCAGTGGAAAATAAGGCAATAGTCTTTATAAGAAGGTCTATACACCAATACAAACCTGTAGAGCCTTAAAAACTGCCAAGTGATTGTGAGCACAGGTCTCCTGGGTTAATAGCTGGAAATCAAATGCATTACGAAGTCCAGCAGGAAGGTGCTGATAAGAAACAGGCTTTGTTCGTTTGGGTATAGCAATACTTAAGATAGAAGTCAAGTATGTTTTTAAAGTGTATCCTCATCTAACACCACAGTACAAATCTAAAAGGAATATTTAAAGGTGCTGGAAAAGCATTTATTTTTGTATGCTTTCCCTCATTCACTGGAGAAAATTATTCCTTTGCCATTGCTAATTGATAATAACTCTATTAAATAATGAAGCTGACTTTCTTGCTGATAACACAAGACTTCTCAGTTGTGGCGTAAAATGGTCCAGTACTTTGAAAGAACCAAGCCCACATGCCTAGCTTATTTTTTTTTTAAAAAGGGAAAGTTATCAGTCCAAAAAATAGTGCAGCTCAGGCAAACCCCCCCCCCCCCAAACCTTTACTACAATTATGGCATTATCACTGGCCTCAGTGTAAGTGGTTTTGTCACCGTGAGTGAGTGCAGAATGTTAAATAATACATATTAAGTATTTTATTTATTTATTTATTTATTTCATTTATAGCCCATTTTTCTCCCCAAAGTAGCTTATAACATACATACCCCCCTTTTCCTGGCTGTTATAACGCTTTGTTCATAATAGGTCATCCTAAGTGTCTATCCAGAGCCCCACATGCACTTTGATGAACAGAAAATCTCATCTGCTCCATTCATTCAAATAAAGGGAGTAAATCCACAAAAGGATGTGGCTGCAGTCCTGCCTGTCTCTTGCAAATGAATAAGGCAGCTCTTGTGGGCAAACTTGCTGTATGCGTGCACCAGAGCTCTCCCATTCTTAAGAACAGCTTGGAGCCCTTTTCCACCTGCTCAACAGTTTTGAGTTTTCTTAGCAGCCTATCCACAAGATTCAGAATTTACTTGGGCATGGTCCTTTCACATGTCTGCCCAACCTCTGTATTATTTCAATTGGTTTATTTTTCCAGACGTGTCAAAATGATCAGGAATTTACAACACAGGTGTTGTCATCATTGGTGATGTCACTGGCAGTGTCACAGCGTCAAGCCCCTTTTAATTTTTTTGCACGTGTGCTATAGTGATATATCGACGTAATGCTACAGGCCCTGCCCTCTTCCTTCCTTCCTTGTAATTATCTAAAGGATCTGCAATGCAATGACCATCCCCTGAGGGAAGAACACAGATGTAGACACATGTAGTAACATTGGGGGGAAATGAATTATGAGAATACTGTGCAAGGGGAACAACTTGTAATGCACAACACATCATATAAAAATACAAAAGAACATAAGAAAAGCCATGCTGGATCTGACCAAGGTTCATCAAGTCCAGCAGTCTGTTCATACAGTGGCCAAACAGGTGCCTCTAGGAAGCCCACAAACAAGACGATTGCAGCAGCATCCTGCCTGTGTTCCTAATATAATAGGCATGCACTTCTGACACTGGAGAGAATAGGCATGCATCATGACTAGTATCCATTTTGACAAGTAGCCATGGATAGCCCTATCTTCCACGAACTTGTCCACTCTCCTCTTAAAGCCTTCCAAGTTGGCAGCCATCACCACCTCCTGGGGCAGAGAGCTCCACAATTTAACTATGTGCTGTGTGACGAAATACTTCCTCTTGTTTGTTTTGAATCTCTCACTCTTCAGCTTCAGCAAATGACCCTGCATTCTAGTATTATGAGAGAGGGAGAAAAGCTTCTCCCTGTCCACTTGGTCTCCAGACCCCTCACCATCTTTGTTGCCCTCCTCTGGACATGTTCCAGTTTGTCTACATCCTTCTTAAACTATGGTGCCCCAAACTGAACACAGTATTCTAGGTGAGGTCTAACCAGAGCAAAGTGATACCGTTATTTAGATGCCACAGCTGAAAGTGCATCACATACATTACCTTGTAAGTCTTATAATGACCTCTATGGTAGGTGAATATTGTATTGCAGATGGGGGCTGAGGCTTGAGAGATTGGGACTCGCTTAAGGTCACCTAGGAAGTCCAAGACAGAGCTGAGATTTCAGCCAAGGCCATTCTGATCCGATAGCCCAACCTTTTACGCTACACCAACTCTTAACTCTCAATTCGTTAACACCCTGTAATCAGGATGATTAATTGATAAGTCACACTGGATACCCCGAGCATTCCACGTAAGCAGTGATGTAAGTTCTAAAGAAGGATAGTATTTCCACCACTATTCTGCAAATTTACAATTCATGTTTTGAAACTGAGGGAACTGTAGAAAATTTTAAGGCATTTTCAGTATAAAATGTTTGATGCTGTACCTGTCTTCTTCCTCCTTCTAAGCTAGTTGCAGGTGTATATGTGTATTTAACACGGGGGGGGGGGATAGTATGGGAAAAAATGATCCACCTCCCCCAGAACCATTTCCTAATCTTTAAAACTGACAGGCAGAGCTACTAATTAGTTTTTTTTAAATTGCTGATGTCACATTCATTTGAGCTGTTAGCCTTAGGGCTCAACTAGATGTTTGCTTTTTAAAAGAGCTGGGTTCCTTGTAGCCACACAGCAGCTGCAGGGAATGGCTATTAAAAAGTAAAGCAGAGCCTGTTCGGGCTTGGAATGCTGCCAGGGGGGAGGAAAGGCTCCTGCCTTCCCCCCAGCTGTTTTCCCATGCCAAAATAGCACTGGCTGGGGGGGGGGGAATTATTTCCCCATTATTGCTGCTCCATGTCTAGTTTGGCTCTTATTCATTGTGCATCCACTCAATGTCTGTTTTTGAAATTGTTTATGCAAGTGGAGAGTGCCAGAGGATTTAGAGCCACGCAATTACTTTTCTATAATATTTTTTTAAAAAACAATATGCATTAGAAAGGGGAAAAAAAGATGTTTGGTTTCATTTAGCCACTGGCAGTTAGGTATGCAAGTCTATTTCAATGCAAACCCAAAAACGCTTTCCCAGGAGTACTACTGAATACACTTGATAGGAATTCTGAATAGACTTGCATAGGATTGCACTGTTTATCCTTCCCCTTTTCAAGAAGAAAAAGGTGGCATTGTTTCTCATCTCCATTTTCTCCTCAATGGAGAGAAAATGGAGCAGAGTAGCAGCATACCTGAAGGACAGTCTATTCCTGTATGGAATTACCCAACCCCTCCAGTCATATTCAGAGGCCCTGCTTCAGGTGCTCCACACCATCTGAAGCTAGATGCTTAGAAACCTGAGAAAGGGCCTTCTTGGACATGGTGCGAAAACTTTGGAACTCCCTCTGCAGGGACATTTGTCTGTCCTTCTGTATTGTTGAGTTCCACCACTGGGTGAACATAAGAAAAGCCATTCTGCATTAGATCAAGAACAATCAAGTCCAGCAGCCTGTTCACACAGTGGCCAACCAGATGCCTCTAGGAAGCCCACAAACAAGACGACTGCAGCAGCTCCACTTACCTCACAAGGTGTCTATTATGGGGAAAGGAAGGGAAAGAGATTGTAAGTTGGTTTGATTCTACTTAAAAGGCAGAGAAAATCAGCATATAAAAACCAACTCTTCTTCTTGTGGTATTGCAGATGTGGAATCATTCTTCAAGGGCTTCAAAACCATTCCCTATGTCTTTCTTAAAGGGATTCAGTGACCCTTCCTAGTCATTCTGAAAACATTAATGCATACTAATAATAATAACAACAACTGTGGTCCATCAAATCACAACCAACTAATGGTGACCAGCGTGGTGTAGTGGTTAAGAGCAGTGGCTTGGAGCAGTGGAGTCTGATCTGGAGAACCGGGTTTGATTCCCCACTCCTCCACATGAGCGGTTGTTGCGTACAGGCAGATCTGAGTCTCTGCTTTCCACATGGCAATGTATCGGTGCTGAAGGAAGCAGAGCCTGATGCGTATTTTACTCTTGCCGGGAGGGGCTGGCAGCTCCTTAATAAGGACAGAAACAGTATACTCACTATACAGGAACAAGGTCACAGACAGACACAAGCTCCTCGCCCTTAAGGTCTTGGCTGCAGGCCACGGCTTTCTTCCAAGTTCAACAGCACGGCAAACCGGACTCCAAACGAATCTTCTCAAGATAAGAGACAGGCGGTCCAAAAGCCAGGCCGACTTTCTCCTTTGCTGCAATGCCATTCTACCTTTTACTCTTCTTCTCTCCACTGGTGGAGGAGACCCTGAAGGTGAAAGGCTTTCTCTTCCCTGTTCCTGTTCTCTTGTTTCAGCCGGCCGGTCTTCAGGCTCAGAGGCCCCGTCTTGCTGTTCCGGTGTTATCTCTTCAGAGGGAGTGAGGGCTTGTTCTGCCGCCTCCTCTTCTTCTGAAGAGTAACTCTCAGGCTGACTCATGACAGCGGTGGAGGCTAATCTGGTGAACTGGATTTGTTTCCCCACTCCTACACCCGAAGCCAGCTGGGTGACCTTGGGCATGTCACACTCTCTCAGCCTCACTTACCTCATAGGGTGTGCCCTCCTCCTCCTCCTCCTTCTTCTTCTAATGGTGACCACAGGACCATGGGATTTTCATGGCAAGAGATGAGCAGAGGTGGTTTGTCATTGTGTTTTGCGTTCCTCTGCATAGTAACCCCAGTCTTCCTTGGTGGTCTCCTATCCAAGTACTAACCATGGCTGACCCTGCCTAGCTTCCAAGTTCTGATGAGATCAGGCTGCTCTGGGCTATTCACACTGCTGTTGATGCATATTAAGGAGCAATAACTAAAGGTTGTGTGTGCGCTAAGTGCTGTCAAGTAGCTTCCAACTTATGGCGAATCTATGAATCAATGTCCTCCAAAACGTCCTATCCTTAACAACCTTGCTCAGATCTTGCAAACTGAAAACTAAAACTAACTAAAGGTTAATATGTTGAAAACAAGCACTGGAATTTCTGATATATGAACACTGAGATAAAATTTCCTACTTTGGAAATATGGTTGGCCTTCCCAATAGCCACAGTACTGGCTTTTGTCTGTAGCAATTTAAAATGCTGTTTATTTAATGCTTGTCATCTTATTCACATCCCTGGGTATAATGCTAAAAATTGAAAATAATGAGAATTGCTTTTAAAGTACTTTTTTGCAGATTAGTTTAAATTCAGTTTTTGCTAACAAGGGAACAATTGGGAGAAGTTCTTTTTTAAAATTTGATTTGCTTCCTTCCATCCCTACTTCTGAAGATTCCACAATGTTCCTATGCAGAAACATAGAAAAAAAGGTATTAATGTCTGATTTTTGTGCCTTGCTTGTTATTTCACATGAATGCACAATAATCTAATGAGTCATGATGAAACACCAGATCTAAACACCTTGGAAAAATACAAGAGTAAACCAGTGACAGCAGTTCGGATCAAAATCTGATTATCAAAATACACTCCATATTTCGAAACTTCTAGGTTGACAGATTTTGAGGCATAAGAAAATATAGCAAAAGCAGTGCAAAGTGTGGGTCTGTTTTGACAATCACTCCAGAGTAAGAACATGTCAAATCTACTGTTGTGAAAACATTTTCTTTTCTGTGGCAAACTTGTATATAGAAACTCAGATTTTTGAAAACTGCTGTGCAGGTTGGTTACAGTGCCCACCAAGGCCTGTTCCTTTCATAGGCCCATATGGGATGATTTCAGAAATCATTTGACAATTGTGTCAAATGGCCCTAGATTATATTGTTGTGGAGTACTGATCTGAAGGGAATTTTAAATTTATATGCATTCAGCTACTTCCTAAGTAATCTGGACTTGGATATATTGTGTTATTTTCCCAGATGCGTAGTTTATAGTGCGGTCCTAAGCAGAATTATAAACTTGATGTCAAAGGGTTTAGAAGGGCATAACTTAGTTTAGGATGGCACTTTTAGAGTCTTTCCCCCCTTAGTAATCAGTTTTACTTTTTAAATCTTGCCATTCTGAAATCCTTAAAAAAAATTGGCATTATATATGTGCTTGTATTCAATCTAGGAAACGGGTTTTACCTTAAATTACCTTGGCATTTTCTTCAAGATAGAAAGTGCTATATTGGAAACCACACTGGCTTATAAAATTGTATAATAAATCCATCATACACAACATTAAATGCAATATTAAATAAACAAACAATTGTTAGAATGCTTCTTTGTATATTTGCTGACTATGTTAAATTTCAGGGATGGCCAGGCAAATCCTGCTCATAATCTACTGCATTCATCTAATTCATGTGTTCTTTATGATACTAGCTGATCAGATGCCCACTGACCAATGAAGGGATTGATCTTCTTTAATGATTAAGTCAGTGGATGCGGGTGGCTTGCTGGGATAAAGACATGGGGAACCTATGAAAGTTGTGGGTGGTAGATGGAGAGCAAACCTTTGGTGGATATGGAGATCTACTTTCAGTGGTGGTTATGGAGATCTGCTGTCAATGGTTCAGATGATACACTCCTTCAGGCAGGACTGGTAGATGAAATAGAAGGGGGTTTGGGGTTACGAAAAACATTCACTCTCAATTGAGCTGTAACTGAGTACCTACTGTACAGTGATTCAGGAGCCATATAACAGTGTTATTTGTTGAAAGATAATTGTATGAGTTCAGCAGGCAAACCCATCTATTCTGATTCATAGAGAGAGACACTTGCAATCTCTCCGACTGCCCTGCTCTCAGGTCACAAATGCTTCGGTGCATTGTGAGATGTAAAAATGTCTAGCAATTCCCAGTGCTTTTCCCAGAGTAAGACTAATTTCAACCATACACTTTGAGTGGTGGAAGGTCACATCCATAATGCTGAGCAGCCATTTCTCAATGCCAGACTGAAATGTGTCTTTCCTGTTGCCTTCCCCTCCCGAGAGATTCAGTACCTACCTTTTGCCAAACCACATAAATCAACAATTACCACCGTTAGTTCATCAGCATTTTTCAACTTCCCCTGCAGCAGAGAAAGGAAGCCAAAGCCTTCAGCAAACCGAGACTGCTGAAAACAGAACCCTGAACCCTGAACATTCAGAACTTCAACACAAAGGG
Source organism: Euleptes europaea (assembly GCF_029931775.1). NCBI lineage: Eukaryota > Metazoa > Chordata > Lepidosauria > Squamata > Sphaerodactylidae > Euleptes > Euleptes europaea. The sequence continues at coordinate 46,550,261 of NC_079312.1, read as the reverse complement.
GTTATTTTTGCCTTGCACCCTGTTCATAAATAAAATCTTGATTTTTGTTAATGGTTGCAATAATCTTTTCACGAAAACAATTTATGCACCTCACCTTATGAATATTTCACTAATACCATATGTGTTTTCAATACATGGCCCCTACTTATGAAATATACACAATGTGACACATGTCATCAAAAATTATGCACGTCACTGCAGAAATCTAGGGAATGTGACAAGCACCATTAGCACGTGTCAAAAATCATCAGGCTCTGTTTCCATTAGGACTCTGAAAAACCTGCAAAAATGGCCTAATCTTTTTATCAGCACAATTCACAGTTAGTGCATTTTACATGGTTTTATGGGGCTCCCTTCTCTGAGTGTAATATCAGCATGCATTTCTATTCAGCTTTGAATAGTGATAAGTGATATGTGCCGACAGTCCCCCCTCCCATGCATACACCCAGAACACTGCAGCTCTTTTTTCTCCCAGTGTCGTTTCAGAAATAACGGCATTGAAGAAACAAGCTTACTATAGCACTTGGGATGATTTACTGGTGGAATTTATGGAGATTGAAATGCAAAGTGGGTTGATCTTCTAATACTAAGTGATACTGTAATATCAGAACTAAATCAGAAGAAAAACTTGGATGCTCCATTTTCTCTTTGAAGTATCTTTCACTTTAACCTTCATCCTTGATGAATTCGCCCTGAGCCAGTGTGCAAATAGGGGTGCAGAGCCCTAAAAGAAGTGCAGCATGGGTCTTGCTTTTCTCCTCCTCAGTGGATCAGGTCAGAAAAGAGGGAGTTTAATTTCTACTCTTACAGTGCAATCCTAAACAGAGTTATAACCTTCTAAGTGCATTGATTTCATAAGGACATAACTCTGCTTTGAACTGCACTATAATTCTCCTACTTGAACTGGACCCTTACAGTTTCCTGTGGTTGTGGGATCTGTATGTCGGCTTTCCTTAGCCTCCCACTCTCTCTTTAGCTTCTGCACTGCCTTCTTAAACACATAGTGTAAGCTTCTGATGTCTGATCCTGCCCCTGTCTTGAGAGTTAGCTAGCCAATATCATGGCAATCAATTAGAAATGTGATCTACACAGAGCTAGCAATGTGCATGACTATCTGCAGGCAGTGGCAGACCTCCATTTTTGGGACCCTGAAGCTTGAACTGTTATGGGGGCTCCTTTGCAACCAGCAATGAGGTCTGGGTAACTGTTGTTATCTTCTTCAATGGGGTTATTCTATGGCAGATGTATTGGTGCATTCTCTAATAGAGATGTAGAAGGTCATCAGATGGGGCTTGTTAGGATAAAGAGGTGAAAATCTGATGTTTGGTGTTAAAATGCACAAGTGAGACGAGTGCAGCCTGAATTGAGAATTCAGATTTTTAATATGGTTTTGATTGGCTCTAGCCTAAGGGCTGAGCTATAGAACTATTAAGCTGTGCACCAACAAAGGATTTGAGGATCCAGCTGCCAAAAGTAGACTATGAATAGATTCTGGAAAGCTCAGCAAGCCCATACAACTGCAAGCCTCCTAGAAAATTTTGAAATTTGACCAATTACAGGGACATTTGAGGCCTTATGAAATGGGTATTAGAGCAAATTCTAAGGTCAATATTAAGTACTTCAACCCATTGGCTTATGATTCTATCACTAAAATAGCCGTATTTCAATAACAAACACTTTAAAAAAACACCATTGATTTTGTTGAAAAATTCACTCATTAAAAAAAAGTTGCTTCAGGGCCCCTCTGGGATTACCCTCCCTGAAGCTTAAGTTTCATTAGTTTCATAGTAGATCCGCCACTGTCTGCAGGGTAAAAGAAGACAGGTCTCGGTACCAAGGAACTTACAATCTAACTTTGACATAAGGGAGAGAAATAAGGCATGGAAAACATTTATTTTGGTGGGAAACGGCATCCTGTGAGCAGTCCTTTATTGTAGTCTTGAAAAATCTGATTCCAAGAGATGGTTGAGGTGCAGGGAAACGTTATCGGAGTCAGACGAAGTCATGTCCAATGGTACAAATCACACCTCTATACTAATGAAGATACAATCCAAAAACAGTATAGGAAAAAGGTGTACCACACCAATAGAAAACAACTCCAGAAACTTGCTAAATCTATATATATTACAATGTATGCATTTCAACAAAGAGCTAGACCTTTCATGGTTCTTGTATTTTCAGGATTAAGCTTTTCCTAATGAGATACATCTCTGTGTTGCTGAGATATTGAGGTCTGATTAGACCTTCTTGCACAGATACCACTTTGCCAGATACTACTGGTACACTGCAGCCATACATGATGCAATTTAGTACGTGAAACTTTGATTCTTGATATGAGATAAGCTCTCATACTATGGGCTGGTGAGAGGCTAAGGGATCCTACTTTTATTTATTTTATACACTTTATTCTGTGCCTTTATTGAGCACACTGAGGAAGGAATTGAAACAGTTTAATATCTAGAATAGCTGTTTGGGCTCGGGATTTGAATTGTGCTTTTTCACTAGAGAAGCTGTGGAGTGAAATTGACATGAACTGTATTTCCACTGAAGACACAGCAGCCTATTCAGCGATCTACATGTGAATATTGTACCATTCTGCTGGATACCTCTGAGTGTTTGACTTATATACAGTGGACTTGAGGAAGGTAACTTTTGTAATGTGATTGGATCCTGTCTGTTTACTTTTGATGTTCATGTTATCAGTGTTACTTTGTTGAAATGCATACATTGTAATGTATATAGATTTAGCAAGTTTCTGGAGTTGTTTTCTATTGGTGTGGTACACCTTTTTCCTATACTGTTTTTGCACTGAAGTCATGACCAAGGCAGCTCATGTTAAGGGGATTGCTTATCTGCGTGGGTGAAGGAGTCTTCTTCAGAAGGCCCATGAGCAGCTGACGAAAACTATCATTCTCCGGACTGGGTGAGCCCCATCTTTTAAAGTGCAGATCAGCTGCTGTCAGTTGGTCAGACCAAGTTGGCTCTGATTATAGAACCCTGACATCTGATTATAGAACCCTGACATCAAAAAAACCAGCCGAAAAAGGAGAGAAAGCACAGAGCCGTGCCTCTGAGCAAAGGCAAATAGCCGAACCCAAAAAGTCGAATATCTATTTGGGTTTTTCGGGAATCATCTATTCAGCTTCGGCTTTATCCCCAGATTTTGGTATCCGGTAAACCTAAATCCCAAAAATTACAGAAATGATTAATTTCAGGTTTATTTTTGGTTCTGGTTTATTGATATGCAAAAGCCTAGAGGGGAGAGTTGACTGTTGAAAGCTCATCCCCCCCCAAATCTTGTTGGTCTTTAAGGTACTACTGGACTGGAATCTAGCTGTTCTACTGCAGACCAATACAGCTACCCTCTGAAACTATCTTACTTTCCTGTAGACTTTTCTTTGCCATCAAGTCACAGCTGACTTATGGCGACCCCATATGGTTTTCAATGCAAGAGACATTTGCCATTGCCTGCCTCCACGTCAGGACCCTAGTATTCCTTGGAGGTCTTCTGTCCAAATACTAGCCAGGGTGAGAGCTGAGAGTGTGTGACTGGCCCAAGGTCACCCAGCAAGCTTCTATGGCATGAGAGGTGATTTCAACCTGGGTTTCTCAGGTCCAAGTCTGACACCTTAACCACTACACCATTCTGGTTCTCATAGACTTTCTTCCCAGCTCTATTCTTTTTGGGCTACCAGTAGGCCTATTTATCCTTGTATTACCCAGATAATCTCCCTGTAGTATGAATTCTGTCCACAACTAGATACTTGGCTGTGCTTAGATTACAGACTTGCTCATGAAACATTTACCTTTCTTCAATGCCAGCCCACCACACCCTGTAGACAATGCTGACTACTCAGGACACACAAATAATATCATCTAAATCAGGAATGTCTTTTTCCTGAAAAAGAAGCCCTGAAAGGTGCAACAGGTCAATTATATTTAACGGATGATAAGTGATCTATTGATTGTGACATTGTATGTCCTCAAACAAAAGAGTTCGTACTAGAAAAGAGCCATTACAGAGGTGTTACATAGCACTGGATAACAGTACCAGACCTTGTTCTAGGGTTTCCAGGTCCCTCTTCGCCACTAGCTGGAGATTTTTGGGATGGAGCCTGAGAAGGGCGGGGTTTGGAGAGGGGAGGAACTTCCATGCCATAGAGTTCAATTGCCAAAGCAGCCATTTTCTTCAGGTGAACTGATCTCTATTGGCTGGAGATCAGTTGTAATAGCAGGAGATCGCCAGCTAGTACCTGGAGGTTGGCAACCCTACCTTGTTCCTATTGCAAACTTTCCATGTTAGCAGGCAGCAGATGTAATGCTGAATGTTCAGTTTTTACCACCACCCCAGCATCAGGGGAATACTGCAATCCTACCCTGGGATTCAACAGTAATGGATTTTATGAACCTTAAATTCTAAAGTATCTTTGTGAAATTTTCTTGATGGATTCTACAGAGAACAAAATTACAGCACAACGGTGTACGATTTTTATGCAGGAATGGAACAATTTGGCAGGTTCAAGCAGGTGAACTTTAAAAAAGGGAAAACAACCCAATTTATTTTATTTTCATGAAAGTGATGAAAGCTCTTCAGTCAAAACATACATACAGCTCAAATGACACACATATACAATCTAGGAAATACTTTTTACAGATAAACCTGCTCTTTCAGTATTGCAACATTTAACAGGCTAACATCATTGGCAAATTACAGAGAATTTTTGTAAAGACTTTGATAATAAACAATTTTTATGGAAAAAGTATTAAAATAAGGAAGGAAACTAGAACATATTAACTTCTATAAGTGGACTTTGTTTCCTTCATGTACCATACCAGCTTAGATTATTTAATATAAAATTGATAAAATTAGGATGCAAAGTATCACCTTGAAAAATAACAGGTAAAATTGCATTGGATGATAGGTTGGAAAAAAGTGTGAAATCAAGGTAGAGTTGGTATACTGGCTGTTGATTCTGTGTATATATAAAGTCCAGTCAAGTCACTGCTGACTTTTACTTAGACCTAAGATACTTCTTACTAAGCATAATACCATCTGACCTACCTACTAGATTTAAAGAACTGTTCAAATATGCTACAACGGCTGCAAGAGTTGTTTTGGCAAGAACTTGGAAACAAACATCTATACCTGGCATAGAAGAATGGAAAGACAAGATGCTTGAATCTGCAAATATTGCCAGAATGACTTTCATGATGAATTTAACAGACAATGAGTCTGTGGAACAGTTCAATGAGAAATGGCAGCCATTTAATAGTTATATATCAGTCAACTTATAGATGAACATCGTATAAGAAACTAGACAATATAACCAGTTATATGAAAATGTAAAAGGTTTCTGAATATATTTGACCAATAAGAATGCTCGTCTGTTGCAGTATGATAATGTAAAATGTTTCTGAATATATTAGATTAATAAGAATGCTCATCTATTGCAGATGGATTGCTTTTACCCCTCCCTTTATTTCCTTTCCTGTACCCTATATATACAATAAAAATTAAAAAAAGTCACTGCTGACTTTTGGTGACCCCCAAAAAGGGGCTTTCAAGGCATGTGAGAAGCAGAGGTTGTTTTCCATTGTCTTCCTCTGCAGTCTTCCTTGGTGGTCTCCTTTCCAAGTACCTACCTTGCTTAGCTTCCGAGATCTGATGAGATCAGGCTACACCATGCCACCTTCCCTCCCTTTGTTAATTTTACAAAGGTATTAATGGTTTCCTAGTGTTGAATGGCCCAGGCTAGCCTGATCTCATCAGATCTTGAAAGCTACGCAACATTGGCTCTGATTAGTACTTGCATGGGAGACCACCAAGGAAGTTCAGAGTTGCTATGTACAGGCAGGCAATGGCAAACCACCTCCATTTGTCTTTTACCTTGAAAATTCTATGAAGTTGCCATAAGCCATCTTTGACTTGATTCCACTTTCTACCAGATCTGGGAAAGCAAGCATGTCTTTGCCTGTGTGGTGTCCAGTATTCCTTATTGGCTAGTAGAAATTAAACTGGAAACAACAATATCTTTTAAGGACAGCCTACTCATTTTTCTTACTTAGATGAACACCAAAGGGTAAGATTTTATTGAAACGCATCACTTATTGATGACTGATTCATACAGTTTGTGAGTGAGCAATATGTCTATTTAAACAATTGTCTGCTAAGTTGAGCAGCTATGCAGAAAGGATGGGGAGGTAGTAGACCACAATTGGGCTGTGTCAAAACGTGCATGTGCAAAAAACAAAACAAAACCCAGTTGTGATGTACTGCATAGTTTGAAAGGAATACAGTGAATGACCCACAAACAGTTTGACAAACTTTCGAACATCATCGAAAAATCATGCCTGTGTTCTCAACTGATGAACAGGGCACAAGCCAAGCAGTTGAGTGTTTGTGCATCCCTAGTGCTGGATGGCAATGAAGCCACACTTGTGCTCATGACAAACCCCTGCCTCCCCATTCCATCCAGAAGAGCCCACAGAAAAGCATTATTTAAAAGATGCTTTACTTTTTTTGTTCAGTGGTTGCCTGCCTTGTCCGTTTTGCCTGCCTGAATACCAATTCTTCCAAGTGGAGGGAAGAGAAACCAAGTAGTTATTGTTTTGATTTGCATTGGAAATAACCTGAATATGCACATTCTTTCACTGTTGCTTGCAAAACGTAGTTCATGCATAGGGGAAGACGTTGTGGTGCTTGAGGTATTCTGCAATGTTCTGTTTATGTTATGTATCACAGTGCCCAGTGAGGTCTCCCCTTGAAGTCTGGTAATCTATTCTATTCATGTTTCTCACTTCCTCTTGCTGTATGAGAAGATCAAGCCTAGAACCAGAACAGCAATATTTTCTCGAGGAAAACTGGAAAAAATTCACAGGCAAAGATAGGTGGTTTTTGACACTGCTAAAAAATGTTTGCAAAAAATAATGAGCAGTTTTATAATAAGTTCAGGCAATTGGATGAACCTGCTTCCAGCTAGTTGGAGAAAAACCTTAATAAGGACCTTACCTTCCTGAAGGTGGCTAACAAAGGCCAGGACTAAGTGTGCTGTCAGTTTGGAGCCATTGAAGGTGTTGCATGGAGGTGCCAGTTAAGCATTTATAGAACTGGGTAATAGAATTTTCGGAACAGGCTTGTGCCATGAAATTGAAGCCACATGTTGAAGTAATAAGCTAGTTGCAATAGAATTTATGGTTTAGCTAAAAAATAAAAATTAAAATCTCTGAAACATATAAGTTATAGTCATTGCCACAAGGGTTTGTTCTCTCTCTGATATTTTTTTATTGTGTATTCTGGACCACTGCATTTGATATTCCACAAATTTGGGGTTGGATGTTATCAATATACTGATGACACCCAGCTCTGTATTTCAATAATCAAGCCTCCACAAACTGATGTCTGGGTCCTGGGCCAGTGTTTGCATGCAATGTTCAAATAAAAATCCAATAGAAGAAGAAGAAATGGTTTTATATGCCAATTTTCTCTACCTTTTAAGAAGAATCAAACCAGCTTTTAAGAAGAATCAAACCCCACAACAGACACCTCGTGCTGTAGGTGAAGCTGAGGGACCTCTGAGAGAACTGTGACTAGCCCAAGGTCACCCAGCCGGCTTCATGTGGAGGAGTGGGAAATCAAACCTGGTTCTCCAGATCAGAGTCCTCCGTTTCTAACCACTACACCTTGCTTGGAGGACAAACTAGAATGGAACTCAGAGAAGACAAAGTGATTCCTAGATGGGTTTGCTTTGCCCACCCGGCATGGGGGGCATCTTTCGTACAGATTTTATGAAGAGTTTAAAAGAGCTACCGGACTCAGCTTCATTTTGACAGAAGCAATGGCCACAAATGCTTTCTTACACCTGTTTCTTCTTTGTAAAATATCTTCCTTTCGAGACTCAGCAGTCATGGCTTCACTTAGCCATGCTATAATAACTTGAGGCAAGACTATTATAACACGTCACATGGGGCTGCCCTCAAGACATCTCAGAATTTCAGCTACCTTTAAAGGATTAGGTGTAGATAATGGTGGCTGTACTGGTAGGAAGAATCCAAAGTAAAACTAAGTGTTGCACGGTGATGGTACTGTTGATGCATTTTTAATATATGGTGTTTTAATGAGGTGGTTTCTAATTATATCATTGGAAGCCATCTTGGTTCCTTCACAGGTGAAAGGTGCCCATCAATGCTGTAAATAAATAAGGGTCAGACCAAAGCAACTTCTTTTATAGGGCAAGACAAAACCTGCTCAGGGTCAGGCGAAAAAGCCTGGGATGCTATTTTTATCATTCAATATTTACTATTGTCTATCAACCAACTACAGCAACTACAGCAAACAGAATTTAGCCCTGACCTGGATAACCCCAGGCTATCCTGATCTTGTCAGAAGCTGAGCAAGGTCAGCCCTGGCTAATATCTGGATGGGAGACCTCCAAGGAATACCAGGGTCATCACATGGAAGCAGGCAATGGCAAACCACCTCTGAACATCTCTTGCTTTTAAAACTCTAAGGGGACATCATAAGTCAGCTGTGGTTTGATAGCCTGGAGTAATATCAGAATATTTGCTCTGATTGGGGGAAAGTTAGAATCCTGGCTGTCATTGTTTGCTTTGGATTTTGTAAAGGTAAAGGAGAAGATGGCCAAAAATGAGGTAGGGGGGAATGATGGATGACAAGGGAGGCAATGGGAAGTCAGGATTATTGAAACTCCTGGATCTGATGAATGAGTTACCTGAGTGGCAGGCCTGATTAACAAAGGCTAGGAGATGGCTGATGGCCCCTCACTTCACTTATGTTTCCCCGCCCCTGAAAAGGCTGCATTATAATGCAGGTACTTGGATGGTCCTAGGAGTTGGATCACTGTTCTGTAAACCTCTATAGTTAATCATGGCCTAAATTTTGATAAGCCCTCACAAAGCCAAAGGATAGACCCATTAACAGAGGAGTCTCCAGGCCCCCAAAGGCACCTGGCTACTTCCTCATAAGTTTAATACCCTGATTGCCTGCACCTTATCTTAATTTCACAACCTTCATATCAGATATGGAACCTCTTGCAGATAGTCTCAGTTAGTTTATGGCCCGAGAAATCATAAAGGTGACCCAAAAACAAGCCAGAGTTGCCTTTGGGATTACAGCAGGGTTTCTAACTGCTTACTGAAAAAGGTCCTGTCCCTTTAATAGAGGCACATCTTAACGCAGTGAGGGGGTTTGTGTGTGTCAGCGAAGTTGGGAGCAATACCATAAGGGGTCTAGACTCTGCCAAGAGAATAAACTCCTAGCAGAGTCACTCAAGGCAGAATGGCTACAGGCAACCAAGATCAAGTTAATTCGTTCCATAGTATTGCTATGTATGGGTGTGAAAGTTGGACAGTTAAGAAAGCTGACAAGAAGAAAGTAGATTCCTTTGAAATGTGGTGTTGGAGGAAAGTTTTACAGATACTGTGGACCACCAAAAAGACAAATAAGTGGGTTCTAGATCAAATCAAGCCCGAATTCTCTCTGGAAGCTAAAATGACTCAACTGAGGCTATCGTACTTTGGCCACATTATGAGAGGACAAGACAATAATGATAGGAAAAGTCAAAGGCAGAAGGAAAAGAGGAAGATTCAACATGAGATGGATTGACTTTATTAATGAAGCCATGGCCCACAGTTTGCAAGACCAGAGCAAGGCTGTTAACAATAGGATGTTTTGAAGGGCATTAGAAAAGAGTAAGAGTCTAGTAGCATCTTAAAGACTAACAAAATTTCCGGCAGGGTATGAGTTTTCATGAGTCACAGCCCACTTCTTCAGATACCCCTCATGATCTATCTTGAAGCACTTTGATTCATAGGGTCACCATGAGTTGGAAGCTACTTGACGGCACTTAACGCACACACAATGGGGTATTATTTACCAGGTGATGCTATTTACTTCCATGCCATGAGAAGTTTCAGCTGCTCATTTCCACACATTTAGCCTCTGTTAAAGGGACAGGAGATGGACTGACTCAATAAAGGAAGCCCCAGCCTTCAGTTTGCAAGATCTGAGCAAGGCTGTCAAAGATAGGACATTTTGGAGGACTTTCATTCATAGGATCGTCATGAGTCGGAAGCGACTTGACAGCACTTAACACACACACACACACACACACACACACACACACACATACACAAAGGGAGAGGACATTTTTCTCTAGGCCTAATGAGAGAGTATGTTTATTCCACATTGACTCAATTTGTTTCATGGCAGAGTGGGAATTTTAATCTCTGTGTCCCAAATTTTAGTTCACCATTCTAATCACTATACCACGTTGGCTCTCGTTTTCCATTTTTCAGAAGATGAGCAACTTATCTAAATGAGTTCAAGAATTTGAAACCAGGTCTCTAAGTTCATAGCTTTATCCATGGTGCAGCAGTAGCACTATCTGTCTATACACTGTCTAATGCGCTTGCACATTACTATTTATTATCAAAAAGCTCTGAGAACCACACTTGCTCTTGTGAATAAGCCAAGCATCTTTCTTCATCCATATGTACATACAAATGCACATTTGTTCACAGATGGAATGTAAAGAAAACTGATGTATTGCTGTAAATATAGGACAAAATATACATAATCTTTTCGACAAAATATACATTATTTTGTAGAGGATGTCACAAGCATTGCTGTTTATTACTCTATACTTTTTGGATCTGCCAAACGATTGCTTGAAAGTATATTCTACCATAGTAATGCAGAATTAAACCCCATTTCATTCAGCAGAACTTACTTCCAAATAAGTGTGCATTGGATTGCAGCCTTCTTTACCCAGAGGAATCCTACAAATCATTCCCATCTGTTCTGGTCTATCCTGTTATTCTTGTCTAGCTCCTAGATTATTGTTCCAGAAGAAACTAAAAGATCCTTTGGAGACATGATAGTCTGTCATACTGGTGTAGCAGCTGTGCCTATTAATTCCTGACCCCCCACTGCTGAAGTTCTATTGACTCATCATGTGAAAAATGAGTTTCCGCTACATGTTTACGCTTAAAATCCTCCGTTTTCTAAAGTGCGCGCTATTAGTGCTTAAGATGAATAGGTGGATTCTATCATCTGCCTGTCATAAATCCTTATTAAGATTTACGGGAAAGGCCAGCCGTCCTCTGAACACTCACACTATATTTTATCTATTTTAACATTGTCAAATGGTGCTTAGCTTTGTTATGGACATGCTCATTTCCTTTTCTAGTTCGGCTTCATTTCGTATTTAAAGGAATACTCAGCAACAGCAGATGGATTAGCACTTCCTTAATCTTACTCCTGAGTGTGGTGCATGATAGACAGCAATAAATTCCCCTGACTCTTCCAGAGCACTTCACAAGTTTAAGGAACTGCAAGCATAGAAAGGCCTTCAATAGGGCACGCTTAGAGGTTTTACCGCTCGCAGTCTCGAAAGGCCCTTTCAATGGGATCCCATGTAGGAAAAGAGTACCATATTTTTTGCTCCATAAGACACACTTTTTTCCTCCTCAAAAGTGAGGGGAAATGTCTGTGTGTCTTATGAAATGAATGCCGGCTCTGTGAGCCCAGCTGGCTCTGTGCGGCCCCGCCTGCCTCCCAGCTGGCCGTCCAGGCGGGGAACGCCGGCTCGCGCCGTCCCGACATGCATGCATGGCTCTGTGCAGCCCTGCCCGCCTCCCAGCTGGCCGTCGGGGCGGGGAATGCCGGCTCGCGCCGTCCCACAGCGCGCGCGGCCAGCCGGCATTCACTCCATAAGACAAGTTTTCAGAGGAGGAAAACAAGATTTTTTTGTTTGTTTTCCTCCTCTAAAAACTAGGTGCGTCTTATGGTCAGGTGCGTCCTATGGAGCGAAAAATACGGTATGCTCCTGTGATCAAAAGTCTATTGAGGATCTATCCCACATCACATACCAATGTCCAAGACAGGAGGATGAGTGTAACCAAATTTTGCAGACCATATTATTCCGCTTCCCAGGAAGGTCCGATCAGGAGAAATTAGCCACATTATTGAAAGACACAGACAAATTCACTACTTTCCAAAAGGCAAGATTTTCTGCCGCCATCATGAAGCATAAAAAGATGATGGGGCATGCTGACCATAATATCTCTTACCCATAATGGCTCTACTCTGGGTCACTTGTCATGTTTCATTTGTCTCTGGATTGTAAGATCTTCCCTTCCGATTATTAGATATGCATTTTAATGATGAATTTGTATTTGCATTTAAATATTTCATAGGAAATGTTTAATTTTTTAACTTATGTTAAATTATGTCATTATTTTTAAAGTGGTTGATTTTATTGTGGCGGAATTTCCCACCTTATTCTGTATTATTGCTATGGCATTTTGTTTTTGCTAATGCAATGAAGACTTGATGATGATGATGACAGCCATAAACTGGGGAGCCCAGGACTTAGATCCCTGCTCAGAGAGATTTGACTGTGTTTGATTGTCCTTAAGGCTGCTGTGGCGCAACACCCTTTGAAGGCCCCTTGTTTTACCAAGGGAGATGTGCAGTTTACCCAGGGGGTCCAGGTCCCAAACCATTCAAATTTACTCCCCAGCTTTGTTCCACCCACACCCCATCAAATAACATTCCTTTTCTCACCAGCTTCATCACCAGAAGGTTTTTAGAGGAGGGCCTGTTTAGTCTTCTGGAAACTGAACTGTCTGTTTTTCAGCCCATTCCTGGGGGTGGGGGAGGAGGGGTAAGATCCACGGTGGCCGGGAGCGGCGCAGCCGTGCCACCTCCTCAGTGGCTTCCTGGAGGCTTTGCAGAGAAAATAAAAGAAATCAACAAAAAAGAGAAATGGGAAAAGGGGGGGAATGCCCCATTGCAACGAACAAGGCTGTGCTACTGAAAAAGATGGTGCAGCCACATCGCAGCTTGAGGGGGCGTTCCCACAGTGAAAGGGGTTTGGAAGTTGACTAACATCAGCTCTGCCTCCGGGAACACACCGGGAATGCCTCCCTGATGCTGGTGCCTGCTGCCTCTTCTGGGATTACACTCCCAGCATGGCTGCGCTGGCAGCGGAGGCTGGTGCAGCTCCATGGGTCCCAGAAAGTGGGATTATATTTAGCTTAAACTCTTTTTTTCCTTCACAGTGCAGATAACTGAATGAAGATAATTGATTCCTATGTTGCAATTTTCAGTGCATTAGTTAGAATATATAGCCCAAATTGAAGCCGTCCATCAAATAAAATGAAAGCATGTTCTCTCATAATGTTTTGTGATTTCTAAAAAAGAAAAAGCCACTATTATTGCATCAGATGCAGCGACGATATAAATATTTCAAGTTCTGAAGCAATAAATAATAAACTTCCGACATGAACTGTCTGATTATGGCCAAAGTCTAAGTCTAAGAAGTGGTTAGTAAAACCTGAATAGTTGGAATCCATTCTGAAGCCCTGATGAGGACAGCTCTCCTTTCTTTTTCAGTATCCCCTAATTTCCATCAGTACTGTTTCCCTCTAAACCACTCCCACATATTATTGCTTTTCCTTCATATTTCTCTGAGTGTCTCACAAGATCCCACACCTATTTTTCCACACAGAATCGATCTGCTTCTATTTTCTTATTCAAGGAACTTTCCATGTGAATGAGCTTCGAAGTTAACAGCAGCTGAACTGAGGCAGGGACAAACCCTGATTGCTGAGACTGCTCCTTGATGTAAAATATAGCATTAAAGGGCACATTTAATTAACACCTCAAGCCATTTGATCCTGGATAGATGCTTGAGGTTGTTAGTAAGTCAGAGGAAGCCCCTCCCTCCTGCTCCCAAATACTAGTATGGGGTGAAAAAACACTATAAACTCTTTAATCCCAATAGCAGCGCAGTATATAAAAAGCCTACAAATAACTGCCATTCTCATTAGTGTCAATTAAAAAGGTTCCATTTAAAATAATCTAATGAGTTCTTACTGTGAAACTGACAGGCTAATTGACAGAAATGATTTTAATGGACAATATTTCTGCTGCTGGCCAATCCAGACTATTAATAGCAGCCTGCAAATTAATACCTGCAATTTTCTAAGCTAGGTGGCTGGTTCAATGGAAGGTATAATTAGGGTTTGTCGAACTGTGCTTGGCCGTGGAAGCACCATGAATTGTGGGGCATTTATTCTGGAGTCTAGTGATGCTTTCAGAATCGGAGGCTAGAATTCAAAAGAGCATAGCTTTTTGACCTTCCCAATAACAATTCATAATCATGGGTGTCCAGCCTCCGCTAGAGGCTCAAAACCCACCAAGGATTAGAGGGGTGCTCAGTGAACAAGGCTTCTTCGCTCTCAAGGTTCTCCTTGCCACAGGGAGACTTCAGCTGTGGCACTGAAGCAGGGGGAGAGAAAAAGTGAAAGACCTCTGCTTTTGGTGTATAAAGAGTGGCAGAGTGACAGAACAGAACCTTGGTGAAAATCCTTTCCTCCCTATATATCGTAGTGCCCAGCAACTGGTTGGACAATATCTTGCACAAGCAGAAATGCAAGAAGGGATACCAGATCTAGCGCAGTCTTTTTCATGTGTTTCTTCTTGCTCAAGAGTTCCAGCACAAGTGGAAATTTTGCACTGAGTCCAACCCAATATTATCCCAGTATCAAAAGCAGGGATATCTGCCTATGGAAGAAAGTGAAAAAGTGTGTCCTGGATCTGTGCACTCACCCTCACTTGTGTGTGGGCTTCTTTGCTTCTGGAAACGCTGGTTGTTTTCCTCCTCAGTGCTGCTTTCATGGACATCCCGTCAAGACAGGTAACTATCACCCTTCCTAAATGCTATCCAACTTCCTCCCTCTTCTCTAAGTCAGCTCTCATTTGCTTTGCGTGTGTACATAATTGGAAATATATTTCTTATTTCTATTATTTTTCTTCTTTAATAAAACCAATTTCAATTATAAAACTGCTTGCTCATTTAAGAGTTCTCACCTGGGACAATCCTGGTATACATAGGTTATCAATCCCAGTTATCCCCTCTTGCTCTGTCTTCAGCTAATTCCCCCAATTTAAGTGGAGACTGCCTGCCAATGGTAACAACACTTCCAAACTAAGCCAACCTTACACCATTAGGAATGGGACCTGAACATTGCCCAAGTGTTTATAACAGGTTTATGCACCCATTGTTCTGTTCAACTTTTCTTTTTCTCTTTGGTCCATGCAAGGTCTGGCTTCCTGACATGGTGATTTTAAGCCAAATGCATGTGCTTTGCCCAACACCATGCACTAATATATACCATAGAAAAGTAAAGTGGGAAATCCTCAGCACTTGGAAGAGAGGTTCAAGAGCTGTATTTGGATTAAAACATCACCATTTGATGTCAACATTTCTGATAAAAAAATATCCACCCCTCTGTCCAAGCCCCTACAATCAGATAAGCCATCAAACAGTCAGAGAACCTTTTCCAGAGGGGTTCCTCTGTGTATTTCAATTTCATTTCGCCTTCCGTGTTTGACAGAACAGTAGTTGCCACCTCAGAGACCAATTTTTATGTTTATGAAAGGTGTGTAGGGCAATACAGTCCCAAATGAAGGAAAAATTGTTCTATTTTTATTTTCCTAGTAACCTATAGGGGTTTCAGTCATAAGAACACTTTCGTGTGAGCAACCACTATTGAATAAAATGGGACTTACTTCAAGGAAGTAAGTTTGCTCCCAAAGACATTTGGATATTACTTTGGAAAAGATAATCCATAGAGAAGAAATTGATATACATTTAGTATACTGGCAGTGTAATCCTAAGGGGGGGGGCAAAGCGCAAAGGGAGCCAACTGAGCTATACGCCAGTGTAAGGCTCAGTTATGCTGCTCTTAGGCACTGACACAGCACCGCAAGTGAATGTCTGTTGGAAAAACCGAAGCCCAGGCCCCTGTGCTAGCATGAAGCCTGACTGCATTTAGTCATCTTTCAAAGTGTTTTGAGCCTGGGAGTGCCCCCTGTCAGAGGCCAGTTGCGCCATAAAAAACACAGGACCAATTGAACTAAGAAATCAAGTGCCCCCCCCCCACTGTCGCGGGCATGACCATGAGGCTCAGAGCAGCTCAGCATGCCGACTACAGGTGCAACCAATCAACTCCCTCCCCTATGGTGACCAAAGCCCTGTGCCCAGCATCCCACCAGTCCCCCAGCTTTACAAAAACCCTGGCTAGGACATGGCATGAATTATGACGTAGAAAGCATGGCACAGAACTGTCTGACATTTCCCTGCTATGCAGACTTGGAGCGAGTGCCAAGGCACTATGGTGGCAGGAAAAGCACAGAAAGGGCACTTTGTGCTACTGGGTGAGCCCTTCGTGTCAGCTCTCCAAAGGGGAGAGCAAAATCCATACTATGTGGCTGATCTCTCCCATTTCACAACCCTTAAAGGGACTCCATCTCCGTAGACAGGACCCAAAGGGGCAGGTGAACTCTGACAGGTAAGCTGGGGCCTGATTACAAAACGTGCTTGGCCGTTCCCTTTGCTTGTTGCCTGGAGTCACCCTGGTGATGTCACCTCCCACACCTGAGCCCAGCAGCATCGCAGTTGGGCTGGGGCAACAGGAGCCACCGCCTCCCGGCATCATGGCCCCTCAGGCACAATGGGGATTGGTGCAAGGTAAGTGCTCCGGGAGAGCTGCCGGCGAAGGGGTGCCCAGTTTTCACTAGGCTGTAAGCTCATTCATAGAATCATAGAGCTGGAAGGGGCCATAAAGATCATCTAGTCCAACCCCCTGTTTAATGCAGGATCAGCCTAGAGCATCCCTGACAAGTGCTTGTCCAGCCTCTGCTTAAAGACTGTCAGTGAGGGGGAGCTCACCACCTCCCTAGGTGGCTGATTCCACTGTCGAACAACTCTTACTGTAAAAAATTCTTTCCTAATCTCTAGCCAGTACCTTTCTGCCTGCAATTTTATCCCATTATTGCGAGTCGTATCCTCTGCTGCCAACAGGAGCAGCTCCCCGCCCTCCTCTAAGTGACAGCTCTTCAAATACTTAAATAGAGCAATCATGTCCCACCTCAACCTCCTCTTCTCCAGACTAAACGTTCCTTTGCCAGACTCTGCCCCAGACAGGGTGTTTTGTTGGGGATGGGTGTGGTGGGTGGTGAAGCCCCTCCGTATTAAGTGGAGTAGGTTGCCATGCAACCCTTGGATTCATTCTCTTGCAGTAACAGAGCCCCGTACGGCAGTCACGGTGGATGGATCATTAGTGGTCGCTGAGCACTTCAATGCAGGACAGGTAGCATAGTTGGGATGGCATCAACCTTTGAGGGGGGTTGTGGTAGCATTTCGTCCCATTGGCCAGAGAGTGAAGTCCCTGGCAGACCATGATGGACATGACTGCTACCAGCAAGGCACTTGTTGCCACTTGTCACTGCAAGTGTCTGTTTTGCTTTTCTGCAGGTGAAGATTCAACAGAGCAAAATCTGGCTCAGCTCAGTACTCCAGCCCTACACTCTGCTCAGCCTGCCTTCTGAAGTCGATTGTTGTTCTCAGCCTGCCGCTCCATATGAGGCTCCACCCCACTTGGATGCCTGCTGGGCCAAAAGAAGTACAGTCCATCAAATCATAGAATCAGAGATTTGGAAGGGGCCACACAGGCCATCTAGTCCAACCCTCTGCTCAATGCAGGATCATCCTAGAGCATCCCTAACAAGTGATTGTCCAGCCTCTGCTTAAAGACTGCCAGTGAGGGGGAGCTCACCATCTCCCTAGGTAGCTGATTCCACTGTTGAACAACTCTTGCTGTAAAAAGCTTTCCCCTAATATCCAGCTGGTACCTCTCCACCTGCAATTTAAACCCATTATTGCGAGTGCTACCAACAGGAACAGCTCCCTGCCCTCTAAGTGACAGCTCTTCAAATACTTAAAGAGAGCAATCATGTCCCCCTTCAACATCCTCTTCTCCACACTAAACATTCCCAACTCCCTCAGCCTTTCCTCACAGGGCTTGGTCTCCAGGCACCTGATCATCCTCGTCACTCTCCTCTGTACCCGCTCCATTCCCTATCCACCTAACCATCATGGGCAACCCTGTCAAAAGTCCATTTCCCTGTGGCTCATTTGAAGTGGTCTCTGGAGTCCTCAGCCCCTTCCCCCATTTGATAATCAATGAAGTCTTGTTTTGCACCACAAGTTGTTCTCTGTTAGTGTGAGGCATGCATGTTTGGTTAATGACATTCCAGAACTGTTTTGGGGAAACACCTGGGAGTTGTTCTTCACATAATTGCTGCACACCTGACTATATATGACAGTTCTATGGAGTGTGCTAAGGTAGTCCCTGGACACTGCCAGAATATCGGGATTCATCAGAATCCAATGCAATCTGTGAGTGCTTGGGTCCCAGTAACCTCCAAGGTCAACTCTGCTTAGCCTGGGCATTCAGGGTTCCTTGTCGGAACTCTACTACACTGAACTTCCACATGGGGGGTTGGTGGAGTTCTGAACACCATGGCGTATCATCACACGTGATTACAGAATTACATGAATACAAACATAAAAAAACCTATATATACAAAACTGTAAACTCATGGATCGTTAGCAGCTCTAATTAGTATCTGTGAGGTGGCATCTCCTTAATGAATAAAATACATAACAAAGGTTCCAGTAAACACACAAAAGGCTTTCCATCTTTTACTACTCTCCAGTTAAAATGACTTTTGCTTGCTTTAATCTCCTTTTTCAATCTCATCAAGGAAATAGATTAACACAGAGGTACCGAATTCATCTTGTACAAACCGATTTGTTTAATTTTGGTTATTTCTCTGAAATAAAGTCTAGCGACTGCAGGCTGATTATGTATCACTTTATTTCTCTACATTTGATTACGAACGCTAATGGAAGAACTGTTTCCACTGAAAAAAAGCACTACGTGTGAGATGATATGAAAGTTCTGCCTCTGGTGTTACATTTGTGATGGTCCATTTACATGGGTAGACCAACTTTCAATATTACACTCATCAATTGATGAACCTTATTTGTACACTAGGCCTAACTTCAGCAAAAGGCCTTCATTTCTTCTTTATTTCAATTGAAGTTCATTTAGAGTTTCCAGGTTCCTCTTCACCACCAGCCGGAAATTTTTGGGGCGGAGCCTGAGGAGGGTGGGGTTTGGGGAGGGACTTCAATGCTATATAGTCCAATGGCCAAAGCAGCCATTTTCTACAGATGATCTGATCTCTATTGGCTGGAGATCAGTTGTAATAGCAGGAGATCTCCAGCTGGTACCTGGAGGTTGGCAACCCTATGTTTATTTCATATATTCATCTGGTGTATAAATATATTAAACATATTAGAAAGTAAGTAAGTTTAAATAAATTATGAAGAACTCACAGAGAAAGCCTGTAACCAAAAAGTAGTATTATTAATGTTCTGTGGGGAACACTACAAAGGAGCCCCTAGCCTGCAACTTTTCATTTCTTGAATCTTCACAACTACAGAGGACTTACCACACAACTCAATACAAATTTCAAACCAGCAGAACATATATTTACAGGCTGCTTGAGGAACTGGAAATCTGCAGAAGGCATAGACTAAAAAGTGTTGCAGAACTGCTTGCTAATGGTTAATAAAATAATAAGTTCGTAGCATTCACTTGCCATAATTGCAATCTTTCAAGGCAAGATCACAACAGTAAGACAGAAAAGTGGTCTGAATAATTACTGACGGTATAGAAAAACCTCATTCCCTATGAAAAGTGATGTACTTATTACAGTGAAGAAAATATATATGCAGTAATATGATTATAGTAATCTGCACCCTATTTACGCAAAGATCAAAGGGAACGTTAAGTAGAAAATAGACTAAAAAGTCATTACTACATCAAATAAACACAAAAATCAATACCTGTCTCAATATGTAGAGCCAGACATGTATATTGTGTTTGAATCCCAGATCTTTACAAATCTGTTTATCCACCTGTCTGTCTAGCTGTGGGGCAGATTATGCCTGACCACTGAATGGATGAAGGATGAATCTCAGTGAGAATACTAAATAGGTGTTTCACCCACAACTTACATGTATGCTTCAGTCAGAATCTAATGCAATCAAGTCCTTAGTATTCTCAATCAGCCTTCTCTTACATTTGTCAGATGGCTGGAGTTTGCATGGGGGTGCTGTGGCTCAGTGAAAGAGTCTCTGCTTCGCATGCAGATGGTCCCAGGTTCAATCCCCAGCTTCTCCACTTAAAAGAACCAGGCAGTAGGTGATGTGAATGACCTCTACCTAAGACTCTGGAGAGCCACTGTCCATCTAAGTCAGTGGTTCCCAACCTTTTTTTGACCAGGGACCACTAGGACTTTTTTGTTCGGTGCAGGGACCCCAAGGTTCAAAATAAAAATTCAGAGAATTTGAAAATAAACTTTAATCATAACTGTTAGTTAAACATTAAACTTAGAATAAAATTTGAATATATATTTTTATAATAGAGAACTTTTAATTGAAAATATTAATGTATTATGGGTTTATAACTTTGTTTCGTGGAACTTAATTTAGTTCTCGCAGACCCCTGGGGGTTCACGGACCCCTGGTTGGGAACCAGTGATCTAAGTAGACAATACTGACTTTGATGGACCAACGGTCTGATTCTGTATAAGGCAGCTGCATGTGTGTTCATGTGTGGACAACATCCTGCTTAGAATTATGCCTATCTTGGCAGGGCAAGCCCCAGAGAAGTGAAGTTAATGGACTTCTGATTAGGTGCATAGATGCTTCATTTGTGAAGGGCTTTTCCTGTTTTAAAGGATTTCAATGTTTGTCTGCTACTTTAAAAAGCTACGAGGAGGACCCAGCTGTTACTAGATTGGTGCCTTATCTCTAAGGATTAGGGCTGTTGAAAATTTTTTTTGGGTAAAATTTGGATTTGGCAAAACCCGGCCCATTTTGATCCGGGAAATGCCGAAGTCCGACCTCCCCCGCTTCGGTTAGGTGGAATTCGGGGCGAGATTTGAGTTAGGGGAAGAAATTCGGCTGAATACCACCGCCAGCATTCTCAGGAGTCCCTGGAAGGGGGGCAGGGGTGTTTAAACTGCTCCGTGCTGCCAGCCTGGAGCAGTTTAAAAACTCCCCGCCCAGCTTCCAGGGAGTCCCTGGAAGGGGGGGGAGAAATGCTTAAACTGCTCCACACCTCCCGGGCTGGCAGTGCGGAGCAGTTTAAGCATCCCTCCCCCTTCCAGGGACTCCTTGGAAGCCAGCGGGGGGTCTTTAAACTGCTCCGCGCTGCCTGGGCCGGCAGTGCGGAGCAGTTTAAAGACCCCCCTCCCGGCTTCCAGGGACTCCAGGGAATTCAAAAAAAGGCGGGAAAAGGCAGGTTCAGGGAGCCGAACCTGCCGAATTTATTCGGTGATCGCCCGAACTCGCCAAATTCGGCTCATCATTTTCCCGCCTTTTTTTGAATTCAGTTCCTCCCAAACTGAAAACCGCCGAATCGGGGGAAATTCGGCTGTTTTTCGGTTCAGGACGAACCAAATCAACAGCCCTACTAAGGATACTGATTTTAGTATTTGGTGTTAGAACAACTCCAGGCATTTTAGATGGAACAATCTTCCTCAGTTTCTTTCAGTGTGGCTTGCGACTTGGTTATGGGATGAAGGTGGCTTTATTATCCCTGGTAGATAATCTACATCTACATTGACAGGGGATGACACCTCTGATGATCAGAATAGATCTTCCAGTTGTTAGTAATATTGTAGAAAGCCACATTCTCATGAATTTTCTTTGGAGGCCATGGTCAAATGAATGAAACAAACAAATTAAAACTGAATCCACACATGATAGAGGTGATGTTTGTAAGGAATTGTCTAATTCTACAGGATATTAATGGTGTTATGATATCCGAAGTTGAACTATATTTATCTGAAAAGGTTTGGAGCCTACGGGTGCTGCTGGGTCTCTCTTTGCTTTTGGATGAACAGATAACCACAGGTATGTCTTACCAGAGACGTTTACCTTAATTCTCTCCATTCTCACTAACCTAAAGGCACTACCTTCTCATTTAAAAGGCATCACTTTGTGGCCTGTACATTGACAGTACAAAACAGTAATTTACTAGCCCAATAGCCTAACATTAACTGAAGTAAGAGAATTATGATGTCATAATTATATCATATCACATTCAATCTCTCCAGGATCCAACTATTTCCATGAAAGTATAACAAATACATCAGTGAATCTTACTGGTTCTTTAAGGGACTCACACTGAAGTAAAAAAAAAACACCTCATAAATTAGGAAATGGGGCTTACAAGCACTCATTTCTGCCCGGTGTGGGAGTGAGATATTTATTTGGCCACCTTGAGTTTCCTGGCCAGCCAGGCTCCCCTTCCTCCACACTCTGTTCCTCTCACTGGGTCACTGCCACCATCAAACCAATTTTTAGGTTTTACTCAGCCTGAATCTCTTCACTTAAAGGCATCGTGTTTGTGTTTCCCTCTCGTGTCACACCAGCTACCAAAGGGGCCAATACAATTAGTTGAGCACGCTATGGAAGTAGGATTTAATTGCTGCCCCTCCTCTTTCTGCTCCTAGCACATGTGGACTGCAGAGGGTCTTAATGTGGAGCACTAATCCTGGAATGGAAGACATTTCACAAAGCCCTAAATACTCCTCAGTCCTTTAACAGATCAGAAAGCTGTCTTGTACCCAGTTACAGATTATAGATAGTGGTTTACAGAGAGGAGAGAAATGCTGCAATGGCACATTGCTACATTAACAGGTACATGACACCAAGCATATTTCTGTGCCACTAATTATGCCCATTCATTCATAAGAATTGCAGCATCTGCAGCATTGCTGGCCTATTCTTTCTGAAAGTAATCTGCAAATCACTGATGATGTGGAAACTATAGCTTAACAAAACATTGGTTAGATTATTATTTATTTATGTCATAAATTATTGTATTAAAAATTGGAGCAGGTTACATTAAAAATACCCTGACCAAACAAAAACAATTGAAATGTCTTAAAATACAACCTATGAATACAAGCTATCCTAATTAGGTTATTCTATTTCCTGTTTCCCTAGATTAATTTTGCTGTGGATAGCCGACCCCAATCTTAGAACTGTTCTGGGGGATGCTTAGACACAGATTTTGACACATCAACAAAGACTATTGCAGAATTGTGGCACAGATGCAAACAGCTGAACTCTAGGCAGTTACTCTGGTTTAAACCCAGCATGATCAATGGACTTAGGCTGGAGTACCCCTGCATAGAACTGCACTATAATATTTGGTAGGGTGGATCCTACTGACCAGTCCACTGAGTAAGTTCGGAGACTTCCTACAGCCTAAGGAACCTGTCTCCAACTTAAGTCGCTCTTCCATTGGCCACTCAAGTACCTGGAAGGCTCTTAAGGCTCGAGGGAGGTTCTGTGGAGGATGGCTGGATCCACCTCCCTGTCTACGTGCTACACATGTACGTTTGGTGGACACACAGATAAGCAGATTTGTTGCATTTGCTCTGAAATGCTGTTCAGGGATGGAGGAAATTTTTGAGCATGAATGAGTGTATCTCAGGAGCCTCTGCAGCTATCGTTAATATGAAGTATAAACATGGCAACAAAATCGTTCTTAAAATATGGACACTTTTGAAATTTAATCTTGAATATATGCTTGAGTGGGTCTTTTGATTGTGCTCTAAATCGTCAAACCATTAGTGAACTTTCTTTGTACCTCTTTGTAATCCTTTATTCCTAAGACTGCAATTCTATGCATACTTACTGAAGAGTAAATGACATTGGATTCACTGATACTTATTGATTAAAATATTCATACTCCGTCTTTCTTTTTGGTTGGAGGTGGCCAGGTTTCTGACTAATCATAATATGAGTTCCCTAAATCCCATATAATTGCTTATGAAAGTCCATATTGGAAATTAATAAAAATAAAACTAATTTGCTTTTTAAAATTCTTATATCAGCAGTTCATATCACAGCCAGTTTCAAATGCTGAATTTTCCATTGCAGTTAGTTAAACTGTTAAAGAAAAGATGTACCATCACAATATTAATGCAACACCAAGTGCTGCTTCTCCCTTGATAAAGATTTCATGCGATTTTCGGTCGCTCGCATTTCCTTTAACCTCTTACTTTTGTAAACGTCCCAAGGCCTTTACTGGTCTATAATACTGTCAGGGCCGAATTCTGCTTTTTCTTCGCGCCTACCCAAACCTTTGTTTTGCTCCCACGTGGTTTTCCCACCTGCTAGTCTTTGTTATTGTTGAAACACCATTGGAACTTTCTAGAATTTTGAATGAATACTAAGTAGACAAGGAGAGAAATGAAAAAGAAACGTAACCCCATAGCAAGGACTTTGACAGTGCAGCAGCCATAAAATCCATTTCAAAGATTACAGCCGGCATTCCTGGTTATGTTAATGACCCCACTTATGTCAGTGAGGCAGAACTGATGTAACATTTGCTGGTAGAGGGTCCTGCCATAAACTTGTGCTCTGGGAATTTAGCCCGCCTGCCGTCGCCACCACTGTGGGGGTAAATGCTGTCAGATATAGTCAAAAGGATTGGGGAAGGTAAGCAACTAATGCTAACTGTCGGCTGTTGATTAAATAAGCTCAACTTTACATCATGGATAGTTAATTTATAAGGAGATGAAAACATTGTAAGTGTTGTGGGCCTAGCACTGTAGACTCGGTCAGGATATTGACTAGGAATGCCAGCCTCCAGGTGAGACCTGGGGATCCCTCAGTATTTCAGCTCATCTCCATACTACAGAGATCACTTCCCTTGGAGACAATGGATGCTTTGGAGGGTCAACTGTATGGCGTTGTACCCCACTGAGGCATCCGTTCTTCCCAGGCTCCATCTCCAAATCTCCAGGAGCTTTCCAACCTGGATCTGGCAACCCTATCACTCCATCTTCACTAGTGGCTGGGGGCGGGGGCGGGCAATCTTAATATTGACAGTGAGAACATTCAATCCATAGGTTCATCATACTAGCTAGTCTGACAGACTCCATTTTCTTACTTTGCCAACATGGAAATAACCTGACAGAGAAGCATCATTTGCAGCAGGTTCCATTGTCACTACAGTCACTACGGCTACTGAAGAAAAAGAGTCCTGGGTCTTTATGGATTGAATGGACAAGAAAATTATGTCAGCTTCATTCATCATTATCCGGGCTGGTTCCTACCAGTTTACCCCCACCCCCAGTCTCTTTGGACTCCCTTCCTTAATACAGACACTGTTCCATGCAGTTTTTGTCCACACAGATCCCACTGTCCCTGGCATAACCTTTCCAGTGAGAAAGCAGGTAGGATGCAGCCCTCTGGCTGTATCTTGGTGGCTGTACACCTGACACCTAGCAGAATGTTTGCTTCTTCACAGTTCTTATCCTACAGGGGTTGAACTAAAGGGGGGAAATACCACCTTTTTCAGATTGTCATGATAATGAGAGATGTACTTGGTGGATTGTTTCCCTGAATCATTGTGATGCACTTGATGCATTCCCTTAATTTCTGTATCCTGTTGTATGAACAGGCTTTTGATATAACAGTTGATAGGATATTTTTTTAAAAAACCAATAAGCTATAGAAGTAGGTCACCTTTGCAAGGATGAGAAGCTATTCACATTCACAGAAGTGCTCTTCCATTAGGGGTAGCAAAGGGCAGTAGAAACAGCTACTTCATCTCCAGGTGTGTTGGGGTATTTAAAGATACAAGACAGACTTCTGGGTTGTAGCCTGGCATGCCATACTGTGGGCAGTATGATAATATAGTGTCTGATTTCTATAAGCAATTTCTTGATGTTTTGTGCTTCCTTTACAAAATGCATCCCACCAGACTTACTAGCTTACTGGTGAACGTTACAAGGACCATCATGTTTCTTATGATTAAACATTTTGGCAAAATTAAGATCTTCTTTGGTTTGGAACCAATGATCATTATTTATCCTTTTCTAGGTATAGATGAGGACAAAATGTTTAGACAACTCAATGGAGTTGCTGAAACTGTAGATGCCAGTACATTCTCTTTCTTCTGTATAATGAAAATAGAGGTTGTTTTTATTTAGTATCTAGTATTATGTAATTTGTCAAATACTTCACCAGTAGATGAAGTGCTTCGTTATAAATGATGTCACTTGGTGCATGAAAATGGGGACCTAAGTAGCATACAATTAGCAAAAAGGTCATCGACTTGATTATTTTATGCTCCTTGTTTCAAATTTTCCAGCAAGTGAATCAATAAGTACAGATAATTATCCAAAATACAAGCTTGAAGATATCTGCTGAGTACTCTCAATTGTAAGAAATACCTCCCTGCGAAATGTGAGACTTAATTAAAATGGAAGAATCAGGCAACCTCACTGCTTTTCACCCAGCTACTGATTCAGAATTCAGATTGTGAAGCCTGAAAATCCAGGAGCTCATACCATATAGGAGTGGTTCAATTACAGTCTTTGTAGCTTTCACAAAGATCCTATAATTGTCGTTCTTTCATGATACCTGCACCACAGAAAGGTGCTTAAAAAAGGGTTTTGTAAATCGAGATTTTTGTCCTTTGTGGTGATTCATCTTCTACCCAAAATTCAAAGAGGTTTTTTACTGGCTTCAGTGGGCATGAGCACAAAATGTCAATCAGTGAAAACTCAGGAACTCTCTATGTTCCATATATGCCTCACTGATAAAAAGCTATAACTTCTGTTATACAAGAACAAAACCCATAAAGCTGTTATTCTTTTTGTAAATAAAATGTAGGGTTGTTAGGGACAGATTTTATTTTATTTACCTAATTTATAGTCTGCCTGTCTAAGTGAGACTCAAGGCATATTACAAAACTGAAAAACAGTTCTTTCAACAATGCAGTAGGACTAGGATTACAGAACAGGAAAAACAATGCTAACAGTGTTACCCAAATTAGATAGTCTCCCCTTTTTGTTGGGGTAATTAGCTGGGAAGACTATATTTTGCAAGAGGCAGGGGTAACCAGGACCTTTTACCCTTTGTATACAGAGGTCAAATCCCAGTGAAAAACTCTTAATAAGGAGGAGGTTTGTTTTAATTGGTTTTTATTGTAAAAATAACTTTTAAACACTCACCCAGCAAAACATACAAAACCCAATACACTAACGAACTAGGAAAATAAAGGTGGACACAATAATCTCTAGAGGGAGATATTTACCTGATCCAGAGAGCAAGGGTCAAAATGGCAACTGCAGGAAGGGAAAAAGATGAGGACCCACAAGCAAGCAAGTGAGGATGTGAGCAGAGTTGAACACATACACTGCCGTTGTGAGAGGGCAGATATTAATACCAAAAGAGGAGTTGGAGATTTGGTCTCACTGTACCTGGCAATGTCTGGAAATGGCTTGTCATTGCCAGTGACAAAGGCTTGAATGCTCTAGAATGGATTAGCAGGTGAATGGAGAATAGACAGGAGATGATGCAGATCTGAAACAATATCTAAGTACTTCTGGCTAAGTACCTCAGAGCAGAGCTATAGAATTGGAGATGAAGGCGAGGTCTGGGAAACTATCTGGCAGGGTGAGTCAGAGGGCTTGGCTAGCAGCTTGATGAGATTATTGTGTCCATCCTGATTCTCTGAATGGAGTTCTGCTGTTGATGAGATTTAATGAGGTTGTCTTATGTACTGCAGGAGGGCTAAAAAACCGCTAAAGAGATCTGTCGTTTGTCCCTTTGTATCCTGGTGTTCCAAGGAACACCAGATGTTCCTCCATGTGGAAACATGGTAAATAAGCCTGAACTTTGCCCAGTTGGCTTCTGTAGCTTGGCACAAACAAGATGGATTCCAGGAGACCCTTGTTTGTTTCTGGCTATACAGCAGTGTTCCATCCTTGCACACTAGCTCCAGTCCTGAACACCTTGCTGGGTGTACCCGGGTGTGTGTGTGTTAAGTGCCTTCAAGTCGCCTCCGACTCATGGTGACCCTATGAATCAATGTCCTCCAAAATGTCCTATCGTTGACAGCCTTGCTCAGATCTTGCAAATTGAGGGCTGTGGCTTCCTTTATTGAGTCCAAGGAATTGAGTCCAAGACTCCACATTCCTAGTTTGACACTCTAACCACTATACCACAGTAGTTCTACACCATGTGCTCCCTCACCGTTCTTTCCCCGAGACCTGATTTTCTATATACAACCTGGGTTAACTGGCAGGTCAAATGCATGAAGTGGTCCCATATGTAGAATAACTGAGAATAATGATCATGGTTAAGAAGATCTCTGGAAAGGCAGACTACACCGTTTTTCAATAAATACAAAACAATTGGTCTTCCCAAACTTTATCTAATAGATTTGCTTTCTTCTGGCTAATGTCTGAACCATACTTCACTATATTAATCTAAACACAATTCTTGTAATGCTGGTCCAGATACAATCTCCTTCCTGTATACTCAATGACAGACCAACACAAATGAAACATATTTAAGAAAAAAGGTTCATACATGATTTGAGAAGTTTTTAATTACCTCTTTACTCATTTACAGAGAAAACTCCTCTTAAAAGAAACATGGCACTGTTGTCAAAGAATATAAAAACTGTAGAACAAACCTTTTCCCCCTTTTAATTAAAAAACAAACTGTGTTCTCATGCATATCATTCACTATCATCCTTCATTACAAATTAAAAACAACTAGAAGGCCAGCAGGGTTAAATTCCAGTTTGACAAGCAGAATGTTCAGCAAGCAACTGTAATAAGTCCCCTCTTCCACTCATTCCCACTGCATCCAATGGTGACGCTTAACCTACTGTGCATACTCTGCAGCATCTATCTTCCCTTTGCAAGGTTACAGCCCTGTGCATAAGAAAAGCCCTGCTGGATCAGACCAAGGACCATCAAGTCCAGCAGTCTGTTCACACAGTGGCCTACCAGGGTTGTCCACACCTACTGAGGTTAGTGTGTGAGGTACGGGGGGAAGGGGACAGTATCCCTTCATTTCTAGCAGTTTCTACATTCTTGCTGAAGAAAACTAAGAAGTAAATCTACCAGGAATACGGTGGTGCAGGTAGCATGTTAGAACCACTTGCATGATTGCCATCAAAAAGTCAGCTCATGTTGAGTAGAAATTATAATCATTTTCTCCATTTAGATTCCAGTTCCGGATTCAGTTAACTAGCTGCTTACTAACAGCTTCAATTTATGCATCCTAAGTGAATGCGTGAATGCAGCTGGACACTATCTTGAGCGTGTTAACTCAGAAGTAAGTCCCACTGAGTTCAGTGGTGCCTATTTCCACAGCCAGTGTGTTTCAGATGTAACAAATAACTGTATATGATTACAAAAGGCCATGACAATTAAAAATTGTTTCCAGTTAGAAGATACAAAGTAACTGTAGTCCTGTACAGACAAGGAGTTTGGACTAGATGACCCTAGCGGTCCCTTCTGACTATGATTCTATTATTCTAAGCCCTGTTCACATTACAGTGAACACACGTACAACCTGCATTTATGTGTGCATACCTGTTTGTAAGAAAGAGCCAATGCACATTCATAGCATAGCAAATTCAATTTATCTGAACAATCATTGAACAGTGCAGTTCCTAGTCACACCGCTCTTTCAAAATGGAATTACATTTCTTCTTCAATAACCATAATCCACACCTCTATGTCCTTTAATGACTAGATCAAAAAGGAAAAAGCTGACTGCAGATCCATCAGGGATCATGTGCATAGTTAATTAAGCCTGAAATAATAAATTCACAGTCTCTAAAAAAACAAGGTAAACAGCCAATTAAAGCAGGACACAGTCATTACTCTCCCCGTTCATTAGTCAAAAAGCATAAAACTATCTTAACGTTTCCTAAATAATGTTCTTGTATTAAGATAAAGTAAAACACTTAAAGCATTAATAGGGTGCTTTACAGTACAGTAGTCAATAAGTCACTGTATGAGGTCCATGTAAATAATTTATGGCTCTATTCAGTAGAAAAGCTATGCAGTTTTCTGTGGCACAGAAACCCCCCTATTGTAAAGACTATGCAGGCATCCAGCCAAATTCATTCAGACAAGGACATAAATTCCATGGGTTACTTACTTCCTCCTACTTATTCCTTCCTCATCCAGAGTGGTGCTGAGTGCCTGATGCCAGAGGCTGAAAACCGTTGACTCTTGCCGCTTGTCGGGACACCAGGGCATGGGCTGTTTTTGCAATTTCATTGTTATAGCTTTCTCTGGAAAGATTATACGAAACCACAACCATAGATCAGGTTTGAAGGGAGAGCCTTGTACCAGAAAAGAGGGATCAAGAAGGCGGTATTTAGAATTTCCATCACTATATAGGTGTAACAGCAATAATTCAACAGGTGAAGATTTTCCTGGGAAGGTAATATGGGAATGAGAAAGACAACCTGATGAGTCTCTGCTTGCCACAGCTATTAATATGACCAGAACCTCTGTCGGGGGGGGGGGGGGAAGGCACCTCTATTCTCCAGTGTTCAAAGGTCACATATTCAAAGGTTACATCCTAATGTGGAACAATTTGTGCATTAATGTGAAATTTATCTACATATTCTTTCATGTACTAGAACCACGGAGTGTTTTGATTCTAAAGCAAGGATTCACCATGTCATCCTAAACAGAGCTACACCTTTCTAAGTCCATTGATGTAAATGTGTTTAGGTATGTATTGTTAATCACTCAGCCATCCTCAGAGCTGGAAAAGCAATAAGTCCTTCCCACTCCTCTTTTACTTCAGTATGGGTTTGTTGTAGGGCTGCCAGCTCCGAGTTGGAAAATACCTAGAGATTTTGGGGTGGAGCCTGAGGAGGGTGGGGTTTGGAGAGGGGAGGGACTTCAGTGGGGTACAGTGCCATACAGTCCACCTTCCAAAGCAGCCATTTTCTCCAGGTGGACTGATCTCTGTCGACTGGAGATCAGTTGTAAACACTAATGACTGTGGAGCTTTTCAGTTTATAGAACAGATGTCGGGAAGGAGCACATGACAGAGGGTTATAAAATTACATACGGGGTGTATTGAGAACTTTTCCTCCCTCTCCCATAATACTAGAACTCACAAACACTCAGGGGGTTACCACACTTGTATTCCCAGTAATGTATTAAGAGTTTGAAAATGTTATAAAAAAATACTGTTCGCACTTTGTTTGGCCCCTTTAGCTGTGAAGACATCTTCCAACCATTTATAAGCCGTGGTATCCAAAAACCCTTTTAAAGCGATGTTTTTTATAACGTTTTCAAACTCTTAATACATTGCTGGGACTACAACGTGCGGTAACCCCCTCAATGAAGTTTATAAGAAGTAGATTTAGGACACTCAAAGAGGGTTTAGCTTGTGGAATCTGCTGCCAAAGCATGCAGTGATGGCCAATAATTTAGTTCTCTTTAAAAGGGCATTAGTCCATCAATTGCTATTATCCACAATGACACAACAGCTAAATGAAAACTCCATATCTGAGGCTGCCACTCAGCATGGTAACCATCTATTTAGGGAGGCAACATGAAGACATTTTGGCCTCTGTCCTGCTTGAAGGTCTTCCAGTAGTATCTATTTGGCCACTGTTTGAAACAAGATGATAGATTAGATGGACCAGTGGGGCTGTTTTTATCACTGTAAAAAAGCACTGTAGGTAGATAGTAATGCAAAAAATACAACCTATATATCCATTTTTGTAGGCACCATTTTTTTTAGTGCACTTTTGAGTAAAAAGCAGCCTACAAAGTTAATTGGTTCTTGTAGGTTATCCGGGCTGTGTGACTGTGGTCTTGGTATTTTCTTTCCTGATGTTTCGCCAGCAGCTGTGGCAGGCTTCTTCAGAGGAGTAACACTGAAGGACAGTGTCTCTACAAAGTTAAGTTTGACAGCCTTGGGTTGGGAAATACTGGGAGATTTTGGGGATGAAGCCTGAGTACGGCGGGGTTTGGGGAGGGGAGGGATTTCAGTGGGATATAATGTCTTAGAGTCTAGCTTCCAAAGTGGCCATTTTCTCCAGGTGAACTGATCTCCATTGCCTGGAGATCAGTTGTAATCCCAGGAGATCTCCAGCTACCACCTGGAGGTTGGCATCTCTATTACACAGTAGACTGAAACAACCATAAGGTGGCAAAATTCAATGAACAATTACTCCAAATATAAACAAGAATACTCACTGGAATAAGATGTTCTTTCTTACAGTTTCTGAAATCTTGTCAGCGAAGGTACTTCATGTGCATCCTGTAACAGACACTCCAAAGGGTGTGGCACTACTAGGGATTTGTATTTTAATATTCTCTGGAAAAAATGCTTAATTCATTAACTTATTTTACTATTTTCAATTTTTATTTTGGTGGAATATCCACCGTATTCTGTATAGTTTCCATGGCTTTTTTTTTATAATGCAATAAAGACTTGAGGAGGGGGAGGAAGACTAGGGATGTCAGCCTCCAAGTGGGACCTAGGGGTCCCCCAGAATTACAGCTCATCTCCAGACTACAGAGATCAGTTTCCCTGGATAAAATGGATGCTTTGGAGAAGGGACTCTAAGGCATCGTATCCCACTGAGTTCCCGGTCCTCCCCAGCCTCCATCCACAAGTCTCCAGGAGTTTCCCAATCTGGATCTGGCAACCTTATCCCCCACCCATCCCCTGCCAGTGGCCAGGGGGGACTGAGCAGCCCTAGACACTATCCAAAATATCACTGATCTTATAGAAGTCAAAATAGGGTTGCCAGATCCCTCTTTGCCACCGGCAGGTGGTTTGGGGGGCACAGTCTGAGGAGGGCAGGGTTTGGGGAGGGACTTCAATGCCATAGAGTCCAATTGCCAAAGCAGCCATTTCCTCCAGGTGAACTGATCTCAGTCGGCTGGAGATCAGTTGTAATAGCAGGAGATCTCCAGCTACTACCTGGAGGTTGGCAACCCTAGGTCAAAGGGACCTCCCAAAATTAAAGTCCCACTAAGAGGAAACATTGGGCAGACTGAAATGGATGAGTAAGCTTAAACAGTTGATAATGATGTGAAACAAAATGGGACTTTTGGATACTGAAAGGACAAGGCTGGATTTAATTTCAGGATCTGGCTTAGCTGCATTTAAAATGGTGGGGGGAGGGATCACCCTATGTGGAGAGAATGTTTCAAAATGATCTCCAAAAAGTTGTTTGTTCAAACTGAATAGCAGTTGGCAGGTGGGAAGTGGTGATGAGAGAGGCTGCAAAATAAATGAATGTTTTCTCCTTTTATTATAGACAGGTAGTGAATGATGAAACTTGGCAGGATTCTATTTGGGTCATCAACTTTTAGTGCCAAATCCGTTCCTGAAATACAACAAAATCAGTGGAATTAGACAAATAATACCCATTTGCACTGCTTTCAAGTTAACTGCTGTGTCTCCAGAGGAGGGAAGCTATTGCCTAGACATTCATTTTGGTTTTGGGCTTTGACCTTAATGACCTCTGGAAATATTTGTTTGTGTTCTCCTCTTGGCTTCTGGCTTTGGAAAAGACAGGCACCGGAGCTACACCTTGACAATCTTCCTGTCAGTGAAAACAATTATTAGCTTCAGAAAACGCAAAGGAAGCGTGGTCAATATGGGAAATAAAATTAACACCCAGCTAGCTCAAGAAAGCACTTCATACAACGGAGTTAATCTGTGGAGTGCACTCGGAAGCAGCTTGCTTGGCATTGTTTTGCAGAGCTGGATAAAGGGAGGTTTTCTCAAGACAGCCGCTTATTGCCTGTGCACATGGATCATTGGGGAGGGGGGCTCTCATTGTGCTGACTGCTACATGGCTAGGGTTGCCAGGTCCCTCTTCTCCACCGGCGG
This sequence comes from Euleptes europaea, assembly GCF_029931775.1. NCBI lineage: Eukaryota > Metazoa > Chordata > Lepidosauria > Squamata > Sphaerodactylidae > Euleptes > Euleptes europaea. Next base: position 46,516,599 of record NC_079312.1, on the reverse strand, counting down.
GGTTTAGGGAGGGGAGGGACTTCAATGCCATAGAGCCCAATTGCCAAAGCAGCCATTTTCTCCAGATGAACTGGAGAATCTCTATAGACTGGAGATCAATTGTAATAGCTGGAGATCTCCAGCTACTACCTGGAGGTTGTATTCAATATAGTAAACTCAACTGTAATTATATGTAGTAGTCAAAGAACACAGTTGTAGGCCAATATTAACACAGTCAATCTCTGTATTATAACATCAGTTAGTATTTGTATTGTAACATACTATATATAGTAACCCAATTATTATACACTGTAATGTTACACTATTTATATCATAATGCAGCAGGGCACAAGTGTATTATAGGTCAGTGAGTATGTCCTAATAAAGTCCATGAAAATAAAGTCAACAGAAAAATCTTTGTTTCCTTGTTCCTTGTTTACAAGATTTCCTTTTTTCTTCATAAAATGATTGGTTATGTCCTTGTAATTTGTAGGGTAGAACAGGATGCCGGTAACTAGCCTGTTTCAAGGTTTTTTTCTTCAGCCACCCCAAAGGGACATAGAGCCTGATTCAGCATCTGGATATTATTATATATTCTCAGAACACTCAAATAGTTGTATGTATATTCAAGCACAGTAACATGTGAGGTATGGACCTGACAAGGACTGAGAACAAGAAAGAAACCTTGTCAGGTCCATACCTCACATGCTACTGTGCTTGAATATATATAAAACTATCTGAGTGTTCTGAGAATATATAATAATATCCAAATGCTGAATCAGGCTCTATGTCCCTTTGGGGTGGCTGAAGAAAAAAAACCTTGAAACAGGCTAGTTACCGGCATCCTGTTCTACCCTACAAATTACATGGACATAACCAATCATTTTATGAAGAAAAAAAGGAAATCTTGTAAACAAGGAAACAAAGATTTTTCTTGTTGACTTTATTTGGACATACTCACTGACCTATAATACACTTGTGCCCTGCTGCATTATGATATAAATAGTGTAACATAACAGTGTATAATAATTGGGTTACTATATATAGTATGTTATAAAACAAATACTAACTGATGTTATAATACAGAGATTGACTGTGTTAATATTGGCCTACAACTGTGTTCTCTGACTACTACCTGGAGGTTGGCAACCCTATACATGGCATGTGATAGGGGATGCCTGATGCTTCTCAGCACAGATTTCTGAAGTGACCAGGAAAAACAGGACTGGCTGTGATGCCAGTTTAGTCTGGAGCCTGAATAGGGATGCCTAAATGCTGGAAGCCTGCAGAAGCTGCCTAGAAATGGCAACCCAAACCCACACTAAAAGGGAGGTAAGTGTTTGATATTTATATAGCTCAGACATTTAATAAAATCTAGCTTAACCCATATATTGGTGTCTATTTTGTTGAGGAGGGGGCAATGTACTATGAATGATACCTTCAGACTCGGCGTTTGAAATCCCTTGAGTATTGGTCAGATCCAGACTGGCCTTACTATTTTAGGCACACTTTGAAGGGAGTCTGTTGCATTAAAAAAAGATACATTATTTTACTTCCAAATAAAATGTGATAGCAGGATCTGCCAAATGACTCCCAGACAACCCCAGACTCTGCACACCAGGTGCTTGGGATGGATTCATTTCAAGATTTGAGCCAGCATTCCAGAAAGTCCAAAGTTAAAAGCAGGGGAGTCTATTCTATCTTTATTCTGGGCCAGCAGGAAGTGTGAATACTCTTAGAAGAAGAACTAGTAATACATACATCACACACACAAAATATATAAGAGAGAGGGGGAGGGAGAGAGCCATATGTATGAATGGTACCTGTGAGATTAAACTCCACAGACTGGCCTCATAAATATCAAGTCTTGTATTTCTGAAGCTCCTATGTTGAGAGAGAACACTGGTGACAAACAAGATAAAGAAACCTCACACAGAGAAGGAATACAAAACAGAAAAAAGAGGCAAAACAGAATAAGAGCCAGTGACTCATAAAGCCTGGTACTTTTTCACATCTTACTGAACTCAGCAGCTTCTTCAAAGTGCTCACACTTCTGAGGGGAAACAACAACAACAACCCTTTCTATCGAACTGAATTCAACCCCAATGGCAACCAAACTACCACAAGAACTGATAACAAAGCTCAAGTCAGGTAGACCATAGCATATGACAGTATTTATCTCCTTGACTGAACTCGCTGAGTTGCTCCCCATTGCCCACAAAACTGATCCTTTTGCCTAGTCATTCTTTCTATGCATAACAACCATTTTGCATCCTGCTGTCGTGGATCCCCAGCAAACACACCGAACAGTTTCAAACCTCACAGGGGCAAGTCCAAAGGTAATCCAAAAGCCAAGTCCAAGGGTTCAAGCCAAGGTCCATACAGAACAAACAATTCACAGCAAGGTCAGACATGTTGCTGCCACACAGCTACGCTCTTCCCAGATGCTTATCAACAGCACACCACTCAGGCAGCCTGTAATGCCATGCACCTGCCAGCCACCTCAGATCTGCTGCTGTGAACACTCATCCCTGCTGTCCATGCTGGGTTAGTACCTAGCTGCCAGTCAAGCACTTCGTCTCCAATCCTGTAAGGTCCTACGTGTTCACCTCCTGCGCTGTTCCTGAGGCTCTGGTGATGAGGGGGGCGGGTGAGCAGACAGGCAGCTGGCTTTCTGAAGCTGGCTCAAAGCTAGAAGGCTGAGGAGTTGCTGCGCTGGTTCCTGGCTGCGGGTTTGGGTCTGGCCCCACAGGGGCTGCTTCTTCCTGTGCCACCTAAACTGCTGGCTGTGTCTAGAAGCCAGGGCTGCTGGCTGACTCTTCATCAGAGGAGTCATCGGTGTCCCCTGGACCTGGATAGGCCATGACACCTGCATTTAAAAGATTCGGTACAGACATTTTAAGTATAGAATTCTAGCTATGAATCCTGTAGACCATACTGTGGTGTATCTTTACCCTAAAATGTTGCACTTGGAAACCTTAGGTATTGCTTATGGAATGTAGGAACTCACAGTTGTGGTTATTTTAACAAGAATCCTGTTTACAAGAATTAAACAGATTTAACAAGAATCCCCCTCACCTCTGCAGGAGTATATCGTATACCTTGCAGTTGTGGACAAGTTTACATCGGGACCACAAAACGCAGCATACAAACAAGGATAAAAGAACATGAAAGATACTGCAGACTTGGCCAACCTGAGAAATCAGCAGCGGCTGAACATGGACTGACACAAACAGGACACAGGGTCTTATTCCAAGACACTGAAAGACTGGACAATTCTACCAACTATTTTGTCAGATTGCACAGAGAAGCCATTGAAATTCATAAACATCAGCACAACTTTAACAGAAAAGAAGAGAGTTTAAGAATGAATAGGGCTTGGCTTTCTGTCCTGAAAACCTCCAGACTAACAAAGACTACAGTCCACAATAGCCATGCAGATTAGTTTTGGATTTCACTCATTAACAGATCACTTCAGGATACAATGGTTCCATATTAACATACCACACCCTCATTAGCACATTATCTTGATACAGGACAATGATTAGCACATTACCTTTGATACTTTTTTCAGGACAATGATTCAGCTCAAACCCAACCCCTTTCTGACTATATATTACTCTTCCTACACACTTGACACTGAGAGACACTGTCCTTCAGTGTTACTCCTCTGAAGATGCTTGCCACAGCTGCTGGCAAAATGTCAGGAAAGAAAATACCAAGACCACGGTCACACAGCCCGGATAACCTACAAGAACCAATGAACTCTGACCGTGAAAGCCTTCGACAATATTAAGAATCCTGTTTATTTAGACAGCAAGCAGGCACACGGAAAACAATACAACTCAGCATTTCTTAAAAATGAAAGTAAAACTGTGGATGCTAGAATGTACATCCCATACCTGGAAAAGTCAAACAGCCAGTCCTTGAGCATTTAGAAAGGATGGATCTGATTATGGGTCTTGAGGAAGAAATAGAAATTAGTCCTTGAGGACTCACTTGAAGGTATACACGCATATATGGTTTCCTGGAAGCAGGGTGGCCAGCTCTGGGTTGGAAATTACTGGAGATCTGGGAGTCGAGTCTGGGGAGGGTGGGGGTTTGTGGAGGGAGCTCAGCAGCGATGTGACTCCATAGATGCCACCCTGCAAAGCTGCCATTTTCTCTAGGGGAACTGATCTCTGTAGTCTGGAGATCAGCTGTAACTCTGGAACAGCTTGAAGTCCCACCTGGAAGCCCCACCTGGCAACTCTACCTGGAGGTTTTCTGTCCATGTACTGACCAGACCCAGACATGCTTGGCTTAGCTGGGTTGTTTCACGTATCTTCTGACCAAAGCTTGGGCTCCAAAGGTGGTCCCTCCTCAAGCTAAATAAATAACAGTCAGGAGGTATTTGGGGAGAGAACATCTGGCAGTCATCCAGTCTAGTCTTAGCAAGGCCAGCCATATAAGTGTCTAGTCCCTGAGCTTTATTTTTTGCCTTAACGGTGTGTTAGCTCCCCCTGCTAGAGAAAGACACTATTTTGTAAAGGAAAATGTGTTTTCAGCTGCATCTACAAGAAAGCCTAAGGCTCATCTTTCCATATTTCTGATTTATAGTTTAGAAAATATATAGAAATACGGCATTTGGAAAGAACAGCTTTTTACATTTTTCAGATGCCAAAAAAAAAATGTTCAACAAAGTTGCAACAGAAACTGAAGAACTGGCATTTTGCCTCTGCTTATCTCTGTGTTAGCACATTCACTCAACTGGTTCTGCTTACAGGAAGTGTCTATGAGAGTTCTCCTCCCCACAAAATTAGTATCCATTGCTACATGCTGACCTGAGCAGCCTCCCCTTGCAAGCGGCTCTGGACTCTCACAAGCCACTGCTCAGTCCCCACTTACCAGAGCGGCTGCCGCACAGCCCAAATGTCCCTCAAAGGGCCAGGTAAGGCTAGCCCCAGCTGTAGGGTGGCCAGCATCCAGGTAGTAGCCGATAGAGATCAGTTCACCTTGAGAAAATGGTCACTTTGGCAGTTGGACTCTATGGCATTGAAATCCCTTCCCTCCCCAAATCCTGCCTTCCTCAGGCTCCACCCCAAAAACCTCCCGCCAGTGGCAAAGAGGGACATGGCAACCCTACCCAGCCACACCACTGCTGCCGGCCCCAGGAAGCGCAGCAAGACATGAGGCCATGAAGGAGACAGGTGGGTGGAAGAATGACAGGCGGCCACCAGTACAGGGGCCAAGTGCCCCAGACCCAGCAGGAACAGCAAGCCCTGTTGTGGCGAGAAGGGCAACGCCACAGCAAAAGACACCCAGCTTTGTCAGGGCCCCAGATGGCTGCAGGACACAACCAAGGGGGTGACATCCAGATGGCCGGTGGCCAAGTTCCTCCCTTGTCACTAAGAAAACTACAGGACCCAGGATGGGCCAGACAGAGGCAAGCCAACAGGCCCAGCCTTGCCCAAACCCTTGTGACAGGCCAGGAGGTCTCCTCATATAGCCTTCTGGGGGAGGAACCTGGGTGGTGCCTGGGAGGGGCCTGGAAGGAGAAGGGTGGAGCTGAGAAGCACCTTGACTATAAAGCCAAAGAGAAGGCTGAGGAAGAAGCTACACGGTGCAAGAGGTTCTGAGCTTAAGACAGTCTAGCAATCCCAGTGGGCGAGGACAGCTCTAACTCTCCCTCAGACTGATCTGAAGCTGAGGAGACTTCTCTTGTGAAAGTGAGGCAGGTCCTGGAGGGCACTCCAACTCCCCCTTCCAGGTCAGTGCTTCACACATACAGTAGTTTGTTCAGCTTCAGACAGAGACAAAAGCCTTAAAATGTGTAAAACAAGCTCCTAATATGGGTTCAACCACTATGACAACCCCATAAGATTTTCAGGGCAAGAGACATTCAGAGGTGGTTTGCTATTGCCTGTCCCAAGTAGGCTGAGAGAGTTCTGAAAGAACCATGACTGGCCCAAGGTCACCAGCAGGCTTCATGTGGAAGAATCAATCCAGGTTCTTCAGGTTAGAGTCCCCCTTTTAATCACTATACCGCGCTGGCTCTCTCTTATGGGGTTGACTATTATGGTTGCTGTATTATTGAAGCTTTTTGCTTATTTGGTTATTTTATTCAGTTTGGCTAAGCAGCCTGCAATAATGAGCGAAGAATAAAATAGACTTCAAAAGTATTCCTGCTTTACAGGTAGGAGACTCTTATATTATTTTGTGGGATTTGTAATACAAGATCTCAAAATCTGAAAAGTTTCAACCTTTCTCAAATTACTGTTTAGAACAGGAGTTGCAAATAAACTACAATAATATGGTGTTGCTACCTGGATCTCAGCAATCTCAGAATCTTTGTCAGTTTTTGCATAGGATGATGGGCATCCCTCAATGTGTTTCAGATGTGTCTCTCAGAGCTGAACTAGTCTACAAGTTGTTGGAAACTAGAGCATGGTTTAGTGTTTTTAAGCTAGAATAAAGATATTCTATCCATCATAGAAGCAGATGGATTGATGTTTTCTCTCAAAAAAGGTGTTTATTATTCAGTAAGGATGAAGACCATTGACACTAGATTACAGCCTCTGGGGCTTACATCAGAAGAAATTCTCCAGCTGGGTATTGTCAAGCTACTATCAGGCACTGTTTTACCGAGCTTGATTATGACAGTATGGTAATTCATGCTTGTAGAGTTTGTTCAACTCAGTTCTTAGGTATTTTACCACCTTCCTATATGAGATATTTAATGGTTCCTCATTATGTTAGGGCATTTGCTCTAGCTTGTCTTAATGCTAACTCTTCTGAAGTATTGTGTGGGAGGTTCTGTAATTTTCTATATTCCATAGTCTTTGCCCTTGTGGCCTGGCTAAAAGTAATACTTTATCTCATAAAATACTGGAATGTTCCCGTTTTACTGTTTTAGGAATTGATGGATTTTACCTGTTTTATCATGTCTATCAGTCAATAATTTCCCAAAGAGTGTTATTCCCTATCTGATGCTAGACAGTGATCTGAATATAGCCTTATCAGTTGCTAAATTCAACATATTTTCATCATATTTTCCTTTAGAAATCAATTTAGTGCTATTTAAGTCATTGCTCAAGATCTATTAATCAGAGGAGGTCTGAAGAGAAAATGAAGGAACAAAGGAAGTTTTAAGGGGGTGTACCAATTTCCCCCCTGATATTTTTTGGGTTCGGTTTTATCAAACCTCTAAGTTTTTGAAAAATCTGGAAAACCCAGATTTTTTGAAAATTTTCAGATTTATAAACTTGAACCAAAAAAACCCACCCCCTGTGATCTTTCAGAACCATGCTGCCCCCTCTTCTCCGGTGTTTGGAGTAGCGAGACGGCATGGATTTCTTTCAGAGGCAAGTAAGAAAGGGGGAGGGAAGAGGGGAGGGAGGGGGAAAATGGTAGTGGAGCCAAAGCGACCTGAATAATACAGAAAAAAATTCTGCCTTATTTGGGACCCACTTTTCCAGCTCCCTTTATTGCTACCTTTTTCATACTGGTATTCCCCTCCCCCCTGAAAATACCGAAAAGGTATTTTTCAGGTTTTTTTAAAAAAATTCAGTGTTTATTATCTAATTAAACTGCTTATATATACTAATCCAGAGGATTTGGGTGAGCTTTATTTCTGTCTATCATTTGATCCAGGTCCAGCTGTGGACTTGGTTGAGTTCAAAAATGCTTGGGCTTAGTGGTATATTGGGGATGATACACTGAAGCTCAATCCAAATGAGAGAGAAATGTTGGTGAGAAGTGGTCTGTCTAATCAGACAGTAGATATTTCGCTTGATCTGAAAGAGTCATGCACACCCTGAAGGATTAAGCAGAATCTATCCGTGAGGGAGGGGGACAGTCTTGGACAATTCAACTGTAACCCCGACTGCCTGTTATGGGCTTCAGATGATTCACAAGTGGCATGTTTTGTTGCATCTTGGCAACTTGTCCATTGGACGGTTATAATACATGCTGTGTAAGAGTGCTCTTCATAACTGTCTGGAAACATCAATTGAGCATGGTGGCGAGATTTTTAACTAATGCCATGTATCATACATTTCACATAGAATGAATTTGAGATGCTGGTTTTACTTTTAGAGCCCCAAATGTTTTGGGTTCAGGATACCTTAGAGCAGTGGTTCTCAACCTTCCTAATGCTGCGACCCTTTAATACAGTTCTTCATGTTGTGGTGACCCCCAACCATAAAATTATTTTCGTTGCTACTTCATACCTGTAATTTTGCTACGGTTATGAATCGTAATGTAAATATCTGATATGCAGGATGTATTTTCATCACATAGGGAGACATTTTAGATGTTACGTTAGGTTTGCGTAAGGCAGCTAATTGGGCTCATGAACATTCAGCAATTCAGGGGAACCATATGCTCTGCCTGGGATCATTGGAGAAGCCAATACAGTAAATAAAAACAAAATACACCAGTAGGAAAGAAACACCCAACCCCAATTCGTTCACAATCAAAATCTCCCTGTCCTTGGAAGGAGTGAGCCATGAAGGTGGTGAGCTGTGACTCACAAAAGCCCATATACCCTTGCCAGAAATGTTGTTAGTCTTTAAGGTGCTAGATTCTTGCTCTTTTCTACTGCTACAGACAGACTAAGAGCCATCCCGATCTATCTCCTTGGAAGTTTTGCAAACGCACAAAGCTGCCTTCTACTGAATCAGATCCTCAGTATTGTCCACTCAGACTGGAAGCGGCTCTCCAGGGTCTTAGGTCAAGGCCTTTCACATCACCGAAATTCTGATCCTTTAACTCAGCTGTTTCCTAACTGTGCTCCATGGAGCACTTGGTGCTCCGCAAAACATCTCCTAGTGCTCCGTGAAGAGACTGGAAAGAAAAATGCTACTGTCATTGCTAGGTGAAAATTAATGACTAATTTCTCTCCTGAAAAGTGCTCCATGATGCAAAAGATTTGGGAACCACTGCTTTAACTGAAGATGCCGGGGATTGAACCTGGGACCTTCTGCATGCCAAGCAGATGCTCTACCACTGAGCCATGTTTTGCTCGTCCTTCCTGAAGTACCGAGACTTTGAACAGAATGTCCTGAGGGGTTGCAACGTCCCCTTTTGTGAATGCTGCCATCACCCCCCACCCCCAAAGGCAGTTTTCAATGCAGAAATCGCGGCAGGGAAGAGAAGGCAGAAACCAAGCACAAAAGCTGAGCCCGACCTAAGCCTCTCTCACGGAGCCCGCAACGGCTCCCCCTCAGACAAGAGACCCTGGGGAGGGGGAGGAAACACCGGAGGGCTCCAATTTGCCCATCTTAGCTGCCTCAGGGAGCGAAACTCATCCCCGGAGTCCCCAGCGCAGAGCAGCCTCCTGTCCCCCACGCTGCGTGAGGAAGAAGCCACCGCGGCGCCCGCCAACTGCGCGGGAGGAGACGAGGGAGGGAAGGGGGGAACGTTGGCCTCACGTGACGCGGCGTGGCCAATGGCGAGGTAGGTTTCGAGCCTGGTGAGGCGGGAGGGGAAAAGAGTGAGAGAGCAAGTTGCTGACTGAGGCGGCTTCCTCCCTTTCCTCGTCTGGGGAGCCTGAGAAGGGGGGGTGGGAGGGGGAAGAGCCCTGCGCGGGGTCTGAGGGAGTTTTCCAATGGTCTTAGGCAACCCCTGTGAAAGGGTCGTTCGACCCCCAAAGGGGTCGCGACCCACAGATTGAGAACCGCTGCCTTAGAGAATACTTTCCCCTTTATGAGCATTCTTGGGTATTAAGATATGCAGATGAAAACCTGTTATGGGCTCTCCCACTTCCTAGTGGGAGAACTCATAATCCTGGTGGTCCCTTCCAACTCAATGATTCTATGATTCCCCGCTTGCAATTACATTGGAAGGGAGAAAAAAACGGAGCAGGTATTTTCCTACTAATGTCATGGGGCAAACTCAAGAACGGAACTTGCAAGATACTTTAAGTCAAAGAAAATTTATTTAACTCAAACCCTCTCCAACACAGAGAACCATACAAGGAAGATTTATACAGCTAAATACATCAGTATAACGGTGAACAGAAACTTGCAATAGACAGTCGCTATGAATTCAAGTAAAATAGTTCTTGCTTGCAAAATTGAACTGCTAAAGTACACAAAGTGCTAGATTGTTTCAATGTACTCTTGCAAAAAAGAAACAAACTGGACAATACAGAAACCAGGTTACTCTCTTCAGCTTGAAAAATATAGCCCCACAATAATAATATGATTACAAAAACGAAACCAGTCATACTAAATTCAAACCACCCCTTTTCCAATTAACAGACTGCTGAACTTGATGGGCCTTGGTCTGATTCAGCATGGTTTTTCTTATGTCCTTATGTAACTGTTTTGAGAGATCAAAGGGATAGAGAAAGTTTTGCGAGGTAACAAATAGGCATTAATAGGTGCCTTGAGCATACTGTGAGCCACTGAAGCACTGGTCAGTCAAGACGTTGCTATTGTTGGTTGATTTGAACATGCAAATACAGCGCAGCAAAACCAGAGGAGTGGTAGCCAACAGCAAACAAGGAAATCAGCATATAGGTCTGCAATACAACAAAGTTTAAGGAACGCTGTAATGAACTTTTTGAACTATTTCTGGAGGGAGATTAAACAAAAAATGCCATGTGGCTCCATCCCGAAGCAGCCTTGGAGCTATGATAAGGTTGGCAGAAACCTAAATTAAATTTGAGATCCAATTTCAAACAGAATCTCCAACCTCCAGAGTAAACAATAGATGGAGCTTGCCCATTAAATCATCATATTTTAATTAAATTCTTTGCGGCTTGTGAGTTCTTAAACAGACCAGGGTGATAAATGCATTGTAATTTTAATAGGGTTATATTTTGTGCAAAATGCACATAGAGTAGTGACAAAAGATATATAGTGCACCTCCACAAAATACTGCATGGTATTGTGCTGATAACTACACAGTGGGTTATATGACATGGTAGCTTCCTGGAGGATATAAAGGCAATACTGCTTGGGTTAATTTGAATTACAAAGGCTTGGGAAATTGTGAGCAAAAGAACATTTTGAGCACTTCAGTTGCCTTGCCTTATTCTTTGCAGACTTCAGTAGAATTTTTTTGAGATTATAGTGTCATTGAGGTTATCACTTAAGTGCATTTTGCATGCACTGTTGTAAATGTTCATAATGGAACATGATACATTTCTTTTATGGCCTAGTATAATCTTGAAGTACACATGAACAGTTGACTGCAGGCACCCCAAATCTTTTTGCACATAAGAAATGTAAGTAAGTTCAAACAAGCTAGAAAATATATGGGGAATTCCCCCCCCACCAACACAAAATCACTCTGGTTAGTGACACTGGGCCCTAAGGGTTACTTTAAAGTGGGGGTGTATTGTTGCACTTCTGATCAAACCCTTGAGGCTTATTTTGAGAAGGAGAAGAGAATGTGTCTAGTAGAAATGTTGCAATACTGGGTGAGGGGAGGGGCCATGGCTCAGTGGTACAGCATCTGCTTGGCATGCAGAAGGTCCTAGATTCAATCCCCAGCATCTCCAGTTAAAGGGACTAGGCAGGTAGGTGATCTGAAAGACCTTTCTCTGCCTGAGACCCTGGAGAGCCGCTGCCGGTCTGAGTAGACAATACTGACTTTGATGGCCCAAGGGTCTGATTCTGTAGAAGGCAGCTTCATGTGTTCATGGGACTTCAACCACCCTCACAATCACTGGGCAAGTGTGAATTCAAATCATGCAGTCGAAATGAGGTTCCTAGACATCATAATTGACTGTGCAGTGAAACAATTGGCCATGAAGCTGACCAAAGGTACTAGTGATCTTGGTTCTGAGTGGAGCTTGAGACCTGGTGCAAGTTGTAGATATTGGTGCACTGGTGGGGAACAATGGCCATAATGCTATGTTAACAATTAAACTGTTGTTAAGGATAGAATTATTAAGCAAACAGAGAGGAACAAAGACCACTGAGAGAAAATTAGCTGTGCTTCGGCAAAGGGAAGTCCTTCCTCACCAACCTTTTGGAGTTCTTTCAGATTGTGAACAAGCATGTAGAGAACAGTGAGCTGGTAGATGTATACTTGGACTTCCAAAAGGCTTTTGACAAGGTACCTCACCAAAGACTCTTGTAGGGCTGTCAAAAATTTTTTTTTTTTGGTACAGTTCGGATTCGGCCGAATTTGGCCCTTGTGGGTTCGGTACGTGCCGAAGTCCGAACTCCCCCACTTCAGATCCGTTCAATTCGGCGGGAATTCAAAGTTCGGAAACAAATTCGGCCGAATAAAGCCATTAAAAACACAACCGCGCCTTTCCGCGGCTCTGGGGGGGCATTTTTGGGCTTAGAGGTCCCAAACTTTTGGCAGAGCTTCAAAGGATGTTTATTGAAAGACTCCCCAAGTTTTGTAAAGATTGGGTCAGGGGGGGCTGAGATATGGGCCCTGAAAGGGGTCCCCCCCACCCTTAATGTTGTGCATCTCTCAGCAGAGCTTGCCGCCCACGCACAAAGCTCCCAGCCCGACAAGAGCGGAGAAATTAGCAAAACAACTGCAAACACAACCTTGTTAAACAACACCTTTGCAACACACAACTGAAACCTCCCCCCTCAAACCAGGAAGCGAGAGACTCGAGGGGGAACACACACCCCAGGCAGAACCGACGAAAGCCCCCTTTGGCTTCCCCCCCACCCACAGAAACTGCTCCCTCCCCACACACACACAGACTCTGCTTCCCCCCCCCCACACACACACAGGAGAAAAATTATAGATTAAAGCCCCCAAAGGGGTCTTACTGTGGCTGTCTTCTGTTCCATCAGGACGGGCTGTAATCCAAGATGATTCCAATTAGGCACGGAACGTTTTGCTCTGGAGAGATGCACACAGGATTGGATCGGCTGCCCCATTCATCCCAATAGGGGAAAGGGGAAAGCCCATATCTCGGGACCCCCTGACCCAATGTTCACAAAACTTGGGGGGTTCCTTGAGAAGCTTAATCTGAAGTTCCAGTGAAAGTTGTGTCTGCACCCCCAAAAATGCGCCCCCTGCAGCCATGGAAAGAGAAAAGGGGGGGAGGCGATATTTCTGCCCCCACTGAACCCATCTTTACAAAACTTGGGTAGTATCTTAAGAATAATTCACTGAAGCTATGCTAAAAGTTTGGGGGCTATATCCCCAAAAAAGCGCCCCCTACAGCCACATAAATGGAAAAGGGGGGGAGGAAAAAGGGGGAGAGCCCATATCTCGAGACCCCCTGACCCAATGTTTACAAAACTTGGGGGGGTATCTTAAGAACACTGGTCTGAAACTCCGCTCAAAGTTTGGGATTTGTACCCCCAAAAATGCGCCCCCTGCAGCCATGGAAAGAAAAAGGGGGGGAGCCCATATCTCGGGACCCCCTGACCCAATGTTTACAAAACTTGGGGGGTACCTTAAGAAGCTTCATCTGAATTTCCAGTGAAAGTTTTGTGTGTGCACCCCAAAAAATGCACCCCCTGCAGCCACAGAAAGGAGAGAATGTGCACAAGCACCCCCCACACACACACACGAGGATTTCGCTCTCTCTCTCTCTCCCTGGCCGGGCCACACATCAGCTGATTCCTCCAGTACTCAATCCTGACTGATTGGCCAGAAGAAGACCCAGCTTGCCCACCGATTGGCCGGGGGAGGAGAATGCTGCTTACTGACGGTTATGCTGCTTACTGACGGCCGAATTGGCCGAATTTATTCGTGAACTCCTGAACTCGCTGAATTCGGCCCCCCCGGTTGCCCGCCAGTTTTGAGTTCAGATCCGTCCGAACAGAAAAGCACCGAATCAGGGGAAATTCGGTTGATTTTCAGTTCGGACCGAACCGAATTGACAGCCCTAGACTCTTGTGTAAGCTTAGCAATCAGGTGATAGCTTCTCTTTTTATACAGCATGAAGAACATGTTACACTATACCAAACTAGGGTCGCCAACCTTCAGGAGAGGCTGAGACAACCTAGGAAAAACCAGAAGTGATGCCACACTTTTCTAGGAATAGTTTGTGGGTTTTTCCCCTTAAAGTAGCATCATGCTGCAACCCGATGGCCATTTTTTAAGATTAATTTTCTCCCACTGGTCGCAACAGCAGCCTCGAATGTGGTCCAGGACAGGGGATCTCCTGCCCCTGGCAGGGGTTTGGCAACTTTAGTGGGGTAAATGTAGAAATGGCCACCTGTGCTCTGATCAGCAGATATGACTCCATGGGAAATACCAAGCATACTTTTTAGAAACCAAGCCATTAACTAAAAGAAAATTTTAAAATAAAAGCAAACATTTAATAGAGGTTTCTGTAATTACTAAATCAAGATATGCTTCGTTCTTCTGCATTATTCACTTGGCTAAAAGGGAATTTTCTTAACGTTTTGAAAAGAGTGACTTTCTGCTGAATTCAGACTTGGCTTTGTATGTCAGGGGCTCTATTAGGACCAGTGGTGTTGGGATAGGTATAATACCAGGGTCAGAGCAAATCAATACAAGGGTAAATCCCATAGTGATTATTAGGGTCCCCTTTCAGTGGTTTGCCTGCAATACACAGTGCCACTGTTGACAGGTTTCTTCTGGTAGAAGCCTGATAATTCCATCTGGTCAGAAGTTTAAACAAAGGAAACTGCAGACGAAAGAAAGTCTAATAATGACGCTATTATTTTCAATAGAGTTTTCTTGGCATTCGCAGCGGTAAAATGAATCACATAGAGCAACATTTTTCATAAACCCCAGTCATCTTACACTCCCGTAAAAACTGATGTATACAAAAAAATGTTCAGTGGGCTATAGAATGGGAACAATAAGGGCTTCAGACATACAATTTGTCATCTTGGTTTTATATAACAACGGGATATAAGAATATAAATGGATGGTTTGGCAGGTGAAAAAGAAAATTGCCAAGAGAGACAGAGAGAAGGATATTGTTCTTAACTCAACAGCTGCCACATCACCAAAGGATTTTTTTACTGCTGAAATTTGTCTCATGTGAAGACAGAAAAATCTTGCTGAGATTCACTGCAGGTTGGTCCCATTATAATTACATTGGCTAAAGGCATGCAAAACCATAGTGGCATTAACCCCCTTCTTCTGATCTTAATAGGATTATTACAATGTTAGAATTCCCCCCCCCAAATACCCCTCTCTGATAACACAAGAATATTCCTTTAAGCTAGAGACCATATGGATCTCCTCCTACATAAATGTATGATTCATACTCTGGAGAGTGGAAGCTAGCAGCATATTTCTGGAGACATGGAATGAAATACAGGATTCTGTTTTCCTAACCTGTAGCATTTGTCTATATGTTCTTCATATGCAAGAAGTCTGTGCTCACAAGCAAATGATGAATAGCTATGCAATTTCTTCTTCTATCTAGAGAGGAAAATTCTCAACTGAAACATTGTGCTCCATTACACCTTACTCCAGAGTACAGTATATCATAAATTTTGCTGAGTTAGTTTTGTCGATCTCTAGTTTCTATATTTCGAATAACTTGGGAAAAGAGAATATATCAGGTTTGATCAGTGAAAGGTTAGCCCCCATTTCCCACACAATGTTCAAATCATGGCTCTGCAGCATTGCTAATTCTATTTAAAATAGTGCTGGTAAGACCCAATCATGAATTTTCCAAAGTCCCATCTGGTTTGGCCCGGTCTTTTTATTTAACAGAAGTGAAGTATTAAAGTGTTCTAATAATATTTCTTCTGAAGGCCCAAAACCTGTTGGGAAGTATTCCCAATTCCAATCTTTATAGGGGGAAAAAAGTTTCAGTGTCAAGAGCAGGCCAGAAACTTGATTGACACTGGTCAAGGAATTGTCAACATTTCATTATAACAAATCAAATCAGCATGTGCCAAGACAAGCATAGTGCAAGAACAATTAAATAAACCAGTAGCCACACAGCTTCTGAGGTAAATCATATTTCTCTTCCTTTAGCCTGGCAAAGCCATGAACAGCACGAGCCTATTAATCTTTACTCAGAAGTAAGTAAAGCTGTGTTCAGTGGGACTCATTTCCATGTGAATGTGCATAGAATGGTGCAGTCCTTTTCACACTTACCGGTACTATGTAATAGCAAACTAGATTTAATTCAACGGCATTTACTTCCAAATAAATATGCTTAGAATTGAATTGCAAGGATATTACTACTACGAGTGCACACATTGCACAAAATGGGAGATTCTGCCTTTCGTTCCCATTGTGAAAATGTATACTCAAGTGCCAGTCTTGCAGGCTAAGCAAGTTTGCACATGAAAAAGTATGTATAGGGGTTTTCTTTTCCAAAATGTTGATTGAATATGGGAAAAGGAGCTATTTTGAAATAATTGTTACCCACAACTCTGATTTATTCATTCATCAAATGGAAATATGAAAACACAAAGAGAGGGGGAGAGAGAGAATGGAGAACTATTAGAGGAAGAGGCATTAAGCAAAATATTTTTACAAGGGCTGATAATGATAATAATAACAGAAGAAGAATGCATAAAATCAACTGAAACCATTAAAGCATCATAACCATATCCAATGATAGTTAAGCAGGTTTACACTAATGAACTCAGAGTGCTTCACATGGTAATAAGAGGATAATGAGCATATCAAAAAGAACATGCATTAGCATCTGAATTTTTATAAAATCAATCTATCAAATGGTTCCCAGATGGCTTTGTGTATAGGAATTGAGGTGATTGGCAAGTGGCTCGATCCATTGTGGACAGAAAGTACAACTAACCCTTACCAGGCTGTAACAACTGATAACAAGTTTGCATTATAAAAAATAATAATAAATGGTCTGAAGGGAAATTGGAAGGAATAAGCTTGTTTTGAATGGGCTTCTTGCAGCTGAGTTGCTAGGATACATCATGCACAAAATATTTCCAGCCTCTGTATTTACTAGCATCCAGAACTGGTTAGTTCTATCTGTTATCTGGACTACAGTCTGACAAAATATTTCACTAAGCCAACCCCTTTTCTTCATTTTAGTATGCAGTATGATTGCCCAGGGAAGCATACTGATGATTCACCATTACCCACAAAGTTTACTGTAAGTAGGATTGCCAGGTCCTTCTTCGCCACTGGTGGGAGGTTTTTGGGGTGGAGCCTGAAGAGGGTGGGGTTTGGGGAGGGGAGGGACTTCAATACCATAGAGTCCAATGGCCAAAACGGCCATTTTCTCCAGGGGAACTGATCTCTATCGGCTGGAGATCAGTGGTAATAGCAGGCGATCTCCAGCTACTACCTGGAGGTTGGCAACCCTTACTGTAAGGCAAAGGCTATGGACTCTGTCAAGGGAAAACCTCTCTTTTATCTCATCAACACCTTAAAGCCTGCTGGGGAATAGTTACATTTGCTCCAAACAGCCTATGGGCTAAGGCCCGCCAGGAGTCATGTCAGGCCACGACCTGTTGAGTGTTGTTACCCATATGGCTAGGGTTGCCAGGTGGGTGGTATTGCCCACCAATCCACCCAGCCACTCTAGGGCTGTGGCTGTGTGCGAGTGCGGGAGCACACACATGATGACGGCACTTCCGGTTTTACTTCCAGAAGTCCTGCATCGCCACGGCTGTTTTTATACTCAAAGCCCCAAAATGTTGGGGCTTGAGTGTTAAATCAGCTGCAGTGATACAGCGCTTCCAGAAGTAAAACCAGAAGTACCATCATTGCATGTGGGCTCCCGCGCTTGCCCGCGGCCACTTCACCCCCACCCCCTAAAACCTCCCGCCAATCTGGGGGATGGGACCTGGCAACCCTACATATAGCCCAGAGGTGTTTATACTCTGACCAAGCATCCTCCTTTTAAGGGGTCAGAAGCCTATGCTTATCAGTGCTTAGGGCAAATATTATTGGGACTGTATTGTCCAATGTATACCAGGGTCCAAGATTTGATCTATTACCTCTTAAGGGTGTGCAGTTTCTTATTTTTATTTATTTATTGGATTTATATCCCACCGTCTTACCTGGTCAAAGCCAGGCTCAGGGCAACTAACGTCAACAATATATCATAAAAGACAATAAAAACATTCAGTTCCATACAATATTAATTAATTAAAACCAGCAATCCCAAGCTAAAACCAGAATCAAATGATGCTCATTTTTGACACAAGGTCCTGGCTAACCAGAAAGGGCAGTCAGACTCCCCCACTTGAGTGGTAAAGAAAAGGTAGGGGGAGGTAGGAGGCCAGCTCTGACGTAAACCATTATAATGAACAGACACTGGCTTAAAGTTAAGGATTTATTAAGAAACAAAATAATTGCCAAGGGAATTGGCAAATTGAATAGAGAATTTGAAACAGGCACACACATATGCACACTAAAGAAATTTCTACAGCTGCTATCTTCTATTAAATGCTAACCTAAGCATATGTTACTTGTATAAAAGGTAGAGTGGAGGGAAAGGAACAGGGAAGAGAAACATACAAGCCTGGTCCAGTGACTGAAGCCCACTGAGGTTTGCTGGAGAGTGCAGGAAGCCACCTAGGTAAAAGCAGGATGGAAGAGAGGAGCACGATCTTTACAGATTCCTGCGTTGGGATGGCAGAGCTGATGCAAAGTCACACACACTTTCCCCCAAGAAACGTTTTCACCTAGGAGTTTGGAGCCAGTAGCTGGAGCCTGTTATTGAGATGGGACCCAACAGCTGGACACAAAAGCTGGGATTCATGGGGCTAACTTTATACCCCAAAATGAGGGATATAAATGAGGGGGTGGAGGAAGATGACACCAAATTGAGAGGAACAGTGATCATACCCCAGAAGATAGAAATAGAATCCAACCAGATCTGAACACACTGGAAAAGTGAGTGGATGTGAACAAGTGCAATTCAACAAGGACAAGTGCAGAGCTCTACATCTGGGTAACAAAAATGAGAAGCACACGTACTGGATGAGGGATACACTTCTGAGTAGCACTGTGTTTGAACAAGATCTTGGAGTGTAGGTAGACTGTAAGCTAAATATTAGCAGCTAGTGTGATGCAGCAACAAAAAACACACGCTAATTTGACCTTGGGGTGCATCAACAGAGGCATAACATCCAAATCGCAAGATGTCATAGTCGTGCTGTACACAGCATTAGTCAGGCCGCACCTGGAGTATTGTGCGCCGTTCTGGAGGCCTCACTTCAAAAATGATTTAGGCAGAATGGAACAGGTGCAGAGGGGAGTGATGAGGATGATCGGGGCCTTGAGACCAAGCCCTACGAGGAAAGGCTGAGGAGCTTGAAAATGTTCAGTCTGGAGAAGAGGGCCATGATTGCTCTCTTTAAGTATTCGAAGGTCTGTCACTTAGAGGAGGGCAGGGAGCTGTCCCTGTTGGCAGCAGAGTACAGAACTCACAAAAATAGGTTTAAATTATGGGCAGAAAGGTACTGGCTGAATATTAGGAACATTTTTTTAACTGTGAGTAGTTCAACAGTGGGATCAGCTGCCTAGGGAATTGATGAACTCCCTGTCACTGGCAGTTTTCAAGCAGTGTCTGGAGAAACACTTGTCAGGGATACTCTGGGCTGATCCTGCATAGAGCAGGGGGTTGGACTATATGGCCTGCATGGCCCCTTCCAACTCTGATTGTATGATTTCTAAAAGTGGTGAATATAGAGGGAGGAATAAGATATTTCTCAAAGCAGATTGGGTTGGAGTCAAAAGTTTCAAACCTCTTTGGTAGATCAGTAAGAGAACAAGGAGGGAGAAATTAGGGATACCAATTACTTATTTGATAGTTTATTGTCCAAATGGAATACTAAACTTTGGTGTTAAGGTCACCATTTGTTTGGACTCAATTCCAGGGAAAACGTACTGAAGGAAATAAATATATAAAAACCAGAGATTGATGAATTGATGTGTCCATCCTAATGGGATGGACAGATCCTGTTTGCGTTTGTGGAATGTTGAATATAATTAACTGAAGACAAGAGCAAGAGTCCAGTAGCACCTTAAAGACTAACAAAATTTCTGGCAGGGTATGAGCTTTCGTGAGCCACAGTTCACTTCTTCAGATACAGCTAGAATGTGATTCCATTCCATCTATCCTTAAGAAGAGAAGAGTGAATTAGACACACAATGGCAATGTAAATGTCAAAAGGAAGTAAATGACATTAGCAGGTGTGATTGGATTAGGTGTGATATGCAGAAAGGTAGTAGGCATGGAGAAATCAGTATTGGTAATGAGACGGGAATACCAGATTTCTATTCAATCCAGGAGTATGCATTGTCTTGAGCTTCATTATTAGTAATTCAGCAGCTTTTGACATTTACATTGCCATTGTGTGTCTAATTCACTCTTCTCTGTTTAAGGATAGATGGAATCACATTCTAGCTGTATCTGAAGAAGTGAACTGTGGCTCACGAAAGCTCATACCCTGCCAGAAATTTGGTTAGTCTTTAAAGTGCTACTGGGCTCTTACTCTTTTCTGCTGTTATTGACAGACTAACACAGCTACCCATCATGATCTATAATTAACTGAGACTCTTACTACTTTTGAATTGGGAGGAGTGAGCTTGCTTGCTTGCATTTGTCCTTTCCCAAGCTTGGAGGTATTTGCATTAGGTCCTCTCTTCGAAGTGGTGTGATTTGTTGTGGGGTGTGTGGTGCTTCCCTTCTTCCCTCAGATTAGAGAAATACATTCCAATCTACTATTCCAAGGACAAATCAAGAAATAAAATAAAAAGGATGAATAGCCCTTCTGGGGGATCAGTGAAGGGATCCCAGCTATGAACTTAAATGCTGATCTGAGAGCCTGCTCATGGAGTATTCGTGTCTGCTCCTCCCTCCTCCACTTTGACCTAATCTTCCTCCTCCTCCCATTCTCCTCCAGTGGAAGATGAGTTGGGATGGAAATCAAGGTACCCACTCACAATAACCAACTCCCATTCAGTCTACAAAGTAAGCTTCAAAGCATAAGGCAACACATTGCTTTAAAACTTCAGAAGAAGAATTTCAGATAGGTAGTTCCTAGCTTTAGTTCTGCTGGGCACATTTTCTGTACAGAGGAGATCTAGGTCCAGTCCCTGACAACTCCAATTAAAGGATTTCTGGTAGGAGCTATGGGGAAAGACCAACCCCTGCCGAAGACCCAGAGAGCTACTGCTAGTCAAAATAGACAATGCAGAGCTAGGTGGACGAGTGTTCTGATTCAAAATAAAACAGATTAACATATTCACTCTCCCTAAAGAGCTCATAGTCATAGTAATTTGCATATGGTCCCAAGATGGTCCTCATTCAGACAGCTTAAAGGGTAACTACTAAGCTTTATTGGTAGAACAGCTTCATATGCCTTCAAACCATTCTCTTGACCCATATTAAATATGGAGTTGGGAAATAAGGTCAATGCCTAATTATGAATAGGCAGCAATCCTGGCCATCCTGCCTTGACAGTAGGGGGATATTAATATTGTATGTTTTTGTCTGTTTTTATCATTATTTCCATCTATGGGCCGTGGCATATTCTTGATATTTTAGACCCTAGCCAATCTACAGCAAACCATTTCAAAATAATTGTAAAATCCAGCAGTGAAAAATGTTTCACTGAATGGATGTTCATAAAATATAAATATTATGACCTAGATCAATAGGAAGCTGTTATTGCTTAATGACCATGAGATGATCTGCATGTTATAGTTTCAGGAACCAGGCAACATAAAAAGCTGACTTCCTTTTTGTCCAGAGTTCCTGGGCGATGCCTATTATTACATTATTTTGGAAGGGAAGATTTCCCTCAGACAATGCCTGAAGAAGGGGAATGACATGATTCAATATTTATAACGGACTAAACTAATAATAGAAATGCAGGGCATGGAAAATTACAAATCCTTATTTTGCTGTGAAGCTCTGTGAGTGACTGTGGGTTAGTTACTCTCTTTCAGCTTTATATATCTAACAATCTCGTTGTGAGGATAAAACTGAGGTTGAAAAAAATACCCTGAGCTCCATGGAGACAGGTCAGGACAATAACAGGATAGGCAGCATGAGTTATGTCAGGCTTAGTAGAGATACTTGAACTGTGGCTTATCAAAAGAAAGAGTGGGTCCATGTCTCCTGACTACGGTACATCTCTGTTGGAAAGTATATCTCTTCTGGATCCCAACAGTGTAGTCCTAAGCAGAGTTACACCCTTCTATGTTGACTGAATCCAATGGGTATACCTCTGCATAGGGTTGCACTATAAGTAGTTTTACTGACATTTGTTCATTGCTGCTGTTTCCTGTCCTTACAGAAATTTCCTTTTTGTGTGCTGTGCAACAAAACACCTACAGCAATAAATTTAGAGGGTTTGCTCCTGCCTGTCACTGTCTTTAGAACTGCCCTGCTGACCTATGATCTAATTTCACCCCTCAATTGAACACCTTTACCCAACTATCACAGTAAACAAGATTATATCTTTCTGCTTTCCCAGTGACAGAGCCTGAATCTGTAGGGAGTCAATGTGTGAAAGACAATCCACTAATAATCAACAAGGGTTGTTATTTTGATATCTGAGTGAGTTGTGTCATATACCCTCACTTATGTGGGTTTGTGTGAGACAAGAAGCCCCTTTATAAATGATTTTGTAACTATACTGAAACTCCTGTTGTCAAAGGAATCCTAAATGTTTTTCATGCACTCCATTTTTGTTATCAAGTCAAAATGTCTTGTATGCACATAGGGCTGAATCCAGCAAACTATTCAGCTGGCGAATAAGGAATTACCTGGAAGAAAAAAGGAGGGGAATAAAACCTAACCTAAAAACAAAAGCTGGGTACCCAAGGTTGGGTGAAAGGAAAATGTATATAAGTCTGTGTATAATACTGAAAGTATAATTTATTAGAAGCGCTATATAAAAGTTAAAATTATTTAAAAGCATTAAAATAGCACAATGGCATTTCCTGAGGTTGATAACTATAACCACATACCAAACGCGTTTCGGCCTATGGGGCCTTCATCAGTGGTTAATTAAAACCCTTTGTAAACCTGCACACATTTACAGAAATACATTAATGAATACAAATACAAACAGTTCAAACCCAACCAGGCATGTGTATATGTTGTAAATTCTATTCTCAATTACTCAAACATCTGGTATAATAGGTTCTTGTTGTAATACTGGTTAGTATAAGTCTCTCAAATACTATGTGTGCAGGTATCAACCTAGTAAAGCAGTGGGAATTACCACCTAAAAGTGCTATGCTGGGGATCATGGGCTTTGCACAGTCCAAAGTCAACTGGTCGTAGGGAACCAACCCACACAATAGATCTTGTGCTGGGGCCAGAGATGCCATTCTGCTGGTAAAAGTACATTTATGCTTATGAAATGGCACTTCCACTGGAAGAGGAAGGGGGGGGGGATTCTGCTAATTCCTTCCTTCTACTGCAGATGCCCACTTCACCCCCATGCTGGTCTCAAAGACCCCCTGACTCCCAGAATCAGAATTCAGTGGAGCTTGGAGACTGCAGTGGGATGGAAAAAACAGGAAAGTCCCATCTTTCTTTGCAGTATTTTTAATCCAATCTCTGTTCAGAAGAAAACTCATGCAATTTTTATTTGGATTGCTTGCAGTATGTGTTTTTAAAAAAGCTATGGGAAGAAACAACAAATTAGCATTAAATTATTACGGGCAAGAACAAGTTGATTTAAGATACCCATGAGATTGCTTTTCAGCATCTTAATCCTTAATCATGTTAAAGTTGGAATGGCAGATAGAACTGCTTAGTGGGATTAGTGAATGGTGAGCTAAACATCATCAGATCACCAGAATAGATGTAATTTTGATTTTTTTCATCTCCAGTCTTGCAATATGAGTTTCCCAAAGTATTTCATGATATCTTAATTTCGCTCATTGTGCAAGAAATATCACTGAGGATTATTGGGAAGAAATATTGGAATGAAAGGCTCATTTGGAAGGATTTAATCCTTCCAGAAATTAGGAGTACCAAAATAATTAATTGTTGCATGTGCAACATAATGACATTTAGAATCCTCCGGAAATTGAGTTGATACAACTTCCTTAATTTTAAAGGATAGTATAATGCTTAAGAATTTAATCTCCTTTGGGATGGTTTTGGACTCTAGTTTCTTAAAGTTGCAAGGGGGCATAACAGCTTTGCTTGTGTTAACAAATGTAATGAATGACTCATGACTAAATGTAAGAAGGATGTAGACAAGCTGGAACATGTCCAAAGGAGGGCAACAAAGATGGTGAGGAGTCTGGAGAACAAATCCTATGAGGAAAGGTTGAAGGAGCTGGGTATGTTTAGCCTGGAGAAGACCGAGAGGGGATAAGATAACTATCTTCAAGTACTTGAAAGGCTGTCATATAGAGGATGGTGCCGAGCTGTTTTCTGTTGCCCCAAAAGGTCGGACCAGAACCAATGGGTTGAAATTCTATGTATCATATATACACAAGTCACACCAGAAATCCACTAGAAAACAATTTTGTGTAAGATTTTCTTTTCATTTTATATTCCAATATCTTTCTTGCATACTAAGAAAGTTGCAATATTTCTAAAAATTCCAAACCAAAATAGTGCATAATTTTACAAGCACTATTTACAATTGCTATAATCCCCCCAACGGGTTTGACAGTTTTCCTGATTAGTTATGGCACAGTATATTGCAAATGAATAATATAATTTCAGGAAAGCATTGATATACTGTATTTACTCAAAGGAAAGGTGAACATGAATGTAAGACAACCTCCCCTAAAAATGCCTGATTGTAACTTGTATGTAAATGTAAGATGACCCCATCTTTTTTATGGCATTCCTGGAAAAAATATAATGACTTGAAGTAAATACTGTAGATATATCAACTGATATAGCTCCTCATGGTTCTCTATTGTGGTTGGGAGCATTTATTTCCCATGCTGTTTGCTGTGATACATCACCAATTTGGGTGAATTTTAGTTTTTCTGTTAATTTTGCTTGAGACTTTTTTTTTTGCCCAGTTACATTCTGTGATTTATACTCAGGAGTACATTTTGAAAATAATGTTAGATTCAGTATAAACCCCTTAATTGAGACATCAAGGGTCAGCTGGACCCCATTAAAAGTGGGAAGCACAATGTCCCTCAAGACCTCAACCTCTCCAACCAATACTACCTCCATCTTGTCAGGATTCAGTTTCAACTTGTCCACCCTTAGCCATTTAACCATAGCAGTAATACTCTGGTTCAAGATCTCTATAGAATCACTGAAGGATTTGAATAAAGAAATATACAGCTGGGTATTGTCAGCGCATTGGTAGCAGCCTATACCAGAACCACAAATTTCCCCTAAGGGCTTTACAATTGAATAGCATGGGGGAACCCCACAAGGCAAATTCCACACTGATGACTGGTCTCCAAAAGCAACCCTCTGAGACCTGCCATAACGAATGATTTAAACCAACACAAACCATATCCTCAAATCCCCATTTCACACTACCAGATATCTCAATAAAATGACATGATCCAAAGTATCAAAAGCCACTGATAAATCCAGTAAGAGCACCAAAGAGGCACCTTCCTTGTTTGCATTCAGAGGAAGAAGATTGACTAAGGCAGCATAGGGGGAGCTATCAGCTGTAGGGCAGTGTTCGCCCACCACACTACAGCTGATGCCCTATTCTGCCTGAGTCTCAGGCAGTGCAGGGGGTAAGCAAATCAGCTGTAGGATGTTTGGCTCCCCCACTGCCCTACAAATTATTGCCCTCCCTCAACATTGTCTGTGTGATTCTGTGGTGGCCTTAATTCATGCTGCTTTTCCTCTTGAGCTACTGCCAACAGCAGATAACCTGCTGATTTTTACATTTAATCCCCAAAAGAGGTGTTCACAGGCACTGAGCAGGGGATCAATCCCCACCCCCGTCCCTCTTCAAATAAAGCATGTGAGACTCCATTGGCTAGATAATGGTACCCATCCCTTGGGAAGACAGAATGGAGAGGTCATGCCTTGCCTTCATGCTGCAGGTTTTGTCATCTGCTGCCAACCCACTCACCCTCTCTAAAATATTGTGGGAGTAGTTGGTCACCATTTGGGGTCAAGTAGGAATTTTGGGGTTTCCCCCCTGATTGGCAGTGGGGAAGAAACTTTTTTTGCCTGCTGCATGACGTTCAGGTGTGGTAGGATTAAAGTCTGCTTCATCAGGCCTGGTCTTTGACGTTTAGGCCATAATTAGTTTGGCAGGGATGGGGGGGGGTGTTGCTCATGATGGTAGGGATGAGTCATGAGCACCCTGATCCATTGGGCATGATGGATGGCATGTCCTGAATAGGCCATCGCGGACTTTGTTGTGGGCTTGGGAAGGAGTGGCTTTAGTGCTGAGGAACATCTCTCTGAACCAGGTAGTGTCTTTATGGTGTATCAGGGAAGGGGAATGGGGCTTGGCACCTCTCAGAACATTATGCGTGTGCAAGTATAAAACTTGGGCGGTGGTAGCCCCTGGCTGAGTTTGGAGCAAGGGTAGATTTGTTTCTGTAGGCTTTGTTTCTGTTTGCACTCCTCTTTGCCCATTGTGTAGGTGGTCCTCTGTTGTGGTGTGCATGTTCTCGGAAACTCATATTAGGGTTGCCATCCTCCAAGTGGTGGCTGGAGATCTCCTGCTATTATGAATGATCTCTAGTTGACAGATCAGTTCACCTGGAGAAAATGGCCACTTTGGAAGGTGGACTCCATGGCATTATACCCCATTGAAGTCCCTCCTATCCCCAAACCCCATCCTCCTCAGGCTCCACTCCCAAAATTTCCAGGTATTTCCCAATTAGGAGCTGACAACCCTAACTCATATGAGCTGAGTGTCTATTAAGGATCCAGAAAGTGCCTAGTGCAAGAGGCTGCCTCAACAACGAACAAAGAGGAGCATGTGAAACCAAGATATAGAATCCAAGTTGATTTAAAAAAACAACACTACTCTGGTGGTCTCATGGTGGTCTTATCCACCAAACCAAAGGTTTACTGAATAACATTTTGAATATCCCTTCTGCAGCCATATCTTTATGATACCCACTGGACAGCAAATGCATTTGTAAATAGTCTTTGGCAGGGCAAAGCAAACAGTACTTTTTATGGGTAGGTCAATCCTAGGTAAGTTTTATGGGTACGGAAGTTCATAGTATAAAGGTCCCAAAAAGCCCCCACTGTGTGATAGCCACAAATAAGGACAACAGCTAGCATCCGAGGGTTATCTGCCAGAAAGGATTTACAGACATTACACCTAATAACAGTTCAATCTTGCTAGATTCGCGAGAAAGAAGTGGGTTATAAATTTTTCTTTTCCCTAGTAACATTTTTCCACAAAAAAGTATCAGAAACTTCTATTCTATTGACTTGCATTCACCAAAGAATTTAATTTTAAACCTGTCCTAAGATTTGCTTTAGGAGGGTAGCTATCTGCCTCAATGAGTTTGAAATTTATCCTCTCAATTTTGTTTTTGATACTTTTTTGTTATGGTTTCTCTTAGGAAACATAAATCATACTCGGTTTCAGTAAAAGCATAATACATAATATCTGATTACAGAGTATTATTTATTTTGGAACATTCTTCCAAAATAAGGAGTATTCAAATAAATGGCAGCTAAAATCTGCTTTCTCAACACTCTATTCAGCAAGATTAACTATAGGCATTGCTCAGAGGTCATTTTCTGAGATGAGTCATTCAATTATGACATAGATTGTTAGGATATAAATAATTACCTTGAACACTCTGCTACCTGAAGTTAGGGTTGTGGCTGGCAACCAGGGTAAGATTGCAAGGGGACCGTTTCAGCATTGTGCTGATGCTATGACATCACTTCCAGTGTGACCCAGAAGTGACATCATCATGCTGGGGCACCATTCTAGCATTTACCCAAATCTTTATGTAGGGTTGCCAGGTCCCTCTTTGCCACTGGTGGGAGGTTTTTGGGGTGGAGCCTGAGGAGGGTGGGGTTTGGGGAGGGACTTCAATGCCATAGAGTCCAATTGCCAAAGCAGCCATTTTCTCCAGGTGAATGAATCTCTATCGGCTGAAGATCAGTTGTAATAGCAGGAGATCTCCAGCTAGTACCTGGAGTTGGCAGCGATATCTCTATGGTTTAACCATGGAGTTCTAGGCGAATGGTAGCGCATCACCAAATTCAATGACTTCGCTTCCAGGTCATGCTGGAAGTGACATCATGGAATCAGCATGATGCTGATCCCCCCATTTTATCCAGAAGTTTTCACTGCTACACAGCTGGATGGCAGCAGAGAGAACAGGCAGAGGATGAAAGGTCTCCTGCTGAAGTGGAAAACCTGGTCTCTCTACCTGGACTTCTTTGAACTGCAGATGGAATGTGGGTACTCATGTACACTATATGTACATGAGTACAATGGCCATCTCCTAGTTTTAAACATCTGCAACATAGTTTGTAAAAATGTAAAGGGAAACAGGACCTAAAGACCATTAAAGTAGGATTGGGTAGGTTTGGCAAACTGTAAGAAACTGAGGCTTGACTCCTCTGGCAAAAGTTAGCAGATTTTAGACGTGTCAGTATAAGCAAATTTACTTGGAAATGAGTCCTATTTATTTCTATAGGAAAAAATTCAAAATTTCAGTAACAAAAAAGGCTGCCTAAAGCCAATGATGGCACCCCCAAACCTGCTATGTGAAATTTATATAATCTATGAAGTTAAGAGTTCTGCTACCTTACAATCATGAGAAATATGGACGTGTGGAAATGAATGGGCTTTTTCATTTTCTCCCTGATAATGTAGACTTGGATCATACTGTTGAAGGAATTTTGCATTTCCTCCTGAAGTAGATGTGCTAACTGCAATCCAAAATCAAATATTGTGGGCAAGGTAATTGAATGAGTGAATGAATGAATGAATGAATGGTGACTGGCAAACTTCAGCCTTTTGGGGGGGGTGGTTTGATAAAATTATCATCTAGACCCCCTTCAATTTGGCATCATGTCTGCTTTTGAAACTGAAACTCCCTTGATTGCCTCTCTCCTTTCACAGGTAGTGTGCATTGTTTATATTGGCTAGTTCCAAGGTGGCTTACAGTACCATCAAGCAATTTTACTTCTGGACCAATTTTTAGAGATAGGTACTGGGGCACTGCACTCCTGTGGTTCTTTTGTTACCTTACTGATACACTGAGGTGGTACTAGTAGACCCCTGCTTGAGTACTGGAACTTATGCATGGTTCCTTTATGTTCCCCATGATCTCTACATGAAACCTACTTGAATACTGGGAGCATTTATCTATGGGTGGGTCACAACATGCTAATAACACTAATCTCTGATTCTGCTTTTCATCAGAATAAAGTGTGCCAGTAGATTTTCTGAATCACTACATTGAGTGTTAGTTAACACTGTAGCCAACCGGGTTTTGGAGCATTCCTAAAGGACAGATTGGCATTTTGGGAGTGCTGTTAGATCAATGTCTTCAGATGGAGACCCAGCTCTCCTCTGTTATGCAACTAACTAGGTGGGGCTGATTTGCTATCTTTTGTCTTTGTGAGCAGGATTTGGCCATGGGTATCTGTGTGCAGGTTAGATTACTGCATTGCAATCTACATGAGGTTGTGTTTGAAGATGGTTTGGAACCTTCAGTTAGTATCAAATGTGACAAGTAGATTATCAACAGGAATTAATTATAGAAAACATGCCTCGGCAGTGTTGTGATTCAGAGGCATAAGGTACTTTGAAGCACATCAGGGACTTCTTGGGATCCTGACAACCATTTATTTTCTGAGGGAAGAGAGCCATAAAATGCAGTAAGAGGCCAGCGAGAGCAAAGATGTATTTCCACAGGGAGGCAAGATGGATAGCTGTTGTAAAATATGATCTGGGTATTGAGATGTGTGGGATGTTGATGGGGAGATTGGGGTGCACTTCCCTATGTGGAGTAAGTTACATAAAACTGGCTTGGGAGAGACTTCTTTGTTCAAATGCTGGAGGTCGGATTCCCCTGCATGGGGAATCAGTATGTGCATTTGCTCCACAGACATCTGGGGGTGGGGAGTAAACCTTCTGTATTGTCAAGTTTAGCTTAGTAATATTTTCCTGTTCGTTTCATTCAATCTGTAACAAGTAGATGTGGTAGTATTTTCCCTACCTTGTGCTCTAGTGTAATCTGTAGCAATAAAGTATTTTCCTGTTTAAGAGAGCCAACTGTAATTCAAATTCCTTCTTATGTGTCTTAGTTAACATGCTCACTAGGTTCTGTACATGTACACCATCCCCCGCCAGTATTTTTTGGGTTCTAGCTTATTAAACCCAGACATTTTCAAAAAATCCAAAAAAGCCAAATATATATTTTTTTGCTTTTCCAAATAATCTAAAATGTTTGGGTTTAATAAACCCAAACCTGAAAAATACATGGGGTCCCCTTCTATCTCTGATCTCAGAAGTGGCTTAGATCCATATCGCCTGTGGACTCCAAGATTGGGGGTGGCAGGGAACACAGATTTAAGCGCTGCGTGGGACCTCAGAGACTGCAGGTGGGCAGCATCTGACTCAGCCAGCAGGCAAGTAAGGGGGAGGGGAGGGAGGGGTAAAATTGCAGCAGGGCCAAAGAGGCCCCAAATAATACCAAAACAATTCAGCATTATTCAGGATCCACTTTTTTTGGCTCCCTTTTATTGCTGCTATTTTTTAATTGGTAACCCCCTCCCCCGAAAAATACTGAAAAGCTATTTTTTCTTTTATTTTCTAATTTGTGTTTACCAAATGCACACCCTTATTGGTCATGCTTAGACACTCATGCATTGGGGAGAGAGGACTAATTGGAAAAATCTGCCTTTGTACTTGCTCAGAGTCAGCCTTTACCAGTGTTCCCAAAGTCATTGGTAATGTGGAAGGCTTGGTTATTAACTTGGGGTGGTGGCATGATGAAAAGGAGCACACATTATGTGCACACAAATATGCAATGTGCGTGTAAAAAACACACAAATTTAGGGCAGGTTTATGACAGCCATTTCTAAAAGATAACTTTAGTTCTCTTTTATGCCCTGAAAAAGAATTATTTCAGGGCATAATTGAAAGAATGTATCATCTTCAAAGCTCAAAATGGTTTGGACCAAGGTTCCTTCAAGGACTTAGCACCCAGATGAGCCTGTGTGCTGATGCTGTTTGGAAACTTGTTCCATTTTTCTGAAATAGAGTGGTTTTGGTGTCAGGTTAACATTTAAGTTTTCCTCCAGACATTTTGCTGATTTGTTGTGAGCTTTCTTTTTATTTGCTCTTCTGCTTAGAACAGCTCTATAAGGAACATTGTCCATTTCAACTAACATGCCAAGGCTGCTTTGTTGCATCAGGCTGAGGACTTCATGGGTGCCATGACAACCATAGGTGTGTCTCAGATTTGAATAGGCCCAACATATGAAAAAGGACATAAGCTTCTTTTCTGCACAAAGTTGCTTGCCGGTGCTCTGATTAGGAGGCTGGGGTTTGTCATGGTCAGATCACTATCTTCTGAAGGCACACTTGAACTCACTGTCCCATCCCTGCAAGGGCAGTAGACCTATTCAGATGTCCCACCCTCAGACATTAATGGATTCTGTTGGTTTCCAGGCAGTTCTGGGTTTTTTTGAGAGACTCTCCGGGAACTCTGTGGATGCCCTTGTAGCTGACTGGGGCCATAAAGAGTTGCTCCATGGTGTCCTCTTCTATGCTCTGTGAGGCCCCCAACTTCTTGTTTACCAGGGAGCTGAGTGACATGAAGCAGACTGGAAGATGACTACAGCGACACTGGCAGAAGACTTGGGATGAATCAGACAGAGCACATCATAAAGCCCATTTGCAGGCTTATGAGATGGCAGTGATGGCAGCAAAGAAGACTTTCTTCTCTGCCCTCATTGCATCCACAGAATTTCATCCAGCTCAGTCGTTCAAAGTGATAACACCTGTAAGCAATGAAAATTTGGCCGCCAGAAGATTCTTTGCTTTTGCTGACAAAATCTCCCTCCGATTTGAAGTGTCAGAAGTGCCTGTTTGTCCTTTCATAAAGGATAGTTTCAGATTGATTCTGCCTATGGATGCTGACAGGGTCCTTGGGAGTGTGAGGGCAACCGCTTGGGGTGGGAGTGAGATAAATTTAAATAAATAAATCAGTAATAAATAAATATGATGTTTTCTTGAGAACTTCAAGAAAGGAAAGCTTCATTTCTCTTGTGACTGGCCATGCAGTGTTGTGTGTGCCAATTGAGCTGAACTTCATATAGGGATGTATAATCCTGTTTTTTTTGTTAATTTTACCAAAACAGTTGTTTTTCCCCCCAGTGGACTCTACAGTCAGATTGCTATTTTGTTCCTTTTACACATGATTGTAATTTTCTTGTACCTCAAAACATTAAATGATGAGGACAAACTGATTTCTTCTGCTTTTTCAGTAGATATATTTAAAGCCAGGCTTTCGCAGCAGTATTGCCTCAGCTTCTAAAAAAGTGTTCATAAGAACACAAAGAGAAGATGCAATGTGTTGTGACACGTATTTAACTCCTTTCTGGGAGAAAAGGTTGCTAAAAATTACAGACAATACACGATGTGGTAATGTTGACGGGAATGATTAATTAAACCATTGTGTCTTTTTTATAAGGATCTTAAATGTCATATAGTGATTAATTTAATGTATGTAGGTCACCATTTTATCTTGCAACACAAAGGAACCAGATATAGCACAATTGCTCATTCATTTTAGGAAAACTACCTAAGCAGCTAATAAAAGTTGTTCAGTTGAAGAGGTGCTGAATTGTGGTTGGGCATCTAACTTCCTTGTTAATCAGGAAAATATCTGTCCTAATCCTAAAACATGGGTTGAAATAAGCCACGAAAGAAAGCAGCTTTACAGGCCTCTCTGAAATTGCGAGGGATGGGTGCCCTCTGCCTCTCCTCAGGTAAACCATTCCACAGTGTGGATATAACATCTGAAAATAACCTAGCATGGGCTGAGTAGGAATGGACCAGTCTACGAGCAGAGCCAAGAAGAATGCAGTTGGAGTAACAGAACTAACACACAGATTTGCTGTGGGAGATGCTGTCCATTAGGGCTTTACAGGTGAGACCAGTGTCTTAAAGTACACCAGGAATCAAAGTGGCTAGTCCCAGACACAGACCCAGGGCTATTATTTTTTGCACATATTGAAGCTTCCAAGTCATGTTTAAAAGCAATGTATATTGAGCATATTACAGTGGTCTGTTCTAAAGGCTACAGTGGCATGTGTCAGCAGCATGCCAAGTCTCAAGAAGCCCAAATAGGGAACTAACTTAAGAGAAAGATATAACCGAGAGAAGGTTCTCGTGGCAACAATGCCAACCTGCTTTCTATCAGCAAGGCTGGGTCTGAACATATCCCAAGTTCTCTACCTGGCTTGTCAAATATAATTTTACCTCATCCAGTATTTGTGCACCAGTTCTTACTAGGACATTTTAATAAATATCTTGACTCTTTTGAATATAATGCTACCCTAGCTAAAGTTTGCCCTGACCTGGATTGCTGATCCTAGCCCAATCTCATCAGCTCTCAGAAACTAAGCAGGGTCAGCCCTGGCTAATATCTGGATAAGAGACCACCATTGATGTCCAGGGTCCCTATGCAGAGGCAGGCAATGGCAAACCACTTCTGAACGTCTTTTGCCTTGAAACCCTACAGGGTTGCTGTAAATCAACTGTGTTTTAATGGTACTTTCCACCACCAGCTAGAGTTGCCTATTCTGACTCGGGAAATTCCTGAAGATTTGGGGGTAGTACCTGGGAAGGGGGGACTTTGTAAAAATGAGAGAGCTCAGTGGGGATGTGATGCCGTAAAGTCCACCCCGCAGCTGCCATTTCCTCCAAGAGAACTGATATCTGTAGCCTGGATATCAGGTGTAATTTCAAAAGAACTCTACTCCCCATCTTGAGGTTCATAACCCAAACACTAGCCATAAAGTTCTATCAGCGGTTCTATCAGCGATGGGTTTTTTTATGATTTTATAGGAGGATTCAACAGGTATTTTTTGGAATAGTTTATATCCAAAGTGGTAGTAGCATGTTCATTAGACTTCCGGTGAACTAAGTCATTAGACTTCTGGTGGACAACTTGGTTGGGGTGTGGGATACAAAGAGGTCTGAACAATCTCAGATTACTGCTAAAATCCTGTTTCTGCCATTACATGGTCACTTCATCTTATCAGATGCATGCAATAAAGCAGGTAGGAGCCCACAAAAGTATATGCTTCAATAAAGCTATTACTCTTTAAGATGCCACAAAGTTCCTGTTAGGTTTTGCTGCACCATACCAATACAAGTGTTTTTTTTTTTGCCATCATAGAGTTGGAAGGGACCACCAGGGTCATCTAGTCCAACCCCCTGCACAGTGCTTGAAATTCATAACTACCCCCCCACTCACACCCAGTGACTAGAAGATGGCCAAGATGCGTTCCCTCTCATCATCTGCCTAAGGTCACAGAATCAGCATTGCTGACAGATGGCCTTCTAACCTCTTCTTAAAAGCCTCCAGGGAAGGAGAGCTTACCACCTTCCGAGGAAGCCTGTTCCACTGAGGAACAGCTCTAACTGTTAGAAAATTCTTCCTAATGTCTAGACGGAAACTCTTTTGATTTAATTTCAACCCATTGGTTTTGGTCTGACCTTCTGGGGCAACAGAAAACAACTTGGCACCCTCCTCTATATGACAGCCCCTCAAGTACTTGAAGACGGTTATCATATCCCCTCTGTCTTCGCCTCTTCAGGCTAAACATACCCAGCTCCTTCAACCTTTCCTCATAGGACTTGTTCTCCAGACCCCTCACCATCTTTGTTGCCCTCCTCTGGACATGTTCCAGCTTGTCTACATCTTTCTTAAATTGTGGTGCCCAAAACTGATCAAGTCACATCTGAGTTACAGTGACCCCTGGTGGGGTTTTCAAGGCACGAGGAGTTCAGAGGTAGTTTCCATTGCCTGTCTCAATGTCACAACTCTGGTATTCATTGGAGGTCTCCCATCCGAATACTCGCCAGGGTGAACAAGACCAGGCTAGCCTGTATTATCCAAGTCAGGGCACCAACACAGTTACCTCCCTGGAATTTGTCACCCAGCACCTTTGCAATGTTCCTTCTAATTTTTGGTTTTCAAGGCAGAGCTGGCTTTTCATTTTTCCAACTGCTGTGACACATAGATTTTTTCCCCCATTTAGTATAATGAAAGAGCTACATATATTAAAAAGTTACCTCTAACATTATTTCCCTGAAGGTTAGTCTGTCAAGAGCTCTGTTGCTTTTCTGCTAGATCTAGTATCTGCCTTTTTCAGTTTTTACCATTTCATCTTCCGGTTTTATTTTGACTAGGGTTCTGTCAACCTCCATGTTCAAGTAATTTAAATCTCCACTGCAATTTTATGGGCCAATCACATATTAGGAGAATATTGTTTCTGCCCTTGAAAACATATAGAACTTTAATTCAGTACTATACCCATTTGCGTTTTGCTGGGCAGTCTCTAGTACCCTTCAAATTTAGTTAGTGGAGGCATTCCTTGTTGACCCATGGGTGCTACCCCCTGCCTTCGTTTCTATCACTATCAATGCTAACACTTTAGACTTTGTAAGTGAACACAAAAACCCAGGGATTGGCCCCTCTAATGCAGATTATGTTCTGTAAAAGATTGCAAATAAAATGAATATACTTGTATTTGTCTTAAAATTATTATCTGAAAGTCAAACAGAGGAAGGAGGCCAATAGCTAAAGCGAGACAGAGGCAAAGGAGAGGGCCCATTCCAGCTCCAGCAACAGCATGTGGTATATCCCTGTGCAAGTTCCGTTGGAAGCACAGTAACAGGAAATGTATACCTCATAGCGATGTTAAGGAGGATGATAATGATACTTGTAAAGTACTTTAAAAGTTACTGTATAATAGAAGCATGTGTGTGTGTGAAAAGTGCCATCAAGTTGCAGCCGACTTATGGCGACCCCTTTTGGGGGTTTTCATGGCAAGAGACTAACAGAGGTGGTTTCCCAGTGCCTTCCTCTGCACAGCAACCCTGGTATTCCTTGGAGGTCTCCCATCCAAATACTAACCAGGGCTGACCCTGCTTAGCTTCTGCGATCTGACGAGATCAGGCTAGCCTGGGCCATACAAGCATACCTTGGAGATATTGCAGGTTCGGTTCCAGACCACCTCAATAAAGCTAATATTGCAATAAAGTGAGTCACATTAATTTTTTGTTTTGTTTCCCAATGCACATAAAAGTTATGTTTACACTATACTGTAGTCTATTAAGTGAGCAATAGCATTATGTCTACAAAAATGTAAGGCAATAATAATGAAAAAGTTTGAAATATTGCGAGAATTACCAAAAAGGTGACAGAGACACGAAGTGAGCACATGCTGTTGGGAAAATGGTGCCAATAGACTTGCTCGAAAATGCAGTATCTGTGATGCACAATAAAGTGAGGTATGCCTGTAATTAAATTAAAAAGACAAATTCTGTTCACAGTCTTGCAATCTAAATAATATCCCCAGCTAATCCAAGGGCATCTTTTTAAAGCAATAGTCTTAAAACTTTTGAATGCAAGGACTGGTCTCACCCATCTCTTTTCCTTATGCAATTGGATCTTTCTCAGTAATAATGAATCCTTAATAGGATTCATGTTGAATATACTTTTCTCTTCTGAAATTCCTGTCTCAAAAACTGATGGCCAGATTGATCAGGGATCCTGGAGGAGTTTTTTTTTTTCTTTTCCATTTTCTAGGACTGGAGGAGGGGTCACTGGGTATGTGTGTGAGTGTGTGTGGGAGGTATACATTTCCTGCATTGTGCAGGGGGTTGGACTAGAGGACTCTGGTGGTTCCTTCCAACTCTGATTCTACAATACTAGAAGGGACATGACCAGGCTTTCAAGACTGGCAAATGTAGCATGGCTAGTAGTAAATAGTCTTCAGTTACAGCCTTGTAGACATAAATAATTCTCTTAGTGAAGCAACAGGGAGACCAGAACCTAGCCTAGTCTTCCAAAGAGCTATTTGGATTTTCCAGTAAATGAAGATACACTTTTTTATCATCAGTTCAAACATCTCTTCCTCTGAAAACCCAGAAGGGCTGATACTGACATTTTTATATACCATACTCTGTTTAAAAATCAGAATGACATTTACATATCCTTCAAAATGCACATTAGTTTGTACCATTTATTGGAGAAAGGCCATTATTTATTTTGAATTGAAGGCTACCGTTGAAGGCCTGATATATCCCTAGACAAAAACAAGACTATTTTTCAAGATTTTTTATTCTTCTGTGGTGTCATTTTGAAGCAGCACTACATATATCAATCATGCCAGTGTTTATGACTCATACTGAAGTTGTACTAAGAGTTCAAAGAAAGGCTGTATATTCATTGTAGTCCTTGCAGGCAAGAATTTAAATTCTCTGAATAGCAATAAAGTTCACCATACAAGCTTCCTGATAGCAATTTTCTTTTTTGGGGGTGGGGAGTAACTTCCACAGAAGTTTCATAGTTGCCAGTAGAGACCATTGTGGTACTCACTTGACCAGAGTGTGTTGATTCAGGTTCATTGACTGCCTGCAGCTGTACAACAGAATACTCTTTAATCATCTCAGAAATCACAGTGGGGGTGAAAAAAGTTGGCCTGTTTCTAATAACAACAATAGGTGTACATTTACTTAGTACTAGAGATGGACGAGCTCTTACTTCCCAGCTGTCCTTGAACTGACGTTTGACACAGAAACACAAAGTGAGCACATGATGGTGTACTTTTTAAAAAACATGACTCGTATAGATCCTCATGGCAAAAAATTTTTGATGAGAAATTGTCATTGATGGGCATATCATGGGATACGATAAGAGATTTTGGGAAATCAGAGGCTTTCTTTGAAATAAAAAAGTGTTTTAAAGAGATTAATTACATTAGCACATCTTTTCCTGCTCGTCGCATTTGCTTGTCTCAGTTCTTTGGAATTCCTCCTCCATGTTGCTTGCCTGCTTATACCTATTTTTTTGACAACTCCTCATTTCTTAAGAGCTTTTTTTTTTTGCTAGACAAAATACTAACCCTTCCATGGTTATGCAAGGTAGATACATGAACCTACCATATTTGGAAATGACCTGTTTGTGTTCTTCTGGTTCTATTGATTCTCTAGCACTCGAGCTCCTGGAATGTCATTTTTATGAGGATCTAAGATCATGTTATATTATTCCTCTTCTAACAGATTGGACTAGTATCTCTGTTTCTGAGTTAATACCCTATTTATTAAGTTACAGTGATCCTAAGGTTACATTGGCAGTGGCAAAATTTATCTTAGTCCTTATATCCCTTAAACAATAGATTTAGAATTATGCTGTCCAAGATTTATGAATCAAGGAGCTTCAAAGAGAGTAAAGAAAGGAAAGGAATCTCTATTACCCTTAAACACCAGAAAAGCTTTCCGGCTAATTGTCAGGTTTCCCACCAGAAACAGAATCTTCAGTCTTTCATGCACACTGTGCAATTTCAAAATAATCAAAAATCAAAAAATGACCATGTCGAAGTTACAAGCAGAAATGCTATATGGCAAATGTCAGTGCTTCTCAAAATACTTCAGCATTTAACCCATGTGGCAGAGCTCGATTACAAGGCTCATATCAGTGAAGTTCATCAGCATCTCTAATTAATACTGTCAAATTTTAAATGCTCAGCAGCGTATTGTGATAACTTTAGCTAATCTGAAGCATCGTTTACATGAAAACTCTCCCATGAAGGAGAAGCCATAAAACCAAGAGATAGTTTGTCATGTGTGATGACTTCTTATATGCTTCTTCTTGGATAATGGGCACTAAATATGACTTCCTACTGTGCAGGCTAGGTGAAAAGCACAAGGACACAATCATTACACATACCAATATACATATTTCTGACACTTATTGTAAAACGGAAACTCTTTCTGTTGCCTCCTCAGCCAAGAACAGGGACATGAGATGCCAGAAAATGCAACTAGGTATCATTAAGGTCTGATTTGCAGAGGCTATTTAAATGCAACCCTCCCTTTCTAGTGTGAGATACAAACTAACAGGCCATCTTGGTGGCTGCGTATGTGCTGGGCAACCTCACCTTGCCTCAAAACTCAGCTCAGCATTGCTATCCTGCATCTCTTCTCCTTGCCTATAGGTTGACCTGTTTGGTAAGGTGTCAAGTCTCATCCCCTTTCCCTCCTGTCGTAGAACACTTAAAGATCAGCTGAGATTGTCCAGCAACCTCATTTAACCTACTGGTCATAACTAGGGTTGCCAACTCCTGGTTGGGAAATACCTGATGATGCAGGGGGCAGAGCCTGAGGAGGGTGTGGGGTTGGGAGAGGAGAGGGACTTCAATGCTGTAGAGTCCAATTGCCAAAGCAGCCATTTTCTCCAGAGAAACTGATCTCTGTCGCCTGTAGATCAGTTGTAATAGCGGAAGATCTCCAGCTAGTACCTGGAGGTTGGCAACTCTAGGCTTTGTGCCTTTGAATTCTAGTGGGTGGGGCAAATTCCTCCCTGGCATTAATGCTGGGAATTCTACATTGATATGCATGTGAATGCTATGGGAACAAGCCCCTTTTTTTGTCATGTCAACCTGGATGAATTGGTTAAAAACTTAAGGAACAGTAGTACATACAAAAATAATATACTTATACAAGGCAAAGGAATGGTGTCTGGTGTGACACTTGCTTCTGTGGAAAGCAGCACCTGAGTGCTCCTCACCTTGGAGGAATGGAAGAGACAAAAATTTGGAGACCTTGGGAAATCATATAGGGAGTTAATTTAGCAGCACAGGCCCCACAACTTCAAGTTTGCCTTATAAGAAACAAGCAAAACATTTGTTTCACTGACAGCTACTTTCCCCACAGCTGTCCCTAGAAAACATCTTTTTTTTAACCATCCAGAGCCAATTACAGCCAAGAAAAATGCTTCCCAGCACTGTCATGGGCGTTGAATGAGGCAGGAGCTGCCCAGTCTCAAAGTGAGAGTGAAGGTAGTCTGCAGAATCTGTAAGCATCACCAGGAAAGGAAGCTGAATTTGTCCAGGGTCCTTCCCTTGTGACTCGAGCAAGCAATAGTGTGTTTCTTGTGTGTGTGTGAAAGGGAGTGAATGACAGCACTAAAAACTAACATTGTTTCTTACACTGACTGTTGTGTAAATGGATCACTCTCTCACTAATTTTTTTACCACTCAAGGAGTACATATATTTTAATTTACTCTTATAGCAAGAAGTACAAAAGAACAATCCTAGCTAGAGATCAAATTTTTTCTCAAACTTTGTGTACCCTAAACTGAAGAAATGGAGAAAAAGCAGCATGGTATAGCCAGATCTCAACAGATCTTGGAAGCTAAGCAGGGTCAGTGCTTGGAAGGAAGACTCTGCAGAGGAAGGCAATGACAAACCACCTCTGCTTAATCATTTGCCCTTAAAGCCCCTTGCTGGGGTCACCATAAGTCGGCTGCAACTTGATGACACTTTACACACACACACACACACACACACACACACACACAACTGAAAAAAATAAACTTAAAAATATTTTGGAGTAGGCTTGTGCATATCAATAAACCTGAACCAAAAATAAACCCAAAATTAGCCATTTCAGCAACATTCAGGTTTTGGTTTTACAAAACGCCAAAACCTGGGGATCTTTCTAAAGCTGGGTAGGCAATTCCTGAAAAAACCAAACAATTATTTGGCTTTTTCATGTTCAGCTATTGGCCTTTGCTCAGATGCACAGCTCTGTGCTTTCTCCCATTTTTCTATCTTTTTTTTTTACTGGTTTTATTAGGGCCCCATAGTTGGGGCCCTTTTGAGGTTGGGGTCCCAAAAACCTGTTGTCAAAGTGAAGGTTGCCCCGAGTAGAGGCTTTGTTTCCCTGCACTGTGACCATCTCTTGAAATCAGATTTTTAATGACCATAATAAAGGACTGTTCACAGGATATCATTTGCCACCAAATGGTTTCTGTGCCTTATTTTTCTTGCATTTAAGAATTCGGATCAGTGAACACAGGGCGAGAATACGCTCTAAAACTCTTAGAGGCGCCCTCACCAATCATTACCTAGAGAAAGGACATTCGGATAATGACATCCTGTTTTTTGCCATTTGGCAATATAAACCTAGACAATATCAACATCAGGGCATCATCAAGATTCTCCATCAACAGGAATTAAAATACATCTATATTTTTAAAACGTTATCCCCTGTGGGATTAAACAATGAGTTTGATCTATCGAGTTTCCTTTAAGAGGTCACAATTTCATTCAGCTGTTATGAAGTAGTGGTTGAGATTTAAGCTTTACCCTCCGAATTTCAGTTACCAGCCTTCAGATTAAGTGAGACACCATACAGGTAAGCTGGTCAATACTGGTAAGAAATGCTTATTTGTCAGGCCTGCTTTCCACAGCTCAAAGCAGCCTGTCAGACTCTGACTGTTTTAGTTTCGATTCTACCAGGTGCCTCTCAAGGCCAACCTTGCTAACTGCTGAATTCCTGTTCCAGTGCTTTCTCCCGTGGGAACGACTCCTCAGTAGAAGGGGGGCCGCCTTGACCTGTTGTGACTAGTACTTTCCCTTATAGGCCTACCCTGTGCTCCCAATTGCCATTCGTGCCAATGTACCTGTAAGCTCTGCATACCTGTGTGTTTTCCATTAAATCTTTTGGACTCTTTGTCTCTAGATGCTGTTTGTGGGATTACCACGGGACAAGTGCTCACATTATTATAATTGCCTTCTATTATGTAAAAGCATCATGAATTGTTTTTAATTAAGATTGTCGGCTTTTTGTATCTCTGTAGAGGTTTTGGACCCTATAAAAAGTTCTATCAAACTAATTGTTGAATTTCAACTGATGAAGCTTATATGCGAAATGAACATGTATCCGGAAATGTCATTTTGTTATTTGAAGCTTGTTCTGAGTCTACTATGAGGAACTATTGTCATCTGATACCGTGAAATTTGGATTATTGATTTTGAACACTGAGGAAGAATGAACCATTAGTCTGAACTTTGAAATCAGCTCAGCAACCTTTTTTGGAGAATATATCCTTTGAAGAAAATATTTTATTTCTGTTTGGAACTCTGGACATTGGGACTTCTAATTGAATTTATCCTGGTAAAGCAACCAGGCACCTCATGTATGGAATGCATCATAGTTTAATTATCTTTCAGTTCCTAAGTGTTATGGTATCTGTATTTGAGTGTTCATAGCTGTAACAGTAGTGCTTGTTGAATTATATTTGGTAAAACTATTTAAGTATGAGCCTGTGCTGTTGTTAAATTTAACCTATGGTTTTTCTGCATAAGTAGCAAATTATCAGGTTAGTACCTGGAAGTTGGCAACCCTACTCATGTACCCACCAGACAAGCTGCTTTGATCAATGGAACAGTCAAGGGGGACTCGAGCAGCAACGCATGGGAGAAGACTTTCCTTAAGATGTTATGCTGATGTAGCAAAATTACATTGTAATCAGTATGACCAAAGATTTGTTCTGATGGGAGATTATTTCTGGTGAAACCCTTCCTGGCACATGAAGGCTGTAAATGTTCTACACCTCTTCCACTTAAACAGCCAAGAGGCATAGGGAACAAAACAAAACAAGCAAACCAACACTCACATTCTCAAAGTGTCCCCTGCAAGATGGGGAAACTGTACTAGCTCATCAATAGATACTTATTCAATGGGGGAACACAGGGTATGTATGCACTGGGGGAAAAGGGCTCCCATTGACCTCAAACAATGCATGGAAAAGAAAATTATTCCACCTATTGTGCTGTCCAAACATTACTTGGAAGATTGGAGCTAAGACAGATGACAGCAGAACAAACAGTAATGCCTAACCAGTGATAGTGTTCCAATGCAACTCCCTACGGTGGATGGGTGAGCATTGATGATACTGCCATCTTTCCCAGCAGGTGGATCTGCAAGTGTAGACATTACAGTAAGTATATACCTTCTGACATAGTGGGAAGCTTAGCTAAAGTGCAGGGTGGGAAAGCGACCAGCTCAAAGCAGAAATGTTAATGTATTGTCCTTATTTTGGTTGATGTTAAAATAAACTTCCCAACTAGGGCTGTTGGAAAAAAAATCGGTATAGTTCGGATTTGGCCGAATTCAGCCCATCTGGATTCGGGACCCACTTTGGGTCCGTGCAATTCGGCGCAAATTCAAAGTTCAGGAAAAAAATTTGGCCGAATAAAGCCATTAAAAACACTTTCCGTGGCTCCGGGGGGGCATTTTTGGGGGTAGAGGTCCCAAACTTTCAGCGGAGCTTCAAAGGACCCTTCTTGCCAGACCCCCCAAGTTTTGTAAAGATTGGGTCGGGGGGGCTGAGATATGGGCCCCGAAATGGGTCCCCCCACCCTTAATGTGCATCTCTGAGCAGAGCTTGCCACCCACGCACAAAGCTCCAAGCCCCGACAAACAGCTGAGCTGTGGGGAGCAAGGGCGGGGCAGGTGCGAAGAAGTTTGCAAAGCAGCACAACCATGCAAAGCAACACGTTTGCAACCATGCAAAGCAACACCTGACACCTGGGAGTTTGCAAACCATGGAAAGGGACAGAGGCAGCTAGCTATGCATAATGAGCAGGAGGTGGTTGAATTTCCCCTTTTGCATTGGACTTGAGTCGGGACCAGGCCAATGCATTCTTTAAGTCACCATTTGAAAACCAGTATTGAGCAAGCATCAAAATAGAGACTCGAGGGGGCACACACACCCCAGGCAGAAGGGGAGAAAGCCCCCTTTGGTTTCCCCCCCACCCACAGAAACTGCTCCCTC
Source organism: Euleptes europaea (assembly GCF_029931775.1). NCBI lineage: Eukaryota > Metazoa > Chordata > Lepidosauria > Squamata > Sphaerodactylidae > Euleptes > Euleptes europaea. Next base: position 46,472,993 of record NC_079312.1, on the reverse strand, counting down.
CCCACACACACACAGACTCTGCTTCTCCCCCCCACACACACACAAGAGAAAAATTATAGATTAAAGCCCCCAAAGGGGTCTTACTGTGGCTGTCTTCTGTTCCATCAGGAGGGGCTGGGAGGAATGGGTAATCCAATACGATTCTATTTAAGCACAGGAGGTTTTGCCTTGGATTTGCCGCTCTGGAGATGCATACAGGATCGGGTGATCCATTCATCCCAATAGGGAAAAGGGGAAAGCCCATATCTCGGAACCCCCTGACCCAATGTTTACAACACTTGGGGCGGTCTCTTAAGAAGGCTCGTCTGAAGCTATGCTGAATGTTTGGGGGCTGCACCCCCAAAAATGCACCCCCTGCAGCCATGGAAAGAAAAGGGGGAGCCCATATTTCTGCCCCCACTTAATCCATCTTTACAAAACTTGGGGGGTCTCTTAAGAAGACTCATCTGAAGCTATGCTGAAAGTTTGGGGGATGCACCCCCCAAAAAGCACCCCCTGCAGCCACGGAAATGGAAAAGGGGGGAGGGAAAAGGGGTGGAGCCCATATCTCGGGACCCCCTGACCCAATGTTTACAAAACTTGGGGGGTCTCTTAAGAAGGCTCGTCTGAAGCTCTGCTGAAAGTTTGGGGTCTCTACCCCCAAAAATGTGCCCCCTGCAGCCACAGAAAGGAGCGAATGTGCACACACCCCCACGAGGATTTCTCTCTCTTTCTCTCCCCGACAGGGCCGTGCAGCAGCTGATTCCTCCAGTACTCAATCCTGACTGATTGGCCAGAAGAAGACCCAGCTTGGCCACCGATTGGCCAGGGGAGAATGCTGCTTACTGACAGTTATGCTGCTGCGCCCCGAATTTGCCGAATTTATTTGTGAACTCCTGAACTCGCTGAACTCGGCTCCCCCGTTTCCCCGCCATTTTTGAGTTTGGTTCGTACCGAACTAAAAACCACTGAATCATGGGAAATTTGGCTGTTTTTCGGTTTGGGCTGAACCGAATCGACAGCCCTATTCCCAACCCTATTGCCAACTCTGGGTAGGGAACTTCCTAGAGAGTTGGGGTTGCAGCCTTGGGAGGGCAAGGTTTGGGGAGCAGAATGAGCTCAGCTGGATATAATGCTATAGACTCCATGCTGCAAAAGAGCAATCTTTTTCCAGGGGAACTGAACTCTGGAGATCAGGTGTACTTCTGGGAGATCTCTAAGCCCCACCAGGAAGTTGTAAGTCCTGCTCAAGTGTGTACATTTTGACTTTTCCAAGAGTGTAAATGTAAAACATACTTGGGGCTTCTTTGTAGTATACTTGTGCTTTTCACTGAACTGAATTTTTTTGGTACTCCTTTATATCTCTGGGTACCTGGCGCTTACACAAGGGTATTGGCAGGGAAGAAGGCTAGGCTCATGGAACAGTATAAATGCTTCAGTGTCACCTTTTCTTCTTACTACATTTGAGTCTTCAGAATTGCTTTCTGGATTGAGAGTCCCTTCCCCCCCACCCGTCTCATATCCAAAATGATTGTAGCTGGTGGAATACTCAGAGCCAGCGTGGTATAGTGGTTAATAGCAGTGGTTTAGGGCGGTGGACTCTGATCTGGGGAACCGGATTCGATCCCCCACTTGTCCACATGAGTGGCGGAGGCTAATCTGGTGAATTGGATTTGTTTCCCCACTCCTACACATGATGCCTGCTGGGTGACCTTGGGCAAGTCACACTCTCTCAGCCCCACCTACCTCACAGGGTATCTGTTGTGGGAAGGGGAAGGGAAGGTGATTGTAAGCGGGTTTGATTCTTCCTTAAGTGGCAGAGAAAGTTGGCATATAAAACCCAACTCTTCTCCTTCTCCGCATTATACCATGTAGAGACCACATTCTTCCAGGATTTCTCAAATGTTGATATCCTTTGTCTGGTGGCATTGCTTTTTATCACTGAGCTAGCTATGAACCAGTTTCTACTATTATTTTCTGTGACGCTGCTCTTGCAGTATGCATTCTTCCCTGTATGTGTGGCCTTGTCATTCTCCCTTGCCACATGCTTATTTTAATGCCAATGCAAATGTATGTGAGCTCAGCATAGTGGCTGTAGTCTATGTGGAATCCCTCCATTCCCCACGGGGACTTGAAATCTTGATTTTTCATTTGGATCATTTATAATTCCAGTCTTCTCTACTGTGTGAAATACATTGCTCAGCTTATTACTATGATGTGTTCCTTTCCCCTAGCATATACAGATCAAGAGCTAAGCAGGCACCAACGTTTAAACTTTCTCTGCTATTGTGAAGGGACGGAACATTTATTTTAACTCAAAGTGTTCATAGCCACCCTCCTTTTGACTTCTGGTTTTACTCCAGATAAAGCTACTTACATGAACTTAATGTCTTCTTTTATCCTGCTTATAGTGAGGTCACCGCTGTGAGATTTATTTGATTTCACAGTTTGGCTAATTAATTTGCTCATTCTGAGCCTTTGCCGTCAGTGTTGCTTCTGGAGAAGTACTCCAGATTTTACTTGGTACAGTGCATCTGGAATAATTATTACCCCCACAGAATTGTTATTATTCAAAATCTGAAGGGAGAGGCAAATTTCCTACTGTGATAAAAGGATTCTGTTTTGGTTTTATCAACAGAAAACAACTATATGTAGTAAAATGGGGGGGGAAATCCCTTAAAAATATTAAGCAGCACATACCCTTCCATGTCTTCTGGTCTCTCGGTCACTTTCTTTAGTAGATTTATTTTGAGTTTCACTGCATACTCAGAACTGAGCCATCTCTCTGTGATGAGAGCTACATAGCAGCCCCAGCAACAAAAACAAATTGCTCACCATAAAAACATTACAGAGAATTACTAGCACTTTTGAACATCAATACGCTGAAGATTCCTTTTTTTAAAATTAGACTTGAGGGGAAAAATAATAAAATTGAGTCAGAGGCTGGAGATCTAGTATCTTAGATGATCAAAGGAACTAAAGAGATATAATTTGGACAATTAATGAATATGGGGAAAAATTAAAACCAGCTAGAGAGCATGAAGGATGTTAACAGGGGGAAAAAAAGAAAAAGTTTACTGAGTATTACCCAGCAGTGTTTACTAGAACTAACGAAGTGAAAATGAACAAAAGCAATTTCTGATTGGGTATCAGGAATAACAGCTTCATGGTAAGCTCTTAGCTTTGGGACTACAGCTGTTTTTCATTGAAAGATTTGGAAGCTTGACATATTCATCTCTCTGTTGGGCAAAAGAATGGAGGGGAAGCCAGAAGGAAAAAAAAATCTAATTGGTAGGATGAGAGGAACTTGGGATCTTTATAGCTGGCTACTCTGTCCAACATTTTGTTCAACCCATTAACTTTTTGGATTCAGTCCTATGTCACAGCCAGGCTTATACTTTTAAAATCCAGATTCTAGCATCACGTACTTGTCTCTGGGAAGTTAATGTTCATCTTACTAAAATGTGGTTGGCTGTGTGGGCCACCTGGCATCAAAAGCCTTTTGATATTTAACACTCCATTTTGGCTTTGCTTTCCTGCAACTAATTACTCATCCTTCTTATCCCCATTGAATTATAATTTTAATACTTTTTGAACTCAAATGAAAATGTAGTCACTCAAAACACTATTGTCTAATAACAGGCTAGACTGACATTTTTAGATTCAGTTCAGTCATCCAGCCATTGAATCCTATGAGACAAAACTGGCTTTTAAATCCTAGTCCTGCAACTTTGCTTAGTTTGGCCAGTCTGACAGCTGTTGTCAGTGCTACAATGTCTGTTGCCCAGTTCTGTATCTCTGAGATCTGAATTGACAAGGCAGGAAGAGTTTATCTTTCTCGACTCTGTCTAGTCTACCAGGTAGGGTTGCCAGGTCCCTCTTAGCCACTTGGAGGAGGTTTTTGGGGTGGAGCCTGAGGAGGGCAGGGTCTGGAGAGGGGAGGGACTTAGAGTCCAGTTGCCAAAGTCCAGCTCCAGGTGAGCTGATCTCAATCAGCTGGAGATCAGTGTTAATAGCAGGAGATCTTCAGCTAGTACCTGGAGGTTGTCAATCAAATGTAAGCAGCACAGTGGCCAATCAATAATTAGAAGCACATTAGTACAATGCCATATATATAACTATAAATGCATGCAAAAATAGAAATAGCAAGTCATAAGCATGAGTTGAAACAAAGCTACTTACGTACAGACCACAATTCCATGACAAAAAATATCATACAGGTGAACCTGCAGATAAATGGCAACCATATAGCAAGTAAAAAAAATTCAAGGACAGATGCCCAATTAAAGGTGCAGTGATGCAATGCCAGAAGCAACCCTCGTAATACAGCTAGGAAGATATTTTCCTTCATATGATTTCTGCTAGTAATGCTAGTGTCCAATTGAAGTCGTAACAGCGAAAGTCCAATTATAGATGCGAAAAGGTATGGCCGGCTTCTATGCCTTTTCGAGCCACCAGACTTCCTTCATCAGTCGCAGGGATTAGATGAAATTGACACAGGCTTCTGTGTGTTTTCTCTTATACAGTAAGAATTGCTAAACAGGGGCACTCAATGCCAAGCTAAAATAAATAAATGACAAAGTAGTATCCACAGTATAATTAACGTACATTTTGTCAATCCCATGGAGTAAATATACATATACATACCCTTTTAAGTGGAGGTACTATGTAGTAACTGTCCTTACCAAATACTTGCTAGAATGTCTTTAGTGAACTAAACTTCCACAATAGGTCTGTAAAGGGGTGCTCCCTAGACATTCACCAAAGTTTGGTGAACTTTGCAACAGGGGGTGAATTTTATGGGCCTGCAAAGGTCACCCCCATCCTCCAGGCATTTGCGAGCCGAGCTGTCCATTGGTTTTCAGGTTCAGAAGTTCAGTGTTGCTGAGGACTGGCGGAAAGAGCTGATTAGCAGGCTGGCACCTCAGAGTCTGGGGGCTCCCTTTGTATTTGGGGCACATAGCATGATGTCCATGCAAATAAGAGCTCTAGACCTGAGAAAAATGGTTTCTTTTCCTGAAAAATCTTCCCCATGCTATTGTCTGTGATGAAAACAAACAAATACTGTCCTGAGCAAATCTGTCCTGGTAAAATGCCGTTCTGGTACAAAGGTACTTCCACTGATCCTCTTCCCTACATATTGCAGCAGTAATTGCCAGGAACATATACAAAACAACAATGCAGCAATGAACAATGCAACAACGAATGTGTGTGTGTAGCAAAATTAGCAAACACTGTATAATATGCATATTAGGCTGTGTAGATTTGGGGGACTAGAATGTGGCAACTTCAAGGGCAGGTGTTTAGGGACTTATAAGGGTATAACTTCACTTAGGATAGCACTGGCAGTCACCATTGTTCAGGCATGATACATCCCACCATGTCCTCCAGTATATAGTTTCTTTTGAAACATCTATCTAGAATCTTTAGAATGATCTGGAAGCACACAATGCTGCGGTATGGTGTTTTTACATAGGATGTATGGAAGACCAAAATATCAGTTTAATGAAATTAGTAAGTTTTATAACTAATGTTATAGAAACTGTTACTGTAACAAAAAAAATCACTGTAATTTTCTTTCAGTACACTCCTGTGCACAGTTGCTCTAGTTTAAATCCATTGATTTCAATGGACTTAGTTTGAAGTAACTCTGCTTAGGAATTTCACTTCAATGAAATAGTTATTTGTACACACAATGATTTATACCAGTGCTGATAAGTAATTTGCCCTTCTTCAAATCAAGTTATAGGTTTTAGTTTATGGGGTAAGTAGATCCTGTTATACTATGTTAATGAATTTATGCCCTGTGATTTTATAAAGTATAAGGAAATACAAGTTCCTTAATATGTCAAAAATCCTATACATTTAGAAATATTTGTAATAAAAACTAAAGGAGAGATTTGATAGGTTACAGATTTTTTTTCCAGTTGCATATTGAACTGTTAGAACCCGAAGTCTGAGATTAAGTTTTTTGAAAAATATTGATTACTTACATTGATGCATAGCAGGATTAAGAGTGCCTTAGGCAAGCAATTATCCATTACATTTCTATACTTGCACAGAAAATAAGACATTTTCCCTCAAGTTAAATAATTCCTGCCGAGAAAATCAGGTACTACCTCATTCACTAAACATCAAACAGAAATATTTGAATTCAAAAATCATAAAGTGTGCAAACTGTATTCAGAACAGGTCAAAATAGTGGCTAAGAAAATTATATCTGTAAACATGATGGAAATTGACTGATGTTGGGCAGGAGAGTCATTTGCAAAGCAGTTACTTGTGACAGTACAATTCTTAGTGAAACATCTATGAAGATAATTTTTTATCTGTAAAATCAACTCAATTATAGCCAATTATTGAAGACTTCATAAACATGTCCAGGATCATCTCATCTAAGCAGGGCTGTGCATGTCGGTAAACCCGAACAAAAAGTAAACCCAAAAAAGACCTTTTGGGGTTTTTTGGGTTTAATTTAAGCCTCATATTAAAACTGAGAATCAAATCTAAACTGGATAGCTGATTGCCAAAAAAGCTGAATAGGTATTCAGCTTTTTTTGGCTTCAGCTTTCCCCAGGCTTTTTCCTTTGGGAATATTTTTATGAGCTCGGGGGTGGGGGGTGGGGGGGCAATTTTCAAGGTAGAGTCACCAAATTCACAGTATAGCTGCAAGGGACTCTTCTTGCATGAACCTCAAAGTTTGGTAAAATTTGGGACAGGGGGTTCAATTGTATGGGGTCCTGAAAGGGTTGGCCCTCCTCCATAGAAAAGCATGGTAAATGTTACCATGTTTTCTATGGAGGAGGGGGGCAACCCCTTTGCGGGTCCATAAAATTGGACCCCCTGTCCCAAACTTTACCAAACTTTGGGGTTCATGCAAGGAGAGTCCCTTGCAGCTACCCTGAAAATTTGGTGACTCTACCTTGAAAAATACTCCCCAGAGCTCCTTAAAAAATCCATATACACTATAATGGACTCAATTTTTTGGGAAACCCGAAAATAAAGCTGAAATACCCATTAACCAGTATTTGGTTTATTTCAGATCACCCCCCCCCCCCCACAAATGGGTTCAACAAACCTGAACCCGAAATTTACCAGAAACATTTTTTTCACACCCCTTCATCTAAGCAATCAAAATTATATCAGAACTTTTTAAGGTGAAACAATGACTTTCCCATTCAGCATTCATGTTATAGAACATCAAATATCACAGATTTTTTTACTATAAGTTATATGGGTTCCAGTGATGCAAATCACTAGGTATTAATTTTTTCTAACATTTACATCCTTGCCTTCTCGCAAAGAACCTTGGGCAGTGTACATTGATTGGAAAGGGAGAGCCATGTTAATCTGTCATAGCAAAATAAACCAGAAGGACACTGGCATCTTAAAGGCTAACAACATTTATTTCAATATCATCTCTTGTGAGTCACAGCCCACTTCTCCAGATAGAAATGTGAAGGGAAGGTTGTACTGGAAAAGCTTATGGGGTAGGCTTGGTATGTATATATACAGTCATCCTAATTTATACTCAAAGTAACTTCGTGCTTGGCAACTCCAGGCTTGGCAAGTTATTGATTGTCAGAAAGTCCTCCGGTGAGAGGAGATTGAAAATCCAATATATCCCGTGCATGTCTAACTTTCTATCCACTACACAGCAATGGATCCGGAGGATCTCTTCCTATGCAGTGGCTTCACTGTGAACACAGAGCAAGGGCTGCCCCGTATCCTTCTATCTGAGAACAGTTTGTTTGTAAAACAGGGCAGATACTTTTCACATGGACCTTTTTGGTCATATTGGAAGTCTCTAGATCGTCATGCTGTGGCATTAATGTTATGAAATTTGATGTCAGGCCTGGTTTAGGGCTTTGATGACTATTGGTTCAGTAGAAGATTAGTGCCACCACTCCTCCTGTTGCAGACCAGAAATGCCCCCATACTTTCCTGGGCAACAGGGGTTTCTTAGGAATGGCATGAGGAGCAAGATTTGTTGTAGCAAAAACCACCCTCCCTTTCTGCCCACAGAAATCTTTGATGGGATACAAGCCACTGACCGAAACTTTTGTGAATGGCAGATTAACCGCTACTTGGAAATGTGAAGCAGTTGAGTTGACTTTTCTAACTGGTATTCTTGTTTTGTGTGTTGGGAAAGTCAATGAGAAAAATTTCTTTATTTACTTAGGAAGGGTAGAAGATAAACAGAAAGACCCTCCAAGTAGCATTCCTTTGAGAATACTGTCGCCTGTATTGATTCAGTTGTACACTGATTGTTGATAAGGCCTTTGGCCCCATGGACCAGTGTCGCACTATAGTTTGGGCTTTCGGGACACTGATCCTATGAAAATCAGAAGACTAAGTTAATCCATAGCCCAAAATGACTAATCTCTATTTCAGTTCAGACCAATTTACTTTATTCTGGTCCTGTTTTCTAGCAGGTATGCTTATAGTATTCAGTATTTTATTGTACTAAAGTTTACTATTATTGCATATTGAATATGAATAATGTGCAATAAACATTTCTTTCATTTGTCTCTGGTGATATGAAACTAATTGGAAAAAAAATTCAATGTTATCCACCTGTATTTCCGGTAACCACCTAAGCAAATCTGGATATGAAAAACAGTTCAAAACGGAGGCATCTACAGTTTTATTTTTCTCTGGAGGTTTAACAGAAAAGAATGAAGCTATTGTACCTCTTAACATAAAGCATCAAAATGGATGCTGCTGTTATATTATTCATTGCAACCTTTACAGGAAATGAATGGGCATTTCCAATAGCTAATAGACAAAATGACAGATTTGTGGACCACAATATAATTGTTGCAAATGAGAATTGAAGGTATCATTTCCTTATACTCCTTCACACAGTCAGATCCAGTCAGTCTGGCCAAATCATCAACCAGAATAAATTAGGTTCAGCTCTGCTTGAATTCAGAACAGCTTTGAAGATATGTAATGGCCTACAGTCCTAAGAGTTTAACTCCTGCAGCATCAAATACAATTAGATCCTACTTATCATGGAGGCAGTAAATCTCTGGCAAGCCTAATAATTCAAATAGCAGGGGACAGCTTGCTTGAGTCAACCCTCCCATAACTTAAGTCCATCCAATCTAGTCTAGCCCTCTGGAATAGCAGAGGGCAAATCTTTGTCTTCTTCCTTGTGGAAGCCTTTGAGAAAATTGAAGACAGTAATCATATGTCCACTTAGTCTGCTCTTCTCTAAGCTAAACATATTCAGTTCCTACAACGTTTCCTCATGGGATTTGTTTTCCAGTCTCCTGGAACTGGATTTATGCACAAACCAAGTAAACTACAGTTTGAGAACTCAGATTATGAGGGGCATCTAAATACAACCCCTCATAAAATTATTAAATTGTGAGGGAGTTTGCTAAATGCCTCCTGAAATTAAGATACCCCCCCCCCAAAAAAAAACCTTCCCACTCTGCTAGTAAACTGATCAAAAAATTGATAGATTAGTTTGGCAGGATTGTTTTCAAGATGTTTACAAAATGATTGCTTAATATGTCTGTTCTAGTATCTTCCCTAGAATCAAAGGTCTTTATGCATGGCTGTTTCACTCACTATCACCCCCTGACAACTTCGGGTCTTTGTGTTGATTATGCCCACGTTTTCAGAGACCTGTTTTATCTCAAATTTGAAAATGTGGACAAAACATGGGGAAAGGCAGAGGGGGAGCTAGATGACCTCTGATGTTCGGAAATGGCATTCAAAGTCAACACAAAGACCCAAAGTCATCAGAGGGGTGATGGCAAGTGAAACAACCATGCATAAAAAACCAAAGTCAGTGAGAAATTTCCTGGATTTTCCTCACTTTTCCTTTTTGAAGTTCAAGGGAATATTTGCTTGTTTCCAGTCTCATGGTGCCTCACTGGGCCTCCATGATTTTTTCAGAAACCAAAGAGGCACCAAGAGTACAAAAGCAAGTTCCTTTAGTACTCTCAGTTGCAGAGCATTCAGTGCAGAAGATTTGAACTCATTTAAGGTACCTAGCTATTCCCCAAGCAACTCATTCTCAATCTTGGGGTTTATTCCTGCCCCTTCACCATATGTGTTACTGTTACGGTTGCTAGGTCACACACATCTCTCATTTTGGAAAAAGGCTGATTGCCTCATGGTATCTCAGTCAAAGTTAATCCGTTCCACCTCCTCTTTGTCACCTATCCATAATCATCACAGAGCAGCAGATCCACTATTCCTTTCCCTAGGGCTGTTGATTCTGTTCATCCCGAACCGAAAAACAGCCGAATTTCCCCTGATTCGGCGGTTTTTAGTGCAGATGGAACCGAACTCAAAAAAGGCGGGAAAACGGGGAGCCGAATTCAGCGAGTTCGGGGTGTTTGGTGAATAAATTCAGCAAATTCGGGGTTCGGTGCAGCAGCATAACCGTCAGTTAGTAAGCAGCATTCTCAGTTAGTTAGTAAGTCTGTTAGTAAGCAGCATTGGCCGGGTGGCCAAGCTGGATCTTCTTCTGGCCAATCAGTTGCAATTGAGTGCATGAGCCCAGATGCTGCGCGGCCCAGCCGGGGAAAGAAAGAGTATCTGTTTGTGTGAGAGAGAAATCCCCTTGGGGGTGCTTTTGCACATTTGCTCCTTTCCGTGGCTGCAGGGGGCGCATTCTTTGGGGTACAGCCCCCAAACTTTCAGCGTAGCTTCAGAGGGGCCTTTTTGCAAGAATCCCCAAGTTTTGTAAAGATTGGATCAGGGGGTCTGAGATATGGGACCCGAAAGGGGTCCCCCCTTAATGTGCATTTTTATTCCATTTACAGCACACATTCGCTCCTTTCCGTGGCTGCAGGGGGCACATTTTTGGGAGTACAGCCCCCAAACTTTCAGAAAAGCTTCAGAGGAGCCTTCTTGAAGGAATCCCCAAGTTTTGTAAAAATTGGATCAGCGGGGGCTGAGATATGCCCCCCTTTTCCCTATTGGGATGAATGGGATCAGCCGATCCTATGTGCATCTCGACAGCGGTGTTATGGACGGATCACAGATCAGTCGAACAAAGGCAGCTAATAGCAAGCAGTTTATTCAGGATACATGACTGCAGTTCATGGAGAGAAAGCACAAGGTGCTGTCTCTGAAGTCTGTGATGCAGCACAGCTCAATTTATAGTCCCGACCCAGCATGTTCCCTCTCTCCCTCTTTGGCCAATGAAAGGCCACACGAAGAGTTTACATTCTACCTATCACGACGCTTGTTCGGTTTTTCTGCCTGGATACAGGATGGCTCCATTTCACTTACATGTAAACTTCACAACTTAAAATGGCGTTGTCTCATTAAACTTATCTAACATAATATGGTGGCGTTTTTACAACCAATACACATAACTTTCTATGTAATTTCAAAATGTCATTTCTTCCATATCAGCGGCAAATCCAAGGCAAAACCTCCCGTGGAACCGTATTGGATTACCCAGTCCTCCAAGTCCCTCCTGATGGAACAGAAGACATCCACAGTAAGACCCCTTTTGGGGCTTTAATCTATAATTTTTCTCCTGTATGTGTGTGTGTGTATGGGGGAAGCAGAGTCTGTGTGTGTGTGGGAAGAGGGAGCAGTTTCTGTGGATGGGGGGGAAGCCAAAGGAGGCTTTCGCCCGTTCTGTCTGGGGTGCGTGTGCCCCCTCGAGTCTCTCTCTCCCTGGTTTGGGGGGGGGGCTTCAGTTGTGTGTCCTCAGGTTTTCCCTCATTCATAAGATCGGTTAGGTCTATTTTGATGCTTGCTCAAAAATTGTTTTCAAATTGTGACATAAAGAATGCATTTTCCTGGTCCCGAGTCCGATGCAAAAGGGAAAATTCCACCCCTCCTGCTCCTGATGCTTAGCTAGCATGCCTCTGTCCCTTTCCATGGTTTGCAAACTCCCAGGTGTCAGGTGTTGCTTTGCATGGTTGTGTTGCTTTGCATGGTTTGCAAACTTCTCCTGTCCCTTTCCATGGTTGGCAAACTCCCAGGCGTCAGGTGTTGCTTTGCATGGTTGCAAACGTGATGGTTTGCATGGTTGTGTTGTTTTTCATGGTTTGCAAACTTATTCGCACCTGCCCCGCCCTTGCTCCCCGCAGCTCAGCTGTTTGTCGGGGCTGGGAGCTTTGAGTGGGCGGCAAGCTCTGCTAATTGCAAATGCACATTAAGGAGGGGGGACCCCTTTCGGGGCCCATATCTCAGCCCCCGCTGATCCAATCTTTACAAAACTTGGGGGTTATTGCAAGAAGGGTCCTTTGAAGCTACGCTGACAGTTTGGGACCTCTACCCCCAAAAAATGCCCCCCCGGAGCCGCGGAAAGGTGCAGTTGTGATTTTAATGGCTTTATTCGGCCGAATTTTTCCCCGAACTCCGGACCTCATGCCGAATTGCATGGACCTGAAGTGGGGGAGTTCGGACTTCGGCATTTCCCAAATAAAAACGGGCTGAATTTTGCTGAATTCGAATTTTACTGAATTTTTTTTTCAACAGCCCTACCTTTCCCACTTCTTTCAAGCAGACTAGGAAAAGCCCTTGTTTCTCTTAGTATCTCTTATCAGCTTTATCTCATTTTGAATTTTATCTTTCCTGACAAATCCAGGATACTCATCTGTAGACATCCCTAGTGACCTGCCTCCCCCTTCATGACTTATTCATGATCTTCTTGCTTAAGGTGGTGTTCCATTAGAGCAGAAGCAGCTCCTCAGATGGAATGGCTTTCCCATCTATGAAGGAGGGGAGAGGGATTTTTGCTGATTCTCTTCTCCTGCTGCAGACTCACAGTTTGCTCCCCACATGGTTTCCTATAATAGAATAGAATAATAAAATTGGAAGGGGCCATACAGGCCATCTAGTCCAACCTCCTGCTTAATGCAGGATCAGCCTAGAGCATCCCTGGCAAGTGTTTGTCCAGCCTCTGCTTAAAGACTGCCAGTGAGGGGGAGCTCACCACCTTCCTAGATAGCTGATTCCACTGTTGAACAACTCTTACTGTAATTTTTTTTCTAATATCCAGCCGGTACCTTCAAGTACTCTGGCACTTGAAAAAGTATGGGCAGGGGGGAAACAAGATTGCCTGGTTCAACTGCACTGTGGGATTGGGCCCTTGTAGCATTTTTTAAATGGCCAACTTCAGCTTGAACATTGTGTTGGCTCCTGTGGGTTGGACTCCTGGATGCTGTAATGTCTCATTTGGCCCTTAGTGTATAGCCATTGAAAATCATGAATATTATATTCCAGTGTCTTTCTTTTTATTTTGCTAAGGTTCTTAAGGTGTCCCCAACCCCCCAGTTGTTCCTGTAGTACCCAAGTCCCTTTCCTTAGTTTTACTTGGTACTCACTTTCATGTTTATGCTTCCACCTTGCATGGAATTCAATTAAAGTCCTCTTGATCAGGTTTGTCAGGCTTCCACTAAACACCTTCCTCCCAGCCTGCAGAATGCACAGCCCACCTCTTACCAATAATCCTTAGACTGGCTGTAATCTGACAAACCAAACTTCTCTCAGCATTGCAACACCATATCTTTAGCCAATCATTGACCTCTGATTGTATCTCTTGCAGGAAAACCTGACAAGAAAACCATCTAACACTTCCTTCCTAGACCCTCATAGTTAGTTGCGATACATCCATAGCTGTGCCCAGCAGCGTTATTTCCTGCATGGATGATCAAGAAAGTATAATGATCGGTGGACTTGATGAGTCTCAGCAACCTGTTGGCCACATCCTGGATCTATGAACCAGGGAGACACTTTAAGAACTGACAGGTCCTGATGGCACATAGATGACACTTCTGTGTCTTTGAGAAGGGAGGCACCAACTGCTGCAACACTTTTCCTCTTCTTCCTGAAGGGTTTGGTAGAATCACCTGTGTACTTGAAGGGCTGAGAGTCTTCCTTTCCACATGGCACATCCTGCTATAGCCGACATACATCAAGATGCTCAGCAAAGTCTCAGCATGGCAGTTTCTTAGTTTGATTGGTTCAGATTGTCTTTGAATTCTCCTCCTCCCGACAGTCACTCTCTTCTATGAAGTTTCCTTCTCCATACAGATCTTCTAGATACAATTAAATAATCAGATAGATCAATTAGATTTAAGGCCTATTCCAACTCCATGTTGATTGTTAGGAGACTTTCATTTTGATACTACATTCATTCTTTCTGATCTATTATTTTAACATTCTTTTTTATTTATTATTTCCTCCCAAAGACTTGGAGTGGGCAGCAGTAATTTAAAACATATGTGTTGACATTTACTTGTAATCTCAACATTTTAGGATGCCAGTAATATTTTTTTTTAAATCTGACATTTACAATAAGCTATGATGAACTACCAAATGCCTTTGGCAAATAGTTGGATTTAATGCGGGAAGTCCCCTCATTTGTTAGTAAAATTGACATTTTGCCAGGACATTTTAGTGAAAGTCCAAAATAAATCCTGTGCCTCAATCATTTTTTAAAATTTACTGGTAGCTCTTAAGACCTTCCAGGAGCCTTCAATGAATGATGTGATTTCATCATCCTTGTCTACAGTACAAAGTTAATATGCTTCTTTGTCGAAGGCTTTCACGGTCAGAGTTCGTTGGTTCTTGTAGGTTATCTGGGCTGTGTAATCGTGGTCTTGGTATTTTCTTTCCTGACGTTTCGCCTGCAGCTGTGGAAGGCATCTTCAGAGGAGTAACACTGAGAGACACTGTCCTTCAGTGTTACTCCTCTGAAGATGCCTGCTGCGGGCGAAACGTCAGGAAAGAAAATACCAAGACCACGGTTACACAGCCCGGATAACCTACAAGAACCAGTATGCTTCTTTGTTTCTGTGATGGCCTCCTATGTTTTTGGAGTAATTATGTGCATAATTATGTGTATTATAATAAACCTTCCAGCTCCCCTTCTTCTGCAGTGGTATTTTATGGTAGTGTATTTAAGGCTTTATATTGATGGCTGTAGATTAGTAGGTTCCCTTTTGTGAGATAAGACTTATTTTTCTTTCAGGAACCTGAAATGCTTGAGGCAGGATTTTAAAAAGAACAACATTTGTATGTTATTTTTCTTTACAGAATGGTTCGAACACTTAAGTAGTCACAGACATGGGGAACAGTAATGTTATAGCTTGGGTTCAGGTAAATATTTTCTTCTTCACAGGTTATAGGGCCAGAAAGCTTTATATACAATTGAATACAAACATTCATAGAAACCTTGCAATATCTCAGTACTGAAGGATAACTTTTCAGTCAGGAAAGATTCAGGGACTTCCCCTTGAGAAAATTAATTTCTTTCAGACGTCTACAGCTTTGACAACAGTTTAGAGCCAGTGCCCCCTTCTGAAGTATAGATTTCAACCAGATTAGGACCCCTTTTATGCATGGATTCTAATCTATAAGGGGCTCTGATCTATTAGAGTCTGACTTTACCTTGGAGTCAGACTCTCCTTATAATAATACATATTCTCCCTTTTCAAGAGTCAAACTACCAACTGTAAGTTGCCAACAGTTTCCTCAGCATTCCTAACTGCTCTCTGATTGGATGTTGCTGCAGCCTTCAAAACTTCTCAGGCATTTACATGGGATTGGTTGTTTGACAGACTCTGCAGTTACAGTATTGTTCACTGGTTTTACATTATTCTGCATTGAAATTTGTAAGTGGAAAATAAAAACCAGCAATAAAAACAGAACATTAAAAACATGTCTTGGATTAAATGATATAATTGTAGAAATAAGAGAAGCCACAGTTGATGGAAATCTTTCCTTAAAATATTTGCAATGTAGAGTACATTATCTTTCCAGATGACACATGGAAAATATCTCTATAAAGAGCTTTCTGCCACATTAGCTCAGAAGCAATATATCTTGGAACATGAGATGTTAGAACAAACAACAAAGCAGGTGAGTTTAGGGCTGTTGAAAAAAAATTCGGTAAAATTCGGATTTGGCAAAATTCAGCCCGTTTTTATTTGGGAAATGCTGAAGTCCAAACTCCCCCACTTTGGGTCCATGGAATTCGGCATGAGATCCGGAGTTCGGGGAAAAATTCGGCCGAATAAAGCCATTAAAAACACAATCGCGCCTTTCCACGGCTCGAGAGGGCATTTTTGGGGGTAGAGGTCCCAAACTTTCAGCATAGCTTGAGAGGACCCTTCTTGCAATAGCCCCCAAGTTTTGTGAAGATTGGGTCAGGGGGGCTGAGATATGGGCCCCGAAAGGGGTCCCCCTCCTTAATGTGCATCTCTGACAATGGGGGTTTGCAATTAGCAGAGCTTGCCGCCCACTCCGGAAGCTCCCAGCCCCGACAAACAGCTGAGCTGGGGGGAGCAAGGGCCGGGCAGGTGCGAAGAAGTTTGCAAACCATGCAAAGCAACACGTTTGCAACCATGCAAAGCAACACGTGATGCCTGGGAGTTTGCAAACCATGGAAAGGGACAGAGGCAGGCTAGCTATGCATAAGGAGCAGGAGCGGGTGGAATTTCCCCTTTTTCATCGGACTCGGGACCAGGAAAATGCATTCCTTAAGTCACAATTGGAAAACCAGTTTTGAGCAAGCATCAAAATAGACCTAACCGATCTTATGAATGAGGGAAAACCTGAGGACACACAACTGAAGCCTCCCCTCAAACTAGGGAGAGTGAGACTCGAGGGGGCACACCCTCCCAGGCAGAATGGGCAAAAGCCCCCTTTGGCTCCCCCCCACCCACACAAACTGCTCCCTCCCCCCCCACATACACCCACAGGAGAAAAATTATAGAGAAAAGCCCCAAAATGGGTTTTACTGTGGATGTCTTTTGTTCCATCTTCTTCGCACCTGCCCCACCCTTGCTCCCTGCAGCTCAGCTGTTTGTCAGGGCTGGGAGCTTTGGGCGTGGGAGGCAAGCTCTGCTAATCGCAAACCCCCATTGTCAGAGATGCACATCAAGGGTGGGGAAGAAGACCCAGCTTCGCCACTGATTGGCCGCAGGAGAATGCTGCTTACTAACTGACGGTTATGCTGCTGCGCAGAACCCTGAATTTGCTGAATTTATTCACCGAACACCCCGAACTCGCTGAATTCAGCTCCCCGTTTTCCCGCCTTTTTTGAATTCGGTTCCATCTGAACTAAAAACTGCCGAATCAGGGGAAATTCGGCTGTTTTTCAGTTCGGGACGAACTGAATCGACAGCCCTAGGTAAGTTGCCTTTGTTCCTTTTCTGGAAGTTGATAAAAGCTTGCTATTGCTGAAAACAGAATGCTTGACTATCAATGCCACCCTACGCATTGTTACACCCTTCTAAGTTAATTTCAATGTAGGGGTGCACAATCAAATACTGATACTACAGTAAAATGCCCAGTATTTCAAGTATTAGATCAGATGGCAAAATCAAATGTTGCAAAAGGCCCACCTAATGATTCCTGATTCCATTATTTCTTTTACACTCCCAATCAGGAATCGTGTTGGAAAGGTGGCAGGGGGAGAGAGAAAGCATGCCTTGGCTGCAGCAGGTTCATAGTGAAATGGCCCTTCCGAAAGGGCACGGTTATCATTTTAACTAAATTGTAAATATTGTGTCAATATTCATTAAATCAAATTTTCCCCAATACAGCTTTCAGAAATGATAGTACTCTTGACATTCAATGAAAATGACAAATGTGCCCATCCTGATTTTCCAATACAGAATTAAAATGATAATTTTTGTATTGCACATTCATACTTCAGGGGACTGAGAAGGGTGTAACTCTGCTTCCTATTAAGGGTGTGGCCCAAGAAAACTTTAGTTATAGTTTTGGATATGGGAGGACATCTTTACTGTTATTCCTGATTTTGGAGTTGGACAATACCAGGTTCTGGAATGTTGGGACCCTTATTTTCAATGGGGGAACCAATCTGAGGGCTTGATGCAGCTGTTTTTAAAGTTAATGACACAGAAAACAGTTCCCTAAAGATACCCTAAGTGCAAGAAGAATGAACAAATGAGTTCAACTTTACAGACCTTTAAAGTAGATGTTCCTGCGCCTACTCTCCTCACTTATTCCTGGGGAGGGAGGTGGCAGAAGTCTTGCAGGAAAGCACTAACTGCTAGAATTTTTTTTAAAAAATCTGGATGCATCCTGGTTCATGCAGCGGCTGTTGGAATATTGTGGTCCATTGTCTCCTTTCACAAAATAAGGAAGGCATCCTTTGCAGAAAACTGCCCCCCCCCCCATTATTACAATCTTTGAAAAGAGTTTGAATTTTTTTAAAAAATAATACAGCACATGTTAGTATGATTGAATGTTATGAATCAATTATCCAGTGGTAGGCATCCACTAGAAAGATACACTGATTATTTACTACTACTATTTAAGGAGTTCCTGATGGCTGGGGTCACTTATTCCTCTGAAAATATCATCTAGCTCTGAGGAGAAGCATTAAAAATTCCTTCTCTGGAACTTGTCTCCACTGTTGATTGGCTGGCAGCACTCTTGATCACTTGCACGGATTTAGTTGGAAGGGGGAATGATGTTGCCTGGGAAATCAGGAGAATCAAAGAAAAACAACCTGCTGCCACTGACAATGGTAAGCACCCAAACCCGAAAAACATCATGGATTTTTGAGGGGTTGTTTTTCTTAATGCCTAAGAATTGTATTGTATTTGCAATTCCAGAAATCACAGTATCAAAACACAAGAGAATTTTTCATGTATATTTTAAGCTCACAATTTGGGGATGCATACCACTTATCATTGCATTGTTAAGGGACATTAGTTCCAGTTCTTGACTATATGCTAGTTAGATGCTATTTATTTACTATATATTAATACTGCCTTTCAATTTAATCTTTTCAAAGGGGTTAATAAGACATTCAAATAAGATTTGCTGGACAAATCTGAAATGTTATTCTCTTCTTTATAAATCTGGAGGTCTCCCTCCCTCCCTTGTAAATGTTCACACATTTTCTGATACTTTCAAAAAAATTTCCTGCATTTTGATGTGCTTTATCCTTTTGAATTAACAAGATAACCCACATATGCAAGTAACTGGGCACATATGAAAGTATGAATCCTAGAATCATGTATTTAGTAAGACCTTCCCATCTGTCAGCACAATAAACAGAACACTCTCCTACACAAAATATTTGCAATCAACAACGTTCTTCCAGTGACTACATTACGTAAAAATTAACACATGTGATATCATTGTATAATGCCAGTTGCTGGGAAACAAAGACAGGGGAAGGTTGTGCAGTGACAGGGTTGCTTCTGGACTCACCCAAGCAACACCAGCAACCTTCGGAGCCCCACCAGAAGGGAGGCAGTGGAGGCAACTGTGAAAGTGGCTCCAGCACAGATGGCCCAGACAATGTGGAGGGCCTCTCTAGTGGCAGTGGCAGCAGGACACGAGCTGATAACGTCAGTACTGGGTGCTAATGGGCAAATTGCATTCCACAAATAGCCAGGAGCACACTACCAGCAGCAACCCCAGATTGGAGTGGGCCCAATGGAGGCAAGATCCAGCCAGAGCGGGGAATGACCTTGTCTGGTTGATCCCCCAGCCCAGCAAGGGACGGAATGGTAGAGGGGTGTTTTCTTTCACAAGGCTTTATATGTCTGCAGGGGAGCAGGGGTTGACTGAACCAGCAGGATGGGGGAGTGGTTGTATGGGGGTGGGGTTTGAGAATCCCATTTATAAAGGGTTCGGCAGCAAGTTGAGGTGGAAGGGTGGATCCGGCTCTAAGGTGGAGTACGTAGGAGTCCCATGAAAGGAGAAGAACAAGATGATGCAACCCCTTTTCTTCCTATGCTGAGGCCTTGTGAACCCTCTTGGAAGAACTGGACAAGATGGCAAAGGGAGAGGCCAACATTTTGAACAAGGGGGAGCACCACACTACCGCCCCCAAGTACCCAACATTATCAAGTGCCACTCAATTTATTAATTTGTTCAAATATTTATATGCTACCTTTCCCATTGACGTCCGTAACATAAGGCAGTTTACACACACACACACACATATACACAAATGAAACCTTGATCTGTAGTTAACTGACATTTTAAAAAATAATTTAAAAAGCAAGGAAAACACACCCTTCCCTCAAATTAATACTCTTTTTATGAAGTTAACAGCATAAGGCACACTTCAAAATAGCAACTTTATGTTTCTCATGGAAGGTGGACAACATAGGGCTCCTCCACACCTTTTTGACGTTCGATAATGCCACAATTGCCACCCCAAAAGAGTGGGCCTGAGCTGTGGCTCAATGGGTAGTTTAAAGGGAAGACTCAACCAGGAGGAGGCTCTGAGGTGGCAAACAGGCTCATAATAAGCAAACAAGTAAAAATAGGACATAGAAAGCACTCCAGACAAGGCAGATTAATTAATTAATTAATTACATATGTTTATGATAAATGAACACAGTAAAACAGATCTCAGGCATATATTCAATGAGACCCTTGGGCTTGATGGACATCAACCAACTTCTTAATGTTAAGATTTGATTCTTGTTTGATATATGCTACTTATAAAGGAGAAATCTAGGATTTATGAGATTTTGGCTCGAATTCTATGCACAGGTTCCTTGGTGTGTTTGCAAAAGCACCCACTGTTTGCCCAATGAAAACCATTGATTTGGAGACGTTTTGATGGAAGAGGAAGCAAGCCGCACAGCAGAGACTTTCTAGTGAGCACGGAATTCATTCATAGTATCCAAGCCCTTATCTTCAATGTAGTGTGAGTGGTAAGAAACAGTTCCCCTTTGCTTGCTGACAAGAAGGTATTGCAAATGGGGAGAAGGGGCTGTTTAGAATCCCAAACACCTCTATTTGCCTCTAAAGTTCTGAATCCCCCCCAAGATTTATAGAGCATCTGAGAGGGCACATGGCTCCCATTAAGAATAATTGTACTAGATAATGGCAATGTTGTATTGGAATATTTCATGCATCTGAATGTCTATAGTTTTCAGGATGCTTCATCTACAACTACATTCCTTTTTCATCAACAATCATGCTTGAATTAAATAAGTCTTGCAAGAGCTAAAATCCATTTTTCTTTGATTCCAGTGGATTTTATAACACAAACTAAAAAAAAAAGAACTAAGAATAACTAGATTGGTTAACATCCCTGATTGACATGTAAGTACTATGGCTGTATTTATACCAAGAGTGTTTATGGATGTGAAACTTTCCCCTCCCCTGCAAGTTCCTTGAGGAATATTTCTCCCTTGAGAAATAACAGTAAGGAAAAGTGCCTCTAAGCATTGGCAGGGTACTTTTCTTTCCCTCCTCCCAGGAGAGGGGCCGGGGCTCAGTGGGAGAGCATCTGCTTGGCATGCAGAAAATCCCAGGTTCAATCCCTGCCATCTCCAGTAAGGATCAGGCAGTAAGTGACATGAAAGACCCTTTTTCTGCCTGAGACTTTGGAGAGGTGCTGCCAGTCTGAGTAGACAATACTGACCTTGATGGACCAAGGGTCTGATTTGGTAGAAGTCTGTTTCATGTGCTCAACTTCTCCCAGTAGCCCATTGTGACTCTCTCCCAATAGGACTGATGCAGGTGGGTCAGGAGAGCATCTTGCACAAAATGCCATTGGGTACAGGAGGCAGCACTGAGGGCCAAAGTACATGTTTGAGTGGACATGGGTCCAACCTGTGGCTGCCAATGCCAATGTAGAGGAAAATTTCGCCATTTAAAAATGCTGCAAGGGCCTGATCCCACAGTGCAGCAGCAACAAGTGATCTGGTTGCCCTGTGCCTTTTAAAGTGCCAAAACAATATTAAAAAGTGCAGTGAATTCTTCGTAGCTGCATTTTGGAAAACCTAGCTATCAGGAGAATGCGTATGATGTCACCGGCTTGGAAAAAAACCAGATAGGGCTTCTGTTTACCGAAATTAGCGTCACTTCTAGGCTTGCGCACATGAAACAAAGTGTGGAGCGTTCCCAGGCAAGAGAGGACTATAATGTGAAATGCACTGCAATCCTATTCTGTTACTCCAGTCTAAACCTGTTTAAATCTTCTAACTCTGTTAGGCCTGCACTGGTAGAATATTGACAGCTGGGATTATGGCAACTGCTAGGTGACTGGAGTTGTGGGAGGCAATTGTGTGAATGAGGTGAGGCCAGAGTTTTTTAGTCAGATAGGTTTCTCTCCCTTTCCTGATAAGCAAAACGCATGACACATCTACACCTTCAGCCAAAGAAATAAACAAAAATAAAAATAAACAACATCCTGGGGCTCAGGTGTCTTGCTGGATTGACCTTATATTATGACAGGCTGCACTGTTGTGTCCTAACACAAGTCAATTCTCTAACGCCAGAATTAAAGGCTGAGTTACTCAATATATCTCTAAAATTATCCTATTATCATAACACTGGAAAATAGAACATTGATCCATCCACATAGCAATTTAAGAGTTCCAGTTTTATGGTCTTGTTCAGATAATTTATTGAAAGTTCCTCCCCCCTTTCTAATTTATGAAACAGACAGTTGCCTAGTGTAGTCAGAATAAGAACAATTTGGAAAAGGACAAAAGCATCCAAAATGATATGAGAAACAAAATGCCTCCTTGTTGAAAATTTCTTTTTTATATGCCTCAAAGGGTTTCCAGTGTCTACTTTTATTTATTTATTTATTTATTTATTTATTTATTTATGTAACCGTTTACCCCTGATTTTCTCCCATTCTGGGGAGTCAAAATGGCATACAAAATTTAGTTGCACCTATCACTAATCCAGTTTTGGTCAAGAAAAAAAAAAATCTGGTCAGAGATATCAAATAAAGGGAATCACTGTTATGCAAACAGATGTCCCCAGGCTGAATTATCAGCTTCCATGAGAAAGACCTTTTCTGCAGGTGACCTGGAGAATGGAGTTGAGGCAGATATTCTTTGTGATGGCCTACCCAGAGGTGGTGCTGGCTGTTAACATTCTGGAAGGAAGTGCCATTGTGAGTCTTGGAATCTCCTTTCTCATCCCTATGTCATTGCCCCGAGTTACATCACGGGGGTTTGTTCCTAGGGCTTGTTGAACCTTTGCCAGCCTTGGTTCACTTTGCCTCTGTCCTCCACAGGAAATACCTCAATTTGTCTTTTTTTCTCTTGCTTACCATGCATGCATGGAGACAGGCAGATTTTATCTCTCTTCATCTCCTTGGCTCTACTGCTCTGTTCCTCCTGCTTTCTCTTCTTGGCTCTGGCCCTCCATCCCAAATTTCTCAGCCTTCTGGTCCTATATTGCCAAATGTGTTCTGGTTTCTCTCATCTGGCATGGTAGCCAAACAAGACCCACCTCGTGCCATTCTTTAAACAGTCTGGCTCTCCTCTTGCCTACCTTGGATCCTGGTGTCCTTCCTTGATTCCCGGCTGCCATGCTGAGTGGGTGCAGCCCCAGAGGTAAGGGGCTGCACTTGTTGACAATATTCCTATACACATTAGGAAATGGATGGAAGGCAGAAAGGGCCTATTAGGGATGTGGGGGACACACACACCCGCTGCTCCACTCAAAATTGCTTGCATTGTTATGAAAATCCCTGTGGAACACTCAATAATTTTTGGGTGACTGCAAGTGTTGCTCAGGATGTAAACACACACACACACCTGTCTCCTCAGCCTCCTGTCTCCATTCCCCAAGCCACAAAATTTAGCAATGCAAGGCATCTGTATTGTTCCAAATCTTCCCCAACATCACTTCCAGCAGGGATTAATGGGAACTATAGTTTTGCAATCTCCCAAATTCATTCAGAAGGCGGAGAAAACTATATTTCTATCAACCCCATTAATCCAGTAGTTTCTGATCCTGTGCAAATAGAAACTCCTAGACAGGTGCATATGAGATGAGGAATTCCACCAAGTGTGCAAATGCAAATTTATTCAAAATACTTCTCATTGTAAATCATGAACAAATTATCAGTGTAAATTGATAGAAGTGTCTAATTGAAGAGGAAGCATAAACAGTTTAAGGTTTTTTTTTCAAACATGTTATATGTGAAAACTGTAACTACCATAATTTAATTGTAAGCATTAAGCTCTAAGAAGTATTAAGAAGAGTTGATTTTTATACCCCACTTTTTGTCTACCTTTATGGAGTCTCAAAGTGGCTCACAATCTCCTTCCCCTCCCCCTCCCCACAACAGACACCTTGTGAGGCTGAGAGAGTTCAGAGAGAACTGTGACTAGCCCAAAGTTCATGTGTACTAGTGGGGAAACAAACCCGGTTCATCAGATTAGAGTCTGCCGCTCATGTGGAGGAGTGGGGAATCAAACCCGGTTCTCTAGATTAGCTGTTAAGGGAATTAGATGGGGTCTCCTGGTTTTAGTGGGGGAATTTAGCTACGGAGACATTTAGAGCACTGTGAGAAGTTATCAAATGGAATCTTTGCCCTCTGTATATGGGGGATGAGCAAATCAGTGGGAAAAGCTTGCAATAAAGAAACATTTGTTTCAAAAAGAAAGGGTTTTTGTTGAAGGGATTTAAAAGGTGTACAAGTGCACACAAAACAGAATATGAGAACACACACACAAGATATATAGGCAAAAGGGATAGGGGGGTTATATCTGCCTTTCAGAGGAGGAGGATGACATCTGGGGTAGCAGGTGCATGGGGCAATTCACAACCAGCGTATCTCGCTAAGAAGAAACCACACAGCAGTAGTGCGGGACACAGGGTTTGGGTCCAAAATCAAGTATAAGGAACCATAGCAAATGGCGATATTTATACCCAATTTCTGCCCTGGAGCAGGGTGACTACACTGGCAGTGGTGGTCATCGAGAATGGACAAAGGCTGATTGCTTTTTGACAGGAGGCAAGGGAAAGTGTAAGAAAATACTCTAGTGTTTATGATTAGTGTTAAGTATCTGCCATTGATTTTGAGATGGAAAAAGATATTCTGAGATCTATTCTCAGGAAAGACAGAGGGTGCGTCATGGGTGCATTGACTTCCAATTCTGATGAGATTACCTGGCCCTTCAGCCTTGAGGAGGGAGGTTCTGAAGGGAGTCTGAAGGGAGCTTGATTGTTTCCAAACTCTGGGGTGATTAGCATACCTATTGCAAGGAAAGTGTAAATACAAATGCTTTCCTATTATATTTCCTATTGTTGTGAGGTTTGCACCTGGCATTGACCTTTGGAAGGGGGGGTCACCAAGGACTCCTGTCAACCTGTTCAGAGCTATTCCAAATACGGGTGCCAAGTGACTTCCATTTTGTCTTTGGCAGCATAGCAGGTCCTGCTCTTGTGTTTCACTCCATTCCTGTGCCTCTCTCCAGTGGGTGTCAGGTTAAGGCTAGGGCAGGTAGGTGACCCAGTATAGCGTCCACTGCTCTTAACCACTACACCTCACTAGCTCAGGTTGCTGCTAGCTATTGTTCTGTTTGATTTTGGATAGTGACCATAAGTGCTGTCAAGTCACAACTGATTTATGGTGACCTAGGGTTGCCAGGTCCCTCTTCGCCACTGGTGGGAGGTTTTGGGGGCAGAGCCAGAGGAGGGCTGGGTTTGGTAGGGGAGGGATTTCAATGCCATAGAGTCCAATTGCCAAAGCAGCCATTTTCTCCAGGTGAACAGATCTCTATGGGCTGGTGATCAGTTGTAATAGCGGGAGATCTCCATCTAGTACCTGGAGGTGGGCAACCCTAAGGTGACCCCAGCAAGGGGCTTTCAAGGTAAGTGAGCAGCAGAGGCAGTTTGCTATTGCTTTCATCTGCAGGGTCTTCCTTAGTGGTCTCCCATCCAAGTACCAACTCTGCTTAGCCTCTGAGATCTGATGAGCTGTGCTATATCATATCACCTTCTTTCCGATATTCCCTTTCTATTTAACATCAGGACTATCTCGGTTAGTTGTTGGTTGTATGGTTTTCACTGTGGTTATTTTTTTAATGACTTTGATAATTGCCCAATGGATGATCTTCTTTGGAGCTGGGATTGAACAACTTCTTGAAAAACCACTAGAGTGTAGGTAAACATTTTAGCAGATGAAAGAAGCAGATTGGGACTGGATTCAGGAAGTGGTGAATGGGTGAGGTTGAATGCTGGAGCTTGTTCTATGTTGATTCCAAGAAGACATGACTTCTAGAATAGAATCATAGAATCATAGAGTTGGAAGGGACCACCCGGGTCATCAAGTCCAACCCCCTGCACAATGCAGGAAATTCACAACTACCTCCCCCCCCACACACCCTCAGTGCCCAGAAGAGGGCCAAGATGCCCTCCCTCTCATCATCTGCCTAAGGTCACAGAATCAGCATTCTAGAGCCCTTTGTCATGGTAAAATGTTAGAACATGGGATTGTCGTCCTTGACACTTGTCACTAAATCTGGAAAACTGGTAAAGTTTCTTATGGGAAACATACAGCTATGTTGAATCACTCCCAAGTTTTTACTGGCATAGTTGTATTTGTTTATAATGTATGGTTTTCATTACTTTAAAAAGTATATGACACAAAAGCTCGTTTCAAAGATTCAAAATAGACTGCTACAAAAGTACAACCACAAACATATGTACAATTTCACACACATCAAAATGAAAAAGAAATCTCCAGAGTCTACACAAATAACTATTTTTCTTCTTCTTCCTGAAATGAATCTTTCCTCCTGCCATTTGTTGTTTAATAACTGTTTATATATAGGATTCTTTCCTTTGTTAACCTTTGTTCCGATTGGTCTACATTTTCTCTCCTCACTGTTCTTCTGCATATGAAGTAGGCAATACTGAATTCTTTGCTGGTGTTGGTGAAACTTGGGGTCGAGTTTACCAAATTCATATCATGTGTCTATGAAGGATATCCCAATTTAGTTACATCCGTTACACCAGGGGTTCCCAAACATTTTGAGACTATGGGCACCTTTGGAATTCTGACAAAGGATGGTGGAAACAACCCCAACTTGGCTATTTTAGGAGGCAGAGCCAGCTACAAAACTTCAAGATACATATATATATATATAACTCGAATAGTAACTCTTTAACATTTCAGGCAGAAACTCTTTTTCACAGGATGCCTACTAATCTGCATAGCCAGTCAGAAGTCTTGCTTAACTAGCCCCACCTACTTTCTAAAAACACTTTCTAAAAGCACTTGACCAGCCTCAGGAAAAGTGTCAGCAGGCAGTATGGTGCCCATGAACACCACATTGGGGACCCCTGCATTATACTCTCCTAAGTTCCTGTATATATTGATTTATGTGAATCATGTATTAATTGCTTTTTCACCAAATTGCTGATCTCAGCAGTGTACAAATATAACTCCTCCCCATCAACATAACATAAGATTTCATAAAGTTACATTCAGTCGAATCTCAACCAAAGACCTCTACAACTCAGAATACAGAAAAG
This sequence comes from Euleptes europaea, assembly GCF_029931775.1. NCBI lineage: Eukaryota > Metazoa > Chordata > Lepidosauria > Squamata > Sphaerodactylidae > Euleptes > Euleptes europaea. Next base: position 46,445,783 of record NC_079312.1, on the reverse strand, counting down.
GTATATAAACATGTAGCCAGTAACAGACCTTTCAACTTTAACCAATCTCATTTTTTTAAGGTAAAGGTCCCCTGTGCAAGCACCAGGTCATTCCTGACTCATGGGGTGACGTCACATCCCGACGTTTCCTAGGCAGACTTTGTTTGTGGCATGGTTTGCCAGTGCCTTCCCCAGTCATCTTCCCTTTACCCCCAGCAAGCTGCATACTCATTTTACCAACCTCGGAAGGATGGAAGGCTGAGTCAACCTTTAGCCGGCTACGTGAGACCAACTTCTGTTGGGATCGAACTCAGGTTGTGAGCAGAACTTTTGACTGCAGTACTGCAGCTTCTTGGACGCTTCTTGAAAGACCCCCCAAGTTTTGTAAAGATTGGGTGAGGGGGGGCTGAGATATGGGCCCCGAAAGGGGTCCCCCCACCCTTAATGTGTATCTCCGAGCAGAGCTTGCCGCCCATGCACAAAGCTCCCAGCCCCGACAAACAGCTGAGAGCAAGGGCGGGGCAGGTGTGAAAAAATTTGCAAAGCAATACAACTGCAAAGCAACACAAGCATGCAATGTAACACCTTTGCAACAGTGCAAAGCAACACCTGACACCTGGGAGTTTGCAAACCATGGAAAGGGACAGAGGCAGCTAGCTATGCATAATGAGCAGGAAGGGGTGGAATTTCTCCTTTTGCATTGGACTTGGGACCAGGCAGATGCATTCTTTAAGTCACCATTTGAAAACCAGTTTTGAGCAAGAATCAAAATAACCTAACTGATCTTATGAATGAGGGAAAACCTGAAGACACAAAACTGAAGCCCCCCCTCAAACCTGGGAGAGAGAGACTGGAGGGGGAACACACACCCCAGGCAGAACTGGCAAAAGCCCCCTTTGGCTCCCCCCCACCCAAAGAAACTGCTCCCTCCCCACACACACACAAACTCTGCTTCCCCCCCACACACACACAGAAAGGAAAAATTATAGATTAAAGCCCCCAAAGGGGTCTTACTGTGGCTGTCTTCTGTTCCCTCAGGAGGGGCTGGGAGGCTGGGTAATCCAATATGATTCCATTTGTATCCAATATGAGATCCATATGTATGCATCTCTCGAGGGTGATCCATTCATCCCAATAGGGAAAAGGGGAAAGCCCATATCTCGGCCCCCCCCCGACCCAATGTTTACAAAACTTTGGTGGTCTCTTAAGAAGCCTTGTCTGAAGCTCCGCTGAAAGTTTGGGGTCGGCACACCCAAAAATGCGCCCCCTGCAGCCACGGAAAGAGAAAAGGGGGGGAAACCGATATTTCTGCCCCCACTAAACCCATCTTTACCACACTTGGGTGGTCTCTTAAGAAGGAGTGTCTGAAGCTATGCTGAAAGTTTGGGGGCTGCACCCCCCAAAAAGCGCCCCCTGCAGCCACGGAAATGGAAAAGGGGGGAGAGGAAAAAGGGGTGGAGCCCATATCTCGGGGGCCCCTGACCCAATGTTTACAAAACTTGGGGGGTCTCTTAAGAGGGCTCATCTGAAGCTCTGTTGAAAGTTTGGAGTCTGTACCACCAAAAATGCAGCCCCTGCAGCCATGGAAAGAAAAAAGGGGGGAGCCCATATCTCAGGACCCCCTGACCCAATGTTTACAAAACGTGGGTGGTCTCTTAAGAAGGCTTGTCTGAATCTCCGCTGAAAGTTTGGGGTCTGTACCCTCAAAAATGCACCCCCTGCAGCCACGGAAAGGAGCAAATGTGCACAAGCACCCCCCCCCACACACAGGAGGATTTCCCTCTCTCTCTCTCTCTCTCTCCCCGGCTGGGCCGCACATCAGCTGATTCCTCCAGTATTCAATCCTGACTGATTGGCCAGAAGGAGACCCAGCTTGGCCACCGATTGGCCGGGGGAGGAGAATGCTGCTTACTGACGGTTATGCTGCTTACTGACGCCCCAAATTTGCTGGATTTATTCGTGAACTCCCGAATTCGCTGAAATCAGCTCCCTGGTTGCCCGCCAGTTTTGAGTTCGGTTCGTCCCGAACTAAAAACCGCCGAATCAAGGGAAATTCGGCTGATTTTCAGTTCGGGCCGAACCGAATCAACAGCCCTATTTCTATCGTTATATTAAAACACTCTCATTCTTTGAACAAACTTTAAACATTATGGTAATAACCAATTTACTGAGCTCACTTAGTCTCGGCAGTCTCTCATTCTGCTCAGGCAACTAAGGAGAAAGAGAAAGTGGGTGTTACTCTTGCCAATTCCTGGCTCCTTCCAGGAATTTCAACATAATCATTTTTTCCCATATTGCTAAAATACGATTCTTCATTTTACAGATTGTTGTCGACTTCTGGCATATACTTTTTTTTTGCCATCAAATCACAGCTGGCTTATGATGAGCCTGTTGGGTTGTCTAGGCAAGAGATGTTCAGAGGTTGTTTGCCCTTGCTTGCCTCTGTGTAGCGACTCTGTGCTTCCTTTGGTGGTCTCTCATCCAAATGCTAACCAGGGCTGACCCTACTTAACTTCCAAGACCTCATGAGATTGGGCAAGCCTGGGCTTTCCAGGTCAAGGCATACATATATGTACTGGGGGTTATACGTGCATTTAATATAAATGTAAAGGCAATCTTCTTACACAGTGCATTTATTGCAGCTTAACCCACTTTTGTCATACCACTGTCATACCACAGAATAGCACGTAGCTGATGTGGTTGCAACACATATATAGTAACTCTCCACCAGCACAGTAGGAGCATTTGTGAATTCAGTTTCAATGTTCTGGCCAAGCATAAAATGTGAATCTGTGAAACATTTAAAAGGCAAGACCTAGAGATTTTCATTAAGAATCCATTGCAAACTCCAAGTGACACCTCATGTATTTGAACATGATTTGTGAGCCGGGTGTTAGAGAAGTGTAAAATTATTCCATAAATTATCTATGAAAGTGGTAAAATGTATGACTCTTCTGCTCTCGTTTATTTTTAGACCCTGAAATGTACAACAGAGAAATGATTCTTGAGCATCAGAATGCTGACAATAATGCAAAAATAAAACAATGGATTAAAACAAGTTTAAATTATGCCTGAAGCCTGAATCTCCAGGGGTGGTGAAAAGAATAAACAAATAGGGTTTGATTAATCGTTATGCTAAGTATGCTATATTATACGACCCTAGTCCAATTAGGATGCCTGCCATAGTTTTATTAGATGGGAGATTTCCAGTGCTGAGAGTATTTGCTTATTCTTTGAATCCAGCAGTGTTTGAATTTCCCTGTATCTCAGAACATAGCAGTATACTCATAAATCAGATGAAGAAGGAACTGTTACATGTACCAGTCTCGAGTGATATCTTAAATACTCTTCACCTGTGCAGGTTGGGAGGCAGACTCATCTGTAGTGTGGATGATTTCAGGCATGGCGAAAAAAGGAGCTTCCATTGCATGTGATGTTTGGCTAAAAAAATAGTCAGAACTGCCAGACACATGACACTACATGTACTGAAATCAGTGCATGTACACAAAGAGCACAGATTAGTGCACTAGCCACGTCTCTATGTCTATGCATAACCACCAAGTCATGAATATAGAGTCTATGCATGTAGCAAGGGCACATGTGTCGATTCTAGGGTTGCCAGGTCCCTCTTTTCCATTGGTGGGAGGTTTTGGGGGGAGAGCATGAGGAGGGCACGGTTTGGAGAGGGGAAGGATTTCAATGCCATAGAGCCCAATTGCCAAAGCAGCCATTTTTTTCCAGGGGAACTGATCTCTATCAGCTGGAGATCAGTTGTAATAGCAGGAGATCTTCAGCTAGTACCTGGAGGTTGGCAACCCTAGTTGATTCCCTTCCCATCTTTAGGAACATTAAAAAAGCAGCATTACCAAAGACCTGGGTCCAAAGTACCTCTAGACTAAAGACATGTTCCTTTAAGGAGAGTGCAACCCCACCCAGAATGGGAGATATCTTAAATCTTGGGACAGACCTTCTGCCCACCAGTAGCACCTCCCCCCATCAGTATCCACTGCTCTCTAACATATAAATATGAAGGTGAAGGTGTTATTTGTTAAATGATAGAAGGGCACTGGCTCCAAATACCATTATCCCTTGCAAGAAAAAACAGGAGATAGCTGCTGTTGAGTGGAGCAGGGCTGAGCTTATTGGGTTTACTGACCTGAAAATAAACCTGAAAAATGCGTTTTGGCTATTTTTGGGTTTATTCGGGGCCGAATATTGGAATAGAGAATAAAGCCTACTCTGGATAACCGATCACTGAATCAGCTGAACAGGTATTCGGCTTATTCAGCTTTCGGCTTTCCTGAGGCTTTTTTCTCTATGAGAATTTGTTTGAGTAGCTCAAAAAGCATTGTGAAGTTCACAATGCTTTTCTATGAAAAAGGGGCAACCCCTTTGGAGGCTCATAAAATCAGACCCCCGACCCAAACTTTACCAAACTATGGGGTTCATGCAAGGAGATTCCTTTGCAGGTACCCTGAAAATTTGGAAACTCTACCACTAAAAATGCCCCCACAGGAGCTTCAAAATAAAAACCCCATAGGCTAAAATGGACCCCCTCCCCCCCTCCCCGGGAAAACCTTAAAAAACACTGGAATACCCATTTACCCATATGGATATTTGGCTTATTTCAGGTTTCCTGAAAAAAAATCAGGTCTAATAAACCCAAACCCCAAATTTACTGATTTTTTTTTTTTTTTTTTGCACAGCCCTAGTGTGGAGCCCAGTTGTGGACTTGGTATGCTGCTGCCGCATGCAGCAACTCATACTCCCCCTCTGCATAGAGGTCAGCAGCAGTGGATCTTGCCACTATAAACACCAGAGTGAGCCTGCTAAAATGGCTGCTGGTAGAAGCAAGTCACTGGTATTCACTTCCCTACTATTCTCCTTTTGGCAGAGGTTACTCACTCAAGCAGATGATTGCCTGTTCTTGCTATCTAGCAGGGGCACATGGAAGAGAAGAGGAGAGGACACTCATGCTCCATGTGGTAGCATTGTGTGTGTAAAGTGCCGTCAAGTCGCAGCCGACTTATGGCGACCCCTTTTGGGGGGGGGTTTCATGGCAAGAGACTAACAGAGGTGGTTTGCCAGTGTCTTCCTCTGCACAGCATGCACCAAATTAGAGAATTGGCCCAGTCCCTTATAGGTGCACTCACTTCTACAGCTGCTGCTGCCCAAAGAGAGGGGGAAAGGGAGGGGATAGGGAGTCAGATGAGCAAATGGCAATGGTCATTGCTGCTAGTGGTTATTGCTGTTCGCCCATCCATGAAGTTATGAATCAATATGACCCAGGAGTAGTTTCTGTCACTTTTTGTTCAGTTGCTTGCATGCCTTTCTTAAACAGTCATAGATGGAGTCTGTCAAATTTCTCATCCTTGTTGATTCAACTTGAAAATCCCCATTTCAGTTTTCCTTTGCATGTGTTCAGCTTGTACCCAAGAGTTTTTTATTTTCACACTAGTCACACTCTTTCACACTGTTTTCTGTTTCCTTCTCTCAAATTATTCATGGGGGAAAATTCCCTTTTTTTCAGTGTTCTTTGTGCATCATTCCATATGAATGTGTGCATACATATACATATACATTGTGTGGGTGTAGATACACCAGTCCAGTGACTTTTGAATCATGTTTAAGTCAGCTTACGAAGAACATGGTGAACCTTGAGTTATTTTGTTTTCATTCCCTGCCGGCACTAGGAAGCCGCTCCGTTTTGACTATGAATTCTCTATTGAGCGCCAAGGCTATAAATAATTATTATGGGGTGCCATTGAAAACACTGAGATAAACTTCTGAAGTGAATACTGTATGTGAAGTGGGAAGGGAATTTTTAAAAAGCATGGAATGGAACCAAAAGAAAATTAGACAAGTGGAGGGAAAGAATGGGTGGGAATAGAGAGAACTTTGGCTTATGTACTCACATTTTTTCAAATAAGTCTTTTTATAACTTGTCTGTCTTGAACCCAATCGTTTTAAAATGTCAGAATGATCAGAAATGGTTTCTTCTTTTCCACAACTAAGTTTAAGCAGGAATCGGCCAAAGCCTTTTCAAAGAGAGCTGTCATTTCTGACAACTGTGTGTCCTTGGATAGGTTATATAGAATCATAGAGTTGGAAGGGACCACCAGGGTCATCTAGTCCAACCCCCTGCACAATGCAGGAAATTCACAACTACCTCCCCCCCACACCTCCAGTGACCCCCACTACATGCCCAGAAGATGGCCAAGATGCATTCTCTCTCATCATCTGCTTAAGGTTATAGAATCAGCATTGCTGACAGATGGCCATCTAACCTATGAGACAACTGTATGTATAAAATGCATATAAATTGCATAAAATGGAGAATAAATAATGAATAAGAAGCAAAGGAATAATTACCAGTAATGAAAATGGGCACACTGAAATCATTAGCGAGGACGACATATGGGGGTGCAGGGAGAAAGAAGTTGAAAAATGACATATTTGCTCAGTTCTTACTTCTAAAGGGATATTGGTGAGCCACTGTTGTTTGTCCTCTACTATCTTGCAAAGAGAAGAAGAGGAGGACCCATGCACCACTGTGCATGTGGCAGTGCATGAAACAATTTGCTACATTTGTAATCTACTTTTCTTGCTGAGACCCAGGTGAATTACATGATTAAGTAAGAATAATATAATAAATAATGCAATAAAACTGGATTAGAAAAATAGACAACATTTTTTAAAACAGTGCAGTTCCCTCTCCTAATCACTGCATTAGGGAAGGCGACATGGTTTGGCCTGATCTTGTCAGATCTCAGCGGCTAAGCAGGGTCAGTAGGGGTGTACACCAATTTCTTTTATAGCATTTTTCTGGTTCAAGTTTATTAAACCTGGAAATTTTCAAAAAATCTATTAAAAACCCCAAATATAATTAAAAAATGTTTGGGTTAATAAACCTGAACCTGGAAAATATGGGACGCGGAGCTGAAGGCTAGGCTCAGAGCAAGCCCAGGCCTCAGTTCTGTATCCCCCCAGCCAAACTCCATGTGGTGCTTGGATGGGGAGGGGAGGAATCAGAGGCTGTGCTGGTTCTCAGCTGGGAGCCAGCACAGCCATCAGTTTAGAGTTGCTGCAGGTTCTGAAGTCCAGGATCTACAGTGATGCCAGCCAGCCAGCAGCAGGCAAGTGAGGGAGGGGCTGTGGCTCAGTGGTAGAGCATCTGTTTGGCATGCAGAAGGTCCCAACTTCAATCCACGGCATCTCCAGTTCAAGGGACTAGACAAGTAGGTGATGTGAAAGACCTCTTCCTGCGACCCTGGAGAGCTGCTGTTGGTCTGAGTAGACAATACTGACTTTGATGGACCAAGGGTCTGATTCAGTATACGGCAGCTTCATGTGTTCAGCAATGGGAGTTTTAAAAAATGGTGGAGGGGCCAAAATGGCCCGAATAATGCCAAATAAATCCAGCATTATTCAGGGATCCTCTTTAATTACCACCATTTCTTTTCGGTACAATCCCCCTCCCCGAAAAATACTGAAAAGGTATATTTCAGGGTCCCCCCCCAGTTCAGCATATTGATATGCACACCTCTAGAGGTCAGTACTTCAATAGGAGACTACCAGGGAAGAGAATGGCAAACCGCCTCTGCTTCTCACTTGTCTTGAAAGCTGGGGTCACCAGAAGTCGGTTGCGAATTGACGGCACTTTAAACACACACAATCACTTTGTATCTAATATTGATAGTTACAAGTGTGCATTTAGAAGCATTTGTCTCCAATCTGTTTCAAACACAAGATATGAATGAATGGCATTTCTTTCACATTAGTCGTAAACAGTGCATTTTTAAAAAAGCACTTCAGGAAATATATTAGAGAATTGCTTCTTTTTTTTGCAGTTCATTGTTTATAACATTAATAGTGAAGCTATATGAACTTTAGTATTGAACTGTCAAAAATGATTTGTTACCAGATGTTAGCATAATTTACCAGCTGCCATATTTTAATCATTTATACTTGCCTAAAATATGACACAACTTTTGTTGTAAATCAAGACATACAGCAATACTGATCTGACTTACAAGAGCTGTGAGGGAAACATAAAAGAAGTGCACCTTTGTGCTTATCTGAACACTTTGGATGGTCAGTTTGAAAACTGATGGGAAATTTTCAATCAAGAAAATGTGTAAGTGAAAAAGGCTCTTTTAGTTAAAACGTAAGCCTCTATGTCAAGTGAGTCCATTCAGCTTCTCCCTGTGGATGTCAGCCATACTTCCAATTTTATGTCCAGACAAAAGCTTTTCTTGATAGATGTAGGGTATAAATGTATCTGGAGATTGTAGAATCAGCATAACAAAGCCTGTATAAAAATACAATGGAAGATACAACTCCACTCCCCCACCCCCACAAAGAACACTCTGTGTTTCAATTATCAGGTCATATCAATTCGTTCAGCAATTCTGTTTAAAGCTGTTCAGCACTATCAATAAAGTTTTGATGACTAGACTTACAATCTGTAAGTCAAAAGATGTTATACCTTTATGTGTCATTTTATATTGTCAGTTTACACGACTTCTTAAATAATAAGCTAATCAAAAATATCGTAAATCACTACCTGTCAACCTAACCTAAGTCATGGCTATATAAAGATAAAATGGGATAGCTCAGTTCCATGCATGCTGTCCTGGGCTCCATAGGGGAAAGGCAGGAAACAAATAAATAGTGGTTGCACTGGAGACAACCAAGAAAACTACGGGGAAGATATCTATGTGAAATAATACATAATGAAGATATGGCATCATTTTACTGCTGCTCATCTCAAATCTGAGAATTTTGCAATAGTTGCTGCATTAAGGACAATCGTGAGCAGAATGGTTGTGATTTCCCACTTGCCTTGTTTACTTACTGCCATACATTTGGCAATGCTAAAAAGCAGCAACATGATGGTAGGTTTGTCATTTGCCTACTGGCATCCCCTGCCCCTCCACCCCCCAATCCTCCACTCTCAATTATTTGAGGAGAAGGAAAAAATGGGGAGAGGATAGTATTGGTAGTTGTCAAGGGCAGACTGCTGAGGCTTCCCCAAATGAAGAGGACCTTGAAGCAGCAGGCAGTGAAAGAGAGGAACGGTAGTAGGCAGAAGAGCCCTCCCTGTGCCTATAGCCACCCAGCACAGGGGACTCACCTGTGTTAGAGGGCTAGCCACAGGCAGTGTCACCAAAGAGCCCCTCCCTCAAAGCTGCTGGAGCAGAGGCACAAAAGGCTCAGAGCACTACATACTCATAGAAGGAGTGCTAGACTACAAGTCCAGTGAAGAACACTCCCTGATGACAGTGGTGAAGCTAAAGAGCTTCACCAGGCAGGGAATGCTGAGACCGAGTAACAAGCAACAGTTGGTTCACACAAGAACACAAGAAAGGCCATGCTGGATGAGACCAAGGCCCATCAAGTCCAGCAGTCTGTTCACACAGTGACCAACCAGGTGCTTCTAGGAAGCCCACAACCAAGATGACTGCAGCAGCATTATCCTGCCTGTGTTCCACAGCACCTAATATAATAGGCATACTCTTCTGATCCTGGAGAGAATAGGTATGCATCATGTCTATTATCCATTTTTACTAGTAGCCATGAGTAGCCCACTCCTCCATGAACGTGTCCACTCCCCTCTTAAAGCCTTCCAAGTTAGTAGCCATCACCACATCCTGGGGCAGGGGGTTCCACAATTTAACTATGTGTTGTGGGAAGAAATACTTCCTTTTATCAGCTTTGAATCTCTCACCCTCCAGCTCCAGCAGATGACCCAGCATTCTAGTATTATGAGAGAGGGAGAAAAGCTTCTCCCTGTCCACTCTCTTCATATCATGCATAATTTTAGACCTCTATCATATCTCCCCTTAACCGCTTTATTTCCAAGGTAAACAGTCCTAAGCGTTTTAACCGTTCCTCATAAAGCAGTTGCTCTAGCCCCCTGATCATTTTGATTGCTCTTTTCACCCCAGGCCTATTAAAGTAGGCACTTGCATTCAGGCAAGTGTGGGAACAACCTGTTACAACCACCTTATGTTCAGTTGTGGACTCTGATCATGCCTGAGTTTCTTGTGGCCTTGACCTTGGAACAGACTGATTCTACTTTTGAACTTCACTTCTGGAACTAACACTTTGGACCCAGACCTAAATCAACCCAGTATTGAACCTTGGTCCGCTGACTTCGCTACTCACCTCTGGCTCTCAGGTCTGCTGGCATTCAGGACAATAATGATGCTCCAGGAATTTCCCCATGTCTCTATGGATTTTACCTGAAAGTGGCATCACACCACACTGAAGCTCCACCTTCCCCAGGCACCACCCCAACAGTTTCCTGGCATTTGCGGACACTGGGCTGAGAAGCCTACTTGCTGAGTGTATGATGCATGATAATTCTGTGTGATAATTTTTCTGTAATACTGATAAGAATGCATTTCACTAGCAGTTGCTCTTAGGATGATTATCTGGTGAGACAGCCTTCCTTATGCTGTGGGATAATCAAGAGGGGAGAGGAAGGGTGGTCCTTACCAGACCTGGTCAGGAGATTGCCATGGAAGCAAGAAGCACTGTGCAAGCATGTGGTTGTTGAAAAGGTAACCCCTGCTGAAATCAGTAGTGTACACCTGGGTATTGCTAGTCATTAGCTGAAATATACCTGCACAGAGCTGAATGAGATGCCCCATGCTCCACCACTGCCTCCTGATTAGCTATGGTCTTTTCTTTTTGATGTTCCTCAGCATCACCTGATGATTCTTCCATTGATCTGCCTTAGTGGCTCCCACAGCATAAAAGGTAAAGATAAAGGTCCCCTGTGCAAGCACCGGGTCATTCCTGACCCGTGGGGTGATGTCACATCCTGACGTTTCCAAGGCAGACTTTGTTTGCGGGGTGGGTTGCCAGTGCCTTCCCCAGTCTTCTTCCCTTTACCCCCAGCAAGCTGGGTACTCATTTGACCGACCTCAGAAGGATGGAAGGCTGAGTCAACCTTGAGCCAGCTACCTGAAACCAACTTCCATAAGGATTGAACTCAGGTTGTGAGCAGAGCTTTTGACTGCAGTACTGCAGCTTAACACTCTGCACCATGGGGCTCCCACAGCATACTTACTGAGAAACCCCTTTGTAGGTAGAAAAATGGTCACACTGGCTGAATGGTTTTTTGTTTACAGCTCCTTTGTTCCTGATTATCTCAGCTCCTATTTTCGTTATGGTTCACTCTCTGGCCTTCTGACATCTCCCTCTTGGCTCCCTGAAACACGTTCGCGTACAACAAACAGGGATTTAAGGTTCTGCTCCAATCTCAGTTGTATTGTGGCTCATGGTTTTGGGAACCTTGAATCTCAACTCTTTAAATCCATGTTTAATATGTTTGTTTGTTTTTAAAATAACCAACTTGTCCCAAACCACTCTGCATACCAATCTAAGAAACACATCAATATCTGTCCCATTTTTAGAACTCATGGGGGCTACATGGTTTCTCCCTGTTTCCTTGTGATGCTCATAACAACTCTGTAAAATAGGTTAGGCTGAGAGACAGAGGGAGGGAGGACGTGCATGTAACTGGCCAAAGATTTATAACTGACTGGTGATTTGAACCTGGATCTCCCCGGCCCTAATTCAACACTTTAACCATTATACCACACTGGACAGAACTATGAATGACTGACTGACCCAGAACAACCACATGACTAAGGATTTGCATTTCTGATATAGCATAGTCACTGCCTAAAGGTGTCACTTTCATGCTACAAAATTCCTATTAATACTACACAGTGATTGAATATTTAGCCCAGAAGGTCTCAGCAGCTCATCTGAGTTGAGGACCCCAAACTCTATTAAAACCTAATCCAAAATTCATTTTTACATTGGGGGGGGGGAGAGATTAACAGGCTGTGATCCTCAAACCACAAGTACCGTCAAATCCCTGTTGGAAGCCAACAGTATTTCCATCAGTGAACACGCCCTTTGAGGATGGCAGCCTAAACTGAGAGGCAGACTTCACAGAAAGAGGTTAAGCTTCGTAAGAAGCATCTTGGCTGTACTGCTGATCAGGTTAGTGAAGCATTTTCTTTTATCCACAGTATGTTGCTCTTGTTCGTGTATTAACCCCATGGTGATAACAGTCAGCAAATTATTTGAAAACGTCATGCTGGGAGATTTGAACCAGCAGTGACAAGCCATTTAAAAATCTGTAGAACAAGTTAGAATACTGCAATGGGGGCGATTTTTCCAGTCAAGTCTATGCTGAGTTTATTACTGTCTGCGATTCTCAGATAGTCAGCACCAGAGGATGAGTGTCTTTATAAAAAAAAAATGTTAGTTATGAGCAAATCCTGATATGCATATATAGTATTTCAGCACACTTTCTTTGCTTCCCCCCCTTGTACCCATGAACAATTGAAGGAACTGTTGTTTATCTGTATGAACAGCAAACTTGTCTAATTACATTTTTAATGGCAATCCATTTCTAAATTTCAAAGTGCTTCCCCCACGTGCAGTACATTGATATTACTACAGGCCTTCAAAGGAATTGTGCTACTTTGCTTTACAAGGCACAGAACTTTCATAAAAAAGCACAAGCAGTTTAAAGATGAGAGAAGGCAGTGGTGGTTCTGATAAAAGCTGCATTTTGATGGTTCCAGCAACACTTAAAACAGGAGGAGGAGGAGGAGGAGGTCCCAGATGCATTTCTTGGCCTCTCCAATGAAAAACTATTATGTAGAATGTCATCCTACAGAGCTACAACCAGTCAAAGCAGACAATAATGATCATAACAGAACAACTGACTCAGTACAAGGCAGTTTCATGTGTGATCATACGCCACAAAATTCCTTAATTAGATATGGATTGCATTTTTATAAATGGAATATGGCAGTAGTGTAATGGAATGGATCCGGAGGGTGTTTTTATAAAGGGAACAAGCTGGTAGTCTATTCCTTGGTTGATTGTATGTATGATGTCAATCTTATTGCATTGTTTTTACTTTTGTAATTCCATTTTTGGTGTTGTTTATTAGGGATGCGAATTCCAAAATTCCCAAGCCGAAAATCTACATGAAAATCACTTTTGGGGGTTGTTACTTTGATTCTTTAGAATGGTAATGCAAATCTGAGATTCTTAGGCATTATGAAAAACATTCCCCAACCCAAATGTCCATGCTGTTTTTTGTGTCCAGGTGCTTACTGTCAATAGCAGCAGATGTCTTGTTTTTCTTTTATTTGTTTTCCTTGTTCTTTGAAAGTAAGCAAATTTACTTTCCTTGAACTCCCCTCAATGACATGGAAATTAGGCTCATGATCAGTTTGCCTTTTTGTTCCACAGTGAACTTTGTCTTCAGCATATAACTGTGCCAAGAATCTTTTAACCCCATGCCTTAGTTGTTTGTGTTGTGGGGCCAGATCATTGTGGCTTGTGTCTGGTTTTCCCAAGTCTAAGAACCTCAGTAATTGAGAGGATTTAGAAGAGGTATGTATTCTCCTGGGATCATGATCAGGTCAGTAAGTCCTGTTGTAAAACACAGAATCACTTGTCATTCATCTCCTCATTTTGCCTACGCAATCAGGTGCATCCCTAAAATAACCAATATCAATTAGATTTGCTTTGCCTTCTTTTTTGCACCTGCTCAGTCAATGGCATCTATTGAAGAGTGATTGCAAGAACTGATTGCAAGTTTAGATATCACCGTGATCAGGAAGAGAAGGCACATACAGACGCCAAAGTAGTAACTCTCAACTCAAAAATATCAAACATACTTTCCCCTTGAAACTATGTGCCTTTTCAAAGTTGAGGCAGCAGTGGCAGCAGATAGGTAGTGGTGGGGGAGTGGCTACAATACAGCAGGATAATAATGTGGGAAAGCACTGCAGTCATGCTATTCAGACACTTAATATCTCAGACACATCCAAATAGCTTGCTGAATGATCAGCTCTTTGATTGTCTTTGGCAAGAGTGAAATGAACTAACCCAAGAGGAGATTAAGCATGATTCCTCTGAATAGGACCTTAAATTCACAGTGTGGGAAAATACTAGAAAAGCTTCTGTGTTTCACAGAGTGAGTCTAACATTTGAGATTTTCCCGTGACAAAGAATAATTCAGTCATGTGGGCATGTTCTATGCAAGTTCTGTACATTCTTGTACAGCCAACATTTTATTCTGATTTCTACAGATCCTATTTCTCAGAGGTGAGCCATACACTCCTGCTTTTCATGTAATTAAACTACTGCCTTGGGGGGGTGCATTTCTTGTGGCAAGGCTATGTGGCATTGAAGTACATGCTGCTGGAGATACTTGGGATACATTTGGGTGCAATATGATTGTTCCACTGCAAGCCCTCAAGTTCTGATTTTTTTTCAACGTACGGTAAGGCTTGCCACTTTACTATATCACTGCCCTGTGTTATAAATTATTCATGATGCATGACCAAAATAACCTATTTAATGCAGTGAAGCCATTAGATGATGATTTCATTACACATCCAAACACTAATCAATTTCCAGTACACTTCTAGGATCCTGCAAAAAGGCCCCTTGTGTCAAAGTGGAAGGGTGATGACAGTGTGCAAGCTGCAAGTCAGAGGAAATGTGATCCTGTTGTGCTGTATGACATGACTACATTTTAAAATCACATCTGTGCCAAGGAAATATTGGTGTGGAACCATTGATAAGAACATAAGAAAGGCCATGCTGGATCAGACCAAGGTCATAGAATCATAGAGTTGGAAAGGACCACCAGGGTCATCAAGTCCAACCCCCTGCACAATGCAGGAAATTCACAACTACCTCCTCCCACACACACCCAGTGACCAGAAGATGGCCAAGATGCCCTCCCTCTCATCATCTGCCTAAGGTCACAGAATCAGCATTGCTGACAGATGGTCATCTAACCTCTTTTTAAGAACCTCCATGGAAGGAGAGCTTACCACCTCCCGAGGAAGCCTGTTCCACTGAGGAACTGCTCTAACTGTTAGAAAATTCTTCCTAATGTCTAGACGGAAACCCTTTTGATTTAATTTTAACCCGTTGGTTCTGGTCCGACCTTCTGGGGCAACAGAAAACAACTCGGCATCATCCTCTATATGACAGCCCCTCAAGTACTTGAACATGGCTGTCATATCCCCTCTCAGTCTTCTCCTCTTCAGGTAAACATACCCAGCTCCTTCAACCTTTCCTCATAGGACTTGGTCTCCAGACCCCTCACCATCTTTGTTGCCCTCCTCTGGACCATTAAGTCCATCAAGTCCAGCAGTCTGTTCACACAGTGGCCAACCAGGTGTCTCTAAGAAGCTAACAAACAAGACAACTGCAGCAGCATTATCCTGCCTGTGCTCTAAAGCACCTAATATAATAGGCATGCTCCTCTGATCCTGGAGAGAATTGGTATGCATCATGACTAGTATCATTTTTACTAGTAGCCATGGATAGCCGTCTCCTCCATGAACATGTCCACTCCACTCTTAAAGCCTTCCTAGTTGCTAGCATCTGCACAAGTGACAGACCTCAGTTTGGCCTCAGTGCCCTCAGGAAGAAATAGTAATTTCCTTCTACTGGAACTAGGACCCAGTCATCCAATTCTCCCCTGTTCATAAGACTGAAGCATGACAGAATTACAGCATTTTATTCACTCAATCCTATTCATCTCCCCTATCTTTATTTGCAAAGCTTAGGCTTGTTAATGTGCTGGAAAATGCTGGTTTTAACAAATGGAAAACTACTGGGAGCTTTAGGGACATTAATTGCTAGCTATAAAAAATGACACATTAAAAAGTTGTTGAATATATTAAACAAGTTAGAATATTTATTATAACAATTAAAATAGCAGCAGGCTGGTAACAAATGAACTTTGTTTGCCAATAAATTTGGAGATAAAAGATTACACCTGACGGCAGTGTTTATCACTAGCTACCTAGCAGCATTGTATCCATTTGTTGTACTTAATAAAACTATGATAAATACATCTTTTGGTTGGATGTTAGCTTCAATATGTGTTCTGCAATCTTCTTGAGAAACTGTAGCCAAGTCTAATTAAATGCTTCCAATTAGAATTGTGTAGATAGGGAGGAAATTAATGGCTTCATTTGTACTATTTGTTTATTTCATTGTCAAATGTACTGGATATAATTGCAGCACCATGGAGAAATCATCAGAATTATTTTTTATCCTGTTGAGTTTCTGCTACATCAATGCCTTGCCAAAGATTCCCTCCCATTCTTTCTGTCTTTAAAGACAAACGAGACCAGCTAAATATAAGACCTTGACCAAATGATTTTCCTTTTCAGAACTATTAAATGGGGAATGAATTTATTGAACAAAATAAAGGTTAACCTTCAATTAAGCACTGCAAATATATTTAGTGTGATATTGAAAAGCTATAATGCGTCAGCCCACACAGTTCACAGAAAGTTGGGAACAAAATACATTTGAGAAACAGAAGGCCTGTTCAAATGGTGTCCGACCACTGATTGTGACTTAAAGGTTTGAAATATTGCAGTTCATGTTCATCCTTGATCTCATCCCTCTTACGATTTGGACAACTTTGGGTCTTAGGAACAGGACCAAGATATCCTTTCTGTAAGCATGGTAGATGATACTGTCCCATAGTACAATCTTAGGAGTAATGAAAGAAAGGGTTTCATTGTGAAATGACATAAATAGACCATATCACGGAGTTTGTCTGGGGCAGGGGGTCACACTGGGGTGGGGGGTCGAACCGATGATCACACTGTCTCCCAGCACTGAAGATTGCACTGTCTTCAGTCACCCCACCACACACCCCCTCCCAAACCCACATGGACAAAAACCTGAAGATTGTGATCTTCAGTTACATCCCCCAGCCAAACTCCACAAGGAGTTTGACTTAGAGTGGGGAGAACTTAAGATCACACTAATGCAGGGGAGGGGGCCCACCCCTGTGTCCTCCGTGATTGGATATTTTGACAATTTCTGGGTTTAATAAACCGGAACCCGAAAAATACCAGAAAAAATTGGTGCGCATCCCTACTTGTAATTTTGGAAGATATCAAGGTCCCTGGAGGTTGGCAATCTTATGACTAGGCTGGAAACAGTAAGTTGACTTAATGACATACCTTGCATTGGTCAACTTTCAGTGGTCAGAAAGCAGCAACATCAGGTACAAAATTGCTGCTGTGGTCCCTTGACTTTATAACTCAGAGCCAATCAGACCATAAGGCAGGGCTTTGGCCAGCAGTGAGCAGACAGAGTCTCAGCAAGAATCATTTAAATATAATAAAGCTTTATTCAAAATATTCATGCATCCTAAAATAATCCCATTCACACTTCCCTCACATTCACCTCAAAGTTGTCACATGCAAGAATTGCCCAAGCAGGGTGCTCAGAGGAAAGCTCCATGGAAGGTGGAAAGTAGAACTCTGCTCTAGCCCACCTTTGGCCCCCTCTTGTGTAGGGCTGATAAATTCACAGTGTCTCCAGCACTTCTCTTTCTTTGTCTCTTTTGCCTTTGCCATTTGTTCTACAAAATGCAGGTGTATCCAGTTCTTGGATTCCAGATTCCCTTCTGACATCTTTGTCAGTATCAGCCAGCTCATCAACTACAACTGTCTCTGTTTTTCAGGCAAGCTTTGCCTTGTCTCTAACACCAGTTGTGAAGGGGTAAGGGAAGAGGCCAACTTCACGGAGTTGTTCAAACACAGATCACAAGTATGAGGAGGGCACAAGCCAGTCTGTTTCAGGGCTGGGAGTGGGCAGCCTGTGACTTTGGCCTAGACTTCTGCTTTTTACACACATACTTCTCACATGCATTTACAAGCATACTCTATCTCTAAATAGAGCTTAGGAAAATTCTGACTGAAGTTACTGGATATAAAAAAGTTTCAGAGACAGTTGCAAATGTAGGTTCTTCATTCTGCAAGCACAGAAACAGGTATAGAGCATTATCTATTAATAAGCAGTATTAGGTATTTATTTATTGATTTATATTTACATTATTCACTGTCTGCCTTTCTCACAGGGATGCAAGGCAGGCTACACAGAGTGAATCAGTACAATCAACAAAGTGGGAAATTCAATAAACAATGAAATAGGATTGTAGAAATCTTGAACCAACCAGACAGAACTGAAGCAAAGCATAAGTATGAACACAACACATTGAGCAGTACAAAAATTACATAATGGGATCCTACTTCCAGTAAGCTTTACACAGTAATATAGCCTACAGTTCTTAATCATTTATCCAAGTAAGTTTGTGAACCATTTTGTACAGTGCAACCCTAATACCTGTGCACAAAAGTGCTTGTGCATAATTCAATTTTGCATAGTTTGTGGAAAGCCAGAAGGAGCCTTCTTGACCTCCTCCAGCAAGCTATTCAATAAGGTGGGAGCCACAATGGAGAAAGCACGTGTTCAAGCAGTCGTTGGTTTAACCCATTTGCAGGTTAGCACTCACAGAAGCCCCTGTTGACATGAGCGAAGTAACAGAGCATAAAGGGGGAGCTGGCCCTGACCTGGATGGCCCAGGCTAGGTTGATCTTGTCAGATCTTGGAAGCTAAGCAGGGTCGGCCCTGGTTAGTACTTGAACAGAAGACCACTGTGGAAGTCCAGGCAATGGTAAACCACCTTTGAATGTCTCTTGGCTTGAAAACCCTATGGAGTCACCATAGGTTAGCAATGACTTAATGGCACTTTCCACCACATATAGAGCTGGGTATTGTCAGCTTATTGATAACAACCAATTCCCCAAACTGTGAATGATTTGGCCTAATGGCTTTACATAGCGATAGAAAAGTGTGGGAGATAGAATTGCATCCTGTGGAACCCCACAAGATAGATCCAATACTGATGACAACTGGTTTCCAATAGCAACCCTTTGAGTTTGATCCATGAGGAATGATTGGAACTAGTTCAAGACACATCCCCTGATACAAAGGGAGCCCCAGACTTTGAGGCACCAGCCTGCCAATCGGCTCTTTCTGCCAGTCCCTGGCAATGCTGAACTTCTGAACCTGAAAACCGATGGACAGCCTAGCTTGCAAATGACTGGGGAATGGAGGTGACCCCTTTGCAGGTCCATAAAATTGCACCCCCTGTCCCAACGTTCACCAAACTTTGGTGTCCATCTAAGGAGAGTCCCTTGCAGCTATGCTGAAAATTGGTGACTCTACCTCAAAAAATGCCCCCACAGGAGCTTTATAAATATCCCCATAGACTACAATGGACCCAAATTTTTAGGTAAACCCAGAAATATAGCTGAAATACCCTTTTACCACTATGGGTATTCACCATATTTTGAGTTAACTGAAAAAAAATTGGGCCAAATAAACCTGAACCTGAAAATTACTGATTTTTTTGTACAACCCTAATCATGACCCTGGTATTCCTTGGAGGTTGCCCATCCAAATACTAACCAGGGCTGCCCCTGCTTAGCCTCTGAGATCTTACAACATCCACCTAACCTGGGGCTATCCATATCAGGGCATATGCAGCTAATACCAGACAAAAAAGGACAAAGATATAGGTCTATATATTTTATGTTGGCCAGTTTTTTAACGCTGTTCTATACAGCAAACATCCAACTGTACCACTTTAATTACTGCAAAAAGAAAACACTATAAATTAGAGCTTGTTTTAAAGTCCTTATAACACAGACTTTTTTCAGAGCTTGTCAGGCTAATGGCTTATTTACTGCCCAAATCAGAAAGATTATTTTGTGGCTTTAAAATCAGAACAAAGGCCCTCCACTAAAGTAAGAGTTCCTGAGAATAACAATTTTATTCAAGGGTAGGAGACTAATCAGACTCCTGGGTGAATGCTTTTCTTTCCAACCACTATCCCGCTTCTCAGAAATACATAGGTACATTCTGTAAAACACAATTTTCTGGCTCCCAGCCGTGGAACATCATGGCCTATCTTTCTGTTGGTTTCACTTTCATCCCAGGGATTCTAGAAAAATTATTTAGGCTGAAGTGCTATTCACAGAGACCAGTATAACAAAAGGGTATAGCAGCTACTATAATGGAATGTTATATAATCCAAGATTTCTGAGGTAAAACAGTGAGGATGTTAACTCTGGATAAACTGCCCTCCAACACACCGCTCTTTTGTAGTCCATAAAACTACCGCAAGCTGATTAGCAAAGAGGGTGTGAAATGCTTGTGAAATGCGCAGGAAGACACCAACTGGTGAGAGGCTGCAAAGGCTGGAAGGCAACTCCTGGTAGGGAGCTGTTGAAGAAAGGGGGGGGGAGGAATACTCAGATTTGCAAAAGCACACTAGTACCAAGCAACACACAGACAGGGAGCAGTTCCTTTAAGAGATGACCTCCCCCCTCCAAGTAAACCACAACAAGTGCAAAAAAAAAACAAATAAAAAAAACTCAAACAAAACAACCATACTGCAAATTGCAATTTGTCCTTCACGCCGGATCGGCGAGCAGAGAGGATGGCTGTGTTTTCAGGGGGAGGGACTCAGAAGCTCTGCGATTCACTGGGGATGCATAATTAATCACAAGGAACTCCTCGAATTTCTTTCGGGGGGGGGGAAGCCCCCATGCATATGGTTTTTGAAAATTCGGATCAAAAAATTGTGTGTCTGCAGAGCGGCAACCCAAACACAAACTTCCCCTGCATAAATGGCCACTGAGTGACTTTGGGCCAGTTACCCTCTTTCTCGTTGTGAGGATAAGATGGAAGAGGGGAGAATAATTTTGTAAGCCATTTTGGGTCTCCATCGGGGAGAAAGTAGGTTATAATTATCTAAATAAATACATACACAAATGAAAATGAAACTTTTTTTTTTCTTTACGAAAACAACAACAACAATGAATTCAGAAATGTGTTGTATTTGCTTTTGGCAGTCCTACCCATTACAAAAATCAAATTGTATCTTCTGTGGAAAAGGGTTTTTATAATAGCTTGCCAAATACCCCAGGGTGTAAGAGATAAACAAAAGGGTATCTGGGATGACTCGGTAAGGAAAACAAATTTATCATCCGACTCATATGCTTGTCGTCTTCTCCTTTGCTCGGTGCTAGTGACATATTGCTAGTCTGTGGGTAGTCACCAGGTGTGTCGCGCAGGAGGGAGCATAACAGGTGTCTAGAACAAGCCTGGCAATTTGTATTTTTAGCATTTTTGGACAGGGGTCAATAAGAACAGGACAGCACATATCCCTGGATCAGAGGAATGGCTTCTAAAAGAGATTAGTGCCCTATCATAAGCCAGTTGCGCTTTCTCCAAGTTCTGTAACACTAGCTCTACATCCCCCATTGCCACCTCAGATTGGAAGCAAGAGTGAACCTGATGGCTGATGAGCGCTGTGTGCTTTTGCTATTAATCAAAATTACAGAAACACCTGTGCTAAAGAGCTTTGTGCTGATCACTCTGAGGCACCCTGGTGGAAATCTATCTCTAGTGCCCAACTGAGCAGGTGTCTCTTCCGAGTTGCTGGAAATCATCGTTCAATAACCATCGGAATATCTCATTCCTCCCTTGCGGTGGCAAAGCAGCGTGGTGAGCTGAAGCCACAAGCATATGGAATGGGTTCTTAAAGAAGATTTCAAAGGGGGGAACAGATGAGAGAGAAGTGGGGGGGAAAATCAATTGACAACATGTTGTTGTTGTTGACAGGAATGGTTATGCCTTTTTTCTACATAAACAAGATTTGTACTGCAAATACGAGGGGTAAAAAATTGTGAAGGACTATTACAGGTAAAGAAGTATCAGTAGTTCTTGACTACATGGATTTGATTGAAAGAGGGGAGGATTTGTTCTCAAGATGTTAGATTTGCACTCTTCTCCCCACCCCACTGTTTGATTCCGGATGAAAAGCTCTGGGGAGGATGGCATACTTTTTGTTTTGTTTTGTTTCATTTTCATTAAATTCATGAATGGAGCAATTCATTTGTTCTATTTTTAAATTTTGATTCCATTGGTTTTAATAGGAAACATGTCGCCCCTTCTACTTGCCCTGTTCTTGCCCAATCCAGCTGGGATGAGAATCTCAGGGATCATTCCATTTTCAGTCTAGTTGATACAGTCATTACCCAGTCCCTCTGTCTACTCTGTGAACTGGATGTGGGAGTTTTTCATCTTCATGAGTGGAGTTACTTTAAGTGCAGAGCTTCACATTATGTGTTGTTCTATGGATCGTGACCCTTCCTTTTACATTTACACCAGCTTTTTATTGAATGCAACTGCTGGGACTACCCAGAAGGGAAAGGACCTTTCAAGCATTTCTTCCCAACATTTTCCCCCCAACTGACAATTGAGCTCCTTTTACCCTTGCTGTGTAAAACTTCCTTGGATCTCCCTCTCTAATTACTGATAACAGAGCATATACATTACTAAGAAGACATTGTCTGGCCTTGGAGGGAGGGAGAAGTACAGAATTTGCCCCTCTTTCTCTATTGGCTCCTCTCCCCTTGTCTGCGATGCATCTTGTAGAGTACAATCAAAACATTTGCCACTGTGCCTGGAAATCAGCACCAGAGTACAGAAGAGCTTGACCAAACAGGAAGCAGTGTGGTGTAGTGGTTAAGAGTGGTGATTTGGAGTGGTGGAGTCTAATCTGGAGAACTGGGTTTGATTCCCCACTCCTCCACATGAGAGGTGGATGCTAATCTGGTGATCCGGGTCGGTTTCCCCACTTTCCCATATGAAGCCAGCTGGGTGACCTTGGGCTAGTCACAGCTCTGTTAGAGCTCTCAGTCCCACCTACCTCACAGGGTGTCTGTTGTGGGGAGAGGAAGAGAAGGTGATTGTAGGCCAGTTTGATTCTTCCTTAGTGGTAGTCAGCATATAAAAACCAACTCTTATAATTATTATTATTTAGAATTAGATCCCTCTCCAAAACAGGGACAAAATATCAGAAGGTGTGTAAACCATTTGGAAAGAAAGATTTAGCTACGCAATTCTGTTTAGTGGTGACATCTATGTAATTCAGTTGACAGGAAAGCATCCCTATCAGTTACATTATTTATTGAGTGACCCTTCTTCTCCTCTCCTCCCTCCCTCTAACATTTAAACTCTAAGCCAATAGTAAGACAGCAGGTTACCAGGTAGTTCTGCATTTTACCAGAGATTATTGAATGTTATTATTTTTAAAAATCATCTTTGAAATAATGACATTAACAAACATTCATTTTCCTGTTGATTATTTGATTACACACACACACTAATCAAATAAGACTTGTGCAGGAAACTTGGGTAACCCAGTCTGTAAAGAAATCTGGGTGGCTGAGACATAATTTTGAGGTGAGCAAGGTCACACAGAGCAGCAACAGAGGCTAACACTTGTTTCCTGCCTCCCCTGTTTGTGCCAGCCCACCCACTCTTGCCATTTATTTAATGTCTTCCACTGTGTCCCTTACTGCATTCAGTGTAAAGTATTTAGACAAATGAACATGAAAATTGAGAAAATGAATAGTGTAAGACCAAGTAGCTGTATACCAACTCATAAACAATTCTTATTTGCCTGTTAGTCGGCTGATACACTTGATTGCCATGATCTCACATCTTGAACATGTTTCTGCAAAGATAGAACAAAGGAAGTGTGGTAGTTTTTCAAGATCAATAGAGCATGATAGCAACGCAAGTATTCCTTCAAGCAGATAATGTCTAAATAGCGTTCTTTACCATATGCTGCCAGCGGAATATTAAGAAGCACTGGAATCCATCAAGCTAAGGCTTACTTGTTCTAATGGCTGAATTTACTAACCCCTGAAATACATTATTTCTATCGGTCCCTTTTTAGAGAATAGAATTGTTTAGAATTATCCTTTGCCTGTGTGATTTTTTATAGTTGTATATTAAATAGAGTTTACACCCATGAGGTCACAGGACTATGTTTAAGGAAACCATAACTTCACTAACTGATTATATTCTAACTCACCTGAATGAAGATGGAAAGCTGGGCTGCAGATTCACAGACATCAAATTGCTAACATCAAGGACCCAATTTTCATTAGTAGGCAATATTAGTAACATTTGTATCACACAGAGGTAGTGTTTTTGCTTTGTTGTATTTTAAGCTTTTTAATTTATTTATTTATTTTAATTGATGTTAAAGATGGTGGAGAATGTCAATAAAATACCAACCAACCAACCCCCCACAACTGAGTTGTGGTTAGAGATTTATCCTCAGTTCAAGGTACTAGGTTTTAGTTATTACCTACGAAGCCCTTAATTGCTTTTGACCCAGATCCCTGCAGGACTGCATCTCTTACTGTGCTGAAATTTTCTGAAGGAGCCACCCTGCAAATAGATAAGATTGGTAACTGCATTCTCAGAAGTAGCTCCCACCTTATGGAACATCTGTTTGAGGAGGTTGGGAAGGCTTACACACTTCTATCATTCCACAGAATGTGAAAAACAGAAATGATCAGAAGAACATTTTTATAAAGGGGTTAGATCTGTAGTAGAAAAGAACAGGCTAGAAGGGCATCTTATAATGGAATAGGATTGTAGTCTACTGTGTGTGTGTGTGTATGTGTATGTTAAGTGCTGTCAAGTTGCTTCCGACTCATGGTGACCCTATGAATCAATGTCCTCCAAAACATCTCATTAACAGCCTTTCTCGGGTCTTGCAAACCAAGGGCTGCGGCTTCCTTTATAAAGTCAAATAGCTGAATAAATATTTGGCTTTTCAGGTTCAGCTATTCACCTGTGCTTTCTCCCCCCTTTCCCCCCTTTTTTGACTGGTTTTGTTATGGCCCCATCGTTGGGACCCTTTTGAGGTAGGGATTGTGTAATTGGAGCCAACCTGGTCTGACCAACTGACAACTAGTTGATCTGCACTTTAAAAGATGGGGCTCACCCAGTCTGGAGAACATTATTTTCCATCAGCTACTCATGGACCTTCTGAGGAATACTCCCTCACCCATGTGGTTGAGTAATCTCCTTAACATGAGCTGCCTTGGTCATGACTTTGGCTGGCTCCAATGTTTTTCCCCCACACCATGACCATTTCTTGGAATCAGATTTTTCATGACCGCAGTAAAGGACTGCTCACAGGATGTCATTTCCCACCAAAAGAAATGTTTTCCATACCTTATTTCTCTTGCATTTAAGCCTTTTCCCTCCATTTGGAAGCTCATTTGCATGGACATCATGCAAATTGACCCAGAAATGCAGAGCCCAGACTTTGAGGTGCCAGCCTGGAATTGCCTCTTTATGCCAGTCCTTGACAACACTGAACTTTTAAACCTGATGGACAGCTTGGCTCACAAATGCCTGGGGGATGGGGGTAACCTCTTTGTGGGTCCATAAAATTGGACCCCCTGACCCAAAGTTCACCAAACTTTGGTGACCATCAAAGGAGAATCCCTTGCAGCCATGCTGCAAATTTGGGGATTCCACCTCCAAAAACGCCCCCCAGGAGCTTTGAAAAAATCCCAATAGACTATAATGGGCCTGAATTTGTCAGAAAACCCAAAAATAAGCCAAATACCCATATTTACCAGTATGGGTATTCGGGTTATTTCGGGTTTACCAAAAAAAATTGAGCAAAAAAAAACCTGAACGTGAAATTTATCATTTTTTTTATTTGCACAACCCTACCAGTGACACATCCTTACACTTAAGAATCTTTTCTAGCTCCTTCATGGCTGTCCTTCCCACTCTCAATCTCCTGATTTCTTGGTTGCAGTCTCCCTTTTGGTTGATGATGGAGCCAAGGAATAGAAAGTCTTGATCAATTTCAATTTCCTCATTGTCCACCTTAAAGTTGAGTTATTCCCCAGTAGTCATTACTTTTGTCTTCTTGATGTTCAGCTGTAGTCCTGCTTTGGCACTTTCAGCAGTAGTCATTTCAAGTCTTCACTATTTTCTGCCAGTAATGTAGTATCATTGGCATATCTCAAACTGTTAATGCTTCCCCCCACAAGTTTCACTCCACCTTCATCTAAATCTAATCCAGTTTTCATGATGATATGTTCTGCATGCAGATTGAAGAGCAGGGGAGATAAAATACATCCTTGTCTAACACCTTTGCCAACTGGAAAACATTGTTTCTCCATATTCCTAAAAATAGCCTCTTGTCCAGAGTACAGGCAGCACTTCAAAACAATCAGATGCTGTGGCACACCCATTTCTTTTAAAACCAACCATAACTTTTCATGATCCACACAGTCAAAAGCTTTGCTGTAATCTATGAAACACAAGCTGATTTTCTTCTGAAATTCTCTCGTATGATCCTGTAACCATAATAAATTAGCAATTTAGTTCCTCTTCCTTTTCTGAATCCAGCTTGAACGTCAGACATTTCTCATTCCATATATGGTAACAGCCTTTGTTGTAAGATTTTGAGCATCACTTTACTCGTGTGAGAAATTAATAAGATGGTCCGATAGTTGCTGCAATGTAGTCTATTCCAATTATTATTGTAGAGAGTTGTAGATTGGACACTGAGGCCACTGGCAGTTCACCACCTCTTTCTCCTCTCCTGTACTTGGTATGGTTGTGAAGCAAGCCAACCTCCCACTTCAAGTTCAAGCAGCACAGCCTCCTCTTGCCTTGAGTACTCAGCTGTGGGAAGATTTGTTAAGCTTTCCCTAATGGAGCAGGAGACAAGAGAAAGAAAAGAAAGTGGAAATGTTGGCAGGGAGATGAGCAAGGGGAGAGAAGCAAGAGCTGCTTGTGTTTGATTTGCTGGAGAGCATGGCTGTCCTTTCACCTCCAAAACCAGGCTCAAAATACAGCTGAAGAGAGGGGTGTGCATCCTGCAGTGAACTTCTGCTAGCCCAAAAGCCATTACATTAGCAGAAGATTTTTCTTAATAAGTGGAAGTATGCTGTTGTCCAAAGTATGTCACATTGTATCAAAAGGTCTCATTATATCCCAAGAAGGTCTCATTGTATCCAAAGAAGCTGCAGCATCAGTAGAAAGTTGGTCTAAACATTCTCATTTTTCATTTAATGATGCAGTTAAAGAAAGATACTTCAAAGCAGGAAATGGAAAGGGCTCACAGTTTCATCAGGATCAAGGCGCATTGATCTTCAAATTAATTGAACTCTGCTTAGTTGGTGATTAACTCTACTGACATTTTGTTGGAAACACGCTAGTGTTTCTTTCAGGTTTTGTGTCTACCTTCAGCCTTCATTTATCCATGTGATTGTCTTTTACCATACTCTCAGGTTTTGCAAACAAATAACTGAACTAACAACACAATTGTAGAATCATAGAGTTGGAAGGGACCACCATGGTCGTCTAGTCCAACCCCCTGCACAATGCAGGAAATTCACAACTACCCCCACACACCCCTAGTGACTCCTACTCCATGCCCAGAAAATGGCCAAAAAAAAAAAATCTTCCAGGTTCTTTGGCCAATCTGACCTGGAGGAAAATTGCTTCCTGACCCCAATCCTGAACAGAGTTTATACTCTTCTAAGCTGATATAAGTCAACGAGGCTAGAAAAATGTAATACATTTTAGGATTACACTGTCAGGGACTTCCAACAGTAAGACTAACAAATAGTGGATACACCACATACACTTACAAGTATAATAATGAATGATAATATGTAATGTTCCCTATTTGAATATGGAGATTGATCCATACCTTATGTCTAGTTTGGGTGTAAAGCTACAGATTAGAAGAGTTGGAGGATTTCTGTTCTATACAGCAGAAAATTTTACCTTCTCACTGGCCTTTCAGCTACCCAGGAAATGAAAAGTACTAGTTATTAGTACCTCTTGTACGCTGTATTATGACAGCCCATTAAAATGGGGGAAAATAAAACTTTTGTATGAATGAAATCCTTTAAGCCCAACAGAGAAGTAATTTATGCATTTTGGTTTCCGATGATTCTCTTTTGACCTCATCCCTGGTGCTATGATACTAAGTGGTTTGCTCTCTGAAAAGATTTTCATAGGAGTTTTCTTTTGAGTTAATGCTACTCTCTTTCAGACCTTTGAAAATGCGTGAAATAGTACTGCTTTCTACCTTGCACTGAAAAGAACAGCGGGCATTAAATAAAAAAGAAGGGGGAAAAACCCTTTCTTTAAATCAACTTTCTCCTACTCTTGTTCAGCTTTATCAGTGGATTACTCAGAGTATGGTTTGCTTTTCTTCCATGTGGCCATTTCATCTTAAGCTAAGAGACCACAATTGGAGAACTATAAATCCAGGGAATCGCTCTGTGCTTTTATTGAGAGAACCGAAAAGTAGAAAGGAGTTCTGAAATATCAGGATTAATTTGCTCACTGTTGTGACTCATGATTAGGTTTTGGTATCATTTATCACATTCTTTGGTTGTGGTGTGTTTTCTGGGGAGGGGTGGACAGAATTAATGGCTGATACTGCTGTGTAGGAAATAAAGATGCTGCTTGAGTATTAACTAAAAAGGAAAATCAATGTTGTCCAAAGGTTGCCTTCAAGGAAAGAAATAATGATTAAAAAATGGTTGTCTCTCTTTATCTTCTGGTCCTCCTTTATTGCCTGTAGTCACTATAATTGTTGCTATATAAGGCCCAGCCAGGGAACTGCATTCGATACTGACTAAAGTCACTTTGCTGTCCCAAGTGGTAGAGCTATGTGGTGCAAGCTATAAAATGATATGTTCCAGAAGGTACAGGGAATGGTGGTGATGACTGGCTCATTACATTGTTGGAGACTAAGGAGGATAGATTATTGCTGAGGTTAGAGCTGTGTTGGGGGAAGTTTTTACTCAGCCACAATACACCAAATAATCATGTTAGACCTCACCTAGAGTATTGTGTTCAGTTTAAGAAGGATGTAGACAAGGTGGAACGTGTCCAGAGGAGGCAACAAAGATAGTGAGGGGTCTGGAGACCAAGCCCTATGAGGAAAGGTTGAAGGAGCTTGGTATGTTTAGCCTGGAGAGGAGATGACTGAGAGATGATATGATGATCTTCAAGTATTTAAAGGGCTTTCATATAGAGGATGGTGCAGAGTTGTTTTCTGTTACCCCAGAAGACCAGAACCAGTGGGTTGAAATTAAATCAAAAGAGTTTTCAGCTAAACATTAGGAAGAACTTTCTAACAGTTAGAGCGGTTCCTCTGTGGAACTGTCTTCCTCGGGAGGTGGTGGGCTCTCCTTCTTTGGAAGTTTTTAAACAGAGGCTTGATGGCCATATGTCAGCAATGCTGATTCTGTGAACTTAGGCAAATCATGAGAGGGAGGACAGGAAGGGTTGTGTCAATGTTTGGCTCTTGTGGCCCTTTCTTACATGCCCAGGATAGTGCCAATAACCACTTTGGGGTCAGGAAGCAATTTTACTCCAGGCTAGATTGGTCAGGGATTCTGGAGGTTTTTTTTGCCATCTTCAGGGCATAGAGTAGGGGTCACTGGGGGTGTGGGAGGAGATGTGAATTTGCTGCATTGTGCAGGGGGTTGGACTAGATGACCCTGGTGGTACCTTCCAACTTTATGATTCTATGTGACTCCAGGCAAAGAGTGATTGCAAATGAATGAAGGGCAAAAACAGGATTGGATACTTGGTCATATACATAAAATACTGTAAAACATCGTAACGTGTTGACCATGACCCACACAGAGGTGCAGTTTGGATGGCACATGAAACCCTGGTGTAATTAAACCTTTCCTCCCCCTTCCTTGTTGCTGTCCTTGACCAAGAGGCGAAGGGGAATCTGAGTCTGTGGAGAGGACTTTCCCCCATTTTCCCCTGCTCTGTGTAGTGTGCCACCACTCAAGCTGTGACCTTCAGTTTTCTACCCACAGTTTGAGGCACAGATAGGGGCTATGTGTCCCGTGAGCATGCCTTACTGTATTGTCCTCTCCATCATGAGATATAAGTCAAAAGTATCCAGGAAATTTTAAAAAACAATATGGGTCTGTCTGATGAAATTCGTACTCAACAACTTTGGGAAGATAGTAACCCATTAATCTCAAGATGTGTGGCTGAACTTTGTATCAAGATAATGTGCTAATGAGGGTGTGGTATGTTAATATGGAACTATTGTATCCTGAAGTGATCTGTTAATGTGTGAAATCCAAAGTTAATCTGCATGGCTATTGTAGACTGTAGTCTGTGTTAGTCTGGAGGTTTTCAGGGCAGACTAACAAAGACTACAGCCCACAATAGCTATGCAGATTAATTTGGGATTTCACACATTAACAGATCACTTCAGGATACAATAGTTCCATATTAACATATCACACCCTCATTAGCACATTATCTTGATATTTACAGGACAATGATTAGCACATTACCTTTGATACTTTTGCAGGACAATGATTCAGCTCAAACCCAACCCCTTTCTGACTATATATTACTCTTCCTACACACTTGACACTGAGAGACACTGTCCTTCAGTGTTACTCCTCTGAAGATGCCTGCCACAGCTGCTGGCGAAACGTCAGGAAAGAAAATACCAAGACCATGGTCACACAGCCCGGATAACCTACAAGAACCAATGAACTCTTCAACAGTTAATAAACTGTTAAAGCCTCTCCTATCCTTTGTCCAAAACCCCAGATAAGCAGTTCAGTTCTTTGTTCCTTTCCTTCCAGAATACCTCATACCACCTCAGGGCCCATTTTAGGGTATAAGAACAGGTCCTCTGGCCCCATAATGTGTGTGTGTGTGTGTGTATGTTTGTTGGATCCATATGTGTACCCCCCACATGCATGAGAAGAAGAAGAGTTGGTTTTTATATGCCAACTTTCTCTACCACTTAAGGAAGAATCAAACTGGCTTACAATCACTTTCTCTTCCCCTCCCCACAACAGACACCCTGTGAGGTAGGTGGGGCTGAGAGTGTGTGACTAGCCCAAGGTCACCCAGCTGGCTTCATGTGTAGGAGTGAGGAAACAAATCCAGTTCACCAGATTAGCTTCTGCTGCTCATGTGGAGGAGTGGGGAATTAAACCCGGTTCTCCAGATTAAAGTCCACCACTCCAACCACTGCTGTTAACCACTACACCATGCTGGCAACACGAGGGCCCTCTCTTTGCTTCCAGAAACCCTGGTCATTTTTCTCCTCAGCGCTGCTTTCATGGACATCTCCTTCAGGACTGGTAATTATCACCCTTCTCTAAATGCTATCCAACCTTTCTCTAGTTAGCTCTTGTGTGTTTTATGTCTGCATGTTGCCCTTTGGCAATCCATTTAATTTAATAAAACCCATTTCCATTCCAACAACTGCCTGTTCATTTGACAGTTCTCACATGAGACAATCCTGGTATATACCGATCCTAGTTATCCCCCCCCCCACCCGCCATGTGGCAAAAAGTAATGTGAAGTCCAGACCAAATGCCTTTCTTTTTACTACAAGGTGAAAAAAGGTAGCCAAGGCGCTTGACAGCCTCTGGGCTACATGAATCTCATATGCTCCCTGCTTTTAACAGCTGCAAGTTGGCAAAGTTGGAAAGAATGTGGCCTAGCCTTCTTGCTGAAGCTAAGCAGGCCTGGATGGAAGACCTCCTGGAAACAGGTCATATTTTTAATGGGTTTTTATTGGTCACACTCTACATACACATCCATAATATCAAAGTAATAATTTATTCTATAAGACAAAAATAAACTCTTTTCAGCCTGGCATGAAAATACATTTCATGGTATCATGTGCCTTTAGAAATCCAGGGATGGCTAAGGGTGCTATTCTGCCAAACTCTTCATCGCTTTAACCTCAAAGCAATCATATGAAGAAGGCTGATATCATTTTCACTTTATGATGTAGTGCCCAAAAGTGCACACTCAAAGATAGGGCTTTAATTAGACTAAAATAAATATCCACTGGGATTTACAAATTGATGCACATATTAGTAGCTTGCCTTTTAAAAAAAGTAATATGTATTCAAATTCTTTAAAAAGATCTTCATTTGATTATGATAACTTCAAATTTATTTTTTCTTAAGTATACAATTTGGGGTTGGTTGGTTGTTTCCTTCTGAATACAGATGCATATATTTTAACAAATTCACATTTCAAACTTGAATTAGTCTGGCTAATCAACCAGAAACTTCAGTGGCATTCAAAATTGATCTTTAATGAAGCACATATTCATAGGCATATTTAAACCTGATTAAGAAATATTTAAAGTATTTGTTAATGGAAAGAAAAACTCACATTTAAGTTGCAAATTAAAAAAAAAGCACCTGCAATTTCATTCAGGATTTATCTTTAAGAATCAAATATAGACATTTATTTTTATTAGGCTAGTTTGCATTGATATTCATGAGAGTTTCTTACTATCAGTGATGAAAGCTAAGCATAGACCACTAAGGACTTCCTACAAGGCCATTTTCCCCCCTGGAGAATTAATCTATAATTCATTTAAGGGGAAATCATAACAACTTGATTGTAAATATTTTGTAATACGTCCTCTAAAGCCAGTTCAGACAATGTGAAAACATGGTTTATTTGAACTACTGTTGGTTTATGAAAGCAGTTAACAGACTATCATTCAAATTGCCTCAATAAAGGAGATTTTCACAGAGAAGACTGCTAGAAAAAGGTGATGGAAGGTGAGAGAAACCTCAGTTTTGAGCTACAATAGGCAACTGTCTCTGTAATCCAGGGAATTTGTGAAGGTGCCAATGAACAAGCAAGGATGTCTGTATTCACACATGACACAAGACCTCTTACTTTGTTTTGAGAAGAACTTACACAATTTGTATTAGAAAAGAGCAAGACTCCAGTAGTACCTTAAAGACTAACAAAATTTGTGGCAGAGTATGAGCTTTCGTGAGCCATAGGCCACTTTTTCAGATTCTTCAGATAGTCTTTAATGTGCTAGTGGACTCTTGCTCTTTTCTACTGCTATTGACAGACTAACACTGCTACCAATCACAATTTGGATTGTGAGGTTTGTTTTTTTTATCCCAAGCCAAATTTCAATGTATTCAATTTATTGAATCCCACATTGTGTGTGTGTGTGTGTGTGTGTGTGTTGTGGCAACAGTCATTGTGTTGCACAGGTCCCAAATACCCAGAGCTTGAAAACACACTTTATATCAGGCAGAATGAGTTGATTCACCCCTCCCATTTTGTATACTGAATAACTCATACCAGTTTTGTTGCTTTTTAGCCCTACAGTTTACATTTTCAATTCGGAAGAACAGAAACTATGTTTTGAACCTAAGGTAACAGCAAACTAACAACTTTTGTAATTTTTAAGGGGAAAATATCTAAAATCAATAATTTGTAACAATTTTTATATCTGGAGCATGTTTGTACCACAGAACACTTACCTATATGTGGTGAGAGAAGTGTTTCCCAAGTTATCAAGAAGGGTCACCAGGTTACCAAGAGGGACTGTATCTCTCCAGAGCTCTTACAAAATGCTTCCCTAGATCTTTATTTTCAAGTAAAAAACAAGAACTTGGGTTTTTTTGAACCACAATGGGTAAAAATAATCAACGTAAGTAGATTTCTGAGGTGCTTTTTTTGTTTACTGAAAAAAGTATAAGTGATAAGTGTAGAACCACAGAGATTTTGTAAATTCTAGTGTCTAATCACTTCACTTCTGTTTTTCACTGAAGGTGATGTTAGCACAACTGTGCCTCCACATTTGAAGCCTGTGAGCAAGAGTGCCTTGTGAACAGGGGACCTTAGAGCGAGAGGAGGCTACACAAGGTTTGCTGTTCTTACTGTTGGTGGTGATGCTATCACTGTTGCTGCATGCCATTTTTCATGTTGTTCTTTAACCCCGAATGCCAAGCGGAGGCCAGGAAGCAACGCCTTCATCCTGTTCCAGCTTCAGACATAATCCTACAGCCAGATCTCATTTGTTGTGTGGTTATCATCATAAATCTGAAAACAATGAGGGCAGAAAGCATTGCCCTTCTTGGGTTTTAGCCTCGGTGATGTTTGGCTATGTGACAACAACAAAATAAAGGGCGAAAACGCATGGTCACTTTAGCTTCCTTTATTCCCTGTTTGAGCCAGGATTCAGCCAGGATCGAACGCACGTTCGGTGAAACGCATGCGTTCGATCCTGGCTGAATCCTGGCTGAAACAGGGAATAAAGGAGGCTAAGTGTCCCTGCATTTTCGCCTAAAGTGTGTTAGGGATAGGAAAAATAAAACAGATGTCCAGTGGTACTTCAAACATTAACAAAACGTTAGCACTGTGACTTTAATCCCTACTGACTTTAATCCCTGGTGATTTTAATCACTGGTGACTTTAATCCCTAGTCGTAAAATTACTAATATTAAATTAGGTTATTCTAACATCTCTAAGTTTGGCTTTAGTTTTCCTGATAAATTTCAGAAATTTCTTTCACACCTCCTAAAGTATTTTGGAAGGAGATGTTCATGGCCATTGAACTGTGCCCCAGTCCTTCTTCAAATGAACCTCGAGACTGGGTTGCTGAAAGAGGCAAAGCGCCATCCAATTGGGAAGGCAGAAGCGAGAGCCTGTATATTGCTGCCTTGCCCTCGTGCCTTGTCTGTTTTCCTGAGATTAAGGGGGACAGCCCGAGGGTACCTTTTCCAGCACAGCAGTGGTTCCCCACTGATGCAGTTTTGGTCGTTCGCCAGAAGCATTCTGGCTGAGGCTGGGTTGCTACTGTGTGAGTATGGCACCCATTCATTCAGCCTTGGTGCTGCTTCTACAGCTGCAAGACTGGGGCTACCTGGGCACTGAATTCAGAGAATTGGAAGAAGGAAGTCAAAGGAATATAAGAGTTACATTAGATGGACATTGTCCTATTTTATTTTGCAGGTGTAGGTATATCAAGTCAGAGTTCTTGTACTGGGACACTCCATCATATTTTGGGCAAGCAGATATGCTGCCCCCAGGGACTTCGGGATGCAGTTGGGCTTATGCTCCCTTGCAAGTGTGCAGTGGCATGTCAGGAGAGGGATGTTGTGGAGCCAGCTCCTGCCTTCTCTCCACCAGGTGAGAGAACAACCTAGTGCTAACTCAGGGGTCCATGCTGTGACACAGTATAATTAGGGATATAAAAATAATTGGAGGCTTGTGCTCAGGTGGGGTGTGGGTCTAAACTGAGCTGTTGCAAAGGTGAGTCTGGAGGGGGACAATCAAGCCCACAAAAGTTGATAGAGCAAGGCACAAAGTTGATAAGCTAGTATGTAGGGAAATATTGACGGGCGGAGGTGCATACATACCTCACCCTCCAATCAGGTTCCATATGCCTTACCTGTATGGGGATGATGGTGTCTATCTCTCTATAGAGGGATGTGATGTGTACCTAGCTGATCTATGTCAAGGCCTGCATGTCATTATAGTCAGCAGGTGGGGCAAGGAGATGTGAAGCAAATGTAACCCCCTTGTTTGGCAGGGATAGAACAGGTTGTTCATGGTAAGTGGGCACCCTGAGCCATTAGGTGTGATAGAGGGAGTGTCCTGAACAGACCATCACTGGCTTTATGGTGGGATGGGATTTGTGAAGGAGCCCCTTTGGTTCTGAGGAACATATTTCCCAACCTGGTAGTGGCGTTATGTTGCATCAGGGAAGGGGGCTGGGGCTGGGCACCTCTCAGCACTCTGTGTGCGGGCAAGGATAAACAAGGCTGGTGGTAGCCGCTGGCTGAGTTTGGAGCCAAGGTGGATTTGCCAGAAAAAGGCAGCCCAGGACAGGCTGCCTAGCATAGCCTGCCTTCGATTAAGTATTAGCATAATGAATTGATGATACAGATCAACTAATTTGAATAAACTAGTTAAACCCATGCTGTAGTCTCGTGTATTTATTTGGGGTACTGGGGCAAGCTCAGTGTTTGCCAACCATGCAAGCTGACAGGCAAGAGCTAGCGTTGCCAGGTCCCTCTTTGCCACCAGCGAGAGGTTTTTGGGGTGGAACCTGAGGAGGGTGGGGTTTGGGAAGGGGAGGGACTTCAATGCCATAGAGTCCAATTGCCAAAGTGGCCATTTTCTCCAGCTGAAATGATCTCTATCAGCTGGACATCAGTTGTAATAGCACCTCCAGCTAGTACCTGGAGGTTGGCAACCCTAGCAAGAGCAAATGAGGTTTTAGCCTTTGGCTGTGGCTCTGTTCAGCTG
The DNA here is from genome assembly GCF_029931775.1 of Euleptes europaea. Taxonomy (NCBI): domain Eukaryota; kingdom Metazoa; phylum Chordata; class Lepidosauria; order Squamata; family Sphaerodactylidae; genus Euleptes; species Euleptes europaea. Next base: position 46,409,915 of record NC_079312.1, on the reverse strand, counting down.
TATGGCCTCTGATGTTCTCTGGGCTTTGATTGGTGGATGAGAAGGGAGTCCATCCCGCTGCCAGGAAAGAAAATGTCTGGGAACAATTGGATTCATCCCATGGCATCACTTTACAGATATATTTTTAATTATTATTATTTTTTAAGATAACGAGGTAGAGTTTTATAATAACCTTTAATTTCAGTCTCAATTTTTGGAGAAGGTGGTATAAAAGTGTGTATATGAATAAATAGAAAATGCATTATTAGGAGAGAAATATGCAGAACTACACCCACGATAATATAACATTTGAACTGTGTAATTAAATAGTTCATTAACTATTAAGTAATAGAATACAAGCTATGGAAGTAAAAGTAGTAATAAGTGTGTTGCAGGCATGGGGAAAGAAAAAACCTCATAATGCATTCTCTCTGAAACGCTAACCAGAAAGCCGTAAACCCAATGAAATGAAAACGAAATCTTGCAACCCTTCAAAAATACCCTAGGAATAAATAGATAAAGAAAAGCCAAAGGAGTGATGACTGCAGAAATGTTTTTAGGCCTGGTTTCTGATGTTTAAACTCCTAAACATAGTAGAGAAAAATAGGAATATTTTATTAACTACTTTTAATTCATTCACTTTATAAAACAAATACCAATAATACATAAATCTTGTACTGCAATAGGACTTCAGATAGAAAATCCCACCATTCCTCTAAATTATACATAAAAAGACAATTCCTTACATCTAATCTACATCAGTTTCCTTGGCAAAAATGTGCCCAGATTAGTTGCACTCTTGGGGCATCTTTTGAGTTGGAAGCAAAGCTTTTTTGATGGCAAAGTCACTTTCAGCTATTAAAGTTAGATCAAAGGATGTAAGCTCACAGTATCATAACAAAATATGCCCTTGGTATTACTTTTTAACAGATTGTTCATGAGAACATCTTGCTACATTAACTCACATGAACCTAAGGCTTGTATAACCTACTAGTTTCAATCCTGGATAATGTCATAGGACATAGTATTTACTTGTTTTATGGGGATCTATTAAACAATTATTAATTGTCTATTAGAACACAACAAAACTGATGATTCTTGTGTGGATTAGTTAATAATCCCAAAGAAGAAGGTGTACATTGATAACTGAAAATGTACTGAGGGCAAAGCCAAGAGGATGTTATTTTGAGGTCGCCGTGCATCCGTGTCACTTATTGATGTCTCACAATATTGGGGAAGGGAGAGGATGGAGACAGGAAGGACATAGAAACAAGGGAACATCATACAGGGAAAGGGGAAGGATGAGAAGGAAGGAAACATCCAAGGTCCCTCCCAGACTCTTGATGGAGGAAGCCGGTACCAGCTGAGCCCTGTCAAGAATGGGAAGCTGAAGACCCTGACCCAGCCCACCCAGCTAGTTTTCCAAAGTTTTCAAGGTTTTTTTTTCATACATGGGACAAAACTACTGTCTGTTGTGTTCTTCTCAATGTGAAATAAAAATGGTAAATTTGCCAAAGAAAACAGGTAGGATGGAATCCTTCATTCATTTAGAGAATTTATTTGCCACTTCTCTAGAGACCTACATGAGGCAGTTCATAAGTAATAAAATAAAATAAAATCATAAAGCAACATAAATTATTAAAAGAATTTTTAAAACACACATGAATGCAAGCCTGATCCGTAGAACAAAATCAGTTAAATAATATTGAGAATTTTCTATTAAACCACTATTAGACTAGAATTTTTTTAATGGGGATCCAACATAACATCCTATGTACATGTTCAAAGAATGTAGAATTCTGTGGATAAACACATTCTGTGAATGATGGTCTGACTTTTAATGTATCCCCTCCAGATTACAAGATGAAATCTGCCCATATTTTTGCCCATATATTTAACTTAACCTAACTTTCCTTATTTTATTTTGTTTTATTTGAATATTTAACCCCATTTTTCCACTGCAAAGCAAGACTTATAGGGTCTTATAGCCCCCCCCCCCAAAGAACAATACCCTAAACATCACAATACAATCATAAAACACAAGCAGCAGCCAGGAGGTGGGCTGAACAGCTGGAGGAACTAGGGTTGCCAGCTCTGGGTTGGGAAAAACCTGGAGATTGGAGGGGGGTTGGAGCCTCAGGAAGGCAGGGTTTGGGGAGGGGAGGGACTTCAATGGGGTATAAAGCCATAGAGTCCACTTTCCAAAGCAGCCATTTTCTCTTTTGCCAGGAGATCAGTTGTAAGTCCAGGAGATCTCCAGCCACCACCAGGAGGTTGGCAACCCTAAGAGGAACTCAGCCCCTGGTGGAACAGCCTCCCCTGGCAAGCAGCAGCACAGACCGCCCCAGGTAGCAGCTCCTTTTCGGGTCTGAGCACTTCAGGGTTGGAGCTGAGCAGCTGGAGGAACAGTCCCCAATGAACAGTCTCCTCTGGCATGTATGCAAGTACGTATGTATCTATTGCCTGCTTTTCTCACTTAAACCCAAGACAGATTACATAATGAACAGTCAGTATAATCAACACGGCAAGACGACATCTAATAAACAATATAATAGCACCCAGATTGCAGAACTCTGAAACGAGGTGTAAGTATTAAACATGACATATTAACAATACAAGAAATGGTATATTGCATACGCAGAAATACATTGCAGTGAGAATAAGCCAAAGACATACAGCAAGAGATAATACACATTAGTAGTATAGTCCACGCTCTGATCTAGATGGCCCAGGCTGCCCTGATCTCATCAGATCTCAGAAGCTAAGCAGTGTTGGCCCTGGTTAGTACTTGGAAGGAAGAACACCAAGGAATACTAGGGTTGTTATGAAGAGGAAGGCAATTGCAAACCACCTCTTGCCTTGTAAACCCTACTGAGTTGCCACAAGTCGGTTGCGACATGACGGCACTTTACATGCAGTACAGTCCACAATCCTGTTCTCTCTATTGAAATGTCTTCCTGAACCATTCTGTTATAATGCAGCCCTATTCCTTTATTTAAAAAATCGCCTTTTGGAACAGTTCTGTTTTACTTAGTTTGAAGAAAGCCAAAAGTGTGGGAAGCCTCCTCAGGTAGGCCGCTCCATAGGGTAGGGGGACTACAGAGATTACTTGTGTAGCACTTGTGTGGCATTTGTTGATCTTGCATATTTATACAGTGGCACCTATAGAAGGTCATGTTCAGATAATTAAGTGGTTGTGGTGGGGCATTGGAGAAGCAACAAATCCACCAACAGCAACAAAGAGTCATGGTCTTGTCTACATTCAGAAAACTAAACAACTAAAGCCACTAGTGCTGACTCTGTCCCATAGCCTGGCCTGAAGCTATACTGAAAAGGGTTCCAGGGCACATTAGTTATCCAAGAAAGCCTGAAGTTAGTCTATCACTACTCTCTCACTTATCTTGCCCAGAAAGGACAAATCAGAGAAAGATGATAATTGGCTATATCACTTTTCTGTAGGGATGGCTTTTTAAAGCTGGGACAGATGACTGCCACTTTGAGTGGCTGAGGGAAGGTTCCCTGAATCAGTGATTAATTTATGACTCATTTATGTGGCCCTCACATTATTTCAGCAACCAGGAATGACAAGGACCCAGAACACAAGTGGAAGCCTTCACGGATCCCAGGATCCCGTCAATACCCATCACAGTAACTGGTCCATAAACAGACAAGACAATATGTTAGATTTTTCTTCTGTCTTATGCATGTTACAATCAGCATCAAAGTCAGTGTATATTCAAGGCACATTGCCAACAAAAAACTCTGCAAAAGCATCACAATTAATTTCCTGTTCCTGAAACAATAAACGCTTAGATGTAGGAGTCAGTAGATGCTGAGGTATCTTAAACAATAGTGATGGCTGATGCGATGTTAGCAGAGAAGTAACACTTCTTTGCTGTTGTAACCTCTCCTTCATAGATCTTCCAGTGAACTCTATAACATATATTGTCAGATTCAGTATGAGTTTTCTGCAAATGCCTTTCTAGACATCTCCCAGAACACTTTAGGTCACTCAGTTCAATAGTAAACCATGATATTGGGTTCCACCTCAAGGACAGAAGAGGTCAATTTGGGGGGCAAACTTGTCAATAGTGTCTAGGAGCTTCACATTCCAAGCTCTCACCACAGCCTCAACAGAGCATGTATTTGGAATCCTAAAATTCCCCAGAGTATTCTAGATTCTGATAGGATCCATGAGCCTCCATGGGAGGTCCATTTAACTGGGAGTCCTGTCCTGTGGGACAATGGAGTCATATTCACCCTGCTGTAATGGATGATATCCAATGTATTTCCCACCAAGCAAAGAATAATAAAAATATTTCGCATGTTTAAGTACTTCATATACACTGTACCAATAATGATTACAACACCCCTTTAAGGCATGATAATATAAACATCTTGTATCATCAGTCTGGAGGACAGAGAGGTTATGGCTTGTAAGGCTACCCTAATTTAACAATCTGGAGTTCCATCCTATTACCAGCTATAGTACCGTAGATCTTACACAGACATGTGTGTATGGGGAGGCCCTTTTCCTCTTGGAAATGGAAAACAATGATTTAGTCTCACTGAGCTCTGCAGGCTCCTCTTGCTATATAGTCCCACTTAATGTTGGATGAATTCTCTCTGGAATTCCCTTTTTCAAGCTTTGTCTCAGAGAGTTCTTGGGTCTTAAAGCTTTTTTCCCTAAGGGATGTTCCCACTATCCAGCTCTCTCTCCCCCCCAACTCTTATGAAAGGTTCAGCATCAAAGTGAGAACATACAACCACAAATCTGAAAAAAATGTTTACAGGAAAACATATATCCAGCCAAGAAAAGGCCTTTCATGATCTTTCGTGATTCCCTGCTGCTATTTCCCCATTCTTTTGTAAGGGTGAGTTTTCTCTGAAGGGTGGGGAGAGATTGGCAGAGTGATGTCTATTGGTAGGAGGAAAATTCAATGTAAGTCATATTCAGAATCAGAATGGCTTAGTTCTTAATGGGATATAGATTTCTGATCAGGAGGATTTTACATTCCGCCTTTCTGAAATTCACTTGCATTAATAGTCCATTGCTTATGGTGATCCTAATTTCACATCTCTTTAGAAATGCTACATGTAAATAATCAACAGCCTTCAGTCCTCTGTTATAGGGACTTATTTTGTATGATTGGCCTGTGTATTCCTTTAAGAGGGGAGTGGACATGTTCATGGAGGAAAGGGGTATTCATGGCTACTAGTTAAAATGGATACTAGTCATGATGCATACCTATTCTCTCCAGGATCAGAGGAGCATGCCCAATATATTAGGTGCTGTGGAACATAGGCAGGGCAATGCTGCTGCAGTCATCTTGTTTGTGGCTTCCTAGAGGCACCTAGTTGACCACTGTGTGAACAGACTGCTGGACTTGATGGGCCCTGGTCTGATCCAGCAGGGCTTTTCTTATATTCTTATGTTCTTATTCCTCAAGCCAGTAAGTATATCCCAATAACTTTTTTTTTCAAGGTTACAAATCTCCTGGGAAAAAACAGTATACAGTTCATACGTTCACATCATTCATATCTTTGTATCCAGGACCTTCAATTTATCCCCCTGGGGCACATTTTCCCTCATCAAAACAAGGGGAACTGACGGAGAACTGTACTGAGTTGTTGCAAGCACCTGCGTATCATATCATTTTTTTTGTCCAACTTGACTATTTGTACAACATCAATACTTAAAATGTATTGGTCAAATGACCCTGTCACTGATGAATAGTGTACAACAAAGTTTTGGTGTTCTCAATCTGTTATTTTCAGGTTGAAGTACAAATCCTCATACTATCTGAAAGGAAACTTTTAGGATATATATTAAAGAAGACTGGTTGAGGAGTGGACATTGTCACTGTAATAATATACGTCTTTTGAAATTAGAAAGTTTTAGTATCTGATTTTATTGACAAGCTCTTAGAAGACTGGAAAAGTTCACTATGATACGAGGCTGAAGGCATGAGTCCAGTATTTTCTATTGAAATTAAGTAAATCAAACATATTTTTACTTAAGACAAAGGTACTCTGGCCAAATTATACTGTGCAAAATAAAAGATTGTCTATATGTCAATTTAGGTAAATTCTTCGGTCTGAGGGGGTAGCAACAAAATGCTTGCTATATATAATCATTTCAATCACGTTACAGGTAGATGACTATCCTCTTGTACAACTTAAACATTACATCTGCAGTGGAATACCAAATAAACTCAGCTTCCGTTTACTCCAGAATCTTCTCATCTAGTGGTCCTAATCCAGTTTAATGATATTTCTTCAAAAATACAACAATTCTTGAATAATTCATTTGGATTAGAAAAAAGGAAGCAAAGTTGAAAAACTATTGAAAAAATATTTTTTCCTTCTGTTCCTGGCAAGACAATTATAGGGGGTGGGTATGGAGTCTGAGAGAGAAAAGGTAGGCCTTTTTAAAAAGTCAAAGCACCTGCAGATTTTAAACTTTTAAAATCTGAATACAGCTTTTAATTTATGTGGATTCTGACAATTATTTGCTGTTGTAAATCATGAAGTAGTGGGATTTTTAATTAGTGGAAAAGAACGTTCCTGCCTCCCCACGGATTCCCATGAAATGCTACTGTTAGGGAATAGGGAACACTTCAGGAACAGCATGAGGGGAGACACCAAGGAAAAGGGGGAACTGGTAGAAACTGCCAATTTAGTCGGAATTCAACCCAACAACCAACAGCAGCTTTAATAGCAACAACAATGATGTATCTAGTGAGATGTGCAAAAGGGGTAGAGGAAATATTTTTATAGGGGCAGCCACTTAGGGCTGCCAACCTCTAGGTACTAGCTGGAGATCTCCTGCTATTACATCATCATCATCATTTATTCATTACGGTCAAACACCAGTTTACACAAAAAGAAATATTACAACTGATCTCCAGCCGATAGGGATCAGTTCACCTAGAGAAAATGGCTGCTTTGGCAATTGGACTCGGCCCCAAAAACCTGCTGATGGCACAGAGGGACCTGGGAATTCTACTGCCACTGTGTCTTGCTACACTTCAGACTCAACATGGCTCCCTTTCTTAGGAAGCAGATCTACAGATGGATTATGGCAACCATTTGAGAACTAGAGTCACCACCAGTGCAAGTCTCAAAAGAAAAAAGAAAAATTTCAGATGAATGTTTTGGTTTCATCAATTTCGTTTAATTCTGGCAGCTATAACAAAATGTTCCATAGTTTTGACAAATCCACCACATATCTATCATATCTATCTTTAAACAAAGACCATTATATAATTTCAAAATTATCTGAATTAACCTAACATTTATAATCGTTGTATCAGTCTCCTACTGTGTCCTGCAATCTCATCACATCTTGCATTCTTGTCTTTTGAGACACCTTTCATATGTATATTCAAATGGAGATTAAGCCTTGATTTTGTGTTCAGATAATTTAGTTTAGTTTAGTTTCATTGATTTATATAGGGAAGTTGGACCTGTTAACTGTCTATAGGTGTAGGGTTGCCAACCTCCAAATAGTAGCTGGAAATCTCCTGCTATGTATGTATGTATTTATTTATTTATTTATTTATTCGAATTTATAACTTGCCCTCATCCCCAGAGAACCAGGCTCAGGGCGGCTAACAATAATTAAAACATAAATAAATCCAATATAGATCAAGTACATCCTTAAAACCATAATCATTAAAACCATTTAAAACCCTAAACAGATGGCTGTAACTATACCTAGGCGCCACAGCAATAAATGTCAGCAGATCAGCCCCCCAGATTTCAAAGTGGGGGGCGGGATGGGGAGGCCAGCTGATAGAGATCAGTTCACCTGGAGAAAATGGTTGCTTTGGCAATTGGACTCTATGACATTCCAGTCCCTCCCCTCCCCAAACCCCGCCCTCCTCAGGCTCCGCCGATGGCAACCCTATATAGGTGGAAGCTGTCAGAAGAAGAGGAAAGAGGAGATGGCTTCACCTCCACTTCCTTCTCATTGCAGCTCACACTGTAGTACATATTGTTCAAGAGCATTCCATGATCCACATAGAAGATTTTCAGGACAAGCTTAGGATGCTGGAGGGAAGGGGAAGGCATTCAAAGATCCATTTCACCAACTCATTACATTTTTCTGAGTAACAAACTCTGTGATTTTAAAATGCACTATTGTCATTCAGTGGCTTGATGGGAGTAAATACAGATCCTATTAACAATACATCCAGGTAGATTTGTCAAATGCTGAGACATATGCAATTTCTGAAGAAATCACGTGGCCATGGCCCACTAATAAGGTTGCCAACCTCCAGGTGGTGGCTGGAGATCTCCCGCTATTACAACTGATCTCCAGGCGACAGAATCAGTTCACCTGGAGAAAATGGTCACTTTGGTAGGTGGAATCTATGGCATTATACCCCACTGAAGTCCCTCCCCTCTTCAAACCCTTCAGGCTCCACCCCCAAAATCTCCAGGTATTTCCCAATCCAGAGTTGGCAACCCTACCCGCAAGCATGACCAAAAGCAACATTTTCTCACATCGAATAGAACTGGCTGTTTACACAGTCAAAAGGGTACCATGGGAAAAGGAAGGAGATCACTTGAAATGGAGAGTGTTATCACTGCTTATCTGCACTTCCAGGATGCTGTGATTTTCTGCAGCAGTTTTAGGCAATGTTGGACTTTCCAAATCAAATTTGACCTGGAAAACAAGTATTGTTTTCTTACTCAAAGTCTGTTTTTAAAAGAACCATCTACCAAAAATGATATACTGGTTCCTTTCATGGCCTTTAAATTGCAAACATACTGAAATGATATATTAATAATCAAAGTGCAATGATACAATCAAAATAGCCCAACTACAACAATATGCAGACATGACATGGTTTAAAATTATAGGCTCTCTGCCAAAATAGATTTCATATTAATTGCTTCATACTAATTAATTAATTCCAGTATAGATGAGTTAACTTCACATTGGGTCAGCTGAATCTACCCTAGGATTCAGACAATGAAGCAGGTGATTGTAATAAAGGAAAAGAGGCTATGTGTGTTGACATCCCTTGTAATGCCCTCCCCCTTCTCTGGTTTAGGGATACTGCGTGAATAAATACCCAGGGATGTGATTGGAGCGGTTTTTAAGAAGCAAGAGAGAGGCCATTCTAAATAACAAGGTCAATTATTTTCTACACAGGCCTATAGAAAGGGCGGGCGGGCGGGCGGGGGGGGTAAGAGAGAGAGGCAATAAAAATAAAGAATCTAAAATTTAAAGCACAACAATTTAACATAATCCTAGTGGGTTTTATTTATTTTATTTTTATATCCCACCCTTCCCAGCAAATAATTACAATTATCAAAAGGTGTCACACCTATACTTAGTCCTAATAAGAGCACACCCATAGTCAGTATACAGTGTTGCCCCCCTCCCCCAGGAAATATTAGCAAATATGGAAGCCAAACTGGGAAAAGATAGGCTAATGGGAGCAAGAGAAGTGGGTGGAAAGAAGTAGGTTTGAAATCAAAGAATACAAGGCATTTGGTAGAGGGAGGAGTAGTTTTTTTGGTCAGGAAAAAAGTGAAGCTGCTTGCCTGAGCTATGTGGGAATAAGTGGGAGCATGGATGAGGAGAGAGGCATCTGGGGATGGATGATTCAGGAAGCGAGACTTCAGAGTGGGACATGATCAGGAGATTATGCTAATTGTGTCAGGAGATGCTTTATCTTTAAGGTAGTGTGATAGCTCTAGTTGATTGTTTAGTATTATTTTGGTAATTTTCTAGGTATGCTGGAATGTTTCCTAACATGTCACAGACTCTGGTCATCCTGCTGGTTTGTTTCTAGAGTAATTTCCTGAAGTCACAAAATAAGACCTTAGCAAGAAACAGTTGCAAGGGTCCTGGTTATCTCAAGACTATATTTTATTTGATATCCAAGGGTTATTTGATATCAAAGAGTTAACCTCAATTCCTTGGTGTTTTCAAGACAGCTTGCTTCTACACCCTTGACACTGTATGTATACAGGGATTTGGAGCAGGGCCTGATTTAGGTTTGATGAGGCCCTAAGCTATTGAAGGTAATGGGGCCCTTTATATGTCCTGCTGTCCTTTGTCAACAACAAATTGTCGCTGTTTTTTGTGTTGAATATATGCTATATGGTAATTTATGGACCTAATAGGTATCTAAAGCCATTTGCACATAATAAAATGTGTATTTTATCAAAGTAATTGTTGATTTTGGAAATGTACATCCAGTTTTTTTTCCTTTACATTTTTTTGGGCGCCCCAAGAGAGTGGGGCCCTAAGCTATAGCTTGTTTGTATAGCTTATATGTAAATCCGGCACTGATTTGGAGATAACATTATCCTATTTATTTATCCTATTTAATATTGTGGATGTAGCGTTGTTGTAAAGATAAAAATGGAAGAGAATGATATAAGCTGCTTTGGGTTCCCATTGTGGTGAAAGGCAGAGTATAAATGTAGTAAAAACAATAAAGATGGGAGACAGATAAAAGGTAGGTTGGTTGGGGGGTGGAGAGAAGGAAGGAGACAAACATGAGGATATGGGGCTGGCAGGAGCAGGGTAAGTGGTAATAATATAGGAAGGGGGGATTGAGGTGCCCCTCACAAGTCCTTGAGGGTTTCCCACAAGCAACAGTGCCTGGTCTGGCAGCTGGCACTTCACAACTCAGCCAAACTTTTCCCAGTTAGAGGCTGCCAGGGGTAAGGAAGGAGGGAAAACTGAAGACAGGGCAGAAAGGTAGGTTGTCTTGTGTGTGGGAAGGAGAGAAAGAAGCATGAAAAGGAGAGAAGCTATGGGAGCTTTCAGGGAAGGTAAAGAGAAAATAGTGGAGAAGGGAAAAATTACATGTCCTTGCAGGTCCCCCACTTGTCAATATAACTAATTCTTAATGTGGCCAAATTGGTGCATACTTAAGTCTGGAGACTGGAACCATGAGCAGACAAGAAAGATGTTTCTACAATCCTGAAAAAAGTTCTAGGTTTGCAGAAAAATCTAAAATCTTAAAAGGGTTTTTTAAACCCTCCAAAATGATAGAGGCAATACCTGCACCTTTAAGAAATGAATGCCCTCAGTGGCCAACGCTAGATAACCACAACAGTTTTGTCAGATGTCAAGCCTTGGTTTCTATTAGTAAGAAGCAGAGGGAGAATTCATTGGGGCTAGGTCCAGCAGCAACCACCAGGCAACTTGCTTCCAGATCCAGATGCTTTCTAGTATTTAACAGGAGCCCCCCACAACCTGATGATAGCCAATGCAGTGTAGTGGTTATAGTATCAGATTAGGATCTGGGAAACTAGCAGCCCATTCCTGAAGGGAGGGGTAGATTCACAGCGGCCAGGAGTGGCAATGCCATGCCGCCTCCACAGAGGCTTGCTGGCCGCCAAAAAGAAATGTAATTTCTATTAAAATTAAAAAATAGGAAAATGCCCCCATAGACTTAAATGGGGTTATGACCAGAAAAAAGGTGTCATATCTATGCTGTTGTGGGAAGGGGCATTCCAGGGGCGGAAGGGGTTTAGGAAGCTGCCTAAAGGCAGCTCCCCCCCCCAGGAGTGCCCTGGGAATCCCTCCCAGGATGCTGGTGGGGGGACTTACACCACTGGAATGCTGCTACCAGGTGGCACCCGCACCCAAACTCCAAACAGTGGCATCCTGGTGCTGGAGTGGATGCCACCTGTGATGGTGTAAGTGTCCCTCATCATGGACTAAATGGGCACTTACATCAGCGCGGGGTCATGCTGGCTCCTAAGGAGCTTGCCCCCCCTTCAGGATTGCAGACTGAGGTTCGAATCCCCACTCAGCTATGAAAGCTCACTGGGTGACCTTAGGCCAGTCTCATATTTGCAGCCTAATTTACCTCATAGGGTTGTTGTGAGGATAAACTGGAGGAGAGGGGACTGATGTAAGCAATTTTGGGGATAAAGGCAGGGTATAAATGAAGCAAATCAATAATAAATATAGCTGAAGATGCAAGGCAGATAAAAGGAAAGTTGGTTGGTGGGTGGGTGGAGTAAAGTGAAGGAAGCAGGGGAAGGTTAGGATATGGGAACGCCAAGATGAAATAGTGTGCGGAGGGGCTACATGGGAAAGGGAGGGGCCCCTCCCAAGTTCCATGCAGGAAATAGTGGCGGAGGGGAAATTAAATGTCCCTCCCCACAAGACTTTGTGTGTCCCCAGCTTGTAACATCGCACTTTCTGTATGCTATATGCTTTTATCATGAGAAAAAACCAATGAGATCTGATTACAGTTTTACGGCTGAAAATCAGCTGCAAGCCTGGAAACCACAATGAATTAGTTCTGAATTTCAATCGCTTGTTTAATTTTATTGATATGGTATTTCAGGGCTAAGTTTTATGCTGCTTACCACTGGAAATGTAATTGAGCACAAAAGAACGTGTATTTTGGAAAAGTTTTTTTTGTTTTTTTTTAAAAAGATGCACCTAAGATGCGTCAAGGTGTGCAAAAGGACAGCAAATGGCATTGAGTGTTTTATTGGCCATCTGCCATGCACTGAGTGGTCGTCAATAATGATCCATCAAACAATTAACACAGCTAATAAATTAGTCACAAAGTAACCTAATTTGCCAGCCACTAGTAGGCACCAGTTGGAAATTAATGTACTGAAGATATTCAGGATCACACCTGACACCCAACCAGATGGAAAAGAAACATGACATAACAGATGATGATTAATGATAAGGGTGACATATGGCACTAATGAATACTAAGATTCTGCAAAAATCAGTTCTCTCCGTGTGTGTGTGTGTATATATATCTTTACACACTCACACATCCTGCATTGCCTTCTGTAAGGAACGATACTGCCTATACTGCTAAAATCCCCATAAACTATGTTACTCTCCATCTGTTTCTTCTGTACTAGGTAGAATCCACTTTTTTTTTCTTGCTGATTCTGAGGGTTACACTTAGCCACTTAGGAAAAGAGCCGTATCACTGGAATACTAATGAAATGCCAGTAAATTTCCATAATGGTTATTAAAACTGTGTATATTCCCGGTCATGTTGGAAGCAGAGTCTGTGACCAGCACCCTGCAAATCCTTAGTGTTCAAAACTAGCAGGAGTTAATGAGATAATAAATCTGGCCTCCTTTTGAATATGGAAAAGTTTAGCTCAAACAATATAGTTCATGTAAGCTCTTTCACAGCATCTGAGTTTGACAGAGTAGATGCCATTCTAAACCTGCATTAGGCCTAATTGCAAAAAGATAGCATTTGATTGTTCAATTGGACTGTAACTGCCCCTCCTATCCCTCTATTAGTGACCAAAGAAGGAAGTGCTTCATTGTATTTAGACATGACCTTAGTCAGGTGCAGAACAAAATGGCTGTTTATTCCCAGATACTAGGATTAGATGGGTAAAGAGAGATTATTTTAATGTGCAATTTTCAGGTAGAGATTTTTGAGTCGGAAAATGTAGTCCTGCTGAAAACACCACGTTTAAACATGAAAAATTTCAATGAACAGAAGAATGGTTGTTCTAAAGCCACATATCCAGTATTCCAGATCATTTACATTAGATGAATTATCTATCTATTATCGGAGCTAATAATATCTCAAAAGGAAGGGAAATGTAATAAGTGAAAGATTTATCCAGGGTCTGCTTCATCTTTTGTTTTCTGTTTTTTTCCCCCCTTCTCTTTTCCATGGTTGATGTTCTTCATTTCATTAGCAACTTTCTTTTACTGGGATAGATTTGAAGTTTAAAAATGTCTGTTCCTCTCCAAGTCCCTTGCCAGATCAAGAAGTTGCTAACTGCACAAGGGGATTTATATTTTTGCCATATGTATGGTTTTTAACTGTTTATTCTTAGCATAATTTTCTTCTGTAAATCAGACATAGGCAAATTAAACAACACACATGTAATTGGCTAGATACATAATATCTTAAAGAGGATCTTCAGATAAAGATTTTTTTGCTAATTCAAAAAAAGTGCACCATAATTGAAAATTCTACTGTTTAACAGAAGAATGGCACAAATTAATGCTAAGTCTGCATTAGGTCTAATTTGTAAAAATATAGCATTTAAGCTACTGTGGTATAGTGATTAGAATACTAGAAATGCTCTTGTAGAGAAAGGCAGTTACAAAATCTTTTAATATATAAATAAAATAGACCAGGGTTCAAAACCCTATTTGTCAGGAAACTCACTTGTGCTAGTTATTCTCTCTCTCAGGATTGTTGTAAGGATCAAGTATAAGATGTAAATTTATCCGTTTATTAAAATATTTATATTTCACCTTTCCCTTGTGGTTGGAGGCTGCATACAATTCCAAATTACAACTCATACACAATACAATGTGTATGGTAAAAAAATTCCTGCAGCCAAAATCCATTAAGAGCCATCACAAATAAAACAGAGCTGAAGCATCTCCTGAAAACCTTTAAGGATAATTCCCCCTCACCAGCTTGGTGTAGTGGTTAAGAATGGTGGACTCTAATCTGGAGAACCGGGTTTGATTCCCCATTCCTCTAAGGAAGATTAGGAATGGATTAGAAGGATAAGCACTCGGATCATCTGAGGAATCAGAGAAGTTTTAAAAAGGGCAAGAACACCTAAAGATCTGAGCAGAAATTGTATGGCTTGGGGTTGGGAAACTTCCAGAAAGCAGGAAGGCTTTCTTATTAAAAAAAGAAGCTGGGGGAGATAAACGGCAGTATGGTCTCAGAAAGAGGTGAAGAGAGGTTGAAAGGAGCTCCATTCGGGGCAGACAAAGAACAAGAACCTTTGGAAGCTGAACCTGAAAGAGACAAAAAAGAAGAGCTTGTTGCAGAATAAATTGAAACAGCTTGCAGGAGCTACTTAGTCTCAGGACTGAAAGAACTATCTTTAACTTGAAACATCTGGATGATTATGGGCTATTAGATTATGCAGAAAAGCTGAATTTCATTGTTGTTATGCTCTTTGGTTTTTACAAGAGTTGTATACATAAAACCTGTGTTTGTATCTTTCATAGCTTAGGAGTGGTGGCATGGCTCAGTGGTAGAACATCAAGCCATGGTATCTCTAGATGTTTTAAAAAGTGAGGTAATAGATGATGTGAAACATCTCCACCTGGAACCCTGGAGAGCTGCTGCTAATCAGAATAGACAATACTGATCTCAATAGACCAATGGTCTGATTTAGTATAAGGCAGCATCATAGTTTCTAAACATGCTTAAACATCACATTTTGGCTACTGGAATCTAATTCAGTTCTGATTAACTCATTCCCATGCCTACATGCCATATCATAGAATCACAGAACTGGATGACCTAGACAGTTTCTTTTGGTGGTTGTTCATTGACAGCACAGGAGACAGCCATTAAAGACTGTCTTTTGGTGACAGTGGAGATTAGATTTATCTAAGGTAGAGAATGATATCTCAAGGAGAAGGATATGGGAAGGGGAAAGTTAGCATGCATTGCTGGCATTGTTTAGTTCCATCCTGAGATGTGTCATTAAGCTCCTCCTCCCTTCAGGATAGTAATGGAAAGAATGAACTTTCATGCTCTCTCTCTCTCTCTCTCTCTCTCTCTCTCTCTCTCTCTCTCTCTCTCTCTCTTTCTCTCTCTCTCTCTTTCTCTCTCTCTCTCTCTCTCTCTGTGTGTGTGTGTGTGTGTGTGTGTGAGAGAGAGAGAGAGAGACTTTCTTGAACTGTATTAAAGCAGAACTTGGTCTGGGTGGATCCTTGTCCAGCACCAAAAAATGGAAATTACGAGACGCTACGGATTAGTCTGTAAAACAGAAAAAAAGTTAAGCTGAAAACAAGAAACTGAAAACCATTAGAAAAGGATGATAAAGAACAGCAGGCTTCACCCTCAATTGTCAACACATCTGTTACCATGAATGAATAACAGGCAGATCCGTGAGCATTAGAAATGCAGTGACTGAGAATACAAATAAGATGGTCTGGAGAAAATACACAGCCCATTTTTAAAAGGTCAGAATGTGCTGGATTTGATAATACACCTAATTGTAGGCAATCCACAGCACGCAGAGCATACAATCCCTGAACAAGGGGCTCTAACAAAAAAGGAATAAAAATAGCATAAGGGATAGAAAACAGGACAGACATGGGGGATGTGTATGAATTAATAAAAAATGTACCCATTTCCAATTACTCTTTCAGCAAAAGAGATCAGAAACCTTAACTGCATTTGAGGTGAAAGTCTCATAGTGTCTCTGCTCGGGACGCATGAGAGAGGTTCGTGTCAGTTTCACTGGCGTGCGCGCTAGCCTTCCTTGTAACGTTTAGGGCAGGCGTGCGGCTGGAACAGTGCGCACACGTAGACTGTTGGCGGGTGCCATGACCAGTCCGGGAGATTGGCGACCCGTATGCTTACACTCATCAGCAGTCCAAGTGATTGAGATGATAAACGCTCCTCTTCTCCATCTATGATCAGAGTATAGGGGCCACAGTTAGTCATAAATGATGAAATTAGCAGAGATACAGGGCACTGCAGTGGTATCTGTGAAACTCAGAGGTAGCTGCATGGTGGAGAAGGACAATGTGTGTCAACTTTTACCTATTTTGCTGGTCTGAATGCCTCTCCTTTTAACTCTAAATTAGCAGGCTTTTTGGTCATGTGTTGTAGGATTTGGAGACAGTTGCTATTAGGCACAAATGCCTCTGCTTCTGCTATTTAATTTCAGGGAAGTGCTTAATTCCTGCTGGAATATTTTTTAAGCCGTCAAAGCACAACAAGATCATGGTGCTCCCATAGGGTTGTCAAGGCAAGAGATGTGCAGATGTGGTTTGCCATTGCATGCCTCTGTGTAGCAACCCTGGACTTTCTTGGTGGTCTCCCATCCAAGTACTAACCATGGCTGACCTTGCTTAGGTTCACAGAGCTGATGAGATCAGAATAGCCAAGGAGGGGCTGTGGCTCAGTGGTAGAGCATCTGCTTAGCATGCAGAAAGTCCCAGGTTCAATCCCTGGCATCTCCAGTTAAAGGGACAAGGCAAGTAGGTGATATGAAAGACATCTGCCTGGAGAGCCGCTGCCATTCAGAGTAGACCAAGGGTCTGATTCAGTATAAGGCAGCTTCATGTGTTCATGTGCTGTATAGGCCTAAGATTTCTCTGAGTATGTGGGAATAGCGGTTGATGGCTCACAAGCCCTTACCCTATTTTTCTTAATTTAGGGGTGATCATCTAGACACAAACCCCTTAGGTAGGTTCCAAAACTTTCTTGTCAACTCATGGTGGGTTCGATCCAAACTAAATTTTCTGCTAATGGTAGGAGAGGTATATTTTCCACCCATTTTCTATTCCAGCAGCAGATTGCTTATTTGCCACTCTTGAGGATCCCCTGCACCCTGGGAGCAGTATATTGGGGAGATCAATGGACTACAGTGGGAGGCAGGGAGGTAGGAAAGTTCTATTCTGCTCATGGAAGTACTTTCTGTTAGTGGAAAAATTAGTCTGCAACCAACCAGTAAATAAAGGGAGGGGCTGTGGCTCAGTGGTAGAGCATCTGCTTGGCCCAGGTTCAATCCCTGACATCTCCAGTTAAAGGGACTAGGCAAGTAGGGGATGTGGAAGACCTCTGCCTGAGACCCTGGAGAGCCGCTGCCGGTCTGAGTAGACAGTACTGACTTTGATGGACCGAGGGTCTGATTCAGTACAAGGCAGCTTCATATTTTCATGTAAGTGTTTATTCTGTGCTATTTCCCTGAAAATCTGATCAACATTATTTTGCTTAGCTAAGGTGGAACATTGTAATATGCTACACTGGTGTCTTCTCTGAGTTGCAGGGTCGGTAGTGGTGGTGCCATGTCTTTATGCAGTAGTATCGGGGTTTGATGTGCAGTATGTTCAGTTTCAAGCATGAGCTGCAATTAATGCTCTAAATTAGCTTCTGTAATTTTTTTCTTTCCCACTCCAAAAATCTCTCAAATTAAATTAAATTAATATTTTAATGAAACAGAATAACATTTATAGTAATTTTCAGTTTTGTATTTCAGAGAGGCTTTTGTAAGAGACAACTGAATGATAATGAGCGAGCCCTGAAGAAATGCAAAGGCTGGTTTCGCAGCAACCCCATAAAGCCTTTCCTAAAGTTAAAATCTTCTCAAAAGCCAGGAGTCTAGTTTTCTAAAATTAAAATTATTTTTTGCCTTCAGGGATCATTCATAGTATATTAAAATAATAAAATATTGCACCCAAATAAACCAATATCTAAAAAAGAAACATTAACACTACATCATTCCTCAGCAAGGTAGACCAGGCATGGAGGAATCTGACTGGGCATATGAGTATGCCTGGGAAATGAACCAGAGAGGTTTTAATTATAACGCACTTGAAACTGGAGAGGCTGTCTTGCAAGATGCTTGCTTATCGGCTCTGCAGAAGAAGGCTGTAAAATAATTTGATGAAAATTGTACTCCAAATACTAGAGGAAAATACAGAAGAGCCTCTGGTTACTGTACCACAAGAGCTAAGATAACTTAAAGGAAAATGCTCGAGGAGATTATGTCTTCACGGAGTTCACTCTGCCTCTTGATGTCTCTTGGGAGTGCTGTCGTTCATTTAAATGGATATGTGATTTGAATAATTATTTGTTAAGTGGAGAGATGTTTATTTACTTTCATAGAGCCATATTATGAGTTCATAGGGGGTCCTCCTTACAAGTTCTTACCATACAGTTTTTGGTGATTCCTAGAGCTACCCTTTTCACTTACTGGTAGCTCTAGGAATCACCAGGAACCCTGTGGTAAGAACTTCTTGTAAGTAGATGAAGCCTAATTTTTCTTTTTAATTTTTCTCCTGCTGCTGTTTCCAGTGGGCAATGGGATCTGGGGGTGGGGTATCTCCTGCACCCACTGTGGGCTTGGCTGCCCTAATCCTGCCTGATACAAATTGTTCTGCTTTCTAAACAATACCTCTGAATCTGATCATTGCTGTGATTTCTATTCTCTCACACAGTGGTTAAAATTGTTTTTATGTAAGAACTGAAGTAGCCAAGATCTAAATAGTTGTATTAAAGAGATGTGTTTCATTAATTCACCTTATGTCTCTGTGAGCATAACTCTCTCCTTATGGAGTTTATGTTCTTTGCTTCTTTCCTACGAAGGTTTTGACTTCATAACTGGTTCCCCTTAGTCTTTAATTCCCCCTCAATAGAATGCCTGCTGTATCTCTTTGACTGTGGATATGCCACATCTGGCACCAACATCATTAGAACAAGAGCTGACTGCTGTGTGTCTGAGAACTATTGCTGGCAGGAGCCCTGTTTCCATGTTGCTTGCTGGCTTAGCTTGCAACATTTCCCTTCCCCTTGGTTTAACATATTTTATGCGTTGGGAGTGTAATATCTGGACATGGTTCCTCTGGAACATACAGTGAGAATGAGGAGGGAGCAGTGCATTTATACAGAGGGATTATTAAATTTCTTTCCTACACTACAGATTCTGAAATATATTATATTTAAAGAATGTAGGAAATGACAAGATAATTAGAATGTGGTTGGTTAACAATAGTTATTCATGTGTCTCAGTGGAATCCACAAAAGGATAGGACAGTGATATCCACCCTACATTATTACTGTTGTTGTTATTGTTATTGTTGTTATCTATATATCTAATTCCCAACTGTGCCCCCTATCTGTGGATACTTAAATCCACAGAGAGGAGGCACACTTGCGGAGCCTGAGAGCTGCTATGGTTCCATCTGTGGCGGCAGCATAGCCCCAGGGCTGCTGGCAGGCCGTTCCATGGCGGTGGCACCACCCATGAGCTGCTCCATGCCCATCCGTGGTGGCAGCAGGGCCCAGTGGTCACAAGCAGGCCCATCTGTGGCAGAGGTGCCCAGGAGCTGCTGTGAGCTCATTCATAGAAGCAACAGAGCCAGGGGGCTGATGGTAGGTCCATCCGCAGAGGCAGCAGAGATTTGCTGCAGCCAGGCTGCAAGGTGAGCGGGGGGGGGGGAGGGGGAGATGAGATTCCCCCACAAGTTTTGTGGGGCCCCACTTATTACTATTATTACTAACAACAACAACAACGATAATTTTACATTTTTATATCCCACACAAGTAGAAATTTATCCAGGTACCAGCCCCAGTTTCATTTGTAGACTGAACACATTTTGGGTCTTTGTTACAAAGAGACATACACATGTACATGTGAATAAGAATTCTGCCAGCCAGATTTCCAGGGCCAGATTTCTTATCAATGAAGAATGTGTTATTGATTGTAATTTAGTTTGTGATAGCAGCATGGCACTGGGTGTAGCTTCTTGGGGTTTTTCTGGGCTGTTTTGTCTGCAGAACCTGCTGCCTCTCCAGGAGGCTACTTCAATTCTTCTGAGTGAATCAGTTCACCAGTCTCCCACACAATACCTTTGGTAGATACAGTCTGATGGCCACACAATACCTTTGGTAGATCCCTAGCAACATTTGATTACTGTGGTGCAGCATACCTGCTTCTGTGTCCAGACATCTATGAAAGGTGGCATGGTCCACCGTTTCAGTGGCTGTTGATAAATCCAGTAATAGCAAAGAAGAGGCCCAGTACTTGTCAACACACAAATGGAGGTCAAGAAGAAGAAGAAGAATCAAGCCATCTTACAATCTCCCTCCCTTCCTCTCCCCACAACAGATACCTTGTGAGGGAGGTGAGGCTGAGAGAGTACTAATCTGTTCCTTACCGGATTTCAGTAGCCAGGATGAATAAGGATCAAGAACACAAGGGCCATTTATGCTTGGTAATTAGCCACACGTTCCAGGCTGAAGTGCCCCACATTTTTTTTGAGTTCTTCACGCTGAACCATCATTCCAGAAGTCACTGTGAAGCCGTTGCATACCTGCTTCGCATTTCTTAAGAGCCCCTTTAATGTGACCTTTTTTATTTGCTCCGTCCCTGCCTCGAAGCATCCACTCAAGGAAGCATAAAGAATCACAGCTGTGGGTTAGCTATGCAAACGGCAATTGCTAATGGCTATTCAAATGAAGGAGTGAAGGAGCAGGCGAGTGCGGGGGTGGAATTTGTTTGACTTTCTCCTCTTGCATTGGGACCACGAATAGGCATTTTAAAAGTCAAATTCAAAAAAGGAGCTTTGAGCAAGCATCAAAATCGACCCTACATAACTGGCCAATTAGTAGCCTTCACAGATCCTAAGAGCCTGTTGACATCCATCTTGTTAACCAGGTCAAAGTGATCCATATACAGGTCAGACAGTAGGGCTGTCGATTCGGTTCAGCCTGAACTGAAAATCAACTGAATTTTCCTCGATTCGGTGCTTTTCTGTTCGGACGGATCCGAACTCCAAAATGGGAGAAATCCGGGAGGCCGAACTCTTAATGTTCGGCGAGTAAATTCGGCGAATTCGGTGGTTCAGCGGAGACGCATGCGCAGGAGCTGATCCGCCCGTTGGCAATCTGCTTTCTCCCGCGGCCAATGGTAGTCCAGCAGATTCTTCTCATGGCCAATCAGAGCATTGATTTGAAGTTTTGAACTGGCCAAGAGAAAGTTTAAAACGCCCGCCCATGCCTCCCTTCCCCACTGTCTTCCATTTTGGTGGCGAGAGATCCAGCGATTCCAGCCAGCAGAATTGGTGCGGTTGAGAGATCCACCCGAGTTCATCAGTTGGAACTGGTTTGAGGGTGTTTTGTGGTGTTTGTGTTGTGCAGGTGGTTGCTTTGCTTGGGGTTCCACGGTCCGGCCTAGCCTCCCCCCCCAGGTTGGCTTGAGAAGGGCGAGCGGTCTCCATGCGGAGGTGCGAGGAGGACTCTCTCGCCGCCGGGGCTCCCGCGTTCCCATCCCACCCCCCCCCCGGTGCTTGGGTGCCACTTGAGTTCATCCAGCACTGTTGGCTTTTGGTTGTCTTGTGGTCTTTGAGTTGTGCGGGTGGTTGCTTTGCTTGGGGTTCCACGGTCCGGCCTAGCCTCCCCTCCCCCAGGTTGGCTTGAGAAGGGCGAGCGGTCTCCGTGCGGAGGTGCGAGGAGGACCCTTGAGAAGGGCGAGCGGTCTGGGTGCAATGCTTATATTTCGCGCTTCACCCCGGCATGCAGTTTGTGAATTGCGTGGGCTCTCTCAGTCCAATGTATTGCATTGCATCATTTGTTGAATGTGCAAATGCAGCCGCGCCGAGTCAGGGACGGTCTATGCTTTGCGATGGGCAATTGGGGGAGGGCTTCTGGGATCCATATCTCGCCTCCCTAGGACCACATCGTCACCAAAATTGGCGGTCCTTTCAATAAGGGTCACAAGAAGCAATGATGAAAGTTTTGAACGTCCAGCTCTAACCCCCCCCCCCGCAGCCGTGGGAGGCCAAGAGTGATTGTTTAAAATTTAAATGGCAATATTCGGCCGAATATTTTGCCGAACTTTAATTTCTCGCCGAATTTAACGGATCCGAATCGGGGGACTTTGGACTTCGGCATGTACCGAATCCAGACGGGCCGAATTCGGCCGAATCCGAACTATACCGAATTTTTTTATTTTCAACAGCCCTATCAGACAGTACTTTGGAGACATCAGCTACCATAACATGTACTGAGCCATATTACATCCAGCATCCAAAGGAGTACAGAAGTGAGATATTTTATCAGCAAAAATACACAAACCAAAAAGTAATTGCTTTGCATGGAATTATATTATTCATGTGTATATATGTGAGAATATTTGCATATCTGGCAAATATGAAGACACTATATGGGTGTGGGAGTTTATGAGTGGGGCAGAAATTTGAGTTGCTGGTGGTGCATGAAAACCTAGGTAGGATCCTGTTTCCTTTAGGGGCAAAAGACCTCCAGGGATTTTCCTCCCAATTTCTTCCCAAGCCATGATAAATGTATGTGCTTGGTTACATTTAAGGTTGTTCAGGATGTCTCTTGGCAACACTGTTGATGCTAAATGTTTATATACTAACGTACCATATACCACAGAAGCCAAATGTCTAAGCTTCCCAGTCATTCTGTATGGGCTTCTTTTACAATAAACAACAAAACTATATGGAGAACTTCCTTATATTTCTGATTTAAATAGCATATAAAACCTTATTAATAAAGCATCTTTAAAATGCAAAATGCAAGTGATGTAGTAAAAAAAATTCTAAGTTACTCACTTCAGGAAACACTGCATTTTGTATCAGTATTTTATAAAGACAGAGTATTTTATAAAGAAAAGCTTAAACATAAGCTGGAGGCTTTTAATATAAAAATAAAGTAAAATACAGATTCTGGTCATGAATAATTTACAACCATTCACTTGGCCAAAAAAACCAGTCTGCACATATATACTGAATATACTGAATCATTCTATTTTAAAATATAAAGGTGTGATATTTCCTACTATTAGCTTTGTTGCATACCTATGGACTTAATCTAAGACAGAACGAATAAAATATTTTCCTCATTATTATTGAGGCCTTATTTTATAAGGACGTGTACTAGCAACATAACTAATCAGAATCCAACGTAAACATACACCACTCATTATCTTAATAAAATTATTCAGCTTTCAGTAAGACAGGCCACATGCGAGCATTATTTTTGTGGCACAGCATTTACAGTTGTGTGGTTTCCATTCCTATTTCCCATCTGGTCTATAACTCTTTGTTTGCCCAGGACCATGAGGGAGTTGGGACATGGCCGCTTAAGCAGAGACATACCATTGCCAGGAACCACTCGGCCCTTCCAACATTGCTTTCCACCACCGAAAGACAGGCATTCATTGCTAGTACTGGGGGCAAGGCGTTTCTAGTGGAACCCGCCACCTGCTCCACTCCACATGAATGCAATAAGACAGATGGGGCCAAAGTATGTTCCATTGACCCTATGTGCCCTCTCCATATCGCATCTCAATCACTGCTAATCATCGGCACAACCTCGCCCTGGCTGACCTGTTCCCCTTCAATGCAGCCCCCGTCCCCCAAACCCAGCTGATTGTTTGATGGGTTCCCACTGCACCCTGCTGGGCCTCTATGCATGGAGTTTGCTCTCAGCTGGGGGCTCTCAGCTCAGGGGGCGACAGCATAGGACCCATTGGTCTGAGCAAGCAAATACATGATGGTGATTTGCAGAATATGGCCATCCACTCAGCAGCCAATTTGAAACATCCAGAGATGTGTATTTGTTTGGGCTCAGAACTGAGAGAGGTCAGCCAGAGCATAGACACTGCTCTCCCTGTTGGGCGTCGGCACAAAGTTCTCGCCCAGTGGTGCTAAGTGCCATACTTTTCCTGCCACCAAGGTGCCTTGGTGCTCACTCTAAGTCCACATGGCAGGGAAGTGTGAGACAGCATCCCATGCTGGGTGCCCTACCTCATGAGTTGTGGGGCATCCTGGCTGGAGTTTTTGTAGGGCTGGGGGGAGATGCGATTGGGTGCTGGAGAGGGACCTTGGCCACCACAAGGGAGAGAGGTGATTGTTCGAGCCCTTAGTTGGCATCCTGAGCTGCTTGGGCCTCATGAGTGTGGCAGCTGCAGTGAGGAGCCACTTCTTTTTTTCTAAGTGGGCCCCATGAGTTGCACTGCGTTTTTTGATGGTGCACCTTTGCCCCTCTGTCAGGGGGTATTCCCAGGGTGAAAGCCATTAGGGAGCGCACTAACTCCAGCAATGCACCATGATCCACCCATGAAGACACCAGTGCAGAGGCCTGCGCCTGAAGGAGAAGAAGAAGAGTTGGTTTTTATCTGTTTTATCTGGCATATTATCCACAAATAAAATTTATTTATTTATTTATATGCCAACTTTCTCTTCCACTTAAGGAAGAATCAAACCGGCTTACAATCACCTCCATTCCCCTCCCCACAACAGACAGCCTGTGAGATAGGTGAGGCTGAGAGAGTGTGACTAGCCCAAGGTCACCCAGCTGGCTTCATGAGTAGTAGGGAAAGAAATCCAGTTCGCCAGATTAGCCTCCGCCACTCATGTGGAGGAGTGGGGACTCAAATCTGGTTCTCCAGATCAGAGTCTACAGCTCCAAACCACTGCTCTTAACCACTAAACCATGCTGGCTGAGTTGCTCCAGCGTGCAACTGCAGAGGAGCTGCACCGGCTCCCGAGAGTGGCGCAGTGGAGTTGGGGTCTTGATCTGGCATAAAGGTCATTCGGGTCCCTGAGCTGATTCATACCCTGCCCCCTTAGGATTGTGCTGTTAGTCAATTTTCTTGCCAAAAATATCAAATAATTAGAAAAAAATTATATCCCTGGACCTCTTATAAAAAAAAAAACTGCCGAAGTTCTTAGAACACAAACCTCACTTACCTTTATTGTTTTTTACTTATTTCTCTTTGCAAAGTCCATTTAGTGGTCACTAGGGTTATTTTTCAAAACAAATTCTCAGTGCTGCCAGGGGAGGAAAAAAAATCAATGCCAGCAGTCCAGAATTCATGAGCAACTGTGCAATAACAAACCTGTCCGCTCATATGATGGAGGAGTGAGAATTGCTTTAAAAAATAGATTTCAATCTAAAGCCTCCAAGGGGTCGTTAGAAATGCAGAAAAATATGCTTTGAAAAATTAAGGGAAAATATTGCACTCGTTGTGAACAACTCATCTAAGCATCTTGGAATGAAGTTATTTCGTCTTTTTTTGTTTGCAAACTACACATAGTACATCAAAATCTTAGTAGCCTCTTGGCTTCAGAAAAGGACTAAGTGCAAATCAACTAGTGTTTAAAATGCAGGCTAACCAAAGAAGAAAAGAAGGGCCCCACTACTTAAACAAGGAGTCTGTTTTGCCAAGCATCCTGCTTCCAGCTGTGGCCAACTGGTTGTCATGGAAAGACTACAAGCAGAGAGGCACAGAGGCCAAACACTTCTCCTTTTGTTGCTTCCTATTAACTGGGGGCGCTTTCACACATGCCGAATAATGCACTTTCAGTCCACTTTCAATGTACTTGAATGAGCGTTTGCAAGTGGATTTTCCGTTTTGCACAGTAAAATCCAACTGCAAAGTGCATTGAAGGTGGATTGAAAGTGTATTATTCAGCATGTATGAAAGCGCCCTGCCTTTCAGGGATATTTTGCTTTGGAACATGAAAGTTCTCTTCTTGGCTAATAGTCATCCATGAACTTATCCCCTGTATGAATTTATCTAATGGCCTCTTAAATCCATCAAAATGAGTAGGAATCACAACAGGAAGGGAAGGTGATTGTAAGCCACTTTGATTCTTTCTTAAGTGGAGTAGAGAAAGTTGGCATATAAAAACCAACTCATTCTTCAGGTGCAGGCCTCTGCACTGGTGTCTTCATGTGTGGATCATGGCACATTGCTGGAGTTAGTCTTCTTCTTTTTCTTTACCATCTATACAGATGTAAAATAGTGGGATGCACTTGAGAGCCAGCATGGTGTAGTGGTTAAGAGCGGTGGTTTGGAGCTGTGGACTCTAATCTGGAGAAGCGGGTTTGATTCCCCACTCCTCCACATGAGCGGCGGAGTCTAATCTGGAGAACGGGATTGGTTTCCCCACTCCTACAAATGAAGCCAGCTGGATGACCTTGGGCTAGTCACAGCTGTTAGAGCTCTCTCAGCTTCACCTACCTCACAGGGTGTCTGTGGTGGGGAGAGGAAGGGAAGGTGATTGTCAGCTGGTTTTATTCTTCCTTAAGTGGTAGAGAAAGTCGGCATATAAAAACCTCCTCCTCCTCCTCCTCCTCCTCCTCCTCCTCCTGAGGAGACTGAGATCCAGTCATGGATATTAAACTCAAATATATTGTTTAGAGAAGATACAGTAATCAGTGACATATTAGAAAAAATATTACAAAAAGATACAGTCTTAACATTACCCAGCACTGTATTTTTTTTTTTGTTCCGTTACAATTAATTTGGGAATGCAGGTTGCAATAACTTAGTAGGTAGTTCATGTATCCCATACTTTTTAGACCGGAAACTGGCCAAATGGATCAAATATTGATATACAGCTAGATGACCTAGAAAGAGACATAAAATCATTTAAATCACATGCCTATTTCACCAAGATGGCTTTCTAAAAAAGGTGTTTTAAAGTGACTGTCCACAAGGTAGGAAAATGGCCATCTTGAGTAAGAGAAGAAAACTATGATTACATGACCTTCCATTTTTCTGAGAATTTAGGCACAAAGTCTTCCATCTTTTTCATAGTCAGGTGAAGGGTAAAGAGCTTGAACGGGTGCTGAACATTTTTAACTTGACTGATTCTTGATGAATTCTTATTGAGTTCTCAGAGTATAAGGACATACTGAGTTGGGCTGGATCACACAGCTTCAGTTAGATGCAAGCAGTTTTTATAAGTAATGACAACCCAAAATTTGCCCCAGACAAATCACTTTATGACAGCAGATTAAAGACAATAGATCTTTATCTTGCTCCTCTATACTTGATCAGTTTAGAGGGACCCCAGATGAATTGTATGTAAAGCAAAGTAAAATAGGAAGGGCTTCTTCTGATAAATATCATACTCTCAGAACATACCAAATTGTGGCAAATCGTGAGATATAGCTGACTGCAGGCAATTGCTGAGTATATAATAGCAAATAAAGATGAATAATCCTGGAACACTTATAAAGAGGGTTAAAGAAAATGGTATCAAATCAGATGTTGATTGCTAGATATACTGGAAGGTTTTTTGAGGTTTTTTTTTTTTTTTAAATAGAGAATTGAACTCGGTTAAGATGATCATTTCTAATGTACACAAGTGATGCTAAGAGACGGCTGGCTGAATGATGAATAAATGAAGAAGGATGATTTCAGGCAACAATTGCCAAGCAGCAGTGAGGAGAACAAACCTGAACTATGTCAGACAACTGATATTCAGTGAATAGCCACTGAATTAAGATGAATAGTGTTTAAAGGAAATTGTCGAGGAAATACGAGTCAAAATAAAGATGAACCATATTCACTTGAATAGCACCTACTTCCTAGGTGAATGAAGCTGAATAAAGCCGCACAGCCAGTCTCAAGTGTCAATCTGTGGAAAAAAAATGTTTGGATATGATGAGAGGGAGAAAGTGAATATAAAATAAACACAAAAGATTTCTTTTGCTGCATGTCTCACCTTCTTGCAGACAAAGGTGAATTTTCTTCCTTCCCCCCCCCCTTCTGCCAAAATGTATACTTGACTCTCTAAACATCTGCTATGTTGTTTCTGTTGTCATTTTGTTGTGTATTTGCTTTTGGAGTAGATGAAAGGGGGAAAACACACTTCAGTTGCAATTTCTGATTTGAAAGTTCAGAGCATAATGCAAATTATATCATTCAGTAATGGAAATGCTTCAGCATCAGGTATTCCTCTGACATTACCTTAGCAACATGGGAGTCACTGGGAATGTGCACTTCAAAACTTTTCATAATGATTTTGGGTTTGGATGTTGAGTAGGATGCAGTTTTCATTTCCCTGATTTTTCAGAAGTGTTACCAGTTGGGGATTTTTCTCCAGGTTTTTTTTTGGGGGGGGGTGCTGAAAACTTGTGATCATTTTTTTTTTGTCACTCTCCCTCCCTCAAACAGCAGGAACAGGAAGGAAGGGAAGGAGGGAAAGAAAGGAAGCCAGCCCCAGACTTACCATGCTGGCTTTGTCCCATCTGGATGTTCTCCCTGGCACTGGCATCAGAGGTACCACAGCCCACCCCACAGTCAAAAATGGTGTGCTGGCTGTGGCTGGATTACCACAAAACTTGGCTGTTACTGCAGTCATTTCCACTCATGCCACTGGGCTTTTATTTTATTTTTTAAAAAATAAACAATTGAATAGGGTTATAGAGCTATAACAGTATAGCAATATGTATACTATGTTCTCTCAATTTCCAGCTTTCATTTTCATTAAAAACTAAATCTCTAACTCATTCTGTTGCAGAGATATAAAGGAAAAGGCATATATCAGTATCAGAAGGAGCTAACGCAGGGGTGTCAAACTCAACTGTTGTGAGGGCCGGATATGATATAAATGTCACTTGGGCTGGGCCATGCCTTGCTAGCCCAGATCCGAGAGGAAGGTGGGGTGGCTGCCTTGGCTGGCTCGTGGGCTGGATAAAAATTCTCAAGGGGCTGGATCTGGCCCGCAGGCCTTATATTTGACACCCCTGAGTTAATGGCTCACTTTATTAAAAAATATGAAAGCTGAGAATTCAGAGAACCTGATATCCATATTGCTACATTGTCATTTCAGTAATACATGATTCAGTTGCTGATTAAAAGAATAATAATCCCCCTGGTGACAGGAGAGGAATCATCCACCATGACAGCTAAGCCTCATGGAAGTTCAGGAGCTGATCAGCCCATGTACCATTTTCTGACTGAGGGAGTGGGTTCTGCTGCCTCTGATGCTGGTAGCAGGGAGACGCTTCAGCAGAGGCAATGCAGGCATGGTATGTCTGTGGACAGTTCAGTCCTTTCTGTTTTAAAGGGTTGTGCAAAAAAAAAATTCGGTTAATTTTGGGTTCGGGTTTATTGGGTCCATTTCCCCCACAGTAAACCTGAAATAAGCCGAATACTCATACCGGTAATTTTTGGTATTCGGCTTATTTTGGGGTTTCCCGAATACTTCAGGCCCATTATAGTCTATGGGGATTTCCCCAAAGCTCCTAGGGGGCATTTTTAGAGGTAGAGTCCCCAAATTTGCAATGTGGCTGCAAGGGACTCTCCTTGGATGCTCACCAATGTTTGATGAACTTTGAACTCCCTCCTCAAGGCCGAAGAGCCAGGTAATCTCATCGGAATTGGAAGTCAACACACCCATGACTCATCCTCTGTCTTTTCTGGGAACAGGTCTCAGAATATCTTTTTCCATCTCAAAATCTATAGCAGATTCTTAACACTACTTAATCATAAACACTAGAGTATTGTCTCACTTTCCCTCACTTCCTGTCTTTTCTCACCTAAAGGATTATTTTAATCAAGAAACAATCAGCCTTTGTCCACTCTCAGTGACCACCATTGCCAATGTAGTCACCCAGCTCCAGGGCAGAAATTGGATATAAATATAGCCACCATTTGCTATGGTTCCTTGTACTTTGTTTTGGATCCAAATGCTGTGCGCCACACTAATGCCCCACACTTAGTGAGAGACACAGGTAGTTAATCACCCCACACAGCTGCTACCCCAGACATCCTCCTCCTCCTCTGAAAGGTAGATATAACTTCCCTCTATCCCTTTTGCCTATAGAGCTTGTGTATGTGTGAATGTGCTCTCATATTGTGTTTTGTGTGAACTTATACCCCTTTTAAATCCCTTCAATAAAACCCTTTCTTTTGGATACAAAAGTTTCTTTATTGAAAGCTTTTCCCACTGATTTGCGCATCCCCCGTATACAGAGGGTAGAGATTCAGCTTGATAACCTCTCGAGTGTCTCCATAGCTAAATTCCCCCACTAAAACCAGGAGACACCATCTAATTCCCTCTCAAGTGTCTCCATAGCTAAATTCCCCCACTAAAACCAGGAGACCCCATCTAATTCCCTTAACAACCTTTAGAACCAAGCCTGAAGTAGAAAGAAATAGTAGCTGCAGTTGCCTTGCTACTGGATTACAGCTTGCCTGGGAAAGATCTGGCAAGCACGAATCACCCCATCTCTTGTCCTCTCCTCTACATCTCCAATGGGAGGTGAGAGGACAAGGCAGACAGATGAGCTCATGTGAGGACCAAGGAAGCAGAGAGACTCTCAGAAATTTTCCACTACCTGTCTTGGGATCTGCTGGTCTGATTTTCTATATATCACAAGCCATAAAAACCTCTCACTACTTCTTTAAAATAGAGTGTATCTTTAGTCCCCTATGACCCAGTCCTCAAGTCAATTCATCAAAAGAATGCATTTTCATGTCCATGTGGTGGGGAGTGAGAGACAAGGTTTTTGGTACCGCCTAACTGAAAAGTAACAACCCGGTCAAGATTTGCTTTCAGATTCCCAGTGCTCTGCAGTTTATCTTCTGAAGATCTTCTTCCTCTCCTTATCACTATGTCTGAAATCTATAAAAGGTGAACTTTTGAACTTTTCTTTCATAAAAAATAAAAGAGCTGCAGCCTCTCTCAACTACCATGACAAGAAGAAAAGCTTTCCAATTTCATATGCAACATGATTTAACCAAACTTGACATTTGCAAGTAACACTGGCCTTTGTTTGTGGCTCAGCTGACCCTGGACCGCTATAGCTTTTTGAAAATAAAAATCTACAATCTTCTGGTATTCCTAAACTTCCACTCTAACATTAGGAAATATCCATGGATATTTCTTTAGGTGTACACAATCTAAAATGTAGTATGAAAACCAACAAATGTCACCTACCCAAAGAAGTACCATCTTGCCATTAAAAATTAAAATGCCATTATTTTCACACAAAACACAACTGCTCATGTTTATATGCCAGACATTATTATTTGTGAAAATTTTGCTCAAAGAACTTTGTATATCAGTATATGTTGTACTGACACTTCCAATATGTTGTATTGACCCCCTTAGGAAATTACCTCATAACATGTTTTTCCAAACGTTGTTGTTATAGAGTTGTGTATAACATGTAGAAAGTGTATAGAGCAAATATTTTGTTCCTCTCCCAAAATAGTAGCAGGTGGGGGCAGTCAGTGAAACTGATGGACAGTAGATTCAGGACATACGAAGAAAATAATTCCTTCCCAGAATTTACTGTACTTGACTGTTGTGATAGCCACATAGGGCTGTTGAAAAATTCGGATTCGGAAAAATTTGGCCCATTTTGATTCAGGAAATGCTGAAGTCCAAACTCCCCCAATTCGGATCTGTGGAATTCGGCACTAAGTTCAGAGTTCGGGAAAAAATTCGGCTGAATAAAGCCATTAAAAACACATTCGCGCCTTTATGCAGTTCTGGGGGGCATGTTTGGAGGTAGAGATCCCAAACTTTCAGTGTAGCTTCAGGGGACCCTTCTTGCAAGAACCCCCACGTTTTGTGAAGATTGGGTCAGGCCCCCCCGAGATATTTGGCCCGGAAGGGGTCCCCCCAATCTGCCCATTGGAATAAAGCCATTACAAACACATTCGGGCCTTTCCACGGCTCCGGGGGGGCATGTTTGGAGGTAGAGGTCCCAAACTTTCAGTGTAGCTTGAGGGGACCCTTCGTGCAAGAACCCCCAAGTTTTGTGAAGATTGGGTCAGGGCCCCCCGAGATATGGGGCCTGGAAATGGTCCCCCCAATCTGCACATTGCAATAAAGCCATTAAAAGGGATGTACTAAAACGAATGACAAGTCAACCCATGGGAAGCAATGGGCTGCCCAGCCCATTGAAGATAATGGGAGAGGGGAATGGCGGTTGACTTGTATTGACTCCACTGAAATACATTACAAGGGATGTACTAAAACGAATGACAGACTAGCCCATTTGAAACAACAGGAGCGGCTGTTAAGTGTGGGTCAGTGAGTCTCTCTCTGGCTGGTTCCTATTGTTTCCATTTAACTCCACACAAAGTTGGCAACCGGTGAAAACAGTAGAAAGCACAGTCCCACACAGAGGCAATCAAGTCCACTCCCCAGCAGAACAGGTAAACCCACCCCCCTTTGGCTTCCCCCTCACACACACAGAATCTCCCCCCCCCACATAAACACACACAGGAAAAAAAATTATAGAGAATTATACAGAAAACCCCCAAATGGGTCTTACTGTGGATGTCTTCTTCTCTTCCATCAGGAGTCAGGACTCAGGAGTAATCCAATACGATTCTAGCAGACTCACACACACATACTCTCTGGCCATTTTATGCACGGGAGGTTTTGCCTTGGATTTTCTGCTCTCTATATGCACATTAAGGATTGCCTGCTCCCATTCATTCCGATGGGTGGATGGGGGGGACCCCATAACTCAGGATTAATTGCCTTTTAGTCAGACCCCTGGGCCGGGGTAATGGTACGGCCCAACTGCTGAGGCAACCAGACCCCCGGGCCAGGGTAATGGTATGGCCCAACTGCCGAGACAACCAGACCCCCGGGCCGGGGTAATGGTACGGCCCATCGCAAATGTGTTTTTAAAGGCTTTATTTTAATGGGCAGATTGGGGGGATCCCCTTCCGGGCCCCATATTTCGGGGGGCCCTGACTGCCGGCTCCTGGTCATTCCAATGGGCGGATGGGGGAGACCCCCTCCAGACCCCATAACTCGGGACCCCCCGACCCAATCTTTACAAAACTTGGAGGTTCTTGCAAGAAGGGTCCCCTCAAGCTACACTGAATGTTTGGGACCTCTACCTCCAAAAATGCCCCCCCGGAGCCGTGGAAAGCCACGAATGTGTTTGTAATGGCTTTATTCCAATGGGCAGATGGAGGGACCCCCTTCCGGGCCCAATAACTCGGGCCCCCCTGACCCAATCTTCACAAAACGTGGGGGTTCTTGCAAGAAGGGTCCCCTGAAGCTACACTGAAAGTTTAGGACCTCTACCTCCAAACATGCCCCCCAGAGCCACGGAAAGGCACGAATGTGCACACACACACCCACGGGAATCTCTGTCTCACACACAAACAGACACTCTCTCTTTCTCTCCCTGGGCCACGCAGCAGCTGGGCTCATGAACTCAACTGTGACTGATTGGCCAGAAGAAGACCTGGCTTGGCCACCATTGGCCGCGGGAGAATGCTGCTAGTTGCTTACTAACTGACGGTTATGCTGCTGATTCGGAGCGCCCGAATTTGCCAAATTTATTCAGCGATCGCCCCGAACTTGCTGAATTCATCTCCTTGTTTTCCCGCCTTTTTTTTAATTCGGTTCCATCCAAACTGAAAACCGCTGAATCGGGGGAAATTCAGCTGTTTTTCAGTTCGGGACAAACCGAATTGACAGCCCTATAGCCACAGTCTTCAATGGCATTAAAACAGGATTAGATTAATTGATTAGACTATCAATGGCTAGCCATAATGGCTTAATGAAACGTCCATGTTTAGAGGGAGCAAGGCTCTGAATGCCAATTGATATGGAGTGGGGACAACAATGTAAAAGGGCTTTGTCTTCTCTGCCTCTATCTGTAGTCCTTCCAGGGCTTTTGCGGGAAACAAGATCTAAGAACCCATTTTGGTGATCCAGCATGGCATATCCAAACATGCACTCTGTGGATATCTATAGAAATGAACTTCACAGAAGTCCCTTTCCACCCATAATAGGATTGTGGGACATTTTTTTCCTTTGGAGCACAAGAGATTCAGCCAATAAGGTGCAGGCAAGGATCTGCTATATAATACAGCTTATATGAGAATAATGTGGGACAAGGTGTTCCAGTTTCCTTCATTTTTTGGCACTGCAACTCCCATCATCATCCTGAGGTTGTTGGCCAATTTTGAAATTCCTCGCTGTATTTTCGCCACTTTGGGGGCAGGAAGCATTTTTTCCTCCAGGCCAGATTGGTCAGGAATCCTAGAGGTCTTTTGTTTTTTTTGCCATCTTCTGGGCATGGAGTAGGAATCACTGAGGGTGTGGGGAGGAGGTAGTTATGAATTTCCTGAATTGTGCAGGGGGCTGGACTAGATGACCCTGGTGGCCCCTTCCAACTCTATGATTCTATGAAACAGAGAACCTTAGCTTAAGGTGTAAAGGTAATGGGTTGGGGGAGTGGTGGTTCTGGAGATAATGTGAGCCAGGATGCCCTTCATTTTTGGCATAGCAACTCTCACAACTCCCAGGAAATCCTACCCAAACTCCAGGTACTAGCTGGAGATCTCCTGCTATTACAACTGATCTCCAGCTGATAGAGATAAGTTCCCCTAGAAAAATGGCTGCTTTGTCAATTGGACTCTATGGCATTGAAGTCCCTCCCCTCCCCAAACCCCGCCCTCCTCAGGCTCTGCCCCCAAAACCTCCTGCTGATAGCAAAGAGGGACCTGGCAACCCTAGCTGCCACTGATCCTTCCTGTTCCTCTGCCACTGCTTTAATGAGCAGAGGGAGAAAAAGGGAGGGGAAAAAGGTGTTGCATAATGTGCAACATCACTTCTGGCTGAAAAACTGGAAGTGACATCATTGTGTCATGGTGATGCTGTAGGAATCCAATAAATTTCTGTGGCTTTACCACAGAGATTTGTTGGATTACTAGAGCATCACTGTGACACAGTGACTCTCTTCCTTTTACTTTAGTCAGAAGTGACATCACAGTTTGAGTGACACCATTTCTGCCTCCCTGCCTCCCCTCAGATCCTGGTAAGTCTCCCAACAGTTGCCATTCAAGGGGTGGCAACCCTACCTCTGTTCCCTGATTGTCAGGGCACATGTCCCTAGTGCTGCCCCCTGAATGATGGGGGACTGAAAGAGTGCAGATCTCCTGCTTACCACTGGTTCACTTAACAACTGAAAATGGAAGATAAGAATATAAGAGCAGTCATGATGGTCCAGATCAATGGGACAACAAATTCCTGTTTCACACTTAGTGAGAAATAACACCCCACCAAGGCCTACATGCAGATTAAAGAGGCCAAAGCCTTCCTGTTGCTGCTTCCCAACACCTGGCATTCAGAGTTATAGTAGTGAAGCGGGTCAGTGCCTTTCGAGTGACTAAGCTCTTAGAATTGACCCCTTCCTGAGAAGTGGTATGTTATCTTATTCAGCCAGTTACCTACTAAGCAGGACTCAACTACTTTACTCACTTAAAAAAGCAAGTCTTTTTATTGATATACTTCCAGTAAATATGTGTAAATGCAAGTTACAAAGTCTTTATGTTCAGTAACAAGTTATGTTTACAATGTATACTGTAAAGCAAGCAAGTTCTACATACTATTCAGTATTAAAATCCAACACTTTAAATATAACAGTCAAATAAGTCTGATTTAGTTCAAAGTATCTAATTCACACTCTAGTATATTTGTAAAGCCATAAATGCCAACAGCCTCTTCTTGAGACCCTCTGAAAGAGGTCTGAAGTACTAGCCTTTCTGTGTCTGTATTTATACTATTTCAGTCACCTTGTGGCTGTTGGTTTATCAAGGTATGTGAAACCGTTTCTCAAGGTAGGTTTCACTGTCCTTCTATCAAGAAGCTAAAGGTAGGTGAAGGATTGACTGTCCTTCTATCAAGCCTCCTATTCCATTACCTTATTTGGATTTCCCCTTACAGGAGACTCTGTTACTAACTATAAACAATCAGTTTTAAGCTTTATCCTTACTCTATATATTCAATTTTAGTATCATTCTCATCTACAGAAAAA
The DNA here is from genome assembly GCF_029931775.1 of Euleptes europaea. Classification (NCBI taxonomy): domain Eukaryota; kingdom Metazoa; phylum Chordata; class Lepidosauria; order Squamata; family Sphaerodactylidae; genus Euleptes; species Euleptes europaea. Next base: position 46,373,883 of record NC_079312.1, on the reverse strand, counting down.
GACATTTCATTTGAACCCATTGAACCCATTCATTAAGTTCTAGGACCTAGCATTCATGTTTAAATCATAAAACACAATTATAGTTTACATTACAACATCAGTATCACATAAGTAGATGGACAGCATATCTGTATGTGTAGTCACTGGAGTCTGACAATGAAGTCTGCTTTCAATAACTATAAAGGACTTGGGAAACCGATTCTTAGTCTAGAAGTCAGGTAAAGGACTATGAGAAACCAATTCTCAGTCTAGAGGACAGTGAGAAACCGATTCTCAGTCTAGAGGACAATGAGAAACCGTTTCTCATCTGGGAAGGTCTTTTACAATGATATGTCACTTGACTGTTACTGTTATAAAACACAATTATAGTTTACATTACAACATCAGTATCACATGAGTAGATGGACAGCATATCTGTATGTGTAGTCATTGGAGTCTGACAAGTCTGCTTTCAATAACTATAAAGGACTTGGGAAACCGATTCTTAGTCTAGAAGTCAGGTAAAGGACTATGAGAAACCGATTCTCAGTCTAGAGGACAGTGAGAAACCGATTCTCAGTCTAGAGGACAATGAGAAACTGTTTCTCATCTGGGAAGGTCTTTTACAATGATATGTCACTTGAATGTTACTGAAGCCTCTGTTAAAGTGATAGAGACAAAAGCCTCTTGCATATAACATTCTTCTTTTAAAATAAACTTCTTTATGTATTTTCTGCAGTTTGTATGTACAGTTGTGTTATGCTCTGAATAATTCTGCATATGTACAACATTAATACCATGTTCATGTGCTCTAATATGTCAAAGCCTGTAACAGTAGCTCTAAACATGAATATTTCATAGCCAGTCTGGCTAATAGCCACTGATGGACCTATGCTCAATGAATTTGTATAACCCCCCGTTTAAAGCTAAATTACTGGCTCTCACTACACACCAGTGAATGGCTTCTCCTAAATGTCAGCCCAGAATGGCTCCTTCAAGAGGGCTGAGAGGTTTACCAAAGGGGATGCTTCAGAGCAAAAGGCTCTCATTCTCCTTTGCTAGCCCTGTCGGTGGTTGAAAGAGCAGACCCCCCACTTGGCTCCTTTCCTGCATACCACTCCCAGCTAGAAACTGAAGATTGCCCAGAGGCCACTGGGACATGACAGGGTCCTCCGACGCTATTGCTATGACATCCCCCCAAGGTGTTCCTTTCAACTCTGTTGCTTCTGACTTGTAGTAGTAGAAAAGCAACTAGTGGCATTCTGTCTACTTGTTGAGGAGGGAGGCAGAGCATGTGTGCCTACCAGGCATAGGAGATCATTTCGCCCAGGGCTTCTGCAGTTAATTCTGCTGGTTCTTTTACCCACAAGCTGTAACAGCCTATTTTGTTAAAAATAATAATAAAAAAAAAAAACTAGTAAATGTAAGGTCAAGACACCAAGTTCAGGATTTTAAAAGAGTTTGGGTTTTTTTCCTTTTTAATGCTGATGCTCCCTACAACATTGTATTGCTACTTTCCTTTAAAGGCAGAATCAAAGACAGGCCTCTTCTCTTGATAGTATTTCCCTTGTGGTTACAGTGTTTTTTTAACTTTCACTTTGTATTAGAAATATCTACATCAGACACATGATTCCCCTGCTGTCCATCAAACAGCAATGAAGCAATGCTGACTGGAGTCTAAATAAAGACTGAACACTACAGCAAACGTTATTAAAACGGTTCCATAGGTGTCAAGGTGCTGAGCAAAAACAGAAAGCTGCCAAGTAAAGGCTGAGACTGAGGAGGTGTTGAGAAAGGTGCTTTCTGAAAAAGATGCTACAGCTATTACTGCTGTGGGCTTTTACCATTACTGAATTAAATCTGGCATTATATCCTAACAGTGCCAGATAGCTCATAAGGATATGTTTTATGGCTGCCTTTCCAGAGCAGTGATGTGGAAAAACGGCAGAATCTGATAAGTGGCAACTCTCAGTTTAAGGTACTTCGTTTGACTTTTAGTACGTGAGATAAATCATTTTCAGTAATAAACAGCAGCAGCAACAAAATATGCTTAGTGTGGAAATAGTGTAATATTGTATGAGCTCGTGTTGAAAAACAATATTCTTTCTTTATTTCATTTACTTCATTTATACCTCCCCTTTCTCCCCAGTCGGGACCCAAAGCAGCTCACAGCATTCTACGCTCCCCCTTTGTATTCTCTCAACCACCCTGTGGGGTACATCATGCTCCGAGTGAGCGTGACTGGCCCACAAACGTCCATGGCAGAGTAAGGATTAGAACCTGGATCTCCTATATCCACCTCACAATAGCCAGTGTGGTAGAGTGATTAGAGTTTCAGACTCCCCTCTGACCTGGAAACTCACTGGGTGACCTTGGACCAGTTACCCATTCTCAGCCTAACCTACCTCACAGGATTGCTGTGAGGATCAAATGGATGAGAATGATGACAGCTGCTTTGGGTCCCTATTGGGGAGAAAAGTGGAATATAAATGAAGAAAACAAATACTAAATAAAGCTGAAGGGGGACAGATGAAAGGCAGGTTGATTGGTGGGAGGGAAGGAGAGAAGGAAGCAGGGAATGTTTAGGATACGATGGCTGTGAGTGGGGGAGGGGATGAAGGGGAAATCAGGTACCTCTGAAAATCCTTACAAGTTCCCCACCATGCAACTGGGCTTGGCCGTGCCTCACTGGCACCGTGCAACTGGGCCCAACCAGGCAACTGGCCTGCACAACTCAGCCAGAGTTTTCCCAGGTAGAGGGAATAGGGGTGCCAGGTCCCTCTTCACAACCGGCGGGAGATTTTGGGGGCAGAGCCTGAAGAGGGCGGGGTTTGGGGAGGGGAGGGACTTCAACACCATACAGTTCAATTGCCAAAGCGGCCATTTTTTCTCCAGGTGATCTGATCTCTTATCGGCTGGAGATCAGTTGAATTAGCAGGAGATCTCCTGCTACTACCTGGCAGTTGGCAACCCCAGGAGGGAAAGAGGGAAAGGTCGAGACCGGGAGGCAAATAAAGGTAGGTTGGCTGATGGGTCGGAAGGAAGGAAGAAAGAAAGAAACAAGAAAAGGGGAGATGCAATAGTGCCCCCCTCAATTCCCAATGGGTCCTCCACTTGTTGTTACACAATAGTCAAAGAGAAAAGTCATATTCACAACGACTGACTCTTTCTATAGGCATAACCTATATCTAACAAATAAATAAATATACCTCAGTTCTTTCCATAATGAGTGGGCTGATTTGAAAGATCAGTTCTACATGTTGAGGCCTCATATCTCCACCTACATGGCATGTGGGGTCCACCTCCAATATCAATGGAAACCCACAAAGCTGTACAATTCAGTTTGTCATGCATAGTGTGCTTACCTTCCTCTTACTCTCCAGGACCTACAGAAGTGGAAACATGCCTTCCTGCAACACAAGTGTTTTTTTCTGACAATGGCCTTTTATGCAGGGATGTTTCCCCATAGTCACCCCTGCCGAATGCTTTGGCGCTTCCTTTTCATTATGCCTTTCCCGACTGTCAGGGGTTGCCTCACTCTCCCTGCACGTTTTGCCTGTGTTTTCCGGATGCTGTTTTAGCCAGAATTTGGAAAATGTGGGCAAAACGTGCGGAGAGAGTGAGGTGCCCTCTGACAGGCAGAAAAGGCATGCATAAACAAAAGGAAGCCCTGAAGCAGTCAGTGGGAGGTGACAGCGGGAAACGTCCCTGCAGAGAAGGCCAGCAGAAGAATCACTTCACTTGGAGGAAGCCTTCCTTAGGCTGGAGGAAGACTCCATCAGCTGAAGGAAATTCCTCTGGCCTAAAGTGGGATACATAGCAGTATCATCCAAAATGAGCTAGAATTTGTAGTACAAAAGAATCCCACTCTTAGGTCATTCATATGCCTATTTTTAAAAAATCAAAATTAATCACAGGGGGGAAAAAAAACCTTTAATCCAAATGTTCCTATTTAGGTCTGTGAGCAAAAAGAGATTCTTTGTTGAAAAAATTGCTTCGTTGAATTATCAAACAAAATGGGAACTGTTTGTTCCGTCATGACTAATGTATTATGAAACATTCCCAGGACCATATTTAAAGAAACCAGATTGCTATTATCAGGTTATTAATTCTGTTTTAATAAATTGTTTCACGTTTTGTAGTTGCACTGAAGAACTCAAAGTATGTATGTGCCGCTTCTGAGTGCAACCTGACCTCTGAGTTTGCCAAACTTTTGTCTTGCAATGATACAGACATTTATTAAATGGAAAAAAAATTAGTGGATCAATGAAGGAAGGGCAGAGAGTGTCAAAACAAAACCTCTGTGACCTTTGCAGTTCTTTACTGCAGAGTCTTGAAATGAGATTTTTCTTTAAAAAAAGAGCAGCCCTGTGTAAATCCTTAGTGAACAAACATTTCTGAAGTTATCTGTTAGCAGAAGACTTTTAGAAGGGCTGGAAACTAAATGAGCTGCCTTTAGTCTGTGCCTGGCTTTACTTATAGACTTATACTGGCTCACAGACTACCATTCTCTTTTTTCTATGAGATGATTACTAAAATAACTCAAAAACGAAAACAAAGCTGAAATCTCTTTTTTTTGTCATTAAAATTTATAATAATTGTTCTTTGCTCCTTGTAATTAAAGGCTCGTTTTAATTGGATCAAAGATTAGGTGCCTCATGCAATGCACAAATCGTGGTTTATCTGAAACTTAACACCATGCTTTCAATTCTTCAGCCTTTTTTTTTTTTTTTTTGCCTTTCGGAGATCTTAATTGTGCTTGCTCTGAGATATCTGAATATATCCCAGAGGAATAATCATAGCTCTATTTTTAAGAGGTGTAGTCATCATAGGCCGTCTTTGTCATGGTCTTGTGAATGCTCCAACACTTATTCAAATTTGAAATTGCCACATCTTGACTCTCAGGGCTTATCTGAACTTTTAGCAGTGAATGTAAGTCGCGTACCCTCTATATCCGTGTTGGCGAATGTATGGCACGTGTGCCGCAGGCGGCACGCCGAGCCCTCTCTGTGGGCACGTGTGGAGCCGTCGCGTCTGCCCCCTCCTCTGCCCCTCCTTGCGACCTCGACGCAAGTTTCCGCCGCGCCGCAGCCAACTTTGTCGCGGGGCGGGGGCGGGCGTAGCGGTGCGGCTGGGTAGCCCTTGGGGCCGAGCATGAGCGGCCGGTGGTGGTGGCGGGTCCGCAGCGGCGCCTGGGTGGGGCGGCGCTGCTGCTGCTGAGGAGGAGTGGGGCGGCAGGAGGCATATGGCTTGCGGCGGGGCGGCTCTTCCGCCAGCCAGCCCGGCGCCCCCATCTGCGCCTCCGCGTCAATTTCAAGCCCAGGGAGGGGAGGGGAGCAGGGAAGACTGCGGCCGCCGCTGGCCCCGCCTCGGCTCGGGGGGGGGGCCTCCGGCGGCCTCCCTCCCTCCTTCCCTCTTGGAGCTACGCGGCTGCCCGAAGGCGACCCCGGCCTCTCTCTCCCCCCCCCCAACTTCCTGCAGAGGCAGAGAGGAAATCAGAGGCGGCCAATCGATCGTCTCTCTTCCAAGGAAGAGAAATTTTTTTTGGGGGGGGAGATTTGTAAAAAGGACCTTTGAAAAACCTGCTTCTATATTAAAACGCGCCAGGCAAGGCTTTCCCTGGAGGGAGCGCAGATCGATGCAAGGGGGAAACGGGGGGTCCCCCAGTCGTAGAATCATAGAGTTGAAAGGGACTACCAGGGTCCTCTAGTCCAACCCCCTCTGCACAATGCAGGGAATTCCAAACTACCCCCGCCTTTTTGCTGCCCCCGTCCTTCCCCCCCATCCTTTTTCTCCCCCCATCCTTTCCCCCCCCCATCCTTTTGCTCCCCCCATCGTCCTTTTGCTTGGATTAAAGTCCTGCTTCAGTTCGGGTTGGAGCCAGATGTGCGATGACTTGTACGGAGGGACGGGCCGATTTAGCTCTCCTAAATTGCAGAACCCCCCTCCCAATAAAAGACCTGGAAAGGGGATTCATCTCCCTATCGAGGCATTCCCACGTATAAGGCATCCCTGGATGTTGTGGTCACCAGATGCTGAATGTGCACGTGTGAACTCACCCTTGGATAGCGAAGGAAACACAGAACGCAGTTATCTGTATACAGAGCATCCTTTGTTTCTTATGAATACGCTGGGAAACTGCTTAGGGTGGCTTAAACGACACCCTTCATTCCGAATATATTTCCCCCTCCCCACCTTGAATAACCTCGACAGGATTTGACTGAGGCGAGAGCCACAGGAATCGCGGGGCACAAGGATCATGGACCTCCCCCCACCAAAAAGGAGGTTTTGTCTTGGATTTGCCGTTCAGATGCACATTTTCCCCATCCAGATTCTCAAAACTCTGCATGGGGGGGGGGTGTAATGGCCATTTGTGAATGGGAGGTTTTGCCTTGGATTTGCCACTCAGATGCACATTTTCCCCATCCAGATTCTCAAAACTCTGCATGGGGGGTTATTGGCCATTTATGAATGGGAGGTTTTGCTTTGGATTTGCCACTCAGATGCACAACTCAACAATAAGCCCCCCTGCAGAGTTTTGAGAATGCAGATGGGGAAAATGTACAGTGTTTGTCAGTCATTGCATGATTTAATCTTATGGATACCTTACTTACTTTTTTCCCTCCTCAGAGGCCATGTCTACCCACTGGTTTTCTTGGCAGTAGACCTGGACTCCAAGGAGGGGAGTCCCCCTTCAGAGGCCAGGTCTACCAATTGGCTTCTATGGGCCTCCGGAGGCCAAGTCTACTGCCAAGAAAGCCAATGGGTAGACCTGGCCTCCCAATGGGACTCAGCCAGAGGCCAGGTCTACCAATAGGCTTTTATGGCGGTAGACCAGGCCTCCAGACGAGGACTCCGGATGGGGAGGTGGAAATGGCAGGGACTTACAATTTAATTTTTATCAATAAATAAGATCATTATTAAGTATGATATCAAGTTTTATTCAGTGTACCTACCTATATAGTTTAAGAAATTTGGCTCTCAAAAGAAATCTCAAATCATTGTACTGTTGATATTTGGCTCTGTTGACTAATGAGTTTGTTGACCACTGGCCTAGGGCTGTGCCGTGTTGCCGTGTTGCGCATTGGCACTCAGCGATAAATAAGTGGGTTTTGGGTTGCAGTTTGGGCACTCGGTCTCTAAAAGGTTCGCCATCACTGCTCTATATCGTCCCTCCTGAACATCCCAGCATCCTGCCAGCTCATTAAGTGTTGCCAGGTCACTTAGATTGGCAGGCACTTGCCCACCAATCCAGTGCCCAGCTCGGAAACGGGGATTGCATGTTCACGGCCGTGCTGATGCGATCACATCACTTACGGTTTACACCCGAAAGCGCCACATCGCAATGGGCCTTTTACCACTCAGACTCCCAGTTTGAGTGGTAAAAGGCCCATGGTGATGTGGTGCTTCTGGGTGTAACCGGAAGTGACACAATCACATCAGAGTGGCCACACGATCCCTGCCTCTGCTCCACCTCAAAAACCTCCCACCAGAACCAACGGGGAACTCGGCAACCCTACTGATAAATAGCAGACAAGGTTACCAACCTCCAGGTGAGGCCTGGAGACCTCCCAGAATTACAACTGATTCCCAGAGAACAGAGATCAGTTTCCCTGGAGAAAATGGAGGTTGGCATTAAACCCTACTGAGGACTTCCCCCTTCCCTGGTTCCACTCCACAAATCTCCAGGGATTTCATAACCTCGAGTTGGCAATCCTAATTGTGGAACAGATGACATTAATCATACACTGTATTTGATTTAGAGTTTATTCTAATATATAGCGAGACACAGTTCGTACAGTAGAGGAAAATAATCAAATTATAGTTTCTTCACAAATGACTGACAGGACCTTTGAACCTTGAAAAAAAATGTATAATTTTTGAATGTTTGAAATTGGATTGGAAATCTCCTGTGCACGTGTATTCTCACATGCTTTCCCTATCCATCTTCCACAATTTTTGTTAAAAATGAATTTTAAAATGATGTTTTTCACTCTTACTTGGGGTTAGTCTAGCCTTGCATGTTTTGTCTTGCTAACTCAATCTCCAGATAGCTACTAGCTTGCATATGCATGTTGGATAACTCGATATTTGTAAGATATGAATTGCAGATACGTTGCTATGATTGTCCCTCTTTCCCATCTGTTTGCCCAATGTACCCAACAGGGGTAAAAAACTCAGAATAGTGGTGGTTTCCTTGGTTGCCTTGATTCTAGTGGAGTGGGAGAAGCTGCATGGTTGTCTCTCAAGTGTTCCGCCATGGTCATTTTGTCTTCATACATAACTCTCAAAGTGTTCATTTGTAATAACTGAATTTACACATTCTTGCACTGCTGCCTGGGACTTGTTGCTCGATCAATAAGTTCTGAGCATGTGTCAGCACAACCTATGCTGCTGAATGATGAATGCTTCCAACTGCAGTATCCCTGAAGAGAAATTCCAGAGTGAAGCTTGTGTTTTTGTGCAGTTGGGCAGATGGGTTTTACTAAGGAAGTTACAGTGCAATCGCATGCAGAATTCCTCTAGTATAATGTAATTGAAATCAGTGACTGGAGTAATCTGCAGAGCATCATACTGTATATTGTTTCTTAAAACAAAGTAGATGAGAAAAAAAGAGAATAAAAACAAATTTATAATAATGAAAGGATTTGTCCATCCATCCGTCTGTCTGCCCATCCGTGGCAGGCATAACTCAGAAAATACCGCTAGGTTTGACCACCAGCTTCAGGATGATTGTAGGAGTTGCAGTGCCAGTGTGAAGGGAGTCCGACCATTCTGCCCCAGGTTATCTTCAGAAGCCCACCCCCCCTTGAAAGGAAGCTATGGTTGTCTATGACAGGCATAGTTCATCAGAACATAAAACTAGGGGTTAAAAATTGGCCACCAGCTTTAGGATGATCATGGAGGTTGCAGTGCCAAATGTAAAGGGAACTGGAACGTCCTGGTTCACATTAGCCCCAGAAACCCCCTGTACTGTTTGCAATTGAAGCTAAGGTTGTCATAACTTATCAGTCATAACTTATCAGAAAACAAAGCTAGGCATGTCAAAATTGGCAACTAGATTCAGGGTGATGATGGGAGTTACAGTGTCAAGTAGAGTTGCCAACCTCCAGGTACTAGCTGGAGATCTCCGGCTATTACAACAGATCAGTTCCCCTGGAGAAAATGGTCGCTTTGGCAATTGTACTCTATGGCATTAAGGTCCCTCCCCAAACCCCACCCTCCCCAGGCTCCGCCCCCAAATCCTCCCACTGGTGGCAAAGAGGGACCTGGCAACCCTAATGCCAAGACTTAAAAAACACTGGAACATGATGGCCACGGTTATATCCAGAATCACCCCCATGCTATTTGCAATGGAAACTAAGGTTCTTTGTGGCAGGCATAACTCACCAGAATATAATGCTAAGGGTCTTAAAATCGACTGCCAACTTCCAAATAATTATGGGAGTTTCAGTGCCAAACATGAAAGGAACTAGAACTTTCTGGCCAAGTTATCTCAAGACCTTCCCCATGCTATTTTCAATGGCAACTATGGTTCTTTGCTTGTTGGAGGCATAATTCATCAGCAAATGAAGCCAGGAGTGTCAAAATTGGCCGCAGCTTCAAGATGTGTGCTACTATATGTACAAATAAACACATGAAACTGCCTTGTATTGAATCAGACCCTTGGTCCATCAAAGTCAGTATCTACTCAGACCGGCAGTGGCTCTCCAGGGTCTCAGGCAGAGGTCTTTCACATCACCTATCTGCCTAGTCCCTTTAACTGGAGATGCCGGGGATTGAACCTGGGGCCTTTTGCATGCCAAGCAGAGGCTCTACCACTGAGCCACAGCCCCTCCTGCTATTACAAATGAGCTCCAGGTGACAGAGGTCATTTCCCCTGGAGAAAATGGCTGCTTTGGGAATAGAACTCCATGGCATTGAAGTCCCTCCCCTCTCCAAACCCTCCCCTCTATAGACTCTACCCCCAAAATCTCCAGGTATTTATCAGTCTGGAGCTGGCAACCCTAACTTGGCTCTATTATGATTGGCTATTAGCAAAGTACTGCAAAAGTTCTAATCAATATATTCAGAGCTGAGCACATTCTGACTGTAAAGGCAAGATGGCCATGGCATAAATTGTCTGGTTGGAATACATTTGTTGTGTGTCTGTATGTGGCTAGACAGTGTGTTTGGCTGCAGCATATGCTGAGGGGATTGTGTGATTGAGGTCTTGTTTTTATCAAGAGTTTTAGTGATCACTGATTATCAGAATGTTTACAAGTATGTTCAACACCACTCAAAAAGTCATCATGTTTTGACTTGGTTGCCTTTAAAATTGTCCACGCTGATCAGCGGAGTTGTCGCTCATTCCAAAGGAACTTGGGCATGATGATGTGAAACCTATTTTCTCAGCCATATCCTCTTTCCAAGGATACCAGACCTGCCACTAAACCACAACATTTTCTTCCGCTCTTTTTCCTCATCCTCCTCATCCTGCCATCCCATGCCCAGGTGATCTATCGCATTATAGAGATAAGATTGCCTATATATCCAAACCTAGGCAAATCTTTCATCATCTACAACTAAATACTATGCTTTCCTGTTTCTCACTATCTCCAAAGGACCATGACTGAGAAATGTTTGATAACGCCATTAAGCATCTGTATAGCACTCAAAGTGAAACCCAGCAACTCCTGCCGAAATACTGGAATAAAGTGAAGAGAATACAAATTAGCTAACAGATTTCTTTCTTTCACTGACACAATAAACAAATATTGATGATGTCCCCTTAGTCACTTCTTTGAGCCTCTTCTGGAGTTTCATCAGTTTCTCTTCAGTGCCTTTAAATGTGAGATTCATTCCATAATTCTTGGCGCATAAGCCAGTTTACAGCTTTCAGATTATGAAGAAGCTTGAAATAAGAATGCAAAATCTTGTGCATGGGTTGTGGCATTATTTTCTCACCTTCTTTTTTAACTTGCCAAGATATTTAGTAGCAAAATGTAGTTAACTATATTAATTTTGCTCAAACCAAGAACGTGTAGATGCTATGTTTTGATGATGTGTTTAAATCATTTAATTTCTTCTGGTCCAGAGAACTTGTACATTGATAATAATGCTCAAGTACCTTGCCTGCATACTTGGGTATAAATGATGGCTTTGCGTGAAAAACCTTGATCAGATACCAAATGCTGTGAGCTTATTTATGAGCAAAATCTTTGGATACTGAGTGGGGGGACAAATTGGAAATACAGTAAGCATTTACGTATGTTCATGTTCAAGTTTATTGCATATGGCCATAGAGTCCAATTGCCAAACTGGCCATTTTCTCCAGGTGAACTGATCTCTATCGGCTGGAATTTCACTTGTAATAGCAGGAGATCTCCAGCTACTACCTGGAGGTTGGCAACCCTACGCAGAAACAGAATGGAGCAGGCAATAAAGAGACTCCCAGCACAGTCCTGTTCAGAACTTTCTCTCTGTGGGAGTGCTTGCTTTAATAGAATCAATGTTAATTTAAAAACATTCATTTCCCCCACTTCCCCAGCTCAAAAAAGAACAGTGATGATGGGAAGTGCAAAAGAGTCTGAACATTCTTCTACTCCAACATGATTCTGTTCACTGAACTATATGCTCCTTTTTGGATCATGATTGCTAGGCCCAGATGCCAAGCTTCAGAAAATATTTCTGCAATAGCAGCATCCGATTCCCTGGCAGACATTTCTGACAAATGCATTGGCAGCTTTTGAATTGCCTCCAGGCTTGCCTGATGGGTTTTGTGACTGGGCAAGCATTGCTCTCCTGGATGCTTTCAGACAAAAACACCTCTTGTCATCAAGGGGGATATTGCTATTCCTGTCTGTTGGTGGCTGGGTATGGTCTCCTTGGTGATACTGCTGATTGCTCAGGAACTTTTGCCATCGTAATCCTACCTATTCATGTATGGACAGAGTGAAATTCGTTCTAAAATCTAAAAAGAGTGCATGCATTCCTAATAAATCAGTTCCCTAGCTTGTTGGTTCCAGGCTGGCCTTGAAATCATTCATAATACAGCTTGGTTTTCTGTTTGATCCGAGTAGTTTCTAAATGACCAGGCTCCATCCCAAATAAATCACATTTCATGAGGTATTTATGTGTGCTGTGCTTTCCAGAGACTGCAGTATTGGCACATATCTCTGAAGAGAACATTTCATATGTGAAGTACAAGAGAACTATACCCCAAGTAGTATGCCAGTTGTCAGTGGACACATATGGATGCCTTTCAGACCTGAAGAGCTTTTCTTTTTTTAAATGGACATTTGGAAGGACAACATTTTAAAGTGTTTGTACTGTTGGGAGGATGACCCAATATGAGAGGGTTTGACTCTATAAAGGAGGCCACGGCGCTTAGTTTGCAGGACCTGAGCAAGATTGTTAGTAATAGGACATTTTGAAGGACATTGATTCATAGGGTTGCCATGGGTCAGAAGCAACTTGACTGCACTTAACACACACACACACACACTGTTGGGAAATGAGGGCTATCATTCCTAAGCAAGAGAGCCTACCACTATCATTACTGAAGCAGTAATTGAAGTACAGAATCTGCAAGAGTGCTTTGATCATGTGACTCTGTCATTCCAGATAACCCAAATCAGCTGGATCTGGGTTTCAGAGAGTCTTTTCAAAATATTGCACATTAGAAGGAAGGAGTTTTATTAGCTGCCCCCCTCAAAGAAACCCACTAGGTTTAAATCTAGAGCCAGCATGGTGTAACGGTTAAGAGTGGCAGACTCCACATGAAACCTGCTGGATGACCTTTGGCCAGTCACAGTTCTCTCAGAACTCTCTCAGCCCCACCTAACTCACAAGGTGTCTGTTGTTGGGGGTGGAGGAAGGAAGGTGATTGTAAGCCACTTTGAGACTCCTTAAAGGTAGAGAAAAGTGGGGAATAAAAAACAACTCTTCTTTAATTCTTCTTCTAAATGAATGCAAAAAATAATAATCGAAGGGATCCATATTTCTTTGGTCTTGTGTTAAGCAATATGACTTTGGGCGAAAACGCATGGTCGCTTTATCCTCTTTAATCCTTGTTTTAGCCAGGATTGACGCACATTAGGCGAGACACATGTGTTCGATCCTGGCTGAATCCTGGCTGAAACAGGGATTAAAGGAGGATAAAGCGACCATGTGTTTTTGCCCTTTGTTTCTTGAGACAGCATGAGAACTTTAATGTTCAATTGTTGACTCAAACATTACAGTGCCATGTCAATCAAGACTGACTGTTGATATGCTGATCCTCAGGTTATAAAGTTGCAGCATGCTACATGAACCTCTTAGCCAATGTCAGCTGTTTACCATGAATGGAAAAGTTCCCCCATTGTCAGTGCCTTCAGCTGAAACTGGTAGGTGGAGGAAGATCAGGGATTCGCACAGAAAACCTTCTCATTCTTGCTATGTCATTGTCTTGTAGCAGAACCTGGGCTGCTGCTAGCTTTTTCAAAATTTGATAAAGAAGGCAGTCTAGGAAGTGCAGTGGCAAGCTCTGTCCTGGATCTACATGCATTCATTTTGATGCACGCAAGGAGTCTACTTGGGTACAGATTTACACAGTTACAGGTCACTTCCCACATCTGGGAACACTGCTTTTCAGAACCGCCAACCACATGGAGAAAAGTGGATGCACTTTCACACGCATGTGTGCAGACTCAACAGAGCTACTCAAATGAACACACATGAAACACATGAAGCTGACTTATGCTGAATCACACCATCAGACCATCAAGTTCAGTACTGTCTACTCAGACTGGCAGTCACTCCCTGGGGTCTCAGCCAGAAGACTTTCTCATCACCTAATACCTGGTCCTTTTTACCTGGAGATGCCAGGGACTGAGCCTGAGACCTTCTGCTTGCAAAGTAGATGCACTAAGCCACAGCCCCTCTATGTGTGCAGAGATCAAGGGTTGAGCTAGCCCCTGAATCCTCCTCCCCCCTTATGCACATTCATTCTACTGTGTCCAGAAGAACTAGATTCCCCTCCCCCATTCTTTGTATGGTCACTGCTCAGTTGACTTACTTGTGTCATTTTGTCCTGGAAGGTGCTTACAAATGATGCTCTGCCTTCTGCTTAACCAACCCACTCATCAGTCCCAGCAGAACAAAGCTGTGCATTTACACAACCCCTTTCCTTTAAGTTATATATCAAAGAAAGGTCGTCCCTGAAACTTGCTCCTGACTTTCTAGCACCATCTGTCTGTAGGCTCCTAAAATTTCACTGTGCTTTTGACTCACACTTCCTCTCTTCCAGCTGTCTTCCACTTTGCAAAAGCTGCTTGGAACATTCCAAACTGTTATTGGAAACTTGACCCTCACGGGTCAGTTTTCTGTACTCCTTTTGATATGTTCTCTAGGGGAAGCTGAATGATGATTGCCAGGGTCCTGCCTCACACAAACGAATGCTGTGGAAAACTAAAGCTTGAACTAACCCTTTCCTTTCCTGACTGATAAATCTTCATGTTCCGGTCCACTCACTAGACAGTAAGAAGATCCCACTGCAGGTTTCTTTATGGCCTTGTCATTTTGACACTCATCAGATTGCAGCAGATTTATCTGTACAATTATCATGTAGCTCCTGCAGAACAGAAGCTGCCTCAGTCTGTAGCTTTGCCCCAGATGATCAATAAAGGCTTTAGTTCATGCTTTTAGAACCTGATGTACTCTAAGGTACCCTTCGTCATCTCTGACATGGGCTCAATAGCTGGCAGAACTGCCAGGGATGCTGAGTGAGTTTTTGTGAACTGGATGGGAAAGAATGTGAACGTACTACTAAAGCTGTTTCCCCACATCAGTTTCATTTGGTAGGAAAGTGTGTATGAGTGTGTGGGTGTATTTGGCATAATTGTGTGAAAAGGTCCACTTTCTAAACCTCTGGAGGTTTAAATCTTGCATCATCCACAAGGCCATAAAGATTCTGAATTAGAGACCAAAGATAAGATACAGAGAGTCAGTGGGATGAAGTCTTTAGAGGGTCAGGCTAGGACTGGAGAGACTTGGGTTCAAACTTTCATTCAGACATGAAGCTCAAGCTACTCAGCTAAACCAAATCCACAGGACTGTTGTGAGGACATATGGGGAGGAAATAACCATGTAGTACCTTGACCTGAATAACCCAAGCTCGCCTGATCTCGTCAGATCTTGGAACCTAAGCAGAGTCAGCCCTGGTTAGTTCTTGGATGGGAGACCACCGAGGAAGTCCAGGGTGGCTACACAAAGGCAGGGAATGGCAAACCACGTCTATTCATCTCCTGCCTTGAACACCCTCCCTAGTCACCATAAGTCAGCTGTGACTTGACAGCACTTTCCTCCACCACCCTGGCCTCAAGGGAGAAATGATATTATATTTCATTAGATCTCAGTGTGACATTGTTCAGGGCCGAATTGGTTATATGAACAATGTAAAGTATATTGTATTAGACAGAACACTGACACCACCCTTACCAGAGTCTTGATGTCCATTGATATGTGTCATGAAGATAACTTTTCTAGGCTTTAAGCTCCCTTTAAACATGAATCCTTAGTAGTTAAGTAGTTCTTTGGGAAGGAAGAAGCAATCACTATATAGCTGAGTGCAGAAAGGTTTTTATCATAATCACAATGCTAATGATTACTTTTAGCTAAAATGACTAAACTGAGGCTATCGTATTTTGGTCACGTCATGAGACGACAAGAGTCACTGGAAAAGACAGTCATGCTAGGAAAAGTTGAGGGCAGCAGGAAAAGAGGAAGACCCAACAAGAGGTGGATTGACTCAATAAAGGAAGCCACAGCCTTCAATTTGCAAGATCTGAGCAAGGCTGTCAAAGATAGGACATTTTGGAGGACTTTCATTCATAGGGTCGCCATGAGTCGGAAGCGACTTGACTGCACTTAACACACACACACACAATGATTACTTACGAGGGGCTTGCCCCTGCTCCATCTGCTTGCCAACCCTATGACTTGCTGTGCTTGCAATAGTATTTTATAGGGGCCCTGACCCTTCATGCTCCACAGGCTAACCACAAACAAAGGATATGGTCATTTCCCCTCCAATATTGATGAGTATTTTCAGTGCATTTTGTTTGACAAAAAATAACTATTCTGTAAATGAAATCAGTGAGAGGATCTAAATTAACGTTGTCGTTGGTCACATGCACCATCTGGATTTTAATTAGTTTTATTTTAACGGTTCCATTTAATAATCGAAGAAGAAGAAGGCTGAAAGTATGTGACAAGCCCAAGGTCACCCATAAAGCTTCCATGACAGAGTGGGGATTGGAACCTGAATCTCAAATATGCAGTTCAGTCTCACCATTATACCTCACTGGCTCTGACAGCTCAGGGAAATGGCTAAACTCCCGCTTGTTTTGTAAAGGAGGGTTATTTTCCACCCTGTGCTGCCTCCGACTTCCTGGCTTCTCATGAGTAAACCATTGCTTCAACTGCAAATAGCAAAAGGATGTTCTGGAGAAAATTTGGACCAAGCTGTTCTTATTCTCTCAGTTTGGGGCATTATTGAAACATTGAAGAAAATGTATTAGGCCTGATGAATTTCAAATATAACTCTCCACAAGAGGTACGGATGAGACGTCTCCTTGACAGTCTGCTTACAACTCCCATGATCATTCTAAAGCTTGCCAGTTTATTTTTTGATGAGTTATGCCTGCCACAAACAATCTTAGCTTCTATTGCAAATAGCATGGAGTTCTGGAATAATCTAGGCCAGGAAGTTCCATTTTTATGTCTGAAACTCCCACGACCATCCCGAAGCTGGTGGACAATTCTCAGACTCCTAACTTTATTTCTGATTAATTATGCCTGCCATGGATGGACGGACAAATCGATGCCCCCTTTTATCATTATACATTAAAAAAGATAAAAAGGCATTACAGTCTTTGCTATAAAAGAAATTATATCAATTTTATTTTAGTTAAAGCAATATAGTCTGCCTGAAAGATGGCAACAGTTAAAAACAATGAAGCACAGGCTTTCAACAAGTGAGCTTTGATGTTTTAAAGATGGAGTTGGGAAGAAGAAAAAGCAGGAAGGTAAAACCATCCCCCAAATTCAACAAAATGAGGTGCATCTTTAAGGGTACCAAGAAATGTATTTATTGAAACATTGCAGGAAATGTATTAGGCTTGATGAATTTCATAGATCACTCTTCACAAGAAGTACTGATCATGTTATGTCTCTTTGAGAGTGTGCTTGTCACATTGCTAAGCTTTCAGTAGGACAAACTCAAGTGTTTCAGTTTATCCTTACATAACCTGCCTTTTACACACTTCATCATCATTGAGATTGTCCTATGAATTCTTTTCTGTTTCAAACATTCATCTGGAGTTCTAGTACCCAGAATTGAATATACTATGCCAGGTGTAGTCTTATTGGTGGACAGAAAGTTAAATAAAACTGTAGGTTTAAAATATTTTTCATTTTGTTGTAAACTGTCTTGATGGGATATTCTAATCAAACTTAAAGCAAAATGATATGACAGCCAAGTGATGGACTCGAGTCACATGTAAATGAGCTTTTTGATTATGGTAAATTTGAATGATGATTTTTTTTTTGCAAAGTTTGAAGTATCCCTGTAAGTAGATGTCCAGTAGGTAGAAGAAGCAAGGACAATTTTGCTTTTTCACCATGACTAAGGAGAAGATCAAAGAGGTTTGTCTGAACCAGCCCAGTATGGTTAAGAACATAAGAACATAAGAAAAGCCATGCTGGATCAGACCAAGGCCCATCAAGTCCAGCAGTCTGTTCACACAGTGGCCAACCAGGTGCCTCTAGGAAGCCCACGAACAAGATGATTGCAACAGCATTGTCCTGCCTGTGTTCCACAGCACCTAATAAAATAGGCATGCTCCACTGTTATTGTAGAGAATAGGTATGCCTCATGACTAGTATTTATTTTGACTAGTAGCCATGGATAGCCCTATACACCATTAGCATGTCCACTCCTCTCTTAAAGCCTTCCAAATTGGCAGCCATCACCACATCCTGGGGTGGGGAGTTCCACAATTTAACTATGCATTGTGTGTGAAGAAATACTTTCTTTTATCTGTTTTGAATCTCTCACCCTCCAACTTCAGCAGATGACCCAGCGTTCTAGTATTGTGGGAGAGGGGAAAAAAGCTTTTACCTGTCCACTCTCTCCATACCATGCATAATTTTATAGACCTCTATCATATCTCCCCTGAACAGCTTTCTTTCCAAGCTAAACAGCCCTAAAGATTTTAACCGTTGCTCTAGCCCCCTGATCATTTTGGTTGCTCTTTTCTACACCTTCTCAAGCTCTGCAATATTCTTTTTTAGGTATGGTGACCAGAACTGTACACAGTATTCCAAATGTGGTCTCACCATAGATTTGTACAAGGGCAATATGATCGCAGCAGTTTTATTCTTTATTACTTGTCTACAAATGGCCAGCATGGAATTTGCCTTTTTCATAGCAGCTGCACACTTGGTTGTCATCTTCATCAAGCTATCCACTGCCACCCCAAGATCCCTTTCTTGGTATGTAACTGCCAGCACAGATCCCATCAGTATATATGTTAAGTCGGGATTTTTTGCTCTAATATGCATCACTTTACACTTGCTCACATTGAATCTCATTTTCCATTTTAATGTCCATTTCTCCAGTTTGAAGAGATCCTTTTGAAGGTCTTCACAGTCTGATTTGATTTTAACCACCCTAAATAATTTGGTGTTATCTGCAGACTTGGCCACCTCGCTGTTCACCCCCAACCCCAGGTCATTGATGAACAGGTTGAAAAGCACCGGTCCCTACACAGATCCCTAAGGAACCCCACTGCTCACATCCCTCTCACAATGCTTCCTATTTTTCAGCCAGCTCTCAATCCATAAGAAGACTTGTCCTCTTATCCCATGAGGGTGTGTTAAGGAATATTTAATCTGTGCTAAGTGTCCTTGGAAATGTACATAGTTAGGCACAATTATCGTGTTGCCTGAGTTGGCTGTTTTGATTTGGCTATCAATTAGCATGCAAAGAAATTTAAAACTGAACAGTAAAACGAATTTGGAGTCAACAGGATCTCCATTGAGAGGCATTTCATTCCAGTATGACAGCTTCACTGCTTATGAAAGTCAGAATACAATCAAGCTGAAAATGAAAGTTATATACCTGCTGCTCAGTTTTTCCCTTTGATATGCATGAGCACCCAAACGTAGTAACTAATTTTACTAAGGGGTAATACACCCCAGGATGGACCTCGAACATTTTCAAATAGCTTCTAAATAGAGCATCTTGAGTACTGTAAACAGACTTTGATTACATCCATTTGAATGCCAGATGCCTGCTTTCTCTGCATGGACTTGTATTCGCAGGGACATCTGGGTTAAGAACAGGGCCAAGAAGTGCCTGTTTTAACATGGAAACAATGTTTTATTGTTGTTGTTTCTCTGTTTAAAATGCAGACAACCAATCACCGAATGGGAAATGAAATGTGATGGTTGATTTTTTAAATTATTATTATAAAAAAACAGTGCTAGTTTGCAACCAATAAGAAATAGGACTTCTGATTTCAGAGAGCTCAAGAGGCTGCAAGATAAACCAAAGAGGGTGCAAGACAATCACCAGAAAAAAATCCTTATCAAAATTATGCATTAAATGCTTATGAATAATGGATATATTTGCAAGAATGTGGATCAAGTCACAACTGATGCAGAGTAGAGTGGGTTCAATGAGCTGGATAATTTATTTGCAATAATTCATTGAATCAACTATGCCTAAGGATTAATGGCAGCGGCCAAGTAATAAAATTAAGTGGCTTTATACAGGTGAGCTCCCCAGGTTTGTAGGTAAAAGAATGTCACTGTTCTAAGGATTGTATTTGCTGTTGCGAGGAAGGACTGGTGCCTGACTGAACTGCTTGTGTGCTGTGAACAGTCAGGAAAAAAGGGAGCCAGGAACTACCAGCATCTTCACGGGGTTGCCCGCTCTGGGTTGAGAAATTCCTGGAGATTTGGGGGGTGGAGCCTGGGGAGGGCGTAGTTTGGGGAGGGGAGGGACCTCAGAGGGCATAATGCTCTGCACCCTCAGTGGAGCATAACACCATGGAGTATACTTTCCAAAGCAGCCATTTGCTCCAGGGAAACTGATCTCTGTAACCTGTAATCTCTGTAACTGATCTCTGTAACCTGTAATTCTGGGAAATCTCCAGCACCACCTGGAGACTGGCAACCTGAACAAGCAGCAGGGTTCAGAAAAGCATGAGTACACTACCAAGTCCATTCTAAAACTCTTTTCAGGCACTGAAAGAAGAGAAGCTGACTCAAAGGAAAGAATATTTCATAGAAGGTTTTTCCCCCCAGCATACCTCCAAACTCCTCAATTTTTTTTCCATTGGAAAAACTGAAATAAAAAAGATCCTTGGGGGGGGGGGGGAAACAGGAACCTCGCCACCATAAGCTTTACATTTTTTCTGAGTCTTCACATCTCTAGTCCCACATCACATTTTAATTTCTGTCTTTCTTGATCTAAGCAAAATGGGAGAAGCAGATGGAATGAGCTAATCACAAAATAATGCCATTTCCGTCATCCCAGAGATTTTCCCGAGAACAATCATTCAAAGGAAGAAGAAGATGAAGAGTTGGTTTTTATATGTCGACTTTCTCTACCGCTTAAGGGAGAATTAAACTGGTTTACAATCACCTTCCCTTCCCCTTGCACAATAGACACTCTGGGAGGTAGGTGGGACTGAGAGATCTCTAAGAGAACTGTGACTAGCCCAAGTTCACCCAGCAGGCTTCATGTGGAGGAGTGGGGAAACAAATCCAGTTCGCCAGATTAGCCTCCGCTGCTCATGAGGAGGAGTGGGGAATCAAACCCAGTTCTCCAGATCAGAGTCCACCGCTCCAAACCACGACTCTTGACTACTACACTACACTGGAATGAGGGAATCAACATTTGCATTGTAAATTAATATGCTTCATGCCAGTTTAAATTCTGACTGAGTCAACAACAACAAGTACATAGCATTCCAGTCCACATGGCTCTGTCGCAGGATTGTTGTGGGACTGTTGCTAGTTATGTTTGGTGACAGTGCTCCAAGGTGAATTTGGTTCCTTGGCCAAATGCTGCCTTAGCAGAACTGGTCAAAGACTTTCCAAATGCTGAAGTGTTCCTACTGTCCATTTAGTATGAGCCTTTATTCTGCCTCTGAGGTCTGTGGCGGCGTGTGTGTGTTTTTCCCCATAGCTCATTGGCTCAAGGCCAAATCTTAACCCACTGCCTCTGATATCCAGTTAGCGTATCAGTGACTCCCAGTATTGTGAGAAGGCAGAATTCTGTCATAATTTAGCATATTCTGTATGCTAAAATATCACCCTTATTATTAACTTGGTAGCCCTTAATTCTTTTCAGCAAGTACAAATAGCCTGGGCATTCTTTGGGA
Source organism: Euleptes europaea (assembly GCF_029931775.1). NCBI lineage: Eukaryota > Metazoa > Chordata > Lepidosauria > Squamata > Sphaerodactylidae > Euleptes > Euleptes europaea. The sequence continues at coordinate 46,352,488 of NC_079312.1, read as the reverse complement.
CCATTTTTGTGAAGTTATATCACATATTTTATTGGGAAATTAAAAAAAAAAAAAACCTACAAGAGAAGATCCATGCTTGAACTTAGTCTCAGGTCAGGGAAAACTGGTTCCCACAAATCAGAGGAAGAAGCTGAATTTGCCAGATAAAAAGGGCAATCGATACTGGAAGTATACAACAGAGAAGAAGTTCCCACTTTAAGAGCAGTGCTCAAAGTGCTCAATTATAGACCATTTAGCAGAAAAAGAGGGAAGGGTTCTATTCCATTTTTAGAGGAAATAGCTCTAGACATTGGTGCAGGTGGGCTTTGAAAAAAGAAAGAAAGATCTAGGGGAACAGTTGAGCAATATCATCGTAACACTGTTCTAACTTTTAATATGGGCTGCTACTAAGAAGTAGCCTATAACCCCTACTAGTGTTTTAAGCAAACTCACTCTGGCTCCAGACTTAGTTGACATCTAGTTATCCTCCTCTGCACTTAAAACAGTGTCAAAAGGTGTTAAGCCTCATCACTCCCCGCCCTTGTGCTGTTCAAGAAATGAAGAGATTGGTTGATGCTGCTAAATGAGAACATCCTTCCCCCAACCCAATCATTGCTCAAGCCAGTGATAGGCTGGCTTCAGGATGAGAAAGAAAATCCATAGAATATTTTTTTATTAGTGGCATTCAGGATGGCTATTCATTCTGGTGCTTGCCTCAGGGTGCTTGTCAATTAGCCTTAGCTCTAGTCACCCACACTGTTTCTACCATCCCTAGTTAGGGCCTAACAGGTCCAAAAACTAGGCCTGGTTATAATTAAGCCACCAACCCTAGAAAAATAGGTAGGAAATGTCCCCATTCCTTGCTAATTTGAAGCAAATCCCCCAAAAATCTGTTTGGTCCCTTAAAAGCAACATGATAATTCCAGGTTATTCTATGGTAAAGGAGAGAGGACCACCTTTCAGTAAAAGGTTACAATGGGGAAAGGGAGACAGCTCGAATTGATGCTCCTGTTGGCTGGGTTGCATGAAAAAGTGTGGTGCCTCAAAATGTACAACAGTTTGATCAACTAGGGGCTAACTGATATGTATTAAATACATGCATGCCCTCATTAACTTCAGTTCCACCTGAAGATAAGGAAATCAGTTTGTCAGTGAAAATTCCACTAGGATCCATGAAACTGCTGATGTGAAGTCTGCTCTTAGCTGGTTCTCATAAGGTTACACTGTCTGCTTTCCAAAAATATATTAACTAGGTTAATCTTCAAAGATGCTTACTGAAGATGCTCCTTTGACTTTGTGCATAATTAAGGATTTGTGTGAATAAACACAACTGTTCTCAAGTTTATGTGTTTATCTGTTCTTAAGTGCATCTATCTTTATATCTTAATAAAAAAATTAACCTTTAAAACAGCCCCCCTGCCTTTATAGAATAGAATCATAGAATCATAGAGTTGGAAGGGACCACCAGGGTCATCTAGTCCAACCCCTGTACAATGCAGGAAAATTACAACTACCTCCCCACCACACCCCCAGTGACCCCTACTACATGCCCAGATGACCAAGATGTGTTCCCTCTCATCATCTGCTTAAGGTTATAGAATCAGCATTGCTGACAGATGGCCATCTAACCTCTTCTTTAAAACCTCCAGGGAAGGAGAGCTTACCACCTTTATAATGGTATGCATATCTTCTTGAAAGCATAATTGTTTCCTGTGGTCTCTCTGTGTGGTAGTCACACCTGCTCTAACTCAAATGTTTCATTGGACACTTGTACCCTACATGATCTCAAAATAAGTCATAATTATGACAAGCTTCAAACACAGTGGTCTTCAGTGGCTGCATATACCTCTAGCTTCATTGCCATTTTAGAACATTATAGACTGTAGAGTATGAGTGAAAAAGGAACAATAAATATCTTGCACCTTGTGGGGTAACACATGTCGAGTGCCTTCCTTCTTTTCCCTTTTCGCTTGTTTGCCAAAACAGTGACCACACTGATTTACAGCCCATTCATGGGGGGGGGGGCAAAACCTCTTTGGAGGAGGAGTGACCCCGCCGCTAAGTGCATGTAATCGCGTGATTACAAGCACTTATGCTGGCAGGGAGGCCAGTCCCGCAGTCGGCTGAGCGCCGTGGGTCCACGCCTCACCCCTCCGCTGGTGAGGCGTCTCTGTGGCACAGGCCACGGCGTAGAGTGGCCTCACCGGCGCAGGGGGGCATTCTGGGGGCAGACCGGGGGGAGGAGCCGCCAGTTAGGCAGCTTCCTATCCCGTTTCAACCCTGGCCACCGCCTCTGGGAATGGTGTTGCTGACCCTGCTTTTGAGCAGGTGCAGCCTCGCTGTTTTCAATGGGGCTTTTAGCCCCGTTGAAAACAAAAAAAGCCTTTAAAAGGCTTTTTTCTTTCCTGCGGCGTGCGCAAGTCAACTTAGGAAGAGGCACCACTGCGCCTCTTCCCCGCCAACTCCATAGATCATCAGCTCAGGAATGGGCTGTTAGTCTGGTTGGTGAAGCCTGACCTAACTTGTTAAAAATGTAATATCTAGGTTGGCTCCTAGGAGCCCTGTGGCGTAGAGTGTTAAGCTGCAATACTGCAGTCAAAAGCTCTGCTCACGACCTGAGTCTGATCCCGACGGAAGTCGGTTTCAGGTAGCCGGCTCAAGGTTGACTCAGCCTTCTATCCTTCCGAGGTCGGTGAAATGAGTACCCAGCTTGCTGGGGGTAAAGTGAAGATGACTGGGGAAGGCACTGGCAAACCACCCCTCAAACAAAGTCTGCCTTGGAAACGTCGGGATGTGACCCCATGGGTCAGGAATGACCTGGTGCTTGCACAGGGGACCTTTACCTTTAGTTTGGCTCCTAAACTGCATTTAGAATTTAAACCATTATCTCTGAATTAGGTGTTCTTTGTGAATTTGGCCTCAGATTGGAAACTGGGACATACCCCGTCATACTTACACAGGGTGTACACATCTTCTTATCACACATGGTAACATTCCTGTACTCTGTGTCGCAAAAATACAACTTCTGCTATTTCCTCTCACAGGGGAAGATCTGATTTATACAAGATATAGGCCGTTGGTGAAGTCAGCTGTACTTAGGAACAGTTACCACCTTGGAGAATAGAGTTAGTATGCCAGTCCCACATCCACTTGAGCCTTGGATCATTAGTGTGTTAACATTATAAGGACATTATGTGCATCTTATCAAAGAAGGAGATGCAAAATTTGCAATATAGACAACAAAGAAAATAAATTAAGAGGCTTCCTATTCTCTGAACATCTCTTCAAACTGTTCTGAGTTGGCATTCCATAATTTCGGAGGTAATAATTTTCAGAAAGTATCCCTTCTGACATTACTTCTGAAATGTAGGATCCACTAGAAGATGGCTCAATCCCATGCCTCAAACGTATCAGCCAAATCTTTAGGTCACATGGGAGGAGTTTAGATCACAGCTCTTCCAAGACCAATATTACCTCTTCAGAAAATAGGGCAATCCTTGTGTGGGAAGGTTTTCCTATAAGACTTGGTGCTTCAAATAAAGACAAAAATGTAATATCAGAAGGAACTCAAAGTCAAATTTCTTCCATGACCTTGTCTGGCATATCTCATGTGCAGATACTTGATTCAGTGTATACTGTCTTTCTGCAGATTCTTCTACTAGGTGTACTGTGCGCACATACACACATGCATGCACATACAAACATCTCTTCCCCCCACCACTACCACACACTATTTCTTCCTGACATTCTGTGCTCAAGATCTGCAATGGGCTTGAATTCTAAGAGACATGTTCCCCCAGTAAATCCCTCTAATAATTTTTCTGAACGAGTTAAGCAGAAGAACCAACTTAATTTCCATCTACATTTACCAACATTAGGAACTAGAATACTTACAGAAGGTGGTATCATGCCCAAATTGCAGCTGTTAGGATTCTTTTTCTCTGATAATGAAGACTGGTTAAACGGAATTCATGAGCTAGGTGTCTCCATACCCATTAAAGCACAGCCATTAGTCTAGACCCATCTTGAGAGGGTCTGGCCCCATGAGCAATTTTGATTCTCATTTCTCCTGTGTTTATTCACAATGCACTAGGAGTTCAGTGCACTTCATTTTGAAATGTGTGAATCTGGTGGGTGAAGAAAGGAGAATCTTTGTGCTCCTAAATACAAAATAACTTGCAAAAATATACTTACTGACATGTCATATGCTGTCATATGCCAAGGCTCTTTACATTCTCCATAGGTCATGTGTTGTCTGCCATTAGTTTTCTGTTGGGGGAAAGAAGGAAACATGGTGAACTATAGCGATATATTATCTGAGGAATGTAGCTGTGGGGAAGAGGGGAAGAGGGGAAAGAAAGAGTTGGGAGACACTGAGTTCAAAATCGCTGAATGTTGTTAAAAGAAGTATTCCACAACCCTGCAATCAGTTCTCTCTGATCCAGAATTAATTTATAACATGCATCTGATTGTGGATGAAATCCACGTATTAATAATGTGCACATTTTAAAAGAAAAATTCCTCTTTGTGTTTGTTTTAATATTATGATTGATGCTTGCACCTGTGAATAGGGGAAAAAGTAATCTGTGACTTTTATCATAGTTCAGAAAGAGATATGAAGTAGTGCTATTAGTGTTATCCAGAGAAGAGTGAGATAACACAGGAGAGGTAAGCAAATAAGACTGTGTACAGAGAATATTAACTGCTAATGTATTGTGCACAGATGGTGATATGGTTGAATTTCACAAAACATTAACAAGAAAATTAATTCTGATTTGAGAGGAGATTCATAAATATTCTTTAGAAAAAAGGGGAAGTACTTATTTTAATTAATCTGAATTTCTAACTTTTTGAAACAAGATACAGAGTCACAAAAAACTTCATTCCTTACAGTAAAAAAAAACTTCTACTTCCAAAATTACAAGTATTCATTTAGAAAATCTCTGATCTGCCATTTAATATTTCATTTAAACTGAATTTGTTCCAGACAGAACCTTAGCAGATGGGATCAGTTAGTTAATGAAAATGACAGATTAATGGAATACAAGACCAAAAGAGGCACCAACGTATAGAAAAAGAGCACTGATTATAAACAACCCAAATCAGAATTGGATAATACAAACTGGGGACCCACAAAACTCACAGGGGAGGAAAATTAGGGATGTGCATTTGGATATTTGAGCCAAAATTAATTCTGCATTTAGTTGTTTTGGGTCAGCTCAGGGATATCTGATAAAGCCCCAAACATTCTGATACAACTCCAAACTCCTAAGGAGCCATGATAATTTATGTCCTGGAATTTTGGGCTTGTTTTGAGTTTCAGGAGGTACAGGAGAGGGAAGGAGACAGAAGAGGTGGCCCAGGCAAACAGCTGTTTGACAATGCATGTGCCTTTTGATTTTAAAGGCATTTAGCATGAAGCACCAAATTAGAGACATGTGCTGGCAAATCCATGATGGGATCTCTTGAACATTTTGTATTTCAGACTACTGGTCATGGGGGTTGTGATAAATTTCCACACAACTGAACAGTTGACATTAGAAAAAAGTGCATGACAGAAGATTAACTCCTCCCTTTCCTGTGCCACAACCCCCACACAAATCAGACCCCCTTAGAGGGGGTCAAAACAACCAGTCACAGATCTCCCAACACCTTGCCTGGTTTGACTGAGGTCTTTTAGGGTGAGAGCAATCTAAGGCCTTTCTAGAGTAGCATGAAGATTCATTCCCAGATTAATCCTGTATTCTGTCATCACGAACCCTATGTGTTGAACTAATGGCCTCTATACCTTCTATCTTTTATCTTGACCATCAGGTACATGAGCTAGTGCAGTACCGGAGAAGTCCACTTTCAACTGCACGATTCATTTTGCTTTTATCATGTGGGCTCTACAGTTGTACAGGTTAAGATAAAGGAATATTGCAATGCTACTGATCATGTATCCCAGAACTGGTACCTAAGATCTTTCTCTGAAAAGTAAGAGACGGGCAAACACCAATATTACTGAGTTAAACCACCCAAACTGGTTACAACCACATTTAGATGCATAAGATAGGGCATGGTATTATTTGTGATTTTTTAAGATAAAAAATAAGCTTCGGAAGAGTTGGCTCCTTTCATTAAAATGCTGGCTTGTTTCTTCATCAATGTGACATGGCCTATGCTCAAATTCCAATGATGAATATTTTGAACTTTTTACTGGGCATTTTCCTCCCAGTATCATCTTGCTGTTATCCTTTGGAATCTTCTTATTGGGATGGATCCACTCAACCTTTCCCAATTCCTCTCCTTATTTCAGCCCCCAGTTCTTTTTCACCAGCTGAAAAGCTGACTGCATCTAACCCACTGTCTATTCAACCCATATATTCTCTCCCTCCCCAATACAATATGAAACTTTGAAGTAGCATAATGGTGTAAAAAGGGAACTGGTGTTACTGCTGTATTTAGTGCTGACCATTGCCTTTCTCAGCTTAAATACAAGCCTAACTAATTCACACATTTCCTGTTTTTGCACTGGTCAGTAATGAGTTGTCATTTACACTGCAGCTTCACAGGTCTCCTAAGAATAGATGACACTTAAGCTCTTCCCTTAAGCTCTTTCCATTTTTTCCCTTGATGCCTAGTCAGTGTTTAGGGCAGTTACCAGGAAACTGTAGCCTGCTTCTTACAACTCAGTAGGAAATGTTAAGCGATATCTAAAAAGAACCTAAATTTATACGGGACTCTTTTTTCCCTGCTTCCTTAAAAATGTTTCCTTAAAACTGCCTGGTATGATTTTTATTCAGGCTCACTTTTGGTAGCAGTTACTTGGACTTTTTGTGTTATGCCTTTAAGGGAAGGAAAGGATCAGTTCTGGAGGCAGTAGTGGTTATAAGAACTGTGTTTATTGGAACACAACAGCCAACTAACTAAACTAGGCCTCATTAACTCTAACTCCTCCTCCAGTTATAGTCACAAGCCTCTCCATTCTAAGTTGTCCTTAAAGCAATAACACCACTATACCACATTTTGTATCAGTCAAATCTGCCAGGCAACAGCATCTCCCACCAGCCTTTCATCCATTGTGCCATTCATTTCCATGGAAACCCTGACTGGGTAGAAAGGCCAGAAAAACAACTTCTGGCTAGAGGCACAAACGGCTTGTCCACCTTGCCTTGTAATGCAGTCCTGAATGATGGTGTCGGGTTTTTAGTCTGCCTCTGTCTGCCTCTGTGTTCTCAGCCCTTGTCATTGATAATTGTTGGAAAGGGGCAGTGGTTGAGAGAGTCCTTGCTCCTGTGTGAAGCTAGCGGCTTTGTTTGTACATCTGCACTTTTTCTTCTGTCTATCTGTGTTGCTGACAGATATATAGAGGGTGTGCTTGTACGTGCATATGTCTAGCTTTTTGTATGGCAGTGCTAGCCTATGGGTGCAAAGGTTTAGCAGGATTGTTTTATGTTTCCCTGTTGCAGGCACCTGTGGGCTTTTATTTTGGGTAGTTCTAGTGATATGCAGCTCAATGCTTTTTCCCCCTTTGCCAACTTATTGTCAGATCAACTGTGTATGAAAGAAGATAGCTGGCAGACCTGTGAAAGCAGAGACCAGTTTAGTCTGTCAGCTAACCCAACTTTGTTTCCTCCTTGCTAGAAAATAATTTTATCAGTAAAGTGGCAACTACATTGTATGGCATTATTCAAACAAATGTAAATATTTCCAGATAGGATTTCTTTACAAATAGTTTTTCTGCAAATTGATTGAGGAACAATAGATAATTTAAAAATATTAGACTGGCTGTAATAATGATTTGTTGATTGATCTAAAGTTATGATTATTTCTCAGTATATATGTATAGCAACTTTAATAAAATATGAGTAAAAATGGAGGAAGATTAGTGGTTCTGATTTAAAGAACACAAAAACATGAATAAGAAAATGGGGGGGGGACCCTGAACATAGATATTTAAATTTGTCTGGAGGGTTTTTTGTAAAATTGCCCTGCTATTCTGTGTAAAAAGCTGTGAGTCACCATGGTAACCAATTATTAGTTCCTCGCACCATCTCCATATTCAATGAATACTAGACCCATGCTATTCTCCATTTTAATTATTATATGACAAAGTCTATATAATTATTTTCAATATTTTATTTAACAAGATTTGAAATTACTGTATGTAAAGATCCAATTACTTCCCTAATACATTAGTGTTGCTTCTGGTATCTGGAAGATAGCTAAAACATGTCAGGTAGGAAAAAGGAAAGTCTCGGGCCAATTACATTAGCCAGTTTTTATAGCTTGCAATAGCCCAAGGTGCTACCGAAGTTTGACAAACATTCCCACTGATTTCCCCTCTCTCCAAATGTTTGTTTGTTAAGAAACTTTAGGAAGTTGAGATGTTCCTACAAGAGTTTGGTATTAAGCCCCTCCTTCTAAATTTTAGATGTATTTAATCATATATTTCTGATGAATAGAGAATTCTAAAACATGCTTTCAAAACAGAAAATCTACTCATTCCATCCCATACATGTTACTGAGTCCTGGAAGCAAGTGACCAAAATAGGTGAAGCTTTCTGATTTTCAAGCAGGGTTTCCTCTCGCTCGCTACAACCTGCTGCCTACTGCAGCTCTTTCAACTGGTGGAAGAAATAATTAAGAAAAAAATGCAACAGAGAAAGGGTGTTAGGGCACTTCAGGGAAAACCATAGAGTCTCCAACAATTTATAGAAAGCCATGATGCCACTTCCAGGTTTTTCCTGAAAATGATGTAACACCATCATGCCAACAGTGCCCCCCATGTTTCCAGTCCCTAGGGTTGCCAACCTCCAGGTACTCAGCACAGAGATAACTATATGAAGCGAACACATAAGTAATGTGTTTAAACATATATTCAACCAAAGTGTGGTAATAGCGCAGGAGTGCTGTTTTTTGTGGTTTGCTAAACCTCCAGGTACTAGCTGGAGATTTCCTGCTATTACAACTAATCTTCAGCCAATAGAGATCAGTTCACCTGGAGAAAATGGCCGCTTTGGCAATTGGACTCCATGGCATTGAAGTCCCTCTCCTCCCCTCCTCAGGCTCCACCCAAAAAACCTCCCACCGGTGGCAAAGAGGGACTTGACAATGCTACCAGCCTCCCAAACTCCCACTGGTTTCCAGATGCTGGCAGCCCTATCTTCAGGTGTTCATTTGCAAAACTGAAGCATTGGTTGGGGTGAAAAAACAACAACCAAGTGTCCTGTGCCCCCCAGTCCACTGTCAAACCTTAGAAGAATCTTTCCAATGTGATTTTCTCAAAGTTTTACATCTTATTTGCCTTTTAAATATTCAGAACAGTTTTACAGTATGCCTCAGACCTACATATATTTAGTATATATAAATATATTTGAGAACTGTTTATGAAAACTCCTCATTATTCAGTAGAATTAAATCTTCACAAGCTACTATAACACAGTAAGATATGTTAGGAACAACTAAGAGCAGACCCCATTGTTTTCCAAGTGACAGCCATGGATACAGCTCATTGGTGGTATCATGAGAAATTCTGAGAGATAAAAGAAAACACAGTTTGTTGGTATACAATGCAAAGTTTCCAGGCATCAAGATATGCCATCTTAAATTGGCATGGTGCTTGAGGGCCTTATATGAAAGAGTATTGACAGCGAAGCTGTTTTAATCAGTTAAATTATCACTTTGTGCAAAAAAAAAAAAAGACAGATTTCCTTAATAACATCACAGCTCTGGGGAAGCTAGAGAAGAGGTCATCAATAAAAGCAATTACCTGTTCAATGGGAGCATCAAAGTATGCTATAGCACGTTTCTTGATCTTTTGGGTAATTTTAAATGGTTGCCCTTGTTTGAAGCAGCCCATCTTAAAAGTCATGCAGCACATCAATTCTAGCAATCAACGTGTTACGTTTTACTTTGTGAAAGAGTTCCAGTTATAGGTCCAAAATGGAAGGACGGCTGGACTTACTGCTCAACAAACTGTTCACCATTACGCAGATACAGGCACACAAAAATCACAACATAGACATGTGCACATATATACCCCATGGAATGGAATACCCATATAGGAATATTCCTCCTCTTCCCTTTCTTCTCCTTCCCTCTTCATGGAATTACTAGTGTGAAGGAATGAGGTCATATAGCCATGTTGGTCTGCAGTAGAGCAGTTAGATTTGAGTCCCGTAGCTCCTTAGAGACCAATAAGATTTTGGGGGTATTAACTTGTGATTGTCAAATATCTGATGAAGGGAGTCAGATATCTGACAAAGGGAGCTTTGACTCTCAAAAGCTTATATCTAAAAAAATCTTATTGGTCTCTAAGGTGCTTCTGGATTCAAATCAGTGAGGTCAGTTGGTGGTGGTAGATATGTGAATATCCCTTGTTTTTTGGGGGGGAGTCAAGAATCCCTAGCCGAAATATGATCAGCAAAGCACAGGTTGAGTTGAAAGAACTACAGGAAGCCCTTGTGCCCAACTCCTGACTAAACTCAAGCTCTTTACCTCTTCTCAGTGGCTGACACTGGCAACATCCCAAGCATACAGTCCCTAGGAAAGCGGTGAGGGTTAATTTAGGTGAGAGGGTGGACATATGGCAGTTCAGTACGATGGTAGGACTTGGCAACAAACTGATCTGTAGCCTCAGAAAACATAATTTCTCCCAGGATTAGTTGGTAGGAATCCTCCATTATTGGGAAGTACGGGTGATGTATCATCTGTTTTATGGGTGTCAGAGGATTATTTCAAGGGAAGCAGGGTGGTAAAATTTTCTGCAAGGGTAGAAGATAACTACAATTCTTATAGACCCTTCCCTACCAGTCCACCCTTTCAATCAGTCTCTGGTATGTGAATATTCCTTTTAAAAATTTTCACTTAATACAAAATATCTGTCTTTTGATCCTTCAGGCTTCACGAAGTGTCTGAAATCAAGGCAAACCCACAGGCATTATTAAACAGCAATAAAGCCACATAAAGCATAAGACTCACAAAACATCCACACCAATATAAAGCATTCCTGATATTCACAATAATACTTAATATTACAATGAAACACATGAAGCTGCCTTATACTGAATCAGACCCTTGGTCCATCAAAGTCAGTATTGTCTACTCAGACCGGCAGCGGCTCTTTCACATCAACTACTTGCCTATTCCCTTTAACTGGAGATGCTGAGGATTGAATCTGGGACCTTCTGCATGCCAAGCAGAGGCTCTACCACTGAGCCACAGCCCCTCCCCCTCATTAATAATGGTAATGCTGTTAACATCTATAATTACCATGAATAATATTACTATTACTATTAATAGTAATATCCTCTACAGAATTCTCTATATTCTCTATAATAGCACAATTTAGGGTTGAATCACTATTCATAGAAAATGAAATGGGACCACCGAGAAGGGTACATTTTCTTCCTATTGCGCAGATCAATATGATTGTGTACATTTTTTTAAAAGAAGAAAAAGAACCTAAAACACAATCCTATGTAGTCTACCTGCCTGCTTCTTGCCCTTTAAAGGTTGCTGCAGAAGTTATGTCTGCAGAAAGACAGTGGAAGCAGAGGAACATGGGGAACTAGACCCACTAAAGCCCCTAAGGTCTTAACGAGCAGCCCTAACCAGATCTACTCAAAAGTAAGTCCTATTTCATTCAATAGGAAAGCATTCTTGGGGTTGCGGCCTTAGAGTAACTTGTAGGGGAAATGTTGGAATGGAAGAAATATTTATTCCTCCCCACCAATTCCTTGTGCACTCTAACACCAATCTTCCTGATCATGCCCCTCATTTAGGCAGCAAAAGCCCCCCCACATTGTCATTAGATAGAAAAGAGTTCCATCCATAGGAAAAACACATGCTAAACTAGATTTGCGAAATTCCATGTTCTCATGATTTTTTTAAAGTAATTATATTATTCTATTCCCCCTAGCAACTTGTCAAAGAGACAGAAAAAAATCATCATGCCAGAAGGAGCCCGTTTTTTTGCAAGGAGAAAAGAACATATGGTTGAATATTATTTCTCATTCCGGTATTGAATAAACAATGGCCAATGCTCTGCAAACTTATTATCTAACTGGCATCTCTCATGAAATTTAATATGGTGGTGTCAACACAGTGACATTTACAGTTTTTGGAGATGACAGTTAAATGGTATGTGTCCATCAGCAGATTGTGAGCTCCAAGGATGTCTTCTCTGAATAGATACCCAGAGGACCCCCTCCCCCCTGCCTTGATGCAGTCAGGACGTTATTCTGAAGGTTGATATACACGCACAACCCAGGATTGCTCTTTCCAAGAAGGGGCAATTGGTTTAATCTGAACATTGGCGGCGGGGGGGGGGGGGGCAGCTTTGCAATTAAGCTCAGTTAACATTCAATTATAATCATAGTGGGGAAAAAAGGCATGGCCATTTTCTCTGGATGTGTCCCTTTGTTCCCTAAAGATACTCAGTTTCAGCAAGCAGCTGAAACCTGGAAGAAGCAGAAATGGTCCGTTCCAAACAATGAAATGGAATTCATTCTGGGGAACCTGCAAGGATCAGGGATCAACCAATTTAAGAAATTAGCCTTTGGGGCTACCTGCGTAACAATAAGGTTGCTATTATATTTGTGATGATAAGAAAATTACTTATTTTTTAATTTTAATGAAGTAAAAGTTGTCCACTGGAAACACGACTAATAAAAAATGTAATGCAAATGGAGTTATAACTAACTTTGGGAAAATGTTCAGGAACATGGGGAAAGTTTTCATATTAATTGTCTAATAATTGTCTAATAATTTTTCATTTTAATTGTCTTATTGCTTCAGTAATAACTCAGTATTGGTTATGTCAGGCCACTTGTATTGCCCAAAACACTTGAATCTACAAGCAACTGAAGAGAGGAGGAACATTTTTTTTTCTCCATCTCTGATTTCTTTATAATCCACTCAAAACCAATGATTGCACATTGCAATGATCACAGCACTTAAAGAGTCCTCAATAAATTGATGGTATTCTTTTCTCACTGAGGTCAATGCAACATGAAACTATTGTTGGGACACAATGTAAAAGATTCAGGAATGGCACAAGCCAGCATCTTCTTTTCAATTTCAACATTTTGCTGAGGAGAAATGCCTACGATCAGGTGTAGTCTTTATACTGTGCAACTGTGTGCAAGATACTCCATTGAATGGAGAGATTTGATTATGATTACAATACAAACCAAGATTAGGTTAATTCATGCCATCGTATTCTCTATTACTATGTATGGGTGTGAAAGTTGGACAATTAAGAAAGCTGATAGGAAGAAAGTAGACTCCTTTGAAATGTGGTGTTGGAGGAGAGTGTTACAGATATCGTGGACTGCCAAAAAACAAATCAGTGGGTTATACATCAAATCAAACCTGAACTGACCCTAGAAGCTAAAATGACTAAACTGAGGCTATTGTATTTTGGTCACATTATGAGAAGGCAAGAGTCACTAGAAAATACAGTCATGCTAGGAAATGTTGGCAGCAGGAAAAGAGGAAGACCAAGAAGGGATGGATTGACTCAATAAAGGAAGCCACAGCCCTCAATTTGCAAGACCTGAGCAAGCCTGTCAAAAATAGGACATTTTGGAGGACATTGATTCATAGGGTCGCCATGAGTCGGAAGCGACTTGACAGCACTTAACACACTATGAGCGCTTGTCCCCGTGGTAATCCCACAAACAGCATCCACAGACAAGGAGTCCGAAAGAGAGCTGATTTATTGGAAAACATACAGGTATGCAGCGCTTACAGGTACATTGGCACGAATGGCAATTGGGAGCACAGTGCAGGCCTATAAGGGAAAGTATTAGTCACAACGGGTCAAGGCGCTCCCCCCTCTACCAAGGAGCCGTTCCCACGGGAGATAGCGCTGGAACAGGAATTCAGCAGTTAGCAAGTTCGACCTTGAGAGGCGCCTGGTGGAATCGAAAGTAAAACAGTCACAGTCTGACAGGCTGCTGAGAGCAGTGGAAAGCAGGCCTGACACACACACACACACACACACAATACAAACACATATAAAGAAGGCCTCCACCAATTCATAACAGCAGCTTTCCCAAGAGAACTTTCTGGTATTCTATGACAGGAACGTCTGAACAGAAAATTCGGCTTAATTTGGTTCGTTAACATTTGTGTTTGGATTCTTTAATATGTGGGACCAATATGAAGACCTCCTGCTCCAATATCAGTCTCCTCTACTTCTGCAGTTTTCTTCAGGGACCCTTCTTTGGGTGCAGCCATCTGAGGCCAGCCAGGTGGTAACTCAAGAAAGTTTCTTTTCGGTCATGGCAACAGAATTATGCTATTTGCTTCCTCCCCTATGAAATCTGTCTGTCCCCTTCTGTCATTGTCTTCAGGCAGCTGATAAAGGTTTACCTGCTTCATTTGGCATTCCCACACTGACACTCCTTCCTGTGTATGTGTTTACGACTGTGTATCTGTTTTAATCATTATGTTCTTAGTTTAATTGTTGTTTTTAATAATTTTATATTATGTATTTTGAAAGCTTTTAAAAATGTCCTTGCTTGTTTTCCACCTTGGGGACACTAAACTGGGTGGAAAGATAGTATACATTTTTAAATAAAGAAATAAATAATATCACCATTGCCATATATTCAGTGTGTTTATTGTGCTCAGGTGAAGTTTATATTCTTCATTTCATTGTGAAACTTATCCCAATAAGACCCTTGCTGGGCAGCTGGATAGTGCCAGGTGGGGGGACAGGGCCCAAATCAGGAGATCCTCTGCCCCTGGCAGGGGTCTGGCAACCCTATTTTCCTCCCTTCTTGCTTGCCACCCCGGAGAAATCGAAGCTTAAAGACAGTCTGCAAAAATGGAAATTGAAAGCAAAGTGCAGCCAATGACTTCATTGCTCCACCACAGATAACAATGACTTCATTGCTCCACCAAAGATAACACTGGGTTGTTGTTTTTTTGCACAACCTTACTCCCAGGAGCTCAGAGCAGCACACATTTTATCCTCACAACAACCCTGTAAGAGAGACTGACTGGTTACCCAGCAAATTGCATGACAGAGGTAGGATTTAAGCCTGGGCATCCCAGATTCTAGCCCACCACATTAACCACTGTACAATGCTGCTTCGATGTTCAGATTTCCCTTACTGAATTCTACTTTTAGCTAAACTTTCACAGAGCTGGTCAGGTGGACTGGAAAAATGGAGAACAATCCAGCTGTTCTCAAGAGCCATCAAGTAAACAATATCTTCCTCTCCCAGCTCAGTCAAATTGCAGTGATGCATTCTGCTGGAAGGTCTTTTTTCCAGTATAAAGAGACAATGTAGTAGAGCAGTTAGAATATCAGACTGAAATCTTTGAGACCTGGGTTCAGGTTCCCATTCTGCCCGAAGCTTGCTTGATGACCTTCAGCCACTCAGTCTCTCTCAGCCTCACCTACTTTAAAGGGTTATTGTCAGGATAAAACAGAGAAAGGAAGATCCATGTATACTTCCCTGAATTCCTTTGGAGAAGGACAGAATTAAAATGCACTACACAGAGAGACAAACTGTCTCCACCCACACTTGTAGCATTGACTATCTTTGTAGTAACTGCTTGGAACACAAGAGGGCTGTTGCAGTGCTAACAAGGGAAGGGAGGCTTGGAATGAGAAACATCCATATGTAAGGTTGCCAGGTCCCTCTTTGCCACTGGTGGGAGATTTTTGGGGCGGAGCCTGAGGAGGGCAGGGTTTGGGGGTGAAGAGGGGCTTCAATGCCATAGAGTTCAATTGCCAAAGCAGCCATTTTTCTCCAGGTGATCGGATCTCTGTCGGCTGGAGATCAGTTGAATTAGCAGGAGATCTCCTGCTACTACCTGGCAGTTGGCAACCCTGTCCATATGCCTGACTTATCAGGTAACCTCTACGAGCAGATGGAGGCTTCTGTTCATGGGGTGACTCATTAAAAGGCAACCTCCTAGTTTTAGTCACATAAAGGTGATTTTCAGCTCTTCTAGTTTCTCACATTTCCTTTAAGTACTAAGATGAAATAATAAAATAAGTCCTCTTTTAATCAAATTTGAGATGAAACAGCGAAGCAGGGAAACAAGAAAGAATTGTTATTCCCACTCAAGGGAATATACGGCTCAAACAATCAAAAGAACTACCATTGTGATAAAAAGTAATGAAAACAGAGAATGCATGCTTCGAAGCACATGGTGACAGAACGGGATGTCTTTAAGGCCTAGTTAAGATGATACCCTGTTGAGACTCACTATGAATTTCTTAGCTTTCATTTTCTCTCGTAATTTTAACACTCTTTTAAGCTGAGTGAATTGGGAATAATAGTTTTTAAAAAAGAGCAGCAGAAAATTAAATTTAATGACTGGCCTTCAACAGCATCCAAACTGTGAATCCCATCTTATTGTATAAACAACACACTGGCTTTCCCAGGGGTTTAACTTGATCGCTGAGAAGTATTAATTTAAAGCAGCATTTCCCAAGCTGTATCATGGGGTGTTTTCCTAAGTCAAAATGAAAAGTGTTCCAGCTTTGCCAGTCGTGACGTGAAACAGTCCATATTTGATCACCATTGTTTAAAAAAAAACTTTAATATTTTGTTTTTAGTATATATTCTGGTGGTCCCACTTCAGCCTGTTTTATTAGTGCATCACACTAGTCTTGTATCCTATATAGTTCTTTCTCCTGTATCTTGAACCTGCATTGGTGAACACTTGCACATAGGTTAGGGTCCCCAGGTATCCACTAATAGTGGACAATCTCCCAGGGATTCCTGCTGCTGCCTGCCAATACTCAGATGTTTGGTGGGCAGAAGCAGACCAGCAGAAAGGGGGTGCCATCTCCATTGGGCTGAAAGGAGGGAGCGATCTGCGTCCTTGTGTGATGACATCACTTCCAGCATGATGCTTGGGAATGGGGGACACATGCTCTATTTTCCCCAAAACTCTATGGAAACCATAGGGTTTTCTGGGTGGGAGCTAGAGTGTTCCCCTGGTGTGATGCTGGTGCTTCCGCATCACACTGAAAGGGATGTCATCGCCTGGGGATGCAGATCACTGCCCTTGTATCCACCTGCCAACAGCTCCCATCAGGTGCCAGGAAGAACCTGGCCACAAACACACTTGGACACCAATAACAAAGAAGAGTTGGTTTTTGTATGTGACTTTCTCTGCCACTTAAATAAGAATCAAACTGGCTTACAATCACCTTCCCTTCCCCTTGTCATGGCCCCGACAGCCACCAACATGTGAGGAAGAGCCGGAACAATTAGAAGTCTCTCCAGAGACTGCAGCAACCGAACCTCTGAAACATCAGGTGAAATGAAAGAGCCAATGGATACAACAAAGCAGGCAAAGGAAAAAGAAGGGTTGCCAGAAAAGGAGAAGTAGGGTTGCCAGCTCCAGGTTGGGGGCAGAGCCTGAGGAGAGCAGGGTTTAGACAAGGGAGAGACTTTAATGCCATAGAGTCCAATTGCCAAAGCAACCATTTTCTCCAGGGGCAGCCCTAAGAACAAAGGTAACTAAAATACACTGGAAAAGAGGAGTAAGAGAAAATAAAACAAACATTTTAATGGCAGCTGCCAGGGAAACATTGTTATTTTAATCTACAGAGCCAGTCAGATCTTCTGTGGCAAATTAGAAGCCCTGCTGGGCAACAGCCCCACTTGGCCCCCACTCACTTTCTAAAAACACTTGGTGGGTACCAAGAAAGATGCTGGTGAGTGCCATGGCACCGATAGTGTGAGGGATTGTAATGTTCCTTTTCTGTGTGATTCTGTTTTTGCTCGTATAAGCAGCAAGGCAGATCTGTGCTAACTTTGGTTCAGGCTGTTGTAGATCCTAGCAGGCCCCAAGCTGGAATGTCATGCTGACTCCCATTCCCTCCCTGCCTCCCTCCTGCTTCCTGATTCCCTGGCCTTGGCTTCTGTAGATTGCAATAACGAGCTTCTTGGGACCTTTTGATGTTCTGGTGTGAGGCATGGCCTGACTCGATTATCTCATGGTTCTCAAAACATGTAACGGACATCTGCTGTATAGAAATGTTTATAATCTTGCTCTTTTGGAAATGCTAGCACTTGCAACTTTGACCCTGTAGGGGCCTAGTCATACCTGATGCGTTCCAATAAACTTACCTGTTTCTGAATGGTCGTCTGAGCAAGTGATTTTATGGAAACTGCCCAGGGAGGCTGGAAAGCCTTACATTAAGTTGCAAGTCGCTTTGCCTCAATTCCTGCTCCTGTACCACGTTTGGACAGCTATGGCAGGCAACGGGGATGACAAGAAAGAGGAGGATGACACCGTACCAAAGAAACCCGATCCGGCCTCCTCGGAAGGGAAGTCGACTGGGAAGACGCCCAGTGGAACCGACTCAGGATCGGGTCCGGGTACGAAGCCTAAATCCACCCGGTTAAACACCTGGCTGGAGTCCCCCCGAGGTTGGTCGCTTCTGAAGAGTGAAGCGCGGGCGCGGAGGACCGCAGTTCCCGGGGTTGGGTTCGAGGACGATCCAGCCCGTAAGGAAGCCCTCCTGCTGCACCAGATGGAAGAGGAACGTCAACAGTGGCAGGTGGAACGGCAGGACATGCTTGAACGGATGGATGCCATGACCCCGGTGATAGGGGACATGGCTCAAGCACTAGATGACCTGCGAGTAAATCCACCGCAGCCGCCGGCAGCCCCGGCGGGTGGAGGACAGCAGCCAGTGCAGCCCGTGGCTGCCGCACCGCCCATCCGCCCCACTCCGCCGGTCCGCCGAGACTTGAAAATCACGTATGATGGGTCGAGTGACCAGTTGACATTTTTTATGGTGCAAGTGGATATTTTTATGCGGTCCTGTAGTATGAGCTCCGCTCCCCTGTCTTGCGAAGTCTCGATGACTTCATGATAGCCCTTCAGCATCGTTTTGAGGATCCACACTTGGGTGAGAGAGCCAAAACAGCCTTGCTACAATTTCGCCAAGGGACTAAGTCGGTGGCGCAGTATGCAAGTGAATTTCAGTCGCTCTCGAGTAAGATTTTGGACTGGAGTGAGGCTACCAGAGTGCAATATTTCCGTGAAGGGTTGAACCCGGAATTGCAACACTGGGCTTTTATGCAAGATAACCCTCCAGATGTGGAAGGATGGGTCTGGCATGCCGCCGACATTGAAAATCGGAAGCAGCTGCTGCTCCTATCCCGGCAACGTACCGGCTGAGAGACCAAAGTCCGTGGAGACAGACCCAGCGGTCCAAAAGACTCTCGTTTCCCCCCGGGGGGAGGGCCGTCAGTGACCGAACGCCGCAAACGCTTTGAGAGCGGGGCCTGTCTTGTTTGCGGAGGTAAGGGACACTTTGCGTCTCAGTGCCCTTCCCAGATCGGACGTCCGGGACCACCTCGGCCAGCAGCGACCGAACCCGAAAAGACCCCTCCTGAGGGACAACCTTGCCGTCGGAGCGGCGCACCTGGCCGACGGAGCACGCCTACGGCTTTGCACGCACGGACCGAGCTTGGAGCTTCGAAAGCTGCTGACCCATCGGGGTCCCGGATTACAAATGAAACCTTCGACTCACCGGAGTCACGGATTACAAATGCTGTGACTGCCTCCTCCAACGAGGAGGAGGAATGGGACATGCCGGCAAAAAACGCCGTCGGTCTGCTGTAAAGGGGGCTCCTCAGCAGACCGCTCCGAATGTTGTGCAGGGAGCTCCTCTAAGGGTAAGCGATCAGGAAGACAATGTATATGTAAAAGTTATTCTCACCTTGCCAAAAGGGGGACCGTTGTTTGAACTTACAGCCCTGGTTGACTCGGGCTGTGCTCGTACCCTGATAAGTGAGAAAGTCGCCCAGCAACTGCGGGGTAAACGAAAGCGATTACCCGAACCCATCCGCTTTTCCCAAATGGATGGTAGTGACTTTAAAGGGGGTCCAGTTACCCACCGCACGACTGCGGTGGTGATGGGCGTGGGAGAACATTGGGAGCGGCTCTATTTCACCATCGCTCCCATCCAGGCCTCCGTTGTGTTGGGAATGAACTGGTTGCTGGGACATAACCCCTCCATAGACTGGGTTGAACGGACTCTCACTTTCCCCCATACCCTGTGTGAGCCCCATGATAAGGATCGAGTGCTCAAAACCCAAGCGGCCGCTCTTGTGGGAGCCCCTCAGGCCGAGGCTTTCCGACCCCAGCTCCCCAGCGAGTACTCTCAGTATGCTGACGTGTTTGATGTGCGGGAATGTGATGAATTGCCTCCTCACCGGGAAACTGACTGCGCTATCGAAGTGGTGGGGGATGGCAAGTTGTCCAAAGGGAAAATTTATCCCATGAGTCCCAATGAAAAGGCCGTGTTACGAGACTATTTGGACACTAATTTGACGCGGGGTTTTATCCGTCCCTCGAAGGCGCCGTACTCGGCTCCCGCCTTCTTTGTCAAGAAAAAGACGGGTGACTTGAGACTGTGTATCGATTTCCGTAGACTGAATGCAGTCACTCAGTCTAATGCATACCCCCTCCCTCTCATTCCAGACCTGCTCGCACAATTGAAGGAGGGCCGGATTTTCACTAAACTGGATTTGGTAGAAGCCTACCACCACATTCGCATACGAGAAGGGGACGAACCGAAAACAGCCTTCTCTAGTTGTTTTGGAATGTTTGAGTATTTGGTGATGCCGTTCGGACTTTCTGGGGCTCCAAGTGTGTTCATGCAATTAATTATTGAAGTGTTACATGATTTGTTAATCCATGGAGTGGTGGTTTACTTGGACGATATCCTCATTTATTCAAAAACCATGGAAGAGCACGTACAATTGGTCCAAGATGTACTGCAGCGGTTGCGCGATCACAAACTGTTTGCTAAGGGTTCTAAATGTGATTTTCATCAACCCTCCATTACCTTTCTAGGGTATGTGATCTCTCACCAGGGTTTGGAAATGGACCCCGACAAGGTTCGGGCGGTTATAGAGTGGGACCCCCCTATCACGCGTAGACATCTACAACAGTTTTTGGGTTTTGCAAACTTTTATCGGAACTTTATCCCAAACTTTGCCCAGGTAGCGCTCCCTCTCACTTCGCTCTTGCGCACGAAGGGGAAAGGGGCGGCTGCTACTTTGCCTTCTGCTAAATTGCAGTGGACTTCGGACTGCCAGCAGGCGTTTGAGACGCTCAAGCGGTTGTTCACGTCCGAACCCGTTCTCGCTCACCCAGACTGTGAAAAGCCTTTTATCGTTCAAGTGGATGCTTCAGACATCGCCATGGGGGGGGGCCCTTTCGCAGCGGGACGAAAACGGCCAGCTGAAACCGTGTGCTTATTTTTCCAAGAAATTCTCCCAATCTGAAATCAATTGGGCCATTTGGGAGAAGGAAGCGGCGGCAGTAAAACATGCCCTCACTATTTGGAGACATTTCTTGGAAGGGGCAGAGGTTCCCGTTGAGGTCTGGAGCAATCACAGAAATCTGGAGGCCTTAAAGGGGACTAGAAAGCTCACGTCGAAGCAAATTCGTTGGGCACAGTTTTTTGCCAAGTTCCGATTTGTTCTTAAACATGTGCCTGGGAAGGACAATTCGTTAGCGGATGCTCTGTCTCGGCTTCCCCAATACCGCAATGACTTTGACCGGCCAATTGAATCCTTGTTTACCCCGGAACAGAGAGGGGAGGTTTCGGGACTGTCAGTAACCACCCGATCACAGACCCGGACCCAGAAATTGTCTCCTTTGAAAGGAGTACCGGAGGCGTTCCAACAGCGGCTTAAAGAAGCCTCCCAAACGGAGGAGGAACAGCAGAGCCTCCCCGCAAACCTTAACCGACAGGGACCCTTCTGGTTCCAGGGGGATAGACTTTATGTCCCGGAAATACTTAGAAAAGAGGTGTTAGAGATGGTCCACGGAGCCAAACTTGCAGGACATTTTGGGTTTGTAAAGTCTTTGCATTTACTGCGGCGACAATTCTGGTGGCCAGGTATGAGGGCTGATGTGGAGTTATTTGTGCGCAGCTGTCCTATCTGCGCCACTGCCAAGAAACGGATGGGAAAACCCCCTGGTCTTTTGAAACCTCTGGAGACCCCAACCATGCCTTGGGAAGTAATAGCTATGGATTTCATTACTGATCTACCCCCAAGCCGGGGTAAAACGGTACTGTGGGTGATAACAGACTTATTTTCAAAGCAGGTTCACTTTGTTCCTTGTGCGGGGTTGCCCTCAGCTCAAAAACTGGCACGACTGTTTGTAAATCACGTGGTGAAACATCATTCGGTTCCGAGGAAGGTCCTCTCCGACAGAGGGGCCCAGTTCGTTGCCAAATTTTGGAGGGCTTTCTTGAAAGTGATGGGAGATGAAGAACAGGGACTATCTTCAGCCTACCATCCTCAAACAGATGGCCAAACCGAACGTGTAAATGCCGTGGTGGAGTGTTATTTGAGGTGTTATGTTAACTACCACCAGGACAATTGGGTAGACCTGTTGCCTTTTGCTGAATATGCCTATAATAACGCTCCCCATTCCTCTACAGGTTTCAGTTTGTTTCAGGTTGTGTATGGGAGAGAATTTGGTCCCTTTGGTTCCCCTGCCATTACTCCTGAACTGGAGGGGATACAAGAAGTCCAGGATTGGGCACAAGTGGTACAGACAACGTGGCACTGGCTTCAGAAAAACCTGGAAAGGGCCAAACGCAAATACAAGGACCAGGCAGATAAACACCGGTCCCCGGGGTGGGAACTCAGAGTGGGGGATCAGGTCTATCTCTCCACCAAAAATCTATGGTCACTTCGCCCCTGTAAAAAACTCAGCGACAAGTATGTGGGACCCTTTCCCATTACTCGGGTCATCAATGACGTCACAGTGGAATTAGCTCTCCCCAAGTCACTTCGAGGGGTACATCCGGTGTTTCATATCAGTCTACTCAAACCATACGTCGCAGCCCCCCAATTCCATCCTCCGCCGAAGCCCGAAATCCCTACAGTCATAGGGGGTGAGACACATCTCGAAGTTTCTAAGGTACTGGATTCCAAAATGAAAAAAGGGAAGTTGTTTTATTTAATTCGCTGGAAACATCTGAGTCCCTCCCAAGATGAATGGGTGGCAGCTCCCCATGTTGAAGCTCCCCGTTTGGTGCAAGAGTTTCACTCTGCCTATCCTGACAAGCCCCGTCCGGCAGAACCAGGGGAAGGGGGGCCTTAAGGGGGGCAGAATGTGAGGGATTGTAATGTTCCTTTTCTGTGTGCTTCTGTTTTTGCTCGTATAAGCAGCAAGGCAGATCTGTGCTAACTTTGGTTCAGGCTGTTGTAGATCCTAGCAGGCCCCAAGCTGGAATTTCATGCTGACTCCCATTCCCTCCCTGCCTCCCTCCTGCTTCCTGCTTCCCTGGCCTTGGCTTCTGTAGATTGCAATAACGAGCTTCTTGGGACCTTTTGATGTTCTGGTGCGAGGCATGGCCTGACACGATTATCTCATGGTTCTCAAAACATGTAACGGACATCTGCTGTGTAGAAATGTTTATAATCTTGCTCTTTTGGAAATGCTAGCACTTGCAACTTTGACCCTGTAGGGGCCTAGTCATACCTGATGCGTTCCAATAAACTTACCTGTTTCTGAATGGTCGTCTGAGCAAGTGATTTTATGGAAACTGCCCAGGGAGGCTGGAAAGCCTTACAGATAGGCACCATGTTGGAGACTAGGCACAAGGGGAATTTTTTGCTGGCATATAACAGGAGTACAATTGTGACAAATGCCCCCTACAGGCAATAGGCAGCATTTGCCTCCAGCCAGACAGGCATACGGTTCACTTCCATAGGATGACTTACAAGCAGGCAGGACTGCATAGTAGGTGTATCAGGAGGTAAATGTAACAAGTCCACTCCCTTCAGGTATAGGCAGTGCCATCTTATTAGACATTTTAATTGTATTTTAAAGTAGGCACAGTCTTGTATTCTGCTGTTTATACTACTAGAGCACTGGAACAACCTTTTTCGAGATCAACCAGGCCTTGTAACTTTTGTTTTCAGCATATGAAAAATGTTACTAATCTGAAATATTTACATATCTGCCCATATCAACCTGAGGTTCTCAAAGAGGCTGTACAGGTGGGTTGCCCTTTTCCTTGCCCAAGTATTTATGCCAACACTGAGCATGGCTCAGGTGGGAAATCATCCCTGTCATTTATCCCCATTTTGGTTTCAGGCGATTCAGGAAAGAAGAAAATGGGCAGGGGTATGAACTTGTTGAATCAGATTATTACATAATTACATGAAACACACGATAAGCTCTAATTAGATCAAATGAATGAACAACCAGTCTTTCCTTTGGATAGGAAACATGATGTTAGTTTGGCACTGGATAGATTAGATTGGGTTTACTTTGAATGGGAACCATGATGACCACTGATAGGTGAGAGCCAAAAAGCTTGCCAACCTGCAATTTGGCAACTTGCCAACTTGTAACTGGAATGAGCACTGCTGAGGTTAGAATGATGCATAACAGCGAGCAGGTATCCGAATTTCATGGGAGTGACTGTGGGCTTGGAGAAGCATGCAGAATAACGATAAGGATCCAAATAGACAAAACTAGGGCTGTCGATTCGGTTCATCCCGAACTGAAAAACAGCTGAATTTCCCGATTCGGCGGTTTTTAGTTCGGATGGAAACGAACTCAAAAAAGGCTGGAAAATGGGGAGCCGAATTCAGTGAGTTCAGGGTGTTCGGCAAATAAATTTGGCAAATTCGGGGTTCAGCGCAGCAGCATAACCATCAGTTAGTAAGCAGCATTCTCCTACGGCCAATCGGTGGCCAAGCTGGGTCTTCTTCCCCACCCTTAATGTGCATCTCTGACAATGGGGGTTTGCAATTAGCAGAGCTTGCCGCCCACGCCCAAAGCTCCCAGCCCTGACAAACAGCTGAGCTGCGGGGAGCAAGGGCGGGGCAGGTGCGAAGAAGATGGAACAGAAGACATTCACAGTAAGACCCATTTTGGGGCTTTTCTCTATAATTTTTCTCCTGTGTGTGTGTGTGGGGGGGAAGCAGAGCCTGTGCGTGTGTGGGGAGGGAGCAGTTTCTGTGGGTGGGGGGGGAAGCCAAAGGGGGCTTTTGCCTGTTCTGCGGTGTGTGTGTGTGTGTGTGTGTGTGTGTGTGCCCCCTGAGTCTCTCTTTTCCTGGTTTGAGGGGGGGAGCTTCAGTTGTGTGTCCTCAGGTTTTCCCTCATTCATAAAATTGGTTAGGTCTATTTTGATGCTTGCTCAAAACTGGTTTTCAAATTGTGACTTAAAGAATGAATTTCCTGGTCCTGAGTCCAATGCAAAAGGGGAAATTCCACCCCCTCCTGCTACTTATGCATAGCTAGCTGCCTCTGTCCCTTTCCATGGTTTGCAAACTCCCAGGTGTCAGGTGTTGCTTTGCATGGTTGCAAACGTGTTGCTTTGCATGGTTTGCATGGTTGCAAACATGTTGCTTTGCATGGTTTGTATGGTTGGAAATGTGTTGCTTTGCATGGTTTGCATGGCTGAAAATGTGTTGCTTTGCATGGTTTGCAAATTTCTTCGCACCTGCCCCGCCCTTGCTCCCCGCAGCTCAGCTGTTTGTCGGGGCTGGGAGCTTCGGGAGTGGGCGGCAAGCTCTGCTAATTGCAAATACCCATTGTCAGAGATGCACATTAAGGAGGGGGGATTCCTTTCGGGGCCCATATCTCAGCCCCCCCTGACCCAATCTTTACAAAACTTGGGGGTTCTTGTAAGAAGGGTCCCCTCAAGCTACGCTGAAAGTTTGGGACCTCTCCCCCGAAAAATGCCCCCCGGAGCCACGGAAAGGCGCAATTGTGTTTTTAATGGCTTTATTCCGCCAATTTTTTTCCCAAACTCCAGATCTCATGTCGAATTGCACGGACCCAAAGCGGGGGAGTTTGGACTTCGGCATTTCTCAAATAAAATGGGCTGAATTTTGCCAAATCCGAATTTTACCGAATTTGTTTTTCAACAGCCCTAGACAAAACATCAGTTGATTGTCCTAAACATGCAATTAGGGTTGTCGATTCGGTTCCATCTGACATGAAAAACAGCTGAATTTTCCCCGATTCGGCGGTTTCCAGTTTGGATAGAGCCAAAGTAAAAAAAGGCGGGAAAACGATGCGCCAAACTTGGCGAGTTCGGGTGGATGCCGGATAAATTCATACAAATTCGGCGCCCCTGAATCAGCATTCTCCCGCAGCCAATGGTGGCCCAAGTTGAGTCTTCTTCTGGCCAATCAGAGCAGGGATTCTCCCTTTTGAATTGGCCGGGAGAAGAGTATAAAAACTCCCGTCCCGTCCCGAGTCTGTATTCATTTCCTTCCATTATGGTGGTGCTGCTCCTGAGAGATCCTGAGCTGAGCTGCTGCTGCTTACTGGAATAGGATTGGATTTACTTCTCCTCCCTGCTCCTGCTGGAAGACATCCACACAGTTTGATTTTTGAGGTTTTTCTCTATACCTTTTCTCCTGTGTGTGTGGGTGGGGGGAAAGCAGATTCTGTGTGTGTGTGTGGAAGCAGTTTCTGTGGTTGGGGGGAAGCCAAAGGGAGGGTGTTGCCTGTTCTGCTGGGGGGGGTGCCCGCTCACCTCTGTGGGAGTGTGCATTCAGCCTTTTTCTGCCCGTTGCCACCCTTGCCTGGAGTTTAGTCAGTGCGGCGGTGCGGCGTGAGTCTCCCTCCGCTTGGCACCCACTCCTCCTCCTCGGTTCGTTTGTTTGGGGTTGAGGTGAGCCGTACTGGTTTGAGGGGGGTGTTGCCTGTTCTGCCGGGGGGGGCACTCGCCTCCCTGGGAGTGTGCGTTCTGCCTTTTTTGCCCGTTGCCACCCTCGCCTGGAGTTGAGTGCAGCTGTGCAGCTGTTCCCGTTGTTTCTAATGGGCTAGCCTGTCATTCGTTTTAGTACATCCCATGTCAGTGAGTCTCTCTCCGTCTGGCCCGTTTTTCGTTTGGAATTTGCATCTTCTGGTTCGGGGGGGTTGTTCTGCTGGGGGGGCTTGATTGCCTCTGTGGAGTGTGATTTGGGGGGTTACCTGTCCTGGGGGGCTGCTGATTGCCTCTTTGCGAGTGTGATTGTTACGGTGGAATATCTAAATCCAGCAGCATGAAATCTATCAATACTGAAGATACGGAATTTGCGCAGGTGGCACTTACACTAGTAGCGTTATAAAATGCACTTTGGCTATGTTGAAATGAAAAGATACATTACCCATGCTAGTTACGCTGTTTACTTACGTTTTGAGCATTGTTGGATGCACTTTCGGTGTAGTTACATTGGGTCTTAGAAGCCACGTACTGGCTTCTACTGTGTGTGCGTGGGGGGGGGGAGGCGAAGGGGGGGTGACCTGCCTGGTGGGGGGGCTTGATCTCCTCTTTGCGAGTGCGATTGTTGCTGTGGAAGATTTGAATCTAGCAGCATGAAATCTATCAATACTGAAGTTACGCAATTTGCGCAGGTCGCACTTACACTAGTAGCCTTATAAGATGTACTTTGGCTGGGTTGAAATGAAAAGATATGTTACCCATGCTAGTTACTCTGTTTACTTACGCTTTGAGCGTTGTTGGATGCACTTTTGGCGTAGTTACATCGGCTCTTAGAAGCCACAGACTGGCTTCTACTCTATGTGTGTGTGTGTGGAAGCCAAAGGGGGGGGTGACCTGTCCTGGTGGGTGGGGCTTGATCTCCTCTTTGCAAGTGTGATTGTTGCTGTTTTCACTGGTTGCCACCTTTGCCTGGAGGTCAGTGTGGGTCGGTGAGTCTCTCTCTGGCTGCCCCAGAAACAATGGGAGGTTTTGCCTTGGATTTGCCACTCTCTAGATGCACATTAAGGATTGCCGGCTCCTCTTCATTCCAATGGGCGGATAGGGGAGACCCCTTCCAGACCCCATAACTCGAGACCCTCTAACCCAATCTTAACCAAACTTGGGGGTTCTTGCAAGTAGGGTCCCTCCAAGATACCCTGAAAGTTTGGGACCTCTATCTCCAAAAATGCCTTCCCCTGGAGTTGCAGAAAGCCACAAATGTGTTTTTAATGGCTTTAAATGGCTGAATTTATTCGCCGAATTTCATGCTGAATTCCATGGATCCGAATAGGGGGAGTTCGGTCCTCAGCATTTCCAGAATAAAAACAGGCCAAATTTTGCCGAATCTGAATTTTACCAATTTTTTCCCCCAACAGCCCTACATGCAATACCACGTTTGGGTGACAGAGAAACATCCAAAGAAATGATAGAGAGATCCCATTCAATCCAAGTGAAAATCTTGTGTGCTAATATATTGTTTCCAAAACAAATGAACAAACATATCCCGATCTTTGTGCTTGAGACCCTGCAGAGATGCTGCCAGTCGAAGTAGACAACACTTTGATAGATCAAAGGTCTATTTCAGTGTAAGACAGTGTGACATATCTTATACAAACCACCTTTAGGATCAGCATAATTACTGCACAACCACAAAATTAATTTTGGTCAGATTTCATGACTGAATAATAACAGGCTCCCTTGAACTGCTTGAGTTGCAATCTGCCATCCTACTGAAGAACTGTTGGGGAGAGGGTTATACTTTATGTTGTTGTTGTTGGTTTGTTGATTTAAGATATTGTGGCATACAACTGACTAGTTTTAAAAGGGTTTCTTGCTATTTTTTAAAGTTCAATGCCATACACATAGATATGATTTCCCTAGGATCCTTAAATGTTGGAGTTGCACAAGTTTGTGCCTATGGATGTTAATCCCCGCCCCCAGTATCCACAATCTTTGCAGACATGGAAGAAATGGAGAGGATATTTCCCTTTTTCCTTTTTGGTTCTGTTTTTTGAAGTTCTACAGAATGCAACATAAAATCATTTGAGTTCAACTCCAGGAATAAAAACAGAGCATATGCAACTTGGGCTGGAGCAGAGGGAATTGTAATCTTGTATTCTAATTATCAAGCGTGGCTTCATCTGTGGATACTTAAATCTGATGATTGGGGCTATACTGACATAAGACTTGGGGAACACCCCAAGTTTGCAAAAAATCTGAAAACCATAAAAATACATTGGGAAGTTTAATTTATCCCCCCCCCCAATAGTGTTGTCTATGCACTCATAGACAATGCACTTACCTTCTCCTCTGTCAGTGACAGCAGAGGTCAGGTCTGGTGACAGTGTCTGGGTCTGGCAACAGAGGCTGGGAGCCACACTGGGCCCAGGGGTAGTGGTGGTGGAAGGGGCAGCCCTGGTGAAGCTGAGGTCAGTCGGGATGGGGGAATCTCTCCCATGATTCTTGCGGGTCTTCACTTGTAATTCCTAATAATCACCTCCTATCTGTGAATATGCATACAAGTCAGAAACAGAGAACTAGGCCAAAACAGAATATTGAAATGCCAAAGTGTTTTCCCCCCTGCAGCCCTATGTACTCACTAGGAAAGTGCTAAATTCTCCTTAGAGATTATAGGGATGTTATATGCATGTGTGCCCTTTTCAGCTAAACAGCGGATGAGTGACATTTTTTACTAAAAAGCACCCAATTCCTTTGAAATTGCTTGATCCTCAGGAATACTCAGAACTTTCACATGTCTCCAATGTAAGGAAGAGCAAGTGGAGCCGATGACAAGACATTTCTTCTTAGAGGATATGTGATCCAAGAGATATTACCAGAATGCTTAATTTTACGTTTACTATCCTCTCTCCCATGAACAAATATTTTGACACAAGAGGATACAATTTCACTTCTGGCAAACAGGTTAAAACTTTATTAAATAAGGTCAGGAATTTCTTTGACAAGGAGAGTGTAAATGGAATAACAATACAGCTATATTTTTGACTGAAAGGGTAATGGGAAAGATCTTAGCACTCTAGAGTGAAGCGGCAGTAAATGTCATATCCCAACAGTTTACGCCATGTACCATTTAGGTCATGTTGTGCTTTTTATATCTCTGTTTAATTATATTTAGTATTGTAGGCGGCTGTTAAGACGGATTGTTATTCTTGGCTTGATGGTCCCAAATCGAGCAGAACATTTCATGATTGTTGAACAATTACACAATTAATTGCTCAATACGATTAGCAATTGTGTTTCTAGGGAGATGGGCACAATGATTTTTGTTATGAGGCTTAATTGAAGGTTGGTCCCAAGGTATATTGTTGTTTCTGCCTTGTTTGCTTCATCTGTGCTCTAGATGTCAAAGAGAAAGGACCTTGTTTACGTTGCTCGTGGCAAAGACACAGCTGCACCAAGGCATTTTCATGTGATATTTTTTACCTGTGTTACCCATCTGCCTAAAGACCTTTTCTTGCACTTAAAAATATTTATCTCCTATTCTCTTTTTCCCTGCCCATCATAGCAAGTAGTAGAAGATGAACACCATTACAGCACCCTTGGTGTAGATAAAAGGGTTTTATGTTTGGAGGATCTTCCACAGATCATTCCAGTATCAGAGACTACTTTGCAGAAGTACCCTTTGAACTAGAGGAGTGTCCCCTCACCCTGATATGAAGAGTTACAATGAAAGATTTGAGTCAAACCCAGAACTGAAAAATGTTTAAGTTGTGTTATCTGTTCACCTTGCTACTTAAATATATATATGACCTCTGTGTTCTGATATTTGCTCTTGTTTTGAATATTTCATATATCATCTATAGCTGATTGAAGGCTTTTTCATATACTGGCCAGCAGAAGGGGACTATGAGATGTTCATCCAGATAAGGAAAACAGGTTGAATTGTTTCTCTTTAACAATGTATAGATGTTTATCAGGAACACCATTTCAAATAAATTAAATCAAGGCAAAGAAATTGGAGAGGAAAAAATTAAGGGAGTTCTAAATTGATACTTCACTGGATATTGCTAAAAGCCACTGTATTTTAAAACCTGCCAATGTTCAGATAACTATTTTTTATAAATCCAAATAAGAACAGTATTTTATACACACACACACACACACACACACACACACGAGCATTTGCATTTCACATGGATGTGGACTATTAATGGAATAACACATTAAGAGCGCAATCCTGAAGCAGGGGTAGATCTGTGATGGCTGGGAACAGTGGAGCCGTGCCACCTCCTCAGAGGCTTCCCGGCTGCTGTGGAGGGAAAAAAAAGCATTTTTACAAAAGGGGAAAATGTCCCATTGAAAACAGCGAGGCTGTGTCACCAAAAAAGGTGGTGTAGCTCCACTGCTGCTCAAGGGGGCATTCCTGGGGTGAAAGGGCTATGGAAGCTGCCTAAAGGCAGGTCCACTGCCAGAAAAGCCCCCCCACACGCTGGTGCTGGTGGAAGGGGCTGCCGGCACCTGGACATTGTGTTTGCCCCCATGCCGGCATAGGTGCCACCTTACTCTGTAATAAGGTGGCACCTATACCAGCGCAGAGTCACACCGGCTCCAAAGGAGCTTTGCCTCCCCTTCAGGAATGGGTTACCCGATTCAATGAAATGATGTGCAAGTCAGCAAAGTCATCCTCTCTGACATTTCAGCTCAGGGCCAGAAGCCACATGGTTAATGATTCTCTTCCTGTCCTCAAGTTTCTAAATAAAATTCGGGCCTTAGGATTCGTCCGGGAAAGTGGACCCCATTTCTGTACAAGGGGCAGACATGTGGCAAAAATCTAAAAAGATTCCCACTCAAGGTGATTGAGTGCATATTTTCTGGACTCACTTAGGAGTGGTGGGCTGAATGAAATACTCTCTGGCATACTATCTTCCATTGAAATACTCAATAAAATACTCTCTTGCACAGGAAAAGCGTAAGCCATGCCAGCTGAATCTGAGGGACAGATTGAGGAACATGTGAGTAGGTTAGGGAAATGAAAGTTCAGTTTACTTTCATTAGGGAATTTCTGTTAGCTTTCCCCTTGACTGGCTATTTTCAACAAATTGCCTGTTTTGTTACATTTTGGCTAAGCCTCATTGTTTTTTACTTTTGGTGTGTGGTAAGCATTCATTGAAACCAGAGAGACCTGTGCCCATTGATTTGTGTAACTTTGCCAATAAGCACATTGCATCAGTGAATTTTCATGTGTTCTTCCCTGAATGGCCCTCATCTATGTGAAATGGAAAACTATCATTAACCCACCTAAATATTACAGTCATTTTTGGACACCCTACTTTGGGTGTCCCCACCTTCTGAGTTTGGACAGGAGGCAACCCAGGAAAGGGCCTTCTTGGTTGCGGCACATGCAACCAGGCCTATAAGAGGTAAAAATCAGAGAGGTAAAAATCAGACCCTTGCCACTTATTTCCCCTTTGAACAGCAGACATTTGCAAACACCAACAGCGGATATGTAGATAGGAAAAAGTAACCCTCTCAGCAGTGACATGAGGGAGCTTCAGCAAACTTCACCCTCCCTCAACTGCACACTCTGGGGCAATTTCCAAAAACCGATTCAAGTTTTTGAAGGAGACCACAGAACCATCCAAAACCATTTTTTACAGATGGAAAATGCAGATACACTCTTTAACTGTGAGAGGTTTGATGTCAACAAACATCAGTGAAAAAATGCTATTATAATGTGTTGTTGCTGTTTTAATTAACCAAGGAATTTGTAGTATATCATCAATGGGCAATTTGGAGGAAGGGAGGGAAGGATGGAGTGTGGACACAAGGGATGGGAAGGCAGGATCTTGTCGAACAATGAGGGCAGGCATTTGTGGGAAGAGAGGGATGGAGCATCAGCATGACATTCAGTAGGGTTGCCAGGTTCCTCTTTGCCACCGGTGGGAGGTTTTGTGGGTAGATCCTGAGGAGGGCGGGCCTTTGGAGGGGAGGGACTTCAATGCCATAGAGTCCAATTGCCAAAGCGGCCATTTTCTCCAGGTGAGCTGATCGGCTGGAAATCAGTTGTAATCCCAGGAGATCTCCAGCTAGTACCTGGAGGTTGGCAACCCTACATTGCAGTGATGCTCATAAATGGGCAGAACAAAGTAACCATGGATTAAGGAACTCCACATTAAAAATCAAGTGAGTGGAAATCAACGTGAAAAACCCCCCAAACAACTTCACACAAAAAACCACAACTAGAAAAAGCGGCAAATTCCTCCACTTTCCCCAAACCTGCAGCAAAAGCAGCCAAGGCGAGTCTGGATAGCTGAACAAAGCATGGAGATTTAAAGGGTTCAACTTGCAGAAAATACCATGTGTGGAAACGGTCCTTGTATGGTGCTTTAGATCTCAGCTATAGCCATGTGCTATTGTGAATTTGACCTGGATGGCCCAGGCTAGCCTGATCTCGTCAGATCTCAGAAGCTAAGCAGGGTCAGCCCTGGTTAGTATTTGGATGGGAGACCACCAAGGAATACCAGGGTGGCTGTACAGAAGAAGGCACTGGCAAACCACCTCTGTTAGTCTCTTGCCTTGAAAACCCCATAAGGAGTTGCCATAAGTCGGCTGCCACTTGATTACACTTTACACACACACACACACACACACACACACACACACACACACACACACACACACACAGAGCATCAAATTTAAACAGAAATCCTGGACATGTGACTTGGAAAAGAACCAACTTCAAGGAAATTTTTCAAGGGATTCTAAAAATCCAGTGATAAAAAGTTGTTTTATCACTAACTGGGGAATGGAGATAATTCACAGTGGGTCGCCGTGTTAGTCTGTCTGCAGTAGTAGAAAAGGGCAAGAGTCCAGTAGCACCTTAAAGACTAACAAAAATATTTTCTGGTAGGGTATGAGCTTTATGGGGAATGGAGAGTTCATGGTTTAAAAATGTTTCACTGACATGAAAAACAGGGGTTACACCAAGTACATCACTAGGGCTTTGTTTTCTTATGTCATGTAATCCTCCAGTGACGCATACTGACAAAGACTTCTGATGACTGATTGTATAGTTTAATCATATTATTTGAGTACTTTGTGTTCTGGCTGCTGATATAATAACTAATAGGAACCATATGGATGCAACAAAAGGTAACAAAACCCCCACAAACAGTGATTAATGCTTCCGATCTACCACCCATAAACCAATTAACGCTCCATGTTTCACAGCAGGCCGCCTCATCAAAAAAAGTCAAACTCTCTGCAGTTCAATTGACAGCACATTTTCATCTCAAGTTAAGAGATGAAAACTGTTGTTGGCACCTCACAACAGTAAGGTTATCTTGCTGGATTATTTCTGTTTTGCTTTTGTAAACATTTGAACACCCCCCACCCCACCCCCGTTCAGTTTCAGCACATTTTTTAATGGAACTGTGCTATCTTTTCAATATGTGTGTGTGTGTAAAGTGCCATCAAGTCACAGTCGAATTAGGGTGACCCCAGCAAGGGGCTTTCAAGGCAAGGGAGAAGCAGCAGTGGTTTGCCATTGCCTTCTTCTGCAGAGTCTGCCTAGATGGTCTCCCTTCCAAGTACCGACCCTGCTTAGCTTGGGAGAGCTGACAAGATTGGGCTATACCATGCTGCCTTCCCTCCCTTATCAAGGACAAGACAAATATGGATGTACAGGCCGACAGAGGGAATGTAGTAGGGTTGCCAGCTCCAGGTTGGGAAATACCTGGAGATTTTTGGGGCGGAGCCTGAGGAGGGCAGGGTTTGGGGATGGGAGAGGCTTCAATGCCATAGAGTCCAATTGCCAAAGTGGCCATTTTTTCCAGGGCCATTTTCTCCAACTGTTCTCTGTTGGCTGGAGACCAGTTGTAATAGCAGGAGATCTTCAGCTAATACCTGGAGGCTGGCAACCATAGAATGTAGGGATGCTCAACTACCCACTGGTTCAACTCACATCCTTTTAGCCAGGATGGGCACTAGCAACCATGTTGGAACCATCCTCAATTTACACTGGATTTGAGACTAACATACATTAAACAGTATTAATATGGTCATACATTAAACAGTTAATGTTCTCTGTTTGATTGTTCAAATTAATATATCTAGAAACTGTGGTTGCAGCTATTGGCTGTTGCTTTGAAGTGGAGCTAGAAGCTCAAGGGCTGTCTCATTATTAATGTACATAAGAAACAGAAAACAATTCTCATCATACAGACTTGTTGAAAATGAGCCCTGAGCCTAGCAAAGAAAGCTTGCCTTCAGACTGTGCGACTTTGCTATTGATCTATTACAGGGGCGGGGGGGAATCCATGCCAATGAGCCTAAAGGGCCAGATTGATCAAAAGAAAAATGGACAGATACTTTTTTTATTTTTTTCACTTTTAACAAATGTGATTCATTAAAAAACTGGAAAGTAGATAAATGACAAAATCTGTTTTTAATGATACTTTCTTGGGGCTAAATGCAACTCTGCTTCCCTCCCTCCTCTAATAAGGTTTACAGGATATTTGTGAAAAGAATTTTAAAACAGTGGTTGAAAGGATAGGTGTGGGGCAAGCGTTCTTTTCCTGTACTCAATGTCAAGTCTACAGGGTTTGGGTCTGAGGTTGAAACTGGACTAGGGAAACTGGACTAGAGATATGGCATATCATTGGGATATGGCTTCTGATGTGAGGTTAAGGTTGCCACATTGAGGGTGAGAAACACCTGGAGATATGGGGGGTGGAACCTGAGGAGGGTGGGGTTTGGAGCGGGGAGGGACTTCCATGCCATAGAGTCCAATTGCCAAAGTGGCCATTTTCTCCAGGGGAACTGATCTCTGTTAGAATAGAATAGAAGCTAAAAAGACCAAATATGGTAATACAGTGGTAACATTAGTGAATTACAGCGCATTCCTGAAAGGAATGCTTTTGCCGGTTTTAGGAGGCAACCCTTAAAACATTTCTTTGCCAACTTTCCACCCAAATAGCGTCCCAAGGTGGTAAATATCAAAACATTTCAACATTAAAATGGTATTTAAAAGAAAGTCTATATCAAATCATTCAATATAAACACACAAACACATATCAGATCCACTCAAATTCTACTTGCCTGAATCCAGTCAAGTATTTCCTTGTGTTTTTGTCATCTTTATTCTGGTACATTCTTTTGCACTGCAATTTCAAACAGACTGTCAGTCTTGTAATCTTATTGATTTCAATTGGCTTTAGAAGGGTGCAGCTCAGTTTAGGACTGTGCTGTTAAGAATGATTTTTGATTTTTTTTTCCCTTTGCCATTTGTCATATGTGTCCCAACTATAATAGTCTCTATGTCTAAACATATACATGATATGTTATGCTGTGCAAAGTAAAGAGCTCTAACCCTTTCTTCATGCTTGTTTTAATATTTTATTTTATTTATTGGAAATGTTTGTTAGCCACCTATCTTCTTTGCTGAACTCAAGGTGGCTTGCAATATAACTAAAACATTATGAAAAACCCAATAAGAACAACGATAAATAGGGTTGGATGTGAAGGAGATCTGGCCGTGACATCTGTCACCCCATTGATCGTCAGGGTTGCAATAGGGTTGCCAGGTCTCTCTTCACCACCGGCAGGAGGTTTTTGGGGTGGAGCCTGAGGGGGCAGGATTTAGAGAGGGGAGGGACTTCAATACTATAGAGTCCCATTGCCAAGCGGCCATTTTCTCCAGGTGAACCAATCTCTATCAGCTGGAAATCTCCAGCTAGTACCTGGAGGTTGGCAACCCTAATGATAAACCCCATAAAAGTAACAGATTAAAAGCTGCAATTAGGACTGCCCATAATAAAAGCTAAATCAATCAAAATACAGTCCTAAATTAAAACTGTCTTCAATTGCCTCCTGAACATAGATAATCTGAGGGCCGAGGGCCCTGGGGAGGGTGTTCTATAATTATGGGACTACAACAGAAAAGGCCCTCTCTCATGTAACCACCGAATGAGTGTCTTTAAATGGTGGGACAGTCTGAGGGCATCTCCCCACAATCTTAGGTCCAGGGCAAGAAAGCATGGAAGAAGATGGTCTTTCAGACACCCTTTGTGAGGCTCTGCCCTCCCAGGTTCTGCATGCTACCCTTTCACTGTCCTTTCTTTGTTAGTTGCACTCCTAGGCCTCAGATGTGGCCAATGGAGGAGGTTAACTGCACCTGTACCCACCCACCCTCATCTAGGGCTGCCAGGCCCGTCTTTGCTACAGGCGGGAGATTTTTGGGGCGGAGCCTGAGGGTTTGGGGAGAGGAGGGACTTCAATGCCATAGAGTCCAATTGCCAAAGTGGCCATTTTCTCCAGGTGAACTGATCTCTATTGGCTGGAGATCAGCTGTAATAGCAGGAGATCTCCAGCTACTACCTGGAGGTTGGCAACCCTACCCTCACCCCAGCTGGTGTGCTCTAGTGCCTAGCAATGTTCCAGCCACCCTCCCCTCTTTTAAGGGTAATTCCTCTCCCTCCAATTACCCTTGGCCTGTTTTCCTGAATTGCCCTGCTTCTCCTCCCTGTTCCCATAGGTTACCGGCTGCTGGCTTGTTAGTTAAAGGGGAAGGGAGGTGGGGCTTCAGTAGTGTTGCCACCTCCCCCTGGCCATCAGCAGAGGAGGGTGTGGGGGATCTTACCAGTTTTAAAATGAGGCCTAGGCCTTGATTTTGCTGGCATGATGACATCGCTTCCTGAACTGACTTCATCAAGTTGATGATGATGAAGGAGACCCTCTGGTATTTGGGTTTTTACCATAGAGTTTTGCCCAAATACCAGAGCATCTCCCCTGTTGTTAGCTGTGTGATGACATCACTTCTGGATCTGATGTCATCACATTGGCAGCATCAAGGTAGAGTTGCCAACTGCCAGGTAGTAGCAGGAGATCTCCTGCTAATTCAACTGATCTCCAGCCGATGGAGATCAGATCACCTGGAGAAAAATGGCCCTTGTCAATTGAACTCTATGGCATTGAAGTCCCTCCCCTCCCCAAACCCCACCCTCCTCAGGCTCCGCCCAAAAAATCTCCCGCCGGTGGTGAAGAGGGACCTGGCAACCCTATCCAACCTCCAGGTATTATCTGGAGATCTCCCGCTATTACAACTGATCTCCAGCCAATAGAGATCAGTTCACCTGGGGAAAATGGCAGCTTTGGCAATTGGAGTCCCTCCCCTCTCTAAACCCCACTCTCCTCAGGCTCCACCACAAAAACCTCCTGTGGGTGGCAAAAAGGGACCTGGCAACCCTACTCCAGCTGCACCAACCTTGCCATGGTAGTTGTCGGGCATGCTGTCAGATGTGCCACCTCTGCATTCCTTCCTGGGCAGAACCTGCCTCTGCTCCCTGGTGCTGCAGGGTTGCCTGCAACAGAGCCAACCAGTAGTGCTGCTCTTGTTGGCTTGGAGCTGTGTAGACTGGTTCTGCCGTGTGCGAGGGGCTGCTCCCTTCTGCAGCTAGGGTTGTGGGTGGATGATTTCCTGGTGCCTCCTTTCTCTTTACAGAAGGGTAAGTGCCTTTGCCACCCTCGATTCCTTCCCACATGTCCCCCAGCCCTTTTCCCAGTGCAGGACCTGCCAGCGGGAGTGCACAGGACTCTGGGATCCCAGCGGATCCTGGACATCCTGGTCCCAACCCATGTAGGGCTTTAAAGGACCAAACCAATAATCTTGAATTAGGCTCAGGAGCAGATCACTAGTAGTGGGGACATATGCTCCCAATATCTGCCCCCCAACCAGCAGCCTAGCCATAGCATACTGCACTAGCTGCAGCTTCTGAACACTCTTCAAGGGTAGCCCCAAGAAGAGCACATTGAAATATTCTAGATGTAATTAAGGCATGGATCACTGCGGCTTAGGGTTGCCAACCTCCAGGTACTAGCTGGAGATCTCCTGCTATTACAAGTGAACTCCAGCCAATAGAGATCAGTTCACCTGGAGAAAATGGCCACTTTGGCAATTGGACTCTATGGCATTGAAGTCCCTCCCTTCCCCAAACTCTGCCCTCCTCAGGGCTCTGCCCCCAAAACCTCCCGCCGGTGGCAAAGAGGGACCTGGCAACCCTTCTGTGGCTAGATCTGAATGACCAAGGAATGGACACAACTGATGCACCAGCCAGAGCTGGGCAAATGCACTCTGAGCTGCAGTAGCCACCTGGTTTTCTAAGATGACCTCTGGGCCAAGCTGCACTCCCAAACTGTAAACCTGGCTTTTCAAGAGGAGTATAACCCCATCCAGGACAGGGGAGATCTGGTCTGCCTTTCTACTAACCAAGAGAACCTCTGTCTTGTCAGGAATTTTTTTTACTGTATTTTATAGTGATTGCATTGTATTTGTATGCTACCTTGAGGGTTTTGTAGTGGGAAGACAAGATAGAATAAACAAACAGGATACACTTCAAGAGAGTCTCCTTTGCACAACACTCTGGAAGCCAGGAAAGAAGAGGTACAGATTGCTCCTGCACTTTCTTCCACATCACAGGCAGCATGTTTCTCAGCCAGTTTTCACAGCATGGAACACCAAACAGCTTTACCGGTAATTATTATTCTTTTATTTTACATGTGATATGCCAAGAGAGAATGCAGGGTGTCAAATGCATTTCTTAACTTTTTGAACTCTTCTGTGAATCTCATTTTCTATCTAGTTGGTAGCTGTTCTAAGTTATCGAAACTTGGCAGTCTGCTTAAATGCACAATTATTAACAATAAGTTCATTTGTCTCTCCTCCACTCTGATTATCCTTCTGACAACCGTGTATTATCTTGCTGATAAGTAACCCAACTTGCCCGGCGCCTTTATCCAACCTTCTCGCATCCTCTGTCACCTCCTCTCTTTTTTTTTACTCCCAAAATAACTGCCTCATCCATGTGCGTACCCAAACACTTCATAAGTTCCATTCGATTTCACACATCCCTCATGCTGAGTTAATAGTTTCAACCAGCACCTCCAAAGCGAAATTAAATACCATCAGCGACGGTGCATTGCCTTTCTTTTAACCCTTTCTAAGTGGGAAATGTCTCCAACCTGCATTGAACAATCCTTTCACAAGTTTGGCAATTTTACCGATATCTTAACAAAATGTTAATTCCTTTGGTCTCTTTCATTTGTGTTCTACTGCAGAAAACTCTTGAGCAGTAACTAACAGGAAACAGATCCTTGGTGATCCTCACTGCTTGTATTGATAGAAAATCGAAATCTCATAAATATTCCACTCTGCCATAATCAATTCTGAGATTCATTATGTTGAAGAAAAGCAAAAGCAACTCAAAAGACCAAAAATATTAAATTAACAGGTCCTGCGGCTTCATCAGCAGCATGTAACATTTCGTTCAGCACAATGGATGAATTTTAAATGACCCCATAGCTACAGGGCATCTGAGGAAGAATAATTTCATTGTTTGGTTTCTTGAAGTTTTAATTTTAAATGGAAACAGTGTGTATCATGTGTACTGCTTTGAAGGAAACTGGTTGAGTTCAAAACCCTAGCCATACGGCATTCGGAATTGGGGGGGGGGGTTGTTAGCATCTGATCAGCATTAGATGACAACGTTAGGTAAAAGTGATGGTATTCTTTAGTCTTGGCCATGCAGGTGCTCTTGCGTGCAGCACTAAAAGGGATGCAGGAAGCGGAGGCTGGGCAGCAAAGCAGCCTCAGTTGCCTGTTCAATCAATGACAAATGCAGAGGACCTTAATTCAGGTAGTACTTCCTTACTCAGTAGTTATTGACCAAAGCGGCAACTGAGCCAGTGTGTGTCAGCATAGGCCTCAGTGTGATGAAGGGAGGCTTATCTGTATGCCTTTCAGCTTGTGCAGACTGAGGATGTGGACAGGATTCTGGGAAGTTTGAGACCTACTATCTGTTTGTATGACCTCTGCCCTTCCTAGCTACTTAAAACTGCCAGGAGGAGAGACAGGCAGACTGGGAGACAGTAAATGCCTTGTGAGAGAAGGGGTAGTCACTCCTGCTTTGAAGCAGGCAGTGGTGCGGTCGTTCCTGAAGAAACCTACACTGGACCCAGGAGAGCTGAATAACTACTATCCAGTCTCAAATGTGCAATTTTGAGCAAGGTGATTGAATAGGGTTGCCAACCTCTGGGTACTAGCTGGAGATCTCCTGCTATTACAACTGATTTCCAGCCAATCTGTTCACCTGGAGAAAATGGCTGCTTTGGCAATAGTACTCTATGGCATTGAAGTCCCTCCCCTCCCCAAAACCTGCCCTCCTCCGGCTGTGCCCCAAAAAACCTCCCACCGGTGGTGAAGAGGGACCTGGCAATCCTAGTGATTGAATGAGTGCCGGCTTGCCAACTTCAGAGATTCCTGAATGCAGTGGATTGTTTAGATCAATTCCAGCCTCTTTCCAGTCCTGGTTATGGGATGGAAATACCCTTGGTTTTTTTTTTTTTTAATAAATTTTATTGATTTTTTAAAACTATAAATTCTTCATAATTTTAACAACAATGTAAAAATAATGTCAAAATCACAATTACATCAATTGTTGTCTTAATTTCCAATAAACATAAAAATAAAACGACTTCCCCATCACCTCCATCTACCTCTTAATAAAGTGTTGCTATCCTTCGTTAACATATTCTGATCCTAATATTAATCTCATTCTAAAGTTTCATGTTATATAAAATTTTACATTCTGGATCAGAGTAAAAGGTAACGTTCCATTTTCCCCAGATCTTATACATTATCACAATGATTCATCCAAGCCTCCCATTTTCCCTAATTTCTCCAACTCCACCAGTTCTAACATTTAAATGATTTAATCCCTTTATTCTGAAACATTTGTCCCTTTCCATTTGGCTGCCTAAGATAATCTTGCAGCCATGATAACATAAATTTAATCATGCTAAGTAACATCATCTCCAATATTTTAGGGATATTTTTCTGTTTAATCAATCTTATTTCATTGTAAATCATATCCCAAATCCATATCACAAGTCCACCCCTTATAAAAAAAGGAAAAGAAAAAACCAATATCCTTACTACATTCCAACATTTTCCTTGAAATGATAATCACATTAATATTGATAATTCCACTATATATTTATATCACATCGGTAGTCTATATAAGGAGGTCTTGTTTACATAATCCCTAAATGATGTCTAAATCTTAATTCCACTGCACCGTAAATAGCCATGCCACCCATCCACACTGTCAAAGCCTTCCAATCCAGCAATCATATTTAAATCAGTCCTTTAACCATGGTCTAATACTTCCTTCTGCAACTGAAATAAGTCAGTCAGGTATGGGAACAGGATCTCTTTATTCTCTCTCATTTCCTCAGGCAGGTTACATAACCAAAAAAAATTCTTTCTGGCCTTCATCTCCCTCATGGCTTCAATCTGTTTTCCTTGACCTGCTCTCTTCTTCCTTATATCCACACGTCCTTCCATAACCTTTTTAGATGAAAAGTCCATTTCTTGCATGTCTATTCTCATTGTCACAAGCTGGTTACCTTCTTGGACTTCTGTCTTCTTCTTTGTATCCTTGTATTCTTCCATAACTTTTTTTGACAGAAGAATCCATTACTTGCATGTCTGTATTGGTAGCCATCATTTGAACCTTCATATCTTTTATGTCTTCTGTAACCAGATCCAACTTCTGATTACATATCTGTGATGATTGGTCAAGAGTCGTCATCATTGAAATCAGTTGAGCCATCTGTGTTGATATCTGTTTTAATTGTTTAATTGTCGCCTCAGAATGTTTAGCAAGCATGTCCTGCACTTTTTTTTCCATGGTTAAATTCTGTAAAGTTTCCTTTAATTTCATAAAGGCAGGGCTATGAATTAAGCCAGATCAGGGAGAGGTTCCAGACATTTACATAAGTAACTTAGTTAAGAAATTGGTGGTCGTCTAGCAGGAGTCCATTGCATGTAGTTAATAAAGAATATTTCATTGACCAGCTTAGTATCTTTTTCGGGTTGAAAAAATAAATATTTAGGCTTAAAATAACTTTTTAAAGTTGAAAATACCAACGAGTTTTACCAGACGCTCTAGATCGGCAGAACCAGGAAGTATTCCAGGAATTACCTCATCGTGGACCTTCTATCGTCTCTTCTCTATGGTTGTTACCTTCAGGAATGGTTTTAGTGTGACACGAGTGAGACGAATTTCCGGTCGTACGACCTACTTCCTGTTGATTTGCTTGCAGAACAATAGAGAGGGATATATGAAGCACAGAGTCTTCCGGTCCAGAATGTCCTCTTTGTTGTAAAACGTGGCTGGAGGACTCAGACAAATTCTCAAAGGCTTCTCCCTCCCCTTCCTTTAAGGACGCGTCGGATTGGCAGATCTTAAGTCAGTCATTCAAGCTCGTTGTTTTAGTTTAAGCTGATCAGTTTGATAAGGCTCCTGCTGCTTTGTCTGATGGCTCTCATGCAGCAAAATCATCCAGTTCAATTAAGGGAGGAACACGGTTACCAGGAATATTTTCTTCTACCCCCTATTATTCGATAACGCCAGTGAAGAACGAAAGATTCTTATCTACTCACTTGGGAGTCTGGAGGTGAGGTTCTAATCTTAATGTAGTCCTTATGATGTTTATAAGGTGCTGGAGGGTAGAGTCTAATGCCGAAGTTGCGCTCTGGCGATTTCAATCCCTTCGTGCCCACGGGATCAACGTCTGAGTCTCCGGGGGACTTAAAGAAGCTCCCTCGGAGTATTCAGGAGATCAAACCGCATAGATGGCTGCAGGGAATTCCTGCTTCCCAGCCCACTTGCAAGGGCTGGATTGGGGTGCGGTAAATCACCCCAAATTACACGCAAACTTGAATTCCCCCCAGGAGCCCCTGGGAGGACGTGGCACTCAGCCCAGCGTCAGCACCGGAAGTCTCCGGAAATACCCTTGGTTGACCTACTAGATGACATGTGCCAGGAGATGGACAGGTGGAGTGAGACTCTGTTAATTCTCCTGCACCTCTCGGCAGCTTTTTATACCATCGATCATAGGATCCTTCTATATCGCCTTCTAGGAATGGGACTGGAAGGCACAGTTCTGCAGTGATCCTGGTCCAACTTCAAGG
The DNA here is from genome assembly GCF_029931775.1 of Euleptes europaea. Lineage (NCBI taxonomy): Eukaryota > Metazoa > Chordata > Lepidosauria > Squamata > Sphaerodactylidae > Euleptes > Euleptes europaea. The sequence continues at coordinate 46,308,800 of NC_079312.1, read as the reverse complement.
GTGGACTGTTGCTCTTCTCTTTGGCCTCTGGCCTACAAGGTTCCCCAGGGCTCCATCTTGTCCCCCATGCTTTTCAACATCTATGTAAAGCTGCTGGGAGAGGTCATCCAGAGATTTGGGCTGAACTGCCTAGAGACAGTTTTGGAATGGATGAGGGCAAACAAGTTGAAACTTAATCCTGACAAAACAGAGGTGCTACTGGTGGGGGAAAGGCCTGACCTAGGAAATGGGTTATCCCATTGTGGATATGATTGCACTCCCCTTAAAAGAGCAGGTTCATAGCTTGGGAGTGCTCCTGGACTCGGGCCTCCTGTTGGATAAACAGGTGGCAGCAGTGGGCAATGGTGCCTTTTAGCAGCTTTGGCTGATGAGCCAACTGCAGCTCTTCCTGGGCAGAAAAGATATTGCCACTGTAGTGCATGCCCCAGTAACAACTAGATTAGATTACTGTAGGGTAGTGCAAAAAAAAAAAAAAAAAAAAACTGGTAAATTTCGGGTTTGGGTTTATTTGGCTCGATTTTTCCAATAAACCTGAAATAAGCCGAATACCTATACTGGTAAATATTGGTATTCAGCTTATTTCCAGTTTTACTGAAAAAAATCAGGCCCATTATAGTCTGTGGGGGGGAAATTTGAAGCTCCTGTGGGGGTGTTTTTGGAGATAGAATTCCCAAAATTTCACGGTAGCTTCAAGGGACTCTTCTTGCATGAACCCTGAAGTTTGGTGAAGATTGGGTCAGGGGGTCCAATTTTATGGGGTCCGGAAAGGGTAGCCCCATTCCCCATAGGAAAACATTGTAAACTTTACCATGCATTTCTATGGATGAGGGGGCAACCCATTCCAGACCCCATAAAGTTGGACCCCCTGTCCCAAAGTTCACCAAACTTTGGTGACCATCTAAGGAGAGTCCCTTGCAGCCACGCTGCAAATTTGCTGACTCTACCTCCAAAAATGCCCCCATAGGAGCTTTGAAAATAATCCCCATAAACTATAACGGGCCCATTTTTTTTGGGTTAACCTGGAAATAAGCTGAATACCCACATTTACCAGTATGGATATTTGGCTTATTTCAGGCTTACCAGAAAAAATTGGGCCCTGTAAACGTGAACCTGAAATTTCCTTTTTTTCCTTCCATAATCCTATGTTTAGCTATTGAGGCTACAATTGTAAAACAAAACACATTCCATTGTACTATCTAACTTGCATTGAAAAGCTGCTGTCAATAAGCTAGTGTCCTTATCCCAAAACACTTTTGCCCTGTTGCATCACCACCACATGTGGAGAAAATCTGCTCCATTATTATAAATCCTTGATATTTTAACTGGTGACAGTTTCCACTGATGCCATATCTTACATATATGTTCTATATATAAAGTTAAAATAGAGAAAGAAGAACCAGTTTGGACAGAAGAAAAGACCGTATATCCAAATCTACAGCATATCCTAGAGATTTCTGCCATTTCTTAATGTAACCGGGGGTCACATCGGTATTAATTTTTAAGAAGTAACTATAGTAAATTGACATTTTACCTTGTTTTTGTTCATGAAATAAATATAACTTATTGAGGGCAGACCTCAATGCTTTACAGATTTTTTTTTAATTTGCCAAGCTACGCAGCTGTAAATATTGAAACCAAGAGATAGAATAACCTCTACACTGAATTACTCTTTCATAAGATACAAATTCATTGTTCTTGATTAACTCACTGAAATGGTCTAATTTAATAGCTCTCCAACTATTGCATTGCTGCTCAGTCCAGCCTACTTTTAAATTTAATTCCAAAACAGCAGATGGCATAGGAAAACAAGAAGCAAATTTACTTTGCAATTTATCCCATGTAAACATAATACTATCAATTATGATAGATTTTTTGCTCAAATAGAACTTTTCTTAGATTCTTTTCTTAAGAAAATCCAATCTCTCAATGACACAGAAACAAACATTTGTTCTATCAGTACAGAAGAATCTATCTCGCCTTGAAACCACAGGAGTAACCATTGAATTGTCAGTGTATATATATTTTTTGTATTTGTTTTGTATTTTATTGTAAATAATTCAATACATTGATAAAAACTGGGAAAATATTTAAGTAAATGAATAAATCCAAACCAATATCTTGTGGCTTACCAGCTAGAGGACTCCTGTGATAGGGAGTCAACCCTCGGGTACCACTGTGGTGTAGTGGTTAAGAGCAGTGGACTCTAATCTGGAGAACCGGGTTTGATTCCCCAATCCTACACATGAAGCCTTCTTCTACACATGAAGCCTCCTACGCATGACCTTGGGCTAGGCACAGTTTGCTCCAAACTCTCTCAGCCCCAACTACCTCACAAGATGTCTGTTGTGGGAAGTGGAAGGAAAGACAATGATATGCTGCTTTGAGACTCCTTAAAGGTAGAGAAAAGCAGGGTATAAAAACCAACTCTTCTTTCTGCGGGGGGGGGGGAGCAATAGCCACTAATCTTTGTCCTGTTCTAGACTGAGGGCCACAGGGTGTACCAGAAAAGTCAAGGCAACACAAGGGGAAAGTCTCCACAGACTTCTATGTCTGAGGCAGGATCAACAATGCTGGATTCAGTCAAGCAAGAAATGTAGTATATTGTTCCAACAAAGGCTAACAGAGGACTTAAGCTCTCCTCCAGAGGCATGTGTTCAAACCCCTCTCACTGAAAGAATCTGCAAGCAATTAAAGTTATCAAATCTGTCTATGGCACTGGGTGTTTTGCCATGGCTGGGATGCTTCTTGGCCTCTTTGGACTTAACAGACCAGTGTAGGAGGAGCCACAGCCGGTTTTAAAGTTGTAAATCGAAGGGAGAAGTGAAGCGGGTCGTGCTGTTCAGATGACAGGCTCTTAGAATGTATCACTTACTGAGAAGTGAAGGTATCTTATTCAGCCAGTCATCGAGTAAGCAGGACTCAACAACTTTACCTACTTTTAAAAAGCAAGTCTTTTTATTGATATACTTCTAGTAAAATATGTGTAAATGCAGATTATCAAGTCTTTAACACTTCTATAAAAACTCTCGTCAAAGTACAATGTATGCATTTACAACGTATGAAGTAAAAGCAAGCAAGTCTTACATACTATTCAGTTTCAAAATCCAACTTCTAAAATATAACAGTCAAATTATTCTGATTCAGTTCAAAGTATTTAATTCATAAAGTCTAGAGTAATGTATTTAAGCCATACATACCAGTCAACCTTTTCTTGAGAGCCTTTGGAAGGTTCTGATTCTCTGGGCTTACTGTGGCTGTATTTATACTGTTTCAGACTCATTAAGAGTGTTGATTTTACCATCAGGAGGGATATCTTCCTCCCTACTTTCAGATAACATGAGCAGTGCAATAATGTCTTAGTTGCAGCTGTTCAGGTTATTAGCTTCTCCCCATGACCAAATATGGGCTTCCTTTCCTTTCAGTCTATTTTGCTTAAAGTATAAACAATCATTTCTGAGCTCCACGATCACTCCATATAGTCAATTTTCATACCATTCTCATCTTTAGTACAATACGCATTAAATTAGACTATTTAGAAATCTACAATACAATATATAACTATATAAATCATAAAACACAATTATTGCTCACATTGTAACTTGTAACCATCTGGTCAGTAGGAAACATAGCCTTCAGCAAGGTTATAGAAAGCAAGAATCTTACTGCACTTATAGCCTTGAGGTCTTTGAGTAGACCTTCTCAAGGTTTTAGGATAGCAGGACTTTTCTGCTCTTGAGATATGAGCAGCTGACAGCTGGCAGCTGAATCAGGAAGGGTAATTTCAGATACACCTTTCTGGCAGATAGTGAAGAATGACTCTGTTCTTCTCCCTTCAAGGACAAGATCAGGGTAAGTTAGTTAGCTCTTGAAAGAATTCAGACCTTGGGAGAATTCAGTCAACCTGTTCTAAGGACATTTGCATTTTGCAAGCTGTTGCTAGGCTTTTCATTACACAAACCTCTGCAGTTTGTGGTTCAGTTTGTATGTTGTGTTCAAGCTCTACATGGAATTAATTCTGCACATGTACACAAAATACCATAATTATGTCAGAGACCGTGACAGAAGACAGGGCTACCTCCCAAAGCATCAGTCTCTTGAGGCTTTTTCTGAACATTTAAGGGGGGCTATAAAGATGTCTTCTTGAGTAGTTTTAGGACTTCAGCCTTCTCCTCAGAGAAGATTGTCCTCTGAGTAAGGTGCCAATGCCATGTCGTCTTGCTACTGAACAAGTTAGACAACTACCCATTGCCTAATCACCTCCAGTTTATTACTTGATGACTCAGAGAGCCAGTTAAAATTCTAAATTTTGTGATGAACCATCTAATTTAAGCACCAATAACTTTTCAATTGAAGATAGCCATCTGTGTAGAATCACAGTCCCCTTTCACATTGTTATCCATTGTTGGTCTGTTTCCAAGTAAAGCGACATTGGGATGGGGGTTTGATACAGCATGTTTAAATCCATTTACGAGCCATGTCGGAAAGCACTCCGGCCATTTCAAACTGTGCCGCTTTCCCCCCCAGCCCATTATTGCAGCACATTCTTTTTTGTGCTTTTTTAAATGCTCTACTTTTTGCACTATAGTCCTAGAACGATATAGCAATTCATTGCTGTATAGGGCTGTTGATTTGGTAAAAACCGAACCGAAAAATACCACATAAATGCCATTTCGGTAAATTTCTGGTTTGGGTTTACCGAATCAGCAAATCCGGGAGGTTGGCAAAGCCAAATTTGCCATTCCCGAAAATTCAGTTTTATCAGGAACACCTTTCACTTCAAGCTACCCTGAAAATTTGGGGTTTCTACCTGCAAAAATGTCCCCCCAGGAGCCACAGAAAGCCACAAAATGGGTTTAATGGTTTTAAATGGCCGGATTTTTTTGGGTATCCCAAATTTAAAGCTCAATTCCCACCTTACCGGTATAGGAGAATTCAGCATTTGAGTTTTCCCCAGGGAAAAAGCGCCAATTAAACGTGAACCTGAATTTTCCCGATTTTTTTTCCAACAGCCCTATATTGCCAGCATTCAGTAAGCATCTGAAAAAAGGTGGGGGGAAAGAAGCATTTGTAAAAAAGGGAGTCAGGTCATAGTTAATATTGTTGGGTTTTAAGGTAGTCTTCATTGAATATATTATGCTGTTTTTATTGCATTGTTTTCTAGTTTTGTAATCCAGGTTTATTATGTTGTCATGTGCGTGCAATCAGAGGCAGGCATTGGCAAACCTCCTTTGAACATCTCTTGCCTCGAAAACCCTATGGGTTCACCATAAGTCACTTGCGACTTGATAGCACTTTCCACCACCCTGTATGTAATAGAATGTTTCACTGCCTTGTTCTCCAGTCCTGCAACTCCTGTTTTACCATCTATATCATACTGCATTGTTAGCGCAATGTTCTCTAAATAGTTTGCAGTTACTATGGAGGAAATGTCGGTTGCGTATTTTATACTGCTCTTGTTGCATAGTTTTAAGCGGTAAACTGCCTTGAGTCTCAGAGAGAAAGGCAGACTATAGATTAAGCAAATAAATACATAGTACATGAACCCTGGGTTCATGTGAGAGTAATTTGTCTTTGGTTAAGGGTATGAGATGTATCCCACACAAGCATAAGATGAATCACTTTAATCTCAATGTTTAAGATAAAAAAATGATTACGATTTAATTTACATTTATTGAACAATTTAGAAATTATGCTTCTTAAATACTCAATTTGTGGAATTGCTTTAAATGCGTGAAACATTCTTCAAGCATTCCTGCTTCCAACTTTGAGCCAATCTTGACTCCTAAAAGTACCTGAAGAGCCCAGATGCACTTCTCTGTTTCTTCAGTTCTCAAAATATTCACTTATAAATATGAATGGGCTTGTTCCAAGAAGTGCAATTGAAATGCAGCTCCGTTTCAGCAAATATAATTTTAATATGCATTTGTTCAACCAACTTTCCAAATGTAAGTTTCCACTGTAAACATCTCACTTGTTTGTGAAAGCATACACAACTTAAACCTGATGTATTTTTCCCCTTAAAAATGGAGAAATGTATTGGTACATTTGTTCTACGGATCTGTTTGTGTTTACACACCAGAGATGCATAATCTGGCTTTAGGAGATAGTCATACATGGGAGTCACTGACTATATAATTACACATAACAATAAAGATTGTTTATCAGGAATGACCTTTCTTTTATTTTGTCAACAGCTCCATTCATATGGAAACTTCAGCACCAAGTTTTCATCTATTCATGTGGTGTGACTTCTTGTAAAAGTCAATATGTCACTATCTTCTGTATGTCACTGAAGGCTGATTGGAGTGTTGACTTTAAAGACAGGTCACAAAGTCATTGAGAAGAAAAGAAACAACCTTTACTGGAATGGAATGATGCTAAATGTCACAGAACAAAAGATTTAGATGCAATTTGGGGAAGTGACATGCAAAAATTGTCGAGATGGCCATGTTTAGGGGACATGCTTTAAATCACAGAAGACAAATGTGCAAGCATCACACCCTGCATGCATGAATAGGACATTTCACTAATTCACTAATTAAAGGCTTGAAAGAGTCTTTATACTTTCTAAGAACACTGAAGGAGAGGTTGTCAGTGCAGGGTCAGTTGCGTTACATTTAAAAAGGTGGTCTGGTGTCAGCAAACCAGGATTTTAACTTGCATTATGAATGCTTTGGCTACATCATGGCTATGGTCTAGGAGGAGCATACCAATTCATCTCTGTCAGTGATGCTGTAATTCTGGCAAATAATGTTATCCAAAATAAAACCACTCACTTTCTTTTGTAGAGCACCCCATACTTATGAATGGCTGTCAGGCTCTTAATTTTTTTAAATGTGCAATGAGCTGTATTTTGAGTGCATTTGTGTCTGTACAGTGGATGATAGGCAGCTGGCCAGTAGTAGCTGCTCTTGGTGCATAAACAAAATAGACTGGATTGGTGGGGTTGAAGGGAATTGTAGTTTTCAACTTGGGGGAGGTATGTGAAAACTGCAAATCATAGCAAACCTGGCAGGAAGTTGTATGGAGAAGATTTGATAAAACAATTTTCAGGGAAGTTGAGCACAGAGGTATTCACCCTAAAAATCAAAGAAACGGCTCTTTCTCTGTTACAAATCATTCTATACCGATCACAGAACTATCAGCTGACAGAGAGAGAATAGAATTGAAAATGGCCAATACCCTGACACAAGAATTTGCTCTGGCCAGGATCACTCCTGCTATGCAGAATTTTAACTATGGTTAAAAGATTGGTGAGTCTCAAAGGGGAGGTTGTTCTAAAGGTGAAGTGAAACCAAAGGGGTTGAGCTAAATACTATCTAATAGAATAACAAATAAATCTATTTTTAGTATATATTGTGCACAATTGTACTTAAAAAACACAGGTCCTAAAATACAGGCTTCCTAAAAAGCAAAAATATAGTTACAAAATTACCAACACATAACAGTTCATGTTAGTACATAAAATGACTAAAATCTGACCAGATGAGTTTCGGCCTTTTAGAGATGCCTGCCACAGCTGCTGGCGAAATGTCAGGAAAGAAAACACCAAGACCACGGTCACACAGCCCGGATAACCTACAAGAACCGATGAACTCTGACCGTGAAAACCTTCAACAATAATTTGTAACTATGTTTGTGCTGTTTAGGAAGTCTGTATTTTAGGCCCTGTGTTTTTAAATACAATTTTGCACAATATATAATAAAAATAGATTTATTTGTTGTTATATTAGATAGTGTTTAGCTCAACCCCTTTGATTTCCCCTGACTTTTAGGTTGAGTTTCTTTGTTCCCTTTTTTCTTCAGTTGTTTTTCTAAAGGTGAGGTGCCACCACAAAAAAAAACAAAAAACAAAAAAACCTGTCTCTGGTCACTATCTGCCTCTCGTCAGCCAGCAAGGTCACAAAGAACAGGGCTTGAGAAGAAGATCTAAACTGGTATACCAGCCAGTAGGGGAGAAGGCAGTCCTTCATGTATGCTGGCCCCAAAGCTTTTAGGGTCTTAAAGATAAGAAGTATCACTTTGAATTGTGCCTGGAAACAAATAGTTAGCCAGTGCAGATCTTTCAATGAAAGAGAGGTTTGATCTCTGTATCCAGCCCCTGCCAATAGCTTGGCTGTTACATTTTGAACCAGTTGAAGTGTGTGTCAAGCTGCTGGGTGTTAAAGCATCCCTAGATGGCATTGTACAGTTGCAATAGGAGTGGAACAGCAAGATTGCTTTCCTGGAATCACCACCACCAAGTGGACATAATAACACTCATTCATTTTGGGTTGCATTCTCTCTGAGGTTTCCTCCTCTTGAGCTCTAACAATCTTCCAGTCATTGCATTGTCCCAAGCTCCAGGGCAAACAAAAAGGCATTCAAGGCTCCACAAGAGTGGGAGAGTTTGGTGATATGACATTTCACTCCAGGTATCTATATAAGAATGTTCCACTTTGCTTTTTGAATATTAGGTTTACACTCTGGGAATGACTGGGGAGAGGAATAAAATTACTTCCCTTTCAAGTAATCTGGTTAAAACAAATGGGCAGTCACTCCTCCTTCCCCAACATAATTCTTTCTGAATTCCAAGCAGCAGGGTTTGTCAGAGTAGCCATTCTTATAGTATTGGATTCAGTTCAAGAGGACAAAGAAGAGCAACGACAGGTGCATGTAAAGAATGAAGAGCAAGAATGAAGAATGAAGAATGAAGGACAAAGAAGAGCAACGACAGGTGCATGTAAAGTTTCCTGCTTCTTAGAAAGTATTATTATTCTCTGGTCTCTTCTGTATCTGGTAAATGTACAGTGGGGGAGGTTTGGGGAAACTGTTTGAAGAAGAAGCTCTCCTTTGAAGACGGGGCAGATATGCTTCAGAGGGGCAGACACAAGAATAGACATAATTTAAACACTTTGTGATGGAGACAGACACAGAAACATGGTCTGAAGAGAGGTGACCATCCAGATGGAGAAGAAAACTGAGGCGAACAGAGCCTGAACAACAAACCTGGAACCATTAAGATATTTTTGTCTGTCTCTTTGATAAAATAGAAATCGGTTTTAGACCTAGGGACAGAAAATTCCTTTTATAACTATTTGATTTTTCCTATGCTCAGATGCTGTAGTCTTTTGCTGTTCAACAGCCTACTTTTACTTAATGTAAAAGTAATGATTGCTTATATTCTTAGAGATAAAGGCTTGTATCCAGCAAGGCACAAATGGTAACATAAATGGACTTAGCACAATTCAGTTTGTGCAAGTTCTTGTACAACATATTGTTGAAGGCTTTCATAGTCAGAGTTCATCGGTTCTTGTAGGTTATCCGGGCTGTGTGACCGTGGTCTTGGTATTTTCTTTCCTGATGTTTCACCAGCAGCTGTGGCAGGCATCTTCAGAGGAGTAACACTGAAGGACAGTGTCTCTCAGTGTTGGAAGAGTATGTTGGAAGAGTAATATATATAGTCAGGAGGGGGTTGGGTTTGAGCTGAGTCATTGTCTTGCAAAAGTAGGGCTGTCGATTCGGTTTGTCCGAACCAAAAAAACAGCCAAATTTTCCGCAATTCGGGGGTTTTCAGTTCAGATGGAACCAAACTGAAAAAAGGCGGGAAAAACGACTCCCCGAATTCAGCAAATTTGGGGCGATCGCCGAATAAATTCAGCAGGTTTGGCGATCCCGAACCTGCCTTTTCCCGCCTTAAAAGACCCCCCCCCCCGCGTGCCTTCACGGGGCTTCCCTGAAGGCACGCGGGGGCGCTTTAAACAGATCTGCGCCTCCCAGCTGGGCCTCCCAGCTGTTTAAATTCGGCTGAGTCTTTGAAGTGCTGGGCACCGCCTGGGCAGGCGGTGCCCAGCACTTCAAAGACCCGGCTGAATTTTCCCCCGAACTCCGGATCTCGCGCTGAATTTCACAGATCCGAAGCGGGGGGAGTTCGGACTTCGGCACGTCCTGAATTTAAAAGGGCCGAATTTTGCCAAAGCCGAACTTTACCGAATTTTTTTTCAACAGCCCTATGCAAAAGTATCAAAGGTAATGTGCTAATCATTGTCCTGTAAGTATCAATATAATGTGCTAATGAGGGTGTGGTATGTTCCACATTAACATACCATGGAAGCCATGGGGGCAAACACAGCTTGAGACTAGGGCCAGAGAAAGAAATCCATCATCCCCTATGATAAAAACAAAGGTCTGTGGGTTATTTTATTACAAAGAACACTCCACAGAATTCTGTCATTTGAGGCTTGGTCATCTCTGTAGTATATAGATCCATGAGGGCTTCAACAGGATAACCAGTCTTGGTGGCTGGAAAACCAAGAAACCCTCTGGATCCGTACACCTCCTGGGGTGGCTTATCTATCATCCTGGGATGATCCTAACCAGCCCCAGTCCTTTCAGAGATTTTGACTATTTGTGAGTCTAAATCTTAAAAGGTAATAGTCAGCCCATGACAATGGCAGAACAGAATATCCTCCCAAGCCACAAACTTTGTCCTTAGATAAAACCATATCAAGCATACATCCCTCTAGATGCACTGGGACCAGAATGGTTTGGTTAGAGTAGCATCCAGGAAGCACTGAACCCCCAGCTCTCTGGGGAATAACAAAACCTGTTTTGAATAGTTGACATGAGAGTTTGCCTCCTCTGCTACTTAGACCTTTGTATTACATCTAGTGATCTCAGCTTATATGTACTGTACTAGTGTAAGCGATCCTTGAATGGTATTCCTCCTTCCTCCCTTTTTGTATCTAGGTATTCCTATACTAGTTATCAAGATAGTTCTATAAAAAAATTAAAGGCTACAATCAACACAATCGTTGGCTAATTGTGAGAAACAGCTACCATTATTCAAAATATTGTGCTGTGTAATCCAATTTTTAATGGTATCCTGTAAGAAGAAGAGTTGGTTTTTATATGCCGACTTTCTCTACCACTTAAGGAAGAATCAAACCAGCTTACAATCACCTTCCCTTCCTCTCCCCACAATAGACACCCTGTGAGATAGGTGGGGCTGAGAGAGTGTGACTAGCCCAAGGTCACCCAGCTGGCTTCATTTGTAAGAGTGGGGAAACCAACCCGTTTTCCAAATTAGAGACCACTGCTCCAAGCCACCGCTCTTAACCTCTACTCCATGCTGGCTCTCAAGAAGAGGAATGCACATGTATCATATTAGAATGTGTATGTATCATATTATCATAAATTTAAGTTACTTTGTGATACAAAATGCAAATCTATAAAAGTAAACCTGAAAAAAAACTTTATACTTTATGGTGCTGTGTTATCATGGCTGAAAGCCAAGTTCCTTAATATGCTAATAGACGTAGGAGTAAACAGACCTGACTACATACTCTGCTGTAGATGCAAAAAGCAGAGAATTGTTTTTTATTCTGTTGGTTTGGAGTCGGTGTCTGGAAAAAGGAAATTATTCCTAACTAGGGTATATTTTGTGAATGGAGTTGGGGTTTTTTTAATCATTGAAAAGGAAATGGGAAGAAATAGGCTTTTAATATGGGCATTACTGCTTTAAGACATTTGGCAGCACTTCAGCTGAAGGACAAAGTATTCTGCAGATCCAAATTAATTTTTATGGAGAATATAAATGCATTTAGATACTATTATACTTGAATGGCCATAACCCCCCAAAAAATTATTTAGGCATATAGGTCAGAACTGAATGCAGAGGAACTATCTTGGATATTTTTTGTGCAATAGATAGGTGTGGGATTCTTCCTTTGAAGTGAATTTGGGTTTCAATATTGGGTGATAGTTCAAGGAATACATGGCTTGTTCCACAAGCAGATGTACTCTTAGTTACCAGTCTGGTGCATCAGAAATTGATTGAAGCACGTGAAAGGAAAACTTTTACATACCTAAATACTTTTCGGCTATGGCATAGCATGCTCCGGGTTGGCTGCGATTGAGGAATGGTCATTACACCATGGCTGTGACACGAGTAGTGAAAATATTTCATTTTCAGTCTACACGTAGTCAAAAGAGACTTGAATTATATATATATATATATTAGTTACACATGCAAACAACAGGCATCATTTTCTAACTGTGGCCAGGCAAACCAATAGTGATAGTGTTGATCAGGGTACAGGAGAAGAGAGTTAGAGAAAATGATTCACCTCCCCCATTTCTTCTCTAGACAGGTAATTGGCACTGTTAGCACTTGACTGGAACTCTGTGAGTACATCCCTGACTCCTCATTTAGGCGAAAACTAGCATTGCTGAGAAATTCTCTTAATTCCTCTTTACCCAATTTCTCCCTGGATTCCAACAATCTATTTCTTTTCTTCTTTTTAGGTAATTGAAGATTGCTTTGAATCAACTGCATTTTGATTTTTCTAAAAAAGTAGAGAAATTCTAAGAGAAGGGGTAAGAAATGGAGGTTCTCCAAAAGGTTCAGAATTTCACTCTGTACATGCTCTGAGATAGGCAATATCTTCCCAAATCATCTTACCCTCCTACCAGAGCTCCACTGTTTGGTGTATAACATTAAAAAGAACCTTCGGGGAAGGCTGAAATTACAAAAGGCAGCACAGAGGTGTAACAGAAAAGTACAAACAAAAATCAAAGAGAAATGAAATTAATCTTTTGAGAAAGGAAAAAAAGAATAAGAAGAACCAATAATTATATCTGTAAATGTGAATTTCAGAAAAAGAAATTCCACTCCCCATAACAATACTACCCCATACCTGTGCATGCATCAAATATTTTCATGTAATTCTTAATCCAGCAGGGAATACATCTGAAAATTCTGCCTTTGCATTTTTATGCCCATAATTGGATTGGGACAATTATGTATACATGATCTTAATTCTCAGTATGACTCCATCTGTGGATTTTTAAATCCAGAGATTGGAGCCATGAATAGACAAGATACATCTTTCTGTGAACATAAAAACCAACCCCCCAAAAATAGTTTGTAGAAAAGTTTGAAATCTAAAAAAAAAAACCTCTTTGGGGGTTAACTCCCCAAAATGATAGAAGCAGCACCTGTAGCTTTAAGAAATGAATGGCTTCAGTGGCAATTGTTAGGCAATCAAAACAATATTGCCAGCTTTCAAGGTTCAAGACTCAGGTTCAAATCACCACTCTGCCATGGAAGCTCACTGGGTGATCTTGGTCCAGTTACTCATTTTCAGCCTAACCAAACTCACATTGTTATTGGGACATCGATTTCCAAGGTAGAGGCTAGCAAGGGAAGGAAAGAAGGAGGAAAAGCTGAAGATGGGGGGCAGATAGGTAGGTTGGTTGTTGAGTGGGAGGGAGAGAAGGAAGCAGGAAAAGGTGAGAGGCTATAGGGGCTTTCAGGAAAGGGAAAGAGGGAACAGTGGCAGAGGGTAATATGAGATGGCCCCTTCCACAGGTCCTTGGGGGTTCACCACTTGTTTATATATAATCTGTAACATAGAAATGAAAATTCTGTACATTCTCTCACACACATTCTGTGAGTGTACATTCATATATCTATAATTATATTTTGCTTTTGATTGCTTTGAACAGAAACTTTTCACAGCCTTCTACAAAGTTCTAAAAGCAGTTTAAATTCAAATAGTTTCAAGAGGGAAATGAAAAGGAAACCATTTCAAAGCATCATATTTCAAAGAACAACCACTAATTACAACTTCCAGTTCCTACAGAATTTACATTTCAACTTGTTGTTTAGAAGTCTCATAAATAAATAAGCAAATAAAGCCAACAGACCACTATTTAGATCAAGCAGAATATGTGACTGAATTCTATCCTTCACTACAATGCTGGAAAAGGCATCAGCAAAGTACTGTCACTAAACATGATTCTCTTTTCAGTTTTAGAGCCCCCGGATCTGGCTCTTCAACAGGGATTTACAGGACTACCTAACAGCAGGGAAAGGACTTTTTCAAGTTCGTAGGAACAAATTACATCTTATATAATGCTATGACATTGATTCTTTTTCCGGTTGGTAATGTCTCCACAGAAAGCCCCGTGGTGCAGAGTGGTAAGCTGCAGTACTGCAGTCAAAAGCTCTGCTCACAACCTGAGTTCAATCCCGATGGAAGTTGGTTTCAGGTAGCTGGCTCAAGGTTGACTCAGCCTTCCATCCTTCCAAGGTTGGAAAAATGAGTACCCAGCTTTTTGGGGGTAATGCGTGGATGACTGGGGAAGGCAATGGAAAACCACCCCGTAAACATAGCCTGCCTAGTAAACGTTGGGATGTGACATCACCCCATGGGTCAGTAATGAGCCAGTGCTTGCACAGGGGACTACCTACCTACACTGCAGTGGGGATATCTATGCTGGGAGCCATGTGAGATTGTCAAATCATTTATAAGCCTTCCTGCTGGCTGGGCGCTAGCATAACGCCACCAATAAACTCTTGGGGATGGCACAGCACCAATGATTCAAGTACAGCCATAAATTCACTTGGCTCAGTGTTGCAGTAGCCATTTCCAAGGCTAAAGCATCAAGTTTGCTGAAATGTAATACATGTTCTCGGAATCATATGAATATAATTTGTACTGTAGGATCCATCCAGTTAGGCCAGCTATCATTATCTTTGCTTCCTTGTTATTTTCTATGCACTTTCAGATAATCACTGCTCTCCAAAGAGGGCTCATCTAAAGTCTTAGTTTGTCATTTCCTAAGAAGTTTTAGTACTGATTCATCTTCTTTAAATCCCCTTTCAACAGATCTTAGGAATTAAGACAAATGTTACAAATAAAGGATTAAACCAACAATTTATTTTAGTCTTCCGGGTCCCCCCGCCTTTTGTTGCCTTGGTCTTTTGGCGATTCCCACAGTGTTTGAAGATTACCGAGCTTGCAAAAGCTTCCATCATCATTTAAACCTTTTCATCTCATGGCATCTCTTCTCCATTAAATATTTAAACTTCCAACATTTAATAATGATGAATAAGATTAATGCTGGAGCTTAAAGTGCGTGAAGAAATGTGTTTTTATTGGAGCCACTAATGAGCTAATAGTTCTAAAAGACTATGATTCCCAAACCTAGGGTTCCAGCTTCTTTATCTGTAGAATGTGTTACCGCGATTTGTCATTTACATAGTACTTGTAATAGGCAAAGACTTTCCTATCAGGTTCATTCCTTCTCGAAACAAACCATACTGTTGTTTTGAAGGCTATTTGTTATGAAGCCAACACTGTGTGCTTTTGACCCAAGGCCATCCTAGCGAGTCTGTATGTAAACTGACATTTAAAACTGGGACACTCAAAAAGCAAATGTTGACCAGTCGAAGCCGCCCTTTTAATTGTTTTGTTTTCCATCTCTCTGGGTATATGTGACGCACAGTGTTTAAATGTGGAGACATCCCAACTACTATTACTAATACAACCCTTGAGTCTAGATCTGGCAAAAGGGAAACAAAAATCCCCCTAGAAAGTCTGTGGAGGATTAAGGCCCAGTTCTTCCAAGATCCATCCCCACTTCTTTCTTAAGGTGCTTACATTGTCATTGTAAGCAGAATTATCCACTTCAAAGCTCATTGACTTCAATGGACTGGAAGGGGGTAACTGTTCAGGACTGCACTGTTAATTTTCAGGATCATGCCATCTACACCGCACTACCAGTTCATCATTAGTAGTGTCAAGGGATCTAAATTAGTAAGAGAACATTTTTCACTTCCTCAGTTGCCTGATGCTTGTTTAGTCTGTACACCCCTTCTTTTACCGTTTACCTAAGGGCTGAACTGGAGAGGTTGGGATCTCTACCATTTTTTTTATTGAAAATTTGAACAAAAACATTTGTCTTCCTGGCATCAGTACAAATGGGATACAGACTGCAAGTATTTTGCCATAGTGCTCCCCTTTCCTTATCCATTCACTTATCTCAACTTATAAGAGAGTTGCTTTCCTAGACTGTCTTGCTGTTGTTAAGTTGGAGGAAGCAGATGATGTTGTTAAACTGGAGGAAACATGATGAGAGGGAGGGCATCTTGGCCATCTTCTGGGCATGGAGTAGGGGTCACTGGGGGTGTGGGGGGAGGTTGTTGTGAATTTCCTGCATTGTGCAGGAGGTTGGACTAGATGACCCTGGCGGTCCCTTCCAACTCTACGATTCTATTATTCTGTCTCTTCTAGTTTTGCAGTCTTGCCCTACCTTCCTCCCAAAGCAAACATCAGTTTATTTTTTCACATTAATTGTATTGACCATACAGTCAGAAAAGCAGCACATACACTTTGAGATAGGGTGCTTTCACACAAGCTGAATATTGCACTTTCAATTCAATTTCAATGCACTTTGCAACTGGATTTTACTGTGTGAAATGGCAACATCCATTTGCAAGCCATTACTAAAGTGGATTGCGAGGGAATTATTCAGCATTAATTTAAATGGTGTGTGACTATAACTACCCTAGGACATCCATAATCCAGCATGCAGTAAACTGTGAGCAGGTGTTAGCAGTAGCTACCTGACCAGCTGCCATGTTGAATGCTGACACTGCACAGATAACAACACTACTTGACATTCTGTTCATTTTGAACACTGAGCAAATTGTCAAGGCAATCCTGAGGTGTGTGCTTGATACAGAATGGGTGCTGCATACAAAACAGATGCACTAGATAGATGTTTATTTTATTTTACTTCTTTTATACCCCACTTCTGTCCCTGATGGGGATCCAAAATGGCTGATAACATTTCCCCCTTGTCCATGTTATCCTCACAACAACCCTATGAGGTTGGTTAGGCCGAGAGTGCATAACTGGTCCAAAGTCACCCAACAAGCTTCCATGGCACAGTGGGGATTCGAACCTGGATCTCCCAGCTTCTGGTTTGACACTCAGACAGGTGTACTAGATTTATTTGATAGAAGGTAAATTCAAATGCCAGTAACCATTTTTGCAAAAATGTGTTCTTAAGTCAGAATAAAGAACACCTGTAGTTAAATTTCAGATCTAACACCCTACAGGGAAGGTATAAAATGCAGGTTCCATTTGAGATGTAGGGCACCTAAGAATCAACACTTTGTGAAGGTGCAAATTAAGCAATATATAGCGAAGATGATGGAAGAGACACAGGGATGGGGAGGAAAAGAGCAAAAAATGTTTAGATCCAATTTTGAACATCCAAAAAAAGCCCACTTCCTTGAGGTTTGAGGTTTCTGCTTTTAATTGGCAAACAAATTGCAGTCTGAACACAGGAGAGATTGAGCTTCAAAATTAGTCTTGAGTAGCCCCATTAAAGCCAACAGAAAGAGCCCTGAGGATTACTGCCTCATAGTACGCATGTGCAAGTTCCCAAACCTGAATATTTGTTGGCAGGACACTGATCAAGCAAAGAAAAACATAGTATGCCCCCAGCATTCCCTTGCTTTTGCATCACAATAATAATAAAAAACAATACCAAAAGGAAAACTTCTGCAAGCCTTTATTTCATAGAATCATAGCGTTGGAAGGAACTGTCACGGCTCGTGTCATTAAGGGGTCTACACTCTTAGAATATATCACTTACTAAGAAGTGAAGTTATCTTATTCAGCGAGACCTCACAGACAGGAGTCAGTGATAATTCCTACTACTGTAGGCTTTCTATTGAAGTGTGCCAGAAAATTTATAAACAATGGACTTCCTTTAAATAACATTTATTTCACATAATATATATATATGCATGTGAATATTTACATACTCTCAAAACATTTCATAAATATATTATGATATATGCAAGCAGTTTCAAACAATCTTTATAAGCAATTTCTGTTTCATAATATTTCTCTCTATGAGAGTTTAAACCTTTCAACTTGTATCTCTATTTCATTTAGTATACCACAGTTACAGAATCTTGTAAAAACATGGTTGGTGTATAATCATTACAGAATCCCTATCAAAACATGATTAACATAATGGGAGGGAAGATATGATTAGTAAAAACATCTTAAAATCATTTCAGTTATCATAGCAATATTTTAGGACAAAAGACATGCTTTTATCTTGCCATGTCATCTGTAAATCATCTTAACTTCATGGGAACTGAATTTATGTTCAGGATATTTATATGTTTCAATATGTGTTATCTTTACCCAATGCTGTGTGTAGAGGATAGAATTTCATAAGCTTCGTATTTAATCTATTCTATGTTTATGGACTTTTGATCATTGTTAAGATCAGGAATGCTACATACATGCTGAAAGTATGTGTGTATTTTCAGTCAGCAATGCAGAGCTTATGTGTTATGTATAATTCATTATGTGTAAGCTTAAGGCTGTATTAATGTTCTATGGAAGACTCAGTTATTCTCTGGCTTTGCCAATTTTAGAGAATATGTTTACTTGGTTAAGAGTCTCCATAAATAAGCCTAATAGGTTCTGTATATGTTTTACCGTATATACTCGCGTATAAGCCAAATTTTTCAGCCCAAAAAAAGGGCTGAAAAAGCCGAACTCGGCTTATACGCGGGTCAATACTGTAGAGGGGGGAGGGAGGAGGGAGGGGGGAACTTACAGCCACCGCCGCCGCCAGGCCCGTGCGCCTTTCCTCGGCTGGGAGCGGGCCGGGCCTGCACTGCTTTTTGCCGCCAGGAGCCCGTCAGGTAAGCCTGCGGGGGGGAGGGGTTATAAGCCGACCCTCGGCTTATACATGGGTGCCTAATTTTTCCCCATTTTTGGGGAGAAATTAGGCACCTCGGCTTATATGTGAGTCGGCTTATGCACGTGTATATACGGTATGTAAGCACTGCATTATATGTGCCTTGTGCATTAACACAGAAAACAGAGATCTTCCTTTCTCTTCAGGAATATCTCTGGCCTCTTACCCTGGGAAAGTTCTGAAGCCCTTCTATTATTTAGGAAAGACTTCTGAACAGATCCAGGGAATTATCTATATAGGATCTATATAGGATATACAATCCTCATGCCTGCCAGCATTTGGAAAGCCAGAGCAGGATCAGACAGATCTTCTTTGAGGTTCCATTAATCCTTGCTAGGATCAATTGAGGCTCAATATACCAAATATTGTGAAGATCCAATACACTTAGACTCCCATCTCCAAGGTAGAGTGCTAGGAGTTCTAAGATCTCCATCTTTGTCATGGAGCAGCCTGCCAGCATTTCACTTCAGATTCTAGCCTTTATGAGAACTAGAATTGCTGAACTGAATTCCCTTTCTAAAGGGATTTCTAGCTTTAGGCAAGAAGACTGTAAATCTGTTCCATAGTATGCAAGAGATGGTAAGAGAGTGAGGCCTGACAACTAGAATTGTCTTCCTTCAATCTTCTTAGGTTTTACATCTTTCAAGATGGAGAGAGCAAGGCCAGACAGCTGAAGCTGTCCTTCAGTTACTCTCTGCCTTCTGGCAGTTTGGTTCTGGCTTTTATTCTCTCAGACCAGCGGTCATCTGAGCTGAGAGACTAGAAGCTTCTGCCCTGGGTTGCTACTCTAATACCTATATCCCTACAATTGGCCACACATGGTGGTGTGCCATTGTCACTTGGTCTGTGAAGAAAGCATTACCATGTTCTTGGCATTGAGTCATAAAGTTCACAAGTGCAAGGTTACCATCTGTTATACTGTTTGAAGACTAGGTCTGAATCATTAGATTAGCATTATTGGTAGCATTATTCTTTCTTCGTACGGCAGCTATCAGAGGGGCTAAACTCCCAGGCAGAAATGACCTTCTTGTTAGTGTCAAGAAGAGGCGAAGCACCTCGGATAAGTGATGCTGATATTCTTCCAGACACAACAATCAAACAGGCAACATTGCATATCATAACCTTGTAGTCTTGTAGTTTATTTATCTCAGAATACTGAGAATAGTCTTAGCCAGCAACTCAATAACATCATGACCTTTATTCTACTTTATTTACTACATCAACAATTCTGTTCAGAGAAATAAGTCTCTATAAACCTTTTTGTAAACCTTTACTTTTATGCTTTACTCATGAGATTCATAGGGAAACCACAGGTACAGGCTCCCTATCACTCAAGCCGGCAACAGAACCACCAGGGTCATCTAGTGCAATCCGTGAACATGTGAACACATGAAGCTGCCTTGTACTGAATCAGACCTTTGGTCCATCAAAGTCAGTATTGTCTGCTCAGACCGGCAATGACTCTCCAGGGTCGCAGGCAAAGGTCTTTCCCATCACCTACTTGTCTAGTCCCTTTAACTGGAGATGCCAGGGACTGAACCTGGGATCTTCTGCATGCCAAGCAGATGCTCTACCACTGAGCCATGGCCCCTTCCCATAAAGCACAATGCAGGAAATTCACAACTACCTTCCCCCCACACCCCCAGTGACTCCATGCCCAGAAGATGGTAAAAAAATCTGGCCTGGAGGAAAATTGTTTCTGGACCCCAAAGTGGCGATTGACATTTCCCTGGGCATGTAAGAAAGGGCCACGAGAGCCAAACACTAACACAACTCTTCCTGCCTTCCCTTTCAAGAACAGGAATTTAACCACACAGTTGCTTAAAGACAGAGAGGTAAGTAATAAACTCTGAATTAACGTAATAAACTAAAGCTCCACTTATAGGTAAAATAGAATATTTACACCTTTGCTCAATATGTATATAATGGCCAGTACACATATGATGTTCCTATGATGCCACTTTTCTAAAAATATTAACTTTCCCAGAAAAGAGAAGGGCATGATTGTTACCGTGTATCCCAGAATACCATTTAGTTTGTTCCAATTTTGGAATGAATTATATAGCGCACCTCTTCATACATTTTTGCTGAACTTCATATCTTTTACATACATTTTTAATATAGATACACTTCATAACTTTCTTATGGTACGATTATTACTTTAAACTTTCATTTTAAAGGAATGTTGAACTCAGATAGTCAGGGAGTGACAATGCTTCCCTTTGCTTTTTTACGCCTTTGAGTGCCATGATTCCCCAGATATTTTCTCCCAAGTAGGTCCCCTCCATAGAATTTACTTTTAAACAAATGTTTAGCATTCCATCCTATAGGTCAGTTTGTCAAAGGCAAAGATATCTTAGATCTAAACTGCACAGAAGACACATGGATAATTAGAGTTGTCAGCTCCGGGTTGGGAAATACCTGGAGATTTTTGGATGGAGCCTGAGATGGCAGGGTTTGGGGAGTGGAGGGACTTCAATGCCATAGAGTCCAATTGCCAAAGCGGCCATTTCGGCTGGAGATCAGTTGTCATAACAGGAGATCTCAAGCTAGTACCTGGACGTTGGCAACCCTATGGATGCTGATGAACAGGAAGAGGTGCTTAACCATTTCCCATCCTAACACAGGTGGGGAAGCAGCTGAAGAGAGCCAATTTGAGTAGAAAAATGGCAGGAAGGGAAAGGCTCAAGCAGTTTAGCGCCTTTTACTCTTCTGCTCAAGGACTCAGCCTTTGCAGCTACTTTTCAGTTAAAAAAAATACTGGGAGCCTGTTCATGCATGTCAATGACGAATCTGTGTTGCATTATGTTAGGGTTGCCAGGTCCCCCCTGGCCAGCAGCGGGGGATGGGGGATACATTTGCCACATCCAGGATGGGAAACTTCTGGAGATTTGGGGATGGAGTCTGTGGAGGACAGGTACCTCAGTGGGGTACAATGCCACAGAGTCCACCCTCCAAAGCATCTATTTTCTCCAGGGAAGCTGATCTCTGGAGTCGGGAGATGAGCTGTAATTCCGGGGGATCCCCAGGTCTTACCTGGAGGCTAGCATCACTAACCTATGTTAAGGTTGCCAGGCCAGGCTGGCAGGAGGGCTTGGTTGGGGACATGGGGGTGGGCATGATGTCAGAAATGTTGCTGACAACATTGTACCTGGAAGCGGCAAAAGGTAGCTCTAGGAATCATAGGCAACAGTTACTCTTTTGAGGGAAAAAGGTATCCCACTGGCACTTGGATTAGGTATAGCAGGAAGCCTGGCAAGCCTACATCTAAGCTGAACTTACAAGGCTCGTTGCCTCTTTTGCATAAGAACATAATTGTAGAATTCACTGCTAGACTATTGCTGGATCAGACCAGTTGTCCATTTAGTTGAGCACAGTTGCCTACCAGTTGCCCTGGAAGTAGGGTTGCCAGGTCCCTCTTCGCCACCGGCAGGAGGTTTTAGGGGCACAGCCTGAGGAAGGCGGGGTTTGGGGAGGGAAGGGACCAGTGCCATAGAGTCCAATTGCCAAAGTGGCCATTTTCTCCAGTTGAACTAATCGTTATTGGCTGGAGTTCAGTTGTAATAGCAGGAGATCTCCAGCTAGTACCTGCAGGTTGGCAACCCTACCTGGAATGGCAACAGACAGGACCCAGTGGCCAAGGCCATCTCCTGATGTTGTCTGCTAGTACTGGTACTCAAAGATTTGTTGCGTCTGAACATGGATGCTCCTTTTTGTCACCATGGTTTGCAGCCATTGATGGACGTTTTCCCCATAAATCTGCATAATTCCCTTTTAAAACCATCTATGCATCTGACCATCACTATGTCCACTAGAAGTGAATCCCACAATTTAATTACTCATTTAGTAAATAAGTATGCCCTTTTGTCTGTCTCGAATGTCTTGCCCATCAACTTGATTGGGTGCCCCAGGGTTCTAGTACTATAGGAGAGGGAAAATAAGTTCTCTTTATCCACTTTTTCCACCTCTGTGGAGATCTGCATTCATGCTGCAGTATTCAAGCCCAGAGATCTGGATATACCCATATCTTTCTAAAGTAGAAGCTGGGAAGGTGTATACTGTCCATTTCTCTGCTTCATCAAGGATTAAGCCTATTAAAATCAGGAGGTAGTAAATTCCCACTAGTTAAACATTTATCACAACCTCTGATGTTAAATCAAGTCAGCTTCTGTGTGCTTTTCTTGACCTGCATATCAAAGATCTTGCTGCTGGAGACAGTTTTTCAAGCCATATTTGCTGCCCCAGGGCTAACTTGCGGAGGAAATTTGATTAATCACATTAACTCAAAGGTATGCTGAACAATTAACTTTTTTATTAAACATTATTAGAATGAACTATATGAATTAACTTTATTAGAAAATTACTATTGATTGGAAAATATGCGGCCACAACTTTATTGGCACCAGCTGCGATAGCCTTGGCGCAGCATGGGAGCTGTACCAGTAACAACCTCCGACCCCATGTGGAGGAAGAAATAGCCCTGCCACCGTGGTCCCAGGGTGGTGACCCTGGGATGACGGTACTGGGATTTTCACCCAGACGTGAGACCCTAGGTGAATTCCCACGCCACTTGGGGGAATAGCTGCCTGCCCCCTCTTTGGGCAAGTTTACCCCGAGCCAATTCCCCAACACCCCTTATTGGGATCCCCTTAAACCTGAGGAAAGGGGCATGCAAGCCGCTTCCCTCAATAAACTGGGTACAGCCCCATGCTCCACCGCCAAAGTTGTGATGAATAAAATTGCAACTATAGGGCGGGGGGGGGGGGACAAAACCGGAGACGGACTGAATCCTCTGGGCAAAGTTCACCCATTTTTATCCTCCTCAGGAGGACCAGTGGGAAAACTGCTCCCTCAGCTCCTCCCAACCCCAGCTCCTCCTCCCGGCCAGAGCTTCTTGTCCCATTGGCTCATTTAATTGGAGCCGAGGGAGGCTATTGGCCGGGCGGGGAGCCCTGGGCCGGCACAAGGCCCAGGCACCAGGCAGTCACCCGGGGCCAGCACGAGGCCCCGACACGAGGCAGCCGCCCGGGCCAGCACAAGCCCCAAGCACGAGTTGGCTGCCTGGCGCCAAGGGGCCCGTGGCCCCAAACTCAACCTCCGCCGTGCTTCCGCCCCAATTTCCTCCCCAGCCCGGGCTGGCAAAGGAGGCTCCCGCCAACCCAGGAACCTCACCTTCACACATTTTCTGTGGATTTGTTTTTGCTCTATACTGATTAGGGAAACACTATTTGTCTCTAGCAGGCCAGCAGCTTACTAATGATTTCCTCCTATTAGTATAATAGCAGGGATGAGTAATCAGCAATCTTAGTAGCAGGGATCAGTAATCTAACTGGACTCAGTTAATCAAACAAGTAGAGAAGCGTAGTTCGCTGAGTCCAGTGAATTCATATTGTATCAACATCTCCCCTTGTACTACTCGAGTACCAGAATGTTTATGTTACAGTGACCATCTAAATTGTTCCAGAGGGGTAGTTATGTTAGCCTGCGGCAGCAAAAATAAACAGGAATCTAGAGGCACCTTTAAGACTAACGTGTTCCTTAAACTGCCACCTGGGAACTGCAGCTTGATTCAGTAAGTCCTGCAGTGCAAACTGATCACATGCAAGCACCAAAGGCATACATACATCAGCCATTTAGCTTTTTAAAAATACTGCTCAGCAGGTCTGTAAAGTATAGGCTATTTATTTATTTATTTATTTAATTTATACCCCAGTTTCCCCCCTAGTAGGGACCCAAAGGGGCTTACAACAATCCTTCTGAAATTCTTGTTTAAAAGGGAGAGGCTCAGTCATTTTCTTGCTTGTTTCTATACAGGGTCTTGTTTCCCATGCTGCAGTCAGAAGGCTTTAATTGTGCCATGAGGTTACCATTTAAAACTAATATGTTTCCTAAGCAATGTGATTAAGAGTGACAAAACATAGCTGGAAATGTCTTCTTCTTACAGGACTAGAGTTAGGTTGCTTGATTGTATAGCTTCACTGCTATATTGTGTGATGGGACCTATTAACAAGTAACTCTAAATTAGGGTTGCCAAGTTCCTCTTCACCACTGGTGGGAGGTTTTTGGGGTGAAGCCTGGGGAGGGCAGGATTTGGGGAGGGGAGGGGCTTCAATGCCATAGAGTTCAATTGCCAGAGTGGCCGTTTTCTCCAGGAGAACTGATCTCTATCAACTGGAGATCAGTTGTAATAGCAGCAGATCTCTATCTAGTACCTGGAGGTTGGCAACCCTGCTCTAAATTTTTTTCTAAATCCTGATATCACATGTAGCTTGTACACTACTGGCTAATACTGAAGAATATAGCTTAAAATATTATGTAAGGCAAAGCAATTAGCCACAATCGCAGAGCCTCAAGAGCACTGCTTTAATGAGTTCCAAAACATTTATAAGCCTACATAGTGATTTATCCTCTTACAAGTATTGCTTCTCCCCCAGACCGGAACATCACTGACATGGGGAGGATCTCTAGAGTTGCCTCCTTTGAAAAGGCCCAGACTTCTCACATTATCCTGGCAGTACATTATCTTGTTGTAAAACACATTTTATTGGGTTCCTTCTCACTGGAAGAAAGACAGGTGATGAGCATTTAAAGAAATTAATAAATCCTGCAAGTCCAAGGAAGAAGCTCATTGCAATGGCTACCACAGTGCTGATATAACTAGGGTTGCCAGGTCTCTCTTCGCCACCAGCGGGAGGTTTTTTGGGCGGAGCCTGAGGAGGGCAGGGTTTGGGGAGGGGAGGGACTTCAATACCATAGAGTCCAATTGCCAAAGCGGCCATTTTCTCCAGGTGAACTGATCTCTATTGGCTGGAGATCAGTTGTAATAGCAGGAGATCTCCAGCTAGTACCTGGAGGTTAGCAAACCCAAAATAGCAGCAAAAATCAAGCATACAATATTAGTGCAAAATTCAACTTGTTCAATTTAGGCATATGTAACCATTCAATTATGTATTCATTATTTGTACAATGACATCAAAATAAATCATAAACAACTTGTAAAACGCGCTGTTGAATCACAAGTGTTTGAAAATAAAGCCAAAAATGTTTTTCGAGAATATATCGCCAACTTGCGCCAAGGAGACATTTCAGTGCAGTCACAGTAGCGTCTAAGCTTTGTTGATGTAAATAGCAATTCTCTTCTGTTGCTGTTTTGTGGAGTACAATAACTCGCATGAGTGGCAATAGTAGATCATAACGTGATACAGGGGGCCAGATATTCCCTGTTTCGACCACTAGGGGGTCTTCATCAGCTGCCAACTCGGCTGTATAGTAACACGCTCCTGCATTGGATGGGATCAAATGTCCTCAAGTGCTATTTTAAATGCCCAATGAGTAAAATGTTCATTTGCCTTTTCATTTTTCTCTCTATTTAATTTGGAGGGGGAACTGAAATCACTGTTTGTCTGTGTGGGTGAGTGTGAAGTGCAGTCAACATTTGTCTAGGGCACTAAAAATCCTTGGGCCAGGCCAGCTTGAAATGTACAAACCCTGTGTCCAAATAAACCCACATTAATAACGGCTGGTATTTTGCCAGTATCAATGTATACAAAAGCAGGTATCGCCTCTCAGAATTCAGGACAGGGCTATGTAGACAGAGCTGGCTTGATTCGCATTTTGTTCTACTGGCTCAAAGATGGGATAAAGTAAATGAGCAGCAATCTGGGACAGAGATGAGACTTGACCATGGAAAAATCTGCTTTTCGCTCCAAATGCTAGAATCACCAGAGATGGGCAGAGTCTTTGTAATATGCAGCCTTCTCTGTACATAGAATCATAGAGTTGGAAGAGACCACCAGGGACATCAAATCCAACCCCCTGAACAATCAGGAAATTCACAACTACCTCCCCCCCCACACCCCTAGTGACCAGAAGATGGCCAAGATGCCCTCCCTCTCACCATCTGCCTAAGGTCACAGAATCAGCATTGCTGACATACCCCACTTGTCATACATAAACCTTTATTGGCATAATAACAGCATTATAGCATGCATTAATACAACCCCACTTGTCATAATGATGGACATTTTGCTGGTGTATAATGCACTAGTAGTATCCCTCTGTGTTTATTTGGGTTTTTCCCTGTCTTTCTACAACTTAAGGGAAAGATAAATTCTCTTTAAAAAGTTCCCAAAATAAGTTCTTTCCCCCTGCCTAGCAGGCAAAGAAGGCTAATGTCTCCCTGCTGAAAGCATTAACTGATTGCATTGTTGCTTGAGCACAGCAGCTGTCCTTATACATTTAGACTCCCAGTGACAACAAAATTAAGGCAACCTTCCCCCCTGTTAGGCAATAAAATGATTTTCTTAACTTCTCCGGGAAGTTAGAGTTGCAGGGAAGAACAGGTGCAAAGAAGGGAAGTCTTTCAGTGCCCTCATCTTTGACGCAGCAGAAAACTGGCTCCCAGTTCCTTATGGACAAAGGGCCAGAGTAATTGTCACCCATTTTTAGCTGCAGAAAAAGAACAATCAAATACTGGGAGAGCGCTGAATAGTCTATGTAGTCAGCAGTTATATATAATGCTCCTATTTTTATTTATCTATACAATGAAGTATTTATCTTTGTTTTTTTGAGGGGAGGACAGCTACACAAATAAGTGCTATTCCAACTAGGGATTTGTGCTCAGATATATCTGCCCAAATTATATACCTGAAAATACCTTATTGGCATTTGGGGGGTATATTTGGGAATGTGGAGTGCTATTCGCGATTCTCAAGAATACTGGTATTCAGGTAGAGTTGCCAACCTCCAGGTACTTCCTGGAGATCTCTTGCTATCACAACTGATCTCCAGCTGATAGAGATCAGTTCACCTGGAGAAAATGGCCGCTTTGGCAATTGGACTCTATGGCATTGAAGTCTCCCCTCCCCAAACCCCCCTTCCCAGGCTCCACCCCAAAAACCTCCCACCAGTAGTGAAGAGGGACCTGGCAACCCTATATTCAGGTCCCGTATATTTCCGGAAATATTGGGGAATATCTGGGGCTACCTTTTTAAGGATACGAGACCTGGCAAATATTCAGGTGTGAAATTAGCCTTCTTCTAGTACTCCTGAACACTGAGAATGAAAATGAATGTGTTCACTTTAAGGCATTACCACACTGGAACCACCTTTCCAAATACTGGAGACATGTGTACATATGTCACAAGAACAATTTTTTTAAAAAACAACACTTGTATATTTAGGTGTTATTCTCTCATAGGACTCAAAATGGACTTGAAACAATGGCTTTTTAAAGGGTTTCTTTTTTTTTACCCTTTCTTCCTACAGAGTCTGAAGTTTCATTTCAATAGATACTTAAAAAAAGAAAAAGAAATTCCCAAGTCATCATTTTTAGCAGAAAAACTCAGACACTAGGGTTGCCAGTTCTATGTTGGGAAATTCCTGGAGATTTGGGGGTGGCACTTCGGGAGGGTGGGATTTGGGGATGGGAGGGACCACAGCAGAGACGTGAGGCCATAAAATCCACCCTCCAAAGCAGCCATTTTCTCCAGGGGAACTCATCTCTGTAGTCTGGAGATCAGTTGTAATTCCAGGAGCTCTCCAGACCTCCCCTGCAGATCTCAATGCCTCACCTGGAGCTTGGAAAGCCTAGACATGACATTGCACAAGGTGCCAAAGCATACTGATTTATCCTTCCTTTATTCCTTGTGTGCCCTAGTTTGTTGTTATAATCCATAAATAAATATGCTTTGGCATTTTGTGCAACTCCTGGGTAATTTCTCCCCAATCCAAATTTCCAGGTTCCACGGTACCCTACACTCTTAAAAGCTTGAACAAGTTGATTTCTCTTATTCTGTCCCCCCCCCCCCACTCCATCGCCTCGGTCTCAATATTCTGAAAGTCAAGCACCTGCTCACTCCTTATCAGGCCATTTTAGGAAGAGTTGCTTAAATTACAAACAGTTTCCTTCAAGCTCAGAGAGCTCTCCACATTTACTGAAATGTCTGTTTGTTTGCAGGTGATCTTTGGGTTGCCAGCTCCGGGTTGGGAAATACCTGGAGATTTTTGGGGTGGAGCCTGAGGAGGGTGGGGTTTGGAGAAGGGAAGGACTTCAATGGGGAATAATGCCATAGAGTCCATCTTTTCTGTCATCCAGAGATCAGTTGTAATAACGGGAGATCTCCAGCTACCACCTGGAGGTTGGCAACCCCAGTGATCTTCTTGATACGCATGTGGCTGTCAGGTTTTCTATTAAGGGGAATGTTAAAATTGTAGAGGTAGAAGAAATGTCGAAAGGGCTCTAATTCTTTACCAGGAGCCACCACTCTAAACACCAACTATAACACACTGGTCAGTAAGTAGAAGACTGTTAGAACTAGTGGCATCTTGAACACTAGGGCTTGGATTCTTAGACTGGCTTCTGCTTTTATTACACCTATTTCCATTGCAGGTATGGTCCCTTGCTGCAAAGCACTGTTCTCCTGCTCAGAGCTTCCACTCATGCAAAACCAATATTTTTTAAAGAAGAAGAAGAGTTGGTTTTTAAATGCCGACTTTGTTTACCACTTAAGGGAGACTCAAACCAGCTTACAATCACCTTCCCTTCCCCTCCCTACAACAAGCACCCTGTGAGGTGGGTGGGGCTGAGAGAGTGTGACTAGCCCAAGGTCACCCAGCTGGCTTTGTGTGTAGGAGTGGGGAAACAAATCCAGTTTGCCAGATTAGCCTCTGCCACTCATGTGGAAGAGTGGGGAATCAAACCAGATCAGAATCCACCACTCCAGATCACCGCTCCTAACCACTACACCACACTGGCTCCCAGGGCCAAAGAAACACCTAGTACTGAACAAGTGTGCTTTGCAGCAAAGAACTGTCTTTGCGATGGATGGGGTGCAGAGCAACTGGGAAAAGGCTTAGGCACAAAACCTAGGAGACCTGAGTCTGCTCATAACTTACAGCTTACACATGTGAAATCCAGCCCTGTTCACTGTTTAGCGAATGTGCATGTGCAATCCTTGTACAATGTATTTTGTATTTTTCTTTATACCTGTGTTGAGTAATTCTCTTGTTAGATTCTGCTCATGTACAGCTGAACGTGTGATTTTAGCTCCACATTTATTCAGGTATTGGTTCCCAGGTTGTTGTTGTTTTGTAAAATGAACATGTGTTTGCTCTTTCTGACAAACAGATTTACAAATGTGCAGAATGTATGTCCATTCACTGTAACCTGTAAACAGGGTTTATATGTACAGTATACACTTGATTTTTCTTTTTTTACATTGTATCTCTCTCTTTAGTACTGGGTGTATTTGTAACTTTGCTTGTAGAAAACTAAAGCATTTATTCGTTTAAAAAGGTAAAGGTAAAGGTCCCCTGTGCAAGCACCTGGTCATTCCTGACCCACGGGGTGACGTCACATCCCAACGTTTCCAAGGCACTTTGTTTATGGGGTGCTTTGCCAGTGTCTTCCCCAGTCATCTTCCCTTTACCCCCAGCAAGCTGGGTACTCATTTTACCCACCTCGGAAGGATGGAAGGCTGAGTCAACCTTGAGCAGGCTACCTGAAACCAACTTCCGTTGGGATCGAACTCAGGTTGTGAGCAAAGCTTGGACTGCAGTATCCTCACGTTTCATTCAACATCTGTACAGCTGTATGTGTGATTCAAACCACCTTTATCCGAGCGCTGCCTTGATTTATCTAAGTACTGCCCCATACACTGTTGTTGAACAGATGTGCACATGTACATGCAGGATGTACATTCTTTCACTGTAACGTATAAACAGGGCTATAGAATACCTGGGAGGGAAAGCAGCATGGTATAGTTCAACCTTGTCAGATCTTGGAAGTTAAGCAGGGTCAGTACTTGGAAGGGAGAACTCCAAGGAAGACTCTGTGGAGGAAGGCAATGGCAAGCCATCACAGCTTCTCACGTGACTTAAAAGCTCCTTGCTGGGGTTGCAATAAGTCGGCTGCAACTTCACTGCACTTTACGCGCACACACACAGAATACCTGGGTTCAAAATCCTACTCAGGATCAATTAACATGTTATGACAATATTGAGCCCCACATAGATACATAGTATATATATTTTCTTTTGAAGCCTATAATATACTTTATTTTTATTTAGTTTACAAAATTTGTATCCCACTATTTTCCCTCACAAGGGTGACAAAGCAGGTTAACTTTGGGGCTACTGTTTTATTCCACTGCACGTTCACCTTGGGGATACTATTTTGTTCCACTGCATGTTCACAATTCAGGCCAGCTTTCAAGAGCCATGCTTGCTTTTAAGTCCCTGTAGTATGTTTCCACAGGAAGTGCACCGCAAGATAAACTCATTGTATTCCTGTAAGCTCTTGACCCATCGAACCAGAAATCACCACAGAGACAATCAGATTCCAAGCAGATGGCTTTACTGGTCAAATAGGCAATACAGTGCATTGAAGGCAAGATGACAGCTATAGTTTGTCTTGCCCGTTATTTGGCAATATAAGGCAGAGAAATGGCGGGAGATTACAAAGCATAAACAGAGCATTATTTCCCAGGAGTAGCGTTCCCAGGCTTTGGTATGTGTAGCCGTCCTTGAAGTCTGGACGGTTCAGCAGAGAAACGAAAAAAAACATCTAAACCGAGATAACAGCCTGACATCCTGCCCCCCTTAAGGCCCCCTCCCATCCGGCAAGGGGGCTGGTCTGTCCGGGTAGGCATTGTGAAAGGCGTTGATGAGTTTGGGGGTGGAGACATCCCGTGCGCGAACCCATTCGTCATAGGCAGGGGGGAAGTGTTTCCAGCGGATCAGGTATTGCAAGGCCCCGTGGTATATGCGGGAATCTAGGATTTTGGAGACTTCGAAATGTTCTTCCCCCCCCCACCATTATGGGTTGGTCAGGAGGCTGCTCCGGGTGCCATTGTGGGGAAGCAACATGGGGCTTTAGAAGGCTGATATGGAAAACGGGGTGCACACGCCTCAGAGTTTTGGGGAGAGACAGTTCCACCGTGACAGGATTTATGAGGCGGGTGATGGGAAATGGGCCAATGTATTTAGTACTGAGCTTATGGCATGGACGGGTGGAACGCAGGTTCTTGGTGGAAAGGTATACCAAGTCACCCACTTGCAGGTCCCTACCGGGGGAACGATGCTTGTTAGCCTGCGCCTTGTATTTGCGCTTGGCTCGGTCTAGGTTGCTAACCAGCCAGGGCCATGTTGTACGGAGGGTGTGTGCCCAGGAGGCAATGTCGGCATCCCCCTCCCACTCTGATCCTTCTATTGGGGTGATAGGACCAAAGTCCTGTCCATACACCGCATAAAACGGGCTGAAACCTGTGGACTGATGTACAGCATTATTGTAGGCATATTCTGCAAAAGGCAACAGTTCCACCCAGACATCTTGGTGGTAATTGACATAACAGCGCAAATAGCATTCAAGTACAGCATTGACACATTCGGTTTGACCATCCGTTTGGGGATGGTATGCACTAGACAATCCCTGCTCCACCCCCACCAATTTGAGAAAAGCTTTCCAAAACTTAGCAAAGAAACTACTTCCGCGGTCGCAGATTATCTTGCGCGGAAACGAATGTAGTCTAAAGATATGTGACACGAAGAGGCAGGCCAACTTCTGAGCGGAGGGGATCCCCGCACATGGAACCAAATGTATTTGCTTAGAAAATAAGTCAGTGATAACCCATAACACAGTTTTTCCCCCGCTGAGAGGGAGATCCGTCATAAAATCCATAGCAATCACTTCCCAGGGTTTGCTGGGTATTTCAAGTGGTTGCAGTAGTCCTGGGGGCTTGCCTTGAGATCGTTTGACTGTGGCGCAAACAGGACAGCTGCGAATAAAAGAGTCAATGTCAGAACGCATCCCCCCCCACCAAAATTGTCTGCGCAACAGGTGAAGGGTCTTTAGGAACCCAAAGTGTCCAGCTGTTTTCACTCCATGAGCCAAGTGTAAGACGTCTTTTCGGAGCGCTTTGGGCACATATAATTTCGAGTCTTTATACCAAGAGCCTCCTTGTTCGATTACACCAGGAGGCAGGGTTTGAGCAGAGCGTTCCATAAGGCATTGTTCCCGAAGGGAATTTAAGAAAGACTCGGAGATGGGAACCCCCCCTTGTTTACGGTGGTAGTAGGAGCAGTTATGGGGGTTGACGAGGGGGAAGCGCTTACGTGTGGTGGTGTGCAGACTGCAGGCGGCTGGGCGGCCGGTTGGGTTGGAAGAGCTGGAGCGTCAGCTATCGTGTGCTTCCGTTGTGGGGGCAGCTGGGCGGCCGGTAGGGCTGGAGGAGCTTGCGCGCCGGCTGTCGTGTGTTTCCGCTGGGGCAGTGTTTGGGATCGGGTTTGTACAGCAAGTACGGGCAGAGCTTCTCTTTGCGCTGGCATAAATAAAGAGTCTGTTGGCCGATCGAGTTTAGCCGGGTATTGAGGCAACTGGGAGAGAGCATCTGCGAGAACGTTTTGTTTTCCAGGGACATGCTTCAGGACAAAACGAAACTGAGCAAAGAATTCCGCCCAACGTTGTTGTTTCGCGGATAACTTATGGGTTCCTGTGAGGGCGGCCAGATTCTTGTGATCGGTCCAAACTTCGAAGGGGACTTGAGACCCTTCCAGGAATTGTCGCCATAGAGTAAGCGCATGGTGAACGGCCGAGGCTTCTTTCTCCCAAATGGGCCAGTTCAATTGGGAGTGCGCAAATTTCTTTGAGAAGTAAGCGCAGGGGTGAAGGAGACCATCTGGTCCTCTTTGGAGCAGGGCCCCTCCCATAGCTACGTCGGAGGCATCGACTTGTACAATGAACATTCGATTTGGGTCTGGGTGCCGTAGCACAGGTTCCGATGTGAAAAGGCGTTTGAGGGCTACAAAGGCGGTCTGGCATTGATCAGTCCACAGTATCTTAGCGGAGGGTAATGTAGCAGAGCTTCCTTTACCCTTGGTTTTCAGAAGGTCGGTGATGGGCAGCGCTATTTGGGCGAAGTTAGGGATAAATCCGCGGTAGAAATTAGCAAAGCCCAGAAACTGTTGTACTTGCTTGCGGTTGGAGGAAGGAGTCCAATCGAGGACGGATTGGACCTTGGCCGGGTCCATGCTAAGGCCATGGTGGGAGATTATATATCCCAAGAAAGTTATTTTGCTCTGGTGAAATTCGCATTTAGCCAACTTTGCAAAGAGTTGGTGATTGCGCAGGCGGTGCAGAACCTCTCGGACCAAAGTGACGTGCTCGTCCATGGTTTTTGAATAAATAAGAATGTCATCCAAATAAACTACCACCCCGCGGTACAGTAAATCATGGAGGATTTCGTTGATGAGTTGCATGAAGACCCCCGGGGCACCTTTTAACCCGAAGGGCATCACAAGGAATTCAAACATTCCAAAACAGCTAGAGAAGGCAGTGAGGGGTTCGTCCCCTTCGCGGATACGGACGCGGTAGTAGGCTTCTACTAGGTCCAATTTGGAGAATATACGTCCCTCTTGTAGTTGCCCCAAAATATCTGAAATTAGCGGTATAGGATAGGCGTTGGCTTGAGTAACTGCATTGAGTTTTCGGAAGTCAATGCAGAGGCGCAGGTCGCCCTCCTTTTTTCGGACGAAGAACGCGGGGGCTGAGTTGGGAGCATTCGATGGGCGAATGAACCCTCTGGCAAGGTTTTTGTCCAAAAAGTCCCGTAGTACAGTGCGCTCGGAAGTGCTCATAGGGTAAATCTTACTCTTGGTTAATGTGCAGTCCTTCACCACCTCAATAGCACAGTCAGTGGCCCGGTGGGGGGGGTAAGGCATCACATTCTTTAATGTTAAAGACATCCGCAAAGTCCTGGTATACATCAGGTAGGGACGGCGGTGATGGGACATCGGAGATTAATGCCGGAGCGGGTGGAGACAGCACCGCAACTTGCTGTCGGTGCTGGTCGCATTTGGGGTTGGCAAAGGAGATAGTGTTCGTCTCCCAGTCTATACTGGGACTATGACCTTTAATCCAGTTAATTCCCAGGACCACTTCAAATCGGATAGGGGCTATGGTAAAGTCTATTTGCTCCCAGTGGGAGCCAATACCCATCGCCACCCCTATAGTGCGATGATCAACTGGGCCCCCCTTGAAATGGCTCCCATCCATTTGGGCAAATTGGACGGGGGCTGGTGTTAGCCAAAATGCCCGGTTATGAATTGTTATATGGGGAAATTAGCGAATCAATAACCGGCAATGGGCATAACTTGAGCTGGGATGCAACCTTTGTCTACCAGAGTCCATACCATGACCAGTAAAGAGGCAGGAGCAATGGAATTAGGTTAAAAGTAATTTACTCAGATTATATGTTCACATGCACATACAAAACTACACATACACATCACACAACATACAGAGTCTAGGAATCAAAGAGAGGAATAGAGACTTTTGCCATGTGGCAGGCAGAGGAAATATACTGCACCTCTCTTGCAGATTAGTTGTCCGTCCTGAATTCCATGCAGCTTTGGGGGATAAAAAGGGGACAAGGGGGGGCTAGGTGTCCAAGCATGAACACCCCCTCTGGCAGAGTGCCAGGCAGTATGGAGGGGAAGGCCCAAGGGAGAGAGAGAGCGAATGGGCTCAGAGCACCCCAATTATACTGTTTTTCTGGGGGCGGGGAGGAGGGTTTAACCCCTCCTAGGTTCCCAGGGGGCAAAAGGGTGACAACAGACTTAATCTGTGGGGTAGTGAGAATTTGGAAATCTATTATAATTCCAATGGCTTTTGCAATCCCAGGAGAAGTCAGGAGTCTCACTGATTGGCTTAATGGCTTGAAACAAAAGGTGCGATCGCTGCTAATGTCTGGAGATCGTTGCTGAAGAGCGAGTCATTGTTATCTTAATGTCTGCTGAATGGCTTTGCTGAACTAGTCCGATGTTGCAAGAGGGGGGGGTGCTGGTGCAGGCTACATGCCTGGATATTCCCTACAATATGGCTTTCACTAGAGCAGGATACACAGGAACATGGTTGCCCTCTGGTTTGCTGGAGGGACTACTTTGGCTGCTGCTCTTTGACTGCTGGTTTCGAGGGATGAAGAGAAGTCCTTTCCATGGCAGCACAGGCTTGGCACTTGGTCTGGAGAGGCTGCTGCACACATCTGCTGGGGTTGCCATGACCAGTCCAGAAGATTGGCAACCCGTTAGGCTACAGTTCCCCCCCTTGTTGACGTCGACACTTGTAGTGGAGATGTCAACACAACTGGAGAAGACGACCTGGATACCTGCTTGAAGACCTTGATTGAAGATGCATAAACCTGAGATGCACAAGCCAAAGGGGTCTGGGAACCATTTGACTAATCTAAAACCAGGCCAGGTTAAAAAGGGGACTGCCTATGGAACTCAGTACACTTTAGAGAGGAATATGAATTCTTGAATTTGCAAGCCTATTTAAAACAACTACATTGGATGGCTCAATGCAGCAGGTTCAATTTTCAATACATTCAATACTGATAAACAGCAAATAAAGCAATGCTCTTACTAAGCTCAAATTACATTTCTAAACTATGAAACTAAAATAGTGAGATAGACTGCTGATGATTTGCTGAAGGTGCCTTGGAAAAGGAAAGAACAAACCAAAACATCACCCCCCCTGGAGTCCAAAAAGAGCTCAAAGTTCTACAGTCAGGGAAGGGTTAAACAAAATCTTAATGGTTGCTTTCAGCCGGCTGGAATTGACCCTTCTTCTCGAGGCAGTTTGGCTCGGGCACTGCACATCTCATTTTCATTCTTGATCATATGCTTTGCAAGAAAATGATTTTATTTGGAAAAAATAAAGACTTAAACCTCAAAGAAAATTCACACGGAAAGTGCATGTCTCTAGTTGTAGGGGACTAGGGTCTTATGCTTGAAAGGTTACTACACAATGATATAAAAACATATGGGAGATTCACAGACTTAAACTAGGCAAAACAAACATAGTGGCTCCAAGGGGCAGTCCCTTGCAGCCTGTATTGTACACATTGAAGAATATACATATGAAATCACCCCTCTCCCTCCTTGGCGGGAGCAATCAAAGCAGTGGCTGCTGGATCTTGGACGTTTTCCTTGGGGCATATCCAGGTCTGTCCAGGAGGTTGGCACAAGAGGGAGCCCTGCATATAAATATCAGCACAGGGTCCCACTTGAACCAGTTACAGCAATGCATAGATATGAGGGTTGCACAGAAACTGACTGCTACCCTGGCTATATGGGAGAGGGAGACACTTGGTTTTAAAGCAGAGATCCAGTTTTTTTTAATCATGCCTGGTTAGCAAGGAAAGATTTCTTAGTTGTTCCCTTCCCTGTGCATTCTTGCAAGCCCATTGTTGACTACCCTCCCTCCTTTGGCGACCTTTGGGGCACCTTGCCCGCAGGCTGGCTGCAGCAGGATTGTTGTTGACCAGGAGTCTCCTGCCTGGAGGTGGCATAGAGGAACAAGGGAGGAGCATACAGCAAGGAGTTCCAGCAGTAGTTGCGGGTGCTCGGGAGTAGAGGCTTGCATACTTAACAATATTACTTAGACACATTGATGGCTTGGGGGGGGGTGCTTTGCACTAACATTGCACCTTAAGGCAAGGCAAACAATCAAACAAAAACACTGAGGCGGAGAGAGCTGAATGCAGTCAGCTTTTCTGGTAGAAGGGTCCTGCAGGGAGAAATCTAGCAAAAAAAAAAAAAAGGCTAGCAGGCATACATAACTAGCAGTAGCTGCTAAGAGGAGAGTTGTGAGTCTAAAATAGAGCATGAAGACATTTTGTTCCTCTTTCCCTTGTTTCCCAGGGGAGGGAGTTCCTGGTTGCTATTAGGTTTCTTACTAAGCCGGCAGGTATTTATATGATAGACAAGTGTTGTTTGAGCAAGTTAGATCAGGGAGCAGCCTTATGCAGGCAACCATTAATAACCAAAGACAGTACACACATTGTAGTAAGCATAAAGCATTGAGGTTTCTTAAAGGAGAGAAAGTTGAACACTGTAAACAGAACAAAATTGGTGGGGGGTTACTCTTCTTCCCGGTTCTCCTGGTTGGTTGGCATGGATCAGAAAACAAGACTGTTAATGAATACAATGCAATGTGTATCACAAGATCACAAGAGGGGAAGGAAGAGACCCTTCCAGTGGCGGTTTGCTTCTCCACCCCCCCTTCATATCCCAGATAGCCTTGTTAGCATGCCAGGGAATGAAGGAGCTAGGTTGAAACAAACAAAAATCAGGGCTTTTCAAAATTCTCAAAAATAACTTAAAAACAGAAAAAAGATCAAAATCATACAACAATTCAAAAGAAAATGAACCCAGCTCAAAATCTGATATTTCTCTCTAAAAAAAGTCCAAAGTCAAAAACTTCAAATCAACTTCAAATCGAGTAAAAACTTCAACTCGACTTCAAATCAGGTACAAAAACTTCAAAAGATTTCTCAACTTTATAATAAAAAATTGATTATATTTCTTTCCTTTAAAGAGTTCCAAGTTCAAAAAATAACAGTGGTTCAAAAATAAAAAGTAGATTGAATATCTTCTCCCCCCCCCTCCTTTCCTCTGAATGCATGAGGAGGAAAGGATTTTTTCCGTGAGGTGTACCCCGTGCCAGAAGGCTGTGTGGCACCACTGGGCATATGCAGAGTGCACTTTGGAAGCCGGGGTGGGTTCCAGTTTGTCTAAAGAGCGAGGGGAGGGAGAGCAATGCGGCTTCCCCTGTTCCTAATGAGATTTTGGTGAGTCTTGATACTCAGGGGTTATCCACACAAAAAATCGAATTCAAAACTGTTTACCAAATTAAAGCAAAAATCCATCTTTTAAAAATAGAGCACCTGGCTTTCTCGTTTAGTGAGGTCCTGGTGTGAGTTTGCTAAAACTGAGCAAATCACAAGGTTCCTGCAGGGGGAGGAATCCAAAAAAGGGACACAAGGCGATGGTGCCTTGGTGCTTGTGCAGAGCGCACTATGTACATTGAGCTGCATTAATGGGATCTGCCATGACAGGCCAGAACCAAAACGTGCAACTAAAATGAGAGCTTGGGGGCTGCTTCAGGGGGCTAGAGAGCCCGGGTTGCTGTTTTCCTGGAACCAACCCTAACATTTTGGAGGAACAAAAAATAAAAATTGGGGGGGGGGGAATCCTATTGCTTGGATTACAGATTATTACCATGTTGGATGAACTCATTCAGCTGCTGCATCATTTAGGATTGCAGCCCCACCTTATTTGTAGTCACCACTCTCAGACCATCTTATTCATGTACACTTCAAAACTCTTCACTGACCTTCTTATAACAATACAATCCTTTTTGGCCGCTGCTTATGGGCTGCAGTCCCAAAGCATTAGCCATCCTTTTATTTATTATATGCTAAACACCTTTTTTCCCCCCACACCATGTCAACATACTTTCACCTTCATGTTTCTCCAACACAGTAATAAAAGCTATAAAGGGAGCAGTGGGGGGAGGGGCAGAGCACGCGGGGCTCTCCCCTTTATTATTCACTTTTCACACACTTTACAAAAGGCAGAATCTAGGTTTACAAATATACTACCGTTTACTAAAGAGGAGACTTTTACTGCGCAGTAAAATTAACTTTATATGTATTCTACGAGCACATGGAAATAATTTTCTCTTTCTTTCCCAGGTACCTTGGGAAAGCATTCATACAGACACACATGCTAGTTTCATTTGCAAACATACAGGCACTTGGGGAGGCGCGCTCCCTTGCATATTTCCATTTGGTGCCCCATGCCAATTTTGCGCAAACCGCATTGTACTTTTGGGGAACCAAGGCAGATGTTTCTGTGAGATTGGCCGGATCTTCACAAAAGCATGTACCCTAAATATCGATTTATCATATTTACCACATACACAACTCTGTTTCCTGTAGGAGAAAAACACGTTACATAATTATCCTTTTCCTGTGCCAGATAGACTTCTCTGACCCAGGGAGGTTTCATTACAACTGCACATCATGACATACAAGAAAACTGCAAAATTTTCAAATAGAAAAATCATTAAACTAAAGGTGATCACCATGGGTTACCTGATTATAAGAAATATCTGCAGATTGCTAACAATAACACAAACTAGATCAATTAGGACAAGATAACACAGTTACACTTTCACTCATTCAAGAAAGAAACACAAAATTAGAGAAACCAAGAAGCTGTTCCACTAGGGTGCTTGTTTAGAACAGCTCTATAAATTTGTTTGCTGCAAAACAAAGTTGAAAACATTTGAACTATCAACAATAACTTAGAATGAATTTAAAACGTTAGACTCAAAGTAAAAGGATTAAAGCAAACTACAACACATTGTATTAGCTCTATCAGAACATCCATGTATATAAGGACCATAAAATCATGACACACGAACTATATTCCTAATGAGGTGGCATCTCTGTGACTGCACAGAGTTCCTTTTAGAAGACAGGCAGAGGAGTCTGTGTATATCCAAGTGAATTCTGTAAAGCAAGGATTAAACAAAACACAAATTCAAGACTTTGCCATGTTTGTGGTGGCTTCTTCCACCAGGGCTGTGGTCCTTTCCATGTATCGAGTGGGTCCAGTAAGAAAAAAGGTGTGTTCTGGACCCGTGCTTTCCAGCCTTTCTCTTGCATTAAGGGTGAATAGCTCTCCCAAATATGCTGCTTCCGTCCTGGGAGGCTCTGAGGCATAGTTTTTGCGTTGGTCCTTGAAGGTTCCACTTTGCATCCTCTCCCATTTAGGCTTGTAAGGTTGGGAAGAGGAGGAGGCTGACTTGAGTCAGAATTCTGGTCTGACTGAATGGCTGGTTTGGGCTGGGTTTTCTCTCTTAATGCATTTGGAAACAGAGAGCCTGTCTGAGATTTGCCAGGCTGTCCTATTTCTTGCACAACTACCCCTGCCACTGGAAATCCTGCTTTTGCTTTGCAACCTTGTAACATATTTGACTCCATTTCTAAGTAGGATTTCTCTAGAGTTTTTAATTTGACTTCTGTGGTTCTATGACACTCCAGCACACTTTGCAGTTGTGATTTTAAATTTTCAGTTTCCACTCGGTTCCTTTCTAGTTGGAGGTTCATTTTGTCAAAGTCAGTCTGGAGTTGCTTGGTTTTAAGAGCAGCTTCTGATTCCTGATTTTTCTTGGGGAGACTCTCAGTCTCCAGATCTCGCTCTTTGTTAAGCTTTGTCAATTCCTGTATTTTATTTTCCCTATGGGCTAGTTCCAATTTCAGAGCTTTGTTCACTTCCATTAAGGTTTTTAGCTGGTTCTGGGTTTGAATTAGTCTTTTGATTCTGTCCATTCCCTTAAGGGGAAGACCTTTAGTGGTAGGGTCAGTAGTTGGAGCGGGGCTGTCTAGATCAGCAAGAGCACGGAGTAAGACTGCTGTGGGCTGCATGCAAAAGCTCTCCATGTTTGCCCCTCTGCTTCGCAAGCGACCCCATGCCATTGATCGAAGGGGATCCTGACCTGCAGCGGAGGAGGGCTTATACACAGAAGACCTGCGTAGCTGTGGGAATTCTGCTTTGTGCCCTGACTCTGCAGGCAAGGAGGGTGCGTTTGGAAGGGAGTTGGCTGGGCGAGAGTCGCCTGTGGGGTGGGGTTTCCGAGAATGGAAGGAAGAAGGCTGCGAGTGTTTAAAACGCGAGCCTCTTTCTCTCAAGCCTCGGCTTGCCTCTTTTTCCTGAACTTGGTTCCAACCTCTCCTTTGTGAACTCTGCGGAGCCTGATCTGGGCTGAATTGAGAGTGGGGGCTGTCATTGGAATAGGTGACTACCTGGATTTGTTCTGGAGGGTGCCTTTCTCTCTCGGCACTTCGGGCTTGTTTTATTCTAAGAAGTCTAGCAGCCTCCCAAATTTTCCGTTTTACTCCTTCCCAGGGCGTGTCACCCACAGATATCAGGCCGGCAATAACTCTGGTGTCGGGGTCCAAATTGTCTACTAACGCCACTGTGAAGTTTTTATCATTGTAGTCCGGCTCCCCATGTTGATTGTTAATGACAATTTTAGCTAAGCGTGCCAGGAGCTGTTTGCGCATTACATATGCCTCAGGTTCCTCTCCTGGTTTTTGATAGTCCGCCCAAAAAATGGCTGGGGCTAGTTCACCTATCCGGATGAACTCTAACATTTCTCGCATCCAGGGCATTATTTTCATATGTCTCAGGTCCCGAGACGATATGAAAGCATGCATCCGAGCTTGCTCGTGATGCGGGGTGCAGTTTATGGCCAAGGTGGTTAGGTCTTCCACATCAGCGGTAGGGTACGAGGTAGAGGCAGTAGTCAACCATGTGACCACGGTTTCCCAGTTAAGGGGTCCCACATGTGCAACTGCTGCCTTTAACTCCTCTCCAGACCAAGGTCTGGCTTCAGTGACCTGTTTAGTCACCGCCGCCTGCCTTCCCTGTTGTGTGGTGACATTCTTTGTCACCACTGGCTTTAGAGGGGCAGGCTCCTGGGGTTCGTTTTCCCATCCCGGGGTGGCCAGAGAGCTGCGCTCCTCTATCGGGGGTAAAACGTAATGGAGGGGGAAGGAGTCCCCCAGGTGCGGTCGCACTGTGCTTACAAGGGAGTGTTGGAGTTCCAACTTTTGTTTTAAAGCTTGGATCTCCTGTGCACAGGCTTCGTGTGAGGCAGCCTCGTGCCTTTTCTTTGACTGCTCTACCATGTAACTGGCGGCTTGGGCAGCCCGGGCCGATTTCTCTTGTGCATCTTGCAACTGCATCCTGAGATCTCTATTTTGGAGGGTTAGGCAGTCCCTTTCTTTAGCTGTCTCTAGGAGAGAGACTGTGGCCGTCTGCTTTTCCAGCTTCAGGCTTTGAATTTCAGCGGCTTGTTGTTGGACTATGGCAGCAAGCTGTTCTGCCTCGTCAAATGCTCCCTTACTCTCATTTAGCAGTTCCATACAGTCATGGAGGGCAGTGTACAGTCCCCATGCCATGAACTTGTCTTTCTTGGAGGAGGAGGGTTTCTCCTTCTCGCAGAAGGTTTGCAATGCTTCCTTTAAAGTTTTCAAGGGGTTTTCAGTTTTAAAACTTCCTTCCTCCCAAGGGCTATCACCCCGTTTTGCCATCCACCTCTCCAGACGTGGGAGACTCTGCTGCTTTTTGTACATGGTGCTTTCGGTTAGTTCCAATGTACTGGGGTGAGGAATCTTTTTGCCTCTACACTACTACGTTCCTGGTTTCCAATCCCCGGGCGGAATGGCATAAAAAACCTAAGTCTCTCCTGGCTTTACCCTTAAGGAGCTCTACTCCAGGCGGAGAGTTTCAGGCAGTTTAATCCTTTCCTCCTAACCCTTGGCGGGGCTTAATTTCAAAATGCACCCTCTGGAAAGCTGAGCTCTCGCTCGCCGGCTATACCCGTCACTTTCCAAGAAGAGGGGGGGGGAGGAATCAGGTGACTCGCTTCTCCTGTCCTCGGCCGCAGTCAGGACTCTCCTGTCCGTCTGCTATTTAATTTCCCTTTCTGAGTCAGTGAGCGCAGGCAGTCTAGGTCGCCTGACCCCTCACGTCTTTGGGGAAGTTGGGGCGGTGAGCGCAGGCAGTCTAGGTCGCCTGACCCCTCACGTTTCTGGGGAAGTTTGCTTTACTCACTCTCTGGAAAATCTTGCCACCCACCAGGATTCCTACCTGTGTCGGGCAAGGCTATTTTAGTTGGGGGGAGGGCATAAGCTATGTCCTTTGCTTAGCCTTTTCTGCGAAGTCTCTGCAAGGGGGTTCTGAGTTATATCCTTGGCTCAGCCCTAGAGACTATTTCCTTGGCACCTAGCCAGCACAAAACAGAATAACTACTCAGGCTCTCTGGCAGTTTAAAAGGGGTAGCCTTGCCTATCTCCTTCAGCTAAGGGTCCCTGACAATTCAAACTGCTCTCCTGGCTCTCCTGGCCAGTTTGAAATGGACTCCTGCTTTATTTACTAAGCAGGCTTCCACTGGGCAGATTCTGTGCTGTTTAGAATCTGGGCTCTCCTGGCCTCTTAAAAGAAACTGGGGGCGGGTATTTTAACCCTAGCAAAATGGGGGGGGGGAGGTTTTTCCTATCGAGCAATCTTCCAGGAAGGGGATATTATATTTGCCTACGTGTAGGTGCAGGATGTCTACATGCAAGACCTACTCTGCAGTAACCCATCCCAGATAGCCATTCAAAATGGGGAATCTCAAGAAAGAGATGCGGTTCCCAGGGCGACACACACCCGTCTCCCTGGCATTGCCGGGAAGGTGGCCCGGCAGGCGGCTGAGATGAGTGGTGGGCAGAGATGAAGGGGGGGAAAGCCAACCCACAAAATAGTGCTCTCTAGAGCCACACACACATACACACACACGCTTCCTTGCCAAATTTACAAGGTCATGGACTTTCTCCTACGTCTGTGTGCCTGAAATGCTCACAGGGTTGCCCCGCTTTCTCCACCAATAATCTGTTAGCCAAAATGCCCGGTTATGAATTGTTATATGGGGAAATTAGCGAATCAATAACCGGCAATGGGCATAACTTGAGCTGGGATGCAACCTTTGTCTACCAGAGTCCATACCATGACCAGTAAAGAGGCAGGAGCAATGGAATTAGGTTAAAAGTAATTTACTCAGATTATATGTTCA
The DNA here is from genome assembly GCF_029931775.1 of Euleptes europaea. Taxonomy (NCBI): domain Eukaryota; kingdom Metazoa; phylum Chordata; class Lepidosauria; order Squamata; family Sphaerodactylidae; genus Euleptes; species Euleptes europaea. The sequence continues at coordinate 46,264,771 of NC_079312.1, read as the reverse complement.
CATGCACATACAAAACTACACATACACATCACACAACATACAGAGTCTAGGAATCAAAGAGAGGAATAGAGACTTTTGCCATGTGGCAGGCAGAGGAAATATACTGCACCTCTCTTGCAGATTAGTTGTCCGTCCTGAATTCCATGCAGCTTTGGGGGATAAAAAGGGGACAAGGGGGGGCTAGGTGTCCAAGCATGAACACCCCCTCTGGCAGAGTGCCAGGCAGTATGGAGGGGAAGGCCCAAGGGAGAGAGAGAGCGAATGGGCTCAGAGCACCCCAATTATACTGTTTTTCTGGGGGCGGGGAGGAGGGTTTAACCCCTCCTAGGTTCCCAGGTGGCAAAAGGGTGACAACAGACTTAATCTGTGGGGTAGTGAGAATTTGGAAATCTATTATAATTCCAATGGCTTTTGCAATCCCAGGAGAAGTCAGGAGTCTCACTGATTGGCTTAATGGCTTGAAACAAAAGGTGCGATCGCTGCTAATGTCTGGAGATCGTTGCTGAAGAGCGAGTCATTGTTATCTTAATGTCTGCTGAATGGCTTTGCTGAACTAGTCCGATGTTGCAAGAGGGGGGGGGGTGCTGGTGCAGGCTACATGCCTGGATATTCCCTACAATATGGCTTTCACTAGAGCAGGATACACAGGAACATGGTTGCCCTCTGGTTTGCTGGAGGGACTACTTTGGCTGCTGCTCTTTGACTGCTGGTTTCGAGGGATGAAGAGAAGTCCTTTCCATGGCAGCACAGGCTTGCCACTTGGTCTGGAGAGGCTGCTGCACACATCTGCCGGGGTTGCCATGACCAGTCCAGAAGATTGGCAACCCGTTAGGCTACACTGGTAAAGCCTCGGACTTGACTTTGAGTGCTGCAAATGTGGCCTCATTGATAAGAGTGCGACCGCAACCGGAGTCAATGAGTGCTTTAACGGGTAGTTGGGGACCACCTTTATAGTGTTGTAAAACTGCGTCCACATAAACGGTAGTTTCCACTTCCTTCACCTTGGTGGGAGCTTTCGGTTTAGCAGGAGATTCTGCAGGGTTCTGTGGAGACGCTCCACTCACCACAGACCGGAGCCGTTTTTTGACAAATCAAGGGGGTTTCCAGGTTCAAAGCTGGAGGATTCCATGGGTTCTCTTCGTCAGAAGAATGAGAGTTGTCCCCCAATGGGGCATTTGTAATCCGGGACCCGGTGGGATCATTCGATGTAGGAAGGATAGATGAGTCCTCAACGTGAAGTGCAGAGGGTGTGGGTCTTCCCGGCGCTGCGCTGCGGGTGGCCGCGGTGCCTCTGCGTTGAGGTCGTCCTCTAGCTCGGGCTGTCATGCTGGGACGAAAGGGTTCAGGGCGATGTGGGCAGACTGCTGCAAAGTGGCCCCGTTCCCCACAAGTGAGGCAAGCACCTCTTTGAAATCGGGTTTCGCGATCCTGGGGTGGACGCACGGGTTTCCGTGGATTGGGGGGCGGTGCCTTGGGCTGGGGTTTTTGGACGCTTTTCTCCTTGTGTCTTTGGCGGACAAGGGAAATAAAGCGCCGGCGGCTTTCCACCTCTTCGGCTAATAGAATCCAATCCTCGAGGGTGTCGGGATCACCCCGCATATACGACCAGTTCAGAATGTCAGGGTGTAAAGCTTCCCTGAAATGGTGAATTAGGGTGGCTTCGGGCCAGCCCACAATTCTGCTTGCTAGTCTTTGAAATTCATCGGCAAACTCTCGAACTGGAGTAGAGCCCTGTCTTAGTTGTAGAAGCTCCGCTTTGGCTCGTTCCCCCAGAAAGGGGTCCTCAAACCTCCTCCGTAAGGCAGTCATGAAATTGTTGAGGGAACGGATAGAGCGGGATCGGGTGTCGAACTGGAGGACCATCCAGTTGGCTGCTTTACCTGTCAAAAGGGAAGCCACATAGTGAACCCGGCTGTCCTCTGTAGGGAAGAACTGTCCTTGTTCTCGCATATAGCTGTCCACCTGATGCAAGAAACAGGGCAGGGTTTCGAGAGATCCATTGTAAGTAGTTTTCAACTTGAGTTGTTTCCAAGGACCGGGCATGGGTTGGCCCGGTTGCACGGGTGCCCTGGGTGCAGGTAAAACGGGACCTCCGGGAACCGGAGGTTGAACAGGCACATTAGCGGGTGGCTGGGCTGGCGTTCCCTGAACCGGTACTGCGGCCCCCTGTGGAACGGGTTGTGCCGGGGTTGTCAGGGCCTGCTGTAACTGCCTGTTGTCCTGAAGCAAGCGTTCCATTAGCTCCTGGAGTTGATCTACACGGCCAGATAGCTCTCGATTCTGAGCTCGTAACAGGTGAACGTCCTCACCCGGGCCACCTGTACGATGAGGTTTGCTTGTCCTAAAACTTGTGGCCCATTGAGAACTGTCCCCATACAAGTCCTCTTCCTCAGACTCCTCGGAGTCTTGGCGTCGTTCCGCGAGGCGGCGTGCGCATTGGTTCGTGCACGACGGGGCGAATACCGGGGAAAAAGACAGACCCAATGGAGGACCGCTCCTTCCGGAGTCTTTGGGGCGGCCGCCTGTCCGCGCCCGATCCACAGCCAACTGCAGTTCTTTATCCCTTGCGGCTTGAGCCTCGGCTTCCGCCTTAGCCGCTTCAGCAGCTTCCCTATCCGCGAGAGCTTTTGCGCTTTCAAGTCTCAGAGCGGCGGCTGCGGTAATGTGCGGTAAAAGTTCCGTTTCCAGGAGCATGAGTAGGGGGTCGGGATCCCCACCTAGCAATGGTTGCACTCGGACCGCGACCGCGGGTGCATCGGCCTCGAACGTCAAGGTCAAATGTTGAGCCAAGGTGGCTATCGTGGTATCCTTTGTACAATCCGCAAAGAGGAGGGCCGTCTGGATAGCGACCCTCTTGGCTTCAGCTTGACAGTCAGCTGCATTGGGTACCAAAGAAAAACCTGCCGGTGCGGCTCCCGCCATGGTACCTTCCCCCAAGGTGACAGGACGCGTTAGAACCGTGGATGAGAGAGTCTCACGGGCAATAAGCTTATCCAATAAATCGGTTAGTACTTGTAAGTCCTCAGTTGCCAGCCGGGCATCATCCAGCAACTGATCAAAATCCTGGAAGTCTAAACGAGCATTAGTATCCTCCGACGTTAACATCCAGAGAACCCTCACTAGAGATTGCCACTGTGTCTGGACCAGTCCACTCAAGCGGCAAACCTCTGAATTAGTCCTAAAGAGTTCAGCTACTATGTCCCGTAGAAGGGTAGGATCCTCAGATGAGGACTCCAGGGTTCCAAGAAGCAGTAGTCACGGTTCACTCGGAGAGCGCCCTCCTAGCTCCCATCCGAGTGGCAGGCGAACCCTCCGGGGCTCCAGCCTGACTAAAGAATCGATGAAGAAGAGTAGTGATAGCTGTCATAATGTAAGCTCTTGACCCATTGAACCAGAAATCACCACAGAGACAATCAGATTCCAAGCAGATGGCTTTACTGGTCAAATAGGCAATACAGTGCATTGAAGGCAAGATGTCAGCTATAGTTTGTCTTGCCCGTTATTTGGCAATATAAGGCAGAGAAACGGCGGGAGATTACAAAGCATAAACAGAGCATTATTTCCCAGGAGTAGCGTTCCCAGGCTTTGGTATGTGTAGCCATCCTTGAAGTCTGGACGGTTCAGCAGAGAAACGAAAGGAAACATCTAAACCGAGATAACAGCCTGACAATTCCATCAGGCAATACAAGTTTCCCCAAAACATGCTGTGAAGGCACACCAGGTTCCCTTTTATTGTAAAAATGTGATGCAGCCCCTCGCCCCTGACCTGGACTTGGTGGGAATGCCTCGGACGTGTCGTTATTTCAAAAATCATTTGTTATTTATTTAGCCCATTTATGTCCTACATTGAGAGCCAGCATGGTGTCGTGGTTAAGAGTGGCGGACTCTAATCTGGTGAACCAAATTCGATTCCCCGCTTCTCCACATGAAGCCAGCTGGGTGACCTTGGGTCAGTCCCAGTTCTCGTGGAATTCTCTCAGCCCACACAGAAGCAGGCCATGGAAAAGTACCTCTGAATGTCTCTTGCCTTGAAAACTCTACAGGGTTGCTGTCAAACTGTGACTTGATGGCACACACATACATCCTACATTTCTGTTCAGCAGAACAGCTGAGTCAACAGCAACACTCCAGTCCAAGAGTGAAATATTCGGAGAATCATTTTGATTAAGCACATTGTTAAGGAATTGTGTCACACTCGCCCTTGACATAGTCTTGCCTTACCACAGTGCAAAATATCAAAGTCCTGACAATCTTTCTTGCTATAACTTTCCAGTGGCAAATATTTTATAAAGTAACGATTCTCTTTTGTGTAGTAGTTTCACAGTCTAATTTCTCAGTGATGTGCTTGAGCTACAGGAGAAGTTCAAAGACATCGCTGCTAAAAAGATAAAAGTGAGTTCAGAGAAAATGCCTCTTAGTGGAAGAAAAATGGCAAACATTATTTAAGTCCCTTAATATTTTCACAACACGCATGAGTGCTAATCTTTGGGAATCGCACGTCGCAAACTCAATTTTACTTCTCTCATCTAGTCCTCTCAGTAAGGAGCTGTAAATTAACTTCAGCTTTACAAAATGTAATAGAGACATTTATTTTCCAAAGCAATCTGTTCTATTCAGCTTTATATGAAAATGTGAAATAATGATACTGACATAGCAAATATAAAATTGGTTATAATCCAAAATGGGCCAAACATTAATAGCATCCAAATGTTTTTAGCCAAACAAGAGGTAATTTATATAAGAGCTGTAACTTTCCTCCAACTTTCCACAAGTTCTGTGCAGGTGTGTATTGTCATAGGACAATGGACTGCATTACTTTGGATTAGTGTTTCTAGGTGAGCTCTGCAACTGGTGGGAGTTGTAGGGGTCGGGGACATGGAAAACAGGCACTGTGATGCCACAACAGTATGACCCTCTAGAATTTTACCATAGAGTTTTACCATACACAGAAGCTGGCAATGGCAAACCACTTCTGAATGTCTCTTGCCTTGAAAACCCTATGGGGTCCCAATAAGTCAGCTGCGATTCGATGGCAACAATAAAATGGTTTTACCATAGAATTTTACCATAGAGCATCACAGCAATGCACTGACACCATTTCTGGGTTTGTGCTGGAAGGGACATTGTGGGATCACCACAATGCCTACTACCCCCATTCCCTCCTCTTCCATTCTACTGAGTGGCCGTGGGCATCCAGGCTCCAGGCCTGGTTACTCTACATTGGATTATTTACAGTGACATCCTATACAGAGTTACACCCATCTAATTCCATTGCTTAAAACTGTACTGTTAGATTATATTGCAGAACAATTCTTTTTTGTGGCTCTTTTTGTGGCTGAAGAGTAGGGTTGCCAGGTACTAGCTGGAGATCTCCTGCTATTAAAACTGATCTCCAGCTGATAGAGATCAGTTCACCTGGAGAAAATGGCCACTTTGACAATTGGACTCTATGGCATTGAGGTCCTCTCCTCCCTTCTTAGGCTTCTCCCCCAAAATAACCAAGTATTTCCCAACCTGGAGTTGGCAACTCTACTGAAGAGTCAAGTACATGATGGGAGGGATCTGTTGCATGTGTCATGTTATGTCAGTAAACTTCAGAACTCTTAAATGAATAGCAGTCTAAGGGACAGCAAGGCTTGGGGGATAGATTTCAAATGCCAAACCTGCCATGAAATGAATGAGGTAAGGCCAATAGGAAATATACCATTCTCATTCTTTTAGTGGGGTGTGAAAGACTGACTATGGTGGTGGATCACAGAGCCAGAAGACATGGATTTTCCTTGTTATGGCAAGTTGTAGCTCAAAGATGTAGCTGCTTTAGAGGTAAAAATGAGCTTGGAGAAAATGCCTTTTAGTGGAAGAAAAATGGCAAACATTATTTAAGTCCCAGACAGTGCATTCCTAAGGGGGGGGTGGTATTTCCATGGTGGCTGGGAGCAGCATAGCCATGATGCCTCCTTAGGGGCTTCCCAGCCACCATGGAGGAAAATAAATGTTGTAGGAGGGCCAAAAAGTCCCTAGAGGGGTAAGCAGGGTTACACATGCTAATAAGGTGGTGTGGCCATGGCACCATGGGAGGAGGCATTCTCAAGGCAAAAGGGACTAGGAAGTTGCCTAAAGGATGCTCCAGCCCCGAGAACACCTCCTGGGATGCGGGTGCGGGGACGTGCGCCGGGTGGACTCCAGTGGGAGGCTTCGCTGGCAGGGAAATGCCTCCCATGCCGGCATAAGAGACTCACATTGCCTTGGGCCTCCAGGCAATGTGTTTTATGTAAATAAGTATATGTAAATATGCAACAAGATAATTGCATTGAAAAAAATGCACATTCAAATGAGATATTTTATCAGCAAAAAAACTTCACAAAAGTATCACTACTAATTGCCTGTTTCTGAGACAATAAAGGCTCATATTTAGGAGTAAGCATATGCCAAAATACCTTAAAACATTGGGATGCTCATGATCAAGCTGATACAATGGTGACAGAGAAGTAGCATTTATTTGCTGCTGCCACCACAGCTTTATAGGTCTTCCAATGGGGTCTATAGTGCTATCTGTCAGATTCAGTATGAGTTTTCTTCCAGTCTCATTACAAACCAGACATCTTCCAAATCTCTTCAGGTCACCCAGTTCTCTGCCCCAAAGGCAGGAGAGGTTGGGAAAGGGCAACCATGGTGATAGCTTCAAGGAGCTTCACATTCCCACAGCAGCTTCAGAGAGCACTGGTTTGATATCCTAAAATCCCCCAGAGTATTGTGGAATCCAGGACAATGCATGAGCATCCATGGGCAGATCATTTTAACTGGGACCCCTTTTCAGATGGGCACTGGTGTCACAGTCATCCTTGCCTCGAGTAAACAGTGGTCAGACCATTCTTCAGGCCACATCTCCATCCCTGAAACTGGACTGTCTCTCAAAGGCTCACTGCAAAAGAAATGAAGCCAGTGGTTAGGTGGCTAAGTTCTGAGCCTCAGTTGGTTTGACCAAAATACTGCTAGCCACAGTAGGCTGCTGGTTAACACCAATTTACACTAATTCAGGGATGTTTAACTGGTGTAGATCATCCATTAATAAACCAGTTAACCTGCATACTGGTGTTTTGTGTCCTTATTTGGGGGTCATTGGTAAAATGTAAACAGGAAATGGCAAGTTCACCTGAGAGAATTGTGTTGTCAGCCAATTCAAGAAATATTTGATTACTCATATATTGATTAATGATTGATACATTTGCACAATTTTGCATAGTAATAAAATAATATTTCTGAAAAAATAATTCCTTGTTGTTAAGATGGTGCATGCTGCTGTCTCCTCTAAGATTTTCCATGGCTTTTCTAAGATGCAAATTGTTCTTTTAATTAATTCGTTGCTTAAAATGGTTGAGCAATTAATTGTGGGCACTTTATACATTGATCAAAATGTAATTGAATGAACAACCACATGCTTCATTCATACAGAACAGTCTTGGATTTAAGGGGTGGATTGTTCCATATAATTGGTATGAGGTTGGAGAAGTGAAATGAAGCAGTGCTTATTTATTTATCACTTTTGTACCCCTGCCCCCCCTGTCAAAGCCGGGCTCAGGGCGGCTCACAACAAAATAATTCAATAGTATAAACACACAGAAGCATTTAAAACAGAATCTGTAAACAGTGCAGTCAAAAACAGATTTAAAACAGCCCCAATGTTGGATTACATCAGCTGCAAATGTGATTTTCCATGTCTCTTTGCTGTTCACATTTGACACATGTGAACATTAGTGATGGACCATCCAGCTCCAACATGGAGATTGCAGTGATACACAAGGAAACATCTGATCTAAGGTATATAGCATTTTGGTTGATTCGGGCTTTAAAAAAAAATTAAACTTTGCAGTTGAACTGTGACTAAAAGAAAAGTGACAGCCTGGAGTGTTGCCAGCAACCCACTTCTGTCAATGCTGGAGGAGGCTAGTTTTTGACAGATATTCTTCATTATCAGTCGTATGAAGGGTTGCCAACTCCAGCTTGGGAAACTCCTGGAGACTTGTGGACAGTGCCTGGGCAAGGCGCTCAGCAGGGATGCAATTTCATAGATTTACCTTTGGAAGCTTCACCTAGGCAGAAACAACATAAGGCACAGGTACAGGATGGGAGATAGTTGGCTTGACTATATGTGAAAGAGATCAGGGAGTCTTAGTGGACCACAAACTTAGTGTTGAATAGCTGTTGAAGGTATACACAATAATAAAAGTTGTATGGTTTTTTTACGTATGGTTTCAATATAAGGATTACAAAAAGAATATCATATTACCAGATGTTGGCTGCAAAATCCTTCTGAGTGAATACGAAAGGGGCATCTTGTTTGCAGTGAATAATAAAAAAAACCTCATTAAACATTAGACACCAACTAGGAGATTTGATTTAAAACTGACAGCAAGAATGGGTCGAGGACACTTAATGTTATATTAAATGCCAAGCTCTGAACCAGCATTGTTTGGAGAACGTATGAATCAATTAACGTTGGCAGTTTTATTTGGTAGAAAGGAATGAACTGCCACCAAAGTGACCAAATCATGGTTAATGTCTTCAATTCCAACTCCCCCTCCCCCATGTCCAAAATTTGAGCTGGCATAATAATAAGCATCAGGCCACAGTTTAATCTCACATTTGTCACTTAGAATTTATTTTAAAACATTTTGCAAACAGTTATTAAAGTGCAGGGCATGTTATCTTTATTTCTTTTTTTTCTAAAGCTCCGCAGAGTGATGAGTAACAACATTCTCAGCTGTATTTATAGAAGAAATCCTCCAGAAGCTGAGAGTGTGGACACAGAAGGAGAGAGAGTAGGATAATCTTTGAAAATGAGTGACTTATGAGTGTCGTGCTGGAGATAAATTAGATAAATTATTATGGCGAGTCTTAGATACAAATGTCTGCTGCTATGCACTGTCTAATAATTCAGCTCCATTTCTTTGCTTTCCCTTCTTGAGGAGATAATGAATAATGTATTCATCTCTTGACTTTGTGCATATTTATGCTCAGCAGTCTTGGGGCAGGCAAAATCATCTGGGGAAGGCTTGTGTCCTCAGTAATATGGGGAAAACGTTGGTGGCTTGGGAACTGAAAAGATCAGGTGCGTGTCTAGGAGGAGGCGACAAGTCATCATCATCATCATCATTTGTTTATTACGGTCAAAAACCAGTTTTTACAAAAAGAGATATCCTAATAATTAAAACAGAATGTCTGATATTTGCTCAACAAATCGTAAATTTAGTTACAACAGCTCTTGGTAAAATAGTCTGTTTGGCGTAAAAGTCATTTTAACAGCTTCTTCTGCCTTATTGTACATGCCCTAGCACAGAATCTCACAACGTTATAGGTAATATCTTTAACAGAATCATCTAATAGTAAGGTGGTATAGCTAACTCTGTCTCTATCTGGGAAGCTAGACAAAATTGGATCAATGAGCGTTTTGCGTATGTCTTGATAAAATGGGCAGTATAATAGCACATGTTCAACCGTTTCCACCGTTCCAGATTGGCATGGTCAGAGGCGGAATTCGTAAGGGAGGCTGGCATACCTCCCGTCAAGGAGAGCAGATGGAAGGGCATTAAAACATGCTTAAGTGAAGGCTCTCCAGTATTTAGGGTGTTCTAAGGTATAGAGATAATTTGGAGGGGCCGAACATTTTTTACGGTTCTCCATTACTGGGACCGAGTAAGTCCTTGATCTGTCATCTTGAAGGGCAATGTCCCAAAGCCTCTGTTTGGCTATTGTTTTTGCTCCTCAATAGCCAAGATTTAGAAGAGTTGTACCTGATAAACCTAAACGTTGGAGTTTATCCTTGATTAGATTAATCCATCTTGAGGAGAAATTATCTGCAAAGATTAGGGGAGTTAAACCAGATGAGGACAATTTCATCTTTAACCAATAGGAAATGGCATGGTACCAGGCTCGTGTTTCTAATGGTACCATCCAGGCTTCCAGTCTAACCAGTGCATTTGAAATACATTGAGGGACACCGAATAAGGATCTGAGAAATTTTGACTGGACTACTTCTAATTTGTGAAAACTGTTATAGAGGCATATCTGCGACCCAAACGTGAGTTAAGGGATCACTTTCCCCTGGAAGACTTTCATGGCAGAAGGTATATGGGCACCCCCTTTTGCAAGGGAGAATCTCAAAGTTGCCATGGCAGTCCTCTGGGATGTCTCAGATACTTGGGACAGCTGAGCTGACCATGAGCCAGAGGCTTGAAATGTTATGCCAAGGTATCTAAACATCTTGACTTGGTCGATCTCATGGCCGTCTATCTGCCACACATGTTTTCTGGTCTTGTGAGAGAAGACCATGATTTTGGTCTTAGTAAAATTAATTAATAAGTGCTTCTCTTTGCAGTAAAACGCCAGAGCTCTAAGGGCTCTTCTAAGTCCTACCTCTGTATGCGCTAAGATTTTCCCACTCATTTGGAGGAGTGGGAAAACAAACCCGGTTCTCCAGATTAGAGTCCCCCACTCTTACTACACAGTGGAGATCTCTTTTCTATTATATTTTTAATTCGCTCTGCCTTCAATGAACTCATGACAGTCCCCATGACTTAACCCACTTTACAATCATAACACTCCTATGAGGTAGGTTGGGCTGGAAAATAGTGAGTTGCCCAAGTTGCACATTGAACTTCTCAGCTGAGTCGGGATTCCAGCTTCACCCCCACCCCTAGATACAAAGAGAAGGCAAATGGAAATGCCTAAGTCATGGGACAGTGTAAAGATTATACCCTTTTCTAGCTTCTGTCTGGCTGCTACACATACACATTCTACAGATGATTAAATTTGATAGAGGTTCTTGTTCAGTTCAAGTCCCACTAGATGCACTGAAATTAATATTTATCCTTGCAAAGATTTAGCTCTCATCTAGGTCCACAAATTATTTGAAACCAGGGATTGTGGGGAGTATATTGCAATGCATGGAGGTTCCTGCCCTTGAGGGCAGGGTGAATTCGACCAGATGACCTTCAAATTCCTTCCAGCATTGTAATTTTATAATCATCCCTTCCTAGGCTATCTTAAAGTCAGCTAGATTCCAATTATAAAGTACACTTTTTCTTCTTTAGTCTCAAAGTAGCCCTTCTTTGTTGTTGATTCTACAAGTGTATATGGAAATAGCAACCATGGCATTCATTAAGACAGACATTTGGCTGGAAGTGATCTACTTGTTAACTGTGGAATGGCACCTGTTATTCCCTTGCACCTCCTTTGACCTTGAGCTATTTTTATGAAAAGCCTCTGTGTTTCCTTTGACAGTTAAAAAAAAAGAACAGAAAAGTAAAACTGACACATATCCAGATCTTCAGGCTTACTGATTTTTTAAACCTTTTTAAAACAAGTTTCACTAATGTAAGAAGTTAGTAACAGGATGGAACCTGACATGCATCCTATTTTCCTCCTCCAAAGACCTTTCAGCAATTAAATGAATACTTCTTGTGGCTGCCCTAACATTTCATGGACATTCACTTTGTGTTCTTCAAAGGTTTCTCAAGCAGGAACTGTTCACTGCTTGTCATGCTGGTCTGAACCAAGAAATTTCATATATTTGAATTTCACAACTGGATAATCATTTCCCAACATTACTGTGAGGACCTGATCTATGCTGGTAACTCTTAAGGGTTTTTGACCTATCCCTTGGGTAATACAGCATTTGCTAATTGCCAGAAATGAAGTGGCAAGTCCTTCCTCTGCAATCATCAGAGGGATTTTCAGGGAGTAAAGAGTTTCTAATGAAGGTAAAGCCATTTTGCAGTATAGCTTCACATATCTCCAATTATATAGCGCTATCCCAAATCTTGAAAATTGTTCTAATCTTTTCAAAGTCATTTCTCACACTTCAAAATTCCTCTGGTATTTCAGCTAAGCGAGAAACGCAGTGTGATGCAGTGACAAAAAAAGCTAATGTGATCTTGGGGTGCATCAACAGAGGCATAACATCCAAATCGCAAGATGTCATCATTCCACTGTACACTGCATTGGTCAGGCCGCACCTGGAGTATTGTGTGCAGCAAGCAATGGCAAACTGCCTCAGTTCATCCCTTGTCTTGAAAACTCGATGGGTTGCTACAAAGTTGGATGCAAATTGACAGCACTTTCCACCACCACAGAAACTACCACATTTGCCAGAACATTTCAGGTTTGATTAAATTCTGTGACAACTAATTACACACCTTTTATTATCTTTGCTCATAAAGAGTTTTTTTCACCAGATACAGGTTTCCATCAGGCAGTAAATGGCCTAAACCTCCATCAAGAAATCTTGCTTAATGACAACTTTAATCTTAATGAAAATCTGTTTTTGTTAAAATGTCTTAGAAATTATTTTCCCAAGCAGAAGCTGCAATTTCATCCCCACTTTTTACTTGATGAAATGTAACGGCAATTTTGCTAGTTTACATTCCCACATTGTTAAGAATTATTTAGAGATTATATGTTATAGAAAATTTCACATTTCTGGAGACCAGAATAACTCCATGCACTTTGGATATGTAATCTGGATTTGAATAACACAACTTTGTTTTTGTACTTAAAGTTTGACATAATCCAAGGCAACTTTCCTAGTTTGACTTTCTGATATGATTTTCATTTTAAATGTGTATGTTTTTATTTGAATTCAGAACAGGATGGAAAGGAGAGCCTAGAATAGGAAAAATTTAGGTTCAAATCTCAGCTCAGTCCACAATCTGTTACATCATACATGGTATATAATATCTATCTCACAGGCTTTAACTAGATAAAAAGCAGAGAGATCTATGATGGAATGTTCTCAGATGATTCTGAAGACAAATAAAAGCCCTGTGGGTGGGAAGTGCATGATATTACATGGCCTTACACGGTCTGGGACCATTGTACCTGTGGGACCACCTCTCCTGGTATGCCTCCCAAACAGCCTTATGCTCTACCAACAGTAATCTGCTGATAGTCCCTGGCCCAAAGAATGTGTGGCTGTCCTCAACAAGGACCAGGGCTTTTTTGACCCTGGCCCCAGCCTGGTGGAATAGTCTTCCTGGTGGAATAGTCTTCCTGGTGGAATAGTCTTCAGGGCCCTGCGAGATCTTAAGGAGTTTCACAGGGCCTGTAAAATGGAACTATTCCACCAGGCCTATTAATGAGGATTACTGGCTTCCCCATCCCCCCCACTCTTGACATCTGTGGGGGGTTGACCTGCTGAAATCCTTGCGCACAGTGGCATCCGGGTAATTTTAAGGCCACCTGTTTATGGTTGTACTATGATGTTTTATTGATGTTTGATGGTTTTATGTATTTTAATGGTTGTTACCTGCTCTGAGCCTGGCTCGCTGGGAATGAGGGCAGGCTATAAATTAGAATGAATGAATAAATAAATAAATAAAATAAAAAATCCTTTGGTCGTCTTCTCTCAGTGGAGGCAGGAAAAAGAGATTTCAGCCCCTTCCACCTCTTCCATGTAGGTCTTGTGATCATGGGAATCAAATTTCTCAGGGTCAGAAATGGCTGCTGGGAGAAAGGGAAAGTACAGATGCAGTCCACAATCTTTGCATGAAGATCCCCAATCCTTGCACCAGTTGATGGCTGCTTCCAGAGCATTGAATCACGTAATATTTAGGGTTTCCTTTTTGCCTTTCCTTCTGAGTCTTTCTCTTGCATTTACTCTGGTTAAAAGTTGGAATGCAAAACGGTAGCATTTGCTTGCTCAGAAGGATGGTCTGTATCAGCTCATTTTAGTCAATAAAGAAAGAAGTCAATCACTCATGGAACACAGCCCCTTCTCCACAGCTATATGTAGCTGGCCAGCAGAGTCTTACAATGCTTCACGACCCACACTAATCAATAGGCAATAAAATGCTGATTTCACTGGATGGCATATGAAGGAGGAAAACGTGCCTTCAGATTAATCTGCTGATCATTAGCATCATATTTACTTACAATAGGGAAATTATTATGAAGTTTTTGTCTGTTTTAAAAATGCCAGGATGCCCAGCAGACACCTGGATGATGAAAAGGCCTACTGCTGTAAATACTGCTTTGACACTATTGCTGCCACTCTGGGGGCCAATCATTTGTAAAATGAGAGAAAAGGTTTCTAAAATGAACTTTCAAAACCCTTTGGGCTGGAACCCCTGTTCAAGCTGTATGGGTGAGTCAGGCTTATAGGTGGCTACAGGAGGGCACGTGGGGGCAGGTCCCAGAGTAAAGCGATACCATAACTTTGTGTGATCTGGACACTATACTTCTGTTGATACAGCCCAAGATCGCATTTGCCTTTTTAGCTATCGCATTACACTGCTGACTCATGTTCAGTGTTTGGTCTACTAAGACCCCAAGATCCTTTTCACACACTATACTGCTGAGACAAGTCTCCCCCATTCTATAATTATGCATGTGATTTTTCCTACCTAAATGCAGAACTTTACATTTATCTTTATTAGTTTTAGCCCAATACGAGAACCAATGCTGTGTACTGATTAAAAGTTTTAAACTAGTATATGGAAGACCCAGGTTCAAATCACTGCTTGAGCCATGAAAGCTTTCTGGGTGGCCTTGGGCCACCATTGTTTCAGCCTAACCTACCTCACAGGGTAGTTGTGAAGATAAAATATAGGAAAGGAGAATGATGTAAACTGCTTTGGGTCCCCATTGGGAATAAAGGTTGGGTATTAATTAATTCATTAATTGATTCTGATATGCACATCTCAAGCAAGTATTCAATGAGTCCATTGTGTCTGGTGGTTGTCAACCAACTCCTTAGTGTTAAGTTAGATTACTAGTTGCCCTGTACCACTTTTTAAAGGAGCTGGGCAGGAGAATCATAGAATCATAGAGTTGGAAGGGACCACCAGGGTCATCTAGTCCAACCCCCTGCACAATGCAGGAAATTAACAACTAACCCCCCCCCCACATCCCCAGTGACCCCAACCCTCCCCCCGCAATGCAGGATCCCACAATATAGAAATCTAGAATCTGGAAATCTAGAATCTGAATTTTTAATGACAAAGTGGGGTAATACTATAAAACAGCTCTCCTTTGCTGACTGTCAGAAACTGCTGTAAGTGGAGAGAAAGGACTGCCTAAAAATCCCGAATCCCCTCCTTTTGCCTTCAAATGTTGTGAGTGCATCACGATATTTGTCAGTCATCCCCTGGTGTGCTGCATGGCCCCCATTAAGAATTACTGCCTTAGCATGTTAGGTGAGTATCTGATAAAGACAATCATCAACATAACTCCCTCTAATGGTAATAGCAGAGTTGGCTGTTAGTAAAGCAGTACAAGAGGATCACCCAAAGGCAATGTCGGAGTTCAGGCTTATTTGAGGACCAAGGGAGTGTATAGTTTTCTCAAACAGGTCTTTGGAGAGGCATTGTATCTGTTTTCTAAATAAACGAATAGGATCATGGAAGGCAAGATTAGGGTTTGGGAAAATTTGCTCATCACCTCCTCCTCCTCTTGCATGTCTTTGCCAGTACTCAGCTAGAGATACTAATGAGCAAGCTCCCTGTATGAAAGACTTTCACAGTTTTGTGATTCACCAAATGAAGCTCCTCATTGATGTATTATGGTCATAAGAAGGCTCACACTTCTCTCTGTTCACTGTCCAAACACAAAGCCAAACCAAGGCATTTACTAGCTTCTGATGGTCTGCCATGTTCTGAAAATTAGCCTCTTATTCCTTGTGTGAACTTCTCTTTAAAAGGAAGCTGAGTTCATCTTGGACAGACCATCTTGGACAATTATTTACGCTATTCTGTGAATTTCTAATAATGAAGCCAGTCAAACAGGCTGAGAAAGTCCATATCCTCAGTCCAGCTTCTAAGAGAAATAATTTAAAAAAACAAAAAAACACCACAACTCAGCACAGAGATCAGCAGGAATAAATTCAATTCTGCTTTTGTTGTTTTAGACCACAGGATATCACCGACAAGAAGCAGTGCTCGTCCACTGAACAACAAGCCCTTTGCTGGTCCAAGGAGGCAGCTCCTACTGCATAGTCTGCCCTAAAAGGCAAGGAGAGACGGTACCTTAAGGCCTGGCAGCTTCATGAGTGAGCCTGAAGCAACCTACACCCTGAGGAAAATGGAAAGTATAGCACATGCTCAGATATAACGCTAAAAACTGCCAGAAGGTACCCTGTGGCAAATGGGCATCAAGGGAATGGACGTATGTTGGGGGAAGGCAGCCAAGTGGCCCAGAGCATCCTTTCAGCTTGATTTCTACAAACACATTCCACATAGGCTGTTGACAGCAGAGAACACTTCAGCACATAAGTAGCTGAGAAGGAAGCTGCAGAATGAAGACGAGACTCCGGATGCATTCCAGTATATTGTTTTTAAAATGGCTGTAGAAAATGTTTATTTACTGAAAATGTTTATGGCCTGCATTTCTCCCAAAAAGTGGCTCAAGGTCTTCACAAGCCTTCATTAATAACCTCTGATCTTCTGTGGCTCAAAGCAGACATAAGAATAGCCACATTTGTTGTTCACAGGTCTGTCTTATGAATACAGAAAGTGGGGTGTGGGCACTGGAGGGTTGTCATCTCTGGGTTGGGAAATACCTGGAGGTTTTGGGGGTGGAGCCTGAGGAGGGCAGGGTTTGGGGCATAAAGCCACCTTCCAAAGTAGGGTTGCCAGGTCCCTCTTTGCCACCGGTGGGAGGTTTTAGGGGCGGAGCCTGAGGAGAGCAGGGTTTGGGGAGGGAAGGGACTTCAATGCCATAGAGTCCAATTGCCAAAGCAGCCATTTTCTCCAGGGGAACTGATCTCTGTCGGCTGGAGATCACTTGTAATAGCAGGAGATCTCCGGCTAGAACCTGGAGGTTGGCAACCCTATTCTAAAGCCACCTTCCAAAATGGCCGTTTTTTCTAGGTGAACTAATATCTGTCACCTGGAGATCAGTTGTAATAGCAAGAGATCTCCAGTCACCACCTGGAGGTTGGCAGCCCTAGGTATGGGTCTTATTTTTTACAACAAAAAGTCACATGGGAAATGGATCCCTTGTTTTACCTCCCAGCAATCCATCCCTACAATTAGAATTAATCCCAACCTAGCATTTGTTACAGGGCTATAGTAAGGGAGGAGGGTTAATTGGGGCTCAACAATGCAAGTGGAACACATGTGGATAGCATTTCTCTTGTTGCTTCATAAGAAACACAATATAAGTACTTTGATGAACTGTTATTGAGCTTTATATGGCCTGCAAGGCCCTGCTTGGTATAATAAAATGTGTTTAATTTCGAATATATCTGGCAAAGATTTGCAGAAAACCTTTAATAACCCTGGCCTTATGCCACGGGGGTTGTATTTAAAAGACTGAGATCATATTATAGGCAGGATACGTTTAACCCTGCAGATGATGAATTGTGTGCGCGCGTGCGTGTGCATGCATGCACAGTTATGTGAACAGTGCCTTAACAGAGGTACTCTACCCTTCATCAACTGGGCACAAATTAATACCACATTTCCCCCTCACAAAACCCCGTGAGAGTGTTTAAATTGAGGGATGGTGACTATTTCAGGGTCAACCAGTATGTTTAAGGCTGGGCAAAAATTTGAATCCAAATCTCTGGAGTCTAACTACAAGATTATATGTACTATATGACATTAACTCTTTCATTTGCTTCTGAAAGGCATTTAGGCTGTTTCTTTGTAAATAGGGGAAAATATCATTGAAATTTATTACAAGTACATTGATATACATGATAGGCCCAACCGGGAACAAATAGTGCATGTTCTGTTACGGTCTATTATTTTTCCTGCCTCACACTTATCATTTTAGCTGTTCTTTTAAAAAAAGGATTTTACTTTTTAATAAATATAAACAGGACAAAAAAGGAAAGAAAATAAAAGCCATATCACAAGCGACAATTACAATTAGATCAAAGAAAAAAATGATATACATATGATATAATAAATAAACAATATATGATGATAGCAAAAATAATGAGCAGCAAATAGTGATATAATAATTTGTATTAAATGGTGATTATCATGATACTATATCTTAACATAAATAATAAGATACCTAATACAATACTTGATAAGAATGGATTACAAAAGCTTGCAATGGTGATTACTATTATAAATTTCTAAAAATACTTCCTGATTAATTTTAAAAATGAGTTCGCATATGATCATGATATGTTTAAATGGTGTAGTGGTAAAGAGTGGTGGACTCTAATTTGGAGAACCTGGTTTGATTCCCCACTCCTCTACATGGAGCCTGCTTGGGCTAGTCACAGTTCTCTTTGAACTCTCTTAGCCTCACCTACTTCACAAGGTATCGTATTGTGTGGAGGAAAAGGGAAGGTGACTGTAAGCTACTTTGATTCTTAAAGGTAGACAAAAGCGGGGTATAAAAACCAACTCTTCTGCTTCTGCTTCTTCCTTCCTTTTAACACCTTCTTAATACAGTATATGAAGAGGATTTTTAATAATTCATATGTATCATTTCAACAATCTCCTTCTCTGCTCCCCATTTTTAAGAATAATATAAGTAGTATGTTTTCCATTTTCCTTGAAATTCTTTAATTGGTCTTTTTTTTTAACATAGTATGTTAATTTTGCCATTACTGCATATTCAGATAGTTTGCTTTCTCAACCCTCTCTGAATGGACACTATTCTGCTTTCTGTTTTGCTGCAGATGTAACTCTGGCTGCTGTTATCATATATCTGAAGAATTCTTCCAACATTTTTGGAATATTTTTGGTAAAATATCATACTCTTGGCAATTTTAATTTTTAAAATTTTCTGAATTTCAACATGTATTTCTTTCTAATATTTATTTGTCTTTTCGCACGTCCATCACATATGAGAAAAAGTATCATCCACCTCTTTACATTTCCAACATTTCCCTTTATAGTTCTTGTCCATCTTCTCGATATCCTTTGGAGTAATACCACGGATAAAACATTCCATATCTATTTTCTCTTAATGTTTGGCTAGCTGTAAATTTTATATCTTCTGTCCATAAAGTTTCCCATTGTTGAAAACATATTTCTTCCTCAAAGTTTTGCATTCATGTAACCATACAAGTTTTAACTTGCTCTGTTTCTGTGTCAAATTGAACTAATAGCTTGTAAATTCAGTTTAATAAATGTTATTTTTGCTGCGTTCACCTTTTCAAATTCAGTCAGCTCCCTTATTACTCCTCTTGCCATGAGCATGTCCTTTGTAAATCTTGAAACTAGTTGAAAATATAGTAGCCATTGTACTTTTTTGCCTTCGTCCTTCATCTTTTGCCAAGACTTGATTTTGTAACACATGGAGATATGGTAAATTCTCAAGGAGAAGTCAAGTCTTGGCAAAAGATGAAGGATGAAGTTTTTCTAGCTGTTCATTAAAGGTAAAGTTAGTCCCCTGTGCAAGCACCGGGTCATTCCTGACCCAAGGGGTGACGTCACATCCCGACGTTTACTAGGCAGACTTGGTTCATTAGGCAGTCCTTTTTTCCTCTTTACCTGAGGCACAAAGAGTGCATTCCAGAAGCTGGGGGCTGAATTGCCTTAGGAGGTGACTTGACCCCTACGCTGGCATCCGTGCCACTTGCGCTGTGCAAACTGGAACGGACGCCGGCGTAGTGTGACTTACACCGACCCTTCTGGATTGTGGCGGCAGCGTGGCCCTTGGACACTGGTGCGGCCTCCTGCCCACGTCCTCCCGGAGCAGGTCCCTGTGATGACATCCTGGGAGGTGTTCCCGGGGCATTCCAGGGGGGTGGAGCTGCCTTAAGGCAGCTTCCAAACCCCTTTTGGCCTGGGAACACCCCCTGAAGCAATGGCAGTGCTGTGCCACCGTTTTGTTAGTGCAGCTTACTGATTTCAATAGGGCTTCCCCCCCCCTTTGCATTTTATTTTTTTAATAGCATTTTCCCCCCTTGCTGCAGTGGCCAAACCTCTTTGGAGGCACCGCAACAGCAACTTCGCCATGCCATCCCCGGCCATTGCAGTTCTCAGGAATGGGCTGAGAGGAGGACAGTAACAAAAATATCTATGGTTTATTCCTTGTAGCACTTCAAAAACTACATTTTAATTGAAAAGGAAAGTAGATATTGTTACGGTTTGATATCAATTTGATAAGAAGGAATTTGTTTCTACTAAGGGCAATTAATCAAGACAAATTCCTGATGATACATCCACATGTCTAAATTATAAGCAAGAGAATTTCTAAATGTATATAGTCATTTAATTGCAAGGTTAAAAAGCTGAATGGGAAAGAAGCAGGCGAAATTATGAAATAAAGGCATTCCAAAATTTCTTGATAGAAATACATCTGTATCAATTACGCTGAATCTCATATATGTTGACCAAGCAGATAGGGAGATTTGGTTGGGTATCTCCCTCCCATTCTCTTGAATCTGTGTGTATGTGTGCCAAGGAGCAGTCTTTTGATCTAGGCTACAGCTGGCACCCAGTGGACTCTAGATTTTGTAAGAAAAGGTGTCAACTCCTTTTATTTACTTATGTTAGAACATAATTGTGTTTTAGCTGGCCACTGAGGATAGAGAAGTCTCAGTATTTCATTTCTGTAATATTTGAATGGGTTTGGTTCTGATGCCAATACACTACTGTCATGAGATTTATCTAACTGATCTATCTGGAATACCCCCATGCATATTTGCTAAGAGACAGTCTAGGGCAGGCAAAGAGCAGATCATATAGTAAACCTGGACCATATCACTTAAGAAACAGTCCGGAACTGCTCTTTGAAACATCCCTCCAATTGGTTCTTGTAGGTTATCCGGGCTGTGTAACCGTGGTCTTGGAATTTTCTTTCCTGACGTTTCGCCAGCAACTGTGGCAGGCATCTTCAGAGTAGTAACACTGAAGGACACTACTCTGAAGATGCCTGCCACAGTTGCTGGCGAAACGTCAGGAAAGAAAATTCCAAGACCACGGTTACACAGCCCGGATAACCTACAAGAACCAATGAACTCTGACCATGAAAGCCTTCGACAATATCCCTCCAATTTTTTTTTAAAAGCCTCCCAATAGAAAACTTGATGTTGTGGGAGAGACTGTGTGATGTATTCTAACTTAAACATAATTTTAATATGCGATTTTTCTAATTTTTTCCACTGTGAATAATTCAAACATACAACCCTCATACTTGTTTAAATTAAGGATGGATTTAGCTGTAGTAATGGAAGCAGGGTCATTTTCACTGGACTCCTTTCCCACCAACCTCTAACTTTCCTCTTGCTCTTTTCCTGGGGCTTCCCGTCGGACCATTTTGGGCTGTTGCAGGATGAGGGAGAGAAGAATGCCCCTTTCTGCTGCTGTCAATCCCTTCCACCGATCAAAATTACTGCTTGATGCAGCCCAATTAATAGTGGTGGCCTGCAGACTGCGTCAGCAAGATCTTAACTTGCTAAAGTAGATTTTCTTCAAACTGGTAGAAGATTACGTTTGCTTTTCCTCTGCAGCAGTAAAAGCAAGAAACAGTAACTCACAGAGAACAGTACTGCAGAGAACAGCATTCCTTTTTCTAAGTTTAGCCAGACTTTAGAATACTTTAGAATTAAAAAAGATGTAAAAATCTAACAGCCAGGTGTACAGATTTTTCACTTTAACACAGTTCCCTGTATGTTTTCTTGATAGTTTGTGACACATTCAGATTAAAGAAACCTGTAACTGCTATTAGCAGATGAAGCTGTGGTGTGAATTATAACTTGCCTGCTGTTGTCTATAAATTGCCAGGCATAAGCACAGACACTAACCATTCAAATTTGATGGAATCCATTTAGCATATCTCCATTTTTCAAATGTCAGCTGTCATAAAATATTCACTAATTTGCTAACAGAATTCAGAAGACTTTTGGTGCTCTGTATATATTCTAGTCTCTCTCTGGAAGTTACTGCACATCTATATATCTAATTCTCACAGGTGCTTCCTTGCCTGCAGATACTTAAATCCATGGATAGGGGTCACACTTCCCCCCAACAGGTTTTTTCTGCAAACTCTGGGGACCCCCTGAGTCTGCAGAAAAAACTGAATACTTAAAAATGTGGGGGGTGGGGATGGGGTTAAATTTAAATAACGTACTTTTTGAAATGGTAGCCACTGCCTGGAATCATGCCCGGTTTTCAGTTGAACAGAAATGTCCCTAACGCAACTTGAGCAGCACTGCTGGGGAGAGAGAAGGCACGATCACTGATCGTTGTTGGTCCTGACTGCAGGAAAAGATGGCCAGACTGGAAGGAACTTTAATGACAAGGGTTGCCAACCTCCAGGTACTAACTGGAGATCTCCTGCTATTACAACTGATCTCCAGCTGTAAGATCAGTTCACCTGGAGAAAATGGCTGCTTTGGCAATTGGACTCTATGGCATTGAAGTCTCTCCCCTCCCCAAACCCTGCCCTCAGGCTACACCCCAAAAACCTCCCACCAGTAGCGAAGAGGGACCTGGCAACCCTATTAATGATGATTTTGGTCCTCAGAATGTTGTAGAAACATAGAGCTGGAAGGGACCTCAAGGGTCATCTAGTCCTGCACAACACAGGAACCTTCTCCCCCCCACTCCCCCAGTGACCCCTGCTGAAAGCCCAGAGGAAGGCAAAAACCTCCAGAATCCCTGGCCAATTATGTTCACATCGAGCCTATTGGAGAGAAATATATTATTTTGAAACTTTTACAGCCAAGACAGAAGAGATCTTTACTGCTGTGCTTTACTTCTCCAGAATGTCAAATTCACTTTCCTTCAGTATTTCTTAGCTGCATTATAAGAAGTTTGTTAGCTGTTAATTTTAAGCAGATGGGTCACATTCACTCCAGTCTAGCCAGTGAGCTGTGATGCGGTGGTCAGAAACAAAACTCCCTCGAGTCTTTGAAACTACCCAGGATTGCTTTTAATCACCCCCGTTACTATTTGCACATTTCTGCCAATTCATTTGACAGCTTATAGCCAATGCTTGAGGTGATGTAGTCGAGAAGATATATCCCAGTGAGTGACAGAAAAATGAGCTGTTCATAAATCTAGTCTTATTTTTAAGAAATGTTATATATCCATTAATTCAAGGTCTGGATTACTAACTCAATAGGTCAAGAAGTTTAATCAGATTTCTATATGCCAAGATGAGGATGGAAATGAATTGTTCATTCTGTCGTCCCCCCCCCTGAAAAAGAGGTTATCCAGTGGAGGCTTAGAGTTGTTGAGTTCCATAGGCTACAAGCTCACTTCACCATGTGAAAGTTGTGTTTGCTTACTCCTTCCTGATATATCAATGTGAAGTTAAATATTTTACACATTGTATTTTAAATGCTTTTAAGTGATTTACAGCGCATTCCTGAAAGGAATGCCTGTGCCGGGCTCAGGAGGCAAACTAGCGGCATTGCCTCCTAAGGAGGTTTCGGCACTGCCAAAACCTCCACAAGGCGCAAAAAACCAGTGCAACCCTCCTCTCACCGAAAACAAAAAAGGGCGTTCCCGAGCCAAATGGCTCGGGAGGCCGACTAACATTGGCCCAGCCCCCCGCCTGGCATCGTTATGGCCCGGGAATGCCTCCCTGCTTGCCGCCATGGCCTGTGCCGGCGGCCGGAGGCCAGCAGGAGGCTACAGCTGTGTCCAGGCCCAGCGCTGCTGCAGTGGCGGCCGAGGACTGGCATCCAGGCCAGCTCTGGGGCCACTTACGCTGGCATGCACCTTCTGGGCGCCGGCGGTGTGGGCCCCTGTGCCGGCGGAGGCCTTTGTCGGCCTCCTAAGGCCTTTGGGTCAGGCCGCCGTCGCATTTCACGAATGCGCTGTTAATGTTTGGAATATTTTAATGTTTTAAAACATGCCACTTGGGGGTTCCTGAATTGGGTAGAAAGGCTTTTTAGACATGGAATCGATGGAACTGGGTTCACCTCACTCGTCATCAGTTGGTGAAGTGAAGGAGGAGTAATACATATCAATACCTCCTTCAATTGGAAATTAGGAGCATTGGTATAGTGATCTAGAATCCTACTCTGCTCTTCCTTAGAACTCTTGCAGTGCAATGGGTATAGAAGGGTTCAACTCTGTTTAGGATTCCCTAAGTCAGATATGGCTCCATCTTGCATATTGTTCCATCTTGCATATGGTTTACTGCACTTCCCTGAATATCCAAGGACATAAGGACATAAGAAAAGCCATGCTGGATCAGACCAAGGCCCATCAAGTCCAGCAGCCTGTTCACACAGTGGCCAACCTGGTGCCTCTAGGAAGCCCACAAACAAGATGACTGCAGCAGTATCCTGCCTGTGTTTCACAGCACCTAATATAATAGGCATGCTTCTCTGATACTGGAGAGGATAGGTATGCATCATGACTAGTATTCATTTCGACTATTTGCCATGGATAGCCCTATCCTCCATGAACATGTCCACTCCCCTCTTAAAGCCATCATCACATCCTGGCAGTCATCATCACATCCTGGGGCAGGAAGTTCCACAATTAAACTATGTGTTGTGTGAAGAAATACTTCCTTTTATCTGTTTTATCTGTTTTGAATCTTTCACCCTCCAGCTTCAGCAGATGACCTCACGTTCTAGTATCATGAGAGATCTAGAAAAGTTTCTTCCTGTCCACTCTCTCCATACCATGCATAATTTTATAGACCTCTGTCATGTCTCCCCTTAACCGCCTTGTTTCCAAGCTAAGCAGCCCTAAGCGTCTTAACCGCTCCCCATAGGGCAGTTGCTCTAGTCCCCTGATCATTTTGGTTACTCTTTTCTGCTCCTTCTCAAGCTCTGCAATATCCTTTTTTAGGTGTGGTGACCAGAACTGTACATAATATTCCAAGTGTGGTCCAAGCAATATTTGAGGGCAATACAAACAGTGAAATGTTCAGGATTGTGGCTTCTCCATGACCCAAAGATCTACCTAGTGCCATGAAAATTTATCACAGCAAGCCGGTTAGTTTCAGCCTATTTATAATTGTTGCAATGTAGTCCTTCTAACAAGGAGCCCCATGGCGCAGAGTGTTAAGCTGCAGTACTGCAGTCAAAAGCTCTGCTCATGACCTGAGTTCGATCCCGACGGAAGTCAGTTTCAGGTAGCCGGCTCAAGGTTGACTCAGCCTTCCATCCTTCCGAGGTCAGTGAAATGAGTACCCAGCTTGCTGGGGGTAAAGGGAAGATGACTGGGGAAGGCACTGGCAAACCACCCCGCAAACAAAGTCTGCCTTGGAAATTTCGGGATGTGACGTCACCCCATGGGTCAGGAGTGACCCAATGCTTGCACAGGGGACCTTTACCTTTTACCTAGTCCTTCAAACCAGCTCTTTATTGTTCTGCTTTGTCAGCTTTGGTATAGGTTTGAGTGCCTGCTTTCTTTCTAATCATTTCAAATACCCCACACACCCCAAGATCAACTCCATGTACTAGCCTCCTTATAACTTTGGCATACTATGTGTTGTTTGATAATCTTCTGAGCATGCCCACATTTCACACTGACCATGCTCAGCACTGGACCTCATATTCAATTTACTGTCAGTTTGTTTGCTGCATAAATCCAAAATCTCAAGAAAAAATATGTATATAAAATGATATGATGTATGTGTGTGTGTGTGTGCGCGTGCGCTGTCGTCAAGTCGCTTCTGACTCATGGCGACCCTATGAATCAATGTCCTCCAAAACATCCTATCAATAACAGCCTTGCTCAGGTCTTGCAAACTGAGGGCCGTGGCTTCCTTTATAGAGTCAATCCATCTCATGTTGGGTCTTCCTCTTTTCCTGCTGCCTTCAACTTTTCCTAGCATGATTGTCTTTTCCAGTGACTTTTGTCTTCTCATAATGTGTCCAAAGTACGACAACCTCAGTTCAGTCATTTTAGCTTCTAGGGTCAGTTCAGGCTAGATTTGATCTATAACCCACTGATTTGCAATTTTAGCTCCAGTTGTTGTGTTGCTTCTGCTATATAATGGGTCTCTTCTCATAATGTGTCCAAAGTACGACAACCTCAGTTTAGTCATTTTAGCTTCTAGGGACCGTTCAGGCTTGCCTTTTGGCCATACACATATGGCAACAGGAAAGCCAAATATTCTGTTGGTCATTCATGGAAACATTCAGTGCAAAACAAAGCATGGCAAATGTTCAACATCTTTTCAGATGCTAGTGAATTTACAGAGGGAAAATTATACGGAAATATTTTTTATTAAATTTGGAAATGCAATAAATATTGTATCATTGCAGATCAAAGTGAGAAACACAAATAAGAGAATGTAGTACATAGCAACACTGGGCCACTGGGATTTTTGGTTGATATCTTATGTTTGCCATACATATGAATAAACTGGGTTTTGACAGTAGGTCACCAATTGCAATACAAAAATGAATGTTCCCATTTTACAATCACATGGATATACTTTGGCACCCTTCTGTTTCATTCACGGAGATCTCAAACACACATGTTTTTGGTAACAAATTATATTAATGATATTTACATTTTAAATATATAGTTCGTTATTTTCCCCCATAGGGTTTTATTTTCAAGACTGACAGATGTAGCAGAAGTCTCAAGAAAATAGCGACAACCAAGTGGCTGATTTGTTTTCGAAAGTCCAAAGGCTGCATATCGGTTTCGTTCAAGAAAAAACAGAGGAGCTGAGAATATAGCTCACAAGCATAATCTTACATGTTATTATATGGGCTGCACAGTGGCAGATGTGTGTCCCTCTGGAGCTTAAGCCTGCAAAAACAGAAAAGAATACTCAACTTCATGAAGAATCAATTTTCATAAAAAGAAGGTGCCCTGTTTTTTAATTGGCTGGGCTTTGGCCCATGTAGATTGATATTATCTTTGAGAAAGTGAGCATCTAGTCCTAGCAAACAGCTTCGCCTGAAGAGCTGAGTATGATTCAAGGAGCTCAGCATTTCAAGACCATCCTTGGCCTTTGCACAATTCTATTTATGGCAGCGCTATTCAAGATATACACATATTCATTTAACACTTGAGAATACTGTCTTCCAGTTTAAAAAGTGTGGATGGATTTTGGTCAATGGGACAGCCCCAGCAGAACAGCCTGACCCCACAGACAGCTGTGCAGGGGGGATCAGAGCACAGTACCGGGTACTAGGCACCCAGTTCTAGTAACACCTGATCCCTTGGCTTCTATGTTGGATTCTGCCACTATACATTGACAGCAGCCATCACCACCGCTGACCAACGTCAGTTAAACCACTGAAACATGCAAGAAATCTCTGCAAGCAGGAAAAGGTGGAGGCTGGCCCATGAGTTTTACCACATTTCCTTCCTAGTGAAATCTCTCCAGCCCCCACTTTAAAAATCAAGTGTAAACCATGTCCAAAATCCCATGAGTTGGAATCAAAGCACCACCTGCACAGTGAAGCTGGTGGAGTGGGACTTTGCCATCTCCCCTCTCTTGTTTCAGCACACTGAACCTGCCCCCTGAAAATCAGCATCTCGGGGTTAAGGGGCTCTCTGAAATAGCATGAGAGGCAAAGTGGGGGGATCTGCAGTTGGAGGGAGAGGTAACTGGCAGCAATTGTCTTCTTCTCTGCCAATGTAAGTGTTGTTGATAACTGCCGCTATGCTAGCAGAACAGCACATTTCCATCCAACCCCATGTAGTTATAACACCACCACCTGTCACACTGTTTCTACTATACTTTCATTTCACTCTTAACAAGTCTCCCTTATTTTTATCCTTGTAATTTTGAGTGGTGAGTTAGTCTGAGAGAGGGAGAACGAAGATGGATAACTGGCCCAAAGTCACTCCGTGAACTTCATGAGTGTGGATTTGAACCAGGGTGTTCCAGATCCTTATTCCAACACTCTATCCCTTACTGAAGTAAGTTATCTCACCTCTTTGTTATCACTTTTCCTATCTTTCTTGCTCTGTTTGTTTTATTATTAATATTGGAACGTCTCGATGTTCTATTGCTTGCCTTTAACACATTCTCTACTGTGGAAGCATTGAATTGGCCACTTTCTACATTGGTTCCCTCCCTTTGTATATCATTTTAAATACAGTTGTAAAAAAGATCCCAACTTCTTCATTTTGCTCTTCATGTTATCTTCTCTTTTGCTTGTTTCTTCTTCCTTTTATTGTTCCTGGCTGAGTTCTGAAGAGCTATTTCACACTTGCTTGTTCATAGCTTCACTATGAAATGATGATTCGTATGTGTTAATATGTCATCATAGATTGAATTTCCACAACAGAAGTTTTGTATCATCCCCAAAACAACGCTTTACTTTCCAGTGAGTTAGTGTGCAAATTCAGCTGACCAAAATGGTGTAGAAAAACTAAGGGATTGGCGTGCATGTACTAATCACGCCTTCAATTTGTCTGGAAACTAACAAGCCAGCTTTTCTCCCTTCTATTTCCCAGTCTCTCATATGTTAAGTGGGTGAGCCCGTGGGCACACTCAGCTTGGTATATTTTAGGCAGTTTTAAAATAGTAAATAGCCATGGACTTTTATGCATGGCTGTTTCCCTCATGGTCACCCCTCTGATGACACTGGGTCTTTGTTTTGATTATGCATGCCATTTCTGACTGTCAGTGGTCACCTTACTCTCCCCTTACGTTTCGCGCATTTTGTCCACATTTTCAACTTCATGATAAAACAGGTCCCTGATAACCTGGCCAAAATGTGTGGAAGCTCAGGGGGAGAGCGAGGTGACCACTGACAGTCAGAAATGGCATGCATAATCAAAACAAAGATCCAAAGTCATTGGAGGGGTGACAGCGAGGGACACAGCCATGTAGTAAAAAATCCATTATGATTATGCTGAAGTCTGAAAGATTTTTGTGCAGCTCAGGATCGAATTTCCACGCAACTTGCACAGTTGCAAGGTTCAGTTACACCAGCAAGCCACTGATTCCCTCCCCTTGAAAAGCCCACAGCACTTTAAAAGAAAAAAAAAAGACTGTTCCCTTTCCCACCCAGGCAAACCAGAGACTGTTCCCAGCTCTTTGGCTTTACTTCTTTCCTAGCAATCAAGGGACCATGGCAACAATGTTAAGGGGAAGGGGGGAACTCACTTGACATTGCAGGGATCCTAATTTCTTCGCTGCTGCTGCCTTCTCCTCCATCACTGAGGGTTCTTATTTCGATGAGATAATCTTCTTCAAAGGGTACCAGCAGCTCAGCCGATGTGTTGTTTGTCTCCACTATATGAGCAGTGCTTTGTCGATTTTGCCTATACAAAATCTAAATATGAAAGGAGAGAACGGCTAATTTTAATATGATGTGGTTACTTGAATTTGTAGAGGAGCATTACATACTGGGCTGGATTCATATACAGAATTAGAGTGATTGGCAAATTTTCCCTGACTTACCTCACATTAAGTTTATCCAGACTTTCCAAGAAAAATCTCACAAATAATTCCAGAAAACAACCAAACAGGGATAGGGACCACAAGCTTCTCCTTAACTAGAAACAAATGATGTTCCTGAATATTGGTCAGAAGAGTAATTTCTGACAGGGAATGTGGGGTTGGAATAAAGTGCTCCTGAGCAAACTCTGAAATATGATTTCGAGTTAGGGAAAAAACTAACAAGATACGCTCCTTTTTATTGAGAAGAGGGAGGCAGAACTAGCAAAAATGGCTTGCAAGTTACAATAAACTCCTTTGTGGGCCACCCCAACTGACAGATGTTTGGGACAAGGTCATTATAGGGAAGAACTTTCTCAACTCCCACAAATCCAAATTCATCCCATCACTGAGAATTCTTGTTTGAATTAATAATCTATGTAACATATGTCATTTAGGATGGGTTTTTTTTTTTTAAAAAAAAGTGGAGGCAGACTCGGCATTTCTTCTGTTCTTACTACTGCTGCACTCACAGAGAAAGGACTACAATGACTTGGAAGTGGTAAAGAGATAAGGAGATAGCGCAGATTCTCCACACATGATGCTTCCTAGCAGATTCTGTTCAGATTGTGCACAGGAGTAACACAAATCAAGAGAAGTTCTCCCATTCTGATGCCCACACTCTAATCTGAGAAATTGTTTAGCAATCTCAGTAAGAGAGCTCAGCAGCCTAGAGCCTGTCTTTTATAGGATGGAGAGGAAGCTCATTCTTTTCCCAAAGCAAATTACAAATGCTCAGCCCCTTTGTGATCAAGACCTGCAAGCATAGCTCTTTGAGCAATATTTGCCTTTTAAACATAAATAGATTTGTGGAAGCACTATCTACATAAGGATCATCAACAAATTTACTTTCACCACTCATGCTTGATGTGGAGACAGATTTATGCATTGACAAAGAAGTTACTTATCTGAGTTCTCTGGGATATCAAATAGTCCACTTTTTTTATCCAACCATCCAACAAACATCCTACGTGCTCTGAACATCAATATCGCCCACTTAGTGAACAAACTGAAGGAATGTGTGACTGTCATTTAGATCAAATTAAAAACCGGAATTGTTTAAACAGAATCACACACATGACATTCACTATGACTTTCTGTCACTTGTCACATACTTACTTTGTAGCCAAGCACTTCAGATTCATTTTCCATTGTTTTCACGTGTTCCCAGTTCAAGCATATCTTTGAATCCGATAATTTCCATGCAATGTTTGCAGGGCGTTGGCTTGGTGCTTTAATAAAATATAAGAACTATGTATATGATTTTTTTTTTGCAGAATATGAATATTAGTTTGCATGTGTGTGTCATTGTTTAAATACTTTATCATAACCAGCTTTCCCTGGAAGTTGAATTCTGTCCAGAATTGGTGGAAAAATCACGAGTCTACACAGTTGGGGGGGGGGAGTATTATCTATTCAGTCTGACAACAGCTGTCAGGTCAAGGTCTCTCACATCAACTACTCCATGACCCTTCAATGGGAGATACTGGGGACTGAACCAGATGCTTTACCACAAATAATTAATTATAATGATTAATTGCAAGGTACATATTGCTAGGGAACATCCTATAGCATCTATTATTTCGTACTGACATACAAGAGCTCCTGCCACGCCAAAAGCCATGAGGACGACTGAGCCAAGCTGATAGGGTTGCCAACCTCCTGGTAATAGCAGAAGATCTCCTGCTATTACAACTGATCTCCAGCCGATAGAGATCAGTTCGCCTGGAGAAATGGCCGCTTTGGCAATTGGGCTCTATGGCACTGAAGCCCCTCCCCAAACCCCTCCCTCTTCAGGCTCTGCCACAAAAATCTCCCACTGGTGGCGAAGAGGGTCCTGACAACCCTACAAGCTGAGCAGCAGGGCCCTTAATGACTCGGCCAGGCAGACCAGAAGGAAATCTCCTTCTGTGAGGCCTGCCAGTCAGGGACACACCCCCAGCTACTCCGGGCTGTGCCTGATTGGCCAGGCCAGAGAAGGAG
Source organism: Euleptes europaea (assembly GCF_029931775.1). NCBI lineage: Eukaryota > Metazoa > Chordata > Lepidosauria > Squamata > Sphaerodactylidae > Euleptes > Euleptes europaea. The sequence continues at coordinate 46,233,496 of NC_079312.1, read as the reverse complement.
GTCTGGAGAGCTCACATAGGTGTCGAGGTCTTCCTAGCCATTACTCTGCTGTGCCGCAGGATCCAGGCAGCCCCATTGTGCCACGTTGCCTCTCCCCTCACCCTTGCAGGCCCTCAAAAGGGGCCAGGTAAGTCTAGGGCCCCTAGCTTGTTATGAATAGGCTACAAAGTAATAAAGTGACTTCTCCATAGGCTACACATCAGCCCTTCCATGACTAGAAGGCACTTCCAGCCGTGCAAGAAAAGGAGCTCTGATTTTCACAGATTTGCTTTCAAACTGTATCCCATCTTTATTTGAGGCTCCTTCAAATCTCCAGAGTAGCTTTTCATAGGGTGCAATGGGGTTGCAGAAGGAAACAGAGGAGAGGAAGGAAAAATCCATTATTTTCACTGTTCTATAGCTCCAACTCACATAATACAAGCATAGACAATCTAATAGGGTGGAGTACAAATAAAAGATTGCTGACAGTTTTACTATTTCTGTGAAACAAGCCCATTTCAGAAATGTCACATGAGAACTAACTAAATATGTATTTTTAGACATATATAAACAGAAGCAATTGCAAACATTCAGGTGGCTGAAGGTGCAAGTTCACTTGTGTGGTATTTGCGAATCTTTTGGTAGTGGTTTTTCCACATTTGTATATGAAGCATTTTCCCTGCTTCTTCTCAAGCATTTACTTAAAAAAGAAAGTGGTGGAATTATTCACCCACATGTGCATTCTCACATTTACTACTAATGAAACACTGGAAATCTTGAAACAAATGTGAAATTCACACTGTGTACTGAAAACTAACACAGAGTTTTGAACCATTTGGTCGGTCTCTCTCTCTCTCTCTCTCTCTCTCTCTCTCTCTCTCTCTCTCTCTCTCTCTATATATATATATATATATATATATATATATATAATTGGATTTTTATACAGTTGTATATTATTATTGATAAATTATTAGCATGCACGTAATAAGACTTGGATGTCTGTTCTCAAACGTCACTTATTGCTTCTGGCCGAGAGGTCTGAGTATATGGTGAGCACACAGCGTTCCTTTCAAATAGGCTTCTGAATTAAGTTCAGTAGAAGTGGGTAAACCAAGAGATATATACAGAGTAGTCATCTACTCCACTGAGTGCTTTCTTGTGAGTAAGCCCCAGTGAACAGACAAAAGTAGGATCTGAGTAAACCTGTTTAGACCTATCACTCCTCAATTCAGTTCTTTCTAGTTCTTTCCTGTACATTCGTCTGTAAATTTAAAGCCTGATCCAAGGGATGATAACCACTACCAACTACTGCAATCTATCACTTAGGACACAACTATGGGTCAGAAGAAAACATAAGTATAGTAATTATTCTTTAATAAATATTTATTCTTAGGGAAACCCTGGAATATTTCTAAGTTTTGCATTAATATAAAACTTGCAGAAGAATTTGAATAAGAAGCCAATTGAACATGAAATGCCATTAAATTTGTTCCTTTTTGTCCATACAAAGACTGACCACATGTTCACAGCTGGAAAGAAAGAAGAAAATAACAGTGTAACCAAATTTCTTTTTACTATCCCAAATGTTAACCAGTACATAATGTTTTTGCCAAATGAGCAGAAGGCTGACTGTTAAGGTACCTGTGAACCTTCTAAATCTTAAAAAACGATCCTAATATCCTTCAGGCTAGTTACCAAAATACCCCCAAATGTGTAGTCAAGAGCTGAAGTTTATGTATTACATTCACAGTGTAACCCCAAACAGAATTACACCCATTTAAATGAAGTGAAGTCAATGTGCTTAGAAGGGTGTAACTCTTCCTAGGACTACACAGTTAGATTACACTTATTCAACAAACTCTAGGTGGTTTGGTAACCCTTTCATTTCAGCATGCAGTATTATAAGAGATGCCTATAAATAAATTTCAGTTTTTATTCCACTTGGCAATAATGAATATTATGAATGTAAACATAGCATAATAGAGGGGATTGAAATTATGACAAATACACTAATAATCAGAGACTTTGGGTATGTGATACTGCCCTGAGCCCGTGTTGTGCAGAAAGGCAGTCTGAAATTATTCTAGAGACAAAGTATGTGCTAGAGTCCTTAGAACACAGCTGATATACCACAAGTGAAATCCAAAAGTTAGTATTTCGAAGGTTCCAAACTGAAGAGGTTGAGCTAGAAAATGCTAAAATTACAAATATATAAATTTATATATAAATATATAAATTTTAATAGGGTGCACAGTAAAGTTAAAAACATAAGGCCTATAACATAGGCAAATCTTTCACAGTCAATAAATACATGCAAACTCGTACACTTTTGATGTAAAATCTTACGATGACCAAAGTAGGACCCAATAAGGACCTTATTGGGTCCTACTTTGGTCATTGTAAGATTTTACATCAAAAGGGTATCAGTTTGCATGTATTAATTGACTGTGAAAGATTTGCCTATGTTATAGGCCTTATGTTTTTAACTTTACTGTGCAACATATTAAAATTTATATATTTGCGATTTTAGCATTTTTAAGCTCAACCTCTTCGGTTTGGATTCAGCATTTTGGTTGAGTTTAATTTGCCCCCCCCCCTTTTTTGTGTTATTGTTCCAGTATTTCAAAGGTTATCATTTTGCCACACAGATTTAGCAACAGAAGTGGTTTTCACTTCTTTAGTACTCACTGAAATGTAATGAAGTCATCTGGGGAGTAATGCATGGCTTTAAGATGCAAATTTGACATTCTTCATGACACATTATCCAATTCTGTATTTCCCCCCTATAATCCCTAGTATCTTTGAGTGTTGGACCAACTAACACGCTAAGATGATCCAAACATAGAGAGCTGACACCACTGTGGAATATCATGTGCAACAAATGCAGCATGATAGGTGGGCAGCAACACTGTTCGTTTTCATGCATCAGCCTGGTAAAAGCGCCAAGAGAAAGCGTGTTTACATAATGATCTTCTGTTTGGAATATCTATTCTTTTAGCTAGAAACACTATTCATCCTGAATGAAAAACGAAGACAAATTCCAAAGGAAGGAACTATGGTAGTTTGACCCAAGCCACTGGTTTTAGGACTTACTTTTGATTTCATTTTAAGATATAAGGATACTCCTCCATGTTTTCTGTAGGTCTGAAAATATGCTTACCATACACCCTTTCAAACTGGATAGATGAATTAAAAAATTCTAAAGCAGCTGTATAGTACAAATCTCAGGAGCGACTGGCTGAAAATGGCCCTTTTTTGGAAAGGGCTTGATGTATCCTCTATACACCCCATCACACCCACTCTTTCCTTGATGTATACTAAGCAGAAGCATGTTCATAAGGACTAGCATGCATTAAAAATAAATAACCACAAAACTCCCTTTACCTGTGCATTAGTGGCCACCTCTCCACACGCAACCTAAAAAGGAGAAAAAGTTAAACGAAAAATGGGCAAGGCGATTTCCCAATTAGTTAGAAGATAATTGTTGGGGACCCACTTTTCCTCACAAACCCAGGAGGATTTTGAATAAATATAATAAAGTATGGGCTGATAAAACAATTGCAGATTGCTGTGGAATAGCCAAATCTCTTCACAGAAAATGGTGATGATGTCCTGTGAAGAAAGGCCTTTCCAGCTTTCAAACATTTATGATGATGTTTAGTTAAAGTGGAAAACAAGTTGGGATCACTGCAGTATGAATCTTACAGATTTCTCTACTAGAGTTCTTAACATTGTCTCATTTTAGATACCTCACAGATTTCATGCAGTTCTTTTTGGCCACTGATATAAAATACTTCTAGGCCAGGAATCTCAAACATAAGGCCCACAGGCCAGAACCGGCCCCTTGAGAGTTCTTATCTGGCTCACGAGGCAGCTGAGGCAGCCAACCCCCCACTCTCAATCTGGGCTGGCGAGGCATGGTCCGGCCCGACCAGGTGACATTTATGTCATATCCAGCCCACATAAGAATTGAGTTTGATACTCCTATTCTAGGCTATTATGAGGTTACAGATTGTACCATAGTTTTGTCATGTCCTTCTTGGAGAGCCTACTGGTGGTCTCTCAGCCAAATACCTACCCCACTTAGCTCCTGAAATCTGACAAGCTCAGACTATATCATACTGCATTCCCTCTCATGCACTGAACCCCAAAGACATTTTGGCCACAGTTCATCACAAAGACATGCTGAATTCCTATGAAATCAGTGTAAACAGTATGTCGGAATATGAACTTCCTAGTGCTATGATGAGGAAGCAACCCTAATTCTTCAAAAAACAACAACAAAACACACACACCCTTTGTTCTTTCATAGTCATTCATGGCAAAAGTAGAAAATGTACAAGTTGTATTCCATTCTTCCTCTAAGGAGCTCAGAATACATACAGCATACATAAGGTCCCCTCTCCCCACTTTACCCTCATGGAACCCTGTGAGCTAGATTTGGCTGAGGGATAGTTAGTTACTGGCCGCAGTGAATCTGATGTCTGAGTGAGCATGAGAACCTGGGATAAACAAATTAAATGAATATGCAATTATGGCAATGCTAACATCATTAATATATAATAGGTCAACTTCTGAATGTAATGAAAAATGGAATATGTTTTAATTATATAGATAAGAAATAGAAGAAAAAATTACAAAAGTTTAAGAACAGCAAATGCACAAGATGGGAAAATATAATGATAATTTAGATGACACAGAGAAGTCAAAGGCCATTTATGCAGGGTTGATTCTGCTCCTCGCTCAATGCTGATTTTTTAAATCTGACCTTTAAAATGACTATTCACGGTCCCAATGCAAGAGGAGAAAGTCAAAAAAAATTGCACCCCCACTTGCCTGCTCCTTCATTCCTTTGTTTGATAGCCATTAGCAATAGTCGTTTGCATAGCTAAGGCTGGGATTCTACATGCTTCCTTCAGTGAATGCTTTGATGCAGGGGTGGAGCAAATACAAAAGGTCGCATTAAAGGGGCTCTTAAGAAATGCAAAGCAGGTATGCATTGGCTTCACAGTGATGGCTGGAATGACGGTTCAGCATGAAGAAATGTTTAAAAAATATGCGGGGCACTTCAGCCTGGAACGCGCTGCTAATTACCAAGCATAAATGGCCAAAGAATTTATTAAGTGAAGTATAATTTTAAGTAAAGCTCCAATATAATGTAATGATTTCATTGAATATGTTTTTATGTTAAATAGTAGTATTTGTAATGTTGGGGGGAAATTTTAAAAAATTAAAAAAGAAAACCTGGACCTTCCTCATCTTAGTCTAGAACTATAACCACTAACCATGCAACTCTGGTTAAGGAAATACATACATAAAGGGAGGTCTATATCATAGCCAAGTCCTTTTCCCTTTAGCTGTCTGTTCTTTGCTGAAATTTCTAACATCACAATCACTTGATTCTACTGAAGGTTAATTAAATTCCAGCTGTAAATGTGATCAAGCCTTCAAAATGGCAAAAGGAATATTTCCCAATTTTGTGTTTCATTCACACATTCCGGTAACAACATGGCCTCTATTCCTAGGTTCATGTCATGATTAATTTTTGTGATGTGCAACAATAGAGATTTTGCAGTAGTGGTAATAGAAGCCTACCTTCGAACAGTGCCACTATTCATAGCATTTTCAATTAATCTAAACTCTCCTTTTGTATGTCTTTTACCATGCATTTCTCAAGCAAACCTGGGCTAATTAGACTCCATCTGACCACTTCTATCACTAACAGTGTATTCCTGAGCTGGGGAGCCAAATGTTCTCTGGAGGTGGCGTGACCCCACCACCAGCATAAGTGGCCTCTTATCACCAGCATAAGTGGCCTGGCACTGCGGAGCTTAATGCCGCCCCTCCAACGCCACAGTCTCTCTGGGACCTAAATCCCAGAAGAGATATGTGGCACCGGTGTGTGTGTGTGTGTGTGTGTGTGTGTGTGTTCCCGGGGCATTTCCGGGGCAGAGCTGATGGTCAGCTTCCAAAGCCCCTCCAGTCCAGGAAAGCCCCCTCTAGCAATAGTGTTGCTGCACCAGGTTTTACCTGGCACAGCATTGCAGTTTGTTATGGGGGGAAAGCCCCATTTTCTTTTAAGAACTTTTATAAAAGACTTTTTGAAGCCTTGCGGCAGCCAGGAAACCTCTTTGAAGGCACAATGGTGGTGCCTCGGCTATGTTGTCCCTGGCCATTGCGATGCTCAGGAATGAGCTCTTGGTCTTCTAAGATTCAGTCCTGCCGTGCACCTAGGATTGCCAAGCTCCAGGTAGTGGCTGGGGATGTCCCACTATTACAACTGATCTCCAGGCGACAGCAATCAGTTCACCTGGAGAAAATGGCTGCTTTTGAAGGTGGGTTCTATGGCATTATACCCATTGTAGTCCCTCCCCTCCCCAAATCCCACCCTTCCCAGGCTCCACCCCTAAAATATCCAGGTATTTCCTAACCTGGAGCTGGCAACCCTTCATGCACCACATAGCATGGAGGGGGTGCTACACTTGTGCCCCCATCCTCTGTGTCCTAGGAAACTTGACCTTCTTGGAATTGAGAGATGGCATAATACAGCTGTTGTTGGTGGGACCACTTGCAACAGCCTGTCAAGGATCTGCAAGCCTGGGGCATTCTGTTCCAGGATAAGAGGTACTGAATGTATTCCAATCAGACGTAGCAGAACCAGCATGGCAGATGGAATGGGCCTTCACCCAATCCAAGTATGCCCCGGTCCTTACCTGTGCTTGGCTACCTACATTGCTAGAAGGTGAAGGTACCACCTTGCTTGTGCAAAGATTTATGGACTGGATCCATAATTATGATTAACTTCATATGGTTTTCTTTAGAATGTTTGTGTGTGGATGATTATCTCTTAAGAGGTGGGTGATGCAAGCTTTTTTTGACAGAAGTGGGTGCCTGTAGGCGTATAGATGGGAGGAAAGTGGTTTGCTTAGCAACTTCGAGCTGTCATCTGAAAACACACATTTTGCTTTGCCCAGGCACTATGCAGGTGTGACATACAAAGAAGCGGCAACTGTAACATTAATCACGGCTCGTCATCCAGTGCCATTGCTTGTTTTATAAATAACAGAAACCATGGCAGCACACTATGTGTAAGTAAGCAGCAGCCTATGCAAGAGATAAAAGTAGCTATCTGCAGATTACCTTCTGTACTGTACTTTTTGGGAACTGCCACAAAAATTGTCTCCAGATTGATTATGTAAAATGCAGGAGATAAGTTCTCATCTTATCTTTAGATCTGCGTAAACAGTGGGAGGAGCATGTAATAGCAGAGAAGAAGGGCACATAAGATGATATTTGTAGAGAATTCCTGGGGGGAGGGGACTGTGGTGATCTGGACAGCCCAGCTGAGAAGCCTCCTCAGAAGATTCCCAGCCTCCATGGAAGGGAAAAAAGCATTTTTCGAAAATAAAAACAGGAAAAAGGGCGTTTTCCCCCATAGGGGAAAGTGGGCCTGCGCCACCTACATCCTGGGAGGCATTTCTGGGTCAAAAGGGGTTTGGAAGGTGCTTAAAGGCAGCTCCACCCCCCCGGAACGCCACAGGAATGTCTCCTGGGATGCTGGTGCCGGGATTTGTGCTGGGAAAATGCCAGCAGATGTCCTGCGGTGTGGCATCCTGGGGCTGGCAGTGATGCCCTCCACTGCACTGTATGTGCCCATTATCCCAGGATACAGGCACTTATGATGCCGCAGGATCATGTCGGCCCCTAAGCCGACGCCCACTGTTCAGAAATGCATTGTTGGTGTATAATTAGACAAACTGTTGTTGTCAATTGCTGTGAGTCTGGTGGACTTGTGCTTTTTGGTCCTTTAGTTTTACAAAAATACTCACGTGATTTTTTTGTCGTGACATTGACTGGGACACTCGAGGGTCCGGTCCCAGCTGTATTGTAAGCCCTCACTGTGGCAAAATACATTGTGTTGGCTCTGAGGCCAGTGATATTTTTTGATGTTATGTTGCCATTGACTCTGACTTTGCCCGTTGTAGAATCCTTGGCATCATCCATCCAGTATAAGACCTAGAGCAAAGAGCAGAGGCAATTCATTGCTTTCCTCCAATTACAGTCTTGATTGGGAAGAAGACAAGCTGACAATGAAGGCTTCAAGAGCGATGGCTGATTTTGTAATTGAAGTTGTCAGGATTTAAAAGTAGGCATGAATATTTATAGGTTTTGTTGTATCCTGAATACAAACTAGGGGAAAAAAAACAAATTACAAATCCTTTGCTTTTATAGATATCCAAAGAGAAAACATAAATAAGGTGAGTAACGTTTAAAAGTTTGTCAACCTCTGTAATTCAAGCAAAAGGAAAAACTTTAAAAAATGAAAGAAGATTCCTGGAAAGGTCTTAATTATTCTTGTCCATACAATGCAATAACAACTGATTCAGACGTTGATTTGAACTGTAACAAATTTGATGTGAAATGGTATGTGCTTTGTATACTATGTAGGCCTACTTGTTTTTTAAATGTATGCTGAGAACCATACAACAGTAAATATTTCTGTGATATTTCAGCATTGTTCCTTCTTTCTATGCACCGCCAATACAGGCAACTGTTGCTAAAGAAGAAATCCTGAACCAGTACCTGGAGGCAGTTTTGGAGTGGATGTAGATAAATAAACTGAAACTTAATCAGACAAGATGGAAGTGCTACTTGTGAGTAGAAGGTTTGACCTGAGATGTCATCTGTTATAGGTGGTGTTGCATCCCCTCTTGAAGGAATAGGTACATAGTCTGGGGTGTTCTTGGATCCAGGCCTACTGCTGGATAAGCAGGTGGCAGCTGTGACCAGGAGTGCCTTTCAACAGCTTTGACTGGTTAGCCAGCTGTGGCCTTTCCTGGGCAGAAAAGATCAGGCCATTGTAATTAGGGTTACCAACCTCCAGGTACTAGCTGGCGATCTCCTGCTATTACAACTGATCGCTGGCCTATAGAGATCAGTTCCCCTGGAGAAAATGGCTGCTTTGGCAATTGGACTTTATGGCATTGAAGTGCCTCCCCTCCCCAAATCCTGCCCTCCTCAGGCTCTGCCCCAAAAACCTCCCACCAATGGTGAAGAGAGACCTTGTAATGCATGCTCTGGTTACATTTAGATTAGATTACTGCGGTGCACTCTATATGGGGCTGACCTTGAGAAGTGTTCAGAAACCTCAATTGCTAATGAGGGTGTGGTATGTTAATATGGAGCCATTGTATCCTGAAGTGATCTGTTAATGTGTGAAATTCACAATACAGTCCACAATAGCCATGCAAATTAGCTTTGGATTTCACACATTAACAGATCACTTCAGGATACAATGGTTCCATATTAACATACCACACCCTCATTAGCACATTATCTTGATACTTACAGGACAATAATTAGCACATTACCTTTGATACTTTTTGCAGGACAATGATTCAGCTCAAACCCAACCCCTTTCTGACTATATATTATTCTTCCTACACACTTGACACTGAGAGACACTGTCCTTCAGTGTTACTCCTCTGAAGATGCCTGCCACAGCTGCTGGTGAAACATCAGGAAAGAAAATACCAAGACCACGGTCACACAGCCCGGATAACCTACAAGAACCAATGCCTGATGAATATTCAAACAGATTGCTTGGTACAAGCAAAAATGCTATATAACCTGAACTGGACCGCCACTGAGATGCTTGAAGAACTAACTAAGGACAAGTAGTTTTGGATAATCAAGAATCTAATGTAACATATTTCACAATGAAATGATTCCTAATTAAAGTTTTCAGCAACATTTTCAATATAATCCTACTTTTAATTATTGGAATAATTACAGGATGCTAGTTAATTTACCACTTTCTCAAGGGCTGTGACTTGGCCAGTTCATTTTGCAATATACTATCTTCAAGTGAAAGTTTCACAGCTTTTACAACTTTGCTACCTGAGAAGTACTTGTTCTGTTTAACACTTTCCTTTTGTAGAAGATATGCACTTTCAAAGGCTCTTTCAAGGGAAGAATGTTATAAAATTGGGTATCCACAATGGAAGCAAAACTGTATATAAATTGGCGTATATAATAGGTAAAAATTGATGCTTCCTATTGCTTATTTGTACTGCCTTCCAGCCATTTTGTTAAGCCATAAACATTCTAATTGTACAAGGTGAATTGTCAACAATAGAACCCTGTAAAACGGTGCAGCATCTGTGAAGAGAAATATCTCATGGAAGGTTTAGTGATTGAATGAAATATGTTGTTGGGTAGGAGAAGATGTTGATTGAAAATTAGTTCAAAACATTGAAGAAGTAGAGAAACCAAGAGGCAAGCAACACAAAAGTCAGCATTTTGCTTCTCTGAAGTAAAGAAATGTACAGTCAGGGTGCTGGAAAGCAGGGACCTACATTGAACAACAGAATGAAAAGACTGGGAGATAAAGGCTTGCATCCAAACTTAAGTCTTGCATGAGTAGAGGGGGACTTCTTTCAAGGGAGAACAATTCCTTCTAGATTCTCTGTCCCATTGCAATTCCCCATGTTATATCACAGGCCTTCCCAAGGGTGGCTTGTAGGTTTGGGAGGAAGGGGAAGGCAAAAAAAGCCATGTTCCACTGGCTCTGCTCATGGTTTATTGAGCATTGAGTTTATTGAGGAGAGCTCAACTGAAAAATGAAGTGAGGGAGAGCACAAAGGAAGAGAAAGGAACAGGAACAAACAACATAATTTTTAGAGTCTGGGGGAGACAGGGAGTAAAAAGAGGAGACTTTTATACATGCACTGATAACTGAGATTTGCATGAGCCAGCCAAATCTGATTGCAAGTATATAATAGGGTATAAAATGTGCCACCTCATAGCCAAAAACTCTTCCAGTATGTCTGTTCCATGCAACAGGATTCCAAGAGACTTCCATTTCAGAAGAAGAGAAGCTTTGAATAGAAGTTCCAGTAGGTGCTATCTGAGGCTCTAGGATGACAAGAAAACCATTATAAATCTGGTATATATTTTAGTTGACAACATGTGTATTATAAATGTATATAATTAAGAATATAAGATATGGAAACAGTCAATTCATATGAGAGCTAAAGGGACCCTTCTAAGTGTGGCTTCTGGTTGTTTGCTTTCTCATAAAAATGGTGTAAGTACCATTGGCAAAATAATTGAGGACTAGAATGGTGTTGAGGTGATGCTGATGTGGGACATAACCATGTCATTGGCTACTTTCACATGATATCCCCTGATCTAACATTACTAGAGCAACATGCAATGGAGCCTCGGAAGGTGAACTAGGGTTGCCAACCTCCCGGTATTTCAACTGATCTCTGCTTTACAGAGATCAGTTCCCCTGGAAAAAATGGCTGCTTTGGAGGATAGACTCTAAGGCATTATACCCTGCTGAAGTAAATTCCTTCCCCAAACCTCACTCTCCCAAGGCTCCACTCCCAAATCTCCAGGAATTTCCTGACCTGGAGCTGGCAATCCTAAGGGGAACATTTCTGTAGTTGGGAGATCTGTTGTGATTTCAGGAGATATCTAGGCCCTGCCTGAGGTTGGCAGCCCTAGAAGAAGAGAAGGAAAAGGGTAGAAGCTTTTGGGACTGTTAGAAAAGGGGAAGAAGAAATAGCAAGGGAGGCAGGAAAGTTCAATTCTTGGCAATTCTAATAGTGAAGTTGGTCAGATCTGAGGATACTTAAATGCACTGATTGGAGTTGTAAATGGGCAAGACAGATCTTTCTACAAACCTAAAAATGCCCCTGGTTAACAATAATAATAAAAGAAAACACATTGGGGCTTTATAAACCCCCCAAATTATAATAAGAGTGCCTGTAGCTTTAAGAAATTGATTCCTGCAGTGGCAGCATTCCAGGCTGGGTTTCTCTGAATAAAAGGCAGGGGGAAGGGAAGGCAGGGGGAAGGGAAGGACCCTTTCCAGGGTAGTTTTGGCCTCACTAGAGCCAGGTCTGTCTAGGGTTGTTAGTACCAGATTGGGAAATCTCTGAAGATTAGGGGGTGGAGTCTGGGGACAGCAGGCTTGGGAAGAGGAGAGGCCTCATCTAAATATAATGTCATAGAGTTTACCCTCCAAAGCAGCCATTTTCTCCAGCAATGGTTTACTTTCTGGAGTTCAGTTGTAATTCCAGATCTCCAAATCCCACCTGGGTAACCCCAGGCTGCACAGCAACCACTGAAAGACAATACCGAACTTGCATGACACATCTAGGCTTGGCTGCTTGCTACAGTTCAACAGCAGCCACTCTATGAAAGCCAGTGTAGTGTAGCAGTTAGCACTTCACACCAGGGTCTGGGAGACCCAGGTTCGAACCCCATCTTCCTGTTGAAGCTCACTGGGTAATTTTGGGCCAGTCACATACTTTCAACCTAACTCACAGAGTAGTTGTTAGGATAAAAAGGAAGAGAGGAGAATAATGCAACCTGCTTTGGTCCCCACTGTGGAAGAAGGTGGGTTATGAATGATGTAAATAAATAATAAATGGAGATGGGGGGCAGATAAAAGGTAGTTTGGTGAATGGCAGAGAAGGAGAGAATGAGGCAGGCACAGAGAGGAGAGAAAGATGAAATACTGTATGGAAGGGGATAAAGGAGAGCCCTCCACAAGTCCCTATGGGTTCCCCACAATGCAACTGGGCCCAGCCTGGTGACTGACATAATGTGACTGGGTCATAGTTTTCACAGGTAGAGATTACCAGTAGGAGGGAAGGGGGGAAAGCTGGAGGGCAGAGAAAGTTAGGTTGGCTGAAGGTTGGGGAGAAGGAAGCAGGATAAGGGGAGAGGCTATGGGGTCTTTAAGGAAAGAAAAAGATAAAATAGTGCAGGAAGGGAAGAAGAGATGTCCCCCACAAATCCTTGCAAGTTGGTCACTTGCAAGTCTTTATTCTGTTTCTCTCAGTATGAGTTTGCCTACATGGGCATAGTCTTTAAATAGTGCATTCCATTAGGCAATATTGTGAACATGTATTTAAGGTGGGAACTTGTAATGGTCATCAGGATTTCAGTGGTGAGGTGTTTGTTATTTTATGATTAGTTAGCAAGGTAAGTCTGAGTATTGCCTTAAGAAAAAGGCAATTTATATATCTGAATAAGTAAAATTAATTTGTTACTAGGATTTATTGTGAATATGAATCCTGTTATGGAGACCTTCGCAACCTTAATGATGCTCAGCCTACATGACGCACCTTAGAAAAACACAGAAAAAAATCAGTAGCTCGTAGTTAACAGGAAACCTCTTATTTTCCTTGTGTTTTTAGCAACACGAGTCAAGAATATGTACTTTTCAGTTAGAAATCACAGAGCTATTGAGACTGTTCATAGGATCGTACACCCCCTCCAAAAAATAAGATGGGATTTATCTCCCAATCCAAACATGTTCTGAAGGAGAAAATAAATGCTTCAAACATGAGCGATCACAGATCCACATCAAGGTGGCATGACATGTGAATATAACAGTGCCAGTCTTTAGGAGTGAATGCCAAACCTTACACAACATGGTGCTGATCTTAATTGATACTGCATGAAAATCCAACCATATTATACACTGTACGAAATTGCTTACCATCTTCTCCAGAGTACACAATGTATACTGAGCTCAGAGTGCCTACTCCTTCATGATTGAAGACGCCCACTTTCACTTCAAAAGGGAACAATGGAGTGATGCTTTCATTTCTATAGACATACTTGGATGCTTCCACAGAATTCACAACTGCTTTTGTCCAGCTTGTTGAACCAAGAGGGCGGAACATGATGGTATATCCGAAGCCTTCCCCATTTTGCAGTTCCTCAGGAACTGACTGCAAGAAGCATAATAATCCATCAATAGGCACTTGTGAGCATTGTATATGCTGTTTTAATTGAATCTTTACTCTATCGGTATATTTTAGTTGTATTGATTTGGTTGACTGTGCTTCCAAGAAGATACTAATGTTGGTCCCATCAGTCAGTGTAATATTGAAAAAGGCAATAAAAAATAAATCTATCGGGGCAATCAATTTACCAACCCAAGACCTGATCAGCAGGATTAAAGGCACGCACCACATTTTTAAAAAAATTAGAAGCATTTCATTATGATTTAAGTTTGAGTTTAATTATTTCCTCTCCTCCTCACATACACACTTGTGTAAGATTTTTTATAGGGCTTGGACTGCTAATTTTGGATGAATGACAAGGAAAGGAAGCAATTTAGGTATGTAAGTACACACCAACTGCATGATTGCATACTTATAGGAGCCTACCACTCTAATTGGAATGCTTTAGTGGGAGTCCCTTGAGTCTGAAAATAGTCTTTTAGTAATTTAACCTAGTGAGTTTCAACCAGCGTTTATGACAAAATTAACATGTCTATTAATAAAAATATGCTGTCAAAATCTGTAATGGCGAATATGCTGAGAAAACATTTTCATCAGTGTGTGTTTTTCTTGAGATGGGGAAAAAAAGCTACCCAGGTTGATTATTTCAAGGAGAAAGGAACACTGACAGAATATTTTAGCTCTCGTTATAAAAGGTGACATGATAGAAGTGCATGCTGCTTAGCAAAGATCATGCTGGGCCAATGAGCACCTTAAAGAGATCAATCATTTAAAAATGGAATAACACCACCACCAGCGGAGGAAGCAGGAGAACCCACAAGCAAATGAGAAACATTGAGCTTTTTTTAGGTCTGGTAAAGAAAATGGAAATGGCAAGACACATGCATGGCATGCAGAAACCTGCGCATGAAAGCACTCAGATAGGATTCTGACAGAAAGCCACAAAAATATCTGTGTCACAGTGCCAAGGAAACAGATGAATGTGCTAAAGGAGAAAGAAAACCAAAGGCTTTCTAAGGATAACTTTTATCCGGGAAAACTTAAGCAGTGCTAATTCTGAATTTTTCATCTTTGGTTATGTTTTCTAAACTGGAAGATTAAAAACATGTTTTCACTTTTGGTTCTTGCTCAAGTACCAAGTTAGCTCTCAGAGATGGAGGAGGACTGGTATATAGTTGTGGATTTTCTATCTGTTTACCATGAACAATCTATCATTACAGGTTTGTCTACACTGGCACCTGATGGAGCCAGCTGGGTGACCTTGAGCTAGTCACAGCTCTCTTAGAGCTCTCTCAGCCTCACCTACCTCATAGGGTGACTGTTGTGGGGAGGGGAAGGGAAGGTGATTGTAAGCTGGTTTGATTCTTCCTTAAGTGGTAGAGAAAGTCATTATATAAGAACCAACTCTTCTTCTTCCTCCTCCTCCTCCTCCTCCTCCATAAAGTTGTGGCCCTTTATTGATTTTTGCCTCTTTTGTTCCTCCCCTACTGTCAGTTAAAATTTCTTATAGATTTACCTTTTACAGAACTAATTGTTAGATGTTCTCTTGATACTCAGGTAATCTTATCTCAGGTAATTTGTGTTGGGAAAGGCCTTTCTCCGTCTGATCCCCTGGGGAGCCACTGCCAGTCAGAGTTGACAACATTAAAAGGGCAAAAGGGATCAATGAGCTGATTTAGTAAAATGCAAGTTAGTGTGTTAGCAGCCTCACATACCTCCTCCGAAGATGGGGAAGAGCTTGTAGGGAAATGAGGTGTTTAATGCTTTCCAGTGCCTAGCCTCCATTTTAAATGCCTCAGAGCACCACTACCTGTCTTTCCTCCTCTCTTCTCTTTATAAAACAAGTTGTAGATCTGTGATTAGTTTACTCTGTCTGACAGTTACAGAGACAGAGAGAGAATCATAGAATCATAGAGATGGAAGGGGCTGTACAGGCCATCTACTGAAGCATAACCCAGATTGGAGAAAGGTCGTCATTCTTTCCAATATTTTCGATGTGATGCATCTACAAACAACACATTTATCTTTTTATAATGATTCCATAATGTCCTTTTCAGAATAACTCCTCCTCCAGGCCTTTCCTGACTGTAGTCAGGAAAGGGGAGGACATAAATCTAATAAAATAAATAAATAAAAATTCTTTGCAGCTGTGCATTTGAGCCAATTTACATACCTTTTGGTTGTAGCACATTTATTTACTCTCTGTAATATTTTTTCATAGTTGTTTATTGTTCTCAATAATTCTAATAGTATCTTACTTTTCTAGGAGTCCAAGGCTGTTATGTAAGAACAAAAGGGCTAGGCTCTTCCTTTAACCGGTTGATGCTTTCTGCACACTGTGTGGGGTTGGGTAGGGAATGGCCCAACCCAATTAGTTAACTTGTATTTCAAAGTTAGGTTGTCCAAACTTTTGAACACTTTCTATTTCATAGCAAATGACTCCTGAACTTACTAGCTCCTGACTCCAAATAATGACCTGCCTTAACTGCAGCCTATGATACCTGCTGCATTGCTGTTAACTTTTCAGGGCAACACGATTTTGGCTCCAAACACATCCAGGTTTGCTTATCCGAACCTGGACTGAAAACTGTGCCAAGAGGTGCCAAGCCTCATCTCATTCCTCCACATGTCATAAAGCGACTAAGGATTTGGCTGATGCCGTTCAGCACCATGGAGTCCCCTCCCACCCCCCACCCTGCTCTATCCATACAGCCAGTAAGAAATCATCTTCTTAGAAATCATTTTGATGTCCCACTGTGCTCACCAATTATCCTATCTATATGCAGTAACCCACGCTATTTCCTGCCAACCTAGTTACAGCTTAATCATGTCAAAGATCAGGCCAAATTATTAAAACCTACTATTAATGTGTAGCAGATGTGTTTGTGTGTGTGTGTGGGGGGGTTACCCTTTCTAGGGAAATAACATTCCCTCCAAAATTGGCAACAAAAAGTGGCCAGCTATTTCTGCATTATAAATAGGATGTGGACAGCAGCTGCAAAAACATGGCTACTACAGGCAGACCTAACTTAGTCACTTCATTCTCTCAAGGGATTGGCAGGGCTACATGAACCATCATCCTAGCCCTGCCCACCAAGAGCCTAATTTTCTTTTTTTATTAGGCAAGAAAATCCTCACCCAACCGCTTACCCAGCAGAAAACAACATTAGAATGAAACTGGAGGAATCCTGTAATCTCTAATTCCATAGAAGCTGATTCCTCCAACAAATTTCTCCTCATCAAGAGATTCTACACTAATAATTTTATCAGAGCAGAACTTATAGAGCCAGAATTTGGGTTCTTCCAGAGCTGTGTTTCCAGAATATCATGGAAATGGGAAAGCGCCCTCTTAATCAACATCTAATAGAAAGCAGAGTACCTTGTATCCTTTAGACCTTAGTTCTGAACACGTATAAAGTTACTCTGGGGACTGCCAAAGAAGCATCGTTGGCCAATGAGCAGGCAAAAGCATTAATCTGGCAGTGCTTCTAATACCCTTTGAACAGATAAGCACAGGGAAATGAATAGACACTAGACACTATAGGCTAGACTCTAGCCTGTAGAAATTCCCATTCAAACTTGATCAGAAGGCCTACCATCTGATTTCAGGATTGATTGTGCATACAGCTGGTGGACTTTCTTCAGTAGCCTCTGAATCTACACAGGTGGACATTCCAGCGGTTTGATAAAATGTACCACCAAGTAAATGTGCTTCGGATTGTAGCCTTAGGCAAAACCCACACTTTCCTTTGAGTGTACGATTTGCTATCGAAACATGCACTGCATGGTAATGGATATTGAAAGGCTGTGTCTCCTTTTATGTTTAACAGGATACACGTCGCTAGCATAATATTCCAAAACGGAGAGGGGGAAAATAGACATGCAAACAAAACTGTGTAAAATAGTTAATGCGGAAAATACCCAAACAGATTAGAGTGCTAAACTGCTTTCTGCATAATGATGATAAGAGGGCTATGGATGACTTCGAAACATCTTTATAACATGCCACTCACAGTTTTCTTCTCTAAATAGCGAACAAGGGCAAGGCAAACTTGCTTTTGCCAGAGCTGTCTTGTATTTTCCCATCATTACAATGAAAGGTTGAGATTGATTTACAAATTACCTCCCATGTGATGACGAGTTCAGATCGGCTTCCTCCGCCTCCATTCACATTCGTTGGTGCCACTACAGGAACTGGAAAAAGACAGAGCACAGAGGGGGAAAACAATTCTGTGTAATTAATAAGGCATTTTTAATCCCATTCAATCCCCATAGTTGCATGATGGTATGAAGGGAGGAAGGAGTACATAACATCTTACTAGGTGATATTCTATTTAGCGCTAAAGAGACTTTAACTGACTGCTGGTTTTTTTGTGTTTTTTTTTTATTTGTTTAGTTGAAAGCTGGAATCTTTTCCTTTTTCTGCCCGGGTGTCTTGATAACAGCTCCACCCACTACCACCAAATCCATTCAAGTTTGCCTGGCATTCTACACAGGGTGCAGAATAAGGCCTTCAGATCAAGACCTGAAACATCCCCCCTTCCTCCTCTTTAAAGAAAACATTCACAATTATGTGAAGATTAAGGTTGCCAACCTCCAGGTACTAGCTGGAGATCTCCTGCTAGTACAACTGATTTCCAGCCAATAGAGATCAGATCAGCAGGAGAAAACGGCCACTTTGGCAATTGGACTCTATGGCATTAAGTCCCTCCCCTCCCCAAACTCTGCCCTCCTCAGGCTCTGCCCCTCAAAACCTCTTGCCTTTGGCGAAGAGGAACCTGGCAACCCTACTCAAGATCCAGATTGGTTGGCTCCAGCACAGCTTTTTCTCCTCCCTGACTCATTGTTTGGACAGATTTTGGACAGATTTTGAGGTGGAGAAACTAAATCATGGATTGGTATCATGATAGAAATTTTCCTCCACCAACATTTGAGGATTCAGTGGGATAGATGTGCCACAATCAGACTGATTATGTCATTCTAGCAACTCTTGAGTAGAAGATGACCTCTATAAGGAGATCACTGGTGTGGAAGTTCTACGTTGAATAGCCTCCTTAGGCAGATTGTCAGTGCAATCCTTACACCCTTCTAAAACAATGGATGTCAGTGGACTTACAAGTGTCTTTGTTTAGAATTGCATTGTATAGGATATAGACTGGACACTTGAGTAGTTGTATGATCTACCAAGGCATAGTTCCCCCCCCCCATGTTAAATAACTCAGTTCCTCTTTTGAAGGCATACTGAAAACAGGAAACATTATTTTCTAAAATACCATCATTTGTCAGTTTTTGCTCGGACAATCCACTATGAGCCAATTGTATTATGAAAGATTAAGAAGGAATGATTAAGAAGGAATGGTGACGGGGGCAGTTTACTCAATGAAGAATTAAAAGAAGACTTTCAAGCCGAGCTCAACTAGCATCCTACTGTTCCATGAACCAGTTAATGCTCAATTAGTGAGTGTGTTAAATGAGTTCTGTATTTACTGTATTTGCATCAGAAAGAAATTTATACTAGTACTCAAAAAGCCTCAACTGGGTCATAGTTGAGAAAGAGATGAAAAGTTACGGTCGAGTGCATCGACAGAAGCTCAATTAATTCTCATCTTCCTTTTAATGAACTAAAGCAGTGGCTCATTTGCCCCCAGGAATGTACGAATGCTTGATTGAGTTTTAGCTGGCATTGTAGACATTGCAAGACAGACTTTCTCCTTCACCCTTTCATTGCTACTTATTTGCCACACCTGCTACTCTGAGGCTGATTTTAATTAGCATGCTAGAAAAATAGCAGCCAGCTGCATTGAAGAAATGTTCCCCTGTTGTCGATGGAACAAATGCTGTAAAGCAGGCAAGTGGGTAAAGTTCATTTCAATATGCGGGGCTCTTTAGATCAATATTTTGAGTCGCAACACGGCATTAGTGCCTCTGTTCTATTTCTGAATCTTCCCAGCTTCTTAGTATCCTAATCAAAGGATGCATACCCACATAAGACTCTAACATAAAAGTTATCACTTACAGAAAGTCTGACAAATCCTTGATTTCTATAACTCTGCACTGTTTATAATACTCTCAATGGCATAAGAGGGGGGACTAGGGTTGCCAGATCCGGGTTGGAAAAATACCTGGAGATTTTGGGGGTGGAGCCTGAGGACGGGGTTTGGAGAGGGGAGGGACTTCAATGCCATAGAGTCTAATTACCAAAGCGGCCATTTTCTTCTGGTGAACTGATCTCTATCAGCTGGACATCAGTCGTAATAGCAGGAGATCTCCAGCTACTACATGGAGGTTGGCAAGCCCAGGGGGATTAACCATTATTTCTGTATAATATACTATTGTGATTTTGGAATCTCTTATGGGCATGGTTTAGGATGGTGTGAGAGGGGAGCCAGAGCCTATGACAAAATTCATGATGATGTTCCCTAATGATTTTAAATATCTACTCAGTGGGCCTTAAATATTAGGAAATAGCTTTGTCCAACAACCATCAAGGTTTGTAGGAGGTAGGTCTCCCCCCAGGCGAAGAAGAAGATATGCATCTCCATGTAAAGAAAGAGCAGTCTGTAATTTTTGCATTTGTTGAAAACAGCTGGTCTTCTATGGTCTATTCTTTTTTTTCTATAGTCCCAACAGTTCCTTAATGTATTTAACATTTATAGTGTAACAGTTAAGTCATAAGTATAATCCATGTTGAATGGTTTTGAATATACACGCTTGCTTAAGTATGTATGAATCAGACCAATGTCTATCATTCCTTGCAAGAATCCCAGCATCCAGCAGGCATTAGGTGATCCTTCAGAAGCTGCCCAGTAGTTCACAGGCAATCCATTATCTACCTTTTACCCACCTCTGCGTTCAAACATTATTACTTGGTTTTCTGCTGTTGGAAATAATGAACCGGAGAACAAGGATGTTGTGCAAAGGCTGAAGTCCAGGCCATAAGATCTCCACGAACATATCCAAAGGCAGTTTAAACATTTTCGCTGATGTTGTGATGAGAGAGAAACACTTTAAAAAGAGAGGAGAGAAGCTATACCCAGACATCTTTCCGTTTTGCCTAGTTGGACACCAGACTCAGGAGTAAGGCTGCTTATAAAACACTCCTCCACCAAATTTCTCCCCATCAAGAGATTCTACACTAATAATTTTATCAGAGCAAAACCTATAGAGCCAGAATTTGGGTTCTTCTAGAGCGGTGTTTCCAGAATAGCAGAAAATGTAGTTAAAATAACAATGAAAACACTTCCCATTCTTGTTCTTTCTGCAGAGGTTTATTGTCTTTCCACTGTTTCTTCTGCACAGCACCACTTCTACAGAACTCAACAACAACAACAGAAACAAATCTCTTCAAAATTAACCACTTCTGTGCCAATTTATTTTTATTTCCCCTATAGAGACACATCAGTACTTCTGTAAAATAGTCAAATAGTAAAGAAATTCTTCCAAAACAACAGCTTTGAACTGGGATTTTTTTTTTAACAATTGGTTTTTAATCTATTTCTTTTCATTTTTCATTTTGCAGAAATGGAACAGTAAGAAAAAGATAAACAAGTTCCTTCAATATCAACTACGCTTCTGCCAAAAATATATTTTTTTAAAGTTGTAAAGTGGTATTTGTTGTTGTTATGCTATGCTAGGAGAACACAGTTGGGAAACTAACCATCTAACTGATAGCAACCAATGTAAGGAGATTGGGTGAAGGGAGATAGGAATGACCACAATGGTTTGAAGAGAATGAGGGTTGTATGGGATTGATCAGCCCACAGCAGTACTAGTTGTTGGCGGGTGTGGAAATGCTTGTAAGGGAATTGCCTTTTATTATCATGTGTGAACTGCCGCAAGGATCTTTCTGGACTGTAGGAAGGCATTATGCTACAGCTCTAGTTTATTGAGGTTTAGAAATAGATAAACAGAAGCTATTAATCTTCCTCAGAGGTTAGCAGTGTTGTATTATAATGCTATGGGGGAGGGTTCCAACAGATATTTAACCATTTCCATTCCCCACTGGGCTTCTTTGCAGATCCCGCCTTAGAAAAATATAATGAATAGATGAAAATAAACAAATCATGAGATTAAAGTCTCTATTTCACATCATGAATGTGAAGTTTTCAAGCAATTTTCATACTTATATTTACAGGGTTTCTAACCCCATGAGGACCATTCCTGTGAACTTACTAGATGCCTTCGTTTTGACTAGTTCAGATGGTGTGCTTGGCTCCCCAATCCCTATGCTGTTGCCAGCCACAACTCGAAATTCGTATTCAACCCAAGGACTGAGATCTACCACTGTTGCTGTGTGGGTCCTTCCATTAATAACTTCAGGAACTAAGAATAAAACAGAAATGTTTATATAGAGAGAAAGCAGATTCAAAATATACCTCATATACAAATAGAGAAGTCGGGAATGCAAGCACTTACCTGTTGAAACTCCCTGCCATCCAACAGAAAAAGGAGTCCTTGCCTGAATAGTGTATATCTGGATGGGACTGTTATTATCTTTTCCTGGTCTCCAGTTTAGCACTGCAGTTGTACTAGAAATATGTTCAATACTAACATCTTTGGGTGGACCTGGAGTGCCTTATTAAAAGGAAAAAGTCCATATTACTTTAGCCAAAGTGTTTGAAATAGTTGCTTTTGGGGGCTCACTTGTGCATTCTTCATCTACTCACTAGATTTATTGGGAGTAGTTTTAGAAATCAAAATTGAAACGTCCCAGCGGGTCACCTAGTTCAGCCTCCAGCTCTAAGACAGGAGAGCTGATGTTTAAAGTATCTTACCTATCTAGTCTTTCCCTAAAGGACTACAGTCTAAAATAGACAAAAATAATGTCTCTACCCACTTCCTTGGCAATTGTCTAAGGGGGTTCTTCTTTCTCCAGCAACAAATCCCATCATTCCTCAATCACAAATCATTGTCTATCAGTTTTCTCCATCAACATTGCATTTGAAATTGAGTGTAAATTGGTACGACTTCTACAATTCATGAAAGCCATATTAAAATACCATGCCCTAGCCAATTCCAGTCTATGGTTTGCAGGGTGCATGAATTACCATGTGCAAAATTTAATTTCAGCACAGAATGGGAACCCAATCAAATAATATTACCAACTACATGCTGAAATCTAAATTTTCTCTATGAATGCTGCCAAATATCTTCATATCCATTGCTTTTCCTTTGATTGTTACCCATCACAGCACAATCAGCATGAAAGTAAAACATTCCCATCATTCCCCAAGATGTAACACCTCTGCTTAGTGTGGTGGCTTGTCTCCTTGTGAAACAGGTGGATAAAATGCAAATCCCCCCCTCGATCACTATTCTTATTCATGTTTCTAAGACATCTAGGCCATTTATGCAGGACTGTTTCCCTTGGGGGCACCCCACCAACTTCTATGGTGCTTTGTTTTAATGATGCATGCCTTTCCCGACTGTCAGAGGTCACCTCACTCTCCCCACGCATTTTAACAAGAATCTGGAAAACGTGGACAAAATGCGCAGAAATGCATGGGGAGAGCAAGGCGACCTCTGACAGATGGGAAAGGCATGCATAATCAAAACAAAGCACTGGAGCAGTCGGCAGGGTGGCCACAAGGGAAACAGCCCTTTATAAATGGCCCTAGATGTCTATTCGAGACAATTACGGGTATATTTTCTCAATGTCGTATCCCATCAAAAGGGATCAATGTCTTTTTGGAGGATCTTGAACCTGCTAAGACTTCAGGTATTTTTCCTCATTTTCTTTGGACTCTGCAAACTATTTTATTAAATATTTCAATATTTTCATCTATACTTTGAGCCACCCTAGGTTGTAACACACAGGTAAAATTTATTTGAAATAGTTACCATGTCTAGCTAACCCAGGTGGGGTGTTTGAAGCATCACTAATCTTAACAATGCTTCACAATCTCTTTACTCAATAAGGAAAATAGTTCTTCATTCCCTTTGCATCCCCAATTTCAGCTTATCAAAATGTGTTTCTTTTACACCAAGAAAGGTTTCATTTCCCAAAAAAATGAACCACAAAGAGTTAGATAAAACTTACCAACATATTAACATATTCTAAAACAAATAATATAAAAACACATCTGGCAGAGGAGTCCTACTGAAAATTACTCCAGCCTCACTCCATTGAAATAAGTGGGTTTAGACTAGAGTAACTATCAGTAGGATCACATTGGTATTCAACTATCCTTCTTTTGTCACTCCTACAATATATATTTTGGTATTTGGGTGTACAGAATAAATTCAGTAATACTTATTTTCTAGTCTGAGCTCACTAAGCAAATAATGGATTCTAGTTAATAAGCTAAAAACATATTTTGCGAGGGAGAAAATAGTGTGAAGAGGAACGCAGTGCAGGATATTCCCTCTGACTTGCTTTGTTGCCCACTGGGCAAAGTTTTGGTCTGAAGGTAGCAGCAGTAGTCAGTACTATCTCTGAGCTGCAAATCATGACTTACTTACATTTCGTGCAAACAGCTTCTCTGAAGCTGAAGTATTTAATACACTTTGGGCTGTTACGGATGGTCGGAATTTTACAGTTAATAGACTTACCCCTTACGATAATTTCTGCAGTTACAGAGAGGCTGTCCATAGGTGTTTTCACTGTGCACGTGTGTTTCCCAGAATGGTTTAGCTGAATATTTCTTACCATCAAGTCCCCTACTGATTCCTTGTGTAAAACGAAGAGAAAAAGACAACTAATCACTCCAAATGTGTTTTCTGTCCTGGGCATTTTTATAACTCGCTAAGAAATTAATAAAAATATGCCGCTTTAAAATTAAAGTATTCATTGCTATCATCAGTTTCTTCCATTTTGACATTTTTATTATGGCTTCACAAATAATGCAAACATTGGAAGCAAAAATAAATGGCTTTAGCTTATATTCAAGAACAAAGTTTTGGGTTAAGAAGAAACTGGAAACAGGCAATGGGGGGGTGAGGTGCAAATTCCTGTATGTGAGCAGAAAGGCAGGCTAGTCCATATTCAGTGGTATTTCATATTTGCATAGTTCCATATAACCTGTTGTTCTATAAATCAGCCAGGAATGGAAGATCTATGCAGAGTTTCTGAATGTGGGGTGCAGGTCTATTGCTTTGCATCCCTGCATGTGTGTTAGAGAAGGTAGAAGGGTCATCCCTAGGTTACTGAACGAATGGGGGTACTTTACCAAGCATGCATGGAACAGTGTGCTACATTCCTAAGAGAAAGCCAGATCTAGATCAGAAATATAACTTGGGCTCCTCTTCAACTGTAGCCTTCCCTGTCAAGGAAGGTGAATATCATTGTCTTATTTGTATCAGATACAAGTAAGGCTGATCACCATATGAAGACTGTAGCTTCTACTTGTGTGTCTGCATGTGTATGTGCGTGCATGCATGTGAGTGGAGAGCATTCTCCACTCTGGAAGCCTCCTGATTTTCAGGCTGCTCTCCAGGAACATAAAGCTAGCTGCTGGGCTTTGCTGTTGTTGTGGTCTGAGGTATAAATTTGGGGAAGCCTGCTCTCTAACAAAGCATGGACACCCATGAACAGAAGAAGCTGCCATACTGAGTCAGACTATTGGCCTACCAAGGTCGGTATTGTCTATTCCAACTGTCAGTGACCCTCCAGGATCTCAGATAGAGACCTATCACATCACCTACTGTTTAAATGGAGATGCCAGGGTCTGAGCCTGAGTCCTTCCACATCCAAAGCAGATGTGCTACTGCCCATCCCCGCATGTCAAAATTAATCAGGTACATCCTTCGTTTTAGCCCATCCCAAGGTTAAATCTAGCATGTCCTAGCTATAAGGAAAGGTATTTCTTTGTAAAAATGCATAAACCATATCTCCAGAGATAGGTTGCTGGCAGTTCTCAAGGGTAAAAAACCCCCACAAAAATAAACTTATAAACATAAATATTATCAACATTAAAAGCAGCAGTAAAAAGAGCAAACTGGATCTAGGGACATATAAGCAGCCCAGGTCCCTGAAATTTAGCATGTAAGTTAGACCAGACACTAGGCATCCAAAGCCATCACAGGGAAGATGTCTTTAAACATTAGGTACATTGGTCACTGCTTTTTCAAACATTCTCAATCACAGGGATGGAGCCTATGCTGGCAGGATGGTGCTGCTGCACTCGTCTTTTGTGGCTTCCTAGAGGCACCTGGTTGGCCACTGTGTGAACAGACTGCTGGACTTGATGGGCCTAGGTCTGATCCAGCAGGGCCTTTCTTATGTTCTTATTTTCACAGCTTCTCAATTACCGGTATGCTGGTGGGGCAATGCACTCGTGCCTGTTTCCCATCTAAAGGTGATGAAATCAAAGTCAGCTGAGGAAGGGTGAACTGAATTACATGTGCAGAACTTGACATAATACACTTTGATCTAAATTGTTGTATGGTAGGCTTAACTTTAACATCCGGGGGGGGGGGGGAATTGAACGCTGAAAGCAAAAGAAATGTGTGTGGCTTTAAACTGATTTTCTGATGCCCAAGAGAGACAGATACACTTTAATATTTCCCATACGATTACAGAATGGTTTTAATTTTTTTTAAAAATAATTATTATCATGGAATAAAGAATTTGCAAAACTTACTCCTCCAACTCTTTCAAAATGGGTCATTCTTCTTTTAAAATCTATAACATCTCCATTGAATGACCATGAAAATGCAACATCGATGGATGGATCTTTGGATACTTGACAAGGCAAGACTATGCTTTCTCCAACTGTAACATCCATTTTGGATGATGGTGTAATAAGGACAGTTTTCTCTGTTGATGAAGGGAAAAAATGACCTTTTTTTTGCACAAGATAGTTTGCTAAATACCATTTCTTCTTTGCCCAAGAGTCAGAGCCTGAGAAGAAAAATCAGTTTCCTTACAGCTCGCGCACCCTCTTTTATCACTTCAATAGAATGAGTATGAGTGAAACTTGGGAGGAATCAGGGTGGGGGAAGATTTTTTGAAGTGCTTTAAAATTTCTCTCCCCCCCAAAAAATTAGGAGAATCCAATGTTACCATCAGCCGACTCTCTGAAAAAGCTGTCAACAAGGAGACAGACAGAAAGAAAAACAGATAGACACAAATACATCCTTCACTGGTTTGGAAAACAGGCTAGAGTAGACAGCTTTGAAACATTCCCTCCATTACTACCATACTGACAGCCTGATCCTACAAACTACCTAGCTGACCCAGGTTGTTTATGCACTCACATTTGCCCCCAGTCTGACTTGGAGTTATGCATGAGTTTTCCGTCCATTAGAGATGACTTTGTGCCCAGCCCTAGCAAATCCCGGGTCTTCCCATTCCTGTAAAAACCCAATTCTTCACTCTCCCCTGAGACCAACCTGGGTGGAATCTCCATGCATAAGCCAAAGTGTGCGACAGGGGAGTTGGGGTGGGTGGGTGATGTTTCTCTCACAGAAAACACTACAAAGCAGCATTTCAAGGAGTGGGGACTCAAATGCTTCCTAATTTCTCAGAGTTCTTTCTGAGCAGACTCACACAAGAAAGGATTTTAAAATGACACTTGTGTTTCTTCCCCACCCCCATTCCTTTTAGGGAGCTCTGTTTTTGGAAAAGATTTGTAAAACAGCACTAGGGTTTCCACTGGGGGGAGAGGGGAAATGGATGTTTGTCTCACAGAAAGCACTACAGCCAATTACAAAGCAGTATTTCAAAGGGCAGGGACTCAAATGCTTCCTGATTTGAGCTTGGTGACTGCTGGTGCCTAGATTCGCAACAGAAAAGTGTGGGTTCACTTCGAGCCCCAGGTAAAACTCCCATGCCTAAACGACCCAGTGTCACTTTGAATCAGACACAAATGGCCAATGCCACCATGCCAGCATGAATGATCTCCTTGTGCTGACCTTGGTCTTCATTCAAGCACTGGAGAACATGAACAGCAGCACCTGTTTGCTCTTATTTTGTGTGGCTATAGCTTAGATGCAGAGAAGCTTGGGCAGAATACAAAGGGCCATCTGAAAATGCTGTTTGTTTTTGTGCAGTCTTGAGCCCTGATTTTTCCCAACTATGTTTTACTTGTCTTATAATCAACTTATGTGGGATTTCCTATGAGAAATGGGCTGAGGATGCTTTTCTTGACAGCATCTAAAACGAGGCTAATAATGTCAGATGCTGTGAGTTTCTCCAAGGTCGGAACAGTCCTTAAAACATGTAGATTCCCAGTAGGGATAATTTCAAATTTTTCATCTCTGCTGTTTTAACTTGAGAAGCCCTGGTTTTGGTTTCTCTTTTCTCTTGTGCTAGTGGAACCTGTTATTTTTAATTTTTCGTGCCATTCTGTTTCCATGCACCAAATTTTCCCCATAAAATGTATTCATTGTTTTTCAATTTAATTCTTTTTTAATATAAACACCATATAAATTGTTTATAATAACCATATGTGTACCAATAAAATGGATCTACAAAACCAATGGCAAAAAGCACAGAACTGAATCTGTTGACAAAAGTATAAATACATATAAAACCATTCACCTATCTTTATTAATTTCCAGGTCCTTTCGCATGTTACTTTTGTTACTTCCTTCTTATACTTGAGGCTTGTTATCGAGCAAGGATTAAAGAAGACTTTAACGTAATTTTTGGCAAAAGAGGCATCCACAGCTATTGCACTGGGAATTTGATTTGCCCTGATCTATTTTACAATGAAGCTCAAGGAGTGATTGGTTGGAACAGGTTGCAACTGTCCAATCCAGTGAGTTGTTGGAAAGGGCTTTGTTGAGGTTGCCACCTCAAGCAGTCATCTTTTCTACTGCTGCCAACCCACCCCGGAACATCTTGGGATTAGCCGGTTGCTGTTTCCTGGGCCAAGCAGAATTTATTTGGGTTTCTGCTCTGATTGGCAATTGGGCAGTGCCTCTTTTTTGTCTGCTTCATGATGTTTTAAGGTCAGTGGTTAAGAGAGTGAATTTTAAATAGGCCTGGTCTTTCAACTGTTTAGGCCACAACTAGTTTCGGCAGGGATAGGGCGGGTTGCACAAGTTAGGTAGGGATATGCGGTGAGCACCCTGAGACATTGGGCATGATACAGGGAGTGTCCTGATCAGGCCATCACTGGCTTGATGGCAGGATGGGTCATTGTGAAGAAGTGGCCCGTGGTGGCCCTTGGTGCTGATGGCACATCAGGGAAATTGGATGGGGCTTGGCACCTCTCAGGCACAACAGGTGCATGCAAGGATAAATGGGGCTGGTGATAGCTGCTGGCCAAGTTTGGAATTGATGAATGACCACTTTGGTGAATTTGCCAGAATAAAGGCAGCTATTGATAGGTTGCCTAGCACTGCCCATTCCCAATTAAGTTATTAGCATAATTAATTGTTTGATGTAGATCAGTTGATTTAAATAAACTAGTTAAATCCATTCAATGTCAACTCAAGCCTTTATTGGGGTATCAGGGCAAATACTATATGTCTTGCAAATAGTGTTATGATTCAAATAAACTCAATTAGGGTGGTAAAGTCATCCCACGGGGTCATAGTACTTCTTTGGTTTTATTGGGAGAGATGGACAGTATTTTATATATGCTCTTTCACATTGAACAAAATTTATGCATGGTTAAACTTTCAAACCAAAGATGATAGGACAACAAATATGATATAGTTCTCTGAGAACTGTTGCATCTTGAACTTGGAATTGGTCCTATCTTTGAAATGACTTTTCAGTTTATTAAAATAGCTTTTTTATATAGTAAGAGAAGTGTGGAAGAGTGGTTGTTTGGAGAAAATCAAGGAAGTTCCTCTAGGAGAGCCAGTGTAGTATACTAGCAGAGTGCTAGACTATGATGGGCGAGATCTGAAATCAAATCCTATCTGCTATGAAACCGTGGCCACCTGCTGCTTCTTAGCCTGACTTCACGCTGCTGTTGTGAGGATAAAATAGGCAAGGCAGTGATGTAATGCCATGGACAAGTCACACTTTTCTATGGATTACGGCCTATATATTTTTCATACTCTTTTCTTTTCTTTTTCTTTGCAGAAGCACAAATTCTGGCAAACAAATATAAGTTGGCAATAAGGCAAGTGAAAGAGGAGCCTGACAAGCATATGGCTAAGATAATAAAAAATTCTTCTCAATACCTCCACAGCAGAAACCAGCCAAAGAGACAGATGGACCGTTAGACTGCAAAGTTCTGAAAAAAGATTCCTAAAGAAGGAGACTGTAGAAAAACGGAACGAATTCTTTGTGTCAGAGTCCACATTGTGAAAGATGTCAGACTGAAGAACCAAGTCAAATGCGCTGGACTAATTTTTTAGGACAAACTGACACACTGAAAATATGAAGATGCTTTAGTCCTGTACCTCAAAATAAAAATAGGCATTAAATTAAGTTTTATCAAATTGTTAAGTCAGCTGGGCTGCAGTGTATTGACTTTCTCATATAGTGTGTTTTCCCTAAGAAGCTGCTCAACAAGTTTGCTGCCATTTGGGCAGAATCACCCTGGCTCTGAGTATGGAGCTGTAATGAAACTGCCCACTATTCCTTGGCTGCAAACCAAACTGTGCAGACATATGCTGTTTGTCAACATTATTCCCTTGTGCTGGGTTCAGGAGACAATGCCACAACACTGACAGAGTTCCCTTCCCTACACCTTGGGCCACTTAGGGAGTACTGTTTGGCTCATGTTGCTCCTCCCTCTCCACAGATGGCTCAGAATGCTTGTCAATCGAATGAAATTAAAACACCTAACACACAGGGATTCTGGCTTAACTTATAGGGTTGCCAGGTCCCTCTTCGCCACTGGCAGCAGGTTTTTGGGGTGGAGCCTGAGGAGGGTGGGGCTTGGGGAGGAGACGCACTTCAATGCCATAGAGTAGGGCTGTCGATTCGGTTCGTCCGAACCGAACAAACAGCCGAATTTCCCCCGATTCGGGGGTTTTCAGTTCGGATGGAACCAAACTCAAAAAAAGGGGAAAGGGCGTGCCGAATTTGGCGAGTTCCGGCGATTGCCGGAAAAATTCAGCAGGTTTGGCGTTCCCTGAACCTGCCTTTTCCCGCCTTTAAAGACCGCCCCGCCCGGTTTCCTGGGACTCCTGGCCTGTCTTCCGCCCATCAGCTGGTTGTCAGTCTGGGCTGGGGGGGGTTTAAACTGCTCCGCGCTGCCTGCCCGCAGTTTAAAGACCCCCGCTTGGTTTCCAAACTGCTCCGCGCTGCCTGCCCAGGCAGCGCGGAGCAGTTTAAAGACCCCCCTTCCCGGGACTCCCCTTCCCGGGACTCCCTGCTTGTCAGCTGGGTAGTCCCGCCGCCCAGCTGACAAGCGGGGAGTCCCAGGAAGGGGGGTCTTTAAACTGGTCCACGCTGCCTGGCCAGGCAGCAGTGGAGCAGTTTAAATACCCCCACCCCCCTTCCAGGGACTCCCCGCTTGTCAGCTGGGCGGGGGGACTACCCAGCTGACAAGCGGGGAGTCCCAAGAAGGGGGGGTCTTTAAACTGCTCCGCGCTGCCTGCCCAGGCAGTCCAGAGCAGTTCAAAGAGCCACCCATCCGCTTTCCTGAGAATTCGGGTGAATTTTGTTCCCAAACTCAAAACTCGTGCCGAACTCCATGGAACCGAAGCGGGGGAGTTCGGACTTCAGTTTTTCCCGGATCAAAACGGGCCAGATTTTGCCGGATCCAAATTGTACCGAATTTTTTCAATTGCCAAAGGGGACATTTTCTCCAGGTGAACTGATCTCTATTGGCTGGAGATCAGTTGTAATGGCAGATCTCCAGCTAGAACCTGGAGGCTGGCAACCCTATTTACTTAGGGCCAAAACACACAATATATTTGTTCACTGTATGACTCTTGGTACTAAGGTTGCCAACCTCCAGGTACTAGCTGGAGATCACCCGGTATTACAACTGATCTCCAGCTGATAGAGATAACTTTACCTGGAGAAAATGGCCACTTTGGCAATTAGACTCTATGGCATTGAAGTCCCGCCTCTCCCCAAACACTGCCCTCCTCAGGCTCTTCCCCAAAAATCTCCAGGTATTTCTCAACACGGAGCTGGCAGCCCTACTTGAGACTCCCAAACCCATCTTGTTTTCCCTGAGGCCACACACCAGTTACAGGAATATAGTTTTAATGATCAGAAAGAGTCTTTTTCAGCTTGAGGGAGGGCTCCTGCCTTCTGTCCTCAGAGACTGAAATGCCCCCTGAGGAGTTATTTACATAGCTCTATAGCATAATACCATACAGTTCACCTTCCAAAGTGGCCATTTTCTCCAGGTGAACTTATCTTTATCACCTGGAGATCAGTTGTAATAGTGGGAGATCTCCAGCCACCACCTGTAGGATGGCAACCCTATTAACTATGAGATTCA
Source organism: Euleptes europaea (assembly GCF_029931775.1). Lineage (NCBI taxonomy): Eukaryota > Metazoa > Chordata > Lepidosauria > Squamata > Sphaerodactylidae > Euleptes > Euleptes europaea. The sequence continues at coordinate 46,201,437 of NC_079312.1, read as the reverse complement.
GGGATCCCAGGAAAAACACAAGTTGTCTGTGATATAAAGAAAAAATACAAGTTCAAAACCATGTCTTTGTGTGCTGATTTTTTAAAAAAAATATTTTTGTTGAGTTTTTTGGCATACTAAGGGCTAGTCTTGAAAGGGTTTCAACTGAGGTGCATAGGTAAACTACTTTATACTATTAAAACAACAAGAAAATTCATCAACATTAGTTGGGAACTTCTGAAGTTCCATTCTGTTGCTTTTATTTTGTTCTACTGTTCTGCTTGGTTAAACAGTTCAGCCATGCATTATGTGGGGTATTAGTGTGCATTCTCGCACTCTTAGCAAAACCAAAATGCAGTTTTACAGAAGGATGTCAGAACTAGCTGGCTCTGTCAGTCTACAGCCTGATCACATCAACCATTATGCTGAGATTTTGGCTTTGCATAATGCAAGCTGTTTTCTTTATGAAGTTTCTTTTTAGGTTTCCATCTCAAATCTTTCTAAGTGCCTCTTAAAAGCTCCTTCTTTCCCATTATCTAGCTGTCTTGCTTACTAACTGCCACCATGTATTACAGAACATGCCCCGTTTTCAAACAGACAACCAGAGAAGACATTCAGTACACTTGAGGTATAATAAAGACTTCTATCACAAGGAATAAACAACTCAATGAGCAGCAATAAACTTAATTTGCACATTAGATATGCTTTTTGGAATTTTGACATTTCCGTTGAATATAATGCTGAAGCAATGAGGCCTATAATTGAACAGCCAAAACTTCTCTGGAGGGGAACCAAAACAAATGTTCCCTGCAAACACTATCATTATGATAGCACGTTGTTATTCTGATTCTTAATAAATTTCGCAATTGTCAAATGGAAGCTTTTCTTTACATTTATAAAGATATAATTGTCACATTATTCACAATTATGATACATGCTCACTATGTGCAAAAATGAGATGTAATGCTCAGGAACCTTGAAATGCTGTCTGTGAGCCCCTTCTGGTGCACATAAGTGCTTGCACATACACAGGGGGTCTTAAAATAAAACAAATCAGTGCACATTTGGCATGCATGTGTATGCACATGCACACATTCTCAGTGCCACATGTATCACTGGTTTCAAACCAATTAGAAGCCTGTAGTATAGCCTGGGGATGGACAAAGAAGGAAGCAGTAGGTTAGGGTTGCACACTTCCATTTAAAAGAAAATACAAAAAAAAAAATACCTGTGTATATTAGCTTAACAATGGGTGAATTCCCCCCAGCTCTGGTTCCATTCCATCATTGATTCTTTGGCTTTCCTCACTTCAGATCAGGAGTCCCCAACGTGGTGCCCATGGACCCCATGGCACCCATCGACATCTATTCTGGTGCCCACAAAGTGTTTTTAGGAAGTGGATGGGTAGGGTTGCCAACCTCCAGGTACTAGCTGGATATTTCCTGCTATTCCAACTGATCTCCAGCTGATAGAGATCAGTTCACCTGGAGAAAATGGCTGCTCTGGCAATTGGACTCTATGGCACTAAAGTCCCTCCCCTCCCCAAAGCCCGTCCTCCTCAGGCTCCGCCCCCAAAACCTCCCACCGATGGCAGAAGAGGGACCTGGCAACCCTATGGATGGGCTAGGTAGAGCTTTTGTCCAGCAGGGCTTCTGATTGACTATTGGAGAGCTGACTGGCTGTTAAAATATTGCTTTGGCAGCAGCTGCCACCACAGCACAATGATCTGCACTATGTTACTGAAGTTAAGCCGTGGTAATCATTTTGTGGCTGGCTCCGCCTCCTGCGGCAGCCATTTTGTTGCTGCGCCCACCATGTCACATCAGAATTTCAAATGTGTCCACAGGCTCAAAAAGGTTGGTGACCCCTGCTTTAGATTTTGTTTTTTATTCTCCTACCCCACCCCAAATATACATATTTGAATACACATTTTATTTCGGTTTTTAATAAGTCATTTTCTATATATTTGGCTCAAGTAAAGGTTCTTTAATTATATACTGGCTCCCATCTGTTACCTGCTGTGATTACGCGAGAACTAATTTTATCCCTACCACCAACTCAGTAATCGAACGTGAGGTTCCATGGATAGAGGGCTGGGCTAAGCACTTCATTCAGCCTAGCCAATCACTGGAAAGTAAGGAGCAACCATTTAAGCTCCCAGCTGTGCTATTTTCATCTCCTAACCAATACCAAGCAATGTATGAACAGCCTGTTGCCTTCGAAGTCAAGCAGGATTTTTTTGGGGGGTGGGGGTGGGGGAGAGGTGTCCCTTAAGATTGGCTCAAAACAGAGGCCCTGTTTTCACCTGCTTTACATTTTGTTCACATAATGTTATTTGATAGTCCTGATCTTTTGGGACTAGCTAGGCTGTGATGAGGATTGAGAGGGAAAGTGTAAATTACTACAACACAGCAAGGGAGAATGGAGGCTTGCTGGCTGTGTGGCTGGGGAGTTATACAGGGAATTCTTTTGGTGTTGAGGAGCAGCAGGCAAACCCTTTGTTGAAGTTCAGCACATGTGGAGGGGTCTCTTGGGAGCTTTCAGCATAGTTTTCTGTAGACTGAAAAAGTTGTCTGCCGATGTGTTGGTCCAAAATAAAAATGTCAGACCGGGATTTTAAGGCCTTTTCTCACCAGCATCCTTGTGTTCAATGCTGGTGGGCAAGGAGATATACATTAGTGCCTTTGATATCGGGTTGCACCCTGGGGTGGGGTGGGAAGCAAAAGGTGTCTGCCACTGAAATTACCAAGGCCATAAGAACCTAAGAAAAGCCATACTGGATCAAACCAAGGCCCATCAAGTCCAGCAGTCTGTTCACACAGCTATCAACCAGGTGCCTCTAAGAAGCCCACAAACAAGACAACTGCAGCAGCATCCTGCCAGTGTTCCATGGCACCTAATATAACAGGCATGCTGTAATAGGTGTGCTATAATAGGCCAGCAATTTTCCTGATGCTGGAGAGAAAAGGCTTTTATCTTGGCTGTGGTTTGTTTTAGGATAAACAAAGCCAGTTGAGTTCAGAACCAGGGTGTAATTGTCCAGAATACTGGTAGCCCAAGAGTTGTAACCCCTGGTCAAAATTAGGGTGTGCTAATTATGCAGAGTAGTCATTTGTAAAAACAACAACAACAACAACAACAACTCTTATTTTTCCCATGTACTTTATTTTTCCCATGTACTTTTGTGTCGCATCATCATTCAGGGTGTGGGGGCAATGTGGTTTGTATCACCTTGCAATTGAATGCATTTAAAATTTTGCACGTGCATGGAAAAATCAGTGGCTGCTGTTCAGGATTCATAGTTCCTAGATCAGGGATCAGTCAAAGCATCTTTTCTAAATAATTATTTAATAATCAATTATTTCTCAGGAGGTGAAATGAGGGGAGTAATAAAAGGCAGGTGGGTTATCCCAATGTATTTTGACAGGGAGCGGACAGACAAATTCAGCAATGGAAAAACATTGCGAGCATCCCAGATCTAACCACATGATTCTCTGGATCTGAGCTTCAGCTTGGAAGTTCACAATTGTAAGTGCTGCTAACAAGGCTCCAGAATTTCCCAAACCCATACACAACATTGTGTTTGTTCTAATTGCTGCTTTCATGACGGCCATGTGAAACATCCTTCATTTGATGAGCAGAGGTTGAGAAAACATGGCTGTTGGCAAGATAAAACTATTCTGACATTATAAAAATAAGACTAATCAGTTTTTTGGGGGGGGGGCTTTGTCTTATTATAAACTATTGTGGACATTCCATTTTTTGTAAAAATGCCAGCATTGTTAATGTTATCTAGCTTCAACCTTTGTTGCAGAAGGCTGATAATTATATGAAAAGTAATGTCTCCACAACAAAACCCACTTCCTCATCAGTTCGTTACTATTTTATATCAGGATGAAGAGACATCAGTAGAGAAAACCTATTATATTAAAATGCCAAACAAGATCAGATTGCTGGGAAACCAGGAGGGGAAAAAACACCTTAAATTACCCCTCTACATCTGGGTTGGCTGGCACTTGAATAACCTTTTTGTAGGTTTATCAGTGATGACATAACCCAGGCCCTTCAGAATCAAAGCACATGCTTCTGTCTCTTGAGCTACATGAAAATCTCTATTAACTGACAACCATGGGAGGATTTTTCTCCCTTGTGTGCACAGCACCCATCAAAAGCCTGACAGGTAGGGTTGCCAGCTCCAGGTTGGAGCCTGAGGAGGGTGGGGTTTAGGGAGGGGAGGGACTTCAATGCCATAGAGTCCAATTGCCAAAGCGGCCATTTTCTCCTGGTGAACTGATCTCTATCACCTGGAGATCTGTTGTAATAGTGGGAGATCTCCAGCTAGTACCTGGAGGTTGGCAACCCTACTGACAGGATATAGTTAGGCTTCCCAACAGAAGGATATCACCCACCACTTGTAGAAGCGCACTACAGTACCAGTTCCTGCCTGCAGGAATGCTCAGCGTTACTGAATATTGTGCTGCACTGAATATGGTCTCATTTGAACATTTCACAGAGATGCATATGAAAGGTCCAAGCCTTGTATGAGGCTCACTATTAACAAACAAAAACAAAAACCCCAACCTAGATACATACTTTAATCTGAACCCCAAGGATCATTCTGATGTGCTACAGAGCCCTTGTGTAGTGTGCCAGTTCCGGTGTGCAAAGGAAGCCTTCTGCAAGCACTTTCAGAACTATTCATTTCACCAATGGAACAGGGAAGTCTATAAACATCTAGCTCTGCATTGTCTTATATGACTGGTAGCAGCTGTCCAGGGGATGAGACACTGGATGGTCTTTCTCAATACCTACTACCTCAGTCCATTTAACTGAAGATGTCAAGGACTGAACCCAGGACCTTCTGTGTATAAAGTATGTGCTTTCCCACTGAGCCACAGCCCGTCTTAACAACCACTGCAAGCAGGGTTCATATCAGAGTGCCAAAATGCATACAGATGGTGGAATCAGTATTTTAAAAATAGGAAGACATGAAAGGGGGCTAAGAGGAATGCCCGACTGCTTCTAGAAAGACATGGCTAATTTGCCCATGTTGTTTTGAAAGCATTTAGATATGACAGTCAGTTGCATTCTGGGGAAAATCATGATACATGTAATGTTCAAAGTGTTAAGGTCTGCCCCTCCCCTCCATCCTCTGGATGTGGAAAGGAAAGCTGCTGCTTCTCAGAAAGGAAGGAAGGAAGGAAGGAAGGAAGGAAGGAAGGAAGGAAGGAAGGAAGGAAGGAAGGAAGGAAGGGGGGGTGACTGCTTGTCTAGAGAAGAGACTGTTGCTATCAACTGGCAGAACTGCTACCACCTACTTTGCTCTGTCCCCTCCATGTTCATTAGTTTGTTGATGGTAGATTTGTGGTCAACTTGAGTTTCAATATTTCTGGTTTTCTGGTTTTGTGTGTGTGTGTGTGTGTGTTGGGGGGGGTAATATTGCAAGCTGCTTTGAGACCACAATTGAAAGGAGAAAAAGTGGTTTAAAATGTACTCTTGACACATAAATACATAGACATGAGAAAAAGAAGCAAAGCCAAAGAAGGCAAATGATTGCATGACCCATCTGAGAGGTGAAGTTAGTTTGGGTTTAGGGTCCATTCTGAGGAGCATGTTATCTTTACTTGCAGAACTGGTCTTAACAAACATGAATCACTTTTTAAAAGTTTATTTATAATGATATTATTATTCTAATTATATATCAGAACTGCTACAAAAACTGATAGACAATTAGCTTCAGCAACCATTTCCCCCTCAGAAAAATAAAACTGACCAGAGTATCTTACTCATGTCAGGTGCCTCATTTGACTTCCCTTGAAATGGCAATCCAGAGTCCGAGTAAACCTTTTTTCATATATTAACCGGATGGCAGCATTTTGACACATCACATCAGGGCCCATCAGCCACATCCCCTTAAACCTCTTCTTATGGGACTTCTTAATGAAGTCTGATGTGGATGAAGCAACAGTGAAGTGCCACACAGCAATGCTGTCACTTTCCCCCAAAGAGGATGATTGGCTGAATATGTCAGATATTTATTCTGAATAAAATAGGGGATAGGAATACTAATTTTGAGCAAAGGATGGGCAAACCCCTGATTATATAACAAGTACTTTTGATGTTAGCTTAGTATTATCAGTTGCTGGGTGGATAAATATATGTAGCTGGTAGACAAGAACCTTTTTAAAAATTGCTTCATCACTCTGTCACTTCTTTATGAAGAAATTGCCAACCTCTACCACCATTTTCAAGCAAAGGGGACTCCATATTTATCAGTCTGCATGCCCAGCTTTTGGGGTGATTATGTGGAAGTGCATAAAGGTGAGACTACTTCTCTACATAGTTATTACGTTTTAAGTAGATTTACCATTATCACACAATCCATCACTAACCCCACTGACCCTACAGGACAGTCCATGGCCATTTGAAACTGAAAGACATCTTGACCCAGTAAATGTCTGGAAGGACAATGGAGCCAGCCTGCTCAAAACGTTCTGCTCAGAACTCAGTAAGTCACCCTATTGAGGCCATGCGTATGAGGCTTTATGTGGTTTCTAGCAGTTAAGTGTTCTCTAGGGATGAGGCCAAATTCTGAAAGCAGTTACGTTTGAGTCAAATACTCCTATCCATTATGAGAAATGAACCCATGAGTGTTTGTTTTTGTATCCGTTTCTCTTTCCTCATAAAGAATTATTTTCTGCAGGTTAAATGCAGTTTTCAGTGTTATTTTTACTTTAAGTGCATATAAATGGCTTATACAGTAAATGGCAAAAAGGATGTGTACGTGGTATAAACCTTTTGTATGAATGGTGTAAAAGGAGCCAAAGTGTCATCAATGAAATGAAAATGCGGTAAATTGAAATTAGTAAACAAAGGACCGTATGAAATCTAAAAAGATAAAAAAATGGCCATATTGGCAGTAAAGTATGTTTCACAACCAGGTTCCCTGTTTCACTAGCAATTCCAAATTGACCCATATTGGCCACTGTTCTCTTTAAATTTTGCCCCTACTCCCTTAAAAACAGAATGATAATGGAGACTAAGGGGAAAGTCACAATGAAAAGAGAAGGCAAATTATTTTCGTTATTTCCCTCTTCAGACTTGAGCGATCCATCCATTTCCTGTGGGCCAGTCCACCTCTGGTTTTATCAACCACTAGATTCAGGCCTAATAAGATATAAATCATCCTAAGGTAATTATTGTCAACTTGTGATCATCTTGTTCTAATCAGCATTAAGTTTAGTCAGTTCTCCCATTTAGACCATCATTGAGTAGACTTACTTATCCAAGTAAATCAAAGATTCAGAAATCTATATTTCCACATGTGCAAGGAAAAGTCTGACTAGAACTCTCAAGGCAACACTTGCATTTCATATCTAAAGTTGGGCTGGGATAGTACATCCTCACCCTTTATCATATCTTTGGAAGAATAGTAACCTATTTGAAAGAATACAATATTCAGATTGGGACCTGCAGAGTGATTTTTTTTACTTGTTTTTGGTATCACATCTAAGAATGATATCAAAGCATAGGCTCCACTCGCCCCTTGGCCCTGCACCCTCTGGTTTGCCAAAGGCATCTCAGCAGCTCTGCTCCAGTAAAGAGATTTGGTTCACACCGTGACTCAGACAGTACTATTATGTTCTTTGACATCTCAGCAAGTTTAATCAAATATGCATGTGCTTTTCCAATATGCATAAAGTGCAAATGAAGACAATAAAAGTACCTTTCACAATCAGCTTCCCTGAGTTTCTAGCAACTCCAAATTGATTCATTGCTATGCAAGTGTATACACCTGCGTCTGATTTGGTAACATTATATATCTTCAGACAGCCGTTCTCTAGAATAAAGATCCTGAAGAACAAAAATAAAGAAACAAATAAAACCATGAAACCAGTTATTAACACAATATTATTTTGAGCGCTAGCAGCATAACACTGATGCAATGTTACTTTTAATATTTGGACAACATGAATCAACGTTATTTTGTACAGCAGAGCTGAGCACATTCCAACTGAATTTTTATCTCACTGTTATCATTGATCATTGTATTAGACACAGATTAGATATACCAAAATTGACTAATCTCTCCCCACCACTAGCCTGCATCCTTCTGGGGTCAGTGTCAGCTATTTCAAAGGAAGGAATAAATCCACCATATGAGGTATAATTGTGTTGTGTTTCCTCGCAGGGTGAAATATTTTCCTGGTCTCCTTGGGTGAGCTGTTTACAGTCTGAAGTATGAGGCATGATAGCCCATGTAATTTTCACAGTGTGAGTAAAAGTTATTCGTCATCTACGTGGCAACCTGCAAAACTCCCAATCAGACAACAAAAGCAGCACAAAATGAATGCAAGAACTCCGTAGCATCATCACAGTCAAAAATAGCCTTGGCAGTTTTTAGGTATTAGAGGCAATTTGGCTGTTTGGGGTTTTCTTTCTGCCTGCCGACTTACAGTGACCTCATAGGGTTTTCATGGCAAGAGACGTTCCGAGGGGGTTTGCCACTAGGATTGCCAACCTCCAGGTACTAGCTGGAGATCTCCTGCTATTCCAACTGATCTCCAGCCGATAGAGATCAGTTCACCTGGAGAAAATGGCTGCTTTGGCAATTGTACTCTATGGTATTGAAGTCCCTCCCCTCCCCAAACCCCGCTCTCTTCAGGCTCCACCCCAAAAACCTCCTGCTGGTAGTGAAGAGGGACCAGGCAATCCTATTTGCCACTGCCTGGCTCTGTGTAGTGACCCTAGTATTTCTTGGTAGTCTCCCATCCAAATACTGACCTGGGCCAACCCCACTTAACTTCCAAGATCTGATGAGATTGGGCTAGCCTAGGCTTTCCAGGTCAGGCCAATTTGGCTATACCACCTCTGAATGCATGTGTGAGATTGCTTATTTGAATGAAACTGGATCTCGAACAGTGCAGCCCTAAACATACCCTTCTAATCCCATTAACTTGATTGGACTTAGATGGGTTTAAATCTCTGAAGGATTCAACTGTAAATTTCTTTTCCATGAGGAAGACTGAAGTTATCTCCGTAGGGGGAAAGCTTTCTAGTTGAAGGGGCATTTTTTACATAGAAAGCGCACACAAACAAATGATTCCCTGTGGTACAGTCACATAAGTGATGGTACAATATCAGCTCCTCTGCATAGCAGGCAGCTCCCTGAGTAATGTGTAGGAACACATACCCTATGTTGATACTGGCTGTTTCCTGTTTCTGCTAGCAGCAACCAATGATATGGAGTTAAAATAAATAAAAAGACAATGTCATGATGTTACAACAGCAGTAGAATTTGACATCATGTGTTCAGAAGCAGACTCATTTCCCCCTGCAACATGCTGCTCTGCCCTCTTTTTTCTTACTTGAAGAAGAAAAAGAAGAGTTGTTTTTTATATGCCGACTTTCTCTACCACTTAAGGGAGAATCAAACTGGCTTACCATCACCTTCCCTTCCCCTCCCCACAGCAGACACCCTGTGAGTTAGGTGGGGCTGAGAGAGCTCTAACAGAGCTGTACCTTGCCCAAGGTCACCCAGCAGGCTTCGTGTGTAGGAGTGCGGAACAAATCCAGTTCACCAGATTAGCCTCTGCCGCTCATGTGAAGGAGAGGGGAATCAAGCCGGTTCTCCAGATCAGAGTCCACCACTCCAAACCACCGCTCTTAACCACTACACCACACTGGCTCTCTTGCGTGTACAAAGCTGGAAATTCTGTCCTAATTACACTGAAGTTTTAAATATTATATATAGAGATCAAGATAGATACTCACAAACACACATACACATATAGTTACACAAAGCACTGTGATATTTCATATCAACTATAGACATTTAGATCATATACATAGCACCCAGTTGGTGGCTTCTCCTTATATCAGGCAGTTTCTTAAATGATTGATCCAGATGACAAAACAGAAGGAATCTAGGCCATATTTTACTGAATTTTTAAAAAGGGGGAAATTATCCTTTGTGTAGTAATGCAGCAGCATCTGCAAGCGCACGAGAAAGCTATGATTTGAGTGGAGCCAGAGATGCTGATTTAGAGTTAATTATCACAGGCTGTGTTCAACCAACTGTCAAACACAAGAGGATTATCACACCTGTGCTTAGTGTTCGAGGTGATCAGGTGTCAGTATTTTTTTAAAAAAAATAACTCCGTGGGATTCATTTAGCATGATGGGAATTTTACCCTCCTTGTCCCCATTGCTGAATCAGTAGGTTGCTTTCCTACAGCTGCTCTGCTGATCTGCGTGGATTCATCTTGAAAATCTATACTGTCATCAGATCCTTTGACTCTTATTTTTTTGGAAAAAAAATAATACATCTACAGAAAAAAATGTTCGAGGAGAAAACAAGGAAAGTTTGGCACAATTTGCTAGTGATTCAAAGAAGGAAACATAGCCTAAAAGTGAAGAAGAAGCACAACTTGCGGCCCATCCATATGAACAAAACCCATATGTGTGTGTGTAAAGTGCTGTCAAGTCACAGCTGACTCATGGTGACGTCATCAAGGGGCTTTCAAAGCAAGTGAGAAGCAGAGGTGGTTTGCCGTTGCCTTCCTCTGCAGAGTCTTCCTTGGTGGTCTCGCTTCCAAGGACTGACCCTGCTTAACTTCCAAGATCTGATGAAATTGGACTATATACCAAGCTGCCTTCCCTCCCTCATCAGCCATATTGTGTAGCTAAAATACCTCTTTTGATAGTATCTTTAATGCAGCAAGAGTAGGAAGTTTTTATTGTATATTGAGTTGCCATAGAGGTTAGTGGGCTATGATCAGCTTGATGGAGCATAAGTGATGGAGACCTGCTTTAAAAATGTACCATTTTCTTTTTTCCTTCAGTCTGAGCATGCATAGATTAATGACCTCAATACTGTAATGAAAGATCATTAAAGAATGAAGAGCTTATGGAAAATAGCAAACCCCTTAGGGCTGTTTCATTTTTCAGTTGGATTAGCCCCTTGCATCCATCTTGTCTGTTCAACAAAAGTCAACAAGTCATGCACACCATGTGACCCTCCAAACTACATGAGACTCACTAGCCATGTGCTATGGCCTGCCAAGTGCTCAACACCCCTTCTGTTGTACAATCCCAGAGAGGCAGCAAAAACAGGAGATTTATTGAGCCTATGGCAAACTGCCAGACCAGGTTGATGAGCTATTTTGACTTGGTGGGTCATAAGTCGGGAAGTTCTCTCTTGCCATATGCCTACATTTAGTGATGAGACAAGGAAATAAATGTGAATTTTGCAGCCATCAAGAATCAGAATATCAGATGGGAACCTTGTGACAGATTACAAGTGACACTCACATTGTAGATTTAGCAATGCTATCAACCAGCTGGCACTTCCAAATAAGAATGGCTATGGTCTTAGAACTAAAACTATTTAATTGGCATTACTGAACATTGCATCAAGCCACTAAGATAAGGGTGACCCCCCACCCCCCAAAATTATGAAATCATACTCAATGATAATACAAAAAAGCAAATAAAGGAGATTTTCAAACATCTTATTCAAACATCTATTTCCCTTGTGGACTTGCCTGACATTTAAATCCAAATCCTTTAACTAACAGAAGACAAATATTCCTCTTATAATAATACTATAGATCCTAATAGTATTATAATACTTATAATAATACTATAATAATAATAATAATAATAATAATAATAATAATAATAATAATAATAATAATAATAGATCTAATTAAATTTAAACCTCAAATTTATGCTCTGTAATGGTAATATGAAAGAATATTTCCCTTTTCCCTCTTTGGATGTTCTTTTTGGACACCAGAGTTTAGAGGAGATAAATAAGGGATGTCCCGGAGAAGGGGGTGCGGTTCAAGTCCATGAACTATTTCACTTACATGAAATTAAGCTTGTATAAGATATTTGATCCTATACAGGTTAATATTTGGGGACACTGAGAGAATCTGTGAATAAAAAGAGTAGATAGTCATTGTATTTTGGCTCAGGTATATTAAAAGTGATAAAATCAGAGATAAGTGAATTATTATGTGTCACTTCAAGCATTTTGAGCCTGTCTTCTTGTGTTACTGTGCATGCGTGAAAGACAGAAAGGTTCCTAAATTCATTAATGGTCATGAAGGAGAGGTGGTTTAGAATCAGATCTCAATCCTACAATTTTGGTTGTCACAAGTGAACAAACACATTTGATCTGAAATGCATTTGAGCCCTCTACCTGCTATTTCCCTCAGAGTTATACTTGTTTAAGAATAACTTGTTCATAGCCTAGCCTCTCCTTCACATATGGAAGTAGATCTATACTCATTTGAACAGTGGATTCAATGAGATCAGGGTATTATAAATCAATGAACTAGGAAAGCATGAACACTTATGGGGGGTGTTGCTTGTAAAAGCTTGCTAGTAAGTTTCAGTTCTATTTGTATGCTACAATAAAAAGGGATCCAAAGCAGCTTGAAATTGATCAGTGTAACAGAGGCAAAGAAAGTTGGACCACACTGTCTGACATTGACTGGAGAATAGAAGAAAGCAGTCCTGGGTGAAACTACCTGAAATTTGCTAGGAAGTTGCCAACATATTTGAAGAGTGCCTGAGAGTGAGGCACACAGCCATACCAGCTTCTAATTTTTTTTAGAGTCTTTTGTTAGAGACAGGCTTCTTTTGCCATCCTTTCTTGTGAGACATCTTCTGTGAGAAGCATAATGTACGAATGTGCTTTAACTAAAGCAGGGGTAGATTTCTGAATTATGATCAAAATGCCTGACAATGTACATGTGATTTCCAACTAAAAGAGGATTTAAATGAATAAAAGAAAAAGATTGCACTGACCTAGTCCCCTGGGGAAACTGAAATACCAATGAGACTGCAAATACAAAATGTTGACGTGGTGCTAGGAAACTAATGGATTAGAGGTCCAATAATTAGGTTATCAATGTTGTGAAGAGACATTAGAAAGAACAGATGAACAACATTTTGCAAAACATTGAGCCAAACCATAAAAGGCAAATAAGAGTAGAAAGAGTGTTAGCATTGCCATTGAATTGTAAATAAAAGGGAGGATCATAATTAGTTTTCTTCTTGTTCCCTAACAGCAGGCTCTAAAAAAAAATTAGAAACTGGTATGGTTCAATGTTAGGAAAGGCCAACACTGTTGGAAAGGCCAACAGTAGGGTTGTGCATATTGATATACCCAAACCAACTCCCCACCCTGAAATTAGCAGTTTCAGCAACATTTGAGTTTTGGGTTGACCAAATACCAAAACCTGGAAATCTGCCTGAAGCCAAATAGGCGATTCCTAAAAAAAAACGAATAGGTATTCAGCTTTTTTGGGTTTCAGCTATTTACCTTTGCTCAGATTCACAGCTCTGTGCTTTCTCCCATTTAACTATCTTTAACTGGTTTTGTTAGGGCCGCATACCTGGGGCCCTTTTGAGGTAAGGGTTGTATCATCTGAGCTAACTTGGTATGACCAACCATCACCATTCAGTGGGTTAATCTCGATCAAGCATAAGGGTTATTTAAAACAAAGGGCTCACCCAGTTCTGTCCAGAGGGATATATCCTCCAACTAAAAAGAACCAGCTTCAACAGCTGCTCACACCACCAGGCTTCCGACTGAGACTTCCTCACCCATGCAGAAGAGCAGTCTCAATCAGAACAGCCTCGTGGTCAAGACTTTGGCTGGCTCCGATGTCACCCCCCCCCCCATGAAAACCTACTGTTACAAATGCCTCTGGTGTCAGGTTTCAACGTTTCTCTTCAGGATAAATGTGGTCGGGAGTGCCGGAGTTGAAAAGGAGCCAGAAAGATTTGTGAAGCCAGTCACGTTCCAAGGCCAGGATTCCAAGAGTTCTCAGGTCAGGTACCAGACAGGTCAGAGTGAAGTGAACTTGTCGTGTCCATGCCCAGCACTCTTTCCCCAAAGACTTTTATACCACACCCTGGGAACGTGCTGGCTGCATCTCTGGCTTGGACCTGTAATCAATCACTCCCCAGCTGTAGTTCCAGGTGTGCAGCCAACCGTGCGCTACACCTTCTAGCTTGCAGATCTACTCTCATCCACTTCCTGCATGCTTCCAGGAATGCTGGGGACTTGGGGTTCAGAGGCTGATCCACTGCCCTGAGGTCAGGGGATACCTCTGAGCTAGCAGGCTGCTGTGGGTCTGGGAGTGCCTGTGTTTGGTCTCCTGGCTGTGCCTCCAAGCTAGCAAGTTGCTGTGTCTCTGGGAGTGCCTGTACTTGGTCTTCAGACTGGGTATCTGGAGTCAGCTGTGGTCTGCTTTCACAGGCCTCCTCCTCCTCCTTGGAGTCCTTGCTGGCACTAAGCCCAGGCTGGGCCATGACACCTGCTTACAAAAGGTCAACCCGAGTAGTGGCTTCATTTCCCCGCACCATGACCATCTCTTGAAATCAGATTTTTGATGACTACAATTAAGGACTGTTTGCAGGATGTCATTTGCCACCAAAAGAAATGTTTTCCATGCCTTGTTTTTCTTGCATTTAAGCCTTTCCCTCAGTTTGGAAGCCATCATGCTATGTGCCCCAAATATGAAGGGAGCCCCCAGACTCTGAGGCATCAGTCTGCCAATTGGCTCTTTCCGCCAGTCCTCGACAACGCTGAACTTCTGAACCTGAAAATCAATGGACAGCTCAGCTCGTAAATGCCTGTAGGATGGGGGCAACCCCTTTGCAGGGCCATAAAATTGGACCCCCTGTCCCAAAGTTCACCAAACTTTGGTAACCATTGAAGGAGAGTCCCTTGCAGACTCTACCTCCAAAAATGCCCCCACATGAGCTAAAAAAAAATCCCCATAGACTATAATGGAGCCGAATTTTTTGGGTAAACCCGGAAATAAAGCCAAAGTACCCCTATACTAGTATGGGTATTCAGCTTATTCCAGGTTTACCCCCCCCCCCAAATTGGGCCCAATAAGCCCAAATCCAAAATTGACTTAATTGTTTATTTATTTATTTTTGTATGACCCTAGCCAACAGTCCAAGCTGAACCAGGAGAGACGATAGACTGCTATAATATAGAATCATGATGGTATTTTCATACCTTCCAGGTGAAATGCTGATCTAGAATGGCACAGATATAGAAAGAATGCTGAAGAGGAAAATGGTATGTGGAGTGTATGTTGGAAGGATACAAATTGGAAGTAAAATGAATTATATGAAGGTCAGTTCATGGTTGAGGACTGCCTCATATTTTTGGATGATTGTGCAGGCTTCAATTCCACCAGTATTTACCTTTTTATGTCAGAGCTGACTTCATGCTATGAATCTTCTAAGCCCTCTACCATGAACTGATATCCTAAATTACAGCACCACCAACAAAAGATTTTTTTAAAAAATCCAAAGCAATATAGTATCCTGAATAGAGTGTAGTGATAGAAAGTCACCATGGGATTTTCAAGGCAAGAGATGTTCAGAGGTGGTTTGCCACTGCCTGCTTCTAGTGACCCTTAGTGGCCTTTCATCTAAATACTAACCAGGGCTGACCCTGCTTAGCTTCTACTATCTGATGAGATTGGGCTAGACTAAGCCATCCAGGTCAGGGCATAGTACTACATTGCAAATATTCATTATGGACTGATAAAAAACAGTTATAATACCCTAGCCGTCACTGTTTTTGAAAATCTCTTTTCTTGTTTTCTGAGTATTGGGGGCTTTTGAGACAAGACGATGCTTGCATATGCCCCTCTCACATATATTTACACTAGAGCAAGCAATTTAGGAAGCAATCCCAAGAAGGTCAATTCATGTTATTTAATGGGGCTTAGTTCCAGGAAAATGTTATTAGAACTGCAACCTTATAAGTTGGACTTTAGTCAGCCATTTGAAGTCCTTCTCTCCCATAAGGAGCCCTGGTGGGCTGAATATGGCTGCGTGTTTTATACTGCCTACCCCAATCAAGATGCATATCACCTTACTGGGGTTAGATTGACAACTAGGGTTGGCAGCTCTGGGTTGGGAAAGACCTAGAGATTTGGGGGTGGAGCCTGAGGAAGGTGTGGCTTAGGGAGGGGAGGGACTTTGATGGGGTCCTAATTCCAAAGGTGTCATTTTTTTCCAGGTGAACTGATCTCTATCAACTGGAGACCAGTTGTAATAGCAGCAGATCCCCAGCCACCACCTGGAGGTTGGCAACCCTATTGACAACAGTCAATCATTCTTATTGTGCAGAAAATGTCATATGCAAAATAAATATGTGTTGCTTAGATGCAGAAGATTTCAGAACAGCACTGTCTCCCCTCAATACTTCTTCTAATAAAAACAACTTTGGAGCATTTGCACGGAGAAGTTCCACATAAAAGCCAAAGGTGAGAGATGTTATTATCAAGTCATTCCACAACCCATTCTGTCAAATTTAATTGAGCTGAAATGTCACCCTAATGGATTTCCCCCCTTAATTTAGGAAGTCAATCTTATTTAGGGTTGGATTACTGGTAATTTACAGTGCAACCCTAAACAGAGTTACCTCCTTCTGTTTCAGTGGACTCAGAAGGGTGTAACTATATTTAGGATTGCATTGTTATTCCCTGAACTATAGCTTAGATTTGTTTGTTTTTTAACTATACTCATTTTTACAAATTGGGAGCTCAGGAGATCAGCGTGGATAATTCATGTTTATAATGGAAAATCACTATTTAGGATATATAGTGCACAATAGGAACTTAAGGTTGGTATATAGTGCACAACAGGAACTTAAAGTTGTTCATGTAAACTAGAGAGCCATAGTTACTGAAGAATATTAAAAACAATGAGCTTAATTAAAACTGGAGGTTTCCTCTTTCCCTCTTTCTGCCAACCCCTGTATCCTCTCCCTTGTCCCTGCCTCATTTTCTTCTTCTCGGCAATTCACTAACCTATCTTTTATCTGCCTCCCATCTCCAGCTATACTTATTTTTATTTACCTCATTTATACCCTGCCTTTCTCCACAGTGGGGACCAACTCCTCCTCTCCTTTATATCCTCATAACAACCCTGTTAAGTAGGTTAGGCTTAGGGCTCCCCCAGGTTTGCAGGAAAATCTGTTTAGTGTTGGTATGGCTCCGCTCTTGGATTTAGATATCCATAGATGGAAGCCACACATCACTATCAGATTATATATAAGGTTGACGATTCAGTGTTTGTTATTTTGCATCTTTGTTCTTCGTTTGGTCACTTTACTCCCACAAAGCCTTTGGAAATTAATTATATTGGTTAAAGACAGAAAAGGATTATCTTCCTCATCTCCTATTACTCATGATGAGTGAAATCATTCTCTCAAAATATAGCTGTTATTTTAGAAAGGAATTGTGACACAAGCATGGAGCATATTGTTGGAACTCCTGTGCTCTGGACTTATTGTGAGGCTTGTGCTTTAGACTTATAGTGGGAGCCAGCATGGTGTAGAAGTTAGTAGCGGTGGACTCTAATCTGGAGAACTGGGTTTGATTCCCCACTCCTCCACATGAGCAGCGGACGCTAATCTGGTGTACCAAGTTGGTTTCCCCACTCCTACACATGAAGCCTGCTGGGTGACTTTGGGCTAGTCACAGTTCTCTAAGAGCTCTCTCAGTCCCATCTACCTCACAAGGTGTCTGTTGTGGGAAGAGGTTGTAAGGTGGTTTGATTCTCCTTAAAAGGTAGAAAATTTGGAATATAAAAACCAACTCTTCTTTCAGCATAGGGGAAAGGTTGAAGCTCAGTGGTAGAGTGCTTGCTTTGCATGCAGAATTCGCCCTGTGTAAAAACTGGACATGTCTACTTCACTACTGTGTCTCACAGTGTTGTTGTGCAAGTGAACCCGATCATGATAGTAAAGTAGTTTGTTGCTAGATACATTGATGTGACATGAGTAGGTTAGATCCAACCAGACTTTTTTTGTTCTATATTGCCTAATTCACCTCCTTACTATAGCCACCATCCCACATGGCTCTGATACACACTGGCATAAAGGTTTTTGGGGGTAGTCAAAGGGGATCCCTCCTTTTTCACCAGCAAAAAAAGCTGGTAGAATCCAACCCAGTATTTCCTTGTTGCCATTACAAGGGATCTGTCCTAGGATGGATGGCCCAGTAGATAGCTTTCATTCACCTTCCTTATCATTGCAGTTCTTCTGCTCATGCCCTATTCAATACATTCCATATAAGAGCAGTCTAAACACTTTCACAAAAAACACCATTTCTTCCATAAAAGAATGCAAGATTTAACCACATTACAAGCTATTGGCTGCCTATGAAAATTTTGAAAGAAAAGAAGGACAGTTTTATTCAGAATAATACTAAAATCATAACATGGATATATTTAGGTAGTTGTTAGCGACAGCAGAATTAGGTCAAATGAATAAACTGTGCTTCATGACAGTTTTGGTTAAAGTTTAATGGAGCCACTGGGGTGCATCGAGGACTCTATTATTGGCATTATATGTTAATGATTTTTCTACCTGTTTGGGTGTAATTTGTATGCTAATATTACGGCTATTTAATAAAACTATGTTTAACTATGTTTAAAGCAGTTCCCTCTCTGTCTGCAAGTAGATATTAATGAGCTCTGAAATCAACTTGGCACAATCTAACCACAAACAGCATATATGATAAAAACCAAGGTTAATTTGGATCAAAACAGAGTTCCAAATTCTAGTTGAATGGGCATATTAAAGCCATTTGAGTAAACAATATTACTAGCAATAAGAAGTGTGAGGAGAAAATATTGCTTCCTGCTAATTAAAAAAGACAATTATATTACTTTTGTTATTTTCTTAGCAGGGTGTATATACTAAAAAAAACAAATATATGGTGCTGGGAAATATATGCAGACAAGGAGAATCAAACCAGCTCACAAGAAACACTAAAACTTGAGATGAGAGGACCATAATGTTCCCCATCTGACTGTTAAGATCTGAATTTGGTTTCATGGGCCAAAATCCACAGCGCTGTACAAGGAAGTCTAAAGAGGGGTTTGGATGTGTTTCTCAAACAGCAGCAGTCCCTTGCCATATAGCAAACTATTCTTTAAAGGGCTTTGGAAACCATATTAACAGCTGGTTGTGACTTGCCATAAGAGTTGGCTCCTCCCCTTCCCCAAACACAGAATAATCTCCCTGGGCATTTCCAAGAGTAAAATTGGTCTTTGGATTGTAATCATGGGCTTGGACACACCAGACATATTGGAATGTTTCCAAGCATGACTTTCTCACCTTCCCCCTCCTGCTGCAGATCCAAAAGCCCCCCAAATGTGGGTCCTTTGGGTTCTCTGTCTCCTGGGAGCAGCATTGTGGAGGGGGCATTTGGAGCCATTTTCTCCAGGTGCACTGATCTCTATCACCTGGAGATCAGTTGTAATAGCTGGAGATCTCCAGCTATTGTGGATAGAAACCGTTCCGTCTGAGGAAATGTTCCAGTGCATTCAAGCCATGATGCCTAACTTTAAGACTTAAATGAATAATGTTAAGAGTCTTTAGTTCATACTTTACTTTGTCACTACACATTTGCACATTTTCTTCAAGTCTTAAATCCCAGTTCACTTGTAAAGAAAGAAGCACTTGTATATTTTAAGTCCAGTCATCTGGGAAAATCTCACCTAGTACAAGTACTTTGTTCGCATTGTCATTATTAAATGTAACCCGGCTGTTAATGATTGATTTTCATGCCTAAAATGGTATTAGGAATGGAAAGAAAGCCTCTTCCAAATCTAAATTTAAGCCTGATAAAGGGCTCAAAGCCTTAATGTACTAATTACAATACACATAGATAGTTCAAGTAGACTTTTTTGTGACCTTTAGGTCAGGGAAGAATTACTCTTAATCTAGCCAAACACTCTTTTAACACCCTACAATGTATACATCACAAGGAGGAAGAAAACCCAAAAAGGAAGCACTTGCTGCCTCAACAGTTTATAATTTGTTATGCAGAAGTTGTAACATTGTGTAAGAACTTACTGTTGCGGCAAAGGCAGAATACAAAGTAAATTTAGGCAATGACAACCCTGTACATTCCCACTATGTTCACATCTGAACCTTTTCCTTTCATTTGTTAAGTTACTTGGGAATGTGGAAGATGTGAACAGTCCTCCCATTTTCTTGCATGGCTCCTTGGTTAGGGTTGCCAAGCTCCAGGTGGTGGCTGGAGATATCCGGCAATTACAACTGATCTCCAGGTGAAAGAGATCAGTTCCCATTAGGGTTGCCAACCTCCAGGTAGTAGCTGGAGATCCCCTGCTATTACAACTGATCTCCAGCCAATAGAGATCAGAAGTCCCTCTCCTCTCCAAACTTCACCTTCCTCAGGCTCCACCCCAAATATCTCCAGGTATTTCCCAACCTGGAGCTGGCATCCAGCAATGTGTGCCTTTGGTACACATTGCTAGGTGTATGTGGAAAAAGAGGGCTGAATCTCTCAGGGGACTGTTGAGGTACCCACCCACACATAGAAGGCTTCTTCTATTAGCATCTTTGTCATTATAGCTCCCCCAAAAGACAGATAGGAAAGTAAAAGTACTTTTAAACATTAGTGTCACTTAAGGTGAACACATGAACACATGAAGCTGCCTTATACTAAATCAAACCCTTGGTCCATCAAGGTCAGTATTGTCTACTCAGGTGACTTCTTAACCTAATGTTTCATTTGAGTGAGATCTCTGCTGAACTTTCCTGAGGTGCCGTGGACTTCACACAGAAGTCACCGCTTTCAGAAAGCACAAGAGCACTCATTAAGATAGTTTCACATACTTTCCTTGGTTGCACACAGATTCAGAGTAAAAACAAATCCAGCACAAGGACTCTGTAAAGATTTTAATTGAGTCCAACAAATTGTCATTTTCTGTTGAAAAGTGACAACAAAAGAAGAAACCATAGGTAAGAATGATAGAAAAGAAACAAGTATGAGGCCCTCACCTTTCCTATTATTTCCTTGAAGAACTTTTTTTTTTCATTCTATTTTGCCCTTTGCTCATTACGGTTTCTCTGCTACGTTTTTTTTTTAAATCTCTTCTCATTTTCTCAGGAAACAGAGGTAAAGAATGAATATGATGAACAATAGAGTACTGTGGTGTGGCCCAGAAGAGTTATGGAATGAACAACAAGGATACCCTTCTCAAAAACATGTATGAGCACAAGATGCCTCACTCTGAGTCAGATCATTGGTTCTTTTAGCTAAGTACTGCATATAGAAGTAGGTCTCCACTGTCTTTCCCAGCATTTCCCTCCATGTCTGTTTTAACCAGCAATGTGTGTGTGTGTAAAGTGCCGTCAAGTCGCAGCCGACTTATGGTGACCCCTTTTTGGGGTTTTCGTGGCAAGAGACTAACAGAGGTGGTTTGCCAGTGCCTTCCTCTGCATAGCAACCCTGGACTTCCTTGGTGGTCTCCCCTCCAAATACTAACCAGGGCTGACCCTGCTTAGCTTCCGAGATCTGACAAGATCAGGCTAGCCTGGGCCATCCAGGTCAGGGCTTAACCAGCAATGCCAGGGATTTAACCATGGATTTCCTGCAGGCAAAGCATGTCCTGTCTTACTGAACATATTTCACATGTATCTCTATCAATGTCTTAGATTATTTTACACGTTATTTGATGCAAAGCAAGGCAATGTTTTAAATATGCAAACACATTTTGTACAATGCTAAAGGTTGATATATGATTGTGGAGTAAATGAATATAATCAAGGTCAACACCTACCTAAATATGTTTCTTAGAATGGTACATGATTCAGCTCTCATGTTCATTTCTCACACTTCTGAAATTTTGACATAGAGTATAGTATAATAAATTGTCATAAAATATCACTTGAAAGTTTTTTTGAAGGAAACTTTGAAGGGATCCTTCTTAGGAGAAAAGTCAAATGGAAAACTGTTTTCCTCACAGGGGTTCCCCAAAGTCCCAGTTTTTGAAATTTACAATATTGAGTGTCGAGAATGGAAATGAGAGAGTTATAATCATGTACAACGTAGTGTTAACATTTTATTTCATCGTGAGAAAAGGGGAAGAACAGTACAAGCCTAAACAGTTACACCCTTCTAACCCCATTGGCTTGAACAGACTTAGAAGAGTGTAGGGGAGGGGCTGTGGCTCTGTTTGTAGAACATCTGCTTAGCATGCAGAAGATCCCAGGTTCAATCCCTGGCAACTCCAGTTAAAGGCACTAGGCATGTAGGTGATGTGAAAGAACTCTACCTGAGACCCTGGAGAGCTGCTGCCAGACTGAGTAGACAATACTGACTTTGATGGACCAAGGATCTGATTCAGTATAAGGCAGCTGTTCAGGATGTGATCTGATTTCCCCCCCTGCATTTTAATATCTGAATACATGATGCAATATGAAAAGACTGGAAGCATGAAAGGAAATCTATGTCTTTGATTTCTGTCTCTTCACCCATTAGCCAGTAACAGAGATGAAGTGATTAATTAAATTTAGCAGCTGAGAAATCAATCCCATTGGTCTATTAAATAATACTAGTAGGCCATCAAGAGAGGAGATAAATTTGAATTCCTGTTGCCCTTATGGTGAAACTGACTGCAAGAACCTGTCTGGTTCTGAATCCTAATGCCAAAGCCCAGCGATGTCTCTTAAAATCTGGAAATAGAAATGCACTTCCTGCTCAAAGAGCGTATAGTAACTGATTCAGTTAGAGGATTGCACCAGAGGTACCCAAAACAAGACCAAAGCAAAAATAAACAAGAGCAAAATAATCAAGTATTACTTTCAAACAAACTTGATAAATGAAATTAGTTTAATATTTCAGTTAACAGAAAAATGGAACCTGAGCGACTGGTGTCAACTACTACCAGAGGTATACATACATACATGTATGTATGTAAAGTGCCATCAAGTCACAGCTGTAGGGTTTTTAAGGCAAGAGACTAACAGTGGTGGTTTGTCTTTGCCTTCCTCTGCATAACGACCATGGACTTCCTTGGTGGTCTCCCATCCAAATACTAACCAGGGCTGACCCTGCTTAGCTTCTGAGATCTGACGAGATCAGGATAGCCTGGGCCATCCTGGTCAGGGCCCAGAGAACAGTACTTATTACAAAATCCAGCATTTCAAAACTCAAACTGCAAAGAGCTGAAATGGCCACAATGTTATTTATCTATATTCCTAAAAGTTTTGAACTGACATGAAATTCAAAAATTACAACAATACTTTAAATAGGTTTTTTGGTCTCAACAATTCAAAAAGCAGGAGCCAGACAAAAGAGGAGGCTGAGAACATCTTTACTATCTTTATGAGCTTTGGATCCTTCACTGTTGCAGGTATGATAGAGGTCTATAAAATTATGCATGGTTTGGAGAGAGTGGACAGGGAGAAATTTTTCTCCCTCTCCTGTAATACTAGAATGCGGGGTAATCTGCTGAAGCTGAAGGGTGAGAGATTCAAAACAGATAAAAGGAAGTATTTTTTCACATAACACATAGTTAAATTGTGGAACTCCCTGCCCCAGGATGTGGTGATGGCTGCCAACTTGGAAGGCTTTAAGAGGGGAGTGGACATATTCATGGAGGAAAGGGGTATTCATGGCTATTAGTTAAAATAGATACTAATCATGCTGCATACCTGTTCTCTCTAGTATCAGAGGAGCATGCCTGTTATATTGGGTGCTGTGGAACACAGGCAGGATGGTGCTGCTGCAGTCAGCTTATTTGTGGCTTCCTAGAGGCACCTGATTGGCCACTGTGTGAACAGACTGCTGGACTTGATGGTCTGATCCAGTAGGGCCTTTCTTATGTTCTTATGTGGCCTGGGTGTGGCCTGTAGTACAAACTAAAAGGCAAGAGTTAAAAGCCTATTGGCTAGGGTTGCCAACATCCAAGTACTAGCTGGAGCTCTCCTGCTATTTTAACTGATCTCCAACCGATAGAGATCAGTTCACCTGGAGAAAATAGCCACTTTGGTAATTGGACTCTATGGCATTGAAGTCCCTCCCCAAACCCCTATCGGGAACCAATTTTTTTAAACACTAGCATGACTTCTCAGGCTACAGGATGTGTGCAGGAGAAACTCTAAGCTTGATATTAAGGCTGATCAATTAAGATCAGGCTGCAGGGAATTAAAGATACTGACTCAAAAGAAGTAGCCAGGTTCCCCTGGGGGCCTGGGCATTCCTCTGTCAATGGCTCTACTGTTAGATTTCCTGAGGGCTCATCAAAATTTAGGCCATGATTAACGATTGAGGATTGCAGAACAATAACTGGCTTCCTAGGACCATCCAGGAATTTGCTTACAATGTAAATTTCTCTGGAAACAAGTACAGGCAGAGCTATCAACCTTTACCTGGACGTTTTAAACAAACACTAATCAGTTCTATCACTCATATAATTCACAAGAACACATGAAGCTGCCTTATACTAAATCAGACCCTTGGTCCATCAAGGTCAGTACTATCTACTGAGACTGGCAATGGCTCTCCAGGGTCTCACACTAGGGTTGCCAACCTCCAGGTACTAGAGTAAGCCAAAATAAACACCTCTGCACTAATACCAATGGTAAGAAAGACAGTGCAGGAATTCAAGGCAACAATAAATACTGACTCAACTAATGAAACATCAAGGTGTATTCAGTGCATTTCAAAGTGAAAGAGGACTAACAAATATATACAATTATTTACAAAAAATCAAAGTCCACAAAGGTACACTGAACCAAGGTAAACTCTATAAGCTGGTTACATGAACTCAGCAAACGTGTAGATAAACAGTAGTAGGTAGGAAGACGATTGTTTCTTTCTTCTTCATCAGTTCCGTTCCTAGATACAAAAATTTTTATTCATTAAAAAATCTAATGTTTCTCATATATGAAAAGGATCAATATTTAAAAGTAAATGTACTTACTATCAATGTAATTAAACATGCACACTCTCATATCCAGACAGTATTGCTCCTTCCCATTAGGATAGGTTCTCCAACTATATCTGTTTACAGATGCTGCATTCCATAATAAATTTCATGTTTCAAAGATATAGTTGTACAGACATCATTGCTAAGGTATCAGTTCCCAACGGGATACAATGACTGCACAGACGGCTGCTAGGTACAAATACTTAAATGAGTTGCAGGTGACACAGATGGTATCCAGTTTCTTAAAGCAACAGCTTCAAATAAAACATGACAGATCATTTTCAACATTTAATCCATGGGGTTCCAAAGAATGAAATAAATTAATAAAGTAAGCCTCTTTTTGTCTCAAGAGACATTCGTTGTTTCTTTTGTCAAACAATTTACCCTTCAGCCGCCAAACAACAAAGAAACGAAGCTTGTTCTCATTATGGCGAGCTTTGAGGAAGTGATCAACTACGGGCGCAGAGCCGATCCCTGCTCTAATTCTAGATTTATGTTCTAGAATTCTAGTTTTTATGGGACGAATGCTGGAACCAACATAAATTAATTAGCAGGGGCAAATTAAACAATAAACACAAAATTTGGTATTGCAATTGGAAAAACTATTAAGCTTGAATATAAAGTTACTATCCCATCGTTTGAACTCCTTTACCTCTAAAGCTAAATTACATGCAAGACATTTGTTACAGCGATAGTGGCCCTTAATACTTGTATCATTTTCGTTATCACAAATTATATCCGTATGAACCAACTTGTCACGGATAGATAAGGTTCTGCTGTAGCCTATTTTAGGGATCAATTGACAGCCAGGAATATTGGAGAGAAGATGCCAATGCCGTCGGATAATGGCAGTGATATGACTGGAAAGGTGATTAAACCGAAAAGCAAAAGTAAGTGGACGGTTTGCAACGCCTTCTGTTTGTTAGTTACCATAAAGAAATTCATCCCTCTTTCTCATATTAGTTCTATGTTTAGCTTGCTGGACAATCCGAGTGGGATAGCCTCGGTCCCTTAAAGATGACGTCAGAGCCTGTGCCGCAGCGGAGTAATCCTTCACCGTTGTGTTATTTCTTTTCAGCCTAATAAATTGGCTATATGGCAGATTGTCCCGTAGATGTTTAGGATGATGGGAATTATAATGCAATAAAGAATTGCGATCAGAGGGTTTTTTATACGATCTAACACTCAGCTTGTTAAGAGTATCACGGTATACTATGGTATCTAAAAATGGCAATTGGAAGGGATCGCTTACTCCTGTGAAGCGTATGGAGGCACGTGTATTTAACCAGTTTACAAACGAATCAAAATAAAAATCAATCGTGACAATATAAATCATATCATCAATGTAACGACGATATCCAAGTATTTGACTGGAAAAAGGATTATTGTTATATATATGTAATCTTTCGAATTCGGCCATAAAAATATTGCCAATGGTGGGTGCGATAGCTGAGCCCATCGCTATGCCATATTTCTGCAAATAAATATTGTCTTCAAAACGAAAAAAAAATTATTATAAAAGACCAATTTGATTAATTGCATGAGAAAATCGGTAGGTAGAACAGGGTCCACTCTAGAGCTTAATAATGAATAAATAATATTTAAAGTTTCATCTAGTGGCACATTTGTATATAGCGAGGTGACATCTATCGTCGCTAACTTACAATCTTGGCAAATATCCAAATTTTTAACATATCTGATAAGGTCCCTGGTGTCTTGTAAAAATGATGGAGTGTCTACAGAAAATTGACAGAGAAAATAATCAAGATATTTAGCAACAGGCTCCAACAAGCTACCCGACGCTGATACAATAGGGCGACCTGGAGGAGTATGCTCTCCAAACCCCGCCCTCTTCAGGCTCCACCCCAAAAACCTCCCACCGGTGGCAAAGAGGGACCTAGCAACCCTATCTAACACAGAGGTCTTTTGCATCACCTACTGCCAGATCCTTTAACTGGAAATGCCAGAGATTGAACCTGGGATCTTCAGCATTACACGCAGATGCTCTGCTACTGAGCCATGGCCCTTCCTCAAGTCATCCTATCTAAATCACCCCCTGAATTTACTTATATATCTTCACTGTCTAAACCAGTGGTTCCCAACCTTTTTTTGATCAGGGACCACTAGGACTTTTTTGTTCGGTGCAGGGACCCCAAGGTTCAAAATAAAAATTCCAAGAATTTGAAAATAAACTTTAATCATAACTGTTAGTTAAACATTAAACTTAGAATAATATTTGAATATATATTTTTATAATAGAGAACTTTTAATTGAAAATATTAATTTATTATGGGTTTATAACTTTGTTTCGCGGACCCCTGGGGGTCCGTGGACCCCTGGTTGGGAACCAGTGGTCTAAACTGACATATCTTCCCCTTCCTCTCCTTCCATATGACCAAATTTGGACATTCTATACTCCTCCCATGTAACCTTTTCAAAGGACCCAGAAGGCCACCAATGAGATTTGTCTCCTAATAGTAAATGCCAAAGGAAAATAATAATAATATAAAAATAGCTTCCCGGCATAGGGAGAAATTAGGCTCAATCTGACCCTCAAGGATTGTTCCTCTACCTCTGAAATCATTGGACAGAGATGATGTTTTTTTCACTTGGACTCATCCTTGTTTTCTGGAATCTCTCCAGCTGATTTGACCGCAGGATCGGGTAACATGAACATTTCTGCTGTGCCTCTTTAAAACTCTCCCTCTACTCTTTCCCACATCTATCCCTTCATGGCAGCACCACTGAGAACCTGCGTCCCTCGGTCTCCCACACCCCTACCACTCCCCCCTCTCTAGGACCACTGTACACTCATAACAACAGTGAAGATGGATTTTGACATTCTGAACTAGCCTGAGGAAGCAGTATCTAGCAAAATTGGGTCCATTTCCAATAGGAATATTCTGGTTTGGTTGTTGTTGCTAGTTTCATATATGCTGGTGTATGTTTTATATGCCATCTAGTTATCAAGTTAGAGAGCCAGTGTGGTGTAGTGGTTAAGAGCGGTGGACTCTGATCTGGAGAACTGGGTTTGATTTCCCACTCCTCATGAGCAGCAGACTCTAATCCGGTGAACCAGGTTGATTTCCCCACTCCTACACATGAAGCCAGCTGGGTGACCTTGGGCTAGACCCAGTTCTCTTAGAGCTCTCTCAGCCTCACCTACCTCACAAGGTGTCTGTTGTGGGGAGAGGAAGGGAAGGAGATTGTAAGCCGGTTTGTCTCTCCTTAAAAGAAAGAGAAAATTGGCATATAAAAACCAACTCTTCTTCTATTTGCAGTTCAGCAATTCTCCAAATTCAGTATTTTATATTGCTATTTCAATCTACATGGATTTCCTGCTTTTCTTTCTGTTGGGGTTTTGTATGTTTAATACTAAAACTTAAGTATTGCCTCTCTCACTGTCTGACATTCCAAGGTACTCCCTGAGGTATTGTCCAAGTTATGTACTTTTTTGAAACACACACAAAAGATCTCCTGATAAAGAGATCTACAAGTGCACGTGTAAACAGAAACTGTACATGAACACATGAAGCTACCTTATACTGAATCAGACCATCAAGGTCCATCAAAATCAGAATTGTCTGTTAAGACCGGCAGCAGCTCTCCTGGATCTCAGGCAGAGTTCTTTCACATCACCCACTTGCCTAGTGCCTTTAACTGGAGAAGCCGGGGACTGAACCTGGGACCTTCTGCATGCCAAGTGGAGGCTCTACCACTGAGCCACAGCCTCTCCCCCTGTACTCTGAGCATGCCTGGTGACAATAACCATGGAGCCTCCACACATACAAACTACATACAAATGTAGTGGATGTGCTCAATGCCCACATGGTAATTATTATATTTTGTAAATCTTGCTTGAAACACCCTCCTGAATTTCTTCCATGTATTATATTCTTGCTATAATTAAGACGACTGTGTAGACATATTAAATCTTGCAGCCTGAGGTCTTGCCTAGTTCTAGCTACAACGAAAGATATAAGCAGTGAAACAGCAGTTATGTGACACTGGTACATACACTTACGCACACAGATGGAAATGCACAGGCGTACAATTTTCCCTCAGGAGTTTTATCTAAATTGTACAATCAGAGGTTTTTCCCCTCAGGTCAATCTAAAGTTACATATGGATTTGTTAGAATACACAAGAGCTCTGAACACTCATATCTGTTCTGTCATCCCGAAACTCACATCTGAAAGAGTTGTCAATCAAGCATATTCCCCAGCAGATTAAAATTAATTACACAAACCAAACTGAAGACCGAGCTTTAAAATTAAAGCATCTGGTCCCTGATTACTCTTCAGGTAACAGGGTCCCTCCTCCAAATAAAGAAGATTTAAGCGAATACGCATGCAAGAGGGCAAAAGTGCTTTCCTTCTCTTTTAAAATAGAGGGAGAATGGAAATAAGGATTGCAATTAAAATGCATGCTGCCACTTAAACTCTGGTCCATTCTGTAGTGTAAAAACCTGTGACTGAAAAGGCCATTTTATTCCAAATTTGGATGAAAAATACTTTTTTGTATCAGTGCATCATTAACATGAGAGCATTCTGCTGAGGCTTAGGATGCTGGTAAAACTTTGCGAAGTTAATACTTTGCAACTGGTAGCTTGAAGCTTCCTGCTTCTGGGCTTCTGGGTTAATATGGATAATGTAACACATTCCTTAGGTTTTCTTTAAGACCTTAGCAAGCAGTGGGTAATCTTGATCAGTTAGTGGTGTATTATAGTAATGACAACATATGTACAATCAGTTAAGCTTTTGTCAAAGTACAAAAGATTGTGTTCTTTCTTTCCTTTTTGGCAATATATCACAACGGAAAAATAGCGTTTGATGCAGATAAACCCCCAGCATCCAGAGATTTTGGAACCTCTCAGCTCCCAAGTAGTGCATCGGTCTAGTACAGTGATGGCGAACCTTTTAGAGACCGAGTGCCCAAACTGCAACCCAAAACCCACTTATTCATCGTAAAGTGCCAGCACGGCAATTTAACCTGAATACTGAAATTTTAGTTTAGAAAAACAACTCATACGTTAACATCTTATGCTCACAAGCATAAAATGATCCAAACAAAGTAAGGAAAGCAATCCCAAGTGCTTTCATTGATTTAAAATTCTTTGGCAGAGAATTCCACACTTTAAGGATTTCATTTTCAGAACTAACTGTACTATCCTTTGTCATCCATAAAATTAAATCATGGCAATGACTGACAAACACCATTTCCCCCATCTGCATTCTCAAAACTCTGCAGGGGGGCTTATTGTTGAGTTGTGCATCTGAGTGGCAAGTCCAAGGCAAAACTTCCAATTCACAAATGGACAACAACCCCCCCTCCAATGCAGTTTTGAGAATCTGGATGTGGGATATGTGCATCTCAGTGGCAAGTCCAAGGCAAAACCTCTCTTTCACAAATAGACAACAACCCCCCCCATGCAGTTTTGAGAATCTGGATGGGGTAAATGTGCATCTCAGTGGCAAGTCCAAGCGAAAGAGCCGCCTGCCGCCAGCCTCCCGCAAGCCTCCCGCTGCCCCGCTCCGCCTCAGCAGCAGCGCCGCCACCCCACCCAGGCGCCGCTCATTTAATAGGTTGAATATTTATGGAAAAAGGAAAACCATAAGGCAGGTAATCACAATAAAAATTAAATCATTCTTTTCAGATGTGGAAAACTATCCCTTTAAAAAATCTAGCAAAATGCTGTATTTTGTTTGTTTGTTTGTTTGCTGTATGTGATATGAAAATAATGTACTTACTTAGGCTTCTCTTTGTCTGATTCAGTAAATATTTGTGTCCAATGAATGAGAAACACTTTGAGCGCATTCCTGAGGGGGGGGACAAAGCTCCATAGGAGCTGGTGTGACCCTGCACTGGCGTAAGTGCCCATTTAACCCAGGATAATGGGCACTTACACCATCCTGGGTGGCACACCCACTGGTGCCTAGGAGCTCCGGAGCATTGCAGGCCTCCACTGCTGCCGTGCCGGGACCTAAATTCTAGAAGCAGCAGGCTATGCCAGTGTCTGGGGGGTGGGGGAGTTCAAAAAGTGGAACTAGGGTTGCCAACTGCCAGGTAGTAGCAGGAGATCTCCTGCTAATTCAACTGATCTCCAGCCGATAGAGATCAGATCACGTGGAGAAAAATGGCCGCTTTGGCAATTGAAGTCTATGGCATTGAAGTCCCTCCCCTCCCTGAACTCCGCCCTCCTCAGGCTCCACCACAAAAACCTCCCGCTGGTGGCAAAAAGGGACCTGGCAACCCTAAGTGGAACTGACATTAGTCAGCTTCCTAACCCCTTTTACCCCAGGAATGCCCCCTTGAGCTGCGCTGGGGCTGCGCCACCGAAAAGGGAGAGAATGCCCCCATTGTACCTCTGTTTGCAATGGGGCATTCCTCCCTTTAAAAAAGCTTTTTTTTCCCTGTGATGGCCGGGAAGCCTCTGAGGAGGTGGTGTGGCTGTGCTGCTCCTGTCTGCCATGGATATACCCCACCCCCAGGAATGAGCTGCCCTAAGCCATAGAAGCTGTAGAAATGGTTATGTAAAGGTAATTTACAAACAGCTTTAAATCTATAATATGTAGTAGGAAGGTATACAGGAAAAATAAATTAATTGTTCCATGAGGCTAGTGCATGCCCCTTTGGGATCTTGGCCAAGATAGGATCAACAGTGCTCCTGCCCACATACAAACACTTTATCGAAATACCTTTTGCTTTGCTGTAGAGCCTCAGTGCCTTTTTTCCAGCTAATAACTGCCTTGGGAGAAGCATCTGGTTTACATTCAATGGTGACTTCACCTCCAACTTGGACAACCGACATTTTTTTCACAGGGTTTTTGGAAAAATCAGGAGCTGAAGCTAGTAATTAAAAAAAAAGGAACAGTGTCACCTGAAACATATTTTTAGGGCATTTCCATGGAAACACATTAATTGCCTTTCTGTCTTACAGTGGGCATGTCTATTGACTCCGTTAAATGACTTCTTCCAAGAAATCTTAATTTGATTCTCCATTCCAGTCTTCAGCTCCCCCCCACATGACTCATTAACTTACCTATTACTCTTAATTCTGCATTGGAATAAATGGATGCATGTTT
Source organism: Euleptes europaea (assembly GCF_029931775.1). Classification (NCBI taxonomy): domain Eukaryota; kingdom Metazoa; phylum Chordata; class Lepidosauria; order Squamata; family Sphaerodactylidae; genus Euleptes; species Euleptes europaea. The sequence goes on along the minus strand of NC_079312.1, from coordinate 46,169,569 downwards.
ATTTTCTGCAATGCACTGATAGAGACCAGAGTCTGAAATGTTCAGCATAGTTATAGCAAGAGTTCCATTTTCAATTTGAATTCTACCCTAAGAAAGAGAAGGGAGGGGAGAGAGAAAGGAAACCAATATTAATCTTGCCTAAATAATCTATTCCAATTTTGAAATAGAATTTTCTCTTGGAGAAGGGAAGTGTAACAATGCAAAACATTGGGCCTATGGCTTTATGCCATACCACCACAGATACTACAGAGCCTCACTCAGTTTGTTAGCCAAGCATATTAACTTCACCACAGTTACTTCTCTAGTGCAGTCCACATACAAATACTTGACACATTGCCTGCTGCCTCCCTTACTTTCCTTTAGGTCCCAGGCCTAAATGCTTCTGTTTATCCAGACTTTTAACTAAGCAAATCCATCTTTTTTTTTTAACTGTTGTATGGTCTTCTCCAAACCTGAAGCATGTTAAGTGGTACTATAGAGTGTATTAGAAGTATCAAATTGTCCTCCAGATCTTATATTTAGTATTTCTCTATATATTAACGGAAAGAATTGTGTTGTTGTAAAATTGCTTCCTTCAAATAGGTCTATCACCATGGTTTTGCCTAAGGTGAAGTACAATCCAAAACATTTAGCAATATTCTTGTTCTGTAATTACTCCAGATGTTTTCTTAATTTTTTTTTTAAATCTTGTATGAAATTTGCAGAATGTGACTCCTCCTCTCTCACGGAGGAGAGATCACAAGCATGTGTGGAAAACCACTGGAGTTTGAAAGAGGCAGAAAGAAAAGTATGGAGGTGTGATTGGGCTGGAGTATATGCCCCCCCTCTCTCCTTCCCTCCCTCCCTCCCTCTCTCTCAGAATCTGATATGACATGGTGCCACCTTTATCCCCATCATGTTCTAATTTTGAATTTGTAAATAAATCTATAAAAATGGCTAAGGGTCTCCAGTCATCTCATCCGGTAGTGCTGCATCCAGAACTTCTCACTGCTTAGGAAAACAGAGAATGTGTCAGTTTTATCAGTTAAAACAGTGGCCAACAATCTAGTGATTAGTCCTAAATGTGGGAACTTGGATGTGCTCACCTGCCAGTAACAGTATCCTCATTCATTGAAAATGAAGGAATAGATTTTCACATTCATTCCCATACAGGAAAAGCTCTGTTCATCTCCATTAACATGCATGGAGTGGACCACACATGCAATCAGTGTGATGTATGTGTGGCTCTGCTCCTGATTGTCTAAGGCAACATCTGTTATACATAACTACTAGCTTACGATGAGGCCAGTTACACCCAAGGTTTGATGGCTTCCTGAACATTGTAGCAGAAGGAAGAGTGCCACCTACTGAATAAAAGGGATCTAGTTTCTGTGGCTGTTTGGGTTTACTTCAGAGGATTCTCAAGTAAGTACTGACCCATCCCAACCTTATTTAGCTTAAAACTTTGATGAGAACACAGCCTGAGGTTGTCTGGCTGGTACACAGCAATCTAATTAACCACATTCCATTACTTATCTGCTTTTCCTTTCCAAGAAGCTGGCTACAAATATCTTCTGCATACTTAGTTCGACCTGCAGGCTGTTTGCTGTCCTCAGACAGAATTGTACACACATACACACATTGTCTCTCTCTTTCCTACAAAATATCCTATGAATTTCAAGCACTTCAATATAAACATTTCATTCAGAAGCTCAACTTGCTGGACTTTCTCAACCCTTTTGAGTTACATAGCAACTAGATGAATAAACATTCACAAGCAAAAACAGTGGGCAGGAATCCAAGTGAACTGCCAGGAATGGTTTGACAAAAATCATTGTATAGATAGAAAAAAATGGCAGAAAAGAATTCTTTTAAAACACAAACATTAAGATATAAGGCTTCAACAGAGTAAGCACTTCATCTCACATAAGAAGAGTATTTCATCTACACCCTGTCATGGAATTCACTATGAGGTACATGTAATCTCAGTACTTATCCAACCCAAACCTCATTAGCTTCATCATGTGTCATCCAACCATACCCTGAGTGTGGCTTAGCACAGTGATGCTAGGCAGAAGAAGAAGAAGAAGAAGAGGAGGAGGAGGAGGAGTTGGTTGTTATATGCCAACTTTCTCTACCTTTTAAGGAGAATCAAACCGGCTTACGATCACCTTCCCTTCCCCTCCCCACAACAGACACCCCGTGAGGTAGGTGTGGCTGAGAGAGCTCTAAGAGTTGTGACTAGCCCAATGTCACTCAGCTGGCTTCATGTGGAGGAGTGGGGAATCAAAGCCGGTTGTCCAGATCAAACCCTGTTGTCCAGATCAGAATGGATGCAAGCAAAGAATCCCTCTGTTAAGAAGGGATTTTTCTACAGATACATGCATTTTCAAAGAATGGCACATAATTTATTTTTATTTAGAACATTTTTAGGTTGTCTGTCTGTCTGTCTGCCTGCCTGCCTGCCTGTCAACAGCAAAGAAAGAGGAGGGGTTACAAAAATTTGTTTCAACATCATATATAGTGTATTTAGAAATGGCTAAGGTCTTACCTCGGGTGTGAGCGGCTTGCCATTTTTATGCCAGCTATATGAAGGCATTGGTTTCCCAGTTGCTGTACATTCCCAAATTAAAGTGTCATACAGAGACAGATAGGCATTCTGAATGCTTGTTGTCCATTCAGGTAAGGCTATATCAGCAAACAAACAAGAAGTTATTGTAAGAATTTTATTTCAGCTTGCCTCACAGCATGGGTGTGAGAAAATAACAAACTAAAAATATACTTTTATATAGGCAAACCTATCAAAATAAATGGTTTTATACATCTTTAACATAAGAATGTATCTATATATCTATATCTATAGGGTTGCATTTAAAGCTATATCCAAGTAACAACTTGACAAAAGCTAATTTTCATTGGCTCCCCCTGTCCCAAACAGCTTCCTTTACTCCCCTGCCCCAAGATGACCCTACTGGGGGATGGGGAATGTATTAGAACAGGTTGTCATGAAGCTTGGTGAGCTGCAGTGAAGAGGGACAGAACAGGAAACACCTTCCTTGCCACTTCCATAAATGTAATCTTCATTTGTGCAAGATAAGTCATTTGTGGGTGAGGGAGACAGTGCCCCTGCCAAGACTTCCTCCTCACTTCAGGTCCGCCCTGCTGTATTTGCAGAAGACTGAAACCATCAAAAATGATGCCTTCTCTTCTATTTGCATAATTTACTATTACTACAAGGATGGAAAGATTTCTCTTGTTCATTTATTACTATTTTATTTTGGTTTAAGAAGCATAATTCCTAAAATTAATTCTGCAATTAATTGGAGAATGAATTGTCCACAAGTAATCTCGATGTGCTGTAAGTATGGCTGCTCAGTTCTTGTACTGATTGACAATGGTAAACTCAGAACTTACACAAAAGCATCTTGATGCTCAGACTGGAACGGATCCACAGAATTCGCTTCATTCAGCAATCCCTGAAGCTGCCCAGCCACCACTCATTCAATCACCTTGCTTGAGAATGGTACATGTGAGACTGGACAGTAGTTATTCAATGCTCCTGGGTCCAGAGTAGGTTTCTTTAGGAGTAACGTACCATTGCCAGATTCAAGACAGGGGTGACCACCCCTCTCTCATGGAGTAATTTACTGTCTCCAAGACCCAGTTTGCTAGACCCCCTCTGGCAGATTTAAGCAGCTGGGTGGTAGGTCCCAAATTTCCAAGAATCCTGTCCACATCCTCAGACTGGACAAGTTGGCATCGTGGGACTATCTGATCCTGCCAGTGCTAATATAGAGTTCAATTTGGAACTGATACAAGATATTTGGCTGAATGGTCACAGTGGACTGCAGAAAAGTCTACCTCCTTCTTCAATCCAAATCCCAATTGGCCCCTACCACCTGGAAGAGTTCCACAGGCCTACACTGTTAATATGCAATGGTGGTGGAGAACTATTGTTTCTTCACTGACATCACTACTATGGAGTAGGCTTTAAAATGAGTTCTAGCCCATGCCTCCTTGGATTTATCACTGCCAGCAATGATTTATTGCAGTATCCAAGCCTTCCTAGTGTATTTGGTTAGATTTTGGGAATGAGATCTATTCAGTATGTCTGTCGCGACCCTGCTGGGGCCGCTGCGCCGCCGAGCGGGACTTCCCCTGCCGATGGCTCAGCCCAACCTTTTGCAGGTAGGGTTTCCTCGGCCTCAGACCATTCAGAGGGGGAGGAAGGGTCAGCTTGCTAGCTCTCTGGAAACAGGGAATGTACGTCATCAGCCATCCTCATTGGCCTCCACCCACGCTGCTTTATTCCCTGCCACCACCTGTGCTCCCCCATCCGCCTCCGACCGAGGCTATATATGACCCCTCCTTCTTTTCTCTCTCTTCCCCTGCCCCAGGGAATCCCATCAGCAGGCATGGCCCCCATCTCTGCCCGGGCCGAGCCCTTCCGCCCGCGCCGAGTCTGTCAAGCTCCGGGCGGGTCCTCGCCTCGGGTGTCTCTCCTCCACGCCTGATCCCTCCCCCTCCCCAACCACGACCTTCCTTCGGCCGCTGGGGCGGGAGTCAAGCCGGTTCGCCTGCCGTCCTGGGGCCGCTAGCCCCTACTGCCCTCCTCCCTCCCACCAGCCGATGGGCGGGGTCTCTGGAGCCTTCTCGGGGCCCCTGGTTGCCGACCGGCCCGGGTGCCCCGTGACTCCGTGGCTGATGCTGCGCCCTGCTTGCTGGGTGTGGTGCGCCCCGCCTCTTCTCCCACTTGTCAGCTGGCGAGCGGGGCCATCGGCAGTTGCGGGGGCCTCTGGCCCATTTGCCGGGGCGCACGGAGGAGGCTCGGGCCTGCCTCTGCCTGCCTTCCCTCCCGACACTCTCCCCGGTGAGTGGGGTTTTCCTGGGCCCTTTCCCTCCCTCTCGAGGGCTGGGGCTGGGGAACTCGGGGCGGCCCGGGAGCCTGGGCGGGAGGGCGACCCGGGACAATGTCAAAACCCAAAGAAGAAGAAAATATCAAATCAGAATTTAATGAGGCTTTAGAAGCTAAACACGAAATATGATATGATGTAAGCTACTCTAAGTCCTGCCGGGTGGGGAAGAGAGGGATAGAAGTATGATTAAATAAATGAATAACTGTGAAAAATAAATATGTTCAATAAGATACTCATAGAATATTCCAGCTTTACTGCATTGCATGTGGAGACAATTCAATTTACTCACCATACATAAAGAGCTGACCTTTAGCAACATTACTTCCTCGAACATTTGCTGCAATACATTCATAAGAACCTTCATCTTCCTGCTGAAAATCTGGGATTTCAAGGATTCCTTTGGATGTGTTCATTATTTTGCCATCAGATCTTCTCCAGCTGATACGGGGAACAGGACTGAATTGAACATACTTCATTAGAAAACCAGAGACTCCAGTGAATCTAGACTTTCAATAAACCACTTCTTGGATCCAAGCTTCTTCTGAACAGTTATCTATGAGTGACTATTGTTGTAATGCTGCAGGGGGGGCATTTGGGGTTGTAGTGGGAAGAGATAGGTGAGAAAGTCATGTTTCATGGGAGGAAATTTTCCTGTACATGGAAACTCTCCATTGGATCTAAACTCTTGGGAATCTCATTGTCCTCTCTCCTACTAATCTATTTTTCTTTTTGTAAAAATCCTCATAGTGTCTCATTCATCCAGCTTCCATCTCTCCCTCCCTCCCTCCCTTCCTCCCACCAGCCAAGCAACATTTATCTGACTTCAGCTTTCCCTTGTTCCCTTCCCTTGGCAGCTTCTCCCGCAGCAAACTTTGGTCCAGTTGCTCAGTGTTAGCCACCAGTTTGGGCCAAATTGCATAATAAAGCTGCACTGGGCCAAGATGCATTGTGGTGAACTTGCAAGGACTTTTTCCCCATATCCCCTCCCCACATTATTTCCTCTTTTGCTCTTCCTGGCAGTCCACATATCCTTACCATTCCTTCTCTCTTTTCCACCCACCAAGGAACCTACCTTTTATCTACATGCCATCATCAGCTAGATTTATTATTTATTTTCTTAATTTATACTCCGACTTTCTTCACAACGGGAACCCAAAGCCGCCTACTTGATTTCTCTCTCTTCCATTTTATCCTGTTAACAACCCTGCGAGGTAAGTTAGGCTGATAACGTGTGACTGGCCCACCGTCACTCAGTGAGCTTCCACAGCAGAGTGGTGGGTCTTCCAGATCCTCAACTGAAATTCTAACCACTACACAACACTGGCTTTTGTGGGACAGCTGCTATTGAACAGCAGCAAGCAGCTAGTCTTGGGTAAATCACGGAAATCACAAGGTATCAAGGTACCTATGGTTTCTGCCAGGTCTGGCTCTGATCTTCCAACAAAGGCCAAAACAGCCCTGGAAATCCACCCCCCCTTTAATGGACGGAAAACAAGGCTTGAAATAAGTCAATACTGTTGTTGTTGCCCTGCAACAGCCACAGAGGATATTTGTTTCTCAAAGCACTCTCTATCTGGAAAAAGTGTGGCACAGTTTCAAAGTGCTGGCTTCTAGGCCAAGCCCAGTTGCACAGTGGTGAACCTGTAAAGACTTGCGGGAAGCACCTCATTTCCCCCCTGTATCTCCTCCCCACGTTATTTCCTCTTTCCATCCTCCTGGCAACCCCCATATGCTCACCTTTCCGTGCTTCCCTCTCTCATTCCCACCCACCCACCAACCTACCTTTTATCTTCCCCTCATCTGCAATTATATTTATTATTTCATTTATATATCATCTTTCTCCACAACAGGAGCTCAAAGCAGCTTTCATCATTCTCTTCACAACAACCCTTTGAGAGAAGTATGATTGAGGATGTGTAAGCTGGCCTTGGTCATCCAGTGAGTTTCCACAACAAATTGGTGATTCAAACCTAGGTCTCCATGATCCTAGTCTGAAACTTAACCACTACCCCCACTGGCTTTCATGTTGTGGCTGCTGTTGAATAGTAGGGAGCAGCAGGGTATCCATGTGATTGCTGCTAGGCCTGGCTCCATGAACCCTCCCTCAAAGGTAGGGTTTCCAACTTTCAGATGATGGCTGGAGGCTTCCTGGAATTCTGAGTGATCTTCAGGCCATAGAGATTAGTTCCCTGGAGAAAGTGGCTGTTTTGGAAGATGAACTCTATGGGATTATACTCTGCTGAGGTCCCTCCCCTCCCCAAACTCCACCCTCCCCAGGGTCTGCACCCCAAACCTCCAGGAATTTCCCAACTTGGAGCTGGCAGCCCTATTCAAGGTCCAGAGCAGTTCTGGAAAAAGCCCTCCCCCTCCCCCTGCCTTTGACTGGCAGAAACCAAGGGTTGAAGGATGGCAATATCATGTGGTTGCCTAGCAATAGCCACTGAGGGAATTTGTTTCTTAAAGCTGTAAGTGCAGCTTCTATTATGGGAAGGAGAGCAACCACCAATGTATTTTTGTTTTTTAGATTTCACATTTTTCTGCAAACCTGGGGCATTTTCAGGTTTGTAGAAAGATCTGTCTTTCCTGCTCATGTGTCCAGTCTTTGGATTTAAGTTTCCACATATTTGGTCAATTGAGAACTTCATAGATTGACGTTGTTACTATGCAGTTTAAATGACCCTGGTCAAAGAAAGAGATCAAAGAGAAAAATGAGAGATCACTTGTGTTCACAGAGACTGCTATATGTTGCTAAACAGGGGAAGTAAAGCATAGATTAACAGTGATGAACATTCCTGAAAGATTGTACAGTTCAATTCCATTCCCTCAGGCTGAAACAAGTAAGAATGTGAATGTGATGAGGGATGGTTGCGGAGAACACCACACAGCTCTCTCCCAAACTGTCCCTTTAAGAACAAATACTTTCACTTCATTTGAGTGGCTCATTAGGAATCAAAGTGATGAAATATTAGTCACAAACGTAAACAAAGAAACAGAGAGCCGATAAATTACAAGGGAAAATAAGCTGAAGAATGATGAGCAGAAAATAGGAACTGTGCAAGAGGCGCTGGAATAAGAAGAACTTGATAGACTAGGGAGAGGGCCGCCTTGTTTTGCATTTTTATAGCTTTTATCATTTTTTATTTATATTTGGATCAATGTACTTTATATGATAAAATACTCCAGTGTGAACATTGCTATAAATACTTCTTGAGTTCCTAGTAACATCAGAAAACACACAAGGCTCACTTTCATGATTTACTATGTCACCAGAATACTTTGAAATATTAATAGTCTTGCATTTCACAGTTGCCTTTCAAAGCAGAGCGGCTTTGCCATACCAGAAAAGCAGAGAACATTTCAGAGCAGCTTTTAACTGAGGCTTTGAGTCAGTGTGGCTCAGATTTGCCTTTGATGCTGATGATGTCACAGAATGATATGCAGTACTAACATTCCAAAAGTCCACTTCAGTTGAACTGTTCTAGTTCATGCAGATAAATAGACTTGCTCAGTAGATTGTGGCACAATCTTGAAATACATCTGTGATTGCAAAATGTCGGTGATTGAGCATACCCAAGTCATATGTCTATTCCAATGTACATAGAATGGCAGATACACACGGGGGTTGTGCTGTATCACGTATATTTAGTAACCCACGCTGTTCCAATCAACTCCAGATCATGATTTCAGGAGTGTACCAGGCTACAGTGTGAAAATGAAAATGCATGTTTTGAGCCATTTTATCCTAAGTGGGGACCTGCAGTTGGGGAGAGGCTGTGGCTCAATGGAAAATAATCTTCTTGGCATGCAGAAGGTCCCAAGTTCAATCCCTGGCATCTCCAGTTAAAGGGACTAGGCAGGTAGGTGATGTGAAAGGTCTCTGCCTGAAACCTTGGAGAACCGCTGCTGGTCTGAGTAGACAATACTGCTAGCTTACCCTTCACATTCAAAGACCGATAGATGTTGCAGCTAATGGGTGATACAGCGAGAAAAGGGGCAGGGAGCAGGAAGTGGAAATGGAGGGAGGAAAGCCAAATGCAGATGGAACAAGCCCAGAGGAAGCAGGAGTAAGAAGTTGAGGGGACAGGATTTCCCTCTCCTACAAATCTTTGTGGGTCTACTTTTCGCAGCTGTTGTTGGGGGTTAGAGTGGGTGCAGGAGCTGTCAGGGAGCCATCCTCAATCCTTGTGGATCCCACTTGTTTTTGTATGTTTCTCATCCAGATTCCATCACTGGTATCTAGAAACAGTAGTAGTGCTGTCTCATCCTTGTCCCATGAAACACAGATTGTTTGACTGGGAAGGAAGCTGTCTGGGTCTTGGAAGACCTTTCTATATGCCGTCCTAATGGCTTGTCCTCTTCTACAAGAATCTGAAAGCCACCAAGCTTTACTTCCAAAATAATAATGGACCAGATTAAAAATTTCATTGGTTAGAAGTAGAGCTGGATAGTGCTTTTCCACTGGACAGGAATATACCCAATCTAATTATTGTAAATTAACGTTACTACCCACATACCTTCTATTATTGCTTTTGTATGTCTCTTTTTCCTTCTCATCAGTTGCAGCTAAGGATGCCCGAACAGGTGCCAGTTCAGCTCACATTCTATCCATGAGTCGAGAACATGAGCTGATTTTCAGACTGGTTTTTCATCTGTTCATCGTACTGTTCACAGCTGTTTGGCAGGTTGCTTCACCCTATTCATTCTTAATAGTGCAGTGTAGCACAATCGGCTTCTCATGCATGTGCATTCTCATACAACTGAGTTCTACTCCTCCCTTGCTACACCATTGCACCAGCTGGCAGACAATTTAAATAGGCATGTAAATTGTTGATGAATCATATTGATGCTGGGTTTTCTTTTTAAGAAACCCTTACCATTCAGTGTTTGTCTAAATCGTCCTTAGTGTACATGTGTAGTTCTGTAAATAACAAACACAAACCTGTCTGGCAGACATTTGAGTCATTAATGCGGAACCAGACACAATGGGTGATCAGCTGACATCTGATCAACACAGCCAAACCTGAAAAGTTCCACATGTTCACAGCAAAACTGGCAACATCCCAATTTCCAGCCTCTTTCCTTTGATCAGAAAATGTACAGAATGAGGTGAAAGGGATGAAAGTTGCCGGTGGAAAATAGGGGATTCAACATACCAACCCAAAGCTTCTGACTCTTATTCCAAGTTCTGTGACAGAGGCAGGAGTCAATGTATTCCTGCTTGGAGGCTTTTCTAATAACCCTGTGTCTCCTGAATAATGACAGGGTATTGTTTCTTGAATATAGCTGCCAATATGGCCTATGGGTTGTGCTGTTATTTTTATTTGAGATTCTTTAATGAGATGCCAGGCATTAAACTAAAGCTTTCATTTATGCTGAACTTGTTGTTTACCTCTCAGCTATGGGTCTTCATTGTTATTTTCTACTTTCAATCCCTGAAGTGGAGTTGGACAAGGATATCTAAGCAGTTGTTGCATTGCCCTAATTGGATGTTTTCCAAACTTCCATCATTTCAGTCTTATTGTGAAACATTTTTCAACCAGGTCAAAGAAAAGATGTAATTGGAGCAGATATGTAGTAGATTGATACAGATCTTGGATGGCATTCATGAGACCATCACAAGTTCTTAAAATTATACCACACACTTAGCTAAGGGGGGAACGGAGTCTTCTCCATTCAAACATGGAATATGATGACAGAAAGCTTCATCCATTTTAAAGAATTCATCTTTAGTTTCTTTTAAACATAAGCTCAAAAAAGAAAAAGAAGAGAGAGAGAGAGAGAGAGAGAGAGAGAGAGAGAGAGAGAGAGAGAGAGAGAGAGAGAGAGAGGAGAGAGAGAGAGAGAGAGAGAGAGAGAGGAGAGAGAGAGAGAGAGAGAGAGAGAGAGAGAGAGAGAGAGAGAGAGAGAGAGAGAGAGAGAGAGAGAGAGAGGAGAGAGAGAGAGAGAGAGAGAGAGAGAGAGAGAGAGAGAGAGAGAGAGAGAGAGAGAGAGAGAGAGAGAGAGAGAGAGAGAGAGAGAGAGAGAGAGAGAGAGAGAGAGAGAGAGAGGAGAGAGAGAGAGAGAGAGAGAGAGAGAGGTGACAGTCTTGGACACCCTGTTCCTATGCAGCAAGGCCCCGTCCAAGCCACTTCTCATTAGCTGAGCCAAGTGTCATCTGTTCTGAGTTAAGTTCTACTGTCAGAAAACCTTTGTGTCAACTATCTCCAGCTTCTTGTGCTATTTGACAACTAACGCTTCAGCTTATCAAGTCCTCTTACAATGCTATGCTCAGTGTAGGTACAGCAACTGTATTTTTTGCAGTAGTTTATTGATATGCACAACATCCATATACAGTATTAATTACCTAGGAACTTTAAATTACTTTAGATTTCTCTGGGGGGAAAGAACTTTGCAGATTTTGTGTCACTGAAGAAAGATCTCCTCCTTCTCCTCTTCCTCTTCTCTAGAGATTTGCATTCACTATGAAGTGATATGGTCTTTGCCCCTTTTGTGAGCCTTCTCATATTGTCCAGGAAGCTTCCCCCCCATGAAGACCAATTGCATAGTAATGCCAGATTCTTAGGATGGAATTGCTGGCATGCTATGTAAACGTGTCCCAAAACTGAATTATGGGAGCTGAAGCATTTTATATTCCTGGAGTCATCTGGGAACAGTTATGATAGAAGCAGGAACCACATTGCTCCAGGTACGTGCAATAAAGGCTTCACTCCTACGCATGGGTGAATAGACATTCTAAACAAAAATGCTATCCTTAACAGAGTTATATCCTTGACTTCAGCAGGCTGAGAAGGGTGTATATCTGCTTAGGGTAGCAGTATAAATACTTAAGAATTAACTGGTTACAAAAGCTATGCCAACTTGACATATGACTCTCCACTCATTACAAAAGACCTCCTTCATAGTGATTCCTTGGAGTAGAGCAATGAAAATATTTTAACAGGGGGAAAAATGGACCCTTGTAAAATGAACATATTAAAAATTCATACCAAAAGAGAGCGGTTTTCCTACTGCTCATTTTAATAAAAGTGTCAGTACTTTATGAGATAATTTAAGCAGTGTGGAAAAATAAAGAGTGAACTAATGGCAGTATTCCATTTTATGATGGTAGTTGTACAAATACCCATTAGCAAGTAGTCCTATACTTACAGGTGTTTATGGGTTTGTTGGACTAATAATATAATCAGAACTATCTCCTTTGTGAACAGGACTATATATGATGTTTTCCCCCAGGATAACGGATGTATTTTTGTGAAATTAAAAAAAAATGATAATGAAGACAGTCTCTTCTATTACGTTTAGCTAAAGTGTTTTAAATACAGTCAACTTGTTTTGGGGCTGAAACGAACCTTTGTGGAATTTTCAAATTATACCAATCAACTTTTTGCATGAATAATATCAAAGCAAACGTACTATAAAACTGACCTTAAAGTATTAATACTAGGGTATCCCAAAGCAGATGTGTGGTGTCAAACATAAGCACCAGCCGAGATTGCAGTACCCAGAAAATCCCCCACTCCCAGTACTTAACCAAGGCCATGTCTGCACTGCGCGTTTGCAGCTCCAATTTCTGCGGGCTTTCTTTGCATGTTCCCACTTCATCTCACCCGAAGGATTCTGAGGACGTCTCCAGAGCACAATTTCTCTGGGTTAAGGGCATCCGCTGATACAGCGAATTAATAAAATAAAACGTCTTCCACACCCGGTGCCTTAAAGTGGGAACATGCAATGTGTGTTCAATCCACTTCCTGCTGCCAGCCAACCCCCGCACTCCCCCCGCCTCCCTTACTAACGCTGGACCAATCGCCGTCCTTGCTTGGAGTGCTGACTGGGCATGCGTGGGAGCGTGCTGGTCTTCGGGCTTATCAAATGCAGCGGAGAAAGGCGGCGCAGTGGGAACAGAAATTTACAGTCATTTTGGATACTTGTGTACTGGATGCATGTAAATTGCGAGGTAGGTTGCTAGTGCGTTCACGGGCCAGGTAAGTGGAGGATGCCTTTAAAAAGCTTTGCTTTAAACATCCTTCCTTTGGATATTCGTTTCCTCCATGGGTGGTGTTGCCATAGGTGCTGGTGTTCAACTGCATATAAATGAACACATGAAGCCGCCTTATACTAAATCAGACCATTAGTCTATCAAGTTTGGAACTGTCTATTCTGCCTGGCAACAGTTCTCCAGAGCTCAAGTAGAGGGAGGTATTTCATATCGCTTATTACCTGATTCCTTTAACTGGAGATATCAGCGATTCAATGAGGAACCTGTATGCAAAGCAGATGCTCTACCACTAAGCCCCACCCTATGTCTGTACTTTATACCTTCAAAGAAGGGCTACTGTGCCCTTTTTTGTGTTTGCAATATCACCCTAGATCAAATGTGGCATCTTTGGGCCTTTCAGCAGGGTTTGGATTATGTCTAGTATCCCCATGTCGAGATTTCATCACATTCCCTGTCTAGTAATACCTCACATTCATACTTAAGGATAGATGGAATCACATTCTAGCTGTATCTGAAGAAGTGAGCTGTGGCTCATGAAAGTTCATACCCTGCCAGAAATTTTGTTAGTCTTTAAGGTGCTACTGGACTCCTACTCTTTCTTACTCACATTCATACTGTCACAGTTGCACTACTTTGGGTGGCTGCAACAGTGTAATGTGATATATTGGGTGGTTTGCTGCACCACTACAACATTACATATGATGTTCCATAGACACATCTGTTCTCTGCACTCAATTCTTTCAGCTTTTTGCCTTTCTATGTGGCCAAGTCCATAGTACCCTGACCTGGATGGCTTAGGCTAGCCCAGTCTTGTCAGATCTTGGAAGCTAAGCAGAATCAGCCCTGGGTAATATTTAGATGGGACACCACCAAGGGAGTCTAGGGTCCCTATGCAGAGGCAGGCAATGCCAAACCTCCTCTGAAAGTCTCTTGCCTTGAAAACCCCAGGGGGTCGCCATAAGTCAACTGCAACTTGACGACAAAAAAAAATTGACTGTGCATTACATACAGCTGCTTGTGTGTGATTACAATCCTGTTCTCCTTTGTTAAAAGCAGTATTCACTCTTGAAAAAGGCAGAGGTACTGGATAGCTCACCACAAAACAGTACAGGTATAGTTGTCAGTCAGTTAGTCGTGTTTATTGTGCATGGCCATAGCCCTTTACAATCGAGACAATACTGCAACCATTAAAAGTCGTAAGATTAAAATACATCAGTTTGGCTCCTTTCCCCATTCGATGGCTTTCTTTGCCCTGATTTTCCTGGCTGCAAGGCCATAAAGTGCCATTTTCCGGGAAACAAAAGGGTCAATATTGGAAAGCAAGAAAATTAGTTTAGCGGCATCAGATAATAAGTGGAAAGTGGAAAGAATATTTGCCAGGAACTTGAACACACACATGAACACACATGAAGCTGCCTTCTACTGAATCAGACCCTTGGTCCATCAAAGTCAGTATTGTCTACTCAGACCAGCAGCGGCTCTCCAGGGTCTCAGGCAAAGGTCTCAGGCAAAGGTCTACTTACCTAGTCCCTTTAACTGGAGATGCTGGGGATTGAACCTGGGACCTTCTGCATGCAAAGCAGATGCTCTACCACTGAGCCACAGCCCCTCTCCTTATTCTGAGGCTCGATGTAGATAGGGCAGGCCAGGATGTAATGGAGTAGATCTTCCACTGAGCTACATTGCTCAGTCAAGATGCCTTGTATACAGTACTGGTATAGTTAAAACATAGTCATGTGTGTGCATATGTTTGTAAGGAACAACAAGTTGTTGCATCTGTGATGCTTTACAGATCATCACAAATTTCCTTGTACTTTGCTATAAAAAATGAGCACAGTGCATAAACGTGCGTCTATGGTTGTGAAGATAAATCTATAGTATGCCTGAAAGCTCCGAGGCACCTAAGAACCCAGGGTGTAGTCTCTCTTTTTATTTATATTCTGCAGAACAGACAGCAGCCTCAAGAATCCATAAGTTACCAAATTAAAAAGAGAAGAAGAAAATATTTTCTTTGAAGTGACAGGTCTAGTCACACTGGACATCAATTTCAGTTTGACTGAAACAACAGAGGAATCCACAATAAGCAAATCCTGTATTGTCTTTCAGCGGAAGACACAAGTAGAATAATACTAAGTCAATCATGCAGTATCCGTGTCACATCTCTCATATCACCCATCTCAGGGCACTTCACAATAAAATTAAATTTATGGCTCAGATAATTAAGACCATGCCTGGTTAAACAAATGAGACAAAGCAGAGATTAGAAAGCCGCTGCTGGTTTTGGCGTCAAACACTGACATGAGAAAAGAATTAGGTTCCAAAAGGGCATAATAATTAAGCAGATCAAGCTCTCAGTCCTACTTCATTCTCTAAACCGCAATCCTAAGTGCATTTATATGCAGGATAAACTCCTGTGAAATCAGAAAGATGTTGAAGTGGATATGTTTAGAACACTGACATCAATGTAGAGGAACCCAAAGGAGTAATCACCGAGAAACCCACTCAGTTTTCCCTGTGAGGAAAAGGATCGAGGGGGGAGGGAAACAGCTGAAACTAAATACTCAGAGTTTAAACCAATGATGTGATCATTCTCCAGAGACAGGAATGACCCAGAGGATGGTGAATACAGGTGAAAGAATGTAGATTCAAGACCAGAGGAGAAGACTGAAATGGAAGGTAACAAGTTTGATGATTACCGTATATACTCGCGTATAAGCCGAGTTTTTCAGCCCAAAAAAAGGGCTGAAAAAGCCGGCCTCGGCTTATACGCGGGTCAATACGGTAGAGGGGGGAGGGGGAGGGGGGAACTTACCGCCGTCATCGCCGCTGGGCCCGCGCACCTTTCCCCAGCCGGCAGGAGCCTTCCCGGGCCAGCAGGAGGCCCCCCAGGCCGCGCCGCCGCCCCCGCCGCCCCCGGGCCGCTTCCTCCAGCCGGCAGGAGCCTTCCTGCGGCCGGCAGGAGCCTTCCCGGGCCGGCAAGAGGCCCCTCCAGGCCACGCCACCGCCACCGCCGCGCCCAGGCTGCTTCCTCCGGCCGGCAGGAGCCTTCCTGCTGCTGGCAGGAGGCCGTGCCGCCGGCGCACCCGCACGGCTTCCTCCGGCCGGCAGCGGCCTGGGGGGGCCTGCTGCAGGCGCAGGAAGGCCGTGCCACCACCGCCGATTCGCCTCCTCTCCCGGTGAGTAGGGGGTTCAGGGGCTCTTCCCCCTCCCCTCCTTGGATGGCACTGGGGTCGGGGTGGGTTGGGGTGGGTCGGAAGGGCCCGGGAGGCCAGCGGGAGGGCAACCTGGAACAGAGGCGAGATAATCCCAGCGCTCTAAAATGGCGGCCGGTAAAAGGAATTTTTACATTGCCGGTAAAAGGAATTTCTTATTGACCCTCCGCTTATACGGGGGTCAATAAGAAATTCCCTTTTCTGGCCTCAAATTTGGGGGGCCGGCTTATACCCGAGTATATACGGTAAGAGGATCCTGAAAACATAAAGAAGCACAGTGAAAACATAGAGGGTTGAAGAATCTTGCCTGATGAAGGGCATTGGCAGCTGGTGAGGAAACTGTGAATGGCCTTGAGAAGCATCCAGAAGACAGAGGTAGATCCATCTTTTCTCACACCTTCCTAGACTAAAGCTACAGAAAACCCAGGGAGAAGGAACTTTTTCTCAGTCAACAGGAGAGGGCCTTTGCATATAGAAAGCAGCTGAGACACGGTTGCCTTGGACTCATAATCCATTTTCACTTTTAATTCTGTAGAATTAAATGAGGTCTCTGTTTAACTAACAGTTAATAGCAGACTAAAGTAAAACCCAAGTTTAACAGGATGGTGCAATGAGAACTTGACACCAAGGATAGACATGACAGGGAAAGAAGTTGAGGAGCAAGAAACTGATTAGAAAGAAATGGCATAATGAAAGAGGAAATATGTGCATTTCTAATGCTTAAATTTATGTCCCCCAGTCCCAAGCTAACAAAGTGTCACCAGAGAGATGTGGACAATAGCAGTCCTATCCTAAGGATAGTCACGCCTTTCTACATCCATTGAAGTCAGTGGTATTAGAATTGTACAACTCTGGTTAGGATGGACTATTAATCCCCTAACTTTTATTGATTTATTCATTCATGCATTCATCAATTCCCTGCCTTTCATGACAATGGGAACCCAAAGCAGCTTGCCTTTTTCTCCTCTCCTCCATTTTCTCCTCGCAACAATCTTGTGAAGAAAGTTCGGTTGACAGTGGGTGCCTGGCCCTGGCCCCAGCTCACCCAGCAAGTTTCCTTGGCAGAGTGAGGCTATGAATCTGGGTCTCCCAGATCCTAGTCGGACACTCTAACCACTATACAATCTCAGTAGTGGCACCAAACCTCTGGTACTCTCTTCCCAGGGAGATTTGTCTGTCCCCTTCTGTTGGCATCTTCTGCCAGCGGATGTAGTTATGTTATTGATTTTGATGACAGATCGGGGTGGGGTGGGGAGGATTGTTGGACTGAATCCCTCCCATACATCCCATTCTAAAAAAGATACCCGAGAGATCTGTGATTGGTTCAACCACAGTTAGTAGAGCTCCGTGGATAGCTCGACCACAGTTTGCACAGGAATGTGTTTACACAATCCCCCTCACAACATAAATATGAGCAGATCTACAGATTCTGAATGTGTAAAGTTGTTGTGAGCCACTGTGTGTGTGCGTAAAGTGCCTTCAAGTCACAGCCAACTTATGGCGACCCCTTTTGGGGTTTTCATGGCAAGATACTAACAGAGGTGGTTTCCCAGCGCCTTCCTCTGCACAGCAACCCTGGTATTCCTTGGTGGTCTCCCATCCAAATACTAACCAGGGCTGACCCTGCTTAGCTTCTGAGATCTGACGAGATCAGGCTAGTCTGGGCCATCCAGGTCAGGGCTGTGAGCCACTAAGGAGTGGTAAAAATCTGTGGGAGTTTTTTCTGGGTAACCCAGTCCAGCAATCATGTTCTTCCTTCAGAATTACTTCCATTATTCATATGTGGAATTATGTAAGTTTAATTGATTAATTATATCATTAATTGACT
This sequence comes from Euleptes europaea, assembly GCF_029931775.1. Classification (NCBI taxonomy): domain Eukaryota; kingdom Metazoa; phylum Chordata; class Lepidosauria; order Squamata; family Sphaerodactylidae; genus Euleptes; species Euleptes europaea. The sequence continues at coordinate 46,151,641 of NC_079312.1, read as the reverse complement.
AAAATGAATACAATTATTCAGCTAACATTCCTTTGGCTGGGTGACTGGGTTCATTTAAAATTGATTTGCATTCACTCCAGTGTTTCTTTGCAAATTGAGCTGCAACTGTGATTTTTGTTGTCTACTGTGACAAACAGTTGCTTTCCCCCAAAATCGTAAACTCTGCAGTGGTAGTAATTTGGCTAAATCTTTTTTTCCCCCAGTTCCCTAATTGGTCTTTGTTCTGTCAGGTACTTCACTATAATTGTGTCTTCTCCTGTCAAGTAATGTAAAAGACAGCAAAAGCTAAATTAATCCTTTGACCTTCAGCTTTTGAAACTAATCCAGCTAAGAGATAATGCACACAATTTGTGTTTTCGCTCATAACAAGGAATGAAAAGGAGACAGGACAGAAATAGCATTTCACTATTGGCCTATCTTTTTTTACACCGCATCTAAAGCAACTTTTCTAAAGAAATAAAAACACTTTGTGAAAAGCAGTTACGATTTTGCATGGCTGGTTTAAAGCAAAGCAAAATAACTTGAAAGGAACTATTTTGTCACAATACAATTCTAGAAAAATCACAATAAAAACTAAATTATGAAAGAAAACATACAATTGAAATTTCTGAGATGAAATTGGAACGAAGCAAAGTAGCTGATAACAAAATCATTTCTTGTTTCTTTTTACACATTTTTACACCTATATGTCATAAACTATATTTATTATTATTATTATTTCTACACCTGATTGATGCCTTTGCTATACTTAGAATACCCATTGCCTCATGTAACCCAATTTCTTCATTTCGGAGGAGAATAATAATCTAAGGTTAAATCCACACAGGAACAATTGTTCCTAGACCCACTTGGTGTAGATCTTGGTATGGCTGATCAGCAACTTTTGTAACAAATCAAGAGACAAAGCAAACTGCAGATAATGGTCCTACGGTATTCTTTTAAAACATCTTTGGTGAAAACCTTTGCCCTGATTGCCATTTTGAGGAATTTTTGGAGAGCTCTTGCAGAACGATTCTGCAGAATGATTCTGCCCCCAAAATATACTAGGTATTAGATCTAAACTGCAAGCAGAACATTGAATAGATCTTTCCTGCTATACTCAAAATTTCTCTTGAGAGTAGTAAAACGTTAAGAACACTATGGGATGCAACACATGGTGAAATAATAAATGTGATCATGTGTGAATAGAAATGATCAGCAAGGGCTACTGTGGATCCATCCCATTACTTTTAGTTATTCTGTTACCATCTTCATTAGGCTTACCATGTGCCTGGATGAGGCAGATGAACTCCTGCTCCCACCCCCAATTGCTCACACTTGATCAACTGAGAAAAATGGGAGGAGAGGAAATGATGTCATGTCATCCACAATATTTTTCCGCCTTTTTTCAGTTCAGTTGAATTTGAACTGGAAACAGCCGAATCAGGGTAAATTTGGCTGATTTCCAGTTCGGATAGAACTGAATCGACAGCACTACAGGGCTTGTCCCATGTGAATGTTGTGTGCATTGCGATTTAACAGGTACATTAAAATATTTCACTAAGCTTCCAGATAGCATAATGTACCATCTAAATAATTCTTCCATGTATTTTACAAAAAAAATGTGTAGTATGAAACTTTTTGTGTAAGACAATCTACAACAATGATAATTCACACATATACTGTAGAAATATGCAACATGTTTTCAAAAATATGTTTATTTAAATCTGAATTATTTTGGCGACAATTAATATGCTAATGCACATGGGTTAATAATACATTATTTAGGAGTGTAGTGTTTAATAATAAACTCAATATCCAAATACGTTATTGTTCCTATGTATCATGACTGTATGAGAGTGTAATACAGATTTTTTTTCCATCCTAGATTTCAGATGGCAAAAATTAAGACATACATGTTAAAGCAGTATAGAGTGCAGAAGTTTGCAGCTCTCTCTCAAGTATTGGGCATATTTTCAATTTTTTTAGAGAAAACTAAAGTATTTATACTTTTAAATTCTATAAATATGACAAATAAGTACCATTTAAATGCTACCTAAATTATAGATGATGTATTTTATGTTGATAATAAGTAAAATAAATTTAGGTTTGATAGGAAAGCAAGTTTTGTATATATTCCATTTCCCCCCCACATTTCCATTTTAATAGGAAAAAAACATCCTCCTATAGCTACAAAATTTCCAGAAATTTTATATCTCTAGAAATAACAATTTCTTCCTTTAGCCCCAAGATAAATGGTACATTTTATAACTTGTTAGGCTCAAACCACATATTATATGAATTTGCATGGACATGAAAGCCAATGATTCCCTCCTCTTTCTCCTTCCTCTTGTTCAGGAAGAGCTGATTCAGTATGATGATGATGGTGATTTAGAGTGAAAAGGTTGTTTTCACTGCTGTTCCTTTGCTCCAGTTGCCCCCACTCTCAACTGCCTTTCCTTCAACAGGAGCCCAAGTGTCTGATTGCTGTTGCAAAACCAAAAAAAAGTCTGGACCGTGACTGCAGGCACATGGAAATCACCCCCTGACACGTCTTCACTCCAAGTAATCCCTTCCTGGTTGTTGGGATCTAATTGTATACATTTATGTGCAGTTGGGCCCATCAGAAACATTCTCACCCAATATCATTACAATGATTGTAAAGGTAAAGGTCGTCCCCTGTGCAAGCACTGGGTCATTCCTGGCCCATGGGGTGATGTCACAGCCCAACGTTTACTAGACAGACTATGTTTACGGGGTGGTTTGCCATTGCCTTCACCAGTAATCTACACTTTACCCCCAGCAAGATGGGTACTAATTTTACTGACCTCGGAAGGATGGTAGGCTGAGTCAACCTTGAGCTGGTTACCTGAAACTGACTTCCGTCGGGATCGAACTCAGGTCATGAGCAGAGCTTGGACTGATCATGATTGTAGCAGAGTCAATATAGTAGATGGTTGGATCCAGCCATCTTTTCAGCTGGTGCAAACAAACAAACAAACAAAAAACCCACACAAGAACAAGGGTTCCTCTTTGGCCACGCAAAAAATAGGCTGTTCGGGAGATCTTAGGGCCTGCACAGAAAAAAAAGGTATGGGGGATGGATGGGGACTGTTTCGTAAGGATGGGAATTGGGCAGGAGTGAGTGAAAAGCTGGCTGGATCCATCCCAGAGTCTACAGTAGGCTTGACAACCTCCAGGTGGTGGCTGGAGATCTCCCACGATTATAACTGATTTCTAGGTGACATAGATCAGTTCCCCTGTAGAAAATGGCTGCTTTGGCTATTGGACTCTATGGCATTGAAATCCCTCCCTTCTCCAAACCCTGCCCTCCTCAGGCTCCACCCCCAAAATCCCCAGGTATTTCCCAACCCGGAGCTGGGAACCCCAGTCAACAGAAATATATGATACGTATTGAAATTTTTACTATTTATTTTGCTCTCTGACTATGATCCAAGATCCCTCTTGTTTCATAGACAAAGAAAAACTCAATTGCCTTACCCTGAACATTGGTTCATGTTACATTTGCCTAGGCTGGCTTACTTGAAATAAATCCCATATGTAGAAGCACAGGTATATTTCTTTCAAGTGTCAAAGTGATCAGCATCTCACACAGAAGAATTCAATTTGCTACCACAAAGAAAACATTTTTAATTGGTATTATTTCAGAACACTGGAATTTTGCAAGACTGTACATATTTGGCCGGAGGAGCCCATGTAGGTTTGGCTACCAGAGAAGTGTTAATTACTTATTAGAGTTAGAAATGAAAAATTAATGGTTTGTTTGGAAAGTCAGCCACCCTATATGACCTGATAGCAATGGAAGATCGAGGCCCTGCATTGTCAGACCAGTGCCTTGGTGAGATGCCATATACTTTCTTCAATGTGAATTCCCAAGTGTGAATTCATTAAATTAAAAAAAAATTAAACCTTTCCTTGACTATTGGGTATCCATTTTACTCACCATTGGTACATGGTATCATGTTATTGTAACAAACAATAATTATGCTTAAAAAAGAAATTAAGATCCTTACTTTCCAAGGGCAAAGCATTCCAGTTTAACAGGTGAGCCCTTTGCTGCATATGATGTTTCTGGAAAACGCACTTCAATCTTTGGCTCATATTCCCCCATCGCACCTGTTGAACATCAAAACAACAAACACTCCAGTTGTGCCTCAGACCTGTCTACTACAACAGAATTTCAGTGTAAAAGATAAAGTTGTGGCCTTACTTGTTCCCATGGAAACTAATAAGTGTCTTCCAGTGAGAGCAAGAGTGGGCCTCTGAGGAGAACTTCATCACTGTGCAGATGCCCAATATGAAGTCTACAAATCAAATCACACAAGTAAGTTCCTCTTGATCTCTTGACCCAGCTTATCCAAAGAGGTCAGCACTCAGCAGTCCTCAGGCAGCATACTGTAATTCTTTCTAACTTTTAAAACTGGTTGATTTGCGGACAGCATGAAGCTTAGGCTTTTTATCCAGGAACGTTTCCCCGTGGTCACCCCCCCCCCCGCCGACTGCTTCGGGGCTTCCTTTTGATTTTGCATGCCTTTCCCGCCCGTCAGAGGTCGCCTCGCTCTCCCCGCCCGTGTTTTCCAGATGCGGTTTTAGCCAGAATCTGGAAAATGTGGGCAAAACATGCAGAGAGAGCGAGGCGACCTCTGACGGGCAGAAAAGGCCAGCATAATCAAAAGGAAGCCCTGAAGCAGTCAGCGGGGGTGACTGCAGGGAAACATCCCTGCATAAAAGGCTTTAGTCGCAAAGTCAGATGCGCTGAAAATCCAAAGCACAACTCCAAACATCTTGACTTTACATCTCTTGCAACAAAAAGAACACAATCAATATCCTGAACTGAGAAACTGGGCTAATCTGGAATTAATCTCAGCAGTTTTTGATTCCAGCATTACACCAGCTATTATAAGATTATTATAATTCTTTGCACACAATTACAGTGGATTACACAGTTTGTTCTTTTGTTCTTCTTCTTCTTTATTTAATGCTTTTAACTATTGTTTAATTTAGGATCAACAGTACATGCCAGACCTGCATAAATTGTGATCTAGCAAGTTAAGCCAAGGATGTTTTTCTGATGTTCCAGCAACTGGGTTCATGCAGGGTTTTTTTTAGCACTCAATGATAACTTAGGTGTGTGACACACTATCACCAATCAAACACTAAAGGCAGAGCTTTCATGTTACTTGGCATTGCCTAAAACAAATGTTGGGGGGATGGGGCAGCTATTCCACTCATAAATTAGAATTCAATAATAAAAGCCCTGCATATTACCTGTCTGTTCATGAAATCACAGTGCAGGGAGGGAGAGGAGGGATAAGCACGCTGGCCCTGCCTCTGCTTCTGCGAGTGGGAAAAGTCATTTGCATAGTGTAAACGTGTGTAAGAGATGGCCCCCTCCCGGTGTTCATGCCCCATTTAGAAAGCAGTGTTGCTGATCATGGGGAGGGAGTGTATTCCTGGGCAATTCTTAGGGTTGCCAGCCTCCAGGTGGTGGCTGGAGATCACCCACTATTACAACTGATCTCCAGCCGATAGATATCAGTTCACCTGGAGAAAATGGCCGCTTTGACTATTGGACTCTATGGCATTGAAGTCGCTCCCCTCTCCAAACCCCACCCTCCTCAGGCTCCACCCCCAAAATCTCCAGGCATTTCCCAACCCGGAGTTGGCAACCGTATCAATTCTACCACTTGTTCACGTTGTGTAGATGACTCAGTGATCGTGTGGAGGTGGGTTCAGGGCCAATATGTTCATGCCTGCTCTCCCTTCCCATACAGTGAGTCAACACAGGTTCAGTTTGTCTGCCCAGGGCTCCAGTGAGGAGGCATCAAGAGGAAAACATGTATGTATGAAGAAGCCTATGTCCTTATTCTGTGGACTTTGTGCCCACAGAAGTGGACATTGCCTCAAAGAACATAATTTTTAAAACCACTACTATGCCAAAGAGGGACCTTAGCATAAAGGGACAATGCTATACTGTAGGTTGATAAACAACTGGAGGCCCAGAAAGGAAAATTCTAGTTCCACAAATCAGGTCTTACAGTATAGCATAGCTTTTACAGCAAAGTCCCTCTTTCAAGCGATTATACATTTATACACTAATTCTAGATCTGAGACAAATGGTCTACAGCATTTGTTACTATATGCTCTGAGCACTCAGAATACACTGTGAATGATCATACTTAGGAAAGCAAGCCATTAAAAAAAACTCTTGCTAACAGATTTATCAGCTATATATTTTCCACTGTGAACATTTAATTAAAGCACTTTGTTACAAAGGATGCCTTTCACGTTAGTTACTAAACCGGATTGGCTCTAGCTTTCCCCATTTTAGATCTGCACAATAAAAGCCTGTCACATCTGAATCGGAGTGTTCCTGGAACAATATAATTAATACAGGAATAAAGATTCTTCTACCATGTCTGCTTCCATCACAAACTGTTTTGGTTTACTTTTGGCATATCTATTCTACACGTGAATTGGTTTAATAGTCTTTTCCTGAGGACTGGGGTTTTCCTGAGATCTGTTTACAATTGCTCCCCTACTGTAGATATGCCCACACTATTCCCTCATGAGATTTTACGAACAGCCAGATCCATCGTACAGACTCACGCGAGCCATTGGTCTAACATAAACGAGTAACACAAATCTGCCTGTTAGACAACAATGACTGATTGTCACGTCACAATTAATGCATGGTGTCAATGACCAATTAATTTAGCTTAGTTAGGATTGTTAAAACTTACCATCAACACGAAGTACAAGTGGTGTAGGTGGGCCCTGCATACTTTGTTTAGCTTCTGTGTTAGTTACAACACATGTGTAATTGCCCACATCAGAGGGTTCCACTTTGGCAATGTACAGATTCCCTGTCTCTTGAGAGACAAAGCGCCGATTGTCCTCCTGAACATATAAGGGATTATCATTGAAAATCCAAGCATAGGACAAATCTGGAAAACATCAAACACTTATTACACATATCTTCCTAACAAAACTCTGCTGTGAGTTTTAGCATTATTGGAAGAGATTTTTTTTTTTTTATGAACCACTTCCATGATTAATTTTTGATTAACGAAATAGCTAATGTCAAGTTTTAAAAAATGGTGGATCCTGAACTGGAGTATCACAAGAATACATATATCTTTCTCCCTCCCCCCACACTGTCATCCTCCTGTGCCAAGTGCTTTCTTATCTTTACTCTCAAAATGCTGAAATGCTACAAAACCTGTACAAAAAGAAAATACTAATTTTCCTTTTCATTTGTCCAATGCAATGACAGTGGGTACATCTAGGTACAATGATTCCACTGTGCAAAATAATGGAAAGTGGAATGCTTTAAAATCCAGTTAGGGATTTGGGGTGGGAGGAATAAACCCAGTTCACACTAAAAGGTAAAGGTAAAGGTCTCCTGTGCAAGCACTGGGTCATTCCTGACCCATGGGGTGATGTCACATCCTGACGTTTACGAGGCAGACTTTGTTTAAGGGGTGGTTTGCCAGTGCCTTCCCCAGTCATCTTCCCTTTACCCCCAGCAAGCTGGGTATTCATTTTACTGACCTCGGAAGGATGGAAGGCTGAGTCAACCTTGAGCTGGCTTCCGTTGGGATCGAACTCAGGTCGTGAGCAGAGCTTGGACTGCAGTACTGCAGCTTACTACTCTGCGCCACGGGGCATATCACGGGGATATGTTCACACTAACATATCCAAAATTAATTTAACGTAGATTAAAGAAATGACTTGGACAAATACAAATTAACCATGATAGATAAACCTTTCATTGTATTTAACTCAAGCATATTATTTTTCTAGTAGAGATTATTCACACACTTGAGAATAATAAAATATTGTCTAACCAAGAAATGGGGGATCATTTATGTATACATATGTGAGGAGGATCTGAATAGTGCATAGAAAAGGAACTATGTTTTTATATCCTAATGGCTTTCTTTCCAAGTTGTTGGATGTAATACCTTGGATTAAAGTTGCAGCTGATCAGATTTAGACTGGATAATAGAAAATACCTTTACTACTAAAAGATGGGCTTTTGTGCATGGTAACAATATGTAAGAAATTATTTTAATTAGATCTGAAAAATTGTACAATTGCAAGTTGTTGGATTACATTACCCGTAAGAATCTTCTAATCCTATTGTCTAAGTCGAGTGTCATTGTGTTGTTTTCTCAAAAGGGATTTCAAAGAAATTGGTGCACTTCACCCTTCCCCTTCTTTAGATTGTTTCATGGCAGCAGCCTTGTGGAGGCAACTACAAGATAAGGGCTTTTCTACATAACAACTTTCTACATTCCTCATTTTGGTACGTATCTGTGGATGAGGAAGTATAGAATAACAGCGCTATGGGTACTTAAAGTTCAGGTACAACAGAGTCCGGTTAGAAAGGCATTATGGTATATGATCAGGATGTTGGACTAGGATCTGGGAGCCCCATGTTTGAATGCCCACTCTGCCACTGAGTTAGGGTTGCCAATCTCCAGGTACTATCTGGAAATCTCCTGCTATTACAACTGATCTCCAGCCGATAGAGATCAATTCACCTGGAGAAAATGGCCCCTTTGGCAATTGGACTGTATGGCACTGAAGTACATCTCCTCCCCAAACCTTGCCCTCCTCAAGCTCCTCCCCAAAAACCTCCCACCGGTAGCGAAGAGGGACCTGGCAACCCTACACTGAGTCTTGCTGGGTGATTTTAGGGTGGTCACTCTCTCTCAGCTTCATGTTAACTCATAGTATAGTTGTCAAAATAACACGGGAAAGGAAAGCTTCTCCATGGTCACCCAGGGAGCTTTATGAGCCCAGGAATCACTTGCAATAATCTAACTATTGCCTTTCAAGTAAGTATGTAGCTAATATGTTTTAAAAAGAGTATAGCATTTAGCTTCGTAGCAACAATCATGGGCTGTCAGTATAGGCAAACTCTTATTACAATGAGCTCTTCAGTGTCCAAAACCCCTATCCAAACAAATGCCATATTTTTCCAATCATGCTTGACAAACTTAGCATTTGTATTTACATGTGGGCATTCTGGGTGGCTGTCTGCATTATGCATAGATTTTTAAATGCACTTGTGGGGTTTTTTTTAGAACTGTGACAGACACAATGTACAGTTGCTATCTCCTGCAGTGGAGACTGATACTAGAGGAGGCAAGGCCGTATGCAGACTACAAGAATGGACATCATCAACCGCTGTTCAAAAACTTCCTTCTGAATACGCCTCAGGCATTTTTGGCATCCCACTTTTTATCTTTCAGTGCTTTGAGGATGGAACAACTTACGAACTAACTTTTCTTCTCCTCTTCCCTGCAGCTGCCTCCTTTAGATACTAGTCGCTCACCTCCTTTATGAGTCCCCTGCCACTCTGATCTGTCTGACTCATTGCCCTTCTGTTTGGTGCCTTCTTTTCACCTTCTGTCACAATTGTTCCTTCCTGCTGTCTGGAGTTTGACAGCCGACTGTGGAGCTCTTTCTATCATGCTCCAACAGTGGCAGGAGTGGCATGGAAATTGTATTTTTAATAAAACATAGTAAATCAGAAGTTTTTTGAAATCTCGCAGTTTAGCATTCCTTAATTAAATGTATAATTCATGAGCTTGGAACTTTCTGCCAACTGATTCATTTTGAAACCTCGTCTCTTTCTCCCATCCCAAGTCCTTACCATCATCAGTGCCATTTTAAAAACATTATTTATGTTTTCAGATGCAACATCAGCACGGTATGATAATGAATTTGTAAACACCAGTGGTTTCTGTGAAATTTTACGCTGACTTCCTATAATATTATGTGACTATAATTAGAAACAGCATGTCACAGGGGATCTATCAAGGATGCTTCCCTTTCAAAATCTTTTTCTAAAAACTCTATACCATGAAATACAGTTAGGAAGTTAATAAAATCTAGCAAGCGGAAGTTTATGAAATCATGCATCTTCAAGATGTTTTAGGCACCATATTCGTAAGAGTACTTTTTTTTAACCAAATGCCTTATGCAATTCCTTAACATTGTGAAAACATGTATTTCAGATCCATACAAAGAATATAACATCACGTTAATTAGAAAAAATATCACAAAAAGCTGTGAATACCAATTAGAATTTTGAAAATATGTTTATGATGGGATGGCAAAGAGAAATAAAAGGGCCTCACCATGACAGGAGATATAAATAAGGCCAAGGCTAATAGTGCAAAATAGGTGAAAAAATGTTATTACTCAAAATAGAAATTCCATATGTGTTTTGCTCAAAAGGCTTCTTCAGTTAATGCAATAGTCCTTCAAATGAGCATAAATGCAATAGTCTTTAAAATTAGAATTTATGCTCATTTGAAGGACTATTGCAATAACTATAGATTCCCCCGAAGAAGCCTTTTGGGCAAAATGCATAGGGAATTTCTATTCTGAGTAGTAATTTTAACCTATCTTGTACCATTAGCTTTATTTTTATCTTTTGTGATGGAATAGCAACAGAAAATATAAATTATGAGCTAAGGATCATTTGTATCTCAGTGATCACTGAAATTTCACCTTTTTAGCCCATTCCTGAGCCTCAAGGACAAAAGTCCTTAGGAGGCCAGGAAGGGGATGCGCCAACGTTTGTGCCCCCTGCACTGGCACCCATGCCACTTACTTCATCCAGGGTGTAACAGACATGGGTGGGGAGACCCAGACGCCATTCTCCCAGCGCTGTCACAGCAGCGCCACCCAGGGATGCTGGCGGGACCTTCCGCCGGCGTCCCACCGGCACAAAGCCCCACACCGGTGTCTCAGGGGGCATTCTCGGGGCATGCCGGGGGCGGAGCTGCCAATAGGCAGCTGACCCCTTTCGCCATGGTAGACCAATGGCGAGAGCAGCGTTGCTGTGCCAGCTTTTTGCTGGCACAGCCTTGCTCTTTTCAATGTGGCAAAATCCCCTATTAAACATTCAAAAAGCTTTTTAAAGTTTTTCGGTGGCTGGGGAACAGCTTTGGAGGCACCTCGACAGCGCCTCGGTCACACTGTATCCAGTTACCGAAGGCTCAGGAATGGGCTGCCCAAGAAATATGGATTAGATTAGGTAGTTTCTTCTTAAGTAAACACATCTGGGGAGTGACAAGAGACACCCTAAATAACTTTGAAAAAAATAGCTCCTGGAAGAGGAATTCCTCAAATTACTATGATGTGGCCTACAACAAATTTTGAAGTGAATTTTGAGATACCTTTGTCAGGTAAAACACCCAAGGCAATGCAAAGGAAGCCAAAAAGAGTTTTGATATGACTAGCAAATATTTTTCAGAGGTAAGGGGTTGCACATCTATAGTTTTGAAAACTTAGTTAAACTATTCCTTTCGCTTCCTCTAATTTGTTATGATATTTTATTACGTAAGATCTTATCCATAAATGTTTATAGTTACTGAGGCATTTCCAAAGAATCCAAGAACAGTTTTAATTAAGCTGAATGCTACAATCTGAAATCCGCTCCAGGAAACTTTAGTTGCAGAAGGAGACAGCCTGCCTCTTCATGGACTTCTAGCCAACCACGGTTGTGATCAGATGTCTTGCTATTAGTGTTTTGCACTTTTGCTAAAAGTCAGTGTAGCTAATCCATGCTCAGAAACATGGTTCTGAATGCAAATTGTTGTCACAGAATGAAGGCCAATGTGACTTTGAACTAACAAAGGATTCAGGAACATTCATTACAAAACAAAATTCCTGTTTGAACAAATGAATCTGCCTTATACTGGATCAGATCATTGCTGCAATTGCCTCACTATTGTTTGCTCCGACTGTCAGCAGCTCTCTTGGGTCTCAGGCAGAGGAAGGGCATGCTGTCTGAGTCCCTTTATCTGGACATGCAAAGCTTGCACCCAGTCACTGAACATGGCCTTTTCTCAAGTGCCACGTCAGACCAGGGCATTGGGAACAACACAAAGCTAGCCCCAAACTTGATAGCTTTTGTCATTTTATTTTCCCTGGCTTAAAGCACACAACCCAGGTACTTATAACCAGGTTGACACAGAAACAAGCCCTTATACAAATGTAACAAATTCTGTATCATACCACAACAAATCTAATCATCATACAAGCTTACAAAAATACAAATTACACACTACAAAATACAAAATCCAATTTTCCAAAATCCAATATGGTATACAACCAACACATGCAATTTTCCTATATCCACAAAGGTATGTATTTTTTCTTCTTCCGGTGCAACAGGTATGTATCATCTGTATATTACATAAGATTCTTTTTTATAATTTTTCTTTTCCTTCACAGGTGTCTGGTAGAAAAGGAATATGATCATTTCAGTTCTTTCTTCAGTTTCTTCTCAAACCCTTAAACTGCAAGTTGGTATATCCTCTCCAATATTTTCACATATCTCCCATGGGTAGCGTTAGTTTCATATTATCTGCCAGCAAGTGGTTAGTGTACTTCCATATACTTCTAGGTTCCCTCCTGGGATACCTCAGGAGTGGTATAATATAGAATTTGTTACATTTGTATGAGAGCTTGTTTCTGTGTCAACTTGGTTGTAACTATTGTATACACAGACGTGTCTATTGCTGCTAACATCCAGGTACTAGCTGGAGATCTCCCACTATTACGACTGATCTCCAGGCAAAAGAGATCAGTTCCCATGGAGGAAATGGCCGCTATGGCAATTGGACTCGATGACATTGAAGTACCTCCCCTCCCCAAACACCACCCTTCTCAGGCTCTGCCCCAAAAATCTCCAAGTAGTTCCCGACCCGGATAGGGTTGCCAACCTCTAGGTACTAGCTGGAGATATCCTGCTATTACAACTGATCTCCAACCAATAGAGATCAGTTCACCTGGAGAAAATGGTCGCTTTGGCATTTGAACTCTCTGGTATTGAAGTCCCTCCCCAAACCCCACCCTCCTCAGTCTCTGCCCTCAAAATCTCCAGGTATTTCCTAAAGCAGAGCTGGCAACCCTAAACCCAGAGCTAGCAACCCTAGGCCCTATCCTTTCAAGTAAACTTGGATGCCAATCTAGTCCAGGTGCACAATACTGCACAGGTTATGTGACCTCTGTTCTCCTCTTTGCTACCACCCCTTTGCAAGCACCAGCAGTTTATCATGCAATGTACTAGGTGGCTGCCGCCTGAGAGCATGTAGCTTCTATGCAACGCCTGCTGCAGATGAAGGAAAGCTGGGAACTCCTGAGTGGACAGAATTAATAGCATCTACATACATTTTATCCAGATTTGACAACATATATTTAAAAAACACGCACTGTTTTAAAATGTCCATTTTTCAGAACTGGGTGGTAGCATCTCTTTTTGCCAGTTATAACATCCAGAGAGAGTCAGGATGTTTCGAAAACAATATTTTTTTTCTTGTTTAAGACATATTTTAGTAGTTGATTTGGAAATATATTATGCTGTTTTTAGGGGTACTATAATGTATGATTCTGGCACTCATGATTCACTAGGAAGTGAGAGAGAGAGAGAGAGAGAGAGAGACTTTTCTGAAATGCAGAGAGTTTATTTGCAATGACTATTGTTCGTTCTTTAAAAAACTGCATGGCTCTGTATCCTATATTAAACACTATATTTCAATAATCCATGCCACTGTTTACATACCAACTTAGTTTTAATTCATTGTAAATCCATTTGTTCTATGATTCACTTCTAAAAATAATTACTGATATGATCCATACTAGCACATGATCCATATTAGCACAGATGTGGAATAGATGTGTGATGAGACCCTCCTTCCAGCCACTCCCTGCATGTTAGGCCATTGTGGGGATTGAGAAGTCTAAGTGCACATCATTTATCTCTATTGAGCCCACTGCTATTCCCTTTCAGCCCACCACATTTTGAGTAAGGGTACCAAGATTCTCTTGAGAGGAGGAGAAGAAGGAAAAGGAGGTTTTCTTCCCCTCCCCACAACAGACACTCTGTGAGGTAGGTGGGGCTGAGAGAGCTCTAAGAGAGCTGTGACTAGCCCAAGGTTACCCAGCTGTCTTCATGTGTAGGAATGGGGAAACCAACCCAGTTCTCCAGATTATAGCCCACTGCTCCAAGCTACTGCTCTTAACCACTACACCACGCTGGCTCTCACCATGTAGGCACCCTACTGAACCTAAGCACTGCTGCACTCATGCTAATATGGATTGTGAGCCATGATTTTCAATAAATATGCATGCTTAGCACATTCTCCTGATTTATGCAGGAAAATGAAGTGACAAACAACACAAAACACCAACTATTACCTCCATAGTGTGGTGGGGTGCCACAAAGTAGAACGACTCCTTGCCCCTCTCTGACTGATACGGTGCTCCTTGTTTTGGTTTCAAAATTTTCAAGATCTTAAGGGAAACAGTTAAAAGTCTGTTAGATTTACCCATTTTCAAGCAATGGAGCCAGTGCTGTTATCCATACTATGGTCACAGTCAACATATCCCCCCTCATCTTGTTTATGGTGTCCTTTTGACTATAAGCAGCCCAACCTTTCAAAAATATACTGTGAATTCTGTTATGGAGGGAAATTGTAGCTAGGCATTTATACAATGAGAAAACATTTATTTATTTATTTATTTTAAATGTATGCTGTCTGGTTGAATGCTTACTTTTTTTTAAGGAAATGAAGATTAAAAAAAAAAGTTTTGTCCTGTCACACCTGTTGTGAACATTCTGCCAAAGTCATGGGAGGACATGCTCAGAATTGCAGTAAGGGCACACACAAAAATGTTTGTACATTGTCATGGCCGGGGACAAGAGATGGCCTCAGAGAGAACAGTTCCATCTGTGGGTTCTAAGCCCATTCAGTGCCCAAGCCCTGCTCCAGCGCTAACCTCATCATCAGTTATTTGTGCCCTTTGGGCTTTCCATTTCTGAGGGACCTCTAGGCTTTCAGAGACCTCTCATCCAGATGCTAGGATGGCTACCTCCAGGTGTCTTGCCATTACTCTGTCACAGTGCTCCTACTGCCTTTGGGCAGTTTGCTTTGGGAGCAGGGACAAAAACTTGCTTGCCCTTCCCTCCTCCCAGAAGCAAGAAAAATTTCAAGTCGGGCAAGCACTAAGCCAACATTCCCCCCTGTGCAGTAGCCCCAATCCCCCTGTGCAATAGCCTCAATCCAAAGTAAGGCCACACAAGTCTGTTTTAAAAAAAAACAAAAACAAAAACAGTTCATTCATGTCTCCTAGCCTCTAAGAACAAGACAGGAGAAGACAATTAAGCCAGTGAAGTCCAGTGTCCTTGACCTTCCAGAAAAGCTTCATTTGATGGAGAAGAGGGCTGTCAGGGTTTTAAAAGAAAAGTTCCACTAAGGGAATAAAATGAATAGTGCTAATATAGTGAAAATATATTTTGCTTTGTTTTTACAGAACTTCATATAATGAGGATACACACTGACAGTACTTTCCCAACAAGAAACTGGTGCATTTCGACATTTGTCAATTTAAGGCCATCACCTCCCCGACCAATTTGTTGTGGTGGTTTTGCTGTCAAGTTGTAACTGATTTATGGCAACTCCATACGATTTTCAAGATATAGGGCTGCCAACCTCCAGGTACTAGCTGGAGATCTCCTGCGATTACAACTGATCTCCATTGAAGTCCCTTTCCTCCCCAAACCCAGCTCTCCTCAGGCTCCAGCCCCAAAACCTCCAACCGGTGGTGAAGAGGGACCTGGCAACCCTATCAGGGTAGGAGATGTTCAGAAGTGGCTTGCCATTGTCTACTTCTGCATAGCAACCCTGGACTTCCTTGGTGGTCTCTCATCCAAATACTGGCCAAGGGCTGCCCAGCTTAGCTTTGAGATTGAATGAGATTGGGCTATCTATTTCAGGAGCCTCCAGTCTATATAGATCACATTTTTAAAGCCACTTCATTAAGAATATGTTGGGGGCAGGTACAAGAGGGAGGGGATGAATCAGAGAGTGTCATAATCCTGACTACCTATACTGCAATATGGTAAATATGGGAGTATTAGAATTCCTATCGTATATTCTGTGTTCCGCTTTACTTAGCAGTTGAAATCAGAGGTGAAAGCTAGACTCCTAGCAGTCAAAATCATTAACCAGCTTCTATTACTCACCCAAGTGTTAATGTTGGGGTGTGAGCTTTTTAAACTAAATCTGTATGATTATCTACAATACTGGCACCAGGATACTACATCTCTTACTAGTATTGTAGTCCCTGGAACAATGCTGTAATGTAGCATGGCATAAACTAATAAAGTCTAATATATATTTTTCGTCAAGAAGTGCACAGAGGAGATCAGGTGTTTGGAATGGATTGCAATTGCTAATAGACATTTAAAGAACAGCAGCCTTATTTCACAGATGGTATATTCTCTAACTGTGATACTTTCTGCAGAAATGTATGAATAAGTTATCACTTGACTCCCCATAATTCTTTCCTTCCTGCGCCGGCATTTGTCTCACTTTGTGAAAATCAACTTGCTTCACGCTGCATTTTGCTATCAGCTCCAATTGCCTTCCAATTGCACTCTTCCCCTCCCCTCTCATTCTCCTCCATCATTGCATTCTGGCATATGACTATTGGCATGGCGCAGCTAATCAGTCAGCTCTGTAACGATCTCATGTCGATTGGGCAGGATGCTCAGGTGTGAATGTGATCCTTCTGAGTGTGGCACAGAGAAGACGGGGCTCAGCTGCACGTGGTGGCAAGTCATCATCGTCCGCAGGAAACATTTGCGGACCACAGCAAGCATCCGCTCGGCTTATGGCAAGGAAAACATATGTTTGTCTGTGTTAACCGAATTAGATTTTCGCGAGAACATTACGGATATACACTGAAACATATGGGGATATTTCTAGAGAATGGTGGGAAGCAGGTTGACAGAACAGGCAAGATGTTCAGCTGGTGCCACTGAACCTTGCCAACTCTTGCAATTTCACTCAAGACTTTGGTAATAAACATTGTTTCTTTTAAAGCAAGAGGATGAGTTTTCATTCCAGGACAGCACTCAAGGAGTTGACAATGAAAGTAAAGTAGAGGCCCCTAGCGTGGTGCCTTGGCACCATGATGTCTGCCAAAAACTTTTCTGGTACCTGCCTATTGTTTTTAGAAAGTGGGTAGGGCTTTTGCCCAGCAAAGCTTGTTTGGCCATTGGTGATATGAATAGCAGCAAAGAATTTTAAAAAACATTGCTTCAGCAGCAGCTGCCACCACAGAGCAAGGCTATTCACTGTATGGAACAAAGTATTTTTAAACAATATGTTCATTTTAAAAGGCATCCTGTTATATAGAGTGTCTGCCTAAAATGCTGAAGAGTTACTGTTAGAATTATGCATAACCGCAGTCCCTGAAATTGGGGGGCCGTGTTCACTAGGGTTGCCAGCTCCGGGTTGGAAAATACTTGGAGATTTGAGGGGCAGAGCCTGAGGAGGGCAGGGTTTGGGGAGGGGAGAGATTGAAATGCCATAGACTCCAGTTGCCAAAGCAGCCATTTTCTCCAGCTGAAGTGATCTCCATCGGCTGGAGATCAGTTGTAATAGCAGGAGATCTCCAGCTAGTACCTGGAGGTTGACAACCACTAGGGTTCACTCTGCCTCCTGCAGCAGCCATATTGTGATTGCACCCACCACTCTGTGTCAGATTTCCAAAGATGCCTGCAGGCTCAAAAAGAATGGGAATCCTGAGGTAAAGGACAATTGGCAGGTATGGAATCTTTCTCCTGGCTACCAGAAATACCAAACAAGAACAGAAATCACAGTGGACACTTCTGAAAAGAAGGAGTCCCCACTGGGCATTGGACCATATAGTTTGCACCAGCAACTGATGTCCCATGTTTATTCTCAGGGTTATTGTTTTTTTCATATTGCAAAAGCAGCTGACATGCCACCTGCACCCCACACCAATTATTTTGTGACGGAAAAAGAATAGGAAAGTGAAAGGAAAGTGAGAATGAATAGACACAAACAGAATGGAAGGAAAATAAAGCCCAGAAGAAAGAGACGAGGAAATTGGGAAAAAGAAACTCAGAGAGGGAATAAAAAAAAAAAAGTTCCTTGGGAAGAAGGGGTAAGGGAATTAGCTTGTCTGCCTTCCCTGTGTGGGTACTAGGGTTGCCAGGCTGAGCCTACAACCAGCAGGAGGGTCGGGGTGAGGACATGGGGTTGGAGGGCCATTAAACCAAACAAAAATCAGAAAACTCAAGAAAAACAGTCTCCCATAGGAAAGGTATTCTTGCCATTTATTAAAGGAGTCACTGATAGGATGGAGAAACTTTTGAAAAAACATAACCTACAAACAGTGTTTAAACCCACCAAGAAAATACAACAAATGCTACGATCAGCAAAAGACAAAAGAGACCCCCTCACCTCTGCAGGAGTATATCGTATACCTTGCAGCTGTGGAGAAGTTTACATCGGGACCACAAAACGCAGCATACAAACAAGGATAAAAGAACATGAAAGATACTGCAGACTTGGCCAACCTGAGAAATCAGCAGTGGCTGAACATGGACTGACACAAACAGGACACAGGGTCTTATTCCAAGACACTGAAAGACTGGACAATTCTACCAACTATTTTGTCAGATTGCACAGAGAAGCCATTGAAATTCATAAACATCAGCACAACTTTAACAGAAAAGAGGAGAGTTTAAGAATGAATAAGGTTTGGCTTCCTGCCCTGAAAAACCTCCAGACAAAGACAACATTCAACAATAGCCATACAGATTAGCTTTGGATTACACACATTAACAGATCACTTCAGGATACAATGGTTCCATATTAACATACCATACCCTCATTAGCACATTATCTTGATACTTACAGGACAATACTTTTGCAGGACAATACTCAGCTCAAACCCAACCCCTTTCTGACTATATATTACTCTTCCTACACCCTTGACACTGAGAGACACTGTCCTTCAGTGTTACTACTCTGAAGATGCCTGCCACAGTTGCTGGCGAAACGTCAGGAAAGAAAATTCCAAGACCACGGTTACACAGCCCGGATAACCTACAAGAACCAATGAACTCTGACCGTGAAAGCCTTCGACAATGTTTTGAAATATATTGAACAGATTAGAGGTTACAGTGAGGGGGGAAAGTATTTGATCCCCTGCTAAATTTGCCCGTTTGCCCTCTGACGAAGAAATGACCAATCCATAATTTTAATGGTAGGTTTATTGTAGCTGTGAGAGACAGAATAACAACAGGAAAAACCCCAGAAACCCAGAAGACAAAAGTCAGAGATTGATGTGCATTATAATGAGTGAAATAAGTATTGGATCCCCTATCAACCAGCCAGATTAGGGTTAGGGTTCTGCTGTCGACAGAAGCAATCAATCCATCAGATTCCAAACTAGCCACCATGACCAAGACCAAAGAGCTGTCCAAGGATGTCAGGGACAAGATTGTAGACCTGCACAAGGCTGGAGTTGGCTACAAGACTATTGCCAAGCAGCTTGGTGAGAAGGTGACAACCCTAACCCTAACTGTCAACCTCCCTCGGTCTGGGGCTCCATGCAAGATCTCATCTAGTGGAGTTGCAATGATCATGAGAACGGTGATGAAGTAGCCCAGAACTACACGGGGGCGACTTGTCAATGATCTCAGGGCAGCTGGGACCATAGTCACCATGAAAACAGTTGGTAGCACACTACGCCGTGAGAGCCCGCAAGGTCCCCTTGCTCAAGACAGCACATGTACAGGCCCGTCTACAGTTTGCCAATGCACATCTGAATGACCCAGAGGAGAACTGGGTGAAAGTGTTGTGGTCAGATGAGACCAAAATCGAGCTCTTTGGCATCAACTCGCCGTGTTTGGAGGAGGAGGAATGCTGCCTACGACCCCAAGAACACCATCCCCACCGTCCAACATGGAGGGGGACATATTATGCTTTGGGGGTGTTTTTCTGCTAAGGGGACAGGACACCTTCACCGCATCAAAGGGATGATGGACAGGAGCATGTATCATCAAATCTTGGGGAGCCCCTCCTTCCCTCAGCCAGGGCATTGAAAATGGGTCGAGGATGGGTATTCCAGCATGACAATGACCCAAAACACACGGCCAAGGCAACAAAGGAGTGGCTCAAGAAGCAGCACATTAAGGTCCTGGAGTGGCCTAGCCAGTCTCCAGACCTTAATCCCATCGAAAATCTGTGGAGGGAGCTGAAGGTTCGAGTAGCTACACATCAGCCTCAAAATCTTACTGACTTGGAGAGGATCTGCAAAGAGGAGTGGGACAAAATACCTCCTGAGATGTGTGCAGACCTGGTGGCCACCTACGAGAAACGTCTGACTGCTGTAATTGCCAACAAGGGTTTTGCCACCAAGTACTAAGTCATCTTTTGCAAAGGGGTCAAATATTTATTTCACTCATTATAATGCACATCAATCTCTGACTTTTGTCTTCCGGGTTTCTGGGGGTTTTCCTGTTGTTATTCTGTCTCTCACAGCTACAATAGACCTACCATTAAAATTATGAAGTGGTCATTTCTTCGTCAGAGGGCAAACGGGCAAATTTAGCAGGGGATCAAATACTTTCCCCCCTCACTGTATAAGATTCTTGTGCAACCATTGTGTACTGTTGAATGACCTTAAAGGCCTAGAGGAAAATGATTTGGAAATTGTAATTAATCTGTTGACAGCTTCTAAGATTACAATCATCTGTGATTAGAAAAAAATCTTTTTCGCCCTGTCTCCAAATGGCTTTTTAAAATATGGGATACATTCAAGTTGTCAAAAACTGCACTTTATATATAAATCCAGCAATAAAAATTATGTGGAATACATTTATTTATAAACGCGCTTTGTTCAAATTATGCTGATGTCATGATAACTCTTAATTCTTTATTAAAGTTCTGAAGTTTGAGTATTTAAAATGTTTAAGCGTACACCAGAATTTTTTTATATTCTTTAAAACTTAAGGGGAAGGTCTTGGTCTCTGTGACCTATTTGTTGGCAACAGGTTGGCCACTGTGAAACAAAATATTGGACTAGTTGGACCACTGGTCTTATTGAGCAGGGCTATTCATATGTTTGTACATTCCTAATGATATCATCAGGCCTGCAACAAGCTCAAAATGAGCCCCAAAACTGTAAATTGGTGGATAGATTGGAGAATCAGTTCATTCTTCAGAATGATAATATCTTTAGAAAACATATTGTCCTATACAAAGTATCTAGATGATATATTCCTCATTTGGACAGGCTTTGAAGAACTACACCACCAATTTGGCCAACCCATCAACACTATACACTATATTATTAAATTTGAAATGCAATCTGATAAATCTTAGAAATCCAGTCCTAATTTTTTAGATGTAGTGGTAAGAAGATAGACTGATGTGTAGAAGAAGCCGACAGATGTCAACTCATTTTTAGCTGGTGACAGTTTTCATCCTCACCATTTTAAAAGAAACCTGCCATCTCAAATATAACTAGGAGTAAATTTCCCACATTTCAAAATGTGCTTGCATTAACAATCACCCAGGAGTCTTCTGTATTTCTGTGAAACCCTGTTATTATTTAACAGCTTATAGGCTACACCATACTTTTTAACTATAAGCACAACATATTGATTCGATCTTAGTTTAGCAAATTGCTGAATCTCTTCAGCACATCAGTTACCACAAAATCCGAGGGATTTCAGTGTCGGACTAAATAAAGTCAGCCAGTCTCATGAGTGTTTTATTAAATCAAGTAGCATAGTTAAGAGAAATTCTGTTAATTCCTCTTTACCCAATTTCTCCTTTAAATCCAACCACCTATTGCTTTCCCTCCTTTTAGGAATTTGGAGACATCTTCAAATCAATTCTATTTTTGATCAAAAGAGAAATTCAAAGAGAGGAGAGGTAGGAAGGAAGGTTCTGCAAAATTTCAGAATTCACTCTCCATATGCTCAGAGGCAGGCAAGGTCTTTTCGGACATTCCTATCCTCCTGCTAGAGCACCATGCTGTTGTGTGTTATGTAAAAAAATCCATCATCCAAGGGCTGAAGTTACAAAAGGGGCACAAGAGGTATAACAGAAAACTGCACTGAGAAATCAAAGATAAATTTCTCTTTTGAAAGTGAAAAAGTCAATAAGAGGAATCGATGGTTATTCTGAAAGTGAATTCAGAAAAAAAAAGAAATTGCATTTCCCATAAGAACACTAAAAACAGGATAAGTATATCAAACTATAATGGAAAATCAAGTAAATCATTGAGGAGCAATGGACTACAGAGAACACAAGTCTGATGGTGTTAGCTGGTGAAAACTGAAAAGCCTGGAGAAGAGTGAATATATTATCTTGGCTTTAAAAGTGAAAGAAGGAAGAGTCAGAGAATTACTGACTGATTAACTGTACTTTGGTACAAAAAGAAAAAATAAGACCATTTAAAAGAAATGGTTTAAGAACAAAACACCAGTCTATATAACCCCACATTAACCCTGCTTAAAGATGTGGCAAATCCTCATAAGAATTAGACAGAAATAGTCCAAATAGAGCCCTCACCCCTTTAAAAAAAGGAAGAAAGAAAAGTAATGATCTTGAATTGAGTAGGTTCTGCAGAGAAGGTGAAACCGGGGACCATCATATGCCAATAAGGGAGTCCCTATAAAAATGCCTACTCTGTTTCCTACAGGCAAGCTTCTATAATCTGCAGAATCCGAATGGATGGGAGAGTGTCATTAGGAGGCAAATTTTAATAAAATCACTGAATAAAGTCTTTTAAAGAGGATGTGTGTGGCCTCAGCAAGACCTTTCCCATCACTGTGCCAAAACATGAGGCATTTTAACAATGGACTGTATTCCCCTTGCATCCATATGCCTAAGCAAAAGGACACAGACTGTACAGATGCCAGAAATATCGACAGAGGAAACCTTTGGTAGACAGAGCTACAGGACTTCACGGGCGCTCTGACTTTCTATATCAGCAACAGGAAAGACCTGTGAGCTACAACACTGGATTATAGATGGTGACCTACACACATGAACCCATGAAGCTGCCTTATACTGAATCATACCCTTGGTCCATCAAAGTCAGTATTGTCTATTCAGACTGGCAGTGGCTCTCCAGGGTCTCAGGCCAAGGTTTTTCACATCACCTACTTGCCTAGTCCCTTTAACTGTAGGCGATGAGGATTGAACCGGGGACTTTCTGCAGGCCAAGCAGATGCTATACCACTGAGCCACAGCCCCTCCCCAAAGGATGATGTAATAAGACAGTTCTTCCTTATCTCGAAAAGATGAATCCCTCATGAAATAAATAATGCAGAAAAGGGGATCCTTGCAGGTAAGTACTCCCCTGCCATTTCCCCCCATATAGTAGTTTAATAAAAATTAATTTATAGCAGTCATAGACCATAGTAGTTTGGCAGTGGAGCCCATCCACATTTGAAAGAAAGGGGGGAGTGATTACTCCACATTGATTTAAAAAAAACCAGCAACAAACTTCTGTAATCTTTTGTGTGTGTTGTACCAAAAATAAAACGAAAGACTCTGGTGGATACCGTGGATATTACATTCAACAATTTATTGCCATCAAGGACAGTAAAAAGAACTTTACCACACTGCAAATAAAGAGGCTGCTTTTAACCTTCAAAAATATTAAATTTTATCAATAAAATCTAACTGCTCTGAGACCTATATATGCTGTCTTCATAACAATATCTCACTAATATCTATTGCTCTTCAAAGAGAAGTTTCTAGAGACTGAATTGTATAAACTTAATATAGAGTTGCTGTTGTTTAATTTATAGGGGAAATGTTCTATGCGTTGCCAAAGTTCCAGCCAAGCATCCTGAATCTTAATTGGGACCTCCATATTACATTTAACTGAAGTTCAACCATGCTCAAGGCTTCCTCTTCAGAACTACCTATGTAGTTCTAAATATGGTAATATGCTAAACATGCTTAAATACGCTAAATAAATATTCCTGTTCAGTGCTTCTCAAAACTTTTAATATTGATTACCACCAACACAAAGGATATTGTCATCCCGCCCCCCCACAGCCACTATTTCAAGTTTTGAGGTAAATTTTGACATAGAAAATCAAATGTTGAATTTCAAATTTGAAATTCTGCATTTAAAATATGAATATTTTAAATGTGTCTGGCTGTCCTCAGCTAGGGCCAGGGCCTTTTCTGCCTTGGCCCTGCCTGGTGGAATTCCCTTTCTAATGAGACCAGAGCCCTAAAATATATTCAGATTTTTACAGGGCTTGTAAAATGGAGTTGTTCCACCAAGCCTGCAGTTGAGGGTAGCTACGGTTATCATCAGAGCTGGCCTCCTTACAGCCTTAGAATTTCTGTACATTTTCTCATAATCATTACCGGCATCAATTCATTTCTAATGTCACTTCAGTACTGTTGTTGGAAACCCAAACAGAAGAATAAATATATATCCAAAGATCTCCACTACGTCTAAGAGAATCTGAATATTAACAAAAAGGCAGGCAAATACTAAAAGGAAATTGTCACACTATACAACTCAGGCCAGATATCTATGTCAGGCCCAGTTCCCAATGAGGTTATAAGTTGTGTTTGGACTGTACCACATTGGCTCACACAATGGAATGTTTTCTAGTAGAAAATACCAGCTTCAGTGGTTATAACAGCTACGGCCATTCCTCAAAAAGGTTGTAGTGATCACATTCACATTCAGATTACAGCAATGCAGTCTTTTTGGGGGTACCTTTGAAAATGGTCCAGAAGCTTCAAATGGCCCAAAATGTGGCAGCCAGGTTATTGTTGGGGACTGGATACAAGTATTATTATTGTTATTATTATTATTACCACTGAGCTTAAATATCTGCACAGAGATCTGTTTGTTCCCAGGCCTAGTTCAAAATGCTGGTTCTTACCTTTTAAAACTGCTTGGGCCTGTGGTATTTGAAAGATCAACTCATCTTGTATGGTCCAGCCTGCCAGTTATATCTTTTTTCTCAAGCTGGGCTGTCAACACTTCTGTCTTCAGAGATGAGTCAGTAGCAACCAGAAGTAGGGTTTATCAGTGGTGGAACCTTTTGTTTGGAATGTCTTCCTCCTTGAGGCTTGCCTGGTGCCTAAGTGAGCAATCCTGAAGGGGGGAGGAGCCTCAGGAGCCGGCGTGACCCCTATGCCGGTATAAGTGCCACTTGTACCAGCTAAGTGGGCATGGACACCGGTGCAGGGACATTAATTCCAGTGTAAGGGAGCCTCGTAGCAGCGTGAAGCTCAGGCGCCAGCGCTCCCTCATCGGCAGCATTTTTCTGGTACAAGGCCTCGCACCGGTGCTGATGGGGTTGTCCCCGGCGGTGGAGCTGACATTAATCAGCTCCCTAAGCCCTTTCAGCCTGGGAATGCCCTTTTTGCAGGCACTGAGTTACACCTGCACATAGGCAGGCATAGACCCATGGAACTCTATGGAGAGCTCCATAGGGTTTCTTCCAAAATGTATTTTCAGCTTGCTGTGCTTGGCAGAAAGCCGCTCTGGAGACAGTGTAGGGCTGCTGAAAAAAAAATCAGTAAAATTCGGATTTGGCAAAATTCAGCCCGTTTTTATTTGGGAAATGCCTAAGTCCGAAATCC
This sequence comes from Euleptes europaea, assembly GCF_029931775.1. Lineage (NCBI taxonomy): Eukaryota > Metazoa > Chordata > Lepidosauria > Squamata > Sphaerodactylidae > Euleptes > Euleptes europaea. The sequence goes on along the minus strand of NC_079312.1, from coordinate 46,126,151 downwards.
CCCATTTCGGGTCTGTGCAATTCGGCATGAGATCCGGAGTTCGGGGAAAAATTCGGCCGAATAAAGCCATTAAAAACACAATAGCTCCTTTCCCTGGCTCCGGGTGGGCATTTTTGGGGGTAGAGGTCCCAAACTTTCAGTGTAGCTTGAGGAGACCCTTCTTGCAAGAACCCCTAAGTTTTGTGAAGATTGGGTCGGGGGGGGGCTGAGATATGGGCCCCTAAAGGGATCCCCCCTCCTTAATGTGCACCTCTGACAATGGGGGTTTGCAATTAGCAGAGCTTGCCGCCCACTCCCGAAGCTCCCAGCCCCAACAAACAGCTGAGCTGGGGGGAGCAAGGGCGGGGCAGGTGCGAAGAAGTTTGCAAACCATGCAAAGCAACACGTTTGCAACCATGCAAACCATGCAGACCATGCAAAGCAGCATGTTTGCAACCATGCAAAGCAACACGTTTGCAACCATGCAAACCATGCAGACCATGCAAAGCAGCATGTTTGCAACCATGCAAAGCAACACGTGATGCCTGGGAGTTTGTAAACCATGGAAAGGGACAGAGGCACGCTAGCTAAGCATAAGGAGCAGGAGGGGGTGGAATTTCCCCTTTTACATAGGACTCGGGACCAGGAAAATGCATTCTTTAAGTCACAATTTGAAAACCAGTTTTGAGCAAGCATCAAAATAGACCTAACCGTTCTTATGAATGAGGGAAAACCTGAGGACACACAACTGAAGCCCCCCCTCAAACCAGGGAGAGAGAGACTCGAGGGGGCACACACACCCTAGGCAGAAGGGGCAAAAAACCCCTTTGGCTTCCCCCCCCACACCCACAGAAACTGCTCCCTCCCCACCCACCCACAGACTCTGCTTCCCCCCCACACACACACAGGAGAAAAATTATAGAGAAAAGCCCCAAAATGGGTCTTACTGTGGATGTCTTCTGTTCCATCTTCTTTGCACCTGCCCCGCCCTTGCTCCCCACAGCTCAGCTGTTTGTCGGGGCTGGGAGTTTTGGGCGTGGGAGGCAAGCTCTGCTAATTCCAAACCCCACTGTCAGAGATGCACATTAAGGATGGGGGGACCCCTTCCCGGCCCCATATTTTCCCCCCCGATCCAATCTTTACAAAACTTGGGGGTTGTTGCAAGAAGGGTCCTCTAAAGCTATGCTGAAAGTTTGGGGGCTCTACCCCCAAAAATGCACCCCCTGCAGCCATGGAATTGCTCGAATGTGCACACGCACCCCCCCCCAAGGGGGATCTCTCTCACACACAAACAGATACTCTCTCTTTCTCTCCCCAGGCCGCGCAGCAGCTGGGCTCATACACTCAATTGCGACTGATTGGCCAGAAGAAGACCCAACTTGGCCACCAATTGGCTGCTGGAGAATGCTGCTAGTTGCTTACTGACGGTTATGCTGCTGCGCCGAACTCTGAATTTGTTGAATTTATTCGCCGAACACCCCAAACTTGCTGAATTCGGCTCCCCGTTTTCCCGCCTTTTTTGAGTTTGGTTCCATCCAAACTAAAAACCGCCGGGACGAGCCAAATCGACAGCCCTAAGGCAGTGCAGCTACATGTTTCTGGGCACCACTTAACAACCCCCCCTTTAGAATTGGGCTGCACTTAATCTTCTGTTAGGCACCAAACAAAAATTTCCCTTTTAACCCAGGATTTCACACTGGCTCTTTGAAAATAGTTTTTAGGGTCTGCTTCTAGCCCAAGGGCTGTTTTACGGATACCATTTTAGGCTGCTTAATATTGTTTATAATAAACTTGATAATTGATCTTTTTAAATTTATTGCATTGTTTTTACTTTGTGAGGTTCTTTGAGTAAGTCTCCACAGAAGTGGTATATCTGTTTTGTAAATAAATAATTCATGTCATTGTCAAACCATAGAAAATAGTGGCCTCTAGGCTCTGCTCGTCCTTCATAAAATATTCTCAAGACCTGCTTGTTGCATCAGATTCTCCTTCTTATTGCAAAGGAATCTCCCACCACAGAAAAAATAAGCTGAACGACAGACATTTAGACTTCAAGATAAAAGAGGAAGGACTGTAGTTTTCCCTACTAGTAAAATAAGCTTACAATGCCAGCTATCATAAGTAGAATTACATTCTTCTAAATCCTTTGACTCCAACGGACTTAGACACCAGTAGCTCTGTTTAGGATTGTGTTGTCTGTGTTAAGTTGAGCAGGGAAAAAAGTTTAAGAATAGTTACAAAAAGAAATTTAATGAAAACAGTATTAAGGAATTAGTGAAATCCTAGTAAACATACATAAATAGAAAGATCTAGTTGTTTACTTTGGGATGAATAGGGTAATTGTTTTGTATGTCTTAAGTTCAAAGGATCTATTGTCAAAGGAATAGATCAGATGTATTTTCCTTTGTCTAGAAATTAAAAATTATTTTTTGCTGGGCTAATGGGGAATATAATGGATAAATAGACTGTGAGCCCAAAGGAGGACAAGTATATTAACACCTTTGCCTCATTCCTGACTCCATGGGACTGCAATAACCAGCTGGTGGTAACATTCTGGAACATATGCTCCTAATCGGATAAATAGTTGCATTCTTTGAATTACTACATTCATAAAATCTTTATCTGTGACACTGTTTTTTTGTGTTATGCAATTATTTTGCTGGTTCCATGCTTAAGAGAAATTAAATATTTATTAGGGAACTTTGTCTCTCGAGCCATGTAACAAATTAAATGTCAATACAATATCAAGCAATAGTACTGTTAGGTGTATTCTTCTGATAGGACTGAAACATATCTGTGAGTTTCCTGAAGTGACAACCTCAATCAAAACACCAAAGATATGAGAAACATACTCTAGGCAGCGACCACAACAAGGGTATCTAAATTAGAAGAAGAGTTGGTTTTTATATGCCAACTTTCTCTACCTTTTAAAGAGAATAAAATTGGCTTACAATCTCCTCCCCTTCCTCTCCCTACAACAGACATCTTGTGAGGTAGGTGGGGCTGAGAGAATTCAGAAAACTGTGACTAGCCCAAGGTCATCCAGCTGGCTTCATGTGTAGGAGTGGGGAAACCTACCCGGTTCACCAGATTACAGTCTGCCGCTCATGTGGAGGAGTGGGGAATCAAACTTGGTTCTCCAGACTAGAGTCCACAGCTTCTAACCACTACACCAGTTCTAGGACTTCCTGCTGGGGCAGCTGGGCTGAGCGCCATGTTTCCTGGACTCAAGGTTCAGTCCTCCCCCTTCAATCACCATCTAAGAAAATTATCATCACCGTAACCTTATCATCCAACATCTGAGTAAGTTGCAAGAATTCTTTTGTCTTTACCTTGAAATTGAAGCTCTGGAAGATCGTAATAATCATCAATGCAATCTGCATCTCTCTGTCCAGAATATAAGTGACTTTGTTTGTTTAAAAAGAGTATAGTTGACTGGCAGGAGCCTTATCTACTCGATCTCCACTTTGGCATAACAAACGGGACGGTTGACAGACACTCTAGCTACCAATTAGAAGCCGAGGTGTTAAAAGGGGTGGGAGCGAATGGGCTAAATTCCTCTGGAGATGACGTCTTTCCGATTCATCATAGAAAACCATCGAGATTGAAAGGGAAAGATCATACAGGAAACTAAATCGCAGGGCTTGAAGTGTGCCTTTATTGTGCAACATGCAACATATTCCTACCACTGGAAAACAAGACGGCCGAATGTCTGCGATTTAAATAATGCCCAGCCCACCCCCTTCTTTTACAATCGAGCAGAGTGTCAATAAAACTTGATGGCCCTTTACAACAGCACTAATTGTTTTACAGCGGAGAGAAGAATTTGCAGCCATTTAATCCCAGGACCTGTATAATTGATGAATAGAACCACTACAAGGTTTTGGACCCTGCCAACATATTTAAAACAGCATTTCTTGGTATTGGTGAATTGTCAGAACTATTTTCAGAAATAAACATGGGAAAGGCCGACGAGAAAATACAGGAAATGTTAACAAAACACATGGATGCCTTTACTAAACAATATGAGCAACAATCTCAACGTCTGGCTCAGTTAACCAACATATTGACTAGTCTAACTCAAACTACCAACCAGACTAGTCAGAAATTGGACATTTTGGCAAGCAAAATTACAAATATGAAATCTCAAATATCTACAATGAGAACTGATATGGGAAAAATGGATACTTCAATTAAAAAGGCAATTGAAGAACAGAAAGATATTAAAAATAAACAGATACTTCAAGGTAATCAAATTCAAGCTATACATTTCCAACAACAAAATGTTATGGACCTACTGGCTATTATGGAGGTAAAATTAAGACAATCGAACGTACGTCTTCGCAATTTTCCAGAAGCAATGGGATGTACCAGAATAACTATCATAAAATCATTGGCTGACCTGATTCATATAAGTGAACAAGATCTGGATTATGCAATAAACAAAGTATATAGAATTCCTTTACCCACCAGTTTGGAGAAGACAAAGGCAAGAGATATTATGATTTCCTTTTATGATATAAGGATGAAAGATTATATTATGCAAACCCTCTATTATAATCCTTTGTCAGTGAATGGAAATCCTCTTATCATTCTTAAGGATATCCCACGACACTTGATGATGAAGAGAAATATGTACAAAGAATTTACTGGGACATTGAAGAAGAATGGAATAAGATTCTCCTGGATCTTCCCACAGGGACTCACTTTTACCAAAAAGAGGTCAGATTTACTATCTCTTCACAGGAGGAGGTAAAAAACTTTTTGAAGAATTATGAAAAAGATCTAGCTGACCTTAACCAGGAGCCACAACATCAACAAGAAGAGGAGAAAAAGGAGTTGGCCTCGACATCTGGACAAAAAAGACAGGATATCAAAAATAACAGAAGTGTTGGAAAAACAAAAATTCACAGCAAGAACAAAACTAAAAGGAAACATGCAGTTTATGGGTGATAGAGAGAAACAGAGGGCTAAACAGGGATTTAAATGATGACTAGGGAATTTTGTATTTACTGATCTAATCCTTTTACCTTAAGAACGGTTTTGAAATAAAATCTGTTACTATATATGAAATCAATAATAAACACGCACTAATTGTAAATGAATAATTTAGAATTAACTTAGTAATCAAGCTTGATGTATTTTTCTGGATAAGAACTTCTTTGCAAAAGAATAGATAAATTTATAGCAAGATGGAGGAAGGTGAGGGGGAAGTCTCTTATTTGAATATCTTTTCATTAATAGATGAATATGCTTTTCGATGACGCTGTTAAAGTTTTTTATTGTATGATTTATGAAATGAATGTGTTGTTGAAAAGTACTAGACAGTAAAATATTTTAAAAATAATAAAAATTTTATGGAAAAAAAATAACCACTACACCAGTTCTCCCCGACATGCTAATTTTCTCCTGCATAGAGAAGCATTGTAAACTCTGCCTCAAAAAATGTCCCCACATGAGCTTCAAAAAAATCCCCATAGACTATAATAGACCCAATTTTTTTTGGTAAACCCGGAAATAAGTCAAATACTAATATTTATCGGTATTCGGCATATTTCGGGTTTACCGAAAAAATTATGCCCAATAAAAGCAAACCTGAAATTTACTGGGGTTTTTTTTTTTTTTTGCACAATCCAATTCACCAAGTTTCATTATCTGTGCAGATGATCTGAAACTGGCCGTTAACATCCAAACATGGTTATTATGAGATTCAAATACCAGCCTGAGCTTCTTGGAGGAAGGATAGTATACAAACATAACATCTAAAGATACATAAATATAAATGAACATGACTTTGCTTCCCTTTTCCCCTGCTCCCAATTTGCATGCCGTTATCCTGATGGGATTTCATTAGTAAAATAATCAGCAAATAATTTTTTGTGGATAATTAGTGTTCATCATTACACAAGACTACATTTACTCCAAAGTATCTTTCAAATCTAAATATAACAACACTTAACTGTCTTTCCAGGATGTGTGCATAGCCCAGTACACTAGCATTCAGGTGAGAAGATTGTGAAGTTCAGAATATCTGATCTGATTTAACTGCATTGATTTTCTCATTTTCTGCTTTCTACCGTATGCTACAAGTTTAAAAAAGGTTGTGACATTCTGAACAATGCCGTATTGCTTTCTGATGCTCATGCAATTTGTGTGCACTCAAAGGAAAACAACAAAATGAAGTAATCAGAGGGAAAGGAGGCTTTTATGTTTGCTGAACATTTCAGAAACTCCATTCTCTCCCCCTCCACATTAATTCTGCTGTTTTACAATGGCAGTCTAACTATATTCAGATCCTACAAACTGGCAAAAAGTTGCAGCAGAATATTTAGCAAAGCAGGTGAAGCATGTGTTTATGACTAGGAAGCACCAGAAAGATACCTTTGGCCTCTTCTACTATTTTCACATATGTTTGGAACCGTTCTATGCTTATTTTTTTTAAAAATTACTTATATCCTGCTTTTCTCCCTCATTAGGGGTCCAAAGTAGCTTTTCAATCATTCTCTCCTTTTCCACTTTCCTCACAACAGCAAACGTGTGAGGATGGGTTAGGAGGAGAGATTGTGAAGAGCCCAAGGTCACTTGGCAGGTTTCCAGGGCAGAGCATGGATTCGAACCCAGTCACTTTCCCCTCCCCATCTCTCTCCATTATTGCCAGAGTAATGCACTAGCCCTAGCTATGTACAGTTTTGCTTTGAAGAACATGTGTGTGTGCTGTCAAGTCACAGCTGACTTATGGCGACCCCATAGGGTTTTCGAGGTGGGAGACGTCCGAAGGTGGTTTGACATTGTCTGCCTTAGCATCACCACCTGGTAGTCCTTGGAAGTCACCCATCCGAATTCTAATCAGGGCTGACCCTGCTTAGCTTCTGAGATCTGATGAGATCATACCAGCCAGCAAAAGCAGCAGCTGCAATGGATTCCAGTCCTTGTGCTGGCCTGAAAAACCAAACTGTTCTCTTGCCCAGCACCAAAATTTGTACGTATCCTATGAGCCACAGAACCTCATAGACTGTAAGACAACATGGATTGGAGAATTTGTTTACTGGTTAATCTCCTATCTAACTAGTGCATTTTCATCTTATCCTTTCACCAAGAAGCTCAGGACTGAGTACGTGGTTCTCCCTATCCCCATTTTATCACAACAGAAGAGAGAGAAAGACTGTTCCAAGGTCACCCAGAAGACTTCATAGCATAGTGGGGATTTGAACATGCAGCATAGCAGTCACTGCATCATAATGGCATGTCTACTTGCTCACCAAACAAAGAAAGAGAAAAAGATGAGTAACCAGAACTGGGTCAGCTCTACTTTCTTCTGTGGGCTAAGAATTCCTTTAATTGACTTCCTAGTTCTTCACTATAGGCACTAAGATGGCAGCTAATTATTCCAAACTACTCCAGTTATCTAAGTAGATTCCTGTTCTTCAATGATCTTACAATGAAGACTAAAGAGAGCTGACAGAGCCCCCGGAGTACCAAAAACAATAACAAAGACAACCCTAATACAGAATACATGGTCCAACGGCCTAGTTTTAGGGCTGGACAATCAAGCCTCAGTGATTCACATCCTAGGTAAAAAGCCATCAAGCCCCAGTGATTCACAGCCTAGGTAAAAAGCTTTGGCCGTAGTGACCCAAAGCCCAGCTGCAAAGTTTTAAATCTGTGCCCTGGAATCCCATGTCCTAAGCATGAGCCAACTAATACATAACAACCCACAGTCTGGACAGGCTGCCTTAAATTTAGGCCACAGTGGTTTGATGCCTAGCTAGGAGGCTAAGCAGATGAAGTGCTTAGCCCCAATTCCACAAGGGGCTACATTATGCAACTTTCTGTTTCCTTCCTTTCTTCAACCCCTGGAGAAAAGGATATTAGATGTATTAAAGCAAATTGGAAAGACAGTCTAATGGAATGGGCTAATTAACATCATGAGAAAAGATGGTAAACTGTAAGTTGAGAACACAGTCCAAACCAGCATAGAAAATCTCAAAAGTATTTGACGTTTGCCACAGAAACAATATTGGATGTGGGGAGGGGTCACAGAAAACAACACTTGTTCATTTATATTAAAATATATTAAGAATCTGGTTGACTATGTTTTCTGTGTTAAAAGTACACCAAGATTTTAACCATGTAACTGATGTATATTAAGTGATATGGCAAACAGCATGTGAAGACTGCTGATAAGGGATAAAAAAGAGGAACTCATATAAAAGTGAGAACGTGGATTGATGTATGTTAGGACAAAATCTGACTACCAGGTAAAAGCTATTCATAAACTTTGGGTCTGGATAAAAAAAAAAGTATAAAAAGCCAGAGAACTGGAGACAGAACACAGTAGACAGGATCCACACCAGCACCTGTCAGATGAAGAAATACGCTTACATCAACCTGGGTCATCAATAGCCTCTGTCTTCTGCTAGTTAATCAAGAACAATAGTCTACAGATGAAAATTATCGCAGAAGAATGAAAATGCCCATTTTGTCCAGATCAAGTAGACTCCCTAACCCACATTGTGTTAGCATGCCCACAAAATAATACAGGACAAAATAAACAGCTAAAGGCACTTTCTAAGAAGCTGATACTGTGTTATCTGCTGTCAAGTAGATCAGTCAATTGCGTGAGAGATGTGGCAACTTTTCTCTTTATAGTGTCAAGGAAAAATTAAATTTCGTTTCTCCCTGTTAAAAAGTGTGAAATGTTAGATGACTAGCCACTGGCTGTTAAATCTAGGGAAAGAGTCTATAGATGAAACTGGGCATTAAGTTTGTATTTATTTGATAATTGGGCAAGAACTAGATTTGCTATGCAAATAGTCCAAACTGATAATAACCAAGGTGTGTAGGGAACAAACAAGGGTTGATATGAAAAATAAAGAATGTAGTACTCCATCTGGTTTTGTTCTGTGGGCAGTGTAACCCACCACAGCTAAAAACATTCTTGAGTAAGGAATGTCAGCTGGACTCCACCAAAAGAGTGGAGGTCAGTAGTTTGTTGCAAGAGACATTGTGCTTGAAGGAAAAAACAAAATTGGAACAGAGAGGCAGCTATGAAGCTGGCTCTGGTAACCCTTGGTGCTTTGAAGCCATGAGCAAGAAGAAAACTCAGCTAAGCATGATCCATGGCCTTTGACAACTTCTTTCTTTTATCTGTTTCCTTCTGCTGTCATCATGGGCTGCACAAAGGTAAACTCTGGCCTAAAGCTAAGCAGACGTCTGACACTTGAACCTGTGACTCTTTGTAACAGAAGCAACAAAAAGACCTGCTCTAGGGAGGAAGCAGGAATTGCTTCCTAGTCCTCAGCCAATTTCTTTAAATGAGCCTGCCTTCTGGTGAATGGAGAGGAGATCAGCCAGTGTTTCAGTGACAAGTAAAAGAACTCCATATTCTCAGTGCTCTATCAGCATGAGCTGATAAAGATCTTTTTTTCTTAGTTGTAAAACACAAAATGAAGTTTCATTTTGTATAAAAGGTAAAGCTATTCCCCCTGTACAAGCACCAGGTCATTAATGACATTTACTAGGCAGACAATGTTTATGGGGTAGTTTGCCAGTGCTTTCCTCAGGTGCCTACACTTTACCCCCAGTAAGCTGGGTACTCATTTTACAGACCTCAGAAGGATGGAAGGCTGAGTCAACCTTGAGCCGGCTACGTGAAACTGACTTCTGCTGGGATCGAACTCAGGTCATGGGCAGAGCTTTGACTGCAGTACTGCAGCTTACCACTCTGCACCACAGGGCTCCTTTCATTTTGTATATGCTACTATATACAATCTGCATCTCATCATACACCTGTAACAGGCAAACAACAAAGTAATATGTCAGGGCACACACACCACCAATGTTCCCTGCAGGTCTTCTGATCCTTTTGTATGGATCCAGTCTACCCTGAGCATGCCTGCAAGCACTACACCTTATTTCTGGACAAAGGGAGTGAAAATTATTATGGGCCTTCATTGGCTTTCCTGAGGAGTAATTAGCAACAGGCTTCAATAGAGTTCTTCTCGGTGAGGAATGTTTGTGCTTACTTTGCAAGCCGACCCATTGAAATCTCTCCCTGAGATGCCAAACAAAAGTTCCTTTATTAACAACTCCAGCCCTCTTTACAACAGGAGGGAAAGCTGTTTACAATGTGGACAATTTATAAGTGTGAAAGGGCTGTCTGTCTCTGGGGTATTGCTTTCCTGTGAAGCCCATTAATCTTGTATGTGAATTAAAGCCGCTTGCCAATATTGCTTGAAATTAACAAGCTAAAATCACAGTTGGTGACAGACAAGTGACTTTCATGTGGCAATGGAAGTGAACTGAGTTAAATAGGAACCATCATCCCTTCCTCTGATTAGTGATGGAGCCTGAGACAAAGTGATTTGCATGTATTAGAAGGAAACTCATTTCACATCCCTGACAAATTGGTTATTTTAAATAATATTTGGTCTGCTCTTTTCACCCTCCATGAATAGTTATGAGTGGTATTTTTTGTTGCATGCTTATTCTTCTTCCCAGCCCTGCTGATCTCTCACAATACCATTTTCCTTTACTCCTTATTATCTGGGAAGTATACATAGATTTTACACCACAGTTTGATTTAACAAAGGGTTTGATAGCTGTCCATCAAAGTGCACATGGGGCTACATATTGGGGAGCATGTTTATTATATGACTGCTGTGATTATCACGTGATTTTTATTTTTTTTATTAAAATTTTATATTTTGCTTTTCTCCAGGGATTCAGCACAGCTAACAAAATGCTAATGTGGCAAAAAATATGCAACAAAAGCATGAAAACATAGCCATTCAGCATTATTAAAACATAGCTGTCCAGAAATAAAATAATTTCCTTTAACAACCTCAGTAGTAGGGCTGTTGATTCAGTTCAGACCGAACCAAAAAACAGCCAAATTCCCCCCGATTCGGCTGTTTTTCGATTCGGATGAACCAAACTCAAAAAAGGCGGGAAACGGGGGAGCCGAATTTGCCTACTTTGGGGGTTCGGTGAATACATTCGGCAGATTCGGCCTCCCCTGCGTCTTCATGGGGCTTCCATGAAGGCGCGGGGAGGGGGCCCTTTAAACAGGTCTGCGCCTCCCAGCTCCCAGCTGGGAGGCGCAGATCTGTTTAAAGGGCCCCTCATGCAGAGAGCGCAGAGGGGCTTGAACACCCCCCCCGCCAGCCTTGCCAGGAGTCCCGGCAGGGCTGGGGGGGGGTCTGGAAACCTTCTGCGCTGCCTGCGCAGACAGCGCAGAGGGGCTTGCCAGCCCCCTGCCAGCCTTGCCGGGAGTCCCGGCAGGGCTTGGGGGGGGGGGTCTGGAAACCCTCTGTGCTGCCTGCTCAGACAGGGCAGAGGGACTTGCCAGCCCCCCGCCAGCCTTGCCGGGAGTCCCGGCAGGGCTCGGGGGGGGGTCTTGAAACCCTCTGTGCTGCCTGCGCAGACAGCGCAGAGGGGCTTGCCAGCCCCCCGCCAGCTTTGCCGGGAGTCTCAGCAGGACTGGGGGGGGGGTCTTTAAACCCTCTGCGCTGCCTGCGCAGACAGCGCAGAGGGGCTTGTTGGGGGGCAGATCTGATTGAAGACTCCCACCGAGCACCTCCAGGGAAGTTCCCTGGAGGTGTGCAGGGGGGCCTTTAAATAGATCTGTGCCTCCCAGCCGGAAGGCACAGATCTATTTATAGGGCCCCCCGCGCACCTCCAGGGAAGCTCCCTGAAGGCGCGCGGGGGGTCTTCAAACCCCTCTGCGCTCTCTGCGCAGAGAGTGCAGAGACACTTTACAGCCCCCCACCTGCCTTCCCGGGAGTCCTGGGAGGGGGGGCGCGGGTCTTTAAATCCCTCTGTGCTGCCTGCGCAGACAGCGCAGAGGGGCTTGTTTAAAGGCCCCCCCGCGCACCTTCAGGGGCTTCCCTGAAGGCACGTGGGGGGCCCTTTAAACAAGCTGGGAGGCGCAGATCTGTTTAAAGCCCCCCCCCCCCCCGCGCCTGTCAGGCCGGTATCTCAGTTGATTTGTTAACTTTCATTTTCCCACTGACCAGACTCAAGGACGTTGTGCATACCTAACTCCGTTTGAACCTCTGGGAACTCAGCTCTGTTTGTGATTTGTAATCTCTGCCTTTTTCTATGCTTTTATATTAACAAGTTCAAGCCAGCAAGCCTCATTGCTGTCACCTTCTTCTATGCTCTGTTAACCTATTTAACCAGTAAAAACCAGCTTCTTTGGACCTCACTGTCTTTGATGTGGTTTTTGGTTCGATTGGGCCAAGGGCTTACATTGTGACAGCAATCTCTCTTCTTGCTTCTGTCAGGCTGGAGCCCTGGAGGGTTCGCCTGCCACAAAAGGATAATAAAGTTAATAAAGAGTTAAATATTTGGAGGACAGGCCGTCTGCCTCTTGGGGAAGTTTGGGAAGAAGAACCAGGAGTTGTTTGCTATAAGCGCTATGTAAAGGTTAAAAATATTTTAAAGCATTAAAATAGCACAATGGCATTTCCCAGGGTTGATATCTGTAACCACAAATCAGATGCATTTCGATCTACTGGGCCTTCATCAGTGGTCAATTAAAACCTATGTTAAGCCTGCACACATTTACAGAAATAAATACATATACAAACAGTTTAAATCAAACCAGGCATGTGTATAGGTTTTAAAATCTATTACCAATCAACCTACTAGGTTGATAACTGCACACATCGTATATGAGAGACATATACAAACCAGTATCACAACTAGAACCAATCTGACCAGATGTTTGAGTAATTGGTAACAGATTTTACAACCTATACACATGCCTGGTTTGATTTAAACTGTTGGTGTATATATTTATTTCTGTAAATGTGTGCAGGCTTAACAAGGGGTTTTAATTGACCACTGATGAAGGCCCAATTGGCTGAAATGCGTCTGCTTTGTGGTTACAGATATCAACCTTAAGAAATGCCATTGTGCTATTTTAATGTTTTTAAATATTTTTAACCTTTACATAGCGCTTCGAATAAAAATTATATCTATATCCTTTCTCCCCAGACTTGGGTATTCCCCCTTTTTTCTTCCACACGTGTTTGCTGTTAGGGCATCTAGGCTCAAATTGTATATTCTGTAACTAAACATTCAGCTCTTCATAAGAGGCTGAGATAAGTTCTTCGGAGGACCTTGGTAATCTTTCTAAGGTGTCATTACCACAACCTCCAGAAGCAACCTCAATAACATAAAGCCTTCTGAAAATCTAGCAAACAAAAATCAATGAAGGTGACCTCCAAACTTTTTCTGGAAGACCATTCCAAAGAACTGGTACAATGACAAAAAAGAAATGGCTAATCTGCAAAGAGGAGACATGCACAACTTAATAAGAAGAGGATTCCAGAGCATGTGGAATCCAAGGTCATGAAAGGCTTTAGGGTTAAGGATGAACACCTTACATTGAGCCCAGAAGCAAATATGAAGCCATTTCAGCCACTTCAAACAGGTATAGAGAGCCAGCTTAGTGTAGCTACTATTTCTGGCAGTGAGATCACAGAACCTCTTCTTTTTTTATGTCCTCTGTGACTTTTTTTAAAAAAATCCATTTTTGTACATTAAATGCAGGTAGGCAATGTACAGCATCAAAACTTTATTCAAGGGGAAAAGCCAACAGCACACAATACACTCGTGTGAATAAAAGCTTCAAGCATGCCTGATTAAACACCTTGGCTCTTGAAAATAGTCATTTACTTTATGTATGCCCAATAGTTCAATAATACTCATTTTAAGATTAGTTCTGAATTACTTATTCTACTACCTATAAATCCATCGCTCAGACTGAGGTTTAGAGATACAGAAATTAAACTTCTAAAGTAGAATCTGTTACAAGCTTTTCTTGGGGGGGGGGGCATGTTTTGTCCATGAGTTTACAATGTGCCTTTCTTCCTAAAACGTTGTTATTTGGATAAACATGATTTTTAAAATTTTGGCTGGATGCCAGCAATTTATAGATCAGCGTGTATGACATCCATTTTTTATATTGGTTCTTGGTTTTGTCCTTTGAATCATCAGTGCTCTAAGAAGAAACCCAAGTTTATTTTTATCCAGGTAGAGTTCCCAACATCCTAGAGAGTGAGCTGTTAAAACTACACCCTCCCCTTTGCAGAATAAAGTGTGGGCCATTGTAGGGAGAAAAGCCAGAGGAATTTGTGCAGCTTAGCTAGTCAGAGGGGGCATCAGGGTAGGGCATTTAAGGGCAAGAATGGATTTTGTACCCTTCCCCCTGCATAATCCAGACCTGCACAGCTTCACATGAGTCACACAGCCCCAGAAATAATTTTTTCTGGGGTAGGACTAGACCACTGGGGGAGAGGGAATGTTGGGAACATCTGTGACCATCAGTGCTTTCTGTCCTGGGATCACTGGATTAAATCCATGGTCGTTACAAAAAAACAAAAGGCTCAGAAAAGTAAACCTTATTTGTCTGGTTTCTACAAGTCAACAGATATGGCACCATAAGAGAAATGTCCTGTGTCTGGTACTCACCCACCTTATTTTTTAAAGTGGAGACACACAAAAGGGGGGGCCTCTGAAGTAAATCTTGAACACATGAAGCTGCCTTATACTGAATCAGACCCTTGGTCCATCGAAGTCAGTATTGTCTACTCAGATTGGGAGCGGCTCTCCAGGGTCTCAGGTAAAGGTCTTTCACATCACCTACTTGCCTAGTCCCTTTAACTGGAGATGCCGGGGATTGAACCTGGGACCTTCTGCATGCCAAGCAGATGCTTTATGACTGAGCCACAGCCCCTCCCCAAGCTTACAAGCATTCATGACTCTCACCAAGATGTCTTCAGATGTGCCACAGACATTGCTATGTAATCCAGAGCAAGAGATCTGTGTTTCTTATATGGCACTTGAGCATTACTGCACTACAGGGGATCATAATTGTGAGCCTGGTTACATTATGCAATAATTCAGGAGCTTCTTCAAATGACCTTCAGTGTGTATTTATTGTCTGCTATGAAATACATTATTAACCCCTCCCCATGAAATTTATATCTAAACTAATCCCACATTGTCTTTAATCTGTCATTTTAAAGTCTACAGCACATGGGGGAATAATATTGCCAACAACATGGATGATTGCCTTGGATTTCCCTAACCCACAGGTCAAAATGAATCTAAATGTGCTGAAAAATTATTTTTATCTGTCTAGGATACCTCCAATTCCCAAGATGTGTGTTTGTGTAAAATAAGTACAACTTGGTACCACTGTCATCTTCCTTCTTCCCACAGAGAATACATGAACATTTTTAAACTGACATTTCCCAGTTTACTGCACAAACAACACTATTGTGATACCTAGTCACAACTTAAAACATTTATGATAGCCAGAGGAAAAGAGAATAATAATCATGTAAGGGACACAATTCAAATATGATGCATGATTAAAAATAACAGAGATTTACTAAAAGCCTGCAAGAAAAAAAAAAAAGGAATGATCCACAGAAGGATCTATCTTGCCAGCGGAGAGGTTTCTAAAGGTGGTCATATCCATCGTCTATGGGCTTCTTATTTATTTATCAGATTTGTACCCCACCCTTCCTGGCACAGTTAAACATCTGTTCTGAGACAAAAACATGAGGGAAAGGCATTAAAAAGTTCACTTCCATAGTCCCTGACAAACAGCCTGTTATGATTACTTTCACTTTGCGAGAGTCATTGCAACTTAGCACTTCCCAAACAACATGGATAATGTCAGAAGTCCTGGTTCACCTGACAGGGTCTTCAACTCTTTCCCAAAGCCAGCATCACCATTCCCAAATTAGGGTAGTGTTGGCACGAGAAGAAGCTGCATTAAAATGCACTGGACTTCCTATTAAAAAAAATAAAATCTTTCTACTAATTGTAATCCTGAGGTAGGCCATATTTTCCTGTTCCACTTTTAAAAAGTAGTTGTGACCAGTTCCTGTAGATTAACTGAGGGAACCCACATAGCCTCTTTCTTAAGATTTTGTGGAACCAAGCTCTTTTAAAATAAAACTTTCCCCTTAGATGTTCCCCTCAATTACAAGCTATTGTTGACGTAGTGGGCATAAAGGCTTTGGGTTTGCTGCCGTGAGGTATGTTTTGTGGTAAGAAAGAAGAACACAGAGATCACGGAAGCAGAAGTTGTATGAAAATATAACAAAGATTTATATTAATATAGTTCAGCAGCATGAGTCTCCAGACAGTCACTTAAAATTAAGCCAGATATGGCTTCAGAGTGTGGTTTGAAATCTCTTTAATGGTTGCAGTTACAAACAGGCTTTCACTGCCTATCCTTCAGGTTGGATCCTTTTACACACACACAAGATTCCAACCACACCAGTCTACCCTTTCCCAAGAGTCAAACTAAATGCTCATCCCCAGAGACAGGCACCACTACTGGGTACTCTGTCCTCTCCCCGAGGCACTCTGTCATGCTACCAGGCAAAGCTAGCCTTTAACCTGCTTTATTGCTGAGGCAAACTCAAACTGACTGCTGACCATATTTCATCTCCCCTCTGGAAAAGTGATTGGATGCTGGAGCAGCCCCCCCCCATAGGCTCAGGAATGAAACAGCTGGTTGGCTGTTTTTCCTTTCAGGGACAGGACAGCCTCCTGTCCACCACAGTAGCCTCCTTCCTGACCAAGATAACTAATGGGATACACACAGCATGCACATATATTGACTGTATCAGCCTACTCTGTGTGACATCCTAAATGAAAAAATCACCACCACTCGGGCACTTTGCTTTGGCCTACACCAAAAATACCACCACCATCTAAACGGATATTTCTGAGTTTTCCACAGCCCGGTTGTAAAATTTCTGAGTTTCCCACAACCCTGTTGCAACATTTAACAGCGTTGACAGTGTGAACTGTGGCCATTATATAATGTGCTTACATGCAAATATCGGCAAAGTTATTGGAACGAGAGAGTGGAGGAAATTCAGTACTGGACAGCTCCAACCAGCAGAGTATTGTAAAATTCCACTTGGGATTCCAACAAACATTGACTGTTAGCGAAGCCATGTTGTGGGTGTCATCCCCTGTCCTGATGGGAATTTAAAGAAACTTTTCATACAGTGGGCAAAGTCAATAAGACCTGAGAATGGGATTCTAAGGAAACAAAATGTTAGGGCAAGCAGAAAACTCTAAACATCCTTAAGGAAATACAACAAGTTTCATAAAGACTAGCAAAGTTTCTTAGGAATGTTTTTCATATCTGCACAAAAATGGGTGAAACACCAGACTTGTGACTTCAGACAACAGTGTCTTAAGGCTGATGAGTGGGAACCCTTTCCCAGGGACTTGGGATACTCTGTGATGAAATCAGCTATCAGCATTCCACAGTTGCAGCCTCAGTAGGGAAGAGTTGCAGCCTCAGTAGGGGCGACAGGTGCAGTGTGGCTGAAGGGGAGGAGGGCAGGACATGCTGTGCCAGAAGTCTTATGCAGCAGTGAGTGTGGAAGCCTTTCTTGAGGGCACTGCAAAAAGTTGAGCCAAGAGGCTGGGAAAGATTTCTTTGGCTGACTGTTCTGGCAATATAACCTTCTCTGAGAAGGGGAGTCAGAGAATAGGGAAAGAGGAAACTCACCTCCTTCATATGGATACCTCAGGAGTACCTGAGGGTATAGCAGACCCAAGGAGTGTCAGAAGAAGCCTTCTTCTTAAAAGAAAGAGGACAATGGAGAGGTAAAGGGGATTAAATAACCCCAATGTTGGAAAACGTGCCTTATTCAAAGGGCTCACACTCAAATAGAGAGACTCAATCCTGCCTGCCTGTGATTCCTGTGTCCACAAACATGGGCCCTAGAGATGTCGACTTCCCCCTCCTAAAAGTGTCAGTTACAGTCCCTAAACTTTTGTCATATATTAAAACAGGGAAAAAATGTCATTAAGGGATTGTTGGTCTTCCGCAATAAAGAATCTCTACAAATCAACCCACCTATTGATACGTAAGAATGAGATAGCCTTGGATACTACAGATAATTAAAATTAAACACCACATTGTCAGATCCTAAACAAGAACCTAAGATGGTGGAGATTTCTCCTGACCTACTACAGCAGTCAGCATGCTCAGAAATGCACCAGGAAACAGGTATCAACCATAGCAGCAAGAGGCATAAGTGTTCAACGTTACACAAAATATGTCTCTGAACCATCCACAACCTTTACTGTCTCCTTTGCATGACCTCCATGACAGCAGATTTGCAAAAGGAATGGAAAGGATATTAATCATTAATACCTGTACCTTTACTGATGTCTGAAACAGCCACAGAAGGCTGGCTTTAGAAATATCTTTTATTAATGAGCATTAAAAACAATTGCTGTCTCCATGCAGCAGCCAGCCCAGGTCTTTAGATGGGGGCTGGAGGAGGAAAAGAAGGGAAAACACACAGCCTCTTTCAAGAAGGCTTCAAAGAAAAGCTTCCTACAGCCATCTGTCAAAATGTGGGGATAGTGCAATCCTAAGCACAGTTATACCCTTTTAAATCCATTGAAGTGTATCTCTGTTTAGGATTGCAATGAAAGTCAGAGGCAATGATCTACAGCACAAACTTCCTTCTGATTACTCTGGGAATGGAGCTTCA
The DNA here is from genome assembly GCF_029931775.1 of Euleptes europaea. Lineage (NCBI taxonomy): Eukaryota > Metazoa > Chordata > Lepidosauria > Squamata > Sphaerodactylidae > Euleptes > Euleptes europaea. Next base: position 46,107,615 of record NC_079312.1, on the reverse strand, counting down.
GAAGAACATGGGGCTTTCACAGTGACTTGGGAGAAAGCCAGGGTTCCATAAGTGAGATGTAGCTTGGTACCAGTGCTTTTGGCCTCTGACCTACTGGGTTTGGTTTGCAGGGAATGAATTGGCTTTCCTCCTTTACAGGTTCTGCAACCCAGTGAAAAAAGAACAAGGTGTGTGGATGGGTGGGGGGAAGGGTCTCATTATTAGTTTCAAGGGGTTCAAATACTCATACACACATCTGTACTTAAAGGACGGCTACATAGTTTAGGTGCGTACAACAAGGCCATGCCAATTACGAAGCAAATGCAAGGAAGTAGAGATGCCTCTTAATGTAACTAAATGTCAGTAAGGTAATTATGGTGTGTGACATTTCTGTGACTCTGCTGGACATCATTACACTTTTGCAATTATTTTATTTCTGACCTACAGCTGGGTATGGAACAGATAACCGGCAAATAGGAACTGGACCATGAACAATGTCCTCCCCCCAAAAAAGGTAGTCTCAGATCTATTAAACAAAAAGTAATTGTATTCATCTTTTTTGACCTTTTCTGTCATCTGTAGGTAATTATTACACATTGCAAGGACCCTGGCCATCGGGCCCATGATTGCTGTTTACTGGAAAAGGCATTGAACATGAAAAGGTAAAGAATGATGACCATTTCACGGCAAATTTCATTGATATTTTAATTGCCTCATAAATTGGCTTTTGTACACAAAATAATTGGAAAAAAAATAGAAGATAAATAAAACATGAGGTTTCAACACTCACATGCAAACTGCAGGTTTGCTTTTCGGCTGAGAATGGTTCCAAATGAATTTGTGACCAAACACTGGTATGTTCCAATATCCAGGTTTTTGTCTGGGTTATTGATTTTCAAGCTGCCTCCAACCAGCTTGTAGTGATAATTCATGGTAAGATCAATATCTGTGCCATTTTGCTTCCACCTTTGAGGGGAGAAAAATCAAATTATGCTTATAATTTACAGAGTCTATTCAGCTCTATTTTAAACAGTGTGCTGTAACATACCTTCAATAATAAAAGCATGGTTAAAATATTAGAATATCATATCATATTTCACAGCAGACTGATTTTTATATCCATCTTGTAAATTCTACTGTAAATTTTACTGTTGAAAAATCCCTTTTTTATGGTATATCCTAGGCAAGCATCCAAATGTCTACAAAAAATAATTATAACTTATTCATACAAACTCAGCTATACATCCAAATGGCATGAAGTGGTGACTGCAGATTGTGTGTGTGTGTGTGTGTGTGTGTGTGTGAGAGAGAGAGAGAGAGAGAGAGAGAGAACCTGAAAATATTTCATGGTTTTTGCAAGTGATGTAATAAATTTGCTTACGGCTATGCTTTTACAGATATAAATCAGAACAGATTATACTTCAAAGGACAGGAAGAAAGCAGAAAGGGGATGTTTATACTAGTAGTTTGAGATTGATAATGTAATAATGGCAACGCTGTTATTTTAAAACATGATTTGTCTCTGTTAGCCGGTAAAGGAGAAAATGAATCGTGTCTGCAACATATCTCAGCTATTTACAAATGTCAAAATAAATTGTGTTTTATAGATAATCATATTTGCTACAGTAATAGAAAACTCTCGTGAATTAACTGTTTGTTGTATTAAATAAGAATGCTCCTTACTTGTACCCTGCACTACTAAAGTTTGTGGGTTGGATGCAATCAGGTTTTCAGACAATCCTCTCAAATGCCCCTCCTTACCACCACCACCCCATCCCACTTGACTTTTGCCAATGCAGGTCCATAATTCTAGCATAGCTTTTTTTTTTTTTGGTGATAAAGGGGGATTTTTCATTGCCTTTTCACCAGTTGAAAAACTGGCTGGATCCAACCCTATGCCTGGAAAACATTCATAGGGTTGCATCCAACCCTATGCCTGGAAAACACTGCATCCAGTGGGGCTTTTTTGGTCAGTAGTTCTGACCAAACACATATTCACACATGGCACAGTTAACAGTATCACTTGTTTAGTACAAATGGAGTCTGCTAGCTTTATTTATTTATTTATTTGTTCATTGTAGTTTTTGTGATTATCACCAAACATCAGGAATTAAACAGAGGTACATTTTCAGAATGGGAGTGATAAATGGTTGATATCATAAGTTAGCATACTTTACAGCTACTGCAAACTCAACAAACCGTGGTGTCTTCACAGTCCATCAATTATTAGAATACTCCAGAAAGCCTAAGGTTTTTTAAAAAGTATTTTTAAACATATTCAAATTTGTAATCCCTTATGATTCATCAACAGTATTTGAATTAGCAGTGCATGGTGATTAGTTGTTTTAAAAAGTTCAGTTTCTTCCTCAGATTACCATAGGCGGTGTGTGAAAAGTTAAATAGTAGCTGACAGACTCTGCTAGTGCTATGGTTTTATGGCATTTCAATTCACAAGGCCAGTCAATGCGCATATAACTGTAGCATGTCAAGCCACGCTGACCAAAAAGGAACATATTCCAAACAAGCTTACATGGGGTTGATTACTAAGATCTGGAGGCCAAAGAAGCATTTGAAAGAAGAAGGGGATGGTGCACTCCACCCATTGACATGATGGTAATCAGGGAAGCTTCCAGAAGTCTTCATATCCAAATTTCTCTTTGGATTTTGCAATTCCATTGATTTTCTTTTGGAAGCAAACCTTGGGAATTCACCATTATTCTGTTTTTTAGTTCTAAATTGTGTACATAGCACTGTGAAAGGGGCCCTGTGGCGCAGAGTGGTAAGCTGCAGTACTTACTCTGCTCACAACCTGAGTTTGATCTTTAAGGAAGTTGGTTTCAGGTAGCTGGCTCAGGGTTGACTCAGCCTTCCATCCTTCCAAGGTTGGTAAAATGAGTACCCGGCTTGCTGGGAGTACAATGTAGATGACTGGGGAAGGCAATGGCAAACCACCCCGTAAACATAGTCTGCCTAGTAAACATTGTCATGGTCCAGGTGACAACCTGGCTTTTGAGAGAGAGAGAGAAAGCAAGCCAAAATGGTTGCTGTAGCTTTCCTTTGATTTATCCCTTCCAGTTTCAGAGACTAAGAGAGCCATCCTAAGCAGAGCTATACTCCGTCAAGGGGTAGTGACAGGTTAGGCAACCCACAAAATGCTGGGGTATGAATGCTCACTGTCAAGGGTAACAAGCCACCACCAGCCGCTCAGGCTAACCCTCCAGCTAGGAGACCAAGAGACAGCCCTACCAAGTATTAATCAAGAAGTCAGCACTGCAAGGTAGAACACTTGCAAGCTGAATTCCAAAAAAAATTACCATGTTAGCGATAGACAATGTAGGCCAAGGTACTGAGTTTAAATTGAAGACCCCAAATCCAAATAACACCACAGGAGTATAATTAATAAGATTTATTAAAAGAAATGTGCAAAGGGTATACAAATGTAAGAGCAATGCAAAACAAGGAAAGAAAATAATAAAATCTAAATAGTTAGTTTAAAATTCTAATGCAGGCTTTGACCCAGATGTTACCTGACCAGACCGACACACAGAGTTCCGGTAAGGTTTCAAAGTCCAAAATCCAAGAGCAGGTATTCTGGCCACACAAGGCCCAACCCAGTCAAAGATGGCTAGGAGCAGCAAAAGGATCCAAAAGACCAAACTGGAATGCTTTATACCAGACTGAATAAAAAAAGGGAACACTAACCCCACTCAAAATTGAATTAAGTACCACAATGATTGAGCAGAAACAACTTAAAAAATAAACAAACTAAATCAATTTATTGTATAGTGCACTTAAAATACAAATTAAAAACATAGGCCTTGAATTGAGCCTCTAGCCTGAGACCAATGGACTAAGTAGTCCTCAGTGTTCTTCTATAGTCTCATGGCTTCAATTTCGATGATCACTGTCAATTGCTTCTGCTCCTCAGAAATGTATTCCATATGAAATGAAATTCCCTGAAAATTCCACGAAACCCCATGAAATGCAAGTTTGCGCCGGCAAATGGGGGCATTCCTGGACTGAAACAGCTCAGGGAGCTGACTATAGTCAGCCGACAAGGCTGCGCCAGCGCTCGTGGCTCACACTGCCGCACTGCTCCCCGGAGATGGCATAAGTGTCCCTGCAGCAGCGTAAGTGCCAATTTAGCAGGTGCAAGTGGCATTTACTCCACTGCAGGGGTCATGCTGGCTCCAAAGAACTTTGGCCGCCCTTTCAGGATTGCTCTTCCCATGACCATAGAAGAAGGCCCATTGAGCCGAAATGCATTTGTTCTTGTTTTCTATGCTTGCGGTCTTATTTGTATTCATCAACTTATGGATATTCATTTGTATTATACAATGCACACTTAGGACTACTTACTCCAGTGGTCTCAGTCTAGACTCTAGAGGCTAAATTCAAGAATTATGTTTTTAATTTGTAAGTGCGCGATACAATAAAATGATTTAGTTTGTTTCTGCTCAATCTTCCTGGTATCTAATTTATACCAAACTGCCCAAAGCTGGCATGGCTCTGTTTGGCCAATCAGGTGTGTTGCCAAGACACGTGACCATGAACTTCTGCAGCTAATATGCACTCAAAGTCAAGCAGCTCACCCCACTAGGCTTCCTTGCACCAATGAGATGGAACACAAGTGGGAAGGGGAAGAGTTCAGGAGGGATGTGATGCCATAGAGTCCATGGCTCAGAAGCTGCCCTGTCCTCTAGTGGAACTGATCTCTGTGGTCTGGAAATTGGTTGTAATTCTGGTGGGACGCCAGGGTCCACCTGGAAGTTGGCAGCCCTACTTACAAGCTTATTTCAGTCTTCTCTCCTTGCTCATTGGCCTCTGGTTTCTCTTGTTTATATAGCTTAGATTCAGTGCTCCCTCTCAGATCTTAACTAATTAGTGAGATAGTAAACTGCTTCCGTCCCCCATGGAGGGGGGAAGTGGTATATAAGTACTTAAATAAATCAATAACCTGAAATTCAGGAGGGGTAGATTGTGAAGCAGAGTAAAATGGGATAGTGAAAATCTTACTCATAATTGTAACTTCCAACAGCTACAGTAATACTCTGCATTAGTCATGATTCTTTGGCCCATCTCTAGATCATTAGGATTTCTTGACCTTTGGATGGATCTTTCTTGAGACATGGATCTTTCTTGAGGGCATTGAAAACAAACATTCCATCCTTCACAACTATTGCAAAATAGCTGAAAAGAGCTCCCCAGTCTAAAGGGCTTTTTAATGCAATCAAATAGTTATATGGGTAGATATTAATGTATGGCAAAAGAAAAAGATATCAGGAAAAAAAATGGAGACAGTGATACCAGGCTGAGAGAGAAAGAAAGAGATAGCCGGGAGATACATGCTTCAAAAGGTGAGTGCAGATTGATCAAATATCAGATCAATTAGATTACGTGGATTGTGGAGATACATTATTTAGCTGGCTTAAAAAAAGCATTCTTTCTGCTTTATAACTTCTGTAACATCAAGCTGTTTGAAGTCATCTGCAACACATTGGTACCTTACTGGCTGTTATTGATCATAACGTTGGCCATCTTGTTCAAGTCCAACAGCCTCTTTCACATTTTTGTCAGGGACGGTGTGGACCTGCTAGGTCTTCTTGAACATCCTGATCCCAGTACGCATTTCTCTGACATTTATCTTACACAGAGAGAGCGTACACCTTCTGGACCCAAATCCTCCCCTCCGTTTGCAGCCTTGGATATTCTGGTGCTTAATTTGCCAGCTCACTTTAATTTCAGAATCAATCACTGAACTAACTGCTGCCATCATTACATGGCTCCCAATTAAGCTCTATAATTGTTTCTCAACACAGATGCAAAGTTGTTGGCTTACTCACAGCAAATGAATTTTTCACAGTGTCCCCCTAATCATTCTAATCGCACAGTATGATTATTATTAAACTGTGCATGCAGATCAGGGAATCAACTCCTAGTGAGGGCCTTCTCTTAATTAATATGTTTAAATCAATGAAAGAATGTTATTAATGGATGCACATGATTGCCAGGTGAGGGTTTAATCATACCATGTACACCTTGACAAATTACTTAAGATGGAAAACTGCTTGGAAATTATGTCAAACCATTCCTTCAAGAATGAGAGTTCAGTATTGCGACACTATTTTGTACATGCTTTAAAAATACAAATATAAAAACTGTGGGCATAAGTCCATACACTTATAAAATTGACTGACACTTATTAAAGCAACTAATTTAATTTTTTCCTGTAAACTATAAGAAGAACAAGAGTTGGTTTTTATATGCCAATTTTCTCTACCTTTTAAGGAGAATCAAACCAGCTTACGATCTCCTTCCCTTCTCCTCCCCACAACAGACACCATGTGAGGTAGGTGGGGCTGAGAGAGCTCTAAGAGAACCGTGACTAGCCCAAGGTCACCCAGCTGTGTAGGAGTGGGGAAACCACCCTAGTTCACCAGATTAGAGACTGCCACTCATGTGGAGGAGTGGGGAATCAAACCCGGTTCTCCAGATTAGACTTTTAACCACTACACCACTCTGCCCTAATAGGCCAGACTACCCCACTCTTATCACATGTTGAAAGCTAAGCAGGGTTGACCATGTTCACTAGGTGGATCGGAGGCCACCAAGGAAGACTGGGGCAGCTATGATGAGGAAGGTAATGGCAAACCACCTCTACTCATCTCTTGCCTTGAAAACCCATAAGGTGGAACTTCATAGGGTCCCCATGAGTCGGTTACAATTTGATGCCATGCTTGACCTTGACCTTAAGCAAAATGTAACCTGATGACTACAATGATAGTGGGACAGTGGATTCAGTTTAGCAAAGAGTTAGTAGTGTCAAGCCACTTAGCTTTCAATGAGAATTATAGGTGCAGAAGGAGGATATGTCCACTGTGTGAATGGTTTTATAGAAGGAAAATATTCCAAAACGACATTGGCCAGGACACATTCTGTCTCCAAACGTTCTATTAACTTTTAATTATTCTATTTGTTCCACAAGTCTAGCATAGAACCCTAGATTTTAGCAAGCAATTATGCTTTAAAATCCATCCACTTGTGGTTCATTCAGATTATGTTTGAAAGATGGGAGAACAAACTGTATTGTTTGATGTCTGGCAGAAGCAACTCGATGTGTAGCAGTACTGGAAAACAAAACACCCCCCCCCCCAGATTATTGGGAAGCATTCAAAAATAAAACAGCCAGTATGGATAAGCAATTCAGATTTGGAAATATTTGGAATTCACCAAATACCGTATATACCCGTGTATAAGCCGACCCGCGTATAAGCCGAGGTGCCTAATTTCTCCCCAAAAATGGGGAAAAATTAGGCACCCGCGTATAAGCCGAGGGTCGGCTTATAACCCCTCCCCCCCCCCGCAGGCTTACCTGGGCTCCCGGCAGCAAGTGTCGCGGGCCTGGCAGCGGCGGCGGAACAGCCCAGCAGGGGCCGGGGCAGCCTCCCTGCAGCCACAGGAGGCCGCCCCAGGCCACTCTCGGCCGCGAGAAGTGGCGGCGCGGCCGGGCGAGGGCCAGGGCAGCCTCCCTGCAGCCGCAGGAGGCCGCCCCAGGCCGCTCTCGGCAGCAGGAAGCGGCACGGGCCCGGCGGCGGTGGCAGTAAGTTCCCTCCTTCCTCCTCCCCCCCCAGCCTACCGTATTGACCCGCGTATAAGCCGAGTTCGGCTTTTTCAGCCCTTTTTTGGGGCTGAAAAACTCGGCTTATACGCGAGTATATACGGTAATGCCATATTATTTCACATTTTCACATGTTTTCATATTTGATGTCCTTTTTTTATTATTCTGGACAGTGAGAATAATTTAGGATCCCATTGTCTCCTATAGAAAACAGCCTGGACTGACCTTGTATTGTTGCTTAATGCTCTCATGCTGAAACACTCCTGCCTGATACCTGCACCCTGCCGGTGGGAACCTTCACATTGTTTGTACAATAGCTCCTGACTCCCAGAAGGCCAGTTGAGCCTGGATTAAATACCTAGTTTGAACCCAGCCCCGGAAATGGCAGAATCTTCTAGGGCAGGGGTGTCAAATATATGGCAGAACTGTCTCTCCTACAGGAGGAGCTGGCCGGTTAGGAGAGGCAGTTCTGCCACCCTCTCTGCAGGCCACAGGGGCTGCTGCTGCCCTGCTGCCCCCCCCCCCGGTAGCTACGGCCCTGCACACCATAGAATCTACATGTGCTCCTGTTTGGCTTACATCCCTGTATTCCTTTCCAAGCATCTCAGCCTATGTTTGATTCCCCTTATGTATATTTACTTAATATTTAGGACTAGCTTCTAGCATTAATAGATGTATACATTACTTAGACTGTAGGGTCATTGGGAAATGCTTTATTTAGTTTAGGTCCATGTGCGGCATATTAGGCATAAGTATGCACATAGATTTTACTTAGGTCACTGCTGCTGAGTACTTATCACTGCTCAGCTCTTGGGGATTGGCACAAGCATAGACAAATAGCCAGTGGGTGAATGGAAATGTTTTGTTTTTGTTTTAACTGGTTTGCATTGTTTTAGTGGGAAAAGGCTATTTGCTTTAATGGAGTTCTGAATACTTGAGAATTCCAAATCTGAAGGGTCAGAGTTCTGTACTCAAGTTCCAAATCTGAGTTTTGATGCTGGTATGCATCCCTTATAGCCACTATCATAATTCCCTTGCATAGTTGCATAGATTTGTGGTGCAGTTGCACTTGGAATGCTATGCTCCATCTCAAAAATGATGTCACAGAGCTGGAAATATGCAGAAAGGAGTAACCAAACTAATGAAAAGGCCTGAAGCACTCTAAAAAAATAAAAATAAAATATTTGGGGTTTTCAGATTATGAAAAAGATATGTAAGGCAGACCATGATAAAAAGTTTAGAAACTTTTTCATGGGGTGAAGAAGGTGAACCTTTCCTCTCTCACACACATTATGCTAGAGTGTAGGGGCACACAAGATAATGGTCAGCATATTCAGAACAAACAAAATAAAATAATTATCTATACCATACAATAATAAACTTATGGAATTTATTGCCATAAGATATGAATACATGAAGTTGACTTATACTGAATTAATCCCTTGGTCCATCAGACTGGCAGCTCCGACTGGCAGCAGCTCTCCATGGCCTTAGGCAATGATCTTTCACATCATCTCCTGCTCAATCCTTTTAACTGGAGATGCCAGGGAATGAACTCAGGACTGTCTGCCTACCAAGCAGATGCTCTGACACCAAGCCACAGCTCCTCCCAAGATACCAGTAAGTCTACATCGTTTTAATAGAGGATTTTTGTAGGTTAGGTCCATGAGTGTCTATTAGCCATGATTAGGGTTGCCAACCTCCAGTTACTAGTTGGAGATCTCCTGCTATTACAACTGATCTCCAGCTAATAGAGATCATTTCACCTGGAGAAAATGGCCACCTTGGCAATTGAACTCTATGACATTGATTCTCTCCCCTCTCCAAACCCTGCCCTCCTCTGGCCTTGCCCCAAAAACCTCCCACAGAGGGTAAAGAGGGACTTGGCAACCCTAGCCATGATGGTTAAATGGCCTGTATTCCACCACTTTGCTCAAATTTTGAAGCTTTAGTGTGGAGGAAGGCTCCAAATACTAACAAACAGAGTGGTAGGATACGAGCTAGGATATCTCTGAATACTAACATATTGTCAGTGAGGAATCCAACTATACCTTATATCAGAGGTCACCAACCTTTTTGAGCTGGTGGGCACATACAAAATTCTGACATGGCATGGTGAGCGCAGCAACAAAATGGCTGCCACAGGAGCTGGAGCCAGCTGCAAAATGATGGCCACAGGTTAAGTGTACAGTGTAGATCCTTGTGTTGTGGTAGCAGCTGCTGCCAAAACAACATTTTAAAAACTTGCACAGCCAATCATATCTCCAATAGTCAATCAGAGGCCTTACCTGGTTTTGCTTTTCTTTGAAGGAAATCATACCCCTGACTCTTTATTTTGCACTATTGTCTGTTTCCCTTGCCCTACCCTTTTCCTTTAAAATGTCTGCATTTTTCAACATTATTTATGCCTCAATAAGTCACCATTATTCATCACATGTATGTATACATGATGTGTACCACACATGCAAATGCCATTGTTCATTCAAGCCATATACCATACATAGATCTATTAATCTAAAAAGAAGCAAAATAGGGAAAGGTTCTTCCTCGTCAGAATGTAAAGCCTCAGTTTGGCAGGTGAAGTTTTGACAGAGAGGAGTCCTTTTCACCTGGCCTCACATTCTATGACTGAATGAAGAAACCAAGGGAATGCACCAGTCTATCTTCTTTAGCAGCTGCATCCATTTCTTTAAAGCAACAATTCCCTGTTTACTCCAGCAGGAAACTTCTTGGGAGATTAGCTGCTGCAGGAACAAACAAGGAACTGCTGCTTTAAGACGATAGATGACGATAGATAGCTGCTGACTAGTCGGAGTAGCAACTCCGTTTCTGTTGTTCCTTTTAAGAGCACGGAGCCAAATGACTCACTGAAGCCTCTCCTTTCCTAGCTCATGGTTCTAAATGGCCCTTCCACAGATTTCCAGACAGCAGGAAGAAGTCTATTGCGTATATGTTCCCTCTGTGTATGAAGTGGGCTCAATATTAAAACACTGTAATGTTTGAAATGTTCTTGTGCAATTTAGATGGAAGACTTACATTAACCAGAACAGAAGGTCCAAAGAAAATCCAAATACAGTTGCATGGATGTTGACTTTGGCAAAACAATGAATTTGCCCCTCTGTATCTAAACCCTATTTGCACAAATGCAAAAGAGTAAACCAACTAAAACCGCTTGTGACACTGTTGGTACCACTGATACACTGAAGTCAATAGAAGCATTACTATCAACTTCAATTGGATGTGGATTTCACCCATAGAAGTTATAGTAATCAGTAGTGCAGACAAGGAACAATAGTTGCTGAGTTCCCATAATGTTAAAGTAACACATATACAATCTTATGCTTATATTTTGTCTTCAGTTTTGTTTTTATTCCGTTCAGCCGTTTATTCTGTAGTTTGCTTCACAATGCAGAATTTAATGCCTCTTAAAAAAACTTGCTCAGTGCCATCATTTTGTGGTGAGGCTGTTAAACATTATGAGCTTTTGAAATGAAGTTGCAAAAAATTATTACTGCAGTCAACAGTCTTTTCTTAAATGTATCATATCCTTATAGAAACACTCTTTCTATAAAAATATACACTATACATATAGATGCCAATTCAGTGGCTTTCATGAGCTCTCAGGAAATCAGTGATTCTGCATAAGTAGGAAATGTTCTGTTGTCTTGAATGTTATGTGCTGTGTACGTGGAGTGCAGCTGCAGGTCATTGAAAGCTATGTGTCAGCATACCCCCCTCCACACACAACTTGGTCTAGGGTCAGTTCCACACTGGTGCCGCTCTTCACAAACCAGTTGATTCCTTCTGGCATTAGCTACATGCAGAAATACAATGAGGATCCACATGTTGGTAGAAATGGCAACACAATAATTCATCTCCTTGATTTCCCCACCCATAAAGGGAGTGTTTCTGTTTTGACCATTTCCTGTTCTGTTTCCTATTAGTCTTACTAAAGGCTTTTTTTAAAAAAAACTGAACCATTTTGCACCATTATTTTGTGGCACCATATCACAACTCCTCCATCCCCACATGGCTATTAAACAGTAAATTCACTAACTTTACTTTGTATTGTGCATTTGTTATGCCAAGCACAGGGGTCTCCTTTATTGGGGGGAAATTAGCTGGATAGAGCTAGGCAAGAGGTTAACCGATCCCCTCCAGGTGAGTGAGCCAGTAAAGAGCAACCCAATAACAAGGAGGCTTTTTTATGAATTTCAAGGATTTTATTAAAAGGTCATCAAATAGGGTAAACACACACACACACACACAATTCCCAACATACACAGAGCTATGAAAGTAAAAGTTTGAGATTCCCAAGTGGGCTATAGTTACCTTCCTGCAGAAGCAAGATCCAGAATGGAAGCTGTGAGAGTGGAAGGGGGAAAGGACTGCACACCAGGTGTATGTTGGGAATTGTGTGTGTGTGTGTGTTTACCCTATTTGATGACATCTTGTGTAAATGGCAGCCAGCTACTATGGCAAATGGAGATATATTTATACCCGAGTGGCGGAGGAGCAGGTATGGTCTCCCCGCAGTTGGCAACACCTGAGGATGACTGAGAATGACTGGTCATTGCCACTCAAACAAAGGTGTGATCACTTCTCAAGAATTGAAACATTGCAGAGAGAAAAGACAGGAGGTAAGCACTATGTAGAATAATAGAGGTTTGATAGCCGGTAAGTATTGATCCTCCAGGTGTATGTGGGTGAGGGAGGAAGAAAAAGATGGAATTAGCCCATTCCCAGGCTGCCCCAGAAGGAATTCAGGGTGTGACAGTTCATTGTGCTGGCTCCGGTCCTTGGGCTGATCTTGATAGAGCGGCCATGCTGATAGTTATGCAAAACTTCCTGTCCTTGGTATCCAGCACTGTGTGCTTTTGGAATGGTCCTGCACACTTATCCTTGTGTGCCACTTGTCCAGTCCCATATAATAGTCTGTGTATGCCAGGGATTCTGGGTCCTCTCATAGGTTTCCAGCACTGAGTTCCTTCTGGGTTGTTTTGGTTGTTGTTGTTTTTTATATGCCAATTTTCTCTACCACTTAAGGGAGACTCCAAATGGCTTACAATCACCTTCCCCACCCCACAATAAACACCCTGTGACATAGGTGGGGCTGAGAGAGAGTGACTTGCCCAAGGTCACCCAGCTGGCTTCATGTGTAGGAGTGGGGAAACAGATCCAGTTCACCAGATTAGCCTCTGCCGCTCATGTGGAGGAGCGGGGAATCAAACCTGGTTCTCCAGATCAGAGTCCACCGCTCCAAACCACCACTCTTAACCACTACACCACGCTGGATGGTGCTGCTCCAGCCCTGCGCACTGGTTCATGGGTGCCAGAAATGCTGGTTATGCGGGGGTATTGCCACACATTTGTGCAAAACATCCCAGAGGACTGCACTGGGAGGGAAGGCAGTATAGCATACCCTAGTGGTCGGCAAACTGCGGCTCCCGAGCCACATGCGGCTCTTTGGCCCCTTGAGTGCGGCTCTGCCAGCGCGAGCCAGGAACGCCGCAGCACCTTCCACAGTGGCCCAACTTTCTATTCCCCGGCGGGAAGGTGGCAGCCTTCGCCTCAGAAACTGCAAACCGCGGGATGGTTTTATTTGGGGACGCAGCAGGAAAAGAGCAACCTCGCATCCAGCGCGAGCCGGGAGCGCCGAGCTCCACCGCGCAGCTCCTGCCGCTCGAAAGCGCTGCGGTGGCGCCCACACAAGCGGGCGGGCAAGAGTTCGCGGTGCTGCGGCGCGCGCCTATGCGCTCTGCAGGCTGGCCAACTTTCTATTCCCTGGTGGGAAGGCGGCAGCCGGCACCTGTGTGCGCTCTTCGAGCGGGGGGAAGAGGAGGCGGGGGAGGGAGGGAGGGAAAAGCTGGGTGTGGCGCATGCGTGCTGCGCTGCCCCGGGCCTGCAGTGGCCGCAGTCACTTCCTGCCCTTGCACCCATCTGGCTCCGGGGTCGCATCGCGCTGCCGCTTGGGCAGGATAAGCGGCAGCGGCGACGACGACAACGACGGCAAGTTCACTCGGGATGCCTTGTCAGGCCCCGTTCCCTACGGCAGCCTCCAGGGGAGGGGGGGAAGAACCCTCGCACCCCCACTTACCTGGAAGGGGGCTCTCGGAGGCAACAAGCGGGGACTGACCACAATCGCCGCCCCGCAGCACGGCGAACCCGCCGGAATACCCAGCCACCGCCAAAAGGCCCGCTCGTCAGCTAGAAAGCGGGGGAAGCGGCCCGGGCGGAACCCACACAGTAAATGAGGTGCCGCGGCGGCCACAATGGCCCGCAGTCCCCAAGCCGGAACCTCGGGGTAATGGCGGACAAGCCCGCCCCTCAGCTGGTTGGCAGGAGGGAGCTGCGACAGAGGGGGGCTATTCCTGGATGGCTGGCAGGCCGGAGAGGCACCAGCCCCAGCAGCTGCGAGTAAACTGGTGGGGAGGGGGGGAGAGAACAGGCGTGAGGAAAGCGCACCTAAGAAGGGAAGCCCTTGCCTCGAGCCCACCATGCGCAGGGCGGGCGGAAGAGCCAGGGTAGGTCTAAAGCACAACCCCCTCCCTCTGTAGAGACTCTCCCAACAAGGAGAGGAAGAGGGATGGGAAGGGGGTGTTTATAGCCTCAGCTTGGGGCGGATGGGGTCGGAGCACAAAGGGGAAGGAGTATAAAGCAGCACAAGGGTGGAGGCCGAGGAGGAAGCTGGCTGGCTGCCTACTTGCTCAGATCTCTGTGTCAGGGATACCAAGCTGGCCAGTTCAGAGGAGAGGTGTTTTTTTTTGTAATCAATTTAAAAATTGTAATTATTTTGTGTTGGTGGCTTTATTATTATAATTATTTTTAATTAAAGTTTATTAAGTTAATAAACAGTGTACCTACCTATATAGTTTAAGTTTAAGAAATTTGGCTCTCAAAAGAAATCTCAATCGTTGTACTGTTAATATTTGGCTCTGTTGACTAATGAGTTTGCCGACCACTGGCATACCCTGATCTTGCCAGATCTCAGAAGCTAAGCAGGGTCAATACTTGGATGGTAGATAAGGTTGCCAACCTCCAGGAGGTGGCAGGAAATCTCCCACTATTACAACTGATCTCCAGGAGACAACGATCAGTTCACCTGGAGAAAATGGCTACTCTGACAATTCAACTCTATGGCATTGAAATCCCACCCTTCTCCAAACCCTGCCCTCTTCAGGTTCCACCCCCAAAATATCCAGGTATTTCCCAACCTGGAACTGGCAACCCTAATGCTCTAAGGGGAAAGCATTGACAAACTGCCTTTGCTTCTCCCTTGCCTTGAAAGTCCCTTGCTGGGGTCATTATAAGTTAGCTGTGAGTTGGCGGCACTTACGTACATACATAAGGCTGCATCCAGCTCTCAGCAACTTTATTGAGAAATTGAATGTATTACTGAATTATGCTGGTCAAGTATTTTGTGATATGTGACTGATCTGTGGTACAAATGGTTCAGATGTTCATTTACATGTATAAGTCTGCAGAGATAGGGCAATATATTATGTGCCAGTTAGGAATCGTATCTGGAACTGACCATAAAGTGTGTCACACTTCAAATCATTTTAACTGCCTTCGTCATAATTTTTCACTCTAGTATAAGTCTCTTGCCAAAGTTTACCATCTATATCATGACATCCTCTGCACACTTTATTTAATGTGCAGTATTACATTATAATAAAATATAGAGTGTGGCTAGGTGAGGGGGGGCCTAGCAACTAAAGAAAGCAATGGAAAAATTGTACAGAGTTACACAGGGAACAATTAAGAAACAATGGAGAATAAAGAGAAAATAAAGAGTACACTTGTTGGCATAGAGTAAAAAGGACTAATGTTAGTGCATCAGTATTATCACATTCCCATCAATAATAAAAGGTCACTTCCCTTGTAATGTATTGTCACACCTTTGGCAATTACTCACATTCCTTTTTGAAATTTGTTATTTAGCATGAGAATGCCAAATTCTATTAATTAATTAATTCACTTCATTTATACAATGCCTTTCTCCCCTATAGGGAAAAAGTGGCTTACAGCATTCTCCTGTTCTCCATTTTATCCTCACAATAACCCTATGCAATAGGTAAGATTAGGGGTGTCAAAGTCATTTGTTACAAGGGCCGGATGTGACATAAATGTCACTTGGTCTGGACGGGCCAGGCCTTGTCAGCCCAGATCGGGAGCTGGGTGGGTGGGGTGGCTGCCTCAGCTGGCTGGCGAGCCAGATAAGAACTCTCCAGGGACCAAATGCAGCCCCCGGACCATATTTTTGACACCCCTGGGTTAAATTGTGTGAGTCTCCCAAGGTCACCCACCAAGCTTTTATGGCAGAGCAGGGATACATTCTTGGTTCCCCCAGATCTGCTGTCTAGTAACCACTATTTCACACTGAATTCTAAGGAAGCAATTGAAACTATATTGTCATACATTCCTCAGTGACTTTAAAAAAAAAAAAAAAAACCTCCATCTCATTATGGCAGTATGGTCTTTATGTCCCATTTTATACAAACTATAATTTACTTGTAATTTACAAATTACCAGTTTGGGCCGATTATCTTTGATTTTCTCAATCCAGTGGATCCAATCATTGGCATTTAATAATTAAAAAAAAATACAGAAACTAAATTCAATCCCAGTTTCACTCCTCTCTTGTGTTACTTTGTAAGAACCTCTCTGTTGATTTTTTCACATAAAAGTCAATGGGGCAGTGTTTGGAATGTTCTTGTGGAGTGTTATAGCCAATTATCAATCGGCCAGGCAGTCACTAAGCTGTTCCAGCTCTTCAACACAATTTCTTCACTAATAAACTCACTTAGCAATCCCATGACGATGTCCGGCTGTGGCTTTATTAGGTGGAGTCGATGCATTCCTGATCTTAAAGCCTTGCTGGAATCTTTCATATCCGAGCCACTTAAACTTAGATTGGGATGTCCCCCCTCGTCGATTCTCTGTAATTTATATCTCAAATTCATCGATATGTAATCAGTGATATTTTGACTATAGTTTGAGAAGGTTTTTTTTTTGAGCTGCTGCTTTATAAAGAGCAGAAATACATTTTAAAAAATAATAATAATGACTTAGCTCACCAGGCTGGATCCAATCTGTGTGAGAATGGAGTGAATTCACAAAGGGCGTACAATGACAATGGTGATAGAAAGGTTTGGAGAGGAAGGGACAAAACAGTGATGGCAGCAGGTGATGGGAGAGTGGGCAGTGAGCAAGAGGAGAGAAAGTGGTTGCAGCAGGGGGGGACAGTATTTCCCTTCCCCATGAGTTATCACTGATTTCCCCTTCTTGTGACTAAGACCAAAATATATGTGATGGCATCCTCGTGGCATTCAGTGCAGCATTCTTTTGTAGTGGTTAAGAACAGTGTAGTGGTGTACTGGTTAAGAACAGTGGTTTGGAGCGGTGGAGTCTGATCTGGAGAACTTGGTTTGATTCCCCCATTCCTACACATGAGCGGCGGAGGCTAATCTGGAGAACCGGGTTGGTTTCCCCACTCCTCCACACAAAGCCAGCTGGGTGACCTTGGGCAAGTCACAGCTCATTCAGCCCCACCTACCTCACAGGGTGTCTGTTATGGGGAGGGGAGGGAAGGGAAGGTGATTGTAAGCCGGTTTGATTCTGCCTTAAGTGGTAGAGAAAGTCGGCATATAAAAGCCAACTCTTCTTCTCCTTCTTCTCCTCCTGTAACTTTTCAAATGCCGTAATTTTTAGATGGTGGTGCCATCCTTGTGGTGGCCATGAGGATGCTGATACATCTAGTTTGGCCCCTTACTAAACAGGTCAACTTACTAATTATCTTAGCAACAGAAAAAATCACTACTAACTAGGGTTGCCAACCGCCAGGAACTAGCTGGAGATCTTCTGCTCTTACAACTGATCTCCAGCCGATAGAGATCAATTCACCTGGAGAAAATGGCCGCTTTGGCAATTAAACTCTATGGATCTGAAGCCCCTCCCCAAACACCGTCCTCCTCAAGCTCCGCCCCAAAAATCTCCATGTATTTCCCAACCTGGAGCTGGCAACCTTATAACTAACACTTCAGTTACTGATGCTTCATTTGAGAAACTGCATTTCTGTATGATATTCTCCGCACCTCTTCTCAACGCCATTCCAAAGCAGATCACTACTGCAAAAACAGACTGACCTGTAGTATGGCATTGGGTGTCCTCTTGCTGAACAGTTCAACAGAATTTCAGGAACTTCAGAAGATAATGAGTAAGTCACATCAAATGGCTCCTGAATAAAAGTAGGTCCAAACAGAGTGGCTTCTTCTGTGAAATGAAAAAATGATTTAAACTTATGACTCTGCTATCTAAAGCCCTGCCAAAGTTTCTTATGCTTTTACCATGGGTACAGGAAGACTACCGGGAGCCTCAAAGTTTGAGCTGGAAACTATAAAATCTATAACAATAATTATAGGGTAAATAATTATATTTTCCCTACCCTACCGTATTGACCCGTGTATAAGCCAAGGTTGGCTTTTTCAGCCCTTTTTTTGGGCTGAAAAACTCGGCTTATACGCGAGTATATACGGTATTATATAGGGTACACAATACGTTTGTTAAAAACACAGGGCCTGGAATACAGTATACATATACAAAATATCGGTATAAACTGTTACAAAGATCTCAAACAAAGTTGATGATACACTCCTTATTAGGGCTGCCAACCTCCAGGTGGTCTGAGAAAAATATGCACAAGTACTACTGGGATAGTAGTGAAAATATAGTACTAGGCTCAAACCAATTAATTTAAATAATACACAAGCAAACTATGCAAACATATATTGTGAACAATGTGTACCATCTACAGACAAGTGAAAACAGCAGTGATAGTATGTACAAGCAAATCTAAGATGGAAAGTCTTTTTCAAGTTTAGTAAGAGTCTTATCTCTAGGTTGTTTTCTTCAAAAAGCAACACGAGGAAGGCTGAAAAAGTCCACAGTAACGCGGTCCGGATGCACACTAGCGTTTTCACTGCAAAATTGCAGCTTCATCAGCTGGAATCTTCATATTAATTGGTTTGTTTAAAATAGCATTTATTTTGTATAAAATAGCATTTATTTTTATTAATTATTTATTACACTTTATATAGACAATTATTTATTACACTTTATATAGACACTTTATATAGACATATTGTGAACAATGTTACACATTGTTCACAATATGTTTGCATAGTTTGCTTGTGTATTATTTAAATTAATTGGTTTGAGCCTAGTACTATATTTTCACTAACCTCCAGGTGGTGGCTGGAGATCTCCCACTATTACAACTGCTCTCCAGGTGACATAGATCAGTTCCCCTGGAGAAAATGGCCTTTGGCATCTATACTCTACAGCACTGAAGTTCCTCCCCTCTCCAAACCCTGCCCTCCTCATGCTCCACCCCAGAAATCTCCAGGTACTTCCCAACCCAGAGCTGGCAACCCTACCTCAGGTTCTGATAGGGCCCGCTTCAAACATGATGTCGGTGAGGTAAACCCACTCACTTGTGAGTCTTCAGACTAACACTGCAAACACCCACATGGGCAGCTGGTCTCTGGGAGGATCATTAAAACACACGCTGCAGCTTTGCACCCATAGCAATCCATTTAAACAAGCTGCTGCGTGTATGGAAAGTCTCTGAGGTTTTTAACTTGCCAGAGAAAAGGGGCCTTAAAACCAAAATGGAGGAGAACTTGACACTGTGGTGTGTACGTTTATATTAAAAGTGAATGTTAAGAGCTGCTTTGGTTTGTATTTTGAGCCTTGGGGAATGCAAGCTTTGACGGCATCCGGCTTTCAAAAGCAATGGGTGTTGAAAGACAGCTGGGGAGGGTCATTTCCTCAACCTGTATGGTCTGGTACTCCCTTAAAGCGGAAAGGGACTGGAGAAAGCCATCCAGTGTGAGATTGGATGAGATTCAAACACACAGCGTTCATGGGCCTTTAATGCTCAGGCATCACCTCACAGCTTTTATCACCAAGGCTGCCCTTATTTTAAATCCTTACACAGGGAAATTGCCTTCAGGCTTTCCTAGATGGTCTGCAGGCAATTTCCCCTTCCTCCACAGCAGCAAACATTTCATGTCTGATTGATAATAATACCTCATTTCTCAAAGATTTGTGGGGCTTATTTACATAATGAAGGTGAGGAGAGGTGCTTGTTTGCATGCCTCCTTCTGAATTACATGGATGGAGGTAACAGCCTCTATCTTTCTTGGGTAGAAAGATCATTGGAAGGAGTGCAGGAAAACAAGGTAAGAGGCTTGCCATGTCAGAATAAGCCTGATGGAAATGAACCAATTAGGCCAGTATCAGCAGCCATTACCTTAAAGTCTCAGGTTCACAAATATCACATTTATATTTTTTTAAAAAAATTTTGAATTCAGTATTCTATGTTATAATTTACAAAGTAGAAAGCTATTTTCAAGGTCTGGTAACTTCTTCATACATTAGAAAAATAATATTGCTATACCATGTTTATGGGATTTTTCAGATTTTTCCATGAGCTATTCTCCCACCAGAATATGCATAGTGATTTGGAACTGGGGATGGGCAGTGTAGTAAAGTTTGCAGATGCTAACAAATTATTCAGGATGGTGAAAACCAAGGCAGGTTGTGAAGAACTATAGGAGGATATCTCTGCATCGGGTAAGAGGTAGGGTTGCAAGCTCCTCCTTTACCACTGGCAGGAGCTTCAGTGGTTTTTTTGGGGGGAGGGGGCTATTTGTGAGTGCACACACACTATAATGTCCTTTCTGAGGTCAACGTGGAATCAATGGGGATGCTCTAGCACATCCCTCAAAAACTCTATGGTTTACCCTGAAAGGGACCTTTTTGTGGGGTTGCCAAGTGCCAGGTGGTGGCAGGCAAACCCCCGCCAATCTACCTGGCTGCGTGCCCACTCGATCTTTCCCTACCTCTGCCCTAAAAACCTCACGCCGGAGGACAGGGGAGACCTGACAACCCTACCTTATTGTGTCATGCGCCGCTGCATGTACGTGCCAATGCCCCCCCCTTGCTTGCCTGCTTTCCCCTGCTGGCCAGCTGAGGGCTGGTGGGCAGGCTTGTTAATTAACAGGCATCTGGCAACCCTAGTAAGAGGGCAACAAATGAAGTACCGTATGGTTAGGGACGGGTTTCTAACTCCAGGTTGGCAAATTCCTGGAGTTTGGGTGTGGAGATATGGTATGGAATACTGTGTGCAGTTCTGGTTGCCCTATCTAAAAAAAAAAAGATATTGCAGAGCTGGAAAAAGTATGAAGGAGGGCAATGAAGATGATTAAGGGGCTTGGAGCACTTTTCCTATGAGGAGCTGGAGATCCTGACTAGAAAAAAGATGGCTAAGGGGAAACATGATATATGTTTATGAAATTATGCATGGGACAGAGAAAGTGGGTACAGGGAGCCTTTTCTCCCTCTTACATAATACTAGAATTTGGGGGCCCCAAATGAAGTTGTCAGGAAATAAGACAAAAGAAAATACTTCTTTACTCAATGAGTAATTATACTGTGGAATTTATTGCCAGTGTTGGAACTTATTTTACTATTAAAAACATTTTTATGTTGCCTTTCCACCTACGTAGGGTCCCCAAGGTAGTAATGGCCACGAGTATACATAGCTTTAAAGGAGGGATAGATGATTTATGAATAGGGTTGCCAACCTCCAGGTGGTGGCTGGCGATCTCCTGCTATTACAACTGTTCTCCAGGTGACATAGATCAGTTCCCCTGGAGAAAATGGCCACTTTGGCAACTATATTCTTTGGCACCCCCAAAATCTCCAGGTATTTCCTATCCTGGAGCTGGCAACTCTAATCATGGAGGATAGGTCTATCAGTGGCTACTAGCCATGGAGTATAAAGGGAACTGGCATATACAGAGGCATCAAACCTCTGAATACCAGTGCTAGGAGGCAACATCAGGCAAGGGGCCTTGGTTTCTATGCCCTGTTTGTTCTGCCCCCCATGGCAACTGGCTGGCCACTGTATAAAACAGTATGCTGGGCTAAATGGATCACTGGTCTCATCCAGCCTTACATTCTGTGTATATATTTTTATTCAAAAGTAAGCACCTTTGGGATTGGATCCAGTGACTTCCTTCTGCTAAGACTACCTCATTTTCTGGCAATGGAGGATTCCAAATGTTCTACAACATGTCTTTTTTCCTGTGTGTTCAGCTGTCAGGTGGTTAGAGTATTGTTTCTCAATTTTTTTTGAAGTGGCTCCAACTTCTAAATTTACTGTACTTTCCTGGACTTACTTGCAAAGCCACTCCATGCTACTTTCTTCCTCTTGAACATAAGATTCAGGAATCTTGCATTAACTAACAACGAGCAAGGAAAAATGTAATGTTTAATTACCGAGAACAAGCTGTGTTTTATGGCCAGTTTGTTCATTATGCAAATGCAAATTTGCAACTGAGCCTTCTGGAGCCTCCTCTCCTGATTTACCCTATTCCTTCTCCTTCCTCTTGGCCTTGTGACCAACCTGAGGGAAATCTGCAACCCACTTTTTGGTCCTGGCCTGCCCCTACAAAATCCACTGGGTTAGAGAAATGGTCTATAATGTGGGTTCTAGCCCTTCTTCTTTTTGTTGGTTGTTGGCCAAGCTAAGGGTTTCCAGCTCTAGATTGGGAAATACCTGGAGATTTTGGGGGTGGAATCTGAGGGAGGGGAGGGACTTCAATGGGTTATAATGCCATAGAGTTCACCTTCTAAAGTGGCCATTTTCTCCAGGTGAATTGATCTCTGTTGCCTGGAGATCAGTTGTAATAGCTGATCTCCAGCCACCACCTGGAGGTTGGGAACCCTAGCCCAGCTCCCCCATTGCACAGTTCTACCCCTCCTGTTGGTCTCTCTCATGAAGCATTTCCCCAATGAACTATTGAGAAGGTATCAGGAAAAGGAAGTTGTTTGATATCTTGTTGCTGTCTTAGGACACTTTCATATGGGCTCTTTAACCTGCTTGGACTTCTGAAACAGATTTTTTACAGGTTTCACACACCTTAAAGATAAAACCTTGCTGGGGGTAAAGTGTAGATGACTGGGGAAGGCAATGGCAAATCACTCCATAAACATAGCCTGCCTAGTAAACGTCAGGATGTGATGTCACCCTATGAGTCAGGAATGACCTGGTGCTTGCAAAGGGGACTACCTTACTACCTTTACCTCTTTAAAGGATAAAACACTGTCCTTGCAGAGTTCATGAAGACTTTTGTTGTTGTTGTCTTTTATGAGTGGCAACACTTTTAAAAAAAAAAACCATTTGCTTTTATTTATGTAAGGTCACTTCAAACAAAATTGGAAAAGTGGGGCATGAGGCTTTTCTACCCATGAATCTAAACATAAAAAGGAGACAGTCTGTTAATAATCCAAGCTACTGGGTTCCATTCAACCACATTAGAAGAAGAGTTGATTTTTGTACCCCAATTTTCTCTTCCTTTAAGGAGTCTCAAGCCAGTTTACATTCACTTCCTCTCCCCACAACAGACACCTTGTGAGGTAGGTGGGGCTAGCCCAAGGTCACCCAGCAGGCTTCATGTGTAGAAGAGGGGAAACCAACCCAGTTCACCACATTCGAGCCCATGTGGAAACCTGTGAATCCCGGTTCTCCAGATTAGAACCTACCGCTCCTAACCACTACACCACACTGGCTACAGGATATGTAACAATTTTTCTGTTTCATCAAGACACTAAATCATGAAGAAAAATTGTATTGCATAAGTTCCAGTAAACTAAAGCCAACTTGGGTCCAATTGAAAGTATTTGATCTGTATTTCTCATTCTTGTTAATTTAGCTATCTCTTAGTGTACTTCAACCAATGTATATAAATCTTCTTAATGTTATAGACAAGCATGCTTCTGAAACTCATTTATTTGCTGATCCTCTGTAGTTACTGATTATTTAACTATACCCCAAATCTATAGAACAATTCTGTTATCTTCTCAAAGAAGAATGTCCGTTAAGAACAAACACTTTATTAACTATTGACCTATTGAATGGAGTAAATGTAAGTGCTTATCCTATCTATATGGATGTGCCTTCCTCTAAAAGCCACCTGCTCTGTGTGTGTACTTCTCTGTTTTGTCAGCCCAGAGCTGGTTTTTAGCAAATCTGGACTAAGTGAATCAAACGAAACATCAGTATTTTGCTTTCAAGGAAAGACTTGCTATTTCAGGTTCTATGGTAAAGTTAATGTTTTGTCCTGTAGGCAAAGTGGTGTTGAAAAGATTTATATCCTTCATTTGCATTCTGCTTTTTTTCCACAGAGACTCAAGGAACCCAAAGTATTACCCGTCTCATGTTGCTAGTTGGGTGTTCTATGGATTGTGATAGTCTTTTCACCTCTGCCCCAAAAACCTCCTGCCAGAGGAGAGGGGGGACCTGGCAACCCTACAGTGTATGCATGTATGAGTATACACCTGTTAGTGAGACAAAGCCAACATGTATTCACTGTATTAAAGAAACTGGGGACCATTATCTAGATAAATGTGGGTTTTAAATCACTTGTTCAGCTATAAATGCATTGACTGTAACCTGTGATACAAGTGTAAAGAAAAATCAAGTTTGAACTGTACTTGGACTGTGTGTGTGTTCACTGTAACTTGTGAAAAATGCTGAGTCACCCACTGGTCTATTAGACCAGTGTAGTCTATTCTGATGGGCAGCAGCTCTCCAGCGTGTCAGGCCGAGGCCATTCACATTACCTACTACTTGATTTTTTTATTGGAGATGCCAGGGAATGAACCGGGAATCCTTTGCATGCAAATCAGATTCTTTACCAGTCAGGCACATCACCTCCCCAGATTTTCTGTTTAATCACACCAAAAAATTTCCTGTACATCTTTCAATGTTTGTATGTGAATAAATAACCATTGTGTGTGTGCTATATACACACCTTTTGTATAAATTATGTATTTAAAAAATTAAATATGTGCAGGTGGATGAAGCTTTAAAACCAGTAGCAAAAAGTTGAAAAATGTAAATGAATATAACTGGAGAACATACCCCCATCTACTATGTACATAAGTGCCATCAAGTCTCAATCAACTTATCGCAACCACAGCAAGGGACTTTCATGGTAAGTGAGAAGCAGAGGTGGTTTGCCTTTGCCTTCCTTTGCAGAGTCTGCCTTGCTGGTCTCCCATTCAAGTACCAACTTTGCTTAGCTTCCAAGATCAGGCTATGTCATGTTTCCTCCCTGGTTAATAAACTATGTAACCTCAAATACCAATATCACTTTGCAGTAACTAGCCACAGGGGAAATGTTGGACACCTTTTATAGCACACTGTTAGTTTCAAGAAACAACAACTATACAGCAAAAGTTTTAGGAGGTGTTACAAAGTTGGAATATTGCCAATGTTTGTGATACTGGGTTTTTGCCCTTTGGCACTCTGTCCCTATTAAGATTTTGGTATAATTTTAGGATAATTTTGGCTACCTCAACTACAGGCATA
Source organism: Euleptes europaea (assembly GCF_029931775.1). NCBI lineage: Eukaryota > Metazoa > Chordata > Lepidosauria > Squamata > Sphaerodactylidae > Euleptes > Euleptes europaea. Next base: position 46,082,572 of record NC_079312.1, on the reverse strand, counting down.
CACAAGTTTGCACACTTGACTTAAAGAGGTGCGACAAGAGAAAAATGATATAGGTATACAAAGAATCTCATAAGACAACATCTCTAAGGAAGCTGGAGGTGACATTTCTGGCTGGATCAAAATTTACTAGTAATAACTACATTGCCTGCATGGTTCTTCAGAACTGTTGTGCAAGATGCATGAAAGATAAAGTCTTGTCTTTAGTGCAGTTGATTTGTGTCATGAACTTGGCCATGCCCTTCACATATAAAAGTATTGCAGAAGCAGACATCTAATTACAGAGACAAATATCCATAGTGAAGTTAGGGGGATGTGTCTTTATGATGTATAGTAATCTTGACATGCATTCTTCTCAATGAAATTTCATTATTTTTGTGTTTCTAGGCAAGACGAATAAATAATAATGAATCTTTTTTCCAATCTACTGCACAAGCATTTTGTTCACTTTGATTTGAGTTATAAGTGAGACCTAAATTTGGTAGTAGATAATGTTTGCTGCATCGTACGGTCGTAATATTCATTTGCCATTATTGCCAAACTGAGTGAAGGTTTAATTCAGTAATTTACAATGCAGACAAAGATAACAGCTATATCATTTAACATCCTGCCAGTTAAATAAATCCAACACTTTGTGCTTCTGTTACTTTTATGGAGTAAAATACTAATGTGCTTAGTATTATAAGAAACATGGTAATTAAGCCAAGATGATCATTTTTCCTAAAAGAATACATGTACGAAATTAAGAGGATCAGATTCGTACACAGAAAGGGCACCATTTCCTTAGGGTCTCCATTATCATTCTTCTTTCAAATGAAAAAAAGACAAGGGCATCACAATGAAAACTGAAAGTGAAGAATACTATCTATCTTTTTTAAAAAACTTTGCAAAGTCTAGACCATGTACCACAAGAGAATTGGTTATCTATTTGCCTGACATGACTATCTGTCCAGGGAATGTGATTTGAAAATGTACCCCTGGGCAACTCAAAGTTTTGCTTTAGAACAGAACTGCACAATATGCAGTGAAAAATGGAATCTCTCTCAAGTTTCTCCTTGGCTTTTATTAAAAGTACTTTGTGTCCTAATGCCATCAAACTGTAGATTTCTCTTTTCCACATTCTCATTTTCTTTGCTTGTAAGTTCCTATTTCATGGGGGGGGAGGGGGTTCTGTTCCATATGTGTTTTGCTCCCTATAGTAATTGATTCAATGTTACTGGTTTATGTCCAGTATAAAAACCTGCAGTGGTTTGCTCCCTCTAGTGGTTGATTCAATATTGCACCAGTTTATGTCCAGCAAATTCCCCTGCAGATTTAACCCCCCCCCAAAAGCAGGAATTTACAAGTGAAGAAAAATGAGAATGAGGAAAAGCCCCCTGTCTTAACAAGTACCAGCCAAATATGTAGCAGGAAATGGAAAGTATAATTAAAGGTTATGGAGCAGGAAAATTTTATTTTTGCTTTTCTCATTTCAAAAGGTTGTTTTTTATATGCAACTTTCTCTACCACTTAAGGGAGAATCAAACTGGCTTACAAACACCATCCCTTCCCCACAACAGACACCCTGTGAGGTAGATGGGGCTGAGAGAGCTCTAAGAGAAATGTGACTAGCCCAAGATCACCCAGCTAGCTTCTTGTAGTAGTGGGGAAACCAACCCAGTTCACCAGATTAGCGTCCACTGCTCATATGGAGGAGTGGGGAATCAAATCTGGTTCTCCTGATTAGAGTCCACCGCTCCTAACCATCACTCTTAACCACTACACCATTCCGGCTCTCAAGTCATTTCCATTATATTCATCATAATTCTCTATATTAAATGTGGACATTTTCATCATATTCTGTTTCTTCTGGCTTCACTATAAATGTGTGTGTAGTCCAAATTTTCTTATCTTGCAATGTGTGTTTGACTTTAGGGTTGCCAACCTCCAGGTGGTGGCAGCAAATCTCCTGCTGTTACAACTGATCTCCAGCTGATAGAGAGCAGTTCACCTGGAGAAAATGGCCCCTTTGGCAATTGAACTCGATGGCATTGAAGTCCCTCCCCAAACCCCATCCTCCTCAGCCTCTGCCCCCAAAACCTCCCGCCGGTGGCGAAGAGGAACCTGGCAACCCTTGTTTGACTTGGATAGTTGGAAAACTTCAATGTCAGTGTCATGTCTCTTGAGCTCACTAAATGAGATTGTCAGGTGTTCACAGAATGTTACATTCAATGGGAAACAACTTACTGGTGGTCCCTGGCCCAAAATATCTGGCTGTCCTCAGCCAGAGCCTTTTTGGCTCTGGCCCCAGCCTATTGAGACCAGGGCCTTGCGGGATCTGATGAAATTCTGCAGGGCCTGCAAAACTGAGATGTTCTACCAGGCATGTAGTTGAGGACAGCAATGGTTTCCATCTTAGCTGGTCTCCCTCCCCCTCCCTTTCCCCCTCCCCTTTCTTTCCTCTCCTATTTTGTTTCCTAGTTATACTATCAATTATGCTTACCCTAACCTTGATCACTCTTCACTGGGACTGTTCTATACCTGCTCGGCTGGCACCCGCCACTGGAATGATTGAAGGTGCCACTGGAAATTTTAAATGTGTGAATTTTAACCAGAAACATAGGTTTTAATGTCTGTAATATGTTGTGAGCTGTCCCGAGCCCGGCATTGTCAGGGAGGAACGGGATAATAAATGAATGAATGAATGAAAGAAAGAAAGAAATGATATTCCCACAGTTGTTGTTTCTATTCATTGTTATACTAATGAATGCAACAAAAGGGGTTTTCAGTACCTTTTTTCATTGGGTTGGAAACAACCACAACCATGCATTTACAACCTCATTTCCCCCCTTTGATAGAATGCCAAACATACAAGGGTTAAAATGAAACACAGAATAATTCCCAGCATACCCAAATTAATGCATGCATAATATAGTGATGACAATGTGCCTGCCATTGTACTAAAAGACAGCACTAGCATGTAGTTGCCAGTGATTTTAGTGGTTGGGAAAATTTGATATGATGAGGTTTTGAAATTTTCAGTAAACCTTCCATTTGGACACCATTAATTGTGTAGTCAAATGGCATGTTCAGGAGAAGTCTTCAGAATGCATGAAGATACATTAAAGAATTTTTAGACAGTAAGTTACTGATTGCGTGTAGATAATTGACAGCTGGGTATGGAAAACTTGAAAAGTAAATCATTTCAAGCAATTACGCCAATGCAAAACCAAGCAAGATTAAAGGCTAGATTGCATTTTCATACATCTATAATTGGAGAGGAATGCAAGTGACGTCAATTTTTTTAACTGTGCAAGACCTTTAAGATTAATAGAGTCAGAATGCTCTATGAATATTTGAGTAACCACATGCTTTTCCATGATCCCATTGATAGGAGGACATGGATTGTTACCTATTGAAAAAGAATAGGAACACTAATCAATTTGTATGTGTGCCAGCCAGGTACACAGCAGAAGTCTAGAGAAATGAATGAATGAACAAGTATTTCTTTCCACAACGCATCCTTAATTGATGGAATACATTGCCAAAGGTGAGGGGCTTTGTCTCAGTGGCAGAGCATCTGCTTGCCATGCAGAAGGTCCCAGGTTCAATCCCTGGCATCTCCAGTTAAAGGGACTAGGCAAGTATGCCTAGTGAAAGACCTCAGCCTGAGTATGTGAAAGACCTCAGCCTGAGATCTGGAGAGCAGCTGCTGGTTTGAGTAGACAATACTGACTTTAATGGAGCAGGGGTCTGATTCAATATAAGGCAGCCTCATGGGTTCATGTATTCACATCCCACTTGCCTGTTGCAAGGGGGTGCTGATTTCCTGGCTGGCTATTTGGTTTGTTCGTAAATAGGCCAAGCTAATTTGCTGGGTTATTTTCCATGCATGGAGACAGTCATACACCGTCAGCATTAACCCCCATATACACATTTTTGGCCACTACATCACCCCAACACTACTTGTTTCAATGAACCATTAACAGAAATAGTCTGTCACATAGAAATAAAATAACTGTATGTGTGCATAATATATGATGCTTTGTTTCTATATGTCACAAAACATTTTTAAACATATGCCTTCTATATAGAGCACCCACAGACAAGAACAAGTATATTGTAGAAGTACCCAGATAGGAGATAAACTTTTACACCAGTGCCTCATGGACGAGTTATTTTCTGTGTTGGGTGATCAAATTGAACAGCAGTTAAAACAAGATAACTCCATTACAGGCTTAGCATGCACATTATTGTGGCTGTCAAAAACGGTGTGCTCCTCTGCAGACCATGTTTGCTACGAAGCTCAAAGCATGCTTGCGATATAAAGCAGCGATGACATGCTTAGATAGACTTGAAAAGAGACTGACGGTTTAGGGTGGTTGTCGAAGCTCATCCATCTACTATAACGGGCCCCCCACACACCTTTTTTGAGCCTTTGGAATTCTGACATAGTGGGGCGAGGGAAGCTGCAAAACAGTTGCCATAAAAGGTGAAGCCAGCCATAAAATGTGAGCCTCAGTTTATCTTCAGTCACATAAGGAAGATCCCTGAGCTTTGATGGCAGCTGCTGCCCAAGCAACCTTTTTAAAAATCTGCATAGCCAATGAAATCTCAAGTGGCCAGTCAAATGCATTGCTAGGCAAAAGCCCTACCTGGCCACACCTACTTTCTAAAAAAAAACAAAAACTCAGTGGGTGCCAGGAAAGGTGTTGGTGGACATCCTGGTACCCACAGGCACCACTCTTGAGGTCTCTGTGCTATAGCCTCTGAATAGGGTAGCCAACCTCCAGGTGGTGGCTAGAGATCTCTTGCTATTACAACTGATCTCCAGGTGACAGAGATCATTTCCCTTGGAGAAAAGGGCCACTTTGGCAATTGGACTCTATGGCATTGAAGTCCCTTCCCGCTCCAAACCCTGCCCTCCTTAGGCTCCACTCCCAAAATCTCCAGGTATTTTCCAACCCAGAGCTGGCAACCCTACCTCTGAAGCAGACAACAGAGGCCTTACTTAGCACTTTGATTCACTTATCCCCCTCAGTTATGGTTGCAGCTGTGTTGCTACAAAGGCAAAGCTGCCACTGCCATGGTGGACAGGAGATGAAACAAGCCGGATTGAATCTCTCCCCATTTTCAGAGTGTATCAAATATTAAGGCAATTAACATGGAACAGCCATTGTCTTTGCAACATTCTTGTGATATAACTTGGGCCCTAAATAGGGTTGCCAACCGGTAGTACCTGGAGGTCTCCTGCTATTACAACTGATCTCCAGCCGATAGAGATCAGTTCTCCTGGAGATAATGGCCTCTTTGTCAATTGGACTCTATGAAATTGAAGTCCCTCCCCTTCACAAACCCTGCCCTCCTCAGGCTCCCCCACAAAAAAAACTCCCACCGGTGGTGAAGAGGGACCTGGCAACCCTAGCCCTAAACCTTGCACAAGGTGACTTTGGTAGTCACTGAGCTGCATACTCAAAGTCGTCACATCTGAATCTTCAGGGCTCACTCAAGGCCAAACACCACCACCATATGAAGCTACTGAGACTTTTGGACACCCATTCTCCACAAGGCAGCCTGTCAATTGCTCTTCTTTTTTTCCTAGTGCAACCCTGGAACAGGCATTGAAGCATCTCAACCAAGCAAAACCTCGTCATTTATAGTCCACCACTGAAACAGTGTACCATAAACACAAGAGCAAAAGAATTCAAACAATTCAAGTCGAACTTATCCAAAATGGCTTGCCATCCTAACTAATCGGGTATCAGATTACTGTGAATCTGATTGTATAATTTTGTGTGATAAATGACTTGGTGAGGTAGGGTTGCCAGCTCCAGGATGAGAAATTCCTGAAGATATGGGGGTAGGGGAACCTGGGGAAGGTGGGGTCTGGGGAGGGCAAGGACCTCATCACTGTATAATCCCATTGAGTCCACCCTCTGAAGCAGCCAGTTTTTCCAGGGGAACTGCTCTATCATCTGGAGATCAGTTGTACTTCGAGGTGAGCTCTATTTCCCAACCCAGAACTGGAAACAGCATATTGAAAAGATATGCACTCTAATCCAGGAAGTAAGATGGTCACATGGAATTAGTAGGGTTGCTAACTTCCAGGTACTAGCTGGAGATCTCCTGCTATTGCAACTGATCTCCAGCTGATAGAGATCCATTCACCTGGAGAAAATGGCTGCTTTGGCAATTGGACTCTATGGCATTGAAGTCCCTCCTCTCCCCAAACCCCGCCCTCCTCAGTCTCCGCCCCAAAAACCTCCCGCCGGTGGCAAAGAAAAACCTGGAGACCCTAGGAATTAGGCTTCCAGGATTTCTCCCCCAGGAGTCAACTCAAAAAGCAGGTGCAGGATGAGAACCACAACTATCACCACTACCCACATTCAGCATCTTGAAGTTCTGTTCTGTTTTAGGTGCATACAATATAAAAGATTATCTGCTTGTGTGACAGAGCAGTCCTGACATTGTATCCTTCACATCAAAGACCGCAGTGATATCTGGGGTATCAGAAATCCCCAGAGGTTCTCAAACAAGGGTTAAATGCTGAAAGGAGGCTAGGGAGTGGGATTATACCCCGGGATGTTGCTTACTTTACAAAAGAGAGAGAGAGAGAGAGAGAGAGAGAGAGAGAGAGAGAGAGAGAGAGAGAGAGAGAGAGAGAGAGAGAGAGAGAGAGAGAGTTTTTCAGAATTTAGGACAGACACTGCAGATGAGGCAACTGTATAATAAATAATCTAAATAACAGCAGCAACTATGAAGAATGTTGTCACCAGGACAAGTTGTCAAGAGAGGCCCAAGCCTTCCTTGGAAAAGGAAGAAAAATGGTTCTGTTCCATGAAAATATGTATTAGAGGAACAGCCCTTTGCTGGAAGCGGTGAATTCAGGGAGCAACTTAGATCGGCAAGGCCCTGGCATGACAGAAACAAGCCGCTAAGCTCATCCATAACTGTCAGACCTGACGTACTGATAATTTACATGACTGGTGGCAGATTGCATACATTCCAAAAGCCAACTTTCAAACTGATGCATAGAAGCATTCGAAAAGTTCACATTTTAGGCTTATATACTATTTGATTACTTCAACTAACTCAGTACTCATATATTAATTTTATCTCAGGCAAGTGGTACTAGTTAACAGCCAAGCCATTTATCAGATTTAGTACTGAAGCTATGTTCGTTAGAAACAGAAGAAATACCTTGATGACTTATTTTTATTGTTTAGCTATTAAAAATGGCCTCAGCCAAATAGGTTAATTAATGAGACTGAATGTGATCCAAGCATTCTGAAGTAGCATGAAAATGGAATTTCTCCATGGCTCAAAACTAAGAGATAATATGAGATTCCTTTATTTCTCCTTGTCTAAAATAGGTCAAAGGATAAGGAAACTTGAATTTGGTAAATGTAATTGAGAATATTTGACTGCATGATTTGAATTGTGTTAGATGAAGTCAGCAGCCCTGACTAGGAGATAGCAAAATATACACTATCAGTATTCTTTGTATGCGAGGTATACATAGAGAACTCTGAACAGAAATGCCCTCAGTTTTTGTATGTGGGGAGGAAGGGACCTGTAATGTGAATTGCCTCTGTTTAAAAAGCTCTGTCCCATTTTGATTCAGACTCAGGTCTATTAAATTTGGCCAAGTACAAAATGAAGCATTTTTTGCCCTAATTATGGGGCCTGCCTCCAGGTAGAGCCTGTGTTCTCCTGGGATTAGACATCATCTCCAAACTACAGAGATCAGTTCCCCAGGAGAACTAGTGGGCTCTGTGGTGTTACATTCCAGCTGAGTTCTGTTTGCTTCCCAGACTCTACCCTTCCCAGGCTCTGCCTCCAAATCTCCAGGAATTTCCCAACCCAGAGTTGGCAGTCTTAGCCCTAATGCCAAGTAATATATACTGAACTCTGTAAATGGAACATTATAGATAGTGGGGAGGGCTTTTTAGACACTGGAAAATCCCATTTCTGGGTCTCGGAGTAATCCTATCTTTCCAATCAACATTTGCTTTTGAGGATTTTGAGATTCATAGTTTTCTCTGCCTCCTGATTAGATTTAAACTCTTAAATACAATCCAACAAATCTAAAAACACATTTTGGTCTGATTTTTGTCTAGTTTCTTTCTCCATTTCTCCCACTGCAGAGCCTGTTATCTCAACTAGCTTGTGTATCAAGCTAAATGAGCAGCTGTCAAATACGTTTATAGCTGCCTGATAGTTAAAAGCTGACTCACAGATGATCAGATGATAAACTGGGAGTTGGGTTCTGACTGTGCCCATTCAGCAAAATAGGTACATGGTGAAGTTGCAAAAGGAAAAAGAGAACGCTCATTCTTTTCCCTTCTCTTCCAGCAGGATGGGGACAGAAGCAATGCTTTTAGCCTCTAACTTGCACAAAGGGAAGTGGGAAAGAGTTTTTTCTCCTCCCTGTCCAACTGGGTGGGACAAAAGCAATGCTTCAATCTGTGCATCACAATAAGGGAGAGGAGAAAGAGCTCATTTCTCTTCCCCCTCTCCAAGAAGGAATAGTGAGGACAGGTGGTATATTTATAAGCTCTGTGATATGAAGGGGAGAGGTGAAAGAACTGGTTTCTCTCCTTTTCTCTGAATCTCAAGTGAACAGCTTGAGGTGGGGTGAAGAGAAGGGAAACCCTGCATTGTGCAGGGGGTTGGACTAGATGACCCTGGTGGTACCTTCCAGTTCTATGATTCCATTATTCTATTCTACGATTCTATGAAATCAGATAGGCTCATGATGCCACTGCTTCCCACCAAGATTGGCTGCATCTCAACAAGGCTGGAAGGCAGCAGTTTCCAGCATAGGAAATTAGAGGAACCTGACGTCCAGCTGGTCAGGTGAGAGTTGGCTCCTGGTACACCCCCTAAACAACTTTGTTGGGCACAGAGCAAAATTTCCCCAGCAGAAGGTCAGAAGCAGACACCCACCGGATCCCTCATCAGCTGGCAATCCAGTGCTGTTGACTCCAAGTAGCCTGTTCCTATGAATACACAGGAACAGGCTGTGAATCTAAAGATCTATCATCTTGCATCTCCTTCCTCCTCGCCTGGCTTTTAACTTATCCTTGTCTACCATGCTAATCAATTCGCCCTTTCCCCCACTGCTTTTATCTTGCCGCACAGGTTCTCCTTTGGGTGTGTAAGGAACTGGGTCAGACACCAGCTTTCTGAGCATAGGCTATTACAGATATGTTGATAAAACTATGCAAAAAATGGTGCAAATTGTATTCTTGAATATTTAAATCCCAGCATGCAATTATGGCCCACTTTTTCATCCAGTGAATATAAAATGCCCTGTTTCAAAGAAAGTGTTTTTGCACATGTAAAGAAACTGTGCTTGCAGCAGAATTTCCTTTGTAGTTTTCTCTGCCTCCGCTCTTAAAACCTGTGAGGCAAGCTTCTGTTTATTCTTTAAAGTTGCTCGCCCTGTCAGATTTGTAGCAGCAAACACTAAGAAGGGAGCTCTGGAATTAATGGGCTTAAACACACTCGGATGGCAGCCAATATGCAGAATTTTCATTTTGAGTGAAATGCATATTTCCATCATATAAGACAGTCAGCTGTTTTAAAGGAAGGGACCTGAAGAAATGGCCTTGCTCAAGAGGAAGAAAGAGAAAGTTTCTTTTAGCTTTTGTTCGAAAAGTCTAAAACACAAAAGCAACAACTCCAAAGGGGTTGCATTCTTTTGTTTCTTAATAGCTTCCTGCATTAGAAACTTCTTTGCCCTTTGCTAAGAATCTAACCTAAGAGCCCCATGGCGCAGAGTGGTAAGCTGCAGTACTGCAGTCCAAGCTCTGCTCACGACCTGAGTTTGATCCCAACAGAAGTTGGTTTCAGGTAGCCGGCTCAAGGTTGACTCAGCCTTCCATCCTTCCGAGGTGGGTAAAATGAGTACCCAGCTTGCTGGGGGTAAAGGGAAGATGACTGGGGAAGGCACTGGCAAACCACCCCGTGAACAAAGTCTGCCTAATAAACATCGGGATGTGACATCACCCCATGGATCAGGAATGACCCGGTGCTTGCACAGGGGACCTTTACCTTTTTAAGAATCTAACCTAGGGTTGCCAGGTCCCTCTTCGCCACCGGCAGGAGGTTTTTGAGTCAGAGCCTGAGGAGGCCGGGGTTTGGGGAGGGGAGGGACTTCAATGCCATAGAGTTCAATTGCCAAAGTGGCCATTTTCTCCAGGTGAACTGATTTCTACTGGCTGAAGATCAGTTGTAACAGCAGGAGATTTCCAGCTAGTACCTGGAGGTTGGCAACCCTAATCTAACCAGATCCTGTGCCAAAAACCCAGGAAGTGGCAACCTGCTCTACCTACTACCTGCCAGACTATGCAAAATGTAGGATTTCCATTAATTAACCCCCACCCTATTTTTACTTAAATCAGCCAAAACCCACAGGAGCTCCATTTGCAAGCAAAACAACAGTATTGGGACATGTGTATACGTTGTCATTTCCCCTGTATAATCACTTCCAAACAAGCTACTTGTTATCAATGCTGCTTGGACCTGCCCATCAAAACATACATTACACCCCTGTTACTACAAAAATTAAAATTGGGGGTGGAGGTAATATGCCAACAAAAACACCTACAGAAATATCTGTCCTCACACAGCTTAGAAAGGGGAGGAAGAGACATGAGCTCTTTCTCCTCTCCCTTTTGCAATGCAGAGATTAAAACGTTTTCTTTGTCCTGCCCCACTTGGGGAAGGAGAGAGGCAAGCTCTTTCCAGCCTCCCTTTTGTAATGCCAAGATCTAAAACATTGTTTTGGTCCCTGTCCAGCTTGAAGAGAAAAGAATGGACTCTTCCTCTCCTTTTTGCAACTTCACTGTGTAGCTATTTTGCTGAGTGGGCAGGGTCAAACCCAACTCCCATCTGATCTCCTGATCAGCTGTAAGTCAGCTTCTGACCAATAGGCAGCTGCAAACTTATTTGGCACCTGTTTGAGTTGATCAATGACATCCAAGTATATCCGTGATTGGTTCATAGGCTGATTGCAAGTGTCAAACAAGATGTTGCAAGTGTCAAACAAGAGAACAGTTGACTAGCCCAAGGTCACTCATCAGGCTGAATGTGGAGGAGTGCAGAATCAAACCCGGTTCTCCAGATCAGAATCCACCACTCATGGGGAGCAGTAGGGAAACAAACCCAGTTCTCCTGATTAGAGTCTGCCACTCTTAACCACTACACCAAACTAGTGTTCTGTTTTTTGTTCCAAGGGTGAACTTTGGAAGTATCCCTATAAGCAAGTCCATGAGTTGTTACTCTGTGGTTTTCTTTTGTTCAAACTCAGCAGAGCCCTAAATATGAGTAGGCACTGTCAATGGACAGTCTGTCTTTGCTTTGTCAGTGTTATATTTAGAAATGCTCTAAGAAGCTATTTTCAACCTTGATTTAGAGAAGTTCAGTATGACAAAAGTGAAGAATCCAGGCTACAATCAGTTGTCAGTATTTCATTGCCTTTATTCAAACGGACTGCATATCATTTCCCACAAATAAAGGGTATTTCGTTGCCACGTCCATCACAAGCATGTTGCTTTCACTAAAAAGTATATCACTAAGAAAGCCCTTTGACCCTGTTGGAGGGTACATTTGTTAATGAATTATCTTTCAACTTTTCAAGGACTTCTTTGTTACTAAAGTGAGCATGTGCCACAAGAATCACAAGAATCTCTTTGATAAAACATATACAGTTTGTTAAATAGCAATGACCAGGTCATAACAGTAATTGCATGTTTGAAAAGTACATTTGAGAGGAGGAAAAGAAGACATGCATACCTAGCAACAGAGAAGCCAATGACAGTGGTGATCCAACAGCTAACTGGAGGTGTGTACAGGGAAGGTGTGTCAGTTAAGTTGTGACAGTTAGGTTTTGACATTTGGAAGATGGGAGGTGGAGATGAGAGTTTGATGAAAAGAAGAAGAGTTGGTTTTTATATGCCGATTTTCTCTACCACTTAAGGAAGAATCAAACCGGCTTATAATCACCTTCTCTTTCTCTCCCCACAACAGACACCTTGTGAGGTAGGTAGGGCTGAGAGAGCTCTAAGAGCTGTGACTAGCCCAAGGTCACCCAGCTGGCTTCATGTGTAGGAGTGGGGAAACAAATCCAGTTCACCAGATTTGCATCCACTGCTCATGTGGAGGAGTGTGGAATCAAACTTGGTTCTCCAGATTAGAGTCCACCACTCCAACCACTGCTCTTAACCACAACACCACACTGGCTGAACAGGTTAACTTAACAGATGTGATATTAACAGTGCAATCCCAAACAGAATTTTTTTCTTATAAACCCATTGACTTCAATGGGTTTAGATGCATGCAACTCTGTTTAGGATGACATTACTTGTCTTCTTATGCTGCACTGGAACAGAGAGAGTATTAATGAATTACACGCTGGTGCTGTGGATTATTTGTAACAGTTTCATCCCCTCTTCATTTGCCATGAATATTTTAAAAACTGAAATCTCATTTATTCATGTTACCTGTTAATGTTTCTTTCAGTTTTTCCCCAATTAGATGTAAAAGAAAAAGCATCTTGTTTCTGTCAAGTTACCTCATACCTCTTATCATCCACAAGCTTGGATGAGTTTTATATCCAAGCCAGAATTGTACCCAAGTACATCATTCCTGCTTGGGTACCCTGTGCAGTAGGGAACACAAGAAAATGACAAAATCTGGAATTATATCTGGGAAACTGAAGATTTTTTAAAAGGCATTCTTCTCTTAGATCTGTCATTCAGAAAAGAAAATATTTTAGTTGAATAATTATTTTTAAATATATTAACATGACCAAAGTTTTGATTACAATTAAGATTTTCTTTCTACTGGCTTGTTCACCCATGTTATGGTAAAGTCAGATGTTTAGCCAGCTATTTTATTCAGGTACTCCATCCTGTCAATCACTTTCTAAACCCCAAGAGTTACAATTATCTATACACTGCTGAGGAAACTTTCCAGTACAATGGAAAATGCCTCAGTCACTCCTTTAAAGCTTCTCTTATATCTGGGTAATGTTAGAGGGCACAATCCAAAAAGAATCTTGATGGCAAGGGGAGATGCATGTCCTTGTACTCCAATTGGGAAAATTATCAGTAAAGTGTTGGGCAAAACCCATTTCAAATAGCATCAGGAGCCACACAGAAGAGGGGTGGATTCTGGTTGGGCTGGAGTCCCAGCTGGTGGAAGGGGAGAGAGAACTTCTGCTAGAAGAAATGCTCAAGCCTAGGTGGTCTCTTTGCTTTGTTAATATCTAGAATATGGAACTATAGCTTGTACCTTCCTGATCATTGTGCACATAGCTCATAACTCCAGCAGTGGCTAACAATCACTCCAGTATCCCTACTGCTTTTTCGAGCAGCTTCCTTATATATTGGCATGCCCAGAATTCTGACATACCTACAGCCCATCTACCCTCATTCCCACACCTACTTACCAGCAGCATCTTGCCTAGATAGGAAGACAGCCCTGCACTCGCTTCCAGTATATTAATCTATGCTGGTTGTTGGGTAGATGCTGCTGCTGGTATGTCAACATTGAATTTTTGCAGTTCTAAGTTACAATGAGTTGAGTATAAGCAGTGACAGGATCTAGAATTACTTTTCATTTTTTGCTGCTGGTTGCTCTAAATTTGATGCTTCTAAATGCTTTTCAGGAATCTCTTTCCAAATCTAGTACAATCATAGTTACAGCAAATTATACTGAAGATGTTTGTCCTGTTACTCATACTTCAAGGATACCTCCCTCTTCCTGTAAAAACAGTTAAGTGTGAGGAGAAGAAGAAGAAGAGGAAGAGGAAGAGGAGGAGGAGGAGGAGTATGGTTTTTATATGCCGATTTTCTCTACCTTTTTAAGGAGAATCAAACTGGTTTACAATCTCCTTCCCTTCCTCTCCCCACAACAGGGACCTTGTGAGGTAGGTGAGGCTGAGAGAGTTTGGACAGAACTGTGACTAGCTCATGGTCTCCCAGCTGGCTTCATGTGTAGGAGTGGGGAAACTAAACCCGGTTCTCCAGATTAGAGTCCACCGCTCCTAACCACTCACCACGCTGGCTCTCAGTAGGAGGCAGTAAAACTGACATGGGTAATTCACAGTGGGTCGCCGTGTTAGTCTGTCTGCAGTAGTAGAAAAGGGCAAAAGTCCAGTAGGACCTTAAATACTAACAAAAATATTTTCTGGTAGGGTATGAGCTTTCGTGAGCCACAGATCACTTCTTCAGATACAGCTAGAATGTGAATCCATCTACTTTTAAGTAGAGGAGATTCAGAATTCACTCTCCTCTACTTAAAGACAGATGGATTCATATTCTAGCTGTATCTGAAGAAGTGAGCTGTGGCTCACGAAAGCTCATACCCTACCAGAAAATATTTTTGTTAGTCTTTAAGGTGCTACTGGACTCTTGACATGGGTAAGACTTGTTGATTTCTTTACCTTTCGACATACAACTTGAGTGAGGAGGTGTGTGTATCACCTACATTTTCCAGTCATTACTCCATTAGAAATAGATTTTCATAGTTCATTTTTGAGTTCTATCTCTTAGCCATTTGAAACTTCTGATGACAGGAGCTATATGTACTTGAATGTTGAGCATGGCTGGTAAAAAAGGAGCCACACTACCTCCCAACAATTGTCTGTAGTTGCTTCTCTCATGGGGGAACCAACACTTGCAGTCACCATCTGCTTCTAGAAATGCTGAGGGAATGGGACATAAAAAGAGCTGATGGGAAGGTAAGTTTGAAGAAAAAGTGATATATACTCACACAGAGCAAAAAAAACATTGAGAAGGTACATGAGCTGAGAGAGAGCAAGATTGAAAACAACAACCAAACAAATGAACAAAAGTAGAACACGTTTCTCAAGAGCTAACATTATGGCTCACCAGAGGGAGTCCATTCTTAGGTGAAATTGCCTTATGAGTCTTCACTTCCACACCCATTAATTCTATCATAACTCAGCAAGAGTTTCTCCTGACATATGCCAGATGTGAGTTGGATGTTTCTGTAAGCAGATATACCAAGATGATGGATCAAATGTAACCTGCTTCAAGTTCAAATAGCTATTGGGGTGGCAGGGGTGGGGGGAAGCAGCCAAAACATTCAAAGTGTGCCCTGGTCTTTTTCAGCCTTTAGTTTGTGATCTCAGACTTTATATTTGGTGAGAACCTACTATGTTTTGTGGAATTTATTGTTGTTGCCAATGGAATATGGAAGATTTGATCTATATTGCAATCCACCTTGAGCTCCATAAGGAAGAAAGGCAGCTAATAAATGTTGTAAATAAATGAAATAAATAAAATATGTTCATAGAAGCTAGCTCTGTCTGATGTACACTGACACTCACATTTTACTGGCTTTGTTGGATTATATATGCCCAGTAGACTTATGCATGGGAGTTTGTTTCATGTTGTTTAATTTTTTTGTTATAAATTCCACAGGATCTGTTTTATTGTGGAATACCTCACACATGTATCTAACCCTACTAGCTACTGCTTGCAGTGAATCAAGAAAACCTAGAGCCACTCCCCTCTTCTGCTAAGCAACTCTGTGCTCTCTTTACACCTTTTATTAGGAAAATACTGCCTGCCTTGTAAAAGTGAAACCTATAGAGGTAGAGACTATAATAACAAAAGAAACAAGAACAACATGGGGGAAAACTTTTTTGTTGTTATAGGCTTTTTACATGGGGCATTTGTTTTGTTGTCCTGACCTGGATGGTCCAGGCTAGCCTGATCTCGTCAGATCTCAGAAGCTAAGCAGGGTCAGCCCTGGTTATTATTTGGATGGGAGACCACCAAGGAATACCAGGGTTGCTATGCAGAGGAAGGCACTGGCAAACCACCTCTGTTAGTCTCTTGCCATGAAAACCCCCCAAAAGGGGTTGCCATCAGTCGCCTAGATGGCACTTTGCATTGCATTGCATGCATTTGTTTTGTTTTAATATTAGTTGTGATAATTATGGAACAATCTATTTTCATGATTATTATATTAGAATTAATAATTAAAGGAACAAGCTAGTCTAATGCCCGGGGTTGTCATGAGAACGCCACGCACCACTTAAGATCAACCACGTAGAGATGCTTCTACACCTCCGTGTTCATTGGAATTCTTCAGTCAGCAGCATTCATCATTCTGACACATGCTCAGAACTCACTGGATCAAATTAAAGTTCACAGATGGCAATGCGAGAATGTTTAAATCAAGTTAATACAAATTAACATGTTCAGCTGTGGGAGTCAGATGGAGAGGCAAAATGGGCGAGGCTGGCATTTTTGAACAAGCCACACAGTTTTCCACCCCAGCAGGACTGATACAACAAATCACACCATACCTTTCATGAGCTGAGATCTTTTACAGTTGAGTATGTTGTGCAAACAGATGGAGATAGAAAAGGAATAGTCATGACAAAGTATCTGAGGTGTGGGCTTTATGAATATTGAATTACCATACATGATGGGCGAGTCTAGAATAGAGACAAGCTACATATCTCCCCGTTTCGAGCCAGGATCGAAACACTTCTTTTTCATAAATGATTTAAATCCATTTTTACAGATATACTAAAGATTAAACATGTGTGGTTCAATGACAATAATTATGAAAATGGTGTGCTTCATAAATATCATAATTAATATGAAAATGAAACTGATTCCCCATCTAAATAGACTATAATGAAAAACCCTCATGATTTCACATTTGGTCCGTTTTTTTCATTACTTTAGTCTCTGACTTTTCTAGTTTCATTTTTACGAGGACGACTGTGTTTTCCTAGTAAGGGAACAGAAAGAGCAGTGTTCCATAGGAGGAGAGAGGAGAAAGCTCTGGCATTTCTTGATTGAGTGCAAATAGTAGCCACTAGGATTACACACATGAACATGTATTCCAATCCTGAAGTATATGGGGTAAGCCAGGTAGCACAATCCTGAAGGGGGGTAGTTAGGGTGCGCCTAGGGACAACACAGTCATGCTGTCTTCTGAGTGGCTTGCTGCCTAGGGCAGCAAGCCAATAAAGATGTTTCTGACAAAATCCCAAGGGACAGCACAGCCATGCTGACTCCTGAGCGGCTTGCTGCCTGTTGCAGCAAGCCAATAAAGGTATTTCTGACAAAATCCCATGAAACTCTCCATTGAGTTTCATGGGGCTACACATGCCAGTTTGGCAGGCATAACTCAGCACCTGCAAAAGGGGGTGTTCCTGGCCGGAAAGAGCTTTAGAAGCTGCCTGAAGGCAGCTCCACTCCCAGGAACCCTTCCTTTGGTGCTGGTGTGAGCCCTTGCATTGGAGATATGCTTCCAGCAAGGCTGTGTGGACACCCATGGCTCACGCTGCCACATGGTTCCCCTATACAACATAAGTGCCCCTGCCCTGTGTCCATGCCAGTTTGCACGCCATTCGTGGCACTTATGCCGCCATAAAGACCATGCCGCTTCCTCACCCATTTCAGCCCCCCCTTTCAGGATAGCACGGTTACTTTCTTTTCTCATACAATACCTGCCCTGCCCTTCCAAATTCCCCCTTTCAGCTTGTGCACCCCTGCCGGCCTTTTCCTTTCCTAACCTTATCTGCCACTCAAACAAACCTACCTCAAGTTCCTCCTGTCCAGATGCCTTGCTCTCCTTGTACCACCAAATGTCTTGTACCACTGACTGTCTTGTCAGTTTGTCTCTTGTTCATGCTATTGTTCATCAGGCTACGTGGCTGCAGTGCCAAATTTCCTCACATGGCTGCTGACTGTGTTACTGTTTTGAAGCTTTCCTATCAATTACATGGGTGCCTTTCATTGCCTCAAAAAGGGAGACGCCTTTATACTCTCTGTCTGCAATTTGGGATTTGGGATCTCCTAGGGTCTTGCAAAGCCTCTGAGTCTTGTCCAGTTTAGATGGAAAACCATGAGGTTACAGATCTAAGAAGAGGGGCATTTTTCCATTGAAACCAATGGGCAATAATAAAGTAGAATTGTGGAAATGAAATAACAACAAAAGAAAAAATAATGAAACCAACCCCCATGAAACGACACAATAACAAAACCAGTTTTTTTGGAATTAATAATGAAAACAAAAGAAATGAAACAAATTCCTTTGCACAAGGCTGCAAAATATGGTGGGTTAAGGACAGAGATGTGGAAAGCAGAGGGGGAAAATGCAGAACATTTTTTATTTGATTTTGAATACTTATCAACAAACACACTTTTTAAAAGGTTCAAGGCTCTTGCAGTATGCAAACAAATTGTGATCTGAAATGAGAACTGATCAAGCGGCCCTAATATTATCTTTGCACACAGAACTGGCACCTACAATTTCAAAGCTAGCTGGGTCAAATTACATGTTACTGTTCATGAATGACAGCTGGCAAAAAAAGTCATGTCTTTAATTGCTCCCTCCCACTTGTAATGTTTTGTACAATTTATCAGTCTCCTGATTTCATTATGTTCTATATATTATCTCACTTTCTGCCAATCACAGTCAGTTGTTTAGAAAGGATGTAGAGAAGGAAGCAGAGAATAAGAAGCACAGATTTTGCTTTGCTCTTTTTTGCAGTGCAATCTTGTACAGCATTGCTCAAATCTAATCCCACTGATTTCATTTGGTTTAGATGGAGTAACTCTGCCTGGGATTGCACTATTAGTTTCCTTGTAATCATTATATCACTACTCTGTTTACCTGAAGAAGACTAAATATGTTCTATCAAGAAAAAGAGAGGGCTGTCTTAACATTGCATACAAGTTACAGTTATGTACACCATTATTTTTCAAAAAATAAAACCCTTCTGTGTATAAAAATTTTAAGGGGCTTATCTTATATTCAGGATCATCTTCGTTTCAGGTAAATCTGGCAATTTATTAGCTTTACATTGTTATCCAATGCAGACTTTTACTCCCTGTCTAAAGCCATTGAAATCAATCGACATAAACAGGACGGACTCTGCAAAGAGTTAGCTTACTCAAATAAGGTGAACAGAAAGGAGCATGGGTTCTGAAAAAAATGTACTTTGGCATTAATGCAAGCAAAAAGATAATTTGAAAAGCAGATTGCTAAAGACATGAAGACACACAGCAAGCATTTCTTCAATATATCCGAAGCAGAAAGGCTGTTGGGCCTTTTGATGACAAAAAAAGAAAAGAAAAGAAAGAAATGATTACTTTAGGAAGACAAGGAGGTGGCAAAGAAACTGAATGAATTCTTTTCACCATTTTTCACTGTAGAAAATGTGTAGTATGTACTCATGCTAGACCAGTGGTTCCCAACCTTTTTTTGACCAGGGACCACTAGGACTTTTTTGTTCGGTGCAGGGACCCCAAGGTTCAAAATAAAAATTCCGAGAATTTGAAAATAAACTTTAATCATAACTGTTAGAATAATATTTGAATATATATATTTTTTATAATAGAGAACTTTTAATTGAAAATATTAATTTATTATGGGTTTAGAACTTTGTTTTGCGGACCTTAATTTAGTTCTCGCGGACCCCTGGGGGTCCATGGACCCCTGGTTGGGAACCAGTGTGCTAGACTCACAGTTTTTGGTAGGGTGTCTGAAGAACTGAGTCAAAGTGAAGTGACAACGATGTGAAGTTCTATGACTACTGAGCAAGCTGAAAACCAATACATCTCCGGGTCTGGATGACATACACCTAAGTGATTTGGGATGTGGAAATGTTGATCTTCTCATCAATATATGTAATTTGTCTCTAACTTGTTGGCCTCTGTACTGGGAGACTGGAAAGTGGCAAATGTTAAACCAGTTTTTAAAAAGGTGATTCAGAGGAGATCCAGGGAGTTACAAGCCAGTTGGCCTAGCATTTGTTTTAGGTAAATTACTAGAAGTAGAAACCTTTATGAAAGAAAGAATTATTGAGCATATCAGGAACAAAACCAGCTGAGGGAGAGTCAGAATGGCTTTTGCAAAGGGAAATCCTGCTTCACCAATGTTTTGGAGCTCTTTGAGCAGGTTAACCAGGTTGTGAAAAAGGTTGAGGGGAGAGGCCGTGGCTCAGTGGGAGAGCATCTACTTTGCATGCAGAAGGTCCCAGGTTCAATCCCTGACAACTCCAGTTCAAAGGATCCTCAGTCCCTGGAGAGCCAGTCTGAGTAGACAATACTGACCTTGTGCTCTGTAGACTCTTTCCTACATAAGCAGTAGCCAGCTGAATAAATTGCAATTTAGCTCAGAGGGGTCATTTTTTAATGGGGAGCAGTCTGTCTTGTTCCACTGACGAAGTCATCTACAATCAGTCAGACAGACAGAGATCCTTTTTTATTATATGGGGCATCAGCTTTAGTTTCAAGTGAGCCCCTAGACTGCTCACTTTTTATATTCACAGTTTAATACTTTATAAGGCTTGGATCCTATGGTCCTCAGATCCTAAGGGGGCACTTTGGCCTCCCATTCCAGAGATTTGTAAGAACAATTTCATGAGGGAGGAAAGGAAGTTGCCCTCTTCTTGCACAACTCTACTCCTGTCCTTAGAATTCAAGGCATTATCCAGGAAATTATCTGCAGAAATGTGGGTGAGTTGAAGTCCCTCCCCGCTCCAAACCCTACCCTTCTCAGGCTCTATCCCCCACATATCCAGGTATTTCCTAACCCGAAGCTGACAACCCTAACCATTGAAGCTACACACCATACAGAAAAAAATGATGGGATGGGAAGAGGAGAGGGATTTGATTGGCAACACCCTGCCTAGCTTTTTGCCGCTCAGCTGGCTTACTTTTACTTGTGGAAGATGGGTAACTCATTGCATGGAGCTAAACGTGGGTTTCCATTATCACTCGCAGTTGAATGTGTAACATAATGTCTAGTTTTGTGCTGAAATACTTTGGAAGTGAAGGCTGTCGTTATCAGATGAGTACTATAGCAAGCTGATTGCCAAGTATTCCACATTCATGTCACAGTCTTGCTATCATTTTGATGGCTTAGAAAAGAAATCTGAAGTTTCCTGTGAACACCGTGGTCTCCATTTAGTGAGCTGCACATTACCCACAGATTTAAACACCATTACATCCTTAATTATTTAAATTTATTTTTTCTACTTCAAAGCAGTAAAAAGTCTCCAAATATTTTAAATGCTTGATCGTCTGTGAGTTTCTGCTTCGTAAAAGAGATAATAAAAACAGAACTGAATTTCCTTTGACTCTTATGCACCAAAATGAAAACATTAAATTATATCTAAACTGCAAAAAGAATGTTATTTTCTTGTGTTAAGGAGACTTTCATAGGAAGAGGTGAAATTATTTGATAATTTAAGCAATCTATAAAAAATTCTTTAGTAAAAGAAAAAATATACTTTCTCTTACTTAAAGAAGCTCATTGCAGATGTTGTGAAATAATTATCGGAAGCTTTCGAAGCAGTTTAAAAATCCGATCCTAAAGAAATGAACACACTATAATCCTTGGATTGAAGCTTGGCTCCCAAAGAAGTGAGCAAATATGTTCAAGGACAAGGTCAAGAGAATTCTTGAATGCCTCACTTAACTTTTAAAAGTATACATGCAATCTCTCTGACAGCTAAATCAATCTAAACCCAAATTAAAAGAAAAATTGACCCTCAAACCCAGCTATGTTTCAATCTCCCCTTGCACATATGCTCTGCGGACTAAGGGGCATTTCAGTTCATTTCTTTGAAATGAACTATGAGCTAAACTCAGTCACAGTGGTTGTGTATGCCTAGATGTGTTTCAGACATGACCAGAGAAATGACGGTGTTTTTCTTTCTATGGAGGGTGGAGAATTTTACAACAAAATACTTAAATGTTGAAGAATAGTAAAAATCCCGCCCCCCACCCCCCGTGCTTATAAAGGTAGGAAAATGGTACGAGGGGCAAACCTTAAATAGCTCCCCCTCCTTGTACCACTCTTTACTTTTCATCATAGTCCCTGTGGCTGTATTTTTGTAAACAAAAATATATAAACTACACATACCATGATATTCTGCCTTGAAGCAATGAAACTGAAATAATAGCTCTAGAGCTCTGGTCAACAACTTCTATTCCTTGATGACAGTTTTAACATGCAAGTGACAAGTAAAAACATAGAAACATAGAGTTAGAAGGAACCTCAAGGGTCATCTAGTCCAACTCCCTGCACAATGCAGGAAATTCAAAACTACATCCCACCCCACTCCTCCCGTGACCCCTGCTCTATGCCCAAAGAAAGACAAAAAAACCTTCAGGATCACTGGTCAATCTGACCTGGAGGGAA
The DNA here is from genome assembly GCF_029931775.1 of Euleptes europaea. Taxonomy (NCBI): domain Eukaryota; kingdom Metazoa; phylum Chordata; class Lepidosauria; order Squamata; family Sphaerodactylidae; genus Euleptes; species Euleptes europaea. Next base: position 46,060,381 of record NC_079312.1, on the reverse strand, counting down.
ATTCTTTCCTAGCCCCAAAGTGGCAATCAGCATTAGTCTGGGCATGTAAGAAAAGGGCCACTAGAGTCAAGCATTGACTCATCCCTTTCTGCCTTCTCTCATAATCTGCCTAAGTTCACAAAATTGCATTGCTGTCAGATGGCCATCTAGCGTCTGCTTAAAAACCTCCAAAGAAGGAGAGCCCACCACCTCCTGAGGAAGCCTGTTCCATTGAGGAATCACTCTGTCAGGAATTTCTTCCTGATGTTTAGCTGAAAACTCTTTTGAATTAAATGCAATCCGTTGGTTCTGGTCTGACCTTCTGAGACAACAGAAAACAACCAACTCCATCCTCTATATAACAGCCCTTCAAATACTTAAAGAAGGTTATCATATCACATCTCAGTCATCTCCCAGGCTAACAATACCCAGCTCCTTCAACCTTTTCTCATAGGACTTGGTCTCCAGACCACTCACCATCATTGTTGCCATTCTCTGGACTAGCAGAGGACTAGTTGTCAACTTTGGTCACTTAAAATGTCCTGTGAGCATATTCCACTGCTTGTGATAACATTTTCTGCATGACAAATTGTCCTACAAATGGACAACTGAGGAGACCAATTGTCATTCTGCAGGGGGCTGGTCCCCAAATTAGGTCCCCAATTTTTAGTTACATGGGCTTGGAGGCGGTAGATGGCACAGAATTGAAAGCTCTGCACCCCTGCCACCTCTGAGACCCACATGGAGTTTGGAGGCAGCTGGAATTTTTTGGTTTGGGGTTTAATTTGATTATCCAGAAAAAGATGGACCCCCTCATACCGGTATGGGGATTCAGCTTTTTGGTGATTTTTCAAAAATTTCCAGGTCTATTAATCCCAAACCTGAAAAATACTGGGGGGGGGGGGAATGGTGCACAACTCTAGTCATCAATAAAATGGCAATTTACAACAAAACAAAACAAATCTTTGGATGTCTCAGAGAACCTGAAGGAGGTTCAAATGCCATTTTTGTGTTTCTAACAATGTGGACTATCTCCAATTGTCTGTCATCTTGTAATATGAATGGATTTTCTCAATGCCATCACAAAATGTTGGGGGGAGGGGGTGCAAGAAGGAAGATATGAAGAAAGTAAATGTGTTGTGATAAAAAGAAATCCTGAATATGATAGGTGAACCACAAAACCTCAATGACTTTTTGTGTGAAGATGACCACCGTGTAAAATAATCTGAAGTAGATTTCATTTCCTGTTCAGTAGCCTTTAGAAATAGGAAATATATTTTGTCTCAGAATATATGATATAGTTGCGTACTTCTAAAGGTGCAGCCATGTTACTCATAAATCTGCAGAAGGCTTTTGGCTCAACGTAAAAAAACTGAAATATATAATATTCATCATGTTCTGACTCAAAAAGAAATTGTGTTTTTTATACTATGTCTCTTCTTACTATAAAACATTTATCCCCACTATAAAAGCTTTCAAGTGATAAGCATTGCATTATTGACCCACTCAACTGAAATGTATTTTGTTTGTTTAATGTGCTGTTTATTTAGTAAAATCTTAACTTACAGTACATATACATATAAATCTTTCAACTATCCCCTCCCTCCCCCCCAAAAAAACCAAATCGGGTGTATCATCAATATATTGTCTTCCACACATTAGTAAGCCTGCAGGTTCTTATTGAACAAATCTTCAACTTTATGTAAAAGTTTCCTTAATTTTTTTCAAAGAAGAAAATGACTAGGGGGCAAATTTCAATTATGCTGGAATTGGGGAAGTTTAGAATATAAACTCACCAAATCAAAAAGCCTCACTCCATTGCACATCAAACTCTGCAAACTGAAGTCCAGCTTGTAATGGGATTTGCTCATGTTCTTGCTGCTAGTCATTGCTCCTTGTCAGTACCCTTACCCATTTGCCAGCAGGGAAAAAAAAAACAACTCTCACAGGTTTGATTCAAAACTGGGCTCAGGGCAATAGAGGACAAGAGAAAGCAAGGTATTTTTTTCACATGAGCACACACAAAGCTGAATCAGACCATTGATTTATCAAGGTCAGCATTGTCTACTCTGGGTGACGCAGCTCTCCAGGGTCTCAGTTTGAAGTCTTTACAAAGTGAAAGTACTACCTGATCCTTTTAGCTGGAGATGCCGGGGATTGAACCTGGAATCTTTTCACGCAAAGCAATTGCTCAAGAATTAAACCACAGCCCTAACCTAATCCTATTCTTGAAGAAAAGTGGCAGATTGTGTGTGTAGTCAGTTCTGAGCTTTAAAACATTTTATAACACCCTAATATTGTCCCAGTTCCCTCACTTCCAAGTCCATCTACCAGCTGTAGCAGCTACTGCCACAGGAAAAGCCAGGTGGACTCATTCACTCACTCACTTTTCCCATTCATCCCCATACATCTCCCTCCTGGGACTTTGAATATTATTCCTTCTAAGGTGCAAGCTCTAAAAAATGCAGTCTCTGGGATGTTTGACACTTTGATATGGGTCGGTATAGGGACATTTACAGGGCTCTTGGTGCCTCAAATGCTGCTGATAGTCAGGAACAGGGTTGTGCAAAAAAAAAATTGGTAAATTTTGGGTTCGGGTTTATTGGGCCCCAATTTTTTTCTGTTAAACCCATAATAAGCCAAATACCCATACCAGTAAATATCAGTATTTGGCTTATTTCCAGGTTTACCAAAAAATTCGGGTCCATTATAGTCTATGGGGATATTTTTGAAGCTCCTTTGGGGTCATTTTGGGAGGTAGAATCCCAAAATTTGCAGCATGGCTGCAAGGGACTCTCCTTATATGGCCACCAAAGTTTGGTGAACATTGGGAAAGGGGCTCCAATTTTATGGGCCCTCAAAGGGGTTGTCCCCATCTTCCAAGCATTTGTGAGTCAAGCTGTCCATCAGTTCTCAGGTTCAGACTGGCGGAAACAGCCGATTGACAGGCTAGTGTCTCAAAGTCTGGTGGCTCCATTCGTATCTGGGGCGTATAGCATGATGTCTATGCAAATTAGCTTCCAAACTGAGGAAAATGGCTTAAATGCAAGAAAAATAAGGCACAGAAAACATTGCTTTTGATGGCAAATAACACCCTGTGAACAGTCGTTTATTATGGTCATCAAAAATCTGATTTCAAGAGATGGTCACGGTGCAGGGAAACAAATCCTCTACTCAGGGCAACCTTCAGTTTAACAACAGGTTTTCGGGGGGTGATATTGGAGCCAGCAGAAGTCATCACCAAGGCAGCTCTTATGAAGAAGATTGCTCATCCATGCAGGTGACGAGTCTTCTTCAGAAGCCAAGTAAGTAGCTGTAGAAGTGGTCTTTTTTTAGTTGGAGGGTATATTCCTCTAGACGGGTTGGGGGATCCCCATCTTTTAAAGTGCAGATCAGCCCACTGCCTGGTTAGTCAGACCAAGTTGGATCCGATTATATGACCCTGACCTCAAAAGAGCCCCAACTATGGGCCCCTAACAAAACCAGTAAAAAAAAGATAGAAAAATGAGAGAAAGCACAGAGCTGTGCGCCTGAGCAAAGGCAAAAAGCTGAACCAGAATCACCTATTTGGCTTTGGGCAGATCTCCAGGTTTTGGCGTTTGGTAAACCAAAACCCAAAAATTACCAAAATGGCTAATTTTGGGTTTATTTTTGGTTTGGGTATATTGATATGCAGAACCCTAGTTAGAAAGTGTGTGCATGGAGAAAAGGGACAGGGAAGAGAGAACAAATACATTCCTTCTCACCCACCTGCTTGCTGCTGCCACTGTGACTTCAATCAGATAATCTATGCTAATTTCTTATTCCACTCCCCACCCTCATATACATGTGTGTGTGTGTGTGTGTGTGTGTGTGTGTGTGTTAAGTGAGTCAAGTCACTTCCGATTCATGGCGACCCTATGAATCTAAAACATTCTCTAAAACATTCTATCGTTAACAGTCTTGCTCAGGTCTTGCAAACTGAGGGCCATAGCTTCCTTTATACCAATTAGTATGTCCTTGTTCATAAGTAGGTCATTCTTCTTAAACAGATTATCATGATTGCTTCTAGTTCAGGTTGTTTTCCAGGCCACTTCACTTCATCAAGACAAAGTTACCTGCTGCCTCTACAACAAGCTGGTCTTCCCTGTGCAACTTGGCCCTCAAGTCGATTCCAACTGATTTTACCCTTTCCTCCAAACATATATGTTGTTCCTGTACCCAATTGCAGAACCCCAATCCCTTTCACACTATGACACATCCACTTGAGAGTTGTTCAGGTAGTACAGGCCATAAAAGGCATCTGCCTGAAAACTTGTTGAGCTGTTACTCGACAAAGGATGTATTACTTGCCTGTTTTCCCAGAGGAAAAGTCTAATACAAAAATAAAATAGATGAATCAATGACCTGATCCAATATAAGGCAACTTCATATGTAAGTTTCTTGTGGCTGCCCACAAAATTAGCTCCTAGAGCAAAACCAGTGACCTCTTAAGTACACACGTCTTCCATTTAATTGCTAGAGTTGTTTGGGAAAGAAATGTGGAAGAGGGAATATTTTCTTCTCAAACTCAAGGTCAACTTTTCTATTACTTTTAGCAGCATAGGGTTCTGAGTGCTGAAATCCTTATCCCCCAAATGAATTTTCTTTCTTATGCAGCATTAATATCTAAGCAGCACTTTCATTTTAACAATAGTGAAAATAAAAAAGGCAGTGTGGATCCTAAGAACAAAGATCCAGATTTTCAAATAAGGATTTCAGACTTTATCTTTCTCTCCCTTTTTGCCTCTGGCTATATGTTTACATCAGATTATATCATTTAAATAGCTACAAGTTATTAGGAAAAAAGGAGAAAGAAGGATAGAGTCCATTCGGTTGCCTTACAATGTCATTATCCATGCATACATTATTTATTCCTTTCAGCATAAGCAAAAAGACTAGTCGAGATGAATAAAAAATAAATGCTCTAGGAAAATGAGAAGAATCGTGGACATTAGTTCCATGCTATGAGATGTGCATTTCTCAAGGAAAAAATAGCCTTGTTAATTGAGTTTAAACATTTTGGAAGACTTACTACACCTGATTTCTGCCTTAATATTTAACTTTTGTGATCATGAAATTATTATCCAGGAATGTGGGCCTGGGGGAAACAACACTCTCCCCCTTTAACACTATACTTCATTGTGATCACACAGTATAGATTCCACTTCCAGATTAGATTGGAACAGCTCGGTTTGGAGATTTTGTAGAATTATATGATTCTGCTGGTCAAGGAAATTCTTTCTTCGACACATGACTTAAACAAAAATCACTCGGCTGAGTTTGCCTCCATAGCTTTAGAAGCCAGATATCTGGAAAAGACCGATTATATAGCAGCAGTGCACCAACACAATAACTGGAGCTAAAATTGCAAATCAGTGGCTTATAGATCAAATCAAGCCTGAACTGACCCTAGAAGCTAAAATGACTAAACTGAGGTTGCCATACTTTGGTCAATTATGAGAAGACAAGAGTCACTGGAAAATATAATCATGCTTGGAAAAGTTGAAGGCAGCAGGAAAAGAGGAAGACCCAACAAGAGATGGATTGACTCTATAAAGGAAGCCACTGCCCTCCGTTTGCAAGATCTGAGCAAGGCTGTTAAGGGTAGGACACTTTGGAGGACATTGATTCATAGGGTTGCCATGAGTTGGAAACGACTTGATGGCACTTAACACACACACACACACACAATTGCATGGGAGCACCAGCACAAAAACACAAGTGGGCCCTATTGCTGATGTGTTACATATGCATTCTAGGTTTTCCAGTAGTGGAATACCAGAAGATAATACACACTAATAAAGAAGATATGCAATACAATTTGCTGAAAATCAAATTAAAGAATGTACATTAACTGACGGAACCTGTTGAAAGTCTGACAGTGCCAACTGTGTGCCTAGGAGGAGTTACACACTTCTGAGTCCACTGAAAGGTATAACTCTGCTTATGATAGGACTGTGGGCTGCACATGGGCAGGGGGGTGGATCTGCGGCAGCCAGAAGCGGCACAGCCATGCTGCCTCTTATGAGGCTTTGAGGCTGCTGCGGAGAATTAAAAAGCCTTTAAGAAAAGGGGGGAAGCCCCCATTGAAAAGAGTGGGGCTGTGACACCCCCAAAAAAGTGTCATAGCTGTGCCGCAGCTGTGAGGGGCATTTCCAGGCTGGAAGGGGCTAGGAAGCTGACTAAAGTCAGCTCTGCCTCTGGGAACGCCTCGGGACGCCCCCCCCCCATGTGAGTGTCAATGAGAATGACCCCTGCACCAGCATAAGTGCCCCTTATTCTGTGATAAGTGGGCACTTACACTGGCACGGGGTCATACCGCCTCCAAACCACTTTGCCCCCCCCCCGCTCAGGAATGCGCTCTAAATCAACGTAACAGTAGAGCAAGAATTATTTTCTTTGCCTACTTCAGTTAGTTTAATTAGTTGAAGGCCATTTTCAGTTCTGCTTCGAATGTCCTGTGAAAGATACAGCCCAGTTAACTTGAGCTTTCATCTAAAATGATTCTACCAGCCAGCACTTTGCATTATCTTCTGTTCCATTATTCACAGAAAATGCAGCTGCTGAGTCATGAATCATATGATTAATTTAAGGCTCTCTTGTGATTGCTATAATTAGCATAATTGTATCATGAGAATATGACTAAGATAAAAACAGTGTTTGAAGTATACCATGTTCAACGCATTAGTTAGATACAGAAGTCAGACAAATGGCTGCACCCAGGCACTGCATAATTGTTCCATAAAAGGCAAAGTGACATTAATGGGGCAAAAATATCATCCAAACTGTTTTGCAAAGAGCAAATGTCTCTTTGCAACGCCCCCTTCCTTGGAGTTATTTACATAAAACTGGAGCAGCACGTGCTTGGAATACTCTGCGTGCTGCTCCAAAGTTATGCAATGTCCGGAAATTGCTTGGGGGAAGGCCGGATCCCCCCCACCCGCCACAAGCAGCAGTCCAAGCCAAAAAAGACTTCTTCCAATATTTAAAATGAAAATCTTGGGTTTGGGAAATTCAGAGTCATTGAGTGAACACTGTCCATTGAACATGATAATGTATCATGTATTTTGGCCTAGTGTAACTCTGCAGAGAGCCAGTGTGGAGAGCCAGTGTGGTGTAGTGGTTAAGAGCAGTAGTTTGAACCGGGTTTGATTCCCCACTCCTCCACATGAGCGGCGGACACTAATCTGGTGAACCGGGTGAGTCTCCCCACTCCTACACATGAAGCCAGCTGGGTGACCTTGGGCTAATCACAGTTCTCTTAGAGCTCTCTCAGCCCCACTTACTTCACAGGGTATCTGTTATGGGGAGGGGAAGGGAAGGTGATTGTAAACTGGTGTGATTCTTCCTTAAGTGGTGGAGAAAGTCAGCACATAAAAACCAACTCTCCCTTTTCTTCTTACAAAGGACTGCAGTGTAAAAAACCTTCCCCTATAGCAGATAGGTAACATGCACCCTGCACCCACGCAGACCTAAGAAAGTAACAATTGCCTTGCTGGGTTACACACAGTATTGTACAGCCTAGACATTAACATATTGCAAAGTTTCTATGAATTCTATTGATTCCATAGATTGATTCTTCTGGGCCAAATTACATTATGCACATCCTTTATTCCCGGTATTATTTTTTAGAATCAAAGTAGTGTAGTGCTTAAAGGGTTGTGGAGGCCTACATTGAAATCCCTTCTCAATCATAAAGTCTATTCCCTTGGAAATCATACATTAGATTTTAAGTATTGTGGCTAGAAGCCAGTAATAGATCTATCCCTAATGTATTAAACTGTTATAGGACCTTTATGTTAGTGTCCTTGAGATACCTGTATTCTTATTTCTTGTTTTATAATGTACAAAGTCCTCTCTATCAATTTTAGTGGAAAACCCTAAGTTTTCTGTGTTCTGTCTATCAATTTTAGTGGAAAACCCTAAGTTTCTGTGTTCAGAATGTGAGAATAATGTTTTGTTACCACATACAAATTATCCACAATCACCCATCCATGTGTCAAGCCACAGCTGGGATTAAAATGTCAATGTGTGTAATATATAGCATATTAGAACAGAAAAGCAGGTTATACTGTGCCACATTGAGATAATGGGAGGGCATAAGATGCGCAAATGCCACATTTTCATGAATTTGTGAATGTCAGGAAAGTATTTATTAAGACATAGACAAAGAGTTATAAACTGGCCATGCCAGAACTGCAGAACAGGATGAACCAAGAAGAAGAAGAGGAGTAGTAGTTGGTTTTTATATGCTGACTTTCTCTACCATTTAAGGAACCAGCTTGCAATCACCTTCCCTTCCCCTCCCCACAACAGACACCCTGTGAGGTAGGTGGGGCTGAGAGAGTGTGACTAGCCGAAGGTTACCCAGCTGGCATCATGTGTAGGAGTGGGGAAACCAACCCAATTCATCAGATTAGCCTCTGCCACTCATGTGGAGGAGTGGGGAATCAAACCCAGTTCTCCAAATCAGACTCCACCACTCCAAACCTCCACTCTTAACCACTACACCACGCTGTAGCCAGCATGGTGTAGTGGTTAAGAACGGTGGTTTGGAGTGGTGGAGCCAGCATGGTGTAGTGGTTAAGAGCAATGGTTTGGAGTGGTGGAGTCTCAAGCCAATGGGAGAGAGATGCTGACTGGTCTCCGGATAGAGCAATTACTGCAGGTGAACAGAAGTCACCAGCTAGATTCATTAAATGCATACCCTGTTTTCTAATGACAAAGGGTGGGTATGACTGTAATGAATTAAAAGTAAATATCTAGTTTGTTACGGTTCGATATGAACATTTTCACAGTTTCCCACCATCTGCTGAATGATTATTCCTCATCGCACCATATAGCTCTTTCAGGAAACCTATGAACTGAGCATGTGAGATATCAATATTTTAAATATATAAATCCCGATGTAATAGTTCTAACAACTAAAGGCAGGAGAATCTGTGGCTATGGCAGTGATGGGTCAAATCCGCCTGGGAACAGTGGCTTTTATACAACTGTCTCAGCTCATGGCTCCGTTAAAGAAAGTCAGCAGAGGCTTACTGAAATCTGTAGCTGCTCTAATTGTAACTGACATCTTAATGACAAGGGGTTTAGCCAAGTAGTCTGTGTGGTATAGCACTGAATGAGCATTTTCTTTAAGAAACGGAAGATGATGTTATATATTTATCAATCAAAACAGTGATAATGGAACACTTTACCTGCAAAACAGTTTATGAGAGGTAGGAGAAATACAAGTTTCCATAGCAACATCATCTCCACTTTCCAAGGCCAAAAATTCTTCCCATCCAATCATCAGAGGACCTATGTAGATCTTCTTGGCACTATTTTATAGCCTGTAAAAATAATAAGAGAGGTTGAGAATGTAAATGCCAATCAAGAAGTATGGTTACTTTATTTCAGTCTTCATGTTGGTAACTCCTAATATTGAACTTTTTTTTGTCCTGTGCTGCGGGAGCACAGATCTTCTGAGTGGGTTTTGACTCTTTCCTAGGATTGCTGCAGCCAGTTTAGAACACAGGGCAACTTATTTGCAGACTTCTGCAAGAAGAAGAAGAAGAAGAAGAAGAAGAAGAGTTGGTTTTATATGCCAACTTTTTCTACCTTTTAAGGAGAAGCAAACCGGTTTACAATCTCCTTCTCTTCCTCTCCCCACAACAGACAGCTTCTGAGGTAGGTGAGGTTGACAGAGCTCAAAGAGAACTGTGACTAGCCCAAGGACACTCATCTGGCTTCATGTGTAGGAGTGGAGAAACCAACCCAGTTCACAAGATTAGAGTCCGCTACTGATGTGGAGGAGTGGGGAATCAAACCTGGTCATCCAGATTAGAGTCCACCTTTCCTAACTACACTATGCTAGCTCTGGTGGACCTGTCTTTTCTAGGATTCTGATCTGTACAAAGAGAGCCCAAAGATCTCTTTCACACATCACCATGGACTCAATTTCCATTGTTTTTAAATTACAGGAGTCACAAAAATGAGAACATAGCACGAGAACTGGCAAGGCAAGGTTCTCGGCCACAACGGCATTTGTGATCTTTGAAGCACATTTCAGTGCTCCAGAAATCATGAAATTTTAAAGCATTGCTTTGTAGCTGAGGTTGAAATATATGAGCTAATAGCTCATAATAGTGATATATATGTATCACTGAACATGTATAATGTGGGGGGATTTACAACATGGGGGAAACATATATGTCGTGAACATGTATAATGGGAGGGGAAAGACAATTTCTAAATGATCTCAAGCTAATTTTAAATCCAACACATTTCAGATCATTTCACCAAAATAAAATAAAAATAACTGTCTAGCTGGATTAGACAAAGCCCCTCTATGTAAATCCCTTAGGCCAAATCATTCATAGTTTTGGGTTGGCTGTCATCAATATGCAGATGATACACAGCTATATGGGGAGGGGCTGTGGCTCAGTGGTAGAGCATCTGCTTGGCATGCAGAAGGTCCCAGGTTCAATCCCCGGCATCTCCAGTTAAAGCAGCAGTTCTCAATCTGGGGGTCGTGACCCCTTTGGGGGTCGAACGACCCTTTCACAGGGGTCACCTAAGACCATCGGAAAACTCCCTCAGACCCCGTGCAGGGCTCTTCCCCCTCCCACCCCCCCTTCTCAGGCTCCCCAGATGAGGAAAGGGAGGAAGCCGCCTCAGTCAGCAACTCGCTCTCTCACTCTTTCCCCCTCCCGCCCCACCAGGCCCGAAACCCACCTCGCCATTGGCCATGCTGCGTCATGTGAGGCCAACGTTCCTTTCCCCCCCTTCCCTCCCTCGTCCCCTCCCGCACAGTTGGTGGGAGCTGCGGTGGCTTCTTCCTCAAGCAGCGTGGGGGACGGGAGGCTGCTCTGCGCTGGGGACGCCGGGGATGAGTTTTGCCCCCTGAGGCAGCTTAGATGGGCAAATTGGAGCCCTCCGCCATTTCCTCCCCCTCCCCAGGGTCTCTTGTCTGAGGGGGAGCCGTTGCGGGCTCCGTGAGAGAGGCTTAGGTTGGGCTCAGCTTTTGTGCTTGGTTTCTGCCTTCTCTTCCCTGCCGCAGTTTCTGCATTTAAAACTGCCTTTGGGGGTGGAGGGCGATGGCAGCATTCACAAAAGGGGACGTTGCAACCCCTCATGACATTCTGTTCAAAGTACTTCAGGAAGGAAGAGCAAAATATGGCTTAGTGACAGAGCATCTGCTTGGCATGCAGAAGGTCCCAGGTTCAATCCCCGGCCTCTTCAGTTAAAGCAGTGGTTCCCAAACCTTTTGCATAATGAGGCACTTTTCAGGAGAGAAATTAGTCATTAATTTTCACTTAGCAATGACAGTAGCATTTTTCTTTCCAGTCTCATCATGGAGCACTAGGAGATGTTTCGCGGAGCACCAAGTGCTCCATGGAGAACAGTTAGGAAACAGCTGAGTTAAAGGATCAGAAATTCGGTGATGTGAAAGGCCTTGACCTAAGACCCTGGAGAGCCGCTTCCAGTCTGAGTGGACAATACTGAGGATCTGATTCAGTAGAAGGCAGCTTTGTGCGTTTGCAAAACTTCCAAGGAGATAGATCGGGATGGGTCTTAGTCTGTCTGCAGCAGTAGAAAAGAGCAAGAATCTAGCACCTTAAAGACTAACAACATTTCTGGCAGGGTATATGGGCTTTCGTGAGTCACAGCTCACCTTCACGGCTCACTCCTTCCAAGGGCAGGGAGATTTTGATTGTGAATGAATTGGGGTTGGGAGTTTATTTCCTTCTGGTGTATTTTGTTTTTATTTACTGTATTGGCTTCTCCAATGATCCCAGGCGGAGCATATGGTTCCCCTGAATTGCTGAATGTTCATGAGCACAATTAGCTGCCGTGCGCAAACCTAACGTAACATCTAAAATGTCTCCCTATGTGATGAAAATACATCGTGCATATCAGATATTTACATTACGATTCATAACAGTAGCAGAATTACAGGTATGAAGTAGCAACGAAAATAATTTTATGGTTGGGGGTCACCACAACATGAGGAACTGTATTAAAGGGTCGCGGCATCAGGAAGGTTGAGAACCACTGAGTTAAAGGGACTAGGCAAGTTGGTGATGTGAAAGACCTCAGCCTGAGACCCTGGAGAGCCGCTGCCGGTCAGAGCAGACAATACTGACTTTGATGGACCAAGGGTCTGATTCAGTATAAGGCAGCTTCATGGCTTCATGTGTTATATATACCCTTATCCAAATCACCTGGTGCTGCAGTAGAGTTCCTAAATAGGGCTGTTGAAAAAAAAATTCGGTAAAGTTCGGCTTCGGCAAAATTCAGCCCTTTTAAATTCGGGACGTGCCGAAGTCCGAACTCCCCCGCTTCGGATCCGCGAAATTTGGCACGAGATCTGAAGTTCAGGGGAAATTTCCCCCCCCCCGCGGGCCTTCACTGGGCTTCCATGAAGGTGCGCGGGGGGCTCTTTAAACAGATCTGCGCCTCCCAGCTGGGAGCTACAGATCGTGGCACAGGGTTACATTTTGAATCACACCACCCTCTTCATTTGCGTAGAAACTTACCTTTCAGCCAATTTTTAAGGCTCAAACGCAATTCTACTTTTCATCAGGATTACATACAAACCACATCTGCATTATGTGCCCAACTGAGAAATAGGGGTTACAATGACCAGGTCTTAAATGCAGCCTATACTAAAGCGGAACTAAAAACTAGAGAGTCACTATTTCTGTCGGAGCAAACAAAGAGTAGTACCACTAGGATCGTTTCATCCCTAGAATTTAATCATCTTACTAATGATATCAAAAGGATAATCAACAAGCATTGGCACATTCTGCACACCGTTCCAGGTTGCCAAGAATTTCCGCTCTTTGGCTTGAGAAAAACAAACTCCCTAAGAGACCAATTAATACAAACAAGTGCTACTCCGGTACAACAGGAAGTTACTTTCAGCCATTTTAAGTGTGGCTCCTGTACCTTTTGCCCGTTAAGCCTACAAGTTAAGGAAGTCAGCTCTACAGCATTTAAATTTAAATATAAATTAAGACATTTTAGTAACTGTGCATCATACAATGTGGTCTATGCGGTCACGTGCCCGTGTTCCTTAATTTATATTGGCTCAACCACACGCCAATTAAAACTTAGAATTGGCGAGCACAAAGCGCGCTTACGCGCGAGGAATCTCGAAGCGCCATTAACAGAGCATTTTCTGAAAAAGGGACACTCAGAGAATGACATGCTCTTCTTTGCATTATGGAAATATAGACCCAAATCTTTTCATCATCAAAATGTAGCCCAGATTTTGCACAGGCAAGAAATGAAACTCATTTTTCTCTTTAAAACACTGACCCCTACTGGACTTAACAGTGACTTTGATTTATCCTGCTTTTTGTAATATGTAGCTTTAAGACCCTCAGAATGCCATGTATTCAATTCACCTGTATGTAATGAGCTGCTACTTTAAAATTCATACCCTGACATTATCTCATGATCTGTTACCTCGCTGAAGGACATGAGAACCTGTGGTCTATGAACCCCCTGGGTCAATTGTAAGACATATGGTAAGAACATTCTGTTTTCTATATATCAGAAAATATTTAGCAATGGATTTTATGTTATATAAGCCTTTATTTTGCCTAGAGAGTTTTCACATGATGGCAACATCCGACTGAAGAAGCACATGTGAAACGAATACCAAACCGGAGGTGTCGTCTCGGCTTCTCGGCTTCCTTCATCACCTTCTTCTTAATATATCAAGTACACCACAGAGACTCTTTACCACTTGTTAGTGGAACATTTTTCTCATTTGAGGGCAATTCGCCCGTGTACATGTATTTTGCTTTGGGTGTACTTACTTTGTGTTGAATTGATTATATGCATGAAGCAATGCTTTTTCTTTTTTGTTCCTAATTATATTGTCAAAAATTATATTGCCAAGCTCTTCAACAATTATTTTCATTAGTAATTAATACAATATTTACATTATTGTGAGCCTTCATGCTGCTGTTTTCACAACCTCGTTATTTTCAGCATAGGTACTGTGTTTGTTGAAACCTTCAGGTGGTGGCTGGAGATCTCCCGCTATTACAACTTATCTCCAGGCAATAGAGACCAATTCCCCTGGAGAAGATGGCTGCTTTGGCAATTGGACTCTATGGCATTGAAGTCCCTCTCCTCCCCAAACCCCACCCTCCTTGGGCTCCACCCCCAAAATCTCCCGGTATTTCCCAACTCAGAGCTGGCAACCCTAGTTGTGAGATTGTCCCTTTCCTTCCTTGATCTGTCTCCAGAAGAAAATCTGATCACCCAGCTGAGTCCTCTGGGGGAGGAAGGGAGACAAAGGGAACAGTGAAAAGGCAGTGTGACTCTTGTAGACCTACAGAAGCTGGGGTACATTTTGATTCTGGATCATCTACTTCCTAGGATCATTTTCCACCTATGTGGAATCTGAACAAGTGATGCAGTTTAACTACCTGAGGATTTCTCTCCACACTTCCAGGATGGCATCTGACAGCCTCAAAGAGAATGGGAAACCTACACAGTAGCCCCCTTAGCATGGATCATCACCTTTCTGAAATCAACAGGCGGTGGCTTTAAAATGGATTCCACTGACAAATGTGATCATATAAAAACTCTGTTTTGTAGCAGCCCTTGCCCAGTAGTGCAAGCCCTTGAAGTGAGCTGAAGGGCAGAAGTCAAAGGGCCTTTTATCAGCTTCCATTGATAGGCCAGCTACACCGCTTCATGATCTGTCCGACCTATGTTCTGATCACAGCTGGGTTAGATTACTGTAATGCACTCGACCTTTGAAAATTGACAGAAAACTTCGTGACAGGTATGGAGGACTGGCAAAGTGCCCCGAGGCATCAGGCATGATGGAGGGTGATCTCCTGAACAGCCCATTAAGCATCTGGTGATGGGTGAATTGTGACTGCTGAGCAGCATCACCTAAGCCTGGAGCCAGTTACCTCTTTGCACCTGTAGGTGCTGATAGACAAGGCCGGCACAATTTCTGATCAAGTTTGGAGCCAGAGTGGGTCTTCCCAACCAAGGCGACCATTGGCAGGCTTCCTAGCACAGCCTGCCTGCCCCTTAAAATATGTCAGCATGTTTTAATAAATGGTGACATAGATCAGCCATTTAAATAAACTAGTTCAGGGGCCCCAATGTAGCACCCTTTTCTTGTGCCTGCCAAGCATTTTTTAGGAAGTGGGTGGGGCCTGGTAGGGCTTTTGCCCAACAAGGCTTTTGATTGACTGTTGAAGATTTGATTAGCCATGCAGATTTTTTTTTAAAAAAAATGTTGCTGTGGCAGCAGCTGCCACCACAACACAACGATCTGCACTGGGTTGCTGAAATTAAGCTGTGGCAATCATTTTGTGCCTGACTCCACCTCCTGCGGCAGCCATTTTGTGAGAGCCATTTTGTTTCTCACTTTCCTTTCACAACAAACCCATTCATACAACAGATAGTCTCACAGTCGTTTCTATGATGGGTTTTTTGGGAGGGGAAATATGGGGTAGCATACAGGAATGAAAACTCAACATTCCTGATATTAAAGGTTTTATGAAACCAATTTTCATCCAATGAGATGTTCATTTACCACTCTGCCCAATGCAGGTTTTTAAATAAGCAGGCCGGTTGGGGGTTGGGGGTTTAGACTACAATTTTACACATTTAAGGTTTGGTCCTAAACTTGGGTAGCTTACAAAATAAAGATGTGAGATTGTGGAGCCAGCAAAACGTATTTGCATTGGGTGAATAAAAAGTAAAAATAAAGTGTACAAGATAGGCTCCAATACAGGATACAGAAGGTGTGGGCTTTAATTTGGTGTTTGAGCCTCACCCGCTGCTACTAACAGGTATATCCCTTTATGTTTAAGTTTTGATTCCTATCTCCTTTTTGCTTATTTTTCAGCTGCTTGACATTACAATCACTAGCAAAAGTCCCAGCCAGGGATATGGCACACCGCTGTACATGATCTCTCTATTCTCTCCTGAACACCTGCTTTGCAGGCAGCTAATGTGAGTTTCCTCATGAATGCCAATTGTATTCTGCTGCTATTTTTCTTTTCAAACTTTTCATCCCTGAGGCTGTCTCTGTGCAGTTTGACTACTTGAACTTTACTGATACCCATAACA
This sequence comes from Euleptes europaea, assembly GCF_029931775.1. Classification (NCBI taxonomy): domain Eukaryota; kingdom Metazoa; phylum Chordata; class Lepidosauria; order Squamata; family Sphaerodactylidae; genus Euleptes; species Euleptes europaea. The sequence continues at coordinate 46,044,280 of NC_079312.1, read as the reverse complement.
GGGTGAATTGCAAATGCTTCTTATAGTAGAAAGGAATGGCAGAGGCAATCTTATTGTCTCTGGAAAGATTTATCAATGTTGTTAGACCCTATTTTCTCTTTTTTTGCTGCCTTACAAATCACTGCATAATCATGGGGGGAAGAAGAGTTCTTTATTTCTATCAAAAAAATTTTTTAATGTGCATAATTTCTGCCTTCTACTTGCAGAAAATAAAATTGGGTCACCTATCATTACGTCTTAGTTAGGTACTGAACACAGGAAGATAAAATTACCTCACTTGTAGTATATACTGTCAATGAATCCTAGTAATGCCCTATAATCACTACACCTGTTTCTAGCAAGAGCGATCCATCAAATCAAATGTATTTTCTGTCATATGTTTTAGTCAGTTATTGTTTGGGAGATCAGCATGGCTGTTATGGAAACAAGCCAGGGAGTCTGACATCTCTGTGCTGAAAAGTTAGCCTTGCCATAGATAGCAAAATAAATTTAAACAAAGCATCCAGGAATCACAGCATCACCTGAAAACAGTTAATTATAGTGCTGTGGTCAGTGTAAGTGCAGAATCCCCCTATGATGTGAATCCTCTAGTACTTGCAACACACAGGGCCATTATATGAATTTACTTTTGATAGAACTATTATAAGATTTTACCTCATCAATTTCATATTTTTAAGAATGTAGCCCTTCGTTGTGACAACTTGTGCTTATCACGTCAAGAAAAAAGTCTTTGTACTAGCAGTGCAATAAACAACAGCTGTCACCACATAGGGTGCATTTCTAAAAGATATTCAGCACATGAAGTTGATATAATGTAAGGATAATGACAGAGTGGAATAAAGTTTCACTACAAGTTCTTGTAGGTTATCCGGGCTGTGTAACCGTGGTCTTGAAAATTCCAAGACCACGGTTACACAGCCCGGATAACCTACAAGAACCAATGAACTCTGACCGTGAAAGCCTTCGACAATATTTTTCACTACAAGGATTGTCAATACAGTTAGTAAAATCAGTTGGGTTGGATCCTGCCTAAATTTCTGAGGACACATGAGATGGAAAGCACAGATACTTCCTTCTCGCAGTAGCCAACCTCCCCATGCTGTTCTTGGGAGAGAGGGGACCAGCAGGAATAGCTTAGGGGGGAATCTATGGGCTCCCACAGGAAGGGGGGATTGAAAAAAATATCACCCTTCTTGGCTTACAGAGGTATAGGCAAGAAACCAGCCTATACAAGAATGTGTACGGGTGTATGTTTCATTTGTCTTGAGGTAATGTCATCTCACAGAGATTTTCTTTCATTGAAAAGTGAAAATGGTAACTGACGCATATTGTATGTCATGTTAGTTTCTGTCTCCCCCTGCTGTCTCCCCCTGCCCCCAGCCAAGAGCCATACCCACTCCATACTCCTTAAGATCCCAAGGCCCTATGCAGCTATAGGTACAGATAAGCTCCATCTTGTATTTTTTTAAAAGTGAATCATGATCAGACCTACATGTAATTAAGGGGCACCTCCTGAACCCTATGCCTACCAAAGACAACCTTAGCTTTCATTGCAAATAGTTGGGCTGGGGGTGGGGTATAGCAGCTTGTGCAGATACCTCCGCTCAAGATGTTCCAGTTCCCTTTGATTTTAGAAAAAGCATGGTAGGATCAATCCCTGCCCGCCCCTGTGCTAGCTGCTAAGGCTGAAGTCAGCATCCCTCCCTTTTGAGCCCAATGAGTCACTCCATGCTCTTGTCACACCAGAGACTCAGCCAAGAGCACCATGAGAAGTCTCGACATTGCCATCTTGGCTCTGTTCAGTTTTGCACTTGTATGGGAGAGCTATCAATCACACCTTTGTTCTGTGACTGGCACAGATTCTCACACACTCTGGCCATGACGAATCACCACTGTTTGCAGGACAAGAAACCTACACTTAATCTTACCCAAGAAAGTTTCTGACAATGCAGGCATTTGTAATACCACCACATAGGGGAAGGAGGGGCTTCTGCCTCTCCTCCATACCATTAAAAAAAGGTAAAGGTCCCCTGTGCAAGCACTCCTGACCCATGAGGTGACGTCACATCCCAACATTTCCAAGGCAGACTTTTGTTACCCGAAATGCTCTTTAATTGGGGAATTAGCTAAGCAGATCGGTAACTTTAATATTTATAAAGCGAGATCAGCCAACTATACCAGAGCCCATTAACTGTGAACTTAAGAATCAAGACAGACAAGGAAATTTCAAATTAAAAGTGTTTATGTTGTCTTTCAATCAAATCAGTGTTGCATACACATATACAAAGAAATCTAGAAAATTCAAAGAGAGGAGTACAAGCACAGATGCCAATGTGGCAGGAGTCGTTGGTGGGGGTATATTTACCTTCCAGAAGAGGTGTTGTCCAAGTTCACATAGACTAAGACAGAGTGAAAGTTAAAAGCCGAGGTGGGGGAAGGGGTTCCCGTAGACTTGGCCAGCAAGGCGGGAGGGAGCGTGGTCAGGCTGCGCAAAACCAAACCAACAGAGTAACAGCGTAGGAGCCAGGAAAGACCTAAGGTGACATAATGGGCTGGGGGCACCCCAGATATACTGTTTTTCTGGGGGCAGAGAGAGGGGGTTTACCCCTCCTAGGTTCCCAGGTGGTAAAAGGTGAAAAAAAGGATTAATCTGTGGCTACCGGGGTGGGGTAGTGAGAATTTGGAAATCTATTCTTATTCCAATGGCTTTTGCAATCCGGGAGGGACCGGGAGATCTCTGCTGAAGTGATTAACGTTCTGGAACAAAAGGTGCGTTCTCTGTATATGGCTGGAGATTGCTGCTGCATAACTGGAAGAACGACTCTTCTGATATCAGGATCGCTGCTGATCGCCCATTACGTTGCTAAAGTTGCAATGGGAGGGGGGGTGTTGTTACTGACTACGTGACTGTCTGTTTTTCATGACATGGCTGCGGCTGGAACAGAGTCTGCTTAGGGAAAATGGAGTCGCTCAGGTTCTCTGGAGGTTGCCCTTGCTTCTGTTTCCTGGTTGCCGGCTGCACGGGGCTCACAGAAGCAGCTGTGTTAGGTTCAACGTAGCGCACAGCGGCTGCCTAGTAGCCTTTGGGGTGCGCACGCGGCTGGAGCCGTAGTCGAGTGCCTGCATATCGGGTTGCCAAGTCCAGTCCGGGAGTTTTAGGAGGCCTGTATGCTTACACTTTGTTTGTGGGGTGGGTTGTCAGTGCCTTCCCCAGTCATCTTCCCTTTACCCCCAGCAAGCTGGGTACTCATTTCACCAACCTTGGAAGGATGGAAGGCTGAGTCAACCTTGAGTTGGCTACCTGAAACCGACTTCTGTCGGGATCGAACTCAGGTCGTGAGCAGAGCTTTTGACTGCAGTACTGCAGCTTAACACTCTGTGCCACAGGGCTCCTTCCATACCATTAGCCCAACTTTAAATGGCGGCACCAGGGGCACATCAGCAAATACATACCATGGGGCACTTTTGGTTCAGAAAATGTGTGCAGGAAGGTAGGAGCACTGCTCCCCCTCTGCCATGTTGTCTCCAACCAAAATTAGGCTCCTGCAGAACCTCAAGTGGAGGCACATCCCTAGGATTAACCTGGGGACAGCATCTCATCTAGTTGTGCCTGATAAAGTCATTATTCAGGCAGATCAACTGTCCCATTAGCATGCCCTGCATACATTTCCAATTTCAGTTCCCAGCCTCTATCAAGAAAGGGAGCAAAACTCTCCTGAAATGGAATTTTAGGTCCAGTTCCAAGATTGTCCCGCCCCGCCACCATTCTGACAGAAGAAGGATCTATTCTGTCCAGATCATTCTGGAACTCTAAGATCACATTCAATTTACAGGCTCAGGAAATTTCTGAAATTTTCTTCCTCTTCCCTCTAACTCTTTCTCTGCCCATTTGCATCATCTTCTTCCATCCTCTCTCCATCCTCCCTCCCTTAAAATGGCCTCCTTCGCCCTCCATCCCAGCTGACCCTTTCCCTCCAAGTCCCAGTTGGAGTAACCTCAGCTCCATACCTCATTCTTGACTGCAATGGTCCTATCTCCCCCACTTCCTCCCTCCCTCCCTTCCCCTCTGTTGATCTCTCCCTCTATCTCTCCATGTCCCATAACAGCACTCATTACAATGCAGGTTGTGTCCAGTTTGGGGTTTTTTTTGACAAATGGTGTGTGTGGGGGGAAAATATGGAGCTTAACTGGACAACATCCATCTAAACATGCTTGCAGATTTTTTATTTCCCAGTGTACGTGATTTACATTTGTGTGATTTACTGATTTTAGTATATTTTCCTCACACTTGCTTCCTTTTTCCTGCCTTTTCTTTCTGCTTAGGTGTATTCAATAAAGATCAAATCTAGTTCAATGTGAAGTTGCTGTCTTTCTGTCTTTCCACAATTGCATTCAAAAACTTAACTCCAAGCTTATGCCTGTGTGTTCAAGGCTTATATCCCTTGTGTTAGGGTCTGGAGGTTCACATGAAAAAGCCCTATACTTGTGGTCCCTTGGGTCCCTTCGCTACAATCACCGAAAGATAAAGTAGGATAATCTGTGAGGAAAAGTTTACTAAGTATCACATTGTAACCAAATGGGTAGAGAGCAGTCTAGATGCCGTGTCAAGAGATAATTTTGAATTGTTCATCTCTGTTGCTTTGATCCCTAACTTCTATTTCAGTTTTGCTTCTCTCTTTTGTGAGTTGGACCCGTGATTATTTTCACACACAAAAATTTCTTTGCACCACATTTGCCAAGGAAAAGGTACACATGATATTCATTCAGCAGTAAATCAGCGTTCTACATTGCCTTTCCATTTTGCATAAAATCATGTCTATGCATTGTGGATATCAATACTGGGTGAAAAGCACATGCGAAGTATGACATGCAGCACAATATGGACAAATCTACAAACCCGACAGCAAAAAGCAAGTAACTAAAAGTGCTGACATATAAACTAATTTTAAAAATTAAATAAAGAACATTAACTCATCTCTAATTTTTAATCAGCTAGGGCTTGCCAATACACCTAACATCGGTGGCCTCCTAAATTAGATGCGTGAAAGATTGTTTTGAACTTCCTGCTTTACAATGAATTTCAGACGAGAAAGACAGAGGACTGGACTAATCTTAATCCCTAACTACTCATTCAGAGAAGAAATAAATGGAGCTCTTTCCAGGCAGAAATCAAGATATCCTTTGTGAGAGAAGCCTTGAAAATCCTTTCCATTTCCCCTCTTCTCTCAAGGGCACAATCTGTTACACACCTAATATACTTGGTATAAAAATACATACTAAATTGTTAATACCAAGTAAGTCATTTTATACAGAACAATATATTTACTCTGTTGGGAAATCATTTTTAGACAAACAGAAAGACCTCTTTGAGTAATCAGTCATAATGAATATGGTTGTCATAAACAGAAACCTGTCTGCGGGGCTTAAGCAATTCATGGGGAAAGCACGGTAAAAGTAAAAAAGTTATCTCAAAACAATCAAAGTTCTCTGATTTATATTAGGCATGTGTTTCTCTACCCACCCTGCTTTGTTCTTTCAATTTATGTACAATATACATGACAGTAATGGTTCTGAACATAACCTTTCCTGTGTACTCAAAATTCATTATTATGGGCTGTGTTGCCCCCCTCCCATTCTTTGAAAGTCTATGGACACAATCAGTTTGGCAGGAAGACACATGTAGTTGTCTCCTTCCTAGTCCTATTTTAAACTACTCAGAAGCAGTCATCAGACATAACATGTGTATGTAATTTTTTTTCTCCACATAGTTGCTAGCCAACAGTTCCCCAGACACATAAATGTGGGCCGCTGTGAGCTGGTAAATTAATTAAAATACACAATTTGTGTTCTTAAATGATCTTGGTTTCAAAGCCTGGTTTTAACATGTTTTGAAAAAATATGTAAATGGCACCTGGAATTATACTTGTGACTCTGGGAAAGTTACTGGGAGTTATTGTCATGATTGGGGACCCAAAGCAGCTTTTTACATTGTCCCCACTCCTCTTAATCCTCACAACAACCACATTGTGAGGGTAGGTTGACTGAGTATGTGTGGCAGGCCCAAGGTCATCCATAAGGCTTCCATGGCAGAACCGGGTATTAAAACCCAGTAGTCCCAGGTCTTTGGTGAAGCCATAGAGTTTTGGGTATTTCCTAGACAGGAACCATAGAGTTTTCGGTGATTCCCAGACAGAACTGTACACTGGGTTTTACCGTAGCGCTGTTGAAAAAAAATTCAGTAAAATTCGGATTTGGAAAAATTTAGCCTGTTTTTTTTTCCCCCCAGGAAATGCTGAAGTCCAAACTCCCCCTATTCGGATCCGTGGACTTCGGCATGAAATTCGGCATTCGTGAATAAATTCGGCCATTTAAAGCCATTAAAAACACATTCGGGGGGCTCCGGGGGGCATATTTGGAGGTAAAGGTCCCAAACATTCAGGGTAGCTTGGAGGGACCCTACTTGCAAGAACCCCCCAGTTTGGTAAAGATTGGGTCAGGGGGTCCCGAGTTATGGGGTCTGGAAGGAGTCCCCCCATCCGCCCATTGGAATGAAGAGGAGCCGGCAATCCTTAATGCTCTAGAGAGCGGCAAATCCAAGGCGAAACTTCCCATTGTTTCTGAGGCAGCCAGGGAGAGTCACTGACCCACACTGGCCTCCAGGCGAAGGTGGCAACCAGTGAAAATAGCAACAATCACACTCGCAAAGACAAGATCAAGCCCCCCCCAACAGGACAGGTCACCCCCCCCTTTGGCTTCCACTCCACACACACACACACAGTAGAAGCCAATCCGTGGCTTCTAAGAGCTGATGTAACTACGCCAAAAGTGCATCCAGCAACGCTCTAAGCTTAACTAAACAGCGTAACTAGCATGGGTAACATATCTTTTAATTTCAACACAGCCAAAGTGCATCTTATAATGCTACTAGCGTAAGTGTGAACTGCACAAATTCTGTATCTGCAGTATTGATAGATTTCATGCTGCTGGATTCAAATCTTCCACAGCAACAATCACACTCGCAAAGAGACAATCAGCCCCCCTCAGGACAGGTAACCCCCCCAAATCACACTCCACAGATGCAATCAAGCCCCCCCAGCAGAACAACCCCCCCAACCAGAAGACGCACATTCCAAACAAAGGAGAACAACAGGCCAGAGAGAGACTCACTGACAAGGGATGTACTACAACGAATGACAGGCTAGCCCATTAGAAACAACAGGAACAGCTGCACAGCTACACTCAACTCCAGGCGAGGGTGGCAACGGGCAAAAAAGGCAGAACACACACTCCCGCAGAGGCGAGCAGGCACCCCCCCCCGGCAGAAGAGGCAAAGCCCCGCCTCAAACCAGTATGGCTCTCAGCTCAACCCCAAACAAACGAACCAAGGAGGAGGAGGCGTGTGTGCTGAGCGGAGGGAGACTCACGCCGCACCTCCGCACTGACTCAACTCCAGGCGAGGGTGGCAATGGGCAGAAAAAGGCTGAACACACACTCCCGCAGAGGCGAGCGGGCACCCTCCCCAGCAGAACAGGCAACAGCCCCCCTTTGGCTTCCCCCCAACCACAGAAACTGCTTCCCCCCCACACACACACAGGAGAAAAGGTATAGAGAAAAACCCAAAAAATCAAACTGTGTGGATGTCTTCCAGCAGGAGCAGGGAGGAGAAGTAAATCCAATCCTATTCCAGTAAGCAGCAGCCGCTCAGCTCAGGATCTCTCAGGAGCAGCACTACCATAATGGAAGGAAATGAATACAGACTCGGGACGGGACGGGAGTTTTTATACTCTTCTCCTGGCCAATTCAAAAGGGAGAATCCCTGCTCTGATTGGCCAGAAGAGGACCCAGCTTGGGCCACCACTGGCCGCGGGAGAATGCTGATTCGGGGGCGCCGAATTTGTACGAATTTATCCGGCGTCCGCCCGAACTCACTGAGTTTGGTGCGCCGTTTCCCCGCCTTTTTTGACCGGCTCTATCCGAACTGGAAACCGCCAAATCGGGGAAAATTTGGCTGTTTTTCATGTCGGATGGAACTGAATCGACAGCCCTATTTTACCGTACAGTTTCTAGCAACTCCAAGAGAGGCATGACACCACTTCTGGGTTTTCCTAGAAGTGATGTCAGAGTGTCAGCCTAATGGCCATTTTTAATTTTTTTCTCCCACCACTGCTCTAAGAGGGGGAGGGAAAAGGAAGCTGGAGGCAGGGGATCCCTGCCCCAACTGGGGGTGGGGTGGGAGGCAACCCTACCTGCAGGATAATCCTGTCTTGCTGGTTTGGAAATTGGGGTCAAGGACTGCAATGGAGGTGGGGAGCTATTTAAACTGCCCCACCTCAAATCTGAGGAGGAGGATGTTTGGTTTGCTACTTTCTCCAGGGCTGATCCACCAGAGAGATGGGGTAAAGGAGCAGCCTGACAGGAGAAGGAGGAATTGAGTGAGCTGAAACACCCTTCCCCCATCTGAGATCTGTGAAGGAAGGGACAATGACTGACCTCTTTCCCTTTTCACAATATTAACTCTATGCCCACTGTCTCCCCAGTATTTATACATGCACATTGATTACTAACTCATTTTTCTACATCTAAGTATCATCTCTTTTTTAGACCTATATAATACTGAGAAGAGTTATTATGAGGGGGGAGCCTCTTATATTGCAATGTGCACTATACCTTACTGTGCAGTAACTGTACCTGAGCACCTGTGCCTTATTATTACCATCATCATTTCTTGTCTCACTTTCTCACAGGGACTCAAGCTGGATTACAAACATGATAAAAAAAATCTGTCCATCATTAAATGGATTGCAAAATAAGATAACATTAGTCATTAGATTAGCAGATACAATAAAATTTGAATCTAACAGCAAAGATTCTTAGTAAAACAAATAATGCAGTTGGGCAGGAATTGTAAACAGAGGAAAAAACAAGAACAGTGTAAGCAAACCTATCTGTTTAAGGTGACAACACAAACAGGGTAGGACAAACTTTGTTCCTAATAAAAGTCACCTCCAGAGCTGATCCTTTACACCACAGTATTTCTCCTTCTTCGAGAATGCCTCCTGAATATTTCTGTTTTGCACATTTTTTTGAAACAATAGAAGCATGAAGGTCTTCCTAATAGGTAGACAAGAACCTAGGAGCCACCATAGAAAATTCTCATGAATGGGAACTTGCTAGTTTTACCTGTTTGCAAGGTGGCTCCTTCAGGTTCAGATGGCTTTGCTGAGATGAACAGACCTTCCCGAGTGGAACATTCCAGGAGATGCATTTCTGCAGGTATATAGTTCCATTGTCTTTCAGGATTTTGTAGGTGATAGCTGGAACCTTGAATTGAACTCATTGACATTAGTAACCAATGGAGTGTATGCAGAAAGGGAGTGATAAGCAATTTCCACTTAGCTCCCAATAGTAGCTGAGATGCAGTGCTCTGTAGTGACTGGGGTTTCCAAGCTGTCTTTAAAGGCAGACCCACGTAGAGTGCTTTACAGTAGTCTAGCCTTGAATCCACTTGGCCAGATCAGCGTCTGTGGATGCATGTTTGCTTCTCAAGCAATAAAGCTGGATCCACTATCATCCCTGGGCTCTTCACTGAGTCAGCGGGAGTCAGATGGACCCCCTTAAAAGTGGGGAACACCATGCTTTCAAGACCTCGTCCTTCCCAACTAACATTACCTCCTCCTTGGCAGGATCCGGTTTTAGTCACCTTTATATGTTGCTTGTGATACCATTCGTGGGAATTTATTTTTTGCTTGATTAAATGCAAAGCAGGATTAAGTATTATTGGCCTAGACATTGGGCTGATGGCCTGAAACTCTCTTATAGAAATCAGATGAGACTGAAGTAAGACCAACTGCAGTAATTATATACCTGAATTTGATACAAAGAAAAAGTATAGTCACATCATGCCACATAAAAGCTTCCCCAGGAAAGTTAATGACCATTTCACCATGGTGAAGAACACTGTTTAGCCATGTCAACTAATCTAAAGGAAGACAAAAATAGTGATACCACATAGGTGGTATCACAGAGGTTCATACAATGGATTTGGTTTCACCATGATGGAGATTCTCACTATTTTCTGGGACTCCTATACTGATGTAAGTGGTATGCCACCAAAGAAGAACTATGGGAAATTTCTCAGCATCCAGAGGTAGATTTCAAGAATTCTAAAGACCTGCTCACTGTATTGTACGCAGAGAAAGAACAGGAACATTCTTAGCATGCCTTTCTATTTGAACTTGAGCAAGAAGCCTAAATCCTTTCACTTGTATCTTTCTGTACCCTCTAATTTTCCAACCCTGAGAGGACCCTAGACAGAGACCTTCAGAAAATAATAAGCACATGTATGTGTGCTTATGTGTGGATGAGAGTGTTAGACAAAGAAAGCATAGCTTACAGTTTTTCAAAGTAGAGACTATGTGTTTAAGCTCAAATAAAAGAATATATAAAAGGGCCCAGGCCTCATCCAAATTCCCAGTGGAGGGGACATTGCCTCTCAAATGATGTGATTCCTTAGTTGTTTTGAGCTGTTTATCTTTTGTGACTCACTTTGATGCCCATATAAAGTAGTGTTGCCAGGTTCCTCTTTGCCACCAGCTGGAGGTTTCGGGGGCAGAGCCTGAGGATGACGGGGGTTTGGGGAGGGGAGGGACTTCAATGCCATAGAGCCAATTGGCAAAGCAGCCATTTTCTCCAGGTGAACTGATCTCTATTGACTGGAGATCAGTTGTAATAGCAGAAGATCTCCAGCTAGCGCCTAGAGGTTGGCAACCCTAATATAAAGTAATTTTAAAAGACTCTAAACCTAATCAGTTTATCCTAGCTGTGGTAAACTGGGCCATCATTGATGCCTTCTGATGTTTCCTGAGACTAGCAGAAGACCGCAGAGTTATGGTGGCTGAATATCACCTGTCTGTTCGACCACTGAGAAAGGATGGGAAGCCAATGAATGACTGCTGTGGGAGAAAGATTTTCTTATTTGCATCTCAGAATCCCAGACATTAAAAACATATGTCTGCAATAAGAAAAAAAGCCCATTGTCTAGAAGCATAATTATAATTCAAAGGGCACTTGCAAAAGAAAAACACCTGCTATGACTTAAATACAGAGACTTTTTGTGTTATTTAAGGAGACCTGCATCCAGTTTTCACAAATGCAAAATCTGCGGACAGGTATGGAAAAAAGAGAACAGGCATCATAAAGTGGTATGGTAATAAGTGGGGGAATAAAGGACAATAACTTTATTATAACAACAGGAATCTGCAATGGGTAAAACAATTCAAACAGACACTTGACTGCAATGTATATAACAATTATGGGATGAAGAAGAATCAGGCCATTTTGGTCTATGTATTCCTTCTCTCTGGTCAATGTTACCCTGGCTCTGAATCTCTGAGCAGTCGAGTGTATTGTCTAGGCTTCTTCCAACTAACACTTGATGATGTTTGTGAAGGACATGTTTCCCTTCTCCCTTTCTGTGAAATCTCTGGGTCAAGTATAGTGGCAGCTCCAAGAGGTTTCTGTCCCAGTTGCCTGTTGCCACATTAGCCCCAAGATCATGGTGTGAGGAATATTCCAGCCACTCTTCAATTGTTATGTCCAAATAAAGGAATATAGGTCCATCTTTACACAACAGATTTTTGTTAACTTGGCTGTAATTTCTGTTGAACGCTATAGGAAACAGATGATCCAAAAGGCAATGAAGTAGTCATCTGACTCAGTCTTGTTAGTAGAGATGTGCAACAGGATATTGCCAGTGAGATACAATGTCTGATACAATATCTTGTATCAGACTGGATCGTCAATATCCGATACCATGAAAGGCTTTCCTGATATTTCCTGATTCTGATATTTTTCTCCCAATAAATATCTAGAATTGAGTTTGGATGCTTTTTTTGCTGTTCACAGGCAGGTCTTCTCATGACCCATTTAAGTTTAAAAGGCCAATGCGCTGCAGACCAGCTGCAAGCATGGGAGCATCATAGGGTTGCCAACCGCCAGGTAGTAGCAGGAGAGCTCTTGCTAATTCAACTGCTCTCCAGCAGATAGAGATCAGATCACCTGGAGGAAAATGGCCGCTTTGGCAATTGAACTCTATGGCATTGAAGTCCCTCCCCTCCCCAAACCCCGTCCTCCTTAGGCTCCGCCCCCAAAATCTCCCGCCGGTTGTGAAGCGGGACCTGGCAACCCTAGAGCATCATGAGTTGTTCATAGGAGACTCCAGATTTGTATAAAGATGTGGTTGAGCCAACCACAAATTAGGGTAGAGGGAAACTCTGCATGTGCCAATCTGCAAAAGGATGAAAACAAATTTCAAGTGAGAGAGCTATGACCCGACAAGTTAATTTTGCAGGCAAACTGGAAATCTGGTAAAGGCAGAATTCATGACATGTTTGCCCATCCCTTACAAGATCTCTGAATCATTCAGATTTCTGTGCTGAAGGAAGTGCCTGTAACAGAACAAAAAGTGGGAATTGCTTGAAAGATGATGAATCAAGCAGCATGTTTAGAGGTGGCAAGCAACCTTTGTTAAGGGACAGGCCATCAAGCACATGCACAAGTCTGCTTTCCTTCACTCCCTTGTCAATCTTTTGCAGCACTACTTCCATACTCACTTTCATGTTCAAACTATGGCACATACTTAGGGTTGCCAGGTGGCTTGGAATTGCCAGCAGCTGGCCGATAGCAAGGATCGTGTGCGCACAATCTTCCCATTGTGCTGCAGTGCTTCTGGAAGTAAACTGAAAGCAATGGGATTGTGTTGCTCGCTGCCACCCATGTGTGATCCTGCCCCCTAAATTTCCTGCCGGAGGAGAGGGGGGACCTGGCAACCCTACCATACTATCCTTACAAGTACCTAGTACTGATATCCTAGTACTGATTTCAACTAGAACAGGGGTCCCCAACCTTTCTGAGCATGCAGGCACATTTGGAATTCTGACACAACAAAGTGGGCATAGCAGCAAAATGGCAGCCACAAAATTGCTGTGAGACTATGTGTTGTGTGAATGGGTTTGTTGAGAAAGGAAAGTGATGGCTCTCGTAAAATGGCTCTCACAAAATGTAGCTTAATTCATCATCTTTCAAGCAATTCCCACTTTTTAGAGTTTAGAGTTATCCACCTTCACAAGCAATTTGCTATGCTAGGTCCCTCTTCACAACTGGCGGGAGGTTCTTGGGGCGGAGCCTGAAGAGGGTGGGGTTTGGGGCACGGAGGGACTTCAATGCCATAGAATCCAATTGCCAAAGTGGCCATTTTCTCCAGGTGAATGGATCTCTATCAACTGGAGATCAGTTGCAATAGGAGGAGATCTCCTGCTAGTACCTGGGGGTTGGCAACCCTAGCTATGGCCTAGGGCCTTTTTGATTCCATCCTAGGCAATTCACCAAACTATAAGTATTAGTATCTATAAGTACCCTTAGTTTTGTAGCTTCATCAGGAGATAATTGAGATATGTCATTACCAGTATAAATAAGAAGCTGCTATTTTTATCTGACATTAACTTCTAGATGTTCTCAGATTTGCACTTGAAAACTGGTCATATTTTTACAGAGAAAAGCAATTATCCCAAATCCCTACATGACTTCTATTCATATTGTGCTCTATAGCAAGGAACTATGCAAAGAACTAAGGGCTGGCCTCAAATCACTAGCTTGGGAGTCATTATTTTGGGTAAGGATTAAACAAGACTAAGCAGATTGTGTTTTACAGGTCATAATTCTGTTCTGTTTGATTTTTTCCCCCAGCAACACACACAACACACTTCTCTCATTCAGTCATGCACCAAGTTAATGGCTGTAGGGGCTTATCTTACAATAAATGAAAAACAAACCCATGTACAAAAGGAATTTTTCAATTATTAAGAGTCCTTATTTTATTTGGAGCTTGTTTGGAGCAAGCTGAATATTTATTTTGAGCAAGCTGAATATTTACTTAAGCGGAATAGCCTGAAATGATTCAGTAGGTAGGGTTGCCAACCTCCAGGTACTAGCTGGAGATTTCCTGTGATTACAACTGATCTTCAGGTGACAGAGATCAGTTCGCCTGGAGAAAATGGCCACTTTGGCAATTGGACTCTACGGCATTGAAGTCCTTCCCCTCCCCAAACTCCGCCCTCCTCAGGCTCTGCCCCAAAAACCTGCTGGTGGTGAAGAGGGACTTGGAAACCATATCATTCGGCCTGAAATGATCTTGCCAGCACTGCAAAATCTCTTACAAAATACAAAATGGGATCGCTCCAGGAAAGATGAGTTTCCCCTGCTGGCCATCTTGCCCCAACCCAGACACCTGTGTTCCACACTGCTTAGAGCAACTCCTACAGATTTAATGGGAGTAAAGAAGCAATAACACTTTGTTGACATTACTGCCACTTAATAGGCACAATAATAGGCCGTGTTCAATTGGATTCAATTTAAGTATGCCTCCACCTACTCTCTAGATCTCCCTATATCTGTTTCATTTCCATCAAGTCCTCAGTAAACAAGAGTCAAAAAAGATCCGATGAGTGGGGAGATCCTATGAACACCCATGAACAATCACGTAAACTGCACAAGTCATCTCCATATTCCAGATTTCATGGATTGTTTATGACTTCAATAGGAGTGCTTGCCATACATTCTGTAAAACTCCCAAGGGCCAACTGGAATCCATTGAATCCCTCAACTTCATATACAATAGGCCCTCCCATCCTGCAGAAGTTACAAGTTCCTTTTAGTCTAAATTCCATGCTAGTGAGATAGATGAAAATGTCTTCACTTCCAACCTGCATTTGATCAGAACAGCATAAAGTTGTGAGCTGCTCAAAGGGCCTCAGCATGTACGTTGATATTTCCAAGTAAAAAAAAATCTGGGTGACCTCAACAACACCAAATCCAAGACCTCTTCCAGTAGTTCAGATACAGAAACCATAGAGCAGCAGGGTCGGCAGTACACCCAATGCAATCGCTAACATGTCCTCAGTTCCCAAAGCCAGGTTCAAAAACCCAAAAGCTAGTACTCTGCCTAACGAAGCACCTGGACAGGGCCAGCAGATTTCAGCTAGTGAATCACTGATGTTATTGACAGACATAGCTGGGAGTAGCTTACTCCTCCCACCTGATCTAAACTGTGATCAGTGATGCAAAATAGGTTACCTTCATCATCCTGGATTGAAATCTGGATGGGAGTTGTTTTAATTTCAGATGATGTAGCATTTAGTAACTACACTTTGAGATGATGGTACTTAGGTATTTGTCTGATAAAACTCTTGTTTAACTGGCTCATCTCCCTTCCACCGCTGGATCTTCCTCCTTCCAGAACTACTGAAATAGTGGCTCCCCCAGCACCTCACGCCTAGAACCCAAACACATTAATCCATTTCCAAACCTTACGATAAAAATACTGGATCTAGACCCTCACCATTGTGTGTCCCAAAGTGGTAATGTATTTTGGGAGTGACATATTGCTGGAGACCTGCTGCAGGCAAAGGAGCCCCATATAAAGGGGAGGAGCTGTGGCTTAGTTTGTAGAGCATCTGTTTGGCATGCAGAAGGTCCCAGGTTCAATCCCCAGCATTTCCAGTTAAAGGGACTAGGCAAGTAGGTGATGTGAAAGACCTCTCTACCTGAGACCCTGGAGAGCTGCTGCCAGTGTGAGTAGACAATACTGACTTTGATAGACCAAGGGTCTGATTCAGTATAAGGTGACTTCATATGTTCAATCATTAAGATGGAAGCAAGAAGTGATGATGGTATAGCAGTACCAGGCACTTCCTCTCCAACCTTTCAAATTGTGGAGTGGATCCCCAGCCTTGGGGACCATAGAGTGGAGCTTGAAATTCCATGGAGGATTGTAGTCCAAGGAGGACAGAATCTTCTCTCTCCCCCCACCCCCATTAGCTTACTCCAAGCATGGGGAAGCCTGAATGTCCTCTGGAAATGAATTCTCACTGATTTTCACTGGATTTGTGGAAATACTTCCTCACTGCACATCATCCCAAAATAGTATGGGAAGAAAAGTGAACACGACTTACTGCCTTCTTTGTATGTATTGACTCCTATACAAGTGAAACATCACCTTTCACTTCTGGGCATTTGTACACAATACCGGTCTTCAACCTTTGACATAGGGCACTGCAGAAGGGAGTTGCAGCCTATTTTGTTCTTCTATAAATGTCAGGGTTGATATTAGCACCCCTCTCCATAGATGCTCATATGCATTTACAACTGCTTTCAACAATCAGAGCATTCCTGTTGCACTGAATCATGGGACTGCAGCAGAACTTTAAAAAGGAAAGGCTTGTGTTCAGTATGTCTCAAAGAGGCTGTATCCAGTCACAAGTCCTTGCTGTTACAGAAAAAGATCAATTCCTCTTTGAGAAATTTCACCAGTTCTATTGATAATTTTCTTTTTCTTCCTTCAAAATTACCTGGGTGTTTCAGTGGAGCAGAAAATTTGACATTTGCAGTGAAATTTTAAAGTCAATGCTAATGAAGGGCTTTGTGGAGCACAATTCTTTACCAATTTTTTTTTCTCTTCCTGCAAAATGCCTCAGATTGATTTGCTTTCAGTTTAGGACTTATACAGTCTTGCACATGAAAACTTCATTCACATAAATGGAGTCACTGTGAAGCTCAGAGTCTTAAGTACTGTTTAAAAAGAGGTGACATGATATGCTGTTTGACTAGTGTGGTATCTATCCCTACCTCCGCCTCACAGCTTTAATGGCTTCAAAGAGCAGCTATTTCCAGATGAGGCTTGAGGTGACAGGGGCAGAGCAATAACCTTTATTAACTTTTTTGATTAAAATAAGGTTATTTAGTAAAGTGGCTTGAAAATATATACAGCTGTAACACACAGCATTAGTGGACACAATCAGTTATAAGGTTTCAGCTGGCAAATTAGGAGCACAGAGGACAGTTATTGGCCAAGATTATCAGCTCTTGAGGCAAAGCTTTGGCCTTTCCCAACCTTAAGAATCTCAGTATGTGGGTTGAACTTGATGTGATGGAGTCCTTGGGTCAAACTCGGGGACACCATTTACATTTTAGAGCCTAACACAGGAGATTTAAAAATACTATAAGGGCCTGATTGGGCCTGCATCACAGTGGGACTAGATACTCATGTGTCCCCCTCAAGTGCCAAAAGAGCCACTGGGGACAGTAATTCCTTTGAGCACTCTCGGGAGCATACTGTCCAGCTTGGGGAGGGGGGGTTGTACACCTCCAATGCAGCCAGGTGCCTCTCAACAACCTCTCTGTTCATGTCAACCAGCAGCCCGGATGCTGTGGCTTGTATACCACCATCTCTAGATGATCCCATTCTCCAGGGGAAAAAACTGAGGCAAAATAGGCATTGAGCCTTTCTGTTTTCTCTCGGTCCTCTGTCAGAGTTTCTCCATTTTCACCCAGCAGTGGGCCTGTGGCCTCTTTTACATTGTGCTTGCTCCTCACATATCTGAAGAATCTTTTCTTATTGTAGCAAGCCTCCTTGGCCAGCCTTAGCTCACTCGGAGCTTTGGCCTCTCTGATACAGTACCTAGGAACCCTCAGATACTCTTCTTTAGAGGTATGTCCCTTCCTCCATTACTTGAACATTTTTTTGTTCCTTAGGTCACCATGGAGTTCTCTGTTCATCACATCAGCTTCTTCAATCCCTTACCATGGCTCTTTCTTGTTGGAATAGTGATAGCTTGAGCTCACAAGAGCTCTTGTTTTAGGAGAGCCCACCCTTTACTTGCTCCTTTCCCTTCCAGCATTCTTGCCCATGGAATGACTCTCATCATGCCTCTGAGCCTGCCCTACTAAAATATAACCTACATGTCTAGCTACAAACTTACTTAGCCCCCCCACAGCAAAATAAATTCTAGGAGGACATGGTCACTTTCCCCTAGGGTTTCCACCACCTTTACCCCATCTAGCAATTCTTGCCCGTTGGTTAATATTAAGTAGAGTGAGACTCATATTTGTAACTCTTATTTTAACAGTGACATAAGGGATTTGAGAAGGGGGTCACTTTTGATTCCTACTCAAGAATTGGGAAACCCACCAGCTTATTAACAACTGGAACATCAGCCTGACAGCCTTAATTCCAACATGAATACAAATTCAGAGTCTGAGATTTCTCCAGAGAACTGCTAGGAAATGCAGTGAGCAAAAGCATTGCTAAAAATAAGTCTAGTTATGCACTGGAGGGGGTGGCTCTCATATACCTTCAGTGAATTTTAATTGCCTGTCAATAGGCATGTGTGGAATTTTAAACAAAATGATCAGGCACCTGAATTCATATTATCTTGCTTTCTAAGATGACTTTAATGTTAACAAATGGCAGGTTACTCAATGGATTGCATATTGCACTGTGATGTAGAAATCTGAGTTCCAATTCCAATTCCACCAGGCATGAATCACAGTATTTCAGGTTTGGTTTATCTTCTGAGAAAAACGAATACTGATCTAGCCAGCGTGGTGTAGTAGTTAGGAGCAGCAGACTCTACTCTGGAGAACCGGGTTTGATTCCCCACTCCTACACATGAAGCCAGCTGAGTGACCTTGGGCTAGTCACAGTTCTCTTCGAGCTCTCTCAGCCTCACCAACCTCACAAGGTGTCTGTTGTGGGGAGAGGAAGGGAAGGACATTGTAAGTGGGTTTGATTCTCCTTTTTTTAAAAAAAAGTAGAGAAAATCGGCATATAAAAACCAACTCATTTTCCTCTCATGTGAGGGGAAAGAAACTGGTAGCATCACACCTCTTAATCCGGGTTGGTAGCTTAAATCTTGGGGCTTCAGTAACAGCTCGAAGCTACTTTAGGAAATCAGCATTACTCACTATAACCCTTCCTTTGACTTTAAATCACAGCAAGCACTGTTGTGAGGCAAAACACTTGTAAAGTTTTTCAGTTAAGGAAAGAATCCAAGTGAGATAATTTGTATCCCAGAAGAAGCATTTCTCCTGCTCTGTTCCATTAAAAATTGATAAAGTCCTTCCTTCCTTTTCCCACCATGCATGCATATTAGGGCTGTCGATTCGGTTCGTCCCGACCCCAAAAACTGCCGAATGTCCCCTGATTCGGCGGTTTCCGGTTTGGATGGAACCGAACTTTAAAAAAGGCGGGAAAAGGATGTGCTGAATTCAGCGAGTTCGGGCGAACGCCGAATAAATTCAGCAGATTTGGCGTTCCCCGAACCTGCCTTTTCCTTCCTTTAAAGACTGCCCTGCCCGGTTTCCTGGGAGGCGCAGATCTGTTTAAAGAGCCCCCCACGCGCCTTCACGGGGCTTCCATGAAGGCCCATGAAGGCTTGCTGGGGGCTCTTTAAAAAGATCTGTGCCCCCCAGCTGGGAAACGCAGATCTGTCCCCCCCCCTGGAAGCCCTGTGAAGGCTTGCGGGGGGCTCTTTAAACAGATCTGCGCCTCCCAGCTGGGAGGCACAGATCTTTTTAAAGAGCCCTCTGTGCGCCTTCATAGGGCTTCCCTGGAAGCCCTGTGAAGGCGTGCTTGGGGGTACAGATCTGTTTAAAGAGCCCCCTGCACACCTTCATGGAAGCCCCGTGAAGGCCCGCGGGGGGCAAATTTTCCCCCGAACTCCGGATCTTGCACCGAATTTCGCGGATCCGAAGCGGGGAGTTCGGACTTCGGCACGTCCCGAATTTAAAAGGGTCGAATTTTGCCGAAGCCGAACTTTACCGTGTTTTTTTTCAACAGCCCTAATGGATATGGCTCCCTCTTGTTTTCCATGCTGTCAGTAATAAAGAGACTGGGGAGGGGACTTATATAATTTTTCTCATGTTTGCCTGTTTTTTTTCTCTTCCTTTTCTTCTTAATTTTGTGTTGCTTTGATTTGAGGCGATTGGTGACTCTTGGCAACCTTGAGCTCATCTGGCATGGAATTGAACAAGGTATGAGTTACTAAGAGACAATGTAAAAAAATGTACCACTGCCTGCCGAAATTCTTGTTTCAATCTGGTGAGGTAGCAGAGTAGCTCAGAGTAGCTCAGAGATGGGGAGGGCGGCATTCCTGAAGGGGGCCTGGAGCCACATAGGCGCTGGTGTGACCCCTACACCAATGTCCGTGCCACTTGCACCATTCAAACTGACATAGACGCCGGCATAGGGTGACTTACGCCAGCCCCCTAGTCGCCAGCAGCAGCGTGGTGGTTGGAGGGCTGGCACTGCTTTTCTCCGGCATTTTCCACACCAGTGTCCACAATGCTTCCAGGGTTGGTGCTGTCTTTAGGAAGCTTCCTAAGCCTCCCGGGCCGGGAACATGCCATTTTGCAGGCATTCAGTTACACCTGCAAAATCATGGTGCAGCCCTGTGGAACTCTGTGGGGATTTCCACGGCATTTTTTCTAAATTGCCCTTTCGTCCCTTTTTCCAGCTTGCTGTGCTGACAGCAAGCTGCTCTGAAGGTGGCGCAGCTGCGCTTCCTCCAGGTGCCACCTAACCACCACTCCCTTCGGGCTGTAAGCTATCATTTTTGATACATGCCACTACGGCTGCAAGACTGGTCTATGCAACAAAATGGAAAACGTCTGAGATACCAGATAAGACTGCCTGGATAGATAAAACGATGGAACTGGCTGAAATGGCAAAACTTACTGCATTAATAAACCAAAAGGAAAACACGGAATTTGTGGGAGAATGGGATGCATGGACAACATACTGTGTAAATGAACTTAACTTGGGAAATATTAAGGGATATGTTTTGATCTAATTAAAATTGTTTGAAGTAATTAAGATACCAAAGTTAAAGATTAGATTTTAAGATAATGATAAATGTGGGTTATTATAATGAATTAGACTTTAATTACAAAGAGAGAAATAAAGATATTAAATGGATAGAGGAGGGGAGAGGGGAAGTTAATTATATATATTTTTAGTGATAAGATAGAAATTGTTCATATTATATACATATTGGAATGATACAATTGAATGTGAATAAGTTTGAAAAAATAATATATATATATATATTAAAGGAATGGGCTGTAAGCTATTCATCACAAAATATGTGGTTTCACTCTTGCCACAAACTAATTTCAGCCTCAGCCTAGCACCTTCAACATGGGGAAAATTAATACAGACCTATCTTTAAATGATTGCTGTAATGGCTATAACCAAATAATTCATACGATGCATTGTAAACACTCAAAAGGGACACATAAAAGTAATTATTAAAAAAACACAAGAACCAAACATTATTACCACAAAATAGATCTTCCTTTTGACCATTTGTATTCATAGTTTTGTAATGAAACTACTAAAGGTTCTCTAATTAATATTACCAATGCATTAATAGCTTCCTTTAACAACTTGTCGCAAGCCATCTTGTCAGCTTTTTGTATCTAATTATACAGCAACTGCAGAAAGCATATGGAAAATGGAAAATATGACACTCTCATGTCTTAGTGGATATTTTTGGAGCAGATGTGTTGTGAAAAATATTTGTGTGTGTGTGTGGAGAAAAAATGATATTATAAAAGGCAAAAGTTATAGTCGGTCGGGGTCTGAAAATGGGTAGACACATAATCTAGTTGAGTAAATCTCTCAAAACACATTCTTAAGGGACCAGTCTAGAAGATAAAATGGCAGCCACTGAAAAGAGCAACTATGCTTGAAGCCCTCTGAATGAAGTTACTACACGTTCTGGTGTTATCCTGAATATTTCTTTAATCCTACTACTGGCAAAGACAGGGAAACCAGCAGGCCTGGTTCCACTGTGATACTGAGAGTCTGAAATAAAATCTGTTCACGAGTATCTGTCACATACAGAGTCCAGTTCTGTAAGTCAGTGGTTAAGAGCAGCGAACTCTGATCTGGAGAACCGGGTTGGTTTCCCCACTCCTCCACATGAAGCCTGCTGGGTTACCTTAGGTAAGTCACAGCTCTCTCAGAATTCTCTCAGCCTCACCTACCTCACATGGTGTATGTTGTGGGGAGGGGAAGGGAAGGTGATTGTAAGCAGCTTTGAGACTCCATAAAGGTAAAGAAAAGTGGGGTATAAAAACCAACTCCTCTTCTCCTTCTTCTCCTTATCATTATTATTATATCTCCTGACTCCATTTATTCAAATGTTGTGCAATAGCTATGCTCTGTTAGAGCCTGAATAGCCTCTGCTATTCAGGCTCTAACAAGCCTAAAAATCCCATGGATTTTCCTCCAGGAGAGGCTGCATGGAAATATTCTAAATAAATGCTAGTAACCTGAGTCTGTAAATCAAATAGTGTGAATCCAGCCCCGAGAAACAGCTGATTTATGTGGAGGGCTACATTCTTGCTTCATATGTGTTTATCTATCTATCTATCTATCTATCTATCTATCTATCTATCTATCTATCTATCTATCTATCTATCTAGTCAGAGTTCTCCCCCCCCCCCCACTCTGCATAGGATTGCACTACAAGTCGGTTGCAGCAAAAATACAAAAAAAAGAAGCTTCTTGTACCTTAAAGATTTTTTAAAAAAATTATTACAAGCAGGGACTCGAGAGGGAGGATTCACTTCCCACCTCCACTACTTCCTCTTCCCCTTCCTTGAAAACCTCCATATCCTATCCCTCTTTCTTGCTTCCTTCTCTCCTTCCCACCCACCAACCGACCTACCTTTAACTCCCCCCTTCTCCAACTTTTCCTCCTTCATTCCCCAGCAGCCTCTCCCTTGCAAGGACTAATATATCCTCACAATATCCTTTCTCTGCTTTGTTCTGTCTCCCCCCCACCAACCAGCCCACTTTCATTGTCCCCCATCTTCAGCCCTCTTTACTTCATTTATACCATGTCTCATTTTCCATTTAAATTCACTTTACACTTTCCAGTCTGTCATGAGAGCTTTATTTCACTGACTGCTATAGAAATCTCCAGGCAGAAGATTATATAGGGATCCTTGAATATTAGGGTTGCCAACCTCCAGGTGGTGGCTGGAGATCTCCCGCTATTACAACTGAGCTCCAGGCAACAGAGATCAGTTCACCTGAATAAAATAGTCACTTTGGAAGGTGCACTCTATGGCATTATACCTCATTGAAGACCTTCCCCTCCCCAAACCCCACCCTCCTCAGGCTCCACCCACTAAATCTCCAGTGTTTTCCAACCCAGAGCTGGCAACCCTATTGAATATTATGTTCTAGTGTTTTTATTATATTTTAGAGTATATTATGGTTTACAGTTCTTCACAGGGATTCCTGACGTAAAAGTTTGAAAATGTTTCAATGAAGTTCCTCAGCTGTTGTTGGCTGTTATTGTCTCTATTGCAACAGGTGTGGCTTTAAAAAAAAAACCCAACCACTTCAATTTAGTGAATTTGTGTAGCTCACTTAGGAAATGTATAATTTTGTATTAACATTAAAGCATGAGCATTCGGATAAGATAAGGGAATACTTCAAACTGCAACTTGGTTAAATAAGTTTCTCGGAGACTGGTAAAGCTTTGCGCGAGATTTACTTGGGCGGTCTTTAAGCCTATTTTTACATGAATGAGCACATCAATGGAAAAGGTTCCCAATAAAGAAGCTTTTGTGAATTTTAAGGGTTTTATTGAAAATGATCAACTTTGTATACACATTCACAGGAAAACACACACATTCTGATACATACAGAGCTAGGAAAATAAAGCTAAGAGGGGGTGGGCACAAGGATTAGATGTTCCCAGGGGGAAGTATATTTACCAATCTGGAGAGTGAGGTCCAGATAGAGGCAGCTGCGTGGAGTGAGTAATGACCAGCACGTCTTGCAAGGAAAGTGAAGGAGGACTGTATGCGCAAGTACAGGGCTCACATCTTTGGATCCTAGGGAAAATGCTAGTAATTTGCACTGGGGAACAGGGAGATATTAATACCCCTAGGATGAGTTGGAGGCATGGTTTCACTGTGCCAGGCAATGTCTTGTAATAGCCTGTCATTGTCAGTGGACAAAAGGTCTGATTGCTCTTGATGATTTTAGGAGTTGGAGGGAGAAAGGAAACAGGAGGTGAGGTTGATCAGAAACAATGCCTAGGTACTTTTGGCTAAGTACCCCTGAGAATTAGCTATAGGTTTTTAGATGAGGGCGAGGTCTAAAAAACTAAAAAAACTGGGAAACTATCTGCCAGGGTCAGTCAGAGGGCTTGGCTAGCAACTTGATAAGTTTATTTGTGTCCATCCCGATTCTCAGAATGGATATCTGTCTCTGATGAGATTACTGAGGTGTGCCCTATCTGCTGCAGGAGAGAGCTACATTTTTAGTCATCCATCTGTTAGCTTTTGTTAACTTTGATTGCAACACCAAGACATTTGGTAGAAAGTTATTCAACAGCACTCCCCATATATGTGCATAGGATTGATGGGTTTGTTTGGAGAGGGGCCATGGCTCCATGGTATAGCATCTGCTTGGCATACAGATCGTCCCAAGTTCAATCCTCAGCATCTCCAGCTACAGGGTGGTTGGTGATGTGAAAGACCTCTACCCAAGACCCTGGAGAGCCACTGCCA
This sequence comes from Euleptes europaea, assembly GCF_029931775.1. Lineage (NCBI taxonomy): Eukaryota > Metazoa > Chordata > Lepidosauria > Squamata > Sphaerodactylidae > Euleptes > Euleptes europaea. The sequence goes on along the minus strand of NC_079312.1, from coordinate 46,019,851 downwards.
GTCTGAGTAGACAATACTAACCCTGATGGACCAAAGATCAGATTCAGCATAAGGAACCTTCATGTGTCTATCGTCTGACTACAGTTTTTGGAAAAATATACTCTTTTATATAATCAGTACAACAGAAGAGCTTCAGGTTTCTTTTGTATTCAGTATACTTTTCAAAGCCTGTGTTGTATGATGCTATACCCATGAATATCTGAATGCTGAGATACATAAGCAAAAGGTATGGCTGTCAAGGTCATGTTATGTGCTAAGTGTAAGATCCCTCCCAGAAAGTACAAATGATATAACTCCATATTGAATAACTCCTTGACACAACATTGTCCCCCACTTTTTCTATATCAAAAAAGACTTCCTGAAGGACTGTAGGAGTCACATAGCATAAGCAACAACAGAGAAAGGTTTCCGAGTCTAAAATTATCTGCAATGAACAGAACACTGGTTTTATAGATTCATTCAAGCCACATACAATTTTGCACAATTTTATAGGGACCCTAAATCAAGAAGCAATTCTCATCTTTGACAACAACAATATGGAAAGAAAAACCCATTCCCCGCCCCAAATAGCTTACCTACTCTCAAGTGTTTGTTCAGCCTGAAATGTTCCCTGCTTTCTTTGAAAAAATTGATATGGTTAAAGCAAACCTTGTAATGAGACAAAGTAAAATTTATGTACCCTAAATCAAATAGAGTGTGACTTTCAAGATCACTGTTGTAATATTAAACACATGAACAGATGAAGTTTCTTTATACTGAATCAGACCATTGGTTTGTCAAGGTTAGTGTTGCCTGCTCTGACCAGCAAGGGCAATCCAGAGTTCATTGGTTTCCGGGCTGTGTAACCGTGGTCTTGGTATTTTCTTTCCTGACGTTTTGCCAGCAGCTGTGGCAGGCATCTTCAGAGGAGTAACACTGAAGGACAGTTTACCCTCAAATCTCTCAGTGTCAAGTGTGTAGGAAGAGTAATATATAGTCAGAAAGGGGTTGGGTTTGAGCTGAATCATTGTCCTGCAAAAAGTAACAAAGATAATGTGCTAACCATTGTCCTGTAAGTATCAAGATAATGTGCTAATGAGGGTGTGGTATGTTAATATGGAACCATTGTATCCTGAAGTGATCTGTTAATGTGTGAAATCCAAAGCTAATCCTCATGGCTATGGTTGACTGTAGTCTTTGGAGGTTTTCAGGACAGGAAGCCAAGCCTTATTCATTCTTAAACTCTCTTCTTTTCTGTTAAAGTTGTGCTGATGTTTATGAATTTCAATGGCTTCTCTGTGCAATCTGACAAAATAGTTGGTAGAATTGTCCAGTCTTTCAGTGTCTTGGAATAAGACCCTGTGTCCTGTTTGGGCCGGTCCATGTTCAGCCACTGCTGATTTCTCAGGTTGGCCCAGTCTGCAGTATCTTTCATGTTCTTTTATCCTTGTTTGTATGCTGCGTTTTGTTGTCCCAATGTAAACTTGTCCACAGCTGCAAGGTATACGATATACTCCTGCAGAGGTGAGGGGGTCTCTTTTGTCTTTTGCTGATCATAGCATTTGTATTTTCTTGGTGGTTTTAAACACTGTTTGTAGGTTATGTTTTTTCAAACGTTTCTCCATCCTATCAGTGACTCCTTTAATAAATGGCAAGAATACCTTTCCTATGGGAGACTGTTTTCCTGAGTTTTCTGATTTTTGTTTGGTTTAATGGCCCTTCTGATTTCATTCTTGGAATAGCTGTTTGCTAGCAGTGCGTGATTTAGATGATTAGTTTCTTCCTTGAGAAACTGTGGTTCACAGATCCGTCTTGCACGGTCCATTAATGTTTTGATTATTCCTCTTTTCTGTCGGGGGTGGTGGTTGGAGTTTTTGTGTAAGTAGCGATCTGTATGAGTTGGTTTTGGGTAGACCTTGTGACCTAACTGAAAGTTTGTTTTACGGATGACAAGGGTATCAAGAAATGGGAGTTTACCCTCAATTTCCTTTTCCATGGTAAACTGAATGTTTGGATGGATATTATTAAGATGGTTTAGAAAGTCCATTAATTTTTCTTCACCATGGCTCCAAATAGTAAATGTGTCATCTACGAACCTGAACCAGACTGTAGGTTTGTAAGGTGCCGATTCTAATGCTGTCTTTTCAAAATATTCCATGTAAAAGTTTGCTATTACTGGACTGAGTGGACTTCCCATAGCTACTCCATCAATCTGTTCATAAAATTCTTTATCCCACAGGAAATAACTTGTTGTCAGACAATGGTGAAATAAGGCTGTTATATCTTCTGGAAAAATCTGGTTAATCAGTGAGATTGTGTCAATACTGTCTCATTCCTAAAGCCAGATCCAAAACCAAATTTAAATGGGTCAAGGACAGATGTGTCAGCCAGGAACCTCTGAAGATAAGGATTACTATATGAAGAGATTCTAAGATTATCCAGGGTAGTTTAAATTGCCGTGATTAGAGCAATCCTGAAAAGGTCTGATTGAAAATAACCATCATATTATTAATTGGCCTTGCTCCCAAGAAAGTGTCCTCAGGAATGCAGGTGTAGGTGGCCTTGTTCAGGATATCCAGACTGCTTTGGTTGGGGAGAGGCTGTGGCTCAATGGTAGAGCATCTGTTTGGTACGCAAAAGGTCCCAGGTTCAATCCCTGAGATCTCCAGTTAAAAAGAACCAGGTGCTGGGAAAGACCTCAGCCTCAGACCACAGATAGATAATGCCAGTCTGAGTAGACAATACTGACCTTGTTGGACCAAGGGGCTGATTCAGTATAAGGCAGCTTAATGTTCATGTGTATGGGTTGCACTTCTACTAAAGGGCCAGATTTGCAAGTTGAGTGCTTGTAGATTCAGCTCTTCCTATGGATGCTCAAATGGCATCTGTGGTCAGAACTGACTTCTACCAACTATGATTGTAAAATAAGACCTTTCCAGCACAAATATTGCAATAGTTGTCCATGCTTTGGTAATATCTTGAATTGCTGTAATTCATTGTATGTGGGAATGCATTCATTAGATGAGCAACATAACTGGCAAAATCATCTACTTCAGACTAGCCTAAATGGATATGTTGCAGTTAAACGGGACTGCACTAATTGTCTTGTATGTATATTTTTGCATCATAAGTGTTCCAATGTGAGAAAAGGGGGAAAGGAGGCTTTAACAGTTGGGGCTGTATAGTGTGTGGGGTAGAAGGAGAAGAAACAGTGGGGGTCAGGAGAAGTGCTAAGTGGGGTGGTGGGTGAAGTGAGATTTACTGAATATACTGCCAAGGTGAGCCTTATGCAGGAGAAAGGTTCATGAGTGGGGAGGGGTAAGGATATTGAAGAGTATGAATTCTGTGGGGTTCTGAGTCAGAAGGCAGAGCTGGCTTTTAGAAAAAGCTACAGTGGAGCAAGACAGGAAGGGAGAGAATTCAGGGTTGACAAGCTTTGGGATGTGAGTTGTGTAGAATACTTGAAAAAGAAGAGAAGAAGAGAGGGCATGAGGGGAAAGACAGAGAATTTAAAGGGGGGTGAATACTATGCCCATTCTGGCAGCTTTGAGTTAGATCTCCAGTTTTCAGAAGTAGTTTGAAAAGAGAAGCCAATTTGGGGAGAACACAATACAATTTTAAGGTCCTGGTTTCTGTCTGTTTACTTCTGAAAATTGGTGGGCCATTTGGGTCATGAAATGTAAGAGCAAGGGTAGGGAGCACTGCATTTACTTCTGAGTCTATGCTAATTTGTGTCAAGAGATGATCCTATTTTGGCAATTACTCAGGTAGCTTGCTCGCTCTACATGATGGCACCCTGATATGTAAGAATGTGCTTTGATTGCCCCATAGTCACCAGTTATGTTGGCTCTTTAACTTGATCTCAGTGATTCATTGAACCCAGTTCCAGGGGGGTCAACATGGTGTAGTGGTTAAGTGCGGGGGATCGGCAGCAGGACTGTTGCTGCTGTCTCGGCCTTGGGCGGCTGCTTCGTGCTCTACCCAGGCTGACCAACCAGCTCCCACCCCTTGGATTTGAAGGGGCCAATGGGAGCAGCCTGTGCTGGGGGGGGGCTGGCTGAGAAGGACTGGGAGGGAGCTTTCCCTCCAGTCCAGTCTCCCAGCCTTTAAAGGGGACTGACTCAGCTGGAGGCTTCAGTCTGTCTTTGGCGTTCGTCCCACGCTCCCACCCTCTTTTCTTATTATTGTTACTTATTTCTTGATGTTTTTCTCACAACTTATGTGGGGTGAGCATTGGACTGGATTCATTTTGGGAGAAAAGCAGTCTGCGAGCCCCTTTCCTCTGCCTCGGGGGGTAAAACATGCCCAGGGGGTAAAACATGCCCAGATCGGGAGCGGTCTGGGTTGCCTCTTCTCAGGTGGCAGGGGAACCAACAAGTGGCTCACATCCAGGTGTTTCCCAGCACTGCCATCTTTTGTTACTCCTAGCAGGGTAGGTTAAGCACATCAGGCCGCACTGGGGTCAGCCGATGTCTCACAAATCCAGCCCATATGTGGTGCCAATGCTTTACAGCTGTTGAAAAAAATAATAAATAAGTTGTGGCCATTTACCTCCACAATAATTACTTCTACAGTTGGTTTGAGCATGTTATTTTTAGCTATCAATGTTTCATTCAAGACAGGAGCCTCCGCTTCTTTTTAGCCCTGGACTAGCAAAAACCAACTCTCCTTCTTCTGCTTGTCTCCTGAGTTGAGGCTGGGGAAAATAAACTCTGAGTCCAGTAGCACCTTAGAGCACAACAAAAAATTTCCAGGATATTTGTGAGTCAAAGCTTGCTTATCAGATACAAATAAGAATGAAAACCCATTGGTCTTTATATCCAGGTGAGATGGGAGGGGTTTTACTGAGAAGGGCCAGTTGGACTCAGGATGCAGCTTGACTAGAGCAAGGAGATATGACCAGAGATGGGAAATGCAGAAAATCAGCATCTGTAATGAGATTAGAATCCTTTGTCCCTACTCAGCACTGGTGCGGTGGGTCCACTGTCCTGAACTTGTTAATGAATTCTAGTTCTGCAATCTCACATTGTAATCTCCCTTTGAAACTTCTTTGTTGGCAACCTGTTATTCATAGGTCAGCAATGGAATGTCTTGGAAGATTAAAATGTTTTCTCAGTGGTTTCTGGGAGAAATAATATTCAGAAACCAGTGGGAGAACATTTTAATCTTCCAAGACATTCCAGCGCAAACAAGAGAAACATATAATAAACATAATTGCAACATCTAATTTGATGGTGGTGCGGAAGTATTAAAGTATAAAATATATTTCAGAAACAATGAATTATGGATCACCCAAGACTGTAACAACACCTTCAGAAAGCATTGCTCCAGGATGTGGTAATATCCTTACCTCTTCATCATCCATGCAGGAAACACAGAGCTACCAAAAATAGCCTCTGAGAGGATCTTGTTAAGGGCTAACTAGGTTTTGTTTGTTTGTGTGCCTAAGACATTCTTGGTAATAATGAAAGTAATTGTGCATAAATGGACCAATGAATCAAAGTTCAGCACAAGTCAATGTAAAGATTCATCTGGAACTACAGACTGGTATTAATCAGGGTCATATGCCGCTAAAACTCTGCAGTTGAAGCCAAGTGCTATACAGAATTAATCCGGTACCAGTTATCATGCTCATGTCCACTGATTAATGTATTCAAACAGTAATGTTTTAAAAAGCTCTCCTACAGCGTCTTGCCAAGAATCTATATTAACAACTCATCATTTTATGCTCTTTTTGGATAAATGTCTTAATTCAAACGCTTCCTAAATTCTCTTTCAATCATTTTGTATACAAATCCTGATTCTACAATAAATATTTTTTAGGCAGCACATGATCAAGTCAGCGCTTAGAAAAAGAAGACTAACTAAAGATGGTATCAAAGCAGAAAATAGATTGATACCATTGGTGGATGTGTACCATATGTACCCCAAATAGATCTTTATGAAAACACACAAGGAAGGAACAAAAACAACATATCTGAATGAACCAAAAAAAAAAAAATCTGTTTTATTGATTCAGCCAATGCTATTAAGGAAGATACACAGTCTGTGATCTGTTTAGAAGTATATGGCTAGGTTTTTCAGTTCATCATAGCTCTTCCGTGATGTTTTAGTGACACCAAGCAGACTTAAAGGGGAGATTTTTCCTATAAGTCCTTCCTTTGCAAAGATACACCTTTTCTTTTCTAACCCCTGCAATGGAAGGAGCCAGAAATTTAGTTTTTAAAACAATGAAAGGTAAGAAATTCAAAGAACTTGGTACACATATTTAAGAAGAAAAGTTGGTTTTTATACCCCCCCCTTTTCTATACTGGGGGGAATTTCAAAGCATCTTACAGTTGCCTTTCCTTCTCCCCACCCCCCAGGTGGAGCCAAGAGAGTTCTGAGTGAACCATGACTGGCCCAAGATCACCCAGCAGCCTTCATGTGGAGGAGTGGGGAATCAAACCCAGTCCTCCAGATTCGAGCTTCCGCTCTTAACCACCAGATCACACTGGCTACATTGTGATACCCATACAATACTATTCAATTGCTAATCTAAAAATAAATAAATAAAAAGCCTCCTCGCGGTAGGGAGGAAATGGCTCCTGTGACAGCCAAGCCTCCCAGGAATCCAGGGGCCTGCCTGCCATTTTCTAGCTGTGGGATAGACTCTACTGCCTCCGATGCTGGTGGCAGGGAGAAGCTTCCAGGAAGGAAAATACCAGCATGGTAAGTTTGCGCTGGCTTCCTTTTGTTTTCTCCCTCTTTAGTCTTGCTGCCTGGGTGTGTGTGACAAAAACAATGGTCCTGAATTTCCAGGAACACCCCATCCCCAAAAAATACCTGGAAAAAATCCTGAACAAGTAACAACAGTTCCAAAAGATCAGGATAATGAAAACAGTGCCCGACCCCAAATCCAGATCTTAAATTATTATGATTTTTTTTTCATGTGCACATCCCTATCTGGCAATAGTGGCTACTGCTGTGTGTACTTACCACATCTTGTCAACTCTTTTGGGTTGGTACCGGTGCTGGGAAAGGGTCAGAGGGAGGTGAGAAACCTATGAAAATGGTTTGCATTTCTGTGTTGTTGTTGTTTTAAATGGAAAATGACTATTATAGACTTTAATGGCACTCTGGATATTCCAAAATTCTGGATTTTCTAAATTCTGAAGTCCAAATATGAAGAATACAAATCCAGATTCCAAATATGGATTTTGGTGCTAGTTCATGGCATCAGAAAAAAGACTCCCCCTGGCCTGAAAGGGTATGAAGACGTTTCTTGGTTGTAATGCCAATTCAACTGGGGGAAAAATGCTTTCCTGTTGTCAGGTTCCAAGCACATTGATGATGCAAAAAACATCCTAACAGGTGCATTGTGCAGTTCACATGATTACTTCATACAGCGCTACTGTCCCTGCATCAGCTCTGTTGATACATGAATGACCGATAACTATATGAGAGAGATGACCCATATGCTCAGAACTCACAGGAGTTACTATGGAATATGGAGCACATGCTGATAACAGTAAAGTTTTAACAGCTACGGGGTTACAGAGATAAAATGCAAATTTGCATAAAAACTGTGAAACAAAAATGCAAAATGTTTTCTTATTTCCAAACTGTTACTTCATAGGAAACAAAAATAAATAAGCATGAGTCACAAAAAGAATCTATAAAACTTTATGAAACCCCTGTGGTATTAAGTTGCCCCTTCCAGAATCATTTTTAGATATCCCTGTCTCTATATTTTGGTCTCATTAAACTCCTCTAACATGATTAATGACTTACTTAAAGGGTAATTTAATTTGTAGCATAGTATGTAGGAAAGGTTATTTCTTGTTATGCCCTAATCACATAAACGGTACCTTCAGAAAACAGGGGCCTTTCGTGTCTCAATAATAGAAACCACAGAAAGATTTTATAACAAATAATATAGAGGGCGAGATTATATAACAAACTATATCATGGACAATACAGCCCACTATGAAACCCACCATTCAAGTATGCATTGATTCACCTTTTATCCTAAAGCAAGGACCGTGAATAGTCATTTTAAAGGTCCGATTTAAAAAATCAGCATTGAGTGAGGAGCAGACTATGTAGCTGTCAGTTGAAAGAACCAGAACCAGTAGAACATATTCTCCTATATTGTCCCTTGTACTATAAACAATGTCTAGAACTAATTAACCCTCACCTTATGTCCTTAAAAGATTTAGCATATGATGGTACCAAATTTTTATTAGTGGATAGGATTCTGGCTGTTTCCGAACAGGTGGCAGAGTTTCTGGTGACTGTTATTAAAAAAATAAAAATAAAATAAGAGGGTAAGGGAATAAATAAACAATAAAAACGAGGCAATCTACAGACACTGGGAAATAATACATAAAAGGGTATTGGTACTAGCTGTGCTGTGCAATAGGTCCTGGTTCTCATTTGTCGTTTGGGAGAATGTATTATTACAGGATTTAAAACTGAAGAGTTTTAAATTGATGGTTAAGTTTTGGCTATATTGTTGAACATGTGACTCATACCCTGCCAGAAATTTAGTTAGTCTTTTAGGTGCTACTGGACTCTTGCTCTTTTCTATTGTGTCCAGAGACGGTATGAAATGTAGCATTCCATTTATTGTGGCTACTTTACACATGCAAGCCAACTGTCGATGCTGCAATCCAACGGGATGAACACGCATCTAGGAACTCAGCTCAGTCAATGTCTCTAGTCTTGTAATACAATAATTGCACTGAAATGCTTGCAAACAGGTTTTTTTCCCATTGACAAATAAGTTCACTGAAATCAATGGTGCATTTAAAATGACATCTCTGATTGCCAAATGAGTTTAGATCATTGTCTCCTTGAGAAAATAAGAATCTGTTTGTTTTAAGTGATTTTCAGTGTAGAGATATTGAACGGAAAAGGGACAGGTAATCTGTCAACCAAACACGTTCATAACTGAAATGGCGAGTTTGCCTTTAATCTTTATTTTAACATGGAACAATGTGAACGAAACTCAATAGAAGAGTAGACTGGCAGTCCACCCCAAAAATTACCTGGCTGGCTTTAATAAACTCTTGGGTTTGACTGCTTCCTCAGAGGATGAGGACAATTCCTCTTGGTTGGTAGAATGAGTTTCAGATTCTTTCAAATCTGTTGTTTTCCATCTCTCCTAACAAGAATGCTGCCATACCAACACAACCAGTACAACAGAACCATTTCAGAGCCCAGTAATTCCAGTAGAACCACAAGCCAATGTGCCAAGCCAAACAGAACCAAAATCAAACCAGAGTTTCTCTGCAGTGGAAGCCCAGTGCAAGCCCAGCAGAAGCAGTGTAAAACAAGGGAATCTCTACTGTAGAAACTGAAGGTGCAGAACACTTTTGCAATCCCAGCAGAACTAATTGCAACGAGCACAAGCCCAGCAGTACCAGTTCCATTCTGGCAGTGCAAGCTCAACAAAAGTAATCTCAAACTGGAGAATCTCTGCAGTGGAAACTCAAGGTAGGGGGTCACTTTTGCAAACCCAGCAGGACCTATAGCAATATGCAGAAGCTCAGCAGAACCCAGTGCCATTCTGGCAGTGCAAGCTCAATAGAACCAAAGGCAAACCAGGGAATCTCTGCAATGGAAACTGAAGACGTGTGTGTGTGTGTGGGGGACCTTTGAAACCCTAGCAGAACCAATTGCAAAATGTAGTAGTGCAGCAGAACCCACTGCCACTGTGGCAGTTCAAGCCCAACAGAAGTAATGCCAAACTGGAGAACCACAGCAGAACAAATCCAAGCATGTGGGGGGACACATATAAACCAACTCTCGGAAAGGGAATAACAAATTCTTGAAACTGACAAACATACTTGAAATATTGGTTCTTGTAGGTTATCCAGGCTGTGTAACTGTGGTCTTGGTATTTTCTTTCCTGATGTTTCGCCAGCAGCTGTGGCAGGCATCTTCAGAGGAGTAACACTGAAGGACACCTCTGAAGTTACTCCTCTGAAGATGCCTGCCACAGCTGCTGGCGAAACGTCAGGAAAGAAAATACCAAGACCACGGTTACACAGCCCGGATAACCTACAAGAACCAATGAACTCTGACCGTGAAAGCCTTCGACAATACTTGAAATAGATAGAATTAGTTTGGCAAGCCAATAGAAACTCTGGGAGACACTGAAACAAAGAAAGAAAAAGAAAAATGGGGGAGGAGAGAAAAGCAGTCCCAGGAGCCTGCAAACACTGACTCCCAATCTTCCCAGTTAACCCAGAATATTTCTGGGATTTTTAGGACCAATTTTTGGTATCTCGAAAAATTCCCAGATATATTTGGGATACCTAAATAACCCCCCCCCCCACACACACACACACAGAAAAAAAATCCCAATAAGGTATTTTTCGGATATATGTTCGGCTCGGTGTATCCAAATGCTTCCCTAGTGAAGATTATTGCTCGTTGTTAAATTAGATTCGCAAGTTCCCTGGGATATCCAAGGGTAGGAGAGACACCCAAACCAGCTTCTCCTGTCTGAACATGGTGATGGGGAAGGGTGAATCCTTTAGTGTTGCACATCATCAGCTGTAACTGATAACTTGTATTGATGGTGTGGAGTAGGATTGCCTGCTCTGGGTTGGGAAATTCCTGGAGATTGGGGGTGGGGGGGATGGAGCCTGGGGAGAGTGGAGTTAAGGGAGGGGAAAGATCTCAACAGGATATAGTACCGTAGAGTTCACTCTCCAAAGCTTCTCCAGGGTACTGATCTATTTAGTCTGGAGATGAATTGTAATTCCAGGAGATCTCCAGGCCACACCTGGCATTTGGCCATTAATGGGTGATGCCATTAATGGGTGATGCCATTAATGGGTGGCATATCTCTACATGATTTTGATGTGGGCAAGGACACACAAGGCATTAATGGAAGCCACACTCAGCTTTGAGCCAGTGTGGGATTGCCTAAATCCTGCCAAACTCCACCGGGCAAACTTTTAGGGATCCCACACTAAAGGGGGGGAGGTGAGTTTGTTAAGGGCAGTTCAAAAGGTTTAGTAAGCCCTGTTTTACAATTGTATGCTGTTGTTAGGTTCCCTGGCTTGCTTTAATGGCTTGTTTCAATGGCTTGTTTCTTTATATATTGATATTTAATTATTGTAATTGCAAGCCAGCTCAAGCAGGGCTCTGGAGAAGTGGCATAAAATCACCTAAATAATAAGCAAACAAATTTTGTGCTGTCTTTATTTTGAGTTATAGGGTCAAATATTTCCCTCCTCTAACACTGCAGCAACAGTGTTTCTTCTACTTAAAAGCAATCCATACACGTTTCACATTTTGATAACCTATAAACAATTATTACACAAAAAGCCAAGATATGTCAAGTACATCTTTCTCATACAAATACGGCTTGAGAAAACACAGCTGAGATTAAACCAATTTGAGTTTCATCATGGCAACATTTGTACTGAGAAGTTATTAAATAGGGCACCCACAGTGCTGTAAAATTCTGGCTCAACTGCCCGCAGGTGCCCCGGTTCTAATGCATATCAATATGCACCTCAGAGCAAATCTTCCCATTTGATCTTGTACCCCATGCTATTTAACAGAAAACCACTGGAAGAAATTGTCTGAGGATTTTGAGAGATGCAACCAGTGTGTTGATGATGCCTATCTCTATTTCTTCTTGTCTTCTAATTCAGGGGAGGCAGTGGATGTTTTAAACTGATACCTGCTTGAAGGTAGTAGTCTGCAGGCAGGCTAATTTACTGAAGTTCAATACAGACAATGTAGAAGTACCAATAGGTGGTTCAGTAGATATTGAAGATGAAGTTCACATTTTATAATTGGGGCTGCACTCTCACTTAAGAATCAGATTTTCAGCCTGCAAGAGTTGTTGGATTTAATCTGATGCTGGGTGCCCAAGGGACAGCTGTGGCAGCTTGTAGCACCTTTTACCAGCTTCAGATGCAAACCCACCTGGAAACATCTGATCTTCCATAGATATCCAAGCTCTAGTAATGTCCAGCACCCAGAATGAAGATGCACAATTGCATATGTACAGGGCTTAAACTAGGATCTTGTTAATGGCTGATTTACATTTTAAAAATGCTGCAGGAACCTTGCGTGAGGGTTGCTATCTAGGGAGCAGCCCTCCATTGCTACCAGCAATATGGATAAAGCCAACTGCCTCCAAACTTGGACGGCATTACCACCAGCTTTGTTTATCCTAGCCTTCAAATAATGTGGCAGATACAGGCTTGCTAGGCCTCAAAAGATTTCCAGATTGAATTCTGACAGACTTACTTCAACCTTCAGCTTGATTTGTTTTGGTGAACTATGCTTGCATTTTTTAAAGAACAGATATCTGCGTGGTGTGTTGGGCCCTTGCGTGAAAACTGGCCTTGTGGCTCAAAATTCTTTATGCCAGTGGAGTCACAGCATCCTAGCATGTTGCTCTGCAAAGCTTTGTGGAAAGTTGCATGAACCTTTAGCTTAAAAGAGGAGGTAGAATCAATTAGAGAGCCAGAAATGATGCCAAAGCATCTGCTGTATTTTCTATCCACGCTTGTTCCTTAAATCTGCTACACACACACATACGCACACACCCAGAGAGAGAGACCACACACAAGATTCACTTCAGAGAAAAAGCTTAGTTCTGTTCCTCAGAAATAATCCAGATTCAGTTTCACAGACTGTCCCCAGCCTAGCTATCAGGCAGGAAGAGAATTTCAATCTCTATTCCCAGAGAAGAGCAGAAGTATGGGGATTTACCAAAATCCCAGTCTCACTGAACAACCCAACACCAGTGGCAATAATCCTCCACACCATCCTGCAACCAGAATAGCTCTGTCCCAGAGATTAATTCGCCTTTGTGACCAGAGAAAGGGCCCTTTTCCATCCAGTCTCAATCCTGTCACCCCACAGGTTGTGTGTTCCACTAGTTTTGGCTTCATGGAACCCTTAGGTTCACAGAGTTGTTCGCAGCTTCCTCTCACGCCAGTTACCAAGCTCTGAAAGATTTCTCTCATGCCAGTTACCAAGCTCTGAATCCTTTCTGTCTCTCAGAGCTGAGAGTGTCAGTTTTTTGGCTCCACCCACTCTTGGTCTCAGTTTCTGCTGAAGATTAACCCCTTGTTCGTCACAGCTGGCAACCCATGTAACTGGATAGTTTGGTGGCTTCCTAGATCTTGGTTTGTCTAGCCTCTCACAAAGGGACATCTGTGACAATAAAACCATGTCAAGAGGTGTTAAGTCTCATAATAATCAACTAAGAGATAGGGTGATGCAGCTCAGCACCAAGGGCATCTTCTCCTCAGTACATAGGGTTGCCAGCTCCATGTTGGGAAATACCTGGAGATTTGGGGGGAGGAGCCTGAGGAGGGCAGGGTCTGGGAAAGGGAGGGACTTTATTGGGGTATAATGTCATACAGTCCATCTTCCAAAGTAGTCATTTCCTCCAGGTGAACTGAGCTCTGTCACCTGGAAATCAGTTGTAATAGTAAGTACATGAAGCTGCCTTATACTGAATCAGACCCTTGGTCCATCAAAGTCAGTATTGTCTACTCAGATTGGCAGCGGCTCTCCAGGGTCTCAGGTAGAGGTAATTCACATCACCTACCTGCTTAGTCCCTTTAACTGGAGATGCCGGGGATTGAACCTAGGACCTTCTGCATACCAAGCAGATGATCTACAAACTGAGTCACAGCCCCTGCCCTGGAAGATCTCCAGTCACCACATGGAGGTTGGCAACCCTACCAATCCACCTGGCTGCTCAAGTACATTACAGGCTCCCTTGGTAATCACCCTTCATCCTTACTGGAGATGCCTCACGGAACTAACCAATTTGTCTGACCTATACTGGAGCAAATCCCACTATTCCTGTCAACCCTAATTATAGCCTAACCAGTCCTAAAGACCTGAATTTATTATTATTATTCACCAAACCCCTCAACAATTATGAAGGAAAAAAAGGCCCCCTTTCCTTGCCTATTTGAAGGAAGAGCCACAAAATTCCTGCATGCCCCCTAAAAGACAACCAGTGACCACAACATTAACCTGTGATAGATCTTCCTTCTAAAGAAAAGTGGTTTAAATAGCTGCCTCCAACACCCTCAAATGGCTGTACAGCACAAAGACTGAGTGGTCCAGCTTCTGGCCAATCAGCACTTCATGCTCCATCCTAAATAGGGGCTGTCCTAACACTGAATCTCAACTTCATAAGCTTGACATTGCTTGCAGTAATAAGTTATATGTGGGACTGTCTTTCAGAAACATTTGGAAATTTTCAATGGTTCAGAATATGGTAGCCAGTCTACAAATCAGCATGCTATTGTTTTTCATATTGTTAACTGTATTCTTTTAATTTTATCTACCTCAAGCAGAACTCTGAAGAGATGGCATAGAAATCTCTTAAATAAGTGTAAAATTCCTTTCCCCTCTCCTAGGGATTTCCATATTTATCATTGTGAATCTCCTCAGGGGGAAAAAAGTTCCAGTTACCACAAGTTAGAGGAGGAAACAGGTGTTTAATATGGCATGGTAATACCTGTTCTTTTCCCCAACTCGGGGACAACTAGATAGTATGTGAATTAGGTCAACTCACATGCAGAATCTTGACATCTAAAGATTTTAAAATTTAGATTGACCAATGATTTGAACATATGTTGAATTATTTATAGCATTGGGATGCCCAGCTTTATTCATTATGATAACTTTATGACTGAAATAATCTTCTGTGGGGAAAATGATTGTGTGAATCTATCTTATCTGTAGATATGCATGATTTAGTTTCGTAAGAAGTCGAATGCAAGAGAAAATTCAAAGAGACTGAGAGACAAAGGTGATTTGCAAGTCATAGGAAGCTCTATCCAAATACATATATGAAGGGAATAAAAAAATGAAAGTCAGATCCTTATAAGCAAAGAAGGCCAGTTACATTTAATGAATACATGGTCTGATTTTGTCATGAATATGCTGAATGAGGTATGAGTCTATGAATAATCCCAGTGAGGAAGCAGGACTACACAAGGGATAAGGTATTAAACAAGCTGGAATTATTTGTTCAGGCAGAATTCAGACGAAACAGTAGCATATGGGTAAAGAAGAGATAATTTAACTGAACGCATCAGCGAATGGGATTTCACTGTTTTATTAATCAGGGGATTACAAACCATAGGCTAGGGAGAAAAAAGTTTTTTTTTAAATTAACAATGCTAATACCCCTTTAGTTTATCCAAATGTGATTGGAGAACGTTATAAAGTTTAATCATGAAAATCTGGGTTTATAATGACAATTCCAGTTAATCTATAATTAGTCCAATTTGACCAGTCAGTTTAGCATAATACAAGACATTTTATTAGATATTTCAAAGTTACAGAAAAATATTTCCTTTAATTAACTAAAAAGGTCAATGATGGTGATTCTGAAAAATCAAAAGCAGCTGATATAACCATTTCATTACCAATTCTCTTTCAAAACTTATTGTAGAATATTATAGAACTATAAAAAGCATTGAAACGAAAATTTGTTTGAACTGAACTGATTTTATTTGAAAAAGTTCAAGCCTGTTCAGAATCTGCAAAAACAAACAAAAAGATTAAAAACATAGAAGTGCAATAAATTTAACAAGTTACAAAATCTATACAGTAAAAAGTGATGTGAAGCTCAGAAGACAAACCAGGAAAACTTCAGGGGAAAACATATTCTTTTTCATTTCCCCCCAAGGACTTATTTTTGATTTTCTGATGGAAAAATTGGGAAATTTTGGGGAGCACCGAAAAAATTGATAGATTATAAAATAGATGATAAGACCAACAATAAAATAGATTCTTTTGGAACGAGTGAAGTGCTAATATAGCAAACAATGTAGCAGCTGTCAGGTCTCTCTTACTTTAATATTTGGAATATTTCAAAGAATCTTAGAATCATAGAGTTGGAAGGGACCACCAGGATCATCTAGTCCAACCCCTAATTTGAAATTTTGCTTATAAAAAACCAAGGCATTTATACTTTTATCTGTCATAAATATTGGACCCGCTTTCCCAAAGTTCACCAAACTTCTGTGACTGTCTAAGGAGAGTCCCTTGCAGCCACACTTCAAATTTGGTGACTCTACCTCCAAAAATACCTTTAAAAATCCCCATAGACTACATTGGACCTGAATTTTTCCAGTAAACCTGGAAATAAAGCTGAAATACCCCTTTACTGGTATGGCTATTCAGCTTATTCCAGGTTTACCGAAAAAAATCAGGCCCAATAAACTCAAACCCACAATGTGGTGGGGTTTTTTTGCAAGACTGTAGTGCCGAGCTGTGGTGCTCAGTAAACTCCACACACAGCTCCAAATGTATGCAAATACTTTCTCAATTGTTAAGAGAGAACATATATAAGATGATCTATCGATGGTATCTGACACCAAAAAAGCTAGCTACAATGTATAAAACAATGTCACCAAACTGTTGGAAATGTAAAGATGAGATTGGCACCTTTCATCATGTTTGGTGGCTATGTGAAAAAGCAAAGAACTTTTGGGATATGATTTATAACGAACTAATGATATGATTTATAATGATTTATAATGAACTAAGACTGATATTACAACAAAATATCCCCAAAACACCGGAAATGATGTTGATAAGTATTATACCGGAATCTATATTGATTCAGAGATCTTTTTTGATATATGCCACTACAGCTGCAAGATTGGTTTATGCAGCAAAATGGAAAATGTTTGAGATACCTGATAAGACTGATTGGATACATAAAATGTTGGAACTGGCAGAAATCGCTAAACTTACTGCATTAATAAATCAAAAGGAGAATACGGAATTTGTGGGAGAATGGGAGGCATGGATGACATACTGTGTAAATGAATTAAACATGGGAGACATCAAAGGATATGCATTGCTTTAATTCAGTTGTTTAAAGTAGTAACAGTAAAATTAATGTTTTAAGATAGCTGAATGTTTATTTAAATTTACAATTAAAATATTATAATGAATTAGAAATTAAATATAAAGGGGAGAATAGATATAATAAACAGATAGAGGAGGGGAGAGGGGAAGTTTATATAGTTAGAATTATTTACTTTGATTGAAAAGATAAAGTTTATGTTATAAATCTATGATATTTGAATGACTGAAATGAAATGAAAATGATGTAACTAGAAAATAATAAAAAAAAATTAAAAAAAAGAAGTTCAGCGTTGCTGAGGACTGGTGGAAAGAGCTGATTCCAGGCTGGTGCCTCAAAGTGTGGGGACTGCCTTTGTTAGCATGATGCCCGTGCAAATTAGCTTCCAAACAGAGGAAAAAAGCTTAAGTGCAGGAGAAATAAGGCACGGAAAACATTTCTTTTGGTGGCAAATGTCATCCTGTGAACAGTCCTTTATTGTAGTCATGAAATATCTGATTCCAAGAGATGGTCACGGTGCGGGGAAATGAAGCCTCTACTCAATTTGACAGCAGGTTTTTTTGGGGGGGAGAGAGATTTTGCATCCTTCTCCCTCCTCAAGTTTATGTGGCTATTAGTTCATATAGGTTCCACAATTCCAGGGATTATCTGTCCAGGGATGGGAAGGACTGCTGGTAGAAGGGGACTACAGGAAGCATCTGTGACAATCAGTACATTCCTGTCATGGATCATGAGATCTAATACAAGATCTGAAAGTTATAGTCAGTAACTATCAAAAAGTTCAGCAAACCAATGATATCTGCATCTGTATTATATTAACAAAGCAGTGATAATAGAATCATAGAAGCATAGAATCATAGAGTTGGAAGGGATCACCAGGGTCATCTAGTCCAACCCCTGGTACAATGCAAGAAATTCACAACTACCTCCTGCCACACACCCCCAGTGACCCCTACTCCATGCGCAGAAGATGGCCAAGATGCCCTCCCTTTCATGATCTGCCTAAGGTCATAGAATCAGCATTGCTGACAGATGGCCATCTAGCCTCTGCTTAAAAACCTCCAGAGAAGGAGAGCTCACCACCTCCGGAGGAAGCCTGTTCCACTGAGGAACTACTCTAACTGTGATATAGATAGACTTCTCCCACTTCTCATTATTTGATATTAAATAGTGATGAACTTCCTAGTAATACCGATTTCAGACATAGACACACGTATAGGAATCTTCCTAGATCTGGGTTGAAAGAGGATGCTGTGTAAAATACTGCTCAAACAGTCACATAATGCCACTGAAAGCCAAAGCTGAAACAGCCGCCTCTTGCTGATGAAGATATATAGTGGCTGTGTAGCCTTCATGCTCAGCATTCTAAATGGGCAGTTGTGGTGTAGTCTCTTTTGTCAGCACTGCTGGAATTTCACATACACACACACACACACACACAAACCGGTTTCATTCTTCATTATGAAAGACTTAGAAAACAGCAAATCTTTGGGAGGATAGTGAATGGATATACTCTTTTAGCTGACCGCTGAAAGAGACCCCGCAGACATGTCATCTTTTTGAAATGATCAGTATTTGTTTTTTACAAAAGCAGACATGCATTTAAAATTGTAGGTTTTTACAAAATTAACTAAAGCAAATTCTTCCAAAACTTCATGCTTAAGAACATAAGAAAAGCAATGCTGGATCAGACCAAGGCCCATCAAGTCCAACAGTCTGTTTACACAGTGGCCATCCAGGTGCCTCTGGGAAGCCCACAAACAAGATGACTGCAGCAGCTTTCCCCTGCCTGTGTTCCATAGCACCTAATATCATAGGCATACTCCTCTGATCCTGGAGAGAATAGGTATGACTAGTATTCATTTTGACTAGTAGCCATGAATAGCCCTCTCCTCCATGAACATGACCACTCCTCTCTTAAAGCCTTCCAAGATGGCAGCCATCACCCTCTAGGGAGCACATCTACGATTACTTACCCTCAAACAGTGTGATTACTGTTGGTAGCTGGAATCACTGGATTGCTCTCCCAGCATTAAAAAGTTACGAATCACTGATACCGCTTACATGACAACACACCATGCTAAGTTATTATCCCCTGAAGTCCCATTCTCAGTGCCCCCACTTTTGGAAATGAGGCCCATATGGTAACCAGAGACAGAGCTTTATCAGTGGTGGCACCTTACCTTTTTAATGCCCTCCCCAGTGAGGCTCACCTGGTGCCTACCTTTGCTTTAGGCACCTGGCTAAAGCATTCCTTTTTCACCCAGGCTTTTAACTAAGGAGATGTAAAAAAAATGTTTTATGGTCTTCTCTGGCCTGAGGATCACCCTGTCTACATCATTTTAGGCTGTTCAATGTGTATTTTATGCTTCTATGCCCTATCTTGCTTTACAAGCCTCTTGCGTTTTAGTGGCTTGTTTAAATGACTTTGTCTGAGTTGTAAGCCACCTTCAGCAGGTGTCTGGAGGGACAGCATTTTCCAAATAAATAAATGATGTATCTAAAAGGCGTGCATCTTTATAGATGGCCACAAATGTCTGAAACGTCACAAGACATTCAAAAACAACCCCTCCCTCGTTGCTCATGGTATGTTATTTGAACACAGAATATACGCAACTTATGCTATTATCATTCAGAGCAAGTTTGTTGAACTATTAGCTTTCAAACTTTTCATATCCTACAACAGTCTTTGCAGTTGGCTAGCATGTCATGGAAATGAAAGGACTGAAGTACAACTGTGATTCAGCGATCTGCAGGTGAAAAACTAAAAGTTCCAAACATTATTGTAACATTTCTCTAGTTTGTATTTTTTTTAAAATAACCCATTCCCTATTCTCTTTCAAGATAAACTTCCCTCTCACAGCCCGTTGAAATGAGCTGGGAAAAGATGTGGATTGTTTTGCAGAGACTGAACCGTTTGGAAAACACGATGAGCCCCCAGTGATCTTCTTTCCCTTTTTAACACACAGAGTAAAGCCACGTGCAAGTGCCAAAATTAGCACAGTCATCCTCTGTATTGCCCATTAACTACACCACACGTTTTTTTTTTAAAAAAATGCTGTCGTAAAATATTCAGAAATATGCCTGTACTAGCGCCTGGTTAGCAGCACCGTTTCTTGCAATATTTTGCTCTCATGTGAAACCCAAATCCAATGCATACACAAACAACATATTCCTTTGCAAACGTATAATGAGCACCGGCAATTCCTGCAGATAAAGCATCCATTGAGGGATATCAAGGTTCCATTTTTCTGTGCATCTCGTATGCTAATGCAAATTGCTACCAGGTTGTGGGGGGGAGATACAAACAGAAATGCAGCTGTTGCCCCAGTGTTATTCACACTGCAACAGACAGACCAATTTTGTACTTACAGATTGTAACAGCCCAAACGTCTCCGGATCTTTACAGTTTTCTGCCGAACACTTACATGCTCTCAGCCGAGCCACGCTGCTCATCCAGGCAAAACCAAACCGTGCAAAATGTCTATGGAGCTGGGAGATAATGGAACTCTTTTCCCAGCTGGGACTACAAGCCTTTTATCCGCTGAGCATTCTGTGTCTCCTCGCTGGCATTAACTGTGAAATGCGCGGCTTTTCCACAGCGTTCATGACAAGGACCCACACAAATTAGCGCACATGCACACATTCATAGTCAAAGCTTGCAAACGTACGTACACAGAGACCCTGCCCATTTTAAAATTACTTCTTTACTTGGTTTTCTTTATGTGGTACAAGAAAAGAGCATGAGAGAGAGAGCTGTCACACCCTTCTCATGATAGATTAAATGTTCTCTTACCATTTTCCCCCATACAGCTGTGAGCTCTTGCCAGGTATTAAAAGCCCCCTTCTCTTCTCAAAATCTGGGTCACTAACCGGCGTATTAGATTTATGACAGGAATAGTAATGATATCATTTGGTCCCTGTTCCTATAACTGCACAGTTCATGACAGACAATTAGGTTTGTTTGACATTCATGATGTTCTGACCCAGGGTAGCTTCACTAAATATTTAAATAACCTTAGCATGCTGTGTATATGAAAAAGTTAAATGCTCTTTTCTTTAAAAACAAAACAAAACTATATCATAGAATAGTCACTCATATTGGTCCAGACAGGGGATCCTACATTGTCATTCTCACCATCACTTTCTCTCTTGTACTTGTCAGTCTTTCAAAAATCAAAAAGCAACGAGACTTGGTCAAATGCAAAGAGTGTAGCTCTTTGTATCAGTTACTTCATTATGTATCAGTTACTTCATTATTCTTACCAAAATCTTCTTTACATTTTTCTTAAAGTTTCTCCTGGATTATATACTTGATGCCTCCCATTTGCCTAATCAATCAACTGTAGACTTCAAATGCAGTTTGGAAGAATTATGTTCAATATCCATATTATATTTTACTTCTTTATTATGTTGATACTCCACCTTTCCTTGTGGCTTAAGGCAGCAGTTTATTTATACATCACTACCCTGTGTCCCATCTCAGCAGTCCATTATCAGCTGTCCACAGAGTCGAATAGTGGCTTCTTATTTGTACCAAACTCTTGGAGAGAGGCATTGTCGGAGCCCGTTACCTCTCTCTGGACTTCCTTTCCTCCATTGGTCCTACAAGGCCCCAGCCCAAGGGTCTTCCTGCAGGCTATATGAATATGGTTGCCAGCTCTGGGTTGGGAAATACCTGGAGATTTTAGGGGCGGAGCCTGAGGAGGGAGGGGTCTGGGGAGGAGAGGGATTTCAATGCCGTAGAGTCCAATAGCCAAAGCAGCTGTTTTCTTCAGGGGAACTGGAGAGTTCCTTTTAGCAGCAGAGGATAGGACTTGCAATAATAGGTTTAAATTGCGGGTGGAAAGGTACCGGCTGGATATTAGGAAAAATTTTTTTTACAGTGTTTGACAGTGGAATCAGCTACCTAGGGAAATGGTGAGCTCCCCCTCACTGGCAGTCTTGAAGCAGAGGCTGGACAAGCACTTGTCAGGGATGCTCTAGGCCAGTGATGGTGAACCTTTTAGAGACCGAGTGCCCAAACTGCAACCCAAAACCCACTTATTTATCGCCAAGTGCCAATACGGCAATTTAACCCGAATACTGAGGTTTTATTGGTTCTTGTAGGTTATCCGGGCTGTGTAACCGTGGTCTTGGAATTTTCTTTCCTGACGTTTCGCCAGCAACTGTGGCAGGCATCTTCAGAGTAGTAACACTGAAGGACAGTGTCTCTCAGTGTCAAGGGTGTAGGAAGAGTAATATATAGTCAGAAAGGGGTTGGGTTTGAGCTGAGTATTGTCCTGCAAAAGTAAATCAAACCTTCAGTTAGGTCACGAGGTCTACCGGAAACCAACTCACACAGATCGCTACTTACACAAAAACTCCAACCACCACCCCCGACAGAAAAGAGGAATAATCAAAACATTAATGGACCGTGCAAGACGGATCTGTGAACCACAGTTTCTCAAGGAAGAAACTAACCATCTAAATCACGCACTGCTAGCAAACGGCTACTCCAAGAATGAAATCAGAAGGGCCATTGAACCAAACAAAAATCAGAAAACTCAAGAAAAACAGTCTCCCACTGTCCTTCAGTGTTACTACTCTGAAGATGCCTGCCACAGTTGCTGGCGAAACGTCAGGAAAGAAAATTCCAAGACCACGGTTACACAGCCCGGATAACCTACAAGAACCAATGAACTCTGACCGTGAAAGCCTTCGACAATATACTGAGGTTTTAGTTTAGAAAAAACAACTCATACATTCACACATTTTGTGTTAAAAGAAAAACACAATAACAGAGCTTTCAATGATACAAACAACTTTTTTATTGAAAGGTAAAAGTTTGCATTTGGCATGCATCTCTCCAGGACTCGTCCTCTGCTCAGCCACCGGACATTATTGTACATAAGTAAACAATTATACTGTGCCTGAACCTCCTCAAGAAGTGCTTGAAACTGTCGACAATTCAGAGCACTAGCCATGATGTAATTCACCATTTTTGTGACATCTTTGAGGACATCGTCAATTTTTTTAAATCAATTAATGTGATTTTTGCTGTTGTGTGCATGCTGATAATTTGTCTACCCTTGGCTCATACTTTGTAAGTTTGAGAGCAACACATGCAGCACTCAGGTCATCTGTTAGCCTGTTTCTGGTGTCAGATTTGATATAATTCAAAGCTGAAAACAGCTGCTCACAAGCATAAGATGATCCAAACAAAGTAAGGAAAGCAATCCCAAGTGCTTTCATTGACTTAAAATTATTTGGCAGAGAATTCCACACTTTAAGGATTTCATTTTCAGAACTAACTGTGCTGTCCTTTGGCATCCCTTCTATCTTCTCAAGTGTTTCACGCAGGTCATAGAATTTATTTTTCCAGATAAAGCTTTCTTGAAATTCTATTAGCTCCATTTCCAGATTTTCTAAATCTAACCAGTGTAGGCAGGAAAGATCAAGTTCTTCAAATTTGGCTTTATCTGGAGAAGTAAGAAAACACAGGGTTGTCTCCATCTTACGGAACTGTAAAAATCTGTTACTAAAATTCACCTTTGCAGCTGCTACAATGCTAGAAAATTCCTTGTAGATTTCCTGATGGCTTGTAGAATTTTCTGAATGTTTTTTTAGAAGGGAGGGCCCCAGACAAACTGAAGATGGGCGCCCCCCCGACAAACAGCTGAGCTGCCCTGCAGCTCAGCTGAGAGGGGGGCGTGGCAAGGTACTCGACCACAGCCTCCTGATCCAAACTGAAGACTGGTGGGGCGCCCCGACAAACAGCTGAGCTGCCGCCTCAGCTCAGCTGAGAGAGAGGGAGGGGCTTGCACGGGTGCAAGGAGAGGGAGGGAGCCAGTGCAGGCTTGGGGAGCATGGGCTTGGGGAGAAGGAGCACCGCCCTCAGAGCCCTCACCACGGCAACACGGCACAGCCCTAGGCAGACGCGACAGGTCCGCGCGTGCCTACAGAGAGGGCTCGGTGTGCCAGCTGCGGCACGTGTGCCATAGGTTCGCCAACAGGGCTCTAGGCTGATCCTGCATTAAGCAGGGGGTTGGAGTAGATGGCCTGTATGGCCCCTTCCAACTCTATGATTTGATGAGTCTAACTGATCTCTATCGGCTGGAGATCAGTTGTAATAGCAGGAGATCTCCAGCCACCACCTGGAGGTTATCGACCCAATATATGAAGCCATTTCATTCTGTCAATCAATATAGCCAAGGATTAACATTATTCCTTTAATAGCTGATGCCTTTAAAATATTACCTTTGAATCATTCTTTGTTTTAAATACAGCTAATTGCTTGGGGAGTAGGGTAGGTTAAAAAAATCAATGCATCAAGAAATAAAATACCAACTGAATGATGACAAAGTTTTAGGCGTCCCTTGTTTTCTTTATTCTCTTCCTCCAAAAAGGAAAGTGAAGGCCAACTAAGACAAAAGGATGCCTTTCTTTTACAAAAGGAGTGATTTGTATTCACAAAGGAGGGGAGTAGAAAATGGCAGTTTAGAGGAACACTTGTGCCAAAAGAAAGGCACTGTTTGGAGCCCTTTGGCTCACTAAACATTTTAATGTAATCCAATGTAAATCCATTAGTCCATAATAGGATTAATTGCATGCCTGCCTGAACAATAAGATGTGGAGAAGAAATGGCTGGCTGGCAACAAAAGATGCACGTGTGCCTTTTGGACCCGCCAATTACATGCTGGTAAATAGAAGGCGGAAAAGGTTTTGTCTTATGTAAGCAAAGTGGATTTATTCATTCAAATAAAGGATATGTGTTGAAACTATAGAATGGGACAGTCTTCAAGCATCTAATGCAGACCCCAGCATGCCCTACAGAACATTGTGCACGTGCCAGATCTAAAGATCTAGTCATTGTCAGTGTCTCATTGTCTGCCCACAGAAAACTAAAAACTCTCATAGCCGCATCAAGACAACAGTTTCATATGCTCACCCTCAAGCCTTGTGTTACACCTTCATCCTCCATTGGCATGGAAGGTTGGAAGTCCAACTTCAGATATAATCTTCACTGGGTGGCCCTGAGAAAACCATTCTTTTTGATTCTAAGTTCACTATAGCAAGTATAATCTACCTTATAGAGCTGTTGTATGAATCAAAAATTTAAGTCTCAAAAGCACGAGCATTTTTTTTAAAAAAAAAGATATATTACTTAAATTATTGACAATAATAATGAGCTCACTTGATTGTAGTGTGCCGGTGAGATTCCTCTTTAGCAGCAATTTTAACAATGCAGGGTGGCTCTGAAGCCAGGAAGACTCCTTGTTATTTGGCTTAGGGTAAGCTACATTTCCCACCAGTATCCACTGTAATGCTTATATTGTTCTGGAATGAGAACATGTTGCTCCAATTGACAATTTGCTACCATACCTGCTTTCTATGACAGCACTTTGAATTTCTATTATCTGAACTCTGAAGTGCTTTCCAAAAGAAGAAGAAAACCTTATGAGAAAGATAAGTATCAGTATTCAGTATGCATGAATATTTAAGGCTGGGTTACAAAGATATTTCTTTTGAAAAATAGCCTATAATAAACCTAAACCTTGCCATCTTTGACTTTACTGATCAATTGGGAAGTGTGTACCAAGGATATGCTTACTTTGTATATTAATTGTGACCATTCAGTCAAAGGATAGTAATTTTTGTAATATTAGTTCCCCCTAAATCCAAAGATTAAGCTTACATCTGAAGAAGAGTTTGTTTTTATATGTCGACTTTCTCTACCTTTTAAGGATAATCAAACCAGCTTACAATCTCCTCCCCTTCCTCTCCCCACAACAGACACCTTGTGAGGTAGGTGAGACTGAGAGAGCTCTGAGAGAACTGTAACTAGCTCAAGGTCACCCAGCTGGCTTCATGTGTAGGAGTGGAGAAACCAACCCAGTTCACCAGATTAGAATCTGCCGCTCATGGGGAGGAGTGGGGGATCAAACCCAGTTCTCCAGATTAGAGTCGGCCTCCCCTAACCACTACACCACAGTGGCTGGCAAAACAAGGAGCTCTGTATAAGTATTTGTGATATCTGTGGTGGTTTAACTGAACCATGCCAACACAGGCTGTTATATGTCTAGCAGCAGCACCATCCTGTGTGGTGGGCCCCAAAACTGAGCCTGGATGGGCTTAATAAAATCAGAACTGTGGACTGGATGTGCATCACCCTGGCATCCTTGACTGGGTCATGAGGGAAGTGGACCAGATTGCCCAAGGCCTGCACTGCTTGTCTACTGTAGTGCAGCTTGTTTAGAAAGCCAAGCAAGCAATGCACTGTTGTGGAAGTAGGGTTGCCAACTGCCAGGTAGTAGCAGGAGATGTCCTGCTAATACAACTGATCTCCAGCCGATAGAGATCACATCACCTGGAAAAAAATGGCCGCTTTGGTAATTGAACTCTATGGCATTGAAGCCCCTCCCTTCCCCAAACCCCGCTCTCCTTAGGCTCCGCCCCTAAATCTCCCACCAGTGCCAAAGAGGGACCTGGCAACCCTATGTAGAAGGAGTATGCCTGTGGGAATAAAAAAAAGGGAAGGTTAGAATGGCTGAGACATGGGACAGCAAGGAAGAGGAAAAAATAAGAGAGCATTGGAGAGGAGATTGACATGGAGGTGGGGAAAAAGAGATGACAAATGGAAGAAAAGGAATGGGGAGAGGCAGCTTAGAGGGCAGGCAGAAAAGGCAACTGAAATATTGATGAGGAAGTTTTAAAGTTTCATATCCCTAAATAGAGTTTTTAAAAAAAGGTAGGGTGTTGTTATCACCACTAAAGGTAAAGGTCCCCTGTGCAAACACCAGGTCATTCCTGACCCATGGGGTGATGTCACATCCCGACGTTTCCTAGGCAGACTTTTGTTTACGGGGTGGTTTGCCAGTGCCTTCCCAGTCATCTTCCCTTTACCCCCAGCAAGCTGGGTCCTCATTTTACTGACCTCGGAAGGATGGAAGGCTGAGTCAACCTTGAGCCATCTGAAACCGATTTCCGTCGGGATCGAACTGTAGTCATGAGCAGAGCTTTTGACTGCAGTACTGCTGCTTACCACTGGACCACGGGGCTCCTGTTATCACCACTATTTTTCCCATAAAAAGGAGAATTGCAAGTTGCAATCTTGCCTATCTGGTGTCACCTTGAGGTGATGAACAGAGAAATGTTCAATATATATCAGCCTCCAGAAGGCATAATGGTATTGGACAGATTTCACACCCATTCATTCTGTTGCTGAACAGATAATGCTTCCCTGTTAAGTATTACTTTTTGCTGGCCTAAGATACTGAAGTAATTTTCATTGTTTGTTTGTACGAAATGAGACATGGCAAAATGAAATCTGCAACAGTAGGTACACTAAAAAATGTCAAAATGATAAATAATGAATCACAAAGAATTTTTTGGATTCAGGTATATTGGAGCTGAAAATTAACAGTATTTCTGATATCCCCAAATTCCAATTCTGGTATGATATTCGGGAGTCTGGGGGGGAGGATGTTTTCTAAGCAATCTTATTGGGCATTCCTGAACAATCCTAAATAAACCCGATTTTTTGGGGGAGGGGGCGGTTCAGGATCATGATAATTGGCTAGCATTAGAGATTCTCTAATGTGTATTCGGATGGAAAAACAACATACCCCCAAAATACCAGTAAGGTATTTTTGGGTATTTTCTTTGGCTCAGATATATCAAATGCCCATCACAAATGCATTTGGCTTCATCACAAGCTATCTACCCTGATCTAATAGAAAGAGGAATCCTTAGTAAAGGGAATTAATAATGCCTGGAGCGCCTAATAAAATGGGGTCCTAGAGTTTCATTTGATCTGCATTGGTCTTTTGTGCCATTACAATTAAGTCACTGAGCCACCGTATTTGAAAACTTTCTGCCCTCCACAGCTATCTAGCTCCTGATGTAAAATAAAAAAAAAGCCCACTCAAATCAATATCTCTCAGCTTATCTATAATGAAACTGCAAGCTCTTTAACCCTAGAACTGAACACTCAAGCCTGATTGGAGATAATTGGGCAAGGAAGTTCTAGAAGTCTTCATAGAAATAATCAGAGAAGCTTTTTATTAAAGCTATTTTTAAAACAGCTGTGGGTGTTGTATCGAATGTGGCTTCTGTTTCAAGTGCTGGTACAGCTGCAATTTATTACTGAGTGGGCTTTAGGCGTCAAGACAATTATAACATTCTTAGTGATCCTTTTTAGTGCCCTCTGGGTAGCTTTGTGGCTATCTCTGACTCGATTTTGTATTCATATCATGACATCTTAACAAGCCGCATTTTTATTAGCAATCAACAATGTGATAAAGCAATAGTTGTGACTTTTTTTTAACGCCCCCCCCCCATTTATGGCTGAGGCTTCCTAGAAGTGAAGATATCTGATAAGTGGGTCACTACTCAGATTGATTTTCCTCATGGAAGAGAAAACTGGAAGAATGAAGCATGGCAATTACAATGAACCCAGAATGATGCACTTTGTAAGCTTGCTAAATGCTCATTGGATCAATGTCTTCCATTTGTGCTGTGTGGGAGAGAAGCCTGCGAAGACATCAGATTGGCTATAAATGGGGAGGTACTAGATTGTGCTTAATGTGTATCAGCTGGAAATAGTAAATCAACAGGGACCAACAGAGAGGCAAAGGGTAAAATCAGCTCATTTATCAAATACGCAAGTACCAGCTCCAGTAGTTGAAGATCTTTCATTAGTAGCTGATGAAAATGAACTGATACTCATAGCACCCATGTATACAAAAAGTTATGGTCAACAAAAAACAAGGGAGACAAAAATATCTCGGGGTACCAAATATGGGGGGAGGAGTTTAAAAAACCTGAAATGGAAAGTGCCAGGATTCACTTTTCTAGAATCTTGAGGACAATTTGATCCCTTTCCAATCCTCACATATTTGCCAGTATAGTTATATACTTCATTTAGAAGCACCACCATGCCTCTTTTTTAAAAGTACCCTGTAAAGAACAAAGGAACTGCATAATTGTAAAGTACTAAAATAAACCACTCACTTCTGAAAATAGGCATCTGCTTAGCAGTGTTCACATATATTCATGTCTTTTAATTGCTGTACCTACAATATGCCAGTAAGAATTGAGGAAAGACCAAAGTAAAGACCACTACCTGGATGTCCAATATGGTCTATAAGGTCTAGTTCTGCCAGTGTTGCATCTGTGGGTTCATTGATACTCTTACGCAGCTGCCATTTGCCTTTATGTGGAGGGAGAGTGGGTATATCCCCTGCCATCACACAACACAGGTAATTCATGTAGACACTCCTACCCACACCCACCTTATATGTACAACCCCTCTCCCCTTTTAGAAAGAAGATTCCATCACTCTGTCTTTGGTGTTTATGGTCTTCCTCAACAGGAAGCAATTGCCTTTGTGGAAAAGGGGGCCAAGCAGGGTGTGCACCTGCTTCTCGGCCACTTAAAGAGAATCATGGGCTGGGTCAGTGTAATACCCCATCTATACCAAAGAAGGTCTCATTCATCATTTGTGAGCAAGTGCTCCACATCTGGAACTGCACATCAAAGTCTGCATAGCATGTGGTTTTCATGCAGAAAAAATACTGATATTAAACTGCATCAGTAATGTTATTGTTTAATCCAGTTCTGACCTATGGGGGAAACTATTACCACTTTAACAGAATAGAGCAAGAGTCCAGTAGCACCTTAAAGATTAACAACATTTCTCGCTTTTGTGAGTCACAGCTTACTTCTTCAGACACACCTTGAATGTGTGTCCATCTATCCTTAAGTAGAGAAGAGTGAATTAGGGCACTGAATAGCAATAGCATGTAAATGTCAAAAGCAAGTAAATGACATTAGCAGGCGTGATTGGATTAAGTGTGATATCCAGAGGGGTAGCAGGCATGGAGAATGTGGTTGATGTTGTTTAACTGGATTTCAGTCAGGCTTTTGAGAGGGTTCCCCATGATGTTCTTATTGAGTAAACTAGAGGACTGTGGACTGGACCCTAGGATAGTTATGTAGACAGGGAACTGATTGGAGAACCACACTCAAAGAGAAGTCAATGGCGTTTCCTCTGAATGGAGAGAGGTGTACAGTGGGGTGCCACAGGGTTCAGTTCTGGGCCTGGTACTTTTCAATATTTTTATAAATGATCTGGATGAGGGTGTGGAGGGACTACTCATTAAATCTGCAGATTACACCAAATTGGGAGGAGCAGCAAACACATCAGAACGAGATCTGAGCACACTAGAAAAGAAGAGTTGGTTTTTATATGCTGACTTTCTCTACCACTTAAGAGAGAATCAAACCAGGTTACAATCACCTGCCTTTCCCCTCCCTGCCACAGACACCGTGTGAGATAGGTGGAGCTGAGAGAGCTCTAAGAGAGCTGTGACTAGCCCAAGATCACCCAGCTGGCTTCATGTGGGTAGACTCTAATCTGGAGAACTGGGTTTGATTCCCCACTCCTCCAAATGAGCGGTGGACACTAATCTGGTGAACCGGATTGGTTTCCCAACTCCTACACATGAAGCTTGCTTGGTGACCTTCAGCTAGTCACAGTTCACTCTGAACTCTCTCAGCCCCACCTACCTCACAAGGTGTCTGTTGTGGGGAGAGGAAGGGAAAATGATTGTCAGCCACTTTGAGACTCCTTTCGGTAGAGAAAATCGGGGCATAAAAACTAACTCTTCTTCTTCTTCCTACCTTTATTATACTATCACAAAAATTGGTTTGTTTTATTTATCATACTTTTTTCTTTTTTGTTCCCCCCTGCCCCATAGAGGTTCATAGCGTATTGCAGTCAGGCACAGAAATGGGCAACACAGAAACCATCATCTGAGCACCAAAACAAGAACTGGCTCAGGTTTTCCGCTGTACTGAGCACCCGCAGTGTTGTTTGAAAAGCTCAGCCACTTATTCCTTTTGCCGTGAGGACTCAATCTCAGTTTCACCTGGGGGCGAAGAAAGTCTTGCTTTATCAAACCGTGGGGGTCTGATTGTCCCACTTAGTGCAAATACGTATGCAGAAGGAAAGGATGTGCTCAGCAATCGGCTACTGCAGGGCAGCATTCACTGGCCTCAGCAATACATGTGGGCTTTAAGCATCAGCAACACTTTGACGGGGAAAAGAATGAAAGTCTAAGGATTATCATGAACTTCCAGGCACAACCTAACCTTGAAGTAGAGGCTTCAGCTACAACTTGGTATTAAAGAGGGAAGACAGACTAAAAACAATAAAGGCCACCCTGAATAAGGTAAGGGTATATTTGTGAGCACTATATTACTTGTCAAAGGCACATTCACATATTACATGTGTGGTTCACAAAAATACATTAAAGGGGCATGTATCCCTGACACATAGAGCTGTTGTATTTACCCCAGCTACACAGAAGTCACTAAGAGTGGTGCTCTGAAATAACAAATTTTACCTGGAATAGGGGGTGTTCAGATTTTTGAAGTTGGGAGCTCAGTGTGAAAGAGACAGGTTGTTGAAGTTAGTTTAACGAGAGTGAATTCAAGATATGTAGACATATCAGCTCCTTGTTTTCCTTTTCAAAGCCTTTGCACCACCAATCACAGCTGTCCCATCACTAGGGTTGCCAACCTCCAGGTGGCACCTGGAGATCTCCCGTTACTACAGTTTATCTCCAGATGTCCAAGACCAGTTCCCCTGGAGAAAATGGATGTTTTGGAGGAGCAGGCACTGTGTCTTGCTGAGATACCTCCCTTCCCCAAACCCCCCTCCCCAGGCTCCACCTCTAAAATCTCTGGGTATTTCTCAACCCAGAGCAACGCTAGTCAATACTAGTCTCTACCACCCATATCATGCTTTTTTTTCCCTTTTCTTTTTTGGCTGCTGCTGGATTTCCAAGGGATTTAAACTTTATTTCTCTGTGTTTATTCCCACACACTGTAACCAAACCCTGACCTGTTGCTGGTCTTGGGGATGGAGCATACATATGGATGTCCATGCATAGGTGCTCTGCTCATGAGATGGTGGTCATGCAGAAGGGGGTTGTCTGTACAGGACTACATTCTAACACTAGGAAAGAGAATGGAATTTCAAAAAATGGGGCAAATTGCAAAAGATTTATGATGAACATGCCATTTCTGGAGCCAAAAGAAATATTATTTGAAGCTAGATAAGAGAATTTGATAGTAATGTCTGTTAAGAAACAAATCCAGATTTGTTAATAGTTTCTTCATAACTGCAAACATTGCTTCTAGAATCAAGCAGAGTGGCAAAGTGAATTTTTTTGTAAAATATGCAAATTTGCAGAGATTTTTTATTTTGAAAATATTTTGTTTCATACAAAAAATGAAGGGTTTTTTTCTTTTCTTTAAAGCATCAATATATCTTATTCCCAGGTTTATAGGAAAACCCAAATTTTTTTTTTAAGGCATGTTTTTAAAACCCTCCAAAATAAGCAGAACCTATAGCTTTAAGAAATGCCTGATGTTCAAGCTGGTTTCAGAAAAGGAAGAGGCACTAGAGATCATATTGCAAATATATGCTGGTTACTGGAGCATACGAGAGAATTTCGGAAGAAAATCAGCTTGTGTTTCATAGATTACAGCCAAGCTTTTGACTGTGTGGATCATGAAAAGCTATGGCTGGTTTTAAAGGAAATGGGTGTGCCACTACATCTGATCGTTTTGATG
This sequence comes from Euleptes europaea, assembly GCF_029931775.1. Classification (NCBI taxonomy): domain Eukaryota; kingdom Metazoa; phylum Chordata; class Lepidosauria; order Squamata; family Sphaerodactylidae; genus Euleptes; species Euleptes europaea. Next base: position 45,987,378 of record NC_079312.1, on the reverse strand, counting down.
CGTAACCAGTACTCTGGACAAGAGGCCACAGTTAGAACAGAATATGGAGAAACGGAATGGTTTCCAATTGGCAAAGTTGTCAGACAAGGATGTATTTTATCTCCCTATCTCTTCAATCTATATGCAGAACATATAATTAGGAAAGATGAATTATATTTAGATGAAGGTGGAGTGAAAATTGGAGGGAGGAACATTAATAAATTGAGATATGCTGATGACACTACATTATTGGCAGAAAACAGTGAAGATTTGAAACGACTACTGCTGAAAGTTAAAAGAGAAAGTGCCAAAGCAGGACTACAGCTGAACATCAAGAAAACAAAAGTAATGACTACAGGAGAATTACATAACTTTAAGGTTGGCAATGAGGAAATTGAAATTGTTCAAGACTTTCTATTCCTTGGCTCCACCATCAACCAAAAGGGAGACTGCAGCCAAGAAATCAGAAGGAGATTGAGACTGGGAAGGGCAGCCATGAAGGAGCTAGAAAATATTTTGAAGTGTCACTGGCCACCAAGACTAGATTAATTCATGCCATCATATTCCCTATTGCTATGTATGGGTGTGAAAGCTGGACAGTGAAGAAAGCTGATAGGAAGAAAATAGATTCCTTTGAAGTGTGGTGTTGGAGGAGAGTGTTGCGGATTCCGTGGACTGCCAAAAAAACAAATCAGTGGGTTATAGATCAAATCAAGCCTGAACTGACCCTAGAAGCAAAAATGACTAAACTGAGGCTATCGTATTTTGGTCATGTCATGAGACGACAAGAGTCACTGGAAAAGACAGTCATGCTAGGAAAAGTTGAGGTCAGCAGGAAAAGAGGAAGACCCAACAAGAGATGGATTGACTCAATAAAGGAAGCCACAGCCTTCAATTTGCAAGATCTGAGCAAGGCTGTCAAAGATAGGACATTTTGGAGGACTTTCATTCATAGGGTTGCCATGAGTCGGAAGCGACTTGACGGCACTTAACACACACATAGTTTAAGGCAGGGGAGGGGAACTTTTTTTCTGCCAAGGGCCATTTGGATATTTATAACATCATTCGCCGGCCATCCAAAATTATCAACTTAAAAATTAGCCGACCAATACGTTTCTCCATGGCCTGGGTGGGAAAGGGTTAACACAGTTTCTTGGGAGGTCCTAGCTAGCAGCTCCATAGCTAACGACTCTTCTGCAAAGGGGAAAAAAAGTTCCTTTTCTCAGCAAAACAAACAAACATCTGCCTTGAATAGAGGCTATTCCTGTCTGCGATAGGGTGCGGATCACCAATCTTAGATCCTTCTGAGCTAGAAATCTGGCAGGACCCACAAAGGGCCAGACCAAATGATTTTGCGGGCCTTAAACGGCCCCCAGGCTTGACGTTCCCCACCCCTGGTTTAAGGGATGAATGCTCTCAGTTACTGTTGCTAGGCAACTGTAAAAGTCTTCAGCCTTAAGGTCTTGGTTTCTATAAGTAAAAGGCAATGGGAGGAGGTAGGGCCACGTCTGTTGTGGCTTTTGAGGGAGAACTTATTAGAGCCAGGCCTGCCAGCAAATGTTGGGCAACTTGATACTACAGGACTTGTGTGATTCACCCAAGTCTGTCTACTTGGTATTGTTCAACACCAGCCACCTCACACAATAGCCAGCGTGGTATAGTGAATAGGATCTGGGAGACCCAGGAAATCCCCACTCAGCCATGGAAGCTCACTGTGTGATGGGATTGCCAACTCTGAGTTGGGAAATACCTGAAGATTTGGGGGTGGAGCCTAGGGAGATGAGGGAGCTTGGCAGGTTGTGATGCCATAGAGTCTACCCTGTAAAGCAGCCATTTTCTCTAGAGGAATAGATTATTGTCATCTGGAGATCTGTTGTAATTTCAGAAGATCTCCAGGACCCATTTGGGTGACCTTGGGCTACTCACAGTCTCTCATCCTAACTTACCTTAAAAGGTTTTTCTGAAGATAAAATGGAGGGGAGGATAACGATGTAAGCTGCTTTGATTCCCTATTGCAGAGAAAGAAGCGAAGCAAATAAATAATAAATACAAATGAAGATAGGAGTCAGATAAAAGGTAGGTTGGTTGGTGGGTGGAAAAGAGAGAAGAAAGCAGAGAAAATTGAGGATGTGGGAGAATGAGAGGAGAGAAAGAGGAAATAATGAGGGGAGTGGATACAGGAGAAAATGAGCTGCTCCTTACAAGTCATTGTGATTCTCCAACACGTTGTGGTTCTCAACTGGGACCAGCCTGGCACTAAGCAACTTGGTAAGAGTTAGGCTGTTAGGGAGAGGGAAGGAGGGAAAGCTGAAGATGGGGAGATTAGCTTTCCCATTGGTGGGAAGGAGAGAAGGAAGCAGAAAAAGGGGAGAGAAGGAAGCAGAAAAAGGGGAGAGAAATAGTGGGGGAAATAGTGGGGGATGAGATGCCCCTTGTAAGTCCTTGCAGTCCTCCCTTTGAGCTTGGTATTTTGGAAGAGGACACAGAAAGCTGTTGGTTGGCACTTTAAAAACTCATGATTACAGTATGATATTTATTACTCTAAGAAACAGCCTTCAATTGACTGTGGTTTCTATCATTTGGAAGGGAAATCCTACTGGAGAAGTTATTACCACCCTTAATGATATTCACAAACTGCAGCAAGACTGGATCCATCACCAATAATATAGTCACTGGGGCAGCTGTTTGCTTTCTCTTCCATCTGGATCACAAGTGCAGAGAAGCAGATAATTGTTGATTAGGGAGACATAGGTTGGTGAATTAAGAAATGAAACAAGAAAGCAGTGTGGCCAACCAAATTGATTTGCTTATATGGAGAAAACAGTATTTTCTCTGGAAGCGCTAAATGATACAAGTGCATATTTGTCAGAGGACTGAGCAAATGTATATCGACATATGCAAACAACACTTTAAATAGGGAGGGGACTATATATCTCTATAGATGATGTTTTTATTTTACCCTTTCTATAAGGAACTTGTGTTTCTTATTGAATTTTATATTTCTAACTGTATTTTAATTGTTTAAATGTTTTAAGGTTTTAATATTAGCCACCTTGTGGACACTGATTGGGTGGAAAGGTGGCATTAAAATGTTTTAAATAAAATAAATAAAATACACAGTTATTTCATCATCCATTTTAGCATGCAGTGTTTTATAATTATCATAATCAATTTGACAGCAAAATAAATTCCTCATCGAAACAGTCTATAATGGGGAAAAACATAATAAAACATGAATTTCCATCATTTGGTTCTGGTTTCATTATTGCAGCCTCTGCCTCTATTGGTTTCACTGTTGCAAGGCAGACAATATTTTCTTCATAAGGAAAGGGCATAGAGCGAGCACAGTGATCATTAGAGGGAGATGCTGTGGCTTTCTTGATTGACTGAAAGCTGTAACCACTAGGATTACATACTGTATATGTGTGAAGTAATCCAGTCCTGAGGGATATGGGATGGGACTTTGCTTTCTTCTCTCCTCCCAATGCCTGCCCTGCTGTGCCAAAATCCACACTTCCCTGCTTGCCTGCTGCTCTCCAAACTCTAATGTTCTTCAAGCTAAGTGTCTGCAGTGCTGCCTGTGTTAGTGTTTAGAATATTTCCTATCAATTATCCTATAGACTTCAGTGTTAAATGTTCTGAGGTGTTTCATTGCGTCAGAAAGGGGGCCTATTTATTCAATCTGTCTGTAATTTGGAAATATGGGTGTCCTTGGGAAATAGTACAATCGGGACTTCCGGTGGTGCTGCTGGGGAGAGCACTCCATTTCCCCAGGTCGTCCTGGGAGAAATCCAAGTTTGCGTTACTTCTGGGGTACATAGATACCCCAATCCGACCCTTGCAAGTGGGTTGGAAAGCAGGAACTCCCTGCAGCCCGCAAACGCGGTTTGACCTCCTAGGTACTCTGAGGGGGCTTTTTTAAGCCCCTCGGAGTCCTGGACGCCGGTCCTGCGAGGGCACTAGGGAAGGACATCGCCAAAACGCAACTTAGGCATCAAGCTCCACCCTCCACCACCTTAATACCAACATAAGGACTACATAAAGAAAAGAACCTCACCTCTTGACACCCAAGTGAGTACAAAAGAACTCTTCGTCTACCTACTGGAAACTTGAACAGACGGGGGGCTGATAAGAATATTTCTGGGACCCCCACCCCTCCTTAATCCGAACTGAAAAAGTTTGATCTGAGTTAGCCATCGGGATTAGCGACAGGAGCCTTATCAACCCGATCAGCCTAAACCATAATAAAGAGTCGGAAGGATACCTTTTGATTGACAAGAATTATCACCAATGGGTCCAAGGGAAGGGGAGGGTGATTTTTCTTCCTGATTTTCCGGCGAAAAGAATATCCTGCCACGTTTGCAGTAAGGGAGTGCCTGGAACGGAAGACCCTCTATAACACCCTCTCTATCATCGGAACTAAAACAACAAGAAGTAGTCGTAGGACTGATTACACGTCGCACTCGAGTTACTCTGAAATCATTCCTGAAGGAACAACCATCGAGAAGAGGCGGTAGAAGGTCCACGGCACTAGCAACTTCCTGTATACTTCCTGATCAGCCCGACCTAGAGCGACCGAAAAAACTCACTGGTATTTCAAAACTTTAAAACGCAATTTTAGAGCTAATTTTGACTCTTTTCAACCCGAAAAAATTATAAGGCTGATGTTTGAATCATTATCTTTTAATTAGTACTTTAAAGGCCCTGTCTGTGGACATGTATTTTACCAGCTTCTTTTGAATGTAAATGTCGGGAACTCGACCCCGCTCTGGTTCACTACACAGCCCTGCCTATACTAAACTAAGGGAATCACTACAAACCTCAACCATGGAAAAAAAATTACAGGACATGCTAACTAAACAAACAGAGGCAACAAATAAACAGTTTGAACAGATGTCTACACAGATGGCACAGTTGACTTCTATGATGACAAATCTTGGTCAAGCATCCCAAGCTATTAATCAGAAGTTGGATGTGGTTACAGGAGACTTGAAAGAAGTAAAAACTCAAATGATTGTCATGAAGACAGATATGCAAGCGATGGATGCATCAATTAAGAAAGTGATGGATGAGCATAAGGATACAAAGAAAAAATTAACAAGTCAAGAAAAACAGATTGAAACAATACAAACTGATCAGATGGCGGCAAAAAATCAAATGGCAATGATGGAGATGAGAGTGAGAGAGACTAACCTTCGTATACGCAACTTTCCAGACATGATGGGAGACAATAAAGAAACTGCATTACCAAATTTGGCCTACTTATTTCAGATAGATGAACAAGAATTAAAACAAGCCATTAACAGAGTATACAGGATACCATTACCTGCTAGAATGAGGAGATCTAAGCCAAGAGATTTGATGATAGTGTTTTATGACACTAGAGTTAAAGATAAGATAATGAAGATTCACTATGAAAATCCAGTGTCAGCAGGAGATTCCCCTCTCATATTACTGAAGGATATTCCAAGGCATCTACTTTCACAGAGGAACAACTACAAAGATTTTGTGTCTACATTGAAAGCTAATGGTATCAAATACCGTTGGATCATGCCACAAGGTTTGGCTTTTACCTACAAGGAAGTGAAAACGACAATTCTATCTCAAGCAGATGTGGGGAAATTTCTGAGAAAGTATAAAATGGACCTTAAAGAACTATCTGGGGAGAAGGAGGAAGAAGAAGAGGAAGAAGAAGAGGCACAAGGTGCAGAAGGAGGTACCAAATTATAGACTTTTTACTCTGTTAAAAATACTACATTATGGCAAAAGCAATTTCTTGGAATGTAAATGGACTGAATGAGAAAACTAAAAGGGCTAGAATTTTCAAATATCTACAGAAATATAAATACTCCCTAATTTGTCTACAAGAGACTCATATAGCTTCAAAGCATAAAAAATATTTGGAGAAACAGATGCTTGGACAAGCATTTATTGCCTCAGCTAAAACTAAAACAAAGGGAGTGGTAATTTATGCCCATCCCAGTCTTTGTCCAGAACTACTATACAAAGATAATGAAGGAAGAATTGTAATTATTAGAACTAAAATATTGGGACAAAGGACAATAGTGGTTGGAATTTATGCACCTAATGAAGGGAAAAAATCCTTCTATGAAAATCTACATGATTTGATAGCCCAACACGCAAAAGATCAAATCTTATTGATGGGCGATTTCAATGGAGTTATTCTCCCATCATTGGACAAAAAATCAAAAGCAAAAGACATCAATGACGATGCTTACCTAAAACTTTCTTTACCATGGCTTCAGAATTAGAACTACAAGACATTTGGAGAACAATGAATACAACTGCTAAAGAATACACTTTTTATTCAGCGAGACACGATTCACAGTCCAGAATCGATATGATATGGGCCAGTAAATCAATTTTCACTCAGTTACGTAAAATCCATATTTTACCCAGAACTTTTTCTGATCATAATCCTGTTACTTTTGATTGGAACAATAAACAAGCATTTAGATGGCGAATGAATGATAAACTTCTAAAAGACAACAAGATACATAAGGAATTACAGGTTTTAATGAAAGACTTTTTTGAAATTAATCTTAATGGGGAAACTTCTTTAAATACAGTTTGGGATGCATTCAAAGCTGTTCTGAGAGGCTTTATGATACAGAAACATTCGGCTTGGAAGAAGACTCAATTACAATTTACAAACAATTTACTTTGGAATTTACAAAATTTGGAACAGAAATTGGTAACGGTAACACAGGAAGAGGAAAAAAGAGAAATTCAAATAAAGATTTCTGCATCTAAACATCAATTAAATTTGGTAATAATGGAGGAAATGAATAAAAACTTAAAACTTGCTAAACAAAAGTATTTTGAATATGCAAATAAACCAGGAAAACTTTTAGCAACACAATTGAAGGACGCATTCCAAAAAAAGGTTATAACAAAAATCCAAACTGTTAAAGGACCAGTCTATTCAACTTCAGAAATTCAGAAAGAATTTGTTTCATTTTATTCTAAGTTATATCAGAAAGAAAATATTCCAAAACAGAAAATAGATAAATTTCTAAACTCAATACAGATGAAAGCTTTGTCAATGACCCAGAGAGAATGTATTGAAGCTCCAGTAACAAGGGAAGAAATACAAGAAGCAATACTGAGACAAAAAACGGATAAAATACCTGGACCAGATGGAATTACTGCACTATTTTACAGAACATTTAGTGACAATTTAGTTGGATTTTTTGGCTTACTTTACAATGCAATTTTGGATGAGGGAACATCCCCGGAGACTTGGTCACATGCATTTATATCATTGATACCTAAAGAAGGAAGAGATCCAGAAAAAACATCCAATTATAGACCTATATCGCTGTTAAATGTGGATTACAAAATTTTTGCTTCGGTTTTGGCATGTAGGATAAAACAATTCATTAAGGATCTTATACACGAAGACCAAGCAGGTTTCATACCAGGAAGGCAAATAAAAGACAATGTAAGAATTTTACTAGATTCACTGGAATATTATGACCAGAATATCCAACAAACTGCGGCTTTTGTATTTTTGGATGCAGAAAAAGCCTTTGATATGGTCTCCTGGAACTTTTTGAAACGGATTTTGGATAAATTGAATTTTGGAGATCGTTTTCAGAAAGGTATATCGGCTATTTATACCTCCCAACAGGCTAAAATTTTGGTTAATGAATCAATGTCAGATAATTGCCAAATCACGAAAGGGACCAGACAGGGATGTCCCTTGTCTCCACTTTTATTTTTGTTGGTGTTGGAACCGCTATGTGTGAAACTAAGAAGTATGGAGGACATCCGCGGGTTAAGAATTAAAAAACATGAATTTAAGTTGAGAGCATTCGCGGATGACCTACTGTTAATTTTGGAGAACCCAACACAGTCAATGAATATACTTTGGGAGACTTTGGACGATTTTGGGAAAATATCAGGCTTTAAAGTGAATCAAGAAAAAACAAAGATAATATTTAAAAATCTACCGGAAACACAGCAACAGGAATTTATATCATATACTGGTTGGGAGAAAGCCAACAAAGTTAAATACCTGGGAATTTGGATTACTGCAAAGAATAAAGATTTGATAACCAACAATTACCTCAAGTTATGGGGTAAGATTAAAACTGATATGATTATATGGTCAAATAAAAAATTGTCACTAATGGGACGTATTTCAACGATTCAAATGAATGTTTTACCGAGGATGCTCTTCTTACTCCAAAATTTGCCAATAATATCACACACTAAATATTTTGATACTTGGAGGAAAGACATTTCAAACTTCATCTGGCAAGGGAAAAAACCAAGGACTGCATATAAATATTTGGTGGATCTAAAAACTAGAGGAGGTTTAGCACTGCCTAATTTTCAACTCTACGCTGAAGCGGTAGCTTTAGTATGGCTAAAAGACTGGATGAATTTGTCAAATATACGTTTGCTAGACCTGGAAGGTTATAATAACTTAAGTGGATGGCATGGCTATTTGTGGTATGATAAAATTAAGTTACAAGCAACATTTCGTAATCATATAATCAGGTCCTCTTTATTTCGTATCTGGATGAGATATAAACACATCTTGGAACCAGAAACACCGATGTGGATATCGCCTCAAGAAATGCTAACATTGCGCCCACTTAGACCAGACAAATTTATTACTTATCAAGATCTAATTAATTGGGATGGAAAGAAATGCTCACTAAAAGACTTTAAACTTCTTAAGGATGATTTACAATGGCTCCAATACTACCAAATTAAATCAGTTTTTGTACAAGATGCTAAAAAAGGTTTTTCTAAAGAAAAATCTTCTTTTCAAAGGATTTTACTAGATAATAATACAAAACTGATTTCTAAAATGTATAATCTCCTTTTAACAATATATTGTGAGCAGGATACGATTAAACCAACTATGATCGATTGGGCTCAAAATGTGGGACATGATACTGCTTTAAATAAATGGGAACGACTATGGTCCAAAGATCTAAAAGGAATAAAAGCACAGTCAGTGCGAGAAAACATTTATAAAATGATGTATAGATGGTATTTAACACCTAAGAAAATTGCAAAGATTTATAAAACAATGTCCCCTATCTGTTGGAAATGTAACAAAGAAATTGGTTCCTTTTATCACATGTGGTGGACCTGTGACAAAGCTAAAGACTTTTGGGACATGATCTATAATGAATTGAGACTAATACTACAAAAGAATATACCCAAAACACCAGAAATGATGTTATTGAGTATGATTCCAGATGACTTATCAACACAAAGAACCTTTTTGATTTATGCCACAACAGCTGCGAGACTGCTTTATGCAGCGAAATGGAAAGGGTTAGAAATTCCTGAGAAAAAAGACTGGATTGTTAAAATGTTTGAAGTGGCAGAAATGGCAAAACTCACAGCTATTCTAAATGAAGAAAATGACGCTCGGTTTCTGGGGGAATGGGGGGCGTGGATGCATTATTGTGAATATGAGTTAAAATTGGGAAGAATGGAAGAATATTTTCTAATCTGATCCAGAGGATTATTTTTGGTCTTTTTTATAATGAATAAGCATAATTATATTTACTAACAGATTATGGTTTTTTTAATATATAGTATTGATAGTTTATTAAGATTAGATTAACTACGACGGGATGAACTTTTTATTAAGAGGAAGATAGAGGTGAAGGGGAAGTCAAAAATTTTCCATTTCTTTTTTTTCTTTCTTTATTATATGTTATGGAATTATAACAACTTTAGGTTAGAATTGAAACTTTATATTGTCATAGATGTTGTTTAATGCAATGGAAATTTTTTAGTATAAAACCCAATAAAATTTATATATATATAAAAAAGGAAATAGTACAATCACCCTGAGTTTTGTCCAATTTGGATGGGAAATAATGAAGAGATAGACCTGAGAAAGAGAGGGTCTTCCATTGAAAACAATGAGAAATAATAATGGAACGCTATTATGAAAACGAAATAACAATACTGAAAGGAACAACGCCGTGGTACTGAAAGTGATACTGTGATACTGAAAGAGACAACTCAATAATGAAATAGTCTGTTTTGGAATTAATAACAAAAAAGAAAGAAACAAAACAAACTCCCAAGCAGGGTTGCCAACCTCCAGGTGGTGGCTGGAGACCTCCCTCTATTACAACTGATCTCCAGCTGATAGAGATCAGTTCTCCTGGAGAAAATGGACGTTTTGGAATATTTGATTCTATGGCATTGAACTCCCTCCCCTCTCCAAACCCTGCCCTCCTCAGGCTCCACCCCCAAATCGCCAGATGTTTCCCAACCCGGAGCTGGCAACCCTACTTCCAAGCACAAATTTACTTCATATAATAATTTCACATATTCTGAGGGTAATTTAATTATCTGGCTACAATAGTGATGCCCATGTTCAAGATACCAGTGTTGATTTTGTTTGGGCATGTTTCCCCCCCCCCCCCATCTCTGAGTTCTTTCTGCTAAGGATAAGCAGGAGCTTTGGCCTTTAAAAAATTAATGACAGCTAGGCTTTTTGGTCTTGAAACATGATTTCTGCTGTGGGTGTGAGGGGCTTTGTTGCCATGACCATTCTCTAAGGAGCTGCTGGTTTGTGCTGAAGGAAGACAGGCAAACAGTAGTTAATGACACACTTCAGAAAATGGCAGAGGAGGAAAAACATACCTGAGCTACTTTTTCAGTGCACCTGAAGATTTGAGATAATAACAGAAATATAATAATCTTTCAGTTATTAAAAACAAAGATCATTCTGCTAAAGTCCACTAAGTGCAGCACTTAGTTTTTTCAAATAACCATATTTTGTTAAGGGTCTGCCATGACTTAGGAACTCTATTATGTCCTCCCAGCATGACCAGCTTGGCTGGATAAAAACAGAGCAAGGCTAGAATTGATGGACAAATGCCAACATCATAATATGACAGGTTCAGCATGCAGACTAGGCCCAACAAAATATGTACCTCAGGAAGGGTGAGTGGAAGTAGAAGAAGTAAAGATGAGGATGTTTTTTAATGTCTGTGGAACAACCTCCTGGAAGAGGTCAGGGGAGCTTTGGGGAGATATTGTCGAAGGCTTTCACGGTCAGAGTTCATTGGTTCTTGTAGGTTATCCAGGCTGTGTAACCGTGGTCTTGGTATTTTCTTTCCTGACGTTTCACCAGCAGCTGTGGCAGGCATCTTCAGAGGAGTAACTTCAGAGGTGTCCTTCAGTGTTACTCCTCTGAAGATGCCTGCCACAGCTGCTGGCGAAACGTCAGGAAAGAAAATACCAAGACCACGGTTACACAGCCCGGATAACCTACAAGAACCAATTTGGGGAGATAGTTGTGAATTTCCTGCATTGTGCAGGGGGTTGGACTAGATGAATCTGGTGGCCTTTCCAACTGTTTTATCTCGAATTTGAAAACACAGGCAAAACACGGGGAAATGCAGGGGGAGAGCAAGATGACCTCTGATGGTCAGAAATGGCATGCATAATCAACACAAAGACCCAACGTCGGTGGATGGGTGACAGCGAGTGAAACAGTCATGCATAAAAGACCTTTCTCTCCCACACTGCTGCTTTTTAGGGCCAATCCTGTGAAGCGCCTGGTTTTTGTACTATCATGCAATCTGGGGGTCAAGTCTTTACAATTAGTAAGGAAAGGATTTTCAGAATAATGAGGAAAAATGGGTCCTGGCATTGCAAGATAGCTATCTTGAAGATGTTTAACCTACGTATATAGTAAGACAGTGCCTGATTTATTTTTTAACAGCTCCAAAGGTCCGCTGAATCTTGCTTACTCTTGCAGTTGGTCTTTCTCCAAGAAGAGAGCACATAAAACCCACTTATTATGGACACATATGCAATATCAGTGACTAAAATTTTATAGTTTTCGGTTTTACTGTGGAAAATGTAGTTATTTTGGGGATCTCACAGGCAATAAAACAGTATATAGATTTTTTCACAGCGCTGAGTTAGCTGCGGTAAAATTAAAACATAAAATCTGTTCTGCATGCTTCTTTAAGGAAGCTGTTCATTTAGATAGCTGTATTTTGAACAAGCAAACATGCAAAACCATTTTCCTTTCTCGAGATAGCCAGAATTAATGAAATTAATCTCTCACAATGACAGGAATCACTTGGCAGATGTTTTGCACAGAAATATTCTAATTTGAGATCCTGGTTTCTTGTTTTCTGACGGCTGTACAAATTGCTTTAATCAATACTCAAATATTTCACTTGAAACATTTGAGGGAAGGAATTACATTTTGTACATTATATCAACCTCCGTTATGAAAATAACTCCTTTCTATGCGGTTACATTGACCTCTTCATTGGAGGGAAGTTTAATTAAAACTAATAACTCTTGAATGAAATCTTCATTGGAGAACTTTAATGAAGATGTGCAGCTAACCTTTTATATTATATTTTACACTGTTTTTTCCTCTTGTTTTTGAATATAGTACTAGAGAAGAACATTTTAATTAAAGGTTAGCATGGTTGTTTGCTTAATATCCCATTCTTATAGTGAGCAGATATTGTTCCATGAAAACAAATCCCCTATAGTCCAAATGTTCATATTTTATAAACTCATATGCAACATTAAAGAGCTATCAAGGTAAAGGTTCTTGGGCAGATGCCATCTCAGTGGTGTCTGCTGGAACACAGAATAGGATCTTGCTAACTGCTTCCACTGTGATAGTCAGAAAACTTACTCATTTTGATAGAGCCAGTGTGGTGCAGAGATAATATTATACCGGCATTTGTGAGTGTCAGGCTGGGACGTGGGGAATCCACATACAAATCCTTGTTCAGAAAACAGAAATAAGTGACAACACCAGCATCTCCCTATTATATGAAACTCTTTCCTAATGCAGTGATAGTCAGAACATTTCCTTAACTCTTGTGTTGTGGAATTGTAAGACTTATAAACTTGCACAGGCAAAAATGAATTGCAAAAATGAATTCCAAAACTTTTAAAGTAATAGTGTGGTAACTGTGATGGACAGTCAGGCAGACTTTTTCAGTAGTGTCCCTAAATATCTGTGATTCATCATTTTGAAAATGCTGCTTACCAACTTCAGATTCACTGGGAGTGTGAGAAAGATATCCAGCTCCCTATTAGACTGAAGATTGTCCCAGAACCCATTGTGCCCTTGATTTTCAGGAGAAGCAGTTTTCACTTCACCTACATTCTGACTTTGTTCTTTATCTCTGTCCACACACCTGACTTTTGATTGCCTCACAGATGTTTTAGGGGTGCATTCAAATTTCTCATTAATTGTGATTCAGCATCAAAACCCAAGCACTAAAAACCAAGCATGCTCAATCACCCATCAGTTCATTTCATGGCCTGCTTGCCAATTGCTATCAGGGAGCTTATTGTTCCCTGAGAGGGTTGGATGCATCCAAATGAATCAGCATGTTCCTTCTGTATGATTACTGTAGATCTCACCATTCACAGATTTATGATTCATGATTTCACTTGTTCACAGTTCGTAGTCCAATCATGTGCAGTCTCCAGCCTGTTTTTCTTTCAATGCATCATCATGGTAATTGTTAAATCATTAGAGTTTGTGGGGAATTTGGTTGTTTTAATACTGGGAGGCAGTAGAACCTTGCCTCCCAAAATTCACAGGTTTCACTATTCACAATGATCTTGGGGATGGATCCCCTATGAATGGTGAAGACATACTGTACGTTACTTTCTTGCATGTCTATCACCAACTCCAATTATCAACAGGCACATAGTTCAAAGAAAAGAAATACGTTTAACATTTTTGAGATGCAACGTATTACTTAGATGTTTCCGTGTGCTTTGCTGTCTGCCCATATGCCTAACTAATCTTGCTGTCTCTGTTCTTTACAAATAGATGCTGCTAAGTGCAAAATTCAGGTACATGTTGAAGCATGTATTTAACTGCACAGATAATGAAGAAGAGGAGAAATTCAAGTGATTCCATGTCTGACAAAGCAGTTTAATGATTGAACTATAGGAATGTGTGTCTTTTCTCTGGTAATCTAGATGATTAAATTCACCCAATGGAAGGTCAAAAGTGACTGCAAGCTACATCCTATTTATCACTTACTACCAAGGCAACACCAGGCCCTGCAGCACAACCAGCTACTGCACCAGTTCAAAGATGCTCGGCATGGTGCATTGTATCAATTTCAATAGAATGATTGAGGTCATCTGTTCAGGAGCTCACTTCATTTGTAAGCAAGGGAGTTCAATAAGGTAACTTTGTGTCATAATCCTGTTCCTGTCGAAGTTCTCAGTATTTCTGTCAACCATCTTTTTCCCATTCTTTCACTGCATATCTTAAGGACCACCTACTCCCATTTAAACCTATCCAAACAGTATAGTCAACTTCTGAGACCTTGCCTCAAGTGCTCCCACTTCTGAGTTCGGCAGGAGACAACCCAAGAGAGGGCCTTTTCAGTCATGGCTATAAGATACTGGAACTCTTACTTCCCCTTTTATTACTGTCTTCCCCCAGTGGGTGCAGAATTTTGTTTTGTCTGGTATTTCCTCAATAATCCTCCCTCCCTGTCTTATGTTTTAATTAATGTTTCTCTGTTTATACACACATATACACAAGTGGGGACCCACAAGAAACTTGCAGGGAGAGGGCATTCCACCCCTCACCTTTGCTTTGTCCTCTCTCTCCCCTTATGTCCCAGACAGTGTTTCTGTCTTTCTCTGTCTCATGGAATCATAGAGTTGGAAGGGGCCATATATATTATATAGTCCAATCCCCTGCTCAGTGCAGGATCAGCCTAAATGTTTGCCCAGTCCCTGCTTGAAGACTGCCAGTCTCCCCACCCAAATGGATCCACTTTACAACCATGATTTGCCTTCTAATTCATCTCTTTTTCTTATTCTGTGGGAATCTTAACTTGATTTTATTGTTTGATAAGTACCAAGGGACTGACAGTATAATTTTCCCCTCATATTTTATATTTGCATTCATTTCCTTGCCTGATTTAGGAATGAATGTGAAAGTTTCGAGATAACATACTGAGACTTTACAAAGCTTGCAGTGCAATCCTAAGCACTGAAATACCCTTCAAAGCCCATTGACTTCGATGGGCTCATAAGGGTGTTACTGTGTGCAGGATTACACTATACGTTTGTGCAAGTATTATATTAATGATATTACATTACTATTCTATTACATTGCATTATATTATAGTAATATTATATAGTAATTATTATATTAAAAGGTAAATGTCCCCTGTGCAAGCACCAGATCATTTCTGACCCATGGGGTGATGTCACATCCCGACATTTACTAGGCAGACTTTGTTTACGGGGTGGTTTGCCAGTGCCTTCCCCAGTCATCTTTCCTTTACCCCCAGCAATCCGGGTACTAATTTTACCAACCTCGGAAGGATGGAAGGCTGAGTCAACCTTGAGCCGGCTACCTGAAACCAACTTCCGTCCGGATCAAACTCAGGTTGTGATCAGAGCTTGGGCTTCAGTACTGCAGCTTACCACTCTACGCCACGGGGCTCCTTAATTATTATATTAGAATCACTGAATTTGCAGTTGTTTCAGAAGCTCGAGATCTCCTGATTGTACATCCTTCTACCCATTTTATCAAACCACTTTTCCAGCTACTGGTTCCATGGTACAATTGAGAGATTTACCCATATTTCCTGGTGCTTAAGTTCATGGATCAGTTGAGGAGCTGCCTATACTTTTACCTGACACAGGATCTCACAAGAGATTTTCAGATGCCTTTTATGATTGTAGGTCCTTAATGCTACATCTTTACACTATGTTCATTCACTTCAGTTTTTATTCTGTTTTGGTGAATACCTTTTAGAGAAAACTAGAAATGTCTCAAATAAAGATCCAGACTGAACATTTTAACATCTGGAGATGCTATCTGAGAGCTGATCACTTAAACCAACTTGACTGCTATTTCAGCTTGTAAACAACATACATTGCCCAGTGCATACTACTGTAAATAGTTTGTACATAAACCTAGAGGCGATGTGTATTCCTCTAATAATTAATTTATTAATATTATTCCTGCAGGAGCACCAGTACACTTCTAAAGGTTCGAGAAAGTGAAGGAGACCAGAAAAGGCATTATTCATTCTGTGTACCAACGATCCTTCATTAAGAACACATCAGACTCCTATAATTGAACTCAGGGGAAATTCATATTTCAAGTTACGTGTTTGGAGCTGTCCTGTTGGAATATCTTGGGCTCTCAATGCAACTTTTCTGTTTTGTGCATGGTATAGGTAACTAACTTCACTTGCAGAAATACCGGAGAGCTGTGCCTTAGAGAAGAGTGTTCTGTAGACTGTAAAAGTTGGCAATACCCTATCCAGTCTAAATCTATTTGTCAGGCTTCTGCTATGACATGGAAATGTAAGAACATAAGAACATGCCCTGATGGACATAACATAGATTCTAAAATCGGGAACTGCTCCTTGGTTTAAACTTTTCAAAGCTGACCATCTTAGAGCTTCTCTTATTTTGCTAACACCAAATCCAAAGTTTAGAGCAGCCTTTATGTCCCTACGGTTTCAAACAATGCCAACCACTGTATTGACCAGGCATTATTGCTTAATTCCCAAAGATTAACATTTTTGCATCTGTGGAACATTTGCTCTGGAGGACTTATACCACTACTTATTTGAATGCCTTCTATATGTGGAACCCAGGGCTAAATTTCTTGCTGGGTTGGTTTCTGGCTTAAACACTTGTCCTACTACTGAGAATTTAGTATTTTTGTTAAAAGACTCTGATGGGTTTGCTTCTTATAGGACCACCCTGTATGCTCTGGCGGCAAAGAAAATAAGGTCCAATATGGTTGCTAAAAGAGTGTAATGGTTGCTAGGTCTCATTGTCAGATTGGGAAACCACTGCAATGTTTAGTTATTATTCCTCTGTATACATCAGTTTAGCATAGTTTTATTATGTTTATTTATTTATTTATTTATTAGGTTATTTATTATGTATATTTATTATCAATCTAGCATTTTTTTAACCTAGTATTTTCCTTTTATTATGTATTTGTGGTATTGTTGACATGTTTGTAATGGCCTAAGGCTATATGCAAATGAAACTATTAATTCATAAGAACATTAGAAAGGCCATACTGGATCAGACTAAGGTCCATCGAGTCCAGCAGTCTGTTCTCACAGTGGCCAACCAGGTATCTGAAACATTCATCCTGTCCTGTCTTTTGGTTAATCAATATAAATGGAAGTTACAAGGCAACAGAGACACTTTTTTAGTCTTTGCCTTGAGGTATCAGAAAACCACACTTATTTCCATCTACTAGAAATAGTAAATTATTATATATTCCTGTTAGGATCCTGGGAACAGGTTGCACATACACTCTTACTTAGGGTTGCTAGGTCCCTCTTCGCCACGGGTGGGAGATTTCTGGGGCGGAGCCTGAGGAGGGTGGGGTTTGGGGAGGGGAGGGACTTCAATGCCATAGAGTTCAATTGACAAAGTGGCCATTTTTCTCCAGGTGAACTGATCTCTATTGGCTCTAACTACCTGGCAGTTGTCCTTGATCAATATTTTCTGAATTCTTTCTGAATTGCTAGAAATAAGGTATGTTTGCTTTTTTCATTGTATATATTATGCTTGCTTCTGTACGTAAATAAAATTGTTTGTTAATAAATAAGACTCAGACAAACTTGTTATATAATTGATAGTTTATTTATAGGAATATTTATTATTCTGTCGGCTGAAGAAGCTGCCTATTTGGCAGTGAAAACGCGAAAATGCATCCGGACCTTGTTTCCACCACCAGCTGTTTTCTTACTTCACTGAAGTTCCTTGCAAAAACAATAACAAAAAGGAAAAGATATTGTTGAAAGGACTTACCTATCTGAGCATCCAAGTAGCCTCATCAAAAGCTACCATTGTGTTTGTTTATTGTTGTAAATCTGTCAGTCTTGCGTCTTATTGTTTATAGATACTTGCATTTGGTGATTGATGTGTGACAAGCACTGTATGTATGTTTTGATTGTCAATATATTTAGTTCATTAGAACAGAGCTTTGTACTATTCTTTGATACAGCCTAACTATTTAGTACTAGTGCTTACCTTCCCTTGCCACTACCTGGCAGTTATACAAATAACTCACTCTACTGTAATGAGTGTTGATCAAATAAACAGTAGTAGGCAAAAGTAAACAAGCAAAAATAGCAAGTGCAATCAATGTATTACCCAAATGTAACGAGATAAACAAGCAACGCTAAGCAACCGAGGTTACAAAGCAAGTAGGTAGAAACAATAACTTAATAGTAATAAATATGCAAAAGTTCATATAAAGCATATAGTTGCGTTCTGGTCAATTTCATGTTCTTCGGACAACGGAGGAGTAGGTGGTGGTAACGCGGCTCCGGAAGTATTCCAGCGCTTTCGCTACACGAGGTAGCTTCATCAGCCTAGTCCAAAATTATAAACATGAGAATACAAGAATATATAAAAAAGACCTCTATAATAAACTACAGACATATTGAGTAAATATTATAACTCACCACGAGGGCTTAATTGTACAATTCCTAGGATAAATTTGGAGCTCCCAAACAGGCTGCTAGCAGAAAATTCATACGTGGTACTGACTGTGAAAATAACAGGCTCAAATAGAAGGCTCAAGTAAGAAGACAAAGTGGAAACAGCTGTCTGATAGAACTTGACTCTTAAAGGGGAAGTTATATGAAACAGGATAAATCAAATTCTGTATTTAATCCATTTGGGGTAAGGGTATTAAATAGAAAGATGAAGCGCATTTCGTTTTGTAACAAAATTCTTTGAACATCACTGGTATTATGGGGGTGATCCTTATAGACCCAAAGAACAAAAAAACGCAGATCGTTTTCAGAGTGTTTCTTTGCCACAAAATGGCTAGTGAGGGGAGCCTCAAAATTGCGTGCCCTGATCCGGGACCTGTGCTCGCCTATACGTAGGCGAACCTGTCTCATTGTGGAACCAATGTAAAGTAAAGAGCATCCACAAGAGACGGCGTATACGACCCGGCTAGTAGAGCAATTAGAAAAATGCTTGAGCTGAAAACGAAAATCAGAAGAAGGAGAATGGAATTCCTTAACCAGTAAAGAAAGAGGACAAACAGAACAACCACTACATTTGAAGTGTCCAACTGTTGTTATTGTAAATGAAAAGTTGTTCAAAATGATTCATTGAAGATTAGTAGACGTCCCACAACAGTTGGACACTTCAAATGTAGTGGTTGTTCTGTTTGTCCTCTTTCTTTACCGGTTAAGGAATTCCATTCTCCTTCTTCTGATTTTCGTTTTCAGCTCAAGCATTTTTCTAATTGCTCTACTAGCCGGGTCGTATACGCCGTCTCTTGTGGATGCTCTTTACTTTACATTGGTTCCACAATGAGACAGGTTCGCCTACGTATAGGCGAGCACAGGTCCCGGATCAGGGCACGCAATTTTGAGGCTCCCCTCACTAGCCATTTTGTGGCAAAGAAACACTCTGAAAACGATCTGCGTTTTTTTGTTCTTTGGGTCTATAAGGATCACCCCCATAATACCAGTGATGTTCAAAGAATTTTGTTACAAAACGAAATGCGCTTCATCTTTCTATTTAATACCCTTACCCCAAATGGATTAAATACAGAATTTGATTTATCCTGTTTCATATAACTTCCCCTTTAAGAGTCAAGTTCTAGCAGACAGCTATTTCCACTTTGTCTTCTTACTTGAGCCTTCTATTTGAGCCTGTTATTTTCACAGTCTGTACCACGTATGAATTTTCTGCTAGCAGCCCGTTTGGGAGCTCCAAATTTATCCTAGGAATTGTACAATTAAGCCCTCGTGGTGAGTTATAATATTTACTCAATATGTCTGTAGTTTGTTATAGAGGTCTTTTTTATATATTCTTGTATTCTCATGTTTATAATTTTGGACTAGGCTGATGAAGCTACCTCGTGTAGCGAAAGCGCTGGAATACTTCCGGAGCCGCGTTACCACCACCTACTCCTCCGTTGTCCGAAGAACATGAAATTGACCAGAACGCAACTATATGCTTTATATGAACTTTTGCATATTTATTACTATTAAGTTATTGTTTCTACCTACTTGCTTTGTAACCTCGGTTGCTTAGCGTTGCTTGTTTATCTCGTTACATTTGGGTAATACATTGATTGCACTTGCTATTTTTGCTTGTTTACTTTTGCCTACTACTGTTTATTTGATCATCACTACCTGGCAGTTGGCAACCCTACTCTTACCCTATCCCTAAGTACAAGTATAATCTACCAGGCTTTGTGTGGGCTGGCATTTTGTCTCCTCCCACCATTTCCACGAATAGGAAATCAACCTTGATCTGAGTCAGGAATGGTTGTTAATCCTCTGCAGACTCCTCACAGCCATAGGTTTACTGAGAGCCAGCATGGCCTAGTGATTAAAAGCAGTGGAGTCTAATCTGGAAAACTTGGTTTGATTCCCCACTCCTCCACATGAGCGACAGCCTCTAATCTGGTGAACCGGGGTTGTTTCCCCACTCCTACACATGAAGCCAGCTGGATGACTTGGGGCTAGTCACAGTTTTCTCCAAACTCAGTCCCTCCTACCTCACAAGGTGTCTGTTGTGGGAGGGGAAGGGGAAGTGATTGTAAACTGTGTTGAGATTCCTTAAAGGTAGAGAAAAGTGGGGCATAAAAACCAACTCTTCTTCTGTTTCTTCTACTACTGTGCTGACCTTTTTCAGAGGTTGGCATAGTGGCTGCTGCCTGTAATCCCATCTTTTTAGGAGGCTGAGACAGGAGGATCCTTTGAGTTCAGGATTTTTAGATTGTTGTGGGCTGTGCTGAGCAGGTGGCCTTGCTAAACTTCACATCAATTTGGTTGTCCCTGGGGAGTCAGGGGTAACCAGGTTGCTTAAGGAGGGCCTTTCTGAGCAAACATAACTCTGAACCCCTTAGCTCTGGGTTGGTTAGTCATTTAGTCCTGAATCTCACGCTGTCCTCAGCGTGGTGAGTGGTTTAGATCGGTAGACTCTAATGTGGAGAGCTGAGTTTGATTCCCCACTCCTTTAGAGCAGTGGACTCTAATCTGATGAACTAGGTTGGTTTCCCAACTCCTACACATGAAGCCAGCTGGGTGACCTTGCGTTAGCCACAGTTCTCTCCAAACTCTCTCAGCCCCACCTACCTCACAAGGTGTCTGTTGTGGGGAGAGGAAGGGAAGGCGATTTTAAGCCACTTAAATTCTCCTTAAAAAGGGAAAGTCGGCATATAAAAACCAATTCTTCTTCTTCTTCTTCTTCTTCTTCTTCTTCTTCTTCTTCTTCTTCTTCTTCTTCTTCTTCTTCTTACACCATCTATGCCAGTTTTAACCAATTTAGTGCCCTATTGACTGGATTGTGAGCCATAGTCTCAGTCTATTCCTCACTACAGATTAAGTGAAAAATCCCATAGATTTGGGGCAATTTGGCTCAACAGTAGATCAAAAAATCCTATTTGCTTCTACAGTGACCAACTATCCTGTACTGTAAGAGGAAGAAAAGGGTAGGAAATATCTTGTTTGAACCATGCAACAGCATGCTACTGGCCCCTGAAGTTGGAGGGAGTATGACTCTGGAATGTCTTTACAAAGCACTTCAAACACAGGTGTTGCATCTCCATTCAGCACATGTGACAAAATGGTTTACAGAGGAGATCTAACGGAATGAGCTTTACTTTGTCCTTATTCTTTCCTTATGATATCTACACTCAGTGTACATGTACAAGTGCAAGAGCGTGACCTGACCTATGCACTCACTCCACCCTCTGATTTCTGCTGGTTTGAACAGAGCTTATTGTGGCAGAACAGTATGAGCATAGGTTCCATAAATTCAATTAAAATGCTGTGAGAAATGCTGTGCGTCAGCTTTTTTTGTCCCCTATGATTCCTTGGTGTCTTGAAATTGTCTGGGTCACATCCTGGAGATGGATTGTCCAGTGGAATACTTTCTGTAGCTGCACAGGGTACTTCATGCAAAATATTTGATTTAATTAAAAGTATTTTAATTAAAATAAATGCTCTAAGGATACTTTTATCTCCTCAGTGATTGTTACGGTATGTTTTTTACAAAGTGAAAAGCTTTATAGCCTGTGGTAACTGTATCATGCTCTTCTTTGGGTCATAGCCACATGGGCTTATAGTTCCATAAATGCGGATGAGGGTTTATATTTCCATAAATGTGAGAGCATTTCTGAGTGCCATCCTTGAGGGCCACAGAATGGGAAAATAAAGCTAGCCAAATTTTCAGAACCATTTGACCCAGTATGAGCTCTGTGTGTGGTATAAATAAAATTATTATTGGGGGAAATCTGGAAACTCAAGAAATGTTAAATTTGTTTTGAACCATTCAGGGAAACATGGGAAGCTGGTGGAAATGGCTCATTCTTATGCTTTTGTGCTCAAGGAAATTACATCTGTTATCCCAGCCCAGCTAGTGAAAAGCATGTCTTAGATATCTAAGCTGTCCAGGTCAGTGATTAATACCATGCTGTACTGAAAAACTGTATAGAATTCCATTAAGGATACATAATGTAGTCTTTTATGAGTGCACTACTTGACACATCTATAGCAGCAGTAGAGACGCTGAAGAGGTTTACGTATGAAATAATATTGTTCTTGAAGAAACATTGATGAATAGCCTTTTGTGTTCTCAGTTCTATGAGGATAAAAAGAAAGTTCTCATAATTGCAGGGCTGGAAAACATGACAACCAATACTAATCACAGATAGGGTTGTCAACCTCCAGGTGGTGGCTGGAGATCTCCCGCTATTACAACTGATCTCCAGCCGATAGAGATCAGTTCACCTGGAGAAAATGGCTGCTTTAGCAATTGGACTCTATGGCACTGAAGTCCCTCCCCTCTCCAAACTCTGCCCTCCTCAGGCTCCAGCCCCAAAATCTCCAGGTATTTCCCAACCTGGAACTGGCAAACCTTATCACACAATACCCCATGCAGCACCAAGCTTATGTACCTACTCAGTTACACTGTATCCAGAGCAGAGAGTGCTCTCTTTTCCTCACTGACAGTCAGCTCAATGTCTGGGCTTGGGGGCTTTCCTGGGGTGAAGCCTGGACCAATCTCATCACCACCCAGTGCAGGTGAAGGCCACCCCCACCCCAATGAACAAGTTATTGTTTGGGTTCTTTAAGTCCTGGCTGCCACAATTATAAGCCGTTGATGTTGGACCAAGGCTGGGGAGGAAGGGGCATGATGTGGAAAAGCCAACTGATTGGTTGGCTTCATTCCTGGCTTCCTGTGAGACTTTCTCTTCTCACTAGAGGTCAGGAGGACCAGCTCGGCATATGCTGGCTCACTGCACCAGCCTTCATGAAAAACCTGATTGTGGACCAGTGAAGAGGGCAGTATCTGCTGTATTTACTGGCTGTGGAAGAGAGACTGAGGAGAGGAGGAGGAATAAGGCATCTAACTCCTCCCTTCTCCATATTTCATGGTCAGGCATCCAAAACAGAAAGTTATCAAGACTCCAAGGAGAGGAGTGGGTCTATCCACACATATCTGTTGTGTTTGGCTTGGTACATCTCAAGTTGTTTAAGCTTGGCAGTAGCCAACATTTACACCAATTCTGTGGAAACCTATAATTTGAACAATGACTTGAATTAACTGTCTGTTCTTCACCTATGATCTCTCATACTATGTAGCTTCTGATGAAATCGGCTCTCCCTCACAAAAGCTTGTGCCACTCATTAGTCTTTAAGGTCCCACAAGGTTCCTTGTTATTTTGGCTGCAGTGATCCTAGTACAGCTAGAAAGCTATGTAGGGAACTTCAGGTCACTGGAAGAACATCTCTGAAAACCAACAATTCAGATATCTCTAAAAAGCATGTTTTAGAGGTACAGAAGGCATAGAAACTGTAAACAACAATGGTCAGAGAAATTATGAAGAAATGCTTGAGCACTTGGAACATTTTAAACTAAAACCAGTAAGACTGGGGAGGGGGATTAAGGCAGAAGTTATTAATATTTTGAATGGAATGGTGAGAATGAAATGAGCAATTCTTCCTTTTGGCCAAGTGAAAGTTTTTTTTTAAAAAAACTTGTTTGAGTAATAAAGTTCTTTATACAACACACTGTCAGCCTATGGTACCTCTTGCCACTGAATGTTTTTTAATTATTCTGTGTCTTATTCTGTGCATGATTATAATACCAAGGGTTGTAAAAACAAATACTGTCAGCCCAACAACAAAAGGGGAAAATAAGGAAACATGGAATTCTAAAATATGTACCATACCAAAACTAATTAAAATATGTAAAAAGATCAATACTGTGTATAAATTTTAATAAAAAGTACAATCTTGAGCTTAAAAAGAATTGGATGAATGCATTTAAACTAGCATTCATTCCATGTTCACAACTAAAAGCGTATACTCCCTTTATGATCTTCATCTAGCTGTGACTACCAGAGCCTGCCCTGACAGCCAGGAATTCCCATGAAAATTTCATACATATGTTAGTCCAGTTTTACCCATATTGAGGCCATTATGTCCTATGGGAAGTAGGTGTCCCCATAGGAAATCATGAGGGCATTATTTCCTATGGGCAACAGAGAGGTTTCCCTCTACTTACATCATGTTATTATGCCTTTATCATTTTTGTTTAGAATTTTGGACAGTACTGTTGCACCACCACATCAGGAATATCAACTAATTTCAGAAATAGTTGAATGTCAAAATGGCGTAATAGTGACAATTGCAACAGAGGCCGACAACTGCCACTTGATACAGCCCTATAATGGCTAATTTCAGGTTTATTTTTTGTTTGGGTTTAGTGATATGCACAACCCTAATACTGGCCTAGATGACTACTGATCTAGGCTATGCTACACACTCATTTTTGATACTGAAATTACAGATCAGGAAAAGTCTGCAGTCTCTTCACTCATGACTAAGGTTGCCAGATCCCTCTTCACCACCGGCAGGAGGTTTTTGGGGTGGAACCTGAGGAGGGCGGGGTTTGGGGAGGGGAGGGACTTCAATGCCATAGAGTCCAATTGCCAAAGTAGCCATTTCCTCCAATTGAACTGATCTCTGTTGGCTTGAGATCAGTTGTAATAGCAGGAGATCTCCCGCTAGTACCTGGAAGTTGGCAACCCTACTCATGACCATATATATTTAAAAAAGCTGACAGGGCTTACTGTTCCCTTCTGCCAGGGAAAGTCAAAAACAAAAGGGACCATGTATTTTTAATGCATAAATCCCAAGAATGAGTGCATGAAAAATAGTTATGATGCACTATCTTTGATAGATGTTATGACACACACACCCTTCCAACCACTTCAATATCCCACTCACTCAGCCGTCCGTATATGCTGAGGGAAAAGCATTGGCCTGAGTGTATTTATGAGGAGATTATTTCTTTCTCCTCCAGTCCCACACCCTTATTTACCTCAGTGAGAAATAGGAGACAAGAGGCTTTTCAACTTAAACAGAGAAAACAGGGAAGTTTATTGAAGAGAACTCACAGAGGTTGGTTTTTAAGAAAGGGCAGAAATGTGGAGGGAAAACTCAAGTCAGATTTATATACACAAGATTGCTTTAGAGATATAGCTTAGATGTTTCCTTCACACAAGTTCCTTCAGTTCTCAGTTCTCAAGCTTAGTTCTATCTCTCAGAACTATTATACCCATTCAGCTTCAGCTTTAGTTCTGTCCCTTAGAACTACAATTCAGATTCAGCTTTCAAAACTGCCAGACAGCTTCAGAGTCTCAAAACTCTGTCCCCAGCCTAGCTCTCTCTGACTACCCCTTTTTATCCATTTTTTCTTGAGGAATCCCCAATAAACAAAATGCAGGATTTCTTTTTTACTTCCATATTAATCAAGTTATTTGTTTCTTTTATTACTTTTTTCCAATTTTTTAAAATCTTTTTACATATCCACCATGCATGCATAAAAGTTCCTCTTTCCTTTCCACATTTCCAACATCAATCTATATCTCCATTTTACTTATCATCACGGGAGTTATATACCATCTATAAAACATTTTATATAGGTTCTCTCTACACCTTAGTGGCTGTAATCCTCCACACCTGCCTGCTACTGGAATAGCTCTACCTCAGAGACTAATTCCCCTTTGTGACCTGAGAATGGGCCCTCTCTAACCCAGTTCTCACTCCTGCCACTCCCACAGGTTGTGTGTGTCAATAGCTTTGGCTTTCACAGAACCCCTCAGGTTCACAGAGTCTAGTCTGGCTTCTTCTTCGCCTTTTCACCCAGCTCTGAATCTAACCCAGCCCTCTCTGGCTGGTCCCACACTTCGAATCCTATCACAGCCCCCCTGTCAGGCTGGGTCCCAAACTTCGAATCCTTTCTCTGTCTCTCTCAGCTCAGAGTGTCAGCTCTCTGGCTCGGCCCACTCTTCGCCTGTCAGCTCTTGCTGCTGGCTAACCCCTTATCCGTCACAGATGTGCAGGTAAAATCTTCTTGAATAACTAGATTCTGAACAGGGTAGTTTGATAGAGTCATATGAGCGTAATGTGTTTTTTTTTTGGAAAAAAATATTTTTACAGGGAGGTGATTCATCAGGCAAGTGGAACCAGCAGAAACTCAAGTAATACATTGGTAGGGATTATAATTGCTTCTTCTGGAATCTTGTGGACCACGTTCCTCTTAATAAAAACAAGTCATCTGTGAAATCCATAGAAGCTGAAACTAAAGCTGGAACTAAAGCTGTGGGATGCTGCGTGTGAACGTCTTACAGAGATGGAACATAGCAGATTTCTTTTTAATGACTACATTACAAATTCTTTGTCTAACAGTAGAAACCCAGTCCACATGTGCACAAAAGAAATCAAAGCAAGCCAAAAACAAATATAGATTCTGAGGTCCTAAATCTCCAATGGGAACAATTTTGGCATCATTGTGCTCAAGTGTATTACATTGTGCTTTGTGCGTTTCTTCAGAATTTTGTTTTGTTTTGCAGAATTTCAATTCTGTTGAATGTTTCTAAGGCAGCATATCTCTGCAACAGGTGCAGGCTAATGATCTACAGATCACAGCATACAATACTTTCCCCCCTTTCCTACCCTCTTTTCTATGTTTTTTTTCCCCTTAGCAACCAGTCTTCATGAAGATTTCTGGCAAGCTTGAAAGACTGTACATTGCTTTGTTATTTTTGGTTTGTCTTGATAAAGACATGGATTTTGTTTGGGTTTTTTCTCCTTTTTCTGTCTCACCTGAATGTAAAAAAGAAAAAAAAAGCACACATCACAGGTATACTGTATAAACCTGGCAACGGAATTGGTGGGGGCAGATATGCCCTTATTTACCAGCAGTCTGTCCCTTCAGAATTTCTCCATAACTGAAGATTAAAGTTGCAACCTAAGTTGATGAAATGTATTGATTATTAATGGAATATTACCGACCTCAAACCTGTTCAAGTAAAGGAGATATCTTAATCTCTCAATACGTTTTCTAAGCAAATATTTTTCTAAAACTGTAGCAACATGTTAACACACAAAATTCCTCCAAATGTGGGGAATCCAAACACAAATTCTGAAAACCGAGGGGTGTATTTTTTTTAGTTCTCTCAACTTTCCTTTAATCAACAATTGTCACCCAGAGTGACAAGGTGATACAGAGGGATGCTGGGGAAACTTAAATTCAAGTTTCCATTCATCCTCAAAATTCATGGACAGCCTTGGCCAGTCATTTCCTCTCAGTCTAGCCTTCTATACAATGTTGAAGAAAATGCATACTGAGAGAACCATAAACCTGTCCTTTTTGGAAGAAAAGTGGGATGAAAATACCTAGCTAGAAACTCAAATGTATATCTTGAACACACACACTTGCCAATTTCTTGAGGCTATGGTGGGAGAAGTTTTCATATAAAGAAAATAAAATCCTCAAAATGGGCTGCTCAGCTTGCTGTCCGGGATATATCCAAGGCAAGGCCTATGGTCCTGAACACATCTTTTGCCCCACTCTCTAAGTCTCCCGCCTCTAAAAGTTGAAGCATAGTGGAACATCTAAATGGTGGTGTATTGACAAAAGTCACTGTATTTGTATGTATGCCCCCTGTGTGAATGGCTGCATTATCAAGGGCTTACCATCACTCTATCAGCCTTTAAAATGACCTTTGATCCTACATGTCCCTCAAGCAGTGATAATTGTGTCTGAGTTCAGAAACCCATTCTTTGAGCACAGCACAGAAAGGATTGTCAAAAATTGTCCGATACCCAAGGCTTGACCTCATTTATGCCACTGACATGCTTGCTGAATTAAGAGGTTTTCAAGGTCAGTGTATTGAACAAATGCCTAACTAGATCCCACAAATGCATTGGCTGTTCCCCCCCCACCCACCCAAGCTGTCTGTATAAGTAGATCAGTGTTTGTCTATCAGGCTGTGTCAAGGGTGAACTGAGTGACCTTAAAGGAAGATCAGACATGGAGAAGCACTGATTGATTAATCAGTTGATTAAATGTGATATTGTTTCCAACTTTTAACTTGCTACTTACTGATTTAAATATTTTAGGCGTCAACAACACTTACTGTCTTTTCATTGACTAAAATCAAAAGCTAGGGTCTTAAGTGGGGCAACAGTGAAATAGCGCCAGAGCTCATGAGTTCCAGAACATTCCCAAATATAATATCCCATGGCATTTGAAGAAGAAGAAGAGTTTTTATACCCTGCTTTTCTCTACCTTTGAGCCCCATGGCACAGAGTGTTAAGCTGCAGTACTGCAGTCAAAAGCTCTGCTCACAATCTGAGTTCGATCCCGACGGAAGTTGGTTTCAGGTAGCCGGCTCAAGGTTGACTCAGCCTTCCATCCTTCCGAGGTTGGTCAAATGAGTATCTGGCTTGCTGGGGGTAAAGGGAAGATGACTGGGGAAGGCACTGGCAAACCACCCTGTAAACAAAGTCTGCCTAGTAAACGTTGGGATGTGATGTCACCCCATGGGTCAGGAATGACCCGGTGCTTGCACAGGGGACCTTTACCTTTACTTTCTCTACCTTTAAGGAATCTCAAAGTGGCTTACAATCACCTTCCCTTCCCCTCCCCACAACTGACCTTGTGAGGTAGGCAGGCCTGAGAGAGTTTGGAGAGAACTGTGATTAGCCCAAGGTCACCCAGCAGGCTTCATGTGGAGGAGCAGGGAAACAAACCTGGTTCTCTCCAGATTAGAGTCCTCCACTCTTAACCACTATGCCACACTGGCTTTTGTATAATTCCGGTATAAGCTTTTTGTATAATTCAAAAGGAATTTATGTAAGGCTGGTTTTGGAGATACTTTCAAGAGCTCAAATGATGGAGGAGAATCCACATCTCTATGAAGTTGTCTGGATCCCATGTCTTCCATCCAAAAAATATTACCTTTCATACTTACTTTTATGAAGCAAAATAATTGTGTCCCAAGGAACTGATTAATGTGCTTCCAGGTCAGAGATTTACTGGATTTTAACTACATATAAACATTCTGATTTAAAAGCTTCCCACAGGCCCTGGACTGAATTCATGCAGTCCACTTTCCCATTCATGTAACAATCTGTCAGGATCATCCAGGACTGAAATCCTAAGGAATTTCCTGGTTTGTGCTCCATGTCTCTTGTGTTGAACCAATGCACGCAGCATAAGGGACAATACAGTCCTGCTGGATCTCAGGTTGGATCTGCCTCCTAGGCATTAATCAGTTCCTATTGTTTTGGCTAGCAAATCAGTACTTCCAAGGCAAAACTTTTTTTCTCTGGGCAGCAGCCATATTTACTTTGTTTTGATTAGCTCCTTTGCCTTGGTCCACATTTCTCTTGTCAGCCATCCTGCTTGCTTCTATTGCAATTTCAGCATCCCTATATACTTACCAGCCTTTCTGTGCATTGGTGATCTTGATTCACCTCCCTCCCTTCATTTAAACCCTAGCCTTCATTGCTCATTTAAACCCTAGCCTATTTTGAACTTTAGCCTATTTTGAACCCTAGCCAGATTTCCTGTGGATCCATGCAGCACTCCATCTAACTCTGTCCCCGATCCTGCCAGGGCACACCATTCATATCATTCTGTTCATGAATGAAAATGCTCAAAACACTGACTTTCTGTAGTATGGAACGCTACACAGAGGTGCATGTGTCCTTCCTGTAGAGCTGTCCCTGGTACTGAAATTAACAGGGAATTCTTCAGTGGAGCTCATATTTCCTTCACATAGGGTGAAAACGCATGGTTGCTTTAGCCTCTTTTATTCCCTGTTTCAGCCAGGATTCAGCCAGGATTGAATGCATGCGTTTTGCCCAAAGTGCATTCGATCCTGGCTGAATCCTGGCTGAAACAGGGAATAAAGGAGGCTAAAGCGACCATGTGTTTTCGCCCATATACTCATAGCAGCACGGGAGCAGTTTCACATGGTGTGATCTCACACTGGAAGAGCACAAGTGTGACTAAGACAGAGTCACTTGGGTGGGGAAATCACATGCATCTAGCATCTCATTAACAGGGCAGTGTGGCAGTGGCGGAAAAGACCCAAGCAATTGAACCAATCACGTAGTTGTATTTGTTCTGAGTGGTTCCCATGCTTTGCAAACATGCAAGAAGAGATCTAAGTGCCAGCTGGACATTACCAAGTAAATACTCATGTTGAATTTGGTAGACTTGAGCCCAGACAACAACCTCAAAGTCACTCTCTGAGAAGTCATAAAGACTGATGACAGGATGCCACCAACATCAAAACCTCCGGCTCTTTCCCCTAGTGGGTTATACCATATATATATTCATATGTCTGATGCAGGCGCTGGCATTCCTTTGTCCTACAATATGCTACAGCACTGTTTAAATAGATGATGAATATTTAACCAAATGTGGAGCCAAACTCATGACTGATGGACTCATGGACTCCTATAGATGTTGAGGAACTGATTCAGATCTAGTCATGTTTCTGCAGCAGCTGAACATTGCTGCCCTCTCAATAATGTTAAATAATGTATGTGTACATCAAAATGTCTATTGCGATGGAAAAAGAGAACAGAGGAAGTCAAGAATACCTCCCCCATCTTGTTACAGCAAATGGGGCAGAGAGCAAATTTGTGAAAATGCTGTTCGGCAAGAATCCATTTCAGTTCTTTTATCACAAAGCTAAATCTACATTTTAAACACTGCAATATCCTATAGTTTTGTAACAAAACCACTTTGTGCTGCAGATGATCTAAAGGTATGTAGTGCTGCAATATCTTAGATTATAAATGAGACCAAAGATCTTTTATAACACCATTCCAAGTCTCTCCCTGCCCCTATACATAATTCAAGGATCCAAACAGAGTTATAGAAACATTCTCCAAGAGCACAACACCCTTTTTATGTTTCATAAGTTACTGGCAAGATTTATAAATGAAAGTTCAAGATGTTTGATCTGTAAAAAGGACTTTTTGTTCTTTAAACAACTACAGCAGAATTTTACAATCCAGGTTCTAAATCAAGTGAACCACACTCTGCCGTGCTGGTAACTAGTCATATTTTATAAAGAAATGAAAATTCCTTAGATTTCTATCTTGACTTTAGCCTCACCTTTTAACTCTTAGTAAGATATTTCTGACTCTGTGTCTGAAATATTATTTAATGATTAGCATATTTAAAAGTACGTTGCACTTAATGTATAGGCAGTTTTCAACTTATTTGTATCCTCCAATAATTAAAACATAAGAAACCACAAGAAATAGATCCTCACTTTGAAGAAGAGGGACAGATTTCAAAGATAATCGTTTGCAGCACATACCATCCAACAAGAGTCAATAAACCCACAAGGGTGGCATGAAACCTTTGACAACCAAAGTAAAACCAAGCAACCACACTTACAGAGAAGACAAAACAACAACAACAGAAAATAATAAAATTAACCACTTTGGGATGAGAAGGGCAAACTATGAACTAAAGAATGAAAACAGAAGATGAAGGGGAGTAGCACAGACCAGGATTCTCTTGCTTTTACTAAGTGAAGTGTACATTATGAGGTGCATGTAGGTCTCATTCATTTGATTTTTTTCTAAAAAGTATAAAATAAAGGATAGTGTGTGCAATCTTCTTGTGCTCCCCTGCCCCTTCTGCATCTGTGGTAGCCACTCCATGTTTGTAGTGAACATCTGACATTCACTACAAACAGGACTGCAACTTCGGTATATCATCTACAATTTCAGTTTCTGTTCCTGATGGATGAAGTATACAATCTATTTGCAGTCGTTTGGAAGCAGTCGTTGTAACTCAAACACAGAATTACAAGGTGTAGCTATAGACTGGGATCCTATCTAGATTTTTATGGATGCAAAGGGCAGGTAGACTTCTGATGCCCCAGTCCAAATGGTGACCCATCCAGAGCGGGCCCAAGGTTTTTTTTGGCACTCTTAGATAAACTATGACCATAGTGCCCATCTAGTCCAGCATTCCATTTTCTCCAATGGCCAACCAGATGTTTGTTTGTTTTTTGAGAAACCAACAAACATTTCACAATGGGAACATTTACCCCCAAGCAAATGGCTTTGCAAAGTACACAGCCTTTTCATATGGAGGTTACATTCCAGCCCTCTTCTTCTCCATTATTCCCTCTAACCCTCCTTAAAATTCTAAGAAACTTGCTCTAGTAACCATCAGGACACATTTTACTTAATTCTTTATAAATCAATCAACACTAGGGATCTCTCATCCAAATACTTGCCAGGGTTGAGGCTGAAAGTATGTGACTGGCCCACGGTCACCTTAACCACTACACCACACTGGCTCATAGAAGAACAGTTGGTATTTATATGCCAACTTTCTTTTTTTCATAAAATTTTTATTATTTTCACAATTTTTTACTGTTGGGTAACTTTTCAGCAACATATTCATTTCACAGATAATACTAATAAAGAATTTAACAACATTGTCGAAAATCCTTTTCATCTATTAATAAAAAAATAATTAAAAGACTTCCTCCTCATCTTCCTCCATCTTATTATAAATTTATCTACTCTTTTGTATAGTAATTCTAATCCAAAAAAATACTTCTAACTCAGTTACAGATTAATTCTTATTTATCTAGTTCATTACAATTATTACATGCTTATTGTTAGTTTAATATAGTAACAGATTTTTATCCCAAAAATATCCTTAAAATAAATGGATTAGATCAATGATAGCATACTTCACTAGTCATCATATAATTCCCTGTTTAGCCCTCCATGTCTCTCTATCATCCATGGACTGCATGCTTCCTTTTAATTTTGTTCTTGCAGTGAGTTTTTGTTTTTCCAACACTTCTGATATTTTTAGAATCAAGTCTTTTTTGTCCAAGTGTCAAGGATGACTCCTTCTTCTCCTCTTCTTGTTCTTGCCGTTGTTCCTGATTCAGACCAGCTAGATCTATTTCATGATTTTTCAAAAAATTTCCCACATCTTCCTGTGAAGTGATAGTGAATCTGACCTCTTTGTAAGTAAAAATAAGACCCTGTGGGAAAGTCCAGCAAAATCTTATTCCATTCTTTTTCAATGTCCCAGTAAATTCTTTGTAGATATTTCTCTTCATCATCAAATGTTGCGGAATGTCCTTAAGTATTATAAGTGAATTTCCTTTCACTGAAAGAGGGTTGTCATAAAAAGTTTGCATAATGAAGTCTTTCATCTTGATATCATAGAAAGAGATCATAATATCCCTGGCCTTTGTCTTCTCCAATCTTGTGGGTAAAGGAATTCTATATATTTTGTTTATTGCATAGTCCAGATCTTGTTCATTTACATGGATCAGGTCAGCCAATGATTTTATGATGGTTGTTCTGGTTTGTCCCAATTCTTCTGGAAAATTACGTAGACGGACGTTTGATTGCCTTAATTTCATCTCCATCATAGCAAGGTCCTTGGCATTTTCTTGTTGGATATGCATAGCTTGAGTTTGTTTATCTTGAATTATCTGTTTGTTTTTAATCTCTTTCTGTTTTTCAACTGCCTTTTTAATTGATATATCCATTTTTCCCATATCCGTTTTCATTGTAGCGATTTGAGATTTCATGTTTTTAATATCACTAGTCAAAATGTCCAATTTCTCACTAGACTGATTAGTAGTTTGAGTTAGACTAGTCAATATGCTGGTTAACTGAGCCAGTTGCTTGGATACTTGCTCATATTGTTTAGTAAAGGCATCAGCGTGTTTTGCTAGCATTTCCTGTATCTTCTTATCATCCTTTTCCATGTTTATTTCTGAAAAGAGTCCCAAAGATTCACCAATATCAAAGGAGTGTTGTTCTAAGTGTGCTGGCAGGAGTTGAGGTCTTGTGACAGTTTCCTATTCATCAATTTTATGGGTTCCCCGGGGTTAAATGACTGCAGTTTCTTCTGTTCGTTGTAAAACAATTAGTGTGGTTTTAAAGAGCCATCAAGTTTTACTGACACTCTAGTTCAGCTATAGGAGAGGGAGTGAACAGGGTGTTGTTAATTCGCGGACCTTCCGTCATCTCCTCTCGTTAAATTCCAAGTGATCGGAATATTTTGACCGTTACACTTCTAATACTATGAGTTCCTGTGATGGTCTTTCCCCTTCAAACTCAATGGTTTTGCTTGGTAATACAGTGAGAATATTTTCCTAGCTGTCGTCCGGTTCTCAAGATCGTTCCAAGGAGAACGTGGCTGGCGGACCTTCTTAATTCGGAAAGACGTCAGCTCCAAATTTATCCCGTTCGTTCCCACCTCTTTTAACACCTCAGCATCTGATTGGTGGCTAGAGTGTCTTTCAAGTGTCCCGTTTGTTGTGTCAAGTAATGATCGAGTAGATAAGGCTCCTGCTGCTTATCTATAGTCTTTTTAAAGTTACAAAGTCACTTATATTCTGGGCAGAGCGGTGCGGATTGCATTGATGGTTATATCAATCTTTCAAAGCATCGGATTCAAGGTAAGAACAAAAGAGTTCTTGTAACTTACTCAGATTTTGGATAGTGAGGTTTTCATTTCGATGATATTGTTCTTTAAGTGTTGATAGATAAAGGATGTCGAAGCCTGAAGCCTAGGAAGCGTTCATGGTGATGGTAATCCTCTCAATTGCCTGCGGGACACCATCCATATCTCCGGGAGGCTTATCAGCTCTCTCAGAGCATATGGGAGTCAAAACCGCTCTCTGTGGCTGCAGAGGAATTCCTGCTCCCCAGTCCCCTGATTAGAACTGGGGTGGGGTGTTTAATTTCACCTCTATTCGAACGTTCCTTGGATTCCCTCAGGGAGGATCCTGAGAGACATTTTGCTTGGACCAGCGCTGTACCAGAAGTCCCTTTATATGCCAACTTTCTCTACAACTTAAGAATCAAAGTGGCTTACAATCACCTTCCTTTCTCCTCTCCACATCAGACACCCTGTGTGGTAAGTGGGGCTGAGAGAGCTCAAAGAGAGCTGTGACTAGCCCAAGGTCACCCATCTGGCTTCATGTGTAGGAGTGGGGAATCAAACCCGGTTCTCCAGATTAGAGTCCACCACTCCAAACCACCACTCTTAACTACTACACCATTCTGGCATAGGAAGCGCATAGGAGGAGGAAACCCTGGAAAGCTTCCCATACCAGTGTTAACCTAAATATATGAATATTAATGCTGATGTATAATGTATAATACGGTACACACAGGCTTCTCTATATGGTCCAGAACTTCTCATGTTATTGTGGAATGGTTTCTCTGTGACTCTTAGATCACTGAAGAGAGCTAAAAACCAGGACCAAGAGGCTATTTTAAATTGGTTTTAATGTGATACAGGAAAGAGAATGGTCTTGTAGAAGGACCCACACCATTTAGGACTTTATAGGTTCAATTCAATAACTTTCATGGTTTCCAGAATACTACAGAAAATCAGGAGGGGTGATAGAGTTCTGACGCAGAATGCTCTTTGGTTCCCTTCACCTTTCCTGAGAGTCCACCCATTATCAGGGGAGAATTTTCAGGGGTAAACTGAGCTGCTACAAAACAGAAAGGCGAGAAATCTCCTTCCAGACCGAGTGTTAACGGGATCTAAGTGAGATTGTTTTTTTAATTTCTTGTTTCAATGCATCTATTATTATTTTATTTTATGTTGCTTTTGTTTGGGGTACATTTAAAAGAAAGCATTCACTAGTATAATAAGTAAATAAAACTTGAGGAATGGATTTACTGGATATACTTATGCAAGCCACTATTTCTCAGCCTTAGTCCCGTTAGCATCCACATCAATAGTTGAATTGGGGAATTCCCTGCCCCACGATGTGGTGATGGCTGCCAACCTGGAAGGCTTTAAGAGGAGAGTTGACATGTCCATGGAGGATAGGGCTATCCATGGCTACTAGTCAAAATGTATACTAGTCATGATGCATACCTATTATCTACAGTATCAGAGGAGCTTGCCGAGTGTATTAGGAACTGTTGAACACAGGCAGGATGCTGCTGCAGTCATCTCATTTGTGGGCTTCCTAGGGGCACCTGGTTGGCCACTGTGTGAACAGACTGCTGGACTTGATGGACCTTGGTCTGATCCAGCACGGCTTTTCTTATGTACTTGCTTCCAGGGCAGCTTTAAAAGAAATGGTGACATTTGTGTGAGCACTTCATGTCACTACCTTGAACACATAAAAATATTGTGTGTATACTAGCATAGCCAGGATTCTGGAAATGCAGATGAAGAGCTTGGCTCTCCTTATTAACACCTTGCCCAGGCTGAGGGAAACTTCAGAGTATCAGCATGTGTGGCACTGGATGGGTCCTTAGGTGTCCCCTGATGTTCCAAGCCTGGAAGATTATCAGCTGTTGTGTGAACGGCCCAGCTGCTACCTGCTTCAGTGGGACAGAGAGCCACTTGGTCAGCAGGATGCTGGTCAAAGCCTAATGTCTACACTTCATATGACAGAAGCAGTTTGGTACTTTAAATACAAGCACCGTTTTTATATACCTATATAGTCAGGTACCCAAAAATATTTCATCGAGATTAAAACGTTTTAAAACCATGCCCCAATTTGTGCGCATGTGAAGTGCTGTCAAGTCACAGCTGACTTACAGCGACCCCAGCAAGGGGCTTTCAAGGCAAGTGAGAAGCAGAGGTGGTTTGCTGTCATCTTCCTTGGTGGTCCCCCACCCAAGTACTGACCCTGCTTAGCTTCCGAGATCTGATAAGATCCAGCTGTACCATGCCGCCTTCCCTCCCCATGCCCCAATTTGCAAGGTATAAATAATTTCTTTTCTCCAGTAAACACATTTCATCCAAAGAGCTCCTACAAACATTAATATCTCATGCTTCTAGCCTGCTGATTGAAGTTATTTGCTAGCGGTTATTACCGAGCATTTTCGAAGAAGAGGGATTGATTTGACGGAAACGCTGGCACTTTGTTCTGCTCTTCATGCTGTGATGACATGTTTTTGTCAGCTCCACCATGTTACCCTTTCTATATTAAGAACTAATCACAGATATGGAAACTACAGCTCCCACCCACAAATAGGAGTTCTCCCTATAGAGCAGGAGATTTCCTTACGCATTTTTTTTTTTTTTGCCCTCAAACAGCTTTTCAGCTTCTTGTCATCTCCCTGGCAATTAAGTTATTTTAAAAGTGTTCACATCAAAGCTGTGGCTCTGGCTTTCCACGAAAAGAATCCAATAGTGTACTAAAACATTGGAGATGAAAATAAATAAATCTATCCATTTACTTAGCCCATGGCAGAGAAACAAATAATTTTTCTCTCTCCCAGTATTGCTTATTGACAAGACACAGCACATTCTGAAAATGGTTTATAAATAAAATATTTCCCGCTCACATGAACCTCTGCAAAACAATGCGCATCGGCTCAGCACTATTTCGTTCTTGCCTTTAAGGAAACCTGTTTCATACACTCTCCTGTAAAACTGATTATACTTTATTTTTCATAAAGCTATTTATGAAACTTTCATACACCTGTATGCCTATTTATGTGCATATACTGGTGTAAAATTGAGCCAGACAAAAGCAAAACTCCAGATTTCAAAGGATGAGAAACTGTTCCTCAAAAGCACCTGCCAGGAATAGGGGCCAAAGTATTCTTATCACCATGGTACCACTCTTTCTGATTAGGAAAACTTGTGCAACATATCCAGAAGCAGGGAAGTGCAAGTCTGTAAAGAACTTGATTCCCTGAGGCCACAGGATTCTATGTTCTTCCTGTCTTCCTGGCCCAGGGGCCTACACCAAAATTTGATCAAATCATGAAGCAATGTCACAAGAACTAAGGTCAAAACTTGGTGTTACATCTGGCATAGGCTTGCCAGGTTGTCCACACAGTAGGCAACCTTCACCCCCTCAGTTCCCACTGCTGCTCATTGGAGCAGAAAAAAGCGGAGGGGGCAATTGACATAATCTGATGCCACAACATCACTTCTGGATTTGTACCAGGAAGTGATGTCACAGAGTCATGTGACACTCCAGGAATCTCCTGAATCTCTATGGCAGAAACTATAGTGATCTGAGGAATTCTTAAAGTATCACATGACATTGAATTTTGCAGCCCCTCCCTCCCAATGTTCTTGGGGATGGCCAGTGAGAGGCTAGCAACCCTAATAACACAAGTCAAGTTGGGTTTTTCCCAGCCCAACTCTGATCTTTGTACAGCCAAACATATAGGGGAACCAGGTTTCTCAAGCATGTCAGGGCCCAATTTGGCTCAAGAAAACAGCATGGTAGAGAAGGCTGAAGGCCCTCCTCCCCTGTGCCACAAATTGAAAGCAAATTGTGCTCCAGTTCACTTGGAAACTTCGGTTCCCTGCCGTGGTATTTGGCAATGCAAAGATCAGATTCCAGTCTAGTTTTGGCCTCAGGAAACCACTGAGTTGTCTGCTATAGATTTTTGGCCAAATGAGTGGGACCAGATTGAGACTCTCATACCAGCGGAAAAGGAGCAGATACCTGAACCTCATTACTGTGATGGCTAGGGTTGTTAATCTCCAGGTGGTGGCTGGAGATCTCCCGCTATTATAATTGATCTCCAGGCAACAGAGATCAGTTCCCCTGGAGAAAATGGCTGCTTTGTAAGGTGGACTCGATGGGATTCTTCCCCACTGAAGTCCCACCCACCCCAAATCCTGCCCTCCTCAGGCTCCACCCCCCCCAAGTCTCCAGGTATTTCCCAACCCAGAGCCGGCAACCCTAATGAAGGCTTATTTACTGGTTCTGAAAGAGCTTCACGAGCTGCCAATTAATTTCCCAACACAGTACAAAGTGCTGATTTTTACCTATAAAGCCCTAAGCAATCTAGGGACCAGGATATTAAAGGGCCTGCCTGCTCCCATACAAACCTGGCAGCTGGGCCCTGCTACTGAATCCTTATTGAATATATCCACACCTTCTAACATAAGTTAGTGAGCACCACATATGTGACCTCCTTTGCTATGGCACTTGGATTATGAGTTTCACTCCCCTCACCAGTTTAACTCATGTCTAGCCTTCAGAGCTTTGGATGCCAGGCAAAAACATTCATTGTCTCCCATGTTTTAGTCAGCTTTCTACTGGTTTGTGTGGCCTGATTTTCTTGCCACCCCCATTCCTACCCGGTTCATATTAATTTTTCAGTTGTAATTATGGTGGGATCTATTATTTGTTTACTGGACAAATAAGAGGTGTTATATGACATGCTTGTGAGTAGCTTTTTCAGCATTATTTTAATAGGAGGTATTTTTGTATTTTTTTATTTGCTGTTTTATTTGTTGGTTTAATATTTGCATGGGTGGAACACTGAGAGTGGGATGCAAATGTTTTTAATCAATAGGAATCATCACTGCTCTTTATCTACAGACTTACTGATCATGAAGATCAGGATTGTGTTGCAATTGCAATAAATCCTTTGAATGGTGGTAGCTGTGACACAAAAGGTATGTGTATGTGTGTGTTACAGAGCACATCATAGGTCCAGTGAAAGGAGAAAAATGATCAAAAGCCACCTTCCTGCTATTTCTGTCACGATAATAGTTTTGGTACAACTAATTGTCACAGATAAGAACTGCATGTTAAGGATGACCCATAATACCTGAGCTTCACCCAGGATACAACATTGAGGAAATATAAAACATTTGTACCTACATTTTGGAAACAAAAGGGATTATAAATTTGTGCTCAGAGTAAATAAAACATTCATAAGATGGTGCTGTTCATTGTTATTATCCAAAGCACTCCTTCTTATAAGGATCCCTGAGTGTCTTCCCATTGTAGTTGAAGTAACATATTTGTACCTATCCAGCTTGCCAAAAGTACCCACTGAAGCCACTATAGAGTTTTAAGTGGAGACAAATGTATGAATACATATAGTTAAATGCTATTAGACACGAAAGAAATATTGATGAGGTTTCTCATTAGACTGATTTGAAATATTGCCTAGTCTCTCTGAACTCTCTCAGACCCACCTACCTCACAAGGTGTCTGTTGTGGGGAGAGGAAGGGAAGGAGATTGTAAGCTGGTTTGATTCTCCTTTTTAAAAAAAATGTAGAGAAAATCATCATATACAAAACAACTCTTCTTCTTTAATATTCAGGGATGAGCTGATCTCTGAGAAAACATTCTCTGGGAACAGCGCAAAGCAGGTCAACAGAAGTAATAGTATTCAATTTGAACTTTGAGCAGAATTATGAAGGTGCTTTGCTGAGGAACTTGGCTTGTAAGCAGTTCAGTGTTGTTCAAATGGCAATCACAGATGTGTAAAAACTGGCAATGCCTCTGACTTTTTGTAGCTAATATGTGGAGAGGAGTTGTGACTTAGTGGTGGTGCACAGGCTGTGCATGCAGAAGACCCCGAGTTAAATAGCTGTCATCTCTAGTTAAATAATCTTAGATAACAGGTGTTTAAAAAGATCTTTCTCTGCCTGTGACACCGTGGGGGTGGACTAAACAAAATTAAGACAGTATAAGACAAGTCTGCATTTAGATCTAAGGGCAGTAAGGGGTGATGGGCCATTTTCTTCATTCCCAAGTGTTATTTATGTTCCTATATCATAGAATCATAGAGTTGGAAGGGGCCATCCAGGCCATCTAGTCCAACCCCCTGCTTAATGCAGGATCGGCCTAGAGCATCCCTGACATGTATTCTTCCAGCCTTAAAGACTGCCAATGAGGGGGAGCTCACCACTTCCCTAGGTAGCTGATTCCACTGTTGAACAACTCTTACTGTAAAAATTTTTTCCCTAATATCCAGCCAGTACCTTTCCTCTCATAATTTAAACCCATTATTTTGAGTCCTATCCTGTGCTGCAACAGGAACAGCTCCCTGCCCTCCTTATCTTAGACAGGCTATGAAATCTGGGGCTCTGGAACAGGTGGCTGCACCTCATGTAGTGTTGGAAACAAAATTCTCTGGTTCATTGGTTCAACCCAAGGAGCTCTTTCAGGGTGAAAAATGAAACATTGTTTATCAATTATGATAATTACTCTGTGAAATTATGGAAAAAAAGAATCTTATGAATGTAGAATTTTTCAGGAAAAGGACCAAGATAGGGATGAAGCAGGGCTTCTCAAAACTTAAAAAATCTTTAAAGAATAAATGAAGCCAGCTGAGTGACCTTGGGCTAGACATAGTTCTCTTAGAGCTCTCTCAGCCTCACTTACCTCACCAGGTGTCTGTTGTGGGGAGAGGAAGGGAAGGGGCTTGATTCTCCTTAAAAGGTAGAGAAAGTTGGCATGTAAAAACCAACTCTTCTTCTTCTTCTTCATCATCATCTTCTTCTTCTTCTTCAACCAACTATGGGAAACCCCAACATTCCTGCTTGTCCCTGTAGTGAACAGTGAGTCCAATGTTACCCCTTCTGCAGCACACAGCAGATAACTGCACAGAAAAGGTGGGGAGCCTTTCTTAAGCCTCTCCTTCTTATAAGGATCCTGTGACCAATCTCGATAGGATGGACAATAAGATCTTGTGCCATTTGAATCGTAGAAGGTGCTAGGACAATTGCATACCAGTCCCTAAGACCCATCCATGAATTTCTTGGTGGCTAGGTTTTAGACTGCAACAGAAGAAGAAGAAAAAACATGGAAGATGGCACAAAAATGGTGGTGGAGAAAGTAGAGGACAACTGATAGGGAGGAGAGAAGCATAGCTGCAACAGGAAGGAAATGTGGTTATGCATGAAGCCATACAGGAACTGGAAACAAGTTTACACACTCATTCAGTTGATGAGCATCTTGACTTTGTAACATTCATCTAGTCAGAGGAAAGATTATTTTTAAATTCAGCCAAAGCCTGTAATGTGCTGGACAGTTTATCTTGTCTCTCTTAGTTTTCTCTCTCCCTCGTTTTACTTCTTACAATCATAAGGGCAGAATAAGCTCTAGCAGCTATGCTTAATGGTTTTGTACCAAGTGTATATTATATTGTACAAATTGTAATTTGATTTTAAACACAATGCTTTATTTATTTGCATATTTTAAGTAAATTACTATTGCTGTTTATGAGAACCCAGTAATGTATTTGCATATTATATATTACAGAGTCCCCTGAAGAAGGCTGTTGGCACAATGTGTAGGGAATTTTAACTCATAAAATATATTTTTACTGAATTTGCCCCATCAGCCTTGACCTTATTTTTATCTCTTAGTAACTGTTGTGGCCCTTTTATTTTCTCACAGCTTCAATCAGCAAACTGTGCAAATGGTTAGAATATCCATGTATGTACCTCCCAATTTAATTCTTAGGTAGCAAGTGCAAAATATTTCCCCTATGCTTGAACCTCTGGGGATCCACATCTAGTCAGCATTGGTCCACATTGAGATGGATCAATGATCTGATATTATATATTAGCCTGGCTGGGAATGAGGGTGTACTATAAATTTACTTAAGAAAGTAAGTAAGTAAATAAATATGCCAAAGTAATATATCAAGTTGCCATGAG
This sequence comes from Euleptes europaea, assembly GCF_029931775.1. Taxonomy (NCBI): domain Eukaryota; kingdom Metazoa; phylum Chordata; class Lepidosauria; order Squamata; family Sphaerodactylidae; genus Euleptes; species Euleptes europaea. The sequence continues at coordinate 45,944,612 of NC_079312.1, read as the reverse complement.
GTGCTCTATTATTTTGTTGCTAGAGACTTAACACCCTATTCTGTTATAATGTATTTCTGCAACAGACACATTTACATCTCAGTTGAAGCCTGCCGATTTCGATGACTGTCTACAGTTATGAATTATTGCTTGGTGGAAGACTATAGAAAAAAACACACCTGCTCATTGGTTAGCTAGTTCCTTTATTCTCTTTACCTTAATCTCCTGCTTCAAACTCTCTTGCCACCCCCTTTCATATTTAAAGGCTTTAAAATTCCCCCTCTTCCTTCAAGGACAGTAGTAATTTAATCACCTCTGATAACGAGAGAGAGAAATGCATATCACAGCAAGAGGGTTTTAATGCATATCACAGGGAGAAGAAGGCTTCGGTCTTTATCCAGGAGTCAGTGTTGTTATTAAAAAGGGGGGAAACATAGGCACATGCCTGTCCTACACACTAGAGAAGGTATCGCAAGGACAGTTTCAATAATAAAAGCAAGTGGAGTATAAACTGTAAGGTAATTCTCTCTTTTTTTTTTTATGATATTTCCCCCTCTTTCCAAACTGACTGCAGTCAATTATTATGAAAGGCTGTGCGCAAGAGAAACTGGTTGCAATGCTTTTGAACTTCACCTGAGTGGTGTCCCTCCCTGAGGGGAATCTTTCTTGAAAGGCAATGAAAAGGAAGGGAAGGTTAAAATAAAAGTTACAGTGAGAGAGGGGGGAAAAAACACATAGCAAAGCCACAAGAAACAGGACAAAAAGCAGCCATTCCCTCGAGACTTTTAAATGAAAAAGGCTTCGTAATTCATAAACAGAAGGTGTCTGGGTTTGAAAAGCCACTGGCTTAGAGCCGCTGCAGCTTCCATTACTCCAACTTTATTAAGCATCCAAGACGCTGGAGGCAAGTAGTTTGTAAGAGGTGAAATTCACCCCCTGCCACAGTTAAAGTTTAACATAGTCACTAACACTTTGAAATGGGAGCATTATGCAGTGACAACTTCCCCTGGCAAAACATCACTTCTGCTCAGGGGAGACCCTCACCGCAAAGTACTACAAGGTTTCAGGAGAAAGGCAGAGTGATGCTAATAAAACAAAACTGATGAGAAGGTGGACGGGTGAACCTGTTGCATGTGAGAGTGTGGGACCCATAATTCTATGAGTATTATTAGCCCTGTCAGAGGATGACACCAAAGTTTAAAAATAATTGGCTAAAATATATGCATGAATGTTCTCCTCTTGCAATAATCATCTATATTACGGGTGTGCATTCGGCAAAGCCAAACCCAAGAAAGCCAAACCCAAACCCAAGAAAGCCAAACCCAAAAAAACCCAAGAATATTTTATCAGTATTGGGGGGAAGGTTCTCCCAAAAATCTGGCAGTGATTTAAGAGAGCTGAAAAGTGCCATTAAAAAAATACTGGGGGGAATCCCCTCTCCCCTCCCTTTCTCCTTCCCTCTCCCCTCCGCATCCTCTCACTTACCTGCTGGCTGGCTGGGTCACACTGCTTGCACTCATAGGCACAGTGCTGTTTCACTGGTGAACATGGAGAGGCAGGGGGTTAGGCTAGCAAACTCTGATCTGCTCTCCCTCTTAGTGCATTGTGTGAACATGCAGAGGGGCTGTGTTCTTAGGGCTCCTGAGGTTTCTCTTTTCTTCAAATGGTCACACTAACAAAGAGTCACATTTACACAATGCATAAATTTTCTAGCAACATGGTTGCATATGGTTTGACTGAGAAGCCTGGTGTAATTATATAAATCATTTATTTATTTATTTATTTATTTAATTTATACCCCGCCCTCCGCAGCCAAAGGCCGGGTTCAGAGCAGCTCACATAACATTCCATCATATATTAAATGGCATAAAACATTTAAAAACAGTTAAACCCTATAAAATCCGAAATAGCATAAAAATATCCAATTTTTGGATCTCCAATGGCTCCCCCCACCACATTGTAATGTAGAGCTACAGTGGGTGAACAGCTGGATAGACCCCCATAGGTGGTAAAAGGGGAATCAGTAGTGGGGGGTTGGGGAGGCCAGCATTTATAGAAAAAGGAACCGTTACCTGGCCTCAACCATAAGCCTGGCAGAATAGCTGCCTCTTGCAGGCCCTGCGGAACCGTCCAAGGTACTGCAGGGCCCAGGTCTCAATGGAGAGACTATTTGTGTGTGTGTAAAGTGCCTTCAAGTTACAGCCGACTTATGGCGACCCCTTTTGGGGTTTTCAAGGCAAGAGACTAACAGAGGTGGTTTGCCAGTGCCTTCCTCTGCACAGCAACCCTGATATTCCTTGGTGGTCTCCCATCCAAATACTAACCAGGGCTGACCTTGCTTAGCTTCTGAGATCTGATGAGATCAGGCTAGCCTGTGCCATCCAGGTTAGGGCAGAGACTATTTACCCCTTAAAAAATTGCAGCCAGTTTTAGTTAAAAAATGGGTCTATTAAACCAAAGCTTCTTAAACTGTGGGTCGCAACCACATTTGGGGTTGCGTAACTGAATGTGGAGGTTGCGAAAAATTTGATTTATTATCAGTAAATGTTTGATTTGTATACCTGTTTTATATACCTACACACCCAGGGTCACGTAAAAATTTCTTGAGCTGAAAGGGGTTGTGAGTGGGAAAAGTTTAAGAAGCCCTGTATTAAACCTGAACCAGCTGGTGGGATGCAGCAACAAAAAAAGCCAAGCAATCTTGGGGTGTATCAACAGAGGCATAACATCCAAATCACAAGATGTCATAGTTCTACTGTACATTGCACCGATCACACCATACCTTGAGTATTCTGTGCAGTTCTGGAGGCCTCACTTCAATAAGGATGTGTGAATGTATCCTGGATAAGATTTATATGAGCTGATGGCAAAAAGATTTTTGGTCACAATATTAATCCAAAAATGTCTGGAAGTTTGCAGTATTATAAGGCTCTACATTCTCCTTTAGTTTATTATTTCAAGATAATATTTTCTAAAATGATGTGTTAGTGGTATCTGGTATTCTGAGAAATCTTTTTCCACACGTGGTGGGTATACATTAGAGCACAAAGATACTAGGCATTGATCACATCAGCCACACCTGCAGGTCTAGGAACTGAATTTCCTTGTTGTCTTGAGATTACATTATTGGCATGATTGGTGTATGCCAAATGTTGGAAGCAGAAATGTCTGCCTGCCATAGGGGAATGGTTAGTTAAAATTAAATATCTGTACAAACTTACCAGATTGGATTTCAGAAAGGTGGAGATGTAAAATCAATATTGTAAATGGGAATACCTATGATTGCAAAGCTGGATTCCTTTGTAAAAGATTAATAACTTGAATGCATGAGTTTACATTTGAGAATACAGTTTGGAAATCTTAAGTTTAATATTCATTTTTGTAATATTTTAAAGAGAAATCGGAAAGTGTATGAGAGCTCGATTTGAGTCCAGTAACACCTTCAAGACCAACAAGATCTTGGGGGTATATGTTTTCGAGAGTCAAAGCTCCCTTCATCAGATGCATTCAAAAGCTTATATCCCCCAAACCTTATTGGTCTCGAAGGTGTTACTGGACTCAAATCGAGCTCTTCTACTGCAAACCAACACACCTATCCTCTGACACTGTACAGTGTATGTAGCAAGTTTGTGGTGAGGTGCTTTAATTTCTGTAATGATTGTAATTCACAAAATAAAGCATACAAAAAATGAAGAGGGGAGCCTGCTTATCCCTCATACTACATTTGAGTTGAGAGCAGTTTGCACATTGATTTTCATAACTCAAGCAGAGTCATGAATAAATCTCTTACAATAAAAGTTCCACATATATGATATATAACAACAATATTTAAAATTTCCACGTAAACTATAAAAAATAACCATGCTAAAATAGCATTAATGAAAGAAACTGAGAATATTAGTGGCATAGTTTCCTCTGAAGACATAGTATCGATCCGTTTAAACAAGATTGATAATTTCCCATCGCTTTTATTGCATAAAGCATTGATCTTGATCCTACTCAAGGTTGCAAAAATGCCTTTAACTGGAAAGTGGAAATGTACTTTATTGCCTAATAAATCCCAAGTGGTATGAAAAATGTAGGCATTATTTGCAATTTAGAGCTAGAAGGACCATGGCACCACTGGCACAGATACACAAGCATCCCAACCACTGCCAAAAGGGATTTAAATGCTCTCTTCCCCGAAAAAACATGGGAGACAAAAAGCGTCCTGGGCAAAATAATGCTCTTCTCAAATCAACAGATGGGCTGGGAGTAAAGAAAACCCCAATATCCAGAGAAGTGTCAGCAGGATCCTGGAAGAGCTAGAGATCTAAAGAAAATAAATTGACTCAAGGTCCTCTGTGGCTATCAGGAGAAAATGGTACTATTAATTAGGGATGCCTCAGATTTCTTAGTGAACCTGTTTGGAAGATGAAGGTACTTTTTCCAACTCTCAGACTGTGACCTCAACAGGGGTCTGTTCAGATCGCACTGAGCACTGAAACGGCTGTGGAAAAGGTTTGCAGCTGCCTGTTGGTCAGAAGCCGACTCACAGCTGATCTATTCCACCCCTCAGCAAAATACCTACACTGTGAACTTGCAAAAAGGGGGCCAGGGACGGAAACAATCCATTCAATACCTGCATTTCAAAAGGGAGAGAAAGAGTGCCCACCCCTCAACAGCCAACAGCAGGGGGCAGGACCAGCAATTAACCCCAGTCACACCAGCCCTCACTCAGGAAACTGCAACTTTCTGGAAGCCTTGGCTCCTGCTGACTCTCAGCCCAGCTGCCTCAACCTCTGCCTCTGGTGAGAGGAGCCTTCTTAATGAGCTGCTCTCAGTCCCACCCCTCAACAGCCAAAAGCAGAGAGCAGGGCCAGCAATTAATCCCAGTCACACCAGCCCTCCTCATGTATGTATGTGTTTATTTTTCAAATTTCTAACCCACCCTCTCCAGCCACAGCTGGCTCAGGACGGGTAACAACACTTAAAACCATACAACAGTTGCATTGGCATAAATAAACAACCAACAATAAAACCATGTAACATTCACTATTTACTATAGCAAATTTATATTAATTTAGACCCCCACACACGTGTCAGCAAGGGATGCATATTCTAAGCCAAAATATATACTAAAAATTCTTCATCCAAGCAATATATATAGTGTGCAAAATGACGAAGGTTAAAGGAAGGTTAAAGGAAGAAGTGCCAAAGCAGGATTACAGCTAAACATCAAGAAGAAAAAAGTTGTGACCACTGAGGAATTACGCAATTTGAAGGCTGATAATGAAGAAACTGAGGCCTCTTCTGTATGCTGCTTTCATTCCTGATTTTGTTCAGGGTTGAGCTGCAAGCCTAAAGATCCATTTTGCTGTGATCCGCCTGCACTTTTGTTTCGCTTGCCGTAGGCTCGTTTTTCTCTCTATTCCACACATAATCTAACATTCACAGGGCTGATCTCCGTTGCTGTGTACATCAGCACACAAGTCATTGATGTCGTCACAGGTGGCATCAGAAACCCAACCCACCCTTTTTACATTTTTTTGTGCATGCGTTCTAATAATGGTACATGCCATCGATAAACTAAGATAAAAGCAGAGCACCCCATGCGAGAGATTTAAACTTCTTCTGTGAGGGGAAAGGGGGTAAGTGGGAAGAATAGAAGGACGTGAGCATCCTTTTGGGTCCCACAATCTTCCCTAACTGCAAGAGAGTCATCGCTTACACCTCTTTAAAATGCTAAGTCAGAACAGTAATTTCTATACAAGGGTGTGTGTTCAGAAAATGCTGCCTCATGCTGGCTCCTACCGAGCTTCAACCCCTCTTTCAGAATTGCAGCCCAAGTGTACCAACACTAGTGGGATTTACTTGTAAGTCAGGATGTTAAGAATTGTATTAGTAATTCTTAACACCATGCACAAACTTCCTACAGAATTTATATATGTGTGTGTGTGTGTGTGTGCGTTCAGTGGAAAAATTTTCTTACAACGAATTTTCAATATAATTGAATTGCCAATTAAGAATACTTTTGGAAGTATTTTATGTATTGAAGAGTGTGATTAAACATTGCTGTGACAGTTATAACAGTTAATGTGCAGGGCTTGTAAGATTTCTGCTATCTAAAAGCAATTTGAATCCTTCGAGCTCAGTTGTAGCTAATTATTCCAAATATTATCATAAGTAGGTGAAAGTAAATTATATTGAATCTACAGTGTGTATCTGATCTTTATAGTTAATACTTATGGGCACATCTGTCACATTTCTCTATGCACATAAATTTTCAGCAACAAATATTACTATGCATACTTTAATTATATGATGATAATTTAAGTATATTCCATCGTTAAAATATTTTTTGTAATAAAACACAGAGAACATAATGAAGTATCTGGCAGTGTGGTCCCATGATCCACAGAACTGAAACTGATGTTAGCATGAGCAAATCACTGCTGCTGTGTTTCTTCTTTAGATTCACTTATATTTTTTAAATACTCTTTGATTGCCGTTTTTGCAGTGTTGGCATCCCATCGGTGGTTGTTTTGCCAATGTATACCGTTTGGTTTCTATGTGAAATTTATGCAGCATTTGCATGTATAACATCAATAATTGGTATGCATAATATGTGTGTAATATATATTTCCCATTTTATGATGCTCAGATAATGCAGATTGTGTAAATTTGTGGGGAAAATCTGGGGTGCATAAACAGAAAATGAGGCAAAATAAAGAATCACAGGGAGAAACTGAATAAGAGTTTGGGAGTCAAACAAAGGGGATGAGAAACCTGAATGCTTTCCTAGCTGTTGCCTAAAGGTTTTCCTGCTGGTTTATCTGCTTGCACTAATGCTAATACCTATCCCAGCAGCATAGCTTTAATGTTTCTGTCTAATATCTGCATAAGATCCAGTGTGTTGAAATAACAGAGGTAAGAAGAGGGCATCATTTTCTCCATGTCCTTTTGCTGCATTCTATGAACAGAGATGAACTGCTGATATGAGAGCCAGCATGGTGTAGTGGTTACGAGCAGAGAACTCTGGACTAACACCTGGAAAACCGGATTTGATACCCCACTCCTCCACATGAGTAGTGGACTCTAATCTGGTGAACCAGGTTGGTTTCCCCACTCCTACACATGAAGCCAGCTGGGTGACCTTGGGCTAGTCACAGTTCTCTGAACTGTCTCAGCCTCACCTACCTTACAAGGTATCTGTTACAAGGAGAGGAAGGGAAGGAGATTGTAAGCCAGTTTGATTCTGCTTAAAAGGTAGATAAAGTTGGCATATAAAAACCAACTCTTCTTCTTCTTACTTTCTCATCAGACTACTTTTTAAAAATCCCTTATAGAGGGTGCCCATTTAAGGAGGACAAATATGCAATTGATCCTCCCCACTGGATGTTTTGGATCACATGTTATAATTCTTCAAGGGCACCTTTGTCTTTGGTTATTACAAGGAATTCTAACAGATAGCCAGTGTAGCACTATGGTTAGAATGCCAGACCTGGATCTATGAGACCCTGCTTTGAATCCCCACTCTTCCACTCTTGAATCCCTATTCTTTCATGGAAGCTGACTTTCTCAATTACACACTCTCAGCCTAACCTCAAAGGGTTATTGTAAGGATGACGTACAGGAGAGGAGAAAGATGGGGTGAAAGGCAGTTATAAATGGAGTACGGTAAACTTTTTTTTTTAAAAAAAGTCCACAATAAATGTTCATAAAATACACTGCTTTGGGCCAATAATTATTATTTATTACATTTTTTTTTCAAAATGATATGCCATCTTTTAGTCCTCATAAGGGCCACCAAGTTGGTTAACAAATTAAAAAATGCATAATGAACTCTTTAAAACCATTAAAAACAAAAGAAACACCTTTTTAAAACAAAACCCAAGCTAAAAGACATACAAAAACATAAAAACAGCAATTAAAACATTGGGCAAGAAGGAGGGATCACTGAGGAAATGCCAAACCAAAAAAAAGTCTTCACCTGTTTGTGGAAGATGGCAACAGAAGGGGACAGATAAGTCTCCCTGAGGAGAAAGTTCCAGAGTTTTGTTGCCATGATTTAGAAGTTCCCTTCCTGGGTTGCCACCCACCCAATCTTAGAAGGCACCTGAAGCAGAGCCTCCCAAGCTGACTGTAGTGGTTGGGTATGACGCACCCCCCTTTCAACCCCTTCAATACCCCCCTCACTCAGCCCTGCCGTATATGCTGAGGGAAAAAGTGTTGGCCTGAGTATATTTGTGAGGAGACTATTTTCCTTCTCCTCCAGTCCCACACCAGTATTTACCTCAGGGAGAAATAGGAGACAAGAGGCTTTTTAACTTGAACAGACAATACAGGGAAGTTTATTGAAGAGAACTCACAGAGATTGGTTTACAAGAAAAAGGCAGAAATTGGAGGGAAAACTCAAAGTCAGATTTATATACACAAGGTTACTTCAGAGATAGCTTAGATGTTTTCTTCACTCAAGTTCCTTCAGTTCTTAGTTTCAAGCTTACTCAGATTCCGTTTCAAGCTTAGCTTAGTTCTATCCCTGATGTGACGGGACCCCTTATGTAATGAAGACCAGGAGGTTGGGTTGAGCTTCACGGCTTTCTTTATTTGGCCAAGGAAGAAACCGGGTGATCTCAGATGCAGACATGATGAGCTCTGCTATCTGGTCACCCCGAGGGAGGGGCGATGCAAGAGGTTATATAGGCAAATCACATTCCATTCAACATCCAATATAGCTTGTCACTGGTACGTCCTAGTTTCTACCCTGCCTGTGTGACCACTGCTACAATAGACAATGGAACTCTATTGCTCCCTTACACGGAGACATGAAAGTATCAGAACGGGAGGAATAGGTGGGAGGGAGGCTGTTCCTCCTTATGTGAGAGGGAACATTCCAGCCTTTGGAATGTGTGTGTATGCCTGCTTGCTTGATGCTAAAGAGGGGGGTTGAGGCCTCTGACAAGCGGCTTCTTGGCTATGCGTGTAGCTTGGGTGTCTGAACATGGTTACTCAATCACAACATCCCTCAGAACTATTATTCAGACGCAGACTCTCAGTCTCTGTCTTTCAGACGCAGGCTCTCAGACTCTGTCCCCAGCCTAGCTCGCTCGCTCTGACTACCCCACCTCAGTGGCTGTAATCCTCCACACCTTCCTGCTACCGGAATAGCTCTACCTCAGAGACTAATTCCCCTTGTGACTCGAGAATGGGCCCTCTCTAACCCAGTTCTCACTCCTGTCACTACCACAGGTTGTGTGTGAATAGCTTCGGCTTTAACAGAACCCCTTAGGTTCACAGAGTATAGTCTGGGTGCCGCTCAGTCTTTCTACCAAGCTTCCAGTCTAACACAGCCCTCTCTGGCTGGTCCCAAGCTCCGACTCTCTTCCCAGCCTGCTATCCAGGCTGGGTCCCCAAGCTTCGAATGCTTTCTGTCCCTCTAAGCTCAGAGTGTCAGCTCTGTGGCTCCACCCACTCTTGGTCTGTCAGCTCTTGCTGCAGATTAACCCCTTGGGTAGGTTCATAAGGGAGTAGGTGGTCCTTTAAATATGTTGGTCTGAAACCCTATAGGGCTTTAAAAGTCAGCACTGGCACCTTGAATAGTGCCTGGAAATGGATTGGAAGCCAACATAGATGGATCTGCTTAGGCAAGGTGGCTATTTCATATTCCTCAAGCCCATACCATCATCTTGTATGTATTGTTAAATCTTGCAATATCTACCAAAATCCTTTTCTCTCCCCCACTGAAGCCTGAAGTTGTGCCTGTTCCCCTCAGCTATCATACTAAAAATGTACTTGACCATCTGAATTTGTCAGAATGTTCTTTATGTTTAGGAAAGCTATCTATGAGAAGCTAATCTTATTCCAATTATCCTTTGGGGTAGCTTGTAAAGATCAGTTACACTAGTGTAATGTAATCTCAGTTAAGTTACTCAAACTACATCAGTGTGAGTGATTGTTTTATCTCCTTCTTAATATGATAAGAATTCATTTTGTATTGAAGCATCTCCCTATCACATCAGGGAATTCTAGTCTGATCAACAATTGCTAAGTCTTGCAAAATTAATGAGGGAAAGCTAAGTAAAACAAGGTGTGCTGAATGATTTTACGGAAGGTTGGTTATTGTCACATTAAGATTTCCTGCCAATCTTCTAACAAACAGGTCATTTATTTCACTAATTAGCATCAAAGAAATCTAGGCTACATTTCTGAGACTAAGGATATGTGGAATTTACAATTCCAGAACAGAGGACATAAATCATAGTCCTCCTAACCTCTGATGTCATTATCAATCTGAACTTGCCCTGAGGTCAGTCTGGAAAAGCTCTCTGGTAAACTAGTGAGAAGAATGTTGGAGGCACTGTAGCTCAGGACAGATTTTTCCATAGCTTACCTACATATGTGCACATGAGAGACTCTTCCAAACCATTCAGGTGAATTGAGCTCAGCTACCCAGCCAGGGACTCTCATCAGCTGCCTCTACAAACATTCCTGAGATAGTTGGTTTGTCTTTGGCATAAAATGGGATTGCACTTAATAATAAATGTGTATATATATATATATATATATATATATATATATATATATATTTGTAATATTATTTTTAATTATTGTGGGTCAGCCTTCAAGGTTCCTATCACACCTCTGTAACCCAATAACGTCTACCAGATCCTGTAAGGATGTATCTAGGGATGGATATACCAGGCCAGGTACAGTAGGCCAGGGTCATCCAGAAGCAACTTTGCCTGTGTGATGACTTAAGAAAAATAGGAAAATACTGTATGGTCTAAAGGTTCTTTCGTATGTAAGTTCTTTAGAATAGTCTATAACCAGATTTAAAAGGGGAAAAACACACAAAAGGGATAAAAATGAGTTTCTATGGAATAATAAGTGCCCATCCAAAGTCAGCTGGATGCCACAGCCTGGATCAAAAGCAACACAGCAATCTCTCACTGTCTGCTCCTGTTCTGAGAGGCACTTCTCCCCCAAATGATTTTACCCAGGGAACAATGGTGCCAGTCAAAACACACTCTGGTAAAGTGTTGTGGAAAGTACTGCCTTCTCCAAAAAATAATAATAATAATAAAAAAGCCACACAAGACTCTTCTGTGCCTACTCAAACCTGGCTTCCCTCTTTCCCCAAAGAAATAAGAGCATGTTCCAGAGGCATCTTTGTACAAAGAGGTACGCCAACCCAATAATAAGTAGTTCATGGCTCTCCCCCTTTTACCTCATCCCTCAGTGAATCCAAACTTATGGGCTACTCAAGGGAAGATGTTGACCATACTTGGGTTAGATGACTCTTGTATCATATGCAGATTCACAAGGGATGACTTTCCCTGCCAATCTTACGTGAAATAAAGCCAAACAAATGATCAGCTGAATGAATTTGCCCAATATTGGAAGTGGGATAATGTAAACTGTGTCCTCACTCCTTGTCATCTGTGACAAATGGTTATCGTTTTTAGCAGAATAAGAAGCCGCTCAAACTAAGCAGTTCCCTGTTCAGCAAACTGTGAAGAGGACATCTGGAGTGTGATGCATTTACAGCAATAGTATCCATTGCAGAAAATGGGTTTGTGTTGGCATAATACTTTGAGAAGTAAAGCTTCAATTCCTTAAGAGGATTATTGAAAATGGGATTTGGTTATTTATTTTTTACTACCCTATTCTACTATGTTACAATGTACAGCTAATGGAGAATTAGCACCAGGTTATACAAAAGATGAGGATCTAAAAAAAAAATGGATTCAGTTCTGGGTCCAGTACTTTTCAATATTTTTTATAAATGGTCTGGATGAGGGTGTGGAGGGACTCCTCATTAAATCTGCAGATGACATCAAATTGGGAGGAGCAGCGAACACTCCAGAAGACAGAGATAGAATTTGACGAGATCTGAACACACTGGAAAAGTGGGCGGATGTGAGCAAGATGCAATTCAACAAGGATAAGTGCCGAGTTCTACATCTGGGTAACAAAAATTAGGGACATGCATACTGGATGGGGGATACACTTCTGGGTAGCAATGTGTGTGAACAGGATCTTGGGGTATGGGTGGACCATAAGTTAAATAGGAGCAGCCAGTGTAATAGAGCAACAAAAAAGCTTGTGCAATCTATAGAGCTTCGGTAATTGGGGGCATTAGTTCACAAAGGCTTTGATGCCTTGCATGGCAGTGAACACCTCAGCTGGATGTCACTGAATTGTGTTGGTCTCTTCCACATATATGAGCACTAGAAAGCATTTTCTGCCATTTTCTGCCATTTGTTTACCCTTGTGTTCTATCTCTCTGCCTCGGTGTGCACTTTTAATTAGATGCAGCTGAGTTCCTTCGCTGCTTACTAACACCTTAATTTGGGAAGCACAGTTTTCATTACCTCTGCAAATATCCACTCTGCTCTGTAGCCAGGCTCATTACTCGCAATAACCTTGTTTAGCCCTGGCTATCAGTGTTGTACCATTAATAATGTGGCCTCCAATCCATCCACCTGTAAACAGTTGAAACCTAACTAATTTAGCTTTATTACAAAGATATACAGTATAACCATCCACTGCGTCCTAGGGTAGCTATTTTTCCCCTTCACCTTGTAAACTTCCCCATGTGGCAATATGATGTAGTTAAAACAGTTCTGGACACTTCAGGATAATTTAAGTTTTCAATTGGGTTTTCCCGTAGAGTAAGTGAAAGCTCAGACGCACCAGGGCTCAGCATTAATTTCTCTCCAACCCTTGTCAGAACTTCCTTTCCTCCCAATCATGCAATAGGATGGAGAACTTTGAAAATGCAGAATTTCAAGAGTTTCAATGCATGCCTTTAAATATTTTATATTTGTTGCAAAATGTAAGAATTTAAAATTGTATACTGGACTTCTGATTTCAGTGCTGGTGCTTAGTTTTGCTGTTGAGAATAGAGGAAATTGGTTATCAAAAATGACCCTGCAAATTAGGTGAAGAATGGAGCACAAGATTCCAGGGAGGCAGGGCTGGGCTAAACAGGCATTCTGCAGCAGGCAAGGTAGCTAGGACAATGGGAGGTAATGTCAGTCTCAGGCATCTGCCCCTAGTATCCCTCACGCAAACTCATCCAGACAGGTAGATCTGAAGCAGTAATACTTCATTAGGAACTAAAAGGCAAATAAAAGAACTGACTGCACACAGGCAGGAAAGGTTAGCAATGGAGACCCTGTAGAGGTTACTGGCTTAAAAACACTAGGGCAGAGAATAAGATAAACATTGCTGGCAACAGCGAGATAAGCAGTTCCCATGGAAGAAGACAAAACACGCTGCAGGTGTAGGAACCGGCACAAACGAAGTGTACACAGGAGCTTCCAAACCCTGGGAACCAAGGACTTGACTTGCGGCCAGAACATAATGGCCTGAACTCATGTCAGGAGCCTGACTAGATCTTGCGTTCAGTGAAGAACCTGACAGGTAGGTAGGGTTTACTGAATTTACTGAAATGGCTAATTTCGGGTTTATTTTCAGTTTGGGTTTATTTTTAGTTTGGGTGTATCGATATGCACGACCCTAATCTGAAGCCCCATGGTGCAGAGTGATAAGCTGCAGTACTGCAGTCCAAGCTCTGCTCACAACCTGAGTTCGATCCCAATGGAAGTTGGTTTCAGGTAGCCGGCTCAAGGTTGACCCAGCCTTCCATCCTTCCAAGGTCGGTAAAATGAGTACCCGGCTTGCTGGGGGTAAAGGGAAGATGACTGGGGAAGGCACTGGCAAACCACCCCGCAAAAAACGAAGTCTGCCTAGTAAACGTCGGGATGTGACATCACCCCATGGGTCAGGAATGACCTGGTGCTTTCACAGGGGACCTTTACCTTTTTTAATCTGGAACTATCAAGAACATCAATTCTGCAGTTGCTCCATTGCCTATTAGCTACCAGGCTCAGTTCAAAGTGCTGATTATCATATGTAAAGCCTTTCATGGACTTGGACCTTCATATCAGCAGGATGGTCTCTGCCCATATTCTCCAACATAACAGCTTTACGCATCTTATCAAATAATGCCCTGCAAATGGGTGAGATCAACAACTGCCTGTATATGGGCCTTGCTTGTTCTGCCTCCCACCTTGTAGAATGACCTGCCTGAGGAGGTCAGGAAGGCCCTCACATTTTGGGCGTTCAGTAAAGTATGTAAGTATGTGACATATGTAAAACAGAATTGTTCAAGAAGGCATTTTTATAAAGGCAATAAGAATATAACATGATGCAATTATTCAAGAAAATGATTTGACAAAGGGAACAGAACTGTGGGCTACATTACTCTGGATCGATATATCTAATTCTCAACATGACCAAATACTTAAATTCAGAGATTGGGACCATGGACAAACAAGACAGATCATTCTGCAAACCTGGGAAAAACCCTAGGTTAACAGAAAATTCTAATGACTTAAAAAAATACAATGTGGGATTAAAACCTCCAAAATGACAGAAACAGCATCTGTAGCTTTAAGAAATGAGTGCTCTTAGTGACAGTTGCTAGGTGACCACTGTGGAGAAATGAGTTCTCCAGAAAGAAAGAAAAACATAATGTTAGAATATATGTTACTGTTATTGCTGTTTTGTTTATGTATAAAGGGATAGCAGGAGGATTTCAGATCACTGCAGTGTATTATCAGTTGGTGAAGCAAGTGACTGTTGCTAAGGGGAAGGTAAAAGTCACCAAAGAAGAATATTCAGTCTCAGAACAGTTTTTCAGATAGGAAGGATGCTTTGAGGGGGTTCCTAAAGTCCAAATTACAGAGCCAATAAGAACAAGGTTTGAACAAGTGTCAGCAGCTGGGGGAGAGAGGCAGCAGAGAAGCAGCTAGAAAGCAGGTGGGAAGGAAAAGATCATCAGCAGGAAGGTGACCAGTTAAGGCTTTCTAAAAGCTGGGTGTGAGAGAAGCTTAAGGCAAAGAGGATTTTCCATCAAGATGAAGGCAGCAGAAAGAGCGCAGATAGCCTAGGAAGAGGTTTACAGTTTTATTAAGTTGAAAATTTGTCGTATCAACTTTTGGCTGGTCAAATAGACCATATGGATAAATATATGGCTGACTCTGCCTGACAAGATGGGAAAAGTGTCTCAGCAGGACCAGGGGAAGTCCTATCCCAGGGGAAGTCCTATCAACAGGAAGCTGCCAGATCAATAAGGACATTATCCTGTAGTGACAGTGCATTCCTGAGCCACGCCGGCAGCCAGGACAAAAGGCCTTTGGAGGCCGGTGAAGGCCTGCACCGGCGCAAGGGCCCGCAGCAACACCGGGCCGGGACGCTAACGGAGCTTTCTGCCGGCATCCAGACGGTGGCAAAGGCTGCAGTTGCAGGCCGGGAGGCATTCCCGGGGTGTCATAGCACCGGCCTGGGGGCGGGGCCGCTGTTAGACAGCCTCCTAAGACGTTATGGCTTGGGAACGCCCCCCTTTTTTGGCCGAGTTTTCCCTCAAAGGCCCCTGTGGGTTGCATGGATTTTTGGCACTGTGAGGAGGTTTTGGCCAGGCCGAAACCTCCTTTGAAGGCAGCACCGCTGCGTTGCCTCTGAACAGCGGCGCAGACATTCCTCTCAGGAATGCACGGTAAGTCTATGAAGTACTGGCTGGCGTGAAGGAATATTGAAATCGGCCCTTTTTATTTTAATAGTGGTAGTGACTATTAGAGCCTAATCTTGGCAACATTCCTTTAGTAAGGGAAAGAATGGCATAAACATTTGATCCGCTGTTGTTTAAAGATTTTTTCTAGTTAAGACTTATGTTTTTATTTCCCAGATACCTGACTGACAACCTCATAAGGGTTGCAAACCTTTGGGGTCTGATGAGGTCATCAAAATGACTATAGTATTGCCAGCCTTCAAGCCTTGGTTTCTGTCAGTAAAAGGAAGGGGAACAACCTACCTGACAGGGTTGTTTTGAGGATAAAATGGATGAAAGAAGAATGATATAAGCTGCTTTTGGTCCCCACTGTGGAGAAAGGCAGAGTATAAATGAATTAAATAAAAAATATAGCTGAAGATGGGGACAGATAAAAGGTAATTTCATTGGAGGCCGGGAAGGAGAGAAGGAAACAGAAAAAGGTGAGGTTCTGGGGTTGTCCAGGATGTGAGAAAGAGGAAATAACCTGGGATGGGGATACAAGAGAAATTAAGGTACACTCCACAAGAACTTGCCGGTTCTCTATTGTGCAACTGGGTGCAGTGGTGGCAAACAACTTAGCTAACATAAGCAAACAACATAGCTAAGAAAAACTCATGGGCCATTTCTGCATAGGAAGTTTTGCCTTAGATTTGCCACTCTCTAGATGCACATTTTCCCCGCCGGAATTCTCAAAACTCTGCGTGGGGGCTTATTGTTGAGTTCTGAGAGTTCAAATGGGGAAAATGTACATCTAGAAAGTGGCAAATCTAATGCAAAATCTCCCATGCAAAAATGCAATCTGAACTAAAAATATCAACAGACTATCATCCTGTAGAAATGACAAGGCTTTTTCCATTGACCTGCCTTGCTGACTGTTACCTGGCTCTTCCTCTCCTGGACTCCATCAACTGCCAGTCAACCTGCCAAAGGGCAGGGAAAGAGGACAATGGACACTTTCACTGAACAGCAGCTGCAACAATAGTGTGCTTGTGTATTACTGCCATTACCTTGTCAGACCTTTTCTTGTTTTTCATGAGTTTGTCGGGGGTGGGGTAGGGGGTTAATTGAGAGTTCCAAATATAAATCAATAAACAGAAAGGTAAGTAATTAAAAGATGTGTTACAGGGTAAAGAATATTATTGTGCTTCTCTCATAGCAGGAAACAAGTCCATTCGAATTGACAAATGAGGATAAATCTGAGTCGGAAAAGTATAACAAGTGGAGCTGAAATTGCTTCACTTTGTAATCACCAATAGATGTCAGGTAGTGAGTAACAGAATACCAATTTATAGTCTACATGAAGATCACCAGAGCACTTTGCTATTTTGGAGTGCACTTCACAGCCCATTGTGAACATCATGTAACAAGTCTGAAAAAATTTCAAACTCTTTGTGTTTCTCTGTCCCCCTTGCCTGTAAATTTGACCCCCCCCCCGGATTTAGTTTTAGTTCTTGGTTGTCTGAAAGTATATGCTCATTTCTTATTTTGGTGTTGATAATTCAGTGTGGTTCCTCTGTCAGTCATGCATAAGTCATAATGATTTGCCTAAGACAACCAAGGGAATTTTTGTTGGAGAGCAGGGATATTTGAATCTGGATCATGAAAATTACTAGCGATAAAAAAAACCCTGAATTGCAGAAACAATCTGCCAAATCATACAATCTGTTCTGCATTCCACGCTTTTGTACCGTTAAGCATACCACCACAGAAGTGTCCAATGGAATATTTTGCAAATATTCTAATATACTATGGCTGGATATGCTTTAGTATATAGCTTCAGACATGGAGATTACTAGTGATAAAAAGCTGAATTTCAGAAACAATCTGCCCATATGAAGTAGGCAGGCAGACAAAATAAAATGAATGAAAGCCGAAGGGCTTGGGGTATGAATACATCAGCAGTGCAGTGGTTCATTGTAGGTGGCACCATCAACAGACTCTATTTACCTGTAAATAATGGTGGGAATGCTGATCTGACAACTCTTTATGTAAATAGAACATTTAGGGAGGGGAAAAAACCCACATTGCCATTATTTCTCCAGTTCATAATGTGAAAGAACTTGCATTCAGTCTTATTTTTCTCAAGGTAATTGTTTCTTCACTCCCTTCAAGGCAGAACTATTAACAGGATCTTTATTGTTTTTTAGTGTTGTGGCTGGAAGGAAAGAATTTGACATGAGATCCTTAGCAAGATGTACTCATTTAAGCTGGTTTGTGTGCCCCCTTCCCAATTTTGCAGCTATGAACCTTACAGAATTATCGTCTCTCTGTTTTAACTGACTGTATATGTACTTGTCCATAAGGACAAAGCATATACCTGAAATCTGAACACAGTTTTATATAGGGCCTTGAAGTGGTACCTACAGCTAAAGCTAAAAAATATGAAATTAAATTGAATGTTAAGTCATTTTAACTGTCATAGTTCCTGTACAAAGCAACTGTATCTTTGTGAGAGAATTCTCACAAGGGTGAGATTCTAGTTAGTGGCACTGAGAATTCCTTTCGAAGATCCACATTTCAAAGTATTGTTGAAGGAAGTTTTGTCAGTCAAGTTGGTATAGGCTTGTGGCCCAGGCAATGTAAACCCGAACAAGGCCCCTTTCCAAACAAATCTGGGGTGGAGATAGGGTTGCCATTACAACTGATCTCCAGCAGATAGAGATCAGTTCACCTGGAGAAAATGGCTGCTTTGGCCATTGGACCCTCCCCTCCCTAAACCCCACCCTCCTCAGGCTCCACCCCAAAAACCTCCCACTGGTGACAAAGAGGGACCTGGCAACCCTAGGCAGAGACACTATAAAGTAACTTTGCTATCACTAGGTTGAAGCCAAAGGTCACTTTCTACTAGCAGATGGAGAGGGTGATTCTTACTGATTCTTTTTCACATTGCAGACCCCAAATTCTTCACAATGCTGACCCCCAGGAACAGCATTTCAGCTGCAGCGAGGGAAATCTAGAAAGCGCTATTCCAGTGGTGGAAGGAACAGCTCTGATTGCAAATGCATTCCTTACCACCACCCCAGATAAGGAATGCTTACTGTGGAGTAACATGAAGGAGAACCACGTTTGGGAAAGCAGGCTTGGCTAAATCCCTTGCTACAGTTTCAGCAAAAGATTCAGTGATGAACAGGATGGTGTGGGGTGGGAGAGGAAATATTTCCACCCCTACCTCTTCAATGTCACATTCAGCACTAAGATTATGGCCCTTATAGCAGGAAGAGGAAGTGGTGTCTCAGGGAGGTTCTCTGCTTGGGCAATGGCTGAGTGAGGGGTAGGGGTCAATAGGATTGGGGAAGAAAACTAGGCCAAACCCATTAGTATACAAGCCAACATTTAATCACTCTAGCACTTCCTCATTCAACGTTATCCCTTAATTTTGGAGTTCAAAATTGAGAACGTAAGAAGAGCCCTGTTGGATCAGAACAGTGGTCCCTCTATTCTAGCATCCTGACTCACACAGTGGCCAACCAGTTCCTATGGAGGTCCAACAAGAGGGCATAGATGCTGAGGCCACCCCCGACATTGACTCCTGGCCCTGAGATTCAGAGAGTTTACTGCCTCTGAACATAGAGGTTCACTTCAGTCTCCAGAAGAAGGAGGAGGAGGAAGAGTCAAACCAGCTTACAATCACCTTCCCTTCCTTTCCCCACAACAGACACCCTGTGAGGTAGGTGGGGCTGAGAGAGCTCAAAGAGAGCTGTGACTAGCCCAAGGTCATCCAGCTGGCTTCATGTGTAGGAGTGGGGAAACCAACCTGGTTCACCAGATTAGAGTTTGCCACTCATGTGGAGGAGTAGGGAATCAAAGCTGGTTATCCAGATTAGAGTCCACTGCTCTTAACCATACACCACGCTGTCTCTCTACTTTTTTTGCTGGTGCAGCACATTTTCAGTGAGCTATCCACTATAACTCCAAGATCTATTACAATCATAGTCTCAGCAAGTTCAGACCACATCAACATATATTTAAAGTTAGATTTGTTTGTTCCAGTGTTCATCACCTTACACTTAGCAACACTGAACTTCACTTGCCATGTTGTTGCCACTCTCCCAGTTTAGATTCACAGGGTCGCCATGAGTTGGAAGTGACTTGACGGCACTTAACACACACACACACAAAGAGTTGCACTCTTATTGGAAGCTTTGTCTTCAGATTTTCTCTTTTCTGTTAATGATTTTAATATAAAGAGCATATGTTTAACTGTGTTATAGTGACAGTTGAATGTGAGATATGACATACATCCAAGAACAAGGGTCCCCAGCATGGAGCCTGTGGGCACCATGGTGCCTGCCAACATCTTTCCTGGCACCCGCAAAGCATATTCAGAAAGTGGGTGAGGCCAGATGTGTCTCTTTACCAACAGGGCTGGTTATTTCAGTGACAGCTGCCACCACGTTGGTTTTCTCTCTCTTTCACTCGCCTTATCCAGTGTATTTTTAAAATTACCCCTCTTCTCCCTGCACTTGGGCTTCTTCTTTGTGGGGGGGGGGGGGAAGTGAGAGAGATTTCTCCCTCCCCCATTAAACAAAACTTCTGCCTAAAACGTTGAAGAGCTACTATCAGAGTTATGCATAGGGCTGCCAGTAGGGCTGTGCATATTGATATATCCAAACTGAAAATAAACCCGAAATTAACCGCTTCAGCAATATTCAGGTTTGAGGTTGACTGAATAACAAAACATGGCAATTTGCCTGAAGCTGAATAGGCAATTTGCAAAAAAGCTGAATAGATATTCAGCTTTTTGGGTTTCAGCTAGTCACCTTCTGCGGAGTCTCTGTTTTGTGGCCCTTGTTGTGTTTAAAGGAGAGTTATCTCCTTTCTTTGTATTCCTGCCCCATGGCTGGTTTCCAGGGCAGCAGGAGGGAGTAAGCAGGCAAGTTGGCAAGGCCAATAAGAAGGCTCACTGAAGCTTCCCATGTGGCCAAAGGTAGCAATGCATTTTGCATGGCTGCAAAGCCAACTGGTGCAATCTACCTGGATTGCAACAGAGCACAACCTAGAGAGGGGGAGGGAGGAGGGCCAGGAATTCTCAGTGGCCAATAGGAACCCAGGTAAGGAAGAACAATGTTCTTTCATCAATCACAGAAAGTGTTCTTTTGGTTGGAATTATTTTCATACTTTTCTGTGCTTGGCCAAAGACTATAAAAGCAGGTTTGGTTCCCAGACCAGACCATTTGAGAGAGTTTGGTGGCACGGCTTTATCTCCTGCTGCCTGATTCTTCCTCTGAGATCCTGGATCCTCATCTTGACCTGCTGGATTACAACCTGCTGCTTGGGTAGGATTCCTGCCTGCCTGCTGCCTGGAGGAGAAGACATTGAAAGGTTTGAGATATCATTGTTTTCCTTTTCCATAAGTTGTTGTATTTGGGGCTAATTTTATAAATTTTGCTAGAAGCCAGCAGCCCTTGGCCTGTTGGTTGGTGGTGGTGGGAGAGGGGTTGCTAGTTTGAGGGGATGACTTGATTATTTGGGGTGGGAGGCCCTGATTCCATTTATCCATTTCAAAATTGCATTGTTTGAATTTTGGGGTTTTCTCTGCTTCAGATCTTGCTGGCTTTTACCTGAAAGGAGTGGGGTGATTTGATTGTTTGGGGGACACTGCTTTATTGTTGTCATCATTGTTCTCATTGTTGAATTTAGAGAGGTTTTGGGGGGGCAGTTTGGTGTCTTCTTGTATGAACTTTGCAATGTTTTCCTATGGAGAATGGGAGCAACCTTTTTGGGACCCCATAAAATTGGACCCCCCTCCCCGATACCAAACTTCACCAAACTTCAGGGTTCATGCAAGGAGAGTTTCTTCAAGCTACCCTGAAAATTTGGGAACTCTACCTCCAAAAATGCCCCCACAGGAGCTTTGAAATTTCCCCCCATAAACTATAATAGGCCCGAATTTTTTTTGTAAACTCGGAAAGAAGCTGAATACCAATATTTACTGGTATGGGTAATGGAGGGCAATTGTCTGCTAGTTAATGGGGCTGCCCACTGCCCCTCAGCTGGCTGGTGGGCAGAAGCCATCTAGCTGAAGGAGGGGCAATTAATGTCACTTCCAGGGTAAACCTGGAAGTGACAGGGATATTCTAGAACATTCCTCCAAAAACGCTATGGTTCTCATGGTGAGGGGGGACCTGGCAACCCTAGTTATGCATAACCTAATTCCCTGACATTTTGTGGTTAGATCTACCTTCTATGGCTGCCATTTTTGTCATTTTAGTCACCACCCGGTGTCAGAATTCCAAAGGTGCTCACAGGCTCAAAAAGATGGGGACCGCTGTCCTAGAGAAAAACTGTAAATGTAATCACATATATATTTAGCCAATAAAATTTGACACAAGCTTGCCAAATAATTATATGTGGCAGACTAATTTGTGCTCTGGTAATAATGAACCTGAAATGTTTGTGGGTGTCATATTATATATACAGTGGAGTATATGTGAGCAGGAACATCCAAAGTTCCACCCTAGCCCAGTTTAGTGACAACTATATTTGTGAAGAAGGAATTCCTTTCGGTGCTTGACTGACAGAAGATAATAAGCAGCAGGGGAAAGACTTACCCTCAATATATTATATATTGAAAACATGTGCATTTGACTGAACTAATTATCCTTTGAGATAGTAGTCTCTGATGATATTTTCTGATTCATCACTAACAATTCAATGCACCATTGGGTTCAGTAGACTAAGAAGAATACCACAGGGGAAATATTTTCTGCCTTTAATACCATCTTAAAAACATCCACGAATGGCTAACGCAGAATGTTCGATCAAAAAGACCAGGAAACAATAATTAAAATATATATATATAATTAATGGAATCCTTACCTACAGTGAGGCTCCTTGAAGAAATGAATATCCCTGTGTATGGTGTAAACATTACCCAAATAGCTTTCGATGTCCAGGCAGCCCACATTTCTTAATGCTTGTTATTTCTTCATGGATTAAATGAATGTCAAACATTCTTTTAAGAGAAAAAAATGCATTTAATTACAAAGCGTAATCTCCTTGTGCATATTCTTTAAAGTGAAATGGCACATACCAAATAGAATATTTAATTCTGAATTATTTTTCCAATCTTTAGTTGAGAATGTGTAAATTTCTGCCAGCCAACTCATGCTTTGCTTTCGGAGTACAAATCTTTCATGAGGAATTTCTCAGAACTTCTAACGGGCCACAAGACCGAACAGATCATCCTAAACCGAATGTGTTTTAGATATCTTCTAAAGGACAAGAGTGAATCCATGAATAAGCATCTTCATTTCCCCTGTTCAATATGTTTGATGAAACATTCATTCATACTGTGGAGAGTCTAGCAGTGTTATCGTGGGTGACAAGAAAATTAATTAGATAAAATGGAAGAGCATCACAAATGGCTTGGCATCAATAGGAAAAAGATCTGAAATATGTACTGTACACAGTAGCTAATTGATTGTCACCAGTGAAAACAGTCTGTGACTCATCGACTTCAATTAAAAACAAAAGGGCATCTAAAAATACTAGTGTCTTATTAAATAATTAGCTAATACCCTGCCTTGAATTTAATCAAAACCCATCCATCAAGCTAATCCATGAATGGCTGTTAGTAGTAGATAGCAGATAATATAATCTTTATTTCAACTGTAATGTCCATTTGGCCGTTACTTTGATAGTGGAAAGAAGATTTGGGAGTTGGGGTATGAGGAAATTAGAGACGTTTTCTGACTATCGGTATCCCCCCACATTACAAAAGATATGAGTTGGGTCTGGGTTCCTATCCTGTGTCAAATGTAACATACTCACGTGTAAACTGAGGGCTCTCTTCAAGCCCAATTAGGCTCAAAATAATCGTGCATATAGAGTATGGGCGTCATCCCCAGGGGGCTATTATTTGAGGAAATCTACATTTTCATGGGATACACATGAGTTTCCCCAGCAGGACTAATATTCACACACACACCCCGCCGCCGCCGCCAATTATTTCAGACTGGCAAAAAGACACATGGGGATCCAGGATCAATCCAGGATCTAATCTATTGTAAGTTATTGTTTTTATTGAGCTTTGGGGTTTTATCTGTTTTTATTTATTTAAATTGCATTTTTGAAAGCTGCTTTGGACTCCCATTAAGAGAAAAATGAGATAAGAAGTGCATATGTGTATAACTATAACTATATATATATAGTTATAGTGTTATATACAGTTATATATATAATGTCCAGTTTACTTCAAAAATTACTACATTAGAAGAGGGTATAAATCAAAGACCAAAGTGAGCACATGGTGTCTTGTTATGGAAAGGGAAAGGTTTAATTGGCTGGGAAGGGGAAGGCTTTCAGATAATCAGTCCAAACCCTTTCTTATGTTATAGGAGGAAGTTGCTGGAATTTTTATAGATTAAACTATTTTTAGATATTTGAACAGCTAGGCCTCTGGGAATATACACTATTTTCTGTGGTGTCATTTTCTGAACACATGAAGCTGCCTTATGCTGAGTCAGACCATGGGTCTACTAAGGTCTGTATTTTTTTACTTTGACTGGTAGGAGCTTTCTGGGGTCTTCAATAGAAATCTATCTATCCTATTTGATCCTTTTAACTATATTCAGGATATCAAACTGGGACTTCCTGTATGTAAACCTGGAGCTGTGCCACTGAATAACTGAAGTTTTGAAGAGATGTATAAAAGTAAAAACAAACATATCAGCAAATCACTTTTTGTGTGTTTCATTGACTCCTGTAGAGTTGCATTAAGTATCTCTACAAATTAGAACACATTTAACACTTTCGTTAATTTAACTTTGGCAGAGGGCTATAGAGTTCATACACTTCCCACCCACCCCCAAAAGTATTTGAAGGACCATCTCTTCCCATACTATCCAGCCTTCCAGTTAGGATCTGCCTCTTTAAGCCCTGCTCTCTGTGCCTTCACTTTCAGGGGTGGGGCAGGTGGTGACTAGAGAAAGGGCATTTTCTGTGGTGGCCTTTGGAATGCCCTCCCCCTTGAGGATTGCCTGTTGCCTACTTTACTTTCTTTCAGGTGCCAGGCGAAAATACACTCTTTTACCCAGGATGTATCTTTGCTTTTAGTCATCTGCTCTGTTTTATGGATAGCTTTTATGCCGCTTATGTCTAATAGCTAGGGTTGCCAACCTCCAGGTACTAGCTGGAGATTTCCTGCTATTACAAAGATCTCCAGCTGATAGAGGTCACTTCACCTGGAGCCAATGGCAGCTTTGGCAGTTGGACTCTATGGCATTGAAGTCCCTCCCCTCCCCAAACCCCGCACTCCTCAGGCTCCACCCCAAAAACCTCCTACTGGTGGCGAAGAGTGACCTGGCAACCCTAGTAACAGCTTGTGCTTTTAAATGACTTGTGTTTTAGACGTGTGGTTTCCAATTGTAAGCCACCTCAAGCAAGATTCTGAAGAGGCAGCACAGAAATATCCTAAATGAATACATATTCTTTACAACAACAACAACAAAATAACAGTGAAAACAGCACAACAGCTAATAATTCCACTGCATTCTTACTGGAAATGTCTTGTTAGGCTTGTAGCTAAGGAGAGGTGTGTGTTTGTGGGTGTGTGTGCCTGTGTATTACTTTGGTGATGAATTGTTATTGCATTATCAGATAACCACAGGCATCACAGTAACTCAAGCATCCTGCTAACATGCTGCGACTTGACATCGTTCCCAGTAGGTGTATTCCTGATATATGTCGGTAAGCCATAGCTCCAGCTAATCAGCATTTTTACTATGGGAAAGTAATATCCCTTTCAGAGCTAAGGCTTATGGAGGTAGCCACTCCACAAATTATGTCAATAAAGCAGTGGTGGAACAAGAGTAAACAAAGACTGTAGGTAACAATGCATCTTCCTAAATACATACCGGGGGAAACGTCTTTGAAAAGGATTTTGAAAGGAGATCTGTATTTGTGTCACAACTTTGCAGTAGTCCCCACTGTGAGATAAGAACCTCTCAATGTTTTATTATATTTTGATATTTGTTGTGTTCTCAAGGATTAAGGCTTTGGATTTCCATTTCACTCAGATGGAAGCATCTTAGAGAGCTGTGGTTGCACATGTACTGTTAATAAGCTTTCCTTGGTCTAATTGCATTTCCTCATTTGCTTAGGCATACATTTTCCTAATGAATAAAAAAAAGGTTATAGTTCAGAACATCTCAATTTCTATTGAGTTTATGCTTAGTAAGTAAAAACGTGAGCGATGCCAGCTCCAAGGCTTCCTTCCCTAGTGGCTTGCCAGAATCTATATGTGACATTACTCTCTTGAGTGTTATGGAGGGACAATAGGATATGTCCTAATAAAATAATGAGCCACACATAACCTGTTCATTAAACCTGGAAGAACATCAAACCCAAGTGAAATTTCCTCTTAATGGCGAAACCTGTTCTGGACTTTTTTCCCCTGATGACGTTGCACTGTGTACGGCTGCACTGTGTTTTACATGTGTAGCTGCTTTATACTGAATTGGATCCTAAGTCCATCAAGGTCAGTGTGGTCTACTCATACTGGTCACATGAGCTGGGTTGAGCCAGAAGCAGAAGTGGTCTTGGAACAGTTACCTGACCCAACATTGTTGGGGCTTTCTGCCCAGGGAAAAACAAAGAAGGAGGAGGAGGAGTTGGTTTTTATATGCCGACTTTCTCTGCCACTTAAGGGAGAATCAAACTGGCTTACAATCACCTTCCCTTCCCCTCCCCACAACAGACACCCTGTGAGGTAGGTGGAGATGAGAGAGTGTGACTGTCCCTAGGTCACCCAGCTGGCTTCTTGTGTAGGAGTGGGGAAACAAATCCAGTTCACCAGATTAGCCTCCGCTGCTCATGTGGAGGAGTAGGGAATCAAACCCGGTTCTCCAGATCAGACTTCACCGCTCCAAACCACCTTTCTTAACCACTACACCACGGTGGCCATGTTCTAAACCACTACACCTAGAAAGGGCATGCGTGTTTTCTCATAATTTTTGGATGACCATATGACAATTTTTGATAAAATATTCTTGGAAAGTCCCTGTCAGCGAATTAGTAAAAATCCAACATGGGTTGGAGAATACTGATTGGTTTAGAAGAATCAACAGTTAAGATGGATAAAGTATAAAAATGAGGGGTCTCCAGCAGGGAATCAGTGAGAGAGGATACAAGCCTCTCTTCTTCATTCTCTTTTTCAAGTACCCACTGGAAATATCAACCTTACTGGAGGAAAAAGGCCTTTCCAACAAATAACCTCTTGAGTATTTTTGTGTGCGCTTTGCTGTCCTCTTCTGGTGGACTGATAAGATTACTTTTTCTTTCCTTCCATTACTGTTCTTTGCTAAATTACTGCTTTAATCTAGGTTAGGTGAATCTAGGTTAGACTGTATCCTCAGGGAATTTCTCTGGGCTGGGGTGCATTCCAGAAAATTTCTCATGTAATTAAAGGAAGGTAAAATTCTTGTTAAAGCTTATGCACCAATAAAATCCCATCCCATATCAGAGTTCAAGTGTCCAAGATCCTTTTTTCCTGGAAGGGCTACTCCCTGCATAAGATTTAAAATATCCCTCTCACAACACAGAAAATCTTGCAGGTTAACAGGTGGGATGGGATTAGCGTTGCCAACCTCCAAGTACTAGCTGGTGATCTCCCATTTTTACAACTGATCTCCAGCCCATAGAAATTAGTTCACCTGGAGAAAATGGCTGCTTTGGCAATTGGACTCTATGGCATTGAAGTCCCTCCCCTCCACAAACCTCAGGCTCTACCCTAAAAACCTCCCACCGGTAGCGAAGAGGGATCTGGCATCCCTTGATGGGATTTTCCACTTCCCCAGTGCTTTGCATGCCCTAGCTTGTAACCCTGAACATATGACAACTGTCACTATATTATATATTTTCTTCATTATAAATTAACAGACCAAGTTGAGCACAGATAAAAGTTTCAGTGCAGTTCTGTACTGACTATATCATGTTCATTGGCTGAGACACTTCAGTTAAAAACAACAGCACGTATTGTATAAAATTGTCCCTTCAAAAATGAGTACATTCTGAAAGCTCATAGACCTTGTTTATATCTTGGGTGTTTCAGAATTTTAAACTTTTATTTTATTTTATTTTTTGCTTAAGCACCAACTACACTTGAAAAATTTATTTCAAGATTAATTAAGGAAGATTAATTAACTAAGGTTCAGTATCCATTTCCAGTGTACAACTTCAGTTGGAGTTCGCAGGGCATTCTTCATCTACATGATGAAAAAAACTGGTAGGAGGTATGTAAATAACTCAGCCTCCGATTTGTGTTTAAATGCCTATAGATATTCATTATAAGTATATCTTGATTTTCCAGATTTATACAAGGACCAAACTGAATTATAGGGCAAGAGACAGAGGATAAGGTTGCATACATTTTTTCCCAAAAGTTAAAAGCACTATGGGGAACCCTGAATTAGATTGGGCTACAGTTTTGGGGTACAAGTTATTCTCTTTTTCCCCTGTACTAATTTACACCAACAGCTGTAATTTGCATTCATACATGTGGTTATAATAACCTCCAGAAAAGTGTTGAGAGGGGATGATTTAAATAAAAAACAGCATAGTGAATTGATTAATGCCTTCTCTCCAGTACCAATCTGATTTGGAGATCAGCACATGCCATGGTGTGTCTTTGATGTGAAATTTCAACTTAGAGGCTGATACAGCCACCACAGATTTCTGTGATAAAACAGTAAAGGTTCCCACAGTTCTGAATATATTACAATGTCCCATGGTGGGCTGAGTAAAAATGACAGAGAGAAAGGGGGTGGCATCTTGAAGGCCATACCGTTGCCAGTGTATTCAGGAAGACACACTTCCTAGTTACATGTCCATACAATATAGGCTCCTTTCCAATCTGGCTCAAATTCACTACAGGAAAGACTAAGCATAAGAAAGAAACCTTCCTTGTACCGTCTATCACTCCAGCCAGCGTGGGTTAGTGGTTGAGAGCAGTGGACTCTAATCTGGAGAACCGGGTTTGATTCCCCACTTCTCCACATGAGCGGCAGACTAAACTGGTGAACCAGGTTGGTTTCCCCACTCCTACACATGAAGCCAGCTGGTTGACCTTGGGCTAGTCACAGTTCTCTCCGCCCCACCTACTTCACAAGGTGTCTGTTGCGGGGAGAGGAAGGGAAGGAGATTGTAAACCGGTTTAATTATCCTTAAAAGGTAGAGATAATCGGCATATAAAAACCAACTCTTCTTCCTCTATTCTACACCCACACAAACAGTAATTAATGGATTGATAGATAACATGGCAAGGGTCTTCAGCAAGTATGGAAGAAGCACTGAGAAATGGAATGTGGTGAAATCAGATATTCCTCTTTATTGAGAGGAACAGCTAACACACTTAATCAGTTGTGATAATATTAAGCACAGAACAACCATGCCAAGTGTTGGAGTGCCCATATTACGACGTCAGTATTCTGGTATTCCAGGTCCCCACTGTGTCAAATAAGCAGAGCAACAGGGGGAGAAAGAGGTTTACCATGGCTTCTCTGAACAAGTTCCAAGCAGAGATCCAAATTCTCAGCAAAAGGCCCCAATAATCTAAAAGGGTAAATCAAGGGAAAGGCTAGATGCACATCTTGCTGTGGCAGATGGCAGCTTCTGCTGCACAGATATTGAGGGGGCTGGAGATGGTTAGAAATGTTCCTTGGGAACCGATTGTGACGTCTGTTACAGGGCTTGGAACTTGAATGACAAACAAAATATTCCTTGACTCTGGGTTTGGACAGGAGCTAACCAGTTAAGCTAACCGATAATCTCTTTAATTTGTAGCAGGTGAAAAGGACAGAATTGCCAGGTAGTGGTACATTTCCTATGAAGAAAGGAAGGTGAAGTCTCAGCTTGAAGAAGATGTGTTGGAATCAGGCTTAGTTATTGCACTGCGCTGGGGTTGTCAGAAGTTGTTTTCAACTGACCACTATTGGGTCATGTGAGGGGAAAATGTTTTTGCTGAAGTTACTAATATATGGCTAAAATGGTATGACAACAAGATCCTTTGTGCTAAAGGTAATTGAGAGGTCCTGATTAATTATGGGATTAGGCATGAAAGAGAGGTTGATTTTGTTCTCTGAATGCCTTTGTCTCCCATGGAGTCTGATGAGATAAAGGTGTATGTGTGTCTAGATATGCCTCTTGAGAGCCAGTGTAGTGGTTAAGAGCGGTGGACTCTAATTTGGAGAATCAGGTTTGTTTCCCCACTCCTCCACATGCAGCCTGTTGGGTGACCTTGGGCTAGTCACAGTTCTCTTAGAGCTCTCTCGGCCTCATCTACCTCACAAGGTGCCTGGGGGTGGGGAAGGTGATTGTAAGCCGCATTGAGACTCCTTTCAGTAGAGAAAAGTGGGGTATAAAAACCTTCTTTTCTCTTTTTCTGCTGCCTTTCAGCCATTGTTCTGGGGATGGCTGCAAACTCCCTTTGGTGTGTGGTTTGCCAGGCAGTGTCTGGCAACCAGCAGGAGGACTGTGGGTGGGGAGTATGGGGAAGCCACAACATTCGCTATGACATCACGTTACTGTCAATAAAAAAACCAGGAAGTGACATAGGTAGCTCTAGGAATTCCCTGAAACTCTACAGTAAAACCATAGAGTTTCAGGCAGTCCTTAGAGCTACCCTATGCCACTTCCACTATTTTACCGGAAGTTATGTAACACCACAGCCATCATTACAGGGGATCCCCTGCCACAAGCAGGAACTTAGTAGTTCTATTTGGGGTCCAATGGGCCTGGCAGAGAATGATAAGTTCGGTGCCAAATGAAAAAGGCCATCCAATATGGAGTACTAATGGCAACATTTTGACTTCTGAATAAAGGATCCTCTCCATTGCAGTCCAAGGACAGTCATCATAGTAATTAAGGATGTGCAGAAATGTGGGCCTTGGTACCTCTTTAAATTTGGTACACCTATAAATTACTGACACACCACAAGTTAATGGGCCTCTATTTCATTTCTAATTATGAAGACTTCGTGTTACCAACTATATATTTTGAACTGAAGAATTTTCTGTAAATCGCTTCCTTGCACCCCTCTGAGATCAGTACATCTCTTCTATGATGCATGGATAGGTTTGGTTTTAATTAGTGACAGAGCTGGTCTGGCTGCACCTGACTTCTCTTTAATTCTAGGTTAACTAGGAGAAATTCTAAAATAGTTTTTAGAACTGGAGCATGTGCTGTTTGCTGCAGCTTGGATTCTGCAGGAAATCTCACAGAAGGTGTTGGGTAAACATAGCTTTCCTTCCCCTTCCTCCAGCAGCCTTTTCTTGAAAATTCTCTTTGAAGGTCATTGGAGTTTCATGAATAAAATCCCCAACAGTAGAAGATTCTGCAGTGAGGAGAAGGGACCGTGTGAAATCGCCAAGCCTCTTCCACCGGTGCACACCCCTAAACCCTGCAGGAAGGCAAACAAAATGGGTCATTAGTGGTAATTGGGTTATTTAAAACAGTCATTAGAGGATCACCACCCAGATTTATACAAATAGTATAAATGTAATAAAAGATGTTTGGCGCAGAGTGGTAAGCTGTAGTACTGCAGTTGAAGCTCTGCTCACAACCTGAGTTCGATCCTGACAGTAGTCGATCTCAAATAGCCGGTTCAGGGTTGACTCAGCCTTCCATACTTCCCGAGGTTGGTAAAATGAGTATCCAGCTTGCTGAGGGTAAAGTATAGATGACTGGGGAAGGCAATGGCAAACCACCTTGTAAACATAGTCTGCCTAATTCACAGTGGGTAGCCGTGTTAGTCTGTCTGCAGTAGTAGAAAAGGGCAAGAGTCCAGTAGCACCTTAAAGTCTAACAAAAATATTTTCTGGTAGGGTATGAGCTACCAGACACTAAGCATAGGGTATCTGAAGAAGTGAGCTGTGGCTCACGAAAGCTCATACCCTATCAGAAGATATTTTTGTTAGTCTTTAGGGTGCTACTGGACTCTTGCCCTTTTCTACCATAGTCTGCCTAGTAAACATTGTGATGTGATGTCACTCCAAGGGTCAGTAATGACCCTTTGCTTGCACAGGGGACTATATTACCTTTTTACCAATGTGCACATGCTCATTGATAATGCAGATGGGAAAACAATGCAAGTGAATTGAAGGAAGTTAAAACTATGACAAACTGTGCATATGCAGCATCCTGAATGAAATTCAGAACAATGGATGATGCCTAATCAGTTGGTTCCACCTTGGAAAGAAGACTATATTGTTTTGAATTGTAACATATAGATTGAAATTCAGATGAGGAAATTATCCAGTCACTTTCAAATCTCTTTGTTGCTGAAAGTTTGGTTGTCTCGCCGGCCCGCACACTAAGCATAGGGTATGCAGTCAGATGGTAACTAATGACATTCAGACTAAGTACTAAGCATATAGTTATTATAGTTAATGTTAAAGGTAATGCTAACATCCTTCAGAAATAATAAGAGAAGGTCTTTAATCCTCAGTATTTAGGCAACTCATGCCATTTCAGTTCAGCGAGGGCAAAGGAAAGGGGAGAAAATGAGTTAGCAGATAATGTGACACACATAAGAGTAT
This sequence comes from Euleptes europaea, assembly GCF_029931775.1. NCBI lineage: Eukaryota > Metazoa > Chordata > Lepidosauria > Squamata > Sphaerodactylidae > Euleptes > Euleptes europaea. Next base: position 45,912,497 of record NC_079312.1, on the reverse strand, counting down.
TCCCATTGTATTAGATATTGTTTTTAATCCCACCCTTCCTCAAGGAGCTCAGGGCAGCATATGTGGTGCCACCCACTGTACCTTCCCAACATCCTTGTGAGGTAAATTAAGTAGGCAGAGATGTTATGTACAGTGCCATCCTAAGCAGGACTACTCAGAAGCCTACTGAAATCTACCCAACAGGGCTTACTCCAGAAAAGTGTTCTTCGGATTGAACTGAAAATTTATCCCTTTGTTTTCTGCTGGAGTTCCTTGAATATTCATTCAATAGGCACCTCCCCCCCCCAAAAAAAAATAATACTTGTGCCACACCTTCTAATGAGAAACAAGCGGGGGGGAGCAGGGCCACAGCTGAAGAGACTCGTATCCAGATCAAGAGCAATATGGAGACAAATTTAGCCAACTTGTTTTTTTCCCCCAGTTTCTTTCTGAAAAGAGTTTCTACAAGTCTTCCAAACCCTATTACTCAAGGTCACCGTCTCCTTGCCGTAATTCCTTCACCAAGAATGCAGTGCCTATTAGCATTGAGTAAAGATGTAGCGAGAACAATTAAAGCAACTGTGAAGAGACCCAGGCAGCCTGCGTTGGGGATATTGTCTCCAGTAGGGATAGCCCTCAGAAGTGCCTTCAAAATATTCAACCACGTGGATCTTTACAGGCCTCTCGACAGAAGCAGTTCAATTATTCATTCAGAACAGAAACTGTTTTATTATGTGTCTTGCAGTTTGAATGGTTGGAGTGGAGTTGTACCCTCACTGAGGAGCTGGTACTCGCATTTAGACTTTAGCATTTCCTGCCGAGTAGTAAAATAGTTGCCAACACCAGCTGGGTGAGACAAGAATATCATTAGCACTTTTTTTTGTTCTCTTTTTTTTATCTTCAAGGTTACTCAGAATCAAAGTTGCTGGAGCTAGAAGTGAGAAAAAAGGCAAAGTACCGGAAGGGAATTTATTTGTTTTGTGGCTTTGTCTTTTCACATTGATTTTAACGTTCTAGTGCTCGATATTCTTCATGAGAAATAACAGGTGCAGTAGGCAGGGAGAATTGCAGGGAAGAAATCATTACTCCACGTTTAAAACAGTCTTGTGTAACTCACTATCACTCTCACTCCCTCCTGAGCCAGTGCTGCTATAAAGTTACAGCACAGCTAGAATAAACCTAGAACATGCACCAAAAGTACTAAATTTTTAACTTTAGGGCAAGTCTTCATGTTACAAAGTCCTTCTGTTTGCTGGGGGAACGACACAACGACTTTGTATCGAAGTGTGCAATGGGAATTTTGTGCCTCCCAGACATTCACTTTGTAATGTGAAGATTGGCCCCTAGTCAGATATTCTTCAAGAACTCAACACTTGTTTGGTTTGTGATTGCAGCCTTTTCTGTCAACCTCCAAGCTTTGATCCTATGTATGTGTAAAGAGAGTTTAATGGCTTCTTTCGCTGCAATCTGGTACCTTGAAAAGTGGCATTCACAGCATTCACACCTTTCTACCAAATGAACCATGAGGCAGTATTGGTTAGGACGTAAATGTTGCGGTCAGGGGAACAGCAGCAGTGTAGCTCCTTATACAAATGCCCTTCCCAAGTAGGCATTTGCTGGGTCTGACCCATTCACCTTCCTGTGGGATTAATCAGTCACTTTTAAAGGGCTAAGCAGGGTTTTTTTAGGTTCCCCAAATTGACTGGTGGGAGGACCTTTTTTGCACCTGCTTTGTGATGCCACTAAAAGGGGGGGTGTTAAAAATATAGGCCTAGTCTTTGATTGGTTAAGCCATAACTAGCTTGGCAGGGATGGGGTGGGTTGCTCACAATAGGTAGAGATCAGCAGCAAGTACCCTTAGACATGAGGCGTGATGGAGAGCGTGTCCTGAATAGCCCCTCGCTGGCTTTATGGTGGGATAGGGCTTGGGAAGGAGTGCCCTTGGTGCCGAGTAACATTTTTCCGAACCTGGTAGTGGCCTTGCAGAGCATCGGAGGAGGAGTGTGGGGCTGGGCCCCTCTTGACACATTATATGCAGGCAAGCATAAACAAAGCCAACAGAAGCCACTGTCCGAGTTTGGAGGCAAGATGGCTTTTCCAAACAAAAGGAAGTCATTAGCATATGTCTGACTACCACAGCCTACCCAATCAAATATTAACATATGTAATAGTGATGACATAGATCTGCTATTTTTAACTGACGTTGTCTCGTGTCCTTATTTGGGGGTCTCTGGGCAAATGCAGGACACCAGATCAATCATACTGCATAAATTCAAAGTCTAAACTTCCTCTTGATCCTTAAGATATCATTTCCACACATTTCTTTTTTCAAGGTCTTTACCATGCTTTACCTGCTGTTTTAGTTCCTTCATTAGTTGCTGTTTAAGTTGCTTTAGGGAAGCTTCTGTGGGTAGTTATTCCCCTGTCCCTTAATGGAATTTCTTCAGGCTAAAGCAGAGAAGGCAGGATCAAAGTTGTGGTTGACCTGACAAATTGCAGCACCATGCTGATCTTCTCCCTTCAAGTATTGTTCTGCTAACTGGGACGGTGGGCCAGTTCGAAGAAGAAGAAGACTACGAGGATTTTAGATGCCGACTTTCTCTACCACTTAACGGAGATTCAAACTGGCTTACAATCACCTTCCCTTCCCCACAACAGACACCCTGTGAGATAGGTGGGGCTCAGAGAGAGTGACTTGCCCAAGGTCACACAGCTGCCTGTGGGGAAATAAATCCAGTTCACCAGATTAGCCTCCACCACTCATGTGGAGGAGCAGGGAATCAAGCCCGGTTCTCCAGATGAGAGTCCACTGCTCCAAACCATTGCTGTTAACCACTACACCATGCTGGCTCTCTGTTGATGCTCTGGCATGTAAATACAGTCAGGTCAATCTTCGCCCCTATCCAGCTACCAGGCTCTGGCAGTTCAGATGGATATACCCTGTTAGCCTAATTGCTCGGTTATGAATAATTTGGGGAAATTAGCATTCAATAACCGGCAGTGGGCATAACCTGGGATCGTTTAACCAACGTTTACGGGAGTCCAATCCGAGATTCAATAGGAAAGACAAAGGCAAATGGGTTCAGTTTAAAGGTTTTTACTTGATCAATTGGTTATGTTCACAAGTATACATATATCATATACACAACATTCATACAGAGTCTAAGAGCAAAAGGGAGGAGGAGAGAGATGGTAGCCAATGTGGCAGGAGGTGATGATGGGCGATATGGTACCTGTCCTGAAGAGGAGATGATCTGAGTTCCGTGAACTAAAACACTGGGGTAAACGGGGACAGAGTGGAGGGGTTCCCAGGGAGGGAAAGAGTGGGGGCGGGCTGCGCAGAGCCCGACTAGCAGAGTAACGGCAAAGATGCCAAGGGAAGACCTAAGGTAACGTATGGATCTTGGGGTCCCCAGTTATACTATTTTCCGAGGGGGAGGGGGATGGGATTACCCTCGCGGTTCCCAAACTAAGACAAAAGGTGACAAAAGGATTAACGATTGGCTACTGGGGTGGGGAGGTATGATAATTTGGTAGACTATACTGTCTCCATTGGTTTGCGCAATCCTGGGGGAATCAGGAATCTCTCGTTGATGGGCTTTGCTGCTCATACACGGGTTGCACATCGCGATGTCCGGGAAAGCATTCCTTTGCATAGCTGGAGGAATGGTGTTTGTTTGTTTGTCTTAACGTCTCTTAATGCTTAGCTGATTAAATCGATCAGCACGGGGGGGGGAGCGCTGCCGGTGGTTGCGTGCTGTCAGCTCCCTGCAATATGGCTTCCACTGGAACGGGGGCACTGCAAGCGGTGGACTCCCTCTGGTTTGCTGGAGGGTTGACCTGGCCTCCACTCCTTGACTGCCGGCTTGCGGGATGACAGCGCTCCTCTCCAAGTGGCTTCAGGCTTGCCGCTTGCTCTGGAGAGGTGGGGGCACGCATTGGGGTTGCCATGACCAGTCCGGGATACAAGCAGTCCATATCGTAACAACCCGTGGTCAAGACTGCCCTCAAATCTCTTGGAAAACTATTGTATGTACACAGCTGTGTCTATCAAGCCACTCATTCTTCTCTAAATCCTTAAAAATCCTCCTTATCTGAATTAGGTCACCATATATTTTCTCATAACCGTGTGCCTTCATGTGCTCTGAAATCTGGGGGCCTGAGCTAAATTGATATCTTTTTATTGTTGTTGATGATGTAACTTTTCCTCAGTGGTGCGGAATCAAAAGACCGATGTTCTCGCCTAGCTAAAACAAACTTAGGCGGCACTTTCTTTCTCTCTGTTTGAAACTGATCAAATCAGGATCCTGAAAAGAGTTCTTTTTTCATGATTACAAGTGTTTTGAGCCCTAGTGGCTAGCAGTTTTAACACTGCAAGCAAAATATTAGTTTTTGGTCTGTAGTGCGTTTATAGCCCAGGGTGCCTGAAACAAGCTTATTTGAAGGATTCTGTTTATGTGAAAGAAATTGCTATGATCAATCACTGGGTAGTGTGGGATCAAAGAAAATGCTGAATTAAGAATTGTTTTCCAGTGCACCTGTTCACTGAAGACAAGGAACAAATGCAAGTAAGGTGCAATAAATATTCTGAAAGGGAGTATCCATTCAAGGCTATTTTTATTCCACATCTAATGGGAAGATGCATGTTTCTGGGAGATCTTCCCCTCCCCGATGCAGTCTGTGTCATGATGTGGTTCCTACAGGAAATGTAAGCTATGTGCAGCCTTGAATTGGACCTTTGCTTATTCTTGACAATGCCAAAGCATGTAATGCCACACGGGATTTGCTTCTGCTGTGCATAGCCTGACCCTGATCATACAGAAATACAGCAGGCTGATTTTTATCGCTGGCACCAGCATTTCCTCTGATCCCACAGCTTGCATGTTCTTCCCTTAGTGGTTAATGTGATGTATAAAAGCCTCTGCACCCTGCTGCTACTGTCTCTCAAATGAGTAGACCCACTGCTGAAACAATCTGTTCCCAGGTGATAGGAGAGGACTTGGGGAATTCTGATTGAGAGAGGGGAGAACAAGCTTGAATGAGAGATGTCTCGCCATGGATAGGGATTGAAGAATGTTTCCTGTTTCATTTCTTTTTATATCAATTTATATTTTTGTCATCTCTTTGCTTTTTGCTCTTAATTTTTTTTTTTTTTTTGCTCTGGAGAGCTAGCGTGGTGTAGTGGTTAGGAACGGTGGACTCTGGCGAACTGGGTTTGATTCCCCACTCCTCTACATGAGTGGGGGGCTTTCTAATCTGGTGAACCAGGTTGGTTTCCCCACTCCTACACATGAAACCAGCTGGGTGACCTGGGACTAGTCACAGTTCTCTTCAAGCTCTCTCAGCTCCACCTACACCACAAGGTGTTTGTTGTGTGGAGAAGAAAGGAAGGTGATTGTAAACTAGTTTGAGACCTTTTAAAGGTAGAAAATTGGGGTATAAAAACCAACTCTTCTTCTTTTTGATTAGTTTGACAGATTATTTTATTTATTATTGAGGTAACTTTCCATTTATTCCTAATTTCTTCTTCCTGTACAAATTTTACTAATTTGTAATTCATAAGAGGACCCATCCTCTTATCCCCTGACTGCTAAGCTTATTCATGAGTCTTTGGTGAGTCACCTTGTTGAAAGCCTTTTTGACACCCAAGTAAATAATACCTACCGGATCACCATTATCTACATGCTTGTTTACATTCACAAAAACTCTAAAAGGTTGGTGAGGGAGGACTTCCCTTTGCAGAACCCATGCTGATTTTCTCTCAGTAAGTTTTCTTCCTCTATGTGATAAAGTTAATAACAACTGCTACTAATTTACCTGGGACAGTTATTCGGCTAACTGGCCTTTAATTTCCTGGTTCCCCTGTGGATCAATTTGGGGGGAAAATGATGTAATGTTTCTGATCTCTAGTCTTCTGGTACAGTGGATGATTTTAGTGACAAGTTACATATGTTGGTTAGTAGATCAACATCTGGGAAGGCAGCATGGTATAACAGATCTTGTCAGATCTCAGAAGCTAAGTAGGGTCAGTATTTGTAAGGGAGACCTCCAACGAAGACTCTGCAGAGGCAAGAAACAGCAAACCACCTCTTCTTCTCACTTGCGTTGAGAGCCCCTTGCTGGGGTCTCCAGAAGTCAGCTGTGACTTGGCGGTACTATACACATAGAGAGAGATCAACATCTGAGTTCCTTAAGAACCCTTGGGCATATGCCGTCTGGATGTGAAGACTTACCGGTTTTTAATTTGTCCAATAGTCATAGACACCCTTCTTGAAAATAGTGGCTCTGGCGGGGTGCATGTCCCGCATTTTCCACAATAATCTCAGATACAAATAACTCCAGTTTTTCTGCTGTCTCCCCATTATTCTTTTGTCATCTAATGGCCCAACTGCCTCTCTAGCTGGTTTCCTGCTCCTGGTATATTTAAAGGAATGCTTATGGATTGTTCTGATATTTTTAGCAATCTACTCCTCAAATGCTTCCCCCCTTGTCTAATTGTTGTTGCCTTCTTTTATGATTTCTTGTGCTCACTTCTATTTGATGTGGTAAACTTTTCACTTTTTAAAAGAAACTGTTTTGCCTTTTATGGTTTTCTTGACTTAGGTCATTATCTGCACAGAAGTCCTTTTAGACTTGGTGGTAGCTTTCCTGACTTGAGGTATGCATTCTCTCTGGGGTTCAGTTAGTTTAGTTTTAAGTAGCTTCCAAGCATCATGCAGGTTTTTGACTCTCTTGAGTTTCCCTTTCAGTTTTCTTCTAACTAATCCCCTCAGTTCTGTAAAGTTCCCTCTTTTGAAGTCAAATGTGATTGTTTTGGACTTCAGGAACAACTTTTCATTGACATGAATTATGAACTTAACAGCATGGTGGTCACTGTTCTTAGCTGGTGCAGCATCATCGACATCTTGCACTGAGTCTCAAGCCCCGCTCAGAACCATGTCCAAGATCACGAACCCTCTGTTCAGCTCCGTGACCAACTGTTTTAGTACACAGTCATTTTTTTTCAATGTCTAGGAACTTCATTTGTATAGCATTACTGGAATATGCATCCACCCAGTCAAAATGAAGGTAGTTGAAGTCACCAAGCATGACAACATTTTTTCTGTTTAGCCATCTTGAGATCATCCCCAAGGGTTAATACACACCCACTATTAAAGAACCCATGGGGCCTGATATTTCCACTCATAGCAATTGTGGGGGGAAGTTTGTTCCCCATATGTTTTCTAGTGTGTTTGATGGGCAGCCCATTCCTGAACCTTTGGCGTGGCTGCAGTGTTGCCGGGGTACCCCCAAAGCCATTCCCAGCTGCTGAAAGGCTTAAAAAAACCTTTTGAATGCTTTTTTTTTTAATGGGGCATTTTGCCCCGTTGAGAACAGCAAGGCTGCGCCAGCAAAAAGCTGGTGCAGCAATGCTGTTCTCCCCGTTGGCATACCCAGGGCGAAAGGGGACATGAAGCTGCCTACTGGCAGCTCCGCCCCCCCGGCATGCCCTGGGAACGCCCCCCAGGACACCCAGCGTGGGGCTTTGTGCTGGTGGGATGCTGGCGGAAGGCCCAGCTGCCATGGCAGCACCAGGAGACTGGTGTCCAGGTTCCCCCGCCGGTGTCTGTGCCAACCTGGACACTTTCCCCTTTCCAGCAGTCCTCGCTTCACTCTGCCCTTTGGTTTCTGCCCATGGCCCTCCTTTGCCAGTCTAGTCTCACTCCCAAGTTATATGGGAATATCAGCATCCCTGCTTTTCTGTCTGTGTAAATGGCTGAAGGGTGCCTGGAACTCATGGTTGTAATTTTCATGTTTCATGTTTATCCAGCCAGCATAGTTCTAAGAAGTTCTTCTGTTAGCTTAAAGTCTGTACAATATAACAAAAAAAGTAATCTATTCCTGTATAAAAACCAACTAACAAAAATATTCATCCTAGAAGTAGCAATAAAATGCATCACAACCAATTTCAAGCAGATGATAAATCTGAAAATTGGAATCATTCAAGTACCTCAATGCCTATTGAAATAAAATACATTTCAGATAAAGTTTGAACTTTTCATGGGGAATGTCTTTGGGAATGCTGTTCCATAACAAAGAATTATTGTGACCATTCCATTTTGAACAGCCAGCAATCTAGTTTTTTTTAGGGAAACCCTTTTTTTAAGAACATGAAATAAATGTTATAGGGCCTGAATATGGGCAATGAATGCCAAATTTCAGTATATTTGATTAGGTATGTAGTATAAAGTAGAATTCCCAGCATTAATGACATGGAACAGTTTGCCCCGGCTCACTGTAATTTCAAGGAGGCATGAGGCTCATTGGATACCAAAAGTACTGGCAGCCACTAAGGAGGTGTGGCTGTTCATCTTATATTGTGGCCACACCTCCTCAGAGGTGCTGCTGGCTTCTGCCTACTTGCTAGGGTTGCCAACCTCCAGGTACTAGCTGGAGTTCTCCTGCTATTACAACTGATCTCAAGCCGATAGAGATCAGTTCACCTGGAGAAAACGGCCACTTTGGCAATTGGACTCTATGGCATGAAGTCCCTCCCCTCCCCAAACCCTGCCCTCCTCAGACTCCACCCCAAAAATCTCCAGGTATTTCCCAACCTGGAGCTGGCAACCCTAATTATGATGCGAATTCTTAAGGTGCAGTTTGTCACCCTGCTGGCTCATGGAATCAGTGTCTAATTCCTAAAACTAATCCCATTTTAAAACCATGGAGCTTATCACTGGGGCAGTGCATTGGAATTCAAGAATACTAATAAGAGGAAGTAGTTATAAAGCTACAAGTTAATGACACAGGATGATGATAATTATCAAGTCATATTTATGAAGTTCCTTGAGAAAAAATCCATATATTTTATATCTATGTGTTATAGAATTGCTTGTGTTAATAAGAACAGGCTCTGTCTGCATGCTTCAATCCAAAAAATAAATAAATGACTGGACAATAAGAAAAGTGGAAGGGATATGAAAAGGGAAGAGATAAGGCAGTATAAATAATTTCATGGAAGGAGCTACGAAGGGGAGTTAGTTCCAGATAAAAGAAGAAGAAGAAGAGAATGAACTGAGAGATGAAACAGAAAAATGTGACCTGACCTTTAGTCAAGAGATCAGTAGAACACAGACCACAAATGGGCAAAGACACAAAATGAAAAGACGATAGATAAGAAAGGGGCAAAGAATGAAGAGATTTTCAAGTTTAAAAAAAGCAATAAGTTCAGCGAGATTCAATAAGAAAATGAAAGGTACTTGAGAAACTCTGATGGGAAGATAGGAGAGGAAAAAGAATTACCATCATTAGAGATGGAAAAGAAGTGCTAAGATAAGTGAGAAGAAATCAAGAAAGAATCAACAAATCCCCAAATTTCAGTATGGTCACTAAATGCACACCTAGCTATTTCCCATGTTTTCAGAACTTCAACGTATTTTAAAACATCATATGTGAAAAAGAATGTTGGTGATTCTAAAATATCAAGGTAGCATACGGAAGATGCAGTTCTATGAATGACTTTGACTAGAGTGCTCAGAATGCCCCGCTCTTCTGGAAGCACTGTGTGCCTTTGTGTCAAAGGCTGCAAACTTCATGACAGAAATTGGGTCCTTCCAACCAACCTTCCTAGCTCCATTAAGTAACATGAAACACAAAAGGCAAAACCAATTCATTTAATGGAGGATCAAGCAGATTTCAGGCCTAGTTGTCACTGACTACCATGGTTCAGATCCACTGGAAGATTTTTGTATGTGCTAGGATTTTTGTATGTGCTAGGGTCCAGTGAAGGTGTGAAAGACTCTCATACTAACCTCTTGTGCTAAGTTAATCAGAGCTAAACAGAACACATCCTGAACTGTTTTTTCCAGTTGTGCAAGAAACCTTTGGGCCTAGTTATGGGATGGTAACCAGGGTCTTGGTCAGAGGGAGTGTGACTCCGTTGATCTCTCCTAGATCTCTCAATGGCTTCTGATAGCATCAATCATAGTATCTTTCTGGGCTGCCTTTCAGGCTTGGACAGGAAGGCATCATTTTGTGGTGGTTCTGGTCTTCCCTCAAGGGTAGGTTTCAGAAGGTGGTTCTGGGGGACTGCTGCTCAGCCCCATGGCTTTTGGCATCCCATGAGACTCTATCTTGTCCTTTATGCTTTTCAGCGTCTACATGAAACTGCTATATGAGGTCATCTGGAGATGTGAGTTAGGTTGTCGCCAATATGCATTGCAGATGACATTCAGCTCTATCTCACACTTCCAGGTGATCCCAGGGAAGTTGTAAAAATATGCACTGTTGCCTGGAGTCATTTCTGGAGTGGATGCAAACTAGCAAACTTCAGCGTGAGCTGAAGATCTAACACAGGACTTAAGGTGTCACCCATTCTGGATGGAGTTGAAGAAACAGATCCATAGCCTAGGGGTGCTCTTTGACCCGGACCTACTGTGGGATAAGTAGGTGGCAGATGTGCCCAAGAGTTTTATGAGTTTCAGCTGGTTAGCCAGCAGTTGCCTTTCCTGGGCAGAAAAGATTTGGCCACTGTGGTGCATGTTCTAGTTACTTCAAGATTAAATTACTGTAATGCATTCTATACAGGCTGCCCATGAAAAGTGTTTGGAAAGTTCAATTGGTGCAGAATGCTGCAGCCAGGATGTTGACTGGCATAGGTTGCAGAGACCATATCACTTCAGTCATACTTCATCTACCATGGCTACCAATCTGTTTCCAGGCACAATTGAAGGTATTGGTTGTAGTATCATGAACAACAGGACACCCCAGTTTCTGTTCAACTTATGTAGCTCTCTGACTCTCTCTCTGGCTTGGCCATCTTTAGTTGGCCTCTCAGTCAGCTACCTCAGCAACCCATTTGCATACAGGAGCCCTGCAGGGCCAAAACTAAAGGACATGCAAAGCAGAAACTCCCCCCCTAGAAGCTTCTTGTATACATTACAACATTGGTGTTGACCTTTAAACCCTACATGGCTTGGGACCAGCATAACCAAAGGACCATCTACTGCTTTATGAACTTACTAAACCACTACAATCATATTCTGAGGCCCTGTGTTGGAAGCTCCCACATCCTGAAATTAGTTGTGTTGCAACCCAGGAAAGGGCCTTCTCAGTTATGGCACCAAACTATGGGACTGCCTCCCCAGAGAGACTTATCTATCCCCTTCAATTGCCATCTTCTGCCAGTGGGTGAAGACCTTTTTCTTGGTTTATCTGGCATTCCCTCAGTGATCGATCCTTCCTGCCCTATGTTTTAATTGTTGCTTTTTATATGTGTACTCTATTATACTGTATGTATATTTTAGCTTGGTTTTAATTGTTTTAATGATGTGTGGGGTTAGTTTTAATTGTTTTAAGATGTGTTTTTATTATATATGTTTTTAATCTTTTAACTGCCTTGGTGGCCATGATCAGGGCAGAAAGGCTGGGAATATATTTTCTAAATAAATGTTGCATGTGTATGTCATTGCAAATAGGCGCAAACTAGGATGGAAGCAGGAAAATGTTGTGCAAGATCCTGCATAAGCTAAACTACTAAGTCCATTTATGTTTTCATTTATGCATCGCTGAATCCAAGCCTAGGGTCTACAGACTTCCAGCGGTAAAAGAGTATGTGTTTTTTAAACTTCCTGAATGTTTCCCATTGTAATGTAACTTTTTTCTAATTGCATATTGAGAATGTATCCTTAGAATGGGGGAACAAATAACTGAAGAACCCAGCTCCCCATTGCCAATTCATTGTTTCTCTGGTTGCCTGTGTCTATCATTCGCATGTTACAATGTCCAAATGGCAGATATGTCACCACTGCAAGTATTTTTGATCAGAAGTATTCCTAGAATTCTGTGTAGCACTTTTATTCTGTACCATTGGATTGAATGTCTGGACATGCCACAAGCACCCTTATAAGAATATTCCATAAGGAAAGTCCTCTCAAATTCTGAATAAGCACAGCTACAGTATGAAATACAAGTATGCTCTAAGGTTTCCTTGCAGCTGTATGCCTCAATTGCTAGTAATGCTTTCAACATTTTCATATCTCACCATTTCCATTCTGATTTTACTTCTCTCTTATGCATATTGAATACAGGATTCTTCATTTTGCACTAACTTCTGTTGTCTCCAGCACCATTCCCAAATAAATACACCAGGACACCCCACACTTCGACTTAACTAATTTAAAGGGCTGATCTATAGCATAAGTTATAAGCTTATATTAAGGACAGGCCACTGCCATAGCTACCATCATTTGGGCAACTGCACCCTGGCTCCTAATGTGGTAGCAATAATTTGCTTTCTTTGTTTATCCTCATGTGCCCAGAGGTGCCAAGCCTCACCCTCTTCTCCAAACCTGCTACACAGCCAACTAAGGGTTTGGTTGATGGTGTTCAGCACAAAGGGCATTTCCTGTCAACCCAACCCGCTATGGAATGAGTGAGAGGCTGTTACTGCATGTTACAGCTTTTCGTCACTGCATGAAGCCTCAGGGTGCTCATGGATACACCCTCTCTGTCATGAGCAACTTGGCCTATTCCTGCCATCCCCAAAACCTCCACTCCATCACTAGGATACAGCCATAGTGAGGAGATGCCAGCATAAAGGCAAAAACAGGTCTTGCCACAAAAGCAAAAAGATTTTTTATTTGTATAAAACGAAACAGACATCTTTCTGATTTCACAAACGGTTTGATGAAAGCACTCAAAAGGACAAGAATTGACCAGATGACATAATTAATAGGCTGTAGGATAACTGGTAAATTAAACATTTGAGAATATTGCCTGAACCCAATTACATAATTTAGTGACCACTTAAATGAAGGTAATCTATTGAAAGGGAAATCTATCTTCTTGTTCTGTGTGTGTATTTTCACCGTTCTCTTTCACATGTACTGGGTTGGTGGCAGTAAGGTCAAAGTAGTTTAGCAATTTGCTAGCTCCTGTCAAGCAGATACATTAGTGAACCTTGATCTGTGTGAAATATAAATTGAGAGAACATTTGCCAGTGTTCTACATTATAATGAGAAAAGGTCTCAGATCTCTCATTTTGTTTGATGCTGTTAGTGGTCTAGTATTTGCTTTCTGCAAATAGTATTTTCTCTGGCAATTGAACATTCTCGATGTGGGTAATCTCCTTCCCAAAATCTGACATGCTCTGTCAAGTCTAGATGATATGATATTCCTCTTCAAAAATGTCAGCTCCCACAAGCCAGGATTTGGGGAGGGGTGTAACTGCCAATGAATTAAGCGATGTGAGTAACTGCAAATGTATTAAGCTATGTGAGTAGCTTAATGGATTGATTGCAGATTGAAAACAAAATGCAGATTAATTGATTAATTGGAAGGACCAGCTGGGATCTGAACTGCTGCTACAAGGATCCCAATTCCCATTTTGTGGCAATCTGTTCTTCTTCAGGGTTACATTAGACCCAGCTTCTGGAGCGGTGAAGAAGACACAGTCTTCACGTCAGTACAATCCTGTTGCTCCTCAGAGAGCAAGCCTGTCTTGAATCTCGAAAGCTTATACGCTGGAAATATTGTTGGTCTCTAAGATGGTACTAGACTTGAATCTTTATCGTCTACTGCAGACTAGTACAGCTACCCTTCTAAAACAAACTTCAAGCCTTCCTTTAATAGAATATAGAGAACAGAAAACCAGCTCTGTCCTATTGTTACGTAGCTTTCTTGCTGTCACAGAGGGTTTCACTGTGGGTTCCCCGCACCTTGGTAGCCAGAATTCAATTGTGGTTCAAAGACTGAATTCTTATCTTCTAAACCAGCACCAAAGGAAGAGCAGCTTCACAACCAGGGTGCCTTTGGGTGATCACCAAATCTACCCTATCACTTTACTACTTGCACTGCTATAATTGGCTGTGACCATGGATCACAGAATAATAAATTAATATTAATTGTATTTTATTTTATTACTTTCCATTATACATTCCCTTAACTGCATAACTTTTTGACCCTTAGATTCCAGAATGCAGGGAAAAGTATAACCTCCATGTGTTGCAATGAAGAAACACAAATATGTTAACAGAAACCCATCCTAAATTAGCTCTTTGTAAGCCATTTAAAAAACACCCCTAAAATATGCTTTTCAGCACACAATCCACGAATTTTCAGAGGGTTTCTAGTTTTATCATTATAATGTTTGTTTCCAATTTAGATCTACTTCAGCACACTTAAATCCACTAAAACTTAATGCAACCTTATAATATGCAACAAATTGGTCAATAATCTGTTAGCACAAACATCTTATATAAAATGGAAAATTGTGATCATTAGTGGTGGTGGGGGGAATAAATTTGGTATGGGAGATATTTCCCACTTTGTTTTTTGGGGGGGCCAGGTCAGTGCCTGAACTGTTTCTATGAAGTTCCATCTGTCACTGCTGCAGCTTCACCCAGTCCAGTAGGTCAGGGAATTCCAGACCTAGAGGGTTTGGTGGTGTAGTACCCGCTGGACACAACCTCCATTTATAGCAGATTAGGAGTGCAATCCTAAGAAAAGTGGTACTCCGGTCTAAGCCCATCCATTTCAATGGAAGGCTACTATCTGGATTTCAGCTATGTTTAGAATGCTTCTGATGTAGTTTCACCCTTTGAAAACCTGGGGGGCTTGAAGGATACAATGAACAAACCTGAAGCCCCTCCCCAAAAACTCCTCTGCTTAAACTTTATAATGTTAAAGGGCCCTCTAAGAAAGCTAATTTATGGTGATTGTTATTGACACTAAATGGGGTTCTGCAATAAACCAAGAATTCAGAGAACGAAAAGAAGTTACTATCAGTTTCCCCCAAATCGTTTTCAAAACCACCAGTGTAATATTTCTGAGGTAAAAATAGAGACAACAGCAGGAACAGTAATCAAACTCAAACCAGGAGGGAGTTACACTCCAAACTTTTACATGAAAGGTGTATTCTTACAAATGGAAGGGCTAGAGAAGTCACCAAGGTTTAGTTGTGTGTAGGGGGACATGATTTTTGAAAGCTTTGTGCTCTGTTCCATAGCCCCACTTTATCTCCTCAGACTCAATATATTTTCCGATCCCCTCTTAATATGAGAGAAGACAGAAAGTCATAAACTATGATTTCTCTTCACAGGTGCAGTATTCAAATGACACCACAAGATGAGCTAGTGTGAGTTTGTGCATAGAGGGGGGGGGAGGGATCACATTTGAATAACTTTTTGTACCCATCTTGTGACAATTTCTATAACACAGAAGTTCTTTCAGCCACTCCTATACCACTGCAGCTAAAGAAGAGCCTTAGAGCTGGGCCCTCAAAGTACCCTGAACTCAGAAAAGTTGGTTCCAGATGGTTCTAATTAGTCTGCAATACAGGCATATTAGAATTCTTAAAGCATATGTTCTATATACTCCTTTTAATTTTAAATCCTTATCTATATTTATAGAGCTTTGTAATATATTTTCTGCTCTGCAGCTGCTGTTGTACAGTATAGGGAACTACCGTTTTTTTTTTGATTGATCAATAAAGTTTCTGTGCTGAAGTCGACACTGGAAAAGTGAACACCTAAAAATGGCCTTTTGTGAAAACATAAGGGAAATCCCTATTTCCTAACCACTTGGAATGTGGCGGCTGCGGGGGGGGGGGATACTCAGGCTTAAAAAGAAAGTGCAACTACAATCCCTTTTTAACATGCTTTCATTCCAGATGAGTGAGCTCTTTAAAGGTTGCTATTATCATTTGAATAGCTGTAGGAGTTAATGCCCTATCAAGGTGAACGGAACAGAGTACAGCTCACACCTTTGCTTCATTTCTTACAGCACAGGAAATAGTTTTCTGCTTTGCTGGGTTAACAAGGGCAACAGACGTTTTCTCTCAAAAATTATTAAGAAAGAACCATTGGCAATGCAAAGGGGGGGGTGAATTCCAAAGAAGAGGGGTGGCTGCTGAAAAATAATCCCCCATGTAGATTCCCTCCTGTCAGAATTTTCCGACGGGGTAGGGTCGCCAGGTCCCTCTTTGCCACTGGCAGGAGGTTTTTGGGGTGGAGCCTGAGGAGGGTGGGGTTTGGGGAGGGGAGGGCCTTCAATGCCATAGAGTCCAATTGCCAAAGCAGCCATTTTTCTCCAGGTGATGATCTCTATCGGCTGGAGATCAGTTGTAATAGCGGGATATCTCCAGCTAGTACGTGGAGATTAGCAACCCTAGACAGGGGGTTCCAGCAATAATGCCTCCTTGGGTAACTTTACCATGTGATCTGGTACACATGGGGGAAGGTCATCCCCCAGGTACCTTGGCTCTAAGTCATTTACCACCAGTACTTTGCATTGGGTCTGTAAGCCCACTGGCAGCCAAAATAATTGGCACAAGATGGGAGTGATGTGCTCATTGAGTTCTTAAGGAAGGAAGGAAGCGGCCATTACAAGTGTGGGAAAACTCAGTCTTCCATAATTAGTTTGCACTGGACCATGAGGGAGGGAGGAAGCAGACTGGCAGCCATTTCTGACAACACAAGTCTAAAAAGGTCAGTGAATTTAAAATTCTCCTGGGGCGGCATTTTTGGAGGTAGAGCCCCCAAATTCACAGCGTAACTTGAAGGGACTCTCCTTGCATGACTCCCTGAGGTTTGGTGAAGATTAAGTCAGGGCGTCTGATTTTATGGGGTCCGGAAGGGGCTGCCCCCACTCCTCCATTGACAACCATTGCAAAATTTGCAAAATTTGCAATGATTCTCAATGGAGGAGGGGGGCAACCCCTTCCGAACCCCATAAAATCGGACTCCTTGACCCAATCTTCACCAAAGTTTGGGGTTTGTGCAGGAACAGTCCCTTCAAACTACACTGTGAATTTGAGGGCTCTACCACCAAAAATGATCCCCCCAGGGCCCGGAAAAAGCTTAATAATTATTCAGATTTTTCTGGAATTGCCTATTCGGCTTCAGCTTTCTCTCTAGATTTCTGCATTCAGTAAACCTGAACTGGAAATTTACCGAAATAGCTACTTCGAGTAGCTATTTTTCGGAATTGCCTATTCAGCTTCAGCTTTCTCTCTAGGTTTCTGCATTCGGTAAACCTGAACTGGAAATTTACCGAAATAGCTACTTCGAGTTTATTTTCGGCTCTGGTTTGTCGGTATGTACACCCCTAGTGAAGACTAACTGTAGTTGATAAACTAACCTCAAACCATGGTTTCATAGCCTGATGTGATGTTCCCTTACTAATCATAGGTAGTGGAGTAATCTGGATTCAGACAATCTTACTACACTTAGACTTACATGGGGTTGGGCTTTCCATGACAGATCCAATTAAGAGAGATCTTCAAAGATCTTCATGGCCTTGGGTTCTCATACTGATCATCTCCCAGTATACTCACCTAAATAATGGACCTTTTTCATGGTGGGCCCAGTGCTTTGGAACAGCCTGCCAGAGCAGGTGAGAAGGGGACTTTTCCTTGCTACATTTAGGAAGGCATATAAGGCAATCTTATCACAGAGAACATTTGGTGGGAGGTAAACTTTGCCAGCCGTTCTGGCTGTGAATGTGCAGATTTTCTGTGCTTCAACTCTTGGATATGCTAGGACTGAATGCTTTTAAATGGGTAAATTGTGAGTTTTGACATCTTTTAATTTTGTTAATTTATGCCTTTACAACTTGTTTGCTACATTGCGTGCTGCCTCAAGTCCAAGGAGATAAGGCAGGATAGAAATGTTCTAAAAAAACAAATATTTTAATTAAACCATGGTGTAGTGGTTAAGAGTGGTGAACTCTAATCTGGTGAATTGGGTTGGTTCCCCTACTCCTACACATGAAGCCTGCTGGGTAACCTTGGGGAAGTCACAGATGTCTCTGAACTCTCTCAGCCCCACCTACCTTCACAAGGTGTCTGTTGTGGGGAGAGGAAGGTAAGGCTATTGTAAGCTAGTTTGATTCTCTTTAGAAGGTAGAGAAAGTCGGCATATAAAAACCAGCTCTTCTTCTTCATGTGGTGTTTGAAGTGAGCCAAAGTCTCTAACTTGTCCTTTGCTCTTAGATGGAAAGTTTAATTGCAGCTACAGTATTGATATATTTCTTACTGGAAACTGAGAGGCTTCCATCAAAATAATATTTGTGACTGAGAATGCATTTGGTTGCAAGCTACATTTTAATGGGGGGAGCCTCCTACATAATTACAAGGAGCCTTTTATAGCGCACACAATCATCCGCATTATTATTATTATTACAGATTTACAGGCTTAATTTTATGATGCAGTGACTAGATATTTGTGAATAAAGCCTCCTTACAATATTTTAATAAATTAAAATGTCATCATTTTTATAAACCCATTATCCTTCTTTGTCAGATTAATTATAGAGGACTTACACAAACAGTAGAGCTTCAGAAGTTTTGTTTGCCCATGTGCGTTGATTGCTTGCCTCCACAACTGACCTCCAGTCTGCAAGATGAGACAAAATTAAAGAGCAAAAAGGGACAGTGTCTCATCATATTCCTCCAGGGAGGGGGGAAAGCTTTGGGGGGGGGGTAGCCTTCAGAACTATGAGGTAATTTGTTCCATGAAGTGCCTTGTTCAGGCAACTGGGCAGACACAAAGGTCAAAAAGTTTGCTTGTGCTCATGAATCCTGGATCAAGTATAGCCAAATGGTTGCCATCTCCCGGACTATGTTACTTGGCAACCAGACAGACCCGTATTGCTGCCATCCCAGGCGGGAGTCAAGCCCAGACGCTATGGACAGAGGCTCCCATACTATCGAGTGAAGCAGACAAGGGAGAACCAGAGGGAATCCATTTTCTCTGTGCCCAGACGGAGTCTCTAGCAGCTTTCATTTCTCAAAGAACGACCGGACACGCACGCAGCCCCCCCACCCCTCCATCTGCATGATTGATGGCTCATCGGAAGCCTCCGAGATAACAGAAGCAGAAGATCGCATCTCTGACATCAAATGAATGAGTCACCTGAGTGCAGTTGCTCATAGTTTTGTCTTTGATGTCTCCCGACGCTCCCGGAATGTGCTTAGTCAATGGTTTAGGTATAGCCTGTCTAAATTGCCCTCTTCCCCACCCTCTCAGCCGACCATCAAGGTCTTTGTTCGTGCAGGGAACCACGAGGGGTAATCTAATTAGCCCCCATCCCAGAAAGGGTATATCTGGGGACACCAGTATACACTTAGGAGCTATCTCCCTCTCCTCTTCATACTTTAATTAAATTAAAATGCTGCCTTTTTTGTAATTTGTTTGTTGCTTCATGCAATATTGGGTTACTAATGGTGATTCAGATTGCTGTAAATGGGACAATATTTCTGCCAGTGTCTTTAGTAGCAATCAAGATCAGTTCTTCCACACTGAAATTTTCTCTGGAGAGATGTAAGCCTGCTAAATTTAATTTAATTCTGTCGGTTTGGGTAAGCACTATCTGAGAACGCACCCCTCCCACCTTGCTGGTCAAGCCACAGGAATCCCCTCGCCCCCTCCTTTTTCTTGTCTTTGCCGCACGGAACCCAGGATGCCGTCTTCAGGATCAGATGAATATCGCCCCTCTTAAAAGGGACCCTGCTACATTGGCGAACGTACTTCTTTTACTACCTTTATTTCCTAGGCTCTGCTTATATGTAATGAAAGTCTGTTTGTTTGTGCATATAGATATATATAATTAAGTAAAATCCTTTTTAACAGAATCCATTGCCTCTGCCTTATTTTGAGGGTCACGAGACGGACTCTGGTATACATAGGTTATATCATGCCATGCCAGTTATTAATTTGCTATTTCCCATTTTTACCATTCGTAACTGAGCAATTTGGCTAACGCAGGGTTGGGTTGACGTGCCTAAGACCATAGTGAACCCAAATAGTTTTCAAAACTAAAAAATCACTAAATGATTACATTCCCCTCAGTATTTATTTTTTTAAATGTGGTTTCACAGTAATGTCCTCATGTGGTAAAATTTCATTTGACCGTCTCCTAAAAACTGGTAGTTTTGTATCATCCTTAAATGTATGGCTAAAATAAAGAATTATCTTTGGTTCCAAGATTTGCCCTTGTCACAAAGATTTGAAAATCAAGATTTTTTTTATTTTTAAAGCAATTTGAAAAATACCAGAATCAATTTTTAAATCTGAAGAAGACACTGAAAATATATCAATGTTAATTTTTTCTGACTTTATGAGTTTAGCATAAAATATTTTAATATGAGTGAAAAAAGACTAATGAGCTGTTTGAACTGTGGCATGTAATTATTAGATATCTGAATGCAAGCAACCATCACATGGAAAGTGAAAATGCAAAACAAAAACAACAATTAAAATTATTTTGGAAGTTTAAAAAGACAACACATTTTTGAAGAGGGGTAAAAATGTGGAATGGTACATTGATTACCTTAATATTGAATGATAGTTAAAAAAAAAAAAACCTAAGACAATATTCAATTTGAAACTAGTTTTTAGTAACTTGGAACAATATCATTTGACTGAACTTACAACCAGATTTCACTTGAGATGAGTTTTGCCCTCTGTATTCAGGAACAAGTTAGGTTTGACCTAGGGTAAAAAATAATGGTAAGCTCTCCTTCCCTGGAGGTTCACAATATACTTTTTTCCAGTGCTATAACAGAAATTTAGGAAGATCCCTCTAGGTTCTACAAAGAACTGATCCCAGCCTTTTGTCAAGGAACTCAACAGGTTAGGGTTGCTGGAGACTGAGGGAAGTGGGGAGACATGACAATGGTGTAATATCATTTCTGGAAAAGCCATGAAATAACATCACACCTCTCTATGCACCACTAGAAACTTTATAATTTTACTGTATGGTTTAGAGAAGGGGTCCCCAATGGGGTGCCCATGGGTGCCATGGCGCCCACCAACACCTTTTCTTGCACCTACCAAGTGTTTTTAGAAGTGGATGGGGCCAGCTAGGGCTTTTGTCCAGCAAGTCTTCTGATTGGCTGTGCAGATTTTTTTAAATGTTGCTTTGGCAGCGGTTGCCACTGCAGCACAAGGATCTGCTATGTTACTGAAGTTAAGCTGTGGCAATCATTTTGTGGCTGGCTCCACCTCCTGTGGCAGCCATTTTGTGGTTGTGCCCACTGTGCCATGTCAGAATTCCAAATGTGCCCACAGGCTGAAAAAAGTTGGGGACTCCTGGTCTAGAGTTTCCAGTGATTCTTAGAAAGTCATCGTCAATCATTTTATTTGCAGTCATAGAGTATCAAACAAACTAAGTTTACATTACTGAATAATTTAGAGTAAAACAAGTACAAAATACAATTAAAATTTAAATGCTTAAAATGTAAAAAAAAAGGTGCAGAGGTACATAGCTAATTAATATCAAAGAGAACGAAAGCTGTATATTAAAATTGGAATGCTTAATAATAGCAAAAGCTTAGTAAAATACGTCTATCAGAAATAAGTCTACTCATTCTCAATTTCCTCGACTACTGTATAGACTTAAGAGATCTTTGCCTACTTTCATTACTAACCAAGCAAATCTGGCTGTGCTAACAGATAAGTTAGCTATTGTGTCTGATAGGAGGAGCGCTAGACGTTGTTTTCTCAGAGATCTGGGGCATTCCACTAATAATGGAATCAATGAACCTGTGCGTATATGATCATATAATTTACACTCAAATAGCACGTGTTTGGTGGTTTCAAGAGCATCCTATTTGCATATGCATCTACGTGCTTCTAATGGGCATTTATTATATATCCCATCTATGAACTTGGAAGGCAAGGTGTTATGCTGAAGAAGCGCAAAGGCTCTGCGATATTCAGCATTTGTAATATTGGACAGATACAACATGGTCCTGTTCCTGATAAGCAGATCCTTTCTAAAGAGAGGATTCAGAATCTTATTTAGGTTGTGTTGCCACTCTACCTCATCTACTGTTCTTAAGAAGCTCCTTTGCCTTCTCATAGGTCATTGTTAAAAGAAATTGACAAGAAAGCCCATAATAACCCAACTTCTTATTGAGTGCCATTTGACAGGACATTGTGAATGAATCTGTTAGTATCAGGGTTATTAGCCGCTTTTTTGATTTTGCAGTTTCAACCAGAACATAAATGTGATGACCCAAAGTCTGGCCTGCACTGTGATCATCCCAGATTCAATTCTTAGTGCCACATTTGAAATAATATTTGAAGCCTGGAAAATTTTCCTCAAAAATATAGCCTGCACCTTTTCTAAGATGATTGTGGTACCAGTAATGCTCAATGAGGCTCCGTATGTAATTTGAGCAAGGGATTTAGCTTTAAAGATCTTTATTGCGGCAGGAATGTGCTGCCCTCCTTTGTGCCAGTAAAATTTTTGTATTAGGCCAGAGGATTTCTGGGCATTTAAGGCAGCATAGTTGATATGCGAGGTCCTAGCTTGTGTGGCTTGAAACACAACCCCTAGATATTTATACTGCTGAACCTGCTCAATCTCCTTTTGATTGATTCTCCATCTGTATTGCTTTGAGTTCCTAGCACAGGTCATAATTTTGGTCTTATCCACATTAATCACTAGCTGATTTTCATGGCAATACAGGTGGAATGCCTGCAAAGCTCTTCTCAAGCCAGCTGGAGTTCTGGATAATAGAACTAGATCGCCAGCATAGAGCAGGAATGAGATATGCCTGTTACCAACTTTTGAAGGGTGAAAAGTTACAGTATCACTTCTGGATTTTCGCTGGAAGTGGTATCACATCATCAGCCTAACAGCCATTTTTTAAACATTTTTTTCCTGATCCTGCTCTGAATGGTGGTAGGAAACAGTATCCGGGGACTGGCAACCCTGTATTTACATTATACACAACTTGGACCTAGAGGCACTAACTGCATCTACTCCAGCAGCCGTCTTAACAACCACAACACAACTTTTTCTTCCCACATAACACCAGGAGGCAGATGGCCTCTCCTTCAAATATTGACTCTTCATTATTCTTTGTAACTCTTTACCACACCCAGTAGGGAGCCAAGGTGGCTTTACCACCAGGGCTATCAAGTCCAACCTCCTGCACAATGCAGGAAATTCACAACTACCTCCTCCCTCCACACCCCTAGTGACCAGAAGATGGCCATCATCTGCCTAAGGTCACAGAATCAGCATTGCTGACAGATGGCCATCTAACATCTTCTTAAAAACCTCCAGGGAAGGAGAGCTTACCACCTCCCGAGGAAGCCTGTTCCACTGAGGAACCGCTCTAACTGTTAGGAAATTCTTCCTAATGTCTAGACGGAAACTCTTTTGATTTAATTTCAACCTGTTGGTTCTGGTCCGACCTTCTTGGGCAACAGAAAACAACTCAGCCCTTCAAGAACTTGAACATGATTATCATATCCCCTCTCAATCTTCTCCTCTGCAGGCTAAACATACCCAGCTCCTTCAACCTTTCCTCAAAGGACTTGGTCTCCAGACCCCTCACCATCTTTGTTGCCCTTCTCTGGACACGTTCCAGCTTGTCTACATCTTTCTTAAATTGTGGTGCCCAAAACTGAACACAGTACTCTAGTTGAGGTCTAACCAGAGCTGAGTAAAGCGATACCATCACTTCACGTGCTCTGGACACTATACTTCTGTTGATGCAGCCCAAGACTGCATTTGCCTTTTTAGTTACTGCATCACACTGCTGACTCATGTTCAGTGTTTGGTCTACTAAGACCCCAAGATCCTTTTCCCACACACTACTGCTCAGACAAGTCTACCCCATCCTATAATTATGCATTTGATTTTTCCTACCTAAATGCAGAACTTTACATTTGTCTTTGTTGAAGTGCATTTTATTAGTTCTAGCCCACTTCTCCAGCCTGTCAAGGTCATCCTGCATCTTGGCTCTGTTTTCTACCGTATTTGCTACCCCTCCCAATTTAGTATCATCTGCAAATTTAATAAACATTGCCTCTATTCCTTCATCCAAATCATTTATAAAGATGTCAAACAACACAGGCCAGCACAGATCCCTGAGGAACTCCACTAGTCACTTCTCTCCAAGTGGATGAGGAACCATTAACTAGCACTCTTTGGGTACAATCTGTCAACCAGTTGCAGATCCACCTAACAATAATAGGATCTAACCTACATTTTCCCAATTTGTCAACTAGAATACTTACTATGTGGAACCTTATCAAAAGCCTTACTGAAATCTAGATAAACTATGTTCCCCTGATTCAGCATTACCCTGATTCAGCATTCCCCTGATCCAGCAAGGTAGTAACTTTCTCAAAAAAGGAGATAAGATTAGTCTGACATGACTTATTCTTCAGAAACCCGTGCTGGCTCTTAGTGATCAGATCCATCCTTTCGAAATGCTCAAGGACTGACTGTTTGATGATTTGTTCAAACACTTACCTCATTGTCCTCTTCTCCATTTTATCCTCACAACAACTCTGTGATGTATGCTAGCCTGAGATTGTAAAAACCGGCCCATAGTCACTAAATGAGCTTTAGGCTGATATTGTGAAACTTGCCAATATTCACCAAGTGAGCTTTCATGACAGAGCGGTAAATCAAACCTGGCTCTCCCAGATCCTAGTTTGAAACTCTAACCACTACACATCACTGGGTTTTGTGAGATGGCTGGTCTTGAACAGTAGCAAGCAGTGACTCATGCAAGTCAAATTACCTGGTGGTTGTATCAGATCTACAGCCCATTCCTGAAAAATGGGCCCAAAGCCCTTAGAAGGCCGACTATGGCCTTCGCCGTTGCAGGGGCCCACACCGCCAGCACCCGGCATGCAGGGCCGGCCGCCGCTCCCCAACTGCTGCTGCCTCCCGCTGGCCTCCGGCACAGGCTGCAGCGGCAAGCAGGGGGGGGTTCCCAGGGCATAATGGTGCCAGCCGCGGGGCGGGGCCGACATTATGCGACATGCGACTTAGTTCAGAAATTTTGGAAGGAAATACATAAGAACTTATAAGGCATTATTGGTCAAAGTATAACATATGGCCCTAAATTATTCTATTAAGTAAAACTCCGGATAATATCGACAAAGACCAACAGAATATACTAAAATATTTAATCACAGCTGCAAGAGTAGTATTAGCATCTCTATGGAAAACAAACAGAATCCCTACCATAGAGATCTGGATGGATAAATCCTATGAATATATAACAATGGCACAACTGACTGAAACTACAAATGAACAATCAAAAACAAAATAGAGACAAATGGGCACCTTTCTATGATTACATTACAACTAAAAAATAACAATTAGACTCCAAGAGTCACAGTAGATTCAAGGTGCTAGAAAAATAACTGTATTAATAAAAGATGTAAGGGGGTAGTACTAGGCGCTACACTGCTAAATATTATTTTAATAATTTATTGCTGTTTTTTTTCTCCCCATCCCTTTTTCCCTTCTGTATCCCTATTTATTGTTGAAAATTAATAAAAAATATTTAATAAAAAAAAGATATGCCAGCTTTTAGCTGGTGTATCTCCCGTGCAACCCTATGAGTGCAACCTATGAGGGTTGCACAGGTTTTTGGCGCCGGGCAGAGGTTTCGGCAGTGCCGAAGAGAAACCTTAGGCACTACAGAGATAAAGTTGCCGAAGAGAAACCTCTTAGGCAACGGCGCTAGTTTGCCTCCTAAGCCCAGCACAGGCATTCCTTTCAGGAATGAGCTGCTAGTCCTTATGAGTTCTTCTTCAAATGCCAAAACAGCCCTAGAATGGGCCCTGACTTTTATTGACAGTAATCAAGGCCTGAAATCCAGCAATACTGCTGTGATTGCCTAGAAACTCCCACAATGGCTGCTGAGTTTCTTAAAACTACAGGCACACAGTGCTTCCATTTTTAAACTCCCAATGCATTTTTTTTAGATTTTAGATTTTTCTACAAACCTGAGGCTTTTCTTGGGTTTATAGAAAGAGCTGTCTTTTCTGTTCATGTCTCCAGTCTCTGGTTATAAGTATCCACAGATTTGGCCGTGTTGAGAATTAGATATGCTGATGATGTATCTACCACATTTTTATCCCTTCCTTTGTCCAAGTAACACAGATGAGTGTAAATGGTTCTCCCTTTCTCATTTTAACCTCAGAAGAACTCTGTTGGTAGCTTAGGCTGACCAGCCCAAGGTCACTTAGCAAGCTTAATGTCTGGGTGGCGACTGGAATGCTAATGCAACATTCTAACCACTACACACCACCAGCACTCATCTGGGATATTCTGTTTAGCTCAGAGGGTTAGATTTTGCAACACAATTGAGTCCCTTCCATTTTCTGTGCAACTTTTAATTTGTGCTGCCTTTCCTTGTTAATGTTCTCCACAGTACAAAGGGACAAATACAATTTCCCAAAGGATTTTTTTTTTAATTTAGAATATATTTTGTATTCTCCTCTGGAAATATCAGAGTTGGCATATTGGCAATGGATTCAGATTTTTTTTCTGCCTGGTATGTTTATTTGTTCATGCAGCAGTAAGGAGGCTTAAGGCCAGTATATTCAGTTTCATTAGCAGAAACTCTTGGATCAAAATAGTCTTAAAGCAAGGCTATGGTACAGCTACCTATACGGGGCAATGAAGACGTTTGGTGGGAATCTGGGTTCATTTATAATTATACTCTCCTAGGTCCTATTTGTACAGCAAACTCTCAGTGCTGCAATAATATATTCAGTGTGGGCTAGAAGAAAAATTCAATATAAGCCTCACCCATCTAAAAAAATAGCCTTTTCATTCCACAGGAAATTTCAACAAACAGGTGGAGAGGGCACAAGGTGACAGTGAGGAAATTAAGCTTAGAGTAATGAGGAGAGTGAGAGACACATTTATTTTGGCCATTGCCAGGTGTATTTTTTCCACTGTTGATTATACCTCCTGAGCAGCTGCAGTTTAACTTCTGTATGCAAGTTAACGGAGCAGTGTTTGTCTGCCTCGGCTGAGGATACAACAGCTTTCTTCACAACCTGAATCTCTCTTCTCTTAACTTCATCGCGGTGTGAGACTGGGGCTGTCCTTTGGGAGTGTTGTTTACCTGAGATGTTTATTGTACACTACAGAGATAAAGTTAAATTAAAAAGCAACAATAT
This sequence comes from Euleptes europaea, assembly GCF_029931775.1. Lineage (NCBI taxonomy): Eukaryota > Metazoa > Chordata > Lepidosauria > Squamata > Sphaerodactylidae > Euleptes > Euleptes europaea. Next base: position 45,885,585 of record NC_079312.1, on the reverse strand, counting down.
TTGTCTAATTAAACTATAAAAGTGGGTACCTGCAAGGCCTTGTGGGAGACATCTCCTACCCCCACACACACAATATTTCCTCTTCCCTTTCTTGAAAACCCCCATACCCTCTCCCCTTTTCCTGCTTCCTTCTCTCTTAGGCTTGCCAGATACAGGTTGGGAAATTCATGGAGGTATTGCGAGTGGAACCTTGGTAGGCAAGGTTTGGGGAGGGAAATGACCTCAGCAGGTCTAACACCATAGAGTCCACCCTCCAAAGCAGCCATGTGCTTCAAGGGAACTAATCTCTGTCATCTGAAGATCTGTCACCTAGAATCTGTAATTTTGGGAGATCTTCAGCCTCCATCTGGAGATTGGCAGCCCTAGCTCCCCTGAAGGAAATGACTGCTTTGGAGGATGGAGTCTGTAGCATTATAACTTATTGAGATCCCTCCCCTTCTCAAACCCTGCCCTCCCCAGATTCACCCCCCCTCAAATCTCCAGGTATTTCCTAACCTGGGGTTGGTAATCCTACTTTTCTGGCAGTCTCCCCCATCTCTTTCTCCCCTACTACACATGAAGCCTGCTGGGTGACGTTGGCCCAGTCACAGTTCTCTCCGAACTCACTCAGTCTCAGAACTCTCTCCTCTGAATGTCTCTTGCCTTGAAAGTTCCACCAGGGGTCGCCAAAACTCAGATATGACTTGACATTAAAAAAAAAAGTTTGGGCCATACATAGGGTTGCCAAGTGCCCGGTGGTGGCGGGTAAAATCCATAGAGTTTCAGCCGAGATCGCTAGAGCGTCCGCGTCGCTTCCAGGTAAACCTGGAAGTGATGTGGGTGCGTCGCACGGGGAGCATGCGGTTGCTGCCGCAGCCCCGCAAAGCTCCCGCCGGTGGAGCCTAGCCATACATGCAGTTGATTGAGATGTTAGAATCCTAAGGTAGTAGAGTGGACTTCAGGTTACTGGAAATGTGCCCCCCTTTTTTTATGTTCTCACATGTTTACAATTGGGAAGGGGGGGGGCTTGCCAATTAAAAGTTGGATCCCAGCCTGCTGTCTTCTATGCTAGCTTTCAACTTGAGAGATAGGGGAACATTCAAAAATATGACCACTACCTCTACTGGGGGTCTGAAACGGTACAGTCCATTTCATCATCTCAGTAGGCTATTACATAGTTCCCATTTCATTCTGCTGCATGTACAGACAAGGCCTTGTGAAGTGGACTTCAAAGGGGATTGAGTTGTCAGTTTGAATCTCTTGCAGTCTCTTGTACAATTTCCCAAACTATGTGGTTAAAAATAAATAATAGAGATGCACCTCAAAATGTAATTTCTTTCCCATTTTACGCAGGCATTTTTACACACCCTTCTTTTTACAGGCAATTAACATTCTTGTTTGTGATTTAAAATTGATATAGAAACATGCAAATATTTTCTTAATACATGAATAAGAGGTTGTCTGTATTAATTTCCATTCTATGGGTAATAGCAACTGGGGAGGCCACTTTGTTTGGAGAGAAGCTAGCTACTTTTACATGAAAGGTAAGACATTGAGAAATGTCAGATCCTGAGTCAGCAGGTCTTTATGATATAAATAAATCCTTCATCATGAATTATCTCTTACATCTTGTCCGTCTGGTGTGTGTTTAGTATTGGGATGAAATCATCACTCTTACTACTACCTTTCCAGTCTGCAATCAAATGTGCAATGTCTATGGGCCTGGGCCTTGATTTGTATTTCTCCTTTAATCTGCACAGCTATGCTTGTCTGTTGGTTAGTACTAACAAATCACCACCCTCTTTCAACTGACATCTTATACAGTGTATGCATTCTGCCTATTTTGGAGGTGAAAGGAGCAAATCCTAGGCCTCAGCATCTATCCTTCCCCATTGGTGAACATAAGAACATAAGAAGATCCCTGCTGGATCAAACCATTGGTAATCTAGTCCAGCATCAAAGGCCTTCCATTGATGCTGCCTCCTAGCAGTGGTATTCAGAAGTATGCTGCCTCTGAATATGGAGGTTCTCTTTACTCACCATAGTTAGTAGCCATTGATGGACCTCTCTTCTGGGAATCTGTCTAATTCCCTCTTAAAGCCATCTATTCACATGGTGATCACTATGTGAAGCCTGCTAGTGCTACAGATACAGCTTTGCTCCTGTTTGGCAGATACAGCCCCAGATAATGCAAAACCTCATGCAAACAGGACCCACATAAAACTGAGAATGTCTACCAAAAGCCACTGAGATGGAGCAATGATTAGTGGAAACACTGTGCACAGAAATGCCAAGCAGGATGATCCTGTTCAGAGGGAAGAACAGCTAACCTTTCTGGTTGGACCAACAGATACCCATCAAGCAGAGATCTGCTGATTCACTCTCTCCTCCCAGTGCCTGAAGAACCAGGTAGCAAGGTGACACAATAACGTTCATATCTGTAGGTTTCCTACTGTCATTGCAATCCTATTGTTTACATTAACTATGTTAAAGAATGTGCTTGATTTGAGTCAGATTGTGATTTGTTATTATTCAAATGCTCATCTGTGATAAATGTGATAGATAAGCAATTGGAAACATAATACCAGCAATTATGATAGCTAGGGAACCAATAAGACATAAGCTATAGTGGGTAGAAATTGACTGGAGTCTGCTGGTAAAAATAATCTGGCCATTTTCCAATGGACAATTTACGGTGTCATCCTTGCAAAATAACGATGCACTAGGTAGACCTGGGTCTGGTTCATCAGAACACAACTCTTCATATGTTTTCTTAAGCATGGGTCCATCCTCTGGATCACTTAAAAAGAAATTAGTTATGCCTTAATTGTTAAGAGAGCTTGATAATGTATTCTTGGCTTGCAAATTTAAAACACATTGGTGAGCCACAGGGATTCTAATAAGATAAAGTACACCCTGCAAAACTAAAGTCAGCCCACCACTATGATATGGCGTAAACACAGGGAAACTTTGTTACAACCAGTCTCACTCCACCTGTTGCAGCATGTGTCCTCAATCTGGAAAATCCATTTTTGGCCTCCGCAGTTCTCTAATTTAAAGAAACCATTAACATTTAAGCAGTTATTCTTTCCTCTCCTCAAGTTTCTGAAGGTAAAACTGTTTTTGAGACAGCTGGTCTGAATTTATATCAGCAATAAGCTATTAACATATTTTGGATGGCATTCTGTTCTGTAATAATGATCTGTTCTGTAATAATGGTGGGCTGGATCCTATGAACTGTGGATGTACAAACGGAAGTGCCTAGCATCAGAGACGAGTGTCCTTCTCAGCTGAGGAATGCCTCCACAATGGACAGAGAAGTGCATGTGGAACAAAGCGCAGGATCCAAGCCTTTCTAAAATTCTAAAATTATATGGTTTTGCTTTCTAAAATTATATGATAAAAACTGGAAGTCATAACGTCAGCAACCTTCGCCCCCCCCCCCAACACCACTGATCTTTTATTAAAAGGTAATTATGGGACAATTCTATCTGACACCCTATTGTGTATAAATCCTAAAACTGCAGGCTTGGGAAGAAAAACATCCCCCCCTACAAAAAAGGGTTCATATTCTAATTTGTTTTTGAGCCAGCCTAAAGTACAGGAGCTAATTTATGTTTACAGTGACTCAGTTTGATTAAAAAGCCTTACCTCACCAGCTCTGAAGATGCATTTCTGAATATCCTTCTTTCCATTCAATTAATTCCAAGTGATATTTGCCCAGAAAATGTAGAGCATGTTTAACCGCAATAGAGATAATGCTAAAGCAAGCAATCCCTGTTTAAAACGCGGCCTTACTTCTGTCAGCATTCTTGCAAGAACATTACACCTTGGTTCCTCATTAATATTGTTCTACATTAGCCTAATGCAGAACTAAGAAATGTGCCATGAATCTAAAATGAGCTTGAAAACCTTAAGCATTTTCTGTTGGGCTGATAGCAAATGACTTTCTATTCTTGATTTTATGTAAAGGCTTGTTGAGGTTTTGATATAATTCTCTTTTTCCCAGCAGTGAGCTTCTATAACGTGACATCTGCAAAACACTGTGGTGAATGGATCTTACTTATCTTAGGACACTAAGATAACTGTATGGTTTTTATTATCTAGTCATTTACTGATTTATTTTTACTGACTGTGACAAGGAAATGGGAGCCTGGCAAACAGCCCAGGGTCCATTGCTTTCAAAAAATGCCTAGCCAATGATCCATATAGTTTAAGAAAGGGCTCGAAATGTCTTGCTTGCCCAGTCTGACGCCCTTGAACTTTCATTTGTTGCTTCCGGCATGGGATTATATACACAATAGATTGACTCTGGTTAAACTGCTCCAAGCATGATAAAACTACAGAAAGATATGGTGATTAAGACAGGAGACAGATGAATGTTTTGAAGATAACAGAAAGCAGCTTGAGAAGTGCTTCACTTCTCACAGTGTACCCAACTATAGCTGCTGCTGATCAGAAACATCTCACAGATTTTTGTACTTTGTAAAGGAAACACAAAAACCTACAAAACATCTCTACTAACTACCAGGTGGGGGCTGGAGTTCTCTCAGAATTACAACTCATCACCAGGTTAATAAAGATCAGTTCCCCTGTAGGAAATGGAAACTTCACAATTTCACATCTCCACTTTTTTGCCCCCTCCCCAAACTTTACCCTTCCCAGAGACCAACCCCAATTCATTACGAATGTCCCAAGCCAAAACTGGCAACGCTATCTTTACCAGAGGTCGGAATGAGATACATGCACACACCATATTGATCCTCCCACTTTAAGCCACTTTCAAAGTGTTTAGACTGTCATGAATCTAATAAGGGAATAACTTGTAGCCTAGAAAGTCATTCAGAGGCAGGCAATGGCAAAGCACCTCTGCTCATCTGTTGCCTTGCAAACCGTACAGGGTCGCTATATCTCAGCTGTGACTTGACAGCACTTTCCACCATCACAAAGTAATCGGCTTGATTATGCCCTTTGTTCTGGACTCCTTCTCTTCCAAACTGAGGGAAATGGCTTAAATGCAAGAAAAATAAGTCATGGAAAATATTTATTTTGATGGCAAATGACATCCTGTGATCAGTCCTTTATTGTAGTCATCAAAAATCTGATTTCAAGAGATGGTCACGGTGCGGGGAAATAAAGCCTCTACTGAGGGCGACTTTCAGTTTCAGAGCAGGTTTTCGGAGGGAGGGTGATATTGGAGCCAGCCGAAGTCATACCAAGTCATACCAAGGCAGCTCATGTGAAGGAGATTGCTCATCCGTGCGGGTGGGGAGTCTTCTTCAAAAGCCCAATAAGTAGCTGCTGAACATGGTGCTTTTTAATTGGAGAGTATATCTCTCCATACGGGACTGGCGAGCCCCATCTTTTAAACAACACTTATGTTTGATCCAAATTAACCCACTGAATGGTGATGGATGGATGGTTGTGTGGTTGGATGGTTGGTCAGACCAAGTTGGCTCTGATTACATGATCCCTACCTCAAAAGGGCCCAAACTATGGGGCCCTAACAAAACCAGTAAAAAAAAAAGATAGACAAATGGGAGAAAGCACAGGACCATGCATCTGAGCAAATAGCTGAACCCCAAAAAGCCAAATAAGTATTTGGCTTTTTCAGGAATTGCCTATTTGGCTTTGGGCAGATCCCCAGGTTTTGACATTCGGTAAAACCAAAACCTGAAAATGACCGAAAAGGCTAATTTCAGGTTTATTTTGGGTTCGGGTATATAGATATGCACAACCCTAGTTATTGTTGGAGAACATTTATTTCACAAAGAAACCTAAAAATAATTACTAAGGATAGAACTAACAAGTATATTCCCCTACACATTCTTATAGCAAGGTTAGTAGGTTATTATTTTAACTGGGTATGAGAAACAGTGACTAATTAATGAGTTAAAGCCTTACCTGAGATTTGAATCTTGATTATCTGAGCATACACTATTCTGCTCCTTGGTGTAGACCAGTTTTTATTTGATATTTATATAATATACTAAGATATTTTGTATTAAGCCTATTATACTTCAGTCTTATTGTTTTCATTGCTCAGATGCCAAATTGACAGCAGTATTCTGCTGTTCAAGTACTAGAGCATTTCCTTACTTAACCTTTTACTGGGGCTTGTTCACATATTAGTGCTAAGTGATAACTGATAAGTGATAGTTGATAAACAGATGGTCTACCTGTACAAATGAGTCATCATAGACCTGTGCACTCAGATATACCTGAGCCAAAAATATAACAGAAATTAACTTTTTGGGGTGGTTAGCTTGGGGATAACCAAAATGACCCCAAACACTCTCAAATTCTGGGAGTAGTGAGAATCTTTCTCCCAGAAATGCGGGAATGTTTCAAGTGCCAGGAGCTGAGAGAGGAAGCTAGTCCACTAAACAACTGTTGATGACTTCTCCCTTCATTTAATTTTTAAATGACCATTATTTTCTATAGAAAAATATGGCCTTCAAAATCAGTCAGGTCAATTCCTGTAGAAAATAATGGCCCTTTACAATTTATAGGGACTGCAGATACCAACTAACTACTGATTGAGTAGACTTAGCCTCAGACATTTCCTACATATAGGAAATAATGGCCCCAGACAGTGTTGTGTATGTATATAGTTGGGGAGTAATCAAGGGGGACTCAGGAGCTTGAGTTCTGCACGAAGGATCCTAAACCCTGCTCACCCTATTGGTCAAACAAATGGATCCTATTGGCCCTAAGCCAGCATGTCCCATTGGTCACCGAGAGGGTATTCCCCCCCATCACGGATCAGGGGGGGAGTGGCTGCAGGCGGCCAGGGGGGCATATAAGCAGGGCATGTTCAGGGTGTAAGTTAGTTCTGTGCTGAAATCAAATAAAGCTGTGTTGTTGAACTCCGTCTCTGATCTCGTGAATCCTTCCTACGCGGACTTAACGGTGGCGATGAAGACGGGAGCGGCCCGACTGATCTGCTGACTCATTCCGCCGTTCACAGTGACCGGTAGGCAGCCCGGTCCGCAACCCTGAATCACATGCCGGCTGACCCGCAGCTTCAGCCTCGCTCCGCGACCTCACTGCGTCCAGGTGGCCGGCCTGATTGCTGATTCGCTGGGATTCTCAGGAGAGATTACACATGCCGCATGATGGCCACCATTGGTTCCTTAGAAGCCTTCGACATCTCCCTCCCCTGCGAGTGGGAGAGTTATGCCGACCACATTACTTTCTTCCTGTCCACCAACTCTGTGATGGAAGCCGAGAAGAAGCGTGATGCCTTCCTCAGTGTTTGCAGTCCCCGGACTTTCCAGCTGGCCAAGACCCTGCTGGCCCCCGTGGCGTTGAGCGCCTCGTCCTTCGACGGCATCATGAAGGCTCTGGGCGAGCACTTCGCTCCACAGCCCACTCAGATGGCCCAGAGCCTGGAATTCCACTTGCGTGACCAGGATCCAGGAGAGTCTAGTACCTCACGGCGCTGCGCCAGATCACAAGGTTCTGCGCATTCAAGGACCTTGATAGGGCCCTGCGGGACCGCCTCACCTTCAGCCTCTGCGACGAGAAGTTCTGCTGCTGCATCGTGGCCAAGAAGGAAGTGACTCTGGCCACTGCTGTCGAGGAGGCCACCACGGCCGAGACAGCAGCCAGGGGTGACCACCGCCGTGACCGCACCGCCGCAGCCCCGCCCCACGAAGCGGCCCCCGTCCATTTTGGGGACGCCAGTGAAGGCGACTCTGCGGATGAGACCCACAAGCTGTCCGCCAGGGCGCCCAAGCCATGGGGCCCAGTGTTGAGGGCCTGTGCCAGCTGCGGTGACCCCCACCTGGGTTGCTACAAGGGGCTGCCTGTCCACCTCCTCATCGACCCTGCCGCTTCCCCCATCCACCTGAAGCCCCGCCACGTCCCCTTCGTGCTCAAGGACCAGATCGACACGGAGCTAGAATGGCTCATCACCCAGGGCCTCCTGGTTCCGGAGGAGACTCTGATTGTAACTCCGTTGAAGCCGAACGGGGACGTCCGCATCTGCGCAGACTACAAGTGCATCCTGAATCGAGCTCTTCACCCTCGCTGGGGACCGGGTCTTCGCCAAACTTGACCTGGCCCAGGCTTACCAGCAACTGCCGGTTGACGAGTCTTCGGCGGAGGCGCAGACCATCGTCACTCACCAGGGCACTTTCCGGGTGACCCGCCTGCAGTTCGGGGTCAGCACGGTCCCGGAGATCTTCCAGAACATCATGGAGGATCTCCTTAAGGGCCTGCTGGGCACCGTCCCGTACTTCAATGATGTCCTGATTGCCACTGCCTCTGAGGGGGAACTCTTGGACCACATCCACCAGGTGCTCGGCCGTTTCAGAACTGCGGGCCTCACCGTCAAGCATGAGAAGTGCCAGCTGGGCCTTCCACAGGTGGAGATACTTGGCTACCTCATTGATGCTGCCGGGATCCACCTGACCCCATTGAAAGTCAAGGTGATTCACAGCGCTCCTCCGCCCAAGTGCAAGCAGGAGCTCCAGGCGTTCTTGGGACTGTTGAATTTTTACCACGGCTTCCTGCCCAACAAGGCATCGGTCGCCGAGCCCCTCCACCACCTCCTGGACAAGTCTGCTCCGTGGTCGTGGAGCAAGCCACAGCAGCGTGTGTTCGAGGCTGTGAAGGACCTCCTCTCCTCGTCCAGCCTGTTCGTCCACTTCGACAAGAAGTTGCCGGTGGTGCTGACCTGCGATGCCTCCCCATACGGTGTCGGCACGGTCCTGCAGCACTGGTTGCCTGACAGTCGGGAGGCCCCGATCGCTTTTTACTGCAGGACTCTCACACCTGCCAAACGGAGCTATGCGCAGATCGACCGGGAGGCCCTCACCGTCGTGGCTGGTGTCAAGAAGTTCCACGATTTCGTCTACGGCCGCCGGTTCATGATTGTAATGGACCACAAGCTGCACTTGGGGTTGTTCATACCGGATCACCAGACACCACAGATCCTGTTGCCCCGGATGCTCTACTGGTCCATTTTTATGAATGCTTATGAGTTCCAGCTCACCCATCGGCCTGGGAAGTCTATCGGCAACACCGACACCCTCAGCCTGCTGCCGCTGGACAGCTGCAACCCGGACCTGCAACCCGTCGGTGACGTCATGCTCCTGGAGTTGCTGCCGGAAGCCCCCCTCCATGTATTGGACATCGCTGCACACACGGCTAAGGATCGCACCCTCACCCGGGTTCTCAACTGGGTGGGGAAGGGGTAGCTGACCACCAAGCCAAGGGATAAGACTTTTTTTATTATCATGGACTCCTACTCTAAGTGGCTGGAGGTGGTCGATGTCGGCTCTATGACCTCGCGTACGGTCATCCGAGAGCTGCGCAAGGTCTTCACAACCCATGGCTTACCGGACACCGTGGCCTCTGACAACGGGGCCCAATTTACGTCCTCCAAGTTCAAGGAGTTCTTGGCCAAGAACTTGATATGCCACGCAACCTCGGCTCTGTTCCACCCCTCCACCAACAGACAGGCAGAATGGATGGTCCGGACTACCAAGGATGTGTGGCAGCGCATCGACCGTTGTGACTGGGACAGGGGGCTGGTGGATTTCCTCCTAGCTCAGCACACCACACCTAACTCCATGACCAGGAAGAGCCCCGCGGAACTCCTCATGGGTCGCCGGCCGAAAACCCTGCTCAACCGGCTGCACCCCGACCTGGCACCTGAGTACCCGGGCTGCAAAGACTCAACCGCCTCCCCCAGGGTCGTGGAGCAGGATGACCCCGTGTTCATCCGAAACTACGGAGCGGGCCCTGCCTGGATCCCAGCCACGGTCCAGGACGCCACCGGCCCGCTATCCTATCGGGTCGCCACCCCGGAGGGCACGTCCTGCAGCGCCACATCGATCAGCTACACTGCCACCCCGCCGACTTGCCGGAAGCACCCACGGTGCCAGCTCCGCAGCCAATTCCTATCACCCGGGAGCCAGAACAACAGGAGCGACTGGAACAACCATTGCCGCTGCCAGCGCCGGACTTCCCCAGCAGCCTGGCAGATGACAGCCCAGCCACCAAGAGTAAGACTGATCCGGAAATGACAGATTGCCCAACGTCTCCCATCCCAGCACCGTGCCGTTCCCAGTGGAATCGATTGCGGCCGAGCTACCTCTAGGATTTTGTGTGCTCCTAGTGCAACAGTGAGGGTTGCTTGGACTTAGGGGGGAGGGGTGTTGTGTATGTATATAGTTGGGGAGTAATCAAGGGGGACTCTGGAGCTTCTGCACAAAGGATCCTAAACCCTGCTCACCCTATTGGTCAAACAAACGGATCCTATTGGCCCTAAGCCAGCATGTCCCATTGGTCACCGAGAGGGTATTCCCCCCCATCATGGATCGGGGGGAGTGGCCGCAGGCGGCCAGGGGGGCATATAAGCAGGGCACATTCAGGGTGTAAGTTAGTTCTGTGCTGAAATCAAATAAAGCTGTGTTGTTGAACTCCATCTCTGATCTTGTGAATCCTTCCCACGCGGACTTAACAGACAGTATAGAGAGTTTCAAAAATTCAGGATAACAAAAAGCATACCGATCTCAAATCTGAACACAGGAAAAGTTCTCAATGCAAGTTCACAATGTAAAACGTACTGCATGCAGAATCAAATACAAATCAAAAATCCTAAATTCTCCTGGATTATCATGTCTCCCCCTCTTTTTTTTTTGCTATTAGAAAACTGAAAAACCTCTATTGGCTTCATATCACTTTTCACAGTCTCTTACAATGGTATTAAAAATATCATGAAAATAATTATCTGGTGCAATTGAGCATTTAACGCCACACCTGCAACTTTTGTTAAGCATGAAAATTTATAGTTTAATAATGTAATATGGCACACTGTAATGTGAAATATACAGCACTGTGAGTGAAACAGCTGTACATTTGCATGGCTAACAAACTTTGCAGGTGTGATGTTTTATGCTCCATCACACCAGTTAGCTATTTCCCTGACTGCAAGCACACCATACAAGGCCACAAAGAGGATGCCTTTGTAAAATAAAATGGATTATCAAGAACTAGCTGAAACAAAAACACCAGCAGAACAGCCTTCAGTTTCAGATTTATATGCCATAGTTCTTTTAAAGAGCTGCTAAGGGCCAAACAAAATGGGATGGTGAACTTGTGGCCACCATAAGGATGCAGTTATTGCGAGGGCCTGATTCTGACTGGGCCCATGGCACAGATCTCTTCCCCCTTACCCAGTGCCTTTTCAAGTGCCAAAACAGCCATGGGGGTGTATGCTGGGTGTGGTCAGAAGCAATGCTTTTGTTCAGCATTACAAAAGCCAAAGAGCACATTTGGACAAAAGCAATGCTTTCCATCTCTTTGCATTGCAAAAGGTTAGCATAAGAACGCCTTTCTCTTCCCTGCCTTTTCAAGCTGGGTGGGGACAGACACAATGGTTTTGAGCTCCGTATTATAAAAAATTAGAGGGGGGAAATCCCCCCCAATAGTGGATCAGCTGATAGCTGCAAGTAGCTTGGTTTTGTTTTCTTCTTTGGCGGTCCTTGTAATGGCAGAAAGGAGGGGTATAAATTCTGTAAATTAATTAATTAATTAATTAAAGGTCTTCCCTGCCTCTTCAAACTGGGTGGGAACAGACACAGTGGTTTTGAGCTCCCTATATAAAATTAGAGGGGCTAAATCCCCCCAATTGTGAATCAGCTGATAGCTGCAAGTAGCCTGTTTTTGGTTTGTTCTTCGGTAAGCTTTCATTTTATTATTGTTCCATTTGCATAATTCTACTTATTATTTCTCATTGGTTTCAATGGAAGACCCTCTTCTTGGCTCTATTCCTACATGGTTTTCCATTCAATCCCTTAGAGAAGAAGAAGAGGAAGAGTTGGATTTATATGCCGACTTTCTCTACCACTTAAGGAAGAATCAAACCGGCTTACAATCACCTTCCCTTCCCCTCCCCACAACAGACACCCTGTGAGGTGGGTGGGGCTAAGAGAGCTCTGTGACTAGCCCAAGGTCACCCATCTGGCTTCATGTGTAGGAGTGGGGAAACCAACCCAGTTTTCCAGATTTGAGTCCACCACTCCAAACCATTACTCTTAACCACTACACCACGCTGGCTCTTGTAGCACTCACCTAGGTCATACCTACTTCTACATTTCAAGCAGATAGAATAAAGAGCTTCCCCTTTTGGAGGCAATGAAAAACTCCCATGTTTAACATTAAACTGTATGGGAGAACTTATAGGAGGCAACAACACAGAATCATTAGGGTTGCCAGGTCCCTCCTCAGTACCGGTGGGAAGTTTTTGTGGCAGAGCCTGAGAACGGCATGGTTTAGGGAGGGAGGGACTTCAATGCTATGGAGTACAATTGCCAAAGTGGCCATTTTCTTCAGGGGAACTGATCTCTATCAGCTGGAGATCAGTTGTAATAACAGGAGATCTCCAGCTAGTACGTGGAGGTTGGCAACCCTAAGAATCATTCAGTGAGGGAATTTGACACAGCAGCTACTTAGTGTGAAGGACAGCAGCATGAGAGGCAGACTGACAGGTCAAGGGCAGTTGGTGACTGAAGGAGGGCAAGGCACCTGGGGAGGCAGGCAGTCAGAGGAGGGCCTTGAGGTAGATTTGCAGGGACATGGTTTGGAGAGTAGCAGGCAAGCAGTGGAGTGCAGACAGCGAGGGGAAACTTGGCACAGCAGGTAAGGCATTGGGAGGAGAGTGGAAGGCAAAGTCCTACTCGATATCCCTCAGTATTGGAATTCCTCACACAGGTATATAATCCTAGTGATTATGATATGCCTCAATTACCTCAATTGCCCAATAAAGTAATTCAGGAGAGGTTATCAGGATCAAACAGTTCTTTTATTGGCCAATAAAAGAATAGCGTGTGGAGATGGCCTTAAAAAGCATCAGAGCATTCCACCCAGAACAAAGAAAGACATCGTGTTTTATAGACTTTAGCATGAAAGGCATTAATCAGCATTACGTATAACAATCAGAGCCAATACACATTAGATTCATGTGTGTGTGTGTGTGTATACAACCATTTGCATAACCTATTAACGTGGTCTTAAGGCGTTTACTTAGATGGCTATATGATCTCTAATGAAGAAACGAAACTTAACATTCTTATCTGACACTTCTAGTGTCTTCAATCACTGGTCTAGGCCTTAAGGTGGCTAGCGGTAACAGCCGAGCAAGGATGATCTCACTGGCACCTGATTTAGTAATGGCTGCCAGCTTATGCTAACCCAGTGATCACACACTAGTGAATCTGACCAAAGATTAATTCTTTACCCCTTATACATGGGGCAGTGCCTTTACATATGGGTGCAGAATATATATGTGCCTGATGCTATTGCTCTTATACCTGAGCATAGCACCTTATAATCCTGTGAGTATTCATACATGTGAAAGAATATATGTTTTCCCATAAATGAAGTTTATAGGCACTTCATTTATAGCATGCAGTCAGTCCAGAAAACCCAGCACCTCTCTTTCTACCCTTCTCCTTGGGAAACACAGTTTATGCCCTTATTAGGAAAATGTTGGCTGTCTTGCTAAAGTGAAACCAGCGGAGTCAGAGAGAGAGAAGACTGCAACAACAAAAGGGGGAAAATGAAAGAAAATCATGGCTTTTTTCATTATAGGCTGCTTAGATGGTGAATTTCTTTCATTTTCATATTCATTATGATAATGATGTAACATCCCAGGGGGACAATTTTGTGAAACTTTTCAAGTTACTCCTATCAAGAGAACTTTCATCTAAGTTCTGTTAACAATACTGTTTATCCCAGTATCTCTTTATCTCTTTATGGATGCTGTGAAAGTGTGCAAGTATTCATAGCTGTACTAATTGAGCATGCACTAAAGGAAGGAATTTTTGTCATTTGGCTCTAAAATATTAATAACTGTGACTTCCACGGCTCTGAGTTTTATTAGTCTCGTTTTTACTGCTGTTTAGTGCTGTTTTGTCTGCATTTTAGATCTCTGTAGGATGCTGTTTTAAAATTAATATTTTATATTGTTTTATATAGCTGTTTTAAACTGTTGGCTTACATTACTGTTTTAAATGTTAGGTAAGGTGACTTCTAATCATTTGCTTGTTTTAAAGTGAATATGCTACATTGATTATTATTTATAACAGAAATGTGCAAAATTAATGTGTGAATGTATGTTTATATTCACTACATAGGCTTAAAGCCGCTCACAAAGTATTTTCTATCAGATAAAGGGGAAATCATCAGTTGAAATTAATTGGTTAATTTTTAAATTGCCACTTAGCTCTTTGCTGTGTGTTCCTACAGCAGACTACCTCAAATGGCTATTCTTCTGGAACTTATACATGCAAACTGAAAAAAGAGAATTTAGAGTATCTAGGGAAATTCACTGATGCTCACAAAATCATGATGACAAAATCTATTCAACATGCCACCAGTAAAGGTATTATGAGTCAGTTGTTTTCACAGGTATAGATGGTTTATGTCAGTTTGATATGACATAGCAGGAGACAAAACTTACAAGAAAATAGAAATATCTTATTTTTGTCTTCTACGAAAAAAATCAATGTCATCTCTTGGGTACCTTATTCGACAGGTGAAGACTACAAATATAGCAGAAAATCATGCAGCGTTTTCCATAGAAATTGTCAATAGAAACAATGTATCAACTTTTAAGATAAATACTGATATTATCCTTTGGAAATGTTCTCCTGCAGGTTGCTAAATTTTCTAGGAAATAAAATATAGCATCACAGAATACAATAAAGTACAATTTATCCTGTTTTCATACAGCACCATCTTTCCAACGTAACAGCAACCATTATCAATGAAAAATATACACAGACAACATTGCCAAGCATACTGTGAAAACTGTTTTCAGAATTGAATATTGCAAGGTAGTATAAAAATATAGTAAACAAACAATAATAGCTAGATAAATAGCAGTGAGGATTGGGGTACTCTTACTGGCAGGTATCTAGGAGAGGCATTTACTACCTCTGGATGTGTAGGTTCCTTTTGTTACTGGCAGTGAATTTCACCCTTTAATTACCCACTTGGTGAAGATCTACTTCATTTTGTCCTTCTTGAACCTATTGCCCAATGAGTTCCCCAAAGTTCTAGTACTATAGGAGAGGGCAAAAAAGGTCTCTCTATCTACTTTTTCCACCTCTTGCATAACCCTCTATCATGCCCCCCCCTTAGCAGTCCTTTAAGCTACACTGAAATCTCCCAGACTCTTTAGCCTTTCCTAATAGGAAAGGTGCATCAACCCCTTAACCATTTTGGTTGTCCTCATCTGCACTTTTTCCAGATTCAAAAGTAGCTCGCTGTATGTAGATAGAGGCTGTTTTTGTTGAATAATTGCCTTCAGATGTAACTAGAATATCCAACGATATCTGACATATGGACAACTCTGGTTGTCCATATGTTTTTCTCCCTCTCCTATAATACTAGAACATGGGGTCATCTGCTAAAGCTGGAGGGTGAGAGATTCAAAACAGATAAAAGGAAGTATTTTTCACACAACGCATAGTAAATTGTGGAACTCCCTGCCCCAGGATGTGGTGATGGCTGCCAGCTTGGAGGGGTTTAAGAGGGGAGTGGACATATTCATGGAGGAGAGGGGTATTCATGGCTGTTAGTTAGAATAGATATTCGTCATGCTGCATACCTATTCTCTCTAGTATCAGAGGAGCATGCCTATTATTTTGGGTGCAGTGGAACACAGGCAGGATGGTGCTGCTGCACTCGTCTTGTTAGTGGCTTCCTAGAGGCACCTGGTTGGCCACTGTGTGAACAGACTGCTGGACTTGATGGGCCTTGGTCTGATCCAGCAGGGCCTTTCTTATGTTCTTATATGTTCTGGTACCTCCACTATTCACCCACCAATGAAAATGACCCTACCAGTGGTACCCAAAAGTAATCCATCCTCTCCATTAGCTTTCTTGTCCCATAAGCGGTGAGAGATGTCCAAAGCAAATAGTATTCAATCTCCAGACATTTAATATGGAAAATTTAGGCTTGGGGAGCTGTGAATTTGATCACAGCAATGGCACAATGGCACTTGGGCCACATTGGCCACATTTATGACCTTAAAAGTCATCACTCACCATGATGGTTTCCCACCATCAGGAAAAATGTGAGTATCCCACTAATTCCTTTGAGGCATTCATAGTAATAAATGGTCAGCATTAGTGAGACATTAAGGACAGCAACCCTCATGCATTCATGTCATGGAATTGGAGATGGGAGGCAAGTGGGGTTGCCAACCTCCAGGTGGTGGCTGGATATCTCCTGCTATTACAACTGATCTCCAGCCAATAGAGATCAGTTCATCTGGAGAAAAGGGCCACTTTGGCAATTGGACTCTTTGCAATGAAGTCCCTCCCCTCTCCGAACCCTGCCCTCCTCAGGCTCTGCCTCAAAAATCTCCAGGTATTACCCAACCCAGAGCTGGCAACCCTAGAGGCAAGCATGGCTTATGTTGCAAGTAATTCCAGCACAAAAGAAGTGTCTAGCTCCTCCTTACCACAGTTCTTGTTACCAGCCTCTGAAGCCTGACGTAGAAATTAAAAGAATTAAAATCCCCCCCATAAACCATTATTATCTGGTGTAACAGATCTTTCAATCTGGCTGTTAGTTGTGCTCACCTATAGTACAAGGAAAAATGACATAGGCAGGCATTATGATTCTTTCGCTAACATCTCCAGAACTGCAGAACTTCTCACCCCCTTTGATGGTGGCATGTTCATAACAGAAAATGTTTTAATGAGTGAGGCCTTGCAGGTTCTCCACTTTGTGCCTGGACCAGACCCAGCAACCAGCACTACATAACTGGGCCTGGCGGCTGGCACTGCATAACCAGGCCATAATTTTCCCAGGCAGAGGCTGGAGAGGAATGGAAGGAGAGGAATCTGAAGAGAGGGGGTTAGGTAAATGCAGGTTGGCTGGTGGGTGGGAAGGGGAGAACGCAGCAGCAAAAAGAGAGAGGGTGTGGGGGCTTTCAGAGAAGGGAAAAAGGAAGTAGTGAGGGAGGGGGAAATGGGATGTCCTCTGCAATTCCTTGTAGCTTCCTTGCTGGTAAAATAGAATCATATAAACGCTGCAGTTTTAATAGGCTTTATTTGACTGTTATTTCCTATGGATTAAACTGGACAATGCTTGATTTTCTACTTCTGTCTCCTCCCTTAAGACGCTCCTATCGTACAATAACAGGCGGCATACGGGCCTCTTTTGATGACAGTTTTCCCATTGTCTGAAAACAAGTAATTAATTAATAACATCTCACTGCTCAAGGACCTGCAGGCTGCTAGAAATGAAACCACTAGAAACTGGTTTAGCAGAGGCTGCCTAGAGAATAATAGCACGTCTTTCTTTATGCACATATTTTAAATGAGAAATGAACTCTTTCACAGGCTTAGCTGGCAGCAGAGAACCCAGGTATAGCTGCTTTGGGTCTGCTGCTGAATGAAAAGTGGGGCCATTTCATCCATCTTCCCCCTCCTTACTGGAGCTCACCAATCCATGTAGATACTATTTGACATAGGTCCCATGGTTGGATGGGACTGCTGGGGGTAGGAAGGCAAAACAGGGATGATCTGTGATTTTTGTTTGAGCAGATCTTTGGGTCAAATGCCCAGGATCAGGAGATATAGGAAACTGGTGATAAATTGTTAAAGGGCTGCTTCAATCATATATGTAATGCCAAAGATACTTAGCAACATGGGTTGGAATTACTGCGCAGTCACTATTACGTTGATTGCTGGTTGTTTAGGTTTATTATTATTATTATAGGGAGCAATCTTTACCTATTGCAAGAGGTCTGATGAATGCAATAGTTCACTGCAGTTGGGAGCTAGTAGATGTGGAGGTGGGATGTATTTTAAAAGGCCAGTATGTGGTAAGGATTCATGCTGCCTATCTAACCTCTGTACCCCCCAAGGTGTTGATGAGGTACGGGACCCTAGTTCCTTCACCCATACACTAATACTATGTAACTAGATCAGTAAGGCACAAAACTGTACAACTGTATGAGATTATAGAGGAAGAGGGAAATGACCCTGCTTGTGTTACAGAGACATGGCTGGAAAACAATGATGTGGTGTGTCTGTCCCAACTAATACCACCTGATTATGCAGTCCTCCCCCAACCACATACAGTTGGCTGTTAAGGAGGCTTGGCTATTATCCTTCTTGAATCCTTCAACTTACACAGGCTCCTAGTGCAAACTATCATGGACATTGATTGTGTGCTCCCCACATTAGGGACTAGGGATAGATTAGGCATTATGCTTGTTTAGGTAGTGATAAAGGTAGTTCCCTGTGCAAGCACAGGGTCATTAGTGACCCTTGGGTTGACACTAGGGCTGTCGATTCAGTTCATCCTGAACTGAAAAACAGCCAAATTTCCCCCGATTCAGCGGTTTTTAGTTCGGGACGAACCGAACTCAAAAAAAGGCGGGAAACGGGGGAGCCGAATTCGCCGACTTCGGGGTGTTCGGTGAATAAATTCGGCAGATTCAGGGTTCGCCCCCCGTGCACCTTCACGGGGCTTCCCTGAAGGCACGTGGGGGGCCCTTTAAACAGATCATCTGTTCCCCCCCCCGCGCGCCTTCATGGAAGCCCCGTGAAGGCACGCGGGGCCGAATTTTCCCCTGAACTCCGGATCTCGCGCCGAATTTCACGGATCCGAAGCGGGGAGTTCGGACCTCGGCACGGCCTGAATTAAAAAGGGCCAAATTTTGCCGAAGCTGAACTGTACCGAATTTTTTTTCAACAACCCTAGTTGATGCCACATCATGACGTTTACTAGGCAGTTTGTGTTTCAGGGTGGTTTGCCATTGCCTTTCCCAGTCATCTACACTTTACCCCCAGCAAGCTGGGTACTCATTTTGCCGACGTCAGAAGGATGGAAGGCTGAGTAATCCTTGAGCTGGCTACCTGAAACCAACTTCCGTCGGGATCAAACTCAGGTCATGAGCAGAGCTTTGACTGCAGTACTGCAGCTTATCACTCTGCACTGCGGAGCTCTTTTATTCTGCTTGTTTATGGGCTGCTTAATTCTCCAGCAGACAACTTGTCTGAATTGGCAGAGGTAGTCTCAGATGTAGTGCTGGAGACATCTAGACTCATTGTTCTTGAGGACGTCAACGTTCATACTGAGGACACTTTGCCCAGGTTGGCTCAGGATTTTATAGCTTCTTTGTCTGCCTTGGATCTCTCCCAAATTGTGACTGGTTCAACACATGAAAAAGGCCACACCTTGGACCTAATCTTTTGTACTGAAACAAATACACCACCTGGTTCTTGTAGGTTATCCAGGCTGTGTGACCGTAGTCTTGGTATTTTCTTTCCTGACATTTCGCCAGCAGCTGTGGCAGGCATCTTCAGAGGAGTAACACTGAAGGACAGTGTCTCTGAATCCTTGCCTAGGCGTCTAAAATCATGTAAAGACCATATCAACAAATCCTTAATATTTATTAAAAACCAATCACTAATTCAGGGCACCTTCAGTGTTACTCCTCTGAAGATGCCTGCCACAGCTGCTGGAGAAACATCAGGAAAGAAAATACCAAGACCACGGTCACACAGCCCGGATAACCTACAAGAACCAATGAACTCTGACCATGAAAGCCTTCGACAAATACACCACCTGTTCTATTTATGGAAAACTTTGACCCAATTTCCATGACGGGTGTTGACAAGCTCCTGGGATCAGTGAAGGCCATTATATGTGCCCTGAATCCTTGCCTATCTTGGCGTCTAAAATCATGTAAAGACCATATCAACAAATCCTTAATATTTATTAAAAACCAATCACTAATTCAGGGCACCTTCTCTCAAACACTCAAAGAGCTGATTATCCATCTGCTATGAAAGGGAGACTGCAGCCAAGAAATCAGAAGGAGATTGAGACTGGGAAGGGCAGCCATGAAGAAGTAAGAAAATATTTTGAAGTGTAAGGATGTGTCACTGGCCACCAAGACTAGATTAATTCATGCCATCGTATTCCCTATTACTATGTATGGGTGTGAAAGCTGGACAGTGAAGAAAGCTGACAGGAAGAAAATATATTCCTTTGAAATGTGGTGTTGGAGGAGAGTGTTACGGATTCCGTGGACTGCCACAAAAATAAATCAATGGGTTATAGATCAAATCAAGCCTGAACTGACCCTAGAAGCTAAAATGACTAAACTGCGGCTATTGTATTTTGGTCATGCCATGAGACGACAAGAGTCACTGGAAAAGACCGTCATGTTAGGAAAAGTAGAGGGCAGCAGGAAAAGAGGAAGACCCAACAAGAGATGGATTGACTCAATAAAGGAAGCCACACCCTTCAATTTGCAAGATTGAGCAAGGCTGTCAAAGATAGGACATTTTGGAGGACTTTCATTCATAGGGTCGCCATGAGTCAGAAGCGACTTGACAGCACTTAACACACACATTAAAAGAAAATCCCTACAGAAAAATGATGTAGCCAGTTATGCCTTGTCTGTAATCTGCTCTTCCTAGGCAAAGTGATTGAGGGAGCAGTAGCAGACCAACTCCAAGTCTTCTTGGATAACTCATCTGCTCTAGACCCCTTTCAATCCGGAAGCAGACTGGGCTATTGGACAGAGTTGGCTCTGCTGTATGTAGCTGATGACCACTGTCTAGAGAAAGGTCATACCTCCCTGTTGCTCCTGCTGGATTTATCTGCTGCCTGTGACACAGTGGCCCATGTCATCTTGTCGAGGCACCTAGAGGCAGAAGTAGGCATCAGGGGTTGTGAATTGTATTGGTTCAATCATTCCTCACAGACCAGACCCAAAGAGTTGCTACTGGAGATTGTGGTATGCACTACTGTGTATAGTTTGCTGTAAGTTTGATCCTACTGTGTAATTTTGCATCATTTAATGTGTCATGTTACCACTTAAGCTTTGCTTCAGTTCTGTTTTTTAGACTTCTGGTTGGATCTATAACCCAAATCCTATTTCAATGTTTCCTGAATGTCCCATCTTGTTGATTGTATTGAATCTCTCTGTGTAATCCACCTTGAGTCCTAATGAGAAAGGTGGACTATAAATACCATAAATAAATAAATACGTGTCTGAAACCAGCAAGGGAGGTTTGTGCATGGAATCAGCCAACTAGATAGAGAATTGCATCCACATGTGTGTTACAATAGTCTTCTGGGTTTCATTGATCTGGCAGGATGCATCTTTTGATATACATGGGAATGTGTAACCCAATTGGGGCCCAGTAATTGCTACATGTGGCAATTCCAAACCCCTACGGATAGATCAAGAGTGTTGTGCACATGTGGAACAAAAGGATAACTCATATAAGTGAAATTTCAGTGAAAAAACTGGCAAGAAAGATGGACTTTAGAATAATAGGGGTAACTTAAAAGAATGGGATAAATTAACCAGTTGGTTTATTAATCCTCTAAAGAAGTTTGCCCATTCAATTGTTTTTGCTGCTTGACAGACTATTAGCTCCCTCTAGTGATATCTGTCATGTCTGTAATGTCATGAGGAATAAAAAACCTAAAACTAATGTATGAAGTGAGTGACTGTGTAGTTTTTGTGTATAATATTAGGCTCCACTCATCAACATGCAGAAATTAGGTCATGAACCTGTACTGTTCTTAACAGAGAAATTGCTTTTATATGGAGCTCAGTACACATCAGTATTTTTGAAATGGGAATGAAGAGAGAGGAAGAACAGATGTGTCTCTTCTTGGGTCTGGCAGGTGGATGATTAATGAAATGCCAGTCGAGTTTCTGCTTTTGTAGAACACATCCATGGAAACAAAAACTTGTGATGGGTGAATTTCTGCAGGCTAATTGACCGAACTAAAATTAACTCATTTTTATGTGAGCTCAAATCAGATCAAGTCCTATTAGCTTATTTTAATCTTGGTCCCAATATGAGCTGCAGGGCTTATCACATTGCTGACAATGTCACTGGGAAGACACACACACAGTCCAGAGACCTCACCTCCTCCCTCACGAGTACCTCCCAACTGGGTAACAGAACGAGGTTCCTCCATTTTCTCTTTAACCTATTGATCATTTTCAGTGGCAGATACATAAACAATTGCCACTGTAGCCTTCATTGGGCAGCAGCAGCATTGTGGGTAACAAAACATGTGTGGAACCTTTCGGGTTCCCAAAGCCTGTGAATTATAAGGACTGTGCAATTGTTATTGGACTTGGAGTCTACAGTGCTGCTGATCCCTAACAAAGAATGCTGCTGCAGCCCTTCTGGCCACTACTGTCAACAGGTATGTTTCAGCAGGGAAGGGATAGGATAGGAGTAATCTCACTGAAGTCTGTCTCAAGTGCCATCTAGAACTAGTGTCCATAATTCCCAGCTGGCTCACCTATAATAATGCATCCTTAGGAAATACCAGGTTGGACCTATACATGGGAACTATAATTTACTGGTCCATGGCTAACCTTAGAGTGAAGATCACCTTTAAACTTCAAATAACACACCACTCCAACTTTTAGAAGAAATAATTATGGAGGTAAATGGCCGCAACTTGTTTATTAACTATTTTTTAACAGCTGTAAAGCATTGGTGCCACATATGGGCTGGATTTGTAGACATCAGCTGACCCCAATGTGGACTGATGTAAATCCTACTCCAGAGGTCCCACTAAGAGCAGCTAGGAATTGCAGTTTCATGAAACACTTGGATGTGAGCCACTTGGTGATTCTCTTGCCATCTGGGAAGAGGCCACTCCAACTGCCCTCCAAACTGGGCTTGTCTTACCCCGTGCCTCTCCCCAAAATCCCTTATTGGGATTCCCCAAGGCAGAGGAAAGGGGCTTGTAGACTCCTTTCGTCCCAAAACGATTCCAGCCCAATGCACACCTTTCTTAAGTTTGACAGTACATAAACTCTTTCTTTTAACAATATAACTAGGGAAGGGAGGGCGGGGACGAGAGCCCGGCCGGCAATGAACTCCAGTAGCTGCAGCCCTTCTTTTATGCTGGGAGAATGGACCAGAGTGAAAACAGCCTCCGGTCCTTTCCCAGCCAGCTCCACCCTCCCTGAAGCCGGCTACTCTCACAGGCCCTTTTTAAACTCTAAGGGCAAGATTGGCCAGCTGTTTTCTGCTTGCCAAGTCAGCCAGCTGAGAGTCAGGATGGCTGCAGCGAATTGGCCATGTGCACGCTGCCCGACTCGATGTCTACCTTCCTCCCTGCTGGGCCTCCCTCCAGCCAAGCCCAGTAAAACCTGGAATCTTTTTCTTCCATAGTGCTGTATGATCTTGGATGCACAATGTATGTATTGATGGACTCTTAGATTGCTGCAACATACAAATCACAGTTTGGCCTTCATTAGGCCTCCTTTAGCCCTTAGGTGTTGATGCAAGTGTGCGTAGTAGTAACTAGGATCATCTCTGGGAAATCTTAGTTCCTAGAGACTGATATGTTGCATTAGGAACTATGGGAACTAATAATTACAGACTTCTGCATCAAATCAAGCCTGAACTCTCCCTAGAAACTAAAATGACCAAACTGAGGCTATCATACTTTAGTCACATTATGAGAAGACAAGACTCACTGGAAAAGCCATTCATGCTAGGCAAAGTTGAAGGCAGCAGGAAAAGAGAAAGACCCAACATGAGATGGATTGACTCAATCAAGGAAATCAAGGCCCCTATTTGCAAGACCTGAGCAAAGCTGTTAGCAATAGGATGTTATGGAGGACATTAATTCATAGGGTTGACACATGCACAGTAGCCTTGGGCTAGTCACGGTTCTCTCTGAACTCTCTGAGCCCCACCTATCTCACAAGGTGTCTGTTGTGTGGAGAGAAAGGGAAGGCTATACACTGGCTTGTAAACCAGTTTGAGACTCCTTAAAGGTAGAGAAAATGGCAACTGGAAAAAGAAAATAGTTTTCCTCCCTCTGAATTTTGTGAAATTGGCAGTGTTTTGTCACAGATAAGAGGAATAAAAACAATGTATAGAGGCTGAAAAAACTACAGTTATATTAATAATGAGAGACAGTGTCTAAGGCTGTAGAACTGCATCAACCAAAAAAACACAGTTGAACTTTAAAAAAAAGATCACACTTTTAAGAACAGTTACTTCCATGGAGACATGGTTAGAAATCACAGTTGCAAATAAGCCCCGTTAATCCAAGCTAAAGATTTTTAGCATGCTCAAATAGTAGGTTTCAAAGGTGCAAATAATATTCAAAGCTGGAAAGCAAATCTAGTTCACAGAAGTTTCAGCACTGGTGAAGAAGTACCACCTTGTCATACATCTAAGTACACCAATAAACAGTCTTCTGTTGATGCTTTCTGAGACTCTGTCCAGGTCAAAGGAATTGTCTATGGGAATCATGTGGCTAGCATAATAATGCAGGGAACAGAGTATAGGATCTAATTCAGATTCCAATCGCTCCTGAAAATTTATAGAACATTATTATAGTTCTTTTGGTTCAAAATTAAAGTTTTAAACAGCTACCAGCCTGTGGCCTCCTGGTGACATTAATTTGCTACACAGAAGGTAGAGAAGCATTTTTGAGGGACATCATGCAATTCTGCATCATTCATACACATTGATTAGTTTGTGGGGCTACCCCATAGGAGTCAGTGGACTCTTCCATTCCTACTGGGCTGCCTCTTTTCCAGCGTAGAGCCTACAGCCATGGTGTTGAGTATTATGGCCAGGCCAATAAGGCATATACTACCTCATCCTACCATTCCAATGAGCTAAGTTTAAACCCTTCCTCCAACGTGTCTCTCCAATGGAAGACTGACTTAAGTTGGAGGAAGGCTTGAAACTTCAACTTTTGCTTAGTGGAGTGGTCAAATAGGGGTACGATCCAACCCAGTGTAACTTCTTTTTTTATTCAAATTAGCACTGTTGGGTTTTCAATGCATATGGGTGAATTGTAATCATAATGGTTTTGTACTATGCCTGAACTGAGTCTGAACCAGCCCTAAGGCTGAAATAAGATAGCTGGTAGGCTGTGTGTGTGTATAAAGTGCCTTCAAGTCGCAGCCGACTTATGGCGACCCCTTTTGGGGTTTTCGTGGCAAGAGACTAACAGAGGTGGTTTGCCAGTGCCTTCCTCTACACAGCAACCCTGGTATTCCTTGGTGGTCTCCCATCCAAATACTAACCAGGGCTGACCCTGCTTAGCTTCTGAGATCTGATGAGATCAGGCTAGCCTGGGCCATCCAGATCAGGTCAGCTGGTAGGCTACAGGAGCCAAAATTGTCCCTTTTCCCCTCTTCTGTCAGTTCCTTTCTGCATATGCAAGAGGTAGGAAGGAGTGATTTTGACCCCTCCCAACTCCCATTGCTTTTATTTGTTTGTTTATGTCTTTTATAGTCCACCTTTCTCACAGGGACTCAAGGCAGATTACACAGAATGAGTCAACAGAATCAACAAAATGGGACATTCAATAAGCAGTGTGATAGGAATGGGACAGCAGAAGTGTGGAACCAACTTGAAATCTAAAAGACAAAACTGAAGCAAAGCTTTACACATTAAACAGTATACAAATTACCTAGCAGGATCCCACAGTAGGATTAGACCATATGGGTTCCACAACACTTGGAATCAACTTTCCAGGGGCTTCAACAAGGAAGCTGGAGGAGGAGCAAGCGGGGAAGATCAGTGAACACCAACTCCTACTGCCAATGGAATGTGGGATCCATCCCGATGGGACTTTATTCTGAATAGTCATGCATAAGATCCAGCGGTAAGAGCATTCTTCAAGGAAAGCAGAAATATCACATGCCTCACAAAGGAACGTTATGAAAGCATATACTTATTTCAGCTTTGAATATGACAGTGGAATAGGATTGGGTTTGTTTCCTAAAAAGAAAACGAGGCAGAATTGTGACATTTTAATTTCATGCAACTAATATTTTCAGTGCATGTGTTGCTGCTTGCCTCTTTCAGATTTATTGCACCTGGCTAAGCAACTGACAGGACAAACCAGAACTTTTCTCACTTGGGAGCAAGGTAAGCTTAATAAATATAAATCAGAGCTAATTCACAACGTTCAGCAACTTTTTGATGACAAAAGCCAATTTTGCCATATTTAATTAAGTATATTGTTTGCAATCACAAAGTATTGGCTCCTGAAAAGAATGAATAATGTGTGTATTCATTGTAGCGGGAAGACACAAAAGGCTACTTTCTGTATCATAATTTTAAGACACAGATGATTTTTTAAAGTTAAGGCACCCTTATGGGGGACTTCCTTTGGCAGCATTCCTCGAGGCAAACTACGGTTTAAAAAATCCCTACCTTGTGATATCAGAACACAGCAGTAGGGATATTGCAGATTTCTGCTATCAATTTTACAAAAACTAAATATTTGCTGTTCCAGATTTGAGAATATTATTAGAAGACCTGCACGGGGTGTGGGAATAAAGGACTGGGTATGTAAGTTGATGCCTAATGAAGCTGTTATCTATGTGACATGGAGAGAAATTCAAATCTTCATTATACTGCTTAGAGAGATGTTGAACATACTGTGCAATGGAGCCAGCTGCAGATGACAATGTGCAGGCAACAGTGACTGAAATCCAAATGGTGAACTATCCTTTTATTTTTGGCAGTTAAGAGTTCTGAATGAGGATGTGGAATGGTATAGTATAGCCCAATCTTGTCAGATCTCGGAAGCTAAGTAGGGTTGGTAGGTGTATGGGAGACCACCAAGGAAGATTGCTGAGAAAGGCAATGGATAACCACCTCTGTTTAATCACTTGCCATGAAAACCCTATGGGGTTGCCATAAATTGGCTGCGACTCAATGACACTTTACACACACACAAGAGTTCTGAACAGACAGATTCCTTAAAAAACCCACAAGAACAAGTACTTGACAGGAGATACTTGCTGAATGAAAATGCCAGGTGAACAATATTGATGGAGAGATTGATCAAGACCCTTAGTAGACTTAATGTAACCAAAAGTGCAGTCACTTAAAGGCGTACTCCAGACTAAGCCCATTGATACCAGTAGATTTAGACCAGAGTAACTCTGCTCAGGTTTGCCCCGTTAATGCTCAATTTTCTTAATGACATGACTGTCTTGTTGTGAGATTCTCCGAGTCCAATAACCTATTGAGGATTCCCTAACCCTCACTGTACACAATTGCTAATCCTTATATTTCCTCTATGTTGGGTTCAGGGGCATTCTATATCTTTGCATCATTCTCCATTTCCTAATAGTTTATTCAACACTAGCTGTGCATCAGTAGGTAAGGGTAGTCTTCTGTGCAAGCACCAGGTCATTCCTGACTCATGGGATGATGTCACATCCCGACGTTTACTAGGCAGACTTTATATACGGGGTGGTTTGCCATTGCTTTCCCCAGTCATCTACACTTTACCCCCAGCAGCAAGCTGGGTACTCATTTTACCAACCTCACAAGGATAGAAGGCTGAGTCAACCTTGAGTTGGCTACCTGAACCCAACTTCCATTAGGATCAAACTCATGTCAGGAGCAGAGCTTTTGACTGCAGTACTGCAGCTTACCACTCTGCATCAGTAAAGCAGAGTATACATTGCAGGTGTTTTACACGTCTAAATGATGTAGGCTGTATGTATCAAGCCAATCTAAGTAGCACATAAATCGTACCAAGCCAACAGCACCAAGTGGAGAGCTGAAAGTACTGAAGAAAAATAAAAGGTAAATGAATACAAAATAAATGAAACTGGGAAGACACACTCATTCCAAGCGGCGGCAATAGTGGCTTAAGGTGGATGGAGTAATCAGAGGGCAATGGGCATTAGATGGTGTTGTTGATAATGTTCACATTGCCGTGCTTACCAAAGACAGATATTTACACTGCAAAAAATAGAAACAATCTAACACCGCAAGGGCTAAAGCATCTGACTATGCTGTCTGTCTCTTTTTTATGAGTTCACACATTGTCCAGTGCAGGAGATTACCTTCTCTGAACAATGTATCATAGTCTGAAGAACAAAGAACACTTGAAAAAGAGCGATTCGGAAGGTCAAGGATAAATAAGGTTGCACATTTAATGAGGGGAAAATGTGAAGGGGGGAGCGAGTGAAGATATTCTAATCAGCAGTTCGCTGTTCTGAAGGCTTGAGTCAAATATAACAAAGATTTACCAGCATAAGTGCTCATTTTTATATGCTAGACTGATGATCAAGCTATATGATTCTTCTGCATACTTGAAAATGAGCATGTCAACCCATTTTGTAATTATTTGTTTATTTTAAAATATTTGTATCCCTATCCTTCAGTTCAAGTCACATTCAATTCAACCAGCCACCACGGGATTTAAAATCATACAGTGAGTAACCATACAACAACATACATTAAACTATGACAGCCTACTGACAAATAGAACAAGACATCATAGATTAAAATATCACTCACAAATGCTGCTGGTATAGCCATGCCAGCACATTTTATTTTAATAATATAGAAAAAAACCTAATACTAGTGTATTTGGTTACCAAATCCGTAAGTGCAAGAATCCATACCTGGATTTAATTTCTCCCCTCCCTCTTAAGTATACCATCACCCCCTCCACCAGTGCTGCAGCATGCTCATTGGTTTCAAAAATTATTCATTCATTCATTTTGAACAACATGCAGGTAGGGGGGCAGGGGATTTACCATCCTCCTTCTGGCACCCCAAAGCCTGCATATATAGTTGGAGAAATGCTATGGAAGGCAGAAATACCATGAGACTGTGTCTGAGGGCACCAATTATACTTGAGCGATGCCAATAAAGGGGGGGAGGAAGAGGGGGAGGAGGAAGAAGAGTTAGTTTTTATATGCCAACTCTCTCTACTACTTAAGGGAGAATCAAACCAGCTTACAATCACCTTCCCTTCCCATCCCCACGACAACCTGTGATGTAGGTGCGGTTGAGTGAGTGTGACTAGCCCAGAGTCACTCAGCTGGCTTCATGTGTAGGAGTGGGGAAACAAATCCAGTTCACCAGATTAGCCTCCGTTGCTCAAGTGGAGGAGGGGGGAATCAAACCCTGTTCTCCAGATCAGACTCCACCGCTCCAAACTACCGCTCCAAACTACCACTCTTACACCATGCTGGGAATAGACCTGGGGTAATTTTTGCTATTAATCCACAAGTTGGTAGGGTTTACAATGTAACTCCATGGAAGTGAGGGTGATTGTAAGCCACACAGAGGCTAGCACTCTTGTGGGTCCACTGGATTGCCACTCCATGGGCGAAAACGCACGGTTGCTTTATCCTCCTTTGATCCCTGTTTCATCCAGGGTTCAGCCTGGATCGATTGCGTGCGTTTCACCTAATGCGCGTTCGATCCCGGCTAAAACAGGGATTAAAGGAGGATAAAGCGACCGTGCGTTTTCGCCCCATGTTTACCCCCAGCATGCGGGTTGGGGATGGGTTCCATTGGCCGACAGGTGGGTCATCTGATTCCTGGATCTGTGCCCTATGCTACGCCAATGCTCTATCAGCTCTAATCAATACAGACGTGGCCTCTTTTCGCTCCACTTCATTCTCTGTGTGCTTCTGTCCCTTTCCCCTTCTTCAGTCACCTCTCCCTGCCCTTAGGACTGCAAAAGGTCGAACCCAACGAATGAGTTTTAACTGTGTTCTAGTTACGCTTATGTTTTTAATAGTTCCCCTACGAATGTTTGATTATATATTTATTGATGTATTGATGTATATAGCTACTGTTTCTATTATGTAAAAGTTTTTTATTGTTGGTCTGGGACCGTATTAAACATTTCATTTCGTTTCTGCAAAGGAATTGGCCCAAGATCGCATTTTCCTTTAATAAGGAGAAGAATACAGTCATGCACTGGCGGCGCTTTGCCCAGCTCAACCAGGACTCCCAGATTTTTGCATCAATTTGGTATAAATGGTGTGCAACACAATTTGTACAGAACTAGTATAAAAATAAAAGAATAATCTCAGACAATGAGGCAAGCCAAAGTCAGTGACAATTACAATATATTTTAGAAAATGAAAATGATTGTCAGCACTCCAAATCACCCTTCTGCTGAAGGCACTTGAAGAAGGATCTCTGAATATCATCTCAGAAAACAAAGGTTTAATTGAGAACAGGAAGATATTAGCCCCAAGCTGTAATATGCTTTAAGGTCATATGGGAGACTTCTGTGTATGAGGAAGAAGATTTCACATTTCTATCTGTGTGTAAAATATAGACTGCACAGTTGGGACACTCAATTTATGTTATGGTTGTATTGGGAAAGGAGAAGGGGTTTAACTTCTGTTTTTCTTGCCAAAACTCTTTGATTTGGGGAAATAATCCAGTCTCACAGATGCAAAGTTGCTTTCAATAATGTTTACTGCAACAACAGGATTTGCAAAAAGCATTAACTTCCTGTAGGCCTTCCAACAGCAGAAAGACATTCAGGATGTAAAAGTTTAAACACAGAAAGGAAGCAAAACAAGAGACAGGGGAAACAGGAGAAGGATTCAGTAAGCTCTGAACAGTAGACAGAATGCTCTACAGCTCCCCCCAGAGATCAAATGGACTAAACATGCCCTGAGTTAGTATTTACTTTAATAAAAGTTGGTCACATGCTGTCTATTCTCCAACAGAAACCAGGTTTCTTACTTTGTCATGAGCATTTTAAAGATCAGTTCACCTGGAGAAAATGGCCACTTTGAAATGTGGACTCTACGGCATTATACTCCATTGAAGTCCCTCCCCAAACCCCGGCCTCCTCAGGCTCCACCCCCAAAATCTCCAGGTATGTCCTAACCCAGAACTGGCAACCCTATGTGTTAGCAATCATCCAAATGCTCCTTTGAGTGCAGATGCAAAAGTACATCATATCATTTAGAAGTGCATCCAGATTTGCATCTTACATCCATGGCTCCTGCTTCTCCATACCGATCACCTTTGTGAGTGGGGCTTTTATGTAAAAGCCAAGATTATGCAGTACTTGACTTAAATACTATTTTCTTAGCCTATTCATCCACATCATCATTACAATGCTCAGTTATGAATTAATATTTTATTGTAATGCATTATCTTCTTTTCAAAATAACAATTCAATGAATAGTAGACATGATTATAAAGTGCATTTGTACTTTAAGGGGCCTGCTCTACCCCTGCCCAGAACAGCCAATCCACCTGCAAAGTTGTGTAAACATAATGAAAACAGTGCATGCAAAATGGCCTCCGCCATTGGTTCTTGTAGGTTATCCGGGCTGTGTGACCGTGGTCTTGGTATTTTCTTTCCTGACGTTTCGCCAGCAGCTGTGGCAGGCATCTTCAGCTGCTGGCGAAACATCAGGAAAGAAAATACCAAGACCACGGTCACACAGCCCGGATAATCTACAAGAACCAATGAACTCTGACCGTGAATGGCCTCCGCCAGTTTGTTTTCCTGCATATTTTTGTAGGTACAGTTTGTACTTAAAAAGCTAAGTGATGCAAAAAAAATGAGGCCAGTTCAAACAAAATGGATCCCATAAAAGCTATTGGCTCATCCATGTTGTCTTCCTTTTTCTCTTAGACCAACATGGTAACAAATCTTTGTTTACAAAGCTGGCCATTTAGAGGAACTCAAAGTTGATTGTCGTGTATCATTCGATGAATGGTCAGGAATATCGCCCTAGACATTAGTAGGAATATGAGTTTGAAAGCAAGAGGGAGCCAACATTATCTTTATTTATGAGGTTGGTCGAAGAATTGCAAATAGAAACGAAAAGCTTTAAGGAAACAACAACAACAGAGTCCACATGACAGTCGGAAGTGTTGTTTGCTGTCAACACTTCCTTTCTGTTGAAAAGGCCATTTTATTTTACATTATCTCCCTTGTACCGAGAAGCCTTTTCATATGTGGAATGAGGTTTCGACTTGGCTTCCAAGGCTGCCATTTGAAGGGGTGTCAGATTCACAGTGCGAATCTGTAGTGCTGTTGCTGTGCGAACGGCCTTTTTAAAGCAGGGTCCTTACCCTCCATTCGGAAGGCTCCTGTCCAGTCGAGGTTCATGTGGCGCAGTGAAGTGCAGGCCTTGCTGCCATCGTCTTTCTGAACTCTGAACCTTTTTTTCCTGGTCGGATGTCTCCTGGCTGTAAAAGATGCAGTCTGGAGGATTGTAGCACGAGTAGACTTGCCCTGTGGCAGTTGCGCCAGACACAGAGCCGTGAACTGCCTATCTGTTAACGTAAACAATCAAGCATGAGAATTGCCTGCACTAAGTAAGATCAAGGGCAAGAAGCAAAGTGAAAGTGTCCTCCGCCCAGGGGATTCTGAAAATAGTAAAGATATTGCATGGTTTAGGGTTTAGGTTGAAGGAAAACTAGCGTTTGCAAAATTCTCAGTGGGAAGTATCTGCCAGCGGGCAGCACTTTAAATAGCATTTAAAGATAAAATGTACTCTGAAATTATTCTCAGGAAGTCATGTAACCAGTGTAGAAACTGAAATTTTATCGTTCTTGTAATGACGTTTCCAGAAGATAGATAGAAAGGTAATCTGACACAGAGAGAACGTTAACAGAATCATAAACAATAGGAACACATCTGTCACACACCACCTTCTCTCCCCCCCTTATTTTAAATATGGTTCTATTAGAATTCTTTTATACGAAGCAGCATTTACTGGAGAATATTGCATTTGTTATGTAAACTAGAATGAAGTAAGGATCTTAGTGGACTAGGCTGAAGTTCTCTGCGTTGCTAATATCAGAAAAGTGAAGGGTAAACTCAATATTCTCTGCCATTAGCAGAGAATAGCTAATGTTCTAACAGAACAATTCAGTTCAAATAATAAAGGTTTCTGAATGCCATTGGGTGCTGTCTGAGAGAGATATTAGGCAGGAGCAGGAGCAGCAGCAGCACTTGCAGCAGCAGCAGCAGAAGAAAACTTACAATCACCTTCCCTTCCCCTCCCCATAACAGACCAAAGGCCACTGCACAGAGCTAATCTGGAGATCCAACTGGACTCCACTGGCAGCGCTTCTTGCCTGCCAAATGACAGGCTGACTACTCTTCAGGCCCTAATCATTCTGGCCCTCTTCCACAGCAAATGCACATTAAGGGAGCTTCAGACACTCATTGGGCACCTAAACTTCACTTTCAGGGTTCATGTCCCCTAGGCAGGCTTTCTGTGCCTACCTCACCAAGGCCACGGTGGAGGAATTCTCCCTGCACCATCACATCAGAATAATCCAGAGCATGAACACCAATCTGGAGGTTTGTCTCATCTTCCTTTCTATTTTCAATGGAGTCTCTATTTGGCAATTCCCCTTGGACCCAGGTACCTTGATGCAGATCCACTCAGGTTCATCGGGAAGCATCGGGTTTAGCATTTACTTCACCTGCTGCTGGTATGCCCGGCAGTGGCCTGCTTACTGGGTTGGGGCTGACATATCAAGCGACTTTATCTTCCTCAAATTCTTCCCTATACTAGAACATAAGAAAGGCCCTGCTGGATCAGACCAAGGCCCATCAAGTCCAGCAGTCTGTTCACACAGTGGCCAACCAGGTGCCTCTAGGAAGCCACAAACAAGATAATGACTAGCAGCAGTCATTATCTTGGAGGACCTCTTCAAGAACAGGAAGGTGTGCTTCTGTTGTGAAAACCGTGCCACAGTGTGGGTCATCCACTGTCAAACCTCTCTCTCTGAGCAAGTCATGCAACTGTGTGCATGTTCATCCTCTCTTCCCTGTCTACTAGTATCTCCTTTTCAGTTTAGTATATTGCAGACACAGATAACAACATTGCAGTTGCCTGAAAGGGTTGCTTCAAATCTTTTGGATGGGGCAAAGAGGAATGTTCTTGGACTCTTTTCTTGCACAGCATTGCTCATTGAGGCCCCCGGATGCTATAGTAGTCCAGCTTGGGGGGAAATGATCTAAACAGCTGGAAAAGGGTTGATCTCACTCTTGCCATGACAGCGGACCTATGGACAATCTTCTCCTGCTTCCCAGACACATGGTTCTTCTAGTTGCTGGAGAGACACAGCTGGCAAGGGGCCATCTCTCCCAGGAAGCTCAATGATGCCAGAAGAAAAGTGAGCAGAGAGGTGGGCCAGTTTGTGGAATCAGCAGCTGCTTCCATGATTTATCACACAAACATTCCCTTTAACATGGCAGCTCTTTTCATAGTGGACGGTGTCCCCCTCTCAGGCTGGGGACAAGATATTTGGCTCCATGGAATTTGTGAGGCTCTCCTTTCTTGGCTTTGGAGGGAACCAGTTTGTCAAGCCTAAGGTCCTCTCCAGGAACCCCCAGGACTTGTTGTAATGTAACCGAGGTTAGGTCAGTCTACTCAATAAAATACCACAGCTTTAAAAGGAAAGCTGAAAAAGGTTTTACTTACAAGAAAACACAAATTAAAATACAAGTTACAGATAAAGCACACTGGCAATAAAACAAAAACAGTCTATCTAATCAGAATGCTCACTAACTGACACTTAGCAGATATTCCTAATAGCTCTGAGTCAATCCTGGTCACAGCCTCACGGCTGGGCATAAATCTTGCGTAACAAAGTTGCAGAGTAACGAAATTCCAAGCAAATAAAGCGTAGAGGTAGCAAGGCATCAGAATAAAGAATAAAAGGAAGAAGAGATAGCCACCATAATATCTAACTGTAATTATGGATCTCTAGGCTGGGGTCAGATGATTCCTCTGGGCCAGTTGTCGGCAAACTCATTAGTCAACAAAGCCAAATATCAACAGTACAACGATTGAGATTTCTTTTGAGAGCCAAATTTCTTAAACTTAAACTATATAGGTAGGTACACTGTTTATTAACTTAATAAACTTTAATTAAAGTTTTAAGTCTTAATTAAACTATAGGCAATTAAAAACACTGGTCTTCTTGCCTAATCAGTTTCTAACATTAGTAAGTACTTTTATTTTTCATTTGTTGCGTACATCTTGTACATCTTCCCTCAACACTGAACTTCAATTCTGTGAATTTTGCATTTTTTACAAGCACATTGATTTTTGAGTTTACTATATGGAATTTCATGGTGGGACTTACATGGGCCACTGGCAGACATTTTATAAGGGGATTACTGACAACTGCCCTCTCCCCTGAACTGCAAAAATAATAATACTGGAAGGCAGAGCACGCTGCACGGACCAGCCAGCAACCAGGAATGACCGCAGGGAGGGGAGTGAGTTCAAGGCAATCGACAGTTCATTTATCATGCAGTTGGGACTGGGAGGGGGACAAAAGAAGAAGCTTCAGCTTCCTACATAGGCATTTTTTTACAAG
The DNA here is from genome assembly GCF_029931775.1 of Euleptes europaea. Taxonomy (NCBI): domain Eukaryota; kingdom Metazoa; phylum Chordata; class Lepidosauria; order Squamata; family Sphaerodactylidae; genus Euleptes; species Euleptes europaea. The sequence goes on along the minus strand of NC_079312.1, from coordinate 45,850,447 downwards.
CAGGCACACTCAGTATATTGGCGGTTGCACACTCTGGCGTTTGCTGAAGTTTGGGTCCCTCTCCTTGCCTGCAGGTATTGACCAGGGGGGATTTCTAGCGGGCTCGGATGACCTCTGAGCATGTGGGCGGCAGCCCCTGTGCAACCCTCCCTCCAAAGCGCCCACGAACCCCTCCGAAGTCTAGTCTGGAGGGTCCTCCGGCAGGGTTACCTGTGCGCCCCTCATTGGCTTCTGTGCCGACAGCGGAATCACAGCTCTGCGCCCAGGCCGGCTCCTTCCTCTTCCATCAGACTCCCCCCGCCCCTTGCGTGAACTCCAGGCATCCCATCCCGCCTCGCCAGCCAGTGGGAGGAGGGCCTGCAGGGCCAAACCAACTGGTGGCAACACCGGAGGGGAGCACAAACCTGGAGCGAGGATTCCAGACCCCCTTTTACTTTCCAATCATAGAACCAGCCTTTTTTTTTTTTTTTACTGCCGAGGTAATCTGTCTCTTTTGAGAATGAAAGAGAACTTTGCTCCTCTGCTTTTCTAATGAACTACAAAGAACCAGGCAGGGCTGTAAGAGGAAAGGAGCAGTTCACTAAATCACACGCTCACTTAGAGGGACAGTCGTCTCCTTCAGTAAAATGCAGCCTATGTTAGCAAAGGGTCTTTCCAGCCGTTCACGGTCTGAGGATCTAATTACAGAGCCACACTCCAGGGGCCAAAGAGCCACTTGCAGCTCAGGAGCCGTGGTTTGCCGACCACCGCTCTGGGACAATCAGGGCCCTGGCCCGGGAGAACCCTCTAATTGGATCTAACCAGTTCTAACTAGTATTCTTCACACACCGGAGAATGTTCTCATCCCCTCTCCCACTATCTCACAGCTGCATTGTTTTACCCAATTAATCTGAAAGTAAATGTCCTTGAACTACCTCATTGGCCTAACAAGCAGCAGGTGCAGGCCGTTAAGTCTCTGAAAACCGACTTTGGAAAATGACTGCAGCTAACACTTAGCATCTTTAGATGGAAAACTAAACTTTAGTCAAGAAAGAAAAAGAATGAACCCTTCTGGCTTGACACGGTTGTTTTTTGCCCAGCTCTTCTGGTGGTTTGAGGCACTGGGTTGGATCCACTTTGGGGGGAGGACATGCCAGCAAAGACCAGATGATCCAAGGATTGTCTAAATGTTTTTTTTTATTGCGGTCTTTAATCAGTATAACAAAAGTTATAACAACAGTTAACAAAAGTTCCAGATTTAAAACAATGATTTGAAGCAATGGAAGGATAAATGATCTAAACAGCTGAAAAAGTCTACAGCTTTACATCGGCTTTACTATCATTTCATCCAAGGATTGTAACTATCCAGTAACTTTTATTTATATTGCTTAGCTGTACCTAGAATCTGTCTTGGGTTTGTGCCTTGTAGTAATAAAGCTGTTTAACTAAAGAGTCTGCACACTTTTTACTCACTGCCTCACCACTCGGCATGCCAACAAAATGCACACCTGTAGTGCCAACCTTGGGTGACACTAGGAGAGAAGAAGAGAGAGGTGACCGATTTTACCAGAGGTGATGGCACACTATCAGAGAGGGACAATTAGTGACACTCTGCCCTTCCTGACTGGGCTGCAAGCTGGGAGGAGAAGTCTGGAGAGAAAAAGTACCCTCACATTTATGGCATGGTAGGGCTGTTCTGCCACAGTAATAGATAGACAAGAATAGTAATGATAATATAGATGTAATGCTAACTAGATGAATGTAATGGCTAAACATAAAAGAACACAGTAATTAACCAATGCAAACTAAAGCATGTAATGAATAAACAGTGGAGCTCTGAACCTTGAAATGACTAAAAATCATATAGATACGAGCAAAATAACAACCACCTACTAAAGCTCACTATAGCAGATGAATAGTGGAAAGCTGAACCTTGCAATGCATTTCAGACAAATGATCTAAAGCAAGGAATTGCACATAGTCATAATGCCATGAAAAGCAAGCTATTCTGTAGACTCCTGCCTAGCCCACCTAGTAAAGAAATGAAACAAAATGAAGTTCTCTAGATTATACCAAATGATGCTTATCTACCTGTTTCTGCAATAAAGATGCACACTAGGGTCATGGGGGGGGGGGAATCCCATCCTTTTAATAAAGGCTCAGTGGGATGCTATTTACCTCCATCCCACTAAAAGCTTTAGCAACCCATTTCTACATATTAAATCTCCATTAAAGGGACAGGACATTTTCCTCTGGTTCTGTGGGCAGCCCTCATAATACCTTTTTAATGAATGCTATCCAATCATTTTGCATGGGGGTAACATAAACTGTGTCTTCCAGGGGGGTGAAAGCCCTGATTTTTCCTGTTTTTCATAAAACTCAGCATGGGTGGTCATCTAGCTCCTTATAATATGTGTTCAGCATTTTCTTTGGTCCTGAAACTGAACTTACCGCTACTTGTATTATTATGATAAAGCTACAAGCTGTACAAAAGAAGCATACTTCTTCATTCCTTACTTTTCCTTTCTCCTGCTTGGTGGAATTCCTCAGTGCATTGCTGTGATAGTGTTCACAACAACATTGACCTAGTTAAGGGCACTTTGTGACCAAATCTAAGCTTGTCTACTCAGCACTAGTCTCTGTTATATTTGGTATTGTTTATAACTGCAAAGACTGCCGTAAAATTTACCGGCCTAATTAATCACAGCCCTGCCAGGCTTGGTTTAAGATTAATCACTTCTGAATTCCCATGAAGATGTAGTGCTGCAAGGTGTTTTGGCTGTTACGGTGTGCCTGATAGCTGCTCCAGAGGTCTGCGAGGCAGTTTGAGGTCTAGAAAAACTGAAGGCAATATTCTGAGACTCTTGGCCAACAGATAGGGTTGCCAAGTCTCCCTGGCCACCTACGGGTGATGGGGGCAGGGTAGCCAGATCCAGGATGGGAAACTCCTGGAGATTTGGGGGCTGGGGAGGACAGGGACTTCCGTGGAGTACAATGCCAGAGGCCATCCTCCAAAGCATATATTTTCTCCAGGTGAATGGATCTCTGTAGTCTGGAGATGAACTGAAATGCCTGGGGATTCTGAGGTCCCACCTGGAGGCTGGCATCCCTACCAACAGAAAGGTTTAGGAAAAGAGTCTTTGATCATGAGAGAGAGCGTGATTCAGAGGAAAGAACAGTTCACAAAAAGGAAGGATGTGACAAGAAAATCGGGAAAGAGAATGGTCAGAGAAAAGAGGTTAAAATCAGAAGTTAAAGAATAAGATGCTGAGCTGAAATAACTAGACAGAACTTTAGCTTCGAGCCTCTAGTTATCATGAGCCCTGCAGCAAATTACTACTCAGATTGTGTTTAAAATAGATCATATATTGTATCCCTAATGCAGGTATTTTTTTAAATAAATCGGTTTGCATTAAGTTAAAGGCCAATTCAGATTAAAACAGAATTTTTAAACAGAATTTTTTTGAATTGGCATTTCTAAATACACACTGGTTTGTTTCAAGCATGTCTCCACCCACATAGGCTGGCCCTGAGCTCCATTCACTCACAGCTGGAAGGTAAGGAAAGAAAGTTACCGCTGACTGGATGTAAGGGAGGGATGCCTTGGCTTCTCAGCCTGTCCAATGAGTGGCAAGCTAATGACAGGGGAAAAAATAAGTGGCTGATGCTGCCATACGTGCACAACAGTGATTATGTACTTGGGCAGCCCATTTCTGAGCTTTTGGTGGCTGGGTACGGCGTGGCCACGGTACCACTACAGCACCTCCAAAGCCATTCCCTGCTGCTGAAAGGCTTTAAAAAGCCTTTCGAAGGCTTATTTTTAAAATGGGGCATTTTGCCCCATTGAGAACAGTGGGGTTGCGCCAGCAAAAAGCTGGCATAGCAGTGCTGTTCTCCCCATCAGCATACCTGGGGTAAAAGGGACAGGATTTTGCCTAGTGGCAGCTCCAACCCCTGGCACGCCCCAGGAATGCCCCCTGGGATGCCGGTGCAGGAATTTGTGCTGGTGGGACACTGGCAGAAGGCCCAGCTGGCATCCCTGGGTGGCACTGCCGTGGCAACACCGGGAGACTGGCGGTCGGGTCCCCCTGCCAGCCTCCGTGCCATCCTGGATGGCGTAAGTGGCACGACCGCCAGCAGCCACTTACACCAGCACAGCCCTTTCCTGACCTCCAAAGGTCTTTCATCCTTTCAAATCAGGAATGGGCTGCAAATTTGTTTAGGTTTCTTGGTTCAAAAAATATATATACAAAACCACAGTGATACAGTTCTGAATTATGTTTCAGAGGAACACTTCCTTTTGACCTTGCCTTTTTTGTTTTTAGTTTTAGAAATGAATTACTTTGAATCTGTTTGTATCCTAGAATTATTTGTAATAGGTGAACATTGATTCTTTGTTGGGCTTCCAAATTGAATCTGATTTTGAAATGCTGAAATTTCCCAAGAGATGCCAACAATTTTCAGAGCAGCTGGCCTTCCTGTGTGCAGAATATGTAGCTGAAGCAGAATAATGGAAGTGCCATAAAAGAATTTGATAACAGATGATCGCTCCTTTTCATACTGTGTTCTCTCTCCTCTCATTGGAAGATTGTCCCACAAAATAGATCTAGATGGAGCTTTTTTATATAATCCACCTATTTGATAAAATCGAAATGGCTGCACTTGGGGGAACCTTCAATAACAAAATCTGCTTCCTACACAGGATGTGCCTTCTAAGCAGCAGTGAATGCAAAAATCCTGGTAACTGACATCTCTTTGACCTTCTCTGTCAAGCGTGCTTGTTCCACGTAAATTAATCATCAGAGTGCCTCAGCTTGATGAGTCATTAAACTTACCACACTGAAGATGCAATTTGCTTTGATATTGTACATTATTTATTCACTACATCATAACAGGAAGAATGAAACATGAGATGAAGTGGGGATGCAGGTGTACTTTTATGATTTTACAAAGAAGAGAAGTGACTTCCTAATTGGAATTGAGGATTAATTTTAATAAGAACGTAACTGCTTCTACTAGAGGACTAGAACTTTAGAAACTAGACTGTTCCTGGAGGCATATAAAAAAAATGCAGGGTAGTGGGTGGCTCATTGGCTCCATTGGAGAATTTTTGCCAAGAGAAGGTGGTGATTTTTCCAGTTCTCCCAACTCCCTTTCTGTGCTGTTCCTGTGGGTCTTTGGTCCCCAAGGGGCAAAATTTCAACAGGGCATTTGTGGCTACCATTAGAAGGGGGAATTGAGGAAATCCCTGCTATTGGTAGAGATTTTCTGTGGGATCCACATCAATGGTTTCGGTCACTTCAGCACCCGAACTAGAAGATAAGGAGTCCATACTTTCTTCCCAAAAAGGAAGGAACAGAAGGTTTACAACTTTACTAAGTATCATGCAACCTCACTATATTGGCTCAAAAATCCCCATTGTGGTCTTGAGCTAGAAGAAGAAGAAGAGCTGGTTTTTATATGCTGACTTTCTCTACCACTTAAGAAAGAATCAAACCGGCTTACAATCACTTTCGTTTTCCCTCCCCACAATAGGCACCTTGTGAGAGAGTTCCGCAAGAATTGTGACTAGCCCAAGGTCACTCAGCTAGCTTCATGTGTAGGAATGGGGAAACCAACCTGGTTCACCAGATTAGTGTCCACCACTCATGTGGAGGAGTGGGAAACCAAACCCGGTTCTCCTGATTAGAGTCCACCACTCCAAACCACCGCTCTTACCACGCTGGCTTAATTGAATCTGTGATTCTATTTTCCCACCATTTCTCTTTCCATCTGCTGAATTGTCCCCATTACATTTATGCCAGATTAATATTACTTTTTCATCAACTGCATGTAAACTATATATTAAAGCATTATAACATATAAATGGTGTAAACTGGCATAACATGGGACAAAAAATGGCATAAAAGAAACGGACCAATTGGGAATGCCATTAGTAAAAATGGGCAAAACAATAAGATTCACAAAGGCAACATGAGAAAACTTTTTTCCCTCTAGGCATCAGATGTTTCTGTTGCTAAAATGCTTGCCAACAATTTGAGATTTAAATGAAATATGACATGAACACTGTGGTGAGGGAAATGCACTTGTCCAGAACAATTTGCTTTACAAGTATCCTTTTCCACATAGTTGTACAGGCGCTATATAAGGTTTCACATACCTTTGGCCTTAGGCATTAGTCAGGTTTGTTTGTTTTTTTAAAAAAATCCAGGTATGTGAGTGCAAGAAAAAAACAAGTTGGGTTCATTGGTTTTTGCGCCATTTAAAAACTAGAATTATTTTTATTTAATGTTTTTATTGTCAAACTATCAAAAAATCACAACAGTAACAATAGAAAGAGCAAATAACTATAAAATGCATTATAAGAAATCAAAAATTGCATAGAAGCTGACTTTCATCTTTAAGTTTACTATTCCATAATGTAAAAGATGTAACCCATTTTCAATAAACATATGGATTTTATCACCAAACATTTTTCAGAACTCACACAATATTCCTGTTTCTGTGTTTCTGATATGATTCTACAATCTATTGTTCCAGTAGATAACGAATACTCTCAAGCAAAGATGATACTCATCTCAAGCAAAAATGTTATTAAAGTAGATTACTGACCAGACTAGCATTGTGATGGGGAGTGGAATTTCGTTTTCTGAAATTCATTTTTTCCAGGTACATCTTCTGGAAGTGGCTTCATTGCTACTAGTTAAAATGGATACTGGTCATGATGTATACCTATTCTCTCCAGGATCAGAGGAACATGCCCATTATCTTAGGTGATGTGGAACACAGGCAGGACAATGCTGCTGCAGTCATCTTGTTTGTGGGCCTTCCCAGAGGCACCCGGTTGGCCACGGTGTGAACAGACTGCTGGACTTGATGGGCCTTGGTCTGATCCAGCAGGGCTTTTCTTATGTTATGTTCTTAAGTGGCAATTGAGTCAAGACTGTTAAACAGCACAATGGAAGGCTACCTTTTTTGCTGCTAATTTCTGTCCATTAAATGCCTCCTAGCATTTCATGTAAGTCTAGCATAGTTAATTTCTTACATTAGCCAAACTTCTCAAGTAAATGTATTCTTTCTCAGCTTGCCAAACTTATCACTGTGCTGTTAAACCATGTCTATCTCAGAAACTCCTCAGTTTCAGTGAAATGGTGATCAGGTACATTTTGTGTTCTGTTTCTAAAGCACTTGGAGAAGGGATAGTTATTAACTAGGATTTGTTACAGAAAATCCCACGATTCCTATTGAAAGGAGAGAGAATGCGGTGCATCATTAGAGCTGGGCAAAAGTTGTGTTCTGCATTGCATAAAACAAAAATAATTTCTCCTTTAGGGCCCTCCCTAGTCCGGAGATACTCAGCATTGAATGTGTTGGTCTGGTGTGGGAAGGCGAGGAGAGCTTGGCTATCTGGCTGGTGTAACAGGCGCCCAACGCACCGGCAGATACCCTGTTGAGCTTGCAAGAGGTGACGGCAGGCTGGGCCTTGGAGTTCCCCAGATTGATAATTTTGGGGGATTTCAACGTTCATGCTGATGCTGCCCTCTTTGCCTGGGCCCCTTGGTACACTGAGGGCCTCTAGACGGCTAGAGCGAGTTTGGCATCGAACTCACAACGAGGCTGCAAGAATATCTTATAGGACGTTTATGAAAGCCTATGAGTTGGTGGTGAAAGCTGCTAAAAAAGAATATTATGCAGCGGAAATCGCATCCGCTAGCTCTCACCCAGCACAATTATTTAGAATAATTAGGTCCCTAACGGCCCTGGAGGGACAGCCAAATTTAATTACAAATTCGACCCATAGCTGTGAGACATTCGCGAGCTTCTTTGTGGATAAGGTCTTGTCACTCCGCTGCGACCTCCTCGCCAATTTTGATACAGTAAGGGAGCTAGAGGCCCCTTGCCCATCTTCTGGTCCAGTTTTGGACCACTTCAGTCGGCTTGAACCAGCCGATGTTGACAAGATCCTGCTAGCTGTGAGGACTACCACATGCCTCCTTGACCTGTGCCCGTCCTGGCTGGTGAAAGCCAGTCTGGATCTGGTGCGGGATCCCCTGGGAGAGATTGTTAATCTGTCCCTAAACACTGGGACCTTCCCAGGGGGGTTAAAGGAGGCCGTGGTACGACCGCTCTTGAAGAAGCCTTCATTAGATCCTAAGGAACTGACCAACTACTGCCCAGTTTCGAATCTTCCATTTCTGGGCAAGGTAGTTGAGAGAGTGGTCGCCAAGCAGCTGCAGAGATTCCTGGATGATGCATCGGTGTTGGACCCATTCCAGTCAGACCAGAGCCATGGGATGGAGACGGCTCTGGTCGCCCTCACAGACGATCTCCATCGGCAGCAGGATCGAGGCAGGTCAGGGCTGCTGATACTCTTAGATCTGTCAGCAGCCTTTTACATAGTCGATTACGATCTTTTAGACCACAGCCTTGCCGACACTGGAATCCAAGGCGTAGCCCTTCAATGGTTTTGCTCTTTCCTCCAAGGTTGGGGACAAAGAGTGGCACTAGGGGAGCAGGTGTCACAGTGGCACCCCTTGGTGTGTGGGGTGCTGCAGGGTGCAATCCTCTCCTCTAGGGTAGTTATAGCCATCTGAGTAGGGTTTTTAATGGTTTTAATGATTATGGTTTTAAGGATGTTTTAGATGTAATCTGTTTTTAATTATTGTTATGTGCCCTGAGCCTGGCTTGCTGGGGATGAGGGGGGTTATAAATTTGAATAAATAAACAAAATAAATTTTAAATTAAAATAAGGTGATAACCATAAGCAGAACCATGGGTTCTTGCATATGTTAACAGTATGTCTTTTCATTATTACAGTCCCATTCTACATTTTACATGTTCTGTGAAAATTTAAAATAAATCTATCTAAACCAAAAAAAAAAAAAAGTTCCACAGGGAGGAAGACATCTCATTTTCTACTGGTCATGTCATAACTGTCTTGGCAAATCACATCACTTTTCCTATATTCTGATTAATTATGTTTCACCTCAAGTGAGGCACACATTCCAGTAAAATAGTCCAAGAGAAATTGTGAACCTTGACTTTGTTTAGGGTTTTCCCTATAGGCTTTTTTTTTTGGGGGGGGGGTCCCTGAAAGGTACATCCATCTGAGAGTCTTGTTCATTTTAGATGCAAACTAAATCTTAGTCTGGGCAGGAGCTTTTTGATTATAGTTACTGTGATTTTTGTGGTGAGATTGTGTCATACTTCCTGAACTGACAATCCTCAGGGAGAGGGGGATGTACTAAGGGAGACAACTCACAGTTACGCTGGTGTATCTCTAGGGTTGCCAGCTCAGGGTTGGGAAATACCTGGAGATTTGGGGTGTGGAGCCTGAGGAGGATGGGGTTTGGAGAGGGGAGGGGCTTCAATAGGTTATAATGCCATAGAGTTCACCTTCCAAAGTGGCCATTTTCTCCAGGTGAGCTGATCTGTGTTGCCTGGAGATCAGTTGTAATAGTGGGAGATCTCCAGCCACCACCTGGGGGTTGGCAACCCTATGTATCTTGGAGATATGTCCGTGGAAGTCAGAGTCACACTGGTGCAGTGCCATTGCAGCCCCACACCAGCTGTCCATCAGTGGGCCAGTGGTGTAGGTCGCAGCGCCAATATACAAGTGGGCAGGCTGGGGAGGCATGGCAAGAGGTAGTCAGCTCCCTAAACTGTTTCAGACTGGGAATCCCCCCTCATCAATGGTGGAAAGTTATGCCAGTAAAAAACATGGTGTCATCCATAGGCGCTCATGCACGCCAAAAACCTGAGTGCCCCTCCACTGCATGATCACACCTAAAAGGCCCAGGGAACCACAGGATACCAACTATGTGTGCCACCAATCACCTTCCTCTCCTGCAGCAGCCAAGCCCCCTCCCCAGCACCCTTCTGACCACCCAGCCCTACAAAAACTCGAGCCAGGGCACCCCAGAACTCATCAAGTAAGACATGTGGCGCAGGACTCTGTCTCTGATCATTCTGCCATGTGAACTTTTTTTTTTAATAAATTTTTATTGATTTTTTAAAGCTATAAATTCTCCATAATTTTGACAACAGCGTAAAAATAATATCACAATCGCAATTATATTGATTGTTGTCTTAATTACCATTAAACATAAAAAATATGACAACTTCCCCATCACCTCCATCTACCTCTTAATAAAGTATTATTAGCCTTCGTTAACATATACTGATCCTAGCATTAATTTCATTCTAAAGTTTCATGTTTTATAAAGTTTTACATTCTGGATCAAAATAAAAAGTAGCCTTCCATTATTCCCAGATCTTGTACATTATCACTATGATTCCTTCAATACTCCCCTTTTCCCCAGTTTCTCCAACTCCACCAGTTCTAGCGTTAAAATGATTTAATCCCTTTATTCTGAAACCTTTGTCCCTTTCCATTTAACATAAATTTAAAATAGCCATGCCACCCGTCCACACTGTCAAAGCCTTCCAATCCAGCAATCATATTTAAGTCAATCCTTTAACCATGGTCTAATACTTCCTTCTGTAACTGAAATAAGTCAGTCAGGTATGGGAACAAGATTTCTTTGTTTTCTCTCATTTCCTCAGGCAAGGTGCATATCCAAAAATAATTCTTTCTGGGCTTAATCCCCATCGTGGCTTCAATCTGTGTCCCTTGATCTGCTCTCTTCTTCCTTGTATCCACACGTCCTTCCATGTCTTTTTTAAATGAAAAGTCCATTTCTTGTATGTCTGGTCTCTTTGTCGCCGGCTGGTTACTTTCTTGAACTTCTGTCTTCTTCTTTATATCCTGATATTCTTCCGTGACTTTTTGGGCAGAAGAATCCATTGCTTGTAAATCCATATTTGTAGTCATCATTTGAATTTTCAAGACTTTTATGTCTTCTGTAACCAGATTCAACTTCTGATTACATACCAGTGATGATTGGTCAAGAGTCATCATCACTGAAATCAATTGAGCCATCTGTGTAGAAATCTGTTTTAATTGTTTAATTGTCGCCTCAGAATATTTAGCAAACATGTCCTGTACTTTTTTTTCCATGATTGAATTCAGTAGAATTCCCTTTGATTTCATAAGAGCAGGGCTATGTATTTAGCCAGATCAGGGAGAGGCTCCAGAGTATGTAACTTTATTAAAAATTTGATGGTCATCTAGCAGGAGTCCAGCATGTAGTTAATAGAAAATACTTTATTGTCCAACTTAATATCTTTTTCGGGTTGAAAAAATAAGTATTTAAACTTAAAAAAACTTTTTAAAGTTAAAAATACCAACGAGTTTTACCAGACGCTCTAGATCGGCTGAGCCAGGAAGTATTCCAGGGATTACCTAATCGTAGACCTTCTATCGTCTCTTCTCTATGGTTATTACCTTCAGGAGTGGTTTTGGTGTAACACGAGTAAGACGAATTTCCGGTCTTACGACCTTCTTCCTGTTGATTTGTAGAGCAGTGGAGAGGTAAAGCACAGAGTCTTCCGGTCAAAGGATCCTCTTTGTTGTACACGTGGCTGGAGGACCTTTTTTTCCCTCATGTAACTTCTCAAAGGTTCCTCCCTCCCCTTCCTTTAAGAACGCGTCGGATTGGCAGATCTTACATCAATCATTCAAGCTCGTTGTTTTAATTTAAGTTGATCAGTTTGATAAGGCTCCTGCTGCTTTATCTGATGGATCTCATACAACAAAATCATCCAGTTCAATTAAGGGAGAAAAACGGTTACCAGGACTATTTTCTTCAACCCCCTGTTATTCGATGACGCCAGTGAAAGACGAAGGATTCTTATCTACTCACTTGGGCGCCCGGAGGTGAGGCTTTAATCTTAATGTAGTCCTTATGATGTTTATAGGGTGCTGGAGGGTAGAGTCTAAAGCCGAAGTTGCGCGCTGGCGATTTCAATCCCTTCGTGCCCACGGGACCAAACGTCTGAAACTCCGGGGGGCTTATTAAAGCTACCTCGGAGTATTCAGGAGGTCAAACCGCATATATGGCTGCAGGGAATTCCTGCCTCTCAGCCCACTTGCAAGGGCTGGGTTGGGGTGCAATAAAACACCCCAAATCACACGCAAACTTGGATACTCCCCAGGAGCCCCTGGGAAGACGCAGCACTCAGCCCAGCTCAGCACCGGAAGTTCCTTTTCTGCCATGTGAACTTAATGCTGAAAAGCACAGAGAGGGCACTTAGCCCTACTAGGTGAACACTAAGGACACTTTCACACAGCCCAAATAATGCACTTTCAATCCACTTTCAGTGCACCTTAACTGTCGTTTGCAAGTGGATTTTGCCAGTACACACAGTAAAATCCACCTTCAAAGTGGATTGAAAGTGGATTGAAAGTGCATTATTTGGGCTGTGTGAAAGTGCCCTTTAGCAAGAAGAAGAAGAAGAAGAAGAAGAAGAAGAAGAAGAAGAAGAAGAAGAAGAAGAAGAAGAAGAAGAAGAAGAAGAGTTGGTTTTTACTTTTTAAGTAGTTTCAAAGACTGGCTTACAATCTCCTTCCTTTCCTCCCCCCACAACAGAACCTTGTGAGGTAGATGGGGCTGAATGTATTTGTATGCATCTTTGTGCTTCTGAGGGCAGCAGAAAGTTAACAAGCTAGAAGCATTGTGTATGATCAGCTGACCAGATACAGTTAAACAAAGTAACTAAAGCAGAATAAATTGAGACTGTTGAGTCACTAAAGTTAATCAGGCATCTACTATCGACTTCTTTTGCAGTTGTAGGCAAAACACTGAACACAATAAAAATGAATTCCAAATGTGTAGCTTGAGTCTTCCTTTACTTTTTTAAATAATTTGAAGATAACTGTTAGCTGAAGCCTTCCGAATGTAAAAACAACAACAGCAACTATATATTTATAAGTACAAAAGACCCCTACTCTGTTTCAGATCTTCCCAAACAACTATTTTGTTTAGTCTGTATGTTGCAAGTTAAAGAGATCTGATGAAATTTTCTAGAAGGATCTGTGTTGCCTCAGAACAGTAAGAGTAGCAGCGGTCATTTTAGGAAGTTATTACCTTTTGTTCATTCCCCCCAACCCATTATTTTTCTCACTTTTTGCCTGTTAATTACTGATGAAAAGTTGAAGGCAGCAGGAAAAGAGGAAGACCCAGTATGAGAGGGATATATAAAGGAAGCCACGGCCCTCAGTTTGCAAGACATGAGCAAGGCTGCTGAAGACAGGACATTTTAGGGGACATTAATTTATAGGGTCGTCATGAGTTGGAAGCAACGTGATGGCACTGAGCACACATACAGTTGCCACCGAAGAGAAATTCATGATTATCAATGGAAGGGGATGTCATTTGGAGTTCTGTTCTGACAAAACACAGAGCCCTTGGTTCATACGGGGAAAAAAATCTTGAAATAAAGGATGAAATTGTCACATCAATAATTGTGGTTGCTTGGCTTTTCTGTTGACCCTGGGTACTTTTTTGTATGAACCAAATCTTGATTGTTGATCTAAGGGTAAAGAATTTTAGGATTCCAAAGGCCCTGAAGAACACTTGGGTGGGGCTGTAGGTCAGTGGTAGATAGGGTTGTGCAAAAAAGAATTTTGGTAAATTTTGGGTTTGGGTCTTTTTGGCCAGATTTTTTTTTTTTTTTTTTTGGGTAAACCTAGAATAAGCCAAATATTCATACCGGTAAATATGGGTATTTGACTTATTTTCGGGTTTCCCAAAAAATTCAGGCCCATTATAGTCAATGGAGATTTTTTTCCAAAGCTCTTGGGGGGCATTTTGGGAGGAAAAAGGCTTAAATGCAAGATAAATAAACATTCCTTTTGGTGGCAAATGACATCCTGTGAGCAGTCCTTTACTGTGGTCAGGAAAAATCTGATTCAAAGATCACCATGCGGGGAAACGAAGCCTCTACTCAGGGAAACCTTCTTTTGGAAAGCAGGTTTTCATGAGGGGGGGTGGATATCGAAGCCGACTGAAGTCATGACCATGGGGGCTGTCTGAAGGAGATTGCTCATCCATGTGGATGAAGAAATCTTCTTCAGAAGCCGGGTGGGGTTGCTGTTGAAACCGGCTCTTTCAGTTGGAGGGTATATCCCTCCAGACAGGACTGGGTGAGCGCCGTCTTTTAACCTAACTAAAATTAGTCAAAAACAAACAAAACCAGTCCAAAAAAGAAAGAAAAAGGGGAGAAAGCACAGAGCCATGGCTCTGAGAAAAGGCGAATAGCCAAACTATTTGGCTTTTTGGGGGACTGCCTGTTTGGTTTTGGCTTTATCCCCAGATTTTTGCATTTGGTAAACTCTAAACCTGAAATTTACTGAAACAGCTTATTTTGGGTTTATTTTCAGTTCGGGTTTATCATGCAAAACCCTAGTGGTAAAGCATCTGCTTTTCATTCATAATATCCCAACGTTTTCAGTTAAAAAGATAAAATAGTAAGTGATGTGAAAGATGTGGCGCCAGGGGCCACTGCCAGTTCTTGAAAGATCAATTATTTGACTCAGCTTTTTCTAAATTCACTCCAAATTTGTATGCCATGGCAAAAATGTTCCATACCTAACCAAGCACAATAACACTGTAACTCTAAGGGCCCATTCCTGAAAATTGGGCCCAAAGCCCTTAGGAGGCCGACTATGGTCTCCGCCAGCACAGGGGCCCACACCACTGGCGCCCGGAAGGTGCATGCCAGCGTTAGTGGCCCCAGCACCGGTGTGCAGGGCCGGGCGCCATTCCCCGACTGCTGCCGCTGACCACCGGCCTCTGGCACGGGCACAGGCCACTGCAGCCGAGCCAGAAGGCATTCCGGCACCCCAGGAGGCGTTCCCGAGGCATAACAGCGCCAGCCACAGGGGGGGGCAATGTTAATCGGCCTCCCGAGCACTTTCACCTCGGGAACACCCCTTTTTATTTTTGAGGGTTGCAAAGGTTTTTGGCGCCGGGCAGAGGTTTCGGCTGTGCTGAAACCTCTTTAGGAGGCAATGGCGCTAGTTTGCCTCCAACACCCGGTGCGGGCATTCCTTTCAGGAATGTGCTGTAAATATCCACAGGCTGCAGATGTAGCAAAAAGATGACAAAAATGAGATCCTAGACATGGAGGGAAGGTGTTTGTATATTTAATTCAGGCTTCCCTGCAAGGTCATCGAGTGAGTTTCAATACAGAGTGAGGTCTTCAAGGTCTTTATGGTCTTACTCCAGCATTCTAGCCCTGTTATCACATTGGCAGTAACCCCCAGGAAAATGATGCAGGTACAAGAAGACAGAATACTCATAATGGGAATTTGGGTTTTGCCTACATCTCTTCCACAAGATTTCTTTTGAGTATTCCCCACATGTTGAGATTAATGTTAAATCGTGTGTTAGAAATATTTATTGTCTGGTGGCATGGTGAAATATTGTGAGAGCTTTGCATCAATGAGGTATAAGTAACATATTTCTCTCTGTTTACTTAAAATAGGTTTAAGTAAATGTACACAGGTTTACTTTGTGTGGATTGAAAATACTTGACAGAAAACAGGTTATGTCACTTTTCATGAACAAGTATTCCTTCCAGGCAGCTCTTATTTCACAGGAATTTTTTTTAACGACCAACAGTGCAGTCCTAAACAGAGTTATACCCTTCTAAGCCCATTAACTTTAGTTGATTTAGAAGGGTAAGCTTATGGGTTATACTGCAAATCCGAATGTGCTTATTTTATGAATTTAGCAGCTATGGTGATAACACAATAACATTTGCAACATTTTGTAATATACATTTTCTTATAGAGAAGTTAAAATGGAGTTGAGGAAGTTCACTCACTTGGAGTTTTCTCTGAATTGCTACAGAACTTTCAGTGTTTAAAAGGAGAACGTTCTTAGATCTTTTATGTTACTGGGGAAACTGACTCCTTGATATTTAATTTATGAGGGGCATCTATCTCTTTTTGAATTTGAGCAATAGATAGCACAGGATCAAGTCATGATGCTGGAAATGTTCTATTTTCTCTCAAGACTTTAGGGGAGGGTTATGGGATAAAAGAATGCTGGTTTAAAGGAGATTTGCTCCTTTATATCAGGTTTTTAAAATTAAAATTAGTGACAAGCAGCTTTATTTCAGCATCCCATGCCATTGTTTGATTCTAATTATCCCTTTCCAATTCCTGTGATATTTTATTGCACTCGTTTCAGCTGCAGAGATGCCTTATTCTAGAATATTACTACTCGGTATCAGCCAACCCGAAAGAAGTTATGGGTGTTGCATGGATATTTTATCACTCCTGTCATGCTGCCTTGGAAATACATTAGGATCTCTGTTCTGGGTAAACTGTAAAGTCCACCTTGAAATCACCTCTGATCCCCTGTCACCCGAAAGCCTATCATTTATTTTTGACCCAACACATCAACAGCTCTAGTCACAGTCAGTCATACATTTGATTTAGTGGCTTGTACCAGAGCAAATGTAATACTATTAACTGACATGACTCTAGTCATTCACTTATTTCATCATCCAGTTACTCTTCCCAGCACCATGCTGCTGATATGGCTTGGAATGTTACTTTTCAGCAGACTTGGCGCTTTCACACATGTGGAATAACACACTTCCGATCCACTTTCAATGCCCTTTAACGATGATTTGCAAGTGGATTTTGCCGTTTCACAGAGTAAAATCCAGCTGCAACGTGGGAACTTTTTTTTGGTTATTCTTGATAGACCAAAATGCCATGTCTCTGAATCAGCATCTAAAGTAAAGTAACAAAGGCAATCCATAATATCATATTTTCATATTTTTTTCCCATGGGGGGAGGGAAAGGGGGGGAAAGGGGGAAATTTGTATTGGAAGAAGGAAAGTGTAAATTGTAATTATAAAGGTATGAAGATGTAAAATGACCTCCAATGCAATAAAAATATATATTTAAAAAAGGGGGGGAAAGTAACAAAGGCAGGCCACCATCCGATAACGAATAATATCTGAATGAACTATCTTATTGTTGCAAAGGGACATAAAATACAATAAACAACACGTTTGGTATTACACTTATTTTCTTTGAAATGGTTAGCTGGATGATGAGTCATTCTCCTTTAATGCAGATGGCTATTCCCTCAACGATGCACCTGTAATCAATTTGCAGATGCCCTTTTGTTAGGTGCAGTCCTTAGCATTGTTTTACATGACAGTATCCTGTTTGGAACAATGTAAATGAGTCACATGACTGAGTGCTGCGTGTAAGCTATGGGCCACCGTGGCAAGATTTAGGTAAGATTGTTGTTATATATTTTGGAAGCGTGTATTATGGAACCAGTTATGGGGAGATGGATTTTGTTGACATTATGTTTTATATTGGACTTAGCACGTATATATTAGAAACTATTTGGAACTGAAGAAGTCAGATGACGAAACAGATTGCTTCTAGAAGACCGTCTTCTGCTTCTGCTTGGAGTTTTCTGCGATGTGCTTTTAGTCTGAGTACTCCACTACGTGCTTTCAGCAACAGGACTATATAACATCACTTTCATTGTGGAACAACATTCCTCTTCATGTTTTTGTGATGTATTGGTTGTGGTAGGATTGTATGTATTCGCTTGTGTTTTGAAACACAATATTTTGATCTTGTGAATCTTTATTTGGTCTTTTTCAGCATTCATTACAGTATTCATTATTATTGCAACAATTAGATAGTTCATCCAGATATTATTAATTATTGGATGGTGGCCTGCCTGTGTTATTAGAATGTATTCACATTATAACATAGTGGTGCTGATTTTGCATCAGCATGTACCATGATGGACTCATGTAGGCATCTCCTAGCAATGTAAATCTATCCAAAGCTACCTCAAGCTGCATGGAGAACACAGCTGTTGGTTCACAAAACTGTAAACCCTGTTCAGTGTTGTGTACATTACATGTTACATGCATTGTTTAAAAAAAAAACGGTATCTGAATTGAATATTTGTGGAGACAGTAAGGGGAAGGGATAACAGGATGCAATTTGAATTACCCTCCAGAACTCTCCCATACAAAATGGAAAGGAAGAAGAAAAATACTCTTGTCATGAGTTATGTCTCAGCTTTTACAAGCGCACACGCTGCCTTCGAAATAAGGACCCAAGACAAGAAGTATGGTTTTAATGCATTGACTGCCAGGTTTGTGTAGATTTTTTCCAAAAAATTAAAGTAAATTTGGGGGTTGTTTTTCATGTGAAATGCTGGAGAATGTCAGTGTAAGGCAAAAGGGGGTGGCAATGGTACTAACATTCCTCAGTTTGGTTTGACTTGATAAGTCTTATTATTCTTTAACTGGTTAGCACAAAAAATAACTTCACAATTAACCTGAGAATTTCCCTCTAAACATTAAACATGATGTTAAGTGGTCAACATTCCTAACAACTTTTTAAAAGAGGAGGCCCTGCTGTAGTGGATCAGGTATGTAAAAGCTATGATATTCTGAACACTGTTTCCTCACAGCTCAGAAGAATAGTTGTCTCCTTTTTGTGTAAACAATGAGAAAAAAAGGCACAGAAATCTGTCAGGATTATCCTTGATGTTTTGCTGACAGAGTTCTTTGAACTGTAGTTGATTTCTATTATTCTTTTCCTTGATGTTTGAGTTGTCAGAAAAGCCACCGAGACTAACCTGACCCTTTCCTTCAACATGGAAGTATCGGAATACCATTTTTAAAAAATGTACTTCGAAACTCATGGCATAAACCTTTTATTGCAGACTGGCCAACTGTTTCATTTTGTTTTTTAACAGAGATTGCTTTAAAATGTATATATTCAGTTATTGCCACTACAGAGAGATCTGAGTTAAGAGCACAATGAAAATCAATGCCATTTCCTCTGGCATTTCTTCAGTCCTGAAATCACACGGCTGGAAGGTTACAAAACTCTTTTGGTTTTAAAGGTGTAAGTTTTTAGTAAGTTCTGGGTACCTTTTGGGACCACTCATTGCTTTTTTGTTGCTAGAAGAGGAATTTCTGGCATCAAGGCTGGGGAGCAGTTTGCTCCAGTCCCATAGTTCAAATGAAGCACGAGGTTTCATTGGGCAGCTTGTGTGGAGCCAGCCAATGGGGAGGTGTGGTTAAAGAGCATATATGCTGGCCACACCTCCCCCAACCAGGCTTTTGCAAACTGGAGGCTGACCCACCCTCCCTTGCTATTAGGATTGCCAACCTCCAGGTGATGGCTGGTGTTTAAAGTCTGTTTTCCCCCCAATCCAGATGCAATTCCAGAGATCAGCCAAACGGGGGAAAACATGCTGAAATCAAGCAAGTAGTCTATTATTATTAACATCAACAACAATAAATTGCTTCATTTCTACTCTGTTTTTGTCCCCAGTGGGGACCCAGTGGCTTACAGCATTCTTTTCTCCTCCATGTTATCCTCACAACAACCCTGTGAGGTAGGTGAATCTGGGAGTGCGTGACTACCCCAGGGTCACCCAGCAAGCTTTCATGGATAGGGTTGCCAGGTCCCCACTTATCTTGGGCAGGAAATTCTTATGGGCAGGGCTGGGTGGAGGGATTCCTGTGCGTTCCCAATTCCACTTCCGGTTTCCTAGCCCTGCTGTGCGCGCGCTCTGTGAAGTGCTTGCACAGCAGTGCTACAAGGAAGGCTCCAGCCTCCCTTCCACGCTGCAAGCCAGATTGGGATTGATCAGGCTTGCAACATAGAAAGGGAGGCTGGAACCTTCAAAGCCCTGCTGTATGCATGCTCTGAGAGATCAGAGTGCGCGAACGGGAGGAAGGCTCCAGCCTCCCTTTCCGTGCTGCAAGCCAGATCGGAACAGATCTGGCATGCAGTTTGGAACAGGAGGCTGGAGAGTTCCTGGGAGCACACAGGGGGGATTGCTCCCCCTGCTCTGCTTCTACCCGCTGACCATCAGCTGGTCAGTGGGCAGCCCGGTTGATTGACAGGCAATTGCCCACCACAACTGCTCAGTTGGCAACCCTATTCATGGAAGAGTAGGGATTCAAACCTAGTCTTCTAGATCTTAGTCTGCCACTCTGTTAAGAAAAAAATAACATACAACTGCTACATACACTGTTACACAGTGCTGGCTGTCTTAAGTACATCATGTCAGGTGAGGGTAGAGATGTAACATTTCTGGAAGTTTTGAAGCCATGCGGGGGGAAAACTGTCCTTTTTCCTGTTTATTTTCAGGAAAATTTAGAAATTTTGAGGGAAAATTGAAATATATGCAGTACTTACTATCCTATCAAATCTAAACTTATTTTACTGCTTTAACCACTTAAAATGCATGGTTTGTAACTTATTTAGAATAAAAATTGCAATATTTGACATATTTATGGAATTTAAAAGTTATAAATGTCTTAGTTTAGTAAAAACAAAATTGAAAATATGTGCAATACTTGAAAGAAAACTGAATGCGCCGTATGGTATGCACATGTACCTTAATTTTGCCATCTGGTTAGAGAGAGCTGATTTCTCAATGGAACTTTCAATTTTTCTCTGAGGCTTTGGTGCAGTTTCTGCTCACCTCCTTCTGATCTATTTTCTCTCTCCTGCAAGATAGGGCAATAAGCTATTTTTCTCGCAGTCTGTGGGTAGATGTGTCACAGTGGTTTGAGGGAGGGGTAAAAAGGTCAACTGTATCAGGGCAAAAGGACAACGGAAGACATACAGCCGTTGAGAAGCAATGAAAGCCCTGCATGCTCCCCGTATCCTTCTAGGTGCAGAAATGTGTCTTGGATTTAAGAGCTGTAGATGTCTACAGCATGCCCACTTTGATTTAAAAGCATTTCACTCATTCTCAAACAGAAAATATCTCATAGGAGTTTTTTTTCCTGTAGTCTCCAAAATTTCCATTTTTTTCTATCAGAAAAATTGACAAAAGGGCCTCCAAAAACCTTGTAGGGAAAAAAAAACATTTTTCTTCCCCCTCCCCCAGGCTTTCACATCTCTAAGTTGGGGGTGGGGGGGAGATAGGGTATGGTTCCCTTAGTCCATGTGTTCTGCAGTGGTTTAAAATATGCCTAAGAACATAAGAAAAGCCATTCTGGATCAGACCAAGGCCTAGCATTGCCAGGTTCCTCTTCGCCAACGGTGGGAGGTTTTTGGGGCGGAGTCTGAGGAGGGGAGGGTTTGGGGAGGGGAGGGACTTCAATGCCATAGAGCCCAATTGCCAAAGCTGCCATTTTTTTCCCAGGGGAACTGATCTCTATTGGCTGGAGATCAGTTGTACCAGCAGGAGATCTCCAGCTAGTATCTGGAGGTTGGCAACCCTACCAAGGCCCATCAAGTCCAGTAGTCTGCTCACACAGTGGCCAACCAGGCACCTCTAGGAAGCCCACAAAAAAGACAACTGCAGCAGCATTATCGTGCCTGTGTCTCACAGCACCTAATATAATAGGTATGCTCCTCTACTTCCATCTCTACTTCCATTTGTGGATCTCAGAAAAGGAAGGAGTATAGTTTTGAAGTTACAGGCAAAAACGGGTTTCCAATTGTAAATAAACAATGATTAGAAGAAAAGCTGAATGAATGTAATAACTATAATAGAGGGGGAAATACTAAATATAAAACAAACAAACCCAAAATGACCCAAATAAATTGTCAGTGTGCATCCCCAGTGACTGTTTCAATTAGTGCAATATGAAGCTCCAAATGTATCCCCAAACAGCAAGAGACTCTATCTTGTGCATTGCTGGCGCAACTGCCATGTTGCCAGTTCTGCTGTTCCATCTTTTTTCCTCATTTAGGATGATGGATTAGAAGTTTTTAGGCTTATTTATTATTTATACTGTGTCATGGTTGTTCACTTAGCAGCATGATGGAAGCGACAGTTACCTCAGCCAAGAATGTAAAACCTAAAATTGGATAAGCCGTGGGTGGGAAGGAGAAAGAAAGTTTTAAAGCTAAGTTAATAGACGGATTTAGTTGCTCAATTACTTTGGGGATCTAGTTTGTGTGGGCAAACAGGGAGTAAAGTTCCAGAAGAGCTTCAGGGTACAAGTGGGTTTGGGAAGACATATGTGAAAGAAACAGAAGGGAGAGCTGACAAGTTTTGTCACCATTGCATTTTTAAAAAGGGTGAAGACAATGGTTGGTGATTTAGAAAGAAATTAGAGGCAGAGTATGAAGACAGAGACCCTGTCTTGGTACTGATAGTGTGACTGCACAGCTCTGAGTTAGGCCAGTGAACTCAAACAATGTAGCTTAAAAAGCTTTATTGATAGAAAAGTTCAAGAAAAGGATAAAAACACAAGTTACATAGTAGGCAACAGCAACACTAAAATAATAAATTTAACTGGCTACATAATACTTACTAAATTCTTACATGATAAGCTGGATCTTAAAAGCTAAAGATGTTCTTCAAAGCGACAGAATGACATGCTGAAATCAAAGTAAGGAGGAAGCATAGCTACTACTAGGCATAGTCAAACTTATGGGAAAGTGAACCTTGGACAGGTGGACTCTAAACTCCCAATCAGGATGGACATTCAGGAGAAGTCTCTAGATTGTGTAAACCAGAATAAGGCTCCCAGAGGAGATGAGAGATCTCATCCCTCACATCTTCATACAGATGTCCTCACTCAGTTAATTAAGAGTACTTTCAGACATGCCAAATAATGCACTTTCAATCCACTTTCAATGCACTTTAAAGATCATTTGCAAGTGGATTTTGCCATTTTACACAGTAAAATCCAGCTTCAAAGTGGATTGAAAGTGCATTATTCAGCATGTGTGAAAGTGATAAGAGTGGTATGAGCTGGTGACCTTGATAGCCAGGCCTGTTGATGGTACAAGCTATAGTTGGTGTTATGAGAACAAAATGAGCTAGGCCAGTGTGGAAAATTACTAAATGCTGATTTCCAGGCACACAAAAGGGAGATCACAGAGGTAACAAAACTCAAAATGGTTCTTCTGTTTTAACACAGAGATAATGTTCAGATTCTTGATGGTGACAGAAAGGACCATCCTGGAGGCAAAGAGAGATTCATGAGAGGTATGAGAAGATCAGGCCACCTTGGGCTATCCATGTCCGGGCTATCACTACTTATGCATGACTAACTCTCACAACTGCAGTCTCTAGTTAGAGCCCAACCAGTCCAAAGGACCATACCCAGTGATCAGTTCAACCCTTATCAAAGAACATGGAGAAGGTCAAAAGTCAATCTAAAGAAAACCCAAATAACCTCTGTTACCCTAATAGCAACCAGATAATTTCACATCTTTTATCCTGGATAGCTGGCTAGGTTGGCAGATGCAGCAAAAGACTTCTTCCCCAAGCTAGAGCTTGCTTACAAAGCCCCTGCAAACTTCCCTGTGATGGACGTTGCTGCATGATTATGCTGCTGATCCCTGCCTTCCCAGGAGCCCTGTGTTGCATTCCTCAATGGGGACTGAGGCAACAGCACCCTCATCTCCAAAAGTGGGTACCTTTGCTTCACAGGCTTATTATCAATAGTATATAACAGTGCCCTTGCACCATTAATGGCTGGGCTTGGGTGGCCAGCCCAGCACTAGCACCCAACAGGTGCTTGGGGGAGCTTAGGAAATTGGTGTCATGCTAATGCTATGCTGTCACCTCCAGCAGGAACCTGGAAGCAATGTGTGACACTGGTGGTGGTGTGGGAAAGTGTCGTCAAGTCACAGCTGGCTTATGGTGACCCCGTAGAGTTTTCAAGGCAAGAGATTAATAGAGGGGGTTTGCCATTGCCTGCCTCTGCGTAGCATCCCTGGGCTTCCTTGGTGGTCTCCCACCCAAATGCTAACTAGGGTCAACCCTGCTTAGCTTCCAGGATTTGAAGAGTTTGGGCTAGCCTGGGCCATCTAGGTGTAGCATCTAGGTCTATGAGAAATCCTGGAGCATCACATTGATGTGGTGATGTCACTTATGGGCTTGTGTCAGAATTCACATTGCAGTGCCAGTGTGATGCCACTTTATCCCCTACATTTCCCCTCTGCCACCATATGGAGTGGCAGAGGAGATGGAGGTCTCAGGGAGAGAGGCAGACCTAGGCTGCCTTCACATGCTGCATTGTGTCACATTTTTTTGTCTTTTCTTTTTGTTGCTGGGGACAGGGCTGGTACCACACAAGTCAGATTCGGCAGAAATGGATGGATGTCCCAACTCAATCTGAAAACCAAGCTGTGCAGGTTACTCTAGTATTTTAAATCTGCATATTTGTTTCCACATTTTCATCCTGGCCCCACCCTCATATTCAAAGCTATATCTCATTGACGGTTGCTACGTCCAAAGGTATGGACTCTAGGACTGCCTCTTGTTTGTTTTTGAGCCAAAATATTCATGTTTACCCATTATTTCCCTGAGCTGCATCCCACAGTGACCCAGATATCTCCATCTCAAGAAGAGCTGTCCCAGAAATAAATGTTTTATCCATTGTAGCAAGTGCCACTCTAATAAAATGCCTAACATTTGGATCAGACATTCGTGACTTTTCTCTTAACACAGGAGCTATTTTAAAATTAACAGAATGAGAGAAGTGAGCTCAAAGTGGTAGACTTCCATTGTAGATTGCAGCTCAAAGAAATATAGAGATGTTTGAAGTGATGTTTAATGTTCCTGTTGTCCTGACTGTCCCTGTGCGCACTCATTCTTTTTAATCTTTGTATCATTAATTTTTAAAAAAACAAAAACAAACCCTGTATATTTCTATGCTGTGGTGTTTGTATTAAATAGGCAAACATAATTCTAACCCCCCCTTATCCTAACAAACACAAAATTAATACAAATAGGAAGGACTGCAGAATAGAAGGAGGAAATCACACAAGTGAAGAAAAGGATGAAAAACAATCATTAGTGTATGTATGTACAATCTTTGCAAGACCAGTTTCTACAGCAGTAGAAGCTGTGTTAGGTTCCAATATCATCCTTTGCCATTTTTACTGAATTAAGAACATCTGTCTTGAGGATAAGTTTTCTCCTGCCTCAGGCATTTTACACTTTCTCGGCTCTTGGAAAGAGGGTTGGATAATCCCTGCTTTCCAAAATTACAAGTACTTAATTCTAAAGCCTGTGTCATTTCCCCCAAGGTAGTTATAATGGAACAAGGGGTGATGGCCCCAATTAAAATTTCATCCTGATATTAAGTATTACATGAGTGGGCAGTCCCTTGATGCTCCCCAAACATGAGATAAAAGAAACAGGCTAAAGTATAGCAAAGGGAAAGTTTCATACATGTGTCTAGCAATACGTACTTTTTAAATCAGTTGTTATCTCATTGGGTTGTTTTAGACAATTTACCGGCTCTAGGTGTGAGCTGGAGCATTAGCATGCCTTACTTCCACATTCACACACCATTTTTTGTTGCCAACAAGCATCCACACATTGCTTGTAATATCTGACGTGGCATATGAGCATTGTGTAGTTGAAATCCTGCATTTAATCTTGTCACAGTCTGTGACATAATTATGGTATTTTGTGTACATGTGCAGAATTAATTCCATGTAGAGCTTGAACACAACATACAAACTGAACCACAAACTGCAGAGGTTTGTGTAATGAAAAGCCTGGCAACAGCTTGCAAAATGCCTTAGAACAGGCTGACTGGATTCTCTCAAGGTCTGAATTCTTTCAGGAGCTAACTAACTTACCCTGGCCTTGTCCTTGAAGGGAGAAGAACAGAGTTATTCTTCACTATCTGCCAGAAAGGTGTATCTGAAATTACCCTTCCTGAATCAGCTGCCAGCTGCCAGCTGCTCTTATCTCAAGAGCAGAAAAGTCCTGCTATCCTCAAACTTTGAGGTCTACTCAAAGACCTCAAGGCTATAAGTGCAGTAAGCTTCTTGCTTTCTATAACCTTGCTGAAGGCTATGTTTCCTACTGACCAGATGGTTACACGGTACAATGTGAGCAATAATTGTGTTTTATGATTTATATAGTTATATATTATATTGTAGATTTCTAAATAGTCTCATTTAATGCGTATTGTACTGAAGATGAGAATTGTATGAAAATTGAGTATATGGAACTCAGAAATGATTGTTTATACTTTAAGCAAAATAGACTGAAAGGAAAGGAAGCCCATATTTGGTCATGGGGAGAAGCTGTGGGTGGAGCCTGAGGCGGGTGGGGTTGGGAGAGGGGAGGGACTTCAATGCCATAGAGTCAAATTGCCAAAGCGGCCATTTTCTCCAGGGGAACTGATCTCTGTCACCTGAAGATCAATGTAATATCAGGAGATCTCCAGCCACTACCTGGAAGTTGGCAACCCTATGGATGACCTTGGGCCAGTCACAGATCTCTCAGAAATCTTTCAGCCCCACCTATCTCATAAGGTGCTTGTTGTGGGGAGAAGAAGGGGTTGTGATTGTAAGCCACTTTGGGACTTCTTAAGGTAGAGAAAAGTGGGCTACAAAAAACAACTCTTCATCTCCTCCTCCTCCTCCTCAGAATTTAATTGGGAAATATCTTTGGTTTTATATGGTACAGACTTCCATATATAATCTTCCATAAGTTCAAATAATGTGACCCCACAATTGTGAGAAAAATCTCTTAATTGTATGATTTAAAGGCTCCATTTTTAATGAGAGTCCTAATCAGGTTCACTTTTATTTCTGTGTTTTCTTGCACTGAACCTTGCCACTCAGAAATTCTAGTGTGGGAGACTTATTATACTGCTTTTATCCACTGTGTAATGCTTTTCAGATGTTAAATTGATTGGGAAGTTTGGAAAAATTTTGAACTGGTCTGATGTGTTTATTTGAAATATTTATGTTCTGCCTTTCCATAAAACATGCTGAGGGTGGTTAAGAATGTGTTGAAACAAAAATATGTTAAATAGTATTATCTTGTGTGTGCATGTGTGTAAAGTGCCATCAAGTCACAGCTGACTTATAGCAGCCCCATAAGGTTTTCCAGGCAAGTGATTAAGCAGATGTGATTTGCCACTGCCTTCTTCTGCGAAGTCTTCCTTGATGGTCTCCCATCCAAGTACCAACCCTGCTTAGCTTCTGAGATCTGACGAGATTGGACTAAACTATACCATTCCACATCCCAATATTATCTTACTTATAAAGACATAAAACCTCATAAAAATACTACATCTCCAGAAACAAAATAATAAAACAATAGGACAAAACACAGTGGAGACATCAATCTCAAATGAAGTGCAACATGCTGTAACAAATAAATTATGGATGCTTTATACAATTTCATTTAGCAGCAGGAATCAGTAGAACATGTTTTCTCATGTTGCAATAGTCCCCCAAATTACACTTAGCAGCAGATCACAGTTTCATGATGAGCTGCATAACCCCACCCCCCTGAATTTCATTACCAATAGAGGCATTCATAGCCATTGAGCTGTAAATTGATTTGCCCCAGTCCAGCTTCAAATGAACCTCAAGGCCTGATTGGCTGTGAAAATAAAGCAGCCATCCAATGGAGAAAGCATCAGGGAGGGACAATGTATTGCTCCCTCACCCTCATGCAGCAGCTTATGCCCCCTGCTGCCAACCCACCCACCCTAGAACGTCATGGGATTAGCTGGTCGCCATTTGGGGCCAAGTAGGAATCTTTGGGCTTTTCCGCTGATTGACAAGTAGGATGAACCTTTTTTTTTTGCCTGCTCCTAAAGTTTAAGTTAGTTGTACTTTTTTAAAAACAAGAGGATGCTCTTGTTCCCACCTGTGTCAGCATTTTAGCTCAACACAGGCCTGCTGAGGAGGGAGGGGGTAGAATGGGTGAGGATGCCTCTTCTGTGCCCAACCCAGCTGACACTTGGTTTTTGGCCTCTTATGCCACCATTGTGGTGAGCTGCTTCCCCCCCCCCCCGGCAAAGAGAGAGAGAGAGAGAGAGAGAGGTGGAGGTGGTCCCAACAGAGGTATGTTGTGTGTGCATGTGCAGACAAATACTACTCTGTTTTACATGATTTCAACCTCCCTGCATATTTTTCTGGGTTTCCATTTTTTCTGAAAACCTGAGGTCCTCCAAATTTGCAGGAAAATGTCAGTATTCTGTACATAGCCCCAATCCATGGACTTAAGTATCTGCAGCTAGGGTTGAGAATTAGATATATCAATGCTCGCAGTCTTGTAAAAGTGAAACCAGTAGAGGCAGAGGCTGCAATAATGAAAGTCACCAGAACAAAACAAAAGGAAATCGTTTTTCTCCATCACAGGCTGTTTATATGAGGAATTTGCTTTTTTTTAAAAAAAAATATTAATTACATTGACTATGAAGCACCCCATTTTTGTTCTTAGTATAATTAATAGTGAAAGAAATGCACAAGACTATATGTAAAATGTGAGTTTTACCTCTAAGTCACACCCTCTTCAAGTTGGGGAAAATGGGGGGGGCACTAGTTGGTGGTTGACAACTCAAGATTGTTCCCTTTCTCCAAATTGAGTTTTTTCCCACCTGAATAGTCAGAAGTCAAACTTATGATTTACTTATTTTAAAAGTCAAATTTACATTGTTCATTCCACAACCCTTTTTCTTTTTTAAACATGGACATTCCATGGACATTGCTTTCCCCAAGCTCTCCGTGGACCTGTGCTCTGATAAACAGGTGCCAACTTGATTTTATTAATAGATATTGGTTTTAAATTAGAATATGAAATTATTGTATTTTGTGTCTATTATATTGTGTTTTTAACCTGACATGAGTGAGTCTGAGCCTGGCTTTGGTCAAGAAGAGAGCAGGTTATAAATCAAAATATAAACAAATACATAACATTGGTTGATTATGTGATGAGCCAATGCATTGTTTTGCAAATTTCCCTATTCATTTTTTGGCAGTTTTAGTAAGACTGAGTAAATGTGAGTAATGTGATCGACATTGCCAGCTTTTGAACACCTAGTCTAATGATGAATGTTGACTATTTAGGTGCAAAATATGCACACATGCAAACTACCAAAATTCATGCATTCAGCCTGTCATGTTTGGACTGCTACTGAACTAAGAGCCATGTTATATATGCAGTGTGCAAGCCGCTATAACACCATTCCTTTCTGCACTGGCTGGGTTATTTGGCATAAGTCCATGCATCAGCTCATGCCATTTCACTAATGTTGTCAAGAGAAATTCTCTTAATTCCTCTTTACCCAATTTCTCACTGAAATTCAACAATCCATTTCTTTTCCTCTTTTTTGGGGTGGGGATTTAGAGCCAGTTTATAATCAGATCCATTTTGATCAAAGAAAAATTCAAAGAGAAGAGGATAGGAAGGGAACTTCTGCCAAATTTCAGAATTTCACACAGTAGATGCTCAGTGCTAGGCCACATCTTCCGAAACCTTCCTACCTTCCTGCTTGACCTGTAACATAAAACAACTGCAAGGGAGGAAGTTATAAACAGCTGCCTTGAAAAAGAAATCTCTCTTTTAAAAGAAAAAAAAAGAGATGAGGAATCAATGGCTATATCTAAAAAAGGGAACATTGGAAAAGGAAATACCCCTCCTCATAACAATGCTACATTTTATGAATTTTATTGAAAAAGCTGTATGGAAAACTTTGAAATTTAAATATGCAACTATTGTCCCCATTTCCAGAAGAGGAGATGTTGCCATCAGAAGATGCTGCTTTGTGGAATCCTCACATGAAGCATAGGTTTCCTGTTTTGACTCCCATGCCATGAATGTAACAGAAAATCAAGTCTATAGACAGGACCTCTGCATATGCTTTCCCAGGTTTGTGCATTGGACCCTTGCCAAGTAACATCAACATCTGTTCCATGTACTTGATTTTAGCAATTTACTAGAGAACTAGATCTTAAGAATGGATAGTTCTTCATGTTACTAGTGCTCTTCATTCTTCGTCAATGTGTTAATGCATTGATCCTTCCATGGACAATGATACAAACAAACAAACAAACAATATTCACTGAAGTACTGCCTCCTTTTCAAGCGTCCCACTGACTCCTTATTTGTTTCATTTAGAGGGGAACATCATTATGGATAATGTTATTGACTTGAAAAGCTGCAAGCTTGCGAGTTCCCAACACATGTTCCGATTGAATCAATGAGATTTCTAGGACATGGTGTACCAATCAGAGATGGCACAAAGAAGTGACTAAAAGTTATTAAGTGATATATTATGTATGCCATTTCTTAGGTGAATGTGTAAAGGAGAGAAGAGGCAAAGATAGACGCCGGATTCTTCCAGCTGGTGCTACTTGTCCCACGCAAAAGATGCAGTAGGTCGGGTGAAAAGAATAGAAACCACCCTGCTGCGTATTTTGAATAGCACCATCAAAGAAGCACACATCAACAATGATATCGCCGAGAAAAAAATGTCCTTTGAATTTGTTTGAACTTAAAACTCAAAGGCTGCAATCCACAGTTCAGCATGTGCAGGGGATTTTCTCTTCTTTGTATAAGAAGTCTCCGTTTGGAGAATGCCCTTGCATGTGAGAAGTTCCCTTTCCCTTAGAAGAAAACAAAAAAAAAATTGTGAGCAGCACAAAGGACTCAGCTAGTCCTTTGAACTGAATCTGAAATGTAACTCAGAGCAACTTTTAAAAAATAGAATACCCAAAAATCTAGAGCTGTCCCAATTCTATGGAGTTTTCTGCTTTGCCTCTCTGTGATCTCGAATATCCGTATATACCTCATGGAGTGTCTTGGATAGTCTTTTTTCAAGCTGAGTATTCAGGATTCGCATGTTTCCCTAAAAAAGCACTTGCACCAATTGTACCCCTACATTTTATAGCGGTGGGCTGCCATATGCATTTTGACTCGATGCACTAGCTATGAATGGCTATGCAGATATTTTAAAAAAATATGCATGTGGATTTTTGTATCCCGCTTTTTCTCTTTAACAGAGACCCAAAGGAACATACAACATCATTTCCCCCTCTTCTGTTTATCCTCACAAAACCCCTGTGAGGGATGTTGGGTGAGACAGAAAGAATGACTAGTCAGCGAGCACCTAGAGCCCTTACCTTGCAGAGTGGGGATTTCAACCTGGGCTTCCCAAATCCTAGTCTGACCCCTTTACTGCTACATCATGCTGGCTCTTCTGTAAGCAATTTGTTCATTGGAAATGTGTACTAGAAGATTAATCTCATCCAGAATATACCATACAGCATGGACAGACATCTACACTGGATGTGTATTCCAGTATCTGTGATAACATGTGTGTCTGTGTGCCGTCAAGTCACGGCTGGTTTAGGAAGACCCCATAGAATTTTCAAGGCAAGAGATGTTCAGAGGTGGCGTGCCTTTGCTTGCTTCCACGTGGGCTGAGAGAGAACTGTGACTGGCCTAGGGTCACCCAACAGGCTTCATGTAAAGGAATGGGGTATCAAACCTCGTTCTTCAGATTATTAGAGTCTGCCACTCTTAACCATTACGCCATGCTGGTTCCTTTCTGCGATATACATTCAGTCTAATTTTTTACTTTCAACATATAGCTTGTACATAGTCTGCATATTGAACCACATGATAGTTTTTTTTTTCCTGACAGAAAGTTGGATAGAATTAGACATAAGGAAAGCTCAGGATAACTATCTGCACCAGTGTAACAAGATGCACGTCATAAAGTGAACCTATGTGTTTTATGTGGCATCCCAACTAGGTAGAATGTTTAATCTTCATGAAGTTTATCTTGAACCATTCTAAACCTCAGATAAAGACACACGTCAATTTGATTTATGCCTGCTGATTTAATAATTAAATCCACTACCAATTAACAGTGTTTCTTACTGATCCTAGAAATATGAGATAAAGAAGGGGGAAAGATATTAATACCTGAGGAAATCCCCCTTTAGATTTTCTCTTTTTTAGCCATCAAGCCAAATAAATCATCCGGATTATAAAATTGACTATATTAGCATAGTAGTTCTGAAATGAAAACATCAATTAATTGTGAGGATTAGAATTTTATAATTGTGCTTTTTATCTGCCACAAGCATAATTAATGACCATGGAAGAAGCTGTGCAACAGAAAATCAAAATCCTGGAGGATAGAATTGTACAACTTCTTCCAATGCACGTAAAATTATCTGGAAAGAAATGTTTTACACTTTACTCTTATTATTATTTCTTAATAATTCCCCAGGTCTATAAACTGTTGAACATGAAACAGCCACCATGTGAAGCCATCCCAAACTTGGTGTTATAGAAGCCCTGGTCTCATTGGGCTTCACCTACAGTTGTAACTAGTGGAAGGGTTGGAGGTGGGGACATGGTGTGGGGGCAGCATTGCCAGCATGACAACATCACTTCCTGGGAAAACCCAGATGTGATGGCAGGTAGGGCTGTTGATTCGGTTCGGCCCGAACTGAAAATCAGCCGAATTTCCCCTGATTCGGTGGTTTTTAGTTCGGGAGGAACCGAATTCAAAACTGGCGGGCAACCGGGGGGGCCAAATTCAGCGAGTTCGGGAGTTCGCGAATAAATCCGGCAAATTCAGGGCCGTCAGTAAGCAGCATAACCGTCAGTAAGCAGCATTCTCCTCCCCCGGCCAATCGGTGGCCAAGATGGGTCTTCTTCTGGCCAATCAATCAGGATTGAGTACTGGAGGAATCAGCTGATGTGCGGCCCGGCCAGGGAGAGAGAGAGAGAGAGCAAAATCCTCGTGTGTGTGGGGGGGTGCTTGTGCACATTTGCTCCTTTCTGTGGCTGCAGGGGGCGTATTTTTTGGGGTACAGACACAAAACTTTCAGTGGAGCTTCAGATGAAGCTTCTTAAGATACCCCCCAAGTTTTGTAAACATTGGGTCAGGGGGTCCCGAGATATGGGCTCCCCCCCTTTTTTCTTTCCATGGCTGCAGGGGGCGCATTTTTGGGGGTACAGACCCCAACCTTTCAGTGGAGCTTCAGATGAAGCTTCTTAAGAAACCCCCCAAGTTTTGTAAACATTGGGTCAGGGAGTCTCGAGATATGGGCTCTCCCCCTTTTCCCTCCCCCCTTTTTCCATTTATGTGGCTGCAGGGGGCGCTTTTTTGGGGATATAGCCCCCAAACCTTTAGCATAGCTTCTGACAATTATTCTTAAGATACTACCCAAGTTTTGTAAAGATGGGTTCAGTGGGGGCAGAAATGTCGCCTCCCCCCTTTTCTCTTTCCATGGCTGCAGGGGGCGCATTTTTGGGGGTGCAGATCCCAAACTTTGAGCGGAGTTTCAGACCAGTGTTCTTAAGATACCCCCCAAGTTTTGTGAACATTGGGTCAGGGGGTCTCGAGATATGGGCTTTCCCCTTTCCCCTTTCCCCTTTCCCCTATTGGGATGAATGGATCAGCCGATCCTGTGCATCTTCTCCAGAGCAAAACGTCCCGTGCCTAATTGGAATCATCTTGGATTACAAGTCCTCCCCAGCCCCTCTTGATGGAACAGAAGACAGCCACAGTAAGACCCCTTTGGGGGCTTTAATCTATAATTTTTCTCCTGTGTATGTGTGTGTGTGTGTGGGGGAAAGCAGAGTCTGTGTGTGTGTGGGGAGGGAGCAGTTTCTGTGGGTGCGGGGGAAGCCAAAGGGGGCTTTCGTCGGTTCTGCCTGGGGTGTGTGTTCCCCCTCGAGTCTCTCGCTCCCTGGTTTGAGGGGGGAGGTTTCAGTTGTGTGTTGCAAAGGTGTTGTTTAACAAGGTTGTGTTGTTTTGCAGTTGTTTTGCAGTTGCTTTGCAAATTTCTCAGCTGTTGTCGGGGCTGGGAGCTTTGTGCGTGGGCGGCAAGCTCTGCTGAGAGCTGCACATTAAGGGTGGGGGGACCCCTTTCAGGGCCCATATCTCAGCCCCCCCTGACCCAATCTTTACAAAACTTGGGGAGTCTTTCAATAAACGTCCTTTGAAGCTCTGCCGAAAGTTTGGGACCTCTAACCCCAAAAATGCCCCCCCCAGAGCCGCGGAAAGGCGCGATTGTGTTTTTAATGGCTTTATTCGGCCGAATTTTTTTCCAAACTTTGAATTCCCGCCGAATTGAACGGATCCGAAGTGGGGGAGTTCAGACTTCGGCATATCCCGAATCTAAACGGGCTGAATTCGGCCGAATCCGAACTATACCGATTTTTTTTTAATTCAACAGCCCTAATGGCAGGTAGCTCTAAGAATCACTGGAAATTCTATGGTTCTACTTGTAGGTTTTCCCCAGAAGTGATGTCACATCGGTGAAACTGCCAATTTGAATTTCCCCCCTCCCAGGTCACCACTCGGAGTGGTGGCATAGAACAGTCACCATGTGGATTCAATTAAAAGTCTGAACCAATAATGATAATAAAACAGAACTATAATGACATATCAGGAGGGAAGTAGAAAAAGAATCTCCTCTAAGCAATGACAGCAGTTACCCACATGAATCCATCTTTCTGTTAAAGAAAGCTAGGTTAAGGACTGAATGATTTACAAAGGAACTGAAGAAGTGAGCTGTGGCTCACGAAAGCTCATACCCTACCAGAAAATATTTTTGTTATTCTTTAAGGTGCTACTGGACTCTTGCCCTTTTTGACTATTACAAAGGAACGAGAGCCAAACTGATTCAAGGAGGGCTGTTTTAGGAAAGGTGCTGAGATTACTTGAGTGTCATCTTTATAAGCTAAAAAGAACACTGGTCCCTTGCAAAAAAAAAAAGTCATTTTTAATATTCTCATACAGATTTCTTGATTCCCATGACCTTACCTTGGCAAAGTGACCTGGTTCTTTAAGTAAATAATAATAAAAACCTGGAAAAGTTAATATTAGTAAACATTTTGCAGATTATTCTCTGGGATCAACACAGCAACACCCTCTCAATGCCAAGCTTTTTTAAAAAATAAGGCATTTCATTCCAAAGGTTGCATCCACAAAAGAGATTCCTATAAATACGAATGTCATTCTTTTTCTCCTCCTTATTAGATACATGACGTCTATGCTCAGCTACCATAGTTAGCCATGACAATGACAACTACAAAGTAAGCCTAGAACAATGTCTGCATCTCTGTATGCCTAGCTTTGAAAGAAAGGAGCACACTTTTGGATACCTATAAAAACTCAGGTGTTCTTTGTATTCAGACTTTTTCCACCTTTTTTTCCTTTTTTTTTGTCATTGAAAGCGAAAGAGAGGAATAAAAAGAAATATATGCCAGACCAGGTTGCTCTTTTCACCTCGACACAAAAAGGCTTATTTAAGGTGGATTTTTTTTAACTCAATTGCACTCGCTACTTTTTACCCACTTTATGAAGAAGTATAACGTATGACATAGATATTGTGCCAGTTAGTTTGCTCTGTTTATCCCACTAAAAAGGAAATGAGTTTTTAAAATATCTATTCCTATTATGCCAAATTTAGTTTTCGCCACATTTGTGATTTGCCTTGGTATTTTGATCATTGCAAACGCAAGAATTATATATCAAGAGAGGAAGAAATCCTATCCCGTTGTGATGACACATATGATACAGGGCCATGATATCGAGAGATCCATGGCTTGTATCCAATGTCTTCCATTCAAAGGGGATTTCTGCCACTTCCCCTTCTCTTTGAAAACCCATAGGGACTGCATCCGTAGGAACCCACAAGCTGCATCAGGAGGGAGGAAGGGATAAGTTGTTATTACTGCTATGCATGTTGTACTTTGGGATCCAAGCTAGTGAGGGAAAAATTTCAGAGAGTTGCTGTGCTGGGTTGGTCCTGCAGAAACATCACATTGTCTCACTGTGGGAGGACTGACCAATGCCTGGGCCGTGGGAGCCAGCCTCTGTCCCAAATAGACCCAGATGGCCTATCCTTCCTGAGGGAATCCCAGACAGAGGAAGCACCATGAGGGGCACTGTGGTTGAGGCCAGCACCCAGAGGGTTGTTAAGGTGCCAGGTACTGACAGGACCTCCCTGCCTGAAGGGCCACTGTGGAGGGCCAAAGCTGGAGACTTCCTCTCCAGAGACTTTGGCCACAAATGGGGTTTTGGCTGTCCAGATGGAGAGCTACCTGATGGCTCAAAAGAGTTTGTCAGGCACTAGATGGGGCTGGATTTGGGCCATCTGGCCTCATGTGGATCCAATCCCATTTCTGTAATGTCGTAAATAAACTACAGAGTGGTAATAGACTGTGAGTCCAAGATGGGTTTCTGGGTCTGCTTCAATATAATCATCTGCCTCCTGTCTCATTAGCCCCTGGCATCTGAAGAGTAAAGTGTGCATGGTATGGCTTTACAATTGAACACATAAAGCTGCCTTATACTAAATGGTCTACCAAGGTAAGTATTGTCTACTGTCATGGGCAAAGGATCACCACAGTCTCAGGTAATGATCTTTCACATCACCTACTGCCTGCTTTAAAAAAAACACCTCAGGATACTAGGTATTGAACCTGGGACCTTCTACATACAAAACTGATGCTCTACAATTCTATCCATGGTCCACCCTTATTGTCTATACTACCATTCTCAATCATAAGACTGGGAGTATAGACCTGTCTCCCTGTTGAGTCTTACTATATTAGCCAAGCAAAATGTTTCACATGGAATATGTTATTGGCTTTCACAACAAAGCATTTATATCTTTGTTTGCTAGGAATCACAAGACAGGAATACCATATGCTTGCATTTTAGCCCTTTAGTATCACCATGGTTTAGCATTACAGTTTGAGCTGGAATCCCTGTGTATGACATTTTGAACTTGTGTTTCTTGATTGTTAATTGATTTATTGATATCTGTGTGATAAAAAGTTTTGTGTTAGTCACACCATACCTCAGAATATAGAAATTCTTTCTATGGCAATATTTTGATTCTCTCTGGTTCATGTCTCCCCTTTTCAACAGTTCAGGGTGCTAAATCACAATATTTTGAAAAACTGCAATTGTCAGTTTGTATCACTGAAGGTAAAAACAAAAAAATGCAAAATATCACAAAAGAAATGCTAGAGAACATGATCTATATTATTCTTTCTCATGTCGCTGCTAAATGAGTAATGATGTGGTAAGCATGCAATTAGATGTAATTTGCTTATGTAATTGAGCAGAATTAAAAAAAACATCAATATCCAATCTACAACTAGTATGAAAAGCAATTAGTGTAATTGATGAGGAAAAAGAACCTTTACATCAGTTAATTACAATAAAATGGCCTAATACTCTGGCAGACCAGGATTATTAATAGTACATGAACATTTTAATTCTGTGAATCACTCTTATCTGTATGAGTCTTCCTTTGGGCAACCCCATCCACAACAAGGTTCACTAGTAGTGATGGGTGAACATTCCCAGGTCTGATTTGGATCAGAGCTGTCAATTACGAGTGAAAGGGGAGAACACTCACATTAACCCTTCCCACCCACACACCAGAGTTCTAAATTGATCCCTAATTGCTGGGCCCTAATGAGCTGCTTATCTCCTCCTTTGTCAGCCTTTCAATCCTCTTATGTATGGCTGCTGCTTATGATCTGACTCCCCTCCTCCCCTTTCCTGTCCACTAAGTTACAGTGCATTCCTGAGCAGAATGCCTGCGCTGGGCTTAGGAGGCAACTCGGCTGCGCTGCCTCCAAAAGAGGTTTTGGCCCCACAAAAACCTCCTCCCGGCACAAAAAAATCAGTGCAACCCTCATAGGGTTGCATAGGAGACACACCACCTAAAAGGTGGAGTATCTCAGTGGAAAAAAAAGGGCATCCCCGGGCCAAAATGGCTTAGGAGGCTGCCCCCAGCCTGGCACTGTAGTGCCCCGGGAACACCTCCTGGGATGCCGTTATGCCCTGGGAACGCCTCCCAGGACGTCGCCGCAGTCTTTGTCGGCATTCAGACGCTGGCGGAAGGGTCCGTCGGCGTCCCTGCCCAGAGCTGCTGCTGCAGCAGCTGGCAACCAGCGTCTGGGCCTTCCCGCCGGCATTGGGGCCACTAACACCAGTGTAACTTGCCCAGACACCAGTACGGGGCCCCCGGACACCAGCACGGGCCCTGCTGGGCCTCCTAAAGGACTTTCAGCCTGGACGCTTCTCAGGAATGCACTGTTAGTGTTTCAGGTGCTATGAGCCCTGGAATGTGTTGATTTTCCCAGGGTACTTGTGAATATCAGGAATGCCGAGAAAACTTTCAGCAGCACCATATTGCAGCAACATGCTTTTTTGTGCACTCTTTCAATGACTGTCAAGACGATGGAGATAGCAAAGAAGATGGAACCAGTGGTCTCCAAGTACATTGCTTTCTAACTTGCTAGCCTGACAGTGCATTCCTGAGCTCTTCGGCCGAAAGCCCACATGTAAAGCTTGTTACTCCAAGCATCCAAAGACTGTATACCAGTTACTCCTCTCAAGAGAGAAAGGGTTGTGCTATTTTATGGTGCTGTCTTTGGTAAGCAATTCAGCTGTAGTCCCAGCAGTTTAAAATATGACTGAGCTGAATTTTGAGGTATTTGGGATTTTGTATGAAAGCATGCCATCTTAAAAGAATAGTTGAAGGAAAGAGAAAGCAAAAGAAACAAAAAACAACAACAACCCATATACATACCACAATTGTGGTTGTCAGGTGGACAAATTTCAGACAGTATGCTGAAAGGTAGTTTCAGGAGTTGTAGTTCCTGGAAATCCCTACAGGGGAACAACAGCCCTACAAGAGTGGAGTGTACTGCATTTCACCCCTTCGGGTGAGACTAGAGAGAATGAGGCTTTCCAGCTAGGTTTAGGAAGCATGCAGTTTCTTCCTTCCCAGGAGACCTATTTTTATGGAAAACATGAAGTCCTTGATTCATTGGCTCATTGTTTGCGGACACTCGTATAACCCATAGGAAATGTCTATTTCAAATTGCATTCTGCATTGTCTGCCATATAATGCTCAATCCACAAAAGCTGGAAAAAATGTATATCCCATGAGATAAATTGTTTTCTTTGTAAGGGAGCAGTACCTATTCACTGAAGAACAATAATGTGTGTGTGTCTTCAGAGACACCATTCCCCTATCCCCCCCAATATCTAACTTAAAAAACAACAACTAATAATCTCAAATTATTGTTACGCACATGCAAATTAGACCAAATTGGCTTGGGAGCAACAAAGGGAAAACACAGAACGAGGCTAATTGTAATAGATGCTCCGAATTGTAGCAAACGGTTGAAACATCCAATAAAAAGTGCCCCCCCATCAAAGTTAAATTTCCTGTGAAGTATGATCCAGTTGTAAATAATCTTTAGAATGTTAATATACTCACATTATAAACCCTTAATAGTCTGTTGATATGACAGCAGGGAGTATTTGTTTTTCACAGAGTCAAATGCTATTGAATATAGTTTACCTTGCCAAAGTAGAAATCCCCTAAACAGGTGGTATTTTTAGACTCTGGGAATGAATGCTAAATGTCATGGATAGGCAAAGGTAACAATTAGAAGATAATATTTTGTTGTGTAAATAAACCAACAGGCCTTTTTAGTCAAGTAAATACTAACTGCCTTTTCACATTGCATTCTCTCTAGGGTAGTGCCTTTGCCCTATGTCTTTGGGTGGTAACTGCAGCCTGGCAACATTAGATAGTGAATGAAACAATAGGTTACAGTTATGACAGAACACTGCATTGTATCAACACTTCCAACACCATCACACAAAATGCTAATGCACTTTCTGGCTCTTGTTCATGGCTTGATATCTACGACTACCACTCAAATGATTTTTGGCAGCCGATATCTGATGGCTATGAAACACTGGCCTGTTTGATTGATGGAAAAACCAGTCAAGCTATTCTTTTATCTGTGCTATTAGCAATCCTTTCTCTCTTCACGAGATAGCATGCACATTCAGACTCAGCCAATATGGTGTAGTGCAGGGGTGTCAAACATGAGGCCTGGGGGCCAGATGAGGCCCTGATCTGTGCTGAGAAGCCTGCTACAATCTTGCCAGCCAAGGGAGCCAGCTCCCCCAGTCCAGATCTGGGCTGGTGAGACCACTGCAGGCTCACCAGCTGAGTCAACCCCCCCTACTCCCGATCTGGACTGGGGAGGCTTGGCCCGGCCTGACCAAGTGACATTTATGTCATATCTGACCCTTATAACAAATGAGTTCAGCACCCCCGGTGTAGTGGTTACAGTCCTGGCCCAAAGTCTGGAAGATCCAGGTTACGATGTCCATGATGCTTGCTGAGTAACCTTGGGGCAGTCACTCTCTGTCAACCTAGCCTATCTCACAAGAGGATAAAATGAGAAAGAGAACCATGTATGCTGCAGTGAAGTCCTTGGAGAAAGGGCAGGATAAAAAAGCAAAAGGAGTTCTAACAAGACCAGAGAAATGGTTCAGTGGCCTTCAGCATGTCTGTCATTTGTCAACAGGTCCCACCTAAAGATTCTTGATGCTTGTCATCAGGCAAATCTAAAGAATTTTGAGGACTGAAAAGGATTTCAATAAGACTAGAGAAATTTCTTAGGAAAATTCTTAGGACACTAGTATATTTGTATTACAATCCTAATATAATGCTTACCCTTGCTTTCTCATCACATGGTTGAAATAACTGAAACCATGTGGAGCACCAGTTCCCATAAATGGCTTTACCATCTAGTTGAGCTTCAAGAAGCAACCACACCACAGATATTACATACAAATGGCCATCTGTTCTGACAATCTGCCGCTGACAACTCTGGTCTGATATTCAATCCTGGACCCATTTGGCTTTTTACGGGGCTCTACGGGGCTTGAATCTGATGTCTGATTCAGATTTGCCTTCATGTGGTGCAAAAAAAGTCCACCCATTCTTTTATCCCCAGCTGTTTCTTGGCAGCAGAAGCATATGCGCCTATAGAACGAAAAGTACCTTCCCATTGGTATTGCAGCTTCCCCCCAGTAAACAGCAAACACACACAAGAGATGCAAAAGAGATCAGTGGTGACAAAGGAACAGATATTCTCTCTATGTTAAAAAGAACCACTGGTCAAGGATCTGATATATCTTGGACATCTTTATTGTATTTAAAGAACTGCAGGGAACAGATACAGATGCAAAGACTGCATGCACACACTGGCAGGCAGACAAGTCTGTAGAGACTGGAAAGTTATACAAGCAGAGGTCAAGGCTTTGCCCCACAAAGTCTATTTGTGCTACAAACTGGGGGAAATAGTGCCAGAGGCTTAATTAATATTATGCAGACTTTATCCCACCTTTCTTCTACAGAGTTCTGGCTAGCACATGTAGCTTTTTCCATTTTATCTTCATGAGAAGCCTGTCAGATAGTGTTGGCACCCAAACTGCTCCAGCTACCTGGTATGCCATAGAGGCATATAGGACCAAGGCTAAC
Source organism: Euleptes europaea (assembly GCF_029931775.1). Taxonomy (NCBI): domain Eukaryota; kingdom Metazoa; phylum Chordata; class Lepidosauria; order Squamata; family Sphaerodactylidae; genus Euleptes; species Euleptes europaea. The sequence goes on along the minus strand of NC_079312.1, from coordinate 45,809,463 downwards.
ATGAAAAGCAGGACACTGCTCCATAAAAGTGAACCATACTTTCAGGAGATCCTGGAATCCACCTTTGTTACCTGTGTGAAACCTTGGAGCTGACTGGCAGTAATGAGTCACTGTGCATCTTCCCAAGCTCCGAGGTATGAAAGGCTGAGGAACAATAGGGAGTAAGTAAAGCCTCCCTTGCATACTAAAAGAAGCACTCCGAGCAGACACCTGAAACTGATAGTGAAAACTTTTTATCCCATCAGTAATCAGGGCTATTCAGAAAAAAGTCTCATTAGTCCTTTGTATATCTGATGTACCCTCAAGCTTCATCTAACATTCAGAGGAGATTAAGCCAACCATCTCCTGCCTGACTCACACCTATCCTGAGAAACTTATCAGACATTTTAAAATCTATACTAAAGAAATCATCGCCCATTAATCATGCTATCACAGTCTGCAACTTCCTGACATGACCTCATACCCATCATAACATTGTTGTAACCCACCATGAGCCCAGCCTTGGTTGGGGATTGAGGGCAGGCTAGAAATCAAAACAAACAAACAAACAAAACCAGAGGAGCAATTACACTTTTTATCCCTGGCAAACCTTTTGTTTGCCAGCTACCTTATGCCCCCTCAGGGCTCATTTTAAGCATTTAAATTGTATTTTTTAAGTATTTATATTTATATTGGCCCTTTTCACTATTCATTGTTTGTGTGTATCTGGATCCAAACACCCACCCCTTACTTGCGTGTAAGGCCCTTTCCCTTTATTTCCAAGAGACACTGGTTCGTTTCTCTCTCTTCAGTGCTGCTTTCATCTGGACGACACTTTCTTTCTGTTATTTCTTTAGCTCTTGTGCAATCAGGTGTGTGCTTTTGCTGTGTGTGTTTGAAACTGTTTTTATAATAAAACTCCATTTAATTTGAAACAAATGATTCTTTATTAAGTGTTTTACAAAAGGGACTCATCCTCGTAAACACTGGCAAAAGATCCTGGTTACCCAGCAAAGCTTAAGTCTCTATTGCTAATTCCCCCAACCAAAGCAGAGACTACCTAATTCAGGTAACAGAATATTAGCTTGAGAGAGAAGGACTGGTCTAGCATCACCTTTGTGGCTGAGCTGGGATTTGGAGCCAGATTTTTCTGGTTCAAGTCTGATGCTCCAACTATACTATACTGGCTTCAGACCAACCTCTTGGCTCACATAATAAGTGGGAAAACAGGAGCAAAAATAGGAAATGTTAAACAAACAAAAAAGAGTACGTTTGATGACTGATAAAAATGAAGATAGTTAAAAACAATAACAACATTGTACAACCCCAATTCTGACATTCGCAAATTGAATCTAATGATGGGGTTTTTTTGGGGGGGGGTAAGGGGGTCAATTTGCCTTTGTGGTAAAAAAAATCAAATTATTTTGTCTTAATCAATAGCAGTGTTTTATCTGTTTTTATCTGTGTTTACCCTGCCTTAAGGTTGTGCATATTTAATAAACCCTAACGGAAAATAAACCTGGAAAAAACCTTTTCGGTTTCTTTCAGGTTTAATTATAACCGAATATTAAAACTGGGAATAAAGCCACAGTTGGATAGCCGATCACCGAATCAGCTAAATAGGTATTTGGCTTTTTTTGGCTTTGGCTTTCCCCAGGCTTTTCCCTATGGGAATTTTTTTAATGAGCTTTGGGGGAGGATAGCTTCAAGAGACTCTCCTTGCATGAATCCCGAAGTTTGGTGAAGATTGGGTCAGGGGGTCCAATTTTATGGGGTCCCGAAAGTTTACAATGCTTCTCTATGGAGGGGGCAACCCTGAGACTCTATAAAATTGGATCCCCTATCCCAAAATTTACCAAGCTTTGGGGTTAATGCAAGGAGAGTCCTTTGAAGCTCACTGCGAATTTGGTGGCTCTACCTCAGAAAATGTTCCCCTGGGAGAATTTTTAAAGTGCTTACTTTTCATAGTCTGTAATGTCCGCTTCCTCTCACTAAAGAACTGTGGGAAAACTCTGTTTCCCATGAATGCTTGATATGGGCTATTGTGCAGGTCCATTTCCCATGATTCTTTAGTGAGGGAAAGTGGCCATTACAGACTATAAAAAGTAAGTACTTTTAAAATTCTCTTGGGGGGCATTTTTTTGAATCACCATAGTCGCAGCATAGCTGCAAGGGACTCCCCTTGCATGAACCCCAAAATTTGGTGAAGATTGGGTCAAGGGGTACAATTTTATGAGGTCCTGAAGGGGGCAACCCCCTCCTCCATAGAAAAACATTATAAACTTTACCATGAATTTCTATGGAGGGGGGTGACTCCTATGGGACCCCATAAAATTGGACCCCCTGATCCCAATCTTTACCAAACTTCGAGGTTCATGCAAGGAGAGTCCCTTGAAGCTACACTGAAAATTTGGGAACTCTACTTCCAAAAATGCACCCACAGGAGCTTCAATTTTTCCCCACAGACTATAATGGGCCTGAATTTTATCAGTAAACCTGGAAATAAGCCGAATGCCCATATTTACTGGTATGGGTATTCGGCTTATTTCAGGTTTACACCCCAAAAATCGGCCCAATAAACCCAAACCCGAAATTTACTTTTTCTTTTTTTGCACAACCCTATGCCTCTGAATGGCCTGTGGGCTATAATAAAGACTGACTTGCAGCTGTCAGTGTCTCAAAAAAAAAGGTGGTGTGCATAATAAAACTAGAGATCTGAAATATATCCCAGGAGCTTGTGTGTGTTTACTGGATAAAAGTATAATGTGACAGATTTTAAAACATGCTTCCAGTGCAGATGGGTGCCATACCATTGTAGAAAAACACAGTGTTGATTTTAGCAATTTTAGCAGTTGTGTATGCATCAGAGAATGTCTGAAATGGAAGCAGAACCCCTCAAATACTGGCACATGCAAACCACATTAAGTAGCCAAACACAAGACATTGTCTTTTTTCTGTCATCATGTTTCGCCATGAGAATGAGGTTAGTCTTCCAATTACTCATATTGTTATTTCCTTTTTGCTCTGGCATTTAGATACATCACGTCTGCAAATTTAGGTTTCATGCCCAAGCCTCAAAATCTTTAGAATCCTCCCTAATATGAATGTGAAATTAAGGATGAGACATTACCGGACATAGTTGATTTTTAATTTTAGCATTTTGGCTGCAAAGACCTCTAATTTGCGACCTGTAATATTTCCTTGGGATGACTGTAGTAGATAGGGCTGGTGCTTAGCAACAGTCTGATAACCCAGAGGTGACGCGAAGTACCAGTCATTATTACTGGTTTGACTCTTTTCTTGCTTCTAATGATGCTAGCAGATACATGCACCTGTCTCTCTTCTAAGCAGCCTGGAAAGTTCAATTGTGGTTTTATTATTAATGGTGAATGCATTCCCGACAGACAGACATTGTGTTGTACTTGATGTCCATCATTATTCTATTTGACTTTTCCAATTTTACCAGTGTTCAGCATTGATAGGCCAATAATAAAGAGTAATTTGGTCTCTATAATGAAGGAGTTATGGTGGAACACATTTTCTCTTAATGATATGAATAAATGAATTGACCAGTGCCAGTCTGTTTGCTCTTGTGGCAAATTGAATCTCTCTCTATCCCCCCAGCAGTTTAACAATAAAATCCTTTCTTGGGATTTCCCACAGAAAAGACCTGAACAGGATTCTGTGTAGACCTACTTAGGATTGCTCTCTAGCTGGCTTTGGATGTTACAACTTCAGACTGTAATTATTGTGTCTCTTAGAAGGAAAACAGTGGCAGTGCCTGGTCAGAGAGCCTAAACTACAGATTCACATTTTTTAAAAGGACACATTAAAGGATTTTTTTAAAGCTGTCCATTGAATATGAAGCAAACCAGGGTTGTTCACTAACCATCACCATTAAAATTCACATCACTTTACATAAAAGCATATGAGTATTATTGCTAAAATGTTGCTCAGATTCCAGATGGGTATTTAAATTGGATATATTTTTTTAAAAAAAAAAGAAGGATAAGATGTTCACATTTTGTCTCACATTTGGAAATAGATCCCTAGTCACAAGTAACATATTTATACATGGAAATAAGTTACTTACAGTGCATTCCTACAGTACTCCATTCTAAACCCATTTATTTCAGTGGGCTTAGATTGGAGTAACTCTTCATAGGAATGCACTGTTAGACTTCATAGGTCTCAGATATAGTCTTCTTCCATCTGAAATACTGCTGCACATTTCTAAAAGGTTACATAGGCTTGCTAAAATTAAAGCCATCTATAATACCCAGCCACAGTCCAAATCTCTGTGGAGCTCCAATGACACTGGGGAATCTGTATAAGTAAGGCCCAGTCTCCTACATATAGGGTGTGTGAAGGATGCCATTACCCAGACCCTTGAATATTTTCTGGGGGACAGAGAGTACTATCCAAAGGGAACTATACTCCCAGTTTGTCCTGAGATAAAATCTGAGATGTGACTTTGTGAATACCTCACTAGAGGGGAGGATGGCATATAAGACGATGAACACAGAATTTGATGTTCAGACTGTCTAGCAAGGTGTCTAGGATCCTTGCTTCATTAACTCACCAAACCCCTTAGTCTGTCCATCTCCCAGCTGAGGGACCAACAGGAAGAATCAGGCCAATCAGTGACCTTGCCCAGAAGTAATGTCAAGCCTCCCTCCCCCACATTGTAGGAATTCTGCCAATTATATGAGGGTAAGGAGGGGAAAAAGGGAAAGATAAATACTATGGTTAATTCCTAGAGTATCCTGTGCAGGATGTGGGCATGTGACATCACTTCTGGGTGATCACCCAGAAGTGATATCACTGTGTCAGTGACTTTGTTTTCTCCAAAATTTTATCTTGCTGCTCACTGGATGGAGCACAGATGGGGGGCAGGAGTTCACCAACTACTGATGGGCACCTGGCAACCCTCCTCCAACACACTCTTCAGCAGGGCAATATAGCTGATCACTTCATGGTTAAGCAAGAATTTTTGGGGTACTTCTCAGATTAACATAAAAACATAAGAAAAGCCATGCTGGATCAGACCAAGGCACATCAAGTCCAGCAGTCTGTTCACACAGTGGCTAACCAGATGCTTATAGGAAGCCCACAAACAAGACAACTGTAGCAACATCCTGCCTGTGTTCCACAGTACCTAATATAATAGGCATGCTCCTCTGATCCTGGAGAGATTAGGTATGCATCATGACTAGTATTCATTTCTACTAGTAACCATGGATAACCCTATCCTCCATGAGCCAGTCCACTCCCCTCTTAAAGCCTTCCAAGTTGGCAGCCATCACCGCATCCTGGGACAGGGAGTTCCACAATTTAACTATGTGTTGTGTAAAGAAATACTCCTTTTTATCTGTTTTCAGTCTCTTACCCTCCAGCTTCAGCAGAAGACCCTGCATTCTGGTTTTATGAGAGAAGGAGAAAAGCTTCTCCCTGACCACTCTCTCCCTACCATGCATAATTTTATAGACCTCTACCATATCTCCCCTTAACCACCTTCTTGCTAAGATAAACAGCCCTAAGTGTTTCAACTGCTCCTCATAGGGCAGTTGCTCTAGCCCCCTGATCATTTTGGTTGCTCTTTTCTGCACCTTCTCGAGCTCTGCAAAATTCTTTTTTAGGCGTAGTGACCAGAACTGTACACAGTATTCCAAGTGTGGTCTCACCATAGATTTGTACAAGGGCAGTATGATAGCAGCAGTTTTATTCTCTATTCCTTGTCAAATTATGGCCACCGTGGAATTTGCCTTTTTCACAGCAGCCACCCACTAGGTTGACATCTTCATCGAGTTATCCACTATCAGCCCAAGATCGCTTTCTTGGTCTGTCACTAGCACAGATCCCATCAGTGTATATGTGAAATTGGGATTTTTTTGCTCCAATATGCATCACTTTACACTTGCTCATATTGAATCTCATTTGCCATTTTAATGCCCACTCTTCCAGTTTAGAGAGATTTCTTTAGAGCTCTTGACAGTCCGTTTTTGTTTTAACCACCCTAAATAATTTGGTGTCATCTGCAAACATGGCCACCCCCCAGCTCCAGGTCATCGACGAGCAGGATGAAAAGCATCGGTCCCAAGATTGGCATAGAGATGTTCCTTTTGTTGACTACTTCACATTACTTGGGAGGGTTGGGATTGCTGTAAGTTGTGGGTCCTTAGAAATTAGTAAGGCACTAACTAGAACAAATAACATGAGTAGTGTGAGCTATGAATGTGCTGTCAGTGTAAGACAAAATCGTGTGAAACCTGAGGCATCTATGGATAGGGGAGTTGTACAGATCATTTTCAGGCCGGCCGGGCAAACAGAAAGAAAACGAATCTTGTACAGTTCTGGTACAAGTGAAGCAGTTTGAATAGGAAGTTACACGTTTCGCCTTATACAAGCAAAAACATAGAAGGGTGGCCAGATGGAGACGACAGCAGCCACCTTTTAACACTAATACTTGCATAATCAAAGAAGCAACAAGTACATTTTGTCATGGAAGGGAAGGGGATGTCTTTAACTTTTGAGTCTTTCCACTCTGGCCATTTTGGGTCACAGCCTTCTCTCAAAACAGTGTTGATGTTTAATTTCAACGTATTCTTGGTTTTTCTGAATTCCTTAGAGTTGTAACATAATTGGGAAACCTCTAACCTGCAGATTTCAACGCTGCTATTAGGAGCGTCCATTTTATCGCCGTCAAGTATTAAACAACCTTAGATCAAAGTAATGGAGAATGCATGCAGCATGCGGTTGACAATATGATGAATGGAAATCGTAAGGCAAGGAGAGCACAAATACTTGAGAAATATCATTATAGTGGTTTGGTCTAGTCCGTTCTTTATAAGGAAATCTCTGAAGTGGTTAAAATGTGAGGGCAAGACAGAGCAAATTTAATGCTATCCCAGTTTGATTTGGAGCGGATGCCTGTAAATAAGAACAGATGGGCAGTTATTGTCACCGCTCTTGATTAGAGCTTTCTCCAAATGCTCTCTAGCTTTCTGGGACTCAAAACAGCTTTTGAGAAGGCAGTGTTTCTTTTATGTCTTACCCAAGCATGTAAAGAGAAGATTCGCAGCCACAACCCATTAAAACAGGAGCTCCAGATTTAAAGACAGGTATCAAAGAAAGACAATGGTGGTAGCAAAAAGAAAAAAGAAAAAAAAGGCTTCTCATAAATGTACAAAGCACCAGAAAACTAATCAGGAAAGCATGCAGTTATTTTTGTTCACTGTTGACATACAAATGACCTCAAACAAATGCTAATTATAATTTCTGCCTACAATTGCATTGCCCCTGTCAGTGATGATTGCCCAAACTTTGTAAGCCAGTATGCAACCGAACACTGAGCAGAGAGAGATGGGGACAATAATGAATGTACATAGCTACTACTTTTGTTGTTAAATTGGTAAACAACATGAAGTGGTTTGCTCTTTCTGTAATTACCTTCCTTGTGGCCAAGGTGAGTTCATCTCTTATCTACAATGTGTTTGTTTCAAGGTCTGACTACCTTTGTTTCTTTGTTCTGTATACATCCCTCTCACCTATACACACTGCATGCATCTGCATGAAATTCAAGGTTGGTAGCCACCTTCTGACCCAGAGATGTTTACCTCTTTATTCAGGAAAAGAAAATATGGATGTGTAGAGCAAACAACAAAGACCATCAACAAAGTGCTAGGAAACAGTTTGATTTTTTTTTAATGAGGTAGCACAACATGTTCTCGGCTAAAATCTTTCAAGAGTGGCTTCTAAATATGCATTTCCATCACTAACCAATGTTATGCATTACTACCATTTCAAGAGCTACTACTGTGGAACGTATCCCCTTGTCCTACCAACCATTCATCAAACGGGTGGGAAAATAAAAAGGTCCATTTAATTCCGCGTAAATATTGTGCCTTCAAAGGGGATCTTAAAGGTGATCATTTTCCTACTTTGCCATCACCTGAATTGAAGGGCAGATTTAGTAAAGTTCCATTTTCCAATAGGATCTGCCCTTGTGGGTCTGGCAGTATAGGTACAATAAGTCATTTGTTTTTTTCACTGTTTGTTATTTGAGGTTGATAGACAGAGACAGAGTTGTTTGATAATGGAAAGAAGGCATTCACCCTAATTTTTTTAAAATAAGAAACAAATTGGAGATGGTAAAGATTGCACATATATATTTGCTGCCTATTTTAAAAATAAGGGGAATATATTAAATATTTTGGCCAACGAGCTTTAGTGTGGTCCTGCTTAAGACCTATTGGTCATTCGAGCAGATTCATTAAAGTAAAAGTAAAATCAATATCCCCTACATGGTCAATCACTTATCAGTAGTATGTGCATGTGTTGGGGGGTGGGGGAAGACTCCTGGCTAAGTACAATAAGATATCCTGGGGAAAAAATGCCCCTTAAAATATATTCCAAAATGTACTCTTTTTTAAAAAAAAAATCACAGAAAGACTAATATATTCCCCTGAAGAAGCCTCTTGGTAAAATGAGTAGGGAATTTTGGGGATTTTAACAGACATAAAAAATATTTTTGCCTTATTTTGCCCCATTGACCTTGACCTTAATTTTAATCTCATATATGAAAGCAGGAAAATACACAGATAACAATGATTTGAAGGCTTGTTAGCAAGGTTAATTTCCCAGATCCAAGGAAGTATTTAAGTAAATACTTATGGTTAGTGTCGTGCCCCCCCAAAATTTTTTTTTTGATAAATCCGGAATAAACTGAATACCCATACCGGTAAAAGGGTATTTCAGCTTTATTTCTGGTTTTACCCAAAAAAAAAAAAAAATGAGTCCATTATAGTCTATAGGAATTTTTTTCGAAGCTCCAGTGGGGGCATTTTAGGAGGTAGAGTCCCCAGATTTGCAGAGTGGCGGCAAGGGACTCTCCTTAGACATACATTGAAGTTTGGTGAACATTGGGTCAAGGGTTACCCCCATCCTCCACGCATTTGAGAGCCAAGCTGTCCATCAATTTTCAGGTTCAGAAGTTCAGTGTTGCTGAGGACTGGTGGAAAAAGCTGATTGGCAAGCTGGTGCCTCAAAGTCTAGGGGCTACCTTCGTATCTGGGGTGCATAGCATGTTGTCCATGCAAATTAGCTTCCAAATTTAGGAAAACGACTTAAATGCAAGAAAAATAAGGCACATTTCTTATGACGTCCTGTGAACAGTCCTTTATTATAATCAAAAATCTGATTTCAAGAGATGGTCATGGTGCGGGGAAATGAAGCCTCTACTCAAGGTGACCTTCAGTTTGAGAGCAGGATTTGGTGGGGGGGCTGATATCAGAGCCAGTCAAGACTAAAACAGCTCTTGTGAAGGAGATTGCTCATCCTCATGGGTGAGAAGTCTTCTTCAGAAGCCCAATAAGTAGCTGTAGATGCGGCCATTTTTTAGTTGGAAGGTATGCCCGTTTGGATGGGACTGGATGAGGCCCGTCTTTTAAAATGACCCTTCCAGACTAGTTTGGTCTGACCAAGCTGGCTCAGATTATACTACCCCTACCTCAAAAGGGTACCAACTATGGAGCCCTAACAAAACCAGTCAAAGACAGAAAAATGGCAGAAAGCACAGAGCTGTGCATCTGAGTAGGGCTGTCGATAAAGTTCATCCCAAACCGAAAAACCACTGAATTTCCCCCAATTCGGCAATTTCCGGTTCGGATGGAACCGAACTAAAAAAAAAGGCGGGGGAAAAACGCACCGAATTCGGTGAGTTCGGGCGAACGCCGGATAAATTCAGCAGGTTCGGCGTTCCCCGAACCTGCCTTTTCCCGCCTTTAAAGACCACCCTGCCTAGTTTCCTGGGAGTCCCAGGAAACTGGGCGGGGCGGTCTTTAAACTGCTCCCCGCTGCCTGCCCAGGCAGCGCGGATCAGTTTAAACCCCCACCGCCCCCCTTCCCGGGGGAGTTCGGACTTCGGCATTTCCCGAATCAAAATGGGCCAAATTTTGCCGAATCCGAATTCTCCCGAATTTTTTTTTCAACAGCCCTACATCTGAGCAAAGGCGAATAGCTGAGCCCCAAAAAGCCAAATATCTACTCAGCTTTTATGGGAATCACCTATTCAGCTTTGGGCAGATTCCCAGGTTTTGGTATTGAGTCGACCCAAAACCCAAATATTGCTGAAATGGCTAATTTCAGGTTTATTTTCAGTTCAGTTATATCAATATGCACAACCCTACTCATGGTGAAATGCACCTCTGGCATCATATGGGGTGGAAATGGCTTTTTCTTGTTTTACCCTTTTCCCAGTCCCAGCCTCAAATTGACCCTTTGCCTGTTCTCCTATAAGAAGAGGTGAAGAGGAACAATTTTACTTGTTTCACCCCTCCTCAGTGTAGCCATCCATGTTATGTGGCTTTTTGTTCATACAAGTCCTACTGATAGGGGCTCGCAGTAAGAGTTGCCATATTGGAAATCCACAAATACGGCAAACACTTTGCTAATTATGCAGACTGAGCTCATTAATTATTGTGGTATTTACCAATTACTTGTGTCAACTCCTGTTTTGTTTTTGTTTTTTGCTTTGTTTTATTTATTTATTTGCCTGGCATGACCAATGGTTCAGGTAAAGCAATGTTTTCTATGATCTTTCCCCAACTTTTTGTGGCATTAATAGGAAGATTTTGCTAGGGACCAAAATGGCTATGGGAATATCTGGATTTAGCTGATGAAGAAAGGGGCACTTCAACTATGGCTCCAGCCGGGGATAGAGGCTGGGGTAAAAAAATCTAAATACATACATACATACATACATACATACATACATACATACATACATAAACTAAAGGTCTGGGAAGCTGTACCTGCATACCAAAGGAGTTGATACCAGTTAATCACATCCTGTGGCTACTTTAATGAAAAAGCAACCTAAGTGAGATGCAGACAGAGAGGGTTTCACTTCTTGCTTTTTATCCAGTGGTTCCCAAACTTTTCTGGCCACTGTCCCCATGGTTCCACAAACAACCCCAGCGCCCCCCTACACTATCCAACAACACAATTGAAGTGGCCCACTTCTAGTGCCTCCCTGCTGCCCCCTTTCCTCTTAGTGCCCCCCTAGGTAATCCCACTGCCCCCTACAGGGGGTGGTACTGCCCACTTGGGGAACCACTGATCTAGAATGATAAAGAGTTCTGCAGAACCCAAAGGTTTGCATGTTGTGTTGGGTTATTGTGGACAGTCTTTATTAAAGTTGTTATTTGGCTTCCCGTTTGGGATTTTGCATTGGGCTCAAGTGGGCATTTTTTGTCCTTTTAAAATTTTACTGTGGACCCTGATCAGGTGGAAAGGTTGCATAAAAATGTTTTAGATAAATACATGAAATAAAATTCTGCAAATTTCAAATTACCGTTTCAGGGGGAAGGGAGTTCTGGCATAGCCCTTTGCATGCTGTGCTGGTTTTTCATTTACAAAGAATAATTAATATAAGGAAATGATAAACAAAGTAACCCTCACTGCAGTGTGAAGTGGTACAATCCATTCCATTACCTCCGCACTCTTATTGTCTCCTCATTCTGCTGCATGTCTAGAGCAAGCCTTTTTGTCATGATGGCAAACAGCTCCAGGCAAGTTAAATTTTTTTAGGAAAGCCATGCCTTTTCTTTCAGACTAGTCCTTCCACAATCCATACAACAACCCATTCTAGAGAGTTCTAGGTGCCACGCAACCACAGAGTATAGAGGCTATGGCTGTGAGGCTAGTGTCTGCACCTGCCATTTAATTATCTGCACTTGTATACCCCAATACACATCACACTCATAATCTCGTTTCATTTGGAACAGAAACCAGGGAAGGGTTGATACATTTTCTGAATTATCCTTTCCCTTGGCACTAATAGTGTTTAATTTAAATTTCGCAGAATCAAATGATTCTATTTTCATTCATGAAAGCATGCTGATGATGTTAAAAACCACCTATAAATATGCTGTGTGGGGGGAAAGTGGGCAGTTAATGAGAAAATGCCAAAGTGAGAAAAGAGAGCAGTGTTGTAAACAAGTTCCTGAGGCAAATAGTGTGATTATAAAGGAAAAGAACATGTATTTGTAGGCTGGTAAACAGGGAATACAAGCTTGTAAAACTGCTTACACAGATTGTTCCACAGTCAGCCATTTTAGAGCAGATAAATTGTTAATTCCTTTCATTTAAGTACTGACAAACATAGTGAAAGGGCATAGTGACAGAAGGAACACTGTCCTAAAGTACAAATTTAATGTAAAAATGAAATCTGAAAGGCTATTAAATAATTTGGTCAAAGCTATATGAAGTGGAGGGGTGCAGTCTTAATGCTGGTACATAGAAAAGATATTTTGTGGAAACATTACCAAAGCTAAACAAAGGAGCATGTGGTATTGTTCCTCTTAAATCCGCAATGTCCCCAGTAAAGGCATCTGAACGCCTTCCTGGTAGTTTTTGAACAAAGTATTCTTCTCCAATTCAACTGGTTGAGGAATGGAAGGATGTATTCTTTTCCCCATTTCTCTATTGTTGTGTCCAAGAAAGTATTAAGTGTTGACATCACACAAAGACAACATGAGGTCTCACCTAACTTTATTCATAACTGAAGAATGAGGTTACAACTAGAGAAAAACAACTCCTAACAAACAACAAGGCCTGGAGCAAACTGCTAGCTACAGCCACCAAGCTAGAAGTGCTAGACCGTGGCAAAAACCAGAAAGTATATCTCAAAGGTACAGAACTCTAAATAATTCTATTTACAGAACTGTTCCATATACTACAGGACAGAGGTATACTGGATACACATTTGAATATGTCCTATCATTAGGAAAATAGGGGTGGATCAGTATACATATAAAATATCATCATACATATTGTGCATAAGTTCCCTAGCTAATCTGTATCCAGAAATCAACTAATACAAATCCAGTCAAAGCACACCCCGCTCATTAACTTAATTTGTATCTTATATATCAACCTTTTCCACAGTCGGGACCACAGCAGCACATATAATTCTCTTGTCTGCACAATAACCCTGTGAGGTAGGTTAGTCTGAAAAAGTGTGACTGCCCCAAGGTCACCCAATGAGTACCATGGCAGAGTAGGGATTTAGAGATCCTAGTCGGAAAACTCTAAACATTATACCACAGTTGCTATCATGGGTTGGCTGCTGTTGAACAAGTCTCATGGTAGCAAGTCACCTGGTGGTTGATGACAGACCTGACTACAATGAGTCCTCCCTCAAATGCTAAAACAGCCTTGAAAAGGACCCTGTCCCATCTCCACACTTTACAGGCATAAACCAAGGCTGGCAATACTGTTGCACAATGGCCACTGAAAGCATTTATTCACTATTTGGGGTTACCTTCAGTTTGACAGCAGGTTTTCGGGGGTGATGATATCGGATCCAGCTGAAGTCTCGATCATGGGGGCTGTCTGAAGGAGATTGCTCACCCGCACAGGCGAGGGAATGTCCTTCGGAAGCCTGGTGGTGTGAGTAGCTGTTAAAGCTGGTTCTTTTCGGTTGGAGGGTTTATCCCTGCAGACAGGACTTGGTGAGCCCCATCTTCTAAAAAACCCTTATGCTTGATCCATATCAACCCACTGAATGGTTGGTCAGACAAAGTTGTCTCCAACTACACAACCCTGACTTCAAAAGGGTCCTAACAAAACTAGTAAAAAAAAGATAGAAAAATGGTAGAAAGCACAGAGCCATGCATCTGAGCAAAGGCGAGTGTGTGTGTGTAAAGTGCCGCCAATTCGCAGCCAACTTATGTCTACCCCTTTTGGGGTTTTCATGGCAAGATACTAACAGGTGGTTTGCCAGTGCCTTCCTCTGCACAGCAACCCTGGTTTTCCTTGGTGGTCTCCCATCCAAATACTAACCAGGGCTGACCCTGCTTAAAGGCGAGTAGCTAAACCCAAAAAAGCCGAATATTCAGCTTTTTGGGAATTGCCTATTAGGCTGCGGGGAGATTCCCAGGTTTTGGCGTTCAGTAAACCCAAAACCTAAATATTGCAGAAACGGCTAATTTCAGGTTTATTTGCAGTTTGGGTTTATCAATATGTACAACCCTTGTCGCCTCTTATCCCTTCATGAGATTCTTCTTGGCTGTTCCTGACTGATGTGCTACTTTATTTTGCTATAGTTTTGATAAGTTTATTCCTTAGATCGTTTTCATACATTTGATAATTTCCATTGTTGGCAGATAGTGCAGGGCTGGATCTTACAGACCATTAATAGAAGACACTCACAGAACTGGATCTTTCCAACCTCCCCCAACATCCCCCTGAAACCACTGAAAAGCTGGTGCTGTGGACTACAAAATGTTTATGTGCAAAATTAGGGCTGTCAATTCGGTTCGGTCCGAACTGAAAATCAACCGAATTTCCCCTGATTCGTTGCTTTTCTGTTCGGACGGATCCGAACTCAAAACTGGCGGGCAACCGGGGGGGGGCGAATTCAGCGAGTTCGGGAGTTCGCGAATAAATTCGGCCAATTCGGCCGTCAGTAAGCAGCATAACCGTCAGTAAGCAGCATTCTCCTCCCCCGGCCAATCGGTGGGCAAGCTGGGTCTTCTTCTGGTCAATCAGTCAGGATTGAGTACTGGAGGAATCAGCTGATGTGCAGCCCGGCCAGGGAGAGAGAGAGAGAGAGAGCGAAATCCTCATGTGTGTGTGTGGGGGGGTGCTTGTGCACATTCACTCCTTTCTTTGGCTGCAGGGGGTGCATTTTTTGGGGTGCACACACAAAACTTTCACTGGAACTTCAGATGAAGCTTCTTAAGGTACCCCCCAAGTTTTGTAAACATTGGGTCAGGGGGTCCCGAGATATGGGCTCCCCCTTTTTCTTTCCATGGCTGCAGGGGGCGCATTTTTGGGGGTACAAATCCCAAACTTTGAGCGGAGTTTCAGACCAGTGTTCTTAAGATACCCCCCAAGTTTTGTAAACATTGGGTCAGGGGGTCTCGAGATATGGGCTCTCCCCCTTTTCCCTCCCCCCCTTTTCCATTTATGTGGCTGCAGGGGGCGCTTTTTTGGGGATATAGCCCCCAAACTTTTAGCATAGCTTCAGTGTATTATTCTTAAGATACTACCCAAGTTTTGTAAAGATGGGTTCAGTGGGGGCAGAAATATCGCCTCCCCCGTTTTCTCTTTCCATGGCTGCAGGGGGCGCATTTTTGGGGGTGCAGACACAAAACTTTCACTGGAACTTTAGATTAAGCTTCTTTAAAAAAAACCCAAGTTTTGTGAACATTGGGTCAGGGGCCCCGAGATATGGGCTTTCCCCTTTCCCCTTTCCCCTATTAGGATGAATGGGGCAGCCGATCCGATCCTGTGTGCATCTCTCCAGAGCAAAACGTTCCGTGCCTAATTGGAATCATCTTGGATTACAGCCCGTCCTGATGGAACAGAAGACAGCCACAGTAAGACCCCTTTGGGGGCTTTAATCTATAACTTTTCTCCTGTGTATGTGTGTGTGTGGGGGGGAAAGCAGAGTCTGTGTGTGTGTGGGGAGGGAGCAGTTTCTGTGGGTGGGGGGGAAGCCAAAGGGGGCTTTCGTCGGTTCTGCCTGGGGTGTGTGTTCCCCCTCAAGTCTCTCGCTCCCTGGTTTGAGGGCGGAGGTTTCAGTTGTGTGTTGCAAAGGTGTTGTTTAACAAGGTTGTGTTTGCAGTTGTTTTGCTAATTTCTCCGCTGTTGTCGGGCTGGGAGCTTTGTGCGTGGGCGGCAAGCTCTGCTGAGAGATGCACAACATTAAGGGTGGGGGGGACCCATTTCAGGGCCTATATCTCAGCCCCCCCTGACCAAATCTTTACAAAACTTGGGGAGTCTTTCAATAAACGTCCTTTGAAGCTCTGCCAAAAGTTTGGGACCTCTAAGCCCAAAAATGCCCCCCCAGAGCCGCGGAAAGGCGTGGTTGTGTTTTTAATGGCTTTATTCGGCTGAATTTGTTTCCGAACTTTAAATTCCCGCCGAATTGAACGGATCCGAAGTGGGGGAGTTCGGACTTCGGCACGTACCGAACCCACAAGGGCCAAATTCGGCCAAATCCGAACTGTACCAAATTTTTTTTTTTGGACAGCCCTATGCAAAATGATAAGTGGACACAGAGCTGCAATGAAGAGAGAGAAATAACTCCCATTGCCTTCTTGCTCTGATGGAGCTCTTTGAAGCAACAGAAATTCTACCATCAGAAAAACAGAGGAGTGATTTTCCCAGTTCCCCTTCCTCATTTCAGCCTGCCCATGGCCTGTGGTCCATGAGTTTCCCAAGACCCCCAGACATCAGCTGCTGTGAAAACAATGTGACCTTCAGGTTCATAGCATGTAGCTGTACTTTTTGGCTAGATGATGAAATACAACATTTTAAATTAAAGAATGAATGGATAGCTAATAAATAAATTTGCCTTCATTTAACATGTGAATAATGATGGTTTCTGAGTTGATTAATCCACAGAGCCAGTGGTTAAGAGCAGTGGACTCTAATCTGGAGAACCAGGTTTGATTCCCCACTCCTCCAAATGAGCAGTGGACTCTAATCTAGTGAACCAGGTTGGTTTCTCCACTCCTAAACGTGAAGCCAGCTGGGTGACTTTGGGCAGTCACAGTTCTCTCTGAACAATCTCAGCCCCATCTACCTCACAAGGTGCCTGTTGTGGGGAGAGGAAGGGAAAGTGATTGTAAGCCAGTTTGAGGCTGCTTAAAGGTAGAGAAAATCAGGGTATACAAACCAAGTCTTCTCTTCTTCTGCATTTAAGTAGGAAAAATCAAATAAATAATTATAGGATGGGGGAGACTTGTCTTAGCAGTGAACATGAGTCAGCAGTGTGATGTGATAGCTAAACAGGCAAATGTGATCATGGGTGTCCAGACCACGTAAAGTGATGGTATCACTTCACTCTGCTCTGGTTAGACCTCACCTAGAGTATTGTGTTTAGTTTTGGGCACCTCAATTTAAGAAGGATGTAGACAAGCTGGAACGTGTCCAGAGGTGGGCAACAAAGATGATGAAGGGTCTGAAGACCAAGTCGTATTAGGAAAGGTTGAAGGAGCTGGGTATGTTCAGCCTGTAGAGGAGAAGACTAAGAGGTGATATGATAACCATCTTCAAGCACTTGAAGGGCTGTCATATAGAGGAGGGTGCCAAGTTGTTTTCTGTTGCCACAGAAGGTCGGACCAGAACCAACGGGTTGAAATTAAATCAAAAGAGCTTCTGTCTAGACATCAGGAAGAATTTTCTAACAGTTAGAACGGTTCCTCAGTAGAACAGGCTTTCTCGGGAGGTGGTATACTCTCCTTCCCTGGAAGTTTTTAAGCAGAGGCTAGATAGTCATCTGTCAGCAATGCTGATTCTATGACCTTAGGCAGATCATGAGAGGGAGGACATCTTGGCCATCTTCTGGGCATGGAGTAGGGGTCACTGGGTGTGTGTGGGGGAGAGGTAGTTGTGAATTTCCTGTATTGTGCAGTGGGTTGGACTTGATGACCCTTGCGGTCATTTCCAACTCTATGATTCTCCTCCTCCTCCTCCTCCTTATGAAAGTCAACTAAAATGCACATCCATTCTCTTTAAAAGTTCTGTTAACACAGAGGGACTTTTGAATACATTTTGTAAACTGCTGATACAAGCTATTAGTCTAGCATAACCTACATAAAGGATCTCAACATTGGCTTTTCTCCAGCAGCAGGCTTGGAAGATGGCAAATACCTTGCATGCTGCGCTTACTCATATAAATGGAAAAGTTTGAAACTATTTTCTTTCCAGAAAAGTGTTGCCAATATATCACAGGGCTTTTTCAAGGGGCTTTTAAAAAATGTTGTTTCTCTTTTATTACTTGAGCTATTTGCATGAAAACAGGATCTTTGCTCCTTAGGGATTCATTGGTTCCAGATGCTTATTCCCTATGTGAAGTCATAATCCTCTGTCTGTGACATTGCAGTCAGTTGCAGCGAAGATGATGATGGTGATGACAAACAGGGGATTATGACCGTGCAGGGAGTGAGCACCTGGAATGGGAGAATTCCCTGAAATGAAGACCTTGTTTTCATGCAAATTGCCCTAGTAATAAAATGGAATAAAAGAAAAGACAATAATGATATAGCATATGCTGCAAAATCAATCTATCTATTTATCTATCTATCCACCCTCAGATGTTATTTGTATGCAAACTGTCTTCTCTGCAGCTATTTACCCTGCGTGATGTACAGATTAGTCAGAACCTACACAGCCAGCTAATTATCTAGCAGGGACATTCATATTTGTGATACGTGAGCTTTGACAGTTTTATTAAGAAAGAGGGTGGAGGGAGTATAGAAAAATCCCATGCTGTTTTTAAATCTAGATGAAGCGTTGTTAACACTTTGTTCCAAATAACACTGCAGCTCAGAATACCTTTTCAAAGGATAGTTTCCCTTGTAATCAGGACGATGTGCATCCATCCTTCAACAATGTGATTTCCACCAAGCACCAAAACTGGCATTTGGGGCAGAATTCAAGAGTCCCAGAGTCTCAGCTTGCCTCATGCTTATCTCAGCTTACTTCATTGTTTGAAGCATCTTTCTTTCAGCCTTTCTCTGATGCTAGATGTCAAGTTGGCTGCAATAAAAATGCTGAATGCATTGAACACAGCAAAGGAAGAAGAAGAGGAAGAGGAGGAGGAAGAAGAGTTGGCTTTTATATGCTGACTTTCTCTACCACTTAAGGAAGAATCAAACCAGCTGACAATCACCTTCTCTTCCTCTCTCCACAACAGACACCTTCTGAGGTAGGTGAGGTTGAGAGAGGTCCAAGAAAACAGTGACTAGCTCAAGGTCACACAGCTGGCTTCATGTGCAGAAGTGGGGAAACCAACCCAGTTCTCCAGATTAGAGTCTGCCGCTCATGTTGAGGAGTGAGGAATCTACCTCAAAACCAGTCAAAGATAGAAAAATGGGAGAAAGCACAGAGCTGTGCATCCGAGCAAAGGTGACTAGCCAAAACCCGGTTTCATTTTTTGGAAATCACCTATTTGGCTTCAGGCAGATTCCCAGGTTTTGGTATTCAGTTGACTTGAAACCCAAATATTGCCAAAACGGCTGAGTTTTATTTTATGTTCTGGTATATTGATGTGCACAACCCTACTCCTAATATAATCAGATCTAATTGCTGTGTTAAAAGATCTAATTCAAGTTTTTTTTTAAGTTACAAATGATACAAATCCAAATCTGACTATTTCCAAATTACACATGGCAGAATAACCATCTTCTGTGGGATGAGATGTAATATTATTGTCGAAGGCTTTCACGGTCAGAGTTCATTGGTTCTTGTAGGTTATCCGGGCTGTGTAACCGTGGTCTTGGAATTTTCTTTCCTGACGTTTCGCCAGCAACTGTGGCAGGCATCTTCAGAGTAGTAACACTGAAGGACAGTGTCTCTCAGTGTCAAGGGTGTAGAAAGAGTAATATATAGTCAGAAAGGGGTTGGGTTTGAGCTGAGTATTGTCCTGCAAAAGTATTGTCCTGTAAGTATCAAGATAATGTGCTAATGAGGGTATGGTATGTTAATATGGAACCATTGTATCCTGAAGTGATCTGTTAATGTGTGTAATCCAAAACTAATCTGTATGGCTATTGTTGAATGTTGTCTTTGTCTGGAGGTTTTTCAGGGCAGGAAGCCAAGCCTTATTCATTCTTAAACTCTCCTCTTTTCTGTTAAAGTTGTGCTGATGTTTTTGAATTTCAATGGCTTCTCTGTGCAATCTGACAAAATAGTTGGTAGAATTGTCCAGTCTTTCAGTGTCTTGGAATAAGACCCTGTGTCCTGTTTGTGTCAGTCCATGTTCAGCCACTGCTGATTTCTCAGGTTGGCCAAGTCTGCAGTATCTTTCATGTTCTTTTATCCTTGTTTGTATGCTGCGTTTTGTGGTCCCGATGTAAACTTCTCCACAGCTGCAAGGTATACGATATACTCCTGCAGAGGTGAGGGGGTCTCTTTTGTCTTTTGCTGATCGTAGCATTTGTTGTATTTTCTTGGTGGGTTTAAACACTGTTTGTAGGTTATGTTTTTTCAAAAGGAAGAAACTAACCATCTAAATCACGCACTGCTAGCAAACGGCTACTCCAAGAATGAAATCAGAAGGGCCATTGAACCAAACAAAAATCAGAAAACTCAAGAAAAACAGTCTCCCATAGGAAAGGTATTCTTGCCATTTATTAAAGGAGTCACTGATAGGATGGAGAAACTTTTGAAAAAACATAACCTACAAACAGTAGACTTTAAAATGACCCTAGTAAAAAATTTCTTGGATGAAAATCCTTTAATTCAAGGAAAGAGTTAAGGCACTTTCAAATTCAACCATAACACATGATCGGTAAACATTTAAATTTCAGCTGAATATTAAACAAACCTTCCTAACAGTAAGAGCCCTTCAAGAATGGAATCAATTACTTAAGGGTGAGTTTTTCTCCCTTATTGGAGATCTTCAAACAGAATCTTCCAGGATTCTCTAGCTATGGATTTCCTGTATTGAGCAGAAGGTTCTACTAGATGGTCTAGAAAGCCTCTTCCAACATTATGGTTATATCATTCTGTGTTGCATCTGTATCCTAGAATGAAGACACAAGATTCAAGCAGTGAGTTAAAACAAGACTTTATTTCCTCCCCCCTTTTTAGCACGTTACCCTAAATATAAGATGCTGCCAGCAGTGAGGCAAACCCAACTCAAACCTCATCAGCACAGTGTGGCTGTGTCTCATTTTCAATGCCTGAACCAAGGCAGACTGGCCATTTAATTTACAGGGGAAATTCCTCATGGGCCACTGCTCTAGAGTGCCTCTGGTGGCCAGAAGCAAGCAGAGCCAAGCTCCAGCAACTCTGACCAAACCTCAGGTACCACTTAGCCAAGATATCTCATCAGCCATGGCAGCTTGTGTCAGCTAGGGCTGTCAGGTCCCCTCTGTCCACTGGTGGGGGATAGGGGGGATAGGGTTTCCAGATCCAGGCTGGGAAACCTCTGGCAATTTGGGGATGGAGCCTGGGGAGGACAGGGACCTCAGTGGGGTACAATGCCATAGAGTCCACCCTCCAAAGCATCCATTTTCTCCAGAGGAATTGATCTCTGTAGTCTGGAGCTGAGCTGTAATTCCAGGGGATCCCGAGGTCCCACCTGGAGGGTGGTATCCCTGGTGTCAGCTCACCAACTATCTCCTTATACACTGCTTCTAGTTTGAGGTGAAGTAATGCCAATTGTCGGCCCCACTGTATTGAGTGACCCTGCAGTGCCGGCTTGCAGCACAGCAGGACCACTCAGTTTGACTTGCTCCACATCTGTTTTCACTTCCCAGCTCGTTCCCATCCTGAACATCTCATCACTATACCATCATGGTGGCTGGTATTGGTGATCAGCCCCAATAGAACCCTTTCACCAATGTTTTATTTGTGTATTTTATTTCTGTGATTGAATGTGGAGTTTTATATGGCTGCGGTTTAAAATGCTGGCCTCTAGAGTAAGGAAGATGGGGGCTGGATGGGTGAGTGAAGTGTGTTTTGATTGGATGGTAGCTGTTCCCTAGGGAGCAGAGCTGATTGTTTGGTGGAGAGGGTTTGTGTGTGAGAGAGGTAAAAAGTAGAGCGGGTAAGGTAGAGTAGAGACTGAGTGAGGTGCTGTGGAGTGTGAGAGAAATCTGTGTTCTTCGTGGAAGTTATTAGCCTAAGTAGCAAGTGAGGAAATTAAACTTTTGTGCAAGTTATTAGCTTAAGTGGCAAGTGAGGAAAATAAGCCTTTGTGGTTAGGTCAATTTAAGGAACTTGAACTGTACCCGCCTGAAACCATTACACTTATGAACCATACTGAGATCATTATGCTGTTTTACTTCTAAATCAACTCTGTTGATATTAAGTGAAAATAACCGTTTTAGTTAAAGGATCCCTTTTACCTCAGAGCCACCCAACACGCTGATCATTCTGTCATTTTACCAAATATAACTAAGCCATCCTGTTCTTTGGGTTTAATGAATAAGTCTAAGGCGAGAGCCTTTGGCGGCAGGGAAAAGAAGTAGGGGATACTAAGGACAGCAAGGAGGCAGCATAACACGTCAGCTCAGAACACTACAGAGAGGTGCCATTGAGTCTCAGAGAAGAAGCTCAATGTTACACCTCCCTTTGTCAACGCACGCTCACTTTGCCTTGGTCTTTCAGCTCAACAGTAAGGTTAGCAGATGTGTCCAGCAGGGCCATATCTACATTTGTTTGAAGGGAGGGAAGTACAAAATGACACCCCCATATATTATATACATATTTTTCTTTATATTTTAGTTATTTATTTATTCAAATTTATAACCCGCCCTCATCCCCAGCAAGCCAGGATCAGGGCGGATAACAATTATTAAAAACAGATTACATCCAGACTTCATCTAAAACATCCTTAAAACCATAATCATTAAAACCATTAAAAACCCTACTCAGATGGCTGTAACTACCCTAGGTGCCACAGCAACAAATATTAGCTGATCAGCCCCCAGATTTCACAAAGGGGGCGAGATGGGCGGGATGGGGAGGCCAGTAAAGATGGATCTTCTTCTTGCGGCTGTCCTCAATTATAGGCCCGGCAGTATAGGTATATAAAGTCTTTTAAATTACATTGATCTCTATGAACTGTTAATGAATAATTACACTTTTACATTATTTTATCCATCTATAATGTTTGAATATTCCCTAAACCCTTCTGCACATAAAAATCCAACCCAAGGAGAATTTTTTTCAGCCTAGCCTTTTCCCTGACATACCTCACACTCCTTCGTAGCCTAATAAAGTACAGCCCAGGAAAAGCTTCATCTGGAAATTATGCTGCTAGAAGCCAAACTGACTAACTGAAGCTACTGTACTTTAGACACTGGAAAAGATTCACTGGAAAGACAATAATGCGAGGAAACATTGAAGAGAGTAGAAAAAGAGGAAGACTCGCCATGAGATGAATTTGAGTCAATCAAGGAAGCCATGGCCCTCAGTTTACATGACCTGAGCAAGGCTCCTAACGCTAGGATGTTTTGGAGGTCATTGATTAATGAGTCAGAAGTGATTTGATGGCACGTAACGCTTGCAGCCAGGCCCTCCATTCTTGTCCTCCCCTTTCCTAAGGTGTAAAATCAGGCTCTTTGGGGAAGGCCAAGCCTATCAGATGAGGGGGCGGGTCTACTCATGGCCTTTGGCAGAACTAAGCATAACACAGCTCCTAGTTTTAAAGCAGGGGGGGGGCAAGAGAAGAGCCTGTCCTCTTCTCCTCCACCCCATTGGACTCCAGGCTGCTCCAGGGCTTGCAGCGCCCCAGCAGAGCACAAGACAGAGGGGCAGGAAAGAGGTCAATGGGGCATACGCTCTGCAGAATGAGCTATCTCTGCTAGTCAAGTCAATCTCCCCCACATCCCAGCAGCAGCCTAATCGGGGTGCACATGCTATGAACCAGGCATGTTTAGCCTGAAGAGGAGAAGGCTGAGAGGAGATAACCATATTCAAGTACTTGAAGGGCTGTCATATAGAGGAGGGTGCCGAGTTGTTTTCTGTTGCCCCAGAAGGTTGGACCAGAAACAACGGGTTGAAATTAAATCAAAAGAGTTTCTGTCTAGACATTAGGAAGAATTTTCTAACAGTTAGAAACAGTTAGAGCGGTTCCTCAGTGGAACAGGCTTCCTCGGGAGGTGGTAAGCTCTCCTTCCCTGGAGGTTTTTAAGCAGAAGCTAGATGGCCATCTGTAAGCAATGCTGATTCTATAACCTTAAGCAGATGATGAGAGGGAATGCATCTTGGCCATCTTCTGGGCATGTAGTAGGGGTCACTGGTGGTGGGGGGAGGTAGTTGTGAATTTCCTGCATTGTGCAGGGGGTTGGACTAGATGACCCTTGTGGTCCCTTCCAACTCTATGATTCTATGATCTCTTCCGTACCATTGAGCCTGCCCTACCTCCTGCCACTGCCCCCTCTCTGCCTGCCATCCAGGGCACCTGCCCCCCCTCACCCCCCTAGATCCGGCCCTGGTGTTCAGGCAGAAATGCAACAGATTGAGAGATTTGCCACATTGTCTCCCCCCTCAGGGAAGCATTACTGACTCTTCCATGGCATGTTCTGCCCAAAGAAGAAAAGGTTAATTGAATTAATTTGAGGTATTGGCAGTGACCCTGATTTTAAAAGTGACCAGGAAAAGATTGGGATGTGTTTGGTCTCAATACTTAATTCATTTTTAAGCGATTGATTCCTGTTACAATCGAGATCAACCATATTCACAAGCTTCTCCACTCCCCAGAAAAGTGCTAGACCTAAAAACATGTTTTTAAAAGAATCGCTTATAGAAATAGCAGGAGCAGAAATATGATTTGGAAACTTGGTAACTGAAATGCTTGTTCTGCTGGGCAGCAGAGATAAACAACATGGCCATTACAGTTTGGCAAGTCGCCAGTCCCCATGTTACATTTATGCCTTTTATGGTGCGCACACAAATTGTTTTAAAGAAACAGAGTTATTAAATACATTTGTTCCCTTACATCTGGTAAGGTACAACTCTACACTGCCATCTTCTTGGATTACTCGAAACATTTTATGAAAGCTGTTAAATCTAGTTAAGGCAGTCAAGACTTATATGAAAGCATTCTTCAAGCATTTTTGTTCTTGTTCCAGTCCTGTTACTGTACTCAAAAATAGCCTACCAAGCTTTCCCCCCCTCCTCCTTTAAGACAAACAAACAAACTTGTCTCTTTTACAAAGCCTCTGCAAAGAAGTATTTTTGCCTTAGGCAAATCTGCTCCATTTAAATTAAACAAGCTACTGTTTCTGGAGTTCCTCTCAAATATGTAAAACCAAGTCCAACCCACAGAACCCCAGCTTGTTTACATTTAATACATCCACTCTCTGCTGACTCTGTTGAGAAGTAAACTAATGCAGACATTAGTTGCACCGAGTACTTAGATTTTAAACTGATAGACCAATCTTATGTAGGTTTACTTTTGGGTAAGCTCTCATAAACTTATGCATAGTTTTTTGGAAGTAAGTGATTGAATTGGACTGGGTAGGATGTTCTGTTTAAGTACGGTTAACCCTCATTTGTCTGCACTCCATAGAGCAGTGGTGGCGAACCTATGGCATGCATGCCAGAAGGGGCACTCAGAGCCCTCTCTGTGGGTACGCGCATCATCCCCCCAGCACAGAGTTTGCCTGAGTTCGTTACTAGAAAGCCAGAGAGATGCGGGGCCGGGCTGCTCCCCTCCCCCTCTCCATGTGTGCCTGAGGGCATTTCTCACATCACCTGCCCCTCTGCCTAGCAGCCCAATGGGAGCGCTTCCTCCCTCCCCTGTCACATGCGGCAGGGTGGCTCACATGCCAGGCGGCTCACATGCGACGTGAGGGTGTGGCGTGGACGGCAGCCTGTTGAGTCTGTGACGAAAGTGATTCCCGTTGGAGAGGAGCTAGGTTGGAGGGGAGCATAGCTCACAGCATGGCATAGCTGGAGGGGAGCAGAGCACTTGGGCCACAGTGTTGGCACTTTGCGATAAATAAGTGGGTTTTGGGTTGCAGTTTGGGCACTCGGTCTCTAAAAGTTTCGCCATCACTGCCATAGAGTTTGACTAGAGATAATAATGGTGCTGCACTCTCGCTGCAATGGACCAATGTTGATGTAATAAGTTGCAAGGGGACATGAGGGCATGGCTATTCTGGCAAGCACGTTGGTAGCATCCAGGGATGCTGGGCACCATGAGAAATGCCATTTTCCACTAAGCACCAAGGGCTGCTGAGACCAAAGAGAATCCCCATCCCAATCATGTCCCATGTTCCTAAATGCTGCCGTGTGTGCTTCCCTTAGTGTCCAGCATTAACATGCATCAATTCCCAAACGTCCTCCCTGCCTAGGGTTGCCAGGTCTCTCTTTGCCACCACTGGGAGGTTTTTTGGGTGGAGCCTGAGGAGGGCGGGGTTTGGGGAGGGGAGGGCCTTCAATTCCATAGAGTCCAATTGCCAAAGCAGCCATTTTCTCCAGGGGAACTGATCTCTATCGGCTGGAGATCAGTCGTAATAGCAGGAGATCTCCAGCTAGTACCTGGAGGTTGGCAACCCTATCCCTGCCCCACCCTTGGAGTCATGGAGCGAGTTCACAGAAATAATTTAGATAGGGCCTGGATGCTGCAGTGAACATCAGTGGCAGTGCCCCAGAAAGTTGGGAATCTATGAAATTGTAATCTTCAATCAGTGTATTGCATTCTTATGTTGCTCTTCCTTCAAAGAGCTCAGGGTGATGTACATGGTTTTTCTTTCCTCCATTTCATCCTCACAGCAACTGGTCATCCAGTGAATGCCCCCAGAGCAGTTTGGGCAGGCATCCAGACCAGAAGCAGCCAGCAGGCACAGATATCAAAGAGGTACAAGTGCTATTACCTTGGGCATTGGATGGTACTGGCAAACGTCCCTGTTTTCAAGTTGCAATTTGGCTGCTAATTGTGAGCAGAGCTTTCCAGCACTAAAAAAAAGGTTTAATTTTTTCGAATGCTTAAAATTATTCTTCAGCTATCCCTGTCCCCTACCCTCATCTGTCGACCCAATCCACCTGCTGAAGCGGTGATGGGGTTGAGAGCAGCATAGTTTGTCATTCCAGTAATCCAGCATCGCCTATTTGTATTGGGCAGGTTATCTGAAGAGGTAAATAAACAAAGTCTTCATAAATACCTGAATACACCAAGCTGCCTTATCCTGAGTCAGACCCTTGATCTATTGAGGTCAGTGGTGTCTACTCTGACAGGCAGCAGCTCTCCAGGATCTCAAGCAGAGGTCTTTCACATCACTTACTACCTGACCCTTTTACTTGGAGATGCCCAGGATTGTACTTGGGATCTTCTGCATGCAAAGCAGATGCTCTTCCCTTCTGCATGTTTTGCCTAGCTTAATCCCAAAGTCAACCATGTTTGTGTTAATCAGGAATTTATTGTAGAATGAAAATAATGAACATAATTTCCATATTTCCTAGAATATTCTTCTAACCTTTTAAAGAGGATCGTACCTTTTGTTATCTTTTCTGTACTATTAAATTTCTTTGTTAGTGTTAGGGGTCACTGATGGTGCGTGTACACAGAACTATTTTTCCCCCTTTCTGACAAATGGCACAATTCAGAGGTCAATAATGACATCATGTATCACAAGTCACTTGCAGTGTTTCCGGGTGCTTAAGGGCACATGCTTTAATGTGATCTGTCAGCCCCCACTTAACAGATTTAGTACTTACTTGTAATATATTAATAGTTCCATTTTTTAGATTTTAGCTTTCGACCCAAATAACAGCAGGGAATTGATTGCCAGCTCAGTGAGTTGAGAATGGAACCAGATTGCTGAGCATGAATTACAGCCACAAAAATAGCAGCAAGATCCTGGAAGTGAGCATGATAAATAGGAGACATTTTCCAGATAGGTTGAGGCAGATGCTGAGAACGTCTAGGTGGTATGTGTGGAGTTTCTGGTGAGTTGGCAGCCGCATTGTGAAGTGAGTGACAGACAGATCACGAAGGCAGGAGGCTGGCAAAAGAATGAACCTGGCAGGCAGTGTTTGGCTTTTATCCACTTAGTATGACACTCTGTGACATCCAGTAACTATGATTATAAAATTCTTTACTATTGCCAAAGGTGTGATTATAAACTTCTTTCTAAGGCTATGCTCAAATGTCTTTCAGAGCAAAGAAATAACAATGAAGGATGCATGAAAGGCGTCTATACATCTTCCTTCCATGCTTTCAATGTGGGTCTGTATTATATCTTCCCTTTGCATAATATCTGGAAGCATGGAAAGAAAGCATGCATTTTACTCTCTTATTAGATTAGGTTTTCAAGGCAAGATAAGGTATATTCTGTCTCTGCTCTCCTGCTTTTTTTAATTTGGGGAAAGTTTTAATGTTATTTCAAGGGTTCAACTCCATGAGTGTCACTAGAAAAGACACTAGACAGTCACTAGAAAAGACACTCATGCTAGGAAAAGTGGAGGGCAGCAGGAAAAGAAGAAGACCCAACAAGAGATGGACTGACTCAATAAAGGAAGCCACAGCCCTCAATTTGCAAGACCTGAGCAAGGCTGTAAAAGATAGGACATTTTGGAGGACATTGATTCATAGGGTCGCCATGAGTCATAAGCAACTTGATGGCACTTAACACACACTCCATGTCAGCCCGTATGGCTGATAGAACCATTGTGACATGTGTTGCTCAGGCAATTTCAGTAACACACAATAACCATCAGGACCCTTCCCGTTTTGTGCATTACAGGCAAAAATATATAAATTATACACCTACATGAGTGATTTTCATGTGCCAGGATGTACACCTTGTTCCTATAGTGTACATTATACACATCCCACGAAACCTGGATGATACCAGGATAAGTGCATGTCAGCAACTCTGGTATAGACATGAGATTCTCACATGCCACTTTACTGTGCCCAGGGAAGAAGGCAACATGGGACATCTCTGTTTCCCACCATTGCTTCATGCCTACTTCAGTTAGGCAATATTTATTTGTGTAAAACCAGATGTCACCAAACCATTCTTACTGTGATGACTTACTAGAACAGGGAAAGGAGAAAGACCTCCAAGCTTTCACTGTCAATGCTGTCACCAACATGCATCACTTTGGTTCATATTTTCCCCTGAAAGCTTCTCTTTGCCCCAGTTTCTGATGGTCACATAACTATAAACAAGAGAGTCAGCAAACTAAGACCACACCTAACTCAATAACACTAAAGAGCATAGAATTATTGTCTCAGGGAGAAAGCTTTCTTTGCCCATAACTGATCATCAGAGTGTTGAACATGGCCTCTCAGTGGCACCCTTAGGCTGGAGGACACTATTCCAACCTAAGGAGCTTTCCTCCAGCCCATGTTTTTTGTTCTTCCCTGTTTACACACTGTTTTAATCTAAGTGGTCCATACAAGCTTGTAGAAGCTCCCACCCCTTTGTCAAATATTCCTTACTGCCATTCAATTGGTAACAATTAGATACCATTCCTTACACTAGGCACAAAATATGCCAGAAGCTCTAAGGTATAAGAGGCAATGAAAATAACATTTTCTCCTCTGCCTATTTTAATGTGAATTTGGGGCCAGCGTGGTATAGTGGTTAAGAGCAGTGGACTCTAATCTGGAGAACTGGGTTTGATCCCCCTCTCCTTCACAAGAAGCCTGCTGGGTGACCGGCTAGCCACAGGTCGCTCTAAACTCTCTCAGTCCCACCTACCTCCCAAGGTGTCTGTTGTGGGGAGAGGAAGGGAAGGAGATTGTAAGCCGGTTTGGTTCTCCTATAAAAAGGTAGAAAAAGTCAGTATATAAAAACCAACTCTTCTTGTTCTTCTTCTTCTAAATTGGAAAGTGGGGCACCCTTACATTCATGCTGACATATGCCTAGTATAAATGTGACTTCTGGACCATGAACACTTGAAGTTGCCTTCTGAGTCAGGATACTGGGCTATCAGAGCTAATATTGTCCATTCTGACTGGGAGCAGCTAGCTCTCCAAAGTCTTGAACCGAGGTCTTTCACATCTCTTAGAGAGCCAGTGTGGTGTAGTGATTAAGAACAATGGTTTGGAGTAGTGGACTCTGATCTGGAGAACTGGGTTTGATTCCCCACTCCTCCACATGAGCGGCAGAGGCTAATCTGGTGAACTGGATTTGTTTTGCCACTCCTACACATGAAGCCAGCTGGGTGACCTTGGGCTAGTCACAGTTCTCGCAGAATTCTCTCAGCCCCACCTACCTCACCCACCTCTCTCAGCCCCACCTACCTGTTATGGGGAGGGGAAGGGAAGGTGATTGTAAGCCAGTTTGATTCTTCCTTAAGTGGTAGAGAAAGTCAGCATATAAAAACCAACTCTTCTTCTTCTCCTTATAACCTGATCTTTTTAACTGGACACTCTGGGGATTGAATCGGACACCTTCTGCATTCTACCACTAAGCCACAATACTGTGCCAGCTATAGAGAGCTGTGGAAAGCAGTGTTCAGTTTGGATACTGAACAGTAGTGCACAAAACCATCTTGCTAATCGCATCGTGCCAATTCTCTGCTCAAGCAACTGATAAAACCATAAAGCTCTGGCAGCACTACTATCACTTGGCTTAGTCTCAATGTGCCTGGCCAAGTACAACCCTCAAGCATCTTCCTCCCCCATACTTATTATTCTTGCAACACCAAAATCTTCATAGGTAGATACTTTTTTTGCACTCCAGCCACAAAGTTTGCCAACCCCTAGTACAGAGCTTTATCGATTAACAATAAACCAGTGCATTAGATTAGGCTAAGAGATCATAACTCTTCCTAGGCCAATCAAAGCCTGTGTTTCTATACACTACTCTACATTGGTAGATATTATTCACTGTTTCACACCTCTATGGATCCACTGGATTCTGGATGTACAGAAAACTGAAGTCCCAGAATTGTTAGGGAGGGCACAAGGAACAATGATGCTTAGAGCCATTCATGTTGTCATTGTGAAAGGTTAGATTAGTAGAAGCGTTGGAAGGGCTGCTGAAGTTTAAGCATTTAATTTCATCTTGAGCATCTCTTCTGAGCATCTTGGAATGTAGGGCGTTTTCTTGATGTTTGAAACACTTATCTAAAGCTTCAGTAACTAGACTAGATGGCCGTCTGTCAGCAATGCTGATTCTATGACTTTAGGCAGATCATGAGAGGGAGGGCATCTTGGCCATGTTCTGGGGTTGGAATAGGGGTCACTGGGGGTGTGTGGGGGGAGGTAGTGGTGAATTTCCTGCATTGTGCAGGGTGTTGGGCTATATGACCCTGGTGGTCCCTTCCAACTCTATGATTCTAGTGCACAAAGATAGCTTGTAAAACAATTCATTTGGATGAGGATGAGGTAATATATATTTGAAATGCTTTACAAATTAATAAATTAATGAAAGATAAAACTGACATTCAGACAGCTCTCTCTAAACTACCAGGACTCATTTCTTTGTTATAGGCCATCCTAAGCAGAGATACATGCTTCTTAGTCTCCTCTAGTCAGATCTCAGAAGCTAAGCAGGGTCGAGCCTGGTTAGCATTTGGATGGGAGACCATCAAGGAATATCAGGGTCTCTACACAGAGGCAGGCAATGGCAAACCACCTCTGAATGTCTCTTCCCTTGGATACCCTATGGCATCACCATAAGTCGACTGTGACTTGATGGCAAAGTCTACTGAGGTCAGTGAGCTAAGAAGGGTGCAATACCATTTAGGATTCCACTGTTAGTCATTTTGTTGTTAGGACTTTGAGTAACTTCCATCATCCTAGCTTAATTTATCCCAGTCCTTCCGTGTAATTAAGGACAAGACAATATAGTAATTTTCACCTCTTCTACTCATATAATTTTTGTCTCTACCAGTGATTAATCTTTTCTAAACAGTGTATGGTATCCTTCCTTATGTAGGATACCTTCATCCATCCTTTTGTTGGATGAAAAGCTACTTAAGTAGGAGGACAGCTCCTTAGATGGAGAGGCACTTCAAACTTTACTTTGTGGACTGAAAGGATACAAGCCATTCTCTGCCATTTAAACACAACTGCGAGAAAAAGAATATTGACAATGCATTATTTTTAATGCGAAAAGTTCAGCATGAAGTTATAGAAATTGATGTAAAAAGAGAGACTCATGGGTTCATTTCTTATGAAGGGAGAAATGCCATTGAAATGGAGATATTCAAGTTGAACCAGAAACTTTTGAAATTCGGTTGGTATATTGGGAGTCAGAATCTGACCTATCATAATATGGTAAACTGTAAGCCTCTATTGCAGGCTTGAACAGCTTGTTACATATCAAGTGAATAACAGACCTTCCATGACTGCTGGATACACTTCCTCACCCCTTTCTTGCAGTTCCACACAAGAGAGGAATGTATTAAGGCCCTGAAATGCTGCCACACTTAGCTGATGGATTGTGCTCATTTTGGGGGAGCTGTTTTACTGGATCACATACAAAAGGTTCTTTTGTGTCCATGTGATTTCCCTTTTGGTGCCAGAATGTTTTTGATTTTGATATAAAGAATGACAGACAATGAGGCCATACTGTTTTGAACCCAACCTGCTGAGAAACATACCTTAAACTCTGTTGCTATGGCTTTTTCTTCCTTTTCAATACAGAAAAAGGAGAGTGTAAAGATATTGGGTATTTCCATTTCGTCACAATAAAGAGGCTCTTGGCTATGCTTACAAGGAAGGAAGGAAGGAAGGAAGGAAGGAAGGAAGGAAGGAAGGAAGGAAGGAAGGAAGGAAGGAAGGAAGGAAGGAAGGAAGGAAGGAAGGAAGGAAGGAAGGAATCTCCCTTCAATGAGAGAGAGAACGATTTGTGCCAAACAATGCTTTGCAGTTTAACCTCAATATCTGGTTCAGAATCTGCATTCTGTTCATCGCTGCTGGGCCTTCTTTATACTGTCACTTTCTTTTCTTTCATGGCACAATGGAAAGGCTCAGAGTTCTTGACAGGAACATAAAATCCTGCATAGATTGTCAGCAATAAAATGCAATTTGTTTATTTTGCCATAAAACTTCTCCAACAGAAATTTAACACACTGGTTAACAGACCTTGACAGATTTTTTTTTAAAGCATTATCTTTTATCATACACTATGGAGATATTTTCATTCTTAAAATGTTAGAAAGAAACAAATATAATTCATAATCCTTTGTTGATTCAGATACCCTGATATTCAGATACACTGATATTTATTGCAGCTGGGCATGAATGTTTTGATGATACTTGAATCCTCCCCCCCAAAAAAAACTTTTGATCATTCCCAAATTTTTAAACCTTAACAAAGGGCAAACACTGCCAACTTTGTTTATGTACAGCATCCATTTTGACAGCTGCACATACAACAACATACATAGTACAAAATAACCTCCAAAATGGAGGAGGCAGATAGCAGAGGCAGAAACCACAGATATTTACTACAGGTGTTGGGAAAAGAGTGATGCGTTAGTGAAGGGCAATGGCAGGGGGTTCAATGTTTATTCAATTTACTATCTATATATCTAATTCCAGTGTGCCTTCTGCTTGCAGATACTTAAATCTGCAGATAGGGGGCATATGCACCCCAAAACAGATGTTTCTTCAAACTTGAGATACTCCTTAAGTTTGCAGAAAAATCTAAAAACTTTTTTTTTTAAAGGAGGGGTTTTAAATCCTCCGGTGGTGTGGTGGTTTAAGCAGTGGACTCTGATCTGGAGAACCGGTTTTGATTCCCCACTCCTCCACATGAGTTGCGGAGGTTAATCTGGTGAACTGGATTTGTTTCCCCACTCCTACACACGAAGCCAGCTGGGTGACCTTGGTCAAGTTACAGCACTGTTAGCGCTCTCTCAGCCCCACCTACCTCACAGGGTGTCTGTTGTGGGGAGGGGAAGGGAAGGTGATTGTAAGCCGGTTTTATTCTCCCTTAAGTGATAGGGATAATCGGCATATAAAAACCAACTCTTTTATAGTCTTTGGCCAAGCACGAACAAAATTTCTGGCAGGGTATGAGTTTTCATGAGCCACAGCTCACCTCTTCAGATAACTGAAGGATCTGTGGCTCACAAAAGCCCATACCCTGCCAGAAATTTTGTTCGTCTTTATGGTGCTACTGGGCTGTTGCTCTTTTCTACTGCTACAGACAAACACAGCTACCCATTGCGATCTGTTCTGAATTTGCTATTCCTTCTCCCAACAGACATGCAGACAGAGAGATTAGAATCAGTCTAGATTACAAACCAGATCTGAGAAACACAAAAGGTTCTCCAGATAGTTGTGCAACATTCGATACGTTTAATGAGTGGCACAAAAGGAAAAGAGGTCCTTACTCTGAGCCAAGTTTCAGAAGCTGGCACCAATCCCTGGAACCCGTGGCAGCTTCACATTTGTCCATTTGCAAACTGCCCTCCAAACCAGTTTCATTGCAAAAGTGATGTGGATTTTGCTGGTATAGCAGTGCTGGTGCATACTGCTGTACATGAATGATGTCCTAGGTCAGGTTTGGCCCTAGTGCAGTGTCACAGGTCATTATGATGTATCAGTAACACAATAATTGAACCTCATCCTAAATGCTTATTTGTAGGCACGTTGGCTCATAAGATTAAACTGTAACACTCCACGTATTTTTGATGGAGCCAATTTCCTCAGCTCGCTCCTTGAGATAAAGAATCTTGCAAAAACACTGATTCAAGATTGAGCAGACACTATGTTTGATAGCAAGGATATTTCTCACTGCTGAGTGCTGCATATTCCACCCCCCCTTCTTCTGCTAAATATAGATGGAGATGGAAATCAAAAATAAAATTTTCTGAATAGATTAGCTGTTCAGTAAAGAGGGGCAAGAAGCCTAAGAGACGTTTTGAAATCAAGATTGCATCGTATTGGAAGATTAGAGAGAATGAGATCTGGGCTCAAAACTGTTTTGCATTGTAATAAAGGGTTTCTGAGTGTGCGAGCCACTGGCTTTGCTAGAAAGGATCAGAACTGTTAAATGGGAAATCTTGGTCTCTGAGTGGCTGCCAGTGATAGAAGGGATATTTGGAGGGGGGTGTATTCTATATTTTTTATTACAGTCTCACCAGACCATTCATAAATAGAACCTGTCGTGAGAATTTTTAAACATATTAGCTTATATTAAATGAGTTTGGGTTAACAAAATAATAACCACATGCATACCTTAATATTATAATTTATAGTCACACAAGACCTGACTTTTAGCTGACATCAGCTCTAATTAGGCTCTTGACCCTAAAGGGCACAGGAGCTAGTCACCCAAAGCACATTGCCTGCTCCAAATCAAGGCCGTTCAAGCAGGCGGCAAATTGTCTGCCCACTCTAGGAGGAGATTGTTTTGGGAACATTGATGGATGGACAAGACAATCAGATATCAAAACTGACATTGAAAGAATTATTATGGAACAAGATATTTCTAAACAATTAAGTCATGATTTGCAGAAAACCCATTTCCTAAGAATGTGACAGGGAGGGGTCATATGGGATCCCCTCTCCTCTCTATAAAGAAACAACCCAAAACCCCAGTTCTTTGTCCTTCCACTGAGAGACCACAGACCCTTTGAATGGTTGCCATCTCTGTCTCTCTCTTTGGAAGTGATCCAAAGGCCTTTGTTTCTGTATGTCTGTCAATGTATGTATACGTTTGTTAAATATATGTTCAACTAAATATTGCTTTCTCCTTTGCTTCATATTCTTTCTGTAAGTTCAATAAAACTGTTTACTACTTATATTGCTTGAATGCTGTGGAAGACTGTGGGAATGACTGTGGAAGAATGCTTCTCTGTATGCAAGGTCCTTTTATATCCAGATCTCTCTGGGTTGCTTTTTGGTAAGTGAAGCAGGCAGAGAGGGCCATGCACAACGAAGTAGAAGGTGGGGGGGGGGGGCACCAAAGATTCCCCCCACAAACCTCATGGTGTATATAGGAGAATGGGATTGGTAGCATTGCTTTGAGGGTCTTCGGTTTCCCACTGGGTTATCAAAATGATTTGAAAGAACAATTCGGTTAAATAAATAGAAGGTGATCTTACAATCATTACTAAGCATCAGAAATAGAGTGCTTTCTTATTTCTCTCTGGAATATGCTATTTCAGCCTTACTTAACCATGTTTTGCAATTGCATCCAGGACACTGTCTGCCTGCCTATATATCTGTCTGTCTGTCTACAAATCTGCAACCGGTACCCAGTATGTGTGTATCTCAGTGTGCATCGTAAGTGCATCCATACGAAGTCAGCAAAAATTATGTGGCTCATCAAAAGGATATGGAACAATTGATACAGCAAAGCTATAAACTGTGAAGAACTGAATGAGTAACATAAGTCCACTGATGGATACCAAGTTTCTGTGTTCTTGGCAGACATTATTCTCCAGGCACTGGCGTGGGACCAAAAAAGTATTTTGGCACACATGCCAGCTCCTTAATGGGTGGTCACCAATAAGAGCAGCAATACGTGCTCAATAGCATTATGTAAAGGTAAGTATGTTGGTCCACCTATTACTCCACAAGGTGATCTGAGCTTTATTAAACTCAATACTCAGTGCAGCACCCTATGTAACAGGCTGCTAGGATTGCCAAGTCTCTCTTTACCACCGGTGGGAGGTTTTTGGGGCAGAGCCTGAGGAGGGCAGGGTTTGGGGAGGGGAGGTACTTCAATGCCATAGAGTCCAATTGCCAAAGTGGCCCTTTTCTCCAGGTGAACTGATCTCTATTGGCTGGAGATCAGT
This sequence comes from Euleptes europaea, assembly GCF_029931775.1. Lineage (NCBI taxonomy): Eukaryota > Metazoa > Chordata > Lepidosauria > Squamata > Sphaerodactylidae > Euleptes > Euleptes europaea. Next base: position 45,773,292 of record NC_079312.1, on the reverse strand, counting down.
TGTAATAGCAGGAGATTTCCATCTAGTACCTGGAGGTTGGCAACCCTACCGGCTGCCAGAGGCATGCCAGTGTTAAGGGCAACCCCCTTCTGGCTCCAAACATAAGGAGGCCTAAAACCATAGTGAGTTTATCCTAGTCTGCACACAACAGTATGCCAAGTGAATTTGTAACTTCCTCTTTCCACACTAAAAAAAACACTAGGGATCAGTTGTGAAGCCCTAGACTCAAGAAGCCCCTTCTCTACCCCCCTGACTAGTAATCCATGAGAGGCTGGTTTGGGAAACCTCATCTAGAATGGGACACAGAGGCCAATACCTTCCCCCATTGCTGCTTCCTAGCACTAGTTGGCAAACCCAATGGGCAGCCTCCTAGGGAGGTTGCACAATCGGGAGAGGGGGGGGCTTTAATGTGCAGTCCATATTGTAATTCATGAACTCTAGTTTAAGCCATGTATTATGTCTGGTGTCTTAATTTCAGGATATGGGAACAAAAGCACACTATCCGGGCAATTCAAATAAAAAGCATACAAATCACATTGCATTTCCTTACCCTCGACCATCAGTAGCACCAGCTGAAAGATATCAGGTGACCAGCCATTCATTTTTGAGGTAGACAGCCTGTTTGGTCTTCTCAGAGATGGCAAGGAGGAAGCAGATGGCCATACCTAGTTCTTTCCATTTTTCTCCTGGCTGTCTTTACAGTTTGCTTCAAGCAACCGTTTCCTTTTAATGTATTACTTTTCATTAACTGTTGCTAGTTTTCCACACATTCATGCAGCTCTAAGAATGAATTTTTAAATTCTGATCACTTTTACCACCGTCATCCAGTAACTGGCTCTACCTAGTTTAAGCATACCTTGGTAAATCTTCTCAGGGCACAGCCCTCTTTAAAACAACAACAACAACAACCTGGTAACTTGCCTTTTTCTTCAGCTGTCACCTTTGAGCCTTTAATTCCTTAGCCCAGACCTGATGTTGGATCCCTACATTCTGCAGTTCTCATGTGACTGGTGGTGGAAGGAAAAAATGTAGCATTATTCAAAACCCTGCACTTGGTTAAAATTGTAAGGGTAGCTTTATGGTTTCCATACTTCATAATTACCAGAGAAAGAGATGCTCCTGAGGATTACTCTCACATGGTGTGAAATATGGAAGGACCCCTAACATCCTTAAATGGCATCTTTGGAACATTTTGACAGTGCAAGTGTTGTGAGCAGGTATACAAATGACTTCTCTATCTGTGTGTGTGTGCGTGCATGTGTGTGTGTGTGCCTGCATTAAGTGCTCAGGAGCTACTATATTTTGGTCCTTCATTACATAGAAGTGCTGAACATTTGGTCAGCACCATTATCTATGTCAGAGGTGACAGTGTTTGGCAATGGGAGAGGAGGATACTTGTTCACATAATTTAGACTGGAATTGTTCCAGTGGAGATGGTTTGACAATTCAGTCTGAAGAAGGAACATCTTGTTTCTTCAAGGTGAAATTCAAAGATGAGCTAAATTCCAGAGCATGCAGTCATGTTTCTTTAAAAAACAATGGTAACTGCATGTCTAGTAATCCTGTGCTGTTAATATTTATGACATTTTATGGCTGTTTCCCCTCTGAAAACAGTACTTGTTGACTAGTGCCCATGAAGGTAAGATTAAGATTCGAAAACAATGTCGCACATAAAATATTTATGGGGGTGCTGTCACCAACCTTTCTTCTGGGTTTCCTACTTGAAGGAATAAACATAAAAAGGGAATCAAGGGCTTTAAAATTTATTGTATCATAGTAATCTTATTCCAGATGGCTATTCCCCCCCCCTATTTTTTAATACCTTTCCCACAGCAACAAGGATAGAATTAATGAAGACACCGAGGTCCTATATTATTGCAACAGAATTGAATGGGAAGGGATCCCCTAGTGGTACTAAAATATACTGTGATATCCTGCAAAATTCATCTCTACTATGATTGGCCACATAAAATACATCAGTATATAGGTTTAATGACTGTCACTTTTTCCTTGTCCTTATTGGATGAGAATTAAAAGTAAATTCTGTGAAGTTGCAACCAGCACCTATGGTTACTGCAGAGAGAGAGAGAGAGAGAGAGAGAGAGAGAGAGAGAGAGAGAGAGAGAGAGAGATTGCTTTACTCAGCAACCAAAAGGGCAGGCCCTTAAGTTACTTTCTTCTTCCCAATTGCAGCCACTTCTAATCACTTCTCACTAGGTTAATAGACTGTTGAACATTTATTTATGGCTTGTTAATGTGTTAAGTGCCAGCGTTAAGTGTATCTAATTCACTGTAAAAGTATAAAGGCTCTTAAATGTTACTAATAAAAAAGTGCTCAAGGGCTGATATGTCCAATATGACATTACTTAAACTTTTTTGTTTTCCCCTGTGAGCTTTTTACACAATCGTAGTGTAGGGCAATTACCACACAGCTTCTGGAAATGGCTTATAAATTATGACAAATCAGAGAGCGGAGGGGTTTTAATTGTGCATGAAATTCATTTTGTGTCTCATACATCACAAGAAGAAGTAAACTCTTTATCATCAATTTGATTAGACAATGTGAAGCTTGAATGTCACAGAAGTGAAGTAACACCACAGTTCTTCCAGGTTCTGAATTTGGCATGTGATCAGGTAGGCAAATTTCTGTAGGATGGAACTTCTGTGAGATGGTGCATCCCACAAATGTCTGTGGGATGGTATCAGCTGGGTAAACCCTGTTTATGCCAAGTACAGCAGAAATACTGCAAAGCTGGAGACAGACACTTTTCAGACCTGCGTCGAGAGCTATTTCCTCAGCCTTGAATTATGATTAGCATTGGAAAATTCTTGAAACTCATTTTTTTCTGAGAAGTCCAAACTTGCTCAGGATTCGCTGGGCCTTCCTCATGAACCTCCAACCATCATCTATCCCACCTGCAACCACCACTATTCCAGCTCCATTTGCCAGCAGATGGGTGCAATGCTGCTTTAAGAACACACTGGAAGAGAGGCTAATGCAATTCTTTCTATTAGCCTTCATAGTGGAAAGCATTGGAGGGTTACCCACATCTGAACTCTTATTTTGGACAGTCCATCTCATGGGTTACGATAAACATATTGACAAAAGAAACACGAAAGAACCATCTTAAAATTAACTTCCATGCCACAGGACTCGAAGGGAGGCAATTAAAAAAATGTATTCTGATGGGATCTGGAAGACATATACAGATATCATGTGTGTCCTAGGAAACATGGTAGAAAATGTTGCTAAATCTATAATTGTTGAACCCATGCAGTAATATCTCCTTAGTGAACGTGAATCATCAGGACTTCTGCAAATGGAAATTTTGCCTCAACAACAATTTAGAACTCTCTGTCAACTAGCATATAAATAGCATATAATCCAGTAGACATTATGTTCCAGAAACGTGTAGTTTGCAGACACTTTTATTTTATTTTTTTGGCATATTTTGTTCATTAAAAATTTGTTTGGGTTCCTTCATCTCACTGACACATGCTTAGGGTCATTAGTTAACCTGCTAAGCATTTCTATTGAAATGAGAAACATATTTCCTTATTCTAGAGGCACTGAAAGACACAACCCATTTCTAAACTTAACCGCCTTTTCCCAAGCCAATGGGAAGGAAATACTCAGGGACTTGGATAGCCTCTGGCTAGCTTGATCTCAGAAGCTAAGCAGGGTCAGCCCTGGTTAGTATTTGGATGGGCAACCTCCAAGGAATACCAGGGTTACGACTCAGAGGCAGGCAATGGCAAACCACATCCGAATGTCTCTTGCCTTGAAAACCCCACTAGGGGTTGCCATAAGTCAGCTGCAAATTGACAGCACCAAAAAAAAAAAAAAAAAAAGTAGTCTTCATACAAGGCTTCAACTTGCCAAATTGTGTTAGGAGCTAAAATTATTTCTCGCAGATTAAACTCAGGGAAACAAAGTGATTGGGTATTTTTTTGCTGTGTCATTTCCTGCCACCAGAAACTTGATGCAGGTGTGTGGGGATATTTTTAAACAAAAATAGCAAGGATGCGAAACCCTGCATGGGTAGGATTGCCAACTTCCAGGTAATCCTGGAGAAAGAAAGGCTCAGTGCTGTATGGATAATGGAAAGAATCCAGACAGCACTCACACAATATATATATTAAAGTACTAATTTATAAAGGTGAAGGAAGGTACAAAAGTGAACAATATATACAACAAGGTAATAACCAGATACACATATAGATATCAATAGCAGTCCAGCAGCAAAAAAGTTCAATGTATAAATATCCTGGGAGTCAGGTAAGTCAATGTCAATTCCTGAGTGTCCTGAGTACAGGTAAGAAAATTTTTATACTCAAATATAGACTTCTTTAGGTGTTGTAAATTGCTGGAAAGCGGAGTCCCAGGCAGGAGCCACGGAGGGAAGCTGTTAGGACGTGTTGTCTAGATCCAAATCACGTTTCGCTCATGGCTTCATCAGCTCTCTGTATCAATAAAGTGCAAAGAAAAAACACAGTCTCATAGGACCAAAAGAAATTCATGTAGGTCTCAAAGTGGACAAGTGCAGTTGTCCACTTTGAGACCTACATGAATTTCTTTTGGTCTTTATTGATACAGATAGCTGATGAAGCCATGAGCGAAATGTGATTTGGATCTAGACAACACGTCCTAACAGCTTCCCTCCGTGGCTCCTGCCTGGGACTCCGCTTTCCAGCAATTTACAACACCTAAAGAAGTCTATATTTGAGTATAAAAATTTTCTTACCTGTACTCAGGACACTCAGGAATTGACATTGACTTACCTGACTCCCAGGATATTTATACATTGAACTTTTTTGCTGCTGGACTGCTATTGATATCTATATGTGTATCTGGTTATTACCTTGTTGTATAAATTGTTCACTTTTGCACCTTCCTTCACCTTTATAAATTAGTACTTTAATATATATATTGTGTGAGTGCTGTCTGGATTTTTCCAACTTCCAGGTAATGGCTATTACAACTGCTATTACAACTGATCTCCAGCTGATAGAGAAATCAGTTCCCCTGGAGAAAATGGCTGCTTTGGCAATTGGACTCTATGGCATTAAAATCCCTCTCCTCCACAAACCCAGCCCTCCTCAGGATCTCCCCCCAAAACCTCCTGCTGGTGGCAAAGAGGGACCTGGCAACTCTATGTATGTGCACCCATGTGTGTTGTGCACACACTCGCTGCACTAGTTTAATTCATTGCATCATTTTTTTTTCATAGCGGAACTGGTTGGGCTTGCTTGAAAAAAGGCAAATACTTCAGACAGCAAGAAAGACCACAAGTGTGGATGCAAAGGCTTTGACTGTATTCTCTGAAAGGCAGAGGCAGCTTCCATGTCACTTGGGAGGGCATCCAAAGAGCCAAAAGCTGATCTTGTTGTGCTTTATTCTTTCCCCTCCCTGTCTTCTTTGCAGCATGCATCCTGATGGGTTCCTACCCTCCTACATTAAAAAAAAAGAGAAGCCAAAATACACTACAGGAAGTGTGAGCTGACAAAAAGATTGTCTCTCTTATTCTATTAAAAAAAGTTATCTTCAAACTTTCTGGACCCAAGACCCACCTTTAACCCTCAAGTGGCAAAACAGGACCCAAACAGGTGCGGACACATGACAGGAAGTCATATGACTTTAGACTAGGGTTGCCAGGTCCCTCTTCACCACAGGTGGGAGGTTTTTAGGGCAAAGCCTAGTGAGGGTGGGGTTTGGGGAGGGGAGGGACTTCAGTGCCATAGAGTCCAATTGCCAAAGCGGCCGTTTTCTCCAGGTGAACTCATCTCTATCGGCTGGAAATCAATTGTAACAGCAGATCTCCAACCTGGAGGTTGGCAACCCTGATTTAGACTCACATGGCATGAATAAGAGGAGCCAGAATTATGACCTTACCAGTGAACAAGGGTAGGAGACCAAGAAAGCTGTGGACAGGAATCACAGGCCCATGTGATGTACTGTAGTGAGGAGCTAGAAACGTATCCTCTTCACCACTGAGTGACCTATGGATGCCAAGCCCCCAGTGCTATGGATCCCCTGCCTCCAGCTTCCATTTCCCTCCGAGCCGAGGGAGTGGCTTCTCAGAGCAGTTCCGGGAAGGAAAAAAAAAATAGCCAAATGACATGATTTGTAGAGAGCACTGATGCCACTTCATAGTTCTCCCAGGAGGTGACGTCATGACTTTGCTGATGCTTTCTGCCGCCGCACCCCCCCCCATGTCTCCACCCCTTCCTGTCTCCTGCCTTCCTGGCAATCCTAGATTGCCTGGCAATACTCTACTGAATTGCTGAGGCTCTCTCCATGTGTGTAAAAAGTAGTGGAATTTGTGACACCCTTGTTCTCTGTACATGCACACTAGTAGCAGGCCCTTCCAAAAAAAAAAAAGGAATATGCCTATTTTATAGGACTAGCAACCCTGCAGCTAAGACTCCATAATCCAGCTGAGGATGCAGCACTAGGAAATACTATTATGCACTGATGTTCCCATTCACATGCAAAGCAAAAAAGCGGATAGTTGTATTTTTTGGATAAAAAATGATGTGTGTGGATGAAGAATAGGACAACCTATATCTGCAGCTTATTTCATGCTGTGAAGCATTTTTACTGCTTCATTAGCTGTTATGCTTAAAAGTATAAACCTGTGCTTGTGTATGCATGTGTGTTTCAGTACACGCTCACATGTACATGTATGTAAGGTTTAGCCTCCCTTGCCACTTGTCTTTAAAGGTAGTACTCTACCTGAATAACTGACTAAGGATTCCAGCAGCAGGAACAGATGGGGCCAGGGGGGGATAATTAACTCATACAGTCATTTATGCATGGGTACTTTCACTCACATTCACCCCAGTCTGTCTCGGTTGTTCCTTGGAGTTATGCATGAGTTTTCCATCCATTAGAGATGACCTCACTGCCAGCCCTCGCAAATCCCGGACCTTCCCATTCCTCTGTTAACTCAATTCTTCCCTCTCCTTTGAGCTCAGCCTGGGTGAAATCCCCACGCATCATGCAAAGCATGGGACACCCAAGCTTGGTTTCTATCACAGAAAGCATGCAGCCAATTACAAAGCAGCGTGTAAAGAGGTGGGGATTCAAATGCTTCCTGCTTCCTCAGAGCTCTTTCTAAGCAGAAGAAAGGATTTTTTTTAAAAAAAATGAGGTTTGGATTTCTCCCCCCCCCCCTTCCTTTCAGATTGCTCCATTTTTCTTCTTCTTAAAATGCTTTTTTATTTGGCAATTGGATTTTGGGGGTGGGATTTGTAAGCACTACAAAGTAAGCCAATTACAAAGCAGCCTTTAAAGGGGTAGGGACTTGATTTGAGCTTGGAGACTGCTGGTGCATAGATTCCCAACAGGAAGGTATTGGTCCAGCGAGCAACAAACCTCAGGTAAAACTTCCATGCATAAATGACCCACATCTCATGTGCTTACTCTGCAAAGGAGAATTTTAATGGTCTGTAACACAGGAACACTTTCTCCTCTGTCTTCAAGTTGGCAGAGCAAATCCCTTGGGTAAGGACTTTGGCACCTGATACTTTTATCCCCTTTTATTGGAAGGATCCAAAATTGTGCTGTGCCTCTAAGGGAGGCTAGCAGACTAAAATCTGGGGCGGTTTCTGCCTTGGGTGATGGGTGCAATCTTAGAGAGAGACATTACAAGCAGGAATGCCTTTTGCATGTAAACCAAAGGAAATGGCTACACATTGCATAAGAATATTAAAGAATCCAATCAAAATTTTACCCAGGCAAACATAATCTGTGCACATCCCTATTGCTTTCTTACTATATGCTAAATTTCTTTTAATGCACAGTTTATATGAAATTTCATTCCCTGTGTGTTAATGCAACTGACCAAATTCTGAAGTACTGTTATTGTGATTTGATAATGCAAATTAACAACAACAAAACACCCTAACATACTCATAGGGGGGATTTTAATATATAATGGCTGGACCCTGTCCTAAATTCCATCAATTTCAGGGAAAAGATCCCAGTTTACTAGTTAAATACACACTGATTTATTTGTTCAGTATTAGTACCAGTGAGTAAAAGCACCATATATAAGACTATAATGAGAAAGATTTTTTTGTGTTCTGAGACTAAAAACACAGCACGTGAAAACTGGCAATTTAAGGGAAGAATGAGTTATTAAAACAAACACATATGCAATAAATAAATAAACCCCCAACAACCCCCCTAGCATGTTGAATGGAGCTGAAAATCTGTTAAACTGTTTAAAATCAATTTAGTGTCTAAAAGTTGGCTTATTCACTGGCCTATGATATTGATGGCAATGTTGATTGCAATTTGGGACACTGACATGATGGAATTTTCCTTTCTAAACCAACCGCTAGGAAGGTCATATCAGTAAGAATTCTGTAAATTCTGCCGCAAGCATGGGAGTGGCAATTGGACAGCCAGGTCCTGCTTGGGGACAGGTAAGACTACAGGTGCAGAATCAGTTTTCACAGGAAAAAAAGCACAAAGGGGGAAGTTTGAGGATGAATTTGGGTTATGGGGGAGAGAACCAGGTACAGTAAGAGGTGGCATTAGGGCCTTGGTATCATTGTGGGCAGTTTCCTAGATGGTCACTTTCTACACTGTGTGCACAGGTCTCTTCAGGCAGATTTGGCAGGAGCAATGGCCACTGGAAATGTGATTTTCCTTTGGACATACAACAGTCAGTCTACTGTTTCCACAGCAGCTTCAGGTGTCTTTCAAATATTATCTCTATGGTAAGAGGTCTCTTCCTTTAGTGAATTGCTTCCTTGACCCTATGAGCTTAGAAGAAGAAGAAGATGATTCTATGATTCTAGAAGAAGAAGAGGAGGAAGAAGAAGAGTTGGTTTTTATATACCGACTTTCTCTACCCCTTAAAAGTGAATCAAACTGGCTTACAATAACCTTCCCACAACAGACACCCTGTGAGGTGGGTGGGGGGTGAGTGTGACTAGTAGGGCTGCCAACCTTCAGGTACTAGCTGGAGATCTCCTGGGATTACAACTGATCTTCAGCCAATAGAGATCAGTTCACCTGGAGAAAATGGCTGCTTTGGCCATTGTACTCTATGGCATTTAAATCCCTCCCCAAGCCCCGCCCTCCTCAGGCTCCACCCCAAAAACCTCCCGCTGGTGACGAAGAGGGACCTGGCAACTCTAGTGACTAGCCCAAGGTCACCCAGCCGGCTTCATGTGTAGGAGTGGGGAAACCAACCCAGTTCACCAGATTAGCATCAGCCGCCCATGTAGCTGAGTGAGGAATCAAACCTGGTTCTCCAGATTAGAGTCCACCGCTCCAAACCACTGCTCTTAACCACTACACCATACTGGCTCTCTTACAGAAATGCGTCCACTTAATTTTCAGGATTTGGCCTTAAAACTGGTTTTAGATTTTGAGAAGGCAGAAGCACCTTCCCAGGTGATGTCTTATCAGAAAATCCAGATTTAAAAGTGGTGCATGGAGCTAGGTTTCTACTTCCTAATTTCAGGGCCATGGATTTGAGACTCCTCAGGCTAATGTCCACCTTTGGATTATCAAGTGTTTTGCATATCTATGATGAGGCTACGACTCAATGGTAGAGGACCTGCCTTGCATAGAGAAGGTCCCAGGTTAAATCTCCAGTAAAAAAAAAAAAAAAAAAACATAAAAATCAGGCAGTAGATTATGAGAATGAGCTCCAACCAAGACCCTGGAGAGATTCTGCCAGTCAAAGTAGACAATCCTGACCTTGATAGATGAAAGGAAGGGAGCTTCATGTGCTCAGCATACTCCAGAGCTTTTATCCTGAATCCTCATTAAAGATTGCTGCTGAGTCTTCCAGGCTCCACTGCATACTCCAGTATTCAGTGGACTCCTTATCCTCTTCTGACTGGGTGTCATCAGTCCTGAAATGTCTTGGTCTCTCTCCTTCTCCCTCTTTCTCATACACAAGCTGTAGGAAATGTCATTCCAAATATATTCTCCTGAGCATATTCATTCCTTATTAGTGTCCAGTTCTGAAAGCATTCTTCTGTAACAAACTATCAAGCAAGGAAACAAACAGCTCATTTCCCTTTCATGGTTGCCGAACCTGTTCCTCACCTTATCTGTCATTCTGTCAGCCTGTCAGATCCGTCTTTGAACACACTTGTCCACGGTTTGCCACAACATGCATCAGCAATGCTGGTTGCCTTGCAAAATAGGAATCTACCTCCAAGCTGAGGAGAATTTGAAAAGTTAGAATAAAAGTATGGTTTTTATTGGGAAATGGTAATGTGTCATTAACAGGTCTAAAGTTACTGAACCATCAGAAGATGGAGACTATTTATTATGCTGGCAGCTTACCATATATGAATGTATCCCCCCTTTTGTTGTTGTTGAAGCTAGGGCTGTCAAAAAAAAAAAATTCGGTACAGTTCAGATTCGGCCGAATTTGGCCCTTGTGGGTTCGGTACGTGCCGAAGTCTGAACTCCCCCACTTCGGATCCGTTCAATTCGACGGGAATTCAAAGTTCGGGAAAAAATTCGGCCGAATAAAGCCATTAAAAACACAATCGCGCCTTTCCGCGGCTCTGGGGGGGCATTTTTGGGGTTAGAGGTCCCAAACATTCGGCAGAGCTTCAAAGGACGTTTATTGAAAGACTCCCCAAGTTTTGTAAAGATTGGGTCAGGGGGGGCTGAGATATGGGCCCTGAAAGGGGTCCCCCCCACCCTTAATGTGCATCTCTCAGCAGAGCTTGCCGCCCACTCAGAGCTCAGAGCTCCCAGCCCCGACAACAGCTGAGAAATTTGCAAAACAACTGCAAAACAACACAACCTTGTTAAACAACACCTTTGCAACACACAACTGAAACCTCCCCCCTCAAACCAGGGAGCGAGAGACTTGAGGGGGAACACACACCCCAGCAGAACCGACGAAAGCCCCCTTTGGCTTCCCCCCCACCCACAGAAACTGCTCCCTCCCCACACACACACAGACTCTGCTTTCCCCACACACACACACATACACAGGAGAAAAATTATAGATTAAAGCCCCCAAAGGGGTCTTACTGTGGCTGTCTTCTGTTCCATCAAGAGGGGCTGAAGAGGACTTGTAATCCAAGATTATTCCAATTTGGCACGGAACATTTTGCTCTGGAGAGATGCACACAGGATCGGCTGATCCATTCATCCCAATAGGGAAAAGGGGAAAGGGGAAAGCCCATATCTCGGGACCCCCTGACCCAATGTTCACAAAACTTAGGGGGTATCTTAAGAACACTGGTCTGAAACTCCGCTCAAAGTTTGGGATCTGCACCCCCAAAAATGCGCCCCCTGCAGCCATGGAAAGAGAAAAGGGGGGAGGCGATATTTCTGCCCCCACTGAACCCATCTTTACAAAACTTGGGTAGTATCTTAAGAATAATTGACTGAAGCTATGCTAAAGGTTTGGGGGCTATATCCCCAAGAAAGCACCCCTGGCAGCCACATAAATGGAAAAAGGGGGGAGGGAAAAGGGGGAGAGCCCATATCTCGAGACCCCCTGACCCAATGTTTACAAAACTTGGGGGGTATCTTAAGAACACTGGTCTGAAACTCCGCTCAAAGTTTGGGATCTGTACCCCCAAAAATGCGCCCCCTGCAGCCATGGAAAGAAAAAGGGGGGAACCCATATCTCAGGACCCCCTGACCCAATGTTTACAAAACCTGGGGGGTATCTTAAGAACACTGGTCTGAAACTCCAGTGAAAGTTTTGTGTCTGTACCCCAAAAAATACGCCCCCTGCAGCCACAGAAAGGAGCGAATGTGCACAAGCACCCCCCCCCACACACACACACGAGGATTTCGCTCTCTCTCTCTCCCTGGCCGGGCCGCACATCAGCTGATTTCTCCAGTACTCAATCCTGACTGATTGGCCAGAAGAGGACCCAGCTTGCCCACCGATTGGCCGGGGGAGGAGAATGCTGCTTACTGACGGTTATGCTGCTTACTGACGGCTGAATTTGCCGAATTTATTCGCGAACTCCCGAACTCGCTGAATTCAGCCCCCCCGGTTGCCTGCCAGTTTTGAGTTCGGTTCGTCCCGAACTAAAAACCACCGAATCGGGAAATTCGGCTGATTTTCAGTTCGGGCCGAACCGAATTGACAGCCCTAGTTGAAGCAGCTCCTCCCTGCACCAGCATTACTGCATTTCCCCAAGACTGGCGTTACTAGGGAGAAGAATGTCAAGATAGGCTTCCCTTATGTGGCTTCCTAGAGGCACCTGGTTGGCCACTGTGTGAACAGACTGCTGGACTTGATGGGCCTTGGTCTGATCCAGTATGGACTTTCTTATGTTCTTATGTTCTTTTCCTCTTACATTGATAATTTAAACTTGAAAGATACATGGTGGAATTCACACCAAGCCTCTCTGCCCCCCCCCCAATAATCTTTCTTATAAGAAGAATTGCCAGTATTATTTTCCTTTGTGTATCTATCTGAAGAATACAGGTGCCTAGTTAAATTGTGGAACTCCCTGCCCCGGGATGTGGTGATGGCTGCCAACCTGGAAGGCTTTAAGGGGGGGGGGTGGACATGTTCATGGAGGATAGGGGTATTCATGAATACTAGTAAAAATGGACACTAGTCATGATGCATACCTATTCTCTCCAGGATCAGAGGAGCATGCCTATTATCTTGGGTGCGGTGGAACACAGGCAGGATGGTGCTGCTGCAGTCGTCTTGTTTGGGGGCTTCCTAGGGGCACCTGGTTGGCTACGGTGTGAACAGACTGCTGGACTTGATGGGCCTTGGTCTGATCCAGCAGGGCCTTTCTTATGTTCTTATGTTCTTAAGTGGTGTTTCACATTACCCCTTTGGCAGCTTCCATGCCAATAGCGTTTTTGAAGAACCTCTTGCTGAGAGACACATCAAATAGAAGTGGCAAGATATTCTGCACCATCCCAGACTGAGGTGCAGTTTTGCATTTTTAAATTAAAAAAACTCATTTAACTAGAGCACTAGCAAACTGTTTCTTTTTCAAAGGGAAATAGATTCAGGGAGGATACATTCATCAATGACTACCGGCCACGGTGACTAAAGGGCACCTCCATATTTAGAGGTGGCAACCCTCTGAATACTGGTGCTAGGAAGCAACTCAGGGAAAGGCTCGTTTGTTGGCTCTCCAGGACAACTGGTTAGCCACTGGGTGAAGATGAAGCCGGATTACATTGACTGCTGGTCTGATTTGGCTTAACAGATATTCTATGGTGCTCATATTGCTGGGAACCCTCCTGATGTCCCCACTGTTTTGATAGGAAGCTGATAGGAAGAAAGTAGATTCCTTTGAAATGTGGTGTTGGAGGAGAGTGTTACGGATACCATGGACTGCCCTCAAAAACAAATCAGTGGGTTATAGGTCAAATCAAGCCTGAACTGACCATAGAAGCTAAAATGACTATCGTATTTTGGTTGCGTTATGAGAAGACAAGAGTCACTATGAGAAGAAAAGAGTCACAACAGTCATGCTAGGAAAAGTTGAGGGCAGCAAGAAAGAGGAAGACCCAACAAGAGATGGATTGACTCAATAAAGGAAGCCACAGCCCTCAGTTTGCAAGATCTGAGCAAGGCTGTAAAAGATACGACATTTTGGAGGACATTGATTCATAGGGTCGGCATGAGTCGTAAGCGACTTGATGGCACTTAACATGCACACTGTTTTGAGAACACTATAGGGAGGACGAACTGGTGGGTCTCAGGGCATGAGCTTGTGGATTTCATTAAGAGTCCCTCTACTCCATCCCCTCCCTGTGGTTGAGCATTCCAATGGGGAGCAGACTGGGTTTGACATTTATATCCAGTGTGTTAGTTTTTAGTTGCAAGGACTGTTTTTTGACAAGGGAGCATCATTCATAATAGGCAATTCCCACCTGCCTCCTGAATAGCCTTATCATATGCCCAGTTATGTAGACAAACTGGAACGTGTCCAGAGAAGGGCAACAAAGATGGTGAGGGGTCTGGAGACCAAGTCCTATGAGGAAAGGTTGAAGGAGCTGGGTATGTTTAGCCTGAAGAGGAGAAGACTGAGAGGGGATATGATAACCATCTTCAAGTACTTGAAGGGCTGTCATATAGAGGAGGGTGCCGAGTTTTTTTTTCTGTTGCTCAAGAAGGTCAGACCAGAAACAACGGGTTGAAATTAAATCAAAAGAGTTTCCGTCTAGACATTAATAAGAATTTGCTAACAGTTAGAGTGGTTCCTCAGTGGAACAGGCTTCATCGGGAGGTGGTAAGCTCTCCTTCCCTGGAGGTTTTTAAGAAGAGGTTAGATGGCTATGTGTCAGCAATGCTGATTCTGTGACCTTAGGCAGATGATGAGAGGGAGGGCATCTTGGCCATCTTCTGGTCACTAGGGGTGTGGAGGGGGGAGGTAGTTGTGAATTTCCTGCATTGTGCAGGGGGTTGGACTTGATGGCCCAGGTCCCTTCCAACTCTATGATTCTATTATTCTAGTTCTGGCACATGATCCAGCAGGCCATTGCCCACCAATTAACTGGGCTGGATACAGACGTCAGGCTGCTTCTGCTCAGCGGCGATCCCAAGCGTGTGTGGCTGCATGCTGCACAATGATGCCCTCATTGCATGCACAATAGATTACTGCCCCAGCCCCAGCCCCCAAAAACTCCCACCAATGCTGAGAAGGGACCTGACAACCCTACTCCTGAAGGAACACAGTTTATTCTCTCACCTCACTGCTGCATATGTCGGCCAAGGACAAAATACAAACTTGAGGAGCTCTTGTGCCGGCTTGTGAATGCTGCCCTATGGAAACATCTCCATGTCTTCAGAAAAGTAGTACACTCAGAAAGAAAGGTTTATTATAGCCAGCTCACTGACAGGATAGCTTACAACATGCAGGGAGATTTTTACTTGGGAGAACATTCAAACATAGGAGGCTTCCACCTTGCTATCTGTAATGATGCAATCCGATATTCCGGTTATTACTTCATTCTCCGTAGAAAGGCAGACACAGCTAAAAGGACAAACCTCCATCTCAAAATGGAGGCACTAACCAAATACTAAAGACTGATTGCTTTTCAGAACATTAACAAAAGGAATAGGAGAAGCGTAAGCAAATTAATTATTACTGCATACACTATGCTCCATTAGGAGCTGTTCACCTGCACATTGGGCCCACATACACAGTGGGCCCTGTGGACTTTAACTATTCCGATTATTGCTCAAAGAAAAAGGTTTAAAAGAGCCTTAACAGAGATAAATTGCCTGTTGATTAAACTAGCTGCTCTGCTAAAGTCTACAGCATTATATAGACTCTGATAGTCTATATAACTTTATGTAGACTTCAATAGTTAAATAGGGATTTATACCAAGGAGCAGTCTGTTTCACCGAAGATAAAGCTAGGTTTTTAAAGAAAGAAAGAAAGACATGTTTAAAGCCCCCTGTGGCCTATTCATACAACAAAAAGTCCTTGTGCTGCCACAAGGGGTTTGCATCACACAGGGGCTGGGGGTGGGGGGTTCCATGCTTTCCAGGTGCTTGCAGGCCTGATTTGGATCCGAACTGGGGTTCAGGAGAAGTGGCTTCCGCCTCTCCCCCCATATGATCTTCCCATCCTGAAATTTTCACAGGGACTTCACATTTACCAATAATCCCACTGAATACCTCCTCTCACTCCAGACCCCCATGGTATTCCTGAGGGTCCATTGACACCCCCCCCCAAGAAACAAAACATGGGAGGGCTCAGTGTACTGTAGCGGGAAGAGGAAACAGGAGGGTCCAAACAGGTGGTTGGATTCATGCCAGTGGTAGGGAACTTTAATAATCTGGGTCCAGTGGCAGTGGCAATTTTTATTTATTTATTTATTCAAATTTATAGCCCACCCTCATTCCCAGTCAAGCGGGCCTAAGGGTGGGTAACAACCTCTAACATCGCATAAAAACCACATAACATCAAAATCAAAACACAGCATCCTAACTACTATAAAACAAGATGGCATTCCAATAATATGACAGTAGCCATAGGGTTGCCAACCTCCAGGTACTAGCTGGAGTTCTCCTGCTATTACAACTGATCTCCGGCCAATAGAGATCAGTTCACGTGGAGAAAATTGCAACTTTGGCAATTGGACTCGATGGCATTGAAGTCTCTCCCCTCCCCAAACTCCACCCTCCTCAGGCTCTGCCCCAAAATCCTACCCCCAGTGGTGAAGAGGGACCTGGCAACCCCAAATAGCCACCATGGAACTGGACAAGCAGATTAAACCCCCACAGATGACAAGAGTGGGGGAGGGATATCGGGAGGCCAGCAACTATAGACAACTCACGGCTACCCTCAGTTACAGGCATGGCGTAATAGTTCCATTTTGCAGGCCCTGCAGAACTCCTTAAGGTCCTGCGGGGCCCTGATGTCACTAGGAAAAGCCCTGGCCCTTGTCAAGGACAGCCACACATTCTTACCGTAGTACTAGTAGTAACAAGAGTATTACATTGATTCTGCACTCCCAAATGATGAAAATGGTTAAAACCCACTCCTGAACTCAGATATCGGCTAAATGTCCGATTTGTTACCAAAAAATACAACAAACAATGAAACTGGAATGAATAAAAATAAGATCCATGTATTGTGATATCATATCTAGGCCTATAAAATAGGCACTATCTGATAAACCACACTGTCTTCCATATTCTTTTTTAGCTTAGACATCATATCATTCTGTTTCTCTGAAGTGCAGAATATATCACTGGATATTTTTTTTTTTAAAATTGGTAAATCATCCTGAATAACTATGTTTCCAGGATTGTCACAATGAGCTTTCATAATGAACAATATCTCAGGAATGATTTACCTGTCTTTACTTATGAATTCATACTTTTATCTAAAAAGCCTACTCAATTTATCCTTCTTTTTCACTGAGCTGAACATAAAGCTATTTGAAAGACTTTGAAAGATCTTTTTCTTTGGAAATCTTCACATACCCAGGTGATAGAAAAACACTTAGCTAAGCCTTCATCATCTGAGTAATAAGATAATTACATAACATGTGATTATCTGTATTTACTTAACTGATTGACAGGAATGTTTCTAGCAGGCATTTTCATTTGATAGTGTGCATCAAGTGAGCAGAAACCATCTCATGAAACGGTTGCCCTCTATAAAAAGAACTATGTATCAATGGCTTTTTAAAAACTTTTCATCCTTCATATATCTTGTAGAATTCACTTACATTTTAAATTTTTACCCTTGTCATCAGGAGAAGCTGATATGACAATATGCTTGATCAAATAACATTTGTTCGTATTAATACCTAAAGAGACAAAGATTCTTCACAGCTCTTGAATATCTATTAAGAAAAACTCACACTGAAGATAAACACTTGCAAAGCGGGGAGATGTTTTACAAGCAAGTGAAATGAATTTTATTGCTTCTCATAAGAAAATGAATTCAGATCAAAAAGAATCAATAATGGTTGAATAGGAACGTATGAAATTGCTTCAGTAGAGCGGAGGCATGTTTGAAACTGATGGCAAACTTGCAGCACATATCTTAGGTGGTTTACCTTGTTGAGCTAATCTTGACCCCAGTGCAATGACCATTCCTGCCAATCAATAATGTTAGACGCAATTATTCACTGCAGTATCTTCACACTTTCTTCTGAATGCAGCAATATCTGCTGGGGAGAAGCACTATGATAATTAAAAGTTCACATCTGTGAAAGGTCTGCTGAAGATCGATTCTGTCATCCCTCAAGAATCAGTGCTGTGACAACTTGGCTTTGAGATCCCAGCATATTACAAAGTCCTTTCAGCAAAGTCCTTTCAATATTTACAAAGCTGCAGTGTAAACAAGATTGACCAAGGGGTTGATAGCATGTTACTGGATGTACGTATGACACCTGCAATGTGCCGGGCACATTTTTCTGAGGAGAATTAGACAAAGTTGTTTGTAGGTGCTTTGCAGTGCAGCCTGGAAGATTCTATAATTTCTAAAATCTACATTACCCATAATCCAAGCGGGCAAGAGACACCAAGTGTGTGGATTATTTAATTTATTTATTTTTATTCAGGCGAATTATTTATGTGTTTTACACAATGTATACCCTGCTTTTCTACACTCGTCGGGACTACCACGGAGGTGAAAAGATTAAAAATATACATAATAAAAACATATCTTAAAAACATGAAAGCCGAACAAAAGCACATCATTCAAATAATTATAACCAAGTTGAAATAAGCAGACAATGGAATAAATACACATACGTAAAAACCAAAGTTCAAAGCCGGGCAAGAAGAAAGGATCACCATGGAAATGCCAGATGAACAAAAAGTCTTTACCCACTGGCAGAAGGGGGAAAGTGAGTCTCTCTGGGAAGAGAGCTTCAGAGTTTCAGCACCACAACCAAGAAGATCGTCTCTCGGATTGCCAACCATCTAATTTCAGAATGTGGGGGCACCAGATCCAGAGCCTTGGACAATGACTGTAACAGTCAAGTAGTTGGGTAGGTTTTTATTACTTGCTGATCTACATCATTTAAGCAACAGAAAAAGCATCACCTACTTAAAGTGCAGGTTGTTGTTATTCTAACCCACTGAACAATGTTGACCAGGATAATTTGTGTGTTTGTTTTTCAATTAAAAAAAAAAAAAAAAGATTAAAGGAACAATTAGTAAATTTGACATGTATATGTAGAACTTATCACATAACTTTCTAAAGATTTGTTTCTATACTAGGTTTCATTACAGTGCTTTCACAATAGCTCAGACTTATTTTAATCTACATTTGCTTATCCAAAAAGGTTCTTTTAAAACATTTCTTTCTTAAAAATTTTCCTTTTTACTTTAATTCTCATCTCAATTTCCCACCATATATGTCTCAAAGGCATTCCATTTTTCCTGAAATTCCAATCTTGGTCTGTTATGTATATAGGATATTAGACTTGCCACAACTCCATATTCTGCCAATTCTGTTTTTCCATTCTTCCAGAGTCAGGCATGTGTCTGCTAGCCACTTTGCTGAAAATATTATTCTTGTTGCTGTTACCATATATTTGAATAATTCATTATACATTTTTGGCATATTGCTCTGTAATATATTTAATAACATACTTTTAGGGTCCATTATAAACTTAATTTTAAAAATCTTTTGCATTTCATCATGGATCTCTATCCAGTATTTTCTTGCTTTCTTGCATGGCCACCATATGTGATAGAAAGATGCATCAATATTTTGGCATTTCCAACAATTCCCACTGTATTTGCTAATTGTTTTTACTGTACCTTTATGGTGAAATATACCATTTATAAAACATTTTATACAAATTCTCTTTTCGTGTTTGACATTCTGTAAACTTAATTTCTTTTGACCAGGCTAATTTGAAGGAAGCCCGAAATATTCTTGCTTGGCCCCACCAAACACCCATCCCATTTTATTCAGAATAGGTGGGCAGGGCACCTTGCAGCAAAATTGCCCAGGTTTGCCCATTCTCACTGGATCTCAGAAATTAAGCAGTCAGCCCTAGTCAGTACTCAGATGGGAGACCACCAAGAAAGCCTAGGGCTGCTGTGCCGAGGCAGGCAATGGCAAACCAACTCTGAATGTCTCTTGCCTGGAAACCCTGGTGGGTCACCATAAGTCAACTGCAACTTGACAGCCCTTTCTACTGCCGCAATGGAATGGAACTGGCATAACCACTCCCCATAAACCTCAACCATTTGTCTGGGCTGTGGAAGGATTAACAGCCTAAGACTGTGGCATACTAGGAACTTCATACTTCATTAAAAATGAGATGAGCACCGTGAATTCCACCCACTGGAAAACAAGGAGAGCACTGACACCCTATGGCCATAGCCTTGCTTTTAGAAATGGTTCCTCCCATCTATCCTTTTTTGTAATAAATGCATTTGCATACACAGCTCATTCTTGTCATTAGCATCCAGATTCATCCAAGACTGGATGTTTGTCCAGGATGGTTGCCATCTTGGATAAGGATCAGTACAAGTTAAAGCTAAACACATGTATTTCATCAGCTTTTAATAGAGGCCAGTCTCAAACATCACGACAAATGTATCTCTATCATAAATAGAGCATGGACAGTCATTACCTTGGAAATTAAAGAAGGAAGCTTGCAGTTGTTCAAGGAATACAAACTGCATGAGTCCTAAACACTAAGAGAATGGTAACTCTTTGGTACAGCCACTAAGACCAGCTGAGATTCCCACTTTGACTATACAATCTATACAAGTGTTGGCACCAATGAGCCAACTTCCCAGTTTCAGAATATGAACTTTGCTATCTCCCTTTTGGAGTAAGAAAGGGAGATAACATCCAAACATGTTAAGGAGCCTCTGTTATTTCTGGGGAGCACAGGATGTGTCATTTTCTCTGCTTCACAATTGCTTAGGGATGTTACTTATGATTAAGGATGAGGTCCATTTGCCGCTAGAAATCCCTTCTGCTAATTACTCCCTCCCTTTATCAAGAATAGGTTTGTTTGGCTCTGTTGAAGCAGAAAGGGAATCGGTGGGGTGGGTTGACTAGCAGGAATGGGCAGAGAGAAACTCCCATTATGTTCTGGTCCCTGGATTCCAAGCGGTCTGTGCTTGGTCGATAACATTTTCATATTCTGAACTTTTCCAATTCTGAATTTTCCTCCATCTCTAAAGGTGAACGTGAAGATCTGTAATTTTTTTTCCCTTTCAAGGGCTAGTGTTTAAAGGCTAGGTTTAGGTATGTGTGAGGTGATTTTCATTCAGCATTTTGTTTTTATTGTGCGTTTTAATAACTGTTACCTGCAACAAGGAAAGAAACTGAACAAAATTCAGAGAATAGAACATTTAGAAAGTTGTAGAAGAATCAGTTAATTTTTTGCATCTCAATTCTAAGCAGAAGGGAACAACATAGAGGAATTTGAGGATGTTAACGTTGTAGAAATCAGTGGTTCTTCACTGTGCACTGCACCTGTGGGCTGATTCATATATTCACCTTTTAACAGGGAAACTGCACACAGGCTCTAGCCTTTGGATGAAGAGAGCAGAGTCCATCAGTTCTTGTAGGTTATCCGGACTGTGTGACCGTGGTCTTGGTATTTTCTTTCCTGACGTTTCGCCAGCAGCTGTGGCAGGCATCTTCAGAGGAGTAACACTGAAGGACAGTGTCTCTCAGATGCCTGCCACAGCTGCTGGCGAAATGTCAGGAAAGAAAATACCAAGACCACGGTCACACAGCCCAGATAACCTACCAGAACTGATGAACTGTGACCGTGAAAGCCTTTGACAATATTTAGAGCAGAGTCCCTTCCTCAACAACCAGGTTACTAAGCACTTGCCTACCCTTTAGCCATCCTCTGTACAGGTTGCCCAGAAAGATCAAATAAACCAACTGGTACACACTTAATGCAGTACCTACCTATCTGTCTGCAGCAGAAACTTCCTCACTTGGGAGTATGTGCGTGAAAACATCTTGGCCCTGGCTCTCTCTAGTAGCAGTTGTTCTCTTAAGATAATGTCACTTGTATTCGTGCAAGGATGAAATTGCCTTTTCCTTTGATTGATAAATACAAGTGTGTGTGTGTGGGGGGGGTATGTGCAGTGAGATTGTGAAAGCATGCTACCTCTTTAACATGGCAATCCTATGCAGAGTAACTCCAGTCTAAGTCTATGTGGGCTCACAACCGAGTACGTAATTCAGCATAGGATTCCACAGTTTGAGGACTATATGTGAATCAACCCTTGGTTCTATTGATTTCCAGAGGAATTCAGAATGTTCTTCTCTGTGAACTTCATTGATTAAAAAAACCAAGGAAGCAAATGCTTCAACATGTGCTTAAATCCCATTCAATTTATAGGACTTAACCTTGGACTTTTTTCCCCTGTAATGTGGAAGTACATTTGATTGATTTTGATGAGACTGAATGAAAACAAATGTAATTAAGATTCAGGCGTAAATCATGTATGCATTAATCTTTTCCACGGCTAAACATTTTATGTTAACTTAGACAATCGTTTTTCATAGATTTTATGATTCTTCAAGAATGTCACCAACAGGACAACTCTTTTTTTCATGTACTCTTTTAGTCTGAACTTCATATTGCTAGCATTCTCTCTCTCTTTGGTTGGGCATATTAGTCTACTGTTAATCAGTTAAAGCCTTTATTCCAAATCTCAAATCTCCACACCCATTTCTGGTGTTGAACGTCTTGACAGCCATTCTATGTTACTGCAACCACATAATGCTAAAAAAATATTATAATTATTCTGGTCATGTATCATTTCCAGCAATGCAGACATGCACAAATAGCCTCTGCCCATGTACTCAACATAAAAAAAAAAACATATAGAGAGGATGAGTCTACTTCAGACTATTATCTCTGATTGCTGAATGAGACCTCTGGGTTCAGAGGTTGAATGACTGTGATTGTTAGATGCTAGTAGGAAGTAGCCAGCAGGTTGAGAACATGTCCTGTGCATGAGTTTAGCTGTATCATCTGACAGCAGGGTTGCCAGGCTATGCTTGGCAACCAGTGGGAAGGTTGTGGGAGGAGAGATATGTGGCAGCAATGCTGGCTGCGATGCCACATCAGTTCTGATAAAAGCCCAGACACGACATGTGGTAACTCTAGGAATCACCAGAAACTCTATGATAAACCCATAGAGTTTCCGGAGATTCCTAGAGGTACAGTATGTCATTTCTGGGTTGTTACCAGAAGTACTGTAGTTCTGCATACAACACTGCCCTTTTTTGCTAGGAACTAGGGGCTAGGCATCCCCATGTCCACAGTGGGGCTTGAAAGCCCTCTAACTGGCCACCATTGGAAGCATGATACTGGACTAGATGGGCCTTTGGTCTGATCCAGCATACTTATTCTTATGTTTTTAAATATCGCTGTAGTTTGCGAAGTTCACTCTCCAGCAAGTGTGCACAAGACTGTAGGCCACGAGATTTATAAATGAAATCAAGATAGCTAACATTTATTTTTTTATGCCTCTGATTTCTGTTTCACAGTTTCAAAGACTGTGAAATCGGAGAAGACTCTTACCCATTTGCTATCAAGTTTAGCAGGAAGGAGTCAGAGTATAAAGTATGTTTCCAGCTGAGACTGGCAGGGAAGACGATTTAGCAATAAAAAACAAAAAACAGTGTTATTTTGGTATGCTTCTTTGTGATAGCTAAGTGAACCATTCACTTGCTGAGCAGTTTCTAATTTCATTTCATATTTTTTTTAAACCCAGCTGTTTCGGCTCAAACGAGACAGCTTAAAATGAGCCTCCTTCTACCTTGGTAAGAACAACTGCAATCAGTAATTACAAAAATAAAAGGGGCAGATGATGTGGTTCTTATCTCTCCTGCATGGAAGTGGCCATCATAATTATGTGGAAAAAATAATTTCTATGAATAATATATTCTCTGGTTTATTTTGATTATATCCCTAAAGGCTGCAAATGAGTAGTACAGATGGATTGAATTTCAAGCTATTGGATTGTTTTGCTCACTTATTGTAATCA
The DNA here is from genome assembly GCF_029931775.1 of Euleptes europaea. Taxonomy (NCBI): domain Eukaryota; kingdom Metazoa; phylum Chordata; class Lepidosauria; order Squamata; family Sphaerodactylidae; genus Euleptes; species Euleptes europaea. Next base: position 45,749,841 of record NC_079312.1, on the reverse strand, counting down.
GGGACCTCGGTAAGAAAGAAGTCTCAGCCAAATTTTAAAAATGATAATAATTATTCCAAGGGCATATCAACAATTACTTTTACATATGTTCTGTAATCCCTTTTCTCAGCAGCAGGGATTTATATTTAATTTATTTTCACTCAAACACCATACAAGGGCAGATTTGGTGGTGAAGTTTTGACTAGACCCCTGAAGACTGCAACTGAGTAGAACCTCAAAACTCTCTGATGTGATCAACATATCAGATTCATCTGTTATTCCAAGAGGGTACTGTAAGACTGGATTTTCTAAGGAGCATAAGGAATGTTTCCGTCTTTTCTTCTGCCTGCCTGCTCCCAGTCAGCAGTCATCATGGCATTTTTTATTGACTGAGGGCAGTAAATATAGGCATCCTTAGATCAGTTAGAAAAAAGCTGTCCCCAGTATGGCCGTCTTGGGAAAACATGCACACTCAAGAGAAGAGAAGAGTGGAAGATCTAGAAAGTATTTTGATCCCTCTTCCTTCAGCTCTGCCAATTCTATAAGTAGTTATACACTTATATATTCAAAGGTAAATGCGCTTTTCTGTCTTTAAAAAAATTAAATCAAGGTGTCAGAAGCAGCATGGAAGAACCATATTGTTGTTGAGGCTGAAGGGACAGTGGGGGCTCTCTTTTCTCATAGTGATGACATGGCAATACTGGCATGAATCAGTTACATCATAGGTAGGGTTGCCAGATACCAGGTAATAGCAGGCAATTGTCTGCCAATTAAGGGAGCTGCCCGCCATCCCTCAGGTGGCCGATGGGCAGAAGCAGGCCAGCTGAAGGAAGGGGGCAATTAATATCACTTCCAGGTTTACCCCAGAAGTGACAGGGATGCTCCAGCACATTCCTCCAAAACCGCTATGGTTTCCATAGACTTTTTGGAAGAATGTGCTAGAGTGTCCCAATCACTTCTGGGTTTACCCTAGAAGTGACGTTATTACATTGATCACCCCACCCCCAACCCCACCATGACGAAACTCCTGCTGGTGGCAAGGGAGGACCTGGCAACCCTAGCTGTTGGCATACATTTCAAGTCACTGGAATACCCTCACAAATTCCAAACGTTTCTATGATTTCTACCAGTGCCATCAGTTAACTTGCTATGCCTAGGCGGAGATGTGATGACTTCATCGATTCATATCAAAGTTATAGCCTCAAGCCCTGTCCTAAGTGAGGCTGAGTGTCATGATTCCCATGTCAAGGTTTATCTTGATTTTGTATAAGAAGCTGCATCTTCAGGCTTGTTTACATTTCTAATGGTGCCGGGATAGCGCATCCTCACAACCTTTCTATGAAGATGCTGCTGAATATGGATTGAGAAATTTCTTCTGCATGAAGCAGGATGGAAGAGAATGTAAATGAGCATAGTCTTATGAAGAAGCAGCAGCATACACAGCATCCATAAACAGTAGAGTACTCACCATTTTATGGCTAGTGATTATTTTTTTCACAAAGAAGATGTATTAAAAAAATCAAATTTGCCTTTACTGATTTTTCACCCTAATCAAGCATCTTGTATTGCACTGATTATGTGGTCACAAATTAAAATAAGTTGTATTTAAAATGTTTTTTTATATTTGTACAGATGGACATTTTATATTGGTAAAGTAGTGCAATGCAAACCAGGACGTTTGTCTAGGTTCATGTTATTCCCTGAGATAGTTTACTGAAGGGTTATATGTGATAAAATTATGGTTTGAAACTCCAGAGACTGGCAATTTTTGTAGCTTTACTGATTCAGGTTGAGCCTAGACATTAGGGTAATGTTATTTATTTTATTTTACTTAAGGATTTATATGCTACTTTTCTCCCCAATGTGGACCCAAAGAGGCTTACAATGCAAAAATACAATGTAAACAAACAGGAGGGTGAGACTTCTGAGTGCAAGACAGGTTTTTCTATGCCAGCAGATCTTCCTCCCAGCTCTGGACTATGACTCGCAGGCTAAGAGCCAAAACAGCCCATCTCCAGGCCAGCTCTGGCTTAGAAAGTTTAACTGCAAGAAAGGGTGGGGTAGAAGCTTAGCTAGAACTTCCAGCAGCTGACATTATGCTTCCCTGAATACATATCTGACCCTCAGAACTCCAGCTACTCTATTTACCTTCTTTTAATTGTAACACCTAATTCAGGAGACATATAACATGATGCCAAGAGAGCCAGCATGGTATATTGGTTAAGAGTGGCAGACTAGGGCTGTTGAAAAAAAATTCGGGAAAATTCAGATTCGGCAAAATTCGGCTCGTTTTGATTTGGGAAATGCCGAAGTCCGAACTCCCCCGATTCAGATCCGGGGAATTCAGCCGAATTCCCGAATCAATTCGGCCAAATAAAGGCAGGCAGGCAGTGCGGAGCACTTTCCCCCCCTCCCGGTCCGAATCTTGGGGGACCCGCCCAACAGCTGAGGGGGGGAAGTGCTCTGCGCTGCCTGGGCAGGCAGCGCAAAGCAGTTTAAAGACCCACCACCCGGGCAGGGAGTGCTCTGCGCTGCCTGGGCAGGCAGCGCAGAGCACTTTAAAGACCGCCCCGCCCAGTTTCTTCTTTAAAGGTGGGAAAAAGCAGGTTCGGGGAACGCCGAACCTGCTGAATTTATTCGGCATTAGCCCGAACATGCCGAATTTGGCGCGTCCTCCCCCCCCCTTTTTTTGAGTTTAGTTCCATCCGAACCGGAAACCACCGAATCGGGGGAAATTCAGTGGTTTTTCGGTTTGGGACGAACCGAATCGACAGCCCTATGGCAGACTTTAATCTGGAGAATCGGGTTTGATACCCCACTCCTCCACCTAAAGCCTGCTGGTCAGACACAGTTCTCTCAGAACTTTCTCAGCCCATGCAGAGGCAGGCCATGGCAAACAACCTCTGAACTTCTCTTGCCTTTAAAATCCTACGGGGTCACCATAAGTCAAGCTGTGACTTGACGACTCAGACACACATAATATAATGCCACTATGTTATGAAGATCTACATTCCCATTCCACATCATTAGCAGTTGTGACATAGATTGGGTTTCCATTTCAGCATGTTGTCGTTTGATTCCCTGGCTAGATGTTACAATGAGAGAGAAAGAACTTGACATGATACTGCTGTTTTTGGTGGCAAGAGCTGATTTATCCATCTGTCCAAGGGTGGTCCACCTGGTTTCCCCTCCAGTGTATTCTGACAACCAACAATCCTGAGCTTGACCAAGATAATTCAGCAAGCAAGGGATATGAAACTGGGCCTTCCTTGTCTCATCTTGACACTCCCCACTGCTTCACAAAGACTGATAACTCATTATTATTACTGTGAAATCCACAACTCTGTTCTGTTATGGACAGAATCTTATTTAGTGCTCCTGTTGCTGTTGCATAGTTTGGCCATCGGAGTAGATACTAATGATCATTTCACCAAGGTTCTCCTTGACTGCACAAATCCTATGGCCCCTCTTAACTGTCTCTAAGCACAGCTTTCCAAAATTAAAGTAAATTCTTATTGACATTTCTTTATATACTTCTTAAAGCCTTCACCATTTGAGACACCCAGTAGGCTTAGTGGGGAGTGTATTGACAACTACAGCAGTTACCTAAAATCTATAGACGTGCAAATAGTTCAACCATACTGGAGTTAACTACCACTTTGAAGGACTGTTGTTGATTTCCCCAAGAGTACAAGTAATAAACATCTCTCCATCTATTCAGCTACACTTCTGAGCATTTATCGAAGATTCCACATTCATTGCAATTGTTTATTTGACATAGGATGGAAAAAAAGTGTTACTCCCCTGATCCTTGGGGAAATATTTAACATTTTCTGCTGAAACATGGGAGTTGAAAACAAATGTAAGGCTTAGTCAAGGCGTGCTGCATGTTCCAACTTATTCTTTATCCCCAAAGCACTATAACACCTCAAGTTAATGAGGTTTTGGCCAGTTAGTCATAGGCCCATAATAAGCAAAAATAGAATGCTAAAATGAATTAGCTTTTGTAACCTGGTTTTTTTAAGTCCATCTTTGTTTCTGCCATTCAATGTCCTTTGTTAGTTTTTATAAAACTATCCAATCTTATATGTCATCCAGTTAACCAAATTGGCATAGACATTCTATCTACTTTCAGCAGAGTCATGTATTCATGTGAATGCTTCACATCTTGCCTATGTCCCAGTTAAATGATCTGTTTGCTAAGTTTTAATAGATAGTCCGGCCATCTTTCAGATTCAGGGTTGGATCCCAAGTTGTCCTTGTACAAGCAGAGGGCACTTCCACTCACAGAGGGGCGGAATTTCTCACTCAAGCTACAGTGCCCCACATAGTACAGTCCACGTTAGAAATAGAATCATAGAATCATAGAGTTGGAAGGGACCACCAGGGTCATCTAGTCCAACCCCCTGCACAATGCAGGAAATTCACAATCACCTCACCCACACACACTCAGTGACCCCTACTCCATGCCCAGAAGATGTCCAAGATGTCCTCCTTCTCATGAACTGCCTAAGGTCACAGAATCAACATTGCTGACAGATGGCCATCTAGCCTCTGCTTAAAAACCTCCAGGGAAGGAGCACTTACCACCTCTCGAGGAGGTCTGTTCCACTGAGGAACTGCTTTAATTGTTAGAAAATTCTTCCGAATGTCTAAACGGAAACTCTTTTGATTTAATTTCAACCCACTGGTTCTGGTCCAACTTTCTGGGGTAACAGAAAACAACTCGGCACCATCCTCCATATGCCAGCCCTTCAAGTACTTGAAGATGGTTATCATATCCCCTCTCAGTCTTCTCCTCTTCAGGCTAAACATACCCAGCTCCTTCAACCTTTCCTCAGGACTTGGTCTCCAGACCACTCACGATCTTTGTTGCCCTCCTCTGGACACATTCCTGCTTGTCTACATACGTTGTTATGAAGGATCTCCCAACACACAGGAGTAGCTTTTGGGGTTGTGTGGAAAGGATGAAGAAATTTAAGGGAGCTTTAAAGGATCTGCTGTACAGCTCAGCTTGTGATTATCTTGATTCCTCTCAAGATAAACAAATTAATTTTTCCCCGTTTCATTCACATTTTAAACATTTTTAAAACATTTTCTCCAAATGAAGGAAGCAAGAACACTATATATTTGTTGTTGTTTTAAATCTTACTTCTTCTCTTGTTTTAAATCTTACTTTTTCTTGTTGTTGTTGTTTTAAATGCTACTTTTTGGGCTACCAGGTTTCCTGCCATGGTAGGTATCCTTCCATCTCCGCATTCTGGGCTCCTCCCACTGTTTGATGAAGCAGTGTGGGCAAAAATGGGGGGTCAGTATTGTATGACACCAGGAGTAACATCATGGCATCATATGATGGCATCATATGATGATGTAGGAATGTCCCAAAACATAAAAAAACCATAGAGATTTAGGAAATTTCTAGAGTGTTACATGATGCTATGCTGTAGCTGGAAATGGTGTCACAGCATCACATGATGTCAGTTTTCTTTGTTATGTTCAATATTTTGTTTAAATTAAATTGCCTTGCAAGTTCTATTTCTGATTTAGCCCCATAGAACTCACACAGGCAGAGGTTATATTTGCCTGCCAAAGATTTAACTGACCTGACCCTGTGTTCACTATATAGCTCAATCAAGTAGTTAAAAAAAAGACCCTGGGGATTGCAACTTCATGAAATCATATTCAAGGATTAAGTTATTTGAACGTTCTCAAAATCTGCTAAGTGGGTCATCCTTGTTAGAGGCATAATAGTTTTAAAAATTCTCAAAATAGAGTTGAATCTACTCAGAAATTTTTGCAGACCTTATATATGGATTAAGTTACAAGTATATAGATACATTAAGTGAAGAAGTGACATCTAGTGGGTGCCTTGAGAACTCCGCTGTTTTCTGAAGTTCTCTCAATTACTCTTAAGCTAAACAGGATCTAGTCAGGACGAATTTTGTATGCAGTTTTGCGCATGAACAGAGGAGCATAAGAAGAGCCTTCCTTGACTAGGTCTAAGGTCCATCTAGTACAGCATCCTGTTTCCCAGTCCCACAATGTCCAGCTCGATGCTTTTGAGAAGCCTGCAAGGAAGGCATAATGTCAAACATGTTTCTCCTTCATTAAATTCAAGCATACTTCCTGTAGACCTTATGTTTAGCTTCCATAGCTAGCACTGGTTGATATCAGCATGAGTTTTATTGGTGCTTATGGTGAAATGATGTTTTGCCTTAGATACGTGTGTGGAAAAAAAACGACAAATTAGCTTAAATTATGTTCTGTGAATGCTCAGAGGTTAACTTTAAGCTACTTACCTAAGTAGACTTATAGTTAGGGGTTATTTTAATGGTTTTAAAATGTGATCTTTGTTGTGTTTATTTTAAATTGTAGTTGACTCAGTAGCCCTTGTAACGGCAGAAAGGCGAGATACAAATTTTATAAACAAAATAATAGCTGCATATCAAGTTTTAGTCTATTTTTTTCCCATGTGCCTGGCTGTCAGGAGGCAATGTGAGGTAGCTACAAGAGCAAAGGATCTTTTTTGTGACTCCAGTTCCTTTTAGTAGTCAATTGAGTCTATGATGGGAAAGAGAGAGGTGTAAATAAGACTGCCTACCTCTTCTATTACCATCAAAGGGAGTACATTTAGACCAAGCAAGAAAGGCTCATTTTTGCTCAATTTATTTTCATTTGCTCAATAGTTATTAGACAATTTTAGACTCTCTCTCTCTGTGTGTCCCTCTCTCCCTCTCTCTCTCTCTCTCTCTCTCTGTCTCTCTCTCTCTCACACACACACACACACACACACACATCTATAAGGGTGGCATTCTGCTTTGCACAAGTCCCATTTTTTTAAATAAGGCACCAGAACACTATTGGCTGTTGAGGAGCCATCTGCTGTCTTGAGTGGAGCAGCCAATCAAAAGAGTGCTGGAAAAGCTGTTGAGCTGTGCTCTACAGCAGACTTTTGCTACTACTTTGCCCACCTGTTTTCCCTATGGTTGAGAAAAGCAGTGTATAAAAACCAACGCTTCTTCGTCTTCTTCTATGGATAACGTGGGAGTAGCTGGTCAGCTTTTGTGGGTCTGAGCAGGAATTATTGGGACCTCCTTCCAATTGGTAGGGAAGGGAGCCTTTTTGGTTTGCTTCTCACTTTCCTGGGGAGTGGTGATATTCTGTAATTAGGCCTGGTAATTTGACTTAGGCCATTATGGCTTAGGCCATAATGAGTTCTGGCAGAAATAGTCTGAGTTGCTACAGTATAGGCAAGGAAAACTGGCAAACAACCTGAGCCACTGAAGAATGTGGGGCTGTTCCCAAACTAGCCCATCATTAGGAGGGTTGCCAGCTCCAGGTTGAGAAATACCTAGAGATTTTGGGCTGGAGCCTGAGGAGGGTGGGTTTGGGGAGGGGAGGGACTTCAATGCCATACAGTCCAATTGCCAAAGGGGCCATTTTCTCTAGGTGAACTGATCTCTATTGGCTGGAGATCAGTTGTAATAGTGGGAGATCTCCAGCTACCACCTGGAGGTTGGAAACCCTAATCATTTGCTTGAGTAGCTGAGGAGGGAATACCCTTGGTGGTTGAGCAGCATCAACCAAGCCCTTAATTGCTGGAGTGGATTTGGGGGAAATGAGACTTCTCTGCCCTGTTTTACATGCAGGTGAGGCTAAGTGAAGTCAGTGGTAATGCTGACTAAATGTGGAGCCTGGGTGAGTTTGCCCAAAATGCCGGTAGGCACAGTAGGCTGCTTGTTAGCACCAACTCACATTAATTCAGGAATGTTTAAATGGTGTAGATCAGTAGGGTTGCCAGGTCCCACTTCACCTCTGGCAGAAGGTTTTTGGGGCAGAGCCTGAGAAAGGTGGGGTTCGGGGAGGGACTTCAATGCCATAGAGTCCAATGGCCAAAGTAGCCATTTTTTTCCAGGTGAGCTGATCTCTATCGGCTGGAGATCAGTTGTAATAGCAGGATATCTCCAGCTAGTACCTGGAGGTTGGCAACCCTATAGATCAGACATTAATAAACTAAATTAATAAACTAAATAAAATAAATTAATAAAACTATTCACATTCTAGCTGTATTTGAAGAAGTGAGTTGTGGCTCACGAAAGCTCATACCCTACCAGAAAATATTTTTGTTAGTCTTTAAGGTGCTACTGGACTCTTGCCCTTTTAAACTAGTTAACAAACACACTGGTGTTTCGTGTTCTTATTTGGAGGCACTGTTATGAAGTTACAAACACAAAGGAAGTACTTTTAGGAAGATGGATCATTCTGAAATTCTTCTAAAATCTCCCTGAGGCCAAGAGGATTGGAAAATCCATTCTTATATCTCCAAGTGAATGATGTTTATCTGAAAGGGAGGAAAAAGGGTGTGCAATGATCATGTTTGTTGTTATCCAATGGGTCAGCTTTGACAATTCTGGCTCAGTGAATAATACAGAGAGGGGAAGGGGTTTAAACAATACAGAGAAGTGCACAATGGCAGCTTCAGATCATCAGAATGCATGGCATGTGTAGATCCTGTCCCAGAGAGCCAGATTCTGAAGCAACAGCAGACAGGAAACCATCCACAAGGGAAGCGATATCTTCATGCAAACGCAGCCTTCTGGAGGAATACCAATAACAGTACATCTGCAGACCCACAGGAGATGTCTTTAGTTGTCTCTGATGACAATAGCTGCAGGGGTTGAAGTATGTTGCTATTAGGAGTCTTAAGATATGGCTTCTGTTTGCAAGAATATGCTGCTGGAGAGAGCGATTTTCACAGCAGGGGTGCAAAAACTCACAGTCTAGGCATCAGACCAATTTTTTCCCCCAGTTAAATAAAACTTTGCTCCTAGATAATGCCTGGAGGAAAATAGCATTTAATTGGTTTCTTTGTACTTAACAAAACAGGTATGTTTTGAATTAAATTTAAAATCATGACGGATGAAAAGAAAAGAGGGGGCATGGCACTTCCAAACTTAGCTATATGTCACCGAGCGGCAACCCTGGTATGGATCAAAGACTGGATCATGCAGACTAATGAAAGAAGTATAAAATTGGAACTTGCAGGATTGCAATGTGGAGCACACTATTTACGATGGGGAAAAATTGGAAGAAAAACTTAGAAGAAATTAAGGGTCATCCAACTGTAGAACACATGGTGACTACTTGGCAGAAACTTAAACCAAGATTAAGTTCCAATGGATCATTGTTGATAGCACCCTTTAATGCTTTCGGTACGATAATGGACAGAAAAAAGTATGGGACAATACAATATCAAAACCTGGTGAAAACAGATGGCACAATTAAAATGTTGTTGGAGATACAAGATGACTATCAGCAGATGCCATGGCTAACCTAACACCAACTAATATCATGATTTAAGGAAGACTGCATAACTAGGGGAGCATTGAAGCCAAAAACAGAATTTGAGCAGATGATAAGTAAAGCATCTCAACACTTATTAGGTAAAATCTATAAGCTCTTGGTGACATATGACACGGAAGACGAACAAGTGAAGTCATGCCAAATTAAATGGATGGAGAATCTGAATGAAATCATAACAATCGATGAGTGGGAACAGCTATTTCGCAGAAACCTTAAATTTACTTTATGCCAAGGGATTCATGAAAATTGGTTGAAAATGTTACATAGATGGTACCTGACGCCGAGTGTTATTCAAAATATGAATAGTTCGACATCTGGCTTATGTTGGAAATGTCGTAAAGCCAGGGGCACTTTTTATCATTGCTGGTGGACATGTAAATCAGTCCAGAAATTTTGGAAGAAAATACATAAGAACACAGAAGGCATTCTCGACCAAAAGATAATATATGATCCCAAACTATATCTACTGAATAAAACCCCAGATAACATCGACAAGGACCTACAAGATATGTTAAAATATTTAATTACAGCTGCAAGGGTAGTTTTAGCATTGCTATGGAAAACAAATAGAATACCACAAATCGAGACCTGGATTGATAAAGCATACGAATATATAACAATGGCACAATTAACCGAAACGCTACAGAAAGAGACTCAAAAACAAAATAGAGACAAATGGAAATCCTTCTATGAATACATTAAAACCAAAAAAATAACAAAAAAACCTTATAAGACTTAACAGATTTATATTTGAGATCAAACCCAATTAATTAATAAGTTAATGTATTATGACACTCTATAAGGGGGCAGTACTAGTTATATTAATGCTGCACAATATCTATGTATTTATCTATTTATCTATTTTTCTTTTTTTCTTTTCTTATTCCCTTGCCCTTCTTTTCTTCTGTATCCCATTTATTATTAAAAATCAATAAAAATATTTATAAAAAAACAAAAACAAAACAGGTATGTCATTATACCTTATGTATGTAAGGTCCTACATTCTCTCTCTCTCTGTGTGTGTGTGTGTATGTGTGTGTGTGTGTTTAGTGCCCTAAAAATAACTGGGAGGGATTATTGTGGTATCGTATAAGAACTTCCACACTGGACTGGATTTAGACAAATATGTAGCCATAGCGGTCAATACAATATTTGCCAAGCAAGGAAAGGAGCATTTCTCCCTACACTGAAACAAAAACAGCCCCAGACACAAAAACATGCATTCAGCTAGGGTTTATTTAATTAAGGTTGAAATTCAGATCTAATAAATTAATGCTGATCCCTGCAAGGCTACTCTAAGTTATTACCCACCCACCCCCAGCTCCAAGCTCAATATGGTCAACAGATATGCAGATTCTTCTGAAAACTTGAGTCTTTTCTCAGGGATGTAGAAAAATCTCTCTTGTCCGTTGATGTATCCAATCTCATGATTTAAGTGTCCACAGATGGGGCCATATTAAGAATCTGATATTCTGATAGGTATATTGTATATGTAATCTATACCGTGCCTTGACTTGGTTGGCCCACACTAGCCTGATCTTATCAGATCTCAGAAGCTACGCAGAGCCAGCCCTAGTTAGTATTTGGATGGGTGACCTCCAAGAAATACCAGGGTCATGAAATGGAAGCAGGCAATGGCAAACCACCTCTGAATGTCTCTTGCCTTGAACACCCTATGGAGTTACCATAAATCAGCTGTGACTTGATAGCACACACAATTTTTTTTAATAAAAGTTCCCTCTTGAACAATTCTGTTTTACATAGTTTATGAAATGCCAGGAGTGTAGGGACTTCCCAACTTTTTCAAGAAAGTCATTCTACAGGGTGGGGGAAGGCATGGATATTTTGCAAGTTGTCAGTCTTGGTCATCTTCATGATCTTGCTCATTCTACAGAGAAGGCATGGATATTTTGCAAGTTGTTGATCTTGCTCAGCTTCAGGGTGGCACCTGCACAAGACTGTGCTCAGATGAGCGAAGTTGTCATGGCAGGACAGTGATAGAGAGGCAGTCTTGTCGCTATGAGGGTCCAAGGCCATGAAGTACTTTGAATGTGATAACCAATACCTTGAATTGAACTTGGTAACCAATGGGTGTGACTGCTAAATGGATGCAACATGCATTCTCTAACTAGCTCCCAATAATAATTGAGCTGTGGCATTCTGCACCAACTGGAGTCTCAATTTTCAAGGTGAGACCTATGAAAGGAGTCTAGTCTCGATGTTAAGATGGCATGGATCCAGGGGGCCAGATTGGCGGAGTCAACATAGGAGGCCATCTTCCAGGTTAAACTAAATTGTGTGTATGTGTGTGTGCATGATTTCGTGACTATGTTTACTCTTGGTTTCTAACTCTTCTAAATGAAATGGGTATTTTCAGTATCCCTTCTAGAAGAGCCCAGTGGCACAGAGTGGTAAGCTGTAGTACTGCAGTCCAAACTCTGCTCACAACCTGAGTTCGATCCCAACGGAAGTTGGTTTCAGGTAGCCGGCTTGAGGTTAACTCAGCCTTCCATCCTTCCGATGTCAGTAAAATGAGTACCCAGCTTTCTGGGGGTAAAGGGAAGATGACTGGGGAAGGCACTGGCAAACCACCTCACAAACAAAGTCTGCCTAGAAAACGTCGGGATGTGACGTCACCCCATGGGTCAGGAATGACCCAGTGCTTGCACAGGGGGGCTTTACCTTTTTTTACTAGAAGAGTAGCACTTCAGTCACAAGCAATGGCAGCCACTGAGACTAGTAGGATGGCAGTGAACAGCTGCTGAATGAAAACTAATGGGGAAGCATTAAATGGTGGGTGTCATGTGATAGCTCTGGAAGCAGGGAGCAAAGAGACCAGCATAGTACATGTTGCTGATTCCCTATCAGCATCATGCAAAAATGACCTGTTCAGGCCAGGGACCCATCAGAGTGGTTCCTAGAAAGCACAAAGAGCTGCTGATGGAACAGTAAAAAGCTAGATCTATCTGGATCCCAGTCTGTCTTTTAGATGTGCTAATATAACTGGGCCCTGACCTGGATGACCCAGGCTAGCCTGGTCTCACCAGATCTTAGAAGAAGAAGGAGAAGGAAAAGGAGAAGGAGAAGGAGAGGAGAGGAGTAGTAGTTGGTTTTTATATGCTGACTTTCTCCACCTCTTAAGGAAGAATCAAACCAGCTTACAATCACCTTCCCTTCCCCTCCCCACAACAGACACCGTGTGAAGTAGGTGGGGCTGAGAGAGGGTGACTAGCCCAAGGTCACCCAGCTGGCTTCATGTGTAGGAGTGGGGAAACAAATCCATTTCTCCAGATTAGCCTCCACTGCTCATGTAGAGGCGTGGGAAATCCAACCGTTTCTCCAGATCAGAGTCCACCGCTCCAAACCACCGCTCTTAACCAATTCACCACACTGGCACAGTCTGCCCTGGTTAGTATTTGGATGGGAGACCATCAAGGAATTCCGATGTTGTTAGCCAAAGGAAGGCAAGGACAGACTGCCTCTGTTAGTCTCTTGCCTTGTAAACCCTATAGTGTTGTAAGAAATCGGCACTATACACAAAAAATATAACTGGATTTTACCGCTTCATGCTACATAGAATTATAATGTATTACATCCACATTTTTTGTCCTTTTCCCCTTGGGAAGACAGAAATCAAGTCTATAAAGTAAAGGAATTGACAGCTATAGTATCCTCATTCATTAGGCAACCAGTCAATAGCAGACAACCTTTACTTTGTCAAAGACTGATTATGCTGCACTTCCCAAACGCTCCCATAGAAATGTTAACTTTGAAAGGGGCAAACGGTAAAGGCATGGGATCTGCAAAAGGAATGGTGGCAATGAGAATCTAATTTCTCATTACAGCAAATTAATATTTGCCCCCATAGCCCAGAATGATGCTAGCCTCAACCTGATGGGTTAAACTTGGGATTTATGAATGGCTCATCTGTGAAAAGAACTTTCACTTCTACTGAGAAAAGCTTTCTTGGCTACTGGTGGTTGGGCTAAATCATATTGGCTCATACTTCAGCACTGCAGTGATGTTGTGTTTGATTTTCCATTAAAGAAATATCAAGGAGAGACTAGTATTTCTTCTTGTTTGCCATAAGAGTGAAATCCAAGGCACCAAAGAACAATATCAGCCCATTTACATCTCTGAAATATAGTAAGGATTTTTTGTTTTGTTTTGTTTTTGCATTTCACACACAAGAATGCATTTTAATTGATTGGGGAAAATTGACCTCTTGATTCAGACAACAATGAAAAATAGACATCAAAGGTGTTCATTTCAACTGCATTTATTTTTAGCAGAACGGATAGAGAACTGGCAACTTTTTCCTCTTTGGACATTATGAGCTGCACATTAGTAAGCAACATATCCAAAGTACAGCCCCTTACAGTGTCCTTTTTGTAAATAAAAAGTATATGGAGTACAAAACCTCAGAGATATATACCTTTGGGGTGATTTTACCCCAGTCCATACAATATATTGGAGTACAAAAATGCCCCATTGATCTTTTATAGAAAACAGGGAAATGATACAGAGTAGCATCTGCAGATGCTCTGGAGATGTATAACCCCTTGTGATAATCTGATGTCCCTTCCTTATGACAAGGACAACACATAACTCATCATAATGAGATACATTCTCGGGATAGAAAAGTACTTCAAGATACAGTGCTGGAAATTATTAATTTAACATGCATGTTTTTCAAAGTAATCAAATCCGATTGAAACCATGGATCGGTAGCACCTACATGTACCTTTGTGTTCTGTTGATTTTAGCCTTGTTCACGTGAGAGCCCAATGTGTTCAGTGAAGGGAGAGAATGGAGAATGGGAGCAAGTGTGCCGGACCCACCGGCCGCCTTCACAAAATCACCTGATTTTCAGGGGTGACCCTCTGGTGAAGTGGAGGCACAAACCCTTCCTCTCTGTGATCAGTGATGCTGGTTTTGGAACACTGCTGATCATAGGGAGGGAGACTCTAGAGAGAGCATACTCACTCTAGGGGTGTGCATTTGACAAAGCTGAAACCCTCCCCAAAATGCCTTATCTGGCAGCTCTGTACCACTGGGGCTCCATGTAGGGCTCAGAGGTGGTGGGCCGCACAGAACTGCAAATTGGATTGAGCCCAGCTGGGACCGGCATGCGGTGCTGTGCTGCCGGGTGCTGCCGCCTCTGGTATCCTCATGGGGCTTGGTGGCGGCCACCACGACTGCTTGAGAAAAAGTAAGAGAGGGGAAGAGGGAGAAGGAAGGGGAGATGGGATGTGGTAAAATTTGGATTCAGGTATAATAGACCCAGTTTTTTTTTTTGGGGGGGGGATCCAGTTATTCCTGATATGGGAGTTCAGCAATAACTGGGTTTTCTCCAAAATTCCAGGTCCATAAGACCCGAATCCAAATTTTACCAGATTTTTTTTGCACACCCCTAACTCCCTGCAAGTTCAGTGAATGTGTGGTGCAGTCATGTCATGGGGTGATTGTTTTGTAGTGCCACACTTCCGTGAGTGGTACCCTGGGACAGAATTTGAAGTGTCAGATTTCCTCATGAGGAAGTAGAAGACTTGTAGTAGAAGACTTGCAGTGTTTGGTAATATCTGTTTATTTATAATATATAAGTTAGTATGGAGAAACAAATTAGCACTGAGACAGCCTGTGTTAGTTGTGTTCTTCAGGTAGCGATATTCTTCCCCCAAAAGCCAGGGTCAAGGCTCCTCTGTACCATCTGCTGTAACAACGCTGACTTCGGTTTCCTTTGCTGGCTCCATTCCCATGACAAAATTTGTTCCTTTAGCCCCCGCTCACACAGGTAAGAGCCCCGTGGCGCAGAGTGGTAAGTTGCAGTACTGCAGTCCCAAGCTCTGATCACGACCTGAGTTCGATCCCAACAGAAGTTGGTTTCAGGTAGCCAGCTCAAGGTTGACTCAGCCTTCTATCCTTCCAAGGTCGGTGAAATGAGTACCCAGCTTGCTGGGGGTAAAGGGAAGATGACTGGGGAAGGCACTGGCAAACAACCCCGCAAACGAAGTCTGCCTAGTAAACGTCGAGATGTGATGCCACCCCATGGGTCAGTAATGACCTGGTGCTTGCACAGGGGACCTTTACCTTTTACACACAGGTTGGGGGCATTCAAAGGCTATTAATAATGAATTGGCAAGTATATTTAGCCATTAAATGACATTGAAGCTTTGTTTATTGTTTTAAGGACAGAAGGATATCTCACTTTGCATAGACGTAACACCTGTTATCAAAACATCATAACACCTGTTCTCTAAATTCCCAGGATTGAACTCAATGGATATATTCCAGTAACCACATATGCAGTCAAGGCTTTCCCACAGCAGTCTGTGAAATGGGTTATGTTCACAGATCTTTGGATTTTGCTAGAGAAGACAAGAGTAACAGATCAGATGATTGTGGAATTGTCTTCTGTTGGATTCTGCATTAGATGGCCCTTTCCCAATAGATCTCTTAACCAGCCTGCAATCCAATAAGCACAATTGCATGGGTCTCCAGCAATGTTTTACTTGTTTTTAACATCTATGTCTTTGTTGTCTGGATAGATGGAGGAGAATTTATTCCCTTTGTTCCATGGATGCACAGTTCCACACTCTGGCTAACCTGAGATCTGTTTTACTTTTTTATTTATGTTATTTATAGTCTGCCTTCCACACTGAGACTCAGTGTGGATTAAAAAGTTAATATGATCAACAGGATGTAACATCCAAGAAACAGTGAAATGGTGGGTGGGGGGAACCACATTCCAGTGTCTTGACTAAGGGCACTTTCACACATGCTGAATAATGTCCTTTCAATCCACTTTCAATGCACTTTACAGCTGGATATTACTGTGTGAAATGGCAAAATCCACTATCAAACAATTGTTAAAGTGCATTGAACATGGATTGAAAGTACATTATTTAGCATGTGTGAAAGCTCTCTAAGGTACCCTGGCATCTGCCAAGTATGGGCACTGAAAGAAATAATTTTCCATGCAATTCAACACTGTGTGGACATTGGGGAACCACAATAAAGGCAGCTGAGTACTTTCCCTGTGATCCCAGCTGAATAGAGCTGTGAACCCATGGAATAAATTTTGGCCTGGCAAACTACTTAGCCCATACCAGGAAACTTTAATGCCAAAGCAGAAGTGAGTAAAATCACAGATTCCCCTTCACGTGTAATGGGTAAATTGCACATTATGCAGTGTCATTTGGGATTTGGACTATGTGGAGGTAGGAGATTTAACACTTCAAGACTCATAGGTTCTTTTTTTTTCTTTTTTCTTTTTGCAAATTAAGACATTGTCCTCTGAAACCAAATATTTTGCCCTTTAAAATGACAGTGGTCCTGAACCAGATGATAGCTGAGAATACACATTACCTTTAACAGGCTGACATAGATCTCTGATCCTCAGTAATGTCGATTTTGGCCTTTGTGTAGAGCATGACATTGTGCCCCTCTCCCCCGTGATCTTGGAATTGCAGGATTGTAGACTCATGAAAACAGGGGGGAAAATACTTTGCTGTCCACAGTGTCAGTATATACTGAGGAAAGGAAAACCATCTAGATCTCCAAACAGGACACAATCAGAATACAACTGGAGGAATTTGTCTATCCCTACAGAGAGAAGCTTGTTGTCTTTCATTACATACAGTGCAACAGCAATCTTCCCTAGTTGTGTTAATGGAGAAAGCAGCATAATGGTCGAGTCAGGGCTCTCTCACACCTATGTAGGGTTGCCAGATTCCTCTTTGCCACCTGTGGGAGGTTTTGGGGGTGGAACCTGAGGAGGGCAGGATTTGGGGAGGGGAGGGACTTCAATGCCATAGAGTCCAATTGCCAAAGTGGCCTTTTTCTCCAGGATAACTGATTATCTGCTGGAGATCAGTTGTAATAGCAGGAGATCTCCAGCTAGTACCTGGAGGTTGGCAACCCTACACCCATAAGAAATTGCTGAACTGCAGCAACCATATTTTAAAAATACAACTTTCATTGATTTTGACTACTGCAGGAAAAAAAATAGTCTTTGGTGTTGTGAATTCTCCTTTGGCTTCCATGCACACAAATATGGATATTTTCAGGCTTCCATTTAGGGGAAAGTATCCACATTGCAGTTGAAATGGATTATTTAAATTGTAATTATTGCTGTGTGTTCGCAACACATTTCCAGGGAAAACTCAGAAGTAAAAATAGCCACATTCCCACCTTTAATGGTTCTGCAGCAGATGGAAAGCATTTTCTCTTTATTGTTGTTTGAAAAGAATCCTCCAGAAATTACCGTGCCTCCCCACCGTCTATTTTTCACAGATGACCAATAAAATATGCTTAAAGGAAACTAAACCAGCCATCATTTCTGTTTACAGGTATAGCAGCAAGTCTTCAAAGATGAAATGCAATTCAGAGTTTTCACAGATGTTCTTTCTGGAGGGTAATAAGAATAGTCGATTTTTGAGCAACTTTCATACCTGCAAGTTTATAATACGCCTGCGGAAAATCTTTTCAACTGGGCCACATATTGCATGGCACATGAGGCAAACAGATCAGCATAAATGTGTCGGTGCAGGAAAGCTGAATCTTCATGGTGGGGAGGGGGAACAGACACAGTAATTGTTCTGTGGGGTTGTGTTAAAATCAGACTCAGAACTTCCCCGCAACCTGAACTTTGGTATTTCAATCAGTTTGAACATCTATGCAGAATGAAAAGCCGCTGCTAGAGTGTTTTTCGATGCATCACTTTTGCTGCATCAGTGCCCGCTAATTACTATTTCAATTTACCAACTGCTGTTCCAACACAACAGCAGCAGTGTGTTGGTGATGGTGATTAGGAGTGAACAACAACAACAATAATAAGTTATCAAGTTGCAACCAACTCATGGTGACCCCAAGACCATTGCCTTTCTCTGCATAGCAATCCCACTCTTCCCCAATAATGTCCCATCCAAGTACTAACCATAGAATCATAGAGCTGGAAGGGACCACCAGGGTCATCTAGTCCAACCCCCTGCACAATACAGGAAATTCCAAACTACCTCTCTCCCCCCCCCACATCCCCAGTGACCCCTACTCCATGCCCAGAACATGGCCAAGGCGCCCTCCCTCTCATCATCTGCTTAAGGTCATAGAATCAGCATTGCTGACAGATGGCCATCTAACCTCTTCTTAAAAACCTCCAAGGAAGGAGAGCTTACCACCTCCCGAGGAAGCCTGTTCCACTGAGGAACCTCTCTAACTGTTAGAAAATTCTTCCTAATGTCTAGACGGAAACTCTTTTGCTTGTACCTCCTTTCCAAGGAATCAGCCCAAGACCAATGCTATCACATCACAGGACAATAAATCAGCCCAAGAGAATACTGCAGCTCCCTGCAGCGTCAGGCCTTCCAATAACTCTGGGGAAATGGTGCTCTTTCTTCCTTACATGGAATACCCCTGCTCTTTAGTTCCCCTAGTGGACTCAGGGTTACACTTGCATGAAGAAACAGCACCCCACACCCTGACACTGCTGCAGCCACGCACCTTGCCTGTGACAAACGAGATGCAGACAGCTCGGTGCGCCAGCGGTGGAGTGCGGACGTGGGAGGGAGAAGGAAGCGGAAGCGATGTTGCCGCAGAG
Organism: Euleptes europaea; assembly: GCF_029931775.1. NCBI lineage: Eukaryota > Metazoa > Chordata > Lepidosauria > Squamata > Sphaerodactylidae > Euleptes > Euleptes europaea. The sequence continues at coordinate 45,730,901 of NC_079312.1, read as the reverse complement.
TGCGCATGGCCATCTATCCACTGGGAAGCACGGTCACTTCCCTGTTCACTCTACTTCTCTGTTTTCTATTTTCTTTTTTCTTTTCTGTTTTCTTTTCTCGGTCACTTCTCTGTTTTCTTCACTTCTCACTTCCCTCTGTGCCCCCCTGGTCTTGTGCTGTGGACCCCCATTTATGCAATTTTCACCTGAGGCCCCCTTGGAATATCCTGCCCCCCCCCAGGGGGGCATATGGCCCCAGGTTAAGAACCACTGCTCTAAAAAACCCTTAAGTCTCAAGCAAATTGGGCCAAGGGGATGAATTCTATGAACCCCTGAACAAGATCCCCCTCACCTCTCTATTTTCCAAGCAATAGGAATTGCAAAGAACAAAAGAAAAAACTCTGCCCCCACAAATGAGGAGGGAAAGAAAACTGCAGCTGTGTGGACTTTTGGATGCCCTGACACTTGTGGCCTTACTTTAGAAACTGAACTTTCTTGCTCTTTTACCACTTACATATCTACCTTCTTGCTCTTTTACCACTTTGGACCTGTCATGGGGGGGGGGGATGGAGGAGACTACCTTGTTTTCCTCCTTATAATTTTTAATAAAGTAATTCCCTATTGCACGCAGTGCCAATATTTAATATGGGGGGTTGACAACAAAGCTAGATTTTTGTGTTTTGGGGATCACAAGATTTAAAGCACAGTTTTAATTCCCTATGTAAAAGAGCAATGAGGCATATTTTACATTTTAGTTGTGAGTTGTATTAATGAGGTGCAGATTTAGAAGAAGAAGAAGAGGTAGATGACAGGAGAGGTGGAGGAGAGGCTGAAGAAGAGTTATACCACACACACAAAAACACACACACACACACACACACACAGAGAGAGAGAGAGAGAGAGAGAGAGAGAGAGAGAGAGAGAGAGCAATTTCATACATATTTAGGGCAGAAATTCTATTGACCCTTTTGAATTATGAATTTCTCCAGCTTATAATGTCCAATGATATTCGAATTGACCGCCATCACCCTGGGAAACTACTCTCCGGATCAGGCATAAACAGACCATCTGAATATGTACAGGTCTTCAAGAAGCCCATATCATTTTCCAGTGCCCCTCTGAATTCTCAGAAGAGGCATCAGGTACCTTAGAAGCATGTTCCAGAGCTCAATCAAATTACTGAGTATGCACAGCAGTGGTCTATTGCAAGCAGCCATGGAACCTGCATGGGATATGATGTTCCTACTGTGTCTTCAGATGCCCAGAGCAACTACCAGTGTGCTATAGTGGTTAAGGGGGCAAACCAGTATCTGGAAGACCCAGATTTCAATCCTCACTCGTGGTTTCTTGTTAACCTTGGACCAGCCACACACTCTCTACCTCACCTACCTCACAGGGCTGTTGTGAGGATAAAATGGAGGAGAGGAGAATGGTGTAAGCCAGTTTGGATCCCCATTGGGGAGAAAAGAGGGATACAAATGAATTAAATAAATAAATACCTGCCTCAGGGTTTCTGGCATTGTAGACAAAGCCATTTCACTGTTCCTGCATCAGAGAGGAGTAGATACCTCACAGAGACATCTCCTCACCATTATTACTGTTCCACTGTTGCCAGATATGTTTTCGATTAAGGGGAGAGTCACAGGGCTATGGTATAGGAGTTAATGGTTGGGAGATTTGAGGGATACTTGGAGGCGCTCTGATAGGGTTTCCAGGTCCGGATTGGGAAATACTTGGAGATTTTGTGGGTGGAGCTTGAGGAGGGCAGTGTTTGGAGAGGGGAGGGACTTCAATGTCATAGAGTCCAATTGCCAAAGTGGCCGTTTTCTACAGGGGAACTGATCTCTGTCACCTGGAGATCAGTTGTAATAGCAGGAGATCTCCATCCACCACTTGGAGGTTATCAACCCTACGCTCTGAGTAGATTGGGTTTGCATTCCAAATTCCAAAACTGAACTTTAAAAAAAGATATGTTTCCATTATTTTCACTCAGCCCCACTCTGAATTAAGCCAAGAGGAGTTCACCTGTTTGAGAACAGTCTGCCAACTGCTTCTTTTGCAGAAACCTGTATTAATGAAATGAAGGGTCTTTGTCTTCCAGTTGGATCTACAAAGGAAATATTCTTAGCAGCATGTGCCCTTCATTAGAAGTGTGACTTTTTTTAAACAGGAGGTTCAATCATACATTTTTGCATTGTGACTCACAGTTCCCAAGAGATACTTGACTTCTAAGAGCTGAAAAGATACTGTCACTTTGTATTATACGACTTTTAACACAATATGACAGATGCATCCATATGTGGCACAAAACAAGCTGTGCAAACTCATAAAACTTTTCATTTTAATGAGCAGCACAAGGGGGGGGGGAACCACTAAGTTTGTTAGATTTCCTGCTTCAAAAAGTGATTGAAACTTTGTTTGGCATTCTAATCCCACCCCCAAATAAATAATGTTAGGACTTTAGAGAAGAAATGAGTACCAACGTGATCTGATCAAGGGGTAATTGTTCACAGAAAATGGTGTTCTGCTCAAGCATCCAAAAGGTTAATCAGGAAACATAAGCTGATAATTTAGGTGCTGCCCATATGGGTTCTATCTAAGATTGCCAACCTCCAGGTAGTAGCTGGAGATCTCTCGCTATTACAAATGAACTTCAGGCAATAGAGATCAGTTCACCTGGGGAAAAAGGCCGCTTTGGCAATTGGACTCTATGGTATTGAAGGCCCTCCCCAAACCCTGCCCTTCTCAGGCTCTGCCCCCCGAATCTCCAGGTATTTCCCACGTTGGAGCTGGCAACACTAGCTCTATCCTTTGGAAAAATGACATAACTGTGAATCTGATCCTGTTAGAACACTGGTGATTGCACAGATCAGTTCTTTACAAGGATGAGGAGTGGGGTCTGACTTGGGTTTAGTTTCCATCCAATCCTACCAAACAACCTATTTTCTGATTGCTTGTCTGGGTTACATCTGGTAGCATATGCACTGGACTACTGATTGAATGGAACATGGTACAGCAACTTTGCTGAAAATAAGCAAGTCTCGGTCTGGTCATTGACTGGATTACTGTTACAATTTGCAAACAAGCAGGTATATACTTCCTGCAGGAGAGTCAGGCACACATAACACCAAAAACCCCAACATGAGGAGAGACATGGAAGAGGAGGAAGCAGGGAATGTCCTGCTAGCAGTGGCTGAGTAAGGTCTGTGTGTTCTGCCTGTGTTCTACAGCACCTACTATAATAGGCATGCTCCTCTGATCCTGGAGAGAGTAGGTATGCATCATGACTAGTATTCATTTTTACTAGTAGCCATGGATAGCCCTATCCTCCATGAACATGTCCACTCCCCTCTTAAAGCCTTCCAAGTTGGCAGCCATCACTACATTCTGGGGCAGGGAGTTCCACAATTTAACTAAGCATTGTGTGAAATATCTATTGTATTTTTGTATTGTAAGCTACTTTGAGTAACCATTGGAATGAAAAGAGGGGTATAAGGAATTAAATGAAATAAATAAATATGTGGACCCTCAAGGACTTCCAGGGGGATCTTGTCCCCCCCCCCGGCATCACTATTTTCTCTTTCCTTTCCCTGGCACGTTAGGGCTGTCGATTTGGTTCGGCATGAACCGAAAAACAGCCGAATTTCCCCTGATTCTGCAGTTTTTAGTTCGGGACGAACAGAACTAAAAAATGGCGGGAAAACGGGGGAGCCGAATTCAGCGAGTTCGGGAGTTTATGAATAAATTCGGCAAATTCGGGGTGCAGCAGCATAACCGTCAGTAAGCAGCATTCTCCCCTGGCCAATCAGTGGCCAAGCTGGGTCTTCTTCTGGCCAATCAGTCAGGACTGAGTACTGGAGGAATCAGCTGCTGCACGGCCCGGCCGGGGAGAGAAAGAGAGAGAAATCCTCGTGTGGGGGGGTGCGTGTGCACATTCGCTCCTTTCCGTGGCTGCAGGGGGTGCATTTTTTGGGGTAGAGACCCCAAACTTTCAGCGGAGCTTCAGACAAGCCTTCTTAAGAGACCCCCCAGGTTTTGTAAACATTGGGTCAAGGGGTCCCGAGATATGGGGTCTCCCCTTTTCCCTATTGGGATGAATGGATCACCCGATCCTGTATGCATCTCCAGAGCGGCAAATCCAAGGCAAAAACTCCTATGTTTAAATAGAATCGTATTGGATTACCCAGTCCTCCCAGCCCCTCCTGATGGAACAGAAGACAGCCACAGTAAGACCCCCTTGGGGGCTTTAATCTATAATTTTCCTCCTGTGTGTGTGTGTGTGGGGGGAAGCAGAGTCTGTGTGTGTGTGGGGAGGGAGCAGTTTCTGTGGGTGGGGGGGAAGTCAAAGGGGACTTTAGCCCGTTCTGCCTGGAGTGTGTGTGCCCCCTCGAGTCTCTCTCTCCCTGGTTTGAGGGGGGGGGCTTCAGTTGTGTGTCCTCAGGTTTTCCCTCATTCATAAGATTGGTTAGGTCTATTTTATGCTTGCTCAAAACTGGTTTTCGAATGGTGACTTAAAGAATGCATTTGCCTGGTCCCGACTCGAGTCCGATGCAAAAGGGAAAATTCCACCCCCTCCTGCTCATTATGCATAGCTAGCTGCCTCTGTCCCTTTCCATGGTTTGCAAATTCCCAGGTGTCAGGTGTTGCTTTGCATGGTTGCAAACATGTTGCTTTGCATGGTTGCAAACATGTTGCTTTGCATGGTTGTGTTGCTTTGCAGTTGTGTTGCTTTGCAGTTGTGTTGCTTTGCAAACTTCTTCGAACCTGCCCCGCCCTTGCTCCCCGCAGCTCAGCTGTTTGTCGGGGCTGGGAGCTTTGTGCGTGGGCGGCAAGCTCTGCTCAGATATGCACATTAAGGGTGGGGGGGACCCCTTTCGGGGCCCATATCTCAGCCCCCCCGACCCAATCTTTACAAAACTTGGGGGGTCTTGCAAGAAGGGTCCTTTGAAGCTCCGCTGAAAGTTTGGGACCTCTACACCCAAAAATGCCCCCCCTGGAGCCATGGAAAGGCACGGTTGTGTTTTTAATGGCTTTATTCGGCCGAATTTTTTTCCTGAACTTTGAATTCACACCGAATTGCACGGACCCGAAGCGGGGGAGTTCGGATTTTGGCATATCCCAAATCCAGACAGGCTGAATTAGGCCGAATCCAAACTATACCGATTTTTTTTTCAACAGCCCTAGGGCACGTGGCAGCAAGCAACATGATCCCGTCACTTCTGGTTTACTTCTGGAAAGCTACAGCATGACAGGACGATTTACCACTCAAATGGGAGTTTAGTGGTAAATCATCTCGTCATGCGGTGCTTCTGGAAGTAAACCGGAAGTGATGAGATCGCGTTGCTTGTGACTGCACATGTGTGAACCCTGCCCCCCAAATCTCCCGCCGGAGGAGAGGAAGGGCTTGTCAGCCCTACTGCAAGTCCTTGTAGGCCCCCTGCTTGTAAATTTCAAACAGACCATGCTAAGAGTTGCCCTGGCATTGAGATCTTTTGTTATCCAAAATGAAACTGAATCTCCGCATAAGTTTGTGCAGCCATGTGCTCAACGCCTCCGGATTCTCATTTTGACATAAGAACAAGAAGAAGAAAGAGCGGCAAAGGAGAAAACTTGGTTGCTAGAGATCCTGTTTTGTCTTCCCTGGCATCATAATCAAAGCTGTTTCCGTCTTTTGTATTGTAATATTTTCGACTTTATATTAGTGAATGCTGGGAGCCGGCAGAGCGCATCCATTCAAACGCACAGGCCAATTCACCAATGCAGAAATGAGGGTAAACGTTTTCAGAGGCATGCTTTTCAGAGAGATGCTAGGAGCACATCCGCAATCTTTCAAGGATGCAATACTGTGTGCCACCTCAGCCCTTCAATGAGTCTATGAGCTCTTGCTGCTCCTGTCGTATAAAATGAATATTGTTTGTTCTTGTAAAATGAATAGCGCTAGTTAGGAGAGAAAGTTGCTCTTGTAATACCCTGTCATTATAATCCAAGGTCAGAACTCTGAGCAAATCATATTATGGAACTGCAGGCAGGGCGGCAGAGAGAATCTTCCTTACCTTTGAATAGTCAAAAAGGCTTAGAACGAAGCATAAAGTACCAGCTGGAGGATAATGTGTAGCACACCATCGTATTTCATGAATTAAAGAAAGGGAAGGAAATTAGCATCCCATGATAATATTTTATTTATGCTTCCCTTCGCTTAGAGGCTTTGTAAACAATGAAAGGCTGTACTTAAAGAGACACTTAAAGCTTCTGTCTGTCTGACTGCTTTTTATTGAACTTTAACTCTTTAAATTTTTAAAAAAGCAAAAAAACAAAGGAAAGAATGTTTTAAAATTTCCATAGTTCAGGATGTGTTCAATATCTGTGGTGTTATTATTGTGTAAAAGGCATGTAATGTTTATTCTATAGCATCCATCAATATAAATAAATCCCATAATAGGCAGGATGTCCGAAAAGATACACTGGTCATGCCATGAGAGCTCTTTTGTTCTTATAAGGCCATGAAAAATAGTGAGAGGTTCAGAAGACTGGCAAGATAATATATCTATATATCTAGGAGACTGTAAATAAAGTAAGCAAGTAATAAATAAGATGATGTACTAGGGTTGCCAGCTCCGGGTTGGGAAATAACAGGAGATTTTTGGGGCGGAGCCTGAGGAGGACAGGGCTTGGGGAGGGGAGGGACTTCAATGCCATAGAGTCCAATTGCCAAAGCAGTCATTTTCTCCAGGTGAACTGATCTCTATCGGCTGGAGATCAGTTGTGATAGCAGGAGACCTCCAGCTAGTACCAGGAGGTTGGCAACCCGGTGGTGCACACTTTTCTCAGTTTCATGCCTAGCAACAGTCACCAGGGCCCAAGAGTGGGGGTGAGGTATGGATGCATTTTTTCTGGGCCTGGAGTGCCAGTGGTTCTGACATGGGCTGTTGAGCACTTTACTATGCTATCGGCTGTGTGTGTATAAAGAGCCATCAAGTTACAGCTGATTTATGGTGACCCCAGCAAGGTGCTTGCAACGCAAGTGAGAAGCAGAGGTGCAGAGGAGAGGAACAAGGATGATCAGAGGCTTGGAATCCAAGCCCTATGGGCTTCAGGCACCCCATAGAGGTTGGCAACCCTAGATGGAAGCCCGTGTTATATGTTTATACTGGGTCCAGATAAAATGTTTGGATCTGTACAATGGACAAATATCATATGACTTTGTTAGCTCCCAGATTCTTTCAGTTACGTATAGTACCTGTTTTCCTAGGCCAACTTCATGCCCTCCTCTTGTTGCATGTAGTAGAAATAACAAGTTATCGTCAAGCCATGTAATTATTCTAATGTCAACCACATACCATAGTTTCTTTTTTCCTGGATGCTGACCTATACCTCTTCTAAAATAATTACTGCTTGGTACCAAAGACGCTAACAAGGTACAGCAGATCTTTTACAATAGGGGAAAAAATTAATGGCTGTATTCAAAGAAAACTCTCGGCATTTTATTCTCTGCGGGAATCAAAATTTTGCTAACTCGGCTAAATACAGGTTTCAGAACTTCTGCCACAAATCTTGATGATTCTTTCCTTGTGTGTTAAATGTTTCTATAATTTTACAGTGAAAAAAATGTAAAACCTGTCTCCTGGTTTCCGTCAGCTTACTTGATCTGATGAATGAAGAAAACTCCCCTCTGCCTTTTGTGCACGGTTCTATCAATTAAACAAACCCAGACACATGCGGTTGATTCTCTGTTCATTCATTTACTGACTTAATGAAGTGGGAAATCATTCTCGTTTTCTCCATGCAAGTGAAGATGGATACTCTTCCTTAATGAACTGATGTATCTATGTATTTCTTAACACTTTAAGGGTAATCAGTTATCGTTACTGCTGGAAAGGGTAGAAACAACGTAGTTATGCTGAACATTAAACAATAGAATCAGTTTAAAGAGTTCTGTTTCCTTTGACTTTTCCATGCTTTCCCCGTATTAATGAGTTTTATCTTGAGAGCCTCTTGATGATGTCATTGATTTCTATAGAAATGTTCAACAAATATGTCCAAAAACACAGGGAAAAAATGTAGTGATTTGTTGGATGAGAGCCAGTGTGGTGTAGAGGTTAAGATCTGTAGACTCCAATCTGGTGAACTGGGTTTGTTTACCCACTCCTCCATGTGAAGCCTGCTGGGTGACCTTGGACGAGTCACAGTTTTCTTAGAGCTTCTCAGCTCCACCTGCCTCACAAGGTGCCTGTTGTGGAGAGAGGAAGGGGTTGTGGTTGTAGGTCGGTTTGAGACTCCTTAAAAGTAAATAAAAGTGGGGTATAAAAACCAGCTCTTCTTGATGTTGTGGCAGAACATCAGTCAAGGCAGAACCCAAAGACTGGGTACCAAACAAAATTAAGGGACGAGGTAAAGCATTAAACATCACACAGAGCAGAAAAAAAGAGGGTATGGGGGTCTCATTTTCTGCAGCATGAAGATCTCAGGCCCACTAGTCCTTTTCTTTCTGTGGAATCAATAAACTCTTTGGGCTCCCAATAGCCCTTTGATTGTGCTTATTTATGTGTTTTCAGGGAGGTGGGAGCACACTCCATGAGGCTTTTCAGAGAAAAAAATGCTTTTCTAATTAAATTTGTTCCCTGCATGTTTTATTCGTCTCTTGAATGACCAGGAAATAGATCAGTTAAAAATGGTGAAAAGGTTAAGCACAGGTGTTTAAAGAGAATCTATTGTAGCAAGAAGACAGCATAGACTGAGCTTATAAATTCAATGAATTTAGCTAAATCTACTCTTCTATTCCACAGTACAGAAGTTCCAGTATTTTATTTTTTTCCATTTTCCATCATAGATCGGTTTCCTGAAAGGATGCTTCAGATGTTATGCTTTTCCTACATAAGAAGCCAGTCTTTATAGAATGAAGGCCAGGGGATCATCATATGTGAGGAAAGTCACATGTTTGAGAGCCAGCGTGGTGGAGTGTTTAGAGAGTGGCAGACTCTAATCTGGAGAACCGGGTTCGATTCCCCACTCCTCCACATGAAGCCTGCTGGGTGACCTTGGGCCAGTCACAGTTCTCTTTGAACTCTCTCAGCTCCACCTACCTCACAAGGTGTCTGTTGTGGAGAGGAAGGGAAGGCAATTCTAAGCCACTTTGAGTCTCATTAAAGGCAGAGAAAATTGGGATATAAAAACCAAATCCTCTTTTTCTTCTTTATTTTATAGCATGTGGTTAATTATGCATCTCTGCAATCAACCCATCTGATGGTCCTGTCTGGTTTTCATGAATATTCTACCTGGAATTACTTTCCATGTAGGAAATTCTAAATGCTTGAATTGTACCCCATCTAGAGATAAACAAGATAGATAAGTGCAAGCAGATATTATTAGTGGTAAATTGGGGGATGCAGCTTAAGTTCTCAGAAACTATGTTTAGGTTATCAAGCTAAATCACATCAGTGTCTTCTTTAAAAATGTGGTCAGAAGACAGGTTATATCCCACAAATGTTGATTTTCCATGCAGTTCCTTTTACCCAGCAGATACTTGTTGTGACACCTAAAATGGTTATTGCTAGTGTAGTAGCATCCATATGTGTCTCACGGTGCTACATTGAGAATGGGAATGAAATTGCCCATTCTTTCTCTTATGTCAGGTTAGAGAAGATGGGGGATGGGGTGGAAAACTTGCACACCCTCTGTTGGCACTTAAGATACAAGTCAATTTATTTTGACTCCCACCTAGTTTTGCAGCACCTTTTGACCTCAGGAAATGGAACTCAGGAAAGTTCTTTATCTCCAGGTATTGCATCCAAATTCAGGCTGAGCCCAAGTAGGTATGAAAGCCCAGACTGGAAGAGAAGTTGGTTTCTGCCATTGTCTCTCTGTCTTTTCTGCCTGTCTGGGAATATAGTAGAGCAGACAATTCCTCAGTCCTCTTTCTCCCTTTTGGATTTTGTTTGTTTGTGTTTTACCTATTTCATGGCATGGGGCACTCTTCAGTCACATTGTTCTACTGCTGCCAGTCTGAGAAGGTCTCTTACCAAGGAGCACAGCAGGTAAAATGAAATGAATTATTACGTTCAATGGTAATGGTTTGAACTTCAGTGAATTTCATCCTGAGTTTCTTCACATACAACCCCCCTCCCCAATTTTTTCACATTACCTTTAAAGCTTCAGCACAACAGCAGTTTTGTTTTTTTTGCTCTGCCACTCATAGGGAACTGTTCAAAATACATCCATTATCCATTAATAACGGTTTGCAATATTTGGCCTTAAATGGGGGATTGGTATCCAACTTTAGTCATACAAATTTGATAAATGTTTGTCATTTTGTTCCTGATGGGCATTTATAGGTTAAAAATGCATGTTCTTTAATGGATTAGAGAAAAGCCCAAACAAAATGGAAAAATAAAGTTTCATTTCATTGATTTTTATTTTTCTTCGTCATGATGAATGATGGCTTGAGTTTTGAGACAGTAATATGATTTTGGTTTATTTTAGGTATTACTTCATATTTTTACCATTTTAGGCAATCTAACAAGGAATACAGTATTCCTTTGTTGTTTGCAAAAGTGGATACAAATGGAAAGTAGTAGCTGTAATTTTTCAATCACTCACCTTCACTATTTTTTTAGCACCATCCATCACTTTAATTATTACTCATTTCAGCTTGAGGAAATAAAAAGAAAAAACCAAAAATATGTGCCTGAACAATGCAAAGTTTTCCAAAGACCAAATAAATCAGGTGAACATGAAGGACTTGTGAGCAAAATAAAGATTGAGGAAGTTTCACAGAATTGACTGACTCATTTGAGTAAGCTCTTGAATATTCCTTTGAACATTTTGAGTCTACTACTTTCTTGCTTGCACTGTTCTTGAGAGAGATGAATACATTTTCCATGTTGTCTAAGATCCATAGTCATGGAGGAGCCAGAAAGTGCACTATCCATCTGGAACAGTGGTTTGTCCCATCAATATTGATAGTTTAATGTAGAAGAGCCCTGCTGGTAAATACCAATGGTCCCTCTAGTCTAGCTCTCTGTCATATACAATGGCCAACCAGTTACTCTGGAGAGCAAACAGCAGGAAATAGAGGCTGCGACTTTCCCCTGATGTTGCTTCCTGGCAACTAGCCCTCCTGGCACTGGTATTCAGAGGCTGACTGACTCTGAATGTGGAGGTTCTCTTTAGTCACCACAGATATTGGTAGTAATGGATAGACCCATCCTCCATGAATCCAGCTTTTAAAGCTGTTCATGCCTATCGAAATAATTACATCCTCTGGCAATGAAATCAGGTCGGATCTAGAGGGAGGCTGGGGGGAGTGATTGCCACCGGCACAGGAAGAGAGGGGAAGCAGCGGCAGCACAGAGGGGCGGCATGGGCTGCGACAGCAGTCATTGGTCAGAGGTTACGGCTGCCGCCTGGATGCTGCAGGGAAGAGGCCACCTGGAAGAGGCCGCCTCATGCAAGGCCAGCTGCCCCTCGGCTCACCACAGCAGCACCTCCAGCTGTGCCACGTCCCACTCATCCTCTGGTGGGACCTGCCCGGCCACCTCCTGCATCAGCACACCCGCCAGGCTGGCATCAGGAACAAGCTGCCCACGCACATCGCACAACAGCTCGTTCCGGAGCTGCCAAGCCTGCCGCGGCCCTGCCAAGGTTGGCGGGTGCAACTTCAAGGCCAGTGGGCCCCAGGGCCACCTGGGCCACCGGCACCTGGTTCCAGCGTGGGCGTGGCACACCCCTCCCCCACCCTGGGCACTTCTTCCCCAGCTCCGGGGCTGCAATGAACCCCCCCATTTTATTCACAGATTATTTCCCCTGATTGCTGGATGATTCTATTTGCTGGGCAATGAGCCTTAATAATAAACCCCCTGGAGTTCAGAGATGCTTAAATGCGTGCCAGATCTTCACCTGTCATGAACAGGGAGCTGATGGTCTGGTAATTTGTTTGCTGTTCAGGAACAGTTCAAGCCTCTTTATCAGATTACTTTTCAACATATTCAAACAGTACAGTGTTGTCAGTGGTAGGAATGTGTGCTAGGATACATCCAGTGCGAATATATACCTGAAAAATATCTTATTGGACTTTTTCAGGTATTGTGGTATGTTAAGGTAAGATTTTCGAGATTCTTGGCAATGCAGGTATCTGGGTCCCAAATGTTCCCAGAAATATTTGGACATATTTAGGGCCCGGATTTTGAGGATCTCAGCCCCAACCCCCCAACAGGTTTCCTGGGCAATGGGAGGGAGGGGGGAGGGAGGCATCTAGGGTTGCCAACCTCCAGGTAATAGCTGGAGATCTCCTGCTATTACAACTGATCTCCAGCCGATAGAGATCACTTCACCTGGAGAAAATCGCCGCTTTAGCAATCCATGGCATTGAAGTCCCTCCCCTCCCGAATCCCCGCCCTCCTTACACTTCACCCCAGAGGAACCTGGCAACCCTAGAGGTAACTCTCCCAGGCAAATGAGATCACATGTTTGGGCAACTCTAACCATCTGCCCAATCACAATGATTCCCTTATAGCTCATAGCTTTCTGACCATGGGCAAAGAGGATAAAAAGCATGCCTGGCTACAGCTTGACTCCATCTCAGGGCAAATTTTTTTGGAGTGCTGGTGTACCACTGGCTGGTCTGGTCTGTCTGTGCTTTGGATTAATTCTGCTGCCTGTTGCAGTCTGTCTGGGAAGTCCCTCTTTTTGTTTTGTGACATTAAGTGTTTTTCTTTTGTCGAAGGCTTTCACGGTCAGAGTTCATTGGTTCTTGTAGGTTATCCGGGCTGTGTAACCGTGGTCTTGGAATTTTCTTTCCTGACGTTTTGCCAGCAGCTGTGGCAGGCATCTTCAGAGTAGTAACACTGAAGGACAGTGTCTCTCAGTGTCAAGTGTGTAGGAAGAGTAATATGTAGTCAGAAAGGGGTTGGGTTTGAGCTGAGTATTGTCCTGCAAAAGTAATGTGCTAATCATTGTCCTGTAAGTATCAAGATAATGTGCTAATGAGGATATGGTATGTTAATATGGAAACCATTGTATCCTGAAGTGATCTGTTAATGTGTGTAATCCAAAGATAATCTGCATGGCTATTGTTGAATGTTGTCTTTGTTAGTCTGGAGGTTTTTTAGAACAGGAAGCCAAGCCTTATTCATTCTTAAACTCTCCTCTTTTCTGTTGAAGTTGTGCTGATGTTTATGAATTTCAATGGCTTCTCTGTGCAATCTGACAAAATAGTTGGTAGAATTGTCCAGTCTTTCAGTGTCTTGGAATAAGACCCTGTGTCCTGTTTGTGTCAGTCCATGTTCAGCCACTGCTGATTTCTCAGGTTGGCCAAGTCTGCAGTATCTTTCATGTTCTTTTATCCTTGTTTGTGTGCTGCGTTTTGTGGTCCCGATGTAAACTTCTCCACAGCTGCAAGGTATACGATATACTCCTGCAGAGGTACTCCATCAATCTGTTCATAAAATTCTTGATCCCATAGGAAGTAACTTGTTGTCAAACAATGGTGAAATAAGGCTGTTATATCTTCTGGAAAAATCTGGTTAATCAATGAGATTGTGTCTTTTACTGGAACCTTGGTAAAGAGGGATACAACATCAAAACTGATTAATATATCCTGCGGACTGAGTCTCAACGGACTGATTTTGTTGATGAAGTGAGTTGAATCTTTGATGAAAGAAGTGGTTTTTCCAATGTGGTCCTGTAGGAGGGTGGTCAAATATCTAGCTAATGCATATGTTGGGGAACCAATGGCACTCACAATGGGTCGGAGTGGAACGGAATCCTTATGAATTTTAGGTAGTCCATATAATCGTGGTGGTTGTGCTTCAGTCTTGCATAGTTTTCTGTGTGTGTCGGGATGAAGAGTGGAATTCTTGATCAGAATGCTAGTTTTCCAGAAGATATAACAGCCTTATTTCACCATTGTTTGACAACAAGTTACTTCCTATGGGATCAAGAATTTTATGAACAGATTGATGGAGTAGCTATGGGAAGTCCACTCAGTCCAGTAATAGCAAACTTTTACATGGAATATTTTGAAAAGACAGCATTAGAATCAGCACCTTACAAACCTGCAGTCTGGTTCAGGTTCGTAGATGATACATTTACTATTTGGAGCCATGGTGAAGAAAAATTTATGGACTTTCTAAACCATCTTAATAATATCCATCCAAACATTCAGTTTACCATGGAAAAGGAAATTGAGGGTAAACTCCCATTTCTTGATACCCTTGTCATCCGTAAAACAAACTTTCAGTTAGGTCACAAGGTCTACCGGAAATCAACTCACACAGATCGCTACTTACACAAAAACTCCAACCACCACCCCCGACAGAAAAGAGGAATAATCAAAACATTAATGGACCATGCAAGACGGATCTGTGAACCACAGTTTCTCAAGGAAGAAACTAACCATCTAAATCACGCACTGCTAGCAAACGGCTACTCCAAGAATGAAATCAGAAGGGCCATTAAACCAAACAAAAATCAGAAAACTCAAGAAAAACAGTCTCCCATAGGAAAGGTATTCTTGCCATTTATTAAAGGAGTCACTGATAGGATGGAGAAACTTTTGAAAAAACATAACCTACAAACAGTGTTTAAACCCACCAAGAAAATACAACAAATGCTACGATCAGCAAAAGACAAAAGAGACCCCCTCACCTCTGCAGGAGTATATCGTATACCTTGCAGCTGTGGAGAAGTTTACATCGGGACCACAAAACGCAGCATACAAACAAGGATAAAAGAACATGAAAGATACTGCAGACTTGGCCAACCTGAGAAATCAGCAGTGGCTGAACATGGACTGACACAAACAGGACACAGGGTCTTATTCCAAGACACTGAAAGACTGGACAATTCTACCAACTATTTTGTCAGATTGCACAGAGAAGCCATTGAAATTCATAAACATCAGCACAACTTCAACAGAAAAGAGGAGAGTTTAAGAATGAATAAGGCTTGGCTTCCTGTTCTAAAAAACCTCCAGACTAACAAAGACAACATTCAACAATAGCCATGCAGATTAGCTTTGGATTATACACATTAACAGATCACTTCAGGATACAATGGTTCCATATTAACATACCATATCCTCATTAGCATATTATCTTGATACTTACAGGACAATGATTAGCACATTGCAGGACAATACTCAGCTCAAACCCAATCCCTTTCTGACTATATATTACTCTTCCTACACACTTGACACTGTTACTCCTCTGAAGATGCCTGCCACAGCTGCTGGCGAAACGTCAGGAAAGAAAATTCCAAGACCACGGTTACACAGCCCAGATAACCTACAAGAACCAATGTTTTTCTTTTGTTTTAAAATATTGTTTAAAATATTATTTTAAGTTTTCCTGTGCTTTTTGTTTTTGCCTCATGGGTTGCAGTAGTCAGGGAGCCTTCATTTTCTTTTAAAACTGGTTTTCTTTGGTTTTATTTTGTGCTGTTTTGCATTAAAACGTTAAAAAGCTAGCGATGTTTTATTTGATATCATTATGAAAAGAATACTGATGGTTGAGTCTGGACTGATGATCTAACTGACTTGCACACTGATATTCCAGATGAGGACAGATTATCTTTGAGTAGACTGGGCCTAAAAAGTGTCATAAGGGGAGTCATGAAATCAGACCATTTCTAGTCACCGAAATAACCTTCTTAAAACTGTCAAACGCCACATCCATTAGTGATACAAAGAGCAAAACTGAAGTAAAATCTGTACTTTTTTAGGACTTGTCTCTTGGTTCCTCTATAGAAAAGGTAAATCTGGCCCAGTTCCTTTGGTAGGATTGCCAGGTCACGCTTTGCCACCAGTGGGATTTTTTTAGGCAGAGCCTGAGGAGGACTGGGTTTGGGGAGGGACTTCAATGCCATAGAGTCCAATTGCCAAAGCGGCCATTTTCTCCAGCTGAACTGATCTATACCGGCTGGAGATCAGTTGTAATAGCAGGAGATCTCCTGCTAGTACCTGGAGGTTGGCAAGCCTATCCTTTGGTCATATTTCATTTGGCCTTCCCAATGAGGAACACTTTCTGACTCAAGCCTTCAACAGCTCTTTTAGGAACAATGTACCTCAAAGAAGATAATGATGTCTCGGCCACATCGAAGGTAATGAATTACTTCATTCAGGCAAACTGCAAAATTTTAATTGGAAACAATCTGTTTTTTTAAATAATGCATCCTCTTAGGCCAAAGCAACTTCCTGTCTTCGAGCAGCACACAGAGAGACGTTCCATCGCAGGCAATAAACATGGCATTTAATTGTTCCCTTTGATGAGTATCAACGAGTTCATCTTTAGCTACAGTGTAACACCCGCTATTTTTTTTGTCATGCAGACAATTAAACACCAATTTGCTGGGACAAAATTACAGACATAGGAATTAATGCACGCACCAGTGAGTCTTCATTAATACATGCCAGCTGAATTGATATTTGCAAAGGAATGTGAGAGACAGAAACCTAATAGGCTGCCCTTGTAGGGAACATGTCCTACTAGTCTCCCTTGAAGCTCCTTTCAAGCCATCACACTCTGCTTGCTCTGTCAGATGGGATGTCAAGTGTGTCCGTGTCATTACGGGAAGTCAAATGGGAGGCTGCTGAAAGCATCATGCTGGACTGGAGCTGCAACAAATTTAGGAAAATTCAATTTGAAAACACAATCTCGTGCCATTTCCTCAAACCGAGTTGGAAAAAATCTGAAATAATAAACAACAGGCAACATGATGCATTTAGCAAGATGATGCATGGAGTTTCACATATTTGATACTATTGTATAGTTATTATTCTTATATTAGACCAACTTTTAAACTGGCGAACAAAGGAAGAGGGAGTCCCCTTTAACTACCAAAAAGGCTATTCGGGGCACTACTGGACCTGAGTGGACAAAACCATGTGGTAAGGAGGTTGTAATCAACAGGGGAAGTGGGTAAGATTACATGAAGAATCTGGCTGGATCCAACCCATTGTGGCTATATTATTTATTATGATCACTCTTATTATACCCCACCTTTTCAATTCAAAATCCCTAAGGTGGTTTACAAAATTCATCCCAATTTGAATCAGGGCTGCACAAGCCCTTTACATAACAATAAAAGTGTTCAAGTGCTCCCAACGTGGAATTCCCAGTGTTACATGTCGTTTGGCCCTTAAACGTGTTGGGTTGGATCCAGACTAAATTGGCAATGGCCACCAATTCCAATTTATTGATGCAGAACTCCTCCGTGTCACATCTCAGTCCCCCCCCCCCCGGAACAATATTTCAGGAAGATTAGTGGGCTGCAGTGGTTGCGGAGAGTCAGGAAAGTTCCATTCTGCTGCTGGAAAGTTTAGTCTGGATCCAACCCATTCTGAACTCCTATGCTTATAATGAAACTGATTATCTTGTAAAAGGAGTCATGTAAAGGAGATGAAGAAGGGTTCGGAATATGTCCCATTGCTAGTTGCAACTATTCAGTTAATAGCCAAAACTCACTTCAGCTTTCTGTAATTTTGCCTCTTACATTGTTACCAGGTGTGCTGATGTGCATTCTTCATTATATTAAATTTTTAGTACGTGAAGTCTAGTTGTATTTCTAAATCTGTCTTATTCATGATATGACCCTCCTTGCTTCTGTTTGCTTCATTTACTCATACTTCTGAAGTAGGTTTTTTTTTAAAGACAGTTTCCACCAGTTTTAGAAATAAGTGTCTGTCTTCACTAAATTATAGGAGCCCTGTGGCACAGAGTGTTAAGCTGCAGTACTGCAGTCAAAAGCTCTGCTCACGACCTGAGTTCAATCCTGACGGAAGTTGGGTTCAGGTAGCCAGCTCAAGGTTGACTCAGCCTTCCATCCTTCCGAGGTCAGTGAAATGAGTACCCAGCTTGCTGCTGGGGATAAAGGGAAGATGACTGGGGAAGGCACTGGCAAACCATCCCGCAAACAAAGTCTGCCTTAGAAACGTCGGGATGTGACGTCACCCATGGGTCAGGAATGACCTGGTGCTTGCACAGGGGACCTTTATCTTTTACCTTTACTAAAGTAAAAGCAAAAGTGATGGAAGAGATGTAAACAGTTACTGGAGTAGATGTAAACAGTTACTGGAGTAAGAGTGATTTCTTAGGGTCAAGGTGAAGAACAAGGGAGATGCTTCCTGGGTTTGTCACAAAGATTATTCAGCCAATCAGGGATCACAGATGGGATAAAGTTTCTGAGGCATGTGGAATCAACTGTGAGTTAGCTCGAAAGAAAGTAATGCAAATGAGCAGGCAAATATTTTCATGCAGAAATATCACTGAAAAGGTGATAATGGTGGAAACATTTGCTTACTCCTGATCTTGACAGGACTCTAATCTGGAGAACTGGGTTTGATTCCCCACTCCTCCACATGAAGGCAGCTGGGTGACCTTGGGCTAGTCACAGTTCTCTTAGAACTCTCTCAGCCTCACCTACCTCACAGGGTGTCTGTTGTGGGGAGGGGAAGAGAAGGTGATTTTAAGCCAGTTTGATTCTTCCTTAAGTGGTAGAGAAAGTCGGCATATAAAAACCAACTTTTCTTCTAAAACTATGAAGAAAGGATAGAACTCCTTTTTCATACTCACACATTTTCCCTGTTATGTTGGCTCTTTCTTGTCGGTGTTAGATTTGAAGATGGTAAGCACACTAAGATGGATACCCACTGATTCTACTTTGAACTGCGACTCATCACTGTCATGGAGAAGATTGCATGTGAACCAAACAAACGTGATTTAATCATGTCAAATGATTTCCTGGTGGCTTTGCAATTTTCTATGCCATGCATTAGCAGCCGACATTGATGCAAACATGCTGGGTCCGTAGAAGAGAGTGCGGCAACCAGGAACAAATAACATCTCCTGCGTGCCGCAGAACCCTCCGAGCTGCATAATCCTTCAGAAAATGTAGTGCGACCACTTTGTAGCCCCAGTCAGTCTGCTTTTAATGGGGGCTGCTTAGTACTTAAATCTTGTGAGCTATGGTGACTATAGCAAGCGTGGGCACAAAAGGCAGAGCGAGGAGTTTTGCGCAGAATACCATTTTAATTAAGGTTTTATTTATGTGGGTTGACTATTTGCAATAACAGGGAGAGGGGGGAAGCACGATCTTTAGAGCAGGAAAGACTCACTGTATATTTCATTAAATATGTATGGGAACTGCATTTGCTGTAAAACTTAGAACCTGAAGGGGAGCTGGATTATTTTGCCATTTAAGTGTTCATGTCCTGTACACATGCTAGCTGAAGTCGGTAGTGTTAAAATGAGCTGGTGTAGAGCACAGTTAGATAATCATGTGTTTCCCTAACAATACTGCTCATGAGGGAAGCATAGTATTTACAAGATTACCAAAAATCTTACATTTCCCATGGTCCCAACCAAGTTAGCAGCAACCAATTAGCAGAGGACACCTGGGACATATTTTTTGGCAGATCTCTATAAGAAATGATTGCCAGTGGACAGAGTTAAGAACAGTCCCCAAGGATGTCTCCTTATATGCTCACTGATAACACTTGGAACACAAAAGGCAACATCCAAGAGCATTTTCTAGTTGACCATAGAGGATGAGTCCTGGTTCAAATGTGTAAGCAAAATCCCACTTGAAGCTTCCTTGTTGCTATAGCTATGTGGGTCAGGTATACCTGTGGGGCAGGTATAGCTAAGCATGAGTCAAGGTATCTGCATCACTGCTCAGTTTTCTGGAACCAATGTGATTTCTTTCCTTTAAAAACGATAGGGAAGGAATCTTGTGACCAGGGGCACATGAATTTATAAAGCTACCTTATATGGAATGAGGCCATTGGTGGTGATCAATATTGTTTACACTAATTGACAGTCATAATGAGATGACTTTTTAAAACACAGCTAAGTTTGTGATGTTTTGTGCCTAGTTTTTTTTTAATTATAAATTTTTATTTAAGTTTTACAAGAAAAAAGGATAACAGTGTGCATAGCAATAGAAAAATGAAAAAAAGAAAAAGAAAAATATATACCGTATTTTTCGCTCCATAAGACACACTTTTTTCCTTCTCAAAAGTGAGGGGAAATGTGGGTGCGTCTTATAGAGCGAATGTGCGCACAGAGCCGGCTGGGCGCGCTGGGAGGCAGCCGGGGAAAGCTGCCTCGAGCCGTTCCAGCGCGCCCAGCCGGCTCTGTGCACCCGCCCAGCCCGCTCTGTGCGCTTGCTCGCCTCCCAGCTGGGAAGCGGAGGGGGGGTGGCTTGGCGCGCCCGCCCGCCTCCTCCCCGCCCGCTCTGAGCGCTTGGCGCGCCTCTCCCGCCCGGCTCCTCCCAGCTCACTCTGAGCTCTTGGAGCGCCCGCCCGCCTCCTCCCCGCCCGCTCTGAGCGCTTGGCGCGCCCGCGCGCCCGCTCCCTGCCCGCGTTTTTAGAGGAGGAAAACAAGATTTTTTCTTGTTTTCCTCCTCTAAAAACTAGGTGCGTCTTATGGAGCGGTGCGTCCTATGGAGCGAAAAATACGGTATATGAATAAACAGTTTTGTGCCTAGTGATCTATCTTTGACTGCAGAGGCTTGAAGCAGTTCTTGGATTCCTCAGGAGCAAGGATTCCTCAGGAGAGCCAGCATGGTGTAGTGGTTAAGAGTGGTGGTTTGGAGCAGTGGACTCTGATTTGGAGAACCGGGTTTGATTCCCCACTCCTTCACATGAGTGGCCGAGGCTAATCTGGTGAACTCGATTTGTTTTCCCACTCCTACATATGAAGCCAGCTGGGTGAACTTGGGCTATTCACACTTTCTCAGCCCCACCCACTTCACAGGGTGTCTGTTGTGGGGAGGTGAAGGGAAGGTGATTTTAAGCTGGTTTGATTCTTCCTTAAGTTGTAAAGAAAGTTGGCATATAAAAACCAACGCTTCTTCTTCAAGGGTAACTGGAAGCAGAGTCTGGTCATCCAAAGAATACTGAGGTCAAGGCACAGTTGGTCCAGAATCACAGCTAGCACCAAGGTGTATAGTCCATGCCTATCCCCACCTATTCTTGGGCTTCCTCTAGCCAGGGCATGACTGAGACCTGATCCTGAAAACCACTGTGTGCGCTCAGGCAACAATCTGGCACAGCAGCTGAAACACAGGCTAATCATCTTTGTTGCCTTTGAGGTGCCTCCTCACAAACTTGCCATCTCTGACACTCCCGCCGGGTAGGGAAAAGCTGGGGTTTGTGATCCTGCTTACTTCACTCATCTCCTTTCCTGCTGAGGCTCAAGGCACGGCCAAAGTTTCTTAGCCACGGTGATGAACAACTGCAGAAAACGTGGCCCTTCAAAAGAAGTGTGGAAAGATGCCTGATTGTGGATATGTCATTCTTAAAGAAAAGATAATTGACAACTTGTTTGGCAAGATGATATATTCTTTTCTTCCCAGAGGAAAATTTTTTTATGGGGAAGTAGACAGCCAGGGCAAGGGGTCGCAAAAAAGTGCATACATGAGTTTTTCTCAACCTGGACAATTTCCCCTCCTTACCCATTAATGAACCCTGAGTCAGGAAGCCATATGGGACAGATGGAGACACCTCACCTATCACTTACAACGCAATCCTTAGGAGGGGTAGTTGTGGTGGGCTGGGGGATGACACAGAGCCAGTGTGGTGAAGTGGTTAGGAGTGGTGGACTCTAATCTGGAGAACCAGGTTTGATTCCTCACTCCATGCTGCTCAAGATCAATTGATCAAGGAGCTTCTGGGATAAAAGGAAAGGATTCCTCACTCCTCCTCGTGAGTGGCAGACGCTAATCTGGTGAACCGGATTGGTTTCCCCATTCCTCCAGGTTGCTGGATGACGTTGGGCTAGACAAAGTTCTTTCAGAACTCTCTCATCCTCACCTACCTCACAAGGTATTTATTGTGGGAAGTTGGGAAGGAGATTGTAAGCCAGTTTGATTCACCTTAAAGGGTAGAGAAAGTTGGCATATAAAAACCAACTCTTCTTCTTTTATGTGCACCTTTTAAATGTGGAGGAGAAACATGAACATGTGATGAACTTGCAGCAGGGTACGTTGGCCAATCACTGCTTCCCAGTGAGTGTCCACTGTGTGCCCCTCTGAATTTGCAAATGTATGTCCCATATATATTACATCTCCTGTGGGGCAAATAGCAACCTTGGGAGGCCAGTTGTAGTATGTACAATACAATCACGTCTGTGATGGATGATGTAAATTCAGACCTAGCTTGCGCTTGGTTTATAAAATTGATGATGCACTCAGAGAAAGGCTTGTGCATGTTCTTCTCTCCAGGTCAACAGGCCAAAGCACTTCCTGTGTTAAAGTAAAGCACTTTACTTGATAAAGTAAACCAAATTTATGGGCAGAGAAAGAATGGATAATTATTGGTTCTTGTAGGTTATCCGGGCTGTGTAACCGTGGTCTTGGAATTTTCTTTCCTGACGTTTCGCCAGCAACTGTGGCCGGCATCTTCAGAGGAGTAACACTGAAGGACAGTGTCTCTCAGTGTCAAGGGTGTAGGAAGAGTAATATATAGTCAGAAAGGGGTTGGGTTTGAGCTGAGTATTGTCCTGCAAAAGTATTGTCCTGTAAGTATCAAGATAATGTGCTAATGAGGGTATGGTATGTTAATATGGAACCATTGTATCCTGAAGTGATCTGTTAATGTGTGTAATCCAAAGCTAATCTGTATGGCTATTGTTGAATGTTGTCTTTGTCTGGAGGTTTTTCAGGGCAGGAAGCCAAGCCTTATTCATTCTTAAACTCTCCTCTTTTCTGTTAAAGTTGTGCTGATGTTTATGAATTTCAATGGCTTCTCTGTGCAATCTGACAAAATAGTTGGTAGAATTGTCCAGTCTTTCAGTGTCTTGGAATAAGACCCTGTGTCCTGTTTGTGTCAGTCCATGTTCAGCCACTGCTGATTTCTCAGGTTGGCCAAGTCTGCAGTATCTTTCATGTTCTTTTATCCTTGTTTGTATGCTGCGTTTTGTGGTCCCGATGTAAACTTCTCCACAGCTGCAAGGTATACGATATACTCCTGCAGAGGTGAGGGGGTCTCTTTTGTCTTTTGCTGATCGTAGCATTTGTTGTATTTTCTTGGTGGGTTTAAACACTGTTTGTAGGTTATGTTTTTTCAAAAGTTTCTCCATCCTATCAGTGACTCCTTTAATAAATGGCAAGAATACCTTTCCTATGGGAGACTGTTTTTCTTGAGTTTTCTGATTTTTGTTTGGTTTAATGGCCCTTCTGATTTCATTCTTGGAGTAGCCGTTTGCTAGCAGTGCGTGATTTAGATGATTAGTTTCTTCCTTGAGAAACTGTGGTTCACAGATCCGTCTTGCACGGTCCATTAATGTTTTGATTATTCCTCTTTTCTGTCGGGGGTGGTGGTTGGAGTTTTTGTGTAAGTAGCGATCTGTGTGAGTTGGTTTCCGGTAGACCTTGTGACCTAACTGAAGGTTTGTTTTACGGATGACAAGGGTATCAAGAAATGGGAGTTTACCCTCAATTTCCTTTTCCATGGTAAACTGAATGTTTGGATGGATATTATTAAGATGGTTTAGAAAGTCCATTAATTTTTCTTCACCATGGCTCCAAATGGTAAATGTATCACTACGAACCTGAACCAGACTGTAGGTTTGTAAGGTGCTGATTCTAATGCTGTCTTTTCAAAATATTCCATGTAAAAGTTTGCTATTACTGGACTGAGTGGACTTCCCATAGCTACTCCATCAATCTGTTCATAAAATTCTTGATCCCATAGGAAATAACTTGTTGTCAAACAATGGTGAAATAAGGCTGTTATATCTTCTGGAAAAATCTGGTTAATCAATGAGATTGTGTCTTTTACTGGAACCTTGGTAAAGAGGGATACAACATCAAAACTGATTAATATATCCTTTGGATTGAGTCTTAACGGACTGATTTTGTTGATGAAGTGAGTTGAATCTTTGATGTAAGAAGTGGTTTTTCCAATGTGGTCCTGTAGGAGGGTGGTCAAATATTTAGCTAATTCATATGTTGGGGAACCAATGGCACTCACGATGGGTCGGAGTGGAACGGAATCCTTATGAATTTTAGGTAGTCCATATAATCGTGGTGGTTGTGCTTCAGTCTTGCATAGTTTTCTGTGTGTGTCGGGATGAAGAGTGGAATTCTTGATCAGAATGCTAGTTTTCCTGGTAATTTTGCAAGTTGGATCTCGTTTTAGTTTTTTGTATGTGGCAGGGTCCAGAAGTTCCTCAATCTTCTTTTTGTATTCTTCTGTTTTCATGATCACTGTGGCATTGCCTTTGTCAGCTGGTAGAATAATGATTTCTGGATCTGCATTGAGGGTCTTGATGGCGTTTCTCTCCTTGCGTGTTATATTGCTAGCAGGGGGCTTTGCTTTTCGTAGAATTCTTGCTGTCTCTCCTCTTATTTCCTCAGCATCTTCTTCAGGTAGATTACGAATGGCAGATTCTACATTTGCAATGATAATGGATAATTACATTCTACTTCTGTGACCTTCTGTTTCTGTTCCATTCCAGTACATAGTCATGGCACACATTTAGGAAATGGTTAGATTGTGTGATGATCAGTGTGCACCGGATGCATGATCAATTAAAAAAAAAAACAGCTTGGACATTGTACGACCCTCAGAGTTACAAATATTTGCATTTCAGAGCAATGTTTACTGTAGTTTGCTGCTTGAGAAATTGTGCCAATCTTTTACCCAGTACGTTTGTTGGATGTTTACCCAGTAACCTGATCAAATTGTGTGCAATTCCCTAGGGAGTTTTTGTGCTGCTGTTGAATTAATAAAGCGGATCTCAAAGGAGTTTGCTGGCAAAAAGTCCTCGGTGACACGTTACAAGTACAGCCTGCCTTGTCTCTTGTGATCTCACTCACCGTTCTATTGTTATGATTATTCATCAGTTTTCATCCTTTAGCACCGTTTAATGTCAGAAGAAATGATAATGCTGTGCAGTGACTAGGACAGCCAGAGGCTTCTTACATCCATTTGTTTAGAGTGTTCAGTGTGGCATGGTATTTGTATTTGTTTAGCACATTTGTCGCTGATCGTTCTTCCAAGGAGCTCAAAGCAGCATGGCTATCTCCTCTGTTTTATCCATACAACAACCCTGTAGGGTACACTTGGTCTCTTAAATACTATGTGTGCAGGTTACTAGGTTGATACCTGCACACATAGTATTTGAGAGACTTATACTAACCAATATTACAACAAGAACCTATTATACCAGATGTTTGAGTAATTGGGTATAGAATTTACAACACATACACATGCCTGGTTGGGTCTGAACTGTTTGTATTTGTATTTGTATCCATTAATGTATTTCTGTAAATGTGTACAGGTTTAACAAAGGGTTTTAATTAACCACTGATGAAGGCCCCATAGGCCGAAACACGTTTGGTATGTGGTTACAGTTATCAACCTCAGGAAATGCCATTGTGCTATTTTAATGCTTTTAAATAATTTTAACTTTTATATAGCGCTTCTAATAAATGATACTTTCAGTATTTATACAAAGACTTATATATATTTTCTTTTCACCCAACCTTGGGTACCCAGCTTTTGTTTTTAGGTTGGGTTTTATTTCCCTCCTTTTTTTATTCCACTACTGTACTCAGCGGATCTAATCCTATTGCCACTATGGCAAATAGGGACTTCCAAGATTTCAGTTATTCTGAGGCCCACAATTGTGTCCATAATCTTCCTTTCTTTGCTGTCTGTCTTGGTCTACACAAACACTAAAGAGGGCTGTAGGCCTCAATATATGGTTGTTGGATGGCTTGGAGAGTCACATATCATGCAGGCCTCAGCAATCCTGAATAGTAGAAACTGCTTGGATTTGAGATAGAAAAAACTCAGTTCTTTCCCAGTTTCCTGCTGAACATACAAGGGAATGATCTAAGGTCACCAGCTCCAGGCTAGGGAATATCTGGATATTTTTTGGGGTGGAGCCTGTAGAGGGTGGGGTTTGGGGAGAGGAGCAACTTCATTGCCATAGAGTCCAATTGCCAAAGTGGCCATTTTCTCCAGGTGAACTGATCTCTTTTGGCTGGAGATCACTTGTAATAGCAGGAGATCTCCAGCTAGTATCTGGAGGTTGGCAACCCTAGACTGAACTGAGATGATATCCATGCAAAGGACAGCACTGAGCTTTGCCCTTCTGGTATTGGGTCATGGCAGGTGATGCCCATGTCTTGGAAATCTGTTTCCGAAGCTAGTCAGGTGCCTAATTTTAGATGTCTCTTTCATTTTACTTTGCAACAGCGATTACTCTTTGGTACAAGCAGAGCTATAACAGGCTTCCTCCTCTGAGTAATTTGCTTGATTTGTTAAATGTTTGCCACTACATGTGTGGCTGTCCTGCTGCCATATATGATTTCAGTTCTAATTTAGCTCAATTTGCCTATCTCCTCTTATTTATTTATTTTTTGGTCTCTTCCATTTGCTAGGCTGATTTTTGCAGCCTTTCTGTTGTTCATTTGGAAAGCTGCAGATTTGTGTTTGATTTGCTCTTGCACCTGATCATTCAAAGTTCTTCTCAGTGTCGGATCGGTAGGTGATTGCAGTCTCTGAATAATAAATAGAATTTGTCAGCTTAAATAAAAGATGCCATTCTCCATTCTTCGTGTTAGTGGGTTTTGCCCCCTGCGGTACTCGGTGTTCAGTATCAGAATCACAATTGCCAGAATGGGCATGATCCTGAGAAAGCAGGACTGTTTATGTGTCCTGCTGTTTTTAACAGGCAATATTTAAGCAGGCATTGGAACCAATGGATTTTAAAGGATTCAACTGGATTGCATATAAAGGAGAAGGGTATGAGGCTGAAACGCTCACTAAAGTGAGGAGATTTGTCCTAATCATTGAATCATAGAGTTGGAAGGGATCACCAGGGTCATCTAGTCCAACCCCCTGCACAATGCAGGAAATTCACATTTTAAGTACAGTTAAATTAACTTTTAAGTTCTTGATAAAAAAGGAGACTTTTTTGCTAGTGTTTGAGGGTACTGCTTACAAGTTGCAATCAAATTCCAGCATTTCTGAGAATAGGGAAACAAGAGAGCCATCTTCTGTTATGGACAAGATGTTCTCCTTCTCCCCATTAAATTTCTTTTCATACTCTCTGTCCTGCTTTTACATTTTTTTTAAAGAGATCTTGTCTCATGCAGGCAAGGTGATCTGTTTGCAGTCTCCTGACTTTTTCTCCGTATAGTTATACATTTTGCTTTGATTGATGTTCTTATGACTTGTCATTTTCTCTACTTTCTTACTCAAACATGATCTATTTCTTTACTCATTCACTCAACACACAGCTGGTTTCTTATCATGTAACATAATTTTCATTGGTCCATCATATTTTTTTGTCCTCCTTAGGATGTCGGTAAATTTATTGTCCATTTGCCTGAGTGAGACCCTGTATTTAACTTGCATATCCTTTTTAAAAAGATGAACTTGGTTGACCCACCCTTCTCTTTTTACTTCAAGGAAGACTGGCTCTTATTCTGCCTTTCATCTCTCTTTGTTACAACCTAACCCATGCGAGTCTTTCTCCTTGACTTCTTTTATCTGCTGGAATCAAACTATACCAGACATGCCTAAGGGAAATGTATTGCAGCAGCACAGTTTGTAGCGTGGTTACTGAAAGGCAACAAAATCCCATTCTTCAAACAATGTGGAAAAGTTATGTTTTTGCTCTCAATGAAGTGTATTGAGACTGTTATTTTTATGGTTTGTTGAAATCATTTTAATGCACTGTAACATGCCCTGAGCCTGACCTGGTTGGAGAGGGTGGCCTAAAAATCAAACCAACCAACAAATAAATAAAAAAGTGTAGACAACTGCTAAGCAAGTGAGCTTAGAATGTGTTATGTAGTAGTAGTAGT
Organism: Euleptes europaea; assembly: GCF_029931775.1. Classification (NCBI taxonomy): domain Eukaryota; kingdom Metazoa; phylum Chordata; class Lepidosauria; order Squamata; family Sphaerodactylidae; genus Euleptes; species Euleptes europaea. Next base: position 45,703,106 of record NC_079312.1, on the reverse strand, counting down.
AGTAGTAGTAGTAGTAGTAGTAGTAGTAGTAGTAGAAGAAGAAGAAGAAGAAGAAGAAGAAGAAGAAGAAGAAGAAGAAGAAGAAGAAGAAGAAGAAGAAGAAGTTTTTAAATGCCAATTTTCTCTACCTTTTTAAGGAGAATCAAACCGGCTTAAAATCTCCTTCCCTTCCTCTCCCCACAACAGACACCTTGTTAGGTAGGTGGGGCTGAGAGAGTTCAGAGGGAACTGTGACTAACCCAAGGTCACCCAGAAGGCTTCATGTGGAGGAGTGAGGAAACCAACCCGGTTCACCAGATTGGAGTCCGTCACTCATGTGGAGGAGCAGGGAATCAAACCTAGTTCACTAGATTAGAGTCCACTGTTCTTAACAATTACGCTATGCTGGCTATAGTTGTAGTTTTAACAATATACCTTTCTTTGGGATGGGAGTGTGAGTATTGTATGTTATATATTTTGGGGAGGACTATATTGCTTCTTCTTCTTCTTCTTCTTCTTCTTCTTCTTATTATTATTATTATTATTATTATTACTACTCAGATGGGCATAGTACATCACTTCGAGATCCCTTTCAATGATGGCTGAGAAAACCCAGGATCAGATATTGGAGATTTACCCTAACTTCAACAGTTTCCCACGTACAGAACTTTAACCGACTGTTTAAGCTCCTGATTGGTCACCTGAGTTTTCCCTGGCAGTCTTGACCATAGCTATAAGCCAAGCAACTTTCTGCCTACCCAGCTTCTCGCTGTTTTTTGTCGTCCAAGTATTAAATAATCTTATTTACTAGAGAAGACGTTTATTCCCCAGGTTATGATGATTTGGGTGATTAAACTGACTGATATGTATTCAGTGGCACAGAATCAGTTGCAGCTCATCCACTTTGCTCTTGAACAGCCTTATAATGACCAGTATTGGACAGATTACATAGCTTGCTTTTACACTGGCACCATGAGCAACATCTATTTTTTTTAATGATTTTAAGATTAGTTGTGCTCATCTGCAGACATCAAGGACTCACAGATGCTAAATAGCATCTCAACTCAAATCTCTAAAGCATCCCCCCCTTTCTAAAATGTGCCTTTGAAAATAGGGAGATTGTCAGGGACAGCAGTAGGAAGGCGGTCGAATCGTGCACAGGTAATGGTACAAATCAGATCCATTTGAGTTGGCTCAGATGGATTCAAACAGCTCACCAAATACTTGGCTCTCTCCTTGCAACCGGTGATCAGGATGTGAGCTGAACTGACGGTTGATCCAGCATGACATGAAAGAATAGCATCCATTCACTTATGTAAGCACTAGGTTGTCATAGTCTCAGAGGTAAGAGGGTCTGAACAGGCAGTCTGCTCCTCTTTGTCCTGTTCTTCCTTATAATGTCCACTGTTAGCCTTTGAGGATATTCCTGGCTATAACCTTCCATAAGGACTAGAGAGGTTGAAGTATTTTCCATTGCCTTCTAGCTAGAACTAAATTAGTTTCCTGATAGGTTCTTCCCCCTCCAATGCCTGCAGATATGCTCTCCATCTAAAGTTGCCAGGTCCTTCTTCACCACCTGTGGGAGGTTTTTGAGGCGGAGCCTAAGGAGGGTGGGGTTTGGAGAGGGGAGAGACTTCAGTGCCATAGAGTCCACTTGCCAAATTGGCCATTTTATCGTGGTGAACTGATCTCTATTGGCTGAAGACCAGTTGTAATAGCAGGTGATCTCCTGACACCACCTGGAGGCTCTGTCTCTATCTTTTATGCTCTCTATCGCCATCTTTTATAGCAACTCTATCTCCATCTTTTATGCTCTCCCAGTGCTCTCCATATGAATATGTTCATCTGTTTGGTCTTTTTTTTCTAGCTATTGGTCTGTTCTGTAGGTAAAATATGTCTCAGGCATTGGAGAGGTCAGACTGCTTGTCTGTCACTTGACCTAGAAAGAACATTGTGCTTCCAATTAGCATGGCTGTTTTCTCAGAGCCTATTATGATCTAACATTGAGAGACAGTTGGATTGTTCAGATTGCTCAGAAGTGACACAGAACTTTCCCACCGGTATCTTCAGAGCAATTTATTTTATTTATTTTTATGCCTCAGTTCCAAGATTCATGTATGATCAATTGATCATGTAAAATATATAAAACTGTAAAATCAGGCGGGGGCAGTTACAATGAAACAGCTGAACATTCAAACTCTTTGATTTTTGTCCCCCTGTGGAATGCCATGAAGGAAGAACAGCCTCAAATCACAGATGTCATTCCTTGGGGGTGGGGGTGGGGAACAGACAACTGTCCAGTGTTGTTTTTAGGACAAGGGTGGTATTGGGGGAGGGGACTGTAGCTATGTGAACCTCTGGAAGAGCACTAAAGCAGGAGTATCAAACATCAGGCCTGGGGCTTTGGCTCCCTTTCTTATCTGGCCCATGAGCCAACTGAGGGAGCCATCTTCCCAGTCCCAATCTGGCTCTGCAGTTATGTGTTTGAATGTCAGGGCTGACACTGAGTGCTCCAGCAACCTTTGGTCTCGTATGTTGGTGTTTTCTCCTTTAAGTTTCCCAACATCTGAAAGAAAAGAAGCAAAATTTTCCACATGTTGTTCTATAGAGTGAACGGCATGAAGACATATCATTTGCCTAGTTTACCCCTTGCTTTATCCTTTATATGGTTATGCCACCTGGTGAACCCTTGACGGATATTTGGTAAATCCAGAGATGTATTAGAAAGTATCTATTATGTAGGATGTTTTCCTTGATTTTTTTATATTTATAGTGCAATCCTAAGCAGACTTTTACCCTTCTAAACTCCGTGGGTTTCAGAAATGTTAACAATTTCTCAAGAGGAGGGGTTGACAAGGGGAGGAGCTGTGGCTCAGTGGAACAGCCTCTGTTTTGCATGCAGAAGGTCCAAGGTTCAACCCCAGCATTGCCAGTTAAAAGTACCTAGTAGTAGATGATGTAGAAGACCTCTACCTGAGACCCTGGAGAACCACTGCCAGTCTGAGTAGATGATACTGACCTTGATGAACCAATGGCCTAATTCAGTATAAGGCAGGTTCACGTGTGTTAATGTGTGTTTTCAAAAGCCATATAAGGATGGATTGTAACTGGCCAGAATTTATTGTGTGTGTGAATTAAGACGTGAATTTTCTAACATTCCCTCCACTTGTAAAAGTTGATTTGTAGTAATACACCTTGAAAGTATGCCAAGATTCATTTTTTGTAGAATAGACGCTGTATGCCCACATGCATATTTGGTGTAAACCCATACTTGTTATTTTTCACTGGTATGTCTGCACATGGCTTGGCCATATCACTGCTGACACTGAAAATGTATCACTGCTGACACTGAAAACAGGAAGATCATATTGTTAGATTATATAAAATTTAAATGCACCAGCAGTTGGCTGAAGCAAATTTTCATATAAATTAATATTGCTATTGTATTTTAATAAAGCCACAGTGCTTTTGGAATTATGTAGACATCAATCACTTAGCACAATTATTGACTTCATGCATCATCTGGCTCTTTCTCTTGACAAAGTTGTTGTAAATTTCATAAACACCATATATCAAATAGCCATAAAATTCCCTGTGAACTCTTCGTAAACTTTCCCAGGCGCTATTGTTGGAAGAACCCCCCTGAGTCAATGACATCGTAATATGCCACTGTGTAATTAAAACGTTGACATATGCAAAGATTTGTAAAGTAGATAAAAGAGTGTGTGTTGCACACAGAAGTTTAAAAGAGGGGAGCAGATGGCTTTCTACTGGAAGATGTATGGAAAGAGCCAACAAATAACAGGCAGATGGTTTTCGCATGAAGGACAACCAGGGAGAGCTATTAGTTGCTAAACCAAAATGGACTGACGAACTCTGTAAATTTTCAAAGTAAATGCATTTCCACTGGGTCTCCATTCTCAGTGCAAGTTTCTGGCTTAGAAGCAGTTTGTGCATCTCTGAGAGTGCTTTATATAATTGGCTCAAGTTTTATATCCTTTTTTCCAAAGAATACCCAAAGTAGCTTACAAAGAAAATAACATATTAAACCTCAAACCGCTCGTTGCTTAAGAAGGGCATCAATTCAGTACCAATTAAAAACATAACTAATTAAAAGAAAAAAACAGCAATGCCATAGAAAGCTCAAGGGGCAGCAACTAACCCTCAGATAAGGTTGCCAACTCTGGGTTAGAAAACTCTTGGAGATGTGGGGATACAGCCTGGGGAGGGCAGGGTTTGAGGGACCCCAAAGAGGTATAATGCCATAGAGTCCATCCTCCAAAGCAGCTGTTTTATCGAGGGGAACTGATCTCTGTAGCCTGGAGATCAACTGTAATCCCATCCAGGCCCCACCTTGAGATTTGCAACCCTACAAATTGACTGGCAGCTTCTTTGGCACTGAGTCAGGGGTGATGCTTACTCCAGCTATTATATCAGCGCTCATCAAGGGTCTCAGTCCACCCCAGAAACTAGAAAAGGTGGCTGTTAAAAGTTCCCCACACATCTTGCTTTTAGATCCAGAGAACAGAGGTCAAAAGGCCAGGGGAGGAAGTAGCATGGATCAGACTCTTAAAAGGCAACCACTGTTTTGCTAAAATTATGGTTGCCAGGTCGCTTGGATTGGCAGGGGAATAGCCTATTTGGCTTTTTGGGGAGTAGCCTGTTTGACTTTGGGGAGACCCCCAGGTTTTGGCGTTCGGTAAACCCGAAGCCTGAAAATTACCAAAACAGCTAATTTCAGTTTTATTTTCAGTTTGGGTTTATCAATATGTGCAACCCTTCTGGGAGAACTCCAGGCCCCACCTGGAGGTTAGGAACCCTACCTTCCAGACTGAGGCCTTGGGTGAGGCAAGGCAGATAGCAAAGTCTAACCTAGAAGGAAGTGGTGAAGGCAAGAAAAGTAATTCTTCCCTCATATCCCCATATTGGGGGTGTGATGGATCCAACAGGTGAGGTTGCTGAATCTGACCTAGCTACCCCAACCACTGGCAAGAAAACCATAATAATAGTAATAGGGAATAGTTAAATTATTGAATTCAAAGATCTATAATCCAGAAGGTAAAATTAAATTGTCAAAGGTTGTTTGGAATTCTTGCAGCAAGGCCAACAGTGATGGATGGAGCTCAATAATCTGGAGGCAGTATAAGAAAAAGCTTTCCCCCCTCCAAGGTCTCTGCAGCGAACATGTTTTCAGCAGCTATCCACCTCCTGACCTCAGATCCCTGGCTACAGGCTCATGCAGATGTTGTGATGAATAGTGTTGTCAACTCTGACCAGAAATTCCTGGAGATTTGGAGGTAGTGCTCATGGAGGAGGGATTTTGGTAAGGATTTCACCTAGAATGTATGGTATACCATAGAGTCTGCCCTCCACAGCTGCCATTTTCTCCAGAGGAACTGATCTTTGTAGTCTCGAGATAAGATGCAATTCTGGGAGAGCTCCAGGCTATACCTGGAGGTTGGAAACCCTCTATACTGTGCTTGTACTAAATCCAGCAATGTATAACATGTGAGAAGAGAGTATTAATTAACACCTGTGCATGAAAGAGACTTTGAGTTGCCTCCAAACTTTGACAATACCCTGAGTAGATTCTTTGGAAGTGTCTCCAAAGGGTTGTCTTCACTGGCATGGTTTCCAGCATGGGAGTAAACAATAAAGACAAAAAGAGAAACTTAGGGGGCATGGGCATTTAATATGTATTTAACATAGGTGTGCTCCATCATGCCGTTCACAGCTAAGTTGTATGGAAGTTGTTTGTCAGGAGGAATGTAACACAGTATTCTGTAGAAGATATGTTAGTAATGCTGCTAAGCCTTTCTCCTCCATGTTCATCTTCAAACATAACCCATGCCCCCTAAGTTTCTGCTTTTGTCTTTATTGTTTACTCCCATGCTGAAAACCATGCCAGTGAAGCCAACCCATTGGAGACACTTCCAAAGAATCTACTATCCTGCTACAGAAACTCTAAAATATGGCTTTGAAGTCTTTCTACTGAGAGACTGCTTAAATGAATCATGAGATTTCATAACACTGACTCCACATGCATTCTTTGTGTGTGAAGTGCTTTGAGTTTTACTGCAATGACTTGAGAAGAAAATAACAATTGCAGCCTTTTTCTAGATAGACCTTGGTAACTCAGGTATCATTCCTTTTAAGATAATTTCCTGTCACTCACCATCCCCTGAAAAGAAGATACCAGACACCAAAACTTAGGTTGTGTGTGTGTAAAGTGCCCTCAAGTCGCAGCCGACTTATGGCGACCCCTTATGGGGTTTTCAAGGCAAAAGACTAACAGAGGTGGTTTGCCAGTGCCTTCCTCTGCACAGCAACCCTGGTATTCCTTGGTGGTCTCCCATCCAAATACTAACCAGGGCCGACCCTGCTTAGCTTCTGAGATCTGATGAGATCAGGCTAGCCTGGGTTAAACTGTCTTTATTTACTAATAGTGATGTTACTCACTTATTAAACTCTCCCCACCTTTTAGTATAGGTTACCCAATCTACAAGGTTACCTCAAAGTCATGTCATAATTATGGACAACAGGGGACCCACAATCACTTGTGGGATACATGTAATTTACCCCTCACCCATTATTTCTCTTTGCTGACACCCCATAGCCTCTCTCCATTTCCTACTTCCTTCTCTCCTTCACACTCACCAGCCAACCTACCCTTGTTTGCTGCCTTGTCTTCAGCTTTCCCTCTTTCTTCCCTTGGCAGCCTCTACCCAGGAAAACTAGGGCCCAGTTGCACAATGGAGAACCCACAGGGATTTGTGGGGGGAGGGCACCTCATTTCCCCCTGCACCCCCTCTCAACACTATTTCCTCTTACCCTCCTTCTAGAAACCCCCATGTTCTCTCCTTTCTCTGTTTCTTTCTCTCCTTCCCTCCCACCAAAAAACCTCCCATTTATTTTCTCCCATCTTTAAATGTTGATATTTATTTACTTCATTTATATCTTACCTTTCTCCACAATGCGGACCTAGAACAAATCACATATTTCTCCTCTTCTCCATTTTATCCTCACAACAACCCTGTGAGGTTGATTAGGGTGAGAATGTGTGACGGCCCAAAGGTGATAACAATAAGGCCAAGGCTAATGGTGCAAAATAGGTACAAAGATTTTTTATTACTTGGAATAAAAATTCCCTACGCATTTCACCCAAGAGTTCTTCAGGGGTATATATTAAAGTTCTTTCATTAGCAACTTGCTACAGAATTTATGCTCATTTGATATATATCCCACTTTGATATATAGCCCACGTATGTATTATATGTAAATTTTTATGCAATTGACACAAAATGAGAGTTGAATTTTAATGCTAACACCTCAGTTAGTATGGTTTCACTCTGGTAGGTCCCATGGCAGAAATTAGGATTTTGGAATGGAAGACATGTGCTCATGGAATTCCTAGACAAAATGTGCTCACAATAGGGCTACCAGCTCCAGATTGAGAAATTCTTGGACATTTGGGGGTGGAGCTTGGAGAGGGCCAGGTTTGGGGAGGGTCGGGGCCTCAGCACGGTATAATTTCATAAAGTCAACCCTCCAAAGCAACCATTTTGTTCAGTGGAACTAATCTAGTTAGTGTGGAGATCAGTTCCAATTCCAGGAGAACTCCAGGTACCAGATGGAGGCTGGCAACCCTAGCTCCCAAGATGGCCAGAGTATTGCTGGGAAAATAGGTTATGTCCTGCCTGGTTACACAGCCTTGGATTGTGACCAAAATGGCTGTCTCCCTTGTCTTTTCCCTTCTGTAGATTCTCACTCACAGTCAGGCAGAACTGCTAAGCTTTTAATACCTACCTTGAATCATGTTTGATTTTCTGGATGTCAGTTGTTTAAAACAATGCTTTTCAAATTTTCTTCACCATCTGGGCAGCTTCTCCTTGTCTGAATGTAAATGAGATATTAAAATACCATCCAGATGTCTGGATAAAAACCAGCATTAATATATTATACAAATTTCCTACAGATGTGAGGTGTCTTCCCCCCTCCCCCCCAAGAAAGAGTAAAATCACTGCCTGAAAAGGGGGGGAAATATGTACCTCCACATGCACAGAAACTGTCGTGTCATCCAAAGGAGTACTTATAAAACACCTGATTTTTTCTTGCCCTGTAGGGTTGTGGAATCTCCCTCCTTGGAGATGATCAAAAGAAGGTTAGTTTGGCCCCTGAGAAGGATACTGTAGATATTGAATATTCTCGCATGAGAAGGGAGTAGTTGTGAATGTCCTGCATTGTGCAGGGGATTGGGCTAGATGACCCTGGTGGTCCCTTCCAACTCTATAATTCTATGATTCTAAATGTGTCATTCAAATTTTGTAAGATCTGTATCAAAACAGCTTGAGGGAAGAAGCCTTTTGTGTACCACATGGTAGGCCATAAATCTAGGCATTGGGACTTTCCACAATGTTGACTGGCCTAACCCAACAAAATTTAGCTTATCATTGGGTGTCCAGGTCCCGGTGTCAGACTCTGACCCACATCTTCTTCCAACTCCTGCTACTGATGCATTGGGTCATGCCTCCCTCCCTCCCCCAAAACTAATTCCAAAAGAAGGTATCCGCTACTGACACGTCAACATGATGAATGATGACTTTTGTAACTGATGTAGAGTGCCTTAAGTCAATTTGTCTGTTTCCAATGTGACAGACTTAAGTCTGCCTGGCAGCCAGGCCTTCAAACTTGAAATTTCGGTTGCCTAATCCGAAGCTACACGAGGATGTCCTGCAGATATTGTGTTGAGTAATATTTTGTCCAGAGGCCATCTCATTACTTCCTGTGCCCTGACATTGAGCCTGGCATTGACAAAGAACATTATGTGACAAAGGGATTCCATACTCTGGCTCAAACTAAGCCCTGCTTAAGTCTAGTATCGTCTTGGTCGAAGTTAATGTTAAGAAGAAAAGTAATCACTATGTATTACTAAACTGTGACAATACCAACATATTCTCCATCTTTCATCATCTATGCTGTAAGATGTCCTCTGCAGCACCGCATGACATCATTGCCGAGATTCATTTTTTCTCCTTTCTGAAAAGATCCAGCTTACCAATCAGTGTTGATGTTTTGTTTAAAAGCACATTGTGTACAGAATCACTTTCTGCTCAAGTCTCTTAGAGTGAAATCGATATTTGGCGCACAGTAAGTGGCACTTTTATGATAACTCAAATGACAGTCTCCGGAGATAAGGGAAAATTTGCAGTCATTTCTTCTGAACATTCCTTTTTGACATGGCCATTCAAGCGCTACCCACACGACCTCTTCAAACTCTAAAGAAAAACCAAACACCTATTTTACAGAATCGCATCAACAGCTTCTGGACAAACTCGCCGTTTATTTTCCATTTGTAATAGACTGCTCTAAAATTAAGCAATAACCGAAGGTCACTTTGAGTACTTTCACAACTGGCTGGTCACCGTTTTCCCCAGCAAAACTAAAGCCATTCTCCAGTTCATCCAACAGAAGAGTGCTTGAATTCTGTTTCATGATTCAAAGTCAGCTGTACACTTATGTAATGTCACTATGCAGCATGGATGATTGTGCCTGATTTTTTTGCCTGCACCTAATCCTTTAATAGTTCTGTCTATAGTCTAGGCACGAGCAAATTTTCACTATTTAGTTTTATTTATGTTAGATTATATTGTTGCCCATGGTTTTGACTCCCTGCATTTCAGTTTCGGTTTGGAGATCCATTACGATTGTGCACACATACTGAATAGTTTTTTATGCAGCTTTTATACAATGCATATAATTTGTATGTATAATTCATAATGTTGATCTGTGCAGGAATAATCGTATGATGCCATTCTATTGAAACCCAAATCATTTTGAAAAATGTGTACATTGTGGGGGGGGGGGAGGAGGTGCACAGAAACAGAAAATGGCATAAAAATAAAGAATGACTGATTCAGTTACCATAAGGAAGGAGCTGAATTGAAATGGAGATTGTACAGTCAAAACAGTAGAGAGGAGAAATTAAAAATAGCCCTTACTACATTTGGCAGGAACTGAATTCACATCTGAAATTATGTTTGGCACATACACACGCACACAAAACAATTGCAATCTATCACAATTAGTCATCATATCCATGACCAACATGGAAAGGTAAAGTTTCCAAGTGTTACTGAAGCATAAAATGCAAAATTCCTATATTTCCAATTGAAATACGATCCTCTCCCACCATACATTACACAAAGCCTTAGATCTAACAGAGGATTTGGCACACGGAATGGAGAAGGGAATTAGTTACCTCTCCTGCTGCAGACCTGCGACTTCTATGTCATTCCTGGATTTCGGGCTGCAGTGGGAACAAGGAGGCAGGAAAGTCCCATTTTGTAGATATTTAGAAATTTCATGGTTTTGTTTTTCATTGTTTGTGGATTTTATTCTCATTTGTTCAGTTGGTTTTACATTAGGAATGTTTCCTTATTTTTAAAATTATGTCTCATATTAAAGCATGCATAGTTTGCCGCAGCTTTCCACTCTCTCAGTTCATTTACTTCTTTTCACCCATTGTTATCTATGTACATGGACACCTTAATAAAACAATACAAAAAATCTTGATGGAATTAGAAGAAGAGTTGGTTTTTATACCCCACTTTTCTCTACCGAAAGGATTCTCAAAGCAGCTTACAATTGTCTTGCCTTCTCCTCCCCACAACAGGCACCTTGTGAGATAGGTGAGGTGGAGAGAGTTCTGAGGGATCTATGACTAGCCCAAGGTCACCCAGCAGGCTGCATATGGAGGAGCAGGGAATCATACCTGGTTCTCCAGCTACAGTCCCCCGCTCTGTTTTCAAAAAAATGTTTTTTTCAAAAATTGGCTCTTTCATTAGTGGGTTGTTTTATATGGCTTTGTTTCATCATAGTTTCTTTCATTATCACTGTTTTGTTTTCATAATTCTATTTTGTTATTACCCAATGGCTTCAATGGAAGTCCCACCCCTTTTCCTGAGCTTCATGCTTTCCCATCCAAACTGGACAAAACTCAGAGGCATTGTAACACTCCCCCAAAACACCCTTCAAATTTCAGACAGCTAAAATACACCGCCCCCCCCCCTTTGAGACAATGAAAGGCACCCATGTTTTACATTAAAGTCTGGGAGAATTGGAATTTTTCCTATCAAACAGTAACACAGAAAGCACTGCAGCCATTTAGCTTGAAGAACAAGAGCATGAAAAAGAGTGAGACTGACAAGACAAGGACATTTGGTAGCACATGAAAAGTAAGACATCTGGGCAGGCATGCAGCAGTAGGCCCTTGAGGTAGATTTGCTTGGATGGGGGACACTATTTGGAGAGCAGCAAGCAAACTGGGAAACGCAGACTGCAAGGGAAAATATGGCATAGCAGCACAGGCTTTGGGAGGAGACAGGAAGGCAAAGTCCCACCCCAAGTCCTTCAGCATCGATATACTAGTAATCCTAGTGGCTATTGCTTTCAGTCAATCAAGAAATCCCAAAGCCCCTCCTCTAAAGAACTTTATGCTTCCTCTATGCCCTTATTAGTAAAACAAAGGGTTGCAAGGTTCCTCTTCACCACCGGTGGGAGGTTTTTGGGGTGGAGCCTGAGGAGGGCGGGGTTTAAGGAGGGGAGGGACTTCAATGCCATAAGTCCAATTGCCAAAGCACCCATTTTCTCCAGGTGAACTGATCTCCGTCGGCTGGAGATCAGTTATAATAGCAAGTGATCTCCAGCTAGTACCTGGAGGTTGGCAACCCTAGTAAAACATCTACCTTGTAAAAATGCAACCAATAGAGGCAGAGAATGCAATGATGAAAGTAATCAGAACAAAATGTAAATCATGTTGTTTTTCCTTCTTTCATTTTACATTGCTTAGACGGGGGATTTGTTTTGTTTTTGTATTAATTATTGTGATTATGAAATACCCCATTTTTGTAATTATTGTGATTAATAACTAAAGAAACACACAAGTCACTATTTTGCATTTATGTGCATTGGTAAAACAAAAGTAATCTAGATCCAACTGTGAGTACATTTACATAAAAATTGGTTTTCTGCAGAGTTTTACCAAGGTCACCTTGGTAATATCCAGGGCACTGCATCAAATCAAACAAAAACCTTGCAAATGAACCAAAGCAACTAAAACTTACCACAAACTGCTCCTCATAGTGCTCAGTACAAACCTGGGCAACAAAATAGCAATGGAGGTTTCCTAATTCCTCTGTTCCACTTTGAAAATAAAACCAAGGACGTAAGCATGCTCAGATCTTATATGACATTTGGAATGGGGAGAATTTCAGAAGTATGCTTATTTCACATCCCACTGTAGAGGGTGATGTATAATAAAATGGGCACAAGGGTATGTGTTTTTCATGAGATTAGATCCTTTATTGGGGAGAGGGGATGTGAGGGCGATCTGGCTGCGACATCCGTCACCTCATTGATCGCCAGGGTTGATTTGGCTGATCTGGCTGGCTACACGGGTGATGACCCCTACCTCCCTCACCGCTCCATGTGCGTCCCTCCCAAAGCTGCGCGCTCGGTGGAAGAGGATGACCATCCCAGATAGAAGAAGTGTACCGTTCTTCAGTCAAAGGTACATGATATTGTGGAGAGGACTACTGCTAAAGCTAAATAGCAAGATGATCGTCAGGGCCGGCTTCGACACTGCATATGTGGGTGCTTCTTTAAATTTCTCCCCACAAAGGTTTTGATGACATGTGACAGCTTTCACATGGAAGAATCTCAAGCAGGCTTCAGTGCGGTTGCTATAACATGCAAAATGGTCGTAACTGATACGATTTTTATTTGATAAAAACAGTACACAGAGAAACGGATGGGGAAAGTATGATCAAACTGAGAGTAGCGGCAGCTTGCCAGGTGGCTTGGCATACATGGCTGGATACTGCACTCCTGCAATCATTCACCTGCTGGATTTTCTTGTGCAGATAGGAACTTCCAGCAGGTAAATGATTACTGTAACACCATTTCCAACGATGTGTGGCTCCTACCCCAAACTCTTCGTACAGAACAATATGCAGGGCCTTGGGAAACATGGGATATTAGAACCTATACGATTATGCATATGTAACCCATGCCGTTTTCATGTTTGCATTTTATTTCCATTGGAAAGTTTGGACTTTAGGGCCTATGGAGCAGGAGCTCACTGGGCATGGGCAGTTGGTAAGTTTGCTTATATGTTACTAACTGCAAGAGCCCCTCACCCCCACCTCCAGTCAGTCTGGCCCGCAGCAGGAGAGGAAGGCCCAGAGCTTCACTGAGGGAAGTGATAATTTCCTTACAGGTTTGTGGTGGGCCCAATGTGGTGGGTTGCCAACCTCCTGCTATTACAACTGATCTCCACCCAATAGAAATCAGTCCCCCTGGAGAAAATGGCCACTTTGGCTATTGGACTCTATGGCACTGAAGTCCTTCCCCTCCCCAAATCCCACCTTCCTCAGGGTTCGCCCCAAAATCTCCCGCCAATGGGGCAGAGGGATCTGGAAACCCTGCCAATGAGGGAGAAATGGCGTATTAGAATTTCCATTTTAGGAGTTGCTATAATGAAAGGGTTCATCAGGCTGTTGGTTAGGTTGTAGTTCAAGATATGGTTGACAACTATTTCCCCTGAGTCAGTCTGGCCTACAGCATAGGGTTGCCAGGTCCCTCTATGCCACCAGTGGGAGCTTCCTAGGGGCAGGGCTGGGGGCGGCGATCTGCATGCACAGTGTGCACGTGGCATGATAATGTCACTTCCAGATTACCCAGAAGCACTGGCATTGTGCAGGATGCTCAAGCACATTCCTCCAAAAACTCTGTGGCAACCATAGTTGTGATGCCAGTGCTTCAGGGGTAAACCTGAAAGTGACGTCATAGTGCTACACTCGCACAGATTGCCACAGCCCTCAGCTGGCCTGCTTCCACCCCCCCACCCTGGCCAGCTGAGAGGTGGCAGGCAGCCTGGTTAATTGGTGGGCAATTGCCTGCCATAACTGGGCATATGGGAACTCTACTGCAGCAGTAGGGGGAGGCCCAGAGCTCCTTAATTGTCCAGGCTGAAGAAAGATCTGCAGCAGCAGCAGGAGTAGGGTTGCCAGGTCCCTCTTTGCCACTGGTGGGAGGTTTTTGGGGCAGAGCCTGAGGAGGGCGGGGTTTGGAGAGGAGAGGGACTTCAATGCCAAAGAGTCCAACTGCCAAAGCGGACATTTTCTCCAGGTGAACTGATCTCTATCGGCTGGAGGTCAGTTGTAATAGCAGGAGATCTCTAGCCACTCCCTGGAGGTTGGCAACCCTAAGCAGGAGCCACAGAAGAGCAGATGGGGGAGAAGCAGCACTGCACATCTAGTTAACATTTTGGACTTTCTTTTTCTTCTTTGTATTACTGGGCACTGTTTGTTATTTGCCATTGTTCTTAGTGCCCTTCATGACGGGCAGTGAAGATGCTGTCTCCTTCAGTTGTGCTATGTTCATTGTCATTATGATTTAGTTTTACTTCTAGTTGTAAAGTTGTTATGCTATGTTAAATGTTTGTTACCTTGAACTTTGTTTTCCTGTTTGAAGACATTTCATATTTGTTTACAAAGCCACAAGGGTGCTGTCGTTTTATTAATTTTGAACCTTCTCCTCCAACTTTCCAGTAGGTATCTATGTAGCCATGAGTCTGTAGTGTCACACATACAGAGAACTTCAATCAGTCATGAAGTAACACAATTATTATGTGATCCAGTACTGCTATTGAGTAGTAGCAGTTCCCAATATGCCTGCCTATAAGGTTAGCCACACTTGGAGTACAGTGAAGATGGATTATTTTTATTGTACTCCTGTCCTTCTTTGTCCAGTCCCAAGACGAGGTCTTCAGTATGCCTTTTGTGTTAACAAACAAACAACCCACCACCACAACAAAATGCCTTTGTTGTGCAATAATAATCAATTTGTAAAAATGATATCAAAACAAATTTATAATCCAGCACAAACAAAACTGGTTTGCAACAGTATTAGATAATAAAGGACAGTTACACAGGATTCTTCATATTCCAGAAGTTTTAAGGTGGTTCAGTGCAATATCTGAAACCAAAAGCTGTGTAATGCCCACCTATAGCCTGATGCAGAGTTCTGGTGAACGCATTACCCAGAGTCTAGTGCAAGTGGAAGAAAGCTATAGAATCCAAGCCATCGATCGCTCAAATACTCTTTTACATTATTACTGTATGGCTGTTTGCATGGACACATGAAGCTGCCTTATACTGAATCTGACCCATGGTCCATCGAAGTCAGCATTGTCTCCTCAGACTGGCAGCGGCTCTGCAGGGTCTCAGGCTGAGGTCTTACTCATGACCTACTTGCCTAGTCCCTTTAACTGGAGATGCCAGGGATTGAACCTGGGACCTTCTGCATAGGTCTGTTGGGAAAAAAAATTCGGTATAGTTCAGATTCGGCCGAATTCAGCCTGTCTGGATTCTGGATATGCCGATGTCCGAATTCCCCCACTTTGGGTCCATGCAATTCTGCACGAATTCAAAGTTTGGGGAAAAAAATTCGGCGGAATAAAGCCATTAAAAACACAACCGCGCCTTTCCGTGGCTCCGGGGGGCATTTTGGGGGGTAGAGGTCCCAAACTTTCAGCGGAGCTTCAAAGGACCCTTCTTGCAAGACCCCCCAAGTTTTGTAAAGATTGGGTCAGGGGGGGCTGAGATATGGGCCCCGAAAGGGGTCCCCCCACCCTTAATGTGCATCTCTGAGCAGAGCTTGCCGCCCACGCACAAAGCTCCCAGCCCCGACAAACAGCTGAGCTGTGGGGAGCAAGGGCGGGGCAGGTGCGAAGAAGTTTGCACAGCAACTGCAAAGCAACACAACCATGCAAAGCAACACGTTTGCAACCATGCAAAGCAACACCTGACACCTGGGAGTTTGCAAACCATGGAAAGGGACAGAGGCAGCTAGCTATGCATAATGAGCAGGAGGGGGTGGAATTTCCCCTTTTGCATTGGACTCGAGTCGGGACCAGGCAAATGCATTCTTTAAGTCACCATTTGAAAACCAGTTTTGAGCAAGCATCAAAATAGACCTAACCGATCTTATAAATGAGGGAAAACCTGAGGACATACAACTGAAGCCCCCCCCTCAAACCAGGGAGAGAGAGAGACTCGAGGGGGCACACACACCCCAGGCAGAATGGGCGAAAGCCCCCTTTGGCTTTCCCCCCCACAGAAACTGCTCCCTCCCCACACACACACACAGACGCTGCTTCCCCCCACACACACACACAGGAGAAAAAAATATAGATTAAAGCCCCCAAAGGGGTCTTACTGTGGCTGTCTTCTGTTCCATCAGGAGGGGCTGGGAGGACTGGGTAATCCAATACGATTCTATTTAAGCATGGGAGGTTTTGCCTTGGATTTGCCGCTCTGGAGATGCATACAGGATCGGGTGATCCATTCATCCCAATAGGGGAAAGGGGAAAGCCCATATCTCAGGACCCCCTGACCCAATGTTTACAAAACTTGGGGGGTCTCTTAAGAAGGCTTGTCTGAAGCGATGCTGAATGCTTGGGGGCTGCACCCCCAAAAATGCATCTCCTGCAGCCATGGAAAGAGAAAAGGGGGGAGCCCATATTTCTGCCCCCACTGAACCCATCTTTACAAAACTTGGGGGTCCCTTAAGAAGGCTCGTCTGAAGCTATGCTGAAAGTTTGGGGGCTGCACCCCCCAAAAAGCGCCCCCTGCAGCCACGGAAATGGAAAAGGGGGAGGGAAAAGGGGTGGAGCCCATATCTCGGGACCCCCTGACCCAATGTTTACAAAAGTTGGGGGTCTCTTAAGAAGGCTCGTCTGAAGCTCCACTGAAAGTTTGGGGTCTCTACCCCCAAAAATGCGCCCCCTGAAGCCACGGAAAGTAGCGAATGTGCACACGCACCCCCCATGAGGATTTCTCTCTCTTTCTCTCCCCGGCCGGGCCACGCAGCAGCTGATTCCTCCAGTACTCAATCCTGACTGATTGGCCAGAAGAAGACCCAGCTTGGCCACTGATTGGCCGGGGGAGAATGCTGCTTACTGACGGTTATGCTGCTGTGCCCCAAATTTGCCGAATTTATTCGTGAACTCCCGAACTCGCTGAATCCGACTCCCCCGTTTTCCCGCCATTTTTGAGTTTGGTTCATCCTGAACTAAAAACCACCGAATCAGGGGAAATTCGGCTGTTTTTCAGTTCGGGCTGAACCGAATCGACAGCCCTACTTCTGCATGCCAAGCAGAGACTCTACCACTGAGCCACAGCCCCTCTACTTCTCTACTTTTGTATATTTCAGCTTTTAAGCACAGTAACTTTGAAAAGGTTTTCCACTAAACGCAAGAGCGATCCCTCCTGTTAAAAAATAATAATGCATGCAGATACCTTTTCCAATTGCATTTATGTTCCTATTGCCAAACACCTTTGGCCAGCACAAAGAGCCAGCATGGTATAGTGGTTAAGAGTGGTGGACTGGAGAACCATGTTTGATTCCCCACACCTCCACATGAGCAGCGGACTCTAATCTGGAGAACCACATTTGATTCCCCACTCCTCCACATGAAGCCAGCTGGGTGACCTTGAGCCAGTCACACTTCTCTCCAAACTATCTCTGCGCCACCTACCTCACAAGGTGTCTGTTGTGGGGAGAGGAAGGGAAGGAGATTGCAAGCTGGTATGATTCTCCTTAAAAGGTAGAGAAAGTAGGCATATCAAAAACTTCTACTCCTCTTCCCCCTCCCCCCTCCTCCTCCTTCTTCCTTCTTCCTAAGAGGAGGCCACACCAGGGAGATGGCTGAAGAGATGGTGTATGTGTGGAATGGTGGGGGGGGGGGAGAGAGAAAAAACTTCCACGGTGTTATAAAAACTTTTGAGTTGATGCATTTAAAGTTAATTTAATTTGGGCCATATGGTACATTAACTAGAATGAGGCTTCGGTGCACAAAGGCATTTCTAAACCAGTAGTCGTCTACCCACAGTTGACAGGAAAACAAATTTCAGGAAAAGGACAGCACTACTGGGAGAAGAGGGTGTCGTATGGTGGGGGGAGGCGTATGGAGTTTTTAGTGGAGGGTTGAAAAGGAGCTGCTTATAGAATCCGACATGATGGCGAAGCGGCTGCAAATGCCAGGGAACCAAAGTGTGCTCGCACAGGCATGAACGGTGATTTCAGCTGAGCACAATCAGTCTAATCAATGGGAAAAGAGTTCATAGGGTTTGCCCTAAGTACACTCCAAAGCACAGTGGGACTATTTCAAAGTAAATCTACTAAGTAAATGGTCCAGCAATGTTTGTCTCTAAATTAGCATGAAATGCCTTTAATGAGACCTGAAACTGAATCAATGCTGCTGCAGATGCCTTTTCAAAGGGGGAACCCTGGGCTGATTTGAGCAAATATTGAGGCAATTTCGTCTCCTGCCGGGGGGGGGGAATCATGTGATGATCTATTCCATTAAACAGTTAAATTGTGGAACTCCCTGTCCCAGCATGTGGCAATGGCCGCCAACTTGGAAGGCTTTAAGAGGGGAGTGGGCGTGTTCATGGAGGATAGGGCTATCCATGGCTACTAGTCAAAATGAATACTAGTCATGATGCATAGTATTCTCTCCAGGATCAGAGGAGCATGCCGCATATATTAGTTGCTGTGGAACACAGGCAGGATGGTGCTGCGGCAGTTGTCTTGTTTGTGGGCTTCCTAGAGGCACCTGGTTGGCCACTGTGTGAACAGACTGCTGGACTTGATGGGCCTTGGTCTGATCCAGCATGGCCTTTCTTATGCTTATTTCAAACACAGAAAAGTTAATGCCTTTATGTAGGAGCAGTGAGTTCTTTGGACTTTGTTCGCCAAAATAAGCCCAGGAAAGGCTGCAGTAAAGAAAGCAAAGTGAATTATAAACTGGTTCACAGACACTTCCCCTGCCCCAACACAGGCATTGTTTTCCATATCAGGAATTTTTTTTAAGTGAGAACTGGTTTTTAAAGACTAGCAATGGGATGGCCACAACCAGGCTTGGAACCTGTTCAAAATTCACCAGTGGTGTCATTACTAGCATGTAGAGTCAACATTTCAAAAAGATTTTTAAAAAACAAAAACAGAGAGGGGAAGTTTCTTCTAAACATTTCTAAGGGTCACCACTGTTGGCATTTGAGCCAAATGCTAGTTGAACTATGGTACCTTCTGAAAACACTGCTGTCGTACTCCAGGCACAGCTCGGTGTTCATAACTGTCCATCCCATTTTTTTCAACGTGTTCTTTTCTTTCTCTTTCAGTTCCATTTAGACAGCACAGGTTGAGTGTTGATTGCCCAAAAGCCTAGTTTTGCCGAAGAGGGCGAGTCAGAAATCGAAGAAATAAGTAAATAAAATGCATAAAACTACTGAGTAACTTTTCTTGAACTGCAGCCATGATTCATCTTTTCAAATGGTGGCAGGTGTGCTGTTCCAATCATGGATTTAAAAAAAAGTTTCTGACTTGTGGATGAGAAATACTCATGAATTCGAATGTCATGCAGATAGTTGAATGTTCTGTCATGGCAATGATTCTCATATATCAGACTAGTGTTCAAAAGACAGGTGCTCAACCACCTCTAACTACTAAAGTTGATATGCTTGGTATCACAATAGTGTGACTCACAGTGCAAGTTGGGTCCAGTTGTGTAGGTCACAAGCAATACAAAATTCCCTTTCTGCCACTTCTCTGACTTAACATTCTTCCTCAAAACCTGCCTTTATCATGAAGTTTTTGGCACAACCGTTTAGTCCTTCCCCCTACTAAAACGAAGCAAATATTACTGGAATGAACATATACTCCTCCTGTCTATCTCTCTTTTATGTGAAATTTTAGATTGAAGGTTCCTTGAGGCTGGGACCTGTCTTCTTGTTCTCTGTAAAAAAATAATAATGGTAGCATATAACTAATCATGCATTAGGGCTGTTGATTCGGTTCGTCCCAAACCGAAAAACTGCTGAATTTCCCCCAATTCGGCAGTTTCCGGTTCGGGATGAACCGAATTAAAAAAAGGTGGGAAACAGGGGGACTCGAATTCCCCGACTTCGGGGTGTTTGGGGAATAAATTCAGCAAATTCGGGGTTCAGCTCCCCCCCCCGAGCGCCTTCATGGGGCTTCCCTGAAGCCAGGTGGGGGGCCCTTTAAACAGATCTGAGCCTCCCAGCTGGGAGGCGCAGATCTGTTTAAAGAGCCCCCCGCACGCCTTCAGGGGGCTTTCCTGAAGGCGCGTGGGGGGCCTTTAAACAGATCTATGCCTTTTGGCCAGGAGCTCCCAGCTGGGAGGCGCAGATCTGTTTAAAGGGCCCCCCTTCGGCTTCTGGGAAGCCCCCTGAAGGCCCACGCCCCCCCCCGAATTTTCCCCCGAACTCTGGATCACGCCCGAATTTCGGGAATCCGAATCGGTGGAGTTCGGACTTCAGCACGGCCCAAATTTAAAAGGGCCGAATTTTGCCGAAGCCAAACTTTACCGAATTTTTTTTCAACAGCCCTATCATGCATGTAATGATAACTGATGACAGTTACTTTGCCAATTCTAATAGCTAGTCAGCACAGCATTAGATATATGTTCCTTACATATAATCTCAAATGCCAGATTCTTGGTGGTCTTAGGTCACTTTTCTGTAGATTCAACAATCTTTTTTAATGCTCAACATCTCCTTGTAACCCCCATTTGGCAAAGAACAAAACTGTCAAGTTTAATAGTAGTCAGTGTTTGACCTGAATAAACAGACTGGAATTCTAATGACAAGTCAGAATTAGTCATATCCTAGCTAGGATAGAAATAGTTGCTGTTTTGGCCAGTTATTTTGCAGGGGTAGTTTGTGGATTATTTGTGGCTCACCATGAGGACAATGTGTTCTCTTAGGAAAAGCATAAGAAGATAACTAGCTCTTTTTCATAATGATCTTCGTATTTCCTGAATGAAGGTACATATTGCATTTATATATGTTTATGAATTCAGAGATGCATTTGCCAGAAGGACTACTAGGTGACCCTGTGTTTGGACTGGCATAAGAGGAGGAACTATTCTCTCTAGGACCCAGGGGCTGCATTATCATGGTCCCTTCGCCCTGCCAGCCCTTATCCTGAGCAATGCTGAATCTAGGTAGTCCGTGCATGTGGGAAACTCACAGGGATTTTGTGTCCAGTGGATGTTGAGTGAATTGTGAGTAGTGTCCTTCCCGGTCACTTAAACTAAAACTTGAAAAGATATAGGCCCATAATTTAGTAATGTTGCCAGGCCCTCCCTGGCCACCGGCGGGGGATAAGGGGGTAGGGTTGCCAGCTCCAGGTTGCAAAATTCCTGGAGATTTGGGGGTGGGGCCTGGGAAAAAGAGGGACGTCAGTGGGGTAAAATGCCATAGTCCACTCTCCAAAGCATCCATTTTCTCCAGGAGAACTGGTCTCTGCAGTCTGGAAATGAGCTGTAATTCCGGAGGATCCCCAGGTCCCACCTGGAGGCTGGCATCCCTAGTCCATAACATTATAGCAAACATGTTATCGGGTACTATTAATGAACTGTTTCCCCACCCCCACCCAGCCATTTAGAATAAGAGCCCTTTTAAAAGCACAGAGCCATTTAATTTACAGCCTGTCTTTATCTCTTTGAGATAAAGAACTGAACAATTCTTGTCATGCTAAAAATGTTGTGGGGCTGGTGGGATTCTTTCCAATGGGAGAAGAGTACATATTTTTGAGTGATTTATTTCTAAATGAAATTTGGATTAATCATGCTGTGCTTAGTTTATTTACTGAACCCTTTTTTGTGTTTTTAGGTAACTGCCTTTGCAAAAGGGAAGGGGGGGAGAGAAAAGGGAAGAGAGACACATGCAAACAAAGGCAGGGATGGCAAACAATAACATATACAGGTGCAAGCAAAAGTTATAGTGGACACGATGAGCCACAAGATAACTTTTTAATGAGGAAGATGGAGATTATGTGGATACTTATCAATGCATACTGAATGACGTCTCGGGGAGATCTTGGGGAGAATTTATTATCTTAGGGAATGATCTCTTGGGGAGAATGTATTATTATTCTGTGTGCTTTCTTGTGTGATAATGACAGAGATCCTAAGAACATTTTCCTGAGGGTAAGCATCACTGAATAAAATGGGACTTACTTCTGAGTTGTGATACATAGGATTACTCCCTATGACTGTGCATGAGAGGTTCTAGGGCAGGAGTGTCAAACATATGGCCCACTGGCCAGATCCAGCCCCTTGAGACTCCTGTCTGCCCACAAGCCAGCCGAGGCAGCCACACACTCCACCCCCACTCCCAATCTGGGCTGGCGAGGCATGGCCCGGCCCAACCAAGTGACATTTATGTCATATCTGGCCCTCATAATAAATGAGTGCAACACCCCTATTACAGTTGTAATAGCAGGAGATCTCCAGCCACCCCCTGGAGGCTTGCCACCCTAGCTCAGCCCCTGCTTCAGCCTCTGCAAATCCACCTAACTACCTTGTTGAATGGATGCATATTGAGTTTATGAACTGGTATCTGACAGGAATAAATACAACTGGTTATTCTCCCCCATCCCCCATTTGACAATCTTGTTCTTTTCATAGCACATTTTTCCTTCAAACATTGCAGAAACAATTGACTTGTTATGTTTGAAAATGTCAGCAATTAAATGGCTCTGCTGTGGGTAAATTTTGAAAGGAAATGGTTCTCAGCATTTACTCTTGAAAGGTGTGTTTTGAGTTCATACTCAAAGGCACGGTATTGAGTTCATACATATATAAAAAATTATGTCTGAGACTTTTTTTTTTTTTGAAGAAGCAGCAGTGGAATTCTTTCCGTCTGGGTTTAGATCACCTCTTCAAAAAAGATCACTGCATTTATATATGAAGACCTCTAACAGACCTGCAAAATCAATGCAAGATTGGAGTCTGTATGCCTTCTTCCTTATGATCATGAGTGCAGTTTATGGGGAGATAAATATATCCTCAAATACACCTCCTTTGTGGAAGACAGCAACAGGGAATGTTGCAAGGATAACTTTGTTTGTTTCTGTTTTAGAGCTTGTGCAGATGCTGCCACAGCTGGCTAACCCCTATTAAATAACCCTTCATTCAAGTGGTTTACTTATAGAAGCAGCATAAAGCCTAAAGATCACAGTAGCTTTTTTCAATAGTAGAAACATTGCCAAGGGAGTTCTGCAGCCTTAGCACTATGACAGAGAAAGCCAAGGAGGAGGGGGAGGGGGAGGAGGGGGAGAAGGAGTGGGGAAACCAACCCAATTCACCAGATTAGCATCCACCACTCATGTGGAGGCGTAGGGAATCAAACCTGGTTCTCCAGATTAGAGTCCACCGCTCCAAACCACCACTCTTAACCACTACACCACACTGGCTGTCATATGTGCCTTATGCTCACCCACCTTGCCTATGACAGCGGGGGCACACCGAACAGGACCACTGAAGATGACATTGACCTGCAAGCAGGTTCAGATGTGAGAAGGTGACCTCCAATTTTTGACTGTGTAGGGTCTTGGCGGTAATAATAATAATGAGCATTTCAAGTTTAAATTGAAACAGTAAGAAAGAAGCAGCGAATCATTTGAAATGTAACAGCTGAACCAGTTCTTAGTTACTTTTGGAGAGCTCTAGACTCTGTAAATCATGGCTTTATGAGATGTTCTGTGACAGAGTTTGAGAACTTCTGGCCTGTATGACTGTGTTTCGTTGATCAAATGTTACTGTTCATTGAATGCCATCTGGACCTGGGATGTAATTCCAGACAAAACAGGAACATTAACTTTCAGAGTAAATTTTTTCCAGGTAGAAAGTTTGTAATCTACATAAAATATGTGCACTGAATTAGGAACCAATAAAAATTACTGGAAGGGTCCTTTTCATCCCAAGTAAAATTCCTTATGGGCCTCTTCAAAGTCAAGGGGTCTCTGTTTCATAGAACTTAAATGAACTTTGAAATGGACCATGAAAACATTTATTTTAAGCAATATCTATCATACTTTATAAGAGCTAGTTCCCAGTATTCTAACTTTCATGATTGGCGCTATTATAGCAAGGAAATGGAAGGAGGGTAATCAATTTTCAGAAGAAGCAGGAGATACATTTCTGATGTTTCCTTCTAGTCAGAGAACTCAGGTTTTGTTTTGCTTTTTGTTTTTGGAAGTTGTGAATGTTTGTCAAAGGAAAAGGTTTGGGATTGAGGTTCTGAGTAAAAAAAAGTCTTAACATTGCTTTAATAAGCTGTTAAACTGTTGCTCTTTTCAGGCATACAGATTTGAACCTTCCCCCCTCTTCTGTGGTGAGGAAGCACCTTCTTTGAGGTCCTATGGTTACTTAACAGAGTCCTCAGGAGTTCTGTTTGAATGCAGCTGAGAAAACTTCAGCCAACTCTTCTGAGCCTGTCAAAGGCATTCTGAGGTAACATTCGCCATAATTGTAAGAATACGGGCCGCCTAAACTCCCGGACTGGACATGGCAACCCAATATGCAGGCACACGACTACTGTTCTAGCTGCACGCACGCCCCACACACTACTGGGACGGTCACTGAGCGCTCCGTTGAAACTCCGTTGACATGGCCTCTCCTGTGTGCTCCGTGCAGCCGGCAGCTAGGAAACAGAAACAAGGGCAACCTCCAGTGAACCTGAGAGACTCCATGTTCCTGTGCAAACTCTGTTCCAGCCACAGCCATGCCATGGAAAGCAGACAGTCACATAGTCAGTGCCAACACCCCCCTTTCCCATTGCAACATCAGCAGCTTACTGGGCAATCAGCAGCGATCCTGTTATCAGCGATGAGTCGTTCCTCCAGCTATGCAGCAGCGATCCCCAGACGTTTGCGGAGATCACTCCTTTTGTTTAAGAACGTTAATCACCTCAGCAGAGATCTCCCAGTTTCTCCCGGGTTGCAAAAGCCATTAGAATCAGAATAGATTTCCAAATTCTCACTACCCCACCCTGGCAGCCAAAATTCTCACTACCCCACCCCGGTCACCTTTTGTCACCTGGGAACCTAGGAGGGGTAAATCCCCCTCTCCCTGCCCCCAGAAAAACAGTGCCCCCAGCCCATAATGTTATCGTAGGTCTTGTCTGGCATACTCGCTGTTACTCTGTTGGTCTGGTTTTTGCGCAGCCTGACCACGCTCCCTCCCGCCTAGCTGGGCAAGTCTACAGGAACCCCTTGCCCCTGCCTTGGCTCTTATTTTCTGCTATCTTAGTCTATGGGAACTTGGACATCTCCTCTTCAAGAACGGCAAATATTACCCCACCAATGATCCCTGCCAAATGGGCATCTGTCTGTATTCTACTACCTTTTGAATTCTTAGCACCACCGAATGAAAGAAACAACATAAACTCTCTTAATTTGGAAATCCCTTGTCTGTCTTTACTCTTAAGGTCACAGTTAATGGGCTCTGGTATAGTTGGCTGATCTCGCTTTATAAATATTAAAGTTACCGATCTGCTCAGCTAATTCCCCAATTGAAGAGCATTTCGGGTAACAAAATATTATTATATAACAATTCCTTGGTTAGTGCCCCTGAAAGAACCCAACCAGCAGAGGACCATAACAATATCCCAAGTCACAAAAGAAGGAAGTATCAGAGCTTACATAATTTTATCTCACCCTGTATTTCTTTATGTCATGGTTCTTTGACACCTGCTCCTGCTCCTTAAAAAAAACCCACAAAAAACCTGTAGGTGCTGGGGACTGAATCTGAGACTTTTTGTATACCAAGCAGATGTTCTACCACTGAGCCATGGCCCCTTCCCATTCTCATGTCCTCCATTTTATTCTTGTAACAACCCTGTGAGTTAGGTGTGGCAGAGCGTCTATAACTGGCCCAAGGTCACCCAGCAACCTTCCTGGGCAGACAGGGGATTCAAACCTGGGTCCCCATGATAATAGACTGTCACTCTAACCACTAAACTACACTGGCTCTGATAGCTCAGGGAAGATGCCCCTTATTTTGTAAAGGAGGAGATATTTTCTATCTTTCTCGTCTGTGCTGTCTTCATTTTCCTGGCTTCTTCTTAGCAAACCTTTGCTTCCATTGCAATTACCAGCCAGATGTTCTGGAGCAAATCTGGACCAGAATGTTCCAATTCCCTTCATTTTTAGCACTTTAACTCCCACAATCATCCTGCAATTGGTGACCAATTTTGAGACTCCTTCCTTTAATACAGATGACAGACACACAGATACTTTTGTTATTACAAATGAGGCTCTCAGTAACTATAGCTCCTCATAGCTAGCAAATGGGCAAAATTTTCACTTGTCTTTGATTATTGATTGTGCCCCCACCCCATCCTCAGAGTATTCTTGTGTGTTCAGTGACCTATTTACAAAAGTGAATATGCAGTTTTCCTAATTTAGAAGATTTATTTTAGATTTGGTATTAATGGTCTAAATCCCCATTTTAATGTTTCACATAAATGTATAATAAGCATGCACATTCTCCTCAGTTAAAAAGGCATTGAAGACTACTGTGGGATTGTGGAGATGTGTCTTCACTGCCTGTGGTTCTTCAAAGTGCTTGCTAGTTTAGTATTATCTACAGCTCTTTTGGGGAGTAAAGGCAGCATGGTACAGCCTGATCTCATCAGATCTTGGAATCCAGGCAAGATTGGTACTTGGAAGGGAGACCACCAAGGGATGTTCTGCAGAGGAAGACAATGGAAAACCACCTCTGCTTATCAATTGTCTTGAAAGCTCCTTGCTGGGGCCGCCATAAATTGGTTGCAACTTGACAGCACTTAGGTATGTACAAAGAGCTCTTTCAGATATTTTGTTCCCTTTTTAGCAGTGCTTTTTATTTACTGAAATGCTCTTGCTCAAAGTGCCAGGGTTGTAGTGCCCACTTATACCACACCTTGTAGCATGCTGGGCTGCTCAATCATGTCTCGCTGAAACACATCTGCCTTCCACCTACCGCCTTGTGTTGTGGGGCAGTGCTGCTCACTTATCTCCATTAACCATACAATCCTGAAGGGGGGGTAGAGCCCCACAGGCACCTATGCCAGTGTCTGTGCTACTTGTGCCCTGAAAACTGTCATGGACACCAGCGTAGGACACTCACGCCGACCCCCCTGGATGCCGGCGGCAGCGTGGTACTCTGGCACTTGTGCCAGCCTCCTGCTGATGTTGTCCCAGCGTATCTCCCTGTGTCAGCATCCTGGGAGACATTCCCAGACATTCCTGGGCGTGGAGCCGCCTTCAGGCAGCTTCCTAACCCCTTTTGGCCCAGGAATGCCCTTTTGCGCTTTGGCATTGCTATGCCAGCGATTTTGCTGGCATAGCCCTGATAGGCGCTATGGGGGATTTTTGAGAATTCTCTATTTTTGTTGTTTTCATTTATTGCTTTTGTGGCCAGAAATCCTCTGAGGAGGCGGCGCAACTGTGCTGCTCCTGGCTGCCGCGTATCCATGCCCCCCCCCCCCCAAGAATGGGCTGCCGAAGCATTTATGCTGATCACCTTCCAGATGGGTAGGCTGAGAAAGCAATGCCTTTTCACATAAAAGTATATATTGGCTGGCTTATGCAACAAGTCACAGCTTTCTTTCTTAAGCTCCAGGATAACTAATGGAAAACCTGTTGTTACTTTTGGGATGTTTTCCAACAGCCGTGAAGGTGCGATTTTTCCTCCCTTCACTTTGGAAAGCAAAAATAGCAAATAGGCCCCAAACCTAATGAATCTAGTCCTGTCAGCTCTCCAGGCTGACATATTTGTTAAAATTACTATGCATAAATGAACATGTTTGGTATCATTAAACATAACACGTGGGACTGGAGAGCTTTCAGGAATCAAGGCAGCTGTGACAGGTGCATAAGAGTGTGTGGGAAGAAAAGAGCTATGCTAACAACAGGAGAAGTTTCAGAGCTGAAATGGAAGATACGGAAAACTACCCTGAACAATCCATAGACTTTGCAGTAAACAATTGGGTTGGCAAGTCTACTTTTAAAAAATCTAGCCTGGGAAGCGGAGAATAGTTTTCATTGTCCTTGTTATTAAAAAAGACCTTGGGTTTTGGAAGCAAGGGTCGCTTGAATTAAATATGACATAGCTACTGCTATTTCCTCTCTAAGCGACATCTTAAGCAGGCACTGACCATTTCTTAATGGTTTCCGGTATCAAATGAACACTTTTTATAAATATGAAAAAGCACTTAATGTGAACCCTTGTTCTACTTAGAGTAAACCCCAGACGGTGTACCTGAATAACAAAGCAATCATTAACGTCTTCCTGGAAGCGCTCCACACCACTTTCAAACAAGCAGGTTGATCATTACCATCCTCTTCAAGCCGAGTGCTAAGGACTCCAGGGGTGCCTCCGCTGCACATTGCTTGTTCTGCATGCTTATTTTTTCAGGGAACAGGGAAGCAATTGAGCCTCATGCTATTGGCACCACATCATCACTCATCTTCTGCTTCAGCTGCAAAATGGGCATCTGGGGGTTTCAGCTTTAATTTGAGTTTTATGAAGTTCAGGGCTACCGCCGAGCATGTCATTTGGCATGCTTTCCCTCTGACTGTGTCACACACACCCCTCTTGAGATAGGCACAAGCCACATTTTTGTGTCAGCAAAATGTACTGTTGTCAGAAATCTGGATGTTTGCAAGACGACTACCAAGAAATCTCCCTTTTGCCTGTAATTGGAATTGGCATTTTTGCCAGTTAGGACTCCCCCCCCCCCCACCCTTACACTGGGAAAATAGAAGCCCAAGTCTGTTGTCAATGTGAGCCCCAGATTCACAGCAACTGTTTCTTCAAGTGCTCCTGAACCAGTACTTGCTGGTCTAGAAGGGGGTGGTTTGGGAAGGAAGTGTGTTTATTATATACACTACATGGAACCAGTTGTTTCCATCCCTGTATCTTTTTGATCATAAGTGGATGTTGATTTGAACACACTTGTCTCTGCTATGTGAACCTAAGAGCAGGAACCTGAGCAACTCCCCTATTCCTGATCTGCAAACAAAAGGAAACATTACAAGAAGCAGGTTGGTGTGCCTCTAGTGAAAGGTAGAGCTGAGATTTCTTGGGTAGGGTTAGGGTTGCCATGTCCCTCTTCGCCACCGACAGGAGGTATTTGGGGCAGAGCCTGAGGAGGGCGGGGTTTGTGGAGGGGAGAGATGTCAATGCCATAGAGTCCAATTGCCAAAGCGGCCATTTTCTCCAGGGAACTAATGTCTATCGGCTGGAGATCAATTGTAATAGCAGGAGCTAGTACCTGGAGGTTGGCAATCCTAGGTAGGGTTGCTAGGTTGTGCCTGGCAATGAGGGGTGGCTTTGGGGATGAGGCATGGGGGGGTGCCAGTGTCTTGTGTGCCATGATGTCACTTCTGGGGGGAAAACAAGTAATGTCATGTCACTTTGGAATCTCTATGGTAAAACCAGATTCCTAGAGCAATATGACATCAGTTCTGGGTTTTCTCCAGAAGTGACATGATACTGGCATTTTTTTAAAAAATGTTCCACAGCTGCTTGGAGCAGGAGACCTGGCAACTGTACTTGGAATCATCTTGCACAAGATGAATCTGGAACAACTTTTGAAGTGTAGGGTCATTCTCAGCAAGAAGCAGACCATGAATCGCCCAGTAACTTTTAAAGCTGTACCACAGTCATGCAGGGTTTTGATTGACTTTGGAATCATGTATGTGGTGGGAGGAGATTTAAACTCATCTCTCTTTTTTTAAAGGCTATAATAACAAGGTGGGGGCAAACAAACAGACAGAAAAGGGTGTGGTTATCAGGGAGAGAAAGAAAATGGAAGCAAGAAAAAAAAACTCTCTACGAATGGAAGTCTCTGGCTAATAATGTTAATAAAGGACTGTTAATTGTAGAATAAAGATTCCTGCATAATTTACCAACCAGTTCATCTGTGGCAGAGTTTCGAAGCTCTTTACAAGTTTACATTCTTGTAAAAGTGAATTGGATAAAATGGGGTTTTTTTTGTTGTTGTTCCTATTTATTTGCAAATAACACGTGTTGAGCATTCAGGTTACCAAACATGGCCTGGAAACCAGTGGGAGACTGGGGGGGGGGGAGGCAGGAGACCAGTGGCAACATGAGGGGCCCCACTGATGACAGCATGATGTCACATCTGTGTTTCTGGTGATTCCTAGAGAAACATAGCTTCACACTATTGGCCTGACAGCAATTTTTAAAAAAAAATCCACCACTGCTCCAAGGAGTGGCAGAAACAGGAGTTGGGTGTGGAGGATTCCCCACCACTCGCCAGGGGGTGCCAGAAACCCTGTTGGGCTTGAAGGTTGAAAAAGGCACCCTGACAAAGAGCTCATTTTTTAAAAAAAGTTCTTCCAATGGTAGTAATGCCATTACTGGACAACTTAGGTGTTATTGTTTTTCTTGAGCTACAATGAAAAAAGGCAGAACTTGAGAAAATGGAGGCTGCCCAGTAGCTAGAAGCTGCCAGTTGATACAGCCTATTAACAACACATTAATACCAAGCACACTGAACAAAAGCTGTGAGGGAAGGGTGGTTTTTCATATCCAGTGAAACACTGCCAAGAGAATTCCCACTGCCCTGTTCAAATTCATAATTCATGATTGTGAAGACCACTGCATCATCAGAAGGGGTAGCCTTAGGGTTTGCCAGCTCCAGGTTGGGAAATACCTGGAGATTTAGGGGTGGGGTTGAGCCTGAGGAGGGCGGGCTTTGGGAAGGGGAGAGACTTCCATGGGTTATAATGCCATGGATTTCACTTTCCAAAGCAGCCATTTTCTCCAGGTGAACTGCTTTCTGTTGCCTGGAGATCAGTTGTAACAGAGGGAGATCTCCAGCTGCCACCTAGAAATTGGCAACCCCAGGTAGCCTGGCATGTCATTCTCTTCCTGCCTTGCTTCGTAATGCCCATGACCCCTCCTTTCCTTTCTTAGCAAATGCAAAATGGACACGTCTAAGCACCTGGGATTTTATTTTGTAAAAACAAAAACAAAAAAATGATCAGCGAAATAATCTGGAGAATAGACTGGGAAAACACCCTTACATTGTACGTGATGTGCTTCGAATAAAATATGTTATCTTTGCCAGGCATGCAAAGCAATCAACATCTCTGAATTTCTCTCTCTCAAATACATAAATAGGAGACAGTTGGTACATGAGTAATTTTCCACCAGAAGCCTCTCTATGACTTTTTTTTCCCTTTGAGAAAATAGGAAATGCTTCTTTTTGTTTGGCAAATTAAACAAGAAACCTCTATCTTCTTTTAGCAATAATAACAGGCATTCGTGTTGATTTATTCCAGTTATTTTTCATCCCATAATTCTTCCCCTAACTATGCTGCAAATGATCTCTCCCGTCTTCGCTTGATGAAGGTTACCAATCTAGGAAAGCCATCTACTTCTCCCGTCATTATTGTGAGTGATTTTTCAGAAGCTCTGTTTGCTTTCCAGTAATTTACTTCAAGGCAATCTTTATTTTTTTTTAGCCTTGCATCTATGAGGAAAGCACCAGATTAATCGGTGGTGTGGTAGGATCCCTTGCATAATGAAGCTGTGTGTTTATCATGTGCTCAGTGACTGCTATAGCCTCAGGCAGATGAGGAATTTGGGTGAAGGCCTCATTGGGCGACTGAAAGAAGAGGATTGAAAGTAGGGTTGCCAGTCTCCAGGTGGTGGCTGGAGATCTCCCACTATTACAACTGATCTCCAGGTGACAGAGATCAGTTCCACTGAAGAAAATGGCTGCTTTGGCCATTGGACTATGGCACTGAAGTCCCTCCCTTCTCCAAACCCCACCCTGCTCAGGCTCCACCCCCAAAATCTCCAGGTGTTTCCCAGCCTGGAGCTGGCAACCCTAATTGAAAGGAAGGCTCACATTTTCTTCTCATTGCCTCTATCCCATCCCTATGTTTGTAAGCAGCAATGCAATATGCCACTTGAAGACTGGAAGTGTCCTTCCCATCATCCATGCCATTAAAGCAGGTAAGGTTGCCAACTGTGGAGTGGGAAAGGAGTTGCCAACCTCCAGCCTAGGCCTGGAGATCTCTTGGAATTCCAATTGATCTCCAGATGACAGTTATCAATTCCCCTGGAGAAAATAGCTGTTGTACCCCATTGATATCCCTCCCCAAACCACATCCTTCCCAGGCTCCAATCTCAAAATCTCCAGGAATTTCCAAACTTGGAGTTGGCACCCTAGGTGGGAAATTCCTGGAGATTTGGGGTAGAACCTGGGCAATGCAGAGTTTTGGAAGAGGAGGGACCTCGGTGAGATATAATGCCATACATTCTATCCTCCAAAGGATTTCAACAACAAGCTCATAAATATCCTCCTCCTTTCCATGCAAGCTTTTGTCATGTGCAGCTGACCTGCCCACCCTCCCATTTGGAGCAACCTGGGGGTAGTTGATCACCACTGGGGCCAACAGATGGGGGAGGATTATTTTCTTTAAATTGACTTTAAAGGGGATTTTTTTTTTACCTGAACCATGTTGCCATAAACACAAAACTTTAGTGGTTCTTGTAGGTTATCCGGGCTGTGTAACCGTGGTCTTGGAATTTTCTTTCCTGACGTTTCGCCAGCAACTGTGGCAGGCATCTTCAGAGTAGTAACACTGAAGGACAGTGTCTCTCAGTGTCAAGGGTGTAGGAAGAGTAATATATAGTCAGAAAGGGGTTGGGTTTGAGCTGAGTATTGTCCTGCAAAAGTATTGTCCTGTAAGTATCAAGATAATGTGCTAATGAGGGTATGGTATGTTAATATGGAACCATTGTATCCTGAAGTGATCTGTTAATGTGTGTAATCCAAAGCTAATCTGTATGGCTATTGTTGAATGTTGTCTTTGTCTGGAGGTTTTTCAGGGCAGGAAGTCAAGCCTTATTCATTCTTAAACTCTCCTCTTTTCTGTTAAAGTTGTGCTGATGTTTATGAATTTCAATGGCTTCTCTGTGCAATCTGACAAAATAGTTGGTAGAATTGTCCAGTCTTTCAGTGTCTTGGAATAAGACCCTGTGTCCTGTTTGTGTCAGTCCATGTTCAGCCACTGCTGATTTCTCAGGTTGGCCAAGTCTGCAGTATCTTTCATGTTCTTTCCAAGACACTGAAAGACTGGACAATTCTACCAACTATTTTGTCAGATTGCACAGAGAAGCCATTGAAATTCATAAACATCAGCACAACTTTAACAGAAAAGAGGAGAGTTTAAGAATGAATAAGGCTTGGCTTCCTGCCCTGAAAAACCTCCAGACAAAGACAACATTCAACAATAGCCATACAGATTAGCTTTGGATTACACACATTAACAGATCACTTCAGGATACAATGGTTCCATATTAACATACCATACCCTCATTAGCACATTATTTTGATACTTACAGGACAATACTTTTGCAGGACAATACTCAGCTCAAACCCAACCCCTTTCTGACTATATATTACTCTTCCTACACCCTTGACACTGAGAGACACTGTCCTTCAGTGTTACTACTCTGAAGATGCCTGCCACAGTTGCTGGCGAAACGTCAGGAAAGAAAATTCCAAGACCACGGTTACACAGCCCGGATAACCTACAAGAACCAATGAACTCTGACCGTGAAAGCCTTCGACAATACAAAACTTTATTATTGCGCTGCTGTTGATCCATGTATAGCTGGATCAACAGCAATGTAATAATGAAGTTTTTTCATGCAATTAATTAATTAAATCCCATCCTATATGATTGCTCAGGGTAACTGCTTCAATGACAAATGTCATCTGTTGATTGCTTGCTTGGGTATTTTATGCAATAATAGTCTTGGAATGTTTTGAATTTTGGCCTCTGTAACTAAGAAATAACAGAGGTAGAATTCAAGAGTTCCCTTCAATATTTCCGATGCCATCAACTTCTTATTGTGTATTATACTGAATTATAGCTTGCCTAAAAGTATTGAATCTGGTCATATTTCACCACTTCTGTTGGAAAATATGTCACCTGCTATTTTGTCACCCATTAATCCATCTGGGTTTGAACCGTTGCCTTGATTTATACATGTGAATATGTCTGACTTCTTGCTTGCAATCATTTCAGCCACCATTCCTCTTGGATTTCTATTTTATGCCCAATTTATTACGACCGTCTAGATGGGGAAAAGTATCACTATACCAAAGGAAAGATCCTTTCTCAAGCCCTCCAGTGATAATGAAAAACCACAATGGGATTAATCAGCTGTGATTAACTCCAAACCTTCCAAGGTCATACTAGTGAATCAAGAATCACCTCTGGGTCAAAAACTATATCTGGAAGTGAATGTATGGCACAGAGGAGGGAAATCAGGTAATTAGGTCTCAGCAAATGGGCAGAAGTTGCTTTCAGGCATTAACAGAGCATATTAACCAACTAAGTTGGAACATCTGCTTTCCAGAGGTAGTCTGACAGAACAGGAAATAGGAAATAGAAGGGATGAGCATTGACCTAGGCCTAGTGTGGCTTATAAAATGATGCAGCGGTCGTTGAGCCTGTTTATAAAATAAATCTGGTCGGGAACTTAAATTGTGGCTCAGTTGGATTGCCAGCCAGGAGCATGGGGGGCATTTGGGGGAGGAGACTGGGGCAAACAGCATCACAATGTCATTCCCTCCCCCATTTTGGCTCCCACTGCTCCAGTAAGTGAGGGCAAGGGCTGTAGCACAGGGGTGGAAGATTGCTCACCGCAGCAGGCAACCTGGTAAGTCTACTCAGTTGCTTGACACAACAGAGGGTGGAAAAAGTCAGCAGACAGTCTGACCCAAAACATCTGGATTCATTGAAGTGAGGGTTGCAAAGTCTGTAACAATGTGCTCTTTTACTGTTTTCAACACACCAAGGTACTCAGGACACCTTCCAGTCTAAATTTCAGTGTTGTTGATTTGTCGCTTGAATGTCATGTGCCCAGTCTTTGATAAGTTTGGGGTTCAGTCACACAAGGGACACACCAAAGGAATAGTAAGTAATCATTTGTTGCCAAGCACAATATTTTCCTAGCTTCCCTTAAAACAGTTTAATTCCTACTACTTGTAGCTCCTTGCTTCTAGCCAGTAGGTATCCTCTGTAAACTCCCATCTTCTGTGTACCTTATAAATAACAAGTTTCTAAATCACAACAATCAGTGGCAGATCTACATTTTTGGAGCCCTGAAGCTTGAACTGTTATGGGGACCCCATCACAACCAGCAACAATAGGGCAACATCCAACAAGGCCCTGGCCCCAGCCTGATGGAATGTTCTTCCATGTAACATGTTCCATGTAACATCAGGGCCCTATGGGACCTTCAGAAGTTCTGCAGGGCCTGTAAAACAGAGCTATTCCACCAGGCCTACAATTGAGGGCAACCACAGGTTGTCATCGTTACTGGCCTCCCTCTCGGCTTCTGATATGAGGATTTGGCTGCTTGGCCGGGTCTCCAATGGCCCTGTAAGTATTTGAGTACCATCTTGTTAACTGTATTGAATGGTTTTATGAATTTTATATATATATATATATATGATTTTATTATGATTGTTGTCACCTGCTGTCAGGTAAGAGAGAGGAATGGGGATCTTCAGTAGCTGCCACCACTCTGGTGTGAGCCTAACTCAAGAAGGCCCAGAGCACCTTGCCTGCCCCTGGCTACTTCTTCTTCCAACAGGGTATACTTTCTAGGTGACCAAATGAGGCATAAGGACCCAGTCAGAGTAACAAACAGTTTATTTAAAAGGTCTAATAATAATGATAACTCAAGCCACAATAGGATGACAAAACCAGTAAAGGCAGGCAATCAAACTAATAAAAACCCTAACACATCTATCTTTACTATCCCTAGCCCTCTCCTGGCACTGGGCCTCAGGCTAACTCACCCCTTCCTGGATGAGAGATCCCTCTGTCTACAGCAGTCTCTTTCCAGCCCAGCTCCCTAGGAGTGAACCCCTCTCCCTTTTCAGGCAAGGCATTTTATTCCTTCTCCCCAGGCACCATTCCCTTACCCCTGATTGGCCTTAGCCTTCCCTCCAAATCCTCTTCCACCAATCACAAGGCCCAGAGAGTACCTGGGAGATGTAGGCCTGGTAATTACTTCAATATAGGCCTCCCTAGGGCCTGTAGGCTGCACGTGAGGCATAGGATCATGACACCCACCCAGAGCCCAGCTTTGACCAGGAATGAGGGTGGGCTACAAATTTAACTAAGAAACAATAATAATAGGGAGGGGGTCATCAGAGGGGGCACATTAGGATAAAGAGGTGAGAGTCTGATCTTTTGGTGTCAAAATGCACAAGTGGGACGAATGCAGCCTTAATTGAGAATTCAGATGTCTTTTTATGGTTCTGATTGGCTCTAGCCTAAGGGCTGAGCTATAGAATTATTAAGCCATACACTAATGAAGCATTTAAGCTGCCAAAATGTGGGCTATGAATAGAGTCTGGTGAGCTCAGTGAGCCCTTAGAGCTGGGGGTTCGAGCACTGCAAGCCTCCAAGGAAATTTTGAAATTTGACCAATTACAGGGACATTTTGAGGCCATGTGAAATGGGTATAGTGCATATTTTAAAGTCAGTATTAAGTACTTCAACCCTTTGGCTTAGGATTCTATCACTAAAAAACTCCATCGATTTTGTAGAGAAATTCACTCATTAAAAAAAAGTTGCTTCGGGGGCCCCTCCAGGATTGGGCCCCCTGAAACTTTAAGCTTCATTAGTTTCACAGTAGATCCGCCTCTGACAACAATCACTACACAGTTTATGTCTACTTGGTGTCCAATAGCTGGAACATCCATTTGGACACAACTTCTACCGAAGCAAAAGCCTTGCCATAAACACAAAACTCACTGTTGAGATCATTGCTGCCCTTTTTCTTAAACAGTATCCTTCCAATCTTATATTCTCACCCATAGTTAGGGTTCCCAACCTCCAGGTACTAGCTGGAGATCTCCTGCTATTACAACTGATCTCCAGCCGATAGAGATCCGTTCATCTGGGGAAAATGGCCACTTTGGCAATTGGACTCGACAGCATTGAAGTCCATCCCCTCCCCAAACTTTGCCCTCCTCAGGCTCCGCCCCAAAAAACCTCCTGCCTGTGGCGAAGAGGGACCTGGCAATCCTACCCATAGTTAATGAGTTCCTTTTAGACTGGCAACTGCCCTGGAACCTGGTCTGTATGTGCAGAAGTATGATGCATAAGTTTTCCCAGAGATAAAATAGAAGTTGCATGCACTGTGTCAAACAAGCACTGTTCAGTTTTCCAGTGTTGATCCCCTGTTTCAACTGGTGGGGGACTAAATCCTGCCCCTCCCTTCCATGGAATAAAAGGCACTGTGAAAGCTGACAGTGCTGACCATTTGATAAACAGGTATGCATATCTGATAGCATGCTGCTATAGGTGGAGACATCTGGATTAGTGGCAATGATTTCAGTCAATATGTTGTCTAGACAGGTGTATGGATGGTGACTGAACTGAGTTGGTAAGCCCATTTGCAAGTGTGTACACTTGACAAATGAAGGGAGATAAAACATCTGGAGTGAATTTCCTATTTTCCTTGTTCTTAATTCAGCATTTATATTTCCTATTCTGGCAATTTATGTAATGCATGGATTATGCATAGGAATCATTAACCCAGCATAATGAGACTCTGTTAAAATTTGTGACAATTTAATACTGTTGGTGCTACTATTTGTCTTTTAAACTGCACAATCAATACGCAGAATGTTTCACAGAACAAACAAAGAGTATTTCCAGATTTCCAGAGAGACATCTAAGCTGCAGAGCGGTTCAGCAAATGGAGGATGGGGGGAAGGGGAGAAGAAGTTGGTCCCATATAACTTGCATTGTTCTCAGACCAGCAAAATATGTGGAGCCCTATATGCTATCCCCTGATGGAATAAAAGTGGTTTGCAGAACAAGTGGATCTTGAGGAGATGTTTAATGGATGGACAGACAGATGGCTCTGTATATTTTCCCAGAAAACAAACTTCTGTTATGATCCAGCTTTCCTGAACACCTGAAATGCCTTGAGGTAGGTAAGTTGACTATGAATACCCCCTTTTTCTCATTCTTACACAACTCAAAAGAGAACAATGTGTGGACTCCAGTGAAGTCTCAACTGTCAACTCTTCCTCTAAAACGAGTCTTCCTCTAGGAAGTATTAAGCCTCTTTTCTCTTAGCCACACATAAGCCCTAATTCCTAGCGATGCTAGCAAAGTTGTATTCCTTACATCAGAAGTCTTCCCAGCCACCAGAAAGAAAATAATAAAAGGCATTTTAAAAAAGGAAAAAAATGTCCCCATTGAAAAGTATGAGGCTATGCCACCAAAAAAAGTTGGTGTAGCCATGCTGCAGCTCAAGGGGGCGTTCCCAGGTCCAAAGAAGTAAGGAAGTTGCCTAAGGCAGCTCTGCCTCCAGAAATGCCCCCCCATGCCAGCGCAGGCTCCCCCTTCCAGGATTTTACTGCTGGTGCAACAACACTGTGGCTCCCAGGCGCTGGCATGTTTGCTCCTCATCATTGTAGATGCCTCTTTAATATGTGATAAGGTGGCACCTACGCCGGAGCAGGGTCACGCCGGCTCCTTAAGACCATCATCCCCCCCCCATCAGGATTGCAGCCTCAAGGTTCCAATTAGAATTTATGAATTTCAGAAGCAGCTTCAGATTGAACCCCGTAGACTAGAGAGGGTTCCAATTGGGGCTGTTGATTCGGTTCGGCCCGAACTGAAAAACAGCTGAATTTCTCTCAATTCGGCGGTTT
Organism: Euleptes europaea; assembly: GCF_029931775.1. Lineage (NCBI taxonomy): Eukaryota > Metazoa > Chordata > Lepidosauria > Squamata > Sphaerodactylidae > Euleptes > Euleptes europaea. Next base: position 45,664,473 of record NC_079312.1, on the reverse strand, counting down.
TTCGGTTCGGATGAACCGAACTCAAAAAGGGGGGGAACCGAGGAGCCGAATTTGCCGAGTTCCGGGTGTTCCCGAATAAATTCGGCCGATTCGGGCCCTTTCCCCCACCCCACGCGCCTTCAGGGAGCTTCCCTGGAGACGCGCGGGGTGCCCTTTAAAGAGAGGCACAGATCTCTTTAAAGGGCACCCCGCGCCTCTCCAGGGAAGCCCCCTGAAGGGGCACGGGGTGCCCTTTAAAGAGATCTGTGCCTCCCGGCCGGGAGGCACAGATCTATTTAAAGCCCCCCCCAGTCCTGCCAGGAGTCCCGGCAGGGCTGGGGGGGGGTCTGGAAACCCTCTGTGCTCTCTGCGCAGAGAGCGCAGAGGCACTTGACAGCCCCCCGCCTGCCTTCCTGGGAGTCCCGGGAGGGGGGGCGGGGGGTCTTTAAACCTCTCTGCACTGCCTGCGCAGACAGCGCAAAGGGGCTTGTTTAAAGGGCCCCCCACGCACCTTCAGGGTGGTTCCCTGAAGGCGCGTGGGGGGCCCTTTAAATAGATCTGCGCCTCCCAGCTGGGAGGCGCAGATCTGTTTAAAGGCCCCCCGCGCTCCTTCAGGGAATCCCCCTGAAGGCGCGTGGGGGGCCGAATTTTTCCCCTAACTCCGGATCCCCCCAAATTTCCGGGGATCCGAAGCAGGGGAGTTCGGACTTCGACATGGCCTGAATAAAAACGGGCCAAATTTTGCCGAAGCCGAACTATACCGAATTTTTTTTTTCAACAGCCCTAGTTCCAATTACAAATGGGATAGATCTTGAGGAATCTGATCAGACCTAATAAATACAAGAGCACTCAGATATCAGATGCCCCAGATTTAAATTCTTATCTAATTCATACCATAACCCCAAAATTAGATATAGAAAGATAAGAGAATTGGGGAAAATGAAGAATATGTTTCAACACTATCCCATTAAGTCAGACATGTTAAGAGTCAGACTGCTAACAAATCAGGACCATAAAGTACACTTGAAATAAAGAAAATGTTATTTATCCTAACATATCAATCAAATATGTCACCACTCCTCTATGTATATAAAATAGACGGACTATGTGAGTAGTGGCAGCAGTATCAGAAGTCATTTGCTTTTGCTAATTTAGTTAATCTCCATCTAGGTTGTGCTGCGAGCGACTGGCAGATTTATCCACAAATCTGCTCATGGCTAATGAACGTTATTGCAACCAAATTAGAATTAAGCCCCTTGATCACTCAAATTTAATTATTTCCTGCTGTGCCCTTTCTGTTGCTTAGAATTGGCCTCTTCTGAGATACTTGGTTCACTGGCAGTTTTGCTCTCAATTCTGTTTTCCACTAGTAGATTCCCTACATTCAAGAAAAGTAATTAGGTATTACATGAACAGTCCTGTGTTCTATATACTTAGAGGCTAAGTACTAGTATGGACAAGAAAAAAAGATTTGCTCCCAAAAAATTCTCTTTGGCAAAAGTTCTTTGAAACATTTGAAAAATGTTTTCCGAATAGCCCCTGAACACTCATATCTGGTTCCCCCCCCCCCCACTATTTGATATTTGGCACTTGATATTGATTATTCTTCTGTAGTATGTAGCATCTGACAGTACTGGATAGGTGACAGGAAATGTATTTGACAATATTGGATTGGAAACAGCTCCTGTGATTTTACATTTGCCACCTGCCAAAATGAGAATAATGATAATTCAATGACAAATCTAAAGCATTGCTTTATAAATTTCTTTTAAAAAAAAGATATTTTATTAACATTTTTAGAAAGAAAACACATAAATTACATATACACTTTCACACAGTTTGTACTCCTTCGGGGAGTCTGTCTCTTCTTTTCAAATATCCTATACATTATTCTTATAGTCCACAGTTTGTTAGTTTTTTAAAAAAGTTCCTTCTATCCTATATAGTAAATTTTATAAACTGCTTTATAAATTTCTGAGTAAACCTGCCATATTTTAACTTCCCAATTTCAAACTTGAAATTTCACTTTCAAAATCTGAACTGGGGAATTAGAAATTCTACCCATTTTCTTTTTTTTTCTTTTTTGTGTGCAAAATATCAAGCATTCTCAGAATATCAGGCATTCTCAGGAGCATGCCTATTATATTAAGTGCTGTGGAACACAGGAAGAATAATGCTGCTGCAGTTGTCATGTTTGTGGGCTTCCTAGAGGCATCTGTTGGCCACTGTGTGAACAGACTGCTGGACTTGATGGGCCTTGGCCTGATCCAGAACAGCTTTTCTTAAGTTCTTATGACCTGCCCTACTATATGTTTGCCTCCTTGTGGAAGAAGGAGGAGTACGTTCTAACCCTCTTGGACCCCGAATTAAATGGTGGGCAATTGATACTAGGCAGCAGAAAAAGGGGAGGCAATACCAGCCAACTGTCCATCACATGCAGCTGCAGCTAGTAGGGCTGTTGATTCGGTTCGGCCCGAACTGAAAATCAGCCGAATTTCCCCTGATTTGGTGGTTTTTAGTTCGGGAGGAACCGAACTCAAAACTGGCGGGCAACCGGGGGGGCCAAATTCAGCGAGTTCGGGAGTTCATGAATAAATTCGGCAAATTCGGCCGTCAGTAAGCAGCATAACCGTAGGTAAGCAGCATTCTCCTCCCCCGCCAATCGGTGGCCAAGCTGGGTCTTCTTCTGGCCAATCAGTCAGGATTGAGTACTGGAGGAATCAGCTGATGTGCGGCCCGGCCAGGGAGAGAGAGAGAGAGAGCGAAATCCTCGTGTGTGTGTGGGGAGTGCTTGTGCACATTTGCTTCTTTCTGTGGCTGCAGGGGGCGTATTTTTTGGGGTACAGACACAAAACTTTCAGTGGAGCTTCAGATGAAGCTTCTTAAGATACCCCCCAAGTTTTGTAAACATTGGGTCAGGGGGTCCCGAGATATGGGCTCCCCCTTTTTTCTTTCCATGGCTGCAGGGGGCACATTTTTGGGGGTACAGACCCCAAACTTTCAGTGGAGCTTCAGATGAAGCTTCTTAAGATACCCCCCAAGTTTTGTAAACATTGGGTCAGGGGGTCTCGAGATATGGGCTCTCCCCCTTTTCCCTCCCCCTTTTCCATTTATGTGGCTGCAGGGGGCGCTTTTTTGGGGATATAGCCCCCAAACTGTCAGCATAGCTTTACACAATTATTCTTAAGATACCACCCAAGTTTTGTAAAGATGGGTTCAGTGGGAGCAGAAATATCGCCTCCCCCCTTTTCTCTTTCCGTGGCTGCAGGTGGCGCATTTTTGGGGGTGCAGATTCCAAACTTTGAGCAGAGTTTCAGACCAGTGTTCTTAAGAGACCACCCAAGTTTTGTGAACATTGGGTCAGGGGGTCCCGAGATATGGGCTTTCCCCTTTCCCCTTTTCCCTATTGGGATGAATGGATCAGCCGATCCTGTGCATCTTCTCCAGAGCAAAACTTCCCGTGCCTAATTGGAATCATCTTGGATTACAAGTCCTCCCCAGCCCGTCCTGATGGAACAGAAGACAGCCACAGTAAGACCCCTTTGGGGGCTTTAATCTATAATTTTTCTCCTGTGTATGTGTGTGTGTGTGGGGGGGGGGGGAAGCAGAGTCTGTGTGTGTGTGGGGAGGGAGCAGTTTCTGTGGGTGGGGGGGAAGCCAAAGGGGGCTTTCGTCGGTTCTGCCTGGGGTGTGTGTTCCCCCTCGAGTCTCTCGCTCCCTGGTTTGAGGGGGGAGGTTTCAGTTGTGTGTCTTCTGGTTTTCCCTGTTGCAAAGGTGTTGTTTTACAAGGTTGTGTTGTTTTGCAGTTGCTTTGCAAACGTCTCAGCTGTTGTCGGGGCTGGGAGCTTTGTGTGTGGGCAGCAAGCTCTGCTGAGAGATGCACATTAAGGGTGGGGGGACCCCTTTCAGGGCCCATATCTCAGCCCCCCCTGACCCAATCTTTACAAAACTTGGGGAGTCTTTCAATAAACGTCCTTTGAAGCTCTGCTGAAAGTTTGGGACCTCTAACCCCAAAAATGCCCCCCCAGAGCCACGGAAAGGCGCGATTGTGTTTTTAATGGCTTTATTCGGCCGAATTTTTTTCCGAACTTTGAATTCCCGCCGAATTGAACGGATCCGAAGTGGGGGAGTTCGGACTTCGGCATATCCCGAATCTAAACGGGCTGAATTCGGCCGAATCCGAACTATACTGAATTTTTTTTAATTCAACAGCCCTAGCAGCTTGTGAAGGTCTGGCTAGCACTGAGGGGTCACACAGAGCAGGACAAAACTAGCAGTGTTCATAGCACCCCAGACAGCAGTACTAGTAGTTATATTCTGGAGTCCAAGTCCCTCCATACCCCTGCAACAACAGGCCAAGCTTTCTGGAACACTGTTTTGGCAAGCATGGCAGGGGCTTGTTTTCCAGAGGCACCTCCCCAGAGGAAGGATGTGACAGAGGCAGAGGCGTACATGCAGGAGCCCTGCCAGCCAAAAGAGACTGATCCCTTGGCTTACGGGGCTGAGAAGGGGTCTGTTTGGGGTGGCAGTGAGACTGATGTCTTGCCCACCAACTAGTGTGCCCATTGAGAGAGTGTTCTCTCAGGCAGGGGACATTGTCAGTCAACAATACTCGTGCCTGAAACCAGGTTCTGTAGAAATCTTGCTTTCCTTAAGGTCAACTTACACATGAAGCTGCCTTATACTCAATCAGCCCCTTGGTCCATCCAAGTCAGTATTGACTACTCAGACTGGCTGCGGCTCTCCAGGGTCTCAGGAAGGGGTCTTTCACATCACCTACTTGCCTAGTCCCTTTACATGGAGATGCCGGGGATTGAACCTGGGACCTTCTGCATGCCAAGCAGAGGCCCTAACACTGAGCCTCAGCCCCTCCCCGATTACCATTGCTGGGCTTGTCTGAAGTACCCTTTGAGTAAGAGAAAATGGCATACTCAACTCACAGTGCAAGGTATGCCAAATGCTACGCTTCAGTCTGCTGTGCTGCCTCTTACATTCTTCCAACTGCTATTGCTCTCACTCACCCAACTGTGCTGCACCCACAGTTACCACATGCTGGTACAGTTGGTACAGTTACCACATGCTGACCACAGGCTATCTGCTGTTCCAGTCAGCCTACCAGTGCTGCCCAGGGTATTTGCCCACTCCCCAGTGCAACCTGTCCTCTTCTCTCTCAATGCTGGTGGCATTTCTTGCTGGCATTTCCACAGTTCAGGATTCAGTATGCCCATTGCAGTCATTTTCTAATACCTAAGCACTGCTGCCTGGAAGTGGTTGTTGGTGTGCACTTGCCACATTTTCTTAACTCTTTGTGTTTGGAACAGTCACTGGGAAGATGTCAGAGGGGCAGTGGAAAATCCTTTACTAATGACTATTCATATTCCAGAATCCAGAAATTTTGAATTTTAAAAATTCCAAATTCTGAATCCAGAGCACTGTAATTCCTAATCCGAATTTTGGCTCTAGTGCAGATCCCTAGTTGCAAGCCAGCTTTCATCTTGACAGGGGTTTTTGTATGAAGCAACATCCTTTCATGTGCATGTGACCCCTACCCCCCCCCCGACACACAACATGTACTCTTTGTACGAAATGAGCTATTACGAACAAGCTAGCTTGACAAAGTGACGGAGTCAATAGTAATGTAATGATGCTGAGGCCAGTTCAGAATGACACATGCATATAAGAACCTGCCGTACATGGCTGGCCTAAAAGAGTACTAGTATTGTTTGCTCTGACTGGTAGTTGCTCTCCTGAATCGTAGGTAAAGGTCTTTTTCACTTCACCTTCTGCCTGATTTGAAGCTGAAGATGCCAGGGATTGAACCTGGCACTTTGTGCATACAAAGCATGAGATCTACCACTCAGCCACAGTTCCTACCTATGCATTAGACACATCTGCATTTCCAACCAATCAGGGAGCACAGAGTGAATATTAAAACATCAAAGGACAATGTAATCATTTAAATTTGATTAAATTCTGACATCACTGAAAAGATAAGATGCTAACTGTGAAAACATACAAAGAACTAGCATTTTTTGCAAAAAATAAAAAACCATCAGATGATTTTGCTCTAAGTTATATTCCAGTGTTCTTTATTAACTGCAAAGCATGCATATTTTCCAGCCACCTATATCCTTAGTAATCTATCAATATTTCAAGGAATATTTATTCATATTGCTTGTGTTCTCAAAAATTGCTATATCAATACAGAGTAGATAAATCCCAGTGACAATCTAATAATAATCTTCAAGAGAAGCAAAAATACATGACCATTGTTACAAAAATTGCAGTCCATAAAAGAACTGGGTCTGTAGTCATTTAGTAATTATTAAGTCAATTTGACCATTCATGTAAAGAACTACTGAAGTGTATATGCAAATATTTATCAAGATGGTGTATGTAGGGTAGTGGGACTGTACAGTTTGTTTTACCTCAATATAAATATCCCATAGATTGTAATTTTGTGAAAATCTAGACCATGAAAATATTTTTATAATAAATCAATGGACACACTTAAATACTTCACAGTGGGTAGCCGTGTTAGTCTGTCTGCAGTAGTAGAAAAGGGCAAGAGTCCAGTAGCACCTTAAAGACTAACAAAAATATTTTCTGGTAGGGTATGAGCTTTCGTGAGCCACAGTTCACTTCTTCAGATACAGCTAGAATGTGAATCCATCTGTCTTTAAGTAGAGGAGAGTGAATTCAGACAAGCATTAGTATGTAAATGTTAACCGTATGTAAATGTGAATAGCAGGCGTGATGGAGTTAGGTGTGGTATGCAGAAGAATCTGTGATGTCCAGGGGAGAAATGGGTGTGGAGAAATCAGCATTGGTAATGAGCCATGAATGCAAGGTCTTTATTCAACCCAGGTAAATGCATTGACTTTAGTTTGAATATCAACTGTAATTCACCTATTGAGAAGGAATGCAAGCTGAGCATAGGTGGTGATTTTCTCCACCAAGATCAACTTCATTTTAAATCTATACCACCTAGTGTTACAACAGGGGATGCATATTAAAATGTGAATTTTTGCATTCATGACCATCTTGCTCCATGAATTAATTGGGTGGGCAAGTTGAAGAAGACTTTGAAATGCGTCCTTGTGATGGACCCGATGTTTGGATAATATATTGTTGTTATTCTTGCTACTCCTTGCTACTCTCCGTGATTGTAATTTATAGCCTTTTGGCTCTTTGCATATTCGTTCAGTTACAGCCTGAAAGGCTTTATATTTTGTTAAGCTGACTGGCTGCATTGAACTTGCCCTTATTGGCGTTGCCGTAAGCCCTGCAAGGCTATATTTCAGTTTGGTGGTTTTTCTTGTGTGTGATGTAACATGTTTTATTTCAGTTTTGAATTTTATTGTGAATATATTGATTTTGAAATATTCTTGTGTGTGATGTAACATGCTCTTACTTCAATTGTGAATACATTGAGCCATGTGCTGTTTTTCTATATAGTTGCCACTATTTCAGCATAGGTTCTTTCCCTTCTTAGTAGACCATCTGGAGGTTGGCAACCCTACAAATGAAACGGCCATACACTAAGTCAGACCCTTGGTCTATCAAAGTCAGTTTTGTCTCCTCTGACTGGAAGCAGCTCTTCAGGGTCTCAAGCAGTAGAAAAGAGCAAGAGTCCAGTAGCACCTTAAAGACTAACAAAATTTCTGGCAGGGTATGAGCTTTCGTGAGCCACAGCTCACTTCTTCAGATACCATCGGGATCTATCTCCAATGAGGGTCTCAGGCAGAGATCTTTCACATCCCCTACTATCCAATCCTTTTAACTGAAGATATTGGGTATTGAACTTGGGACCGTCTGCATGCAAAGCAGATGCTCTGCTACTGAGCCACAGCCCCTTCCTATCAGGCAGCAACTTGACAGCTATCCATTATCTTTTAGGCCTAACTCATTATGTGTCTTGGCCTTTAAAACCTTTCAGGGATCCTGGTGCCTACATATTCTACGGATGCTCAAACACCTGCTGGTTCGGATCGTTCCTGTTCTCCACTCGCAAACAGAGACCTGATTTTTCAGTTTGATAAATCATTGATTTGTTCATCAGTATTTGACAGGTTGCTTCACAGTGCAATTAGCTTTTTGTATGTGCATGTTCTCACAATGTGAACTCCTGCCTAGAAGAGACTTCAAATCTGTAACTCAGATGTATTTCAGCCTTCCCCAAAACAGCAGTTTTGTTGGGGTGGGTAGAGGTTGTTTAGAATCCCAGTTGCAGCTTAGCTATAAGTGGGCTTCTAATTCAACCCATCCCCAAAACACTTTGCTTTGAGAATTAGGGTTGCCAACATCCAGGTGCTAGCTGGAGATCTCCTGCTATTACAACTGATCTCCAGCCGATAGAGATCAGTTCACCTGTAGAAAATGGCTGCTTTGATAATTGAACTCTATGACATTGAAGTCCCTCCCCTCCCCAGACCCTCCCCTTCTCAGGCTCCACCACAAAAACCTCCCGCTGGTGGCGAAGAGGGACCTGGTAACCCTTTTGACAAGGCTTAGATATAATAGGCTTCAAAATTATTCTCTAGGAGTGGGCTTCTAACCCACCCCATAAATTGCTGTGTTTGGTGGGGGAAGTGGGTATTTTATTTAGAAAAAAACATTTAAACCATAGAAATTATGTGTAAAAGTCAGGTCTTTGTTTGCTGTCAAAATGGCCACTTTGGAAGGTGGACTATGGCATTATACCCCATTGAAGCCCCACCCTTCCCCAAACTCCACCCTCCTCAGGCCCCACCCCCAAAATCTCCAGGAATTTGACAACCTGGAGCTGGCAACCCTACTGTCAAGTCACAGCTGACTCATGGAAACCCTGTAGGGTTTTCAAGGCAAGAGAGGTTGGGAGGTGATTTTCCATGGCCTGCCTCTGTGCCATGACTCTGGTATTCCTTGGAGGCCCCTCATCCAAATACTTGCCAGGGTCAGGGCTGAGACTGTGTTACTGGCCCAAGCTCACCCAGCAAACTTCCACAGCGCAAGTGGGGATTCGTTCCTGGGTCTCCCAGGACCTAGTCTGACACATTAACCACTACACAGCAGGCTAGATGACTTTACATGGAGCCGTATGAATTAACAGGGTTTAAACCCAGAAACAAAACAAAACTTCCATTGTATCTTGATCTTGGCAGCACCATAAAAATCATGGATCCTCCTAGATTCTCTCGATTTTTACATGGGATTACCCAAAACACATCGGAGGATTGCTTATTATATCCATGTTCACACACTACACAATAGAAACCAGGGATTCAGTGCATTGTGCAATCAAGGAGTTTCTAACCCACTCCCATCTCTGATTTGGTGGAAGTTTAAAACAGCACAGGCATTTGAGGCACTGATGACTATTTTCTGGGTTGCCTATGAGTTGGGCCCTGAGTATTTGGATGGGAGACCACCAAGGAATACCAGGGTTGCTGTGCAGAGGAAGGCACTGGCAAACCACCTCTGTTAGTCTCTTGCCATGAAAACCCCAAAAGGGGTCGCCATAAGTCGGCTGCGACTTGAAGGCACTTTTCACACACACACACGCACACACACACACTATGAGCTGGACTGTCAAGCAATTGGATTTTTTAAAACTTCTGCCGTGTTCATGGTTTGAAACTGGTGTTCATTGGTGGAGTGAAAAAATATTTTAAATAAATAAATGTGCGCGTTAATCTTTTTTCTTTTTCTTTTTTTTTGGAAAAAGGTCATTTCCATCAAGGATCCCATTGTATTTTGACATCTCAGGATATTATTTTCTGAGCTGAAAGTAGCACATATTAGTTGTGAAAACCTGAGAATGACAGCGTAATCTGTTCCTGTCTGACAATACTTATCAAAAGATACTGAAGCCAGATATTCTCAGAGTTCTGACATATTTCCTGAACGATAAAATACACTCCATAATCTTGCCATCATTTTTAGCACAAACAAGAATAGCTCAGAATCGAAACTGTGTAGTCCAAAATGGGAACAAAGGAAGGCCTGAAACAACCTTATTTGAAACAAAGGGTGTGATGCATAGGGTTACCATCTCCTGGCTGGGAAATACCAGGAGATTTTGGGAGGTGGGGCCTGAGGAGGGTGGAATTTGGAGAGGGGAGGGACTTCAATAGGGTATAATGCCATAGAGTCCACCTTCTAAAGCAACCATTTTCTCCAAATGAACTGATCTCTGTCACCTGGAGATCAGTTGTAATAGTGGGAGATCTCCAGCTACCACCTGAAGGTTGACAACACTAGTGATGTGGGGGTTCAAAATGGAGCATGTGTAGGCATAGGTTAGCCAGGTCCCCCCTTGCCACTGGCAGAGGATGGGAGGGTAGAGTTTTCAGATCCAGGTTGGGAAACTCCATTTAGGGATGGAGCCTGGAGAGGACAGGGACCTCAGTGGGGTACAATGCCATAGAGTCCACCCTCCAAAGGATTCATTTTCTTCAGGAGAACTGATCTCTGTAGTTTGGAGATGAGCTGTAATTTTGGGGGATCTCCATGTGCTACCTGGAGGATGGCATCCCTATGTGGGCACCATGGTGCCTGTTGACACCTTTCCTGGCACCCACCAAGTGTTTTTAGAAAGGCTCAGGTGGGGCTTTTGTCCAACAGGGCTTCTGCTTGGCCTTTTGGTTGGCCACTGGAGTTCTGATTGGCTCTACAGATTTTTTTTTTGAAAGTTGCTTTAGCAGCAGCTGCAATCACAGCACAAGAATCTTCACTGCAAGACTGAAGGTCAGCTGTGTGTATGCAAGAAAATATTTTTAAACAATATGCTCATTTTAAAAAGCATCCTGTTAAAGAGAACTTCTTCCTGAAAGGTTGAAGAGATTTGCTGTTAGAGTTATGCATGGCCTTACTCCCTGACATTTTGTGGTTGGCTCCACTTCTTGTGGCAGCCATTTTGTGGTTGGCTGCACCACTTTCAGCAGCCATTTGGTAGTTGTGTTCACCACCCGGTGTCCAAATCCCAAAGGTGCCTGCAGAGTCCAAATGTTGGGGCCCCTAGTTGTAAGACGTGTAATATTTCTTTTTCTTTCTGCATTTCAGCAGTAATATGAGTGTTACCTTTGTCATCCTAGCTCTAGAAACTCTGCTGCCACAGATCCATCTTGAGTGTATTAGTTGCCCCCCCCCACATTAACCATGAAAGGAAAGTACCAATCAACATAGTATGACTGCTGCCATAACCCTTTCTGATTTTAATTATGGATAGTTGTGGAACCAGAGTGACAATCATAAATGTCTTTCCTTGTAAATTAATTCAACACTGTTTTTGAAACTAGCACAGTTCTTTGATCCTGGAACTCAGGAGATTATTTCTGAACTCTACTCTTTAATAGTTGGGAACGGCTTGATCTCCATCCTAACAGTATTAATGAACAATTTGTAGCTATTACCACTTCTAACCATAGCCTTTAATTCATATAATTTTCTCTCTTCCGTTGTGTTATCACCTCTAATGGAGCACAATCATACTTCCTTCCAGCTGCTTATTAGACTAAAAGGCATAGAACTTTCAGCCTCTTTGCATAAGACAGATTCTCCATTGTGTCATTCATTCTAGTTCACTTTAAGTAACCCCAAGATTTGCTGCTGAGATTCCCACACCAGGGATCAAATTTTCACAGGATTTAATATAATTCAGTGTTAATTGTGACCTCTGTTTGCTTTTGAGGAGATTTCTGCTCTGCCCCATGGCCGATGGCCTGTGGGGTTCCACAGGGTTCAATTTTATCCCTCCATGCTATTTAATACACATACACATATGAAGCCACTGGGGCAGGTCATCAGGAGGTGACACCAACATGCAGATGATATTCAGCTCTACCTTTCTTTTCCACCTAATTCCAAGGATGCCATTGATATTCTGAACATCTGTATGCTTTTTGCTAGTATAGAGTCAGTAATAGTCAGAAATGGGCTGGATGATGGTGAACAAGCTGAAACTTAATCCTGATAAGACAGAGGTTCTCCGGGTTAGTAGGAAGGCATACCAGGGATTTGAGATCTCTCCTGTCTTGGATGGGGTTATACTCCCCTTGAAAAGTCAGGTGTGCAGTTTGGGAGTGCAGCTTGACAAAGTGGTCACTTTAGAAAACCAGGTGGCTGCTGTGGCTCAGAGTGCATTTGTCCAGCTCCGAAAGGTGAGTCAACTCATCAGTGTCTGTTCTTGGGTTATCTAGCCACAGTGATCCATGCTTTAGTAATATATAGACTGGACTATTGCAATGTAGTCTAACTATTTTTGCTTATTGGGCCAAAATAATGCAAATAGCCATGGCCTGGACAATTCATACTAGCAGTCTGTATTCAAACAAGCTGTTAGGATATCTTGTGCCTTTAACAGCTAGATATGAGTCCAGTAACACCTTAGAGACCAACAAGATTTTCAGATAGAACATGATGCATAGCTGTGTTTGTCTGTAGCAGTAGAAAACAGCAAGAGTACAGTAGCGCCTTAAAGACTAACAAAATATCTGGCAGGGTATAAGCTTTCATGAGTTACAGTTCACTTCTTCAGATCTTCAGAATATCAGCTTTTGAGAATCAAAGCTCCCTTAATCAGATAGGAACTGCATTGAAGATCGCTGAGTCCTTATATCCCAATCAGAAGGTGGGAGGGCTGTATCAGAGAAGGAACTCAGGATGTAGAGGTACAATGCACATTGTAATCAGCTTGGTTAGAGCAGAGAGGAAATGCTCGGGGGCAGAAAATTAGCACCTGTAGTGAGATAAGAATCTTATGTCTCTACGCAGTCCTGTGGGGGTTCCATTGTTCTGAATTCAGGTTCAGCAATATTGCACTGTAATCTTCCCTTGGAGCATCTCTGCTTGAGGACTACCACTCTTGGGTCAGCAATGGAATGACCTGGAAGACTAAAATGTTATTCCACTGGTTTTTGAGTGTTGTGGTTTTCAAGGTTGGATTTTTGTCCATTTATACTTTGCATTGGAACGGACTTGTTTGTCCAATGTAGAGAGTGGAAGGGCATTGCTGTCATTTCATGGCCTCCATAATGCTGGAAGATGAACAAGCGAATGAACCTGAGATGGTTTGGCTGGTGTTGTTAGGTCTGGTGATTGTGCTATCAGAGCAAATATGGTGGCAGATTTTTTTTTAAGTTTTCTTAAGAGAGGATGGCAATTTCTGCCAATTATCCCTCCTACTGCAGCCTACTGAGCCCCCTCCCAATTTTATGCCTTGGAGTCAGTGCAGATTCAGCAATAGTATAGTGGGAATCTGCAGTGGTAGGATGGTATTGGTGGAAATTATTTATCCTCTCTTAAGAAAATGTGTGTGCGTGTGTGAATGTGCACGCATGTGTGTAAAGTGTGATCAAGTCGCAGCCGACTTGTGGTGATCCCACAGGGTTTTCAAGGCAAGTGATTAAGCAGAGGTGGTTTGCCATTGCTTTCCTCTGCAATGTCTTCCTTAGATGGGAGACTAACAAGGAAGACATTGCAGAGGAAAGCAATGGCAAAACACCTCACTACTGACCCTGCTTCGCTTCCAAAATCTGGCAAGGTTGGGCTACACTATACCATTCCACATCCCTAAAACAATATAATTGTATTCATTTAAAAAAAACGTGGTAGCATCCCAGCTTTATGTGATATGAATAATCATTAGCTGAGCCATTTAACTTTACCAAATTACAATTAACAGAAATCAATATGTAGACAGGAAAAGTTGTATGTGTAAGAAAGGGTACACTCAGTGAGCACAAGGAACATGATCAGTGACCATGAGGTAGAGATGCTAGCCCGGCTGCAGTGAACACATGTTCGTCTTGCATGATGTGTGTTCATCTGCTTGTAAGGAACAGCCAATGTGCATTTATTTTACCTGGATAAATGTGTGGTTTCAATCACAAATCCAGCTGTACATCCATGCAGCATAATGTGACAATTACTCAAAGCACATATAAAGAAAAATCAAATGTACTCTGTACATGGATTGTGCATGTGTTCACTGTAACTTGTGGACAGGGGTATTGTCTGTCAGGTACTTTTTTAATCCCATACTCCATCTAAAGAGCTGAGGCTGTAACCGTAAGCATACCTTTCTGGGAGTAAGCTCCATTGAATAAAATGCGACTTACTCCTGAGTAGACCTGCTTAAGAGTGCTTTGTCCGAGAAGCATTCATAGGATTCCTTCTCTCGTTTTAACTGTGTACTAATAAAATGTTTACATAGTAGCTAGTTAATACCAATGTTGCTTCAGAAGAGGGGGAAAAACCTCTCTAGGGGAAAAAGCAAGTTTTATGAAAGGGTGTGTGGGGGTAGGGGGAGTACTGTCTATAAGAAGAGGAAAGATTTGCATGAACCAAAAGAATTAAAAGATGGGTCAAGCCACACAGGTACAATGACTAAAACTAAATCTGGAAATAGAAAAGGTAACAATGGAAAGTTCCTAATGTGTTCACTTCTCTTAAAACTCTGGGGTGAAATTTGGATGACAAGAAATCTGGAAATAGCTCTATAATGAAGCAGTGATCGTGCCTGTGTGAAATGGACTCTCTGACCTTTACAGAGTCACAAGCAACCGTTGTTTCGACACATTTGTTTCACATTACTTTTATACAATTTGGGTGCTGCCTTAGAATGTACAACATTGCCGCACCGTCAGAGGCATTTTTTCCCCTTGACTTCTCTAATCATATTAGCCTAGGTCCAATAAAAGTCGGCACTTAAAAATGAGGATTTTGAAAACTTAGTTCTTTCCCCCCTACCCCCCATCGAGATGGACTTGATTTTTCCACCGTAAGCAATGAGGTAGTTACTCTTGTATGAGTCTTCTAACTGCTGTCCAGGGAAACATAAACCCTTGCAGAGTACCATTGCCTGTCAAATTATACCTGACCTGCATATTTCTGCAATTCTCAGATATATTAAACAGTCCGCTCAGGTTGTTCCTTGACCAGTTGTTCACCCCTATCAATTGCATTAGCATTTAACCTGTCACTTTATATTACAAAGGTACCAAAGGTCGACGGAGGTTACTATAGATTCAATCACATATGAAATGGGGGGGGGGGGAATAAACTTGGATTATCCACCAAAGGGGATGTCAGGAGGATATTTAATATATTGACATACACCTCTCCATCTTCTAGAAATGTCACAATTATTATATATTACTTTCACCATACACACTTACCACATGTGATCCAGGAAGATTTCTGAGGCTGAGGATATAGTGTCACTAAAAGATATTTGCTGTTATACTTCTTAGTAGCAAAACTTTCCTTCTTCATTCTAAATATGATGCAGTAGTGGTGTTGCCAGCCTCCAGGTAGTGGTTGGAGATCTCCAGGGATTTCAAGTTCAACTGATCTTCAGGTGACAGAGATCTGTTCCCCTGGAGGAAATGGCTGCTTTGGAAGGTGGACTCTATGGCACTGTACTTAGGTTGCCAGGTCCCTCTTTGTCACTGGCAGGAGGTTTTTGGGGCAGAGCCTGAGGAGGGTGGGGTTTGGGAGGGGATGGACTTCAATGCCATAGAGTCCAATTGCCAGAGCAGCCATTTTTTCCCTGGTGAACTGATCTCTATTGGCTGGAGATCAGTTGTAATAGCAGGAGATCTCCAGTTAGTACCTGGAGGTTGGCAACCCTGTGCTTCCCCACGTTTTGCCCACATTTTAAATTAGAGATAAAACAGGTCTCTCAAAACGAGGGCAAAGCACAGGAAATGCATAATCAAAACAAAGACCTGAAGATGCCAGAAAAGAAACGGTGAGGGAAACAGCCATGCATAAAAGACCTTTGTGTGTATGTGTGTGTGTGAGTGTGTATTTTCTATCAGTACCTTGTACAAATAGTATGGATGTGTTTTGTGAACCCTCACTATAAGCCATAAAGATGAGAGTTTACTTTGTTCATACAATGAACCTTTTCCAAATCCCATTCTGGATTAAAAAAAAAATAGCTGCTATTCTTTCATGAATCAATTCAAGATGCTGGGATGGGGGGGCATTCATTAATAGCTCTGCAGAAGTACAAGGGCATTCATTTAATAAACAGCTCTTCTCTCTGGAAAGGTTTCTTGGCGACAGTTGATTCCCAAGAAGTGTTTTTAGCAGTGCAGTGTCAGGATGAAAATCTTTTCCGTGACAAAAACCACTCTGAACTCATTGATATCATGGAGAATACTGCTGCTGCTGAGCAAAGGCAGATTGTTCGAAAGTTACGTCAGGCTTTATTAAAAAGTGCAGTAGGAACAGTCAGACGCCTTCACACCAACCAGGCATTATCTTTTGCTCAGTTATTAAGTTATCACTTAAGATATCACGGGGAAAGGAACTCAATGTTAAGGGAGTTTTGCTTCACTGGCAAGAGTGTGCCTCCTCTTAACACTGCTCTTTCTGTGAAGCCGTTGAGCACCGTTGCATCTGCCTTTTTGTTTTCGATTGAGAGCTGAAGTGCTGTTGTCAGGAGAGAAAAAAATCTCTAAACACATGGCAAACACCTGCTCATTGCACAACCAGGGATCATGCTTGGAGCTTCGGAGACGAGATTGTGGTATTATTGTGTCCCAGTTATTCAACTGCCCACCGTTGTGAACCTGGTGAGAACTTAGTCAGTCCATATGTCTGATCTCAGTCAATCAGCCCAGGTATCATTTAATTTCTCCTTCAGATGTGAAACAAAATTTCCCCCAGTTTTAGTGAATGAACTTTATTTTATAACACTGACATCTCGAGACACCAAAAAGCGCTATTCTTGCGTGTGTGTTAACTTCTGTCAAGTCGCTTCTGCCTCATGGCGACCTTATGAATCAATGTCCTCCAAAATATCCTATTGTTAACAGCCTTGCTCTGGTCTTGCAATCTGAGGGCTGTGGCTTCCTTTATAGAGTGAACTCATCTCATGTTGGGTCTTCCTCTTTTCCTGCTGCCTTCAACTTTTCCTAGCATGATTGTCTTTTCCAGTGACTCTCAGTTTAGCCTCCGTTTAATCATTTTAGCTTCTAGGGACAGTTTAGGCTTGATTTGATCTAGAATCCACTGATTTTTTTTTTGTCCATCCACAGAGTTAAAATATTCCAGGTGATAATGGGGCTTTAAAAAACAAAAACAAAAAACAAAAACACCTCAGTACATGCTATAAAAGGTAAAGGTCCCCTGTGCAAGCACCGGGTCATTCCTGACCCATGGGGTGATGTCACATCCAGACGTTTTCTAGGCAGACTTTGTTTTATGGCGTGGTGTGCCAGTGCCTTCCCCAGTCATCTTCCCTTTACCCCCAGCAAGCTGGGTACTCATTTTACTGACCTCGGAAGGATGGAAGGCTGCGTCAACCTTGAGCTGGCTACCTGAAACCAACTTCTGTTGGGATCGAACTCAGGTCATGAGCAGAGCTTGGACTGCAGTACTGCAGCTTACCCCTCTGCGCCACAGGGCTCCTACATGCTGGCTGAATGATAATTGAACATCAGAACAGCCTGTTTGGATCAGACTAGTTATCCATCTAGTCCAGAACCCTTATTTTGGGCTGACCAGTTGCGTTAAAGGGCCAACAAATAGGGCTGAGAGGCTGAGGCCTTCCTCTTGTGTTGCCTCCTAGCACTGGTTTGCAGAAGTTTGCTTCCTCTGAATGTGGAGGTTGACATTGATAGACCTATCCTCCATCAATCTGTCAAATTGCCTTTTAAAGCCATGCTAGTGGCCATTAGTAAGTTCCTAGAAGTGAATTCCACAATTAAGTTACTTATTTTTCCACACAGATCAGCTTCAGTATTTTACTCCAGCTCAGCCATAACCCAAAACCATTGTGAATGTGGGGATAGGCCCATTATATCTATGGGTCAGTTCAGGTTCCTTTCAGCCAAACCAAATATACGCACATCCAGGATGGAAATGATGCTGCACTGCAAGGTGGAAACTACTCCCACAACCCAGAAGAGCTCATAAGGAGTTCTGGATCAAGTAGGAGGGAGGTCAGTAGAGCTGAACAAAGTTCTGGAGGAGTGGCATAACCTGGTGGGAAACCATGGTGGGGGAGGCACAGGGTTGCCAATCGCCAGGTGGCTGGAGATCTCCTGCCATTACAACTGATCACTAGCTGATAGAGATCAGTTCACCTGGATAAAATTGACCCTTTGGTAATTGGACTGTATGGCATTGAACTAGGCTTGTCAACCTCCAGGTACTCGCTGGAGATCTCCTGCTATTACAACTGATCTCCAACCAATAGCAATCAGTTCACCTGGAAAAAATGGCCGCTTTGGCCATTGGACTCTATGGCATTGAAGTCCCTCCCCTCCCCAAAACCCACCCTCCTCAGGCTCCACCCCAAAAACCTCCTGCTGGTGGCAAAGAGGGACCTGGCAACCCTACATTGAAGTCCCTCCCTTCTCCAAACCCAGCCCTCCTCAGGCTCCGCCCCCAAAATCTCCAGATATTTCCCAACCTGGAGCTGGCAACCCTACTGAGGAAAGCTTCTGAAGGAAAACTGGGCTTACTTGTAGGTTGTCTCCACACTTGCCAGAAAAGATAACTGTGTGACAGATAGTGCTAGCAGGGTGAGGGTACGAAGTGTCATGTCTCCCTGAGGCAACAGTACAAACTTTAAAGAGAATAAAAAGGCTGTAACTAAAGGATCACTGAGGAAAGGCTCACAGGGCACCAGAAAAATAAGATATGTGGGTGTCCTGCTGTCTGAAGTTCATTAAGGACACAAGTGTAACACACAGTTTATGATTGTCTGAATGCAGGCCTCTCCACTATTGTGGTTAGAGTGTGTCGTACCAGATTCTGAAGTTGGTTTACTAAACACAGCTAGGCTTACTTCTGGTTTAGTATGATGCCCAAAAAACAGGCATCCTGGCTTGTTCCAACTGTGACGCTCTTCCAGGCTATTGAGGGAAAGCAATGAAACCAGCATTTTCTGAGGTAAACCAGGATATTTGATTGTGATGTGAATCCTGGTTTCACCAACTAAGTATTTTTCAAATAAATGATGGTTTCATGTGATGTCTGAACTGAGCCACTGAACTGAATATTACTCTACCCAGCTAAATTCCCAGTATTCCTCTGGCAGAAGAGTGTTTTCCTCTAGTGAAAGACTCCTTTTGCTGGAGGAAGGATCCACACTTAGTTAAATGGAACAGTAGGAACCAGCCCATAGTGTATAATGCTCATTTACTGATTCATATCAGTAAATGAAGTTTTAAAAAACACACTCATTTTGAGGGGAAATACAGAACTACGAAATAGAAAATTGAATTAAATGAAGATCTATGGGCTTGATTTGCACAAGGGAGAAGCAGCACCAAAACATGGATTTTCATGTTGAGAAAAGCAGGGATAAGCAATGTGATATCATCCCTACTTGCTTTTCTTTTAAAATCCTCATCATTTCAGAGTTTATGGTTATTGAGATGACTTTAAAGCAAGTACCATTTTTGAAATGCGGGGTGTGTGTGAACTACTTGCCCCTTTAAAAATGTACCCTGCCATCAAGTCTTTTCCACATCCTTCCCCAGAATTTCCCTCTTTTATAATATATGACATGACCCCCCTATTATCAATCACTTCCCAATGTGTGCGGGGATAGCAGCAGAGCCCCTGAACGCAAAATCTTTGTGCTGACAAGAACCATTCAGGCTTTCTTGACATAATGTGTAATATTACTTCTTTTTGAGCAAAGACAGATTGCTCTAAAGCTATATGTCATGCTTTATTAAAAAGTGCAATGGGAGTTGTCAGGCTTCTGAAGTCTAACGTGACATCCATGCCCCCAGAAGGCACTCGCTGTTATTCAGAACTCTTAATCCATTTTGTGAGTGGGTATGTGTGTGTATGGAGTAGGCTTAAGAAAAGTGTTGGGGGAAAAAAAAAACCTTCCATTTCCTATGCAACACTGTGTTTTGGTTACTGTCATTACTATCAACCTTATCATCTTCCTCGGTGGCCCTGACTGGGCAGAAAACCAGGATATAAATACTGTAAATAAATATTATCATTATCCTCCCCAGCCATACAAAATCTCTTGCATGTTGTAGATAATATCTTGGGACAATGTTTTGTGGGAGAGGGAAGGCAGCATGGTATATACCGATCCTGTCAGATCTTGGAAGCTAAGCAGGGTCAGCCCTGGTTAGTATGGGAGACCACCAAGGAATGCCAGGGTTGCTATGCAGAGAAAGGCACTGGCAAACCCCCACTGAATGTCTCTTGCCTTGAGAACCCCATAAGGGGTCCCCCGTCAGCTGCAACTTGACTGCACTTTACACACACAATGTTTTGTGGACCCCCTTTCCCTTGTGTGTGTCAAGTATTTAAAGTCCCTTTCCCGTGTGTGTGTGTGCCATCAAGTCACAGCTGACTTATGGCATCCTCGTAGGGCTTTCAAGGCAAGAGACGTTCCTAAGCGGTTTGCTACTGCCTGCCTCTATTTGGGCCTAGAGAACTGTGACTGGCCCAAGGTCACCCAACAGGCTTCATGTGGAGGAATGGAGGAGGACAAGTTCTCCAGATTAGAGTCCACCATTCTTAACCACTACACCACACTGGCTCTTTCTCTTAGTGGTACAAAATTCCAGATCCAGTCTTACAGGTTTAGCTTTCTCATGAGAAGTAAATACTGGGGGTTTGTTTTGGTTTTTGTAGTATCTCTTGCTTATAAATCTGGAGTTTGAGCAGGGTGGAGGAGAACAAGCAAGCATATTAATGATGGCAGTTTTCAACAGCATTAGCCCCACCCACCCCCACACAAAACAGTGGGTGATATTCATAAAGGCCGTTCTAACAGTGTAATGGCAGTTCTGACTTCCATTGGCAGAGGCAGAGGTCTCTTTTCAAGAATTTCCCTTTCCTGCTGCAGAACCACACTTTGTTCCCCCATGCTGTTTCTGAGGGAAGCAGCAAGGGGGCTTGGTGGGATGCAGCAGGAGGGGAAGGCAAGGGATTTCCATTCTACCAGCTTCACTCTACAGTCAGTACTTTGGATCGAAACCAATGTGTCCTATGACCTACCTCCTGGAGATTGCTTATTGTTAGTCTTAAACCGGACGACATGGAGTCACACAATACTATAGGGAAATCCCTAGAGAGAATGGCCATAGATTGTATTGGGGAACTTGAAAAAAGAAGGAATAATATCCTTTGAAGCACATATTCCCCAATAGTGTGTAATAGTAAAGTGACTGCTATTTCCCAACAACTGCTATTTTTTTAAAAAAAAAATTGAAATTTTAAAATGCATATATGAGCTCTACTACATTCTTGTTTTCAGGCTTAGCAATGCCATCCTATGCAAAATTACTCCACTCTAAGCCCATTGAAGTCAATAGAATTAAGTAACTCTATATAGTACCACACTGTAAATTCCTTTCATTTTGAAAAGGCTGGCAGTTGTTTCTTAGGTGCTTTGAAATGTAGTGCATTTTAGATGCAACCCTAGGTTAGGTTCTCAGAAGTGACATCACAACAACACTAATGGTCCCCCTCATGCCCTTACCCTCCCCTACTTGCATGAGGGCCAATGTTCCATGATGTGCAACCACATAGCAGGGGCCTTCTTATGAACTACTGGAATGCAGTAAAGTGCTGCTTCCATGCAGTTGACCCA
Organism: Euleptes europaea; assembly: GCF_029931775.1. Taxonomy (NCBI): domain Eukaryota; kingdom Metazoa; phylum Chordata; class Lepidosauria; order Squamata; family Sphaerodactylidae; genus Euleptes; species Euleptes europaea. The sequence continues at coordinate 45,642,923 of NC_079312.1, read as the reverse complement.
TACAATCTACTTTTCCCTTTCATGTCTCTCAGTGATATGCAGCCTTCAGCCCAGTGGTGATCCATTAGGCTTGGGTTGCATCATTATCTAAAGGAAATGGGTAAAATTCATTGCAGACACCTATGTTTCTAAAGAATTCTGCATCTGGCCCATAGATAAGACAAGTTTTCTGTAGAATTTCTCAGTGGACATGGCTGCATAATTTTACAGGTACTCAAAATTTAGATAGGAAGTAAAATCTCCCCCTAACCTTTTCTACCTGTCCGCTAGTTAAGTGGACAGGTAGAAAAGGGCAGGGAGCATTTGAGCAAAGTAATAATCAGAATTCCAGATAGAGTTCCCAACACTGCCTCAACAAATGCCCAGATAATTTGGGGGTGGAGCCTGAGGAAGGCAGAGTTTGTGAAATATGTGGTGTCACTTATCACAACATTTTGGGTTGCATCTACGGGTGCCAGGCTGTGACACCAGCACACTGATGTCACTTCTGGTTAAAAACTGTGACATCATGGGATGTTCTAGGACAGTGGTCAGCAAACGTATTAGTCAACAGAGCCAAATATCAACAGTACAAAGACTGAGATTTCTTTTGAGAGCCAAATTTCTTAAACTTAAACTATATAGGTAGGTACACTGTTTATTAACTTAATAAACTTTAATTAAAGTTTTAAGTCTTAATTAAACTATAGGTACACTGAATAAAACTTTATATCATACTTAATAATGATCTTATTTATTGATAAAAATTAAATTGTAAGTAAGGTATGCATAAAATTAAATCATGACAATGACTGACAAACAATGTGAGCAAACTTTTCTCTAGATTCACAGATGCAGTAAACACATGAGAACATAAGACTGCTGGATCAGACCAAGGCCCTTCAAGACCAGCAGTCTGTTCCCACAGTGGCCAACCAGGTGCCTCCAGGAAGCCCACCAGCAAGACCAGTGCAGCATCATTGTCCTGCTTCCGTTCCATAGCACCTGATATAATAGGCCTGCTCCTCTGATCCTGGAGAGAATAGGCATGCATCATGACTAGTATCCATTTTGATTAGTAGCCATGGATAGCCCTCTCCTCCATGAACAGGTCCACTCCCCTCTTAAAGCCCTCCAAGTTGGCAGTCATCACCACCTCCTGGGGCAGGGAGTCCCACCATTTAACCACGCGTTGTGTGAAGAAATACTTCCTTTTATCAGTTTTGAACCTCCCACCCTCCAGCTTCAGTAGACGACCCCGAGTTGTAGCATTACGGGAGAGGAAGAGAAGCTTCTCCCTGTCCACTCTCTCCACCCCATGAATAATTGCATAGACATCCATCATGTCTCCCCTCCTTTCCAAGCTCAGCAGTCCTAAGCATTTGCGGCACTCCTCCCAGGGCAGAGAGTCCGAGAGGTGCCCGCTTTTGGGAGGCAGCTCTGCCACCCTGAAAAAGCGCCTCGGCGAAGAGGCAAAGAGGCAAATGCCCACCCCCCCAACAACAACACTCACCACCGAGTATTGTCATAGTAATGCTCCAGCACGGAATATCCAAAGAAGGAGTCATTGGGCCCCTGGAAAACCACGGGCTGCTCCATGTCGACGTTGTAGGCATAAGCCAGCGCCACGGCAATGGTGGCCACCAGCACCTTGAAGCCGCCCCGCTTGCCTGGCCAGGGGGACCCGGCCATTTTCCATGGGGGGGGGAGAGAGCACGCCTGCTCACCTGCTCTCTCTCTCTCTCTCTCTCTTAGGCACGCCGGCTCCGGACAGGAAACTCGCCTCCGCTCTCTCTCTCTTTCTCTCTCTCTCTCTCTCTCTCTCTCTCTCTCTCTCTCTCTCCGGCTGCCGGCGCAAGCGGGCGCGAGAGCAGGGGTTCTGAACCAAGTGGCAGAGCTGCACTCAAGGGGCCAAAGAGCTTCATGCGGCTCGCGAGCCGCAGTTTGCCGACCACTGTTCTAGGATTTACAAAAAATCTATGGTAAAACCACAGAGTTTCTGCAAATCCTAGAGCATCCATCATGACATTTCCAGTTTTTACCAGAAGTGACATCATTGTGCTGGCACAATGCCAGTGCACACTTCAAGCCCCCCCCCCCCATTACTTCCCACCAGCAAGCAAAATAATGGGTTGCTGGGAGATCTTCCAGTATAGGAGAAGATCTGGTGACCCAGCTGTATCCCCTAGTATTTATGATCCTAAAGACATTAGGACAAATTCCTGGAGTGTCACTATGTGGAAGCTATTTTTTTCCATCTGCCCCTCAGTTCATTGGGGATGGGAAATGGGCGAGTAAATGGGAGAAGCCATTTCCTGCAGGAGCAGTTGCTCAGGAGACTAAAAGAATGGGCCCTAAGAACAATTAGCTTAATAAGGTCTTCACTTGTGGACAACATAATGCCTAATCCAGCAGCTTCACTTCCTGATCTGACTGATGTTTTTGGGCTAAGATATAAAGTTTACCACTTTGCCTGTTCACTCCCTTGTATTTGCATTTGTGCTCTGTGTAACAACAGGAAACTGTGGTCTCTCCTCTAGAAGACTGCTCCCCCCCCCCAAAAAAAAAGATCCTACGTTATGTGAAAAGGGAAAAAAATGGTCCAGGCAGTCTAAATAATATGCCTTAAATAGTGATCTTATACCCCAGGTATTTAGTTTTAGCAGAAAAAGATAGCATTGTATTCTTTGCCTGAGGCCTGCCATTTTGTGAGCAGGTGATCATATCTGAAAAAGAAAAATTAGATTCCCTTTTACATGATAGGCATATAAATAGCTGCAAGCTATGATTGTTAGGCCATGCTTCTTCATTCTTTAAGTTTCCCTGGATTGTTGAATGCTAGAAGGAGAAAGCCAATGCATTACCGTCCTGTCCCTGTAGTATTTTGCCCATGTTCATTGCTGGGGACAGGGTTATTAGGTTAACTGAATTACTGATGTACCCTAGGCTCTCTTATAAGGATCTCATCGTCTGCTGGTTTTCAAACTTAGCTTATGCAATTGATGCTAGTGAAGAGCCCTTCCATATACATTTTCTATCCAGTCACTGTTCAGTCATATGCAAATTTATCACATGCAATTGCTTGAATTAATAGGCAAATGGACTGAGATTCATCAGAGGCAGCCACTGTGGCTAACATTGTCTTGTCATAGGAAATCAATTTTTTCTTAATTATCTACTGTCCTTTCTCTCCCCCTCCCATATTATTATGTGGTAATGCTTCCTTTCCTGAGCAGTGGAAAGTTCTGGACTGAGTTCGTTCTTCACAGAGATTCTTTTTAAAGTAGCCCCTGGGATTCACAGGGTTTTTTTGGTGGTAAGAAGAGAATCCTGAATAATCAGCTGGCCATCAAGGTCCCTTAATCAGGCATCCAATGTTCCCTATGAAGAACAAAAAGCTAAAATTAGAAGAAGGAAGCAGCAAAACATTTACAAAAAATAGAACAGCACCTTATGTACTCAAAGAAAGCAACAGTTAATATCATAAACTAAATTATTTATTCATTTAAATATGTTGATCCCATTTTGCCAAACATATATTTTAAAGTGGCTCACGTTGGTAAAATTGTGCAACAAAAGAAAGTCAACTAACAAAATCCCGATACAAAGAAATGAAAAATAAGACAGCAGCAGTCAAATTAGAAGTCTGCAATGTAATAACTGAATCAGAAAAGACAAAAAGATAGATCAAAAACGGCGTTGACCAGAAGTTGAGGGGACTTTTAAAAAGGTGGATTCATAGCAAGCAAGTTTATCAGAAAATATTGTCGAAGGCTTTCACGGTCAGAGTTCATTGGTTCTTGTAGGTTATCCGGGCTGTGTGACCGTGGTCACGCAGAAAAGGTTGATCAGAAAAGATCGATCAAACCCAACTTAATAGCAGTTCCTGCTATTTTGGATGGGAGTAATTAATTTACTCCCATACCTTTTGAAAAGAAAGGATCCCAGATATTGGCTGCAATGGCAGGGATATTACAGAACAGTCTACCCTGACCAATAGAATGGGCTAACGGGAAGGCTGCTTAAAGCCTTCCCATGTATATTGGCCAGCCTTTGCTGGCAAAAATTTCCCTGCCATCCCTCCCTTTCACATTGTAGGATATGATTAGCTGTTCACTTTGGGGCCAAGTAGGAATTTTGGGGGCTTACCGTAAATTGCCCAGGAGAAGGGTTTTTTTTTTCCTACTTCACACTGCAGTTGATATAGGTTCTTTAAATATGCCTGGTCTGGGAGGAGACTGGTTAGAAGCTAACTTGGGGTCAGTAGGAGTACTGCAGGTTTAGTAATTCAGTGTATTAGTTTGAACCTTGGATCCACTACTATCCAGAAAGTAAACATCATTCTCATCCAATGCCCCACCCCAAAACCACAAGTAAAAATTGAGACATAAATATAGTACTCCAAAGAAGGCTATTTTATTTATATATTTATCCATCATATATACATACCATACACAGATCTCAGGCATGCATTGTATGAGACCCTTGTTTCTAGCAGCCTTCTTCCTAGTGTTAACTTTGATTTTGTGTGCCACTGTTTCAAGGGCCTGGGGGAGAAATCTACAAGATTGGATTTTATCCTCAAGGCAGGGTCAGAAGAATTATAGAACTTTCCTCTGCTAGTTGTCACTGCAAGAAGCCATGGCAAGTAGGGAGAAGGGAAAGGCTTACCAACAGTCCCAGATGCTTCCCAAAGTTCTGAATGCCCTCCCACCAGATTTGTAGATTTCCTTACAAATGTATGTAAGTACCATCAAGTTGCAACCAATTTATGGCTGTACCAACAAGGAGTTTCAAGGCAAGTGAGTTGCAGAGATGGTTTGCCATTCCCTTCCTCTGCAGCATCTTCCTTGGTGGTCTCCTATCCAAGTTTTGACTCTACTTATCTTCTGAGATCTGACAAGATCGGGCTATACCATGCTACCTTCTCTCCTGTAGGTTGCTTGGGGAGGAGGCTTATGCCCCCTGTTTACAATTAGTGGTTTGGACCATGTTTCCACAGTTATACCATTTGTTGTCTCTCTCACTAACACAATCATACGTATTTGGCACTGTAGAATAGGATATTGGAATCAAGGGAAGGAGGCAGCGCACAGAGGTGTGGTCCAATGGGATGGTGAGAGTAAGGTTACCAATAACAAGGTGAGGGCTGGAGATCCCTGGAATTGCAGCTGATCTCCATGCTACAGATATCAGTTCCCCTGGAGGAAATTACAGCTTTGGAGGATGGACTTTATATAGCATCACATCCCCACTGTGTTACCTTCCACCCCCAAACTTCACCCTCTCCACTATTTCCAAATCTCCAGGAATTCCCTAAGCTGTAGTTGGTAACCCTACATGAGAGAAGAGGAATGGAGACCAAGGGAGGAGAAAATGATGGAGAAATATATGCAGACTATATAAGACATTAGGTGTTAACATAACGATAGAAAGTGGTCGAAAATCTGCTGCAAATTGATGACAGCTGCTTTTCCACATCCTTTTGAGCGTCTCTCCAAGATTTCTTCACCTTTCTTAGAAACCCCTACGACTTCAGTCGAAAAAAAGCATTTCACCTTTCTCCATCATTCTGTAAAGACTAATTTGGATGTCACATTGTTAGTGGATTTAAGAGTTTTTGAGAAGTTTCATCTTTCATACTTACTAATGATGTGCTGGTAAAACTTCTGGCACATGCTTGTCACTCACAATTAGACCTTATCACAAAATGAACTCTGGGGCAAATGGATCTGAACACAGCCGAGGGGTCATATATAAGATATGCAGGCATGACAATATCAATGGGTACGTGGACAATGCAATGTCTAAATTGATCCTTAAATTAATATTTCAGGGAAGCTGGTTCAGGGAAGCTGTCTGTAGAAAGCCTGGCTTTGAAACAAAGAAGTGGCTGAAGGAAGGCAAACCTAGGAACACAAGAAGTGGAAGAGATAGGTGAAAAGATTAAGAGCCTGCTGACCATCACCCAATTTGGTTGTCTTCTGCCACTGGGAAACAGTACGCCTACTATCTTTGTAAGAAGCTGAAAGCTCGGCCAAAATTCCAGGCAAAGAACAAATTGTCTGGTGCTGGCACATCTAGTAGAGAAATACTGCCCAAATCATGGATAATTAAGCAAGCAAGCCGATGGCAACTTTCACATGAGGGGTTTTGCCTCATGTGGCCAGCTGGGTGCCTCTTCTGTTTTTAGGAACTTCCCCATGACCTCATACTTATTCTGAGGACAACTTAGCGGGGAAAATGCAGGGTGGCTATGGTAGGGTTGCTCGGTCCTCATTTGCCACCAGTGGGAGGTTTTGGGGTGGAGCCTGAGGATGGTGGGGTTTGGGGACAGGAGGAACTTCAATGCCATAGAGTCCAATGGCCAAAGTGGCCATTTTCTCCAGGGGAACTGATCTCTATCAGCTGGAGATCAGTTGTAATAGCAGGAGATTTCCGGCTAGTACCTGGAGGTTGGCAACCCTAGGCTACGAGCAGGGCCTCCTTTAAGCCTTTCACAGGCTTTATTCCCAGTGCAGGGACAAGGAACACAGCCCTTCACTGCCTAGCAACTGTGTGTCTGTCTAGCAGTGCTGTTGTGGTATTGTGGGATTGTTGCCCACTTTCATAGTGCAGCAGCGAAAGACTGAGAGCAGCACGTGTTTGCCCGGGCAAAGCGAGTGTACTTTCTCCCACCTGCCTCCCTCAGCAATGTTCAGGAGTGTTCACAGCCCCTCACCCAAATATTCAGAAAGGTAGGATCACCCTTAGGATTGCCGGATCCCTCTTCATCACTGGCGGGAGGTTTTGGGGATGGAGCCTGAGGAGGGTGGGGTTTAGGGAGGGGAGGGACTTCAATGCCATAGAGTCCAATTGCCAAAGCTGCTGTTTTCTCCAGGGGAACTGATCGCTATCGGCTGGAGATCAGTTGTAATAGCAGAAGATCTTCAGCTAGTACCTGGAGGCTGGCAACCCTGGTCACCCTGCTGCTGTGCAAATGGACGTGATGCTGAAGGGAATGCTGCTAACCTAACCTCCCTTATCCCCATTTCAGAGGCCGCCAGAGACTCAAGATATTGGGTGCAACAGAGAAGGGGGAGGGACCCTCACAGACTCCAGGTGACACTCACAGCCGTCGTTGTGAAGAGGTGGCAATGACCATGAAGATCTCAGACATCTTCTTTGGGGCAACAGCCTCCCATCCAAAGTGAAACGAATTTCACTAGAACAAGATGCTTTCTTGATAGGATATTCACAACAATAGTCATAATAAATGCCTGTACTTTCAAGCTCCACTGAACACTGAAAGGCACTATGTGCTTCCACTGATGTGCGTTTTTTTGGGGATTTTAGTCTTCCTGTGAGTTGTTGTGACATTTCAAAGCAAAAAGCTAAAAATCTCCGTAGATCTCCAGAGAGGAACTCTGGCTAAGGTCTTCACATTTATATCAAAATGGACATACTTTTAATTGGATGCATTTGCATATTTTATTTTTAATGGCATGAAATATAATCACTAGAGATGTTTTCCAGCTTCTAACAAGTCCCTCTTGGACAGATTCTGGTGCCATTCTTGTTGGTGTAAATCTGCATGAAGTCATGTTGTAAAGGTGCCCATATGATCATGATCAGAGTATGTCTTTATCTTTCCAATGTCACTGAGCAATCCCAAGAAATTAATCAACTGTTTTGCTCTTGGAAGAGAATTCAGGATATTACAGAAATCAATGTGTGATGCCTGTATATATTTGGCATGTTTATGTAGTTGAAGATGACAGTTAATAACATTAAGCACACCAGGAATTGAATAATATATCTTGTGTGTGGGTTTGCATATACCCAGTTTCATTAAAGTTGCTAAGAAAGGAGATGGAAGCAATTCAAAATCTGCAAGTTTGGAATTTAATTATGCCTTGTTGATAATTGTTAGAATTAAATAATAGCATTTGAGCATTAAGGTAAGGATGCTATAATTCTGTTAAGAATATACAATGGAATAAGGAAGCCTAATCTAAAATTGGTGTCAAATCATAGATCTGGGATGGAACATATTAACAAACCCACTAGCATAATGGCACAGAACATCGACCTGGCATTTGTGTCACAATGGCAACGATACAGGACAGTATATGAGCATTGACGGTTGACTCAGCAAGCTCTGAGTGGCACCAGTTCTCCAGGGCCTTAAGCAGATGTCTTTCTCAACAGCATTACCTACAATTCTTTTAACCAAAGATGCCAGCAATTAAACCAGAGACTTTCTGAATGCAAAGCATATGGGCTACCAGCAAGGTATAGATAGCCCCCAATATTGTACTGACATTAGCATTGTAGATTGTTTGGATCTGAATTCCAAATCCAGAAATCTCAGAATGACAAATGTTTTAAGGTTCATTTGGGATATTTTGGGGATATTTTTTTTTTTTAAACTGGGTCTTAACTGGGCCTGCTGATTTTATCTTTTTTGTCTTAAAATGTTTATTATGGGTCTTTTAAAAAGAAATTTTGAACTGTTCTGTGTCTTCTTTTTTATGCTTGGGCTGCTGTGCTTTACATTGACGTTCTCTGTACTTGCTGCTTAGTTAGCCAGTTTAGCTTTGGATTGTATTTGAAATTGTCCTGTGCAGTTCCAGAAATGTTATGTGGATGAAACAGCTTCCAAATCTTTTTTTTTTTTATGTAAATTTTATTAGGTTTTATACTATAAATTTTCCATTGCAATAAACAACATCTATAACAATATAAAATTTCAATTCTAACTTAAAGTTGTTATAATTCCATAACATATAGTAATAAAAAAAGAAAATGGAAAATCTGTGACTTCCCCCTCACCTCCATCTGCCTCTTAATAAAAAATTCATCCCGTCGTAGTTAATCTAATCTTGATGCTCTATCAATATCATTTAACAAAAAGAAAACCATAATCTGTTAGTAAATATAATTATACTTATTCATTATAAAAAAGACAAAGAAATCCTCTGGATCAGATTAGAAAATATTCTTCCATTTTTCCCAATTTTAACTCATATTCACAATAATACATCCACGCCTCCCATTCCCCCAAAAACCGAGCCTCACTTTCTTCATTTAAAATAGCTGTGAGTTTTGCCATTTCTGCCACTTCAAACATTTTAACAATCCAGTCTTTTATCTCGGGAGTTTCGATCCCTTTCCATTTCGCTGCATAAAGCAGTCTCGCAGCTGTTGTGGCATAAATCAAGAAGGTTCTTTGTGTTAATAAATCGTCTGGAATCATACTCAGTAACATCATTTCTGGTGTTTTGGGTATTTTTTTTGTAATATTAGTCTCAATTCATTGTAGATCATGTCCCAAAAGTCTTTAGCTTTATCACAGGTCCACCACATATGATAAAAGGAACCAATTTCTTTGTTACATTTCCAACAGATAGGGGACATTGTTTTGTAAATCTTTGCAATCTTCTTAGGTGTTAAATACCATCTATACATCATTTTATAAATGTTTTCTCGCACTGACTGTGCTTTTATTCCTTTTAGATCTTTAGACCATAGTCGTTCCCATTTATTTAAGGCAATATCATGTCCCACATTTTGAGCCCAATCGATCATAGTTGGTTTGATCGTGTCCTGCTCACAATATAATGTTAAAAGGAGATTATACATTTTAGAAATCAGTTTTGTATTATTATCTAATAGAACCCTTTGAAAAGAAGATTTTTCTTTAGAAAATCCTTTTTTGACATCTTGTACAAAAACTGATTTAATTTGATAGTATTGAAGCCATTGTAAATCGTCCTTAAGAAGTTGAAAGTCTTTTAGTGAGCATTTCTTTCCATCCCATTTAATTAAATCTTGATAGGTGATAAATTTGTCTGGTCTAAGTGGGCGCAATGTTAACATTTCTTGAGGCGATATCCACATTGGTGTTTCTGGTTCCAAAATATGTTTATATCTCATCCAAATACGGAATAAAGAGGACCTGATTATATGATTACGGAATGTTGCTTGTAATTTAATTTTATCATACCACAAGTAGCCATGCCATCCGCTTAAGTTATTATAACCTTCCAAGTCTAGCAAACGTGTATTTGACAAGTCCATCCAGTCTTTTATCCATACTAAAGCTACCGCTTCAGCGTAAAGTTGAAGGTTAGGTAGTGCTAAACCTCCTCTAGTTTTTAGATCCACTAAATATTTATAAGCAGTCCTTGGTTTTTTCCCTTGCCAGATGAAATTTGAAATGTCTTTCCTCCAGGTATCAAAGTATTTAGTATGTGATATTATTGGCAAATTTTGGAATAAAAAGAGCATCCTTGGTAGAACATTCATTTGAATCGTTGAAATACGTCCCATTAATTTATTTGACCATATAATCATATCAGTTTTAATCTTACCCCATAACTTGAGGTAATTGTTAATTATCAGATCTTTATTCTTTGCAGTAATCCAGATTCCCAGGTATTTAACTTTGTTGGCTTTCTCCCAACCAGTATATGATATAAATTCCTGTTGCTGTATTTCCGGTAAATTTTTAAATATTATCTTTGTTTTTTCTTGATTCACTTTAAAGCCTGATATTTTCCCAAAATCGTCCAAAGTCTCCCGAAGTATGTTCATTGACTGTGTTGGATTCTCCAAAATTAACAGGAGGTCATCCGCGAATGCTCTCAACTTGAATTCATGTTTTTTAATTCTTAATCCGCGGATGTCCTCCATACTTCTTAGTTTCACACATAGCGGTTCCAACACCAACAAAAATAAAAGTGGAGACAGGGGACATCCCTGTCTAGTTCCTTTCGTGATTTGGCAATTATCTGACATTGATTCATTAACCAAAATTTTCGCCTGTTGGGAGGTATAGATAGCCGATATACCTTTCTGAAAACGATCTCCAAAATTCAATTTATCCAAAATCTGTTTTAAAAAATTCCAAGAGACCATATCAAAGGCTTTTTCTGCATCTAAAAATACAAAGGCCGCAGTTTGTTGGATGTTCTGATCATAATATTCCAATGAGTCTAGTAAAATTCTTACATTGTCTTTTATTTGCCTACCTGGTATAAAGCCTGCTTGGTCTTCGTGTATAAGATCCTTAATAAATTGTTTTATCCTACATGCCAAAACCGAAGCAAAAATTTTGTAATCCACATTTAACAGCGATATAGGTCTGTAATTAAATGTTTTTTCTGGATCCCTTCCTTCTTTAGGTATCAATGATATAAATGCATGTGACCAAGTCTCCGGGGATATTCCCTCGTCCAAAATTGCATTATAGAGTAAACCAAAAAAGCCAACTAGATTGTCACTGAACATTCTATAAAATAGTGCAGTAATTCCATCTGGTCCAGGTGTTTTATCCGTTTTTTGTCTCAATATTGCTTCTTGTATTTCTTCTCTTGTAACTGGAGCTTCAATACATTCTCTCTGGGTCGTTGATAAAGCTTTCATCTGTATTGAATTTAAGAATTTATCTATTTTCTGCTTTGGAGTATTTTCTTTCTGATATAACTTGGAATAAAATGAAACAAATTCTTTTTGAATTTCTGAAGTTGAATAGACTGGTCCTTTAACAGTTTGGATTTTTGTTATAATCTTCTTTTGAAATGAATCCTTCAACTGTGTTGCTAAAAATTTTCCTGGTTTATTTGCATATTCAAAATATTTTTGTTTAGCAAGTTTCAAATTTTTATTCATTTCCTCCATTATTACCAAATTTAATTGGTGTTTAGATGCAGAAATCTTTATTTGAATTTCTCTTTTCTCCTCTTCCTGTGTTACCATTACCAATTTCTGCTCCAAATTTTGTAAATTCCAAAGTATATTGTTTGTAAATTGTAATTGAGTCTTCTTCCAAGCCGAATGTTTCTGTATCATAAAACCTCTCAAAACAGCTTTAAATGCATCCCAAACTGTATTCAGAGAGGTTTCCCCATTAAGATTAATTTCAAAGAAGTCTTTCATTAAAGCCTGTAATTCCTTTTGTATCTTATTGTCTTTTAGAAGTTTATCATTCATTCGCCATCTAAATGCTTGTTTATTGTTCCAATCAAAAGTAACAGGATTGTGATCAGAAAAAGATCTAGGTAAGATATGGATTTTGCGTAGCTGAGTGAAGATTGATTTACTGGCCCATATCATATCAATTCTGGAGTGTGAATCATGTCTCGCTGAATAAAAGGTGTATTCTTTAGCCGTTGTGTTCATTGTTCTCCAAATGTCTTGTAATTCTAATTCTGAAGCCATGGTGAAGAAAGTTTTAGGTAAGCATCCGTCATTGACGTCTTTTGCTTTTGATTTTTTGTCCAAAGATGGGAGAATAATTCCATTGAAGTCGCCCATCAATAAGATTTGATCTTGTGCGTGTTGGGTTATCAAATCGTGTAGTTTTTCATAGAAGGATTTTTTCCCTTCATTGGGTGCATAAATTCCGACCACTATTGTCCTTTGTCCCAATATTTTAGTTCTGATAATTACAATTCTTCCTTCATTATCTTTATATACTAATTCTGGGCAAAGACTGGGGTGGGCATAAATTACCACTCCCTTTGTTTTAGTTTTGGCTGAGGCGATAAATGCTTGTCCAAGCACCTGTTTCTCCAAGTATTTTTTATGCTTTAAAGCTATATGAGTCTCTTGTAGACAAATTAGGGAGTATTTATATTTCTGTAAATATTTGAAGATTCTAGCCCTTTTAGTTTTCTCATTCAGTCCATTTACATTCCAAGAAATTGCTTTTGCCATGGTGTAGTATTTTTTAGCAAAATAGAAAGTCTATAATTTGGTACCTCCTTCTGCACCCTGTACCTCTTCTTCTTCCTCTTCTTCTTCCTCCTTCTCCCCAGGTAATTCTTTAAGGTCCATTTTATATTTTCTCAGAAATTTCCCCACATCTGCTTGGGATAGAATTGTCGTTTTCACTTCCTTGTAGGTGAAAGCCAATCCTTGTGGCATGATCCAACGGTATTTGATACCATTAGCTTTCAATGTAGACACAAAGTCTTTGTAATTATTCCTCTGTGAGAGTAGATGCCTTGGAATATCAGTAATATAAGAGAGGAATCTCCTGCTGACACTGGATTTTCATAGTGGATCTTCATAATCTTGTCTTTAACTCTAGTGTCATAAAACACTATCATCAAATCTCTTGGCTTAGATCTTCTCATTCTAGCAGGTAGTGGTATCCTGTATATTCTGTTAATGGCTTGTTTTAGTTCTTGTTCATCTATCTGAAATAAGTAGGCCAAATTTGGTAATACAGTTTCTTTATTGTCTCCCATCATATCTGGAAAGTTGCGTACACGAAGATTAGTCTCTCTCACTCTCATCTCCATCATTGCCATTTGATTTTTTGCCGCCATCTGATCAGTTTGTATTGTTTCAATCTGTTTTTCTTGGCTTGTTAATTTTTTCTTTGTATCCTTGTGCTCATCCATCACTTTCTTAATTGATGCATCCATTGCTTGCATATCTGTCTTCATAACAGTCATTTGAGTTTTTACTTCTTTCAAGTCTCCCGTAACCACATCCAACTTCTGATTAATAGCTTGGGATGCTTGACCAAGATTTGTCATCATAGAAGTCAACTGTGCCATCTGTGTGGACATCTGTTCAAACTGTTTATTTGTTGCCTCAGTTTGTTTAGTTAGCATGTCCTGTAATTTTTTTTCCATGGTTGAGGTTTGTAATGAGTCCCTTAGCTTGGTATAGGCAGGGCTGTGTAATGAGCCAGAGCGGGGTCGAGACATTTACATTCAAAAGAAGCTGGTAAAATACATGTCCACAGACAGGGCCTTTAAAGTACTAATTAAAAGATAATAGTTCAAACATCAGCCTTATAATTTTTTCGGGTTGAAAAGAGTCGAAATTGGCTTTAGAATTGCATTTTAAAGTTTTGAAATACCAGTGAGTTTTTTCGGTCGCTCTAGATCGGGTTAATCAGGAAGTATACCGGAAGTTGCTAGTGTTGCGGACCTTCTACCGCCTCTTCTCGATGGTTATTCCTTCAGGAATGATTTCAACGTAACTCGAGTGCGACGCATATTCAGTCCCACGGCTACTTCCTGTTGTTTTAGTTCCAATGATAGAGAGGGTGTTATAGAGAGTCTTCCGTTCCAGGCACTCCCTTACTACAGACGTGGCAGGAAATTCTTTTCGCCGGAAAATCAGGAAGAAAGATCACCCTCCCCTTTCCTCGGACCTTCTCATTGGTTATAATTCTTGTCAATCTAAAAGGTATCCTTCCGACTCTTTGTTATGGTTTAGGCTGATCGATTTGATAAGGCTCCTGTCGCTAATCCCGATGATTAACTCAAGTCAAACTTTTTCAGTTCGAATTAAGGGGGAGTGGGGGTCCCAGAAATATTCTTATCAGCCCCCCGTCTGTTCAAGTTTCCAGTAAGTAGACGCAGAGTTCTTTTGTACTCACTTGAGTGTCAAGAGGTGAGGTTCTTTTCTTTATGTAGTCCTTATGTTGGTATTAAGGTGGTGGAGGGTAGAGCTTGAGGCCAAAGTTGCGTTTTGGCGATGTCCTTCCCTAGTGCCCTCGCAGGACCGGCGTCCAGGACTCCGAGGGGCTTAAAAAAGCCCCCTCAGAGTACCTAGGAGGTCAAACCGCGTTTGCGGGCTGCAGGGAGTTCCTGCTTTCCAACCCACTTGCAAGGGTCGGATTGGGGTATCTATGTACCCCAGAAATAACGCAAACTTGGATTTCTCCCAGGACAGCCTGGGGAAATGGAGTGCTCTCTCCAGCAGCACCACCGGAAGTCAGCTTCCAAATCTTTTAAGGAAGTAAATAATACATGGACCAGACCACACATACTGCCCCACATACTGTAAATGGCAATGCAACAATGATGTAAAGTCTGGCCTAACACATTGGCTGCTTCTTTGGGTGGCTGTATTTTTCTCCTTAGATTAGTCACATGGATGGATATAATTGCAGTGAATGTAATAATGACACAGCTCTACTCAACACTATGTAACCAATCACATTATATCCGATAACTGAAAGCAAGCAAGGGCACTGCAAAAGAATAAGAAATCATTTTTGCTTGTGGTTTAGAAAATGCCCCCCAAAAGGTGATGTACCCAGCTTTGCCAAAACCATACTTGGAAAATTGTGAGTAGTTTTGGGTTCAGCTCATACACCTACCACCTCACTTCATACTCTGCCCATTCATGCCAACCCTGTTCATTGGGCCTTCCCCTCCTCCTAGGATTGACAGGCCCAGCCTGGCAACCAATGGGAGACTGGGGCAGGGAGATAGGGGATGGCTGTCAGCAACAGTGTGACATCACTTCTGAGTTTTTCCTACTGGGGCAGTCTGGCAACTCTCCCTTTTCCTGCCTCCCACACAGGCACATTGCCAATGATTGTCAGGGCTCACCACACCTCCCCTGCTAGGGTTGCCAACCTCCAGGTACTAGCTGGAGATCTTCTTCTATTACAACTGTACTCCAGCCGATAGAGATCAGTTCACCTGGAGAAAATGGCCACTTTGGCAATTGGATTCTATGGCAGGCTCCACCCCAAAACCTCCCACCAGTGGCAAAGAGGGATCTGGCAACCCTAGCCCCTGCCAACCTGCTGCAGCTCCTTGTTTAGCAGCATCTTGAGGCCAATTGTGCCAAGGTAGGGAGATCTAAAGTTCAGCACATGGACAGTCACAGAAGCCAAGCACAGTGTGCTCAGCTGCTGAACATGATCTCCCTTGTTCTAACCTGTTTTGTCAGCCATACGTAATGGGCTACTATTTGGAATGCCTAGGAAAAGCCTGGAAATAATTTCTGTGTTTACTGAGGCACATTTATCCCACTGTTCTCCCCAACAGAGTACCACAGCAGTTTACAAAAACACCCAAATACAGTTTAAATAAACACAATATGGCTGAAATTATCAAACAAACAAAAAGGCAAGGACAATTTTTCTTCTTTACGGAACAGATGAGTTGTGTACCCAAGACATTCCTTAGGGAACAAATTCCACAAGGGTACCCATATTAGTCAAAGCTGAGTCACTCCAGAGTTCTCACCTCTAGAACCTGAGACCACCAAGTGTATCATAGCAGCCCCAAACCGGGCTCCACAGGCAAGGAGTCTAGGCAGGGAGACAGGATTACCGACGTTGAGGTAGGACCTGGAGTTCTCCTGCAATGACTACCAATCCCCAGACTATAGAGATCTGTTCTTTGAGCAACTGGCATCTTTGTAGAGTTAACTGTATTCCCTTTCCTCCCGAAACTTCACCCTCCCCAGATACTGCTTATAAACCTCCAGGAATTTCCTAAACTGGAGATGGCAACCCTTAGGGCAGATGGTAAATTCCCCCCCCACACACACACACACACTGATATTAAGGTGGCAACCTCATGGAGTAAACTGGTTGAATGTCGTATCTTTCTGAACTGGTCATTGGCAGCTCTTTCTTCCATCTTGAGCTGCTTGCAAAAACTGGATTCTGGAAGCACTACCATAAGAGCACGTAGAGTGTGCCCACCTTTATACCTGGGTCTAAACGTGCCGCAATCCCTCCCAATGTATTTTGATTTTCTGACAATCTCCGCGATACAGATGATTATTTATGTTGGCTAGACCGAATGCTATCCCATCAGGGGAGTTAATAGGTCATTTCAATAGGGTACCGTACTGTGAGAGAGTATGTCAGTGCGGTTCTGGCCAAATAGACACTCTTCAGCATTCCTTGTCTAGCTGTAACTTGCTCAACAAGGCTAGAGACAGATGGATAAAGCCTTTTATCCGGGAATCTGTCTCTAAACTGGAAAATCTGACGGTTCTTTTAGCAGGGGTGGATTTCTTTCCCAGACAATCAAGATTAAAAAATAGTAATTTCCTTATGGGCTATTTAAATAGTTCTTTTTTTTCCTTCTTCTTTATTTTGATCTCAGTGTGACATTGTTCAGGGCCGAATTGGCCATATGAACAGTATCATTAAAGTAAGCTAAAGATATTAAGGTGGCAAAATCTCAATACAAGCTGGTCAAAATGGACGATGGTCTGATATCTCTTAGGGCACTTTGTCTCGTAGCTTTAAAGATGTTTTCAAAGCTGGGGCAGGGGGCGCGAGATGCTCAGACACAGATCTCCATCAGTTGGCTAGCGGTTCAGCTTCTGCTTCCCTCCTCTCCATCAAAGACAGTAGACTCAAAGCACCAGGCAGCCCATCTATTTAAAAAAAATTCCTATAGTGGGATAGCACTACTGTTAAAAGGTGTCTATCATGCAACAGTGTTTGGGTACAGATGTATAAAAATACATTTCTACCATTGGGTTGGATTCAGTGACTACCTTTGACTCAGTGAGACATCTCTCTTCATAAGAGCATGACTCCTCAATTAGCAGAAGAGGATTTATTTATTTGTTTCCTTATTTGTAGTCCAATGTTTTCACTGAGACGCAAGGAGGATTAAAAAAAACCCCAATGTAATCAGACTGCCTAACAAATCAAACGAATAATGCAATATCACTAGGGTTATAAAATTAGAGGATAATGAAAAACCAGCCTAAGATATGGTATCCAATCACCCCCTCCCCCAAAAATAAGAAAATGGATTACAGAACTAGAAGAGAAGGTACTAGCAGTAGCAAAGCAAGATAGTACTTACAATAAACACTGCAGGAGACTACAATCCTACACCTCTATAAAAGCACCTTCCTCAACCATTCCATCATACTTCAGCCCCATTTTCTTTATAACAAATGACCTCCTGAACATTTATATTCTACACATTCTGTAGAAATGATGGAAGTGTGGATACCTACCAGATATCCTCATTCCACTAAGTGAAGGCCACAATAGAGAAAGCGCGGTTACGTGCTACTGTTTTTTGTTTTGTTTTTAATCAATGTGCAGAATGTCTCCTTAAGAAGGCTTTGGTCAGATGAGTGAAGCTATCACAGCAGATTGTATCCTGCAGATATGTGTTGTTGGCTCAAACATGTTGTGTCAGGCATGATGTAGTGATTAAGAGCTGTGGTTTGGAGCGGTAGAGTCTGATCTGGAGAACCGGGTTTGAATCCCCACTCCACATGAGTGGCAGAGGCTAATCTGGTGAACTGGTTTTGTTTCCCCACCCCTACACATGAAGCCAGCTGGGTGACCTTGGGCTAGTCACACTCTCTCAGCCCCACCTACCTTGGGCTAGTGACCTTGGGCTAGTCACACACTCTCAGCCCCAACTACCTTGGGCTAGTCACACTCTCTCAGCCCCACCTACCTTGGGCTAGTGACCTTGGCTGGTCACACTCTCTCAGCCCCACCCTACCTCACAGCGTGTCTATCATGGGGAGGGGAAGGGAAGGTGATTGTTAGCCAGTTTGATTCTTCCTTAAGACCAACTCTTCTTCTTCTTCTTCTTCTTCTTTTTCTTCTTCTTGTCTCTCTGGTCATGAATATTATACCAGTCATAAGAGTTTGTCCAGGGGTGGAGACTTTCCTGAAGCTGGCTGGCGCTCCTCCAGCTCAGCAAAAGTGGCTTCAGTTGCTTGGATGAAGCCCTTGGCAATGGTCTCCTTTGAAGTTGTGCCAGCCTCTCAGCTGAACAAGGGCTTTTAAGGAGGGAGGGGCAACAATGGTTAGCACTCAGAAGGTGGAAAATGGTGGTAGCCTGTCACAACTTCTCTGACCTGTCATGAGGAGCAATGTACTCACAAGAGGCTCTGGACCCCGGTAGTGCCTGGGCTGGATGTCACACCTTAAAAGGTTAGGAAGGGCAGCTTGTGAGAAGCATTGCCTGTCAGTTCCCAACTTGGAAGGAGTGACAGCTGGAGGCAAGATGGAGGAGATGGGGGCTTTAGACCTCCTTCCACTTCCCGTGTGAGGCCAGGAAGGCAGGAAAGCTTCAGAAAGAGAGGAGGAACCATGACTGTATATTCTATTCCTTCCCATAGGAGGAGCAGTTGAATACTATCTGACCCCCTCCATTTGCAAGCTGTGGCCACCTGCAGATGGAAGGAAGAAGAAGAAGAAGAAGAAGAAGAAGAAGAAGAGTTGGTTTTTATATGCTGACTCTCTCTACCACTTAAGGAAGAATCAAACCGGCTAACAATCACCTTCCCTTCCCCACAACAGACACCCTGTGAGGTAGGTGGGGCTGAGAGAGTTTGGAAAGAACTGTGACTGGCCCAAGGTCACCTAGCTGGCTTCATGTGGAGGAGTGGGTAAACCAACCTGGTTCACCAGATTAGAGTCTGCCACTCATGTGGAGGTGTGGGGAATCAAACCTGGTTCTCCAGATTAAAGTCCACCACTCCAAACCACCACTCTTAACCACTATACCACACTGGCTCTCAGGGTTTGGGGCACCTAGCACAGGACCCCACTCCATTACATTATTATCAGTTTACAGTAACTAGCACAAAAGTTATGTCTTATAACATTAAAAATATCAAGATGAATACTTCTTCCAGACTGACCTGAGTTATTAACAATAGTATTGTTCCATTGATACTGTCTAATTATATCTTTTTGTAAATGTGTACAATCTATTTAATCATTTTATCCCAACCTCCCTATTATATTCCCATCTCTCACACTCATGATTCTTTCATTCTTACAATATTAATAGGTGATTAATTCCTTCATCCCATTCTTTGATTTGAAAGGGTTGTTTTCTTTTATTTGCAGGAGTGCCGAGAGATTTGCAGCACAATATCATTCATATTACATGAATAGTTACCTCCTGACAGGTAATTTAATCATATTTACTTAAGGAACAACATTACCATGAATGTTGGTCTGAAATTTGATTCATAGATTGGTTGTGAAAATTCAGAAAGTTTATTTCATAGTACAAATAAACTTGGCATAGGTCTCAAAATGAATAAGACTTCCAAGCAGCAATACCCTAGAAAGGATCCACCAGAAAGTTGCGGGGCATCTTGAAGATTCTTCTACATATATATATGCGAGAGGGGGGAGGGTAGTGAGGACCACCCAGGACCTGCCCCCACAAATGAGGGAGTGAAGGAGAGTGGCCATTCTCTGCAGCTTGTCTCCAAAGGTGATTGGGTGGTAGAGCTCTGTTCTCCTCCCTTGCAAGGATCTGATTGGAAGGGGAAAATCTCATTGCCCAGGAAATTAGTGAAATCATAGAAAAGTGTCTGCTGCTCTGCTAGTAAGCACCCTAGATTAAAGCAGCAACAACAACAAAACATGGGGCTTTTGTTATACCAACAACTTGAAATTTGTAATACAATTCCAGCAAATCACTGCACTGGCATCAACCAGTGATTTCTCTGTCCATCTTTGATTTGACAGCTTTGTTATGCCCACCTGTATCCAAAAGTGTTTTGTGTTGGCATCCATATGAACAAAATTCATATGCATTTTCAGTGGGTCACCAGACGGATACAAAATGTACCATTTGAAACCACAAAAAGCTAGAGAGAATGAAACAAATGCCATTAGCTCAAACTGCATTTGTAAACCTGAATTGTTTATGCATACAAATATTGACAAGAAAAAAAAAGGCTAATTGTATCAGGTCAAATTCTATTTGTCACAATCATTTCTCACCTTCAGCAATTTATTAAGCCATCAGTGCTACTCACCAAACACACTATGTATCTTCGGCAACATGTGTCCCAAAATGGAATTATTTTTGGAAAGTAATATCTCATCATTATAAGGTAACAATCATTTGAATTGTTCTTAGAATTGCTTTTTATTGATGGTCACTCAACTGGAAAAATGCCTCAGTCCTATTGAGGCTATTACTGCTAGCTGCTTGAACATTTACCACAGCGGTGTAGCGTAACTGCAAGGATTCCATGTCATTGTGGATATCTTTAAAGAGTGGCCATGCCTATTCTTGTGTAATAACTTGGTGAGTAGTAAGAGTTATTGTGAGATATAAAATATGGCAGATATGCAGCATTTAGGTAGAGTTAAAGAAAAATTGCATCGGGGGAATGCGCTCTCTCTCTCTCTCTCTCTCTCTCTCTCTCTCTCTCTCTCTCTCTCTCTCTCTCTCTCTCTCTCTCTCTCTCTCTCTCTCAGTAACACATAATAAATAGGGTTGCGAGGTCCCTCTTTGCCACCAGTGGGAGATTTTTGGGGGCAGAGCTTGAGAAGGGCAGGGTTTGGGGAAGGGAGGGACTTCAATGCCATAGAGTCCAATTGCCAAAGCAGCCATTTTCTCCAGGTGAACTGATCGCTATCGGCTGGAGATCAGTTGTAATAGCAGGAGATCTTCAGCTAGTACCTGGAGGTTGGCAAACCTAGCGATAAACCTGGAAATTGAAATAGCATTTAATAACTTTTAATAGAAATACTATTGTCCCAAGTGAAGAAAGGCCATCATTTGTACACTTGATTACTTACGAATTGTAAACTGATATTTCTAGAACTAACTGAAGATGCAAGCTCATTGGGTTGGGATGGCTATGAAGTGATGCATTGATGTGGTTCAGAGCTACTAACTTACAGTACTATCCTAAGCAGCATTACAGTTTTCAAAGTACATCAAATGGACTTAGAAGAGTTGTCAGGCTCTGGCTCTTTGCTTTCACCTGATTGTGCTCCTAGAAGGCCAAGGTTTGGCCTGGCACCAAGGTCCTGGGTCACATGTTACTGGTTCTCATGCCTAGGTATACTCATGCCTATCCTGTTTCCACAGCTGCACCCGTGCTGTGTCTTCCTATCCTTGGGAAGTCTTATCTTGGATCCTACTTGCCTTGTTTACCTTATTGATTGCAGTGCCTTTTTTACCATGTATTCTCACCCTGATTCTTCATTATTAACCTTCCATGCCACTATGGCAGTCAGCTTCTTTATTTGTCTTCTTTGCTCCTAATAAAGTCGAAACTGCTTCAGAGCTCCTTGCCTGGATGAGTTTTTCTTGACGGTTGCTAGGGACGAATGTCTGAGTCTGACAAGAGTATAATGTTTCGTAGGATGGCATTACTAGACATTCAACACATGTTCAGGTGGGACCTAGAGAGAGAAGAAGATCTCTCACTATTCAGGGTGGAAAGTATGCAAAATAAGAACAAAATAAGAATGGTCACCATCACAGCTATGTCCCAGAGAGAAGCATATAAGCATTAGAGTATGTGGCCAGTGGAGGGTAAGGAGATACATATTTTGTTGCTGATTTAAAATTGTTCGAAGGGAGGACAAGATGATTACTGGTTGTTTTGGAGGTAATCGATGCTGCTTCACAGATTAGCACTGCCATTGTCCAGGTATCTAGGCAACAACAGAGAATGTTTTAAAAAGTGGCCATGCCTGTTCTTGTGTAATAACGTCGCCCTGTTTGTGGGCTTTCTGGGACATCTGGTTAGCCGCTGTGGGAAACAGGATGCTGGACAAGATGGACTATTGATCTGATCCAGTAAGGATGCTGTTACGTTCAGATGTAAAGACTGGACAACAGAACACGCAGAGACACACACGCACACATTTTCTTGAATATTATTTGGGAACTGGCTTAATGGTGCCAGATTTCTGGCATTTAGGATTTGTTGCAAAATAAACGGCATAGAGTCTTGGGATACCCAATTACATCTTGAAAAATGTTACAGATAAAATCAGAGACGATAACCCAGGATGGGTTGCATCGGCCAGCTTTACTTTCTGAATCGGTAACATGCTTCAATGAACTCTAGCCTTAAGAACATAAGAACATAAGAAAGGCCCTGCTGGATCAGACCAAGGCCCATCAAGTCCAGCAGTCTGTTCACACAGTGGCCAACCAGGTGCCTCTAGGAAGCCACAAAGAAGACGACTGCAGCAGCACCATCCTGCCTGTGTTCCACCGCACCCAAAATAATAGGGATGTTCCTCTGATACTAGAGAGAATAGGTATGCAGCATGACTAGTATTCATTCTAACTAATAGCCATGAAAACCCCTTTCCTCCATGAATGTGTCCACTCCCCTCTTAAAGCCCTCCAAGCTGGCAGCCATCACCACATCCTGGGCAGGGAGTTCCACAATTTAACTATGCGTTGTGTGAAAAAATACTTTCTTTTGTCTGTTTTGAATCTCTCACCCTCCAGCTTTAGCAGATGACCCCATGTTCTAGTATTATGGTTTTTCTCCCTCTCCACTCTCTCCAACCATGCATAATTTTATAGACCTCTATCATGTCTCCCCTTAGCCACCTTCTTTCCAAGCTAAACAGCCCTAAGCGTCTTAACCGCTACCCATTGGACAGCTGCTCTAGTCACCTAATCATTTTGGTTGTTCTTTTCTGCACCTTCTCAAGCTCTGTAATATCCTTTTTTAGGTGTGGTGACCAGAACTGTACACAGTATTGCAAGTGGGGTCTCACCATAGATTTGTTCAAGGGCAGTATGATAGCAGCAGGTTTATTCTCTATTCCTCATCTAATTATGGCCAGCATGGAATTTGCCTTTTTTTTACAGCAGCCGCACACTGGGTTGACATCTTCATTGAGCTATCCACTACCACCCCAAGATCCCTTTCTTGGTCTGTCGCTGCCAGCACAGCTCCCATCAGTGTATATGTGAAGGTGGGATTTTTTACCCCAATATGCATCACTTTACACTTACTCACTTTGAATCTCATTTGCCATTTTAATGCCCATTCTTCCAGTATGAAGAGATCCTTTTTGCTCCCCCCCACCCACAGAAACTGCTCCCTCCCCACACACACACAGACTCTGCTTCCCCCCCCACACACACACACAGGAGAAAAATTATAGAGAAAAGCCGCAAAATAGGTCTTACTGTGGATGTCTTCTGTTCCATCAGGGGGCACCCCCCCTGCAGAACAGGTGAAAGCCCCCTTTGGCTTCCCCCCCACCCACAGAAACTGCTCCCTCCCCCCACACCCACAGACTCTGCTTGCCCCCCCCCCACACACACACACAGGAGAAAAACTATAGAGAAAAGCCCCAAAATGGGTCTTACTGTGGATGTCTTCTGTTCCATCTTCTTCACACCTGCCCCGCCATTGCTCCCCCAGCTCAGCTGTTTGTTGGGGCTGGGAGCTTTGGGCGTGGGCGGCAAGCTCTGCTAATTGCAAACCCCCATTGTCAGAGATGCACGTTAAGGGTGGGGAAGAAGACCCAGCTTGGCCACCGATTGGCAGCAGGAGAATGCTGCTTACTAACTGAATGTTATGCTGCTGTGCCGAACCCTAAATTTGCTGAATTTATTCGTCGAACACCCCGAACTCACTGAATTCAGCTCCCCGTTTTCCCGCCTTTTTTGAGTTTGCTTCCATCCGAACTAAAAACCGCCAAATCAGGGGAAATTCGGCTGTTTTTTGGTTTGGGACGAACCAAATCGACAGCACTAGTTTTAACCACCCTAAATAATTTGGTGTCATCTGCAATCTTGGCTACTCCACAGTTTGACCTCAACTCCAGGAAATTGATGAACAGGTTGAAAAGCACCAGTCCCAGCACAGATCCCTGAGGCACCCCACTGCTCACATCCCGCCATTGTGAGAACTGACCATTGATTCCTACTCTCTGCTTCCTATTTTTCAGCCAGCTCTCAATCCATAAGAGGACTTGTCCTCTTATCCCATGACTATGAAGTTTGCTTAGCAGTCTGGCCTGTAATTTCCTGGGTCCCCCCTGGATCCTTTTTTATAAATGGGTGTTACATTGGCCATTCTCCAGTCCTCTGGTACAGAGGCTGATTGAAGGGACATATTACATATCTTTGTTAGAAGTTCAGCAATTTCCCATTTGAGTTCTTGAAGAACTCTAGGATGAATACCGTCTGGTCCCTGTGACTTGTTAGATTGCAGTTTGTCTAGATGTTCTAGGACTTCCTGCCTTGTTACCACTATTTGCCTCAGTTCTTCATTTTCCCCTCTCCAAAATCTCTGCTCAGGAGAAGGAATCTGCCCTGTATCTTCAACAGTGAAGACAAATGAGAAGAATTCATTTAGTTTTTCAGCAATCGCTTTATCCTCCCTTAGAGTTCCTTTACTCCCATTGTCATCCAATGGTCCAACCACTTCCCTAGCAGGTTTCCTACTCCTAATATACTTAAAGAATTTCTTATTTTTTGTTTTGATGTGTTTAGCAATATGCCCCTCAAAATCTTTTTTTGCATCTCTAATTATTTGCTTGCATTTCCTTTATGCAAGTTTGTGTTTGCTTCTGTTTGCCTCATTTGGGCAAACCTTCCAGTATCTGAAGGAAGACTATTTCCCCTCTAATTGCTTCCTTCACCTTACCCGTTAGCCATGGTGGTGACCTCTTGGACTTGTTACTACCTTTCCTGACCTGCGGTATACAAGCTAGCTGAGCCTCTAGTAATGTGGACTTTTCAAGAGATTTAACCCTCCTAACTGTTCCTTTCAACTTCCTCTTTACCAGTTTTCTGATGTTAGAGAAGTTCCCTCTTTTAAAGTCAAAGGTAATTGTGTGAGATTTCCCAGTCACTTTCCCACTCACATATAAATTAAATTAAATTTGATGCCATTGTAATCACTATTGCCAACTGGCTCAACTACATCCATATGCCGCACTAAGCCACTGGCAGCAAGGGTACAGTCATTTAGGATGTCTTTTTTTTAATAAAGTTTTATTAGTTTTTTTAAATACAAAAATGAAAAGGGAAGGGAAGGAATAACATTTTATGTGTACCTTGTAACCCGTTAAAGCTAAAATCAAATATTTTTAAAGAACGTTATACCACTTAAACTCTTCTAACGTAATATTATATTTTCCCACTTGTAGTTCAAATGCCTAATACTACATAATAATTCTATGCATCAGATTATTGTAAAACAATATCAACCATATTTATCATAAAAAGATTGCCATTTCTGTTTGTGTTCTTCAATTGATTTTCCCTGTAATTGATCGGTGAGCTTTGCCATAGTAGCGAATTCCATCATTTTTGTAATCCATTCAGTCAAAACAGGTGTCTCTTTGTTCTTCCAATGTCTGGCGTATAAAATTCTCACCGCGGTGACTGCATATTGGAAGGGCATATTGGAAGGAATTGTCACCCATAAGGATTCTGTGGACGAGTCTGCCCTTTGGTCTCTAGCTTATTAGACACCATGCCTTCCTTGATATACATAGCAACACCCCCTCCAATACGCCCTTCCCTGTCATTTCTATACAGTTTGTAACCAGGGATGACTGTATCCCACTGGTTCTCTCCCCTCCACCAGGTTTCTGTAATGCTCACTATATCTATGTTCTCTCTTAAAACCATGCACTCTAATTCCCCCATTTTTGCTTGGAGGCTTCTAGCATTAGCATAGAAACACCTCCACACTGTTTCTCTCTTTCGACTTGCCTGGCATGTGCCTTTGGGCATCTTTAAGTGGCTATCCATCATTTTTTCCCCATTCCCTTTCATGTCTAAGTAATTCCTATATGGGCAATCTGAAGCAATTTTCCCTTTGTCCATATATACTGAGTTTTCCCAAACCGGATGCTTCTCAGCTCCTGTCAGCTTTCCCCCCAGGTTCAGTTTAAAAGCTGCTCTGCCACCTTTTTTATAGTATGCACCAGCAGTCTGGTTCCATCCTGGTTCAAGTGGAGCCCATCCCTTTTGTGTAGGCCCTGCTTGTCCCAAAATGTTGCCCAGTTCCTTACAAATCTAAAGCCCTCTTCCCTGCACCACCGTCTCATCCATGCATTGAGACTCACCAACTGTGCCTGCCTAGCTGGTCCTGCACGTGGAATAGGTAGCATTTCTGAGAAAGCTACCTTGGATGTCCTGGCTTTTAGTCTCTTGCCTAGCAACCTAAATTTGGATTCCAAGACCTCCGGACTACATTTCTCCATGTTGTTGGTGCCAACATGCACCACAACCACTGGCTCCTCCCCAGCACTATCTACCAGACTACCTATATAACAGGTAATGTCCGCAACCTTCGCACCAGGCAGGCAAGTCACCATGCGGTCCATGCAACCCTCAGAAACCCAGCTATCTACATTCCTAAGGATTGAATCCCCCACTACAAGAAGCCCTCCTCCCCTCTGAGGCATATCCTCAGTACGAGAGGATATCTGTTCATCCACCAAGGAAGAGGTCCCTTCTAAGGTACCACATCCCCTTACCTCAGTGAGATGGCCTCCTTCCCCAAGGGCTGCATCATCCGTGACTGGCAGGTTGCCATCACCTTGGGACTGGGATGTGACTATTTCATCCTCGGAGTCCTTAGTCGCCTCTCTCTCTGCCTGCCTCAGCTCATCCAGTTGAGCTACCTTGGCCTCAAGAAAATGAACTCGCTTCCTGAGAGCCAGGAGCTCCCTGCACTGAGCACACACCCACAACTTCTGTCCAGCAGGCAGACAATCATACATGTGACACTCCATGCGGCACACTGGATAGCCCCCCGACCCCTGCTGGCTTTCTACCTTCATAACTGGTGTTTAATTAATTAATTAATTATATTATATTATTCTTTGGTGTTGTAACCCTGGCCTTTACTCTCTTGCACTCTCTTGCCTTAGTAATTAAAGTGGTGACCTTCAGATCAGGACCACTCCACCTTAGTAATTGCTTGAAAGACTGTCTGGACTTTTCATAAAATGGCAGCACTTTATCACACAATGAATCACACATCACCTTATTGCTCAGGAATTGCAGAGATTGCCAACCAGATAGAGCAAACAGAAAGTAAGCAAGTGTCCTGATCTTTTGTTTTATGTATCTTTTCTTCAGTGCAATTTCAACACAGTTTCTTTGCAGTGAAATGCTAATAGCTTAAAGATTATGACCTATCTCTAGATAAACATAGGGGCCAGGCTGTCTATGAGGAAGGGGGAAGAAGCTTGCCTCGGGCATTTGATCTTTGGGAATCGCTAAAGGCAAGAAAATGGTATATTATTTAGTTTATAATTTTTCTTAAGGTGGGGGGAAGAATGCCATTTTGATATTATGCCTCAGGCGGCAAAGTATCTTGAGCTGTTTGTTTATAAAGTATGTACTTAACAGTACTTAACAGTGGGTTGCCAGTATTAACAAGCTATTGCCTATTGGACACCAAAATATGTTGTTGAAAGCAATAGAAACTGTAATTCCTACACCCTTGACACTGAGAGACACTGTCCTTCAGTGTTACTACTCTGAAGATGCCTGCCACAGTTGCTGGCGAAACGTCAGGAAAGAAAATTCCAAGACCACGGTTACACAGCCCGGATAACCTACAAGAACCAATGAACTCTGACCGTGAAAGCCTTCGACAATATTTTGTAATTGGGACGTTTGGCAAACTTAGATGTCTAAATCGATTGTGGGAATACGGTGAATATTTGCTTCCATGCTTCAAAAAGGAGAGGGGAGGCAAGTGGGTTAAATTAGGGTATATTAAACTTTTTAACAGATTAACTGCAACTAAATAACTCAATCCTTTCATTTTAGTGTGGATTCCTAAGAGGCTACCCTAAGTGTTTGTCAGTGTTTGGGGAACTCTATCCTGGCTCCAGCCTTGGAGTACTTCATTAAGTTTCCCTCCCCAAAAAGTGCCAAGAGAGCTTTGTGACTGACAAACATAAATTTGTCTAATCCTTTTTGAAAACCATCTTTGCAGTGGTGATGGATCCAATGATTACCAGCAGTGTAATTAAGTGCATCAAATTCTAATATTCCAATGAGAGAGTGAAAACATCTTGCAATGCTGGGGTGTGGACCTGGGAGAATTGGGCTCAGGAGCATTTTCGCCATTCCTGGGTGTCACCATTTCTGCAAAGCGGACCCCTAAGAGGTGAAACAGCAATATTAATAGGATCTGTCCAAGTTTCTATTAAAATCAATGGAAGAGCACTGACCAAATTCAACAGGAGTTGGATCATGCCTTTAATGTTCGCTTCCTTGATTGCTCTTGTGCATTTACCATGCATACATCATTTTGAAAATATCCATGAAGCCTGACAGCACAGCACCTGTCTCTTTCTAGTTGGATGATGAGCGCCTCCGGCTACCCATGTGTTCAATTAGTGGCAGAAGAGAATTCCATGGCCCTCCCTCCTTTCCTCCATCTACATTCTGCAGGATAGATTTCAAAAATAGAGACAGTCTTCTATCCTTACTTTGTTCTACACTCTAACACTCTGGGCTTTCAGGACATATTTGTTGCAAACATATTGTGCTGTACGGGAGGAGGAAGGGCGGCAGCAACAGCCTGCAGCCCTTTAGCTGAAAAGAATTCCAGCCAGCAATGTATATTTGCATCCGACAGATGGGTGGATGTTTCCAGCGCTGCTCTTAAGACCTCAATCAAACAATGCTTCCTGTCAACATTTGTTTTACAGATGGTAGGACAGATCTGCAAAAATGTACACTTTTCTGATCCAGGGTGACAGGCAGATAGATGCCTCTTTATTGCTTCATGTATCTATCAAATATAGCATGACCTCACAATGCCATCTATAGAACCACCATGTCCATTTCATCAGTTGAGAACACTTTTTGGGGGGTGTTGTATGATCATACAAGTGATAGGCTATTAATTTAGCGATAGGCTATTAATTTGAAACATTCACTGTGAGTCTTTAGCAGACACTGAGATAAACGACAATCCTCCATACAACATGAGTAGGAGAAAGAGTTGTTTATTGAGTATAATATAAGGGTGGATAAAACAATCTCCCAACAGGGTTTACAGTGTCTTTGTTATTTCTCTGCATCATGAGTATCTCCAGACAAAAAGTGTGTCATACTGAGGCACCTGTCATGGAGACTGATTATAAAAAAGAAGCTCATTTCATAATTCAATCACTTTAATATCTATATTTGTTTGTTACTCTGAGGTGACTTTTGACAGCCATCTCATGTTGGACCATCATATGATCCTTTAGCCATCAAGCCTCCATTTTTGTTCTCTTTCCTTTTCCATTCGGAGGGCTTGTGACCAGCTTCTGTTTGCTAGTGGGGGCAGGGTTCAAGAAACAGTGGTTTCTACACATCAACAGTTGAAATGGCTAAAAGCTAGCAGAAAGTGTGGGGAAATTTCTTGATCTCATCATAATGGTGATGCCTGCCAACTTGGAAGGCTTTAAGAGGGGAGTGAACATGTTTATGGAGGATAGGGCTATCCATGGCTACTAGTCATGATGCATACCTATTCTCTCCAGTCTCAGAGGAGCATGCCTATTATATTAGGTGCTGCGGAACACAGGCAGGATAATGCTGCAGCAGTGGTGTTGTTTGTGGGCTTCCTAGAGGCACCTGGTTGGCCACTGTGTGAACAGACTGCTGGACTTGAAGACTTTGGTCTGATCCAGTATGGCTTTTCTGATGTTCTTATCATGCTGAAAGTGGACAATAGCAGCTGCAGAGAAAAAGCAAACTTGCCTGGGGCACCTAGACTTCAGTTTGTTTATCAAGATGTTAATTACATGAAAAAACAACAACTCCACATTAGCATTCCCCTCTAAGAGGTTCTTAATTCAGAGTGATCTTATTTGGACTGTTGGAATCTCCCATGGGGTTCCACCCAGTAAGGTTAGTTTGCTTCCAACAGCCTCTTCCCCATTCAGAGATTTTCCTTCTCTTTCCTTCTTTGGAAATATTTCTAGAACCTGGAAGCGTCCTTCAAACTTCAGCCTATCCAGTGGTTCTCTTGGTACCTCACTTGGCTCTTTCCTCTCTTTCAAAGTTGGGAAATAAACTATTGCTTTAGTTTGAACTCAGCCCTCTGGCCCTATAACTGTACCCAGTGTCTGTTTGTAAAGTGACCTTTTGCCTGCCCATGACTAGCACTGACTTGTGACATGGGGGTGCTTTAAATTATTTTGGGGAGCACAGATTAAAAAAAACATAGATTCAGATAAAAAAAGCAGACAATCCACTTAGAGAGGGTATGGATCTCTCCCAGCTGTTGATGATTCAGCAAAATAGGATGAATCCGCATAATGTACATAAACCTGTAAGTAGGGTCAATTACTTTCTGTAGTGAGTTAACCCCCCTCCCCGACCCTAATGAGCAAGTCTGATTTTGTCAAATGTGCTCTCTCTCTGGATTTCAAATAGGAAATCTCATAAGCTGTCCAGAGACAAATACTTGCAAATGCCAAATACTGTCTGATGTCAAATACTGAAATCAAATATCATTGGTTTTCAAATATCAATAAGAAATATTTGGTTCATGCTTAGAGACTATTCACATATTAAGAAAATATCAGAACTGGCCCAGGGGAGTTTTAAAGTTCACTATAAGGAGCAAATTACTTTTAGCTCTGGAAAGGGCCTCCAAGAGCAGTTGGTATAAAATGGCAGGCAAGTCAAAGACATACTGCTAAGCAGGCCTGAGTCTTAAAGTCTGGTTCACACTTGCATCAACACTTGATGACCATAAGATCAGGCTCCTTGCTTGCAAGAATAGGGGACATTACAATTTAGGGGTGCAAAATCTGGGGGATGCAAAAAAATGCAAGTTTTCATTCATTTTTCCCATTATGGTCATTATTATTTTTTTGTTTCTGGGAACACATTTTGAGAAGAAACGTAGGCATGGATCCTGTGGTAAATCTGCTGATGGAAGGGAAGCCAAAGGAGTCTTCTTCCAGGCTGAGGAGATTCCCTCCAATTTAAGCAGCTCTTCTACCCAAAGAGGAGACACTTAAGTTGGAAGAAGGCTCCTTAGGATGGAGCTTTTAACACTGCAGAGAGAAGCAATGGGATCCTTGCCAAAAACAGCAAATGGTTTGATGTAGAATATTTTTTGCACTCTTCTAAGTCCATTGAATTCAGTCACAATTACTTTTCACAGACTCCAAGAATATTGTACCCCCCACCCTCATTGTGGTGACCGCAAAAAATTAAGACCACTCATTCTTACGGATGGAAAGGTACCAGCTGAGCCCACCCTTTCCTGGGTCTCTTCTCTGTTTTCCTTTTTCAGGGGTAGTGCTGGAGTGGTAGAGGGAAGGCAGCATGGTATAGTCTGATCTCATCAGATCTCAGAAGATAAGCAGGGTCAGCCCTGGTTAGTATTTGGATGGGACATCAGCGAGGGGACTTGCACAGGGAGAACGCTGGCAGGAGAAAATGACGGTGTCCGAGGGCCACACTGCCACTGTGGTCCGGGGGGGGCAGTGTGAGGGCCCCAATGCTGGCATCCATGGCAGTTTTCATGGCTCAAATGGCATGGATGCTGGCATAGGGGTCACATCAGCTACTAAGAGCATTCGCCCCCCTTCAGGAATGCACTGTTACTGTAAAAAAAAAATCCTAATATCAGCTGGTACCTTTCCATCCGTAATTTAAACCCACTGTGAGTCCTATCCTCTGCTGCCAACAGGAGAAGTTTCCTCCTCTAAGTGACAGTCAGCCTTTCAAATACTCAGCCTCTTCTTCTCCAGACTGAACCTTCACTCCAGACGGAACATATCTGACATTGTTGTTTCTCAGAATTGCTTGTAGCATGCAGATATCTGGGCACAGTCTGGGTTTTTGCTTCTCTCAGCACACACCACTAGATTCTGTAACCTTCAGGTATTTGCTTCCATGCAAGGGTCTTAGGAAAGACGCCCCTTTGAATCATGGTTCTGCATGCAAGCAGATACAAAGTGCCAGTTTAAATATAGGATTTTATTTGGTTACATGCAATGCTGGTTTCTGGAATACCAGGACAACCTTGAACACCATGACCCAGCCAATCTGGTTATGTGGATCCACCTTGAACCTAGTCTGTTGTAAAGCTCTCTCTGTAGGTCTAAATCCAGCTCAGTAGATACAGATGGCCTCAGCTCGGTTATGACTCAGTTATTATCCAGAGCTTGGCTTAGCATGTGTATCACACCCATTCTGCAGTCACTCCATTGGTTACCAATAAGTTACTGGGTTCAGTTCAAGGTATCAAACAAAGCCCTTTATGGTCTTGGTCCCACATACCTGCAGGACCTTTTCCGTTATGCTCTCCCATGACAGCTTTTCTCTTCTGAGCAAAGCTTTTTGAGGGTGCTACCTTGCAATCAAGTATGATCCTCAGCTGCCTGTATATCTACATTCTCTATTGTGGTTTCCACTAGGGCTGTCGATTCGGTTTGTCCCAAACTGAAAAAACAGCCGAATTTCCCCTGATTTGGCAATTTTTAGTTCGGATGGAACCGAACTCAAAAAAGGGGGGGAAACGGGGAGCCAAATTCAGTGAGTTTGGGGTGTTCGGCGAATAAATTCGGCAAATTCAGGGTTCTGCGCAGCAGCATAACCGTCAGTTAGTAAGCAGCATTCTCCTGCGGCCAATCGGTGGCCAAGCTGGGTCTTCTTCCCCACCCTTAATGTGCATCTCTGTCAATGGGATTTGCAATTAGCAGAGCTTGCCGCCCACGCCCAAAGCTCCCAGCCCCGACAAACAGCTGAGCTGCGGGGAGCAAGGGCGGGGCAGGTGTGAAGAAGATGGAACAGAAGACATCCACAGTAAGACCCATTTTGGGGCTTTTCTCTATAATTTTTCTCCTGTGTGTGTGTGTGTGTGGGAGAAGCAGAGTCTGTGTGTGTGTGGGGAGGGAGCAGTTTCTGTGGGGGGGGGAGCCAAAGGGGGCTTTTGCCTGTTCTGCAGGGGGTGCCCCCTGATGGAACAGAAGACATCCACAGTAAGACCCATTTTGGGGCTTTTCTCTATAATTTTTCTCCTGTGTGTGTGTGTGTGGGGGGGAAAGCAGAGTCTGTGTGTGTGGGGAGGGAGCAGTTTCTGTGGGTGGGGGGGAAGCCAAGGGGGGCTTTTGCCTGTTCTGCAGGGGTTGTGTGTGCCCCCTGAGTCTCTCTCTCCCTGGTTTGAGGGGGGGGGGCTTCAGTTGTGTGTCCTCAGGTTTTCCCTCATTCATAAGATTGGTTAGGTCTATTTTGATGCTTGCTCAAAACTGGTTTTCAAACTGTGACTTAAAGAATGCATTTGCCTGGTCCTGAGTCCGATGCAAAAGGGGAAATTCCACCCCCTCCTGCTCCTTATGCATAGCTAGCTGCCTCTGTCCCTTTCCATGGTTTGCAAACTCCCAGGTGTCAGGTGTTGCTTTGCATGGTTGCAAACGTGTTGCTTTGCATGGTTTGCATGGTTGCAAACATGTTGCTTTGCATGGTTTGTATGGTTGCAAATGTGTTGCTTTGCATGGATTGCATGGCTGCAAATGTGTTGCTTTGCATGGTTTGCGAACTTCTTCGCACCTTCCTCGCCCTTGCTCCCCGCAGCTCAGCTGTTTGTCGGGGCTGGGAGCTTTGGGCGTGGGCAGCAAGCTCTGCTAATTGCAAACCCCCATTGTCAGAGATGCACATTAAGGAGGGGGGACCCCTTTCGGGGCCCATATCTCAGCCCCCCTGACCCAATCTTTACAAAACATGGGGGTTCTTGCAAGAAGGGTCCCCTCAAGCTACGCTGAAAGTTTGGGACCTCTACCCCAAAAATGCCCCTCCCCCGGAGCCGCGGAAAGGCACGATTGTGTTTTTAATGGCTTTATTCGGCCGAATTTTTCCCCGAACTTCGGATCTCATGCCGAATTGCATGGACCCGAAGCGGGGGAGTTCGGCCTTTGGCATTTCCTGAATAAAAATGGGCCAAATTTTGCCGAATCCGAATTTTACCGATTTTTTTCTCAACAGCCCTAGTTTCCACCTTGTGAAACAATTTGCCTGAGGAGGACAGAAAGACCCCACAGTTCAATATTCCACAGAATATGTTGAACAATAATTTTCAAGAAATCATTTTTATAAAAGTATTGGAATTGCAGTGCCCAGTAGGGTGCTTCTATAAAGTAATCATATTGTAGTCTTCTGCAGTGTTTATTCATCTTGCTTTTACTGCATTACCTTATACCTTTGTAATCTGCTCTTGACATTGTTTATGGTATGCCTTGATTGAGACAGTTTTCTGTTGGCATTGTTTCCTAATTTCTGTAATCTTAGTCCTATTGCATTGTTACTGGATATCTTGCTTGAAATATTTTCTATATTTTGTAATCTGCCTCGAGTCTCAGTGAGAATCATAGAATCATAGAGTTGGAAGGGGTCATACAGGCCATCTAGTCCAACCCCCTGCTCTATGCAGGATTAGCCTAGAGTAGCATCCCTGACAAGTGCTTGTCCAGCCTCTGCTTAAAGACTGCCAGTGAGGGGGAGCTCACTACCTCCCTAGGAAGCTGATTCCACTGTCAAACAACTCTTACAGTAAAAAATGTTTTCCTATTATCCAGCCGGTACCTTTCTGCCTGCAATTTAAACCTATTAGTGTGAGTCCTATCCTCTGCTACCAACAGGCGAGCTATAAAGGAAGTAATTAACTAAATACACACTTCTGTTTGATCTTGTCTTCTTACATCCTCCAGTTCAGTTGACATCAGCTTACCTCAGCAGCCCTGGTCTCATTGCTATGGTATCAGACTTTCGTCCTTGGCCATCTCTGAACTTCAGCTGTTGTGACCATAGCTTCTACTTCCTGAGCCATACTTGCATGTCACTTAGAATGAAATTAAAAGTTGCTTTGTCTCTGGAAACGGGTTGTAAACACCTGTTTTTAAAAGATTATTCTCTGAGTAAAAACATTATTGCGGTATCGGTTCTGGTAGGTTATCCGGGCTGTGTGACCATGGTCTTGGTATTTTCTTTCCTGACGTTTTGCCAGCAGCTGTGGCAGGCATCTTCAGAGGAGTAACACTGAAGGACAGTAGGAAGAGTAATAGAAAGGGGTTGGGTTTGAGCTGAGTCATTGTCCTGAAAAGTATTAAAGGTAATGTGCTAATCATTGTCCTGTAAGTATCAAGATAATGTGCTAATGAGGGTGTGGTATGTTAATATGGAACCATTGTATCCTGAAGTGATCTGTTAACATGTGAAATCCAAAGCTAATCCGCATGGTTATTGTGGACTGTAGTCTTTGTTAATCTGGAGGTTTTCAGGACAGGAAGCCAAGCCTTATTAATTCTTAAACTCTCCTCTTTTCTGTTAAAGGTGTGCTGATGTTTATGAATTTCAATGGCTTCTCTGTGCAATCTGACAAAATAGTTGGTAGAATTGTCCAGTATTTCAGTGTCTTGGAATAAGACCCTGTGTCCTGTTTGGGTCAGCACATGTTCAGCCACTGCTGATTTCTCAGGTTGGCCAAGTCTGCAGTATCTTTCATGTTCTTTTATCCTTGTTTGTATGCTGCGTTGTGTGGTCCCGGTGTAAACTTGTCCACAATTATTTCGGTATGTTTGAGCTGTTTACTCTTTTTTCCAAGTCTGCTTTGGCTAACTGTAGCTAGATGTTCCTCAAAAACTGTCAACAATAGTTGTTCCATCACTGTTTTCCAGGGCAAAAGAGGGCAAAATTCTCAGCAGTTTCTGACAGGGAAAAAAAAAAACAGAGTGGTTTGAAATCCATTTTGTTCGAAACTGCTGACTTAGTCAAGCCCAGGTTATGGTACTTTGGACTTCTCATGGCAGGATTGCTCAGGATTGACCAAGCCACCTTAATAACGATGGAGAAAGTTTCCTGTCAGTTTCATTTTCTCCTAACTGTCACTGGGCTCCCTGTGGCCTTCTGGACTCTTTCTAGGAGAGACAATACAGTGTCTGTTAGAAGGTAGGCAAATTAAAGAAGTGTGTCAAAACAAATGGGATTTATTCACGTCATTGTCTTTTTTTGTTTTTAGTGGATCATTTTCATGTCATCTTTCCATTCTTTCCAAAGGAATGTACATCCCTGGTATTACTGATATAACACCACAAATAGAACATTTAATTTGTCTCCTCACATCACACGTACAGTATTTTGTAATGGATTCCCATCACTTCCTAAATGCAACTGCTAGTCACCATCTGTGCAATGTTTAAGTGTAGAGAAATCACATGATGTAAATGCATGTGTCAACCAGGCCTACAGGTGCAGAAGGTCAAAGGCATGGGTATTTATTAGCTATGAGTAACAGAACCCCTAGGATTAGTATCAGGTCAGAAAAACTGTTTGTAAGAAGAAGAACAAGGATGAGCCCATGCACCAAAATAATATATATATATATTTTCCTTGTGGTATACTATCTTTCTGAGTGGGTATTCTATTTTTTTTCCAAATGGCTTTCTCTGTATGTTTTCTGCATCATGAAATGAAATGTCCCTCATTGATCAAAGGGTGACCTCCATCTCGTGCCTTGTAGATTAGAGATAACAGCAGGCTACAGTCTAACCGAAATTATTTCAATTCCTCCTTTCCTAATTCTTTTTACAAGGTCTGCTTGCTAAAATGTAATTTAATGCCGAGTGGAAAACAAATTAAAATGCCTCCATAGAGAAAGTTACGCTGGTTTTGTCAGATTCATGATTTATGTAATATATTCTAACTTTAAGGGTGGATTCTATCCTTTTTAAAGACATGATTTTATTTTATATTTTAAAGCAGCGGAGACATTAAGATTTTAATAATATATGCAAAATGAAAGAAGGCGTGCAAGGAAGAAGTCTTTCCCCCTAGCGTTTTGTGAATTCTCAAGTGTGGAGATCCAATTTTGTGCATATTTGGGAACAGATTTCTCAAAGATCACTTTAGAATGCATCATCACTTTCAATACAGTAACATGTGGTACATGAAAGGACTGTGCATAAAATGTGGCTAATTACATGTTTGGCAGACAGATTTTCAAAGTATCACCACATATGTTTTATGCTTTCCAAAGAAATCTTAGATGTCTTTCAAAATCTAGGTGTTCCCCCCCCATTAAATATAAAAGGTGGCCTTACCAGCTGTGACATTTAAACAGCATAGGGGGATAATGTGTCCCTCCAGCAAAAGCACCTGTCCTCTGATATACTGCTTCTATATTCCAAATTGTGGTAGTTAAATCAGTCTAAGTACAAAGCAGAAAAAAAGTGTGCTTGATCAGTGTTGATACCATCGCTATAGTTATCATGAGTTCTAAAGAAGGAAAGGGAGGTGCTATGGCTCAGTGGGATGCAGAAGGTCCCAAGTTCGATCCTCAAGCACTTCCAGTTAAGAGGACCAGGCAGTAGGTGATATGAAACACCTCATCCTGAGATCTTGGAGAGAGCCACTACCAATCTGAGTAATCAGTACTGAGCTTGATGTACCAGTAATCCGATTCATTAAGGCAGCTTCATGTGTTCATGTGGATGCCACGGAAGTGGAGCCAGCTGGAAAATGATCTGAAATAGTCAATCACTGTACTTTTGTGACTAAGTTTTTAGATTTTGTGATTCACGTTACCGTATATAATCAGCCACTTACAAGTGATGATACAACGTATTTTGAATTGAAAAACAATTCCTTTTTATTGTAAATACTTCAGAAAATAGTAAAATGAAAAGATATATGCACAATATAATACAAGTTACAACAAAATAATATAGATCTGAATAGAATACAATTAAAAACCAGCTACCAACCTAGTAACCAACCCATCAATAATCATGCTGGGGAGAATTCTCAAGACAGTCACCACGCAAGCATGCCTGGTAGAGAATTTCCCATACAGACTATTAGCAAAAGGTCTGGGGGAGAATGTCCCAGTTTCTCTCAATTTTCAAGCCCTTTTTATACAATTTTGGAGGCTCTTGTTCCGAGAACCAATGAGATCTTGTTATGGGAATATTGTAATATTTCCAGACTTCAAAGGGACTTGTAAAGTATGAGAGCAGATTAAATGTCTGTTCTCGAGCATATACTTTAATCTTGAAGTCATAAATTGATGAATGGCATCAGGAAATTTCATATAGACAATACCTTTCTCATAACATTTCCATGTTTCACACATATGTCTGCTCATTGTCTGGCTGATAAGACTAAACATTCTAATATCAAAGTTATATATAATTGCATTTTGATTAAACTTAAAAGCAAAGAAATATCTTAAAAATCCATCTAGGCAGACATCTTTCCCCCTTAAGGGCAGAATAGCCGCTTGCGAAAGTTTCCATTTTTTTTTTTTACTATTCTTGTAGTAATACAAACAATGCTGATATCTGTAACTTGGCATTCATCCTAGACTATCAGCTGTTCACTGAGCTAAATTCTCTCTGCGGTTTCACTTTCTCAGACACTGTTAGTTACTTAGTCAAAACATGATTGAGAGCTGAGAAAAAATGAATTAAAAGCCGTAATATGTCAATATCTAAAACGAATATATTGAAACCTACAACAGATCGTCATGGCTTCACTTCGGTAACACAGTTACAAAGATCTGTCCTTGTCCTATGGTGGCAGCTGCTGCTAAAGAAATGTTTTTTTAAAATCTGCACAGCTAATCAAATCTCCAATAGTCAATCAGAAGCCCACTTCCTAGGAACTCTTGGCAGACACCAGAAAAGGTGTTGGCGGGTGACATGAAGTCCATGGGCACCACTTTGGGGATCCTTAGATTACACCATAGATCTGTACAAGAGCATTATAAAACTGGTAGTTTCATTCTCAGTCAAAGATGGGTGACCTCTCCTGACAGCCAGCTCTCCTCAGATTCCATTTTGTGCAGATCATCAAATTCATCAAAAAGCTTATTTCATTTGAGTTGAAATTCAAGGTCTCAGAGAATTTAGAATACGATAGCATGGAGACTTGATGGTCTATGACTGTGAATAAAGTTTGGTTCTGATTCCATGACATATACTGTGATTTCACCAGGACCACTATGGGATCATAGGTCATGGATTCCCAGTGTGGTTCCCATGGGCCCAGCTCTGCTGGCGAGGGCAGAGTATAAATTTAATAAAATAAAAAACAATGGGCACTGAGGTGCCCTGCCCACCAACACCTTTTAGGAAGTGGGCAGGGGCAGGTAGGGCTTTCCCCCAGCAAGGCTTCTGGTTGACTATTGGAGATTCGATTGGCTGTGCAGATTTTGTTAAATGTTGCTTTGGCAGCAACACTTGTGCTACTGCAGCACAAAGGTCAGCACTGTGTTACTGAAGTTAAGCTGTGGCAATCATTTTGTGGCTGGCTCCACTTCCTGTGGTAGCTATTTTTGGGAGCCATTTTGTTCCTGCTCCCACCATGTCGTGTCAGAATTTCAAATGTGCCTACATAGGCTCAAAAAGGTTGGGGATCTCTTCTTTAGGTGGTCCTCTGAATTCCCCTTCTCTTTTGCGTTCCACTCCCATGCCATGAGTACAACTTGTGTCCGCTGAAAGAAGAGAAAATGTTACTAGCACTTTTTCTAATCCCCTTCAAATTCAGAGGGTGGACTTGGATCTCTCCAAAATTGGTGCCATTTGCTCTAAGCACAGCTGCTACATGACCCGCCCAATCCCTTATTCAAGCAGACTCCCCCCCCCTCATGCTGGGAAGTTACATAATTCCATAAATACACAGAATGACCCGGAAAGGCATTTCTGGGTATTTTTTGGCTTTGGAATTTTGGGAAGAAGAAGAAGAAGAAGAAGAAGAAGAAGAAGAAGAAGAAGAAGAAGAAGAAGAAGAAGAAGAAGAAGAAGAAGAAGAAGAAGAAGAAGAGGAGGAGGAGGAGGAGTTGGTTTTCATACCCTGCTTTTCTTTGCCTTTAAGGAGTCCCAAAGTGGCTTACAATCACCTTCCCTTCCCCTCCCTACAACAGACATCTTGTGAGGTAGGTGGGGCTGAGAGAGTTCAGAGAGAACTGCGATTAGCCCAAGGTCGCCCAGCAGACTTCATGTGGAGCAATGGAGAATCAAACCTGGTATACCAGATTAGAGTCCACCGCTCTTAACCACTATACCACACTGGCTCTCTTAGCCAGCTCTCTAAGCCATAGGTTGGAGGAAGGCTTCAATTGTTGCTCAGTGGAGTGTTACCATAGTTCCAGGATCCACACCAAAATGGGCATGTTCTAGTCATGTTAATTCATTTAATCAGGATATTTAATTTTATTGGACTTGGTAAAAAAAGGGGGGGTTTGACCTCAGTATATCAATACTTTACTAAACTATGCCATGTACTCATGACATAATTAGATAGTTTATCGAACATATACAGTGATATACGAGACAGTTATCTTTTAGCACTTCAGTTTATTTTAAAAGTGTACTCCTTAGGAATGAAAAGAACTCCACGTATCTTAAGAAAACTTTGCAGAGTCTCTGGTTTTGTTCTGGCTTTTGACAGCTGACCTTATTGCACCAAGCAATCCATCATCATTGCAACACAGGGCTAGTACTATATTACAATGGTATAGATGAAATACTCCACTAATATATAATAAAAGTAGTGCCATTTTATGATGTATTTTCTATAATATAAACTCCCCAGCAGAATTACTTTCTAGAGGCTTAGACCCTTCAAAGTCCATTTAAAAGAAATATTTATGTTGATATTCTTTTTGGAATATAGAAAAAGATGACATGCTTACTCTGTGTATCTACAGAGGAAGCATTTGGGTCTTCAAGGGTTGTTAAACAGAAATAATGTGATCCGGCCCAAAGTAAGCACCTTGAAGTGCTACTAAATTCAACGGAAGACAGTTAAGCACATGCTCAAAGTCCCTGTTGAAATCAATGGCGCACAAGAGAATCACTTTGGCTGAATCATAGCCAAAATTTAAGGTAAATATTTTGAAGGCATCTAAAGCTATTGCCTACTTTGTTTTACACCTCAATGAATTGTGCTGGATCATCCGTTTACTCTCATCACCTTGACTGAATATTTACTCTCTCAGTAGGAGGTGTCATTTTTCTAGTCACGAGCCATTAAGTGTCAGTCTGAGAATCCTCTTCTTCTTTTAGCTCACATGTTTATAAACCAAACTAGCAGAGTACTGGCTCAGGGAGAAAGAAAAGTTAGCAGAGTAAAGTATTTTATATATGCAAGAAAGAGGTGAAGAGTGGCTACATTGCTGGACTAGAACTAGTTGAGATCCCCACTCAGGCATGAAGGTTGTTGGATGACCTTGGGCTTGGTACTTTTTTTAAGCCTAACCATAGGGCTGTTTTGGGAATAAACAGCCCATTCCTGAAAAGGGGTAGTTAGTCGAGAGCTGGGAGCTGCGCAGCTGCGCTGCCTCCTTAGAGGCTTCCTGGCTGGAAAATATACAAAATAAAGTATTTACAAATAGAAACCCATGAAGCTACGCCAACCATTTTGCCCTGATCTGGATAGCCCCAGGCTAGCCTGATCTCGTCAGGTCTCAGAAGCTAAGCAGGGTCGGCCCTGGTTAGTATTTGGATGGGCAACCTCCAAGGAACACCAGGGTCATGACACGGAGGCAGGCAATGGTAAACCACCTCTGAATGTCTCTTGCTTTGAAAACCCCACGGGGTCACCATAAGTCAGCTGTGACGTGACGGCACACAAACACAAAAATGCTGCAGCATAGGGGAATGCGTTCCCAGGCTGAAAGTGGTTTGGAAGCTCATTAAAATGAGCTCCATCCCTGGGAATGCCCCAGGAATGCCCCAGGAACTCCCCCAGGAATGCCCCCCGCCCCAACACTGGCCCGGGCACTCACTTCTGGAATTTTGATGCCTGTGCGGCAGCACCAACATCCAAATCCTGCGCTGCCATATTGCTCTGCAGCTCCAGCATAAGTGCCCCTGTGCCAGCGTCCATGCTACCTTATCACAGTGCAAAGTGGCACGGACACCAGTGCAAGGTTACACCGGCTCCTATGGCATGCCACACACACCCCTTCAGGATTGCATGGTTAATGGAGAACCAAGAACACTGCCTTGGACACTTGGAACTAGGGCAGAATTAAAATGAACTAAAAAGTGGAGGTTGTAAATACATTAATAGAACCTTTAAAAAATCATTTATTAGTGGATTAGTAGAAAACACTTCTCTGTGGGTGTGGGTGATTACCCACATTGGTGCATGTAGGGTCCGACCATGTCAACGGGAAAAGTATTTTGGGATTCAATGGTCTTGTATATTCCAGAGTCCTGATTTGATACAGCATTCCAATTAAGAAGAATAAATTAGATGCCCAGAGAGAATATCAAATGAAATCTTTATTCCCCTTACAAGTTACAAGGCTGTTGTGGTAAAAAGAAAGGGACAGTAAAAACATAAAGAATTTTGTAATACAGTAATCTTGAAGATAAAAATTTATTGCGCTGAGGTCCGGAACAGAAGGAAGAAAAGCTGATCTGAGGGTAAGAAATACCTTGGGAGAAAGAACAAAAACAAAACCAGCTATGAAGTTGGGGATCCAACTGAGAGATGAAGGTTCAGGAACCAAAGGGTGTGTGTGTCAGTGATTCAGCAAAGGGAGTGAAGGAAATAAGCCCACTGTAAAGTGTGAGAAGGAGCTACAAGGACAGAACAGGGTTACCAGATCTCACTCTTTAGTGGGAGACCACATGCTCTTCCACTGCCTCTGCCCTCCACTGCTCAGATGGGTGGCAAGAGGAAAATACTAGGTGAAAGGGGAGACAATCAGCCAATTACAGAGCAGTATTTAAAGGGGTGGGACTTGATTTGAGCTTGGGAGACTGTTTTTTTGTATTCATGGTTTGATTAGCACACAGTTTTGTCCTTGATCATTGAAGCCAATGCATACAGTTTCCCCCAACCCAGGTTACTTTAATGTGTGATGAACCTAAATCCAAACAGGGAGATCCAA
Organism: Euleptes europaea; assembly: GCF_029931775.1. Classification (NCBI taxonomy): domain Eukaryota; kingdom Metazoa; phylum Chordata; class Lepidosauria; order Squamata; family Sphaerodactylidae; genus Euleptes; species Euleptes europaea. The sequence goes on along the minus strand of NC_079312.1, from coordinate 45,599,564 downwards.
CCCATGCATAAAAGACCGTCATCTGCTTCACAGGTTTGTTGTGAGGATTAAATGGGGAAGAGGACTATTTACGTTTCCCTAACCATAGAAGATGATTGTCTCTATTAAATTACTATTTTCCCTCTGATGAATAAACAAACAGTATCATCCTGCTCTGCCACTTATAAATATCAGGTATGAGGCGAATTAAGGTTTTCTTATCAATTTTCATAACATTTAGAAGGCTTAGACTTGCTGTGCACCTCCATGGGACAGCCATGACTAACTTTAGCAGGACTTGGGCCATTATTTTTAAGAAAACGTTTGGATATTTTAAATACCAACAGCATTATCTGATCTACAGTGAGTTAGATCCATTGACTCCCATCTGCTAAGTCTTCCTCTGACAGAGAAAAACTCATCAGCTGAAGGAAAGATTTCTCCATCAGAGGAACACTTTACAGAAGAGAGTTGATGTAGCCAATTTAATGTGTATGACTATTTTGCTGTTATTTTTTAAATGTCTGCATATAAGATTGTTTTCTTAACTGCAGAAGTCCCTCATTCAAACTACAGAAGCTCACACAGGTATTTACTCATGGGAAAATATGATAGGAGTAAATCAGCTGTAGAGTTGCCAACTTCAGTTTGGGAAATTCCTGGATTTAGGGGTGGAGCCTGGAAAAGGCAGGGTTTGGGAACGGGAGGGACCTCAGTGGGCTATAATGCCATAGAGTCTACTCTCCAGAGCAGCCATTTTCACCAGGAGAACTGATCTTTGTACTCTAAAGATCAGCTGTAATACCTGGTGATCTTCAGGTCCTGCCTGGAACAGCTCCAGAATGCTAATTGATCCACGTGCAAGAAGCCTCTCTAGATCATAGCTGGTTGTAAATTACATTGTATTATATTTATCTTGTGAGCCGCCCTGAGTTCTGCTAAGCAGAGGGAGGACAGGTTAGAAGTGTAAATAATTAATAAATATAGTTCAGTCCTAAGCAGAATTACACACTTCTAAATCCATCAAAGTCAATAGAATGATATGAGTCCTATTAGGGTGGCACGTCTGCCATTGCAACTGAACTTTAAAACCCAAACAATAATGAATGATAAATAAACTTTATCCTGTTCCTACTAGGCTAGTTTTTTGTAATGCGTGGCATTTCAAATGATGTTTCTTTTTCTTTTTTTATAACTCTTTATTTTAAGTTTAAATTATGATAATAACAACAGCAACAAATAAAAATACAACAGCAGTAGGTTAAACATCCTTGTACAGGCGAGACATTTTCCAGTACTTGGTCTATTACACATTGGTGCTTTTTACAGAAATCATATCATTTTTTTGTATTCGCTTAGCAGAACTTAATAAATGCAAATCATATGATCGTTTAGTGGGCATCATTTACTTTGTGATACCCTCTTCTCCATATATTCTAGACAAGGCAGCCATTTGTTTTAAAAGTTCGTAGAGTAAGATAAGTTATTTGTTACTTGGAGTTGGGAAGTTATCTTATTTAAAATTTAAAGGTTCCACACCTTCTCATACCACTGCCCAGCAGAAAGCATCTTAGCTTTTTTTCCACTAAATGCACAGGTGTTATTAATGATAAATGCTTCAAGCATTAGCATAGCAGGGAATTTTAAATGGTGAATCAGTACGGAGTTACCAGCTTATGTCATCAATTCAAGTGATCACCAAGAAAACAGATGATGCCACTATGTTTATTTACTGTCTCAATTCTTGTGTTAGAGCTGCGTCATCCAAAACTGACCTTCACAGGAAATGTCACAGCTGATTCTATTTGCAGCAGTAGAAATGATGGGAATTGATAAGATATACAAATCAGATGCTGCATTTTAAAAAATGGGCACATTTCGGCTGACCCTGTTGCTTTTTTGTAAGATTATCATACAACAAATACTAGTATTAATGATATTTTAAATATAATGAACATAAAATTACAGCTGGCAATCAAGAGTGCTCTAGCGGATAAGTAAGGCAATTTTTCTCATCATTTTTTTCCTCTTTGTTGTCAATATTGGCACATAGTCCACTGCCTTTTCAATCAGCTGGAATGTGAATATTCAAGCCCCTGAAGCTCCCTGGTATTCTGGTTGAAATAGTTGTGTTTAATGCCTTCTGTTTTAATAGGCTTTATCAAATAAACTGTGTGTTCCTAGGGTTTCACTGGCAACATACCAGTATTTACACCCATGTTGACAGAAGGAATAACGACATTTTAATTTTACAGACTTGAGTAATTAGCAAATATGATGTGATAGATTCATTTTGCAAATTTACTTTTGTCCAGGTTTTGGTTCTTTTTGTAAGCTACCCGTGGTAGGGAGTACCTTTAATAGGTATCCTAACAAAAGCCTAAAGAAGAAAAATATGGTTAAAGTCAAGTGTTCATAGCATTAATCTGGACATGAATAAAATCTCCAATTGAAATAAAACCTTAAAATTGGTCCTTTTATTATCTATATGCTAAGCATATAGTAGATCTCGAAAGCCCTTTTACGAATCTTATGGAAGCACTGAAGGGATATCCACATGCTACATTGGGGAATAGCACCTACCCATCTAACACATGAACTGCAGCAGTCAACCAAGAAATAAAAGAAGATTAGGTCCTCTTTTCTCTACCTTAAGGAATCTCAAAGTGACTTACAATCACATTCCCTACCTCACCCACAACAGGAACCTTGTGAGGTAGGTGGGGCTGAGAGAGTTCTGAGAGAACTGTGACTGGCTTAAGGTAACCCAGCAGGCTTCATATGGAGGAGTGGGGAATTAAATCCAGTTCTCCAGATTAGAGTCCGCCGTTCTTAATCATAACACCACACTGGCTCTCTTGAACTTGATGGGGATGCTTCACAGCATCAAATGAATGGATGTGAAACCCCCTTCTGCTTTGCACAAACACATAGGTGTGTATGTGTGTAAAGGGTAATATTCACATAGTGGGATCATGATTCAGACATTGGTAAGCATTTATCATTGGGTATTTTGGCTGATAAAAGGAAAGAAAATCTTTAAGACAGTTACAAAAGGTCATTCAGAAAGTAGCATTTTAGAGCTCACAGAGATTTGACTTTACTATAAGCCAGCTGTCAAACATGTTGTTCAGGATTTTCTAACTTTTCAACATTAGTCATGTTTAGTTTCCTTAAAGCATTTCCCCACATTTTTGTATGGTATTTTTTCTCTGCTGATCCCCCTGAACGAACTCAGGAGACCCGAAAAGGATTACTTTTACCTTTGCCTGCAGAAGGCTGAAGGGGAGGAATTAATAAAACTATAAAGTATTTGTGTTCTTGAAAAGGTGACTCTTCTTTGGAAATGTACCTTCAAAATATGCAAGATCTTCACCATATGAATCAAAATCTAGATCCCGTAGATCTCTATGTACAAGCTGGAAAGGATAAGTTATCATTATCTTTTGTCAAGCTGGCATACACTGAGAAATAAAGTATCATAAAAGGATGAAATTTATGAAGGGATATTTCACACTAGAGAAGATGACCCTTTTCAATTTTGAATGAGCATTACAAAATGAAGGCACACTGCTGACCATCGGAAAAATGCTGCTGTAAAAGTGATTTATTCTCCTGGAAATTTTCGTTCTAGTTAATTTAAGCATACACTCAGGTGCTTAATCAAACTAAGCTCCCATTCATGTCAATAAGAACTTTGTTCAACTATGAAAGAGAAAGTTAATTTTTTTACTTAATAAGGAATTTAGTATGTGCCTTCTGTCAGATCTGGTGTTCATTAAAATAAGAGAGAATATCTGATGGTCCATTCTTACCCAGGTGTGAGGATATCTCATGGAATCATGCAAATAACCTTTGGAGGGATTACATAGTTACTTCTTTAAGGGACAGCATTTTGCTTCATTTTTATTTCCCTAACTAAAAATCCTGGGCCTAACTAAACTGGAATTATACCACTATACCAGCATCTTCTCTGGACTCTCCATTATAGGGTTTGGGGGTAATACTTGTTTGCTATGCCTAAGCCAAACACCGAGGGATGCCATTGCCCACACTGCCTTGGGAAATTCCTAAAGTGTTGGGGTTGGAGCCTGGGGAAGAGCAGAGTTTGAGGAGAGGACAAAATTCAGCAGGGATTAAAGAATTCTGCAGGGCCTGCAAGACGGAGTTGTTCAACCGGGCCGACAATCGAGGGCAGCTGCAGTTTGTCATCTGTGCTTGCCTTCCTACCTCTTCCTATTTCTTTTGAAATTATGACTATGTGGGGGCACTGACTGTTTCTTTAGGTCTGTTATGTTCTAAATGAGTGCCACCTTGCTGTATTTATTACTTGTAGTTTAAGAATTTTAATGGAAGATGTATTGTGGTTATATGGTTTTATTGTATTTATGCTGTTAATTTGTTGATCCCTACCCTGAGCCCGGCCTCTGGCTGAGGAGTGAGGGCAGGATACAAACTGAAATAATAAATAAATAAGATTCTGGGACATTTCTCCTAGACCCATAAAGTCTACCCTCCAAAACTGTCATCTCTACTAGCTGAACTGATCTCTAAATGTGAAATAAGCTGTAAATAGGGTTCCCAATCTCCAGTTATTCAACTGATTTCCAGACTACAGAGATCAGTTCTCCTGGGGGAAATAGCTGCTTTGGAGGGTGGACTATATGACATTATACCTTGATGAAGTCCCCCCTCTCCCCAAACCCTGCTCTCCCCAGGTTTCACCTCCAAATCTCCAGGATTTGGCAACCTTCCAGGAGAACTCCAGGCCCCCACTCTGAGGCTGGTAGCCCTATGGACTCTTTATTCAATCACCTAAATGATTTGTTTGCAAACAGCATTTTGAGTAACAATGGGGTTGTACAAAAAAAAATCGGTAAATTTCGAGTTTGGTTTTATTGGGACTGATTTTTTTTCAGTAAACCCGGGAAAAACTGAATACCCATACCGATAAAGGGGTATCCAGCTTTATTTCCTGGATTACTGAAAAAAATCAGGCTCATTTTAGTCTATGGGGTGTTTTTTTTGGAACTCCTGTGGGGGCATTTTTGGAAGTAGAGTTCCCAAATGTTCAGGGTAGCTTCAAGGGACTCTCCTTGCATGAACCCCTACGTTTGGTGAAGATTGGGTCCAATTTTATGGGGTCCCGAAGGGGTCACTCCCCCTCCTCCATAGAAAAGCATGATAAAGTCTACAATGTTTTTCTATGGAGGAGGGAGTCAACCCCTTCAGGACCCCATAAAATTGGACCCTCTGACCCAATCTTCACCAAACTTTGGGGTTCCTGCAAGGAGAGTCCCTTTGCAGCTATGCTGAGAATTTAATGACTGTTACCTCGAAAAATACCCCCCAGAAGAATTTAAAAGTACTTACTTTTCATAGTCTGTAATGGCTGCTTCCCCTCACTAAAGAATCTTGCAAGCATTCATGGGAAATTGAGTTTTCCAACCATTATTTGGTGAGGAAACAGCCATTACAAACTATGCAAAGTAAGTACTTTTAAAATTCTCCCGGGCGGGGGCATTTTTCGAGATAGAGTCACCAAATTGGCAGCATAGCTGGAAGGGACTCTCCTTACACAATCCCAAAGTTTGGTAAAGTTCGGGTCAGTTGGTACAGTTTTATGGGGTCCTGAAGGGGTTGACCCCCTTCTCCATGGAAAAGCATTGTAAACTTTACCATGTGTTTCTATGGAGGGGGGCCAAGCACTTCAAGACCCCATAAAATTGAACCCCAGACTCAATCTTCACCAAACTTTGGGGTTCATGCAAGGAGAGTCCCTTGATGCTACCCTGCAAATTTGGGAACTCGGCCTCCCCCAGAGCTCATTAAAAAAAATCCCCTCAGGGAAAAGCCGAAAAAAGCCAAATACCCATTTGGTTGATTCAGCGATCGGCTATCTGGCTTTGGCTTTATTCCCAGTTTTAATATTTGGGTTGAATTGAAGCTGAAAAGGCCTTTTTCAGGTTTATTTTTGGTTTGGGTTTATCGATATGCACAGCCCTAACAACAACAACACCTTTAATTGCAAATGAGAAAACCAATCTTGAGTAGTTTAACATTTGCATAGTGACCGCATTCAGCACGGCAATTGGCTAGGCAGGGCCAGATTAAGACAGGCCCTAAACTATGACAAGTTTAAGAGGCCCACGACCCCTAATACACAAAAGGCAATTTAATATTTTTTAGCATTTTTTTTAAATAAAATGCTGTCCCCTCAGAATTTGAGCCCCTGAATTGTAGCTTATTTCATTTCTGCATAAATTCAGGTATGTGGCCAGGGTAGCTACTGCTGATGCGTGCTCTCAATTTACAGTCTTGCTTGGATGACTTATGCCCCAGGGTCATCATGGTAATGAACCATTCAGAACTAACCAGGTTAGAAGGTATTTGCTGCTATTTGCAGCTGTGCAGTCAGCAGCATCCGTAAGTCAGCAACATTTCTGCAGTTGGCATCCCTCCTAACGTTGGCCTAGGTCCAAAAACTGCTTGGCCCAGGCTGCAGTTTTGAGTACAAATGAACATGAACAATCAGTTTTTTGACCTAATTTCAACCCTTCAAAAAGCAATCAATTTTTTTTTTGGTGGGCGAGGTTGGAGGGTCCTGCTTACAGTTTGCGAACAAGCAGAGGAGTTATCAAGCATGTCTGGTTAAGAGCTGTATGACAGATGATTTCTCAGTTGTTCATTGAGAACCTTATATTCAGACAAATTTAATATGGAAAGGAATACAAGCACAACAATGAAATGTCAGCTTTTCAAAATCTACTTTGGGGTGGCTTTTGCGCAGCTGTATTTGAGCAGTTGGGACATGAAGGCCGATTCTTCATTTTGAGTCATGAAAATGTCGTCACTGAAACTGAAATCCTTAAAAATTCAGTTCTGCATAAAAATGAAGGGTTTATTTTATTTACGGATCAGATGTATAGCTTGGGATTTTGCAGATTTTGGCAAAAAAATGCGATCAGTGATCATCAAATTGTTCATTTACGTGGAAGTTGAGTCCCACATTGCATCACCATTAAAGGTAAAGGTGCAAGTGCCGGGTCATTGCTGACCCATGAGGTGAAGTCACATCCTGACGTTTACTAGGCAGACTATGTTTACGGGGTGGTTTGCCATTGCCTTCCCCAGTCATCTACACTTTACCCCCAGCAAGCTGGGTACTCATTTTACCAACCTCAAAAGGATGGAAGGCTGAGTCAGCATGGTGTAGTGGTTAAGAGCAGTGGTTTGGAGCAGAGGACTCTGAACTGGAGAACCAGGTTTGATTCCCTACTCCTCCACATGAGTGGCTAATCTGGTGAACTGGATTTGTTTCCCCACTCCTATACATGATGCCAGCTGGTTGACTTTGGGTTAGTCACACTCTCTCAGCCCCCCCTACCTCACAGGGGTGTCTGTTGTGGGGAGGGGAAGGGAAGGTGATTGTAAGCCGGTTTGATTCTTCCTTAAGTGATAGAGCAAGCCGGCATATAAAAACCAACTCTTCTTCTGAGTCAACCTTGAGCCAGCTACCTGAAACCGACTTCCACCGGGATCGAACTCAGGTCGTGAGCAGAGCTTTTGACTGCAGTACTGCAGCTTACCCCTCTGCGCCATGGGCGGGGCTCTTATTGCATCTCCATTGCATCTATTCAACTGGGACACCACGTTACGCATCTGAACACGAACGTATTCTGTAGGCTTTCCTGCTTGTCACTTTGTACTATACATGGTCCTGGGCAGGTTGTGCTTTGGCAAATGAGCGACATGTGTAATTTACGTGTTCCATCTTGTGGCAGTTTCTGAGCCTGCACAGTCAGCACACAGTACCTGCTCAATCACTTGTGAAAGCACGTTTCCCCCAGGGTCATGGTAAAGTCACTGAAGTGACCTACTTTGTGAGTAGAGGTTACTATCCGTTCACCCCCCTCTTTGTCCCTGCACTGTTAGGCTGAGTCTTGTAAATAACCTACAATGGAGGCATGTTTCTAAAAAAACAAACAAAAAAAACTCTAATTCCCATGACACAGTATGTTTGTGAAGTTTTCTATATCCAGACAGTTTCCCTGTGTTTCTAGTGAATGAATTCTGAGGCAGGCAGCCCTAAGGGACAGTGGGTGATACCTCACATCTGTAAGTCGCTAGCTGCCAAATGTAAATGTTTCATGAACTTAGAAGAATGTGGTAAAGAGCAGTCAGGAAGAAGGCAACAACAGATGTGTAACTGGGTTTTTTTTTGTTGGGGGGGGGGCGGTCTAATAGATACATAATCCAATGCATGTGAATAGTTCAAATGCAAACAGCTTGCTGAATATTCAGCTGTACTGATTGCTATTTGTGGTCGTATTGCAAACAGAACTAGTATTCCTGTATGCCGCATGTCTCCTGTTGCAAAATGAGTCATGGGCTTTATTTTGTTAGCATCTAAAATTGTCCTGTGTATATGGTTGCCAACCTCCAGGTGGTGGTAGGAAAGAATACCTTAGCTGTAAACTATATAGCTGACAAAATGAACAGCAAGGACCCAACTCTATTCAAAAACTTACTCTATAGTCTACAAAATGCTATATACAATTACAACTTAATAACTAAGTGCTCATCACGTGGTATTGTATATAGAATTTTGTAGAATATAGAGTAAGTTTTTGAATAGAGTTGGGTCCTTGCTGTTCATTTTGTCAGCAACCTCCACGTGGTAGCTGGACATCTCCCACTATTCCATTTGATCTCCAGTTGACCCATATCAGTTCCCCTGGAGAAAATGACTGCTTTGGAGGGTAGACTCTATGGCATTATACCCTGCTGAGGTCCCTCCCCAAACTCCACCCTTCCTCCACCCCCAAAATCTCCAGGTATTTTCCAACCCAGAACTACCTGTGATGCAGATCATTATTGGTTTAAAGTGAAGATTTGGGTCCTAAGTCTTTCTTCCACTTGTGTTTAGAGGGGCATTAAGACATACTGGGGCCATAATCTGTGTTAAGTTTAAGGGGATTCATAACATTACCCAAAATGGTAATTTAATACTTTTGGGGGGGTATTTGGAGTCCCCCTTATAATCTGAGGTCCTAAGGAGTAGCTGATTTAGCTTCCGTATAAATCCAGCTCTTCATTGTGTTGTACCATTTTCATTATGGGAGCAGATCTCCACAGTGAAGCTCATTCCCCAGTGCTCTGAACTTCCACTCACACAAGATTAGTGTCTTCCAATGAGATGAAAAGCACCAAGCACCAGAGGACTGCCTCTACAATGAATAATGAAGGGTGCAATTGGAACCCAGGGTTAGGATCCAAGGTGAAGGATAAGCACTCGTAACTTGTACAAAGCTACAGATTGAATCCATTGAGGATATAAAACCCAGGGATCTCCATTCTAAGGCCACCCTTTCTACCCACTGGATTGCTCTAGCTGTAAAGGATTTGAGGGTGAGACACTCTCTGATTTATACCAGCAATTGATACCTGTCCATCTATCTTTCATATAAAGTATAGTGTCTAATCTGGGCACAGAAGGCTCTGAAAGAAAACTCTAGGTTTGAGAAATGAAGAGTGTCAGTTTTGCAGTGAGATAATGTGGCAGAAGGTCAAGGTTGACAAATCAATGCCTGGCTAATGCTTTGAACACGTTCCCCTCAGTGTTAGTCTAGGAGAGATAAACAAGGAATCTGTCATCCAACTCCACTCTAAACAATGGAACCATTTAAAGTGGAGGGGATCATAATCGGGAACAATTTGTTTCATACCGCACAATGATAACACAGCAAGCTTCTATTTTTGGTGTGCATGCTGGGAATGGAGTTAAAAGTTGAAAGGGGGAAAAAGTGAAATAGGACATTTTGTTTCATCCCTCAATCATGTTTTATTTAACAAATAAGCCTATTGAAGTCAGCATTTCTCCCCTGGAAAATGGACCTCTTTGAGGCGCCAGTGCTTAGCTTGCCTTAGAGCTCCTAGCCTGCAATCAAATCCAGCATGGCGTGCTTTGCTTTTCTGGCTCGCAGCGGCACACTTTAGTAAAGAGAAGAATTCATTTAGAGAGAGATTGAAGTATGGAGTGGATGTAGGTTAAGTTGTGTGTGTGGGGGGGGAAGAAACCCGGCAAGTGACCCAGATGACATTCTTCTCTGTTCTTTATTGTTAGATTAGACATATATTGGGTAGAATAATTTTATAGGAAGAAGAAAGGAACATCCACCATCCTAAATGATTTCCCTGCTTTTATATACACCATAGTAACATATTTCAGGTGAGGAAAGAATCAGTAGGCTCTAATCAGCTGTAACAAGGATGCTACCCTCCCAAGGCCAAAAGGCACCTGCCCTTTGCACTGCTATATAAACCTAGTAACTCTGGGATCAATTCCATCCTGTTAATAAGCCCTATTTTCAGGTTACAGGGAACACATGTACAACCTGTGTACAGCATGCACTTATTTTTTATTCATATGTGCATTGAGTAATTCTTATGTTACATGTACAGCTGAAAGTGTGATTTAAACACATTTTTCCAGGTACTGGTCCCTAGGTTCATTTGTAGAATGAACGCTCCTTGGCTTTTTCTTACAACAAATGTATGCACATTCACTGTAACATGTGAACAGGGCTACTAACTATTATTAAATCATAATTTCCTATTATCCCCCACAACCCGAGGTTAAGGTCAGTTTCTTCTAAGATATTGTTAGTATGAGAAGAACTAATGAGCCACTCACAGCTATCATATATTATACATATTTTCTTAAGCTACTATGCCTATTTGTATTAATAGATTCGGTAGATTATTTCTAGTTCCCTCAGTCGCTCTCTTCTCTGTGCATTCGGCTACCATTTATGTAGTAATTGAATAGCTCCCCAAACTAGATGCTTATGAATTCTTCTGTCAAAAATGATGACTTAATATTTAATTAGTATAATAATTTAATGCCTCATTATTATTATTTTTTAAAAAAATAATTAACATTTTTATGAAACTGCTTGGTGATTTCATTCAGAGATATGCAGCAAATTGCCATCGATTCACTGATGACGCACAGTATCCTTCTCCTTCCTCTGCCTCTAAATCCAGGGAAACAGTGGAAACCCTTGACTTATGTCTAGAGGCAGTGAAGGTACAGTGTTTATTTTTAAAAAAACCAAACCAAAGTCAGATAGCACTATCGCAAACCTTTGGCAGAACACAAACTGCCTAACCAAAACAAGAAGTCCATCTTAAACAGCATTCTAAAACTTAATTTAAAAAAAGGAACCTTTCACATTTCTTCAGTCCAGCTATTCTACAATGGTGAGATAACAACTGGGAATATTTGGGCTCATTTGCGGACAGAATAAAGAGTGCTAAGGGAAGGGGCAGAGAGAGCCTAGTGAGAAGAACACTGGTTTTCTGTTAAGATTCTACATATAGTTTGGGATTTACATTGGGTATAGGATTGATTCAATAAAGGAAGCTATGCCCTTCCGTTTGCTGAACCCAAGCATGGCTGTTAATGATAGGACTTTTTGGCTATTGTTCATTCATAGGGTCGCCATAAGTCCAAAGTGGCTTGGCAGCACATAACACACACATACAATATTCAGTATGAAGATTTTCTATTTCCAGCCAGCGTGGTGTAGTGATTAAGAGCAGTGGTTTGGAGCGGTGGGCTCTGATCTGGAGAACTGGGTTTGATTCCCCACACCTCCATATGAGCGGCGGAGGCTAATCTGGTGAACTGGATTCTTTCCCCACTCCTACACACAAAGCCAGCTGGGTGGCCTTGGGCAAGTCACACTCTCTCAGCCTCACCTACCTCACAGGATGTCTGTTGTGGGGAGAGGGAGGGAAGGTGATTATAAGCCGGTTTGATTCTCCCTTAAGTGGCAGAAAAAGTCGGCATATAAAAACTAACTCTTCTTCTTCTTACCTTGTGACCATCTCTACCAACTTGTGCTTGCTCGCTGCTATTGTCCTTAAACCACCAGCAATTGCCATTGCTTCTTTACCCCTTCCACCACTGGTTATACTTTAGGGTGCATGCCTTGCTATGCCCCTCAACATTACCCGGCTTCCTCCTTTCTCTGTTGCTCAAGAATTCCAGGTGGATACAGATTAAAATTTGCCAAATGGTAATTGACCGCCATGTATATAGACAGTACCATCCTAAACAGAAACACACCATTCTTAATCTCCTTTGATTTCAAGGGGCTTAGAAGGTAATAAGTTCTGCTTAAAATGGCACTGGAAATGGTTTAGCCTGTTGTCTATGTGCTCCCGCTACGTTTCAAGGAAAACATTACCATTCCTCTGTGGTAAAATTCCTCTCACTACTTGGCAGGATGATATACAGAGCCACCTTACAAAACAGCTTCATGCACATTGTGATAAATTACTGCTTGGTAAATCAATGACCAGTTGTATTCGCCCACAATCAGATTCTGTGGAGGAGCACAAAGCTCGGCAGCTTATCCAGTTATAAAATGAAAAGATAATCAGGCACCACAGTATTCTGACCTATCCATAACCTGGCAGTAATACCAATACTGCCTCAATTTCTTGGTAGCCTTCATAATCTGCAGATTCTTCTCTAAGGTAGATATCATGCCATGCTTATTGAGTACTGTCCAGGAAATGAGCAAATTGAAATTGTTCGAGACTTTCTATTCCTTGGTTCTTGTAGGTTATCCGGGCTATGTAACCGTGGTCTTGGTATTTTCTTTCCTGACGTTTCGCTAGCAGCTGTGGCAGGCATCTTCAGAGCTGCCACAGCTGCTGGCGAAATGTCAGGAAAGAAAATACCAAGACCACGGTTACACAGCCGGATAACCTACAAGAACCAATGAACTCTGACCATGAAAGCCTTTGACAATATTTCTATTCCTTGGCTCCACCATCAACCAAAAGGGAGACTGCAGCCAAGAAATCAGAAGGAGATTGAGACTGGGAAGGGCAGCCATGAAGGAGCTAGAAAATATTTTGAAGTGTAAGGATGTGTCACTGGGCACCAAGACTAGATTAATTCATGCCATCATATTCCCTATTACTATGTATGGGTGTGAAAGTTGGACAGTGAAGAAAGCTGATAGGAAGAAAATAGATTCCTTTGAAATGTGGTGTTGGAGGAGAGTGTTACGGATTCCGTGGACTGCCAAAAAACAAAAACAAATCAGTGGGTTATAGATCAAATCAAGCCTGAACTGACCCTAGAAGCTAAAACGACTAAACTTAGGCTGTCGTATTTTGGTCACGTCATGAGACGACAAAAGTCACTGGAAAAGACAGTCATGCTAGGAAAAGTTGAGGGCAGCAGGAAAAGAGAAAGACCCAACAAGAGATGGATTGACTCAATAAAGGAAGCCACAGCCTTCAATTTGCAAGATCTGAGCAAGGCTGTTAAAGATAGGACTTTTTAGAGGACTTTCATTCATAGGGACGCCATGAGTCAGAAGCGACTTGACAGCACTTAACACATACACACAAGGCCTTCACCTAAAAATAAAGTTTGGACTTGATTGACTTTTATTATTTCAAAGCACATGATATTCAAAATACATTAGCAGTGCAACACAATGCTAAGCAGAGATACACCCTTCTCAGTCTATTGAATAGGGTTAGATGGATGTAACTCTGCTTATGATTATATTATAAATGGCATCATTCTAAAAACACTGAGTGAAATGTCCAGCAGTAAAGAACTGTGTTTATTTGTGTAGGGGGCATATGAGATTGTGTGTGTGTGATAGGGTTGTGAAAAAAAAAAGGTAGATTTCGGGTTTGGGTTTATTGGTCCCAATTTTTGGGTAAACCCAGAATAAGATGAATACCCATACCAGTAAATATCAGTATTCAGCTTATTTCCGGGTTTACCATAACATTTGGGTCTATTATAGTCTATGGGGATTTTTTCCCGAAGCTCCTGTAGGGGCATTTTGGGAGGTAGAGTCCCCAAATTTGCAGCATGGCTGCAAGGGACTCTCCTTATATGGTCACCAAAGTGTGGTGAATTTTGAGACAGGGGTCCAATTTTATGGGGCAGAAAAGTGGTTGCCTCCATCTTCCAGGCATTTGCGAGCTGAGCTGTCCATTGGTCTTCAGGTTCAGTAGTTCAGCACTGCCGAGAACTGGCAGAAAAATCTGATAGGTGGGCTGGCACCTCAAAGTCTGGGGTTCCGTTCTTATCTGGGGTGCATAGCATGATGTCTATGCAAATTAGCTTCCAAACTGAGGGAAACAGCTTAAGTGCAAGAAGAATAAGGCATGGAAAACATTTCTGTTGGTGGCAAATGACATCCTGTGAGCAGTCCTTTGTTGTGGTCATCAAAAATCTGATCTCAAGAGATGGTCACAGTGCGGGGAAATGAAGCCTCTACTCGGGGTGACCTTCAGTTTGACAGTGGGTTTTCGTGTGTGTGTGTGTGTGGGGGGTGATATCGAAGCCAGCTGAAGTCTCAACCACAGGGGCTGTTTGAAGGAGATTGCTCATCCGAGTGGGTGAGGGAGTCTCCTTTGGAAGGCCTGGTGGTGTGAGCAGCTATTGAGCCAGTTCTTTTTAGATGGAGAGTATATCCATCTGGACAGGACTGGTGAGCCCCATCTTTTTTAAAAAAAACCTTATGCTTGATTCAGATTAATCCACTTAAAGGCTGGTCAGATCCAGCTGTCTCCGATTACATGGCCCAAACCTCAAAAGAGTCCCAACTGTGGGGCCCTATCAAAACCAGTCAAAGAAAGAAAAATAGGAGAAAGCACATATTCGGCTTTTCCGGGAATCACCTATTCTGCTTCGGGCAGCTCCCCAGGTTTTGGCGTTGGGTAAACCTGAAACCTGAAAATTACCAAGACAGCTAATTTTGGGTTTATTTTAGTTTTGAGTATAACAATATGCTGGGGAAGGCACTGGCAAACCTCCCCGTAAACAAAGTCTGCCTAGAAAACATCGGGATGTGATGTCACCCCATGGGTCAGGAATGACCGGATGCTTGCACAGGGGACCTTTACCTTTATATCAGTATGCACTACCTTAGCGTGTAAAGTGACGTCAAGTTGTAGATGAATTATGGTGACCCGTTATGGGGTTTTCAAGGCAAGAGACTTAACGGAGGTGGTTTGCCAATGCTTGTATAGCAATACACACACACACACACACACACACACACAGAGAGAGAGAGCACTTTTTTCCTGAAAAAATTTTCTAATGAATGGCACTTTGCATTAAAACTGAACCAAATCCATATTTTTATTTTAAGTTTCACTTTTATTATTTCTAAAGCATTTCCACTGTGATCTGTAGTTTCAGTCTCCCCTTCATAAATCATAGACTTTTCATCCCGGAGTCTCTCTGAAACTTGAAAACTTCCCAAACAATTCAACAAACAGACTTTGTACAATCTCTGTAAGCCACACTCCTAGCACAAATGTTTAGGAATAGACCAGTCTGTAGTTAGATGGGCTGTAGCCAGGGGGTGTTGGTGGGAGAAAGCATAAAGTGACATTGCAGGAGGTTTAGCTGGGGAACCTCTCAAGCTTCATCAAACAAACTGCAGGGATTATACATCTCATTTGTTCTCAAGACTCAGGAACTCTCCTGAGCTGTACCCTGAAACTCAAGGAGTGCTCAGTTCCCTGGCCATATATGTTTGTGTGTGTGTATGTAAGGGGTTAAACCAAGGTCTCTCCATCCCTAACTACCATTACAACATACTGGCTCTCATGGGCTTCCTCCACATTGGCTTTTGATAGACCATTGGTTGTGTTTCAGGCTTAATATGTCCCAGCTGTACTGTAATTGGAAGGCACCAAGAACTTAGAAGATGAGAGGCTATTGTTCCTTTTTTTTTTACTTCCTCTTTTTGACCTTTTGACGTGGCAGTTGCATCATTCCGTTCAAAATAAACATTATTTATTTATTTAAAATATCTATATGCTACTTGGCGTCACTTATGGAACTGTTTAACGATAAGTTATGGCTTTTATTCACGAATGTAGTCTCTTAAAAAATCTTTCAGATTTTGGTGAGGGGGAAGGGCCAGGAGGCATGAATTTTGAAAGGGAATTGTTATCAATTCTTGATGAAGGGATTGTTCAAAACAGGCATTTACCCAAATAGTGTGTATACATGCTTGTATGTGTGTGCCATTCATTTCTATTTGTGTGCCTTCATTTCTATTTGTAGTACTAAGTATTCTTATGTTGTTATAATACTTTCATTAGTTGTGCTGTGCGTGCATTTGCATTCTGGTTTTCAGCTTCCCACACTGATTTACATTCAAACTAATAACAAGAGAAATTAAAGTATGTTTCATTTTAATGCTGAAAGTAGATTGAATATTTTCAAGAGTTCACATATCATATGTCCTCCTGAATCCATACTTGCTCTCATGCTTAGGCACTATTTTTAAAGTTCTCACCAGTTTGTGAGAAACTACGCCCTGCTTCGTCTTTATGTGCGTTGTTCTGCCTACAGACAACTGCAGACAGAACATAACGTCTTTTGAAATGAAGAAAAGGTTGCAGTAAAGTGGGAAACAAGATTATGACAAAGTTTACAGTTGGCAAAATTAGGCTGCTTTTCTGCAAGGACATAAAGCCTAGGTCCCATCTGTGAAAATCTGCCTCATTGCATTGTCTTCAACAGGACTGCATCAGTTTGCATCGCCCTGAATCTGGTCCAAAGCACATAATACGGGTCTCAGTGGAATTGAAGACCTTTAAGGTTAAAGAAAATGGAGTCTATAAACTAAAACTAAAATGTGTGTTATTTCTCAGAGGATACAGTTGTAACAAGCTTCACCTGATGGCAAAATCCAATTATCCTAGTAAAGGTTGTATGCAAGTTATTTCTTTTTTAACGTCAAAGCACACTGCAATATGAGGTGGTTAGGAAGTCTGCTATTCTGACTTTAAAAATACCCCACGTTCATATCTATATATATGCTGGTAAGAACACAGGAAGGGAGACCATAATGGCATAAGGTACTCGACAAGTGCTTTGTGTATAGATTTTTGTATATATTTCTTCAAAACTAAAAAAGAAAAGAAAAGTGAAGCATGGACTTGAACATTTAAAAAAATATGCCAAGACAGTGACAGTTATCTTGATCTCTACAGCATATCTGCACTTCTATTCAAATACAAGTGCTTTTCGCTTTAGAAGGAGGAAAAAAAAATATAAGCTGATATGTTGCTTTTTCCTTGGCTCATATATATATATATTTTTGTTAGAAAAGTCTATTCCAAAGTAATAGGGCTAAAGCAATTATTTTTAGCATTGTGAACTTCAGCAAGAGATGATGATTTGCAAGAGATTCAATAGAAATGAGGTGGGGAAAACATTTAGAAGGACCTCTATGGTAATTGGAAAACTACAGTTTGTCTGACCCCACCCTGCACAAGCTTCCCTCAACAAGCAAGCGCAAGAACTTTGGGCTTTCATTTCCTTACAGTTCTTATTTTAATAACATAAAAACTGAAGCCACAGTGATTCAATGCAAAACATAAACCTCTGGCAGCATAATACCCGTTTCACAAAGTTTATGTTTACAGACTAAATATGTTTCCCTTGGGAGTTTGGAAGCTAGGATTTTAAATTTTTCTGTTGTGTAGCTAATATTCTTTCCCACCCTATCTAATCTATTTATTGCTATAAGGCAGGGGCTTTCCATTCTATCCTGATAGAGCAATAATAGAGGGGAAAAGAATGCTAGCAACCGCTAGAGTTCAAGACTGCATGCAGACATCACACTAAACTGTGGTTTAAAGTTAAACTATGGCTTCATTAAACTCTGGTTTATTGTTGTCTGAATGCTGCTCGGACGGAGGGGGCGCAGGGGAATGATGCCAATCCCCGCTGGCCGCCGGCAGATCACCCCAGCGCTGTCTCATGGGGCCCTCCTCTCATCTCTACAGGGTGGCAGCCAGGATGAGGACCTACAGGCGTCCGCAGAGAGACGTGCAGCCCAGAACACCTCGAGCTCCAAGGGCGGGGTGGGCCGCTGCCCGGAGCCGTGGTGAGAACCACGCCCGACAGCCAGCTGAGCTGCGGACGAGTGAGGGCTGGACGGGTTCGGGGTTGGAGAGACTGCCCGGCAGCCCGATTGGCCCAGACAGCAGGTGGGGTGCTGAGCCTTGTAGGCTCAGAGGGGGTGGGGCTAAGGGAGGAAACCCTCAAAAGGCTGGGGAGGTAGAGGCCGAGGAGGATGAAAGCTAGGATGGGCTGGCTGTGAGAAGCCCACAATCCTGGCAGGCGGGGAAGAGAGCTCCGATTCCCCGGCTGAGTGGTCTGAGGCAGAGGAAACCCCACAGCCTCAGGAGGTGGAAAGGGGGGTGAGTCGGGGGCATCGACAGCGAGTCCAAGACCTCACAATGTCCTTGATATCATCAGATAGTATCTGAAAGAACTGGATTCCACAGAAACCAGAGACCGGATCTCTGGTTGCAAGCAATTTCGCCTATTGTTATTTCAGCATTTCGGCACCAAACTTGAAGTTCAAGAGTGATACCCCGGAGACCCTCATTCCCCAGGGAACCCCATTTTTGTTACAGTGTATTCCCCCTTTTGTACATGTCTATACCTCAGTGTGAGCCTAGAATTGATAGAAGGAGCCTGAATCAAAGTGATGACAAAAGGCACTGAGTCATGCCAAAGGAGAAAAGTAATTCCGGGCAGCTCTTCTGTCAATCACGTATATACCCATCCAAAGAGGAATTCAGTCAAGGACAGTTTACCCCAAGGACCCCAGAGCCTCCTCCCTGATAATTCAATCTCTACTAATGACCCAGATTTCCAAAACAATAAGCAATGGGCTGATTGCAGTAATTTACCAGCTATCTAAACAACTGGACGGGAAGGTTCCAGCCCTTTCTCAGTCATAAGCACCTGACCATAGAGCTACTTCCAAATTAGGGTTGCCAACCTCCAGGTATGAGCTGGAGATCTCCTGCTATTATATAACTGATCTCCAGCCGATAGAGATCAGTTCACCTGGAGAAAATGGCTGCTTTGGCAATTGGACTCTATGGCATTGAAATCCCACCCCTTCCCAAACCTTGCCCTCCTAAGGCTCCACCCCAAAAACCTCCCACCGGTGGTGAAGAGGGACTTGGCAACCCTATTCCAAATCTTTCCAAGGGAACATTTTTGATATTTTCCATGCAAAAAGGGAAACCTCTCCTCAGCAATATAGACAAAGGATTTCTTTTCAGAATGGCACATCCTTGGAGGATTGCATTTTAATTATTCCCTCTTCTAATGCAAACACCCCTTCCCCTCCTCATCCCAGGAAAAAAAGGTACAAAAAGTTTCCCTGTCAGCCCCAACTTTTGTAGCCAGTTTCAGACTTATCCTGTTACCCCTACCTTATGGTTGCCCTCTCATCTCTCCAATCCACAGACTTGTGATTGCAGTTCCCTCCCTGCTTGGTCAGTTTCAGCTCCGATGGCACTTATTTGTCACCGTGGACAACCCCCCACCTTGCCTGGCTTCTCTTCAGAACAGGCTCATATCTCTCATTTGCTTTTATAAATTTATTTTTCCCTTTAGGAAAGCTGACGGCTTTCAAGGCAAAGGTTTTTGTAATTTACCTCATTGCTTTTTTCCATTGTGTAATTTTTATTGCTACCTTTTCCATATTGCATAGATTAACATGGTCTCGTTTTCTGTTTGTAAAGTAAAAGCCTTGTTTGTTTAAGAGTCTTTCTGCCCTCCTTTTTCCAAGTGTTGATGTGAATCGGGACCTTGATATCCATATGCTTAGAGTCCAAGTATACATGTGCCCAAAATACATGTGTTTATTCCATGCAAGCAGAGGGACGCCTTTGCTTGTTACTGCCCTAACATGTGTATACTGTTTTGTATACCAAGAGAAGATTCCTGAAAAAGTAGATTTACAGCACAATCCTATGCAGAGTTACTTCAGCCCAAGTCCATTGAAGTCAATGAACTTAGAGTGAAATAAGTCCACACAGGATTGTATAGTCAAATGTGGTATGATAGAATAACAAATCAACACTATAACTTTAATGAACAACTTGACTCAATCTTGTCGTGCTCTGATCCCTTATTGAGTCTGTCAAGGCTCATGTTGTCTCAGGGCCTTAAAGGACTCAGCTGAAGAAGAAGAGTTGGTTTTTATATGCCAATTTTCTCTACCCTTTTAAAGGAGAATCAAACCACCTTACAATCTCCTTTCCTTCCTCTCACCACAACAGACACCTTGTGAGGTAGGTGAGGCTGAGAGAGCTCTAAGAGAACTGTTACTAGCCCAAGGTCCCCCAGCGTGAGTAGGGGTGGGGAAACCAACCTGGTTCGCCAGATTAGAGTCTGCCGTTCATGTAGAGGAGTGGGGAAACAAACCCGGTTCTCCAGTTTAGAGTCCGCCACTCTTAACCACCACACCACCACTAGGCTTTTACTTGCAAGGCATTCACATCCCATTCCCACCAGGAAGCACAGACGTATCACAAGCTGTATATGTGGCTAAGCATCCTCAGATGTGAGGATGAAATCTGAGTTAAAGACAATTTCCCCCCCTCAGAGTGTAGGTTTTCATGAGTTAAAGCTCAGTTTGCTGGATACCACAGACATGAGGATGTTTCTTAACAACTCTTTCTGTGGGGTTTCTTGCCTTTTTCTTAGTGCTGGGTTATTTCTTTGAATGGCATCCATTCCACCTTGCAATTTTCCTGCTTGCCATCTTCTTTTCCTCCATGGCAGTGGAGGTAATGCACTCTGCTTCTTGCTGGTCACTGCTCAGGACCTTGCTCAGTTCCCCAGCTGTTCTCCATTTTCCTCCGGAGTACCTAAAACCATCTTTATATAGGAACCTCTTGACTGGTCTTGGACTCATGTAGATAATATCACTTCCTGTGCTGCCCAAACTACTTCTGGTTGCTGTTTGAGTAGGTGAAACCACTCTAGTATGATATCAGCCAATGGAATGCTACAATGTGCTTTGTCTTATGGTGTCTGGCCCATGATTAAGAACATAAGAACATAAGAAAGGCCATGCTGGATCAGACCAAGGTCCATCAAGAGCAGCAGTCTGTTCACACAGTGGCCAAGCATGTGCCTCTAGGAAACCCACAAACAAGACAGCTGCAGCAGCACCATCCTGCCTGTGTTCCATAGCACCTAATATAATAGGCATGCTCCTCTGATCCTGGAGAGAATAGGTATGCATCCTGACTAGGATCCATTTTTACTAGTAGCCATGGATAGCCCTCTCCTCCATGAACACGTCCACTGCCCTCTTAAAGCCTTCCAAGTTGGCAGCCATCATCACATCCTGGGGCAGGGAGTTCCACAATTAAGAGATTGTCCTCTCTTAAAAGACTTTCACTTCATATTTTAGAATCTAGGAGTTAAAAGTTATATTGGGGGCCAGCATAGTGTAGTGGTTAGAGTGTCAGACTAAGATCTAGGAGATTTACATTCAAATTCCCTCACTGCTATGAAGCCTGCTGGGTGACCCTGGGCCAGTAACATTCTTTCAGTCTAATCTCATAGGCCTGTTGTAGGGATAAAATGGGAAATGAGGACAGCATGCATGGTCCAGCGTTCCTTGGAGATGAGACAGGATAAAAAATGTATTAGATTCATAGGTAGTGAATTCAGAGTGGAATAAGTGATGGTAATCTATTTTGGGGAAAGGAAGTTTTGCAGGTAGGGTTGCCAGCTCCAGGTTGTGAAATACCTGGAGATTTTTGGGGCGGAGCCTGAAGAGGGGAGGAACATCAATGCCATAGAGTCCAATTGCCAAAGCGGCCAGTTTCTCCAGGTGAACTGTGCTCTACTGGCTGGGGATCAGTTGTAATAGCAAGAGATCTCCAGCTAGTACCTGGAGGTTGGCAGCCCTATTGGTAGCATTGGTGGGAGTGAAATGGAGCATGAAAAATCTGTGCTGGGTGATTAGAAAAACCCTTAACAGAACAGAGGTGGACAGAGGCTTAAGGGCTACAAAAGATTATGGGGCTATTTGAATGTAAAGGAAGGGAGGAAGTATCAGTAACCTGCATTGGGGCTACAAGGCTCTTTTGACTTATGGACATTGGACATTTCAGTGAGCTGGTTAAGCCTTGTTTAGCTAGCCTTCAGTCTCTCTTGACAAGGGGCACACTTTGATATGTGACTAACAGAGCCTGAAGTCTGATAACACACTTTTGTAAGTCCTTCGTTAAACCAATCTCTATTCACTTTAGTGAGAAAATGGCTGCAGTGTAGTTTTGAGAAGTTTCAAATGGTCTCATGTCTCAAATTGGGTTTTATCGGAGTCTTGCCGTCAATGCAATTTCAAGGCATGCCGACCATTTCTTACTCTTGGTGAGTAGATTAGATTGCCTCGCGATCCCTTCTTTGACAATTTTGCAGTTCAAAGGTTTGTTGCACGGGTGGCTCTTAAAACACCAGGAGATGTGTGTTCTTGCTGAAGGCTTTCTCCCTGTGTGACCTTTTTACTTCAGCTAAGGCCCATTTACTCTGTCTTCTTTAATGCAGCTCGGTGTAATGTAATGGTGAAGGTGGGGGACTCTCCCCTTCAAATTTCAGCTGGAACATAAATACAATGTGTGGCATTCAGCAAACATTTCAGGGCCATCCTACATAGAGTTATAACTTTCTAAATCCATGTGAAGTCCAATGCTTAGGATAGCACTGTTGTCTCTTGTCTTCCCTCAGCATGGGAATTACAATATCAACCTGCCTCACAGCATTGGTGTTAATAGATATCCATTGGAAATTGTGTGAGTACTTAGGACAATGGTCCTTTAGAAGCTCTATGACTGTGAGAGTGTATTATATAATACAGGTTGACTATCCCTTATCCGGACTGTTTGGGACCAGAAGTGGTCCGTATTTTGGATCTTTCCACATTTGGGAATATTTTGGTATTTTTGTATATACATAATGAGATATCTTGGGGATGAGACCCAAGTCTAAACACACAATTCACAATGTACTTTACACACTCAGCCTGAATGTAATTTTAAAGAATATTTTTTTAACAAAAAAATATGTATGTTGATCTATCAATGGCATTGCTGAGGGCCAGTGAGTAATGCCTGCATGCCAGCTCAATCAGTCCAAATATTGGATGTCCGGATTCGGGATATTCAACCTGTACTGCGTCATTGAATTAGGACCAAGGAAGCCTAGATTCAGTCTAGATCCAGTCCCTTACTCTGCCATCAGTCTCTGGGACCCAGGTAACAGTCACTCAGACGAGGATGTGCTTTTCGGCAGAAAGGCAAAAATAAAAATTAGCACACCTACGTGCAAGATAGTCAAAGGACTTACCTCAGCATGGAGGCCAAACTGTGTATTGCATGTATATGAAAGCCCACTTTTTTACTACAGACAAAGCAGGGTAGGGAGTGGACAATTTGGAGCAAAGGAATGGACTGGGGTTCGAATCAAGCAATCCATCAGCAGAAGGCTCTCCCCGCAGGAATGCCGATCCCAGAAAAGTCTGTTCTCAGGGCTATGGGACACATGTGGAGTAATAGCAACATGTTTTGTTGGCTATTCAGAAAGATATGAAGAAAACAACTTTGTAATGTGGATATAGTTAATTGAATGGGAAATTGGCCTAAGAAGACAACACATCACAATAGATCACACTTGCCCAACCTGTGACCCAGTAATCCAAGTACAGCCCATCATGGTATCTGAAGGACTGGCTCCTGTCATTCCTACCAGTAGCTGAAATCTGTATCAGAGTCTCCATGCACCCCACCACTTAAGTTGAGGTGAATGTGCTCCATAGGCAAGAACTTTTCACTTGTGGTGCCTAGGCTACACAACTCTCTCTCACAGAAGAAGAAGAAGAGTTGGTTTATATATGCCGACTTTCTCTACCACTTAAGGAAGAATCAAACCGGCTTACAATCACCTTCCCTTCCCCACAACAGACACCCTGTGAGGTAGGTGGGGCTGAGAGAGGGTGACTTGCCCAAGGTTACCCAGCTGGCTTCATGTGTAGGAGTGGGGAAAACAACCCAGTTCACCAGATTAGCCTCTGTCGCTCATGTGAAGGAGTAGGGAATCAAACCCGGTTCTCCAGATCAGACTCCACCGCTCCAAACCACCGCTCCTAACCACTACACCACACTGGCTCTCTAGTGCCAAATTTGTAAATTTTTAGGCTCCAGGCAAACGTTTAATTTACAAGGATCCACCTATAATGTCTATTTCTCTTGTCTTAATCCTTCCATGATAGTTTTTTTTTAAGTTTTACATCTTGTTTGACATGTGTATTTGGTAAATTTTAGAAGTTTTAATAACTGCTGGTTATGAAATTT
Source organism: Euleptes europaea (assembly GCF_029931775.1). Classification (NCBI taxonomy): domain Eukaryota; kingdom Metazoa; phylum Chordata; class Lepidosauria; order Squamata; family Sphaerodactylidae; genus Euleptes; species Euleptes europaea. The sequence continues at coordinate 45,575,336 of NC_079312.1, read as the reverse complement.
CATTGCTCCTGATAGGGTTGCCTGGTCCCTCTTCAGCACTGGCAGGAGGTTTTTGGGGCAGGGCCTGAGGAGGGCAGGGTTTGGGGAGGGGAGAGACTTCAATGCCATAGAGTCCAATTGCTGAAGTGGCCATTTTCTCCAAGTGAAATGATCTCTATCAGCTGGAGATCAGTTGTAATAGCAGGAGATCTCCAGCTAGTACCTGGAGGTTGGCAACCCTAGCTCCTGATCTTTTTCTTGTGGTTGGCCTCCTTTAAACTTATATGAATGTTTATTGATTTTGCCGCCTGCTAGACTATTGGCTTAAGACACATGTGCAAATATAGATTTATGCTGCTAGCCTATTTTCAAACCTTTTTGTTGCCAGGTTGTAAGTTGTTTTGTATACGTTTGTAGCTTAACAATAAAAGCGTGGATGCTTTAAATGAATAAGGGACAGCCCACAGTAGCTCCATATACCTTATTGTTTAGCTTCCTCAGTGGAACCACAAACATTTATAGCTACCTCATACAGATTCAAACCACTGTTCCATCCAAATCAATGCAGTCCACTGTGATGGACAGAGTCTCTTCAGTCTTAGGAGGAGAAATTACTTCCCTGGTACCTGATACCTGTACATTGTGGATCTAGGGATCTTTTGCATGTGAAGCATGTGCTCTATCACTGAGCTACATCCCCAGCCATATGAGTGTGTGTCTGAAAGTGTCATCAAGTCACAGCTGACATATGGCGACCCAAACAACGGGCTTTCAAGGCAAGTGAGAAGCAGAGGTAGTTTGCCACTGCCCTGCACAGCCTTCCTCCCTTCCCCCAGCCATATCGCAGGCCATGAAACTTGACTAACATGGTGTTTAATTGATTTAACTTCTACCTACGTTTCCTTCTAACAGTGCAAGCTGGCATATATGGTTTTCCCTTCCCTTGGGTTGCCAGCAGGGTTTGGAGAGGGGAGGGACTTCAATGCTATAGAGTCCAATTGCCAAAGTGGCCATTTTCTCCAGGGGAACTGATTTCTATCGGCTGGAGATCAGCTATAATAGTGGGAGATCTCCAGCTACTACCTGGGGATTGGCAACCTACCCTTCCCCATTTTATCCTCCACAGCAATCTTATAAACTATCCTATAAGGTAGGTTAGAATGAGAGTTTGACTGCTCCACAGGTTCACACAACAAGAATTGTGCCAGTGTGAGGATTTGAACCTAAGTGTCCCATAGTCAATTCAACACTGTAACCACTGCACTAAACTGGCTGTCACCATATATCACATATGTTATATGAGGTGATGAAGTGCTTTAGCAATCTCTGTCATTATATAAAAATGAAGGCCAGTAAACGTGGGATGGTGTTGAAATACTAGTTTGGAAGCAAAAGAGTCCAACGTTGTCCCTTTACACTTCCAGATCACCAAGCAGCACGAGTAGAGGAAAGGCACATAGCCCATGCAGTCTTTCAACCAGTCTTTCAACCTGGGTCATGATACCATTCTTTCAAGTATGACAATTGGTGAATCTTACTGGTTGATCTGTCCACCACCTGACTTGTGGACAAGTGCACTGCACAGCAGGAAAGGGAGGGGGGAAATAGTAGGACTAGGGAGAAGAAAAGGCAAGGAACATAGCATCTGCCTCATCTCCTGTTGCACTGGGAATTCTGGAGGTATCACATGGATCTCTGGTCTGTAAGCCGGCAGTCCTACTTCTGTGAGATATATTCTGGGTAGCACACAGATGACCAAGTTATGAACACTTAATTGCTTTTCCGATTTCTCCCGCAAAATGCATCTCCCACCTTTTTATTCGATCAATAGCATTGGAGACTCCTGAATTCTTACCAAGTTTTGCAATTAATTTTCTGGTCATTGGGAAGGCTGGAAACATTGTAGCGGCGTTTCTGAGTGTTACTATAACCTATTGGAAAGGTTGTGTCTACTCTAGCAATTATTATGGATGGGCAGAGGGAGCAAATGATTGATATTAACAGATCTGCAGTGAAGTCTGCAGTCTGAGATCCTCTTGGACTGCATTGGAAAGTGGGACTAAGAGTTTATTTCATTCAGTGATGGATCAGTGCCCTCTACTGATCATTTTTTATACTAAGTCAACTTTTTAGAGGCTTTTTGATAGGAATACTTGAGAAGAAATCGGCTTCACAGTTCAGGATATGATGTTTATAATTATAGGTACTTTTTTTTCCAAAACAAAACTGGCAGGATAATATCTGGAAGTATCAACTAAACCTTCCCGTGAGTGTTTTGAAATGAAAGATCAAACCAATTTTAATCATGATGAGCTACTGCCTAGGCGGGAAACATTCTAATATTCTGCTGCTATATGATTGGAAATAAATTCTGCTTCACCACCAGGGCTTAGGGAAGAAGAAGAAAAAGCTATGGCCACCTGGAGATGGATGAAGACAAAGACGAAGACGAAGAAGAAGAAGACAGACAGACTATTCAGCACCAGCATCTTTTGTAAGTCTCACGTGACAATAATTTTGGTAAACAGTCTACTTCTCCCAGCTTTAAGAGTTCACAGTACAGTGTTTCAGGGCAAAATATCTGATTCCTACACACAGAATGGCAGTTAATTGCCATGGGCATCCAACTCCTGAGTTAAATAGATTAAGCATAATCTGCAAATCAAATGTTCTCTCTTATTGACATCCCAAATATTCTATGAAAATGCTAAAACCTTGTTTTTCTTTAAAAAAAAACCCAGAGGATTTCTTGTAGCAATAAATATGGACTCTAGCTGGGTGTTTCAAATTCCAAGCTGACACGTCCTGACATATGATATATTATTTCATTTTGCACATCAAAAAATCTTGTACCATGAAGCATCATAATCCATTTTTGCCCTGATATCTACAGTATATTATAGTGTCCTGAGCCAAGCCTCATACACATCACAACCTGAATATCCATTACTATTTCCAGTGGCACTTAATTTTAAACTTTAGCTAGAAGGCACAAAGAGTTGACTGATATTCATGAGTATTTCTGTTCTCTACAGCCCTTGTTCCATTGTATGGTGTTCTTAGATGTTCAGAGCATTTATTTGACTTTTATTAAAATCTATATTGTGTATATCACCCACTATACCATATACTGGATACTCAGCCATCCAAGGACTTTGCATAGCAGGACTTCCCTGTTCCCCCTTCCCACTCCAGTCCACTGAGATATGAGCATGCGTGTGCATTCAGGACTATAACTGAGCCTGGGGGCCATTGTGCCATCTGCTATTATGTCAAATGAGACAACAGATGCTATTGGCAACTGGGTTGGTGACCAGCCAATGGAAGGGCTTATAAGCAGGCTTTGCCTTTCCAGTGCAGCCCCATGGTAAAACAAAGAGAGATTCTGTCTTTGGCTTCCAACATAATCAATTAACAAACCAACAGACAAGAAGACAAACTAGACATGGTATCCACTTATCTGAACTCTTTTTCTTCCTATAGCAAACAATCAATCCTTGCTTTCCTATACTTCACTGGAGGTGCTTTAAAAAATCCCAGGAGGCATCACCTTTGAGTCTGCAAAGACCACCCATTTTCAAATAGATGCTTCCATCATATGAGGATGTGTGGCTTGAAATCTCTAAACATTTTTTATTCCCCCCATTGCAGCCATTTTATGATTGGCCCTGTCTCCCATAGCAGCCATTTTGTGAGGTCACCCGCTACCCTTTCTCAAAATTCCAAAAGTATGCACATTCAGGATTGCCTGATCCCATTCATCCCAATGGGCAGTTGGGGGGACCCCATATCTCGAGACCCTCAGATTCAATCTTCACAAAACTTGAGGATTCTTGCAAGAAGGGTCTCCTCAAGCTACCCTGAAAGTTTGGGACCTCTACCCCCCAAAATGCCCCCCAGAGCAGTGGAATGCCACCAATGTGCTTTAAGTGGCTTTATTCCTGTGGGTGATTTTTGGCTGGGGCGACCCCTTCCGGGCCCCATATCTTGGGACCCCCTGACCCAATCTTTACAAAACTTGGGGGTTCTTTCAAGAAGGGCCCCCTCAAGCTACCCTGAAAGTTTGGGACCTCTACCCCCCCAAAAATGCCCCCCGGAGCTGCAGAATGCCACCAAAGTGCTTTGTGGCTTTATTCCTGTGGGCGATTTGGGGGGCGACCTATTCCAGGCCCCATATCTTGGGACCCCCTGACCCAATCTTTTCAAAGCTTGGGGGTTATTGAGGGAAGGGCCCCCTCAAGCTACCCTGAAAGTTTGGGGCCTCTACCCCCATAAATGCCCCCCGGAGCCATGGAATGCCGCCAAAGTGCTTTAAGTGGCTTTATTCCTGTGGGCGATTTTGGGGGGGACCCCTTCCAGGCCCCATATCTCAGGACCCCCTGATCCAATCTTTACAAAACATGGGGGTTCTTGAGAGAAGGGTCCCCTCAAGCTACCCTAAAATTGTGGGACCTCTACCCCCAAAAATGCCCCCCGGAGCCATGGAATGCTGCCAATGTGCACCCCCCCCCACGGGGATCTCTCTCACACACAAACAGACGCTCTCTCCCCGGGCTGCGCAGCAGCTGGGCTCATACACTCAACCGCGACTGATTGGCCAGAAGAAGACCCAGCTTGGCCACCAATTGGCTGCGGGAGAATGCTGCTAGTTGCTTACTGACGGTTATGCTGCTGATTCGGAGACCCCGAATTTGCTGAATTTATTCAGCGATCGTCCCGAACTCGCCGAATTCGGCACGTCGTTTTCCCGCCTTTTTTGAGTTCAGTACCATTTGAACTGAAAACCGCTGAATCGGGAGAAATTCGGCTGTTTATTCGGTTCGGATGAACCGAATCAACAGCCCTACCCAGAAGCTATAGTAGCACAGCCGGCAGATGAGGGAGGTACTGGATTGGAATTTACTCATGGAACGGCATGCCAATTGCAAAATAACCAGATAGCATTATATGCTGCTGAGAATGACTTGAACCATGGTCCTTGGCAAAATAAATGCAATGTTATACATTCTGTTAGTCAACTTTTGAGAACTGAGCTATGCCTTGTTGATGTGATTAAAGTGGAAAGACTTGTGAATATGCTCCCAGGAGTGAGATTGCTCCTTATTTTCTCCCAGCCTACTGTTCCTAAGATGCTACTAAAAATGTATAAATTCCTCTCACTGTTTGAAATCTCTGTTACAAGAGATTTTGTTGATGAAATTATTCATCCACTTCTGTCAAACAATAGTGATGGGACATTTAGGGCGAAAATGCATGATTGCTTTAGCCTCCTTTATTCCCTGTTTCAGCCAGGATTCAGCCAGGATAGAACACATGTGTTTCGCCAAACGTAAGTTCGATCTTGGCTAAATCCTGGCTGAAACAGGGAATAAAGGAGGCTAAAGTGACCATGCATTTTCGCCCTTAGTGGCCATGAACTGGGAACAATGACTGCTAAAAGACTGGGAGGAACTACTGCCAAAAAAGTTACTGCTATGTCTTCAAAATTATATCAGGATTTAATTAACAGAACTAAAAAAAAAGTTCATGCACATGTTGTAGTCAGAAAATTAGTCCCTGCTCTGTAAATTTTAGTTATACCAAATAAGAATAGTAGCTGAGAGAAAAGCCTTCGCTGGCATAGTTTCTGGACTCTGGGATGCTCCATCAATTTAAGCTATTAAGGTGTGGAGAGGCACAAGAAATGAAATTTCTCCTCAGAAAGTCCTTATTAAAATAAAATGTACCTTTAACTGGAAATCCCAACAGATGACAGGATAAACAGTGAGTTGGATCGAACAATCCTTTGGCTTTCTGCCTCTTCCATCAGCCCAACTCCAGTGATGGAAGATGAAGGGAGCAATTTTGCTCTCTTTTAAGTCCCTACCACAGTGACCCAACCACACGGCTATTACTTGACATGAGTCACATGACCTCAGAAATCAACTTTCCTAGTTTTGGAAATGGTTGCTGGGGGGTGGGGGATGGGAAGACTGGCCATCCTTGTATCGACCTTGCATTGGATCCATGCTCATAACTGGAAGGATTAATTTATATCATATTTGACCAAAACATTAGGAATTTCTCCATTTGGGAAAGGTAGATAATGGATGAGTCTGAGCTTCACCCAAGGACAATTACCAAAGCAATGTGTTTGGCATTTTTGCAATAATTGATTTATTAACAAATATATAAGTAAGCTGGTTCATAGGGCAGCTATGACCATATTAGTTCAGTTCAGAGAGAGAGATACATCACAAGATGCTTCATTCACCTCTTGGCAATCTGTCTGCATCTCTCTGCCTGCCTCTTCTAAACTCAAGACCTGCTGTTTCTTCACACACAAACACCCTTTCCTCCCCTCCCCTTTGTTGTGAGGGGCCATATTATCTGAGTTGTCATAATACCTAAAAGATATCTCAGAAGGCAATTAACGCCCATCAGCTGACCATTCAAAAACATTAGCTTAATAAAGGAATTAGCCAGAGAAAAAGGGGGAGGGGCATGTTACGGTTTACATACAAGTTCATAATGCAGCATTATGTTAATGCCCAACACCTGGACAGTAAGTTCACTTTTGATGGATATTTTTTCTGTCTGTCTGTCCGTCCATCCATCCATCCATCCATCCATCCGGCTATCCGGCTATCTGGCTATCTGCTGATGTGATCTGGAATTTGAGGTCTAGATTATCTTCCCAAGTGCAGAGAAACTTCAATGAAGTAAAGTGGAAGTTCCAAACGGAACCTGAACAGTCATGAAGTTTGGTCACATCTCTAGAGGGTGATCACATCAGGTCATCCAAACATTGCTCCCTCCCCAGCCTACTACAAGAGGAATCTCCTCTTTCCTTGCCTTCCTGGCTGGGATTGCAGTTGATATAGTGCAGGGGTCTGCAAACTGCGGCTCCCAAGCCGCATGCGGCTCTTTGGCCCGTTGAGTGTGGCTCTCCAAACTTGGTTCGGAGCCCCTGCTCTCGCGCCCGCTCGCGCCGGCAGCCGGGCTGCGGAGCCGGCGCGCCTAAGAGAGAGAGCGAGAGAGCACGCAAGAGAGCAGGCGAGCGGGCGCGCTGTCTCTCCCCCCCTGCCATGGAGAATGGCCAGGTCCCCCTTTCCCTTCCCCTCAATGGTTGGGAGGCTAAAGCCTCCCCTCCCCTCTAGATGCGTGATTGCTGGGCGGGCAGCTCGGCGGTTCCTGCCCCCCCGCCTATCAGCTGTTGGGCGGGGCGGGCTTCCTTTGGTAGACCTGGCCTCCGGCTGAGTCCCATTGGGAGGCCATGTCTACCCACTGGCTTTCTTGGTGGTAGACCTGACCTCCAAGGAGGGGAAAAAGTCCCCCTTCAGAGGCCAGGTCTACCAATTGGCTTCTATGGGCCTCCGGAGGCCAGGTCTACTGCCAAGAAAGCCAATGGGTAGACCTGGCCACCCAATGGGACTCAGTCGGAGGCCAGGTCTACCAATAGGCTTTTATGGCAGTAGACCAGGCCTCCAGATGAGGACTCCAGAAGGGGAGGGATAAATGGCAGGGACTTACAATTTAATTTTTATCAATAAATAAGATCACTATTAAGCATGATATCAAGTTTTATTCAGTGTACCTATAGTTTAATTAAGACTTAAAACTTTAATTAAAGTTTATTAAGTTAATAAACAGTGTACCTACCTATATAGTTTAAGTTTATGAAATTTGGCTCTCAAAAGAAATCTCAATCGTTGTACTGTTGATATTTGGCTCTTTTGACTAATGAGTTTGCCAACCCCTGGTATAGTGGTTAGGAGTGGTGGACTCTAATCTGGAGAACTGAGTTTGATTCCTCTCTCCTCCACATGAAGCCAGCTGGGTGACCTTGGGCTAGTCACAGTTCTCTCCAAACTCTCCCAGCCTCATCTACCTCACAAGGTGTCTGTTGTGGGGAGAGGAAGGGAAGGAGATTGTAAACTGGTTTGATTCTCCTTAAAAGGGAGAGAAAATCAGCATATAAAAACCAACATTTCTTCTCTTCTTCTTGGTTGAAATGGGAATTGGGCTTCTCACCCTCCTCTGCTAAAAAGGGTCAAGGTCCGAAGTTTAAATAAACACACGGCTTCAACCCAGGGCCCCCACTCTCTGTCTTTATAATGTCACGTCTTTGCAGGTGATAGCAAGTCCTCTCCGATTGTTGTAAGATTCCACTCCCAGTTCTAGCAATGGCAGCAGTGCTGATAGAAAAGATACCCACATATCCAGTGCAGGCGCCTATTTGTGGTCTGAAAGTTAAAACTTTTATAACTTTGGACCCAGCCAGCAAAGGTGCTGAAATGCATACAATGCCAAGAGCGAGCAGATTGTGTAGTGTGAGCCAGCTCATTTAGAGCATGAATTTTGCTTTCTGCAGGAATCTGTGAGGTGAGCCTGGGGCAGGACTGGCAGTAATCAGTCTCCGCACTAAAATTGCTGAGGTGCAAAGAGAAGGAGGGAAAAGGAGGGGAGGGCACAGACGTGAAAGTGAGAATCCCTATCTGCACAAAGCAAACCAGAAAACCCAGCAGGCCAGATGGCCCCCACCCTGCCACAAAATGAATATTGAAAAACATGAAGAACGAAAGGGAAACATTGTCCAAATTCGGCTTGCAGGTATCTCCTCAAATCATTTGAATGACAAGAGAAAGAGCTGGAAGTGGCGGGTGATCGAAGAATGATCTGAGGCAAATTTTGTCATATCGCCTCTGTTTACTTCACCCAACGTGCCGTTCAACTAGGATCTGGAGAGTTAACGAACTGGCTGGTTTACTTTAAACTACTCAGATTGTTACATGCTCCTGCAAAAGGAAAGTGTGATTTGTCTCCCAAGCAGAGAAAAGACAGTTCGATGAATTATGGAAGACTGTCAGTACTACAAACCTACACAGAGCTACATCCTTCTAAGACTTCAACTCTGCTTAGGATTGTGCTGCAATTTTCTTTCCCTCTCTCCTCTCTATGGTCCTTCCATCGGCTACACGTAACCAGTAAGCTATGAAAAGTCATACAGACCTATCTGTGTTGTCCTTGTGGCAGAATTGTTCCCAATAAAATCAGTCTGCTTGAGATAAGCCAGCTCCCTGCATCTTTCTGTTTCCATAAAATACAATAAAGAGCAAGGAAACGCTGGGCTACATAGCGAATAATGTGAGGGCGGTACTACAGAAACGCTGTGACTACTCAGCGTTTCTGTAGTACTGCCCTCACATTATTCGCTATGGTTTGCATTCCCCATATAGCTTGAGAGAATTTTGTGAAAAACATCCAGCATTATGTTTCTGAAACCTTGAAGGTAAAGCATGTGCAAGGATCCATGTTAAGATGTGAAACGTGGTCGGTGAGTAATGTAAATCCTTATTAACTGTGTATGTATATGAGAGTCATTGTAATTTTTAATATAACCAATAACACCTTTTGATAATACAATAATTTTTTAATGATTAGAATAAAAGAATCATTGGAACAGAAAGCACTGAAATTCTACAAGCGTCAATAAGGTGCAGCGTGAAGCAAGAAACCTGCAAAAGAAAACAGAAAAATACTCAGATGAGCAGAACAATCACTTTTATTATAATTCATGGGACTATTATACTTACCAACTGAAGAAATAGACTTGAAACAGGATACTTACCGGATTTCTGTCCTGTATGTCCATAGTCCTCTTTTGTTTATGTTACTACAGTGTAAACTGCAAATGAAAAGTGTATGAACTGGATGGACTTTGTGAAATAACAAAACTAAATGATCTTTGTGAAGTAACAAACGATTATTATACACTAATTGTACTTACCTTTGTGTTATTAGTTTTTTTCATTTTAATTTTATAAACCATAGTGACTGCATATAGTTGACTAACCACCTGGAGGCTGGCAACCCTATTCTATAGGAGTGGGGAAACAAACCTAGGCAGAATTGTTCCCAATAAAATCAGTCTGCTTGAGATAAGCCAGCTCCCTGCATCTTTCTGTTTCCATAAAATACAATAAAGAGCAAGGAAACGCTGGGCTACATAGCGAATAATGTGAGGGCGGTACTACAGAAACGCTGTGACTACTCAGCGTTTCTGTAGTACTGCCCTCACATTATTCGCTATGGTTTGCATTCCCCATATAGCTTGAGAGAATTTTGTGAAAAACATCCAGCATTATGTTTCTGAAACCTTGAAGGTAAAGCATGTGCAAGGATCCATGTTAAGATGTGAAACGTGGTCGGTGAGTAATGTAAATCCTTATTAACTGTGTATGTATATGAGAGTCATTGTAATTTTTAATATAACCAATAACACCTTTTGATAATACAATAATTTTTTAATGATTAGAATAAAAGAATCATTGGAACAGAAAGCACTGAAATTCTACAAGCGTCAATAAGGTGCAGCGTGAAGCAAGAAACCTGCAAAAGAAAACAGAAAAATACTCAGATGAGCAGAACAATCACTTTTATTATAATTCATGGGACTATTATACTTACCAACTGAAGAAATAGACTTGAAACAGGATACTTACCGGATTTCTGTCCTGTATGTCCATAGTCCTCTTTTGTTTATGTTACTACAGTGTAAACTGCAAATGAAAAGTGTATGAACTGGATGGACTTTGTGAAATAACAAAACTAAATGATCTTTGTGAAGTAACAAACGATTATTATACACTAATTGTACTTACCTTTGTGTTATTAGTTTTTTTCATTTTAATTTTATAAACCATAGTGACTGCATATAGTTGACTAACCACCTGGAGGCTGGCAACCCTATTCTATAGGAGTGGGGAAACAAACCTAGGCAGAATTGTTCCCAATAAAATCAGTCTGCTTGAGATAAGCCAGCTCCCTGCATCTTTCTGTTTCCATAAAATACAATAAAGAGCAAGGAAACGCTGGGCTACATAGCGAATAATGTGAGGGCGGTACTACAGAAACGCTGTGACTACTCAGCGTTTCTGTAGTACTGCCCTCACATTATTCGCTATGGTTTGCATTCCCCATATAGCTTGAGAGAATTTTGTGAAAAACATCCAGCATTATGTTTCTGAAACCTTGAAGGTAAAGCATGTGCAAGGATCCATGTTAAGATGTGAAACGTGGTCGGTGAGTAATGTAAATCCTTATTAACTGTGTATGTATATGAGAGTCATTGTAATTTTTAATATAACCAATAACACCTTTTGATAATACAATAATTTTTTAATGATTAGAATAAAAGAATCATTGGAACAGAAAGCACTGAAATTCTACAAGCGTCAATAAGGTGCAGCGTGAAGCAAGAAACCTGCAAAAGAAAACAGAAAAATACTCAGATGAGCAGAACAATCACTTTTATTATAATTCATGGGACTATTATACTTACCAACTGAAGAAATAGACTTGAAACAGGATACTTACCGGATTTCTGTCCTGTATGTCCATAGTCCTCTTTTGTTTATGTTACTACAGTGTAAACTGCAAATGAAAAGTGTATGAACTGGATGGACTTTGTGAAATAACAAAACTAAATGATCTTTGTGAAGTAACAAACGATTATTATACACTAATTGTACTTACCTTTGTGTTATTAGTTTTTTTCATTTTAATTTTATAAACCATAGTGACTGCATATAGTTGACTAACCACCTGGAGGCTGGCAACCCTATTCTATAGGAGTGGGGAAACAAACCTGGTTCACCAGATTAGAGTCCTCCACTCATGTGGAGGAGTGGGGAATCAAACCCGGTTCTCCAGATTAGAGTCCGCCATTCTTAACCACTACACCACACCTCAGTCTGTCTCCCCATGGCCCCTGGGAGTGGCTCACAAAGTCACAGAGCTATTCCAAAGAGAGGGATTTGGAAATCCTGCTCAGCAGACTTCACCACCGTTTGCTGCTCAATAATGTCTGGGGTGTTCTACAACTCTGTCCTTGTGTATTGTTTTTCAGCAGATGGGACAAACTCCATGTCCCTCCCTGCACTACCTCCTCATCCTCCCATCTGTGACATCCTTTAGGGCTTCCTGGAGTGATTTCCCCTTCACACATCCGAGGGGGTGGGCTCTGGCTCAGGGATTCTCTTGTGATGGAGAAAAAAAGTTGAATTTCTTAAATCCTCAATATTCCTCAAAAAGATCCTAGAATCCTAGAAGTTCCCCTTTGCTCTCGGATGGGACCAAGTTATTCTCTTCAAGATTTAGTCTTCACCCTTATCTGCATGGGGGAACAGAAAGTCTATATTCCTTTAGTTTATGGCCTTCTTCCTTTCCTGACTTTTGTTATCTTGTCCTGAGCTCATGCCAAACACGATCCCTCTTCCCCCCTTGTAGGCATAGAGCTATTCACTATCATTACTTAAGCAGAAAACGTAGTGATATGCAAGATCCTGGGAAATGGATGAGAGACATACAAGGCGGGAAATCCACATTTTGATTGGCTCCAGATGGATGTCACCAATAAGTGGGGAAGGGTCCATTGGTTGTATGGAAATGAACTGATGATGTCAAATGTAATATATCTGACCTGACCTACATTTGGAGAGTTGCAAATGCTATATGGACCTCTTTGTAGTGACCAGGTGCTTGCCTTCATCAATCAATATATTTTTTTTAGAATGAAGAACCTTAGTCTTTTTTTACCTTACTGTCAATTTATTGGACTCCTTTGGAAACCCACCCCAATTTTCCCCCCATCACTTGCTAGGGTCATTGTTGTTGGACTCTATGTGCCGCTGGAGTTCTGTATTGTTCAGGGGCCCAGGGCAGGAGCTGCTATCTTAGGCACAGTATGTGAATGGGGCAGCCCTGCCAAAATGATGGATCTGCAGGTGGCCCAACAGCTGGGAGCAAAATGTCAGCTCCAAGGCTTTTGCCTTCCCTAGATTCTCTCCATGTAAAGTACACTCCTGCAGCCCTGACAATACTACCCCAATGCCTTAACACTGAACCATGCCTGCTTTGCAATGTTCTCTGCCTGGCCCCATATGTAGGGTTGCCAGGTCCCTCTTTGCCACTGGAGCCTGAGGAGGGTGGGGATTGAAGAGGGGAGGGGCTTCAATGCCATATACAATAGCCAAAGTGGACATTTTCTCCAAGTGAACTGATCTGTATCGGCTGGAGATTAGTTGTAATAGCAGGAGATCCCCAACCCTAGTACCTGGAGGTTGGCAACCATATGGCTGGTGGTGAAGTCCACTCAAGTGGTCCACTCAAGTCCACTCCAGGGTGGCTTCAACCCAAGAGAGGTTGAAGCAAAATGATCATGTGAATGTGCTCCAATGTAAAATGTAAAATAAAGGCCTTAAGAATGTTGACCTGAGATAGTGAAAGTTAAAAGACACTCTTGCCTCTGGATAAGTTTAAATATGCAAGCTCTATTTTGTGATTCGCAGCTGTGTTGCTTCCTATTCCTTATGAATTGTATATGGAAATTGGCTCCCTTTTTGGGGGGAAATATGCCAAACAGTCAAAATCTATAATCCTCCCTATTATAGCAATTTTCAAGACAGCATCCCCTGAAGGAAGATGTGGTATGAAATTGGAATCTATTTCTCCTTCTCACAGACAGGGTTGACGTACACTGTGTTTATTAAAAATGCCAAAACAAGCAGCGTTAGTCACCCATCAACCCCCATGTCTTTTTTATAAAGCACAATGAGTGTATTTCCAAAGTTCCTGTATAAAGCAATGATTATTTTAATTTAATGTAAATGGCGACTGGGGGAGGGAGGAAGTACACAGAAAAAGCTCAGATACATATTATGTTATGCTTTATGTACTTGTTTTAGCTCACTCTTCCTCTGAAGGAGCTCTCTCATTTGTTCAATACACTTACAAATTTTCAGATATTGTGAAAATCAGTTCCTTAGAAGAGCCTGAGTAATTTCTGTGAGAATGAATACAGGACCCTTCAAATCTGTAAGGACACTTTCATAGAAGTAAGCCCAACTGAATAACATGGAACTTACTTCTGAGTAGACTGGCCTAGGTACTCACACTCCTAAGTTCAGAAGTAAGTTCTATGTTATTCAACAGGGTTTACTCACAGGAAAGCATCCTTATAGTGCAATGGTAAGCACACTGATTAGGGAGGAAGTCCTAATTTAACTCAATGGGATTTACTTCGCACCCTCACTTTCCTTGCTTAATAAATCTGGATGCTTTGGGAAGTTAATAATAGAAAGGACCATAGTTGCTCATGGTGTTTATCTGGAGGGGGGAGATGAATTAATATTTCAAGTAATTAAACTTTTAAAGTCAGACTAGCCTCCTTTCTCCCAAAATTTCCCTTACAACCACTACTTCCCCCGATCTAGTCTCTCAATACTACATTTGCAATGTAATAGGGTTGCCAGCCTCCAGGTGGTGGCTGGAGATCTCCTGCTATTACAACTGATCTCCAGGCGACAGAAATCAGTTCCCCTGGAGAAAATGACCACTTTGGCAATGGAACTCTATGGCATTGAAGTCCCTCTCCAAACCCGGCCCTCCCCAGACTCCACCCCCAAAATCTCCTCTCCCTTGTCCATTGTGAATCTCAGTTTAAGAACTATTGCCCTAGGGCTAAAGATATAAATTGGTTAGGATTACCAACAACCTGGAGGAAAAAAATGCCTTGCCTCTTTTACAGAGGCTAAATGTGTAGAAATGGGCAGTTGAAGTGTTTTGTGGCGTGGAAGGAAATAATATCACCTGCTTATTAGCATCCCATTAAGCCTCTGTTAAAAGGGCAGTGCATTTTTTTCTCCATGTTCTTGGCAACTATAATTTGGCTTCTAGGCATGGGGGTTTCTTTAATTATTAATTACAATAATTACAAAAATTGGGTGTTTTGTAATTATCATAATAATATTATCATTAATTATATTAATATGAAAAATCTCCATCTAGACAGCTTATGACAGAACACATGAAGCTGCATTATACTGAATCAGATCCTTGGTCCATAAAGGTCAGTATTATCTACACAGACTGGCATCTCTCCATGGTCTCAGGCAGAGGTCTTTTACATCACCTGGTTCTTTCAACTGGAGATGTTGTGGACTGAACCTAGGACCATCTACTCTACCACAAATCCGCAGCCCCTCCCCTAAAAATGATTTCCTTTCATTTTTATGTTTCTTTCATTATTTAGTTTTGTTTCTCTCATTATTTCTAGCTGACTCTACTGGTTACACTTTTACAAGGCAGCCAACATTTCCCTAATAAAGGCATAGAGAGAGCTGTGTTCCTTAGGAAGAAGGAGAGAAAGAGGCAGGCTCTGGGCTTTCTTGGTTGGCTGCAAACTTTAGCCACTAGGATTACATATGTGAGGTGTTCCAATCCAAAAGACAGGGGGTGTAACTATCACTTCCTCTTTCTTCCCTGTGCCCCCTTGCTTGCTCTCGCTCCCACTCTCCTAATCTGATCCTTATCCAAGCAAATCTACCTCAAGGTCCTCCTGCTGTTGCCTGCCTTCCCAGATACCTAACCCTCCTTGTGCCACCAATGTCCTTGCCTTGTCAGTCTGCCTGTTCCTCATGCTACTGTTCTTCAAGCTAAGTGGCTGCAGGGCAAAAAAAAAATTCCACTCTGCTGTGTGTATTACAGTATGTTTGGAATGTTTCCTATCAATTGTCTCAGAGGCTTTAATGTTGAACATCGGTGATTTTTGTTGTCTCAAAAATGGGACCCCTGCATTCTATCTGTCTGAAATTTGGAAGTTTGGATGTCCTAGGGGAGTTCTGCAAGTCCCCTGTATTTTGTCCAATATGGAAGGGAAACCATGAAGGTACAGAGTCTTGCTTTGGGACCAATGGAATGTAATTATGAAACAGAATTATGCAAATGAAACAGCAATGAAACAAAACCGTATGAAACAGACCAATAACGAAACAATCCATTTTGGAATTCATAGCAAAACAAAAGAAATAAAACAAACTCCCGTGCACAAGTCTACTGCAAAAGTCCCCAACGGGGTACCCTTGGGCACCATGGTATCCGCTGACACCTTCCTTGTCACCCTCCAAATGTTTTAGAAAGTGGCTTGGGCCAGGTGGGGCTTTTGACCATCAGGACTTCTGGTTGGCTGTTGGGAATCTGATTGGCTGTGAAGCTTTTAAAAAAGTTGCTTCAGTGTCAGCAGCCACCACAGTACAAGGATCTTCCTTGTATTACTGTGTGTTTATTTTAAAAGGCAACGTGTTAAGCACAGCTTCTGCCAAAAATATCGAGGAGTTACTATTAGAATTATGCATAACCTCACTCCTGACATTGTATGGTTGGCTTTGCCTCCTGTGGCTACCATTTTGTGGTTGGGCCCATCACCCTGTGTCAGAATTTCAAAGGTGCCCACAGGCTCGAAAAGGTTGAGGATCTCTGGTCTAGGGGCTCTAGTGTTACATGTAGAGCAGGAATGGTTAAAGAAGTAAAGTGTCTTCTTACTTGCAGAACATTCCAAGAAAAGTTCTGTTAAGATGTTTGTTCATGCAGTGAAACGATAGTACAAAAATAAGCATGCAGATTCATTCCTTTTCTTTTGCTGGATAATGTGGAAAAAAAGGAGGCCTCTGGTTACACCTACATTCCCACGATCAGAGTTAGGTAGAGGAACACTAGCACCCAGAAGCTTCAGAAAAGCTGTGGGAAATCAACCTGACCGGTCCCTGCTGCATCCCAGCACTACAAGGATATCTGTTAGTGTGTTGGGACAATGCACATGAAAATGAGATCGCTCTGAGATAACTTCATTATTTTTCCACAGCAGCTCCACCATTAGAGAAAATGGTGTGTGTGTGTGTGTGTGTGTGTGTGTGTGTGTGATGGCTCACTGTGTAAACATGGTGTAGATCTAAGACATGTTTCTTTCACTTTCCTCAGCTTCTGTAATGGGTACGAGGGCAGGGCCAGACCAGGGCACCTCTTTGACCTTAAATTATTGTTGTCAACCTCCAGGTATTAGATGGAGATCTCCTGCTATTACCATTGATCTACAGCCAATAGGGATCAACTCACCTGGAGAAGATGGCTGCTTTGGCAATCGGACTCTATGGCATTGAAGTCCCTCCCCTCCCCAAACCACACCCTCCTTAGACTCCGCCCCAAAAACCTCCTGCTGGTGGCGAAGAGGGATCTGGCAACCCTACTTTAAATACCTACAATCCTAGGCCAATAGCCAGATGAGCCAAGAAGGTATTTAAAGCCAAAGAGGTGATATGGAATGGTAAAACTCCATCTGTGGAAGGCCATAGTTTTAAAATGGTATTTCTGCTTATTTTGGAACCTTTTTAATGGCACAGAGAATTGTTGTTGCCCAAGAAATAAGAAAAAGTGACAGGTTAACTCTGTAACCCATTGGAGCCTTAAAGCCTTGAGTCAGGCTTTGAGAAAAAGATATGACTAATCCCAAACTCTTTCCCAAAGATGCTCTCTCTCTTGCTCTCTCACTCTCTCTGCTGAAACTTCCCAGCTAAATGGGGAGAATAGGGGACCATATGCTTTAGTTTTTCCCTTCATTAAATCTGTTATTGCACCGAACCTTTTAAAGGAGAGTGCCACATTAAGTTCACACAACACTATATTTTGGGTTGTTTAGAAAGGATTCTATTAAACACTTCCTCTTGCAAAAAAAGAAAGAAAAGAAAAGAAAAAAGATATGCCAACCTTTTGAGAATCAGCACGACACTTAAATGAATTATTCATGCACAGCTCTGCAAGATGGGCAAATTCCCTGCCAAGACTAGCACAGCAAGGGGTGTTATAAAACTGAAATTGGCATGTGTGTGAAGCTGATGGAGACAATTTCAAGGAGATGATCTCGGGTGAGGAACTTTAGACCTTTTTTAAACCAGCTCCTTCATAAAGTTTTTTTTTTAATGCCTTGACTGCCCCTCGACCTCAATGTTTTTCGGTTCTTAAACAAACAATATGCTCATGTAAATTAGGCCATTTCCTGAGGGGGGTATTATACAAGCACTAATTTCAATGAATCATTAAGCATGGGAAGAATGCATTTCTGTCAGCCAAGTCTGTTAATTTCTGAAGTCACACACACACACAGTCACACTGTTGGGGCACAGTTATCCCTCCAGGTAGGATATGGTCCATTATCCTACTCCTCCCCTTACCCCAAAATAAAATGTGTAAGACCAGCTTTATTAAGAACATAAGAAAAGCCATGTTGGATCAGATCAAGGCCCATCAAGTCCAACAGTCTGTTCACACAGTGGCCAACCAGGTGCCTCTAGGAAGCCCACAAACAAGACAACTGCAGCAGCATTATCCTGCCTGTGTTCCACAGCACCTAATATAATAGGCATGCTCCTCTGATCCTTGAGAGAATAGGTATGTATCATGACTAGTATCCATTTTTTACTAGTAGCCATGAATAGTCCTAGCCTCCATGAAGATATCCACTCCCCTCTTAAAGCCTTCCAAGTTGGCAGCCATCACCACATCCTGGGGCAGGGAATTCCACAGTTTAACTATGTGTTGTGTGAAGAACTAATTCTTTTTATCTGTTTTGAATCTCTCACCCTCCAGCTTCAGCAGATGACCCCACATTCTAGTATTACAAGAAAGGGAGAAAAGTTTCTCCCTGTCCACTCTCTTCATACCATATTGTTCTTAGGTAAAACATTCGCATCAGTCCACCCATTATGGATACCATGCTGAAGTTGCTTAAAGATCCATTGCAATATAGCAGCCATAAAATTTGGCCTATTATGTACAACATGTTTTTGTGGTAGTATGAACATTATTTACCCAGTAGTACTGATCAATTTGTAAGCTGGCACCATTAAACACACCATGTAGAATGGCTGTGACCATGGCATTTCAAGCAGTTTCCTTAGGTCATTTGTAACATCTAGATTACATGTCAACAGTGAGAGTGACATTATGTGCACATGTGTCATCAAGTCACAACTGACTTATGGCAACCCCATCAAGGGGCTTTCAAGGCAAGTGAGAAGCAGAAGTGCTTTGCCATTGCCTTCTTCTGCAGAGCCTTCCTTGGTGCTCTCCCATCCAAGTACCAAACCTGCTTAGCTTCCAAGGTCTGACAAGATCAGGCTATCCCATGCTGCCTTCCCTCCTATGAGTGGCATTACGATAGAGGAAAGCACAACCTCTACCTTCTCCCTCTCATTACAGTCTTTTGTGCCTCTTAAAAATGTGTTCCTGCAGGTCAGGGAACATTGTGGAGGCCAACCAAGAATATAAAATCAGTAAAAATCCTCCACTTTTCCACAGACAGGAAAGCCGCTCCATCAGCAGGGTTGCCAACCTCCAGGTACTAGCTGAAGATCTCCTGCTATTACAACTGATCTCCAGCCAATAGAGATCAGTTCACACCTGGAGAAAATGGCTGCTTTGGCAATTGGACTCTATGGCATTGAAGTCCCTCCCCTCCCCAAACCCCACCCTACTCAGGCTCTGCCCTAAAAACTTCCTGTCGGTAGTGAAGAGGGACCTGGCAACCCTATCCATCAGATATACCAACAGAACGGTAACTTAAGATCCAAGCCAAGGCCTTCCGAATTCTCCCCCCCTCTTAATTTCAGTCTTGCCAAGGTTCAACCATAACTGTGTGTGCAGGGCAAGTGTAGACTCATTTGCAGCACGCTCATAACATTTATGTATGGTTATCCACCTCTTGGCCTGGTTTTCCAGAAAAACCACCATTCTGTCTTAATTTTTGCTACAGGGGTTAGGGTTGCTGGCTCCAGGTTGGGAAATACCTGGAGATTTTGGGTGCGGAGCCTGAGGAGGGCGGGGATTGGAGAGGGGAGGGACTTCAATGCCATGGAGTCCAATTGCCAAAGCGGCCATTTTCTCTAGGGGAATTGACCTCTGTAGCATGGAGATCAGTTGTAATAGCAGGAGATCTCCAGCCACCACCTGGAGGTTGGCAACCCTAACAGGGGTATATCATAAATTACAGTGGTGCATATAGTGGTCAATTTAAAAAACAACAACAACAAACCTGGAGATTTCCCCTGATGTCAGTTGTTTGTGTTTTCAAAGTACTGAAAGAAAAATACTATTAATTTGTTCGACTTCATTATTATTTCACCTGATGCCAAGCTGAATTCTGGCACTGAAAACGTCCTAGGACTAAGCCTACTGACGCCAGAGATGAGTTCTGGCTCCAGTCAGTGCTTGGAAACCTACAACAAACCCTTCAAAAACAGATACATTCCCTGCTCATAATGTTGCATAACCTCCTGCCTGCTGTATATGTATACCATACACCTCTCAACATTGGCTACTGAACTGTGTGAGATGAATGAACATCTTTTTGGGTGTGCTGAGAAGAACACTTGGAGCATCTCTAATGCCATACATATCCAAAAGTGGTACTTCACTGATCTCTGGATGTGAAAGTACATACAGGTTAGATTGCTTAACTTTCAATTGGTCTTTCCTTTTGAACAGACTGTTTATGTATACATGTGTTGATAGTTAAGATTATTTTCTCATCTGTGTTTTATGGCAATTCAGATCTTGAAAAGACAATGAAATTTGTTTTTAAAAGTTAGCATACTACTCACGCTAGCTCACAGGATGACCAGATGCAAAGGAGAGCCAAAAACGTGATTTCATAGATGCAGCAATCTAGGATTTGGGGTTCTGCAAAGTGTTTTTAGAAAGTGGGTGAGGGCAGGTGGTGCTTTTGTCCAGCAGGACTTCTGATTGGCCATTGGAAATATTATTGGCTATGTAGATTTTTTAAAAGTTGCTTCAGCAGCCGCCGCCACTACATCACAAATATCATACCTTTAGTTGTGCAGTTAAACTGTGTGTATGCAATAAAGTATTTTATATGATATGTCAGTTTTAAAAGGCATCCTGTTAAAAAGACCTTCTGCCTGAAATACTGAAGAGTTATGGATTTTAAAATTATGGATTACCTCACTCCTGATATTTTGTGATTGGTTCTGAATCTTGTGTAGGGTTGCCAACCTCCAGGTACTAGCTGGAGATCTCCTGCTATTACGACTGATCTCCAGCCGATAGAGATCAGTTCCCCTGGAGAAAATGGACACTTTGGCAATTGGACTCTATGGCATTGAAGTCCCTCTCCTCCCCCAAACCCCTCCCTCTTCAGGCTCCGCCCCAAAAATCTCCAGGTATTTCCAAACCCGGAGCTGGCAGCTCTAGTCTTGTGGCATCCTGCGGCAGCCATTATGTGGTTGTGCTCACTGCCCTGTGTCAGAATTCCAAAGGTGCCTGCAGGTTCAAAAAGGCTGGGGACCCCCGATTTAAATGTATAAAGTGTGTTAAGGCATTGGACAAGTGCTAGATGGATTATATGGTGTTAAGGCTATCAGAATCAAGGTACAACAGCCATCTTTTAAAAAGCAATAAGAATTCTGTGTGCTCAGAAATATTTCCATCGAAAGCAATATAAACCACCAAACAAAAAGAAATCTCATTCTCAGCAATCTGAGGTTTACAAAAATGTCTATGTGCAAAAACCCATGGTCGCTTTAGCCTCCTTTATTCTCTGTTTCAGCCAGGATTCAGCCAGGATCGAACACATGTGTTTTCGCCGAACGTGTGTTCGATCCTGGCTGAATCCTGGCTGAAACAGGGAATAAAGGAGGCTAAAGCAAGCATGCATTTTTGCCCTATATCAAGTCAAGCTCTGCCACTACTATCTTGTAGGAAGACAATGAAAATTGACAGTTGTGATGGTCAAAGCATTTTAGTTTTCCCCACACTTATGGGCATTTGATACTTGGAAGTAGTGCTCAAGGTCTCTAAATGAATAAGATGTATGCCATTGATGGTCCACTCTATTGAACATGATGATAAAGATTGCAGCAAAGATGTTTAAAAAGGCAAGGATCCGATTGCACAGTCACTAAGAATAAAGACCAGCTATAGATTTTGCTCATCTAGTCATATATAGTTGCTTCCCCATTCCTATCTTCGTCAAGAAATTATTCAGTGTTTGAAAGAATTAAAAAAAACCTTCATGGAGAAAATCACATATATAATTCAACAGCCATAAGGAAGAAAGCAGTCGTTAATGCAAAGCCCCTGGGAAGAAAACGTTTTGGAGGCATTTATTTTTGGTATTATTTTAAAAGTGTCTGTAAACACTGGAACACCAGGGATGATGGCTGAGGATACTTTAATAATTGATTTCACAATTAATTGAAAGCTATTTTAATTTTGGACCAAACAACTATTCCTACGAACTATTTCATTTCCTCTCTGTGCTGAAGACTTTTTTTTTTTTGGTTATTGTTCTGGGTGAGTTGACACTTAGGAAACATTGCAGAAGCAGCAGGAAAGTAATGAAAATATATCTAGTGCCGAGATGTTCTAGGATTTTCAAACAAGTTCTTTTAAAAAAGTCTCGTAAGTAATCTTGGGAGAACGATCCAACCAGCTTTGTTAACCCCTAGCTACGTTGTTATAGCATCACGCTGTGTCTGAACTGCCATGCACTCAAATCCTTGAACAGTTTGACTAGGCATCAG
The DNA here is from genome assembly GCF_029931775.1 of Euleptes europaea. NCBI lineage: Eukaryota > Metazoa > Chordata > Lepidosauria > Squamata > Sphaerodactylidae > Euleptes > Euleptes europaea. Next base: position 45,552,945 of record NC_079312.1, on the reverse strand, counting down.
TCCAGTGCCGATTTCTATAAAATCTCAGGAAATAACAGCTTTTTTGTGTGTGTGTGTGTAATGATCATCATTCAGAGAGGAATGGAATGGAATTGTTTAGCTGTGAAAGAGATGTTCAGAAAGATGTGGGCCCTCTATTTCATTTGAGTTTTGTGGTGGTGGGGGGAACCCTATACTTTCTGACTTTGGAATTTCAGGTGCATTGCTTTCGCTGCCAAGATTACCTTCCAGTTTTGTAATATCCTCCAGTAAGTGACACGAGAACGAACAGACTTCCCTGGAGAGACAGAAAATCGACTGCTATGCTGATTGAAGGTTTTACATTTCCCATAGTACATTTCATGGAGATTTCACTTTCCTGAGAAGGACTTCCCAATAAGAGTCTTTCTTAGGAGCCAGCTTTTAGGCTTTGCAAACATTCCTTGTCACATTCATTGCGATGGATCACTTGACTGGCTCAATTAAAATTTGAATAAATATGTTCTTTTTGATTCACTCATGCACATTTGGTGGCCTTCTGGGTCATTTACTTTCATGAAGAAAACTACAGCATCTCCGCTTCTCAATTCCTTTTCAAACCATTTTGGCTAGAAAGCTTCATTGCTTAGGCAACCATTCAGCTTATCAGGAAGGATTCCAGCGGGCTGAAACAGTTGACTTTGGAAGGTCATTTAGCAGAGGCCACATATCTGATTTCCATTGGTGGCCCCACCACGTGAACCAAAAAAATCTGCATACTAGGCCCAACAAGAGCTAGAAAAGGATATATCTGCAAATCTGGGGGATCTTTAGGATTGCAGAAAAATCCGGGAGTTAAAATCTCCCAAAGTAAAAAAGTTATGTACAGACTTTGCAGGGAGAAAAAAGAAACCATAATAGCACCTGAAGCTGCAACTGTGGAACCAAATTCATAGAATCATAGAGTTGGAAGAGACCACCAAGGTCATCTAGTCCAACCCCCTGCACAATGCAGGAATTTCACAACTACCTCCCCCACACACCCCCAGTGACCCCTACATGCCCAGAAGATGGCCAAGATGCCCTCCCTCTCATGAATTGCCTAAGGTAATAGAATCAGCACTGCTGACAGATGGCCATTTAGCCTCTGCTTCATGAAAGTCTTCAACGTTGTGACCTGCATTTTGAATACAAACTGACAGACAGTATAGCTTTTTCAGAATGGTCAAGGCATGTTCTTATTGGCTAGCCCCTGAAGATAATCAGGTAGCCACATTCTGGTCCAGCTGCAGTTTCCAGTTTCTCTTCAAGGGCCACCCAACATAAAGCATGCTACGTTAATCCAACCATGAGGATACAAAGCCATGGATCAAGTGTGGCCAGGTAAGCTGAGTCTAAAAAAGGAGACAGTTAAAAAAAGGAGACTCTTGGCAGATGTGCCAACCTACTTTTTCACCTGATGGGCCACAGGCGCTGGTCGTCCAGATTCTTTTGTTTAGGGGAAATCACAGTGAGCCAGATGGGCTCTACGTGTGTGTACATGGGCAAGTCATATTAGGGAAAATAATTTATTTCCTTGAAGGTTAAGTTCTTCACCAGGCACTAGATTTTCAGGGTAGCATCACCATTCATTAGGACCCAATGAGAACGAGCTGGCTGCTCATGTTTGCCAATGAGCTACAATATCCCATGGAGGCTAATTTAAAGGTACAAGATGAAGCAAATATTTGTGTAGCAGTCGAATTCCCATTTCTGTGAGGACCACTGTGTCTATAATAGCTATAATGAAGCAACAAGATGGCAGGAGAAAGTGTCAGATACTGTTGTTAAAAATAATTGGTAATGTAGAAAGTGTTCTTTACTTACTATCTGCTAAGATGCATATGGTTGCCAACCTCCAGGTGGTGGCTGGAGATCTGCTATTACAACTGATCTTCAGCCGATAGAGATCAGTTCTCCTGGAGAAAATGGCCGCTTTGGCAATTGGACTCTATGGCATTGAAGTCCCTCCCCTCCCCAAACCCTGCCCCTCCTCAGGCTCCACCCCCCAAAACCTTCTGCCGGTGGTGAAGAGGGACCTCGTAACCCTAAAGATGCAGTTGAGCAAGCATTGAAATCATAGCTACAAACGTTTGTTTATATAGAATCTGGTACATTAAACTTTTTGTAAAGACTTTCAGTTGCTTTCTAAAGTTGATGTTCATCAAAGCACATGTTTCCAGCTGCTTGTGAGCTGCCTCTTAATGTCCAGAATGCAGAGTGATTGCATTTCCCATTCTATTCCAACCAAGTTTTTTGTGGTGGACATTTGTTTACCGTATGAACAACCAATAACCTTCTGCAGCAGCCGGACTATGGAAGGTTTTCCCGGTTAAGCGTGACGTTTTTGTCAGCCTCTTGAATGGCTGCTTGTGACAGAGGCTTCACTTGATGGGCATCTTAAAGTCCCCTTCTGAAGAACTGAGCATGGCTATCATTTTTGTAGTTGACCTTTGCCCACAAAAGATCGTCTTAAAAATGCATTTGTAGGTGGGGGTGGGAGGACTATGGTTTGTTCCTTTGGGGCGTTTTATATTGCATTCACTTTGTGAACCTGAAGATTTATTTTTGCATTCATTGTTTCCCAAACCAGGATTTGTCATCTTCTGATGTTTTGCTGCTTGGAAAATAAACATTTAGTTATGGGCTTAGTTCTCCTTACCCATTTATTTGCATTTGTTCAACTTGGCACAACCCACCACAAACATTGCCAAAAGTAAGCATCTCCAAAGTGAGGTTTGTCCTTAAGGCCAACCATCATTCTATTCAAATCCCAAACATTTTGATGGTTCATTTAGAATTTCCTCATTGACTGTGCCTGTGGTCATAAGGTCACTACGCCTCACACATTCGTGAGCAATAAAATAACCCAACAATTTACTCACCCGTGTCGAGTGCTCATCGTGTACTCTGTTTGAAAGATAAAACACTAGACATCAGCGTTTGTCAGGGGAATAGATGTACAAAAGCAGAATAATGTATTGAGGCCCTTTTTTCATTGAGTTCTATCAGCAATACTTTGGCCTCTTGTGGTTTTATTTATTTATTTAGTTTAAACATTTATATCCAGCCTTATCTCCTCAGACTCAAGGTGGGTAACCCACTCTCTTTGGTTCCTACTAAAAATCTTGAAGGTTGCCATTAGGTTTGCAGAAGCTTTTTTCCCTCCTAAACAGCATGTGCAAAACCTATACTGAGCCAAACAGACTGAAAGTCATACATGTCACCAAGGACTACTTAGACAAACACCACAAGATATCATATTGACTCAAAAGCAAGATGACATTTTAGAATATTTTTTGGTTCTCTAAAACATGGTCATCTTCAATTCAGGTATATGACAGGGACTGCTAAGTGGTGGGTACCTGGGACCCAACTGATTGGTCAGGCTACACCCTGCAACTTGTAGCCAGGCCTTCTCCCTAACCTATCAACTGGGACATAGGACCCAGCTGATAGGTCAATCCCACCGCTCTCTGCTGCAGTGCCCACATACAGTGGGGAGGGTACCTACTGCCTGTCAGCCATATATTGAGCAAGCCCCAGGACTTGGTAGGCAGTGAGAGCTTTGCCTAACCTACCAGCTGGTCTTGGGGGCTAGAACACTCTTCTATTCCCTTACTCACACAGAAGTAAACAAATGATGAAGGAGGTTGCTGCTGCTGCTAATTATATTTCCTTTATAGTCCATCTTTCTCATTGTGACTCCAAGCTGATTATAAAGTATGAAAAGCAATTCAATCAGACAGCAAAAACCTACAATAAACAATGCCGTGGCATTAGGATTACAGAAGTGGAAAAATAATGCAAACGAAAACCAGTCTACAACATGACATACCATAATGAAGAGAGGGGGTTACAAAGGTACAGGAGATTGCAATAAAAGAGAGGTGATATGAACAATAAACAGTACAATAGACTACCCTTATAGAAGCAATCTGCTGTGATGTTTCATTATCTCACTCTTCTAATCGGTTGTAAACAATTGTGAACATTTCTGTTTTTCACATTCTGGAAACTGATATAAGTGTATGGTTGCCAACTCTGTATTCAGAAATACCTGGAGATTTGAGGCTGGAGCCTGTGAGGGTGGGGTTTAGGGAGGGGAGGGGCCTTGGTAGGGTATGCAATCCACTTTCCAAAGCAGCTTTAGGAAAAGTGGAATAGATGTCTAAAATAAATAAATAAATAATAAGCAATCTGTGTATTCTGGAGATCAGCTGTAATTCCGGGACACACCCATGCAGTAAGCTTTACAATAGTCTAGCCTTAAGATAACCACTGCATGGATCCACATGGCCAGATCAGCTAAATCAAGGTAGGGAGCCATCTTCCAAGCTAAGTGAAGCTGAAAGAATGCTTTTTTTTTTTTTTTTGCAGCTGCATTAGATTGTTTCTACAGCAATGTAGCTGAATCCAGTATAATCCCTAAGTTCTTAATTGAGTAAGTGAGTTTTACTTGGACCCCATCAAAAGCAGTAGGCACCTCATCCTTCAGGACTTCAGCTTTCCCAATTGTCTTGTCAGGATTTGTTCCCTCTTAGACATTTACCACAGCAGCCAGACACCGGTTCAGAATCTCTAAAGAATAACCAGGAGATTTGAATAAACCTAAGCCTACTCCCCTTTAAGGGCTTTACGCAGAGGTTGAATAGCATGAAGGATAGGACTGAGCCTTGAGGAACCCCACAAGGCAGTTCCCACACCAATGACAACTGGTCTCAAACAGCAACTCTCAGAGTCTTGCCCATAAGGAACAATCCAAAGCACATCCCTTAAAACCTACTTCTGCATCCAAATATCTCAGTAAGTTGGCATGGTCCACAGTATCAAAGACAGCTGATAAAACTAGTAGGAACAACAGAGAGGCCCAGCCCTTGTCTACATACAGATGGAGGTCACTGACTAAGTCCACTAGTGTCATCTCTGTCCTGTAACCAGACCAGAAAGGGGTACAGGGCAGATGAGTTATTGAGGAAGGTCTGGAGTCACTCCACTAAGACACTTCCTATCTCCTTACCCAGGAAAGGTAAATTAGAGGCCAGGCGATAATTGGACACATTATTCTCCTTTAGTGATTTTTTTTTTGTTACAATTTACTTAACTGGTGGATAACAGCCTTTTCTATAGCCCAAGGAAAGATGCCATGAGTCAGTGATTTATTTATAATGGGCATTAGAGAGTCATTGATGTGATCCTTACATTATTTCATTGCCAGGGGAGGCAAGGATTCTGCCATCCTTCCTTGACAAAAGAGTGTGCAAGTCAGCACATTCTCCTCAAAGGATCTTGGTTCTGCCCCTGCCATACGGTGAATCAGGACAGGTGTCAATGGCTGCTGATATACTGCAGCAGTTCAAGCATCGACAGTGGTCCTTCTAGGGGTTCTCAGGCCTCAGCAAATGTGTAGCCCGGCTGATCCCTGATGCCAGCCTTGGTTTTCCCAATAAGACTACCTTGGCCATTAAAATCAGAGTAAAAAGCAGTCCTGAGAGGTTTTCTGTCAGGAATTTAATTCTGAATAAAATTCCCTATGCAGGTCCCCGAAGCAAGAAGATGGGGGAGAAGTTAGATGAAAAATGGTGGTCTACCTGTTCATACTTGTCTTCCAAGCTATTTTTCCTGAGTCCAGAAATAATTCCAGTCCAGCTATGCCTCAGTTTCTGGCCCTGATCGCAGCAGCATGAAATCCTCCCTCCCCAATGTATGTGAAGGTGCCTTTTGTGAAAAGATCTGAATGTGATTTCTAGTGATGTTGTTACCAATAGTATTACGTGTGCTAGGTTCTAAATGTGAAGGCATCATTTTTCTTTTCATCCTCAGGCTACTTTTGCTGTTACTTTTGTTGTTACTTGTTTTCGGCAAAATTCATGGAGCATCTGATCAAAAATCTGATATATCCCCCAATATGAAGCATCATAAACCTCTGTAACATCTCTGGCAAACATAGCAAAAAAGAAACTTGGGAACTGTTTGCTCCAAAATCGACTTAATATACTGTATCAGATAAAATGTTATGTCTACTGAGAATGCGTGTGAACCTGAAATGCTGCAATACGGAGCTCTAACTAGTTTGCAGTAGACACCTATACAACTTCTCAGAAATCTGTTAAGGCCCTCTGGCATTTGCCAGACAACTTGTCAAACTGAAATAGGGGTTATAAATGCACACAATACATTATTTGAGACTATATAAGTCTAAAGAAATTGCCTGAAATATTAGGAAGTTTTCCTTGTAAAACCATCAGAGTTGTATAGAAACCATATTGAGTTCAATAACTTAGAACTGATTGACTCTTATGCTTTATATTTTTCCTTGACTAATTAACCAACTAAAATAAACATGTCTGCATCACAAGACTGAAGATATTTGAAGATATATAATATTGTTAATAACAGTTTCTTTGAACAAATATCAGAAGCAAATTATTTACTGTTTGAAGAATCCTTCCAAGTGCATCTGAATGAAAAGATTTTGTTGTTTCTAAACCTACCAAGGTTACTCTTATTGGAGTTTACATTTTGATCTATCATTAGCAGACTAATCAATTTGTTACAAGTGGGAAACCACAAGGACTTGCGAGGGGGATTTCATTTCCCCCTCATCCTTTCTTTCCTCTTTCCCTTCCATGAAAGACACCACAGCCTCTCCTCTTTTCCTGCTTCCTTCTCTGCTTCATACCCCAAAGCCAACCTACCTTAATCTGCCCCTCTGTCTTCAGCTCCCTCCCCACAGCAGCCTTTACCTAGGAAAACTATGGAACAGTTGTGTGGCACCAGCTGCTGGGCCAGGCCCACTTGCATGGTAGGGAACCCTCAAGGACTTTTGGGGGGCACCTCACTTTCCCCTGAATCACACTTGCCACATTATTTCCCCTTTCCCTGCTCCTGACAACTCCCATGTCTTCTCCCCTTTGCCCTGCCTCATTTTCTATTTCTCAGCCATTCACCAACTTACCTTTTATCTCCCTCCCATCTTCAGCTATATTTATTAGGTATTTAATTCATTTATACCCCACTTATCTCCACAGTAGGGACTAAAGCAGCTTACATCATTCTCCTCTCCTTTTATCTTCACAACAACCCCGTGAGGTAGGTTAGGCTGTGATTGGCCTAATATCACCTAGTGAGCTTACATGACAGAGTGTTAATTTGAAACTGAGTCTCCCAGACCCTACTCTTAAGCTCTAACAGCCCATTCCTGAAACAACGGCGTGAGGAGTCGGCAGGGAAGAGGCGCACAGGCGCCTCTTCCTAAGCCAATTCATGCATTCCGGGGGAACAAAAAAAGCCGTTTCGTGGCTTTTTTTTGTTTTCAACTGGGCTAAAAGCCTAGATCATGCAACAAGGCTAAAAGCCTAGGTCATGCAAGTCATGTGGTATCAAGTCACCCAGAGGTTGGTGGCTAACCTGGTTCCGATGAATCCTATCTCCAAGGCCAAAACAGCTATAGAAAAGACCCTCCCCCTCCCTTTCCTTTACTGACAGAAACCAAGCCTAGAATGCTGTGGTTGCCTAGCAATGTTCACTTAGGGTTCACTTAAAGTTACAGGCACTCCTTTTATAATTTTGAAGTTTATTCAACCCCCCATTGTATTTTTTTTTTTAGATTCAGATTTTTTTCTGCAAACTTGGGGCAAGGCTAGTCATTGCCAAGCTCCCCCCTTTTTTGTAGATTATTTTTTTGTAGATTTAGATGTATTCTGAATTTTAAAAATAAAGGCTACATACCTGCCAAAGCATGTAATAAATGAAACTGTAAATATACTCCAATAATAAATTGCACACATGTAAAGTTCATGTGCAAAAATTTATATTTTTAAACTTCCCCATTCACCAAATTAAACCCTTACAAGGTATCCCTGTATTTTAATAGTTTTACAGATGAACAGATAAACACTGACTTACATTTACCAAACGGAGACAGGCCATTGCTTTTTTGTACCCCCGAAAAACTTTGGTACAAATAGGTATGTCCCCCATAAGAATTCTCTGGGAATACATCATTCTGATCTGAGTTGTCGATGCTGGAGAACTGGACTGCATGTGTATTCTTTTCATGTATTCTTCATTGGTGCATCCAAGATTTTGGGGAACAGGCATAGCCATTGCTGATGTTTTTGGAAGTATGGATGTAATGATCCATTGTCATTCTACCTTAGGTACAACACCTGACTCTGAACTTTTGGACTAAGCTCAAGTTAACCTAATTAGCCTAGAAAGAGCTTTCCGAATTACCATGTTAAGATTAACATAATAAAGGCTATTTTTTCTTTCTGGTGGCCTCAGATGGCAAATGCTGTGGGGTGGGGACAGATGTGGGAACAACTACAAGAAAGAATGTACAAGCACCAGGAATTTGCAATAAAGTTTAGAACAATGTTGTGTGCTCAATAAAAGGTATTTTTCCCATGCAGTCAAAGGTGCTGCTTGAAATGTGTGATCGAACTGCCATTTGAGCTGTATGTTGCTGATAAAGCATCCCTGATTTTCAGGGATGTTAATCGACCAAATGGGCAACATCCTTGGCTAAATAAAATTTTTGTCAATGCAGGGATACGAGAATGATGTCCTGCTGAAAACTTTCAGCCTCTTAAGATATTGCAATGGTATGCATTCGATCTCTGCAATAATGGAAACTGCAGGCAGTCCAGCACCATTGCATATTAGGGAAGGATGATTAATTGGAAAGACTTGTCGAAAGGCAGAGAATTCTCAGGCCAGCAATTTTATGTTCTTGTTATTTAGGACTTCCTTGCACATACAGTGCTCAGCTGAATGAACTTCTCGTGGGGAAGTATTAAATGTGATGTGGAAAGATAATGCCCATGACATGCTCCCATTGGCTATCAGGCAGGGATTCAAATATTAATCTCTTGGGTATACAGCATCACTCTGTGACCTGAATATTAATCCCTTCCTCTATAATACAGAAAGTAATGAACAGTATTGCTTCAGATAAGGAGACATACCTAACACATTTGTATCCTATCTGTCACCGGAACATTTTGTCGATATACAATGATGCTGAACATGCCTGCTTCAAAAACACCCCATTATTTATAGTGAGAATTAATCCATAACATTTCTGCCTATGTAGATCAATTTGCCCTATTGAGATGGGCAACTGGTAAAGTGCATGTTGCCTCCAGGGCTTCAGAGCCCTGGGAATCTATGTTAAATGATGTGAAGGCACACTTAATTTAGTAGGCAAAATAAAACTGGGAGAAAAAAGGAGGCTGGGTGTCAGAAGGATGCCTTCAAGAACACACCGTCCCAGAAGTAAGCCCCATTAGCTAAAATGGGGCTTACTTCTGAGTAGACCTGCTTAGGAGTGCTCCCAAAGTGAGGCCACTAATAAATGAGTTGAGATGTCACAAAACAATGCAAGTGAATTCAATGCACACAGTTCTGAGCATGGGGCATACGCAGCTGTGCATTAAATGAGAGACTGATCTCAGTGGGACAGGCACACCGGATTTTCTCTGGACCAGAACCTTCCCCCCAACTCAAAATTGCTCAATGAAAACATAGGAAAAGAATGAGGTTTTCAAGCTAGCAACATTTACAAAAACGAGAACATTGCTAGCATTAATCAGAGCTGTATTTGCCCATTTTTACACAACAGTATGGGGCACCCTTTGACATAATGTCTGGAAAGCTCCCCCCTTTTTTTTGCCCTTGTGCATCAGAGTTAATTTGCTATGTGCATGGTGCCAATACTGTTCATGATAGCCAGAAATCTGATGCAATGGTACGGGCTTCTGTTCCTGACGTAACCTCCCCTTGTCTCTTTTCACTGTCATGGAGGAAGATGTCATTCATGTGGGTGCTCATTATATTTCTCCCCTGTGGATATTCACATCGTAAATGGGTGTTATTGTCTATGATCCGGCTTTCCTCTACTTCCGTTGGGCACCTCTGTGATGCATGTTTCACCTTTATCTAGGAAGAACAGCAATATTGATGCTATAATTTCAGTGCGATGAAAGACGGATGGTGCCGTTTGATGTTGGCACATTTAGAATTGCTGAAGAGCAAATGATTGGCATGACTCAAATCCACTTTCCGTATGAAGGCTTGGGAATGTCACAGCTTATCAAATCCATTTTACTGCTGGCGGTAGCAAGTGGGCCATTTTATTCCCAGAACCCATCCGTCTCACAATGCTGTATGTACTTAAACACAGCAAAAGAATAAGGGGTGTCTCCAAGAAAAGAAATGATGTTGTGACACAACAGAGAAATCATCAGACATGTTCTGCAGAATAATGTTCACCATTATGGACAGAGCCGCATCTGAACAATGGAGATATGACTCTCAAGAACGGAAGGTGGTAATGTTTGTCCTCTAGCCAATAATGCTGTGTGTATGCGACAGCAATGTATGTGCTGCACATTTACTATGCCACAAATAAATATTTTCTACTAAGACTCCAATCACAATGTCCAGGCTGGCTGGTGTAAGATAGCCTGTTCTGGCAAGGCTGGGGATGGAGATGTGAATATAGTGTCAGATGTTTCTCCGTGTTCAGCAAAAAGAAGGGAGGAGGGTGTCAGAGAGAGATGAGGGGAAAATGTAATGTTCCTTGGGATGGAGAAAATCCTAGGGACAAGCAAATGTTTCTCTATGTCATTTCTTTTTACTTTGTTAAATACTTTTGCCCATGGTTCAGTTCTATGCTGTTGACAGCTGGCTTTGTAGTAGTTAAGAGCAGTGGTTTGGCGTGGTGGACTCTGATCTGGAGAACCAGGTTTGATTCCCCACTCCTCCACATGAGCAGCGGACGCTAATCTGGTGAACTAGATTTGTTTCCTCACTCCTACACATGAAGCCAGCTTGGTGACCTTGGGCTAGTTACAGCTCTCTCAGCCCCACCCACTTCACAGGGATTCTTCCTTAAGTGGTAGAGAAAGTCGGCATATAAAAACCAACTCCTCCTCCTCCTCCTCCTGCTTCTTAATTGTATTGTGTAGAGATGTTTTAACATTTGTCCCTGCCCCTCAGAATGGAGACTCATGATTATGGGTGAGCCTATGTTTTATTCATGGCTGATCTATATAAATTACCTTTTCTTTAGTGTGGGTTATCACTAACAAGTAGTGCTACTGTTTTCCATCCTTTTGGCAGCTTCACCCTGGGAGACCCAGCTTGGTGTACTGGTTAAGAGTGGCAGACTCTAATCTGAATAACCCAGTTTGATTCCCCACTCCTCTACATGAAGCCTGCTGGGTGACCTTGGGCCAGTCACATTTCTCTCTGAATTCTCTTAGCTCCACCTACTGTACCTGTTTTTGTTCTGGTTGTGGACTGTAATAAAGTTTTAACTAACTAACCTACTGCACAAGGTGCCGGTTGCAAGGGGGGAAGTGTAGGTGATTGTAAGCTGCTTTAAGACTCCTTAAAGAAAAGCAGTGTATAAAAGCCAACTCTTCTTCTTCTTCTTCTTCTTCATATCATATGAACATTCATATGTTCATCATATGAACATTCCAATAAGTCATTTTTGCAGTCTCAGGGGGCAAGAGTGAGAGCAAGGTTGAGGAAGAACACCATACAGGCAAAACTGGGGAGGAAAAGGCCACAGATTTTATTGAATACAGCAGAAGGAGCATTGGCAAAGCATGGGGATGGATACATCACTGGGTGACCCACCTGCCACCTGATATAACCTCATCCCCCCAGCCTGCCTGCTGGGGGTGGGGGGTAACCAAGGAGTGGCAAGCCCTGCGGTACCTTACATGAAGCAACTCAAGCAAGTCAACAAAAACAATTTAAAAGGGCATAATCTAATAAAAATCAATCTGGCAATCCAATGCCAAGCTCGGGAACACATGAACACCCGAAGCTGCCTTATACTGAATCTGACCCTTGGTCCATCGAAGTCAGCATTGTCTACTCAAACTGGCAGCGGCTCTCCAGGGTCTCAGGTAGAGGGCTTTCACATCACCTACTTGCCTAGTCCCTTTAACCAGGGATTGCCAGGGAATGCCAGGGATTGAATCTGGAACCTTCTGCATGCCAAGCAGATGCTCTACAACTGAGCCACGGTATCTCTCCAGACAGACATTAAATTAAAAAAAAAACCCATCCCTAGGAGTTTTTAAACACTGGTTCCTGATACTCTCAGTTAATCCCAAATGTTTCTGGGTATTTTCAAGACCCATTTATTGATATGCCAGAAAATCCCAGATACCGTCTGGAGACCCAAATATATCTGAAATATACTGATAAGGTATTGTTCGGATACATATTCAGTTCAGATATATCCGAGCACACATCCCTACTTTAGTGCCTAGACAGCAGGTGGTATTATATTACACCTACTGTTTACTAAAAGGGACCCATTAAAAACTGCAAGCACAGTTTTCCATTTGTAAGCCAAGAACTAGATGTTCAAGTGCTGCAAGATGAAAGAAGCTGAGCGTTGCAAAACACATTACATAGTGCTGCTTGAACGTATAATAGTCTGAATAAGATTTGTATAGTTTTTTCTTTGTGAATAAGGACACTTTTGCAAAACATCAAACATTATTTTGCTGTATTTGTCTTGACAGTTCCATGTCACACATGAAACCTCTTCAATAAGCCAGCAGTAACTGGTCTGCAGTGCTAAACAGTTGTCCTGATCCCTTTTCAAAGGAGCAAATACTCTAGTGTTACCTTTTTCATGTTAAATAAAACCCTCCACCCTCCAGAAATGTGTGTGTGTGTGGCGGCGGGGGGGAGTGAGCTTCCATGGACAGAAACCCTTTAGTTGGTGGAAATTTTAGGTGGGATCAAAGCCCTTAACTGTAGCATATTTCTTCATGATCTAATGTGAAAATTAGAAGGCAATAGAATGTGTTCATGAAAGTAACCATTATCACAATCTATTCAGTTATATCTGTTTTCCATGTAAAATAGATTTCAGACATATGTCATAAGACAACCAAAAAAAGGGAAAGCTCCACATAATGGACCATCTAATCCCTTATTAAAAAAAAAAAACACCCAACACTATGGGCAACTTCTGAGGGCCTGCTTCGGGTGCACCCATCTTCTGAGATGAGGAGGTCAGCAATCCAGGAGACGGCTTTCTCAGTCATGGCACCAAAACTCTGCAACTCTTTTGTTCGTCTTTTTTGGTTGCCATCTTTCAACAGTGGGTAAAGACCATTTGGTTTCATTTGGCATTCCCTCAGTGATCCCTTCTTCCTGGCCCAATGAGCTAGTTGTTGTTTTTATGCTTTTGTGTGCATGTTAGCTCTGGTTTTGATAGTTTAAATGATGCGTTTTGTTGGTTTTAATGTGGTTTAAAATGTGGTTTTATTATGTATGTTTTAATTTTTTAGCTGCCTTGGTGGGTAAGTAAAGATTTGAGGGGGCAATCACAAGGATTGAAGGTACCCAGGGGCAATTATATTAACCTTCTGAAGAGTGAGGTCCAGATAGAGGCAGCTGCATGGAGACAAGTAGTGACCTGCGCTACTTGCAATGAAAGGAAAATAATACACACAAGTATCGTGGCTCACACTTTGGATCCAGGAAAAGTGTTAGCAATTTGCTGTGGCTAATGGGGATATAATTATATCTCTAGATGTAGCTGGAGGCTATGTCTCACTGCGCCTGGCAATGGCTGGGAATGGCTGGTCATTGCCAGAAACAAAGGCTTGATTGCTCTAAATTGGATTAGGAGGAGGCAGAAGAATAGAACCTTGGAGGTCAGGCATATCAGAAACAGAATCTAGATACTTGTGGCTGAGTACCGGAACATAGGGCTATAGAACTGGAGACTGAGGTGGGGGCTTACTTGTTCAAGCAAGGTGAGTCAGAGGGCTTGGCTGGCTACTTAAGGAGATTACTGTGCCCATCTGAATGGAGTTGATGAGATTTGGCAAGGTGTGCCTGGTCTACTGCAGGAGAGCTCTAGGAATGATATAAAGTCTGTCCTTTGTCTTTGTCTTCAGTGCACCATCAATGATCCTTTCAGGGGAAAGCACGGTACAACAAGTCTGAACATTGCCCAGTCAGCTTCTGCAGCATTGGCACAAACAAGATGGATGCCAGGAGACTCCTTTTTGTCTCTGGCTGTACAACATTGTTCCATCCTTGCACACTAGCTCCAGTCTTGAACACCTTGCTGGGTGTACCAGGGTAGCCTAGGGTTATTAGCATACCATAACAGTGTGTGGAGAGAGAGAGGTGATTGAGTGAGGTGCTGTAGAGTGTGAGAGAAATCTGTGTTCTGTGTTGCGGTTATTAGCCTAAATGGCACATGGTGATCATCAACCAAAAGAGAGACTGCAAACAAAACATCAGAAGGCGATAGAGAGTGGGAAGGGCAGCCATGCAGGATCTAGAAAAGATTCTTAATTGTAAGTGTGAGGGAAGAGGTCCCCGGAGGTGCCACCTGTAGAGTCCCTGGGGGACTCCCTGTAGAGTCCCTTGGCCCCCACTCCACTGCCCTTTATGGGCACAGCTCCCAACCTTACCCCTGGTGACCCCGCCCCCAAGCCCTTATTAGGGCCAGTCTGGCTCCTCCCCCCATCCAACAGGGCCAGGTGAGCTCCCTGACCCCACACATGCGCGTCCGCGACCTGGGCGGGCCTGCCCGCCTTCAAGCTGTTTGTCAGGGCCAGGAACGCCGGCTCGCGTCATTCCGATGTGCCCAGCCGGTTCTGTGCGGCCCCGCCGACGCTCCTCTTCCCTGGCTTGCTGCGCGCTCCGGGGGGCTCTAGCCGGTCAGTCGTCCCCGGCTTCTGCTAGCCGCCCGGGCTGCGTGGCTTCAGCCTCGGCTCCGGGTCTCATCCGGCTCCCTGGGGAAACAAGAAGCCCCCTGGGTAAGCTGGGTGTGGCGGAGCTGTGTTGCCTCACCGCCTCGACCCCTCGGGGGTCTGAGGCGAGAGGGGCAGGGGTCCCTCCAGGCGGCTTTGAAAGTCCCGGATGGACCGGGTTAGGGTCTGTCTCGGGACAGTAAGGATGTGTTGCTGCAACCAAAATCAAGTTATTTCATACCATAGTATTTCTTCTTACTATATGTGGGGGTGAAAGTTGGACAATGAAGAAAGCTGACAGGAAGAAAGTAGATTCCTTTGAAATGTAGTGTTGGAGGCGAGTTTTGCGGATGCCATGGACTGCCAAAAAAACAAATAAGGGGGTTCTAGATTAAATTAAGCCTGAACTCTCCCTAGAAGCTAAAATGACTAAACAGGGGCTATCAAACTTTGGTCACATTATAAGAGTCACTGGAAAAGACAATAGTGCTAGGAAAAGTTGAAGGCAGCAGGAAAAGAAGAACACCCAAGGTGAGATGGATTGACTCAATAAAGGGAGCCATGGCTCTTAATTTGCAAGACCTGAGCAAGGCTGTTAACAGTAGGATGTTTTGGAGGACATTAATTCATAGGGTTGCCATAAGTCAGAAGTTATTTGATGGCACATAACATACAGATAAATATGCAGAGAAAAAAGAGCTATACACCTATCTGGAACCATTATGTGTTAGCCAAAATGCTCGGTTATGAATATTTATATAGGGGAATTAGCTAATCAATAACCGGCAATGGGCATAACTGCAGGATCTAAGCCTTTGTCTAACAGGGTCCATTCCGTGGTTCAAAGAATAAGGCAGAAGCAATGGAGTTAAAATTAAAAGGTGTTTACTTGATTATATGTTCACACACAAACAAATCAGATTTTTACAAAACACACACTCAGAGCCTAGAGATTATAAAGGTGGTAGATTAGAGACGTTTGCCAATGTGACAGGCCCTCTAAAGACACGTAATACTGTACCTGGTCCAGAAGCGGAGACGTCCAGGGTTCCGTGGGCTAAGATACTGGGAAAGTGGGGAGAAGAAGAAGGGTTCCCGGGACTCGACCAGCGAGGCGGGTGTCACAATGTAAGCCCTTGGCCTAAATCAGAACCAAAAAACCACATCAGAGACAGCCAGGTCCAAAAGAAGCTGGTTTTTACTTGGTCTAAATAGGATTACAGAGCATGAAGAAAAGGTGACAGCAATGGCTTTTGCTGGCTTGAACTTTGTAATATAAAAGCATGAAAACACGTAAGAGATTACAGAACACAAACAGCACTGTGGTTCACACAGCTTCAAAGTCAGTTTGGTATGCATAACAATCCTTGAGCTGCTGAGTCTGGACAGTGAGCAGGAAACGAAAGCAACTGAGATACAGGCCTGACAGCGGGAGGGGAGCGTGGTCAGGCTGCGCAAGAGCCAAACCAACAGAGTGACAACAAGTATGCAAGGGGAAGACCTAAGGTAAGGTATGGACTATGGAGACCCCAGTTATACCCTTTCCTGGGGGCGGGTTGATGAGATTACCCCTTTGTGGTTCCCGTTGTGAAACAAAAGGTGAAAATAACACTAATGGTCAGCTGCCGGGGTGGGGCAAAAGGGCAATTGAGACAAACTATTCTCCTACTGATTTGCACAATTCCAGGAGGACCGGGAGTCGTTCGTAGATGGGATTAACGAGCTGGAACAAAGACACGTGCAGCTGGGTCCGGGGCGGGTCGCTTTGCATAGCCGGGGGAGCGATCCTCCGTTACTGCTATCTCTATGCTTTCCAATGGGCCATCAATCATGCAGATGATGCGGAGCGGAGGGTGGATTGGCGACGATTACATGCTTGACAATTCCTTGCGAAATGGCTTCTGCTGGAATGGGCGCACAGGAAAATGGATCACAGGAGGGGTTCACAGGAGGGGTTGACCTGGCCATGGTTCCTTGGCTGCCTGTTTTGCGGGATGGGATAAGAGCCCTTTCAGTGGCAATTCGGGCTGGCCATCATGTCTGGAAAGTTGGTGTCACGCATCTGTTGGGGTTGCCATGACCAGTCCAGGAGACTGGCAACCCGTTCGCTTACATATGCTTCTGACACTATACTGAAACAGTTATGCTGTTATACTTCTAAATAAACTCTATTTATGTTTGAGAGAGGGAGGGAAGGCAGCATGGTATAGCCTGATCTGGACAGATCTCAGAAGCTAAGCAGGGTCAGTACTTGAAAGAGAGACCTCCAAGGAAGATCTCTGCAAAGGAAAGTAATGGCAAACCACCCTTGCTTCTTAACTGCAAGCCCCTTGTTGGGGTTGCCAGAAGCCAGCTATGGCTTGTTGGGACTTTACACACACTCACACAAACTCACTCTCACACACACACACACACACACACACACACAAACTTTTGAGAGAAACTTTTTTTTTTAGTTTTAAAATTTTTGTTTCAATACGCAAACACATAAAAATAAAACATAAACATCCCTATTCATATAATTTATATGGCACTCTAGCCTGATCTCGTCAGATCTCAGAAGCCAAGCAGGGTCAACCCTGGTTAGTATTTGGATGGGAGACCACCAAGGAATACCAGGGTTGCTGTGCAGAGGAAGGCACTGGCAAACCACCTCTGTTAGTCTCTTGCCATGAAAACCCCAAAAGGGGTCGCCATAAGTCGGATGCGACTTGACGGCACTTTACACACACACACACACACACACATTTAAATTTACATTTTAATAGTTCTCTTCTTTTTGAATTGCATTACTCAATATTTTCAATATATCTTCATATCTAATAACACCTTTATTGTAAAGTATATATTACCTAAATCTTTCTTCTTCTATTTTAATTTCACTTTATTCTTAATTTTCAACTATGTAATTAAAAAATACATTCTATTTTTCCTAAAATTCTGAAATTGGTCTATTATGCCTAAAGGATGTTAGTTTTGCCATAATCACATATTCAGTTCATTTACTGATCCATTAATTCAAATCTGGTTATTTCTCTGCCTTCCATTTTGCTGCATATGTTACTTTTGCCGTCGTCACCATGTACTTGAATAATTCACTATATATTTTTGGAATATTACTTGGCAAGATATTTAATAGCATATTTTTCAGATTCATTGCAAGCTTAAGTTTTAATACCTTTTGCATTTTGTCATGGACCTCTATCCAGTATTTTCTTGTTTGCTTTCATGTCCAACACATATGATTTTTTAAAAATTAAATTTACATCCCACCCTTTCCCTGCCAGAGCAGTGTTGCATCTGTGTTCCATGTTTTATTTTGAGTAAGGATCCCCTTTTTACCTCAGAGCCATGGCCAGGTGTTGACTGTTCCATCATCCTACCCATTACATTCTGTTCTTTAAGTCCAACTAAGAATTCTAAGGCAAAAGCCTTTGGTGGCAGAAAAAATAAGCAAGGAACACCTAGGAAGGCAAGAAGACAGCATAACACAGAGGTTGCATATAAGGGGTCTCACAGAAAAGAGTTAAAATGTTACAGGGTAGTTCCCATTTTCCCCTTCCTCCTTGTCCTCATCATCAGCTTGCCCACCTACAAACAACAACAACAACAACAAAACCTACAAAAGAGGTCTTTTTCTTGATTGTCCTGATTCAACTTATGTGGTAGAAGAGGAACTACAGCCTGCTTGATCACTGACACTGAATATTTGCATTAATTGTGGTTGCAGATGCACTTGGGAATGCATGAAACCATGCCGTGCTGAAGGACCTCTGCAGTCAGATGTGCATTATTATCATGCATTCTGATGCTTATTCAGCCTGTTCCCCCCGCCCATTGTTGCCTAACGTGAAGAAAAGTTGGCACACTCAGCCAACGACTTGCTCCCTTCCCTAACGTAAAGTAAAATCAGACATTAGGCAAGTTCGAGATAATTGCCTGCACAAGCAGAACAATATCCATTTTGGAAATCAACTCTGGTGTCTTCCTGTGGCATCCCAAACAATTCGCCTACAGATGTGTGTGGAACTGTCTTCTCTGGAGGTTTCCAAGGAGGAGATGGATAATCGTTTGTCAAGGATGGTTTGTGTCTCATTTCAAATGTTATTGCTGGTGACCCTGAAGGTTCCTTCTAGCGTTATGATTCTATGAATAAATCCCGTTGACAAGAAATTTGTTATACGCACTGGATTCTATGGGAAATGTTCCTTATTGGGGGGGGGAAGGAGTGAGGGGAAAACTTAAGCAATAAAGTAGTTTTGTCAACACTGCCTTCGAAACCCCTGACTTAGGTGATCAAATAATTAGGCTAAAATGGAATTCATCAAAAAGCCCCAAAGCATTTGTGTCACTGAGCAATGTTCTTAGTAAGTTTGCCGACCGCTTCGGAAGTGAAGGAACCTCTTGAAGCAAAGACAAGATGCTTTAAGGTTAATTGAACCAATAATCAAGGTTTGTGTCTGTAATTCCTGGGCGATGCAGTCAATTACTAAAATAAATCTGACAGCAGGGAGATAATAATTGCGTGCAATTACTCTGTAAAGACTCAGTTATGTCAACAATTAATGGGTATTTTCCTTGTGGTGAAATCTATCAATTTTTCGGGCTTATTATCTTGATTATAAGACCAAAGGGATTCAGCTCTAACTTGTCAGACTGTCTGATCCGCAGACATAACTATGTTGCTTGAAAAGTAGGCGGATGCAACGAACCAGTTAAGATGAAAATTCTTTCCCAGTTAAATTGCAAGGTGCTAGCAAGCTGCGCACGAGGTGTGTGTGTATGTGTGTGTCAGATACAGTACTGACTTTTTATGAAGTTTGAAACTTTTTTGTAAATGTTACCAGTAGTAAAGTTCACTATAGCATATATTTTCAATGCCTTCTGGTCCTTTTTGCCGGAGTTGCCAGGGATTGAACCTGGGACCGTCTGCATGTCAAGCAGTTGCTCTACCACTGAGCCATGCAACACTCCTCTTCCAATACTGCCATCTTCAAGGGTTGTCAACCTCCAGGTACTAGCTGGAGATCTCCTGCTATTACAACTGATCTCCAGCCGATAGAGATCAGTTCACCTGGAGAACATGGCTGCTTTGGCAATTGGATTCTATGGCATTGTAGTCCCTCCCCTCACCAAACCCCGCCCTCCTCAGGCTTGCCCCCAAAACCTCCCACCAGTTGCGAAGAGGGACCTGGCAACCCTAGCCACCTTTCCGTATCCTCTTCCCTTTCCTGCCCTTCCCACTGTGCTATGAGGCAGCTTTAAGGGGTGAAACAGCTTGAGTGCCATCCCTCCTTCCCTCCTCCACTCCCATCTCATCTTCTCCTTCCCCAGTTCCTTCTTGCCTTGCAGTGGGTTTTGCATAGTTTCTCCACTTCCTTCTTTACAAACAGCAGAATCACAACTCCTTCCTTTCTTGTCTTCAGGGTTAAAGTTTTCATTTTACAACATTTCCTTGTGCACTTAAAGAGCAACAACTTCCACACTGAATAGCCAGAATCAGACGGACATGACACATACAAGTTACCTGTAAGTGTACACAAGGAAAATCTGGTTAGGCCCTGAAACCGCTCCCTGGAACTCGACTGCTTTTGCTTTGTGGCTGCATATTGCAGGTGAGGCCACAACGGAGGATCCAACTGTATTCAAGATTCACCAGCCTGATTCCCAATGAATTCCAGAGAAACGTCTGGAAAGAAAATACCAAGACCATGGTTACACAGCCCGGATAACCTACGAGAACCAATGAACTCTGACCGTGAAAGCCTTCGACAATATTTTTAATTCCAGAGAAGTTTGTTCATCATCTCCTTGCCTGAATCTGGGCAAATTCTTAAAAGCAGGGGGAGGAGGGCATGCAAGGTGAGCATCACAAGCCCTTTTCTACCATTGTGTTGCTGTTGCTCATCTATGGCATTGGGGAACATGCCGGTGGGGAGCTCCAAAGCCATACTTGTCTTTCAGGAACTGATGCTGCTTTAGAACCAGCATGGTGTAGTGGTTAAGAGCGGTGGTTTGTAGTGGTTTGATTCCCCACTCCTCCACATGAGCGGCGGAGGCTAATCGTGTGAACTGGATTTGTTTCCCCACTCCTACACACAAAGCCAGCTGGGTCACCATGGGCTAGTCACAGCTCTGTCAGCACCACCCACTTCACAGGGTGTCTGTTGTAGGGAGAGGAAGGGAAGGTGATTGTAAGCCGGTTTGATTCTTCCTTAAGTGGAAGAGAAAGTCAGCATATAAAAACCAACTCTTCTTCTTCTTCTTCTTCTTCTTCTTCTTCTTCTTCTTCTTCTACTACTACTACTACTACTACTACTACTACTACTACTACTACTACTACTACTACTTCTTTATGCACTGACATTGCCTGTCTTATTGTCCATCTGCTCCATCATCCTCAATGTGTAAATAAACACATTACAAAGTCACCATAAGTCTCTAGAGCTCTCTTGACAAAGAAGAACTTGAAAATTTCCTTCCACATGTGGAATTAAGTCAACAGTGTGATTCTATAACAGTATGATTTTGCCTGAGGTGACCTTAGAGTTATTCATTCTCTCCCCCCACCCGATTCTTTCCTACCAATCCACCTGAATAGGCTGGGTTTCTCTGGGCTCCTGCAATACCACATGGCTCACAAATGCCCACTAATTGCTTGCTGTAATAATTGTTATACCATTTATTTCCTTGGGAAAAAGGCTTGTACTTCTTCTCTACAGATGGTTGGACACATGGTTAGGCGCTCACTACTTAATGCTTTAGAGCCAGTTATTTTTTATGACTACTTATTAAACAATTTAAAAGTACCTATACTGTATCTGTTCTGAAGCTTTGTCATAAAATGATTGCTTTATGTGCTGAAATCCAAGCTCAGGTACTTATGGTCCCTTGCATTTTATGCCCCTCTAAGTAGCAGTTTATAAAAACACAGATCTAAAAACAGCTAAGCTAGCCAAACTGTCGCAATGTGCTAGAATTTACAATAAAGCATGAGCCCTGGATAATTATTGTTAATAAGCACATTAACATAACCGCAGCCCAGCATGTAACAAAGATACCAGTAAACGAGTCATATGCCAGTGCTGTGAAATCATCAGATGGTCTGGTACCTCCATTCATGCTTTATGTACAAAAGGATACATGCACATTAAAACGCGGAACACAGGACCCACTTTGTAAACAACAACAACAGGATTGCTGTTGGGTACATTGTGATTGTAACCAAACAATTGTCTTTAGCTTTTCCGAAGACCCATCTATTCAAGGGAGATGGCATCACAAGTCTAAGAGTAGATGTGATATTGTTTAAGGAGCACGACAAGTTGGATTTGGGAATTTTATGGCAAGGCTTTGTAGGATAACAAAATAGGGCCATCTTGTGTCAGCAGTACCCCTGTGAATAAGGTTGCCAGGTCCTTCTTCGCCACCGGCAGGATGTTTTTGGGGTGGAGCCTTAGGAGGGTGAGGTTTGGGGAGGGGAGAGAATTAGATGCCGTAATAGCACAATACAGCATATATGGTTTCCCATTCCCTAGGGTTGCCAGCAGGGTTTGGAGAGGGGAAGGACTTCAATGCCATAGAGTCCAATTGCCAAAGCGGCCACTTTCTCCAGGTGAACTGATCTCTATTGGCTGGAAATCAGTTGTAATAGCAGGAGATCTCCAGCTAGTACCTGGAGGTTAGCACGAGAAATTTGGTACAAAAATGCACATAAACAGGTTGCAAGATAGCAAGTGTATAATAAGTGATAAAGCTAGAAAAGATAAGACAAGTGTACAACATGAAAACTTAACAACTAAGTAGCTAAATATATACAAATTTACAGGTAAGTATGGAAAAGTCTTGTGGTATGCATCTGGAGGTAAAAGTCCTCTTCTGAATTTCAATGATAATCAGTTCCACAGGATATCCAACATAGGTATAAATCCAAGAAAATGGGGGACGGCCATTTCACATAAGTTTCTTCAGCCCCATAGTATATCATCCATTTTGTAGTAAATCAATTACTATCTTGCAACCTGTTTATGTGCATTTTTGTACCAAATTCCCCATGCTAATTTCCAAACCTTGTCGGTAAAGGCACAGAGGTGCCCTTTGTTTTTGATTTGCTTAGTACCTGGAGGTTGGCAAACCTACTTGTGAATGATATGGGGAAATATCAGCAGAAGAGAGAGCATTGGAAGTTGTATAGAAAGGACATCTCAGTTGAGGTGAAGTTATGATTGCTGTTGGCATGAATTGGGTAGTGAGAATTTTTTTTAAAAAAATGTAATCTTAAGCCTCCCAGGTTGAATCAGATGCAGAAGCCCTCCCCCCACCCCAGCCCGTGCATGCCGCCCGGAGTCGCCGAGTGGGAACCTCCCCCCCAGGCGTCGGCCCTCCCTGACGCGTGCAGGCGGCATCTGCAGGGCGGGCGGGAAAGGGGACCGGACTGGGGAGCTCCGGCCGGGCTGCCAAGTCAGGTAAGGTTCCCCTTCTCCAGCTGGGCTGAGCTTGCTGCAGAGCTGTGGGTTGCAGCGGGGCTTTGCCCTGCATGGGCGGAGTGGGGCCCGATCCACAGCAACAGCAGCAGGCTGCAAAGCGGGATTGCAGACCGGACAGGGGGGGGGAGTGGGATCCAGAACACACACCCCGGGGTTCCAGAACGCGCTGGATCCATGGAGGCGGGCAGGTTGAGAGATGCAGCAGCGTCTGCAGCGGGGACTTAGGCCTCTAGCATGGGGGGGGTCGACTGTGGGGGTCCACACGCATAAGAGGAGGGGCCACGGCTCGGTGGGAGAGCCTCTGCTTGGCGTGCAGAAGGTCCCAGGTTCAATCCCTGGCATCTCCAGTTAAAAGGACTAAGCACATAGGTGATGGGAAAGACCTCTGCCTGAGACCCTGGAGAGCCGCTGCCAGTCTGAGTAGGCAATTCTGACTTTGATGGACCAAGGGTCTGATTCAGTAATGGCAGCTTAATGTGTTCATGTGTATATAAGGCTGAGAAAACTTACAATTCAGCCAGCTCCAGAATCCAGTAATTTCTGATCCCATCCAGTGGTTCCAGATTGCTGCCTTTGCAACAATGAATGCTGCAAACTGCATAGATGAAAATGCACTTGAAACATGCTAATTTTAAATTATTAACAAGTTAGCAATTCCAGGGTGGAGAATGCTCAACCTGAGAAAATGTAGAACAGCTTGACAGTGCGATCCTAAATGGAACTACACCCTCCACTGAGTTCTGCTTGGGATTGCACTGTAAAATTGTGCATTGTTTTTGAAGACATCAGCATCTCTGGTCTTAAAAGCTTGCATTTTATGCCCTATTAATAAAGCTGTGGCCGGATTGATTGGAATTCACCTCATTTTCTTTCCCTGGCAACTGGCATGAGATTTCAGTAGCCCAATATACACAAACCACTTTGTGAATGAACACATGGAAAGCAGGAGCATGAAGAAACATGCAGGCCCCACCTCCATTTGGTTGTCAGTTTGTGAGCACAGCAGTAACACATGAAGGAAGTGTCCATATAAGGGTTGCCAGGTTCCTCTTTCCACCAGTGGGAGGTTTTTGGGGACGGAGCCTGAGGAGGGCAGGGCTTGGGGAGGGGAGGGACTTCAATGCCATTGAGTCCCATTGCCAAAGCGGCCATTTTCTCCAGGTGAACTGATCTTTATCGGCTGGAAATCAGTTGTAACAGCAGGAGATCTTAGCTAGTACCTGGAGGTTGGCAACCCTGGTCCATATATATGCTTCCTCCCTGTGATCAGGAATGTTTGGAGATCAGCATCCCCAAAGGGCTGTAAATAAATGTAGGTGTCACGCTTATGAGCTGGTGATCTCATGGAAGCATGTGGCTGGCCCAGCATACTTGTGTCCCCTCCTTTCTCTGCATGTTCCTCTGGCATACACAGTGGGTCATGTGCAGAGGGCTTGCGTCTTTAGGTGCATGGTTTATTCAGCACCATAGAGATCAGTTCAAATGACCAGAGCATTTCACCCAAAGTGAAATCTTCAAATACATTTGGAGGTTCCAGCTTGGGTAAAACATCTGGAAAATTGGTATGGAAGTTAAATGAGTTTACTAAGTCTAGCCAGTTCCTCATGGGGATATATATAGCATTATCTATATTGCTACTGAATTTAACCTAAAGTGAAAAGAAAAATGAAGTTTATGCTCTGGAAAAAAAATCTGAGTAATTTTCATTCCCCATTACAGAAATACGCTATAGCCAAATTACCCTAAAAATAAACAGATGTGACTGGCCCCAGTGATTAATCAGCTAAGACTTCAGTTGATTAATCTGCCAATTAAACTGATCAGTGTTCGCACTCCTACTCATCTTGGCAGCATCTCAAGTCACTGGTTATTGTGCACATTAAACATTTATTTTTAAAGCTCCTAATTCAGCTGCAATGAAACGGGGACTCATAATTGTTTTAAGCTACAGCGCTAGAGAAAACAAACAACGTAAGGAATAATGTGGCGTGCCAAAATGTCAAAACAGCTACCAGGTTCTGCCACACCAGGTCTCCTGACAATGGGGAATTTATGAAGCAGTGGCCTGCCGGGTAATGAAAGCTTAAGGTGGGGGTTACGCCAGGGAAGAAAGGCCCCTGCTGTTAAAACAAAGAGCAGAAGACCCTGCTGCGTCTGGTGGAACCAAAGAAATGACAAAGTGAGGGATTCCTGATGGGGAGTCAATAGAAGAAAGAAATTAATCGTCAGTGCTGAAGAGGCTTCAAGAGGTACCTTGGGGATAGAGAAAGACGAAGGAGGGGGATGAAATAAGAATTGATTGGAGCATATTGTTTCAAACAGGAAGCAATTCAGGAGACACAGCAGGCTCATTTGTACTCAATGGGTCCTAAAGACAGAGAATAAGCAAACTGCTCTGGTCTTTCTTAGCAGAATAGTGGATCCAACAGTAGCCAAAGGGATTTGAGGGAAAGCTTACAACGATTCCACATTTGTCACTTCACAGGGGTCCAGAAAAATAGTTGGGTCCTTATTTGAGAAACAATTGCCACCTAATTTGGTTTTATTCTTGTTGTTCATTAGCTGCATATTTGCAAAGGGGAGGGGGCAAAGAATTGCAGGAGGGGGAACCATTAGACCACCTCCACTGTCAAGACCTTCCCCGCCAGCATTTTAAAAACTCTGAGGGGATCCAGCAGGAGAATCCCATCACACCCCCTTTTCCCTTTAACTGTATCTCAGCTGCAGTCAGCAGTTTGAGGCTCTTTCAGCATACCCAATCCTCATTAGGACAGTTTCTTTTCTTTTGGCTGATTTGCAAATCCATATTTTTCTATTTACCTGGAGAGTTTCCAAGTATGTAGAAACCTCAGTCTTGTAAGAGAGTACCCTGGTTTTGCTGCTTTCCT
Source organism: Euleptes europaea (assembly GCF_029931775.1). Taxonomy (NCBI): domain Eukaryota; kingdom Metazoa; phylum Chordata; class Lepidosauria; order Squamata; family Sphaerodactylidae; genus Euleptes; species Euleptes europaea. The sequence goes on along the minus strand of NC_079312.1, from coordinate 45,526,818 downwards.
GATTGGCTAATGGTCTATATGGAGCAGATTCAAAGAATGGATGGAATGCGCCAACAAAAGTACACAAGTATTAGTGCTGCTCAGAATTGTCATGACCTTCACTTTGTCCTAAGGAAGTTCCTTTTAGAGAGAAGAAATTCACAAACATCAGCACAACTTTAACAGAAAAGAGGAGAGTTTAAGAATGAATAAGGCTTGGCTTCCTGCCCTGAAACACCTCCAGACAAAGACAACATTCAACAATAGCCATACAGATTAGTTTTGGATTACACACATTAACAGATCACTTCAGGATACAATGGTTCCATATTAACATACCATACCCTCATTAGCACATTATCTTGATACTTACAGGACAATACTTTTGCAGGACAATACTCAGCTCAAACCCAACCCCTTTCTGACTATATATTACTCTTTCTACACCCTTGACACTGAGAGACACTGTCCTTCAGTGTTACTACTCTGAAGATGCCTGCCACAGTTGCTGGCGAAACGTCAGGAAAGAAAATTCCAAGACCACGGTTACACAGCCCGGATAACCTACAAGAACCAATGAACTCTGACCGTGAAAGCCTTCGACAATATTTTAGAAGAAATGTTCATGACACACCTTCACTTTTTGTGCCTTCTTGAGCCTATTCACAGGTACCGTTTCCCATCTGCTCCCACTTGAATTACCTACGCCTGCAAAATTAACCAAGATCCGTTGGGTTGGATCCAACTGTTTTTTCCACTGGTGAAGATAGGCAAAGAGGTCTCCCTCGGAACAGCGGAAGGATAATGCTGCTACATTCGTCTTGTTTGTAGGCTTCCTAGAGGCACCTGGTTGGCCACTGTGTGAACAGACTGCTGGACTTGATGGACCTTGGTCTGATCCAGCATGACTTTTCTTATGTTCTTGATCACCCCAAAAGCTTATGCTGGGTATCATGGGAATTGCATCGGCACAAACAATTGAGATAGGAGCTTTAATAATGAACAGAATTTGGCAAGTGAATAAGTTATCTGAATCTTGATCTCTCATCATTTCCCCTTGATTCTGGATCCTACATGAAAGTTCCATTGTAATGAAGGGAGAGGGTACAGTACCAGGGTGTCTTGTGATTGATGTCTGATTTGGATCAGATGGAGCTGAGAATTGTTTGGTTCTTGTAGGTTATCTGGGCTGTGTAACCGTGGTCTTGGAATTTTCTTTCCTGACGTTTCGCCAGCAACTGTGGCAGGCATCTTCAGAGTAGTAACACAGAGTAGTAACTACTCTGAAGATGCCTGCCACAGTTGCTGGCGAAACGTCAGGAAAGAAAATTCCAAGACCACGGTTACACAGCCCGGATAACCTACAAGAACCAATGAACTCTGACCGTGAAAGCCTTCGACAATATTTTGAGAATTGTTTGTTTGACCCCTGTTGTGTGAGCCCTGAGCAAGGTGGTTTATAACAAGAAGAATCATGGAAGTTCTCAGTGAACATGAATCCCCTGCAGGAAAGCCAACATCTCCATGAAATAATTCTTGGGAAAGTACTAATTAGGTTGCAGTGACCTTATGGCAGAAATGGACTGGAATCCATCCCCTTCTTTAAACACATAGAGACTTATGGAACTACGGCCCACCATGCTGAAGTGGCTAAAATATTTTGTAAATACTACAACTATGGAACAGAGTTGATGCTTCATCACCATCCCCTTTGGAAGGAGGGTGCCAATCAAACTGGAAAGCCCTATAATTGTCCCTCCCCACTTGTTTCAGTGATGCACTGATAAATTCATACTATAATCATACTGGATAATCAGCACAGGGGAATGACTTCCATGGTTCGTCTATGTGTGAAAGGGTTCAAACTAATTGATTCCATTTGATATTCATAGCACAGTGACAGGAAGTTGACGGGGGGGGGACTGTTTTCTGAATTATATGTATTTAGGTGTGATGGTATTAGTTGCTGACTCTTTTAAGAGCATAGAATCTTGGTGAGCGGTGAGAGCTGCTGTCTGCGTCACTTGACATATCTGAAACTTTGACTTGGTAATTATCTTATGATTCAACTTGCATTTAATAAATCTACTCTGCAGTTATTTTACCAATATAGTTGACACCTTGATGTGAAGAAAACAACATAACAGCACTTTAAAAAATGGGTCTTAAATGTGCACGCCAGTTAAAAGTAACACTGAAGACAGACAGTACAGATTAGATTTGTGAAGAATGCTGAAAATGTACACGGTTCTTGTAGAAGAACTAGAAGGTAGTTCAGTGTGTTGTATTTTTGTGCTACCTCATCACATTGCCAGTTTTATCTGAGACCATACAATCTGGCTGTGTGATGATAACACAGAGAGAATAAAGTTCTTTATTTAGATCCAGACAACAGAGATCTAACAGGCTAACATTTTCTACCCTGTTGTGAGAGTGACATATAATCCATCATGTGATCAGTGGTCCACAGCTCCGCAACGATGTGAATATGACACCCTTCAGGTTGTTTTAGGAGATGCATCACTCTTTTCTGCCTACTTTCATGAAGATTTGGAATGTTCCACCTTGGGGAAAAATGTGCAGAACAGGAACAGAATGAAACAAAATCATAATCTGTGGGCCTAAGAAGAGTTAACCTTTTGCACAGAGAGAAACTAAGAAAGAAGACAAAAGATTTAGACTCTACGCTGTGTGAATGGGTAATACAAGCTACATCTTCTGATAAAGTGTGGTTACCTGCTCTTCAGCAATACCATTAACTGGAACTATTTAAAAATACTAGAAGGGACTTCCCTTGCCCAGTGTCAAATCAGAAAGTAGATAATATTGACTGAGAAAACACACTGATGTTTGGTTAATAGCCCTTCTGTGTTATATTACTGCTGGTATGCCTGTATGTATGGTCCCCCCCCCCCGCCCCGTGAGATCAAAATCCAATGGGTGGTCTCCTGCCACAGGCAGGAGGCACAGCCTAAGGAGCTTTCCACCAATTTAAGTGGCTTTTCCCTTGGGGGAAGGCACCTTAGGCAGGACAGAGTTTTCAAACTTTGCCTAATGGAATGCTAGGCTACTAACACACCTCTCTTTCCCCAGCATTTTTGGAACTCCTCTTGAATCCTTTAAATGCCATTGTCTTCAGAGGCCACTTCATCCATTCCCCGCAGAGTCCAATTTGTGATAGAGCCATTGATCTTACATATTTGTAAATGGTTAGAGTTGTTAGTCACCTAGGATGCTACACATGCAGTAGAAAGGTAGGGTATAAATACCCAAAGCAAAGAAATACTCTTGGGTAATATGGCTTTACGTATGCAATCAGATGTACAAGTATCAAAGACGGCAGAGTCCATGGAGTACGTGATCTAGGGAGCAACAATTCCCCCATCAGGCTTTATTCCCTGAACTGTGGTTCAAATGCATTGCCACTGATAGAAGTGAGCGACTTTCCATCTGTAAAAGTAGATTTACAGTGATACTGTGGTTCAAATGCATTGCCACTGATAGAAGTGAGCGACTTTCCATCTGTAAAAGTAGATTCATGCTTGTATCAGACAGCCACAGTATCAAGAATGGAGACTTTATTGATCCATAACACAGTCTCAGCGCTACAGATTAGGAAATCCAAAACTGTAGCATTTAGAGCTATCTATTACATGCATACATTCCTGTCCATTATTTTCTATTGTATAGCTCTTGAAAGTGTTGATAGCTTTATCGGGGACTATCAGACTCAGTCCAGAAATTTCCTGAGATTATAAAGCCTCCAGTGAGCATGCATAGCTTTGCTTCCTCTTGATGTTAAACCATACTGGGTTGGATCCTGTGGTACATTTCCACTAAGGGTAGGAGGGCCGATTTTTCCTGATTCCTCCATCCTGCTGCACAATAAAACTCTGCCCTTACACTGTTCATGGGGAGCAGAATTTCAGGGGGCATTTTGGACTACACCAGGAGCAGGAGGCATCTCCCTTATAATTTCCTTCAGTGGGGATTTATTGTGGGACCCAAGCCACAGATTTAAACAAGAGTAGTACTGGAGCCAACACAGAGACTGGATTCTGTTGTGGGCAAAATAGGTAAGATGCCTCATTGCACCCATTCTAAGGAACGTAGGTTGATTCATATGCTTTCAGACTGCACGTCTCAGTTAGAAGTATTTCACCTTGGGGTTTTACCTTCAATGGCTAGTAAGTCATGGAGCTTGTGATATTACCATGAATCTGCACTGGTAGCTTTTGTATCTTAGGGTGATAGTAGCATTTTTGTTCTCAGTCCACTGGACCACATGATTGTGAGGGTTTTCCTCTCCATTACAATACTGAGGAAAAAAAACAGAAATCTCGTATTTTGAAGATGTACAGTAATGGCAAAATTCCAAGTGCCCTTGAGGACTTGGTGGAAAGTCAGTGCCCTTCTGAAGTACATTTGTTTCTGCAACGCTGGCTTTAAAAAATTTCACACAGGTAAAATTGCTGAAAACATTAACTACACAGCTGTTGGGAGTTTTGTTTTAATATATTAAATAGGCTGAAAGCACCAATAAACAAGGTAATAATACGTAAGAAAAGCAACTTGCGCACAAGATGATGACTGAGCTAAAGGTGCTATCCTTTGTGGGAAATCAAATGGAACACTTCTGTTTCCCCTGAATAAAATACATTTCATGATTGAGTTTTTAAAGGCCAATTGTCTGTTTGATCAGATTTTATAGGCCTGTTTATCCTACGTGCTAGGGATGAGTGAATGTTCCCTTTTTAAAAAGCTATTTATATGGTTGTCCACAGTTTTTCTCTCTGCTTTTTGTTTTTCTAGATTCATTTGTATCACAAACACATTTTTGTTGTGTGGTTTGTACAGAGCGATTTATATAATGGAAGAGGAAGACGGGAGAGATTTCACCCCCCACCCCACTGCAGCCTCCAGACCCAAGAGGTTTTTATGCTTTGTGGGTTCCAGAAGCCTGGGAAGAAACTTCACAGTGGTCAACAAAGACTTCTGAACAGAGGGCAAATTCAGGAAGAGCTGCCGTCCTTGTGCAATCTTCGCCTTGGATCCAACCCAAGATATGTTGTTTATTCATATAAATGCGTAATGCTGATTTGCTGACAATATTGAAAAATGCACACATGTTATAGGGAAAATGGTTCAAGGAAACAAAATGACACAAAAATAAAGAATTATGTGTTCTATTTGCTCAGGGGAAAAGCCAAATGAAATGGGGATTGGGGGGTTGAAACAGCAAGGATGGGGAATTTTAAAGAGTCCCACTGTGTATTGTCTGTTCTTCCCCTGTGGTAAACTAATAATGGGTCGCATCTCTTTGTTTGCATGAGGAACTCGGTTGTTGTTTGCACTGGGGACAGGAAATTACCCAGCACAAAAAACATGGAGCTGCTGCCACTCTGCGGCTGCTCCCTCTAGTTTAAACTAGTAACATCTGCTAGTTTAAACTAGTAACATCTAGTTTAACACAATGTGTGATGTGATACATTGTCCATTTCCCAGCTTGCACCATGGATGCTGGTGGAGAAATGACAGCAACAGCAGAATCAAAATTCTTTCCCCAAATTCCATACTAAGAAACGATTAAATTTGTCAATTACATGAAGTCTGCAAACCATCATAATTCAGATATGTCTGCATCATGTATTCTCTTCCTGCTAATCACTGGGAAGGGCAAAGAGGTATTCATTTACATCATACCCCTGACCTAGACGATGGAAAAGCTTGGTCAGTCTCTCTGTCTGTCTCTGATTTCTGAGATCCCATCAGGCACTGCTCGCATATCTATGAGACAGTTTTTATAGCTTTGATGCCTAGAAATTTATGTTAAAACAAAACAAAACTAGAAAGCTGAAATCTGTTTCCTATTGCCAGGAATACACAAATTTTGCCTGACCTTAGTAGGCCCCCCAGACGTGTAGTCAGTACAATTCTACCCCTTACCTTGAGTGAGGGGAAAGTTGGGCCATAACTTTCATATCACACTGGGCTTTGGAGGGCAGTTGGAGTATGTCTGGAAAAACATGCATGTTATACTTATCTGCTGAGTAAATTTGTAGTATTTTGCTAAAATCATAGAACAGATATTAAAATGGGAAGTGAAAAGTAGACCTTTGCTGCTGAAACAAGGAAGCTAGCAAACCCATAGGACAGGATTCTAATAATGATGTTGACGTGGCTATTGTGTTTAATCAATTCAGTTTTCCTAGATAGTATTCTAGGATGACTTGAGTAGTTATAGACTACTTTTTTATATCACAATATAAAGAAGGAGGAAACTTTGGGAGGAATAACTAGCACCAAGTTTGAATGTTCTTGTGTATGACCTACATGACGCTGAATTCTCCAAGACTTTTCAGTGATCAAGCGTCAGCATCTGCTGTTTTGAAGACACATATCTATGGTGTCTCTGGGTACCAAAAGTCTTTTACACATTATGGTAGTTAGAAACATGGCAAATAATTTCCTCTTTTTAAATTAGTTAATAGCCACACTTATTTATTTTATATATACCTCGTTTTTATTTACAGAAATCAGAGTGGCATACTGAGGATATTTATGCAGGGCTGTTTCCCCGCGGTCACCCTGCCAACTGTTTCAGGGCTTGCTTTTGATCATGGATGCCTTTCCCATCAGAGGTCACCTTGCTCTCCCCACATTTTGCCTGTGTTTTCCAGATGCTGTTTTAGAATCCTGAAAATGTGGGCAAAATGCATTGAAATGTACAGAGAGCCAAGGCGACCTCTGAAGGCTGGGAAAGGCATGCACAATCAAAAGCAAGCCCCGAAGCAGTCGGTGGGGGTCATCGTGAGGCTAAATGACCATAGGAAGCCTATGCTATCTCAAACAGAAGTGGAACTTTTTAGTTTCTGCAAATTTACTGTATCATATACCATTGAACCATAACCTACAATGATTTATGGAATTGCAGAGAACTGTAAAAGATCACAAATGGAGAAACTCTCAGGAGACAATTTTGAAAGAGATTTTTATAGGCACTGTGCTAAAATTTGTATAAATCTTATTATTTTGACTTTTCAAATATATGAATGTAACAACTCACATAGTAATTCCTAATCACAGACTTTCAAAGCAAGAAATAGCAGCCTCTAGAAGTCTACCCTGGAAGTGCCAAGATCCAGCAGATGGAGAGCTGGTCTTGATCATTTTTCATATGCTAAGAAGTACCAAACCATTCTCTGATCTTATTTTAGGATTCTGATGAGTACATCAAGTCAAACTTTTATTAGCAAAGTTGAAATTCATGTTGAATGAAAATATTGTTTTTTAAAACCATACATATACATAGGCATGATACAAACAGCAACTACAATACAAACACATTTATCTAGACCTTAATAAATTTCCACTAACATTGATTTCAAAAAGTAACAGTATGAACATAAAACTTATGTCTCCATCTTTTCTCATTTAATAACATTTTTTTCCCTTTAAAAGTCTATGCTTTGGCTCGGACCCATACTGTGCAAAAGCAAAATAAAATAAAATTACTAATTTGGAGACTTCATGTGATTGGGATGTGTTGACCTATAAACATGTGATATTTAAGACTCTGAATATCCAATTTAGATTTTAAAGATTATTCATATTCTGAAACAAAGAAAGTTGCATGGTCTAATTTTCAAAAAATTAGACTTTTTTGCTAGGCCAGAAAAAAAAATGTAACCCAAAAATGGTTCATCAATATCATGCATTTTATACAATCTCCCAGGAACTTGGGACAATAACACATGAAAAAAGAGTTGGAAAACAAATTGTGTGTTGAAAAATCCTTAAAATATTCATTATACTATATCATTATATTTATTTTATTGGAACTGCTCTTGCCCAAATGCTTCCAGTACAACCCTTATAAACATAAAGGAACATCAGAAAGTTGAAGTTACATCTCATTATCCAGTGAGGGATGGTAATCATGCTGTATTGTGGCTCATCCCAAAACACTTTAAGTGCAGTCAAATCTCATTTTGGATTCTTAAGGCCAATTTCCTGTTTCTGTTGATGTGGGACTGGATCTAAATATCCACTCGGGCAAAGATTGCCAACCTACTCTGATTTTCTCTCCCCACCAGCAGTCACTTCCAACCCCAGGAAAGCAAATTATTGTGTTCATGGGAACTTCATGGACTAGTAGCTGTCTAGGTTGGTGGGCTGCAGTGGGGAGGGGAAAGGGGGGTGAAATTGCTCCTTCCTCCATGCAGATCCAGTAAGGTTGATTTTTGCCCCCTTCCCACTCCATACTGCTGGCCTATGGGACTATCGGTACATACATGTCCTGTAGCCCTAAGTATAAACTTGCCTGGGGTTAGACGTTTGATGGGAGGGGAAAGCAGGGAAGGTCCATGACCAGCAGCAACTTCCATTGACAGATTGCTGGATCCAATCCATGAAATTGTTTTTGCAAGGTGAATTTTGCATGGTGAATCTGTTGTCTAAATGCATTGCCGTATGGTGAGTGCTGATGATAAGACATCAGGGCAAACAATAGTTTACATTTCCACTTCTGCTGATTGACAGACCCCTCAGACATCATCAGTACTTGAAAATCAGTGGTGGCATATTTGCTGTGCCCTCAAAATAAAGTGAAATTTGGTCCACAGCAGTAGATATCCTAGAAAACTGCATGCAGCAACAGGCTGCTTGGGTAAAGGCATCCTCTGTTTCCTGCTGAACAGATTTTGAATAATCTGGTGCTGTCTTCAAATTCAGCCATTTCTCCACTGATTCCAGAGCATTTACAATTGTTAATTAGCACTGAATGCCATGCAAACCTCTGGGAAACAATGGCAGTAGCTTGCAGGTAGACTCCCAGCTCCCAGTGCTGAGTGCCACCACATATAGATGGAGACCTGGGACCATTGCTGCTGGGTGTTCCAAGACAGCAGCAGAGACAAGAGAACTGCTACTTCAGTATTGTATAAGTGCACGTTTGTTGAACAAGTGGCACGCTTGCTGTATAATTGTGTGCCTGCGTAGTGCTGAACTAGTAGTCTCCATGCATCTCAGGATACTCCAACACAATGAAATTCCATGGTAAGAGATGGAAACCTACCAGTGAACTGAAGAGCAGGTTGCCCCTCCCTACAATCATAGAATCATAGAGTTGGAAGGGACCACCAGGGTCATCTAGTCCAACCCCCTGCACAATGCAGGAAATTAACAACTACCTCCCCCCCCCACATCCCCAGTGACCCCAACCCTCCCCCCGCCATGCAGGATCCCACAATCAAAGCACTCCCGACAGATGGCCATCTAGCCTCTGCTTAAAGACCTCCAAAGACGGGGACTCCACCACCCTCTGAGGCAGCGCATTCCACCGTCGAACAGCCCTCACCGTCAGAAAGTTCTTCCTAATGTTTAGGTGGAATTGCTTTTCTATTAGTTTAAATCATTACTCCGTGTCCTAGTCTCTGGAGCAACAGAGAACAAGCTAGTTCCCTTTGCTTCTTACCTTTTTACCAGCTGATAATCTATAAAGGACCTGCCTTTTTACCTCATGGTTGCCATTTTTAAGACCCTTTGGTAAGATGCCCTTTACTATTAATTCAATGCCTCAAAACTATTCCCAAGTACAGTATCAGACATTAGTGTGAACTGAGCTAAGATGGACAGAGTCAGCAGTGATTAGAAGTGGTATCTATGGTTGTAGCCGTGTTTCCAGCTGCCATCATCACAAGACTCACTGCTTGCTCCTTCCAGCTGTACCTGAATACAGATGTTCACTTTGACATTTCTCCATGCAATTACATAACCACAGGATAACAGGATACGGCCTGGCCAGAAGTGTTTTGAAAATCACGTGGTACAATATCCATTGGATCAGGTTAAAAATATTGGTTTGGATCCAGCCAGCTTTTAAGCTGGTGAAAAAGGAATAAGAGGTCCCTTTGACCACCCAAAATGCTATGCTGGGGATCATGGGCAAGCCATGTGGAATGATGGAAGCTGTGGTAAGGAGTGGAATTGGACAGGAAGGAGGTAAAAAGCTGGCTGGATCCAGCCCATGAGCTCTTTACTATAGTTCTCAACCTCCCCTGCCAACCCTAATGATATCAAAGCAGATAACCAGGTTTGAATAAAAGTAAAATAAGGTCATAATATAAATAGTATTGCTTGCTTTCTACATCAAGATCTCTTTCAATAGAATGTCACTACTTCCTTTGGAAGGAATGTTCAGAAACATTGTGTTAAAAAGTGTTTAGAAAATATTATGGGAGGGGTAATGATGACTAATCTATTTTTAAAAATTTCACACTTTTACAATATATTCAATTAATACACACTTTAAAAGTGAACACAATATTTTTTTCATCGTATATCTCTTTTTGGCATGTTGTAAGGTGTATTTTTTAGCATTTGAGGTATAGCAGAACAGTCACAACACGATTTACATTTTTCTTAAAGTTAACTGTAATAATAGATAATAATAGCACTTGAATGAAAACTCGGCAGTGAAAGAGATATACTAGAAGTGCTATAAACATTTTCAAGACATACAAACTGCCATTTTGATATATCTCAATGGGTAGCCATGCTAGTCTGTCTGTAGCAGCAGAAAAGAGCCAGTAGCACCTAAAAGACAAACACAATTGAAACTATGTTTGTCTTTAAGGTGCTGCTGGACCCTTGCTCTTTTCTAATGCTACTATTTTGCATGTGTTAGTCAACCTAATGTCTTCAAACCTCTTCTTCCCTAGTTGTAGCTGTAGACTTTTAAAAGTACCTTTTCAAGAAAAAGGAGTCTGATTTAGGTATATAGTACTTTTCTTCTGGACATGAGTAGGTGTGTCTATATGGGAAGTGTCAGATAACAAAACCCCAAATAATCAAAGGTTTCCTTGATGGAAACCTGACAGAGAAGCCCTCACATTGTAAAACTGTTTTTGGGAAGCACCATGCCAGACTGTAGCAGGAAGGCTGCATTTTTCAATATTCCCCGTAGGAATTTCTAGGTTTTTTAAGAAAATGTGCAGATAAATTAACTTTATAGATAGATGATAGATAGATCATGCATTCCTGCAAGTTGAATTGGTACTGATCACACTGTGTCGCAACTTGCTTTTCTAGACTTATACCATATTTGGACATAACGGGTCTTAGACACAAGCAGATTTCTTGAAAATATATATTGTGGATTAGGAAGCAGGACAACACAGATCCACAGCATGACTTAAAGCAGACTGATCTCCTAGGAAATCCGTTAAAATATCTGTTTGCCCTATAGACAGATGGGGGTAGCTGGCATCAGGCCTTGAGGCCTTACAATTAGTATGTTGCAAAATCTGGTGTGGAAGGGATCCAAGAAAACACATGTCTTCCCTAGCAAGTTTTTGAGCTTCCTTGGGAAGGTCAACTTCACGATTTAAGAATTTGTGGATTAGGACTGTGCTTAGGGTTGCCATCCTCCAGGTACTAGCTGGAGATCTCCTGCTATTACAACTGATCTTCAGCCGATAGAGATCAGTTCACCTGGAGAAAATGGCCGCTTTGGCAATTGGATTCTATGGCATTGAAGTCCCTCCCCTCCCCAAACCCTGCCCTCTTCAGGCTCCACCCCAAAAACCTCCCGCCGATGGCGGAGAAGGACCTGGCAACCCTAACTGTGCCAGTTCTGAGATCATACATTGTGTACATGGATGCTCCTTATCGGCTCTAGAGGAGGCGCATAACACTACGGGTCCAAATGCATCTCCAAACTAACAGCTTGCCTCTATGGTAACATGGCAACAAACTGCTGCACTTGCCAATTGTTGTATCTGGTTCAACTACTGCTGCTGTCCTGGATACCATACATTGGGGAAAAGGAATTCCTTTCCTGTATGCTAGGTTTTCAACTGATAAATAAGAGCATGTTGCAGAGCTAATTTTCTAGAAGAAGCTGGGAGTTTCTGTCTCCTTTCGGTAGTACTAATATAGGAAGACAAGAGTAACGTTTCCACATCAAATGAGCAAATCTGTATTTCATGTTTCATAATTGTTGCCAGGCAAATGTGAAGATCCAGCATTTCAGATAAGGCTCGGCATATTTGACCTTGCTAGATCAATGCACGTGAATCTCCTTCAAAATCTGAATTTTCTTTATTGCAGGAGGTTACAGTCTTGATGCCTGGAGGCCCCTACCCAGAGATTCTCACACACATTGTTGAATGGGAGCCAGTGTGGTATAGTGATTAAGAGTGGTGGTTTGGAGCAGTGGACTCTGATCTGGAGAACCGGGTTTGATTCCCCACCCCTCCACATGAGCAGCGGAGGCTAATCTGGTGAACTAGATTGGTTTCCCTACTCCTTCACACGAAGCCAGCTGGGTGACCTTGGGCAAGTTACAGTTCTGGTAGAGCTCTCTCAGCCCCACCAGCTCACAGGGTGTCTGTTGTGGGGAGGGGAAGGTGATTGTAAGCCAGTTTGAGTCTCCCTTAAGTGGTAGAGAAAGCCGGCATATAAAAACCAACTCTTCTAATAATAATAATAAATATGCAGAAAGGATTTATTAGACAAGGATACACATCCTCCAACAAGTCTAAAGTTCTTTGCAATGCTAGTAGCAAGTACATTGGCTGGACCTTTCTACAGTGTAGGGAAACTGCGGAGAGGGGAAACCGTGATGCAGATTTGCAAGGTGGGACCAATTTCACAGCCCATCCTTATTGAAGAGGCTCTGTCAATAGTATAAACATTGCAAAGACCTTAGGATATATGGATAATGATAAGGTCCCTAAATAGCTTCTCCTTAATAAACCCTGTCTGGAAATGTTCTCCTTGAACAAACTGGGAGGCCAGCGAAGTCACCACTGAAGCTTGAAAGCCCTGGCCAAAATGAATGGGATGAGCGAAGGATCAGCGCTTGGTGAACTGACTCCATAATCACCTTACAAGAGATTGTATTGTAATGTAATATTGGTGCGTGGTTAGAATATACACATGTTCCAAATGTAGTGGTGTGGATCATAAAAAGCCTAACAGGTAACCTAAAAGAAGGCTAAGTAACAAACTAAAGACATGTGTGCGTAGAATGCAAAGATAAGTCATGCCTGGAGTAATTTATCATGCAATAGCTTCCACTATAATTGTAATGAACATAACCACCTTTGTGCATCACTCACAGAAATAGTTTTAGTTCTGGGCAACCGTTGCTTTACATGCCCAAAGAAATAATGTTGATACATATATACCCTGTTCAATAATGATGCTTGCTTTGATTCAATAGAACATACTTTGAGACTTAAATTAATTTGAAAAAAAAATATATTCATGGCTAGGGATTTGGAAGAAAGGGTTTTAAAAATAAAACAGGAACAAGAAGGGCGAGATTCAACCCGGCAGAAATATCTCAACGTGTTTGGTATGAATAACGAGCCTTATTCAGATACACTCATCTTGACATGAGCAACTCAGTTGCGGCCAGCCAGCGTACCCTCTACTACGTTTGTGTGTTGCTGAAAAATACAACTGACGCAGCTTGCTCTGATTGTATCAATATAAACATAATATGTACAAGAATTCACACACACACACAAAAAGGTACGCAGGCATACAAATATACAAATAGGGATGCCAATAAACCCAGCTTGCTTATAAAAGACAGCTTTTACGGAGGTGGTAACAGAATGCCTTAGGGAGAGAAACCTATCTCTACTTGGACTGGCACCCAAGGATTTTGGATGGAACTGATGTTTTCTACAATCCAAAGTTATTGCAGCCGATTGAATGAAGAAAGAGTGCCAGCTAGTGGGCAAAAGAGAGAAGAGTTTCTGTAAATGGAAAGCATCTTGCTGGCAGACACACCAGTCTGCACTTCTAAGCCCCAGCCAGCCATCAGCACATAATGCGAACTCTAAACTTGATTGGGCAGTTCCTTTATGACATTTAAGTACACATCGTATGGAATGCCTTTTTCTGTTAGCTTTACAGTACAGCATGTTTTCTGAATTAACTGTTGTTGCTTTATCTGGCTGAAATCTGAACCGTATAATACTTCATTTATGACTAGGGTTGCCAGCCTCCAGGCTGTATTGTAGCCTCCAGGTACTAGCTGGAGATCTCCTGCTGTTACAACTATCCAGCCTATAGAGATCAGTTCACCTGGAGAAAATGGCCGCTTTGGCAATTGAACTCTATAGCATTGAAGTCCCTCCCCTCCCATAACCCCGCTCTCCTCAGGCTCGCCCCCAAAATCTCCAGGTATTTCCCAACCTGGAGCTGACAACCCTATTGATGACATATCCGGCAATGGGGTTTGAAGTCCATATGGAGAGGAACAGAGTTACTGGAAAGACAACGTTCTACTTTAAGGCCCAATACTATTTGCCAAGTAAGTGCTGAGTATGTCGAATGCACTGTGCTGCTGCTGGTGTCCCTGATGTAAGAGGCTACACTGGCAACTCCAGGGTAAATGTTGCTACGCCATCTGTTACCATCACTGGTGGTGGTGGTGTACTGGCTTAGAACACATCTGACTGACAAAACTGAATAGCAAAGAGGATGTGGCAGAGGAAAGACCGGCAATGATTCACTAACAGAGACCACCCAAAGGGCCACAGCCTTTTCAGCCATGTCAGCATGATACTACACATCCAATATTTGGCAGTAACTTTTTTTTGTATTTGGATTACGACTGATAAAGAGCACAGCAGGACAGACTTGTCCTACTTCCCAAGCCAAAGATACCACAGCAACTGTTTTATTATAAGCTGTTTGATGTGTTGTTACAGCTACACACACCTACAGGACTGGGTCGACAGAAACAGGGAGGGTAGCTGGTCCCTATATACATATATAACACTGAAGTAGCTCTGGTTTTGGTCAGACTGAGTGAGGCCTGTTTTACAAACTGTAGCTATGTGTCCCGTTTGAATGAAATGAAAATGCCCGCGTCATCAGGAGAAAGAGTTAAAAAAAAAAATTGAAGTCAGACGCCTACTTCTTTATAGGCTGAATGACGAGATATTGAATTTTCTGGAGCCTGTTTCTGCCTTGGATGATATTTGATGGCTAGCAAAGATAAATATGGTGACTGAGAAATGAATCATTCATGCAAATATTTTATGCATGGAGAGGAAAGGTTGCTGTAGAACTCCCGATGCTTTCGACCGAAGCTTTTTCCTTACATCCGGTGTAAGCGCCAATGAAGGAACCATCTTCGTTGAACATTCTGTGGTCTCCTTCTCCGTACTCTACCAAGCTATCAGCGCTCTCGGCCGTCTTAATGTCCGTGTCAAGAGACCGCAGGCTTCCCTTGAGCGGCTTCTCGTCGCTGTCGCTAAAACAGTGGAGAAGACGTTATGAGAAGCAGAGCAAATATGTATTTGAACACACAATCAGGTCAGGATAAAAACTGCTGGGATACTGTTTGGGAGGAAGCATTCACACAACAGGCTAAGCACAGCGTGATATTGAGGAACAACCAAATTTTATTAAAATCGAGTTCCAGTTCTCTCGATTCAGTTTACATTCAGCTAAATTTTTTTAATGTGATGGAATATTTTTCCCCATCAAGTCACAGCAACCCCGGGTGGGATTTTCAAGGCAAGAGACCTTCAGAGGTGCCTGCCTCTGTGTCATGAGCCTGGTATTCCTTGATGGACTTCCACTCAAATACTGACCAGGGACAACCCTGGAATGATGAAAATACATGATTTTTTACTGGAAATCATTATCAAATTTGGTGGCTGTGAAGGCTGACAACTGAGAAGTGCCCAGTAATCTTGTATGGAAAGTCATAAAATGAACATTGTCACCCCAGTTATGAGGCTATAGCTTTATTATTAATTATTCAAAATCAAGCATCAATGCTAAAGAGGAAAAGTAGGAGAAGATATAAACAAAATATGGGCAGAAATTCTGGGCCAATATTACTGATTTAAAATCAAAATAAATTTTAAGGCTATTGACAGATAAGCTCCAAATCACAGTCCCTTTCTGTTTCTGGATGAAGAAGTGCTCTATGCAACTCTGTTGTCTTACAGTTTGAATCACTTTTTCATCCTATTGCTTTAATCCCAAGTTAGTTAGAAGTGCACATATACACTTGGATCCACCTTGTTAAATTGTGGAACTCCCTGCCCCAGGATGTGGTGATGGCTAGTCAAAATGAATACTAGTCACGATGCATACCTATTCTCTCTAGTATCAGAGGAGTATTATATTAGATGCATTGGAACACAGGCAGGATAATGCTGCTGCAGTTGTCTTGTTTGTGGGCTTCCTAGAGGCACCTGGCTGGCCACTGTGTGAACAGACTGCTGGATTTGATGGGTCTGATCCAGCATGGCCTTTCTTATGTTTGTTCCTCTTGCACCCTTCCTCATCCATTGTGGAGGCAGTCTTCTGATATGTAGTGTGTTCCTCTCTTGCTAAGCACAGCTCAGTGCCTTGAGACAGATTGATCTTGTGGGAATGGACGTGCTTAGCACCAATAGTATGTGTGCTCCTCAGCTGAAGACTGCCTCCATAATGGATGATGGGACTGGGACCAGAAAAAAGGGGTAGGATTCAAGTTACAGCTTTTGCAACAACAAAACCTTCCTCAAAACCATACCCTATATCTATATGTACTCCCCCATGGGGAAAATACACACACAAGGGCACAAACAAAAGAAGGATGGAAAGGAAGAGGTTTTTTTTTAAAAAGGGCAAGTCAAAAAACCTAAGGTAACACATTATATTGCACAGATGAAAACAAGAACCTAGGAAAAGAATTAATGATCCAATCTAAGAGAGTGACAACAACTCTCAAGAGTAGAGGAGTTGGCAAAGTAACACGAAGAAGGTATGCAGAAGTGTAAAAGAGGAAAATCATTTGATATAAAAGCTTACTTTGCCATTTCCAATCTTTACTGAGCACACGTCTGAGAGTGTGAAATCTGCATATAAATTCAAACCCAGCAACTTCACCTTGGATCTCCCTTTGATTTTTTCTTCTTCTTTTTTTGTAGATGTAAGGCAATCTTTAATTCAGTTATAGAATTCCAGGGAGACTGAAATGTCCCCCTACTGGTTTCTGAGGCTACAGAGTCCATCTAGGGCTAAACCGAGAACTGAGCCTCAGTATCAGATCTGTTCGCTATGAAGAGACACTACTTTAATACATAAAACGGCAACCAATTTCAGTTGGTATAATTATATAGGATTTTTAGGCAAAATGTTCCTGAGGTGTTTGGAACTCAGATGAGTTCTTCTTCTCGGGAAATGCTTTTCAAGAGCATGCTCTGTGAACTTGTCATACCTAACAAGGTAGCCCAATATTTTTGGTGGACCAGAAATAACAAATCATAACATATTCTCACACAGCCTTTCACAGAACTCTGTGAGGTCCAAATAGTATTAGAGACATAGGAACACGATACATCTTGTCTATTACATTTTCACCAGCTCCAGTTTTCAACAGAGAACCAATGTGATATAGTGGTTAGAGCGCTGAACTAGGAACCAAGAGACCTGGATTCAGTTCCCTTCTAGACCATAATGTTCATTGTATGTCCTGAGGCCAGCCACTCTCTCTCAAATTAATCGTGTTATTGTGAGAGTTAAATCAAGGAGTGGAAAGCCATCTTTGCCACTACTACTACAAGGAGGAAGGGTGGGATAACAGTGTAATAGATGAAGGCTTGAAATAGCATGTTAGGGGTATTGTGGGTTGCAGCACGAAAGAGGATGCAGTGAAGTCCTGCTCCGCTAACAGGAATTCTTTCTGTCAGGAAATCACCACTGAATACAAGCCAGCCTTTCCAATTTTATTCCTGAACAAATTGAAGAATACTGACACAAGCCCAGTTGTAATGTAATTAATATAGTCAGTTGTTAGGTGCCTAACTACCAGGCAAAAAACAAACTGGGCAGATAACAACAGGACGCAACAGCATCTATTCTTTTTTTAAACTTTATTTTGGAATTTATGTCAAAATAAGGGATCTGTGAATCGTACAATTTTCTGAGGAACATAAAGAAGGACACTATAGCGTATGGCTTAATCGGCTTACAGTAAAAGCTTCACCCTGCTGAGTAAAGAAAGGGGGTCAACAGAAGGTAAGGACAGTTCATGCAAGCAGGAGGATAAATTGGTAGACTGGATTCAAGCATATGTACATCTATCCTGACATAGAAACCAAGGAAAGGGAAGGTGATAGTGGCTTGGGAAGTAAACATCAAATCAATAGATACTCCACCTGAGAACTATAAGATACTAGCCACATAAATTTCTTACCTTTCTAATTATCTGTCCCATTAGAAAGCAATGAAAATTAAATATAAATGAAAGTATGTAGAAAACACTCATGCAGTTTGTTTATTATGTAGGACACCAGTTGGGTACAGAAGAAACTTTCTTGCTACTTTTTAGTACACTCCAATACACTTTCTACTTTTAGATTCAAGTCCAGTAGTACCTTAAAGACCAATGCGGTTTTCAGGATATAAGCTTTCCAGAGTCAACAATCTCTTCGTCAGGTCTCTTCTGACACCTGCTGTCTGAGATCATGGAACTGAAGAGCTCTAGGGATTGAACCTGGGATCTTCTGAAAACAAACCATGTACTTTACCAAAGGCCCTCTCAAAACAGGGAGGTAAACTGCCTGGTAAGAATGGTTTCTAGCACTTGCATTGATGACTAGGGGTGTGCACCAATTTTTTCCAGTATTTTTTGGATTTGGGTATAATAGAAAATCTGAAAAAAATTGAATCCCATACTGATATGGGCTTTCCCCCTGGCTTTTTTTTGAATATCCCAAAACTTGTAGGTCTATTAAACCCTATGGGGAAACATTGTGGGGCTCTGGTAGGGTAGGATTTTGAGGTAGAGCTACCAAGAACCCCCAAGATTGGTAAAGTTTGGGTTAGGGGGTCCAATTTTATGGGCCCCCAAATTTTCCTCCATTGTTTCCAATGGAGGACAGTTGGGGGGACCCTCTTTGGGGGACCATAAAATTGGACCCCCCTGACACAATCTTCACCAAACTTGGGGGTTCTTGTAAGAAGAGTCACTTGCAGCTATGATGCAAATTTGGTGGCTCTACCTCAAAAACTGCTCACTCGGAGCTCTGCAAAGACAATAGACCTGAAAAATCTAGAAAAAATCCCCAAAAGTCAGCTTTTTCGACTTTGCCTTTTTGGTTCCATTAAAATGGTGCCTCTTTTTTCAGCTGAAAAAAAGCAAAAAAAAAGCAGAAACAGCTTTTTTCTACCTTTTTCCAGTTTGGCTTATTTGAATACACACACTGATTGGTGACTGCCCAGCTTCTGCATGGACACTTGATTCTGAAATAGTTCTGCCACCTGCTACACCCACAAGCATCCAGAAGCAACTGTTTGAAGTTTGAGGTTTCTGGGATTGGGTCAATTTTTCAGGTTTTTCCCCCCTGATCGTTTGTAGTTTATTATGCTTCTTTAAATGTTTGGGAGAGAAGAGGTGAGGAATCTCAGATTCTAAGATGCCTTGGTTCTTCTTTGGAGGGGAAAGGAAGGGCACTGGTATTTTAGAGCATAATCAATACAGTTTTAATAAATAAATATGTGGACACGTCAGTATTTTAAGAGTACCATATGTTGTCATATAATCCTATGTCATCAAGCAATCCCATTAAGTTTGGCTTCAAAATGGGGGAAAAACCCAGCCTTTCTTACAATGCCTTTATTTAAAACCTTCAAATTGTTCAGAAGAAAAACAGAATACACTAACCTATATTCTCCAAATATTTCATCTTTTATGGATTGACCTTCAGGATCTGGGTGCAAATCTTCTTTTTCTTTCACTGTACATGACACACACACACAAAAATTAAAGCCTTCTCTTTATAACCATCAGTGTTTTCCCCATTTATTTATTTATTTGGTTTTGGTAGGCACTGCAGGACAACTGAAATAATCACTGGGATGAATCATTAATTAATGTGGCCATATATGTGGATATCGGCATCTGGAGACTGGATCCATGAACACATGATCTTTTTACAAGCCTAAGAAAAGCCCCAGATTTGCAGAAACATCTTAAATCTAAAACAAACGATAAACAAAACACTGAGGGGGTTAACCCCCCACAATAATAGAATCAGCAGTCATAGCTTTAAGAAACAATGGCCGTCTCTGGCTGTTGATACGCAACTACATTAATATTGCCAGCTTTTAATCCTTGGAATCTTTCAGGGGGGATGGGCAAGGTGGATTCCAGGCAGTTTGGGCCTTTGAAAGAAGATTAATCAGGGGCAGGCCCATTGGCAACCACTGGTCAACTTGCTACTACACAATTTGCATGACTCACCTAGGACTGGTTGCGTGCTATTGTTTATCAGCAGCCATCCCATGAAAGCCAGTCTGGTGTAGAGGTTAGAGTTTCAGACTAGGATCTAGGAGACCTAGGTTCAAATCACTATGCTGCTGTAGAAGCTCAATGGGTGATCTTGGGCCAGTTACACATTCTCACAGAGCTAAATATTGGAAGTAGACATTACATTGATTGGTTGGTGGGTGGGAAGAAGAGAAGGAAGCATGGAAAGGTGAGGATATGGGGGTTGCCAGAAGGAGGGAAAGAGGAAATAGTGTGAGGAGGGGGATACAGGGGGAAATGAGGCACCCTACACAAGTCCTTGTGGGTTCCCCACCATGCAATTAGGCTCAGTGCAACTATCAGAACTGCGCAGCTCAGCCAGATTTTTCCCAGGGAGTGGCTACCAGGGGTACTGAAGGAGAGAACGCTGAAGACTGGAGGGGGGCAGACAAAGGTACGTTGGCTGTTAGGTGGGAAAGAGAAGGTGGTAGGAAAAGGAGAAAGTCTATGGGGGCTTTCAAATGAAGGGAAAGAGGAATTAGTGGGGGAGGGGAATGACATGCACCCTGCAAGTTCTTGTGGGTCATCCACTTGTATTTCATACTACTCTGTAGGATGCATTCAAGAGTTGCATAGCTATTCTAGTTGACTTATTCCCAAAGATGGTAGTCATTCATTTATAGCAAAAAGCTTTCCATATATACACTGAAAAATTGTCAGTATGGGTACTTTTGGAAGCAGATTTCTTTCCTGTTCTATTCAGGCTAAATTTGGAACTCCTTTATAGCTTAAAGATGGTTCAAGTATAATGAAGGCTTGGGGGCACCTCTCAAGGGCTCTGCTCTATACATTCCTTAATGGCTCTTTCCTATCCAACAGCCTAATCATAAGTTTCTACTTTAGATTTGGCTTAAACCAGTTAGCTATGTAATTTCCCAAAGGCCACTTGCTACAAATGTCCCAAGAACAGAACTCATTGCTGTGTTTCACCTTATATACTTCATTGGCAGCTGTGCCATTTACAGCTCAACCTTTCCATGTAACTCTGAAATTGTGAATGCCATTTTTATTGGAAAAAGGGATTTACTTCCATGCCTATTAAAGCAAAAATTGAAGCTCTTCTGCTCCAAATTAGCATTATTATAAAACACAAATTTGGAGGCCCTGATAAGGTACAAACGAAATTGATGCTCTGCATGGAGTGAATTGCAACAGCAATCAATGAAGCAGGCTTCTTTCTGTCTAAGTGGGGTGTGAAACCTGGATCTAATGATAATAATTAAATGGGAACTTGTGCCATGCTGAGAAAAGAGGGCAAAATAGAACATAGCCAGTGTGATGTAGTGGTTAAGAGCGGTGGACTCTAATCTGGAGAACCGGGTGGGATTCCCCACTCCTCCACATGAGCGGTGGACTCTAATCTGGTGAACTGGGTTGGTTTCCCCACTCCTACACATGAAGCCAGCTGGGTGACCTTGGGTTAGTCACAGTTCTCTTAAGAGCTCTCTCAGCCCCACCTACCTCATGGGATGTCTGTTGAGGGGAGGGGGAGGGAAGGCGATTGTAAGCCAGTTTGATTCTTCTTTATGTGGTAGAGAAAGTTGGCATGTAAAAACCAACTCTTCTTTGTCTTTTCAAGTAGTGCCAATGGAAGCTGTTGCACCGCCACAGGGATCACGCTCAGCAACTCACAAAAACATGATATGTTTAGGTTCCTTGTGGTGGAGCATAGCATGGATCCTAAAACTCAGTCATGTGAACTACTGTGTCAGCATAGCAGATGAATGACAAGATCAAACTGGAGAATGATGTTTACCGTATATACTCGGGTATAAGCCGACCCGAGTATAAGCCGACCCCCCCAAACTTGAGGCCAGAAAAGGGAATTTCTTATTGACCCGTGTATAAGCCGAGGGTCAATAAGAAATTCCCTTTTCTGGTAAAGCTGCGCTCTAAAATGGCGGCCGCCATTTTAGAGCGCAGGGAAGATCTTGCCCCTGCCCCAGGTCGCCCTCCCGCCGGCCTCCCGGGACCTCCCAACCCACCCCAACCCACCCCGACCCCAATGCCATTCAAGGGGGGAGGGGGAAGAGCCCCTGAACCCCCTACTCACCAGGAGAGTCAGCGGCGGCGGCAGCGGCGCAGCCTTCCCGGCCCTGCAGGAGGCCGCTGCCGGCCGGAGGAACACTCGCGGGCCCGGCGGCGGGGGGGGCGGCGGCGGCGAGGCCTGCCTGCTCCCAGGCAGGCCCCGCTGGCCGCTCCCAGGCCGCAGGAAGGCGAGCGGGGAGGCGGCGGGGGCGGCGGCGAGGCCTGCCTGGGAGCAGGCAGGCCCCGCTGGCCACTCCCAGGCGAGCGGGCCGGCGGAGGGGGGGGGGCGGCGGGGGCGGCGGGGGGGGGGCAGCAGCGAGGCCTGCCTGCTCCCAGGCAGGCCCCGCTGGCCGCTCCCAGGCCGCAGGAAGGCGAGCGGGGAGGCGGCGGCGAGGCCTGCCTGGGAGCAGGCAGGCCCCGCTGGCCGCTCCCAGGCGAGCGGGCCGGCGGTGGGGGGGGGGCGGCGGGGGCGGCGGGGGGGGCGGCGGCGAGGCCTGCCTGCTCCCAGGCAGGCCCCGCTGGCCGCTCCCAGGCCGCAGGAAGGCGAGCGGGGAGGCGGCGGCGAGGCCTGCCTGGGAGCAGGCAGGCCCCGCTGGCCGCTCCCAGGCCGCAGGAAGGCGAGCGGGGAGGCGGCGGCGAGGCCTGCCTGGGAGCAGGCAGGCCCCGCTGGCCGCTCCCAGGCGAGCGGGCCGGCGGTGGGGGGGGGGGGCGGCGGGGGCGGCGGGGGGGGCGGCGGCGAGGCCTGCCTGCTCCCAGGCAGGCCCCGCTGGCCGCTCCCAGGCCGCAGGAAGGCGAGCGGGGAGGCGGCGGCGAGGCCTGCCTGGGAGCAGGCAGGCCCCGCTGGCCGCTCCCAGGCCGCAGGAAGGCGAGCGGGGAGGCGGCGGGGGCGGCGGCGAGGCCTGCCTGGGAGCAGGCAGGCCCCGCTGGCCACTCCCAGGCGAGCGGGCCGGCGGAGGGGGGGGGCGGCGGGGGCGGCGGGGGGGGGGGCAGCAGCGAGGCCTGCCTGCTCCCAGGCAGGCCCCGCTGGCCGCTCCCAGGCCGCAGGAAGGCGAGCGGGGAGGCGGCGGCGAGGCCTGCCTGGGAGCAGGCAGGCCCCGCTGGCCGCTCCCAGGCGAGCGGGCCGGCGGTGGGGGGGGGGGCGGCGGGGGGCGGCGGGGGGGGCGGCGGCGAGGCCTGCCTGCTCCCAGGCAGGCCCCGCTGGCCGCTCCCAGGCCGCAGGAAGGCGAGCGGGGAGGCGGCGGCGAGGCCTGCCTGGGAGCAGGCAGGCCCCGCTGGCCGCTCCCAGGCCGCAGGAAGGCGAGCGGGGAGGCGGCGGCGAGGCCTGCCTGGGAGCAGGCAGGCCCCGCTGGCCGCTCCCAGGCGAGCGGGCCGGCGGTGGGGGGGGGGGGCGGCGGGGGGCGGCGGGGGGGGCGGCGGCGAGGCCTGCCTGCTCCCAGGCAGGCCCCGCTGGCCGCTCCCAGGCCGCAGGAAGGCGAGCGGGGAGGCGGCGGCGAGGCCTGCCTGGGAGCAGGCAGGCCCCGCTGGCCGCTCCCAGGCCGCAGGAAGGCGAGCGGGGAGGCGGCGGCGAGGCCTGCCTGGGAGCAGGCAGGCCCCGCTGGCCGCTCCCAGGCGAGCGGGCCGGCGGTGGGGGGGGGGGCGGCGGGGGCGGCGGGGGGGGCGGCGGCGAGGCCTGCCTGCTCCCAGGCAGGCCCCGCTGGCCGCTCCCAGGCCGCAGGAAGGCGAGCGGGGAGGCGGCGGCGAGGCCTGCCTGGGAGCAGGCAGGCCCCGCTGGCCGCTCCCAGGCGAGCGGGCCGGCGGTGGGGGGGGGGGGGCGGCGGGGGCGGCGGGGGGGGCGGCGGCGAGGCCTGCCTGCTCCCAGGCAGGCCCCGCTGGCCGCTCCCAGGCCGCAGGAAGGCGAGCGGGGAGGCGGCGGCGAGGCCTGCCTGGGAGCAGGCAGGCCCCGCTGGCCGCTCCCAGGCGAGCGGGCCGGCGGTGGGGGGGGGGCGGCGGGGGCGGCGGGGGGGGCGGCGGCGAGGCCTGCCTGCTCCCAGGCAGGCCCCGCTGGCCGCTCCCAGGCCGCAGGAAGGCGAGCGGGGAGGTGGCGGGGGCGGCGGCGAGGCCTGCCTGGGAGCAGGCAGGCCCCGCTGGCCGCTCCTAGGTGAGCGGGCCGGCGGCGGGGGGGGGGGCGGTGGGGGCGGCGGCGGGGGGGGGGGGCGGCGGTGAGGCCTGCCTGCTCCCAGGCAGGCCCCGCTGGCCGCTCCCAGGCCGCGGGAAGGCGAGCGGGCCGGCAGCGAAGGATGGCGGCAATGGTAAGTTTTCCTCCTCCCTCCTCCCTCCTCCCCTACCCTACCGTATTGACCCGCGTATAAGCCCAGTTGGCTTTTTTCAGCCCTTTTTTTGGGCTGAAAAACTCGGCTTATACGCGAGTATATACGGTAATTGCTGGAATGAAGAGTGGTCTGGGCACACAGGAGATACAGGTATAGATACAGGTCTCCTGTGTTGAGCATCTAAAATTATGAAACATCACTTTACATGGAAATAGTCCTTTAAGGATTAGGACAAACATTTCAAAACCATGAAAAGATGAAAAAGAAAGCTTCAGGGCACTATGGAATGGATAAAATAACTCCAAGGAGACAGAAAGGTAAGATCTTATTTTGGTGACATACCTCTTTGACAGATTTATGAAACTAGATGTGCCATAATATACAAACAGGAACAGAGATTTAAAGGTGTGAATGATCCAGTTGTGTCCCTGACAGTTCAAAACAGCGTCATTAAAATCAAAAGGGTCAATTGTGCACTGCGCTTAGGGCATCTCTGCATGGCAAGCTTTACCCATTGCTAAGATCAGGATATATTGTAGGAACTAGTGGCAATTTGTGCACTTCAATACATTGCCTATTAATTCAGAAGCTGTTAAAGTGCAATCGGTTTTCACAGCAGAAGTTTCCGTTACCTGAATATTTCCCTCCTTTGTTTCTTTTAACAAAACAGACTGTGAGTAGCAATAAGGTGAGCAATGCAATGGCGCCCATCAGTCCAATAAACCAGCCTTGTGTAGAGATTCGTTCATAAATCCCAGCGTAAGCTTTGAAAGAGGAGGGAAAGAGATAGTGTAAGAACATCCAAGTAGTGGCAGTTTATATTTAAAGCCCATTATTGCATTATTATTATTTTTTTAAAAAAACATAGCATTTGTTCTCTCAAGTAGAATTAATTCTAGCATTCCAAAAACAGGGGAATAACACTGATATTAAAAAGGCAAAGGAACACACACTACTGAGATTTGGAATGGGAATTCCGAGGTCGGTTTTGATTAAATAGGATTCATGCCAAATAAGAGAGTCAATACAGAACTCTGGAAAGCCCATCATGCAAAAAGCAGTTTTGGGGATAGAGACAGGGGTTTAAAAGTGTACAGAACACATGCAAGCGCTCAGCTAGCTGCATTTCAGATGCACGAGGGGAGAGACCTACCCTCCTTGTGGTGACATAGTGATATAACCTGCAGATGATACACATTGGGCAGTTTTGCAGTTATCTCTCTTTACTCCTCGAAGGCAAAACAATGTACAAAACTGGATTTTCAAATAAGTCTGCAACCCTCAAACCAGTCAGTTTAGAGGAAGAATACAGTAGTTCTGCAGGCTACTTTGGCAAGAGCAGTCCAAAGGAATGTGTGTCAGGGGGCAGCTCTCTAGGACAGCTACAGGTGCACAGAGAATTGGGAGTTCAAGTAAAATATTAGAGAACTGCTGAGGAAAATCCTTTAGGGTTTTGCGCCACTACTCTGCTTAGAAACTGGCACGGAGCCCACATAAAAGTTCTGTGGATGGATTTCCATCTGCAGAGGAATGATGTCCAACTTCCCTTCTCTCGCTGCAGCCCCAAGGCCCCCACCAAATGCTGTTCCTGGGAGACAAGGGAGCCTGTCAGTTAATAGCAGTTAAGGAGAGAGGGAGGTTTGGCCATTTATGCATGGCTGTTTCCTCGAGGTCACCCCACCGACTACTTCAGGGCTTTGCCTTGATTATGTATGCATTTTCCGACCAACAGAGGTTGCCTCACTCTCCCCTTGCATTTCCATGCGCTTTGCCTGAGTTTTCTGGATGCTGGCTAAACATGTATCCACAAAACGCGGGCAAAATGTGGGGAGAGTGAGGCAACCTCTGATTGTTTGAAAATGCATGCGTAATGCATAATTGCAGCAAAGCCCCGAAGAAGTTGGTGGGGTGACTGCGAGGAAACAGCTATGCATAAATAGCCATGGTGTGAGTGGGTGAATCAAAAAAATACCCCCCCTTGTGAATGTGGACATTTTAGGTAGGATACAATCCTCTGTCTGGCTAGAGTGAAGAAATGATAAAATATCAACAGCAGTCCATGGGGGTAATGTTTACATCCTCAGAAAGCCTTGTTAAAGCAATCCAATATATCTTTCCTCTGTTGCCTTATTCATGGGCAGAATCCATGCCCCAAAGTCCTATGAAGCTAAAAGCAGAGGGCATATGCAAACAACAACAACAATAAAAAACTCTTTGGCTCACTGCTTCATGTCTGCCTTCAGTCACTAAAGGGGAAGTACAGCTGTTTGTATGAAAGGACCGATCTGTATAATGGAATAATATTGTTTCCCCTCTGAGTCCTGCTTCTGAGAAAGTGTGCTGTTGGGCTTCCTGCTTTCTCTCTAAGCTTTGTCTGGACCAAGAGCTTTCCCCCATTTCCAAGATTGAATATGGGACATCTGATGTTCCCCATAAGATTGTTGTAAAATGGGGGACTTCGTTTTGATGGTTTCTGGCTTTTTCCTCTTTTCCATCTTCACTATGGTATCATAATCTACTTTGTCAGGATGCACTCCTACATGTCATTCCAGTATCCTACTAAACTCACTAGTTTGCATGTCTCTTCCACTTCTCTTCTTTGAAGAAAAAAAGCAACAGGAGGAAGAGTCAGATATCTCATCAGTAGATCCCTGGCCCAGAGATGTTTTCTGCCTCCGGGTTTTCTACCATGGCAATGAGATGTTGTATATTGACTTAATTTTTTATGTGCAAGGATGTTTGAGGCTATTACTTGCTCTGTCTCTAGTCACCTGAGCATGCATCTAGCTAGTATAAATAAATCAAGAGAATGTGGTAGAAACAGACTGGTCAGAGCCACACCTGCTTATGTTGTGGAGGGTCTGGGAAGTCCTGAGATTCAGCATTTGAAACAATTAGTGGAAGGTTGTATGCCCATGTTCAGACCTAGCTTTAGCAGAAATCTTCAAGAGAGGTTTCAGGTCTATGACTCTGAGGACTCTGACACAGTTTGACAACTGTGTCTTTAGGAAGACTTGCTACTATTGAAATCAATGGCAAAACCTTGATTTCAACGGCCGTGTATTCAGGTCTTCCAAACACAATGCTATCTGATAACACAACACAAAATGATTAACTTGCTTTAAATATAATGTCCATCTTAGTGGGCTTTAGAATTGTGATTCTCACCTCTCCCCCTCGTTTCAATTACATCTGCGGAAATGCTATTATTATCAACCCAGTTCTTAGTCACTAGTCGAACTGTGTGTGCAGTTCCAGGCTCAAGAGCCTCAAGAGGCTGAGTCTTTGGGGTGGGTTTTACTGCTTCAGAAATCTTCCCGACAGCTTTACCTATGGAATGTACAGAGTCAAGTCATATACATGAATTGAGTTAGGGGCTTGGAAGGCAGATAAACAAATTCTTTCAGGAAAAAAAATCCGTTCATATCCTACCAAAATGAACATTAATAAGCTCAGCATTTTCCTTCACAGAATTAGGTATGCAATTACCAAAATTATCATAATACTGAAATGTTAAAAAAAATGGGAAGATGGTCAATGTAAGTCATCTTCCTAGCACACTTTATTTGTAAATAATTTTAGAATGTTTCCCAATGTGGAGGACTACTGTTGTTCCTAGTATGCAAGATGGCAGCAGGAGCTCAGAGATTGCGACCTATCCAAAGCTACTTCAATACTAGAGATCACAGCTGAAGTCAAATCTCCCAGGTCGAAGTCCAACTAGCCTTTAGATGGGACATTCTATGTCCATTATGAGCAGGGTATCTAGAGCTCATTAATTCATACATATAGCAGAGCCAGCAAACTGTTAAAGGAATTCACACGTCTGATGCCGAAGCAATGATCATTAGTTTTGAAACTGGAAAGCAAGCAAACAGAAGCTTTGAGAAATTAGCACTCACAAGCCAACTAAAGGGAAAGAGAAAAGATTGAAAGGAACATAGTCAGCAGTGACAGAAAATGATACATTTCTCCAAAACAACTATCCATCAATTACAATCAGTGCTTTACCATGGGATCCTAAGCCCTGAACTGGTAATGGGCTTAAGATCACGATGAAACTTGATGCTGGTGTAACTCTGAGTTACAGTGCCATATCCCAAAGATATACCAAGAGAATGTGGTAGAAACAGACTGGTCAGAGCCACATCTGCTTATGTTGTGGAGGGTCTGGCCATATCCCAAAGATGTGCCACCAGCAATTTGTGCCAGCATCGTAGGCATGCCATGGGTGCATTGAGTCTCACTCATCTTCCTAATCCTCCAGCCATGGATACTGCCCTTATGCCAGTGAAAACCCTGGAGTAGACCATTGATGCCAATACAAGCAGGAAAAAAAGATTCTCCCCTCCAGCCCTGGCCCCACTCCCAGGTCAGGGTACAGCTTAGGATACCAACTAGGCATTCAGAGAATCACACACATCTATACCCCATCACAGTGCCCATAGTACCATGTAAACCTCAGCAAAAGCACAGGAAGCTCCCACCTTGGTGTTTGGAAATAATGTTTTCAAATAGCGCAGGCAAATGCCCAAAGGAAAGACCAACCCTTGCTTCATCCCACAAATAGCTAACACTCTGCTGTCATCCCAGACAGGTACAACTAACCCCGTGCCTTTTCATGCCTACAGCAACTAGCAGGCGAACTTATGAGTGGTGCGGCCCCTCTCCAGCAATGTAATGACCGCCAGAGATGCACTTACATCACTCCTTGTGCTCCCAGAAGTGGAACTATCATGTTGCCAGGGGGATGGTTTAACCAGAGCTTTGCCCAAATGGCAGAGCATCCCCAGGATCCCTTGCAGACACATTGATGTCACTTCCGAGTATATGGGGAGTGATGTTAGTTTATTAAGACTAGGTTTGCCAAACTCCAGGTAATCTCCTGGGATTACAACTGATAGAAAATACCCACTTTGGAAGGTGGACTCTATGGCATTATACTCCACTGAAGTCCCCCCCCCCTCAAACCAAAGCTGGTCAGGCCAATACTTGGATGTATTTTCCAGAGTGGGAAGAGGAGCTCTGGCAGGCACCTCTGCTCCCAGATACCCTGTGGCAGTCACCCCTCCATGACTGCTGTCACCCCTGATCAGTGTGCTTAGACCAAGGCCTATCTGTAGTGAGGGAGTGAACTTCAACCTTGACTGGGGCCACCCAAGGACATCCATCTCACAATGTAGTGTGCACCCTTTTCCCATTCCCCAACACAGAACACCCAGGGATATGGCTGTAGGAAAGCCCACATACCTATTTATTTGCTGAGACAATTTCTATACTGCCTCTCCATAGTCTGCTTGAGGTCTTACAAGTGAAACATAATAAGAACATAAACACCATAAAAGCTGTAACAACTGATAAACAATTTAAAAACTCAGTAAAAAACAAAAACAAAAAACAGTTGCTTTACAGATAGGGTTGCCAGGTACCTCTTCGCCACCGGCGAGAAGTTTTTGGGGTGGAGCCTGAGGAGGGTGGGATTTGGGGAGGGGAGGGACTTCAATGCCATAGAGTCCAATTGTCAAAGCAGCCATTTTCTCCAGGTGAACTGATCTCTATCAGCTAGATATCTGTTTGTTTGTTTGTTTATATTTTAGATTTATATCTCGCCCCTCCCCCCACTACATATGTTGTAATAGGTGATCTCCAGCTTGCACCTGGAGGCTGGCAACCCTACTTGCAGGACCACTTCACAGGAAACTCTCACATCAGGTAACAGTGGGCAAGAGCTGAAGCCAGCCACCCTCCCCATGCCCAGTCTTGACTGGACTGTGTATTGTGGTAGACCTCCCTGTGGGCCTGCACATGGAGCCTGTAGCTATGACAATCAAGGAGAAGACTTATTCATTAGCCTGTTTTTTGCCTTCCTGCCATTCAACAAAGACCTTTTGCCTTAGCTTCAGTCCCAACCAGATGAAAAGTAGATTGTGAAGACATGCCACTAATATTAAGTTAGAAGTATAACTGTTACAGGAGGAGCCCCATGGCGCAGAGTGTTAAGCTGCAGTACTGCAGTCAAAAGCTCTGCTCACGACCTGAGTTCAATCCCGACGGACGTCGGTTTCAGGTAGCTGGCTCAAGGTTGACTCAGCCTTCCATCCTTCCGAGGTCGGTAAAATGAGTACCCAGCTTGCTGGGGGTAAAGGGGTTATGACTGGGGAAGGCACTGGCAAACCACCCCGCAAACAAAGTCAGCCTTGGAAATGTCGGGATGTGACATCACCCCATGGGTCAGGAATGACCCGGTGCTTGCACAGGGGACCTTTACCTTTACCTTTTTATAACTGTTACATTTTCCATAACATTTATGTGGTATACATCATGCACCATGGAACAACTGGCATCCTTTTCTGTCATTCTATGGCTTTGTAATTGGGTTTGGGTTTAATAAGAAGGCCATGTTGAAATTCAAAATGTATATTCTCTGGGAGATCAGGTGTCCAGTTATCGATAATGTAATCTTAATGTAATGTAATCTTCTGAGTGTAATCTGGGCAATAATTCCCTTTCAATTATATATCGCCTGCACTGTTCAGCCATATATAAGTACATATAGCAGGGAGAAGAGTTGGTAACTGAGTGTGCTAACTGTGATTAAAAAAGAAATAGAGAATCCTGAAAAACAGAGGCAAAGACAAACTGGTAAGAAAATATTAATGGGCCATCTACTGAAAGGTCAGGGCTGTAGGAATTAGCTTTTTTTAAAAAAATTGAAAGCAGTTAAGTAAAATTTTTTAATATATAGAAGGAGAGAAGCAATAATAAAATAAAGAGACCACTGGCATTCCTCATCTTTCTACTGTGCCAAGGGACTCACATGAACGTTAAACACAACTCCAATTTCAGAAGATTTCTCTTGGGTTTGAAGATTTATGAGAACTTATGATACTGGGGAAGAATGGCATAATCCTTCCCCAAAGATGGATTGTTTTGCTATTTCCCCCTAAAGTAAGTGTGTCTGTTATGAAACACACTTATCACAAAATGCTGGCAACATTATATTTGGGTAATAACTTAATGCGAGAAATGGAAAGTCAAATAGAGATGTGTGCCCCCAAAGAATGGCTGTTAACCCCTTAGCAATATGCAATATAATTAGCAATAACTTCTGGCCAAGTATCCCCCAGGATATCTCAGTCTGAGCAAAGCCACCCCTAACATAAGCCACCCCTAACATTCTAGGCAGACTTACTCATTTTGTGAATGTCACCTGTAACCAAGGCTTTCGCAATTGCCCCTAACAAAATAGAGTTTAAGTGACTGCAACAGCAGAAAAAACGTGTTGCCACAATCATGAAAATTGCCACTATGGTTTGCCCAGATAACACATTACATTCTACATGGGAATCCACCCTTGGAATGAACGGTGCATACTTCATCCCCCTGCCCCCACAAAAGCCAAATGTCTGAACCAGCTTACAAGCAAGACCTATTACATGCAATTTTTGACACTCCTCCTAAACCACTGGACATGCTTTAAGATAGACCTGGTTCATTCCTAATCCACTGATGCCACCGGAACACGCAGAAACCATGCCACCAAGCTCATCTTTCCTTCTTGAATTAGTGGTTTACTCCCAATCCTCCATCTTTGTTGCCCAATTTTGAAAGGTCACCTTGTCCAGCCTCTTGGGCAAACACCCTGCCATTGTATACCGTGTTTCATGTAGGTTGACCTACCCAGTCCAAACTAAAAGGGGCCATAACCAATGTGTGCTGCACAATGGTGATTGCAGATCAAATGTAGTTATCAGAGATAGCTTAAGGAAGGCAAGCCCAGCAAAACCCGGAAATGTCAGTCATTCAGTATCAGTAGATAGTCTGACGCTGTTCAACAGGATATAAATATTATGTACAAAACATCACGGTCTGACATTTAAAGATATTATGTCTTCAAGATGGTTATTTTATTCAGTGTAAACCAACATTGATGAGAGTATCATAGTATGGATTTTTTTTTCACCCTAACACCGTTATATCACATGCAAATCAGGGAATCTATTAGGTACAAGAAAATATTTGACTGCTCTATGTTAACACTGTTACTGTATGCTACCCACATCTTCAGCTTATCTCATTCCTTTTGGCAAATTGGTGTGTCAATTTCACTTATTTTTACTGACGAATAGCTAGTTGGCTCATCAGTGACAAGGCTGGAGTTGCAGATTGGCCAAGCCATTCATTCGATTGTGTTATAGCTGAGTGAGACAGATGTAATTGTATTAGTGGGGGCTTTAGTTTGGAAGTTTGAAAGATCAGCTTGTAAGTCACTGAACATTACAATTAAGAGATTGCCTCCAAAATTCACACCTCTTATGCTTGGAAGTAATGAATGTAAGCAACTGTTCACCAATGGGAAGGTGGACAGTTCTACCTTCGTCCATTTGGGTCCTGTCCTTTCTGCCTTCTTCCATCCAGCTGATGGGTAAGAAAAAGAATTCTCTTTTCCCCCTCTCAGCCTGGCCTCCTTCACCAGCATTTCAATAGCATTCACAGTGCATCCAGGATTCCTTGGCAAACAAAATGCTTGGAAGGTATCACCGCAGGATGAAAGGGAAAGAAGAAAAGGAAGGAGGGGCGTTCCAAGTCATTCTAGGCTTGAAAGGGGGCTTAGATAAAGCCCTTAGATATTTGACAAATATTGAACTTCCGCCATAAAACATTGGAGAAGGAAATACTTCTTCACTCAACAGTCATTAATCTGTGGAATTCACTGCCAGGGGAGGGAGTGATGCCCATGAACTTTGCGGGGGGGGGGGGCTAGGCTAATTCATGGTGGAGGGGTCCATCAATGGCTACTAGCAATGGTGACTGAAGAAAGCCTCCAGGCAGCAAACCTCTGAATACTAGTGCTGCGATGAGGAGACGGGGAGGGCCTTGGCCTCTATGCCCTGTTTATCCTCCAGGGCAAATGGTTGGTGCTGTGTGAAAAAGGCTGCTGGACTAGAAGGACCACTGTCTGATCCAGAAGATACTTCTCACGTTCTTATTTTCTAAGGAGGGAATTACAGCTGCAGGAGTGGTTGGGTTGCTTGAAAATGGGCTTAGCCAAACCTATGGTAGTGCTGATCTGCCTGTAGGAAGTATTCTTTGGTTTGATACAGTTTTATATTTGATTTTTGCAAGCCAATAACAGCGAGCTGCTCAAGCTCTTTGAGATCCATGGGCTTATGCATGCTTAACTATATGTTGGATCCTGTTTAACTTCAGTCAAGCCTATTCATTCATTTGTCCCTTGAACAGTTTGGATGTACAAATTCACCGCTTTAACTTCTTTCTGTTTTGCATGTGAACCTTTTCGTTTTGTCCATTCAGCTTGCTGTCGTTCTCCTCTCGCCTGTTTCTTTTAAATCATTTATACGCCATTGGTAGGAAAATACTGAAAATTGCATAAATTAAACTGGAAGGAAACAGCATAAGGAAACAAAGTGGCATGAGATAAAAACAAATGGGTGTGAATAACAAAAAGAAGGAACAAAACCCAAAGAAGAATGTTCTAGCCAAGAAAAAAGAGATTAAACATTCGATAATATCCTTAGTCATCAGCTTCTGAAATATTCACTGTGGAGCAGCTTCATGCTGTGCTGTTCCATGTAAAATGTTCAAGGCTTTATCAACCCCCCTCCCCAAAGGGTGACATGAAATATTCAAATGGATTCATCTGAAACCCAAGGGTACCTAAATGAAAAGCTTCACAAATTGAGTGACTGTACCATAAACCCATTTCTTCAGAGAATTATCACAGGAAGCAATTTTGCAGATACTTCAGAATGAAATCGCAGGACAAAATGTTAGAGCCACAACATTCTCGCCAGACGATTGGGACTGTGAAGCTCTCTGAAACCTTAAATGTCAGCCTTTTCGGGCTTTGCATGGCTCTGTCTGAGCTGTGATTAACATCCGGGACATGGACAAAAAACAAAGGGAATTCTTTGCTTAGCCAGTCAGCAAAAAGTGTCCCTCAATGAAAATGCAAATTACAGTGGTGAAAATCAAGCACATGATCATTTGCTGCAGCCCTACTTTAACTTACTGCCTTCGGTTATCGTTATTCCTTCTTCTGTGATAGGTTTCCCGCAGCCTTGTAGAGTACAGGCCTTTACATAGAACTTATACTTTGTGCTGGCGCTCAGATTGGAAAGCCTCAAGCTGAATGACAAAGGGTTGGTAATATTGACTTCATGCAAGGGCCCGATATCATCCGTTTCATTTACTGAAAAGAAGCAAAGAATGGGACTCAGTTAAGAATGGCACCTCAGAGTGGCTTGATGAGGGGCAAACATGGCTCATATATCTGGTCCCTGATCCAAGAATGCATGGCTAAAGAAAAGGTCATTACACTGCTAAGGACACATTAGGGAAGACTTTATATGACGTTCAGCTAAATCTCATTGAAAGAATAAAAATCTGGTGCAGACTTTGTTTTTATCAAGACCAAGAAAAAGCAAGTGATAACACAGCGTACAAATTTGTCTAATAAAAATAACCAGCCTGAATGCCAAAGCCTTGATCCCCTTAGCACAGTATTAATTTAGCTTGATTAAGTGTTCTACTACCACCAAACTGGGCCCATGTGTCAAATCAATTGTGTGTCTGTTGGTGGGGAAGAAAAGTGTAAAATAGGACAGAAAAAATTAAGGCCGCTAGGCCCCCTACTATAGCAGGAAGCCTCCCACTAATAAGCCTTATATGCCCATCACCTCTCACAGCAGCAGGAGAGGGGGGAAACGTGAGGTTGGCTGTGTCACTATATCACTTCCTGGAGAAATGCAAAAATGATGTAGGGTAGCTCTAGGAATCACTGAAAAATCTATAGTTTTATATATTGATGTACAGATACTAGCAACATTGTTTCTCCCATGTCCCCGACCCCGTCCTAACCCTGTTGCCAGCTGTGTTGGCCCATGGAAAATCCCAAACAAAAAACAAAATCCATGTTAATAACTTTTATTTAGCCCAACCAAAATGACACAAAACATTGTGCAACCTTTCAAGCCCACCCAAACTCTTCTTCAGGCCAAATGGTACAAAATTTTTGTATTGATGGGAGCATTGGCTGCATATGGCTGCATATGCTCCGCCACAATCATATTATGGCCCTAATCAAAATCTGAAGCTATTCTCTACAGTATCAGAGGTGCATGCCCATTATATTAGATGCTGTGCAACACAGGCAGGATGCTGCTGCAGTCACCTTGTCTGTAGACTTCCTAGAGGCACCTGGTTGGCCACTGTGTGAACCAACTGCTGGACTTGATGGGCCTTGGTCTGATCCAGCATGGCTTACGTTCTTATTTTAACTGGAGATTCTAGGAATTGAAATTGGGCCCTTCTGCATGCAACCAAAGGCTCTCCCACTGAGCCACAGCTCCTTCTCTAATTAGTGGTGATGAACTTGTTTTGGCCACCATGCTATGTATCTTAAGTCAGTACAGGTAGCCATGATGGGTACAAATTCACACCTTTGCAGCATTTCACCTGCACCTCCTTTTGGGTGTGTTTTCTATTAGAGTAAATTTGGAACTTCACAGTTTTAAAATAACTGTGCTCACCAGTTTAGCATCAAGTTTAGCATTCTATTGAATACATGCTGAGTAAGACTGCCGGTCTAACAAGGTCAGTGTTGTCTACTCTAATTGGAAGTAGTTCTCCGAGATCTTGGGTACAGGTTTTTTCACATCACCTACTAGTAGGGTTGCCAGGTACTAGCTGGAGATCTCCTGCTGTTTCAACTGATCTCCAGACAATACAGATCGGTTCACCTGGAGAAAATGGCCACTTTGGCAATTGGTCTCTATGGCATTGAAGTCCCTCCCCTCCCCAAACCCCTGCCCTCCTCAGGTTCCACCCCAAAAAACCTCCTGCAGGTGACAAAGAGGGTCCTGGCAACCCTACCTACTACCTGATCCTTTTAACTGGAGAAGCTGGGGCCTGAACCTGAAACCTTCTGCATGCAATGCAAATGCTCTACCCTTGAGCCATGACTGTTAAACCTTTACAAGATAGAAACAGATGTAACTGTAGCCAACTATGAATTTAGTGAGGGCCAGAGAAACATATTGTAATTATACCTGAGAAATGTGGGTTCAAATACCAGGATAGGCATTGGCTGCTAGACTGGTCTTTCCAATCTGCAAAATAAATCATGTGTTGCACCTTCAAGCTTTTTTTAATACATCCATTTGTTTACTTACTTATCTGGTATTGTAAAATGTATCCAGTGACAATTCCATTTGGTTTCTTTGGTGGCCCCCATGACAGTGTAACTGAATCTTTATCAAAGTTTAATATCTTTAGGAAATGTGGTTTTTCAGGAACTGTAAAATAAAAAAAAGTATTATGCTGGCTCATTCTATTTTACCTCTGGAAGCATGCAATATCTTTCTGCTACCCTCTTTGGGCCCATTAGCCAACCTTTTTTTTATGGGCTGCCTGCCGTGTTCCATTTCTAGATTTTCTCCACATCTTCCTGAAGTGTTGTGCTGTTTCAGCTGACTCTCATTACCATACACCATATAGCAATTTGTACATCTACACACACATAGTACTGGCATTAACTGTGCTTGCATTCAAATGTCATGAACAAATCACGATTTCATGAGGGTAGGATAAGACTATAAACACTACGGATTACACACATTTCACCACAAATGCATTCAACAGTTGAACTATAGCAGGTATTGATCAGACGTGAGCTGATCACCTGATCTGTTTGGTTTATGCCAAATGTCCACAAATAGCTGCCAATGTAGTTTGCATTGGTTTTTTTGCAAAGATGCACAAAGATGCTGCCAGTTCAAACCAAACAGCACCTATTACTGTCATTACTGGAGGGCAGGATTGTATTAAAACATGGCATGTAATTATGACTGATTTGCAGGATTTGTGTTTGATTTTTCTATTTAGAAAATATCTGCTGGGTCCAGCAGTCATGTAACATGGATGGAGTGGGGAGTAATCAGACTTCATCGGAATGCAGATTTTTTTTTAATTGCACTGTACTGCATGGTTAGGAAGGAAGGAAACGAAAATGGGTTTAAATTATGGGTGGAAAGGTACCAGCTGGATATTGGGGGGATTTATAGTAAGAGTTGTTCAGCAGTGGAGTCAGCTGCCTAGGGAGGTGGTGAGCTCCCCTTCACTGGCAGTCTTCAAGCAGTGGCAGGGCAAACACTTGTCAGGGATGCTTTAGGCTGGTCCTATATTGACAAGGAGGTGGGACTTAGGCTTGCCAGGTCCCCCCTTGCCATCGGCAGGAGCTCGGGGGGGGCATTTGTGAGTGCACACCATGCACATGCAATAATGTCCCTTCCAGGGTCAACCCAGAAGTGACAGGGATGCTGTAGCACGTCCCTCAAAAACACTCTATGGAAACCATAGAGTTTTCAGAGGAATATGCTAGACCATCCCCATCACTTCTGGGAGTCTTTGGAGGACTGTGTTAGAGCGTCCCCATCAAACCCAGAAGTGACAGGGATGCTCTAGCATATTCCTCCAAAACTATACAGTTTCCATGGAGGTTTTTTGAGGGATATGCTAGAACGTCTCTGTTGCTTCTGGGTTTACCTCAGAAGGGACATTATTATGCCATGCCATGCCACACCGCGCGCATGTGAGGATTATCCGCACCCCCTCTAGCTGGCCTGCTTTCCCCACCAGCGGGCAGGCCTGTTAATTGACAGGCAATTGCCCACCATTAACAAGTGCCTTGTAACCTTAGTTGGACTCGATGGACTGTATGACCTTTTCCAAACTCTATGATTCTATTAACTGTCTAAACAGTCATGAGCAGGACAACAAACAGTTGAACTAATCATCAAACAATCACGCCCCTGTTCGGTGCTGGCTAAGAGGAGATAAGCCAAACTGGTGGGTATTCAAGCACCCCTAGTAACCCCAGGCTTCCTCTCAATACGTGCTACACTGAGATGGAAGTCTTCAGTTGAACTACAATTTGCCGTAGCATCCAAAATGTGATGGTTTTATCCTGATTTAGAATTCCAATCCATAGGAAAGAAGCAAACTGCCTCTTTTCATTACAGTGCCCAGGTTTGGACATCACCATTAATTGTGGTTACATTGGTTTGTTGACCAGTAAATGCTCCACCTCTGTTCAGCCAAGCAGAGGAGGGAGCTCAAGAGTTTGAGGGCTTCAGGTTAATCACAAACAAATTCTGTCTGTTTGAAGCTATTGAAAACCGTCAGGAATGAAGTACCATTGGCAGGACCACAATGGAGGAACAGGCCAAGAAATACAACTCTCACCAGCCTCCCGGAAACCTTACTCACATATTCCTGAATTTCAGAGATCTTAAAGCAAACACTAACTCCCATGTTCATCCACCTTTTAATGTAATATAGAAGAACATTCCACTTTCAGCTGGTACATGTTATGACCTTTTCCCATAACACCGTGAGTTTGCCTCAGGTTTCCAAGCTTCCACAAAACCCAAATGGTTTTGACATTTTCTGTCCTGTACACATTTGTTTTCTAACTCATTCTCTCTTATGCAGCCAACTGGTTAATTCATCCAGTTCTTTGTATGAAGAATTACTTACAGGGTTGCATATAGGCCTCAGATAAGAACTTGCAAGAACTACTGAAACAACAAGGGACTCACATTTCCTCTTCATATTTCATTCTAACATCTGAAAGAGGTACATGCATCTCCACCCCAGGTCACCCCCCACACACACACACACACATACATGCCACCACTGGACTGAGATTGAATCCCGCATGTCTGTTTCACTAACTCTGGCATTTTCTTGTCGGGCAAGAAGATTCCCACCAATGCAAAATGCTCTTGTGCTGGAGGAAAGTGCCAAAGTTAGCCTAAGATGTCTGCGGGATCTAACCCAGTGTGGGGGGCTGCACTGATGCTTCTCTGTTCCCTTCTTAAAGGTTTCGAGGGAAGGAGAACTACACAAAATATATCTGTATCATGCACAATAGCAATAATTTTGTGAAGCCTAGAGCACAATTGCAGTGATTGCATATGCAAAGCTGGTAATCATTCATCTGTATTCATCAGTCCAGCTGTGCAGAAAGAAGTTTTGATAAGTAAAACAACGGACACAGAAACATGAAATCAGTCTAAAGACGTATACTTGATAGCTCCGACTGATAACGCCCAGTCATGGAGAGAAATGACTAGCACATAATAAGCACAGCTGCAGTGAAGAAACATACTTATGGAAATGGGCTATTCCCCCCTCCCTTCACCTGCATAATTTCTCCTTTCTTACCTCCCTCGGGGGTTTGGAAATCATATGCAAGGCTTTCTGGTCCAGCCCCTTTGGAATTAAAAGCCAAAACAGTTAAGCGATATTCACTAAATGGCTCCAGACCAGGAATCATTCCATCATTTCGGTCTGCATTAAACATCAGGGAACGTTTCTCGGGATGATGGTTTTTCCCATCCAGGCGGCTTCTTGTTTTCCACCAGCTGACCTGTAGTGAGAAGGTCAGTTCTGTTAAAATGAACTCACAAGACAGAGAATAACCGTGATCCATATTCTACAACAATACTTTGCTGGGAATCCCAAAAGCACAGTAAAGAAATAAAAATAAATACCTTATAACCTCTCAGGTGCCCATGAACTCTGTCCTTTGGAATTGTAGACCAGATGGCTTTAGCCAGAGTACTGTTGATGACTTGCACAATAACGTTGGATGGTGCTGCTTCTGGAACTAGAGACAAGGAAGATGATGTAGATGTGTTAGTTATTGTATTTGGTGAAGTTAATTTTGAAGTTAAGCTCATCTGAACGAACGGCTTAAAATTATGAGTGACCACACAATTTTGGGAGGAACATTTTGAAAAGGGAGTGGGATTGGCACGGCAGATTCTCAGACCCTAGTTCTTAAAGTGGGCTGGTGGCAAATTTTGCTATCACCAATATCAATCCTTCCATTTGTCTCAAGGGTGTTAACGGGGGGGGGGGGGGTCCAGGTTTTGCACCACAGCCTCAAGTGAGTGACCCTAATTCAGGGGTCTGCACCCTTTTTGAGCCTGTATGCACATTTGGAATTCTGACATAGTGTAGTGGGGACAGCCACAAAATGGCTGCCATAAAATGACTGTGGCAGGAGGTGGAACTAGCTACAAAATGGTTGTCCCAGCTTACCTTCAGTCACAAAGTAAAGAGCCTTGTGCTGTGGTGGCAGCTGCTGCCAAAGCAACATTTTTAAAAATCTGCACAGCCTATCAAATCTCCAATGGCTAATCAGAAGACCTCCTGGCAAAAGTCCCACCCTGGTCTCTCCCACTTTTTAAAAACACGTGGCAGCAGAAAAGGTGTCAGTGGGTGTTATGTTAGGGACCTCTGACTTAGGGTTGCCAGCTCCAGGTTGGGAAATACCTGGAGATTTAAGGGGGGGCTGAGGAGGGCGTGGTTTGGGGAGGGGAGGGACATCAATGCCATAGAGTCCCATTGCCAAAGCGGCCATTTTCTCAAGGTGAACTGATCTCTATCGGCTGGAGATCAGTTGTAATAGCAGGAGATCTCCAGCTATACCTGGAGGCTGGCAACCCTACTCTGACTAGTTTAAAATATTAGATGTGATCTATTTAAAAGCTACCTTAAGTTTCCATCAAATCTCTCATATGAACAAATTAAACAGCTGCCATGAGCAGGTGAGGCAGAATTAGGGTTGCCAACTGCCTGGTAGTAGCAGGAGATCTTCTGCTAATTCAACTGATCTCCAGCCAATAGAGATCAGATCACCTGGAGAAAAATGGCCGCTTTGGCAATTGAACTCTATGGCATTGAAGTCCCTCCCCTCCCCTAACCCCACCCCCAAAAATCTCCCGCCGGTTGAGAAGAGGGACCTGGCAACCCTAGGCAGAATATAAATGTATTAAATAAACTTGTATTAATAAACCTTATATATTATTATACCTTAAAGAGGTCTGCAGGGCTTGCAAGGCAGAATTATTCCACCAGGCCAACAACTGGGGGCAGCCGTAAGTTGTCCATCGGTGCTGGCCTCCCCATCCCTCCCACCACCTTCTGATTATTTTGTGGGGTTTGGCTGCTTGACCAAGTCTATTACTTGAATGAGCACCATAGTAGTATATTTATTTTTACATTCATTTATATTTATACGTAGATTGATGATGACTGTTGCTGTTTTAAATTGGAAGTGTTATGGTTTTATATTGTTTTAAAGTGTTGTTACCTGCCCTGAGCCCGGCCAGGCATGAGGACGGGCTATAAATTTAAATAAACAAATAAATAGAAATTAAGAAACTGTACCTGGAACAGAAAAAAATAGGCCTAGGGTTGCCAGGTCCCTCTTCTCAACCAGCGGGTGATTTGGGGGGGGCGTAGCCTGAAGAGGGTGGGGTTTGGGGAGGGGAGGGACTTCAGTGCCATAGAGTTCAATTGCCAAAACGGCCATTTTTCTCCAGGTGATCTGATCTCTATCGGCTGGAGATCAGTTGAATTAGCAGGAGATCTCCTGCTACTACCTGGCAGTTGGCAACCCTAAATAGGCCACAGAGTGTGAATCAAGTGCTCACCCAATGTTCAGTGAAATCGAGGCAACATGCTTACCAAGTAAGAGTGAGCTTAGTAGATCTTCCAAGTAAATTCACATAGGATTGGTATGAGCGGTCGATACTTCTACAGAACTGAACTGAATGTTCAGGTTGAACATTTTTGATGCAAAACATGG
The DNA here is from genome assembly GCF_029931775.1 of Euleptes europaea. NCBI lineage: Eukaryota > Metazoa > Chordata > Lepidosauria > Squamata > Sphaerodactylidae > Euleptes > Euleptes europaea. The sequence continues at coordinate 45,484,481 of NC_079312.1, read as the reverse complement.
CAGAAAAGGGGCTGGAATATTACCTGAAACACCTCCTTTATTGAAGCTCACTGCTGCAGTTGCTGACCCAATTTTTATTGTTTTAAAATTATATCTCTCCCTACTAATAGGAATGCACTCTCTGGATTTGTTCTGTTTGTCCTCAACAATGCCCCATTTAATTGGCTGCATGATTCTAACCAGGGCTGACCCTGCTTAGCTGCCGAGATCTGATGAGATTGGGCTATACCATGCTGCCTTCCCAGCCTATTTGGGGTATAGACTGCAGGTATCTTTTAGCAGACAAGAGGGATTGTTCAGGGATTTCATTTTCACTGGTATGCTTTAAACTGTGATTTGTAAGCTGCCTTGAGCCAAGAGGAAAGGTGGGGCTCTCAGTACTTGAATAAAACAAAACAGAAGGAGTTGGGGGCAGGTTCATCCTTTCAGCTCTCATATTTGTCTACGGGGATCCCCGCAGCCTCTAGCATTATCTTTCAGGGGTCTTAGGGGGTAGCTGAAGGCAAAGGTGAGGAACACTCAATTGACAGGGCTCAATCAAATGTACTGGTGTGGAGCCTAGATTTTTTATTTGTTTGTTTAGTGAAAGGCAGAGTCTCCCATTGTAAATAGAGTCTAGGGTTGTTGTCATTGTTTTTAAGAATATATACCCAGCATTCTGAGTCCTCTGCAGTTGACCCTTACCTTTTAGATTATTGGAGCCATCTTTAGCCTTCCGAAACCATGTTGCTGTCTTATGATTTTTATCCACGTAAGTGTAAATATGAATTGTGTTAAACAATTTGGTAATCCACTTGTTGTTATAATCTCAATTACCTGCTGATAAGATATACTGAATTGTGCCTATGCTATTCACACCAAAGACTTTCAGGTGTCCCGTTCTAAATGGCTACAGTGGGGTTTCCTCTTTCCTGAGTTCTAATCCTTAAATCCTTGAAAGCTGCTTGGAAAAAGAAAACCTGTTTGAAAACGAATTTGATTCCAAGCATTGCAGCAGGAGGCCTATAATCTTCCTTTCTCTATATCTCCATTTTCTAAACACGATAGGAGACAGGAAGCTAAAACAGCACTGTAACAACAGCTTTCTGGAAAAGACAGTTGTCCAATTTTCTCAACAGGGATTCAGCGGTTTTTCAGTCTTTCATACTTTATACAGGAAACAATTGCTTCCCGATATGACTGTTTACTGCAGTTATTTTATTACATCTTTATTTTCCTGTATGCTTATATTAAAATCCAACACTGTTGTTTATGTCAGAAGTGCTTTTAATGGGAGAGCAGAAGGAAGGATTTTAGGGATGAGTTCATTTTTGCAGGACTCTAAAGTGAGGATAGATAATTGGTTGGAGATGGAACTTGATCCTGAGTAGAAGATACCATTCCTCACTCCTCTGGTGTTGTGTTGAACTCATAAAAGACTGAGGAAAGAAGGCAATGGGTCACTGAGTTTCTTATGAAGCTTAGAAGGTCTGGACCAGGGGAGACACAAGGAAACCTAGAATTCAGTGCAATTATGAGCATGTGTGGGGTCTATTAGGATATGCTTTTACAGCAGTTCTGAATAGAAGGAATTTCTTCCTAACATTCTCCTATCGTTAAAGAGTTTTTATGAATATAACCAAATGAAACAAGATTCTAAAGGAGTCTTTAGAATCATTGTTACTGGGATTATGAACAGAGAAAAGCCACCACATGAAAACTTTTCCTCATCTCTCGCCAAAAAAAAAATTTTTTTTTGCGGGGGGGGGGGGGGAAGACTGCATGTATTAAGATGCTTTTGTTTCCCTGCATATTCCTGCATAGTGGCATTTAAATAAATGTCTTTATCAGTTTGACCACCCTGATCTGGATGGCCCAGGCTAGCCTGATCTCGTCAGACCTCAGAAGCTAAGCAGGGTCAGCCCTGGTTAGTATTTGGCTGGGAGACCACCAAGGGATACCACAGTTGCTATGCAGAGGAAAGCACTGGCAAACCACCTCTGTTAGTCTCTTGCCTTGAAAACCCCATAAGGGGTCACCATAAGTCGGCTGCAACTTGACGGCACTTTACACACACACACACATCAGTTTGACCCCCTGTTTCATCATTCAGCTTGAAAACCACCCACAGAACAGTTTGTGGAATAGTGGCTACTGTTACTTACTGTCCTCGCTTGAATAGCCAGTTATGACAACGGGTTCAGGGCCAGACCCAAGACTGTTCACCGCCTGGACTTTGATATCATATGGGATAAAGGTTGGGGTGTTCTTCAGTATCAAGGAATGCTTTTTCACCGTTTCTTCATTCCAGTCAGTCTCAAGGCCCTGTCGTCGCCAACTTACTTTGTACTCCATCCCCGGTCCGTTTTGCTCCATGGGCTTCAGGGGCTACAAATTGAAGTCACAATGAGATGACATTGCTGTGGTAATGACAAAGCTGTGGCTAAACAGACAAATGATTGCATAGTTCGGTAGGATCCAATTCTGTAAAAGAAAACTTGGGACTATTTTCCAAAGATAATTTTAAGGTAACTGAAAGGAAGAAGACATTGTGGCTTTAAACAAAGCAAAACACATAAGTAACTGAACAGATGAATCGAAAGCACTCATATTATTTAATCATATAATTTAATGTATTGGCAGCAAGCTTGCTGTTTGCTTTACAACGAAAATTAACTCACGTGAAAAATGTATGATCTTTATTGTGGTTACATTATGCTGGTTTGCGCTTTAATGTTCCGTAGCAGGTTTGACCATTAAAACATAACTTTAAAAGCCTTTAGGGTATTAAATGTTCAACAAAAAAACATCCTAATTTATGTCTGGATAACTTAATGGATAATACTAATACTATTTTTATGACTTGTTTGAGGCATTTGCCTAGCGGATTCATTTATACAACAGCAATAGCCAGCACCAGTAGCTGGCACACGCGTGTCTAACAGCTTTGTTTAATACACCTATTGTAACTGGTCACTTGTTATCACCCCTGAAGAGGGTTGATAACAACATGGATGAATATTTCAAGCTCTAGAGAGGCTGTAAAAGTTATGTGCTGCATGCCAGTAACACCTGATGTGTTTCCTAAGAGCAACCATAAAGTTGGGCAGAAAATATGAGGTTATCCTTACAACAATTCTGTGAAGCAGTTTTGGCTCAGAGACAGCAAACAGGGCCAAGTTCACCCACTGAATTTCATGTCTTTTGGAGATCTGGACCAGTTTCAGAGACAGAGGAATAGTAGTAAACAAATTATAAACCCCACCATATATGGATTAATGATATGGGGTTTAGTAAACAGTAAGTTCTTTGGTGTGCAATGGGGCTTACTCTCAAAGGCAATAACTGGTTCACTTCAAACATAACACAAAGCCATGGCTTATAACTATGGATATTCTATGAAATCAGGATGTGGTGCTCAGACAATAATTCAAATACTGGTTTGCCTCAACAAATGCAGGTTTCATTGCTTTCTCTCTCCATCCCTCTTGCAGAAACCTGACTGGTATTGTGGCTTTCTTTGTCAAAAGGGCAGTGAAGGAACAAGCTGGGATTAAATCAGAATGTGCAAGTTCATATATTAAGCAAAACCATATAGGGTTGCCAGGTCCAGGTTGGGAAACTCCTAGAGATTTGAGGGTGGTGTCTAAGGAGGACAGGGACCTCAGTGGGGTACGTCACACCCTCCAAAACATCTCTCCAAAACATCCATTTTCTCCTGGGGAACTGATCTCTATAGTTTGAAGATGAACTGTAATTGCCGACCCAGGGCCAAGCGTGAAATGATGACGAGACAAGCAACCTATTCGTAGTTTAACACATGATTAACTATAACGTATAAACAACACACTTATAATTGGAACAAGATTTTATTTGGAGAAAAAAAATGGCCACAACTTGAATTGGCAACAGCTGAAAGATGCATTGGTGCAGCATGTGGGCTGGAGCAGTGATGTAATTCGACCCCAATGCTCCAGATGTCATCCTATTCCCAGCATGCCAGCTGGAGTAGCATAGGGATGGTGGTACAATGGTTTCACCTGGGCATGGGCCACTTGGTGATACCCCTGCCACTTGAGAGGAGGCTGTTTCGGACAGCTCCCCAAGCTGGGCATGTCTCCACCGAAGCCTCTCCCAAAATCCCTTAATGGGATCCCCTGAACCGGGGAAAGGGGAGTGCAGGCTGATTTCCCCCAAAAACGGATTCCAGCCCCATACTAAACACTGCCAAAGTTGTGACAAATTAGCAAGAACTCATAAAAAATGAACATGGGGGGGGGAGGCAAAACCTGTGGTGAACTGAAGAGGAGGCAGCAATGTGCCTCCTTAAATATCCTTAAGATGGACTGGAGAGAAAAACCTTCCCTCCGACATCTGTCTAAGCTTCCTGGCCCCACCCCAGCCTTCTCCGGAGAGGCTCATTTTGAGCCTCCAGAGAGCAGGCTGATTGGCCATATGAGCTGGCCAACTGAGCCCCAGCAAGCAGAGGAGTAAAGAAGTGAAACGCGTGGAAGCCAGCCGGTTCCACAGGCTTCCTGGTCCTACTCCAACCAGCCTGGATCAGCAAAACAGGCTCTGGGTAAGTCCCAGATCCCTAGCTTCCGGGGGATCCCCAGGTCCCACTTGGAGGCTAGCATCCTTAAAATCATAGTTAATGCTAATTGTGGTTAATAAACCAGGCCCTGTTTTGATGTACCCTAACAAGCCATCGTTTGAAGTCTTCCAACCTAAGCAACTTTCTTCCAACTTATGGGGCTCCTCTTCCAGAAAAAGAAGGCTCTTTGGCTGGAGAAAGGCTTGTAACTTTGCTGAACAGAGTAGTAGGGTACTTGTGTTCCCAAGTATTAAAAAGGAATTACCTCCCATTTCATGATCATCTCATGGGGTTCAGAAGCTTCAACTCGAATGTTTTCTGGGTTCTTGTCTGGAGCTGTGCATAAGAAATAAACAAGACAAAAATACAATGAGACAATCTATTAGTTAACCATTGTTTTATTTTCCCCCACATACCTTTCTCCTTTACAGAATAGCCAGCTAAATGTGATAAATCCTGTATTAACATTCTCCCTAACGGTTTGAGTTGATCTGACATGATAATTGTTCAGCATGTTTCCACGGTAGTAACTTTAACACCCAAATGTGATGCATCTTTTTGTGGTGCTTCTCAGACCATTATGAGAACCTGGGACCACTTCTTGTGAGGTGAACTTGTGACACTAATATAAAAAGGTGCAACAACAAAATAACATGCAAGGTATATATGGTTTCAGCCATTTTAGTTAAAATGATCAGATAAAAACTAAGTGGTAGTTGAAAGCACCAGATGTTAATGGGAAGGTTCTAAGGAGACAGCCTTATGGGACTCGCAAAACAGAAGGTATATTATTAGTATGAGGCACAGTACCGTAAGGCTGGGAATGTTAAAAAAAGAATATAAATGAATAAGCACTGTAGAACAGCTGTTCCATAAAAGTATTTTCAGGAACTCGTTATTTCATGTTATATGAAGAGAAATAGGTTCTGAATAGAAATTTGTCCAACATCCTGTAGTACTGTGAGACTCACAATAAATCTTGCTAAATAGCCTAACCAGAAATGGCTTCTACATAAAAAAAGGACTAGACTGAGTCTTAAAAACACAGAATTATCTCTTGTACCAGTTGCAGCCGATTTTGGAGGGCCCTGGGATATAGTAATCTCTTCCGAAGGAACATTTCGGTGTGTGGACATTCAAGATATTGTAAGGCAAGTTTCTTCAAAATGAGGAAGGGAGCAGAAACAGTCCCTTCTCCTTTGCTCTGCCCCCCCCCCCCCATAATAACACAAGACAACAGAAAGTGGGTTCAACTAGTAGTATTTCTTGAAGAATTATTGGAATTAATTAAATGGCTGATCTACATCACTGCTTATTCACACAAGCTTCTGATTTTGAGGGAGTTATCCCTCACATCATCCACCTGGTCAGCCTTTTGGGCAGGTCCATCCTGGCTCCAAACTTGGCCATTACTTCCACCAGCCTTGCTTATCACCACCTACACAGCCATAGGTGTAGAGAAGTTCCAGGTTTCGTCTCTCTCTCTCTCCTTGCAAGGCTCCTACCAGGTTCAAAGAGGCAAGGGTAACCAGAATCATTTCCCTTTTTATTCAGAGATCATATTCCAGTGGAAAACTCTTCATAAAGAGATTTGGTTTAACAATTAATTGATTTTTATTGTAAAAATAACTTTTTAAACACACACACTCCACAAAACACACACAAAAGCAGACACACTCAAGAACTAGGAAAAGAGAGGTAGGAGGGGGTGGACACAAGGATTAGAGGTTCCCACGGGAAAGTAAATTTAATGATCTGGGGAGTGAAGTCCAGATAGAGGCAGCTGCATGGAGCAAGTAATGACCAGCATTCTCATAAGGGAAGCAAAGGAGGACTGTACATGCAAGTATAGGGTTCATGTTTTTGGATCCAAGGAAAAACGCTAGCCAGTTGCTATGGTGAACAGGGAGATATTTATACCCCAAAGAGGAGTTGGAGGTATGGTGTCACTGAGCCTGGCAATGTCTGGTAAAAACCTGTCATTGCTAGTGGACAAAACATCTGATTGCTCTTGATGAGTTTAGGAGTAGGAAGGAGAAAAGAACAGAAACAATGCCTAGGTACTTTGGGCTAAGTACCCCTGCGCATTGGCTATAAAGTTTTAGATGAAGTCGAGGTCTGGGAAACTATCTTCCAGAGTGAGTCAGAGGACTTGGCTAGCAACTTGATGAGTTTATTTGTGTCCATCACAATTCTCTGGAGTTCTATCTCTGATTAGATTAGTGAGTTGTGCCTTATCTGCTGCAAAAGAGAGCTAAACAAATGCTGAAGAAGTCTGTCTTTTGTCCTTTTGTTTTCATGTTACACCAAATGTTCTCCCAGGAGGAAACGGGCAAATAACTCTGAACTTTCCCAGTTGGATCTGTAGCATGGCACACAAGATGGATGCCAGGTAGGGTTTCCAACATCCAGGTACTAGCTGGAGATCCTCTGCTCTTACAACTGATCTCCAGCCAATAGAGATCAGTTCACCTGGAGAAAATGGCTGCTTTGGCAACTGAACTCTATGGCATTGAAGTTCCTCCTCTCCCCAAACCCCGCCCTCCTCAGGCTCTGCCCCCAAAACCTCCCACCGGTTGCAAAGGAGGGACCTGGCAACCTTATTGCCAGTAGACCACTTTTGTCTCTGGCTCTACAGCAGTGTTCCATCCCTGCACATTTGCTCCACTAGATATATAAGAGAAAGATAACAATGCATACCAGCAGGTGGTGTTTCATATCGTTCAGATGATTCACTGGGCCGGCTTCTCCCAACTCCATTAACAGAGACCACGCGGAATTGGTAATTTATAAAAGGGGCAAGTGACACAACAGCCGTAGTAACATTCCCTGGGATCCTGATTAGTTCCTGCCATTTTCTGGGCTCCCATCGGTTCTCTTCAAATTCCACAATAGATTCTATAAAACATAAGGAAGGGGATGACACGGCATGCAGTGAATGGGAATTAAAGGATTGATAAGAAGGGAAGAAAATGATTAGGAACAAAAACCTTTCAACAATACAACCAATTAAGCCCAGCTTTGGGTGTTAGCTTCTTTCTGATCACTTGCTGTCATGGGCGTAGAGTGAAAGAATGATATAAGACTCTGTAATACCATTAATTGGGCTGTTGTTGCTGTTTCCACTAGTCCATGACAATCTAACACTTCTGTTCTGCTTCTCCGAGAGGTAGAGGTCTTCTGGTGGGTCGGGGATATCTAAAGAATGGGGAAGAAATATGAGAAAAGTGAGTTGTGATGTTTTGCTCTCAGCAACAGAGAAGACAATATTTCCGCAATGGCACTGTACATTTCTAAAGGGGTGATCAGAATGACACAAACCTAAGACCAATGGTCCATATATTATGCACCCTCCTCCAGTGAACTGCGCTGGATATTTTAGAATAAAATATGAGAGAAACCACTGGATGGTTTGTGACCCCATCCTTCCTTCAGTAAGCATATACACATCCGTAGGAGAGCACATTTAAATACTCAGAATAGCAAAAGAGTATGTCTGATTCCTTGGTCAGTGTGGAGAGACTGAACAGAACATCTTATCCTTTTAAAAACAAATGAACAAAACCTGGAACATGAATGAATAACAGTAGCACTGGAATCCACAAAATATTCATTTCATCTGGAGAATCTGGTCATTTTAATTTTACAAGAGCTCTATGAGGTATAGGCTGAGAGATAGTGACTCCAAGACCACCCAGTAAACTTCATAGTTTTCCCCACCTACTGCAATCTGGAGTAGTAACCACAATGGCTTGCTCATCTGGAATGAGATGGGTAACTTACAGCACATTCCTGAGCTGTCAGCAGCCGGGGACGTGGGAAGGAGGTGCTGCCGTGCCACCTCCTAACCCATTTCCCGGCTGCTGAAAGCTTTTAAAAAGCTGTTTACTGGCTTCTAAAAGTTTAAATGGGGCAAAATGTCCCATAGAGAATAACAAGGCTGCACCTGCAAAATAGCAGTCACAGCCCCTCCATTCTCCATGCTGGCGTCCAGTGCCGAAAGAGGACAGGGAGCTGCCTATAGGTAGCTCCCCCACCCTGCACATCCCATGAACACCCCCTAGGATGCTGGCATGCCCCCTGGAATGCTGGTGCAGGCCTTTACGCAGTTATGTCGTATGAGGTTGCCAGGTTCCTCTTCATCACTGGGGATGTTTTGGGGCAGAGCCTGAGGAGGGCGGAGTTTGGAGAGGGGAAGTACTTCAATGCCATAGAGTCCAATTGGCAAAGAGGCCATTTTCTCCAGGAGTACTGATCTCTATTGGCTGGAGATCAGTTGTAAGAGCAGGAGATCTCCAGCTGCTACCTGGAGGTTGGCAACCCTAATGACATATGATATTTCTTTCTCATTGAAGGGAAAAAAAGAAGAGAAGCTAGAAAAGTTCCTCAACAAAGGTCAGATTTTATTCCTTGCATCCGCCACAGCAGGATTCTTATTAAGCAACTCTCATGGTAGCAGGAAAGCAATGAGGCAGAGCTAGAGGAAAATTCTGTATAAATATATGAATGTAATAGATGGCTAAAAATAGAAGTGTGGGATCTTTAAAAGGCAGCGAGATGTGGTTGTCTGGTAATGTGAAAGGAAATGGCATCTGTATGGAACTAACAGGAGCACAGCTGGGGGTAGCATTTCCAGCAACCTTGGCACCAGCAGCCGAGGGTGAAATTAAATGTGTGTACGAAAAGAGGAAAAGTTGATCAGAACTGGTTTCAAAATGAATTGAAATTATATGATGTTCCTTCCATAATACGTCTGTCAACTATGCTCAGAAACAATGGAAAATACAGTTCCATTATTTATTTGGAACACATAACCTTCCTATGTGCCCTAAGGCTTTCGCTGTGGCTATAAGTCAAAGGTTACAAATCACATTGCCTTGTCATTTGTAACCTTTAACTTTTAGCCACCTCAAATTACTTTGGATTTGACCAAATATCTCTAGCTAAAGGATATATAAGAAACCAGCAGTGAAAACCAATAGGTCAAAAAATGGCTGAAACATAATCTATCAGAGTCATCCTAATTAGAGTTTCACTGTTATAAGCCCATTGATTTTAATGGATTTAGAAGGGTCTCTGCTGATAGACTCTACTTAAGATGGCCCTGCGTATGTTTTTAAAGGCATGGATACATCGAACCATCGGACACCTTAAACATGTTAATATAGGCCCCTATATAACTTAACTGAGAGCCAATGTGGTGTAGTAGTTAAGGTGTCAGTCTAGGATCTGGGAAACCCACTTTCAAATCACAACTCATGCCATGGAAGTTTGCTGGGTGACCAGTCACACTCTTGCAGCCTCGACCTTGGCAAGTATTTGGATGAAAGACCTCTAAGGAATACCAGGGGTGTGATGCAGAGGCAGGCAATGGCAAACCACCTCCAAACGTTTCTTGCCTTGAAAACCCTACAGAGTCGCCCTATAGAGTGACTTGACAACATTAAAATGAATTATGGCAGGTGGTCCAAATCTGGGGAGCCACCAGAGACAAGTCCCTTCCTTGGTAAAAATCTACCTGGCCTCTGAAGGCAGGGTACTAGTGGAAAGGCATCTGAGAAAGACATTAACTGATGGGTGGGTTCACACGGGAACATATGGAAACCTTAAGATACTATGGTCCCAGACCATTGTGCCAAAACCCAGCTGCAAGTCAATGAAGATCTTTTGTATATGAGAATCAAGAATTTTGTATTCTAAGAAAGGTAGACTGATAGCAATATAAGTGTTCTATAATATTTGGAGGGGGCCACTTATGAAATGATGAAACGGAATTCAAGTTGGAAGTTGATACTTTTAGTTTTTAACATTCATCAGAATGTTTTGACAAGTGGGGTTTTGTGAGACTTCTTGGATGCTCTACAAGGAAGATTTCTGCACTACAGTCATGATTGTTCTGTAGTCTCATGACATCTGTCATTCAATTTCCTTCTCCCTTGTCATTGACATGCTTCCAACTGGCCTCCTCCTAATGCAGATTCTTCCCTTCTTTCCATTCTGTTTGGAAATGTCCCATCCCAATGAAATCTCATTTCCAAGTAAACACGATCAGCCTGAGGATGTTTGGGTCATGACCCTTTTCAGATCCCTAATGCTGATTCCTTTGACCAGCATAGAAATTAATCTGATTGATTGTGTGATGATACCCCACATTTCAGGAGTAAATCCATTTCTTGGTAGCAGACAGAACAGGAGTAAGGAAAACATTTCCCAGAGGGATTTAAACTACTACTAACAGCCTGAACTGTGCAAATGCATGTATGGAAATTAACTTACGGAGGACAGTTAAGTGGGAATCGTCTATGGCACTGTCAAGTGATGTACTGCCTACGCAGGTGTACACTCCATTATCTTCTAGTTCCACACTTGGTATTAACAACGTGTCCCTCTCAATAATGATTCTGCAAATGAAATATAAATTATACATGATGGAGAAAATAATAGTAAAATAAATATATTAGGATAATGACATGCTGTTTGCCACCTATGTGTCCCACTCTGCAAAATGCACAAGCACATATATTGGAATAATGTTGCTAGCACAATAATGTAACAATTACAACAGAACAATTCATTTACAGTAGAAATATATCATTATCCACTTTATGGAAATGTAGGTGTTTTTTAAAAGTTATTAAATGCTTTTTAATCCAAGGCGCTATGTAATTCTTATTTATCATTTCAATAAGACCTTTAGATTAGATTACACTGAGAATGGCTTATTAAAAGCATTAAATCAAGATCATGGCTGAACTGGATGTGAACCTGAGTGTTCGATCTCTGTCCAAAGGACTCCTTGTGGGTTCCAGTGCATACACAGAGCTTCTGAATTCCCTGCTGTGTGTGATGCTGCTTCCATTAAAAGGAAGGCGAAATTTCTTTATGGCAGATCTATGCATCCTGGAAGGAACTAGTGGAATGAAATGACTTTTTGCATCATATAAGGTAAAGGTAAAGGTCCCCTGTGCAAGCACCGGGTCATTCCTGACCCATGGGGTGACATCACATCCCGAAGTTTAGCAAGCAGAATTTGTTTACGGGGTGGTTTGCCATTGCCTTCCCCAGTCATCTTCCCTTTACCCCCAGCAAGCTAGATACTCATTTTACCGACCTCGGAAGGATGGAAGGCTGAGTCAACCTTGAGCCGGCTACCTGAAACCAACTTCCTTCGGGATCGAACTCAGGTCGTGAGCAGAGCTTGGACTGCAGGACTGCAGCTTACCACTCTGCACCACGGGGCTCTTTTGTATCATACAAAATAATTTTCAGAGCCAGTTACTGTAAATAGTTTGAAAGTCGCAAGGTTTTGTTTTTTTAATTGCTATAATTTTTAAACCAGGCAGAGCCAGTTAAATAGTTTGAAAGTTGCAAGGTTGTTTTTTAATTGCTATAATTTTTTAAACCAGGACTGACCAGCACCTGTAGTTTCAGAAGCCCACTCTTATATAGAAAGACAGGAGTGATCAGTTTCATAATATAGCCGACTTCATCTAGTAGTAAGGAGTTCACAGATAGGAAACATATGGTTCAGGCATAGCAATCCACACATATATGTATTTCTCAAGAGATGTAAAACTAATATGTAGAAGCTCTGCTCTCTTACAGCTTTAAAGCAGAAGCCGGGGGAGGGGATCATTACAAGACCACCATGTCCAACGGCTCCCAATGGCTCATATCCAGGCTGGATTTTGTTTTTACTCCCTATGGTTTGAGGAATTTCCCTCCCCATCCCCATGAATTTTGCTACTACATCACATGATGTAACCATGAGATGACCAATGAAACTCATACTTGGTATGTTTACTTGGCTAGTTTGAACTAAGCTCACAGTAAATCTCAGGCTACCGAATACAAAAATACAATGCGGGCTTAGAACTATTTCTTCACCACTAGAGGTCCTTCCAGGACAACTATGAAGCTCGTGGATAGCATATCTGCAGAAACAAACTACTTTATATTTAACCAAGATAGAAATCATTCTAATTCTCTCCGTTCACTACTGCCAATACCACAGCTTCCATAGGCTTTAATGACTCTCACATAACTTTTTTTCAGATGCTGAGACAAGAGGGTCAAGTGCCCTACACAACACCATGATTACATCCACTGGTCGGATATCATCATTCCTAAATCCCATTTGCCAGCAGAGCACACATAATACCGGCTGGCATGGTGATTCCTTTGCACCACTGAGGCTCTGCCAGGCATGGAAGTTAGTCAGAATCCTATGTTTGTTCACTGATCAGTCTTGAATCAAACAATGATGTATGATCCACCAGCAAAGAGCATAACTTTAAACACACCCATTGGAATTAGCAGGAAACATCGGATGATTGATTTCAACTTTTCTCCCTCCTGAGCCTGTGCTTTCCTAGGATACTGAACTATGCAGTTGTAACAAGTCGTCTTGTTTGGGGGCTTCCTAGATGCACCGGATTGGCCACTGTGTGAACAGACTGCTGGACTTGATGGGCCTTGGTCTGATCCAGCAGGGCTTTTCTTAAGCTCTTTTGTAATTATCCCATGAAGGAGGCAGCAGAAGAGGCATACCATAATCTGGTGAATTGGATTTGTTTCCCCAATCCTCCACATGAAGCCAGCCGGGTGACCTTGGGCCAGTCATGCTCTCTCAGCCCTACCTCACAGGGTGTCTGTTGTGGGAAGGGGAAGGGAAGGTGATTGTAAGCCGGTTTGATTCTGCCTTAAGTGGTAGAGAAAGTCGGCATATAAAAACCAACTGTTCTTCTTCTTCTTCTTCTACCACAGGATAGGTCCATGAGAGACTGAAGTGGCCATCACCAGCTTTTTGGTTGTCTGCCTCTGTGGAGTAACCTGAAACCAGAGTCCCAGGTTCAATCCCCGGCTTCTCCAGTTGAAGGGTTTGGTAGCAGGTGATGTGAAAGACCTCTGCCTGATAGGAGAGGCCCCTCCAGTTGAGTAGACAATACCGACTGTGATGGACCATTAGTCAGATGCAGTAGAAGGCATCTTCATGTGTATGTGTTCATGCCTGAGGAGAGTGGTAGAGCTAGTGGCTACCAGTACTCATCGCTGGCATCCTAACTGCAGGAGCTTCTGAAGCCTTTTTACAAATAAGTTGCATGCAGAAGGCTTTTCCTGGCTGCATGTGTGTGAAAAGGTGAATGGATCAAGTACAGTGATGACATTCTGGTGGTTCTAGGGGCACCATGGAAGTGGTTGGTGCTATTGCTATGTTAGCTTTGTTTTAGCTAATGACTTTGCTATACTGTGTGAGCACATAGGATCATGGCTACATTATGCTGGTGTTAACACGGGTCTGGATGCCATCCAGAATGTTACGCCCATGGTGAGTTCACAGCCAAGGAAAGATCTGACCTAGAGAGTTACCCACAGTTCAGGCTCCTAGGGAGTAGGGTTGCCAGGTCCCTCTTCACCACCGGCGTGAGGATTTTGGGGTGGAGCCTGAGGAAGGTGGGGTTTCAGGAGGGGAGGGACTTCAATGCCATACAGTCCAATTGCCAAAGCGGCCATTTTCTCCAGGTGAACTGATCTCTGTTGGCTGGAGATCAGTTGTAATAGCAGGAGATCTCCAGCTAGAACCTGGAGGTTGGCAACCCTACTAGGGAGGCTACGTAGAAGGGAGAAAACTACACCACCCTGTGTTCCTTGAAGAAAAGATGGGATAAAACACTGTCACAGTATAGCAGAGTTACACTCTTCTAAATCCCCTGAAGTCAATGTAATTCAGCTCAGGCTTTAGGCATTCTAAATATACTATATGGATAGCCACAGGTTCTATTGACATCATATGAATCAAAGAATACACCAGAAATGGGTTAGGTAAACAGATACAGATCTATATTTGCATTCAGACCATTTTAAAAATCGTATCGTACTCACACGAAAGTAGACAAAACTTATTTATTACCTGCCCTCCTCTGTTCTGTTCATGTCAAGCTCTTCTCCATCTTTTCGCCAAGATATTTTAAAATGGTGTCTCAAATGTGAGTCATATTCAGCACGGCATTTAAATTCAACTGAATGTGATTTCAAAATTTGTGGATTCTTAGGTATCACAGAAACTTTTGTAGCATCTAAGAAAGAAAAATATATAAAAAACATTGTCATTTTTAAAACAAGTTAACTATTTAAGGAACTCTTCAGTAGGGCTGTCGATTCGGTTCAGCCTGAACCGAAAAACAGCCGAATTTCCCCCAATTCGGTGGTTTTTCAGTTCGGATTAAACAGAACTCAAAAAAGGGGGGGAAACGGGGAGCCGAATTCGGCGAGTTCAGGGTGTTCCTGAATAAATTTGGCGAATTCGGGCCCTTTAAACAGATATGCGCCTTCCAGCTGGAGCTTCCCTGAAGGTGCGCGGGGGGCCCTTTAAATAGATTTGTGTCTCCCAGCCGGGAGGCACAGATCTGTTCCACCAGATTTGTTCCACCGTGGAATAGATCTGCGCCTCTGTTCCACCATGGAATAGATCTGTGCCTCCCAGCCGGGAGGCACAAATCTATTTAAAGGCCCCCCCCCGCGCGCCTTCAGGGGAGTCCCCTGAAGGCGTGCGGGGGGGCTTGGAATAGATTTGTGCCTCCAAGCCGGGAGGCGCAGATCTGTTCTACCTCCCCCCTCCGCAAGCCTTCAGGGAAGCCCCTGAAGGGGGGGGGGCGAATTTTCCCCCAAACTCCAGATCTCACCCAAATTTCGGGGATCCGAAGTGGGGGAGTTTGGACTTCGGCACGGCCCGAATCAAAACGGGCCAAATTTTGCCGAATCCGAATTTTACCAATTTTTTTTCCAACAGCCCTACTCTTCAGTGAGTCAAGTGCTTTTTATTCTTTGGCTTATTCATCTACACAGCAAAATGGTGACTATTAATTCCATTTTTCATAGGATAACACTGTTCAAAACCTAATAAATATCAGAAGTCTCACTGAAAGTATTTTCCACTTCTCAGATCTTCTACCACTAGAGCAGCTCCAAATTTGGCTTGAATTTCACTCTGGCCAAACACCATTTTCAAGCCAGGGATAAGCAGAACGTTCGAAAATCCTCAGGGAAATTTCACTGAAACTTTTTTCAGCTTCCCTTGACATTCTTCAGAGATTTTGCTTGCTTTGCCTTTAACTGCAGATGAGATTTTAGGTGCAACTCTAGCATAACAGGAACCACATCTGCGCTAGAACATGTGTATCATCACATCCAGACTGGGTTTTTTTCTGCATTGCCAAGACTTGTTTCCAAAGTGAAATAGATGCCTTAAAAGTCCTCTGTTGTTTTCATCTTTGACTCTTGTAAGACACACTGTAGGTGTTCAATGTTCCAGTCCTTCCTGTTGATTCATATCTTTCCCCCTTGTGCATGCAAACAGACTCACATGGTACATTGATAGAACAAAATGCTCTCATTATGAATATACATTTGGCTACACCTGAATTATTTTGTGAGGTGTTTTACTAATGCACAGAAGTGCATGTGTTTATCATTAAAACACTGCACAAAAGTTGCTGCATTGGCAGTGGACATCTGTGCTGAAAAAGCCAAGTTAGACCCTGAGTAGGTCAAGCTAAAGTATCTCAAGTATCAGGTGCCAGGAAGACCTTTTCTCTCTGGAGAGAGGTTGCCAGAGTAGGCAACATTGAACTATATGGATGGGGAAAACATTATCTATTTCATCAGTTCAACTCATATTATATTGTCTCAATGAGTTAATTTTCTTTGAGTGAGAAGCCAGGCATATATTCAATTACCTGTTGAAGTTGGAGATGAACAATACTGATGACATTCTTTGGCTTGGATCTCGCAGATTATTTCAACTGATGGAAGGGATTTCTATAGGAATGGAGCCAATTTTCTCACTACCCTCTTCCTGCTGTAGTGTAATATTTATTTATTATTTGGTTTTATACCCTGCCCTCACTCCCCGGCCTAAGGACCTCTCCCCGGCCCTCTCCAATTGGAATGCTACTCATTAGGGACAAAGGACCTTTATTATAGCATATATAGCATATAATGCTTTCCACTAATTTACCCGGAACAGACGTTAAGCTAACTGGCCTGTAATTTCCTGGGGGGGCCCTGGAACCTTTTTCATAAATGGGTGTTACATTGGCCATTCTCCAGTCCTCTGGTACAGAGGCTGATTGAAGGGACACATTACATATATTTGTTAGAAGTTCAGCAAGTTTCCCATCTGAGTTCTTGAAGAACTCTAGGATGAATACCGTCTGGTCCCTGTGACTTGTTAGTTTGCAGTTTGTCTAGACGTTCTAGGACTTCTTGCCTTGTTACCACTATTTGCCTTAGTTCCTCATTTTCCCCTCTCCAAAATCTCTGTTCAGGAGAAGGAATCTGCCCTGTATCTTCAACAGTGAAGACAGATGAGAAGAATTCATTTAGTTTTTCAGCAATCGCTTTATCCTCCCTTACAGTTCCTTTACTCCCATTGTCATCCAATGGTCCAACTGCTTCCCTAGCTGGTTTCCTACTCCTAATATACTTAAAGAATTTCTTATTGTTTGTTTTGATGTGTTTAGCAATAAGCCCCTCAAAATCCTTTTTTGCATCTCTAATTATCTGCTTCCTTTTCCTTTGTGCAAGTTTGTGTTTGCTCCTGTTCGCCTCGTTTGGGCAAACCTTCCAGTCTCTGAAGGAAGACTTTTTTTCTCTAATTGCTTCCTTCACCATACCCGTTAGCCATGGTGGTGACCTCTTGGACTTATTACTACCTTTCCTGACCTGCAGTGTACAAGCTAGCTGAGCCTCTAGTAATGTGGACTTGAGTACCCCCAAGCCTTTTCAAGAGATTTAACCCTCTTAACTGTTCCTCTCAACTTCCTCTTTACCAATTTTCTCATTCTAGAGAAGTTCCCTCTTTTAAAGTCAAATGATATTGTATGAATTTTCCCAGTCACTTTCCCACTTACATCTAAATTAAATTTGATGCCATTGTGATCACTATTGCCAACTGGCTCAACTACATCCACATCCCGCACTAAGTCACCGGCAGCACCACAGAATATTAAATCCAGGATCGCTTCCCCTCTGGTTGGGTCTATGACCAACTGTTTGAGGGCACAGTCATTTAGGATGTCTAAATTTTTTTATCTCTTTGGCTTGTCTGGAGCATACATTTATCCAATCAATATGAGGGAAGTTGAAGTCTCCCATTATTACTTCTTTGTTACCTTTACATGCTTCCCTAATTTCGTTCTCCATCTCAAGATCACCCTGAGCCATTTGGTCAGGGGGCCGGTAGAATGTCCCCAGTACTAAATCTCCTTTGGGGCTCAGAATCATCACCCATAAGGATTCTGTGGACGAGTCTGCCCTTTTAATGGTCTCTAGCTTATTAGACACCATGCCTTCCTTGATATACATAGCAACACCCCCTCCAATATGCCCTTCCCTGTCATTTGTATACAGTTTGTAACCAGGGATGACTGTATCCCACTGGTTCTCTCCCCTCCACCAGGTTTCTGTAATGCTCACTATATCTGTTTTCTCTTAAAACCATGCACTCTAATTCCCCCATTTTTGCTTGGAGGCTTCTAGCATTAGCCTAGAAACACCTCCGCACTGTTTGTCTCTTTCGACTTTCCTGGCATGTGCCTTTGGGCATCTTTAAGTGGCTATCCATCATTTTTTTTCCATTCCCTTTCATGTCTAAGTAATTCCTATGTGGGCAATCTGAAGCAATTTTTCCCTTTGTCCGTATGCACTGAGTTTGCCCGAACCGGATGCTTCTCAGCTCCTGTCGGCTCCTGTCGGCTATCCCCCCAGGTTCAGTTTAAAAGCTGCTCTGCCACCTTTTTTATATTATGCGCCAGCAGTCTGGTTCCATCCTGGTTCAAGTTGAACCCAAATCGGCAAGAGGCCTGTGACTAATTTTTACAGTTGTGCAAATTAAAGCTGGGACATGATCTACTCACTGTTGTACAAACCTGCAAACTGTGCAACAGTGATTTGGATCACAATAAAGTCTTCCCTTTTTAATGGAGAATATTGCTCAGTAATGCCTCTGAGTGCTATGGGAAGGAGTACGATGCACAACCAGACCAATCTTTTAAGGTACTGGCCATAATGGTTTGGATATACACGACAATACCTTGTGATTTGCAGCGGGAAATAATGTTCAGTCAGTAATTGCATCATGATCAAAAAATAAAACTAAAAATCTATCCAGCTGTTTTCAACTAAACATGTGCTGAACATTCAATATGAGTTTTGAAGAAGTGTGAAATATCTGCGATGGAACAGTTGCACACAGCTATCATCAAAACTATGTGATAGGCATCCGGTACAGTAAAATGCAATTAGACCTTTCACAGTAACTTCAGTTCACATTAAGTTTTACCTCTGACGGTAAGAGTAGCAATGATCGCACTTTTCCCAACAGAATTGGTCACCCAGCAAGAATAAGACCCAGAATCTGTCTTCCTCGTTTCTCTGATCTCTAGGGTTCCATTTGGATACTGATAATAAGATGGCATGTCAAGACGTGATAAGCTGTCTTCTTTTGTCCTAGTAAGGCAACAAAGAGCACAGGTTATTTCCATCAATGTCTGTGTTTTGAAATGGGATGTTAGAGTTTGAGGGCAAGTGGGTATGTCAGGAAACCCAGGATTAAGCCTTACTGTCATTCAACAGATAGACACAACACCCTATGGTTCTATATTGTGAATGTACTCAAGGTTGTTTCAACGTTTTTTTTTTAAAAAAAATCATGGTAAAAATTCTGAACTATTATCCACACAAGGGAATCTCAGCTTGCTTAGCCTTCATTACCTTATTCACTGTTTGAGTTTACTCTCTTCTCACCATAAATGTTTAGGGGGTTCTAAACTTCTTAACCATAATATCATAATTATGCTATTGTCTTCCCTAGGCTGTGTATTCTGAGATGGAAAGGAAGCAAGAAAAAAAAAGTTTCAAGAGCCAGAATGGTGTAACAATGAACATGTCAAATCAGGACATGGGAGACCCAGGTTCAAATCCCCACTCATCCATAAAATTCATTAGATGACTCTTGGCCAGTCATACTTTCTCTCAGTAATCTATCTCATAGAATTGCTGTGAGGAGGAGGAAAAAACCCTAAGCTCCTTAGGATACAAATGGGATAAATTTCAAATTAAGAAGAATTTCCATGCATAATACACTCTTAAGCAGACAAAGACATGTTCAGGGCTGCATGGAAATAAGATGTCTTAAAATTAGAATACAAAGTCAACTTCTTGTAATTTATTAACTTTATTAAATTCATTGTAAGCCATTTTAAGCAAGATACGTGGAGATGTGTGAAAAGACAACTCACAGCCCATTCCTGAGGCATGCCGGTGGGAACGTTCAAAGCCCTTAGGAGGCCGATGAAGGCGTCCGCAGGTGCAGGGGCCCACAACGCTGGTGCCTGGAAGGTGCACACCAGAGTGAGTGGCCCCAGCACCGGCGTGTAGGCCAGGCTGCCAGTCCCCGGCCACCGCCACGGCAGCGCTGGGCCCGGCCACTGCCACAGCCTTGCGTCGGCCTCTGGCCGCCAGCAGAGGCTGCAGCAGTGAGCCGGGAGGCATGCCGGTGCCCCAGGAGGCGTTTCTGGGGTGTATTGGTGCCGGCCAGGGGGCGGGTTGCACAGGGTTTTTTTGCACCGGGGGCGGGTTGCAAGGGTTTTTTTTTGCGCCAGGTAGAGGTTTCGGCACTGCCGAAACCTCCTTAGGAGGCAACGCCACTGGGTTGCCTCCTAAGCCCGGCGCAGGCATTCCTCTCAGGAATGTGCTGTCAAATAACTAAATATTGTAGATAAAGCAGCAGAAAGCAATCAATGTCTCCAAGCTGGAACAAAGAAGATAATTTTCACTGGGGAAATATGTCTGGGTAGGGAGTTGCATAAAGGAAGTAGTGTGATGGGGGCCTTGAGAGGAGTAACAAAAAGGCACTTGGAGAGCTGATGCCCTCAGTAAGCCAAGTATGGATCATGGGTCCATTCCCAATGATGAGACACACAGTAAGTAATCTGAAGTCCATGTTTTATTGCTGGTCAGCCACAGTACAATGGGTGTTGAGGTTGCCCAGAGTTCCCACAGTCTGTCTGCAGGGTAGTTACTGCCACTCCCTGCTGCCTGCATTTGGCCTTGCTTTCTTTCCCTTTCAGCCTAGGGCCACCACCTATGCAGGTCTGCTTCCTTAAGATCCCAACCTAATGACTGGGAATAACCACCTCACCTGTTGTCCCAAACCCCCCCCCCCCGGGTATGTGGCCCCAGTACTACATAAGCCCTAAGGGTGTGCCCTGTCCGCATACCACCACCGCATGTGCAAGCCACCCTTGCCCAGCTGTCAAAACTTCTGGCCAAACTCAGCCCACTGGTCATTCCAATATCCTCCCTCTTTGTTCTTCCAGCCCCTATGTCTGCTGGCCCATCTCCTTAGGTGTTCTTGGCCCCTTTTAGAGGTCCCTGTGCCATATTGGTGCCACAGGTAGCCTGTTCGTTTGTTGAATCAATATTTGATATTTAATAACATTTTGTACATATTTATTTTATCTCTGTATTTATCATATGATCTCAATAAATAGTTTTTCAAAGGAAATGCTACTCCATTAATTTCTAAAATGTGATGTTTTATCTAATAAAATGAAGCAAATATAACTTATTTTCATCAACTAGTAACTCAATGTATCCAAATTGCAAATTTGGATGAGATCCTGCAACCTAAATGTTTTCTATCTCTAAAAAACTCCAATAACCTCATATTTATTAAGGTTACTCATATCTACTATTGTTCCATTAAGATAAACAGGATTACCCTTAAATTTATCCAATATTTTTTGAGAGCACAAACATATAAGATGGGTATTTCCTAACACAGTTCAGATTTATGGAGACCAAGTTACTTTTGAAAAAATACCACTGTTATACAGTGGCAAAAATACTATTGTTCCACATTCCCTCCAGTGAAATTTTCTTTTCCCATCCCACTGGGTTAGAGATATGCAAAGATAAAAATAATTTGTAGCATTCATCAGCTTGATGCTTTCAGCGAGTCCTTGAGTTATAAAGGCCTGTACTCAAGCTTGCTACATTATCACATCATGCATCATTAGATAATGTTATGATCCTTTAACTACATTGGTTGTGTAGACCCACACAATTTTATTTACTTAAGTTTAATTATAAAATTACATTACAGTGACACATGCGATTTTTTTCTTTCTTTCTCACTTTAATTCTATCTGAATTGTTATTAGTTGAAGCTGACTGTGGAGCAGAGGGGAAAGGGTAGGAACTTGGGAGGCAGATGTTTCATATTGTAAAATAATGCTATCAAAATAAATGTCAAATGAATACAATAATTCCATGAAAATCCTGTATACCCATGTGATCTCATATTCTGTCAGTTCATCTGATGCTATGTGATATCTGTGGTCAAGGGTTGAAAACATAGAGCATGCTGGGAACCACTGTGGGGAGAAAAGGAATGCTCCCTGGCCAAACATGACTGTTGGTGAAACCAAGTTCCCCCCTCCCCAGTAGTTCCCATCATCTCTAGGTGTGTGTGCCATGCAATCAGATGCAAACATTGATGTTTCATGGAATTACAGTATTCATTTATCTCTGCAAAAGTGCTAGGGTTGCCAGCTCTGGGTTGGGAAATACCTGGAGATTTTGGGGGTGGAGCCTGAGGAGGGTGGGTTTTGGAGAGGGGTGGGACTTCAATGCCATAGAGTCCAATTGCCAAAGCCACCATTTTCTCCAGGGGAGATCAGTTGTAATAGCAGGAGATCTCTAGCCACCACCTAGAGGTTGGCAACCCAAAAAACTTAAGATTTCCATAAGATAATACCCCCCAAGCCTTTTTCTGGAGACAGTATGATGCACTAAATACTAAGACTGACTGTGTAAATCAAGTTCAGATCCCTGCACAACCATAAAAGCAAATATGGATAGCCTTAGGTAAGTCAGTATTCTTAGGCCTAACTTACCACTGAGGATAGGCTAAAATACTGTTCTCTGCAACAAAGGCATGAGGCAAATATAACAAATAATTAAAACAAGTGGGAAGCCACAAGGAGATGCGTACGAATTCACTCTTTCCTTTTTTTTTCCTTCCTTGAAACACCCACCAGACATCCTACCTTTATCTTCTCCCCATCTTCAGTTTTCTGCCCTTCCATACCCCCGGCACCCTTTGCCCAGGAAAACTATACTCCAGTTGCACAGTGCTGGTTGCCAAGGCAGGCTCAGTTGCTCAGTGGGAAACCAGAAAGGACTTACAAAGGGCACCCATTTTTCCTTGTCTCAACTTCCCCACACTATTTCCTTTTTCCTTCCACATAACAACCCCCATATCATCAACCAACCTTTTATCTGCCACTCCATCTTCAGTTATATTTATTATTTATTTACTTCATTTATACCTCACCTTTCTCCACAATTAGTACTCAAAGCATAGGGTTGCCATCCTCCAGGTGAGGAGAGATCTCCCGCTATTACAACTGATCTTCCAACTGCCAAAGGGGCCATTTTCTCCAGGTGAACTGATCTCTATCAGCTGGAGATCAGTTGTAATAGCGGGAGATCGCCAGCCATCACCTGGAAGTTTAGAGAAATTAGGCACTGGTACTAAATAGACTGGCTGTGTAAAAAATAGTATAAGGCTCTCAAGATATAAACAACGTGTATTGCAAGTAGAAACAATGCAAAACATATTATGCAAACATAAACAAGCTTATCTCTTATCTCTCCACAGGCGCGTGGAGAGATAAGACATTTTGTGAATAATTTCTTTATCAATAAGGTATGTTAGCTTTTTTGTCATGTATAAGGTTTGCTTGCTGTTTTTATTAACTATGTATAACATGTAAAATATGAAGAATAAGACCTAGACATTTATGTTAGATATTGTAAAATTTATTTTCACTTATAGGAACACTAACATTCAAGAAGCTGACGGCTGAAGAAGCTGCCTTTACGGCAGTGAAAGCACTAAGCACATCCGGACGGTGTTTCCATGTTTTCCATTGCTTGGCTGTAGTTCAAAAATATTCTTTCAAAGACAGATGATATGTATATGAGAGTATAACATTCCTTGAGACACCCACTATTGGTGATACCATTGAAGCATCGGAAATAGCTACATTTCTGTTGTTCCATGTCTTGCTCTATTTGTTGTTAGTTTGTAATGATTTCTTGTCATTTTTGTTTATCTTTGCATAATACATTTTGCATTGTTTCTACTTGCAATACACATTGTTTATATCTTGAGAGCCTTGTACTATTTTTTACATCACCTGGAAGTTGGCAACCCTATCCCAACGCCTGCCCTGCTGTACCAAACATTCTCTTCCAGTATGTTCTCCCCTGCTTGCCTGCTGCTCTCTAACCCTTATCCCCTGTGTAGGCAAATCTACCTCAAGGTCCCCACACTGCTGCCTGCCTGCCCAGATGCCTTACCACCAAGAATTATGGAAACGAAACAACAGTAATGAAACAACCTAATAATGAAACAAAAACATATGGAACAAGCCAATAATGAAACAGTCCCTTTTGGAATTAATAAAGAAATGAAACAAACTCCCATACATCTGTCTAGAAGAATCCCTGGGGGGGGGGGGGCGAGCAGAGTTCTTCTAAAAAATAACATTTGCTTTTCATTAATCTAGCTGAATTTCTCCAGAGCGAGAAAAATCTCTTTGCAAACTGAGCTCTGTTGACCTTTGCCTTCCTGAAGGGAGAGGAAAAAGAAACCAGCTCATGGCAATCTTATCATTTCCACTGCAATCAAACAACGTGTGCCCTCATTAACCTTCTACCACTAAAACCGTTTCAGATCTGTAAGATACAAAACATATTCATACTCATTGTACTGTCATCTTATTGACTGTCATTTTAAATGGATAGACAATCTTAAGTCAGTGCAGGTTTTTTTTTAAATGCAACTGGTATCTTTTCCATCATAAATTTAAAAGGATATGTTTTGTAAGTCTGTATTGACCAAACGAAAAGAGATGGAACTAAACATAAGCGAAGCCATCTTACCAAGTCACATCTGGAGCAGGAACAGCAAAAAACTGACAGTGCAGGTAACTCGGATAACCAACAACAGCGACATACTCTTCGCCATCTGGAGTTAGCAATTCTGGTGTAATGTCTGAAAATGCATATAAAGATTGGCACTGATGACGGAACTACACATTTTAGAAAGATCTTTTCTCTCCCATGGCAATCATCAACGGTGGTTATTAGAAAAAATCCAATAAACATGAGTTACACCTATGGCCTGGCTGACACAGTTGTCTACAAGTTGTTCTCTGTCTATAAAGAACACTGAAGTAATGGTCAACCTGTTGCCTTGTTGAAGAGGCTAAAAGAAGAATGTTCTTGTTGCCGTGTCACTGGACACAGGAAGAGCTGGTGCAAAGGTGCATTCTCTTCGTTCCAGTAAGAAATTCCATGAGGGTGGGAGGAATGGTCAATGGCAATTTTGGAAGGAGAAGACACTGCTGAGCGGTAATCAAAGGTGAAGGGGACCTAAGACCTCTGTTAAAGGTCTTTATAGGGGTCTTTGTGAAATGGAAGCAGAGTTCTATGGCATTTGGCTTAGAATCATGGCAGTGTGTAGCTGCTGAATAGGAGCATGCCTATTATATTAGGTGCATTGGAACACAGGCAGGATAATGCTGCTGCAGTTGTCTTGTTTGTGGGCTTCCTAGAGGCACCCGGTTGGCCACTGTGTGAACAGACTGCTGGACTTGATGGACCTTGGTCTGATCCAGTATGGACTTTCTTGTGTTCTTATAAATGGCTGTTAGTGCTCACGGTGGACTGTTAATGTCACAACCAGCACCAAAACAAGGTGCTATGAGTCATTCAGCAGTCTTATCTGCATAAAGGCTATGTTAGCAATTCTCTTCCCCTTTTTGCTGCCCTGTGTTCCCTCTAGAAATGGTTCCTCTTCTCCTTGATGGCCATCAAGCAGCAGGTATCTCAAATGAACCAAATGAACTGCTTTTTCTTGATTAAGATAAACCAATGTCTGTGTTAGCCATTCAGACCCTTGAATAAAAGAATAGAATCATAGAGTTGGAAGGGACCACCAGGGTCATCTACTCCAACCCCCTGCACAATGCAGGAAATTCCAAACTACCTCCCCCACACACCCCCAGTGACCCCTACTCCATGCCCAGAAGATGGCCAAGATGCCCTCCCTCTCATGAACTGAGGCTGGATTGGGATATACAGGTTGAGTATCCCTTATCCAAAATGCTTGGGACCAGAAGTGTTTCTTATTTTGGATTTTTTTTCCAGATTTTGGAATATTTGCATATATATATAATGAGATATCTCGGGGACGAGTCCCAAGTCTAAACACAACATTCATTGATGTTTTCTATACACCGTATACACATAGCCTGAAGGTAATTTTATACAACATTTTAAATAACTTTATGCATGTGGGGCATCGTGGGAAACCTGTCATTGGCATGACCAGACTGCACACATTCCATTTTATTACCTGTTGAGGGTGCTCAAAGTTTTGGATCATTTTGGATATTTAATTTTCGGATAAGGGATACTCAACCTGTACACCAAAAATAAGCAAGTCAACAGACACAAAGGAATTGGATGGAGCCACATGGTCAGAGGAAACTGTACTCAGTGTTCCACACGTCCTAGAATAGATGACAGCACTGCTGCTGAATTCATGTGAACCACTGCTAAAAATCTTGATGAACATATTGTCGGAATTTAATGAAAATCCAACCCAAATCATGTTATGCTCCAAATCCAGATATAATTATTTCTGACACTCAAGACTGGCTGGAAACTTTCTGACTTGACAGTTTGGATCACATGGTTTTGGAGTAGGGCTGTTGATTCGGTTTGGCCAGAACTGAAAAACAGCCGAATTTCCCCTGATTCGGTGGTTTTTAGTTCGGGACGAACTGAACTCAAAAATGGAGGGCAACCGGGGGAGCCGAATTCAGCGAGTTCGGGAGTTCATGAATTAATCCGGCCAATTTGGGGCATCAGTAAGCAGCATAACCGTCAGTAAGCAGCATTCTCCTTCCCCGGCCAATCGGTGGCCAAGCTGGGTCTTCTTCTGGCCAATCAGTCAGGATTGAGTACTGGAGGAATCAGCTGATGTGCGGCCCGGCCGGGGAGAGAGAAAGAGAGAGCGAAATCCTCGTGTGTGTGTGTGGGGGGGGTGCTTGTGCACATTCGCTCCTTTCTGCGGCTGCAGGGGGCATATTTTTTGGGGTACAGACACAAAACTTTCAGCAGAGATTCAGACAAGCCTTCTAAAGAGACTACCCAAGTTTTGTAAACATTGGGTCAGGGGGTCCCGAGATATGGGCTCCCCCCTTTTTTCTTTCCATGGCGGCAGGGGGCGCATTTTTGGGGGTACAAAACCCAAACTTTGAGTGGAGCTTCAGATGAGCCTTCTTAAGATACCCCCCAAGTTTTGTAAACATTGGGTCAGGGGGTCTCGAGATATGTGCTCCACCCCTTTTCCCTTCCCCCCTTTTCCATTTACGTGGCTGCAGGGGGTGCTTTTTTGGGGATACAGCCCCCAAACTTTCAGCATAGCTTCAGACAATCTTTCTTAAGATACCACTCAAGTTTTGTAAAGATGAGTTAAGTGGGGGCACAAATATTGGCTCCCCCCTTTTCTCTTTCCGTGGCTACAGGGGGTGCATTTTTGGGGGTGCAGATCCCAAACTTTGAGCAGAGCTTCAGACAAGCCTTCTCAAGAGACCACCCAAGTTTTGTAAATATTGGGTCAGGGGGTCCCGAGATATGGGCTTTCCCCTTTCCCCTTTTCCCTATTGGAATGAATGGATCAGCTGATCCTGTGCATCTCCAGAGCAAAACGTTCCGTGCCTAATTGGAACCGTCTTGGATTACAAGTCCTCCCCAGCCCCTCCTGATGGAACAGAAGACAGCCACAGAAAGACCCCTTTGGGGGCTTTAATCTATAATTTTTCTCCTGTGTGTGTGTGGGGGGGGGAAGCAGAGTCTGTGTGTGTGTGGGGAGGGAGCAGTTTCTGTGGGTGGGGGGGTAGCCAAAGGGGGCTTTTGCCAGTTCTGCCTGGGGGTGTGTTCCCCCTCGAGTCTCTCTCTCCCTGGTTTGAGGGGGGAGGTTTCAGTTGTGTGTCTTCAGGTTTCCCTCATTCATAAGAGCGGTTAGGTCTATTTGGATGCTTGCTCAAAACTGGTTTTCAAATGGTGACTTAAAGAATGCATTTGGAGTCCCATGCAAAAGGGGAAATTCCACCTCTCCTGCTCATTATGCATAGCTAGCTGCCTCTGTCTCTTTCCATGGTTTGCAAACTCCCAGGTGTCAGGTGTTGCTTTGCACAGTTGCAAAGGTGTTGCTTACAAGGTTGTATTGCTTTGCAGTGGTGTTGCAATGCTTTGTGCGTGGGCGGCAAGCTCTGCTCAGACATGCACATTAAGGGTGGGAGGACCCCTTTCGGGGCCCATATCTCAGCCCCCCCCCCGACCCAATCTTTACAAAACTTGGGAGGTCTTTCAAGAAACGTCCTTTGAAGCTCCGCTGAAAGTTTGAGACGTCTACCCCAAGAAATGCCCCCCCCCAGAGCCGCGGAAAGGCGCGGTTGTGTTTTTAATGGCTTTATTCGGCCGAATTTTTTTCCCGAACTTTGAATTCCCGCCGAATTGCACGGACCCGAAGCGGGGGAGTTCGGACTTCGGCATATCCCGAATCTAAACGGGCCGAATTCAGCCGAATCCGAACTATACCCAATTTTTTAAAATTCAACAGCCCTATTTTGGAGTTCTCTGATCAGTACTCCTAATGTGTCTTTTGGTCTTCAGAAAGGCTCTGGGGACTGGGGCCACAGTATTGGGGAAGGGGGTGAGCTTAACCTTTCTTGCTCCTTATGCCATTCCTCCCTGTTAAAAAATGTTTTATTAATAGCAGTACCAAGTGGGAAGGAAAGAGTACCCAGATCACGACTGTTTCTGCTCCTACTGGAGCAAAAAGCAGCCTGGAACACTTTTTTGATAGGGGAAAAAAGCATGGGAAGGTAAAGCAAGATGTCGCATTTCTGTAGGCAGTGGGAAGTTATAGGGGTAATGAAGGGAAAGAGAGATGTCCTCCACAAAGAAGACGTACAGAATCTACTTGTCAAACACAGTTGCCTTGACTGGTTCTCAAGTGCTCAGCACTTTCACTTTCTGCCAATCATTGCATCATCTCGGTGGTTCTAGGAAGGTTTTCTGAATACTGGACTGATTTCTTGATATTAAAGAACTTGACCTTTTAACATTCCATTCCTGAGATTCGTGCCGAATCTCTTTAGGAGGCGGTGTGACCTCCCCCGCCAGCGTAAATGTGTGTAATCACGTGATTATATGCACTTATGCTGGCGGGGAAGGGAGTTCTGCCAGCGCCCAAGCACCGTGGAGCTGCACCGCCCTCACCACCGGTGTGGCCTCTCCATGGCAGAGGCCACGGCATACAATGACTGCACTGACATAGGGGGCGTTCCTGGCATGGGGCAGGGGGAGGAGCCACCGGTTAGGTGGCTTCCTGTCTCCATTTGCGCCAGTATGCCGGCGCCAGGTGCAGCGTTGCTGCACCTGCTTTTTAGCAGGTACAGCCTTGCTGTTTTCAATAGGGTGAAAGGCCCCATTTAAACAAAAAAAGCCGTGAGACAGCTTTTTTTTTTTGCGGAATACACGAAACAACTTAGGAGGAGGCAAGGCTGCGCCTCTTCCCCACCATCCGCATACGCCATCAGCGCAGGAATGGGCTGTTAGTATCAGAAGAAGCAAATACAAATTAAAGCTTTGTTTTTCACTTGCCTGATACTTTACAGTATAATATGCTCTTCTACCTCTGGGTCCAGTTGTGCCATTTCACCTGGCCTTTTTTTTTTTTTTGGCAACAACAACTTACCTAGGACATCCACATTGCTTTTGACAAGCAACAACAACTTACCTAGGACATCCACATTAGCTGTGGCAAGGATGGTCCCATGCTTGTTGGTGGCTTCACACTGGTACACTGCACTGTCTTGTAGCTGTAGTTGGGTAATACTGATCTCCCTTGTTGTAATAATACCCCTGCTGGGTTTCATATCTGTAAATGTCAAAAAACATGTTGACAGGCTAAGAAATTGCTTGTATAAATTCCTTACATTTCTAATCTGAGCTCCAAGAGAGAGAGAAAAAACCTTCCTTGTTAGCAACACATCATAATTTAAAAGGCAAAACATAGTTGTGCTTCGAACACTCCCGTTAATTCATCCTGACAGCATCAAGAAAGGTCTCTTAAATCTTTGAATCTCCATGACTAAATTTCACTCTATTTTCCCTAGCAACATCCCCCACCTCTTACAAATGATAACCTTCTGAATGGTAGAATTAGCCAGTATGGTAGTACTGCATATTGTAGAACCCTCCTTAAATGGAGGTCATTGGTTGTGTGTTCTTTGTATCAGTGCTCTGAAGTATGGTGAGTGTCCCTAGTCTGCTGTCTAGAACAGGAAGAACCATATGACACCTGTTCATAAGATTGCCAACTCTAATATGGGAAAATCCTTGAGATTTGGGAGTGATGCCTGGGGAGGAAGACAGTGTTACAGATACCGTAGACTGCCAAAAATACAAGTAAGTGGGTTCTAAATCAAATCAAGCCTGAACTCTCCCTAGAAGCTAAAATGACTAAACTGAGGCTATCATACTTTGGCCACATTATGAGAGGACAAGATCAGTTTTGGGCACTGCAATTTAAGAAGGATGTAGACAAGCGGAAGTGTGTCCAGAGGAGGGCAACAAAGATGGTGAGGGGTCTGCAGACCAAGTCCAATGAGGAAAGGTTGAAGGAACTGCGTATGTTTAGCTGAAGAGGAGAAGACTGAGAGGTGATATGATAACCATCTTCAAGTATTTGAAGGGCTGTCATATAGAGGATGGTGCCAAGTTGTTTTCTGTTACCCCAGAAGATTGGACCAGAATCAACCCAAAAAAATTGTTACAATATCTACATTGTATCTCTATGGAGGCGCGGGGTGAACTTTCCCACTGTTTACGGCCCATCTCCTCCATTGAGATGCATTGCGAAGATCACACTAAAGAATCTGAACCCAGCCAGCTTTTCAATGGAGAAGGATGGGGCAACCCCTTCCAGACCCCATAACTCTGGACCCCCTTACCCAATCTTAACCAAACTTGGGGGTTCTTGCAAGGAGAGTCCCTTCTAGTTATCCTGAAAATTTGGGACATCTACCTGCAAAAATGCCCTCCAGGAGCTGCAGAAAGACATTGTTAAAAAAGCCAGATTTTTATCTGGGTTTTTTGGGAATGGCAAATTTGGCTTTGGCAAACTCCCGGATTTTGCGGACTTGGTAAACCCGAACCAGAAATTTCCTGAAATGGCATTTTCCCGGTATTTTTTCTGTTCACTTTTTACTGAATGCACAACCCTACATTGGTTGATTCACTTTTAAAAGGAAGCATCAGAATAATTTTCTCCCTTTGCATGTATTTATTTAGTGCTTTCATACTGTATGTTTGATATTGTACATTTGCATCCTTATGCTTACCACCAAGAGGCCAACCATTCCGTTTCCACTTTATAGTTGGCTCAGGATTTCCGATAGCTTTACACAACAATACAAGATTTTCACCGATACCAAAAACTCCACTTTGTGGTTTCTCTACCCACGAAGGTGGCTCTGTTGAGAGAGAGAGAAAATCAGCTACAAGTGAGAAACAAGTGTGTAGTAATATTACTGTAATTACATTTTATTTGAAAAAGCCACTAAAATTAAAAGATACTTAGAAAAAAGTTCATTCCCTGCCTGTAGTCTCATAAAAATGACCAACACAATGGAAAAACCCAGGGTGGAACCTATTGGTTTTTCCATTAAAGGAAGACCCACTTAAGTTAGAGGAAGGCTACTTAGAGAATGGTTGGATTCGCCCCAGAAAGACAGCCAAGAGGAATGGAAGGAATAAATAAAAAGAAATATTAAAGAATGAATCCTGAACCAAGAGTAATGACCACTAGAGATGCTATTTGCCTAATAATGGCAAGCAGACCCCCTGCACACACTCCCTGACCACCTCACTCACTCAGTGGAGCAACAGGGGGAGAGTGGAGGGGAGGAACAATGTCATTGCATCAAGTGACTCTCTAGGAATTCCCCAGTCTCCATGGTTTTTATCTAGAGCATCACTCAATGTGGTGACATCACTTCCAGGTCTTCACCCAGAAGAGATGGCTGTCCTCCCCATGCCCCACCCCCAAACTTGCCAGGTCTAGCAATCCTAATGACAAGTATTTATTGAAGAAGATTAAGTGATGAACAACATTGTTAAAAGAAGAAAGAGGAAAACACAGATATTAAGATGAAGAAAGTTCAGGAGCTAGACCAAATAACTACTGGGGGCGGGGACCATGCCCATCTCCAAAACTGCTTGTATTTTTGCAAGTATCCCTGTTGAATACTCAAGAATCTTTTGCAGGGATTTATGAGTTTCAATGCAATTCTTGAAAAATGTGTACATGCACACGCACAGATGTGTCTTCTCCTTATCAGTTCCCTTTTCCCCAAGCCACAAACCTTGCTTTTCCAAAGTAAGAGGAGTAATCTGCCATAGAAGATGAACCTGTAAGCACAGCTGCCTGTCATAACTGTAAATAACACTAGTGAGAGCCAGTGTGGTGTAGTGAATAGAGTGGTGGACCTGGGTTCATCTCCCCACTTCTACCATGGAAGCTCAGAAGGTGACCTTGGGCCCATCACAAACTCTCAGTCTGGACTACCTCCCAGGGTTGTTGTTGTGTGAGAATGGAGGAGGGGAGAACAATGTTCTAAGCCACATTGAGTCCCAGCTGGAGAGAAAAAGTAAGGTATACATAAATGCATGTGTGCATTCATGCAAAGACAGTGCACTACCCAATCCACCAAAGCATGATAACGTCCCTGGAGATGCTAGGAATTATTAGGAAAGGGACTGAAAATAAAACAGCCAGTATTGTAATGCCCTTGCATAGATCCATGGAGCAGCCTCATTTGCAATACTGTGTGCATTTTTGGTCACTGTATCTCAAAAGGGCATCACAGAGCTGGAAAAGGTATGAAAGAAGGCAACCAAGGTGATTAAGAGGTTGGAGCATCTTTCCTATGAAGAAAAGCTGAAGAGACTGTGACTTCTGTGTTATGGAAAGAGACAACCTGGGGGTGGGGACATGACAGAGGTTTATAAAATTATGCATAGAGTGGAGAGAATGGACAAAGAGAGCTGTTTCTCCTCCCAAAATACTAGAACTCGGGAGCATCCAGTGAAGCTGGCAGGCAGTAGATTCCGGATGGACAAAAAAATGATTAAAATATGAAAGTTGCTGCTGGAGGATGAAGTGATATAGGCATAAAAAGGTAAAGGTCCCCTGTGCAAGCACCGGGTCATTCCTGACCCATGGGGTGATGTCACATCCCGACGTTTCCAAGGCAGACTTTGTTTGCGGGGTAGTTTGCCAGTGCCTTCCCCAGTCATCTTCCCTTTACCCCCAGTAAGCTAGGTACTCATTTCACCAACCTTGAAGAATGGAAGGCTGAGTCAACCTCGAGCCGGCTACCTGAAACCGATTTCCGTCGGGATCAAACTCAGGTCGTGAGCAGAGCTTTTGACTGCAGCACTGCAGCTTAACACTCTGCGCCACGGGGCTCCTCGATAAAGGCATAGAGGGCTTTAAAAGGGAATCAGACAGATTTCGTGATCTATCAGCGGCTACTAGCCTTGGTGACTAAAGGCAATCACCACATACAGAGACAGTAAACCACTGAATATCAATGCTAGGAGGCAACATCAGAGGAAGGCCTTGGCATCCATGTCCTGTTGTTGGCCCCTCATTGTAATTGGCTGGCCACAGGATGCTGGACCATTGGTCTGATCCAGCAGGGCTTTTCTTATGTTCTTATGTTCTCTCAAATTGAACAGAAAGGCCAAGAAAATCAGAATTTCCATTTATTCCAGCAATCCAATAAATTCTTAGTATGAGTGAACTGCAGCTGCCTCAGGGAATGTCCTGTTCTTTTAATAGACTCTTGTGTCTGTTAAGTCCATCAAGTCGCTTCCGACTCATGGCGACCCTATGTATGAAAGTCCTCCAAAATGTCCTATCTTTGACAACCTTGCTCAGATCTTGCAAATTGAGGGCTGTGGCTTCCTTTATTGAGTCCGTCCATCTCTTGTTGGGTCTTCCTCTTTTCCTGCTGCCCTCAACTTTTCCTAGCATGACTATCTTTTTCAGTGACTCTTGTCGTCTCATGATGTGACCAAAATACAACAGCCTCAGTTTAGTCATTTTAGCTTCTAGGGTCAGTTCAGGCTTGATTTGATCTATAACCCACTGATTAGTTTTTTTTTTTTGGCAGTCCACGGTATCCGTAACACTCTCCTTCGACACCACAATTTAAAGGAATCTATTTATAGATGCTTACCATGTGGTAATGGTGTGATGAAGTAAGTAACATCACTGGGTAAATAACATCCCATTAAGCCTCTGTTAAAGGGACACTTTTCTCAAAGTTGCTGGAAACACGGATGCTCACGTACAAGTACATCCAAAATGCTTCTTGTTGTAAATTACTAACCAATAATCAATATGGGTATAAAGGGGTTGCTCAACTCAGCAGAAATGGACATTGCACGAAAGTTCAGTTCAACTTGAGAGAGAACAGTATTCATGAGGACAATAGGCAGCTTTGCAAATTATTGAAGCCAGTGCCAAAGAATTTGGAAGCCTCACGGAAAGATTACATTAAAAAGAGTAGAAAGAACAATGGAGTATATAAGGAGAAGTCAAGAGGAAGAGATTGCAATGTCAAATATAATGAAGAGACTTCAAAATTAAAAAAAAAAAAACATACACCATCGAGACAGGTAAATGTAGCCTGTGCGGATAAATAGGGAGAGCTGATAACAGTATACATGCAGTGATGCTTTTACAACATTTTGCCAGCAGATGGCAAAGTCAGACAATTTCAGAAGCAAAGAAACTGGACTATGAAAGCCAGTGTTTTACATAAAAAGTGGCTGCTTCGTTTTCAGTGTGGGTTTTACCACATCAAACACCACATGAGAAATCCTATTATTCACACTTCAAGTACAAAAGGCAAAATTTGCAACTACATTGGAACGACTGCCATGTGTAGGCCGATATTGGAAGTGGTCTTCAAGTTTCTAATTCTGGGCCTCCTGAACACAGAGACAATAAGAGTTGGGGGGTGGGGTGGCACAGTCTCCCACAAACTTATTTGTGCACATTTGCAACTCAGTAGCCTTAACCTGCAATCCAATTAGTGGATTAGTTGAACTTGAATTCTCAAATGGGGCATCCAACAGATAAGGTTGCCAGGTCCCCCCCATCCTCCGGTGGGAGGTTTTTGGGGCAGAGGTGAGGCAAAGATCGCGCACAGCCGCACGGCTGCACAGATGCATTCACATCAGTCCGGTTTACACCCAGAAGTGTCGCATCGCAAACTGGGAGTTTGAGTGGTAAAAGGCCCAATGCGATGTGGCACCAGGTGTAAACCGGAAGTGATGTGCCAGAGCAGGCAGGCGCGCATGCACGCATTGCTTCCTGGCCCTCAGGTAGTTGGCGGGCAGCCAGGTGGATTGACAGGGGTTTGCCTGCCACCATCTGGCACTTGGCAACACTACCAACTCCCTCTCCCGACAAAGAAAAACAGTGGTCTCAACCCTCCCATTAGGAGCATTAACAAACTAGGGCATGACCCATTGGTAAATCCCTCAGTCCTTGAAAGTGGATGAGATCTGAATATGAGACCAGAAAATAGACCGGGTGGGTGGGGGGATCTAATTCTGATATCATAGGATTACACCTCATCTGAATATTTTTTCGGTAAAATATTTAATCTTCCTTCAATATTAATTGAAACAATAATGATAATAATAATATTTTTTTAAAAAACAGAAGAATTTCCGCAATATCCGCCAAGTATAGGGCAAGCGGCAATGACTCTAAGAAACAGGAAGGCCAGTTTAGGTTAAATGTCACAACAATTTTTTGTGGACAAGAAAAGTAATGAAATCAAGGGAGTCTGTTTGCTTAAAAGGCTTTGGAATCCCATTCCTTAGACGCTTTCAAGAACTGATAGACATCTTTTGTAGAGGACAGTCTCCTGAATTAGGAATGATCAAGTAGTTATTTATTAACCCATTTTTAATCTTCCCAAAATAGCTAAATTCTACTTCAGAGAGATGCTTCTTCTTTTTCATTATTCTAGGAGTCTATGGTTTTGGATAGTTTCATGTTGGCTGCTTGGTATAAGACCAAAGGAAGATTTGGCTTAAAATATAATATACTTAAATCCTTTTTTTTGGGGGGGGGGAAGCAGTGTTAAGAAACACTCCATAATTTTAAATCTCAAGCCTCTTTTTAAGGCAGCTCAAGGGTATAAAAATATAAGAGGATTAATCTTAAGAGCAGTGAGAGTTCTTAGCTCCTCTGAAAGATAGGAAGCTTCCCTTTAACTATTACCTTGTCTTGTATATCTACACAAGGTCCAGGCACTAATAGGGTTTTTACTACATGAAAGGCACACTCCTATTGATTTCAGGAGGACTAAACCACCAGGAGCTAAAAAAAAACACCATTCCAGCTTAGTCAGAGTCAAGCTTTCCGCCAAGCTTCCTTAACCTTCCACATGGTGGTGTCAGAGCCACTGAAGTCATCCTTCAGGGTTGATTGCTTGGCAAGGGCAACTGTGCAGAGACACATCTGTAAGAGTACATAGGGGGGGAAACAACGTTTCAGTGCCAACTCATGATTGCTAAAATGTGGTA
Organism: Euleptes europaea; assembly: GCF_029931775.1. Lineage (NCBI taxonomy): Eukaryota > Metazoa > Chordata > Lepidosauria > Squamata > Sphaerodactylidae > Euleptes > Euleptes europaea. Next base: position 45,448,081 of record NC_079312.1, on the reverse strand, counting down.
CTCCTAGGCTGGGCTCTGCATAGTGTGTGAAATGGCCCACAGTGTGTCATATAAACTTAAAAGGAAGGTGACTTAAGAGAGACACATCTCTCTCCCCCCCCCCCCGGTTCTCCAAAAGAAGAGTTAAACTCCGTGAGTCTCAAAACAGTCTCAAACTTAAAGTGGGCAGTGGTTTTACCCCCAAACAGTTGCCAAGACAAAAGCAAGCTCCTCCATCAGTAGAGTAGATCGGTGTTAGGGCCAAACTACGTATGGCTGAATCCTCAGATGGGTAATTCATCTGCAGCGTTTCCACAGTGGCAGGAGGATATGAATTAGGATTGCAGGTCTGGGAAAATGGGGTTTAACACTTCCCCTATATCTAGGGTTGCCAACTCCTGCTATTACAATTGATCTCCAGATGACCAAGATCAATTCCCCTGGACACAATGGCTGCTTTGGAGGGTGGACTCTATGGCAGGTACCCTGCTGAGATCCCTCCCCTTCCCAAACCCTATCCTCCACAGGATCTACCCCAAAATCTCCAGGTATTTCCCAACCCAGAGCTGGCAACCCTACCTATATTATTCCTCCAGCTGGATATATTCCTCTACCTGCTATAAGGCTTGGTGAGAGAAAACACAGGTACAGCAGGATAGTTACATTTTCTCCTTCTAGGGAAAACAAACCCTCTCCACAGCTTTCCAACTGGTTAAACTGCAATGAGTAAAAGAGGCAACTCCTTTCCCACATGCTGCTCCAATCCATGACCCTAATCCTCCCCTAGCCTGGCTAGGTGTTGCTGTTAAATTATACCTTTGGGGATCCATGACTAAGGTCTAATTTAACAGAATCACACTTAGTTTGGGTTTTAGTGTGTTCATGAGAGGCCAGGAGCCAGAGGGATAATCTACTACCCATTACCCAAACTGGCTCAGTATTCCTAGCCTGGCTAAGTGATCTAAGGTTGACGATAAGAAAACCATGAGGTTCCACTCTCAAAGGCATATAAATTATGTTGTGGACTTGCCCTGCTCCATGGAGGACATCATCCCTGTGTCTTTAGTTGTTTTTTTAGGAAGGAGATTTGCAACAGGTTAAGTTTTTTTCCTGCCATTCTACAGCAACACCAGGCAAAGACTGGCCATTTCCACACAGGTTATCTGCCCTGTGTTGGTGCTGTTGGGGAGTGTTCCGCCCCCCCCCCCATATTATCTACAGCAGTGATGGCGAACGTTTTAGAGACCGAATGCCCAAACTGCAACCCAAAACCCACTTATTTACTGCCAAGTGCCAACACGTCAATTTAAACACGGCAATTTAAGCCAACATGGCTTAAAGCATCTACCGCAGGGGTGGGGAACCTTTTTCCTGCAAAGGGCCATTTGCATATTTATAGCATAATTCGGGGGCCATACCAGGTGTAGCTCTCCCTGCGGCGGGGGGGGGGAGATGCTAGGGTTGCCAGGTCTCCAGCCACCACCTGGAAGTTGTCAACCCTAGTAGAGGAAGGGAGAGGGGAGGGATGGAGAAAGGAAGGAACTGGGAAAGCAAAGAGAACAAAAGAAGGAACGAAGGAAGGAAGGAAGGAAGGAAGGGGGAGGGACGGAGAAAGAAAGAAAGAAAGAAAGAAAGAAAGAAAGAAAGAAAGAAAGAAAGAAAGAAAGAAAGAAAGAAAGAAAGAAAGAAAGAAAGAAAGAAAGAAAAAGAAAGAAAGAGGAACTGGGAAAGGAAAGAGAAGAGAAGGAAGGAACTGGGGAAGAAAGGATGAAAGGAAGGAAGAAAGAGTGGGGGAAGGGACAGAGAGAAAGAAAGAGGAAGGAAGGAACTGGGAAAGGACAGAGAAGGAAGGAACTGGGGAAGAAAGGATGAAAGGGAGGAAGGAAGAAAGGAGAGGGGGAGGGGAGAAAGAATGGCCGGAGGGAGATGGCAGGCCCTTCTCTGGCCGACATGAGGCTGTTGAGGGGCCGCCTAGCCCTCCTTGAGCGCCCTGAGGAGGAGGAGACGGCGGGCAAAAACCGCCGGGGAGAGGAGGCTGAGGAGGAGGACGATGGCGGCGGCTGTGGCCTGGAGCTGGTCTTTTGGGAGACGCCTGAGGGGGACGAGGAGGAAGGCGGGGAGGAGCTGCTGCTAGAGCCTGGAGGAGGAGGCCCGGCCTCCTTGCCGCTGGCCTCCCCACCGCCTGTCAGCTGTTGGGGGGGCGGTGGGGAGGCCAGCGGCAAGAGGAAGAAGCCAGCCACGTGCGGCCGAGGCATGAAGCCTTCAGCCCTGCTGATGCGCGAGCGCACGCAGGTGGGGGGAGAAAGGTGGTGTGTTGGGCGCTCTTCCCTGCCAGCCCCCCTCAAAACCCCCCACCAGTGGCAGCGGCACTGAGACCAGCCCGGGGGGATGACAGCAGGGGTGGCGAGGCCAGAGGCAACAACGCCGGGGCTCCAGGTTCCAGCAGCAGTTCCTCCTCACTGCCTTCCTCCTCCTCGTCCCCCTCAGGCGGCTCCCAAAAGTCCAGCTCCAGGCCGCCGCCGCTGCTGTCAGAAGGAGTCTTCGGCCAGGAGAGTGCCGCCTAGCCCCTCGCCCCCGGCCCGGCTCCCCTGGCCCTGCCCCCAGGAGAGGGCCCCCGCCCCTTCTATTGTGCCCGGCCCGGCCTCTGGAGGGAGGCGTTGGAGAGGGCGCCTTTTCCGAAGGGAGCGCAGCATGGCCGTCATGCAGAAAGGCTCCGGCTGCTGCAAGCGGAGGAGCGCCCCACCCGCCCCGTCCATGGTGACGGCCCCCTGCGCGTGCCCACAGAGAGGGCTCCGCGTGCCCAATCCAGCACGCGTGCCATGCGTTCGCCTACAGCATCATGATGCATTTGTGCACCGCCTAGGGGGTTCTTTTTTTCCCTCTCTCCAAATTTTCTCAATCTTGCTTTACTGAGATATTTTAGAAAAGATCCCAGTAAAACCTGGATGGTTGCTGTGTGTGTGTGTTGGGAAAATTAGGATTTTCCTGCCCATGTGGTAGCCATTTCCCCAGACACTCTCCCCATGGAGACCATTTCCTGCTATTGTGGGGGTTGGTTGTTGTTATTTTAAATCTGCAACATTATGTGACTATAACATTATAACAATATGTATAACACGTTCTCCAAATTCCCAGCTTAAAAAAAAGGCTGTAGCCCCTTCTGTTGTCAGTGGAGGGCGCTAGAGGAGTACTTTGAAAAATGGATGAAGAGGAAGAAGAGCTGGTTTTTATATGCCGACTTTCTCTGTCACTTAAGGGAGACTCAAACCGGCTTACAATCACCTTCCTTCCCCTCCCCACAACAGACACCCTGTGAGGTAGGTGGGGTTGAGAATGACTTGCCCAAGGTCACCCAGCTGGCTTCGTGTGTAGGAGTGGGGAAACAAATCCAGTTCACCAGATTAGCCTCCGCCGCTCATGTGGAGGAGTGGGGAATCAAACCCGGTTCTCCAGATCAGACTCCACCGCTCCAAACCACCATTCTTAACCACTGCACCACACTGGCTCTCGCCAGCTGGGAATTCATAGAATCTGTGCACATATTGTTATAGTGTTATAGCAATATAACAACATCCAGGTGCTATTAAAAAAACCCACTGAAAATGCCTGGAGGAGGGGGATGACCACTGCTGGCAGTCTGGGGCAGGGAAATGGGGGGGGGGCTGCCATGAGGAAAGTTTGGTTGCTGTTGTGCTTTATAAACAGCTGTCCCAGCAATATGGATTTCACACAAGCTCGTCCCCATATGGAAATCCCCCTTGTTGCTGTCTATTAAATCTAGAAACCCTTGTTTGCTTTATTTTACTCCCTTGCTGTTCTCAGCTTCCTGTATCCTTGGCTCAGGAAATCATCAGCCAGTCTCCCTCGTCTTTGGCATATCAAGTGGAAAGCAAACAGACACTTTCCTCTCAAGGAGGCTTGCAAAGAAAAGATTCTCAGTTCTGTATCTATCCTAGAAATGCATGTTCCTTTTCTTCGATTTCCTCCTCTATTCCAGTGATCAAAGAGATCCTGCTTCCAATTCCTACTTAGTCATGAATGCTCTGGGCGAGCCGTATTCTTCTATTCTGTAAAAATTAGAATATTAATGTTATAAGGATGAAAATTTTGTACTTTGCACACCATGAACTGCCCTATAAAATGTTCAGCGATGACAAAATCATGTCATCTGAATGCTTAAAAGCACAAATAATCTGGTTCCCACTGTGTTACTAGAGATCCTCTCTTCAGGACTGAAGTATGCATTACACAAAGTTTTGCATAACTTTCTAAATGTTATATTCCCTGTGCTGCTAGGTTTTCTCCCCACAGAAAAACAAATCTGCCAGATCAGTATTCCCCCTGTAGCTTATAGGGGGGATGGCTATCAATTGCCCCCTGTCCATATGCCCTTACTTGGTAGCTGGTGGCAGATACTTTTCATTTGACAAAATATTAGGTTAAATTCCATTGAACTCCATGTATCTTTCAGTTTGGCCTTCAGATAACTAAGAGTGTTTGAGAAACACTCTTGTAACTCATGTAACAATAATTTAAGATGTCTCCCAATTCATAGACGGGTAGGAACAACTGTTTGCTAGCTTGTTTCTTTTTGCACTCATTTTTGACAAGAGTTTCAGTTCCATGCTTTTTCGTGTTGGTTTTGCAGATTTGTTTCTCCTGTTGTACAATTTTTCAGTATGATTTATATGATATTTACATGTACTATGTATGCCGATTATGCATACAATCAACATTGAAACTAAACAGCTGATTTGCTCATGCACAAAGGAAAAATGAGAACATTTTACAGGGGATAAATTTGTATGAAGCAAAGGAACATGGTACTGAAATAAAGAATCACAGGTAAAGATCAAACCAGAGAACAGCAGAAACAAAACAGGGATTTTAGAATTGCAGCAGCAGGGATGAGAAATTTGAAATCACCCCTTGAAGGGAGTGAATGATCAATTCATCAAGCCTTATCTGCAGGTTGGCTTGAAATCAGCCAAGCAATCTCTCTTCAAAATAGCGTTGGCTTTGCATGCAAGCAAGCCTAAGGCTGCCCTTAAAGTGTGCTGCATTTTCCACATGTAGCATGAGAGAAACCGTGGATATTGAGGTTCTGACTTAAGTATTACCGACAGGAAAGAGATGGACCGGGTGGAAAGGAAGTGAGTGTCTGCGGAGTCAGTCGTTTTGCCTCCAGCTTTAAATTTATATTTCATCTCTGCGCCTTGAGAGAAGAGAGAAGGAGCATAACCTGCTGGTAACTTGACTGTAACTCCATTGGAATCAATTATAGCCAGGGAGGTCAGCAGAGCAAGGTTCGCTTACACCAAATGAGCACCAGGCCCTTAGCATGCGATACAGTGGGAAAGAGCACGTCGGCCTGTGATTAATGGCACTGACATTTTGCAGCCTGGAAACCCGAGAAAAGGATGCGGACCGAGGTTTTGCTCCGGCCTGTGGAATGGGGGAAGATGCCTGATAATAAGCAGGTGGCAACGGATGCCGTTGACCCTCATTGGTCCTGCAGCACTGTTTATGAGATGTAAGCTTTCATTAAAATATATTTGTGTCGCTCTGCTCCCGGTACCTGCGAGGATAAGGAGAGCGGCTACGTTTGCATCCAGGGCTCTTAATGAACGCCGACAATAACTGTGCGCCTGAATCTGTGACCAGCTTAATTGCTGCTACTTCTCCTGCATGTGATTGCTTTTTGCAGCTCCTGCAGTTATTTCGAGGGCTTCCGTTGCTCACTCAAGAAACCCACCGCCAGATTGTTAAGATATTCAGAGGCGGCAGAGACATTCCAAAGCCATCTGGAATGATTTCTAAGAGTCAGCAGTTTGCAGTACAGTAACAGTTTCGTGCCCTATTCCATCTCCCCCTCTCCCCCCATGTAGGCGAGCAATTCCAGGTTTTCTTTCTTCCGAAGAAGCACAGTATCACCCATGCATATTTGCCACCAAAAGTGACCTTGCCATTTAAATGGTAACGAGAAAATACAGCATAAATATTTGAAATGCTTATTTCCTCCCTGGATTCCCTTGGATACAAAGGAGATGAGAAGACAGGAATAAATATTAAACTCAGGCTGGAGACAGATGTGTGCAGTTTAATGCTCTCGGTGCTCATTTCTCTCTGTAGTGTGGACAGCCCTAGCGTTTGACGTTGTCATTAACTGGAAGTAAAAAAAAAAAAACAGATTTGACTGTGCTTACACTATCTTAGTGTCACCTCACTCATCATATTACCCTCTTCGTAGAACAGAAGGCAAATCAAGATCAAATGATGAGGACTGCAAAGAATAGGTATCTTGGGAAGACAGTGTCCATGCATCCCTATGGTGCAGCTACGGTTGCCAACCTTCAGGTTCTAGCTGGAGATCTCCTGCTATTACAACTGATCTCCAGTTCCACTCCCAAAATCCCAAGGTACTTACCATCCTACAGCTGGCAGTCCCTCCCTGGGGGGTATCTTTAAACTAATAATAGTATTTCTGGCAAATTACTCTTGAACTTCTCAAGCATGATTTCAGGCCAGAGTTGTTGAGAATGGTAAATCGTACTGCCAACTTCCAGGTAGAGCTTGGAGATCTCCCAGAATTACAGCTGATCTCCAAACTACAGAGATTTGTTCCCATGGGACAAAAAAAGCTGTTTGGGAGGGTGGACTGTATAGTATTACACCTTGCTGAGATTCCTCCCTTCTCCAAATCCTGTTCTTTACTGCTCCACCCCCAAATCTCCCCAAATTTCCTTATTCAGCATTGACAGCCCTAAAGGGGTGACTCATGTCTCTGCAAGTATACATCTTTCAAGAATCTCCTTCCAAAACCCACTGAGCATTTCTGAGTGTTCCATCATTAATATGGCTGTTTACTCATTAGGACTGGAAAGCTCTGTTTCGCTTTGTGTCTTTCCCTTTAGCATTAATTAGACATGATATTTTCCTTACATCGATGAATTGTTGACGCTGGTATGATTTGGTTTGCTGCTGACTGCTATTTTAGAATTCTTATGATGCTTAAATAGCAATGCTTTGGTTGTTTCAAAGATTTTGTTATAATTGGGATATTATGGCTTCACAGCATTCCTTAGCAGAGTTGCACTCTTCCAACCCCATGCGCTCAGAAGGAGTAACTCCACTTAGGATTGCATCATCAGTGTTTGTGAAAAGGTGGCATAAAGCATTTTCATAACAAAATAACAAAGTAAACCTAGGACTGAGTCTTTTAAGGATGTTTACATTATTCATTTTTACAAGGAAATGTCACCTTGAGCTGGGGGGAGGGAATCCCCAAACTCTTCTGCTCTTATTGGCTATTTAAAATTCACATTTGCATGTGAAATACAGAGGCTGTGACTTTTATGTGGCTATTTCTTTATTTTTCCATGTTTGGACACAATTTCAGCCTGCTGGGAAGGCAGGTATGAAAATCTTCCCCAAGCGAGGATTAATATATCATTCCCATATTACTTTCCTTGAGCTATTTATCTGAAAAGGCACATAAGAGCCTTGATCTTTTCTCCCCCTAGCCATAGATCATTTCCTCCCTTTTGAGGTCCACTTGGATTGGCAGAATTTTAGCAGCAATCCTTCTGTCACTTTCCCAGGATAAGCTGTGATATGCATGGCTTGACAATTGTTCCCTGCAAGTTTGTGCTTTGTAAATGCCACTTATTATAAGAATATGTGTTTGCCAGTTCTGCAGACAGCCAGAATTGCAGTAGCTAAGACACCTGACATTTCCAAGCAGGGATGGGATAACAACTCCTGCAATGCCTGGCATCTGTGCAGGCATCCCTGTTGAATACTCAAAAACTTGTCACTCTTCAACGGGATGCAAAATGTACATGTACACACACATACACACACACACGTCCACCCCCTCGCTGCCCACTCCTCCCCTTCCCAGAGTCTCATACATTATCTTTCTTTCTTTTTTTAATACATTATCTTTCTGAAGAGATGGGGAGCTAACTGCTGCCAACAATGACCTTTTAAACAACAAAATGAGTTCCAATTGGAATCAGTGTTTCCTGCTTTAAAACAACAACTCTTCTCAACCTTCTTCTACAACTTCCTGCTGAGGTTAATGGGAGTTACAGGTTGAACCGCCTCCCAAATTGAATCAGGCTGAGAAAACTGAAACTGCCACCAGGCCAGAAATCCAGTAACTTCTGAGCATGCGTCATATATTTGTGCCAGCCTATGTGATGATGAATGCTTCTAACTGCATCAACGCAAATATGCTCAAAATATTGCTTGCTTTAAATGGTGAACCAATCATTAAGATGAGCTATTGGGAGGCCCACTGGAACAAATATGGACACTGCAAGCAGAGTATGGTAGATATTTGAAAACATTGTTTACTAAGAGAAAAGCATCATTACTTCCAAGCCTAAGGCTGAAATCTTGAAGGGGGGGAAAGCAATTTAGGAACTGGTGTGACACTTAATCCATGACCCTTTAATCTGTGATAAGGAGCACTTATGCCATCATGGGTGGCATTCACGCCGGCACAGGGATGCCACGCCACAGCTTGGGGCTCAGGCACAGGCGCTGACTCCTGGCAATGTTCCAATGGCACAAATCCGCAAGAATAAACTGAATATTTACCAGTATGGGAATTCGGTTTATTTCGGGTTTCCCTAAAAAAGTCGGCCCCAATAAACCCGAACCCAAATTTTACCTTCTTCTTTTTTTGCACATCCCTAATGTGGTTGCATGTGGAAGCATGAGCAGGGGGTTCCAATGTATTACAGAATTCCTAGGTAATTTTAGCTCATGTGTTGAACTTGGCAGTTGACTGCCAAGCACAAACTAGATCACCTACTACTACAATTCTACCACTCTGAAATAGGAAATCAAACTATCCTTTAATATTGCACTGTTCGAGCTTCTTGAAGTCATTGATGTACATGAGGCCTTTACAACTTGTGACCTGCCAAATTCCTGCTGGGCAATGTACGCTTTTAAAATGCAAAAACAGAGAGGTTTCAGGTACCTATCAGGCCATAGAACGTAGCTTTGGGTCAACAGCTGTGGCATGCCTAGAGTAGATTTGCTTCTGAAGTAACTAAGAATGACACCACTGACTGGAAGGAATAGGAGTGGACTTTTTTTCAAGTTACAGCTGGCTTATAGCGACCCTTGCTGGGGTTTTCAAAACAAGAGACATTTGGAGGTTGTTTGCCATTGCCTGCCTCTGCGTCATGACCCTGGTACTTCTTGGAGGTCTCCCATCCAAATACTAAGAAGGGCCGACCCTGCTTAGCTTCTGAGATCTGACGAGATCAGGCTAGCCTGGGGCTATGCAGCTCAGGGCTGGAGTGAACTACTGATTGTATATATTTCAAACCCAAACAATCGTTGAGTACGAACAAAATACCTTCAACGTGAACATTGAAGTCATGTCTTGTTTCTCCCAAAGCATTCTTAGCTATACATGTGTATCTCCCTCCATCAGCTGGAGTGACGTTCTCTACCATCAATACTTTCCCATAATTGTCTATCACTCCTCGGTCTACTCTGTTCCAGGTTAGATGTGGTGTAGGGCTGTGAAAGGAACATAAAAAAATAGGTTTAAAACATTACACTGTCACACTGTCACCTTCCCCTGTAGAACAACCAGGGAATTGAGACATTTGTCTTTGTTACATCGTATTCTTGAGTTACCCAAGAAATCACCTCTCTGCACAGCTATTTTACTGTTAAACCCTCAAACTGGAGACTTGCATGGCTTGAACCTTATACTGCTTCTTCATTAAAGAGGAAATACTATTTCCAGCAATAGCTGTGGAGGAAAGTCAGCTGCTTAGCCTTGCCTTTCTCTGTGCCTGATGCAAATGAAAAATCTCTACAAGGGGGAGAAGTTGAGACAAGGGCTTCCCAGGCCCTGCTGGGGTGAGGCCCACCCTGTCTCCAATTTCCCACCACTGTAGCCGTGGCCAGCAGGGAAAAAAAAAACTTTAAAAAATCACCATTGGCTGACAAAGTGACATCACTTCCAGTTAAACCAGAAACTGATGTCAGTCCTCTTTGGGAATCACCAGACACTCTAGAGAGGTGTGATGTCACTTCCGGGTTTCCCCTGGAAGTGACATCATGCTGCCAGTGCCTCCCATGTCCCCATCCCCCCAGTCTTCTGCTGGTTGCCAGGCTATGCCCACCACCATGCCTGGCAACCCTAACTTGAGACTTGTTATACAAGACAGATTTTTATTGTTCTTTCTATTGTAATGTAATGCCTGCTGGGTGAAATAGGCTGGCTAGGCTTGGCCTAGATAGAGCCATTTTAATGAAAATAAATAAATCGAAGAGCATCTATGAATGTATAAAAATAAACAGGAATCATGCGGCACCTTACCAAGTGTGTTGAAGGTGACCTTTGGCCAATGTCAGATTAGGAAAAAGGTTAGAATGCCACAGAAACATTGTGGCATTGTACAGAAAGGTCCAGAACCTGGTTTCTTCCCACACCGTAAAGGCTCTCACAGCCATAAATGGGGTTAAAGATTTCACTCAGTTGACAGTAAGCAATTCTGTGCCTGCCCAGCCAGAGTGAATTCTCCAGGCAACTGAATATAAAAGGGACTTTGTGTTTTGCTGAATTAATGGGGCACTCTTATAACGAGAAAGACAGAAGTTCAGGGCAGGCTGCTAACTTAACATTCCCAGCTGGCTTTCCTGATGCCAGCACTGTACATGGCACACATAGACCAGAGTCGTGTCTGTTTACTCTCGTGTCCATCTGCTGTGGTGGCAGCATGCCGAGCCCCAGGTTACTCTCAGCCCCAGGTTCCGAAAAGATATTCTAGTTTTCTATCAGGAACATTTTATGACAGTTCTCAAAATGACACTCTAATTTTATCCTTAGTGTTGCTGCAGCATCACTTTGTATAAAATGGGCCTAGAGGAAGAAAGATGCATCATATTAAATGGGATACCTCATGTGACAAGATTTTGCTGATAAGATATCTGCTCCCAGAACAGGAAGGCACCAGGGCCTCAGTCTAGGATTCTCATGAATCACAGGTACTGGCTCTCTAATCGGTAGGGTTGCCAACCTCCAAGTACTAGCTGGAGATCTCCTGCTATTGCAACTGATCTCCAGCCGACAGAGATCCGTTCACCTGGAGAAAATGATCACTTTGGCAATTGGTCTCTATGGCGATGAAGTCCCTCCCCTCCCCAAACCCCGCCCTCCTTAGGCTCCACCCCAAAAATCTCCCACCAGTGGAGAAGAGGGACCTGGCAACCCTACTGATCGCTATATCAATGGGATTTAGCAAAGGAGGGAACTGCAGTCCATTCCAGCAGGGAGGTTGCCAGCCACTGCAACCCATGAACCTTCCAGCACTGGAAGTCTCTATGACCAGTCAAAAGTGACTGCAGGATTTCTGACTTTGCTCACCCTTGGCATGTTGGTGCTTGAAGAGGCCACCTGGGCCTCCCTCTGCTTCATGTCTAACTTCTTACCAGCCTGATAGCCAGCTTCCTCCCTGTTCTCAACTCTCCTGACTTTGGCCTGTCAGGCTTCAAACTTTTGCCACTTTAACCTTGGCCTTGAAGTTCCTGCCAGTATACTTATCCTGGCCTCATCCAGAGCTCAGCATTTAAAGTAGGGTTGCCAGCTCCAGGTTGGGAAATACCTGGAGATGTTGGGGGTGAAGCTGAGGAGGGCGAGATTTGGGGAGGGGAGGGGACTTCAATGCCATAGAGTCCTATTGCCAAGCAGCCATTTTCTCCAGGGGAACTGACCTCTGTTGCCTGGAGGTCAGTTGTAATATTGGGAGATCCCCAGCCACCACCTGGAAGTTGGCAACCCTAATTTAAAGGGAGGCTACAATGGATCACATGAGCAGACTGCCTCACTCCAACAAGAGAATCAACAACTCTAGGTCCAGGTATATCACATGGGGTGGGGTTGCATTTTCATTTTAAACATCCCATTCATTCTATTTCTTTCTTTTGTTTTTCATTCTTAGGATGGTTCACTTATCTTTAGTTTTGCCTCTCTCTTTTTTGGTTTTGTTTCTATTGATCTGGCAAAACCAAAAATGAGTGATGAAAAACAAATGAAAATGGAATGAATGGGAAACACAACTAGTCTTCTCCTGATTACAACTGCGGTATTTTGCTTCTCATGATATGCAGTCTTCATACATTCTGCTACTGCCTCAAGGCATCAGAATTCCCTCTGATTTCAATGAGAATTCAATGAGACTCAGCTAGCTTTCTCTTGCAAGTTTGACCTGTTATTTTGCCACAGACATTGCTCTTTGTTTGTTTATTTGTTTTTGCCAAAGGCTGGATTGCTTTCCAGTCTATCAGTTACATCCCTTTCTTTCCTTCCATGAGGAACTTGCCTGTGAACTCTAAGTGGTAGTCCACCCCATGTACACAATGCAAAATACCTCCACTTTATTGCTTTGTATTCCTGATATACAGCTAGGGTTAAAAAAATGCAAAACTAAACAAATGAGATTAGTTTCTCCCTTGTTTTGAATTTTGTCATTTCTTTCCTATGTTAAAATAATAATAAAATAAATAGAATTAATCTGCTTTGTCTTCCAGTCAGTTTTAAATAGGGTTGCCAACCTCCAGGTGACACCTGGAGATCTCCCACTATTACAACTGATCTCCAGATGAACAAGATCAGTTCCCCTGGAGAAAATGGCTTCTTTGGAGGGTGGACTCTATGGCATTATACCCTGCTGAGGTCCCTCCCCTTTCCAAACCCCACCCTCCCCAGGCTCCACCCTTAAACTATCCAGGTATTTCCCAACCCAGAGCTGGCAACCCTAGTTTTACAGCATAACCCCTAGTATATCAAGCATGAGCAGAGAAAACCCAGCTGGTTGCATAGCTCACAAAATACATACATGTTGTTTGGCATTTGCAACTTCTGCAAATTTTAATCTCTGTTTTTAAGTGAAGGTTATATAATGGAGATACTCACAGTCCTTCAGCGATGCATTCCAGAAAAAGATCGTTTCCTTTGATAACAGTCACATCGGAGCTGCGGCCAGAAGACTCAGGAGGAATAAGAAGTCTTGGTTTTCGTTCCTTGATTAAATTGGCTAAAATATGAGGGGAGAGTAATTTCACACCTCTTGATCTATAATGAATCTAGCCCTGATGTTTCCAGTCATGCTGTACAGCATCTAAGTGAGCATTCATTCATGTATGCTTGATATGTTGGTATAGGAGTTACAGTGTCGATCTAGAGCCTGGGAGACCTAGGTCTAAATCTCCATGCTGACATGGAAGCCTGCTGGGTGAACTTGGGCAGGGGATACTTACACACACAGCCTAACCAACCTCATAGGGATGTTGTGAGAATACAGTGGAGGAGAGGAGAATGATGTAAGCGACTCTGGGTCCCCATTGGGGAGAAAGGCAAGATATAAATGAAGTAAATGAATAAATACATATGTTAGAAATCTATTGGCATAACCTGCCCAGTTCCTGTGATACTAGATTTGATCACTTGAAGTAGATATTATATTATATTACTTTTAATGTGGCAGGTCTGAATTCCCTGGACTCATTCCATACAGTCACATAGAAGCTGTGGGGAACTGCCTTTTAAAGAGCAACATGGGACTGATTATGATTGGGACCACAGCATGGGGGAAAGGGGCTCCGACCTTTCCCCCCCCACAAAAAAACCCCATAAATTTCCTCAGCTGAAATTACCCTGGGAGACATTATTTGTCTCATCTGCACCGACACATACACTGAATACTATTAACCTAGACCTGAATCACTAAATGTTGACTCGCTAGTTTGAGCCACATTTAGGAGAAAGTATTATTCCATCTTATCGGAGATGTAAATCTAAATATTCGGTAACTATATGCCATACATTTGGTATTTGATTTATAAATTGTGGGTGAATTTTGTAGACACAGTAAGATAGTTTCAGAGGGTAGAGACATGTTGGTCTTCAGTAGAACAGTTAGATTCAACTCCAGTAGCACCTTAAAGACCAACAAGATTTTCAGGGTATAAGCTTTCAAGAGTAGGAGCTATCTGACAAAAGGAGCATTGACTCTCAAAAGCTTATACATGGCCTAAAATCTTGATAGTCTCTAAGGTGCTACTGGACTTGAATCTAACTGTTCTAGAGACACAGTAAGTATCCTTGGTTTTCTGTTCTCAAAGTAAAAGTCATATATATTGGGTGGACATGTGTCTACTCTCCAAAGGCAGCAATCAGGTATCTGCGAAAGCAAAATGCGTTGGCACACAAGCTGTTGTGTGATAAAGCCAGGTGTAGGGCTGTCAATTCGGTTCGGCCCGAACTGAAAATCAGCCGAATTTCCCTTGATTCGGCGGTTTTTAGTTCGGGAGGAACCGAACTCAAAACTGGCGGGCAACCTGGGGGGCCGAATTCAGCGAGTTCGGGAGTTCGCAAATAAATTCGGCCAATTCGGGGCCGTCAGTAAGCAGCATAACCTTCAGTAAGCAGCATTCTCCTCCCCCGGCCAACCGTGGCCAAGCTGGGTCTTCTTCTGGCCAATCAGTCAGGATTGAGTACTGGAGGAATCAGCTGATGTGCAGCCAGCCGGGGAAAGAGATAGAGGGAAATCCTCATGTGTGTGTGAGGGGGTGCTTGTGCACATTCGCTCCTTTCCGTGGCTGCAGAGGGCGCATTTTTGGGTGTGCCGACCCCAAACTTTCAGCGGAGCATCAGACAAGGCTTCTTAAGATACCCCCCAAGTTTTGTAAACATTGGGTCAGGAGGTCCCGAGATATGGGCTCCACCCCCTTTTTCTTTCCATGGCTGCAGAGGGCGCATTTTTGGGTGTGCCGACCCCAAACTTTCAGCGGAACATCAGACAAGGCTTCTTAAGATACCCCCCAAGTTTTGTAAACATTGGGTCAGGGGGTCCCGATATATGGGCTCCACCCCTTTTTCCTCTCCCCCCTTTTCCATTTTCGTGGCTGCAGGGGGCGCTTTTTTGGGAGTGCAGCCCCCAAACTTTTATCATAGCTTCAGACAATCCCTCTTAAGAGACCACCCAAGTTTTGTAAAGATGGGTTCAGTGGGGGCTGAAATATCGGCTCCCCCCTTTTTCTCTTTCTGTGGCTGCAGGGGGCGCATTTTTGGGTGTGCCGACCCCAAACTTTCAGCGGAGCTTCAGACAAGGCTTTTTAAGAGACCACCCAAGTTTTGTAAACATTGGGTCAGGGGCCCCCGAGATATGGGCTTTCCCCTTTTCCCTATTGGGATGAATGGATCAACCTCGAGAGATGCATACATATGGATCTTATATTGGATACAAATGGAATCATATTGGATTACCCAGCCTCCCAGCCCCTCCTGCTGGAACAGAAGACAGCCACAGTAAGACCCCTTTGGGGGCTTTAATCTATAATTTTTCTTTTCTGTGTGTGTGTGGGGGGGAAAGCAGAGTCTCTCTGTGTGTGTGGGGAGGGAGCAGTTTCTGTGGGTGGGGGGGGGAAGCCAAAGGGGGCTTTTGCCGGTTCTGCCTGGGGTGTGTGTTCCCCCTCCAGTCTCTCTCTCCCTGGTTTGAGGGGGGGCTTCATTTTTATTCTTCAGGTTTTTCCTCATTCATAAGATCAGTTAGGTTATTTTGATGCTTGCTCAAAACTGGTTTTCAAATGGTGACTTAAAGAATGCATCTGCCTGGTCCCAAGTCCAATGCAAAAGGAGAAATTCCACCCCCTCCTGCTCATTATGCATAGCTAGCTGCCTCTGTCCCTTTCCATGGTATGCAAACTCCCAGGTGTCAGGTGTTGCTTTGCACTGTTGCAAAGGTGTTGCATTGCGTACTTGTGTTGCTTTGCAGTTGTATTGTTTTGCAAAATTCTTCACACCTGCCCCGCCCTTTGCATGTTTGCAAAGGTGTTGCTTTGCAGTTGTGTTGCTTTGCAAAGTTCTTAGCACCTGCCCCGCCCTTGCTCTCATCAGCTGTTTGTCGGGGCTGGGAGCTTTGTGCGTGGGCGGCAAGCTCTGCTGAGAGATGCACATTCAGGGTGGGGGGACCCCTTTCAGGGCCCATATCTCAGCCCCCCCTGACCCAATCTTTACAAAACTTGGGGAGTCTTTCAATATACGTCCTTTGAAGCTCTGCTGAAAGTTTGGGACCTCTAAGCCCAAAAATGCCCCCCCACAGCCGCGGAAAGGCGCAATTGTGTTTTTAATGGCTTTATTCGGCCGAATTTTTTTTCCGAACTTTGAATTCCCGCCGATTGAACGGATCCGAAGTGGGGGAGTTCGGACTTCGGCACGTACCGAACCCACAAGGGCCAAATTTGGCCGAATCCGAACTATACCGAATTTTTTTTTTTGACAGCCCTAGCCAGGTGTGTTCTAGCTCCATGCAAAGCAATAGAGCAAATTCTGTACATTCTTCTATGAATCTGAAGAAGGAGTTAAGGGAGCCCTTGGGGAAGAAGAACTGCCCTAGCACCAAACCCTATCCTGGGATTTTGTCCATGCCTCATTAAAAAAAAATGGAACTGAACAGAAAAGTGAAGAAGGGCTATTGACAGACAAGGTGATGAGCTGCAGCAGGCATAGGGGGAAGGAGAGCCAGAAGTGAGGGAGGAAGTCCGAGCTGATGGGGGGAGGAAAATGGGAATCTCCCCCACAAGTCATCAGATGTTCTCCCTGTATTTTCATCTCTCAGATCAAATCCTGTTTCAAAACCTTGTCATTTGCATTAACTCTTGTTTCACCAAGTTAGATCTAATTTAATTCCATTCAAATCCACATTATCTCAGATGCTAAATAGTGGCAACTCACCCGCAGTAGCACTAGGTGAACTGGAATCATTAGCATGTTTTGCTGAAATAAACAAAAATGGAAACCAAATGGAAGCATGAATGAATGATGAAATTTCTTGAAGAGCCGATGGAAGCAATCAAACTAAATAAAGATTTTAGACCATGAAGTTGCCCGACTTTTTTGGAGATGAATTCCCCCCCCCCCAAAAAAAACCCAGCATTATTACAATCCATCCAGCAAGTGGCACTGGAAACCTTTGTGGCCCCAGTTGGCCTGGGGTGAGAGGCAATGCCACTGAGTAAAGATAGAGACATTTCCCACATGGTTCTATGGAACATAATCCTATTAATCTTTTTTTAAAGCAAACTTGCACACAATTATTAAACATGTAATGCTTGCATGCAGTATAATCATGAACTGATGTACACACAAAGTAAACAGTGGAAATGTCAAATTAAGATAATTGTAACTTGTGTTGCAAAGTGAAACTGAGACCACAGAGAAAACCATGAGGCTGGTTTCCACCTTGAAAAGAAAGAATTAGGACTAGTTCACCAAGCCAGTTGTTTCTTCTTGGCCATGTCCATGTCCAGAAGGGCATGAAGAAGCTTTAGTGTGATGTAGGTGCTATATCCTATACAGAACCAGCTGTAATGTTCCTGAGGTTTTAGTGACGAGAAAATGTTCAACTGCCATTATGTCAGCAGGTGACAGCTGTATGTATGGACAGTCCAGCTGACACCGACCTTTTGCGGTCTGAATGCTACATTGTGACTAGCTCTGGCTCACAAAAGCTGGTGTGTGTGTGTAAAGTGCCGTCAAGTTGCAGCCGACTTATGGCGACCCCTTTTGGGGTTTTCATGGCAAGAGACTAACAGAGGTGGTTTGCCAGTGCCTTCCTCTGCACAGCAACCCTGGTATTCCTTGGTGGTCTCCCATCCAAATACTAACCAGGGATGACCCTGCTTAGCTTCTGAGCTTTGACGAGATAAGGCTAGCCTGGGCCATCCAGGTACCAAAATAAATTTAGTTTCAGAGGGTAGCCATGTTGGTCTGCCAGTTTTGAGCCTGGTAGCACCTCAGAGACCAGGGCGATAAGCTATTGAGAATCAAAGCTCCATTTGTCCCTCGGTATCTGACGAAGGGAGCTTTGACTCTCACAAGCTTATATGCTGAAAATTTTGTTCTTTTCTAAGGTGCTACTGGACTTGAATCTAGTTCCCATAATACATCTGTTCATCTTTAAGGTGCCACAAAACTCTCCTTTTATTTTGACTACAGGAGAAATAGACAATCATCCTCGTGGCGCAGAGTGGTAAGCTGGAGTACTGCAGTCAAAAGCTCTGCTCATGACCTGAGTTTGATCCCGACAGAAGTCGGTTTCAGGTAGCCCGCTCAAGGTTGAATCAGCCTTCCATTCTTCCAAGGGCGGTAAAATGAGTACCCAGCTTGCTTGGGGTAAAGCATAGACGACTGGGGAAAGCAATGGCAAACCACCCCATAAACATAGTCTGGCTAGTAAATGTCGGGATGTGATGTCACCCCATGGGTCAGTAATGACGGTGCTTGCATAAGGGACTACCTTTACCTTTTCAGAATACGACAGCTACCAATTTGGTATTATCACTGTGGAAGTTGCATGGAAATAAGGATCCCAATACATATCAAATAAATATAAAATGTGTATAGTATCAATACACGCATTGTGTGCACATCCACAAAACATAGCAGAAATTTGCAGGGGGAAAGATGCCGAATGGAGCCATTGAGGCAGCAAGACTATGGAACAAATCCAAAAGAGAATGTTGATGTTTTTCTTCCATTCAATTGGCAACCACAGGATGCTACTACCGTTACATTACTGCAAACTGTTCAGTGTGCCCGTCTCATTGATTTTGATCATGGGCTGTTTTGTGAACAAGTGTTCCTATTTTTTGGTCTAACAAATACTGGAGAGGAGCTGGGTAGAATGCTGACAAGTGCCTCTCCTGTGTCAGTTCAGCTTCTCTCAGAACCTCCCCTTTGTATTGAACGGCAGAGGATCCATTTGGTGGTGTCTTCTGCAAAAAAAGACTGATTTCTATCACGCGTTGTGATTACATTTTATAGCCATAAAGAAGGAGACAAGTGCTTTGGAAAGCCAGCAGCTGCAAACGCTTTTATGACTTAGGTCGAGTTGGGTAGTGAAGATAACAGGGTAAGCATCAATATATTAGCATATATTTCCTTCAGTCAAAAATCATCTTAGAGACACATGTCACCTGCGCGGATTCCCTGAGGAATTAAAGGTTTTGGAATAGGCAGGGTCTGGGAAGGGAATAATGGTGGGAGGTGGGAGGGGAGGAAATTGAACTTCCAGACTTACAGCGTGTAACTGTCAATGTCATTGGCATTTTCTGTACTATTGTCCTCAGTCTTGGGAATGCGGCAAAGCAGCAGTAATCACTCCGGCTGTCATTTTCATCCACATTTGCGAAGTACAGATCTCCCTGAAGGCTCATGGAGACCCTTTCATCTTGGGGGATATGCTGTAAATCTAGCAAGGGAGAAAAAATAATGACGGTAGGGTAATGATCTCCCGATATGATGACATCTTGCTGTTCTGTCAAATGCTTGCTCCCAGGTAAGGAAACGACTCTTTGATATTAGAGAGTCATAAGGTCTGAAAGAACCAGTGTCATGTTCTGTGGTTCCCTATAGTGTCATCCAGAAGAAAATGGCTACGCCCATAAACAGCCCAATGGATGTAAACTGTATTCTTATAAAGCCATTCTGCTAAAATATTCTGGAGAAAACAATGTAGCATTTGCCATAAAGAATGCATCATTTTAATTGTCTATTCCATTAGGCGGTTCAAGCTGGCAGAACTATTAATATTGCAAAGACCTATATTATAGGCATCATGGCTGTCATGAAGCCCCTTGCTCCTGTCACACAGAACTCAGACTTATGGTCTGCATTCCATAACATAATTACATTTTCAGTATGCTGTTTTGATAGACCAAGTGTTCGGCATATTTGCAAGAACAGAGGGATTGTCATAGTGGATGAGAAACATTGCCTAGCACTCAACATAAGGGAACAAATTCATCAGACCCCAACCCATAAACATCTTGACTCCGACTGAACAAGAGAGTCTTTGGCAATTAATCTTATCTGAATTTCAACCCAGGTCTGGGAATGTGAACTTTCCTGGTGTTGTTTTTTGAAATGGATACAGTGCATTAGGAATCCTCCAGTTGTCCCTAGGATTGCCAACCTTCAGGTATTAGCTGGGGATCTCCTGCTGTTACAATTGATCTCCAGCCGACAAAGATCAGTTCACCTGGAGAAAATGGCCACTTTGGCAATTTGACTCTATGGTACTGAAGTCCCTCCCCTCCCCAAAACCCCACCCTTCTTAGGCTCCCCCCCAAAAAAAAATCTTCTGGTGTTTCCCAACCCGGCACAGACAACCCTAATTGTCCCCCTTTATTAAGTTCCAATCTTGTACAGAGGGCTGTGAATACAACCTTCAGATCTTTCTGTTCCCTTGTGTCTTCTCCCTACCCCACATGCCAATGTGTACTTGCATAATGATAAAACACTGTGGGAAAGCAATGTTGATGCGACCATACACATTATACCACAACTTCTTTTGTGTGATGATTCCTCGCTGATCAGAAGTGCAGATCTGCCTTAGCAAAACACCATACAAAAAAAAAAAAAGAACTTTGATGTGATCTTATTTACATTCACATCTATATTGCTGTTTCAGAGGGGTTTTTTTTAATAGACACTTTCACATGTGGAGAGATATGTGCAAATGGATTGAAGAACTGTAGCAAACAGTGCATGCTCCAATTTAGGAATTAATTTTAGAAACTGTCATAGTTAAACCAGAACTCAGGAAGACTGGAAAACATGGAACAGTGAACCCATGCCAAGATAACAGAAATAAATGAACAGAAATCCACTCAACCTTAAAATTAACAAATTTTAAGCTGATTTTTCTGGTATACGTTGTATATTTCCTGGTATTACCCAAATTGTTCAGGCCTTCCAAACCAATAAGGGATTGGCAGCTTACAGCCTGAAGACCATATCAAGGATATAGTCTTTTCAGATTCCCAGAACGACTGGGCCAAACCTAGGAAAGGTGGGGGGAATCTTATAAAACCCTTATAGCCCTATACTCTACACCCTGAAACCACAAAACAGAGCACCAAAGCCCAAGATCCAACAAAACCAACCCAAAATAATCAAGAAAAACAAACAAATCTTTGTTCCATAAATACAAAACCAGTTAGATGAAACACATTCAGTGTACATACTGTTAAAGTTCTTCCACACTAGATGCACTTCTTTTGATTGGTGTGGTATGGATTAACTTATTAGCTACAATATCAAGATCCATCCCTCCAGAGTCCTGGTTTGTGTCCATGTAGAAGAATCAAATTATTGAGCTTAGTTTGGTCCATATTTTAGTAAAGAAACATCTCTATCATACTAATGTATGAGAATGACCTTTCTGATGTACTGGATGGATAGGTGTAGTAAGGTCTATTTAAACCTGTGTTGTTTACTTTCCATGGGTTTCAACTCAATATTACCCATAGCACCAAGATATGGAAAAAAAAAAAACTTTCTGTTCCCTTGAATTTGCCACAAGTGACCACAGCAACTACACTTCAAATGCAATCTATAGAAAACTTTTTTCCATACTACTTACCAATGTTCATCCAGTAAATGTGTAATGGTGGGATTCCTTTGGGAGGGTTACAGTGCAAGACCACTGAATCACCATATTCCAGATCTTTAGGGCTTATCTTCTCTTTAGGAAATTTAGGAATACCTATGGTAGAAAAGTCATTTAGAGGTTACGAAGCACTATACAGATTGACCCCAAGCATTGTAGTCTCCCTCTGAACTGTTCTTTACCTTGATATTTAATGGATGGCTTGTCTTAGGAGTGAGAAGATAAGAATATTCAATTCATGTATCAAAAATTCGACTCAGGGTTTGAATAATTATCCAAGGACAATCTTGCAAGTAATACTATGAATGCTATTTAATTTAGTATGCATTGGATCCTATGAATACATTCTGCTTGAGGGGGAGTGTTGATTAGGTCTTGTATTTAAGGAAGATGCTCTTATTTCCATGATTTTCCCCATTTATTTATATGTCATATTTAATGCAGCATGTTTTTGTACTGAGAAATGGCATCATTCAAGACACTGTTGAATTCATACTAGTAACACCTTGGAGTCTGTGGTTTTTCTACATGTAGCCACATACCCACCAGCATGCTGAGAACCCATAGCAGCAGAGGCCACCCTGCTTAAAAAGGTAAAGGTAAAGGTCCCCTGTGCAAGCATTGGGTCATTCCTGACCCATGGGGTGACGTCACATCTCAACGCTTCCTAGGCAGTCTTTGTTTATGGGGTGGTTTGCCAGTGCCTAACCCAGTCATCTTCCCTTTACCCCCAGCAAGCTGGGTACTCATTTTACTGACCTCAGAAGGATGGAAGGCTGATTCATCCTTGAGCCAGCTACCTGAAACCGACTTCCGTCGGGATTGAACTCAGATCATGGGCAGAGCTTGGACTGCAGTACTGCAGCTTACCACTCTGCGCCACGGGGCTCAGAGTGCTTAAGGAGACCTTATTAATGGGGAGCCTTTCTCAAGTACAAGGAGACTCACTCCAGCTGTAGA
Organism: Euleptes europaea; assembly: GCF_029931775.1. Taxonomy (NCBI): domain Eukaryota; kingdom Metazoa; phylum Chordata; class Lepidosauria; order Squamata; family Sphaerodactylidae; genus Euleptes; species Euleptes europaea. The sequence goes on along the minus strand of NC_079312.1, from coordinate 45,425,651 downwards.
GAAGTATTCTTTAGGAAACAGGAAAGTTCCTTGTACCACAAGAAGGCTCCACAGTTAGCAAAATGGATTCACAGGATCCGACCCGATCTATTTTTAATTATGTTTTGTTATTTATCACATTGAAGCTGGAAAGCAGTAATGCTTCAGAACACCCTGGCCTTTTATGCTTGGCTGTTTCCCACGCGGTCGCCCGTCCAACGACTTTGGGTCTTTGTTTTGATTATGCATCCTGTTTCCAACCATTAGAGGTCGCCTCGCTTTCCCCTTGCATTTCCCCGCATTTTGCCCACATTTTCAAATTTGAGATAAAACAGGTCTCTGAAAACGCAGGCAAAATGCGGGGAAACGCAAGGGAGAGCGAGGCGACCCCTGATGATCAAAAGAAAGACCCAAGGTCGTCAGAGGGGTAAACACGAGGAAAACAGCCAAGCATAAAAGGCCTGGACATGGCTGAGAGCAAATCTGAACCCACGTTTCCTCAATCCCAGTCTGATGTTTCAGCTGCCCCATCACACTGCCGTACAACGTGCAGCAGCCAAAGTGAAGGAGAGCGATTTCAACATCGAAAGGACCTTCAGCTCAAGGTGTCATTCCCATTCGATGTACAAACACAGAAAATTAAAATATCCCTCTATTTGGGGTGTCCATGGTTCAGTAGCACTGGAATATATGATGAGATGCAATCACAAGGAACAGTGGTCAGGCTATCAGTTTGCCGCTGTGATGCATCAAAGGATGTGATTACACATCCATTACTGTGCAGGTTATGTAATTGGATGACTGGGCCGACAATAAACACACTGAAAGGTCTCACTGTGAAGTGGCCCTAATTGAAAAGATCTGATCGAGACACGTTTTGGAAGATAAAGGGACACAACAGTAACATTTTGGTTATATTTCATTTTGCTTGTTTTATAACACTGCTCTCTTGTGCTGAGTATATGCTGTTGGCAGACCTATTTGGGCTGGCTGCATTGTTTTTTTAAGTAGCTTCAGGCCAGGATCTTAGAACTGGTTAAGTTCACATTGCTCGTGCACCGAACAACCGGTAGCTGAATGGGCCAACTGGCTCATTTGAAAAACATAATGTTTGAAATTCTGCCAGCCCATTCATAAATGCTAGTCATCACAGATAAAAGGAAGTTTTTTTTCACACAACGCATAGTTAAATTGTGGAACTCCCTGCCCCAGGATGTGGTGATGGCTGCCAGCTTGGAGGGCTTTAAGAGGGGAATGGACATATTCATGGAGGAGAGGGGTATTCATGGCTGTTAGTTAGAATGGATACTAGTCATGCTGCATACCTATTCTCTCTTGTATCAGAGGAGCATGCCTTTTATTTTGGGTGCGGTGGAACACAGGCAGGATGGTGCTGCTGCAGTCATTTTGTTTGTGGCTTCCTAAAGGCACCTGGTTGGCCACTGTGTGAACAGACTGCTGGACTTGATGGGCCTTGGTCTGATCCAGCAGGGCCTTTCTTATGTTCTTATGTTCTTATATGTTCTTATCACTAGTAGTCAGCAAGTGATGAAAATGCATGTATGAACTAGGTGATAAGCACATTTAAATGAAGGTTTATAGTAATTATTTCCATTAATATACTCAGGGAACTGTCTGTGATATAAAGGGTAGCAAGGTTTTTGTCTGGTTAGAGTCAGCTTTCCATAGTATCCAGCATTCAACATGTGGGCTGCAATGCTGTGTATATTTACCTGGGAAGAAGAAGAGTTGGTTTTTAGATGCTGATTTTCTCTACCTTTTAAGGAAAATCAAAGCAGCTTACAATGTCCTTCCCTTCCTCTCCCCACTACTTGTGAGGTTGGTGAGGCTGAGAGAGCTTGATGAGAGCTGTGACTAGCCCAAGGTCACCCAGCTGGCTTCCTGTGGAGGAGTGGGGAAACCAACCCGGTTCACCAGATTAGAGTCCGCTGCTCATTTAGAGGAGTGGGGAATCAAACCCGGTTCTCCAGATTAGAGTCCACCACTCTTAACCACTACACCACTCTGGCTCTCAGTAAGTAAGCTCTATGGACTGAAGTGTGACTTGCTTCCAAGTAGGGTTGCCAACTTCCAGGTACTAGCTGGAGATCTCCTGCAATTACAACTGAGGTTGACCAAGTCAAGGAGTTTGTTTACCTTGGCATTCTTTTTTCCCATAACCTAAATTGGAAAGCCCATCAAAAAGCAGTATCCAACAAAATTAAACCTGGGGTTGGTGCTATTGTCAACTTTTTTCACACCAAAGGTGGCAAATATATTCCAGGGGCTATTCAGGTTTTTAATCTGAAAATTACCCCAATTATCCTCTTTGGTGTTGCCATCTGAATAACAGTCATCAATGAATCTATAGATCGTCCACTGCTTCAGTTCTTACGATCTATAGATCGTCCACTGCTTCAGTTCTTACAGTTATTCCGAGTTTGGCCAAATGTCACTTGAAGCTAGGGCGTGGTTGGCCGCCTTTAAACTACACCTTAAACTGTGCTTTAGCACTGAGAGGTTCCTAGCTTCTCTGAAGCATGACCCTTTTATATCCTCATGGCAAAAAATCTTAGATGAGAAACTGTTGTTGTTGGGCTTCTCGCAGGATACGTTATTAGATCTTGGGAAAACTGAAGCTTTTACCAAAATTAAAAAGTGCATTAAAGAGCTCGATTATAACAGAACTACTTTTCGTGCTCGTCGTGTCTGTTCATCCCAGTTCTTCGGAATACCCCCTCCACGTGGTCTGCCTGCCTATACATATTATCTGACAACTCCTTGTCTCTGTAGAGCTTTTTGCTTGGCTAGATTGAATGCTAACCCTTCTATGGTAATGCAGGGCAGAATTCTGAATATACTATACTCAGACAGGATCTGCCCTTGCTCTTCTGGCTCTATTGACTCATTAGCCCATGCCCTTTTGGAATGCCGCTTTTACGAGGAACTTCGATTGCACTATATTTCCCCCCTTTTAACATACAAATCCAATGTCTCTGTGACTGACCTAATGTCTTTTTTACTAAGCGATAGGGACCCCAAGGCTACATTGTCAGTGGCAAGATTTGTTTCAGTCCTTATATCCCTCCAACACTAGATATATGCTGCTCAAGATCAATTGATCAAGGAGCTTCTAAGGGATAAAAGGAAAGGAAAGGAGAGCAATTACAACTGATCTCCAGCCAATAGAGATCAGTTCACCTGGACAAAATGGTTGCTTCCCCTCCCCAAACTCTGCCCTCCTCAGGCTCCTCCCCAAAAACCTCCCGCCGGTGGCAAAGAGGGACCTGGCAACCCTACTTCTATGTAACCATGCATAGAATTGGGCAGATAAACATACATAGAAAATGTACTGGGGAAAGAAACCTCACACCCAGATATGTCAAATTGAGAGCCAATTCACATGAAACAAAGTCCTTAGAGCTGCCAAAAGGAATTTAGATCACATGTACACCAGGAGTTCTATGCTTCTCATGCAGGGTTCTCATTTTGATCAGCGAACAACAAGGTCCAATTGTCCCAAAGGTTCGGTTAACACAGCCAAATAGGCAGATTTTTATTAGGGCATGATTTTTTACTATGCTATAAAAATGCTGAAGAACCTTCATCTAAACACCATCAACAACTTAATGTCCTGCTATTCCCAGCTCAACAACTTGAGGCACAGTGTGCAAAATTATCAGAAAAACTGTGCCAATTTTTGCAACATCATTCTATTGCATTAACTCCACTTTTGATGCAAGCTACTAAGGAATCAGCACTGAATTTAGGCTATTATGCCTTATATGAAATGTGGACAGGGTTCTGTATCAACCCCACATGCCTCAATGGCTGGCTAGCAGAGGGTAGTGTACAGTAAATGTGTGTAGGCAAGTGGCCTATTAAGCTAAAAGTAGATATTCAGAGGACTGAATAACTTGCTGGAGTTACTATGTAGACCTATAGATGGCAGCCCACATTTCAGGGGATGATTTATGCTTTCCTTTCCCCCTTTCTTGACTCACATAAACCCCTTATTTTAACAGTTGCAAATAGCAGGAGATCTCTAACTACCATCTGGAGGTTGGCAACCCTACACCTCTCTTCCATTTTATCCTCACAACAATCCTGTGAGATAAGTTAGGCTGAGAGTGAGTGACTGGCTGAAGGCGAACTTTCATGGGACAGTGTGGATTTAAAGCTGAATCTGCCAGATCCTAGTCCAACACTCTGACCACTACAAATACCGCCAGACCAACTCAATAACCAGACAATCATGACTCGAGGTGCCAGAGCCTGCACTTTTATAGTGGAATACCATTGCCTCTGTTGTGTCTGCCTTGGTAGCTGTGACACCAACCTTTAGACCTCTGTCTTGGTAGCTGTGATACCAACTTTTAGAAATTTGCAGTAGAGATGCTAAAGTACTGAATAGAGCAGAACTGCTCCCTCAAACCAGGGCCCAAACATGAAATGGCAAAGGAACTCTACTCTGGCCTGAATATACAAATGGGGCATGGCCTGGTAAAATGATATGGACTATTTTTATCGTTTCAGAAATACAATAAAATAATATATATATATTTAAAAAAACTCTTTTCTAGGTAACCCTACTGACTGAAATGTTTATTATCTCAGGGAAAGAAATGCACATACATATAAACTCACCAGGCCTCAGCCTAGGGTTGCCAACTGCCAGGTAGTAGCAGGAGATCTCTTGCTAATTCAACCAATCTCCAGCCGATAGAGATCAGTTCACCTGGAGAAAAATGGCCGCTTTGGCAATTGAACTCTATGGCACTGAAGCCCCTCCCCTCCCCAAACCCTGCCCTCCTCAGGCTCCACCCCCAAAAACTGAGCTGGAGAATTCTTTGTGAATCCTGTCAGAAAACCAGTATGTTGGATAAAGAAATATGAAAATATATATTGGCTGACAAAGCGAAAACGCAAGAACTTATTCCGGGAAAAGCGTTCCCATTACTTCCACCTACTTTCCTCCGTTGTGCCGGAGTCTCCCAGTCTCTCACCCTGTGGGGCGATGATTACCTCAGCTAGTTGGGCGTTTATGCTGTGAGTTCTGGATGCTTTCTTAGGATCACACCGTGACCTAGTGAAGATACATCTGTGCCCTGCCACAGCTCTACTATTCTACACCAGTATATGGGGGATTGCAAGTACTTCGGTCCCTTTTCGCTTCGTCCTATGTTATGATTGTTGAACAATTTTGAAACACTTGTGAGTTATTGTAAATATTGTAAATATTATAGTGATAAGAATAATAATAAGAATTTAAATTTAAAAATTGTAGTTTATTTCTGTTAGTGAGCCTGTGTGCTGTTGTTTTTCTACATATGAGTACATGGTGGCAGCGTGAGATTGAAGCGGTGTTTGGGTCCCAAACCCAATAGCTCTATGACGTGTCTGAAAAAGGGGTGCTTGATAAGGGGACCGAGCTGCCCTGTCTGGTACTGTCTCCGGGAATGAGAGAGGGGACCTGGTATGTGAAAGGATCACAGCTCTCTGTATATTAAAAAAGACAAGATGTGTGGTGAACTAGGGTGAACTGTGACTGCCTGATTTACCTGTATCCCTGAACCCGTGTAATAGAAATTGAGGTGGGTGATAGTGTCTGTGAAGGGGGGGTCACACATCCTTTTAAGCCCATTGACTGCTATGGAATTAGAAGGGTGTCAATCTACTTAGGATGGCACTGACACCAATTCAGAGATGAAAACACTTGGGTCCTACTGCTAGAGCTGCCAGTCTGAAAACCTGGTGCCTTAGTGTGGTGTAGTGGCTAGAGCGCTGGATTAGGACCTGAGAGACCCAGGTTTAAATCCCCACCATGCCATGAAGCTCACTGGGTGACCCTGGGCAAGCCAATCTCTCTCCGCCTAACCTACCTCAGAAGAGCAAACAATTATGCTTCCTTGAATTCTTTGGAGAAAGGGTGGAATAAAAATGTAACTGATAGACAAGAACAGTGAAAAATCTCATCTTCCTCAGAACAGTCAAACTATGTGCACGGGTTATGACTGCTGTTAAGTGCTTCCCTTAAGCAATTCTTTATTGATGAAACAGTTGCTGGAAGAGAGCAGTTGTGGAGCACATAGATTTACACTATTTATAAAGCCATCAATGTTGTTTTCATGAAAATGGCCACATAACATGACCCAAGATATATTTAATTGTATGAAATGGAAAGATTTTTCAATCTGTTTTGTCTTTAATAAAAAATGGGGGGGGGCGAGATCTTTCCTTCATCATATTTTCAGTTATGTCATAAATACGGGCAGAAGACTGCAACAAATAAGCATCAGTGAGAATCTGTTTTCTAGGAATTGATCCCACACAATTGTTATGATCTAAAAGAAGCCCCAAACACTGTGGCTTCCAATTAAGTTTCAGAGCAAACACATTAGTGTCTCCATAAGCAGAGACAAACCCCTTTTTAAGGTTGTTTCGGGGCATTTCCTGCTCTGAACATTCCAGGCAAGTTAAGACACATGCAAAGTACTGCAGCTTAATCAGCACAACATGTAATTAAGCCAAAGTGAACAAATATAATAATAATAGCAGTGGCAAAGCAAAAGTGTGTGTGTGGGTGGGGGAGGATGAACACGTCCTGTATGTCACAAGCCCATGGCACTCTAGCTTTGGAGGCTATTTTGCATTTGGGGATTCACGTTTTTGGGGGAAATCTAATTTGTTTTCCATAAAATATAAGTGTCAGCCAAAAGTTGACATTCTTCTGAGGCTTCAAGAGAACAGTAATATAAAAGCTGTATGACATCTGATCACTGTTTCGTAAAAATCAGGTAAGCCTTGGCGTTTTATATACTGGGCAATTAACTGCTGTCTGTGTGGGTCCAATCACTCAAATCAACAGAACTTCAGCAACTCAACCCTCTTCTGCCTCTTATGACAAGAGTGAAACATTAAGTTCTAAATTAGGGATGCAATCAAAGCAAAGTTAAGCACTGTCAAGTCCCATAAACATCAACATGGGCTGGTTTTTGTATTGCGGAATTACCAGGGATGTTTCAATTTTTTAGGGAAACCTGATTGGCAGCAGAATGTACTGTGTTTGACACTCCAGATCAGACTGTGAGATGAACACATATATATTCCTCTCAAGCAGAACAATGTGCACAGCTGCCCAACAGAGTTGCTTAGTAGCTGACTCCTGGCTGATCAGCGGATCATAAGAACATAAGAAAAGCCGGAGAGAACATGTCCACTCCCCCTCTTAAAGCCTTCCAAGCTGGCAGCCATCACTACATCCTGTTGCAGGGAGTTCCACAATTTAACTATGAGTTGCATGAAGAAAAACTTCCTCTTATCAATTTTGAATCTCTCACCCTCCAGCTTCAGCAGAGGACCCCACACTCTAGTACTATGAGAGAGGGAGAAAAGCTTCTCCCTGTCCACTCTCTCCAAACCATGCATAATTTTATAGACCTCTATCATGTCTCCCAGTAACCACCTTCTTTCCAAGCTAAACAGCCCTAAGTGTTTTAACCGCTCCTCATAGGGCAGTTGCTGTAGTCCCCTGATCATTTTGGTTGCTCTTTTCTGCACCTTCTCAAGCTCTGCAATATCCCTTTTTAGGTGTGGTGACCAGAACTGTACACAGTATTCCAAGTGTGGTCTCACCATAGAATTGGCTTCCAAGTATGGTCATCACCCAGGAGTTGGCTTCCAGCATCCCTCCTGGGAAACTTTACTGGGCTCTAGCCTTGCTAGGAGACAGCAGTGCTTGTGTGTATGTGTGTGGTGGGGGTGATCAAAAGCCAACTCTCAGTTGATTTTCCTCTCAGTTGATTTTCCTAGTCCTGGAAACTTTGCTGAAAGCCAGACTTTTTTTTTTTTTGGGGGGGGGGTCAGAAGATGATCAGGGCATCAAATGGAAGTGAACTTCTGATCCACCCCTAAAATGCTGCTTTAGGAAGGGTTGAGGCACAACAAAGTTAGAGATCAGAGATTTCAGATCTCTAACTTTGCTGAGTCTAAACCAGGGGTGTCAAGCATAAGGCCCAGGGGCTGGATCTGGCTCCTTGAGAGCTCTTATCCGGCCCACGAGCCAGCTGAGGCAGCCACCCCCCCCCCACTCTCGATCTGGTCTGGTAAGGCATCGCCCAGCCCAACCAAGGGACATTTATATCATATCCGGTCCTTGTAATCATTGAAGAAATTGGTTTTTATATGCTGACTTTCTCTACCACTTAAGGGAGACTCAAACCGGCTTACAATCACCTTCCCTTCCCCTCCCCACAACAGACACCCTGTGGGGTAGATGGGGCTGAGAGAATGTGACTTGCCCAAGGTCACCCATCTGGCTTCATGTGGAGGAGTAGGGAAACAAATCCAGTTCACCAGATTAGCTTCCACCTCTCATGTGGAGGAGTGGGGAATCAAACCTGGTTCTCCAGATCAGACTCCACCACTCCAAACCACTGCACTTAACCACTACACCATGCTGGCTCCCAGTGTTTGAAATAGTATGTAAGTAGTAAGCAGGTCTTGTTTTTCCCTCTTTCACACTGTAGTAATGCTCAGAGTCAGGTATTAGCTGGAGATCTCCTGCTATTACAACTGATCTCCAACTGATAGAGATCAGTTCACCTGGAGAAAATGGCTGCTTTGGCAACTGAACTCTATGGCATTGAAGTCCCTCCCCTTTCCAAACCCCGCCCTCCTCAGGCTCCACCTCAAAAACCTCCCACCGGTGGTGAAGAGGGCAACCCTAAGTCTAGAAGTGGAAGATAAACACAGGCTTTTCTGCTGCAGATGAAAAGAAAAACACCATCTCTTTTCTGTTATCTACAGTCATGTACCCTAAGTGGTATGGAAGAAAACTCATACCTTAACGGAGAAAAGCAATAGTGATAAACCAACAATGGCCTCATATCTAAACACCTTCCATGTTATAAAGGAAATGCTAGGCAGCATGATGCCAGTTATTTTAGATCTTTTCTAAAGTGTGCTCCCCATATCTCATATATCTAAAATTTGATGCAGACTGCAAAAGTGGGCCAAGCTCACAGCTGATACACTGACCCTACAGATGTAACAGTACTTACAGAAATATTCCTCAGTAGTAAATAATGCAAATAAACATCTTGCCTAACTACCAGCATGTTGCCATTACTTCACACTAGTTAGTTTTCATTCATAAGAACATAAGTAAGGCCCTGCTAGATCAGACCAAGGCCCATCAAGTCCAGCAGTCTGTTCACACAGTGGCCAACCAGGTGCCTTTAGGAAGCCACAAACAAGACGAGTGCAGCAGCATTATCCTGCCTGTGTTCCACAGCACCCAATATAATAGGCATGCTCCTCTGGTACTAGAGAGAATAGGTATGCAGCATGATCAGTATCCATTCTAACTAACAGCCATGAATACCCCTCTCCTCCATGAGTATATCCACTCCCCTCTTAAAGCCCTCCAAGCTGGAAGCCATCACCACATCCTGGGGCAGGGAGTTCTACAATTTAACTATGTGTTGTGTGAAAAAATACTTCCTTTTATCTGTTTTGAATCTCTCACCCTCCAGCTTCAGCAGATGACCCCGTGTTCTAGTATTATGGGAGAGGGAGAAAAACTTCTCCCTGTCCACTCTCTCCAAACCATGCATAATTTTATAGACCTCTATCATGTCTCCCCTTAGCCGCCTTCTTTCCAAGCTAAACAGCCCTAAGCGTCCTAACCGCTCCCCATAGGACAGTTGCTCTAGTCCCCTAGTCATTTTGGTTGCTCTTTTCTGCACCTTCTCAAGCTCTGCAATATCCTTTTTTAGGTGTGGTGACCAGAACTGTACACAGTATGCCAAGTGTGGTCTCACCATAGATTTGTACAAGGGCAGTATGATATCAGCAGTTTTATTCTCTATTCCTCGTCTAATTATGGCCAACATGGAATTTGCCTTTTTTACAGCTGCAGCACACTGGGTTGACATCTTCATTGAGCTATCCACTACCACCCCAAGATCCCTTTCTTGATCTGTCGCTGCCAGCACAAATCCCATCAGTGTATATGTGAAGTTGGGATTTTTTGCCCCAATATGCATAACTTTACACTTACATTGAATCTTATTTGCCATTTTAATTCCCATTCTTCCAGTATGCAGAGATCCTTCTGGAGCTCTTCACAGTCCAATTTTGTTTTAACCACCATAAATAATTTGGTGTCATCTGCAAACTTGGCTACTTCATTGTTTAACCCCAACTCCAGGTCATTGATGAACAGGTTGAAAAGCATCGGTCCCAACACAGATCCCTGAGGCACCCCACTGCTCACATCCCGCCATTGTGAGAACTGACCATTGATTCCTACTCTCTGCTGCCTATTTTTCAGCCAGCTCTCAATCCATAAGAGGACTTGTCCTCTTATCCCATGACTCTGAAGTTTGCTTAGCAGTCTTTGGTGGGGGACTTTGTCAAAAGCTTTTTGGAAATCCAAATACACAATATCCACAGGCTCATTCCTGTCCACATGCTTATTGACGCTTTCAAAAAACTCTAATAGGTTAGTGAGACAGGACCTACCCTTACAGAATCCATGTTGGGTTTTGCCCAGCAGACCTTGCCCTTTCTATATGCTTGACAATTATATCTTTAATAATGCTTTCCACTAATTTACCTGGAACAGACGTTAAGCTAACTGCCTGTAATTTCCTGGGTCCCCCCTGGAATCTTTTTATAAATGGGTGTTACATTGGCCATTCTCCAGTCCTCTGGTACAGAGGCTGATCGAAGGGACATATTACATATCTTTGTTAGAAGTTCAGCAATTTTCCATCTGAGTTCTTGAAGAACTCTAGGATGAATACCGTCTGGTCCGTGTGACTTGTTAGTTTGCAGTTTGTCTAGACGTTCTAGGACTTCCTGCCTTGTTACCACTATTTGGCTCACATTAGCACTATTTGGCTCACATTCACATTAGCAGGGAACCATTTTCAAAAGTCAACCATTTTGCAACGAAGTAATCTCTGTAAACATGTCCTTTGTTCCATAATGATATATTGCAAGAAAGAAAAATGCCAACAAATAGCACTTTGGGTTTGATTTCCTGTTCTTAACAGAATTCTGAATATTTACCAGAACGACAGTCTTTTTTTGTTGGATTTGCTGCATGTGTGAATGAACTGATAAACATCAGACAAATATGCATTAACATCCTTGAGAGCTATACAGATAATACAGTGATGAATAGCATCGTGTATGTTTTCTTTCCTCAAGTGATGAAATTATACTGATGCATCTAGTTTGCCAAGGAAAATTGCCAGGCAATGATAACATAATGCATTGTAGGTCATCTTCCTAAAAAGATTTGCTTGCTGAGGTGTATCTAGTTTATCATCTGGTAGATAAAAGATGTCCTTAATTTTATACTCAGAAAAAGTCTGAGGATGGCTATGCTTGTAGGCAGTCAACCCTGTGCTATCCATAATAGAATGCTGAATCCATCTGGAAAGCTAGTCGTAGTACTACACTTGACAACTTGGTGGGGAAAGCTGCCTGATGGAGAAATATCATTTAACAGCATATGCGCTCGCAGGTAATGTGCCAGCCCTGTCAGAAGCTAAGGAAAAATGGTTAGCGAGAGGGGAAATGCCACTTTCTCTGTGAACGCAAAGTAGAACCTGTATTTTCCCCCAAGTTTCCTCTAACTGTACCTTTCTTAGAAATGTACCACTACTCCTGTTATTTTTCAGTAACTCACAGTACAATCTGCTTGGCATGCAGAAGGTCCCAGGTTCAATCCCTGGCATCTCCAGTTAAAGGGACTAGGCAGGTACGTGATGTGAAAGACCCCTGCCTGAGACCCTGGAGAGCCACTGCCAGCCTGAGTAAAGAAAATATTGCTTTTGATAGACCACTGGTTTATCCCTCAAAGACATATGCCTCTGTTGTGGGTGCACTGTTACTGGGTCATTCCCCTCTGTTTGCTGGCTCTCTGTGAGAGGGTGTGTATCAAAGAAATGCCAGCAGAGCATCTCGGCAGCAACGCCCCCCCCCCAATCCGGTACCAGCATGGCAATAGCGACCAATGCCAGTGCAAACGGTGGGCTGGGAAAGGGGCAAAGCCAGGGGTATTGCAGGGGTTAGTCAGTTCCCCTGAATAAGCTGAATACTCATACTGGTAAATTTTGGTTTTCAGCTTTTTTCTGGTTTTAACAAAAAAATTGGGCTCATTATAGTCTATGGGAATTATTTTCAAAGCTCCTGGGGGTGAGGGGGGGCAATTTTGGAGGTAGAGTCAGCCAACGAAGTTTGGTGAACTTTTGCTGCCAGTCAAGCCCTTGCCGGGTAGGAGTGGGTCCCCTGTCCACTGCATGGGTACCATTCCCTTATGGACTTTGGGGACACTCAGGCCATGGGGTTGCACTGTTGCTGGGTCTTCCCTCCCTGTTTGCTGTCTCTCCACGGGTGGGAGTTTGGTGTCAAAGTGCTGTGGCCGGATAGGCAGGCAGTGATTGGCTGCATCTGTGTGGGACGCTCACAGTGGTGTCATCAGCTGCCATTGTCTGATTGGTGGGTGTTTCGGGAGTGCTGCTTTTACACCAGTGGCCAGACACTATCACCTCAGCAGCCCCCAGGAGTACGCTGTCATTCAAGTCAGCACAGATTTCATATAGGCTGATGGATTTAAAGACAAGGAGTCAATGCAGCTCTGAAGGATCCAATCCAGCTCTAATCCTATGCAAAAACTATTGAGGATGTCACACATACCAATACTTGAAAAGGCACATCCTGCTGATTTAATTGAGTCTAGATGAGCCAGGCAATGTGCAGAAGTACTGATTTATTGGCTAAAGATATGAGTATTCAGCTTGATGTCACAATGTACACAAAGATGGAATAGTTCCCAGTCATTTGGTTCACTGACTCCATGGGTTGCTTTTAGACAGCAAAAATCTAACACTGCAACACCATTTAATCCATGACAGTTTTGACCTGATGGAGTTGATAGGCATCTACTCCTTTTTAAACACTTTTGAATTAAACACTTAATTTACACCTTCAGAATTTGGATACCAGCTCTGAGAATCAAAGAAAAATATTTAATTTCTATAGTGAATTGGATGCTGAGGTGCTTGGATTGAAAACCTCTGACCTTGGGATCCACTCCAGTCTCATTGAATGCCTAATTCATTTGGGCCCTAGATGAGACTTTAGAGATGCTAAACACGGAGTCCAGGAACAGTTCACAGAAATGGCTTTGGTACTTTATGGTCAATGGAATTGTAGTTTTAGATATTTACTCCCACAGTACTTTTTTCTTCCTTTGACACCAGGAGCATTCAATAATTAAAAAGACTAGATTATCTCTGTTAAATAGCGCAGCAGTTGGTACCTTTGCCTTTATAATTGGCTTCAATAGCACCGGCACTATATAATTATTGAAGCTCTTTCTTTTATTTCCAACAACTTGTAAATCTGAGTATTAAACACACATGTTTCTGCAGCGAAGCAGCCTAAAGCTTCTACCTTTTGTTTGGGGTTTGGCACCTTCGTTCACAAAGGAGGAGAATATGGTGGTGTTTTCTTAATTTAAATTAAACTGAGAGGTATTTTCTTTGTAATTGGAAATTTACAGTTTTTATTGGGCTGCTGGAATAACTGCCGTATGCCATCGGCTCTTTTGTTTGGCCTGTCAGAAGCGACCGGGCTTTATTTGGGAGCCCCACAGTTGCTGAGCAGGCGTGTATGGCCGCTGAATGGCTCAGCTGGCTTAATTGATCCACAGAAGCTTTACGTAGTAGGACTTGTTGCTCTTTTCACTTTCCCTGGGATTCTGAGTTGCCAAGCACCTTGCTTCTTTCTTCCAAACCGTTGGCCGGGTGCTGCCAAGTACCATGCTGCTATCATGAATGCACACAGTGATCTCATGCTTACCAGGCCTAGCTCTGATAAGATTTGCGCATGACTAAAATTGATTTATCCTCAGCCCCTCGGTAGCAGTCTTTATCAAATGTTATCCAGCAACGTGCTATCGTCTTAAGGCTCCAGTATTTCCAAAATAGGGTAGCCAACCTCCAGGTGGGCTATCTAAAACAAACAGCAACACCGGCCATCTATATATGAAACTAACAATTTACTGTGCAATATAACGTGACAAAACTATCAAAATCTATCTATACTATCTCCTATCTATACCTATGTCTATAAAAATAGTGTGACATGCAAAAATGACAAAATTCTTATACAATTGGTTCTTGTAGGTTATCCGGGCTGTGTAACCGTGGTCTTGGTATTTTCTTTCCTGACGTTTCGCCAGCAGCTGTGGCAGGCATCTTCAGAGGAGTAACACTGAAGGAGTGTTACTCCTCTGAAGATGCCTGCCACAGCTGCTGGCGAAACGTCAGGAAAGAAAATACCAAGACCACGGTTACACAGCCCGGATAACCTACAAGAACCAATGAACTCTGACCGTGAAAGCCTTCGACAATATCTTATACAATTGTTCAACAGTAGCAAAAAGCTCATACAATTTCAAACGTCTGCATAGAGTTACAAAGTACACTGTTCTGTAGTGATGTTTCAAGTCTATTCAAAGCAGCAGTCCTTATTGTGTCCTTAGAGTAACAGATAACATGTTTTTTCAAATTAATCTTGAGTAGCGATCCTTATTGTGTCTGTCAGAGCTCCTTTTCTCCTTTTCTCCAGGTGGACTCTGTTGCCTGGAGATCAGTTGAAATCTCTGTTGCCTGGAGATCAGTTGTAATCCCAGGAGACCCCCAGCCACCTCCTGGAGGTTGGCAACCCTAGGTACACATTTGAGTACAGTGGGATACGGCCAGTGAGTATTAGTTTCAGGGATCTATATGCATTTCTGAACAAGAGGATAATGAAATCCTCCTGAAGGCTACTAGGGTACTGCCTGGATGTGGTTTCCAGAACGTCACAGGCATCAGTTGGATAATGTTAGCGGCATCACAGATTAAAATTAACATAGCTGCACCCCAACATTGACAATCTGCCTGAAAAGATGGGAATTACAAAGGAACTGAAGCTAACTAGTCTGAAGACAAAGTGTTCAGAAGCCTTTTATTAGTTTCACACTCAGCAGGAAGTACTTAGGCTTTGTCCCCTGCTGAGGTGAAACTAAAAATATATATATTAAACGACATGCTATTCAGGAGGTTCCGGATTGTTTCAAGGCGACCAATTAGTTCAAAGCACAGGAAACGTTTTTAACTCTTTTGTCCCTAAGATCAAAACTGCTCACTCCAGCTTCTTTCTGCCCCTACAATTATGAGGTGTGGGGGGAACAGTTTACACGGCCTTCTTCCCATTGCTGTTCCAAGTGAATCGGAAGCCCCCCTGCAACTGTACTTTCAATTCTTAAAAATCCAGAGATCAATCACAGATTCCCCACATGATTTGTAATTTGGATGAGGAACAGCCTTCTACATACTTTGCCTTGAGGCTAGCTAGTTTCAGTACTGGTGTGACCCCCCTCTCTGCAGTATTATGAACACTTGTCTTCTAGAGCGCATGCGAGGACCCAGCCTTCAAAACGAAGGCTAGGAAGCAGCGTGGGCCCTTCACGACAGAAGGCTAATCGCTCTGCCATCCATTTAACGTGGATAGGATATCATAAGACCAGACTTTGACTTGAATCCGGCAGGTGTATCTTACGAAGACTAAAGTACAGTTCGGGGCTCACTTTGCCTTCCACAAAAAGGAAAAAAGGAAAATAATAATAATAACAGCCATCGTCCCTCAGTTTTTGAACTCTTCTAACAGCAGGCAGCTACATTTTATTCTATTGCTAACACCCAAATCCCCTAAAATTCAGCAGAGAACAAACGAAAGGATCGGTTATGTCTTTATGTAGAACTATGCATAGAAAGTAAAAACAAGTCTCCAGAGGAAAAATGAGAAATACAATATTAATACCAAATCAACTCATTTTCTGCTCATTTCTTTCGAGGACAATGTCTTAAATTGCTTGCATATTAATATGCCCGCTGCCTTATTCCCTGGAGAGTGGTGTATGGTGGGAGAGTCAGCAAACTGCAACAAACAGCACATGTTATACAGCAACGGAAAAATACATGCACCCAATCAACCAAGTTTCTTCTATTTTAAGTTATGGTGCATTGGAACTGCAGCTTGAGATCATCACTAGGGGAAAAAATGTTTTGTGGTAAATTTGTATCTCGGGTTTCTTTTGTGATTATTTAGAAGGGTGTCTTTCTTGGTGGTTTTTAGAAGGGGGTGCAAGAGAATTCTGTACAGAAGAGCATGCTGCTACATTGATTTGTTTGTCTGATTTTGTCTGATCTGGATAATAATGGATATTGGTTCTGCTTTATTAACGTGATGTGATAGTCTTTTGTGAACAGCCTTGGGCCCAGTTGGGGAGAGGCAGCCTATAAATATTTAAACAGATAACTAAATAAATCGATTGTGTTTTTAATCAGCCCTTGGGAAAGCAGCTGAACAAATGAAAATGCTGAAGAGGTTCCAAAAACGCATCAGGAGCACAGGGAGTCCTTAGGAAAAATACAGAGTAAGAAGAAGAGTTGGTTATACCCCGAATGGTTATACCTCGGTTGGTTATACCCTGTTTTTTTCTACCTTTAAGGAGTTTCAAACCCGCTTACAATCTCTTTCCTTTCCTCTCCCCACAAAAGGCACCTTGTGAGGTAGGTGGGGCTGAGAGAGTTCAGAGAGAACTGTGACTAGCCCATGGTCACCCAGCAGCCTTCATGTGTAGGAGTGAGGAAACAAACTCGGTTCTCCAGATTAGAGTCTAGTGCTCTTACCCACCACACCATGCTGGCTCTCCCAAGGAGAACCACAGTGAGTTTTAACTTCAGAGAGACAGCTTAGTGTAGGGGTTAGAGTGGCAGACTCACATTCAAATTCCCACCCTGCCATGGCAGCTCACTGGGTGATCTTGGGGCAGTCACTCTCTCTCAGCTTAACCTAAATCACAGAGTTGTCATTGTAATGATAAAATAGAGGAGGGGAGAACAAGTTGTAAGCCATTTCAGGTTACCATTGGGGAGAAAAATTGGGTACAAATATCTACACTAAATAAACAAATCAACTTCTCAGCTGTCCTAAGAAGTTCCTATGAATCCCAAATAAATCCACAAGTTGTGACTAAAATCAAATGCAACCGTGATAACTACAATATTGCACAGCCTTTCTTTTACTACTTGAAATTTGCGTATGACTTAGCAAAGGGAAATGCTCACCTGGAACAATGAGTTCAATTTCCTCTGACATGGTCATTCCCAGCTCATTAAGGGCACAGCAGCGGTATTTTCCTTGGAAAGCGGATATGTTTCCGTGGTTTCGGATAACAAAAGTTCCCGAATTGTTGGATGGAAGTATCCTCGGGTCGCTTAGTAGGTCGAATGGTTTTCCATCTTTTGTCCAGTTAAAACTGAAAAGAACCAAAGTTTAGCATGGAGATATGATGCACTGTAAATATATCTCTAGCACTGACCTGTGATGCACTAGCAGAAATATGCATTGCATATAAATAAACTAGAATTAGGAACTAGTCTTTGTTTTGGGGTACATTGTAGGTTATTCGATGTGACATGCAATGTGAAACCAGGTCTGCAGGTAGGGTTGCCAGGTCCCTCTTCACCATTGGCAGGAGGCTTTTGAGGCAGAGCCTGAGGAGGGTGGGGTTTGGGGAAGGGAGGGACTTCAATGCCATAGAGTCCAATTGCCAAAGCGGCCATTTTCTCCAGGGGCACTGATCTCTATTGGCTGGAGATCAGTTGTAATAGCTGATCTCCAGCTAGTACCTGGAGGTTGGCAACCCTATCTGCAGGCAAGGGCAACAAATGAGAGACAGAGCTAGTTTATGCATTCTAAACTGTATAAATCCAGGCATTGGGATGTATGTCTCAGTGCTCTTCCACAGGGAACAAAAAAAGTCCCTCTGCATACGGGGGGGGGGGGGGAAAGACACGTTAGGAGGAGGAAGAAGCAGCAGCAGGAGTTGAACTGAGACTAGTCCAAGGTCACTCAGCAGGCTGCATGTGGAAGAATGGGGAATTGAACTTGGTTTTCCAGATTGGAGTCTGCCGCTCTAAACCACTATGCCATGCTGGAAGAAGTCATGGCTGTACCTTTCTTCCTGACATCATATAATAGAATCACAGAATCATAGAGTTGGAAGGTACCACCAGGGTCATCTAGTACAACCCCCTGCACAATGCAGGAAATTCCAAACTACCTCCCCCAATAACCCCTACTTCATGCCCAGAAGATGGCCAAGATGCCCTCCTTCTCATGGTCTGCCTATGGTCATAGAATCAGCATTGCTGACAGATGGCCATCTAGCCTCTTCTTAAAAACCTCCAGGGAAGGAGAGCTTACCACCTCCCGAGGAAGCCTGTTCCACTGAGGAACAGCTCTGTTAGAAAATTCTTCCTAATGTCTAATCATGCTAGTTTGCACATGCAAGGAGGTTATTTTTAAGATAGGAAAATCTTTTAAACAGTAATTCTTCATTCGTAGCCTGAAGTGATACATTCCAGGAAAACCATTAGTGCTGGATTCTGCTAAATTAGTGGCCATTGTCCTCTGAGAAAGGAAATTAATGTCACAGTTAGATCTGGGTTTAGATGCCACGTTGTTGCCCAATGCAGGAAGTTAACAACTACCTCCCCCCCCACATCCCCAGTGACCCCAACCCTCCCCCCAACATGCAGGATCCCACAATCAAAGCACTCCCAATAGATGGCCATCCAGCCTCTGCTTAAAGACCTCCAAAGATGGGGACTCCACCACCCTCCGAGGCAGATGTATCTCCACAACATGTTGGGTTGCCAGCTCCATGTTTGGAAGAGATTCAGGAGTGGAGCCTGGGGAGGACAAGGACTTCAGTGAGGTACAGTGCCACTGAGTCCACCCTCCAGGCTTTGAGTCTTGATTTGGGGAGGAACCCAAACAAGGTAATTAGAGAGTTTCTAATTCAGGTTCTCCATGTAAGAAGGGAGAGGCAAAGGAAGGTGATACGAGGTGTTTCAGGGACATTCTGGCTGAATGCTGCTTAAAAGTGATGTCTGAATGTAGCCTAGAATTTGGGCAGCCAAAGGACAAGATCTTCAGAGAAGCACTAGAGCATCTTTAATGGAAAATTAATGACCTAAGACATCTGTAGACAATTAACAGGAAAGATAGTATGTGAAGGTAGGCTTTCTCTTTTTTTAAAAAGCGGTAGAAAGTGGAGGAAAAGATGGGGTAGGGCTTTAGAGACAAAAAATGTCCCACAGAAATGCTCTGATCCAATTCTGATCACTCTATGCTATCTGCAAGTCAATTTAGGACAGAGGCAGTCCTAGATGTGAATTCTTTGTTCAGAACTGCTCGAGTTTTATTGACACTGTGCATCTGTTTCTGCTGCGGGTGAATAAATTTGTAAACCCCTAACACACTAACAATGTCAGAATAACATACTGGACTCCAGTGAGTTAATAAATGTTTTTTTAATATGTTTGGAGAAGCCGTGTCACGGATGGAGCTTTCCAAAGACTTTCTATGATAAAGGCGGTTGTTTAAATGAAAATATATATGGGCTGTTCCTCATAAATGCAAAATAATATGCCACGCTCTGGTTTATGAAAAAGAGAGTTATGAGGAACATAAACATTACCCAAATAAATGGGAAGTTGGTAGATGTTCGTAAAATACTGGGAAGAGGATCGAAGGCACAGTTGTTCAAACTGTTACATGCCTCATATAATTTGCTAAGCCTGCCCAGTGTGAATAAAGGCATGACGCTTCCGTTAGCTCAGTCTCCTCAAATAGAAAACACCAGGTTAGCCTTCTTCTTTTTATAAATGTTTGGTTCACTCATGTGCACACAGGTACTGTGCACCTGTATTTATGCAATGCATCTTTCTTTCTTTCTTTCTTTCTTTCTTTCTTTCTTTCTTTCTTTCTTTCTTTCTTTCTTTCTTTCTTTCTTTCTTTCTTTCTTTCTTTCTTTCTTGCCATTGAGCGTATGGACATGACTGTCCTGCCCAAAGGACAAGGCAGAGAATCTCCTTGTGTGGAGAACAGCGAATGTGCAGTCAAGGACAGTGGGAAATAGGTAGCAGGCTGAAATAATCTACCCCTTGTTCTTCTATGCCCCTTTGCTAACTTGTCAGTCAGTGATCCAAGAGTCACTTTGACAGTTAAGCACTGACATACATCGGGGTAAGCTGTGGAGAGGGGTCTGGAAGTATTGTGCTTTTTACTCTCCTACCCATTGATGCTTTTCTCTATCTCATTACTGAAAGGGAGGAAGCAGGTCACACAGAGATTGCACAGGAATCCCATGCCTAGATAGAATGATATGCTTTGGCAATTCTCCCTAAAAGTCCCACCTCTCTTACTCTACATTTCTGCACGCCAGCCTCCCTGGATTTGTGCTCTAGCCTCCTTGGTTTTGTGTATTGGTCAACCTGTGCTGTGATATATTTTGTCTTTATAAAATGTATGTCAATATATAATAAAGTTCTTTTAAAACAAAGAAAGAAAGAAACAAAGGTCCCACCTCTCGTACAGAGCTCTGAACCAATCCTTGTGGCCTCATACAAATCCAAGTTATTGTCAATCAGTCAGAGTCCATGGAATTCCACTGGATGGGAGGGGTGTGAGCCAGCCTCAATTTAAGAAGGGTGAAGAAAATCTCTCCTCCCCCCCACCCCCCGCAACCTTCAGACAGGGATTTTGATGGGTCTGATTAAGCTTAGCCAGGCTTTTATTTAGTTTTAGATAGGGTTTGGGGTCAGTTTAGAGAAGAAAGCTTGTTGAGACAAATAAGCATCCTGTTAAGGGCCCTACATTCCTAACGTGTGTGTAAAGGTTCTGTGTAAAGGAGCTCTGGGTGGTAAAAGATCAGCCTTGCACCTGCTGAAGTAACCTGTCTGGAGAAAGGGGAAGCAAATCTCCCATCAGAGTTTATTCGCTTTATGTGAGGCTCAGCTACAAAGGAGTTACTCTCATTGGGGGAAAGAGTTTAACCTTTGGGGGGTGACGTTGAGAGCCAGTTTTACTTTATATATTGCAGCCAACCACACAAAACATTTACCCTATTAAATACTTTATTTTCTGTTAAATAACCCTCTGTTGTTAATCTCCCATCTGTGCCTTGTCTGTCCAGTCAAAAATCTAGGAAAAGGTGATTTCTATTTACTTCACAAATAATTACAGCCTTGGTCTAGCAGGTTCCCAAATAAGAGACCTTTAGGGAGCACATGCTTACATACTACCAACCCTTTAATCGAAGCTTGTGTCCCCCTTTTTATTTGATTGTGGGGATTAAAAAATCCATAGAGTGGCCACAGTGGAGGACATTCTTCAGTCCCGAAGGCAGTGGTTTCAGAGTCCCTCTCCTCTCCCCCCCACCATAGCTGCCACGGATGATCTGAAGTGTGAAGCAGAAAGCTGGCCTTGTCACTATATCATGGCCTGATGGTACTGGCACTCCCTGCATACAGGGAGCTCTGTAAACTTCCTTCCATATGGGAAGAGCAGGGTCACACCTGGGAAGCACAGTGTCTGAAAAAGGATACAGTAACATTGAAAGATAAATGGTAGTTGAAACCATATTATGGGACTCCCAAAAGACCCAACAAAGTCATCTATGACAGAAGTGCCATTTAGTTGGTGATGTAAAAAAGCCTACCAACACAGACATTTGAGGATAGGGTTGCCAACCTCCAGGTACTAGCTGGAGATCTCTTGCTATTACAACTGCTCTCCAGCCAGTAGAGATCAATTCACCTGGAGAAAATGGCCGCTTGGAAATTGGACTCTATGGCACTCCAAAAACCTCCCGACGGTGGTGAAGAGGGAGCTGGCAACCCTATTTGAGGAACACGTTCTGTTTCCAAGGAGTTTCCTAAAAATTACCGGCAGCAGAGTCCAGCTAAGCGAGCCAAGCATCTACTTGGTTACACTACAGGGACTTGGCTTGCTCTTAGCAATCAGCAGTGTAGGAGGTGAAAGGCATCATCTCCTAGACCTTGAACTATACAAGGACTTCGCTTGGACCTAGCATCCAGTGTCAGTGGAGAGGGGAATGGGTTACATCCAGGGATCCGTAGGTAAAACGATCAGGAATCTTTCCCTTGTTACCTTCCCTCTAGCCTAGGAAAGTTAATTTGTAGAGTTATATGGTGTGTGTGGACTAACAGTCACATGGTTTGCTTTATTTATTTATTTATTTTACAATTTTCTATGTCACTGTCCACCCATATAGGGTCCCCAAGATAGTGAACACCAAAACATTAAAGCATTTCAACCTCAAAAAAACATTTAAAATAAAGTATATATGAAAGAAACAATTCAATAAAAAACATATAAACACACAGATAACAACACAACCATGAAGGAAGGCCAATCACAGTTATTTAGGGTATTCCAAAGAAAAGAAAACAGCTCTTCACCTGCTGGCAAAAGACAACAGTCGACTCCTGAATCTCCATGGGGAGGAGTTTCATCATTTTGGTGCCATGACAAAAGAGGCCCTTTCTTGGGTTGCCTCAGATGATGGGAGGGCATCTGAAACAGGTCCTCTGAAGATGACTAAAGTGGACAGGCTGATTCATATGGGAGAAGGCAGTCCTTAAGGTATTTTGGCCCCAAGTCACATATTGCTTTATAAGTAAATATCAGCACCTTGAATTGTGCCCAGAAGCAAATTGGGAGCCCGCGTAGATACAACAAGACTGGAGGGATCTTGTCCCTATGACCCACTCCAGTCAACATTCTGGCTGCAGCATTCTGTACCAATTCTAGCTTCTGGACAGTCTTCAAGGGAAGCCCCATGTAGAGTTCATGGCAGTAATCTAATCTAGAGTTATCAGAGCATGCACCACAGCAACAAGATCTTTCCCACCCAGAAAAGGCCACAGCTGGCTCACCAGCCAAAGCTGGTGAAAGACACTCCTGGCCACTGCTGCCACCTGTTTATCTACCATAAGGCCTGGGTCCAGCAGCAGCACCACCCAACTACAAACCTGCTCCTTTAGCGAGAGTGCTGCCTCATCCAGAATAGGAGATATCCCATTTCATGGGTCAAACCTTCCCTCCACTAATAGCAGTTCCATTTTGTCGGGATTAATTTTCAGCTTGTTAGCCCTCATCCATCCCAAAACAGCCTCTAGGCCCCTGTGAACAGTTTCCACAGTTTCTTTGTGATCTGCTGGAAGCATGAGATAGAGCTGAGCGTCATCCGCATATTGTTTGCAATTCAGTTTCTATGTCCACATGACCTCTCCCAGTGGCATGAGTGGCTGAGTTTCTGCACTGAGGAGAGGGAAGGTGGTAAAATCATCCCTCCTGCCTCTTTCATCAACATGATAATATTTCACATATGCTTTATAAAGATAATAATGATTATATTTCATTGCAAATATAGAGCTTTGTAGCAACTAGCAAAATAACAAGACTTTGGGAAATCCTCAAGTTCTCACAAGACACTTACGTTGGTGGCGGGTTTCCTTTCGCTTTGCACTTGATTGTAAACTCTTCATCAAAAGGGAATGCAACTTCAGTAGTTGATTGTTCTGTGATAGTTGGAAGCTGCCGCACTAAAATGGAGACAAGTGATATGATCAAATAAAACATACTGAAAGAATAACTTGGAGAAAATACACAAAATGGTTGATTTCATTTCCACGCCACCACTCTACCCAGTGCTGTAAAAGTCTTGGCTGATAATTTCTCCTTCTTGACAAAACTCAGTGCTTATCCTAACATGGTCTAGATAATTAACAATCCCTTTCAAGTCAATTCTCATTTGCAGGGCAGAAGAGGCAGGCATCAGCACCCCCAGACATCAGGCAGCATTACACAGCAGGCACAATGAAGCAGCTGGTACCCCATGGAAGGAAAGCAGAGTTACATAAGAAGCAAGAAGCTATAGAAGGGGGGAAGTGTCTGGCACCCCAAAACACAGAGATAGCATGGCAGAGCCATCATCCTTACTTTAATCATTGGCACCATTTCCTGTGTGTGTGTGTGTGTGTTAAGTGCCGTCAAGTCGCTTCCGACTCAAGGTGACCCTATGAATGCAAGTCCTCCAAAATGTCCTATCTTTGACAGCCTTGCTCAGATCTTGCAAATTGAAGGCTGTGGCTTCCTTTATTGAGTCAAACCATCTCTTGTTGGGTCTTCCTCTTTTCCTGCTGCCCTCAACTTTTCCTAGCATGACTGTCTTTTCCAGTGACTCTTGTCGTCTCATGACGTGACCTAAATACGATAGCTTCAGTTTAATCATTTTAGCTTCTAGGGTCAGTTCAGGCTTGATTTGACCTATAATCCACTGATTTGTTTTTTTGGCAGTCCACGGAATCTGTAACACTCTCCTCCAACACCACATTTCAAAGGAATCTATTTTCTTCCTATCAGCTTTCTTCAGCTTTCACACCCATACATAGTAGTAGGGAATACGATGGCATGAATTAATCTGGCCTTGGTGGCTAGTGACACATCCTTACACTTCAAAATATTTTCTAGCTCCTTCATGGCTGCCCTTCCCAGTCTCAGTCTCCTTCTGATTTCTTGGCTGCGGTCTCCCTTTTTCCTATCCTTTGCTAATCTTTTAGACAGTGATTATGAATGAGTCAATGTCAACAGTAATATTTCCATTGCAATTTCATTCGTATGGTTAGGCTAAAAGATGGCTGTGCTTGTCTCCTGAGTGGCAAAAACCATGACAGAAATGGTCATAGAATCAACAGCAGGTCCATAAAATCCAGTAACATCCCTGGGCCTCACAAGGAGGGTGTGGTAATTACAAATGATTGACAAATTCTCCTTTCATAAGAACACAAGAAAAGTCGTGCTGGATCAGACCAAGGCCCATCAAGTCCAGCAGCCTGTTCACTAGGAAGCCCACAAAAAAGACTACCGCAGCAGCATACTGCCTGTATTTCACAGCACATAATATAATGGGCATGCTCCTGTGATACAATAGAGTATGCATCATGACTAGTATTCATTTTGACTAGTAGCCATAGATAACCCTATGTTAGCATACGGGCCTGCCCCCCCTCCCGGACGGGATCTGGCAACCCGCTGTGCTGACACTTGACTGCTCCGCTGGCCGCGCACCCGCCCCAAACGCTACGGGACGGCCGCTGCGCGCTCCATAGTCACGGACTCGGCCACTCCTGCAAGCGCCGTGCAGCCAGCAGCTAGGAAGCAGATACAGGGGCAGCTTCCACTGAACCAGAGGGAAGCCATGTTCCAGTATAGGCTCTATTCCAGCTGCAGCCATGTCAGAAGAAGCAGGTGGTCAGGAAATCAGTGTCGAGCACCCCCTCCCCTTGCAACATCCACTGCTTAATGGGCCATCAGCAGCAGTCCAGATGAGTCATTCCACCACAGCAGCCGCAGCGGCCCCAGGACGTTTGCACAGATCTCTCCTATTGTTCCTGAATGTAAATCTCATCAGCAGAGAGATTCCAGCTCATCATGGGTGCTACAGCCATTGGCATTAGAATAGATTTCTAAATTCTCACTACTCCGCCCCGGCAGCCACAGATTAATCCTTTTGTCTCCTTTTGCCACCTGGGAACCTAGGAGGGGTACCACCCCTCTCCCCGCCCCCAGAAAAACAGTATAACTGTGGGAATCCCAGCCCATTATGTCACCTTAGGTCTTTCCTGGCACCTTAGCCGTTACTCTGTTGGTTTGGTTTTGCGCAGCCTAGCCACGCTCCCTCCCGTCTTGCTGGTCAAGCCCACGGGAACCCCTACCCCCATCTCGGTCTTCCTTTTCAATCTGTTTATTAGTCTACGTGAAATTGGACAACACCTCGTCTAGATAAGGTAATATTTGGTCAACGCTCTCCTGCCACATTGGCAAACGTCTCTGTACTACTGCCTGTTATTTCTTAGCCTCTTGTATGTTTGTGTTGCACCATTGGAATGCTTGAAGACATAAACACTGTTTAATTTGGAATCCTTTGTCTGTCTTTATTCAAAGTCTCATTAAACGGATTCTGGTAGAGTTGAGTGCGATCTCGCTATAAAAATACATAGTTACCGATTGCTAAGCTAATTTCCCCAATTATAGAGCAATTCGGGTAACACCTATCCTCCATGAACATATCCTATCACCCTATCACTCAGTATTTGCCAGGATATGGCTTTCAGATTTGAACACAGGGGAGCTTTCCCATCACTACTTTCAGTGGTCTAATTATGTTTTGGAAATACATCACCTTGGGAGTGATGTTTGTCAAAGGCCAAGCCTAGCAACAAGAGAGGGTGTTTTTAATAAATTAATGTAAACTGGCCTCTAATCTGCTAAATTAAACAACCCTGATTTAGTTCACTATTTTTGTATTAGATTTTAAATATATACTTAAGCAAGGGCTACTTGACCTAAATCTTGATATCCATGTAAATCCCTCAGTTAACCAAGTATGAGATCCTTATTCAAACCTTCAACGGGCAGAATGGCCCACTACTATGCAAATCATCTATTTCATGGATCTACTTTTTTTATTATCCTGCTAAAATTAAAGTGTTGTGTGAATCCCCACAAAACCAAACTATAAAAATGGAAATTGTGCCCTGAAGAGTAATTGACCATAATAGAATTACCACTTTGTTATAAATTACAGGAATGTATATTAGGGTTCTGGCAAGACTCTCTTTAAATCCAGTGAACCAGAAAACTCAGTGCTCATACAGAATGTGGTATCTTGCTTCACCATATGGTATCTCATCCCCGTACATATCCAACGGCACCATGCTTTGCCCAGCTTCTTTATAGCCAAACATAATTCATGTTTATTAAAACCATAAAAAAGCTTCATTAACAGAAATTAAGAATCAAATTGAAATGTAGGGTCAAAGAGAGGTCAAATAGTCTGGGATGGTTCTGGGGATTAGGTAAAATGGATGGGCTAGAATTTGGTTCCGTAGTCGTTTATAGAATTCTGATATGGCATTGGACAATAATTTCTTGCCACCCATTCTTCTTTATATCAGGGTGAAACTTCTTTGTTTCCTCAGAAGTTCCACAGAAGAGATTACAGTGTGCACTACACAGATAGTTATGGTAACAGGAAACAGATCATTTATCACATTTATATCCTCCTTCCTTTCATCATGGACCACAAGACGTGGCTGACAAGGGGTCTCCCATTGAGAAACTGATCAGACTCAGTCCCACTTAACTTCAATAACATCGATGTACCATGTGCTTTCCATCCATAACCTTGCCCCATCTTGTTTATAAGCTCCAATAACAGCAATTTACTATCAGCCAGTGAAAATTGTCTTTGATTATTTTGTCCAACTTGCCAAGAGAATATTAGCTGGTTTTTGTTGCTTCGTAAGAATCCGATGCAGGTGTGTCCCAACCACATGAGGTATATGAAAATGAAAACAAGGTCAAGAGGCATTGAGAATATACATTAGCTAGCTGGGAGTTTGGTTGCTTTTTAATGGGCTTTTACCTTTGATGTGGTTATGATTAATATGCATATTGCCATAAACTGTTTAAGACATTTATAATGGGCTTAGTCTTGAATAACTCAGCATAGTATTTTACTGTTCATTTGCTAGTTATTTTTGGCAGGCATTCAGGACTGAAGCTTGCTCAGTAAGGTCCATTTTTCCTTATTCCAATGCAAGACCTGACCATGCTGCTACTCTACTTCGCTTCTTTTTATTTCATGATGTGGCACCAGGAGTATTCCTTCCATTCTTGCTAGCTTTCCCATGTTGTATGGCCAAGCCACACTATCTTCTGTACACTAGCTGTACAGCTTAAGCATGATATGAAATGAAGCAGTATAAGGAAAAGCATCACTGGTGAAAAGAATATTCAGAGCCCCTTTGCAAGGCCAACAAACATCACATACATCCAGTCAAGGATGGAACCTTTGATTATTTGGATTGCCAATCGCCAGGTGCTACCTGGAGATTTCCTGCTATTACAACTGTTCTCCAGCCGATAGAGATCAATTCACCTGGAGAAAATGGCCATTTTGGCAATTGGACTCTATGGCATTGAAGTCCCTCCCCAAACCCCGCCCACCTCAGGCTCCACCCCAAAAACCTCCCACCAGTGGTGAAGAGGGACCTAGCAGCCCTAAGAACATGTCCTTTTTAAATGGAGTTAAGATATTCATGAAGTGTTTCAGATATTTTTGCTTTTAGGAATTACATGTTTAAATCAGATTCACATCTTGCAGACCACTAACTAATCATTCCATTTGAAATCTGGGAGGTTAAAAACAAAAAGATAAAGGATGATTGTGTGAAAATCAGAATGTATAAATTACAAAATGCTCCCCCTGCCCTACATACCTAATCACAGGCTAATGAAAAGGATTCTGTGCCTGTACGCTGTGAAGGGCAGGACTAAATTACTCAAGCTCTACATAAAATCACAATGTGAAATCACCCTAATAACAATATTAGTTGGGTGGGCTAGCGGCATTTGCATTAGGATTACACATTGGAGAAAAGTACCCAGTTTAGAGTTTCCATATTTCATGTGCTTAGACTCACACTTAGCATAGTATTTTTTATTATCTTCAAAAAACCACGTCTTGCTACTATGCCAAATGGGAGCAGGGATGAGGGCGGCTTGTGCTGTAGTGGTTAAGAGCAATGGACTCTAATCTGGAGAACCAGGTTCAATTCCCCACTCTTCCACATGAAGCCTGCTGGGTGACCTTGGGCCTAGGGTTGCCAGGTCCCTCTTTGCCACCAGTGGGAGGTTTTGGGGGTGGAGCCTGATGAGGGTGGGGTTTGGGGAGGGGAGGGACTTCAATGCCAGGTCCCCCTTCACCACCAGCAGGAGCGTCGTTGTGATGGGGCGGCGGGGGGGGGGGGGTTGTCGGTGCAATAACATCACTCCAGGTCTTACCCGGGAAGTGACAGGGAAACTCTAGCACATTTCTCAAAAAAAAACTTTATGGTTTCCACAGAGCTTTAGAGGACTGTGCTAGAGCGTCCTGTCACTTCCAGGGTAAAAACAGAAGTTATTTTAACAGAACATGGTGGTGTGTGACCAATGCAGCACTGAATAGGTGGCAGTTCCCACAAAAGCAAACTCATCTTAGGGAACTAAGGGATGGGAATTTAGGGTTTCAGGCCTTACATTTCCTCAGATTGGGCCTTACGGGGTGGGGAGCCACAGTGGCCAGGACAGCACAGCCGAGAAGCCTCCTCAGAGGCTTCCCTGCTGCCATGGAGGGGGGGAAAGCCTTTTTTCTGATATAAAAAGTGGGGGGGAAAAGGCTTTTTCCTCCCATAGGAGAAAATAGGCCTGGGCCTCCCAAAAAGGTGGTGCAGGATTGCCAGGATCCAGGAAGGCGCTCCCAGGGTGAAAGGGGTTTGGAAGCTGCCTAAAGACAGCTCCGCCCCTCAGAACACCCGTGGAATGCCTCCTGGGACACCGGCGTCTGAGGGCTGCACTGCTGCCGTGGTCCAAGGGGGCCAGCGTAAGTGGCCCCACGCCAGCATCTGTGCTACTTTGCATGGCACAAGTGGCACGGACACCAGTGTAGGGGTCTCACCGCCTCCTAAGGCGATTCAGCCTCCACCCTCAGGAATGGGCTATAAGTGGCTATGAAGAAAAAGGTGATTGGGTGCTTGTTGTGCCTCTATATACTCATCTGTATGCCTCATGTCAGATTCATGGGGGACTAGAGGGGAAGGGCTTGCGACAACTGACCTTCTCGGAGCAGTCTGGGGCTCAAAAATTATAAATTGGATAGCACTGGGTACCTGCTATGCCTCCTGTCTTCTTTTCCAGGTTATGCACTTGGTGACAGTCAGTAAGATAAAAAATATTGAATGGACCATAAAGGAGGCTTGAGCACTAAACATTCCCTTCCACCCCTGCTATTTTCCCCCCTTACAAGTTAGCTGCTTAGGGAGAGGGCCTATCATCAGTGAGAGCAGTCTAACAATAACATCAGTTGGCAAAATAATAAGTTATAAGTAACCCAATAAAATTAAAGGGTTAGGCATCATTAGTTCTGCTTTTTAACTTGGGCAATCACCTTTCCACAATCCCCCTCTCCCATCCGATCTCCCATCAAGTTACTCAGCTGGAAGCCATAGCTCAGTTTAGAGTTCATCCTTTACATGTGGGGGGTACCAGCTTGCGTTTGAGGCAAATATCTGTTGTCAAACCATGGGTAAGGAGGTTTCGGAAGCTGTCTGCCTGAAATCTTGGAGAGTAGCTGCCAGTCAAAGTGGTCTGTAACAGCATATGCATGAAACAGTGTTCTAAAGGAGTATCTAGCAGTTTGGTGCAGGGGGGAGAACCCCCGTTACAGAAGTTAAAAAAAGAGAGATAAAATTTTGCTTGATATTACTGTGAAAATACTGGAAGATCATGATGATGTTGGGTAGCCAGA
The DNA here is from genome assembly GCF_029931775.1 of Euleptes europaea. Classification (NCBI taxonomy): domain Eukaryota; kingdom Metazoa; phylum Chordata; class Lepidosauria; order Squamata; family Sphaerodactylidae; genus Euleptes; species Euleptes europaea. The sequence goes on along the minus strand of NC_079312.1, from coordinate 45,395,317 downwards.
CACTTCTAATACTAAGCAAACCATCTATTAGATCAGGGATGGGGAACCTCAGGCCCGGGAGCCGTATATGGCTCCCGAGGACATTTTTTGTGGCCCTCAGGAGCTCCGGGGCCCTGCCGCGGAGGCGCAGTGCAGGGCAGCCCTCCCTGAGGGTGTTCCTGGGGCCACGGCTTGCAGGGGCACTGCGGCGCTCTTTGGACCTCCTCTCGCCAACTGACAGCTGTTAGTCGGCAAGAGGAGGGGGAGGGACGCTTCCCCCAAGGCTGCCCCGGCTCCCGAGGACATTTTTTGTGGCCCTCAGGAGCTCCGGGGCCCTGCCGCGGAGGCGCGGTGCAGGGCAGCCCTCCCTGAGGGTGTTCCTGGGGCCACGGCTTGCAGGGGCACTGCGGCGCTCTTTGGACCTCCTCTCGCCAACTGACAGCTGTTAGTCGGCAAGAGGAGGGGGAAGGACGCTTCCCCCAAGGCTGCCCCAAATCTGCAGCGTGCAGGAACGCCGGGGCACTCTGTAAGCCCCTCTCGCTGCCTGTCGGCTGTTGAGTAGCGAGGGGGGGGGAGAGGCCCGCAGCTCCCGACGGCAGAGCATGCGCGCAGGAGCCGATTGGGCTTCGGGGGGCCTTTTGTGGACTCTGTGGGGGGGAGGGCATGGAGCCTAGGGCCAGGTCGCATGGGGCCGGCGGGTGTGTGTGTGTGTGGGAAGGCTTTCCTCTTACTGTCTCTTTCTTTGTCTATCTCCCTCCATCCTTTTTTTTCTCCCCCTCTTTCCATTTCTTTCTCCCTCTCTCCCTTTTCCTCTTTCTCTGTTTTCCTTTCTTCCTTCCTCCCTTGCCAATCGACCGTGGGCTGGGCCCCCTGATGCCTCGTTTGCTCGGGCCCACCACTGGCTGCCCTCCCGCCCGGGAGGGGGGAGGACCGGGGGAGCGGGGGTGCCCTCCAGGCCTTCTCTGCGTGGTCTCCCCTGGGGTTGCCAACCTCCAAGTGGTGGCTGGAGACCTGGCAACCCTAGCCTCTCCCCTCCTCTGGGAGATCTACACCTGGTATGGCCCCCGAATGATGTTATAAATGTGCAAATGGCCCTTGGCAGGAAAAAGGTTCCCCACCCCTGTATTAGATGCTGTGGTCTGTACAGTCCAGATTTTGGTAGGACATTGGTTCTTGTAGGTTATCCGGGCTGTGTAACCGTGGTCTTGGAATTTTCTTTCCTGACGTTTCGCCAGCAACTGTGGCAGGCATCTTCAGAGTAGTAACACTGAAGGACAGTGTCTCTCAGTGTCAAGGGTGTAGGACCCTTGACACTGAGAGACACTGTCCTTCAGTGTTGCTACTCTGAAGATGCCTGCCACAGTTGCTGGCGAAACGTCAGGAAAGAAAATTCCAAGACCACGGTTACACAGCCCGGATAACCTACAAGAACCAATGAACTCTGACCGTGAAAGCCTTCGACAATATTTGGTAGGACAGTTTGGCCAGATTGCGAGACAAACATGTATGGAAAGCAGCTATTTTTTCCTACACTGGTTAGAGTATCCCCTAATGTAGCATTGAACTTTAAACTGCAGGTATAGCCCCTCACACTTTGTGAAATGGGTCCAACCACTGAGTGAGCACCACAGCGTATGGTTCAATTGATCTGGAGCTTGTGGGTTTGCTCATGGGACTAACTTGACCAGGTCACTAGGGCAAAGACCCCTCCCCCGGGACAGCCACAGCTCCCTAACCCAAGTCCTCATGACTCGCAGGAGAGACCTGGCATACTTCCCTCAATTATCAGTGGACTTTCAATGGGGAGGAGCTTGGCTCTGAGCCAGGGTGGAGTCATTTTGGGTGAGTGGTTGGAGTCAGCTACATGGTAGGGATACCACCAGAAGGATGCATATTTTCATGACTTCTATGGATGCTTTTTCATGGGACCCCTCAGAAATCAGGAAATCATTCTGCTTGAATATGTGAATGGCTAGTTTTTGCAAGATGAGTTGCTTTTTGAAGTGAATTACTCCTCCAAAGAGCAATCGCCTTTGATAAGCATGGGCACAGTATCATCATGATCTTCTGGCCACCCACACTTTAAAGACTTTGGTAAGGTCAACAAGAATCGGTCTAGAGCAGTTGCAATTTGTTCTAGGTTGAATTATTCAGAGATCTACTTTATAAAACAGATCACATACTTAATCATGACCAGAGGAGTACTTTTCTCATGGGAAAAGTGACAGAATTGCAATCAAACCTCTAGGGTGTTCTCATAAGTAATTTTATCTTCAGGTGTTATCTGGGCTAAATAATCAAACCGTTCCTGGGTTATATAATTTATATTTTCTACCGGTACTGGCCATGCTGCATTCCCATGAGATAATGGCATACAATGCGGTCTGCCTACATTTGAATATTAGAACATAGAAGACCCAAACACAGATTGTGGTATTTCGATGTAACCAAGAAGAGTAATTTCACTCAACTTTGTGCTAGTTACACATTTACTGGTCCAAGAGAGGAAAGCACACTTATATTTCCATCACTTATGAATTCCCAAAAGGCCGTACTAGAGCCAAAGAAACTTCAAAATAGTAAGTGCACATTGGCAGGATTTAATCTGTTCTCTGGCAGGAGGGGAAATCTCAACATTCAGTAAATAGCTACAACTTACCAGAAAGCGGAATTTCAATAGCTTCTGCCAAACTTAATACAAAGAGAAGCAGGCTCACAGCAATCCCTTTTGTGCTTAATGGCATCTCCATCTCGTTTTTGTAAACAGGGAGTCCAGCCAGACTGAAAGGTGTTTTGCGTTTCTCCTCTTCTTCACTTTAAAAGCAATCCTGAAGGACTGAACCTGGAAACAGAGCAGTGAACCACATAAATAAACTCAGGGCATTGGCTCAACTCTAATTATGTTAGGAAAATGGAAAATAAAGTCAACTTTTATAAGCTAAAGTATAAATCATACTAAACTCTCCATAGTAAATTGCTGCCCCCCCTTCAGATCCCCCTCTAAGAGTACAGAAAGGGTGAAAAACCTTCTCGAAATCAATTACATGACACAAATCTAATTACTGTTTCTGCTTGCATCCACAAGAAATGGCTAAAAATCTGCTGTGTTTGTAATAGTACTCTTCTTTATTTCCTTTTTTTCTTAAATAAACATAGGTTTTGGACATTAATTTGAGGGGGGGAATCTAAAGAAAGATATTTGGAACTTGAATGACCTTCTTCATAAATCTCACCTATCCTTTCTCTTTCATTTGTGCTCTTCATACAGGAAAGTTTACCCCCACTTGGTTCTTTAGCACAAACTACAGCTAGAACGATACATGCTGTGCTTTGTCCCTGACACCTTTACACCAATATGAAAAGTTTACATCCCTCAAGAGTCGAGGAGGAAAAGCCAAAATATCAGCAGGTGATCGACAGAAGAAATGTTAGAGCTCCAATCAGTCTCTAATTGTTCTCAACGCACAAGTTTTAAAATTACATCTCAAAACAAAATGCAAATGTACAGATAATATGACAGCATCTCAGTTGTCTCTCATTAAAACATTTGCCAGGATGAGAAAGTAAAGTTGTCTAACAGTGATTTTTTCATGCCAAAATGTATATTAATATTCACATTTCATAGCCGACAGTACTGCTAAAGAAGCATTGCTCAAGAACAAGGTAGGTACAAGTCACATGGCAACCAGTAGGTCAGGTGATCAGGTATATCCGAGAAAACAGTTTCTGTAGTGTAGTTTGGAAGCAGGAAAGAAGCAGACTTACCTTTTCCTCTCGTTCTAGAGAGACAAGGAAGCCAGCCAGCCAGCCAGCCAGCCAGCCAGCCAGCCAGCGACATTTATAAAACCCCAGAGGAAGAGCGAGAAACAGCTGGCTGACCAGCAATTATTGGGAGGGTGTTACAGGCCATTGGTTTATAACTGGTTAGAAATTATGGAGATCTCAGCAGCTTTTTGACTCAATGCCAGAATTAAATGAGTGAGGCTTTGACGGAATTTCATGTTCAAGGATTTTTTCCCCCTCTCCCTTCGCTTGTGGCGAAAATTTAAAAGTGAACAGAAATGGGGATTTTAACCAAAATAGACTCAAAACTTGATTGCAGTATGATCATACAGACAGAATTTTAAGCTTGGAATAAGGAGACCTCAGCTTAAAGCAGTGGGGTTCACAGATCCCCCAAACTTCTCTGTGATAGCCAAGGATATGAATTTTGCAACATAAATAAATAATTCTAACCATTACCTACTCATGAAATATGTCAGGTGCCCTTAGCCAAGATCACCTGGATTTCCATAGCTGGAAGGGGCTTCCATCCACGGAGAACTTCCTTCTTCCCCCTCTCACTTAAGCCCAAAATCGCCCCCCCCCCAAAAAAAATAATTAAAAAAATAAAAGATTGCTCCTGAGAAAAAGGGAACCTTTCAGAAACAGCTTGGATGGGAGTGAAATGTCTGCAATGGATAGGGGAAATCAGAAAAAAATGTCTCTGCCTTCCATTTGCACAAATCCCTGTGGTGGATCCAACACCCTCTCTGTTAGGGTTCCCAGATCCCCAGGAGATTTTTGGGGTGGAGCCTGAGGAGGACGGGGTTTGGAGAGGGGAGGGACTTCAATGCCATAGAGTCCAATTGCCAAAGCAGCCATTTTCTCCAGGTGAACTGATCTCTATCGGCTGGTAATCAGCTGTAATAGCAGGAGATCTCCAGCCACTACCTGGAGGTTGGGAACCCTACTTTCTGTATTGTGGGATGTATAAAATGGCATAGCCCCATGATAGTTCCTAGAGTGCCTCGGGGAAAGGACAGGATTCAAATGTGATTAATAAATCCCACATATTAAACGGAGGTGCAATAATGACAGCTCATGTGTCAGTCAGTAATTGTCCTTCAGTTTATCAGTCCGGCAGGCCTCTTTAAACCTTACCCTGAAAGCTTTTCTTTCTTTCTTTCTTTCTTTCTTTCTTTCTTTCTTTCTTTCTTTCTTTCTTTCTTTCTTTCTTTCTTTCTTTCTTTCTTTCTTTCTTTCTTTCTTTCTTTCTTTCTTTCTTTCAACATGCCTTTCAGTATTATTTTTAAAATCTGTTACATCCACTAATTGGTCTGGCACACAAGCTTCTGGGCTGATTCAAAACAGCCCCATCCACACTTAGTCTGAAACACAGCCATTACCCTCTTTCGAAAGCTTTATACAAAATTCCATCCAAATGGCAGGAAATTTAGCACAGCTCCCGGGATATGTTTCAACTCTGATTATCTTAGTGCTTAGAATAACTAAAAATAGAGGCATTGCATCAAGTGAAAGCAAAAGTGCACAACATTCTGTTCTCCTGCATAATACGGAAATGAGAAGAGTTGTGACATTTTTTTTTTTTTTTTTGCTATTTTAGTGGCATTTTAAATGAGCCCTTGGTCGCATGTAATTTACCTCAAGTGTTATTTTGATCTTCGGTGAGCGAACTCAGAGTTTTAAAGCTGTATAAGAGAATATAAAATAGTGGTCTCCCCCCCCCCCAAGAAAAGAATATACACTTCTATTTGCCTATATGGTGGAAGACGGAATATGAAGCAGCCATTTGATCATGCATTTGAATCATATAGCCATGCCATATTTCAAACAGTCACGGGATTGAATCATATATTCTGTTCCTGTTTGTAAAAGACATTTCTGCTCATGAAAAAGAGGAGGGCGATGCCCCTTCCCATTCTGTTCCTGGAAAGTCAGTGATCGGGGGAAGGACTGAGGGGGACAGGCAGAGAAGAGTGTAGCAAAGAAAGGGTAAGGAAAGCTGTTCTTCATCTTTGACAGCTCTGCTTGGGCCAGATAGGATCCAAACCATGGCAATTATGACATCAGGACCTAGGGTTGCCAGGTTCCTTTTCGCAATCGGTGGGAGGTTTTTGGGGTGGAGCCTGAGGAGGGTGGGGTTTGAGGAGGGGAGGGACTTCAATGCCATAGAGTCCAATTGCCAGAGCAGCCATTTTCTCCAGGTGAACTGATCTCTATCGGCTGGAGATCAGTTGTAATAGCAGGAGATCTCCAGCTAGCACCTGGTAGTTGGCAACCCTATCAGGACCTCAGAAGATTCCTGTAGAAATTTGCTCTTGTTCAAAGCATGTTTGGTGAGTATTTTGTGTAGAGTTACATAAAGCTGTTTCTTTCAGCTTATATGTTCAGCTTTCATTATAGTTAGTGTCCCAAATATAGCAATTCCCTACCTATCTTTCTCACATTGTTTGTTTACACATTTTTGCTCTGTTTCCCCCCTATGCATTGTATTATTCTCTGCTTTTATCATCTGCCCTGGTCTGTTCCTCTCCCTCTTTCTCGGGATACTTTGATATAGGTAGAAACAATTTGCTTCTGTAACTTTCCACTGAGGATTTGCTGGGAGAATGGTGGAAACATCAATGACTGCTCAACAGAGCAGATTCCTTTTTATTCCGCCGCTTCTGCTTTTTTACAATGAATTACAATCGGCCAACAGAGGGAAGCCTCAGAAAGGTCACTCATCTTTAGAACTTCATCCCAAGGGAACAAATTCTCGTGCAATGACAGGATCCTGGAAAGTAAAGAACCAGCATCATATGGATCTGGTGATGTCTCCTACACAGCCTAGCTCAGGCAAAAAATCTGTGGCTGTCTTAGCCACGCTAACAAAAATCACCCATGAGAACTCATGTCTGCAAATGGCATGCCAAAATGTGCAGAACCACTAAAGAAAGGAAACATGCAAAGGGACTCAAAAGTGATCCAAGTTTAAGGGCAAGTCAAATCCTTAATGGATTAACTGTGCCATCCTTAAGAGCATTAAACCCTTCGGCCTAAGTCACTCTGTTTAGGATTGCGCTGCAAACCAGCAGAAGGTTATATTTCCATGAAACATTTCTTCTTCCCTAGAAAAATAACAGTGTTAAAGAAAGCAAGTTATTCTGCCTCTTTATTCCCCCCTTTCCCTCTTATTGATTTCTCTTGACGGACATTCTTCCTTATCCAAGCTGCCCATGTCATACAAGACAACTGCATGCACACACTTGTCAGACATTTTTCTTTGATGTATACTGTAATTTTGGGGAGGTTCATATTGGATAGGCATTTGGATATATACTGTTATTACAGGAAAGTAAGCTGCAACAAGTGTTTAAAACATATAAAATACATATCAGCATGAATATAATCGAGATAAATGAGGTCTGTAGAAAAGAAATTCACAGCACAATATGCAATGGATCTTTCAACATATCAAACCTATAGAATAAGCACAGAATGGAACAAATGACTGCTTTTCTGAAGGCAACATTTAAAGCAGATAATTTGACTTCACTGCAGATAATTACCCATAACTCCTGCCTACAATTCATTATTTCCTGTACCCTTTCATTAACAGTAAATACTGATTGCTTTAAGACAGCTCATTTGTTTATTTAATGGGATGCCCTTTACCTGCAGCCTGCCAATATTGCAATATATACCAGTTCTATCAAGGAGCCATGTCGTTTTTGTTTTCTGTGTTGCACGTCACCTTTTCCTGGAGCATGTGCTAATATTGGAGAACCAAATACTGGAGAACCAAAGAAGACAGAAAATATCAAATTTCCATTTATCTCCTAAAGCCCCTGTGCCATTTTCAGTACATGTGATTGCAGTATTAAAAATAGCTCATAAATTCCAGCAGTCTGATAATGCAAAATCTCAGATAGATTTCTGCTGCTAAGCCATTTCTAAGCCACTTCCCTTTTTCCTTATTCCCAACCTTCTATTAAAAACAACAACTCAAAGCTAGATTTTGTAAGTTTTTCTTACAGTGCAGCAAATAGAAATGCAACAAATGGATCTCCACAGACTTGGCAATAACCTTTTCTTTAGCTAAATTCAGAGGTAATTTACCAGTGATTTGTATGCTGCGGCATTGTTAGAGGAAAAATAACTGGCAATTAGAAATCAGATGTCCAAGGCTATCCCCAATGATCAACTATCAGGATAAACCTTTCAAGACAATGTCTCATTTCTGGAATTAACTGTGTGAGTTATTTCACTATGCAATATGTAGAAAGACCTGAGTGCAGTTCTGCATACACATCAGTAACATTTATTCATTGCTACAATGTGCTGACATGACAAGAGCCAGAATCTAACATCACTCGAGTAAGCATCAGCTCAAGAGCAGATGGCCAGTGCTGCACCTCCCCAATGGATTATCCTGACAGCAGGAAAAGAATACAGGGTTTTCTGGAGAAATACCTGTGCTACCAGACCTTGTCCAGGAGAAAAGTATCTGTTAACTGAAATCCCTTGGAAGTAGGCCCTTCTATAGTCTTTTATGCATGGCTGCCTCACTTGCCACCACTCCTCTGACTACGTTGGGTCTTTTTTGATTATGCATGCCGTTTCTGACCATCAGAGGCCGACTCGCTATCCCGCTGCATTTCCCCATGTTTTGCCTGCATTTTCAAATTCGAAATAAAACAGATCCCTGAAAATGTGGGCAAAATGAAGGGAAACGCAGGGGGAGAGCGAGGTGACCTCTGACGGGCAGAAACGACATGTATAATCAAAACAAAGACCTGACGTCATCGGAGGGGAAACAGCCATGCATAAAAGGCCTATATCCCTGCTTCAGTGCAAGCCCAGAAGAGCAACACTGTGCCTTATCAAAACTGCTGATTGAACTTCCAGTTCTAAGCAGGTTGTTCAATTATTGTGTTTTAAACTATTTCACATATGGCTCTGCAAAGGCTTGTCCCTTTGAAAACAGATCTTAGGTAACAGCACCTTCCTTTACTGCTGTGATCTCTAGGAGCTTTTCTTCATGGAACCTAGGGCCCCCATTGCAAGTGACATTGTGAAGGAAGATATAAATTAACACATAATAATCTAGAGCAAAAGTGAATGAGGGCCAAAACAGCATGATAAAGATCATGGATCTCTATTTGTTTCTCAAGGACAAATTGCCTCCCCTTCTCTTTAATGTGGGAATAACAACATGAATGGAGGGTTAGTTATGCAACTGTTGGGAGTTTAAGTAATCTCTCCCTTACCTGCATGACCCCAATCCAAATAAGGGCTACATGCATTTGTAATTTGCCTTTTACAGACAAATGGAGATACACAGTCTCCATCACATCCCTTGTGGTCCTTATACAAAAAGGGAACAAATAGAATCAGTTACTACATTAGTCGGTCATCCTGAATTCAAAGTACATTCTTTTCCTTGGAAAAGCATTATGTTCCCTAGAGTCTGTGTTTCCCTTGGATTTTGGGCATTTGCCACCAAGTTCGTCATTCACAGTCCTGAAGCTGGAAAATTGCAGGTACAGGGAGTAATTTAGTTGACTTTCTTGGAATGTAATAGGATGTCCATAGGAACACATAGGAACACTGCCTTATACTGAATCAGACCCCTGATCCATCAAAGTCAGTATTGTCAAGATTAACCCATCCCCTTAAGAAAATTCCTATAGATGATTACAAAAGGAAATGGCAACTATTCTTTGATAGACATCCATGAGTGAACTAACTTTTGTCACTCTTAAATTGATACATGAAGGATGATATGTATTATAATAGTACATGAGAGATGGTAATGAGTTTATAAGACCAAGACAGGGAGTTGAGAAAAGCTTAATTCTCATCAAAGTGAAAATCAAATGATACATCATACATTTTTGTATTCAGAGTGTTAACTAGGTAATTTTGTATAACTAGATAAGCTAGCAGAAGGTGTTAGAAATTTGGATAAAAGCAATAGTTTGTTTAGATATTATGTAGCTTATTAGGTCATAATATTGCGAGCTAGGGAAGTATTGTACACTAGAAGTTACCAGTACTACTATATTCTTGATGTCACACTAGGGCTGTTGATTCGGTTCGTCCGAACAAAAAAAACAGCCAAATTTTCTGCAATTCGGGGGTTTTCAGTTCGGATGGAACCGAACTGAAAAAAGGCGGGAAAACGACGCCCCGAATTCAGCAAATTCAGGGCGATCGACGAATAAATTCAGCAGGTTCGGCATTCCCGAACCTGCCTTTTCCTGCCTTTAAAGACCCACCACCCACTTTCCCGGGACTCCCGGGAAACCGGGCGGGGGGGTCTTTAAACTCCCCACTTAGGCTCCAGGGACTCTTGCCTTCCAGCAAGGCGCTTTAAACAGATCTGCGCCTTCCAGCTGGGAGGCGCAGATCTGTACCCCCCCGCGCGCGCCTTCACGGGGCTTCCCTGAAGGCACGTGGGGGGTGCTTTAAAAGATCTGCGCCTTCCAGCTGGAATGCGCAGATCTATTTAAAGAGCCCCCCGCGCGCCTTCATGGAAGCCCTGTGAAGGCCCGCGGGGGGGGCTCTTTAAAGACCCCCGCCCCCTTCCCAACTCTCGGTTTGAAGTGGTGGGCGCTGCCTGGGCAGGCGGTGCCCAGCACTTCAAAGACCTGGCCGAATTTTCCCCCAAACTCCGGATCTCGCACCGAATTTCACGGATCCGAAGCGGGGGAGTTTGGACTTCGGCACGTCCCGAATTAAAAAGGGCCGAATTTTACCGAAGCTGAACTTTACCGATTTTTTTTCCCAACAACCCTATGTCACACAGAATTTATAAGATGGCAGTTATGGTGGCAAATAATTATGGGCTGGGATTGGACACGGATGTACTATGTGAAATACCCTTTTGTTTTTCCCTTTTCCTTTTTTTCCTTTTTGTACCCTTTATTGAAAAAAAACAATAAAAAATGTTTTTAAGTTAGTATTGTCCACTCAGACTGGCAGCAGCTCTCCAGAGTCTTACGCAGGGGTCTTTCACATCAACTACCTGCTTAGTCCCTTTAACTGGAGATGCTGGGGATTGAACCTGGAACCTTCTGCATGCCAAGCAGATGCTCTACCACTGAGCCACAGCCCCTCCCCTGCTGAAGGTGCTTCATACTGAGTCAAGGTCTGTATGGTTTACTATGTCTAGCAGTTAGTTTCCAGAGTCTCGGGTAGAGGGCTTTCACATCACCTACTACCTGATTCTTTCAATTGAAGGTGTCAGACACTGAATCTGTGACCTTCTCCATGAAAATCAGATGCTCTATCACTGAGCCATAGACCCACTATTGGCCCCAACTTGGTCTGTTGCAGATCAGGTAATTATTTACATTTTCTGAGGAGCTGTGATAATTTTAGCATGGTTATAATTTGCTGTATTTTCCTGGGATTTTTGACTCTTTTTTTGTAATTTGATGAATTTTTTATTTATTTATTATTTTCTTACTTTATTGTTTTTAAAAAAGGTTATGCATTCTTTTTTATGATATGTGGTATACTTGCTGACATTTAGTTAGCAAACTTGTCAACACTGTCCTAGTTTATTTTATTGTTATTTTTTGCTTGAAATAGACAGACTGATACTTTTAAAAGACAGATTTTAGTCCACAGGAAACTGAAATTCAAACTGTGTGGCCCATGTGATGTGCTATCATCTACATAGTCATTCACTTCCATTGTATGTAGTACATGTGGACCAGGACATTCCAACAGGATTTGTGAATTGTCTTTTTCTCCCTTCCCCTCTGACATCTTCCCCTTATTGACAGTTCTTTTGATTCCCAAGTGGGATGAGAACATAAAAATCTAGCCTGCCATAGGGGGTACACATCGAAGGGTAAAACCAAAACAAATTTAGATTATAACCTGATAAATTGTAGCCTATGAATATGCTGGTCAACAAGGCACACAATATCTTAATAAACGAGGCCATATGATTTAAATAACCTCCTAAAGTATAGTTAGTGAATCTCAGGATTTCATTTTCACAGAGGACACACTGAAAAAAGCTGTTCACCTTTCATAGCTGTGCACGCCAACACTTTTGGAACAAAATGCTAGAAATAATCACCTCCTTCTCCCGATCTATTTACATTGATTGAACATTAATATCATCACATGGTTCTCTACCAGTGGCATTCCTACACTATCCCTACCCACAGCTGTCTTTTAACTTTCACTAATCTTTCACACAAAATGGTTGGCTTCCTGCCAGTCATTGCAGCCTCAGGTCTTTGTTAATTTTTCCAAGTTTCTTGCTTGGAGTTACCTTTAAACTGATATGCAGGAAACAGATAAACAACCGGGGGTGCATGATGATGAATCAAGTAAGATCCCTAGTGTATTGACAAGTTATTAATCTAACATAGGGACAGTTTAATGTTCTTTCACGGAAGGTCTAAACAATTCAATCTATCATGCATTTATATGTGTACCTTAGGTACAATTCACTCATTCATAGAGTACTGCTGGAAATATGAATAATTTCACAAATAGAAGACCCAGAGGCGTAGCTTTCAGATGCTTCAATAAGGCATGAGGGCACTGTTCTCAAAGTGAGATGGATCTTCTTAAAGAAATACTGACAATGTGCCTTGCCATTTTGAGTCCCTCACACATCCTTTCCAGTACACATGTCTTGACTGAATTAGGATCAAGTCGACAATCCTATTGATCACCTATTCAATGCAACTCAGAAGACTGACAGTCTCGTCTTTTTTGTTAGCATCAATGATATGTCCAGCTGGAGTCTCATGTCTACCTTTTGATAGGACATCTGGCTTCTTGTTACAACTGGCACATAGGGCAATGCATGACTTAACCACCAGGATGTTTATAATCTTGAACTTTCCCCCGTGCTCATGATACATCTGACATATAGAAACCACTTAAGGTTTACTTGGTGGCAACTGTCTCCACATGTTCAGGTGATTGGGATTTGTTAAATGGATTATGCAGTTTCCTCCACAGCACTGCAGAGTTCTTTTTAAAAAATGTGATGGTTTGGGGGGGGGGGAATGCCCAGTCAGCCTCAGGAGCTGTTGTGCAGCAACAGCTTGATGTATAGAGGCAGCTGCCATGGGGAGCCATTTAAGGCGTTTTCCACATGATGGCTGGCTTTTGTGCACTGGCACCAATTTTATGTCTTTAAATATTTGAATATTTAAATCATGTATTGGCTTGAGTGCCAACCCTACTGAGAAGCCAGATGTCCTATCAAAGAACAACTTGTCTCACTTGCCTTTTTTTTTGCTCAAGTAAACCTGAGACCAGGTGGCCAAATTGGTTTTTAGACTGTATTATAAGTCATTGACACTTTTAAATTGAATAATTAAAATCAATAAATCATGGGCCTATGAGCTAATGTGTTTGCTTTCTCAATTTGTCCCCAGTGATTAAAAATGTATATTTTATCTTCAATTTCATCAGTTTAATAGGCCTTTCCTTTTTAAACTGTGGCTTTAATCCAATGGTTTCATTCTACTAAGTGCAGATTTTCTGTAGAAGGAAGATTCCATTGGAGGAAGGCATCCTTCTTCCAACAGGAAAAATCTTTGAATGGCGAATTCCTCACTTTGCAGAAGGGAACCAGTGGATCTAACCAATGCTCCTGTACAGTGATTTTCTATCTAATATTAGAGCTTACTTAAAATATGTATCTATTTTGGATGGCAGAGCACTCTGACAACATGGATAATTCACATTCTGTCATTCTGTCTGGACTCATGGCAAAAAAGCCCTTGAAAGATTTCATCAGGCTTTCAACGACTTCCACCCCATCATCAATCTAACTATGAATTACTCCGAACAAGAAATCAACTTCCTAGACACCACAGTACGGATCCATGGGGCACACACAAGCACCACATTGTACCGGAAACCGACGGATCGGCAAACGTATCTACATGCGTCCAGCCACCACCCAACCATATCAGACAATCCACTGTCTATAGCCAAGCCCTACGCTATAGTCGCATCTGCTCCAATCCTTCAGACAGAGATACACACTTGAGAGACCTACAGCAAACATTTTTGCAACTGCAATATCCTGCTGATATGGTGAGAAAGATGATTGAGAAGGCCAGAATTATACCCAGGCACAACTTACTACAAGATAAGCCCAGAGAGAATGACAACAGAACACCTCTGGTTGTCACTTATAGCTCCCAACTAAAACCAGTCCAACGTATTATTAAGGACCTACAACCAATGCTGGGTTGTGACACTTCCCTCGCTAAAGCACTGGGGGGCGGGGGGGGGGCGTCACTTTCTTGCTTATAGACAGCCGGCTAACCCAGGGATCGACAAACTCATTAGTCAAAAGAGCCAAATATCAACAGTACAACGATTAAGATTTCTTTTGAGAGCCAAATTTCTTAAACTTAAACTATATAGGTAGGTACACTGTTTATTAACTTAATAAACTTTAATTAAAGTTTTAAGTCTTAATTAAACTATAGGTACACTGAATAAAACTTGATATCATACTTAATAGTGATCTTATTTATTGATAAAAATTAAATTGTAAGTCCCTGCCATTTCCCCCTCCCCGTCCGGAGTCCTCGTCTGGAGGCCTGGTCTACCGCCATAAAAGCCTGTTGGTAGACCTTGCCTCTGGCTGAGTCCCATTGGGAGGCCAGGTCTACCCATTGGCTTTCTTGGCAGTAGACCTGGCCTCCGGAGGCCCATAGAAGCCAATTGGTAGACCTGGCCTCTGAAGGGGGACTTTTCCCCCTTTTCGGAGTCCAGGTCTACCGCCAAGAAAGCCGGTGGGTAGACATGGCCTCCCAATGGGACTCAGCCGGAGGCCAGGTCTACCAAAGGAAGCCTGCCCCGCCCAACAGCTGACGGGCGGGGGGGCAGGAACCGCTGAGCCGCCCGCCCAGCAATCACGCGGCTAGAGGAGAGGGGAGGCTTTAGCCTGCCAACCATTGAGGGCAAGGGAAAGGGGACCTGGCCATTCTCCATGGCTTTAGCCTCCCAACCATTGAGGGCAAGGGAAAGGGGGACCTGGCCATTCTCCACGGCGTGTGGGGGGGAGAGACAGCGCGCCCGCTCGCCTGCTCTCTCTCTCTCTCTCTCTCTCTCTCTCTCTCTCTCTCTCTCTCAGGCGTGCCGGCTCCGCAGCCCGGCTGCCGGCGCGAGCGGGTGTGAGAGCAGGGGCTCCGAACCAAGTTCAGAGAGCCGCACTCAACGGGCCAAAGAGCCGCATGCGGCTCGGGAGCCGCAGTTTGCAGACCCCTGGGCTAACCTAAAACAACTTCTCACCCATGATGATAAACTACTTAACAGGAACATGGACTCTGGCACCAAGTCCTGCAACAAACCAAGGTGCCAACTTTGCCCTCATATAGATTCTAGGCACATCATCTCTGGACCCACCAATGTCAGCCATACTATCTCAGGTTCATACTCCTGCTCATCTTCTAATGTGATTTATGCCATCACATGCCAGCAATGCCCTTTCACAATCTACATTGGACAAACAGGTCAGTCTCTTAGACAAAGATTAAATGGACATAAGTCTGACATCAGAAACCACAATATTCAAAAACCAGTGGGAGAACATTTCAACCTTCCAGGACATTCTGTTGGAGATTTAAGAGTAGCAGTTCTCTTACAAAGGAATTTCAAAGGGAGATTGGAAAGAGAAACTGCTGAATTATAGTTGATATTCAAACTAAAGTCAATGCATTTACCTGTGCTGAATAAAGACCTTGCATTCATGGCTCATTACCAATGCTGATTTCTCCACACCCATCTCTCCCCTGGACATCACAGACTCTTCTGCATACCACACCTAATCCCATCACGCCTGCTATTCACATTTACATACTGTTAACATTTACATACTAATGCTTGTCTGAATTCACTCTCCTCTACTTAAAGACAGATGGATTCACATTCTAGCTGTATCTGAAGAAGTGAGCTGTGGCTCACGAAAGTTCATACCCTACCAGAAAATATTTTTGTTAGTCTTTAAGGTGCTACTGGACTCTTGCCCTTTTCTACTAACATGGATAATGTACACTGAACTTCCAGATTTTGAACACTGCAGTATTTGAGGAGAAGAATGTGCCAATGAATAACATCTAAATGTGACAGTGAGCATTCTGTGATATATATGCAATTGCACATTTTGAAACAATTAGTTCACAAAATCATTCTGTCCAACCACAATGAAATGACATTTGGCTTCCCATCAACTATAAAGCCATGTCTACTTAACCACACAACAAGTAATCTCTTTTCTTCTAGCAGTCATTAGAAAATATAGAAATGGATTTGTTCTTTATCTCTACCAGCCCACACAAGGCTGAAGTAGGCTATCACTACTCCCAATATGCAGCATCACAATTCTAAGGACGGCTTTGTCTGTAAATAATTACTTAGTGTGGAGCAAAGAAGCTGGGTCTCAAAGCAGGATTTTATGTTTTACACCAGGTCAAATGTCTGCAGTGGGTTGGGGGAGCATTAGATAAATATGGATTAGATAGAGTGGCATGGCATGTCATTGTAGAAAATTATGGCCCTAGAAATGTCTGTTCGGTCTTTTCAAGAGATCTTGATGACATCAGTGGCACTCGCTGTTAATTGTGTCAACTGAACTTTAGCAGGGGGGTTACGTACAAAATTCTGTCTAAGGTCGTAAGCCTGAAGGCAAGCTATTTTACCTCCCATGCTGCCTGCTGTTTTCCCACTGATTCTCACTCTCATCTCAACACAGTTCCCCGCAGCCATCGCTTCAGTTCTTCCAGCCTTAACTCTCACTGAGGAACAACCAACCCCACTGATTATGCTGCTCTTTTGTTATCATCCTGGGCCTCACCCTCAAAATATGGGGGGAGGATATGGGCTCACTAATGATTGTTTCCTTGATCAGGAAGAAGAAGAAGAAGAAGAAGAAGAAGAAGAAGAAGAAGAAGAAGAAGAAGAAGAAGAAGAAGAAGAGTTGGTTTTTATATGCTGACTTTCTCTACCTTTTTAAAAGAGAATCAAACCAGTTTATAATCTTTTTCCCTTCCTTTCCCCACAATAGACAACGTGTGAGGTAGGTAAGGCTGAAAGTTTGAAAAGAACTGTGACTAGTTCCACGTCACCCAGCTGGCTTCATGTGTAGGAGTGGGGAAACCAACCCAGTTCACCCGATCAGAGTCTGCCGCTCATGTGGAGGAGTGGGGAATCAAAGCCAGTTCTCCAGATTAGAGTCCACTGCTCCTAACCACTATACCAGGCTGGCTCAACTGAGCTGTGGAGTCACACGCAATGTCTGAAACACAGTTTGGTCGCTGCAGCTATTAACAGACAGAAATCCAAGGAATTATGCAGAGCTTGCTGGGCACACATCAGGTCTTTTCACACACATATGCACCCTCCCCCTCACTTTCAGCTTCCTGCCAATCCATTCCAGAAAACTGGATAATCCTTTGTACTGTGACAGACTGCAGTCAAAAAATAAAATTTTAGGAAGTCTCTGTACATTTCAAAGCACTATAGATGCCTGCACTAGGTTGTATGGCACTTGCCCAAAGTCTTTTTGAAGATGATTTAAACATTTGGTTCCCTCTCCATAAATAGACTTCATTTTACCAATTTGGTCCCAATCTGTTCTTTGTGCCTTTCCATCAGCAATTTGACTCAGTCACAGCTTGGAAAACCTTTGGAAGTCATATCTTCCTCACACTTCTTCCCCATCTTAAACTCCTAGGAAGAAGGAAGTCTATAAAAAATATCTCCTTGATATAAAAGTTCTGATATGACAATCTTTGGATGTGTTTGAATCATTTTGTAGTGCACTTTAATCCAGACATCGCACATTTTGAAACTGCAGTCCTTATAGTCTTGAGATATTACTTCAATCTATATCTTTTTATCGTCTTAAAAACTATAAATCTAAAAGGGCTGATATTTTCACCATGGTCATTGTTCCGTCCTGATGATTGCCAAAGCCTCTGACAATTCCATTCTGATTCTCTTTGTGCTTATCTACAGAACAGCTGTCCTACAAAGGGACATTTAAGGGGCTATTTCTTGCGGCATATTTGCCTTTTAATGAACTCTGCTAACTGACCCAGAAAAAATGACATATAATTGTCAGTAATGCCTGTTTTTATCTTTTCAATGACGGGCACTGCA
The DNA here is from genome assembly GCF_029931775.1 of Euleptes europaea. Lineage (NCBI taxonomy): Eukaryota > Metazoa > Chordata > Lepidosauria > Squamata > Sphaerodactylidae > Euleptes > Euleptes europaea. The sequence continues at coordinate 45,377,410 of NC_079312.1, read as the reverse complement.
CAATACTTATTAGCATACATTCCAAGAGAACATAAACAGTTTCACCTTCAACAAAGGGTGAAGACAGATACGATACAAAAGAGTGTCTTTTGCAGCAGCACTGCAAGCCTGGGTTGGCAACTAAACAGGATGATGTGCAGGCCCGAAGCTGAGAACTGGTTCAGCCAGCCATCTTCCCCTTCTTCTTTGCTCACTTCCACCTCCGACTTCTCTTCCTCCATCTGGTAAAGTCGACAAAATGCCCCGCAACTGGGTGCCTGAGATGGGAGGAGGTATGTGCTGGAATGGGATGAGGAATGGTATTGTATAGCTTTATCTTGTCAGATGCCGGAAGCTAAGCAGGGTCAGTACTTGGATGGGAGACCACCAAGGAAGATTCTGGAGAGGAAGGCAATGGAAAACCACCTCTGCTTAATCACTGGCCTTAAAAACCCTATAGGGTACCATAAGTGGGCTACAACTTGATGGTACTTTGCACACACACACGTGCTGGAATGCAAGCCTGTCTTTTCAGTTGCAAACCTAAAGGAAACCATTGTGCATATTCTTTTCATATTATGTCTCTCAGTGTGCTTTCAAATGCCAAATTTACCTCAGAGTAGAAGTAATTGTTCCAAGATAAATGTGAAAATGTCAACAAGATGATTGCTACACTCCATCAGTTTACCTCACTGGCAGTCTTTAAGCAGAGGCTGGACAAGCACTTGTCAGGGATGCTCTAGGCTGATCCTGCATTGAGCAGGGGGTTGGACTAGATGACCTGTATGGCCTCTTCCAACTCTATCATTCTATGATTCATATGTGGAGGACCTACTACTGCAGAGCCTTCAGCCAACGGGTCAGACGCTCAGATAAGTTGTAAAACCCCACCTACTGGGTCACAGTCCCCTATAGGCATGTCATTATTTTGCCTTTTGGGAGACCATGATGCTAGATGAAGGTCACCATGTCTCCTGAGAGCAGAAGCAGGCAAAGTCATTGAATAGTGAAGAGGTTATGGTTCTGACCCTTCGTTTTCTTTCTCATTACAGTATACCTCCTGGAGCCCAGCTTGTGTTTTCTGTCCCCGGCTCTTAGCCCACAGTCCTAGCCTTGCACCATAACTCCTCCTCTTTTTCATCCCACATTACTCAACTAGGCTTACCAGGTGGCCAGCCCCCTCTGGCTCTCCCTTGCTCTTGCAGAGTGGAAAAACGGAGGGAGGGGGGATGATGCCACACCCATGACACTCGGAATTCCCCCACTCTATGTTTTTAGCATAGAGACTAAGGGATTCCTAGAGCTGGGGGGTTGACTACCCAGAAGTGAAGTTGCAGAATCAGTGATGCTCCCCTCCCCATGCTTCACCCCACAAAAGCTACCAAGGGTTGCCAACGCAGGGCTGGCAGCACTATCCTTGACTTGCTAAGTGTTGCTAAAGCTACTATGATAGTCTGTAGCTGGTGAATTGGCTCACGTTTTTCAGATTTCATTCTAAACCTAGATTCCATCTCAAAGGGCATCCCGTCTAGCTCCCACCTCCAATTGTCTTTAATTATAAAGGAGCTCTAACCAGCATATACTACCCTTTACCTCACCTCAATGAGCCCTCACCACCAGCCCTGACCTGGATGGCCCAGGCTAGCCTGATCTTGTCAGATCTCAGAAGCTAAGCAGGGTCAGCCCTGGGCCGTGTCCGCACTTACCATTTGCGGCGCCGGCTTCCGCGGGCTTTCCTTGCATGTTCGCACTTACTCTGTTCGAAGGATCTCTGAAGCGTCATCAGAGCGCACTTTCTCCGCAGTAAGAGGATCCGCTTATAAGGCGAAGTAAAAAAATAAAGCGTCTTCCTCACCGGGAGCCTTACAGTGGGAACATGCAATCAGTGTTGAATCCACTTCCTGCTGCCAGCCCACTTCCTGCTGCCAGCCAACCACCCCACTCCTCCCGCCTCCCTAAGGGAAGCTGGACCAATCGCCGTCCTCTTGCTTCCAGAGCCGACTGGGCATGTGTGGGAGCCCGTTGCTCCCAGCTTATCACATGCAGCAAAGGAAGGCAGAGCAGTGCGAACAGAAATTTAAAATCGAGTTGGATTCTTGTGTACTGGACACGTTGTAATTACGAGGTAAGTTGCTAGTGCGTAAACGGGCCTGGTTAGTACCGTATATACTCGCGTATAAGCCGAGTTTTTCAGCCCCAAAAATGGGCTGAAAAAGCCGGCCTCGGCTTATACGCGGGTCAATACGGGGGGAAGGAGGGAGGAGGGAGGAGGGAGGGGGGAAACTTACAGCCGTCGCCACCGCCGGGCCCGTGCCGCTTCCTGCCGCCGGGAGCGGCCTGGGGCAGCCTCCTGCAGCCGCAGGAAGGCTGCCCCGGCCCCCCGGCCCCCGCCGCAATTTTTCCCGGGCAGGAGGGGCCTTGGGCAGCCTCCTGCAGCCGCAGGATGGCTGCCCAAGGCCCCCCTGCCCCCACCGCCATTTTTCCCGGGCGGGAGGGGCCTTGGGCAGCCATCCTGCGGCTGCAGGAGGCTGCCCAAGGCCCCCCGCCCCCGCCGCCATTTTTCCCGGGCGGGAGGGGCCTTGGGCAGCCTCCTGCAGCCGCAGGAAGGCTGCTCCGGGTCCCCCTGGGCCTCGCCGCCGCTTCCTCCCGCCTGGAGCGGCCTGGGGCAGCCTCCTGCAGCCGCAGGAAGGCTGCCCAGGCCCCCCCGGGCCGCGCTGCCGCCGGACCCTCGCCGCTGGAGAGCCCTGTCAGGTAAGCCTGCGGGGGGGAGGGGTTATAAGCCGACCCTCGGCTTATATGCGGGTGCCTAATTTGTCCCCATTTTTGGGGAGAAATTAGGCACCACGGCTTATACGCGGGTCGGCTTATACATGGGTATATACGGTATTTGGATGGGAGACCGCCAAGGAATACCAGGGTTGCTGTGCAGAGGAAGGCACTGGCAAACCACCTCTTGCCATGAAACCCCCCCCCCCCAAATGGGGGTCACCATAAGTCAGCTGCGACTTGAAGGCACTTTACACACACACACACAATGAATAATCTGAAAGGTTAACTCTTTGGAGACTGCTTTAAGAAAACAATATTAAGCATCAATGAGGTCTGTGGAATTCTCTCCCTGTGGAACTTTGCCAGGTACCTTCTTTACAGTCCATAAGGTTCCAATAAAGGGTTTTATTTCCCTAGGCTATTAGTTGACCCCACCCCCAGCATGTTACCACCTGTGTTTAACTATCTGGCCCATATTATGAATTGTAAGCTGATTTTGATATGTTTGGGTTTTGTGCATTACTAGGTTAGATCCTGCAGATCTGCTCCATTTTTAAGATGGTTTCCTACAGTGCAAAAGGGTTCCCTGATGCAAAAGGCTCTTCCAAAGTTACATCCTTCCAAATCCATTGAAATTAATGGGATTACACTGTAAGAAGCCACAAAAAGGATCTGAGAAGACTAGAAGGCTCTTCCAAAAAATGCTCTTCTGGAAGAGTCTCTTGCATTAGAGAAAGGTTCGTTGCATCCCCTTGACTTCAATAAACTTAGAAGGGTGTAACTCTGCTTAGAATTTCACTGTTATTCTGGTAACATTATACTCATGCAGATCGCAAAGGGTGTTCATGATTCTAGACACCACATCTCCAAAACTGATTTTCCTGGTTTTAGTGGTAATCTGTCTGAGCTAATGTCTGGTTCTCTCTTCTTCCTTTCTTGGAGAACCGGTGTAGTATAGTGGTTAAGGGCGGTGGTTTGGAGCAGTGAACACTAATCTGGTGAACCAGGTTGGTTTCCCCCACTACTCCACATGAAGTCAGCTGGGTGACCTTAGGCTCTCTTAGAGGTCTCTCAGCCCCACCTACTTCAGAAGGTGTCTATTGTGGGGAAGGGAAGGTGACTGTAAGCCGGTTTGATTCTTCCTTAAGTGGTAGAGAAAGTCAGCATATAAAAACTAACTCTTCTTCTTCTTCTCCCTCCAGCAGGGAGATAAGAAGGAGCCTCTTGTTCCTCAACTGTCTCTTTATTCTCCCATCCCCTCCATTTACATTGACACATCTGTCTTCTCCAATGAGTAAATATCTAGAAAAGGCATTGCTGGAAAATGTAGCAGACAAGGGATGACACATGATGCCATCGCCGACAGAGTGCCTAATATCTGTTGTTATTCATGAAAAGGATGCAATATTGATTTTTGAATGCTGGAAAACTTGCATAAAGAATACATTATGACTGACTGGAAGGCAACCAAGGTAATCCAGGGACAAGAGCATGAACCTTTGAGGGGGGAAAGTGCAATCTCTTGCTCTCAGGGCTGTTCATGTTCCCATTATTCCCTTAAATTGAACACCTTTTAATACAAAAATGACATTATTCTCCAGCCATTATAATGCTGATGAAGATAAAATTGAAAGAGTGTAAAGTCAGGCATTAAAAATTATAAAAACTAACAATTCGTGTTTATTTTTTAAAAAAAATAAAACACAATGTGGTGCCTGTAGAGATCTGAGTAACACCTATAAACTGAAATCTATACTGGTTGTTTAAATAAAATCCATGTCCACGTGGATTTAAGGAATCTATACAGGGAAACATAGGGCAGATTTTTACAATTGGTATTTCTGATAGCCACCTTGCATAAGAGTTTGTTGTTTGTTTGATATAGTCAAACATACTATAGACATTCTCTGTAGCTTCAGGAAGTTGAATTATCTTTGTGTTATTTTTTTAAAGCAGTATCATATGCATATGAATATTACAAATACTGAAAGTTGAAAGGCACAACAAAAAAAGCATGTGAGACTTTCATCAGAGGTTTTTTGTTTTATCTAAAAGGCATGTACAGTAACAATGGGAAATACATCAGGAGTAGGGTTGTGCAAACAAAAATCGGTAAATTTCGGGTTCGGTATTTAACTTGATTTTTTTTCATTAACCTGAAATAAGGTGAATACCAGTAAATATGGGTATTTGGATTTATTTCCAGGTTTCCTGTGGGGAAAGGGCCCATTATAGTCTACAGAATTTTTTTTCATTTTTGGAGGTGGAATTCCCAAATTTTCAGGCTAGCTTCAAGGAACTCTCTTTGCATGAACCCTGAAGTTTGGTGAAGATTGGGAAAGGGGGTCCAATTTTATGGGGTCCCAAAGGGGTCACCCCCCTCCATAGAGAAGCACTGTAAACTTTACAATGCTTCTCTATGGAGGAGGAGACCCACTGCAAGGACTTAGGAGAGCCACTTCAGTTTCCCCTGTATGCCTTTCTTACACTATTTTCCATCCTCCTGGAACCCCCATAGCCTCACCTTTCCCTGATTTCTTCTTTCATTTCCAGCCTCCAACCAAACTACCTTTTATCTGCCCACCACCTTCAGCTATATTGTTTATTTACTGCATTTATACCCCACCATTCTCTACAATGTGGACCCAAAGCAGCTTAAAATATTTTCTTCCATTTTATCTTCACAACAACCTTGTGAGGTAGGTTAGGCTGAGGGTGGGTGACTGGCCCAAGGACCCAGCATGCTTCCATGGCACAGTAGGGATTTGAATCGGGGTCTTCCAGATCCTATTCTGAAACTCTAACCACTATGCTATAATGGCTTTTGGGTAGCAGCTGCTGTTGAACAGTAGTGAGCCAGCTGGACCTGGATGAGTCATGGAACTCGCATGATATCAAGTCACCTGGTGGTTGCTGGCTGGCCTGATTGCTGGCTGGCCTGATCCCGATGAGTCCTCCCTGTCTTTTACTGACTGAAACCAAGGCTTCAATTGTTAGTATGGTTGTGGTTGCCTAGCCACAGCAGGCATTTGTTTCTTAAAGCTACAGGCCCTCCTATTATTTTAGATGATCCGGTGGTATACCTTTTCTTTTCTTTTGTTTGTTTATTTATTTTTCACATCCCCCCCCCCCTGCAAATCCTGGGCTTTCCTCAGGTTTGTAGAAAGATCTGTCTTATCTTTTCATGGTTCCTATCTCTAAGTATCCACAGATATGGCCATGATGAAAATTAGATATATTGATATGTAGAGAATTGGGTCAGATATTATTGCAGTGGCTATTTTCCTTTTTTTTAAAAAAAAAAAGAAGAAGACAGTACAAGAATAGAAAATAAGAAAGGCTTTCCTTGAAGCTATGATCTTTCAGGTGGAAGATCAATTCCTTTTTTCCAGATGTGTGCAGGCTGGCTTTGTTTAAGCCACTCTTCAGATTCCAAGCAAAGGCTGCACAACTAGTGCTCTTCATTTACAAGCATGGCAATTCACAGTATGGGAGCAATTTGGGTGCCATGAAAATAGCCTGGCTGCAACCGTTACCATTATGTACCAATGAGGTTTCTGATCTGTTTAGTGATTTTCACAGCATGGTGTTCATACTGATTGGAAAGACACATTCTATCAAGATAGCACCAAATACAGGGCATTATTAAATGTAAATTAATTATCTGTCTAAACAACAACAGAAACAGTGAATATCCTCTTAGCAGATATGTATATATACTTACACCCAAAGCATTATCAAAAGTATTTGTAGAAGGTCGGGTTTTTTTAATCCCCCATTACTTGATTGGCTAATTGAAAATTTAAATTAGTCTCCCTGCATCTGTATAGAATCCATAACACTGTTCATTCAGAAAGGATTTGTCGCTTTCCCCATCAAGGTGGAAGGTTTAATAAAGGTAACTCTTTGGACCTCCAGTCTGATGAAAGAACCAAATCTTAAGGCACAGTCTGAGTGAACCTTGCTCACATTAATAAAATCCATGAATCTCAACCTAATGCTGTTACTGGATATTGAAATCCACATAAACACAACACAGATCTAATTTAAATCTCACTCTCACGCCAGACAATAAAGGATTTCTTCACAACGGATTCTTCTGTACTTGCTGCCTTCCTGTGAATTCTTCTCTGTATAATGAAAGATTAGCTCTCCTAGCTACGGATGTAATTTTTTTTTTGCATCGTTGATGAGCTTTAGTCACTAAGCATTCTGCATTTATTATTGCATGAGGGATAGAAAGGATAGCTTTTAATATTCAAGTGAAATGCAGCAACCACCTCAGGGACTATGGGGAAATTACTGCTTAAGGTGGAGGAATGAAAAATAATCCACTTTATAAAAACAGGAAGCTAGCTGCTCTTATTCACTGTTTATTTCTAAGAATAGGGTCCTGAAAGATAGCCAGTTGGAGTCAGTGAAGAACTAAAATAGCATGAGAGTTTGCACAAATTCTAGAGAATATACTTTTAGCCGCCAGCTAAGAACTTTCTAATTGTCTCTGGCACTCACTAGCTGTTGCTAATGGGCTTCTGGTAAATTATTTCTATGACTGCCATTGGCTCTCTTCTACTTTGCATAGAGTGCAGTTTTCATGTTATTTTAAATTGTTTTTATGTATTCTTTTGTCATTTTTTCCCCTGTACAGCCCTGTGAGGGCTTCTTGAATACAACTCAAGAAATACTACTGTCATGTGTGCCTGGCACCTACAGGGCTGAGGGTCTCAATAAACTGGGTAAGGGTCACCCGTCCACATTCCTTAAACAAGACTCCAGCCCAGCTGAACAGTTCTCAAGCAGGTTTGTTTTGCTTACACTGCAAGGCAGTTACAAATCACTCATTCCAGCTACAGTGTATCCTGTCTTCCATTTTCTGGCAGCCCCCACCCCAGGCATGGCTGATCATGGCTTTTAAAGCCCGGCCCAATAATCCCCCCCGAGTAGGGTTGCCAGCCTCCAGGTACTAGCTGGAGATCTCCTGCTATTTCAACTGATCTCCAGCCAATAGAGATCAGTTCACCTAGAGAAAATGGCTGCTTTGGCAATTGGAATCTATGGCATTGAAGTCCCTCCCCTCCCTAAACCCCTCCCTCCTCAGGCTCCACCCTAAAACCTCCCACTGGTGGTGAAGAGTTACCTGTCAGCCCTACCTCAATCCTGCTTTTTTCCTGGACCTCCTCTGGCCCACCCATGCCTATAGGCACTCCTTTTCCAGGCAAGTCCACCAATGTTATGATCCTATCCTGTCGACTTATGGCGACCCCTTATGGGCTTTTCAAGGCAAGAGACTAACAGAGGTGGTTTGCCAGTGCCTTCCTCTGTATAGCAACCCTGGACTTCCTTGGTGGTCTCCCATCCAAATACTAACCAGGGCTGACCCTGCTTAGCTTCTGAGATCTGACGAGATCAGGCTAGCCTGGGCCATCCAGGTCATTGAGACTAGACTACTGTAATGCACTGAACATTGGTTTCCCCCCAAATCAACTTGGAAACTCCAATTAGTCCAGAACACCGCAGCTTGGCTATTCGTGGGAGCTAGATGGAGCCTGCATATTACTCCCATTCTGCAGACACTCCATTGGCTGCCCATCTGTTATCGGGTTCAGATTAAGGCATTGGCTGTCACATACAAAGCCCTTCATGGCCTTGGCCTCTCTTATTTGCAGGGCTGCCTCTCTCCCTAAGCTCCGCCATGACAACTTTGCTCATGTCAGCAGGTGTGAACCTGCCAATGGGCAAAATCGACAACTGTCTGTTCATGTGCTTGCTCCATAGTGGCTCCTGCATTGTGGAATGGCCTGCCCAAGGAGGTCAGGAAAGCTCCCACTCTCCTGGCATTCCACAGGCCATGCAGAACTGAACTATTCAGCATGGATCTGCTGCACAGGTAATAGGGTCGCTCTGTACAAAATGATTCACAATCTCACTTGGATAATATGATTAGGGACTGTGGTCTATACTGCTGTGTGTAGCGTATTGTAAGTAGGATCCTGTTATGTAAATTTTTTACCACAGTATTGCTATGCTTCAGGTCTTGCTGGTGGTTCCAGACTTCTCAGTCCCAACACATTAGTTATTGAATGTCCCACTTTGTTGACTATACCGATTCACTATGTATAATCCACCTTGAATCCTCGCGGGAAAGGCAGATTATAAATAACACAAATAAATACAAACAGATGGTACAGAACTTGATGGACAAATGGCCTCACTTGGTGTCAGGCATCTTCATGTACTCAAATGAACACTATCATGGCCTATTTGCAGAAAAGATGCAATACAGATGTAATTACAAATCAATTTCATAGGAATTTACTGCAAGTAGTTTGTGGATTTCAGTCTTATGCCAGAGAAGAAGTGGAGTGATTCACTTAATGGGGGTTCTTCAACATTACTACTTAGCAGTATAAAAAACACCTTGAATGTTAAAAGTTGAACACAATGAACAACCTTCAAGTGTAAAAAGAAAATGTGAACATGTAATAGATAACTTTTCACCCACTACGAAGACCTTTATCATCTCACAGTAGAGGCACATAAAAATAATAATCATGGTACAACTTTTTAGCTGAGATCTGAATGGAATGAAGTGTATATGATCTTAATAGAAGCATCTGACACGTTCTATTAAGTAGCATAATATTATAATTTATTGGGTCATTATCTTGTTTCAATAGCTCCTGCTAATGGAAACATTTTGTATTGAGGCTTTCAGGGGAATTGAATCCTTAATAAGATGAAAATTAGTTTTGAACATGAGTAATAGTAACTTGAGGTCCAATCATATAAACCAGTGCATCAGCAAGTATGTGTTCTACGTGGGAAACAATAGCCATTACATCATCCTTTTTTTCATAAAGCTATATGCCCATTTAGAAACTATTTGATAATATCACATCGTTCAAAAACAGGAATGGCCTTCAACTACATGAATAACTCTAAGTCCACACCAAAAATTAGACATTTAAGGGTTTTTGTCACCTAGAGTAATATTTTCTTTGATCAGTTAGAGTTGAGTTCATTAGCACCTTAGAAACCAACAAGATTTAAGGGTATAAGCTTTCGAGAGTCAACGCTCCATCAGACAAAGGCCATTTTTGCATGGTCAATTTTGATGCTCACTCACAGCTCTTTTTTAAAATGCAACTTTAAAAATGCCTATTCACGGTCCCAACAGAAAAGAGAAATTCCACCCCCACTCGCCTGCTTCTTTGTTCCTGTTTGCATAGCCATTAGCATGTGCATAGGTAACCCGCCACTGTTATTTTGCATCGTTCCTTCAGGGGGATTCTTCGCGGCAAACACCAAAGGTTGCGTTAAATGGGCTCTTTAATAATGCGAAGCAGGTATGCGCCGGCTTCACAGTCACTTCCGGAATGAGGGTTCAGCATGAAAAATTAAAAAAAAAATATGTGGGGCAATTCAGCCTGGAATGCACTGCTAATTACCATGCAAAAATGTCCAAAGTATCTGACTTGAATCTAACTGTTCTACTGAAGACTAACACAGCTATCCTCTGAAACAATGTTCTTTGAAATTTTTAAAACTAGCATGAAATCAATGAAGTCATCCATCCAAAATCTTAAGCATATGGGTCAAATCTGGCCCTCTACTCATCCCATATGCCTTTTTTTCCTGTGCCTTTTACTCTGCCATTTAAAAGAGTCAAATCACTTCAGACAAGTTTTCATAAGCTTGCAACTCCCGCTAAAATGTACCTGTTTTCCAGGCATTCTGTTGCTTTCATTGTTGAGTACTTATGTGCATTTATGTGTGTCTCTGTTTATCTGTTTTTAATTCTTCCCTGTCTTTTGTTATTTGATTTTAATCCTGCTTTGGTTATTATTAGATTAGCTGGTTTTAGGAGATTTAATTTTTTTTTTGCATTAACATTTGCTTGTGATTGCTGCTTAATTACATTTTCCGTTTTATATCTGTTTAAAATCATATGTTTTTTAATGGTGGTTTTGGACTGCAATTTGTTTTAATGTTAGAACATAACCCATGATAAAAACTGCAGATGTAGCTGAGAGTAAGGGTAGGCGGTTTATTAAACCCTAACCTAAAAAATCTACAGTGCAGAACTAAGCCCAGCATTCAGTTCGCCACGGCCTCTGAAGTCCATATGGACTTTGGAGGCAGCGGCAGTGAGGACTCACCCAGCAAGTAAGTGAGGGGGAGAGGGAGGGAGGGAGGGACGTAGGGAGAGAGGGAGGGAGGAAAAGAGAGGGGGGAAATGCAAGGGGAAAAGAGCAGCAGGGTCAAAGTGGCCCCAAATAATACCAAAAATTGGTAGTATTCCGGAGCCACTTTTCAGCTCTCATTAATTGCCCCCATTTCCCACCGGTAAACCCTCCCCACCCCGAAAAATACCAATAAGGTATTGGGGGGGATGGTTCCGCTTTAGCCGAATGCACACCCCTACTCATCAAGGTAACCAAGAATGTTTCAGTCTCATAACCAGGCAATTGTGTTAAGGGAACAGCAGTCCCAATCTAATATGCCCCTGGGATTAAGACAGACCCATTTGCTTACAAAAAATCTGTCTGAAAGATCCAGGAGAAAACGTATATTGATGCAGTCACATGGCTTATGTAGAGCAATGGTCCTCCTGGCTTGCACAACTGGGAAATGCTGGAATTCATCATCTTATCCAGAGTAGTTTTATTTTCCCTTACAGTTCTGTTTGTGTCTTGCCAGTTCATTTTAAGGTTTCCGCCTGATATTAATTTTGTGGTAATAATAAAGTTATTGGTTGGTCATACAAAGGGTTGCCAACCTCCAGGTGGTGGCTGGAGTTCTCCTATTACAACTGCTCTCCAGCTGATAGAGATCAGTTCACCTGGAGAAAATGGCCACTTTGACAATTGGACTCTATGGCATTGAAGTCCCACCCCTCCCCAAACTCTGCCCTCCTCAGGCTCTGCCCCAAAAACCTCCCACTGGTGGCGAAGAGGGGCCTGCCAACCCTAGGCCCTCCTAAGGTGAATCTCCCAGGGGTCACCAGTCTGGGGCTGGTAACTTGTAGGTACCAAGTACAATAAAGACATACAAACGTTCAAGCATTATGTTCTTCTACATTTTATTTTCAGAAACACCTCCCTTTCTCAATTTATTCTGGCTCTGTTTTGAATGAAGTGGCCGAGTGACTTGAAGCAGACTACAGTTAAAGACTTCGGCGAGCAGGGGTAGAAGGTTTTCAGTTTTGCAATTACACCACTGCCCTTTGAGCTCTTTCATATGCTCTCCTTTTATTAGCTGATGTTGTGTGCCTTATTTAAAGACCAGTTCTCTGTTTAAGCAGCTGCTGCCACAATTCGTCAGCCCAAGCCGTTCTTTTAATTAAATATTTGCTGCTGTGCCTTTTCTCCCCTGAACATCTTTGTGGACGGCATTTATTCTTGCAAAGATAACAGGTCCGTTAAGAACCTTCTGTCTTTGCCTTAAGGGTCCCTCACTTTGCAGGCTGGCAATGTCTCCATTAGGGTTGATGTCATTATGTGAAGTGCACCATTTGTTACCGCAGACTCTCTTCACAAAGCAGCAGCAATGTGTATATTTAATAATCACCAAGGCCTCATGCATCATGAAACCCTAATTAATTATTATTACAACTCACTTAATGCTCTCCATTTGCAGGGCTTTTCAGCGAGAGGTCTCCCTGGTATGGTTGCCATCTTTCACAAAAGGTGTTAGGGACTCCACCTGGTTCATTTGCATTTGTGAGTTCCTTTCAGTTGAAGAGGGTTGGCGTAAGGAACCTAACTGAGAGGAAGAAACATCTAGCCCTGTTCCTTTCCCATGATATTACTGTTAAAGATAGCATCTTTCACCTAATTTCTGAAGCAATAATGAATGTTGCATGTTCTAGGAATATTTCCTTCTTTCGTTTCTTTCACATATCACTGATATTTCCCCCCTAACCCTTGTATTTCACTGTTTATACCAGTAGTAACACCATAAGCAAGAAACATGGTTATTTGAAATGCCCTGATTGATATTTCTTCCTCTCCGTCACGTCCCTCATTCCAATCTCAGATTTGTTTACACTGACAGGAACTCAAATTTATGTGGATTAGGTTGGGATATTTCTCTGATCCCTGGCTTCAATCTCTTTCAGTGTGATTCTAAGCAGAGTTATACCTTCCTAAACTCATCGGCTTCAGTAAACTTAGCACTGCTTAAGATTGCATGATTAAACTGCCAGCAATTTTTAAATGTACTTCTAAGTCCAGCCTGAGGTGCAGTTATTTCCATGCCAGCAACTCTACTTCTAAAAATACCCCCCCAGAGCTCCTAAAAAAAATTTCCATAGACAAAAGCCTTGGGAAAACCAAAGGCCGAATAAGCGAAACACCTATTTGGCTGATTCGGCGATCGACTATCTGGCTTAGGCTTTATTCTCTATTTCAGTATTTGACCCCAAATAAACCAAGAAAAAGCCGAAATGCCTTTTTTCGGGTTTATTTTCGTGTTGGTAAACCCAATATGCAAAGCCCTATTAAGTACACATATATGCTGATGAAGTCAAAATTGACTATAGAAAGGGGGGGGAATGGAGTTCCATAATTGTTTTTCAAGGCTTTTCTGAAGGTTGCTGCTGGGATATTGGTGGTGTTTTAAGAAAGCACAGTGAAGCTCTTTCCTTTTGCCATTCTCACGCTGAAAAATAAACACTTCTGAGCCATTTTTACCATTATGGATAACATAAGAGTACCTGAGCCATTAGCTCCTACAAAGGGTTAAAGGTGGTTCCTTAGAGTTTCTAGAGAGCAGAGGCTCAATATAAGTAGATCATAATGATAAGATTGTTAAGAGAAATTCCCTTAATTCCTCTTTATCCAGTTACTCCCTGAAATCCCACAATCTGCCTTTCCCCCTCTTTTTAGTAAATCAAAATCTGTTTCCAATCAGTTCCATTTTCTTTTTTAAAAAAATTCTTTTTATTCATATTTAGGACAGAAAATCAGTTCCATTTTCATCAAAGAGAAATTTGAAGAGAGGAGCAGCAGGATGGGAGGTTCTGCAAAAATTTCAGAATTTCACTCTGTAGATGCTCAGAGCCAGGAAACGTCTTCTAAAAACTTCCTCTCCTCCCTCTCGAGGACCATCCTGTCATGTGTACCATTAAAAAAATTCAAGGGCAGAAGTTATGAGAGGGTGCATTGATTTCTCTACAAAGAGAAATGAAAGAGAAATCCTTCTCTTAAAAGAGAAAAAAAGAAAATAAAATGAACGAAGGGTTCTATCTAAAAAAAAGAGAGTTTCAGAAAAAGAAATTCTGCTCACCATAACAACACTATTCTAAGGCACAGTGAGATTTTATAGCATATTGTCAATCAAGGCTTCTGCCCTCCAGTAAATTCCAGTTTGCACTCCAAGCATATAAGCTACAGTATTGTCTGACTTTGCAGGAAACCAAATAAATAAATAAACTAAGTGTTGCTTCTTACAGCTACTACAAGACAGAGAGTTAGAAACTGACAAGGGAATGTCTAGGTATCCCATATTTCCCAGATGATATCCAAGTCCAATTAAGCTTATCGTTTCTAAAGCCTTTTCAGATGTTCTAGCTGAGTAGATTGGATTAGAATTATGATGGGAAGTTCTGCTTGTTACTAAGGTCGCCATCCTCCAGGGGGTGGCTGGAGATCTCTCACTATTACAAGTGATCTCCAGGTGACAGAGATCAGTTCACCTGGAAAAAAATGACCGCTTTGGAAGGTGGACTCTATGGCATTATACCCCACTTAAGTCCCTCTCTTTCCCACACCCCACCCTCCTCTAGCTCCACCCTCAAAATCTCCAGGTATTTCTCAACCCAGAGCTGGAAAACCTAGGCCTGCAACATTGGCTCTAGCTCTAGCTTGGTTTAAGGTATCTGGCTAAATTTTGCCACTGCTTCCTAGTGTTTTTCTTTGGTTTGGATATGGCTTCTGAAGTTCTAGCTCCTCATTCTCACCCTAGTCTGCCTATGTAGAGCTAGTGTACTTGCATTCAAACCTCCACTCAGTAATGAAGCTCTGAGAGACCTCTGAGAGACTCTCAACCTAATTTACATCAATGGTTTATTGGGAGGATTAGAGGAGTGTAGGAGCATCTTGGAGGAAGGTTAATATGGGGGGGGGAGTTATACGTAGATATGGACTATGCCCTTTTAATCTTAGCCCTCTGATCTCATTGAAATATTATTGGTATGAAGTATGTGCTGTTGCATTCGCATTGCATTGTAACAAATACACATGAAATCCAAATAGTCTTGGTGAGGCCTGGAGTTCTCCCAGAATTACAACAGATCCAGAGGACAGAAGTCAGTTTCCCTAAAGAAAATGGCATCTTCAGGTGGTGGACTGTATGGCACCATATCCCCATTGAGCTCCTTCCCCTCCTCAAACTTTTTCCTCCTCAGAATCCACCCCCCAAATCTCTAGGAATTTCCCAGCCTGGAGCTGGCAACCCTCAATGCAATGCAATGCAATGCAATGCAATGCAATGCAATGCAATGCAATGCAATGCAATCCAATCCAATCCAATCCAATCCAATCCAATAAAACAACAACAAAAACAACAACAACAATTCCTGCTAATGAAGCCAAATAGTTAGGGGCTGGTTTCAGGTGTAGGAGACCTACAGTGCAATCCTTAAAAAGTTACACTCTTCTAAGCCCATTTACTTCAATGGATTTAGAACAGTATAAATCTGTTTAGGATTGCACTTTGTTTACTGCATTCACCTCCATCTAAGCATATGTTATTTGCTTAGATTGTGATGAGATGAAGGACAAGCCAGAATGCTGGCTTATGTTTGTCCATCTGATTGTCAAGAAGCTTAATAAGGTTTGGACTAGATCAATGGCTTTAGTAACATATGTCTGCAGAAAGAATCCTACTTTTGTTGGCTGCCCATGTATTACAACTAAGCACTAAATCTTCATTCTTCTGCTTAGCTTCTACATTTACCCATTTCACTCCAGACAGTGCAATTTAGACTTTTCATCTTTTCAACAAACAGGTCGGTTTCAAAAGCTGGTTCTGTAGTAATGAAGGGAAAAACAGGATGCCATTTCAAAATGCAAGCTACACCGCTTGCATATTGTTTTTAACCTTTTCCACATCTCTCACCCTCTCCTCTTCATTATGTTCTCTTAAACTAGTTGATTCTGGCAGATATCTGAAAAATAAGCTCTTTGCTTCCCCCTCCCCCCAAATCTATGGTAGCCTTCTATTCAGAGAAAGAGCACAAAAAATTGACTTAGTAACTAGCTTTAGCTATGCCACAGAATAATTGTGTTACAGGTTTGCTATTGTAGGTGACATATTATATGATTATAGCTGTGATTTAAACTGAATTGTTTCCATGAGACAGAACAATTGCAAATTGAATGAGGTATAATTTACAGAATTAACCACTAATTATAGAATATTATGAAATGCTCTGGGCATATAATTACCACAGAACTTTTTTCCCTGTGATTTTACCACATAATCATAATGTGACTGCTTGGATATTTGTGCCCTATAAAATGAAGTAATAGCTGTGTGGATGTAAAGGGAAAGAAGTCAACTGCCTGGCATGCTATAATTTAGAGGATAGCATACTATGTCGCCTCATTATATAGACTATTCTTTTAGGGCATTCCTCCATTCTAGAGGTTGGAGTTAAGAACCTTCAGATTTTATTGAATCCCCAGTTAAAAGTTTCTGTATAATAATGAAATCCCACTCATAATGTAATTCCTAAGGGCTACATTTTCTGATACTCTGAGGGGATAGAATGAATGCATGTGGGATCACAGTAGCAAGTTAGTATATGAAAACAGTCTGCATGGTCAGGAACCCAATCAAACTGAGATAAACGTACACATGTACACAAGTACACATGTAGATGTTATGTAGACTTTCCAGTGAACTAATGTGGATAATAAGCATGGTTGCCAGCTCCAGGTTGGGAAATACTTGGAGGTTGGGAAATGACTTCAATGCCATAGAGTCCAATTGCCAAAACGGTCATTTTCTCCAGGTGAACTGATCTCTATCGGCTGGAGATCAGTTGTAATAGCAGGAGACCTCCAGCTAGTACCTGAAGATTGGCAAACCTATGTAGGCCTCACCAGACAAGTGTAGAGACCACTTGTACAGATGTGGCATAAAGATGCTATTTTGACACAGAAGAAATCTGTCCATATATGAAGAGAACTATATGAGATGAACCCACTGTATCCTGGAAAGTACACCCCTAGTACATGGTTCCACAAATATGCCACCAACTTCTGCAATTCAGTTGTGTCTCAAAGTAACTCCCAAGTTTGGTGATAAATTAAGTGAGTGGTATCACTCTTCATACATGAATAAATTTCCAGCCATCAGCTTAGATTGTCTTCCTCTTATTCTGATATGCTTCATATTGACATCATATTGTTAAAATCTGAATTACTTTTTAATTGCACAGCTACTGTTTAACTCATATTATTCAGAAAGGGAGAAAAACAGATGTGATAAGATAAGAGCACCAGTTCAGTTTGGATCCATTTGGCTTTGCCAAACTCATTATATCAAAATCTCAGGATTCTCTTTATAACACAGAGATATTAGAGTGTTGTGAAAATGAAGTGCAGAACTGTGCATTTTGCATACTTTGTTCACACAGTACAGTATGCTATATATGTTATATCTATCCAAACTGTATCTCCGTTTCTGTTAGCTATGGACACTTACCAAAACTGCTGCACCTACATGTGACTGTTGAGAAGGGAGGACTAGAGGTACACAATTCTGGGGAGCTGGGTGACCAGGCAAACTGTTATGGGGGATGGTAGCAGCTCAGGTTGCCAACCTCCAGGTGGGGCCTGGAGATCTCTTGGTATTACAGCTGATCTCCAGACTACAGAAATTAGTTCCCCTAAGAAAATAGCTGATTTGAACGGTGGACTGAAAAGCCTGTTCTCCCCAGGCTCCAACCTCAAATCTACAGGAATTTCCAGACCTGGAAGTGGCACCCCTAGCAGCATAACTTTTCTAATCAAGTATTGTGTATATCAACACATTCTCAACACGGCCCCATCTGTAAATACCTAAATCTGGAGACTGGGGCCATGGACAGACAAGAACCTCAAAAATACCCTCAGGTTTGCAGAAAAAAAGTACATGGGGGTTAACCCCCAATGATAAAAGGAGTAACTGTAGCTTTGAGAAACAAATGCCTCAGTGGCCTTTGCTAGACAACTACAACAGTATACAAGCCTTGGTTTCTATCAGGTAAAGGCTGGCTGTTTTGGCCGTTGAGGGAGTACTCATTGGACTAGACCAGGGGTCTCAAAACTGCGGCTCCAGAGCCGCATGCGGCTCTTTGGCCCGTTGAGTGCGGCTCTCCGAACTTGGTTCGGAGCCCCTGCTCTTGCGCCCGCTTGCGCCGGCAGCCGGGTTTCGGAGCCGGCGCGCCTGAGAGAGAGAGCAGGTGCGCTGTCTTCCCCCCCCACCATGGAGAATGGCTGGGTCCACCTTTCCCTTGCCCTCAATGGTTGGGAGGCTAAAGCCTCCCCTCCCCTCTAGCCGTGCGATTGCTGGGCAGGCAGCTCTGCGGTTCCTGACCCCCCCGCCTATCAGCTGTTGGGCGGGGTAGGCTTCCTTTGGTAAACCTGGCCTCCGGCTGAGTCCCATTGGGAGGCCATGACTACCCACTGGCTTTCTTGGCAGTAGACCTGGACTCCGAGGAGGGGAAAAAGTCCCCCTTCAGAGGCCAGGTCTACCAATTGGCTTCTATAGGCCTCCAGAGGCCAGCTCTACTGCCAAGAAAGCCAATGGGTAGACCTGGCCTCCCAATGGGACTCAGCCGGAGGCCAAGTCTACCAATAGGCTTTTATGGCGGTAGGCCAGGTCTCCAGACGAGGACTCCAGACAGGGAGGGGGAAATGGCAGGGACTTACAATTTAATTTTTATCAATAAATAAGATCACTATTAAGTATGATATCAAGTTTTATTCAGTGTACCTATAGTTTAATTAAGACTTAAAACTTTAATTAAAGTTTATTAAGTTAATAAACAGTGTACCTACCTATATAGTTTAAGTTTAAGAAATTTGGCTCTCAAAAGAAATCTCAATCGTTGTACTGTTGATATTTGGCTCTTTTGACTAATGAGTTTGCCGACCCCTGGACTAGACCTTACAGCAGCCACAGGACAACTTTCTATCCCCTGACCTACATGACTTAACTAGGCCCAGTTGCTTACTACTGTTCAACTGCAGGGGAAAGTAAGGTGCCCCCTTAAGTCCTTGTGGGTTACTCACTGCTCAACTGGGCCAGAGTTTTCCCAGGAAGAGGCTATCAGGGGGAGGTAGAGTTGCTGGCTGTGGGTGGGGAAATACCTGGAGATTTGGGGGATGGAGCCTGAGGAGGGCGGGGATTGGAGAGGGGCAGACTTGAATGCCATAGAGTTCAATTGACAAGGTGGCCATTTTCTTCAAAGGAACTGATCTCTGTCGCCTGGAGATCAGTTGTAACAGCAGGAGATCTCCAGCCACCACCTGGAGGTGGGCAACCCTAGGGGGAGGGGAGGGAAAACGGGCGGGGAGGTAGTTAAAGGTAGATAGGTTGGCTATGGATGGGAGGGAGAGAAGGTTGCAGGAAAAGGGGAGTGGCTATGGGGTTTTCAGGAAAAGGAAAGTGGAAAATTTGAGATGAGGGATATGAGATGCTCCCCACAAGCCCTTGTGAGCCCTTCACTTGTAAATAGTGGGGAGGAATGGTAGAAGTAATCTCTTGATGCCCATGGTTGGTCATTGCATTTATAAGCTAAAGCTTGGTTTGGTAGCACACAACTGTACAAAATACTGCCCTTAATAAAGCAGTGTAAAACAAGTAACAATTATAAACTGCACATGAAATTTTAAGCTTGTTGCTTTTTCTGTATATAGGACAGTTATTGAATAATATCCTCCATGGAAAACATCAGTCTTTTCTCCCCAAACAATTAATTACACAGCTGAGCGCTACATAAAACATAGTCCTCTTTTGGCTTACAAAAATCTGTACTTAGAAATCATGCAGATACTCTGGGCAATATATGCATGAATGATGCAGAATAACTTCAGGAATAATTAACCCTCTTTTTAGAGCCTTATTACTAGAGTTCTCATTTAGGCAAACTTCTCTTGGGCATAAACAAATAAGATCAGAATCCACTTAAGAAAACATATATTTCTTCTTCCCACTCATTGAGTTAATATCTCTGTTCTTCGCATCAAGAGCTTCAAAGAGGAGAATATGCTATTTTTGCTATTACATTTTAGGACCTGGGTTAGGGTTGCCTGCTCTGGGTTGGAGATTTTTAGGGTGGAGCCTGAGGAGGGCAGGGTTTGGGGAGGGGAGGGACTTCAATGACATAAATTCCCAAAGGAGCCATCTTCTCCAGGTGAACTGATCTCTATCAGCTGGAGATCAATTGTAATAGCAGGAGATCTCCAGCTAGTACCTGGAGTTTGGCAACCCTAACCTGGGTGTATCCAAGACTGGCTTTAGGCATCTCAGCCCTGCTAACAACATGCATTCAACTATCACATGTCTCTGGAGAACATTCTTTAGTTCTTTTTCCTGAAGTGAATGGCCTTTGCTGTTGTTCGATTGGATCTCCCTGAATGGAATTTTTCTGATGGTGTGCAAATATTTTCACTTTCCTCTACACCAGTGGTTCCCAAAGTGGGCAGTATCATCCCCTGGGGAGGCAGTGGGATTACCTAGGAAGGCACTAAGAACCAAGGGGCGGTGGCCCGAAAAGTTTGGGAACCACTGCTCTACACTTTTCAAATTTACCAAAAAATATTTTTTATTCATCAGGTGCTTTAAAGGGCAGCCTGCAGTTCTCTCCTCTACATAGAATGGTTCTCACACCATGGTTCATAAACCCCCTTTGAGTTTGTGAGGCATCTGCAAGAGGCATACAAAATTAAAGAGGACAGAATCCTGAAGCAAATTATGTCTTCTGTTCCTATCAGCCAAGATCTAAATAGAATGAAGAATGGTACACTCCTTCTGTCTGTGATGGTCTTCCTCTTCCACCAAGCATGCAGCTTTGGGAGGGACACACGTAAAGCAGTGAATAAGGAAAGGGTCCTTCACCTAGCCAGCTAGATCAGCCAAATCAACCTTGGCAATTGGTCTGTCACAGCCAGATAGGCCTCACATCTTGCCCTGTAACTAGGGTTGTCAGGTCCCTTTTCGCAACCGGCGGGAGGTTTTTGGGGCGGAGCCTGAAAAGGGCGGGGTTTGAGGAGGGGAGGGATTTTAATGCCATAGGGTCCAATTGCCAATTGGACCATTTTCTCCAGGTGAACTAATGTCTATCGGCTGGAGATCAGTTATAATAGCAGGAGATCTCCAGCTATTACCTGGCGTTTGGCTTATAATTTTTGGAGTGATGCCTGTTATGGCTGTGCTTGGCAGAAAAGAAGTGCTGAGTTTTCTACTTTAATCTATACTATGTCCTTTACCTAGATAGACTGAATATCTCATATTTTTTGTGTTTGTGTACATAGAGCTGCCAGTCCTCAAGTGGCGGCACAGGATTTCCCACCCCCAGTTCCCGTTTTCCACCATCACTCTGAACAGCAATGGGAGAAAAGTTTTAAAAACAGCTGTCAGGACTATGGCATGACATCACTTTTAGGGGAAAACCCAGAAGTGATTACATGCCTGTATAGGTATCAACAAAAACTCTATGGTAAATTCAGAGAGTTTTCTGTGATCCCTAGAGAGGATTGATGTCATTTCTGGGTTTTTTCAGGATGTGATGTCAGTCCTCTCTAGGAATTCCCAAAAACTCTATGATTTTACCATAAATAGGGTTACCAACTGCCAGGTAGTAGCAGGAGATCTCCTGCTAATTCAACTGATCTCCAGCCAATAGAGATCAGATCACCTGGAGAAAAATGGCCGCTTTGGCAATTGAACTCTATGGCATTGAAGTCCCTCCCCTCCCCAAACCCCACCCTCTTCAGGCTTCACCCCCAAAATCTCCCACCGGTTGCAAAGAGGGACCTGGCAACCCCAACCATAAAATTTCTGGCAATAACAAGAAAGGTATGAGGTCACTTCCTAGTTTTCCTAGAAGTTATGTCACACTTAGGGCTATTGGAAAAAAAATTCGGTAAAATTCAGATTTGGCAAAATTCGGCCCGTTTTTATTCAGGAAATGCCGAAGTCCAAACTCCCCCGCTTCGGGTTCATGCAATTCGGCATGAGATCCGGAGTTCGGGGAAAAATTCGGCCGAATAAAGCCATTAAAATCACAACCTCACCTTTCCACGGCTCCACGGGGGGCATTTTTGGGGGTAGAGGTCCCAAACTGTCAGCGTAGCTTCAAAGGACCCTTCTTGCAATAATCCCCAAGTTTTGTAAAGATTGGATCAGCGGGGGCTGAGATATGGGCTCCAAAAGGGGTCCCCCCTCCTTAATGTGCATTTGCAATTAGCAGAAGTTGCCCCAGCCCCGACAAACAGCTGAGCTGCGGGGAGCAAGGGCAGGGCAGGTGCAAAGAAGTTTGCAAACCATGAAAAGCAACACAACCTTGCAAACCATCACGTTTGCAACCATGCAAAGCAACACCTGACGCCTGGGAGTTTGCAAACCATGGAAAGGGACAGAAGAAGTTTGCAAACCATGCAAAGCAACACAACCTTGCAAAGCAACACCTTTGCAACCATGCAAAGCAACACCTGACACCTGGGAGTTTGCAAACCATGGAAAGGGACAGAGGCATGCTAGCTAAGCATCAGGAGCAGGAGGGGGTGGAATTTCCCCTTTTGCATCGGACCCAGGACCAGGCAAATGCATTCTTTAAGTCACAATTTGAAAACAATTTTTGAGCAAGCATCAAAATAGACCTAACCGATCTTATGAATGAGGAAAAAAAATTGGACACACAACTGAAGCCCCCCCCTCAAACCAGGGAGAGAGAGACTCGAGGGGGCACACACACCCCAGACAGAATGGGTGAAAGCCCCCTTTGGCTTCCCCCCCACCCACAGAAACTTCTCCCTTCCCACACACACACAGACTCTGCTTCCCCCCCCCACACACACACAGGAGAAAAATTATAGATTAAAGCCCCAAAAGGGGTCTAACTGTGGATGTCTTCTGTTCCATCAGGAGGGACTGGGAGGACTGGGTAATCCAATACGATTCTATTTAAGCACGGGAGGTTTTGCCTTGGATTTGCAGCTCTCGAGATGCACACAGGATTGGCTGATCCCATTCATCCCAATAGGGAAAAGGGGGGAGCCCCATATCTCGAGACCCCTTGACCCAATGTTTACAAAACTTGGGGGGTCTCGCAAGAAGTGTCCTTTGAAGCTCCGCTGAAAGCTTGGGGTTTCTACCCAAAAAAATGTGCCCCCTGCAGCCACGAAAAGGAGCGAATGTGTGCTTTAAATGGAATAAAAATGCACATTAAGGGGAGGACCCCTTTCGGGCCCCATATCTCGGGACCCCCTGACCCAATGTTTACAAAACTTGGGGGGGAGTCTTGCAAGAAGGGTCCTTTGAAGCTCCGCTGAAAGTTTGGGGTCTCTACCTCCAAAAATGCGCCCCCTGCAGCCACGGAAATGAGCGAATGTGAACAAGCACCCCCCACGGGGATTTCTCTCACACACAAACAGATACTCTCTCTTTCTTTTCCCGGGCTGCACAGCAGCTGGGCTCATGCACTCAATCGCTCAAACTGATTGGCCAGAAGAAGACCCAGCTTGACCACCGATTGGCTGCAAGAGAATGCTGTTTACTAACTGACGGTCATTCAGTCTCTGTGACAGAAAGACCTATCCAGATCTGTGGGGAGAAGCTTCTGCATTTTCTGTATACAAACAAGGAAATGTGGAAGAAAGCCTGAAGAAAGTGGCCACATGAGAGAACCTGTCAGGGAAGAATCCTCCTCTGAATGCCAGACTTTGATAGAAGAGTTTGAACTCAAGTAATCAAAGAACCCTCTGAGACCCAGATAAGTAGAGCAAACCTCCATCCTTTATATTATGTAAACAATGCACTACATTTTGCAAAATGTAAAAATCAAATTCATACAATATGTTGGTACATTAATTGATTCCCTTAATCTGGGAGCTGCATTTATACTTACTGATATGAATAGATTTTATATACATTTGCTATGAAGTTCCTGCAAGATTTTTAGACACAAGAACAAAAATGCCAGTCACCACCAGGCCATCTCAGACGTCCAAAGAGGCCCTGGCCACTTCCAGCCCTTAAAGACCCTAGCTAGGGTCCTTAAATGTATATAAATGTGTTTTGCACAGAAACAAGTTGTGAAGCTTATCAAATGAGAAAAAAAAAATCAACAAGCGTCTAAATATAAGGTCATGTTTGTGCTTGAGGCCTAGATTGGGTTGTCGGGTATCCTGGTATGGTAGGAGACCTCTCGGTGGCAACCTGCACTTCTTGCAGTTGCTCCATCAGGCAGTGGGAGAAAAATATATTAAAAAAAAACACTGCTTTCAACTTCTGGGAAAACCCAGAAGTGACATCATGTCACTGTAGGAATCACTGGAAACTTTGTTTTTTAAAGGTTTCCAGCAATTGTTGTAGCAGTGTTACATCCTGTATGGTTTTTCCCAGAACTGACATCTCTTGCTAGGTGCCAGCCATTGGCTGGCAACCCTTGGCCCAGACCAAATGGCTTGAGGGTTGCCATTGTAGGGAACAGTGGGGGACAGTGCTTGGGGAGGGGGGAGTTTGGGAAGGGGAGAGAACTCACTCAGCAGAGGTATGATGCCATAGTGTCTGCCCCCTGAAACTGCTATTTCCTCCAGGGAAATGTATGTAATCTTGAGATCAGTTGTAATTCTGGCAGAACGCCACGCCCCACCTGGAGGTTGGCAACTCTAAATTGCCCATGATCAACAGAAGCCATCTCTACTGGTAAGCTCTCCTTCCCTGGAGGTTTTTAAGAAGAGGTTAGATGGCCATCTGTCAGCAATGCTGATTCTGTGACCTTAGGCAGATGATGAGAGGGAGGGCATCTTGGCCATCTTCTGGTCACTAGGTGTGGGGGGGAGGTAGTTGTGGATTTCCTGCATTGTGGAGGGGGTTGGACTTGATGACCCTGGTGGTCCCTTCCAACTCTATGATTCTATGATTCTACTAGCCCTGGCATGGATGGCCCAGGCTAGCCTGATCTCGTCAGATCTCAGAAGCTAAGCAGGGTCAGCCCTGGTTATTATTTGGATGGGAGACCACCAAGGAATACCAGGGTTGCTGTGCAGAGGAAGGCACTGGCAAACCACCTCTGTTAGTCTCTTGCCATGAAAAGCCCCCAAAAGGGGTTGCCATAAGTCAGCTGCGACTTGACGGCACTTCACACACACACATGATTCTACTTCTGCCTGATTTAGATATGTTTGGGAAAGGACGGAGGGACGGGACAGAGAGTGGAATCCATTTTGGTGTGGGCCTTCTCTGGAGAGGTGCAACTAAATGGATCCATAAGGCAAACCAATGAAATCTGAGTTGACTCTTCCCGTTTTTAAGGCTCTGTCACCTCTCCATTTGTGAGTGGTGTGACTACAGCAAGAGAACTTCCCTACATATTGCACTAGAAGATATCCATGCACCATACCTCTTAGCTTTTAAGCTTTCCTAAATAATCAGCAGCTGTCACGGAGACACACGAACGTAATTCTGCAAAGTACAAAAGATCACAGAAGTGGGATTATTCTTGGCTAAGCAGCACACCTTTTAGCACAGGAGTTTGCATCCTCTTCAAAGAAAAAAAAGAGGGCTAATCAGAAAAGTAGAATAACCTTCTCTTGCTCCCTCAAAACACTGATTATTGTAAGACATAATGCCCAATAAAGAGCTTTCTATCTTTGCTCATCCGCCACTCTAAACTTACTGCTTTTTTATCTGATTAACAGCTCATATGGTGGCCCTAACACAGCACTGGATATTCTAATGGGATAATAGTTCACTGATCTTCTTTCATCCAAACCATAGCGTTAGAACTTTGTGGCTGTTCAAATGGCCATTTCATCAGTATTCCAACAAATGGTGCAGGCATTCAGTTCCATTTAAACAATAAAAGTCTCAATTCTGATGACTGTATTTCTCGTGTAATAACTACAGCTATATGTGTGTTCATTGAGGAACAGCTATTATGGATAGAAAACTCTTGTCACGATAAAAACCTTTCAGTTACTTCTGGCTTTGTTCCCATAGCTTTTAGTGTCCATTAGACTGCCAATTACAACTTGGGATATTCGTGGAGATTTGGTACCTAAGGAAGGCAGAGTTTGGGGAGAGGAACAAGCTCCTTAGGGATGTGATTTCACAGAGTCCATCCTCCAAAGCTGCCATTTCATCGAGGCTTAGGGTTGCCAACCTCCAGGTAATAGCAGAAGATCTCCTGCTATTACAACTGATCTCCAGCCGATAGAGATCACCTGGAGAAAATGGCCGTTTTGGCAATTGGACTCCATGGCATTGAAGCCCCTCCCCTCCAAAACCCCACCTTCCTCAGGCTCCACCCCCAAAATCTCCCGTTGATAGCAAAGAGGGACCTGGCAAACCTATCCAGGCTATCTGATGCTTACGATCTTGAAATCGGTTGCAATTCAAGGAGAAATCCAGGCTGAACCTACTGGCTAGTAACCCTAAGTGCCCAATGCAAATATCTCACATCTGCTATTGCATAAAAGTGTCCCAAATATATGGCAGATTCAAAGGTGTTTTCAATGTTTTATATAACTTTAGGATTATGGGTAAGCTGGCCTTCTGTTTTTCCCACACTGTTGTTATGAGGGCCTTGGATAATAAATAATGCAGTCCTAAGTAAGAAGAAGTGAGCTGTGGCTCACGAAAGCTCATACCCTGCCAGAAAAATATTTTTGTAAGTCTTTAAGGTGCTACTGGACTCTTGCTCTTTTCTACTAACACAAAATAAAGCCTTTGGAGCACTGCCTCTAGCGTCCAGCAAAATGTTTTAGAAGTGGAACAGACAAAATGTGCATTCTGAGAGGAAAATTGCTCCTTTTCCCTACAGTTTCCTTCAATACATTCACCTCTTTGGCATGCTCTTTGGTTTAATTTGTAGGAATGGGCAGCTGAAGTTTTTCATGATGTGCCCATAAGTAGCATCACCTGGTAAATAAATTCCATTAAACCTCTATTAAAGGGATAGGGCACTTTTTCTGCAGGTAGTTGGCGCCCCTATGTCTTCAGATATATCTCAACAGATTCTTCATAAAGGATGGCTTGCCTTTTGGAAGATACTTGAAAAATATACAGTACAAAGCTTCACTAAAAGGAAGAAGGAACCAGAAAATTAACTTAATCTAATTACCATTCAAAACTAATTCTTCATATTAAAATTCTCATTCTATCATATTTTATACAATTTCACTAATGTTTCCAGTGTGTAAGCCCATTGCAATTAAATATAGGAGAAACTGCTTATTTCGGTCACCTATTTATAGATGCATGGGCATATAATTCTTGAATACATTAACTTGAATGATAGCCCTGTATGTTAATGTCTCACTCTATCACACAATTCTGCACATGCCTCTTAAACTTGCATGCATCCAAGTTTTTAATTCTTCCTTCAGACGGTTAGTATGAAAATACACTCTCTGTAGGGTTGCCAACCTCCAGGTACTAGCTGGAGATCTCCTGCTATTGCAACTGATCTCCAGCCGATAGAGATCAGTTCACCTGGAGAAAATGGCCGCTTTGGCTATTGGAGTCCCTTCCCTCCCCAAACCCCACCCTCATCAGGCTGAGCCCTCATCAGTCTCCCGCCAGTGGTGAAGAGGAACCTGGCAACCCTAACTCTCTGGGAAGTCCATCCCAGACTCTTCAGTTGCTGCTTTAAAAAAAAATGAAAGAAAGAGCTTTATGTTTTCTCACACACTTGGATTTAAACAATAAATCCTCATTCTCATGCCCTCTCCCTGGACTTTGCCTCTTTTAAATTGTCTTTTTAATCAAGTTGACACCATCATTAAGTCTCCTGTTTCTGTCATAAAGCATCTGAATTGTCTCACATTATTTTCTCCCATACACTGGATATATGGAGACTGATATTGCTGTCCCTTGTAATATGAGCATACGTGCCCTCCCTAGACAAGGAGCATTCCCCCCCACCTAATATACTTCTACAAACATTTTTTTTCGTTTGGACTTTCCTCATTTATCTTAGTTTTGTGCTAATTTTCTAACTGCCACAACCAGGGCCAATACACACACCTAAACTGGAATACTGAGAGTCTGGCATGATGGGAAACACTTAAGTGGTTGTATCATTGCTACAGTACACTCCTAATATAGTATGCTCAGTTTCCAAACCATCATAAACCTTAGTAGCCATCTGTATGGCCATAGAGTGCTTAACTAAGGAACAAGAGTAGGCCTACTCGGAAGTCAGCACCATTTTATTAAGAAGGGCTTACTCTAGGGTTGCCAGCTCCAGATTGGGGAATACCTGGAGATTTGGGGGTGGAGGCTGAGAAGGGCAGGGTTTGGAGAGGGGAAGGACTTCAATGTCATAGAGTTAGGGTTGCCAACTGCCAGGTAGTAACAGGAGATCTCCTGCTAATACAACTGATCTCCAGCCGATAGAGATCAGTTCACCTGGAGAAAAATGGCTGCTTCGGCCATTGAACTCTATGGCATTAAAGTCCCCCCTCCCCAAACCCCGCCCTCCTCAGGCTCCACCCCAAAAATTTCCCGCCGGTGGCAAAGAAGACCTGGCAACCCTACATAGAGTCCAATTGCCAAAATGGCCATTTTCTCCAGGGGAACTGATCTTTATTGGCTGGAGATCAGTTGTAATAGTAGGAGATCCCTAGCCACTACCTGGAGGTTGGCAACCCTAGCTTATTCCCCGGACAGTGTATTTAGGATTGCGGTTATAATCTCTCAACCAGCATTCACAGTATAAAGGTCTTGTGAATTCTCCCTCAAGTTTCTCTCAATATAGAACTCCTGTTCAAGTAGGGTTGCCAACTGCCAGGTAGTACCAGGAGATATCCTGCTAATTCAACTGATCTCCAGTTAATAGAGATCAGTTCACCTGGAGAAAAACAGTTGCTTTGGCAATTGAACTCTATAGCATTGAAGTCCCTCCCCTCCCCAAACCCCGCCCTCCTCAGGCTCCACCCCAAAAATTTCCTACTGGTGGTGAAGAGGGATCTGGCAACCCTATGTTCAAGTCATCTAGGAAAGGGTATCTCAGCCCCAGAATCTACAAGAATCGATGTCAATAGTTTACCTATGTGCTCTTTCACTCATTCAGCTTAATAGTGAATTGCATGTACCTCTTCCTTATTTTGTTTGTCTTCCTTATTTTGTTTGTATGCTGCTCACCATCCTGCATGTCTAAATAGAGTTATTTCCACAAACCTAATTATAACCACACAGGAGTTTTCTGGAAGACATTATCCACAAGTCTGTTACTAAAAACAATCCTTTTTGAATCTTCAAGTGTAGGTGTGAAAGAGGGGGATGTGACATGCACATATGGGGGGGGGGGGCGGGGAGACACCCATTAATTTGCAAAAGAAACCTCAGCCACATCCTAGGTTTCGGACTATTGTGGAAGAAGTCACTATTAAACATTCCAGCTGACACAAGAACCCGTCAGTGGGCACAATCCTCTGGGAAATTATCTCTACCAATATCCATTGAAATGAAGAGGAACTCTGAAGAATGCATGAGGGAATTCTTTCTGAAGAATGTGTGAGGGATTGTGCCCTGTGACAGATACTTGTAAAAGATTAATGTATTGGACATAAAGGCCGCCACACTTCTATCCTTTCGCAGAATGTGCAAAACAGAAATGTTTAGGAGGGCATTTTTATAAACAGGTAAGAACCGTAGTTTAATGGAGGGTGCTTTTGTAAGAGAATAGGGTTGAATGAAGCAATGCTTATTGTATATATTACTTCTTCTTCTTTTTTTGCATTATTTACCAGTTCTGTAGTCCTAGTCCTTCTGCACTGGTTACAGGGCTGCCAACCTCCAGGTGGCAGCCGGAGCTCTCCTGCTATTACAACTGATCTCCAGTCGATAGGGATCAATTCACTTGGAGAAAATGGCCACTTTGGCAGTTGGGCTCTATGTCATTGATGTCCCTCCCCAAACCCTGCCCTCCACCCCAAAAACCTCCAGGTATTTCCCAACCCGAGGTGGCAACCTTAACTGGTTACTGGATGTTTTGTGCTGTCAGATCAATACGTTTGTGGGGTGGTTTGCCAGTGCCTTCCCCAGTCATCTTCCCTTTACCCCAGCAAGCTGGGTACTCATTTCACCGACCTCGGAAGGATGGAAGGCTGAGTCAACCTTGAGCCGGCTACCTGAAACCAACTTCCTTCGGGATCGAACTCAGGTCGTGAGCATTTCCCTTCCTTTGATATGTAACACTTTGCATCAAACTAGTCTGAATGCAACATAGGTTTACCAGGTCCCTCCTCTGCTCCTGCAAGAGGATATCGAGCTGTGGGCGCAATTGCCCACGCGCGCCGCCTAGCAAGAGGCCTTTTCCTGTTAGTTTGAATGGTAAAGCGGCCCTTTACCACTCAAACTAAGAGGAAAATGCCACTCGCAAGGCAGCACTTCCAGTTGTAAACCGGAAGTGCCGTGCACGCGCGTCAGTGCGTGCATGCACATTTGTCCGCCGACCCTCAGGTGGTCAGTGGGCAGAGGGGCAAATCGCCGGGGGTTTGCCCACCACCACCGGGCACCTGGCAACCCTAATGCAACACCAGAGATTGCTTTCTGGCAATATTTTTTCCCCAATGCGCACATGTGCTATCAGTGATGTAAAGAAGTGACAAAAGCAGAAATGAATTAAAAGGAACTGAAAACTGAACATGCACAGCACGGTATACAAAATCCAACATTTTTAATGTATCAGTTCCATTTGGGGGGGGGGGAGAGTTGGATCCTGAGTTGCAGAATTATGTGGAAAATTGGGGTAAGGAGAAAATGGATTTTCCTTCCTATATCCCCTTTTCTTTATTTGTCATCCCTTAGCAATTTCTGTAATGACACGTTAAAAAAAATGTAAAGAATAAACAGAACAGAAACATGTGTCTCTTTTGTGTGAAAAATCACATTACCCTGCCTTGCATCATTTTATACTAACATATATGCAATACTGTCTAGTTATTTGAGTGTTAATGTAAGAAGCATGTGCCCCCCTCCATAGTTCTTACATTAACACTAAAAATAGCTATATTGTAGTGAACAGAGACCTTTGGTCCAGTAGTAGTATAGTAAGAACATAAGAACATAACAAAAGCCATATTGATCTTCAATATTTCTAATATTAGCTAATGGTATCTTTTTAAACTTAGAAGGCATGTCAGCAGTATATTAAATTAATGGGCAGGTGTCAGAACACAAGGGGTGTTAAGGTATTTGGAAATTTAAATATGGTTTGTTTGGGCACAGACATGTTGCTATATTTGTTTGTTTTTTCTTCTTTCTCCTCCCCCCAAAAAAATTCCTTCCCCCCATTTTTTTCTGTATCCCTATATATCAAAAATAAATAAAATTATTAAAAAAAAGAAAAGCCCTGCTGGATGAGACCAAGGCCCATCAAGTCCTGCAGTCTGTTCACATAGTGGCCAACCAGGTGCCTCTAAGAAGCCCACAAACAAGACAACTGCAGCAGCACTATCCTGCCTGTGTTCACAGCATATATAATAGGCATGCTCCTCTGATGCTAAAGAAAATATTTATGCATCATGTCTAGTATCCATTTTTACTAGTAGCCATGGATATCCCTATCCTCCATTAACATGTCCACTCCCCTCTAAAAGCCTTCCCAGTTGGCAGCCATCACCACATCCTGGGGCAGGGAGTTCCACAATTTAACCATGTACATGTTATTTATACCTGCTTGATATATGTTCTTGGGAAGCTCATAAACATACCTGACATAGTCCAGTCATCTTTGGCAGCCTGCTTTGGGTGCCCCTGCCAGCTGATGCTAGATCAGTGACACTGACAACCCAGGAAAGAGCCTCCTTGGCCATTACACCAAAACCTTGAAACTCCCTCTCCCAGGGAGATTTATTTATCTCCTCCTTTTGTTGTATTCTGCCAGGAGGCGAAGACCTTTTTGTTTGGTTTGGTGTTCCCTCATTAACTCGTATTCGCCCTTCTCCCTGTTTGTGTGTTTTTAAGTGTTTATATTTTTATTGTCAAAAAAATTGCATTGCCATTCTAAGCGGAGTTATACCATTCTAAGGCCTTTGAAGTGGATGGGCTTGGAAGGGTATAACACTGCTTAGGATAGCACGGTTAGTCTTTTTTGAAATAAGAAAACAGTACTTATTGTGCAAATTGAGGGCTTCAGGGTACGTAATATACAATAGCAACATGCAACTGAAAATCAACATGCCAGTCACATATTTCAAATATTAATTACCAGTACAGACTCCAGTCCAATCCACAATATTTGATACACGTACAGAACAATAGCTAAATACAGCAGTGTGGGTTTTTTGAGCTGTAACACAAGTTCAGATTTTCTTTCTAGCCTATATTCAAGAACATAAACAGGCTTTATTCATACAGGGCTTTGTGTATGAAGACTGAAATGTTGCATTTTTTTTTCTCCAGAGGGGAAACAAGGTAGTATTTGGCTTGAAGACTTGACACTGAGAGAAAGAAGCTTTTCTTAAGTGCCAGAGATTCTCTCTCTCTCTCTCTCTCTCTCTGTGTGTGTGTGTGTGTGTGTGTGTGTGTGTGTGTGTGTAATCCTCAGTGTCTCCGAGACACATGTATTGGGAAATAGTTTTCTATAGCCATTAAACTGACGTATTGCAACACTGTAGACAATAAAAAAAGAAATTCCCTCTGCCAAAAGATTAATTAACTCTCCAGCCCAGCACATGAGCTAACCTGGACAGCGTGAGAACGATTTGGGGTGATTTAGCACTGGGAATGAGCTTATTATACAACAAAATGCATCCAGCAACACAGATATGACTGTTATGCTCCAAACAACAGAGGTTTACTTTGGAGATATTCCCTATACAAACGCACAATCTGTTTTTTGGTCAAACTGATCATCTCGACATGCTTTTAGGAACTGTGAAGATAAACAGATGTGCATTCAGATACAGATCAGAATGCATATCCAAGTGTGGATTCTGTCAGTAACTTTTGATGGGACAAGAACCAGAGACATGAATACACATGTAAATGTAGATGCAGTCATCCCCCCCCCACATCAGATAAGTACAAGTGGAAACCCTCAAGGACTTGCAGGGACATTTCCCCATCCCTCACTATTTTCTCTTTCCCATCCCGGAAAGCCCCCATAGCCTCTCCCCATTTCCTTCTTCCTTCTGTCCTTCCAAACCAACAACCAACCTACCTTTATCTGTCCCTGTGTTTTCAGCTCCCCACCCCCGGCAGTATCCACCTAGGAAAACTATGGTATAATTTGTCCTCACTAGAAGATCTACAATATCCATTTTAGAAATCTACGGTAAACTGTTGGATTGCCACACCTCCTCTAGTCAATTATATTGCATATGACCACTTTTCTTTGGTTGATGCAGCGAAGTGTATTAAGCTTTTATAGTAGAAGTGGGGATAATCTGGGTGTTTTCTTTCCCTATTAAAACATACTGCTTATTTTAGAATGTAGCCAAATTAACAGTAATCGTTTTTCATATCATTAAAATGCCATAGTAAAAAAAAAATTACATTCAAAAACCTTCAAATACAAGACAGAACAGTGGAACAACAATTTATATGAGCGGAAAATAGCTTTCATTCTGTTGTAACCAGGAATGTATGAACTGTGACAACTTGATTAGTTATTCTACTTGGTATACTAGTACTATACAAAACAGTCAAATTATTGAAGAAGAAAGGAAATCAACTGCCAGGTGAAACATCCAATGCACTACAGTTATTTTAGGAGAGGAAATGAATGCCTAGTTTGATCTGTTGAGAAAGCAATACAAAGTATCCTCTCTTGCTTTTCTTTTTTCCAGTGGAAAAGGGAAATAACAACAAGTAAAGATCTTTTGGCACACAAAAGGGAAAGAAATTTTTGGGAACATCTCTGCTAACAGCTAAGCTATGGGCTGGACATATGTTTCCCTTTCTATCAAGTAATGTAAATCTGGGCGTGGCCAAAGGAAAAGGACTTCTTGATAGCATCTCTGCCAGCTAATAAGACGAGGGCCGGACTTCTGTTTCCTTTCCTGTCAGCAGGCAATGTAAACCAGGGTGTGGCCAAGGTAGGGTTGCCAACCTCCAGGTACTAGCAGGAGATCTCCTGCTATTACAACTGATCTCCAGCCGATAGAGACCAGTTCACCTGGAGAAAATTGCCGCTTTGACAACTGGACTCTATGGCATTGAAGTCCCTCCCCTCCCCAAACTCTGCCCTCCTTAAGCTCTGCCCCAAAAATCTCCCACCGGTGGTGAAGAGGGACCTGGCAACCCTAGGCCAAAGGCTCTTTGAGCAAAGGAAAAGGACTTCTTGGCAACATCTGTGCCAGCTAATAAGTATGGTTGCCAACCTCCAGGTAGTAGCTGGAGATCTCCTGCTATTACAACTGATCTCCAGCCGATAGAGATCAGTTCCCCTGGAGAAAATGGCCACTTTGGTAATTGGACTCTATGGCATTGAAGTCCCTCCCCTCCCCAAACCCCACCCACTACATGCTCCTTCCCAAAAACCTCCCGCCAGTGGAGTAGAGGGATCTGGCAACCCTATTAATAAGATGTGAGCCTATTAATAAGATGTGAGTGAACTTCTGTTTCCATTCCTGTTTGCAGTTAATTTAAACCAAGGGGGAGATGAGCTCCTGGCAGTTGGCTCTTAGCCTGTGAATTACACTCTTTGTCCCTGAGAATGTTAGCCCTGTGGCCACTTTGGGGTCAGGAAGCAATTTCCCTCCAGGCCAGATTGGCCAGGGATCCTGGAGGGTTTTTATTTTTGGCCATCTTCTGGGCATGGAATAGGGGGTCACTGGGGATGTGGGGGGGAGGCATTTGTGAATTTCCTGCATTGTGCAGGGGGTTGGACTAGATGGTGGTCCCTTCCAACTCTATGATTCTATTATTCTTCTTCATTGCAGAGAAGCACAGTTAAGAAAACAATGACAAAAATCCTCGGTGCGCTATGAACTCTTTGCATCTGGTCCACTTGAGGCACTTGTGCTACAGTTTGGCATCTCATATTCCATAGCAGAGGACTCAAAATATGATTGTTCTGACATCACAAATACCATTTGTAGCTGGTTGGGATCTGCATCCTGTTCTGCTGATTCCAAAGACAGTCCTTTGTCTGCTAAAAGCTCACTCAATTACCAAGCTACTACATCAGGAGGGCCATAAAGAACAATTCATTTCTAAGCAACAAATAGTATCAGAAATCCTTTGTAAAAATGCCATAAGGATCAATGGCATGGAAATGCTAAATCGGTAGAAAAAGACACAAGTCAGTGTTAGAAGCAGCATTATCATTGGTGTGCCAGGCTTAACTCTGGAACCGACAACGTAATTGGAAGTGACTGAGAAAAATTACAGAGCGACGTGCCAAGGCACCACAGCATATCATTCATATGGTACAACATCAGTCCTGGCTTCCAGACAGCTCAATAACCATAGCGTCTATATGCTTTCTCAAGAAAAGTGTAGCACTATGCAGGGCTAGACTCACCCAGCTCAAGGACTATTGCTTTCATGAGCCTGTGGCCAACAACTGGACTGAATCCCTATTCCAGCAAGTGTGAAAAATACCGGGTATTGTAAAACCAGATGGACATGATTATCTCTCCAGGCTAGAAACAAATGATGCCTGAAACCCAGTACAGCAGAGCCTGTTGTGTGCATTTTGCTTGAAAGAAAATCACTGCTGACAAAGAAAGAAGGGAGAAAAGTCAAGCAGCAAAGGTGAACGACAGTTCACTTATTTCCCTTAACCATTTCTAAGCCCAAACTTACAATAGACGGGTTATTATCACATATCAGTGAACTAGCTTTGTTCACATAACTGCCCAGGACATAGTCTATATATATTATGTTAAAGACTGGTCTGTTTAATTTGGCTTCTTATTTTAGGGTAGTCAGGATGAAGTATATGGGGAGGTTCCTTCAGTGGTATC
Organism: Euleptes europaea; assembly: GCF_029931775.1. Taxonomy (NCBI): domain Eukaryota; kingdom Metazoa; phylum Chordata; class Lepidosauria; order Squamata; family Sphaerodactylidae; genus Euleptes; species Euleptes europaea. Next base: position 45,341,519 of record NC_079312.1, on the reverse strand, counting down.
TCCTCTGCATGGTCCTAGGATGAATCCCCAGCATCTCCAGTTAAAAGATTAGGGGGTGATGTGAAAGACCTTGGCTGGAGACTCTGGAGAGCAGCTGCCAGTCAGAGTTTGCAATACTGACTCTGATAGGCCAATGATCTGATTCAAAAGCTACACGTATTACAGTATTTCTTTGTTAGTATGAGTCAATGATAGATCACTTTAAAAATAAAACCAGGGGCCAATACCTGGATGAAGGGTATAAATCATGCTTTCATCCAACATATCACACTGTACACGGATAGCATATGTGTTCCCTGTAATTGTATACAGGGCTAATATAAGGCCCATTGCTTTCAATGGTGGGAAGGTTTGCCAGGCTCCTCAATAGAGAAGCATAGCAAAGTTCGCAATAGAGAATCTGACCGCGGCCACTTCACTATTACTTCTCTATGGAGGAGGATGGGGGTGACCCCTTCCAGACCCCATAAAACCGGACCCCTTGATCCAATCTTAAGCAAACTTGGGGGTTCAGGCAAGGAGAGTCCCTTGCATGAACACTGCAAATATGGGGGCTCTACCTAAAAAAACAACAACAACAAAAAAACCCAGGAGCTTCGCAAAAATCCCCATAGGTGCAAATGCCCAATTTTTTTCAGGAAACCCAGAAATAAGCCAAATTCCTACATTTACCAGTATGGAAATTTGGCTTATTTTGGGTTTACTGAAAAAAATCAGCCCCAATAAACCAGAACCCGTTTTTTATTATTTATTTATTTATTTATTTATTTCTTGCACAGCCCTAATTATTTCAAGATATATAATTCAAGCATTCTTGGCACCTGAGCCTATAAAGAGGGGGAAAGGATGATCCAGAAAACAGATGAATAATAAGAGGAGTTGGATTTTATATTCTGGTTTTCTTTACCTTTAAGGAGTCTCAAACTGGCTTACAATCTCCTTCCCTTTCTCTCCCCACAGCAGACACCTTGTGAGATAGTTGAGGCTGAGAGAGTCCAGAGAGAACTGTGACTAGCCCAAGGTCACCCAGATGGCTTCATGTGTAGGAGAGGGGAAACCACGCTGGTTCACCAGATTAGAGTCCACTTCTCATGTGGAGGTAAGGTTGCCAGGTCCCTCTTCACCACTGGCAGGAGGTTTTTGGGGTGGAGACTGAGGAGGGCACAGTTTGGGGAGGGGAGGGACTTCAATGCCATAGAGTCCAATTGCCAAAGTGGTCATTTTCTCCAGGTGATCTGATCTCTATGGGCTGGAGATCAGTTCTAATAGCAGCGATTACCTGGAGGTTATAAAAAATACCTCGTGCTAAAGAAAGGTTGTAAGATGCTTCTGTTTGATCACAATCTCCATTCCAGTCACTGTTGGGTGTCTTCGACTCCACTCTGATCCGCAGCTCGGGTAGATGCTCTACACCCGGAGCGGAACAGAACTTACCTCGCCTTGAGCGTTTCATCAGGAGTGTGGACTCATTTTGGGGACTTTGTGTTCTGTTATCGTGCCTTTTGTTATTGTGCATTGTACATTAGTGTTTCATTGCCTTTTGGTATTTATTATATATCCAGTTAGCCATCAGTGCTGTTCTTGCTTTTCTTATTACCTGGAGGTTGGCAACCCTATGTGGAGGAGTGGGGAATCAAATCCAGTTCTCCAGATTAGAGTCCACTGATTTAACCACTATACCACACTGGCTCTCTTGCTTAGGACCAGTACTTTATTACAAAAGGCTTGTGGTGGCAAACAGTTGTTAATCTGGGAGCCAAAGAGAGCATGTGAAAGAGACAGAGATTTGGTTACAGGCTGCTCCTTTGCATTTTGCTTCAGAATAGCAGCCTGCTCCTATCAAAGCGTGCATAGGACCATGGCTTTCATTTGCCATGCTCTGTGGGAAGGAGAGGGAAGAGAAGCCACAGATGCACCTGCCCCACCCCCATCTGCTTCTCAGGTCTTGTGTCAATCCCAGCAACCATTTTTCACTTGCTCCACCAGCAGCAACGTTCAAAGACAGCAGCAAACTTCAAAGATAGCTGCAATGGTGAAGGGGACAGAAGAGCACACCCACAGCTTCTCTTCATTTTCTCCTCCTGGCAAAATCATGAAGCCGCTCATCTGTTTGTGGAATCCAAGCTCAATTGAAATCAAGGAGACTTATTTCTGTGTGGATGCATACACAGGGTCTCTTGTGGCCTGCACCTGAGAAGGCTAGAAGGTATGGAAGAAAACTTGAAAGAGAGAGAGAAAGAGATGTGCTACACAGAGAAAAGGAAGGGGTAGAAACCCAGGGGAGAAAGAGAGATACTCTCGTAGTCTACTGATTTGGTCGTCAAGGACACAGGGAGGGGCAGTGTGCACTAGGGGTTGCCAACCTCCAGGTAGTAGCTGGAGATCTCCTGCTTTTGCAAGTTATCTCTGGCCTATAGAGATCAGTTCACCTGGAGAAAATGGCCGCTTTGGTAATTGAACTCTGTGGCATTGAAGTCCCTCCCCAAACCATGCCTTCCTTGGGCTCCGCCCCAAAAACCTCCCACCAGTGGTGAAGAGGGACCTGGCAACCCTAGTGTGCACTGAAATATGAAAGCCAAACATGGTCTTTTGGCCTCTAGTTGGCTGTGGAGTGGCTGTATTGCCCTGGGTTGAGGTTGGTATTGTGTGAATCCTCTACAAGTAATTATAAAACATGAAGAGTACTCTCAGTAAAAGTTTATTTCCAGTTACCATCTTGTCACAAGGTCAGAAAACACGCTAGGGATGCCAGCCTCCAGATGGGTCCTGGGGATCCCCCGGAATTACAGCTCCGGACTACAGAGATCAGTTTCCTTGGAAAAAATAGATGCTTTGGAAGGTGGACTCTACGTAGGGTTGCCAGCTCTGGGCTGAGAATTACCGGGAGATTTTGGGGGTGGAGCCTGAGGGTTTGGAGAGGAGAGGGACTTCAATGCCATAGAGTCCAATGGCCAAAGTGGCCATTTTCTCCTGAGTAACTGTAACAGCAGGAGATCTCCAGCCACCACCCAGAGGTTGGCAACCCTAACTCCATGGCATTGTATCCCACTGAGGTCTCCAGGAGTTTCCCAACCTGGATTTAGCAACCCTAACTTCCCATCCCCTACCAGTGGCCAAGGGGGATCTGGCCACCCTATAACACACACAGTAGGCGATCACTACGGTCTGTCAAAATGATTCACTTTGCATTTTCAACCAAAGCAACAACTCTTCAAATCTCAAACGTAAATCTGAAAATCAACCTTCATTCCACTTCACTGTATAATGGAGTTTTTACTGTGTTGCACTCCTGTTCATTTATAATGTGGGAGTGTGGATAGTTTGCATATGCTATTACTTAGCAAAAGCATTTAGTAATAAGAGTCTCCAGAGAGAGCATTACTACGGATTATGGACTAATTTGGCCAAAGATGTCTCTTGAGAGCTTCACTGATTGAATACTGGTGATAGACACAGCAAGTGTAAGTACAAGAGGAGCAGAAAAACCAGATAAATAGCCGGCTCTCTATACAACCCTGTGTTTTCTTCCCAAACTGGTAGTTAATCCCTGACAATGCCATTTATGAATCTATCACATTACTGAGTAATCACTATTGATATTTCCCTTAGCTTAATTTAAATTACACTTTCTTGAGTTCCTGTAGTAACACTGGAGGGACCAGCTGTACTCATATGCCAATGATGTTCGAAAGAGTCTCTGAGCTTGACTTGAGCCCACACCAAACCTTTTAGGCTTAAATGATATTTGTCAGAACACAGGTTTGCAACATATTGTAAATATGATGGCAGACAAAGCAGGGGCTGCAAAGGCATACAAAATGCTCAACATGTGCCCCACACAGCACAGTTGTAAGAAGGGTTATACCTTTCAAAGTCCATTGAAGATGATTGATTTAGAAGGGCATAGTTATCATAGAGTTGGAAGGGGCCATCCAGGCCATCCAGTCCAACCCCTTGCTCAATGCAGGATCAGCCTAGAGCAGAGGTTCTCAAACTGTGCTCCAAGGAGTACTTGGTGCTCCACGAAACATCTCCTAGTGCTCCATGAAACGATTGGAAAGAAAAATACTACTATCATTCGGTTTAGTATATAAGTGCTAGGTGAAAATTAGTGCTCTGTGATGAATTTCTCTCCAGAAAGGTGCTCCATGACTCTGATTTCAAGAGATGGTCACGGTGCGGGGAAACAAAGCCTCTACTTCAGTTTCAGAGCAGGTTTTTAGTGTGTGTGGAGGGGTGATATTGGAGCCAGCCAAAGTCATGACCAAGGCAGCTCTTGTGAAGAAGATTGCTCATCCATGCGGGTTAGCAGTCTTCTTCAAAAGCCCAATAAGTAATTGTAGCAGCTGGCATTTTTTAGTTGGGGCGGTATATCCCTGCGAACGGGACTGTGTGTATTCCGTCTTTTAAAGTGATCAGCCCACCGCCTGGTTGGTCAGACCAACATGGCTCTGATTACACGACCCCGACCTCAAAAGGACCCCAACTATGGGGCCCTAACAAAACCAGTCAAAAAAAGATAGAAAAATGGGAGAAAGCACAGAGCCATGCCTCAGTGCAATGGTGAATAGCCAAACCCGAATCAGGAATCACCTATTTGGCTTCAGGGAGATCCCCAGGCTTTGGGGTTTGGTAAACCCAAAGCCCAAAATTTACTGAAATGGCTAATTTCGGGTTTATTTTCAGTTCAGGTTTATCAATATGTACAACCCTAGTGAGCAGCTATCTGAAGAAGTGAGCTGTGGCTCACGAAAGCTCATACCCTGCCAGAAATTTTGTTAGTCTTTAAGGTGCTACTGGACTATTGCTCTTTTCTGCTGCTACAGATAGATTAACATGGCTACCCATCGTGATCTATCTCTGTTTTCAAGTAGATCTCCTCCCCACCCCCACCACCCAAAAAAGCAATTACAGGCTTTGGGTTTATCTATGACACACAATGTCATAACAATGCAAGTGGGATTTTCAAGGCAATGGCAATAAAGCCCTGCAATTATATATAATGTCAAAGCAATCTTTGCATTATTCATCATCAGATGTGCATTGACATCCACAATGATTAGGACCAGTTGCATAAAATTATACAATTCTTTAGCACACACAAAAAGACATTTTTTTGGGGGGAAATTCTAACTAATTATACATACATTAGGGGACAAACTGCAAATGCATGTCTACAAGTTCAAATTTATAATGCTGCATAAAGAAAGAATAATAATGTGACTCAGTGCCAAGTGGAGTGCTAGAATGAGGCATTGTGTCTGGAACCTTTCGTAAGTTTGACTTCAAATAAAGAGAGCGTATATTAAAATGGTAATTCAAAGAAAGCGATGATTATTTTCCTAGATAGGGAGTAAAGCTGCCTTTTGAGAATGCCAGAAAAAGGAGCAATCTCGAGTTTACAAAGACTACTCACAACACTGCAGGACACAAATGCCTGTGGGAGATCAGAGGTCAGCCAGAATATCTCCTGATTAAAACTGTGGTGGGGAAATTAAGAGAACATTAATGAGATCCTAGGAAACTGTTGCAAGGAAACTATTGTTGTTGTTGTTCAGTCAATGGCAGCTGCAGCATGAAATCACTGTTCTAGTATCAGGGGGCACAGCAGCACTCTACACCCCACAATCCCTTTCTCTAGCCCTCTTCTGTTTTTTGACTCTAGCTATTTGATCAATTCCCATTTATTTCCAGTCCCATTCAACTTGTCTGGGTCCCTAACAAAAGAGCAGCCACTGATACCCGTCATATGAACTAACATGCATGAAACTGTGCTACACTGTGATTCATTGATCCAGCTAGCCTACTCTTTTCTATGCTGACTAGCCTGTACTCTCCCTAGAATAGGGTTGCCAGGTCCCTCTGGTTTTTGGGGCAGAGCCTGAAGAGGGCAGGGTTTGGGGAGGGGAGGGACTTCAATGCCATAGAGTTCAATTGCCAAAGCAGGCATTTTCTCCAGGTGAACAGATCTCTATCGGCTGGAGATCAGTTGTAATAACAGGAGATCTCCAGCCACCACCTGGAGGTTGGCAACCCTGCCCTAGAAGCTAAAAGGACTAAACTAGGGCTATAATGTTTTGGTCACCTTATGAGAAGACTACAGTCACTGGAAAAGATAATAATGCTAGGTATTATTGGAAGTGGAAGGCAGCAGGAAAAGAGGAAGCCAACATGAGAGGGATTGACTCAATCAAGGAAGCCACTGCCCTCAGTTTGCAAGAGCTGAGCAAGGCTGTTAAGGCTAGGACATTTTGGAGGTCATTCATTCACAGGGGTCGCCACAAGTTGGAAGCAAGTTGACAATGCTTAACACACACTGCAAAAAGACTCCCAAAATTCAGAAGGGTCTTGGCTTTTACTACTACTTTTGGTCCTCTGAACTGGAGTTGCCAAAAAGGCAACTGTATATATGCAAAAGATGTGCTTTTAGTGATGGTACAAATTTCACCACAAATGAGATTGCCAGATGACCTTAACATATTTGATGGGAGCAATTATGGTGAGCTGATCCCAGGATCTGTTTGTTGCCAACGTGGCAAACAAAGTGCAACAAATTCTGGTTGTCAGTTGTACAAAAGCTTTATTTTGTTACTAGCCATACTAGCCACGGCCCTCAGTTTGCAAGACCTGAGCAAGATGATGATATGACGTTTCAAAGGACATTGATTCATGGGGTTGCCATGAGTCAGAAGTGACTTGATGACACTTCACACACACACACACACACATACTATTTGGTTGATCTGTGTGCCTAACTAAGAGACAGACCTGGCATCCTGGTGAACCAGGTGGCTCTGGATCTGGGATGAAAAGTGTATGGAGTGTAGACCTGGAACATGGTTTGTCGTTGAGGGGCATGTGTATTCTTTGCTTCTTGACACAATACCCTAACCTGATTAGAAAACCTCCATGTCTGCATATACCTCAGAGGGAGGGGAAGGCAATGCCTGTTTTCCTCGGAAAGGGGGAGATTGGGGGCGAGGACAGTGTCTTGACCAGTGCTGAAAATGTTTCTAATTAGTGTAAACAAAGAGAGTCACCCATTGACCTTTTAGTGATCCTGGCAAGGGGTGGTGTGTCCCTGCACAGGGAAAGTGGAAGACAGAGAACTGGAAGAAATTAATTGTGGAGGGTGGGTTTCCAATGCATAAATGGAGCCCAAAGTAGAAGCATTTCAGTAACCAGTCAATTGGGGCTTTCCAGGGCAGAAACAGAGCCCTCAAATGGGAATACTGTAAAGTGATGCACATCAGGAGGGAGTTGTCATATGCTTAAAAACGGTAAAGGTCCCCTGTGCAAACACCGGGTCATTCCTGACCCATGGTCACATCCCAACATTTCCTAGGAAGATTTTTGTTTATGGGGTGGTTTGCCAGTGCCTTCCCCAGTCATCTTCCCTTTACCTCCAGCAAGCTGGGTACTCATTTTACCAGCCTTGGAAGGATGGAAGGCTGAGTCAACCTTGTGATGGCTACCTGAAGCCGACTTCTGTCGGGATCGAACTCAGGTTGTGAGCACAGCTTTTGACTGCAGTACTGCAGCTTACCACTCTGCTCCACGGGGCTCCTATGTCATATGCTTACATTGAACCAAAAATGAGGATGAAATTCTTAAACCAGCCACCTGAGGGGGAATCTTTCCATCACAGAAATGGAGCCTGAAAATGGGAAGAAAATCTGCATTGGGAAAACAGACATGGGGAAAATATAACTCCGATTATCCTTTGCTACATTGTGCATGTGTGACACAGAATGCATGCACAAAAGCCAATCATATGTGTGTGTGTTCTGTTGTGGTAGACACGCAGCTACCCAGTCAACTCTGATGAATGGCTGAAAGATTATAAATCAGCCTGGGGGATATTTGTGACAGTGATTACAACGGGAACTGAACCAGCAGGAGTTTGGACATCCTAGCTCTATTGCTTCTGCCAAGAACTATGTTGCCCCTCCCAACAGGATCTTGTACCGCTTGCCAAATGCACTGTTTGCAGATATCTGTTTGGCATCAGGCTGTCTTCATGCTCTTCCTCTCCTTTTCTGTGTCTTGTTTTCCAGGGCATGCAAGTAACTGGCCACCAATGGAAACAAAGTTCCATCCATGGTGAGCTATCATCCCTTGAATTTAGGCCATTTTGAAAGGGAAAAGACAGTTCAAATGTGGTGTAGTGGTTAGTGTGTGCCAGACTAGGGTCTAGGAGTTGGAGGTTCAAAACTCCATTTTGCCATGGAAGTTCATTGCATAGGGTTGCTAGGTTTTGGGGGCGGAGCCTGAGGAGGGTGGGGTTTGGGGAGGGGAGAGACTTCAATGCCATAGAGTACAATTGGAAAAGTGGCAATTTTCTCCAGGTGAACTGATCTCTATCGGCTGGAGATCATTTGTAATAACAGGAGATCTTCAGCTACTACCTGGAGGTTGGCACCGTATCATGACCTTGGGCCAGTCACTCACTGTCAGCATGGCCTACCTCACAGAGTTGTTGTTGTGAGGAGAAAATGGAAAAGGAGAAAATGATGTTGCAAGCTTCTTTTAGTCCCCATTTGGGAGCATGTGGTGTATATAATAAATACAAAATAAATAAATAAAAGCTGGCTGGATCCAACCCATTTACCTCTCCCACCTTCCTATCTAGCAGAACTTACTGGGTTGGCATCATCATGTGGTATTATATTGCCTTGTCTCTGCTAATCAATGAACTGTCTAACATTGTGCTAGTTGAAATATATTTTTACAGGATGGTTACGCATGGTAGGATAATGGTTTATGAGGAGACTATTCAGAGAAGCAGACTGTACTGGCTCTTGTACTTTCTGCATTTTCAAATCTGACAGTTTGTAATGAGGTCCGTAAATCAGAACAAAGTGAACAATAAGCTATCAGACATGGGTGTGGTTCTAGATTTTTGTTAAAGCTGGTACTCTCAGATCTACAGTGTAATATCAAAGTTCAGAAGTGAAAGGTCAGAAAGCTGTTGCAAAGACAGAATGGGAACTGTTTGTTGTTTGTTTCAAACACTAGATGGCTTTTCGCTGTAGCCTTTTTTCAGATGTTCAGATACAACGATTTACTGGAGGGAAATGCATAAGAAATGTATATGCTTTTCACATATGGTTGCAGGGCTCCATGCAGACCTTCCACAGAATTTAAAGAGGTAGAGAGGCTACCTATTTGCAGCCTCCACAAGGCTGTGTGCATAATCTGAATTCCACACTGAGAAACTGGAAAATTCTAAGTTAAGAATGAAGAGCTGAGTTTTAATATCTTGAGCACAATGTTATGAACACATGAAGCTGCCTTATACTGAATCAGACCCTTGGTCCATCAAAGTCAGTATTGCCTACTCAGACTGGCAGCAGCTCTCCGGGGTCTCAGGCAGAGGTCTTTCACATCACTTACTTGCCTAATCCCTTTAACTGGAGATGCCGGGGATTGAACCTGGAACCTTCTGCATGCCGAGTAGATGCTCTGCAAACTGAGCCACAGCCCCTTATCTGCAATTACTTTTGAAATCTCAGGTGAAAAAAAATGGTAGAGGAATGTTATCAGAAACACTTGGTTGTTTGCTCCATAGAAAGATTTTAATTATTATCTGAGCTCAGAAATAATGTGGTACAAGGCTTACTCATCTGAATGATTTCAAGAACACTGAGAAAAATGGAAAGTTCTGATGGAAAGGAAAATGATTTATAGGATTAACAGAGACATTGGGGGCAATATGTGAATCCAGTTCCCAGGAACTACTACAAACTCAGAGTAGAATAAGCAAAGTTTCAGTAATAGGTGTTATATTGTATAGGAAAGGGACCAACAGTGGGTCTGCGTTGGGGCCATTCTCTACAATCAAATGGTCACTGTACTTCCATGATGGTGTAGTAGTACTATTTAAAAGAAAAATAAGAAATGGTAACCTTGGCAAGCAGCTCCAGTTGATAACTGGAAGTATGCATTCCAACATACACCAAACCATAATCTGGTGAAACAGTGGTATAAAGACCATCCATATACCACAGAGGCTAAACTTCCATTTGGCACAAAAGAAAATCTCACAGCAAATCAGTTCCTGGGAAACACAGGACCATGTCTAGGAAGGAACAGGAAAACAGTGGACTGCTGACATCTGGAACCATCTATAACTATGTGTACAAATCGATCACGATAGGTAGCCATGTTAGTCTGTCTGTAGCAGTAGAAAAGAGCAAGCGTCCAGTAGCACCTTAAAGTGAGCTGTGACTCGTGAAAATACTTGCAGAAATTTTGTTAGTCTTTAAGGTGCTACGGGACTTTTGCTCTTTTCTATGTATACAAATGATGCCAATTCTGTTATGTTTGATTACTGAAGAACAACCTTTATACTGTGCAATCTTACACCTTGTAATCAACAATACCAAGAGAGATGAGCTGGATTGCTGTAAAAAGAGCTCATATCTGTGCATTTGCTGTCTATGTTTCCCAGGTATGGAATGAAATAGAGAAACCGCAGTGTGAGCACATGTGTACAGTCTGCAGTAGCCATGTAGTGGCTGAAACATAGGGTTGCCAGTTCCCTCTTCGCCACCGGTGGAAGGTTTTTGGGGATGAGCCTGAGCAGGGCGGGGTTTGGGGAGGGGAGGGACTTCAATGCCGTAGAGACTAATTGCCAAACGGCCATTTTCTCCAGGTGAACTGTTCTTTATTGGCTGGAGATCAGTTGTAATAGCAGGAGATCTCCAGCTAGTACCTGGAGGTTGGCAACCCTATAAAACATGTGCTGCTGTGATTGTGGAAATGACTGTTGGGTGTTGGGGCTGCATCCATGGATTGCTTGCTTCACCTTTGAAAGTTTTACAAGAGCTCAAAAGGTCCTTAAAAGCCAGAAAGTGGGAGTCTGGTTGTGATAGGGTATTAGCGTGTTAGGAAATGGAGGGAAAAACCCATACACCATCACTTATACGATGCACAGAGTATGACAAAGCATTGGCAATACTTTGCCTTGTTTTGACATCTGTTGTCAAAATAAGAGGAATAAAATGCATAATTTAAACATGTTGCATTTTTCATGGATTCTGTGAAGTCTCTAAGATGTGCTTTCTTTACTCTGCAAGGACACGGGAAGGTTTCCTTGTGTGTTTAGCAGTATCATTGCAATACAGTGCTGATTTATTAGTACTCCCTGTTCAGCCGGTAGTATTTTTACTGCACCAATTAATTACACACACAAGAAATCTACTGAGAAACTCTCATTTATTTATTTCCTGGGAGATTCTGAAAATACTGCAGTCAAATGTTTAACCATGATAGTGAAAAAATCACAATGGATGTATAATATTTTCCCCTCTGTTATTTAACTGGAAATAAGAATTTTATTATTGTAGCAGTGTGAATTGGAACATGATGTGTTGGGGGGGGTGACAATATTTGATTAAAAACTCAGAAAGAAGAAAACCACATTCAGTGAAAAGCAGCAATTGACACGTTTCCCTAATAAGACATTTGGAGGGGCTGGAAAGAGAGCAGGCAACTCACAAGCAGAAAGCCTGCTATATAAAAAGGGTTATAACTCATATCTACCATGGTTTGTTCAACCCTCTGTTATCCTGTGAATCCTACCCATGCAAACAGTCCAGTGTTCTTTCATCTAAGGGCTATTCATTCAAGAACGGATTGCGGAAATGGGTGCTATTCATTTGTTTGCCTGCTTTCTCATGAAATGAGTGGATTCCAAAAGCTAATCTAACACCCTTCTAAGTTTCTCCATAAGTCTTCTTTCAGGGTCGAGTCCACATCTAGTTGTTTCTCAACCTATCTACCGCAAGCTAGTGGATCCTAATAAACAATATTCATAAAGCACATTTTATATAAATTATAAAGAGGTATACATTCCACAGTGGACTAGAGGAGAAAGTACCAAGGACTATATCAGTACCACCAAAGAGCTGCACTTACAAGGAGTTATGAGAGCCAGCATGGTGTAGTGGTTAAGAGCGGTGGTTTGGTGTGGTGGACACTGATCTGGAGAACCGGGTTTGATTCCCCACTCCTACACACGAGTGGCAGATACTAATCTGGAGAACCAAGTTGGTTTCCCCACTCCTACACATGAAGCCAGCTGGATGACCTTGGGCTAGTAACAGCTCAGAGCTCTCTCAGCCCCACCTGCCTCACAGTGTGTCTGTTGTGGGGAGGGAAGTGGAAAGTGATTGTAAATCGATTTGAGTCTTCCTTAAGTTCCAACTCTTCTTCTTCTTCTTCTTCTTCTTCTTCTTCTTCTTCTTCTCCTCGTCCTCCTCCTCCTCCTCCTCCATGGAGATAGATCATGATGGGTAGTTGCGTTAGTCTGTCAATAGCAGTAGAAAAGAGCAAGAGTCCAGTAGCACCTAAAAGACTAACAAAATTTCTGGCAGGATATGAGCTTTCGTGAGCCACAGTCTGAAGAAGTGAGCTGTGGCTTACGAAAGCTTATACTCTGTTGGAAATTTTGTTAGCCTTTAAAATGCTACTGGACTTTTGCTCTTTTCTAGGAGTTATGTTGTAAATCATATCATGATCAATGAAGAAGATGTTCACTGTGCTGTAACACCACACCGCCAATACACCCCCCCACCCCCCAAGGTTGTGGATTTCTGGCTGTCCCATCGAACTCCAGTGCCATGTACCAACTTCAGTGCCATGAACCACTATGTGACCAACTGGAGCAAATGTTGGTGGGAAAGTGAATCTGAGTGTGCATTCCACTCACATGAATGTAAGGGTCAAACTACACATGAACACTTGAATACATGAAACAGCCTTATACTGAATCAGACCCTTGGCCTATCAAAGTCAGTATTGTCTACTCAGACTGGCAGTGGCTCTCCAGGGTCTCAGGTAGAGGTCTTTCACATCACCTACTTGCCTTGTCCCTTTAACTGGAGATGCCGGGGATTGAACCTGGGACCTTTGCATGCCAAGCAGATGCTCTACCACTGACCTACGGCCCTTCCCGCTACGTACTTGGTGTTATTAAAGACTTGGATCTGGGTTCTCCAGACCCAAATCATGTTCTCCACAGACACAGGAGCTATGGAGAAAGGCTTTCTAAAAATAAACAGCAATTTGAGCTCTACTGCAGGGGGGGAAGGACTCCCTCCCCAGCTATTTTTCTGTGCAGAAACAGCATGGGGAGCGTTATGTCCCCATTTTTGCGATTCTGTGGAGTACTCTGTGCATGTGGAGTAGCAAAAACTGCCCCCACCAGCCAGTACCATTTTGGTGGAAGAAAATGGCATGTGCACCACCTGTCCTGTCATGATGAAGAGCTAAAAATTAAATGAAGAAAAGGGGCCGGCTAGATATTATTTGAATTAATTGAATTTTACTTTGTTTTAAAACATTTCACATTACCGCAAATACAACTGCAGATGCATCCTCCCTTTTTCACTCATCCTCTGAAGCCTTCTGTTCCCTTCCCAACTCCACAAAACAAAGCAAAAATGAGAAGAGAGGGAATCAAATCCAACTACTGCTAATGGTTGGTTTTAAGGGGATTTTAAGAGGGTCTTTGAAGGAATCAGTGGAATTCCATGAAGCCTCCTCTCTGCATACTACAAATTGAATATTAGAGGCCTATGAGAGCAGCTCAATGCCACAATTCCCATCTTACTTTTGGAAGTGATGGTAAGTGAAGGGGAATTTTAAATGAAAAGTCAAATGCCATTCATAGTTCACAGTGTTCTTCCTTCTACTGCTCAGAACTGGGCATGTTGTATATTTCATTAGCCAAAACACTCCAAAGTTCAACTCGATTAAGACTTTGTGCCAAGCCCAAAAAAGAAAGAAAAAAGGATGCTGTTCTTGTGTATGGGGTGAACTGTGAAGTTCTGGAACTCTTCCCATGAATTTCAGGAATTAATGAAATAAATTAATTAATTAAAAGTGGAAACAATTTGATTAAAATCTAGTATATTAATCAGAACCAACATTAACAATGGATGTCTCATCTCCTGACAGGATTGTCAGACACTACCACGTATTTCGAGAGCCAGCATGGTGTAGTGGTTAAGAGGAACAGACGCTAACCTGGAGATTTGGATTCCATTCCCCACTCCTCCATATGAAACCTGCTGGGTGACCTTGGGCCAATCACAGTTCTCTCAGAACTCTCTCAGCCCACGCAGAAGGCAGGCAGTGGCAAATTCCTCTTGCCTTGAACAACCTATAGGGTCGACATAAGTCAGCTGTGACTTGACAGCACACACACACACACACACCACTTATTTTAATAGACAGCTCCCACTTTCTACATCTAGATAGTTTATTCACATCATGAACCAGCTGACCATTTGCATCTCCATTTGTATTTTTAATTTTTTTCTTTTATCTCTCTCTTTTTTAATTTTTTGTTCTCTTTGTCCTTTCTAGAAAGAACTGGCCTTTTGCACCACTTAGGTACACACTGCATTGTAACTACCAAAATACTTCACTGCAGCCTTAGTCTGTCATGTTGTGTTAACATACAGTCCTTACTTTTTCACCATGTGTGGTATTTGTATGTCAGATTTAAAGCCAATCTTTTAACTTAAAAAAATATCTCATTGGCTGATGAAATATTTTGTTGTTGTTGTTGTTGTTGTTGTTGTTCTGCAATGTGAATTAATGACTTTACTAATACATGTTGAAGATGGACACTCTAAAATGTATGGCATTTGGGAGCTAAAGATTAAAGAGATGCTGAAAAGAGATATGCTTGATAAGAACATAAGAAAGGCCCTGCTGGATCAGACCAAGGCCCATCAAGTCCAGCAGTCTGTTCATACAGTGGCCAACCAGGTGCCTCCAGGAAGCCACAAACAAGATGAGTGCAGCACCCAAAATAATAGGCATGCTCCTCTGATACTAGAGAGAATAGGTATGCAGCATGACTAATATCCATTCTAACTAATAGCCATGAATACCCCTCTCCTCCATGAATATGTCCACTCCCCTCTTAAAGCCCTCCAAGTTGGCAGCCATCACCACATCCTGGGGCAGGGAGTTCTACAATTTAACTATGTGTTGTGTGAAAAAATACTTCCTTTTATCTGTTTTGAATCTCTCACCCTCCAGCTTTAGCAGATGACCCTGTGTTCTAGTTTTATGGGAGAGGGAGAAAAACTTCTCCCTGTCCACTCTCTCCAAACCATGCATAATTTTATAGACCTCTATCATGTCTCCCCTCAGCCGCCTTCTTTCCAAGCTAAACAGCCCTAAGTGTCTTAACTGCTCCCCATAGGACAGTGCTCTAGTCCCCTAATCATTTTGGTTGCTCTTTTCTGCACCTTCTCAAACTCTGTAATATCCTTTTTAGGTGTGGTGGACAGAACTGTACACAGTATTCCAAGTGTGGTCTCACCATAGATTTGTACAAGGGCAGTATGATATGAGCAGTTTTATTCTCTATTCCTCATCTAATTATGGCCAGCATGGAATTTGCCTTTTTTACAGCAGCCGCACACTGGGTTGACATCTTCATCGAGCTATCCACCACCACCCCAAGATCCCTTTCTTGGTCTGTCGCTGCCAGCAAAGATCCCATCAGTGTATATGTGAAGTTGGGATTTTTTGCCCCAATATGCATCACTTTACACTTGCTCACACTGAATCTCATTTGCCATTTAATGACCATTCTTCCAGTACGCAAAGATCCTTCTGGAGCTCTTCACAGTCCGGTTTTGTTTTTACCACCCTAAATAATTTGGTGTCATCTGCAAACTTGGCTACTTCACTGTTTAACCCCAACTCCAGGTCATTGATGAACAGGTTGAAAAGCACCGGTCCCAACACAGATCCCTGAGGCACCCCACTGCTCACATCCCCACCATGGTGAGAACTGACCATTGATTCCTACTCTCTGCTTCCTATTTTTCAGCCAGCTCTCAATCCATAAGAGGACTTGTCCTCTTATCCCATGACTATGAAGTTTGCTTAGCAGTCTTTGGTGGGGGACTTTGTCAAAAGCTTTCTGGAAATCCAAATACACAATATCCACAGGCTCATTCCTGTCCACATGACTTGATATGATAGGAAAGCATACAATGCAGCAAACCAGATCTGGGTCTGGTCACAAGCTGGATGGGAGAGATCCTGGACCACCTAGATGTCCTACCTTGAATTCTTTGACAGAAGAAAGGTGGGATAATGGAGAAATGAAAAATTATGTTTTTATAGTATAACGAAAATATGCACAGAAAGTAAGACCTCTAGAATCTTTAATAGCCCGATCCACATTTCTTTGTTCACTCTTATGTCTTGAAGAGTATCTTCAGACTTTAAACAATAGCAGAAATAGTGGATGCAAGAGTGATTCATACATTTTTTATTTTTGTGCTTCTTGGATGACATCCAAAGGAGGGAATTCATTTACTTTCTCCAAGATGATATCAAATTAGAGCAGAACTTATGCATGTCAGGAAGAGAAAATTGTGCCAGTTTCTTCTTTGGACATTACTTTTAGAGATGCCACTGAAGTTCTTATTCCCTTGATATGGAGTATGAGCTTCATCAGCTCACAATGACTGGCAGTCGCTACACCCTGGAACTCTTCTCTGGCCTCGAGAGTACAGCCTCCTCCATTCCCCCTCTCTTCCATGACATACCCCTCCCCTCCCCAAATTAATTATTGATGCAGGTTAGCAGTGGCAGAGAGGAAGCAGAAGGAGAGTGGCAGGACCAAGCCAGGTGGCGGGGAGGATGTGCTTTGTGCAATATACAGTGGTTTAAGCAAGATGAGGTCTGAACTGGTTTAGCTGAGCTGTGAGTATGGTGGGGTGGGGAGAAAGTATGGGAGATCATCATAGAACTTTGTTGAATTCTTCTTCCCAAAACTGTTCCTTCTAATCCCAGCATTGTGGAACTCATGCAGGGGAGGACTCAGGAGGCTGCAGTAGTAGGAGACAAAACCACAGCTTCTTCTTGCATCAGCAGAACTTGTGTTTGGAGAACAGGGATGGGGGGTGATCTGGCACCCTTCCTTTTCTTCCACTCAGACCCACATAGTCTGAAGCGGCCCAGAACCCCAACAATCAGCTTTTCCAGGCAGAGAAGTTCTGCGGAGAGCAGGGGAACATAGCAAAGGCCCATGATTCTTGAACCAATGAATCACTGGATCTGACCCTTTGTATTTTTTGACAAGCTTGGCAGAAAGAAAATACCATTTCAGGCCACAGACTCCAGACAAACAACAAATGACAGACCACAGAGTCTCAGAAGTAGACTGTTTTTTAAAAATGGTTTTCAAAGTTGATGAACGACATGTGTACTAAATGAAGCATTCTGTAGTGCCTGGAATGGAGAACTGCTTTCAGAAGGGGATGTTAGCCTACGTGACAAATTGAATGACTATAGTTCATGCTTCCTGAACACCACTGGGTTTTTTGTGTGTCTCTCCTCTGTGAGGCAGATAATAGTGCTGCCGACGTCAATCAAATAAATGTCTCTGAAAACATTATCATTTAACTTGCCGAAGAGTAATGACAGTCCCAGTCCCACTGCTGTTGACATCAGTGGCAAATTCTCCATGGGCCCATCTTCCATGCAGCTCTCTTTATTGCCAGCCAGTCTATTGCACTTTCAGTTCATCACTCCTTCGATCTAGCAAATGTCAGAAAGACTTCTAAAACAAATGGCTAACATCATGTAGTAAAACGGCGTCTGCTGGTGAAACTCGTCTTTAGCACAGCATTGATGATAAATGATTAACAATGAGAACTGAGTTATTTCCCATTACAGAATACGGACACAGGGAAATCTTATTGCAGAGGGCTCTACGTGGAACTTTGGCCTGTTCAATATGGCTGCAGACAAACCCTGAGGAAGCAATGACCAGTCATCACAAATAATGCTGAAGATACCCCAAAGGGCATTTCTCCAAGGAAGAGCTGAGCAGGTAGCCTGTGGAATTGTCTGTGTAGGCAAGTGATATAGATGTCTACTAAAACAGCTCACCTTAGTCATGAATAGGAAAATGTACACTACATTGGTGACGCGTCCTAAAGACCTTGCAGGCATAATGCAGACAATCTATCGGAACCACTTCATGGATCTGTGTGGCTGAGACACACTAGACTTGTCCAAGGGAGGTTGTTTTATTTTTTGTTATTAATCCCCAAAAGGACTGTTTCATTATTGGGGTTGTTTTGTATGGATTTGATTCTACTGTTATCGTTGTTTAGTTTTTATAATTCTATTTCATCATTATTTCTCTTTGTTTTTAATTGAAAAATCCCCCTACCCTTTTTCTCATGTCTGTACCTTTATGGTTTCCATTCTGAATTGGACAAAACTCAGAAGTTTTATATATATATATATATATTGCAGTACTCCCTGAGGATACCCACATTGCCAAATTTCAGTCAGACAGAATAAAGCCCCCTTCCCATTTCTGAGGCTATAAAATGTACCCATGTTTAACATTAAAGTCTATGGGAGAAGTGATAGGAAAGATTCCAAACAGGAACAAAGAGTACTGCAGTCTAGGGTTGACGAGTCCCTGTTCACAACCAGTGGGAGGTTTTTGGGCCAGAGCCTGAGGAGGGTGGGGTTTGGGGAGGGGAGAGACTTCAATGCCATAGAGTCCAATTACCAAAGCAGCCATTTTCTCCAAGTGAACTGATTTCTATCAGCTGGAGATCACTTGTAATAGCAGGAGGTCTCCAGCTAGTACCTGGAGGTTGGCAACCCTACTGCAGTCACTGAGCTTGAAGAACAGTAGCATGAGGAAGAGGAAGAGTGATGAGGCAAAGGTCACTTGGTGGTACAAGTAGGGTAAGGAAGGCAGCAGCAGAAGGACTTTGAGTTAGATTTGCTTGGGAGGAGTATAAAATTGGCAAAGCAGCAGGGGACTGCAGACTGCAAGGGAAATTTAGCACAGCAGGGCAAGCATTGGGAAGCGAGAGGAAGGTAAAGTCCCACCCCATATCTGTCAGAACTCAAACATTCCATCTACCTCAGAACTCATCCTGCCTGCACCACCACAGCACTTTGCATGGAACCTCTTCCCATCAGCCATGCCAACGAAGGGCAAAACTAGATGATACCCCATCCCTGAGTCCACCACAAAGACACATCACCATTTTAAAGCTCTTTTTAAAAAAAAATTCAACATGCCAAAGGGACATGATCCACAGCACAGAGAGAGAGGTCTCTCGTCTCTCCCCCCCACACATACATTGTTTTCAAGAGTCCAAGTGGCATGGGGGGAGACATCCCTGGCAAGACTGTACCCAATGGCATTTTGAAGAAAAGGAGCTTTAAATTGGCATAACCCCGTGGCAGACTTGGGGATGCAGGACCAACTACTTTGGGGTATTCATGGCTACTAGATGCAGGACCAACTACTTTGGGGTATTCATGGCTACTAGTTAAAATAGATACTAGTTAAAATGGATACTTCCTAGAGGCACCTGGTTGGCCACTGTGTGAACAGACTGCTGGACTTGATGGGCCTTGGTCTGATCCAGAAGGGCTTTTCTTATGTCCTAAGTGGAACCTCCATGTTCACAAGTTCTGAGTAACGGATGCTGGTGGCAAATAGCAAGGGTGCTCTTACTCTCATTCCCTGAAGCATTTGGTTTGCTCCTTACGGAAACAGATTGTAGATTACATCAAGACAATTGACCCATCCAAGCATACATTCTGAGTGCAAGGCAGAGGTGGGATCTAACATTACCCCACCTCTTTGATCCCTGATTTGCCATTGAAACATTAATTTTATAGAAATCAAACTTGGTGACAGACCGTGAGCTGCTGTGATCACCCGAAGTACACAACAAATCTAGGGCAAAGTGAGGATGAGCCCTAAATATCTAATCCTCCAAAGCAATCCCCCCAATCAGGTTGACATCCATATCCCCCAACGTCAATTCCCCTTCATTTATTTTACCCACAAAATATGCACACACCCCTTCAAGAAACATATTGTCTCTTGCCTCATTTACACTTGCCCAGAAATCTCCTTCAATGCAGCCTGGTCCTCTTATTGCAGTCTATGTCTCAAAACAAAGGAAATACAAAATTTAAATTAGGCAGCTGCTATCCAATCAGCAGCTGCACCTCAGGTCAGCCAGCCCAGCCTCCTTCTCTACACTATGCTTAAAAGTTATCCCTCTCTTCTCAAACAACACAGATAAGGAAAGAACCCTTTTTGCACTGGTACACTGATGCAGATGCCAGAGCATCAGACCTCACTGAGTCCAAACTGCCCACCTTTCCTATTGAATAATTTCACCTTTCAGGGCCAAGCAAGGATTTGGGGGACTTGCTTCAAATTGGCCCAGAAGAGATCCTTTTTGCGTGCTCCACACAGTGCCTGCTCCACAGAGCAAGCATTATGTAGTGGTTTAGGGTTGCCAGCTCTGGGTTGGGAAATACCTGGAGATTTTGGGGGCAGAGCCTGAAAAAGGCAGGGTTTGGAGAGGGGAGAGTCTTCAATGCCATAGAGTCCAATTGCCAAAGCCGCCATTTTCTCCAGGTGAACTGATCTCTATAGGCCAGAGATCACTTGCAAGTTGCAATAGCAGAAGATCTCCAGCCACCACCCAGAGGTTGGCAACCTTATAGTGGTTAGAGTGTCAGACTAGAATCTGGTAGCCTCTGGTATGAATCCCCTCTCTACCATGGCAGCTTGATGGGAGAACTTGGGCCAGTCACACACTCTCAGCATAGCCTACTTCACAGTGGTGTTGTAATAATACAATGGAGATGAGGGGATCGATGTAGAGCTAGATTTAGGTCCAGTACCCCGCTGGAGCCCAAGAAGTTTTTCAGGGTATGCACATTCAAGAGTCAAAGCTGCATGATGTAAGCCCCTCTGGGTGCCCACTGGGAAGAAACACATGGTACAGATGAAGTAAAATAAATAAAATAAAGGTTTGGGGAGTACTGGGTTTATATAAACAGGGCCTAGTTAGGTCATGACTAGGCTGGGCAGGGGATCCCCAGTCCAGCTTATTTTATCACTGGCTTGTATGGCCAGGCAGTTTGGAGAGGGGACAGTCTTGATATTGAACAGCATCAACAAAGCCCTTAGTTCCTTGAGTGACATATGGAGAGAAGGCGATGAGATAACATCTCTTGGCACATTGTTGATATCCAGGTTAGGATAAACAAATCTGGTGGTATCACTGGCCAACTGCATAGCTAGGGTGGAGTCAGTCACATTAAAAGATGGCAACCGCTGTAGGTTGCTTATTATCAACAACTCTTAGTAAAATTAGGAGTTAATTAATGGTGTAGTTCAGTCATACATAAACCCTACTGTAATCCATATGCTGGTGTTTCATGTCTTCAATATTTCAATGAAAACGATGCAGAGAGATAGGATGTATGACATACATTGAATATGACACTGGGTACCTTATTAGAAGGTAATTTTCTCATTGTTCGCAGGCAGCCAGGATGAGAGAGATTGTAACCTCCAACCAATGCAGCTTTTCAAATTCTTGGTTATGTTCAAAACTGCTTCCCACTCGCTACAGCTTCCAGTGGGTCATACCCCCTCCCTCCCCCATGTTTATTGATTCTCTTAGCTTAGAGCTTTTCTAGTGAGCCCTTTTCTCAATTTCAAAACATTACAAGCCTTGTCAAGTGCTCGAAAATCTGAAGCATCTGTCAGGTGCCTCTGAACGTTATGCAGATTACAAACACAGCAAAGCTTGAGGGAAGCAGAAGAGGGAAAGGCCCTGCCTATTACACTGATAATAGTGTCCAGGTTCCTGAATTTAATATGCTACTGTCATTTAGTTTAAAGACTCTTAATAAACCCATATAAAGAAATAATTCATGCCTAATATATTCATGGGGCAATTGAGTTTGTCCTTTCATACTCCATAAATATCCTCTAATGCTTTCCGATTGCAAAGTGATTACAGTGTACTATTTACACTGAGCTCTCCGGCAATAGCAAACGTACCAGCATTTTAGAAGGGAAGACAAAGAGCAGATGAGTTAAGGGAGAGCCTGTGGCTCCATGGCAGAGTGTATTATTTGCCTATTGCAAGTCACAGATTTAAACCCCAATATGTTAAAGGATACCAAATAGGTCTTTCTCTGCCTTAAACCCTGAACAATGCTGAGCAAGATGAATCAGTGGTCTGAGTCAAAAGAAGGTGTATTCAGTATGAGTTATAAATATATTGATGTGTCATCTTTGCTTCGTGCTTTCAGCTAGGGCATGCATTTGGATATCCCTGAGCTGAAATTATTTCTGATCTTGGGTGATCATTAGGGTTGTCATGTCCCTCTTTGCCACCGGTGGGAGGTTTTGGGGGCGAAGCCTGGGGAGGGCGATGTTTGGGAGAGACTTCAATGCCATAGAGTCCAATTGCCAAAGCAGCCATTTTCTCCAGGGGAACTGATCTCTATCGGCTGTAAAATCAGGAGATCTCCAGCTAGTACCTGGAGGTTGGCAACCTTACAGCGCATTCCTGAGAGGAATGCTGTGCCGGGCTTAGGAGGAAAACTAGCTGCGTTGCCTCCTAAGGCAACCAAAACTTCTACCCGGCGCAAAAAAACTGTGCAACCCTCATAGGGTTGCACGGGAGATACACCACCTAAGGTGGTGTATCTCAACAACCAAAAAAATGGTATTCCTGAGCTGAAACAGCTCATCTGGGTATGCCCCAGGGGTGCCAGAACGCCTCCCGGCTCGCCACTGTGGCCTGTACCGGCGGCCGGATGCTGGTGGGAGGCTCCGGCAGTGGCCGGGCCCAGCGTTGCTGCTGCGGTGGCCGGGGACTGGCGGCTGGGCCTGCACCCCGGTGCTGGCGCCACGCATGCCAGTGTGCGCCTTCCGTGAGCTGGCGGTGTGGGCCAGCCTCCTAAGGCCTTTGGCACGGCTGACAGCGCATCTCAGGAATGCGCTTTGTGTGATCTTGGCTATCTTGGGGATATCTGAAACACTCCCCAAATCTGGGGTGCAATGAAAATGTGTCTCTTTCAAGTTCAGTAGAACTTCCAGGGACCATGTCTACCACTTATTGGAATCAATGGGTGATTGATTGGGCCTCCGGAGCAGATCTACTACCCAGGAACTGTAAAGTCCCTAACCTAGTGAACCAGGTTGGTTTCCCCACTCCTCCTCATGTAGCCAGCTGGATGATCTTGGGCTAGTCACAGTTCTCTCTGAACTCTCTCAGCTCCACCTACCTCATAAAGTGTCTGTTTTGGGTAGAGGAAGGGATGGGCCGTAGCTCAGTGGTAGAGCATCTGCTTGGCATGCAGAAGGTCCCAGGTTCAATCCCCAGCATCTCCAGGTAAAGGGACTAGGCAAGTAGGTGATGTGAAAAACCTCTGCTTGAGACCATGGAGAGCCGCTGCCAGTCTGAGTAGACAATACTGATTCTGATGTGTTCATGTGGGATTGTAAGCCAGTTTAATTCTCCATATAAGGTAGAGAAAGTCAGCATATAAAAACCAACTCTTCTTTGTCTTAAAGGGGGTTTAAAGGGCAACGGCAGCATCAGTGCTGTGATCTAGCTGGGGTGTACTCTCTATTTCTCTCCCCTCTCCCTCCTCCCGCTACCTTGGGTGGGGGTGGGGTATGCATTTTGATTTCATTTTTAAGGGCATAATTTTCAGGTGCTGATATTCCCAAATGGATTTCCAGAACAGTATGGACACTACTTCCAAAATTTTGGAATAATCAAAATCATGCTTTTCCTGAAATTCTGAAATGAAATTAAAACAATATTTTGAAGTGCACACTCCTGCTTTCAAGCTTTCTGCCCATAAAACAGATCAGTAATTTACAGCAGTCCATTGACCTCTAAGGTCTTGAAAGGGTATAACCTAGCCCAGGGGTGCCCTACTACTGGCAACACATAACCACTGTAGGATAGAAAGAAACCCATGTCAGTTTATTTCCTCTCTCTCTTCCTCTCTCTCTCAGGAAAAAATATATATAAATATATAAATAATTATCACATGAGATGTATTGTGCTTTCCCAACAAGCGCTTTTAGACTGGTCAATAACAGAATCCTTTGGGATTCCGGTTTAAAAAAGAACTGCTTGGTTATTTCTGTGATGGAATTCTACTAGTAGGTTAACAAAAAGTTATTACAACTCTAGACCCGTTCTCTCCCTTCAACTGTTTTTAATTTGTGGAGTAGACCTGCTCACATTGTATAATGATTCTGATTATGTAGGTTGCATTTTCATTAAAAAAACAACAACACACAAATAAAATCCTAGCCCTAAAAAACAGGTTAAATTGACCTGGGGAAATGACATAATTTCTTTTCAATCTACTACAATTCCACATGCCTGCATGTTCTTCGACCTTAATGAAGTCAACTGGCCTTTATTATTTCCTGCCTTGTTTTGTAAATTGCAGTGTATGCTCTGATGGTGAAGTCATTTTTACCTTCAGCTGCACTAACTGGGAAAGTCAAATGAACATAACGTGTAGGGTGAACCTGTCAAAATTTGCCCCCTGATGTCCTTGTATGCTTTTCTGCCTCTGTATTGCTAAAGGGAAATACTTAATCAAGCGTAGGGTTGTGGGTTTTTTGTGGGGGCGGGTTGTGTTTGTGCTTCTAGTGTCACATTCAATGGAATCCCCATTTAAAAAAACAACAACCTGTGACTTAGGGGTCCTTTTAACCTCCAAACTGAATCAGTACATTTTTTTTGTTCTGATGAGCATTAAAAAAAAAAATTGCCAGCAGCTGAGAGGAACATCAGACACTGTTGATATTACTATCTACAAATGTTATCACTGTCAGCATTGTTTTTCATTTTGTTGAATGTCTATTGTATTTCTGTTTTATCATTGATTGTTTTCTCTTTTTGTTTTAAGTTTTGTATTACCATGGAACTTTCTGAACATAATATCTAAATATAACATAATGGAGCTCTGAGCAAATCTGTTTTGTGATGCAGAGAAGTAATCCATCTAGAAGTAAAACATCACTGTGTCTCCAACAGTCTAGCGCCGGAACACAAAACATCCATAAGCAATATTGTGTTTGATCCACAATGTAATACTCTTTAACTTTTGACGTCTGGTTTTGTATGGCGGGGGGGGGGGACTGTTGACTTTGGAGCTTACATGCATATTTGCACATACAGGCCTTGAGATAAAGCACTCAAAATGGCTAGCTGTGATAGAACCAATCACTGAATAATTTAATCTAAAGTGGTGTTTTCTTTCTTTGTGTGCCTATGTGCTTGTTTCCCTGGTAGTATCATGTGCATACCATATGGAACTACTGCTATAATGTGTACCCCCACTGCTTAATGATTGGAGAAGATAGTGCCTTGTTTGCATTTTGATGGTTGAAGGAGATAAGGAGATGTATTTTCACCCTGAATTCAGAAGACCATTTACTATGTTTAGGATTGTGCTGTAAATCTTTCATCATGGCAAGAGAAGAGGTGAGGATGACCAAACCTTAGCTTTAATGAAGGCACAACAAACCTAATTCTTACTCCTGATACTATTTTGATCCTTTGTGGTCTCTTGTTTGATATTATTTAGATCAACATTTTTATTTATGCTAATTCTTATCCATGTGGAATTGAATGGCATAGCCTGTGACACCACCAACGATGCCACCAATGATGACAGCGGCCTCCCTTGAAAATCCTGATTATTTAAGGCACTTGCAGGGGGAAAAAAACTAACTCTGCAACTGTGAAATTGCATGAGGGCA
The DNA here is from genome assembly GCF_029931775.1 of Euleptes europaea. NCBI lineage: Eukaryota > Metazoa > Chordata > Lepidosauria > Squamata > Sphaerodactylidae > Euleptes > Euleptes europaea. Next base: position 45,315,874 of record NC_079312.1, on the reverse strand, counting down.
GATGTGAGGAAGAACCCTGCCCAACCCATTCCAATGCTTGTGGATTATCTGCCAAGAAAATCAGGAGTAAATCGAGCATGTGGAAAAGCCCATGGTAAATCAAACCTTAGGAAACGGGTAGTGACATGAGAGTGAAAATGCCAGTTAAGGAGGATGCACAGAAGGAATCAAGATGACCACTAGAACAGGGGAGCTTGCCATGGCAATACATAAAATCTGGAGGAATAGGAATTTCATGTGGGCACAGAAAGAAGCACTCAACCAGAAACAGTTCAGCACATGAAGAAAGACATTTTGGCCAGCTGAATTGGGAGAATCAGAACAAGACTATCCATATTGCTGAAGACACTGACATCAGCTGCTGGTACGCTCCAGTATGAATTCTTTGACTTCCCATGCATGAAATGGAAGCCAAGGACAGGAGGGTTGTTTTATGGATCACTGCCTAAGTCATGATGTAAAGGAGAACAATTGTTGATTCGGGCAAATGTCCTACTGCTTTTTTTAAATAACTGTGTACAGTTTTTAGACTACCATTTCAAAAGGATTCTCTTTACTTCAAGGTGAAAAGGTAATCCATGTAAAAGCATTGTACTGTGGATTGGCAAACAGCAGGGAAAGGCGAGACTATTCAAACAGCGTTTTTAGGCCAGCAACCCGACATTAGCATTTTGCTTTATGTTACGTGAGAGTCATGAGCGCTTTTGAATGAAGCATGCAAATCTTATTAAAGAAACCAAAGACTGATGCTAACAAGGCTAGACGTGAGGCCAAGATTTAGTATGACCAATGCGCACAATGGCTGGCTCCGTGAACTTTGGCTCTATTGACTTGCAATCAGATCAATAGGACATGTTTTCTTTGCTGATTTCTAAGAACGCTCGGTTCATTTACTTCTGCTGCTTGAAAACCAGCCTTTCACAATGATTCCAACTATTACAGTTATGTTTTCTATACTGCCTCTAGTGCAATGGAACAGAATTTAGGCAATGTCTCATCATTGGTGCTGGTACTCTTGTTAAGTCCCGTTTATTTCTTTATCAAGTCATATTTACTCTTGTGCAGGCCATATCTCATCCCTCCAGTCCATCTCTCTGTTTTCAGTAGTGGCCAGCAAAGATACCAGCAGAGAATTAAAGGTCCCACAGGATGGTTTGTTAGCACATAAGAACATAAGAAAAGCCCTGCTGGATCAGACCAAGCCCCATCAAGTCCAGCAGTCTGCTCACACAGTGGCCAACCAAGTGCCTCTAGGAAGCCCCCAACAAGACGACTGCAGCAGCACCATCCTGCCTGTGTTCCACAGCACCCAAGATAATAGGCATGCTCCTCTGATCCTGGAGAGAATAGGTATGCATCATGACAAGTATCCATTTTAACTAGTAACCATGAATACCCCTTTCCTCCATGAACATGCCCACTCCCCTCTTAAAGCCTTCCAAGTTGGCAGCCATCACCACATTTTGGGGCAGGGAGTTCCACAATTTAACTATGCGTTGTGTGAAAAAATACTTCCTTTTATCTGTTTTGAATCTCTCACCCTCCAGCTTCAGCAGATGACCCCGTGTTCTAGTATTATGGGAGAGGGAGAAAAACTTCTCCCTGTCCACTCTCTCCAAACCATGCATAATTTTATAGACCTCTATCATGTCTCCCCTCTGCCGCCTTCTTTCCAAGTTAATCAGCCCTAGGCGTTTTAACCTGTCCTCATAGGGCAGTTGCTCTAGTCCCCTAATAATTTTGGTTGTTCTTTTCTGAACCTTCTCAAGCTCTGTAATATCCTTTTTTAGGTGTGGTGACCAGAACTGTACACAGTATTCCAAGAGTGGTCTCACCATAGATTTGTACAATGGCAGTATGATATCAGCAGTTTTATTCTCAATTCCTCGCCTAATTATGGCCAGCATGGAATTTGCCCTTTTTACAGCAGCCGCACACTGGGTTGACATCTTCATCGAGCTATCCACTACCACCCCAAGATCTTTTTCTTGATCTGTTGCTGCCAGCACAGATCCCATCAGTGTATATGTGAAGTTGGGATTTTTTGCCCCAACATGCATCACTTTACACTTGCTCACATTGAATCTCATTTGCCATTTTAATGCCCATTCTTCCAGTTTGTAGAGATCATTTTGGAGCTCTTCACAGTCCGAATTTGTTTTAACCACCCTAAATAATTTGGTATGATATGTTTGCTTTGCTGAAGTTAAGCAGGTATTGGCCCGATAAGTGCCTGGATGGGAATTTACTTGGATCTATGCATACCACCCTGAATTCTTTGATGAAGGGATGTATATCTGGCCATCTGTCTGCAATGCTGATTCTGTGAACTTAGGCAGATCATGAGAGGGAGGGCAGGAATAGTTGCGTCATTGCTTGGCTCTCGTGGCCCTTTCTTACATGCCCTGAGAAATGCTGATTGCCACTTTGAGGTCAGGAAGCGATTTCCCTCCAGGCCAGATTGGCCAGGTATCTTGGAGGATTTTTTTTTTTTGCCATCTTCTGGGCATGGAGTAGGGATCACTGGGTGTGTGTGTGTGGGGGAGGCAGTTGTGAATTTCCTGCATTGTGTAAGGGGTTGGACTAGATGACCTTGGTGGTCCCTTCCAACTCTATGATTCTATGTTTCTACATGAAAGAAATAAATGGCATGAGATGAAAGCCATGGCTGCTGTTCTTTTCACTCACCTACCCATGATGAGAGGTACACTGCCTCTAATCACAGATTTACCATTTGACTAGCCATAACAAGTATCTGTTAGAAATGAGACTGAAATATATTGAAGATATGTATAACAAGACCCTTACCACAGATTCAAAGTCCCAGCAATGCCTTTCAGTTCTGATTAAGCCCCATATCTTTCTTCTACTCCATTTATACACTATCAGTAGAAATAATCTTCTCCACCATGGAATGATAAGATTTCTCAGAACTTCATTCAGCTTATACATACTTAAGACCATTCATTAATGTGACCATCATCATCATAATCTTTTATTGTTACAATGGCAGTACCTAACCCAACAGGTGCTGAAAATATATCCCAGTCCCCACTTCGAGGATCAAAAACAAAAAGGAAACACAGGAATAAGCAACTGCAAATTAGCAACATGGAATCTCCATTAATAACTTACTGCATCCCATCTGCACTGATGTTGCTTGCGCAAGGATTCAAAGAGTTAGCCCCAAGACTTTTTCAGGGAACTGTAAATGGTTAAGTTCATTAACTAAGTCCCCGAGCCCTCAAAGATGCATGTTATCGAGATGGGCCAATTTGCTTATGTAAATTTTAATGTATTTCAAGCACTCTCTGGCCCTTTTTAATTAACAATTGTTTTAATGAGATATCATATTATCCACAATGAATCTTCCACACCAGCCACATTCCTTTCTTAGGTCCCCTCCCCCATCTTGATACACATTATACCAGAGGCAGATCTACTGTGAAGCTAATGAAGCTTAAGCTTCAGGGCCCCTAATCCCAGAGGGGCCCCCTGAAGCAACTTTTTTTAATGTGAATTTCTCAACAAAATCGATGGAGTTTTTTAGCAATAGAATCATAAGCCAATGGGTTGAAGTACTTAATACTGACTTTAGAATATGCTCTAATACCCATTTCATATGGCCTGAAAATGTCCCTGTAACTGATCAAATTTCAAAATTTTGTCAGGGGCTTGCAGCACTTGAACCCCCAGCTGTAAGGGCTAACTGAGCTCACCAGAATCTATTCATAGCCTACATTTTGGCAGCAGGATCCTCAAATCCTTTGTTGATGCACAGCTTAATAGTTCTATAGTTTTATTCCATCACTGTATGACCCATTTTCAAGGACTCCATCTCACCACTCTGTTCTCCACCATTTGGGCCTCAAGGTCCTTGCAAGGGCAGCAAGGCCCTTTGGACCTTGCTGGATATTGCCCTGTTGTTGCTGGTTACGAAGGGGCCCCCATAACAGTTCAAGCTTCAGGGCCCCAAAAATGTAGGTCCTTCACTGCATTCTACAATGGCACTTGTGCTTATAATGATTTTGACTATTCATTTTTTGAATGTTATTGTTTAGACATAGAACTATGTCCAGCTGGATTTTCAGTTCAGTCTTAATTCGTTTCTGTTTCTAGGACCACAAATACTGCTGTGCCAGCCCCTTTGCATAGGAGTACCTTTGCATAGGATTGCACAAAACTTGTTATTCATCAATAAGGTAAGGCTGGGCTTTTTTTTTTTTTTTTTTAACACAACTCAGTGTTTCTTCTGGGTAAGATGTAAAAAGCTTATGGATAACATGTGAAAACGTTTATACTTATCTTGCAAGCTACCAAAAATGGTGTTCCTATCACTTTCCTTGAATCTTCCAAAGACTGTTTGAGAACAGCCAGGGCCATTTAGCACTGGACAAAGCCAGCTAATTATGTCATCACCTTAGTGTTATCACCTTATTGTATCCCAAGGAAATATTTTGTATCCAAAAGACGGAAAAGATTGCGAAGAGTCTAAAGCCCAATAAGCCGTCAAAAATGGACATGTACTGGTGAGCCACCCCCGCAGAATGAGTGAATGCATACCCGGTAGCAGAAGGAGACAGCACAGCTCCTAAATCCCCTGCATCCCCTTGTCCTTTCAATCATCACCTCTGTTCAGGGGTAACTGCAGCATATGACTTGTATGGAAACCTCTGAACTATTGTGTGCGATTGAGAAAGGACCCCCTTTTAACTTTCTCACCAGAATACATCATAGAGGATTTGGCTGTGCAGTCTCATTTGCCACGAGAAGCACGCTGAGCCCAGTGACAAGTGACAGCAAAGAAGAAAATGCTGATTCTCCATGAGTCTCTAAAGGGATCTAACCATCACGAAGTGTCTAGCTCTGCTGACCTCTTTCAGCAGCCATGGTGCTATACAAAAAAAAAAGGGGGAATTGGCGGATGGTCCCGATTGTAGGCTGCCAGTAGACCTCTCAGTCACCTCAATCCTAGTGCAGCAGTCTAGTCACTGGCTCCCACAAAGCCTCGCTTTCTCTTCACAGCACATACAAGCAACAGCAATGTGCACTGTGCTTATCAAAACTACCCCAGATATACATTTTTGACCTGTGTCTGTTTGCTCTCTAACCGCACTAAATGAACTTTGATTTTATACATGACAGGACTCATGGGCAACTGTTATACTTTGAAGGGCTTTCATTTATGGTGTTTGCTGTACGTTCCCCTTTTCTGGAATTGTGCCTGTTTAGTGGACTAGTACTGTGTGTGGGTAGGTGTTTTAATTTCTAGTTTTTCTTATTCCATGAAAACTGATTATATTCAAGAAGTGCTCTTCCTGTCATCCAAACATTGATTATTTTTTAATTTTTCAGCGGCTCGGATATGAAATACTATTCTCTGGACCTTTTCCCCAATTAACATGGCCTGCTCACTATTTCCTGGGGGCAAAAGCCATTCCACGGAGGGCATGTAATTTGCTTCCTGCATTGAATTCCCCCCCCCTCTGATGATTCGTATTGCTGTGTTGCATATTCTCACTGATTTTATTTTAAGTCACCTATTTTTAACATTCTCACACAGTTGTCTGCAGACATACTTATTTCAGCATCAAAATAGGATTTCAGCTTTCAATTTAGTGAAAATAATATACAACCCTTTGATGGGATTTTGTTTCATTTCTCTTTTTTTGGCTGTTGAGGTTTCTTTACAATATATTATAGCTATCCTCTTATGAGTTTTATTCATCATGCATAATGAAATTTGGCATATTTATCAATTCCCTCTGCTTTTTAGTATTGGGGCTGCGTATCTATACAGCAATAGCATGCAACTAACACAAGAAGGAACTAGAAGACAAACAATGCACTTATGAACATGGATAACAAGAACCTCCATCAAGACAATTGCTGTCATTAATATTAATAATAATTAATAAAGAGAATGATTGTATCTAAAGAAATGTCATATGGAAATTGATTTTACATGGTATACTGAAGGCCTGATGGCTATGGAGACTGTTGAAGCAAGAAAAGGTCTTTTATCTCAAGGTTATCAATTCAAATGCAACCAGGGTCGATAGTGGTGAAAGCCAGCAAAAGGTAGATTTGCAATTATTTTGTGATCGTAGTTTGGGTTTGAAAGAACAGATGCTTGTATCAGCAGAAAATAGTCATTACATGAATGGTTCCTTTGTTACCTGCTTAAGCATGGATACAAAACTGCTAAGGTGTTATCTTTTAGTAGATCACTCTCAGCTGAGAACAAGACGATTTGAAGAGGGTTTACAAAGGCAAGTATGTGTAGCTGGTACTGTAATGAACTTCTCTCAAGACCTCACTGGTTTTGCTCTTGGAGCAGCTACAAACTAAGGAGATTCCATTGTTCATGAAAAGAGGTAACACAACCAGCCAACAGGATTGTTGTCATATGAGATGGTGAAAATCGCCAGCCTCACCAAACTTTACAGCATTAGAGTTTTGAAAACTAAGGTTTAATATATAGAACTGAAAGTTCAATCCTAATACAGCTAGTTTTCTAGACCTCAGGTAGCTATATACACAACTATACAAGAACATAAGAAAAGCCATGCTGTATCAGACCAAGGTCCATCAAATCCAGCAGTTTGTTCACACAGTGGCCAACCAGGTGCCTCTAGGAAGCCCCCAAACAAGATGACAGCAGCATCCTGCCCCTGTTCCACAGCACCTAATATAATGAGTATGCTCCTCTGATATTGTATATGTGCACAAGAACTCAGCTTTCCAATTTAGCGGATAGACTATATTGACTGACAGAATATTCTATGAAAGGAAACAAAAGAATGAAATGCGCCCTGGACAGTAAATTGTTTAAAAAATAGTAGATAAAAGGGCTCAAGATGGTCTGGAAGTCATGTTCTCTGACACTGATTACTTTCTTCCTTATCTTCGAAGTGCTAAGGGCACACATTCAAAAGCATTCTCTTTGTTATTATTACTTCATATAGTCAGAGTGAAGTAGGATTGCCAACCTCCAGGTACTAGCTGGAGATCTCCTGCTTTTACAACTCATCTCCAGCCAAAAGAGATCAATTCACCTGGAGAAAATGGCCACTTTGGCAATTGGATTCTATGGCATTGAAGTCCCTCCCCTCCCCAAACCCCACCCTCCTCAGGCTCCACCCCAAAAACCTCCCTCTGGTGGCGAAGAGGGACCTGGCAACCCTAGAGTGAAAACATATTTCAGCACAAAAATTGAAGGGAAAATATGGTGGGTTCCTGGTGAACTCTAACTCAAATTAGTCTGAACCCCCCTCCCCCATGCCTGGTTATATAGAAGAACTGAGTTTGCAACAACAACAAAAATCCAAATAAGCATGCAGGTGTAGGGGTGGAAAAGAAGGCATGAGGGGGGCCCTGGTGGTGGGCAAATGGGGGGCCCTGGGCATGGTTTGCCCAGGCCCCCTCCCCAAAAAAATCTGGAACCAGCCCTGCTAATATTGTACTACTTTAGTTCTGCAGTAGGACAATAAAAAAATCCTCTCTACTGCCTTCAGAAAATAAGTTTATCTGTACTCAATGTCTAAATCAGTTAAATTTCATACTAGGATTTAGAGTGCAAACTCTTTTGTTCCGATGCAAGTACCATTTGCGTTATACCTTTCTTGAGCTGAAGTTGAGCAATAGCTAAACAGAACTGGGAGAGCTAGTTGCCCCCCCCCCCCAGTAAAATCTGTGTGACAAGCAAAAAGGCAGTGTATGGAGCCGTTCTTGGTATGGAGATGGAGAGACAGAAAAAACTTTGCAGACTGAATTTCAGGCTGCCACACCATTGTTAAAAGCCCTAAGCTTTTGACAGGAAAATGTGCTAATGTTATTACAGTGTCTTGTGTCTCTTGGAGCATTGTTTAAAAAGTCACAGTGGAGGAGCCATAGAATTGGATATTCCAATATCTCTATGCATGTGCAGTGTCAAACTTGCAGGGACATAAATCAACCCATTTGTTGTCATCAATCCACTTGTTGTCACCCATTTGTCCAAGATGTAATGCTAATTTTATTTATTTATTTATTCTACACCTCGCCCTCCCCAGCCAAAGGCTGGGCTCAGAGCGGCTCACATAACACTCCAACATATATTAAAATAGCATAAAACTTTTTAAAACAATTAAAACAGCCCTATAAAATCCTAAATAGCATTAAAATATCCAATGGTGCCCCCCCACATTGTAACATAGAGCTATAGATCCCCGTAGATGGTAAACGGGGGAATCAGTAGTGGAGGGTTGGGGAGGCCAGCATTTATAGAAAAAGCATTTATAATCACTCAATGCCTTCTGTGAAATGCCTTGGATTGTTGCATTGCACTTATAGAAAATATAATCTCTGTCTGATGCAATTAATTATGGGGATATCTATAAATTGCCCTTCAGTTATGCTTTTGGGTGATGTCAATTTTGGGGGTTTTTTGGGGGAGGGGCAATGGTTTATATTTACTCCATACATTCATCTTCCGTATTTTTGGTTTTACAAAACCAATTGCTAGATGAATACTGGATAATCGTGCAATATCTAGAGGATGAGATTCCCTTTGCGAGGGTTCTCATGAAGACCCTGATGATATGCAAAACAAAAAACATAAAACTAGCAGTCACGTTAAAATACACCTTTCATTACTGTATAATCTTAAAGCAACTGGGTTTTTTTATTAGTACCCAAAAACAGAATAGATAGAACTTGCCTCTTTAGAATCCTGTGTGACTCTTTTGTTTTTCAACTGGGCCCAGTACTACCACAGGTGTGACCAGTGCCTAATCCATTGTACAGACAGGATCTGTGGGAGCAGGAGCACCAGTAAGACTAATGTTTTGTTTTGTTTTGCAGGTCCTGCCATGAATGGACAATTTTGAGCAGAGTTCGATTCAGAATTTGTGTTGCTAATGCATCGAATGCTTTCTGGGAGGCGCTGTGTCTCCCCGGGGAGCATTGTCCACCAAGATAAATTGTGAGAACCTCTGGGAAGCTATTGAAGGGGGTAGTGGGAGGTCTTGACACCATCTGTTCCCAGTCCCCATGGAGGACCAGCTACCAAGCTGAGTCTGAGCTGACCTTTGCTTGGGGCAGAAATAGGGCGCATATTTGTCTAGTCCCTGCTGAATTAGCGTAGCAATGAAAAAAAATAGTGATATTCACAGAGGTCATACCAAAAGCTCAGCTAAATACAGCCATATGTATAATTAACTGTATTTCCAACAGATTTTAAAAAATAAAATGTAAAGAAATGAATCCTTCATTTCACATGTCATTCATATACTCTCTGTTGTATACTTCTCATCTATGTAGTAACCACAGCATAATATTCACAAGACTATCTCTGCCTCACACATAAACACTGTTACTCTAGAGACAAGCCATGATTATTTTTAAGCAAGTTGAAAGTGATTTGAAAGAAAGGTTGCTTCTACTAGTGTATACTCACCCTACTTTAGCCTCTGGCGATGCCTGTTTGCAGGTATTTGCATTGCTTCAAAAAAGTGTTTGACTAAATGTGAGAGCAGGATGAAGAAGAAGAGTTGGTTTTTATATGCCAATTTTCTATACCTTTTAAGGAGACTCAAACCGGCTTACAATCACCTTTCCTTCCTTTCCCCACAAAAGGCCCCTTGTGAGGTAAGTGGGGCTGAGAGAGTTCGGAGAGAACTGTGACTAGCCCAAGGTCACCCAGCAGGCTGCTTGTGGAGGAGTGGGGAAACCAACCCGGTTCACCAGATTAGAGTCCACCACTCTTAACCGCTACACCACGCTGGCTCTCAGACACAGGGAATGTATTCATCCATGGAAATGGAAACTCCTCTCAAGCCACTTTTGACTGTCCTAAAAACTGCCCACCTCTACCCTTATAAGCTCTCCAGTGACAAGTGTTCATACACCCTGCTAACATGTCAACAGAGCTATTTGCTGGGATCCCCTTGAAAATTACGGCTGACAGCAGGATTTCCATGAGCAAATCATGTCTTTCTCTCCTCTCTTACCTGATGCATCCCAAAATGCTGCTGCTGGAAGATGGGAACCCTCAAGATCTGTAGGAGGGAAACCAGTGGTCTGCATAAAAAAAGCTGCAGAATCAGCAAAAAGCACCTCACTTCCATCAGAGGAAATGTTAATCAGGAACCAACCCATTTAGTCTCAGTGCCCTGTTTCTCACAGACATCCACAACCTGGGGATTAAATGTGTGGTTACAGGCCAGCCACCCTTCCCTAAAATCCACTTTCCCCTGTAACTAACATGGAAAGGTTTTCTGTAATGCTAAAACCCCCAGGGGGCTGCCATCTGTCAGAAGGCTCCTGGAGAGGTGGTAAATGGATAGCATACCCCAGAAATATTAACATGGATGCCCTGAAGTTTGACAGACCCAATATCGTACCCATAGCCAGCTAGCAAGATGATGTGGGAATGCTTTCCCCCACATCTTTTGATTGACCCATTGAAGATTCCCCAGTTTCCCATTGACAATTAAACCTATGGTCTGGTTATGTGTCAAGTTTCAAATAAAAGGAGATGCAGCCTTTTGGCTTTGTCCAGTCCTGTCTTGTCTTGTCTTGTTCAACCAGGTTTACTCCTGTGCTATTCTGATAAAGCCAGAGTACGAGTGAGGACAAGTATGAAAAGATAGAACCATCTTTATTGGTTTACAAATTCTGTCCATTATATCTATAAATTGACCCATTGTGTTGTTCAGGGGAACTGAGTACTGATTCGCCTAAGCCTGTCTCAACCATGTATTTTAATATTTCAATATTTTATTTATTTTTATTTACATTATTTATAGTCCACCTCTCTCGTGTGGACTCAAGGCAGATTACGCAGAGTGTATGTAAACCCTTTAGAGATCTGTATCTGGCAGAATGGTTCCTCAAGATGGATTTCTCCTCCCTAATTTGCAAGAATCTTATTGCTCTTCAATCTGGTAATTTTGATGTTGTTGAAATTCTGGTGTGGATTTAGGTGTAACGGTAAGGCTGAAGTACTTACACAATGAATGGATTGTGTTTCTCAAGTCACACTGTTATATCACCCTTATGAAATACCTACTAGGTATATCAAGGAGGAGGAGGAGAAGGAGAAGGAGAAGAAGGAGAAAGAGGAGGAGGAGGAGGAGGAGGAGGAGGAGGAGGAGGAGGAGGAGGAGGAGAACCTTATGAGGAAGGAGGTAGCTGAGATAATTCTGAGAGAACTGTGGTTGGCCCAAGGTCACCCAGCAGGCTTCATGTGGAGGAGTGGGGAATCAAACCCAGTTCTCCAGATTAGACACTGCCACTTTGAACAATTATACCATGCCCCAGTTAGAAGGAGAACCAATCAGTGACGATACACTCCACCCTTAAAACTTTTTCCATTACTCATGGTTGACTAGAAAGATGCTCCACCCATTTCAACTGTAGTCTGTCTTCTGGCCAACTGGAGAAAAATGAGGCCTCAGCAGTGGGCAGGAGAAGACAAAAAGGACATCATCAGTCCTTCAAGGATTAATGGGTGAGCGAACGTATTGCATCATACCTGGATATAAAACACAGCCAGCTCTACTCTGCTCATTCAGTTGTTCAAGGTGGGAACTGAGACATTTCTATAGAAGGTATGACACAATGTCTGTTTTTTCTACTGTTTTGTTATAGGTCATGCAAAAAATGACCTTTTGGGTTCTTTTTCAGTATATAAGATGTTTTTATTTCATACTAAGATATCATACTAGATACTACGTAAGGCTACCTTATAACATGCTCAGATAGTTCATTCATGTATTTTATTATGTTTTTTCAATGTTTAAAGGAATAATATAATTATTAATCTGTTATACATTTTAATTGCATTTGCGAAAGTATTTTGTAGCTTGTATTAGATCCTCTGATGAAGCACATTTCAAAATGCATAGGGATCTAGAAGAGCTAAATAAATTCTCAACCTTGCACCTTGCTCCTTTTTGCCTTCTGGCCAACTAGCAAGCACATATGTAGCTAAGCCCTGCTTTCTGATACCAATTTCAGAGTGCAGGCCTAGCTAAATTAGGTTCTGAACTAGGTTCTCGCTAGCAAGATTGCCTGGCCTTTCCTTGAACGTATGCGATATTTCCCTGGATGTAGATCAGCTTATGAAACTGGAAGATTCTCTTTTGTGTTCCAATGTGCAACAGAATAGGAAAGCTTAAACAGACACCAGGACTACAGGAAACATCTGTGCTCTCCTTTAGCAAGAGCTACCTTTGTAAATGCATTAGTTTGCACATTCCAGAGCTACCTGTGTAAAAGCATACAAAGGAGGCTTTTTGTGTTCTAGAGTTGAGTTCTGGCACGCACAAAAAGCAACCATGAGTCTGATTCTTTAACCTAGCTCTCTCAAAGCACTGGGAAAGTCAAAATAGGTTAAAAAAAAACAAAGAAATCACAAGGGCCTCATATGACCCTAGACTGCCTAAAGTAACAAATATAAAAACAATATTTTCTCTCATGCCCAGATCTTTGCTTGCCTCTGTAGAAACTGGTGCTTCTATATGTCTAGATGCAATGTAGATGGCTCCCTAACCTGGATGGCCCAGGCTAGCATGATCTCATCAGGTCTCAGAAGCCAAGCAGGGTCAGCCCTGGTTAGTACTTGGATGGGAGACCATCAAGGAATACCAGGGTCACTATGCCAAGGAAGGCAATAGCAAATCACCTCTGTTAGTCTCTTGCCTTGAAAACCCTACTGGGTTGCCATATGTTGGCTGCGACTTGATGGCATTTTACACACACACACACACACACACACACACACACACACACACACACACACACACACAATGTGGACGGCAAGTAAAAGCCTGTCTTCCCCACCCCAGAATCACAGACAGATTGTATATACAGGCATTATAACACCTGTACTCCTCCCCCTTCCCCAACAACAACTTTACCTAAATAACACACTCCTCCTTGATTTGCAAACTGCAAATATTAATTTATATCCAACAAGAACCCCTAAGCTTCCGACAGCACAATGCTAAGCGGCGGCACAGCCTCCTAAGCCCCTTGACTTCGATGAACTTAGAGGGAAGTAACTCCTCAGGCTTCAACCCCCAAAATCTCCAGGTATTTCCCAACACAGAGCTGGCAACCCTGGATGTAACTGGGTAGGATTGCACTGTGGATCTGCAGCAGTCACAGAAACATGCCAATTTAGGGGAACATAAAAATGCGCAGCCTCAGCAGTCAAGGGCGCCTGTCCTTGTGAGAAACTTCCCTCAAAGTTAAATTAACAGGAATGAAAGCCTATGTGTGAGGCCCGTCTTGAGAGATTCTCCCTTCATGCATTATTAATCAATTTATTGTTACAGTCATTATCATTTTTATGAAGTGTACTGAAGCTCTGCTTATCCAAGATCAGCTAATTTTTTAATGAGCCGTTCTGTCGCTCCTTCACCAAATAGGGTGGCTTTTCTGAAGCAGGCTTGCTGTCCTTACAACTCCAGCATGAAATATCTTGGGCATTCCAAAGCACACAAACTGACTCCACCGTGGCTGAAAACACTAATAGCAAATATTTGTTGGGGATGGGAGGAGAGAGAGAATCTTTCAAAAAAAGAGTGAGGACATCAGCTTCTCAATATGAGGAAAGAGTTCAGAATGCCCCTTTCAGCATCAATAGCAATTTATACCATTCCAGAAGAACTGTTCCCTGAAAAAAAGGAGTTTTTCAGACAAGGGCATGCATTTTACTATGTGCTCTGTGATTTTATAGCACATCTTTACATGAAGGAAAACCTTCATAAGAATGAATGGATGAAGGGTTCATGCTCTGGTCAGGCGGCTCATGGGTCACTTAAGAGGTCTGTGCTATTGGGAACTGTTTAAAGACTGCTGGGAATTTGCATGTAAAAGAGGAAGACCAGAGAAAGAAAGCAAAAGGAGACAGAACGGAGGAACAAAGCCATCACTGAACTGATCTCAGAGTGAATGAGCTGGACACAGAATCAATTGGGTTGTATGGAAAACAAGCTATGTATGTAACAGAGTATACAAGAAAAACTGTTTGGGGTGTTTTTTTTTGTAGGCACCTCATTAAAAATCCAGTTGAACACGCCTATTGTGATCCTCTCTCTGTCACTGCTTTCTCCCACCTTTGGAACCATTCATAGAATCATAGAGTTGGAAGGGACCACCAGGGTCATCTAGTCCAACCCCCTGCACAATGCAGGAAATCCACAACTACCTCCCCCACACACACCCCAGTAACCCCTTACTCCATGCCCAGAAGATGGCCAAAATGCCCTCTCTCTCATGATCTGCCTAAGGTCATACAATCAGCATCACTGACAGATGGCCATCTAGCCTCTGCTTAAAAACCTCCAGGGAAGGAGAGCCCACCACTTCCCAAGGAAGCCTGTTCCACTGATGAACTGCCCTAACTGTTAGAAAGTTCTTCCTAATGTTTAGATGACAACTCTTTTGATTTAATTTCAACCCATTGGTTCTGGTTCGACCTTCTATTAGGCCAACAGAAAACAACTCGGTATCTGGAGTCTGAGAAAACCATCCCGCATGCAAACAGATCTTTAAAAATAACAAACAAACCCAAGATAAAAGGAGTTTCAGACCATGAGTCCCTCCAGTTCAGCATCCTGTTTGCAACAGTGGCCGGCCCGAAGTCTTACCAAAACGTGTTCAGAAAGGTGGGAGCATTCAGGGAAAGCTACCATCAAATCCCAGAATAGGGTTGCTTGTACAATTAGTGAAAGAACTACCTGTCTTCAATGAAGCTCCCCCATCCTACCTTTCTGTGTCGTCTGTGCATGATTGATTGATTTGTAGGATGCAGTAGGATGCATCCTACAAACTGCCGGCAAAGTGGTTAGTGGAGGAAGATCTTTCTCGTCTTCCTTCTCCCACAACAGCCTGCTACAACTAGAGTTGACAACCTCCAGGTGGAACCAGGATATCTCTGGAGATTTCCCCTGGAGAAAGTGGCTACCATGGAGAGTGGACTCTTTGGCATTTTACCCTGCTGAGGTCCCTCCCCTCCCCTACGCTGCCTTCCCTAGGTTCCACCCCCAAAATCTCCAAGTATTTCCCAACCCAGAGCTGGCAATCCTAGCTATGACACCCCTCTAAACTGATGCTACAGGTTGGGGTAGAAATGCCACGCAGCTGAGGGGGCATTTAGAGTGAGGGTGGGTCACTGCCTCCCCCCCCCACTCATTGCAGCCTCCTGTACTGTATGACATTTTCTCCTGTATTATATGACATTTTCTCAAGAACGTTCTGCAAGCCTCACTATTGGATTTTTTTTGGGGGGGTCGATAGCAGGTTGCTGGAGAAGATTGCAAATGGGGAAAATTGAGGGCTACTGCAAATTTTGCCACAAATACATTGAACAGTTGAACTCACCATATAAGAATGTGTTGGGCCAATCACCCAGCATGTTCAGTTCATGCTGAACAGCTGCGAATGCCTGCCAAACAGGTTTGCGTCGCGTTTCTGCAAAACTGTGCATGCACAGAGACACTGCCCATGCAAACCAATCAGCATTCATTAGCATCACTAGGGACTACTTAGAGAGATACCAAAGGGTAGCATTCTATTACAACAACATTTATTTATGACTGGTTTATATGACTTGTGACTCATTTAATTGTCTATTTGAACAACTGCCTGCTGAGTTTCACAGCAAGGATGGGGGTGGGGGAGTAAAACCGGATTGGGCTGTACTGCCCAAGGAAGGAACACTTTGAAGCATCCTGCCAAACAGCCACAAATAAATAGTCAAAACTGATAATCAAAAATCAGCTTCCCTGTTTGCGACATGTGTGCAGAATGTCAACCGAATTGGCAGGTCTTGGAGCATCCTTGACACATGAACACATGAAGCTGCCTTATACTGAATCAGACCCTTGGTCCATCAAAGTCAGTATTGTCTACTCTGACTGGCAGTGGCTCTCCTGGGTCTCAGGCTCAGGTCTTTCACATCACCTCCTTGCCTGGTCCCTTTAACTGGAGATGCCAGGGATTGAACCTGGGACCTTCTGCATGCCAAGCAGATGCTCTACTACTGATCTCACCTGCACAGACTTTGTGTACTGTCTCAATTCACCAATACATTTCACTCTTGCAATATAAAGTTTGAGAATGCCTCAATGATCCAAACTTCTTGTGTAATGAATTCTGCAGTTTGTTAAGACTGGCAGAGTAAAGCTTTAGGCACATAAATCAGGATGACCAGTTTTGGCTTTAGTCCTTCACAGTTAGCAATGGTTGCCATGCGGGATAAAAGAGCACCCAATAAATGACATCTTAAAAGCAAGTTACAGCATAAATAATCAGCATGTGATTCAAGGATTTAGCAACATGGCTCTCGTCAAAAGGAATTCGACACGACACAGTGACGCCTCTTATTGAAAGGGTTTCATATTCCAACTTAGTTCCATATTTTGGATTTTCACTCTGCATTCATGAATGCAAGGAAATTATTCAATAGATTTTGTAACAATGACAAGAGCTTCTTGTAATTTGGGCTTCTCCTGTAAAATTGCCAGACACAGAAAGAGACACCATTATGGGGAACTGTGCAGAAAAGGCATTAATTGCAAATAAATAATTTTGTGCTTTCAGCCCTCAACTGTCATTAAATAACCGTTTTGGCAACGTCATCACCAGGACAAAGGCTTTGTGCTCAATGGCCTTTTAACATGAAATGAGGCGTTTTATGAAAAATCTGAAATCCACTGCTTCCTTGCCAAATCTTCTCAAATGCTGAGCATAATTCAAGTGTCCATCAGGGTTTTTTCCTACGTAATAACTATGACCACTGTGCTTTTTAAGCACAAATACTTTCTATAATGGATATTCTATTGAAGCACCCAAAGTAGAGCTGAAGTAGTAAAGCAGATTATACAATTCTCTTCATTTGAAAGAAGTTCGGCATAGTAAGCTATCCACTAGCATAATAAAGAGAGTGAGTCACATATGGTTCAACACTGATCCCTCCAAATTCAGCCATAATATTCTAATATTAAGCACTTAGGGTTGCCAGCTCCGGGATGAGAAATACCTGGAGATTTTGGGGGTGGACCTGAGGAGGGCGGGGTTAGGAGAGGGGAGGGACTTCAATGCCATAGAGTCCAATGGCCAAAGCGGCTATTTTCTCCAGGGGAACTGATCTCTATCGCGTAGAGATGAGTTGTAATAGCGGGAGATCTCCAGCTACCACCTGGAGGTTGGCAACCCTATGTGCACTGGATTCTAGTAGCATACGACACTACAATGAAAATAACCACTGAGCTTCTCTCACATTTTCAGACAGCAGATTTACACATTTTTCCTTCTGCATGGAGGGATCTTCCAAATAAGAGTGAAGTTTGTGTTAGATACAAGACAGTACGTCAGACTCAGCCCTGAATACTGCCATAGTCATACATTTTAAGATATTTTCATATGCCTTCATGTGCATTTGGGATTTCTATACTAGTTTTTGAAAAGAAAACATCAAGGCAGTAATCTTGCTTACCGTGTAAAGTCTCTCTGGTTTTTAGTGAGCCAAAGATGCTTTTAACTGGTTACAGAATTGCAGCCTTTGACAGTTTCTTTCCTATGTGCTTACATCAAACAGAAGATTTTCAGTACCATCCTAAGCAGAGTTCAATGGATTTCAAAGGGCATAACCTTGTTTAGGACTGTATTGTTAATTCATACTTGCTTCGTTCCGTTTGTAACTTCTAATCTGATTTATTTGCAATTGATCTCTGACTTATTAGAATAACCCACTTTATTTCATCCACAGTCCTGTTGTTTAACATTTGACAGTGCTTTAATATTTGGCAGTACCTTTGACTAAAGCTAGCCAGAACAAAAACATCTCTGGGTATTCTATGAGATCCAATACTACCCTGACATTTTGACTGATCAATCTACCTGGAAGAAAACCAGCCTGATCCTCATGTATAACCTGGTTCAATACAGTTTTCAATCTATTCACTAAGATAGCTACAAAAAGTTTGTAGTCGTTATTCAATAATGAGATTGGTCTGTAATTTTTGACATCCAATAAATCCGAGTCTGGTTTTGGTATTAATACTATATTTGCTTGTTTCCAGGTATGTGCGATGGATTTTTTTTCCTCTTTTTTGCATTTCAGACAGGCATGTTCTTTAAACTGTTGCTGATTCTGAAAGTACCTTTTTCATTTCAGACAAGCGGAGCTTCTAAAATGTCCGTCATTATAAAGAGAAAGGCCATACAGATTCTGACATGCTGTTTTTTGTGTTGTGGCAGTTTCGTCCCCATCAATTTGATCATAAAGATGCATTAAAATATTACATTAATATGAATCCCGTTTCATATTTCTTTTTCAAACCTTGGCACCCCATGGTTTAGATACAGACATGGATTTATCCTGTTTTTTGTAAAACTTTTTTGTAAAACTTATTAAAAATTGTAAAATTATTAATTATAAAAGCATCAAATAATGATGCCTAAAAAAGAATTTTTAAATAAATATATTTGAATCAGTTAAGTTAATAAGAATAATAACAAATAAAAAACAGTTTTCTTAATAGTACCATTTCCCCTTTAAGAAGACACGGACACAAACCTTAGCAGCTGTGCTTGGGGTGAGATATTTAGTGAGAGAGGCCCATTGCATAACCATACACAGAGAATTCCTGTCTTGAAAATCTCCTGACTTGTATCTAAGGCGGCTGTGAATTTACCTAGAGACCTTCAAGGTTTTAATCTTTTATCTGCTTTACTAAAGCAGTTTTAACATTGATAACTATATGTCTTGATATGTAAACTGTTTGTAAAATATTTTATACATGCAAAATTATGATTTCAGGCTGATGACGCCTCATTTGGTGAAACACAAAAGAATACCTGGGATTTGTCCTTTTATGCGGTCCTGAACAATATATCGTCTGTGGGTCCCACCAGGTGCTTGGTGTTACCCTTTTAAGGGATCTATTTTGGTTCTATTATCACGAGTGAAACTGAAGACATTTACTGTGCTTTTGAGGCTGCTTTGTCTGTACACGGCTTATCACCTTTATATTTACTGAATCCATAAGATATACCATTGAATTTATACAAGCGTGCTGTGGGACAACATTGTTCACTGTGTGTACATATTTGTAAATATTGTTTTGTTCAGCACCATTGTTTGTTTACGATTTGCATGTTGATAGATAGTTAGGTAGTCCTGTTATTCTTGTAAAAAAGCACTTTGTGTTTGCTATAAAATTTCAAATGTGCTGTTTATTTGATTATCTCTCAGTACAGCACCGGGTGATTATTATTTTGCTTTACCACCTGGAGGTTGGCAACCCTAGACAAAAACGTGTTCAAAACAGGGTCATGTCCATGTGTGAAATCCTCCCAAATGTACCATAGAATGGCCTATACATAAAAAAATGGCTGGGAAGTGCATCAGCTTGACTGTAATACAAGCAGTGAGAAGACCTTTCTATCCATGATAAATAATAAACAGGTAGATGGATAGATAATCTATGATCTATCATGTTTCTATCATCTGTTATCTATCTATCTATCTATCTATCTATCTATCTATCTATCTATCTATCTATCTATCTATCTATCTATCTATCTATCTATCTATCTTTATCTTGCCCTATCTCCAAAAAATTCAGGAAGGTGTATACTGGCCTGCCAAGAGGAAGGGACTTGGAGAATGAAATTCCATAAGCTCTTGTTATCTTGGGGGCCCATGAAGCCAGGCAAGTAATGAAAACAGCATTTATATTATGTTTGGGTGAGTCTAATTTGTGTGAAAGGGGTCCACACAGAATATTTGTCTGGGGAGGGTCAATGGTGGCTCTTAGTAGCCCTGGGTGTGTACATGATTCTTCCTTCCCTCAAAGGATATGTTTCCTAGTACACAATCAGTCCATAGTTCTGAAAGAGACATTCCCTTAGGGCCAAACTACACATTACATCTTCCATGTGATCACCATAGGGACTTGCAGCAGGGAATTCAATTCAGTGTCTGTGGAGGGAGGTGTTCTTGCCTTCTCCCTGTGCTGTTGCCTGAACCAGAACAGCCCAAGGGTTGTTATTTTCTCCTGGGGGGGGGGGGGCACATGTGCAAGCATTCGGTGCACATGCAGCCCCTTGACAGGGCAAATAACATCCCCTGGGACCATTTGGGCTCATATAGATTGCAAGAGGGGAAGGAAGAAGCAGCTCCACCTTGCATGTCATGATCTCAATTCCAATAGGGCCCTGTGGTGCTTCTAAATTGGGTTACCATGGGGAGCGTGCAGCTGTCATATATCTGCAAGTCCCTGTAGTAATGTGGTAGATGTAATGCACAGTTTGGAGCAAGGTCATCTATAGGGTTGTCAGGGTTTGGGGAGGGGAGGGACTTCAATGCCATAGAGTCCAATGGCCAAAGCAGCCATTTCAATCCAGGTGATCTGATCTCTATCGGTTGGAGGTCAGTTGAATTAGCAGATCTCCTGCTACTACCTGGCAGTTGGCAACCCTAGTCATCTCTAGTTATGCATTTTGTTAATGGATAATATCTATCACAAAACAAAGCACAGAGGTTAGTTTCTCTGTACGTTTGAATCTGTGGACCAACTGGATAATCTCAGATAGAAAAAAATATATACACACATGCACAGTCACATATATTCCACTTTAAAAAGATGAAGAAAGAAATGTTCCTACCAGTAAGTACAGCTCCTTTTTCTAACCGCGTCTTCAACGGATTTTCAAATCTGATTCATTTAGCACATGTCACAGACAAGCTGAAACATATAAGCAATAAATGAGACAATGACCATAGCCTCACAACATTACTATCAGTCTTTTTATGTGACTAGTAATGACTGTACCAGTAAATCATCTCTCTCTCTTTTTCAGTTCCTTTGCTTTCCCTGTTGATGGGTTTACCCCATCACTGTCCTGTCTGAGTAACAACTCTTTCAATGTGTTTTAGTCACTGAGATCATGGAAACTGCAGTTCTTGACTTCAGAATGCAAAGCAATATTGGCTCCTAGCCCATTTTAAAATGAAAAGAGGACAATAACGGGGTTATGGAGGCTGCCTTGTGCAGGCTGTCTCAAGCCTGCATGGTAGTCATTGCCAGCCATGGGCTGGAAAAGCACCCAACACCCCTTCCTAACACAGGGTGGGGTGAGCGGATCACTTTATAGGAATAAGCCAGCATTTTGAGTTTCCTCAAATTGGCTGAGGGTGGAACCTTTCCCCACTTGCTCTGCACTGCATGAATTAGAGGTGGTTGTTAAATAGGCCTTGTTTTAGTGAGATTCTGGCAGGATGCCTCTACAGGGAGAGAATCAATGGACACAAATCTGACATTAAAACCCTGCAACATTCATAAACTTGTGCCGGGACAATTAAACCTTCATGAACATACTGTTACGGATCTGAAAAATCAATGTTGTGCAAACAAACAAACAAAAATCAAATATTCTTGTAGGTTATCCAGGCTGTGTGACTATGGTCTTGGTATTTTCTTTCCTGACGTTTCGCCAGCAGCTGTGGCAGGCATCTTCAGAGGAATAGCACTGAAGGAGAGTGTCTCTCAGTGTCAAGTGTGTAGGAAGAGTAATATATAGTCAGAAAGGGGTTGGGTTTGAGCTGAATCATTGTCCTGCAAAAAGTATCAAAAAGTATCAGCTCAAACCCAACCCCTTTCTGACTATATATTACTCTATATATTAGTCTTCCTACACACTTGACACTGAGAGACACTGTCCTTCAGTGTTACTCCTCTGAAGATGCCTGCCACAGCTGCTGGTGAAACGTCAGGAAAGAAAATACCAAGACCATGGTCACACAGCCCGGATAACCTACAAGAACCAATGAACTCTGACCGTGAAAGCCTTCGACAAAAATCAAAGAGATTCTACAATGGAAAAGTGCTGAATTAAAAGTGATCAAGGAATTAAGCACCTTATGTCATCCTGGCTTTAAAAGAGATTTGGATTTTTTTAGTCTATTTTCTAATAGCTCAATAGGACCCACATTTTAGAAATTTAAATTGGCTCTTCTTAACCTATTCTGGCAAACTGTAATTCTTTACTGATGTCAGTTCGCGTTTTTAAAGCTTCAGACTGCTTCTTCCTCAATTTATTGTTGTCTTATGCTTTTTAATTACTCTTTTGTTTATCTGCATGGGAGAGGATGCAACCTCTGACCTCACTCATCATTCATCGTGTGCAACAACCTAATTAGTGTTGCCATCTTCCAGGTGGATCCACCAGGTGGTCCCTGGAGATCTCCTAGAATTAAACTAATCTCCAGATATCAGTTCCTCAGGAAAAAATGGCTGCTTTGGAGGGTGGACTCTACGGTGTTATATCCCGCCTTTCTCAGCCTCCACCCTCAAATCTCCAGGGATTTCCCAAACCAGAGTTTGCAAGCCAAAACCTAATTGGTTCTAGTCCCTCACACAAAGAATCACACCTGACGTATGACAAGATTCACACTAAGCCTTTCTTGGTCGCCATCTCCTCCCTCTCTTCCCTCCCCTTCAGTAATTTTCTGTATAAAAATGTGGAAAATGATTGCCTCTTCATAGCACCCGAAGAAGTGAGCTCTGATTCACGAAAGCTCATGCTGGAATAAATGCTGTTAGTCTTTCAGTGGCCAATGGACTTCTGTTTGAAATAGACTTCTAACATGGCTACCCCTCTGGAGTTGTCTATAGCTGGTAGACAATATTACATACTATAATTCTACAAATGAGGCTTACGGGGGAATCCCATCCTTTTCAGGCAATCCACTGGGCCACCCACTTACCAGCCTACCTGCCCACCAGTTGCCCACCAGCAGCTGCCCAGTTCACAAGACGAGAAAGGGTGGCTCCAGATTCCACTCCTCCCCCCCCCCCCCACCTGTAGCACTGCTGCCTCGGTCTACCTGGCTGATGCCGCAGTGGCTCTGGCTCTCCCTTCCTCCTCTCCTACCTGCACACATGCCCACATATCTGCTTGCCTGTCTACCTGCCACATGTGGTGGTAGCTCCACATGTCCCCTCTTCCAGCCCACCTGCCTGGCACATGTTAGTGGTGCCTCAAGCTTGCACTTTCTCTTGCCTGTTCACCTGGCTGGTGGCGGTGGCTCCAGCTTCTCCACTTGCCCCACAGAAACCCTGAAGGGGACACACTGCAGACAACACATACAACATTTTTTGCTTCTAGGGTATTTAACCCCCCTCTATTTTGGTTCCCCCCACCACGCACACATTTTTATGCCAACCTGGGTAGTTCCCCCAGGATTGCAGAAGAATACTTTTTTGCTGGTTGTATTATTGAAGGATTATCACATAACGTCAACACACAAAGTTTTTTTACATTGATTCTGACCAATGGTCCATCAGTATTATCTAGTCTGACAGGAAGTGACCCTCTGGGGTCTGAGGCAGAGGTCTTTCACATCATCAACTGCCAGATTCTTTTAACTGAAGATATGGGGGATTGAACCTGAGACCTTCTTTGTGTAAAGCAGATGCAGTACTACCGAGCTAATTTTTCAAATGATTTTTTTTTCTTTGTTGGCCACCTCTAGCAGATCTTTGGAGAGGTGGCCTATAAATGTTCCAAATAAATAAATTATTTTGTTAATACCTGCCCATCCTCTGGCCTCATTAGGAAAAATAAGTGAATATTCAGTCCCCAGTTGTACCATCATCTCACACATAAAAGAAAACCTCTGAGACTAATTATATATATTATAACTCATGTTCAATGGATGATTTTTTTCCCCCACCACACAAATCACTTCTTATATGGTAAGGTGCAAATTGCAACACTCCTGCCGGTGGGTGAGGAAAGTGATAAATTGGAAATACAGTTAGCTTAGTTTCTTTCTCATCACTCCTCAATAATCTTTTATCTGGTCTCTGGCTAGATAAAGTTGCTATTTCCCCAGGGAGTAGCTTCCTCCCTCAACCTTTGATATCTCCAAGCTGAACACATTGGTATGTCACACTGAAGGCTAATATCTTAAAAGGGTTTTTTTTGTCAATATCGAAGGGTCTGTTCGCACAGACCAGCTTTCTCTAAGGGTGTAATTTCTGCGGTTGCTGTAGTGCAATATGCCAAGCTTTATGCAAGCATTTCACCGACACTTATTATTGTACCTTCATTAACTGATATCTGATACAAGGTATTCCTTTAGTGTGATTTTTGTTCTTTCTATCCATTATTCTAGATTATGGAAAACCACGTTTGTACACTCCTGGTTCTTAAAAGAGCCAAATTCACCTTATTTCTGTTGTTTGAACAATGATCACATTACCAAGGGAAGAGAAACTGAGCAATATATAATCACATGAGAATCAGCCTTGGCAAGCTGTTATTCTCTTCTCCAAATGAAGAAAATTCCACTGCTATTGGGATGCTGATGAGAATCCCTCTGTGGATTCTCCCTGTGCAGGCCAAGGCCTGGTTTATCCAGGAGGGAGTTCATTCTTTCAAATTGTTTTGAGTCATTCTGACATCAGTCCCAGAGCAGAGGAAGGGCAAAAAGGACCTCCAACAAATATTTTTGCTCAGTATATACTCCTGCCTATCACAGGCATCTCTGGCTGACATCTACTTGAATTGCCTCATTCATCTGGCACCAGACAGTTACTATGTCCCTAGGATTGCCAGTGTCCAGGTGGTGGCTGGAGATCTCCCGCTATTACAACTGGTCTCCAGGTGACAGAGATCAGTTTCCCTAGAGAAAATGGCCGCTTTGGCAATTGGACTCTATGGCATTGAAGTCCCTCCCCCTCTTTAAACCCCACCCTCCTCAGCCTCCACCCCCAAAATCTCCAGGTATTTCCCAACCCAGAGCTGGCAATCCTAAATGTCCCTCCCCACAAAGCTAGCAAATGCTGGTCCCCTATCCAATTTTCAAGGAATCTGAGGGGGGCCCCAATTTGACCTCACTCATCTTTTCTTTTAACAAAAGAGGGGCCACTCACACCATCTTTTCTTTTAACAAAAGAGGATGCACTGTACCTTGTTTAATACGCACAATATGACTGTCCATGACTGCCCATTTAGAGTATGGATATAAAATCTATCCTAAATGTTCTGTTTCCACTGAAACATAAAGAAGAGGACAGGAAAAAATATGTATATGCCACCCTGTCTTCATTAAGATACCAGGAAACAAGTGATTTTGAATACCAATGAGAGCAACTTGAGATTTTCTGTGGCCTATTATTTTTCTTAACCAGTTTCTAAACAGTGAATGACACACACCTGACCTTAAATGCTACTATAGATGTATAGTCAAGCTCTGATTCGACCATGTCTTTCTGCTATGCATACATGAGTGTTTCAGGTTGCAAACCTGCTCCTCATATGCGTTGGAAAATGCTGATGTAAAATGTCCTGTAAAAAGTTGAACCACTTTGAAGGGGCATCATTGGAATTCTCCCAAGAACAGGAGGTTGCTTTCATAATAATATAACAGAAAGCAGTCACATTCACACACAAAAAGTACTATCCTTTTGAATTCAGCAATGATGCTCCCTGGCTATCTGAACCAGTCAGCTAGCAAGCACAAAAGACCGGCTGTTTTCCCTCTCGGAGGAAAATGCTGTGCTTTGCCAGCGAAGTCTACCTGCATAATGGAGTCAAGGGCACCCATTGACTGTTTCACAGAGGGCGAAAGCAGATGACGCTGGGAGATCCCTGCGATGCACTTGTTATTTTCCGCTGTGGGGGAGAGGAATCCCCCCCCTTGTTTCTATAGGCATCTATTGTTTTTGGAAGAAGCCGTATAGTCAATTCAGGGCTGAAGTGTTTTTGCAGCTGCACAGAACACCCCCCCCCCCAACACACACCAGCATCTACATTTAGTCTGTTACTGTAAAGGGCAGCTTTCCTGAAACAATGAATTCCTTGATAGCATCCACTGTCTTCATCACTTGGCTGAAATGTTGCCCTGCTGTTCTGTTGTCTGGAAGGAAGGGAAGAAACGGCTTACGTTTTGTATCTGTTGGTTACGCTACGCCTTGAAAGGTAATGCTTTCCAAGAATCCACAGTCAGTTGTCTCAGAAGCTTGCAATGATTAAACATTGAGAGGGAGATTTGCATTGGCTATTCTATGCAGCCAAAGTGTGAGATTGTGTTATTAATTGGAGTCTGGCTGTCTTTCCTTTAGCTCCCTGTTTTTGCAATCACACTTGTTTTTAAAACAGCCTCTTCCCATCTTCCGTTTTCCAAAGGGTCAAATGGTTCAGATCAGTCAGCAATTGGAGGTATGAAAGCTTTGTTAATTTTGGCCTATTCCCTAGGGTTGCCAACCTCCGGGTAGTAGCTGCATGCAAAACTTCAAAATAAAGGCACTGATTCAAAACTCTACACCTCTTCAAGACATCCATCGCTCCCATGTATCCATAGGTTATCACATTTGGCCCATCAACTTTCTGAACCAGGTATACATCTGTTCCCACAGATGTTGATTGGTGGAAAACCATTCCAGAAAAATAACACAAATGGAACTCTTCAGACATTACAAATACGCACATGTAGTGTACAAAGGCTCTGACAGTGATGGCCCAGGCTAACCTGATCTCGTCAAATCTCAGATGCTAAGCAGGGTCAGTCCTGGCTAGTATTTGATGGAGACTACCAAGGAAGTCCAGGGTTGCTTTGCAGAGGAAGGCAATGGCAAACCACCTCTGTTAGTCTTTTGCCTTGAAAACCCTACTGGGTCGCCATATGTCGGCTGCAACTTGACCGCACTTTCCCCACACACAGTCTACAAAGAGATTATGTGTGTGTGTGTGTGTGTGTAAAGTGCCGTCAAGTTGCAGCCGACTTATGGCGACCCCTTTTGGGGGGTTTTCGTGGGAAGAGACTAACAGAGGTGGTTTGCCAGTGCCTTCCTCTGCACAGCAACCCTGGTATTCCTTGGTGGTCTCCCATCCAAATACTAACCAGAGCTGACCCTGCTTAGCTTCTGAGATCTGACTAGATCAGGCTAACCTGGGCCATCCAGATCAGGGCACAAAGAGATTATACAGTCTGTTTAAAGGAAAAGTAATGTATGAAATCTCCTACATGGACTTTGCTATTGTATTTCTACCTGTTCATGCATCTATCCTTCTTAATCAGAAAGTTTTGGTTCTGGCAGAAATGGTAGCTGTATCTGGTGCACGGTGAAGGAAAGTATAAGATCACTATCTACTTGAGCAAAACTGTGATCTCACTTTTAAGAATTCAGTTTAGCAGTGCAAACAAAACATTTCTTCTGGTTTTTCTTAATTCCCCTAGGAGGTTGAGACTTCAGAAACTTGGTAAATTTTGCAAAGCCACCAATCGTTTGAAAAAGGTTAATGTCCTTGAAATATCAAACACTTGAGTGGGTTTTTTAAAATCCCCTATACAGAATACAAGCACAAAAGACAAGACATGATTAGGTCTCCAGCCTCACCAAATGAATGAGTGAATGAAATGAGTTGCTTAAAAGAAGCGTACAAAGGGCAAACAAGGTACCTTCAGAATCTGGCATCCCGCTTTTACATTATGAATGCAAATGATAATTACATAGCTGCCACACCAGTGACAAGATTTTCATACCTTTAAATATTATGAAGATTCAGTCTTTAATAATTACAGCTGGAATGTTTTGTCACTGCAAAAAATTAAAATTAAAATGAGCTTCTTATTTTTCATTGACGTATTGAGAGAAACCAGATTGCATTTGAAATACTGATTAGGTACAACCTTTACCTTTGAAAACTAATTTTTGAGTTAATGGCATAGACTTTTTCTTTCTTTCTTTTTTTCAAATAAAAGTGTATTTATTTGGTATCCCTTGCTTAATTTTAAATGCTCCTTCAAACATCTAGTGTTCAAACCTTTAGGATTATTGTGGCTGTTCTCTTTTCTTTTAATAAATTTTTATTGCAAATGTAAAATTCAATCAAAATTACATATCATTACAGATAAAAGTAATAATAATAACAAAAGCCAAAGGGGGGGGGAACTACACATATTAAAGCCAGCAAAAACATTACTTGACTTCCTGTCCACATTCTAGTACAGACTTTTTCATGTCGTACTCCCACCACAAGTTTTCTACACATTCAATTACTGATGTCTGTAGTTAAAAGGATCTTAAAAAGTAGGACAAGAAAAGCCTGTTTTCTTGGAGAAGTGTTGAGGTCTATGCCTAGAATATCAGTGCCAGAACTGGGTTCAAATCCCTTAGCAGCCATGAATCTCATTGAGTGACTTTGGGCAAGTCACTATCTCATAGCCTAACATACCTCATGATGACCTACCTCTAGATAACTATTCATTGAGTGGAACCTTTCCATGTCACTTTTCTTCCTGTAGGAGCCCAAAGCAGCTTGCAGGGAATTCCAATTAACCATTTCAACAAGTAGGGCAAACAAAGAAAACGCTAACATATCTGGTCAGCTTCTGGTCCACCAAGCTGTCAACCTCAAGCACAGGTTGGGAGCAATGACCTAAGAACTGAGGGCCAACAGCCCTTTGGCTCTTGCCCTGCGCCTCATGCCTCTGGCCCTGCTAAGGTTGTCAACCTGAAAGGGGTCTGGGGAGGGGAAGGACTTCAAGGACCTCTGGCCCTGCTAAGGTTGTCAACCTGCTATGGTTGTCAACCTGATAGTGGAGATCTCCCACTATCACAACTGATCTCCAGGGGACAGAGATCAGTTCACCTGGAGAAAATGGCTCTTTGGAAGGTGTACCCTATAGAATTATACCCCATTGAAGTCCCTCTCTTCCCCAAGCCCCACCCTCCCCAGGTTCCACCTCCCCAAATCTCCAGGTATTTCTCAATCCAGAGCTGGTAACCGTAGGCCCTGCCCAGTATCTGCAAGGAGGGAACTAGATGTTACTTCTTTGAACTTGCATAAGGTGCATTCAAGTGACACAGGGGGACGAGGGGCTCCTGCCTGCCCATCCCCCCAAAGCAGTTTCCTTGAGCAAAAACCAGATGGAGGGGAGTTCTTTTCCCAATTCTTCTCCTCCATGTGCACACTTAGAGCAGAAAAACCAGTGAAATAACTCCCTTCCCCTGTGGTTTTGCTGAAAATTGCTGGGGTGGGTGGGTCAGGGGCCCTTCCTCCCTTCACGGTACTGCTTTGAGCACTTTCAGGCTCTCCTTTTTCTTTTTTTAAGAACCAGGTCCCAGCAGCTGGTTTGTGGCTGCGGAGGACACTTGAATCCACTTGCATGCAAGTGCAAAGAAGCAATGTCTAGTTTCGCTCTCAGACCAGATGGAACTCAACTGTTGCTAGTTTGTTGCCAGCAAGCCAGTAGGATCCTCCTCACTTCCTTCCCTGCACCTCACTTCCTCCACTGATAAAACAGAAGGATACAGAAGCATATGCGCTGCACCACATGGATGAGCGGAAGGGCAGAACTAAAATGTGGGAGATAGGTTATCAGTCAGACAGTAGGAGATAGAGACCAAACAGTCTTGTTTTTAGATGGCAGTTGCTTATGTTTTGATAAAATTGTGAAACCGTTTTTGTTGGTGTGTGTGTTTTCGTGTTGTTTTTGCAGCAGACTTCTAGGGTTGGATCCAGATGAACATTTCTATGTGCAGGGACTTACACAAATGAAGCATGGTTTCCCCATAGGGTTGCCAATCTCCAGGTACTAGCTGGAGATCTCCTGCTATTACAACTCATCTCCAGCTGATAGAGATCAGTCACCTGGAGAAAATGGTCGCTTTGGCAATTGGACTCTATGGCATTGAAGTCCTTCCCCTCCCCAGACTCCACCCTCCTCAGGCTCCACCCCAAAAACCTCCTGCTGGTGGTAAAGAGGGACCCGGCAACCCTACTCCTCAGGCTTCACCTCCAAAATCTCCAGGAATTTCCCAACTTGTAGCTGGCAACCCTGTTTCCCCATTTACTCATTCCCACAGCAGCCCCAAATGCCTGGGAGAGACAGGACTCCCAGGAACAGGATTTTGGGAAGCATTTTGGGGTGCTGTGAGAGGGGAAAAGCAAGAAATTTGCCCTCCATGGGCAGAAGTGCTTGAGCCCACAAAAATGTTAGACTGAATCCAAGCCTTGGCCCTCATGCTTTTGAGAAATTTTAGCAACTCCTTGACATTAGTAGTTGTCAATGACCTAAAAGGCAGAAGAGTGATAAAAAGAACCACATTTCTATTTCTAACACCCACTGTTTCTAAGGCAACCAAAACCGTATCCTGATCTTAAAAGGAACGGTTTCCTCTTTACAGATCTCATGGTCCTGGGCCAATGCTATGCCTTCTCGGGATGCATACAACCTTTTGTCTCTTAGCCAAGCCAGCTGTCTACAAGATTCAACTGTTCAAAGGGTATCGGTAAAAATGTACAGGATGCTCAGAACTGTTTCCTGAAAATGAAATATACAAAGCAGAGAAGAAAACGATGGCTCATGCAAAGAAACAAATGATCCTGAGCAAACACTCAATGACCCTTTGTATAAATCCCTAATGCTGGTGCAAAGAATAAAATCTCTTTTTAAACTGCATATAAAATGTTACATATATCTTACTGTACATCAAATAATAATGTGTTGTAATACAAAGTGAATCTGATACTTTCCTTTATTCTATGCAGTGTCTGGCATGCATTTATGTACACGTAATAGATTATATTTGCATTTTTAAATACAGATATTTTTAAAACGAATGGTTGTTTTTTTTAAAAAAAAATATTTAAAGAGATGCAGATTTCCAAACACAATCTGGAAGTTTTAGTCTTCTCTAAAAACATCCAACCCTGATGGTAGTATATATTATCAGGGGATTTTTCTCTGTTCCATTTCCTAGAAAATATCTTTCTTTTGGGTGGGGGGCAAAAGTGTTATTTTGAAATAATCATGCTAGAAGAGCATGTGAAGAGCTCCAGAAGGATCTCTGCATACTGGAAGAATGGGCATTATAATGGCAAATGAGATTCAATGTGAGTAAGTGTAAAGTGATGCATATTGGGACAAAAAATCCCAACTTCACATATACACTGATGGGATCTGTGCTGGCAGCGACAGACCAAGAAAGGGATCTTGGGGTGGTAGTGGATAGCTCAATGAAGATGTCAACCCAGTGTGCGGCTGCTGTAAAAAAGGCAAATTCCATGCTGGCTATAATTAGATGAGGAATAGAAAATAAAACTGCTGATATCATACTGCCCTTGTACAAATCTATGGTGAGACCACACTTGGAATACTGTGTACAGTTCTGGTCACCACACCTAAAAAAGGATATTACAGAGCTTGAGAAGGTGCAGAAAAGAGCAACCAAAATGATTAAGGGACTAGAGCAACTGTCCTATGGGGAGCGGTTAAGACGCTTAGGGCTGTTTAGCTTGGAAAGAAGGCGGCTGAGGGGAGACATGATAGAGGTCTATAAAATTATGCATGGTTTGGAAAGAGTGGACAGGGAGACGTTTTTCTCCCTCTCCCATAATACTGGAGCACGGGGTCATCTGCTAAAGCTGGAGGGTGAGAGATTCAAAACAGATAAAAGGAAGTATTTTTTCACACAACACATAGTTAAATTGTGGAACTCCCTGCCCCAGGATGTGGTGATGGCTGCCAGCTTGGAGGGCTTTAAGAGGGGAGTGGACATATTCATGGAAGAGAGGGGTATTCATGGCTGTTAGAATGGATATTAGTCATGCTGCATACCTATTCTCTCTAGTATCAGAGGAGCGTGCCTATTATTTTGGGTGCAGTGGAACACAGGCAGGATGGTGCTGCTGCAGTTGTTTGTGGCTTCCTAGAGGCACCTCGTTGGCCCCTGTGTGAACAGACTGCTGGACTTGATGGGCCTTGGTCTGATCAAGCAGGGCCTTTCTTATGTTCTAGATTCAAACCCATGCTGTCAAGAGCAGGCCAAACATTCTTCTTGCTCATCTCTCAAGAGATCCCTACAGTTTCATGTGTTCCAAAGTCCTGTGCTTCCTTGTCTCACACTGGAAAGTCAACATCAGTGTAAGCCATCCACTATTGCATACAGGCACCCCAGATGCAGAAAATAAAATATAAACACGTTAGGTTGGATCTCATGGAAAGGATCCATATGTGCAAGAGGCAAGGCAATTTTCACCAGTCCCCACCTCCATGCGTGGCAGCTATTCAGCTCCCCACTCAAGGCTAGATGGCCATCTGTCAGCAATGCTGATTCTATTAACTTAGGCAGTTCATGAGAGGGAGGGCATCTTGGCCATCTTCTGGGCATGGAGTAGGAGTCACTGGGGGGGGTGTGGGAGGTAGTTGTGAATTTCCTGCATTGTGCAGGGGATTGGACTAGATGACCCTGGTGGTCCCTTCCAACTCTATGATTCTTCTATGATTCTACTCCTAGGAATCCCCTCTCTCCCTAGATCTGCATTGGGTGGCATTTCAGGCTGCAGCAGGAAGGGGAGGTGGGGGTCTGGCGACCATTTACAGAATTTAGATGGGATCCAACTAGGGTTGCCAGCTCTGTGTTGGGAAATACCGGGAGATTTGGGGGGGGGGGATCTTGGGAGGGTGGGTTTTGGAGAGGGGTGGTACCTCAGCAGGGTACAATGTCACAGAGTCCACTTTCCAAAGCAGCTATTTTCCCCAGGGGGACTGATTTCTGTCATTTTCGTTGTAATACCAGGAGATCTCCAAGCTCCACCTGGAGGCCGGCAACCCTGGATCCAACCCATTACTCATAGGGTTGCCAACTCCAGTTTGGGAAATACCTGGAGATTTTTGGGGTGGACCCTGGGGAAGGTGGGGCTTGGGAAGGGGAGGGAGCTCAGCATATTGCCATACAGTCCACTTCCCAAAGTAGCCATTTTCTCCAGGGAAACTGATCTCTGTTGTCTGGAGACCAGTTGTAATTCTGGGAGATCTCCAGCCACCACCTGGACGTTGGCAACCTTACTTGTATCTCTTCTTTAAGAAGGGTCTCTTCTTTAAGACATTCTTCCATAGTGGGCATTAACAAAAACAATTAGTTGTAGTTGTTGTTTTTTAAGCTAGCTGTTGTCCTGCTGGTGTAGCTGATTTGGGCTGAAAAGGAAGCGGGGGATCCCGACTGACGGGGATCCGGCGTTTGCGGAGCCGCGCCGGGTGTCAGGCCTCGGCTGGCCGTTCAGCCACGGGTGGGGGGGAGCGGGGGCCCGCCCCCCCGACTCCCGACGGCAGGCAAGGGGGGAGCAACTCTTACCGGCGGGCGGCCGGCTGCAGGTGGGGGGTCGGGTCTGAGCGGCCCTTGGGTCCTCGTGGTGGCTGGGGGGGGAACCGGAAGAAGGCAGCCGGATGGCCCGTCGCGGCGCGCCTATTTCCGGTCCCGCCTGTTTTCGTCGGGGCCAATCGAGGCCCGGCTCTCCGGCCTCTCCAACCCGGCCGGCTAACTGACCAGAGGTATTTAAGGGGAGGAGCGGCCCGTGGCCGGCCCTCTGCTTCCTGGCCTGCTTTGTCCCGCCTACCCTCCCCCTTTCTCTTAAGCTGTAGCAAGGCCTCAGTTTTACATTGTGTTTAATGGTCTGCAGGCATGTTGTGTAATGTTGTCCATTATGGTTCCAGGTATATTCGGGCTGTTCTTGTAGCGTCGCTTGTTCTGTTTGTTGAGTTTATGGTTGGTTATTGAGGGTTACTTTGCATTGTTTATCTGTCACAACTGTCGGGGGTTGGCGGTTTTGGGCATGGGGCCAGAATCCTGTTTGTGGAAAAGCCGGCCTGCGAGCCCCCTTTTCCTGGGCTGGGGACCCCAATAAGGGTTTTTTTGGGGGGAGGCCTTTGGATTCACTGCCCGGCGGGGGCATTCGGGGCGGCCTGCCTCCTCCCAAGTGGCAGGGTACCACACAGTGGCTGCCGCCCATGTGGAACCTGGATCTGCCATCTCAAGCTGTACCCAGCATGGGCTGGGCACAGGATACATCAGCTGGCATCAGGTCACCTGATGTCAGGATTCTGCCTCCATGCTTGCCAATGCCTAATGATGTATATTTTGATGTATGTATTAAAAGTTGTGGCCTGTTTTATTCCATACACGTGTTGCGTCATATTTCTGATTCCAGAATGGGTTGGAAGCAGTGTAGCCCCTCTCCCGTGGGTGGGGAAGCATCATTGGTCAGGTGGGGGCAGACGGGCCCTGGGACCCCTATTGGCCTGGATCCGCAATCTGGTTATCAGTCCAGGAGTAGCCCTGGAGCCTCTTATCCTTGTTAGCAATTGAGAAGAGTGTCACAGAGACATGGAGCACATCTCCAAGCCTGTTTCCTTGGTGTCCCTAATAATACCCTACTTCTCAAGGGCAAGGGTGAATTGTCCTGCCAATTTTTAATACACAAAATGTATGATACAGCTATTCAAAGTCTTGGGACCACTGTTTTATTAGCCCTAGTGTGAACAGTAGTAAGGAGAAAGAACTCTGCTGTTCTACCCCAGTGTCCAAGATTGGGATGAAAAGCAGCTTTAAGAAAAAAGGGTGGGATGGAACAGGAGCCTCGAGCGTTTTTTCTAGACATTCCTAATTCAAATCAGATACGAAAAGCACACTGCTCGAGGTGCAAACTGAACCTGTCACTCGCTGAAGGCTCATGTTAGATTAGCCATTCGGGGCTTTGATTCTATCCAGATCCAACCTGCTTTTTAATCTGTTTTTGCAGGGACTGATATTACTTCCCCGGAGCATGAAAGTCATCTATTTAACTTACGTAGATTAATGTGACAGATGACATGGCCCAAATTTTTGACATGCACACTTGCAAAAATAATTTGCAGTACAGAAACTTGTAATGGCACTGCTAACAAGCATACCTTAAATCTTCCACTTATTCTTGACGATGCCAGTGATAAAAATGAAAAGGACCTCCCTGTTAAAAATATTGGGATAAGCAGGAAGAATTAAAACACATGGCTTCATGTGTTCTTTTATCCCAGCCACTGTTTTGTGGTGCTAAGCAGCAATGCCGGCCTTACAGCATTTGGACTGAGAGAAAACGGAGTTCCAACCCTACCATCTAGGCCCCTCTTCACCATTGGCAGGAGGTTTTTGGGGTGGAGTCTGGGGAGGGACGGGTTTGGGGAAAAGAGGGACTTCAATGCCATACTGTTCAATTGCCAAAGTGGCCATTTTCTCCAGGTGAACTGATCTCTAGCGGCTGGAGATGAGTACTAATAGCAAGAGATCTTCTTCCAGTACCTGGAGGTTGGCAACCCTACTGCCATCCATTATACATACCCAAGGCTCATGGACTTTGATGGCACTTATTCAGCAGTAATTCTAGGGAGGGTTGTAACAGCCAGCCCTGAAAGGGCTTGAGTGAGTTTAATAACTGAATAGCAAGAAGCAGTTCCACAGCCTTTTTAATTTTATTTTTTTAATTTAAAATTGCAACTCCCAACCAAAAAGAAATAAAAAATAACAAAAAAGCACAACCGTGTTGGTGGGTCTACAGATAAGCATCAATAACAGGTTTCCAAATGCCTGAAAATATGTCCATGTGCAGTTGTTGTCTGTAAGGAATCCATTGGATTATTGGAGGAGGGCATTTATTTCTCCAGCATCGTCATACAAGTCTTTTAGCTACAGTAAGCTACAGTGGAGGGCCCATTTTCATTGACCCTCAGTCAGTTTCCAGGAGACAGGCAGACAGTTTTGTTTTGAGCCCATGTCTGGTCCCAACTAGGATTGCCAGGTCCCTCTTTGCCACCAGCGGGAGGTTTTTGGGGTGGAGCCTGAGGAGGGCAGGGTTTGGGGATGGGAGGGACTTCGATGCCATAGAGTCCAATTGCCAAAGCGGCCATTTTCTCCAGGTGAAGTGATCTCTGTCGGCTGGAGATCAGTTGTAACACCAGGAGATCTCCCACTAGTACCTGGAGGTTGGCAACTCTAGTCCCAACTCGACCCCACCATGGCTACCTGAGCTGAGGATGGCAAGGGGCTTGACTTACCCATGCTAGGAGGGCTGGGAGAGGGCAGTTGCCAGGTCCCAGGAGTGGGGAATCAAACCCGGTTCTCCAGATTAGAGGCCACTTTTAACCACTACACCATGCTGGCTCACAGTAATCATGTTTCTGTGGTATGGTTGCCAGTCTTCAGGTGGTGGCTGGAGATCTGGCATTACAACAGGTCTCCAGGCTACAGAGATCAGTTCCCCTGGAGACAACAGCTGCTTTGGAAGTTGGACTCTATGGCATTATACCTCACTGAGGTCACTCCCTCTAGGGTTGCCAGTTTCGGGTTGGGAAATCCCGGGAGATTTTTGGGGCAGAGATTGGGGGAGGGGAGGGACTTCAATGCCATAGAGTCAATTGCCAAAGCGGCCATTTTCTCCAGGTGAAGTGATCTCTATCGGCTGGAGATCAGTTGTAACAGCAGGAGATCTCCAACTAGTACCTGGAGGTTGGCAACTCTAGTTCCAACTCGACCCCACCATGGTTACCTGAGCTGAGGATGGGGAGGGGCTTGACTCACCCATGCAAGGAGGGCTGGGAGAGGGCAGTTGCCAGGTCCCAGGACAGATCACTCTGGCACAGCCAAGAACAAGGCTGGGAGCCAGGCAGCGGTAGGGAGGGGACTGATCAGAAGGCAAGGCTGAGCCCGGAGTTGGGGAAGGCCAGGATGGGAGAGGCTGAGAGGCAGCCCTGAACAGCAAGGGGAAGGCACAGGGCAGGGAGACAGGCAGCTGAGCTGGGGGAAGAGGCAAAAATAGGGTTGCCCGCTCTGGGTTAGGAAATACCTGGAGATTTTTGGGGTGGAGCCTGAGGAGGGCAGGGTTTGGGGAGGGGATGGACCTGAATGCCAAGAAACCTCTTGAATTAAAACAGCAACCACCTTTTTATATTTCAAGGGGGAATTAACACAGCGATAATCTTTTTTAAAAAATCATATACACTGCCATTTCTTTTTTCTTATCTGCAGCTGCTATTTATTTTCCCAGGGGAGAACATCTTTCTCTTTCCTAGAGCGAGCCACCGAATGATACTTAGCATATTAACAGCACTATAGAGCTGATCGATACCGCGAAACTATTGAAAGGAGCATTTTAATGCATTTTAATTTTATCGCAAAGTACCCATACAATTAGCCTCTCATGACTTTGAGTTCTACTCAGAGCAATATATAATTGTGTACCAGGAACCATAAATTATGCTGCATGAGGATAATACATTGCAGTGAGTGTCAAGATTTATAGTTTTTAGAAAACAGGGACTGTCAGGAATTGCCACAGTCAATATTTACCTCTCGGGTCAATAAATCCTGACAGTCAATTAAAGTCAGTACTCCTGATTGACAGTAAGGCTGCCTGGACTTACCTAAGGGTGGAATTTGGTGAAATGATTATCTGTTTATATTGACTGAAATTATTTTGAATGTAGAGGCCCTCTAGCATAGAGCACACCTCCGCTCGACTTTATTAGCATAGCAGTCCATAGGTCAATTTAACAGTTAGTACTAAATTGCTACCAGTTGGTGGACATTCAGCACATAAATGGTATGAAAAGTGAAGAGTACAAATTTCCCTTTGAAGGTTAGCACTTTTACATCAGCTGCAAAACAGGGACAGGGACTTACAGGGTTCTTTTGCACTCATTTGTATAATTGGTTTTTAGACACACAAATTAAGGTTATTACTAACCTTTTAATAACTAAACTATTCATTGTCATGACATCTAATGATGGTCACAAATATACATGTAGATGCTCTGAAAAGTAGTTAAATCAATATTAGTCAACAGTAAAAGCTAAATTCAAGGGCAAATGACATTGCATACCCCTAGACTAGAATGATTATAATGTAAGAAAGTCAGTGTTGTGTAATGGCTAGTGTGTTGGACTAGGACCTCGGAGATCCTGGTTTGAATTCCCACTCTGCCATGGAAGCTTGCTGGGTGACTTGGGCCAGTCATATATTCTTGGTCTAACCTACCTTACAGGGTGGTCATAAGGTTAAAATGGAAGAACAATTTAAGCCTCCTTGGGGAGAAAGAAGGGATATTGGCCAATCAAACAATAAATAAATTATGTGCCTCTAAAGTATGTCCACCTGCTTATCTGCTTCTTCCTCGTTCGAACGACCAGATATCAGCCATTCTCTCTCCCTTTCTCTCTGTGTTATGGTTCCCTGCTCTTACATGGTATTCAGGATTGCTGCCCTTCTAGCTTGTGTTTATATTGCCTAATCTGCAGTCAGGGCTAGGCCGGGGACCAGATTCACTGCTCCCTGCCTTCAAGTAAGCAATTTAAAGCAGGTATGAATGATAGGATGGGAATACACAATGTTGTTAGGACAGTTTAGGCAAAGCATCCATCCTTAAGCTATAACAGTTTGAAGAATCAAATTGGGAAGTTATATCTTGGAAGGAATCAGAACTCTTGGCCCGTGTTTGTGCCACACAGCATCCCATCCGATTGATTTTTCTGTGTACAGCAATTCCTCCAATCATGTTCCTGGCTTGAAGGTTAAGGAGAGCTCTCCCAATGTATAACTGGAGATTATTCTTGCCTGACATAAACAAGAGGTAAAATGTTTAGCCTTTTAAGTTGGTTCCATTTCACTGTGAAGTGTTTGGAGAGCTCCGTTTCAAGTTATGCCTCATGCTCGTTTTTAGATGGCATGGCTTTTTTTTATTGCTTGGCCTGTCCTGTCAGAGTGCTTACACTTGCTGAAGTCCATGAAGGGTGTTCTTCAGAAGTCTGGAAGGCTGAAGGCACTAAAGGTAGTCATTCAGAACCAGCAGCTACTACCGGTATTAGAAATGGGATGACATCCTCGATGAGCCACCGGTAGTTCATCAATGATAGATGTCTGCACAGACGAGATGAGCAAAGCACAAAGTTGCCCACGGTCTGTGACCCGTTCACCACAGGCAATATATCCGCCCAGAATACTCGATTCTTTACCGTTCTGTTAGCTCAATGATCAGATCGCTCAAGTCACTTTTGGAAAGATTTTTTGACATCTGTCAGGGTGATCGTTCTCCCTCCTTTCATGGTCCACTTTGTTGGAAAATGTGCCCTTCTGGACAGTGTCACTTGCCTGCACATTTAGAGGGGGGGACTGACCAGAGAGTCAGATAGATAGACAGGACACGGGAGGTCATCTCTAGTTGCACCTCACCCTCATTTCCTGTCCCTCTTGATGTTTAGAGATATATTGTCAGGGAAACTTCCCCTCTCTCTCTCTTCCCCTTTGCCCTTCATCCAAGCAAGACCTAGAGCTGGGCGATCTGTGCGTCCAGGCCTTCCCACCCCAAGATGGAGTGGAAGGCAAATACCTTTTTATACCTAGAGAATTAGTAAGGTAGATTAGGATGGGGGACCCTTGTTTGTCCTTTCCTATCCAAAGTGTATTTCTACAATAAATGTACTTTAGTTTGATTAGAGCTAACGACTGATGCTCCTTTTATTTTCACACACGCACGCATGAGCAAACTTCTGCTGTTAGCTAAGCTTAATGCACTCTGCTAAATACTGGAAATATCACCACGATAGATATTTCCAACACACTTGACCTATGAAGAACAACTTGACAGCTTGATTTGACATGACACTGAGGTGCTGAAGTTTTAGTTCATTTTATGAATAGCAGGCACCTGACAAGAGGTAAAAGCATATGGTTTTCTGTAGGTATGAATAATGATAGTCCTATAATAAGATCAGAACAATCTATAAGAATAGTGAGGGGCTGTGGCTTAGATGCAGAACATCTGCCTTGCATATGGAAGGAAGGTCCCGGGTTCATTTACCAGCATCTCCAGTTGAAAGGATCCAGTAGTCAGTGATGGACCCAATCCATAAATCCAAACAGCAGGGCAGTGATCAATTGAAACAGCTCCATATGGCAAGACATTTGTTGGAAGAAGCTCCTTGTGGGGATTTGTCCATTTTCACCACAGTGTGTGTGTGTGCCGTCAAGTCACAGATGACCTCGTAAGATTTTCAAGGCATTTAGAGGTGGTTTGTCATTGCCTGCCTCTGTGTGGGCTGCGAGAGTTTGGAGAGAACTGTGTCTGGCCCAAGGTCATCCAGTAGGCTTCATGTAGAGGAATGGGGAATCAAAACTGGTTCTCCACATTATAGGTAAAGGTCTCCTGTGCAAGCACCGGGTCATTCCTGACCCATGGGGTGATGTCACATCCCAACGTTTACTAGGCAGACTTTGTTTGCGGGGTGGTTTGCCAGTGCCTTCCCAGTCATCTTCCCTTTACCCCCAGCAAGCTGGGTACTCATTTTACCGACCTCGGAAGGATGGGAGGCTGAGTCAACTTTGAGCCGGATACCTGAAACCAACTTCCGTCAGGATCGAACTCAGGTAGTGAGCAGAGCTTGGAATGCAGTACTGCAGCTTACCACTCTGCGCCATGGGGCTCCTACATTACCGACTGTGAAAAGATAGTGCTCAAAGTGCACATATGAATTGAACTGGATTTTAACGTGCCTTACCCTGACTCCATCTATCTCAGTACTGCCTCCGACCAGAAGCCACTGTCCAAGAATGTCAAGCAGAAAGAGATCTTTTCAAATGCCTACTACCTTCATTGCTTTACCTGGCGATGAATGTGTTTGAACCTGAGTCTTCTGCTCTTGAACCATGTGCTCTACCATTAACACCACA
The DNA here is from genome assembly GCF_029931775.1 of Euleptes europaea. Taxonomy (NCBI): domain Eukaryota; kingdom Metazoa; phylum Chordata; class Lepidosauria; order Squamata; family Sphaerodactylidae; genus Euleptes; species Euleptes europaea. The sequence continues at coordinate 45,275,326 of NC_079312.1, read as the reverse complement.
GATATAAAAGTAGCTCTCATGGCACAGGATGCCCAACCATGTTGTCAATATAGCATGAATATTTCTGCAATAAAAAGCAGACCGCAAACCCAATGGATCACATCATTAGCGCATAACTGAATATGCACGGGAAAGTTTAGTGGCAAAAAAGAAATATGTGGTTCACATGAATATTTAACATCTGATATTTTTTTAAAGAAAAGTCTCATTAAGCTCCCACACTTGAAAAATGTTTTCCTGGAATAAACGGTAAAAGGTTTAATCAAATATGATTTCAGCGATGGATTAAGAAGTTATGCTTTCACCTATCAGCTTGACTTGACATGAAGTAATATAGCAGAATGGATAAAAATCAATTACTCAAGAGATATTTATGGCTACTGAATAATGCATCTATTATTATTCATTCCCGTTCCCACGCAGTCACAGAGAAAATACAGTCAGAAAGAAGCTGCCATTAAAATACATTTACTCCATGAGAAGCCTCAAAATAATGGAAGGAGAAGGGTTGGATTATTGAGAAGGGAAAAGTGCTTCTAAATATTGTGTCATAAAAAAAACAATGGTCCCCACCCCACCCCTTGAAATACTGTTTAAATGAAGAGACCGTTTTGGTTATTAATCACAAGGATCTGTTTTCCTCTGATTTGTCCCTTACTGCAAGCTGTTCAAGCTCAATTTCAGTACAGGTTTACTGAGCTATAAAAATTGCCTACCTGTCAAAAAAAAAAAAAAAAAAAGGTGCAGCCAACAAATTTCTCCCTAATTAAACCCTGAAAGATGCCAACTTGTTTTTAATGAATCAGATAGAGGCATCAAGAGAGTGGGGGGATTGGTAATGAAATACACACAAAAGCTCCCTTCTCCCTCTGCATTCTTGTCGCTAATTGTGGTCTCAGACAGATTCGCTCTTTACAACGGCGAGGCTTGAAGAGAGCTGAAACAAAAAGCGTTGCTCCCCATCTTCACCGGCTGCAAAGAGGGATCTTCCCTTTCGATGATTCTTTGGAAGACCCTGAAAACAAGCTAGAAGTGTTGGCTGAATGTATGGCCGGCACAGTTCCCCACCACCGCCTCTTTTTTGTAATTCGTTGGTTATAAGAAGGGATGCTGCAGCGAGTGCACAAAGCATTGCCCTCGCTCAGATTTGCCTTTGTGACGAGGCCTTATGTCCAATCAAATCAGGTTACCTGATGATGTCCCAAAACCAAGTAAGAAGGACTGAAAGCATTGCCCTCCTCACTGACTTCCTGTACTAAAATCTCAGCATTTTGAAGAATTACAGCCCATTCCAGAGGGGGAGGGCTGAGCTGGTGGCTGGAGGCAGCGCAGCCGGGCCGCCTCCAAAGGAGGATACAGCCCCTCCCCACGGAAGCTGGCACTTTGCCCTTATCTGCGAGCCCTGTGGAACCACTCCATAGGGTTCCACGGGGCTACACCACCTAAAAAGGTGTTATAACACCAGGTAAGGACAAGGGGGGAGTTCCTGGACTGAAGGGGGTTAGGAAGCCACCTAAAGATGGCTCCGCCCCCGGAATGCCCCGGGATCGCCCCCTGGGAGGTGCGCCATCAGGACACCAGCGGGAGGCCGAGCCGGCATCCCAGGGTCGTGCTGCTGTGGCAGCGCAAGAAGACTTCTGTGAGAGGCCCAATGCTGGCACCCGTGCCGCTCTTGCTGGCGCAAGTGGCACAGGCACCGCCGCAAGTGGCATGGGCACCAGGGCAGCCACTTGTGCACCTCCTAACAGCTTTCAGCCCTGAAAGTCAGGAATGGGCTGTTAGGGTGGCATTCAGAACTCATCCTACTCTGATCATGGCACTGAACCTGTTATAGGAAAATTTCCATCTATGGTTTTCCGTGGCACTTCCTTTTAACTACACTCCTCAGATTTTGTATTTCTGTATGTTTGGTTATTTCTGCATTATTGAATTTGTTTTGCTCATGACCTGTTGGTCTGCAAGCATAAAAAACAGAAATAAAAAAGGAGGAGGAAGAACCTGTGATAGGAAACTTGGGAATGAGCTCAGAAATAATATAAGTTATTTTCCATTTTTTTAATAAAAAAAAATTAATTTTAACCATCTTCATTTTGAGGGTCAGAAATTCCCACCACTGGCTTTGAAATATAACAGATATGAATAAAAATGTATGTATATACTACTGTTAATAAATTTGCTAGGCATGACCCAGGGCCAAATTCTCATCTGGTGTAAATACACACATCTCCTTTGACAGGTTCTGCAGGTCATTTTAATGATATTGGGCATCTCAAAGCTTGCGGTCAGAATATTATTCTATAACAGTATTTTTCTCTTTCAGTTCTGATGCTTTCATTTGATGACAACCTGTCATTTCACACAATGCATGGAACAAATCCAAGTTTGCTACTGAATGTGTACTTGGAAGGAAGCAGCAGCTAACCTGAGCTCATTCATAACTGAACCTGTATGATAATTAGGGTAAGATTTTAAATTTTTATTTGTAAATTAGGATTCCTTCCAAATTCCTCCCTGACAGGAATTCTTTCTAGAATTGTATGAAAGTACATTTACATTCTTTTTGACATTTTGACATTGATATGTCCCAGGTTTTAGGAGGAGGATGTGGATATATTGCCCTTTTAAATTCACCGGATAACATCATCATTACAGAAGTTTGAGGGACATGGGTTGTAAACAATATTGAAGATGAAATATATATTGAAATATGCATTGTGTTTGCAGACATTCAGAGTGGGTCATCAGAAGGATATGAAACAGTCAATGGAAAAGGGGACCCATCTAAAAAAAAAAAAATATGGAACAGAAGGATGGATATTCTTCCAAACCAAAGTTATAAACTGAAAATAAAACTAACACTAGATTTTGAAATGGAAAGTCAGAAACAAATTTCCAAGTTTCAGAAATGAAACGTCGATCATTAGACGAGCAAAACGTCCATAAGGAAGTTCAATTTAACTTGTAATGAGCCAGAAATCCTTCCCTCTTTTGGGTTCCCCTTTTTCCCTTTCCCAGACTTACCTGCTGGTGAAACATGCACAGAGTTTCTACGAGGGAGGTCGAGTTGTCAGTACTGGACTTGAAATCTGGTGTTTCCCTGGGCTCTATTCTCATACCAGTGCTCTTCAATATTTATAGTATGCTGCTCTATGAGGCTGTTTGTACTTTTAGAGTTGGGAGTATGGTGAAGACACCCAGATATACCTGCAGTTCGTTAAGCCCTGAAAAGTCTCCATCTTCAGCCAGTATCTGAATGCTTTTCAGTATTTTGGGTTTTTCTTTACCAGCATTTTAAAAAGGTAGCAATAAAGGGAGATGAATAAGCGGGTCCCGAATAATGGCGAATTTTTCAGCATTATTTGGACCCCTTTGGCCCCACCTCCATTACCCCCCTTGGTGGGTTTTCCATATTTTTCGGGGGGGGGGGGGGAGAAACGGTTTGATAAACCCAAACCCGAAAAACACAGGGGGGAAAAACATCTGCACAACCCTAGTTCTCATATCAGCTCCAATATTAAGACGGCTGCATTGGATAGCATTTATGCTTCTAGCCTCAATCCAATGTGCCTTACTATTAAAGCCTTTCATAGCCTGGGATCCATATGCATAAAGGATCATCTCTCCCTTGATGAACCAATATACCTACTTCAGTTGGTCCAGTAAGTCCTCCTTCACCTCTAGTGGCATATTGTACCACCTCACTCCAGAGCATTTTCCATTGCTGTACTAAGCTTTCAGAAGTATCACTGGAAGGCAGGAGGAGGGGAGAACAAAGCTTGTTCATTTGTACCCATTCTCTCTCTCCATGTTTTGTGCTGAAGGCTACACACACAGAGAGAGAGAAAGAGAAATGAAATAGGCTTAGAAATTAAACAATTTATTTTTTAATTAAAAATCATAGAATCATGGAATCATAGAATCATAGAGTTGGAAGGGACCACCAGGGTCATCCAGTCCAACCCCCTGCACAATGCAGAAAATTCACAACTACCTCCCCCCCCACATCCCCAGTGACCCCCACTACATGCCCAGAAGATGGCCAAGATGCGTTCCCTCTCATCACCTGCTTAAGGTTATAGAATCAGCTTTGCTGACAGATGGCCATCTAACCTCTTCTTGAAAACCTCCAGGGAAGGAGAGCTTACCACCTCCCAAGGAAGCCTGTTCCACTGAGGAACCGCTGAAACAGTTAGAAAATTCTTCCTAATGTCTAGACGGAAACTCTTTTGATTTCATTTCAACCCCTTGGTTCTGGTCCGACCTTCTGGGGCAACAGAAAACAACTCAGCACCATCCTCTATGTGACAGCCCTTCAAGTACTTAAAGATGGTTATCATATCCCCTCTCAGTCTTCTCCTCTTCAGGCTAAACATACCCAGCTCCTTCAACCTTTCCTCATAGGATTTAGTCTCCAGACCCCTCACCATCTTTGTTGCCCTCCTCTGGACACATTCCAGCTTGTCTACATCTTTCTTAAATTGAGGTGCCCAAAACTGAACACAGTACTTTAGTTGAGGTCTAACCAGAGCAGAATATAGTGATATCAGCACTTCGCGTGATCTGGACACTATACTTCTGTTGATACATTTCCTCTCAACCATTTCAAATAGTGTCAGGAACATGAACTTGTCCATCAGTATTTGAAAGTTCTCATGGATAAGCCTGTTTCTGTATTTGTGTGATGCAGAAGTAGCCATGAAAGTGTACTTTCATTGCTCTCACAATCATTGACATGTATCCAACCATGCAGTTCCTCCAAGAGAACAACATTTCTGTTTGTGGACGACTTGGCAGCAATTTCTGCCCTCCCGTAGCAAACCTCTAGTTTGCCTCCTATGCTATTCCTGATTAGGATTGCCAGACCATGTCTAGGTGCCACTTCCAGCTGCATCACTGGAAGTGATGTGACACAGCACCATAGCACTCTAGCAATCTCCTAAACCTCTATGATTTTACCATAGAGATTTAAGGGAGGGGGTTGCTAGAGAGTTATGGTGATGTGTGATGTCACTTCTGGCTATGCAACCAGAAGTGCTGTCATGACAATTTTTCTCCTGCTGCTGAACCAGGCAGCACTGGGAGGCTGGCGGATTGGGTGGGAGGTCTCAGGTAAGCCTATTCCTGGGGAATTCAATGTGCTTCAATAGTAACCTAACCTAGATGTTACAAGGACATAAACCACAGGTGCTAGATCTTTTCTGCCCAGGAAAGACCACAGATGGCTAAGCCATCAAAGCTGGTAAGAAACCACTCCTGGTCACACCCACCACTGGCTTATCCAGCAGTAGGTCTGGGTCCAGCAGAACCCCCACGCTACTCCATCAGGGGACTATAACCCTAACCAGAAGACACATATATTCCTGGATCAGTCCTTCCATCCACCTGTAGCACTTCTGTCTTGTTGGGATGAAGCTTTAGTTTATTAGCCTGCATCTACTCAAAAACTGTCTCCACTCTCCAGGTACCAGCTCGGGATTTCTATAGCCTCTCTGGGATCCTCTGGAAACACATTATAGAGGTGAATGTCACCTGCATATTGGTAGACAGCCCAACACAAATCTCTGGATGACCTCACCAAGCAGCTTCATGTAGATGTTAAAGAGTCTGGGGAACAAGATGGAGCTCTGCAGTTAGGGTTGCCAACCACCAGGTATTAGCTGGAGATCTGCTATTACAACTGATCTCCAGCCGATAGAGATCAGTTCACCTGGAGAAAATGGCCACATTGGCAATTGGATTCTATGGCATTGGAATCCCTCCCCAAACCCCACCCTCTTCAGGCTCTGCCCCCAAAACCTCCCGCCAGTGGCAAAGAGGGACCTAGCAAGCCTATCTATAGGCCAAAGGCCAAGGAGCTGACCAGCACTCCCCCAGCACCACCTTCTGAAACCTCCTTTCCAGGTAGGACCAAAACTACTGCAAAGGGGTTTCTTGCCATCCCAATTCCAAAAAGCAGTCCAAAAGGATACCATGATAAATGGTATGGAATATTCTTTATAAAAAGCAGTTCCTCACTGCAAAACGGAGAGTTCTTGTTTGTTGTTTCAGAAACACTGAGGGGAGCCAAAAACTAGAGAAATTCCCTTGGGGGTTTTCGCACACACCCCTAAATAATCATTAAACTTTACATGACGTGAAATTTGAAACACCTTAGGATATACTGCCACAGGTGTCAGAAGGATTTCAGAGGGAAGATGAAAGGGTTTGATAATAGCTGTGAAACTTGCCCAAGGGATTTCACTCATATTTGGAACTTGGAACAGAGCTGCCTGCCACTCTTGCCACCTGCCGCCTCTGCTGTAAGCCCACTGCTGCTCAAAGTGCCTTCCTGGATTTTCCAGCTATAACGACATTAATGTAGCACACATTGGCACATATCCTACCACTCCAATAAGCCATGTTTGAAGCCTTTCTCCAGCTTATGGAGCCTTCCTACAACTTATGTAGCTCTTCTGCCCATGGAACAACCACTGAAGTTGAAGGAAGGTCCCTACAGTTGGAGGAATCTAAAGTAGGATGTGTGCCATTGTTTGCATGCCACCTCTAACTAGGGTTGCCAGGTTCCTCTTTGCCATCAGTGGGAGGTTTTTGGGATGGAGCCTGAGGAGGGTGGGGTTTGGGGAGGGGAGGGACTTCAATGCCATAGCATCCAATTGCCAAAGCGGCCATTTTCTCCAGGGGAACTGATCTCTATTGGCTGGAGATCTGTTGTAATAGTGGGAATTCTCCAGCTACTACTTAGAGCAGGGGTGGGGAACCTTTTTTCTGCCAAGGGCCATTTGGATATTTATAATATCATTCAGGGGCCATACAAAATTATCAACTTAAAAATTAGCCTGCTATATTTGGTCAAACATTTAGCCAAGAGGCACGACCGGAGACTGCTCCAAGTGTTTGCCACATAGAGCAACTCGCTTTTGAGCTCTGGTGTCCCCAGCTGGGCCCAAGAGATTCAGGCAGGGCAGCCTGAGCTAGAGATCTACCAGGACCCATGAAGGGCCAGACCAAATGATTTTGAGGGCCTTATACGACCCCCGGGCCTGACGTTCCCCACCCCTGACCTAGAGGTTGGCAAGCCTACCTCTAACTGAAATGTGTGTATATATATATAGCACAGGGCATTTTCACACATGCTGAATAATGCACTTTCAGTGCACTTTAACGATCATTTGCAAGTGGATTTTGTCATTTCAAATAGTAAAGTCCAGCTGCAAAGGGCATTGAAAGTGGATGGAAAGGGCATTATTCGACATGTGTGAAAAGCACCCCAGTTACTCTGAGGGGATAGCAGGGACATGTCAGGAGGCAGTGAATTGAAGCAAGCTATAAATAAGCTGAAGCTTTGGATCTGAGTTCTAAATTTGCCCACTTTGAGAGATTCAGCTCTTACACAGGGCCAGGCACAAATCATTAATTGTTGCCTGCAGAGAGTGCCAGAAATACTCGAAGAAGCATACATTATATAAGAATTTAAATGCAAAGCCTTTGAACTCCATTTATAACTCTCTCAGGGCTTTCAATGCACACACATGCATATACGTATGCTTTGTGCCTTTCTGTTCTTCCACACCCTTTGATCAGATTGCATTGAAACAGTCTCTTGTTTAATACATAGGGCTTTTTTTTTAAGACCACAGCATGATAACATCAAACCCTAAGAGAACTGAAAGAACATGAAAGAACATTTTTAAAAGCAGCTTGGCCTCTCCCTGTACATAAACCACACTGGATTTTAAAGGCTGTGGAGTACATGGCTCTGTTGATACTGTTAGCCATTCGGACTAACAAAAGGGAAGGCATGGGCTTTCAGAATTCAATGCGATCTAAGAAGTTCAGTGATGACAACCACCGATCTGTAGTAAGTTATCTTGTTGGTGTACAACCAAAACTGCTGTCTACTACAAAGTGGTGGGATCTTTTCAGTAGTTCTCTGTCTGCAAGAAGAGCAATAGAATTGCACACGCATCAGGTGATCAGTGGAAGTATGGGTGACCCATCTGCCTTGTTTGGTTGAATTAAGCATGCTGACCTTAAACCAGTTGAGCCATGCTTACACGACAACTGCCCCCAGGTCATGTAAGTACAGTACAGCTAGCACGCTTTTCCCTGTTTTTTGCTTTTTGATGCCCTGACCTTAACTGCACACTTTACTCCATAATCAATCTGAAACACTGAATGAATCTGACATACAGGCGCATGCAAACATTCTCCAGATAGGTCATGATACTAAATGAGAAACAAACCACACTGTTAAATTGATGCATCATGTCTCCCATCTCTCCCTCTCTTCTTCATCCTTACTTTTCACTTTGAGAGGTGGAATGGCATGGTACTGCCCGATCTTGTCAGATCTCAGAAGCTAAGCAGGAACACATGAAGCTGCCTTATACTGAATACCCTTGGTCCATCAAAGTCAGTATTGTCTACTCAGACCAGCAGTGGCTCTCCAGGGTCTCAGGCAGAGGTCTTTCACATCACCTACTTGCCTAGTCCCTTAAACTGGAGATGCCAGGGATCAAACAGGTACCTTCTGCATGCCAAGCAGATGCTCTACCACTGAGCCATGGCCTCTCCCCTAGGGTTGGTACTTGGATCATGGTAATTGGATGGAGGACAAGCGACTCTGCAGAAAAAGGCAACGGCAAACCATTGCTGCTTCTCCCTTGCCTTGAAAGCTCCTTGCTGGGGTCATCATAAGTTGGTTGTGATTTGACAGCACATACATACATACACACACACACACATATATATATATATATATATATATATATATATATACACACTTACTCATAGTCTATGAGGAAACTCTCCTTATGCAGCCAACCACACACATGAAAATCAGAACCCTTTCTTTGTCAAAACAAAATATTAATTCAGAAATCACATCATGAAATATGAAGAGTTTCCAATTTAAACATGGTGCTCTTCATTACAGATTAATGACAGTGACCACTGAGTTCATAGGTCTCTGACATCTTTGGCTTAAGCTGCTTATTGAATGCAAAGCCACTAGAAGCATTAAATTTTTCAAAATTCATTAAAAAAATTGGTTTGGCTGCTTCCATTAAATAACACACATTTACTTAGACATGTTATTTTGTTCAAGAAATCTGCTTCTATGCACAGTCTTTTCAGATTCCATTATAGCAAAAGCAATTGGACTTAAAGATGTTTAGGATGAATGTGACAATCCGTCACAACCTAGCAATATAGAGTCTGCGTTTTTTAGCCCAAGCTGTTGTTATCCATGGCTTTAGTCCTGCAGGATCACCATGTGCTAGCCAAGATGGCAGACATTGTACACATGGCACAGAATCTCCTTGGCTAAGTGATAGTGCCCAAAGTAGTTTGCAGTCATTTCGAAAGGCACTTGCGACATTGATCCAAAGGATGAATCACTCATTTTTGCACCCTTTTCACGGCTCTGAAGAATGGCTAATCCCAATTTATTGTAATTTAAAAAACAAACAAACCAAAAGCTTCATTGTGTGGCTTTGTTTCTTTCTGATTTTTGAACATCAATCCAGTTTAATCGGACATAAAAACCATATGGCAAATGTTGGAGACCAGATGGACTTTGGTTTGGCTTCCATTGTCTGGGATGCATTGCACCGCTTGGGTTTCATAGCAGGTTTTCTTGGCTTGCTGATCTCGTGCTAATCTGTGAAAACATCCTTTTGTCCACTCAGAAGGTGACATTTCGTTTTGCGCCCTGTCACATTAGAACACAGCAAGCTGTCAAGGACGCAGCTTCATCTTGAGTTATTAATTTTTTTCGACCATCATCTTTCAGAGACTTAATTGTACTTTCAGCGAGCAATTCAGCCTCTGTTAAGTAAAATCTCATCACTATCTAATCGATGCAGGAGGAATCTGACCTACTCTCTTCCCGGTAATAACGTTCCTTTCCAGGAAAAATTTCCAAAATTATATTTGAAGTTATGCAAATAAACACAATATCTCAGTTTGTCTAAATATATGCAGTGTGGAAACACATTTCAAAAACAAAAACCCACAGATGTCTACTCCCAAGACAAGATAATGCACCATATGAGCTCTGTTTTAGTGAGTGAGACTATAACTCCAACTAGTCCAGTGCTGTGACTGGCAGCTGTCTCTCAGGCATCAGTCTTTTGAAGCTACTGAGCTTTTAAAATCAGAGCTACTAGAACTTTCTGGATGTAGGGCAAGCAATTTGCCACTGAACTGGGTCCCCATCCATATTAGGGCTGCCAACCTCCAGGTACTAGCTGGAGATCTCCTTCTATTACAACTGATCTCCAGCCGATAGAGATCAGTTCACCTGGAGAAAATGGCCCCTTTGGCAACTGGACTATGGGATTGAAGTCCCTCCCCTCCCCAAACCCCACCTTCCTCAGGCTCCACCCAAACAAACCTCCCGCAGTGGCAAAGAGGGACCTGGCAACCCTAATCCATATGGATCAAGGATGAAAACATTATTTGCTCGAACTACCTATTAACATACGAAACTGGCTTATATTTGCTCACTTGGTATCGCTTCTGTGACTGACGGCAGTTCTCTAGGGATTCTGGCGCAGAAAGGCCTCTTCCCAATTCCTGCTCCCTAAGATCCTCTAATCAGAGATGCCAGGGATTGAATCTGGGACTCCTCTGCATGCAGAGCACAGCCGTTCCCCAAACCTATCCAGATGGCTGTGATCTAGATGCTTTCCTGCAAGGTGTGCAGCAATTGCCACATGAGATGATTGTTCCTCTTCAAGCCACTGAACTGTTGATTAGCTCTAATCTACTGTTAGGGAGGGGATAACCTCGACTGAACTATTTTGAGAAAGAGGGAATATGTGCTTTCAGGGAACCTCCTTGGTAACGTGTAGGGGGTAGGTACCTAATGGATAGGGTTTGCCATTTTTTCTGTTTCTTTGCAGGACTCTTCGAGTAAGGGTGGAAAACGGCATGAGTTATCAGCATGCAAAAAGCAGTTTCTGCATTTCCTGGATTTTGGTGACAATCTAAAGGATTTAAGTTTAATAATGCAGTAATATTTAAGACATGAAATCAGCATTTAGTTCTCCAGCAACCAGGAACTCCAGTATGCTCTGAAGCCAGAACGAAAAGATCTCCTGAAGTTTGCCTTTGGGATTCCTGCTGGACTGGTTTTCTACCAGCAATGTTTCAATTAATAGTTCCTTGCAGTGTTTTACACTAAGGGAGCAATGCACAGCAGGTCTACTCAGGCATATGTTTTATGCAGTGGGGCTTAATTCCAGGAAGTGTTCTTAGGATTGCAGCCTAAAAGGCTTTAAATAATTGCATTATTTGTTTATTTTTAAACAATTATGTAAATCCACTCTGTGATCATACTGATATATGCTGAATAAGTAGTGGATTCCATCCTTTTTTATACTAAGCACCCTTGCTTGAAGTAAGCTTCATGTAAATGCATAATAGGGTTGCTAGGCAGTGCCTGACAACTAGCGGGGGGGGGGGTCTATGGACAGAGATATTGGGGGGGTGCAACCCTGGATGTGGGGTCACATCACTTCTGTTAACAAATCAGAAGTGACATACTGTAGGTAGCTCTAGGAATCACTAGAAACTCTATGGTGTGGCGTTTTTTCCTCCCACCACTTGTCAGAGCAGTGGTAGGCAGAAAAAGTAGGGGGTGAGGGATCCACTGCCCCAACTTGGGGCCTGGCAGCCCTAATGTATACAGATCACTTCCCAATAAATGAGGTTAGAATCATGGAACAGGCCTGGTATGCATCACTGAACAATCGTGCTGAAGCCAATGGGACCATGGGTTGCAATCTGTGTACATGATACACAGATTGCAACCCATGGAAATTCCGTTCCCTGTCCAAATTCTCTGGAATGCTCAAAGGCTTTAAATACAAACAATTGTCAATGCCCATGATATTCCAAGCAAATACCAATTTAACTCTACTGTTCATCAAATCAAAAGATTGTTCATCTTTCAGAATATAGAAAGATTATTCTGTTCATCTTTCAGAATAAAGAAAGATTACCCACCATTATTATGTATGGGTGTGAAAGCTGGACGTTGAAGAAAGCTGATAGGAAGAAAGTAGATTCCTTTGAAAAGTGGTGTTTCACATTTATGGATACCATGGACTGCCAAAAAAACAAATCAGTGGGTTATAGATCAAATCAAGCCTGAACTGACCCTAGAAGCTAAAATGACTAAACTAAGGCTATCGTATTTTGATCACATTATGAGAAGACAAGAGTCACTAGAAAAGACAGTCATGCTAGGAAAGGTTGAGGGCAGCAGGAAAAGAGGAAGACCCAACAAGAGATGGATTGACTCAATAAAGGAAACCACAGCCCTCAGTTTGCAAGATCTGAGCAAGGCTGTCAAAGATAGGACATTTTGGTGGACATTGATTCATAGGGTCACCATGAGTCGAAAGCGACTTGACAGCACTTAACACACACACACCATTTCTCTCTGGTTCTCTCAATACAATGATTGTGTAATAAATGATCTCCTTTCTTTCTGTGATTGTCACTGCAATCCTAAACAGAGGTATACCCTTCTAAAATCATTGAAGTCAATGGCGTTAAAAGGGTGTAAATCTGTTTAGGATTACATTATGTGCCTCACTGACATTTTTCCTTTGGTTATAGTAACAAAATTTGAACTCAGGATTCTGAAATCTTAAAGCAAAAAAGCAAGACCACAGCCAACTCAGTTCTTCAGTCAAGATATAGCTGAAGTCACTGAGGCCTGTGAAATGCTTGGGCCATGAGTGACTAGGGCTGCCAACCTGCAGGGAGTGGCTGGAGATCTCCTGCTATTACCACTGATCTCGAGGTGATATAAATCAGTTCCCCTGGAGAAAATTGTTGCTTTGGCAATTGGACGTTATGGCATTGAAGTCCCTCCCCTCTCCAAACCCTGCCCCCTCAGGCTCCACCCCCCAAAATCTCCAGGTATTTCCCAACCCGGAGCTGACAACCCTATGAGTGACCCATCCAGTCACACTTCTGGCTTATGCTAGCTTCCACAAGACATGATTTTTCATTTCTTGTTCACCCCTTTCCTATAAAACCTTCCTCTAAATTAGTCCATTTACTATGATGAATTTGTAAGAAACTTATATCATGAATGAACCAGAGCTTATATGTATCCCTTCTCCTCTTGTAGGCATATTGATGAAACTTGAGATCTATTAAAAATGGGACCCACAATCCACAAAAGCAACACACAAGGCTTATGTAGAAAAATCAATGCTCACTGCACTAGTTGCTTGCAAAATTAGACTATTAATTCTGTGTAAACTAAGCTATCTGAAAAGCGCACTGTGGGGGATTGTGGTAGTGGCTGCTGTTGCAGTCGGCTGCATTAGAGAGAGAATGCTTTAATGAGATCCCCAGAGAGTCTACACTATCTTGGATCTTTGTCTTGAAAAGAACATTTTTACTCCACTTAACTGCCACATCACCAACATGGAACACAAACGACAGCAAAATAAAGGAGCGATTACAAAAAATGATCAGATCCAACAGCCATTCTGCTTCTCTGAATCAAAAAGGAGACCATGCTATCTGTGACATATGTGATCCGTACTCATGGTACACTTGAGCATAGAAGGTTCAACAGCTGAGCAACACAAAGGAAGGTTTACACAGCACAGAAGAAGAGTTGGTTTTTACACCCCACTTTTTCTCTGTCTTTAAGGAGTCTCAAAGTGCCTTCCCTTCCCCTCCCCTCAACAGGCTCCTTGTAGGTGAGGCTGAGAGAGTTCTGAGAGAGCTGTGACTAGCCCAAGGTCACCCAGCAGGCTTCATGTGAAGGAGTGGAGAATCAAACCCGGTTCTCCAGATTAGAGGCCGCCGCTCTTAACCACTACACTATGCTGGCTCACAGCAATAATGCTTCTGTGGTAGGGTTGCCAGTCTTCAGGTGGTTACAATAATGAGGAACACCTGTGCCAAAGTTAACGTAGTTGAAGAAAATGGTGGCTGGCTGGAGATCTCCTGGCATTACAACAGGTTTCCAGGCTACAGAGATCAGTTCTCCTGAAGACAACGGCTGCTTTGGAAGTTGAACTCTATGGCATTATACCTCACTGAGGTCACTTCACTCTAGGGTTGCCAGTTCCAGGTTGGGCAATCCCGGGAGATTTTTGGAGCAGAGATTGAGGAGGGTGGGGTTTGGGGGAGGGGAGGGACTTCAATGCCATAGAGTCCAATTGCCAAAGTGGCCATTTTTTTCCAGGTGAACCGATCTCTATTGGCTGCAGATCTCCAGCTAGTACCTGGAAATTGGCAAACCTGCTCCCCTCCCTAAACCCTTCCCTTCCCAGACTCCACCCCCCAAATCCCCAGGTATTTCCCAACCCAGAGATGGCAACCCTATCCTGTGGTGCAAACCTGTAATGCATAGTTTACTAAAATGTTCACATTTTCTTCCTGAGACTCAGACAGGAACTTGTACTTAATCACGAGTAAAACACCCCAAACAACAGACCTCTTGAGAAGGGACATTCACAGAATATTGTGCTGTGGGTCCATTTGCCTCAGCCCCATTAACTTTGAGTGAGGCACGAGACACCATTGGCTCTTCACGAATCTGGTCAGCCAATCAGGAGAAGGCCCCAGGCTGCTTCTCACCTACAGCTGGGTGGATCTGTCCAGAAGGCAGATCTGGTGGATGCCTAGTGCAGCCTGCCCTCAAAATCATTCGCTTATTGAAATAAGCAGTGATGTAGATCAGCCATTAAATTAATTTAAATAATTTAAAATATGTAAAACAAGTTGAACCCATTGCCTGTTGTCTCATGTCGTAATAAACTTTGTGTCCTAATGAAATTTGTGTAAAACCTGTTCTCATAATTTTGAGATTGATTTTAACTACCTTTCAATGATTTTAACTATCCTTCAAAGGGACCCTGTACAGTGAAATGAGAAAATAATTACATTCTGTAGTAAGAGTGCTATCCTCAGCAGAGTTACACCCTTCTAAACCCATTGGCTTCAATGGGCTTAGAATAGTGAAACTATTCTTAAGATGGTACCATAAATGTTCTTAGACTGATAGCACCAGAATATGAGCATCTCCTTCGCATTTACTCAAGCCTTGGGTTTTTGTTTAAAAAGGATTGAATCTGATGTTTTTCAAACTTGTTGACTGTTCTCCATAATGTAGGGATGTTTTGAAAATATCACTCAGCTCGCAGGGTTCCTAAGATTGACCCAAATCACATCCCACATAACAATCACAAACCCCATCACACATAATTTTCTCAGAGGAAAATATTATATTTAAATAGAAGGTATCCAACGAATTCCAGGGGAAAACACAACCAAAATCAGTTTGATTCAGACAGAAAGTAGTTTGAAAATATACTTTTCATATATCATTCTCTAACACACCTGCATTTGCGAATGAACAAGGATCCTCATACTGTTTCTGAAACAACTATTTCTAGATAGGTAGATGATAACTATCTATCTATCTAGATGGATGGATGGATGGATGATGAAGAAGAAGAGTTGGTTTTTATATGCCGACTTTCTCTACCACTTAAGGGAGACTCAAACCGGCTTACAATCACCTTCCCTCCCCCTCCCCACAACAGACACCCTGTGAGGTAGGTAAGGCTGAGAGTGAATGACTTGCCCAAGGTCACCCAGCTGACTTCGTGTGTAGGAGTGGGGAAACAAATCCAGTTCACCAGATTAGCCTCCACTGCTCATGTGGAGGAGTGGGGAATCAAACCCAGTTCTCCAGATCAGAATCCACCGCTCCAAACCACTGCTCTTAACCACTACACAACACTGGATGTGGAATGGCATAGTATAACCCGATCGTGTCAGATCTCAGAAGCTAGGCAGGGTCGGTACTTGGAAGGGAGACCTCCAAGAAAGACCCTGCAGAGGAAGGCAATGGCAAACCATATCTGCTTAATCATTTGCCTTGAAAACTCCATCAGGGATTGCTATAAGTCAGATGCGACTTGATGGTACTTTACACACACACACACACACACACACACACACACACACACACACTGTGTGTCACTATGCATAAGTGAGAAAAATAATGTGTGAAGGAGGAGAAAGAGTTGCTGTAACTGTGCTTCAATTATAAGGACAGATTGTACCAACAGTGTAATCCCAAACAGATAAACCCAGTGGATTTAGGAGCCCCTTGGCACAGAGTGGTAAAGCTGCAGTCAAAAGCTCTGCTCACGACATGAGTTCGACCCCAACAGAAGTTGGTTTCAGGTAGCCGGCTCAAGGTTGACTCAGCCTTCCATCCTTCCGATGTCAGTAAAAGTAGTACCCTTGCTGGGGGTAAATGGAAGATGACTGGGGAAGGCACTGGTGGCAAACCACCCCATAAACAAACGTCTGCCTAGAAAACGTCGGGTTGTGACCTTACCCCATGGGTCAGGAATGATCCTGTGCTTGCACAGGGGACCTTTACCTTTACCTTTAATGCTGTTTAGGATGCTACTGCAACTATTGTGCAACCCCACAAAACATGATGCCACTACAGCAAATGTTTCCTGACCCACATCACTGCCTGTTGATGATGGAGACAAGGAAATACACATTCTTCAGTTTTCTTCTGTAATCATGAAGGATTCTGCCTAGAAATATTCTGAGAAAAATCCCTGCCACATTCACCATCACAAATCAACCATCACACTTACTGGTGAAATAGGATGCAGAGATAACACATAGACCAGGAAATAGCCATTGATATTCCTGTTCTCCATAATGATTTTTTCCCCTGAATCCATTTATACTCTAAGCCTTCAATATGAGTGGAGATTTTTCTATTCCTTCTCTGGAGGCAGCCCTGGATTGAATGGTGGCTTCTCTGCTTAATGAGGTACCAAGTCACCACAGGCTTTAGAAGTCCCAAAGGGGCTTCTAAAAGATTACAAAAAAGCTTGAAAAGATGAATGTTGTATAATAAAGAATCTGAAGAGATCAAATTGAAATGATACCCCCCACCGCTGCATACTATAATGTGCCCCTCTATTTGTCTTGGCTCCATGTTTTCCCCTGCTTTGCTGCTGTGTTTCTTTTGGAAAAAAGATGGTTTGGACTGGAGAGTGAACAGGGAGAAGTTTTTCTCCCTCTCCCATAATACTAGAACATCTGCTAAAGCTGGAGGGTGAGAGATTCAAAACAGATAAAAGGAAGTATTTTTTCACACAACGCATAGTTAAATTGTGGAACTCCCTGCCCCAGGATGTGGTGATGGCTGCCAGCTTGGAGGGCTTTAAGAGGGGAGTGGACATATTCATGGAGGAGAAGGGTATTCATGGCTATTAGTTAGAATGGATACTAGTCATGACACATACCTATTCTCTCTAGTATCAGAGGAGAATGCCTATTATTTTGGGTGCGGTGGAACACAGGCAGGATGGTGCTGCTGCAGTTGTCTTGTTTGGGGCTTCCTAGAGGCACCTGGTTGGCCACTGTGTGAACAGATTGCTGGACTTGATGGGCCTTGGTCTGATCCAGCAGGGCCTTTCTTATGTTCTTATGTTTTTTATGAAAGATCAAAGTAGAAGCACCTTCGGATACCATGCGGACAGGAAAGTCCAGGTCCCTCCCACTTGGCACTATTTTCTTTACCTCAATCCCTGCCTTTACTGGAAGGCTTTTTAAAAAAAATCAGTGATAGTTATTACAATCTACAGGTAGATTATCCCTTATCCAGACATCCCATATCTGGACTGATCCAAAAACCAAACCCTTAAATCTGGCATTCAGGCAGAACCATGCTGCCTACTATCACTGTTTCCTCTCACCTAAAAAATAAAATACAGGGCACACAGCATCATAGGTGGAGACTAAAGGATGTGAGGGCGATCTGTCACCCCATTGATCACCAGGGTTCATTGGGCTGATCTGGCTGCCTATGTGGGTGTCCCCTACCTCCCTCACTACTCCATGTGCATTACTCCCAAAGCTGCATGCTTGGTGGAAGAGGACGACCATCCCAGATAGAAGGAGTGTACCAATCTTCAGTCAAAGGTATACAATAGCTGTGCTCCCCTGCTAGAACCTCCAAACAAGCTCAAGGTGGAGACTAAAAGCCTGCTATTTGTTGTTTATTGTTGCTCTTGTTTAACAGCTGATACAGGTATTCTGGTGAGACAGTTATGCTTTTGCTTTCTGATGGTTCAATGTACACAAAATTATTAAAAATATTGTCTAAAATTACATTCAGGCCATGTGTATAAAGTGTATATAAAACATAAATGCATTTGGGTTCCATCCCCAAGATATTTCATTATGTATATGCAAAACTTCCAAAATATTCCAATATATTGAAAGATCCAAAATACGGACCACTTCTGGTGCAAAGCAGTCTGAATAAGGAATACTAAACTTGTATTGCAACCATGTATTAATTCCCAGTTGTTGTTGTTTTTGGTTTTTTTTTTTAAACTAAGCCTCTAGCCCTTTCCATGGTAAAGTTTATAAGGCAAAAGATACTGGTGGCACAGTTTCCTTTATACCTCTGCCAGGAAAGTGCGAGAAATTCTTTGTTTTTAAAAAAACTGAAAACATTGTTACAATAGATTATTATAATGTCACAAGAGTAGCTGCAAGAAACTTGAGGGGAGGGTGCATCAATTCCCCCTTTTGCTCCCTACCCTCACCTTCCTTCTCTAACAACCTTCCCCCTCTTTCTCACCCCCTCCCTTTTATTTTTATTTTTTGGGGGGGAATTTCAACCCCCAATGTAGTATTGATGCCCCCCAAATTTTGCAGGAAAATCTGTTTAGTGCCAGTGTGGCCCTCATCCACAGATTTAGATATCCACAGACGGGGACCATACTTGAGAAATAGATATATGGATAACATTATAACAATATAGTTATAACTGATATTTTAAAGACCTGTTTAAAGGATTTTTTAAAGTAGCACAGGGGAAATGGTAGCCAAGGAGGGATGAGGCAAAGAAAGTGAGGGGGAAACTTTCACGTGGGAGCTCAGGTGCCACTGTATTTGAAGAAGCCCTCTCTATTTGAAGAAGCCCTAGGATGTTAAACCAGTTAGTTTGAAGTTGGTTTATTAATCACAGTTAATCTGTGGTATGGGA
Organism: Euleptes europaea; assembly: GCF_029931775.1. NCBI lineage: Eukaryota > Metazoa > Chordata > Lepidosauria > Squamata > Sphaerodactylidae > Euleptes > Euleptes europaea. Next base: position 45,256,245 of record NC_079312.1, on the reverse strand, counting down.
TGTAGAATGGTATAGTATAGGTTGATCTTGTCAGATCACAGAATCTAAGCAGGGTTGATAATTGGATGGAAGACCACCAAGGAAGACTTTGTAAAGGAAGGGAATGGCAAACTACCTGTATTTCATCACTTCCCTTGAAAACCCTATTGGGTTGCCATAAATTGGGTGCAACTTGATGGCACTTCACACACATAATCGTTAGTATGGTTTTTCATAAATGCAGACATCCTGGCTTAATCCTGGCTTGTTCCGGGCAATGCAGGCCAGGATAACAGTTAAATCTCTACAGGTAAGAAAGGCAAAGAACGAAGGTGATTAAACTAGAATTTGTTGAGGGCAACCAGGATTTAATTGATCGGTAGGGTTACCAGGTCCCTCTTCACCACCAGCGGGAGGTTATTGGGGCGGAGCCTGAGGAGGGTGGGGTTTGGGGAAGGGAGGGCTTCACTGTCCAATTGCCAAAGTGACCATTTTCTCCAGGGGAACTGATCTCTATCAGGTTGAGATCAGTTGTAATAGCAGGAGATCTCCAGCTAGTATCTGGAGATTGGCAACCTTATTGATTGGCTGCAAGCTGAATCCATAGTTAAAATAAATGATGGCTTTGTGCTAGATGTGAACCCAAGCCACTATGTCTCATTCACTAAGGTAACAAACCTTCGCACCAATTCTATGATTAGTCATACTCTCTAGAACCAAAATGATACAGGTCACCTAATGCATAAGTGGTACTCTACATTTCTGACTCCCTAGCCTACTCTATAAATAGCCTTAATATTCTTACTCAGTGGACCACATATTTTCTTCAGTAGACTAATTTGTTCCCATCCCCTGCTAGGCATCAGCCGTATCACTGCTATAGGCTAATCGAATCATTAGCTGAGTGACAATCTCCTGGAGGATTTTCCATCTTTTTAATCTCCACGCTCCCTCAAGAGAGCAGGCCTATTATGGAATAAAGCCTATCAGAGCCCCTTGATTTCTCCCTTATTGTACAACTAGGTGAAAAGATATGTAAAGAGGGAGTGGTATTCAGTTCAAACATCTGAGCATCTCCCAGGACATGTTGCACAGGGGGAAGGGGAGAATGTTTGGGACAAAATTAGTTCATGAAAACAGTATGAAATGAAAAGTGACAGATCACTGGTTATTTAGCTAAAGCATCAGCACTGAAGCATCCCCTATGCAGGTATTTTTTGCATAAACTGGTATCATTTCTTTTAAAATCAGAAACACCTTTTCCTAGTCAAAATATGCCAGAGGCTCGCCCTAGAGGGGTAACATTGGAGTCATGATCACAACCACACAAAGGGTGGCAGACTACCTTGTATGGTTTTGAAGATACCCATCCACTTACCTATCCTTTTGGTTTAAATTCAATATAGTAAGGACAGAAGTTCTTAGTCTGGGATTGTTTAGGGCAGGGGTGTCGAACTCAATTGTCATGAGGGCAGGATATAACATAAATGTCACTTGGTTGGTCCGGGCCATGCCTTGCCAGCCCAGATCAAGAGTTGGAAAGTTTGCCAGGTCCCTCTTCGCCACCAGTGGGAGGTTTTAAGGGCAGAGCCTTAGGAGGGTGGGTTTTGGGGAGGGGAGGGACTTCAATGCCATAGAGTACAATTGCCAAAGCGGCCATTTTCTCCAGGTGAACTGACCTCTATTGGCTGGAGATCAGTTGTAATAGCAGGAGATCTCCAGCTAGTACCTGGAGGTTATACAATTCAAAAATCGTCCCTCGTGCTATAATAACAGAGTTGAAGGAAAATAACAAGCACTGATGGCTACTGGAAACATCAATAAGACTTTTTATAATTCAGTCATAAAAATCAAACCTTATACAGTGAAACAGAAGCAAACAAAGTCCCGTGGTGAAAATAATTTTCGCCAGGTGAGGTCTCCCGGTTGCCAAGTTCCAGGTAAAAGCTGGAGATCCGTTCACTGGGGCGGCACTAGCGGCATGCCAAGCCGCAAATGAAACAGGTACCGCAGGCAAAGGTAGTTGCAGATCGATATTGGCTGTATGTAGCCGAAGAATTTTGAGCCAAAACTTGATTTTAAAGTAAATTGTAACAAAAATTGGGGCTGAATTGCCCTTTACTTTGAGGAGAATTTCCTTAGAATATTTTAAGCCCGAAATAGGATTCCGGTATTTTCCTATTTCGCTGATGCTTTATCCATCGGGCTTAAGGTGGCTTGAGCTAGTATATTTGACTCTATATAAGAAAAATAATACAAAAATGCGAGACTTGAATATGCTATACAATCTTAAGAATACTAATATTGCTAATATAATTATACAGAGGAGTCTTAACACATACATACCAAATGCCAGTGAATAATATCACATCTGTCATGAGGAAGGCTTGTAGCATTCTTAACAATGAGTACTCATAGCAATGCTTAAATGTGCTATATTGCCAACAGGTGCAACTAGCATTAAAGAAACAGTACATTTTAGAAACAAGAGAAGGCCTTGTGCCAATTACATGTTCAAAGCTACCAGGTCATTTTACAAAAAACAGGAATAATCATAGGCTGTGTTCAATCCATAAGGAGACATTGTGTTAAACATAAAAATAAAGCGATTTTCTTGTTGAGACAGAAGTCTGTCTATATTTTGTTTTGTGTGAGGTTTGGGTGCATATTGCCAGATCACAAAGAACTGAATGTCAGTGTCAGCATGTCTCATTTCATTGTAATGTGAAACTAAAGGGGCCTCTACCACGTTATTGCGAATACGTGACCTGTGTTCACCCACACGTAATTTAATGGGTCTAGTTGTCTTTCCTACATAAAGTAGACCACATGGACATCTCAATAAATAAATAACATTTTTGCTATTACAGTTTGAGAAATGTTTTAATTTAAAACAAAAATTAGTAACAGGGTTGGTAAATTCTTTTACTGGCAAAGAAAATGGGCACATGTTACATTGTCCACATCTATAATGACCCAATGGGATAGTAGAAGATTTTTTAAGTAAGGCATCTGTATGAATTAATTGATCCCTTAAAGAGGAAGTCTTTCTATAGCCAAATCTGGGCTTTATAGTACAACCAGGAATTTCCTGTACTAGATGCCAATGCTTATATATGATATTTTGAATATCCCTGGTATGGGTAGAAAATTGTAAAGATGAGGTAATCCCTTGAAACACACTTTGCCTTCTTTGGTCACTAATTAATGTAGAACGATCCATGTTATCCACTTTAGCTCTAGCTTGAGAAATCACTTCATGTGGATAACCTCTAGAGAGAAGTACTTTGGTCAAATCATCAGCTGCTTGATTGTAAATAGCTTGTTCTGTAGCATTCCTACGAAGCCTGAGGAATTGACCATAGGGTAGGTTTTGCTTTAAATGTTTTGGGTGAAAAGAGTTGTAATGAAGGAGTGCTCCTTTGTCTGTGATTTTTTTAAATGGTTGCACTGATAAAGTTAAATCCGAGGTAACAGCCACAGTTAAGTCCAAAAAATTAATTTTGTTTTTGTGCATCTGTCCTGTCCACTGAATATGTGGATTTTTTGAATTAAGCCAGACTATTAATTCATCATAGTGTTGCTTATTATTTAGGACCATGAAAGCATCATCCAAAAAACGAAAATAAACCAAAATATTAGAAATAAAAGGACAATTACTGTACAAAAAGGATTTTTCATAATCTGCCATATATATATTGGCCAGAGAAGGTGCACACGAGCACCCCATTGCTACTCCCTTGACTTGTAAAAAAATATCATCCTGGAAACGAAAAAAATTATTCTCCAGTACTAAGTCAAGGAGATCCAACAAAAAATGAGAAGGAGGAATTTTTTCCATACGTGCCTCCAGCAAATCAGAGACAATAGCCCTAATATGATCTAAAGGAATATTTGTATAAAGGGCTATAACATCCAAAGTAACCAAAATTGAGTCCTTAGGGATGGAAATGCCTTCAATTTTATTTATAAAATCCTTACTGTCCTGTATGTAAGATGGGGTATTTTTTGAAAAATCCATTAAATAAAACTGCAAAAATTGAGCTAAAGGTTCAGTGATACTTTGATTCCCAGAAACTATAGGTCGGCCTGGTGGCTTGGAAAGATTTTTATGTATTTTAGGCAAGGAATAAAAAATAGCCATACGAGGATGTTGATTTAAAAGAAATTCAGCTTCCTTGCGTGTAATATAATCCATGGCTAAGCCTTCCTGAATTACTGTTCTGATAGATAACATTACTCTTGAGGTGGGATCATGATTTAATTGTTGATAATAATTAAGATTGCTGAGCTGGCTGCGATTTTCCTGAATATAATCCCGAGAGTTGAGTAGGACGATGGCCCCACCCTTGTCAGCTTCCTTAATGGTTAAATCGGGATTATTGGCCAATTTAATTAAAGCCTCACGTTCATCTTTGGAAAAATTATTTCCTTGGAACCTGCGTCTTTTTTCCAGTTTAGTAAGGTCTTTAAGAACCTGATGGTGGAATGTCGTTATTAAATGACTGCAAGAGGAGGGAATGTAAGTAGAACGTGGTCGAAATGTCCGAATTGGGGCGGCAGATTCGCCAAAATGTTCCCTTAATTTAATTAGTCGGACCAACTTAAATATGTCAATGCGGGTTTGAAAAGCTGAGTAGGTGGGTTTGGGAACGTACCCCAAACCCAAATTTAAAACCTGTTGTTCTGTAGGAGATAATACATAATCAGATATATTGACTATGAGATTGCTCTGCGCCGGCCGCGCCTGGGAAAATAATTATATCCCCGGCCTCTCCTGGGTCTTAAAGAGTATTCCCTGAATGAGGAGCGGCTGGAAAGGCTAGAGGAATCACTCTCAGTTTGATTTTGACGGGTATATCTTCTGCCTGTATTTTGAGGTTCTGTCCCTCCTTCCTGAATATTAAACCAAGGATAAACAGCATTTTTTGAATAATCCATTGTGTCCCTTTCAAATTTTTTAATTTTATAGGACCTTATGTTGTCAGTATAGGATTTCAAATCAGACTCCAATTTCTTAATTAAGCTAGCCAGTTCAGAAGTATCCAATTCATCTTTTAATTTGTCTTTCATCTCTTCAGTTTCTTTTTTAATTTTTATATTCTCAGCATTTGCCTGTTGTACAATAAGCAACATTAAATCATAAGAACATTTATTGAGGATTGCCATCCAACGTTTTTTGAAATCCTCATCCTGTCGGAATAAAGTTGGTGCCTTGCTTATTCTTAAACCTCTAGGTATCATTTTATTTTTTAAATAGTCAGCTAACGAAGAGGCATGCATATCGTTACGTACTCCTCGTTTAGATAGATTCAATAATTGCTCATAAGAATCTTTTCTAATAGAAACCTTTTCCTGTAATGGTGGAACAACACTGAGAACCCGTTCATGTTCTTCAGTGGTATAAGCAAAAGAGTCTGACCAATATGCCATGACTGGTTATACAATTCAAAAATCGTCCCTCGTGCTATAATAACAGAGTTGAAGGAAAATAACAAGCACTGATGGCTACTGGAAACATCAATAAGACTTTTTATAATTCAGTCATAAAAATCAAACCTTATACAGTGAAACAGAAGCAAACAAAGTCCCGTGGTGAAAATAATTTTCGCCAGGTGAGGTCTCCCGGTTGCCAAGTTCCAGGTAAAAGCTGGAGATCCGTTCACTGGGGCGGCACTAGCGGCATGCCAAGCCGCAAATGAAACAGGTACCGCAGGCAAAGGTAGTTGCAGATCGATATTGGCTGTATGTAGCCGAAGAATTAATTAATGATGAATTAATAGTCTGGCTTAATTCAAAAAATCCACATATTCAGTGGACAGGACAGATGCACAAAAACAAAATTAATTTTTTGGACTTAACTGTGGCTGTTACCTCGGATTTAACTTTATCAGTGCAACCATTTAAAAAAATCACAGACAAAGGAGCACTCCTTCATTACAACTCTTTTCACCCAAACATTTAAAGCAAAACCTACCCTATGGTCAATTCCTCAGGCTTCGTAGGAATGCTACAGAACAAGCTATTTACAATCAAGCAGCTGATGATTTGACCAAAGTACTTCTCTCTAGAGGTTATCCACATGAAGTGATTTCTCAAGCTAGAGCTAAAGTGGATAACATGGATCGTTCTACATTAATTAGTGACCAAAGAAGGCAAAGTGTGTTTCAAGGGATTACCTCATCTTTACAATTTTCTACCCATACCAGGGATATTCAAAATATCATATATAAGCATTGGCATCTAGTACAGGAAATTCCTGGTTGTACTATAAAGCCCAGATTTGGCTATAGAAAGACTTCCTCTTTAAGGGATCAATTAATTCATACAGATGCCTTACTTAAAAAATCTTCTACTATCCCATTGGGTCATTATAGATGTGGACAATGTAACATGTGCCCATTTTCTTTGCCAGTAAAAGAATTTACCAACCCTGTTACTAATTTTTGTTTTAAATTAAAACATTTCTCAAACTGTAATAGCAAAAATGTTATTTATTTATTGAGATGTCCATGTGGTCTACTTTATGTAGGAAAGACAACTAGACCCATTAAATTACGTGTGGGTGAACACAGGTCACGTATTCGCAATAACGTGGTAGAGGCCCCTTTAGTTTCACATTACAATGAAATGAGACATGCTGACACTGACATTCAGTTCTTTGTGATCTGGCAATATGCACCCAAACCTCACACAAAACAAAATATAGACAGACTTCTGTCTCAACAAGAAAATCGCTTTATTTTTATGTTTAACACAATGTCTCCTTATGGATTGAACACAGCCTATGATTATTCCTGTTTTTTGTAAAATGACCTGGTAGCTTTGAACATGTAATTGGCACAAGGCCTTCTCTTGTTTCTAAAATGTACTGTTTCTTTAATGCTAGTTGCACCTGTTGGCAATATAGCACATTTAAGCATTGCTATGAGTACTCATTGTTAAGAATGCTACAAGCCTTCCTCATGACAGATGTGATATTATTCACTGGCATTTGGTATGTATGTGTTAAGACTCCTCTGTATAATTATATTAGCAATATTAGTATTCTTAAGATTGTATAGCATATTCAAGTCTCGCATTTTTGTATTATTTTTCTTATATAGAGTCAAATATACTAGCTCAAGCCACCTTAAGCCCGATGGATAAAGCATCAGCGAAATAGGAAAATACCGGAATCCTATTTCGGGCTTAAAATATTCTAAGGAAATTCTCCTCAAAGTAAAGGGCAATTCAGCCCCAATTTTTGTTACAATTTACTTTAAAATCAAGTTTTGGCTCAAAATTCTTCGGCTACATACAGCCAATATCGATCTGCAACTACCTTTGCCTGCGGTACCTGTTTCATTTGCGGCTTGGCATGCCGCTAGTGCCGCCCCAGTGAACGGATCTCCAGCTTTTACCTGGAACTTGGCAACCGGGAGACCTCACCTGGCGAAAATTATTTTCACCACGGGACTTTGTTTGCTTCTGTTTCACTGTATAAGGTTTGATTTTTATGACTGAATTATAAAAAGTCTTATTGATGTTTCCAGTAGCCATCAGTGCTTGTTATTTTCCTTCAACTCTGTTATTATAGCACGAGGGACGATTTTTGAATTGTATAACCAGTCATGGCATATTGGTCAGACTCTTTTGCTTATACCACTGAAGAACATGAACGGGTTCTCAGTGTTGTTCCACCATTACAGGAAAAGGTTTCTATTAGAAAAGATTCTTATGAGCAATTATTGAATCTATCTAAACGAGGAGTACGTAACGATATGCATGCCTCTTCGTTAGCTGACTATTTAAAAAATAAAATGATACCTAGAGGTTTAAGAATAAGCAAGGCACCAACTTTATTCCGACAGGATGAGGATTTCAAAAAACGTTGGATGGCAATCCTCAATAAATGTTCTTATGATTTAATGTTGCTTATTGTACAACAGGCAAATGCTGAGAATATAAAAATTAAAAAAGAAACTGAAGAGATGAAAGACAAATTAAAAGATGAATTGGATACTTCTGAACTGGCTAGCTTAATTAAGAAATTGGAGTCTGATTTGAAATCCTATACTGACAACATAAGGTCCTATAAAATTAAAAAATTTGAAAGGGACACAATGGATTATTCAAAAAATGCTGTTTATCCTTGGTTTAATATTCAGGAAGGAGGGACAGAACCTCAAAATACAGGCAGAAGATATACCCGTCAAAATCAAACTGAGAGTGATTCCTCTAGCCTTTCCAGCCGCTCCTCATTCAGGGAATACTCTTTAAGACCCAGGAGAGGCCGGGGATATAATTATTTTCCCAGGCGCGGCCGGCGCAGAGCAATCTCATAGTCAATATATCTGATTATGTATTATCTCCTACAGAACAACAGGTTTTAAATTTGGGTTTGGGGTACGTTCCCAAACCCACCTACTCAGCTTTTCAAACCCGCATTGACATATTTAAGTTGGTCCGACTAATTAAATTAAGGGAACATTTTGGCGAATCTGCCGCCCCAATTCGGACATTTCGACCACGTTCTACTTACATTCCCTCCTCTTGCAGTCATTTAATAACGACATTCCACCATCAGGTTCTTAAAGACCTTACTAAACTGGAAAAAAGACGCAGGTTCCAAGGAAATAATTTTTCCAAAGATGAACGTGAGGCTTTAATTAAATTGGCCAATAATCCCGATTTAACCATTAAGGAAGCTGACAAGGGCGGGGCCATCGTCCTACTCAACTCTCGGGATTATATTCAGGAAAATCGCAGCCAGCTCAGCAATCTTAATTATTATCAACAATTAAATCATGATCCCACCTCAAGAGTAATGTTATCTATCAGAACAGTAATTCAGGAAGGCTTAGCCATGGATTATATTACACGCAAGGAAGCTGAATTTCTTTTAAATCAACATCCTCGTATGGCTATTTTTTATTCCTTGCCTAAAATACATAAAAATCTTTCCAAGCCACCAGGCCGACCTATAGTTTCTGGGAATCAAAGTATCACTGAACCTTTAGCTCAATTTTTGCAGTTTTATTTAATGGATTTTTCAAAAAATACCCCATCTTACATACAGGACAGTAAGGATTTTATAAATAAAATTGAAGGCATTTCCATCCCTAAGGACTCAATTTTGGTTACTTTGGATGTTATAGCCCTTTATACAAATATTCCTTTAGATCATATTAGGGCTATTGTCTCTGATTTGCTGGAGGCACGTATGGAAAAAATTCCTCCTTCTCATTTTTTGTTGGATCTCCTTGACTTAGTACTGGAGAATAATTTTTTTCGTTTCCAGGATGATATTTTTTTACAAGTCAAGGGAGTAGCAATGGGGTGCTCGTGTGCACCTTCTCTGGCCAATATATATATGGCAGATTATGAAAAATCCTTTTTGTACAGTAATTGTCCTTTTATTTCTAATATTTTGGTTTATTTTCGTTTTTTGGATGATGCTTTCATGGTCCTAAATAATAAGCAACACTATGATGAATTAATAGTCTGGCTTAATTCAAAAAATCCACATATTCAGTGGACAGGACAGATGCACAAAAACAAAATTAATTTTTTGGACTTAACTGTGGCTGTTACCTCGGATTTAACTTTATCAGTGCAACCATTTAAAAAAATCACAGACAAAGGAGCACTCCTTCATTACAACTCTTTTCACCCAAAACATTTAAAGCAAAACCTACCCTATGGTCAATTCCTCAGGCTTCGTAGGAATGCTACAGAACAAGCTATTTACAATCAAGCAGCTGATGATTTGACCAAAGTACTTCTCTCTAGAGGTTATCCACATGAAGTGATTTCTCAAGCTAGAGCTAAAGTGGATAACATGGATCGTTCTACATTAATTAGTGACCAAAGAAGGCAAAGTGTGTTTCAAGGGATTACCTCATCTTTACAATTTTCTACCCATACCAGGGATATTCAAAATATCATATATAAGCATTGGCATCTAGTACAGGAAATTCCTGGTTGTACTATAAAGCCCAGATTTGGCTATAGAAAGACTTCCTCTTTAAGGGATCAATTAATTCATACAGATGCCTTACTTAAAAAATCTTCTACTATCCCATTGGGTCATTATAGATGTGGACAATGTAACATGTGCCCATTTTCTTTGCCAGTAAAAGAATTTACCAACCCTGTTACTAATTTTTGTTTTAAATTAAAACATTTCTCAAACTGTAATAGCAAAAATGTTATTTATTTATTGAGATGTCCATGTGGTCTACTTTATGTAGGAAAGACAACTAGACCCATTAAATTACGTGTGGGTGAACACAGGTCACGTATTCGCAATAACGTGGTAGAGGCCCCTTTAGTTTCACATTACAATGAAATGAGACATGCTGACACTGACATTCAGTTCTTTGTGATCTGGCAATATGCACCCAAACCTCACACAAAACAAAATATAGACAGACTTCTGTCTCAACAAGAAAATCGCTTTATTTTTATGTTTAACACAATGTCTCCTTATGGATTGAACACAGCCTATGATTATTCCTGTTTTTTGTAAAATGACCTGGTAGCTTTGAACATGTAATTGGCACAAGGCCTTCTCTTGTTTCTAAAATGTACTGTTTCTTTAATGCTAGTTGCACCTGTTGGCAATATAGCACATTTAAGCATTGCTATGAGTACTCATTGTTAAGAATGCTACAAGCCTTCCTCATGACAGATGTGATATTATTCACTGGCATTTGGTATGTATGTGTTAAGACTCCTCTGTATAATTATATTAGCAATATTAGTATTCTTAAGATTGTATAGCATATTCAAGTCTCGCATTTTTGTATTATTTTTCTTATATAGAGTCAAATATACTAGCTCAAGCCACCTTAAGCCCGATGGATAAAGCATCAGCGAAATAGGAAAATACCGGAATCCTATTTCGGGCTTAAAATATTCTAAGGAAATTCTCCTCAAAGTAAAGGGCAATTCAGCCCCAATTTTTGTTACAATTTACTTTAAAATCAAGTTTTGGCTCAAAATTCTTCGGCTACATACAGCCAATATCGATCTGCAACTACCTTTGCCTGCGGTACCTGTTTCATTTGCGGCTTGGCATGCCGCTAGTGCCGCCCCAGTGAACGGATCTCCAGCTTTTACCTGGAACTTGGCAACCGGGAGACCTCACCTGGCGAAAATTATTTTCACCACGGGACTTTGTTTGCTTCTGTTTCACTGTATAAGGTTTGATTTTTATGACTGAATTATAAAAAGTCTTATTGATGTTTCCAGTAGCCATCAGTGCTTGTTATTTTCCTTCAGTACCTGGAGGTTGGCAACCCTAAATGTTGGGGGGCTGCCTCGGCTGCCTCGCAGACTGGATAAGAGTTCTCAAGGGGCTGGATCCAGCCTGCATACCTTATGTTTGACACTTCTGGTTTAGGTTTTTTTTTTAGGAATTTAATTTTTATAGCACTTGATTACCGTGACTTTACTTTCCTGGTTTCTTTTCTGGCTGTTTTGTCACCCGCTTTTATGACAGGAAGGCAGCCTGTTCTTCATGTAAAATGCTGTAACTAGGGTGGCCAGCTCCGGATTGGGAAACACCTGGAGATTTTGGGGTGGAGCCTGAGGGGTTTGGAGAGGGGACTTCAGTGCAATAGAGTACAACTGCCAAAGCAGCCATTTTCTCCAGGTGAACTGATCTCTTATCTGCTGGAGATCAGTTGTAATAGTGAAAGATCTCCATCCACCACCTGGAGGTTGGCAACCCTAGCTGTAACAATCATATATTTATTACTTAAAATGTTTGCATCCAGCTTCTCTCACCAAACCTGTAAATACAACAGAAATAAATCAAGAACAACTATCTGTCTCTTGGGCTGGTCTAAAATTCAGGAGCTGGCTCATCTAAAGGTACTGGTTATGACCTGCAGTGTAAGAGCCAGAGGACCAGGAGTGCTATGGCTCTTGCTTTGTGGCTAGGGTTGCCAGGTCCCTCTTCGCCACCAGTGGGAGATTTTTGGGGCGGAGCCTGAGAAGGGCAGGGTTTGGGGAGGAGAGGGACTTCAATGCCATAGTGTTCAATTGCCAAAGCGGCCATTTTTCTCCAGGTGATCAGATCTCTATCGGCTGGAGATCAGTTGAATTAGCAGGAGATCCCCCCTGCTACTACCTGGCAGTTGGCAAACCTATCTGTGGCTCATGTCCAGAAACCCATACCTCTGGCCATGCCCAAGTCTTATAACTAGGGTTGCCAACCTCCATGTACTGTCTGGAGATCTCCTGCTATTACAGCTGATGTCCAGCCGATAGAGATCAGTTCACCTGGAGAAAATGGCTGCTTTGGCAATTGGATTCTTTGGCAGTTGGATTCTATGGCAACCCTACTTGTAACAGATGAAAAAGGAAGGGGAATGCAAACATGCAGCAAGATCCCGTTGCAGCTGGCCAAGATGTTCTTCGCAGTCTTTCCCTCTCTGATGAATTTATTCAATCCACTTTTCAATGCCAAATGATGTGCCTCTTTGTCTGCTAATATTCTTACCCAAGTCCTCTTATTGGTCAAATCTCTGAGTCAGCACAGCTGTCATCTCGCTTCGCTTCCCTTTCCCCAATTCCTCACTTTCCTTCCCCAATTAGAAACTCACACTGACATGAATTACCGCTTGCCTTAAAAGTTACGTTTTGTATTTGAAACCCTAAGGGCATGGCTTTCCTTAGAGGATGAATCCGTTACATGAATGGAGCTCTATTTTGAGAAGAGTGCTTTGGAATTTTTTGACATCCTTGCAACATTACTTTAATTACAAATGTAGAAATAGACCACAGGTAGAAGGAAAAGGGGACTTCTATGGGGCAGGAGATCCACTGCACCTCATCAGATCTCCAGAAAGAAAGAAATCCCAAGTCCCCAAGGTGCTTCAAACCTATCCCTATAATCTCTGTCCACTCTGTAGCTAATTCAAAATCTCTCATTCATTTACATGCATACCTGCCCCTGCCTCTCCAAGGGGAGGGGTTACTTTCTTCAAGCTGCCCTGGACACTGAACAAGTTATCAGATGACAATTATTAGAAATCTAGGGAAAGGCTGCCATTCTGAGTTATTAGCATAATGAAGAAATATCACCTAACATTTATAACATTAAACAAAAGGGTGTGCTCAAGTTGACACACATGTTCACACCACAACAGTACTTTTTACTATAGGAGTCACTTGGGGCAGCAATATTTCTATTGAACTTTGACCATGTTATCAGGAAACTGACGTCTAGATGCCACTGGACCTCTAAAGGCCAGAAAAGTGGGGAAGTCTTTATTCCAAGATATGGGTCTAATGTCCCCTGGCCAAAGCGAAGTATCATTGTCATCATCACCATCCCTACTTTATGGGTCCTTTGATGGAATGACATTTTTGTTCGCCCGAAAGGGGACAGTGATGTCTGTCAGTTCTCTTCTCCCACAAGTCATCCCTCTTTGCCCCCTCTGCTGTTCCTGAGGGTGTACTGTACCTTAGAGGGAAGAGGGAAAGTCCCACAAATGGTCAATGGCCAGAATTAGAGTTGCCAACTGCGGGTTAGGAAATAACTGGAGATTTGGGGGTGGAGCCTGAGGAGGGTGGGTTGGGAGAGGGGAGGGACTTCAATGCCGTATAGTCCAATTTACAAAGCAGCCATTTTCTCCAGGTAAACCGATCTCTGTTGCCTGGGGATCAGGTGTAATAGCAGGAGATCTCCAACCACTACCTGGAGGTTGGCAACCCTAGTCAGAATGAACTCTGGTTTCCTATGTCCTAGCCAAGTATTTTTTTTTTCTTCACTAGATCACTCTCACTCATCTGGCCAGATATGTCAACCGAAACAAATGTCACAGGCACTCCTGTTGTACGTGTTCAGTAACAGACCACAGAAAGAACAACCAGCACTGTGACTTATTAGCACCCATTGCAGCGGTTCATTTCAAGCAACGCATTTGTCTTAGTCAACTCTGTTGCCATGATAGGGACCTCATTTCAAAAGGCCAATCCTAAACATTAGCCACAACACTAGTCAAAAGAGGCTGATCTGCCAACAGTGACAACAATGGATATGCTACACTGTACGCACAGTTGCTTTTTCAAAAGATGGAAGGGCCAGCCTTATACCCTTAAAATGTTGAAAAGGGATAAAAAATGCATGCGCTCTGATGAGATGTAAAATTTTTATGTGCCTCCATCTCCAGCTTCTTCATTTTCTGTTTGTTTTCCTTTCCATCATGCAGAATTCTGCCAGCAGTCCGATTACTTTCTGGAAAGATAAGCTACTATCATATGCATGAGCCTGGGCAGAAACCATGATGCTGAAGACTGCACAAAATGATTTGGAAGAAATATAGGCTCCTTAAAGGTCTTGGTTTTCTGCTCCTGTTGTCATTTTTCGTCAAAAAATGGCCAAGGCTGTGTATCACTTTCCACCCAGGCCGTACCAAGCACATATTGAACTAGGAGACCTATATTGTGATCAGGAGGTGTGAGAGAAAATGAAGGTCTGAGTTCAACTTTTATGGCAAGGAGAAACAAATTTAGAATTTAGAAATATTTCTAAAAGCATATAGGAACTATCCTCTGTAAAACTGGTTTTGGATTTATAGAGCCATGGATGAAACCCTGTTCTTTCCACATTCCTAGTTCTTCTCGCCTTTCTTCATTCTTTACATCTGGACAAAAATGAATAAAAGAAATTTCACTACACTACCTTAAGGAACGCTTACCACAACACAGATGATCACAGGGGAACATGTAATGAAATTCCTTAATAATCCCACCAACTCTGACTTCGTGCCAAAATGAAGCAATGTGATTATGGCCCTGTAAAGAGGATTTCATGGTACACAGCAGCTGCGTTACCAATCATCAAAGTCACCAGTGATAACCCTCAAAAGATGAAACAAAGACTAAGGCACCATGGGACATATCCGGCACTTGGGCCATATGGCCCACTGAGACTAGGGTTGCCAACCTCCAGGTGGTAATCACCTCAAAAAGAAGAACCGAGGTTGTTAGAATGATAGTGTTTTGGCAAAAACAACCTGTTATAATCTTAAACAAGTTTCAAAATCTAAGTTGTGAGTTCTGTGGCTACTACCCTCCTGGATGAACCTGAGGAGAAAAAAAAACAGAGAAGCCCTTGAGACTGGCAAACACTCTTTTCTCCAGGCAATTCCTGGAGGGTGGCAATAAAGAATTTTTTCTCCAGGCCAGCCCTGGAGGTTGGGAATTGAGGTTTTTCCCTCCTCAGGTTCGTCCTGGAGGGTAGTAACCACAGAACTTACAACTGAGATTTTGAAACATGTTTAAGATTATAATAGGTTGTTTTTGCTAAAACAAAAACCTCCAGGTGGTGGCTGGAAAATTCCCATTATTAGGACTGATCTCCAGTCAACAGAGATCAGTTCCCCTGGAGAAAATGGCTGCTACAGCAATTGGACTCTATGGCACTGAAGTCCCTCCCCTCCCCAAACCCCACCCTCCTCAGGCTCTACCCCCAAAATCTCCAGGTATTTCCCAACCCAGAGCTGGCAACCCTAACTGAGACCCATGTGCCATAATGAGGTACAATTTCTACATGGCTTGAACAAATATCATTTTGCTGTTTCCTCTCCTGGATTGCAGAGTAGAACATTCAGCATCTACAAACAAGTGGTTTGGAGTTGTGAGACACAAGCCCTAATCATCCTTTTTGTACAGTAGAGGATATTAAACAGCATACTAAATAAACACAGATCCATAGTGCTGGAGGCCTCAACAACCAACAGATGTCTCCCCTCAATTTCAGAGAGTGCAGCTGTGCATATCCCATTTTTCAAATAACATGAAAATGTTTGCTAGCACACTCAAAAGATCTAGATGGCCATTCTTTCCAGTTATCAAATGCCATTAAAGGCTCATCTTCACAAATGTCTGCTTTTTTGTAGCTTGTTCCTGGCAAGGAGAACACACCAGGCAGGATTTGAAACACAAAAATTGCATATTATTATGTTCCTTTCACCAGCTTCTACATTCTTTTTAAAATTATTTTTGACTGTTCTCCTCTTCCTTCTCTCCAATAATTTTGGGGACTTTACTCCTGAAGGTTGGACTAAAGGAATTCCCAAGGAACAGATGTCCAAAACATAAGCAAGACAATTATCTGTAATTATTAGGGTTGCCACTCCTCAGGCGGGAGATTTTTGTGGTGGGGATCGCATGCGAGCAATGCAGTCCTGTCACTTCTGGTTTACTTCCAGAAGCACCACAGCACAATGGGATGATTTACCACTTAAACCTTCATTTGAGTGGTAAATCGTCCCGTCATGCTGCAGCGCTTCCGGAAGTAAACCGGAAGTGACGTGATCACGTTGCTTGTGTCCGTGCGCGTCCGCGATCCTTATTGTCAGCTGGCAGAATTGCCTACCAATCCAAGCCACCTGGCAACCCTAAAAATTATCATGATACCAAAATTATGTTCCATTCTTGGCTATATCAGACCTATAATTAGGGTTGCCAACCTCCAGGTAATAGCTGGAGATCTCCTGCTATTACAACTGATCTCCAGCCGATAGAGATCAGTTCACCTGGAGAAAATGGCTGCTTTGGCAATTGAACTCTTTGGCATTGAAGTCCCTCCCCTCCCCAAACTCCACCCTCCTCAGGCTCCACCCCCAAATCTCTTGCCGATGGTGAAGAGGGACCTGGCAACCCTACCTATAATCCTAAAATAATTTATCGAAATCTTCTTCTTTTTCCCCCCTTTTGAGGGAATTCCATTACGATTGAGAATGGTAACTTATTATAAGACAGGCCATGGCTTAAAGTGTCAGGGCGAGAAAAGGGAATGTCATGGAGCATCTTGAGGGAGTGTTTGTACAGGGAATTGGTTTTTTCTCAGACCACTACATCAGGACTCTGTGGCCCAGGAGAGGCCTCCCTCAATACATTTCAGAGCTTGACAGCTCAGATGCATCACAACTGGGGTGACTGTTAAGCACATCAGGCATTCCTGGGATCCTGATAGCCATTTATTTTCTTAGGGAAGAGGACCACAAAATGTACCAAGAGGTCAGACAGAACAGGGGATAACCATTTGCCTATCTGCCAGGGAGCCAGGATGGGCAGCTGTTGTAAAACATGATCTGGGCATAGTG
The DNA here is from genome assembly GCF_029931775.1 of Euleptes europaea. NCBI lineage: Eukaryota > Metazoa > Chordata > Lepidosauria > Squamata > Sphaerodactylidae > Euleptes > Euleptes europaea. The sequence goes on along the minus strand of NC_079312.1, from coordinate 45,239,158 downwards.
ATGTGTGAGATGTGCACATAGGGTTGCCAGGTCCCCCTTTGCCACCAGTGGGAGGTTTTTGGGGCAGAGCCTGAGAAGTTCAGGGTTTGGGGAGGGGAGTGACTTCAATGCCATAGAGTCTAATTGCCAAAGCAGCCATTTTCTCCAGGTGAACTGTTCTCTATCGGCTGGAGATCAGTTGTAATAGCAGGACATCTCCAGCTAGTACCTGGAGGTTGGCAACCCTATGTGCAACAGAAAGATTGGAGGGAGATTGGGGTGCACCTTCCATGTGAGGCAAGTCCCCTAAATTTGGATTGGGAGAAGCTTCCTGGCAACACAGGGCAGGAAGGATTAGAAGTGTGAATAATCCATTAGTACATTGTACAAATGCTTTGTCCAAACGCTGGGAGGCAGTTTCCTCTGCTGGGAGCAGGAAGGGGTCTGGATGTCCATTTGTTCCACCAACAGCCAGGCAGTGTTTTTAGAGGTAACCATAACGCATTGTTAAATCATCTTTGATTTATGTTTTCTGTTATTTTCATTCAATCTATAATCACTAGGCTTGCTAGCTATTTTCTCTGTGCTTTACCTTAATCTGTAGCGATACACTTTTTTCCTGTTTAGGAGAGCAGATTGTGATTCAAACTCCTCCTCACATCACTCTCTCACACTCACACACACTCACACACAGGGCAGGCTGAAGTAATTAGAAAGCTCTCATCTTTAGATGTGCTCAGAGGCAGCCTGTACTGGGCACTGGTATTGTGGGAAACTGGATTTAACTTGGGGTGAAGGCACAATGAAGAGGAAACACGTTTTTCTTGCACACAGGTATGCAACATGCGTATAAGAACACCAAGGGTGGATTTCTGACTCTGTTTGTATGGGGTATTGGTTTTTCCCTAGACCACTCTATCAGGACTCTTTGGTCCAGGAATCTCCAACAGCTCCACCTTACCTCTTTGAAACTAAGAGGTTATAGAAGCCTCCCTTAACACATTTCAGAGTGTGGCAGCTCTGATAAATCCCAGTTGTGATGACTGTTACAATATATGAGCAAGTGGGGAGCTCACCTGACATAGGAGAAGGACAAGCCTACCTGCGCATCAGCTATATTACCATTGGTACCCACACCAGACGGCAGACACTGGTTCATTATATCCATTGCAGTTCTTGGTAATTAATAAACATATGGCCTTTTATTCTGAGTAATGTTACCTGTCTTGCCTTTCCAAAAATGGACAATAAAATAAATAAAAAGGGTAATATTGAGCAAAAAGAATATGAACATTTTTTAACAACTTGCAATGTATCTCATTAGATTGCTTTTAGACGGCTATCCCTATAAGAAGATCCAAAATAGTTCTCTGATAGTAACAATAATAATATGTTTGTATTAGCAAGCTTCTTCACTCATGACTGTCATCAGAACATTCAAAAGAAAAGGTGGTTAGGAACATTAATTTACATCTAAAGGGCTCTTCAAAGTGGTTAAATATGTTCTACGGTACCTTCAATGAAAAAACATGATCTCTGTGTCACTTGGAGAAAGCCCTAAGACATTTGGCCTACGTATCTCTTTTTCCACCATTGGAGAATTTCTGTATTTACATTCTCACAAGCATCACCTCACCTCCACTTTTTTCAACAAAATCAACAACAGGTGTCCAAATTACTTCCTCCTCAGGTCACAGTTGAAAATATTGTCAAAGAGCCAGTTTTCATTCTTTGCACTTCATTGAAATTGCCTTTATTGAAATATCTGTCAATCTCCTCACAGCTTCACCCAAAGATGCCCTCATTCTCCTTCACCTCTAAACCTCGATAACCCATGGCACGACTTTTAATTGTGATCGGTAAATAAGAAGGTTCGACTCCATCTTGGCAGTTATATAATGTGCCACGTTTTTCTTAATGCTTAAAGGACCTGCAACAAAAGACAAATGCCTCCACAGCCAACTAGCACAGCTATGAGCCAATGGTTTGAGGCAGCTCAACCATCATCTTCCCACCTTCTCCCTTGTCTTGGTGTCTTCATCCCATTCTGTAATAGTTATTGTTAATCACAAAGCAAATGTGCTGCAGCATGACTGTCCTCCTAACTCCCCTAGGAAAATGAGACAGGCAAGGTTCATGGTGCCTATTTTGGGTCTTGCCGCTCAAGCTAGCCATATCTATCTATCTGTCTGTCTGTCTGTCTTCATGAATTCTCACACCTTCTTAAGATCACAGCATTAAACAGAGAGGTCCCAATCTAGCTCAAGTTCAGCCGAATTAACTTGAGGGATGCTCGGACACCTGCTGGTTCAGCTCACCTCTTTTTCAGCAGCTGCAAACACACAGCCAGTTTGGGGCTTCAGTTTATGAGGGAGCCTTTAAATATTTTTTAATTACTAAAAACTACATTATCTCTTTTTGAAGGGGTATTGCTATGGGGTCTCTTGGATCTGACAGAGCATGGCCTCAGCATTCCTGCATCCAACCCTGAAACCAACGTTCGAATCTTAGTTTTAATGGTCTTTAAGATAATATTTTAATTTGTAGGTTTTAATTTGTTAGCTGCCTTAGTGGCCCTTATGAGGCCAGAAAGCCAGGGTATATGTTTTGAAAATATAAATAAACAAATAAATGCATACATTCAGTATATGTCAATGGGCAGTAATATGTGTGTAGTGTTTCAAAGGATGAGGAAAAACTCTTTGCACATCATTTGAATTCCATTTGTAGGCCCTGTTTTACGATAACAGTACTTCTTTTCCATGTCACAAGCTACATTAACTACATTCTCAAGTTTTTTTTATACATGTGCGGAAAGATAAAGTGGTGCTCTTAGCTTACTTGTGAAAGCACACACAGAAGATAAGCAGCCCCAGCCACAAAAGAAGAACTCTCTTTTCTTCTTATGGGACTTTTTTCTAATGGAGGATTCAAATAATTGGTTGAAGCATATACTAGGTCAACATCTTTTGATCTCAAGCACATATAGCATACAATTTAGATGATGGCAGATGATTGCTATATCAATTTTTGTAATGTACCTTCTTTTTCCTTTGTATTATTCCACTATGTCAAATTTGGGGTGGACTTGGGGGAAGAGAGACGGCTCTACGCTTCCAATGTTTGTTCCCTTGGCTCGTTACCATTACTTCCAAAGAGATCCCGGTTTATTTATGGGACAAAAAGGATTAATTTTTCTTCCTGACATGGAGTTGGAATTACACTCTGCGGTCTTTGCATATTGAAGGGAGCCAACAGAGTGACATTCACAGCCACTACTCCCCTGTAAGGAGGATGCCAGCTCTGTTGCTCAGCGTGAATGTTCCCTGCACCAATAATGTAATTAGCTCTGAGACCTGTGCAAGCTAAATACGGCTTTCTGGGAATCAGTCAAAGGAATCCTATCAACGTTAGTGGCAGTGACTCTGGCCTCTATACCTTACTTTCTTTAGCTGCCAGGATCCTGGCATGAATGCTTTCAGATTTTTTTTTTTTTTAAACATGCACTGTATTGTTGTGCAGATTATTTCTGTGTTTCTAGCCAGCTCACTGGGTTGTAACAGGAAATGAAGCTCGAAATTCCATTTCCAATTACATTGCCTCACAGCAGGTAAGCCCTGGTCAGGGCAGGTATTATCATAAAATCACCTGCCAATAGGGCATGGAGGCGCTCCACTTGCGTGTTATGTGGAGACAAACAGCAGGGATGATGGCATTCAATAGAATAATCAGAGATAATAATATCCCAGATTTTGAGGTGAAAGAGTGAGTAAAAACAGAAACAATCAGGGGATGAAAAACGACATTTGTCAAGAATGCGGTAAACCCTGCATTTAAGGGACTCCAACTGAGAGTGATAAGGAAGGCATCGGATGATGGGCTCTGTTGGAAAGGCTGTCTACCTCAGAGCTATATGGGTGACTCTGCCTTGCCTGCTCTCTCTCTTTATACTTTGCCATTCACAACTCAGGTGTGTTGAACCAGGGATGAAAAGGGCAGCAGGCAAAATCATTTGGTGTAATAATAATTTAAATTACAACTGATGATATTACTATAGCACAACTCGCTTTCCCTTTTGCATGTATTTCCTGTTATTGTTGAACCCCCTCTTTTTCCTGAGCCAAGGATAGCCAACCTGCTGGCCAGAGACTGCATCGAACCCATAAAGTAATTTTATCTGCCCTGTGAAACCTAGGGTTGCCAACCTCCAGATACTAGCTGGATATCTCCTGCTATTACAACTGATCTCCAGCCAATAGAGATCAGTTCACCTGGAGAAAATTGCCGCTTTGGCAATTGGGCTCTATGGCATCTCCAGCTAGTACCTGGAAATTGGCAACCCTAATCATCTACCTCTGACTGGCAGTGGCTCTCCAGGATCTCAGTCATCACAGAACCTGCTAGGGGATCCTTTTCACTGAAGATGCTCGAGGGCAACTGGTGGGCTTTTGTGCGAAACAAGATGCTGGACTAGATGAACTATTGATCTGCTTCAGCAGGTCTCTTTTTACATGGACCAAGTCCAAGATGTCTATTCGAATCCATATTATGATGATGATGATTGAATTAGCCTTGCAACAGAGCTGTTAGTCTCAAAGTGTAATGTCAAACAAGGCAACCTGACTTCCCTTAAGGAGAGTTCCCAGATAACTCTCTGGTTTATGAGACAAGCAGGCTTTTCCAGTGGGAAATTAGATAACTGTATGCATGCAAGATCTTGTTGACAGTCCGTCACTAGCTTTCTCTATGTAATGACCTGACTGGCTTCAGATCTTTTCATGCCAAGCTGACGTTCAAAAGGAAAGCCAAGCTACAAAACAAGCCTGCAAACTATGAAGAGCCAAAAGACCCTTTTTGCAGAACTCAGTTACACATTTGCTAAGCACAATCTGGGCAAACCTTCAGGCACCATACTCAGGATTTGAATCGAGTAACTGACAGTCCTGCTTTTATTTATCATGTCATAGATTCAATGGACATGGCACTTTACAGAATTACATAAAGAAAAAAAAGGCACATCGCTGTTGTGAGCAACTCGCAGTCTAGATGCTGAAAATGGGCAGATGACTATGGGCGGGGAAGAGCTGGGATGGAAGAAGAAGGGATAAATGCAAGCAAGTGCCATTACCTGTACTTATGCTTCTTCTTTTTTTTTCTTTTTTTCCCTTTTTTTTGCTGGGGAGAAAATTAAAGGGCAAGTCTGATGCTTCATGGGGAAATTGGCTCTGCTGAAGCATTTGACAGAGTCAGAAGCCTTATCCAGTTGTTCAAAGACTGTACTACCCTCCATGCATGGAGACATCGCACCTGCATGTGTTGCCTCCATACATGTAGGGCCCTATGCAGCTACAAGTGTTTCCATGTAGGATTTGCATTCTCAATTGGGATGCTGCTGTAAAAAGCAGGCTCCCAATCACATGTCCAACATCTTTGCACATGGGTTTGGATCCATACTAAATTGTCATTTTCCAAATCCCCCTTCCCCCTGTTGACCTCCTTTCATGATGTTCCACACAGTCCCTTATCCCCCAAGAGCAGCATTTTATTTTCAATTGGTGGGCTGCATTGGGACAAGGGAGGCAGGGAAGTTCCCTTCTGCTGATGGAAAATGTAGTCTGCATCCAATCCATGTATTTGTACACAAGTAGGCCCCTCAGCAGATGTTCATCAGAATGCACAGGCATCCAGGTGTGAAGCCAGCAGGAATGGTCCTGCTCCTCTCTGTATACATGGAGTCTATGCACTTTGCATAACTGGATAGGGCTAGAGGCTAGGCGTAATTTAATTTTATATATGTTATTAATAGTCTACCATTCTTGCTGAGCTTCAAGGTGGATTGTACAGTGTAAACCAGTACAGTCAGTTGGAGGGGACATGTAATAAGCAATGCAATAGGAGTAGGATTGCAGAAATAAAAAAACCAAGTAAAACCTAGAACAAAGCTAAAACAAGCATAAGTATTGACTCAACATATTAAACAATGAGGAAATTACATAGACTCATAGAGTTGGAAGGTACCACCAGGGTCATCTAGTCCAACCCCCTTCACAATGCAGGAAATTCACAACTACCTCCCCCCACACCCCCAGTGACCCCTACTCATACATAATAGGATAATACATGCAACAACTTCTGTACTATACACAGAAGTCCACAGTCTCTTCCCCTTTATTAAAGAATTCTTCCTGAGCTATTCCATGATAATAAAGCCCTATTACCTTTGTAAAAATGCCTTCCTGGATAATTCAGATTATCATAGTTGGTGAAATGCAAGGAGAAGGGGAGCCTTCCTGGCCTCCTAAGGCAGGCCATTCCACAAGGTGGGGGCCACAACAGAGAAAGCATGTGTATGGGCAGTTGTTGATCTTGCCCACTTGCAGGGTGGCACCTGTCGAAGGCCCTGCTCAGATGAGTGAAGCTGTCATAGCAGAGCATAGGGGGAGAGGCAATCCTGTAGATATAACAGTCCAAGGCCATGAAGGGCTTTGTGTGGGGTAGCTAATACTTTGAATTCGACTCAGTAACTGATGGGCAGCCAATGGAGTGACTGCAGAATGGGGGTAATATGCATGCTTTGCCTAGCTCCTGGTAATAACCATGTTGTGGTATTCTACAACAACAGGAGACCTATGTAGAATACAGTGCAGTAGTCTAGGCTTGATGTTACTGTAGTATGGATTCAAGTGGCTAGTGAAGAAGAACGGCCTAGTCCATGATGAACCTACTCTACCACTATGGTCATGTTTGGATGCCCTGCTTTGGGTGCCCCTGCCTTCTGAAATTAGGCAAGCTGAAGCCCAGGAGAGAGCCTTCTCAGTTGTGGCACCAAAATTCTGGAACTGACTCCCCAAGGAAATTTGTCTGTCCCATTCTGTTGTTGTCTTCTACCAGCAGATACAGACTTCTTTGTTCATTTGATGTTCCCTCGGTGATCCCTCCTTCCTGCCCATTGTTTTAATTGCTGTTTTCATGTCTTTGTATGTATTTTACTTCTGGTTTTAGTTGTTTTAATTATGTGGTTTTTAATGCTTTTAAAATGTGATTTTATTGTGTATGTTTTAATTTGATAGCCACCCTCATGGCTCTTATGAGGGCAGAAAGTCAGGATATAAATTTTGTAAAATATACATTTTAAAAAAAATACATCCCCAGGAGATTTAGATAAGGAGATACAGAGTATATTGGTGAGTATATTGGTGAGTATATTGATGACAGCCAACCCCAAAGCTACAAATGATTTGTCCTAAGGGCTTTATATAAAGGTTGCCACCCCGTGGAAACCCACAGGACAAGTCCCACACTGATGACCTCTGGTCATCAAAAAACCCTTTGAGTCTGATCTGTAAGGAATTATTTGAGTCCAGAGCACCAACTTCTGTCTCCAAATGCCGCAACAAGATGACATGGCCCCTGTATCAACGACTCAGATAAGAAGCAACAATGAAGCATGGTCATTGTCTTCATTCAGACAGAGGTGATCAACCAAAGCCACCAGGGCTGTCTTTGTCCCAGCCTGAAGCCAGGCTGAAAAGGGTCCAGAGCAGAGAAATTATCCAAGAAGACCTGGAGTTGCTCTGTCACTGCTCTCTTAATCATGTTGCCTAGAAAGGGTAGACTGGAGACTGGGTGATAATTGGCCACAACAGTTTTAAGTAGGAATAGTTTTTAAAAAGAAGTGGATGGATAATCACCTCTTTGAGCAGCTGAAGGATGGTGCTCACAGTTAGTGATGGATTTATGGTGAACTGCAATGGCTGACTGATGTGGTCTTTTCATGATTTTAGCAGCCAGGATGAGCAGGGGCCCAAGTAACCAGTAGTGGCCTTCACAGATCCCAAGATCCTGTCAACATCCTTCATGGTTATTGGGTCAAAATGTTCCTTAAACAGGCCAGATGATGCATTATGCACTTCTTGTGACTGACCTATGTTATAACAAGCATCCAGATCAGCACATAGTCACAATATTTTATCATCCAAAACAAAAACAAAACAAAATAAAACTTTGCAAATGTATCACAACTAATTGGTTGTCGCTGAGTCAATAAAGGCTCAGGATTAGGAATCAACAGATGCCAAGATATCTTAAACAACTGGGACGGTTATGAACTAGCAAATGTAACGATAGCAAAGAAGTACCATTTTTTTGCTGCTCTCACCACTGCTTCATAAGTCTTCCAATAGGGTCTACAGCATGTTCTGTCAGATTCAGGGCAAGTGTTCTGCCAGCATCATTCTAGACACCTCTTGGCTCTCTTCAGGTCACCCATGTTCTGCCCCAAGGACAGGAAGCAGTTTTGTCAATAGCAATAAGGAACTTTGCATTCCAAGCTCGTACCACAACCTCAACAGAGCATCTTTTTGAAATCCTAAAAATAGGGATGTGCAGCTCACAAAAAAAATGGCATTTCTCAAATCAGGGAGCTGAAAGATATTGGCAATCCTGGTTTCCCAGGTTTCAAATACTGTTTTGGCATTCGGATCCATTTTCCCCCCTCCTCTTTTTCTTTTCAGGATTCTGAAATGTTTTGGCTCCATTATTCCCTATAGGAAATATTTTGAGGAGGCTAGAGGGGCTGTTTTTAAAGGTAATAAAACCAAAATTGGAGTGGAGCTGCTGTTGCCTATCCTTTAACCAACTACCAAATTTCAAGTGAATTGGACCACGAGGTCCAATGCTATGGGCCCCTGAATGAAGCACCCCCAGCCATCCTCCATTGATTCCTATAAGAAAAAGTACAACCTGAGAATCCATGCCAATGTAAAACTGCTGAATTGTTCAAGCCAAACTGCACAGGAACTCTGTTGCAAGTCTGGCACATGTAAAATCAGAGAAGCCAGCCAATATACAAACTGGGAATCTACAACAATCTCAAACAGAAGAATCCTCCTCAAAAAGCAAACCTGACACGAAGCAAGTCGAGCAAAAAATGCAACTTTGCAAAGCCACCAAAAACTATTTAAAAGGGCATAATCTAAGACAAAGCAACTCAGCAGGCAGATACCAAGCCTGGGAAGACACAGACACTCCAGAAGAGAAGAGAAGAGAAGAGAAGAGAAGAGAAGAGAAGAGAAGAGAAGAGAAGAGAAGAGAAGAGAAGAGAAGAGAACAGAACAGAACAGAACAGAACAGAAGAGGTCCTGGGAGGCTTCAAATGCTGGCTCCCAAATGAATCCCAGATATTTCTCAGACTTTTCAGAACTGATTTACCAGTATCCCAGAAAACCCCAGATATATTTTTGGGGGGATATATATTCAATTTGGATATATCTGAATGCACATACCTATCCTAAATTCCCCAGAGTATTCTGGAATTCAGTAGGACCCATTAGCTTCTGTGGGCAGACTGTGTGTGGTGTGTGTGTGTGTGTGTTATTTTCCAATTGTTTCTGCTCCACATGGTATACCTGTGCACATGGAGAAGGTCACTCCCCTCGCATGGCTTTCATTCTGAGCCCATTAGGATTCTCCTTTTCTTCAAAAGAAACAATTTCCTGCAGCTGCTGTGCGGCTGCAGGGAACACCTGAATGCACTTGGCTCGCAAGTGCAAAAATGTGATGCCTAGTTTGGCTCATGGTTTGCCCTAGGAGTCTGCAGAAGTTAAAGGACTCATGAAGAATAATACTCACACCCTCCTCCCTGGCCACCTGCGTGGGGAAAAAGTAATTTAATGTCCAGGGAAATGTCCTGCTTCTGATTCCATAAGCAATGTTAAATATTTTTCAGAAGTCCAACAACTTTTCTAATGATCATACATCAAAATCCATGAATAATTCAGATGAGGAGAATTTCAGGAACCTGACCTGGCTGGCCCTGCAGAAGAGCAGTGCGCAATGAAGTATGGCATCCCACACCTGTCAATACTTGCCAATAAAAGTTGCCATCTTCTGGGAACACCTCTTATAAAGCAACTTTTGCAAGACACTTTGAGGGCTCTCCTAGTGAGGCACTCACAGGTACTTTATGGTTTCCAATTGCGACTCGGCTCTGGAGAACACTGCTCGAAGTTGCTTCACCATATGACAAAGTAGATTTTTCTTCTTACAAAAACAACTAGGCATTTTACATTTTTGTAAATGGACCTTTTCAGGGGACCAGTTTGAGACTTGCCTGCTTTCTTGATTTTAAAGTCTTCTAGCATTAGACCACCTCCATTTTTCACTTTAAAAAAGGACCTTTAACAAGAGAAAACTCTCTTCCAGAACGAATTGTGCTGTTCAGCAGGTGTGTCATGCTAAGGCTATTAATGTTTTTATCCCATCCTTCCCCCAAGGAATTCAAGGCAGCAAACATGCATTTTGACTCTTTTGTTTTATCCTCACAGTAACCTCATGAGGGCCCTGACCTGGATGGCCCAGGCTAGCCCACTATCGTCAGATCTCAGAAGCTAAGCAGGGTCAGCCCTGGTTAGTACTTGGGTGGGAGACCACCAAGGAATACCAGGGTCACTATGCCTAGGAAGGCACTGGAAAACCACCTCTGTTACTCTCTTGCCTTGAAAACCCTACTGGGTTGCCATAAGTCAACTGCGACTTGATGGCACTTTACAACCTCATGATGTAGCCTCAGCTGATAGAGAGACTGGACCAAGGTCATCCCCAGTTAGCTGCGTAATTAAGTAGGGATTTGCTCCCAGGTCTCTCTAGTCTTAGTTCAGACTCTAACCACCGCCCCATATGTACATACATAAGTGTTGCCAATTTGTAACAAACTCCAGCAAGGGGCTTTCAAGGCAAGTGAGAAGCAGAGGTGACTGGCCCTTGCCTTCTTCTGCAGAGTCTTCCTTGGTGGTCTCCCATCCAACTACTGACCCTGCTTAGGTGCTGAGATCATCTGATGAGATCAGGCTTTACCATGCTGCCTTCCATCCCAACCACTGCTCCATACTGGCTCTCAAACAAGTGTGTGGGAGAATGAGGGAGGATGTGGCAATGTGATTTGCCTAAGGCCATCTAGTCATCTGATGGCAGAAATGGCATTTGGATAGAGTTGCCAGCTCTGGGTTGGAAATACCTGGAGATTTTGTGGGCAGAGCCTGAGGAGGACGGGGTTTGGGGAGGGGAGGGACTTCAATGCCATAGAGTCCAATTGCCAAAGCAGCCATTTTTTCCAGGGGAACTGATGTCTATCAGCTGGAGATCAGTTGTAATAGCGGGAGATCTCCAGCCACCACCTGGAGGTTGGCAACCCTACATTTGGATCAGTAACTTGCTTCTTAGTAGCTCAGTTTCTAAACCATTTATTTATTTATTTATTTATTTATTTATTTATTTATTTATTCTTATACCCTGCCCTCCCTGGTGAAGCTGGGCTCAGGTCAGCGCACAACAAAATCACATAATAAATACAATAAAAATTACAATAAAATCACACTAAAACAGTTCCTATAATAAATAAACTCCAGCCCTATAGACTTAAACAATAAATGGCATCAGCAATAACTATATAAGATGGTGCTCCTTTGTAGCATATCTGCTCCCGCAGAGCCTGCAAGCAGCCAGGTCCCCACCACATAATGGTCAGTGATAAATTCACAGAACAAGATGGAGGTGGAGGAGGGTGGAAGGGAGGCCAGCACTGCTGAATACCATAACTGTCCTCAACCTGGTGGAATAGCCCTGCAGAATTCCTTATGGTACCACTGGGCCCTGGTCTCATTAGAGAGACTATTCCACTAGACAGGGGCCAGGACAGAGAAGGCCCTGGCCCTGGTCGAGGACAGCCAGACACTCTTTGGGCTGGGGACCACCAGTAAATTGTTTTTTGAAGAATGTAATGTTCTCTGCACTGGGCTACATGGTTAGAATGATTCTTCTACTGCAAAGGACTAGTGTCCAAAAGGTTTTTGTTTTTTCCTGATTGTGCATACATAGGCACACTTTGTTCATTGAGTTCAATGAAGCAAGATATGTGTGAGAAAAAGCAGCCATCTGATAATATATGAAAACAAATTTGCACATAGAATTAGGAAATCAGCACAAAAAATATTGCTAGTGTCAGTTCTTTGCAAATTTAGTTAAAACTAATGTGGTATGTAATCTCCGGCTTTAGTGATGTGAAACCTCATTCTGCAAGCTGGTCCATGCACCCATATGGTATCCTGTTGATTAGAATGAAGATGCACATTGATAGATGGAGCACAAGCCAATGTTGAGCCTGTTCTAAGACCAGCATTTATCTGATTAATTCAGGACATAATGCTAGTCCATCTGCAGTACTATACTGTCGCCTAAGCATATAGCAGACATGAGTGACTCGTGCAGAGACTTGTGAGCAATGCCTTTCAGTTGATCAATACCCATTCTCTTTTCTAAAGCAATGGAATAAACCATGTGGAAAGCAGCACATAGACATGTTGAGGCGACACAAATCACAGCAAAAACATCAAAAATATTGAAAAGAGGTCAGGATTCCTTCCTCACCTGAATGCAGCAAATGGTTAACTGAACAAAGTGAAGGGATTAAATTAGGGGCCTATATCTCTCTGCATTTGCTTGACTATTGTACAGAGGCAATTAAGCCAATTGCAGGCACAAATAATAAGGCATCTCTGTGTGCCAGAGGACATTCCTAAAAGCAGGCAAGACTACAAGGGAAATGTACTTTTACACAGATTTTCCTCTGATTCATGAATATTCTTACTCTGAAGGCAAGTGGTCTGATCCCCTTAAAAACATGGATCATTAAGCCCAGAAATGATTTTAATGGAGTCTATAAGGGAATTCTCTCTTAAGCTACCCTCTATGTATTGTGGGAGACCTGAGCTGAGTCTTGAAGCAAATATACTAAAAATTTAACTTTCTTTGGACTCTCATTAATAAAACATAAGGAGGTTTGTGGACCAGGATTCTCTCTCCCTTCCATTCGAATGTTTCAGAGCAATGCAAACCATATTACATGATACACACCAAGGAAGGGGGGGGAAATGGAAGTCTGGATCCAGAAACCCATTTCAGCTCAAATGAGAAAGCACTAGAGATGGTTTTGAATTTCTCATCTCAGTTGTTTCAACCCATACCCCATTTTGATTTCCATGCTTCCTTGTGCAAATCAAACCTATCAATATATCTTTTGTTGTCCCAGAAGGTCAGACCAGAACCAGTGGGTTGAAATTAAATCCAAAGAGTTTTTGGTTAAACATGAGGAATCACTTCCTGATATTAACAACAGGTCCTCAGTGGAACAGGCTTCCTTGGGAGGTGGTAGTGTCTCCTTTGGAGGTTTTTAAGCAGAGGCTAGATGGCCATCTGACAGCAATGCTGATTCTGTGAATTTAGGCAGCTCGTGAGAAGGAGGGCAAGAAGGGTTGCAATTGCATCAGTGCTTGACTCACATGCCCCTTTCTTCCATGCCCAGGAGAATGTGGATTTCCACTTCGGAGTCAGGAAGCGATTTTCCTTCAGGCCAGATTGGCCAGGGATTCTCTGGAAGGTTTTTTTTTTTTTTTTTGCCATCTTCTGAGCATGGAGTAGGAGTCACTGGGGGTGTGGGGAAGAGGTAGTTGTGAATTTCCTGCATTGGAGGTCCTTTCCAACTCACAGAACTGTGATTTCTGTGATTCTATGACCTAATTATTAACATGTCTGCTTCCCTTGGCTGCCAGCAGTGGAGGCAAGAGGATGGGAAGGAGTGAGAAAGGAGCCGGCGCTGCTGCCTTGTCCTTTCCTCCACTGCATGAGCCACAGAAAGCTGGCAATGGAGCCTGGCTGGTGGGTAGGGGAGCTGGCAGCTGGGTGAGCCAGCCAAGAAAGGATGGGATTCCCCCCCCCCCCGTGTGAGCCTTGTGGGTCCCCACTTGTTTGTTTGTTTGTTTTGCATTGTTTTTGCTTTTTCCTTGCACTATTTCCCCAATACAATCCACACACATTTCAGCAATATTTGTGTGCCAATAAATTAGCTTGACACATTGTATGTATATGTGTGTGTGTGTGGAGGGGGCACCCAAGTTTGTAGCAAAATGTTCCTTTTGTCTACATGGCCCCACACATGCTGATAATTAGATCACAGAATCACAGAATAATAGAATCATAGAGTTGGAAGGGACCTCCAGGGTCGTCTAGTCCAACCCCCTGCACAATGCAGGAAATTCACAACTACCTCTGTTTAAATATTGTGGCTAGATAAATGCCATGGAGATTGTATATACAACAGGTATATACAGTACAAATGCATCTACAAAACAGCTGTGAAATGCAAAGAACCAAATTGCTGAATGCCATAAAAATGAATGTAAAAAGAAACACTAATGGAAATACAGGTTGAGTATCCCTTAACCAGACTTCTTGGGGCCAGAAGCAGTCTGTATTTTGGATCTTTCCGTATATTGGAATATTTTGAAATCTTTGCATATACATAATGAGATATCTTGGGGATGGGATCCCAAATTCATTCATGCTTTATATATACTTTATACACTCATAGCCTGAATGTAATTTTAAACAATATTTTTAATAATTTTGTGTACACTGAACTATCAGAAAGCAAAGGTGTAACTATCTCACCAGAATACCTGTATTCGCTGTTAAACAAGAGCAACAACAAACAAACTAGCAGTGGCAGGCTTTCAGTCTCCACCTACAATGCTGTGTACACTGTATTTCATTTTATTTCTAGGTGAGAGGAAACATAGAAAGAAGTGGGACAATTCTGCCTGCATGCCGGCTCGAAGGATCTGGTTTTCAGATCAGTCCGAATATGGGATGTCCCCGGATAAGGGATCTACCTGTATTTGCGTATTGTGATTTAGACATCTGTGTTTAGCTTTAAGTGAGCCCTCAGGTACTCCTTTCTGTTTCTCCCTCAATGCCTGTTAAGGAAGTGCCTCTCTTGAGTGTCATGTTAAATTTGTATTCTCTTGGTGTATATTAGAGTTCTCAATTTTGTAAGCGTTCTCTCCCTGTTGGAAACAATAAAGACCTGTTCTTGAAACTGCCAGAGTCTCCGGTGGGTTGGTAAAAGAGCAGGACTGAATGGTGAACTAGAAGCAGGGTAGATAAATGCACCCCTGCTCACCATACATCTCAGAGAACACAGTGTTTAATGTTAGCTAGTTTGGTGGAGGCTCTTGCCTGGATTGCCCCGGCTAGCCTGATCTCATTAGATCTCAGAAGCTAAGTAGGGTTGGCCCTGGTTAGTATCTGGATGGGAGACCACCAAGGAATACCAGGGTTATTGTGCAGAGGAAGGCAATAGCAAACCAGCTCTGTTCGACTCTTGCCTTGAAAACCTCATCAGAGGTCGTCATAAGTTGGCTGTAACTTTGTGGCACTTTGCACACACACAGTTTGGTGTAATGATGAGTGTAGGCTTTGCCAACCTCAGGTACTAGCTGGAGATCTCTTGCTATTACAACTGATCTCCAGCTGACAGAGATCAGTTCCCCTGAAGAAAATGGCTGCTTTGGCAATTGGACTCTATGGCATTGAAGTCCCTCCCCAAACCCCACCCTCCTCAGTCTCCGCTCCAAAAATCTCCAGGTATTTCCCAACCTGGAGCTTGCTACCATGAGTGTCAGAGTAAGTCCAAGGAAATCAGTGTTCAAATCCACCTTCAGCCATGAGGGTCTCCAAGGAGTTAAAGCCAATTTCACTTTATCAGGTTCTTTCACAGCATCGGCATGATGAGGATCAAATAGAGAAGGGGAGAACTATCTATGTTGTCCTGAGTTCCTTCAAAGAAGGGGAGGAGAAAAAAAATAATCTCTTTCCTGTTCACTTCAGTGATGGGTAAAAGTTCAGATCTACAGTCTGATCTATAGATCTATATATGGCTGTCATCTCCGGAAGAAGAAGATCAAGAAAGGACCTGTTATCACTTTTTTCAATCTTGTTCTTTCTCCAAATAGCTCAAAAAAACATATATAATTCTCAGTTTTATCTTAAAACTATCCTGTGAGAAAGGTTAGGCTGAGAGTGTGTTTGCCCAGAAAACTTCAAGACAGTGTGAGGATAGGGCTGTTGGAAAAAAAATTCGGTAAAGTTCGGCTTCGGCAAAATTCAGCCCTTTTAAATTCGGGACGTGCCGAAGTCCGAACTCCCCTGCTTCGGATCCATGAAATTCGGCGCGAGATCCGGAGTTCTGGGGAAAATTCGGCCGAGAGTCGGGAAGGGGGCGGGGGTCTTTAAAGAGCCCCCCCGCGGGCCTTCATGGGGCTTCCATGAAGGTGCGCGCGGGGGGGGGGGAAACAGATCTGCGCCTCCCAGCTGGAAGGCACAGATCTGTTTAAAGAGCCCCCTGCGCGCCTTCATGGAAGCCCCGTGAAGGTGCATGGGGGGGAACAGATCTGCGCCTTCCAGCTGGGAGGCGCAGATCTGTTTAAAGAGCCCCCCACACACCTTCAGGGAAGCCCTGTGAAGGCACACGCGGGGGGGGGGGGGACTGAAAAAGGTGGGAACGCCGAACCTGCTGAATTTATTCGGCGATCGCCCTGAATTTGCCTGAATTCGGGGCATCGTTTTCCTGCCTTTTTTCAGTTCGGTTCCATCCGAACTGAAAACAGCCGAATTGCGGAAAATTCGGCTGTTTTTTTCGGTTCGGACGAACCAAATCAACAGCCCTATGTGAGGATTTGAATCCAGATATCACAAATTCTATGCTTTACTGGTAATGTGATGAGTGCACAATGAAGCTCCAACCTCAGATGCAACAGTTAAATGAGATAACTCATAGCTATGGAAGACACAGGATGATTAGGGTTGCTTAAAAAAAACCCACTCACTCAGGCCTCATATACTTATTTTAAGGGTCATAGTCATAAGCAAGGGCTCTGTAATACACGGCATGTGATTTCCTATATTTCAAACTGGAGTATCACAGAAATTTCTACCCTCCCTTCTGTGACCGACAGCAGATGTAAAGAGAAAAGAGCCAAACAGGCTGCTCGTACATTCTGAAAGGCAGGCAGGCTACTGTAGAGCAGATAGGAGAGGGTAGAGGCAAATGTTTCAACTGCCCCATTGAAAAGGCAGAACTAAATCAGATGTGAGAAATTGATGGTGATGAAAAATTTCACATGTCATTAACTACATGAGAGACTGCAGGAGATCAATCTTCTGAGGTCTCTTAGTGGTTTTCATTTCATGGAAAAGGAGTTTCACTATTTCTTTGAAACCACAGCCCTAGATGGGGGGTAGGGTTGCCAGCTCTGGGTAGGAGAATACCTGGAGATTTTTTTTTGGGGGGGGGGAGCCTGAGAAGGGCAGTGTTTGGAGAGGGGAGGGGCTTCAATGTCACAGAGTCCAATTTCCAAAGTGGCCATTTTCTCCAGGTAAACTGATCTCTATCGGCTGAAGATCACTTGTAATAGCAGGAGATCTCCAGCCACCATCTGGAGGTTGGAAACCCTACTGGGAGGAGAAAAGACTAGCAGGAAAAATCCTGTTTACCTGTAAAGATGAGGGAAATCTACTTTTAAATTAAAAATGGAACACGCAAAAGAAGGGAAACTTTCACGTCTTACTTCAGTGCTGGAAGAGGTTTCTTTCCTCCTAGCTTTGCTAATTCAGGATAGCTCAGCCTGGCGGGGCTCGCAGATGTTCAATCACTCTCTGTTCAGATCACAATTCCTTCAGATTGCATGCCGAACCTTCAAACACTCAACCATTTTTTTAATCAAATATTCAAAATTAGACCAGACATGCTCCACACATTCCCACAACGCTTTCTCCCATCCTTGTGCCTCATCAAGCGGCTTTGTTATAGAATGAAAAAGAGAGATAGAGATGCTTTGAGCTTGTGCGGAGCAGAAAGTGTGACATGTCTTTGAGCCTTGCCCATTTCACCTGGCTGATTGGCTGTTCATTTTATGGGAGAATTCAGGTCTGATCACAGGAAATTTGCTCCTTTTCATCCTTGCATTTTTTCCCCTGTTGCTCTCCGCTCTCCCTTCCTTACCTGCCTAATAACACCCAACAGCAAAAAATATTAACTTCTAAAGATTATCCATCTTCTGCATCCCTGTCACTGCCCCCTTTCTGAGCGCAATTCCTGCATCAGCCTGCTATATATTTGGCAGTGAGGCATCCAGAATTACATGAGAGTATTCCAATTAATTTCTCAACTGATGCCGCCAGGTACATCAAGAGCTCTTCCTCCATTTGTTGTCACCTGCTAAAAGCTTGGCTGGATTGAAAGGGATTCCATGTACTTTCCCTCCCTCGAGAATCTCATCCATTTCTTTTTCTTTGGCTCATCTTACTTGCTCAGGATTGTTGCACGTGAGCCAGAAATGGTGGCCAGACATTGATCTCGTGCTTAAGGTCATATTTTGCCATTTTGCAAATGAAGATACTCCTGCTCCACGTAATAAGACTGCTACATAACAATCAATGAAAGGACATGGCACAGATGGAGAGAGAGGGACAGTTTGTTTTAAACATTTCACATTGGTCATTGTTGTTTCACCTGGCTTTAAAGTGAAGCCATACCTCTTTCTTAATGAAGTTTAATTCAGAAATGTTTTGAACTCCTATGAGTTGGCTTTGACCCCAACTTTGTCCTTTTTTAGCATTACTACACTGCTTCCTCCCTGTTCCTTAAAACTTAGCTCTTTATTGTCGTTTTTTGGTAAAGCAATGTGCCCTGACCTGGATGGCCCAGGCTAGCCTGATCTCGTCAGATCTCAGAAGCTAAGCAGGGTCAGCCCTGGTTAGTATTTGGATGGGAGACCACCAAGGAATACGAGGGTTGCTGTGCAGAGGAAGGCACTGGCAAACCACCTCTGTTAGTCTCTTGCCATGAAAACCCCAAAAACAGGGTCGCCATAAGTCAGCTGCGACTTGACGGCACTTTACACACACACAATGTACCAGATGAGTCATTTCAGAAATCAATTTCAGCCTTTGGGACTCCTCAGCTAAGGTCCCGAGTCGAATGAACCCCAAGCTGTGCCAAGCTGCCCTGCTATAATTTGGGCAATCATTGAACGGCATGCTCCATGTTATGTACCATTTAGTCATAATGAAACATGATGTCGCTCAACATGACCTGGCAGGACCTCACACTTCCAAGACAGCAGGAACGCAACATTTCAAAAGCACAGACTGGATGAATCCCCCTGCTGGGATTAGTCCTCTCACTGCTCCTTGTCTTTGTGGAGATATCTGACTCAGAAAGGACAAATATGCAATTATGACTTATTATAAAGCACTCGAAAACCTTTGAATAGCTCCAAATTGTTCCGGTTTCCAAGTTAACAGCCATCAGGCTTCCCCCATCAAATGTCAGCTGCTACAAAACTGCGGCCCACAATCGTTTTGGATAACATATCACATTGCTTCCTATGTAGGGTGCCTTTTGTGCAGACAAAAAAACAACAACCCTATTCCTTAACAAAACAGAATCTGCTCGTTTATGGGAGAAATACAACTGAAATTGCAGAATTCCACTGGGTTGCTAAGCAACCAATAGTTCCAGTGTCACTCGCTGGTGATCAATTCAAGTCATTCATCAAGGTCTAAAGCACCTTGCAAAGGAATCCCAATACAGTCCCCCCCCCCTTTGAGGAAAGCCAAGGCGACTTCCTCCAGCACAGTAACACATTTGCTCTCAGAAGATCAACTTTGTAGATGTTCTTTTGATGAATGCAATATGTTCGCTCATTATTCTTTAAAACTCTGCTAATGGGGAAGGCAATAATTAGCTAGCCCAGTCTTAACACATGCAAGATAAACTGAGGTAATTAGTGCTGTTTTGCGATAGTTCCTGTCCTGTCCCAGCGGAGGAATGTAAAGCAGAAGCTTGCTGATCACGCTAACTGTCCACAAAAACCTATGATTCTACCTGAAACCTTGTTTTTGTTGACTCCCCCACCCCAACTCCAGCCAATTATGCCTGATCCCTTAAACAAGTCACAGGCAAACAAAACGGCTGCATTTCAGAGTGCACGAAATAAGCACAAAATGCTTGCAAATAATCTTTTATTTATAGGAATACTTGTCTCTGGGCTTTCTGGAATAAATAGCTGGGCTATTATGTCTTCACTCAGTTGGTTTAATTACAAACGTAGCACATGTTAAATGCCCGTAATAATTGCATTTCTTTGACTGACAACTACTGCTGAGTTCCATACAAAATTGTAATCAAAATGTGCACAATTAATGTACGGTGTCCTAATTTTCTTGTTTCTGCCTCTTGTGAGAAATGCTGCTATTCACATCTTGATGGAGGATGGTTAGACAGTACAGAATTTCCAGTCATTAAGTTGTGTGTTTTGTTACATTAATGATGGATCCTTAGGGTTGCCAGGTCCCTCTTCACCACCAGTGGGAGGTTCTTTGGGCGGAGTCTGAGGAGGGAAGGGTTTGGGGAGGGGAGGGACTTCAATGCCATAGAGTCCAATTACCGAAATGGCCATTTTCTCCAGGTGAACTGATCTCTATCAGCTGGAGATCAGTTGTAATAGCAGGAGATCTCCAGCTAGTGCCTGGAGGTTGGCAACCCTATGGATCCTTCCTTCAGCTTCTTCCATTGGAGTGAGACTCCTTGTGCTGGAGGAAAGTTCAACCTTCAGTGGAATAGAGTCATAGGATACCACCCAGTGTTATTGAACTGACTACCAACAATGCTGTTCTTCCATTAATGCATACACATTCACAATCCCAAGGTACAGTTTCAGTACATTGGTAATGAAGATGTACCCAAGATTTGTTTCTCTTGCGCTGCAAACCCCTATTTTGTTTTATGCTATCCTCTTGTTGCCTTAAATCTTTATATTTCACACTCAGGCAAAACAGGGAACCACAGGGACTAATTTTAGAGAGCACTCCTGAATCAGGCTTGCCCATCGGACAGATTAAACATCTTTCAGGGTGGTCAGCCTGAAGGACCATGTGGCCAGCTTAATGACATCATCCACCACATGCTAATTAACTCATATAATACAGTTTCTTTGTTTCAATTTCTAATATACTCCCACCACAAAGGGTAGAAGTGGATGGGCTCATCCTAACCCAGTAAATAGGTTCCTTTGTTGTTACTGCTGCCATGTACCATAGCACTTCTAATGTCGAACTTTTTTTTCTCCCAAAACTCAGACTGAGTATACTTAGTTATGGGATGGCAATCAATGTATTCTCCAAACAGTTCCATAGCAACAGGCATCTTGCTTTGCAACCAGATTTGCACAGCAATTTTGCAACATGTTCAGAGAGTGCTTAATGTGCACTTGTTCAGTAATCCCTACACTGATGTTAGGTTGACTAGTATTATTATCCTAAAATTGCAAATGGGATGGGTGAATGCTGAGGCTGAGATATAATGGCCTTAGGAGTGTCCTTGCTCATGAAAAGTTTTGGCTGCTGCACAACTCCCACCAAACTTCTTCCCACCTCCCCCAGTCATTCCAGCTGCCCTCAGTCAACTTCCCGTTGCTGTTTTTCCTGCCTGCTTACTGGTGGTCTGACTGTCTCTCACAGCCTCCCTTCCTGTTACCTTGGAACTGTAAAATGTAAAGTGTATATTTCACAGGCTTCACCTTGGAGTGGTCCTTCAAATGCTCATGAAGTAATTCCAAGGTAACCGGGAAGGGAAGTTGTGAGGAGAGAGACAGTAAGACCCTGAGAAAAAAACAACTAAGGCCATTGAATACTGCCAAAACAGCATTTAAGATAAATAGAAGAGGTGGGGGATGAGAGAAATGTTGCCCATTGACAGGCTGGCCCAGCAGGACAGAGGACTTCTGAGTAGGGTTTCCAGGCTGAACCTAGCAACCAATGAGCAGTGACCTAGTGGGGGGATGGAATAACCAATGTGATGACATCACTCCTGGGAAATACCCAGAAGCAATGGTGGTAAGCATAGTTTTCAAACAACTTCTGCACATGGCTTGTTGTCCATCAAAATGGCCTTTTCCTCATGCCTTATTTCATGGGTGATTATCTGTATATTTCTAGTACTGGAAAGTTCCGCATTCATTGCACATTATCTTGTCTCCATACAAACACCGTGAATAGCAGTGGTGACTCTGATACACTTCAGGTTGGGCGCAGACTAAACCTTCCATCCATGGAAGGGGACTTTCCTGCCTCTCTTCTCCCACTGCAGCCCACTGATCTCGATCAAATGCTGCTCCTGGGGAACAGGAGACCATGCGGAATGACAGGAGGTGGGTCTGTAACAGGAAGGGGGGCTCTGTGGGAAATGCTGGTTTAGTTGGGGTCCAAGCCTTTCTCTCCACTTCTACACAGGGTGGAAGTCCTTTTCATTCTAGTGACACTGAGCAAGGGTTTGAAATCTCTTGTCAATTTCATTGCTACAGGAAGGAGGTTCTTCCCTATTGCAGCGTGTCAGTTTCACTTTTGTAGTAGAACCCTGGACCCCATCTGTATAGTGCTTGCAATCCTAAACAGAGTCACACCCTTCTAACTCCATTGAAGACTATGGGAATAGAGGGTGTAATTCTGTTTAGGATTCACTGAGGATCTTTGTGTGATAGTGTTGTTAGTAACGGTGGTGTAATCCCCCAGGCCCCACATGTTTGAAGCCTGGTTTCTATAGAGGTCTATTCATGTACCCTCTAACATGCATTGGCTCTGATCACACTGTATATTTTCTGCAAAAACGAAGCATACCAATTGCATAGTCAGCTCCTATGGGAGTTTGAATGAATGCAAGTTCAGGGGCAAAAACTCTGCTATCATCTGTGCACAGATTAAGTATCTGGACAGGTTTAAAAATGAGCAATTTGTTGCTTAAACTCAGAGAATTGCTGCAAAGAGCAGCAGTGAAACATAGAAGCCCCTTGCCCTCCCCATCTCTGCAGTAATTACTGAGGACCCCTTCAGGTATATGGGAAATTATCCATGCATTTAAAACCCTGTGTCAGTTTCATTGCTGTTTTTTTCCAATCCTCTCTACACCGAAGTTCATACAAATGGTTGCCCACCCAATCACAGGTACTTTTCTCTCCAAGGAGCATGTGCAAGAGTTTGCACACCCAGTTTCTGATACATTTTGCTCCCAATAGATATACGATCAAATTGATTTGGACAGAAAGTAGTTCCTTCCTGCATATTTGTATGGACTATAATATTCTCATCACTGTAAATTAGCCTAACAGACTATACTATAGTTAATTTTTGGATGCTTCTGCAGTTCTCCCAGGTTCTGTTCTAAAACCACATAAGACACATAAACATAACAGTTTTTCTAACAGTTAGAGCAGTTCCTCAGTGGAACAAGCTTCCTCGGGAGGTGGTAAGCTCTCCTTCCCTCTATGACCTTAGGCAGATCATGAGAGGGAGGTCATCTTGGCCATCTTCTGGGCATGGAGTAGGGGTCACTGGGGGTGTGTGGGGGAGGTAGTTGTAAATTTCCTGTGTTGTGCAGGGGGTTGGACTAGATGACCCTGGTGGTCCCTTCCAATATGATTCTATGATTCTATAATGTAGCATAATTTAACTTTATCCTATTAAGACACACAAACTCAATTTCAGCAGGCAAAGAGGTTTTATATCCTAAGAATGTGTGAACTGGGCCATGCAATGTGCCACTGATTGAATTTATAAACCCAGGAAATACTGTTATACCGTGTCGCACCATTGCTCCATCCAGCTCAATATTGTTTGTCTGTTCTGACTGTGGCAACATCTTTCCATGATTTGGGGTAGAGAAAGGCCTTTCCCAGCATCTCCTCCTTGTGGCATTTTAATTTAAGATTTCAGATACTGAATTTCTAGATATATATTCCATGAGGGGAGGTAGTTTTAATCCAACTGTTTCCATATCATAAAAATGGGTGACTATCGTTCTGTAATTACATCAATTTATGACACTTTGCATAGTTGTGTCAGAAAGATGGGTGGATGTTGGTTGCTGGGGTCTAGATTTTGGGCAGTGAGTTGGTCTAGATGGCACCTGTTGCTCCTTTCCAACTCCATGATACCTTAGACAGTGATATCTTAAGTATCACTACACCAGCATGGTGTAGTGGTTAAGAGCGGTGGTTTGGAGCAGTGGACTCTGATCTGGAGAACCAGGTTTGATTCCCCACTCCTCTACATGAGCAGCGTAGGCTAATCTGGTGAACTGGGTTGGTTTTCCCACTCCTACACACGAGGCCAGCTGGGTGACCTTGGGCTAGTCACAGCTCTCTTAGAGCTCTCTCAGCCCCACCTACCTCACAGGGTGTCTATTGTGGGGAGGGGAAGGGAAGGTGATTGTAAGCTGGTTTGATTCTTCCTTAAGTGGTAGAGGAAGTTGGCATATAAAAACCAACTCTTCTTCTACTTCTTCTAATAAAGATTCCTTATGCATGCAGATGATCATTTCTTTGGAGCAATATCCTCTTTTCCCATTACAATGGCATTAGGTCTGACCCAGAAGTTGTGACATAACTACATAAACCTGAGAGAGGAGAATCTTGGTCGACTTTTTCTAACACTTTATTGGGGCTGCTACACCTACTTGCTGCCAGAGAATCCAAGAAAGATGAGAAACTGACCCACTAGAAATGACTTTCAAGTTCAGTCCATTTCATTGCTACGCAGAGAAATTAAGAAAAGGCCGGAATCTGACCCAATAGAAACCACCTTCTAATTTAGTCAATTCCACAGCTCAGGTAAAGTACAGTATAGGAAAATGCATTCACACTTTCAACCAAATAAAACTTAACACGATTTCTCAACAGCAGTCTTCTGCATACAGGCATGTTACTTTCTCAACAGACTTGAGCAAGACCTGTTCCTATTGAGACTCAGAAGTCACTTGCTGAAACACTACAGTTACTGGAAACCAAACTACAGTAAGTGTCAGGCACTTCACATCCAGAATGTCTGCGATAAGCTTTGGTAAACGTCTCCGCCTACTAAAAAAATTGCAACACCTAAACATGCACACACCTGGTTTGGCAAAGTTTTGACTTTATAATCCAATTGACAAACATCCTCAAGTAAGGTGATCCTCAAAGACTCCTTGGCCCTCTCCCAGCTTTTGATCAACCTGGGCAAACTAATGCCAGTCCTGTTTGTTAGATCTGTTCCTCACCAACATCTGATGAAGCAGGGGGAGGGAATAATGCACAATGGGGGGGGGCAGGGCGCTGAACACTTTGCTATGCTTCCCCCCCCCCCCAAAGGAATAGCTGGGAGAAAGCTGATTGGAGGCAGAGCACAGGTGTGGGATCTGTTGACACCAACACTTCCCACAAGCCCCACTTTCCCATCCCGGTTTATGAGAATTCAGCATGATGCTCATTCAGACACATGAGCCCTGCGCTGTTACTTCTGCTTTCCACGCCCACTGCACATGACACCCATTTAATACACCACGTGATACATTTTTAAAATATTATTTTTAAAAAAGAAAAAGAAAGAGTGATAAAAAGGAGTTGCTATTGACAGGAATCACAGTCCACTGGAAACCAAAATCGAAAGTCAAAAAACGTGAAGGCACACAAACCAGCTAGTGCTCAAATCCAACCCCACACTGGATTTGCCACAGGACTGCAAATCCCACACTCTCGAGCCACAAGAATGCTCTTGCAGACACCTCTATACAAACCAGGTTTCCTACAGAGGCAGAAAGATTCCCTCTTATATGACCAGGGTGCCACCTTTCATGTAAACTTTAGCTGGACAGCAGCAAGACACTGATTTAGGAACCACCCACCCCCCTTCCTGGGAACACCTGTCTGATCTCTCAGCTTAGATCTGGCGGTGTTTTGATAGCGAGGAGCAATCTATCACCTCTGGTATCAAGAGATCATATCTGGTGCCCTAGAATCATGTGCGCTGTGGCCCTGCGAGCGACTCTTCTCTGAGTCTGGAAGCATTTTTTGCAGCACAGAAAAAGACACACGGAGGGAACGAGACCCAAGGGCCACTTCTGCACGGGAGGTGTTGCTTTGGATTTGCTGCTCTCTAGATGCACATTTTCCCCATCCAACTTCTCAAAACTCTGCACGGGGGGGTTATTGTTGGGTTTTGAGAATTTGGATGGGGGAAAGGTGCATCTAGAGAGCGGCAAATCCAAAGCAACACCTCCCGTGCCTAAATGGCCAAGAAAATCCTCCCGCGCCGCGGAACAGATAGGAGGTCCCTCCTCATCCCTTTGGAGAGGCGAGCGAAGCGGCTGCCCTCGGTCACACCAAAGGATGGAAGCGGTTCCAAGCCGGCTGGGAAGGAGCAGCAGGTATTCCGAGAAAAGGGAGCCGCCAGCCGCCAGCCCAGCCGCCCATCTCTACACGCCCACCCCAGGTCTGTCACAGAAACGGGTGCTGCTGGCTCGGTCTCCGGAGAGGAGCGCCGGTCCCCCGGCCCCCCTTACTCTGGACAGCCACGGTACGGACCGATCCAAGAAGTCGATGGCTATCGATTTCCCATCAAGGTGAGGCAAGCGGGCGGGCGGTCGACCCCCCCCCTCCGCGCCCCAGCCTCGCTCTCCGACCCCCCTCCCTCCTCTCCATCTTACCTCGCAGCCTTAAGGGGTGTGCGAGCCGGCTGCTGGCTGCTGGCGCTTCAGGGCTTGGGGGGCGGAGGGCTTAAGGGGGGCGGGATGGATCTGGCTCAGCAGAGGCAGGAGTTTGCGAAGGGGGTCCGGCTGCAGCCGGCCGGCCTGAGCGGCGCCGTCCCAGGTCGCCGCGCCGATCACTTTTGCCTCCTCCACCCAAAAGAAGGAGGAAGGGGGGGAGGAAGGAGAAAGGGGGGGGGGAATCTAGCGTGCGGAAAGGAAGAAGGGTCCCTCCGTGACTGGCATCAATATCTCCTTCGGCGGAGTTTCCAGGGAGCCATGGCAACGAGCCCCCCCCCCAAACCTCCCAAATCTCTCTCAGCTACAGAGAGAGAGAGAGAGAGAGAGAGAGAGAGAGAGAGAGAGGCTGCCGCTGTTGCTGCGGCTCAAGGGAGGGGAACAAGACAGTCAGAGCCCCCCCCCCCCCGTTCAAGCAAGGCTGGGGAGCTGGAGAGCGGAGGGGCGGCTAGACTTGGCCGGGAAAGTGCGGGCGGCGCGTCTCTTCCCCCCCCCCCCCCACCCCCGGCATGGGCTACCTGCGGCAGTCTGGACCGCGGAGAGGCGCCTCCCCCGGCCTCACCTGGGCACGCGGGGCTGTCGAGAGCCTCGGGAGCTCCGCGCTGGCAAAGGAGGGTTGCGCTTCCCAGGTGCAAAAAAAAAAAGGGGGGGGAGATGTGCTTTGCTGCCCAGAAAGTAATGAATTGGGGGGGGGGGGGTCCACACGAACACATGAAGCTGCCTTCTACTGAACCAGACCCTCGGTCCATCAAAGTCAGTATTGTCTGCTCAGACCGGCAGCGGCTCTCCAGGGTCTCAGGCAGGGGTCTTTCCCATCACTTACCTGCCTAGTCCCTTTAACTGGCGAGGCCGGGGGTTGAACGTGGGACCTTCTGCATGCCAAAAGCAGAGGCTCTACCACTGAGCCACGGCCCCTCCGTTTGACTCCCTCCATTTCAGGCAAGTATCCAGCCCCTTCCTTGATCATAACTATTATTTATCACCATCACTATTATTATTATTATTTATCACCATCACCATTATTACTATCATTACTATTATTATTATTACTATTATTATTATTATTATTATTGTGTTTTCCGGTCCACATACATGCACCCGACCGCAGCCAGGCGTGGAACTCCTATTCCGCCCCCACCCCTCCTCAATGAAACGAACATGCCCCCAAGAGACCGAAGGGAGAGGGCCACTTTCCCCGCCGCGCAGATCCGGATCTCGGCCCGCCACGCTCCTCCGCTGAACCCTTCGGGGCCGATCGGAGAGGGAAGCCCCCCCCCCCGCCCCCCAGGCGCCTTCAGGCCGGCTCCGACGCCCCCCGAGCCGGCACTGACTTACGGGGCAGAAAGGAGGGTTCCCCACCCCCCCATACAAACACACCCGGCGGGGAGCGGAGGACGATCCCGCGCCGATCCCCCCCCCGGGGCGATCCGGCGGGAGATCGGCTCCCCCCCACCCCCGGCTCCCCGCCTCCTCGCCATGCCGAGCCGCCCGGCGTTTCCAAGAGCAACCAGGAGCTCCCGGGGGAGCGCGCCCTACCTGGCGGAGCAGCCTCGCCCTCCTTCGAAAAGCTGTCGGGTCCGGAGGGCAGAAGACGGGGACGGAGGAGGAAAGCGGGCCGCGGGCGTCGAGCCGTCCTCTGGCCCCGCCGCCCTCCCGCCTGCCGCCCGTTGCGCCTGGGGCTGCGTGCGGAGGGCGTGCTCGCCCGCTCTGCCAGCCTCCGCCTCCGCCTGCTTTGCCAGCTTACCCGCTGGCCAGGAGCCGGCCCGGGCCTGTCCCGCTGTCGGGAGGCTCTGGCGCGCGCCACGCCCGGCCCCGCGGACCGGGAGCGGCCCGCTCGCCACGCGGGGGAAGGGGCCGCTTGGGCACTTCCCCGGGGGAGGGAAGAGGCTGGCAGAGGGCGAGGGAAGGAGAGAAGGGGAGAGGGGCCAGCCCTAAAAAAGACTTCCCGAAAAAGAAAGGGGGGCGGCCTAGAGCTTTGCAAGAGGGACATCTCTTCTTCAGGACACATCCCCCCCATAAAATAAATCTGACACCCCCTTTAGTTTTAAACAAGTACAATCCCCTGTGGGGTGCATAAGGTCTTTGTCATGGCCAGTTCTTTCTTTCTTTCTTTCTTTCTTTCTTTCTTTCTTTCTTTCTTTCTTTCTTTCTTTCTTTCTTTCTTTCTTTCTTTCTTTCTTTCTTTCTTTCTTTCTTTCTTTCTTTCCTTCCTTTCCTTCCTTCCTTTCCTTCCTTTCCTTCCTTCCTTTCCTTCCTTCCTTCCCTCCCTCCCAATGAGGAGAAATCATTCTCCTCAGAACATAAGAAAGGCCCTGCTGGATCAGACCAAGGCCCCTCAAGTCCAGCAGTCTGTTCACACAGTGGCCAACCAGGTGCCTCCAGGAAGCCCACCTACAAGACAACTGCAGCAGCATCCAGCCTGTGTTCCACAGCACCTAATATATTTGGCATGCTCCTCTGATCCTGTAGATAATAGGTATGCATCATAACTAGTAGCCATTTTTACTAGTAGCCATGAATACCCCTCTCCTCCATGAACATGTCCACTCCCCCCTTAAAGCCATCCAAGTTGGCAGCCATCACCACATCCTGGGGCAGGGAGTTCCACAATTTAACTATGCGTTGTGTGAAGAAATACTTCCTTTCATCTGTTCTCCTCGCCTCCCTTTTATCCTCACAACAATCTTGTGAGGTAGGCTAGACTGAGAGGGTATGAGTGGTCCAGGGTCACCCAGCAAGCTTCCTCGGCAGGGTAGGGATTCAAACCCAGCTTTCCCTTGTCCTAGCCTGACACTGCAAGCAGCTAGACCATGCTGGCTCCTTAAGGGGTAAGTGGCTGCCCTCCCTTGTGTCTTCATGCTTCCCCATCTGGTCCAGTAATTGTTGAAAAAGGAAGACCAGGTGGAAGGGGTATATGATGTGGATGCTCCTCATATCAGCCTTGCCTCTTTCTGTTAGCTGAACCTCAGGCACCTTGAACACACGAACACATGAAGCTGCCTTTTTCTGAATCAGACCCTTGGCTCATCAGAGTCAGTATTGTCTGCTCAGACTGGCAGCGACTCTCCAGGATCTCAGCTAGAGATCTTCCACATCACCTACTTGCCTGGTTCCTTCGACTGGAGAGCCCGGGGATTGAACCTGGGACCTTCTGCATATCAAGCAGATGCTCTACCAGAGCCACAGCACCTCTCCTTCCAGCAGGTGGTGGGAAGGAGCCATTTTGAAGGGGCACCTGCTTTGAGAAGGTAATATAAAACTTGCCATGAAGGTTGAAACAGTCAGTTAAAAACTAGGCAGTAGCCAAACCATATAAAACTAGCCATACAAATTAGCCATATAACAAGCTTACTTCACAGAAAGGTCTGTCGTCTCAGGGCTGTTCTCAATCCTCTTGCATGCACATGTTTCCAAACACATTTGTCCCATTCATATCTATTACACTTTTATGTATTTGTTTATTTAAAATATTTAAAAGCTGCCTTTCTTCCCAATTTAGGATTCCCAACAAGCTTACACATACACACATACACACACATGTAAAACAACTACAAATAATTAAAACAAAATACAGACACGTGAACAGGAAGGAGAGTCAATGATACTCAATGAGAGAATCCCAGACCAAATAGAAAAGTTGTCACATGTTTGTAGATGACAATGATAGAATCTCCCTGAGGAGGAAGTTCCATAATTTTGGCGCCACAACCAAGCAGTCCCTTGCTCAAGTTGCCTCCCTTCTAGCCTGAGATGGTGGGGGCCTCTGGAGAGATGACATTAGCAGTCAGGTAAGCTCATATAAGGAGCAGGCAGTTCTTACGGTATTCTAGCCCCAGACTCTATAGGGCTTGAAAGGTCAATACCAGCACCTGAAATTTGTCTCAAAAACAAATCGGGAGCCAATACAGGTGCATAGTTAAATTGTGGAACTCCCTGCCCCAGGATGTGTTGATGGCTGCCAACTTGGAAGGCTTTAATAGGGGAGTGGACATGTTCATGAAGGAGAGGGGTATTCATGGCTACTAGTAAAAATGGGTACTAGTCATTATGCATACATTTTCTCTCCAGGATCAGAGGAGCATGTCTATTATATTAGGTGCTTTGGAACACAGGCAGGAAATGCTGCTGCCTTTGTCTTGTTTGTGGGCTTCCTAGAGGCACCTGGTTGGCCACTGCATGAACAGACTGCTGGACTTGATGGACCTTGGTCTGATCCAGCAGGGCCTTTTTAATGTTTTTATGCAACAACCCACTCCAGTCAAAATTCCGGACAGAACATTCTGCACCATTTGTAGTTTCCAGACACTCTTCAAGGTTGTAGAGCACACTGAAGTAGTCTAGTCTGACCTAGATATTATCAAGGCATGCACCACATTTTAGGTATGTACTTAAAAATGGTTGGTGCATACTGGAAAACATAAGGTGTGAAACAGGTCATATACCCCAATACTTTTATTTGTTTTTAATAAATGATGATGGTGCTAAATATACGGTAGCTGTATGGTAAACACAGCACTACTACCCCCTGCATAGGGGAGAATGGGAGCAACCTAGATGGTAGAGTTAAGCTTAGAGCCATTCTTACAATTGTCAATTTCCTAAGGCTTCATCCCACAGTTATGGCAATATATGAATGCAGACACTATGGTGGAGCCACCATGGTGTAGGGGTTAAGAGTGGTGGTTTGGAGCAGTGGACTCTGATCTGGAGAACCAGGTTTGATTCCCCACTCTTCCACATGAGCAGCGGAGGCTAATCTGGTGAACCAGGTTGGTTTCCCCACTCCTACACATGAAACCATATGGGTGACCTTGGGCTAGTCACAGCTCTCTTAGAGCTCTCTCAGCCCCATCTACCTGACAAGTTGTGGGGGGGTGGAGGGAAGGTGATTGTAAGCAGGTTTGATTCTTCCTTAAGTGGTAGAGAAAGTCAGCATATAGAAGCCAACTCTTCTTCTTCTTCTCATCATCACAGGGCAAAAGCCAAACCTTTTAGTTATTCATTATTTCAGGAACAAATTCATGACATCACTTTGCATATGCCTGGTGGTGCATGTGGCAGAT
Source organism: Euleptes europaea (assembly GCF_029931775.1). Taxonomy (NCBI): domain Eukaryota; kingdom Metazoa; phylum Chordata; class Lepidosauria; order Squamata; family Sphaerodactylidae; genus Euleptes; species Euleptes europaea. The sequence goes on along the minus strand of NC_079312.1, from coordinate 45,207,652 downwards.
AATACACATGGTCCTCAAAGTCATCTCCCATGGGGAAAGTGCATTATCATTGGTTCATGTCACAGCTTGAAGTAGTCGGCCTGTGTGTGATGGAACCCCAGACTCTCCCACTCCCTTGTGTTTCCCCCCATCTTCTTCAGTCATCCCTTCCTAGTCAAGCACAGACGCTGCCTTGCAAGAGGAACTTGGGACCACAGCATCCATATTATCTTGGTTCCCAAACTTGGGAAAAACTCAAGAACTGGGTCTCTCATGAAAAATGTTCAGAGCCTCCCTTCTTATCTAATGGGTCATAATGAAACAATACAGAAGCAGAATGGTTACGCTGCAGTTTTTTTTTTAAAAAAAACCTGTTTTGTCTAGCGCTACCAACAATTCATTTGAAGAGTTTTTTTTTTAAGATGAATTCCTTCCATTTTGTAAGCTGTCTGCCTTATGTCCAATGGTGTTCAGATTTTAAAAGCTATTTTTGGGAGATGTTCATCAGAATTACAGAAACCTGACATTGTAAACTATCTTGGATACTGAGACAAAATCTAAAAATAGATGCCCCCCCCCAAAAAAAAATTGTGATAAACTGTTCACAGTGCTTCAGCTAATACCCTCATCCAGCTCAAACACTGACTCTAGATTTCTCTTTCTCCTAGACTAGAAAACAGTGTGGCTTCTCTCACCTCTGGGCTGTTTTTGTGCAAACGTGATTCACTTTTGTAGGATATTAATTGGATTGTACACCTCCCATTTCTAAGCACCATCTGGAATCTGATGGCAGGTGCAGAATTTCATTTCCTCAGGTTTTCCACTTTAAAAAGAAGAAGAAAAAATACCATCAAACTCAAGCATGTTCCTAGTTCTCATGGCAGGAAAGAAATATTTCAAATGAGAAGGCATTGAGAGAAAGGTAGCTTATGGAGGAAATCTACTTGTAATTCACCAAGCCTTGTGTATGTTTTTTTTGGGGGGGGGGTTGCTTTCCTTCCTACCTTTGTAATTGTTATTCAGACTTCCCTTCCTTACTTTATTCATGCCTTCCAGGCATGTGGAAATATTCAGGGGGGGGGGGATTATGTATGGCAAATGAAATAATAGAATAATTTTGAATGCATACACTTTGTACTGAAAGCAAAGGCAACAACTTGGATTTCAATGATTGGGTTTGCTTCTTAAATTCCTCGAGGCAGAATTTGGGTGGATGTATTTGGGTGGATTTGTTTGGCACATTCCTTATGCCATTTATCGGGCTAGTCAAACAGCTTTCATGCCTTGAAATGAGTTAAGCGTCTCTGACAGCCCTTCATCCAGCGTCAGTATTTCATTTTCTCGCCTCTTCCACGGTGTGACGGTCACTACTCACACTCATCCTAAGAGCAGATGCCAGGTCCTTCTCAGACTACTTGCATGCTTTGGGAGCATCTGCAGCATGCCTCCATCCCACATTGCAGCAGAAGCCCGAGGCCATATGGCAGGAGTCCATGCTGTTGTTCCTTCCCACACAAGTAGTGCCTCTTTTCGAAAATTGGACAACTCTGGTGAGGGAAGGAGATGCAACAATCTTGCTGATGTTCAGCCCAGACCTTTTCACGTCATCCGGTTGCATTCTGAAGAAGTGAGCTGTAGGTCACAAAAACTCATACCCTGCCAGAAATTTTTGTTAGTCTTTAAGGTGCAACTGGACTCTTGCTCTTTTCTACTCTGGTTGCATGGGCAGCTGTGCTACTGTAGTACCCACACTACATGAGAAGAAGCTAGGACAAGCATGAGGATTGTGGGCCCCCAAGGCAACCAACTAGGGTTGCCAGGTCCCTCTTTGCAACCAGTGGGAGCTTTATGGGGCAGAGCCTGAGGAGGGTGGGGTTTGGGGAGGGGAGGAGGTTCAATGTCACAGAGCCCAATTGCCAAAGTGGCCATTTTCTCCAGGTGAGCTGATCTTTATCGTCTGGAAATCAGTTGTAATAGCAGGAGATCTCCAGCTAGTACCTGGATGTTGGTAACCCTACACCCAACCCACCTGGGAAGGTGAGAAGGCATCACTCACCCACATCACTGCCCTGCACTGGTCAGTTTGGTGCCCCTCCATGATGAGTACCCTAGAAATCCCCTAGGTTCTCTGTTGCCCCAGAAAGTCGGACCAGAACCAACGGGTTGAAATTAAATCAAAAGAGTTTTCAGATCAACATTAGGAAGAACATTCTGACAGTTTGAGTGGTTCTTCAGAGGAACAGGCTTCCTCGGGAGGTGGTGGGTCCTCCTTCTTTGGAGGTTTTAAAGCAGAGGCTAGATGGCCATCTGACAGTGATTCTGTGAACTTAGGCAGATCATGAGAGGGAGGGCAGGAAGGGTTATATCAGTGCTTGGCTCTCCTGGCCCTTACTTACATGCCCAGGGTAATGCCGATCGATCACCACTTTGAGGTCAGGAAGTAATTTTCCTCCAAGCTAGATTGGCCAGGTATCCTGGTGGGTTTTTTTTTTTTTTTTGCCATCTTCTGGGCATGGTGCAGGGGTCAGTGGGGGTGTGGAGGGGAGGTAGTTGTGAATTTCCTGCATTGTGCAGGGGGTTGTACTAGATGACCCTTGCAACTCTATGATTCTAAGGGCTCCCTAATGGACAGTCAGTCCTTGGAAGATGAGCTCATTCCGAGTGGAACGGTTCTGAAGGATCCATTTGTTTATTGTTTAAAGTATTTCTACACCACCTCTCCAGAAACTTGCTTGAAACATCTACACCTAAGAAAGCTACCTTTGTGGCATGGCAGTTGCTGCAGCACTGTACATACCTATGCCAACTCATGTCAGAAGCTTATGGCCACCTGAGAGGAGCCCACTCAGTGGCTCTTCCTCACACCAGCATTACCCTTACCAATATTTGAACATTATTGGTATGGTTCGATTCCATATGGTTTGAATCTTCTGATATTAACTGAGGAGCACAGGCAACAGCCAGACTTCAGCAGTTCCCAAGTTGCAAAAGTAATGTGAGAAGAGAACATTTGGCTTTAGCCACAAGCCCAGGGACAAGCTGGGTAAAATGCTGTGATGTCGTGAACATATATGGAACTGATTGTCGGATTGACAGTTTGGCCCCTGAAAAATTCACAAACATTAAGCAAAATTATTCGAACTTCCCTGGGATTTTCTAGAGGTGGTTATCCTGAACAGGAACCTCCAAATTTCCTTCACAGGTTACTTTATAATAATAGATTGAGAAAATCATATTGTGAAAGGCAGTTTTTGCACTCAATCCTACTTAGTCACCCACCCCCCACTACAGTCACCATCCCACATGACTTTTGTCCATGCAGGTCCCGTGATCTCCACAACAGCATTATCTTGTTGCTCAAAGGGGAGCCCTCATTCCTTTTTCACTAGTTGAAAAGATGGCTAGATCCAACCCATGAAGCCAACAACCTTTCCCTGTTATTTGCCCGCAGCATCTAGTATTCAGGGGGATATCACACCTGAGTGCTGAGATTTCCTTTGCTAACATAGTCATATGTTACTTCCTGTATCCTACACAGTGTATAATATGGTACCACATCATATTGTTGGTATTTATTTACTTTATAGTCCACTTTTTGCTCTGAGATTCAAGATGGATCATATAGTTTAAAACAATGTAATAAGACGGTGCCAGGTATCCCACTAAACAATGCAATAGGTCTAGGTTTACAAAAATTAGGGAAAAAAAGGTATAAGCCATGAAGTGCTGTAAGTAATGCAGGAATGGAATTACAGAAGCACAAGACCATACAATACGAACACAATAGAACATACAGTAAGCATAGGAATATTTTATAATATTGTATCATATCCAAATTGTTGCATAGTTTCATCAATCTTTGACTCTCAACAAGAAAGGCAGATAATAAAATTAAAGAAATAAATTACATTGTTGGTGGGTTTGTACCCTTTTTGTTGCCAATGACTAGATGCTAACTAAACTTTCCACTCTGTGCAGTAGATGGAACAAATTTCACTGATTCCTCCTTCCCGCAGCTTCAGTCTTGAGGGAACAGGAAAGTTCACTTCCACAAGCTTCTCCACTCAGGCTTGACTGGATCATAATGTACATTTCTATTTTAATTTTATATAACATCTTGTGGTTTTCCAAGCTGCCTCAAGAGCCTACGTTGGCTGAGGAGTACAGGATATGAATTTTTAAATTAAAACAAATACATAATTAACCATAGGTAGACCTCATCACCATTGTTGCCAAGTATCTCTTTGTGTCACAAAAATGTGTCTAAAGAAGCATGGTCAGATGAAAGATCTGAAGGAATTTTAGATAATGTTAAAATTGTGATAGGATTTGTGACTGTTTTTAGGGGTAGGTTGGATATCACACCTGAGTTCTACAGTTTTCTACAGGTAATAATATCATAGTTTTTAGCCTAATTTTGTCCTGAATGTTGATATAATCAAAGTTCCCTTTGACTTTGCACTGATGTAGGTTCGGTGAGTCACCTAAAGATTTCGTTATTAGACTAAAATGGTCAGCATTCATATAGTCCCATCTGAACCATGACAGACAGCCATATACCCAGAGTGGCAATTTTTCCTCTGCCCTCCAAAAAAGCCTCTCCTTTCATAAAAGAAAACTTGGAGATGGGATTTTGCTTTGGGACTCTGGAGCAGTGAATTCTGGGGACTGGGGCTTTAGTGTCATTTGGAAATTTGGACCAGCCAGTAAGGAAGCTAGCTTTGAAGCAAGTGTGTGTTGTTATCACCAATAGTACTGAAGAAATTATTTATAGCCATTTTTCTACTGATACTGAAGAGATGATTTATAACTTTATTAACTGATCTACTGGTGTTGCATCATTGAATAGATATCCACAAAATATGGAAGAACAAGATCAAAGATTGTATATGGACTCTTGTATATGGACTCTTCGTAGGGTTGCCAGGTTCCTTTTCACAACCGGCAGGAGGTTTTTGGGGTGGAGCCTGAGGGCAGGGTTTGGGGTTGGGAGGGACTTCAATGCCACAGAGTCCAATGGCAAAAGCGGCCCTTTTCTCTAGGGGAACTGATCTCAATCGGCTGTAGATCAGTTGTAACAGCAGGAGATCTCCAGCTAGTACCTGGAGGTTGGCAACCCTAATTCTATGACAGTAGAATTATTGTGTATTGTTACTTTAGATGTATTTCATTCAGTGTATATATAGGTAGTTATAATGTTGGTACATAATTAAATCTATGAGTATTGTCCCTTAGCCACATGCTTTTGTTTTGGGGGGTTATCAAAAATGGGGCAGAAAAGCACTGCTTTCTGTAGAGACAGGGATATTCACTAATTATCACCCCTAGATAATTAACAGCTGGTTGCCTAATCAGGCTGGTGTTTTGGGTTTGAAGAGTGAGAGACGACCACCACAGGATGCTTCTACTATTTCCTGTAAGGTGTCTCATCAATCTGCTTTCATGGAAACCTCAGGAATAGTTTTCAATTTACAGATAGCTAGGTGGCCCAAAATGTAATTTAAAAGAAAAGGGATTCCCCCACCACAGACCTAATTTCATGAACATGTCCATACCTTTTAAAAGATCTTTCAGCTAGCAGCCCTTACTACAGCTTGGGCCAGTAAATTCCATAAATTAATTATGTACTGTAGGAACCATATTCTCTTTTATTTGTTCTTGGACCTACTGGCAATTAATGCCATTGACTCATCCTCATTTGTAGGATGTTGAAATAGGATCTCCATGCCAGTCATAATTTTACGAAGCTCCTGTATTCATATCTTCTCTGGATCATGTTCTTTATTAACCACTAAAACCCCATGGCGCAGAGTGGTAAACTGCAGTACTGCAGTCCAAGCTCTGCTCACGACCTGAGTTCAATCCCTACAGAAGTTGGTTTCAGGTAGCAGGCTCAAGGTTGACTCAGCCTTCCATCCTTCCAAGGTTGGCAAAATGAGTACCCAGCTTGCTGGGGGTAAAGGGAAGATGACTGGGGTAGGCACTGGCAAACCACCCCACAAAGTGCCTAGAAAACACCGGGATGTGACATCACCTCTTGGGTCAGGAATGACCTGGTGCTTGCACAGGGGATCTTTAGCTTTTTTTAAACCCAAGCTCCTTTAGTCTTTCTTCAAAGGGAAGGTTCTCCAACCACTCGATCATTTTGATTGCCCTTGCTGTACCTCTTCAAGTCCTTGATATCCATATTGAAATGGGTTAGTCTGAATGCTCCATGGCAATTCGAGTGATACTTAAGTTTTGTTAAAATCTCCAGACACTGTTGTCTGGCCAGCTCCTTAATCTTGATCATGTTACAAACCTCTTGTTTCAGGCATACATTTGGTTCACAGGAAATGGATCATATTGGCTCTGTATCTCCCTTTCTTTGTTTCATTGCTTTAGATTGTTTTCTTCTCACTCCCCCACCCCCACCGCCCAAAACTAAATGTGTAGCTTTTGACTGGAGTATTCCTTGATGATCCAGTTTTAATACCTTTTCTGAAAGCAATGAAAAGGGGGAGTATAGCTGAATAGCAGGGAGGGAAAATGTACAAATGGCAAGATCTTTACAACCTTGGAATGGATTCCCAAGGGAAGTTGTAGAGAGTCCATTATCTAAGCTAATTAAAACGAGACTGGACACTTCACTAGGAAAAATATCCATTAGGGAACCATTCTACATTGTCAAGGAATGGACTGATTAGCCTAAAACCAGTGAAGAGAAAAGAAACACAGAGATCAATCTGCAGATGAAGAGAGAGAAGGAGTTCCTGTCACTGAGAACTCCTGACACAGAGAAGAAACGAGATGCCTTTTGATGCCAGTCATTTCCATGGCTGTTATTTCCATGTCCTGAGATGCTAAAAATGAGACACTTTTATGCTCCATCATGAAAGAATGAAAAGAGAGAGAGAGAGAGAGAGAAGAGAGAGAGAGAGAGAGAGAGAGAGAGAGAGAGAGAGAGAGAGAGAGAGAGAGAGAGATGCTGACTTTCTCTACCACTTAAGGAAGGATCAAACTGGCTTACAATCACCTTCCCTTCCCCTCCCCACAACAGACACCCTGTGAGGTAGGTGGGGCTGAGACAGCTCTATCAGAGCTGTGACTAGCCCAAGGTCACCCAGATGGCTTCCTGTGTAGGAGTGGAGAAACAAATCCAGTTCACCAGATTAGCCTCCGCTGCTCATGTGGAGGAGTGGGGAATCAAACCCGGTTCTCCACATCAGAGTCCATCGCTCCAAACCACCGCTCTTAACCAATACACCACGCTGGGCTGTTTTAGTTCTTGGCTGCTGCTCTGAGCATGCTCTCCCTCTTTCACTCCTCTGTGCTTGCGTTTCCCTCATTTTGCCCTGCTTTGGTTCTGGTCCACCCTGGAAGTGGTTGGGAAAGATGGCTCATTGTGGGTAATCAATCACAACACTTTCTCTTTCCAAGAACTTGCAAACCGGCAGCAAGATGGCTTGGCAGCTAACTGTGTAGCTCCCAGCAGACCTGGCATCCTGAATGGATGACTCATCCGTCCAGTGGGAGAGCTGAATCTTGGAAGAAGAAGGGATTTGCTATTATTGTCCTCCTTCAATTATCAGGAATCACAAAGGGAGTTCTATCCAAAACAACACCTGAGCCTAGGAGAAAAGGGATATGGCAGAGATATGCTGTACAATAGCCACCCATAACCAGGAGCCGCCGGAAAGGGCAAATAAAAGCTTGAGATCAAAATGAACACATGGACCTTGGTTATCGCCACCCACCTGCCTCTCTGATGAACCACTGAGAGGATTGGATTTTTGTTTCTTTCCCTTAGGAAATATTTTTGTTCCAGCTTCTCACGAAACAAGTTGACGTCTGAGTGATTTTCTCTCTACTTAGTTTCATAGAAGTGAAGATTTCTATGATAATTCTTTCCCTGGTTTGTCTCTCAGAATTTTCTCTCCATGTCATGTCCCATATAACACAAAGAACAATACTACTTCTGAGGAATGTTCTCTGCCTTTGAGGAATAAACCACGATATTGAAACCGTTCAAGCGCTACTGGGTATTATTATTAATACTAGGGTCTGGTTTTTTTTTTTTTTTAAGAAATTTTAGAAAAGCAACAGAAGGTATTTCTGTACCAGGGAAGTATCATTTACCACCTCAGGCAAAATTGTCCAGGTGAGAGTAGTTGAGGAAAGGAGGAATGAAATGCACATTGGTTTTTTGACAAGCAAATGTAAAACACATAGAAATGTGTTAACAGCAGAAAAATGCTACAAGCCAATAAGGCAAAAGGTGACAGCACAGTCTGAACATGATTAAGCGGAATGCAGGAACTTATATTAATGGGAATGTTAAGCCTGACATTTTAATTATGCAAATGTCAGGCATTTCTGTGCTATGATTTACACAGTTGTAATATAAGAAATTTGGCCTTATATGGTTGGGACTACGTTTTGAGTAAATTTGTGTGCCCCAACCATCCTGCGACCCGTAGGCAATGTAACCGGCTTCACTTTATATTCCATTCATATCTAGAACCAGAGTAACTTTATGAGGAGACATAGGGAACGAGAATAATATTAGAATGCAGGGTCATCTGCTGAAGCTGGAGGGTGAGAGATTCGAAACAGATAAAAGGAAGTATTTCTTCATGCAACACATAATTAAATTGTGGAACTCCCTGCCCCACGATGTGGTCATGGCAACCAACTTGGAAGGCTTTAAGAGGGGAGTGGATATGTTCATGGAGGAGAGGGCTATTCATGGCTACTAGTAAAAATGGATACTAATCATGATACATACCTATTCTCTCCAGGATCAGAGGAGCATGCCGAATATATTAGGTGCTGTGGAACACAGGCAGGATGGTGCTGCTGCAGTCGTCTTGTTTGTGGGCTTCCTAGAGGCACTTGGTTGGCCACTGTGTGAACAGAGTGCTGGACTTGATGGAGTTTGGTCTGATCCAGCATGGCTTTTCTTATGTTCTTAAGACATAAAGAAGCTGTTCACATGAAAGCAGTTTCTGTCTTCCTGTGAAATGTCACTGATGCTTGGAGAGGGGGTTCCTTTTTTTCTTATTTGCCCTCGCTATTTGTGACCTCATTGATATTCACTGTAATTTACTTTGTTTGTGACTTGTTGACCCATGTGACTTGGTGGATGATGTCACAAATGCAAAACTTGACATGATAAGGCCACTGCTGGCTATAAACATATGCTGAGTTTAGGATTGATGAAAACCAAGCGTCTACTTTAGGTAATCATTAATTTTCATTTCTATATATTTAATAATGTGCCTATCAGTGTCACTCTGAACATATGAATAGTGGTGGTTATTAAGTGCTTCCTTTAATTTCCAGTGATATAGTCCAAAAAGGGAGAAACCAGCTGTTTAGACACTGCTGAATTGTCCATGGTTTCCTCTTTTTCTTCCATATTAAGAATGACTTCAGTATATGTAACATTTGTTCAATTTCATTATCCACTGAAGTCTGAAAGTGATGGAATACATCTATTTAAACAACATCTGAATGAAACAGTGGCTTCCCATTATAAAGCTTGCTGACAATCCCTTATCATTTTAATAAGAAATCTATTTTGCATTATAATTGCAAAGCCAAATTTTGTTTAACAGCGGACTTCTTGCTTCCCCCCTGCCTGCATATTGACTTCTGTTTAGGAAAGGAAATATTTATATTACATTCTCTGCTAAACATGAATTTAAGTGTCTTCACTGTTGACATTTTAAATAGAGCTAAGGCAATATTTCACAGCAAAGCTTCTACCCAGTGAATGCAGCTGGGTAATTGTAAAACACGGGAAGTCATGAGCAGATAAACATTCTTTTGCTAGACCAGATCAAAGATCTTCCTAGTCTTGTTTCCAACAGAGGGCAGTCAGATGACCTGAGAATCTCACAAGGAAGGCATTATAGGGAACAGAAACTCCTGTTGTGCAGTCCAGCAGTGAGTGAACATATGGGTATTTCTGACCAAGAAGACTCCTTGACTATAATTGCTCATAAACCTCAGAGATCTATTCTCAGTGAATCTGGCCAGCCTTTTAAAAGAACAATCTGTGGTAATGACAATCACCACATTTGTAAAATCCGTTACATTCACCCTGAGGAGAAGAGAGAGCCCTGACCTGGATGGCCCAGGCTAACCACATCTTGTCAGATCTCGGAAGCTAAGCATGGTCAGCCCTGATTAGTACTTGGATGGGAGACCACCAAGGAAGTCTAGGGGTGCTACACAAAAGAAAGCAATGTCAAACCATCTTGTTCATCTCTTGCTTTAAAAACTCTGTGGGGTCACCATGAATTGGCTGTGTCTTGACCACACTTTCCACCATCAGTAAAGGGCCCTTCATTCATGCGCTAATATATCAAGTCGTCTTGAGTTATTTGTGTTAAGTGACAGCTTGGTTCATATCTATTTGTTCATGCCATCCTTTGACATGGAGCCCATGATGATGGCATAATTTATGCAAGATTTGTTGGGATGGATTTGTTTTGTCCAGCATAACTGGCAAAAAAAAAAATGTGCACCTACAAAGGTGCCTTGGAAGAGGATTTGATATGTGTCCAATGACTATCTAGAATATGGTTAGGTTTACAGACTTTCAGCCCATGTTAATACCCAGCATATACATATGTTAGAGGGGCTTTGCAGGAGCAGTACAAGTTGTGCTGCCAACAAAACTTTCTGGGCATCAAGAGCAGGCATCCTGGGAAAACATAAGTCTCCCTTTCATTGGGATGCTTCCTCCTCTTTAGTCTTAGCTATAAAATACTGACCCAAGAGCAGGGAAGATGTCCTATTAATACAGAACAGCACGATACAACTTGAGCTGCATGGATGCTTGTGAAGACTGCCTCTTCTCCTCCATGTCTATCACACTCTTTTATTGCCTTTCCTCAAAGGAACACTGGGCCACATAAATGGCTCTTCCATTTTCTACTGGATCCCCATAACAGCCCTGTGGGAGAAGATTAGGCTGAGAGAGAGGGACTGGACAAGATCACCTCAACTCAACTAGCAACTGATAACAAGTATTTATTAACACGGCCTGATTTGGATGACCCAGACTAGCCTGATCTTGTCAGATCTCAGAAGCTAAGCAGCGTCAGCCCTGGTTAGTACTTGGATGGGAGACCACCAAGGAAAACCAGGGTCATTATGCAGAGGAAGGCAATGGCAAACCATCTCTGTTAGTCTCTTGCCTTGAAAAACCTACTGGTTGCAATAGGTCAGTTGAGACTTGATAGCACTTTACACATGCTTATTAAAACCAGCCAATTCAGCTCACATCCTGCTCCTTGGTCACAAGCAGGGGCTCAATGTTTTGGTGAGGTGTTTGCACATGTCCAAATGATTTGGGATGTGCCCATTTGCATGGTTATGACCAGGTATGATGCAAATTTTGATGTGAACAAGATCGCCAGGTGAACTTACCTTGCTCAGCTCCTTCAATTAGACATGAGGCAAGCTCCTGATCAGATCACCTCGGTGGTCATGGCTGAAGTTTGTGTCAACTGGTTTTGCACCTGTGCAGTAGCTGCTTGCTCTACAAGGCCAGAACATTGTGGCTTCAGTTGCTGTAGTTCCATTCATTCAACTCCGAACTGCAATGCAATCAGAACTATTGAACCATTTTCCTATTTCTGTTAGACAATATTCCTGGTGTCATGGCAGAATTACACAAATTAGCTCAAATTTAACAAAAATACAGAGGTATACTTCCGCTAATATCAACAAAGAGAGGGGAAGCAGATTCATGATCATAATGTGTCTCAGTTCAATTGATTTCTCCCCTTTTTAATGACAGCTACTGCAGCAGAAAATAGCCTCATCATGAAAAATGGAAACAACTGCATTCATTTGAATACATCTAAAGTGCTCACTGAACAATCAGCTCTCTGTTAACCACTGCTGAGCAGGATATGAACTGCGTGCAGCTACTCAAGCATGCTTAACTACCCTCTTTTTCTTGAACAATTAGACTTTCTTGCTTTCCGCCCACCCATTTGCTGCTATCACCACCTCCAACATACATACTAAAAACATACATAGTAATATATTAAAAAATTAACTTGAGATTTTTGAGTTGAGACTTACTACTCAGGTATCTCTTTGTGGCTTTGGTATCTGATCATGAACTCAGCTAATGGTATCTGAAGAAGTGAGCTGTGGCTCATGAAAACTCATACCCTGGCAGAAATTTTGTTAGTCTTTAAGGTGCTACTGGACTCCTACTTTTTTTTCAGCTAATCTTGTGATCCATTCTTGAGAAATCACTTTGGGAATAAATGCAGCTGACTCTACAGGCACAAAAAGCAGGCAATGTAATCTAACCAATGCCAGTAATTTAAAAGTATGCATCCAACCGCACAGGAGCAAAGAAGGGGGAAGTGACAGGCAAGTCTGTGTTACACAAGTTGATCAGGTTGATGAACCAAAAAAATCTATGCCTTGGACTCCATGACATTGTTCTCCTTGTTCTTCTCTATGGCCACTGCGGAGGCTTTCCTTCACTGCCATGCTCACATCCTCTACTTCTAGCACTCCAATATGCACAATATCAAAGGCTTGCTACAAATTTAATCAGGGACCATTGATCAGCAGCTCACTTTGTGCGTAACTTAAGGTGTTTGAATAAAGCATCTTCACCTGGCAAGCATGCTAGTTATTCATGTTTTCCATTACTGCTCATCTCTACATCCTGTCTCTTGTGTGACCACTTGAAATGGAGTCATGGCAATACAGCTGCAAGTGGTTAAACCATTTATGCGAAGTGATTCTCCCTATGGCTCAGGTCAAGCGGTAGCTTGGGTCCTGACTTTTGTGTAGCATCAGTAGCTGACCTGTTCATAATAAAATGTTCACCATAAGAAGTAAATACCAATGATTGTAATCTTTAAATAACATAGCATAACAGAAGCGGGATAAAAAAGAGAAATAATAATGTTCTTTTAGACACATTGCTGAGTATATATTATTTCTTTTTAGCTTGGGCCTTTATTTAGAAGGAACTTGATTGCAGTATTGAAAATTTCAAAAGCCACATGATGGGGCTTTTAAAAAAAAATACAGCTGGATAATATAAGAACATGGGAGGTGGGGAGTTAATGCAACAAAAGAGCCAGGCAGTTTTAGGAAATCAAAGACAGTCTTACATTAGAGATGGTTATAGCTCTTGAGCCTTGACCTGGATAGCCCAGGGTAGCCCTCATCAGATTTTGGAAGCTAAGCAGGGTTGTCCTGGTCAATATTTGGATGGGATACCAGGGAAGGAAGACCAGGGTCGCTATGCAGAGGAAGAGAATGGCAAACTACCTGTGTAGTCTCTTGCCTTGAAAACCATACTGGGACATAGGGTTGCCAGGTCCCTCTTTGCCACTGGCAGGAGGTTTTTGGGGCAGAGCCTGAGGAGGGTGGGGTTTGGGGAGGGTCCAATTGCCAAAGCAGCCATTTTCTCCAATGGAACTGATCTCTATCTGCTGGAAATCAGTCGTAATAGCAGAAGATCTCCAGCTAGTACCTGGAGGCTGGCAACCCTACCGGGACAGGACCAAAAGTCAGCTGCGACTTGACAGCAAAACAAACAAACAAAAACAAATCCTCTTGAATTTCAGTCTCCTGAGGTCAGGGAGTCAAATACTATGGGCTCTTTTAAAATATACATTTTAAAGGCTGGATAATTTTATGACTACATAGAACAGTTGTAGGCATGCAAGCCAAGCTAATAACACGGTTAATCAAATCTCAATGCTTCAGGGCATATATTGATTGCCTGAAGGGTCGTGACAGATTTTTATTTCTCACCAAGTACATGATTACCCAATCGACTCGGCGTCTTACACTTCTGTGGAGAAGCCAGTGGCCTAATCTGGAGTGGCACAAACTCTGTTCTGCTGTCAGCATTAAGAAATAGCCAGGCCAGGCCTCCGAGCAATCCATTAGCAGAAGGTCAGGGGATCCGGATATAAAATGCCTGCCGGATTATTGACATGGATTACAAAAAAAATATCAAGCACTCATTTACTCCTTGAAGATGCCTGTAGGGTTGCCAACCTTCAGGTGGTGGCTGGAAATCTCCTGCTATTACAACTGATCTCCAAGTAACAGAGATTGTTTCACCTGGAGAAAATGGCTGATTTGGAAGGCGGACTCTATGGCATTATGCCCCATTGAAGTCCCTCCCCTCAATCCTGCCCTCCTCCGGCTCGACCCCCCAAAATCTCCAGGTATTTCCCAACCCAGAGCTGGCAGCCCTACACATAGGAAACACCTTGAACATTGTAGGCCTTTCAACTAAGATTGCCAGCTCCTGTTTGGGAAATTCCTGGAGATTTGGGAGCAGAACATGAGAAGAGCAGGCTTTGGGGAGGGGAGGGACCTCAGTGGGGTATGGTGCAATATAGTCCTCCCTCCAAAACAGCTATTTTCTCTTGGGCCGCTGATCTCTGTACTTTGGAGATCAGTTGTAATGCTGGAAGATCTCCAGGCCCCGCCTGGAGGTTGGCAACCTTACTTCCAACTGTCCACTTCCTCCCGGAGCCTACGAGGAAAGATATAACTGCCTAGGACTACATTGTACGTTCCAGTGCAAGGGGAGAAATGTCAATTCATTGTGAATTCAGAAGGACATGCATGCATTTAAAGGGCTCTTTGAGTCTTAACCATTCTACGGTTGTTATGATTTGTTAGACAGGTCTAGATCTTGAAAATATGATTCCCCCCACACTGATATGTGAACAGACCACACTGATAGCAGGAAGAAAAAATGATAATATGTAAAAAAAATATCTCAAATACTAAAATAAATGAGGGGGGAACCAGGAGCGATGTTCTTTCATCTCTTTTAGCTACGCAATTATCAGAATTGTGTGCAATTTTAATTAAGCAGACGAAAATTATTTGACACACTCAACAAGTGACAATTGTCCAGACAAAACTGTTGCTGCTACTCGAAACTGTCCAAAAATTTCAAACGGAGCAGCAGCTTCAGGTTGCAAATTAACAGCGTCCTCTCAGAGAGAGGAAAGGGGGTTGGTTCAAGGAGACCTTTAACATGTCTTTCTTTGTGAGGGTGCACTTGTCGATGTGTAGGGGGCGTTTCACCAAGCAACAGTGCCCTTCTCCAAAAGAACCCTTCAATGCCACATTGTACGACACAGTAACTTCCCCGCATGAGTTCCAAGCGCAGACATGATTGGATTGAAAGAGGAGAGCTGCGGCTTCAGCGAAGTAAGGCTTTCCATCTGATCCTCTTTCACCTTTCGGGACACCTATTCGCTTGGCATCTGCGCGCTTTTAGCACGGAGCCACAGAACAACCACGGGCTGAAGAGTTCGAAGAAACGATTTGGGAATCTGCCTGCCAGAGCAGCGTGTCTCCCATTCATGTGTTTTGGTATAGATCAAAGTCCCTTTTTTCCCCTTTCAAATCAGACTCGTCTGGAAAAATGGAAGCTCAACAATGAAAACACCCTGGAAAGACAGGTCTGTGCTGCAGCACAAAAAACACTCTGGCATGTGGGAGGCTGCTGGACGCCCCCACCCAATACTTCTCTTTGGCCTCTCTTGCTCTATATGCTCCTTGCCTCCAGTGCAATACTATGTAGATTTGCTGCATTGGTTTCATTTTTTTTTTTAATTGAAATTTTATAGGATACAGAAAAAGAAAGGAAGGGAAGGCAAAAACATTGAAACATAACTGGGTCAGTGTCTGGACCAAGCCCCCATTAACAATCTTATAAAAAGATGTTTTAATTCATTAACCACTTGAAATCTATTTTGCTAATCTCGTTATATCAGAGCTGTTGAGATTACAGAGTTGATCAGCATCATTCGAAATATATAATCATTTTCTTACTATCCATAGTATTTTACAGGAAAACTTACAATTGTTCAAACTAATATTCTCTTTATGGTCTAAGTCTACATTTGTTTCTTCAGTCACTTATATATAAACATTTCTACTGGGGTTAAACATATCTGCCGCAAAAGAGTTGCCATCTTTGCCAGGGATCCTCTATCATCTTTCTTTGAAGCAAGTTGGTTAGTTTTGCCATAGATGCATATTCATGCATTTTTACAGTCCACTCTCCACCGTACCTTCTTTAGACACACTGAACCAGGCACCACATCCAAGATTTTGAAAACCTGACTTTCTGAATGTCAAGCCTGAAGTGTTGGTTTGTCATTTTTAAAATCCAAATGCTGAAGTTTATGGAATTCAGAACCCAAATAAAATATCACAGTTTGGTCCAATGTTACAAAATGCCTTTGGACTAATGTGACTACAATGCCTTTGTTGTACAAGGATTATTAATTTGGTTCTTGCTTGTGTAAACTAGCTTTCCTCCTCAGAAAACCCTGCTGGACTCTCTATCTGACTCTCAAAGCTAAGCACATTTGCATTAATTAGATCTATGTGTTCTTGCACAGAATTTATTATTTATTGAGGTATTTCTTTTGCACCTTGACACTCAGATTGGCTTACAAAGGAACAGAAAGAAAATGTAGCACAGTTCCTGGGCTGCTCCTTGATTCTACTTGAAAGCCAGTGTGGTGTAGTGGTTAAGAGCAGTGGACT
This sequence comes from Euleptes europaea, assembly GCF_029931775.1. NCBI lineage: Eukaryota > Metazoa > Chordata > Lepidosauria > Squamata > Sphaerodactylidae > Euleptes > Euleptes europaea. The sequence goes on along the minus strand of NC_079312.1, from coordinate 45,191,107 downwards.
CTAATCTGGAGAACCAGGTTTGATTCTCCACTCCTCCACATAAAGCCAGCTGGGTGACCTTGGGCTAGTCACAGTTCTCTATGAACTCTCTCAGCCCCACTTACCTCACAGGGTGTCTGTTGTGGGGAGGGGAAAGGAAGGTGATTGTAAGCCAGTTTGATTCTCCTTAAAAAGGTAGAGAAAGTCAGCATATAAAAACCAGTTCTTCTTCTACTTGGGTGGGTTACTCAAGCCCACAGGCTGTAAGCAATAGGCTGAGAGCTAAGGCCCAAGAGCTCTTTGGTTCTTGAACACATGATCACATGAAGCTGCCTTACACTGAATCAGACCCTTGGTTTATCAAAGTCAGTATTGTCTACTCAGACCAGCAGCAGCTCTCCAGGGTCTTTCACATCACCTACTTGCCTAATTCCTTTAACTGGAGATGCCAGGGATTGAACCTGGGACCTTCTGCATGCCAAGCAGATGCTCTACCACTGAGCCTCAGCACCTCCCCTTTAGCTTGAGTCAAGGGCTTGTGCCTTTGGCTACCTACAACAGAGAAATACCAGAAGTCCAGACCCCATGCAGAGAGCGCAAAGATGTCCCCTACCTTCCTCCCCTGCCTGGGGGGAACTATCCAGTCAGTCCTGAGCATTCATCAACACAATCATGTTGAATATTCTTCAGCAAGATGCATTCTGCCAGCTGTGCAGGTGAAAATGGTGCCATGCATGCTCGTGATGTCTGCAGAACAAACAAAATCCATTCAAGCCAGTAAAATAGGAACATCAGCTACCTGGCCAGTCACCACAATAGGGTTGCCAGGTCCCTCTTTGCAACCAGCGAGAGGCTTTTGGGGTGGAGCCTGAGGAGGGCAGGGTTTGGGGAGGGGAGGGACTTTAATGCCATAGAGTCCAATAGCCAAAGTGGCCATTTTCTCCAGGTGAACTGATCTCGATCAGCTGGAGATCAGTTGTAATAGCAGGAGATCTCCAGCTAGTACCTGGAGGTTGCCTACTCTACACCACAATGAATACCACTACTGCCCAGATTCAAAAACATGTGATTTGTTTCAAATTGCAGGGAGATTTTTGAGATGATCCTAGGAGGTGTTCCTCTCAACATGAAACCGGAATTGCAAATAATGTGAGTTCAAATGACAGTCATAATATTTGTGATATTAACAACATCCCTCCTTCTCATCCTAAGAGTGTTGATAGAAAGATTCAACAAGCATTTTTTTTAATCAGCTGCCCCTCATGTAGTTCATTTGGTGACTGGGGGTTGTGACCAGAAGTGTTGGCACTACCCGAAATGTATAAAGATCTTGCATTTCAGACTGAAACGTTTTCCAGGATCTTAAAATAAAAGGACGATTAATTGCTGCACTTTTCAGAGTGATCATCAGACCAATTAGATGCTGTAGTACAAATGTTAACTAATTTAATGTTGCAGACCACAGATCATTAAAAGAATTATTTTCTTCTCGCTGAGTCAAGTTGCACATAACCGAGCAATAGTATTTGGACAGGATACAGAAATGGAATGTTTAAATATACTACAGCATAATAAAACTGCAAATGTAGTTTAAAAGGCATGAAAGGAAAACTGGTACAGAGGAACAAGCTTTTTCTCATCTTGAAACAATAGCTCTTATTTCTGAATTTCATACATTTTTTGGACTGGAAAGATTTTAAATAGAATAATCACCTCTCAATTAGTCCTTCCTCTTGTGGCTTCTATATCTATCTCATATTTACTTAAAGCTTTAAAGAGGGACCTAATAACGTTTTTAAAATGAGGTTTGGGAATGGAAGCAACATATGGAGAGGAACTCGCAGGCCTCAAAGCTTATGAAAATTGAGACATGTTGTGAGATTACAATAATAATTTTTTGAAGATATAGAGCCAAAAGAGGTGGCAGCATCTTGAATTTCACAAAGGTTGCTGCCGCCACACAATATCACAGAAGAAAGTGGAGGACAGATACGGGATTTTTCTCTCTCTCCATTTTGTTGGCCCAATTTCCTAGGCAGAGAGACCTAAGCCGGGAAGGCCTTGCAGTAGCTCAAACCACCTGAAAAGCTGCAATAAAATCTGAACGCTGCACAAACATCAGACGTGGGTGCCTGTGCAGATGGCTTTCCTCAAAGATGCCAGACCCAGCTGGTTCTTATCTTAGGAAAGGTGTGTGTGTGTGCATGTTTTTTTTAAACAATTGAATCATGCCTCATGACACAAGCATGGTATTGATCTTGATAATTTATACCCAGAAAAGAAAGGCTCTAGAGATTTACAGCCCATCTGCATGCTGACCATGTAATGGCTGATAATGCCTGCTCTATTAGAAACATAACTAAGTGAGGTCATTTCTATCCTCACTTGTATGACCTAAGTGAAATGCAGACCAAAGTATTTAGCAGGCACCTATGAATGATTCTATGAATCATTGCCAAGCTTCTGCACAATCAGGGTTGCCAACCTCCAGGTGGTGGCTGGAGATCTCCCGTTATGTCATGAGTCAGCCTGCAGAGACCTCCTCTGACGAAGAGGAAATAAAAGCCAGAACAGAGAGACATCCTCAGGCAGAAGTCCCACAGGAACAACTACAGGGCCTACAGCCTGCCAGAATAGAGGATCAGCCAAAGTCAGGAGATGACTCACCATGCCTGCAGCCTGCCAGCTCAAGGACTCCAGTTGGACCTGACACCTTGCAACATGCAGTGTCTCCAGAGGCCTAGCCAAGGCCACTGGAGCAGAAAAGAAAACAGGTTCGTCTGGCAATGCAGCAGAGATGGCAGAGTGCTAGACTGAAGGCTTTACAAAGGAACCTCCCCAGTAGCAGTGATGAGGAAAAGCAGGGCTGAAGCACCACCTGTGAACTCAGCCTCATCAGCATCAGCTGGCTCTGCTACAGCAGAAGGGAAGGGATTTAAGCCATCAGTTAGGCTTGGCTGTTGTACAAGCAATTTGTCACCAACCTCCTTGTGTACCGGCCTTGTTTCCCTGCTATCCTTTGGATTCCTGGTATCCTGACTTCTTGGACTGGCTCTGACTAACACCTTGGACTTCCCTTGCCTGTATTGATATCTCGGACTCTGCCTTCACTGTGAATGACCTTGGACTGTTCCCCAGACTACGCTTACAGCTTACAGCCCTCGCTCCTCGCCTGCACCACGACACGTTATTACAACTGATCTCCAGGTGATAGAGATCAGTTCCCTTGGAGAAAATGGCCACTTTGGAAGGCGTACTCTATGGCATTATTGAAGTTTCTTCCCTTCCCAAACCCTGCCCTCTTCAGGCCCCACCCCCAAAATCTCCAGGTATTTCCTAACCCTATGTACAATTAATCTGTAGGATTTTGGCTGATGTGATGGCCAGGGTCCCCATGTAGAGTTGTATCCATTTACAGTAGATGGACTTATCTCTTGATCTAATTAGGTCAATAATAAGAGATGGGTCTCCCTTCAAATGTTGAGAAACTGACAAATCCGCATGCCAAAATTATACTAAACATAGAGCAGATTATGCTAGATGCTGTATATAGTTCCACCAACTGCCAAAAATGTGTCCATAAGAGAGTTTTTAAACAGCACATTCCTGAGGGGGTGGCAAAGCTCATCAGGAGCTGGCATGATTCCGTGCTGGCGCAATTGCCCACTTATCCCATGATAAGGGGCATGCCATGTGGAGGGCATTTATGCCGGCGCCTGGGCGGCACAGAGTTGCAATGGCCTCCCCTGCCAGCGCCACCACTCTGGGAACTAAATTCAGGAAGAGGCAGCATACACCGGCATGTGGAGGGGAATGGCGATCCTGGCACATTCCCAGGGCTGGAGCAGCCTTTAGGCAGCTTCATCACCCCTTTCAGCTAGGGAACGCTCATCAGCATGGTGTCATGGCTATGCCACCTTTTTTGGTGGCATAGCCCAGCTAAAGTCAATGGGGCTTTTTTGCCCCTTTTCTATTTTTTTTTTTTACTTTTAAAAATGGGTTTTTCTTCTCAGCAGCGGCCGGGAAGCCTCTTTGGCGACAGCATGACTGTGCCACTCCTAGCCGCCACAAAAAGACCTAACCCAGGAACGGGCTGCCCAGGTATAAAAATGGATTTACACTGCACCCCTACCTTAACATAAATGTTTTAAACATTTCATAGCTGAATATTTAACTAAGATCTGCAATTTTACTTCCTTGGAACTCTTGGTAGAAATAATATTAGAAACTGTCATGGCATACACTCCACACTATTTAGTACCCAGACCATATTTCTACTGACCTAACATTGCTGATTTCAGTGGTGTTTAAAAGAAATGTAAGAAAGTGCATAATGCCACTCTTTGTGTGTAAAAAAAAAAAAGCATGGTTCGGATTTTACAGAAATGGCTCTGCTTCCTTTTCTTTCATGATGTAATTGTGAAAAGAAGCAATGCTTCTAAAGCCAAGGGTTAGTTTTTCAGCAAGGTATTCATTGTAATCACTGACAAGACCCGCCCGTTACAAGTGATCTGAATTGAACCTAGCATATGCCACTCACTTAAAGGAATCCACAGAGCCATTTAGATAATCAATAAAGAAAGGAATTCCCATGCCAATGTGCTCATTCCAGCCAGGAATGTAACCCACCATAACTCCAAACAGGGAGACCAATACAAAGCAGGACCTTTCTTATACAAAAATCTCCATAGGAGAGGTAGAGCAAATTCTCTATTTTCAGGTGTCCAAGATTCTACACATTTAATATCTTTAATTGCAACATACTGGTTTTCTACAGTCTTGCCCAAAGTCACACTGCAACTTATTTTTCTTTGATGGAATGGAAGCAGTCTTAACTATGTCTGTCATTGCAACAATGACATTTTAACACATGCCCAATAAACACTGAAGGTTCTTGGCCAAGATAATGTCTGTTTCTTATTATTAGAACAAAAGGCACAGAGTACCAGAGGTCTAAAAAATAATTGTAGAATAGGGTTGTCAACTGCCAGGTAGTAGCAGGAGATCTCCTGCTAATTCAACTGATCTCCAGCCGATAAAGATCAGTTCACCTGGAGAAAAATGGCCACTTTGGCAATTGAACTCTATGGCATTGAAGTCCCTCCCCTCCCCAAACCCCGGCCTCTTCAGGCTCCGCCCCAAAATCTCCCGCCGGTTGAGAAGAGGGACCTGGCAACCCTATTGTAGAAGCATCAAAAATACCAAAAGGTGTATATATAATTCAAAAAATTACAAAATGTAATGGAAAATACAAAAGATTGTTAATGTAATTACCAAAGGATAAGGTTGTACCATAGGGTTGCCAACCTCCAGGTACTAGCTTGAGGTCTCCTACTATTACAACTGTTTTCCAGCTGACAGAAATCAGTTCACCTGAAGAAAATGGCCGCTTTGGGAATTGGACTCTATGGCATTGAAGTCCCTCCCTTCCCAAACCCCACCCTCCTCAGGCTCCACCCCAAAAACCTCCTGCCAGTGGCGAAGAGGAACCTGGCAACCCTAACAAAAACACAACTCGTTATTTGAATATCAGTGGGGAAACAAACCCCTAAATAGTCCCATTTTAGTAGTCAACTGCAAAACCTGTGACAGTGGAATCTGGGGTACATAGTGTTCTGTTGGTTTGAGTTCTTCTATCCTATCCATCAGCCACCACAAAGTCATTCATTTCTTTCCAAATGATTGTATCCTCCTCCAAAACATTTGACCAAAAGGTTTGTCAGGATGTAGTGGCTGCGTTACCTTCTGCCCTAGCCGACACTTGAAAAAGCTACCGCCTTTCTCTGTTTGCTTTCTCTTTGTTAGCAGATGCAATCTCACAGATTTGCCAGAGATGAATGGCTTTGTTTTCAGTCCTGATTTCCAAGAGTTTCAATTTAAGTGAGAACAGAGAATGAGTATGTGAGAGAGTAAGAAAGAGTGAGAGTCCTCCTGGTAAATGAGAATATTGCAACCAAGAATGAAGGTTTAAAACACTGTACAAATCCTTCATTCAGCTATAAAATTTGTTTGAGAAACAGAGAAAAACAGAGAAATGGAAGAAGATAAAATTCAGTAGTTTGAATTCTAAATCATTGTGCTAGCTTTGATGGCTAGGGAAAGCACTGTCTTTTAAATACACTAGGGGGACAAGCCATGGATTAATTATGGGGATTGACCAGTGGTAGATAATCTGGTGGAGAACCAGCGTGATACAGTGGTTAAGAACGGTGGCTTGGAGCAGCGGATGCTAATCTGGTGAACTGGGTTGGTTTCCCCACCCCTACACATGAAGCCAGGTGGGTGGCCTTGGGCTAGTCACAGCTCTCTTCGAGCTCTCTCAGCCTCACCTACCTCACAGGGTGTCTGTTGTAGGGAGGGGAGGGGAAGGGAAGGTGATTGTAAGCTGGTTTAATTTTTCCTTAAGTGGTAGAGAAAGTCAGCATGTAAAAACCAACTCTTCTTCTTCTTCTTCGCACACAGAAGATCCCAGGTTCAATTCCCAGCATCTTCAGGCAAAGGGATCAGTTAGTAGATGATGTGAAAGACTTCGGTCTGAGACACTGGAGAGCTGATGACAGTCAGAATAAACAATACTGGCCCAGTGGTCTGTCTCAGCAGAAGGCAGCTTCATATGTTCATGTGTATTAAATCACAGTCTGAATCTAATTAATCAAGTTAGGATATGACAGGGAAATGCACCCATTACCTGTTTGAACCCCGGTGGATTGTGTGTGTGTGTGTTAAGTGCCATCAAGTCGCTTCCGACTCATGGCGACCCAACGAATGAAAGTCCTCCAAAATGTCCTTTCTTTGACAGCCTTGCTCAGATCTTGCAAATTGAAGGCTGTGGCTTCCTTTATTGAGTCAATCCATCTCTTGTTGGGTCTTCCTCTTTTCCTGCTGCCCTCAACTTTTCCTATCATGATGGTCTTTTCCAGTGACTCTTGTTATCTCATGACATGACCAAAATACGATAGCCTCAGTTTAGTCATTTTAGCTTCTAGGGTCAGTTCAGGCTTGATTTGATCTATAACCCACTGATTTGTTTTTTTGGCAGTCCACAGAATCCATAACACTCTCCTCCAACACCACATTTCAAAGGAATCTATTTTCTTCCTATCAGCTTTCTTCACTGTCCGGCTTTCACACCCATACATAGTAATAGGGAATACGATGGCATGAATTAATCTAGTCTTGGTGGCCAGTGACACATCCTTACGCTTCAAAATATTCTCTAGCTCCTTCATGGCTGCCCTTCCCAATCTCAATCTTCTTCTGATTTCTTGGCTGCAGTCTCCCTTTTGGTTGATGGTGGAGCCAAGGAATAGAAAGTCTTCAGCAATTTCAATTTCCTCATTGTCAACCTTAAAGTTGTGTAATTCTCCTGTAGTCATTACTTTTGTTTTCTTGATATTTAGCTGTAGTCCTGCTTTGGCTTGTAGGATTGTAGGATGCACCAAATCAGAAAACTGATCTAAAGACATTAGAAATTACTCTTCTACTTTACTCTTCAGTCTAAGCTATATTGCCACATGCAGGAGGCAGTATTAAAAAAAAGATGTTTATTACAGGGCAAATCTCTTTCCTCAGATGGCTAGATTTATACTATTGGTTGAACCTCCTCTAGAGACTAACTATAAGGAGTTTTGAAACAATTTAGCAATATTGCACCTTATCTCTGTGGATTTTTATGAGTTTTTGTTGTGGTAAGTCCCTGTAGGATTACAGAATACACTGTTTTATGGCTTGAATATATGTCGCATAGTAGCAATGAGATATATGAGCTCACTTATTTTCTTCCAGCTAGTCCCCTGATGAGAAGTTGGCAGAGCTTGAAATGCATTTAGAAACCCTTTGGATGTTGGACTACACAGGGGGAAAGGGAGTATTTTCCCTTCCACTAGTCAAAACACATTGTGCTGCATTTGCTTTCAGCTGGGCACATGCACACTATCCAGTATCCTATTCCTGGTGCTGGCAGTTCCTGTTGGCCCAAGGGCAACAGTTTTTTTTTTTAATAACTTCCTCCCTTCAAAGAGTACATTCGACATGAAGATGCCCATTATGGTTGTGTGAGGGTAACCATGTTGGTCTGCAGTTGAAGAGCTAGATTCAAGTCCAGTGGCACCTTAGAGACCAACAAGATTTTTGAGGTATAAGCTTTCAAGAGTCCAAGCTTCCTTCATCAGATACAAGTAGGACTCCCTTTTAGCAACACCCGTCCTACCTTCTGACTAGGATTATAAGGGCTCAGGTATCTCCATTCCTATGAAGAGAGCTTTGACTCTTGAAATCTTGTGTACATTAAGGAAGTCCTGCATGTGTCCTTGGCTGTGGCAAAGGATCTGGAACATGTTCTAGAACACATTTGTTTGGATCCCACCAAAGATATCCATTGACAGAAGGATTTCCATCGATGAAGTATGAGTTTCTCGCCTCCCCTTTCCTTCTGCAGCCAAAAGTGCTTGTGAATGACAGAGGACTCCTAGGAACAGCATGACAGTGGAATCAGAGATCTATCATGAGAAGGAAGAGTTGGTAAAAAATCAACCCCCGCCTTCCATCGGTGGAAGTCTTCCATGGGATCCAACCAATTCTCATTTCACAGTAGCCCTGTTCACATGTTAGAGTGAACACACATACAACCAGCATGTACATGCATTCATCTGTTTGCAAGGAAGAGCCAATGTGTGTTCACTTTATGAATGAAACCAGGGACTATATTTGGAGAAATGTGGGGTTTGTATCACATGTTCAACTGTACATGCATTGACTGTAACATAATAATTACTCGACGTACAAAGGACAATCAACTGTATACTATACACAGACTGTACGTGTGTTCACTGCAAATTGGAAATCGGGCTATAGATTAATCTCGTTGGGCATCACCATTATTCCATCTAACGTGACGGTCAATAATGAGATGAGGAGGTATAAAATAAATAATAAATGAAATAATAAAAAAATAGTGTTCAGGGTAATAAATAAATAAATAACAACTAGCATGCCCTACATACCCAACACTCCCTTGAACCTATTAATTGAAGAAGAACATTAATAATAGTTGGCAAGGCATCTTTGAATAAAGGATATTCATCATGCCCATCACCACTAATGCCTGGTAAGTTTCTAAGGAACACGGTGATTCCCTTGAAAGGAGTTTGAAAATTATTGTCCAGAGGAAGCTGGGAGAAAGAAATGCTACATACAATGTCTGAAGGATCCTTAATTAGTTTAATCAAAAATTAATCAATTCACACTTTAGCAGAGGCCAATGTTAATCAGTGAATAGCCGTTTAATTTATTTTCTGTTACCATGATTCGCATTAGTATTATTCAAGAAAGGAATAATCATCTAACAACAGAGATGTCCCCTTTCTAGTCTATTCAACAGGAACAAAACAACAACATAAGACAGCAGGTTACCAGAATGAACAACCAGATATGGTGACAGATAATAAAGGGGGGAGCTGAATGTGGAAGATGCAATAGAAGGGAAAGTAAAATAATTTCTGGGAGAGAGGGGAAGTAAAATAATTTCTGAGGGATAAGGGAAAGTAAAATCATTTCCTGGGGAGGAGTAAAAGTGGAAGTGCAGCAACAGAAGATAACATAATAGTAATAATTTCAAAACCTACAGATTCTCAGTGGTGCTCAGTGGAGGAATGAAGTACTTTAGATGTCCAAGCACAAAGCCACATCAACGTATTATTAACTTAGAGATGATAACAATGCAGACAAAGTTCAGCTATAATCCCTGACTGGGTCTTAAAGCTTTTCCTTTTGGATGTCCTAGAAGGTAAAAATGTACACTACAAAGCTCAAAACCATTTTCTCACAAACATAACAAATAAATATTTTTCTTCAGTGGTGTTAGCTGTAGGGCTACCTGATGCAACTGAAAATACACCTTGACCTTTTTCTGCCGATACACTACTAGCAAAATGTGTGCCGGGCCACAGATCTACTAAAACAATATAATTGATCATTTTATAGAAACAAAATGAAAGAAGGCACTGCATCATTTTGTGATGGAGCATAATGTTCTGATGCTGCCTAGGTGCATCTAGTTTTAGTCGAAAATGGCTTTTGTTTGGGAATGTTGCTTTGGACCAGCATCATTCTTGAAATCACTGTTATGTCTGGGATACTGAAACCAGCCATCAAAGAGTGGGATGCTTCAGTTGGGGGGAAATTACCTGGGAAAAGACTGTGCTTGTGGGGTTCCTTGTCCTCTACCACTAGCCAATTGCCCAAATCAAATTATACAATTTGGACTCCATTAACTCTTTACCTGGGGAAAAATTAACATTAAGTTATTTTTGCTAACATAATGTAGACCAGCAGTCTTAAGATTAGGGTCTCAAACATCTTTTCTCTCTCCCCCTCCCAGTTCAAACTTTAAAAGTTTGAACAATGTTTTGTGTTATTTTGATTGACTCTATTTAAAAAGCCATTACATGGCTTTGGCTTTTGAATTATATCCAGTATGTTAACCAATTATAAGAGCAGGGGTTGGATCATATAGTAGCAAATGAGGCCACATTTTAGAGTTTGAAAAGTACTGTTGCATAGTTTATATATATTAAGAGGAGATCACAATATATATTGAAAGTTACAACTTTTCTGTGTTGTTCTAGAGTGTTTTTTAACGTTCTTTATTTGTTCAGATTCACAATCCAGGTATAATTATAGCCTCGATTCTTAGGAGTACATCTGAACACCAATATGAATTTGCATCCTGCTTTTTGTTACTAGGGAGTGAGAATGTGGATTAATTAGCTGTTTGGTAGTTCTTGCTCTTATATTGGATTACACGGAAGGGTTCTAGTTTGGAGAGGTCCTATTAATTTCTCCATCTAATCTTGCTTAAATGGCCATCCCCCAAGAGGACATCAATTGCAACTGTCTCCTGAAAAGCGTTCCATTTAGCCTGAAGGAACAGACCTGACAGGCTACAAGGCAGAAATATGAGAGATCGTAAATTTCCAATTGCTGTCGGGGTTGACAAAAACACCCCTTAGCGAAGATGTATGTGATCCATTCTGATAAATACTGAAATATATGGGGGTTGGGTGGGAATCATGCAGTGTGTTCAGATTGGCAGCTTTGGAAAGGCAAGTGGGAGCAAAATATGGCTTGAATTGTGATGGAGTGGATAAGAAGAGATTATGGGTGTTTATTCTGATGAGTTCAGTAGCTTGAATTGTGACCCCGAAAGTGAGCAAGATGGATTGTTCTAATGTCGCCAGCTTTACTTCATGGAGGGATGACAGTGAATAATAGGCCTTAATTAGCAGTCCCCTTTTCACCTGTTACTGTATAAAACACTCTTGCTTGTACATCTTGGGAGCAGAATCGCCCGGAAAAGGAGAAAATCAAATTGGCAAGGAATGATAGCATGCCTGATTGCAAAATCAATTACACGGGTGTAAATGAAGAGTAACTCAAGGGGATGCCATGAAGGAAAAGGGCATGACATTGGTGACACAATGCAGTGAGGCTGTTTTTAATTAAAAATCACTTATCTCTGGAAAATTTAAAAGTCTGGATGCAATTCTACCCAATTTGCTTAACTGCCAATTTGCAAGAGATGATTTAGGCATTTTAGAGTGCCCACATGCAGTGCTTGCTGAAAGAATAGGAATCACTCTAGGAAGGGCAGGATTATTATTATTTTTTGTTTTTTGCACTGATCCATTTCAGTGCTGAGCTTGAAAATTAAGTTGAGAATATGTGGTTCACATTGGCCCTACCCTACAGAGGGCCACAGTTATCTACGTACTGATTACATCTGGGTTGGACTACTGTCAAGCACCTCTGACAACTGTTTCATTACCCCCGTTCTCCAGTTTAGCGGCTACCCCTTTCTGCAAATTTACAGTACCGTCATAAGCATAGTAACACCATTCGATGTTCATTGAAGTCAGTTGTCTTAGAAAGGTGTAACTCTGCTTAAGATGATATAGCCTCTGCAATCAGGCAGCATAAGCCATCTAAAAGACAACACAACCAGATAAGGATTCCAGAATTAGAAAATAGTGCAAGCAAAAAACAAAAACTGTCTAAGGCGTGATATAATGTAAATAGTGCAGAAAATGAATTCCAACCATAGAAAAAAATGCAGTAAAAGCAAGATGATGCATACAATAAAGATTGCAATAGATACAATCCTGTTCCTTCAGAAAAGTACTCTCCTGGGCTGTATTTTTATACTACAATTCTACTGTCTTTATAAAAACTACCTCCCGAACATTCCTGCTTTGCATATTCTGCTGAACAATGGCACCGTGAGAGCTTGCCTGAACTCTTCAGGCAGGTTGTTCTCAAAAAGTGGGAGCTTCATCAGAGAAGGCCTATGTGTGGGCAGTTGCTGATAAATCAATCATCATTTATCATTTATTGTGGTCAAAAGACCAATTCAGCACAGACTTTAAAACTCTACAACATTTAGTTTTCCCACCCCCCAAAAAATGTACAAATCCAGTAATATTTAAAATTCACACACTGCATAACAACAAGCAGATAAGAGTCCTAAAAGAAAACTAACTAGTAATCTCATGTCCCTGTCCTGATCTGGGGTAAAAAATATGGCTCAGTTTGGCCTTCCTAGCAATACACACCAGTCTGCAAAACCTAGCCACCTGTTTTGTTATCTCTGGTGAAGCATCATTGAGAAAATTTTTTTACTCTATCTACTTCATTAAAACCTGTGCTTTTCTCTAAAAGAGGGCCTAATATCTACAGTTGCTGATCTTACCCATTTGCAAGGTGGCACCCTCAGGAAGCTTTGCTCAGATGTGTGAAGTGTAGCAGGAAAGGCTATGGCATGTGGAGCCAATAAAGGCTTTGTAGCCAATGACCAGGACCATGAATGGAATCCAATAATTGATTGGTAAGCAATGGATTGACAGAAGAATGGGTGCAATGTGCACGCTCCAGATGCTTGGATCCAACCCTGTAAGTGGTTGCACTTTGGAGAAAGTATTTACTAATGTGCAGGTGACAATGACCTTTAAAAAAGTTGTTGAGCCAATTCCTGATGTGTTCTGCCAAACAGGGATGGGAGGGAGGAAGCAACTGGAAAGACATTTCACCCTAAAACCTTTTTGCACGCCATTATGAATTCTAGGGAGAGCCATCAAAACCCTATGGGATCACCATAAATCAGCTGTGACTTGATGGCACGCACACACTCATATGAACTGGGGGGGATTTGTAAAAGAAACAATTCTGCATTTTTTTCTGTTAGGAGGGTTCAGAATTTTGAGGTCTTTCTTGGTTATGGTAGAGTTGCCAGCTTTGGGTTTGGAAATTATTGGAGATTTGGGGGGTGGAGACTAGGGAAGGTGGGGGAGAATATAGTGGAATAGGAGGGGAGAATATAGTGAAATAGAGTCAACAATCAGCCATTTTCTCCAGAGGAATTGATCACAGTAACCTGAGGCAACCCTACCTGGAGACCACTTGTAATTCTGGGAGATCTCCAGCTACCACCTGGAGACTGAAAACTTTAGGTCATGCCTTTGGGAATCAGTTGTGAGGTTTTATTTTATTTTCTGATACACTTTCAGTATAAGATCTTCATAAATTTACATCGCTCTCTCATTCAGCAAACCCAGGTCATGTGTAATTATTTTTGTTGTGGGAGAAAAAATGCCAAATAACTATGAAAATGTCTTTCCCACTAGCGTATTTTAGATAGGGTTACAGTAAATTCAGGAAGCCTTCTCTTATTAAATTGTTTTTCGCCATGGAAAATAAGATTACAGATTAATATATCACTGTGAAAGAACGTCTCTTCCAGCCTCATATTCATAAACCTCATATTAATCAAACAGACAATCAATTATCATTTTACTAGCTGACAAACATGTCTTGCTGTTCACAACAGGAAGGTAATATGGCAGAGATGGAGGACTAAGAAACAGAAATGGAAAATGGATATTATGAGATCTAAATGTAATGCTATTCAAATTTTTGTTTAAGGTTGTTAGAATCCGGCCTTTTAAAATCATCCGGTACCTTTTGTCTATAATCAAGCAGGAAAATGCAAGTCTGTTTCTCCCCTAATCCATCTTTGCTCCTAAACTTCCCTGAATTAATCTCTATTGAACCAGAGGATCAGTTCTGTTCAAAGACAAATTCACAAGGCAGCCGGCACATTGGAGAAAAGATTACTATGCAGAAGCAAGATTGCACTAATTGCAGAAATCTGTTTTCAGCTGATGGTGTCTAGGAGTAAAGGAATGCATAAAAATAGAATGTGTTGAGACAGTTTGCAGTCAACACCAGCAAGGCAAAGGTATAAATCTGCTTTATTTAAGCTGTAGCACACGGGCAGCTCATTCTTGAAAGGGGGGGCCATAGCTCCTTTGGAACCAGTGTGACTCCATGGCAGCATAGGTGCCACCTTATCATGGAATAAGGTGGCATTTACGCTGGTGTGGGGGCAAACACACCGACGTCCAAATGCCGCCAGCTCCCGCCACCAGCACAACCACATTGGCAGGGCTTTCCCCTTAACCCCTTAACTTAAATCAGCCCTTAAAGGTAAAGGTCCCCTCTGCAAGCATGGGGTCATTCCTTTTTTAAAAAAATTAATTTTTTATTGTTTTCTAATTAAATCACATTCAGTTCTATCATTCAATTAACATAATTGTACAACATAAACAATATCTATCCATTCAATGTAAATAATTCTAACTTGTTGACTTCCCCTCTACCCTCCTCTATCTGTTTGATATCTCTGTTCTCCCCTTTGTATTAAAGTTCTAATTCATTATAATATTTCATTTATAAATTTAATTGTATATCCCATCGTCTTAAAACCTAAATTTTAACATTAATATTATTTCTACTTTAATCAGTTGAATTAGATCAAAACATAACCTTTAATATTTCTCAGGTTAAATTCATTTACACAGTATGTTGTCCATGCCTCCCATTCTCCCACAAATTCCGTATTCTCCTTTTGATTTACTAATGCAGTGAGTTTAGCCATTTCTGCTAGTTCCAACATTTTATTTATCCAGTCAGTCTTATCCGGTGTCTCAGACAATTTCCATTTTGCTGCATAAACCAATCTTGCGGCAGTAGTGGCATATATCAAAAAAGATCTCTGAGTCAATATAGATTACAGTATAATACTTAACAACATCATTTCCGGTGATTTAGGGATATTTTGTGTAATATCAGTCTTAATTCATTATAAATCATATCCCAAAAGTTCTTAGCTTTTTCACAAAGCCACCAAACATGATGAAAGGAACCAACCTCATCTTGACATTTCCAACAGTTTGGTGACATTGTTCTATACATTTTAGCTACGGTAACTTTTTTGGTGTCAAATACCATCTGTAGATCATCTTGTAAATATTCTCTCTTAACGATTGTGAAAGTATATATTTCATATCTCTTGACCAAAGTCTTTCCTATCTATTCAAAGGAATATTATAACCCAGTGTCTGTGCCCAAGTTATCATCGTATGTTTGATTTGATCTTGTTCTGTCTATATTATCATCAACATCTTGTACATCTTTGATATTAGATGATCATTATTCTCCAATAACATTTGTTGTAAAATTGATTTATCTTTAATAAAACCTATTTTCATATCCTGTATATATACAGATTTTATCTGATGATGTTGAAACCAAGTCAGGTATTCTTTTAGGTCTTCATGATCTTTTAGGGCACATTTATTGTCTTCCCATAACAAAAGGTCCTGGTATGTTACAAATTGAGATGGTCTCAGTGGTCGTAATGTTAGCATTTCTTGTGTAGAGATCCATAGAGGTGTTCTGGTTTCTAAAAGATGTTTATATCTTACCGTATATACTCGCGTATAAGCCGAGTTTTTCAGCCCAAAAAAAGGGCTGAAAAAGCCGGCCTCGGCTTATACGCGGGTCAATACGGTAGGGGAGGGGAGGGGAGAGGGAGGAGGGAGGAGGGAACTTACCACCGCCGCCGCCATTTTCCGGCCGGGAGCGGCCTTCAGAGGCCCCCTGCGGCTGCAGGGAGCCCGCCCAGCCGCCCCCGCCGCCTTCTCCCGGCCGGGAGCGGCCTTTAGAGGCCCCGTGCGGCCGGAGGCAGGCTGCCCAGCCGCCCCCGCCGCCTTCTCCCGGCCGGGAGCGACCTTTAGAGGCCCCCTGCGGCCGGAGGCAGGCTGCCCAGCCGCCCCCGCCGCCTTCTCCCGGCCGGGAGCGGCCTTTCGAGGCCCCCTGCGGCTGCAGGGAGCCCGCCCAGCCGCCCCCTTCTCCCGGCCGGGAGTGGCCTTTAGAGGCCCCCTGCGGCCGGAGGCAGGCTGCCCAGCCGCCCCCGCCGCCTTCTCCCGGCCGGGAGCGGCCTTTCGAGGCCCCCTGCGGCTGCAGGGAGCCCGCCCAGCCGCCCCCGCCGCCTTCTCCCGGCCGGGAGCGGCCTTTCGAGGCCCCCTGCGGCTGCAGGGAGCCCGCCCAGCCACCCCCGCTGTGTGATTTTTAAGTTTATCATACCATAAGTAACCATGCCACCCAAATCTATTGTGAAAACCTTCTAAATCCAATAAACGTGTATTCTTAAATTGTATCCTGTCCTTTAGCCATACCAAAGCCGATGCTTCCTCATATAATTTAAAATTTGGAAGAGCAAATCCTCCTCTTTCTTTAGAGTCGATCAAATATTTGTAGGCAATTCTAGATTTTTTCCCTTGCCAAACAAAATTCAACAGGTCCTTCCTCCACACATCAAAATATTTTGTTTGTGTAACTATTGGTAAATTCTGAAACAAAAACAACAGTCTTAGTAAAATATTCATTTGTATTACTGAAATACGACCCAAAGAGGAAATATTTTTATTGGACCACGATATCATGTCTTTTTTAACTAATTCCCATCGTTTAACATAGTTGTTAACTATTAAGTCTTTACTTTTGTTTGTAATCCAAATACCTAAATACTTTACTTTGTTTGTTTTCTCCCATCTTTGAAGTATTTATGAAGTCTTTTTGTTCTTCTTTTGAGAGATTTTTAAACAATGTCTGAGTCTTATCTTGGTTAATCCTAAATCCCAAGACTTCACCATATTGCTTCAATACATCCAACAAATTATTTATAGATTGATTCGGGTCATTCAGAATGAGTAGTAAGTCATCTGCAAAAGCTCTCATTTTAAATTGTTTGTTTACTTTAAGACCATGGATTATGTCTGTATCACGTATTTTACAACATAAAGTTTCCAAAGTCAAAATAAAAAGCAAAGGAGAAAGCGGACATCCTTGTCTGGTTCCTTTTTGTATTTCACAATTATCTGATATGGATTCATTCACTAATATTTTAGCTTTTTGCATATTGTAAATAGCATCAATCCCCGTCCGAAATCTTACACCAGAATTCATTTTTTCCAAAACTTTTTTCATATATTCCCATGAAACCATGTCAAAAGCCTTCTCAGCATCCAAAAAAATAAAAGCAGCTTTATGTTGATTATTTTGTTCATAATATTACATTGCATCTAATAAAATCCTCAAGTTGTCTTTTATCTGTCTTCCAGGGACAAAGCCCGCTTGGTCTTCATGAATCAAGGTTGTGATAAATTGCTTTAGATGATTCGATAATATAGAAGCATATATTTTGTAATCCACGTTTAATAGAGAGATTGGCCTATAATTAGTTACTCTTTCTGGGTCTTTTCCAGCTTTATGGATTAACAATATAAAAGCATGGGACCACGTCTCAGGAGAAAGTCCCATATCTAATATCGTATTACATAACTTCAAAAACGGATTCTTCAGGTCATCTTTAAACAACTTAAAAAACAAAGCTGTAATTCCATCTGGGCCGGGTGTTTTATCTATCTTCTATTTAGATATTGCTTCTTCTATTTCTGTTGTTGTAATTGGAGCATCCATAGCTCTATGTTGTTCGAAAGATAACTTGTTGATGTTTACTGTTCTCAAATATTTATCCATTTTTTTTCAGAAATAAGGTCTTTTTGGTATAATCTGGTATAAAATGATACAAATTCTTTCTGTACATCTGTTGTAGTGTAAACTGGTCCTTTTTCAGTCTGTATTTTACTGATTATCTTCTTCTACATAGAGTCTCTCAATTGACTCGCCAAGAGTTTGCCTGGACAATTTGCATGTTCAAAATATCTCTGCTTCACATATTTCATATTTTTATCCATTTCTTCCATAACCACCAGGTTGAGTTGATGTTTAACAACCTTAATCTTTAACAGAATATTTTTCCTCTGGTCTTGTTTAGATTCCGAGATAAGTTGTTGTTCTAAATTTTGTAATTCCCAGAGTATATCATTTGTTTGTTGTAATTGTTTTTTCCTCCATGCAGTGTTCTTCTGAATCATAAATCCTCTCAACACAGCCTTAAAAGCATCCCAGGTTATATTTAAACTGGTTTCTCCATTCATATCGATCTCAAAAAAAGTCCTTAATAAGAGTGTGTGTGTGAGAGATCCCCCTCTCTGAGTTTGCTTCTCCAAATCAGTTGCTCAGACGTTGATACAGAAACAATAGATTTATTGAAGCCTTCAGGAGATGAGACAGGCACAGGTAGAAAGTTGCAAGTGAGGGGCTATACGGGTTTACAGAATATATTGACTCCAGGGCACTGGGGCACTGGGGTTCACACTTATTGTTATGGGAAGTTACAAGCTTGGCATAATACAAAACATCAGACGGATCCCAGGAAGTCTGGTGCGGCTATCACACTTCCAAGGCCGCACCGGCCTGAGGGAGTACTGGCAGGAAGAACAGCGGGGGGGAAGATACATGGGCCATCAGGCCTGGCGCCTGAGACCAGAAGGTGTGAACTGCTTTTACGAGTTCACTGATAACACCGCAGGTGATGGAAAGCAGAGACACAAAGACAGAGACCCTCACATTCTGCCCCCCTTAAGGCCCCCCTCCGAGAGGACGAGGCTTATCGGGATAAGCGAGGTGGAATTCTCGGACCAAGCGAGGAGCTGCCATGTGGGGTGCGGCCACCCATTCGTCATGAGCGGAGCCAAGGTTTTTCCAGCGAACAAAGTAAAACAGTTTCCCTTTCTTCCATTTGGAATCTAAAACCTTGGATATTTCCAAATGGGTATCCCCTCCTACTACGGTAGGAATCTCATGAGCGGGAGGGGGGTGGAACTGGGGAGCTGCTACATAAGGTTTGAGGAGGCTTATATGGAAGACTGGATGAACTCCCTTGAGAGTCTTAGGGAGACTCAGTTCCACGGTAACCTCGTTGATTACTCTGGTAATGGGGAAAGGTCCTACATAACGGTCGCTCAGTTTTTTGCAGGGGCGAAGAGAGCGGAGGTTTTTGGTGGACAGATAGACTTGCTCCCCCACCTTGAGTTCCCATCCCGGAGACCGGTGTTTGTCTGCTTGTTCCTTGTACTTGCTCTTTGCCCTTTCCAGATTTTTGAGCAACCATGGCCAGGTGGATTTAACCACCTGAATCCACTCCTGAAGATCAGGGGTAGACTGGAGCTCTGGCGAGACGGGGGCAGAACCGAAAGGGCCAAAATCCGTCCCGTATATAACTTGGAAGGGACTAAAGCCGGTAGAGGAATGAGGCGCATTGTTGTACGCATATTCGGCAAATGGCAGCAGGTCGACCCAGTCGTCCTGGTGGAAATTTACATAGCAACGCAAATAACATTCTACTACCGCATTTACTCGTTCCGTTTGACCATCCGTTTGGGGGTGATAGGCGGAAGAAAGGCCCTGTTCCTCCACTCCCATTAACTTTAGGAAAGCCCGCCAGAATTTGGCAACAAACTGGACCCCCCGGTCGGAGAGGACCTTCCTCGGGATCGAGTGTAGCCTGAGGACGTGCGTGATGAACAGTTTAGCTAAGCCCTGGGCTGAAGGAAGACCTGCACATGGAACGAAATGAACCTGTTTGGAAAAGAGGTCTGTGATAACCCAGAGAACCGTTTTCCCCCGACTTGGAGGTAGGTCGGTGATAAAATCCATGGCGATGACTTCCCAGGGACGGGAGGGGTTCTCAAGCGGTTTGAGAAGCCCCGGGGGTTTTCCCATCCGTTTCTTGGCTGTGGCGCAGGTGGGGCAGCTGCGCACATACAACTCTACATCAGATCTCATACCGGGCCACCAGAATTGCCTTCGAACCAGGTGAAGCGTTTTTACGAAACCAAAATGACCCGCCAGCCTGGCCCCATGTACAAGTCCCAATACTTCTTTGCGAAGGGAAGATGGGACATATAGTTTCCCCCCTTGCACCCACCAAGTGTTGGTTCGTTCCAAGCCAGTGGGGAGGAGATGGTGCTCCTCCTCCTGTAAGGAGGCGTCCCGGAGTCGCTGTTGGAATGCTTCCGGGATACCTTTGAGCGTAGGGGGGGTCTCCGGTTGGCGGGCTTGGGATCGGGTGGTGACGGCCAAGCCAGGGACTTCCCCTCGCTGTTCGGGAGTGAACAGGGAGTCGACGGGGCGATCGAAATCGTTGCGATACTGGGGAAGTCGTGACAAAGCATCAGCTAGGGCATTTTCTTTGCCAGGGACATGTTTGAGGGTGAACCGGAATTTTGCAAAAAATTGGGCCCACCGAATTTGTTTGGCATTGAGTTTTCTAGCTCCCTTGAGAGCCTCAAGATTCTTGTGATCTGTGCACACTTCGAACGGCAGCTCGGCCCCCTCCAAGAAGTGTCTCCATATGGTAAGGGCATGTTTGACCGCTGCTGCCTCCTTCTCCCAAATGGCCCAGTTGATTTCGGACTGGGAAAACTTCTTGGAGAAGTAGGCGCATGGCCTCAACCGTCCCCCCTCATCCCTCTGCAATAGGGCCCCACCCATGGCTACATCCGAGGCATCCACCTGCACCACGAAGGGCTTGGTGCAATCCGGGTGAGCCAAAACGGGTTCGGATGAAAAAAGTAGCTTTAAACGTTCAAAAGCTTGCTGGCACTGGGGAGACCATTGTAGACGGGCTGAGGGGAGTGCGGCGCTAGCCCCCCTGTCCTTGGTACGCAACAGGGCAGTGAGGGGAAGCGCAACTTGGGCAAAGTTGGGAATGAAATTCCGGTAAAAGTTGGCAAACCCCAAAAACTGTTGAAGTTGGCGGCGGGTAGTGGGGGTTTCCCAGTCCTGCACCGCCTGGACCTTGGCGGGGTCCATTTCCAACCCTTGGTGGGAAATCACATACCCCAGAAATGTAATAGAAGGTTGGTGGAATTCACACTTGGACACCTTAGCATACAGTTTGTGCTCCCGCAGCCGCTGGAGCACTTCTCGCACTAGGCGCACATGTTCTTCCATGGTCTCAGAGTAAATAAGAATGTCATCGAGAAATACCACCACCCCCCGAAACAGTAAATCATGCAAAACTTCATTAATTAATTGCATAAAGACACTCGGAGCCCCCGAAAGTCCGAACGGCATGACCAGGTACTCAAACATCCCAAAACAACTGGAAAAGGCCGTTTTGGGTTCGTCTCCTTCTTTGATGCGAATGCGGTGGTAGGCTTCTACCAAGTCCAGTTTGGTGAAGATTCGGCCCTCCTTTAATTGTGCTAGAAGGTCAGGAATAAGAGGGAGGGGGTAAGCATTAGACTGGGTGACTGCGTTCAGTCTGCGAAAGTCAATACACAGTCTTAAATCTCCCGTCTTTTTCTTTACAAAGAAAGCTGGGGCTGAATAAGGAGCCTTGGAGGGGCGTATGAAACCCCTCGCCAGATTGACATCCAGATAGTCTCGCAATACAGTCTTTTCACTGGGGCTCATGGGGTAAACCTTTCCCTTAGACAGTTTGCCTTCCCCTACAATCTCGATGGCACAGTCCGTTTCTCTGTGGGGAGGCAGTTCGTCGCACTCTCTAACATCGAAAACATCAGTAAACTGCGAGTACTCAGAGGGTAATTGAGGAGAGACTGGGGCGGGGGACCCTACCAGTGCGGCGGCTGGAGTTCTGAGTACCCGTTCCTTGTCATGCAACCCACAGGGGTTTTCGGGGAAGGAAAGCACCCGTTTAACCCAATCAATGGAGGGATTGTGTCCCCTTAACCAGTTCATCCCTAACACCACAGGGGTTACAATAGGGGCGATGGTGAAATACAACCGTTCCCAATGTTCCCCCACGGACATAATCACGGCTGCAGTTCTGTGGGTCACAGGGCCCCGTTTAAAGTCACTCCCGTCCATTTGGGAAAAACGGAGGGGTCCCGGAAGCCGCTTGCGCCGGACACCCAACTTCTTGGCAGTTTCCTCATTTATCATGGTGCGGGCACACCCCGAGTCGACCAACGCGGGGACCTCTAACGGGGGACCCCCTTTGGGTAGGGACAGATGAACACGCACAAATACATTGTCCTCTTGGGCGCTTACCATCGGTGGAGCTCCTTGCACAACGATAGGGACGGTCTGCTGCGGAGCCCCCTCTACAGCAGACCGACGGCGTTTTTTGCCGGCTGTTCCCACTCTTCCTCCTCGCTGGAAGAGGGGGACGGGGTGGAGGCTTCCGGGGAGCCGTCCGAATCAAAGACGGTATTTGTAATCCGGGACCCCGATGGGACCGTAGAGTCGGATGCCCCATCCTGGGGGCGCGCGTGGAGAGCGGAGGGTGCGCCGGAGCGCCGGCTCAGTGGTCCACTTCTGCGGCGAGGCTGGCTGTCGGCGGCCGGTTTCGTCGGCTCGGCCTGGGTTTGGCGGGGAGGGGTCGGACGGCCTGAGCGAGAGGGGCATTGCGATGCAAAGTGACCCTTTCCCCCGCAGATCAGGCAGACGCCGGCCTCGAACCGCTTGCGGCGTTCCGCGGCCGAGAGACCCCCGCCACCCCCTTGCCGGAGTTCCCGGCCACGGTCACCTCGGGGCCTGGGGTCTCGCCCAAGCCGTTGCTTGGACAAGTTCAGGAGTTGTATGCGATTCTCGATGTCAGCAGCATGGCGAACCCAACCTTCCACATCCGGGGGGTTCCCTTGCATGAAGGCCCAATGTTGGAGGTCTGGGTTGAGACCCTCCCTGAAACATTGTACCAAGGTAGCTTCACTCCAGTCCAGAATTCGGCTAGCCAGTGACTGGAACTCACTTGCATACTGCGCCACCGACTTAGTCCCTTGGCGCAGTTGCATCAGGGAGGCTTTAGCCCGCTCACCCAGAGTCGGGTCCTCAAAACGGTTTCGGAGTGCTACCATGAACTCGTCCAGGGTTCGCAGCACCGGCGAGCGGAGTTCATACTGCAACACCATCCAGGCCGCCGCCTCCCCTTGCAGTAAGGAAGCCACGTACTGCACCCGGGACTCCTCAGAAACGAAGGTTCGGCCTTGTTCCCGCATAAAAATGTCTACTTGGACCATAAAAAAGGTCAACTGGTCTCCCGACCCGTCATACGTGACTTTCAGGTCCCGACGGGCCGGGGGGGCAGGGGTTGCGGGCGGAACTACCGGCGCCCCGTCTGGGGGAGCACCGGCTGGAGGTTGCAACTTCAGCGCATCTAGGGTCGTGGCCATCTCACCCATTACGCGTTGCATGATCTCCATCTGCTCCTGCATAGCCCGGCGGTCTTCCTGCCACTGCTTTCGTTCTTCCTCCATGAGGGCCTCTTTGCGGGCCGGGTCCCCTTCGAGTCCCGTGCTGGGGAAGGCCAACCGGCGATCCTTCGCCGCAGTCCGCGAGAGCGACCAGCCCTTGGGAGAGTCCAGCCAATAAGTAAGCCCCCGGGGACGTTCGTCCCGATCTTGGTCGGGGGCGCGACCCTTCGGTTTCTTTGGCTTGGCTCCCTCCTCCTTCGGGTCCGGCTTCTCCGGCTCGTCCGGTTCCTTGGGGGCATCGGGGTTAGGGGTGGTGTCCTCGTCGGCTGACATTCTGTCCAAGGCGGTACAGCTGCAGTCCGAGAGGCAAGGACTTGCAACTTAATGTGAGAGATCCCCCTCTCTGAGTTTGCTTCTCCAAATCAGTTGCTCAGACGTTGATACAGAAACAATAGATTTATTGAAGCCTTCAGGAGATGAGACAGGCACAGGTAGAAAGTTGCAAGTGAGGGGCTATACGGGTTTACAGAATATATTGACTCCAGGGCACTGGGGCACTGGGGTTCACACTTATTGTTATGGGAAGTTACAAGCTTGGCATAATACAAAACATCAGACGGATCCCAGGAAGTCTGGTGCGGCTATCACACTTCCAAGGCCGCACCGGCCTGAGGGAGTACTGGCAGGAAGAACAGCGGGGGGGAAGATACATGGGCCATCAGGCCTGGCGCCTGAGACCAGAAGGTGTGAACTGCTTTTACGAGTTCACTGATAACACCGCAGGTGATGGAAAGCAGAGACACAAAGACAGAGACCCTCACAGTGTGTTTCTTTTCTTGTTTTGTCCTCTCATAAAAGTCTATCATTTAACCTCCATTTGAATGCTTGTCTATTGTTCCATTCAAAAGAAACCAGATTATGGTCTGAAAAAGTTCTAGGTATTACTTGTACCTTGCGTAGTTGTGTAAATATCGATTTACTTGCCCATATCATATCAATATGGGAGTGTGAGTCATGTCTTGTGGAATAAAAGGTGTCTTTCGATGACATATTCATTGTTCTCCAAATGTCTTGTATTTTAAATTCCCCAGTAAGTTGGAAAAAAGTCTTAGGAAGGCAGCCTTCCTTATCATCTTTGGCTCTTGATTTTTTGTCAATCGCACAATCTATAACTCCATTAAAGTCACCCTTTAACAATATTTGTTCTTCAGCATGTTGCAATAAAATGTCATGAAGGTGCTTATAGAATTGTGCTTTGCCCTCATTAGGTGCGTAGATCCCTACCACCAATGTTTTTTGGCCTAATATTTTGGCTCTAATTATAAGTATTCTGCCCTCTTCATCTTTGTATACAAGTTCTGGAACAAATGAGGCATGTGCATAGATAACTAATCCTTTAGTTTTTGTATTTGATGAAGAGATGAAGATTTGCCCCAAAGAATTTCTTTCTAGGTACTTTTTGTCTTTCCTAGAAATATGAGTTTTCTGCGAACGTATTAAAGAGTATTTTTGTTTTTGTAAAAATTTAAAAATCTGTCCTCTTTTCACCTTTTCATTTAAACCATTTACATTCCACGAAATAACTTTAGCCATATTGTCAGAGTGTTAGTGTATAAATTTTATAGTCCACCCTCTGCTCCTTTCACTGAGTCATCATCTTCTTCTTGACTTGAGTCTTGTTTCTGATCTGGTGTAAGGCCGATGAGTTCCCTCCTGTATTTTCTCAGAAATTTCCCGACGTCCTCCATCGTGGTGATAGTGTATTTCACTTCTTTGTAGGTGTACATTCCTGACCCATGGGGTGATGTCACATCTCAACATTTACAAGGCAGACTTAGTTTACGGGGTGGTTTGCCCGTGCCTTCCCCAGTCATCTTCCCTTTACCCCGAGCAAGCTGGGTACTCATTTCATTGACCTCGGAAGGATGGGAGGCTGAGTCAACCTTGAGCTGGCTACCTGAAACCAACTTCCGTCGGGATCAAACTCAGGTCGTGAGCAGATCTTGGACTGCAGTACTGCAGCTTACCACTCTGCACCATGGGGCTCTATCAGCCCTTAGCATAGTTGAAGAAGACTCAGACTCACCGAGATAGCTAAATACCTTCTGAAAATAGGGGAGCCTCACTTTAAACCGTAAAATTGACAACATTTACTTTTGCAGCTCCAATTTGAGGTTGAACTACCAACTCTAACAACACATCAGCTCGGGGTCAGGAAAGAGACGTCTTCAGGGTTATCCTGTCATGTGCATTGGCTACCAATCTCATATGCAAAGAACTGAAAAGAGGATTCAGGTGCTGAAACTGAGTATAGAAGGGAGCCAAACACATTCCTTCACCTGAGGATAGGTTCACATGAACATAAAGCTGCCTTATACTGAGTCAGACCCTTGGTCCATCAGGGTCAGTAGCGTCTGGCAAAAGCTCTGGAAGGTCTCAGGCAGAGAGAGGTGTTTCACATGACATCCTATTTGCTCCTTTTAAAAGTAGAGATGCTGGGGATTACACCTGGGAAGAGGTCTCTTTCCTTGAGCTGATGTGTTGTCAGAACTGGTAGTTCAACTTACAATTGGAGCCGCAAAAATAAATGTTGTCAATTTTACATTTTAAAGTGAGGCTCCCCTGACTATTTTCAGAAGGTATTTAGCTGTCTCGGTGAGTCTGAGTCTTCTTCAACTATGCTAAGGGCTGATTTAAGAGAAATAATTGATTTCTTAAACAGGAATTCTCTCCCCTGTCCCTGAGCATGTGTCTCCAGCTAGACTGGCATTTCCAATCTAGCTACATGACCCATTATGACATATGAAGACTTTGCATTACTTAAAAAGATTTCACCTTCATTTCCCTGGCGCCTAAGACACGCTCCAGGCTTGGTTTCTCTTTAATTGTTGAGAATCTGATAGGAAAGTTTTTGAAAGCACATACTGAACCTTAGGTTGTTTCAGCCCCCGTTTCCCTGGACCTGAAAATCTCTCACAGGACTATAAATCTCAGCTGACAGTAAAACAGAACTTCCATCTAAGGGACCCCAGTACTGTTTCAGTGGTCAAAAGAGGCAAGTCCATCTTTCTCAAAGCCAAATGACACCCATCACAGCTCCATTTTGGGTGATCTCCCTGGTGCTGGCTTTTGTTTCCAGGCACAATTCAAAGTGATAGCGTAGCAGTAGTAGTTAGGAGCAGTGGCCTCTAATCTGGAGAGCTGGGTTTGATTCCTCGCTCCTGCACATGAGTGGCAGAATCTGATTCCCCACTCCCCCCAAATGAAGGCTGCTGGGTGACCTTGGGCCAGTCATAGTTCTCTCTGAACTCTCTCAGCCCCACCTACCTCGCAAGGTGTCTGTTGTGGGGAGAGGAAGGGAAGACTTTACACTATCTTGTAAGCCAGTCTGAGTGTCCTTAAAGGTTAAGAAAATCAGGGTATAAAAACCAATTCTTCTTTCTTCTTCTTCCTTATTTCCTCCTCCTCCAGACTGGCCTCTTGCATTGTCCAGCCTGTCCATTACAATTCTGTTTCCAAGCCAATGCATAGGTGAGGTGAGTGGTGACCAGATAGAGGGCCTTTTTAGTGGAGGCATCTCACTTTTGAAATACCCTGCCCTTTGAAGGCCACCTGTGCCTACTGCGTTGTCCTTTAGATGACAGGCTGACAAATTCAGGCTTTTAAGGTCTTTTATACATGGGTTGGATCTTCCTGCTTTGGCCTGGGTTCATCACACATTAAAGTAACCCCGGTTGGGGGAAACTGTATGCATTGGCTTGAATGATCAGGGACGAAACTGTGTGCTAATTGAACCATGAATACAGAAAAACAGTCTCCCAAGCTCAAATCAAGTCCCACCCCTTTAAATGCTGCTCTGTAATTGGCTTACTTCGCAGTACTCTCCGTGAGAGAAGATTTCCTTCCCATCCAAACCCAACTGCTGCATAAAAAAGCAATTTAAGAACAAAAAACGGAGCTACCTGAAAGAAGGGGGGGGGGAGGAATCCAAGCCTAGTTTTAAAAAAGCCTTTCTATTGCTCAAAAAGAGCTCTGAGATAGCAAGAAGCAGGAAGCACTTGAATCCCCACCTCTTTACACACTGCTTTGTGATTGGCTGTGAGAGAAGCCAATCTTCTGTTTTCCCCTGTTTAAATATTGGCATGCTGCTTTGAGGAGAGGGTTGGAACAGGGTGGGGCGTGATGGCGCAGGGAAGCTCAACCCGAGAACGGAGTATGTAGGCTCTGTGACTCTGGAATGAGCCAGGATGAATGGTTTAATTCGGGCCAGAAGAGAAATGGGAAAAGCAGGGTTTGTTTTGCGTCAAAACAGTGTTTAGCTTCCCAGGAATGAGATATCATGCATACTGAAAAATTTGATCCTGGCTGAAACGGGGAATAAAGGAGGTTAAAGCGACCATGCATAAAACACCTAACTGAAGAGTTACATCATTTTTAGCTATTTTATGATAGCTGTTGGCTGTTTTATGGCTGTTTATGTTTTATGATATGTTTTAATATCAATAATGGCATTGTTGTTTCAATGATTCTATTGTTTTTACTCTGTTCAGGTCTCTGTTCACAGAGGCAGCAAATATATATTCTAAACATATAAATATTTTCCTTGTGATGACCAAAGTTATCTCATTTGCCTCCTACCAAAAAAAAAATAAAAAAAATAAAAAACCACTCTAGAGAAGAAAATGTTTGTCAACCTTGCATCCTAGAATTCACCTCAATATTTTAATAATTGGGGACCACACTGTACACATGTTCCAGAAGATTTAATGCTGGTAAAAGTCTGACCAAAGGTAAGGTTCAGGGCACGAGTCATCTCTCTCCTAAGCACAGCACAATTTGGTGCTTAGTTATGCAGATGGACATGACCAGAGTGGAACAAAAGTTTAGCTAGACAAAGACTAAGGAAGCCAAACACTAGATTGTGTCACTTTGTTTTTGGTAAAAAATGAATTACTACAGAGGGAAGGTGAACACCCAAAGGGGAGAGTATAAATTCTCTGGACACACTAGAGAAGCTTCTTCCTTTTAGCTTTTCTGCTTGCCAAGACTTGGAACACTAGCTTTTACATTGGCAGTGGCACTCCATCCTGACAATGTGCTAAGAACATAAGAAGAGTCCTGCTGGATCAGACCCGTGTTCCATCTTGTCCAGCTTCCTGTCTCACACAGTGGACAACCAGTTCCCCTGGAGATGCAACAACAGGGCACAGAGGCTGAGGCCTTCCCCTGATGTTTCCTCCTGGTAGTGGTATTCTGAGGTTTACTGCCTTTAAATGTTAAGGTTCCCTGTAATTACCATGGCTAGTAGCGAGCAATTGACCTATCCTCCATGAATCCATCTAATCCTCTTTTAAAGACATCTATGCCTGTGGCCATCACTTGATTCTCTGGCAGATAATTCAAAATTTTAATGACTTGTTGATTCCCCTAAACTAGAGCATAGTAGCAACCTCAAAAATTAACAGTCTACCCTAGCAAGAATATTGTTAGGATATGTCTAGAATGAGGGCTAGACGACTGCATGTTTACACCTTTTCTATATAAACTTGCTCAGTCTCATGCTTGTATAGATCATGTGTGTGATTTTGTTTATTAAATTTCTTATATTTTGAATGCTAGAAACCTGTGCCAATATCATTCCTGATTCAGTCAATCTTTACAAAGAGTGGGGAAGGGGAGCGGCCATGGGTGAGTGTGCCATCAAAGTGCAAAGCTGTGTGATCATCCCTGCATTGGCTAGTACAAGAGAAACAAGAGATTCAGAAAATAGGAGGAGCCTTTAAATGGCAACATGGTAAAATATGGTAGAAGTACCTATCCTTCAAGCAGGAAATACTCCTCACAATTAGTTGATGACAGCAGGTAATGCCCACAGAGAAGGTGGAGAAATCCTCCAGGAGTAAGGGCAGAAGGAACATGAACACATGAATCTGCCTTACAACATTGGTGCACTCAGGACAGTATTATCTATTCAGACTGGCAGCAGCTCTCCAGGGTCGCAGGCAGAGGTCTTCCACATCACCAACTACCAGATCCATTTAACTGGAGATGTCAGGGATTAAAACTGGGACTTTCTGCATACCAAACAGATGTTCTACCAATGAGCTATAGTCCCACCGCCAAAAAAAAGGCAGTACATTGCTGGTCAGAGATAGCCATGGAACTCTCTGAGCTCCTGAAACCTGAGGGAATGGAGTTTGCAAGGCCATTTCTTCACAAGCTATAACAGGAATCTCAACACGGGAAGGTTTGTGGATCATTGATGAAGCTCCTGGTTTGCATGCAGAAGGTCCCAAGTTCAGTCGCTTTCATCTCCAGTTAAAGTATCTCCAATGTCCAGGTGTTAAAAAGGATATTTCTATCATTGAAAGCATAGTCAGCTGCTGCCAGTCAGAATAGACATAGTGAATTAGATGTATCAACGGTCTGAGCATAGAAGTGTATAATCCAAATTAATATGTTTATAAGAAGGTCCTCACCATTTTGAGATGTTTTAGGGATACGTGTAGCATTGGACAGTACTCCTCACGAGATGCAAAATATTTGTGTCAATCTAATCTATCCCTGTGTTTATCATGTAGGAGGACAAAGGTAGCATTCATCTGCATCCCTCTGTGACAGATCGAAGGGAGACTTAGGCTATTTATGCATGGGGATTTTTGCCTTGGATTTGCCGCTCACTAGATGCACATATTCCCCATCCAAATTCTCAAAACTCAAAAATAAGTCCCCATGCAGAGTTTGGAGAATCTGGATGGGGAAATTGTGCATCTAGAGAGCAGCAAATCCAAGGTAAAACCTCCCATGAATAAATGGCCTTAGATTTTTCAGGGAAATTAGGCCTGTCAGAAATTTGATGGCACACAGAGGCTTGTCGTAAAAGTTCAAAACAACAGGAATTTATTTATAACAGAAAGGCAGGATGAGGGTTTAGGCAGGTAAACGTGGATTTCAGAAAGGTATTAGGATATCCCAAAATCAAACAGAGAGTAGGCACTTCACGATAATATATATTTACACAAGAGGGGTTTGGTTCTTCTAGATGGTATGGCTAAATTCACTTCAGGATGACAGATCCTTGTTTTCACGAAGAACCTTGTTTTTGTTTGTCAATTTCTTGTTTAGATTTCACTTGAGTTGACTATAAAACACACTCCCGTTTCTAGAGCTAGGAACTATATGACACTCTTCCCCAGTTTAACACCTAAACTGGATTGGGATTACTCAGGACTCCAGAGACTAAGTCTCCTCAACCTTACTTAGGGATCACTCAATACACCTGAGATGACTTCCCTCTCCCTGGTTTTTGAGACCTCTCTTTTTCCTCAGAGCTAAATCCCAATGTCAAAACCCAGACACACTCAATTCACTCAGAGTTAACGTCCTCATGACCCAGTTGCCGATTCTGTATTAATCAAACAACATGAAATCGTGTCCTTTTGTGTTTCACTCCTGAGGACTAATCCTCACACAGCACACAGCTGCTTCTAGCTTCTCAATGACTAAGAGCTGAATGTAAAGCTTTCACCAGCCAATCCCAGGACTCCCTTTAGCTGTCAATCCACTGCCTCTAAGGCAAAAGCAGCTTCCTGGTTTCTATTGCCTTTTTCACACCCTCCTTCACTTTATTTGTCTGCATGTCTAATACTGAAGGGGTGGGGGAGTCTGCAGATATCTAAATCCCAGAGCGAGCCCATTTACACAGAAGAAATACTTTCCTACAAACTTGGGGGCCCACCCAGGTTTGTAGAAAAATCTGAAAGGGGGAAATTTGAAGGCTGTGGGTGTAAATCCCCCCCAAACAGAGATGTGTTACCTGTGCATGTGCAGACAATGCTTCCGCTATGAGGGGAAGATGCTGCAGGCATGTTAACTGCCTTTGAATACAATACTGCCCTGGGACTGGCTGCTCTCACCGTTGTGGCTCTTGGCATCACGGCTGCAGACCTTGGGCCCAATGCTGCTTCTGATGTAGCCACTGCAACCCCCAGGCCAGCATGGCTACTGGTGTCCTGATGCAGGCAGCGTGGCTCTTGGCATTATTACTGCCACCCTGAAGCCCAATACAGCTCTTCACCATGCAACCAGCCCCTCTGCAGCCAGGACAAACCTGGAACTGTCCGGAGACAAAAAGACTGGCCCACCTTACCCTGGATGGGGGGGGGGCAGCCAGGCAGAGCACCAAAGATTGGAGAGGGGGAATGGGCTGAGAACCAATGATGGGTTGGGGACGTAAGCATAGTGAGGCTGGGGGTGGGTAAGGGAGAGGAAAGGAAGGAAAAGCAAGGGGAAGTAGCATCAAAGATGGGGGTATGGTGGATGGCTTCTGTGAGAAGTATTAGTTTCCCCAGTAGCAAGTGAATACAGCAGAGACAGCACGTATACAAAAGTGCTATTTTTATTCACAGTGATAAAGTGCTTCGCCAGCACCTCCTTCTCACAACCCACAACCACTATACACATATTGTACAGATATATACACTTCTGGCACAGTTTTCCAGCCAATGAACTGTTGACTGCTATGTGGCCAGGACTAACTTGCTCAGTCCAGTTCTGTCCAGAATTCTGCTCAGTCATCGAGTTATCATGTGACTCCAGCTATCACCTGGCTGTCACTTGGATCATTGTAATCTACTTGCAATGTGCAATCTTAACTGTCAACAATGGTTGGCCCAAAAGGAAGTCAAGGCAAGGAGAGGAAGGAGGGTAGGCTTGCCAGCTCCAGGTTGGGAAATACCTGGAGATTTTGGGAGCGGAGCCTGAGGAGGGGAGGGACTTCAATGCCATAGAGTACAATTGCCAAAGCAGCCATTTTCTCCAAGTGAATTGATCTTTATCAGCTGGCGATCAGTTGTAATAGCAGGGGATCTCCAGCTACTACCTGGAAGTTGGCAACCCTAAGGGAGGGATATGGGGAAAAAATGACAGAGAAGAGAAGGGGGAAAGAGAGAGAGGTAAGATTGACAGAGAAGGGGAGGAGCAAAAGAGACAGAAGGGGGAGGTTGACAGAGAAGGGGTGAGAGTGAGAAAGGGGGAGATTGACATAGGAAGGTTGGGGAGAAAGAGAGGAGAGATTGAGAGAAAAGGAGAGATAGTGAAAGAAGCAAAGACAGGATGGGATGCCCCCTCCCCGCAAGTTCCTTGTGGATTTCCTCTAGTAATAAAACAATCAGCAATTTGCCCTTTTACTGTACTCTGTACTCCAAAATCTTCTGTCAAATGGGCTGTCTCGACTTGGTTAATGGCAGGAGTGGCTGTGGGAAAACATCTGGAAACTCTCTGGAGCTTAATTGAACTAAATCATGAATCACAATGATGGAGAAATTATTGTTTTATGGAGGTTAATATGTCGATATATAGTCAATGAAATCCCATGTAGCCAGTTGGTGTCCTCATTTATTTATTTATTTTTGCCATCAAGGCACAGCCCACATATGACAACCTTGCCGGGTTTTCAAGGCAAGAGATATTCAGAGGTGGTTTGCTATTGCCTGCCTCTTCATAGTGACCCTGGTATTCCTTGTTGGTCTCCCATCCGAATACTGACCAGGGCCGACCCTGCTTAGCCTCTGAAATCTGATGAGAGGCTAGCCTGAACTATCCAGGTCAGGGTGTCTTTCTTTATAGAGGAGGTTAAATTGACCCCATGGTATTGTATGCTAGCTGGATACAGTCCTGGCCTCAGGTTATCCCATAAATAAAGCCGAATTAACATTGTATGCAAACAGAAACAACCCTTGATAGACATTAACTCAGAAAGGAAAAACATCTGGCTTCCCAATCCTTTTAGACTCTGTGGTGACCCAGTTTTGACTGGCAAGTGACCCAACAGTTTAAAACCCAACAGTAGAGTAGGATGTGTCTGCTCTCTATAACATAAGTCCCTTATACCCAGCTATCCCATCCTCTGTTGTTAAAATAACCTGAGCCTGATCAGAGTCTTCAGAAGTTCCTTCAGGGGTTAAATTAGTGAGGAGCAGATGAATGAAGGAGGAAAATCTCTTTAAAAGAAGCCAATGCAGACAGGCACTTTCGGATTCAGTGGGAACAAAGCCCTTGCTATTTTGATGAATAACCCTCTCCTGCTTTAATATTGGCTAGGTGATGTCCTACAATACAATACCAGATTAAAAAGAAAGCTTAAAAAAAAAAAACACCCTATAAATTATTTGAAAGCCTTACAGTAAATGGAGTTTTTCTGTCCTGCATTTACATAAGCCTCTTATGTGAGACAATACCATTATTAGCTTTCTACCTACATTCTATGGTGTGCTTCCCCCCCCTCCCACCACCACCACTAAATAACTGGATCCACATTTTGGGATGATAAATAAGAGACAAAATTAAGCTGTTATTGTGTTAACTGTGGTACCTTGTTTCAATTAGGCATTTAGGCAATATAATAATCCTTCGTTCAAAGGCAGCTTCACTATGTAAATGTGTGATTACAGACCAGTTTATTCCTGCACAACACTTCCGTCCCTCCAGGATGGGTTAGCTTACAGAAATGCTCCTGTGGAATCTTCCAACCTATTTTGCAAAGTGCCTGTTTTACCCTCAGATAAGGTGATCAAAAGCAACCAATTTTTCCCAAATGATTGTGGCTTTCTCCTTCCATCGCCCTTCTCCTCAAGTGCACCATGGGTACAAAAGAGAGTATGATGAAAGGCAAGACAATTCCAGAAATTTTTTTGAATCTCCTGTGTTGATCCTTATTTTATTGACATCCTTTGGGTAAAGTGCCCATGAATCACCTGTAGATATTTTCCCATTTATTTACAAGTGACTAAGATTTAAATAGGGTTTGGCTTTTATGCATTGAGACTTCTCCTCACAACCCACCTGGGTTAATCAGCATAGCACAGATTTACCATGCTATTTTGCGAAGGGAAAAAAAGCCCCTTAAAAGCAGTCAATAGGCGCCAAAACTAAGCTTTTAATAAAAGGACTCATACCTATCCAAGCTCTGCAATTTAAAATTTTTCCCATCAAACTGTTCAAAGGAGAAGTCACAAAGCCAAAGCTTTCTCATGCCACATCCATGGTGCCCTGCCTGAGGCTCCCCGCAAATGGCAGCTGGATGGGCAAGACACACAAAGAGCTGCCTGTCTTATGTAACCACCTCCTGCCCTCCTACCTCATATGTGGCTGTCCTGGGGACAGGGTGGCCCCAGCAGGTGGATGCTTTCCTGGGTTTGGGGGGTCACAACAGGGCACCACCCAGGTCATTGGCCCATTGGGGCTTTCCCCAGTAGCCTTCATGGAAAATCTGCCCCTAACCAGCACTTTGAACTAAACTCAGAAACAGACCATAGCTGTTTTAAAAATATAGTATTTACTGAAATGCAAGACTTTCAGGTATGCCATCAAAAAACCAAAAACAACAGTAGGTCACCACATTTGTGTACAGGTTATAGTTAAGTCTGGTTAAACAAATGGTGTATAACATTTGGGGGCTACATTCAGGATTACCTTCCATTTGAGTACATATGGTGGGTGAGAGATATTCCCGAGTCTAGCCCCAGATGGTAATCAATCAGCCATATCCTGACCAGAGACAATTTCTGTGTTGTCTTTAAGGGCAGCCTGATGTAGAGCACATTATATCAATCCAAATGCATGTTACAAAAGCAAGAACTAGCATGGCCTGTCAACTGAGTCTAAGAATAGAGAGAGTTGGCAAAGCAAAACGCCTCCAATAGAAGACAATCTTGGCCAACTCTGGATTTGGCTTGGCATGACAGATCTGCTGGTTCTTCAGTGTACATCCTTCCTCTCCTGGCTTATGGTCTGCACTTGGCTAGCCACTCTTCTAACTTTACTTCTTGGCCAAGAGTGGTAGATAGATTTGTTAATCTTTAGTGGAGAGCTGCTTTTTTACGGAAGTACTAAAATACCAGATCAATTAAGCTCCATGCCACTTTTGAATTGATACATTGTGCGCCTTGTGGTCCTTTTCCTCTCATGTCTTCCTTGACTTTCTCAAAACAATATTCTTGGCAAGAAGGAAAAGTAAAAGAAGTCTGGCAAGACCTTGGCTGATAGAATAAACAAGAGCTCCTCGCAGTTAATTAAGATGAGCAAATGAGGTTTTAGCCGGAGCTCGGCTGTGAGCAAATTAAAAACCAGAACAAATAAAAGAGAACTGAAACAATTTAAACTCATGTGCATCTCATCAGGCCAGTTCTTTCTGAGCACAGTGTCGGCAACTTCTGTTTTCTAAAATTCTGACTCCCCTCAATGAGTCTTTCTGAGGACTCATTCCTAGGGTTTCCTCTTTGATACCGGCGGGAGGTTTTTGGGGCCGAGCCTGAGGAGGGTGGGGTTTGGGGAGGGGAGGGACTTCAACCCCATAGAGTCCAATTGCCCAAGTGGCCATTTTCTCCAGGGGAACGGATCTCTATCGGCTAGAGATCAGTTGTAATAGCAGGAGATCTCCAGCTAGGACCTGGAAGCTGGCAACCCTACTCATTCCCAAGAGAACAAACATGACCAAAGATGTTCCTTTGTGCAAATTGATCCTTTGCAAGGTAAATGGTCTCCCATGTATCCATAAATCCTAGATTAAAGCATGGAATCTGCCATTTGACCTCCACCACCTCTCCTGGGAATGCCTGAAACAGGATAGCAGGTACTCAGTCAAAGGAACATGAGCGGGTCAGGCTGTGCTTGAAGCTCTCTGGCTCATATGCATAACAGAAGCTGGGAGGTAACACACAGACATTCACCATATAGTTGACATTTAACATGGTATAGTTGTTAGCATGTCAACAACAAACTAGGATAACCAGTTTTGAATCCCCACTCTTCCATGGAAACTCGTTTGATAACCTTGGGCCAAGAATGGAGGAAAGGGAGAACAATGTTGTAAGCCACTTTGGGTTTCCATATACATTTCTTAAATAAATACAAAATAACACTGGCTGTAACCGGTAACCACTTGTTTATTATTATTGTTATGTCATCATCATCCCATCAAAATATTGATAGACTGATTAAAATGTATTCAAAATGTGTATTGGAACATCACTGAAGGAACCGTTGGAACAGAAATAAGTATGTGTGACGTGTAAAAGTGAGATAAAGTCAAACGGCTGAAATTCCTGGAAGATTGCGAGTGATAGGATAATAAATGGACTTAAATCCCTGGAAAATTATGAGTGGAGTGGGAATAAACAGCAGGAGGGGCAAATAAATTGCAAAGAAGAAGAAAAATCAGACAGAATGTCTCAACTAATAAGATGGAAGGCTATGGCCAGGTGGCTAAAAGCAGAAATGTTTATCAAGTTGTGATGGAAGACCGGCAGCCCATTCCTGACCTGAAAGGACGAAAGTCCTTAGGAGGCCCGGAAGGGGCTGCGCTGGGGTTCAGGCCCCCTGAACCAGTGCCCATGCCACTTACGTCTCCCATGTTGGCACGGATGCTGGAGGCGGCCCCAGATGCTATGCCTTCTTTGTCATGGCACTTGAACTGGGGAACTCTGTCTACTCTCCACAAATATTTACTTGGCACCTAGTCTGTTCAGCTAAGCCCCATACAAACACATTTTTTTTTAACTCTGGATTTTCACTGAGTGATTTCATTTATGGGTTTTCCCCCCTCCAGAGATCCTCAACAGTATGAACTTCCCACCCCCCGCTTAGCTCTGATGATATTTTTGAATATTTTAACTGATTGCTTTGATAAATGAGAGCCAGCGTGGTGTACTGGTTAAGAGCGGTGGACTCTGGAGAACCGGGCTTGATTCCCCACTCCTCCACAGCTTGTGCATGGGTACTGCATGATATGTACACTATGCCAGGTCATGCTTGTGAATACTAACAGGAAAAAAAAGGTTGGCTGCTTTTCATTTGGCTGTGAATCCTCCAGTTCAAGCCAAGAGCACAGCATTCTAGCCAGATCTATAAAATTCTAACTGGTTGGTAACCCCTCTGAATGAAAAGGTTGTCAAACATATCCCTTTTGTGGAACTCATAGGTAGATAGCTGTGAGTTGGGCCATTGTGTCGTCCTTAACAGAAAGTTTATTTAATCCACAGTTTGTCTGCGGTTTTGCAATTTAAGACCACTTTGTGAATATGATTGAACCAAATGAAATAATTGAAACGCTTGAGAGAGTAATGTGGTTTACTTACATGTAGAATTGCCAGGAAGATTTTGTGGGGTTGGGTGCTACAAAATTTGAGGAGAGGAATCAGCATGTTTGCTCATAAGCATGGATGTCCTGATGTACTGAAGTAGTCCCTTTCCCACTGTAGATGCCTTATTACACCCCATAAAAGTGTGTTGTTGTTGTTGTTGTTGTTGTTTTACAAACTGCTCACAGAGGGACGAGGGCATTGGTTGTTACCTAGGTGCATGCCACCCATGTGCTGGGCCCCCTTCACTGAAGAAGAAGAAGAAGAAGTTGTTTTTATATGCCAACTTTATCATTTAAGGAAGAATCAAACCAGCTTACAATCACCTTCTCTCCCCCTCCCCACAACAGACACACTATGAGGTAGGTGGGGCTGAGAGAGTTCCAAGAGAACTGTGACTAGCCCAGGGTCACCCAGCTGGCTTCATATGTAGGAGAGGGGAGAGGGGAAACTAACTCAGTTCACCAGATTAGCATCAGCCGCTCATGTGGAGGCGTGGGGAATCAAACCCGGTTCTCCAGATCAGAGTCCACTGCTCCAAACCACTGCTCTTAACCACTGCACCAGGCTGGCTCTCTAACCAGGTACTGGTTAGTGTACCTTTTTATCAGAGAAGCTGCTTTTGCCATAAACAGGTCAAAGCTAGGATTGCCAACCCCCAGGTACTGCTGGAAAAAAGGCTGGAAAAAAGAGGCACTTGGTACTAATAATTAATTGTAATTATTTATAATGCATTTAAAATGTACCTAGAAGAGTATTATATATTATCATATTTGTTATATTTATTCAGGAGCCTTGTCTCCCGACAATAGAACGGTGTGCTGATGAAGCCGCTGACACGGCGGTGAAAACGTTAAAGTTAATCCGGACTGCGTTTCACAAACCGTTTTTTTCACCGTCCTTCATATGGACCTTGTTCAAAGCCTTGTTGAAGACTTTTGGACTTTATTAAGAACTTCAGTGAAGATTGTCAAAGACTCCTTGAGACTCCTTGGGAGCTATGTATTCTTCCTGTTTGTAATGTCTGTTGTTTGTTCACTGTGCACTTTTTCACTGTACTAAACTTAGTTTGCATTTACGTTGTTTTGGTACTTATTTTCTCTCCAACCCCCAGGTACTAGCTGGAGATCTCCTGCTATTACAACTGATCTCCAGCCAATAGAGATCTGTTCACCTGGGGAAAATGGCTACTCTGGCAATTGGACTCTATGGCACTGAAGTCCCTCCCCTCCCCAAACCTTGCCCTCCTTAGGTTCTGCCCCCAAAATTTCCAGGTATTTCCCAATCCGGAGCTGGCAACCCTAGTCAAAGCGGGCAATATGATTTTTCAGAGTGGGCAATTGGAGGTTAGGACAAGATATCCCTGGCACTCCCCTCTGACTTTTCAGTGTGTATGAAGTGCATGTATCTGAGGTAGGTGAAAAACCACATTTAATCAAATATAATAGAATAGTTGAGAGTCTATTGAAATTCAGAATTCCCTTGTCTGCTCACCTCATTTCCAAAGACCAGTGATTTGACAGGTATACTTATAAATGGTATACTTAAATTCTGTTCCAGACACATTTTTATACTTATTTTTATTTCCTCAATGAGGTGCACCTCAGGACAACAAACTCTATTTCCTTTTTGTAATGGCTGCTGTGAAGTCTCGCTAGGAATGAAATCAATAAGACTCGCCAATAAATACTTAAAAACCAGACAGAAGTAAGACCTTGAAGATGCCTCCAACCTAAGATGGCAAAGAAAAACAATAGTTGCCTATTTGACAGGAGAGTAAAATACTCCTCTCCTGGGCACACTTTCCACTAGCCAATGAAATATGTACGAAGATATACATACTAAACCCAGCTGAACCAGTTTCAGAGCTTTGTGTGCAAATCTCCTGCTCAAGACAAAAAGGTCATTCTTAAAGTTTCAGCTCTTCCTGTTGCAGTGACAGCCTGAATTATGGCCCTTCCCCATAACTATGCTCTTTGTTTGACCATACCCTCACATTAGCTCACTTGGTAGCCCTTTTAGACTTTTCCTCTACATGTCTCTTCTGTGCCGATCCCCAGTAAACCTTCCTTCATCCCAGCAATTGTAAACGTCCGTTGTACATCCCATAAATGAGTTCATGTGACAGTGACCTTTTAAGACCCCCCATTCCGAAGCAAAAAAGTCCTTAAGGTGGGATAAACAGGATAAGTGTGGCCAAAAATAGGTCTCTTTCCAAGGCATCATGGAATCTAGCCTAGGGTGAAAAACTGGTTTCCAGCTCCTAACAAAACAGGCCTCCCATGGTTTTCCTTGTGTTCTATGCACTCTTGGGGTTTCAGAATATAAGCCCCTTTTATATATTCATTGCAATTCCTAACTCAGAGTCTGGTTTTGAATCAAGCATTAAAAAAAAAACAAATTAATGAGCTGATCTTTCATTTCATGGTCTTTGTGCTTCCAGAGGGAAACATTGTCTATCGTTATTTTTCTAGTCCAGTCCTCCTACATTAAAATTCACAAGATTAGCAACTCTGAGTTGGGAAATTTCTGGAGATTTTGGGTGTGGCAACCTTAATTATAAGAATAATGGTGTTGAACCATATGATTGCCCAAGGAGGCGATATGTGGGAACCTGCGATCTCAGCAGGGTTGCTAGCCTCCAGATAGGAGCTGGAGATCTCCTGCTATTTCAACTGATGTCCAGCCGATAGAGATCAGTTCACCTGGAGAAAATGGCCGCTTTGGCAGTGGGATTCTATGGCATTGAAGTCCCTCCCCTCCCCAAACTCTGCCCTCTTCAGGCTCCACCCCAAAAACCTTGCGCCGGTGCAGTGGACTCTAATCTGGAAAATCGGGTTTGATTCCACAGTCCACAAGAAGCCTGCTGGGTGATTTTGGGCTAGTCACAGTTCTCTGAGCTCTCTCTCAGCACCACTTACCACACAAGATGCCTGCTGCGGGGAGGGGAGGAAGAAGGGAAGGCAATTGTAAGCTGCTTTGATACTCCTTACAGTAGAGAAAAGCAAGTTATAAAAACCATGGCACTTCTTCTTCAAAGCCAATTGGCAGTCTTGTAGGGAGCCCACATAACGGGGGGGGGGAGTGAGTTTAATGCACATTCCATATTGTAGTTCTCAAACCTCAGTTTAACCCAGCAGCTTCCTTATTCATTTATTTTATTCTTTTCCTTTTCTACTGTTTAACTTTTGTTACCTGCTGGATGTCCTTTGCAGCATAGACATATTGGTGAATTTGGCATTGTGTTGCTGTTCTCAAGGAAGTACATCTCCTGACCTCACCCATCTTGCTCTTTAAATCAGCGTTTGCTATCTATCACAAATGGGATATCTCCATGGTTAGTCATTTCAGCTCAAAACTGAACATGTGGAAATGATGCCCACAAAAATGCCCAGTGCATGCTTTACGGGACTTTTTATATTCTTCCGCTAAACCAGTTTACAACTTCTCAAGCTACGGCATGAATTGGGAGAGCCCCTATTTTGAATGAAGCACAAAGCACTTTTCAGTCAAAGGCTGCAGTGTTAATCCTCATGCTCAGCAGTCAGCAAGGTTGCTAACCTACGGTTCCTGGGGCCTAGGTTCTCCTAGAATGTCAACTCATTTCCAGACTACAGAGATATGTTCCCCTTGAGGAAACGGCAGCTTCAGAGCACAGACTCCATGGCATCCCAAACTTCTGCCCTCCCAACCAAGCAGTGCCCCCAAATTTCCAGGAATTTTCCAAACTGGAGTTGGCAAATTTAGCAGCCAGTGGAGCAGTTAATGGAGGGCAACTATTTAACCTTCCCTCCTCTCAGCAGGCTTCTGTTGTGGGTTGGCCTGCCAACCCTTCAATGTAATATTGTGGGCTCAGTTGGTTGCCTTTTAGGGACCAGGCAGGAATTTTTTAGGCTTCCTTCAGATTGGCCTTTAAAGCTGTTCATATTGTGGTGGAAAGATACAGTCAGCTTGATGTTAGAATTGGTTAGCCCATAACAAAGGTGCACAGAAATAGTGCATGTTGCCAGAACACTGGTAGGTATTTGGCAAGCACCCTGAGGCATCTAAAGATGAAAGACCTCCCAAGATACCCCACCATTGACTCAGTCGTTCTTGTGGGTTGTGGAAAGGATGACCTTGGTGCTTAGAAGCATCAACCAAGACATAATTGTGTGAGTAGCATATGAATGGAGGAAGATGGTTAACACCTTCTTCAGGCTAGGATAAACAAAGGTAATTCTATCCCATCTTAGAGCCAAGATGGGTCTATCCCAAATATTTAAAGGTATCATAGGCTGCTTGTTAACAGCACCCACACTCACAGTTAGGGCCAGTGTTCATTTGATATCGATCATTCATTTAGGGCTGTCAATTCGGTTCGGCCCGAACTGAAAATCAGCCGAATTTCCCCTGATTCGGTGGTTTTTAGTTTGGGAGGAACCGAACTCAAAACTGGCGGGCAACCGGGGGGGCCGAATTCAGCGAGTTCGCGAGTTCGCGAATAAATTCGGCAAATTCTGCCGTCAGTAAGCAGCATAACCGTCAGTAAGCAGCATTCTCCTCCCCCGGCCAATCGGTGGCCAAGCTGGGTCTTCTTCTGGCCAATCAGTCAGGATTGAGTACTGGAGGAATCAGCTGATGTGCGGCCCGGCCAGGGAGAGAGAGAGAGAGAGCGAAATCCTCGTGTGTGTGGGGGGGTGCTTGTGCACATTCGCTCCTTTCTGTGGCTGCAGGGGGCCATATTTTTTGGGGTACAGACACAAAACTTTCACTGGAGCTTCAGATGAAGCTTCTTAAGATACCCCCCAAGTTTTGTAAACATTGGGTCAGGGGGTCCCGAGATATGGGCTCCCCCCTTTTTCTTTCCATGGCTGCAGGGGGCACATTTTTGGGGGTACAGATCCCAAACTTTGAGCGGAGTTTCAGACCAGTGTTCTTAAGATACCCCCCAAGTTCTGTAAACATTGGGTCAGGGGGTCTCGAGATATGGGCTCTCCCACTTTT
This sequence comes from Euleptes europaea, assembly GCF_029931775.1. Classification (NCBI taxonomy): domain Eukaryota; kingdom Metazoa; phylum Chordata; class Lepidosauria; order Squamata; family Sphaerodactylidae; genus Euleptes; species Euleptes europaea. Next base: position 45,148,542 of record NC_079312.1, on the reverse strand, counting down.
TCCTCCCCCCTTTTTCCATTTATGTGGCTGCAGGGGGCGCTTTTTTGGGGATATAGCCCCCAAACCTTTAGCATAGCTTCAGTCAATTATTCTTAAGATACTACCCAAGTTTTGTAAAGATGGGTTCAGTGGGGGCAGAAATATCGCCTCCCCCCTTTTCTCTTTCCATGGCTGCAGGGGGCGCATTTTTGGGGGTGCAGATCCCAAACTTTGAGCGGAGTTTCAGACCAGTGTTGTTAAGATACCCCCCAAGTTTTGTGAACATTGGGTCAGGGGGTCCCGAGATATGGGCTTTCCCCTTTCCCCTTTCCCCTTTTGGGATGAATGGATCAGCCGATCCTGTGCATCTTCTCCAGAGAAAACCTCCCGTGCCTAATTGGAATCATCTTGGATTACAAGTCCTCTTCAGCCCCTCTTGATGGAACAGAAGACAGCCACAGTAAGACCCCTTTGGGGGCTTTAATCTATAATTTTTCTCCTGTGTATGTGTGTGTGTGTGGGGGGAAAGCAGAGTCTGTGTGTGTGTGGGGAGGGAGCAGTTTCTGTGGGTGGGGGGAAGCCAAAGGGGGCTTTCGTCGGTTCTGCCTGGGGTGTGTGTTCCCCCTCGAGTCTCTCGCTCCCTGGTTTGAGGGGGGAGGTTTCAGTTGTGTGTGTTCTGGTTTTTCCCTGTTGCAAAGGTGTTGTTTTACAAGTTGATTTGCTTTGCAAACTGTTGTCGGGGCTGGGAGCTTTGTGCGTGGGTGGCAAGCTCTGCTGAGTAATGCACATTAAGGGTGGGGGGACCCCTTTCAGGGCCCATATCTCAGCCCCCCCTGACCCAATCTTTACAAAACTTGGGGAGTCTTTCAATATACGTCCTTTGAAGCTCTGCTGAAAGTTTGGGACCTCTAAGCCCAAAAATGCCCCCCCAGAGCCGCGGAAAGGTGTTTTTAATGGCTTTATTCGGCCGAATTTTTTTTCCGAACTTTGAATTCCCGCCGAATTGAACGGATCCGAAGTGGGGGAGTTCGGACTTCGGCACGTAACCCACAAGGGCCAAATTCGGCCGAATCCGAACTGTACCGAATTTTTTTTTTGACAGCCCTACATTCATTCATGAAATCCTAGTTTGAACTATAGATATAGGGTTCCTAGCTGGTCACTCACAAGCAGCGAGATCCTGGGGGTGGGGTGGGGGGCAGAAATTAGCATAAACAGCATTGTGCAATACCACAACCCCATCTACAGTTGCAATCCTAGAGGTGACATCACTGAGCTCTAGGAATTTCCCAGATCTCTATGATAAAAAAAAACATAGAGATCTGGGAATTTCCTACCCCTTCACATGACATGGTAACATCACTTCTGGATTTTTGACCAGATTTCTGACCAGGAGGGCATGGAGGATAGCTATTTAATGTCATTGTTCAATGTCGATTCCCTTTCCCTTCCCTCCCTTATTTTGCTCCCACTATTCATTCAAGCAGGAGCAAAAGGTAGAAAATTTATTTACTTATTTTGAGCATTTTATGCTGCTTTCCCGCCCAAACAGGATCCCCAAAGTGGCAAACATGAAAACGTGAAAACAGTAAAACAGCATTTAAAATAATATATATAAAACAATTCAGTAAAATAATATAAACAGACAACACCAAAACCGGGAGGGCCAACAACAGTTATTGAGAATGTGCCAAATGATCAAAAAAAAAAAAAATAAAAAAAAAGGTTTCACCCACTGACAGAAAACACCAATAGAGGGCAACCTGCTCCCCTCCCCAATTACATATGATGTTGCTTGGTATTTTGGTGCTGTAAGTTCAGATGGGCTATCATTTTCACAGTACACCATAGTGATCAGCACAGGGCAGGTCCTCAAGCCATTGAACTTATGAGTATAGAAGGACCTAAGACAGTAAATGATGCCCAATATTTGCACGAAAAGACATGTTCAGAGAAAAGTCACATACTGGATCAATGTCCTTCATTTTAATGATTGAACTGACCTTGTTTCCCTACATAGGCCTCTTTGAGTGTCACTAGCCAGAGATCCAGATATCGCTAAACCCTTTCCCTAAAAATGTGGTTTGCTTCCACTATCAAATACTGTACCTCGGTCAATTTTTGTCCTTTGAAAAGGATGTTTAAATTGTGAATCTGGGGAAACCCATTCTGTGCTTTAATAGACACAAGAATGTCGTTTGGGCTGCTTTCTGAATTTACTTTAATCTTAATTCTTTTTCAAGCACACATTTTAAGCAGTCTCTGCAACTTCCGTTTTCTTGTTAAAGTGTATATTACCCTGTAGCAAAGCAATTTATCATAACTATACATGAATGACTTTCTGATTATTAAACTATTGCTACAGCAAAAACTGTTCAGATCATACCAATATTCCATCTAATTTGTTCTTGTTGTTGTATGACCCAGAGGAGAGCCAAACTACAGACTAATATGTGAGCCAGAAATTGAAACAGAGGGTATATGTCTAGGAGTGTGTGATTGTCTTTTAGAGATAATAATATGCCAACATCTATAGAAGACACAGAATCCATTCCCTTGGTCTCTGCCAGATTTTTCCTGTTAGTGTTGAAGAAAATAAAACAACCCTTCCTCTTTTCTTAATTTCTCTCCCTCTTTTCCATACTTCCCTGCTCCTAGGGGGTTGCCATAAGTCATCTGCGACTTGCTGGCGCACACACATCAATGATAAAAAATCTACAGACATCTTCTCAAAAAGAAATCTGCATAAAAATCTGCTCCATCAGTTCCTAGGTTTACGTAGAAGTTTATACGGTGCTGCCTTCCACTCCTCCTTCATTCCTGTTTAATTAGGTGAATTTTTCAAATTGATTTTCCATTTGGAGCATATGTGATTTGCAACAACTTTCATTTTGTAGTTCACTTGCCCCCCTTTGTCATTCTATATTACTGAGACACAAATGCATACTGACAAAATCACCCTCCATCCCAATTTTGATGTAATTGTTCATAGGACAGCAAGTATGGTGTAGTGGTTAAAAATTTGGAGTTAAAATTGCCCACAAATAAAGTTCACTGGGTGGTCTTAAGCCATTTGCTCTCTGTTCCTCAACAGGTTCTTGTTAGATAAAACGTCAGAAGAGAGAGACATGCATGTTGAAGTGGCATAAAAGGGGATATATGATTGTACCAAGGTTCTTTTTGGTGTAGTGTTTTATTGATGAGCTTGTTTGCTTCTGCACAATGGGGAAACACCACACAAAAAGATTCTTGATACAATCCAAGGTACAGCCATTACAAGATTACACTTTGGGGGAAGTGTTTTACAAATATGCACACCATCAGCAATGATTAGGAGAGAGGGGGGAACATTATGAGCTGAAGGAAGTCAACACTTCTTTCTGTAATAAATGTCCTTATGAAAAATAAAGTAATAGAGGATTTGGACTTAGGGTTGCCTGGTCCCCCCTTGCCACAGGCGGGAGCTTGGTGGAAGCGGGGCTGGAGGTGGTGATCCGTACGTGTGGCATGATGACATCACTTGTGGGTTTACTCCGGAAATGCCAGCATTGCATGGGACCCTCTAGCACTGTCCTCCCAAAACTCAGTTGAAACCATAGAGTTTGGGGGGGGAGTCCTAGAGTGTCCTCACCACGATGCTGGCGCTTCTGGGGTAAACCCAGAAATGACCTCAACGTGCCACATGCACACTGTGTGTCAGGTCACGTCCCCCTTTCAGAATGGCCTACTTCCACCCAACAGCCAGCTGAGTATTTCCCAACCCAGAGCTGGCAACCCTAGCTGCAGGTTCTGCATCTGTTATTTTAAGATGTAGTAATCCTCCAGAGTGTTTTTTTTAACAGACATGGGGCTTTTCTCAGGCTTGTAGAAAGATGTGCCTCATCAATTTATGTATTCAGTCTCTAGATGTAAGTATCCATGGATTTGGCCACACTGAAAATTAGATAGATTTATACAAAATATTTCAGGTCCAAAATCTAGACATAAATGTTTTTGCAAGCCATAATTGCATTATGAAGTTTTTGAAGGATGTACAGATGGATCAGGTTTGTGTTTATATAGTCAACTGATCTGAAACAGAACTTATACATCTATATGAACTGTCCCAATGTGAAAGACAAAAAGACTGAAATAAAGACACAGCATAAATGAACATGGTCTATAAAACCAGCACAATATCTGGACAGCCTTTCAATATCTAACCTGGGTGATTTGTTAAAAAAACAAACATATTAGTCTGGGGGATAATATTAGAATTTGAATTTTTAAATATCCTTGTTGGGAAAAATAGACAGTATTATGATTAAACTATCAGAGTTTCTGTTTGAATTAAAATGTATGCCAATTATATTATTTGATAAATTGGGGGGAAAACCTTATTTGATACTTGGGGAGAAGGGAGATGTAACCTTTCAGAGACCTAAACAGGAGGGAAGGAATGCCTTTCATAATATATATAAACAATCAAATAAATAGTATAAAATAACAAACACCTTTTATAATATATGTAAATACTAACAAGTTGTGAAATTAAAACAGATTTCAAAATAGCTCTACTTCGGTAGAATAATTATCTTAATAAATTCCTGATCAAGACAGCTGTTGAACTCTATTAAGACATTTACCATGGTATTATAAAGAAAATTGTAGGAGAAAGAGATATAGTATTTACTCAAATGCAAGACTAGTGCCTTCCCCCAAGTATTTGATAAAAAAGAGACATGGTTGTTTTACATTTGCAAACAAATTACAGACACATCCAAATAATACTTTGTGTTTGTGTAACATTTTTGTGTATAACATCTTGCATTCATCTTCCTTTCAAGTAAATATGGTACTGTGAAGTATAACAGCACATTTACTGCTTTGGCACTGCAGATATCGAACACATTTTTTTCAAAAAAATTAGTCCTGCAGTATCCTCTTTAATCTTATTTAGATAATACTCCGCTCAAGATAACAAATAAATTTAGTTGGTGTTTATGCTTTGTTTCAGCTCTGTTGTCAGATTTCTGCTTGGTTTCAGATGTCTGCAATCCAGATCCTATTGTATGGTTTATTTGGATGCCGTATCTTGTTGACTGCATTGACTTGCACTGTGTAATCTACTGTGAATCTCAGTAAGAAAGGTGGACCATAAATAATGTAAATAAATAAATAAATAAATAAATAGTACTTCTGTATTGGTGAACTACAGATTTATGAGAATGGTAGATGTGTTAAAAATTGAGGTTGTCACAGCTTCAAAGAATTTAACAGAATGATGTAAGTGCTTCAATTGCACTGTTACCCAAATTAGTCCCTGTGTCAGGCCTGTCAAGTGCATCTCCTACACATGAAGAACATGAGTCCAGGGATATAAGGATCATTGGAATCTGTTTATACACAGCTCCCAGTCTTAGAACAATATATCTGCCATGGAGGAAAAGACAGAAGCGCGACAGATACCGAACTAGAAAAGAACATTATTGACCTAAACAGGATACAGAACAGAAAGGGCAGAATTGACAATAGCACAAGACAGGGAGACAGTACTATTCAATAGTAATAATCCAGAAGCAATTTACATGTCACAACTATTAAACACCATTCGTCGACATACACACACACGGCTAGTCTAGAGATACTAACCGAAAGGGGAGGGAGGGGAGGGGAGGGGAGGGGAGGGGAGGGGAGAGGAGGGGAGGGGAGAGGAGAGGAGAGGAGAGGAGAATAGAGGAGAGGAGAGGAGAGGAGGGTTGCCTGTACCAGAACCAAAAGGTGTGGTAGGTGAAGCAGGAAAGGATTTGAAATAAAAAGGGAAGAAGTTCCTAGCCAGGTGTGGGTGCTACAGTGAAGGTGTTGGCTGTAAGGCTAGCTAGTGAGATATCAGGGAGGAAGAAGCTAAGAGAATGTGATCGAATAGAGGCATCATCAGTTCAGGAATTGAAGCAGAATGGAGAGGGGAAAAGCATACTCTAGATGTCTTGATGAGGAGGGTCAAGTGATTTCATGTTTGTTATGCTGGAAGAACATTTTGAAATGTAACCACTTTCCATTTCAGCAGTGGAAGAAGGTCTGGAAACAAAACCAACCACAAAAATGTTGAGATGCTTCACCTACACATAGGAGCATTCGGTTTACTGCTCTCTAGATGCAGTTTCCCCATCTGAATTCTCAAAACTCTATGCATGGGGACTTTTTGCCCCAAAGAAATTCCAGGAGAACCTTGTGATCAATTATGCATCCCCAGAGAAATTGCAGGGCTTCTGAACCATGCAGGAGTTCCTCCCCTGGAAAACACTGCTTTGTAATTGGCTGTGGTGTATTTAAAAAAAAAATACGGCACCAGTTCCCTGCCAGCCCCACAGCAGGATTATTTCATTTGATTTGAATCGTGTAGCCATTTGACAGCCAAATCAGAGAAGGAACCCACCCCAACCAGTTTGTTTCTGGCTATCTAAATGCAGGGGTCTTGCATATGCAAACAAAAAATAACTCACTGTGAAACTTTGTTCCAGGTGTCCTCTCAATAATCCTGTTCTGTTTGTTCCCTGAGATCTTAAAACATTCACTGCTGGAAAAAAAGGTTCCAGGGGGGACCCAGGAAATTACAGGCCAGTTAGCTTAATGTCTGTTCCGGGTAAATTAGTGGAAAGCATTATTAAAGATAGAATTGTCAAGCATATAGAAGGGCAAGGTCTGCTGGGCAAAACCCAACATGGCTTCTGTAAGGGTAGGTCCTGTCTCACTAACCTATTAGAGTTTTTTGAAAGCGTCAATAAGCATGTGGACAGGAATGAGCCTGTGGATATTGTGTATTTGAATTTCCAAAAAGATTTGACAAAGTCCCCCACCAAAGACTGCTAAGCAAAATTCATAGTCATGGGATAAGAGGACAAGTCTTATGGATTGAGAGCTGGCTGAAAAATAGGAAACAGAGAGTAGGAATCAATGGTCAGTTCTCACAATAGCGGGATGTGAGCAGTGGGGTGCCTCAGGGATATGTGTTGGGACCGGTGCTTTTCAACCTGTCCATCAATGACCTGGAGTTGGGGTTAAACAGTGAAGTAGCCAAGTTTGCAGATGACACCAAATTATTTAGGATGGTTAAAACAAAATCGGACTGTGAAGAGCTCCAGAAGGATCTCTGTGTACTGGAAGAATGGACATTAAAATGGCAAATGAGATTCAGTGTGAGCAAGTGTAAAGTGATGCATATTGGGGCAAAAAATCCCAACTTCACATATACACTGATGGGATCTGTGCTGGCAGCGACAGACCAAGAAAGGGATCTTGGGGTGGTAGTGGATAGCTCAATGAAGATGTCAACCCAGTGTGCGGCTGCTGTAAAAAAGGCAAATTCCATGCTGGCCATAATTAGACGAGGAATAGAGACTAAAACTGCTGATATCATACTGCCCTTGTACAAATCTATAGTAAGACTACACTTGGAATACTGTGTACAGTTCTGGTCACCACACCTAAAAAAGGATATTACAGAGCTTGAGGAGGTGCAGAAAAGAGCAACCAAAATGATTAAGGGACTAGCGCAACTGTCCTATGGGGAGCGGTGAGGACTCTTAGGGCTGTTTAGCTTGGAAAGAAGGTGGCTAAGGGGAGACTTGATAGAGGTCTATAAAATTATGCATGGTTTGGAGAGAGTGGACAGGGAGAAGTTTTTCTCCCTCTCCCATTATACTAGAACATGGGGTCATCTGCTAAAGCTGGACAGTGAGAGATTCAAAACAGATAAAAGGAAATATTTTTTCACCCAACACATAGTTAAATTGTGTAACTCCCTGCCCCAGGATGTGGTGATGGCTGCCAGCTTGGAGGGCTTTAAGAGGGGAGTGGACATATTCATGGAGGAGAGGGGTATTCATGGCTATTAGTTAGAATGGATACTGGTCATGCTGCATATCTATTCTCTCTAGTATCAGAGGAGCATGCCTATTATTTTGGGTGCGACGGAACACAGGCAGGATGGTGCTGCTGCAGTCGTCTTGTTTGTGGCTTCCTAAAGGCACCTGGTTGGCCACTGTGTGAACAGACTGCTGGACTTGATGGGCCTTGGTCTGATCCAGCAGTGCCTTTCTTATGTTCTTATGAAAATGGCTTCTAGGGGAGGGGTTGGATGAGGGAGGGAGAAGCGAGAATGGGCTTGGGGAGAGAAACCCAAAGTTAAACCTATGCACAGAAATTGCATTGATTTGCAGTGATTTGGGCTTGATTTTAAATTTGTGGCAAAGCAGCATCCTGAAACCCTGGGGAAATTGTGAGGGAGGACCTTCTTCTGAAGCTCAGAAAAATCACATATAACTCCAACAAAGCCCCGAAGCAGTCTGGCGGAGAACACAAGGCAAAGTACACATGCATGAAAGGCCAGGGTTTGCTGAGTCCTAATGGGGGATACCTGCTATTGGCCAAATTCTGTGCAGAATTAGGATCCATAATGCCATTGGACAAAAAGTTCAAGATCTGATTTCCCTTGGTGGAACTTGGACTGGGCTCTGATTAGTACAGTTTTAAGAACTGAGTCCCTGTTTGTGCAGGGGCCAGAAACCAGCTGTCATAGGACCGTTCAAATGTGCTATGGTAAAATGGGATACCTGGTTGCTCTCTGGTTGCAGATTGATTTAGGATGGGTATCAGGTTGGGCTTATGACTCTTCCTAGGCTATGATTAAATAGTCTGAGCTGCTGCTTTGTGAAGAAGAGATGGAGAGCTTTGATTGTTGCCTGCAAACTTCAGTCATTGCATAAGACCACAGGTGTGAGAAACTTTGGAGGGTTCAGCAAAGAACCTTGATTAATGTTCTCAGGTAGTATTCAGGCAATCAGATTACTTCCTCAGGAATGTGCCAAGGGGAATTCCTCCCTTAATCAAGAATCCCTGCCTCAATAGCAAAGTGAATGGATTTCACTCACGCCTCTGACTTTTGAAGGCCAAAGGAACTTGGGGTTTAAAAAGCATGGGTCCAAGTGGGACAGTATCAATACAGTATAAATATTTCTAATTACAAGATTATCTAAATGCCACCATTAAAGAAGGAAGGTTCAGAAAATACAAATTTTGATACTGTTAGTATCATCTTATGGGAAATGAAAGATCTAAATAAGGAAAGAGTTTTTAGAGGAGTTGGGGAAAATACTACAGTCGTAGAATTTGACTGGTATAAAATATTTCTACCAGATGCAGTGAAATTTATCAATAGATACTAGTAACTTTAATAGATACCAGTAATCTTGTATTTTTATGCTCAAAAATACATGCTTTGATGCCTCACAATGCCCATTTACAATACAAAGATGAGAATTGCAGCATTTGAGTTCTTCTCTGAGTCAGATTGTACTTAATTTAATTTATTTACTTTAATTATAGCCCACCTTTTTCACTGAGTCTCAAGGAAGATATGATGCAGAAAATGGAATTACAAAGTAGAAAGCAGTGCAGTCAGCAGAATAATATATTCACAAATACATCATATATACCATAAATAGTGCCATAGACAATACACTTGTTCCCTTTATAAAAAGTGCCTTCCTGAAACACTGTTGTACTATAAGTCCAATACCTTCATAAAAATGCTCTCCCAAACAATCATGTTTTAGATAGTTAGCAGAATATCAGAGAAGAACACCCCTCCTTGGGCACTTTTGCATCAGAAGTAGTTGTATGAGCAAAGATCATAACTGAACCTAACAGCTCATTTGTTCAATTCATTGTGAGCTAAGCTGAAATTCCAGTGAAGTTCTGGCCTTGCTTATAATAAACTTGCTCCAGCACCATCATTCCATACACCCTCACAACAGTGTATTTGACTTCCCACAGAACTTGCCTGGAGTGATGAATATGAACTATCCCTCCCACAAAGCACCCTGAGACATGTAGTTTTCAGGTCATCACATCTACATCCTAGGTACTCAAAAGTCCTGGAGAACTATGACATTCTTAAGTTTCTGGTACCAGCTTGGATGTTACCATTTCAGCACTCAAACTGTCTGATAAATGGATCTTCAGAGACAATCCTCTCACAAAGCCTTCTTACCATCTCTGCAATCTGATTAATTTGGGGAAGGGAGTGAAATTGCATGGGGAAAGTTGCATGGGAAGTTGGGTGGTTCATAATGGTAACAGAAGAAGCATGCAGGGCCAGTTGTCTTCCCAATGATGCCATAGAAACAAGGGCCAAATTAGATGAGACGGGTACCTCAGGGACACACTACCACTTTACAGGGTGAGTTCCCATCTATGAACTCCTTTAAACTGCATCACAGGGTCCCAGTTCTGTTTGGGACCTCCACAGCATGGGGGAGGTAGATACTACTTCTCCCTTGCTCCCTTTTTCCAACCCAAAATGGCACCAGGAGGGTGTATGGGCAAATACTGCCTTCAGGTAAAAGATGGCGCAGGGGGAAGCAGTTACCCTCCTCCCACATACTGTTGTGATACCAACTAGAATTGGGTCCCCACAATGCCTTGATGGGAACTCACTCTCTAAAATGGTGGTGCATCTCTGGGGTGAACTGAGGAATGCCAACCTTATCTAAATTGACCCTGAGGTGCATATTTTGGAATGGCCTGAGGGGGGGAAAATGAGTCGCTTTCTAATTTAGAGGCATATAGATCACATTAACATAGGCCATTCCATATCAAGCCAAGGAGAACTTGCTTATCACTCATCAGAAGAGGAGTGCTGGGAGATTAACAGTGTCAACCAAATAAGTTCATGATGGTTTCTGAAGATGTGAGCTGTGAGTTACAAAAGCTCATACCCTGCCAGAAATTTTGCCAGTCTTTAAGGTGCTACTGGACTCTTGCTCTTTTCTACTATCAGAATAGAAATTACACCCATCAAATGTTTAGTCAATTCAGTGCTTAAGATTGCACAGAAAGAACCATGATACTGGTAATATATGTTTCTTGGACTATCTCAGGAAGCAGCCCAAAGCAATGTCTCTCTTTCAGAGGTTTCCTGAGATGACAATGAGGAAGAAACCCCGGAGAATTCCAGGAACCATTCTACTGTCTACTTCTGTACTCTGCTCTCAAGAATGTTTCCTTGTCAACATTCTCAGATATGAATAACTTCTTTAAAGAAGACAGTTTCAGAGGGTGGCTCTGTTGGTCTGCAGAAGAACAGTTAGATCTGAGTCCAGTAGCACCTTAGAGACCAGCAAAATTTTTGGGGTATAAGCTTTTGAGAGTCAAAGCTCCCTTTGTCAAAGGGAGATCTGACTCTCGAAAGCGTATCCCCTGAAAATCTTGTTGGTCTCTACAGTTCTACTGGACTAAAATCTAACTGCTCTCTAAAGAACTTCCCTACAGTCTTGTCATCCGACTTTTGCCATTCCCAGATGCTGTAGGAAAGTTACCAGCCTTTCCAGAGTGTACATTTCAGAAGCAGAATGTATAAGATCACTTGAGGGAGGTGGGGGCCTCGGACACATGTCCCGCTGCAGAAGTACTTTAGGGCTCAGCAGGCTTTAGGCAAGAGCTAAAACAACACTTTATCTAGCCTGTGCCCTGCTGGTTAGCCTCAGTCTCCAATTCCTGCTGTGTGCTGACTCAAGTCCTCATGCTGGACTATTATGTGATTTGCACTATGGCCTGCCTGTCTGTCAAGCTCTGTTTACAAGTCTGCATATACTCAAATTTATTCTCTGCCACTGGGTGGTGGCTCCTTCTCAGGCTTTGCTCATGGAGAGGAGGCTGGCCTTTGGTTCTTCCACTGTGTAATGACATTGAGCTTTCAGATATCCAGGGCAATGCAGAACCAGTTCCTTGTCATGCAATGCAAAGAATGCTGGAAGACTGACTGGCCCTTCAGTTTCAGGTGCTCCAGCTTCTCTTGAACTTGTGCAAGCTATCATATCCTCATCCAAAGCATTAAGGTTTTGCATTTGAATATATCACTAATGAGAAGCTATGTGTAAGTTTATTTTTTGCCAGAAAAGAATTCAGATTGGATCCAGCAGTCCATCAGTGAAAGGTGCTGGTGGATGTGGTCACTGCCGCATTCCTTTCCCTTGTTACACCAGCACCCTTACAGTTAGGGTTGCCAACCTCCAAGTACTAGCTGGAGATCTCCTGCTATTACAACTGATCTCCAGCCAATAGAGATTAATTCACCTGGAGAAAATGGCCGCTTCGACAATTGGACTCTATGGCATTGAAGTCCCTCCCCTCCACAAACCCCATCCTTCTCAGGCTCTGCCCCCCAAAACCTCCCGCCGATGGCAAAGAGGGACCTGGCAACCCTACCTACAGTAGAAAGGGGCAGCTAAAGGTACCACCCCTCACTTTAGACAACGAAACCATTAGATTCTTAAAATGGCAAGTGAGAAAGTGAGAACTTTTGTGAGAAAGTTCTGTCAAGAAACTGAGCCTCTAAAGCGATTTCTTGTGCTTTCAAACATTGGTTCAGGCTTCGGCCTACAACAGAAATCAGAAATGGAAAATAACTGTGCTGTGCTTGGTACTCAGCAAGCCATGACCTTTTGCAACTGAGATAAGAACACAATGAAAGTCTCAACTCAGTGTGCTGCAGCAGGGGGAAAGGCAGACTCTATGTTGGGGATTATTACGAAAGGGGGTGAAAATAAAACAGCTAATGTTATAATGGCCCTGTATAGATCTATGGTGCAGCCTCATTTGGAATACTGTGTGCGGTTCTGGTCACCATATCTCAAAATAGATATTACAGAGCTGGAAAAAGTACAGAAAAGGGCAACTAGGATGATTAGGGAGTTGGACCATCTTCCCTAGGAGGAAAGGTTGAAGCATCTGGGACTTTTCAGTTTAGAAAAGAGACAACCAAGGAAGCTTATAAAATTATGCATGGGGTAGTGAGAGTTGACAAAGAGAACTTTTTTCTTCCTCTTCCAAAATACTAGAACTTGAGGACATCCAATGAAACTGATGGGCAGTTGATTCAGGACAGACAAAAGGAAATGCTTCTTTTTACAGCAAGTGATTGAAATGTGGAATTTGTTGCCAGATATTGTAGCGATGGCCACAGGCATGGACAGTTTTAAAAGGGGAGTAGACACATTCATGGAGGATAGGTCTGTTCGTGGCTACTGGCCATGGTGACTAAAGGGAAGCTCCACGTTTAGTGGCCACAAACCTCTGAATCCCAGTGCCAGGAGGCAACATCAGAAGAAGGCCTCGACCTCTATGCCCTGCTGTTGGGTCTCCAGAGGAATTAGTTGGCCACTGTGTGAGACAGGAAGCTGGAGTAGATGGACCATTAGTCTGATCCAGCAAGGTTCTTTGTGTGTTCTTATAATTCAGTCCCAGGTGTTTTCTAGCCCTCCATCAATTGCTGCCTGTGTTTCTGTATGTCTCTATCTGGGCCTCTCTCACTTTCTCTCATCTCAGCACCTCCTTTCTCTTGGTCCCTGCCAGGACCTAATACCTTGGTTGGGCTCCCCCTTAAAAGGGAACTGAAGAAGGTGGAAAACTACTGTAAAATAAGGGAATAATCACCATATGAATGAACTGCATCTGATTGATTGATGTTTTACATTCATTCTTTGATCTATCCACTTTTTAGTGAATACATTTTACTATTGCTTATAAGAGATGTCTTTCTTTCCAACTTCTCTGGGGAAGGGTATAGCAGGGCAGGCCAGTGTATACTCATCCCTAGACTGCTCTTCTATCAGGAGATGGCTTGCACCTCACAAAGGTGGGGAAAATGTGTTTGGCCAGAGCATTGCAAAACTGTTAAAGAGGGCTTTAAACTAAATCTTCCGGGGGAGCGAGACGTAATTTTAAAGCTTCAAATGAGGACAATAACTGCAGATATAGATATGAAGGATTTGAGGAGGGTAGCACATACACAAGGAAAGACAGTTCAAAAACTCATCAGTGAGAGGGAAACAATCTTAAATAAGCTGCCAAGAAAATGGACCCATGGTCTAAGATGTCTTTACACTAATGCACAGAGCATGGGAAATAAGCAAGATGAACTAGAACTCTTAACAGAACAAAGCAAATATGATATAATAGGCATTATGGAAACCTGGTAGGACGAGTCTCATGATTGGAATGTAACACTTGAAGGGTATAACCTATTTAGGAGAAATAGACCAAATCAGAAGGGGGGAGGAGTTGCATTATACGTTAGGGATGATTACACCTGCAAGGAGGTCCAGGACTTAAACACTGGAAGCCAGCTTGAAAGCATCTGGGTAAAAATTAAGGGGGAGAAAAATAGTGATGTCATTGTGGGGTTATATTATAGATCCCCAAGTCAGACTGAAGAGTTGGATGATGCCTTCCTGGAACAGATGTGTAAACATTCAAAAAAGAGAGATGTGGTAGTGATGGGAGATTTCAATTATCCTGACATCTGTTGGAAGACAAACTCTGCCAGGACAATAAGGTCCAATAAATTCCTCACTTCCCTTGAAGACAACTTCGTTGTCCAAAAAGTGGAAGAAGCAACAAGGGGAACAGCTATTTTGGATCTGATCTTAACCAATAATGATGACCTGGTTTATGGGGTGGAGTCAGATCATCCTGGAGAAGAGTGACCAGTGGAGTGCCACAGGGGTCTGTTTTGGGTGCTATTTAACATTTTTATAAATGACTTGGAGGATGGAATAGAGGACATGATAATTAAATTTGCAGATGTCACCAAGTTGGGAGGGGTAGTTAATACCCCAGAGGACAGGGTCAGAGTTCAGAAGGACCTTGATAGACTGGAGAGCTGGGCCATAAACAACAAAATGGATTTCAATATGGAGAAATGTAAGGTACTTCACCTAGGCAGAAACAACTTAAGGCACAGGTACAGGATGGGAGATAGTTGGCTTGACAGCAGTACATGTGAAAGAGATCTGGGAGTCTTAGTGGACCACAAACTGAATATGAGTCAACAGTGTGATATGGTGGCTAAGAAGGCCAATGCAATTCTGGGCTGCATCAAACAAAGTATTGTGTCTAGATCAAGGGAAGTAATACTACCACTGTATTCTTCATTGGTCAGACCTCACTTGGAATACTGTGTCCAGTTTTGGGCTCCACAATTTAAGAAGGATGTTGACAAGTTGGAGCGGGTCCAGAGGAGAGCTACCAGAATGGTCAAAGGTCTGGAATCTATGCCCTATGAGGAGAGACATAAGGAGTTGGGTTTGTTTAGTCTGGAAAAGAGAAGGTTAAGGGGTGACATGATAGCAGTGTTTAAATATTTGAAGGGATGCCATGTTAATGAGGGAACTAGCTTGTTCTCTGTTGCTTCAGAGACTAGGACACAGAGTAATGGATTTAAACTAAGAAAAGCGATTCCACCTAAACATTAGGAAGAACTTTCTGACAGTGAGGGCGGTTCGACGGTGGAATGCCCTGCCTCAGGGGTTGGGGGGGTGGAGTCCCTGTCTTTGGAGGTCTTTAAGCAGAGGTTGGATGGCCATCTGTCGGGAGCACTTTGATTGTGGGATCCTGCATGGCAGGGGGCTGGACTGGATGGCCCTTGTGGTTTCTTCCAACACTGTGTGATTTTGTGATTATTATTTTTTTGTGGAATTTGAAGGGGGGAAGGGACAAAAAAATTATTTCCTATGTTTTCCATTGTTGGAACTGAATTATATATACAAATGATGTGCCAATTTGAGGGAAAATAAAGAATCAAAGTATTGTGTTGTCTCCATTTTCTTAATGAGTAGGGTCTTTTCTATTCTGTGCATATACAGTAATCAAAACGATACAACTCCAGAAGTTTGGCTACTGTACAGCAGATGCTCTTTCACTGCAAATTCATCCTTTTGGTACTGTGGTGGCCAGTGACCAATAAAGTACTTTAGGTGATGTCAAAAAACAATACTTTTATAGTAGTATTGCCAGCTGCTTTGATTTAATACTGCCTTCCTCTATCAACACATCCCAGCATTCGTTTTCCCCTTTTCACTGCAGTTACACATTAAACTGAATGCTTTGGAAATTTTTTGTCAACAACTCCCAGATCTCTTTCTTAATCAGTATTCGGCAGCATCTCGCCTTTTAGCAGATGGGCTATCCCCCCCTTTTGTTCCAAGATTCATTGTTCTGCAGTTATCTGCACTAACTGCAGTTTGCCAGTCATTAATCCAGAGGCAATAATCATTCTCAAACCTCATATACTTCTGCTTGCTTACCCGTGTGCTATACTCCACACAAATGTGTGTGTACATAAAAGAGGATGGTCATTTCATTTGTTCGGGCTTGATGGATCAAACTGTTTACCTGAGGGTTTAGAAACGGGCAATGATCATCAAACCCCCATACCAAAATCAAGACATAATTATGGTAATCAAAATGAGAACACTTCCAAAATGATGAGGAAGCCCCGCATCTCATCTTAATAGAGAAATGCGCACCGCACACCCTGAGAAAGACGTGCTGTGTATTTCCAGAAACAGTTCTTCAAAACTGTGGGGACAGGATTTCAACACAGAAATGTGGAGAACACAAACTGAAAGAGGGAATAAACATGACCAGACTGTACATCAAGCTGGTTCTGAAATGCTCAAAATGTTTACCGTTCAAATATTTACAGTGGCAACCATAGGGCATGAAATACATTAACGCCGAGTCCCCTGCTCCCTTTGGAGATAGGAAAATAGGATTTGATACAGTGTCTTAGCTAATGAAAGCCCGCTCACTTCCAAGCTGAAAGGTGAACCTTCAGAATGGGTTCTCCGCCTCACAATTGGAGCTTGGCTATTATGAAAAGACATTATGGCAGTGGAGGGATGGATTAAAGACAGGATTGCTGAAATTTTAAGAAGTAGATGAGAAGACTCATAGATATTTGATGAAGGCATTCACACCTACTGGCTGCATATCACAAGTACTCAAAGGAGAACTGACTGGCTTAGTGAACTGTTGGGATACAGTGTTCATTTTTATTTCAGCTCTCTAGTTTAAATCATGTCCCACCCCAAATGTATGACTACTATTCAGCAGCCAAAGTGAAAGGAGTCTGAAGATGTTGTAGGGGGTCAGGGTCTTGCAATGTGAAAAAAACAACCCTTGTTCTAATTAATGATAGAGCCAACAAACCTTTGCCCTGTCAGAAGCAAGGAACATCAGTTAAATGACCCTCTTGCCACCATGGGTGGTCCTATAAGGAACCACTTGGGAAGCATCAACAAATATATACTAAGATGTCTGAAACAATCACTCTAGTGTGGTCACTTGGTAAATTCAATAGACAGTTGAGGGTTTATGAATGCTCAACTAAATATTATTAACATACCACTGAAAAATGGAGTGGAAGAAGCACACCAAGTTGTCACTTTTGCACATGTTAGGATGTGCTACTTTTGACATTTTTCTGCCCCATAGAAAAAACTGCATTTGGAAAAATCTAACCAGGAGAACAAGAACTGCCTTCCAATTTACATATATGCCAAAGTCCGTCTAGCATCTTCATTCATTTTAGCACTTTAGAATGCAGACTGGGAATTCACAAATCTGCCACTGCTTCTGTGACAATGATGATGGTGATGATGATGATGGTGGTGGTGATGATGATGATGATGAAGAAGAAGAAGAAGAGTTGGTTTTTATACCCTGCTTTTCTCTACTGAAAGGAGTCTCGAAATGGCTTACAGTCGCCTTCCCTTCCCCCCCCCCCACAACAGGCACCTTGTGAGATGGGTGAGGCTGATTTCTGAGGGAACTGTGACTAGCCAAATGTCACCTAGCAGGCTGAATGTGGAGGAGGAGAACCAAATATAGATTTACTTGTGCAATCCTAAGAAGAGTTGCACCCTTCTAAGTCCATTGAAGTTAACAGGGTTGGAAGGGTATATCTCTACTTAGGATTCCACTGTATGCTTCCAACCATAAGGGCTGTATCAGGGCAGCACAGTTGATGACCCACCAAGCTGAGCAGAACCCATTAATTAGTGACATGACCCTCTTACTAAATCTTAGGCAGACAAGGAACAAAAGAGGAAAAATAGCAGATATCTGCACCACACATAGTGGGTGAACTTTATTTCATGGCGAGCTACATGTAACACAACTCTGGGGTACACTGTTATTTGAGAATGTGGGTTGAATCCAATGATGAACAAACAGAAAAAGCCTCAGTCACATGTTACAGTGAATATATGTATATCTGTTTGTAGAAAGAGCCAACACATGTTCACTTTACAATTGAAACTGGGTACCAGTACTTGGATAAATGTGAAGCTTTTATCACAGGTTCAGGCATTCATCATAATGTGAAAATTGCTCAAAATACGCATGAAGAAAAATCAAGTGTACATCATACATAGATTGTACGTGCATTCATTGTAACTTGGGAACAGAACTAAAAAGAAATCTACTAACAGCCCATTCCTGAAAAATGGGCCCAAAGCCCTTAGGAGGCTGATTACGGCCTCCACCGGCACAGGGGCCCACATCGCCAGCGCCGGCGTGAGTGGCCCCAATGCTGGCATGCAGGGCCAGGTGCCGCTCCCCGACCGCCGCCTCCTCCTGCTGGCCTCCGGCCGCCGGCACAGGCTGCAGCAGCAAGCTGGGAAAGCAAGCTTTTGGCTCAGGAATGCTCCTTTTTATTTTTGTTAAGATACGCCAGCTAAATCTCCCGTGCAACCCTATTAGGGTTGCACGGGTTTTTGGCACCGGGCAGAGGTTTTGGCAGTGCCGAAACCTCTTTAGGAGGCAACACCACTAGTTTGCCTCCTAACCCCAGCACAGACATTCTTTCAGGAATGCGCTGTTAGTACAGTTCCATTTGTGTAAGGGATTGTGCAAAATCTTGTGCTATGTCTGCCTTGCTCATCCTACTTTGCTTATGTACACAATGACATATACACAGAAGATCTTGTGCAACATATCCCATTGACCCATGAAGTCAGCTTTCAGCCATTTCCACTTGTAATGCATATATTCGACTCACCTAAAGCAGAACATCATATGCTTGATATTCAGGGTATGGGGATTAAAAGTACTTTTTTCCTAATCCAAAACTCTGCAGACTATTCATTTGTTTCTTATTTTGATGATTTAAAATAATTTGCTGATATTTCTCAGTGGGTCGTGCTTGTTAAGAGATAATCCTTACTCTGCTGAAGTAAAGTGTTACAGTTATTTTGAAAATATTAGTGAGGTCTGAGGAAGTGAAGAGAAGGGATTCAATAGTTTAGAGATATTTGATACTTGATTTTCTATCCTACTAAATAATGTGTTGCTCTTCACAAACTATATTTTACCCAAATCCCTGTAATTTGTTATTTGATAGAAACTTTTAACAGTTGCAAATCTATCTAAGTAGAGATAAGCATGAACTTGATAATTTTAGAGGGTAGCTGTGTTGGTCTGCAGTAGAAGAGCTAAATTCCAGTCCAATGGCACCTTAGAGACCAATAGGATTTTTGGGGTATAAACTTTGATATTGTGTCAGGTATCTGATAAAGGGAGCTTTGACTATCAAAAGGTTAAACCCTGAAAATCTTGTTGGTCTCTAAGGCGGTACTGGACTCAAATCTAGCTCTTGGACTTGATAAGATCATCATTATGTGGAAATTATTGCATGACTTGGTACCATGTTACTCTCTTCCAGATGTTATAAATAAGACCCTTGGAGTTTGGTGTACTCTCCCATTGCTCTTCTAACCACCACAAGTCATGATGGTTAGCTTTTCAGCCTTAGGGATATATTTCCATCTTGATTGAGTGAGAGGTAATAACATATGGAAGCAGGTTTCCAAATACACACCCCTAGCAGGATAACTTGTGGTTTTCCCCTAATTGCACAAAGGATGCTGCAGAGGATAAATTCTCATGCCAATTTACAAGGATTTTCTTGGGACTGGCCACTTCTGAGGTGCAGAATGTGTAAATGGAGAGGAATATGCTATTGAAGTTGCTGCCAAAGTCACATATTTGTTGAGAGACAGTCATTTTCTTCTCCGCTTCTATGGCAGCACTAATAATCTCTTGTCCAGTAGAAAAAGAAGAGGGGAATTAGGACAGAAAAAGACACTGACTTGTTTCAAGTCAATGCATGCTAGGAAAGATAAGCTTTGTGCTGTCCTGATAAAGTGCCGCTCAGATGAGGAGGGTTTCTCAGTCAGACTCCTGCACTCATCATAGCTTACAGGCAAAATCCTTGATGCTTGCCACTGCCTCCGAGGAGCAACGGCAGGTTTATGCTGTTCAGTCTCTCACTATTTGTCCCAAAGACTAGCATTAAAAGCATGCACTTCACTTGTATGAGATCCCTCTTTACAATGCAAGGCTCATTCTTATGTTTTGACCCTCCACCCACAAAAAACTATAAGGTGAAAATAATGCATGAACCTGCCTGGCCATGTCAACACACACCACTTCCTGGCTATAATTCAGAAAAATGTCGCTGAACATTCTTGCAGTTTCCCCACCAGAAAATATCTCCTGTCACGGTGATCATGTAGGCTCATATGTTATTTTTTCCCATGTGGCTCAACAAGGGCTCTCCACTTGAAGGATTTTAGAGCTTGTAAACTATAAATGGTAGTTTTAAGGCCAGACTACATATTATACTAAGGCTGCATGATCAGATTCAATCAGTGTGTCATGTAAGTGCACAAAGCAGACTTTGGAGGACATAGATTGTAACCGAACTGGTAAGGTGGAATTTATCACTTACCCTTGTGCTGTTTCCACATCCAGCCCCACTAGCAAAACGGACAGGCAGAATGTGGGTACCCTTTCCCCCCAATCAAGGGCTAAAAACAGCACAGTAATCATTGTTAATGGGGAAATATGGATGGAGAAACTCTCACTTTCTCATAGCCTAAAACAGGGTTGCACTTACCTGTAGCTGTTGTTCATCGAGTGGTCTTCTGTGCAGGCACACATAGGACTGTGCAGCCACAAGCCAGCCATGGAGAGGACTTACAAGTTTCCTGGAAGGTTCTAGGCTCTAGGAGTGCTCCCCCTCTCCATCTTGAGGCACCGTTTCCCACCCAAATGGTCACATGACAGAGGCGGGAGAATGCTCCCCCTGCCTGATCTCCTTTTGCTGCCGTCAAGCAGACAGTATAGAAAATAAAAAGCCCACAGTGGGGAAAGCAGGGAGGGATGTGTGCCTGCACAGGAGATCACTCAAGGAACAACATACAGATAAGGGCAATCTTGTTTTAAACATGATGGCTTCTGTGGATTCCCACATGGGAGAGCAGCGAGGTCACTTATTGAGGAGATGGGTGTGGATGCTTCATCTGAAAATTGATTGCAGAATTGCGTTTCCCACTGTTGCCTTCTGTCTGAAGTGCGCGTCCGCAGAGTAATGCTTGATGAACATGGCTGGAGTCGACAAGGTTGCGGCTCTGCAGACCTCTAGCAAGGAGATGTTGCTCAGCGCTGCTGCTGAAGAAGCCTGGGCCCTGGTGGAGTGAGCTTTTAAGGGTAATGGACACTGCACTTCAGCTGCTGAGCATGAGAGTCTAATGGCTGATACCACCCATTTGGCTAATGATTGTGCAGAGGCTGCCTTTCCTTTATGGTGACCGGCAAAACACACAAAGAGGTCTTTCCTAAAGCTTTTTACCTTACGTTAAGTAAAATACAAGTGTTTAATATGTGGGATGCTTGTTCACTGGGGAAGATGGGTTTGGGAAAAATACTGGGAGGGCTGTATCCTGGGCTAAGTGGACTTGGAGACTACTTTTAGGAGAAGCTCAGGGTTGGGGCCTTATCCAGATGAAACTTAATAAACGGAGGGTTCCTCAATCCTACATGCCAATGTGACGGCCACTAGGAATGTCGTCTTAAATGGTAGGAGTGACAGTTCACAAATGGCCATTGGTTCAAATGGCTTCTGTACAAGCTGCATTAAGTCCAAAGAAAGGCTCCATTGAGGAACCGGAGGAGACCCCAGAGGGAAACGGTTGTTTAGTCCTTTTAGGAACATTTTAGATTGCGGTGCTGAGGAGACAGTAAATTCATCCACATTAATGTGAACAGCAGAAATGGCTGCTAAATGAACTTTAATAGATGAGACTGACAATCCTTCATCTTCTAATGATAGCAAATAATCAAAAATGACTGTCAAAGGGTGTGCATCAGGGTTTATACCCCAGGCATCAGCCGGAGGAGTAAACCTATTCCATTTATTATTATAGGAAGAGTGGGTAGACTGCTTCCTAGCTGACAGCAACCCATGAGCTACTCTATCAGAAAACTCTCCTAGGTAAGAATGAGCCATGCCATTAGATGCTTTATTTTGTGGTGTATGATCGGGCCAATGTGCAGCAGATTGTCCACTGGTGGAAGTCTGACGTGCCTGCCTTTTGACCAGGGTTGCCAGGTCCCAGCTCACAACTGGCGGGAGGTTTAGGGAGGCAGAGTTGGGGATGGCAATTAGTGTCATCTATACAATGACTGCCCTGACCTGGATGGCCCAGGCTAGACTGATCTAGTCAGATCTCAGAAGCTAAGCAGGGTCAGCCCTGGTTAGTATTTGGATGGGAGACCACCAAGAAATACCAAGGTTGCTATGCAGAGGAAAGCACTGGCAAACCACCTCTGTCTCTTGCCATGAAAACCCCAAAAAGGGGTCGCCATAAGTCGGCTGCGACTTGACGGCACTTCACAAACACACATGCAATGACTAGGGTTGCCAGCTCTGTTTTGGGAATTACCAGGAGATTTGGGGGGTGGAGTCTGAAGAGGGCAGGGTTTGGGGGAAGGGAGTGACTTCAATGGAGTATAATACCATAGAGTCCACCTTCAAAAGCAGCCATTTTTTCCAGGTGAACTAATATCTGTAGCCTGGAGATCAGTTGTAAAGAGGGAGATCTCCAGCCACCATCAGGAGGTTAGCAACCCTAACCCTTAACGGTTTAAGCAGATGTACTGGTATGAGGCTTTTCCTACCCCCTCCTGTTCCTGTCTCAGTCTCCATGCAGCCCGTTTTGCTCCCCCACACTGCCACTCAACTGTTTGCTGGTGGTGCGGGTTTTCTCTCTTGCTCTGCCACATCTCTGCTGCTTCTCTGGGTGCCTTGGCAGGGCAGGCCTCCTTTGCTGCTCTGCTCGGTGTTCCTGGTTTCCCAGGCAGCTTTCCCCCCGGCAGGTTTTTCCCACAGTTTCCCACGCAGCTGGGAGTAGGGTTCACAAAACACAAAATCACACAAGGTTGGAAGAGACCACAAGGGCCATCTAGTTCAACCCCCCGCCATGCAGGTTCCCACAATCAAAGCGCTCTCGACAGATGGCCATCCAACCTCTGCTTAAAGACCTCCAAAGACAGGGACTCCACCCCCGAGGCAATGCATGCCACAGTTGAACCGCCCTCACCGTCAGAAAGTTCTTCCTAATATTTAGGTGGAATAGTTTTTCTCTTAGTTTAAATCCATTACTCCGCATCCTAGTCTCTGAAGCAACAGAGAACAAACTAGTTGCCTCATTAACATGGCATCCCTTCAAATATTTAAACATGGCTATCATGTCACCCCTTAACCTTTTCTCGAGACTAAACAAACCCAGCTCCTTAAGTCTCTCCTTAAGTTGCCAACCTCCAGGTGGTGGCTGGTGATCTCCCGCTATTACAACTGATCTCCAGGTGATAGAGATCAGTTCACCTGGAGAAAATGGCCACTTTGGCAATTGGACTCTATGGCAATGAAGTCCCTCCCATCACCAAACTCTGCCCTCCTCAGGCTCCACCCCAAAAAACTCCCACCGGTGGTGAAGAGGGACCTGGCAACCCTAGCTGGGGGGGGGGGACGGGACACTCTAGCACTCACAAGAAAAAAACCTCTATGTCTCGTATTTTCGCTGATGAGAAAGTGAACGCTTGAGATGGAAAAGGAGGACCCTTGTATTTTCAGACATCTTCCTGTTATCATCATAGGATGGCCAGAGAGGGTTAATATCACATTAAATTACTTGGTGCGATATCCATTCTTTTTATTTGCCAGAACATAGAGAGTTGGATCCTAAGAACTGTAAAAACATGGCACTCACTACACAGGGGTGGGGTGGAGGAGGAAGTTGAACCACCCTGGGATTAAACAAGGCCTCGTGATTTCTTACTCACTAGCTGTTAACTATTTTAGCAAAACTCAAGACTCTGCATTGATTGCAGGTGTTAACTAGGTTGGCAAAACTAGTAAATGGCATCTGTACTTTACCTAATTGTATCCGAATTTCACAATGCTACATTCACTCTGTGCTTCCTGCTTTTCATGGCCTCTTGACCCTGTTTCCCCTTCTTATCTCCTATATAAAAGTGAAGGTCATAGCATCTGAATTTCCACTGCATTGCACAGGAAGAAGTGGGCTGTCGTTTATGCAAGAATAAAATTTTCTTAGTCATTAAGGTGCTGCGAGACTCCTGCTTACATTGATCATAATCACTCTGCACCACACATAGCTATTGACTCCTGGCCCTTGCCATGTGTCTTTGTAAAAACACTGGGCTCATCATCCAGGTTCAAGCCTCTAGAGTAATGCGAAGAATAATAATGGCATAAACCAGACAAAGTCACAATTCTCTGCAATCTAGCCTATAGCAAAATTTCCTCCTAATTGCCTTCATTCTGTATTGTGCTCATGTCATTGTTGTTTCTGTATTAGTTTTGATACTTCCAGTTTAATATGTTCTGATTCAACAATACCAGGAACCATAGTTATTCAAACTGCCTTTCATAAAATCCCAGACATTTGGTTTGGCATTACTAAAGCTGACTAGAATCATAATAGAAATTGAAACAGGAACAAACAACCTGTGCTCCTAGGGGGATGGAGAAACAGAGAACTGAGAAGTAATGATATGTGGTATGCAGAGGGGGACAAAAAAAAGGAACACCGCTGCTTTCATAGAAAAAACTGTGAAAATAAAACATTGGTACAAAAATACTTTGAAAATGTTAAGGACACCATCCTACCAAAATCAAGCTCTGTTAAATCCCATTGATTTTGGAAGAAGAAGAAGAAGAAGAAGAAGAAGAAGAAGAAGAAGAAGAAGAAGAAGAAGAAGGAGGAGGAGGAGGAGGAGGAGGAGGAGGAGGAGGAGGAGGAGGAGGAGGAGTTGGTTTTTATATGCTGACTTTCTCTACCACTTAAGGAAGAATAAAACTGACTTACAAACACCTTCCCTTCCCCTCTCCACAACAGACACCCTGTGAGGTAGGTGGGACTGAGAGAGTGTAACTAGCCCAAGGTCACCCTGCTGGCTTCATGTGTAGGAGGAGGGAAACCAACCCAGTTCACCAGATTATTCTCCGCCACTCATGTGGAGGAGTGGGGAAACCAACCTGGTTCTCCAGATTAGAGTCCACCACTCCTAACCACTGCTCTTAACCATTACACCACACTGGCGCTCACGCTGGAGATTTAAGAACACAGGATCATAAGAAGAGCCTTGATGGATCAGACCAATGGTCCATCCTGTTTCCAGTTGTCCAGCCACATGACTCTGGAAGCCCACAAACAGTGTTGGAAGATAGCAACTCTCCTTTGTTTTCTACATGATATCTTTCATACTTCCTCTGACATAGAAGTTCTATTTAGCTGTTGTGGATAACTGTAACAGAATGGAACAGTACAGAGGGCAATGTATAATGGAATGGGATTGCAGACACAGGGGCAAAGGAGGGAGTGAGGGCAAGGGAGGGACAACAATAGCACATAACAGATTGGGGAGAAAATAGGCAACAGCTTTTACTGAATACATCTGCAAGAGCATTGGCACATCATGAGGACAGATCCTGCATTGGGCGACCTGCCTGTCACCCAATATTACCCCAGCCCCCAGCCCACCTGCTGGGGGGAAACTCCGCAGTGGCAAGCCCAAGATCCCGCATGGACGCAAACCTCTGCCTGGCTCCATTGCCACCTGGTGGTGAGAGCCAGCCAACAGCCCCCAGTGGGCATGCTGTTGAATGGTTCCACCCCCAAGACCCCTTAAGGGAGTCCCCAAAATGGGGGAGGTGAATGCACAGGCATAGCCCTCCCCCCAAATAGCTCAGTCACAATGCTACAACTGCCACAAGAGCATGGCAAACAGCTCCCAGCAAAGCTCCTACAATTACAGCCAACAAAGCAACTCATCATGAACACTGTGGAGCCAGATGTCTAAATCCTACTCAGAGAGGTGGATGCCATTCACTCTGAAGAGGGCAATTTGTTTGAATGTAATATCTACACGCGGTATCTGGAGTACACCCACATATTCGATGAGCCACTCTGTCACATTATTGACTTTCTACCTGGCCAACTCAGCAGCTCAGACCACATAAGCTTTGAATTCAGGAACCTGGAGATGAGAATTCATCCCCCTTTCTACCTGGAAGATTGTTTTCACTGATTTTGGATGACAATGGCATTAGGAGAAGAACCCAGGTAGATGATCTGGCATGAGGAGGCGGCCAGAAGATAGGCCCAGCACATTCTTCTGTGACCTATCCAGATAATCTGAAGATGATGGCTGAGTCCCAAGGTGTTCCACATCTGGAGGATGCTGCCTAGGTTTCTACCCAGAAAATAACATTATGGCTGATGATCCAGACCACCTTGCAGTGCCCTTCAGGAGCTGAAAAGTTAACAACCTGCCAAGGCTGAGGGCATATGTAGGCCTTGTACCATGAGGAACACTAATGCCTGATGGTTTGAATCTTGTCCGGGGGAGTTCAATTTCGCAGCCACCATGGCAGCTCCAATGTGGAAAAAGTGCAACCCATAATCTTTTGTGGGGTGATCTAGTGCCTCAATGCTGGCCCGCATGATGCTGGCAAACTGGAACCTCTAGAGGCAGGCCCCGTCAGTGTGGATGAGGAAAGGCCCCGGAACCCCTTGATTTTTAGGGTTGCCAGCTCTGGGTTGGGAAATACCTGGAGATTTTGGAGCTGAGGCCTGAGGAGGGCAGGGTTTGGAGAGGGGAGGGACTTCAATGCCAATTAAATACAATTGCTAAAGCGGCCATTTTCTCTAGGGAGTCTGACCTCTGTTGCCTGGAGATTGGTTGTAATAGTGGGAGATCTCCAGCTACCACCTGGAGGCTGGCAGCCCTATATCTTGTTGGTTGCCCTTTTCTGTACTTTTTCCAGTACTGTGCACTATATTCCAGTATTTCCAAGAATTATGAATGTGCTTAAATCAATGTGTATGCCTGGATGGTGTTTGCTTTTTCGACAAACCAGTGTCCCTTCCTTACAATTAGAGAGTTTTTGAGAAATACATCACTTTTACTACAAATTGTTTTGGTCTGTTGGAAAATGCATCCCTCTGTTCTACCAGACAGTTACTTCAGAGTTTTATTTTTAAAGGCAGTACATGTATCCCATAATCATTAGCAATGCTTCTTTCCACTGGATTCATGAAGCAATTTATCCTTTTGCCATATCAACAGACAAACATATATCTTACAAACTGGAGGGAAGGCCTGATGCACCTTCATTGACAGCAGTAAGGAGTGCAGCTATACAGGAAACATTTAGAGGATGTGGTCATTCCAGGGTTGTTGTGAAATGCTATGAGCCAGCACAACCATTATATCTTAAATCTGAAGGGCTTAAAAAAGGGGGGAAGCATAAGGTGTTTTACCCTTGTTCCTGTTGTATTGACCCAATGGAAGTGCTGGCAGGCATCAAAGGTGCTATGACTCTTCCTGTTTCTCTCAGGATGATATAAATGCCCACTTTCATTTTACAAAAAACTTGGAAGTTTCCCATGACTGAAATTGCCCCTCCCCGCCCCCAAAAAAGAGAACAGGTTGCAATATAGATAACATTAATCTTCTCTGAGTAGCTGTGCAGAAGACACAGTTGGATATGTTTATAAAATGCCATTAATTTTCATGAGAGGGGTAAAAATCCTATAATTCATCCATTACCGAACAAATCCCATAATTCATTCATTACCTAACATGAGAGTCATGTGTAGCGCTGCTCCAAGTGAATATAAATAGTCCATTGTGTTTTGTCTTAATCCTTAAAAAAAACAAAAAAAAAAAAAAACAAGATGTGTTAATATTCTACAGGGTTACAACAGAGTATATTCCAATATACGATGCTGGGAAATCCAACTACGTATGAATTCTGGCTGCAGACACAAAAAGTTAGAAAACCACAAGGCTTATTAACCATGGGGGGAATTATACAAAAGCATCATTAGTTTCCCCTTAAAATTCTGTGTGCTAGAGACTGAAAGTCAAACTAGAAAGCACCCTTTGAAATGAATTGGTTCTGGGTTCCTACAACTTAAATTGCTTTCTCTGTAGTTGTGGGAGAATAATTTTTCAAGACCTGCTCAATTTTATATTTCTCAACTAACAACTTCAGGTTGGGCAAATGTCATGGGTAGGGCAGCTGGAGCCTGTTTCCCCTGTGCCATGGTCCCTATCGACGTAAGAACCCTGCGGTGCTTGAAAAACCTATTTCCTTGAACTGCCATCTGGCTGCAAAGTAAGAGAAATAAAAAAGGTAAATGTATAATTTGGGCCTAAAATCACAGTTCTGGATTCCCAGCTGATGTGCCAGTGTGGCTGCTGAGCAGTCACACAGCTATAAGAACATAAGAAAAGCCATGCTGGATCAGACCAAGGTCCAGCAGGTCCAGCAGACTGTTCACCCAGTGGCCAACCAGGGGCCTCTAGGAAGCCCTCAAACAAGACGACTGCAACAGCACCATCCTGCCTGTGTTCCACACCACCTAATATAATAGGCATGCTCCTCTGAACCTGGAGAGAATAGGTATGCATCATGACTAGTATCCATTTTTACTAGTAGCCATGAATAGTCCTCTCCCCCAAGAACATGTCCACTCCCCTCTTAAAGCCTTCCAAGTTGGCAGCCGTCACCACATCCTGGGGCAGGGAGTTCCACAATATAATTATGTGTTGTGTGAATTAATGCTTCTTTTTATCTGTTTTCAATCTCTCACCCTCCAGCCTCAACAGAAGACCCTGTGTTCTAGTATTATGAGAGAAAGAGAAAAGCTCCACTCTCTCTATACCATGCATAATTTTATAGACCTCTATCATATCTTCCCTTAACTGCCTTCTTTCCAAGCTAAACAGCCCTAAGCATTTTAACCGTTTTTTATAGGGCAGTTGCTCTAGTCTCCTGATCATGTTGGTTGCTCATTTCTGCACCTTTTCAAGCTCTGCAATATATCATTTTGTATGATATCAGCAGTATGATATCAGCAGTTTTATTCTCTATTCCTCGTCTAATTATGACCAGCATGGAATTTGCCTTTTTCACAGCAGCCGCACACTGGGTTGACATCTTCATTGAGCTATCCACTACCACCCCAAGATCCCTTTCTGGGTCTGTCATTGCCAGCACCGATCCCATCAGTGTATATGTGAACTGGGATTTTTTTGCTCCAATATGCATCATTTTACACTTGCTCACATTAAATCTCATTTGCCATTTTAATGCCCATTCCTCCAGTTTGAAGAGTTCCTTTTGGAGCTCTTCACAGTTTGATTTTGTTCTAACTACACTAAATAATTTGGTGTCATCTGCAAACTTGACCACCTTGCTGTTCACCCCCAACTCCAGGCCATTGATGAACAGGTTGAAAAGAACTGGTCTCAACACAGATCCCTGAGGGACCCCACTGCTCACATCCCGCCATTGTGAGAACTATTGATTCCTACTCTCTGCTTCCTATTTTTCAGTCAGCCC
The DNA here is from genome assembly GCF_029931775.1 of Euleptes europaea. NCBI lineage: Eukaryota > Metazoa > Chordata > Lepidosauria > Squamata > Sphaerodactylidae > Euleptes > Euleptes europaea. Next base: position 45,118,958 of record NC_079312.1, on the reverse strand, counting down.
TCAATCCATAGGAGGACTTCTCCTCTTATCTCATGACTATGAAGTTTGCTTAGCAATCTTTGGTGGGGGACTTTGTCAAAAGCTTTTTGGAAATCCAAATACACAATATCCACAGGCTCATTCCTGTCCACATGCTTATTGATGCTTTCAAAAAACTCTAATAGGGTAGTGAGACAGGACCTACCCTTACAGAAGCCATGTTGGGTTTTGCCCAGCAGACCTTGCCCTTCTATATGCTTGACAATTCTATCTTTAATAATACTTTCCACTAATTTACCCAGAACAGACGTTAAGCTAACTGGCCTGTAATTTCCTGGGTCCTCCCTGGAACCCTTTTTTATAAATGGGTGTTACATTGGCCGTTCTCCAGTCCTCTGGTACAGAGGCTGATCTAAGGAACGTGTTACTTATCATTGCTACATATCATTACATATGTGATGATATCATGTTACATATCATTATATATCATGACTTGAAAATCAAAAGAAAGAAGAAAAAAAGAAGCAGGTCCTCAATGCCAAGACAAACACCCCGATGACATTGGGCATTCAACAAGGTGTGTTGATAATAATATTGAGTAAATCAAACAAAGGTTTCCATCAAATGCCACTATAAATGTCACCACATCAAGTTCATTTGCAATATTATTGTGATGAAATCCAGTGTGATGTAGTGGTTAAGAGTGGTGGTTTGGAGCGGTGGTCTCTGATCTGGAGAGCTGAATTTGTTTCCCTGCTCCTACACACAAAGCCAACTGGGTGACCTTGGGCTAGTCACAGCTCTCTCCAAACTCTCTCAGCCCTAACTATCTCACAGGGTGTCAGTTGCGGGGAGGGGAAGGGAAGGAGATTGTAAGCCGGTTTGATTCTGCCTTAAGTGGTAGAGAAAGTGGGCATATAAAAACCAAGTGTTCTTCTTCTTAATATGCCAAGACTCAGCGTAAAAGGTTTACAAATATGTACAGAACATACTATAAAATCACCTCAGTTATGAAGAACAGTAGACCATATCTAATTAAGAACAACTTATCAATCAAACATAATATCTGACATGGCAGTCTGAACCCATCAAAGCATCCAATGAGAATTCCCATTCTAAGACTTCATCCACATGCTGTTGGGAAGGGGACCCTTACAGGTCTTGTGAAACTGCAGCAGTGTTCTGATAGCACAAATATTCTATAGCAGCCATTCCAATGTATGGGGGGACAACAACAAGTGAGAAAGCTTTGGAATGGGTTGTCACTATGAGAAATTTGATTTCTTTTTTGTTATGCAGATAATTAGGTTAACTCTGGGGAAAAAAATTGGGGGGTGGAATTTAGCCATCTGGATATTACGATCTAGTTAACACCATCAAATGATCTGGCATTTCTTATTGTATACTGTTATATCATGCAAATTGCTTGCCGTCCTAAAGTTGCACTAACTTTAAGTGGATTCACTGTTCCTTCACATATACCTACCCACAAACAGCAACAAGCTTTGGATGGATTTCAGTAATGAATAGTCATTTCTACTGAGTCATGATCTTGATCCTAGTAGGACAACTAAGAAAGAATTTTTGCACAGAAGACACTAAAGATGGGAATTAATTCAAACATGGAGGAAACTGTAAATGCTCCGCTGGCTGCCCTAGTTATATATTGTCCATGACAATATTGTGCAACACTCCAATACCCCTGTGGAAACTGCCTAGAGGACTGACAACATAGTGTTGAGTTCATATCTAGATGGTATCTTCTGAACAGTATTGCCAACATTTGAGCAATATACTTACTAGAGTGCAGTAAATATACACATTCACTACATACATAGAACTACTTTCCAAATCATTATTCTGGCACTTCCTGCCAACGGAGCAATTTTCTATCCAAATACAAGAGAGAGATAAATCTATAGGAAGTGAATACAAACAAAGAATAATGATGTGGTAGATTAACTAGACCAGAAACTGGCACGGCAGACCGGTGAAGGATAAAAAATGCTGTCTGATAATAATTTTGTCATTTGCATACAAAGAGTACACAACCCTGGCATCGCTGGCTATATTAAACAATCCATCTTATAATGCCACAGCTTCTCTTGTTGTGATAAATTATTTTACAGCTTCTTCTGTATCTTAAAAAAAAACAGATTGCAGTGAATTATCATAGATTCTGTTTTGCTCTTAATTCAGGCTTACTCTCCCCTGCCTGTTTTCTTTTGGGGGGGGGGGAAACCCATATGGCCAACATGCCTGTTTTCAGGCTGTGAGGAAGGGATTGAAGCAGATTTATTTCTTAATCTTTTTGTCTGGTTGTCAGTTTGAATCTTCAGAGGTTGGTTGGCAAAAATATTGCTAGCGCCGCGTGATCAAACACTTGGCCACAAGGCTTCCAAATGTGATTGATCATTCTGTAGCATTAACATGACTTTTAAACTTTTCAACAGATAGATACAGATGAAGAACAACCATTTCTTTGATGCTTTATTTTTAATGCTTGCAATCTTCATTTCTGCTAGCATTGCCAGGAAGCTCCAGGCCACCTGGCAGGAGGGATATGGGGAGAGCACGGCACCGGCTGCAGTGTCACATTAGTTCTGATAAAAAAATTGAAGTAACAGATGTAGCTCTAGGAATCACTTGAAACTCTGTGGTAAAACTTTAGAGTTTCTTGCAATTCCTAGAGCGACCCCCTGTTACTTTTGTTATTTTTTACCAGACGTTTTGTGCCACCACAGCCAGCATCACAATAAAACAAATTCTTCTGCCACTGGCCACTGCTCTAAGTAGCAGCAAGCAATGGGAATGGGGGGCAGGGATCACCAGCCCCAACTGGGGGCTTGGCAGACTTAATTTCTAGCTGGAAAAAAAGCATGAAAAGTGGTTTACTCAAAATATAAATAAAATGAATGTCAAATACATAATTGTTTGTAAAATCAAGACCAGATTGACTGATGGGACAAGAGCAGGGATACAATCTATCAGTTCTGCCAAGAGGAAGAAGAACTCAGGAATATTCTCACAACTCATAGTTTCACTATGTACCCCTCTGTTTGATTGAAACAAGACATGGCTGCCTTCTCCTGGTTTATGGATGTGGGTTGAGTCAAGCTAGTTGAAAGGGAATGCAGACCAAAGCTACTGCAAGACCGAAAGGAACTCAGGCAGATCTGGTATAAACAATTAACGTTCTACCTGGTCAGAATAGTCCCTAAAAAGGACAGGGCACAGCAATCAGATGCAACAGCACCACAAGCAACCTCCTAATGAAATAAACAAAAGAAAAAACGAAGTCCCAAATTCCAGCTATTACTTTAGTCCCCACTGAGGAGAATCACCCCTTTGGTAATGCCATGACAACACACTTCCCCGCAGCTTAGAAATTGTTCATTTAAAAAGGCTGAAGAGAAAATAACTTATTTCCACTGGATGCACCTCATGTCCAGGTCAACCCACACTTAACAAATGAGGCAAGGGTGATTGGCTCCTTCGCTGCAGCTGAAGCTAAGTTACCTACTAGTATTTTTAAAAAAAAGTTTAAAAAAAAGTTTTACATCTTAATCATTTTTTATATTTTGAGCATATCATATATATATATATATATATATATATATATATATATATATATATATATATATATATATATATATATATATATATATATAAAAACTGGCGTGTGGCCACAATCTGTGGATACCCAAATCTATGAATTGGAGCCACACTAATCCCAAATTGATTTTCCTGCAAACTTGGGGGACTCCCCAGACAAATCTGCAACCAAGAATAAAATATATAGGGGAGTTTAACCTCCCACAAATATACTTACCAGAAGAGAATGGAGCTGCTCTGGCCTGGACCAGCACTGGGGGTGGATGCCAGCAGCATTCTGGGCCCAGCCACAGTGGCAGCAGATGCTGGCAGGTGCTTTGGCCTGGCAGCAGTAGTAGAAGATACCAGCTGCAGCTTTGGGCCCAGCTGCAGCAGAGGATGCTTAAATCTGGTGACTGGAGCTGTGAACAGCTACAAACCTGAGCAACACCCCAGGTTTGCAGAAAAGTCTTTGGGGGTTTAAAAAAACCCAAACGATAAAGGGAGCATGTGTAGCTTTAACAAAGAGATACCCTCAGTGGCCATTGCTAGGCAACCACAGTACTCTAAGGGTTGGTCTCTGTGAATAAAAGGTAGGTGAGGCGGCAGGCTTCTTTCCAAGGCTGTTTTAGCCTTTGAGGGGAGCCTCACTGGAGCAGGACTGACAGCAGCCACCAAGTTACTTGATACCACCTGACTCGCATGACTCCCCTAGGCCTATCTACATACTGCTCTTCAATAGCAGCCACCCTATGAAAGCCAGTGTGGTATAGCAGTTAGAGTTTCAGAGTAGGGTGTGTGAGACCTAGGTTTAAATCCCCATCTTACTATGGAAGCTCACAGGGTGGTTTGGGGCCAGTCACATACTGCCAGCCTAACCTACCTCACAGGGTTAATGTGAGGGGGAAAAGGAGGAGATGATAATAATGTAAGCTGCTTTGTTACCCACTGTGGATAAAGGTGTATAATATGAAGTAAATAAATGATAAATATAGCTGACGATGGGAGGTAGATCAAAGGTTGGTAGGTTGTTGAATGATTGTGAAGGTGAGAATGAGGCCAAAAAAGGTGAGAGGATATGAAAGCATATAGAAGGGCAAGGTCTGCTGAGCAAAAACCAATATGGTTTCTGCAAAGGTAGGTCCTGTCTCACTAACCTTTTAGAGTTTTTTGAAAATGTCAATAAGCATGTGGACAGGAATGAGCCTGTGGACATTGTGTATTTGGATTTCCAAAAGGCTTTTGACAAAGTCCCCCACCAAAGACTGCTATGCAAGCTTCATAGTCATGGGATAAGAGGACAAGTCCTCTTAGGGATTGAGAGCTGGCTGAAAAATAGGAAGCAGAGAGTAGGAAAAAATGGTAGAATAATAACCACTTTCAACGCAACCATATGATGGCTGCTTCACTGGCAATTGTGAAGCACTATGCATTTTACAACTGGTGATTGTCACTAACTCTCCACCATTTATGGTTGTGTAGTGAAAATAGATCAAATCATGTGATTTCATATAACCTATTAGCCAGTGGTGGAATTCTGCTTCAAGAGAAAGGTAGGGCCACCATGTTTTGAAGCCTGCTATGATATATTTAATGGTGTGTGTGTGTGTGTGTGTTGAACACTAATTTCTATTGTTTTCTGTTAGCACGAATGAAAGGTTACATGAGTAGGCTTGCAAACAAGGTGAGGCCTGGAGATCTTCCAGAATTACAACAGATCTTCAAACAACAGAGATCGGTTCCTTGGAGAAAAGTGGATGCTTTGGGGGGAGAACACTGTGGTGTTATACTGCACTGAGTCTCTCCATACCCTAAACCTAACTTTCCCAGACTCCACCCCCAAATCTCTATTATTTGCTCAACCCAGAGTAGGCAACCCTATGAGGAAGGTTGTCAGTTCCGGGTTGGGAAATATCTGGAGATTTTGGGGGTGGAGCCTGAGGGCAGGGGTTTCAATGCCATAGAGTCCAATGGTCAAAGCAGCCATTTTCTCCAGGGGAACTGATCTCTGTCACTTGGAGATGAGTTGTAATAACAGGAGATCTCCAGTCACCACCTGGAGGTTGGCAACTCTACCTATGAGGCACCATAATATTGACATGTCCCTCCTTCCATTGAAGAAAGAGCCATTTAAGTTGGAGGAAGGCTCCTTAGGCTGGAGGAAGGTTCTTTGCTCAATGGAGTGGTAAGATACATGCCAATAATAACATAATAACCTGGACCCACTCTTTAAAATCATGAGGCAGGCAGGATGGACCTGTCCAGGCTTGCCCTGAAAATCTACTTTGCTGCTTGTCACGGAGTAGCCTGTCTATACAGTTTCATTTCCACCGCCAGCCTGCTGTTCTTTGCGTGCGTGTGTTGGCATTTAGCTACCAGATGAATATCTGTTGCAGGGGAATGATATGTTGTCTGTGCTACATGCCGTGAAAAATGGCCATGTAAATAGCATGACTGGCATATCTGACACTTGCATTGATAGCATTAGTTGTTATACAGAAGTATTTCAACCATAACCTCTTAAAAAAGCATTCTCTATGCAAAATTGCATGTAATATTTCAAACTGCCTTTACAAACTACAATATTTAATGATACTTATAGATTTTTTTCACCCCCTCGAAGAATTTCTACAAAATGCAATTATTTTTTGAAGCCTGCTGGATCTTATATCTCTCCGTGATGAATTACTAAGCCTGCCAAGACACTTAAAAACAATATGAACTAATCAATTGTTTGACAAAAAGGAAAACGGTGAAGGTCAACATATAGCATTCTGTGTTTGAGAATGAGGCCGTTTCCTTTATTCCTTGACTTTATCTCTGCATTTTACAATGTGTATCCTTTTTTTTTAACAATTTCCTTGCCTCCAATATGATAAGCTTCCAATTTTAAAAATTAATATTATGGTTCCTTGTCTTTTATTAAATAGAAGCGATGGTTTTGAAGCAAAGCATTCACATCTTCCCGCAAATTACATGAATTTGCTTTGAAATGTATACGCTGCAGCAGCTGTAATGCAATTTGTATGCAAGCCGTCTTGGAGACACTTATCTACTGCCTCGACATGAATGTGGGATTTAGGATTATGTGTTGTCTAAAGCAAAGATAATATTATGAGACGAAGAATAGCTGCAGCAATAATAATAAATATTAGTGACACAGTATTTTAAGTAATGCCCATTAGAACAAAGCTCTTTACGACACAAATCTGTTCAAAAAGACAGCATGTGTGGGAGAGTTGGAGAGACTGTGTGGAATTAAAGGGGATGAGGGTTGAATTTGATCTTCTACAAAAGCTGTGGGATGCCAGGTTCTTTTCTATCCAATGAATCCACAAATGTATCATTTCAGACAGCTTCAGTCTGCGCAGCACTGAAGTTACTAGAGGGAAACAAAAATAAATATATTGGTAGCTTGAAGCTACCAAAGCTATGCTTGTTGCCCCTAAGTGTTGGAGTTGGTTAACCTACCATTTGGCTTCTAAAGATAATTTTCACATGTTTTTTGTCTAGATAAGGAAACAAAATAGACTTGACCACAGTATTCATTAATATAAAAATCTGATGTCGCTCCACTCCATGAATTGACACAAAAGGGCCTTTAAAAAAAAAAGGTTTCATCTGACAGCAGCATAGTCATAGATAGGGATGGAATTAAAGTGTAGAGTGAAGTTTACGAAATTAAAAAATGACCCCTTTATAAGTTTATATTTAAAATCTTCTCAATGGACCCTTACCCCTCTTACATCTATGAATAGACAGATTAACTAATCACCCGTATCTTTTAAATATCAAAATACAAAAAAACAGAACTTCATTATTTATTTATTTTATTTTACAAAAAGTTATACTCGGCCTTTCTGTCTCATCAGGGCCACCAAGGTGGCTAAAAAGTTAAAACATGCATCATAAAAGCACGTCTTAAAAACCAGTGAAATCAACAAGAGCACATCATTAAAACAATTAAAACCAGTGCTAAAATACATACACAAACCATAAGAACAACACTTAAAGCATTGGGCAGAATGGAGGCTTCACTGGGGGAACACCAAACGAAACAAAGAAGCCTCCTCCTGCTGGCAGATGATGGCAACAGAAGGGGACAGAAGAATCTCCCTGGGGGGAGAATTCCGGAGTTTTGGTGCCGCAACTGATATGGCCGTGTCCTAGATTGCCACTCTCCTAATCTGAGAAGGTAGGGACACCTGAAGTAGGGCAACCAAAGTTGGCCATAATTGTGAGATAAGTTCATAAGAGAGGTTCATCAGACAGTATGAAGTGTAGATTTGCATTATTATATATACTTATTCTTTTTAATCCATTCTCTCCTGAAAGGAATCCTTTAGGAATCCAGTGGATGACTTAGAACACATTGGACTGGATCCAAACTTTGATGAACAGAAGGAATATGTGGAAGTAGAAATTTCCAGAGCGTTTCTCCAGTGATTCTCTGCATCTTCAAAGAAGCGCCTGCTGAGGGTAGAGCCATGTTCCTGACCAAAATGCCCTATTCCATTGTGTGTGTGGGGGGGGAGGGGGGCTGTAGGAAGAAAGATAGATTGTACCAGCTAACCTCCTACACATGCACTTGCTTGGGGGAACCCAAGTCAGCAGAACTTGCTCTGATCATGCAAGATTAAGGACTTGCAATTCCTGCTGAGCCCTTAGGGTTGCCAGGTCCCTCTTTGCCACCAGCGGGAGGTTTTTGGGGTGGAGCCTGAGGAGGGTGGGGTTTGGGGAGGGGAGGGACTTCAATGCCATAGAGTCCAATTGCCAAAACAGCCATTTTCTCCAGGTGAATTGCTCTATATAGGCTGGAGATCAGTTGTAATAGCAGGAGATCTCCTGCTATTACCTGGAGGTTGACAACACTATGAGCCCCCCCATCTTTCTGCAATATCACCATGTCACAGGGAATTTCTGGTCATTTTCCTCCAGCTGCTGACAGATGTTATACAATGACAGGACTTTCCAAGGTCACCACAATTTTATTTTACCTGAAATTCAGTAGCATTTAAAAGTGGGAACCTGAGCTTTGTTTACGAAACTTGCCATTTTTCTTTTTTACATCTCATCTCAGTCCCATCCATACTTCTTTTAACCAGGGTATACTCAATTCACCACAGCCTTCACTTTAGACAGGAAATGTAACGTTAGCAAACCCAGGACTTGAAACTTAGGGTTGTAGCACATATTAGTCATGCCAGTCCCAGAATTATCTATCTGGACCCAGAGACCTTAATGGAAAATCCATTCCGCATTTTCTTTGCAACTTTTTTGTGCTATAATGTATTTTAGTGGAGCCCATGCAAGTCAATTGGCATTCCTGGCTTCCATTATCTCCAGTGGGCCTTCAAGCCTCTCCCTTTGTTTCCAGCGAGCAATCCTGTCATTTGTTTTAGTACATCCACTTTGAAGGGAGCTTTGACTGTTAAAAGCTTATATACCAAAAGTCTTCTTGGTCTCTAAGGTGCTACTGGACTTAAATCTATCAGCCAAAAGGTGATGTGAAAGACCTCACTCTGTGACCGTGAAAAATGAGCACTAGTCAGATTAGGCAATATCGTCCTTGATAGGCCAAGCGTTAAGGGAGCTTCATACATTCATTAGTTTGGGATTGGAGCAACAAATCCGTGGCAGAACGTTTGTTCAGCATGGCAAAGGTCCCAGGCTCAGTCCCTGGAATCTCCAAATAAAAACTTACCTCACAGAGTTGTTGTGAAAATAAAACAGAGAGGAGAATAATGTAAGCTACTTTGGATCCCCCTTAGGGAGAAAGGTGGGAAACAAATGAATTGAATAAATAAATTATAAATAAGAGTAACTGCAACTCAGTCACATTCAGCAGCATTCTAGAGAAGAGGCAATCTGGCATGTAAACATAAGTCAAAATATGATAATTGGTGGGCAGGCAGCCCAACTCAGTTCCAAAGATGGATAAAGTTATAGAACTTCTTCAGAAGTTTGCTTAGGATGGTTAGTTTTAGACCCCGGGAGTGGTACGAGGTGGGGGTTTCATGGGCACCCCCCCATGGGACAGAGGCAGAGCTGCTCCTCGCTGCTGTGGAGTGGTGTGAAAATGAACAGGTTAAGGGTGCTTCACTCAGCAGTGTCACGGGAAGGAAGGAAACAGGGTCTAGGGGAGGTGGACCCTGGTCAATTCATGGGCCGGATAGCAGAACTCAAGAGGCCAGATTTGGCCTGTGGGCCATATATTTGATACCTTTGCTTTACAGTATGTTTGTGTGCAGGGTGGGGGTTAATGGATGGCTCTTTGGTAAAGCATCTGCCTTTTTTTTGTGCTGTGTGAAAGATCCCAGGTTCAAACTCTAGCATCTCCATCTTAAAAGATCAGCTAAGTACATGATGTGAGAAAGAGGCTGCCCATCATAACAGACAATAATGACCAAAGGTGTGATTTAGTATGAGATTCCTTAATGCGTTCAACTCTGGTTTTCTTTTAGGTTGAGAATCTGAGAGGGCTTTTTAAAAATAGCATTAGAGAATCCCAACAGACATAGTCCCCTCCATCACTGCAGCATCATGATCCAGAAAGCTACATCTTTCAATATTAATTGGTAATCCTCTTGGAAGTAATGGAAAGAATCAGACATAGCACATTGGGGAAGTTAGGAGGATGGCACAGCTGAAGAGTTTCTTTTTCTTGGTAGATGGGCAGCCCAATCCTAATGGGGGGAGGAGATAGGAGCAAGTGTGACCTCTGTGCCAGAGCTAGTGCCACTTGTGCTGGCTAAAGTGGCCTGAACGCTGGTGCAGAGGCACAGACATCAGCTCCAAGGAGCCATGCAGCAGTGCCATGCTTGGGCGCAGCGCACCCTCAGCAGCAGTGTTTTCCAGCATCAAAGGGGGCATTCCTGGGGGTGGAGCTAACTTTAGTCAGCTCCCTAAGCCCTTTCAGCCCGGGAACGCCCCTTTTTGCAGGCATCGAGTTACGCCGTCCTCAGCTGCAGCAGAAGCACCCACTTAGACAAACCATTTTAATGACTTAAATTTGAAAGGTGATTGCTCTGTCTGACTCTCTCTACCCCTTATGGCTGCCTGACTTGGAGTTCACTAATGGCAAAACCAGGAGAACTGTCTGAATCTGGAACAATTCACACATGAATGTTCTTGCATTGCCTCATGGGAACTGCAGTTAATTTTCTGGGGAAGACCTAGAATTCCCTAGCAGTCTCATGACTTGTGTCCTTGCGTGGTTCTCTTTTGACTGGTTGCACCATATGTTTCAAAGGTAGATTATTTTCCAAGGCAAAGCTATGCATGACTTTATAGCATGTGAAGAAACTTATGAAAGGAATCTTGCAAAAACGACCACATAGAGAGCTGCTGGGCCGATGGCTGAAAAATGCACAGCCATGACTCGGTTTGATGGGGCATCTGAGTGAAAGTTTGAACAAAAAAGGGATGCGATCTGAAGAAAAGTTCATCTCACATGCAAAAGATCGGTTCGGTCACTGTAAACTGGAGCACCAAGCTCATTTTGTAGTTCTTTTTCAACATCTTTAATTTTCATTAAAATATCAGGATTAAAAAACATATCCTGATCATCTTTACAGAGTTCCTGTCAAGATTACCACAAAACAATATATGTGAAGCACTTAGGACACTGAAGAGCGCTCTTCAAATTGCATTGTTTTAAAATATCATTTTCTCATTGTACATCTATTATAGTTCAGGCCCATCCTTGAGAAAGGTCTTGTTTGCATCATTTTTGTCCAAACAAAACATACAGGTTTAATCGAAAGGTCACCAGAAAATGTCTCTGCTGGACTGCTGGTCTTTATAAGCAATCATATTGAGGAAAGAGCAGTAGGATTAAACCCCAATTTCAAAACTGCATTTCTGAAGAGCATGTATTCGGTGCCACTAAACAGCTCTGGCAGACTCTTTTGTGAAGATCTCTTGTCTTTAAAATTCTCAACAGAATATTTACTAAAGCTCCCTAAGAAGACCTCTATGGGGAATGTGTATCTGCGCTTTTCTTTCATCCCTATGACAGTGATTTAATGTCACCCCTGGAAGCAATCTTCAGATCTGATTTTTTTTCTGTCACGATTTTGTTCCCCCTCCCCACAGATTTCAGCATCCCCAGTGTATTTCTTACCTAAGTTACAAAGAGGATAAGAGCGGGTAAGGTTTTGGCTCATAGTACAGGTTTGCTCATGTGCTATAATGATTAAGTCATCGCCGTGTTCACTATATGAAACAATAAAGAGCTCGGCACTGCAGGGTAAGATGCCTGAAAGGGCTTTCAGCTGAAAGTCTAAAGTATAATTTTATTTGAAGTAATAACGGATCCAATTACCAGGGGACAGACCAAGTTCTCAAACCATATTATACAGAGGGAGCTTCTCAGCCATTAATAATCCCTTGCTCAGAGAAACTTTTTTGTCTTCTTATGCTCCTTACCACCAAAGAGCCCTTGGTATGACCATATATAGAACAATGAAGTGCTCGATGTAAAGATAAGTTTGTCAGGATAACTTTGCATTTCTCGTCCCTGCTGTTCGGACCTCTCCAAATCCACATTTCAACGTTGCTTATCCCCTGTGTGAATTGAACCTGTGATTCATTCCTTTGGGAGGATTTTATTTCCTTGCATTCATCGAAAGGATGCATTTTTCAACATTATTTGTTGCCAGTAAATCAGTCTTAGAATATGTATAACTGACATATATGAATATAATCCATAACAACATCTATGCACAGTACAAATGTACCTATCTATTTATCCATCCATCCATCCATTCATCCATCCATCCAGTTTATCCTGCCCTTTCTCTGGGGCAGCGGTTCCCAAACTGTGCTCCACAGAGCATTTGGTGCTCTGCGAAACATCTCCTAGTGCTCCGTTGAAGAGATTGGAAAGAAAATTACTACTGTCATTTGGTTTAGTGTAGAGGTACTAGGCGAAAATTAGTGCTCCATGATGAATTTCTCTCCTGAAAAGTGTTCCATGACTCAAAAAGTTTGGGAGCCACTGCTCTAGGGAGTCTAGGGCAGCGTAGATAGCTCTTCACCATTTTATCCACACAATAACCTTGTTAAGTTGGTTACACTGAGAGAGAGCAGGGGAGAGTGGGAGGGAGAGGGAGAGAGAGAGAGGACCAGGATCACCTAGTGACTTTCTTGAGATAGAGGGGATTTGAAGCCATGATACCACACTCTTGCCATTATACCATACCGGTTCAAATCATTCTGAGTAAAAGAACGCTCCTCAGCCAGCAGGGCTCCAGTCTCAAAAACCTGCTCCTTATTCTCTATGCTTGCTGACTGAGTGTTGCAGGACTTCCAAAAGGAAAGTGGGCCATGAAGTTGAAACAGTGAAGAGGTGTGACTATTATTTAACAATAAATGAAAAATTCTGAAGGCTCTTTGTGCCTCTAATGGAGCCTAGCTGGAATCATGAGAGACCCCGCTTTCCTTTTTTTTTTTTTTTTGAAAAAGCAGCAGATTTCCAGTCCTCATGGCTGATGAGATAAGTGGCCAAAATGTCTGCTTTATTTCTACATCTATGTTAGCAGCCCGGAGAATGAAGTGAGTAACCATGGTTACCAGGACAAGTAAATCTATTTCAGCTGTCTCTCCGTGATGCTGGATGCCACCGAACCTATCGATAACTTCTTGTACATATGGCCAGGTAAGATCAACATTTCCATAAGAGAAGTAACACAGATTGTTCATTATTTCCAAAATATGGTAATGCCTTTCAATGCGAGGAAGCAGAATGGGAGGCAAGTCCTGTCAAGTGATGAAAATCACACCATAGGACAAAGTGGGAACAAATTGCAGCTTGAGACCAGAAACTGGTATTCTAGCCGCTTCTGTTTTTCCATAAATCCATAAACCGTACATGTTGGGTTTCTTCAACGTTAAACACAGCAATTATAATTCTTTTTTTTTTTAAGTGCCTCAGATGATATTGAGTGTACAAAAAGTATGAATCTGCTTTGTGTAATTCAGGGGGCATTTCCCAGACATTTACCTAAAATGGTAATTACAAAAGACAGGAAGAATGGTTTTAGGAAGCCGCAGAATGGGTCGCAATTGACAACGCACCAAAGTTCTGTGTAGTTCTGTATTTTCAGGGTAAGTTTCAGCCATTTTTATGCAAGGGCAGGACTGAAGATGTTCATAAAAAATACTTATAGTCTTTTTTTTAAAAAAATCAGATCTCTTGGCAGCTAAGCCACCCATCCACCCCCCACCCCAGATCGGCTGCTGTTTTGGAGAAGGAGGGAAGGGAGCTGAGCTGACACTTCCAGCCTTGATATGTTGGATTGATACTTTAACTGACTGCATGGTATGGGTTGTTTTTGCCCAAGTCATTCTGATCAAGGGTTGCCAACACTGGGCTAGGAAATACCTGGAAATTTTGGGGGGTGGAGCCTAAGGAGGGTGGGGTTTGGAAAGGGGTGGGGCTTCAGTGGGGTATAATGCCATAGAGTGCATCTTCCAAAGTAGCCATTTTCTCCAGGGGAACTGATCTCTGTCACCTGGAGATCAGTAGTAATAGCGGGAGATTTCCAGCCACCACCTGGAAGCTGACAACCCTATTCTGATCATACTTAATTAAACAAAGCTGCCTTCTACTGATAGAGTTGCCAGGTCCCTCTTCACCAACTGCAGGAGGTTTTTGGGGTGGAGCCTGGGGGGCTGGGTTTGAGGAGGGGAGTCCAATTGCCAAAGCGGCCATTTTCTCCAGGTGAACTGATTTCTATCAGCTGGAGCCCTATAATTCACTGGGTAACTTTAAGCCAGTAGATCTTTCTCCTGTCCCAGTTCCAGTGCGAAAAGAGTGCCTGTATGCAAATTGGCATTTTAGGCATAACTTGATTATAACTTTTGGCGTATCTTCAAAGTGGCGGTTAAGTAGTAAACTACTGCTAGAGTAACAGCCTCATCGTTACCAGACAGCAGATAGATTAAGTGGTAGTCATGAGAACATACAGGAAAGTGTGAAATGAATGGAGTAATCAAAGAAGATCTTATAGAAAATATAAATCACAACTGAATAAAAAGTGGGTAAGTGTTTCTGTCCTTGCCTTTCCATATGGGCAGACTCTCTGTTTGATTGGGGTTTTCAAAAATCTGCCAGTTAATTCATTTGAGGGGTAAGGTATTATGTCTGGCCAAGAAGGAAAGTCTGTGAAAAGCTGGAATGGTTAAGAATTCAAGATAATCTGGGAGCACTGGAAAAGATGGGGTGCTTTGTCCTCAGAAGGAGGGTGAGCATTTACGACAGTTTCCGGTGTGATACTGCAGAGCTTTCTCAGCCTCATCTACCACACAGGTAGCCCTCTGGGTTGAGAAATTCCTAAAGGTTTGGGGGGTGGAGCCTGGGGAGGGCAGGGTTAGTGGTGGGGAGGGACCACAGCAGAGTATAATGCCATAGAGTTCATCCTCCAATGCAGCTGTTTTCTCCAGGGGAACTGATCTTGGTCACCTGGAGATCAATTGTAATAGCAGGAGCTCTCCAGGGGCCATCTGGAGGTTGGCAACACTACACACAGGGTTATTGTGAGGACAAAACGAGAGAGAGAGAGAAGCAATGTATCCTGCTCTGAGATTTGTGGGGGAAAGGCAGGATAAAATCTCCTACATAGATAATGTGATAGTTAGATAGCACTGTGCCAGTTTCCTTAACAATAGGGACAAATTCTTTCTTCCCCAACACCTGCCAAATTCACAACCAGTTTCCCAGGCCTTTTTCAGAGTTACAGAACTTGCCAAAAGGGAAAAAGAAGATCTCCGGGGAGGGGGGGGCAAAACATTTGCAAAAATGTGCCCCCCGTGATTTTGCCTGAATGCTAATTGCAATATGGCATCTGTTCAACTCAGGTTTAGTACCTCCGAATATTCAGCGAGGAAAGAGCAGGAGCTTCTATGCTTGACTGGGCAACAGCAACATTGTCATCATTCAGGGCCATTCTTCTCGCATTGCCAGATGCATGCGCATTTTCATACAGCTGGTGACATTAATTAAGGCTGTGTTTTAGGGAATTCCTCAAGGGTCTCATGCTAGCCTTATAGCGAAGCATGGTCGGAGCATAAACATGCAAGCTAGCCCCGTTTTCAAGTAAGTAAATCGGATTACAGCCTTCATTATGTCCAAGCAGACGAAGAAGAAGGAAACCATAGAAACAAAACACACACACAAAAAGTCAGTGCACCCTGACCCCCATCAACCACTGTCACGTCACTTAATTCCGTTTGTCAACAGACTCAATAAGAGAACAATTCGTAAATGCCAGAAATGATCGCGGCTGGAAATGGTTATCATAGGCTGATTAAAAAAGGTAAAGGTCCCCTGTGCAAGCACCGGGTCATTCCTGACCCATGGGGAGACGTCACATCCCGACGTTTTCTAGGCAGACTTTGTTTGTGGGGTGGTTTGCCGTTGCCTTCCCCAGTCATCTTCCCTTTACCCCCAGCAAGCTGGGTACTCATTTGACCGACCTCGGAAGGATGGAAGGCTGAGTCAACCTTGAGCCGGCTACCTGAAACCGACTTCCGTCGGGATCGAACTCAGGTCGTGAGCAGAGCTTTTGACTGCAGTACTGCAGCTTAACACTCTGCGCCACGGGGCTCCTAGGCTGATTACAGACTGGAAAAAAATTGTTTCGCCCAAAACGTGAGTTCACACGTAACATCGACCTCCATCCAAATGTTCATCAGAGTTTTGAAAGCTGTCGAAACGTGTGTGCATACATATATACATGTCTATGACCGTGGGCTTTAAAAAAGCAGATGAAAACTGCCAGTCTTACCAGAGTTTAGCTCCCTCCCTCCCGAATACTTATAGCTGATTGCTCAGCAGCTTTTATTGAACGGCAATATCCAGACATTTTCAATTGCCTATTAACACCCTTCTGGGCAGACAGCAATCCCTGCAAACTTCATTTCCAGTGGCAGTGCATCTCTCCTCAGCATTTTCCCTCTCTGCATCTGGCCTTGCTTTTAGTTTGTTTCTTTGTGTCTGTACGAGAAAGAAAGAGAGAGAGAAAGAGCACAAGGGCACCTATAAGTTTCTTGCTGATCTCTGGTTACTTTGAAACCACCTAGTTGATCCTAAAATGACCCTGGATCCCCTCCTGTCAATGTTCATTCCACTTCAACAGTTTGGGGTAGCATGAGTATCGGATTACAATAGGGTTGCCAGGTCCCTCTTTGCTACCAGCGGGAGGTTTTTGGGGCAGAGCCTGAGGAGGGGGGGTTGGGGAAGGGGAGGGACTTCACTGCCATAGATTTTCTCCAGGGGAACTGATCTCTATCAGCTGGAGATCAGTTGTAATAGCGGGAGATCTCCAGCTACTACCTGGAGGTTGGCAACCCCAGATTACAAAGGTCTAGATACAAATCATTTTAGGAGTATGACTGGCTGAACCCTCTTTATTCGTCCTTGGAATGCTTCTGGAATTCTTCTTGCTCCCTGGATGTTGGAGTTAACTTGATCATGCTTCTGAAGAGGAAACCATGCATAAGATACTCTCTGTGTTCTGTTCTTATATATATATATATATATATATATATATATATATATATATATATATATATATATATATATATATATATATATATATATGTATATATATATATATATATATATATATATATATATATATATATATATATATATTGTACAGATCATTATGCATCTTTCAGTTCCTTCAGCTGTGTTTGCCCTCCTATAGAATCATAGAGTTGGAAGGGGCCATACAGGCCATCTAGTCCAACCCCCTGCTTAATGCTATGTTACCAATGCATGTACACTGTGGTTTCTCTTCAATCATATACATCTGTCACCAACACATATGTATACACTGATAAAAACCGCAAAAAAGTCCACAATATATCTGTATATGTGGCTGTATCAAGACTCTTGTTGCGTAATATATTGTTCATTACATAATGTGAATGTTTACATGGGTGTGTTGACAGAACACTGCAGAAAAGCAGCGTTGATAGATTGTGTCTATAGCTGTATCAATATTATCGTTGTGTTACATTTTACCAGGTCTGTGTGTACGCGTCACCTAAACACTGTACATAAAGGGATGTTGATGCAACAGTATGTACGATCATATCAGAGCTGCTTTTTTGCAGTGTTTGAGCAATAATCACATGCACACTGGCAACGTAGGGGTGAGATAGAAATGAACAGAAAACCATGTCAAACTGCATATGGCCCAATGGTCTGGTTTAACATTCTCCTAGTTAAACCACAATTCACAAGGTATGGGACATAGGAAATTTCAAAACAATAAAAGACCTAAACAAGGGATATTTTCTCACTCCTAATTCAGCCCAGTCCGGGTTAGTGGTGCATATATATGGGCAGAGTGAGCTGCATCTGGAAGTGGTCCATGACATTTTTCCATGACATTTTGATGCTTGTGGTAAGAGATCCAAATCAGGTCCACTCCAGATTCTCATCCATCTCTAAGCATGTAATCTGAAATATGTGACAGCCTTCTGCCCTGTAACAGTGGCCAGAATCTTTTGCCGGAGGCAGCCCATTTCCTTTTTCTAATACCTGGGGCCCAGCCTCAGGCAAAATTTCATGTTCTTTCACCTGATTTCAGCTGAGAGTGTGTGAGACCTTTCTAGCGTTAGCTGGGGCAAGGCTCCAGTGGGCATCATTTGTTGAGTACACTGGTTTCTACTACCAACTCCATGCAGGCTTCCCTTTTTTTTGTGATTCTGATATCTTAATCTCCATGACCTCAGGCTCACCCCGTTTTATTGGCCAGGGATAAAACAGAAGCTCTGTGAATGAGATCACAGTGCCTTATTCTTAATTGCAGTGCAGCTACCCATTTGCTGCCTGCTTATCAACCCCTGCCTTTAGAAAGCTCGAAATTTCCCACCATTGCCTTGTAAATTTCCAGTAACTTTCCTGATTCACTTTGGTAGGTGTCCCCCAGAGGCCTACAACCCGTTTTCCTGCAGCTGTCAATTGGCACAAACGTTCCTTGCTGCAATGAAATGAAAATGCAGTGTGCACGCCTCACAGTTAATTGCAGCCAATTCCAAGACTATCAGAGGCAATATTTGCACATTTCCTTATCTCGGCCACATTCTCAGACAAGTTTACTGACTAGCCATTGTTTGTAAAGGCAGTGGAAAATGGCTTCTCCTAAAAGCCTCTGTGGACTACTTCCAGCCAGCCTCCTGCAGATAATATGTCTCCTACAACATTCCATGGCAAAATTACCCACTGAGTTCAGATAGACAAATAATTTCAGCCAAACCCTCGGTCATGTGATGTTCATTAGGTCTCGGGTTTTGTTCCTATCTTGGAAAACCCATTCATGTTTGCAAAGAGATTGATGCTAACAGGCAAATACTCAAGAAAGGTGGAGGAGTCTCAGATCTGGGTTGCATTTTTAAATGAAATATAAGATCTTGATTTTTTAAAACATCTAAATAAAATATTTCCAGAGCTAATTTTCCTTGGAAACTTTGTTCCTTTGTTAAAACTCGTATATGAAAGTAAAATTTCAGTTATAATTAAAAAAAATATATATTTTAAATAGTCCAACTGGTAAAATTGGGTCGGGGTCCAATTTTATACGCCCCCAAAGGGGATGCCTCCAGCCATTCTCCATTGTTTATAATGGAGAAAAAATGGTGGCCCATAAAAATGGACCTCCTGACCCAATTGTTACCAAACCTGGAAGTTCTTGTAAAGAGAGTCACCTGCAGCTATGCTGCAAATTTGGTGCATCTACCTTTAAAAAACCACCCACCAAGAGCCCCACAAATATTTGCCATAGCGTTTAACAGACCCCAAAAAATTTGGATGTTTGAAAAAAGCCAGAAAAAAAAAATATCAGTGTGGGAATTTGGCTTTTTTTTATTATTATTTCCCAAAAAAAATTTGGTCTATTAAACCTGAATACAAAAATACCAAAAAGAAAAAAAGGTGCATACCCCTACTCTCCTCCATCATCGGTCAGCACAGCTCTGCTGACAGAAGAAGTAGGAGGGATGATTTCAACTTTCATGGGGTTGGAAGTGGTTATTTGGAAAAGAGGAACAAGGTATCATCCATCAGCCCCTTCCACTGCCATATTGCTGGATCCAACCCATTGTGTTGGTATTTTATCCAGAGAAAACCAATGTAGTGTAATTCAGGTCAGACAGTGACAGGGGACACCTGCGTTCAAACCTCTACTCAGTGATGGATGATATTCAGCAAGACTGCTGAATTGCAACTAATAATGAATCTCAAGACTATGCATTCTCCAGGACTTAATAGAGATCTGGGATTCCTGTCTCATTACCAGTGCTAATTTCTCCAGGTCTACTACCCCTCTACATATCACACCTAATCCAATCATGCCTGCTAATGTCATTTACTTGCTTTTTACATTTACGTTGCCATTGTATGTTTAATTCATGCGTCTCTACTTAAGGATAGATGGGAGCACATTCTAGCTGTATCTGAAGAAGTGAGCTGTGGCTCACAAAAGCTCACACCTTGCCAGAAATGTTGTTAGTCTTTAAGGTGGGTCAGAACTCCTACTCTTTTCCACTGATAGTGACAGACTAACACGGCTGGCTACCCATGGTGATTCAGCAAGTCAGTCATCTATCTTGTGTGGATTCAGGAGGGCAGGAGAGAACATATGCTGCTCACAGGGGCCCTTTCTAAGATCTGCTCCATTCATAGAAATTTATATCCAACACTTTCAGCTTGCCTAATTTCAGTTCTACCTTTCATTCTGCCTTCATCAAAAATAATTCTGAACTCACAATCCAATGGTGGTGGACTCTGTGATTTCAAGTGTCCCGAGAATGCAGAAATCACCCATATTTAGGGATCATTCATGTTCCTAATTAGCATTGTGCTCATGAAAGAAGGTTGATATCAGCCACAGAATATTACAGAGTTTTGCCCCAGAGATAGGCCACACTGATTAAAAAGGCAACTGTAATAATAAGCACAAGCAGATAATTCTGAATAATTTAGAATCTGGTTTGGTCCAGGAGTTTTTCCTTGAAATAAAATAAAAAAGCATTTCTGGAAATAGCTTCAGATAACAAGTTGTCTTTACACTAAGGCAAAGACATTAAAAGGGAAGAGAAAGGAGGTTAAGAGTATGATCATTCCCCACTTTACCAATATGCTTGCAGGTAGGTATGGCTATTCACATTGTGCTGACTGATGATGCTATAGATGAAAGCCACTCTTTTCAGTGGCTTTTCTTTTCTTTTCCGGAGGCCTGAACCAAATCTCACACCATAATTGGATATTGTTCTGCTTGCATCTTTTTTTCACAGTACACAGGTTTTGGAAGCCTCCCTAAACCATGTGTATGGTCTGAGGCACATGATGCAGCATCTTGCCAAAATTAAGGTCAGGGTCTGGCCAGAGTCTAGATGGGAGACTTCCTTGGACCCTTATATAAACTGATCTGATGCCATTGTTATCCAAACTGGACCCAGGGGAGTAATTAGCATGTTATTGGGTCTCTAGCCAGATAAACAAGGAATCTTTTTTGCCTGTGTAATAGGAGGTTTTATTCCTGTGCTATATTCCTAAGAGAAAAAGCAACAGAGACCAAACGATTCAAACTAAATGGAATATTTATTTACTAGTGCTCAGACACACATCTAGAGGCAGACCAAAATTGCCTCTAACATTTAAGACCATGACTACAGACATTTATGCATGGCTGTTTGGGCACCACGCCGACTACTTCAGGGCTTTGCTTTGATTATGCTTGTATTTTCCGACCATCAGAGGTCGCCTCGCTCTCCCCGTGCGTTTCCGCACATTTTTACTGCGATTTCTGGGTGCTAGCTAAACACAAATCCAGAAAACGCAGAGAAAACGCGTGGAAACATGCGTGGAGAGCAAGGTGACTTCTGACAGTCGGAAAATGCAAGCATAATCACAGCAAAGCCCCAAAGTAGTTGGCAGGGTGACTGCGAGGAAACAGCTATGCATAAATATCCCTTAATTACACAAGAAAAACCCAGAGTAAATCCACCCTCTCCCTCCCAATAACACACACACACACAAAAGTGAGAATGGAGGGAAAGGGCTGAGGGGGAGGAAGAGGCAAGGATAGGGGAGGGAAAGTGGGTGATACTACCTGATCCTAGTTGGGTGAAAAGCTGAGAATTGCAGGGAGTCCATAAGGCAGAAGTCCAATAGAAAGGATCCTGCAAAGCAGTTGCAGCGGTGTTCCGGTAATGGAATAAATCTGGCACACACTCATGGACCTGGGCTACTTCTTTTATGGGGGAAATGCCATCATTTGGAATGGGACAGGACTTTCCCAGGATCAGGATCAGTCCAAGAAACAAAGTTTGAATTTGACTGGGCAGTTTGAAGGTCACTGCCATAAAAATTCAGTGGGAAGAGTAGGACGTGACACCTGACTGATGGGTGTTTTTAGCATATTGACAAAGAAACGAATGCAACCTGTCCTTTTGGTGGCCCATCCTGGGTGAATCGGCTTGAACAACAGCTGGAGAGGAGGCGAAACTTTTCGCATCAACTGGAAATGGCCCATTCTGATGAAAACATCTCTTGAAGCAGGGTATACATAGAATCATAGAGTCGGAAGGGACCACCAGGGTCATCTAGTCCAACCCCCTGCACAATGCAGGAATTTAACAACTACCTTCCTCACACACACCCAGTGACCCCTACTCCATGCCCAGAAGAAGACCAAGATGCCCTCCCTCTCATGAACTGCCTAAGGTCATAGAATCAGCATTGCTGACAGATGGCCATCTAGCCTCTGCTTAAAAACCTTAAAAATATGGTCACATTATGCATGCTGTGGAGCTGGGGTGTGTATAACTGCCTCATCCTGCTTTTCTTTCCATTCTTCTGTGTCTGGGAGCAGTGCCTGCTTCCATTTCCTTGCTAAAACCGTTCTCGCAGCAGTTGTAGCATTACAGAGGTAATTTTGATGGCATAATGCCTAACAGCACGCTCTATGGATCTAGAGAAAATTTTAATTGTAACATCTTTTGAAGCTCATGATGGATATTCTTCCAGTACAAATGCAGCTTCGGACAGGTCCACCAAACATGAAAATGAGATCCATCTGATACGTTACATTTCCAACACACTGCTTGGTTTGTGCTGTGCATCTTTTGCAACACTTTTAGAGTGAGGTGCCATCTAGAGAACATCTTATACCAATTTTTGCGTATATCCTGGCTGACTGTAAACTTTAATTCTTTGGTACATAACAATTCCCATTTTCCCACTGTAATTATTTCTCCAAAGTTCTGCATCCACTTAATCATATTGGTCTTTGCTTGTTCCATCTGATGAGTCTTGGCAGTCAAATCTGTGTACTATTTTAAAGAGACAAAAAAAGAGACGAACTTCTGTTAAAATGCTACTAATGAAAATGGCTTCAGGGTATATGCTCATCACTAACTGACACTTGTCAGTAAGCCAGGGAAAGTTTTCTTTGGATACATGTAATGATTGAAGGGTTTTGTATCACACAGATGCAGGCAATAATACTCAAAACTGTAATCGATTCTATGCTGGACCCTTGTTATGTATTCCTGGTGGGATCGTTTTCTGATTGTGATATTTGAAGTTTCATATATTACAACCAGAAAATGATCCTACCAGGAATACATAGAAAACAATCCTAAGCAGGTCTACTCAGATCTGACACAAGTCTATTTATAGGGTTGGCAACTGCCAGGTAGTAGCAGGAGTTCTCCTGCTAAATCAACTGACCTCCAGCCGATAGAGATCAGATCACCTGGAGAAAAATGGCCTCTTTGGCAATTGAACTCTATGGCATTGAAGTCCCTCCCCTCCCCAAACCCTGCCCTCTTCAGGCTCTGCCCCCAAAATCTCCTGCCGGTTGAGAAGAGGGACCTGGCAACCCTATCTATTTAGTGGGGCTTACTCCCAGGAAAGTAGCCCAGTACTGACGACAGCTCCACATGTTCACTGAACATGTGGGAAGGGCAGTGGCTGCAACTGTGTTGGCCTCCTGCCCCCTGCCTCCGCTCAACTGCATGGTCATTTGCAGGGTTCAACTGTGCGGAGGAAGTGGCCCCATCCCTGCAGTCTGCAGGGCTGCTTTCAGAGCATGGCTGATCACGAGGAGGGAGAGTTCGCACGGCCACTTCCTGGGCGTGGTTGGCACTGCAGATGACCAAGCAATCACATTGGAAGCAGAGAGGGGAGGGCCAGCACCCTTATGCCCAATCTCCCTGTCATCTATACTGGGCTAGTGTTCTTAGGGTAGGGTTGCCAACCTCCAGGTCCTAACGGGAGATCTCCTGCTATGACAAGTGATCTCCAGCTGATAGAGATCAGTTCACCTGGAGAAAAATGGCCACATTGGCCATTAGACTCTATGGCATTGACGTTCCTCCCCTCCCCAAACCCCGGCCTCCTCAGGCTGCACCCCAAAATTCTCCAGGTATTTCCCAACCTGGAGCTGGCACCCCTACCCAGCTTCCTCCCCCCCCAATTGCTGACACTGTCACCAATTCCAGGACCAGTGAGGCGGCCATCCTCTGTGGGGAGGCTGCTGTGGCTTCTTCCCCAACCTCCCCCCCCCCCAATTGCTGCCACTGCCACTGATGCCAGGTCCAGCGAGGCTCCCAGCCTCTATTAGGAAACCCACTGTGGCTTCCTCCCCAGCTTTGAGTGCCAGCATGGTGTAGTGGTTAAGAATAATGATTTGGAGCAGTGGCCTCTAATCTGGAGAACCGGGTTTGATTCCCCACTCCTCCACATGAGCAGCGGACGCTAATCTGGTGAACCGGGTTGGTTTCCCCACTCCTACACATGAAGCCAGCAGGGTGACCTTGGGCTAGTCACAGTTCTCTCCAAACTCTCTCAACCCCGCCGACCTCACAGGGTGTCTGTTGTGGGGAGGGGAAGGGAAGGTGATTGTAAGCCGGGTTGATTCTACCTTAAGTGGTAGAGAAAAGTGGGCATATAAAAACCAACTCTTCATCCTCCTCCTCCCCCCAACTGCCACCACTGCCGCCAATCCCAGGACCAGAGAGGCTCCCAGCCGCTGCTGTAGAGCCCGGTGTGGCTTCCCTCCCCCTGCCATCACTGCCATTGCTGCCACCGACCACAACCCAGGCCCAGTGAGGCTGCCATCTGAATGGTGTATTGTCTGTTTTTCAAATCCAGGGGGGATTTAAATCCCCCTACAGACGCGCATGCACACACACACACACATCTAAATCAGATTTTTCTGCAGACTTAAGGGATCCCCTAAATCTGAAGAAAAACCTGTTGGGGGTCAGTCTGCCCCCTTTCTGCAAATATAATTACCCATAGGCAGGTGGTCGACTTGGGAATTAGCTATATAGATATCAGTATGCCAATATGTGTACAAAATTCTCTGAATTCCCAGCTTTCATTTTAAAAACTAAGTCCCAAGGGGGCAAAGAGTGGCTACCTGGGGGCATTTCAGGTTGGCTTAATGGTGGAGGGAGAGGTAAATGCCCTTTCCCCTGCATGCCATGGTCCGGATATTAATTGGGCCACTGCATGCCTGAGAAGCACAGTGGCCCCAGATGTGACCTGGGGATGTACCCAGGAAAAACTACAACAACATGCAGCTATGCTCTTAGCCTGCGTGTCATCTCTGTGCATTTTAACGGTATGTTTTTAAACGGTGCTTTATTTTTATCTCATTGAAGGACAGTAGTGATGTTTTGTGTCCTTGCAGCTCTTCCCAGGGAGCCTGGGGAGATAAGGTGGGATATCAATATTTTAAATAAATAAATCATTTCTTACTGCCCCTTACCGCTCCTTCACTCATTGATCCTTCCACTCTTTCCCCAAATATAGCCTTTTCTGTGAACCTTTTGGCTTAACTCCTAAATCTTCACTCCCTGCTGAGATTGAGCCTATGTACATGTCATGCATTTGTGCATAGTGTCTCCCTGTTACCCCTGGCTCCACCGTCCTTCCCCTGTTTCCCCTTGGGTCAAACTGTATATTGTAACCTTCTCAGAACAGGCACCCTGGTTTTCTCTCATTCTAGACCACACAGACTGTGCTATAGAAATCAAATAAGAAATCAATAATAACACCAACAATAGCCACCTTCCCCAATTACTGTTGCGTTGTTGCTTTTTCTTTTTTTCTTTTCTTTTGGAATAAAGATTCTTGGAGTGTACGCTCAAAGTTAAAAGGTTAAAGCAGGTGCCATTTGGGACTTTGAATAGAGTTCATTGAGAGCACCTGACATTTCATTAACTGCCTGGAAAGCAGACTGGGAATATTAAATACGTTACCAGCCTGTTCTTACAACTGCCTGGTCCTTTTCCCTCTCCTGTATCCATAGGCTCAGCATCTGCCAAGGGGTGTTCCCTGCTGTCAAATAAACCTGATCTGTTAAAAACAATTACCTAGGGAGAATACTGACAAGTGTAATTACCAGCTACGTCTCCCCGGGGTTTTAATTTCTGATGTACAGGTTGATTTGCTCTTCAACAAGGAGAAATTGTTCGTTCTCAATTAGGGGGGGGGGGAACTATATTACAGAATACACCCTTGCAGAATTCTGCCTTGTATGAATTAGGAATTTTTTTTTTTAAAGCAAAATCTCATATGCATTCAGTGTCCCTCTAGTCATTGAGATCAATGGGAGTATGCCCTGTGTCCTTACTCAGATTGGTGTTAAGACATGAAACAATATCTGTTTGATTCAAAAGTGCATAAGGAAGATAGAGTCAAGAGACAGAGCATTCTTGCTGACTTCCGGTGGTGCTGTTGGAGAGAGCACTCCATTTCCCCAGGTTGTCCTGGGAGAAATCCAAGTTTGCGTTATTTTTGGGGTACATAGATACCCCAATCCGACCCTTGCAAGTGGGTTGGAAAGCAGGAACTCCCTGCAGCCCGCAAACGCGGTTTGACCTCCTAGGTACTCTGAGGGGGCTTTTTTAAGCCCCTCGGAGTCCTAGACGCCGGTCCTGCGAGGGCACTAGGGAAGGACATCGCCAAAACGCAACTTTGGCAGCAAGCTCTACCCTCCACTGCCTTAATACCAACATAAGGACTACATAAAGAAAAGAACCTCACCTCTTGACACCCAAGTGAGTACAAAAGAACTCTTCGTCTACTTACTAGAAATTTGAACAGACGGGAGGCTGATAAGAATATTTCTGGGACCCCCACCCCTCCATAATCCGAACTGAAAAAGTTTGATCTGAGTTAGTCATCGGGATTAGCGACAGGAGCCTTATCGGATCGATCAGCCTAAACCATAACAAAGAGTCGGAAGGATACCTTTTAGACTGACAAGAATTATCACCAATGAGAGGTCCGAAGGAAGGGGAGGGTGATTTCTCTTCCTGATTTTCCGGCGAATTCCTGCCACGTTTGCAGTAAGGGAGTGCCTGGAACGGAAGACTCTCTATAACACCCTCTCTATCATTGGAACTAAAACAACAGGAAGTAGCCGCGGGACTGAATATCCGTCGCACTCGAGTTACTTTCAAATCATTCCTGAAGGAATAACCATCGAGAAGAGGCGATAGAAGGTCTGCAGCACTAGTAACTTCCTGTTTACTTCCTGATTAATCCGATCTAGAGCGACCGAAAAAACTCACTGGTATTTTAAAACTTTAAAATGCAATTTTAAAGCCAATTTCGACTCTTTTCAACCCGAAAAAATTACTAGGCTGATCTTTGAACTATCATCTTTTAACCAGCACCTTAAAGGCCCTGTCGGTGGACATGTATTTTACCAGCTTTTTTTGAATGTAAATGTCTCGACCCCGCTCTGGCTCACTACATAGCCCTGCCTATACTAAACTAAGGGACTCTTTACAAACCTCGACCATGGAAAAAAAGTTACAGGATATGCTAACTAAACAAACTGAGGCAACAAATAAACAGTTTGAACAGATGTCTGCACAGATGGCACAGTTGACTTCTATGATGACAAATCTTGGTCAAGCATCCCAAGCTATTAATCAGAAGTTGGATGTGGTCACTGGAGACTTGAAAGAAGTAAAAACTCAAATGATTGTTATGAAGACAGATATGCAAGCGATGGATGTATCAATTAAGAAAGTGATGGATGAGCACAAGGACACAAAGAAAAAATTAACAAGCCAAGAAAAACAGATTGAAACAATACAAGCGGATCAGATGGCGGCAAAAAATCAAATGGCAATGATGGAGATGAGAGTGAAAGAGACCAACCTTCGTATACGCAATTTTCCAGATATGATGGGAGATAATAAAGAATCTGCAATACCAAATTTGGCCTACTTATTTCAGATAGATGAACAAGAATTAAAACAAGCCATTAATAGAATATACAGGATACCACTACCTGCTAGAATGAGAAGATCTAAGCCAAGAGATTTGATGATAGTGTTCTATGACACCAGAGTTAAAGACAAGATTATGAAGATTCATTATGAAAATCCAGTGTCAGCAGGAGACTCCTCTCTTATACTACTGAAGGATATTCCAAGGCATCTACTTTCACAGAGGAATAACTACAAAGACTTTGTGTCTATACTGAAAGCTAATGGCATCAAATATCGTTGGATTATGCCACAAGGTTTGGCTTTCACCTATAAGGAAGTGAAAACGACAATTCTATCCCAAGCAGATGTGGGGAAATTTTTGAGAAAATATAAAATGGACCTTAAAGAATTACCTGGAGAGAAGGAGGAAGAAGAAGAGGAAGAAGAAGAGGTACAGGGTGCAGAAGGTGGTACTAAACTATAGACTTTTTATTTTGCTAAAAAATACTACATTATGGCAAAAGCAATTTCTTGGAATGTAAATGGACTGAATGAGAAAACTAAAAGGGCCAGAATCTTCAAATATCTACAGAAATATAAATACTCCCTAATTTGCTTACAAGAAACCCATATAGCTTTAAAGCATAAAAAATACTTGGAGAAACAGATGCTTGGACAAGCATTTATTGCTTCTGCTAAAACTAAAACAAAGGGAGTGGTAATCTATGCCCACCCCAGTCTCTGTCCAGAACTAGTATATAAAGACAATGAAGGAAGAATTGTAATTATCAGAACTAAAATATTGGGACAAAGGACAATAGTGGTTGGAATCTATGCACCCAATGAAGGGAAAAAATCCTTCTATGAAAAATTACATGACCTGATAACCCAGTACGCACAAGACCAAATTTTATTGATGGGCGACTTCAATGGAATTATTCTCCCATCTCTGGACAAAAAATCAAAAGCAAAAGATATCAATGATGGATGCTTGCCTAAAACTTTCTTTGCCATGGCTTCAGAATTAGAATTACAAGACATTTGGAGAACAATGAATACAACAGCTAAAGAATACACCTTTTATTCAGCAAGACACGATTCACACTCCAGAATCGATATGATATGGGCCAGTAAATCAATTTTCACGCAACTACGTAAAATTCATATTTTACCTAGAACTTTTTCTGATCACAATCCTGTTACCTTTGATTGGAACAATAAACAAGCATTTAGATGGCGAATGAACGATAAACTTTTAAAAGACAACAAGATACAAAAGGAATTACAGGTTTTAATGAAAGATTTTTTTGAAATTAACCTTAATGGGGAAACTTCTTTAAATACAGTTTGGGACACATTCAAAGCTGTTCTGAGAGGTTTTATGATACAGAAACACTCGGCCTGGAAGAAGACTCAATTGCAATTTACAAACAACATACTTTGGAATTTACAAAATTTGGAGCAGAAATTGGTAATGGTAACACAGGAAGAGGAGAGAAGAGAAATTCAAATACAGATTTCTGCATCTAAACACCAATTAAATTTGGTAATAATGGAGGAAATGAATAAAAATCTGAAACTTGCTAAACAAAAGTATTTTGAATATGCAAATAAACCAGGAAAATTTTTAGCAACACAACTGAAGGACTCATTTCAAAAGAAGATTATAACAAAAATCCAAACTGCTAAAGGACCAGTTTATTCAACTTCAGAAATTCAGAAAGAATTTGTTTCATTTTACTCTAAGTTATATCAGAAAGAAAATACTCCAAAACAGAAAATAGATAAATTTCTAAACTCAATACAGATGAAAGCTTTGTCAATGACCCAGAGAGAATGTATTGAAGCTCCAGTAACAAGGGAAGAAATACAAGAAGCAATACTGAGACAAAAAACGGATAAAACACCTGGACCAGATGGAATTACTGCACTATTTTATAGAACTTTTAGTGACAATTTAGTTGGATTTTTTGGTTCACTTTACAATGCAATTTTGGACGAGGGAACATCCCCGGAGACTTGGTCACACGCATTTATATCACTGATACCCAAAGAAGGAAGAGATCCAGAAAAAACATCTAATTACAGACCTATATCGCTCTTAAATGTGGATTACAAAATTTTTGCTTCGGTTTTGGCATGTAGGATAAAGCAATTTATTAAGGATCTTATACATGAGGACCAAGCAGGTTTTATACCAGGAAGGCAAATAAAAGACAATGTAAGAATTTTACTAGATTCACTGGAATATTATGACCATAATATTCAACAAACTGCGGCTTTTGTATTTTTGGATGCAGAAAAAGCCTTTGATATGGTCTCTTGGAACTTTTTGAAACGGATTTTGGATAAATTGAATTTTGGAGATCGTTTTCAGAAAGGTATATCGGCTATTTATACCTCCCAACAAGCTAAAATTTTGGTTAATGAATCAATGTCAGATAACTGCCAAATCACGAAAGGGACTAGACAGGGATGTCCCTTGTCTCCACTTTTATTTTTGTTGGTGTTGGAACCGCTATGTGTGAAACTAAGAAGTATGGAGGACATCCGCGGGCTAAGAATTAAAAAACATGAATTTAAGTTGAGAGCATTCGCGGATGACCTACTGCTAATTTTGGAAAACCCAACACAGTCAATGAATATACTTCAGGAGACTTTGGATGATTTTGGAAAAGTATCAGGCTTTAAAGTGAATCAAGAAAAAACAAAGATAATATTTAAAAATTTATCGGAAATACAACAACAGGAATTTATATCATATACTGGCTGGGAGAAAGCTAACAAAGTTAAATACCTGGGAATTTGGATCACTGCAAAGAATAAAGATCTGTTAACCAACAATTACCTCAAGTTATGGGGTAAGATTAAAACTGATATGATTATATGGTCAAACAAAAAATTGTCATTAATGGGACGTATCTCAACGATCCAAATGAATGTCTTACCGAGGATGCTCTTCTTATTCCAAAATTTACCAATAATATCACAAACAAAATATTTTGAAACTTGGAGGAAAGACATTTCAAACTTCATCTGGCAAGGAAAAAAACCAAGGACTGCTTATAAATACTTGGTGGATCTAAAAACTAGAGGAGGTTTAGCACTGCCTAACTTTCAACTCTATGCTGAAGCGGTAGCTTTAGTATGGCTAAAAGACTGGATGAATTTGTCAAATGTACGTTTGCTAGACTTGGAAGGTTATAATAACTTAAGTGGATGGCATGGTTATTTGTGGTATGATAAAATTAAATTACAAGCAACATTCCGTAATCATATAATCAGGTCCTCTCTACTTCGTATTTGGATGAGATATAAACACATTTTGGAACCAGAAACACCGATGTGGATATCGCCCCAAGAAATGCTAACTTTGCGCCCACTTAGACCAGACAAATTTATTACTTATCAAGATCTAACTAATTGGGAAGGAAAGAAATGCTCACTAAAAGACTTTCAACTGCTTAAGGATGATTTACAATGGCTTCAATATTACCAAATCAAATCAGTTTTTGTACAAGATGCAAAAAAAGGTTTCTCTAAAGAAAAATCTCCTTTTCAAAGGATTCTACTAGACAATAATACAAAGCTGATTTCTAAAATGTATAATCTCCTTTTAACAATATACTGTGAGCAGGACACGATTAAACCAACTATGATCGACTGGGCTCAAAATGTGGGACATGATATTGTTTTAAATAAATGGGAAAGATTATGGTCTAAAGATTTAAAAGGAATAAAAGCACAGTCAGTGCGAGAAAACATCTATAAAATGATGTATAGATGGTATCTAACACCCAAGAAAATTGCAAAGATTTATAAAACGATGTCCCCTACTTGTTGGAAATGTAACAAAGAAATTGGTTCCTTTTATCACATGTGGTGGACCTGTGACAAAGCCAAAGACTTCTGGGACATGATTTATAACGAACTGAGATTAATACTACAAAAGAATATATCCAAAACACCAGAAATGATGATTCCAGACGACTTAGCAACACAAAGAACCTTTTTGATATATGCCACAACAGCTGCGAGACTGCTTTATGCAGCGAAATGGAAAGGGCTAGAAACTCCAGAGAAAAAAGACTGGATTGTTAAAATGTTTGAAGTGGCAGAAATGGCAAAACTCACAGCTATTCTAAATGAAGAAAATGACGTTCGGTTTTTGGGGGAATGGGGGGCGTGGATGCATTATTGTGAATATGAGTTAAAATTGGGAAGAATGGAAGAATATTTTCTAATCTGATCCAGAGGATTATTTTTGATTTTTTTTTATATTGAATAAGCATATATTTACTAACAGATTATGGTTTTTTATATATGGTATTGATATTTTATCAAGATTAGATTACCTATGACGGGAGGAACTTTTTATTAAGAGGCAGATAGAGGTGATAGGGAAGTCAAAAAATTTTCCATTTCTTTTTTTCTTTTTTCTTTTCTCTTTTTTATTATATGATATGGAATTATAACAACTTTAGGTTAGAATTGAAATTCGATATTGTTATAGATGTTGTTTAATGCAATGGAAAATTTCTATCATAAAACCCAATAAAATTTAAAAAAAAAAAAAGAGACAGAGCATTCTTGGCAGTCAAAAACTGGATTGCTTAGTGGACAAGGCTCTCTTTGTGTTCATTTAATATCACAGGCAGTGACATCGGAAAGTGACATTCTATTGATAGAAAACCTTTTGCTAGGGACTGATAAACTAAGATTGAATTATAGATGTGGTAGATGCTTCAGCCAATTTTCAAAAAATGGTCATTCAAAATATGTCTTCAGGGGTAAAACCCATCTCTGCCTGTGACATCTCCACATCAAAAATGTAACAACACAAATTATTTCAAGGCAAAAATACAAACCATTCCATGTTCATTGTGCTTCTGTCTATTTATTTCTACTTTTAGTGAACAATAGATGCCTCATGATTGGAACACACACACCCCTCTCCTGCCTGTATTGGTCAAAACAGTTTCCTTTGCTACCACAAATCTGTCAAGACCCACTCCTTTAACAAAGTCTTACCAAGCACATTGTTGGTGTCACACAATCCAAATGATTAAATTTTTTTTATAATAATCATAATTAATACAAAAAGATACAAAAAACCCACATGCACAAAACATCGATACAAAAAGAACATTAATACAAAACACTGATACAACAAACAGAAAAACAGCCAGATAAGGAAAAAAAACACAGATTGCTACTACCCATAAAGTTGATCTCACATGCTTAAATCAAGATATTTGACAGCTACCATCTTTACCATCATTAATAAACCCAAATGACTATCCCTTAGTTTCTAAATAAACTATAACTGTAATACAAATCATAGAATCGTAGAGTTGGAAGGGGCCATACAGGCCATCTTAATGCAGACTTAACGCAGGAACAGCCTAGAGCATCCCTGACAAGTGTTTGTCCAGCCTCTGCTTAAAGACTGCCAGTGGTATTAGTTTATGGTTATTAGTTTATGTCTATTATATAATCCTGAACTACCTCTTAGTTAAATTAGGTAAAGGTCTTCTGTGCAAGCACTGGGTCATTCCTGGCCCATGGGGTGACGTCACATCCCGAAGTTTACTAGCCAGACTTTATTTACGGGGTGGTTTGCCAGCACCTTCCCCAGTCATCTTCCCTTTACCCCCAGCAAGCTGGGTACTCATTTTACCGATCTCGGAAGGATGGAAGGCTGAGTCAACCTTGAGCCGGCTACCTGAAACCAACTTCCATTGGGATCGAACTCAGGTCATGAGCAGAGCTTTTGACTGCAGTACTGCATCTTACCACTCTGCGCCATGGGGCTCCTTTTGTCCTTTCTAGCAGTATCAAAATAAAAAGTACAATTGCTGCAGTACATCTTATTTATAATATCTGAACATTATACACAACAGATAATCTTACTTGATCTCAATGATTATCACAGTAACATAAAGTTTAAGTACTTTATGAAGTAACCATTGACACCCATGAGCTTCTTCTGGAGAAAGGAGAGTGTACTGAGGCAGAATCACTACCACCTTAAATTGCTAAAGCCTGTGTACTCTTTCCTCATTGTGACATATGCATGGAGGGAAGCTTTTTTAGGAGTTCATAAAGTATCCAGGCAGAATGCAGAATAGCTTCCTGCTATTCCTAAGGGATTCTTCTCTGCAAACTTCAAAAACAACTGCCACATCAGAATAAGCAAGCAAAAGAGACTCCTCTTCAGCCAGACAAGCAAAAGCCACTACTACTCTTAATTGTGGTTTACATTAGGTTGCCAGGTCCCTTTTCACCACTGGCAGAAGATTTTTGGGGCAGAGCCTGAGGAGGGTGGGGTTTGGGGAGGGGAGGGAGTTCACTGCCATAGAGTCCAATTGCCAAAGTGGCCATTTTTTTCAGGTGATCTGATCTCTATCGGTTGGAGATCAGTTGTAATAGCAGGAGATCTCCAGCTAATACCTGGAGGTTGGCCACCCTAGGTTTACAAGATGAGTAATGAGCCATCTGAAGGACATCTCCCTTAACAATTGCAAGCCATCTTTGATTTCCTTGGGTGTCTCCAGATTAGACACATATATTCAAAACATCCTCAAACTAATATATATATTTCAAATTAGTTCCTGCATTTTCCCATCTCATTTGAAGAAATTAATGTTAGAAGTGTGATAATTATTTGCCTCTTGGAAATTTGAGCCAGTTGTAAATAATGAGGGCCCTGCACTTATTTTCCCCCAGACATTCAGATCATATGCATTTTATTTAAACACTACATACAAAATTCCAAAACACTTAACACTCACTCAATGTCAAGTTAAGAAACAGATTATAGCCATTGCAATGTTTAGAATTTTATGAAAGCAGAACCTCTTCTCATTGGACAGTGGTATTAGTGGTTCATTCAAGAATGGTTTCAAATCTATCTTTAGAGTTACACAAATGTATCTATTTGCACTATTTATTTCCAGACTTTCCATAAAATTCAAGGAGGCTAACAAACAAGCTTTAAAATTGTTCATTTAAAACTGAGATAAAACTATTTTGGGAATGGAAGTTATCCCAATGGTGAGTGGGATTATATTTGTTCTTCACAATATGGGGGCTTTTGAAATCACTCAACTTCTAGATTTCCCCATCTATACACACACACACACACACACACACACACACACACACACACATATATATATATATATATATATATATAATGAAAAGAAAATCAAGGTTTGCTACACAGAGTCAGGCAATGGCAAACCACCTCTGTTAGTCTCTTGCTTCAAAAAACCTATGGGATTGCCATAAGTAAGCTGGAACTTGACAGCACTTTCCATGACACACGCACATACCTGCACACACGATTAAATAAAACATAAACACATAAATTCACAAAAACATGCAAAAAAGGGATGAAGGCTAAGAAGAGTTAGTAAGGGGATGGCAAACCAAACAAAAAAGTCTGGTGAAAGACAACATTAGGTGGAAGACAACATTAGAGGAAGACAGATTAATTTTCCTGGGGTGGGAGTTCCAAAGCCTCAGGTTGCCCACTCATCTAGTCTCAGATGCCAGGGGCACAAGAAGCAGGGTCTCTAAAGATGACTGCAGTGATTGAGTATAGAGGTGGGCATTGGATAAAGCCGAACCAACAAAAAAAAACCCCAAAATACCTTTTCGGCATTTTTGGGTTTTTTAATATCAAAAAAATGGCAGCAATAAAAGGGAGCCGAAAAAGCAGATCCCGAATAATGTCAAATTTATTCGGAATTACTTGGGGTCACTTTAGCCCCACTGCCATTTTAACCCTCTTCCCTCCCTCTCCCTTACCCCTCCCTCGCAATTGCTGGCTGGGTCCGCCGCCGCTTCTGATCTCCGTGTGGAGTTCAGCCGCGGCAGGGATACAAAACTGAAGGCTGGACACACTCAGAGAGAGCCCAGCCTTCCGTTTTGCATTGCTGCCACAGCCAAACTCCACATGGTGTTCGGCAGCAGTGGCAGGGATGCAGAACTGAACACTGGGCTCACTTGGAGTGAGCACAACATTCAGTTTTGTGTCGTCGCCCCAGCCAAACTCCACATGTGGTTCAGTGACGGTGGCAGGGATGCAGAACTGAAGGCTCTGTGCAGAGTATATTTCAGGTTCCGGTTTATTAACCTGAATTTTTTCAGTTTTCCAGGAAAAGCTGAAACAAGTATTCAGCTTTTTCTGGATTTTTTTGCAGATTTCCTGGTCTATTATACCTGAACCCAAAAAATACTGGGGAAAATTGGTGCACACACTTGCTGAGTAGGCTCATATGGGAGCAAGCAGTTCTTCAGGTATGCTGGCCTCAAGTCATACAGGCCTTTCAAGGTCAATTGCAGCACCTTGGATTGGAAGCAAATTGGGAACCAGTGTAGATGGACCAAGACTGGAGTGAAGTGGTCCCTGCAACCCACTCCAGTCAGCATTCTGCCTCCAGCTGTAG
This sequence comes from Euleptes europaea, assembly GCF_029931775.1. Classification (NCBI taxonomy): domain Eukaryota; kingdom Metazoa; phylum Chordata; class Lepidosauria; order Squamata; family Sphaerodactylidae; genus Euleptes; species Euleptes europaea. The sequence continues at coordinate 45,082,671 of NC_079312.1, read as the reverse complement.
ATTCTGGACAGTCTTCAAGTGCAGTCCATGTAGAGGGCATTGCAGTAATTTAATCTAGAAATTCACCAGGGTATGCCCTACAATGTTTATCCGAAAGGAGGCCTGGGTCCAGCTTCACCTCCCAAGGGGTTGAACTTCCTTTAGGACAGAACAGATGTTTCAGTTCCTGGGTCACACCTTTCTCCCACCTATAGCACTTTTTTTTTCAGGATTAAATTTCAGCTTGTTAGCCTGCATTACGCATGCCATGACACCAGGAATATCACCTAATGGTAGAAATAGAAATGGTGCTAACTTAGAATAGTGTAATGGTACAATTGGGTAATAAAAAAATAATTAAAATGGGGAGTGCAGCAAGCACTTTGGAGGCTGACATCAAACACTGCTCTCCAACACACACACACAATTTTCCTGAGAAAATAGTGAAATAATAATGCAAGGAATTTCCTCACACTACTGAGATTGTGTTTCTGTTCTGTTACATTTTAAAAATGCAAGAGAGCTCAAAGAAAAACCTCCCAACCCAGGACAATAATGAAAGCATGAGAAAAGATAATTATGTCATTTGTAACCATCGTTATATCTGTATATGCAAATGACGGTAATTGCATTATATGTGACTAGTACATAAACACCCTGTGATGTTACTGGAGTGGGACCCCTTAAAACATTGCCTTATCAGGTCTCTATCCCAAAGCCATCTTCCTGCTTCCTCACTGCCCCAGGAATACCTGCACAAATTTATTCAGGAATATGATTGGCCTGGGGCTGAAGCATGATGCCAGGTAAGTCCAACAGAGAGGCAAAATGCTTTAAAAGATTATGAGTATTAACTGAAGTCATGGTAATGTTTAAACAGAAGTAAGGGATTGATGGTGCAGCCCTAAGCCGAGTTATGCCCTTCTAAGCCTGCTGAAGTAAAGAGACTTACATGCCAAGAAACTCTGCCTGGCTATTGTTCCACAGGTTACACAATGTCAATTTCATCCCAGTAAAATCCGCTGTAATTCAGCACTGTGCCTCATACAGTTCGTGATCAGTATAAGGAATGTAATGATAAAAAAATTAATCCTACACGAGTGCTTATCCCTGTTTCTTATTTCTCTCAGGCTAAATCTTTTCTAACTGCTCATCTCTTAACTGTCACTTCTAATGGATATTTCTAACTGCTTCTCTCTCTGTGTGTGTGTGTGTGTGTTAAGTGCCGTCAAGTCGTTTCTGACTCATGGCGACCCTATGAATCAATGTCCTCCAAAGTGTCCTATCCTTAACAGCCTTGCTCAGATCTTGCAAACTGAAGGCCGTGGCTTCCTTTATAGAGTCAATCCATCTGTTGTTGGGTCTTCCTCTTTTCCTGCTGCCTTCAACTTTTCCTAGCATGATTGTCTTTTCCAGTGACTCTTGTCTTCTCATAATATGTCCAAAGTATGACAGCCTCAGTTTAGTCATTTTAGCTTCTAGGGTCAGTTCAGGCTTGATTTGATCTAAAATCCACTGATTTGTTTTTTTGGAGGTGCAGGGTATCCGTAACACTCTCCTCCAACACCACATTTCAAAGGAATCTACTTTCTTCCTATCAGCTTTCTTCATTGTCCAGCTCTCACACCCATACATAGTAATAGGGAAGACAATGGCATGAATTAACCTGATCTTGGTTGCCAGTGACACATTTTTACACTTCAGAATCTTTTCTAGCTCCTTCATGGCTGCCCTTCCCAGTCTCAATCTCCTTCTTGGCTGCAGATTCCCTTTTGGTTGATGATGGAACAAAGGATTAGAAAGTCTTCAACAATTTCAATGTCTTCATTGTCAACCTTAAAGTTGTGTAAACTGCTTCTAACCCTGCTTTATTTCTAACTCTGCTCTCATTGGCTCCTACCGAGTTAAAGGACTGTGGTACTACTCCTAGCACATGCTGACCCACACTTCTTCAGACAGGCTTGCAAGGGCTGGAGAACTCAGCAGCGCTTGGTGGTGGTGGTGGGGACAATAAACCGTCTGCAAGGAGCACAACTGGTGTGCAGGTTGTACAAAGCAAAGGGGTCTTACACGTATGTAGCTGCTATAAGGTGATCAGCTCCAGATTAGGAAATTCCTGGAGATTTGTAGGTGGAGTCTAGGCAGGGTGGGGTCAGGGAGGGGCCTCATTCCAAATATAATGCCAAATTGGATGTACCGCTTGCACAGGATGTTTTGAAGTAGAATCCAAAAGATTCCTCCTGAAGAAGCTTTACACGAAACACGTTGGGGTTATATAACATTAAAGAATACTTTCCCTTGTATCAATTGTTTCTTTGCCTTCATTTTGCTTTGGTGTGCCCCCCCCCTTTTTCTTCATTGCCTGCCTCTGTGTCACACCCCTGGTATTCTTGGAGGTCTCCCATCCAAAACTTGCCAGAGTCTGGGCTGAGAGTGTGTGACTGGCCCAAGATCACCCAGCAAGCTTCCGTGGCACAAATGGGGATTTGAACCTGGGTTTCCCAGGTCCTAGTCCAACACCACACTGGCTCTCTCATATATTTGTACCAACACAATGAAAGTATATAATGTAATATTATGAAACTTTGTTTACTGCTTCTATAATTCCTAATGATCTATATGATGCTCAGTATTCACCCTGCTTTCCAATGTAGTGCTATCCTCTTTTTTCTACATGGATGTTCACCTCTGGTTGTCACTTTAGCCTCTTTTCTTTTCAGATTAACGTTTAAATCAAGATTTCTGTTTTGCCATATTTTAATTGTCGAAAGCAGAAGAATTGGAATCGGTACATGCTGACAGTCCTTTCAAAACACAGAAGTAGAGCTCTTGTAGAAGCAAGGAATAACGAGTACAGGGGGGAAAAAACTGACAAAGTGAGAAACAAAAGGAATAACTAAGTCATACCGAAGAAGTTGAACAATTAGCATGTAGCGGAGAGAACTGAGGATGTCGGCCCTTTTGTATTCGGATGTGGATCACAATCTAACAACAGATGTGCATGTGTGAGAGAGAAATTTTCCCATTCAAACTGTCATCAATAATTTTTAAACTCTTCAAACTTTAGAGAATGTTAACCAGTCATCTATCTTTTGTTATTGTCATGAATGACTGTAGTCAGGCTGTTTAAAGCAACTGATGCATTCCATTGTTTATTGTGAATGCCTACCAGGAGCACCTCAACTGAACCACTGATTCCCTTCTTCTTTTGTTCCACTAAGCAAAGAATTATACAAAAAGAAAGAAAAAGAAAGAAGGAAACAGTTTAAGAGAGTACAAGACGTACATCTGTTCAAACAACAAAACAACCTTCTAAAAGGTTTAGAAAGAAAGTGGGGGAAAGAGGGGGTAGAACATGGGTAGTAAAAATGGAACGAGAACTAGAAGTTCAGTCTTCTGGTTTCTCTACATGGACAGTGCAGAAAGCCAACTCCATTTTTTTTCTAATAGCAGGTTGAATAGTATAATTTCACAGGGGAGGGGCATGTTGGCGTTGATGGATCTTGGGCCTTTTTAATTGGAGAGCGTTTAGTACCCACTTCTCAGACCGTTTGTTGTACTGATACCATCAGCTCTGCTCTGCCTTGAAGTTATTGCCATCTCCCATCCAGGATTCATGCTGCTCAGGTTAAGATATGCAGTGCTTCAGACAAGGCTCTGGACCAGGGCCCCCCAACCTTTTTGAGCCTGCCGGCACGTTTTGAAATTTTGACACCTCACGGAGGGCACAGCAACAAAATGGCTGCCACAAAAATGGCTGCCTCAGGAGATGGAGCCAGCCACAAAATGACTGCCATAGTTTAACTTCAGTAACAAAGTGTAGATCCTGGTGCTGTGGTGACAACTGCTGTCAAAGCAACATTTTTAAAAATCTGCACAGCCAATCAAATCTCCAACAGTCAACCAGAAGCCTTGCAGGGCAAAAGCCCTACCTGGCCCCACCCACTTCCTTAAAACACTTGGTGGGCACCAGAATAGGTGTCAGAAGGTGCCATGGCACCCCTGGCACCAGGTTGGGGGCCCTGCTCTGGATATTCATCCCTGGTTCCTTGGCTTCCCTTTGGCAAAGTATTAACCCATGCCATGGGTAACTCATCCAGTCTCTCATAAACAAAAAAGATTAACGACGCTACTAACAATTACATGAGTCAGAAAACAAATCTGCACAGTTTGCAATGCTCGAGCGCATTGTGAATAGAACATCATTTCCCTGAGAAACTTTTCTATTTAAAAAAAGCTTCAACAAATACACAGGAAGCACTTTGTTAAAATCATTTTAGTTATTATTATTCGATGTTTAACTTTCAAGTTCCAGAGGCCCCTCTCCCCTACAAGTGTTTTTCAATAATGCCCATAATCATTGACCCAATTTGGAATTGAGCTGAGGACCATTGGCACATTAGAAAACTAAAGTAATATAGCTGGGGCATGTTTTCACATGATTTGTGGTGGGTGGGAAAGCAAATGCATTTTCTAGCACCCCCAGTTCTGATTAGGGGTGAGTGAACTCTCCTTGGCTCAGTTTACAATTGGCTTATAATTTATAATTTTTTTCAGAGAAATTTCAGGAGGAAAAAAAAGCCTGTATTATCCTTAGTGTTCCATTTCTGTGCATGAGGATGATGAATATGTACATTTGCCTTATCCCATGCCCTAAAATGATGACACCAGACAAAAAGAACAAGTTAGACTACATACATACATGCTGTCAAGTCACAACCAATTTATTACAATCCCAGTAAGGGGCTTTTAAGGTAGGTGAGAAGCAAGGTGGTTTGCCATTGCCTTCCTCTGCAGATCCATCCTTGGTGGCCTTCCATCCAAGTACCAACTTGACTTAGCTTCTGAGATATGATGAAGTTGATCTATACCATATGGCCTTTCTACCACAACTTAGACTAGGGTTTGCCAGCTCCAAGTTGGGAAATACCTGGACATTTTGGGGTGAAGCCTGAGGAGGGCAGGGTTTGGAGAGGGGAGGGACTTCAATGCCAAAGAGTCCAACTGCCAAAGTGGCCTTTTTATCCAGGGGAACCAATCTCTGTCACCTGGAGATCAGTTGTAATAGCAGGAGATCTCCAGCTACCATCTGGAGGTTGGCAATCTTAACTTAGACCAGAGTGTATTAATTAAAATCTGAACTGTACGCATAATTATACTCACTTCTCCCCCCATAGTGCGGCTTCCATAAGAGGCCATCATATTGAATTTGACAGCATTTACGTAATCCGCCCTGGCTCCGAGCTCAGCATATCCACAGGCCACGCCTTTGCTCTTCCTTGCCTGTAGCAACTTGTGCAGAGAGATGTTGCTCATCAACCCTATTCCCACACATGGTACAGCAGACGGTTTCCAGCATCGGTGTGCCAAAGGATTACCCACTCCCCCAGTCCCCTAAGACTGTTTAGCAAGTAGTGGGTTTTTGAGGTGCCTCCTACTATCCTTGAATGTCTCAGGACACTCACCAATCTAATTAAATAACAAGTACCTAACCCAAACAAATCCCGCCAACCTAGGGTTGCCAACCTCCAGGTACTAGCCAGCGATCTCCTGCTATTACAACTAATCTCCAACCTATAGTGATCAGTTCACCTGGAGAAAATGGCCGCTTTGGTAATTGGACTCTATGGCATTAAAATCTCTCCCCTCCCCAAACCCCGCCCTCCTCAGGCTGTGCCCCCAAAACCTTCTGCCAGTGGCAAAGAGGAACCTGGCAACCTTTTGCCATCCCCAGTTAGGGCCTTACCAACAGCTTAGAAGCATGCTTACTTCTATAAAAACCCTTCTCCACAGTAACAGATCTGAAGCAGGCAAGAAAGGCCTGTTACCCAAAAAATCCTGCTCAGCCATGAAGCAACCATGAATCCTACATTGTTGCCAGAGGGAAGGAAGTGTGAACAATGCCCTAGAACTGAAAAGTTCCAAGAATTCTAGATAGAGGAACAAGGAGAAAATAGAAGTTCCTAGGAAGAAGACTCATGCCAGCCTTGTTCCCGTAAATGGTATATAGTCTGGAGGACATGAGGCCTGGGCCCAACAAAGTTTGTGATTACCATATAAGGAATAAAAGCCCCAAAGGGGAAGGTGAGGAATAGATAGGGCTGCCAGGTCCCTCTTCACCATCGGAGGGAGGCTTTCGGGACAGAACCTGAGGAGGGCGGGGTTTGGGGAGGGGGGATTTCGATGCCATAGAGTCCAGTTGCCAAAGTGGCCATTTTCTCCTGGGGAACGGATCTCTAGCAGCTGGAGATCAGTTGTAATAGCAGGAGATCTCCAGCTAATACCTGGAGGTTGGCAAGCCTAGGAATAGAGAAAAGAAACAGTGTACATGCTTGGGTTCTGACCATGGACCGACAGAAAGCTCCCCATCTGAGGTAGAGACTTCTGTTGATTGATCTATATCATCTTTTGGTACTAGCGGCTGGTCTGTAGTAAATGAGTTTGTGTGTTGTTTTCTTTTATAATCGATAAAAGCTGCAACTGTGTTTTCTTCCTTGGTATGCCTGAAGCTTGAAAGTGAATTGATTTTGAGGTTGGCAGGTGAGGCAGGGAGGTCTCGATCACTTCTTCCCATCTCCAAGACTCCCTTAGAATTAATTGCTCTTCAGTCTTTCCTCATAGAAAAGGTGCCCCTAGTCATCTTGGTTGCCCTCTTCTGTACTCTTTGCTGCTCCGCAATGTACTTTTAAAGATATCGTGATCAGAACTGCTCACGGTATTCCAATTCAGACTGCACCATAGATCTATACAGGGGCATTATAATAATGGCTGCCTGCTTTTCACATGGATCAAGGGCGTGTATCCAGGACAGTGGGAAGGGCAGAGTGGGGAGAGATTGACTCAGCAGTTCAACCAACAAGGGCATCTTCCAACCAGAGAAACTGGCACACATTTCTGCCAAGTTCCTGTCAATCATTGTCAGCCTGGGCTTACTCCTCACCAAGAGAATTCAGTAGAAACAGTGCAGTGTGGGCAGTCCTGTCCAGACAAGGACATAACGCCAACTGGTGCCACCCTGTCGACGCCTCCAGTGTGGTGTAGTGGTTAAGAGCGGTTAAGAGTGGTGGAATCTTATCTGGAGAACTGGGTTTGATTCCTTACTCCTCCACATGAGCAGCCAACTCTAATCTGGTGAACTGGGTTGGTTTCCCCACTCCGACACATGAAGCCAGCTCGGTGACCTTGGGCTAGTAATAGTTCTCTTCGAGCTCTCTCAGCCTCACCTACCTCACAAGGTGTCTGTTGTGGGGAGAGGAAGGGAAGGAGGTTTTAAACTGGTTTTATTCTCTTTAAAAGATAATGAAAATTGGCATTAAAAAACAACTCTTCTTCATCTTCAAAAATAAAATAAACAAAAAGAAGCCTCTGCTCATATAATCACTGCAACACTAAAGAGAGATGTTCATTTCCATGCAAATTACAATCTTACGCTAGCAGTTTGGGGGTTTGAGTGGTAAAGAGGACCATTATGATGCAGTGCTTCCAGGTATAAAGCGGAAGTAACATTACTGTGTCGGCGTGGCTGCATGCCATGCAAGCCCTGCTCCTGATCCAGTTATATCAAAACCAAACTCGTGCTGAGCCAGTGAGTTATGCAAAGAAAACATCACTATGGCCAAAAAGCAAACTTATAAAAATGCAATCTATTCCTACTAACATACACTATTATATAATATTTTATAAATTGTTCTTTTCCACATTAGTTTTTGTTGTAAATTAGAGTTGAAGAATCGTGACTGTGGTTACAGAAGAGTCAGATCACAGCACACAACAAAACAGAGACAAATACTTTTGTCTTAATCAAACAAATTCTTTTACTTATCTAAACAGGGTGGGTACATGGAGTAAAACAATAATAATTCTTACTAATTTGCCAACCTGTAGAATACTGACATTTGTCATTACATCATCTTCTTGAGACTAACTTAACTGTTGACACAAACAAATTAACTCTTTAACTGACTTGACAGAAATGGAACTCACATTATATTCCCAACAGTTTTCACCATTCCCATGAAAATGCTCCCAATTGTCCAGCCCTTAATATCTAGTCCACAAAAATCACAAAAGTCTAATCCACTGCGAGAAAAGGATGCTGGTATTTCTTTTCTTTTTTTTACTCTTTCTTTCATCACAGTATCTTTAAAAGAGAATTGGACCCGCTCCTGGAGAAGCTGGACTTGATCAGGAAGCTCTTCAATTTCTTATTCAGCAGTTCTTTTCACATTACACACACTGTCATTCTTAACATCACATCGGAGACGCTCTTTGGCTGACCTTCCGAATCTGGCTGCTCCTGATCCAGCCAATCCAAATGACTTGGCAACCCTAAACTACTACCATAGTTCCCCTTTTTAATGATGAAAAAAAAAAATGTTAAGAAACAATATGACCAGGAATCGAAATAAGAACCCAAGAAAGCACATGAGGCTCCTCGACAAAAGTGGGATCATTATTGTTTTAATGGCTGCTGCTTGGAGTCTTGAACAGGTAGTAGCATTGACAATGATTTAACAACACATGCCTGGGTTTTTCTCTAGTGCACTGGCTGAACTGGAACCCTCCAGCATTTTGTTACACGTCATCATGACTGTTTGTTGTAACTAATCACCCATCGAAGTACATCCATGGCTTTAACCCTGATTATGAACTCATCCAGAAGTGTTTTTCCAAAGTGGAATCCAAATCATTTTTCAAATGAAGAGTAAATGTAAGGAAACCTCCTGCAAATCAGCCAGTGACAAGAGCACATAAGTGACAATTCCTGCCTCCCCTCTCAATGGTATTAACAGTTCTTCTACAGCCCTTGAATTTATTAATACTAATGATTGCCTCTACTCTTGCCATTGATTCCGTAGTACACAAAGCCGGTAATCTTCTGTCAGAATGAAGCACTCATGCAAACACCTGTGTACTGTGCTCAATCCTTTAGGCTTGCAGAAGCACCACAAACATAGGTCATTTATGCACGGGTACTTGGACTCACGTTTGCCCCCTGTCTGACTCGGCTGTTCCTTGGAGTTCTGCATGAGTTTTCCGTCCATTAGAAATGACTTTGCTGCCAGCCCTTGCAGTGTCCGGGTCTTCCCATTCCCCTATTAACCCGACTCTTCCCACTCCCCTGAACTCAGCCCGGCTGCAATCTCCGTACAGAAGGCAAAACATGGGCTACAGAAGCTTGCTTTCTCTCATAGCCAATCACAAAGCAGCGGGTAAAGAGGTGGGGATTCAAATTCTTCCTGCTTCCTGCTTGGCTAATTCTTCCCCCTCCCAGTGCTCCACAAAGAGACCATCTCAGTGTTTCCTTACTGCAAATACTATATTCACCAAGCTGAATATTATATTCCTCTACATGCCTTCAATGCTAGCCTATGTCCATAGAGAACTTTTTTACAAACTGAAAGACCAGATGCCCCCCCCCCCCCAAATTTGGGAGGATAATAAGGTTGTTAGATTTTTAAAAATTAATTTTATTACCCATAAATGATTGGTTTTCATGGGGGAAATTGGTTTCTTCTCAGAGCCATTCCAAAGCACCTGTGGGGTGCCAAAGGGATGAGCAGTGCTTGAGTTGAGCTTAGAAATTATATAATTGAACTTGAATGGGGGAGCAAAGGGAATGATGAATTATGGGATTTCTATAGATGATTAAAGATGCATACCAAAGAGTCCTGAAGCCTGAACAATTTCATACTGTGTAACACCATTCAATGGACTCCTTTTGTGCAAGCAAATTAACATTCTGTAAGGCACAATGACAACTAAAGCAGGCTGTCTGACATTGGACGAGTATTACATGTTACCATTATGGCCTTCCTGGATTCAGAACATGTTTTGCTAAGTTCTGTCAGCACAACAAAAAGGCTACGAAGGCCATATGTTTTTCTTTAAAAAATTATTTTATTTTATCTGGCTAAATGACTTCAAAATTAGTAACTCGGCTCTGACAAGTATGTACAAGGTAGCGTTACCACCAACATTTTGTCCAGTTTCTTAATTGTTTTTTAAGGATGTATTAATATGTCCTTTTTGGATTCTTTTTGTCTTCAAACTTTTTATTTAAATCCTGCCACCTCAAAAACCCTCAATGGTTCTGTGAGCAGCTACCAACACATTAACATAATTATTATCACGATAACAAAGCATTGACTTTTCAAAAACATTCAAACAGCAGTTAAATTTAACCAGAGCAGAAAACATAAAGACAACCATTCAGCAAAGGTTATGTCAAAGAGCAGGCTTTAAATCACAGTGTCATGGAATGGGGAGGGGGCAGATAACAAATAAGTCCATAGCCATGACCCAAAAACTAATTTGAGCATCCAGAAAGAAGACAATCCAAATCTGGGGTGCTATTTATTTGCTAAATGGTATTCATATGACATGAACATTTAATTGGCTCAAAATTAACACTAAAAATTCTGTAAATGTAACAGGAGCAAAATCAGCATGAAGAAGAGAAAATGGCTAAAAATGAGTGGTGAGTTCAATTTGCAAAAGGGATAAACTAACCTGAAATGGAGTTTTTCAAGTTGAAAGGGCTCTGTGTGAAATGTGATGCCTTGTTGCCATGACATTTACCTTTTCCCTCCATCTTAGCTCTGTGACCAATTCAGCTCTGTCATTCACATATAAATAGGGCTCATGAAATGCAGTTTGGGTCCATTTACAGGACAAAGGGTGAGAACAGACAGGGGAGAGGCTGGAACAGTCTACTAATTCCATCAGAATTTTTATTGGAGCAATATGAACTAGGGTCGCCAGCTCCAGGAAATACCTGGAGATTTTGGGGGATGGAACCCAAGGAAAGTGGGGTTTTGGGAGAAGAGGGACTTCAATGTATAATGAATACATGAACACATGAAGCTGCCTTATACTGAATCAGACCCTCGCTCCATCAAAGTCAGTATTGCCTAATGTGAACCCACCTAAGAATCAAGTCCTTTAAGACTGAAAATCAGTACTTCTTGCCCATTAAGCTAGGTGGATCTCTTATTACATTAATGTTCTTTTAAACAATAGACTCCAATTGCATCAGCAGCCCTTTTAGATAATAAGGTTTTTTCTAACATGACTCAAGACAAGGCAGTTTGGGCTAAACTGCCCCCTGAAATTTCTCGTGTATCCCAGGAGCAGCACTTTAAGGATATCCATCTGCAGAAACCCTTTTGGATAGTTTTTAAAGCTCTGTTCCTAAACAGATCAACTGGACAAAATTTGGTAAAGGAAGCAAGGTTAAACTGGCCTTGGCAACATGGCCCCATAACTGGTATTGGTGTTAGTTTGAACATAGTGAGCTCAGTATATGAATTTGCCTGACTTACAATGCTAAGTGATTATCAAGGTGAGATCTCCTGTCCCTAAAAAAAGGATCTTCTGTTTATTGTATCAATCAAAAATGGTACAAGATTATGCACTCACCTGCACACTGAATTCCTCAACAAGCTTAATGAAGACAGCTGCTTATTGGCAGGTATCACATGCATTAATTGCTGTAGCTGGCTTGAGCTTTCTAAAATAGGTATGTAATTTATAGTGCACAGAGGTGATTAGGCGAAAGGGAAAAGTCCCAAGTCCAGCTAAAAGTCAGGTAGCAGGAAGTCAGAGAGAGGTCTGTAGGGCATAATTATGGTTGCCAGTTCTGGGTTGGGAAAGACCTGGAGATTTGGGGGTGGAGCCTGAGAAGGGTGGGGTTTGGAAAGGGGAGGGACTTCAATGACATAGAGTCCAATTGCTAAAGCAGCCATTTTCTCCAGGTGAACTGATCTCTGTCGCCTGGGGATCAGTTATAATAGCGGGAGATCTCCAGCCAACACCTGGAGGTTGGCAGCCCTAGGCACAATAGAATTAATGACCATATCAGGCCAGACGTTAGGATCCATGGTGTCAATCCCAGCTCTACGAAGGACTGTGGATACAATCAGGCAGAGACAGAAACTGCAAAGCCATGGCTCAAAGTCAAAACGTCAGGGTGTTCTATAGTCTCCATACCAATGAGAGCCAGCTTAGTATAGTGGTTAAGAGTGGTGGACTGTTATCTGGAGAAGTGGGTTTGATTCCCCACTTCTCCACATGAGTGGCAGACTCTAATTCGGTGAACCCGGTTGGTTTCCCCACTCCTACACATGAAGCTTACTGGGTGATCCCCACTGCAGCCTCCAGAGCTATACGGATATTAGTCCAGGCAGGTCCCAAGATCATAGGAATAAATGTTCTTTCTTTTTTTGAGGGGGGGGGGAGGTTGGATACCCTTGCTGAAGTTGCATTGTCAATTATCAGTGTAGACCAGAGGTAAGACACCCTCAATGTATGTGCCATTTTGATTGGCACTCAGGCAAGATCTCTTCTCAGTCAAGGAACAGGCAGTACTGCTAGGGTCAGCACAATGGGAGGAGGGAAACAATGCTTATACCCATCATCATTTCTCAGAGCTGTGTGGCCACCAGCTGAATCCAAGGCAAACCCCTGAGATGCTGGTGGAACTACTGGGGCTTGGCATACTCTGAGTGTGTGTGTATGACCTTCATCTCTACTGACTCAAGATTTTGTTTGCTGGCACACCAAGCCAGGCAGATGTTGGATTTTTGGGGTACTTGGTTCAAACTGTTGCTTAGTTCAAAATGTTGCTTGGTGTATACTGTTGATGTAGATCATACGCTGGATATCATTAAATTATTTGAGGCTAGCTTTGATTTTATTAAAACATTTCAAGTTATCATTTTCTAAAATCTATAGTATGGTATTTTTCTGCAAATGTTATGTTATAAACTTCAAAACAATGCAACTGTTACAATTGGAAGAACAATTGCAATATTGGAAACCTGTTAAGCTTTCCTACATTTTTAGGAACCGGTGCTACTGGTGTTTGGCGTCCTTCCTATTTTTTATTTCTTCTACAATTCATCAATCGTGCACAGCATGGTTTGCGGTAGGATAATATCCCTTATGGTCCCTCTGGTGCTTAAAACATCATGATTATGAACGCTTATTATATGCGAGTTCATTGGCTTCCATTAAACAACAATATGGGCAGAATTAGCACTATGCTGATGATGCTGAGCTCCACATCACCTATGCTTACACAATTGATGGGTCTTGTTTCAGTGTGCAGCTGCTTGGCATAGATTCCAGTCTGTACAGCATGTTCGAAAATATGCACTGAGTACAGTATGTAGGACTGAGAATGTTCTGAGAACTCAGTGAGAGCATTTAATAGAATCATAGAGTTGGAAGGTACCTCCAGGGTCATCTAGTCCAACCCCCTGCACAATGCAGGAATCTCACAACTACCTCTCCCCCACACACCCCAGTGACCCCTCCCCTACTCCATGCCCAGAAGATCGCCAAGATGCCCTCCCTTTCATGAACTGCCTAAGGTCATAGAATCAGCATTGCTAACAGATGGCCATCTAGCCTCTGCTTAAAAACCTCCAGGGAAGGAGAGCTCACCACCTCCCAAGGAAGCCTGTTCCACTGAGGAATCGTTCTAATTGTGAGAACATTTGAACATTTGAAGTCAAACACCCCAAAACCAAAAGAAAAATCAGTTGCTTGTACCTGTCTACTGAAATTCTGCACAAAGCTAATTGGTCTTACAGAGGTCTGGGCCCCACAGCAGGATTTGTACCTGTGCAATCAGGGAAATCAGTTTTCTCTGAGGATCAGAATTAGGCCAGGCCATTCAAGTGCACAGATCACTCCATCTGCCCACACCTGAACAACAGCACTTTGAAAGAAAATGTCGCTGTGTGTTCGGCGTGTAATAAAATCCCGCTGTTATATTGTCAGTAAAATAAAATCAGTAAAATAAAATTTATTTCCCATGTTCCCCTTCCTCCATGTGGGTTGGGAAGCTTCAGTGGGGCAGGGGGACAGTGATGAAATTGATTTTCTGCTCCTTCTGTCAGTGGAGCTCTGCTGAGGAAGAGGCAGGAGAAGACAATACACCCTTTACCCTTCCCCACTGCAGCCTCCAAAGCTATATTAATATTAATCCAGGCAGGTCCTGAGATCATAGGAGTAAAATTTTTGGTACCTGAAAGGACTTCTGGGGAGAGGGAACATGAAAAATATCAATTATATGGACATATGTGGATTACTGGATCTAAGTATAAGTACATAAGATTGTGCCATGCTGGCTCAGAATGGTACTCTGTTCAGTCCATCATACTGTAGCACACAGTGGCCAGCTTTTTGCCCTGAAGGGCTAGCAGCAGGGTATGATGCTGAAGCAACCTCTGATATTACTATCTAGCCCTCACATTCAGAGGTTTTCTGGCTCTGGATGCAGAGGTTCCCTTTAGTCATCTTGGCTAGTAACCAACCATTGATGCACTTATCTGTCATGGATCTATCTAATCCCTTTTTAATGCTATCTATGTCAGTGACCACCACTATATCCTCTGGCAGTGAATTCCACAGTTTAATCACTCACTGGGTAAATAAGTAGCTTTTTGTCTGTCCTGAATCTATTGCCCATTAGCTTCATTGGCTTCCTTTGAGTTCTGGCACTGTGGGAGGGAGAGAAAAGGCTCTGTCAACTTTCTTCACTATTTGCATAATTTTATAAAACTCTATTGTGTCCCCCCAGTTGTCTTTTTTTTTTTTTTTTTGTAAACTGAAAAGCCCCAAAGTACAGCTTTTTAGCCTTTCCTCATAGGAAAGCTCCTCAGCTCCTTAATCATGTTTGTTTCTCTGTGTTCTGTACTTTTCCCAGCTCTTCAATATCTTTTTAGTGATACAATGGCCAGAACTGTAAAACAGTTCACCAAATGGAGCCAGTATGGTGTAGTGGTTAAAAGCAGTGGTTTGGAGTGGTGGACTCTAATCTGGAGAACTGGGTTTGATTCCCCACTCTTCCACATGAGCAACGAGGCTAATCTGGTGAACTGGATTTGTTTTCCCACTCCTACACATGAAGCCAGCTGGGCGACCTTGGGCTAGTCACAGCTCTCAGAGCTCTCATCCCCACCTACCTCACAGGGTGTCTGTTGTGGGGAGGGGAAGGGAAGGTGATTGTAAGCCGGTTTGATTCTTCCTTAAGCGGTAGAGAAAGTCAGCATATCAAAACCAACTCTTCTTCTCCTTCTTACATCTATACAAGGGCCTCATTCAGCTATTTTATTTCCAACCCCTTTCTGAATAATTCCTAGAATGGAGTATGACTTGTCAACTGCTGCCATATAATGAGTTGGCATTTTCATTGACTGTGTCTCAGTGGTAGAGCATCTGCTTGGCATGCAGAAGGTACCAGGTTCAATCCCCGGCAGCTCCAGTTAAAGGGACTAAGCAAGGAGGTGATGTAAAAGACCTCTGTCTGAGAGCCTGGAGAGCCACTGCCATTCTTAGTAGACAATACTGACTTTGATGGACCAAGGGTCTGGTCAAGTTTAAGGCAGCTTCTTGTGTTCATGTGAAATCCACTACAACTCCAAGTTCTGTTTCCCACTCAGATTTGTTTCCCTAACAAATAAAGTGCAACTCCCATGAGCCTCTGCAAGAGATTGCATGCCCAAACTCACATGTCACTTACATGAAGTTGCCTTATACTGAAACAGTACTGAATCCATCAAAATCAGCATTGTCTATTAAGACTGGCAGCAGCTGTCCAGATTCTCAGGTTCTTTTGATTGAAGATGCCAGGGACTGAAACTTGGACCTTCTGTATGCAAAGCAAGGGCTTTTCCACTGAACCACAGGCCTTCCTGCTCTACATTCATACAGATCAGCCCCCATTAACATAACTGTCAGACAGACTCACATGAGCACCAAAGGGTAATAGAGCCAGCATGGTGTAGTGGTTAAGAGCAGGTTTCATACTCCACTCCTTCACATGAGCGGCAGACTCTATTCTAGTGATCAGGGTTGGTTCCCCCACTCTTCCACATGAAGCCTGCTGGGTGACCTTGGGCTAGTCATAGTTCTCATAGAGCTCTCTCAGCCTCACCTACCTCACAAGGTGTCTGTTGTGGGGAGAAGAAGGGAAGGAGATTGTAAACAGCTTTGATTCTCCTTAAAAGGTAGAGAAAATTGACATTTAACAAAACTCTTCTTCTAATACGCAGTTATTTCGCCTGAAAGTACCTCTGTGTCTAAGAGACTCTTACCGTAAACAAGGACAATGGCGCAATAATGGTCGTTTCACATCATACACATGCAAAGACAGGTTGTTGACAAGTGACCTAAACTGTCTATCCATTAATACCTTCTGTGATCACCACAAGTGATCATGGTAAAGCAGAAATCAAGTTTAAGCTTCTATGAGACAGATCTTCAAATGCATCTGGGGTTCATAAGCATGTCTGCTTCTATATTGGACAATCCTTCCTCCTTTTCTTTGCTTTTTTGAAGGCAAATTCCTAACCTTATGTCTCCTTTGGTATTGTAGAATACATTCCAAGATGTACTCTGGCTTGGGAAGAAGATGGACAGTCTATTGAGAAATTGTCCGCCCTACCTTATTAATCACATGGGTTCTTCATCTCCTTTGTAGCAGGCTTTTTATCAAAACTTTACAAGTATTATATATCACCAATATAGCTGGTTTTGTTGTACCCAACGTGACATTGGGATGGTTTATAGACATATAGATGAATAATCTTCAGACTGCCTCTGTCCTATCAATACTCTCTGTCCTTATTTTGTTGTAGTGTAGCCATTTTTTTAATGCAGCTGCTTGGTACAGTAGCCATGGGCTGAATGTCCTTGATCAGTATTTACGATGCTGGTTTAACACCACAAGTTGCTATGTTGAGGCGGTAAGCATCTGGATCAGGCTGCAAAAAAGACTAAAATTGCATTACTCCTGTAACAATTGGTACCCAGCATACATAAACCCATAGTGGGAAGCAAGGTTAGATAGATTCATGGGGACCTTGATGGAAAAGGTTGATTTTATAGATCATGCTGATTCATGGCACGAAAAAAGGATCATATCTCTGGTCATTAAAGTGAAATGCACATTGGAGCAAAAGGTGAAGTGCCACTAGTGAAAATGGAGAAGTACACAAGCTGGGAAAAACATCACTATTCTTTAGACTGGGTTGAGAATGCAATTGCTAGTGTGCATTCACAAATATAGGCTGGAGAATTGGGCTAACACCAATAAAGTGCATTTCAACAGAGATAAATGTAAAGTTCTGAAATATCACTTTAAAATCTCTGAGCTACTGAATTACACCAAATATAAAGCTATCTGATGACAGTGTAACCTGTAAAGAAGAAAGTGTTAACTTCATCCAAGGCTGTAATGTTACTTTGGGGGGGAGGGGTTACCTGTTTCCCATGCCTGTGACTACTTAAGTATTTGAACCATTATGAGAAGAATAATGAAACACCACTGTTCTTAAAAAAATAATAAAAAATCCTGCCTCAAGAGTGTTAGTCTCCTGAAAGAAAAATAAACTTAAATCATAATTTGGAACCCAGTATTCTTCAGTCATCAAAATAAACCCTTAAATTCACTACCATAGAATACTATTTTCTGCAGAGGACGGGGAAGGTTTGTAACAATATGCCTAAATTTCCTTGAAACTACAAGAAGCCATCACAGTTCCTAAACTCCAATGTTTGATGTGTGGCATTTTCATTATAAGGCATTGGTGGCAACACATTTAATTTATAAAAAGCCAATCATCTTCATCTTCTTGCTATTCCGTCTCGCTTATGAAACGGCAGCTTTAAAAAAAAATTAAAATCCTTTGCAGGAAAGTTTGCTTAACCATCACGGATGTATCTGTTCTGCAATGGCATTGCGTGTTGGCTGAAATACGGTGAAAAGGTCAGTTCCCAGAGAAAATGTTAGTAGATTACCACTGCAGAGAGCGCTTTTTGCAGATAGTACATGTAGAAAATGCTTCCGAAATGTCAAATATAAGGACGTTCAGCAATCAAGAAAGTAATGGTGTAGTGAAAAGGTTGTGGAATCCTAACTGAACTGGTGATTCCGTTTTCAGTTGTAGGCATCAGTTCTGCTTTCAGGATAACTTTCTCAAGGGGTATAAACGCTGGGTTAGATCCAGCATGAGGACCTTGTGAGGTCTACATAAGGATCCTCAGTATTGCAGGCTCTCCCATCCCCCCTAGAAGTCCTTTCTGACCATGGGAAATTTTATCCCTGGGGTTATGGGGTCCACATAGCCATGTGGGTTGGAAGGCTGAGGTGCAGAGGGGTGCCTGTTTTCTATCAGCAAAGCTCCAGTCATGCAAAAGGCAGGAGGGATCAATTTCACCCCCTTCCCCCTCTCCACTGCATCCTCCCAAACTTCTTGGCTTTTATTCCATATGGGTCCCTTGGCACTGGGAATAAACTTTCTTTGTGTTGGAAATGGCTAGAGAGTCATGGCCTTTAGTGTATTCCACTGATATAATGTGGTATCCAACTCCCTGTATCTATCCCAACCCATTCTGTCACTCAAAGGTGATAACTGAAATGGTATAAGCATTTCTGGAAATTAAGGTTAACACTAGGAATAAAGGATGTAGCCATTTTCTGCACAGCTGTTTTCTTGGTTTCCCTCATTACTGTGATTCCTCTTACCTTGCAGCAGACCACGTCCAGTGAATCATTGTTGTCACTGTTAAGAACATAGGCTGAATCAGACCAGTGGTCCATCTAGTCCAGCACCTTTCTCATGCAGCGGTCCATCTAATCCAGCACCCTGTCTCACACAGTGGTTGAACAGTTACTCCTGAGGACCAACTACAGGGAATAGAGGCTGAGGCCTTCCCATGATATTACCTCCTGGCCCTGGTATTCAGAGGTTTACTGCCTCTAAATATGGAGGTTCCCTTTAGTCACCATGGCTAGTAGCCTCCATGAAGCTGTCCAATACCTGTTTCGAAGCTGTCTATGCCTGTGGCCATTCCTGACTACATCCTCTGGCAATGAATTGCACATTTTAATTTCAGGTTATGTAAAGAAGTATTTCTTTTTGTCTGTCCTGAATCAACTTGTTCCCTGAGAACCAAGCTCTTTGTGCATTGAGCACACACCCACAATTTCTGCCCAGTGGGCAGATAATTGTACATGTGCCACTCCCTGAAAAACAATGATGCAGTACATACTGAAGGGTGCAATCCTGAAGGGGGGGGTCTCCTTAAGAGCCGGCGTGACCCCATGCCAGCATAGGTGCTATTATATCACAGAATAAAGTGGCACCTACACCGGCAAGGGGGAAAACATGCCGGCGTCTGGAAGAAAATGCCCACACTGGCATGGGGGAGATGTTCCCAGGGGCAGAGCTGCCTTTGGGCAGCTTCCTAACCCCATTCACCCTGGGAATGCCCCTTGAGCGACACTGTGACTTTTGGGGTGGCGCAGCCTTGCTTTGTTCAATGGGGCATTTCCCCCATATTTTTGGTTTTAGTTATTTTTACCTGCTCTTTTCCCCTCTGCAGTAGCAGGGAAGCCTCGGAGGATTAGGCTGTAAGTAATTGCCCCCCCTTCAGGATTGGGCTGTCAGTATACGTTTTGAAATCAGCCTTTCTGAATCAGAACAGAGATCCATCTATCAAAGCGTTGCTGGCCAGATGGGATGCTCCCAAGTGGGACACCAAGGAGATTTTCTTCCTCAATTGTCTCTCCATCACTTACTTAGGCCATATTGCCTTCTTTAAAGTCATATAAACTAGTGCCCCTCACTGTATTTTCCGGTAAATTCATTACGTTTTATACTTTCATTAATCATTTTGTGAAGGATTACTTCCTTTTGCCAACATTCTACTGTCAATTGTGATCTATTGCTGATGAGATATGGAGCAGAACCAGATTAGTTGAACAAATTAATGACTTGACAGGCATTATTGAAATATTGTGCCTACTTTTATGATGCTAAGACTCTTGGCTGACTCAATGAAGTTCTGAAGGGATGTGCTGAAGTCTACACTGATCAGCTTTTGGCATGTCACTGCACAAAAATGATTCTCTGGATGGCATGCCAAAAGCCAATCTGTGTAAAATTCAGTATCTATGTGACTGGATCAGACCAGCTACAACAGCAAGGATTAGCAAGACATGAGAACAGGTCCTATTTCAGAAAAGCAGCTGTTTTGATTTCCAAGTGAATTGGTACAAAGCTGAAAAAGAAGTTGGCCAAAATTTTTTGCCATATATCATTGGGAAAATATTAAACTAAACCTCTGCTGTATGTGTAGGGGTAGTTTTTCCATAAAACTTTGTATTACAATTCTGTGGGAATGACAAGGAAAATTTCTCACTGAATTGAATAAAAGTTACATCTAAGGATGCATTCCTAAGGGGGGAGATTGGTTTAGGACCCGACGTAACCCCATGCTGGTGTAAGAGCCCATTTATCTCATGATAACGGGCACTTACGCCAGCATGGGGGGCATTTCTGCTGGCGCCTGGGTGGCACAGAGCTACATCAGCCTCCCCTGCCAGTGCAGCCTCCCGCGCCAGTGCAGCCTCCCACCGGCATCCATCCGGCGCAAGTCCCGGGAGGCATTCCCAGGTCGTTCCCGGGGGCAGAGCTGCCTTTAGGCAGCTTCCTAGCCCCTCCCCCCCAGGAACACCCCCTCCCATGGTGGTGTGGCTACACTATTTTTTTTGGTGGTGTAGCCCTGCTAAAGGCAATGGGGCTTTTTTGCCCTTCTATTTTTTTAATTTAAAAATGGGTTTTGCTGGGAATCATCTTTGGCGGCAGCATGACTGTGCCATGCCCAGCCGCCACACAACCCCCTGCCTTAGGAATGGGCATGAATGCAATAACTGTTCCATACGTTCTGTTAGTCTTGTGTATATGGATTATTTTCAAAATATGGGATAGATAATGTAATCACTGTACTTAAATAGTTCAGAGGTGGCATTTTTTCCCAGGGTCTGTTCATTAATGGGTAAGAGTATGTGCAGTCAAACTACAGTGGTCATCTGTACACATATAGGTCCATTAGTCAGGAGGAATGTGCCATTAGTTTGGCGGGATTTTCCTTTCTGGAGTGGTCCATTGAACTAGAAGAGTCCTACTCAAAGATAATGTAGAAAGGAAATAACAATATTTTATGTGATATAAGAGGATCAAGATAGGCCATTCCATTGGAATGGTACAAGTTACAGAACGCATTACGTGTATTTAATATATAATAGCATTTATATTCCAGAAGGAGATGGCCAAAGACAGTAATTAGCTGCAAAGCTAAAGGATGAGCAGAATAATAATGCCCATTAGTCTAAAAGAGACTGTAATAACTTCAGTCCTCCAAGGATTACAATATTAATATTGAAATTTGCACACTTGTGAACAATGACGAGAAAAGAATAAATAGTTTGAGAATGTGCCTATGCAAATTAACAGATATCAACTTTGGAGAACACAAATGAGACACTGTTATCCAAGTGGGAATTTGTTTTTGTTCAATTATACACAACAGTCTGCACAATGGCCACTGGCAAGAGAAATATATATTCCTATACTGAATCAAGGGGAAATGGATCATAGTCGACAGACTCCAATACTCCAGCCAAGCCCTGCATACACTGTTTTCTGCTTTTGTTTTGTAAGTAGAAATTACTTGGAGAGTGCAATAGGAAATGCCATAAAAAATGGCCTGAAAAGCTTCCAGGATAGTTATAGATTCACTACCTTGGTGGACGTCCTGGCTTACCTCCAAGAAATGCCAGACAGGTTCTAGCCCAGGTGGAAGCTTTATATACTTCTAAGGGAATTGTGTGAAAACCATTACATGGATGATGAATTTGCCAAAATACTGCTAAGTGATGTTAATATTTTGTTAATATTTTTTCTTTAGATTCTTTAACGTTGTAATAATATGCAGGAGTCCTGTGGAACCTTAAAGACAAATAAATTTTAGTCTAGCAAAAGTTATTCATCAGATGCATGTGATATTGTTTGGATTACCGTATTTTTTGCTCCATAACACGCACCTGACCATAACACGCACCTAGTTTTTAGAGGAGGAAAACAAGAAAAAATCTTGTGTTCCTCCTCTAAAAACCTGTCTTATGGAGTGAATGCCCCAGGGAGGCCAGGTCTACCCATTGGTTTGCATGGCAGTAGACCTGGCCTCCTGTCTCAGTCAGGAGGCCAGGTCTACTGCCATGCAAACCTATGGGCAGCCTGACTGTGCCCGGGAGAGGAGGGGCGGTGGGGAAAGCGAGCCTGGCCCTCTCCAGGGACAGGATTGCATGGGAGAGGGGGTGGCGGGGAAAGCGAGGGGAGGGGGCTGTGAGCTCAGTGGCAGAGCCTCTGCTGGGCATGCAGGAGGTCCCAGGTTCAGTCCCCGGCGCCTCCGCTCCCACCCGCCCCTGGCCCAGGCGAGCCCGGATCCGGCCCGTGTGTGCCCAGGGAAGGAGAAGGGAAGGCTTCAGCTGGCGCGCGGGGCCAGATCTGGCCCGTGTGCGCCCGGGGAGGGAGGAGGGAAAGTGGCCCCATGTGGGCCTGGTAAGGGAGAGGGGAGGGCTTCTGGTTGGCGAGCGTGGTCGGATCTGGCCCATGTGCGCCCAGGGAGGGAGGGGGAAGGCTCAAGAATGGGGGGAGAGAGGAGGGGGCATCAACTGGCGCCTCCGCCAGCCCAGCCCCCCCCACTCACTGCACAGAGGCCGGGTGGGGCGGGTGGAGAGCGAGACCAGATCCCACCGCTGGGACGATCCGCCGGGCCCTCCCTCCTTCCCTTCCGCTTGCCTGGCCTCCGTGCAGCGGGGATCGCCGAGGGGAAAGTGGGAGAGGGAAGAAAGGAAGGACGGGGGTGGGGTAGGCCTGAGGGGGAGACACCGCCTTCGCCCGCAGGGGGAGGGGGGATGGTAGAGGAGGGGAAGCCGGGGAGGGGGGAGGGGAGCCCCTTCTGAGGAGACCCCCTTCTGAGGAGACCCTCCTTCCTTCCCGCCCGGCGAAGGAAGCCAGGCCGTGGGTTCACTTACCTATGATTCCGGCCGCCCAGGAACCCAGCAGGAGCCGCCCCAGCACCACCATCTTCGACCCCCCCCCCCGCACGCTTCCTGGTCCTGAAGCTCGCCCCCACCCCCCACCCAACAGCTGAGCCTCAGGACCGGGAAACGTGCAGAGGGGGAGGTTAAAGCGCAGAGCAGTTTAACCCCCCCCCCGCCGGCTCTGTGCGCCCCACCCGCCTCCCAGCTGGGAGGCAGGCAGGGCGCACGGCTCGCGTCGTTCCAGCGCACCTAGAGCTCCTAGAGCAAATGTGCACAGAGCCGGCTGGGCACGCCGTTTCAGCGGGCCCAGCCGGCTCTGTGCACATTTGCTTCATAACACGCACAGACATTTTCCTCCTCAGAAGCAAGGGGGGAAAGTGCGTGTTATGGAGCAAAAAATACGGTAATTGATAAAATAGCTATTTCCATTGGGAAATGGGAAATTCTTTCTTTCTTTCTTTCTTTCCTTCCTTCCTTCCTTCCTTCCTTCCTTCCTTCCTTCCTTCCTTCCTTCCTTCCTTCCTTCTCTTTCTTTCTTTCTTTCTTTCTTTCTTTCTTTCTTTCTTTCTTTCTTTCTTTCTTTCTTTGTCATTCACCTATCTGGGATAGTAATCTCAGGGACTGTACGCATCCCTCAAGGGATTTTTCCTTCTTTCTTTTTTTATACAAATAGAAAAAGCCTTCCCATTCTAGAGGAAATTAACATTTTAAGATGTTTCATACAGCCAAGCACCCGCTTCAGTGGTGTAAACGAGTTTGTTCTTTTCATCCAAGTACTCCATTTTTATTTTATTTTTTTGTAAATAGAGAGGACTCCCCTCACTTTACATGCAAATATATACATGAATGTACAGGACTTTTGCTTAATCAGGATCTCCCAAGTCTGCTTTTAGATGAGGTGAGAGCTGTGAGTTCTCTGCTGTGCCTTGCGTATTTCTTGTTTGAACTGTCAGAGGATGGAAACAATCAAGTCAAAGCCAGTATCTGGAATATAGACAGCTCCTGCTGCTATAGAATGAAAGCTCTTTCCAAGTCAGTGAGCCAGCAATGTGATTGGGGGAAATGTACACAGAAAGAGCAGTCAGGGATGATGCTGTGAGGCAAAGACATAGGCTAGATCTTCCGGTTGGATGGTGTGCCTATCAGACATATATCCACTGAAGAGTTCTTTGTCGCCTCTGCTCAACCTACTTCCCTAGGGAATGGGTACATCAAGGACAGCGCAGCTTCAGACATTGTGAAGAAAAATTGCGGAATTGTCTAAGTTAGTTTATATCGAAAAATCAGAGGAAATTCCATTCAGGAATCATGTAGTATCTTAAAGACTAACACAGTTGATACCCCCATAAGTTATCCTGAGTCAAAGCTTCCTTCACCAGGTGGATAAGAGTGCCCATCCAAAACAACAAACATGGGGAGGGTGGAGACAGGGAGAAATGACAAGGAGAGGCAGGCCAGTGTGAAACAATGTAAAACCAATTAAACAGTAAGCAAAATCCATTCAGTGTGGGCAGTGGCGTAGCGTGGGGGGTGCAGGGGGGGCCAGCCGCACCGGGCGCAACATCTGGGGGGGCGCACTCGCACTCGCAGCTCTCTGCCCCTGCCTGGCTCACTCACTCACTCTCTCTCACTGCAGTGAGGGCTGTGCGAATCCGATCCGAGCCGCCGGGTCGCCGCCCACTGTGGAGGGGGGGGTGCGTGCCAGGCGTGCGGTGCGGTGCGGAGAGAGCGAGGGAGGGACTATCTGGGGGAGGGACAGTGAAGCAGCCGCCCAGCGCAGCGCTGAGCGCGGGAGAGAACCAGCATGCAATTGGCTGAGCTGCCGAGCAGGAGGCGGGAGGACTCGAGGAGACGTGGGGAACTGAGTAGAAGCCGCCGCTGCAGGTAAGTTTGGTTGGTTCAACAGTGACTAACAGTAATAATGAAGATCTAGGGAGAGCGTCCCAGTCTTCGCTTGCTCCTGACCGGTTTTTTGCTTTGCAAGACAGAATCTTCTCTTTGGCCCACTGGCTCCATCTTGTGGAGGGTCGCGGGCTGCACTGTGGGAAATGGGCCCATGCCCGTCCCCCTGATCCCACCTGGGTTTTTACTTTTCGGAGCAGAGTGGTCCGTCCCTTTGGCCTGGCTTTCCCCTCTCTCAGCCTCGAGGCCACATTTGCTTGAAGCTGGTAATGCCCTTCGGTCTCTCCCTTGCATGTAGACGGAGACGGGCAAATCTCTGTACGGTGTCCTGTGCTCTTGCAGTGGGGAAAGTGGAAGAGGAATTCCTGCTGGACAGCGTCCCATAAGGGGAGAGACCTGGCTGTCTCCCTCCCAGCCACCCTTAAAAGCTCCCAGAATGATTGCCCTCCTCAACTCCCCTTTTGGTATATTTCCGCCTCTGGCTGCGTATTTTCCCATGGTATAGCCTAGCCAGGATTTTCAGAATCTCAGTTTTAGGATCGGGGCCCTTGAGGAGGTGTAGACCCCTCTGCTAATCCTCCGCCTCAGACCCTTGCCAACACCAACCGGCCTTCCGCCTGCTTGGGTGGGTGAGTGATCGGAGGTAGCCAGTGGCCCCAGCTGCCTGGCTGCTAAGCTAGAAGGGGGAAAATCACATTGGAGGGGTCCCCGAAGCTGCAAGCTGGCTCCAGTGGCGCGCTGTTGCATTCAGGACCTTTGAATGGGAATGGTGGGGGAGAGGAATGCTGCCTGTGGCTGCCTCCTTCCCCCAGCGTGGTGTAGTGGCTGAGAACAGTGGACTCTAAATCTGGAGAAACGGGTTTGATCCCCTGCTCCTCCACATGAGCGGTGGACCCTACTCTGGTGAACTGGGTTGGTTTCCCCACTCCTCCACATGAAGCCTGCTGGGTGACCTTGGGCTAGTCCCAGTTCTCTCCGAACTCTCTCAAGCCCCACCTACCTCACAAGGTGTCTGTAGTGGGGAAAGGAAGGGACTGTGATTATAACCCACTTTGAGACTTCTTAAGGTTGAGAAAAGCAGGTTGTAAAAACCATCTCTCTCTCTCACACACACACACACACTAGCCTAAAGTGCACCTCAGTAATGCTATAGGTTCATTCTGGGAACAGGACGCAAGTAAATATTATTAGAAAATCTGTGTCCTTCCTAAGCCTTTTTTAATTAAAGCATAAATATTGCATTCTTAACATAGACTAAATCCACAAAGCATTACACCATCCTCCCATCATAGTTACATAGATAATTAAAGGAGAGCAATTACATGAGTCCATAAAAGTTTCTTACCCCCCAAAGTAAATAGGTCACAGGCAAGAAGCCCCTTCTGAGAAGAAGAGCTTGGTCAATACAGCTTCCCGTATTTACAGGATTTTAAAATCATCTCCTAACAATAGCGAACAATCCCACTTGATAAGGGTCCACATTCTTGGCTAACCCATTATCTCATAACTTCAAACACCAAAGAAGGTTATCTATTCTTTAAATATCTTCTTAGAATATTTATAAATGTTAGCCCATTCTTGCTAGTTTTTATCTTAACAAAGTCGCTTTAAAAATAATAATTACAAGTTTCTCATACATGTGAGTATCTTCTGGCCTTCAACCAATACTTCCATCCTTGACCCGTATCTTCACTTCTGTGAAGTTGGACATTCTTGCGATTCTCAGACTGTTCTGCACCTGGGCCTAAACAAATTGTTTCCATTGTTAATGGGTTGAATGGCTTCTAATCTACACAAGGTCGTGTAATTATATTAGCACGTTGTTAGGGGGCGCAAATTACTTGCCTTGCCCCGGGTGCTGACAACCCACGCTACGCCACTGAGTGTGGGTGAGAACCACTTCCTGCTGCTCATAAGAAAGCAGGGTAAGAGTAACATAAAATCTAAGTGAATGAGCATGGTGTGGCGGTTAGAGTGTTGATGAACAAGAATTTGAGAGATGCAGGTTCATGTCCCCACTCTGCCTCCCTGGAGGTTTTTAAGAAGAGGTTAGATGGCCATCTGTCAGCAATGCTGATTCTATGACCTTAGGCAGATGATGAGAGGGAGGGCATCTTGGCCATCTTCTGGTCACTAGGGGTGTGGAGGGGGGAGGTAGTTGTGAATTTCCTGCATTGTGCAGGGGGTTGGACTTGATGGCCCTGGTGGTCCCTTCCAACTCTACGATTCTCTGATTCTATGACTCTATGATTCTAAGCTTGGTTGGTGACCTTGGCCCAGTCACACATTCTCAGCCTAACCTTCCTCACAGGGTTGTTCTGAGGATAAAATGGAGGAGGGGAGATGATAACTAAAATAAAATGTGAAATAAAAGAAAATACTGTAAGAGCGCTTGTTTTAAGTATGTTTGTAATTTAAGTAAAAAATAAAGTAAAAAAGAATATCATTAATTGTCTTTGCCTGTGTCTTCTATAAAGCTTGTAGCTCCAGTACCTGACATTAAATTTTGGGATACACAGCTCTCTCTCCCCCCCACCCAGCCGACCAAGTGATATTTATGTCATATCTGCCCTCATAACAAATGAGTTCGACACCCCTGATCTAAGCTGCTTTAGGACTCCATTGGGGATAAAGGAAAGGTATAAAAGAAGCAAATAAATAAACTAAGGAAAATACAGTGTGAGACATGATAACCATGGTTGTTGATGAGAAGTTGGTTTTTCGGGGGGGCTCTCTGTAGGTCTGCCACTTAATATCTGAAATATTTTCTTGAAAAACTAACATCATTATTAACTTGTGAGGTTCATATGGTAATAGTGATATTTACACTCCTTAGTCTTCCCTATGCCTAGTCAGTTCCTAAAAATTTCTTTTTCTTGAGTGTAATTGAACTAGATTAGATGGGCTAATAATCTTGGATATTTCAGAATGATGCATTAAATAGTACAGTATAGTACTAATGAACTCTGATTCGTTATTGTCTCTTTTCATGGAATCAGTTATAAAATCAATGAGATGTGACACACAGAATAACACTAACCATCCATGCTGGGAAAATTACATTAACACAGGAGTTACAGCTTTCCATTTAAAGGCATGGCTGTGAAAATAGCAGCATGTCTTTTAAGAGGATTTATGAGTACGGTTCCCCGCGAAATAGAGCCGAATTTAGACAGAACCACTTGTAGACATTTTTACATCTGAAGTGAAAAATCAAAATGATGTCCGTTTCTCTGAATTGAAATTTCTTTTTTAAAAAAAAGGATGACTCTGGCATAGAAATATACATGTATGTATGTATGTATGTATGTATGTTTGTATGTATGTATCTCTCTCTCTCTCTCTCTCTCTCTCTCTCTCTCTCGTGAGATTTCTCTTTTACATGTTGCATCAAAGTAGGATTGACAAACATCTCTCATTAACAGTGCAATCCCAAGAATACTTTCCTAGAAGTACGACTTACTGGGTAGGCTTTAGTAGGATTCTTAGTAGACCTATTTAGGATTACACTGCTAGTTTCACATTTGTTGCCACATCAAGTATTCCTTTCCACATTCTTCTGATGTTCCATTGTGAATTGCTTTCCACTTGCTTTGTACAGTATACCTGCATAACTGCCTACTCCCATATGAAGAAGAGTTGGTTTTTATATGCCAACTTTCTCTACTTTTTAAGGAGAATCAAACTGGTTTACAATCGCCTTCCTTTCCCCTCCCCACAACAGACACCTTGTGAAGTAGGTGAGGCTGAGAGCATTCAGAGAACTGTGACAAGGTCACCCAGCAGGCTTCATGTGGAGGAGTGGGGAATCAAACCTGGGTCTCCAGATTAGAGTCCATTGCTCCTAATCTCTTCTCCTAACCACTGCTCCTAACCACTACACCACGCTGAGCCTACCCAACCACTCCAGTCATCTGCAGAGGACCTGTTTCAGGTGCCTCTGCCATCTGAGGCTGTTTACTGATGTCACTGGATGTAGGACACCATAATTTCCCAGCAGATTTTACCCTGACACCAGGAATGTTGACTAATGGTATAAATGATCAAATTGTGTAATAGCAGCAGTTTTCCATTTTAAAAAAAATGGCCACAGCAACTGATGATGCAACAGCCTAGCCTTGTGGTATAGGTGGCTAATGCACAGATGCAAAGCTATCCGAGAGGATTGGCTAACCTTAAAATAACCATAACCAAAGTCCAATAAAACAATACAATTTTTTTGTTTAACAAAAGAAGAAGAGAATTGCTTTGATTGTGGGATCCTGCATGGCAGGGAAAGGGTTGGGGTCACTGGGGATGTGGAGGGAGGTAGTTAATTTCCTGCATTGTGCAGGGGATTGGACTAGATTACCCTGGTGGCCCCTTCCAACTCTATGATTCTATAATTGTGGTGTTAACTGGCCACAACTTAATTTCTTAACTCTATAAACAGCTATAAGGATAGGCGCAGCATCTGAGGCAGGATCCGGAACATCTGCCGACCCCAATGCGGACTGATGTTGTTCCTATTCCAGCAGTCCCACTGGAATAGCTGGGGATGGCAGTAACTGGATCTACCTAGGCGTGAGCCATTTGATAAAATCCTCTGCCACCCTAGGGAGAGAGCACCCTGGCCACCCCAGAACTGGCCTGCCTTACCACCATGTCTCTCCCCTTAATCCTTTATGGGGATTCCCACAACAGTCCGTTCTATTGCTCTATTGGCTGGAGATCAGTAGTAACAGCAGGAGATTTCCTGCCACTACCTGGAGATTAGGAATCAAAATAATGCACTTGTACAGCTAACAATAAAAGCACAGACTCGAACTGGAATGCAATAGGTCTATTCAAAAGAACAACCTCAAAGATAAGAATAAATACGTGCTCAAGGAGCAAAAGACAAAAACCAATCAATATTCACAGTTACAATATCCCAAAGGTAAATGTAAGTATACAATTTCTCTAAAAGGTAAATAGAGGTATAATAAGCAAAAAGTCCAAACATCCAACTGGTAAGTATGCACAGGCAACGGAGTAGTTATAAACCGCAATGGGCTTCCGGTAAAGTCCCCATTTCATATTCTTTTTTCAAGCTTCAAATGTATCCGTGTGCCAATAACCTAAAAGCCAAAAGAGAAAATGCAAAACCACCAATAATATATACTAAAATTACTGTTAAAGTCAATTGATTCATATTATATACATACCCTTATGGGAGACTACCTGGAGATTGGCAACCCTAAAGACTAGACAAAACATGCATAACAAACAGTGTGTTAGGATGCTAATCACTTTGTTATTGTTGTTTTCAGGCTCACAGCACTGCTACCAGTGTGAGGTCTAGGCAAGGCTTTGTAGCACTGTACTGTTACAGATACTTAAGAATGAATTTACATAGCATGTAGGTCATTAGATCAAACCATGATTACGGGCTGTCAGCTGTGTTAATAGAACTGGTCCCTCTTCACCGAGACGTTATCCGACGATGACTTTTGAAAGTCTCCCTATGTAAATGCGTATTGATTTCCTAATCCAGTCTATCAAAGCTCTCATGATCTGGAGGCGCAGCTGATCCTGAGCCGGCAGCAGCAGACATGTAAAACTCTTCAAGTTCTCCTGACACTGTGTTCTCAGCCCTGTCGTTTGGAGAATTAGCTCAGCCCAGAAGCCCAATTAAGCTGACAAAGCTGTCAACAAAGATGCCATTTGTCACAGAGTTGCTGGGATGTAGGCACCTGTCTAAAAACGCAAGGAACGAACTCATCCTGCTCATTTGCATAGGCCAACATACGGTAAAAGGGCTATATTTGATACTGACTCCGCTTGGCTTGCTTTGCTCTGAGTCTAAGTCTCTGAGGGAGGTAGAGGCAACTTGTTCAGAGCAAGTTCGAAGCAAATGCATACAGAAAGTTAATTTGCTATACAGCTAATTCTCATTTTTATTTACATGTCTCTAACATCATTTGGCTGCACACGGTAGGTTTCAGTCTGTCAAACGGATACACTGTAATTCATTGTTAATTTTTTTCCCCCCTGTCAGGCGAACATTAATTTATTTACTTCACTTATACCCCACTCTTCTCCCCTTGGGAGTCCCAAAATGTCTCACAGCATTCTTCATTTATGATGGAGGCTTTCAAATATGCCTGTATTGCATAACAATACTGTAGCCAACCCAAATGAAAAAACTTCCCTCTTGCCCTGCTAATCTGTATCAGTGCTGAAATTTAGGATTTCTGAAATATAAACCAACAATGATTGGGGATGGGAACATTCACATGTATTTATACTAGGGATGTCAGGAGCTTTGGCACACATGAGTTTACCAGGTGAACTTCTTCACCGACAGCGATTAATGCGAGCTTATCCCCAAAGTATTTTCAAACTATTTGTGGACATGCAGTAGCTTTTATGCTTACTAGGTGTACTAGTATCTTGATCTCCATGCCTTATGAACGGACAGACCTGGTATCCTGGTGATCCTAGAGGGAGAGAGCACCGAAGGAGGAGGCTGAAGTTGGTTCCCAGTTCCCACTTGGTTCCCAGTTCCTTATTCACATTTCCTAGTTCTTTAATGATACCGAGGACAATTTAAGAGCTCTGCACCCCAAAATAAAGTCTGGACCACCACAGGTCATACACTCTCACATTTAGGGACCGTGCTCTCCAAGAGGGTGCATGCTGAGTCCTGAGAACCAGTCCAAAGTCCCGTTCTTGTGCCAGCTGCTCCCAAGTGGGGTGCCCCCAGGACAAATGCACATACAGACACTGAGACACTGAGGGTCTTGGAGGAGCAAGGGTATGTAGGGTTGCCAACCTCCAGGTACTAACTGGAGATCTCCTGCTATTACAATTGATCTCCAGCCGATAGAGATCAGTTCACCCGGAGAAAATGGCCGCTTTGGCAATTGGACTCTATGGCATTGAAGTCCCTCCCCTCCCCAAACCCCACCCTCCTCAGGCTCTGCCCCAAAAACCTCCCACCGGTGGCGAAGAGGGACCTGGCAACCCTATCGGTATGCAAACCAGGGTACATGCAGAGCCAGAAGCATTTGTGAGTGACCAGACATGAAAAACAAAAATGGTAGGAAACTACTTCTGGAGTTGTAATAGCAGCAGACCTCACTACTAAAAGGGGAGAAGTATTTAGAGAGTTAATTCAGTTTTGAAGTTCCGATACACGGACTATGTGTGTTGCCTAGCAACTGGCAGGCCCTAGAAGTTTCTCTTCTAGTTTCAGTTTTGCTTACCCCTCTTGCTGTTTCTGCTACAGAGCAGGAGAGAGCTCTGTACTGTTCCTTCCCCAAAAGTGGACTTGTAACATTATTTGTTCTACGTGTTTAAAAGCTAAGGTTTTTTTTACTTCTTGAGGAAAGTCTCCAGCATGCACTCAGTCATTTGTTAATGGCCATACCCATCAACTGCATCATACACACGCAAAAAATCCCTGCTGAACCACGCATAATGGTGGTGATTATCGGAAATCATTAATGGGAAGAGCAAAAAAGTGGGATCCCCTTTAAAAGGAATTCATTTTCCAGTACATTATATCTCATTATTTAAATCTGTGATTTAGTCGCTGAGCAAAGAAATGTGCCTCTGCAGTATGGATGACAGTGCCATCGGCCTGTATGTGTGTTCATGAAAGGCAGTTTTGCTTGCATGCTGCTGTACTGGGCGTGCAGCCAGCCTGCAGCCAGCTATGAAGATCAGGCCTTTAAAACTCTATATTAAAAGGGTAAAGGTCCCCTTTGCCAGCACAAGGTCATTCCTGACCAATGGGGTGATGTCACATCCCAACGTTTCCTAGGCAGACTTTGTTTAAGGGGTGGTTTGCCAGTGCCTTCCCCAGTCATCTTCCCCTTACCCCCAGCAAGCTGGGTACTCATTTTACCGACCACAGAAGGATGGAAGGCTGAGTCAACCTTGAGCTGGCTACCTGAACCGACTTCTGTGGGGATCGAACTCAGGTCATGAGCAGAGCTTGGACTGCAGTACTGCAGCTTACCATTCTGCACCATGGGACTCTTACTAAAACTATATTGTGTGTGTGTAAAGTGCCGTCAAGTCACAGCCGACTTATGGCAACCCCTTATGGGGTTTTCAAGGCAAGAGACTAACAGAGGTGGTTTTCCAGTGCCTTCCTCTGCACAGCAACCCTGGACTTCCTTGGTGGTCTCCCCTCCAAATACTAACCAGGGCTGACCCTGCTTAGCTTCTGAGATCTACGAGATCAGGCTAGCCTGAGCCATCCAGGTCAGGAGAAAACTCTATATTAGGGTTGTGCAAAAAAAAAAAAAAAAAAGGTAAATTTTGGGTTTGGGTTTATTGGGTGAAGGGAAGGCACCCCGAAAGTGCATTGGGGAAAGCACGCACGGTGCTTTGAGGGAAGACGCATACAGTGTCTTGAGTTTCCGAGACCAGTCTGAATTGCCCCAGTGATCTCTCAGTTTTATTAAGGAATATTACAATGGATAGCAAAGATCAGTTAGTGATCACAGAATGGAACTTAGGCAATGCATACCATGATTAATGATTAACAAGATCAAGGTATAGCGACCTTTAAGGTTGCTGAGGTAAGGAGGTCACTATACAGCCACTGAACTTTGACCAGGAGTATTTCTTAGACCTAGAATTTGTTATGACCAATATTTCAATAAGGCAAGAATCAGTGTTCAATGGAACAAATATGAAAATGGCGAGGGTGTGGAAAACGGTTGTAGGCAATGCTTTTTGTGCCAAGGGCCTGCCCAGCTGGTCACGCAAAATACATACAAGAATCTTCTACAATTGGGCCTGATTTTTTATGGTAAACCCAGAATAAGCCAAATACCCATACCTGTAAATATAAGTATTTGGCTTATTTTTGGGTTTACCAAAAAATTTGGGCCAATTATAGTCTATGGGGATTTTTTTGAAGCTCCTGTGGGGGCCGTTTTTGGAGGTAGAGCCCCAAATTTGCAGCACAGCTTGAAGGGACTGTCCTCGCACAAACCCTGAAGTTTGGTGAAGATTGTGTCAGGAGGTCCAATTTTATGGGGTCCCAAAGGAAGAAGTGGGGAATTGAACCCAGTTCTCCAGATTAGAGTCCGCCGCTTTTAACCACTATACTGCAACAGCTCTCTAAAGTGTGGGTTAGGAAGTATATTTTTATTAAAGTGAAATATGCAGGCAAGTAAAAATAACCCTATCCTTAGGGTTGTCAGCTCCAGGTTGGGAAATACCTGGAGATTTTAGGGGTGGAGCCCGAAGAGGGGAGCGTTTGAAAAGGGGAGGGACTTCAATGAGGTATAGCGTCATAGAGTCCACCTTCTAAAGTGGCCATTTTCTCCAGGTGAAATTATATCTGTCACCTAGAAAGCAGTTATAATTTCAGGAGATCTCCAGCTACCACCTGGAGGTTGGCAACCCTACCTATCCTCCATGTTACCCTGTTTCAACTGGAATTTTTGGCATTTTTCTTGCAGCTTGGCCCTGATTCCAGAAGTAAGCTAGTCTGGAAGTAAAGAACTGGGGGGGGGGGGGGGAAACAGAACACAGGGAACGGGGAGGGGGGTATGGCATGTTAAGGGTTCTCATTAACATGCTCCATGTTGTTGAAAATATAATAAAGCCCCCACACCCTGCTTTAGACATGAAAGGGTAGACTTGTGTATACATATGCATAGATCCTGACTCCCAGGGTATAACAATTTAGCCCTTATTTTAAAATGCAAATTAAAACATTTCACATTTCCTCTTGTACAGCCCTATGCAATTTCCTAGCCTTCTGTGTGGCAACTAATCATGCTAACTTGATTTCTTGCCACCAGTGTCTTTCTAACTTCCCTGTGTTTCATCTGCATATTATTTCACAGCAAACATGTCTGTGATAAATGATGGGCAGACGGCCAGAGCAGTGTCTGAGAGCTATGGAGACTGGCCATCACAGAGAAGCCAGCAAGGCTGGAAAAAAGCTTCAATATATCTCTTTGATATACTAACACCTCTCTGTTGGCCAAGCTGGGCTTTTGGGAGCCAGAACTGAAGACCCAAATTGGACAAAGCCTTTCCTGACAGATGTGTGAGGGGGAGGGGAGGCCTGACCAGAACCATCTATTGTGTGTGTGAACATGTGTGGGACTAAAAGTGACACATTACCTCTGCATGCATACCCATCTGCAAACTCCTGGCAAGGGAGGGAGCATAACACTCAGGATTTTTACTTACGTCTCAATCTCTCAATCGCTTAGCAACATTTCCATTCTTTTCTTAGACTGCTGAATTATAACTAATAATGAACCTCAGAACAATGCATTCTCCTGAACTGAATAGAGATCTAGGACTCCTGTCTCATTACCAATGCTGATTTCTCCATGCCTACTACCCCTCTGCATATCACACTTAACCCAATCACACCTACTGTTGTCATTTACCTGCGATTGACATTTACTTGCCATTGACATTTGCATACTATTGCCATTGGGCATGTGAATTCACTCTTCTCTGCTTAAGGACAGATGGACTGGCATTCTAGCTGTATCTGTGAATCATGAAAGCTCATACCCTACCAGAGATTTTGTTAGTCTTTAAGGTGCTACTGGACTCTTGTTCTTTTCTGGACATGGAACTGTATTTCAATCTAGAGTTGTGTAATGTAGAAATAAAGTTGTGTTTTTAGTAAAGTCCATTGCCTTGGACTAGACTGCTCACATATGTTACAAAACAATGCAATCAGATATAGGTTGGATTTTAGAAAAGTTAATTTTAAGAAACTCAGAGTAATGCTGAGTATAATCCCAAGGTCAGAAATATTCAAGGAGACGGGAGCTCAGGAGAGGTGGAAATTTTTTTAAATTTAGATATTGAAGGCAGAATCACAAATGACTCCATGAGAAGGAAAAATGGGAGGAACCTAAAGAAGTCAATGTGACTCCATAAACAGCTTTCTAAAGATCTGAGAATTTAAAAAGACCCATTTAGGAAATGGAATGAGGGCCATATAACCAAGGATGACTATAACCAAATAGCCAGTGCTTGTAGGGCGTGTTAGAAAATCCAAAGCTCAGTATGAGAGATGCTTAACACAACAAAAAGGGGTTCTTTGGTTATGTTTGGAGCAAGAAAAGAACGATGAGGTGAAAGGCCCACAGTGCGGAGAGGAAAGTGAAATTTTAGCAAGTGATGAATTTGATATTCCCCATCGCAGAGGCGAGCATCTTCCAGAAGCTAGACTTCTAAATTCTTGCATTTCAACATCAATAATTCTTTGCTTGATCAAAGCATATGCTGCTCTCTCAGAAAGGAGCACCATTTCCTCAACGTCAAATTCCATGCCAGAGTACTTGTCCTGTCTTACTGTCCTCATCTCCGAAGGGCATTTATGTTAGCCCGTTTTAATGTTCTCCCTTCTGCTATTCTGTATGGGAGATATAAGAAAATTCCATACTCTGCCAGGGGGTGTAAATGTGCCCTGGGGGAGATAGAAAGTATTTACCATATGCTCTTGTATTGTCCATTTTATTGTGAAATTTGTGCGGTCCTTTTAGATCCCTTTATCTCAAATCATGTAGATCAAGCTGATGATAGTAAATCAAATTGTTGTTATCCTCCCGAGATTCTGAGACTATTGAATCTGTGGCTAAATTTTTTGATGAAATTATTAAGAGGCTGAGGTTAAATGATGTTTAGAGGGTTGGTTTTATTTGATGGTATGCCAATAAAGGTATTGAAATTGAAATTGAAATTGAAACAAGTGGTGAAGAGAGGACAGAATTGCTCAAGTCCTACTGGAAAAGACAATAATGCTAGGAAATCCTGAAGGCAGCAGGAAAAGAGCCAACATGAGATGGATTGACTCTATAAATGAAGCCACGACCCTCAGTTTGCAAGTCCTGAGCAAGGCTGTTAAAGATAGGACATTTTGGAGGACGTTGATTCATAGGGTCACCATGAGTCGGAAGCAACTTGATGGCACTTAACACACACACAACACACACATAAGAAACAAGTCTTTGCCACTGTTTCCTAACTCCATATATAGATGGTCTTTTATTCCATCAAGTGGCCTTTCTGTCTAAATGTGTCTCAGCATAAATTGGCAGTATTCCTATTTTTGGCATGTAATAATCCCCTAGGTCATTAGTTGCATAATCGTAATTATTTTCTGCTGTGCAGATGAGATAGATAACACCAATCTCATTCCTCCCCCATATCACCTCTTTAGTGGTGTTAGAACAGAGATGGGAATATTCAGCTCCCTGAAGGCACCATCTGGAGCTATCATGTATGGCGATAGCTTCATAAATGACATACCATACGATCCCTCCTACTTGTTACCAAGTCTTCTTTTTTCCCTATATACCAAACTAACATTAAAAAAAAAAACCATTATGTATTCTTTCAATATTCCCATAATCTTGTTATCTTCATTTCTTTATGGAACATCTAGCAACCCTAAAGAACTGAACAACAACTGACAGGGGAGAAGAAAAGTGGTGCACTGCACTGAAAGGTTTATAATATGAAGAAAAAGATAATGTGGAGGCAGACATGGATAAAACAGCATGGGATTTACATTTAAAATGCTTGTGGTGACTGACAGAAGCAATCATGGAAGCCACCTTCAAGAGCAAATTTGCATAACTTGGAAGGATGCCAGACTATGGGAGGCACTTGTTTGCCCATCGTTAATGAGCTAACTTCCAATGTCAAAGAATGTATCTTTGTTTTGTAACTCTACAAGGAAAACTTGAAATTATGTTCTAGTTATGGGTCAAAGGAGGACCAAACTAAATACTTTCATTGCATTGATTCAAAGTCATAGCAAACAACATACTGTACTCAGAATCCTAAAATCTCTTCTTCTTCTTCTTCTTCTTCTTCTTCTTCTTCTTCTTCTTCTTCTTCTTCTTCTTCTTCTTCTTCTTCTTCTTCTTCTTCTTCTTCTTCTTCTTCCCTGCCCTCAATCCCCAGCCAGGCCGGGCTCAGGGCTGGTTACAACAATTCATTACAATAAAACAGTTAAAATCTGACATCTCTTAATAGAATTAAAACAATAAAAATAATTTCTTCAACTAGACACAACGATGGCGCTCAATCCACAGAGCAGTTGGTGGAGAAACTTTGGAGCCCACACCATCAGATCAATGGTGTAAGAAAAAATTAGTACCGACTATTCATATCATGAGCTTCTGTTGTTATCCTGTATTAATGACTCCTGCAGATCATGATGCCAGTCTTGAAATGAAAATTATATGTGTGTGTGACCACATGCAATGGGAAAATCTAGGAAAATAAATGAGATGAAAAACTATATCTTCCTTTTGTAAATGTATGTCTGTAGCCTACCTTAACCTCCAGGCACTGCAACAGGGTAGCTTCAAATAGTTTCCTGAAAGTAGCCAGATAAGGTAGCCTACACATCTCCTTTGGCAAATTATTCCAAATTGTTCCAAAGGCTGCCACGCAGAAGGCTGTAGACTGTTCAGAGGTCAAGTATACCTCCCAAAACATTAGTAGTTCTTTAGGAGGATTTATATAAGAACTGGAGATGTTTGATTCCAGCTATAAATAACAATGACAACTCAGCCTGCGGGGTCTATTGTCAATTCTGCCAATAACAGTCATATGAAAGTCCCTGCCTGTATACCTTCTTCCATTTGGGTAACTTATTTTTTGTCTTATTCCCTAGACAATCAAGGTTCTGCAACTGTAGTAACCTCTTCCATTTTGCACACATGGCCAGATGTGTCCCCTTATGGGATTAACAGCCCATTCCTGAGATTCGTGCTGAATCTCAATAGGAGGCGGCATGACCTGCCCGCCAACGTATCAAGGCTGTATTCATGGAAAGTTCCCTGTCCTGAACTCCCAAGTCTGGTGTAAATCCTTGCATGATGGGATTTAAAGCCAGTTGCCCACTGAAGATGTACTTACGCTGGTGAGGAGGGCAGCTCTGCCGGCGCCCAAGCGCTGCGGAGCCGCACCTCGCTCCTCTGCCGGCGCGGCCTCTCTGTGGTGCAGGCCACAGCATAAAGTGGCCTCTCTGGTGCAAGGGGGGCTTCCTATCCCAGTTCGGCCCGGTACGCCGGGACCAGGAACGGTGGTGCTGAGCCTGCTTTTTAGCAGGCACAGCCTCGTTGTTCCCTATGGGGCGAAAGGGCTTTTTTTTGTTTAATGGCGTACACAAAATGGCTTAGGAGGAGGCACTGCTGCGCCTCTTCCCCGCCGCCTGCATACACCGTCAGCTCAGGAATGGGCTGTAAGTCCCTCATTGGTCACCTACATCGGGGGTAAGCCCCAGGTTCTGATTTAATCCCAAATGAACTATTTAGAGTGAACCCTCGTTGGTGGGCTGATATTCTTGCTCCTGTTTTCACACAAATCAATGCTTTGGGAGCCATTCCAAAATCATGGAGACACTCCACAGCCTTTAAAAAGGGTCAGCGTTCTGACCCAAGTTGTTATCACCCAATCAACCTATTATCTTATTTGGGCAAACTCTATTCTTCATACTTGCTAAGGAAATCACTTGATTGGATTGAGCGAAATGATGTCCTTGGCTGGGAGCAGATCAGTTTTAGAAGAGGATGGTCTGTTATGGACCATTGTGTGATACTTTCACATTTAGTCAAGAAATATTCTTCCCCTTTCAATGGTTCACTATATGCTGGATTCATGGATCTTAAAGGAGCCTTCGATGCTATTCCTAGGGAAAGACTCTGGAGGAAATTATCAAATTCCAGCATGGATAGGAGATTGTTATGGCTCATACAGCAATTTCATACAATTCTTATAGCTCAGGTTCACTGTGGTGACTAAGGGGAATTGACTGAGCCTTTATTGTTTAATTTATGTTTGAATAGTTTAGCAGCAAATATGTTGTTTTTATATGTCCCTGGCATGATTAACTGGCTTGCTTTGTTTTTTATTGGTAATTTATTATTTTGTTTGTATGATGTCTCAAGCAGTATTCTGAAGCAGCAGCATGAAGATCTGCTAAACAAATAAATAAAGCTATTCTAAGTCACACAGAGACAAGCTCAACTCAGAATGTCAGACATTTTTGTTTATAAGTATTTCATTTAAGTTATAGGAGGTGGCAGCTGTCTGTGAGGGATCACAGATGCAACCAAGTGGTATATAACTGCGTGCACAGACATCTTTTTCCTATGATCAGACACATTAAATCTGTTCAGATGTAGCTGTACAGTGTGTCAGATATTTGATTCCCATGAAGGCTTGCCAGTTGTCTGGTGGCAGTGTGCAATCTTTTTCTACCACAGCCAAGTGCCCTCCTCCAATCAAGTAAATGGTGTGATAAAATGGTGTTGTCAATGCCATGATGTCATTTCTGGGCAAAAAAACAGAAGTGACATCACACACACACACCCGCCATGACAGTCTAGGAATTCCAGCAATCCCTAAGAACATAAAAAAGGCCATGCTGGATCAGACCAAGGTC
This sequence comes from Euleptes europaea, assembly GCF_029931775.1. Classification (NCBI taxonomy): domain Eukaryota; kingdom Metazoa; phylum Chordata; class Lepidosauria; order Squamata; family Sphaerodactylidae; genus Euleptes; species Euleptes europaea. Next base: position 45,042,463 of record NC_079312.1, on the reverse strand, counting down.
CATCAAGTCCATACAGTCTGTTCAAGTTCAAGTCTGTTCACTCAGTGGCCAACCACACAGCGGCCAACCAGGCCAACCAGAGTTGTGGAATGCATGTGGAGTTGTCTCTGATATTATTTCTAGGGTTTTCCCCCCCTGGGAATGATATCATAGCATCAGTGATGCCATTTCCCAGACCTCTATTTCTGAAATCTACCTGACATCTCCAGAGGCAGGCTGGCAACTCTGCTGCTACCCGTGAGAAGGGTGGGAGTCAAACCACTGAGCGATTGAGCACTCTTGGAAAGGAGTCACAGGACCCAACCCATGATAATTAATGAGGTAACTTTTTCTGCTGGTGGAGAACAGAATGTTATGTGAGGAATAGGGTTGCCAGGTCTGGGTTGGGAAATACCTGGCAATTATGGGGGTGGAGCCTAAGGAGGGGAGGGTTTGGAGAGGGGAGGGACTTCAGTGGGGTATAATGCCATACAGTCCACCTTCCAAAACTGCCCTATTCTCCAGGGGAACTGATCTCTGCTGCCTGGAGATCAGTTGTAATAGTGGGAGATCTCCAGACACCACCTGGAGGTTAGGAAAGAAGTCTCAGCCCTAAGGAAAGGATCTGTAGGAAATTAATAACTGAATGGTGGGTGGAATGTATTTTGGAAAGAATGAAAAATAATTGCTGCATTTTGGGGTATATATTAAAAATAATATTGTAGCAGATGGCCCACCCACACAAGCTCTGTCCAGCTGGCTAGTCCATAGGGATACCCCTGGTTTGAGGCCAGTTGAACCGTAACAACTATATTGGTGAAATGTTTTCTAGAAATGTGCAGTAGCACCAAAATCAAGATCCAGAATTTGGATTCCTAATTTGGGATCTTTGGATTTGGAATTTCCAAATGTCCAGAACTCCAGTAAAATCATTTCAAAAAGCCATTTTCCACTTTAAAAACACAGAGAAAGGGAAACCCCTTTTAAAAACAGCTAGGGGGGTTACCGCATTATGTATTCCCAGCGATGTATTAAGAGTTTGAAAATGTTATAAAAAACATCACTTTAAAAGGGTTTTAGGATACCACGGCTAAAAAATGGTTGGAAGACGTCTTCACAGCTAAAGGGGCCAAACAAAGTGCGAACAGTATTTTTTATAACATTTTCAAACTCTTAATACATCGCTGGAAATACATAGAAAGTGCGAACAGTATTTTTTATAATGTTTTCAAACTCTTAATACATCGCTGGGAATACATAATGCGATAACCCCTAGATCATGCTAGGAAAAGTTGAGGGCAGCAGGAAAAGAGGAAGACCCAACAGGAGATGGATTGACTCAATAAAGGAAGCCACAGCCTTCAATTTGCAAGATCTGAGCAAGGCTGTCAAGGATAGGACATTTTGGAGGACTTTCATTCATAGGGTCGCCATGAGTCGGAGGCGACTTGACGGCACTTAACACACACACACACACACACACAGCACCTTAGAGACAAACAAGAGTTTTGGGGGGTAAGCTTTCAAGAGACAGAGCTCCTTTCAGAGCTTTGACTGTGACTTACGAAAGCTTTGGCTTACAAAAGTTTATAGCCCAGCATTCTTGTTGGTCTCTAAGGTGCTACTGGACTCGCTGTTCTACTGCAGGCCAACACAGCTACCCTCTGAAACTACTTTTTAAGAGGTCTCCATCACCCCTCTGATCTTTGCCTAGTGCCTATGCTAACCCCAAAGAGTTGAGACGATAATAACATAAAGCCCCTGCTGGATCAGACCAAGGCCCATCAAGTCCAGCAGTCTGTTCACACAGTGGCCAACCAGGTGCCTCTAGGAAGCCACTAACAAGACGAGTGCAGCAGAACCATCCTGCCTGTGTTCCACCGCACCCAAAATAATAGGCATGCTCCTCTGATACTAGAGAGAATAGGTATGCAGCATGACTAATATCCATTCTAACTAACAGCCATGAATACCCCTCTCCTCCATAAATATGTCCACTCCCCTCTTAAAGCCCTCCAATCTGGCAACTATCACCACATCCTGGGGCAGGGAGTTCCACAATTTAACTATGTGTTGTGTGAAAAAATACTTCCTTTTATCTGTTTTGAATCTCTCACCCTCCAGCTTTAGCAGATGACCCCGTGCTCTAGTATTATGGAAGAGGGAGAAAAACTTCTCCCTGTCCACTCTCTCCAAACCATGCATAATTTTGTAGACCTCTATCATGTCTCCCCTCAGCCGCCTTCTTTCCAAGCTAAACAGCCCTAAGCATCCTAACCGCTCCCCATAGGACAGTTGCTCTAGTCCCCTAATCATTTTGGTTGCTCTTTTCTGCACCTTCTCAAGCTCTGTAATATCCTTTTTTTAGGTGTGGTGACCAGAACTGTACACAGTATTCCAAGTGTGGTCTCACCATAGATTTGTACAAGGGCAGTATGATATCAGCAGTTTTATTCTCTATTCCTCGTCTAATTATAGTCAGCATGAAATTTGCCTTTTTTACAGCAGCCGCACACTGGGTTGACATCTTCATTGAGCTATCCACTACCACCCCAAGATCCCTTTCTTGGTCTGTCGCTGCCAGCACAGATCCCATCAGTGTAAATGTGAAGTTGGGATTTTTTGTCCCAATATGCATCACTTTACAGTTTTTCACATTGAATCTCATTTGCCATTTTAATGACCATTCTTCCAGTATACAGAGATCCTTCTGGAGCTCTTCACAGTCCGATTTTGTTTTAACCACCCTAAATAATTTGGTGTCATCTGCAAACTTGGCTACTTCACTGTTTAACCCCAACTCCAGGTCATTGATGAACAGGTTGAAAAGCACCGGTCCCAACACAGATTCCTGAGGCACCCCACTGCTCACATCCCGCCATGGTGAGAACTGACCATTGATTCCTACTCTCTGCTTCCTATTTTTCAGCCAGCTCTCAATCCATAAGAGGACTTGTCCTCTTATCCCGTGACTATGAAGTTTGCTTAGCAGTCTTTGGTGGGGGACTTTGTCAAAAGCTTTTTGGAAATCCAAATACACAATATCCACAGGCTCATTCCTGTCCACATGCTTATTGAAGCTTTCAAAAAACTCTAATAGGTCAGTGAGACAGGACCTACCCTTACAGAAGCCATGTTGGGTTTTGCCCAGCAGACCTTGCCCTTCTATATGCTTGACAATTCTATCTTTAATGATGCTTTCCACTAATTTACCCGGAACAGATGTTAAGCTAATTGGCCTGTAATTTCCTGGGTCCCCCCTGGAACCTTTTTTATAAATGGGTGTTACATTGGCAATTCTCCAGTCCTCTGGTACAGAGGCTGATCGAAGAGACATATTACATATCTTTGTTAGAAGTTCAGCAATTTCCCATTCGAGTTCTTGAAGAACTCTAGGATGAATACCGTCTGGTCCCTGTGACTTGTTAGTTTGCAGTTTGTCTAGACGTTCTAGGACTTCCTGCCTTGTTACCACTATTTGCCTCAGTTCCTCATTTTCTCCTCTCCAAAATCTCTGTTCAGGAGAAGGAATCTGCCCTGTATCTTCAACAGTGAAGACAGTTGAGAAGAATTCATTTAGTTTTTCAGCAATTGCTTTATCCTCTCTTACAGTTTTTTTACTCCCATTGTCATCCAATGCTCCAACCGCTTCCCTAGCTGGTTTCCTACTCCTAATATACTTAAAGAATTTCTTATTGTTTGTTTTCTAATATGCCCCTCAAAATCTTTTTTTGCATCTCTAATTATCTGCTTGCATTTCCTTTATGCAAGTTTGTGTTTGCTTCTGTTCGCCTCGTTTGGGCAACCCTTCCAGTCTCTGAAGGAAGACTTTTTTTCTCTAATTGCTTCCTTCACCTTACCCGTTAGCCATGGTGGTGACCTCTTGGACTTATTACTACCTTTCCTGACCTGCGGTATACAAGCTAGCTGAGCCTCTAGTAATGTGGACTTAAGTAACCCCCAAGCCTTTTCAAGAGATTTAACCCTCCTAAATGTTCCTTTCAACTTCCTCTTTACCAGTTTTCTCATTTTAGAGAAGTTCCCTCTTTTAAAGTAAAAGGTAATTGTGTGAGATTTCCCAGTCACTTTTCCATTTGCATATAAATTAAATTTGATGTCATCACTATTGCCAACTGGCTCAACTACATCCACATCCCACACTAAATCACTGGCAGCACCACAGAGTATTAAATCCAGGATCGCCTCCCCTCTGGTTGGGTCTATGACCAACTGTTCGAGGGCACAGTCATTTAGGATGTCTAAAAAAATTATCTCTTTGGCTTGACTGGAGCATACATTTATCCAATCAATATAAGGGAAGTTGAAGTCTCCCATTATTACTACTTGATTACCTTTACATACTTCCCTAATTTCATTCTCCATCTCAAGATCACCCTGAGCCATTTGGTCAGGGGGCCTATAGAACTCCCCAGTACTAAATCTCCTTTGGGCCAGGAATCGTCACAATGCTACTGAAATAGCTGCAATCTGGACATGGATCCTGAACACTGAAAATGCCAGGGCAACATTGGGCATGGCACAGTGGAACAGATGACAGTTGGTGCTGAGGAGTGGGCAAATACCTTGGGGAGCACTGGCAGGCAGAATGGTGGGCATCAGGGAACTACTGCAACAGTGTTAGGCGCAGCACAGTTGTATGAGTGAGCACAGTCCTGGAGTTGGAAGAAAGGAAGGGGCAGCGGAGGAAGGCAGCAGAGTAAAGCATGGCATACCTTGTACTGTGAACTGGAGTGTCCCATTGCCTCTACAAGGGCTTCTCAGGGAAGCCTGGCAATGTTCCTGCAACCGCTGTCATGCACCAACTTCCTTTACACACACACACACACACACACACACACACACACACACACACACATGGACGCATGCATGCACGCAAAATCTATTATCAAAGTCTTATCTACATCTTTCTGTATCTGTCTAACAAACCTTGTCCTTTATGCTTGATATTTCCCTGTTAATCTACAATCTAGTTAATCTATTTTGTTCCTAAAAGCCCCAATATATACTGAGGGGTAGAGAGGGAATCAAATGTAGGTCGAGGTGCTTAGGGTCACAGAGAAGACTATTTCAACACTACTGAAAAGCAGATGGTCAGGGGACAGCAGGGAATTTCCCCTGACCTGGATAGCCTAGGCTAGCCTGATCTCGTCAGGGTTGACCCTGGCAAGTATTTGGATAGGAGACCGCCAAGGAATACCAAGGCCATGATGTGGAGGCAGGCAATGGTAAACAACTTCCAAATGTCTCTTGTTTCAAACACCTCACCAGGGGAAGCCATAAGTCAGATGTGACTCAACAGCCAAAAATATGAAAGTACCTTCTGGTGTCTGTGCCTGTTTCAGGATTTCATAAATGCAGTCACCACTCAAAAGCTTTGGTCTCACCCCATTTTCCTTTCCCATAGCAACACCAGTCAGGGAACTCTCTGCCCCCATCACCTTTGGTGCCAGGCTGTCTGGGGAATGTTTCAGATTTCTTTCTCAAGAAGCCAGGTCTGAGTAGGGTTGCCAACTGCCAGGTAGTAGCAGGAGATCTCCTGCTAATTCAACTGATCTCCAGCCGATAGAAATCAGTTCACCTGGAGAAAAATTGCTGCTTTGGCAATTGAACTCTATGGCATTGAAGCCCCTCCCCTCCCCAAACCCTGCCCTCCTCAGGCTCCGCCTGAAAAACCTCCCAGTGGCGAAGAGGGACCTGGCAATCCTAGGTCTGAGGAACATATTTCACTTCTCTCCTCTTGCAAGCAGCCTAGCCTACTTTCTATAGAAGACAAGGGGACTCTGGATGTTTCTCCAAATATCTGGAACTATAAAATTCAGATTCAGAATTATTTGTAACTATTCCTAATATAGCTTTAGTCAGTATTTCTGTATCTCAGTTGCACATCTCTAATGTCTTCACCCCAGTCTTCCTTATAGTCACATCCATGATTTTGTCCTCACCATTTTCTTTTTGTTTAGCTTTTTGAATGCCATTTTCAGAAGTTCTTTCTGAACTGCCTTTTTCTTGGTAATAAAAAGGGGTAGTAGTGTTAGCCTATCATAGCAAAATAAAACAAATCTCTAGTTGCAACTTTTCTTGATAGCCATGCAATGCTCTATATCTATCTGACCCCATTCTGCTTCCTAGCATCTTGCACCCCTGTTGTTTTTGGAGCTTCCTTTGGCCTGAATTTCCATCCCACATCTTTGCTCCCTGCACACATTTCTTTGTTTTTTGATAAGCCAGACTTCTTTTCTATTTGGGCATTTTGTGCCAGTCAAACTGACAGAGTTGCCGTGTTCTCGTTTACAAATGTTACAGCTTCCATGGTAAAACGTCTGCTTTCAGCACTGAATGCTGTGGTGGCACCAAACCAAAAATAAATAAAAGCCCATTCAAATTGCTTACACACTTTTCTGTGTCCTCTTTTTTCAACCTCCATGTTGTTTAGATGCTAATTATTGTAAAATTAAACTTTTAAGATGGGATACATCTAAGGCATTGAACCAGGAATGGTGAAAATATTGGTAAGATTCACAAGCTAGGTTGCTACTATTTTTTTTGTTTATGTACGAGTATGTCATCTGTCATTCATTCTAATGCCCTCAATATTTCAGATGATCTATTAAGAAGTCATGTTTTTATTATTATCCAACTCTGGAGCAGATACTGATATCCTCATTCCCATGATGTAGATTCCTTACACTGACATCTCAGCCTTCATTCAAGGAACTCAGATTAATGTACACAAGAACCCTCTTAGATATTAGGTTACATTGAGACTGAGTGACTCTGGCACAAAAGAAGCCTTGGGCTGAAAGCTCCGCACAGTTGAAGCTTCACAGAGTGATTCTTATTAGGGTTGACCAGGTCCCTCTTTGCCACCAGCGGGAGGTTTCTGGGGCAGAGCCCGAGGAGGGTGGGGTTTGGGAGGGACTTCAATGCCATAGAGTCCAATTGCCAAAGCAGCTATTTTCTCCAGCTGAACTGATCTCTATTGGCTGGAGATCAGTTGTAATAGCAGGAGATCTTTTTCTAGTCCCTGGAGGTTGGCAACCTTAATTCTTATCTAGGTGTACTTTCTTGATTCATGTATTACTGGCAGGTTGGGTCCAGGGTCCCCAACTCTGTGTCCTGTATAACAGTCACACACGAGTTGTGGCTTCTCCTTAATCCCCCACCCCCACCATACCCAATTTGGATCACAGCTGTGACATGAGTGGTAAACAAGCTTCAGCCCCAATTGTCCTGTTCTGAAACAGTCAATGGGAGTGGCTATGTGTACATGTGGGTTCCCCAGTAGGCCAAATAGTGCACCCCCAGGATTATTGCTGAGTGATACAATGGCATGGGGGGAGACCTAAGCCCCTTCTCCATGCATACCACACTTGTGATCCAAATAGGGTTGCCAGGTCCCTCTTTGCCACTGACGGAAGGTTTTTGGGGCAGATACTGAGGAAGGTGGGGTTTGGGGAGGGGAGGGACTTCAATGGCATAGAGTCCAATTGCCAAAGCATCCATTTTCTCCAGGTGAACTGATCTTCATCGGCTGAAGATCCCTTGTAATAGCAGGAGATTTCCAGCTAGTACCTGGAGGTTGGCAACCCTAGATCCAAATCAGGCACTGTGCTTGTAGGGACTGAGGAGAGCTTACAAAAGTTGCACAGGGAACAGCGTGGAGTCAGGACCCAGTCTGTGTTCTCCATAATGTGTGAATCAGCCCTGGCAAGTACCCGGTAAACCCATTGATCTGTGATTTTCACGCAATGCCAGTGTAAAGCCCCACATATGAAAAGTTCCTGGAAGCAGAGGGACAACTGATCATATGAACTATTTGGGTATCGCTCATATATGATACAATAAGTTCAAGACCTCAGATGTGACAGAGTGATTGTATAGCATACTTGGTTTTCTTCATTGACTCCTAAAATTAAAAGTTCACTGTGCTAGCTCAAGTAAAAAAGAAAAGAAAAAGGAAGTCTATCATTTTAATATGATTTCATGTAAAGTATATATTATATAATTTCTGTTAAGATGGAACAATCTTATCCAGGCACAGTGCCCTTGAGTTGCTTTGAAGAGAAAGCATCAAATGGTTTTCCAACAGTTGCCCTTACGGGCAAACGTTTCACACTAGAAAACAAAACAAAACACTGAATAAATTACTCCCTGTCACTCTTTGGCAAATGTTTTATGCTAGCTGCTTCCCTTGATGAAAAAACATATGCTATTAGGAAACAGGAATAAATGGAGCAGCACACACTTCCATCATTTTTTCCTTTGTTTTGTTTTTGTTTTTGCTAAAAGGCACTAAAAGCAAAGCAATAAAAAAGTAAGCAGAAATATCCGATTAATTTCAACAAAAATAAAATGGAGACAGTAAACATAGTCTGGAGAAAGGCAGTGTTTGTATTCTTTCCCCCCTGCCACATAAGGAACATAATACAATAATTACACACCACAGACCAATGAATAAATAACATTCAGGGAGGTTGGATGGGATACAGGGAAAGCAGCCGATCTCTTTAGAAAAGAGTGCAAGAGCACAGCAAGCTTTTTTCTTACTATAGTTCATCTGAGTCCACCGCTCAGGAAAAAATTGACCATTAAAGCCTTCGAAGGCAACTGGTGCTTAACGTTAAAAAGATATGTGCAGTTGTTGACTTCTTACACAAGAATTCTCCGTCATCAAAACCAGGGTGATCGATAGGGATGCCAACCTCCAGGGACTAGAAAAAGATCTCCTGCTATTACAACTGATCTCCAGCCAATAGAGATCAGTTCAGCTGGAGAAAATAGCTGCTTTGGCAATTGGACTCTATGGCATTGAAGTCCCTCCCCTCCTCCCCAAACTACGCTCTCCTCAGGCTCTGCCCCAAAAACCTCCCGCCGGTGGCAGAGGGACCTGGCAACCCTAGTGGTTGAACTGATCATTTGTTTTTAGTCCCTATGAACACAGGGGCTCAGATAATCGTTTTTTCATAGCTTTTTCTTTTCTTTAACATTCTTGTGATGCTACAATTGCAAGCAGTTTTGTCCAGGTAGTTCCCTTCTGAAACCCATCCATCTCTCTCTTATCTCTTTAGTATCTACTAAGCGAATGTACATATATGTTACTAAAGGATTTTTTTTCTATTGTACAATGTAAGGGATACATTGGTTCTTCTGTGCTGAAGTACTTGACAGAAAAAGGAAAGGCTTCCCTTAGAACTGGAAAGAAAGTCATGAATTTTAACAGTCTGGGGATTAGGATTCTTCTCAAATGTAGGCTGTGAGATATGAGGCAAAAGTCATCTTTCAGGTACCCTCCTTTTCCTTTGGGAGATGCTTGTGCCTGTCAATATTTCTCAACACTTCAGACATTTTACAGTACAAAATGGGATATTGGAAGTGGAAGTTTAATCTTACAATAACAGTCAAGTGAAGGGGTAGAAGCAACAAAGGGTATTATTGTATTTAATTGGCAAAGGAAAGTGAAGGGTTCCATTTTGTGACCATGGGAAGTCCTCTCTGTCCCTGTCAATACAGAGGCTGTCTTAATCTGGTTGCTCTGTCCATTCCTTCCCTTCTCCTGCCATCATCCCATTCGATATAGTGCGCAATTAGAGTCCTGCTGGATGGCCCAGGCTAGCCTCATCTCATTAGATCTGGGAAGCTAAGTAGGGTTGGCCCTGGTAAGTAGTTGGAGGGGATTCCACCAAGGTTTTATTTTATTCAGTTTGTACCCCGCCCTTTCCCAACCCAAGTTGGGCTCAGGGCAGCTTCCAACACCATATAATTAAATCAGGAATTTAAAACACAACAAGAAGAAGGGTTGGTTTTTATACACCAACTTTCTCTACCACTTAAGAAAGAATCAAACCAGCTTACAATCACCTTCCCTCCCCACAACAGACACCCTGTGAGGTAAGTGGAGCTGAGAGAGCTCTGAGAGCACTAAGACTAGCCCAAGGTCACCCAGCTGGCTTCATGTGTTGGAGTGGGGAAACAAATCCAGTTCACCAGATCAGCCTCCACCACTCATGTGGAGGAGTGGGGAATCAAACCTGGTTCTCCCTATCAGAGTCCACTGCTACAAACCATCTCTCTTAACCACTACACCATGCTGGCTCTCAACTTAAAGCAACATACAGGTTAAAAAGGCCATCTAATTAATATCTGATAATGAATATTTTCCAAAAGTGAGTGAGGTCCCATAGCAGCCGTAACAGAAGGTATAATAATATGCAGAGGCAAGCAATGGCAAACCACCTCTGTTCCTCTCTTGCCTTAAAAACCCTGCAGGGTCACCAAAAGCCAGCTGCAACTTGTTAGCATGTTCCACCCCCAGAGACCTACTTGCGCCAGTGAAAGTGTGTGTGCAATTGTGCATTGACAGGGTAGGAAACAGATGGGGAGAGCTATATCTATCTTATCTCCCAATATATCAGGGGATGTGAAAGTATGTATCTTGCGTCTGTGAAGTGTAGGGTTGCCAACCTCCAGGTAGTAGCTGGAGATCTCCCACTATTACAACTGATCTCCAGCCAATAGAGATCAGTTCCCCTGGAGAAAATGGCTGCTTGGCAATTGGACTTTCATTGAAGTCCCTCCCCTCCCAAAACCCCGCCCTCCTCAGGCTCTGCCTCAAAAATCTCCAGGTATTTCCCAACCCAGAACTGACAACCCTAGTGAAGTGGCACCCTACTCTGCCCCATATGTGCCAGCCACTGGGCCACAATCAAAAGAATTAATCAATAAATCTATACCCAGACACTGATAAAAAGCTGGGGTCTGGATCCTGCCATGTTGTGCCCTTTCATTTTACATAATGCTTCCATTCTTTAAGATTATGGATTAGCACCAAACTAAACAACACACTCGGATGACTATAATCAAATGCGGTATGCATGAAAAGGAGAAGGCAATTTATCACCCAGAAGCCAATAATACCTGTTCATTTCATGAACTCATTAATCTATGCTACCAATCTGGTTCTGCTCCATATCTCATCAAGAATACGACACATTATAAATGACTTGACCTCTAATTATATTTACATGATTGGATCAATATGCTGTATATTGTAGCCCATTTAATATGATATTTAAAATTGATTTCCCCCCTTTTTTAACTAACAATGTATTTGGAAGAAATAAATAAAACACCACTTGGGCTGATCGAAAACTGATTTTTGTGTGTGTGAAGGGCTTAAAAGTGAGTTATTCCTCTTTCAGTCCTCTGTTGAGCTAAGCAGGGAAATGTTTTCAAGCTGTTTCCCATTTGCATTTAGTTATCATTTGATTGATTGGGCAGTGAATAGCATGGTGATATTTTTGGCATCACACTCCTTTCCTTGATGGACTTCAAATTGCTTCTCGGTGTTTAATAATTTTTAGCCTGACAGCAGGCAGGTAAACAGACCAATAGAGATATCATGGAGCAGGACACTGCACTGAGGATTACAGTGAGAACCAATAACAAGTATCCCATCTTTTATCATTGAAAATACTGCTAAATGGTTCTGTTCTTTGGAGAGTCACCACTGCACTATTGCATAATTCTGTGGCTTTTTGGCTTCTCTCAAGTTCTATCAAATTTGATGCTCTATCAAATTAGACACTATGAATTTTCTTGAGTTTTGCTTTAGACAAAAATCCAGTAGCAACTGTATCCGAAGTTCCATCATCCGACCCCAGTAAATCACATCTCCACTGTGATTTCAGAAACATTAATGGTGCTTCCAACATGTTTTCAAGCCTATCTCTAGGACCCCAAAAAAAAGATCTAGAAAGGGGTGGGGGGAGGCTGAATTTCTGAATGCAGCTTCTTGGAATACATAAAAATACCCAATTTCAAGATAAGGGGTTGGATCCAGCACTTTTTTTTTTTTTGCTTGCACGAAAGCTCTTGCACGAGTGGAAACTCAAGCACAAGACTGCAGGAACCACTTGTGTCCCTGACCTTGATGGCCCAGGTTAGCCCAATCTCATCAAATCTTGAAAGCTAAGCAAGATTGTCCCTGGTCAGGACTTGAATAAGAGACCACCAAGGAAGTCCAGGGTCACTATGAAGAGGTAAGCAGTGACAAGCCATGTCTGTAAGTCTCTTGCCTTGAAAATCCCATGAGGGGTTGCCATTAGTATGCTAAGTCAGACTTATTGTATTCCTATGTGAATTTCCACTTGTACAAGATTCTAGCCCTGTTCATAAATTACCATAAACACATGTACAATCTCTGTAAAGTATACACTTCATTTTTCTTTATACATGTGCTGAGTAATTCTCATGTTAATTCAGTGCATATGCAGCTGAAGATGTGCTTGAAACCACACATCTATCCAGGTACTGGTCCCCAGTTTCATTTATAAAGTGAAGCATGGGCTCAGACTGACCTGTGGGCCCATTTTGGTGGCCTGTGTGGGGAGCCGAGCTGAACTGGCATGGGGAGGCAGCTGCAAGCTGGTTGGGGTGCTGGGTGGCTCGGGAAGGCCCTCTGTGGGCTTTTGCAAGCTGTCAAAATGGCAGTGCACATGTTGGTGGCTGGGAAGAACTCAGGGCTGGCAAGCTCCTGCTCTGGCCACCTGCTCTGCTGCCGGCTCACCCCCAGTTTAAACGGACCAATCAGGCCTGGCCTGGCCAAGGGGAGGGGGGAGGAGAGTTAGGCAGCTGGTTCTGCAGGCTCCCCTTAAGCTCTAGGCCAGCAGTGCACTTTTTTTTCTTACAAACAGATGTATGCGTGTTAGGGTTGCCAGGTGCCTGGTGGTTGCAAACCCCCGGTAATTTGCCCCTCTGCCTGCTGACCACCTGAGGGTTGGTGGGCAAACATGCACGCGCGCACACGCAGGTGCACCACTCTCCTACCCCAAAAGCTCCTGCCAGAGGAGACGGGGGATCTGGCAACCATAATGCATATATATGCAGAATGTATGTTCATTCACTGTAACATGTGAACAGGGCTATTGTGAAACCAGTTCCAGGTTTTCAGGAAATGAACCTAGCAGTTTCTTCATTCTTAAAATCCTCCCCAAGTTACAAAATGGGAGAAGGAGGAGATTGTTGCTTTTCTTGGGGCCATTAAATAAAGCCCTGAAGTTTCTGTACTCATGAGTGACTCTTCACAGAGCTCTCCTGTGCACTGGGCCAGGATACAGGAGGTAGGGTGTGTGTGTTAAGTGCTGTCAAGTCACTTCTGATTTAGGGTGACCCTGTGAATTAATGTTCTGCAAAATGTCCTATCATTAAAATCCTTGATCAGATTTTGCAAACTGAGGACTCTGACTTCCTTTATTGAGTCCATCCATCTCTTGTTGGGTCTTCCTCTTTTCCTGCTGCCATCAACTTTTCCTAGCATGATTGTCTTTTCCAGTGACTCTTGTCTTCTCATAATGTGACCAAAGCATGATAGCCTCAGTTTAGTCAATTTAGCTTCTAGGGAGAGGTCAGGCTTGATTTGATTTAGAACCCGCTTATTTGTCTTTTTGGTTGTCTACGGTATCCATAAAACTCTCCTCCAACCCCACAGTTCAAATGAAAGTGGCTGGGGGTATCCCTCAAATGTGCTCCAAGTGGAACTGGATGAAAGCTGCCTTTGTGGGTTAGCAGGGGATGTTGTGTGTGTCATTGTGTATATGAGTGTCTTAGAGAGGATGTTGTTAAGAAATGGTCCTGAGGTTGATAAATGCCCTGTTCATTACTAAATTCCATGTTTCCATGTGTGCATTTCAAACAACATTGCTTTGATACAGCCTGCTTGGTTTTAATCTATAAGACTTCGTCAGGTCCAGGTTCACACTGCTGGTGACATACACAGATATTGAAGCATTACCAAAGTAGCAATAACCAAACTGAGAATTCCCTAATGTCCTCTGAGAAGGTTCCCTAATGTGTGGTGCAAATTACGGACTTCGGCAGCTGTTCTTCCTTCAGGGATTATAAGGGGCTTAAGATGTGTTGTTACTCACAGATTTTACAAATAATTGTCACCTTACCTGTTTTTAAGTCAGGCTTTACCATGTAACAAATGCCACTGACTCCACCAAATATTTGGTAGTGGCCCTTAGGAAATGACAGGAGAAGGAGGAAGGTGTATATACTTTTTTCCCCTGCACATAGAATGGTTGAAATGGTTGAAATGGTTGAAATGGTTGAAATCTGAACTACCGCCCACAACATTTACTTGACCCAGGAAGACTTTCCATGGGATAAAGTAAAGTAGGAGAAGAGGAGGGGGAAGTTAAAAGGATGTTAAGAATTTGATAGCAGAGGGCTGTTATTGTTTTTTCAAGGTCAGCTTGACAAGTTTTGTGCAATGGGGAAAATGTGTACTGGAAACTAAGGTTCTGTTGGGCATGATCCCAATAATTTTGCTAAGGGGTTATATTGCTTCATAACAGTAAATGGATGAAGGAAAGAATGAGATAAAAAGAAGCAGAAAATTAAGAACAACCTTTTCTCTGTTATCTCCCTCCGTCCCTCCCTTCTTCCCTTCCTTGTGGTGGGTGGGGAAATGCTGCAAACATTGCTTCTGCAGTGGGAAAACAGGTTTGGGATAAACTATGCGTAATGAATATCAAGGGGAGTTCTGAAGTCTGTCATTAAAAGAATGGCCCAAAATACATGTAAGTAGACACTGACCCTTATCCATGTCTACAAAATTAGGGACACTTCCAACATTTTCTTCATTGATTTTTCCCCCCAGATTAGTGTGCGTGTGTGTGTTTTCCAACCGGTTACCAGAATAGAACCACTAATGTATTTTTGAATTTACATTGTTGGTAATGATAAATGGACTCCAACAGGAACAAATACAATCATTACTTTAAGCTATGTCCTGAGCTTGTGAAAAAGGAAAGACAAATAATTCAATGGAAAGGATTTTTCTTCTTCTGTGGATGTGCTTTCCCCATTTTTAAATATTTGCTCTTTACTGAAGCACTGATGCACTAACATTGTTCCATCTGTGAAAGAAGGGGTTTTATTTTTGCAAAACATATTTGTTTAAACACATGTACTTACTCAGCATTCAAACAGAGTAAAAACACATGAAAATGTACATACACACAGACAGACGAAATCACTTCTCTGGGAACAACATTCCCCCCCACCCCCCCATGTGTCTCTACAACCAGTGGATCAGTGGACCTTCAGAGTTATAGCATGATAGCCCTGTAAACTCATTATGTTTAACTCCATGTATGGGACAAATATGCTATGCACGATCCTCCCGAAGTGCATGATCGCTGTTTCTTCTGAAAATGAAAACATACATAGATTGTACACATGTATTGAGAAGATCACATGTGGCATGTTTATTCTGTGCATGCATTTGCAGTGCTAGGAACATAGGATCTGTATATCTAATTGTAAAACAACCGGTCCCTGCCCAATCATGAAAACAATGAAAGGGGACCACCTATGGGCATGGTAGACGTCTTTACATAATCAGTATGCATAAAAAAATATGAGTTTACAAAGCAACCAGAAAAAATAAAAAAACCTTAAAAAAAAAAAGTCTGATGAGTTTCATATATGTTCCAGAAAGGACAAACTGTTGAGAACTGCTGAATGCTCATTAAAAGGAAGCAAAGGGGAGTGTAAAGAATCTTTCAGGGTCATTTTGGGGGAGGGAGGGAATAGGTTTACTAAATGATTCTTCTCCTATAGTTCTATGTGAGAGTGCTGTTGTGTAATTAAAACAACAGAGGAAAAAGTAGGATAAACCAAGTGTAAAGGTTCATGTGCAAAAAAAATTAACCTTCCAAGGATCTCTTTTCTTGCCAGCAGACAACTGGAATAGCATTTATATCATAGCAGAAATACAGAACAATAACTAGGGTTGTCAGGAACCCCTTGACAACCAGTAAGGAAGGGGGTAGGCTGGGGCTTATCAGTCATAAAATGAGGCCTCGTCTGGTCACCATAGGTATCATCACACCATGTCCTTTCAAGAGGCCTATCCTTCTGCCCCACCAAGTCCACAGAGACAGTACAACTCTGTGGAGACCTGGAAGCATTTTTTCGCCATCTACGTTTGAAGGAATATTTCTGCCACAATACAGAACAGAATACACAGGAACAGACCTCACAGCTTCAACAATCTACTCCTGAACAACCTCCTCACATTTCCCCCATTGAAACATATAAGGATGATCAATTGGTTCCCACCCAACACCATAGAAAGAAGAACTCCATGTGGACTCCACCTGAAGGCCACAACACTACACTGGACATGTATATTGAATGTTTTCGCCGCCGAGCCCAAACTGAAATAATCAACAGAAAACACCACTCAAGATCCAGTCTCAGCCGTACAGAGAAGAATGCCATAAGCAGCCTGAGAAACAATCCAAATATTATAATAAAACATGCTGACAAGGGAGGGGCCATTGTCATAATGGACAAGACTAAATATAAACAAGAAGCTGAACGACAGCTCTCAAACACCAGTTTCTACAGGCTGCTATCCACAGACCCCACACAGCAATACCAGCGAGAACTCAACAAAATCATGAAGAAATTACCAAAACACATACAGGAATGAATTGATATGGATTCCCCTCAAAAACCTCGACCAGGCACTTTCTACCTCCTGCCTAAGATACATAAACCTGGCAACCCTGGACGCCCCATTGTTTCGAGCATTGGAACTATCACCGTAGGAGTATCAGGATATATGGACTCCCTTCTGAGACCATATGTCATTAATACCCCCAGCTATGTCCGAGACACCAAAGACTTCCTGTTAACATTTACATACTAATGCTTGTCTGAATTCACTCTCCTCTACTTAAAGACAGATGGATTCACATTCTAGCTGTGTCTGAAGAAGTGAGCTGTGGCTCACGAAAGCTCATACCCTGCCAGAAAATATTTTTGTTAGTCTTTAAGGTGCTACTGGACTCTTGCTCTTTTCTACTACTGCAGACATACTAACACGGCTAACCACTGTGAATTATCTGAAAAGAAAAAAGACAAACTTGAACAAATTTCTTTTAAAAGTAGGAAAGCAATCAGATATGATTTACATGCAACCTCCTTGGCAGATTATGTCGAAGAGGAAATGATTCCAAGAGGTCTTAGAATACAAAAAGCTCCAACCTTGTTTAGGCAAGACGAAAAATTTAAGGAAAGATGGATTGAAATTTTGAATAAATGCTCCAGTGACTTAATGTTGTTACTTATAGAAAAAGCAACAGATGAAGCTGATAAAATTAAGGAGGAGATTGAGAAAGAAAAGAGTGAATTAGCTCACATACTAGATAAGAAATCTTTTGAGCAAAAGATAGCACAACTGGATAGTGACTTGAGTGATTACATGGAACAAATCAGAGCCTATAAAATCAAAAAACTTGACAGGGATACTGCTGACTACAGTAATAAAATGGTCTATCCATGGTTAACTTCATGCTCTAATAAACGATATTACCAAGGGGAAGATCGAGATACATTTTCACCTGGGGAGGACGAGACAGAGTCCTCTAGCATCTCGAGTATAGCCTCGAGCAGGGACTATTATTTATGACCATGTAATTATAGAGGAGGTTATTTTCCCAGGAGAGCCCGCAGAGTTCGGAAAACTTAGTGGTGAACCTCTCTGATTATGTATTGAGCGAACAGGAATTGAAGTTGTTAAATTATGGTTTGGGCTTCGTGCCCACTTCGAGATACTCACATATGCAAACCCATATAGACCTTTTTTAATTAATTAGGCTAATTAAATTAATGGTTTTTTTCAAAGACACTCATCAGACCTCCTCTAAAGTAAAAATAAAATCTACGTTTGTTCCTCCCACGCAAAACCACCTTATTTCCACCTTTCCGCAATTGGTTCAAAGGGACATAGAAAAAGTGGAACGGAAAAGAGTCCCATTTCAAAATAATTTACCAAAGAAGATAAGGACATTGGTTCTTGTAGGTTATCCGGGCTGTGTGACTGTGGTCTTGGTCACACAGCCCGGATAACCTACAAGAACCAATGAACTCTGGCCATGAAAGCCTTTGACAATAAGATAAGGACACTTTAAATAAACTACAATCTAATCATAACTTTATTATGAAACCAGCTGATAAAGGTGGTGCTATTGTTCTGTTGAGAAAATCTGATTATGATAATGAATGCTATAAACAACTCGGTAATGCAGAATTTTACAAATGATTGAAGCGAGACCCCACTTCCACAATCATGAATGGTATAAAGACAGTAATCTTTGAAGCACTGACACTTGATTACATATCTAAGAAAGAGGCTGGCTACCTCATAAATAGATTCCCTAAGGTTCCAACCTTTTATATATTACCAAAGATTCATAAAGGGGTGGTGCCACCTCCCGGACGTCCAATCGTCTCTGGAATTAATGGGCTACTAGACCCTATTTCTAAATATTTGGAGGGTCATCTACATTGTTTTTCAATTTTGACTCCTTATATATTGGACTCCACTCAATTCATTGCTCATGTAGAAGCAACTCAATGCACACCAGCACAGTCCTAGTGGCATTAGACATGAGATATTTATACATTAATGTGCCATTGGCAGAAGTGTGCACCATTATTGAGGATTTACTTATGAGTAGAAAGGAAAAAACCCACCTACGCATTTTTTAATGGATATGCTTGATTTGGTTCTGGAAAACAACTACTTTAGATTTAAAAATGATTTCTTCCAGCAAGTGAAAGGGGTTGCTATGGCGTCTGCTGTAGCGCCTTCAGTGGCAAATATATTTATGATTTTTTATGAGAAAAATTATATATATGTTAATGAAATATTCCAACGCCATGTATTATTCTATTGTCGTTTTGTGGATGACCTGATGATGGTATTTGATAGCCTACAAAGTAGTGAAATGTTTATGAGGGAAATCAAGCAATGTAATCTTAACTTCCAATCTGACTGTAAAACTAGCACTTCAAATTTGCCTTTTTTGGGCACTGTGGTCAATATAGACTCAGATGGGAAATTGTGGGTTAAACCATACAGGAAACCCACTGATAAGGGAGCACTGTTACACTATGGCTCATATCATCCTTCCTCCTTGAAAAATAACTTGACATATGGGCAGTTTCTGCAATTAAAAAGAAATGCAACTAACAAGGAGGACTTTGAGACTGGAGCAGCAGCCCTAAAGAATACTCTACTAGGGAGGGGCTATCCCCCACACATTGTTGATAGGGCGAAGAAATAGGCTGACAAAATGGAACGACAGACTCTTTTTGTTCCAAAGGAATGCCAGATGCATAAAATCACAGCATCTTTCAACTATACACCGTTAGCCAATAAAATTTATATATATATTGGGGTGGCTGATGAAGGTTTTGGGGTGGCTGATGAAGGTTTGAAACAGGCACTTACAGGCAACCTGTACCACTACCAAATGGAAAAACAGCCTTCTTTTCAAATATGAATTTGTACAAAAATTACTAGAAGACCTATATTAAATTGTGACATTACTTACGCCATGTTTATGTTGATATTTTTGCATCATGTATATAAAATGATGAATATATAGCAAAAAAAATGCTTTTGGAATTTTCTTTCATACCACTTGTTTAAGAGATTTTTGTATATATAGAGAGAAATATTGTATTTATATAGTAGCCTACAACTTTGTTTTTTGAATACCACTTTTCTGTACAGTTGAATTTACTTTTTTAAATATCTTGGGTTCCTGGAAGTTGGCAACCCTCTTAAGTGGTCACTGACAACACCGCACCACCCAGAGATTTGTCATGATGGGACAAACGGAAGCAGGCCCTCTTCATGTTGTCTGCAACCAAAACTATCAGGCTGTGGCCTGCACAGATACGGACAGCTCCTGACATTACAGTCCCGCAAACTGCCAATGCGAAAAAGACGAGAAAGAAATTAAGATCAAATAGACAACTAGTTTGCTAATCAGTTCAATTTGTGCTTTCCCACGCTGGAATGCACACCCAGAGAAGTCACGCCCAGGGTTTCGTGACTGTTGCCACAGGAACACCAAGGCCTGAGAACGTTTGCTTTTTGACTCCTTGGGAAGTACAGCCACTAATTAACTGATCAGCATTCCAGGCCTGCTGTAGTGCAACAAGCAGCCAGCTTTCCACAAGGCCAACATTCAAACAGAAACTTAATTCATGTGAAAAAAGGAGCCAGCCTGAGTACCCTACGAACTTGGAAGGACACAGCAGTGCCGTTGTGAAGCTCATGAGCCAAGAGGCTGAGAATGTACGAGCAAACATCCGGTTGGAAACAGAAGAGGATATGTGTTAAATAACCTGAGGGGACGTTACCATCAACGTCTGTTTTACACCATCTGCAAAGACCTTTCAGTCCTGTCCTGTCCGTACTTACCCAGATCCCCTAGTGCCCTCAAAGTATGAGAAGGATCAAATTGTTTCTCTCCGCTTTTTTGCTATTGCTGTCTTTAGGAAATGTAGAACATAGGGATCATATGCATGTTTTGGCTGCCGTGTGGAATCGAAGAAGCAAAGCCAAGAAGATGCAGTTGTTATTTAATATGAAATTCCTAGAATGTTCCATTGAACTTCTTCAAAGGCATTAGTTCATCAGTTAGCTAAGCACATAATACATCTTATTGTGGTACGATATGAAGACCAGTTCTGTCTTCAAACATGAATGTCTTTGTTGATACCATATGGAACGCACTTTTAAATCATGCTGTGTGGTGCTTATTATCACATGGTACTTGTTTGATTAGCTGTTTTTGCCAGGCTAACAAGAAGTAGACACATAGAAGGTTCCTGCCTGTGGGGATGTGTTTTTATGGGTGAATGTAACATTTTATTACATTTTTTACATTTATATTACAGTTTTTGGAGCATGCATTTCAATTTCACTACAGCTGAATACAGGCACAAAAATGTTGTAGTGTGGAACTGGCTTTATTTATTTATATAGTGCTATAGAACATTTTGGCAGTCTTACACACAGTATCTCAGTAATCTAAGGAACAAGGGTGCTGTAAGGTATTTCAAGATTATTAATAGGGATGAATGAATGTCCCCAACCCATTCTGTTGCTGTTTTGTGGGTTTGTTCTACCTTGTTTGGGGGGTTTATTCTACCTTGCATTTCTCCCTAATGGGGAATTTCTAAAATTAATTTCAGAATTACTACTGTTGTGATCAAGAGGACACAGATAGGAAACCTGATGTGAGCATGCAATTATACCCAGAACCCCTTTCACATGGTGTTTTAACAAATGCTTGTATAGAGTGTTGTGCTTTGGGCAGACCCAGATCCCCAGTTTTGTCAATTGTGCTTTGCATTACTCCCATGCCCGAGTCCCCCCCCCCTTAATTTGGAAGACAAGTTCCTCCAGGTGGAAAAACTTCCAGGGATGCATAACTGTGCGAAGATCTAAAGCTTTTCTGAACAGGTGGCTCCTTTATCTTTATTATTTTGATCTGCCCAGCATTTTGCTGTTGCTTTACCATAGAATGATTAAATCAGGAGATAAAAAGTTTGCCTCTTTCATCTTTAATATAAAGAGGGATAAACATTCTGATTGTCTCTTGAGTTTCAAAAGTCCTTTCAAATGGAAGTCCAGTTCTTGATAATTTATTCTCTTTCATCTTGTCCCTTGGGAAGGGGGGCATGGTAGAGAGAAAGAGATTGACTACAATGTGGAAGTAGTCATATTCTGCCTCCACATGCCTTCCAAACCAAAGCACTTCTTTTTGAGCCTCCACCTGACATGATGCTCCAATCATGTGCCAGTCATCCATTCCTCACCCATGATATACCCTTCCCAATCCGGCCATACCTGTTTTTCTCCTTTGGGGGAGGTCCAAAAGTGCAATCCAAGGACATTGTCAGGCTGTCCGGGTAGGAAGGTGCACATTTTCAAAGATCCTACCCACAATGGTAACATTTTCCTTCCCTGCTGCAGTACTGCAGTCAAAGGCTGTGCTCACGACCTGAGTTTTATCCTGATGGAAGTTGGCTGAAGGTTGACTCAGCTTTCCATCCTTCAGAGGTCGGTAAAATGAGTACCCAGCTTGCTGGGGGTAAAGTGTAGACTACTGGGGAAGGCAATGGCAAGCCACCCCATAAACATAGTCTGCCTAGTAAATGTCAGGATATGACACCACTTCATAGGTCAGTAATGACCTGGGGCTTGCACAGGGGACTACTTTTACCTTTAATTGCAATAGCACTTATAATGCTTTAGACATTTCTGATTATTATTTTTTAATCTTGCTGGTAAAACTGCAGAGAAAAAAATGCAGGGGAAAAGGCAGCTGACAAAGGAAAGTGCACACAAAACCCCCAAGTGGATGCTCTGTTGCCAGCACATGTGTCTCTGCACTTGCAGCAGCAATGAATGCAAATGAAGAATTCTCATTATGTGATGCAGCCCTAATTGTGTTCTAATTAGAAGTAAGTTACATTGATTTCAGTAGGAGTGACTCCCCAGAAAATGGATTTCTAGACTGTAGTCTAGGTTGCCTAAAGGACAATAGACTGCACATAGGCTGATTGCTGTTCTTTAAAGGCTCTTTAAGCCATGAGGTTGGGCAATGCATCATTTAAATTGGATACAAGACCAAGGGTAATGCAGGGCATTTAGAGACAAAATGATAGTGTCCATGGGAATACATTTCAGTGGCAGAGTTGTGCCCTTCACCCTGACAAAGGATTTTGGAAAGGGTTTTAACATCGAGCAAAACCACCACAGGTGGGCACATGGACATGAGCACAGGAAGCTGCCTTATACTGATTCAGCCCCTTGGTCAACGAGGTTAGTATTGTCTACTCTGACTGGCAGCAGCTCTCCAGGGTGTAAGGTTTTTCACATTACTGCCGACTTGATTTTTTTAACTGGAGATGCTGGTGATAGAATCTGGGACCTTTTGCATGCCAAGCAGGTGCTCTACCAAAGAGCTGTGTCCCGGCGCACCAGTTCTCCACGTTTCCTTTTCACTCACAAGAAACACAGCTTTTCTATGGGTTCTACTCTATATTCAAAGCGAAGTGACATTTTTAGCATTAAGGATAAGTCAGAATGAGATGCTGCCTGTATTTTTATAAGGACAACGCATTTGCCTATTATAAAGGAAAAATGGCAAAAGGGACATGAAAGCATTGCACAAATACTGAGCACCCTCTAGTGGTCTCCTAGACAAATAGTTTTACTCCTTTATTTATCCGCAAACAAAAATGAGACGCTGACGAGAAGCCAGCTTAGTTAGGCTTGAGGCAAGGTTATTTTTCAGAGCACCCACATGGGGCCTGCTTATTCCTGCGGTACTACTGGGTGTTTAGAATGACACCATCATTGTAAACTCCATCACCGTCAAAAGCTCTTTTGGAAGTAAATATTCCTTCTCTTGGTTAAATCATTGTATAATTCATTTCCTTTGGATGAAAATGTTGTTCCAAAATTCACCTCACTGACGCTCGAATTCTATTTTTCTACCTGTCTAAAACCATGGAAGCACATGCCATTTTCTCTACCCCCTTTCTATCTACAACAGCAGCTTGGTTTTGCAGAATAGATCATCTCAAACTGTGAAAAGATGGTTCTTGTAGGTTATCCGGGCTGTGTGACCGTGGTCTTGGTATTTTCTTTCCTGACGTTTCGCCAGCAGCTGTGGCAGGCATCTTCAGAGGAGTAACACTGAAGGACAGTGTCTCTCAGTGTCAAGTGTGTAGGAAGAGTAATATATAGTCAGAAAGGAGTTGGGTTTGAGCTGAATCATTGTCCTGCAAAAAGTATCAAATGTAATGTGCTAACCATTGTCCTGTAAGTATCCAGATAATGTGCTAATGAGGGTGTGGTATGTTAATATGGAACCATTGTATCCTGAAGTGATCTGTTAACGTGTGAAATCCAAAGCTAATCCACATGGCTATTGTGGACTGTAGTCTTTGTTAGTCTGGAGGTTTTCAGGACAGGAAGCCAAGCCTTATTCATTCTTAAACCCTCTTCTTTTCTGTTAAAGTTGTGCTGATGTTTATGAATTTCAATGGCTTCTCTGTGCAATCTGACAAAATAGTTGGTTTTATTGTGCAGTATTTCAGTGTCTTGGAATGAGACCCTGCATCCTATTTGGGTCAGTCCATGTTCAGCCACTGCTGATTTCCCAGTTTGGCCAAGTCTGCAGTATCTTTCATGTTCTTTTATCCTTGTTTGTATGCTGCGTTGTGTGGTCCTGATGTAAACTTGTCCACAACTGCAAGGTATATGATATACTCCTGCAGAGGTGAGGGGGTCTCTTTTGTCTTTTGCTGATCGTAGTATCTGTTGTATTTTCTTGGTGGGTTTAAACACTTTGTAGGTTATGTTTTTTCAAAAGTTTTTCCTATCAGTGAATCCTTTAATAAATGGCAAGAATACCTTTCATATGGGAGACTGTTTTTCCTGAGTTTTCTGATTTTTGTTTGGTTTAATGGCCCTTCTGATTTCATTTCTGGAATAGCCGTTTGCTAGCAGTGCGTGATTTAGATGATTAGTTTCTTCCTTGAGAAACTGTGGTTCACAGATCCGTCTGGCACGGTCCATTAATGTTTTGATTATTCCTCTTTTCTGTCGGGGGGTGGTTGGAGTTTTTGTGTAAGTAGCGATCTGTGTGAGTTGGTTTCCGGTAGACCTTGTGACCTAATTGAAAGTTTGTTTTACAGATGACAAGGGTATCAAGAAATGGGAGTTTACCCTCAATTTCCTTTTCCATGGTAAACTGAATGTTTGGATGGATATTATTGAGATGGTTTAGAAAGTCCATTAATTTTTCTTCACCATGGCTCCAAATAGTCAATGTATCATCTACGAACCTGAACCAGATGCCTTTTCTAAATGTGTTCTCTCTTGTAAACTCTTCATAAGATATGGACTGATGCAGTCTCTTTATTTCAAATCAGGCAACATCCACAAGTTATACAAACTATGTAGTTGTCAGCAAAGTCCCAGACACTAGAAGAGCACATAAAGGCTTTTTTTGTGTATGAAGAGATTCCCCCACAAGTCCACAAGGGACTCACTTCACACAAAGAGCTTCTTAATACCTGGAAATGTAACATTCTTTCACTCTCCCCAAGGAATTCTCCATTGGTGAGGGTTGGGCCAAGCTGGGATGGAAGATGGATCACTGAAACATTGTCCTCAGAAGTAATAGCTGAATTTTGTTCCCCTAATGAATGAATTCTGAAGCAGGATAGGTGTTGCTGGTCTGCTTTTAGAAAAGCTTGTGACTGAGGATAGCCACTGAGAAGCAAGGGGGTGGAGATGCTGGTAGGATCTCTATGCCTGTAGTGGCTGCTGTATTGTCTGCCTTCTCACACCTGCTGGAGTCACACCTTCTGTGTTGTCTGCCTTCTCACAGGTGATTCTGGTTTGTTTTTAAGAAAGACTTGTGCCTGAATTGTGAGCTTCTGGTGACAGTAGGGTTTCCAGCTCTGGGTTGGGAAATACCTGGAGAATTTTGGGGTGGAGCCTGAGGAGAGTGGGGTTTGGGGAGGAAAGGAACTTGTCAGGTTCTAGGACTCCGTTGCCTCTCAGGAATCATCCACTTTACTCCAGACGTTAGCAGAGAGTTTAAAGTAGAATTTATTTGAAAGGAAGGGTACAGTAACCTATGAAACACAACGTTACAATGGCGCCAAATCATTTGGAGGGTATTCTTATAGAGTACACACGCTAGCATGTTTACAAGTAACATCTTTGAAATGCAAAACATCAGAGGTTCCCCAATACCAAGAGAGAGAATTCACACCTTAAGATCAGAGCAGGATTACAATCAGGAAGTCACTTTGAAGTGGAGATCTCTCGAGCCTTTTGGCTGTTGCCTCTTCCTTCCCACGGGAAGGAGAGATGAAACGAAAGTCACCTCGCTATCCCGGGTCCGATTGCATGCCCTCGCTGACACTCCGCCTCCCCAAAGGCCCCCCCTCCAGATTTCCTGGTTTGTCCGGGTAATGGCGATGGAAATCCGCTACAAGGGTTGGAGCCTGTACGTGAACAGCGGACACCCACTCATCGTGACTGGAATTTAAATGTTTCCAACGCACAAGATATTCCAGTCGGCCCCTGCGCCTCCGAGAATCGAGCACCCTGGAGATTTCAAAGTGCCGTTCGCCCTGTACCATGATGGGAGTTGCCGCTTCGGGTTCGGGGTGCCATTCTGGTGCTTGTAGAAAGGGTTTTAGTAGACTCACGTGAAACACCGGGTGCACCCCTTGTAAGGATTTGGGTAGCTCCAGCTCTACCGTAACCTCATTGATAACTCTGGAGATAGAAAATGGGCCCACAAACCGTTGGCTCAATTTTTTACACGGGCGTAAAGACCTGAGGTTCTTAGTGGAAAGATACACCTTTTCTCCGACCCTCAATTCCCACTGAGGTGTTCTGTGTTTGTCTGCTTGTAGTTTGTACCTATCTTTAGCCTGTTCCAGGTTTTTTACAAGCCAGGGCCAAGTGTTCCTCACTGTGTGAGCCCATTTAGACACCTCGGGGGGATCGCCTTCTGGCGGGGTGGGTACAGCCCCTAATGGTCCAAAATCCATTCCATAAACTGCTTTGAATGGGCTCACCCCGGTTGCAGAGTGCACCGAGTTATTGTAGGCATATTCTGCCAGTGGCAGCAGATCAACCCAATTGTCTTGGTGATAATTAACAAAACAACGCAAATAACATTCCATCACCGCATTAACCCTTTCGGTCTGCCCATCCGTCTGGGGGTGATAGGCAGATGACAAACCCAACTGCACACCTACAATTCCTAAAAACGCTTTCCAGAACTTGGACACAAACACGGAGCCCCTGTCACTCAGGACCTTCCGTGGAAATCCGTGCAATTTGAATATGCAGTGCACAAACAAGCGAGCCAGTTTATGTGCAGATGGCATCCCTTCACACGGTACGAGATGAACTTGCTTAGAGAAAAGATCCGTGATTACCCACAGGACAGTCTTCCCCTGACTGGATGGGAGGTCTGTTATGAAATCCATCCCAATTACTCGCCAGGGTGCCTCGGGAGTTTCTAGGGGCTTTAATAATCCCGGGGGTTTTCCCATCAAACGTTTACTAGTTGCGCACACAGGGCAGGATTTGATAAATACTTCGATGTCTTGGCGCATCCCAGGCCACCAAAACTGTCTTCTTATTAGGTGTAAGGATTTAGCAAACCCAAAATGTCCCCCTATTGTTGAACTGTGGCTCCGTTCCAATATCTCCCGCCTCAGTTCCCTGGGCACGTAATGTTTGTTCTTACAGATACCGTTTTTGTCCGTCATCTGGGACGGGATAGATTCTTCCTCCCGCTCCCGTTGAAGAGCCTCCCCCCACCTTTTCTTGACTACCTCCGGGAGGCTTTCTGGAACTGCCCAGAGGCGGGGAATGGCAACATCCGACCCCGGCAAGGGGGTGGGTACCGGCCCTTCAGCCTGGTCCCTTCGCTCTATTTGGGAGATTCCCCCCCCCTCCCCAGCGGTAGTGGTTGAGAGTTCTCCGGGGACTGCTGGGGATGAGGAGGTGGGAGCGACCACTTCACGAGGGGAACTCGAACTCGAGTCCTGTGCCGCCGCGCGGCTTTGCGCTCTGGTCAGAACTCCTGCACTATTCCCCTCTGGAGTCAAACCCAGGTGTTCCCGTGTGAAAAGAGAACCCACCGGCCGCTCAACCTGACACTCATATTGCGGCATGCGAGACAGTCCGTCTGCTAAGCAGTTTTCTTTCCCAGGCATGTGTTTGATGGTAAAATTAAACTTAGAGAAAAAGGTAGACCAACGCACTTGTTTGGCTGACAGCTTCCGCTGACCCAAAATAGATTCGAGGTTGCGGTGATCAGTACATACCACAAAGGGCTCGGCAGCCCCCTCCAGGAACTGTCGCCAAACCGTGAGTGCATGTTTAATCGCCATTGCCTCTTTTTCCCCAATTGGCCAATTGAGTTCAGGGCCAGAGAACTTCTTAGAAAAATATGCGCAGGGTCTAAGCCTCCCTTGATCATCCCTCTGAAGGAGTGCGCCTCCCATCGCCTTGTCCGAGGCATCTACCTGTAAAGTGAATGGCCTGGAGCAATCTGGGTGCGTCAGAATGGGTTCAGAGGTAAAGCGCTCCTTAAGAGTTTCAAAAGCCGCCTGACACCTGGCGGTCCAAGGTACCTGGTATTGTGCAAAAGTGGCCCCTTGCCCCTTCCCTTTGGTTTTAAGCAAATCAGTAATAGGCAAAGCTATTTGAGCGAAATCCTGAATAAAATTTCTATAAAAGTTCGCAAACCCCAAAAACTGCTGAACCTGTTTGCGAGTTCTGGGAGGTTCCCATTCTAACACTGCCCTCACTTTCTCCGGATCCATGCTTAACCCTTGTGGCGAGATCACATAACCCAAAAACGACAATTGGTCCTGGTTGAATGCACATTTTGATAACTTAGCATACAAATGATTGTCCCTTAGACGACGCAACACCTCCCGCACCAATTCCCTGTGCTCTGCGGGATCCTTGGAGTAAATGAGCAAATCGTCTAAAAAGACTACCACACCTTTAAATAGGAGGTCGTGTAGAATCTCATTAATTAATTGCATGAAGCACGAGGGCCCCCCAGACAGACCAAACGGCATGACTAAAAATTCAAACAACCCATAACAACAAGAAAAGGCTGTCTTAGCTTCATCCCCCTCCTTGATCCGGACCCGGTAGTAGGCTTCCGCCAGGTCAATTTTCGAGAAAATACAACCCTCCTGTAACACACTCAGGAGGTCTGGGATTAAGGGAAGGGGGTAGGCATTAGTTTCAGTAATCGCGTTAAGCCCCCTATAGTCTACACACAGTCTGAGATCAGATGTACCTTTCTTCTTCACAAAGAAGCAGGGAGAAGAAAATGCAGCTTTGGACGGTCGTATGAAGCCCCGCTCCAAGTTCTTGTCCAGAAATTCTCGCAGCACTGCTTTCTCTTGAGGACTCATGGCATAAACTCGGGCCTTGGACGGTTTAACGTCCTTAATCAGTTCGATGGCACAATCCGTAGTGCGATGAGGAGGCAATAAGTCACAGTCCGTCCCCTCAAATACATCTGCGAAATCACTATATTCTGGGGGCAACGTGGGTTCCTCCAAGGCAGCGGCGCTTCCCCCTTCGCCCCCGGGTAAATCATCCCGGCTGTGTTTTTCGCACTGAGGAGCTCCAAACACCACCCGCCTTTGTTCCCAGTCAATGCTCGGGTTATGTCCCGCCAACCAATTAACGCCGAGGACCACCGGGTAGGAAATCTTAGGCACTACCGTGAAGTGGATCTGTTCCCAGTGGTTTCCCACCCCCAGCCACATCTTGCGAGTGTGCAAATGAACCGGCCCCCCCCGCAGGTCACTCCCATCCATTTGATGGAAATGTAAGGGTTGATCCAGTTCTCGAGTCCCAATTCTCAGACGTTCTACCACCGCCTGATCAATTAGGGTCCGGGAGCACCCGGAGTCCACGATAGCCACAACGGCCACCGGTTCCCCCCCTTGGGGATTTCGTAATACAACAGGTATCAGCAATGTCTCTCCCTGGTCACTCACCCTACATGGAGCCGGTTTGGTTTCTTCCAAGGGTGCCCTCTGTGCCGGTTCCCTCACAGAAGGCCGTCCTCGTTTTTTGCCGGTGAGGGGCTTCGGAAGCTATCTCGGGTGCCACGGTTGTGGAGATCCGATGAGGTTTCCGCTTGCAGGGCCGCCGCCCCCGGCGACCGTTCGTCCCCTCCGCTCTCCTGTGCTCCAGGTTCCGAGGTGGTGTCGCCTCCCGCTCTTGTGTCGCCCTGTTGCTCGTCCCTTCTGACGGCGTGTTGGTACATCTTGCTGCAAAATGACCCATCTTCCCACACTGAAGGCAAGCTCCCTCCCTGAACCGACGTGCCCTGTCGAGACTGTAGACTCCTCGATGTCTTCCCTCTCGCCGGGGACCTGCTGCGCTGTCCCCTCTCGTGGGCGGGATAGGGATCGTCTTCGAAGGACGATCCTTGGAGAACTGGAGGGTAAGCTTGCGGTTCTCCACTAGAGCTGCCAAATTTACCCACTCTTCCACTGACTCTGGATCTCCCAAAGTCAAACAGCCATCCAGCACTTCCCACCGCAACCCTTCGCGGAAATGCTGGACCTTTGTGGCCTCACTCCACTCCCTTATCTTGCACGACAAAGATAAAAAGTCCTGTGCATACTCACTTACTGAGCGGGCTCCCTGCTTCAAACGACGCATGGCAATCTTTGCTTTTTCCCCCCGGTGGGGGTCTTCGAACCGGCGTCGTAGAGCGCACAAGAACTCATCCAGGGATGCCAAAACTCGGGGCATAGTTTCTGCCGCTGTCACTGCCCACTCCACTGCCTCCTTCTCCAGCAGGCTGATCACATACCTGACCCGAGCTTCTTCCGAGGCAAAGGTCTCCCCCTGGTCCTTCATAAAGCCGGAGATTTGGAGTAAGAAGTGAGACAACTGTGAGCTGGACCCGTCGAAAGATACCTTCAGGTCTCTGGCCGTAGGGCGTCTGGGCGTGGGAGCCTCCCCAACAACGAGCGGTCCTGTAGTCGGCCGTGAACCCGTTTGGGATTGTTGCACGGGCTGTCCAAGCCCCCTCACTGCCCCTAGAACGGCTGCCAGGTCTCGCTGCAAGGTATCTAGCTGAGTCTGCAGGTCCCGATTCTGCAGAACGAGCATCTGATTCTGTCCGCGTATCAGAGTGGCCGCTTCTGCAGTGAGGGTCGGGGTGTGAGCGAGCGTGGGGTCCTTCCACCCTTCCCCTTCTCCATACCAAGCGGCCAGCGGTCCCCGGTAGAAGTCGCCTCCTGGTTCTGACGCTGCTCTCTGCCGCTGCCCGGTCTCCGAGAATCGGGGGGTCCACGTCGGCCTCCCAGGGACATCGGTAGGCCCGGGTGGGCGCTGCTCCGGGGTCGCTGCTCCTTGACCAACCTCAATATCAGCGGGAGTCTGCCGAAGCTCCTCTCCCGCGTTGAGCGGGACCGAGGGTGGTGCCGACATCCTAATACTACTTCTAACCCGAAAACAAAAAAGGTTGGGATTGTAACGTACTGTCAGGTTCTAGGACTCCGTTGCCTCTCAGGAATCATCCACTTTACTCCAGACGTTAGCAGAGAGTTTAAAGTAGAATTTATTTGAAAGGAAGGGTACAGTAACCTATGAAACACAACGTTACAATGGCGCCAAATCATTTGGAGGGTATTCTTATAGAGTACACACGCTAGCATGTTTACAAGTAACATCTTTGAAATGCAAAACATCAGAGGTTCCCCAATACCAAGAGAGAGAATTCACACCT
This sequence comes from Euleptes europaea, assembly GCF_029931775.1. NCBI lineage: Eukaryota > Metazoa > Chordata > Lepidosauria > Squamata > Sphaerodactylidae > Euleptes > Euleptes europaea. Next base: position 45,011,255 of record NC_079312.1, on the reverse strand, counting down.
TAAGATCAGAGCAGGATTACAATCAGGAAGTCACTTTGAAGTGGAGATCTCTCGAGCCTTTTGGCTGTTGCCTCTTCCTTCCCACGGGAAGGAGAGATGAAACGAAAGTCACCTCGCTATCCCGGGTCCGATTGCATGCCCTCGCTGACAGAACTTCAATGCCATAAAGCCTGATGGCCAAAGCGGCCATTTTCTCTGGGGGAACTGATCTCTATTGGCTGGAGATCAGTTGTAATAGCAGGAGATCTCCAGCTATTACCAGGAGGTTGACAACCCTAATATTAGGTGCTGTGGAACACAGGCAGGATAATGCTGTTGCAGTCGTCTTGTTTGGGAGCTTCCTAGAGGCACCTGATTGGCCACTGTGTGAACAGACTGCTGGACTTGATGGGCCTTGGTCTGATCCAGCAGGGCTTTTCTTATGTTCTTACCCACCCTGAGTCAAAGTGAGAAAAGTGGGCTATGAATGAATAAAATAAAATAACAAATATCCTTGTGGCCCCTTGCACAGATTAACATGTTTAGAGTGGTAAATGAGCATTGCGCTTGCCCATGCCTGCTGACCCTTCCCTTTTTCCCTTGCTATTTTTGGCACAACCTATAACATGTGGGCCCTGACCTGGATGGCCCAGGCTAGCCTGATCTCATCAGCTCTCAGAAACTAAGCAAGGTCAGCCCTGGTTAGTATTTGGATGGGAGACCACCAAGGAATATCAGGGTTGCTGTGTAGAGGAAGGCACTGGCAAACCACCTCTGTTAGTCTCTTGCCATGAAACCTCCTCCCCAAAAGGGGTTGCCATAAGTCAGCTGCGACTTGACGGCGCTTTACACACACACATAACATGTGGACAAATTGTTCACAGGCTCCATAGATGTGCTTGTGTAGACAGAAAAACCTCTGCAAGCCGTTTCACCAATTAATCTGAACACACAGAGAAGGCTAATAGTCACAAGAAGTTGTGGGCACCCTCCCTCACATCTTGTACACCATATACAAAAATTGCTGTGTGACTGCAGAGAGACCATCAGCCACAGGTCCACTCCTTCTCAGGAAGAGCACATGGCAAAGGGAATTTGAGCTTGGCCAGAGAATGAGAAGCTCGGGAAAGTTTGTTTCTCCCTTCTTGCCAGAAAGAATAACTTTCAGCTGCTTTGGGGCTGGAGAGGCAACATGAAGGATACTTGCGAGCCTGTGCATACTCACAGCACCAAGGACCATTGAAGAGGTGTATGTACCATTCTCCCACAGTGTCTGGCTACTAGATGAAAGAGACTGTGGCCAACTTGAATTTTTGCTATGCCATTGTCAAACTTGGCTCCACCATCGGCCTTTTCCATCTACTCCTCTTAGTTCAGCATGGTGTAGTGGTTAAGAGCAGCGGACTCTTATATGGAGAACCGGGTTTGATCCCCTACTTCTCCTCATGAGTGGCAGAGTGGTGTAGTGGTTAAGAGCGGTGGCTTGGAGTTGTAGAATCCGATCTGGAGAACTGGGTTTGATTCCCCACTCCTCCTCATGAGCGGTGGAGGCTAATCTGGTGAACAGGATTTGTTTCCCCACTCCTACACACAAAGCCAGCTGGGTGACCTTGGGTAAGTTACAGCTCTGTTAGAGCTTTCTCAGCCCCACCTATCTCACAGGTGTCTGTTGTGGGGAAGGGAAGGTGATTGTAAGCCTGTTTGAGTCTCTGTTAAGTGGTAGAGAAAGTCGGCACATAAAAGCCAACTCTTCTTCTTCTTCTAATTTGGTGAATCGGGTTTGTTTTCCCACTGCTCCATGTGAAGCCTGCTGGGTGATCTTGGGCTAGCCACAGTTCTCTCCGAACTCTCTCAGCCCTACCTACCTCACAAGGTGTTTGTTGTGAGGAGGGGAAGGGAATGTGATTATAAGCCGCTACAAGACTCCTTAAAGGTAGAGAAAGGTGGGGTATTAAAAACAACTCTTCTTCTTCATGAATTGGTTAGTTTATAAACCAGAGGGTTTATAAACTATTTCCATTAGCATTCTGTGTTCCATTTTAATTGCTATTTAACATTAGACACACATGACTTTTTTGCTATGCCATTGGAGCCTATGACATACATACTATGAGATGCATAAAAATGATTCCAGAGTTTGAACAGCCTACAATACCTTTTTCCTTAGGAGAGCAGAAGTTTGTACAGCAATTTCTTTGTTATTTTTATAAAGGAGGGAAATATTTCTGTTTCACTCTGTTTGTGAAGATACACAAACATACATATGTATATATGTGTGTGTTTGTGTGTGTGTGTGTATAGAAAGAGAGAAAGAGAGTGAGGTGTGTGTGTGGGAGGGTGGGTGTTGCAGCTCCTCAAGGTGTGATAGTCATTATCGTAAGTATTTACTTTCATTATGTTATTTGTCTGTGTTTATTCCAACTGTTTAATGCACCTGTTTATTCATTCTTAGGGTAGCAGCATAGTCAATGAAGTCCTCAAATGTAGCTTACTTGCAGCCCAACCACATGAAGCTGCCTTCTACTGAGCCAGGCCCTTGTTCTATTATGGTCATTATTGTCTACTCTGACTGGCAATTCTTCTCCAAGGTCTCAGGTGAAAGTCTTTCACATCACTGACTTCAGGTGGAGATGCCAGGAGTTGCACTCCAGACTTGCTGTATGCAAAGCAGATGCTCTACCACTGAGCCACTGCCCTTTCCAAGTACCTTTGCATCAAAAGTAAGCCCCATTGATTTAAAGTTTTAAGTAAAGCCACTTAGCATTGCAGCCATATTGAGAGGGACAACGTCTTTTGCTTCATTGTTCTTACTGAATGCTGGATATGCATAGGAGTAGTGTCAATAGGGCACAGCTGGGCTCTTGCCTTACCAAGTTTACAGCTTTTACCAGCCCCACCCATCATATCATGCCACATGTCTTTATTGGTATGGGAGTAGGGTTGCCAGGTCTCTCTCCACCACTGGTGGGAGGTTTTGGGGGCGGAGCCTGAGGAGGGTGTGGTTTGGGGAGGGGAGGGACTTCAGTGCCACAGAGTCCAATTGCCAAAGTGGCTATTTTCTCCTGGTCGACGAATCTCCATTGGCTGGAGATAAGTTGTAATAGAGGGAGATCTCCAGCTAGTATCTGGAGGTTGGCAACCCTCACTGGGAGCAGAGCCCAATCCTACCTTGACAGCAGATCAGGCAGATCCTGGGGCATTTCCTGGGGCTAGTTCTACACTGGAAGAACATGTGACTCACAGCACTAATGGTGGCCAGCTTTTAATTTAACACCCCCTCCCCCGTTTATCAAGATAGATAGGCAGATTCCATAGAAGGGCTACAACAAGAAGCAGACTACACAGCCATAGCCCCAGAAGGAGGCCTTGGGGAACTACAGAATGCAATGAATGTAATTACAACAATGCTTAATCCAAATAAATATTCCAACACAAATGGATAATCACTTGAGAATAAAGTCAGAGAGAACCCTGCTGGTACAGGAATAAAGGAAACAGAAATTGACTAGATGAATTTATATCAAATTTCATAAGTAGCTACAACAAATAAAAATGTTCTATAGATGACATATAAGACTGATTTAAAAAAAAATCCTGCAAATTAAATGTAGCTGTAATTAGATCATCAGCCAATGGGCAATGTAGCAAGCAATTTTCAGCATGTTTTATATTGGCCATGGCCACACATACACAAACATCGCTCAAGGGTGTGGGGGGGGGGAGGGGAGAGAGAGAGACAGATATTGAGTTACATCCCATGGTAGATTACCAGTAATGAAAAGGGGGGAGTGATTTTCACTGATTGTTCCTTTCCACTTCAGACATCTTATTTGCCCCTCATGCTTTTCCTAGGGGGGTCCCTGACCCCCAGGAGTAGTACTTCAGGGACCATTTTGGGCCCCAGCAGGATGAGGGAGACAAAAAATCCCTTCCATCAGTGAAAATGGTCACTGGACGAACACATCTCCATCTTGACATTATATGTCATTCAATTATACCACACCACTTTAGGTAAATATTTATTGAAATGCTAGCTCTTCACAGCCCACTCCTAGACTCAGAATTCCTACCACTGTCACTTCCTTACTGTCCAGTAGTTAGAGGCTTGGTGATTGCTTCATGGGTTACCTACCACTGGTTACCTCAACAAAGAGTGCATGGACTCTTCCTCAGATGATGTGCTACCACATGTGGGAAGGTTGCCCAGCTAGCCCCAGTATTGGCTAGGATCCTTCTTTTCCTTTCTTGTCTAATGTTGGGGATCATTTCTGCTTTCATTTTCTTCCTGCTCTACTTTTGGTCACTATTTCCAGTTGACTCCTCCCTTTTCATCATACCCACTTCATAGGTTTGCCAAGCTCCAGGTACTAGCTGGAGATCTGCTATTACAACTGATCTCCAGCCGATAGAGTTCAGTTCTCCAGGAGAAAATGGCCACTTTGGCAATTGGACTGTATGGCACTGAAGTCCCTCCCCTCCCCAAACCCCGCCCTCCTCAAGCTCCACTCCAAAAATCTCCAGGTATTTCCCAACCCAGAGCGGGCAACCCTACCACTAGGGCTGTTGAAAATAAAAAAATTCGGTATAGTTCGGATTCGGCCGAATTCGGCCTGTCTGGATTCGGTACACGCCGAAGTCCGAACTCCCCCGATTCGGATCCGTTGAATTCGGCGAGAAATTAAAGTTCGGCAAAATATTCGGCCGAATATTGCCATTTAAATTTTAAACAATCGCTCTTGGCCTCCCGCGGCTGCGGGGGGGGGGGTTAGAGCTGGACGTTCAAAACTTTCATCATTGCTTCTTGTGACCCTTATTGAAAGGACCGCCAATTTCGGTGACGATGGGGTCCTAGGGAGGCGAGATATGGATCCCGGAAGCCCTCCCCCAATTGCCCATCGCAAAGCATAGACCGTCCGTGACTTGGCTCGGCAATACATTGGACTGAGAGAGCCCATGCAATTCACAAACTGCATGCCGGGGTGAAGCGCGAAATATAAGCATTGCACCCATGGCAGCTCCGCGGGCTGGAGGAAGTAATTAATTGACCACCCAACTCTCTTACAAAAAGTGGCTGGAGGAAGGGAAAGACATACGCCCCCCTTCTTTTTCTCAGAGAGTCTTTTCCTGTGTAATGTATATCTTCTACTTTGAGGTGTGGCTGCCCAGCGGCTTTTGGCAATCCCCGGTTGCAAAGATTAGAGGGCACCCAAGTACCGGGGGGTGGGGGGTGGGATGGGAACGCGGGAGCCCCGGCGGTGAGAGGGTCCTCCTCGCACCTCCGCACGGAGACCGCTCGCCCTTCTCAAGCCAACCTGGGGGGGGGATGGCTAGGCCGGACCGTGGAACCCCAAGCAAAGCAACCACCCGCACAACTCAAAGACCACAAGACAACCAAAAGCCAAAAGCGCTGGATGAACTCAAGTGGCACCCAAGCACCGGGGGGGTGGGGGGTGGGATGGGAACGCGGGAGCCCCGGCGGCGAGAGGGTCCTCCTCGCACCTCCGCACGGAGACCGCTCGCCCATCTCAAGCCAACCTGGGGGGGAGGCTAGGCCGGACCGTGGAACCCCAAGCAAAGCAACCACCCGCACAACACAAACACCACAAAACACCCTCAAACCAGTTTCAACTGACGAACTCGGGTGGATCTCTCAACCGCACCAATTCTGCTGGCTGGATCTCTCGCCACCAAAATGGAAGACAGTGGGGAAGGGAGGGATGGGCGGGCATTTTAAACTTTCTCTTGGCCAGTTCAAAACTTCAAATCAATGCTCTGATTGGCCATGAGAAGAATCTGCTGGGCTACCATTGGCCGCGGGAGAAAGCAGATTGCCAACGGGCGGATCAGCTCCTGCGCATGCATCTCCGCCGAACCACCGAATTTACGGAATTTACTCGCCGAACATGAAGAGTTCGGCCTCCCAGATTTCTCCCATTTTGGAGTTCGTCCGAACAGAAAAGCGCCGAATCGAGGAAAATTCGGTTGATTTTCACTTCGGGCCGAACCGAATCGACAGTCCTACCTACCACTTCAAGTGGTAAGAAATTTGCTTCAGTTCACATAGCTTCTTCCAGGGTACTTCAGGTTCAGGGTCACCCCTCTTTTTCCTGCCCTGTCTCCAGTTTTGTAGCATAAATGTCTCTTTTACCTTCTGCCTTTGTTTTGTATTTTGAAATTTCTAATTTTAGATTCAACACCATATTAATTTGCAAGGTTCTAGAGCAGGTGCTCTTGGAAGTGTCTGGTTTTCTGGACCCATTTCAGTCTGGAGTTGGAACAGAAACTGCTTTGCTTGCCTTATTTGATGTCCTTCACCAAGAGCTAGACAGGAAGAATGTGACCCTGCTAGTTCTGCTGGATCTCTATGTGGCCTTCAGCAATATCGACCATGGTATCCTACTGGACCACCTCTCAGCGTTAGGACTAAAGGGCACCTTATTATGGTGGTTTGAGTCCTATCTGGGAGGCCGGTCTCAGAAGGAGGTGCTAGAGGATTCCTGCTCTGCCCCAGGGTTCAGTCTTATGCCCCATGCTATTTAGCATCAATGTGGAGCCACTGGGAGAGGTCATCAGGAGGTCTGGGATGCAGTGTCACCAGTACTGGTGGATGATACCCATCTCTCCCTTTCTTTTTCCACCTAATTCCAAGAAAGCAGCTGATGTGTCTGAAGAGGTGCTTAGAATCAGTAGTGGGATGGATAAAGCTGAATCTTAATCCTGACAAGACGGGGTGCTCTCGGTTAGTAGATAGGCAGACCAAGGACTTGTGATTTCCCCTGGGTTGGATGGGGTTAAACTCTCCTTGAAAAAGTCAAAAAGGGCAAGAGTCCAGTAGCACCTTAAAGACTAACAAAAATATTTTCTGGTAGGGTATGAGCTTTCGTGAGCCACAGCTCACTTCTTCAGATACAGCTAGAATGTGAATCCATCGGTCTTTAAGTAGAGGAACAGTATGTAAATGTGAATAGCAGGCTTGATGGGATTAGGTGTGATATGCAGAAGAGTCTGTGATGTCCAGGGGAGAGATGGGTGTGGAGAAATCAGCATTGGTAATGGGCCATGAATGCAAGGTCTTTATTCAGCCCAGGTAAATGCATTGACTTTAGTTTGAATATCAAACTAAATATCTATAACTAAATATCAAACTAATATCTACCTGGGCTGAATAAAGACCTTGCATTCATGGCCCATTACCAATGCTGATTTCTCCACACCCATCTCTCCCCTGGACATCACAGACTCTTCTGCATATCACACCTAATCCCATCAAGCCTGCTATTCAGATTTACATACTGTTCCTCTACTTAAAGACCGATGGATTCACATTCTAGCTGTATCTGAAGAAGTGAACATTCTAGCTGTATCTGAAGAAGTGAGCTGTGGCTCACAAAAGCTCATACCCTACCAGAAAATATTTTTGTTAGTCTTTAAGGTGCTACTGGACTCTTGCCCTTTTTGTCTACTGCAAACAGACTAACACGGCTACCCACTGTGAATTATCTCCTTGAAAAGTCAGGTTTGCAGTTTGGGTATGCTGCTCGACACAGCAGTCAGAAAATCAGGTGGCTGCTGTGGTTCAGAGTGTGTTTTCAGAGTGTGTTTTCACCTAATCAGACAGAATTTTTAAAGGTGGAATCTTTGGGGAGGGGCTGTGGCTCAGTGGTAGAGCATCTGCTTGGCATGCAAAAACGTCCCAGGTTCAATCCCTGGCATCTCCAGTTAAAGGGACTAGGCAGGTAGATGATGTGAAAGACCCCTGCCTGAGACCTTGGAGAGCCGGTGCCGGTCTGAGTAGACAATACTGAGCATTGTCTGATTCAGGGTCTGATTCAGTACAGGTATTCATGTATGAATCTTCCTTTGTTCTGGGTTCATACACCTCGCTCACATGCTGTGACCTGTGGGACCCATCCTCCTCCTCCTTATGCCTACAGGCAATTTTAAATGATTGATTCTAAGTGGTGCTTTTTAATGTATTTTATTATTATATTGTAAACCTCCTTGAGTTCCTAGAAGGTAGACAGGCAGCTAATAATGTGTTGATTGCATTAAATAAATAAATACAGAAACTGGTTGCAGGGACAGGGGATATATATATATTTTGACCAAGGCCGGTGTTCAAAGAACAGTATGAGAAGCCCAGTGGAATGTTGTTATGATTCTTCTGATGTAAAAGCCCATCATGCTGTCAACTAAGTGAAAAAACAGGAGAGAAGAGGTCTTAAAAGCAGCTTTCAGACTAGTAGCAAAAAAAAAAAATTCCTGAGGGGAAGGGAGTCCCAGCTAGACAAGATATATGAAATCCTAAATAGGTTTTCTATCTTGCAACTGAAACCCTGAATTCAGCAAAAATATTGATTGAAACCCATGCTCCTCATTTGACCCTCCTTCCTCAAGTAAAGCTAGCCTAGAGAGGTGTATCCCACTTTATGCCCCTTATGTGTACCTTTAATCAGGGCTAGCTGGAATAGACAGCCGGTTCAAGGGTTTCCAAGAAAGATTTGTCATTGAGAATCTTCCTGATAATAAACATGACTTTATTATCGGTGAAATATTCTGCCCTATAAATGCTGCATTAAGTCTAGGTTTGAGTGTGTGTGTTTTGTTCTTTATGTATCCCCAGCCTGCAGAACCTCAAAGTAAGCCGTGATTTCAGATTCAGCAGTTGTATGCCTAAGTAATATAGAAGGAAGACGTTGGCTTCCCACTTGCCTAAATGGGAGCTGTAAAAAAAAAAAAAAAAAACCCACCCTCAAACCTGACAGCTTTATGACAAGAAATACGTACATTAAGCAGTCATGAACTCGTACATTGCCCAAGTTGTATAGGGGAACTCATCAAAAATGTAGGTGTAAAACACACCTGAGTCTTGTCTCAGTACATTTTTATCTCGTGTCCATAAATAAGCAGCACATCAGCACATTTATCTGATCACAATAACAAATCTCGTCCTCTTGGTAACTGTAAACACGCTGAAGCTTGTTACTGACCTTGCTTTAAAAAAAAAAAAAAAAAAACCAGATAGAAGAAAAGCAACAAAACAAGAACTCATTGCAAGTTTTGTTTGAGGGAACCGATGTACTGTCAAGGCCCCTGGTTCAAATCTTGTCTCATCTGGATTGAAACATGATGCTTGCAAAACAAAACAGAATCACCCAGTGGGGCTTTGAACTCAGGTTCAGGTTTCTGTCAGGCTGCTACCCATTCTACATAGCAGTGTGTACTTAATTGGCAGACTCAAGCCCTGCTCTCCTGAGCTACCTTCGCTGAAGTGCATGGATGCTTTGCATGTTTTGTTTTGTTTTTTTCCTATCAAGTCGCCGCCAACTTATGGCAGCCCCATAGGGTTTTCAAGGCAAGAGACATTCAGAGGTGGTTTCCCATTGCCTGCCTCTCTGTCACAGCCCTGGACGTCTCTGGTGGTTTCCTTTCCAAATTCCGACCTGGGCAGACTCTGTTTCTTTTATGAGATCTGACCAGATTGGGTTAGCCTGGGCTATCCAGGTCAGGGTTCGCACGGGCAGAAGCCTATTTTAAATGAGAAGCTGCATTAATTGGGATTCCCATAAGGTGAGTTCATTTGCCTCATGGGTGTCATGTTGAAATCAGGCTCTACTTAAGTGGCCTCTGGCACAGCACTGGATTGGCTCAAATGGAGCATTTCTGTAGATGGAAAGGTTTGCATCTATAGAGCCTGGCTTTTTCCTCTTCCTTCTCACAGCAACCAAAAATGCCCTACAAAATGCTGCTCAGGGTGTTCTCCTGGAGTTTGTTATACAGCAGAAAGGAGAAGCAAGAAATAGTCAAACATGTATTCTAGACTTTAGGAAAGCTGATTTCAATAAATTTAGGGAACTACTGGGTGTAATCCTGTAGGTGAGAATATTGAATGAGAAGGGAGTACATGAAGGTTGGGAAATTCTTAAAAGGGAGATATTGAAGGCGCAATTTCAATCAATTCCCACGAGGAGGAAGAAACCAGGGTTGATGTCTAAAGAACTTTTGGTTGAGATAGGATTTAAGAAGGACATGTACAAGAAGTGGAAAAAGGGAGAAATCAACAAAGAGGAATTCAAACAAGTAGCCGGTGTTGTGTATGCAATTAGTAGGCAAGTAAGCAGGGAGAAAACCTAGGAGCTTGAGTCCCCAACGAGGGCTCCTAAGCCTGCACGTGCTATTGGCGCGCCACATTGGCCCTAATCTGGGATGCACCATTGGTGACCCGGGGGTTGTTCCTTCGCTATCACGGATCAGGGGGGAGTGGCCGCAGGCGGCCAGGGGGGCGTATACGTGGGGCCAGTTTACACAGTTCTCCAGTTCTGTTCTTCACTATAATAAAGCGTTGTTGTTGGAACTCCGTCTCGACCTCGTGTGTCCTCCCCACGCAGACTTAACAGTGGTGATTCTGTTTACGGCCGGCCGTTCGAGATCGTCACCGACCACAAGCCACTCCTGGGCCTCTTCGTTCCGGACCGGCAGACACCGCAAATCCTGTTGCATCGTATGCTCCGCTGGTCCATCTTCTTGAATGCATACGACTTCCTCCTCACGCACCGCCCTGGGAAGTCCATTGGCCACGCGGATGCCCTCAGCCGCTTGCCTCTCGAGGGGACCGACCCCGACCCGTCCCCAGCATACAACGTCATTCTCATCGAGTCCCTGCCGGAGCCGCCTCTTCACGCCTCAGACATCGCCGCGCACACCGTGAAGGATTGCACCCTCGCCCGTGTCCTCAGCTGGGTGGGGAAGGGGTGGCCTGCGGCTCGCCTGGGGGAAGAATTCAAGCCCTTCGCCAGCCGGCAAATTCAAGCCCTTCACCAGCACAAACCTTTGATCCACAAGGGGTGCCTGCTCTGGGGAAGCCGTGTCGTCGTCCTGCCCAAACTGCATTTTGATTCAGCTGAGCTGAGCTGGGGACTACAGGCAGGGGCGAGTTTAAACTTTGCCTTTTTTAAATGCTAGGAAGCTTAACTAAACTGAGAATTTAATTGAGGTTTGCTGGGAGAGGATTGTGGTTGTTGTGCCAGTGGGTGATTAAGGTTGATTGCTGCCTGAAAGCTTGATTGTGACCTTGTTAATGGGGCTGTTGTGATTGGAGCTTGTGTGAGAGAGGTGGGGGCTGTGTGCATTTAAATTCCAAATCTCCTGCTTGCCAGAGGCTGCATTTTGATTCAGCTGAGCTCTTGCCCTGTGGTTCTTAGCCTGGGGATCGTGACTGGGGATCTGTAGGGTGAGTATAAAATCTTTTTATCTTGGCAGAGTAACTCGCTCCATCCAGTTGGAGTACCAAGCAACTTGAAAATCTCTGTGAATTAGTAGCAGATAGCTGCAGGGCAAGGAACTTTGGCACTCAGTTCTTATTTGGTACAGGAAGAGTGCAAGAGAGTAAAAGGCAGGGTTACAACACCAAAGAATAATATAATAATTAATTAATAAATAAAATACCAGTTATGAAGGTAGAAAGGGGTCGGGGGGCTATCCAGTGTGCTGCATGAAGTGTCACATGTATGATTATCTGCCTGCTGGACAGAAGTTGTGGGTGTGTGCTCGGTGCGGGGAGCACCTGGCTCTCAGGAAGCGAGTTCACTTCCTTGAGGCCAAGGTAGCTCAACTGGAGGAGCTGAGGCAGGCAGAGAGAGCGGTGACTAAGGACTCTGGAAATGAAATAGCCACATCCCAGTCCCAAGATGACGGCAACCTGCCAGTCATGGATGATGGAGCCCTTGGGGAAGGAGGCCATCTCACATTAGAAGGGACATCTTCCTTGGTGGATGAACAGATATCCTCTCGTACCAAGGATATGCCTCAGAGGGGAGGGGGGCTTCTTGTAGTGGGGATTCAATCGTTAAGAATGTAGATAGCTGGGTTTCTGGCAGGTGCATGGACAGCATGGTGACTTGCCTGCCTGGTGCGAAGGTTGCGGACATTACCGGTCATATAGGTAGTCTGGTAGATAGTGCTGGGGAGGAGCCAGTGGTTGTGGTACATGTTGGCACCAACGACGTGAGGAAATGTAGTCCAGAGGTCTTGGAATCCAAATTTAGGTTGCTTGACAGGAGACTAAAAGCCAGGACCTCCAAGGTAGCTTTCTCAGAAATGCTACCTGTTCCACGTGCAGGACCAGCTAGGCAGGCACAGTTGGTGAGTCTTAATGTGTGGATGAGATGGTGGTGCAGGGAAGAGGGCTTTAGATTTGTAAGGAACTGGGCAACATTTTGGGACAAGCCGGGCCTATACAAAAGGGATGGGCTCCACTTGAACCAGGATGGAACCAGACTGCTGGTGTGTAATATAAAAAAGGTGGCAGAGCAGCTTTTAAACTGAACCTGGGGGGAAAGCCGACAGGAGCTGAGAAACATCTGGTTCGGGCAAACTCAGTGCATACAGACAAAGGGAAAATTGCTTCAGATTGCCCACATAGGAATTACTTAGACATGAAAGGGAATGGGGAAAAAAGATGGATAGCCACTTAAAGATGCCCAAAGGCACATGCCAGGCAAGTCAAAAGAGAGAAACAGTGTGGAGGTGTTTCTATGCTAATGCTAGAAGCCTCCAAGCAAAAATGGGGGAATTGGAGTGCATGGTTTTAAGAGAAAACATAGATATAGTGAGCATTACAGAAACCTGGTGGGGGGAGAGAACCAGTGGGATACAGTCATCCCTGGTTACAAACTGTATAGAAATGACAGGGAAGGGCGAATTGGAGGGGGTGTTGCTATGTATATCAAGAAAGGCATAGTGTCTAATAAGCTAGAGACCATAAACAGGGCAGACTCGTCCACAGAATCCTTATGGGTTACAATTCCGGGCCCCAAAGGAGATTTAGTACTGGGAACGTTCTATCGGCCCCCTGACCAAATGGCTCAGGGTGATCTTGAGATGGAGAATGAAATTAGGGAAGCATGTAAAGGAAACGAAGTAGTAATAATGGGAGACTTCAACTTCCCTCATATTGATTGGATAAATGTATGCTCCAGACAAGCCAAAGAGATAAAAATTTTAGACATCCTAAATGACTGTGCCCTCGAACAGTTGGTCATAGACCCAACCAGAGGGGAAGCGATCCTGGAATTAATACTCTGTGGTGCTGCCGGTGACTTAGTGCGGGATGTGGATGTAGTTGAGCCAGTTGGCAATAGTGATCACAATGGCATCAAATTTAATTTATATGCAAATGGGAAAGTGACTGGGAAATCTCATAAAATTACCTTTGACTTTAAAAAAGGGAACTTCTCTAAAATGAGAAAACTGGTAAAGAGGAAGTTGAAAGGAACAGTTAAGAGGGTTAAATCTCTTGAAGTTAACTTGAGTTAAGCTGCTCCACTCCTAGTGGGCGCATGAAATTTGGTAACTTTGTGAAACTTTGTATTTCATCTGAAGGAGCTTTGACTCCAACTTGAATAAAGAGCTGATGAAGCTGCCCACGTGGTAGTGAAAACGCGAAGCATCCGGATGGCGTTCCTCCATTTCTCGCCAGTCTTCTTCTTCCTGCGCCTGTGGGATTTATAAGCATATGAACTGTACACAAGTCCTAAGGGATTACAAATGATTGAATGAGATAAGAACTGAATCCTTGCCTGTGATACATTGTTGTATCAAGTTTGTACTCTTAGCATTTTGTATTTTTCCTTTGTTAATTTTTGTAGTTTTCACTTTGGCACTAAATTCACTTTTTCATTGAATACTTGTTTGTGTACATTTTTTAGAACCAATACTGCTCTTTTCCTTTAGTTTAACTACCAGGAGCTTGGCAACCCTAAAGACCTATCATGCAGGGCTGCACTTGACCACCTATTATTGATATATGGTGCATTGAAAACTTTTTTTTTCTCAAAAAGTGTTCTGTAACTGTAAAATAATATTATGTCCTATCTGTAGCACTGATTAGCCTTTTCAAGAGCTTTAAAACAAGCATGCTGTTTTATAACTGAATGCTCACTAGGATCAGTTGTATTCAATAATTACGGGACCGGATTTGTATATAGAATATGATAGATGAGATATAAATAAACATGTAGCCTTACTTAAAAGAGGAAAAGAATGAAGTGCAGCTTGAGCTATTAAAATATTTAATAACAGGATGGAGCTTAAGCACATGAAAACTTTAGCTCTATCAGCCTATCCATGTGGTTAACATCAAGGAAAATCCAGTGTTTTATAGTGTAAAGTAAGAACTATCTTACTAAAACCTTCCATGTTGCTCTGATGTTACCTTCCTTAAAATAATCCTCATTATTTATGCATTCTCTTAAATTACCAAGTAGGACACTGAATATTCAAATTAGCAAACCCTTTTAATTGTGGCTGTCCTCCTGCAAAAGAAACAGATTTCCATATCAGTTTCCTACAGGCTCAAACCACAAATATGAAAGAAACATCAAGGATCATCTAGTCAAGCTACTGCCCATTTCCTGCACATTTGTGGCAGAGCCTCCATGACGGAGACTCAGAATTGCCCATGTGAGTCTCCATGTAATTACTTGGAGATTCCATACTTCCTTCACAAAATATATTACATTCATACCATTAATAAGCTATACGAAATCATAATCTTATTTGTTGCCATCTGAATCCATTGCTTTGGGACTTTTCCTACTCGTCCTTGTAAAGATAGCTTCTGTTCCTTCTTGTCATCTTCAATCAGCTCACTTGGAAAATATGCGCAGCAGTCTCACCCCATCCCATTTTTCTGTCACAATTAAATTCACTAGTATCCATTTACACTTAGTGGAAACATTTTTAGAAATTATTTCCAACATCATACTCATCAGGATAAAGTACTGCTGTATCAGGATTGCTACTGCTGTAGCAATCATATAGTACATGACAAGGATGCTGTGAACTTTGCAAACAATGTGACTGACATTTAAAATTACCTTCTTTACACCTCACATACCTCACGTGGTTTCCTTGAACAACTTGTTAATAATTCAGAATGAACAGAGTTTTGAGGGATTTTTTGGGGCATCTCAATCGTGGCAACATTCAGCACGATAGTTGGCTGAGTATCTACTATTCATAATTTTCTGGCCTGCTTTGATGACATATGTCAAAGGGTCATCGTGAGCAGGCCACGCATCATTTAAATTCAAGTAGGAAAAGAGGAAGACCCAACAAGAGATGGATTGACTCAATAAAGGAAGCCACAGCCTTCAATTTCCAAGATCTGAGCAAGGCTGTCAAAGACAGGACATTTTGGAGGACTTTCATTCATAGGGTCGCCATGAGTCGGAAGCGACTGGACAGCACTTAACACACACATATTGATGGTATGTGTTGTGTTTGTGACTGCGCAGTCATTGGCAGGTGCTGCACGCTCAAGACTGACTGGATTGAACTATCATTCCTCAGTGGTAGTGTAAGAATGCATAATGGACACAAGTATGTCCAACTTTTGGAATTATGCAGGGAGGCAAAGTGGAACACTAGACAGATAAGCCGGGCAGCTTCCCCTGTTGCCCACGCCAGCAGGATCCAGACAACCAATGAAACCACCCCATTTGTAAGTTACTTTTTTTCTGTTGGGAGAAGGAGGGTGGCAGCACACCCTCATTTGCCATGCTGCATAACAGTGATACCGCTTTCTCTGATAAGCATGGGGCACAGAGGGAAAAAGGGAAAATAACACACCCCTGCTGGTTTGTGTCAATCGCTTTCCAGTTTCTAGTGCCCAGCTCACATTAGCATCTTCCAGGCTGTAGCTACTTCCTAACTGCAACTGCTGGAAATAGAGGCACGTTGTATTGGTTTCCGTATCCATTCAGAAGACTTTCCCATAACACAGCCCTGTCGTGGAATATAGAATTTAGTTTTCAAAGGAGATGTGTGTGTGTGTTATCAATATATATTATCAATGCTGTGCTTTATGGGTGCTGGATTTGGGGGTGGGAGGTAAGAATAAATGACAGTGCTATGGGAAGGAATTAAAATAATGAACTTCCATTTAAACTAATAGGGTAGTGGCTGTTTGTATCAGACTTTTAAGCATATTTACTCCTTAGACTCGAGGGGGAGGTAAAATCCTGGTCGAAACAGTACGGGACTTTGGAAGACAGATGGAAAGAGTAAACAAAAAGTGAATTTCAGCAGAGTATGTTTGGGGGTATAGTTAACGTGGGTTGCCATCTGGTGGTTAAAAAGCAGAACAGTTAGATATCACTGAACACAGAGCTGCAAGATCAGGTAAAGGATGTATCGACATGGCTTCTGGGTGACCTTGGGCTAGTCACAGCTCTCTCAGAGCTCTCAGCCCCACCTACCTCACATGGTGTCTGTTGTGAGGAGGGGAAGGGAAGGTGATTGTAAGTCGGTTTGATTCTTCCTTAAGTGGTAGAGAAAGTCGGCATATAAAAACCAACTCTTCTTCTTCTTTGGATCCCTGCTGGCAAAATAAGCTGCCAACCTTGTGTCTGCACAATCGATGCAGTTGCATGCCAGTCATGTAGACTGCAGGGACAGAAGTCCTGAAACAACATTCTTAAATCCCCTAAATAAGAGCCATATAGCATATTGGGTAAGTCCTGACCTTTCAGGGTTTTGGTTTTGGCAGAATGTATTAGCATACATTTTCACCATCATCTAGACGATAAACTCCAGATGTATTTTGCTGAAATCCCACACACAGTTCCAATTAAAGACACATCGCACCATCTCCCAGCTCTTCTTTGTCAGCACTTGGAGTAGGTGCCTCTCCCACCAGTCGATATGTCTAGAGTGAGTCAGGTCCTCCCATCTGTTATTTTAAAACAGTCTCATCAGCTTCTGCCAGTGTACATTTGGGGAACTTAAAAAAAAAGTAATGGTATGCAAGGAAACATACCCTCTGGAGGCTTGCCCTCAGAACCAAACTATTTACTATAACCTCTGAGTACAGGAATACAACAAGATCATGTACTTATATCTCTTTTGATTATAAGTGCTGAACATTGGCTGGATCATATCCTACTTGCTTGGCGCAGTCCACCTTGGGGATATTCTGGATTCCAATAGAAATCCAAAAAAACACCTAAAATTGAACTAAACTGTGCATTTGATTCTAACCTCTAAATTTACTTTTAAAAACCGTGTTAAAGGTTCAGGATGAAGACAGAGTTTGTAGAGTTGTCAGCTAGTCAGGAGACATTTTGACAATGTCTAAAATTGGTATCTTCCTTCCCGTTCCCAGAAAGCACAAAAAAAAGGGGGGGGAAGCAATAGGTAGAGGATTTGCTTGTGCTGTCACAAATCTGCTTGCTCTGCCTAATAATTACAGCACTTTTAATTAAGGATCACAGACTCGATGAAGCTGTATTGACCCTTCCTCTTCCCAAGTTAATGTGGCCGTGCGGAGGAGCATTGTGAAGGATGGACCCACCTTGCATATGGCCAGATTCATGGGAAGTGGATATGTTGTTACAGCTTCATTTACAGCACAGTCCCAAACGCAGTTACACTCTTCTACGTCTACTCTTACTTCCTTCTACTTTTCTAACTGTCCTACTCAGAGCCAGCATGGTCTAGTGGTTACTTTAATGATATTGCTCACATGGCCAATTCAGCCCTGAACAACGTCACACTAAGATCAAAGTAAGAAAAAGTAACAGATGGTCCAGTGGTTAACAGCGGTGGTTTGGAGCGGTGGACTCTGATCTGGAGAACTGGGTTTGATTCCCCACTCCTCCACATGAGCAGTGGACGCTAATCTGGTGAACTGGATTTGTTTCCCCACTCCTACACATGAAACCAGCTGGGTGACCTTGGGCTAGTCACATCTCTCTCAGAGCTCTCTCAGCCCCACCTACCTCACAGGGTGTCTGTTGTGGGGAGGGGAAGGGAAGGTGATTGTAAGCTGGTTTGATTCTTCCTTAAGTGGTAGAGAAAGTCAACATATAAAAACCAACACTTCTTCTATTATATGAGTCTAAACCCATTGATTTCTGCACAGAATTTCACGGTTACAGTGCAGTCCTAAGATCCTTTTCTGGGAAGAAGCCCACCGAGTAGACTTGAGAAGGATTCTGAGCAGACCTGTTTAGGGTTACTCTCTGAATGTCCTGCAGATTTGGGGTTTATTGCACTGAATCCTGAAGTGTTACCCTGAGCAAAATTATTTCTGAGACAAAGTAAGGCTCAAATTGTTGGAAACGAATGCCTTGAATTACACAGAACTATTCCTTAGACACAAGTACTTGAAATAAGATTTTTTAAAAGTTACATTGCAATTCATATTAGCTTGTGTAACAAATTATTTTTCTTTTCTTTTTTAAACTGCCACCTGGTGGACTACTTTAATAACGTCTGCAGAGATACAAGAGAAAGAAATGGCATGGCTGATTGGAGCTGATTTTCATATTGTGCCATAGTTTGGAGGATCCCTGCATTTAAAGAGTGGGTGCTTCCCATCCTAAACAAGATGAATAGTGGATGCAAATCTTCAAGGACCTGTTAACAAGGGAGAAAGTGCCTGGATATTGCTCTGTTACTAGTGCTGTTTGTTGGGTACCTTTGAAGGTACAAAGAGGAAAAGAGATTCAGATTCGAAGACAAGGAGACTGTCTTAGTTTTGTTGGGAAATTGATTGTAGCTGTTTTGATTGAAGGACAGGAAGAGACTGATGATCCTGTCCAGTTCAGGAACTCATCTGTTTGGGGAACCAAGGCTGCTAACAGAGATGGTCATTGCTAAGCCTGGTGGTCTGGCTTCCAAGGAACTAGACCTCAGCAGCAGGAGGCTTCTAGAGAGGGACAGTGCGATATGAATTTCCTTGAAATGGTTAAGATCCTTCTGATGTTTTCTGCACTTACCATCATATGGGTAACTGTGAGGTTCTGATAAGCCATTGAGGGAATGGAGCTCTTACCCAGCCCGGAAATCTCTTGAAATCAATCTCTTCAAATCTACTGAGACCCAAACTAGATGTGACGGCATAGTGGCCAGGAGGATGCTGCAGGCAGGGAGCTGGGGGAAGGACCGCCCGGGGGAGGGGGAGAGAGGGTGCACCATGCATGCACGAGCTGGAGCCAGGCACCGGTGGCCCCAGGGGCAGAGAAGAAATGCGCCAGGTGGGGCATGCAGTAGCCACCCCCACAGAAAGAGAGGGAGAGCAGCAGCTGGTATGAGATGAGGGAGGGTGGTGTGAACAAGCAGGGCCACAGGCAGGAGCTGTGCCTGTGCCGCGCTGTGGTGGTGCTCCTTCTCCCCATGTCCCTGCTGGTGCCTTCCCTCTTCTTGCACCTGGGGCAAATGCCCCCCCAGACCCCCCCCCCCAAGATCCGGCACTGAGATGCTGTCACGTTGAGTTTGGCCCTGAGACTACTGCTTTAAGCTGGGTAATACTATGTGTTGGGTAATACTATGTGTTAATAAACCTAGCATTAACTGATCCACCATTGTCCAGATGGGTCAACTGAGAAGTTTTATCAAAAGCAGGGCTTTTGTCTTAGTGCAGATTGAGAAGCCCCGGTTACACCTGGTCCAAAGAGTCCTTAAAATGTTGTCTCTTTCCTTGAATTCATTCTGCAGCTCAGTGATCACTCTTCTTGGAACATTGCCATAGAAATAACTTACTGTTGACAGGATATATTGGGCAAGCACAGCATTCTTCTTGGTGCTAAACAGATATTGACCTGGTCAATGCCTGAAATGGGAGACCTCCTGGCAACCCTACCTAGGCCTTCTATGAAAGTAAGGTGTCTGTGAAATAAATAAACAGGGGATTCAATTATTGTTCCTGAAAGATGATAAGCACAAAGATAGGTAAACAGTTGAAACTTTAGAAATCAATTTGCATAGTCACTTCCTGTGTGATAAAGGATGAGGCAGGAGAAGTAGGCAAACATGTATTTACAGTAGGAGTTAAATAACTTGCATTTTTATGCCTCCATAAAGCTACATCCAGTAAACGTTCACTGAATGATTGCACAATAAAGTCTGGGGTAATTTCCTCCCCAACCCCCACACACAGAAGAATAAAACTCAGAAAGAAAGAAAAGCTGTCTTTTAAAGAGCTACATTAAAATACAATTGTCTTTCTTTTCAACCAGTCTAATGAACTTCCTTTATATTGTGCATTGTTCCATCTGATGTGAGGATTTTAAAATAACCAGATTGCCGGAATGTTCCTTGTTCTGCATGGGAAGCCCATGAAGGAATCGGGCGATGTAATTAGCTATTACTGAAAGATGACAAATTGCAATCGCCTTTGAAACTGCTTTATGTGAGAGTTGGCAAATAATTAAGCTAATTCTGCTTATCATATATTATATTAGAGGCAGTGCATTTAGAAGTCCAGTTCCAAAACTCTGTGCCGGGAACACACTAGCATCCCACAGAACAACTAATGCACCATAGACTGATGCAGAGTTACTCCATGCTAAATGCCTTTATTTCAATGGACTGAGACTGGAATAGTTCTGCATCAGATCGCACTGTTAATGTGCCATAAGGAAAAAGGCACGTGTAAATTCAAAGCACCCATACCCAGAGGAGGTTGCCTGCTGTCTCTCGACATGATTCACTGATCTGGTCTTGCTGCTCTCTAGTTGGCTCAGGCTGAAGTAAGGAGTAAAACATACACAGCTTGGCAACTGTGGTTGAAGATGGACAGTCTATAGGGGGGAAGCTCCTCAACATGACTTGGGTAGGTAAAGTTCCCCAGAAAAGCAGTTCCCCATAAAACAAAGTCTTTATTAACATTAGGGGGCCTGAGGCTTCTGGAGAACCATGTGGAATGTTCCTGCTCTCTCTCTTCTGTTCTAGATGTGGCTTGGTAAATAAATGGGGGAAAAGTCCTTTAAATGGGAGGGGAATGAGGAGCATAGCTCTACCAGTCCTCTGTGGTGTCTATGAGGAATCATACACCCACAAACACCCTAGTTTTCATTCTAGTTCAGAAAAAAAATGATACATATTTTCTACTGAGAAAAGGCAGGGGTAAAAATTGGGACCCATTTTGAGCACTTGGCCTGGAGTTACCCTTTCACAGCAAGAGCTGCCCACCATCTGTGTGAGGAAAATCCCCATGAGGAAGCAGCTGGCCACAAGAATGTGGTAAATAGTTGCTCAGAATGATACAGTTAAGAAAGAGTTAATGTTTGGAGGAGAGACCATCTGCATCATGGTGGTGTCTGGAAAGAAGCTGTGTTCGTTGTTGTTAGATGGCTGCTCCAGTTGTTACAGTTAACACCTCTAGGCCCAAGATGCATACAAGTAAATAAAAGCTATTCATTTCTTTCACAAAAGGCTGGGATCAGTTCTGTGTGGAACCTGGAGGGATCTTCCTAAGCTCCAACTAAAGCACAGATGAAATAATTCTTGATACTAGTTGGAATCCACCTCCACACCCAAGTCACACTTTGCTGCTGTGGTTAGAACTCGAATCCCAGTTGGTTGGAATCAGGGGCACCTCAGTTCTTGATAAATGACACATATCCTGCAATCATTTATGACAGCCGAACGTTTGAGGGGTAGTCTTGCTTTGTTGGCAAAGGAGATCACTAACATCCCAAGATGAAGGGACTTAAGCTTGGAAACAGTGATTAAGATTGCCATGTTCATCTTCCTTTAAGAGCTCCAGGAAAAGCAGAGATTCTGTGGGACATTTAACAGATTTCCCACCTGTGCTGCAGTTACAAAGCAAGCACCATGCCTTGAAACTACACTACACACAGTGCTGTTCACACAGGAACAATGGCGCGTGTGCTGTTATTAAATTGCATTTCATTATTTCATTACATTCCATTGAAGGTATCTGCCATAGTTCGTTGCTATTCCATTACCCTGACATGCTCCACACGCCTTTAGAGCTACCACAGTAGAACTGAGTGAGATTTGGACTGAAAAGCATTAACAGGACGCTCTGTCAGAAGTGAAACCCTTCAGAAACTTTAGCATACTTTTTTTGTTAAATGCACTTTGTATCTAACAGATGATGAGCACTGCCAGTCAACTATAATATTTTCATAGCTGCAACAAATTGGGAAAAAGCGGCCTTTACAGGCTCAATAGAGGAAAGTAATCTCTTCAAGATTACATTTTTAACAGCTTCATTTGCTCGACAGATTGCAAATTTGACATAGTTTTGCCTTTAGAAATTCAAAGGAATTGGAAGAAGCTTCCCAGCGTTTTTAACCAGCAACTTGTTCTTAAAAAAAAAAAAAAGTATCTCATCACAACTCTTTATTTTTCTTTTCTCTTTCTCATTCCAATAAACTACTTTACAAGGAGCTGCCTTTTAATCTAGCACTTTCAGATACTAAGACATCAAAAGGAACATTTCCGCATCAAAGAAGCTGGATCGATAGCACTGCTTATGGCTGACATGAATGACAACACATACTAACCTTGATGGCTCAGGCTGCAGACCTAGTGCCAATTTGGGGAGTGCGGAGAGCCAGCTACTACCTTCTTCCCCCATCTGTAAACCACGAGCGAGCAACTAAAGACACAGAAATGGTAGCTGGATGAAAATGGCCACAACTTTATTGGTTACAGCAATGAGGCACTGGCATGGCAAAGGGGCATGATCCGTGGACATCAGCCCGCCGCCCTGCTGGCTGACACATTTTACTCCCAGCCCACCTGCTGGGACCGATTTGAGATGGCTGTATCAGTAGGGTTGACAGGTCCCTCTTTGCCACCAGCGAGAGGTTTTGGGGGCAGAGCCTGAGAAGGGAGGGTTGGGGAGGGGAAGGTCCCCTGTCCCTCACAGCGCTCACTTTTTGGACTTTGGACTTCTTGCTCCCCTGTCCATTTTCCTGCCACCCTTACAATCTCTGTCACAGCTTCATCCCTTCTCTTGCAAGACTCCTTCCCCAGCAATGTGTCCCTTTGGTTCAACCATAGACCCCTCATTTTCCCCAGAGCCTGCTAGTCTCTCTGTAGCTTCAGACACCCCTCATCTTGGCCCATGTGTATGCCGTATGTTCCACATCCCTCACCAGCCTTCTTCTCAATCCCCTTGTCCCTATAGCCCTTGTTTACTTGGGAACCCCCATGGGTGGATTTTAGCAGAATTAGCTGTGGGGAGAATACCTCTTAGCCCTGACCTGGATAGCCCAGGCTATCTCATAAAAACATAAGAACACAAGAAAAGCCATGCTGAATCTGACCAAGGCCCATCAGGTCCAGCAGTCTGTTCACTCAGCAGCCAACTAGGTGCCTTTAGGAAGCCCACAAACAAGACAAGTACCATCCTTCCTGTGTTCCATAGCACCTAAATCTCGTCAGACCTCAGAAGCTAAACAGGGTTGAATATGCAGTGATAGCAAAGTTGACACAGTTGCTGAGCAGAAGACCCGAGGGGGAGTTTCAGAAGAAATGGAAATTATATTATGATGAGGTCTATAAGAAGCAGGAATCAGCAATGTGAAAGTTGATTAATCTTATATGTACGGTAAACTGCTATAAAATAATCAAAGATTAAATAAGTAGTCAGGCAAATATGTAATTAAGAACGATAGCCTTTGGTTTAAAGCAAATGAATCTTTCATAACACAGTTTTTCAAGAATGACATGTCATAGCTCAGCTGTTATTAAGGCGGTTAATATACGGTTCCCTTTGGAAGGCTTGATACACTGTATGTATGGGTTTGAATCTTTTTTCTTTCAATTTATATATATATATATATATATATATATATATATATATATATATATATATAGCTAAACAGGGTTGACCCTGGCTAGTATTTGGATTGGAGACCTCCAAGGAATACCAGAATCATGATGTAGAGGCAGGCATTGGCAAACCACCTCCTAATGTTTCTTTCCTTGAAAACCCTACAGGGTCACCATAATTCAGCTGTGACTTGACGGCAAAAAAGACAAAAAGAAAAAAAAGACAAAAATACATCTGGGTACTGAAATGCATTTTATTTTACCTCTCTTTTCTTGCCTTTCCTATGTCTACAGTAGTTACTAAAGCCAAGCTTCTTACTTAAAGATTAAACAGTTCCAACACCATGGCCATCTAATTCTCACCTCATTCTCCTTGCTGCATAAATCAGGTTTTTAATATGTAAGTAACAGAGAATTAATACAAGAAGGTAATATTTTATTGTCAAGGTGATTCACAATGCATTTCAACCAGTACAGTTCTTCCTCTGGGAAGAAGAATTATATTGTTTGTTGTATTGTATACCTAACAACAATAAAATCCATGTGCCCATAAAAACTGCAATGAATATTACTGAAATGAGCATGCTTTCCTGGTGTCCTGAGATTTTTATTAGGAGCGGGTTCCATTGCACTGAAATCAAGATTAAAAAAATGAAAGACCATACAAGAATTATAGCTGCTACTACACGGTTACATTTCTTCGTCTCTTGTCCTTTCTTTTAAAAAGGTGTTTTGGCAAAGTTAACAGTGCAGCCCTCAGCAGAATAGCATCTTTCTAACTTCATTAAACAGAAGATGACTACCAGTTAGAAATGTCTAAAGATAAAGGTAGTCCCCTGGGCAAGCACCTGGTCATTACTGACCCACGGGGTGACATCACATCACAACATTTACTAGGCAGACTATGTTGACGGGGTGATTCGCCATTGCCTTCCCCAGTCATCTACACTTTACCCCCAGCAAGCTGGGTACTTATTTTACTGATCTCAGAAGGATGGGAAGGCTGCGTCAACCTTGAGCCGGCTACCTGAAACTGACTCCCGTTGGGATCGAACTCAGTTTTTGAACAGAGCTTTTGACTGCACTACTGCAGCTTACCACTCTGCACCATGGGGCTCCTTTAGAAACATCTAAGCTGAGTGTTTTCTCCCTCTATTTCCTGCTGCAAGTGTTTATAGCTTGGGTGTGGCCAGGGGCATAAGCCCTTGGATTAGGGCTGTTGATTCGGTTCGGTCCAAACCAAAAAACAGCCGAATTTCCTGCAATTCGGCAGTTTTTCGGTTCGGACGAACCGAACTCAAAAGGGGGGGAAACCCGGGAGCCGAATTCGCCGGGTTCGGGGTGCTTGTGAATAAATTCGGCGAATTTGGCCCCTTTAAACAGATCTGCGCCTTCCAGCTGGAAGGCGCAGATCTGTTTCCTTCCCCCCCCCCCCGCGCGCGCCTCCAGGGAGCTTCCCTGGAGGCGCGCGGCGGGCCCTTTAAATAGATTTGTGCCTCCTGGCTGGGAGGCGCAAATCTATTTAAAGCTCCCCCCCAGCCCTGCCGGGAGTCCCGGCAGGGCGGGGGGGGGCTTCAAATAGATCTGCGCCTCCTGGCTGGGAGGCGCAGATCTGTTTGAAGACCCGCCAAGCGCCTCCAGGGAACTTCCCTGGAGGCACACGGCGGGCCCTTTAAATAGATCTGGGCCTCCTGGCCGGGAGGCCAAGATCTATTTAAAGCTCCCCCCCCAGCCCTGCTGGGACTTCCGGCAGGGCTGGGGGGGGTCTGGAAACCCGCTGAGCAGAGGGTCCTGCCAGCCCCCCGCCAGCCCTGCCGCGAGTCCCAGCAGGGATGGGGGGGTCTGGAAACCCTCTGCGCAGAGGGTCCTGCCAGCCCCCCACCAGCCCTGCCGGGAGTCCCAGCAGGGCTGGGGGGGTGTCTCCCAGCAGGGCTGGTGGGGGGCTTCAAATAGATGTGTGTCTCCTGGCCAGGAGGCGCAAATCTGTTTGAAGACCCGCCGCGCGCCTCCAGGGAGCTTCCCTGGAGGCGCGCGGCGGGCCCTTTAAATAGATCTGTGCCTCCCGGCTGGGAGGCACAGATCTATTTAAAGCCCCCCCACAGCCCTGCCGGGACTCCCAGCTGGGAGGCGCAGATCTGTTTAAAGGCCCCCCACGCACCTTCAGGGAATCCCCCTGAAGGCACGCGGGGGCCGAATTTTCCCCCGAACTCTGGATCCCCCCGAATTTCCGGGGATCCGAAGCGGGGGAGTTCGGAATTCGGCACAGCTCGAATAAAAACGGGCCGAATTTTGCCGAAGCCGAACTATACCGAATTTTTTTTTCAATAGCCCTACCTTGGATGTGAACTAAAGGGCAAGAGCCTAAGGGCTCTTAGCCTATTGTACTTACCCTACAGATCACCTGGAACTGGCAACCCTTATTCCTAGCTCTATTTTGCTCCATTTT
This sequence comes from Euleptes europaea, assembly GCF_029931775.1. Taxonomy (NCBI): domain Eukaryota; kingdom Metazoa; phylum Chordata; class Lepidosauria; order Squamata; family Sphaerodactylidae; genus Euleptes; species Euleptes europaea. The sequence goes on along the minus strand of NC_079312.1, from coordinate 44,985,235 downwards.
GCTTTATAACATGGTTCAGAAGTAGATATATTAACTTTAGAAGTCAATAGAGGAATGCATTGCCACAAAATAATCTGTACTTTGAATGATCATGATTGGGGAAAAATAAGAACACTCAGTATTAGAGTCTTGATAAGATTAAGAAAGTAGGTATATTTATTTCCGTTGCATAAACTATTTATTTAATGTTATATTAAAATTGTCATTCCCCGAATAATGGTCTTCGCCATCCTTTCCCTACTATAAACTGGTAGTCACCCCCTTAGATTCATCTTTTTTGCAGCCTTCCCTGCATCTGAAAACATTGCTTACATTGACAGTTTGTAACACACAGCTTCTTAATCATAGAAATGGTTGCTTCATTTATGATAAAATGTAAAAACAAATTGTGAAACTCAGCTAAAATCCATTATTTCCCCCCTCTATGTTATCCTTCTGACATAAATATTCTATCTAATCGCCCATTTTAGCAGCCTCTTTCATTCTCATACTGTAATGTTGCCCTCTGCTGGATATTGCTGACATTTCAAGAAAACAAACGAAGGCGCCTTTTGGCATAGAAATACCCTAGCAATCTTACAACAGTCCAGACATGTGCTCTCTGCAGTGAGTGCATGTTGTGATTCTCAGGGTTTCAAGTGTCTGATGAAGTTTAGCAGCACAGCTAAACTGCCTAGACTCTGTTGCGAATGAAGGCAATCATTAGAAATGATACACTCTAGCTAAAATATTGTGAAACGCTGCTGTCAGAAATGGGGGTGATTATCCAACGTAGAGCCCCTTTGTTCTTTGTAAAAAAGCTGTTTGTACAGTTTCGAATGAAACACTTGATTTAAATGGCATTATTGCTCCATCTGTTGGCTCAGGTGTTGTTTGTTTTATAAAGGGGTTTAATGGTGGTAAACAGCTGGGCTTTCCGGTGCATTATTTGGTGGGGAAAAAACAAATTTGAAGCGGAACAATTGGATCATTTGATGGTGCGTTTCCAGTCCAGTTTCTCTTGCAGGCCTTATTGCTGTGGGTGGAGAACTATAAAGCAAACAGTAATGCTAAACAAATGCTTCTTTTCCATCCCCACAGAAGATTAGCCAGCAAGCAAACTTTGCAAAGCCTTTATTCTAAACACAGCTTGCATTTCCCATGTCGCCAAACCCCCCAAAATCATTATTTCATTTCTGGCTTTCAGCTATATAGTGCAGATGAAATTGCTTGCACGTGGGCATTTTTCAAATCACCCAGGAGATACTGTCTCCTACTTCCCTCATAGGGAAGGACACTGACATTTTTGCTCTTCAAATTTACCCCCCCCCAATGGCTTTCCAGAATGGCCTCAGAATGCATGTGTTCACCTTAGAGACTAAATACTGCTGTGTTGGAGAAAATGTCCTTCTCTTTAGCCTCCTCCCTCCATACCCTCCACACAGATTTTTCCACATTAGGCTTACCACATGGTGTTCCCAATGGGGCACACTATTGTAGGGCTCAACAAGTCCCGGAGCCTACGATTTTCAGCACTGCTTTTCAGGTAGTGTCTCTCAACAATCCTCAGTGGAAGTACAAAGTGTATTTATCAACAGAATATGTTTGTGGTGAAAATGCATGTATATGAAGTTCTTCCCATTTAGAGTTGCCAGGTCCCTCTTTGCCACTGGCGGGATTTATGTGGGGCAGAACCTGAAAAGGGTGGGGTTTGGGGAGGGGAGGAATTGGCCATAGAGTCCAATTGCCAAAGTGGCCATTTTATCCAGGTGAACTGATCTCCATATGCTGGCGATCAGTTGTAATAGTAGGAGATCTCCAGCTAGTACCTGGAGGTTGGCAGCCCACTACTTTACATAGGGTTTCCATGTTCCCCATCTCCACTGGAAGGAGGTTTTGGGGGGGTGGGCCTGGGGTGGCAATCACATGCACAGCTGCATGGGACGCGATTATGTCACTTTTGGACTTAAACCCAGAAGGCACATTGCGAAGGGACGCTTTAGCACTCAAACCCCCAAAACACTAGGGTTTTGGGGGGTTGACTGTTAAAGCATCCTGTCGTGATGTGGCACTTCGAGGGTCACCCCCAGAAGTGATGTAATCACATTGTGCGTGGCTGCCCGCATATGTAATTGCTTCTCCAAGCAGCGTGGCAGATTGGCAGGCAATTGCCTGCCAAAAACACCATCCTGGAAAACCTAACTTTACACCATTCAGTGGTGGCTAATGAATTAATTTCTTAATGACTTGCTTTCTATATAGCCTACATTATTTAGTGAAATGGAGCTTTTATAAGGCAATAATGAAATAATAAGAAACAAGTGGAGGACCCATAAGATTCGGGGGTGACTCATTTTCCCTTGTACCTCTTTTCCCAGTATTTCTTTTTCCCCCTTACCCGGCAGTAAGGATGTCAGGTCCCTGCTCGCCACTGGCAGGGGTTGGTGGGTAGGGTTGCCAGATCCAGGTTGGGAAACTCTTAGAGACTTGGGAATGGAGCCTGAGGAGGACAGGGACCGCAGAGTCTACCTTCCAATGCATCCATTTTCTCCAGAGGAACTGATCTCTATAGTCTGGAGATGAGCTGTTATTCTGGGGGATTCCCAGGTCCCACCTGGAGGCTGGCATCCCTACCTGGCAGCCCACAGAGCCTTTCCCTTTTTCATGCTTCCTTTTCTTCTTCCCACCCACTAGCCAATCTACCTTTACCTGCTTCCCTCTCTTCAACTTTCCCTTCTTCCCATCTCCTGGGCATCCTCTCCCTGGAAAAATTCTGGTTGATCTGTATGGTGTCTGCCACCACATGGCTGGGCCCAGCTGCACAGTGACCATCACCAGGCCAGGCTCAGTTGCACAGTGGCTGCCACCACCAGGTTGGACCCAGTCGCATGGTATAGGCCAGGCCAGGCCAAGTGGTATGGATAGTGAGTTCTGGTGAGTCTGCCTGCATGAGGGGACATGATAGGAGAGGGCGATGGACTGTTTTGGCCTTCATATTTATCCCTGCCCAACCCATGGCTTTGCTGTAGAGAAAACAAGGTTTAGAAGACTCAGCAATATCGTTATGGTTGCCTAGCAGACTCCAAAATGGCGACTGAGAGCTCAGTGGGCATTCTTTTCTTAAAACCATGGGCATCATTTCTGTTATTTTGGGGAGTTTCAACCCCCAGATTTTTTTTTTTAAGATTTCAGATTTTTATGCAAATTTGAGACTTTAATCAGACCTTAATTCCATTTTGCAGGTCTATTAATCTATCTGGTTGGAATTAGATAAATGATAGGAGATAAAGTATGTCACGCGGGCGGGTGTCTCCCCCGGGGTCCGAGGTCGCTGCCCGCAAGGAAGAGGGGTTTGAGACGACTTCTTCCGCCTCAGACCAGTCGGAAGGAGAATCAGAGCTAGTCTCTCCTCCCGACTCAGCCAGCGTGCCTACAAGCTCCACAGCTCTTGCAACTCCTGGCTTCCGTGTCCTCCCTGGCGGCTCTCCCCCCCCTTTATCCTCCCCAGCCAGCGAAACTCAATCCTAGGCCCTGCCCCCTCCCCACCACCCGGAAGTCACCCACTCAGCTGGTCCCTATGACCAGCTGCTTCTGCCCGGCCCTGCAGGGTTGGGCGGGGGGCGCGGCTCAACCGAACGCGGGCCCGCCCGTGACTCCGCTGGCGGGCGGGCTGGTCTTCCTCTTCTCGGGCGGCCGCTATGGGACCATGGGGACTCGAACCGCGACGTGGCCCTGTGGAGGGGGGAGAGCCGACGCACCTCCGTCGTCTCCGTCCTCTGCTCGGCCCTGGAAGAGAGGAGGGACGGGCCGGAGGTAAGGCTGGGGTTTGGACCTCCGGCGGGAAGACGGCGGCTTGGCCTCGGGCTGGGGAGGCCTCCCTTTCTCGGGGGAGCGGGAGATGTGGCCCCGGCGGCGGGGAGGCTGAGCCGGCCGCGCGGCCTCGGAGTGAGGAGGATGGGGTGACCCTGCTGCGCCGGCTGCGCGGCCTCGGGCCGGAGAGAACGCGCCGACCCCTCTGAAGCGGCCGGGAAGTCCGGGGAGCGGGTTGGGAGCCCCATCTCCGGACAAAGTACTTGAAAGGAGATAAAGTACTTTAAAGGCTGTCATAGAGAGGATGGTGCAGAGTTGTTTTCTGTTGCCCCAGGAGGTCGGACCAGAACCAACGGCTTGAAATTAAATCAAAACAGTTTCTGTCTTGACATTAGGAAGAATTTTCTAACAGTTAGAGTGGTTCCTCAGTGGAACAGGCTTCCTTGGGAGGTGGTAAGCTCTCCTTCCCTGGAGGTTTTTAAGAAGAGGTTAGATGGCCATTTGTCAGCAATGCTCATTCTGTGACCTTAGGCAGATGATGAGAGGGAAGGCATCTTGGCCATCTTCTGGTCACTGGTGGTGTGGGGGGAGGTAGTTGTGAATGTCCTGCATTGTGCAGGGGGTTGGACTAGATGACCCTGGTGGTCCCTTCCAACTCTATGATTCTATGAAATTAGGGTATGGCTTTTTGTTGCAATGACAACTAAGATTTCTACAACAAGCCTCTGGGACAGAGGGTCTTAGTTGGTTTTGAAAGTGTCCAATATGTTCCATCTGGAATGTAGGGGAATACATCTCTCAGGTGACTTGCAAACTTCTGCATGCATACAGCTTCCTCCTATACTATGCAGCTGGTAGGAGGTGGGCTGTAAGATTTCCTACTATGCTACACTCTTTATAACTTATTCTGAATCACTGGAATTAAATTGTGCTCCTGTAGGCTATGCCATTTCTCTTCAGTTTCCAATGCAATTACTGTTTCTTTTGGACCCTGTTTTTTTACTCTCTTCTCATAGTGAAATGCAATTTTATAAGTATTATCTTTGTAAATTTAAATAGGTCTCCCTTTGAAAAGTCGATGAAGGGATTGTGAGGAAAGAGCATCTTCTTAAGGTTGACACAGCTGTTTCCTACTTTTTAGATAAAGTGCTAACCCGTGACGCTTCCCCCCTCATCTCTGTAGTTCATATATAATGTATGATTCTGCATTAAATTTAATAAATTAAGAACAGGACTGACTTTAACAACCTCGCTTTGTATAAATTCAAAACATTCTGTGTTTGCTTGGGAATTGCTCAGTCTGAGGTATTCACACGTTTTCTTAACCTATAAATTAATTGTAATATAACTCCCAGATAGTTTAGATCACCTTCTATAACTCACACAAAATTCCTGCCAGATCTTTTGTAAGGGTGGGGGGGAGAGAGACAATGCTGTGCAATGAAGTAGCACTGGGGGTGGGTGGGAAATGTTCCCGAAAATTCTTCTCAAAATTATCTTGTGTACATTTTAATGTCAACACTATACATTTCCTAACAGCACCTCATTCTGACCTAAGGGGAAGAGTTATTTTGTTTTGTTTTTCTTGAGTTGCTGAGGAAAGGAGGGACAGGACAAAGGGAAGGGAAAGAAACAGGAGAGGTCTCAGGGAGAACTACACCCAAGGAACAGGTCTATGAGAAATTGAAGGTCATCGCAAAGGGTGGGGGGCTGTTGAAGTTGGAACAAAGGAGCCCTCCTGGCAAACTGAAACACAAGGGTTCAATTAAAGTTAACTGTGTTGGGAAAGCCATGGGAAGAAGGGCCTAGAACCAAGGCATTCTGGATATTCAAACTGGCAAACACAAAAAAAGAGCATGAGGACCTCTTGGAGCCCAGTTATTATATAGGGTTGCCAGCTCCAGGTTGGAATATACCTGGAAATTTTGGGGGTGGAGTCGGAGGAGGGAGGGCTTTACAGAGGGGAGGGACTTCAATGCCATAGAGTCCAATGGCCAAAGCGGCCATTTTCTCCAGGGGAACTGATTCCTATCACCTGGAGATAATTTGTAATAGTGGGAAATCTCTTTTACGGAATTAAAAATCAAGAAATGAGCTGAAGAAGTGTATCGAAACGTGATACGGTTAGCTTCATATCCTCCGTGTTCAAACTTCCTGCCTTCGGGCTCTCCTCTGGATTCATTTGCACCCTTCTACGAAACAGAACCTCTTGTCTACTCTGATTTAGAGCCTGAGGGGCCAACTGGGTGCAAACGCTAATTCATGCTAAGATTTGACTCCATGGACCCTTTTTTGCGTTGTTGTTGAATTGCAATTCATGTTCATATTTTTGTATTTTGTTCTATGTTATGTGAATAGAATAGATAACAGCTTTGTGTTAGATTATTCCAATAGTTTAATTTTCTAGATAACAGCATGAAGTAATGGTGATTGTGTTGACAAATAAATAGGTTGAATGATAATTTATTGTGCATTATACACAGTTTGTCAGTATATGAGCCTCCGTGCTGCCTTTTTTCTAAAGTTCACTTATTACTTGCACAGATTGTTTTTTCGTTGTTTAACCCCCTGGAGGTTGGCAACCCTAGGAATCTAGCTGTTCTACCTCATTAATGTGCTTGTTGTTAACAATAGCCGTGCTCACCCATTACACTGAACAGACAAACAAAAGGGCTGCACTAGTCATCAATATGAAAGAGGACAAGGCCAAATGCCGCTGATGGGAAAGCAAGAATGTATTTTATGGATACTAAAGAAGCCCCTACACATTTTGCATGCAGCTTTATCAGGGGGATCTCTAGATATGTTTCTCACCAGTGCTTTTCTTACAGCATGTTACAATGAACATGCATCTATCCTTCAATAAAAGGTGTATATCTAGAAAGAACCAATACGCATACACTTTGAAAATAAAACTGGAACCGGCACCTGGGAGCCAGTAGTCTTAATTTGCATGTTCAGCTATCCATGCATCAGATACAATGTAAAAAAAAAAAATACTCAACACACAAATGTACACTGCACACAGAAGCCCTGTTCACAAGTTATAGTGAATGCACATACAGTCTGTGCACATTGTACACTTGATTTTTCTTTATACATGTGTTGAGTAATTATCACATTATATTCATCACATATATAGTCAAATGTGTGATTGAAAGAGTACATTTCTCCAGGTGAAGGTCCCAGAATTGTTGGGTTGCATGCCCCGCACTGCATAGCTGAAGCTGCTGGGAGAGGGCTACACTTTGGCAGCTGCTTCACCGGTTGATTTTCTGCCCTATCATGCTCATTCTTGCAGTGAGGTATGCATTTTTACAGGCTCTATAAAAGATTGATGTGGTATTGGTGTAGGGAAGTAGCCTGAGGGAAACATTTCTGAATAAAATATAAGTTATAAAACATATGCACTATAAGCAATAGGCCTATATTGATTATCTAGATTTACATCTTTTGTTATCTTTGTACTCTTTTAATTATCTAAAAGCAAGTGGTATTTATCCATAGTTATATTATTCTGTATAGCTAAGTACAGGAAATTTTGCTGACTTGGTACAGGATGCTTTCTCGGTGTCCTGCTGAGTGATTTTTCTTTTGCTGAGGATTTTTGTGTGAAGGGCTCTCTTGTGTACCTCTAGCTGCTGCTTCATTAAAATTGACAGCTTCCCTTCACAAAGTTTCTTTTTAAGTTTTCGACTGTGGAAGTTGCTCGCCTTGAATTTTACTTTGAGAATTGGATTCAAGGAAATAAATCCTCTTCGCACAGGTATTTCTGTACTATGTGATCTCATTTTATATCAAAAGAGTATAATCTCATTTTTACTTTCTCCCACTGGCCGTTTCATCAAACCCAAAGGCTTGCTGTGACATAAATCTAGATATGAGCTGTAGTCCAAGTTATGGGCAAATTCAGCCAAAGACTTCAAAGTCTGATTTATTTAAGTGGGACAAAGTTAATTGAATGCTTCAGAAAGTGCAATCATAAGAAGATTTTCCTTGGAATAAGCCCTATTGAATAGATGGTTACCCAGTGGGGGCACCCTTGCACTCCGTTCCCACTGAATCCCATGTCAGTTTGCACCTCCAGATCTTTTAGCCCCAGATGTCAGAGGTGCAGGATTGAACTTGATATTACAACTGAGGAATTAAGGCAGGAATTCTCCCCAGGCCCTCCCAAAAGATAGTAGACTTGTAGTCTCCCATAAAACTAGAACGCGAGGTCATCTGTTGAAGCTGGAGGGTGACAGATTCAAAACAGATAAAAGGAAGTATTTTTTCACACAACACATAGTTAAATTGTGGAACTCCCTGCCCCGGGATGTGGTGATGGCTGCCAACTTGGAAGGCTTTAAGAGGGGAGTGGACATATTCATGGAGGAAAGGGGTATTCATGGTTTTTAGTTAAAATGGATACTAGTCATGCTGCATACTTATTCTCTCTAGTATCAGAGGAGCATGCCTATTATATTAGGTGCTGTGGAACACAGGCAGGATGGTGCTGCTGCAGTCGTCTTGTTTGTGGCTTCCTAGAGGCACCTGGTTGGCCACTGTGTGAACAGACTGCTGGACTTGATGGGCCTTGGTCTGATCCAGCAGGGCCTTTCTTATGTTCTTATGAATGTCCCAGGAGAACAGTAATCAGGGTCCCTTTGTTCAGACCTCCCAATCTTCCATAAACCCATGATAATAAACAATGACTCAAGTTCACAGGACAGTAACCTAAGGGCTCAGAGCCTCCTTCATAATACAATGTTCTCCATCAGTTCAATCACACACCCAGGGAAGGCCATCAAGACACTGCTCCATTGGAAAACAGGAAGACCCAGCATGAGATGGATTGATTCAATAAAGAAAGTCTTCGTTTGCAAGACCTGACCAAGACTGTTGATGATAGGACATTTTGAAGGACATTAATTCATAGGGTCACCATGAGTTGGAGGTGACTTGATGGCACATGTGTAGTGGTGGTGTAGTGGTTAAGAGCGGTGGTTTGGAGTGATGGACTCTGATCTGGAGAATCGGGTTTGATTCCCCACTCCTCCACACGAGCAGCAGAGGCTAATCTAGTGAACTAGATTTGTTTTCCTGCTCCTACACATGAAGCCAGCTGGGTGACCTTGGGCACGTTACAGTTCTATTAAGAGGTCTCTCAGCCCCACCTACCTCTCAGGATGTCTGTTGTGGGGAGGGGAGGGGAAGGGAGGATGATTGTAAAGCCAGTTTGAGTCTCCCTTAAGTGGTAGAGAAAGTTGGCATATAAAAACCAACTCTTCTTCTTCTTCTTCTTCTTCTTCTTCATATAAATTGCCTTGCAACTATTTCAACTGTTCCCTATCTGATATGTTTTCCTTGACTTCACCCCTCTCTTTTCTGTTTCTTGGATAAGGTAATACATTTACTTGCAGGTGACGCGCTTGTTTCCCTTCCATCTTTTCTTTTCAAGGGTTTATTGAACTAAACTGTGACCCTAGTATAAAATACAACAGGAATCCCCAATGTGCACTTTGGGTGGCATAGTGCCCACTAATTCCTTTCCTGATGCCTGCAAAATGTTTTTAGAAGTGGGTGAAGCCAGGTGGGGCTTCTGCCCAGCAGGGCTTCTGATTGGCCATTGGAGGTATGATTGACTGTGCAGTTTTTTTTTAATTGCTTTGACTGCAGCTGCCACCACAGCATGAGGATCTTTACTGCACTGCATGACTAAAGGCAAGCTGTGTGTATGCAGGAAAATATTTTTAAACAATATGTTGTTTTAAACGCACCCTGTTAAGCAGAGCTTCTGGCTGAAATGTTGAAGAGTGACTGTTAGAATTACTTATGACCTCACTCCCTGACATTTTATGATTGGCTCCACCCCCTGGGGAAGCCGTTCTGTTGTTGCTCCGACCACTCTGTGTCAGAATTTCAAAGGCGCCAGCTGGCTCAAAAAGGCTGGGGACCCCTGCAGTAGTAGGGCTGTCAATTTGGTTTGTCCCGAACCGAAAAATTGTCGAATTTCCCCCAATTTGGCAATTTTTAGTTCGGATGGAACCGAATTCAAAAAAGGCGGAAAAATGACGAGCCAAATTCGGCGAGTTTGGGGCAATTGCTGAATAAATTCAGCAAATTCGGGGGATCCAAATCAGCAGCATAACCATCAGTTAGTAAGCAACTAGCAGCATTCTCCCGCGGCCAATCGGTGGCCAAGCTGGGTCTTCTTCTAGCCAATCAGTCATGGTTGAAAGCGTGAGCCCAGCTGCTGCACGGCCTGGGGAGAGAAAGAGAGAGTGTCTGTTTGTGTGTGAGAGAGATCTCCATGTGGGGGGGTGCGTGTGCACATTTGCGGCTTTGGAGGAAGATGTCCCAAATGTTCAGGGTAGTTTGAGGGGACGCTTCTTGCAAGAATCCCCAAGTTTTGTTAAGATTGGATCAGAGGGTCCCGAGATATGGGGCCCGGAAGGGGTCCCCCCCAAAATCACCCACAGGAATAAATCCATTAAAAACACATTGGCGGCATTCCACGGCTCCGGGGGGCATTTTTGGAGGTTGGCATCCCAAACTTTCAGGGTAGCTTGAGGGGACCCTTCTTGCAAGAACCCCCAAGTTTTGTAAAGATTGGATAAGGGGGTCCCGAGATATGGGGCCCGGAAGGAGTCCCCCCCATAATCACCAATTGGAATAAAGCACATTGGCGGCATTCCACGGCTCTGGGGGGGGCATTTTTGGAGGTAGTCATCCCAAACATTCAGGGTAGCTTGAGGGGACCCTTCTTGCAAGAACCCCCACGTTTTGTGAAGATTGGATTGGAGGGTCCCAAGATATGGGGCCTGGAAGGGGTCCCCCCCAAAATCGCCCACAGGAATAAAGCCACTTAAAGCATATTGGCGGCATTCCGTGGCTCCGTGGGAGGGCATTTTTAGAGGTAGACGTCCCAAACGTTCAGAGTAGCTTGAGGGGACCCTTCTTGGAAGAACCCCCAAGTTTTGTGAAGATTGGGTCAGAGGGTCCCAAGATATGCCCCCCAACTGCCCATTGGGATGAATGGGATCAGGCGATCCTGAATGTGCATCTCTACAGAGTGGCAAATCCAAGGCAAAACCTCCCGTGCATAAATGGCCAGAGAGCCGTGAGAGATCCTGAGCAGCTGCTGCTGCCCTGCTTCTGCTAGAACAGAAGACATCCACTGTTTGACCCCTTTTGGGGCTTTTATCTATAATTTTTTTCCTGTATGTGTTTGTGTGGGGGGGAGCAGATTCTCTCTCTGTGTGTGAGGGGGGAAGCCAAAGTGGGGTGGGTTTGATTGCCTCTGTGTGGGACTGTGCTTTCTCCTGTTGGTTGCCAACTTCGTCGAGTTAACTGTGGGCCAGTGAGTCTCTTTCTGGCTGGCTGCTATTGTTTCCAATGGGCTGTGGAGCCACTCCTGTTGTTTCTAATGGGCTAGCCTGTCATTCGTTTTAGTGCATCCCATGCTAGTTACGCTATTTACTTATGCTTTGAGCGTTGTTGGATGCACTTTTGGCGTAGTTACACCGGCTCTTAGAAGCCACAGACTGGCTTCTACTGTGTGTGTGTGTGTGTGTGTGTGGGGAACCAAAGTGGGGTGGGTTTGATTGCCTCTGTGCTTTCTCCTGTTTTCATTGATTGAAAACTTCATCTGGAGTTAACTGTGGGTCAGTGAGTCTCTTTCTGGCTGGCTGCTATTGTTTCCAATGGGCTGTGCAGCCACTCCTGTTGTTTCTAATGGGCTAGCCTGTCATTCATTTTAGTGCATCCCCTGTAATGTATTTTCAATGGAGTCAATGCAAGTCAACCGACATTCCCCTCTCCCATTATCTTCAATGGTCTGGGCAGCCTCTCCCATTATTTCAAATGGGCTGACTTGTCATTCCTTTTAGTACATCCCTTTTAATGGCTTTATTCCCCCGGGCCGAGGTAATGGTACGGCCCAACCGCCAAGGCAGCCAGACCCCCGGCCGGGCAGTTGGGTGGGGGACCCCTTCTGAGCCCCATATCTCGGGACCCTCTGATCCAATCTTCACAAAACGTGGGGGTTCTTGCAAGAAGGAACCCCTCAAGCTACCCTGAAAGTTTGGGACCTCTACTCCAAAAAATGCCCCCCCGGAGCCATGGAAAGGCTCAAATGTGTTTTTAATGGCTTTATTCCTGTGACCGATTTTGGGAGGGGACCCCTTCCGGGCCCCATATCTCAGGACCCTTTGATCCAGTATTCACAAAACTTGGGGGTTCTTGCAAGAAGGGTCCCCTCAAGCTACCCTGAAAGTTTGGGACCTCTACCCCCAAAAATGCCCCCCCAGAGCCACAGAAAGGCACGAATGTGTTTTTAATGGCTTTATTCGGCCGAATTTTTTCCTGAACTCAGAACTTGGCGCCAAATTCCTCGGATCCGAATCAGGAGAGTTTGGACTTCGGCATTTCCTGAATTAAAATGGGCCAAATTTTGCCAAATCCGAATTTTATCGAATTTTTTTTCAACAGCTTTATGCAGAAGACACAAATTTCTGCCAGGGTATGTGTTCTTAGCATTTTTACATGTCGCGGAAACTCTCCAGGTGACAGGACTGTCCCAGGGACTGATTTGGCTAACGAGACCTGTGATGCCTCTGCAGGTCTTGGACCGCCCTTCTGGGTTCAAGGGGAACCAACCATGGGGGAGTATCGAGCCTGATACCCTGAGGAAGGGCATACCCAAAGTGGAGACTTGCCTATGGGCGGGATGTGGCCAGGCACACCTTTGCTATTATATCCCACATACACCAAATAACAATTCACCGTACAGTTCCAAATACAATCACAAACCTCAACAGAGGAAAAGCATGATAGACACCGTAATCAGTATCTATATAAATATCAAGTCTGTCACCCAAAAAGTTCACCGTAGGCCCAAAGTCCGGAGTACATGGAAGCTGTCCTGCAAATGACAGACTGGCGCAGAGCAGAGGAGACGTCAGCAGGTAGCCAGACTAAGGCGGGGTCTCACGCTGCAGACAGATGGAAATTCCACTTGTGGGGTACAGGGAAACGATCCGGAACGTGTGATCTAGATAACTGTGTTTGTTAGCTACATTGCCACAGCACAGTCATTTATTTATTGGTTAATAAGTCCGGCACAGGCACACTTTTGGCAGGGTGAGGATGGCTAACCCTTTTGGCATCTGTCAGAGGCAATAGTGTCCCATTAGGGCTAAGGCACAGTTGGAACAGGCAGCCAGGAGAGCTGCCACCTAATCATGGTGGGTGGTTCCAACTATTGGGTCAGGCAATTAAGGCGGTGGTGAAGCAGAACTTGGTGGTAGCCAGAGACAGAGGCAGATGAGGGGATCTGGAGTCAACGGGGGAGAGCAGTTAACTACTCTGAGGATGACCGAGTCTTTAATGTTGTTGGCATCCCTAACAAAAAGCAGTGCTCCTGGACTATCAAGCATGCCTCCTCCTTCAATCACGCATGGAATCGAGAGCACCACTTAATTTGATCTGAGCCTTGGACATAAAAAGTACCAGGCCTCATCATGCCTACTCCAACCCCTACCTAAGTAGGAATCTGAGTAAACCTGCTTAGAGTGGCTCTCTAACTCACCTACTGAGTTAACCCAAGCGAGCTGGGGTAGGGGTGGGTGGTTGTAATGTGCTATTTCAATAACATGCCATCATTACTGACTTTTTTAGTATGGTGGTAGTAGGACAGATATAGTTGCAACATGGTGCTGTATGCAACTAATAACGAGAGAGAGAGAGAGAGAGAGAGAGAGAGAGAGAGAGAGAGAGAGAGAGAGAGAGAGAGAGAGAGAGAGAGAGAGAGAGAGTGTGTTGGAGGAGAGGGTTATTTATGTCTACTAATTAAAATGGATACTTCTCATGATGCGTATCTATTATCTCCATGATCAGAGGAGCATGCCAAATATATTAGGTCCTGTGGAACACAGGCAGGACAATGCTGCTGCAGTCATTTTGCTTGTGGGCTTCCTAGAGGCACCTGGTTGGCCACTGTGTGAACAGACTGCTGGACTTGATGGGCCTTGGTCTGATCCAGCAGGGCTTTTCTTATGTTCTTATGATGTTCTTTTCCATTGGCTTTGCAATGGTTAATACGTATTCGATGCCTTGCATTTAAGGTAACATATCAAATCCCTTGTGTATGAACATACATTACAGTATCGATGCATGGTGCAATTCTATTCAACCCATGTGCACAATGCCAGTGAAGAACAGGAATTCTATGCAAACACCTGCTTCCATGTATTGCTTTCCCATGCTGGCTCAGGGAATACAAATGCTGAATATTAAGGCAATTTTTTTTACATCCAATTTTGGTTTTGGACCATGCGTTTGCAGCCCGTGTTTTTCCTTATATGATTTATTTTCTCCTTCGATGATCTGTGTCAAAACATCAGGAATACAAGACTTTTTTTTAAGTTGATGAGATAAATCAGGTTTATGAGTGTTTCTAGAGAAATCATATTCGATAGGTAAACACTTCAAGTTATGTGTTCTCTATGCAGTCTTCTCTTATTACCCCACCTGCAATTCCTGCCGGTCTTTAATTTCAGTTCACTCATGTGAAGAGAATACTTAAGAGATGCAAAGATTTTTGACCAAAAAAAGTGAAAGCTCAATATAAGCCCTAGCAATAAAGTTGTGGCCACTTAAGTCCTATCAGTTTCACGATACATAACTGCACACTGGCATTTGGCCATTATTTTGTAGCCTCTTCTAAGCAATGGAAAGATCAGGTTAGTTTCCATGCAAAGCTGATTCAATCCATCCCATCTTCTGGAGCACACAAACCAGCGCATGATTTCCTCTGTGCCCCTCCCTGTACCTCCTTGACCCACCCACTCTCCCAAAATAACGTATTTGTAGTTAGCATGAATAAGCTACCAGTGGGAGGTTGTGAGGGCCTCTGTCTATGTGTCTCTGCTTCCCATCACCTGCTTTGTTATCAGTGAACTCGTAAAAGCAGTTCACACCTTCTGGTCTCAGGCGCCAGGCCTGATTGCCCCAAGTATCTTCCCTCCCGCTGTTCTTCCTGTCAGTACTCCCTCAGGCCGATGCGGCCTTGGAAGTGTGATAGCTTCACCAGACTTCCTGGGACTCGTCTGATGTTTTGTATTATGCCAAGCTTGTAACTTCCCATAACAATAAGTGTGAACCCCAGTGCCCCAGTGCCCTGGAGTCAATATATTCTGTAAACCCGAATAGCCCCTCACTTGCAACTTTCTACCTGTGCCTGTCTCATCTCCTGATGTCTTCAATAAATCCTTTGTTTCTTTACCACCGTCTGAACATTTGATTTGGAGAAGCAAACTCAGAGAGAGGGGATCTCTCACATTAAGTTGCAAGTCTTTGCCTCTCGGACTGCTGCTGTACCTTTTGGGACAGAATGCAAGGCGACGAGGAAAACACCCCTACTACCCCTGTGGCACCGAAGGAACCGGTGGTGCCGGAGAAACCGGACCCCAAGGAGGAGGGTACCAAGCCAAAGAAACCTAGGGATCCCATCCCCGACCAAGGCCGGGACGGACGTCCCCGAGGACTTTTCAACAATTGGCTGGACTCCCCCAAGGGTTGGTCTCTCTCCCGAACCGCGGCGAAGGATCGCCGATTAGCCTTCCCCAGCACGGGACTCGAAGGGGACCCGGCACGCAAGGAGGCCCTGATGGAGGAAGAACGCAAGCAGTGGCAGGAGGAGCGCCAAGCTATGCAGGAGCAGATGGAGACCATGCAGCGTGTGATGGGTGAGATGGCAGCGGCCCTTGACGCACTGAAAGTGCAACCGCCTGCCGGCAATCTCCCGGACGGGGCACCGGCAGCCCCTCCCGCACCTCCTAACCTCCCGTCCCGTCGGGACCTGAAAGTCACGTATGACGGTTCAGGGGACCAGTTGACCTTTTTCATGGTCCAAGTGGACATTTTTATGCGAGAACAAGGCCGAACCTTCACTTCCGAGGAGTCCCGGGTGCAGTACGTGGCTTCCTTACTGCAAGGGGAGGCGGCCGCCTGGATGGTGTTGCAGTATGAACTCCGCTCACCGGTGCTGCGAACCCTGGACGAGTTTATGGTAGCACTCCGAAACCGCTTTGAGGACCCGACTCTGGGTGAGCGGGCTAAAGCCTCCCTGATGCAACTGCGCCAAGGGACCAAGTCGGTGGCGCAGTATGCAAGTGAGTTCCAGTCACTGGCCAGCCGAATCCTGGACTGGAGTGAGGCCACTTTGGTACAGTGTTTCAGGGAGGGCCTCAACCCGGACCTCCAACATTGGGCCTTTATGCAAGGGAACCCCCCGGATGTGGAAGGTTGGGTTCGCCACGCTGCCGACATCGAGAACCGCAAACAACTTCTGACCTTGTCCAAACAACGCGTTGGACGAGACCCGAGACCCCGGAGCGACCGGGGCCGAGACTTCCGACTGGGGGGCAGCGGGGGTCCCTCGGCCGCTGAACGCCGCAAGCGTTTTGAGACCGGTGTCTGCCTGACCTGCGGAGGTAAGGGACACTTTGCGTCGCAATGCCCCTCCCGTTCGGGCCGTCCCAACCCCCCACGCCAAGCCCCGACCGAACCACAGAAGGCGGCTGCCGAGGACCAGCCCCGCCGCAGGAGCGGACCACCGGGCCGACGTTCCGGCGCACCCTCTGCTCTCCATGCGCGCCCCCAGGACGGGGTCTCCACTTCTACTGGCCCAACGGGGTCCCGGATTACAAGTACTACTTTTGATTCGGACGGGTCCCCGACCGCCACCACTCCTTCCCCCTCTTCCAGCGAGGAGGAGGAGTGGGAACAGCCGGCAAAAAACGCCGTCGGTCTGCTGTAGAGGGGGCTCCGCAGCAGACCGCCCCTGTTGTTGTGCAAGGAGCTCCACCGATGGTAAGCGCCCAAGAGGACAATGTATATGTGCGTGTTCACCTTTCCCTACCAAAAGGGGGTCCCAGTTTAGAATTCCCCGCTTTGGTTGACTCGGGGTGTGCCCGCACCATGATTAGTGAGGACACTGCCAAGAAACTGGGAGTCCGGCGCAAGCGGCTTCCGGGACCCCTCCGTTTTTCCCAAATGGACGGGAGTGATTTTAAACGGGGCCCGGTGACCCACAGAACTGCAGCCGTGATTATGTCCGTGGGGGAGCATTGGGAACGCTTGTATTTCACCATCGCCCCTATAGTAACCCCTGTGGTGTTAGGGATGAACTGGCTACGGGGACACAACCCATCCATCGACTGGGTTGAACGGGTGCTCTCGTTTCCCGAAAACCCCTGTAGGTTACATGATAAGGAACGGGTTGTCCGGTCTCCGGCCGCCGCTGTGGTAGGGTTTCCCCCCCCAGCCACCGTTCCTCCTCAACTGCCCACTGAATACTCGCAGTTTGCGGACGTCTTTGATGTTAGGGAATGTGACGAACTACCCCCCCACAGAGAGACGGACTGCGCCATCGAAATTGTGGGGGAAGGCAAACTGTCTAAAGGGAAGATCTACCCCATGAGCCCCAGTGAAAAGGCGGTGTTACGGGACTATCTGGATGCCAACTTGGCGAGGGGTTTCATACGCCCTTCCAAGGCTCCTTATTCGGCCCCAGCCTTCTTTGTGAAGAAAAAGACGGGAGATTTAAGACTGTGCATTGACTTTCGTAGGCTAAACGCCGTCACCCAGTCTAACGCTTACCCTCTCCCTCTTATTCCCGACCTTCTAGCACAATTAAAGGAGGGCCGAATCTTCACCAAACTGGACTTAGTGGAAGCATACCACCGCATTCGCATTAAAGAAGGAGACGAGTCCAAAACAGCCTTTTCCAGCTGTTTTGGAATGTTTGAGTACCTAGTCATGCCTTTCGGACTTTCGGGGGCTCCCAGTGTGTTTATGCAATTAATTAATGAGGTTTTACATGATTTGCTGTTTCGGGGGGTGGTGGTATTTCTCGATGACATTCTTATTTACTCTGAAACCATGGAAGAACATGTGCGCCTAGTGCGAGAAGTGCTCCAGCGGCTGCGGGAGCACAAACTGTATGCTAAGGTATCCAAATGTGAGTTCCACCAACCTTCCATTACATTTCTTGGGTACGTGATTTCCCACCAAGGGTTAGAAATGGACCCCGCAAAGGTACAGGCGGTGCGGGATTGGGAACCCCCCACTACCCGCCGCCAGCTTCAGCAGTTTTTGGGATTCGCTAACTTTTACCGAAACTTCATTCCCAACTTTGCCCAGGTTGCGCTTCCTCTCACTGCCCTGTTGCGTACCAAGGACAAGGGGGCTAGCGCCGCGCTTCCCTCAGCCCGTTTGCAATGGTCCCCCCAGTGCCAGCAAGCTTTTGAACGTTTAAAGCTGCTTTTTTCATCCGAACCCGTTTTGGCTCACCCGGATTGCACCAAGCCTTTTGTGGTGCAAGTGGATGCCTCGGATGTGGCCATGGGCGGGGCCCTATTGCAGAGGGATGAAGGGGGGCGGTTGAGGCCATGCGCCTACTTCTCCAAGAAGTTTTCCCAGTCCGAAATCAACTGGGCTATTTGGGAGAAGGAGGCGGCGGCGGTCAAACATGCCCTCACCATATGGAGGCACTTTTTAGAAGGTGCCGAACTGCCGTTTGAAGTGTGTACCGATCACAAGAATCTCGAGGCTCTTAAGGGAGCTAGAAAGCTCAACGCCAAACAAATTCGGTGGGCCCAATTCTTCGCAAAATTCCGGTTCACCCTCAAGCATGTCCCTGGCAAAGAAAATGCCCTAGCCGACGCTTTGTCACGACTTCCCCAGTATCGCAACGATTTCGATCGCCCAGTCGACTCCCTGTTCACTCCCGAGCAGCGAGGGGAGGTTCCTAGCTTAGCCGTCACTACCCGGTCCCAAGCCCAACAACCAGAGACCCCCCCTACGCTCAAAGGTATCCCTGAAGCCTTCCAACAGCGGCTCCGGGACGCCTCCTTACAGGAGGAGGAGCACCATCTCCTCCCCACTGGCTTGGAACGAACTAACACCTGGTGGGTGCAAGGGGGAAAACTATATGTCCCATCCTCCCTTCGTAAAGAGGTATTGGGACTTGTACATGGTGCCAGGTTGGCGGGTCATTTTGGTTTCATAAAAACTCTTCACCTGGTACGCAGGCAGTTCTGGTGGCCCGGTATGAGATCCGATGTAGAGCTGTATGTGCGCAGCTGCCCCACTTGCGCCACAGCTAAGAAACGGATGGGAAAACCCCCAGGGCTTCTCAAACCGCTTGAGAACCCCTCCCGTCCCTGGGAAGTCATCGCCATGGATTTTATCACCGACCTACCTCCAAGTCGGGGAAAGACGGTTCTCTGGGTAATCACGGACCTCTTTTCCAAACAGGTCCATTTCGTTCCATGTGCAGGTCTTCCCTCAGCCCAGGGATTGGCTAAACTGTTCGTCACACACGTCCTCAGGCTACACTCGATCCCGAGGAAGGTCTTCTCCGACCGGGGGGTCCAGTTTGTTGCCAAATTTTGGCGAGCCTTCCTAAAGCTAATGGGGGTGGAGGAACAGGGCCTTTCTTCCGCCTATCACCCCCAGACGGATGGTCAAACTGAACGAGTAAACGCGGTGGTAGAATGTTATTTGCGTTGCTATGTAAATTTCCACCAGGACGACTGGGTCGACCTGCTGCCATTTGCCGAATATGCGTACAACAATGCGCCTCATTCCTCTACCGGCTTTAGTCCCTTCCAAGTAATATACGGGACGGAATTCGGTCCTTTCGGTTCCGCTCCCGTCACGCCAGATCTCCAGTCCACCCCTGACCTTCAGGAGTGGATTCAGGTAGTCAAATCTACCTGGCCATGGCTGCTCAAGAATCTTGAGAGGGCAAAAAGCAAGTACAAGGAACAGGCAGACAAACACCGGTCTCCGGGATGGGAACTCAAGGTGGGAGAGCAAGTCTATCTGTCCACTAAAAACCTCCGCTCTCTTCGTCCCTGCAAAAAACTGAGCGACCGTTATGTGGGACCTTTCCCCATTACCAGAGTAATCAACGAGGTTACCGTGGAACTGGAACTCCCAAAGACCCTCAAGGGGGTCCATCCAGTCTTTCATATAAGCCTCCTCAAACCTTATGTGCCAGCTCCCCAGTTCCACCCCCCTCCCGCACACGAGATTCCTACCGTGGTAGGGGGGGATACCCATTTGGAAATATCCAAGGTTTTAGATTCCAAATGGAAGAAAGGGAAACTGTTTTACTTTGTTCGTTGGAAAAACCTTGGGTCCGCTCACGACGAGTGGGTGGCCGCACCCCACATGGCGGCCCCTCGCTTGATCCGAGAATTCCACCTCGCTTATCCCGATAAGCCTCGCCCTCTCGAGGACCCTGGAGGGGGGCCTTAAGGGGGGCAGAATGTGAGGGCCTCTGTCTATGTGTCTCTGCTTCCCATCACCTGCTTTGTTATCAGTGAACTCGTAAAAGCAGTTCACACCTTCTGGTCTCAGGCGCCAGGCCTGATTGCCCCAAGTATCTTCCCTCCCGCTGTTCTTCCTGTCAGTACTCCCTCAGGCCGATGCGGCCTTGGAAGTGTGATAGCTTCACCAGACTTCCTGGGACTCATCTGATGTTTTGTATTATGCCAAGCTTGTAACTTCCCATAACAATAAGTGTGAACCCCAGTGCCCCAGTGCCCTGGAGTCAATATATTCTGTAAACCCGAATAGCCCCTCACTTGCAACTTTCTACCTGTGCCTGTCTCATCTCCTGATGTCTTCAATAAATCCTTTGTTTCTTTACCACCGTCTGAACATTTGATTTGGAGAAGCAAACTCAGAGAGAGGGGATCTCTCACAGAGGTATTGGGGTGGAGCCTGAGGAGGGTGGGGCTTGGGGAGGGGAGGGACTTCAATGCCATAGAGTCCAATTGCCAAAGCGGCCATTTTCTCCAGGTGAACTGATCTCTGTCGGCTGGAGATCAGTTGTAATAGCAGGAGATCTCCAACTACTACCTGGAGGTTGGAAACCCTTTTATCCCACTGGGTAATTTTGGACCAGTCACATACTTTCTGCCTAACCTACCCCACAGGATTGCTGTGGAGATAAAAAGGAGGAGGAAAAAATGATGTAAGCTGTTTTTGTCCCCGCTGTGAAGAAACCATGATCCATCATCACGAATGGCAGCTATCATTAGAACTGTGGTTTTTGAAGGTCTGGCACTGAATTTCATCAATAAGTAGGTGGCTGATTTTCTGTTAGTAAAATTCCCTAATTCCTATTTCTTATTCGTTACCCAAAGTACATAAATAATTAATTAATCCACCAGGGTGTCCCATCATTTCGGCCGTAGGGTCCTTAATTGAACTCCTCTCCCAATATGTGGATTTTTTCTTCCAACCTTTCGTTATGGACACCTCCTCATATATATTGGATACAAGAGAAAAGAAGACCAACCAGCTGATGAAGCTATCAAAATGTACACCAATCTAGAGGTGGCTTCCGGGTTGGCTTCGCTTCTCGGGACCTTGCCGATTGTGAACCCCGCGGGGGTGTATCCAGCCATCTCCGTTTGAAGGAAGTTCTTGAATCCACGCTTCTTCACCCACCTAAGCATTTGGAATCCGTGAGAGTTGCTGGGCTCTGCTCTTCTCGCTTATGGACAAGAGTTCTAAGAGCAAGTAGAGACTTTCTTTGCAAGGACTATTCAAGCCACAGGTGGCATATTATTTCCACATTGAGTAGGATTTCTATAGTTGTTAAGGTTCTCTGTAACTGTTAAGAAGAATTATACTCTTGGTGTTTATTATAGGTGTATGTCTATGTGTTGGGAGGTTCAGTTACTTTAGAAATATAGTATAGTCTTTGAGATAAGTGTATGTTGTAATCTTGAATATAGTGAAATTGAGCAAACAGTGTGTTGCATTCATATTTGAATATTCTATGCTTTAGTGCTATATTTTGAGCCCACATGCTGTTCTTATTTGCAACGTAGTTACATTCAGCATAGGTTTATTAGTTTCAGTAAGTGTGCTTGACTACCTGGAGGTTGGCAACCCTTTTATCCCACTGGGTAATTTTGGACCAGTCACATACTTTCTGCCTAACCTACCCCACAGAGTTGCTGTGAGGATAAAAAGGAGGAAAGAATGATGTAAGCTGTTTTGGTCCCCACTGTGGAGAAAGGTGGGGTACAAATAAAGTAAGTAAATAATAAATATAGCTGAAGATGGAAGGCAGATAAAGTGCAGGTTGTTGAACGGTTGAGAAGGAGAAAAGGGGGCAGGGGAAGAGGAAATAATGTGGGGAGGGGAATACAGGGGAAAGTGATGTGCCCCCCACAAGTCCTTGAGGGTTCCCTACCATGCAAGTGGGTCTGGCCCAGGGGCTGGCCCCACATCATTGGGCCATAGCTGTCCTAGATAGAGGATGCTGGGAGGGAGAGGAAAACCTGAAGACAGTAAGACAGATAAAGGTAGGTTGGCTGTTGGTTGGGAAGGAGAGAAGGAAGTAGGAAAAGAAGAGAGGCTATGGGGATTCCAGGAACGTTGCTGTAGATATATAGATACTGGAATGCAAGGGCTTGCTAGCAATATGCTACTGCATGGCATGGGGATGTTGGTGGGGCTCAGCTCTTCTTGGCACAACTCTGTATAGAAAAATAAAGTGTCAAAAGTGTTCTTACCACTGTTGTTTGCGCTATCTCTCTCTCTCTCTCTCTCTCTCTCTCTCTCTCTAAGTTCCTTCATTCTGAGTATCAAAATTTCTGGTTTCATCCAGCAGGGCTCCTTTTTGTGTCCTTATGTTCTCATGTTGCCTTTAACCTTTTAAAGAGTTTGTGTTTGCAAATCCACAAGAATGATCTGCAATAGTCTTTTTGATTGGGTTGAATGTACCCAAATGATATTTCAGTGCTTTGGTAGGCCAACATTGGTGCATGCTGAGTCCCTTGTCTTCAATATAACTCTTTGAGGATGTTGTGATTTTTATTGCATTGTAATAGAGAATAATATTTGGTCTTGTCATCCTTCCTTTAACTGTTGCCAGAAGGAGGAGGAGGAGGAGGAGGAGGAGAGGAGGAGTTTTACTCTTTGCTGTTTTTGACTTTTATGAGAGATTTTATGGTTTTATTACATTTTATTGTTAGTTATTGTCACCCACCCGGAGCCTGGCTTGGCTGGGAATGAGGCTATAAATCTAAATCTATCAATCAATAAATAAAGACCAGCTCCCTTTCCACACAGAATTAAAGATTACCATTTTTGTCATAATGCCATTGTGATGTCAATCAGAATAACAAGATTAATTTAAAAACATACATTTTGACCAATATTACCGCAGAGCTTTGGACTTGTTTTTTTGTGTCTAAATTCACAACTGGAGAAGAGGTTTGTTAATAACTGATTAGTTATAAGTACTTTGTTTAAGGTAGCTTTTCATTTGCACTCAGGGATGATTTCAAAGTGGAAAAGTCTGCAAATAGCAAAAGAAAAAATCTTACTACAGAAAACAAATTTAGTCCTCCACATAATGAGCTTCCAAAACAATATCACAAATGTTACTGTTGCCTGGGCCAAATAAGCTTTCTTGCTAAGCTTCTGCTTCAAATGAGGCATGTTAAAAAAGAGGAGGATTCTGTCACCGAGACAATTTCGGAATATTTAAAATCAAATTAAAAGCAAAACTCTGAATGTAAGTGTTTTGTTTGATTACAACTCATGAAGACAAGATTTTAATAACTGGTCATGTAATGGAGACTAATAACTCCTTACTTTATCAAGCAAACCAACAACCCCTCCCCCCGCAAAAAAAGTTTCACTAGAAGGATTTCCTTTTCCCCCTTCAAGCTATCTCCCCTTTTCCCTTTTGGCTGCCCTATCTTGACCGCAATTTTCAGCATCTTGTGTGAAAAATATTTAATAACCATCTGATATACTGATAACTGTATTGCTCCTGCAGCTGATATACCAAAGGGGAAAATCATGAGTGAATTATAATTAGGTTATAATTTAATAATGCTCAAATATACAGAGATGCAATCAGGGCATGGTTTTAGACATTCTGAAGGATTCCCCAAGACTGTTTCCTTACAGAAATTACATGCAAAGTATATTTAGGACATAGAAGACCTGAGAAACAAACCAAATATGCCTACAAGCAAACTGAAATGTTCTGATTCCTCATCAGCACCTGAGACTTGCCATGCATGTTTGCATACAGCAGAGACCCTAGGGAGGTAGCAAGAGGCAGCAGGAACTTTTGGATGTGTTCCATGAGTGAGCAAATGTTCCCTTTTGATTATTTATATTTTAACCAATGGTTTCAAGACACTGCTTTTTGCAGATGGCTTTGCAGATTTGCTTGTGGGTTACATAAATAGATTTTAAACCCAATTCACACAATATTAATGTGTATATGTGTTACTGTGTGTCTGTGCTACAATGAGTCACCAGAAGAGTTAGGGTTGTCAAGTCCCTCTTCGCTACCAGCGAGAGGTTTTTGGGGCATAGCCTGAGGAGGGCGGGGTTTGGGGAGGGACTTCAATGCCATAGAGTCCAGTTGCCAAAGTGGCCATTTTCTCCAGGTGAACTGATCTCAATTGGCTGGAGATCAGTTGTCATAGTAGGAGATCTCCAGCTGGGACCTGGCAAGCCTAGGAGGATTGCTTGAGGCTGGTTGCCGGAGTAATAGTGGTCAGCCATGTCAATGGGTCCCTGAACCGCCTGCTGTGGTTTGGCCTTGAGTAGGCCTCACCCAGGTAGTAGCAGCTCAGCATCAGGGCAAAGCTCTTGGTTTGAGACCCAGGTCGCATCATTGGGACTCAATCTATTCCCCCCAAACATTTTACCAGCTTTCCCTTCCACATCTTTTTTATTCTAGGTTCTGGCTCTTCCCAGTTGCCTTTGCCAAGTAGACCATCTCTATTTGTGTTAGGATTGCCAGCTCCGGGATGAGAAATACCTGGAGATTTTGGAGGTGGAATCTGAGGAGGGCGGGGTTTGGAGAGGGAAGGGACTTCAATGCCATAGAGTCCAATTGCCAAAGTGGCCATTTTCTCCTGGGGTACTGATTTATATTGCCTGGATATCAGTTGTAATAGCGGGAAATATCCAGCCATTACCTGGAGGTTGGCAACCCTAATTTGCATCCAGCCTCACAGAGGAAAAAAAGCTTTTAATCTCCAGTTCCCTATTAGGCTCCTCCTCTTGACCTTCCCCTTCCTCAAAGACAGGGTCAAGGAAAGAAATGAAATGAAGGACTGTGGGGAGAAAGAAGAAGAAAGAAGCTGTTCCTGTACTTCAAACCTCCAAAGCCCTTTGTCAAAACTGAAAACCATATCCTTACTCTCTAAAGCACTTTATTTTTAGTGGGAGGTTTTTAAGTCAGCTGGATTTAATAAAGAAAAATGGTTCATTGATGAGGTTCATATGTAAGAAGCTTTTTTTTTCTGGGGCTTTGGTACAACTAAGTTGTTGATTGGGCAGCAAGTGAGCTTTTCGCTAAGGCAAAAGTATTATCAAGCCCCAGGTCTTCTGTATAAGCTTATGGAAAAGGGAAACAGACTCCTTTTCCCCATCAGCTAAGAGCAGCTATTGATCTCTTTCCAGCAGCCTCCTACTCTTCATCTTCCCTTATACTGTCAAATAGAAGTCTCCAAATTATGCTGAATTGAGGTTAAGTGGCAGAGACTTTCCAAAGGTATCCATTACATTTGTGGTTGTGATGAACATCCAAACCTATAAATGTGTTTCCAGGATCACTCAGAAATAAATTAACCTCTGTGGTGTTCCTTGAAATTAAATTGAGACAAAATGACAAGCCATGAAGATATAGCTGTATCTGACAACTGCTGAACCGAATACAGCAAGGCGTGAT
Source organism: Euleptes europaea (assembly GCF_029931775.1). Classification (NCBI taxonomy): domain Eukaryota; kingdom Metazoa; phylum Chordata; class Lepidosauria; order Squamata; family Sphaerodactylidae; genus Euleptes; species Euleptes europaea. The sequence continues at coordinate 44,959,665 of NC_079312.1, read as the reverse complement.
GAATGGGCCTTTTTCTGATCCATTATTGTCCCATGGAACCAGTGGTTCTGAAGTCCATGAGAGTCCATTGAACGATGGTTGTCAATGTCAATTGACTTTGTGAAAATAGCTAATTTTATACTTGTACATCTGTTTATCCAGATAACACAAGTTCCTTTGGGAACAGAACACAATGCTTATTCATGTAGAAAAATCAATAATACAGAATCACTTTGTGGCCAGTTGAAGGGAAAGTACTCTTGGTCCATTGTGAATGGCAGATGCTGATGCTGAACTTTAACAGGGGTTTTACTCTTTCATGGCTTCCGAGGGCATTTTGACATGGAGTTCATTACTCCCATTTTCAGGTGTGCTCTTTCAGCATCAATCCAGTGATCTGCAAGGTTTCCAGGTGGCTTGGAATGGCGGGCAATTGCCCGCCAATCCATCAGCTGGCTCACAGCACTTCCAGAAGTGCCACAGCACAAAGGGACAATTTACCACTCAAATGGGGGTTTGAGTGGTAAATCATCCCGTTGCACTGCTGTGCTTCCTGAAGTAAACCGGAAGTAATGGGATTGTGTTGCTTGCGGCCGCACGTGTGCAATCCTTACCCCAAAAATTTCCTGCCGGAGGAGAGGGGGGCCCTGGTAACCCTAGTGATCTGGCAAAGTGCCACTCCTGGAGAATCCTAGGTGCGGTTCAAAAGGAAATAATGAAACTTTTGTGGGTTCCAAGATTGTGTCACCACCCCATGTACACACCACATATCACCATGCTTTCGTTTTATTAGCTCTGCTAAAACATTCAGGATTACTAAAACTCATGCTTTTTAAAAAACAAAGGTGGGTGGGAAGGCACCAACACGCTCAAGAAAAAAACACACAGAGATGTGCATTTTCTGTGCACCAGTAACTGTTATAGCACCTCTTTGGCATGTGTGTCATCCTAAATTAAATACCACTGGTGAAAGTGTAAGGCCATGTGATATCTTGGCCCGAGACGCTAGAAGTGCGACTTAGGGCAAACTTCCTGTGTCACAGTAATAGCTTGTGGGCAGAAGGAGGGGCTGCCTGCTCTTTACTGGACAGCAGCAGCACCACTGGTTGAAAAACAGAATTGCAGCTACCAACTTAGTAAGGAACAGGTATCCATGCAAGAGGTGTACAGGATTCTGCTTTGTCTAATAAAGTAGCTAACTTTGGCCAGGCCCTTCAATCTTCAGGCATCGGCTAAGTGACTATTAGATTGCCCATCCCTACTTGCCTCCAAACCAGCTCAACTGATATAAAAGGATTTAGGCAAAGGCAATGGGAAATACCTCTGCCTCTGACCTTGAACAGTTCCTCCCTGAATAGGGAATACTAGACCAGAGGAACAGATGGATTGGCTCCAGGCTGCTTACCACCCTGGCCTGCAGATTGCCAGCTCTTCATTCCACCTGCAGAGCTACAACTCTGTCCCTGCCTAAAGAAGATATAAAGACCTGGAACTGGGAAGGGACAGCTGCTTCTTGCCTTGACCTGCAGATTGTCATATTTTCAATGATTTGTTTCCCTGTTTTTAACTTTTGGGCTTCATAGCTAATCTGTTTTTTTTTTTTGGTCTCTGTGAGTGGGTTTCTTGCTGTTGTCCCGTTTTGAATTTTTGTGGTAATGGGGGGTGAGCAAGATGTGTTTTGATGTATTCGAATTTTAAGTGATTATACTGAACTTAGATTTTTTTAAACTGCATTTGACATTTGTAAACCACTTTGAGTCCTGTGTTTTAGGAGAAAAGCAGCATATAAATATGCTAAACAAATAACTATGAGAGTGGAAGGTACCACTGGTTGCAGATCTTTCCTGATTCCCCGAACATAATTAGATACCATCAGCCACGAAAGGCAAAGGTTGAGCTTAGATGTGATAGGGCACATGCTTCGAAGTAGCTTCACCCAGGCCTCACCAGCTAAAACTCACCCATATAACAAGGACCAGAGTGCCAGCGTGGTGTAGTGCTTAAGTGCAGTGGAGCGGTGGACTTTAATCTGGAGAACCAGGTTGGATTCCCCACTCCTCCACATGAGCGGCGGAGGATAATCTGGTGAACTGGATTTGTTTCCCTACTCCTCCACAAGAAGCCAGCTGGGTCACCTTGGCCTAGTCACAGTTCTCTTAGTGCTCTCTCAGCCCCACCTACCTAACAAGGTGTCTGTTCTGGGGAGTGGAAGGGAAGATGATTGTAAACCAGTTCGATTCTTCTTTAAGTGGTAGAGGAAGTTGGCGTATAAAAACCAATTCCTCTTCCTCTTCCAATTATATCCTGAGTCAAAACGTACTCAACTGTGGTATCCAAGTTAACACATACACACATTTTTATCTGCAGAATGCATGTTCATTGCCTGGGTTTACATTCTCAAGCACCTGAGACAAAAAAAAAAAAAAAAACCTCACAGCTCAGAAAGACTCTGTCAGAAGATGGAGGCGTGAAACTTCTTTGCTGCAATTGCTGCCACAAAGTGGACACGACAATGTGCTCTCACCTATGTTTATTTGCCATTCATTTAAAGTTTTCCTCCTCTTTCACGTAGCCATCTGCTCAATTGTTTCATCACTCTGAGTGCCTTGGTAAACCAACAGGTATTCCTCTGATAGAGTTGACAGGTCCCTCTTCGCCAACTGGTGGGAGGTTTTGGGGGTGGAGCCTGAGGAAGGTGGGGTTTGGGGATGGGAGGGACTTCAATGCCATAGAGTCCAATTGCCAAAGCGGCCATTTTCTCCAAGTGAACTGAGCTCTATCGGCAGGGGATCAGTTGTAATAGCAGGAGATCTCCAGCTAGTACCTGGAGGCTGGCAACCCTATCCTCTGAAGATCCATATTCCCCAGTATTCTTGGGAATCCTGCACAAGCATCTCTTTTATCACCACCACTGCCACTAGATATGTTTAGGGAAGTAGGGAGAAAAGATGACCATAGGGTTAGGACACACAGAGGTGGTTGGGGGGGGGGGGCTTACAAGACTTGAGGGGGAATTTAAGGCCCAATTACACTTCTCAGTATGTCATCATGGGTGAAATAAGCTCGCAAAATATTTTGGCTCACTGTATAGCAATACCTTTCTCAGTAAAAACAACCTTTTCATATGTAAAGGAACACATACAGTTACTTTACATCAGGCTTGACAGTCTATTTCCATTTATCTTACCACAAAATCAATATTAAGGAAGTTATAATTTCTGCAAGTTCAAATCCCTCGGAGTCCATTCCAGAAAACAAACAAACACAATCTGACTTTTGTCACCAAGGAAACATGGACGGTGGAATTTCTGCTTTCAGGCAATTTAATATTGTACCATGTCAGCTAGTTATAAATATGTTCTGGGATTAGAGGGAAATATGTAGGTACAGGTGTAGATCCAACTGTAGACGCATATTATTTTTCCTAGTCTCTAGGAAGGCACAATGTAATACAAAACATGGCATGAAGTTTTCAAACTGGATACATCTTTGTTGTACAGTTTGGTCTTGTGGGATTTCTGGCCGACATCGGACAGTGTTTAAAATTAAATCTTAAATAACACCCCAAGTGACAGGCTGACAATTCACAATGCAGAGCTCTGGGTTTTTATTTTCATTCACCGTAAGCAATTGCTTATTTCATGCTGTATTGTTCCAAAAGGTGATATTTCATGATTAATAATAAGCTATTTGACAGTGTCAAAATGTAAACTTGAGGCTTGGGGATGATTTATTGGAACGCTCCAATGACAACGAAGCACAAAACTATCGCCTCAAATACAAAGTGGAAACTGGTAAAATATTTGACTTCTATTACATTATTTGTTCTTAACCCTTTGGGGTTCTGCCATTACACCATCGTAAGTTCCTTGGACAAAAGGTGGGATCACGATTTAATAGAGAACATATATATGAGCAAGTCTTCAGGCTTAACACATTTTCAAGCCATGTGGATTCATCATTGCAGAATATCTATCACTATCATTACAATAATCAAGAATCACATTCTGTCCATAATACGGTTGTGCCCCCCCCCCCAAAAAAAAATCCAGTAAATTTTGGGTTCAGGTTTATTGAGCCTATTTTTTCCAGTAAACCCAGAATAAGCAGAATACCCATACCAGTAAATACGGGTATTCGATTTATTTCTAGGTTTACTGAAAATTCAGGTCAGTATAGTCTATGGTTTTTTTTTTTGAAAGCTCCTGTGGGGGCATTTTTGGAGGTAGAGTCCCCAAATTAGCAGCGTGGCAGCAAGGGACTCTACTTAGATGGTTGCAAAAGTTTGGTGAACTTTGGGACAGGGGTCCAATTTTATGGGCCCACAAAGGGGTCGCCCCCATCCTCTATGCATTTGCGAGCCAAGCTGTCAATCAGTTTTCAGGTTCAGAAGTTCAGCTTTGCCCAGGACTGGCAAAAAGAGCAGACTGGCAGCATGGCACCTCAAAGTCTGGCTAATTTTGTGTTTGTTTTTGGTTTGGGTATATCGATATGCACAGTCCTAGTCCATAACCTTGAACTGAAGGGTTACCAGGTCCCTCTTCGCTACCGGCGGGAGGTTTTTGGGGCAGAGCCTGAGGAGGGCAGGGTTTGGAGGGGGGAGGGACATCAATGCCATAGAGTCCAAGTGCCAAAGTGGCCATTTTCTCCAGGTGAACTGATCTCTATTGGCTGGAGATCAGTTGAAAAAGAAGGAGATCTCCTGCTACTACCTGGTGGTTCATAGACCATATACGTGACATATATACAACACAATTATATACAATATGTACAGTTCACACAAAAAATGTAGAGAAATTTCCAAAGGTCTCAGCTGAGTACCACAAATATATAGAGGAAGTTCCAAAGGTCTCAACTGAGTACCAAATGAATGCTAATATTGTAATCCTTGTGTAAGGCAGAAGGAGGCTTTCTTCATTCACCTTTTGGTACAAGTACAGAGGTGCCGTTTTTCTCCCCACTACCTGGTGGTTGGCAACCCTATTGAAATGAAGAATCAAATTATGTAGTTATCTGCCATTACTAATCTCTTTGAGGAACCTCCAATATGGTTTGACAAATGCCAGCTTTCCTTAGAATACAGTTCAAAAACTACTGCAACAAACTAATAGCAGATAACAGAAATGTAAATTAGATCAGAACGATGATGCAAGTTTCCAATGTGTTTCGGTTCAACGCAACAGGAAAATGGGTAATTGTATCTGAGGACAGCTAAATGCAAAAATCAATCCACTGTTAAAATCAAAATGTAGTTTTGTATCTAGTGATTGCATTGTGATTTAGCAAAATATTTTCAGCCTCTGTTTTCTTAGCAAGGAGATAATCAACATATTAAGGTTTTCACGAAGCTTTTTCCTCTGAATTGTCCTTGCTGATATTCCAATTAAGGGAAATGCAAATGAAGATATGGCAAGACCAATTAGTAAAAACAGAGCGAAGTTCAGTAATGCTCACTGGAAACCCGGGATTATGCCCATTGGCAAATTAATGTGCTACCGTTATGTCATACTTGAAGCATTGACTCCCTGAATACAGGTACAAGGAATAAAAGAATTGCTAGAAACAGCCAAACAAACAATATTTGGGGCATTAACTGACCTTACTAAAGTCTATGCCTCAGACTTGTACATTGATTAAATGTACAATACCTTAAGGAAAGACCTAATCAGTAGGGCTGCCAACCTCCAGGTACTAGCTGGACATCTCCTGATATTACAACTAATCTCCAGCCGAAAGAGATCTGTTCACCTAAAGATAATGGCCGCTTTGGCAATTGGACTCTATGGCATTTAAGTCCTTCCCCTCCCCAAACCCTGCCCTCCTCAGGTTCCACCCCAAAAACCTCCCGCTGGTGGTGAAGAGGGACCTGGCAACCCTACTGATCAGCTCTAACTGAACCATCACCCATATCCTAAGCAAACTCTGTCCTCTTCTTCATGTCCCACTTTGGCCAGAGAAATTGTGTGCTGTCTCAACAATGTATAAGAACAACTGAAATCCTCACACTGACAGCAAAGGAGCTCTGCCCAATCTCAAGTGCTCCAGCTGCCTCTTGTCATATATATGGAAACCAGGAATGCATTCCCTTCGTCTCTCAAAGATGGCAGTAAAGCTCACTACGGTTCTATTTTAGCCAATTGATGTAAGTATTGAATGTATTTTTATCCTGCTCTCTCAATCTCAAACATTTCCAAGGCTGCCTACACACATTTAAAAGTACATGGCACATCCATCTTTTGCTGGATTAAAGTCACTCAGGGGTCATGTTTTTTGGTTGTTTTTTTAAGGACAAGAAGAAGAGTTGGTTTTTATATGCCGGCTTTCTCTGCCACTTAAGGGAGAATCAAACCGGCTTACAATCACCTTCCCTTCCCCTCCCCACAACAGACACCCTGTGAGGTAGGTGAGGCTGAGAGTGAATGACTTGCCCAGGGTCACCCAGCTGGCTTCGTGTGTGGGGAAACAAATCCAGTTTACCAGATTAGCCTCTGCCGCTCCTGTGGAGGAATGGGGAATAAAACCCGGTTTTCCAGATCAGACTCCACCACTCCAAACCACCATTCTTAACCACTACACTATGCTGGCTCTCACCATGTTGGCTCTCAAGGAATCTATATGTTGCCTCATTTTGCTTCATAACCTCTAGGTTGCTTCATTTACCCGGCATGAGATACCACTTCACCTCCTGAGGTTCAAAACACCTTAAACATCAGGCTTTTATTTGCCAAGTCATAATGTATCATTTATCAGTTATAGTCTCAAGTAATACAAAACCTACCTGCTAGCTGATGTCTGGAAGCATCAAGGAGAGAAAAAGCAGCCATATGGTTATAATAGAGCACCAAATGAACAGAATTCCTTTACAAAATAAACACTCTATCTTTGTCGTCTGGTCCCTTGAACCCTTTAGTAATATGACACAGGGCTATATATCCTTTCATGGCTCATTCTAGCTCCTTGCCACATAGTAAGTATGCCATTTAATGGGAAGGAGCACAACATTTCTGCTTCCTATTTAACAGACTGTAAATTATTTTTACAACCAATTTAAAAGAAAATACCAATCTTGCATAATGTGCTTAACATCTATTATCCCCAATCAAATTGTTACTGATTTGTATTATAGGGGATTATGCAAATTAGTAGATGATCAATCAGAAAACACCCTTCTGTCGTGCCCTTCATGCAACATATCCCAGAGCGCTAAAGGGGATAATAAAAGTAGCAGCTGAGTAAATAGGAAGAAGATAGGCCAAATAAAGCCTTATTGGGCAGCCCATTCCTGAAGGGGGGGGCGAAGTTCCTTTAAAGCTTATCATGGAATAAGGTAGCATCTATGTCGGCGCAGAGGCAGACACAACAGCAGGGCTTTCCTGGAAGGGAAAGCCTGCGCCACCATGGGGGGCATTCCCGGGGGTGGAGTTGCCTTTAGGCAGCTTCCACAGCCCTTTCACCCCAGGAATGACCCCCTGAGCCTCACTGTTTTCAATGGGGTATTTCCCCTTTTTAAAATTTTAAATATGCTTTTTAAGGTTCCACAGCGGCTGGGAAGCCTCTGAGGAGGAGGTGTGGCTCCACCTTTCCCGGCCGCTGCAGATCTACACCCCTTTTCAGGATGGTGTTCTTAGACATGAAAACATGTCTGAGAGGTAGAGGATAGGTAGTTCTATAGAGAAGGTGTGCAGTAATTCAAAGCTCTCACTTTAGATTATTTCAGTTGATGCAGTTAAAACGAACCCCAGGGTAAATAAGAGACTGCAATAAGAATGACGATTAAAACACAATATATTTACAATGTGATTACATTTTTAAAAGTCTGCAGGGTGCTCACCAAAGATCTGTTTTCCAGTCGGTGTTCTAAAACTTTCCTCGTATTTCTGCATCCCATTTTAAAGATAGCATTTCCAATGTCTGGATGTTTTGTTCAAAGTCTGTCAATATTTGAGGTTCTTTGTAGATATCCAAGTTACAAAATAAACTGCTTTCACTTTGGACATATTTTCAGACCATGTCCTTTCCCCATCTAGTTCCCAATCACATTTTCCACTCACCCTTTCTCCAAGAAGCTCAGGGAGTTATGTGGTTCTCCCATCCTCTTTTTTATCCTCACTACAATCCTATGAGTTAGATGAGGCTGAAAGGAAGTGAATGGCCTGAGATCAGTTCGTGATAGAGTTGTCAGGTCCCTATTCACCACTGGTGGGAGATTTTTGAGGCAGAGCCTGTGGAGGTTGGGGTTTGGGGAGGGGAGGGACTTCAATGCAATAGAGTCCAATTGCTGAAGGGGCCATTTTCACCAGGTGAACTGATCTCGATCAGCTGGAGATCATTTGTAATAGCAGTAGATCTCCAGCTAGTACCTGGAGGTTGGCAAACCTAGCCGGTGACCTTCATAGCTGAGTGGGGATGTGAACGGATTCCTGAGTCCTTGTCCAACACATTAACAGTTACATCACACTTCACCTTGATTTGATCCATTTAAAGTACTTATGATCAGGAATCAGGTCAGCACATTTCAGGTTCTGCAAACAGATGTTTCTTTCAGCCTCCTCTGGTTCTTACATGGCTGATAAAAACCCAAGCCAGTCACATGACTTCCTGTGCTGGGATCGAAATAGGAACATGGAGGGCAACAACTGATAAATGCAGGGAAATCTACGTATAAATCTGTAACAAAATTTCAAAGGGGTTCAGGGGGATCTTCCTGAGGGTCTGCTGTCCCCCTGTAACAAAATTTCAAGGGGCTTAAATGGCTGCAGTAGGAAGGAGGAATCTGAATAAATCATCACCCTTCTTAAGAAAAGTTAAGCGCTCTAATGACTTTAGAATGGTGAGGATGGATAAAAGGCAGGGCCCTTCATCAATAGGTGCCATGCTCCAACCCTGCTGGGCACCAGCGGGGGCATGATGCCCAGTAGCGCAACATCCTCCATCAGCAGATGTCATTTTGACTGGGGATGGCTTCCAACAGAATTACCCCTCATTATTTTCCAAAGTACCTCTATACTGTTCTGCAGCTTTCAGCAGCTCTCAAAATATTTTTGATTCTATAAAGGAAAGGAAAGGAAGACGCTGAACTGAATGTTCACAATGGAAAGAGACTATGGTAAATTGGCACCCCGTTGTTAAAGTCAAATTATGCTGTCTGGCATCACATAACTAAGCATGTGGATACAGTCATTACTTTACATGATCCACAATTCATTCATGACTCTTTGTCTGTTGTTCTCCCTTAAAAGTCTGTGGCTGCCTCGGAAAATAATGAGTTAAACAAATTGTGCCTTCATTTTCTTGCTACCCCAAATGGGACCACATGCCAGCCGAGTCACCAGAGTGATTACAGCTAATAAGATCAAGCATCTGTGATGTTCTGCTTGCACAGTCATTGTTCAAATCATAATGGAAGCCATTTAAGTTTCCAGTAACCAAAAACTGCACCAAGTGGCTTCAACAAAGTTAGACTTTTATTTTTAAAATTAATCAAATAGTATGGGGAAATAGCAATCATTTGATTTCAATATTGATGGCAATATCAAAACATTGTTTCATTCTCTTTCCACATTTTAGCACAGGGTGCAAAGTTGCATGAACAATAATAGCAATTGTAGAATGTTTTGTTCTTCCTGGTAATTCACAGTGGTTATTCACACAGTGTGGAGAATTCTTGCAGTCAGTGACTACATATGATATGGCTATAGAGGGAAGAAGCTGCAGACTGGAGAGTGTGGAAACCTTTTTCAATGGTCTTAACATGGGAGTCACCATAAAGTATACCCTGGTTCTCAGTTTCTCAAGAGGGCCTCTGGGTGAGATTATCAAACCAGTCATGGGAGTGAGCTGGCTAATCCCTAATGAGTCCCAAGAAAGCATTTTTTTAACCCACATCTGCAATATACATAACAGAGTAAAGCTTTCCTTCTTGTTCACTGAATACTCTGAATAAGAATTTAAGGAACCAGCCAAAAGCACAGAAAAATATATAGTTAGCCCAGTAAAGCAGCTTTCTCAGAATCACTGTGAATTGTTATTAATTTATTGGATCTGCAACATAAAACTATGGAAATATAACTGAAAAAATAAGGCAGGTCTGCACTGTCAAAGGCAAATTAACAGCCAGGATTGAAATAAGCCTATGCCCATTGCAAATAGGCTGGAAGGGTGATCAGGCTTCCATCCGGATCCACTCTGACCCAGCAGGGCTTTCCCCCAGAGGTGACGGAGGGAGACAGAGAGAAAGCCAGGCAATAAATTCTTGAATATAGAAGTCATGTTGATTAAGCTCACACCAAGGAAATCCAAAAGCACCTTACTGTTCACTCATACACAATCATATGCAGGCTTACCATACATACCTAGACTGGCTTTTGATGCAGCTGATACCATTCAAGCTGGAGAATTCCGACAGGTGGTAAAGGAGATTCAGGCTTTACCACCTGTTGGGATTCTCCTCTCTTGCCCTTTGCTGGTTTTAAACTTCTTCGTGTCTCAGGCCCCATTTGGCTTGCACCCTCCTCCTTCTGAGAAACAGGGTGGGAATCAGCCAGATCCTGGTGAGTTTCTTGGAGAAATGGCCTTTTGTTTGGGAGTCGGGACAGCCTAGTGAAAACTTCTTTCCCAATCATCATCATCATCATCTAGACCTGGCCCAGGGCAGCTACCAACACAATTAAATATACAAAATTTTACTTAAAATATAAAATAATCTAACATATTTTAAAAACATTCTAAAACAGAATGAAACAGTTCTCGTTATAATTATGGCCTCCCTAGTCCTCCCCCCTTCCCCACCTTCTATACCACCTTGGGGTGGTTAGATTCAACTGCCACCTGCAGGTTGCTATTTTGGGGGTTTTTAGCACCTTTGAGGGGCATTATTAGGCTATTTTAAATTATATTTTTAAATGTGTTATTGTTTTTATTATGTTTTTGATCGTGTAAGCTCTCTCCAGATCAGAGGAGCATTCCTATTATCTTGGGTGCTGTGGAACACAGGCAGGACAGTGCTGCTGCAGTCTTCTTGTTTGGGGGCTTCCTAGAGGCACCTGGTTGGCCACTGTGTGAGCAGACTGCTGGACTTGATGAGCCTTGGTCTGATCCAGCAGGGCTTTTCTTATGTTCTTATGTTCTTAAGCTGCTCTGAACCCGACCTTCGGGTTGGAGAGAGTGGGGTAGAAATGTAATAAAATAAATAAAATAAATAAATCAATTAGCATGCTGTAATTCTATGATTCTAACTTCGGCGCCCAGTTTCCTATGTAGGGGGCGATGATGGTATGGTTGAGCTAGTTATTACAGTGTCATGCCCATATTACCAATCTCAGGGAGGCTGTTATCAGCTGGTTCTTGGGGCATCTTCAGTATATCAACCAGAGGTTACCTAGCACAATAGCCAAGGTATCCCTGTAGAGTGGCTGCGGGGGAGGGGCAGTTATGCACACAACTTCCCTCTGAGTTCCCTGCCAACTGGAAAAAGTATCTTCTGCTTTTGTAGCTTGCATTCACTGCAGACAATAGATCAGACTCTTCTGCTTGGGGTATCTCATCTGCACATGTGGATGCAAGTGGATGCAATAACACCCAGCCCAACTCAGCCACACATTCATGCTTTCAGCCTAGTATTCCATAAAACAAAAATCAGCTACGAAAAACTAACGTTGCATGTTGGATAAAAGAAAGCATTATTAATCAACCGTGGATAATTTCAAAAGGGCATAAATCCTTTAAGCCATCACTTCACATCTCCTCTTAGCTTCTCACATAACTCCCAGCCTATTTATTGGAGCATGCCAAGACCAACATTTGTCCCCTCTGTTCATACATTTTCCAATTAGGAAATGAGTGAAGGCCTTGGATCATTTTGTTATCAATACAAGACTGGTGGGCCAGGAATCATAAAGACCTGTCCTATGCAGATCTTTCTGTTTATTTGGCTAATCCAATACAGGAATGATAAGGAGGGCATGCAAAAATAAATACCTGCCATTTGGAGAACTACAAAATGGTTCACATCAATATCACTTGATTTCTCTTCCCTTGATTACTCTATATTTTATTCGATTCGGTTCCATCCAAACTGAAAAACAGCCGAATTTTCCCCGATTTGGCAATTTTCAGTTCGGATGGAGCAAAATTTTAAAAAAGGCAGAAAAACGACGAGCCGAATTCGGCGAGTTTGGGCGGATGCCGAATCAATTCAGGCAAATTTGGCGGCCCTGAATCAGCAACATAACCGTCAGTTAGTTAGCAGCATTCTCCCGCGGCCAATGGTGGCCAAGCTGGGTCTTCTCCTGGCCAATCAGTGCAGGGATTTCCCCTTTTGAAATGGACAGGAGGAGAGTATAAAAACTCCCATCCTCCCGTTCCGTCCCGAGTCTGGAACTCATTTCCTTCCATTTTGGTGGTGCTGCTCCTGACTCTGAGAGATCCCAGTTCCTGCTTACTGGAATAGGACTGGATTGGATTTACTTCTCATCCCTGCTCCTGCTGGAAGACATCCACACAGTTTGATTTTTGAAGTTTTTTCTCTAAACCTTTTCTGCTGTGTGTGTGTGTGTGTTGGGAAAGCAGATTATGAGATTGTGTGTGTGGGGGGGGAGCAGTTTCTGTGGGTGGGTGGGAAGCCAAAGGGGGGGTTGCCGGTTCTGACTGGGGTTTGTGTTTGTGCCCGCTCACCTCTGCCCGTGGCCTGGCCACCCTTGCCTGGAGCTGAGTCCATGCAGTGGTGCGCGCAAGTGAGTCTCTCCCTCCGCTCGGCACCCGCGCACCTCCTCCTCCTCGGTTTGTTTGTGTTTGGGGTTGAGCCAAGCCATCCTGGTTTGAGAGGGGGGGCTTCGCCTTTTCTGCCTGGGGGGGTGCCTGCTCGCCTCTGCGGGAGTGTGCGTTCTGTTTTTGTTTTTTGCCCTTTGCCACCCTTGCCCAGAGTTGAATGCGGCAGTGCTGCGAGAGTCTCCCTCCGCTCGACACCCACGCACCTCCTCCTGCTCGGTTTGTTTGTGTTTGGGTTGAGCCGAGCCATACTGGTTTGAGAGGGGGAGCTTCGCCTTTTCTGCCTGGGGGGTGCTCGCTCGCCTCTGCGGAAGTGTGCATTCTGCTTTTGTTTTTTGCCCTTTGCCACCCTCGCCCGGAGTTGTGCTTTGGGGTTTGTTTGTTTGTATGGAAGGCATAAAATCGCGCTGAGCCAGTGCTTATCTCTCCCCCTTTCTCCCATAAACCATCCGGCTCCTATTGATTCATACAATAAGCCAGCCTTACTTTTGCAACCATTTTGCAAGCCTCATTGCTTATTACAATAAATGTTGCATCAGGAGAAATTCCACTCCCCCACTCGCCCACACCTTTCTTCCTGTTTGCTTAGCTAATAGCATATGCATATGCATAGCTAGCGCACCTCTGTTCCTTACCATGGCTTGCAAACTCCCAAGGTCACGTGTTGCAATTGCAATGGTTTGCAAACTCCAAAAGGTCTATTCTATTCATTCCAATGGGCTGATCAAGGGGGGATCCCCTTCCGGGCCCCATAACTTCGGACTCCCTAATCCAATCTTCACAAAACTTGGGGGTTCTTGCAAGAAGGGTCCCCTCAAGCTACACTGAAAGTTTGGGACCTCTACCTCCAAAAATGTTCCTCCCGGAGCCGGGGAAAGGCGCAAATGTGTTTTTCATGGCTTTAAATGGCCGAATTTATTCGTGAACTCTGAACGTAGAGCTGAATTCCATAAATCTGAATTGGGGGAGTTCAGACTTTATCATTTCCCGAATAAAAATGGGCCAAATTTTGCCGAATCCGAATTTTACTGATTTTTTTCCCCCAACAGCCCTATATTTTATACCTGGCAGATGAAAGTATTGACTTCATTGGTTTTAGATGAGTTAGACACATGTGTAGGGTTGCCAGCCTCCCGGTGGTGACTACAGTTCTCCTGCTATTTCAACTGTTCTCCAGGTGACAGAGATTAGTTCCCCTGGAGAAAATGGCCGCTTTGGCAATTGGACTCTATGGCGTTGAAGTCCCTCCCCTCTCTAAACCCCACTTTCCTCAGGCTCCATCCCCAAAATCTCCAGGTATTTCCCAATCCAGAGCTGGCAACCCTGCACATGTGCTAGTCATCATGCATACTGCAGTCACCAAGTGATAACTATGCATGTGCAAAATCTCTCAAAAAGCCAAGCTGATATTGCAGAGGGGGAGTGATACCAGAAGAATCTATTAGCCAGATTTATTTTATAGAGAGAAGAGATGCTCTTAAGACATGTCTGCAAAACTTGTCACCACCTACCATGCTGTATAGAGCCCACCAGCCTTCTGGGACAGAGCTTGATACACCCTACCAGCCTTTGTTCGGAGCGGCACTTAAAGTGCTTAAATAGGCTACAATACATGGTTGGCATATTGCATTTGGCTTGGTGGCCAGAAAATGTACAGCCCACTCTATACAAGAAACATTTCCACCTGGAGAAGATGTGTTTCATTCCCACAGTATTCTTCCTAATGGAGAATTTATTGTCCACATCTAAGTAACATGGAGCATGTTGGATTTTGTTCAAGTAAGGTAGAAGAGTCTGCACTTCAAATAAGGATGTCATCACATTTTGAGGCTCCACAACATCATTTTCACTTTTCCTTTGTATGATTTAAACCCACTAGCCTTTAGTTTTGCATATTTCCTGTTTATTTTGGCTGATCCTCCCTCATTAAATGTACACTGTTTTTAATGTCATTTTTCTTTCAATTACATATAAATGAAATAAAAGAAACAAACAAATCTGGAATACCAGCAATGGAAATGCGTAAAACACAAATACAACATGAAAGCAAAACAAAACGAACGAAATACATATTTGTACCTCCCAGACTTCAAAGAAAGGAACATTTTTTTCTTTGTCATCTTATTAAGCTTTCTTTAAAAGCACTAACATAGAAAATAACGATTGAAAAACTTCTAATTAGAAAGCAAAACTGCATTTTTCTTCAAACTTTCCACCTCAGAAATAGCTGACCTTTTCAGTCTGAGATTTTTTTAAAAGTGTATAAGCAAGAGCTGGAAGTATTTACATGGGATTCTCACCACTGCCTATAACAGCCTTATAAATTAGCTTTCCAGATGTAGATTATGGGGAATTTGGCTCTATTAAAAAAGAGTTATTGATGACAAAGATATTAAGATGAAGTTGTGTGTAGCAAACAGAGAGGGATTTAGTGGGTATCATAAAAACCTGTATCTTGGGCCCATGACAAGGCCAATAATGTCAAAAAAATGAGTGGCAATAAAGTTGGGCTGTAATTTATGACATGTAAAGCATCTGCTCAGATGAGGGGCATAAACCACAGGACATAGGCAAGTAAAAGTGTATATTAGGCACACAAAAAACTGTAATGAAAGTGAAATATAGGGATGCTCCAATCTACTATGTAAAATGTCAATGAGCCACCTATTGTTTCCTCTAAAATGTTTATTGCAGGAGACAGCCTAATTGAAGGCTGGTTCTCATGACAGTTTTTCATATGGTGAAGAGAGGACAGAAGGGGCACTTTCACACATGCCGAATAATGCACTTTCGATGTACTTTAACCATCGTTTGCAAATGGATCTTGCCATTTCACACAGTAAAATTTGGCTTCAAAGTACTTTGGAAGTGCATTGAAAGTGCATTGTTCGGCATTGTCAGACCTCAGCACCTCGTCGCGTTTCTTGCATAGGGAACTTCACTCCAGACGTAGTCGCGAGTTTAAAGTTTTATTAAGAAAGCCAGTGAGTTCAGGAAGTCATAGAAACTTAAGGCTAGAATACAGACATGGGGAAATAATGGTACATTTATAGGGTACATACAATGGGGTTGATTAGTTCAGGGTACAATACAAAAGAACGAGGAGCGGCAGAGTTGTCTTGATAGTTCAGATACAAGGAAACAATATGGAAGTTAACAGCCGGTAACTACTTAAGAAAACACACACAAGAATTTAACGCGTGTAATAGCTAGATGATCTCCAGGGCTCCCAGGCATTGTTCCGTGGGACTTGGTATCATACTAGCGATTACTCGGGCGGGTCTCCATTATGGTGCAGATGCCGGGCGGGCAAACAGGGGAGGAAGGAGCAAACTAAAACTCCATTTTGTTTATGTAAGGAACCATCTTGTCTTATCCGGGGTTGCCAGAAGCCTTAGCTGACATCTCGCCTCCCCAAAGGCCTCTCCCCTGGACCTCCCTGTTTGTTGGGGCAATTCCAGTGGAATTCAGCTATCAGGATAGGGGCGTTTACACACACCACGGACACCCATTCGTCATGGCTAGAGTTCAGGTGTTTCCAGTGTACAAAGTATTCCAGCTGACCCCTCCGTACCCTGGAATCTAAAACTTTAGAGATTTCGAATTGCTGTTCCCCTTGAACCATAATTGGGGTTGCCGCCGTGGGTTCTGGGTGCCAATCAGGGGCAGGCAAAAAGGGTTTCAACAGACTTATGTGGAATACCGGGTGTACTCCTTGTAAGGTTTTGTGTGTGTGTGTAAAGTGCTGTCAAGTCGCAGCCGACTTATGGCGACCCCTTGTTGGGGTTTTCAAGGCAAGAGACTAACAGAGGTGGTTTGCCAGTGCCTTCCTCTGCACAGCAACCCTGGTATTCCTTGGTGGTCTCCCATCCAAATACTAACCAGGGCTGACCCTGCTTAGCTTCTGAGATCTGACGAGATCAGGCTAGCCTGGGACATCCAGGTCAGGGCTGTAAGGTTTTAGGGAGGTCCAATTCTACGGTGACCTCATTGATAACCCGGGAGATTGGGGACAGGCCCACATACATTTGACACAATTTCTTGCACGGGCGTAATGACCTGAGATTCTTTGTGGATACACCCTTTCTCCGACCCTAAGGTCCCATTGGGGCGCTCTGTGTTTATCCGCCTGCTCCTTGTACCTTTCCTTCGCCTGTTCCAAATGCTTCACTAACCAGGACCAAGTATTTCTTACTGTGTTAGCCCAAGCAGATACTTCCGGGGGATCCCCACCCGGCGGGGGAGGGACGGCTTCCAAGGGATCGAATTCCATACCATAAACTGCTTTGAAAGGGCTCAAGCCTGTAGCTGAGTGTACGGAGTTGTTGTAAGCGTACTCAGCTAGCGGTAGCAGGTCAATCCAATTGTCCTGGTGGTAATTTGCAAAACAACGTAAATAGCATTCTATCACTGTGTTAACCCTTTCCGTCTGCCCATCCGTCTGCAGGTGATAGACCAATGATAAACCCTGTTGCACTCCAACCAGACCTAAGAATGCCTTCCAAAATTTAGATATGAATACTGACCCTCTGTTGCTCACAAACATCCGTGGAAAAATGTCCAGGCGGAAGATCTGGTGTTCAAACAGATAGGCCAATTTGTGGGCCGAGGGCATTCCCTTGCATGGTATGAGGTGAATTTGCTTTGAAAAAAGATCCGTAATCACCCAAAGAACCGACTTCCCCTGACTGGGGGGGAGGCCAGTGATGAAATCCATCCCAGTCACCCGCCAGGGCGCCTCCGGAGCCTCTAGGGGATTTAACAATTCGGGAGACTTCCCCATCAGGTGTTTATTCGTGGCGCATGCTGGGCAAGACTTTATGAAACCATCGATGTCCTGGCGCATCCCCGGCCACCAGAAATGACGTCTCACCAGGTGTAGGGTCTTGACGAACCCGAAATGCCCTCCTGTCTTGGAGCTGTGGCTCTACTCTAGTACATCTCGTCGCAGTTTCCTGGGGACATAAGTCTTATCTCTCGGGGTACCGTCATCCTCCCCTACCTGAGGAGGCAGGGGCTTATCCCTTCGCTCCTCCTGAAGGGCTTCCCCCTACCTATCTTGGATGGCTGCAGGAAGATCCCCTGGGATTGCTAGGGACCGGGGAGCAGAGTCAGCCCCTCCCTGTGGGGGGTCCGGGGCCGGCTCTGGAGCCGCCACACGGGCTTGGGCTCTGGTCAGAACTCCCACGCTTGCCCCCTCTGGGTCCAAGCCTAGGTGTTCCGGGGTAAAGAGGGACTGTACTGGCTGCTCGACCTTGCAGTCGTATTGCGGCATGCGGGACAACCCGTCCGCCAGACTATTCTCCCTCCCTGCGACATGCCTAATTGTGAAATGGAACTTGGAAAAGAAGTCTGCCCACCGGAGTTGTTCGGCCGACAGCTTCCTCTGCCCCAAGATAGCCACCAGATTCTGGTGATCCGTCCAGACCTCAAACAGTGCAGCCGCCCCCTCTAGGAACTGGTGCCAGATCGTGAGGACATGCCTAATTGCCATGGCCTCCTTCTCTCCAATCGGCCAGTTAAGCTCAGGACCGGATAATTTTTTTGAAAAATAGGCGCAGGGTCTGAGCACCCCCTGAGCGTCCCCCTGTAGAAGCGCGCCTCCCATCGCCTTATCTGAGGCGTCCACCTGAAGGGTGAATGGGCGCGAACAGTCACCCTTCAGGATGGGTTCGGAGGTAAAACGGCTTTTCAGCAACTCAAATGCCTCCTGACAGCGGTTGTCCCAAGGCACCTGATAGTGAGCAGCAGTAGCCACCTGCCCCTTTCCTTTAGTTTTAAGAAGGTCCGTGATGGGCAGGGCAACCTTGGCAAAGTCCGCGATGAAATTGCGGTAAAAATTAACGAACCCCAAGAATTGCTGGACTTGTTTGCGAGTCCTGGGGGGTTCCCACTCACGGACTACCTGAACCTTCTCGGGGTTCATGATCAATTCGCTGGGGGACACGACATACCCGAGAAAAGACAGCTGGTCCTGATTAAACGCACACTTAGAAAGCTTGGCATACAAATGATGTTCTTGCAAGTGGGGCAATATCTCCCTTACCAACTCCCGGTGTTCCTCCGGGTCCCTGGAGTAGATTGTGTGGAAGCGCCCAAGGTGACAGTCTCAGTGGATAGTGGTTCCTTGTGAATGTGAACATTACTTATTGAATTGGTGCATTTTTTTACTCTACTTTCCATCTCCTCCCCCCAGAAACCACAAAAGCAGTGAACAACAACAACAACAAAATAACATGCCATCATTGCAAGTGATTCATGGCGAACTCACAAAGTTTCACCTCCTTGGGTTTTCTTTTTCTTTTTTAATAAAATGTTATTGATTTTTTTAGGAAATATTAAATTTAACATTCGTTTAACATTTATAATAATAATCATTAGTAAATATCTCGGTAATGTTGTTAAAAATACATAGTAATGAATTAACAATAACTTCCCCATCACCTCCCTCTGCTTCAAAATGGATTAGTACATTTCTTTTGTTTATTATATTGACCCTAATATTAAACAAAAATTGTCAACAACTACCGTATATACCCATGTATAAGCTGACCCGCGTATAAGCCGAGGTGCCTAATTTCTCCCCAAAAATGGCGTATAAGCCGAGGGTCGGCTTATAACCCCTCCCCCCCGCAGGCTTACCTGACCGGGCTCCTGGTGGCGCAGGGGGCCTCTGGAGGCCGCTCCCGGCCGGGAGAAGGCGACGGGGGCAGCTGAGCAGCCTCCCTGCGGCTGCAGGGGGCCTCTGGAGGCCGCTCCCGGCGGCGGTAAGTTCCCCCCTCCCTCCTCCCTCCTCTCTCCCGTCCCCTACTGTATTGACCCACGTATAAGCCGAGTTCGGCTTTTTCAGCCCTTTTTTTGGGCTGAAAACTCGGCTTATACGCGAGTATATACGGTAATCATCAAAAAACACATAATGGGTCAATTCAATATGTAACCTTCTATTTTCCCAGAATGTAATTCTTGTTCACAATAAATTCTCCATACCTCCAATTCTCCCCTGAACTGTTCATTATCACTTTGGTTAATCTAAGCCGTTAATTTTGCCATCTCCACTAAGTCTAACATTTTCAATATCCAATCGCGTTTGTTTGGGATATCCATTTGTTTTCCATTTAGCTGCGTATAACAGTCTTGCAGCCGTGGTTGCATAAATCAAAAAAGTTCTGTGAGTTAAAATGGTATCTGGTATTATGCTAAGTAGCATCATCTCTGGTGACTTAGGTATATTCTTCTGCAATATCAATCTAATTTCATAATAAATCATGTCCCAAAATTCTATAGCTTTGTCACAAGTCCACCACATATGATGAAATGAGCCAATCTCTGTATTACATTTCCAACATTTAGGGGACATCGTATTGTAAATCTTCGCCATCTTTTTGGGTGTTAAATAACACCTATACATCATTTTATAAATATTCTCCCTTAAAGATTGGGCATAAACACCTTTTAGGTCCCGAGTCCATAGTCTTTCCCATTTATTTAATGGGATATCATGTCCTAACGTTTGTGCCCAGTCAATCATTGCTGGTTTAATTCTTTCTTGCTCACAATAGATTTCTAATAAAAGTTTATACATCTTTGAAATCAACCGTTCGTTGTTATCTAATATGAGTCTATGAAAAAGTGATTTATCTTTGGAAAAACCTCTTTTCAAATCTTGTAAAAATACTGATGTAACTTGTTGAAATTGAAACCAGTTCAAAATCTCTTGGATCTCTTGATAGTCCTTTAAAGTACATTTATTACCATCCCATTTCAGTATATCTTGGTAAGTAACAAAACATTCTGGTCTTAACGTACGTAATGTTAACATTTCCTGTGATGATATCCACATTGGAGTTTTGGTCTCCAAAATATGTTTATACTTGGACCATATTCTAAATAAAGAAGATCTTATTATATGATTCCGAAATGATGCTTGTATCTTTATTTTGTCATACCATACCACTTCGGCATATATTTGAAAGTTAGGAAGTGCGAATCCTCCTCTGTCTTTGGTGTCCACAAGATATTTATAAGCAATTCTCGATTTTTTTCCCTGCCAGATGAAATTCAATAAGTCTCTTTTCCAACTTTCAAAGTATTTAGCATGGGAAATTATCGGTAAATTCTGGAACAGAAAAAGCATCCTCGGCAAAATATTCATTTGAACTGTTGATATCCGTCCCAGCATTGAAAGTCTCTTATTCGACCAAATTATCATGTCTCTCTTGATGGATTCCCACAATTTTAAGTAATTACCTCCTTGGGTTTTCAAGGCAAGAGATTAACAAAGGTAGTTTGCCATTGCCTTCCTCTGCGTTGCAATCCGGGTATTTCTTGGTGGTCTCCCATCCAAATACTAACCATAGCCAACCTTGCTTAGTTTCCAGGCTCTGACAAACTCAGGCTACTCTTGGGTATTCTGGAGGCTGAGCAGTATATTTTTAATGAAGGCTCACACCTGGCATGCTGGTACCAGTAGGTGGCTACAGAATCTTTGTTCTGAGAGGCAGGGAAGAACTGAAATTTCCACTGGAGTTGGATTCAGAGCACAGTGGAGGTCTACCTGACTGCTGTCTCTCTTTCCACTGGCCTCAGTGATGGTATTTGTTTTCTAGGAGGAAGGGACTTCTTAGATGAACCTGGATCATGTGGAGTC
Organism: Euleptes europaea; assembly: GCF_029931775.1. Taxonomy (NCBI): domain Eukaryota; kingdom Metazoa; phylum Chordata; class Lepidosauria; order Squamata; family Sphaerodactylidae; genus Euleptes; species Euleptes europaea. The sequence continues at coordinate 44,938,274 of NC_079312.1, read as the reverse complement.
CAGTTTACTAGGACTCTAGACCGCTTTGCATATTTATTGTTTAAAGTTGTATCCATAAGATACTTTAAAGTGGCGGTTCCTAAACTGTGCACCACAGAGCACTTGGTGCTCCGCGAAACATCTCCTAGTGCAAAATAGTACCTTTTCTAACTATAGATGGGGTACTTCTACAAGAAGTCTAGGCCTTAAATGATCAGCAATATATACTTCTAAAGGGTATTAATTCCACCCCCAATTCAGACTTGAGTTCTAAATGGATTAATGGGAAAATACATCATCATTAGATTGCCAAATAAAAATTCATTTTTTTGCATTCAGGTTTGAGAACCATTTGAAGTCAATCTTCAGTGTTGCCGAGAATTCATTAAACATTATCACACTTTCCCAAAGGATACAGTAAGAGCCTTCTTCTGCAAGTTCCTCTCCTTTCCCACAATTCCATCCCACAGGTTCTGAATCTGCAAAGTTTGTTCTGTACTCTTCTCCTTCTTGTTCTGTATATTTCCCTAGCCTGTCATCCCACCCCCAAATGCCTAGCTCACTGCCTTCCTCAGTGACAACACCTCACCCTTCATCTTGGTAATTTGAAGTTGATAATATCGTCAACCCACCTACTTCCCATCCCCTTTTTCTAACCTCATCCTTTGATCTTTGCCTTTGGACTGAATCTCCATCCACTGCCTTGGGCATTCTCTTGATCTGGCATTCACTGAAAATTGATCTCCTTCTCCTATGTAGAATACCATCTGTATGGCCATCACTTTGTCTCCTTCAGCATAGTACACATTCTACGTTTCTTGAAGTCTCCCTTTTGATCAGTGGAAGGGGAGGTAAAAGCCTTAAGTAATGAGGCAGGGCTTAGTAGGGCATGAAAGGCTGAGAAGAGACATTGTTCATTCCTAGATGGTAATTCCAGATCAGTAGCAGTTTTAGTCTGTAACAGCAGAGTAAAATAGGAATCCAATCAAAGTAGGACTGATTTTATTTATTTATTTATTTATTTATTGTTTAGATTTATATCCCAAAAAAATAATAGTGAGTTTGTATTATGTCTATCTTGATAGAATGCAATATTTTGAATAAGAGGTTAGGCTAAGTTTCGTAAATAAGTATAATAAGAATTTGGGTATTACTGAAGATATAGTAGGGGATGTGGACTGTCCAGGGCATGGGTCACAACTTATTGATATTGTATAGTCCTTTTTTTCCTATTCCCCCCGTTTCCCTTTTTTTCTCTTCTGCATCCTATAAAAACAAAACAAATAAATAAAAAAGATTTCTATCCCACCTTCAATTCCCAGCCAAGGCTGGGCTCAGGGCAGGTATCAACAAACCTTAATACAATAAAGCACAATAAAAATATAGTAATAACTCAGGAGAACTGGAAACCATTGAACATGTTTTTTTTTTCTTTCAGATGTGCTTCTTATAAGACAGCCCACCTCAACATTATTAAACCTCTCATTGGGAAAATGGGTGCTGGTGGATTGGGTGAATGGACTAAAAGGTTCCTGTTGGGAGATAATTTTCCAATCACCACTCAGGTTGCCAATACTGCACGGTTGCATTTAAGATAAGTCGCCTTAGAATATCGTGTGAGCCCTGTTTGTAAATTTATTCCTTGTAAATTTAGCTTCTGTTTTATCTGGCAAATAGCTGCATATAAAATGTATTATTATTGTTATTATTGTTGTTGTTATCATCATCATCATCATCATCATCATCATCATCATCCAAGTCTTCAGATAAGAACCCCTAAAACAACAGATCTATAAATTACAGCAGATGGTAATACTGGTAGACACGATTCCTGTCTTATTCTGTGGATTCCTAGAATTAGTGTGGGTTGTAACCCGATGTCCATTCAGTAGCTTTTATGGCAGCATTGTCTCCTTTTATCCCTTTTATCTTACTTTCACTCCTTAGACTCCTGAAGTTCTGTTTTCGATTCATCACTGCCTTTCCTTCTTGACTCATTTACTACAGTTTCCTAACAAACTATTCATCCATCTCATGATGAATGTCTGTGATAATCATAACAATCCTAATTGTGATTTTAATCATTTTTAAGCTACCTAGCTTTGAATTAAACTACCCGGTTGTCATTGCAAAACCTGACGTTTTAAACCTGAAATCCTAGTGCTAAGTAATATGTCCTAAAACTGATTTTCAGGACTTGAAAATATTGGTAGATATTCTTGTTGAGAAATGGATTCATTGTAAATACTCTACTAGTAAAGAATGAAACCTTTTCCACTGGAATCTGGCTTGGAATTGACTCTGAGGTATATGTGAGACTCATTTACATTCCGGTGGCTATCCATTCTGCCCCTCCTTCTTTCCGGTATCATTACTTTTCTTTTCTGGACATATCTAGAGAACAAACTGTTTTAGTGGATATGAAGCACACAACATGTTATGCAAATATGTTCAAAGCTTCTCATCTGAACAGAACAATATATAAAAGCACATCAGGGGACAATATTGCAAAGTCATGAGAGAGGATGGTGCTTCTGGTTGGCTGAATGCTCAAAGAAAGGGAAGGCTTACATAGAAGAACATCACAAAGTATAGCTTCAATACAATATTTCAATAGGTATGTAAATAAGGAATGGGTGGAAGGAACTGATAAGTGCAGCATTTGTGGCACTTCTATAGAATCATAAGAGACACGTAAATAGGCGGAAAATGGAAGGTGGTGATACCAGAATAAGAAATGCTAAATGACGTACTCTGTTTTAAAATGTCAGCCTTAAATCCTTTATTACCACAAGTTTACTATATTGAGAGGTTAATCAAAAGAACCTTTCCTTTCCAGCTGTTTTCCTTTTAAATACTTTGTTAACTTGGTTTTCAATACCAATTTCTAATGTGATTTTAAGAAACTGCCTATATCCCTCATGATGGGACAGAGCTATTTATTACATGGGGGAGGGGGGAAATGTTTGTGGCAGCCGGTTGAAACATTCATTCAGGCAACTGTCGTTCTAGGGGAGGAGCAAACTTATAAGGTTTGCTTGCTCCTTCCTCTTGCTTCAGATGGAGCTAGGGTTGCCAGCTCTGAGTTGGGAAATACCTGGAGATTATGGGGGTGGAGCCTGAGAAGGGCGGGGTTTAGAGCAGAGAGAGACTTCAATGCCATAGAATCCAGTTGCCAAAGCAGCCGTTTTCTCCAGGAGAACTGATTTCTGGAGATCAATTGTAATAGCAGGAGATCTCCAGCCACCACCTAGAGGTTGGCAACCCCAGATGGAGCCCAGCCTCCCAGCATGCCTCCCTGAAAAAGCTCAGTGTCTTCCTTATTTGGAAAAAGGAAATGAGGCAAAAAGCAGCTTCGTAATCACTGGGGCTGGACCTAAAATCTTTATTGGGTTTACATCAGACAAAGTAAGAGGTGGATCCAATGACTCCTTTCTGCTAAATGAGGAATCTTTCAGTGAAAGAAGACTCCTTTTGCTGGAGGAAGATTTCTTTCTATTGGCAATAAGGCTCTCTTCTCTGACAAAAGTTTTTTTTTCTTCTGAGTAAATATTTCTCCTTGAATAGAAGGGAACCATTAACTTTGACCGGATGTGAGGGCGATCTGGCTGCGACATCTGTCACCCCATTGATTGCCAGGGTTGATTCAGCTGATCTGGCTGGCTAGGCGGGTGTCCCCTACCTCCCTCACCGCTCCATGAGCGTCCCTCCCGAAGCTGCGCGCTCGGTGGAAGAGGACAACCATCCCAGATAGCAGTGTACCGTTCTTCGGTCAAAGGTGTACAATAGCTGCATTCCCCTGCTAGAACCTGCATTAACTTTGACCACAAAGTCTTCCTCCAGCATCTTATATTCTAACAGTGAAGTCGGCAAATACCTGGATACTTAAATCCGGTGACTGGAACTGTGAACAGGCAAGACAGGTCTTTCTACAAACTGGAAAAGGGCCCCAAGTTTGCAGAAAAATCTGAAATCTCCCCACTGTGGAGAAAGACCAGTTTTCCAAGGTAGAGGCTGTGGGGGGAGGGAGGAGGAGATGGAACACTTAAGACAGAGGAGCAGATAAAGTAGGGGGGTTGGCTGTTGGGTGGGAAGGAGACAGGGTCACCAACTCCTAGTTGAGAAATTCCTGGAGATTTGAGCGGTGGAGCATGGGCAAGGTGGGGTTTGAGTAGTGGAGGAATCTCAGAAGGGTATAATGCCATAGATCATTATGTGACTATAGGTTATAATATTAAGGTATGCATGTGGTCATTTCAACCCAAACTCATTTAATATAAAGTAATAATATATTTAATATGAACTAATGTTCAATACTGAAAATTCTCGCGACACTTATTTGTTATTGTTGTGGCTTTAGTTTCTGTTCCAAGCAGCATTGGGAATCCTATATAGAGTGAAAAGGCCTACTGGAATGCCTTTAAAAACAAATAAGGTTGGTTTCCCATATTTATTCCCCTACACACACCATTTTTTTCTGTCTTTGTATGTATAACACATTCTGCAAACCTCTGGGGTTCTTTATCAGAAGAATTTTGAAAACTATAGAAGAGAATACTGGTTTTCCCCCACAAAGCAGAAAGACATTCCCTCAACTGTGATTAAAACAGAAAAATCCATGATTTATTTGCATGTCGTTTTACTTTGATAATCTCAAGTGCCATATTAATTAAGAACAAATTAGTCAGGGGCCAGGGGCAGAAATACGAACTAAATTAAAATTAATAATCTGATCACATTATGAAAACACCACAAAAGGACCGGCTTAGAATTCTTCTGGCAATACTCGTCTAGCATTACTACTAAACACAAGAATAAAGAACTTCATAATAAAAGCACTGAATGTACACACTTATACTGAATATACATAAACTATTGCCAGTGATAACTAAACATATTTAGATTTTTTTTAAGGATTTTTTTTCTAAACAGAATTATTTCTAGGGGGCAAGGAGACCAGCAAAAACCATCCTATGGCAAGATCAGTCATCCAACACCCATAACCACACACATAGCACCAACAAATGTACATGCAGAGAGGCCAAGTTAAGTCCATATACACTCTTCCTGAACTAAAGACCAATGTGGTAAATTTGGGCAAATCTAGGAGATCAGGAACTATAGCTGCCTCCTTCGCTGAGTGGAAAAATACAACTCAGCTTTGTAACTTGTTATTTTAAAACATGTTTTACCTTCCCTCTCCTTTGGTGATGTCACACATTTCTAGCTATTTTGACCTCCAGATTTTTTTGCAGCATACGCAATATTGGGGGGCAGGATCAAAGAGACTTATCCCATTTCCATCGCCCAGCAACTTCTATGGCAGTTTGCTGCTTTGTGTCTCTCTTCTGATCCTTTAGTGTCATTTAAACATAAAGTTTATTACAACATATTCTCATCCAGTTAGGGTTGCCAGGCCCCTCTTCACCACCAGTGGGAGGTTTTTTTGGGTGGAGCCTGAGGAGGGTGGGGTTTGGGGAGGGGAGGGACTTCAATGCCATAGAGTCCAATTGCCAAAGCAGCCATTTTCTCCAGGGGAACTGATCTCTATCGGCTGGTGGTCAGTTTAACAGCAGGAGATTACCAGCTAGTACTTGGAGGTTGGCAACCCTACATCCAGTCAGGGATCACATCATAAATGTGATGACATCACTGAGGGCCAAAACATTACTTTGCCTTCACACTGAATGGCTGCTATTAGAAGGAAAGTCTCTGAGCCAAGCAGGGCTTTTAACTTTATTCTGGCTCTTGTAATCCCACAAACTATGTCAGAGTGTCACACAGAACATCAACACAGCTGTCACTTTCCAAAAGAGTCAGGCTACAGAATAAAAGAGCACACTGCTGAGTGTCATCGCTCAATTACGTGGTGACATCACCTTGACTGAAGAAGGAAAAACAAGAATGGAGCAGAACTCCAAGTATAGCAAATGTTTTACAATGGAGCAAGGAAAGAAGTGGAAAGAGGGCAGCCCATTTTGAAAATCTGTTTGTGAAATTGAGGGTTCCAGTTTGATTCAGCCCTACTTCTATCAATAGATAACAGTATTGCTGGAATTTGGGGAGGGGTTGTGGCTGACAGCCAGCATGGTGTAGTGGTTAAGAGTGGCAGACTCTAATCTGGACAACCGGGTTTGATTCCCCACTCCTCCACATGAAGCCTGCTGGGTGACCTTGGGCTAGTCACAGATCTCTCAGAACTCTGTCAGCCTCACCTTCCTAACAATGGGGCTGTTTGGGGGTGGGGAAGGTGATTGTAAGCCTTTTAGAGACCCCTTTTGGTAGAGAAAAGCAGGATATAAAAAACCACTCTTCTTCTCCTCCTTCTCAGTGGCAGAGCATCTGCTTGGCATGCAGAGGGTCCCAGGTTCAATCCCCAACATCTCCAGATTTATTTATTTATTTATTTCAAAAGACCCTAAAATTAGGTAGTAGGTCATTTGAAAAATCTCTACCTAAGACCCTGGAGAGCTGCTGCCAGAATGAATAATAATTACCTTGATAGACAAACAGTCTGATTCAGTGTATGACAGGTTCACATGTTCTTACTGTAGGAAATACAATGGCCCTGAATTTTATACATTTTTTATTACTAAGCATACTGGTCACTCTACCTAAGACCCTGGAGAGCTGCTGCAAGAATGAATAATAATTACCTTGATAGACAAACAGTCTGATTCAGTGTATGGCAGGTTCACATGTTCTTACTGTAGGAAATACAATGGCCCTGAATTTTATGCATTTTTTATTACTAAGCATACTGGTCACTCTTTTTCTTGACAGCACACATGGGGAGGGAAACTAAATTTTCTTTTGAATGAATGCAATATTTCATAGCTTGCACTGGTAAAGCCTTATGGTTCCAAACTCAATCACTATCTGTACTGTGAATTTGATTGGGGTAGTATAGAAGGTAAAAGTAGTCCCCTATGCAAGCACCAGGTAATTACTGACTCACAGGGTGGCATCACATCACGACGTTTACTAGGCAGACTATATTTATGGGGTTGGCTTGCCATTGCCTTCCCCAATTGTCTACACTTTACCCCCAGCAAGCTGGGTACTCATTTTACAAACCTCGTGAAGGATGGAAGGCTGAGTCATCCTTGAACTGGGTACCTGAAACTGACTTCCATGGGGATCAAATTCAGGTCGTGAGCAGAAAGGGATAGTTATTCCAGGTTATGATATATTCGGAATGCTCTGAAGCAGCTCTAGGAACTCAGCTGATACAAGTTGACCCAGGCAAAGGGGGGGCTTACAGACAAAATCCATTATGTCTTTTTTATTTTTTTTAACAGTGAAAGGAATAATCCCATTCATTGTGAGCCTGAGACGATTGTCATGCTCATTATCTGCCACTAGATGTCATAGACTGGACTGTTGGGAGCATTTAGTGGCAAGACATAAGTCCCTTAAAAACTGCTGTAAAAATAGTCATGATGCATACCTATTCTGCAGCTGCTGCAGTTGTCTTGTTCATGGGCTTCCTAGAGGCACCTGGTTGGCCACTGTGTGAATAGACTGCTGAACTTGATGGCTCTTGGTCTGATCCAGCAGGGCTTTTCTTATGTTGGTTGTTCATCAGTGCTTATGAAGGGTTGATCCTCTAGAATCACGGGACTGGACAAGACTGAATTTACACAAGGAGCATACTATACAAGGGCAGAAGAACAGAAACATTGCATGGAGGAATACCTACAGAATTCATGGTCCTTTCAGGAATTTTAGTTGAATTTATAATGTAACTCTGACCCTACGCACCTTCCCTGGAATATTTAATCACTGGAGAATTACAGAGGATAAGAATATAAGAAGAGCCCTGCTGGATCAGACCAGTGGTCTATCTAATCCAGCATCCTGTCTCACACATTGCCAACCAGTTCTTCTGGAGGGCCAATAACAGGGCAAAGAGATCTAGGGCTTCCCCTGATGTTAACTCCTGGCACTTGGACTCAAAGGTTGACTGCCTCTGAACATGGAGGGTCCCTTTAGTCACCATCAGTCATGGTGCAAAGACCTTTCCTATCAAAGTGGCCCATTTCAATTCATTCCTAAATAAACTGTAGTGAGACAAAATGTAAATAAATTTATATTTGGGATGAGGTTGTGGTGTTTCATATAACATTGCCTTAACTCAGTGGCATTGTTTAAACTTGTGATTCTAGGTTTGTGCTCTAAGAAAAAGAAATACTCTTTTGCACAGTTTTGCATAATAAAATTAACACTGGTAATCCATAGATATGAATGGCTTGTTCTCTACCCCAGCTAAAGCCCTTTGTGGAAACATTTATCAGCAATGTCTCTGGTTTCCCACATTTCCCCTTTCATACAAATCTGTCTTTAGGGAAATATTTTTCTTTAAAAAATATTGCCAGTGGGCTCAAATCTTTTTTAGGGCTTTTTCTGTATGGGCAATCAGAGAGCAGAAACATGTCCCCTAACTTCAGAAGTAGACCGTGCAGAAAGTTAACAGAGCTGAATATGTTTGAGTTGCAGCTATACTATAATAAATACAACCAGATTTGTAGTGTCACTAAACATTCTATTAAATGCTCTTTTAAAATACTATGGTTGCTTAGTTCTGTTTTAGTAGCCAGTGCACAATAAGCTATTTACTCTAGAAATGAATACATTGAACAGAAGAAATCTGTTAGCAGTGTATTAAAGTGGAAACAGGCTTTTGGGCTGCCAAACCTGGCCTGGCAACCAAAAGGAGACTGGTGGGGGGCAGAAGAATAAGGCTGCAGCATGCTGTCATTTCCAGGAAAACTTCAGAAGTGACATCACACCTCTCTAGGAATCTCCAGAAACTATAACAAACCACAGAGGGTTTTTTCAGGGGTGATTCCTAGAGAGAATTGATGTTTTTTCTAGGAATTACCAAACATCTGGTTTTACCATAGAGTCTCTGGTGATCCCTAGAGAGGTGTGACATATGGTTGCCAGCTCCCTCTTTGCCACTAGCAGGAGGTTTTTGGGGCAGAGCGTCAGGAGGGTGGGGTTTGGGGAGGGGAGTTCAATGTCATAGGGTCCAGTTGCCAAAGTGGCGATTTTCTCCAGGTGAACTGATCTCTATCGGTTGGAGATCAGTTAAAATAGCAGGAGATTTCCAGCTATTACCTGGAGGTTGGCAATCCTAGTGTGACATCATTTCTGGGTTTTTCCAGGAAGTGATATTATCCCATATGCCCAACAGCCTTTTAAAAAGAAAAAATTGCTCCCTCCACTGCTCTGAGCAGTGGTGGGAAATGGGCTGGGGGCATAGGGTTGCCAACCTCCAGGTGGTAGCTGGAGATCTCCTGCTATTACAACTGATCTCCAGACGATAGAGATCAGTTCACCTGGACAAAATGGCTGCTTTGGCAACTGGACTCTATGGCCTCGAAATCCCTCCCCAAACCCCGCCCTCCTCAGGCTCCACCTCAAAAATCTCCCGCCGTTGGTGAAGAGGGATCTGGCAACCCTATGGGGGCAGGGAATCCCTAACATCCTCAGGGGCCTTTGAGCAGTCATCTTAGAGTGAGAATTGTTTGGTGGGGTAGTTAACAGTGTGAGAATAAGAGCAGGGAGTCCCATGTTCTAGTCCCCATTCTGCAACAAAGCTCACACAGGCTAAGGGTACTTTCCTGTGAGTAACCCCCACTGAATACCACGACACTTATTTGTGAATAGACTTGTTCAGGATTGCTCCCTGAGTGACCTTGGGCCAGTCATTGCCTCTGATTCTCACAAGGTTATTATGGGGATAAAATGGAGGAAAGGAGAACTTAGTATAGCCATACTGAGCTCCTTGAAGGAAAAGTGGGATAAAAATGTAATAGTAAATTTGACTAGGCCATACCTAATAATGGTATCTCCTGCTATTGCTGTTGAGCCACCAAAACATTCTGAATCAGCTTATGATGTCAGTACAACACCCAAATGTACAACAATACAACGAAGTAAGACTTGGTCTTTCTGACCCCAAATACTTATTTGCCAGGAGATAAATTCATAGGATTAAGCTGTTAAAACATGAAGCTTCCACTTTCTATTGCAATAGGGTTCACAGTTTCCTTGGACAAGGTCTCAAGAAGCTAAACACTTCTTACCTGTGATATTAAAATTTATTATAAATTTTGAAAGGGATTTGATTCATGAAACAAGCTGCAAGCCTCATTCGTCATTGGTTTGGTATTCCTAGATAGTTTAAAAAATGAGCAAGTTAGAGACATTCAATATAGATATTACAAATTTAAATGGATTTTGCCAGAATACATTATAGCTATTAAAATAAATCACACTATTAAACAAGGAGAGGAAAAAAAGTTGAGCCTAGAAAGGAATGTAATTCCATATAACTTCATGACAGAATCAATTATTATATAACGATGATTTGAAGCTCTTTCTATAAAGCCCATGAAAAGAAAGAGAGACAGAGTTCCATGCAATAGTTTGTCATTAACCAAAGTATGGAAAATAAATTTTGCACAAAAGATCATTTGCTCAAGAATTGTCCATAGCAAGTATTCACATAGACGTGGAAAATTGGGGTGTAGGAAGGTTAGATTCCTCTTCATTTCCATTGTCACCTTCAACTAATTATAGAGGAGAGTCTACCCCTAGGGGTTAATCCATCATGACCAAGTTCCTTTTAAGTTCTGTTGGACTGAATTTCAATTCTACAATGAGACTTTTCTACTTATGCACTGAGCATGAAGCATAGGCTCTAACTAGGGAGCTTCGCGGGGCCGTGGCGTTAGCGCGCTGTGCGTGTGAGCCCGCATGCGATTCGCCTACGTCACTTCCAGTTTAACCCGGAAGTGACGAGGACGCTGTAGCGATCCCAGCTCAGACTCTATGGTTTCTATAGAGTTTTAGCCGAGGATGCTAGAGCATCTGCGTCACTTTCGGGTTAAACCAAAAGTGACGCGTGCGCTGTGCCCACCGGCCCTCAGCTGGCCGGCGGGCAGGACGGTGGATGGGCGGTAATTTACCCACCACCACCGGGCAATTGGCAACCCTACGTGTTAGTGCACTTTTGCCACCCAAAACACGGGTTGCTCCTTTGAAGGCAGGAAAGAAAGAAAGAAAGAAAGAAAGAAAGAAAGAAAGAAAGAAAGAAAGAAAGAAAGAAAGAAAGAAAGAAAGAAAGAAAGAAAGTCAGCAACTTGCTTAGCTCTTCTTCCTATCACTGCAATGTCTGGCGTATAAACAAATATTTGCCACATAGTAGATTTCTCTACCCCAGGGGCAACCAATTTTCTCACCAAAAACACAATGCTAGATTAAAGGAATATTGATCTGATCCAACAAGAGAGTTCCTGTGATCTCATATATGTATAAAATTGGTCTCCTTTATGTATTTTAAGCACCAGGTGACATACCGATGGGTCATTTATTTCTTTAACCAAACCAGACATTAGAGAGAGAGGAAGTGAAAAGGTAACTGGAAACATCTTGGATAATTCTCTTCAAGCAGCTTCACAGTTTCCTGACAAGCTCAAAAGGATGCTGCCATTTCTTGACATAACTCATCCCCACTTCTCCATTTTGGGAGGGGGATTTATGTTGACATGATTCTATTGGGCTGCACTTGCATCATACTTCACATTACGACTATGTGAAGGGGATATGCTGCATCCCACTCTATGGGATTACTATGGTATTGTTCTAGTCCCTTCAGTGTTTTTTCTAGTACTGGAGCAGGACTGAGAGAAAAATGCCGAAAACACAGCAAGATAAGGCAATGTGTCTCTGTGTTTTAGTTCTCTAAAAGTCCATTTCATACCCTACAGTCCTAGGAAAGAAGGAAAATGTTCATTCTCGTATCAGTTCAAGCCTCCCTGTACCCATTCCACAAGTGATAATTTGAATTGTCTGTAGAAAATGAAGTCTTACTCCTATCTGCCAAAAGGTTGACAGTGGGTTCAGCATCCGGCAGCTGTCAATATCTGACAGTTCTGTGTTTCTCACTGCAATGAATGGCAACGACTATTAATTTCCTAGCTTTAATTCCGATATTAAAGAATGCGACTTGAGTTTTCAAAATGACAAATGATTCAAATTTGAATCCAGTTTTGTGTGTGTGCGTGTGTCCCTAATGTTAGGAAGAACTCCAGGAGAACATAAAATACATAGTGTTTCCTATTTCCTGTTCTCTGTCTGGCCTGCATCCAGGGAAGGTCAGTGATCCTCATTAAAATAGATGGTTTCACTTGCTGTATGTTAATGGTTCCCAAGTGCTTCGGTGTCAGGTTGCCTCACAGGTCAATTTGACCTGCTTTCCGGTCCTTTGTGTGAGCGCAGCTTCAGTCAGCCCGAACATAAACCTGCAATTTTGTTATGAAAGATGGTAATTTCTGAAATAATTACCAAAGGTGCAAGTCAGTGTCAGCTAATGCAAGAAGAGTTTTCTTTCATCCTATTACAAAACCACCCCTTCCTTTCGTTAGCTGCCTCCTGCTGCTTTCTAAACTGAAGCAGGTGAGAAGGGTGGCAGCAGTAGGCAGGGAAGATGGGGATGATAAATGGGGTAGAAACTGCTTAAGGTCTCTGTAAAGTTTAATGAAAGATTTATCTCTGGAGGGTAATGTTCCTCTTTCTTTTTACTGAAGCAAGAGTTTGATAACTTCTCATTGCGCATTTGATAAATTGCACCTCACAGTCATAACCAAAATGACAAAGTGCATCTTTAAAATACTCAGGGCGGGGGGTGGAAAAGGCTAAAGAAAAGTATAGTTAGCACGGTGCTTTAAGGAGTACTTTGCTAGATCACACCAAGGACCACCTAGGTCAATGATCTGTTTACAGCTTAGCATAAGCATGGTATGAAGCACATAAGCATAGTATAAAGATAATGGCCATTGCGGTTGTTTGTTCCCAACATCTAACACGATAGAAATACTACCTCTGAACATGCACATATAGACAGCTATCATGGCTTAGCTATTTGTCTTGGCCTTAAAAAAAAAGAGCTTGCAGTCATAACTGTGTCTGGTGGCAATAAATTAATTATGTGAAGGTAGGGTTGCCAGGTCCCTCTTTGCCACCAGTGGTGGATTTTGGGGGCAGAGCCTGAGAAGGGTGGAGTTTACGAAGGGACTTCAATGCCATAGAGTCCAATTGCCAAAGAAGCCATTTTCTCCAGGTGAACTGATCTCTATTGGCTGGAGATCAGTTGTAATAGCAGGAGATCTCCAGCTAGTACATGAAGGTTGGCAACCCTATGTGAAGGAAGTCAAACAATTTTCTTAAATACTATAGATCCTATACTTTAAAAAATTGTACCACAGATGCTTTGAATAGAATGTCTTAATCTACTTAGTTATTGGTCACCCTGAACCAATATATGTTTTTGTAACTTATATTTCAGTGCAATCACTTAAAACAAAAGTTAAGTATACATAGAGGTGAGTCCATATATGTTCAATCACTTTCTAATAACACAATCTTGTCTTATTACAGGAACGAAATTCCTTGGTTAAACAACAAATGTCAGGTTGAAGAGGAAGACGGCCGTTTCTGTTCTTATGTCTTCATCAGTTCCCCTTCATATAAGCTTTTCCTGATTTAATTCATTGTACTTTGTTCTTATTCTTATTACTACTCATTACATATCAGGATAAAATCATGCACAGCACTAGAAAGACCATATCTTGAATCGTGCTGTTGCTGTTCTTCATTCAGAGAGTTTGCTGAGTATCTTCTACTTAATTTGAAAATAGGGTTCCTAATTGCCCAGTGGTGGTGGGCAATTGCTCGTCAGCTCACCAGGCTGCCCGCTGCCCCTCAGCTGGCCAGCAAGCAGAAGCAAGCCAGCTAAGGAAAGGGCAGTGATCCGTGTGTGCGGTGCAAGCACAGCATGATGCCATCACTTCCAGGTTTATCCCAGAAGTGCCAGTGACATAAGAACATAAGAGCATAAGAAAGGCCCTGCTGGATCAGACCAAGGCCCATCAAGTACAGCAGTTTGTTCACACAGTGGCGAAGCAGGTGCCTCCAGGAAGCCCCAAACCAGACGACTGCAGCAGTGACACTCTAGCACCCCCCCCATTCTATGGTTCCCATAGAGTTTTGGGAGGAATGTGCTAGAGTGCCCTGCCTCCCAGCCCTGACCCTACGAAGCTCCTGCCAGTGGCATCGGGGGACCTGACAACCCTATTTGGAAAACACTTGTATATCTATATTAGGGCTGTCAAAAAAAAAAAAATTCGGTACAGTTCGGATTCGGCCGAATTTGGCCCTTGTGGGTTCGGTACGTGCCGAAGTCTGAACTCCCCCACTTCGGATCCGTTCAATTCGGCGAGAATTCAAAGTTCGGGAAAAAAATTCGGCCGAATAAAGCCATTAAAAACACAATCGCGCCTTTCCGCGGCTCTGGGGGAGACATTTTTGGGCTTAGAGGTCCCAAACTTTCAGCAGAGCTTCAAAGGACGTATATTGAAAGACTCCCCAAGTTTTGTAAAGATTGGGTCAGGGGGGGCTGAGATATGGGCCCTGAAAGGGGTCCCCCCACCCTTAATGTGTATCTCTCAGCAGAGCTTGCCGCCCATGCACTAAGCTCCCAGCCCCGACAAACAGCTGATGAGAGCAAGGGAGGGGCAGGTGCTAAGAACTTTGCAAAGCAACACAACTGAAAAGCAACACCTTTGCAAACATGCAAAGGGCGGGGCAGGTGTGAAGAATTTTGCAAAACAATACAACTGCAAAGCAACACAAGCACGCAATGCAACACCTTTGCAACAGTGCAAAGCAACACCTGACACCTGGGAGTTTGCATACCATGGAAAGGGACAGAGGCAGCTAGCTATGCATAATGAGCAGGAGGGGGTGGAATTTCTCCTTTTGCATTGGACTTGGGACCAGGTAGATGCATTCTTTAAGTCACCATTTGAAAACCAGTTTTGAGCAAGCATCAAAATAACCTAACTGATCTTATGAATGAGGAAAAACCTGAAGAATAAAAATGAAGCCCCCCCCCCTCAAACCAGGGAGAGAGAGACTGGAGGGGGAACACACACCCCAGGCAGAACCAGCAAAAGCCCCCTTTGGCTTCCCCCCCCACCCACAGAAACTGCTCCCTCCCCACACACACACACAGACTCTGCTTTCCCCCACACACACACACAGAAAAGAAAAATTATAGATTAAAGCCCCCAAAGGGGTTTTACTGTGGCTGTCTTCTGTTCCAGCAGGAGGGGCTGGGAGGCTGGGTAATCCAATATGATTCCATTTGTATCCAATATAAGATCCATATGTATGCATCTCTCGAGGGTGATCCATTCATCCCAATAGGGAAAAGGGGAAAGCCCATATCTCGGGGGGCCCTGACCCAATGTTTACAAAACTTGGGTGGTCTCTTAAAAAGCCTTGACTGAAGCTCCGCTGAAAGTTTGCGGTCGGCACACCCAAAAATGCGCCCCCTGCAGCCACGGAAAGAGAAAAGGGGGGAGCCGATATTTCAGCCCCCACTGAACCCATCTTTACAAAACTTGGGTGGTCTCTTAAGAGGGATTCTCTGAAGCTATGATAAAAGTTTGGGGGCTGCACCCCAAAAAAAGCGCCCCCTGCAGCCACGAAAATGGAAAAGGGGGGAGAGGAAAAAGGGGTGGAGCCCATATCTCGGGACCCCCTGACCCAATGTTTACAAAACTTGGGGGGTATCTTAAGAAGCCTTGTTTGATGCTCCGCTGAAATTTTGAGGTTGGCACACCCAAAAATGCGCCCTCTGCAGCCATGGAAAGAAAAAGGGGGGGAGCCCATATCTCGGGACCCCCTGACCCAATGTTTACAAAACTTGGGTGGTCTCTTAAGAAAACTTGTCTGAATATCCCCTGAAAGTTTGGGGTCTGTACCCCAAAAAATGCACCCCCTGAAGCCACGGAAAGGAGTGAATGTGCACAAGCACCCCCTCACACACACATGAGGATTTCCCTCTCTCTCTCTCTTTCCCCAGCCGGCCGCACATCAGCTGATTCCTCCAGTACTCAATCCTGACTGATTGGCCAGAAGAAGACCCAGCTTGGCCACCGATTGGCCGGGGGAGGAGAATGCTGCTTACTGAAGGTTAAGCTGCTTACTGACGGCCCCGAATTGGCCGAATTTATTCGCGAACTCCCGAACTCGCTGAATTCAGCCCCCCCGGTTGCCCGCCAGTTTTGAGTTCGGTTCCTCCCGAACTAAAAACCGCCGAATCAAGGGAAATTCGGCTGATTTTCAGTTCAGACCGAACCGAATTGACAGCCCTAATCTATATACTGTAGATAAATAAATGTCAGATCCTCAAATGAGATATATATATATGATAGACCATGAAGCTCTTAATAAGAGAAATCCTTTTGTACTTGAGCTTTCCTTTCAATGCAGTGCATGGCAAACCTTCAGGGGAGGAAAAGGAGAACATGTTTTTACACGGAAAACTGAAGCCTGAAAGGAAACAGTCACTCATTTCTATCATGTGCACATTTGTCTCATGTCTTTCTCTCTCCTTCCTTTTATGGCAAACTCATAAATGCACAATTTTTGTTTTTGCTTTTAGTGACTATAAAAACACACTTCCCACATTTGGTGTCAACCTGTGCAACAGAACTAATGAGGGGCTCCCTCTTCAGTGCACTGGACAAAGGCTTACCAGTCCTACTAACATAGGTGCGTTTCCAAGCCTGCTGTTCTCATCAAGAGGTTACATAGGTTGCCAGCCTCCAGGTGGGGCCTGGAGATTTCCCATAATTACAACTGACCTCCAGATGACAGAGATCAGTTTCCCTGGAGCAAATGATTGCTATGGCATTATACCCTGCTGAGGTCCCTCCCCTCCATAAACCCTGCCCTCTCCAGTCTTAACCCCCTGCAATTCTCCAGGAAATTCCCAAACCAGAGTTAGCATTCATACATTACTAGCAGCCACTGTTGTTCTGCTGCCTACTCTTATTTTTGTTATATCTATACCAGTCCCATAGGAATTATTGGGCCCTCACTGGATCAATCTGGGACAGATGCTTACGGAAATACCACCATTTAAGGAAGAATGGGAGATCTATAGATTATAAAAAACTAATTTCGGCCCCCAAGGTTTGTTGTTTTCAAATTCTCATGAAGATTTTACTATTCCAAAACACACACATTCCTATGCACACTTACATGTAAGTAAATCCCATCCATCACATACAACAGAATAATCTTTAACAAGGGTGTGCAGCATTTTTTTTTTTTTTTTTTTGGTATTTTTCAGCTTTGGGTTTATCAAACCCAGATTATTAAAAAAAATTGGATAAACCCAAAGCTGAAAAATACAGACCCCGCCCCCATCCAAATCATTCAGATCTGCCCTGCTGGCCTTCTCCGGGGCCTGGAGAAGGCTGAAGTAGGGTTGCCAGGTCCCTCTTCTCCACCGGTGGGAGATTTTTGGGGCAGAACCTGAGGAGGGTGGGATTTGGGGAAGGGAGGGACTTCAATGCCATAGAGTTCAATTGCCAAAGCGGCCATTTTTCTCCAGGTGAACTGATCTCTATCGGCTGGAGATCAGTTGAATTAGCAGGAGTTCTCCAGCTAATACCTGGAGGTTGGCAACCCCAAGGCTGAGGGGGAATGGCTCTGAAAGCAATCCACCCCGCCCCACTTCTCTGGGCTCTGGAGAAGTAGCTAGGGATGGATTTCTGGCAAATCTACCCCACCGTCCTTCTCTGGGATACAGAGAAGGATGGCAGGGCACATCTAAAAGCAATCTACCCCGGCTGATTCTCTGGGCTCTATAGAGGCAGCCGGGGTGGATTTCTTTCAGATCCACCATGCTGGCCTTCTCCAGGGTCCAGAGAAAGCCAGATCTAAAAGCAATCCAGCCCGCACCACTTCTCTGGAGTCTGGAGAAGCGGTGCAGGCTGGATTGGTGTCAAAGGTAGGTAAGAAAGGAGGGAGGGAAGACAGGTGAGGGAGGGGGGAGGGAGGGGAAATGGTGGCCAGGCCAAAGCAGCCCTAACAATGTTCAGAAATGGCATTATTTGGGATATGCTTTTTCCGGCTCCCTTTGTTGCTGCCTTTTTTCATAGCGGTAAAAAAAATCCTGAAAAAATACCAAAAAAGGTATTTTTCATTATTTTAAAATTTCGGGATACCAATATGCACACCCCTAATTTGTAGGATTTGACTGCATTTGTAGCCCAACAAAGCACAGGAATAAAATCACATACCAGAGCTCAAGATCTGACAATTTTTCTTCTGGTAAGGATTTTCTGCTTTTGCAATAGCAACGACATGTTTTAGTTAAGTATATGCTTTCCAAAGCAAGCCATTGAAAGTTCTGTTCCCAGTAACAAGGACCTTAATTTATAGAAATGCCATTTTTCTTCCTGAGAATCACTTGAAGGGATTAAGCTTCAAGCAAGTCTTAAATCGCCTTACAGTTAAGAGCTACATGCTTGTTCTCCCTTCAAGTCTTTATTCACAGTGGGGCTCAAATATGTAGTGACAACTCATGGAAAGCCATCATCTCCTTAGAACTTTCCACCATTCATTGGAAAAGCCTGCATAAAGAAAGCCAATATACAAAGTAAAGTACAAAATATTGCCAATCTCAGGATAGTTGCAATCAGTACCATCTAGGGTTGCCAACTTCCAAGTACTAGCTGGAGATCTCCTGCTAGTACAACTGGTCTCCAGCTGATAGAGATCAGTCAGTTCATCTGGAGAAAATTGCCACTTTGGCAATTGGATTCTGTAGCATTGAAGTCCCTCCCCTCCCCTCCCCTCCTCAGCCTCAACCCCAAAAACCTCCCGCCGATGGCAAAGAGGGACCTGGCAACCCTAAATCAGTACCATCTTGCTTTTTAGGATCCTTTTCTTCAGTCATATTGGGCCCCAGAGGTATATGAAGATATAGAGTACCTGTATTGTGAGCCATACACATTTTGAGAAGTTCAGATCTTTGACCATTCAATCGGCCAAATACAAACAGCCGTAATAGAAGGACTTTAATGCTTGTGTCTTTTCAGCTCCTCATATCTCCTTTAATGGATGAAGAACCTGGTGGCACTCACTGTGAGTTTAGAAGTTGTTGAATTTTTCAGAAGATTGCAGGGGAAAGGGCAACAATTTATCTTGTAGCAGTTTTGGTATGTCCAGAACAAAAGATTATTCCATTCAAAATGCATTAGATTTTCTTTTTCTATGTACACCCTGTTTCTACTTGGGATTTTTTTAAAAATAAAATGCATTAGATTTTTTGTCTGACTAATACCCATCTTGCACTTTAAGGAAGCCACCTTTTGCTCCTGCCACCAGGCCTAAGGTGCGGAGAGGCCTAGCCCACTTTGAGCTTTCTGGACAATAACCATAATAAAAACGATGGTATGTTTTATTCAATATTTATGAACATTTTAGCTGCTTTAATATGACAGACTGTCTATGGGATAACAAAAACGTGTCTTTTACCAAATTGCATTTATGTTTTACTTAAATTTGTACCTCGTTCAGCCCATTCCTGAAGTGGGGGCAGGGCCACAAAGGAACTGGTGTGACCCCTATGCCAGCATCCATGGCACTTGCGCCATTAAAAGTGGCATGGACAATGGCGCAGGGCAACTTATGCCAGCCCTGGGGCTCCAAGCAGCAGCATGAGCCTCCTACAGTCTCGCTGCCTCCCTAGCACCATATGTTTGGCGTGAGTGCTTTCACTGGCATCCTGGGAGGCCAGTTCTTAAGGGAGGAGCTGCCCTTAGGCAGCTTCCTAACCCCTCTCAGCTCCGAAACACGCCATTTTGCAGGCGGCAAGATACGCCTGCAAAATCATGGTGCAGCCCCATGGAATTCTATGGGGAGTTCCGCAGGTTTTTTTCCTCGGAACAATACAGTTTATTTTCTTTTTTGGCTTACTGCTCTGGCAGCAAGCCGCTCTGGAGGTGGTGAAACCTGAGGAGGGTGGGGTTTGGGGAGGGGAGGTACTTCTTCTTTTTTTTAATAATAATTTTTTATTTTCTTAATTTGACTCGTTAACATACAAAACATTTTCCAATACTAATAATACTAAAAAAACACTTAAAATTCTAAATTAACCATAAATTGACTTCCCCCTCTCCCTCTTCCATCCAAAAATAAATTGTTAAAACTTTTGCTAACGGGACTAATCCCTTTACTGGGAGGGGAGGTACTTCAATGCTATCCTGTGCTTTTTTCCAAACCTGTACGGTATAGGCACAGAGGGGCCCATGGTTTTTGATCTACTAGTACCTGGAGGTTGGCAACTCTAGACCTCACAGATGAGAATGACTCCACAGGCTTCCCTCAATCTTTTCCCTTGCCCACCAAGCTTAGAAGGGGCTTGGGGATATGATTCACTGTGATGAACTATGACTGCTGCAGTGCTATGAGCATTAGGAGATAGATAGAGTTCCTCTTCTTTCTGAACTGGATTCTCACTTGTACTTATAATGAATATGGCCTTTTAAGAAAGATAAAGGCAGTTTAAACTTTGCCAATTAAAAAAGACGGCAGACTCTCAGAGGCTGAGTTATAGGTGAATGCAAAATAGATGGGCCTTTATGAGGAGCAAGGTGGCCTGTGGGATTCAGCAAGATCAGTACATTCTGCAAACAGTGCCGTTTTATATACTTCTTGTAGTGCACTTTTAATTAGATGATTATGAAAAGGGCACACTGCTTTATGATGCATTAACCTTCCTCACAATTAGATACACGATGGGAACAGACGATCGCGACGATAATCTGGATGAAAACCGCACCACTGCAAAGGCAGAGGAGGAGGCAGCCATTAGTACTGTTGCGCCTTAAGCAATCGTTTATCTTGGAGCCGAAGATGTTTCAAGCCTTATAGCAAACAAACTCATTTCAGCATATTTTAGGGGGCCTCTAGAGCAATTTCACAGTTACATTCTGAGTGCTATTACATGAATGCTGGCAATCTGGAGAAACAGAAAAGTGCTACAGTGTGGGTCATTCGCCAGAGTTACATTGCTCTGTCATGGTCAGTGCATGAATCACGCTTTAAAAGGCATGAGTTTGGCATAATGCTTTCCTTTGTGCGCATACATATGACATAAGAATTTCTTTTTATATATATATATATATATATATATATATATATATATATATATATATATATATATATATATATATATATATATATATATATATATAAATAACTCTTTATTGTCATTTTGGAAGAAAACTAGAGGCAATCCCAGCTTGTCAAAACCCTGAGATTTCGGAGAAAAATCTGTTTCATAGACAGTACATGCAGTTTGTTCCAGTCGTGTATAGAATCGCTCTTTAAATGGCACGAGTTTGGCATATTGCTTTTCTTTGTGCGCATACATGTGACATATGTATTCCTTTTTTTTCTATCTCTTTTTTGACATTTTGGAAGAAAACGAGAGGAGATCCCTGCTTGTCAAAACCCTGAGATTTCAGAGGGAAATCCATTTCAAAGGGAAAAAAAATCAAAATCAATCATGTTTACAAAACCTTCCTACCACTACAAAAAAAAACCGTTCCTCCTGAAATGTACTAAATAAGTTATCCCTAAAAACACCCTGACAATAAAGGCTAGACAGTTACAAGGACTGAGTAGTATTCTATCATACAGGTGTAAACATACATAAAACTGTACCTCTGAATTCCCTTAGAAGAAACAAGTAATAAAGATGTTAGTTTCCCTGGGACTGCAGCGTACAGACCTCCTGTGCAGAATTTAGCAACATGCTGAGAAGTGCTGAATGTTATGAGAAATTTAAAAAGAAGAAGAAAGGGAATGAGTATAGCAACAGGTCCCCCCCTTGATGAGTTTCAGTAGTTAACATGACAATTTACAGAGAATAAGACAACCCTACAGTATACATTTATTAATGAATTTATTTATAGTTCACCTTTCCTCATATCTCAAGGTGGCTTACAAATCACCATTGAAAACATACAAAATAAATAGTAATTAATGCAAATATTTTCAGATTCATTTCAGTGGAGAGAATCCATATCTGCATGTATGCTACTGGATGACTAGACTGGCAGAAATGAAAAGAAGAAGAGTTGGTTTTGATATGCCGACTTTCTCTACCACTTAAAGGAGAATCAAACCGGCTTACAATCACCTTCCCTTCCCCTCCCCACAACAGATACCCTGTGGGGTAGGTGGGGCTGAGACAGCTCTAAGAGAGCTGTGACTAGCTCAAGGTCACCCAGCTGGATTCATGTGGAGGAGTGGGGAAACTAACCCTGTTCACCAGATTAGCCTCTGCTGCTCATGGGGAGGAGTGGGGAATCAAACCCGGTTCTCCAGATCAGAGTCCACCACTCCAAACCACCACTCTTAACCACTACACCATGCTGGCTCTGAAAATGAATGCTGAGGTGACTTCTATGAAAGAATAAAACACATCTAACTTTACTTAGAGCTCCAAACTGGTTGGTGGAAATCAGCTTTTCTAAGGGAAAAAGGGACAATTAATTCACATCTGGTCCCTGGTTTGTCAATGTCCTTCCAGGAAAATTGTCTTTGCATATAATATGATCAAGGTTTGTTTTCATCACCCCTTCTATTCTTCTATTACTGCATGTTGAATTTCTATGAATGTAAATGGATGTCCTGTGATAAAGCACAGTAGCAGGATAGAGAGATTTATAGAAACATAGAAATGAAAAAAGCTGCCATATAATCCAACAACTGGAATTTTCCACCAAGGTTCCTATTTAATAATAGTATCAAAAAAATTAATATTCTGCTTATGATGGAGGAAAGGGAAAGTAATATAGAAATAATGGGAAAGGGCAAATAACATTTTAATTATTACTTAAAATAGATGGCCATATTGAAAAAGGAAAGTGAGTCCATCCTTCAAACATAAATTAGCTGGTAAATGTGTCAAGATACAAATAATTTCAACTAAAGGCAACAAGCAAATTATTCAGAAAATTAAATCTTTTTTTTATTTTGTAAGAGGGCAGCTAAAAATAATATATTTCCCTGAAATATATTTGTATGGAACGTGCATGCAAGCATACATACACATTCATATATATATATTGAAAAAGGTGCCATTTGACTGGAGCTGAAAAAGCCAAATTTGAAAAGCTAAAAATTATCAGTTTTTTCGGCTTTTTGAGATTCCCCATAGGCTTCTATGGAGGCAAAATGCCTCAATTGAAGTCTATGGGGTATATTTGTGCAAGTCTGGTGGGCTGTTTTTTAAGGTAGATGCCCCAAATTTGCGACATATCTGCTGGTGACTGTCCTTAGAAAACCACCAAGTTTGCTAAATATTGGGTCAGGGCGTCCAATTTTATTGGCTCCCAAATGGAGGGGCGAAATTGGTGCCAATAAAATTGGACCCCCTGAACCAATCTTTACCAAACTCGGGGGTTCTTCTGAGTAGAGTAATCTCCAGCAACACTGAAAATTTGGAGAGGGGAGGGACTTCAATGCCATAGAGTCCAATTGCCAAAGTGGCCATTTTCTCCAAGTGAACAGATCTCTTTCGGCTGGAGATCAGTTGTAATAGCAGGAAATCTCCAGCTAATACCTGGAGGCTGGCAACCCTAGCCATGCTGTCGGCCCTTCTTATATTCATAGGAGCCATCCTGCAGCTTAAAAACACTTATTCAAAGCAACATTTCAAATAAAACCAAGGGATCTGACCATTTATTTTTTATTCTTAACTGTGAATTTATATCTCTTTTCTGATCCATATTTGAACCTGATTCTGAAAAACAAACTGATTTACAACAGAAAAATTCGTTCTTCATTTCTACTGCTTAAACTAGGGGACTTATATAGTTCATATAATGTTTTACAAGTTTGCATGCTTAAAATAATGCTTTAATCCACCATCAGAACCAGGAAAATGAAGGGAATAAATGCAGGACAGGCCTACACAAAATAACTACGCACTGTCCTTTTTGAAGATACAAGGCAAGGGCCACGGCATGTCCATTTGTTTTCAAGCTAGAATATAAACTGGTGAATGTCTGCATGGCATTTTACACTTTTGGCATTTTCAACACTTGGTTTTCCAGGGCAACCTCAAGTACTTGTAAAAGTTCATAAGTAATTTAGATTAAAAACAGTTTGAAGTTCTCCTAATCATAATTACTATACCCAAGCGTCCAACTTAATTTGCATTTCCAGTCCACAAGTGCATGAATTATGGTCAATAACCCTCTCAGCTGATAGTTTTATTGCTGTTTTCTAAATAAGAATGAAAACTAATAGAGAGGCCATCAATCATGGCACAGCAATTGCTCCAACTTTTAATAGATCACAAGTGCAAAGCCAAGAATATGACACGTTACTTTTTACCCTGACCACATTCCTCAGGTAAAAAGAGCACTGCTATTCCAATAACTTCTGAAATACAAAAAATGCAAAATACGCCGTGGGAATTGTACTGAAATACAATGTGGTGGTTGCCTATTATGAAATGAGTTTGCAAAGAATTCTCATTGGCTTTGATTGACATAGTGACATGTCAAAACCCTCCTCCTAAGAATGTATACTTGGAACTGTCCCATTTATTTCAGTAGGACTTATGTACAAGGAAATGGTGTAAGGATTTGGGTTACCGGTAGATTATTTGCACCTTGTATAATTCCAGTCCACATCTTGTACTTTGGAGTCATAATACAGGAACCAGATTCAAGGATTGAACTATACCTCAAACGAAGCTTGACTTCAGTTTTCTTCCCCCAAACATGTTCTGGCTACAAGCTTGCTTTCCCCCCCACCCCCATCTTCCATGTCTAATGTATCATTTACTACATCTTAACATTCTGTAAAATTAATGTTGGATAATTAGATTAATAAAATAACCATTTATGATGACAAGCCTATCGTTTTATATTTCAGTGTGCTCCTGTACATCTCCAGTTGTAAGTATCTGTAAATTTAATTGCACTATTTAGTAGGAATGCTTTCCTACTTCGTTACTGAAAGGGATGCTTGAGCAATTTCATGAACTATGGACACTAGTTTGAGAAGGGAAATTATTAGGATTGCCAACCTCCAAGAGGTAGCTGGAGATCTGATGCTATTACAACTGATCTCCAGGTGACAGAGATCAGTTCCCCTGGAGAAAATGGCTGCTTTGGCAATTGGACTTTTGTCATTGAAATGTCTCCCCTTCCCAAACCCTGCCCCCCTCAGGCTCCACCCCCAAAATCTCCAGGTATTTCCCAGCCTGGAGCTGGCAACCCTAGAAATTATTGTTTTCACTGAAAAAACCTAACACATTATGCTTTTTTGAACTGATGACTGTAATAATGTCCCACAATCCTTAAAATACTTATCAAATGTAATGAATGAGTATTGTCGAAGGCTTTCACGGTCAGAGTTCATTGGTTCTTGTAGGTTATCCGGGCTGTGTAACCGTGGTCTTGGAATTTTCTTTCCTGACGTTTCGCCAGCAACTGTGGCAGGCATCTTCAGAGTAGTAACACTGAAGGACACTGTCCTTCAGTGTTACTACTCTGAAGATGCCTGCCACAGTTGCTGGCGAAACGTCAGGAAAGAAAATTCCAAGACCACGGTTACACAGCCCGGATAACCTACAAGAACCAGTAATGAATGAGCTTTATGAAAATATCAAAACACATGAAAACATATGTTCCTCAATTCTAAGTAAGATCATTGGTCCATAGTTCAGTCTTGTCTACTGTGATTGGCAGTAACTCTACACGACCTCAGGCCTTTCTTAACTCCTGCTACCTAAGCTCCTTCGGGTCCAAACCATTGTTTTATCACCAGACATCACGATCACTTAAATTGACTTGGCTTTCATTTGACTGATTTCTTCCGGGAAACAAATTCATTTTGATAATGATGGGGGGAAATATACACAGGCATCCCGATCTAACACACCAGCTCATGCAAGATTGTTTTACACCCATAGGCAGATTGTTTTACACCCACCAAGATTAAACTGGACACTAAACCATATCGTATTTGAAAGTCTTTTCTGAACTGAAGGTAGATCAGAACCAAAAACTAATTTCAGAATACTAGTTAAGTATAAGACTTCAGCAAGTGTGGTGTAATGGTTAGGAGTGGTGGACCTCTAATCTGGTGAACTGGGTTGGTTTCCCCACTCCTACACATGAAGCCTGCTGGGTGACCTTGGGCTGGTCACAGTTCTCTCTGAACTCTCTCAGCCTCACCTACCTCTAGCTGTATCTGAAGAAGTGAGCTGTGGCTCACGAAAGCTCATATCCTGCCAGAAAATATTTTTGTTAGTCTTTAAGGTGCTACTGGACTCTTGCTCTTTTCTACTACTGCAGACAGACTAACACGACTACCCACTGTGAACTACCTCACAGGGTGTCTGTTGTGGGAAGAGGAAGAGGAGATTGTAAGCTGGTTTGATTCTCCTTAAAAGGTAGAGAAAGTTGGCATATAAAAACCAACTCTTCTTCTAAAAATGATGTGATATTAGCTGCAGTTACACTAAATTGTGAGAATGTGCAAGTTAATAGATACATACACTCTAGTTCAATTTGGACACTTAATTGTAATTACATTCCAATGAGCTCACTGGAGGAAGTCAGTAATAGCTCTTGTGAGTTTCAACAAGACATAAAGTGATTACTGTATAGATCCCACTTATCTGGTAAGTCCACCTCTTGCCATTCCCACTTAACCCTACAGGGCTAATTTGACTGGATGCTCTTCTTTGCAAAAGAAAGCTGGACATTTTGCCTAACTTTCTCCATGGTTTCCAAGAAAATAATTTTTTTGAAGTAGTGTTGCTGTGACTAGTGTGAACGAGTCTATGATTTTTCCAGAAGTGATCCAAGAAGGGATCAGGACCTTTAACAAAAGAATGTGAATATTCTTTAATGACTGTGTTTTCTCAAAGAGAGCTGGTACATCTGATTTTGTCCAGATTTCTGTACTCTGCCCTTTACAAGGACTGGGAGTCAACCATCAAAATATAGGCACAGTGCTTTAAGACTGATCTGCTGGACCATAACCTGAAGGCAAATGCAGAGGGAAAGTGAAAATATGTGCAACGCTGGCACAGGGTTACATTATAGACCTACCGAAGTGAATTGTTACAGACAGGTTGCATCTTTGGTGGTCAATCCTGTCGGGTCGCAGTGGATGCAGAGCATGTAGCAATGAATGAGTTCTGCCTCTGGCATACTGTACTCTGGACGAGGTGGGACAACATGCAGAAACAGTGTTGTATCACACCAAGAGTCATCTAGTCTAGCAGTCTTTCCGCAACAGTGGCACTAAGGTACCACTGGAAGATCATAAAGTAGCCATTCTTTTCTCCCCCTCCAACATCTGGAATTAAGAAGTATACTGCTTTAGAACATGCACATTCTGTTCTTACTTATCATGGCAGTGTGTGTGTGTGTAGAGTGACATCAAGTCCCAGCCAACTTATGGCAACCCTAGCAAGGTGCTTTCCAGGCAAGTGAGAAGCAGAGGTGCTTTGCCATTGCCTTCCTCTGCATAGTCTTCCTTGGTGGCCAGTCCCCCATCCAAGTACCAACCCTTCTTAGCTTTTGAGCTCTGATGATGCCACCTTCCCTCCCTAGCATGGAAGTAGTTTTGCTTTATCTTACAAATTTTACAAATGACCCCACTTCAAAGCACCAGACAACCTTTTGATCAATTCATGTTCTGGTCATTTTATTTTTTTCATAAGTTCTGAAATTGTGAAATGATTTTACCTTGAATTCAAGCCACTGAGCGAGCGGACTCCATTTGTCTTCCTGGTGGAGCTCATCCCAGCACAGCATTCATTGCCAATGAAATTCATTTTTGAACTCCCTGAGAGTTATTTCTGGTGTTCTCCATTCATGATTTTGCTGTGATCAAAGGTGAAGCCCAGATTAAATAAAAAGAAATACTGTTTCAATAACGGTGGAAGATCAGTTCTTAAATTAAGTTCAGAAGCTCTGTTGGAAGCAGCACGTTTGACAGTAAGAAATAGTGTTTTGTGCTGGCAACCTTGCTTCTTCGGATCTCAAGGACAAATTTTAAGCTGTTCATCTGTACGTTATCATCATTAATCAGGGCAGATAGAATTCTGCAGAAGATGTGCCTGAGACTTAGCCATTTTTCTCCCATTTCCTCTCTCCATCTTCATTATTTTGATGATAAGTAGTTTTGATGCACACAGCATTACATTACATGATTTGTACTTAGGCAGCTGATGTATTGAAACTGATCAAGGGCTTACCCCTTGGAAAAAGCCTGATAATTATAAAAACTACTGCAGTCACCGATGAATAAATCACACTAAAGAAAATGCTTCGGTTGCCTTCTTCTTTTTTACTTATCATGAGAAATAACCTCTTGCTAATATGTCTTGACTGGTACCTTGCTTCTGAAGATATGCTGACCAGTGATGGTATGCTCAATGGTTTGTTCTGATACATCGATTATGCAAGTCCAGTAGAACCACTTGTCCAAATGAACTGTTTTCATTTACAAAGCTATGGCAAATGGCTGCTGTCATATGTAGGGATCGTTGGAGGCCACAAACTGCTTCCAAATCCTCCAGACTTGCCTATGCTTAGAACATAAGGGCATAAGAAAAGCCATGCTGGATCAGACCAAGGCCCATCACATCCAGCAGTCTGTTCACTCAGTGGCCAACCAGGTGCTTCTAGGAAGCCCACGAACAGGACAACTGCAGCAGCATTATCCTGCCTGTGTTCCACAGCACCTAATATAATAGGCATGCTCCTCTGATATTCAGAAGAATAGGTATGCATCATGACTAGTATTCATTTTGACTAGAAGTCATGGATGTGTGTGTAAAGTGCCGTCAAGTCACAGCCGACTTATGGCGACCCCTTTTTGGGGTTTTCATGGCAAGAGACTAACAGAGGTGGTTTGCCAGTGCCTTCCTTTGCACAGCAACCCTGGACTTCCTTGGTGGTCTCCCATCCAAATACTAACCAGGGCTGACCCTGCTTAGCTTCTGAGATCTGACGAGATCAGGCTAGCCTGGGCCATCCAGATCAGGGCAGAAGTCATGGATAGCCCTCCACAAATCATAAATCACAGTCAAAGTCATTATCTGATCCATCTTTTCTTAGAGATAACATCAACGTTCCTAGACCAGTAAAATGAATTTAGTGGGCTAGGTTCAAAGATTCTCTTCCACTAGCTGAAGGCCGTCTTTGGATAGAAGATGCTTTCATCATTGGGAGGAAAACTCTCACTTATTGGCAATCTTTTTAAATCCAGCCCACAGTCTTGGCTTTGTAGTAAATTGCTTCTCCTCCTGCTTTCTTGATAACAGTTTTTTACACACCCACCCACATCCAGTTCTAAATTTCAAAATATCATTCTTGTGGTCTTAGAACAAGAAGAAGAAGAAAAAGAGTTGATTTTTATTCCCCACTTTTCTTTACCCTTTAAGGGGAATCAACCTGGTTTACAATCTTCTTCCCTTCTTCCCACAACAGACACCTTGTGAAGCAGGTGAGGCTGAGAGAGTTTGGAGTCAATTGTGACTAGCCCAAGGTCACCCAGCTGGCTTCATGTGTAGGAGTGGGGAAACCAACCCAGTTCACCAGATTAGAATCTGCTGCTCTTGTGGAGGAGTGGGGAATCAAACCCAGTTCTCCAGATTAAGAGTCCACTGCTCTTAACCACTACACCATGCTGGCTTAGCCGTCTGTTCATTTTGGAGATGAGAAGGAACCTCTCACCACTACCTTCTGTAAGGTTTAACATTCTACAGCAAGTTTCTAATTTTTTCCACAATTTGGAATTTGTTGATCAAATCAAGCTGTTACGGTTGCAAAAGTAGGAGTTTTACCATTTGGCTAGCCCGGTAAAAATAGAGAATTGTCCTTTTGAGTAACAATTAGACGTGCCCCAAATATAGCAACAGGTTTCCAAACGTGAAAAGGAACTGGAAAACAAATGGGGATTAAAGGAGCAAGATCTGACCAACTGCACAAAATGAGGAGCAATAGAACAACAAGCCTGTCAGCCTATTCTGTTTTATGACTGAAATAACATATACAGTTCATCCTAATCATTTAGGGTATTCTAATACACATAGAAAAGATTTTGAAGTGTAAGGATGTGTCACTGGCCACCAAGACTAGTTTAATTCATGCCATCGTATTTCCTATTACTATGTATGGGTGTGAAAGCTGGACAGTGAAGAAAGCTGATAGGAAGAAAATAGATTCCTTTGAAATGTGATGTTGGAGGAGAGTGTTACGGATTCCGTGGACTGCCAAAAAAACAAATCAGTGGGTTATAGATCAAATCAAGCCTGAACTGACCCTAGAAGCTAAAATGACTAAACTGAGGCTATCGTATTTTGGTCACATCATGAGACGACAAGAGTCGCTGGAAAAGACAGTCATGCTAGGAAAAGTTGAGGGCAGCAGGAAAAGAGGAAGACCCAACAAGAGATGGATTGACTCAATAAAGGAAGCCACAGCCTTCAATTTGCAAGATCTGAGCAAGGCTACGGCTGTCAAAGATAGGACATTTTGGAGGAGCTTCATTCATAGGGTCCATGAATGGAAGTTGGAACTTCCATGAGTTGGAAGCAACTTGATGGCACTTAACACACACACACACACACAATACACATACTATTTCAGTTCAGAATCTTAAATATGCAGTGTCACTTTTTGGGATGGCAGCAATAACCAGGAAGGTTTTGCATATTCCTTTCTTCAGGTTTAGGGCCCTGCTCTGATTTTCTCATAAATCATCAGTCAGCTCATCACCCTCACATTCATCATCTGCCCAATTAATACCTTTGGGAAACTCAAAAGCTTGACTATTCCTGCCCCCACCAACTCTGACCCCCAAAATGATGGCATTTAAATCCTATGTATTTTTTTTCCCTTTCACATATTCCCTTCCCGATATATTTCCGTGCCTTCAAGAAGAGCAAAATGCACCCCTTAGTTATGGCAATGGGACATTTCAGTTTTGAAGCATAGCCTTTGTATTTTAAAGTCATGTTTCATTACAGAAATATAATGAGTGTCAAGGATGTTCTTCAATTAGCACTTTTTATACTGTCTTTTGTGGCTGGTAGTAGATTTCTTGAAATGACACTCTGCTTTGTAATACAGCATTCAGCCCACTACACAATCATTGCTGCAGGACATAGCTTTTCATTTGTTTTCAAACCAGACCATTTGATATATTTCAAAGTTTCATGCAGTTATGTGTCCAGTAACTAGAAGAACATTTTTGACACCGGTGATTTTCCCAAAGAGTTATGAATGAGCTACAAATGAATGTAGCTCATATACTAAATAATGAAGTAGAAATTCTTATTGTCAGATCATTTCTGGAAGGGGAAAAAACACCCAGTTACATACAATTATCTTCTAAATTTTCTTGAGAGAGAGACAGAGAGAGAGAGAGGAGGGGGTTTGAAATGCCTGTCTTTTCCCAAAGCAATATACCATATCATTATATTGGAATCACTGCTATATATTATGTTTCAGTACCCACCCTTAAGTTCTAATGAACTTCCATAAGAATTGATGTGATGGGGACAAGGACTGAAATCATCTTTGGCATGAAGAGGGATTGTTATAAGTGTTCTTTGGGGAAATTTTGCAGAGGCTGTTAATTCCTTTTAGCCAAGTTGTGCGCTATAAGGTATGCATTAGCTAGGGGGCAGCTTTTTCTGGGCATATCTGAATAACAGATATGAATCTACTCCACACACTTTTGGTAACAGCTATGTCCAGCAGGTCAGTAGTAGTTCAAGTAGAGCTTTTGACAACTTTGGGCTGAAATATCCAGGAATATAGTGACATCTTAAAGACTGCTTCCACGTGTGACAATTCCCCATTGTTCGCAGTGTCAACGGAGCATCCACATAGAGGTATTCTCCATGCTTTCCCATTTGCTTACTGTTCAGGTTTCCAGGGCTTTTATCTGGCCTTTAAAAAAATGGTAGCAGCTATACCACTATAGTGTGAGGATACTATAGCAATATAGTAACTTTCAATATTGAAAGTTTCAGAGGGTAGCAGTATTGGTTTGCAGTAGGACAGCTAGATTCAAGTCCAGTAGCACCTTAGAGACCAACAAGACTTTGGGGTATAAGCTTTCAAGAGTCAACGCTCACTTCATCAGATATCTGATAAAGGACTTTTTTACTCTCGAAAGCTGAAATCCCCAAAGTCTTGTTCATCTCTAATATTTAAAAAATCAGCAAAAAGCCTTCCAGTGATGTGGAGGGAGAAAACTGTTGGGAACAAGGGGGAACTGAAGTAAAGTGGCATTGATCCACAGATCCACATCTTTCTACCCACCTATTTAAAGAGCCAGTGTGGTGTGATAGTTAAGAGCGGTGGTTTGGAGCAGCGGACTCTAATCTTGAGAACCGGATTTGATTCCCCATTCCTCCGCATGAGCAGCACTCTAATCTAGTGAACTGCATTGGTTTTGCCACTACTCCACATGAAGCCAACTGGGTGACCTTGGGCTAGTCACAGCTCTTAGACCTGTCTCAGTCCACCTACCTCACAGGGTGTCTGTTCTGGGGAGGGGAGGGGAAGGTGATTGTAAGCTGGTTTGATTCTTCCTTAAGTGGTAGAGAAAGTCGGCATAAAAAAACAACTCTTCTTCTAAACCTGCTTTGACTACTGTCTTTCCAGGAAAATAGCAGTGGAGCTGGGGAAAACCATGAAGCTAGATAATGCCATGACTATATTGTGCAGATGCCAAAAAAAACACACAAAAACATCACTAGGCATATATGAGGCTGTGAAAATATAAACAGCAAAACCATGGAATACAGGAAGTACTGGGTGAAATTTAATTATGTAAATTCAGATGTAGTCGAGAAAGTAAAGAGAGCTTTCACAATTGCATTAATTGGCAATCTGCTTAGATCTGCTAAACTGGCCAACACTTTTCATGAATAAGCAGCCCCAGGTTTTACTAAGTAGTTAACACCCATGTCATTGCTCCTTGACACTGCTATTTATTTTTTAATAACTTCACAGAAGGACCCACTACATTGCATCTTAATGAAATGGACTCAAGTTCACAAAAGGTTGTGCTAAAATAAAATGTTAGCCTTTACGGTACCTTCAGAAACCTGTTCATTTTCGTCGCTGCAGACACTGCTACCCCTCTAAAACCTTTGATAGGGATCAGCATAGATCTCGGCACAGCAAAAAAGGGTAATGCTTGAGGCAAGGCAAAACCAGTTGTTCATACCGGGGAACCAAACATGAGGCAGGAGTTGTATCATTGCAGTAATATACTTTCTATGACAGCAGTTATTGCAGTTTGAGAACATGAACACGTCGTAGCTTGTTGGAATACATCCTACTACTGAAATGTTCTACCGTAGGTCTGCATAGCGAACAGTTTCTAGCTGAAGGACTCTTTCAGATGTGTCTCGTTGAGGGAGGGGGTGATTCTGGCTGCCTTAAAGGAAGCTGTCCTGGGTCCACTCCTTGGACCTTCAGGACTGGAATAATTATTTTGATTGCCTTGATAGTTAACCTTTGCTTGGAGAGGAAAGGGGACTGTGACGCTGTTGATTCCTCTGGACTTCTTGATATATTTCAGGCACATTATCCATTGTGCCCTTTTGGCTTGTCTGGTAGAGATGGATATCCAGAGCATCATAGTCTGCTTCCTGACCTTGGGCTAGTCACGGTTCTTTCCAAACTCTCTCAGCCCCACCTACCTGACAAGGGGCCTGTTGTGGGAGAGGAAGGGAAGGTTACTGTAAGCCAGTTTGAGACTCCTTAAAGGTAGAGAAAATTGGGGTATAAACACCAACTCTTCTTCTTCCTCCTTCGCCTAGTTGGCCACTTCCGGCAGATGTCATGGGGACCCCTTGGCTTTTCAAATATGCAGTCACACAGGGTTCGGCTTTGATCCCCACAATGTTTATCATGCACATAAAACCAATGAGAGAGTTTACAGAGGTTTGGCATAAGGCACTATCAATACATGAATGACACCCTCCTTTTCAACTGAGGGTGAAACTAAACTAAACTGAGGGCTAAACCCTCAATGGGAAGGTATTCATATAACTTTGGAGCTGCAAGTGTTCAGACTGCTCCAAGCACAGGTACAAAGTTATGGGAACAACTTGCCACTGGGAATTCTTTACAGTTAGGGAAAAGGTGGGGTGGGGGAGAGCAGGATCCTCCTCCACAACCCATGCTGGCCCATCATCAGGAAAATCAGCTTCTCGGGTTTTTGAAGCAACATCCTTGGAGCTAACATGTGACTCTGATCAGAGCAGTGAACCCAAACACAACTCATAAATTAATGTATCGTGTAGCTTCGTCCAGAGTCTAGTGAAACAGAATAAGTTCTGAATTGTTGGTGGGAAGTGGCAAAAGTAGAACTTTGCTTTTGGAGGACCCTCTCCCTTGAGGCTAACCTGGCACCTCATGCTTTCCTTTAGGTGCCAGGCCAAAACACCCCTTTGAACCCAACTTTTGGGCTTTCACAGCTTGTTTAGCTGTTTTTATGGTCTCCTTCTGGCCTGAGGAGTGTTCTATCAAAAAGACTACTCAGTCATTGGTTTATGCTGCTTTTATGCCTTCACTTGTTGCTTTTAATGGATTGCTTTGAATGGCTTCCACTTGTTTTAATGGTTTTGTATTGTTTTTAATGGCTATGTTTTATTAGTTTTGTTTTATTGTAAACTGTCTCAAGCTGGGCTATGGAGAGGTGGCATATAACTTGCCCAAATAAATGAATGAATAATGTACTGGATGAGGGACAATAAACTGAAACTTAAGCCAGATAAAGCTGGGGCTAATCTTGGTTGATAATAAGGACATTGTACTTTATAGAGATGTTCTGTTCTGGATGGAGTTACACTCCCGCTTAAAGAATGGATTTATAGCCTATGGATGCATTTAGACTGAAATTACATATGGAAGTTCAAGTATCCTGCATGGCATATAGCACCTTTAATCAGTTTGGGCTTCTTCACCAGCTACAGTATATGATGAAAACATGATTTGGTCATGATAATCCATGCTTTGTCCTGACTTGGATGGCCCAGGCTGGCCTATTCTCATCAGATCTTGAAAGGTAAGCAGAGTTAGCTCTGGTTAATATTTGAATGGAAGGCCCTCAAGGAAGTCTAGGGTTGCTATGCAGGGGCAGGCAACAGCAAGCCACCTCTGTTTGTCTCTTGCCTTGAAAACCCTGTGGGGTCACCAAAAAGCGGCTATGACTTGATGGTGTTTTCTACCACCAATCCATGCTTGGGTCACATCCAGAACAGACTCTTGCAAAGCACTCTCTGCGGGCTGCCTTTGAAGACTGTTTAGAAGCTTTCGATTTTGTTAGTGAGATGGGATAGATGTGAGCACAGAGACAATTACACCAAATTTAAAAGATCTACATTGGCTCCTCATTTGCTCCTGGGTAGAGTTCAGTCAGCTGGTTATAGTCTGTGATGCCTAACACACTAGGATAGGGTAATTGAACAACCATCCTCTGTATGAAGCTGCCCTTTGTTAGAAGCCTTGCTTTGTAGATTATCCATTGTGGGAGGATCCATGGTAGGTTTTGTTTCCTAATGGGACCCTCCCCTGGACAAAGTGCACAAGACATGGAACTTTCCCTGTTGCAGCGCCCAGCCTTTGAATTCTCTCCTCACAGGCCTACAGGTAGGTTGCTAGAACTGAAGGGACCACAGCAGCCAAGGAGCTGATGCAGAAGAGAAAATGCTTAAGGAACATCGAACAAGCATTCTCCCAAAGGACCTAAAATATGAAACTGATTACTTGCCCTGTACTAAGAAAATACATTCAGAACTGAAATGATAAAATAAGTGTTTTATCTCCCCTTATATTTCTGACACTCTACAAATTACTGAAGCACTACCTCAGTTGAATAATACATTATGCTGATCTGGCCCTCTGTGTTGAAACAAAAAATGCAGCACTTCACTTGTTCGTTACCCTTTCGACTGAATTCCCATTAACCCACTAAATGATCTGAATCTCTTGGTTGTCAAGATTCTCTGCTCCCTTGAAGACAGTCAAATAGAATAGATATATATGTGGAAGGGGAAAGTGAGAAGACTGTACCTGTAGACCCTCAGAAAAGCCAGCCAGCGTGGTATAGTGGTTAAAGTATTGGACGAGAATCTGAGAGTAACAGTATTTGAATCCCCACTCTACCATGAAGCCCATTGAAGGATTTTGGACAAGTCATTCTTTCTCAGCCTAACCTACCTCGCAGAGTTGTTTTTAGAAGAAAATGGAGGAAGGGAGAAGAACAACGTTGAAAGCTGCATTGGGTTGACATTGGAGAGAAAAGTAGGATACAAATATCTCAATCTATAAATGTTTGCCTTATATTAATCATAGTTTCATGATAGTGTCCTATTTGCGTGGCTTATGGACACATGGCCTGCACTTTCACATCCATGAGGACAGACAGGGGCAAACACTATGACATTATCATGGGCATCTGGAGAGCTTCCTGGTTGAGCAGGAATCACATGACAAAGTCAATGAGTAATTCTTTTTCTTGAAGTTTCTTGAGGTCAAACATCAAATAAAGTGAGAATAAGGACAACTATTCACTTTGGCAAGTCAATCTGAAAGGTCAACCATATGAGAATCACCATGTATCAACAAACAATGTTATTTGATGTAACTGTCTATTAACTATTTTTTGAAGGGCACCTTTTAAAATATCTCCATTCCTTTCATATCCTTTTGTATTGTGCCTTTTTTATGCCAATAAAGGAATGATTGATTGAATCACCATTTTATTTCTCAACACTGAACTGGAATAATTCACTGTTTTGAATTTCAAACTCTTGTTTAAAGTTTTTGTGACTTGAACCTTTCTGTTATTTTAACGGCATTAATTTATAATTAATTTATTCTACCTTTATAGCCTGATCAAAGTCATGAAACATCAGCAAGTAGAACGTTGCTTGCATTATTTATCTACAAAGATTTCCCCCCCTACCATTCTGTAGCATTCTGATGTATCAAACAAACATCAAAGTTACTCCCTATTTGAAAACTGTTTATAATTTTAAGATGATTTTAATATGATGAAAATAACAACACTACTTGACACCAAAGCAGCAATCTAAAAGGAGCTGTTAATAATACTTCTGGCACAATATATCACAGCATGTAAGAACTTGTCTGAGGCGCTATTACATTCCAAGATTCCAACCTAAAAAGTTGACCTACACATATAATAGGTGCTCATGGTAGAGTCCTGTTGGGGTTGTACTATGTCAGACTGTTTATGGGCACATTAGTGCCCATAAACAATCTGACATAGTACAACACCAATATCTTAACTGCATTTAGATATATAGCACATCAGGTTAAAAGTATTGCACTCTTTAAGCACTACTTTTCTACATCCAGGCATGGAGTAGTCACAATGTAATACCTTCCCCAATATTTGCCTGGGTATAATAGAAAATCAGACACCAGAAAAGAACGCTAGAAAGCTAAGCCATCGTTATAAATGTTCAGGAGGCGCTGCAAGGCAGTTTTATTCACCAGGATTTTTAATGGGGTCTAAACTTCATGCATCTTGTGGGGATGGGGGGCAGGGGGGGTAATCTATTGGCTTTAAATGGTGATGCTTTTTTAACTATGATGCTTAATTGCCTTGAGCCACAAGGAAAGGTGGGATATAAATATTTCAATATAAATTCTAGGACAGAAATCTGAGTCAGACCCACAAATCCTGTTTACACTGCCTTCTGTCTTGTACATCTTAGGATTTCTGTAACAATAAACTATTTCCCATCTTACATTTGATGAAGTGTACTCCAATCCATGAAAATATATGCTAGAATAAAATTTGTCCTTCAAGACTACTGAGCCCACCTGCCATTCTGGAATTTTAAATCCCATCTATACTTTGTATTGTGTTTGTCTTCTTTTCCTTTTCTGCCTTCATAGAATTATAGAGTTAGAAGGGACCCCAAGGCCATCTAGTCTAATCCCCTGCACAATTTAGGGAAATCACAACTACCTCCCACCCACACCCCCAGTGACCCTTACTCCATGCCCAGAAGATGGCCAAGATGCCCTCCCTCTCATGATCTGCCTAAGGTCATAGAATCAGCATTGCTGACAGATGGTCATCTAGCCTCTTCTTAAAAACCTCCAGGGAAGGAGAGCTTACCACCTCCCATGGAAGCCTGTTCCACTGAGGAACCACTCTAACTGTTATCACTGAAAGATTTCCACAACATGTTCTAAGATAATTTCCCCCATTACCTATATGTGTGCTGTTTTGTCTCTTCCGCATAATTCTTTCTGTTTAAAGCCACAGAGCTGTAGAATATGCATGAGAGCTCTGCATTAATAATTATAGCATTGGTGGTGGATGTAGCTGTCAGAGTAGTTCAAAAGCACTGTGGGTTTTAAGACAAGAGCTTGACTTGCCGACTTCATCCTTATTAGGAAATGACACCCCTGAGCATGCTCAAGGATCTTTTTCTGCTGGGGATTGCTGGATTTGTGGTGGCTTCTGTCTCACAAGCCAAACACTGAATTGGGGCAACCAACCTGCTGCTGTTTTATTGCTCGGCATGTTGCTAATGCCATTTGTTTTTATCCTTTTGCTGGTGGTTGTTTTTATTACTATTGTTAACTGTCTCGCAGTGCAGGCGTAAGCAGTTGCGCCTTTCTAAGTCCATTCACTTCAACGGATGTAGAAGGGTATAATTCTGCATTCAGTTGTACCATTGATCATCTCCATAATAGGGGTAGAAATGTTGATATACAAATACATAAATCTGTCTGGGAGTGGTATTCCATAAAGAGGATGTCTTCACTGAAAATACACTCTTTTCTCTAATATCTGCAAAGGAAAGCAACAGAGAACATCCTCTGAAATAGATCAGAAAGACTGCCAGGTACTTATGGAATCCCATATTCCTTCAACAGCCCTACTTCCATAAAGGGGAGAGGGGCTGGCCTGTTACCTGCTCTAGCAATGAGCTTGTATTTTAATGCCATCAAGTGTTGTTGTGTTTTTAGGCTGAAGATTTTTAGACTTATTGACTGTTTATTGTTTTAATGTTGTAACTCGTCCTGAGCCCAGTTTTGCTGGGGAGGGCGAGTCAGAAATTGAATAAACAAACAAATAAACAATGTTCTAAACTACCTGGGTTCACACTGGAGAGGAAAGTGGGGTAAAAAGATCTAAATAAGTAAATATTAGAGCTCAGTGCAGCTGAATACTTTGGTGTCCTCTAGGAATGAGTGAATGTTCTGTATTTTTAAAATATTGTTGAAGGCTTTCACCGTCAGAGTTCATTGGTTCTTGTAGGTTTTCTGGACTGTGTGACCGTGGTCTTGGTATTTTCTTTCCTGACGTTTCACCAGCAGCTGTGGCCGGCATCTTCAGAGGAGTAACACTGAAGGACACTGAAGTTACTCCTCTGAAGATGCCTGCCACAGCTGCTGGTGAAACGTCAGGAAAGAAATTACCAAGACCACTGTCCCACAGCCCGGATAACCTACAAGAACCTTCTGTATTTTTATTAATGGCTTCCGTTTCTGCTTTTCACTGTTGGTTTTGTATATTCATTAGCATTGTGTACATATCTTGTATAGTTCTCATACACAACTTATACAATATTTTATTTATTTACTTATTATTTATATTTTTAACCCGCCCTCCCCTGCCAAGGCTGGGCTCAGTGTATATGTACAGTGTATAGAAGTAATGTATAATGCTGATTTGGATCATGAGAAGCTATGGCTGGTTTTAAAGGAAACAGGTATGCTACAGCACCTGATTGTTTTCAAGTGCAACCTGTACTCTGGATAAGAAGCTACTTTTAGGATAGAACATGGAGAAACAGAATGGTTTCCGATTAGCAAAGGTGTTAGAATCATAGAGTTGGAAGGTACCACAATGGTAATCTAGTCCAACCCCCTGCACAAAGCAGGGAATTCACAACTACCTCCCCCCCCACACCCAGTGGCCCCTACTCCATGCCCAGAAGATCACCAAGATGTCCTCCCCTCTCATGATCTGCCTAAGGTTATAGAATCAGCATTGCTGACAGATGGCCATCTAGCCTCTGCTTAAAAACCTCCAGCGAAGGAGAGCCCGAGGAAGCCTGTTCTACCAAGGAACCACTCTAACTGTCAGAAAGTTCTTCCTAATGTCTAGATGGAAACTCTTTTGATTTAATTACAACCTGTTGGTTTTGGTCCGTCCTTCTGGGGCAACAGAAAACAACTCAGCACCATCCTCTATATGACAGCCCTTCAAGTACTTGACGATGGTTATCATATCCCCTCTCAGTCTTCTCCTCTTCAGGTTAAACATACCCAGCTCTTTCAACCTTTCCTCATAGGACTTGGTCTCCAGACCCCTCACCATCTTTGTTGCACTTCTCTGGACACGTTCCAGCTTGTCTACATCTTTCGTAAATTGTGGTGCCCAAAACTGAACACAGTACTCTAGTTGAGGTCTAACCAGAGTGGAGTAAAGCGATACCATCACTTCGTGTGATCTGGACACTATACTTCTGTTGATAAAGCCCAAGATCACATTTGCCTTTTTAGCTACCACATCACACTGCTGACTTATGTTCAGTGTTTGGTCTACTAAGACCCCTAGATCCTTTTGCACACACTACTGCTAAGACAAGTCTCCCCCATCCTATAATTATTCATTTGATTTTTCCTGCCTAAATGCAGAACTTTACATTATCTCTGTTGAAATGCATTTTATTAGTTTTAGCCCAATTCTCCAGCCTGTCAAGATCATCCTGTAACCTGGCTCTGTCTTCTACCATATTTGCTACCCCTCCCAATTTGGTATAGTCTGCAAATTTAATAAGCAACCCCTCTATTCCTTCATTTAAATCATTCAGATGAAGAGTTGGTTTTTATATGCCGACTTTCTCTGCCACTTAAGAGAGAATCAAACCGGCTTACAATCACCTTCCCTTCCCCTCCCCACAACAGACACCCTGTGAGGTAGGTGAGGCTGAGAGAGAATGACTTACCCAAGGTTACCCAGCTGGCTTCGTGTGTAGGAGTAGGGAAACAAACCCAGTTCACCAGATTAGCTTCCGCCGCTCATGTGGAGGAGTGGGGAATCAAACCCAGTTCTCTTTATCTTTATAAGGATATTGAACAACACAAGGCCCAGGACAGATCCCAGAGGCACTCCACTAGTCTCTCCTCTTCAAGTGGATGAGGAACCATTAACAAGCACTCTTTGGGTATGATCCGTCAACCAGTTATAGATCCACCTAACAGTAATAGGATCTAGATCACATTTTCCCAATTTGTCAACAAGAATATTATGGGGAACCTTATCAAAAGCCTTACTGAAATCTAGATAAACTATGTCTACTGCATTCCCCTGATCCAGAAAGGTAGTAACTTAAAAAAAAAGGAGATAAGATTAGTCTGACATGACTTGTTCTTGAGAAACCCGTGTTGGCTCCTAGTGATCAGATCCAGCAAGGCTGTTAATGATAGGACATTTTGGAGGACTTTGATTCATAGGGTCACCATGAGTCAAAAGCCACTTGACAGCACTTAACACACACATAATGCTGATTTACTGATGTAAAATTATGTTGAAAAATAAATTTTATT
Source organism: Euleptes europaea (assembly GCF_029931775.1). Taxonomy (NCBI): domain Eukaryota; kingdom Metazoa; phylum Chordata; class Lepidosauria; order Squamata; family Sphaerodactylidae; genus Euleptes; species Euleptes europaea. The sequence goes on along the minus strand of NC_079312.1, from coordinate 44,896,740 downwards.
AGAACAATGTGGCATGAGAAAGCAGAAAATGTCACAAAAATAAAATCATGAATTTTATTCACACAGGGCAGAAGCAAACTAGAAACTGGATTTGGGGGCTAGCAATGACTGGGAGAAGAAATTGAAATTCTTCCCTTCAAGGTTTGCATCATTGTTCATCAATTATGCAAGATCATTTGTGATGTTCAACTTTCTTCTTTGGTTATTTCATGTGACATTTACTTATGGGGAAATCACATTTTTGATAGATCCACAATTATATTTCTCAAATTTATTAGTCCATCGTTTCTGGCTATATACCGTATATACTCGGGTATAAGCCGACCCGAGTATAAGCCGAGGTGCCTAATTTCACCCCAAAAATGGGGAAAAATTAGGCACCCGCGTATAAGCCAAGGGTGGGAAAGGAGGCCCTTCCCCCTCCCCACAGGCTTACCTTACAGGGCCGCTGCAGCCTGCCTGCACGCCTTCCCTGAGGGCCAGGAGCGGCCGAGGCGCAGATCTGTTTAAAGACCCCCCCGCCCGGCTTCACGGGGCTTCCCTGAAGCCGGTGGGGGAGGGTACAGATCTGCACCTTCAGGTGGGAGGCACAGATCTGTTTAAAGACCCCCCCACCCGGCTTCAGGGAAGCCCCATGAAGCCGGGCAGAGGGGGGGACAGATCTGCGCCTCCCAGGTGGGAGGCGCAGATCTGTTTAAAGACCCCCCCCCCACCGCCCGGCTTCAGGGAAGCCCCATGAAGCCGGGCGGAGGGGGGGGACAGATCTGCGCCTCCCAGGTGGGAGGCGCAGATCTGTTAAAAGATCCCCATGCCCGGCTTCACGGGGCTTCCCTGAAGCTGGTTGGGGGGGAGGACAGATCTGCGCCTCCCACGTGGGAGCCGCAGATCTGTTTAAAGACCCCTGCCCGGCTTCAGGGAAGCCCCGTGAAGCCAGGTGGGGGGGACAGATCTGCGCCTCCCACCTGCAGAGAAGGCGCGTGGGCAGGCAGCGATGGCGGCAGCAAGTTCTCCCCCCCCCTCCACCTACCGACCCACGTATAAGCCGAGTTGGGTTTTCTCAGCCCTTTTTTTGGGCTGACAAACTCGGCTTATACGCGAGTATATACGGTAAGTGAGGAATAATAAACAACTTGTCTGAAATATCTTGAGTCATTAAGCTGGTTTGACAATAGCAATTGTTGTGTTCAACAAATAAATGATCTGTAATTCCTAATGTCATAGTATTTTCCTAGCTTCTCACAGCTTGTAGCAGTCCTTCAAGGGCTTTCTTTTTCAGCTAAATAAAGATGTGAATTAGGTTTAGTATTTTTTATATGGGTTTGAGGCATATTAACCATCTTAAGCTTCTTAGGAAATTAAATAACTTCCATGTTCTGTTTAAAGGAATTATAATATTTCTCTTCCGAGGGCTAGTTTCCATATAAGATAATTAGTGAATTGGTACCGAGTACTACTTCAGTACCAGGCAGTTGGTAGACAAGTGTACCTGTTCCTTTTGACTGTCAGTAGAAGTAGGCAGAATGGCTTGGTCCCCCTCTGAATTCATTCTGTTCTGCTAAAACTCTGGCATTGATTGCCAAACCTGGAAAAGATTCCACCAACCACCATGAACCAGCATGGTGTAGTGGTTAAGAGTGGTGGTTTGGAGCGATGGACTCTGATGTGGAGAACCGGGTTTGATTCCCCACTCCTCCACATAAGCAGCGGAGGCTAATCTGGTGAACTGGATTTGTTTCCTCACTCCTACACACGAAGCCAGCTGGGTGACCTTGGGCTAGTTACATTCTCTCCGCCTCACCTACCTCACAGGGTGTCTGTTGTGGGAAGGGAAAGGTGATTGTAAGCCGGTTTGATTCTCCCTTAAGTAGTAGAGAAAGTCAGTATATAAAAACCAACTCTTCTTCATCATCTTCTTCATCTTCAACCACTCTGAGCATGCACAAAAAGGCTTAGCAAAATGCAGAGGTCAGGTTCTAGAGGACTTAGAGTTTGTCTATCACATAGGCTTAGCTTTTGATATTTTCATCGCCCACTTGCTATTCTTCAGGTCATTGCACATAAATGTACAACACTCATATGACCGCAGGCTAGACAAAGACACTGCCATGCCTGCTCCCATCTTCCAACATAGTCAGTACAGCACAGTTGATATCTATTTTGGAGACTGGAATCCATGGGCTACTGCCATGAAGTAAACCATGAAGAATAGGGCCTTCTCTAATGTGATGCCTTGTTTACAGAACACTCTGGCTGTCTACCTAGAATGAAATATTGTAGCTTTTAGGCACCTTGATTATTTTCCCAGTGATCTCTAGATCATTGATTAATTAGGGCATTCTGTCATTCAGTTTTGTGTCACTGGCTTTTTAATCTGTCCTGACTCTATATCATTTCTATCCTGCTTTTCTCCCTAGATTCAAGGCAACTAGCCATGCAACAACAATTTTCAAGGACACAAAAACATACGTCCTTTAAGAAGATAAAAACAAGCCTCTGGGTTAAAAGCAAAAATTAAAAGCCTAAACAATTTATATTCAAAAATTAATAACACATGCACGGAGCAAAAAAAAAATCTGCACACATTAAAAACAAACACACAGATTAAATGCACAGCCAAGTCTGCCAAAGCAGTTTGTCTTTCACAAAATGCCCTTCGACAGAGAACTGTCTTGCACACTTTCCTATTGCCAAGCAAGGCATTCGCTCTGACCCCCTTTGGTATGTTATTCCAGAGGACTGGACCTGTCATTGAGATGGTGGCACCAATGCTGTTTCAATGCCATTTTTGTTGAATGCTTTTATGCTGCTTTATGCTGTCAGGCTGTTTTAAGATGGTGTATGTTTTGTATGATGTTTTATATAATTGTTATTACTCCATACTGGTCTATAGTTGTTTTTTAACTGTACTCTCAGTCTTTATTACTGCCTCAGGTGAAAAGTTGGGAGTTATAAATAAATATATAACTACCCAGTCACTACACTACACTAGAAACCCAAGCCAACTTTGATTGGGTCATACCCTAATTCATTTTTGCGATTTAGACATTTCAGTTCCGTTTAGATATCTATGATGCCAAGTCAGAGAGAAGAAAAAAAACATCATGGTGCAGTGCTTCTTCCCCTTTACCAATCTCCTTCTTCCTGCCTAGCAAGACAACTCAATGGAGCAGATGAAAAGTGAACTAACTAATTTTCCTATGTGAGGATTGGGAGCTGCAAGTCTGAATCCCTTTCTAGGAAGCCACACCTGACCTTACTTTGCTTTCCCATAAAGCAACTAATTTTAACTGCCTGGCAGCTTGAAATTTGTAGTTCATGATGACTAGCTATAGAGTGAACAAGTCATTAGATCTTTCCATGCAGATTTTACTTTGTAAACAAAAAGGGAAGAAAAGAAAGAAAGGAAATATCCTTAGAAGGATTTAATATCCTGTGAAAAATTAATAGTCCAATTTACTGCACATACCTTCTCTGTGTTTTGTCTTCCAATCCAATGAAAAATTATAAAGGGCATCAATCTTGTTGCTGGCATGAAATACACACAAAAAATTACAAATAGAGTTTGCAATCAAGAAAACATATGGAGAGAGTCAGAAGAAATTTAATAAGGTAAAAGTAATATGCACAGAACTTGGTACTGCATTATTTTGATACAATGTAAATCTCCAGTTATTGCACTGCTAATAAACATAGATGGAGTGGTGGACAGTTCTTTCCCAACCACACAATGCTCTATCAACCATGTGAATTACCATCCGAATCCTTAGATTCATTATATTGATCAAGAGAGCAAACAGTTCTATGCTGATGGATGCTCTACTCCTGTAAGTTAAGTGGGCAGGCAGTGTCCATGACAGCCAACTATCGTGGACATAGTGAGAACCAAATGTTTCCCTGCCATACATTTTAGCGATAAGAGAAATAAAGACCCCCTGGGGAAGAAGAGGAAACATTTCTCAAGTCTCTAGATAAATGAGGGTGTCCCACTGAATTTATCTTGACATGCAAGACCAGGTGTGTTACTTTCAAAGTTTAGTGCCAATTAAAGGGAAAATGAAAGGATCCCAAATTGGGACACATGATGTATTCTCTGTCCTACAGCCTGGCAAAGAAAGTATACCCTCCCAGCTCAGTCTGCAGATAAGGACAAGGGATGCTTGTCACTAGGCCATGACTCAGTGATAGACAATGTGCTTTGCATTCAGAATTTCTCACATTCAGTTCCCAGCATCTCCAGCGGAAAAGGTCAAATAGGAGGTGATGTGAAAGATCTCTGCCTTAGACCGACAGTGAAGTTTGGTGAAGTTTGGGACAGTGGATCCAATTTTATGCCCCACAAAGGGGTCACCTCCAACCACCAGGCATTTGTAAGTCGAGCTGTCAATCAGTTTTTAGGTTCAGAAGGTCAACAATGCTGAGGACTGGTGGAAAGAGCTGATTGGCAGGCTGGTGCCTCAAAGTCCGGGGGCTCCCTTTGTATCTGGGGCGCATAGCATGATGTTCATGCTAATTAGCTCCCATACTGAGAAAAAACGGCTTAAATGCCAAATAAATAAATAAATAAGGCACAGGAAACATTTCTTTCGGTGGCAAATGACATCCTGTGCACTGTCCTTTATTATAGTAATCAAAAATCTGATTTCAAGAGATAGTCAAGGTGCGGGAAATGAAGCCACTACTTGGGGTGACTTTCAGTTTAAAAGCAAGTTTTCATGGGGGGGGGGATATTGGAGCCAGCCACAGTCATGACCAATGCAGCTCTTGTGAAGAAGATTGCTCATCCATGCAGGTGAGGAGTCTTCATCAGAAGCCCGGTCAGCAGCTGTTGAAGCTGGCGCCTTTTAGTTGGAGGGTATATCCCTCTGGCCGGGACTGGGTGAGCCCCATCTTTTAATGACCCTGCTGCCTCCAGACTATCCAGATTAATTCACTGAAGGTTGATGGATAGTTTGGTCAGACCTAGTTGGCTCCTACCTCAAAAGGGCCCCAACTATGTGGCCCTAACACGGCCAGTCCAAGATAGAAAAATGGGAGAAAGCACAGAGCCGTGCATCTGAGCAAAGGCAAATAGCCGAAACTAAAAAAAGCTGAATATTTGAACTAACAACTAGATAATTTTGTAGAGTAAGTGCAGTTCACTCAGATACCAGCATTCAGATGTCATGGACAACTGGAGGGTTGTTGTTCCCCCCCCCCCAGTTTGGGATCCTTTTCAAACTTGGCATAGAAATGTAAGGAGAGGGGAGACCGGCTGGGGGAGCACAAGGGCATGATGTACAAGCTCCTTTTGTGTTTGTCACAGTGAACTGGAATTGGATCCCAGTTTAGCAGGGCTCCCTGAATGCTGCCACATACTTAGATCAGTCGTCCAACTTTTTCCTTTCTTGAAAAGGCAATTGGTTGACTCAGCGTTTTTCTGTCAGAAGACATTTGTTCAGTGCTATGCATTGATTTTTGAAATACATTATTAATACTTTAATGCAGTGCTGAGTGTTTAAATCTCTCTCTACAGACGGGCGGCATCTTTCATGACTCCCTTCAAGGGTGACAATGGGAATTGCCACATGCCTTGACCTTTTTTTTCTTTTTTTTCTTTTTCAAAAAATAACTTGGTGACAACTTGCCTGCCTATCTTCTCTGTGTATTCAAAGCCAAGTAATTTCAAGCGGTTTCCTGGCCAGGAGCATTTGTCAAGCATTCCTGGCCACCATCAGTCTGTAAGGACACCTGAAGCCAATCTGGAGCAGTGAACACTTTGGAGGATTGTTCCTTGCTCCAGATCTCTTCTCCCTAACTCGCAAATCCAAGGCTATGTCGACTTCATCAGAATCAGCAGCAGCTTTTTCAGATCTATTTAGCCAATTCTCTGTCTAAGAACAAAGAAGAAGAAGAGTTGGTTTTTATATGCCGACTTTCTCTGCCACTTAAGGGAGAATCAAACTGGCTTACAATCACCTTCCCTTCCCCTCCCCACAACAGACACCCTGTGAGGTAAGTGGGGCTGACAGAGGGTGACTAGCCCAAGGTCACCCAGCTGGCTTCATGTGTAGGAGTGGGGAAACAAATCCAGTTCACCAGATTAGCCTCCGCCGCTAATGTGGAGGAGTGGGGAATCAAACACAGTTCTCCAGATCAGAGTCCACCGCTCCAAACCACTGCTCTTAACCACTACACCATGCTGGCTCTCCTGAAAGTTCAGCAATCTTGGCATATAGGATCAGGATGCCAACAGGACTGACTATCATTTTTATTCCCAGCCAATATTATGAATAACAATAACTATTATTAATAGTTATAGTCATTATTCACAGGGATTGTTGTTATACTATCACTTGAAAAAAACTCTCCATTAGGTAGGGTCCAGGGTCCTGGACTCCCCAGTGCTTGCCCCCCAATGCATTAAGAAAAGGGGGGAATGGTGTTAGGAAATAGAATATGGCATAAAAATAAAGACGCATAGGTTGGAGTGAAACAAAGAAGAAGCAAAATCGAAACAAAGGTTTTTGGCTCAAAACAGCAGGAATTAGAAATTCAAAATCATCCCTAGCAATAATTTGGCTGCTAGATAGTGATTGGCCTTAGCTTTCTGGTGAACGTGATGGCAGAGTGGAGCTTCCTGCCAAGGCACAGGACATTGCTATCCTGTTGCTCTTGGCTATTAAAAATAGTCTTCAGAGTCACAGCAACACTGCTAAAAGGAAAGGGCAGTTTCCCAAAACATGACGTACATAGAATGTGCTGGCACTGAGGGAGATGGAATGCATATGAGTGATGTGTGAACTTGTTCCAATGCTATTTTACACAATCCTTTTCAAAATATAATTTTCTTTTTTTTTAAATGATGACATTTAATTAAATATATTATTTGTGGCGTACTGTACTTTCTCTACTTCCAGCAATACGCCTCTTATAGTGCAATCCTATCCCTACACTCTATTCTTTACACCCTTCTAAATCCATTGAGAGTTGTTCTTGCAAGGAGATGGAAACAAAAGACTCTACCAGAAGTAGACAAATGGAAAGAAAATATGCTGGAATATGCAAATATGGCTAAAATGACTTACTTGGTGAATTTAGACGATTTGCAAAATATTGAGCAATTTAATGAGAAATGATCACCATGGTATATGTATATGTTTTCAAATATTTAAATCTAGCTTAATCTTTCTCCTTTTTATGTGAGTAGATGTTCTTTTCATGTATAAATATATTTTGTTTACCTTAACAATTACTACCTTTAGAGAAATTGACCATGGTTTATCTTTAATGCTATTTCATTCTTTACTCTCTCTCTTTTTTTCTCTCTCTCATGTTAGTGGCTGTCCATTATGTTTAAGAATATTTCCAATTGCTTCTTTATCGAGTAAAAATAGGATAGAAACCAATATTTTGAATTAATTGTAGCAAGTATAATCTTTGTATTACGTGTGTATATTATTGATTGAGATAACACTGTGTATTGCAAACAGATGCAAAGTTTTCCCCCTTCCCCTTTCTGTATTCCTTAAAAAACAATAAAAACTTTAAAAAAAAAAAACTAAATCCATTGAAACCAATGGGCAGGACAGGGGTCCCCAGTGTGGTGCCCGTGGGCCAACAAGTGATTTTAGGAAGTGGGTGGGGCCAGGTAGTGCTTTTGCCCAGCAAGGTGTCTGACTGACTATTATAGATTTAATTGGCGGTGCAGATTTTTGTAAATGTTGCTTTGGCAGCAGCTGCCACCACAGCATGAGGATCTGTACTGTGTTACTGAAGTTATGCGATGGCAATCATTTTGTGGCTGGCTCCACCTCCTGTGGCAGCCATTTTTTTTGCTATGCTCACCATGCCGTGTCAGAACTCCAAATGTGCCTTCAGGCTCAAAAAGTTTGGGGACCCCTGGGTTAGGGCTTAGAAGGGTGTAAGAACTGTTAAGCTGCAATATTATAAACACTTTCCTGAGTGTAAGCCCCACTGAGAGAGCCAGTGTGGTGTAGTGGTTAAGGTTTTGGACTAGGTCCTGGGAAACCCAGGTTCAAATCCCCACTCGCACCATGGGAGCTTGCTGGGTGTCCTTGGGCCAGTCACACACTCTTAGCCCTGGCCCTGGCTAATATTTGGATGGGAGCCTTCCAAGGAATACCTGGGTCATAAAAAAGGGAGCAGGCAATGACAAACCACTTCTGAGAGTCTTGTGCCTGGGAAACCTTATGGGGTAGACATAAATCAGCTGAGACTTGATGGCAAAAAAAAAGCCCCACTAAAAAACAGGAGTTACTTCTGAGTCGACCAGTTTTGGATTGCTCCCTAAACAATTGACAAGTAAAAACAAAATATGCCAGAATATTTCAGACACTGAACCACTCCACAACAGGTTGCCAACAACCACCATGGGTCCCTGGACAAAAATGCCATCTCCCCCACCCCCATGACCCTGATTTAAAAAATCATAGCAAAACAAATCACTTGGCTTTCTATTACTGTGAATAGAGTAATAATTGTTGTTTAGGTAGGAAACATTAAAGGAAAAGAGACAGGGTTACTAAAGAATATACTTCATATCATTCGGTTGTTTATAAGCCTCTATATTTATACAGATTATATATCTATATAAGCCTTCACAATTGTGTAAAGGAAGCAGGGGCAACTTTCCTCACCTCTTTTCAGCCAAACCCTTCCTGCCAAAACTGCCCTCCTCTTCTGCTTTTTAAAGATTCTGAAAACTCCCCTGTTCTCTCTGAATTAGCTCCAAGGATTCTCTTTATCATCTACTGTTTGCACAGCCTTTGCCTCTCAGTATTCCTCTCTATGGCCTTGTGTCTAATTTTGTAATTTTATATTTACACCCACATACATGTGTCTACCAATACAGGATACACTTCTAGTTATAACTTCTAATTGCAGATTTGACATGTGATTTATCTAAGCCTACCACAAGATGTATTTTGATATAAACTGAAACTAACTGACATCCGCTATTCCACATTTATAACCTCTGATACAGATTAATACAGATCACAATGCACGTTAAGTGTACGTGCATGGAGTGAGGAATCACACTTTCACTACTTAGATCGATTCTTGGGAAATATTTGCTTGACACCTCTCCTCCTCCCCAGTTCCATTCATAATATCAACAGAGGTTTTCTGTTCTAATATTAATAACGTTAACTCCACAGACAGGATAGGGATAAGAAGAAATAAGCCTGGAAAAGGGACAGGGATCAAAAACAGAAGAATTAGATGGGGGAGAGAGAGAGAAATGGAGGCATACCAGGTTGGTTGCTGGGTTTAGCAACATTTCATGATAGGCAAATGTCTGCTTTAGCTTCGTAATTTAAAAACGCATGCATCAATGGAGAGTTTTTCTCAGAAATCTCTACTAAAATCAGAACAGCTGTTTGCTCTGCTCTGTTTTGCCGGCACCACAAGTGGCTTTAGTGCAGAACTGCAGAAAACGTAAAATAAACTGAAATGCAGATAATACCAGCTTCCCTGAGCCCTCAAACAGATTTGGTCCTGGGGAATTTTGTACCCCCGGTTGTACTCTAGGAGCCCCGTGGCGCAGAGTGGTAAGCTGCAGTACTGCAGTCCAAGCTCTGCTCATGACCTGTTCGATCCTGACAGAAGGTGGTTTCAGGTAGCCGGTTCAAGGCTGACTCAGCCTTCCATCCTTCCGAGGTTGGTAAAATGAGTACCCAGCTTGCTGGGGGTAAAGGGAAGATTACTGGGGAAGGCACTGGCAAACCACCCCGTAAACAAAGTCTGCCTAGTAAACGTCAGGATGTGATGTCACTCCATGGATCAGGAATGACCCGGTGCTTGCACAGGGGACCTTTAACTTTTATAGTTGTACTCTGTTGGTGACCCTGCTCCAAAATTCCAAAAACTGAAAAGTCTCGATCTTACATTTGATGGAATCTTTTGATTTTCTGGAATATGGTTTCAAGTTAGGAAAAACTTCCTGTTCCTCTTTTCTAGGCATGAAGTAGCTAATTTTCTAGGCATGAAGCAGATTCCAGCCCTTTATTGTTCCAATGGTTCAGTGTGCCCTGCATTCCACTTCTCCTGCATTCTGGTTTACCTAGGATAATTACAATAATTTATTCTGGAATTAGAGCATGTGCTGGGAATACCAGGAGACCTTCAAGCAACAGCCCCTGACCCCACCACTCAGAAGGCTGGGGGGGATAGTGCAAAAATCATCTTTGTGTCACATAAAATTATAGAGTTTCTGCTGAATCCTAGAGTGGTGTTACATCCCTTTTGGGTTCACCCTGGAAATGATGTCACTCCATCAACATGAGGGTGTTCCCATGTTCCCACCCCCTCAGTATCTCGTTGGTATCAGCCACCAGCTGGCAACCCTAGCATGTACAGATTGCTGCACTTTTAGTTTCTCCTGCTCAGTTGCATTTCCCCCTTATGTTTCCAATATGCACATGTGCATTAATTAAACATGACAACAAGAAAATCTTAATGTATTGCATCAAGATGCTTTGTTTTCAGTCTCAATGATGCACACATGTGCTTCTGAGCAATGGTGACAGAATCTTAATTCAATCAATCACATCAGAATTTATTTTTGTGGCATTTTTTCCATACATCTGTGTATCATATCAACTAGGGTAAAAGACCCCCCATCCCCAATATCTGTGTAACCACAGAGTCAATCACATCAAGACAGCATTTTAAGCCTTTGATCAATGCACATCTGCACAATGGTAATTTACAGAGGTGACAAAGAGATGAAGGAATCTGAGTAATGCTCCATGAAAATATTGTCGAAGGCTTTCACGGTCAGAGTTCATTGGTTCTTGTAGGTTATCCGGGCTGTGTAACCGTGGTCTTGGAATTTTCTTTCCTGACGTTTCGCCAGCAACTGTGGCAGGCATCTTCAGAGTAGTAACACTGAAGGACAGTGTCTCTCAGTGTCAAGGGTGTAGGAAGAGTAATATATAGTCAGAAAGGGGTTGGGTTTGAGCTGAGTATTGTCCTGCAAAAGTATTGTCCTGTAAGTATCCAGATAATGTGCTAATGAGGGTATGGTATGTTAATATGGAACCATTGTATCCTGAAGTGATCTGTTAATGTGTGTAATCCAAAACTAATCTGTATGGCTATTGTTGAATGTTGTCTTTGTCTGGAGGTTTTTCAGGGCAGGAAGCCAAGCCTTATTCATTCTTAAACTCTCCTCTTTTCTGTTAAAGTTGTGCTGATGTTTATGAATTTCAATGGCTTCTCTGTGCAATCTGACAAAATAGTTGGTAGAATTGTCCAGTCTTTCAGTGTCTTGGAATAAGACCCTGTGTCCTGTTTGTGTCAGTCCATGTTCAGCCACTGCTGATTTCTCAGGTTGGCCAAGTCTGCAGTATCTTTCATGTTCTTTTATCCTTGTTTGTATGCTGCGTTTTGTGGTCCCGATGTAAACTTCTCCACAGCTGCAAGGTATACGATATACTCCTGCAGAGGTGAGGGGGTCTCTTTTGTCTTTTGCTGATCGTAGCATTTGTTGTATTTTCTTGGTGGGTTTAAACACTGTTTGTAGGTTATGTTTTTTCAAAAGTTTCTCCATCCTATCAGTGACTCCTTTAATAAATGGCAAGAATACCTTTCCTATGGGAGACTGTTTTTCTTGAGTTTTCTGATTTTTGTTTGGTTCAATGGCCCTTCTGATTTCATTCTTGGAGTAGCCAAGGATACTGCAGACTTGGCCAACCTGAGAAATCAGCAGTGGCTGAACATGGACTGACACAAACAGGACACAGGGTCTTATTCCAAGACACTGAAAGACTGGACAATTCTACCAACTATTTTGTCAGATTGCACAGAGAAGCCATTGAAATTCATAAACATCAGCACAACTTTAACAGAAAAGAGGAGAGTTTAAGAATGAATAAGGCTTGGCTTCCTGCCCTGAAAAACCTCCAGACAAAGACAACATTCAACAATAGCCATACAGATTAGTTTTGGATTACACACATTAACAGATCACTTCAGGATACAATGGTTCCATATTAACATACCATACCCTCATTAGCACATTATCTGGATACTTACAGGACAATACTTTTGCAGGACAATACTCAGCTCAAACCCAACCCCTTTCTGACTATATATTACTCTTCCTACACCCTTGACACTGAGAGACACTGTCCTTCAGTGTTACTACTCTGAAGATGCCTGCCACAGTTGCTGGCGAAACGTCAGGAAAGAAAATTCCAAGACCACGGTTACACAGCCCTGATAACCTACAAGAACCAAAGCTCCATGAAAAATTTGGAAATATAATACAGAACAATGGAGCATTCCCAATGCATCAGTTCTACTTCATAAAAGATTTTTGAGCTGCAAAATCTGAGAAGAATTCAGAAGCAGACCATTTGAGAGGTATCTTTACCATTCGTATATGGTAAAAGTCAAAGTAATTAGCTTGGTCAAAGAAGTATTTTGCTTTCTGTATCATACCAATTCTAATTCCTTGGTTGGACAGAAGTACTAGTATATAAAATCAAATCAAATCAAATGACCTTTATTGGCATAGACGGTACACAATAATTCTCATTCCATACATTTCCCCTATAGATATAATTTAAGCTTTGATCCTAGACTTGACAACTTCCGTCAAAAATTCCGCCACCTTTAAAGTGACTTCAGGGAAAGTACTAGTATATGTGTTACTGGGGGAAAAAAGCTAGCCTAAAATATCAAGTTTTACCTTAGGAAGAAACAAATCTTCTCTTCCATACGCTCCACATAGCCTAAAAGTAGGGTTGCCAACCTCCAGGTGGTGGCTGGGGATCTCCTGCTATTACAACTGATCTCCAGCCAATAGAGATCAGTTCACCTGGAAAAAATGGCCGCTTTGGCAAGTGGACTCTTTGGCATTGAAGTCCCTCCCCTCTCCAAACCCTGCCCTCCTCAGACTTTGCTCCCAAAACCTCCTGCCAGTGGCGAAGAGGAACCTGTCAACCTTATCTAAAACAGTACCATGTCTGGAAATATCCTAATTATCTTGGTGGTACTTTTAAAGGTTTTCTGGGGAACAGATTAATAAACCTGCTAACATATCAAAAACCTTTTGTGATGCTGAACATTTCAGAGAGACAGTGAGTGAGTGAGTGAGTGTGTGTGAGAGAGAGGGGGGGGAGAAGAGAGAGAGAGAGAGAGAGAGAGAGAGAGAGAGAGAGAGAGAGAGAGAGAGAGAGAGAGAGAGAGACCTTGATCGCCAACATGTAAGAGGGCGGATGAAACAGCCTGTATTTTTCTGGGACAGTAATTTTGCACCATGAATTATTCATGAGAACTCTGAAGTAGAAACAAAAGTCATATGAAAGCAAGCAGCTTTACCTTATCATTCATAATCTTGCAAACAGCAGCAATGAAGCTATAATCATTTGCTGCGTGCTGAGACATCAAAGAACAATATGATATTGTGGGGAGTATTAAGAGAAATTAGTCCTGAGCGAGTTGATAAATATCTACTGTGGTTTCCTCCTTTCCTTCTGGGGAATGTCCTTTTTTTCCTGCTGACAGGGAAAAAAAGAGAAAGTTTTCTCACTATGACATCAAGATCAAGTTAAAAGTGAAATATACGAGGGAGGCTGCCAGGCTTATATCTGATTCTACACTTTCCAGAACTGGAACAAAAAAGATGCTAAGAAATGGTTTGGCACCTTGTAAAATGCAGGGGTGGAGGTGGATGGATGATATATTGCTTATATTCCCATAAGCCTGATTTAGAATGTTAATTTTTTTTCTCCGTGAGTGCAGCCTGACCCCTTCCTTATATAACACGATGTAGTGTTGGAGGAGAGTGTTATGGATTCCGTGGACTGCCAAAAAATAAATCAGTGGGTTATAGATCAAATCAAGTCTGAACTGACCCTAGAAGCTAAAATGACTAAACTGAGGCTGTCATATTTTGGTCACGCCATGAGACGACAAGAGTCACTGGAAAAGACAGTCATGCTAGGAAAAGTTGAGGGCAGCAGGAAAAGAGGAAGACCCAACAAAACATGGATTGACTCAATAAAGGAAGCCACAATAAAGGGCTGTCAAAGATAGAACATTTTGGAGGACTTTCATTCATAGGGTCGCTATGAGTCGGAAGCGACTTGACGGCACTTACACACACACACACACACACACAGTGTAATGGTTAGAGGATGCATCCCCAAGCCTGTGGAGCCTGTAGGAGCATTTAGAATCTTGAAAAAGGGTTGTCGGTGACATTTAGCCTTGGCAACCTCCAGTTGAGACCTGGAGATCACCCGGAATTGCAACAGATCTCCAGACTACAAAGATCAGTTGCTCTGAAGAAAAAGGTTGCTCTGGAGGGTGCCTTCTATATCATTATATCCTGCTGAGGTCTCTCTCCACCCAAAACACTACCTTCCTCAAGGTCCACCCCCTAAATCTCCGGGAATTTCCCAGCTTGGAATTGGCAACCCTAGACTCCCACTATAAAATGGCCCCAACCAGTATCAACCATTGTTGGATGTTCCTTAAGCTTGCCAGCTCCAGTTTGGGAAATACCTGGAGATTTTGGGGGTGGAGCCTGATGAGGGAAGGGTTTGGGGAGGGGAAGAAAGAGTCCAATTGCCAAAACAGCCATTTTCTCCAGGGGAACTGATCTCTGTCACCTGTAGATCAGCTGTAATAGCAGGAGATCTCCAGCCACCACCTGGAGGTTGGCAACCCTAATGTTCCTAGTCTCATATTTTCAGTGATCTGAAGGTCTACAGATTTGTGTGATACCACATTATGATTATTAGGTAAAGGTAAAGGTGTCCCCTGTGCAAGCACCGGGTCATTCCTGACCCATGGGGTGACGTCACATCCCGACGTTTCCAAGGCAGACTTTGTTTGCGGGGTGGTTTTCCAGTGCCTTCCCCAGTCATCTTCCCTTTACCCCCAGCAAGCTGGGTCCTCATTTGACCGACCTTGGAAGGATGGAAGGCTGAGTCAACCTTGAGCCGGCTACCTGAAACCAACTTCCGTCGGGATTGAACTCAGGTCGTGAGCAGAGCTTTTGACTGCAGTACTGCAGCTTAACACTCTGCGCCATGAGGCTCCTGATTATGATTATTAAGGTCGCTAAATTAAAAGAAAAGTAAACATGCCTCCCTTTTTTGGTGGGAACTAAAAGTTCAACAATAATTTTAGTAGAAAGAGCATGGTAAGAGTATTTTTTGTTGTTGTGTGAAAAATCTGAAGTCCTAACTAAACAGTATATTGTAACCAGGTCCATCCCAGGTTCAGCCCTAAGGCCTAGGTAAGACTACCTCCAGGTAGTCGTTGGAGATTTCCCACTATTACAACAATCTCCAGCTGATAGAGATCAATTCACCAGGAGAAAATGGCCACTTTGGCAATTGGATTCTATGGCATTGAACCCCCCCCCCAAACCCTCCTCAGGCTGAACAATCATAGACAGATGAGTTCCCCCCATGCCTACAACCACCCAGAGCAGGGGATTCACTTGTGTTAGAGGGCCAGCTGCAGGCAGTGTCACCAGAGAGCCCCTCACAAAGCTGCTGGAGCAGAGGCACCAAAGGTTCAGAGCACTCCTACATGAGCGTAGAAGGAGTGCTAGACTGCAAGCCCAGTGAAGAGCACTCCCTGCTGACAGTAATGAGGCTAATGCGCTTCACTCAGCAGGGAATGCTGAGTCAGAGGAACAAGCAACAGATGGTTCACCCTAGGCCTATTTAAGCAGGCACTTACATCTAGGCCAATGTGGGAACAACTTGTTACTACCACCCTGTGTTCTCTTTGGACTCTGATATCTTGTGGCTTTCACCTTGACCTTGGAAGGACTTTGATTTGGAATTTGGACTTAGCTTCTGACACTAAGATTCTTGTGGCTTGGACTTTGGAATAAACTTTAACTTGGCATGTGGACTTTGCTTCTGATACTGACTTTGGACCCAGACCTGGAACAGCCTAGTATTGACCCTTGTACCACTATTTAACTATACTACCTGCCTCTGGCTATCAGGTCTGCCAGCATTCGGTACAGATGGGAGACCACCAAGGAATACCAGGGTCATTATGCAGAGGAAGGCAAACCACCTCTGTTAGTCTCTTGCCTTGAAAACCCTACTGGGTTGCCATAACCAGCTGTGACTTACGGCACTTTACACACAGAGAGAATGATGACATCCCTTCTAATGCTCCAAGTCACCCTACCATGCCACCCAGAGTGTCCATTTATCTTCCCATTTCTTTGTCCTCAACCATCCAGTAAAATACCAATCCCATGATATCCTGACAATGATAAATACCACCCGCACCAACACAAAGCATTCAGTTTTGCTAATATTTAACTGAAGCTGTGCAACGTTTTACTCTACTTTTTTTACACTGTATGTTGTGGGATTTGATTATTACAGCCTAGTTGTTTCTTAAAAAATGACTAACTCTTCCATTGGGTGCAGCTAAAATACACAGAGGCATATTTTAATTGCCTATGAATATTCAAAACCTCATTATTGTTACAGTCTTATAATTATCCTATTCCCTTGACAAAAAACATGCAGCACTCAATAAAAAAGGCAATCCATTAAAAAGTGTCGACATCTATGTGCAACAGTTCTTGGAGTTTCCTGATTCACTGCATAATATCAAACTTTGTTTACATGCAGATATGGGGAAAAATAAAACTAATGCTTCTGCTCAAAACGTTGAAAGCTCTATTTTTACATTTTATACTGACCTTGAATAGAATAACCAGAAACAACTGGTAAGTTAAGTCAAATTAATATGTGACATTCAACTCTTACCTCTACTGATTCTTGAACTTTCTTGCCCTCTTAGAATTGCCAGGATACAATGTTGTCATTGACACAACTGTCAGACTTTCCTTTCAATGCAACTCGTTTGCAAATTCAGCATTATTATGGTATAGTCTCTAATAGTGCAATCCTATGAAGAATGATTTCAGTCTATTGATTTCAGTACTAACTCTACTGAGGATTGCAAAGTAAACTAGTCTAGACAAAAGTAAGTCCCTGGCCCACAACCTCCAAAATTTATTCTGTGTGATGTTGTAATCCATGCTAAACTGATAACTTTCCCTCACAGAAGCCCAACTGCAAATATTCCAGTGACTTTGCCCCTTGAGCAGTAGTAATGTTCATGTATATTTCATATGCTCACACTAGGTCACCCAGTTGGTTGCCCAACATCCATCAGCACCTGTGATTTTTAAACTTACTCCATCATAGATTCATATGTGCAATATGTTCCTAACAAGTAGCTGCCAAGAGTATGAGCAAACAGAAAAAAACTTTCTTGTTATATGTTAGTGGTTGATATGTATGACACTCCAGGAAAGCACCCCAAATGGTATCTTGTTTCTGTATTTTACTTTTAAAAATTCAACTAGAGCCCTATGAAATAGAGCCCTACATATATCATCTCTAGTTAAGACTATTGTGTTTCATGTTATGAGTAGAAGCAGGGCAATGTGTTTGCTTCTGATTCTTTAGCATGGAATGAAGGGGTCCTTTGTGAACACTACCCAAAACAGTGAGGTAGGGGTTAGACTAAGAACAAGATAAATTTAATCCTCCCCCAGTCGTGAATCTCACTATTGCTTGGGCCAGTCATTCTTGTTCAGCCTAACTTCTTTCACCAGGTTATTGTGAGGATAAAATGGAAGAAAGGAGAATGTCTCGAGTCAGAGCACCCGGGACTCTCCCACGGTGCACCACTCCACTCTGGGGTGGCTCTGACCCTTCTCAGGGGCCCAGAAGGCGACAGGAAGGCGACACCTGGGCTTTGGCGGGCCCCAGCTCACCCACTTGGGGAGGAGAGAAGGCGAAGGGTGTGAGAGGCTTTGGCTGTAACATCCCAGAACCAGGAGTAGTAGGCGACTGTGGTGAACCAGGAGGTGACATAAGAAATGTCAGAACTGAAGGAAGCAAATGTTGGAAGTATAATGAGGGGCAAAACAGGACAAAATTGACATTTTAATTAAAAGGACTGGGACATATGATAAAAATGGGACTGTCCCTTTCAAAACGGTACTTATGATCAGTCTATGACAGAGCCTCACAGAGAATGTGTGCCACACTCAACCAGGAGTAGTAGGTGATTGTGGTGAAGTTCCCTTGCTCCATTTCTGCGGCCTTGCATACTAGAGGCACCTGGTTGGGGCCACTGTGTGAACAGTTCTTATGCAGGAACTGCCAGATAGGGCGCTAGTTGCCTCTGTCACAGCCAACTGCCCAGGGTGACATGACAGAGCCTCACAGAGAATGTGTGACACCCTCAGCTCCTTGGAGAAAGGGCTGAATACAAATCCAATGCAAAGTTCTGAAACCGATGTGTATGTATCTTGCAGAAAGGAATATTGATGTTTTTAGAGCATCTACAGGTGAACAGAACCATCTTTGTTCTAATTCAAAATGCATCTCCTATTCTGACTCCAATATCAACATTGGCACCCTGTTCATTTTAAAGCATTAAATATAAAGGGCATTGATTTTGTTGTCACATTATATGAATTTTTTTACCATGAGATAGAATGTGGTAGCTGCATGCACATTTGTTCCATACAACGTGGCAGTTTAAATAAGGCTATTTTAAAGTGGCACTGAAGTCAATCTGTTTATCTCTTAAAAAGTACTTTATTCATGTGCTCTTAATTCTACCATTTGAAGAAGCAGCTGGTAAAAGGAAAGGAGCAATAATTATATTTGCCAGAGTGTGGGAAACGTCTTTAATTAACATCTTCAAAGAAGTTGCTTTTAAAACTACAAAAGTTTCAAATGGCATTTCGCAAATGAATGCAAAGCATTTCAAAACTGCCAAAAATAGTGCAGAAAGTTTCATTATGAGGCAATTGGAATATGTATGAATGAAGTGAGAAAAAGTTTATGTAGGACCTAATGACTCCATATCCATGAGGGCTTATGGGAGCATAAGCAGTGTGAAGTTACAGATTGGTATCAGACAACTTGAACATTCAGGATAGAATCTAGGGATTTGTCTGCATCATTCTCAAGAGAAAAGGGGAGCAAAATATTGACTTGTGTTTCTGTACACTGTATTTGGTATTTTGGTGGAAGGATTGCCTAGGAACTTAGAGCAAATGACTGAAGACATTTTCTGCATACCCCTGTTATTGCTAGAAGAAGAGTTGGTTTTTCTATGCCTATGTTCTCTACCACTTAAGGAAGAATCAAATGGGCTTACAATCACATTCTTTTCCCCTCCCCACAACAGACACCCTGAGAGGTAGGTGGAGCTGAGAGAGCTCTAAGAGAACTGTGATTGATCCAAGGTCACCCAGCTGGCTTCATGTGTAGCAGTGGGGAAACCAACTCGTTTCACCAGATTAGAGTCTGCTGCTCATGTGGAGGAGTGGGGAATCCAACCTGGTTCTCCAGATCAGAGTCTACCACTCCAAACCACCACTCTTAACTGCTACACCATGCTGGCTTTCAAGAACTTCTATGAAACACTGAGAAGCAGAATACACAAGGCCACAAAATACTTGAACAGGTTGCTTTAAGATAATAACTAAGACAGGGGTCCCCAACTTTTTTTGAGCCTGTGGGCACCTTTGGAATTCAGACACATGACAGTGGGCACAGTCACAAAATGGCTGCCACAGGAGGTGGAGCCAACCACAAAATATCAGGAAGTGAGTTTTTATATAACTCTAGTAGTAAGACTTCAACATTTCAGGCACGTCTGTTTAACAGAATACCTTTTAATTTGCACAGTGAATCAGAAGCTGTGCTGGACAGAAGCCACATTTAGCCCCACCCACTTCCTAAAAACGCTTGGTGGGCACCAGGAAAGATGTGGGCAGGCACTGTGCCACCCATGAGCACCATGTTAGGGACCCCTCAACTAAGATGTGGACTATTTGAAGAATGAGGGCGTTGGTGGGTCTTATAAGTATTGAAGAAGGATGCGTCAGCTGACAACTCTAGGTGTTTAGCAGAGTATCAGTAGAACTAGCCCATGCCAGGTAGCATGAGCGACACCAAGTTGACTTTTCCTCTTCAAAAAAGCAGTAGAAAGAAAAACTGGCATGAAAGAGTGTATCAATCAAAGCAAATGAATCAGCAATACAAATCAGCAGGAGAATGGCAAGACACCATTCCATATGCTGTCTACTAAAACAAGCACAATAAGATTGCCAAATGTAAGCTTCTGGTTTCTCTCCATACTCCTCACTGATTAATTTGGTCAGAGTTCATAATTCATTTTGTAAATTTAATTAAGGTTGCTTTCATTATTTTGAAATGAATTATTATTTTGGATCTATTTCACAAAAATAAAAATACAGATTGCCAAATTTGACATCAATGTCAATTGGCTAGTTTCTAATAGATTCATCTGATTATATTTGTAACTATTACATCTGCATTCAACAAACGTAGAAGCAACTACTCATTCACATTTCCACTACTCCCGTTCAACTGTTTATATGCACTCCGGTCTATTTTTGCTAGCATACTGCATAAATATAATTGATGCATTTCTTTATGCATTCATTTGGCATTTGTTTACATGTTAAATGTTAAAGTTACCTGTCTTGAGATTGGAATATAAGGTACTAGTCCCAAGATTCTCTGCTAATCTAATAAAACTAGAACAGTAGGGACTGAGTACAAGGAAGTGTGATCAGATTGGACTGTGCAGATTTATGAGCTTAACATATAAAAATATAACACGTCATATAAAATATAAAGTCTGGACAGTGCAGGTTTAAATATTTTTTTATGCCTGACTTTCTCCTGAGCATCTCAGAACACCACCCCCTTCAAAGTCTAATCATTTAGAACTAATTGCTTGGTTGGTACCATTTTCTTGAACAGAGTGGTGAAGTGGTTAAAGTGTAAGACTAGGATCAGGGAGACCCTGGTTCAAATCCCCACTTGTGCCATGGAAGCTTGCTGGATGACCTGGGGACTGTCACAAACTTTCAGCCTAACCTACCTCACAAGATTGTTGTGAGGATAAAATGAAGGCGAGAAAAATGATGTAAGCCACTTTGAGTCCCCATTAAGGAGAAAGGTGGGATATGAATAAAGTCAATAAATAAACAGTGAGCTCTGGAATATTTCAGATGGATTCATATTGAACTGTTTCCTTTTAACATTTTACTTTAGCCTGAGTGCCAAAATAATGTAACCTTGACAGTGTTTTTTATTTTATTATTAAAATATTGATAACCTATTTTTTAATTAAAATCTTCAAAATAGTTTCAAAAAGGCTCACCAGGGACTAAAAAGTACATTTGAATACAAAATAGTCAAAACACGGTATGTTATTGTTATAGATTTCACCCCCCCATGCACCCAGTTCATTCTCTGTGGCTAACCACCACCACAGTGATTGGTGCTTGAGCTAAAACAATAAGGAGGTAGGATTCACAGAGAGTCCACTTTGGACTTTTTCCATGCAAACTGGATTAGAACCTTCCTCTTCAAGAAATGACAGCAAGGAGGACATTCTTGGGATAATACTAGAAGAGACGGTCCCAACTAGGTGTGCATGTGTGTAAGAGAGATAAGGTTGGCCTAACCCTTTCCCAGTTTCTTGATCCCTTTTCCACCTCTGCATTTCTCCCTCTCAACTAGACAAGGAGCTGTCCTTCCAGGTTCTTGAGCTAAAACAGTAAAGAGATGGGATCATGCCCAGGGGAACTTTATCCAGTTTGGACTCCTTCCATGGAAACTGGATTAGAACCTTCTCCCTCAAGAAATGAGAGCAAGGAGGACTTTCTTGGTATAATACTAGAAGAGACTGTCCCAGGTCTACCTCAACTAGGCTGCATGTGTGTAAGAGAGAAGAGGTTGACCTAACCCCAGTTTCTCGCTCCCCTATCCACTTCTGCGTTTTTTTCCCTTTCAACTAGACACAGAGCTGTCCTTCCAGGACTGTCAATTCCTGTTCCTGGTTTCTAAAGAGACCAAAGGGGGTTAAAGTATTTTATGCAAAGCCATCCTTCATTCCCAAGGATCAGACTCTTTGGTTTCTTAAAAAACACACCTTTACTCCACTATCAGTCTAATTAAACAGGAAGCACATATAGTTAGGGCATATTCTACAAGTCAGGAAAATATAGCAAGATTGACTACAGAAAGATAAACTATAGCTAGCTACAATGTGGTTCATGGCTTTATTTTTTAACATTTTGTTTTCCCGGCTGGGACAATAAGGAAAAATCAAAACCCTGTGAAACTCACCCATAGAGTTTCACGGGGCTGTGCCACAATTTTGCAGGCATATCTCGCCACCTGCAAAATGGCATGATCCTAGCCTGAGGGGGGTTTGGAAGCCACCTAAAGGCTGCTCTGCCCCGAGAATGCCCCCCCCAAATGCCAGCATGAGGAGATATGCTGGGAAAACACCGCCTGGAGACAACCCGAACCCCACGCTGCTACCGGTGTCCAGGGGGGCTGATGTAAGTTGCCCTACACTCACATTTGTGCCTGTTTGCATGGTGCAAGTGGCGTAGGGGTCACACCAGCTCCAATGTAGCTTAGCCCCCACTATAGGAAGGGGCAGACAATGTCAACACTACTGCCTGAGACACTGGCATACCATTTTTTAATACAAAAGGTTTTTAAATCAAATGCTATTATATATATGGGAAGAAGAAGGAGAAGAAGAGGAGGAGGAGGAGGAGTTGGTTTTTATATGCCGACTTTCTCTACCATTTAAGGAAGAATCAAACCAGCCTACATTACCTTCCCTTCCCCTCCCCACAACAGGCACCTTGTGAGTTAGGTGGGGCTGAGAGAGTACGAAGAGAACTGTAACTAGTCCAACGTCATCCATCTGACTTCATGTGTAGGAGTGGGGAAACCAACCTGGTTCACCAGATTAGCCTCCACCGCTCATGTGGAGGAGTGGGGAATCAAACCCGGTTCTCAAGATTAGAGTCCAGTGCTCGACCTCTTGTTGTGTTGATAGCAATTGTGTCATGTCTCTCTAAGATTAGTCACTGGCAAGGATTGATTGTGAGTAGATTCTAGATTCTGGTGTAAAGTCATTACTTTTGTGTGAATACGTACAGAACCTATAATTATACCAAGACTGTAGAGAGCCAGACTCCATTAGCAGGTTGTAAGGAAGAAACATTACAGTTCTTTTTTTAATTTATGGTACTAGAAAAACAGATGGATCCTTAACAACACGCTTGTCCTTTTCAGTTTGTTTCAGTTATATAACAGTAAAAGACGTGCTTGTTAAACTGGAAATTTACCAATCCATGAAGCAGATCAAGTTAAAAAAAGATGAGATCTTGCCCATAGAGGCTCAGGAGCAGAAATCCACCACCACAACCCAAAAAAAAAACCCCACAACAGTACAGAGTTGAAAACAAATCCTATTAATGACACAAGCAAATATCTGTGGCTTTTGATTCCTGAGATGAAAAATGCACATTCACTAACAGAGCAATCTTAAGCATAGTTAAACTCTTCTAAATCCATTGTCTTAATCTCAAGTCATTGTCTAAATCTAAAATCAAAGGGCTTAGATGGGTGTAACTCCGTTTAGGATTACACTGTATGCATCCTAAATAAACAACATTTTACTTTTACATTTTCAGATGGGATCTTTAATCCCTTTTGGTATCTGATGAAAAACAGGGACAGGGGTTTGCATTGCAGACAGGCAGGCTTTTAAACCAATGACAATTCTGAAGGCAAATGATTTATTTATTTTTTATTAAAGGGCAAGCTTTGCTGTCCCACATTTTTTGATGAAGTTTTGATCTATTTTTGTGAAACCACTTTTCTTCAGGTTTTGCTGTGTGGTTGCATTTCTAAATCACAAGATGCTATCTGAAGTGTTTTAGAAAGGTGTTTGAGAGACACTGTCCTTCAGTGTTACTCCTCTGAAGATGCCTGCCACAGCTGCTGGCGAAACGTCAGGAAAGAAAATACCAAGACCACGGTCACACAGCCCAGATAACCTACAAGAACCGTTGTTTGATTTTGTTAACACTTTATATTAAGGAATGCATTTTATTGATTTAAAAATTACTTGGGACTGTATAGTTACAATAATTTAGAGCAAGTGTCATATGATGGAAATCCAGGCCACTATGTCAGGGCATCATGGCTGCCGGTTGCTTCAGACCAAAGTACTATCCACCCTCTGTTTCTCACCAAATAAATTGTTTCTCAGATGCAGCCATGGTGGCTACGTGCAGACTTTGACTGTAGACTTTTTCAGTGTTGAGAATGAACTGTCTTGCTCTGTTTAAGTCCTCTGAGAACTGATTGTCTGCGGTTGGAGGCATAGTAGGTGGACTAAAAGTGTACTTGGTCTGATCCATCATAGTTCTTACCATATATCCATGGATTAGAGGCATGCTGAGGGGGAAGAGCCTGGAAGAAGTGAGAAGGCAAAAGACAAGTGTATAAGGAAGTTTACAAGGGAAATGCACGAGACATTTCTAAGAAATCAATACAGGTCCTGTTTCTCAGGGAGAATGAATGAAGCTCAAGCTCTGAGGTTCTTTTCTTCATCCCTGGCATGCATCTTTTCTGAAATAGTCTTCGTGATCTGCCTCTAGAGTGTAGCATAGCCTCTTTTCCAGCTGTTTGTAAGCAGATAGTGATGAAAAGCAGGATGGCTCATTATGTGAGACAGTTGACAGCTAGGGTTGTGCATATTGATAAACCCGAACCAAAAATAAACCTGAAATTAGCCGTTTCAGTAATTTTCGGGCTTTGAGTTTACCGAACACCAAAACCTGTTGGTCTGCCCAAAGCTGTTCAGGGGATTCCAGAAAAAGCCGATCTGTGTACTGAGCTGTTGGGTGACCTCAAGATTGCATGCGTGGAAGCTGCTAGAACTGGACAAATGCACTCTGCAGCGGAGGACCTCCCCCCACCCCCGACCGAACCAACAATGGCACAAGATAGGGTTGCCAGGTCCCTCTTTGCCACCAGTGGGAGGTTTTTTGGGGTGGAGCCTGAAAAGGGCAGAGTTTGGGGAGGGGAGGGGAGAGATTTCAATGCCATAGAGTCCAATTGCCAAAGCAGCCATTTTCTCCGGTGAACTGATCTCTGTCGGCTCGAGATCAGTTGTAATAGCAGGAGATCTCCAGCTAGTATCTGGAGGTTGGCAACCCTAGCACAAGAGGAAGAAAGGCATAGGATCCATGCCTGTTTTTCTAGTCACTAGCTGGCACTATCCTTTATTTTTATTTTCTACTTTTTTGCAGTTTTAGTTTAACTGGTGGTTTTCTCAGTGTCTGATCTGGTTTCCTTAAGAGAGCTTTAAACATTTTTCAGCTTGGCCCAAACTTTAAAGATTTGTTTGCTTTTTTTGGTTATAAAAAGCTCCCCCCCACACCGCAAAAAAAGGGGACAGAATTGTGCCAGTGAGTTCAGTTTTTTATACTATTGGCAAGGAAGCCACAGGATTTATAAATCCTTGAAGATACCTGCAGGCCTGACTATAAGATGTATTCCATCTAGCTGACTATAAGTATTCCATCTAGTTGGCCTCCCCTCCCTTTCCTTTCATCTCCAATGCCTTCTTCTACTGCCCTGCCTCTGCTATACCCCCTGCAAATTGAATATTATTGCTGCTGGTTGAAGGCACCTGGTATTTTATTCTTATTATTGTAGACATTGTAAATAATGGATGGTTTTTAACTGTTTTAAAAGGTTGTAAGCTGCCCTGAGCCTTGTCATGGCCAGGAAAGGGAGGTTGTTGTTGTTGTTGATGATGATGATGATGATGATAATCTTTTTCTTGCCAGTTTCCCAGCAGCTTTTCAAACTACTGCTGCTATCCAGCCTTGCTGACAGTGCCCCAATACATTCTCAAGCACAAAAACCCTCTTACTTTTTAAAAATGGGAGGAAATCAGCCAAAAACCTCAGTGGAGATATGAAAGATCTTGAGGCAGAGGAAACTACAAGTAATGGGGTGCAAGTAACAGTAAGGTTTCCAATTGTGGAGTGGCTGCTAGCAGGGTCCTTATGTGAAGAAGAGTTTAAGGACATTGTTCTACCTTTATATTGTTTGCTTTAACTTCACATCTAGCATCTAATGAAGCTAGTGACACAGGCAAATTTGACATTTGGGGGCTTGTAATGCAAACTCCCTCAACTTGAAGGATTTTACTTAGTTTTCAAGTCAGGCCCTGAGCTCTTTGAATCCAGAGCCAACTCAAAATTGGCTTTGTATCTACTCCCCCTAGGGTTGCCTGGTCCCCCTTTGCCACTGGTGGGAGGTTTTTGGGGTGGAGACTGAGGAGGGCAGGGTTTGGGGCCACTTTGGCAATTGGACTCTATGGCATTCAAGTCCCTCCCCTCCCCAAACCCTCCCCTCCTCAGGCTGTGCCTCAAATACCTTCTGCTAGTGGCAAATAGGGACCTGGAAACCCTAGTCACACCCATGGGCTCCAGACCCCGCTGGGCCTCCTCACTCCAGCAGCAACAATGGGTAGGGACAAGGAACCATTGAGATGTGCAGCCTAGAGCATCATGACATCACTTAACCATTTGACCTCCACACCGTTTCACTGTTCAAAACTGCTTCCTCTCCTCTGTTATTAGTATTTCAATGGGAACAAGGAATGTCCTTTAAAAACATGTTTTGTCTGCATTAAAATGCTAATAGTAGAGTGGGGGGAGAAGATTCTGAGCAACAAAACTGAGTGGAGGTTGAAAGGGCCTCTCCCATCTCTGCATGACCTGAGGCAAACTGAGGCTGCAACAACCTGCAGTTTGCATTTTATAGATGGACTAAAACACATTATCTCCATCCCATTTGTTTGATCTTTAGGGTGCTACATAACGTAATTTTTTGAATACTATGAGGAACTGTAGACTTTAAGTCAGTATGCCTAGTCTACAAAATTAATTAGTAAGGTTCCTTCATTCTGAAAGTGAAGATGTGGTGGGAAAGGATGGCTCCATTGAATGGTGGCAATGTTATATGTCGTTGATAAAAATTGAGGAGATTGTTTCCGTGCAAACTTTAATGAAGTTAGATAAAGATGTATGCTTCCAACATGAGATGAACTTTCCCCAAAATGACAGGAGCCAAAGTTATTCTTCAAATTAAATGCATTGAGTGCTGTATGGCAAATCCCTTTAACAATTTGGTAGGACACACTGTCTACATTTCTCACAACATTTGGAACATTTGGTTTTCAGTAGCTGCCATTTCAGAACAAAATGACAGGTCTCCTCAGAAATGTGAAAGGAGTTCTTGTCTTTATGAATGACATCTTAATATATGGCATGCCAATCAATGAACATGACAAACTGTTTACCAGTCTCCTAAATATAATCAATGACTCAGTGCTTAAACTAAACAAGAAAAAGAAGATTGAGGAACTTCTGGACCCTGCCACATACAAAAAACTAAAACGAGATCCAACTTGCAAAATTACCAGGAAAACTAGCATTCTGATCAAGAATTCCACTCTTCATCCCGACACACACAGAAAACTATGCAAGACTGAAGCACAACCACCACGATTATATGGACTACCTAAAATTCATAAGGATTCCGTTCCACTCCGACCCATCGTGAGTGCCATTGGTTCCCCAACATATGAATTAGCTAAATATTTGACCACCCTCCTACAGGACCACATTGGAAAAACCACTTCTTACATCAAAGATTCAACTCACTTCATCAACAAAATCAGTCCGTTAAGACTCAATCCAAAGGATATATTAATCAGTTTTGATGTTGTATCCCTCTTTACCAAGGTTCCAGTAAAAGACACAATCTCATTGATTAACCAGATTTTTCCAGAAGATATAACAGCCTTATTTCACCATTGTTTGACAACAAGTTATTTCCTATGGGATCAAGAATTTTATGAACAGATTGATGGAGTAGCTATGGGAAGTCCACTCAGTCCAGTAATAGCAAACTTTTACATGGAATATTTTGAAAAGACAGCATTAGAATCAGCACCTTACAAACCTACAGTCTGGTTCAGGTTCGTAGATGATACATTTACCATTTGGAGCCATGGTGAAGAAAAATTAATGGACTTTCTAAACCATCTTAATAATATCCATCCAAACATTCAGTTTACCATGGAAAAGGAAATTGAGGGTAAACTCCCATTTCTTGATACCCTTGTCATCCGTAAAACAAACCTTCAGTTAGGTCACAAGGTCTACCGGAAACCAACTCACACAGATCGCTACTTACACAAAAACTCCAACCACCACCCCCGACAGAAAAGAGGAATAATCAAAACATTAATGGACCGTGCAAGACGGATCTGTGAACCACAGTTTCTCAAGGAAGAAACTAATCATCTAAATCACGCACTGCTAGCAAACGGCTACTCCAAGAATGAAATCAGAAGGGCCATTAAACCAAACAAAAATCAGAAAACTCAAGAAAAACAGTCTCCCATAGGAAAGGTATTCTTGCCATTTATTAAAGGAGTCACTGATAGGATGGAGAAACTTTTGAAAAAACATAACCTACAAACAGTGTTTAAGCCCACCAAGAAAATACAACAAATGCTACGATCAGCAAAAGACAAAAGAGACCCCCTCACCTCTGCAGGAGTATATCGTATACCTTGCAGCTGTGGAGAAGTTTACATCGGGACCACAAAACGCAGCATACAAACAAGGATAAAAGAACATGAAAGATACTGCAGACTTGGCCAGCCTGAGAAATCAGCAGTGGCTGAACATGGACTGACACAAACAGGACACAGGGTCTTATTCCAAGACACTGAAAGACTGGACAATTCTACCAACTATTTTGTCAGATTGCACAGAGAAGCCATTGAAATTCATAAACATCAGCACAACTTTAACAGAAAAGAGGAGAGTTTAAGAATGAATAAGGCTTGGCTTCCTGCCCTGAAAAACCTCCAGACAAAGACAACATTCAACAATAGCCATACAGATTAGCTTTGGATTACACACATTAACAGATCACTTCAGGATACAATGGTTCCATATTAACATACCATACCCTCATTAGCACATTATCTTGATACTTACAGGACAATACTTTTGCAGGACAATACTCAGCTCAAACCCAACCCCTTTCTGACTATATATTACTCTTCCTACACCCTTGACACTGAGAGACACTGTCCTTCAGTGTTACTCCTCTGAAGATGCCGGCCACAGTTGCTGGCGAAACGTCAGGAAAGAAAATTCCAAGACCACGGTTACACAGCCCGGATAACCTACAAGAACCAAAGAAAAAGTGTGTTTTCCACCACAACAAAATAAATGATTATGGGAGATAGAACACAGCCTTGCCCAGAGGAAAGAAAAGCATCATCAAAATGCCAAAGTTCAGAAACACAGAAGCACAGCCATTAGATTGAGTTACAGAACCCCAGTAAATCAAGTGCAGCAGAAGCAAGTGGTTAATGTTGGACTAGGATCTGAGAGACCCAGATTTGAGGCCCCAGTCTGCCATGGAAGCTTGCTGATGGTATCTGTGCTAACAGTGGCAGACCAAGAAAGGGATCTTGGGGTGATAGTGGATAGCTTGATGAAAATGTCAACCCAGTGTGTGGCTGCTGTGAAAAAGGCAAATTCCATGCTGACCTTAAATTAGACAAGGAATAGTAAATACAACTGCTGTTATTATACTGCCCTTATACAAATCTATGGTGAGACCACACTTGGAATACTGTGTACAGTTCTGGTCACCACACCTAAAAAAGGATATTGCAGCGCTTGAGAAGGTGCAGAAAAGAGCAATCAAAATGATCAGGGGGCTAGAGTGACTGCCCTATGCGAAGCAGTTAATATGCTTAGGGGTGTTTAGCTTGGAAGGAAGGCAGTTAAGGGGAGATAAGATAGAGGTCTAGAAAATTATGCATGGTGTGGAAAGAGTGGACAGGGAGCAGCTTTTCTCCTTCTCTCATAATATTAGAATGTGGGGTCATCTGCTGAAGCTGGGTGAGAGATTCATAATAGACAAAAGGAAGTATTTCTTTACACAATATATATTTAAATTGTGGAGCTCCCTGCCCCAGGATGTGGTGATGGCTGGAAACTTGGAAGGCTTTAGGAGGAGAGTGGACATGTTCATGGAAGATAGGCCAATCAATGGCTACTAGTCAAAATTAATACCACTCATGATGCATGCCTATTCTTTCCAGTATCAGAGGAGCATGCCTATTATATTAAATGCTGTGGAACACATGCAGGATAATGCTGCTGCACTCACCTTGTTTGTGGGCTTCCTAGGAGCACCTGGTTGGCCACTCTGTCAACAGACTGCTGGACTTGATGGGCCTTGGTCTGATCCAGTATGGCTTTTCTTATGTTCTTATGACGTGGGGCCAGTCACACACTCTCAGCCTAACCTACCTCACAGGATTGTTATGAGGATAAAATGGAAAAGCAGAGAATGTCATAAGCCACTTAGGATCCCCACTAGGAGGAAAAATTGGGAATAAATGAAGTAAATTAAATTTAACAAACAAACAACCAAAAGGATGGGGTGGTAAATTTCAAAGGACTACATGCAGCAAAAATATTCCTTCCCACAGCTCTAGATAGCCTTTCAGTAATCATAGCAAAGTGAAAAAAAAACTAGTCCTGTGCAATTCTAAAAATGATGGGGGAAGTCCCCTGCTATAGATTATTTAATGTCTAGAGTCATAACCAATCAAGATCAATTCAATTGGGTACCTCCAACGGAGACCAGTAAACAAGAACAGAACAAAAATCTGTGTGTGTGTGAGGAATCCCTAGATGTAATAGAAAGATGCTTGTATTGATAACTGCAGACCAAATTTAGCCAGTAAGTTTCTCTTTTATAAGGTAATAAATCCAATTAAATGCCACTTAAGGAATCAATTGATTCATTAACTTGAAATAAACCCTTTTAAAATGCAAATTAACTGCTAATTTGAAACACCTATTTAAAGTGCTGCCAATATACATTGATATCTCTCTGTGGTATAAAAAGCCATCGTTTTTAACTTGAGTCATTCCTGCAGTCATGATGGGAGGAATCGTCTCTCTTGCTTGAAAAGTAAGATGTAACTGACCAAAATAGCGGACTTAGAGAGGACCGAGTAGCACAGAGGCAACTTTTACCTCATTTGGTTCAGAAAATGTTGCCTTGATATGGGTTAAAAGGGGACATATATTAAATGTTCAAATAACACCATACACCAGGAAATAATAAATCTATACAAATGGATCTCCTTTGTTGCAGGATATACCCTCAGGAATGCAGAGAGGGTGGGAAAGGGAGCAAATTATTCCAGATTCCCACAAATCTGAGGTCTCCCGTGTATTGGTTCATGTTAGTGGATAAATAATGTCGCATCCATCCAACCTTTGACCTTTGGGACAGTAGCTTGCAAAGTCAAATAAGAACTCTATCTTGCCTATCAAGTGAATTGGCATTCAAGGTTATTAATGAATACATCATTATTAGATACTACACACTAAACTATATAACACATTTGCCATGTTAATATTCCATGTATTGAAATATGATGTGTTATCTCCTGAAACCATTTTGGAGAAGCAAGAACAAACCCACAACACATATGCACCACCCTGGGCTCCAGGTTACCTCTCTGTGACCCTGTATTTTTCACTACCCTCTTTGGGTTCTGCATTGCCTTTGCATTGCCTTTTATTTTTATAAACCTGGTTCAGAAAATCTATATTTTGCTATAGTTAAAACACAGAGAAGTACACTTCAGGAAAATAATGAGGTTGAATATTGTACAAAAAGACACAAAATAAGGAAGAAGAAGAAGAGTTGGTTTTTATATGCCAACTTTCTCTACCTTTTAAGGAGAATCAAACCAATTTACAATCGCCTTCCCTTCCTCGCCCCACAACAGACACCTTGTGAGGTAGCTGGGGCTGAGAGAATTCTGAGAGAACTGTGACTAGCCCAAGGTCACCCATCTGGCTTCATGTGTCAGAGTAGGGAAACCAACCCGGTTCAGCAGATTAGACTCCGCCGCTCATGTGGAGCAGTGGAGAATCAAACCCTGTTCTCTGAGATTAGAATCCACCGCTCTTAACCACTACACCATGCTGGCTCCCACAGGACAAAGCTGTAACTGAGTGTGGTGGACAGCAGCCATGGTCTGAGTGTGGCTTGAGAGACCCATGTAGAGGAACTTTTTTTTAACTTAAGAGTTGTCCTTCGTATTATGAAATGAGTGTTAACCCTGAAGTCTATATGATCATAAACAAACTGATACTCTCTCTGCTGTTAATCTTGGCCTCAGCACAAAATTAGAGATCACTTCACAGAGTTCTGGCCTAATTTCTTAATCCCAGATGGAAGGAACACCTGCCAGACAGAGAACTAAAGGTAAAAGGTAATGGTAGTCCCCTGTGCAAGCACCAGGTCATTAATGACCCATGGGGTGATGTCACATCCCGATGTTTATTAGGCAGACTATGTTTACAGGGTGGTTTGCCATTGCCTTCCCCAGTCATCTACACTTCACCCCCAGCAAGCTGGGTCCTCATTTTACCGACCTCGGAAGGAAGGATGGAAGGCTCCCTGAAACCGACTTCAGTCGGGGTAGAACTCACATAGTGAGCAGAGCTTTTGACTGCAGTACTGCAGTTTACCACTCTGTGCCACATGAATTTCCTGGTTTTACTTGTACCTTGCAGGCACTATTTATTTATTTTTACCTTGAGGCAAGCACTTTTAGACCAAGCTGCTGGATGAAGGAACAATAACACTATAGTTGGGAAGATCTGATATCTAACCAACTTGGCTTGAAGTTGTCCAACCCTGGTAGATGAATTGTGCTAATTTCAAATTTGAAAAATAGTATCAGTGTGAATTCCAAATTTACCTTAATATTTCATTGGTTGCAAGGGATACAGATTTACAATGAAACCTTTCACAATATGTCAAATCTTTCCTTTCCTTTGTCAGTCAGAATACAAAACTACAAAACTGAACCAGTGCCTGGAGGCAGTTTTGGAGTGGATGTGGTGTTAGCCAAAATGCTCGGTTAAGAATTATTATATGGGGGAATTAGCATTCAATAACCGACACTGGACATAACCTGCAGGATCTAGCCTATGTCTACGGGAGTCCAAACAGTGATTCAAAGAATAAAGCGGAGTTAATGGTTTTAGTTTCAAGGATTTACTTATTACTTATATGTACACAGACACTCAAATAACATGTACACAACAACACAGAGAGCCTAGGAATTAAAGAGAATTGTATAGAGTTGTTTGCCAATGTAGCAGGCCCTCTGAAGACGGGTAATACTGCACCTGGTCCAGAAGCGGAGACGTCCGGGGTTCTGTGGGCTAAGATACTGAGAAAGCAAGGAGAAGAAGAGGGGTTCCTGGGACTCGACCAGCGAGGCGGGAGGGAAGCGTGGTCAGGCTGTGCAAGACCCAAACCAACAGAGTGACAGCAAGTATGCAAGAGGAAGACCTAAGGTAAGGTATGGACAATGGAGACCCCAGTTATACTCTCTCAGGAGGTGGAGGCCGATTGGATTACCCAGGTGGTTCTCTGTGTGAGCAAAGGTGACAATAACACTAATGGTCGGCTGCCGGGGTGGGGCAAAAGGGCAATTGAGACAAACTATTCTACTCCTACTGATTTGTGCAATTCCAGGAGGAGAGAGTCGTTAGTAGATGGGATTAACGAGCTGGAACAAAGACGCATACAACTGGGTCCGGGACGGGTCGCTTTGCATAGCTGGGTGAGCAATCCTCCGTTACTGCTATCTCAATGCTTTCCGATGGGCCATCAATCATGCCGATGATGCGGGGAAATGGGGGGATTGGCAACGATTAAGTGCTTGACAATTCCTTGCTAGATGGCTTTTGCTGGAATGGGTGCACAAGAAAATAGATTCCCTCTGGTTCACAGGAGGGGTTGACCTGGCCATGGTTCCTCGGCTGCCTGTTTCGCGGGACGGGATAGGAGCCCTTTCAGTGGTGATTCGGGGTGGCCATCACGTCTGGAAAGGTGGTGTCATGCATCTGTTGGGGTTGCCATGACCATCCTGGGAGATTGGCAACCCATTAGCTTACAATTGGCTAATAAACTGAATCTTAATCCTGACCAGATGGAAGTGCTACTGGTGGGCGGAAGTTCTGACCCAGAATTTAAGGTGTTGCCCATTCTGGATGGGGTTACACTCCCCTTGAAGGAACAGGTCCATAGTCTGGGTGTGCTCTGGGACCCAGGCCTACTTCTAGATAAGTAGTGGGTAGCCAGGATGTTGACTGGAGTGGGTTGTAGGGACTGTATTACCCCAGTCTTGGGCTACCTACACTGGCTTCCAATTTGTCCCCAGGTACAATTCAAGATGGTGATTTTGACCTTCAAAACCCTATATGTTTGGGGACCAACATACCAAAAGGATCACCTAATCCCTTATGAACCTGCCCGACCATTAGGGTCATCTTCGGAGACTTTTCTTCTGGTCCCCCCATCTTCTGAGATTAGGTGGGTGGCAACCCAAAAGAGGGCCTTCTTGGTCATGGCACCAAAGCTCTGGAACTCTCTCTTTGGTGGCATAAACTGAAGTACTCAAGAGGGAGCGTTCCTGGCACGAAAGTGCATAGGAAGCTGCTTAAAGGCAGCTCCTCTCCCAGGAACACCCCCATCAATGCCAGTGTGAGGCCCCATGTAGGAAAAATGTGGTGGTGGCAGCCAAGCTGACGCCCATGTGGGGTGCAGCCTTGCGGTGGCATAACTTCCCCTATGCAGTGTGTTTGCCCATCTGGACAGCATAAGTAGCACGCCACCGCAGGGGTCATGCTGCCTCCTCAACCCATTCACCCCTCCTTCAGGAATCAGCTGTAATTCATCTTAGTTTAATTTTACTCCATGCCAAGATTTAGGGTTACCAACCTCCAGGTACTAGCAGGAGATCTGCTATTACAACTGATCTCCCGCCGATAGAGATCTTGGAGAAAATAGCTGCTTTGGCAACTGGATTCTATGACATTGAAGTCCCTCCCCTCCCCAAACCCCGCCCTCCTCAGGCTCTGCCCCAAAAACCTCCCACCAGTAGGGAAGAAGGACCACTCTACCAAGATTAGACCTCAGATTGTTTCTGCTCAAATAGTAATTTAAACACTATTAGGAATAAGATTATAGTTTTTTTGTTGAAAAACACCAAAGGGAAACACATAATCAAAAATTTATAGTGAAATGAACATTGTGTATGAAGGCAACAGTGTGTCACAACGTCAGGTATGGTACTAAAAATGTTTTGGTATGCACATCTAAGATAGCAAGTTTTATAGATACAGATATAGATCACCAAACATTATCAACAACATCTTGCTTATTAGGAAAGTGCAAACATTAGGATGGCCAGGCCTCCTACCCTGGAACCTGGGTGCCCACCACGGCTTAGTACAGTAAGGGGAGGAATGGGGAGAATAGGCATCATAGTGATGTCATAACATCCCTTCCAGTATGAACCTAGAAGTGTTGTCAGCTCATCAGCATGATGCTCCATGATTCCACTCAAACTCTGTGGCAAAACTAAGTTTGTGCCCAAAGTAAGGTTGTGGCATTCCCACAACACCTAATTTTCATGTTCCTATCCCCTTACGACTCCTACTGGTTACCAGCAATCAGCTGGCAACCCAAGCTAAAGTGGTTGGGCCTTCTTCCATGAAGTGATTAAGATTGGGAGTAGATCCTGACAGACCAAAGGAAGCATTTCTTCACCACAAATTCATGGAACATATGTCTAACAATGGCTATCAGCATTCATGACTGCAAAGTGGAATCTTCAAATTGATAGTTGGTTTCTTCTGAATACTGGTATCTGGGATCAAGTAATAGAAGAAGTCTGCTACTTTCAGGTTTCTATTTGTGGTCTTTTACAAAGCATTTAGCAAAAACAGGATACTGGTCTAGATGAATCTTGGTCTGATCCAGCAGTAGTCTTCTTCTATCCTTAGCTGCTATGACAATCCAGTTAATAGTGCAGGATATAAATCATTTTGATACGGCAAACAAGGGTTTGTGGGGGGAGAGAGAGACCTGAGATCAATATTCAAGAAAACAGTTTATTCTGGCAGCTGCGACCCAGAGCACTCTACTGAGTAAAAATCTCTGAGCCCCGATCATACTGAGGAAGGGATATTTATCCAAATTCAAAATATGACAACCCATCAACATTCAGGGTAGGCTGATAGCACTCCAGACATAGAGGCGGCGCAGTACAGTTCAGTTCTATCCAGTTTCTCCTATCAATGTTTATAGTTCACTCTGACTCTCCATGACTCTTAACCCACTTCCTTAGCACACAGACATACAGAGATATTCTGCCCAGCAACAAGCCATTCCCTGGCTGTCCTAATACATTTTACAGAAAGGAAAAGAGATTATTACAAATTGCTAAATCAGTGGATCTTCCATAGTCAGGGGAAGTCTACCTGCTGTCACAATTTCAATAATTTAATGAGAATATGAGAATGCATTCCTTGAACAAGCCTGGGGTGTCCAACCATGTTGAATATTGTCAGACGTACCATGGACATTTGCTTCTGCCAGCATGTGTCTACAGTTTGTGGGAGTCCTATATACCTTATTTTTCAGAGAATCAATTGACCTTTCTTCCTGACGTTTTCACGTAATTACTGAAAACTGGTGTCTCTCTTGGAGGTCACAGAACCTGTAAGTTTGTCCTTTTATCCTTCCAGGTCCCTGATTGCTCTCACCATTTTGCCTGGGCATAGCAAAACCCATGGAATTGTTGATGTGACAGTACATCGGATGTGGCATTCCCTGATTGAAATGCTGGGATCCTCGGGCCCACCAATTAATCATTTGCTGCACTGGAGGGAAGAAGCAGACAGGCGATAGTCAGCAGTGATGTTCCTTGAATTTTTTGTTTGTTTATCCCAAATGCAGCCTTACCTGTAAGAGAAATTGAAGCCCATCTGGTTGATGCTGACATGTGAAGGATACCGATTTACATACCAGGAATCACATTAGCAACAGATACATAAATAAGCCCTAATTGCTTACTGGCCCATCCTGTTCAATATATTTATACTGGCCTACAGATTGAGATGCAGGGGCAGAGCTTCACAATCTAACATTGATGCAGATAGATGCTGGCAGGCCCCCAGTCCGCGAATGATCTGAATTGATTTAGATAGTTTTAGCACATCTGGAACATTTAGACTTTATTCTAGAAGTTCCACTTTAATCCCCAATTTGTGCTAGCACATTAATTAGCTCTGCTTAACGGCCTTCGAATGAGAGTCAAGTGAAGTCACTGCTTAAAAGTCACAGGGGTGATAAAAATGGGTTACATCCAAGTTTGCAAGGTGGAAGTTCTTTGCTGCAGTGGCATAAGTTCACTGCTTGACATTACTGTGAGATTTTTCAGGGGTATAGTTGACTGGGGGTAGGTTTTCCAGGTCCCTCTTCACCACCGGTGGGAGATTTTTGGGGCGGAACCTGAGGAGGGCAGGGTTTGAGGAGGGGAGGGACTTGAATGCCATGGAGTCCAATTGCACCAGGTGAACTGATCTCTATCGGCTGGAGATCAGTTGTAATAGCAGGAGATCTCCAGCTACTACCTGGAGGTTGTCAACCCTAACTGGGGGCTGGATCCTGTGTAGTCTTTTGTGTAGTCTTCCTCTGGTGCATGGAACCTTCTTGCAGCAGAAGAGGCATCTTCTAATGGAGGAAAGACCCTTATACCAGAAGAAAGTGGCCATTTAGCCTAAGGCAGTTGGTTTTTAAAGGATCTGGATAGTCAAGAAAGCTCACTGAGGCAAGATATCTTGGCAATATGAAATAGGCTTTAATGAAAAACATCTACAAAATAAACAGAGAGCAGTTTCTTGCATTCATCTTAGTCACTGGGGGTCTTTGAATGGCAATGTCCACGTCCCTGAGCCAAGTTCCAAACACCATCTGATAAAGCCCACCTGGTGCTCCCTGATCCCATTTTGGGGAAGGCTGAATGACTTGGAGTAAACCTGTAGCCCCTTACAGTAAATCTGTAGCCCCTTACAGCTGTAGAACAAGTTGCCAATATGCTTGAAGCCAGAATAAGGTCACCTGAGCACCCCATCCCTAAGCTTTCTTGGGTGTTCTTCACCATTGGCACTACAGTGGCTTCTGCAGAATGTGGGCTCCACTGCAGAATAAGATCTAATAGATCCTACCCATGAGCTCTCATTTCCTCAGGTGTCATGTCTATTCAGAATTGGCTGGATCAGTACCTCTTTCTCTGAGGCCCAAATTTTCTTTTGGCCACATGGTAGTGAATTATCAATGCAAAGCTTAGGTCCAATAATCTCTGCTAACTATAAACACTAATAAAACACTATATTCCCGTCAAGTCTACTCAAGAGCTACTAATAAACTATAAACACTAACGAGAGCTGGCATGGTGTAGTGGTGAAGAGTGGTGGACTGTAATCTGGAGAACTGGGTTGGTTTCCCCACTCCTACACATGAAGCCTGCTGGGTGACCTTGGGCTAGTGGTTCTCTTTGAACTCTCTCAGCTTCGCCTACCTTACAAGGTGTCTGTTGTGGGGAGAGGAAGGGAAGGAGATTGTAAACCGGTTTGATTCTCCTTAAAAGGTAGAGAAAATCGGCATATAAAAACCAACTCCTCCTCCTCCTCCTCCTCCTCCTCCAATAATAATAATAATAATAATAATAATAATAATAATAATAATAGATGACTTTCATCTTTGGCCTCTATGAACTACAGTCAATATCTTTGCTTGAGTTTCCTTTAAATATTAAACCTATCCTTTAAACCTTTCCTTTACATAATAAACCTATCTTTGTTTCCTTCTGACCATATCTGGGCCATTTTCATTGGACTAACTTTCTGGCTCCATAATCCATCTTTTACATTGTCCACCAAAGCCTAGCCAATGACTAGGGGTCACTTTATCTTTTACACCAATTCCGTCATTTGAATAGCGGTGCCGATGGGGGTAAGCCAGAGGAGCAGACCCTGCTAACCCAAGAAGGGACTTCCTTGCTAACGCAGTGGGTCGCATGCACCGCGGCTCTTGAGGATTGATTGGACAGTCCTTTTTTATGGACCGCTATGGCAGAAGGCTCCGGAGGTGACTGCTTTCAGTTGGAGGCGAGTAACACTGCCACCAGAATTGTGTTACGCATCATGGAACTACCACCATCGGCCTCGGAAGCCCAAATCCAAGAACTGTTATTGTCAGATTTTGGGTCAGCTTCGGGAGACGTGGCGCGACAAATGATGCCGCTTCTTACCAACCTGGAAGAAGTGAAACTGTTTCTAACTCCTCTGTTGGAGCAACGTCTCAGAGACACCACCGCGGCTCAGGCGGCGGAATTGGGAGCCAAGGCCCGATGGTGGAGTTGGTTGCGGCACGGGAATCTGAAACAACCAAAACCACAGCAGAAGCCCTCGGAGCGCAATCCAAGGATACTGGATGGCAGGGCTTGGAACTAGGATCGGGGGAGGAGGACTTCACGTTTTTGCTCTCTTCTGATCGGTCTTTTATGGCTCTCCCAAGACACCTAGCTCGTCGCCAACGAGCTACCATTCACTATGCCCTGACCCAAGATATCTGTGAGGATGCTGAGGACTGGAATGCTCCTTTTGATGTCTCTCAGGGGTGGTACGGTGGAGAAGCAGCCGAGGATTGGAATGCCCAGTTCGGCGTTTCTCAATGCCATTGCGGAGGCGGACCGGCAGATGAAGTTTCTTGTTTACGCTTCCAGAACCGAGAACTACAGCAGCAAATGGCCCAAATGCAAGAGCGAATGGATGTTTTATGCCGTGAATTGGGACGGAGGCAACAATCCCCGGTGAGACCACAACCAGTGCTGCCGCTGCTGTCGCAACCTGGCGTCCCTCCTCTAGCACCCCCACAAGCGCCCCCACAAGCGCCTCCGGGGTGGCCACAAGCGCCACCACAAGCGCCGCCTCAAGCGCCTCTGCAAGTCCCACCAGGGTGGCCTGGGGGTTTCCCTCTTCTTTGGCAGTACCCACCACCCCACCCGCATGCATCCTTAAAGGACCTATGAGTGACTTTTAACCGCTCTGCGGAAGCCCTACCCTACTTTTTGCATCAAGTAGACAGCTTCATGAGGGAGCAAAGGCAGTGGTTCCCCACTGAGGACAGCTGGGTGCGATACGTGTCCTCCCTATTACAGGGAGAGGCGGCGGATTGGATGATCCAACAGTTTGATTCACAGGCCAGATCCATACGAACCCTTAATGACTTCATGTGGGCCCTGAGAAGGCGATTCAAGGATCCCTTCCAAAGCAAAAAGGCTAAAGCAGCCATCCTTCAATTGCGCCAAGGCACCAAGTCTGTCCGGGAGTACGCTGGAGAGTTTCAACGTCTGGCCAGCAGAGTTACTGACTGGAGTGAAGCTACTCGAGTGCAATACTTTTGTGAATGATTGCACCCTGAAGTTCTATACTGGGCTTACATGCAAAGAGATCCGCCTAACCTCAAGGAATGGGTCCTACTTGCGGAGGAGGTGGAAAGCAGCCGTCAATCTCTTGCTCTCTCCAGACGCAGAGCAAAGGAAACAGGTCCACGGCAAGAGCGTGCCGCTCCACCTCCACGGAGACCAACCGCTCCTGTTTCAGACCGGGTCAAACGTTTTCAAAAAGGAGCATGTCTCATTTGCGGTAAGATGAGCCATTTCGCTGCAACTTGCCCTGCATGTTCCGCTCGTCTCAACCCAGACCTGCAATCGGAAGGTCATCCCCGAAGCGGTGGGGAGAGCCGTCGCAAAAGCGCAACGCCAAGCAGGCGCAAACTGCCCACCGCCCTCCACATGAATGACGAACTTGCTCGTAAAGAGCTGCCAGCACTCCTTCCCAACCCATTGGGGTCTTGCATTACAAATGAAGGCCCATCGAGGTCTCGGATTACAACTACCTCCAGTCCCGCCGACGTGGAAACATCAGAAAAAGAAGGAGACGGGACCTGGGGGTCCTTAGTTCTTAACCTCGTTCCTACCCAGGAGCCAGCAAAAAATGAGCAGGGTCTGCAGTGAACGGAGCGCCACTGCAAACCGAAGTGACTGCACCGCCCACAGCTCTGCTAATGGTGAGAGAAGTGGAAGACACTATGTTTCTTGATGTGATATTGCAACCTTATGGGGGGGTCCCCAATTAGCGGTTAAGGCCCTAGTAGATTCTGGATGTGCTCTGCTCGTACCCTAATCAGTGAGGACACTTTCAAAAACCTAACAATAAAAGCAAGTGCCTTACCACAACCCCTCCGCTTTGCCCAGATAGATGGTAGTGACTTTAAAGGGGGCCCGGTTGACAGGCGAACGGGCATAGTTGCCATGGGAGTGGGGGACCATTGGGAACAGATCCGCTTCACTATAGTGCCCGGCATCTGCTTTCCAGTAGTCCTGGGAGTGAATTGGCTTCGGGGACATAGTCCCATTATAGACTGGGCAGCCAAAACACTCGAATTCATCCAACCGCAATGTGAACGGCATCAGAAAGAAGTGGCCGTCCTAGGTCCTGCCTTGACGGCAGGAGCTGCCGATCCGCAATTGCCTCCCGAATATCGAGATTTTGCAGATGTTTTTGATGTCAAAGAGTGTGATGTACTACCCCCCCACCGCTCAACAGACTGTGCTATTGAAGTGGTGGTGGGGGAACAATTAACAAAAAGTAAGATTTAGCCTATGAATCCCAAAGAAAAGACAGTATTGAAAGACTTTATTAACAAGAATCTGGCACGGGGCTTCATCAGCCCCTCCACAGCCCCCACTGTGCTCCTGCTTTCTTTGTGCGAAAAAAGACAGGTGTGTATAAGACTGTGTATAGACTTTCGCAAACTTAACGCAGTCACCCAGACTAATGCCTACCCCATTCCCCTCATTCTGGATCTCCTGAGCCAACTAAAAGGAGGGCACATTTTCACCAAATTGGACTTGGTAGAAGCGTATTATCGCATATGTATTCGACAGGGGGATGAGCCATTGACTACTTTTTCTAGTTGCTTTGGGATGCTTGAGTACCTTGTAATGCCCTTCAGATTAAAAGGAGCTCCGGGGGTCTTCATGCAAATGATCAATGAAATCCTTCATGACTTGTTGTTTGGAGGGGTGGTGGTTTACTTAGATGACATCCTCATCTACTCCAAAAGTTTGGAGGAGCACGTCACCCTGGTCAAAGAAGTTCTGCAACGGCTCAGAGAGAACCACCTCTATGCTAAGGTTTCCAAGTTTGAATTCCATAAAAGGGAGCTAACATTTCTAGGCTATAGAATTTCACACCAAGGGTTAACCATGGACCCTGACAAAGTACAGGCAGTGGTTGACTGGGAGCCGCAAAGTACTTGCAAGCAAGTGCAGAGATTTCTCTTTTTCGCTAATTTTTACCGGAATTTCCTCAGCAACTTTGCACAAGTTGTGCTTCCGATTACTAACTTACTCAAAACCAAGGGGAAAGGAGTTGCTGCTACCCAGCCTTCCACAAAAGTAGACTGGACCCCAGACTGTCAGATAGCCTTTGAGACTTTGAAACTTTTGTTCACAA
Source organism: Euleptes europaea (assembly GCF_029931775.1). Taxonomy (NCBI): domain Eukaryota; kingdom Metazoa; phylum Chordata; class Lepidosauria; order Squamata; family Sphaerodactylidae; genus Euleptes; species Euleptes europaea. The sequence goes on along the minus strand of NC_079312.1, from coordinate 44,854,274 downwards.
CCAAACCGGTACTTAAGCATCCGGCTTGTGACCGCCCGTTCATTGTTCAGGTGGATGCTTCTAAAGTAGCCATGGGAGGGGCCCTCTTGCAAGAGGGGGAGGGTGGCCGGTTATACCCATGTGCCTATTTCTCAAAAAAAAAAAATCCCAATCTCAGCTCAATTGGCCCATTTGGGAAAAGGAAGCAGCAGCAGTATAACACGCTTTAACAGTCTGGAGACACTTCATAGAAGGTTCTGAGACTCCCTTCCAGGTTTTTTTTTTTTTTTTTAATAAATTTTATTGATTTTTTAAAACTATAAATTCTTCATAGTTTTAACAACAATGTAAAAATAATGTCAAAATCACAATTACATCAATTGTTGTCTTAATTTCCAATAAACATAAAAATAAAACGACTTCCCCATCACCTCCATCTACCTCTTAATAAAGTGTTGCTATCCTTCGTTAACATATTCTGATCCTAATATTAATCTCATTCTAAAGTTTCATGTTATATAAAATTTTACATTCTGGATCAGAGTAAAAGGTAACCTTCCATTTTTCCCAGATCTTATACATTGTCACAATGATTCATCCAAGCCTCCCATTTTCCCTAATTTCTCCAACTCCACCAGTTCTAACATTTAAATGATTTAATTCCTTTATTCTGGAACATTTGTCCCTTTCCATTTGGCTGCCTAAGATGATCTTGCAGCCATGATAACATAAATTGAATCATGCTAAGTAACATCATCTCCAATATTTTAGGGATATTTTTCTGTTTAATCAATCTTATTTCATTGTAAATCATATCCCAAATCCATATCACAAGTCCACCCCTTATAAAAAAGGAAAGAAAAAACCAATATCCTTACTACATTCCAACATTTTCCTTGAAATTATAATCACATTAATATTGATAATTCCACTATACATTTATGTCACATCGGTAGTCTATATAAGGAGGTCTTGTTTACCTAATCCCTAATTGATGTCTAAATCTTAATTCCACTACACTGTAAATAGCCATGCCACCCATCCACACTGTCAAAGTCTTCCAATCCAGCAATCATATTTAAATCAGTCCTTTAACCATGGTCTAATACTTCGTTCTGCAACTGAAATAAGTCAGTCAGATATGGGAACAGGATCTCTTTATTCTCTCTCATTTCCTCAGGCAGGTTGCATACCCAAAAGAAATTCTTTCTGGCCTTCATCTCCCTCATGGCTTCAATCCGTTTTCCTTGACCTGCTCTCTTCTTCCTTATATCCACACGTCCTTCCATAACTTTTTTAGATGAAAAGTCCATTTCTTGCATGTCTGTTCTCATTGTCACAAGCTGGTTACCTTCTTGGACTTCTGTCTTCTTCTTTGTATCCTTGTATTCTTCCATAACTTTTTTGACAGAAGAATCCATTACTTGCATATCTGTATTGGTAGCCATCATCATTTGAACCTTCATATCTTTTATGTCTTCTGTAACCAGATCCAACTTCTGATTACATATCTGTGATGATTGGTCAAGAGTCGTCATCATTGAAATCAGTTGAGCCATCTGTGTTGATATCTGTTTTAATTGTTTAATTGTCACCTCAGAATGTTTAGCAAGCATGTCCTGCACTTTTTTTTCCATGGTTAAATTCTGTAAAGTTTCCTTTAATTTCGTAAAGGCAGGGCTATGAATTAAGCCAGATCAGGGAGAGGTTCCAGACATTTACATAAGTAACTTAGTTAAGAAATTGGTGGTCGTCTAGCAGGAGTCCATTGCATGTGGTTAATAAAGAATATTTCATTGACCAGCTTAGTACCTTTTTTGGGTTGAAGAAATAAGTATTTAGGCTTAAAATAACTTTTTAAAATTGAAAATACCAACGAGTTTTACCAGACGCTCTAGATCGGCAGAACCAGGAAGTATTCCAGGAATTACCTCATCGCGGACCTTCTATCGTCTCTTCTCTATAGTTGTTACCTTCAGGAATGGTTTTAGTGTAACACAAATGAGACGAATTTCCGGTCCTACGACCTGCTTCCTGTTGATTTGCAGAACAATAGAGAGGGATATGTGAAGCACAGAGTCTTCCGGTCCAGACTATCCTCTTTGTTGTAAAACGTGGCTGGAGGACTCGGACAAAAGAGACTCCCTTCCAGGTTTGGACGGATCACAAGAACCTTGAGGCTTTAACTGGGACTCACAAACTCACCGCAAAACAAATTAGATGGGCGGACTTCTTTTCTCGCTTTCGTTTTGTGATCAAACACATTCCGGGCAAAAGAAAACTCTTAGCTGATGCTCTTTCTCGGCTTCCTCAATACCCCATTAAGGTGTAACGGCCCACCGAGTCCCTGTTTACTCCAGAGCAAAGAGGTATCCTACCCACCTTAGCAGTCCAAACGCGCGCCCAGGCATGCCAAGCCCAGGCCAGGAGCGACTCCCCGCAACCCACTAAGGGAGCTGTCCCTCCCATTCCCCCGCCGCCGCCCGGGGACACTAACAGTGACACTTCAACCCAGCCCCAAGCAGGGGGCGACCCTGTCGTTCCAGAAGGACTACCCAATTCTTTCTGTGACACTTTGATACGTGAGTGCCTGGCCGAGATGAATAACAATGTCCTGCCTTCAGGTCTTGAGCGATGGGGGAAACTGTGGGTTAAAGACACCAAATTATACGTGCCTAAAACTTTGCAAGCAGAAGTATTAGAACTAGCTCATGGAGCAAAAACAGCTGGAGACTTTGGGTTTGTAAAGAAATTGCATTTGCTCCGTCGTCAGTTCTGGTGGGCAGGTATGAGTTCTGACCTGGACTCCTTCATCCACAGCTGTCCAATATGCGCCACCGCGAAATGCCTGACAAGCAAGCCCGCCGGGCTACTAAAACCATTAGAAGTGCCTCAAGGTCCATGGGAGGTAATTGCCATGGATTTCATGACTGATTTACCATTGAGTCGGGAGAAAACTGTCCTGAGGGTGGTTACTGACCTGTTTTCCAAACAGGTGCATTTAGTCCCTTGCGCAGGCATGCCCTCCGCTCAAAGACTGGCTCATTTGTTTGTCACACATGTTTTCAAATATCATTTGTTCCCGCGAAAGATAATTTCGGACCGCGGGTCTATATTTGTAGCCAAGTTCTGGAAAGCATTCCTCAAACTAGTTGGAGTAGAACAAGGTTTGACAAGTGCCTTCCACCCCCAAACAGATGGACAGACTGAAAGAGTTAATGCTGTACTAGAATGTTATCTTCGGTGTTATGTGAATTATCACCAAGACGATTGGGTTGATCTATTGCCTTTTGCAGAGTATGCATATAATAATTCTGTTCATCAATCCACAGGCTTCAGCCCCTTCCGCATTGTACATGGCAAGGATTTTGGCCCTGTCGGGCAGGTGGATGTATCAGGGGAGGGGGGGTGCGGAGATATCAGACTGGATTCAAACCATCCAGTCTACATGGCCTTGGTTAACTGAAAACTTAGAACGGACTTTTTATAAAGAATTAGAAAATAATTGCTAAGAGGATTACGAAGTTAAGTTAGAGATAGAAGAAGGAAGAGGGGAAGTCAAAGCAGGGGAAGATAATTGTTATATATATGTTAGTCTTAATTGAGAATTAGAAAAGATTGAAAGGTAATGTTAATTAATTGTATCGAATGTATGAAAAAACCATAAAAAATATTTATTAAAAAAAATTAGAACGGGCCAAAGGGAAATATAAAGCTCAAGCTGACAATCATCGGATCCCCGGCTGGACGCTCAGGGTTGGTGATTTGGTATATCTCTCCACCCAAAATCTGCGGTCTCTGCGACCCTCCAGAAAACTGAGTGAAAAGTACATCGGGCCTTTTCCTATCACCCGAGTCATTAATGAGGTAACGGTGGAGTTGCAACTCCCCAAGAAGTTGAAAAGGGTCCATCCAGTGTTTCATGTCAGTTTATTAAAACAGTATGTGCCAGCGTCTCAGTGGCATTCAGAAGAGCCTCCAGAGGTTCCCGAAATGGTGGGAGGGGGAGGAGTACTGTGTAGTGTCCAAGATCCTTGACTCCCGCATTCATAGGGGGGGCTGGAGTACCTAGTCCATTGGAAGCATTTCAGTCCCGCCCATGACGAATGGGTTAAACATCGTCACATCTCCGCCCCTCTCCTACTGTGTCAATTCCATGCTTCATATCCAGATAAACCCGCCCCATCGGATGAGGTGGGGAGGAGGAGCCCTAGGGGGGCAGAATGTGAGTTCCAGGCTGGGAGCGCAGCTGGATTCAAGGTCAAGTTGCTCAGAGGTTTGTTATGACGGCTTGCGCTCCGTTGGCACGATAACTGTAATCTATCATGGGAACCAGGCTTAGCCTGGTATCCAGTGGTGCCTTTCTTTTTTCTTTTCTTTTTTTATAATTTTATTTATATAATTGAAGGGGTACAGGGAAAAAAAAGGAAGGGATTGAATATTATAAGTATAAAAACAATACAATAATAAAAAATAAGCTCGATTGTATATTAAGAGACATTCTCTATACTAAAAAAACTGTTACATAGTGTCATTCTGTTATTACTTATATTAGTTGCTCAGAGGTTTGTTATGACGGCTTGCGCTCCGTTGGCACGATAACTGTAATCTATCATGGGAACCAGGCTCAGCCTGGTATCCAGTGGTGCCTTTCTGATGTATATGTTCCTATCTGCCCGCTTCCCCTCCACTAGAGTCCTTGTACTTTTCCCTGAAAGTTTCTGCTATACACCTTATGCTTCCTGAATAAACTGCTTCTTAGACGACTGTCTGGACATCTGGTGATTGGGATTGGACAGGTGAACTCAGACCTTACACCTAGCCAATGACTAGGGGTCACTTATCTTGTCTAGTTTCCTTCACTAGCATGTCAAGATTCCTACCTCCCCGCCACCCCAAAATTCCAGTCCCATTAGTACTTATATTTGGTCTGAGATCATACTTGTAAAGATATGCTACATGGCAACTCTTTAGATATAAAAGCGGTTGTGAAATTCATCCATTAAATATATCCTTTGCTGTTTGCTGGATTTTGTCTATATTTGAAAGAGACAAATTTGTTTTTATGTTGCTACCAGAAAAGAATGCAATAAAAACATTGTGATTTGTCCAAGAGCCTCTTGGCAGCAGAGATGCTCTTGTGTGGTGAATAGAAAAGCAGCTCACATTCTTTCCAAAATGGCAAAGCAAAGATCGCTGAAAGGTACTTATCTATTTGATCTGACATCATTACAATATTGCAGGAATGTGTTCATCCGCCTTAGAATTTTTCATATGTTTTTTTTTTTACTGCCAAGTATCTTACCCCATTGAAAAAAACAAAAACAAAGCATCTTGGGTAAACTTAAGGAGTAACAGATTTATTGTGGCATAAACTCATATGGATATAGCCAACTTTATCAGATGTGGACTCTCATCCACATAAGCTTTTGCCACAATAAATCTGTTAGTCTGCACCGTGCTGTGAGACACTTTGTGTGTGTGTTTTCCCCCTGAATCAACATGGCTAATCCCCTGGAATCTGCTCCACTTTTGAAAATCATGCTACCTTTGCCTCCTTCTGGCCTCTCCTGCAGTATTTTTGCCTGTCCATCCAACTTACAAGATTTTTGCCAGTCTGTTGCCTGCCTGGCTTGTGCAATGAATGGAACATGTATGCAAACATGTATTTCACTATTCACCCAGGCTATGTAAAAAGCCCCACAGACTTTTTACATTCACCTTCCTAAGAAAACCAAAGCATGTACCAAAAATAATAATGCACCTCCAGCACTTCTTCTGCAGTGAAATATTGGCAAGCCTACATAGATAAGTAACAGTAAAGAATTCCATTAGGTCTAATATTTCTCCATTCTGTTATGGGAAGATTTGTTGTCTGTATAGAAGTAACGGCTTGGAATCCAAGCTGTCATTCCATTGGCATAATAGCGGTTCCACCAACACTCCAGCATGAAGGAGGGGAGGAAAATTTCTGCTAACACCCCCCCCCATTATAATGCAGACATACTTTGCCCCCTCCCATATTATTCCTGGGGGTCCAGTGACCCATCAGAGTGCAGTTTCAGGGGGCACAGAAAGCTGCAGTGGAGTGAAGGGAGTTTCCTTTCCTCTCCCATGATTCTGCTGCTGTGTGGGATCTAAGCCAATGTTTATTAATCATAGTTATAATTGGTGAAATAGTAGGGTTATGACGGGTCAAAAGGAATGTGCTTGCTTGCCCTGCTCTGTTTTTACTGTTCCTGTAAGTTTTGCTGCTTCTGGCTTCATGCATGCTGGGAAGGCTATTATACAGGGCATCAGCTCAGCCTCTCCTCTGTGTTTTTCCTCAACTTGAATTATTTCACTGATGTCATATAATCAATTTCTAGTGTGTAGATCAAAGAGGTGATATTCTATCCTGGACAGCCTACCTGGAACAAAACAACCCTGCAGATGATGAATAGCATCTGAAGATTATAAATGTTGGAAGTCTGAGGGCTATAGTGAATCTTGTATATGCAGTGGTGTGTGGGTGGGTTTAGTTCTTTCAAACCAGATTTCTCAACAAAGGCCCATACACTAATTTCCTCTCTTCACACAAAACAGCTTACTGTTTTTTCCCCCAATGCAAATCAAGGTTAATCTCTTCAGTAGAACTAAAGAGGGAGCTATTGACTAAGAATGGTATGGTAATATCCTTGTGAAAAGAAGACTTGGGTACAGAGAAGGGAACTTGCTGTATATCTCACCACTGAGTGATAGCATAAGTACATGATACAATAATTAGGGTCAGAATTAGGTCTAAAAAAATAAATTAATTACTTTTGCTTTTTCCTGTATGCTATTTTGTGGAAGAGATCTGCATACTTAGGCTAGGCTTAATATTATTTTACTTTGGTGACTTATTTCTGCCCTGATTTCTCTGTTTTTTTAAATCTTTCAATGAACTACTCCAGAAGCATTCATGTGCATGAGAACATCCCTCCCCCTTTTGAACAGAAGATGAAGAACACATGAAGCTGCCTTATACCGAATCAGTCCCTTGGTCCATCAAACTTAGTATTGTCTACTCAGACCAGCAGCAGCTCTCCAGGGTCTCAAGCAGAGGTCTTTCACATCACCTACTTGCCTAGTCCCTTTAACTGGAGATGTCGGGGATTGAACCTGGGACCTTCTGCATGGCAAGCAGAGGCTCTACCATTGAGCCACAGCCCCTCCCCAAGAAGAAGAGTTGGGTTTTATACCCTGATTTTCTCTACCCTTAAGGAGCTTCAAACTGGCTTACAGTTGCCTTCCCTTCCTCTCCCCACAACAGACACCTTGTGAGGCAGGTGGGGCTGAGAGAGTTCAGAGAGAACTGTGACTAGCCCAAGGTCACCCAGCAGGCTGCATGTAGAGGAGTGGGGAATCAAACCTGATTCTACAGATTAGCATCTACCACTCTTAACCACTACATCACACTGGCTCTCATACAGCTGAGCATATTGCAAACTGCTTTGGAAAGTCCCAAAACTCCAAAAATAATGGGTTATGTGATTTGGGTGGTGGGGAGTATTCGTTGAACACAATGGAGTTGTTCTACAGACCTTTCAGGTTGTCTCAAAACGTTGGAGAACTGCACAGATGGGCAGCAAAGGTGTAAACAAAGCAAAACAAAAGGTGTACAAAGAATCTTCAAATATGTAAACAATATTTATTCAATGGTCCCAATGCATTTTGTGTCAAAATGCTCCCTCGGGGGATCTGCAATAATGAAAACATACTTAAAATAGTACATAAAAACTTTAAATGTTGCATGTCAAAATACAGTAATAGGACCCTACATCTTAAAAACTTCCAAGCCTCCACATATTATCTCATCTTACAACTTTTTACCATTACACTGGCGATAAGCCAGTCTAAATGTTTTTATCAAACATTTCCAAAAAGCTGAAACAACTGCTTATATTGAAACAAAAAAAATTGAAAAATCAGAAAAAAAAAACGCCAACTCACCAAACCTTGCCATTTTTGAGGAGGCCGGAGCTGGCAAGCAGCGGGGATATAAAGCCCAGTGCTCAGCTCTGAGCCACGTATTTTTTGGGTGCAGGTGTAATATACCCAAAAAATTTCAAAGTTTCCAAAATCCATTATCTTCGGGTTTTCGGATTTTTTTGAAAATGTCCAGATTTATTAAACCAGAACCCGAAAAATACTGGGGGAAAGCTGCAGAGCCCTAGTACCTACCCATCTTTTTACATGTAGTTTGGTGTATTGTTATGTGCATGGGATGACATTTTGTGTCAGGTTAACAAAACCAGCCTACAGTGCAAAAAGCATGGACCGCTCCAGTGTGATTCCACTGTTTGAATCTGTAACAGATGTCTTCAATGAGTATCTACAGTCAGGTTTCAAAAAAGGCAGAAAGCAGAGCTTCGATGATATGTCAGCAGCTTCATATCCCTGCTGAATACCCAATGCCCAGACTGCACAAGCAAGTTATGAAATCTCAGACAAAGGTTGTAAAGAGGCAGCACGTCAGCAAGAAGATATATCAGTTATTAAATCCTGCAGGAAAGCTTGAACAAGCATTCTTCAAACGTCTACTTAAACCTGTCCTGGAGGAACTAGAGAAAAGATATGTTTTTCTAAGAATATTTACCTCCAAGTATGGATTTCTTAATGACATTATGAAATCTGTTAGTGATGTGACTGAATTACAAAATCACTATTGGGACTTTTGTGACCCTGCAGCTGTTGGGGAGGACTTATTGGAGGAGCTGAAGACACTACCATGTAGGATGCTGCCTGGCCCTTTGATCCCACCGCAGGCTTTCTGCCACCTCACATCTCATTTGGCAAGTTCTGCATTCCCAAAGACTGTTGTGGCTTTGCAGTTGACAATTCCAGTTCCAGTTGGATCATCTAAAAGGAGTTTTGTAAGAACATAAGGAGGGCCATGCTGGATCAGACCGAGGTCCATCAAGTCCAGCAGTCTGTTCACACAGTGGCCAACCAGGTGCCTCTAGGAAGCCCACAAACAAGACAACTCCAGCAGCATTATCCTGCCTGTGGTACTAAGCACCTAATACAATGGGCATGCTCCTCTGATCCTGGAGAGAATAGGTATGAATCACAACTAGTATCCATTTTTACTAGTAGCCATGAATAGCCCTCTCCTTCATGAACATGTCCAGTCCCCTCTTAAAGCCTTCCATTGGCAGCCATCACCACATCCTGGGGCAGGGAGTTCCACAATTTAACTATTTCCTCAAACTGAAATAAATTAAAGAACTATCTCAGGTCACAAACATCTTGAGAGTGATTAAGTGCCTTAGCAGTCCAGTCACTTGAATGACGAGTAGAATATGGACATTATGATACTGTGATTCACCATCACAAACAAGGTGTAAAGGGTTTTCATTACATGTACCTACAGAGGTAACTTCCTAGAAATTTTCCAGGACTTCACTATCTCTACACACACCATTGGCTGGACTCTCATAGGATTTGGCTTTTAGTTAGTCTTAGTTTGCAAACATCATAGGCAATGCATGATGTTTAAAAGAATGTTGTTATGGAAAAAATAATTGTACTTGTTATATCAAAGTTATGTCTATGTTATATTGTTTCATACAGAAAAATAAAAGGTAATTGAGAAAGCAAAACTTTATATACTGTCTCTTTACCAGAGTAAGCAAACTGAAATGGAAAAGGGTGTGGTTAAAGAAGAGCCAACCTCCAGGTAGTAGCTGAAGATGTCCCAAGACGGGCCTCCCGACCCCCTCCCAGGCCTCAGCCAAACCCCCACCCGACCCAGGCTCACCTACGGGGGAAAGGGAAGGGCCGCACAACCCCACCTGGATCTCCCGGGGACAGCCGGGGGATGCCATCTCCTGTTCTTCTCTCTGTCCAGGCTGCCGGCGGGACGAGATACACCGGTCGAATGACGCCACGTCGGAGTGAGGAGCCTCAATGCCGGGAGCAGCCAGAATGACGCGTGGCTCAAGACCCCGCCCCGCTCCACAGCTGATCTTTGGGAGAGCAAGGGTGGGGCGGGGAAGGGCAGACAGGGCTGCTGTAGCGGGTCCCGGAGGGGAGAAAATGGCTACTTTGGCAATTGGACTCTATGTAGTGTTGCCAGCTGCCAGGTAGTAACAGGAGATCTCCTGCTAATTCAACTGATCTCCAGCCGATAGAGATCAGATCACCTGGAGAAAAATGGCCGCTTTGACAATTGAACTCCATGGCATTGAAGTCCCTCCCCTCCCCAAACCCCGCCCTCTTCAGGCTCTGCCCCCAAAATCCCCCTCCGGTTATGAAGAGGGACCTAGCAACCCTAACTCTATGGCACTGAAGTCCCTCCCCTCCCCAGCCCAGGTTTCAGGCTCAGCAGGGGGGTTGGCAAGCCCTACTGAGTGGCATTTAGTTTTGAGCAAACATGCATAGAATCAGATAACACCCTGTGTGCACATCTATGAAGACAGTGTGCTAGTACAAGCTTGCTGACTATTTATTCAGTAGTACTTTGCATTTGATAAACACATACATGCCTTAAAGGGAGGCCCTCTTTAAGAATCAAAAAGTCATAAAGTACAGAATCTAAAATTACCTAGCTGCACCACTATTAATCAGCACTACGCATGGGATATTCTTTCTACATAACCCACAACTGATTTTCTCCTAAGATTTACATGAGAGTTTACTTGTTTAAATGCCATATACCACAATATGTATATACCTAAATGCCATATACCACAATGTGTATATACTGTGCATAACATCCATGCAACATGTATACATATTACAAACCTATCTACAAAACTGCTGACAAAAATATAAATGGACATTTAAAAAAAATGAAATATGGAACATTTGCTTGTCCTTTGCCCAGATTCCTTGGTGGAGGGGCACCATGAGAAATAATAACAGATAAATGGAAGTCATTTTGAGTCTTTACTCTTTACTCTGATTAGTTCTCTGGTATAATATTCAACAGAAGCTAGAGTTCCACCCAATTTTTGTGAGTTTCAATTTATATGTCAGAATTTGCATATTCAACGAGAGAGAAACTTTCAGCAAATTGCACAGATATCCCAGGTGTTTCTCTGCTTTTCATCCAAGCCCTGGGCACTAATGATAGCTTACAGCCATCAAGAGCCACAAACACTGTTTTTAAGGGAACCATTCAGTTGATGAGATAGCATGGAGCACCTCAGAGAGAAGCAAAAGTACAGTATACTCCCTACTGTCTGATCAACCTCAAAGAAATGTCTCCATTCCACTGAACTAAAAGTTAGGGACAGTTGTTTTTTATATCTGACAAAGGGAGCCTTGACAGTTGAAACCTTGTTGGTCTTTAGGATTGCCAACACTAGGCAGTTGGCCAAAGAGACTGTGAAATTAACAGTTATTCATTCACAAAACTTTGTTGCTTATTCCTGTAAATTGTGACCTAAAAGACTGTGGAATTAACAGTTATTCATTCACAAATTTTGTTGCTTATTCCTGTAAAATTGTGAACAGGTTTGCACTTCACGCTATATGTGTGCTGTATATGTGCCATTACTTTGCACTTTGACTGGCTTGTCATATATTTTCGTTAATTACTGAGAACTTAATAGAGACATTATAACATAGACTCTTTGGTTTGTTTTTGACATTGAACTGGGTAGATAATGCTTTCATAAAATTGATTAATGTTATTGTACAATAAATTGCTACATGTTAATATTGATTCAGCTCTACCCCTCACAGTTATTCTGAGCCCTGTGCTGTTGATTATCTCAGTTTCAACCTTTGGGTACTAGCTGGAGATCTCTTGCTATTATGACTGATCTCCAGCCGATAGAGATCAGTTAACCTGGAGAAAATGGCTGCTTTGGCAATTGGACTCTATGGCATTGAAGTCCCTCCCCTCCCTAAACCACTCCCCCCTAAGGCTTCACCCCAAAAACCTCCCAACGGTGGTGAAGAGGAACCTGGCAACCCTATAGGTCTTTAAGGTGCTATTGGATTCAAATCTTCCTCTTCTGTTGCAAGCTAACATGGCCACTGACCGTTAACTTGTTTTTTTTCTCATTTACTCTCTGTAGTCCCTCCCACAGACAATGTGATTAGAGCCTGGGCTGAGGGTGGTACTAGGGCCATGTGTGCCAAAAGTCACATGGGCAGGGGTAGAGTACATAAAAGGACTCTTGTGTAAAACAGATTGGAAAATAACAATTAACCTGAAAGGGTTTAGGCTTTCTAGTGTCCAGGAATCTGGAGGGGAGAAATAGATTACGTTTTCAAGGGAGACTAAAAGTGGCTCTGAAAAAGCAGAGGTAAAAAAAATAAACTAATAAAACCCCTACACTTTTGTATTTTAGAATCGTAGGGCAGAAAGGGAGTTGACTGCTGGCTACCTAATGCTCAGTTAAAACAAAAGTAACAGGAGTATTAAATTCAACATAATTTTAGAACTGCTCAATAATCAAATCCCTGTAGTGTTTGTGCTGCTCTGGGGGTCTTGATACAGCGTCAAAGGACTGTAGAGCTATAGACTGTAAAAAAAAAAACAGAAAGAGAGACTTTTAATAAATGTGCATATTCAAAAAGTATGTGAAGCTTCAAATTGCAATGCTAGTAATAAACATTAGAGATAAGCCAAATTTTACAAGACAGAGTCAGTATGGCATAGTGGTTACATTGTCAAACCAGGATCTGCGAGATTCAGGTTCCAACCCTACTCTGCTTTGGAAGCTTGTTGGGGGACCTTGGACAAGTATCTCTGTCTCTGTCTGTCTGTCTGTCTCTCTCTCTCTCACACACACACACACTCACTCACTCACTCACTCAGGCCATCTAGTCTTTGTTAGCCTCTGACTTCAAATGCTCTTTCAGATCAGAAAATGCTACAAAAAGGAAAGATCTAAAAGCCATAATATAATAAATGTCAAACAGTTATTTAGGTCTTGCCAGAATGTTAGTAGTCTGTAGACACTTCAATTACCAGGATATGCTCTGCTGTTCCTAATTTCTGCATGTATTTTCAAGGCTTCACATCAATATTTACAGGGCTAAACTCATTACCAGAATAAAAAGCTGCAGTTTAGAACCTGTGTAGAATGTTTCCTTCGGTCCATAAAGTACACAGCCTGATTTCATGGTTCTTCTGCCTTAGAGGGTTAAAAATTTGTTTACAAAGTAAACAAAAACCCCTACTCTTTTACCAAAAGGTGAAGTGTGGTTGGTAGGAAAAAGTGTCATGCCAAACTTTCCTATTGCTCACCTAGACAAAACAAGGACTTGTCAAGTCTTGGCAGGACAAAATATTTGGTTTGTAAGCTGCTTTCAGGAATTGAAGCAAAACATATAGCTCTGCTGAAGCTAAATAAAGTCATCCTAACAATGAGTCAATATTCCTTCTTTCATATATTTTTAATATTAACATATCTAATTCTGACCATAGCCATATTTGTGGATATTTAAATACTGAGATTGGAGACATGAACGAGAGAGATCTTTCTATAAACATAAGAAAAGCCTCATGTTTGCAGAAAAATCTGAAATCTAATAAAATTGGGAGGCTAAAATCCCCAAGACAATAGAACCAGCACCTGTACCCTTAAGGGATGAATGCCTTCTTTAGTGGCTATTGTGGGGGTTGCTAGGCACCCACAACAGTTTTGCTATCCTTAAAGCTTTGGTTTCTGTGAGTAAAAGACAGGGGGCAGGGCCCTTTCCAGACTTGTTCAGGACTTTGAGGGAGGACTAATCAGGGCCAGTAGCAACCACAGGCAGGCCCAACTGCTTGCTACTGTTCAACAGCAGCCACTCCATAAAAGCCAGTATTGTGTAGTGGTTAGAGTTTCAGAATGAGATCTGGGGTATCCAGGTTTAAATCATCACTCTACTGTGGAGGTTCACAGGGTGACCTTGGGCCACTTACACATTCTCACCCTAACCTATCTCACATAGTTGTTGTGAGGCTAAAATGGAAAAGAGAATGACATCAGTTACTTTGGGTCCCAACTGAGGAGAAAATCAGAGTATAAGTTAAATAAATAATAAATATAGATGAAGTTGGGAGGAAGATAAATTATAGGTTACTTGGTGGGTGGGAAGGAGAGAAGAAATCAGGAAAGGTAAGGATATGGGGGGTTGCCAGGAGGAGGGAATGAGGGAATTGTGTGAGGAGCAGGTTACACGAGAAAGGGAGGAGCTTTCTGCAAATCCTTGCAGGTTTGCCACCACACAACTGGGCCAAGACCAGCCTCTGGCACCAGTAAACTGGGCCATAGTTTTTTTCTGGGTAGAGGCTGCCAGGGGGACAGAAGGAGGGAAATCAGGAGACAGGCACAGATAAAGGTTGGTGGGTAAGAAGGAGGGAAGGAAACAGGAACAGAGAAGAAGCTAGGACTTTAAGAGTTGAGAAAAAGGAAATAGTAGAGAGACCCACACACACACACAAATCCTTATGGATCCCTTGCTTGTCAATATATCTAATTCTCAACATGGGAATGCCTAGAAACAGGGATGCTAAGAGTAGAAGCAAGAGTGTGCATATCATCCTTCCTCCTATGGTTAAAAATAAAACTCAATCCCCATGGACTTCTTCCCCTGATTCTAATTGACAACTTTGAATCCAAATGGCAAAAGGCCGTGAAAAGCAAGTTGGAGAGTCTGGGTCTCTCCCCCCAGGCTTTGCTGAAGAGGGGAGAGATCAAGCAAAGAAAATTATAACCCAGAGAGTTAATAATATTGAAAGGCCGTCTGACTTGCTGAGGGCACCCGGATTTATGTCCGCCCCCATGACCAGATACATTCCAGCCCCAGCTGCCTACCTTTCCATTTTGGAAATCCACACCCATAGAAGGGCATTCACTCTAGCCAGGTGGTCAGCCCTATCTTCTGCGGTCTTACAGGGAAGGTATAATAAGATCCCAAGCTCAGAGAGATTTTGTCCATGCAATTCTGGGGAAGTTGAAACACTGGATCACATGTTTCTTAGATGCCCATTCTACAAGGTTGCCCGTTCTAAGCTGACTCGATCCATGTCTGAGAAAATTTCAGGATATTCTGATAAATGTCAGGTTAGGAAGCTCCTCTCGGAGGAAAATCCCCACCAAATTAGTGAGGTCGCCAAATTCTGTGCAGCAATCTATAAACTTCGTCAAAGTCTTTTACGATAAAATCCAAAGAAATTACGGAAAACGAAGAAGGGGGGGGGGGAGTCTTTTTTAAAAATATGTGTCAAAATGTTTATTTTTTTACCTAACTGTAAATTATTTTAATTATATGTACTCTTTCAATTTAATATGACATAACTTTTAAATAATATCAATGTACCCGTGGTAACATTGCTGTTATGTTCTTAATCTTTATTGGCGCAATGCCGCAATAAACGTACTAATCTTTATTGGCGCAATGCCGCAATAAACGTACTACTACTAATTCTCACATGACCCCATCTGTGGATATTTAAATCCAGAAATTAGGGACATAAACAGACAAACTTGAGAAAAGCTCCATGTTTGCAGAAAAAGCTGATTTCTTTATATGAGCGGTCCCCCTCAAATAACAAAGCGGTGCCTCTACCTTTAAGAAATGAGATCTTATTTCTGAGATCTCAATGCCCATTGCTTTGCAACTACAACAGTACTGCCAGACTTCAAGCCTTACTTTCCATCATTAAGATGCAGGAGGTGTGGGCAGGGCCATTCACAGGGCTATTTTGGCCTCCCAGTCCACTCCTGCTGTTCTCCTGACCTGTCTTGGAGGGAGGACTCACCAGGACGAGGCCCAGCAGCACCCGCCAGGTGATTTGCTACCACACAAGTTTCATGATTCACTCAGACCCAGCTGTTTGTTAGTGTTCAACAGCAGTTAACACATGAAAGCAATTGTTGTAGTGGTTGGAATTTCACATGAGGATCCGGAAGACCCATTATCAAATGTTCACTGTGCTAAGGAAACTTACTGAGTGATCTTGGACCATTCACATACTCTCAGGCCATTAATTCATGGTAATTAGCAGTGCGTTCCAGGCTGAATTGTCCCACTTTTTTTTTTTTAATTTTACATGCTGAATTGTCATTCCAGAAGTGACTGTGAAGCCGGCGCATACTTGCTTCGCATTACTGAAGAACCCACTTAATGTGATCTTTGGCATTTGCCGCGAAGAATCCTCCTCAAGGAACTATGCAAAACAACAGTGGTGTGTCAGCTATGCACAGGCTAATTACTATGCAAACAGGAACAAAGAAGCAGGTGAGTGGTGGGGGTGGAATTTCTCCTTTTGCGTCGGGACCGTGAATAGGCATTTTTAAAGTCGCATTTTTAAAGTCGCATTTTAAAAAAGAGCTTTGAGCAAGCATCAAAATTGACCATGAATAAATGGCCTCAGTCTCACCTACTTCACAGTATTGTTGTGAGGATGAAATGGAGGTGAATGATGTAAGCTGGTTATGAATGAAGTAAATAAATTATAAATATAGCAGACCATGGAGGCCAGATCAAAAGTAGATTGGTGGGTAGGTGGAAAGACAGAAGGAAGTGGAAAAAGGGGAAAGGATGTGGAGGCTGGCAGGAGAAGGGAAAAACAGGGAGTGGGATATGGGGAAAAATGGAGTGTCCCCCCACATCCTTGCAGGTTGCCCACTTGGTTGCCAGCAGTTTAGATCCTCCACCCATCTCTGTAGCATTGTTGATTTGTTTCTATTGTGTATGCATGATGATTTGGGGGACATTCCAGACTGCTTGGGACTAGGGTTGTCAACCTCCAGGTAATAGCTGGAGATCTCCTGCTGTTACAACTGATCTCCAGTTATAGAGATCAGTTCCCCTGGAAAAAAATGGCCACTTTGGCAATTGGACTCTATGGCATTGAGGTCCCTTGCCTCACCAAACCCTGCCCTCCTCAGGCTCTCTCCCAAAAACCTCCCGCCGGTGGAAAAGAGAGACCTGGCAACCCTACGTGGGACAGGGGAGACTATAAAGTTGCCATTGGTTAATATAAAATCTTTTGCCCATTGAAAATCTCCCAGGGGTCTAAACCTAAGTGTATAATGCTGATTTAATCATTTTGGAAAAAGCATACATTATAGTGAAAATCTGGTGCAATGAAACTGAAACAAGTGAAGAATCATGGGTACCATTTGCGCAAAGGAGAAACAATCAAAATGGGAGGTTTCAAGTTGAAACAGCAGAGATGAGAAGTTCAGAATCATCCCTAGCTTAGCCCTGTAAACTATCTGAATAGGAACTTGTGTGGAATTCATATCTAACCTACCCTAAATTCTTTTGAAGAAGAGCAGAGTATTCATGAAAAAAAACCAGAATAGAAAGGAATATATGTTCTGCACACATTGTACAATGTTAGTTTGGTAGAAACATCACATCCTCTTCTCTTCACTTCCCTTCCCTTTGTGCCTGTTAGTCCTGCCTCTGCATAATCAAGGTGAGCAGATCAGAAGGTATCAAGAATAATCAATATTTATGTTTGTCCGACTCACACCACTAAAAATGAATTATTGGTGTGTATGTGTACTTTGGACAATCCAGAATAATTGTGTTATTAAATGTGTGTGCATGGAATCAGAGCAGTTATTTGAGGGGGAGAATTGTTTGACTTAAAAAAAAAAACCTATGATGATATGAACAAAGCAATACACTAAGCCATGGGAGTATGTTAATAAAAAACCATCCTTTTATATACTGGAAGATTAAAAGATCTGCAAATAATATTAAAGCAACTAATATTAGGATAAAGAGATTTTTCTGGATTATCGCTACAGCATTGTTGAAGCTGTCTCCCAGGAGACTAATAATGTTTAGCTTACAAAACAAAATCCCCATGAGCTTCTAAATCAATAAAATAGACTCCCCCATTTTACATCTGTCACCAGACAACCAGGCCATAGTTTTCCTGGTGCTTTGTGGTATAGTGGTTAAGAGTGCTGGACTGCTATCTGGGAGACCTAGGTTCAAATCCCCACTCATGACATGTAAGCTCATTACGTGACCATGGACTAGTCATACTCTCTCAGCTTAACCGACCTCACAGGCTTGTTGTGAGGATAAAACGGAGGTGAGGAGAACAATGTAAGCAGCTTTGTGTCCCCATTGGGAATTAAATAAATTCAATGAATTAAATAAATATCTTCCTGTTCTCTCAGATTCTGTCTTATTTAGAGACAGAGAGAGTGTGAGAGAGTGGGGTTGGAATGTTAATGGAATGTCAGAGATCTAATAGAATTTGAATTGGTTAAGGTCCTTTATGCATAGATACTTGGACTCACATTCTGACTCAGACCCCGGACTGACTCAATTTATCCTTGGAGTTATGCATGAGTTTTCTGCCAATTACAAAGCAGCATTTCAGGGGGCGGGGACTCAAATGCTTCCTGATTTTTGTCTCCCAGCCAGAGTTCTTTCTGAGTAGATTTGTCACAAAAAAGGGTTTTAAAGCGATGAGTGGGTCCCCGACCCCATTCCTTTCCTTTAGGAGAGCTCCTTTTTGTGAAATATTTTTTAACATGGCACTTGGGGTTTGGCGGCGGCAGGGGGAGAACTGGATATTTTTCTCACAGTAAGTACTACAGCCAATTACTAAGCAGTGTTTTCAAGGGGCGGGTACTCATGCTTCCAGACTTGAGCTGGTGATTGTGTTGGGTGCACAGCATTTTTAGCATTCGCAACAGAAAAGTGTAGAGCGAGTGAGCATCAAGCCCCAAGTAAAAATATATGAACTGTGAACAAGCAAGTGTTCCCATATGGTGCAGATTGTGCAGTCACAGATCAATGTAGCAAAAGAAGGATGGATGTTGAACAACAGCATATCTATAAACAGTGATTCTTTGACATCACATGCAAATAGGACAGTTTTCAGCTGTTAGCTGGCAATCCCTAGAAGCATTGGAGGCAGAGACTGCTGGACATTATTTCATGTTTTTGAACAGGAAATTACTTCATGATGCTCTAGAAGTTTACAAATCTCTATGGTAGTTTAAACCTGTTCTGAAACAGGAAGTAATGTCCAGACATTGTTTCCTCCTCCCCCTGCTGCTCCACTGAACACGGGTGGGGGACTGGGAGTGTTACTGGGATGTCCCCTGCAAGAACCTGGTAAGTGTTAGACCTACAGAAGGAAGACTGACCAAACCATTCAGATGATGATAGGAAGCAGGGAAAGCGTAACTCCAGAAGGAGATACTGCTAGGGGGGAAACTGGGCAACATTTTTAAAAAAATGAATTAAGAGAAGGCAAAAATAGTTAAAGGATTAGATTATCATAATACTCAGCGGCTACAGTTATGGAATCTAATGATCTGTGATGTAGGCTTTAGGGGTGTGCATTCAGCTAAAGCCAAACCCAACCCTCCCCCCAAAATACCTGTTTGGTTTTTTTTTGGGGGGGGAGGGTACTGCTAAAAAAATGGTGCAATTAAAGGGAGCCAAAAAAGAAGATTCTGAATCATGCCTAATGTTTTGGCATTATTCTGGGCCACTTTGGTCTCACCATCATTTTTCCCCCTTCCTCTCCTCCTCCCTCCCTCCAAACTTACCTGCTGGCTGAGTCCTCACCACCACCACCACTGCCCCCAAAGCTCATGTTGACTTCAGAGGCAACAGGCCATGGCAATCTGAATGTTGGGCCACCTCCAAAGTCCACATGCACTTTGGAAGGGGCAGGCAGTGCAGAACTGAATGCTGTGCTTGGTTTTTTTGAATTTTTCAAAAATTTCCAGGTTTATTAACCCCAAACCCGAAAAATACTGAAAGAAAGGTACACAGCCCTAGTAGGCTCTCATTTCTTGCCTTTGTGCCACTTTCCCCCAATTACTGATTTCTTGTCCTGGCCCAGAAAGACCTCATTCATTCATTCATTCAATTTCTATCCCTCCCTTCCCAAAGAAAGTCAGGATCAGGGTGGGTAAAAACCATACAATTATATCATTGAAAATCTAATCATTAAAGAACCTATATATAACATAATTAACAATTAAAACCTAAATTAACTAGAACTATCTAAAATTTTCTTAAAAGACGGTGCCTGATACTAAAATTCTCCTTGTATTATCATCACCCCACCAGGGGGAGATTCTCCTATGGACAAGAAAAAGCAACAACAAGGACACAGCAAAGATCAGCAGGAGATGCAAGCACTAGAAGGGTCCAGCGGGGAGGCCAATTGAAGTACAACCGTACATCAGAGGATGCGGCAAGGACTGAGCAACAATAACCTCCTTGCTGTAGCTAGCATACTAGCAGATTAAATTGGTGGATCCATCCAGGCATATCACAAGTTTATTAATATGATTAGGAAGTCTGGAAGATAGCCCAAGCTTTGCACATGATCTCTGCCTGCTCCTATTGCAAAAAGAGGGCACAGCAGTGTGGGAACATTAGCACACAGTTGAATACACTGTAGCACAATCCTGCTGTGCTTTATCATGAAGAAAATTGTGTCCCAGACATAGAAGGTCTTGGTGGAAGGACAAAGCTCAACCCAAGGTAAGAGAGCTGAAGAATAATGGGGAAGGGATGTGCAGACATTTCTATGGCATTGGAAAGCACATAGAACAAACCAGAGCAACAGCGCATAGACCTTTCTGTGAGTCTTTTACAGAACTGTGGATGCAACATCAAAAAGAAACCAAAATGGCCATATCAGCTGATCCCTTATGAATGCCTCTTGTTCAACAAAAGCCCACTGATGGGAACCTTCAGGAAGAAGAAAAAGAAAATTTGTTTTTTATACCCCGCTTTTCTCTTACCTTTAAGGAATATCAAAGCATCTTAGAATCTCCTTCCCTCCCTCTCCCTACAACAGACACCTTGTGAGGTAGGAGGGCTGAGAGAATGCTGAGATAACTGTGACTAGCCCAAGGACACCCAGCAGGCTTCATGTGCAGGAGTGGGGAACCAAACCCGGTTCTCCAGATTAGAGTCCACCGCTCTTAAGCACTACACCACGCTGGTATTTTTGTTAGCTTGTGCTGTGGCCTTCCTGCTTCAATTGTTATTTTAAAGCACTAGCTGTGCAATCCTGAGAGCACTTTCATAGGAGTAAGCCCCACTCAGTAGACTTCGGTAGGATTTTGAGTAGGCTGGCTTAGGAGTGTACAGTAGATCTGAAATGAACTTTAGGAGTGACTGCCGCATGTCCTAGTTATCCTCTTTGTAAGAAGAGCCAACATGGCACATTGCTGAAATGGAAGGAAGGATTCTCGATGTGAATATAGATAGGTTCAAGAAACGTAAGTGATATTTTTTTGTTCCCTAGGGAGAGGAGCCACAACCAGCTCTCACAATCCACTGAAGCATCTGGAGAAAGGGGATGACCTCTAAAAAGTTTTCAACATCTGACAAAACAGCAAGCAAGGAAGTAAAGAAGGAGGCACAGCAAGAATTCCAAATCCCACAGGTAGCTTCCTTTGAACAAAGAGAGAGTTAAATTCTCTTCCCAGCAGTTACATTGAAACCGACATGCACACTAGACAGAAACCAAGCAGTCCGGATCACTGAAGTTAATGATAGTGGAGTCTGAACCTCCTGAACGAATGGTTAGACCACACAAATGGTTAGATGCCCCTTTTCATTTGATACATTTTACCATGCATGTTAGAAGGATAAACTACATGTTATTTTCCCAATACATGTGTTTGCCATTTTGGAACATTAGGGTTCTGGTGTGCATGTTGCACCTTTCAGACAAAATGGCAATTGTGCGTATTAGGAGGATCACATGTCGCGTGTGATAAAATGTAACAACTGGAACAGGCTATCATGAAACATTAATCCAATGGTCCCCAACATGGTGCCTGTGGGTGCCATAGTGCCTGGCCCACCACCATTTCGGCTCACTTAAATCGCCAGCGTTATTTTTAGCAGTAACCCCCCCCCCCCCGCTTCCTAACATCATCTGAATGGTTTGATCAGTCTTCCTTCTGTAGGGCTAACATTTACCAGGTTCTTTCAGGGGACATCCCAGTAACACTCCCAGTCCCCCACCCTTGCTCAATGGAGCAGCCGGGGGAGGAGGAAACAGTGTCGGGACATTACTTCCTGTCTCAGAACACATTAAAACTACCATAGAGATTTATAAACTTCTAGAGCATCATTAAGTAATTTCTTGTTCTGAAACAGGAAGTGACATCAGGAGCATCATGATGCTCCTTCCTGTTTGAAAACGTGAAGTTTCCCTCACAGTCACCCCACTAACTGCTCCAGTGCTTCATTTTGATTGTGCATATGCCTTTCCCAACTGTCAGAAGTTGCCTTGCTCTCCCCGCTAGTTCCTGTGCATTTTAATCACATTTTCCAGATGCTGTTTTAGCAAATCTGAATAACGCTGGCAAAACATGTGGAAACAGGCAAGGAGACCAAGGCAACCTTGACAGTCGGGAAAGGCATGCATAATCAAAACAAAGTACCAGAATAGTTGGAGGGGGTGAGAGCAGGGAAACAGCCCTGCATAAATGGCCTCAGAGGTGACTCCCATCGCCTGCCTCTGCGTAGCAACTCCGGTATGCCTCCGTGGCCTCCCATCCAAATACTGGCCAGGGCTGATCCTGCTTTGCTTCTGAGATCTGGTGAGATCAGGCTAGCCTGGGCTATCCAGACCAGAACTATTTCTTCCTAGCTGTAAATAAATCACTTATGGGTGCGCTCTCTCTCTCTCTTTCTTAATCTTAGATTCTAATTTTTGGGATGTGCTAAGTGTTTAAAAACTCCCAAGCCTTCAAGAAAGGGACGTATTTGTCTGGGATGCCCTATAAAACATGCTGCCTGCTGATGAGAGCTTGTTTTCCAAGTCAAAATCCCAGGCGTAGAGTCTTTAGGATAGAGTTTCCAGCAGATTATTAATTTAAACTGTAAGTGGCTTAAGCGGTGCCACAGCAGTATTAGCTTTGCTTTCAGCTCTTAGTCATAATGGATTTTGCTCCACTATCTAAAAAGATTATGGAAGAATTAGTGTCTCAATAGGTCAAAGCCATCATGGTTCATGATGTGAGGCTTTAATCATAATATTGATTGATGGCAACATATTGCAATTGTCTCTTTTAATGATACAGTTGCTGAGCGCGTAAAAAATCACTGTGAGCAATTTCCTGTTTTGAGTTGTCGTTGGGTGCAAAAGTGTTGATTGGTTCTGCTTCAAGAACAGGATCTGATGAATTATTATCACATGCTTTGCAGCAGCAGAATTGGTTGGATGCAACAGCTCAGCGTAAAGCAGATAATGTACTGATTTCTCGTTGAAGAAATTCTTGGCTACACTGTGAGATTCCTTTTAAAAGGAAAAAATGAATATGGCAATGTGAGTAATAAACTGAAAAAGGGAGGGGTGTCTTAGCAAAAAGACTAAAGTGAGGCAATTCTTATCAAAATGGTCACTGAAATCGGAAACCATGAAATTGAAGTATCTCTGAAATGTAACGGAAAGTTCCTAAGTTAGATGAGCAGTCCCTACATGTAGGAGAAGGCTGCAGCTCAGTGGGAAAGTACATGCTTTGTATGCAGAAGGTCTGGGGTTGAGTCCTTGGAATTTACAGATGAAGAGTCTCAGATGTTGGGAAAGAGATTTTCTGATGTTGGGAAACTCTGTGCTAGACAGTGTAGACAATTCTGAGCTAGTCAGGCCAGGAGTACACTTGAATGTAAGAAAACTTCACATGTGAATAGTATAGTGTACATTGCAACTGAATTTAAATACATGCTTCTTTAGAGAGAGATTTTAGGAGTGTGCAGAAATTAGAAATAAACATCTTTGCTTGATCTTAAAGGAAAGACACATTATTTCTTTTTAAATACTGCACATCCTGCTTTGATTAAGTCATCTCCAGTGAGTTGGTGGTGTGACAATGAATATATGTTCTTGCTTACAAGGACCATCCAACTTCCTTTTGCTCTATGGACAGTTCCAAACATTTTTGCACTTCCTTCCAAGTGAATGGGCAGTATGCATATGTAGGACCCCATGTGGACATCAAAGTACCTGGAGATGTATGAATTGGAGCACTAGTATTTTTTTTTCAGTGCAAATAATTTCAGATTATTAAACTCTATAGAAGATTTTTCCTCCTCTTCTTCAAATCATCCATCACAGAACCATCAACTTTTATTATTTTAAACTAACTTTGATTTTTATTCAGAGCTGATATTGTATAGAAATAAAATTTGATTTGATTATTAAACTCAGCTCTCCAAATTTTACTGAGATTCTGTTTCTCCCAAGTAAATAATTAATTTGGCATACTAAACATATAATTAGTCAAGTTAGTATTCACTAGATAGACTGGAAATGCCATGAAGTCTGAAAATAATGGCTCAGAGGTTTTTCCTACTCATACTACTCATTTTTTTAAAAATGAGTCAATCCTCCTTAACTTCTGTTTTTTGTATGTGTGGTTGACATTCATAAATTGACATTTGAGGCTGGTAATCCCCATTGACATATTTTATTTATTCATTTATGGATTTTTCCTGCTCATCTACTCATTTTTAAAATTATGAACCAATCCTCCTTGAACTGAAATTATCACATTATTCTCAAGCCTATGTTTTGTGTATGTGTGGTTGATGTTCATAAATTTTGGTATTTGAGGCTGGTAATCCCCATTGATTTATTTTATTTGTTCATTTCAGCTTTTTTCCTGCTCATACTACTCATTTTTAAAATTAATTAGCCAATCCTCTTTGAACATTTTCAAAAAGACAAATGTAATGGCCCAGGCTAGCCTGATCTCGTCAGATCTCAGAAGCTAAGCAGGGTCAGCCCTGGTTAGTATTTGGATGGGAGACCACCAAGGAATACCAGGGTTGCTGTGCAGAGGAAGGCACTGGCAAACCACCTCTGTTATTCTCTTGCCATGAAAATCCCCAAAAGGGGTCGCCATAAGTCGGCTGCGACTTGAAGGCACTTTACACACATACAATGTACAAAACAATGCAGTACCTAGAGCTGCCATGTGTGGAGCATGTGCATGATTCCTTGACTGTAATCGTGTTCATGGTTCCCAAGGCTACAAACTGTTTAGTCACTGTTATCCTACTTTAGTCCATGTTATCATAGATTGACAGCCCATTCCTGAGCTGGAAGGGTGAAAGTCCTTAGGAGGCCACTCGCGCTGCCCAGAGTGCTGCACATTTTTATTAATTCTGTGTTTTCTGAGCTGCCCTGAGCCCAGCCTTTGGCTGGGGAGGGGAGGGTGGAAATGAAAATAAATCCAGAGATCTGTGGATGTGATGGATCTTTCCTGCATGCCCCTCTCCCATCTGTCATTTCTGACCCAAGAAAATTCAGCTTCTTTTCTAGCTGCATTAAAAGTTATCAAGCAGTCATTGACATGCTGTTTGGGGAAGGGGGGAGAGGATGGGGCAGACATGAAAGGAAAAATTTAGTAAAGCAAATTAAAATTAAAATAGAGACTGTAATTCTATAGGCAGTCTTGGAATGAAACATTTGGTTTTACCTAGAAGATGACTGTGTACCCAAAATGACATGACTTGCAAGCGGTACAGGAAGGAACTAGCAAGTCAGAGATGGCTTCTGGGTTGAGAGCCAGCGTGGTGTACTGGTTAAGAGTGGTGGTTTGGAGCGATGGACTCTGATCTGGAGAACCAGGTTTGACCCCCCACTCCTCCACATGAACGGTGGATGCTACTCTGGTGAACTGGTTTGGTTTCCCCACTCCTACACATGAAGCCAGCTGAGTGACCTTGGGCTAGTCACAGTTCTCTCCAAACTCTCTCAGCCCCACATACCTTCCAAGGTGCCTGTTGTGGGGGGGAGGGAAAGGCGATTGTAAGCTGCGTTGAGACTCCTTAAAGGTAGAGAAAAGTGGGGTACAAAAACCAACTCTCCTCCTCCTCCTCCTCCTCCTCCTTCTTCTAGCAGGGCCCACTGTCAGTGCCCTTCCACAAAAAAACACACCAGTGCATGTCCTCTACTCCCTGGCTGTGAACCCTTCCATAACCATTCACTTGCAAGAACTCTACCACCCAGACTCACAGCTTCCCAACGTTGATGTGGGTGCTGCACAGCAACCGCAGTCCAGGTGGCCACAGCAGCAGCACTGCCAGATGAATGGGCCAGCCACTGGGGTTGGAGAAGGTCACGGATGTGGTAGAGACAGCTGTAAGTGCAAAACCTGGAACCAGCACTGAAACCCATTTTGAAACTTGTCCACCAGCCTGGGACCAAAGACAGGAAGAATGCTGTGTGTTGTGATGCCCCAGAAACCTTTTTTAGAGCAATTAACTATGGAACTATGATGAACCTCATTAAAACCAAATCTTGCTTGCCACATCCCAGCTCTCAGCAGCTTTTTAAATAGCTGAATAGGACCAAGTTATAAATCTAAGAAAGACAGGATTTATATAATAACTGCTGACAAGCCCTCCACAATTCTGGAGTTTGCAGGCTGGTTGTTACAAGGTGATGATGTTAGTTTGGAAAGTGGAAATTACCTCCAATTTAAAATGTGATGAATGGCTTCTCTCCTATTAATGTAGTATTTGCTTATGGTGTCAGCTCTGGGCGTGTGTCCAGCTATTGGTAAATGCGGTCTCCGTTGCTCCACAAGGCTAAGTTTAAGCTAACAATATACATTTGGAACAACCTTCTCTTAACATGCTGAGGCTGCATCGAGTAGCAGGGCATTATAGTTAAGATTAATACCCCAACTCTTCAGTGGCTTGCTTATAACTCAGCCATTTTTAAGACCAAGAGGAATAAAATCTGGAATTCATATTGCCAGTCTGTATTCTGCTGCCATAATGTACCTTCACCATGCAACAACAAGGGTTTGATACATGCGTTTACAGCACTGACTCAGATCTTTGGAGTTTTCAAGATACACCCCGAGATGTACCTGTTCTTAATGCTGCCATCATTTAAGGTTTTCATGGCCTAATCTTAACCATACCTCACTCCTATCCCAAGGGTTGCCAACCATGGGTTGGGAAACTCCTGGAGATTTGGGAGCGGAGCATGGGGAAGGTGGGGTTTGACAAAGGAGGGACCTCAGTGGGGTATAATGCGATACCGTCTACCCTCCAAAGTAGTCATTTTCCCCAGGAGAACTGAACTGTATAGTCTGGAAATCAGTATTCATGGCAACATGTCTATCCTCTTTTCACAAGCTTCCAATCCAAAAACCAGTCTCCTTATTTCCATTTCTGGCTGGCCACAGCTGCCATTTACATTTCCTCCACTAAGCTGTTCTTTTTTGCTCTTAAAGGTAAAGGTAAAGGTCCCCTGTGCAAGCACTGGGTCATTCCTGACCCATGGGGTGACATCACATCCCGACGTTTACTAGGTAGACTTTGTTTACGGGGTGGTTTGCCAGTGCCTTCCCCAGTCATCTTCCCTTTACCCCCAGCAAGCTGGGTACTCATTCATTTTACTCACCTCAGAAAGATGGAAGGGTGAGTCAACCTTGAGCCAGCTACCTGAAACTGACTTCAGTCAGGATCGAACTCAGGTCGTGAGCAGAGCTTGGACTGTAGTACTGCAGCTTAACACTCTGTGCCACTTGGCTCTTTTTGCTCTTACCTGTCCTCTTTTCTCTTATCCATGCCACTACTAAAAGTTACCTGGTTATTGGAGTACATAAAGAGCAACTTTGGTGTGTGTGTGTGTGTGTGTGTGTGTGTGTGTGTGTGTGTGTGTCATGTTCAGTTACCCTTTTGGACTAAAAACTGGTGCCAGAGCTCATCTACATCAAAGACTGCACTGTGTGTGAGGCATGCTATCTATCTAAGCAGTGTGTATAGCCTTGCAACCTCTCAAACCACTGTCCCAAACTATTTCCTTGGTTTGCCAGGAGGATGTATAGCCTCAGCATGCAAGCATGTACTAAGAAATAGTTTGGATTTGTCTGTACTTCATTCCCTCTCGACCTGACAAGGACTAGACCTTTAACTGTAACCTGCCTTGAATCCCTAAGAGGGAAAAAGTGGGATAAAAAGGCCGTAAATGAGCCCCTTTCTGAAGGTCTTCAGGAGGCGCTGCAAGGCTTGCCCAGTGCTTTTGCTGGGATATGAACAGCAAGCATTTGGGAGGAAAAGACTATCCCTGTTTTTATTCTATTTGTTTTCAATTTGCAATGTTTCAATTGCTGTTTGTAAGCTGCTGGGATATAAGTGTTTTAATGAAAAAATAAAGAAACTGAACAGCACTGCATGATGAGCTGGTGGTTTGGTAGGGTTGCCAGGTCCCTCTTCATCACCGGTGGGAGGTTTTCAGGGTGGAGCCTGGGGAGAGAGGGGTTTGGGGAGGACTTCAATGCCATAGAGTCCAATTGCCTAAGTGGCCATTTTCTCCAGGTGAACTGATCTCTATTGGCTGGAGATCAGTTGTAATAGCAGGAGATCTCCAGCTAGTACCTGGAGGTTGGCATCCCTATGGTCTGGAGATTTCCTCTTTGTTAGGAAGAGAAGGAGGAGGACGTGAGGCTGCCCTCTCTCCCATATAGTTCTCGTTGTTGGAAGATGACAGCAGCAGCCACCTTTTCTTCCTCATGAGAGGGTGGTCCAGACAGGGGCACAGCAGCCACTGTGCTGCTTGCACCTAGACTGTTGTCTTTGCGAGAGCAAAACAATATCCACAAGGATGGTGAAGGACTGCCACTGTTGTAAAACCACAGAGTTTCTGGTAATTCCTAGAGCTGTCCTATGTCACTTCCAGGTTTTCCTTTGAGTGATGTAGTGCTATTGCAGGCATCACTGTTTTTGTAAGAGTGATGGCAGGTAAAGAGGGATGCTAGCTGGAGACACACACCCCCATCATAACAGGAGGCCTGGCAGCCCTAGGAAAGACTTTTGCAAACAATGCAAGGAGATATAGAGAAAGGGTTTACTGAAGATTTCCCCCTTCCCTCTTCTTGCACAATTAGTTCACAGGCTGAGTTTGAAATCTGGGCCTTCCCCTCATGTTCAGTGGCACAAAGCAGATATTGTATGCTGGCCATTTGGAATCCTTGTATGCCTTCCAGTCCCTTCCAAAAACAGTATAAAAAATCTAGAGTTCCAGTTTGTTCTCTTGCATTCATTAATGGGTATTTGAGAGTTCTGTCTCAAGAAACAGCGAGCCCATTTTGCACTAATATGCATCCATCCCCATTCAACCATTTAAAAATGCGATAAACAGGCCTGTTTTCTCACTGGTGAAGAACTGAACCCTGGCTTGAAATGCTACATATTTGAAATTCATAAATAATTCTATCCATAATTCAGGGTCCCCCCTCCCTTCATCTGCCACTCAGAAAATAACAAACAACCAATAACATACCAAACTTTTGTTGTTGCTGCCGTTGATCGTATTTTGTCTCATCAGGACCATTTGAGAAATATGTTTTCTTTAGGTTTCTTTTAAAGCTATTTTAAAAGTTACAATAATTTAATAACAACAACAACAACAATAATACAAGTAACTATGTTGCTACCAACAGACTTGTGTCCTTGTTCAATATGAATATTTATTACTTCTGTGATAATAGAGCCTGTCTTTTAAATATAGATTTTGAAATCCCTTCAGAAAAGTATGGGGTACTAAGGAGTAGCAAGTACCTCCCTCCCCAGTATTTCTTGCTATCCTAGGTGTTTCCTCAGTCTTCAGACTCATGAAGCCTTTCTGGTTAAAGAACCCAGACTCGAAGATGTTCATTCCATCATTCATATTTAGTAAAGCATGCTTTAATTTTTTTAAAGAAATACGTCTGTGAGGCAATGTGATAGAATAGAATCATAGAATCATAGAGTTGGAAGGGACCACCAGGGCCATCAAGTCCAACCCCCTGCACAATGCAGGAAATTCACAACTATCTCCCCCCCACACACCCCTAGTGACCAGAAGATGGCCAAGATGCCCTCCCTCTCATCATCTGCCTAAGGTCACAGAATCAGCATTGCTGACAGATGGCCATCTAACCTCTTCTTAAAAACCTCCAGGGAAGGAGAGCTTACCACCTCCCGAGGAAGCCTGTTCCACTGGGGAACCGCTCTAACTGTTAGAAAAGTCTTCCTAATGTCTCTTTTGATTTAATTTCAACTCGTTGATTCTGGTCCGACTTTCTTGGGCAACAGAAAACAACTTGGCACCAATGATTAAGTCAGAGTCAGAAAAGGTAAATGTGTGAAGTAGTTCCCAAATAACCATAATTCCCGTGGTAGCCATTTTGAGCTTATTTAGAAAAGTGGCATGTATATTAACAAGTTAATAAAACCGGATGACCACATTGACTAGATTCTTTGCCCCATGGGAGCTAAAAATAATAATTCTGACAGAAGGGAATTATGTCAATGATGCTGGGAGGTTGAAACTGCCCATTAAACTTGTCCTGCTAGGGAAACTTAAAACATGTAGGAACTGTGTGCAGAACAATGCATTTTTTAAAAAAGGATTAGCTATCTGGGCGGAACTAAAATATAATTTCAAGATCTTGTTACTGCTGCATCATTCAGAGGCGTAAACTCTGCCTGAGATACCCTAAAGCAAAGGCTGTTCATATTTGAAAATTTTCTGTGACCCCAAAATGAGATTGGACACATTGCAAGCCACCCTGGCAGAGTTTCTCACAGCTGCACACATGGCTGGCTGTGAACATGTATACTGATGCTAATTGCTAAGAGCCCCATTCTCCCAGCCATGCTGGAAACTACAGTAACCATCACCATGAGCCAAAATGAACCTGTCATCTGTATTAGAAAACAAAAAAAGGTACATTTAGCCTTCTAAAGTATCTCCAGCTACCATAATTCCCTTCTCAGCTCTCACACTATATCATTCTCAAATATGGAATTACATTTGCTTATGCAGGGTCAGTGCAGAATAGATTTGGAAGATTGTTGTTGCTTCCCACAGAGTTCCTTTGAGCTGTGTGCTAGTTTAGACTCCCTCTCCATATGCTGCCCTTCTCTGACTGGCAGAGAAGAGAGGAATTTCCTGAGGCTCGCAGCCATATAGGCGTACAGACACACACGCTCCTATGGTTCCCCCCCAAGCCAGTTTTTGACACTTTTTCACAAAACATGATGGATTACTTAGCTAAGAGAAGCAATAACAACCATTACGCTACTGAAAGAGGAAGGGCCCTGAGTTATAATGCGAAAGGGTACTTTTAAAACAGAGCCTATATAATATCAGAGAGGTGTTTTGAATTTCTCCACCATTTTTGCAAATTTAATTAACTGAGATACCAAGTTTAGTGACACTGCCTGCAAAATGAAGACCGCAGCTATCCTTTAGGGTAGCTAAAAATCTTCTTACATTCCTGAGATTCAGCGTGGGGGAATGGCAGGGAGGAGGCACAGCCGTGCCACCTCCTAAAGCCGTTCCCGACATGCTGAAAAACAAACAAAAAAGCCTTTTAGCGGCTTTTTTGTGTGTAAAATGGGGCCTTTTCGCCATATAGAGGAAAGCGAGGCTACGCCTGCTAAAAAGCAGGCGCAACTTTGCTCTGCTCTGCGCTGGTGTTCACGGGGCCTGACGCGTGGGGCCTGAACACTGGCACAGCGCCTTCCTGGCCTCCTCAGGGCTTTCGCCCTGGAGGCTCAGGAAGGCGCTGTTAGTTACTTGTACAAACATTTCTGCCAAAATTGGTTCTTGTAGGTTATCCGGGCTGTGTAACCGTGGTCTTGGAATTTTCTTTCCTGATGTTTCGCCAGCAGCTGTGGCAGGCATCTTCAGAGTAGTAACACTCCTTCAGTGTTACTCCTCTGAAGATGTCTGCCACAGCTACTGGCGAAACGTCAGGAAAGAAAATTCCAAGACCACGGTCACACAGCCCGGATAACCTACAAGAACCAATGAACTCTGACCGTGAAAGCCTTCGACAATATTTCTGCCAAAAAGTAACCTTTCATTTTTGGGATGCTTATTTTCTAAAAAGCACTTCATATGAATAGAATTTTCCAAATTATTAGTTTCCACATTAGTTTTAGGGATGTTATTTAATTCTGTGCTGAACTAGGTGCTGATTTGAAGTTTCAAGGTTCTTGTATGTTTGCTTCATGCTCAGGACATAACTGTGATTGTCCCTTCTCCTGGCCACATTAACAAACTTTGATCAAAATATTGCCATGAAAACTGATGCCTGCTTTTGCATTGGTTGTGCACAATGTGAACATACTATGAAATAGCATGGACACATCATAGCAAACAAAGGCTTGGGTGCACCAGAGCTTTCTGCAGACAGCAGGGAATTCTTTTCATGCAGAACGACTTTGCTAAAGAAAATAAATGGCATGAAAACATCCAAGACTCAAAATTCTACTTATATTTTTTTCTGGAATATGGAGTTTCAAATTAGTTGCTGTTCTCTCTGAAGTGGAAACCATGCATTAGAAATGTTCCATAGTTTTGTTCTGTATTTTATTCATTCTGTTTAGCTTTGTATATTTTCCTGTATAAATTGAGAACATCACACCATGAATCTTGATACAATCATACATATGATCACATAAACATTTTTGTAGCTTTGAATGTACATACCCTGACCTGGCTGGCCCAAGCTAGCCTGATCTCATTAGATCTCAGAAGCTACGCAAGATCAGCCCTGGTTAGTGGGAGACCACTGAGGTATGCCAAGGTTGTTGTGCAGAGAACAGCAATGGTGAACCACCTCTGTTAGTCTCTTGCTTTGAAAACCCTACTGGGTTGCCGTAGGTCAGCTGTGACTTGACAACACTTTACACACACATCAGTGTACATATTTGTATTGGTATCATAGTGGTGTAGTGGTTAAGAGTGGTGGCTTGGAGCAGTGGACTCTGATCTGGAGAACCAGGTTTGATTCCCCCACTCGTCCACATGAGCGGCAGATGCTAATCTGGTGAACTGGATTTGTTTCCCCACTCCTACACATGAAGCCAGCTGGGTGACCTTGAGCTAGTCACAGCTCTTAGAGCTCTCTCATCCCCACCTACTCACAGGGTGTCTGTTGTGGGGAGGGGAGGGGAAGGTGATTGTAAGCCTGTTTGATTCTTCCTTAAGGGGTGGAGAAAGTTGGCATATAAAAACCAACTCTTCTTCTTCTTGGTGGAGAAAGAAGGTTAAGTGAAAGCTAGGGATATGCATTCATGTACTAACTAAAGAAAAACAAAACAATCCTGTTAGAAATTATCATTATTACCATCAAAATATTAGGAAAATGAACAACATTTCTGGAAATTAGATAATGTTCATTACACTGGTGCCTGGCAGACTGGTTTAGAGAGTTCAGACTTAGAGGGAAGAGAGATTCATAAACTAACAAGGAATCCTTCCAATCATGGAATGAAACAAATCTCAAAACAAACAATTTCTTCCAGTATTTATTCCCTTTCTTCCAGTATTTATTTCTCTGTCTGAATTTTTAGTGCTATTCTAAGCAGAGCCCGTTAAAGTCAATGGGCTTAGAAAGGTGTAACTCTGCTTAGGGTGACACTGTTGGAGTGCCTACTGGCTCCTTGCTTTATAACGCTGCTTGCTTTGTGGGGATTCCAAATGAATGTCTCTTCCAGCTCTACAAGCAAGAATGTTACTTGCCTATAAAATCATTACTCTTTTTCCTATCTGCCTAAAATTTGCAATGAAAGATCCCTTAGGTAAGGGGTAATTCTTGCTGGTCAATGAGGGAGCAGGCAGGGGCAGAGACGGGGCACCTCCATCACCTGGTAAGCACTGCCCCTCACTTCTGTTGCTACCAGGGTTCCTATCTACTTCCTGCTCTGCCATTTTCAAGCCTCCTCATCCTGGGGAAGCCTGCTAAGGTCTCCACCCAGCCAGGGCATTGTCAAATGGGCTTTTAGGATTGGGCCCCCAGTGTTTTTGACAGAAGAAAACCCTAGCCTTTCTCTGGCAGTGAGGCCCATCATAATGTCTAGTTAGGCTCTATAACCTGGAATGAATTCATGTTGAGGGGAAACAACATGCAAATTATCAGATATTCACTCCTCAAAATTCTATGGCCCCCCACAAAATTCCTGCAGATACACATGCTGTAGCTTTGTGGAATCATACATAAAGGCTTTTTATCCCAGGATGGCATGTGTAATGTACGAAACCACTTTCCTAGGGAGGTTCTTGAGGCAAAGGGATGATTCTCACTACAGGATTCTTCTCTTTCCTTACCAGAGTGCTGTGAGACTGAACGCTAAGCCCCATCAAGGATATAATGTGAATTCTGTGATACAGCTCAATTTGCCTCAAGACTCTAACTTCAAGTACCCTTACAAATATATGTGGCTTGATTTTAAAATGCAAGCGATGTCAGAACAGTTTAAACAATTTGTTTAGTATTTGTTGTAGTATTAAAATTTTTAGCTCACAATAAAATCTGTTTAAACATGTTTTGCAAATTAAGCATTATTAGACCGATTCTTACTTAAAAACTGTCAGCGAATGAAGGGTCTGTTCCTTCTTGTACAGGATTTACTGGTTCCAAATATGAAGGACTTCCATTTAAAATATCTGAGGAGTGCATATTTATATCATAAGTGAATGATAATCCATTGATGCGACCTTTACATGACTTGTAGAACAACATTTAACAACCACACATACTTCAGTCTCTCATGATAGTTACTGGTGGTAGCAGTTTATGAATTACAAAGACATCATAAAGAGAATTCTTCACATGGGCTTGTTAGACATGAATTAGTTGGTATCTAAAATATCATGACTAAAAGGAACATCAGAAATGTTTTAACTTCTGTGTAGTGATTAGGTTTAGGTCATAGCTATGCACATAAAGTAGAGTAAATCCCTCTAAGGAGTTTAGACTGTGATTATGGCTCTCCTCTCCTTCATTTAATTCTCACAAAAAACTTGTGATGTAGGTTATGCTGGGAAAAAAAATGACTGGCCTCAAGTTTGTGAATGAGTTTCATGAGTGAGTGGAGATTTGAACCTGGAATCCCCACGTCATTGTCTGACAATATACCCATAGTTATAGGGGATGATTAGAAATGAACCAGTATTTCAGACCCTGCTTCTCACATCTGAGTTATAAATGAAAGCCACTTTAAGTGATCTGTGGGGCATTTCTTCGAGAGTATTTTTAAATGGGCTGGGAAGTTGCAAGAGCATTAAAAGAATATGCTCATTTAGCAGAATGTGTGAAATCTGCTCTGTACAAGGATGGGATGATATTTTTTTTATATAGCCTTCATTGTAGACGTCCATTTGTAAACTTTCTTGATGAGGTGGAAAGTGAGAAGCAGGCTCTTGCCATCTGTTTCATTATCGGCTCTCCATCTATTCCCCATGCCAAACTGAACTCTGAAAACCCAGAGCATATTTTGATCTCATCGAGATCTTAATGGCAGCATACAATGATATGCAGTCCTAAACATATCTAACCTTCAGAAGTATTATGTGGATCTGCCAGGTGATTGCAGCTTGGTCACCAGATCCAGAGAATGGTAAGTTTGGGGGGTGGTCAGCAAAACTTAAGCAAATAAGAGGACGGATTTTGCTATGGATTTTGTGATGTCAGCCTGCCTGAATCCTGAGATCAGTGAATGGACTTTCCTGCAGGAACCTGCCTTATCTGAGGAAAGACTGGTATGGACTTGTGAGACAAGTCTCGCTCCAGAACTCCTTCCTCCAGGAAGCAGCTTTGGTGCCATATCTTTTGGCTTTCTGGAGAAAAATGAAGACATTTCTTTATACCAAAATCCTTTGGTATAACCAGTGATCATGTCTGGCTGCTCTTTTAAGGTGGTTTTTATTGGGAACTCTTGTTTAATTTATTTTTAATATAGCTACTTTAATATATTTTTAAAATGGTGCTAAATGGATGGCTCAGGCTAGCCCAATCTCGTCAGATCTCAGAAGCTAAGCAGGGTCGGTCCTGGTCAGTATATGGATGGGGAGACCACCAAGGATACCAGAGTCGCTATGCAGATGCAGGTAATGACAAACCACCTCTGAACATCTCTTGCCATGAAAACCCCACAGGGTTGCCACAAGTTGATGGCAAAATATTTTTTTGTGGGGGTGGTGAGGGGGAACAGTAGCATGGTATAGCCTGATCTCATCAGATCTTGGAAGCTAATCAGGGACAGTACTTGGATTGAAGACCACCAAGGCGCACTCTGCAGAGGAAGGCAATGGTAAACCACTCCTGATTCTCGCTTGCCTTGAAAGCCCCTTCCTGGGGTCATCATAAGTTGGTTGTGACTTCACAGATCTTACATACATGAATAAATTTCAGAATCATTTGTGTTGGTCTGGAAGCAACATGCCAGTCGAGTAACTAGTGAAAGCTATTTTAATCTACGGAACATTTTGATTTGTGACTTAAGGTTTAAATCAAGCTAGGAGATAGATGATATTGTGGTGACTGGGTAGGGTTGCCTGGTCCCCCCTGGCCACCTGCCAGGGATGGGGGGGTAGGATTGCCAGATCCAGGTTGGGAAACTCCTGGAGATTTGGGGATGGGGCCTGGGGAGGACAGAGACCTCAGTGGGGAACAATGCCATCGAGTCCATCCTCCAAAGCATCCATTTTCTCCAGGGGAACTGTTCTATGTAGTCCGGAGATAAGCTGACATCTCTACAACTGGGCAATTCTGAAGCTTTATTTATTACATATAGGCCACAATGTATAAAGCATCATAAGAGGTCATGTGGGATGGAAGGCTAGATGCAGGCATGGGAGCAAAGCTCATGCTTCCCAGCTAAGAGGACTGAGGTGCAGCTAGATTGATTTAAACCAGCCATGCATCCTTTCATCTCAGCTCTACCATTGTCACAACAACCTTCCTAATCACCTAGTCTTCAGAAATGAGGAACTAGCTAATCCTCAAAGACAGCAGAACAGAATTTTTCCTTGGCTCACAGTCTCAGATTGGGAAACAGGCTGGAGCATTTTGCCTCTCCTGTGCTGCATTGTTGCAGTTTAATTGGTTTTATTTTACTTTGTTTCATTTTCCTGTTGCATTTGTTTCCAAGGTTGAAAATTCTTGAAAGACTTAAGAGAAAAAGAGACAGAGGATATATTTTGCGGGGACCCTGATGCATTAGAATAATAGGAACAGGAGCCCCATGGCCCCTTAAAGACTAACACGATGTATTCCAGTGTGAGCATTCTTAAGAGCTGTTTCATAAGATAGAAGTGAGCTCTAGTATGCAAGCTTATGCTGGAATACATTTTGCAAGTCTTTAAGGTGCCCTGGGACTCCTGTTTTATTTTCCTGCTGCAGACTCCCCATCTGGAATCTAAAACAAGCTGAAGAGAGGCGTACTTAAAACAACCCTTACTGGCTTGTGTGAACGTGGCATAGGGAGCTGTTCTGGAAGGGTCAGTGATACCTAGGGTTGCCAACCTCCAGGTAGTAGCTGGAGATCACCTGCTATTCCAACTGATCTCCAGCCGATAGAGATCAGTTCACCTGGAGAAAATGGCCGCTTCAGCAATTGGACAGCACTGAAGTCCCTCCCTTCCCCAAACCCCGCCGTCCTCAGGTTCCTCCCCCAAAACCTCCCACTGGTGGCGAAGAGGGACCTGGCAACCCTAGTGATACCTGAGATTCCCAATGGCCCGGTGAGGGTGGGCAATTGCCCACCAACTAACCGGGCTGCCCATCCTCCCTCTGCTGGCTGGTGGGCAGAAGTAGGCCAGCTGGAGGGGGTGATCTCCATGTGCCACGCGTGCTGCACTACCAGCACTTCCAGGTTACCTCGAAAGTCCTGGCGATGCTCTAGCAATCTCCCCCAAAACTCTATGGTTCCCATAGAGTTTTCAGAGGGGAATTGCTAGAGCAGGGGTCGGCAAACTCATTAGTCAAAAGAGCCAAATATCAACAGTACAACGATTGAGATTTCTTTTGAGAGCCAAATTTTTTAAACTATATAGGTAGGTACACTGTTTATTAACTTAATAAACTTTAATTAAAGTTTTAAGTCTTAATTAAACTATAGGTACACTGAATAAAACTTGATATCATACTTAATAGTGATCTTATTTATTGATAAAAATAAAATTGTAAGTCCCTGCCATTTCCCCTTCCCCATCCGGAGTCCTCGTCTGGAGGCCTGGTCTACCGCCATAAAAGCCTATTGGTAGACCTGGCCTCTGGCTGAGTCCCATTGGGAGACTAGGTCTACCCATTGGCTTTCTTGGCAGTAGACCTGGCCTCCGGAGGCCCATAGAAGCCAATTGGTAGACCTGGCCTCTGAAGGGGGACTTTTTGCCCTCCTCGGAGTCCAGGTCTACCACCAAGAAAGCCAGTGGGTAGACATGGCCTCCCAATGGAACTCAGCCGGAGGCCAGGTCTACCAAAGGAAGCCCGCCGGGCCCAACAGCTGATAGGCGGGCGGGGGGCAGGAACTGCCAAGCCGCCCACCCAGCAATTGCGCGGCTAGAGGGGAGGGAAGGCTTTAGCCTCCCAACCATTGAGGGCAAGGGAAAGGGGGACCCGGCCATTCTCCACGGTGGGGGGGGGGAGAGAGAGCGCGCCCGCTCGCCTGCTCTCCCTCTCTCTCTCTCTCTCTCTCAGGAGCGCCGGCTCCGCAGCCCGGCTGCCAGCGTGAGCGGGCACGAGAGCAGGGGCTCCGAACCAAGTTCGGAGAGCCGCACTCAACGGGCCAAAGAGCCACATGCGGCTCAGGAGCCGCAGTTTGCAGACCCCTGTGCTAGAGCATCCTGTGTGCACGTGGCACTTCCAAGGTAAACCCAGAAGTGACAGAATCGTGCCATGCATGCACGAGGAGCTGCTCCTCATGGCCACATGGATGAGGCTCCCGCCAGAGGCCAGGTAGAACCTGGCAACCCTAGTGATACCCAGGCTTACTATCAGGAGGCTGACAATTCTGGCAGGGCACATGTAGCATCATGTTGAGGTATGTGAGGGTAGAAGGAAGGGCTGGGGACAATTTTTTAGAAAATATTTTACACACACAGCCCAAGAAAAATCTAAGCATTGAGAAACATAAAATGGTCTTATGTGTGTAATTTTATCACTATGAATATTACAGAAGTGGGGGACACATTTCAGTGATTAGATCAAGAGCCTGTGGACACCTTTGGAATTCTGACATAGGGTGATGGACTCATCCGCAAAATAGCTGCTGCAGGAGGTGTAGCCAGCCAAAAAAATGGCTGCCACAGCTTACCTTCAGTCACATAGTGAAGATCCTTGTACTGTGATGGCAGTTGCAGCTAAAGCAACATTTTTAAAAGTCTCCACAGCCAATCAGATCACCAGTAGCCAATCAGAAGCCTTGCTGGGCAAGAGCCCCTCATGGCCCTGCCTACTTTCTAAAAACACTTGGCGGGTGCCAAAAAAGATGTCGGAAGGCGCCATGTTGTCCATAGGAACCCCGTTGGGGACCACTAGATTAGTTGGTACTCTTGGTAGCCTCCCAAGGGGGCAAGTTCAAGCATTTAGTTAGTTCCGTTAAACTTCTTTGAAGTGTAAGTCTAATTCATTAACATCTTTGTTTTCCCATAACTCTCAGTGAGACACAGAATTGTTTTCTTTTTTCAAGCAAGCTTTCCTATGAGGAGTTTTCTTTCTTGCTTCCAAAGTTTAGCACATGTCAACCTGGCTGCTGTCGCTGCATATAATCCAATCACCTGAAACAGGTTTTTTTTTTGGGGGGGGGAGTTGGTATGGGAGTGATGTAATTCAATAAAAACAATTCCAGAGTACAAGCAACATCATCGCCAATACCTCATGATAGTGTTATAGTGACTATCTTTGAAAACATCTCCGCTCTGCTGCATTTCTGCCACTTGTGGAGAAAGGTGGCTTGGGGTTCTTCACAAAACCAGCAGTAGGTGCTGACACTGTTATATCTTGGGCTAGGGACAATGTTATCACTGGTCAGAAACTCGAAGCTAAGGAAGAGTGGCATGAGAAAGACAAGCAGCTGGAAAAAAACATCTAAGCTTTTGTCTCAGAAGAAAAGATGCTCATATGAAGGCGTGTGTGGGGATATTAAAACAATTTTAGCTTCTAGGGAGAGTTCAGGCTTGATTTGATCTACAAACCACTTATTTGTCTTTTTGGTGGTTCATGGTATCCATGAACTCTCCTCCAACACCACATTTCAAATGAATCACCTTTTTTCCTGTCAGCTTTCTTCACAGCTTTCACACCCATACATGGTAATGGGGAATACCGTGACTTGAATTAAGTTGGTCACCAGCAACACATCCTTACACTTAAGAAACCTTTCTAAGATCCTTCATGGCTGCCCTTCCCAGTCTCAATCTCCTTCTGATTTCTTGGTTGCACTTTTGGTTGATGATAGAACCAAGGAACAGAAAATCTTGAACAATTTCAATTTCTTCATCATCAAACTTAAAAGTTGTGTAATTCCTCAGTAGTCATTACTTTGGTCTTCTTGATGTTCAGCTGTAATCCTGCTTTGGCCCTTTGTGCTTTAACCATCATCAAGAGTTGTTTCATGTCTCAACTATTATCTGGCAGTAATGTGGTGTTATCTGCACATCTCAAATTGTTAATTTCCTTCCACCAATTTTCACTCCACCTTAATCCAAAACAGATAAAAATAAGTATTTCTTCACACAACGCCTAGTTAAATTGTGGAACTCTCTGCCCCAGGATGTGGTGATGGCTGCCAACTTGGAAGGCTTTAAGAGAAGTGTGGATATATTCATGGAGGAGAAGGCTATTCATGGCTACTAACAAAAATGGACACTAGTCATGATGCATACCTATTCTCTCCAGGATCAGAGGATCATGCCTATTATATTAGGTGCTTTGGAACACAGGCAGGATAATACTGCAGTCGTCTTGTTTGTGGGCTTCCTAGAAGCACCTGGTTGACCACTGTTTGAACAGACTTCTGGACTTGATGGACCTTGGTCTGATCCCGCATGGCTTTTCTTATGTTCTTAACCTAAATCTAACCCAGCTTTCCTTATAATATGTTCTGCATATAGATTGAAGAGACAGGGTGATGAAATACATCCTAGTTTGATACCTTTGCCAACTGGAAACCATTCTGTTGCTCCATATTTTGTCCAATCAGTAGCCTCTTGTCCAGAGTACAGGCTGTACATCAGACAATCAGATGCTGTGGCACACCCATTTCTTTTAAAACCAACCATAGCTTTTCATGATCCACGAAGTCAAAAGTTTTGCTGTAGAGGTTTTTTTTAAGTGCAAAATGGTAAGCATCCTCATTCACAGATCAGTGGAGCCACTATGCTTGGATTTAGCTCATCCTAAACTAAGTAGCATGTGCAGAGTCATAACCCTCAGTTCCAATGCTGCTAGCATCTATTATTTCTATACTATCCCCGAAAACCCATTAATTTCTTCAACAGTCATCCACCAAGCAGCCAGTGTTATTTGATACACCAAACACAGTGAAACTAAATGAGCTTATAAATTAAGTGTTCCAGTTCAACTGGTATGTGGATTGAGCTGTTAGCATGTGCTCACACCCAGTAATTTGCTAATAGGATTTGTTTTTATCCGTTGTCTTTACCTTTGAAAATGCACAGCCACATCTCATTTCTGGCATAATCTCATTGGCAACAGCATAATTTGTGAAGTGCAACAAAAATAATTCCAAGGGACTCCCAACTCAAAGTGGTCCTAAGATAAGCTCTTTTGCGTTGACAGTAATTTGTTGAAATTCCAAAGAAGGAGATGTTGCTAGGATACCAAGTTTTTTTGCCCCAAACAACCAGGAATACTATTATGTTGCCTTTAGAGTCTTTTCTACTTATTTATGTTAGTTTAGTAGCCACTGACCAGCGAAGTCTTTACATACTAAGGGACCATTTGCCAACATTATCTCTCAGGAACTATGTTTGCAGCTCTTCACTCAAGAGACTTACAAGTACTGCTCTGAGATAAATGTCTCTCTCAAAATGCACCTGAGAGATGGCTTACCATCAAAACAAAACAACTTTGTCTTTCCACATTGCGCCTGAAATCTAGTTGAAAATACTGAAGTAGGCACCCCTATGGCAAATCCTTGATAGAAATATATCTTAGGAAACCCATTAGACACAACTGCAGGAAATAGAAGAATTAGAATGTTATAGAAATAAAGGAATTAATTCAAACAGTATTCCTTTCTTATTTCTTTGGTCAAACTTATAAGATGACCAAAGATACAGACATCATTGTTGTAGCATGGGGTTAGGATCATCTTGTTTATTTAAAATGTAAGCAGAATTTATTGTTGTTTGGAATGTGAGAGAACAAGCAAATCTAAGAGTAGGAATTGATGCCTGAAGGTCTATGAGTTGTGACACTAGAGTGATAAGATGTGCTCATCTCCAGCTTGGCCATAAAGTACCAGGCCATAAAGTTCAAATAAGCAGCATTAATTGTTACATGATTTACATCCATGGCAAATGACCACATTCCAAGAAAAGGTAGCCCAAAGGTCTCATTAAAGGTAAAGGTAGTCTCCTGGGCATGCACCGGGTCATTACTGACCCATGGGGTGACATCACATCCTGACATGTACTAGGCAGACTATGTTTACGGGGTGGTTTGCCATTACTTTCCCCAGTCATCTACACTTTACCTTCAACAAGCTGGGTACTTATTTCACCGACCTCGGAAGGATGGAAGGCTGAGCCAACCTTGAGCAGGCTACCTGAAATCGAATTCCGTCGGGATCAAACTCAGGTCGTGAGCAGAGCTTCTGACTGCAGTACTGCAGCTTTCCACTCTGCGCCACGGGGCTCCTTAAGGTCTCATGATAATACTAAAAAATCACACCCACAAGGTGGAGAGTAAATATTATAATGAGCATCTCCACTGACTATTATGCGATGGCAGTTTCAGGACACATGTGTAATGTATGCAGTGTGATGTAATGTGTTGTCAACATGATTGTGACCAATGATGTACTTTCATGCAATGAGTGCCCTATATGGAATGCAATTAAGCATTAGTATACTAGTAGTAGCCCAAATGTTGTTCAGGGCTACTGCCTTTTGCTAGTAAGCAGCAGTCAGCCTTATTTGTGAACAAATAAACTTTTTCTCATTTCATTCCTGGCATTGCATTACTGGGACTCTGTAGCACCAGGCCCCCAAACCTGTTATCTCAAACTGTATGATAACAATACTGAAAGTAATATTAAACCTAGGGTTGAATCCAACTACTTTTTCTGGTGAAGAAAACGTAAAGAGGGATACTTTTGCACTACTCAAAAAGCTATGCTGGACTTGCATGGAGAAAAGCTGGTTGATATTTTACTTTGGATTACTTGCTGCCTAAATGTTCATATCCCTGTGTAATGGATATAGCCAGAAATATAGGTAAACGGTTGCAGGACTTGACCAAAACTATCATGGGGGATGTTTCTGTATATCACAGACAGAAGTGGTCTAGCCTATCAGCTAAACATGTCAAAAGGGAGTTTAGAGACTCAGAATAAAATAGACTTGGAGAGGGGCAAGAAACAAAGAAGTGCCACAATAATAGGACCTTTTGTAGATTAGGAACTGACTAACCTTATTGATAGATATTATGTGTTGATGGCCAGAAGCATCTGAGAACAGCAAGAATGTCCAACTTCACTGTGTGTGTGTGTGTGTGTGTGTGTGTGTGTGTGTGTGTGTGTGTGTGTGTAAAGTGTTGTCAAGATGCAGCCAATTTATGGTGACCCCTTATGGGGTTTTCAAGGCAAGAGAATAACAAAGATGGTTTGCCAGTGCCTTCCTCGGAATAGCAATGCTAGTAGCTATAGTCCTCTCTTTACCCTTTTGCTCTTCCTCTTTCCTTCCTCAAGAAGGAAAGCAAGAAGCCTCTTTGGCTTCTTGCTTTCCTTCTTGAGAGGAGTATGTTGCAATTTGTGAAATATTTGACTTTCTAGTGTAGGGTACTGTATTGCATGCTGTATTCTTCTAAAGGTTGTAGAGGTACTTTAACACTTTGTTAAAGATCCAACGGACCTGTCTGTAGAGGTCACTGCCAATATTGGGGGTGTTCCTTAAACCTGGGTAGGACCTAAGCCTGCCCCTACAAGCTAAAATGACTAAACTGAGGCTATCATACATTATGAGAAGGCAAGACTCACTGGAAAAGACAATGCTAGGAAAAGTTCAGGGCAACAGGAAAAGAAGAAGACCCAACATGAGATGAATTGACTCTATAAAGGGAGCCACAGCCGTCAGTTTGCAATACCTGAGCAAGGCTGTGAACGATAGGACGTTTTGGAGTACATTGATTCATAGGGTTGCCATGAGTCGGAAATAACTTGACGGCATTTAACACAGACAGAACCTAAACCAGCATCTTTTAGGAGTGAGAGATGGTGGAAGCAGTGTTTTCTCCCCTGCACTATTTTTGCTTGGAATGGGGCTAAATTGGAAAGTGGGCCATATTAAAGTGTCATGTGTCTAGTGAACCTATGCCTTTCTGAGCATATATGCTAATATTTCTACAAAGTGTACTGTATTGAAAATTAAAGGACGTGAATGGCATAAACAGATTGTATATGTTGTTCTTTCACATTTACGAGGGTTGCTACTTAATGCAACCAGGGACTGCTGCTCAGTATGCTACCACTGATCGAATGACTGAGCAATGATGACATTATTCAGTTCGTTACTGGGTGAAATCTTATCGGACATGAACATTATGCT
Source organism: Euleptes europaea (assembly GCF_029931775.1). Classification (NCBI taxonomy): domain Eukaryota; kingdom Metazoa; phylum Chordata; class Lepidosauria; order Squamata; family Sphaerodactylidae; genus Euleptes; species Euleptes europaea. The sequence continues at coordinate 44,809,768 of NC_079312.1, read as the reverse complement.
GCCCCAAAGAAGCATTTCTCATTTTTCCTCTTTGCCCAATAGCAGTGACTAATACAAAACACGGGACATGATATCACAGGGTTGCCAACCTCCAGGGGGTAAAGAAACAGAACCCAGGCTCATGTTAAACAATCTATTAATACACAACTACAAAGATCTCATGAAAGGGAGGTGACGTGACACCCAAAGAATATCTGTTTGGATCGCATGCATACGGACTGCACACGAGCTGTTGTGGACTGTGGACTTTAATTGTTGGACGGCTTTTTGTCACCCGTCTATTTTTGAGTTTGTAAATATTTAGGTAATAATTTGATAGCATAGGTTGTGTTATGTAATATAGATTTCATGAGATCTTTGTAGTTGTGTATTAACAGATTGTTTAACATGAGCCTGGGTGCTGTTTCTTTGCTATAGACTATAATCATTACAGCATTGGTTTCTTTTCTTTGGTGGTAACATTCAGGTGGTGGCTGCAGAGCTCCTGCTATTACAACTGATCTCCAGATGATATAAATCAGTTCCCCTGGAGAAAATGGCCACTTTGGCAATTGAACTCTATGGCATTATACCTTATTGAAGACCCTCCCCTTCCCAAATCCTGCCCTCCTCAGGCTCCACCCCCCAACCCTATGATATCATCATGTTTCAGATTTCCCTGCTCCCCCCAACCATAACCCAAAAAAAGTTGAGCTGAGGCAAGAAAAGTCAGAACATGACAGTTTTCAGCCGCAGATTTTGTGATATGGGGTGTTATATGTGAGACAAGAGGGAAAGATGTATGTCTGCTGTTCCAGCCATAACAAGCAGGGGTTCTCAGCACTGCTGAAAACGTTCAAGAAACAAGTAAATATGGCTAATTTCACATTCATATTAGTTTAACGTTTAGACCTACAAAAGGTGCACGCTGAAGAATTTATTCAGTGCCTTCTTGTCCTTTCCAAAGAGAAGAACTGGATTTTTAAAAAGCAGTTAGCACTGCAGGGTTATATACTATAGGAATTGCACGCTTAACGACGTTGTGTCAGGCACACTATGCATTCAGCAGTGAGGAAAATAAGGAACATGACATATGGACGCCTAATAACATCTCAGGGAAGTCACATTCACAGTCATAGTCAGCAGATTAACATTTTAACAAGTCGTTGTTCCCAATGGGATTACATCCCTCAGATGGCTGAGAAAACACTTCAAGCTGTGATAAGCAATAAGAAAACGAGGAATGGAAATCTCTCTGTGTTCGATCTTTTAATACCAAAAGGTCCATTGCACTTTATTTGACAGTAATGCTCATCATGCAAGATTTCATTTATGAGAGGGAGGGAGGGAGGAAAGGAGAGAGAGAGAGTACTTGAACATTTCTTGAAATGCACTGTGCCGTTGCCCTGCCTGGAATGTGAAGGTGTTTTTGTTAAATGTGACATTTTGATTTAAACCTTAAAATATAGCATTCGAGATGTCATATATATGTTTTCTTCTGCGCTTCAGTATATGTGGGTTAGAGGTTCTCTTTTTCTTACCACCAGTGGAGAAACGTCATTCTATAGATGATTGGATCAATTCAGTAAATATTTCCACAGTTTGGTGGACAGAATTTGGTCCCAGTAGATTGAGAGCTACAAAATGTGCAAATATTTATTTCATTTGTGATCTTTTGTTGTCTTTTTCAGCCTTCCATAAACTAAGGGTCAGGCTTTGGGCCTGGCTTACAGACTTCTCAAGTATACCTTATTGTGAAGGACAATTCACATCTGGATTTTAAAAATCCTTACTCTTAAGAGCAAGACATTGTGTAAATAGGAATGAATTCATCTTTCTTCTTTAATTAGGGTTTCCAACATCCAGGTGGTATAGAGTTGCAAGGTCCCTCTTCACCACCAGTGGGAGGTTTTTGGGGCGGGGCCTGAGGAAGGCAGGGTTTGGGGAGGGGAGAAGGACTTCAATGCCATAGAGTCCAATTACCAAAGCGGCCATTTTCTCCAGATGAACTGATCTCTATTGGCTGGAGACCAGTTGTAATAGCAGGAGATCTCCAGCTAGTACCTGGAGGTTGGAGCAACCCAAAACAGCACTATAACACTATAAAGCAAATAAGTGAATTTTATAAAGTGCAAAGTGAATAAATATATACAGCATATACAAAGGGAGTACAAACAGATACAAAATTTACAATAACAATCCAATAAGTATGACTTATCAAGAGGATGCCAAGGATCCTGATTCAACAGGTAAGTTCAAGTAATCAACCAATTAAGGTATCATTTGATATTAGAATTTTTTGAATCATTCAAATTCTTTTTAGGTTGCAGTTATTGGAACAAAGCCACAGGAAAAAGATGTCAGACGTGTTGTCTAGATCGGGAACACGTTTCGCATATGGCTTCTTCGGTGACCTGTATCAATAATAGATATAAGTATAAGTGCCTTAGTAGGTGTTGTCTCATAGGGACCGCAAAGATTTGTATCCAGGTCTCCTTCTGTCCTTTTGGAGACCTGGATACAAATCTTTGCGGTCCCTATGAGACAACACCTACTAAGGCACTTATACTTATATCTATTATTGATACAGGTCACCGAAGAAGCCATATGCGAAACGTGGTCCCGATCTAGACAACACGTCTGACATCTTTTTCCTGTGGCTTTGTTCCAATAACTGCAACCTAAAAAGAATTTGAATGATTCAAAAAATTCTAATATCAAATGATACCTTAATTGGTTGATTACTTGAACTTACCTGTTGAATCAGGATCCTTGGCATCCTCTTGATAAGTCATACTTATTGGATTGTTATTGTAAATTTTGTATCTGTTTGTACTCCCTTTGTATATGCTGTATATATTTATTCACTTTGCACTTTATAAAATTCACTTATTTGCTTTATAGTGTTATAGTGCTGTTTTGGGTTGCTCCAATTATCCTTACAGCACTGAGCCTTCTTTTCTTGTAGTACCTGGAGGTTGGCAACCCCACAGAGCATTCAGGGGAAGAGTTCCTATAAAATTCCAAGTGCAGCAAGCTACAGGGTTGGCAAATGGATCAAGTGTGTGGGATCTAGTGTAAGAAAACAGAAGCTGGCTAAGCCTATAAGAGAGCAAAGAAGAGCTTTAAGGGGAGGGAGGCCCAAATGCATCCAATCCCTCAGGTAAACTAACACTTCAACCACATGCCAGATAGTCATAGACAATTTAATAAAAGCAATTTTCAGAGGGGTCACCCCGTTAGTCTTTAACTGCCAAAACAACAACTCCTGTGGGACCTTGAAGAATTTAACATATATTGGTAGATATAAGCCACTTCATCGAATGTATTTGATATGTCACTATGCAAAGAAAAATGAGAACAAGATCCAGGCATTTTATTGGAGCATCTCTTCTATAGAGTAGCATGAGCTTGAACCACTGAAAATCACAGAGTTTGCTTGCACGCAACCATGTGCCAAAGAACACAGCACCATTATAGGACTCTTGTTTGAGCTCTCTCTCTCTCTCTCTCTCTCTCTCTCTCCCTATTCTACACAAGCACAACTGCTGCCAGCCAATATTGTCTCCTCCTCTCTGTTGACTTTGTGCCATTCCTTATATCTCTGACGACTTCACTTTTTACTTACGAATAGGGTTGCATAACTCCAGGTACTAGCAGGAGATCTCCTGCTATTACAACTGATCTCCAGCCGACAGAGATCAGTTCTCCTGGAGAAAATGGCCACTTTGGCAATTGGACTCTATGGCATTGAAGTCCCTCTCCTCTCCAAACCCTGCCCTCCTCAGACTCCACCCCAAAAACCTCCCACCGGTGGTGAAGAGGGACCTGGCAACCCTACTTACGAAATTACTTTCCCCTTCTCCTTTCAATCCCCCCACAAGATCCTCTTTCTTGGCAAAGCTTTCTTAAAGCTGGTCAAGTTTTACCTAACCTGTGCTTTCAGTGCTCCCAGCTGTCTTTGAGAAATAGTATCTCTTACCAGAAGAATTGGAAGTGTTATTTTGAATATGCAAATTTGAGGATATAAAAGAAGACACTAGTATGTAGAGAGTAGTTGTAGTGATTTTGTTGAGAAAGGAAGTAAAAGTGGAAATTGTGTTAAGAAATTAAATAACATTGAAGAAACCATAGCTTACAGCAGAAATGTTAGACAGATATCATAATGTTAAATGTAAAGTGTAGAAATATTAAGATGGCTATACATTGTGATTTTAAGAACTGTTAAACAGCAACCCTGGAAGAAGCCCAATCTGTATATGAATGGGATGTATGTAGCGTTTGTTATGTTAACATTTAATAAATGTTGATTAAAAAAAGGGAAATAGTATCTCTTAGATATATCAAATATCCACCGTCCAGAGGTTGACAGGTACAGCAGCTCTGTAGGTACTGTCAGGTGCAGTCCGGTCCAATTTATTCAGAAGTAAATCCCATTGTATTCAATGGAGCTGGCTCCACTCATCAAAACAAAAGAAGAAAGTGCAACAGATTACACCAATGGGGAAGAGCTGTGGGTAAGTTGTAAACCATTTGCTTTGCATACAGAAAGTATCAGGTTCAGTTCCTTGTATCTCTGGTTGAAACGGTTAGGCAACAGTTGGTGAGAAAGACCAGACCCTGGAGAGCTATTGCCAGTCACACTAAACAATACTGACCCTGATAGACTTTATTCCATAATCCTCATTTCTTTTTTGCCGGAACAACAGTACTAGTATTGTGATTTTTTTTAACAAAAAAAAAACACCTTATAAACTTTATTACATTACTTTGTCTTCAAATCTCGAGTTACTACATGTTTTTCCACCCATCGGACTTGACAGGCTGAAAGGAAGGCTATTCATTACACTGTGTCTCTCATGTAGGAGCCAACTACTTTTTAATTTGATATTTGATCATATACCCATAATTTATTTGAGCAATGACTGTAATGCAGTGATAAAGGCATTTGTTTAAAGTTTAATACCCTTGCAGCTGGGGGTGCTTCAGTGTTTTCTTTTCATTAGATTCATTTAGAGAAGGACTTGTAGACTGCAGAGGAGCGATACCTTCATCAAAACGAAGAAAGAAAGTGGAACAAATTTTAAAGACTAATATTATTTCATATTTATGGGGGAGAAATCTGACCTTTATTTCAGTGCTTAACTTAAGACTTTATAGTAAAGACTTTGTAATAAAATCTCAAAGGCTGCTAAAGAGGAGGAGTATATGAAAATATGATTCATTCATTTAAATGAAAGAGAACAGAATGCTGTTTGAAAATCTAGTATTTCTTACATTGTAAAAAAAGGGGATCTTGATCCTTTTGCATACGATTTATAGACTACTGCTGGGAAGATGGAATTTTTAAAGAGCCAAAAAAGTTCCTTCATCTAGAAACGAAAAGGACACTAAACATTTTTTTGAAGAATACTGTTTGACTTTCAAGGCACTGAGATAACTTATTTGACATTGAAGGTTTGTCGATCTTTACTTTCTCTTTTTCTTTTTCTTTTAAAAAGTGTACTTTCTTTCAATTTTACCCAAATGGATCAATGTTTTCTTGTCTCAGAGTCTCACGTTCCTGAAGCAAGGAAACAGTGTTCACAAACCAGTGCTGAGGTTGAATTTTTGTAAGTTTGGATGGTTTTTAATGTGACAGTTGCTGCTGCAGAGGAGAAAGGGGTACATGAAAACCTCTAAGCATCCATACTTCCGTGCTGTTTTATTTTCCTGCTTGTTTCCCCTGAACTGGGGGCTGTTTTTCAAGGTAGAGGGACCAAATTTGTAGCACAGCTGCAGGTGACCCTCTTCAGAAGAACCCCCAAGTTTGGTGATGTTTGGGTCAGGGGTCCAATTATATGGGCACCCAGTTTTCCTCCATTTGGACCCCTTGTGTAAGGAATACAACTAAAATTGCTGGCAAAAATATAAATGAACATTGTAAAAGGAAATAAAAAAGAATCATTCATACATTTCCCCATTCATTTTCATGGAGGGAGTAGATCCATGCAAGTCTTCCATTGTGCATGTCTTCCTTTGTGAGCTTTATAGTAATTGGTTAATTGGTCAGTGAGTAAAATTCAAACAGCCATGCAAATGTACTTGTCCCATTTATTTCAGTGAGAATTAGGAAGGTTAGACTTTTCTGGATTGTATTAGTTGCAACTACAGCATACAGCCTTTCCCCAAAGAGGTATAATTCATTTATCATATTTGTAAAATAGTAATTTATGGTGACTTATAATTATCAGTGCAATGTGCAATATTTATGATTACATGTTCTAAATCAGAACTGGCCAATATAAATCTAGCCTTGATCATGTATCCCCTCAAGGAGAGAAGTTCTGTAATTTACCATTATTCAGTTTTCATGTTGACAGATATTTAGCAGAATGTGTATTGTATAATATAATTCATTCTGAGTTCATATATCTTTGGGCATTTGAAAGCTCCTGCTGATTCATTGCTTCCTCTTGTCTCATTGATTTGTCCTTACAATATCCCAATGAAAAACAGACACGTTTTAGGAATCAGTGAGAGAGGCAGAGAGAGAGAGGTCTGAGAGTGAGTGCTTACATATGCAAATGCATATTTCTCAATAAACATTTTGAAAAGCAATAACTATCTAAAATTCTCTGTGTGAAAAAAAACATTTGATAACCAATTTGGTGATAGAAGATAAAACTTCCACAATTTCTGAAGATTAAAAGGGCTAATTAAGGCTGCAGTCCTAAGAATACTTTCCTGGGAGTAAGCCTCATTAAATAAAGCAGGACTTTCGTCTGCATAGACATGCTTACGATTGTTCCCTAGGTGTGTAACCATAATATACAGTCTCAAGAGTTCCCCTTATATGTTTGGGATGTAATATCTGTTATAATAAATGACTAAGTGAAAATGATATTTCCAAAGAAAAATTTAGACCTCCCCCCCGACCAAGCCTCTTGACAACAACCTGAGAGCCAGCTTGGTGTAGCAGTTAAGAGCAGTGGACTCTAATTTAGAGAACTGAGTTTGATTCCCCATTCCTCCACATGAGCAGCAGACTATAATCTGGCAAACCAGGTTGGTTTCCCCACCTGAAGACAGCTGGGCTAGTCAGTGTTCTCTCTGAACTCTCTCAGCCCCACCTACCTCCCAAGGTGTCTATTGTGGGGAGAGAAAGGGAAGGAGATTGTAAGATGGTTAGAATCTCCTTAAAAGGTAGAGAAAGTTGGCATATAAATACCAATTCTTCTTCTTCTTCTTCTTCTTCTTCTAATATCCCCATTGTATGAGGAATCTGTATTATATCAACACTGCTAAGCCTATAACACACAAGGAGGAAGGCAAACACCCTCCAACAGGACCAAAGAATTAAATGAAAGAGTAATAGGAATCTAGTGTAGGTGTCATCTTAAGGAGGGAGGGATGATTGTCCTTGCCTTCATCTTAGGGGACATTCACATTGATAACCACTGCCCCAGATATCTCCAGAATAGGCATGGACCAGTTATCGTCTGGATGGGTTCAGCAACGAACTAAAGAGATCAGATTGCTTCTGCTCATATAGCACCATGTTTAAAAGACTGCCCTTATATTATGCTAGTAACGTCTAGATTATACTGATATAATGTGCTATATGTAAGGCTCTTCTTGAAGATGGTTCAGAGATTTTAACTAGTTTAAAAGACAGCAGCTACAGTTCTCAATAATGACAGCTGCAATCATGAACACATAACACTTGTTGTGTTACAGTTACATCCTACCATAGAGTGAATGATGTTCCCACAGCCTAAGATGCCTTCTTCCTATTTAAATGCCTCTTCTTTTGAACAAAGACCAAGGACCAGGGATATGTCATAACCTTTGTCTTCCAAGCAAGTGGAGACAATAGTGACACTCCTAATAGAAAGTTTACTTCTCTTAATGAACTATACACAATTTATTGCAGCCTGGTTGACTTCACCAGCTCTTCCTTGGGGAGAGGTCCAAGATGGGCCAGGATGCCCCTTGGAGGTAATTGACATACTCAGCACTGAGAGATACTTCTCAGGTTCTGAGCTAGAGCTCCATATTTCTCCCCCCTCCCCAATCCTGGCCTTCTCCACTTCCACTTTTCAAGCCTCTGGGAGTTTTAGAGTTGTGTTCCACCCCAGCTGTATTCCTTGAGTCCCCTTGACTTAACTGAGATGTCTTTAAAGAACCACAGTCCCAATTTCCCAGCTCTAGATGGGGCCCTGAGGGGAGAGTGCAGCCTGGGCCATGGTGGAGTCAGCACTGATACACAGTAGTGCTGACAGAAGGGATGACAGCTGTTCTCCCACCCTAGGGTTGCCAACCTCCAGGTGGTGTCCGGAGATCTCCCTCTATTACAACTGATCTCTAGGTGGTAGAAATCAGTTCCCCTGGAGAAAATGGCCACTTTGGCAATTGGACTCTGTGGCATTGAAGTCCCTCCCCTCTCCAAACCCTGCCTTCCTCAGCCTCCAACCCCAAAACCTCCAGGTATTTCCCAACCCAGAGCTGGCAACCCTATCCCACCCCCTCATCTCCTGCCAGCCCCCCCCCCTGCAGACCAGGCAGGCATACACTTCCTCATTGGAGCTGGATGTCATGATGGCAGGGCTGACTATCACAGTCACAAGTTGGAGGAAGCCTCCTTAGGCTGGATGGAGACTTCACGTTGCTCATTTTTTAATGAAAGGATTCCTGCCACTGGTTTCCAGTCTGCTTCCAATTCAAAGGGTTGGCTTTAACTTTTAAAGCCCTAAACACTTTAAGCCTACAGTACCCAACAAGCCAACTTCTCCCATATAACCTGAGTTCTGCCTAATGGTCTTTCGTTCAGGAATCTGTATTGTCTGACATAAGATTTATGGAGATTCATGGAAAGGTCTTTTCAGCTGCTGTCCCCAGGCTGTGGAACTCCTTCCCCAGGAGGGAAGATTGGTGTTGCCTTTTTTGACTGCCTGGAGAAAACTGAATACTTCCATGTTCCAGAAGGCTTTGGATTTACTGACTGAGGATCCAGGCTGGGTCCTCTTTCAGTGTGTTATTGTGCCCTCTTGTTTGATTTTTTAAAATTAAAAGTAGTAGTAGTAGTAGTAGAAGAAGAAGAGCTGTTTTTTATATGTCAACTTTCTCTACCTTTTGTCGAGAATCAAACTGGATTACAATCTCCTTCCCTTCCTCTCCCCATAGCAGACACCTTGTGAGGCAGGTGGGGCTGAGAGAGTCCAGAGAGAACAGAGACTAGCCCAAGGTCACCCAGCTGGCTTCATGTATAGGAGTGGGGAAACCAACCTGGTTCACCAGATTAGAGACTACCACTCCTAACCATAGTGGCTCTCATAAAATATTTTAAATTGTTGTGAGCTGCCTTTGGAGAGCCTGTGATAGGGCTCAAAGGTGGCATACAAATCAGCTAAAGGAAGGAAGCAAGGAATACAGAGGCAGCAAACCTCTGAATATCCTTGCAAACAGGCACCATCAAGAGAAGAAATCTGTGCCTTGTTTGTTTGGCCCTCCAGGATAACTGGGTGGCTACTGTGTGGAAACATATGCTGGACTAGAAGGACCATAAGTCTGATCCAGTAGGAGTCTACTTATGTTCTCATAATCTTCATTATATTACCATATTTTGAATCTTTGTTTTGTTCATTGCAATTATTTTTGCTGTCTCTCTCCTCCCGCCACCAACAGTTCAATATTAATTAGTCCCAGCTATCCTGGCTGTCTTCTGGAAATATTTTGGCTAATCAAAGAAGGAGTATGGGCTCATTGTCAACTAACTGTAAGTGTGCAACAGAAGGAAGGAGTGAATAAAAACATTCCTACATTTTAAAACACTTCAGGTCCAGGAAGTCTAGTTCCCTAGTGATGATAAAGTCATATCTATTCCTCCTATGCAGATGGTCCTTGCCCAGATTTTCAGGGTGCCAAGCAGATGGCTATGTTTAACAACTTTAGTTGTTATTTTCTTCCTATACTCTGATCAATCCAAAGGCAGCCAAAACAGAAGACGGAATACTGGCCTAGCCATAAAGTGCTAAGAACCCCTCCCCCCCCCCGCCGCCCTTCATTTTATGGGAACAACAGAGACACGTCAGACTCCTATTAATCACTGCACAGAATCAAGAAGCAGCTTTCCAAAATGTCAAATGATGTAGCATATCTTGAACCTGAATGTGATTCCTATCTCTTTCCAAGCCTCAGGTACTCAGAGGCCATGCCTGAACAAAGATGCATCATTTAGTTAAAATGGCTAATAGCTGTTGATAGACTGATCCATCCAGAACGCTTCTAATCTATATGTAATGGATTGTGCACTCAAAGATAGGTAATCTGGCTTGTTTGACTGCAGGCCAATTTCACAAATCAACAGTATCCCAATGTAAAGCTCATCCTGGTCTGTGACACGTCAGGCTCAGGTGTTGTAAAAGATAGAAAGCTGCTCTGCCAAAAAAAAAAAAATCTCTTCCCAGATTGTAGAAAACTAGAATGTCAGGGCAGAAATGGCCACACTACTTAATTTATACAGGTTGCGTATCCCTTATCCGGACTTCTTGGGACCAGAAGTGGTCCGTATTTCAGATCTTTAAGTATTTTAGAATATTTGCATATACATAATGAGATATCTTTGGGAAGGGACCAAAATCAAAACACAAAACTCATGTATGTTTTATATATGATTTACATACATAGCCTACATGCAATTTTAAACAATATTTTCAAAAATTTTGTGTACATTGAACTATCAGAAAGCAAGTTGGCGTTCAGCTCTGTGTGTAATGCGTGCATGCTGGCTCAAAAAGTCTTGTTTTTGGGACAGTCCGGATATCTGATGTCCGGATAAGGGATACTCAACCTGTACTCGGCATCCTAGTTCTCTATATGCAAAGATCCCCACCCGCCCCCAAGTTCTAGGGTTGCCAGGTCTCTCTTTACCACTGGCAGGAGGTTTTTGGGGTGGAGCCTGAAGAGGGCGGGGTTTAGGGAGAGGAGGGACTTCAATGCCATAGAGTCCAATTGCCAAAGCAGCCATTTTCTCCAGGTGAACTGATCTCTATTAGCTGGAGATCAGTTGTAATAGCAGGAGATCTCCAGCAAGTACCTGGAGGTTGGCAACCCTACCCAGTTCATAGGTCTATTCATACGGGCGACACCATATTACTACCAGGGGCCTAAAATAGTCAGTCCAGGAAAGGGCTTTAAAAAAAAACAAACCGTAAGGGTTTGCTGACTGTGTTAATCTCCCTTCCCAAAATGAAGGCACAAGATGGGCCTTCTGTTGCAATTGGTAAGACGTGCATTCCCAGAATTCTAGCTTTGCTTGTTCCCTTCATTCCAGGGCAACAGAAGGAGAAGGAGCCAATAGGGGTGGGGTGGTCTGTTTCTACAATACTTATTAAACCAAGATGACCTGGTTTTTTTTTTTTTTTCAGGTTATTCAAGAGGGTGGACCTTGAAGATCCTTGTTAGGGGTTGTGATTAAGGCAAGAAGATTCATTAGGCCTGATTTTGCAAGATTTCTACAAAGGTTCTTCCTGAGACTCCAAACTAAGGACCATCCCCAATTACTGCTTGCCTCTGTAATACAGCAAACACCATAGTCTTTCTTGCTGCCTTTTAAAAGCAAACACATATTTGTACCAGCTTTGTCCCTGCAGCACTCCAATGCATGATAGCCTAGTTTGACTGAACAGACTGACATTGCTTAGTGTCACGTAGGAGTTTTGCCAATGTTTGGGTAACATGTGCCTTTTTGAAAAGGTGGGGGGAATTGGGAGAAGAAAGTACAGAGAGAGCCCAGCACTACATTCATTCCTGTTGCTTGCCCGTAGGATGGCAGGGAAGAAAAATTTAAGGGTGGTGGTGGTGAGACAGTCTTCCTAATCCTGAACAAAACCCTAATAGGCATTGCTGCACCGGAGGCAGCTGCCGGAGCCTTTCTGCTCATTGTCTTGATCTGACGGGATAAAATGACTAAGCGATGTTTCCCTGGAGGCTGACAGCCAAGAGAAGACGAATCTGACCACTGATGGAAACAGCGTAATTGTGTCCTCTGTGCATTAGTGCTCCCTTTCCCCTGCACTGCCTTAATGCACATCTATTTTCACCTTCACCCTCCGTTGTGAAGGAAGACTCTCCTTCGGCTTGCAGTCCCCTCCGCACCACACTTGTATTAACGCCTGCTGAGGGCGTAATGTATAGCTAGCGGGAGAGGAGGCACAGGAATCAGCAAAGAGGGAAAACAAACAGTGCTTATTAAGGGACCCTGCCTAGATAACTGCGCAGAAGTATCCTTCGAAATCAGTGCTGCATTGTGATAAAAAGAAATTACGCTGTTTTAGAAATAAGCTAATGTCGTCGTTTTATTTTTATAAGCAGTGCCCAGCGTTGCCAAAGGCCCGCTATTTCTGGCTATCTGCCTGGAGCAACTGAAACCTAATTCTCAGGCACACTTTTGGGGCATGCATCAGGGATGAGCTTAAGGTAGTCACTGTTTTTCAGAGACATTTTTGAAAACCATGCTCTTTTTTTTGAGAAATGTTTAGCAAACGGTTTTGGTAGAGGGAGGAAAACATTATTTCTACCCCCTCTCTCTGCCCCTTGCGTAATTTTATAAACATCTATCATGTTTCCCCTTAGCCACCTTTTTTGTAAACTGAAAAGCTTCAACCTCTTTCGCCTGGCCTCATAGGAAAGGTCTTCCAACCCCTTAATCAGATTCATCCTGGGTTCTCTCGTCTGTACTTTTCCCAGCTCTGCAATGTTACTTTGAAGATAGACAGTCAGACAAATATACAGAACAGGGATATATAGTCTTTTCGGTCCAAGTTCCTGTCAAGATGTTAGTGTGCCAGCAAAGAAAAGTTGTGGAGGAAAATGAGGCTTGTTATATCCCCCTGGGGGGGATATATTAGAGAGTGGACTATACTCTATGTAAATTTGGTGCCATTATCTTTAAAAACAGCAACCCCATATCTTCACATTGGTTCCCCATTGAAAATAATGGTCCTGAAATTCCAGAACCCAGGGGGGGGGGGGGAACACATACAGATTTGAATCCCGAACCAGTGATGTCCAATCTGAAAATCAGCAATCACACTACAGCTTTCTGCCCCAGATTCCAGATCCAACATTATAATGAATGTTTTCTCAGAGCATACCCCCAATGCCAGTATTTGACACATGTGCTGGAGGTTGCCTGCTCCCAAGATCAAATGCCTGAAACATGCTTACCTTCTTATTTAGATGGTGTGTTCGTTCTCTCTCTCTCTCTCTCTCTCTCTCTCTCTCTGTCAATTGACCTTGTTTGGCCTCTGTCTCAGGGCCAAACTAGTCATGATGGTCTCCACAGGTCTGACCCTTGGACAATGACACTATTTTAAAGAGATTTTAAAATGCCATGAGGGACCTATCAGGATTGCATTCTCAGCATGGTTGGCGGAGGTGTTCTTGTCCACCCTGAACCTTTACCTTTTCATGTGCCAAAATGGCCACACACACACCCTGTGGCTGTTTCGGCACTTGAGGGAGGTTAACAAGTGCACCTCACAGCCTGCCATACCACAGGCCCAGTCATGATCAGATCCTCGCAGCATTTTTCAATTCCTTTAAAATGATGGCAACATCTGCCGTTTGGATCCATGGACACACCATCATGTCTAGTTTGGTCCTTACATGCACCCTTTGAGCCTGCAGTTTCAGTTTACACCAAGGTGCAAAAATTGAAGTGAAGATTTTAAACACACCCTTATAAATAGGGTTGCCAACCTCCAGGTACTAGCTGGAGATCTCCTGTATTACAACTGATCTCCTGTTGATAGGGATCAGTTTGCCTGCAGAAAATGGCCGTTTAGGCAATTGGACTCTATGGCATTGAAGTCTCTCCCCTCCCCAAACCCTGCCCCCTCAGGCTCCACCTCAAAAATCTCCAGGTATTTCCCAACCCGGAGCTGGCAACCCTACTCATCATGTAGGCAAATCCAATTTGCTACACAGTATAGAGCTGCCATCTCAATCTGTGACTGATGCAACTTATACAGTAAGCAAAGGAGAAGTAATCACTAGGAAGGAATAGGGTTTAAGCAGTACCAGCTAAAGTAAGCACACAACAAGTTCAAAACAATGATGAGCATCCTTCCACTGTATCTTAGGGCCAGTGCCAATATATACCTAACCTGCAGTACACCTCTACACAGAATAACTCCAGTCTTAAGTCCTGGAATGGGCTATTTGGGATGGAGGGATTTTGCACATTGCTTCCCCCCTCCTGTTATTCCCCTTGAGCATATATATTGATGTATATAATAGCAGCCAGTTGAGAATATTCTATTTCTAAGGATGGGGCAGAGTTCTACCCTCACTAGAATTGGCTCTGGAACTATAGACACCCTGTCAGAAAGGCTAAAGGTAGATTGTGGGATATCTGAATCAAACAGCATATTAATATTTTAGAAGGATGGCATGAAAGTGTGTGTGCCAGCTTATTTACAATAAGATTGGAGGGAAATCTTCATGAGAAATGTAATGATGCCCTTTGAGATTTGAAGCAAATTCGTTTACATTTCACAAAGGCTGTGAGGACAAAGCTATGAGCAGAATTGGAGAAGTAAATGTGAAATGGGGGCAGGGGTTAAAGCTATTTAAAATCCTCTTGAGGTATTACACTAACATATCATCACTGTATCAATCTCTAAATGTTTCTAGATAATTCCTAAGTACAATCAATAGAGTCATCAGGACTGAAATTTGCAGCAGAAGTCCAGGTCTTCAGTGACCCTGGCTTAGCAGGGATGGGTGGGGGGGTATAGTCTGTAGCTAGAGTTCCCTCCAACTTACCTCAATATTTCTTTATCCTTCCACTTCCTTTCCTTCCTACATACTCTGGAAATTGTAGTTCCAGCAATGCCAAATATTCATTAACAGTTGTTCTGGCAACCAAATTTCCAGACACTATTTCCTCTTCCTTTCCCCCATGAATGTCCGCAGGCAATAGTAGTTCCAAGAATTCATGATAATTAATGTTAGCTGTTCTGGAAACGACACAAGGGAAAGGGAAAGAAAGGGAAGAATAAAGAAAGATTGAGGACCACACGGCAAAATTTTGTCCTGCTGCCACTGCATCACTGTATAGCAACAGGACAGCTAAATTTGGGGTGAGACAGAAGAAGAGAAAGGAGCCCCAAGGTGCAGTGTGGTAACCTGCAGTACTGCTCTGCTCACGACTTGAATTTGATCCTGACAGAAGTCGGTTTCAGGTAACTGGTTCAAGGTTGACTCAGCCTTCCATCCTTCTGAGGTCGCTGAAATGAGTACCCAGCTTGCTGGGGGTAAAGTGTAGATGACTGGGGAAGGCAATGGCAAAACACCCCATAAACATAGTCTGCCTAGTAAACATCGTGAAGTTACATCACCCCATGGGTCAGTAATGTCCTGGTGCTTGCTCAGGGACTATCTTTACCTTCTAGAAGAAGAGAAGGGAGAGAGGAATTTTCCTCTGGCTTGCATTTGCCATCTGATTTGGCCACTGAGAAGCTTATCTCATATTCTGAGCCAACAGGATCAAGTCAAATCCTGTGATGAAAAGGAGGGGAGAATCTAGAGTCTAAATTACTGAACTGCTCTACTGATTTGTATGGTATTCTACTTTGACCAACCAGGACTGCTGGAAAAGAGGTAGGAGGAAGGATCCAGCAAGGCAAACCAGCTATTGGTAACTGCAGACTTCAATAGGTTCTCCAAACACCCAAGAACCTTCTATTCCAATCTGGCAGTTATTATTATGGAAATCAGCTAAGAAGCAGGATTATAAAATCAGAACCATAGCTAAAGTGAAAGCTTTGAAAGGCTCAGACTTTTTATAGCATCCTTTTATCTGCTTAAAAATATTATTTCACTTTCTCACAATCATGAATTACACCATTCTCTTCATCTAATCAGATATGCAATTTTCATGAGAAAAGAAATGAGACCTCCTAGCCAAAAGGCATAAAATTCCACCTCTTGTAAGCAATCGTGCCTGCCGCTAAGCCTGAATGGTTTCTGACCCTTCTGCAAATATATGTCTTATAAAAATTATATAGAGATATAGCATCTCTTTCCCCTTATCTAATAGCTTTACCCTCCTTCTTTAAGGTCCCTAAAGAGGGATTTTTAAAAGTTTGCAAAATGTTAATTGGCTCTAAAACTCTAATGGTTTCGAGGGCACATGCATAATGGAAGTCATACAGGGTCAGAGAACTAGATAATCAAAAACAAACAAAAGTAGTAGAGACGTACAGCAAGTTTTAGAGCTGACTTATACTGTATAGGCTGCCCATCTCCTTATCAACAGTATAATGTGTGTTATCCCAAGATCATATACTGGCTGCCCTGATTAGCTATGATCACTGTGGCAGGATGGCCCCTCTGTCATGCAAGCACTGCTCTGTTTGGCCCTCTGAGGTGTCTAAGTGCCCGGCAACAATCCCAAGGCTTTGCCCAGTGACACCCTACTCTCCTGGTTTACCTGACCCACTGAGGGGTGTCCCTCTCACTTCTCCTTCGGTATGCTGTCACCAACTGGTAGTTTCAGGAATTACTCACAAAGAGCGTCAGTACTCTAAACTTCCCTTTTGCATTGCAATTCTAAGACTCCACCTTTTGCCTCCATCTCACAGTATCCATGGTCTGGTTACCACGGGGCCAGCTTGCGGCATTTGCACACTTCCACGGCATTAGCAGTTTTGCAACTGACTTCATCCTCGATGTCCATTTTAAAAAGTGTATTAGAATGGTGGAGGTAGCAGCAGATCGCTCAAGGAATACAAAATAAAGGGGCAAGCCACAATATCCCTGTCCCTCACTCTATCATGCCCTAACAACATTTTGGCGGCTGAAGGCACCTTTAGAATCCTGACACTGGATGGTAGGTGCAACCACAAAACGGCTGCCAACCACAATAGCTCAAGTTATGAATACCTCTAATAGTAACTCTTCAGCGTTTGAGGCAGAAGGTTTGTTTAACAGGATGCCTTTTAAAATGAATATATTGGTTTTTAAAAAAAATCCTGCATGCACACAACTTATCTTCTGTCATACAGTGACCATCCCTGCCCTGTGATAGCAGTGCTGCTGAAGCAGCTTCTTAAAAATCTGCACAGCCAATCGGATCTCTAATGGCCAATCAGAAACCCTGCTGAGCAAAAGCCCCACCTGGCCCTGCCCACTTTCTAAAAACACTTGATGGGGGCCAGGAAAGGTGTCTGTGGGTGCCAAGATGCCCATGGGCAACAATTTGGGGAGCACTGCCCTAGCTAATCTTGTTCTAAAGTAGAGTCTATCTTAGAAGTTATAGTTTGCTAAAACCTGATGGCAGCCATCAAGATAAAGCTCAGGTTTGAGAGCTCCTTCCTCCAGATGGAATTAGCCAAACTGTGCTGCAAAAATGGACCTCTGTCCCTCTGTGCCAAGGGATTTTATCTCTTCTATTCTCCCACCCCCTTTGGGGGTCAAAGAACCCTATCTGAAATCTTCAGAAAGATACAATCCAGTCCCTCACACCACCATGTCTCTGTGTCCCTTTTAGGTGTCAGATTCTAGCCAAGGTGTTAGTGGACTCTTTCACTGCTTTGGCCAGGATGGCCATTAGCATTTCCGAAGCTTTGATAGTTGGTACTTGAGTGATGCTTGGGAGCAATTGTGCCCCTCCCCACCTGTCTTCTGCTTGGAGAGATAATTAAAAAAAAAAAACCCCTAAATGTGCTTTCCCCATATATCTCTGCCAGGGACTGGAGACTTTTTTAAAAATGAAAGCTGGGAATTCAGAGAACCCGATGCATATTTTGGTATAACACTATATTGATATAATGTTATTAAATCACCAATTTAAAAGAAAAAAAACACCTCTGAAGTAGGGCTGTCAAAAAAAAAATTCGGTACAGTTCGGATTTGGCCGAATTTGACCCTTGTGGGTTCGGTACGTGCCGAAGTCCGAACTCCCCCGCTTCGGATCCCCGGTAATTCGGGGGGATCCGGAGTTCGGGGAAAAATTCGCCCCCGCGCGCCTTCAGAGGGATTCCCTGAAGGCGCGCGGGGGCCCTTTAAACTGATCTGAGCCTCCCAGCTGGGAGGCGCAGGTCAGTTTAAAGGGCAGCCCGCACCTTTCAGCGGGCTCCGCTGGAGAGGCGTGGGCTGCCCTTTAAACTGACCTGTGCCGCCCGGCCGGGAGACGCAGATCAGTTTAAAGGACAGCCCGCCCCCCTTCAGCGGGCTCCCCTGAAGGGGGGCGGGCTGTCCTTTAAACTGATCTGCGCCTCCCGGCCGGGAGGCACAGGTCAGTTTAAAGGGCAGCCCGCACCTTTCAGCGGGCTCCGCTGGAGAGGCACGCGGGGGCCCTTTAAACTGACCTGTGCCTCCCGGCCGGGAGGCACAGATCAGTTTAAAGGACAGCCCACCCCCCTTCAGCGGGCTCCCCTGAAGGCGTGCGGGGGCCCTTTAAACTGATCTGAGCCTCCCGGCCGGGAGGCGCAGATCAGTTTAAAGGGCAGCCCGCACCTTTCAGCGGGCTCCCCTGAAGGGGGGGGCGAATTTGCCGGATTTATTCGCGAACTCCCGAACTCGCTGAATTTGTCCCCCCGATTGCCCGCCAGTTTTGAGTTCGGATCCGTCCGAACAGAAAATCACCGAATCAGGGGAAATTCGGTTGATTTTCAGTTCGGACCGAACCGAATTGACAGCCCTACTCTGAAGTAGGGAAAAGAAATGGCTGTGGGTGTATGCCATCAAGTTACATCTACTTATGGTAACCATGTAGGGTTTTCAAGGCAAGAGACAATCAGAGGTGTTTTGCCATTGCCTGCCTCCGCATCATGGCCCTGGTAGTCCTTTGAGGTCACCCATCCAAATTCTAACCAGGGCCAACCCTGCTTAGCTTCTGAGATCTAACAAGATTAGGCTAGCCTGGGGCTACCCACATCAGGTTTAAGAAGAAAAGGCTACTGTGGGGAAAATGGCTGCTGTGTAGGCAGGGCCAGGAATATCCAAACTTTTCTACCCACGCAGCAGCCACCCAGGCTTTGTTGCAAGGTTTCCCACAACTTCAGAACAAAGCAGGTTTCACAAAGTGTGTAAAAAAACTGAGCAGCTCCCAGGGCATGTAAAATTCCATAGAGAAGCAGGAAAACCCATGTCCCAAGCACATCGTTCTTGGGACAAATAACTATGGTTGTTAAGATAACTTCTCTCTATGTTTTGATCAAAATGAAATTTGAAAAGGGAAGGGGCACCAAGGGAAGGTGTCCAAATTTTCAGAATGTCATTCTATCGAAGCTCACTGAGGATCAGGCAATGTCTGCCTGAACTTTCCCATCCTCCCACCAGAGCACCACATGGTGGTGTATAACATAAAACAACTGCAAGGGTTGTTATTCCCACAGGGTGAATTGATTTATCTTCAAAGAGAAATGAAAGAGAGATCTCTCTCTCAAGAGAAAAAAAAAAGAATAAGAGGAAACAATGGCTATATCTAAAAAGGTGATTTTTTTTGTGGGGGAAACAAATCCCCCTCCCCTTAACAACCCTAAATATTTTCCATGCAGAAGTATCCATTAAGAAACTTTCCCCATTCCCCTTCCTGGGTATACATTTCCCTGTACTTGTACATTTCCACTAGTGATAGAAATGCTCATATCAGCACACTTTGGAAAGGGGCTGGCTAATATGAGCTGGTTTTATTTTTATCATTCAAAACTAGGTTTTTTTTTTATTATTCTTAGCTCATTCTGAAACCTACTCACACTTTTGATGGCATGCTCAGGAGTACAATGGTGCACACACATTCTTCCACTGTTACAAATCTTTCAGACTCCTCTAGGACCTACCAAGGGCCCCACCAATGAACTCCAGAGCCCAGTATCACCACTCCATTCCCCTCAAGTTTACCTTTCAGTGGCAACAAGCAGGAGAAGACTATATAGCTCCCTTGTATCTGGGGTGCCTGAAAATAGCAACATCCCAAATTTCAAGGACCCTGGGAAAGATTCACTGTGTACTCACATGAACACATGAAGCTGCCTTCTACTGAATCAGACCCTTGGTCCATCAAAATCAGTATTGTCTACTCTGACGGGCAGTGGCTCTCCAGGCAGAGGTCTTTCACATCACCTACTTGCCTAGTCCCTTTAATTGGAGATGCCAGGGACTGAACCTGGGACCTTCTGCAAGCCAAGCAGATGCTCTACCTCTGAACCATGGCCCCTCAACTCAAGAGAGATACCACAATTCCTGGAAACAAGTCATAGAATCAAGTCCCACTGCTTACACCTGTGCTAACATGGAGCATGCTTACAATATTTGGCAGCATTACAAATTGATTACCATTTCCCCAAGACATTTGTGTCTGGCTCAGAATCTTAACGGAACTTCTGAGCACATGTAGGTCAGTGAGGAGTCCAGGGGGAAACCAATATTCCAAGGCACCTGACCATTCAATAGGGACACCAAGTGCCTTGAAAATTAGTGTACGTCCAGGGCTTCAGGCATCTGGGATTAGGGCTGTCGATTCAGTTCGTCCCGTCATCTTAGCTCACTTGTGGGAATCATTCAATCAGAAGAGGGAAAAGACACCACATGGAAGGAAAACCACAGTGGCAGCAAACTATACCTGCATCAGTTTCTAAATCAGTGATCTCCAGTGTGGTGCCCTTGGGCAACATGGCAACTGCCAATGTATTTCTCATTGCCTACTTACTTTTTTTGTTTGTTTCTAATAAAAAAGAAGTAAGCAGGTACCAACAAAAAGGAGAAAAATTATTCCCAACAAAGACTTCTGGATGTAAGTAGATATACAACATTAGGGGATTGGAAATTTGGCTTTCTTCTGCTTTCATTGGAACACATGAACACATGAAGCTGCCTTATACTGAATCAGACCCTTGGTCCATCGAAGTCAGTATTGTCTACTCAGACCGGCAGTGGCTCTCCAGGGTCTCAGGCGGAGGTCTTTCATATCACCTGCTTGCCTAGTCCCTTTAACTGGAGATGCCGGGGATTGAACCTGGGACCTTCTGCATGCCAAGCAGATGCTCTACCACCGAGTAGGGCTGTCGATTCGGCTCGTCCCAAACCAAAAAAACAGCCAAATTTCCCCTGATTAGGCAGTTTTTAGTTCGGATGGAACTGAACTCAAAAAAGGCGGGAAAACGGGGAGCCAAATTCAGCGAGTTCAGGGTGTTCGGTGAATAAATTCGGCAAATTCAGGGTTCGGCACAGCAGCATAACCGTCAGTTAGTAAGCAGCATTCTCCTGCGGCCAATCGGTGGCCAAGCTGGGTCTTCTTCTGGCCAATCAGTCGTGATTGAGTGCATGAGCCCAGCTGCTGCGCGACCCAGGGAGAGAAAGAGAGTATCTGTTTGTGTGAAAGAGAGATCCCCCTTGGGGGGGTGCGTTTGCACATTTGAGCCATTCCGTGGCTGCAGGGGGCGCATTTTTGGGGGTAGAGCCCCCAAACTTTCAGCATAGCTTCAGAGGACCTTTCTTGCAAGAACCCCCAAGTTTTGTAAAGATTGGGTCAGGGGGGGCTGAGATATGGGTCCCGAAAGGGGTCCCCCCTCCTTAATGTGAATTTCTGACAATGGGGGTTTGCAATTAGCAGAGCTTGCCGCCCACGCCCAAAGCTCCCAGCCCCGTCAAACAGCTGGGCTGCGGGGAGCAAGGGCGGGGCAGGTGCAAAGAAGATGGAGCAGAAGACATCCACAGTAAGACCCATTTTGGGGCTTTTCTCTATAATTTTTCTCCTCTGTGTGTGTGTGGGGGGGAAGCAGAGTCTCTCTCTGTGTGGGGAGGCAGCAGTTTCTGTGGGTGGGGGGGAAGCCAAAGGGGGCTTTTGCCCATTCTGCCTGGGGTGTCTCTCTCTCCCTGATTTGAGGGGGGGCTTCAGTTGTGTGTCCTCAGGTTTTCCCTCATTCATAAGATCGGTTAGGTCTATTTTGATGCTTGCTCAAAACTGGTTTTCAAATGGTGACTTAAAGAATGCATTTGCCTGGTCCCAAGTCCGATGCAAAAGGGGAAATCCCTCCCCCTCCTGCTCCTTTAGCGTGCCTCTGTCCCTTTCCATGGTTTGCAAACTCCCAGGTGTCAGGTGTTGCTTTGCATGGTTGCAAACGTGTTGCTTTGCATGGTTTGCATGGTTGCAAACGTGTTGCTTTGCATGGTTTGCAAACTTCTTCACACCTGCCCCGCCCTTGCTCCCCCCCAGCTCAGCTGTTTGTCAGGTCTGGGAGCTTCGGGAGTGGGCGGCAACCTCTACTAATTGCAAACCCCCATTGTCAGAGATGCACATTAAGGAGGGGGGACCCCTTTCGGGGCCCATATCTCAGCCCCCCCTGACCCAATCTTAACAAAACTTGGGGGTTCTTGCAAGAAGGGTCCCCTCAAGCTACGCTGAAAGTTTCGGACCTCTACCCCCCAAAAAATGCCCCCCTGGAGCCGCAAAAAGGCACGATTGTGTTTTTAATGGCTTTATTCGGCGGAATTTTCCCCCGAACTCCGGATCTTATGCCGAATTGCATGGACCCGAAGTGGGGGAGTTCGGCCTTTGGCATTTCCTGAATAAAAATGGGCTGAATTTTGCCGAAACTGAATTTTACATAATTTTTTTTTCAACAGCCCTACCACCGAGCTTGGACATGAGACCCAAGTGGTTTCCAGCAAAGTCTATCAAATGGCAGACTATGACAGATCATCAGAAGCAGCAAGCCCTTATGAAACTTCACCTGTTCAATGTGTGATGGTTTTCTTTAAACTATTTTATTCTGTGGAAGGTTTTTTTCTTAGATGTCTATTACTTCCAAACCACCCTCATACTCCTTATTTTTCCACATGCAGTCTAATGTCGCAGCCGACTTATGGCAACCCCTTTTTTGGGGTTTTCCTGGCAAGAGACTAACAGAGGTGGTTTGCCAGTGCCTTCCTCTGCACAGCAACCCTGGCATTCCTCGGTGGTCTCCCATCCAAATACTAACCAGGGCTGACCGTGCTTAGCTTCTGAGATCTGACTAGATCAGGCTAGCCAGGGCCATCCAGTCCGACTTCCATCGGGATCAAACTCAGGTCGTGAGCAGAGCTTGGACTGCAGTATTGCAGCTTACCACTCTGCGCCACGGGGCTCCTGGTCAAAAATACAAAAATACCTGGTCAAAAATACAAGTTCAAAAATCATACAATTTTTTTTTGTTCAACAAAAACATTTGGATACAAATTCGTAAAAACACAGATTACTCTAGCAAAGTTGAATTGAACAAGAAGATCAATGAGGCTGGTAAAGCAATTCTCAGTTCTCCTAATGGGAACCATAAGCCACAAAATATTTTTGGAGTCTGTCAAAGCCTTTATATGCACAGGGGGAAAGCAGCAAAAGCGCATTTCTCAACTTACATTATCGAAACAGATTCGCTAAGCGGAGACCATCAAAACCAAAAGGGCTGCACAAAGCTGCTTGAAGCCAAGAGAGAAGTACTCACGCTAAACGTGTTAATTATACGCAGGAGAGGAGCTAAGAGATATTGAAATGGGCTTCTGTTGTGTGACTCAATGAAGACAAATACTTGTGCATCAAAAAATACTTGATCAATAGTCCACACAGTATTTTCCTTTTCCTTTGGCTGTGAAGCCTTGTTGGAGTGTACTTGAGTCGACTGTGCCATTCGCACAAATGAGCTCCATGTCAAATGCATTTCCCCCCCCAACAAAACAGCTTGCTAAGAGGCACTTGATGTACATTTATGTTCTGTCAGAAAACCATTCCTTCTGTGCACTCAGTCCTGTATTTTTTATGCTCAGTCAGGCATGCGGAGGGGGGGGGGATACTTTATTTCTTCACTGCTCAGTTTCTCTTTGCTTGAGCCCACATGATTTTGGTTACCCTTTTGTTTCTGAAACTGAAGTGTTGTCGTCGATGTCTGTTTTTAGCAAAGATTATGAAACTGGCTGTAAGGACAGACAGAATCAGCATTAAATACAAGACCTGGATCTCAAATTTGCATTGCAGTTTTGGCAAACGTGAGCAAAAGATTTAATCTACAGTGGTTGGTTCAGTTGCCTGCCTTGGAATGTTTATTTTTTCATACGATTTGGGACTGATATTATCAAGATTCATAGAATCATTCTGAGAAATGCAGATAGCGTTATGTCCCATGCTATGTAACTTCCCTGCCTGGTTTCCTAATAGGGTTCCCAACCTCCAAGTGGTAGCTGGAGATGCTGGGGATTGAACCTGAGACCTTCTGCATGCCAAGCAGAGGCTCTACCACTGAGCCATAGCCCCTCCTGCTGCTATTACAACTGATCTCCAGCCAATAGAGATCAGTTCCCCTGGAGAAAATGGCTGCTTTGGCAACTGGACTCTATGGCATTGAAGTCCCTCCCCTCCCCAAGCCCCACCTTCCTCAGGCTCTGCCCCCAAAGCCTCCCGCCGGTGGCAAATAGGGATCTGGCAACCTTATTCCCTAAGCAAAATCATGCACCTCATTACAGATCTATGAGCACTTCCTACAGATGGCCAATTACTTTGTGCTTCTTAATTTCCACTGCTTTATACCTTCCCTTCACTATCAAAATTGTCATTTAAATTGTTTCCTTGGGAATGTGCACAGGTGAATCTATATCAGAGGCAGTAGCCCGCCTGAATACCGAACATGCCTGCAATGTTTTATTTTATTTTATATCAAACATTTATTAGTCGCCTTTCTACCTTATGGCACTCAAGGCAGCTTACAATGCAAACAAAGCAAAATAAGTAAACACCGCATTTTAAAACTACAATTTAAGACAACCAAACCAAATTAATCAAATCCCCTCCTAAATAAAACCGTCTTCAACTGCCTCCTAAAGATCAAAAGTGATGTCGCTGTGATTTATTTTCAAGGGAAATATTCACAGAGCAGCAGAACAGATTGGAATAGTTAACAAAATCCGGTTTCGAAAGGCAAAGATTCTGACCCAGAAGAGCTGAGTCAAGAAATGTCCATAACCACTTCTTGCTATTTCTGTCAACAGCTCCCGGCACTGATGCATTAAGCTACTTGAAAAACAGAGAAAGGGGAGTTGTACTTTAGCATTGGAAGCTGCTGTGGGAAAGCTAAGGAGACAGCCCCAAGTGTTCATTCATGCTCAGAGCTCTTTGGCAAAGCACAAGGTTAAAAGCTATTTGTTCAGAACTGCTCTAGATCGGCTGCAAAAAAAAACAGTATGTCTTTTCTAACAGTTTCCACAGAAGTTTATTTCTCTTTTACCACCTGGGCTGCACTGAGGGAAAGTGAGATAGCCAGAAGCACCCCATATGTTCTCTTTGACTTTACCATACAACCGACTGCCAGGAAAAGCACAATAGTGCCCAGTAGGCTACATATGCGTTGGGATCCAGAGCATGCCAAGATCTTGGCATGGAGTACTATGCCAGCTGTGAAACTATTTCTGTGTATCTGCAGACCAATTGAAAGTCTACAGGGGAAAATGCTATGTAGTTGGTTGGTGCGAAATGCTGAAAAGTGTGTTACTTGTGTTGTGTTCATTTTCCCAACTCCCTGTCACTAATTAAATTACCAACTCAATTCATTTGTATTTCAGTTGTTAGTTTCCTTCCACTAAATGGGAATAGCTTAAGATACACATCTATCCATGGTTCCCAAAATAACTGAAACAGCAAAAGGTAACTCAAGAAATTAACAATATGTACTTTAGAAAAAGTCCCCCTCCTTCCTTCTCAGGAGCAGTGACATTTTTTTCACAAAGAGCAGAGAGCCAGTCTGTCTGTAGGACATGTATGATTCTTTTGCCCTTGATCTGGCCACACTGGGAAACAGTAGACAAGGAAGTGGTGCCAATAGCTAGAAATAAGAAGAGTGGGAGCTGCACATTACCTGATAATCAATGTGATGTAGTAGTTGCAATGGTAGAGTAGGACAAAGGAAATCTTGTTTCAAATGCCTATTCAGTAGGGTTCCCAATGCTGGGTTGGGAATACCTGGAGATTTTTGGGGTGGAGCCTGAGGAGGGCGAGGTTTAGGGAAGGGAGGGACTTCAATGGCCATAGAATCCCCCTTCCAAATTGGCCATTTTCTCCAGGTGAACTGATCTCTATCGGCTAGACATCAGTGGTAAGTAATAGCAAGAGATCTCCAGCTTGTAGCTGGAGGTTGGCAACCCTACTATTCAGGCATGGTGACTTTGGGACTGTCACACACACTCTCAACATGATCAACCTCACAGGGTAGTTGTGGAGACACAGCTGGAGATGGAGAGGCAAGAGTCGTGTACACCATCCAGACCTCCTCAAAGGAAGGGTGGGATGAAATGATTCAATACAATAAAACTGCAAAAGTGTTCATATGGGAAATTGTAGCTGCAAAATCGGCAGGTAGTTTTTTAAAAAAATCAGCCAGTTGGTGAAGATATTACCCTTCATATTTCTTTCTGAAGGAGATGCAACTGTCAAAGTTTTATTGGATTAGGCTCATTTTGTTTATGGTTTGTTTGTTTTTTTCAAAATCAGTAAAACTTTATTCTATTCCAATCCTTTGCCATTTACATTTTCTTAGATTCTTGTCAGATGTTCATGGTCGTTATTTTATTCAGAAGACATTTACATTAGTTCCCATTGGAAACACTTTCCTACCTGTAACTTTTAAAAATCTCTCATCCAATTGGACTTAAATTCTCAGGGAGAATTGGACCCAAGGGAGTCTCCCTCTCATATTTCATCCCAGAGAAAGATTCCTGTTCAAGAGGTTATGCAATGGCACAACACATTCCCCAAATCTTTTTTCTCTGCAATCAGCCAAAATGAAAATCTATGGGTTTATAGCCCTTGCCCCAGACATCCTCCTTGCCAAAGAGCGGATACAGAGGAAGAAAGGTCCCCATTTTACAAGCCATCAAATTTTTCCTTGCACAACGTGCTCATGGAGGTAAAGCAGTAAGTTTTTACTCTGCCCTTATTTTTGAAGACATGGGCTGTGAACCAAAAATCCCCTATAACTGCATACAGGGGTTATACTCATGTACTGCCCTTCCAGTACTGAGAGCCAGTATGGTGAAGTAGTTAAGAGCAGTGGTTTGGAGCAGTGGACTCTGATCTGGAGAGCCGGGCTTAATTCCCCTCTCCTCCACATGAGCGGCAGAGGCTAATCTGGTGAACCGGGTTGGTTTCCCCACTCCTACACATGAAGCCAGCTGGGTGACCTTGGGCCAGTCATACTCTCTCAGCCCTACCTACCTCACAGGATGTCTGTTGTGGGGAAGGGAAGGGAAGGTGATTGTAAGCCAGTTTGATTCTCCCTTAAGTGGTAGAGAAAGTCAGCATATACAAACCAACTCTTCTTCTTCTTCTTCTTCTTCCCTGCCCCCCCCCCACATCTCAGCAATGAGTCCTTCCTCAAAGGACTAGCCCAATGAGTCCTTCTGCAAAGGACAAAACAGGAGTGGAAGGGGCCCTGCCTCCTCTCTCTTCCTTTTACTGTCAGAAACCAAGCCTGGAAGGTTGGCAATATTGTTGTGCTTCTCACATGAAACTGGAGGCCACACCTGAGGTTCTTCTTCTGCATAAGTGACAACATCTCTAGTAATAACCCAGGCTGCTTCTTAAACAGAGGGCCCCAGAATTTCTGCTGCAACTTGGTTAACAGGATCATTTGAAAGAATAATGAATAATCAGAAATAGAACTCTCGTTGCCAAAAATAAAAAAAAAGCTTTGAGAAAACTGAGAAGTTTTAATTCCCCACAGCTGCTATCATACTCTGCCTTTAACAACACAATGTCTTTGTCAGCATTAAAGGACACATATAATTTTGGCTTTCTTTATTTGGATCCCAAGATGCTGTCATAACTAAAAAAGCCAAGGAGGCATGAGATTAGAAATTTTATGTGAGAAAACATGTGCTTGTTTTAGTCTTTATTCATTCCCTGATAGTCACAATTTTAGATGTCTCTATTTGCCGAGAACTCATCCATGTGTACTTATCAAAAAGTTCAAAAAAGGAATCAAACACGTACTAATATAACAAAGTTGACAGAAAATGGACTAGAGCAGTCCTTGGTTTTTTAAGTGGTAAAACGATTGTGTACTCATTTTCTCTATAATTTTCAGATAGATAAGATGTTTACAATGTTAACAGCATATACTCAGTCCATTTCTCAGTGATATGGTAAATCTCCCCCCCCCCCCAAATCTTCCACATAGTAAACTGTGGAGATTTTTTTTACTATGGTGGAACACGATGTATGAAGTGAGACAGTCCAGTCTAAAGATTACCTCCTCAGTGAGAATCAGTCCATAACATGCCGTTAATCAATTGCAATAGTACCACCAGCCTTCGTCTTAGTGTGTTTGGTTTTATGGATCATGTCCAAATTGCCCTTCAGTAAGGAAAATTTCTTTTGCAGCAGTTATCTGGGGAAAGACAACACCGAATGATAGATTATTCCAGAAAACAACACATGTCCAGGGCACGGATGTCTAGAGGACATAGATGGACTCCATCTTTCACAGAGCACAATGGTTCCAGCCCCTTTCCAGTGGTGCTAAGGTAAATGTGAGGGACAATTATGTCCACTTCAGGTTTTCTTAGGGTGATAATATGTTTTGCATATGGGAAGAGAGGGTGTACTACACTTCCAAATGTATGCAAATAGATTGTCACAAGCAGGGGACCTGCAGGGACTTGTGGGAGGCATCTCATTTTCCTCTTGCCCACAATGACCTCTTTCTCATCCCTCAAAGTCCCCATAGTTTACACTGTTGTTGTTGTTGTTGTTGTTTTGCTTCCATCTCTATTTCCTATTCACTAGCATACCTAGCTTTATCTGTCCCCTGTCTTCACCTTTCCTCCCCTGAAAGCCTCTCCCTGGGAAAACTCTGTGCAGTTCTGGATGCTGTTCTCAGCCAGGCCCTGTTGCACAGTGGGAAACCTGCAAGATCTTGAGGGGACACCTCGCTTTCCCCATTTCCCCTTTCCCAAACTGTTTTCTCTTTTCTTCCTGATGGCAGCCCCCATATCCTCTCCCCTTTCCTGCTTCCTTTTCTCTTTTCCTTCTCACCCATCAGCCAACCCACATTTTATTTGTCCCCATCTTCAGCTTCATTTATTTTTTTTATTTCATTTATATCCTACCTTTTCCACAATGGGGACCCAAATCAGTTTACATCATTCTCATCTCCTCCATTTTATCCTTCCAACAACCTTGTGAGTAGGGTTGCCAGGTCCCTCTTCTCAACCAGCGGGTGAATTTGGGGGCGGAGCCTGAAGAGGGCAGAGTTTGGGGAGGGAAAGGACTTCAATGCCATAGAGTTCAATTGCCAAAGCGGCCATTTTTCTCCAGGTGATCTGATCTCTATCAGCTGGAGATCAGTTGAATTAGCAGGAGATCTCCTGCTACTACCTGGCAGTTGGCAATGCTACTTGTGAGGTAGGTTAGGCTGACTGTTTGATTGGCCCAGGGTCACTCAGCAAGATTCTGTGACAGAGTGGATTTGAACCAAGGTCTCCCAGATCCTACCTGGAAACTCTAACCACTACACCACATCGGCTTCTGTGGGGTGGCTGCTGTTTAACAGTTGGGCGGGCCTGGGTGAGTCATGCAAGTCATGTGGTAGTAAGTTGCCCAGTAGTTATTGCCATACCTGGCCCAGTGAGTCCTTCCTCAAAGGACAAAACAGGAGTGGAAGGGGCCCTGCCTCCTCTCTCTGCCTTTTACTGTCAGAAACCAAGCCTGGAAGGTTGGCAATATTGTAGTGCTTGCCAAGGAACCTCCACAATGGCTACTGCAAAGGTGTTCCTTCTGTTGGGGGGGTTAACCCCCCAATATTTTTTTAAGATATCAGATTTTTTTACTAACTTGGGCCTTTTCTTAGGTTTATAGAAAGATCAATCTTGTCTGTTCATGGGTCTGATCTTTGGATTTAAGTATCCACAGATGGGGCAATGTTGAGAATTAGATATATTGACAAGCAGGGGCCTGTGAAATTTGCAGGGGGGGATACCATCTCCCCCTCACAGAGGAAGAATCCCATCTCCTCATTGCGGGGGGGATTCTATCTCCTCCTCACAGGGGGGAGAAATCTTATCTCCCCCTTGGGGGGGGGGAATCCTATCTCCCCCTTGTAGGGGTGAATACCCCAGCTGGGTCCAGCCATCCCCAGAGTGGCCAAGCCATCAACCGTAGAGGCAGCATAGCCTGGGAACTGCTCTCAGTGTCTGCTGCCGACATGGCTGGCCTGGCCCAGCAGCTGACACATAGCCCAGGATCTGCTCAGGATCTGTGGTGGAGGCTCAGCCCAGGCCACCACCATTTTGAAAGAGCGTTGTCTACAACTGCGCAAACAAGGCTCTTTCAAATATCAGGGAGGATTTAAACCACCTGGGTGTTTTGGTGTTTTTTGTTTTTTTGTTAAAGTTTCAGATTTTTCTGCAGACCTAGGGTGTCCCCTACATGTACAGAAAAATGTGCTGGGGGTGAGTGTGCTTCCCTATCTGTCATGTAAGTATCTGTAGGCAGGGGGCACACTTCAGAATTAGATATATATATATATGTGCAGACGCCCATGTATGCAATCATTGCCCCCTTTTGAGAAGAGGAAAAAAATCACAATTTTTATTCATAAGCCTCCAGAATGAGATGTGTATCTCCATCTTCATTAAAATATACCTGACTGGTTTAATGGGGTCTGCAGTACTGTAACACAGGTGTGAATGTCTACCTGTGTCTACAGAAACATATCCATATTAGCCTATACCTGGAGAAGAATATGCCTGATGAAAAGCCCAAGTATGATTTCTGAATCACACATCAGCATTAAGAGTTGGATCCAACAGCCCTGTTGTGCTAGAAGATGTACTTTCCTGCAGTGGACGGAGCCTTCCTCTGATGCAAGAGGACCTTCCGCTGGTGGAAGGACACATGTCATTGGTAAAGGTTGCTTCCGCTGGGGGAAAGTAGCTGTGCTAGCTCAATGGATCTTCAAGATCCAACTCTGCAAACCTACACTGCTGTTCCCAGCTCTCATAAAGAAGGACTAACAAGTTTTAGAAATACTATTCATGTTTGCTAGCACTAATAATCAAGAGTCCATCTGAAATCATTCTTGACTGTGGAGTTCTGTATAGTTGCAAAGCAGTTCTAGGCCAGAGCGTTTATCATAGTTTTCCAGCATAGAGTATGCCAGCTTTTTCCCCCCTAATCTTGAAAACCTGAGCTCTCTCTTTATGCAGAGGGGAAGTTTCTAATCATTGTGCCCTACTACAGTTAAAATGACAATAATGAAGTTGGCTGGATTCCATGACTCTATAGCTACTCGCTTCCAATATATTTTAAAATCATTTCAGACTCAGTGGGGGGAAAAAGTGGTATTAGCAACTTTGTGAAGTACTGCAAGGTTAAATTCAGCTCCTTGAAAAACTGGCATAAAATGAAAATGAGCCTTCAATAAAAGTTGAAGAGTGAGGAAAGGGTAGATAAATACATAGTAGAGAAATGAAACATTAAAATTAAATGCCTATCATGGGTGGGTGAACCTCAGCACAAGCAGAAGCATTTCAGATGGGAAGTCTTTTATCTGATGGGGAATTGGTTGATGACGATGCTAATGCAGTATCCCACAGTCCATTAGGGAAGCGCATGTCTGACTATAGGAGGTTACACTCCTAATGCAACCCCTGTGAGAACGATCATCAAAATATGTTTTTGCCAATGTGCATAATTAATCACCGGCTTTTAAAAAACACTATTATATCTCCCATTTATATTCGGACTTAATATGCTGTGGTGAGGGTGGAACATTTGCACACACAAAATTCAAGGTTATAGCCATGATCCAGACATACACAAGGGGTTTCCTGCACGTTTTCCTTTCAGACGCTCTCCAACATCTCCCCCTCAAATATTTTGTATGCTTGCCCAAGTTTTAATTACAGTCAAGGGATTTGGACCAGGGGTTGCTGAAGGGAAAAACAAGACGTGAAAAACTCCAGCACAAGTACAGATGTCATATACCTAGACTGCAGCCAGTGTGGTGTAGTGGTTTGAATGTTTGACTAGGATCTGGGTGACCTCGGTTCTAACCATCATTCACCTATGAAATTATTGGGTAACCTTGAGCTAGCTGATCTCTGTCAACCTAACAAACTGCATAGGGCTATTTTGAGGACAAAATGGAAGACAGGAGACCATTTGCTTCCAGGCACCAGAGAAAAGCTTTGGTGGTAAAGCAATTATTCTTTCCATCCTTTCCAGTAATGTTTTGATAAGGATCTTGAGGATCTGGTTCCATAGCTCATGGTTATAGATGGTGAGTGGCCAGTCCACCCAAGCCAATGGCTGGGCATTCTAAAACTGAGCAAGCTATAACTGCTAGGAATGGATAACCCCTGCTCTCAAACTCCTACCTGTTCCCTGTTACTCAAAATATTTCATATCTTATTTTCTGGCCAAGAGCACTGTCATTCTATCATTGAGAACTAGGGTTGTGCATATCAATATACCCGAACCAAAAATAAACCAGAAATTAGCCCTTGTAGGTTATCCGGGCTGTGTAACCGTGGTCTTGGAATTTTCTTTCCTGACGTTTCGCCAGCAACTGTGGCAGGCATCTTCAGAGTAGTAACACTGAAGGACAGTGTTACTACTCTGAAGATGCCTGCCACAGTTGCTGGCGAAACGTCAGGAAAGAAAATTCCAAGACCACGGTTACACAGCCCGGATAACCTACAAGAACCAATGAACTCTGACCGTGAAAGCCTTCGACAATATTCAGAAATTAGCCGTTTTGGCAATATTCGGGTTTCAGTTTTACCAAATGCCAAAACCTGGGGATCTTCCCAAAGCTAAATAAGTGATTCCTGAAAAAGCTGAATAAATATTTGACCTTTTTCGGTTTGGCTATTCACCTTTGCTCAGATGCTAGTCTGTGTGCTTTCTTCCATTTTTCTATCTTTTTTTTTAACTAGTTTTGCTAGGGCCCCATAGTTGGGGCCCTTTTGAGGATGAGGTCGTGTAAACAGAGCCAACTTGGTCTGACCAAGTGAAAGTGACCCGATCTGCACTTTAAAAGACAGGGCTCACCCAGTTCTGTCTGGAGGGATGTACCCTCCAAATAAAAATCAACCACTTCTTCAGCTACTTATCAGACTTCCGAAGAAGACTGCTAACCCATGCGGATGAGCAATCTCCTTCACAAGAGCTGCCTTGGTCATGACTTTGACTGGCTCCGATCTCACCACCACACCCTTGAACACCTGCTCTCAAACTGAAGGTCACCCTGAGTAGTGGCTTCGTTTCCCCACACTATGACCATCTCTTGAAATCAGATTTTTGATGACCATAATAAAGGACTGTTCACAGGATGTCATTTGCCACCAAAATAAATTATTTCTGTACCTTATTTCTCTTGCATTTATAGCCCATAGACTATAATGGACCTGAATTTTTCGTTAAACTCGGAAATAAGTTGAATACTGCTATTTACTAGTATGGGTATTCATCTTATTCCAGATTTACTGGAATAAACCCGACCCCGAAATTTACTCTTAATTTCTTTCTTTCTTTCTTTCTTTCTTTCTTTCTTTCTTTCTTTCTTTCTTTCTTTCGCACAACCCTATTGAGAACTCTCCATTGGGATCCTGGGTTGATGAAATTCCAGGAGTTTCCATTGATCTGCATTGGACCTGATGCTCCAGGATGTGCAGACATATGCCAAAACCTTGCAGAAGGCAAAACACAGCCTCCCAGATATTAGGGTGTGGTTCTACAGGGTTCTCAACAACGATGGTCTGGGGAAAAGGTGGAGACCTTCCTCAGATGTGGGTTTTTTAATTCATAATCATTCATCTAATTTTCCAATGCTCCCATAAAACCCTTCCTTTGCTACCCCTTTTAATCATCCATCTCAGGTAGCTTGCTCTTTTTCATTGTTAAAAAACAACCAACCTTGTTTGCAACCAACCTTGTTTGCAACCAACCTTGTGTGGGGTTTTTAACCAAAGAATCAAGGGTCTTCTTTTTCATATTTTTCATTTTCTCTCTGTTGTCAAAGCCTTTTACCAAGACATTTTGATTTATAGTGTATTTTAAGGGCGATATTTGGAGAGAGAGGTGAGGTGCCTGTTAAAGTTAATGAAACATGTAGCTAAATGAAACATGTAACTAAATGCCCCTCTACTGTACTCATGGTTCACCCTTCATTGTGTAGCTTGAAGAAAAGGTCACTGGCTATTCATTCATGATTCTGTCTCCCTTCCGTCTTATGATAAACTTGAACCTACTATTATATTAATGCAAAAAGTCAATGCCTAGAATCTCATTAACTGAGCCTTCTTACATCTCTATAGGAATGGGGATGGGGTTCATTCGGGCATCACATAATTTGTGGAGGGAAGGCTAGACAGGTCATGGGAGAAGAACAATTGTGGTCATGTAAATAATTGCCACCGCTAAGGAAAGAGTAGAAAAGTGCCTGAGAAAGGTTCATGTTGTCTGAGCTGGTATTGGAGGATTGCTAACATCTTGGTTTGTGTGCTGCCCTCCATTATAGGGTCCCCCATCACCCCATCTTTGTGTCAGGACTAGCTCTTCTCTGCATATTTATTTCTGGCCATTACTTTGACAAACATTGAAAAGCCACTTTAGGAGTGCACCTAATCCCAAAACTGATATAGGATGGTTGTGCCAGGGAGCATCTTTGCTTTGGCAAGTGTTTGACCATTAAATCATGTATCAGTGACCCCCTCCCCCCAGTTCTTAATCAACGTGATTTTAGGCTCAAGCAGAACCAGTCACATTAACATTTTCCAAACAAATGATTTCCCACCATGGACTGACTGTTACAGTGACTATTTAAATTGCTCTCCAAAGCTCCATTTTATGGTCAGCTCAAGGCTGCCTTCAAATTTACCCCCCACCCAGCCCACCACTGTCTTGAAACCTTCCTTCTCTTACTTTATTTGGAACTTTCCCCTGGACTCTTTCCCACACCATTCTTCTCCTTGTTCAGTCAAGATACTCTCCTGAAACCATACTGAGCCCTCTCCACTTTTTCATAGCTCAGAAAGAAAACAATCTTTTGTTTTGAACCCTATTGTTTGTCGAAGAAGAAGAGTTGGTTTTTATATGCCGACTTTCTCTACCACTTAAGGAAGAATCAAACCGGCTTACAACCGTCTTTGCTTCCCCAGAATCTTCCTCAAAAGTGTACGCAGCTCCAGGATGCCCTGAGAAGTGCCTGCCAAAAATTATATGTGAGAAAGCAGTGAAATCATGTGGAAAGAACACATCCAGATTTGTTTGGGCACTTCTGAACAGTTTGCTCAATGGTTGAATCTTTGCTTGCCTTTAGCAAGAAGGATGTGAGCCAGACCAGGGTGCTTCAGCTTCTCTAACTTGGGCTCAAACTAGAAAGTGAGCCATAGCCATACTCACATGTTTCTAGTTTTCAAGTGTCTCCATGGCAGTGGAGGAAAACTGGGTTCTTAAAAGAACAGATCAAGTGTGGTACAACTACGGTTGCCAGCTCCAGGTTGGGAAATACCTGGAGATTTTGGGGGCAGAGCTTGAGGAGGCCAGGTTTTGGAGAGGGGAGGGACTTCAATGCCATAGAGTCCAATTGCCAAAATGGCCATTTTCTTCAGGGGAACTGATCTCTATCAGCTGGAGATCAGTTATAATAGCAGGAGACCTCCAGTACCACCTGGAGATTGGCAATAGGGCTGTTGAAAAAACATTCGGTAAAGTTCGGCTTTGGCAAAATTCAGCCCTTTTAAATTCGGGACGTGCCGAAGACCGAACTCCCCCGCTTCGGATCTGCAAAATTCAGTGCGAGATACGGAGTTCGGGGGAAAATTCACCCCCCCCCCCCGCGGGCCTTCACGAGGCTTCCATGAAGGTGCATGTGGGGGGGGGGAACAGATCTGTGCCTTCCAGCTGTGAGGCGCAGATCTGTTTAAAGTGCCCCCCACTCGCCTTCAGGGAAGCCCCATGAAGGCGCGCGGGGGGCTCTTTAAACAGATCTGCTCCTCCCAGCTGGAAGGCGCAGAGCTGTTTAAAGCACCCCTGTGCGCCTTCAGGGAAGACCAGTGAAGGTGCACGGTGGGTGGGGGGAACAGATCTGCGCCTTCCAGCTGGAAGGCGCAGATGTGTTTAAAGCGCCCCCCACGCACCTTCAGGGAAGCCCCATGAAGGCGTGCAGGGGGCTCTTTAAACAGATCTGCACCTCCCAGCTGGGAGGTGCAGATCTGTTTAAAGCGCCCCCCGCCCGGCTTCAGGGAAGCCCCGTGAAGGCGCGTGGGGGGGGGGAACTGAAAAAAGGCAGGAACGTTGAACCTGCCGAATTTATTCAGCGATCGCCCCGAATTTGCTGAATTCGGGGCGTCGTTTTACCACCTTTTTCAGTTCGGTTCCATCCGAACTGAAAACAGCTGAATTGCGGAAAAATTCGGCTCTTTTTCGGTTCGGATGAACCGAATTGACAGCCCTAGTTGGCAACCCTAGGTGCAACAGTTCTTGTAGGTTATCCAGACTGTGTGACCGTGGTCTTGGTATTTTCTTTCCTGACTTTTCGCCAGCAGCTGTGGCAGGCATCTTCAGAGGAGTAACACTGTGTCCAACACTGGAGGCTGGCAACCCTAGGTACAACGGTTCTTGTAGGTTATCCGGGCTGTGTGACCGTGGTCTTGGTATTTTCTTTCCTTACGTTTCGCCAGCAGCTGTGGCAGGCATCTTCAGAGGAGTAACACTGTGTCCTTCAGTGTTACTCCTCTGAAGATGCCTGCCACAGCTGCTGGCGAAACGTCAGGAAAGAAAATACCAAGACCACGGTAACACAGCCCAGATAACCTACAAGAACCGATGACCTCTGACCGTGAAAGCCTTCGACAATACCTAGGTACAACCTTTTGAGTTATGGGTGACTCCCACCTGGTTCCTTCCTGCAAGGGGAATAGGTACATTTCATCAGACATAGCTTAGGGGTGGCGAACTGAATCATGCCAGGAGGATAGCTGGTGATCTCAACAGGAAGGGCTACATTTATCCTTTCCAAATATGCACATTGCATATTTAATCCCGTTTACTTAGGCCCACCAGCTTGTTCCTCCCCCCAGCCCCCGCAAACAGCAAGCCATCTGCCTGACAAGAAAGAAGGTGATCGGAAATACTCATTACAGCCAAACATCGAAGAAAACTTAGCAAAGGACTTGTCCCATTAGCTTTAAGTGGGGGAAAGCTAAAAGAAAAGGGAAACCACAGGGAATTGCACTCATACAGATCCCAGTGTGACAGTGTTATGTTTCACTGTAATTTAGAAGATAGATTTGTGGACATCAAAGCATTCAAGGTAAAGTATTCATGAGCACTTAAATAATACTGATTTTAGATGCTCGCATGTTTTATTTAAATTATTTCACTGGTCTCCAAAGAGAAAATCCAAAATTCTTTTTGGAAGAATGTAAAAAACTAATGACAATACAGATCCTTAAAGTGCTTTAATGTTTAATGGGTTTTTAAGTTCAGTTTTTTTGAATACCTCACACTGAGAAAAAGAATCATCTAAAGTAATACTTGCTGGAGTAGACATCAGGACTTTGTCATCCTTACAGATTTATTCCATATATTAATTGATTACAGGTTGAGTATCCCTTATCCGAACTGCTTGGGACCAGCAGTGGTCTTTATTTTGGATCTTTCCGTATATTGGAATTTTTGCATATACATAATGAGGTATCTTGGAGATGGGACCCAAATTCATTGATGTTATGTATGCACTTTATACATATAGCCTGAATGTAATTTTAAACAACATTTTTAATAATTTTGTTTACAATGAACCACCAGAATACCTGTATCAGCTGTTCAACAAGAGCAACAACAAAAAAAAACTAACAAACTAACAACGGCAGGCTTTCAGTCTTCACCTACGATGCAGTATATATTGCTTGTATACCGCAGGTAAGGAAAGGTAGTAATAAGTCCAAGAGGTCACCACCATGGCTAACTGGTAAGGTGAAGGAAGCAATTAGAGAAAAAAAGTCTTCCTTCAGATACTGGAAGGTTTGCCCAAACGAGGCGAACAGAAGCAAACAGAAACTTGCACAAAGGAAATGCAAGCAGATAATTAGAGATCCAAAAGAAAGATTTTGAGGGGCATATTGCTAAACACATCAAAACAAACAATAAGGAAATCTATTAGGAGTAGGAAACCAGCTAGGGAAGCAGTTGGACCATTGGATGACAATGGGAGTAAAGGAACTCTAAGGGAGGATAAAGCGATTGCTGAAAAACTAAATGAATTCTTCTCATCTGTCTTCACTGTTGAAGATACAGGACAGATTCCTTCTCCTGAACAGAGATTTTGGAGAGGGGAGAATGAGGAACTGAGGCAAATAGTGGTAACAAGGCAGGAAGTCCTAGAACGTCTAGACAAACTGCAAACTAACAAGTCACAGGGACCAGACGGTATTCATCCTAGAGTTCTTCAAGAACTCAGATGGGAAATTGCTGAACTTCTAACAAAGATATGTAATATGTCCCTTCGATCAGCCTCTGTACCAGAGGACTGGAGAATGGCCAATGTAACACCCATTTATAAAAAAAGGTTCCGGGGGGACCCAGGAAATTACAGGCCAGTTAGCTTAACGTCTGTTCCGGGTAAATTAGTGGAAAGCATTATTAAAGATAGAATTGTCAAGCATACAGAAGGCCAAGGTCTGCTGGGCAAAACCCAACATGGCTTCTGTAAGGTTACGTCCTGTCTCACTAACCTATTAGAGTTTTTTGAAAGTGTCAATAAGCATGGGGACAGGAATGAGCCTGTGGATATTATGTATTTAGATTTCCAAAAAGCTTTTGACAAAGTCCCCCACCAAAGACTGCTAAGCAAACTTCATAGTCACGGGATAAGAGGACAAGTCCTCTTATGGATTGAGAGCTGGCTGAAAAATAGGAAGCAGAGAGTAGGAATCAATGGTCAGTTCTCACAATGGCGGGATGTGAGCAGTGGGGTGCCTCAGGGATATGTGTTGGGACCAGTGCTTTTCCACCTGTTCATCGATGACCTGGAGTTGGGGTTAAACAGTGAAGTAGCCAAGTTTGCAGATGACACCAAATTATTTAGGGTGGTTAAAACAAAATCAGACCGTGAAGAGCTCCAGAAGGATCTCTGCATACTGGAAGAATGGTCATTAAAATGGCAAATGAGATTCAATGTAAGTGTAAAGTGATGCATATTGGGACAAAAAATCCCAACTTCACATACACACTGATGGGATATGTGCTGGCAGCGACAGACCAAGAAAGGGATCTTGGGGTGGTAGTGGATAGCTCAATGAAGATGTCAACCCAGTGTGCGGCTGCTGTAAAAAAGGCAAATTCCATGCTGGCCATAATTAGATGAGGAATAGAGAATAAAACTGCTGATATCATACTGCCCTTGTACAAATCTATGGTGAGACCACACTTGGAATACTGTGTACAGTTCTGGTCACCACACCTAAAAAAGGATATTACAGAGCTTGAGAAGGTTCAGAAAAGAGCAACCAAAATGATTAGGGGGCTAGAGCAACTGTCCTATGGGGAGCAGTTAAGACGCTTAGGGCTGTTTAGCTTGGAAAGAAGGCCGCTGAGGGGAGACATGATAGAGGTCTATAAAATTATGCATGGTTTGGAGAGAGTGGACAGGGAGAAGTTTTTCTCCCTCTCCCATAATACTAGAACATGGGGTCATCTGGTAAAGCTGGAGGGTGAGAGGTTCAAAACAGATAAAAGGAAGTATTTTTTCACACAACACATAGTTAAATTGTGGAACTCCCTGCCCCAGGATGTGGTGATGACTGCCAGCTTGGAAGGCTTTAAGAGGGGAGTGGACATATTCATGGAGGAGAGGGGTATTCATGGCTGTTAGTTAGAATGGATATTAGTCATGCTGCATACCTATTCTCTCTAGTATCAGAGGAGCATGCCTATTATTTTGGGTGTGGTGGAACACAGGCAGGATGGTGCTGCTGCAGTCGTCCTGTTTGTGGCTTTCTAGAGGCACCTGGTTGGCCACTGTGTGAACAGACTGCTGGACTTGATGGGCCTTGGTCTGATCCAGCAGGGCCTTTTTTATGTTCTTATGTTCTTAATGCTGTATCCACATTTGTGTGTTCCATTGGAAAAATCAGAGGAAGCTTTCAGGGAGCAGATTATTAAAAATGGTAATGTTAATGCTGCCATCTCTGATAGGGCTACCAGCTCCTGTTTGGGAAATACCTGGAAATTTGGGTGTTAGAGCCTGACAAGGGTGGGTTTTTTGGGGGGAGTACAATGAAGTAGCTGGATTGACTCTATAAAGGAAGCCACGACCCTCAATTTGCAAGATCTGAGCAAGGCTGTTGAGAATAGGATACTTTGGAGGACATTGATTCATAGGGTCGTCATGAGTCGGAAACGACTTGACAGCACTTCACACACACACACACACATACACACACACACACACACACACAGATGTATAATGCCATAGAGTCCACCTTCCAAAGCAACCATTTTCTCCAGGTGAACTGATCTCTGATGCCTGGAAATCAGTTGTAATAGTGGGAGATCTTCAGCCACCACCTGGAGGTTGGCAACCCTAATCTCTGACCTAGATCAGTGCTTACAAGCCATAGTCAAGTAGAGGAGGGCAAACGAGCTGAAACTAAAGCCAAACAAGACAAAAGTGATGCTAGTTGGAAATTCTGACGTGCTACTGTGGATTGATGTGCTCTCACTGAATAGGGTTAGATATATCTTTTTTTTCCTGATCAGATCAAGGATCTGGGTATTTTCTTCCAGCCAGCTTTGCTTTTAGATGTGCAGATTGCCTCCACTGCCAAGAGCATATACTATCTGGATACTATACTGGACAGGAAACTCTCATTACTTCTAAAGCCAGCTGACCTGCTGAATCACCCCATTGTGTCCCTAGCTGTGAAACAAGGCAGCCTAGGAACAGCCCCAAGAAAGGTTGCCCTGACCACTGGCAGGGGAGTGGGGGGTAGGGTTGCCAATTTCAGGTTGGGAAGCTGCTGGAGATTTGGGGATGGAGCCTGGGGAGGACAGGGACCTCAGTGGGGCACAATGCCATAGAGTCCACCATAGGGTTGCCAGGTCCCTCTTTGTCACCAGCGGGAGGTTTATGGGGCAGAACCTGAGGAGGGTGGAGTTTGGGGAGGGACTTCAATGCCATAGAGTCCAATTGCCAAAGTGGCCATTTTCTCCAGGTGAACTGATCTATATTGGCTGGAGATCAGTTGTAATTGCAGATCTCCAGCTAGTACCTGGAGGTTGACAACCCTAGTCCACCATCCAATTCATCCAGGGTAACTGATGTCTGTAGTTTGGATATGAGCTGTAATTCTGGGTGATCCCCAGGTCTAGGGTTGCCAGGTATCTCTGTGCCACCGGCAGGAGGTTTTTGGGGCACAGCCTGAGGAGATCAGGGTTTGGGGAGGGGAAGGACTTCTCCAGCTAGTACCTGGAGGTTGGAGCAACCCAAGACAGCACTATAAACAAATTTCTTATGCAAAAAGTGAATTTTATAGTGAAAAAGTGCAAAATATATACAATTAAATACAAATAAAGATACAAGATACAAATGTACAATGAGCAATCCAAAAAAGGCTATAGCAAGGATATCACAGATCCTAATTGAACAGGTAAGTCACAATATACGACCCACTTAGGTGTCTTTTGATAAGAAATCTCTGATTAATGCAGTAATTAAGTCCAGTTTTCAAGCAACTATATGCATGCAGAAAATGGAAGAAAGCCACGAAGGGACGATGCCAGACGTGTCGTCTAGATCGGGACCACGTTTCGCCTATGGCTTCATCAGTGACCTGTATCTGTGTATCACAGCAAACAATATACAAAAACATCAGAGCTACTCACAAAAATGCAATAATTTATGACTATGCCAACATTGAAAAGAATATAAAGAATCTTACCAGTAATAAAAGTATCAAAACTCTAATAGGTAACGTTTCAAGAGGACCACCAAAAGTTGTATATGAGTCTCAAAAGGACAGAGTGAATGTAAGAAAGAAACCATGGCAGTTAAAGGTAAGGAGGTTTGTGGTAAATCAATTGCAGCTGCAAGACTGAGCATGATGGAAGAAAGCTCTTAAAGGGAACTTAGCCTAAAAAGCAGGAATAATCAAGTTTGTTGTTTAATCCATCTGGGAATAATGTGCCCATGAGAAAAATCAATTCGGTCCCATTTGATGCAATATTTTTTGTATATTTTGCGTATCATGAAGTCTGCCGCGAAATTGCCATAAAACGCAAAATGATAAATCTCTGTCACTATGTCCTTTCTCTAGAAAGTGCGCAGTGGGGGCGCTTCTAAATTTTTCAAACGAATTCTAGAACAATGATCAGCAATTCTAGTCCTCACTGGTCGAATAGTGCTACCAATATATTTCAAACCACATTTGCATATTACGCAATATACCACGTTTTTTGAGGCACAATTAAAAAAATGTCTAAGGTTGGCAACCCTACCCAGGTCCCAAC
Organism: Euleptes europaea; assembly: GCF_029931775.1. Taxonomy (NCBI): domain Eukaryota; kingdom Metazoa; phylum Chordata; class Lepidosauria; order Squamata; family Sphaerodactylidae; genus Euleptes; species Euleptes europaea. The sequence continues at coordinate 44,767,263 of NC_079312.1, read as the reverse complement.
TGGAGGCTGCCATCTCTATCCCCAAGAGAGGCTTTGTGTTACCTAACAGGAACAGGGAAAGCAAGATGCAACAAGAACACCTAAAGAGCACACAAGGGCAATGATTGCCTATAGCCTCCAGGAGTAAAGGCTGCCTTGGGAGTAGAGGCCTACTCAAGTATAGGCCAGAAAAGACTACAAAATGGGCAGGCCATGGAAATAAGAAGGAATATTAAAGGCAGGAAGAAGGAGAGAGAAGATACAGCTTGCTGACAAGGATGCAAAGACAGCTGGCAATGCCTGGGAGATCAGAAGTGACAAGGGAGGTAGGGTTGCCAATTCTGGGTTGGGAAATTACTGTAGATTTGGAGGTGAAGTCTGGGGAGGGTGGGTTCTTATATTTAATGACCTATAGGGTTGCCAGCCTCCAGGTACTAGCTGGACATCTCTTGCTATTACAATTTCTGTATAGCCTTAACACTAGTGTTTTTAGTTGGCTTGTCCTATCGGCAATATGGAATCCAGAGTGTTAGTTTTTTAGTTTTGTCATCAAAGAAGAAAGAGCATTCACCTGAACATGTCAAGAAATACTTGGAAAACAGCGATAAAATCACATTTCTTCCTATTCTATGTGCAAATCTGATAAACTCCCATAAGGCCTTGCAGTCTGTCCATCCTTTAACTTCTTAACAGGTCCCCTCTTTTCATTTCCTTTGAGCAAATATTCCCTACCCCTTTTTATATGATACAATTTCACTTGTAAAATGAAAATCCAACCCCCTCCCCCTAGTCTATTTGGTTGCAAATTCATTTCCACTATTCAGTGGAATGTTTTGTCTAGTGATAAAGAGAACTCAAGACAATGAAAGTGGGACTCCTGTTATATTATACAAATTATCCTTTGAGTGGAAACAAAGGCATGCTTCTTTCCCCTGGGAAGAAAGGAGCTAGCAGTTCTAAATATAATGTGTTCCTGGACACATTTTGCTTCTCCTATGCTCTTCATTTTCTTTTTATTAACAAGCTGTGCAAGAATTCAAATGGGAGCCATACCCTACCGTGAAGCGCCAAACCTCCCTCAAAGATAACCAGGTTGGGTTATACTGAACATGCTGGGTTTGTTTCCCCTTCAGCGCTGATTAAGCACAGAGTGTAGGTGGCTTCAACAAAATATTAATGCAAGCAAGAACACCTATGGACACAATTTCTCCTATCAGTACTCAGTTTGCTTTCTGATTTTGTTTCCTCTTTAAAATATAGAAAGCTGCCATCTCAGTTTGTGGTTGAGATTCCTGGTCGCTGGTTCACCAGAGAAAAAACCCCATATGCCACTCTGGCTTCCGCACGTCTAAACGTTGTTAGGTGAATTAGACCGCAGAAGGCTCGAAACCGAGCTCTTAAGCGGCATAAATCAGCAGTGTTCCAATCAAATTAATAGGTCCCTGTTAATTTAAAGCAGCTAATTATCTCCCTCTCCTAGAACATGTATTGCTTACAACGAAGTATTAATGAGGACATTTGCTCATCCCTGTTGCAAAGTAACTTTTCGTATGTTGCCCTCTCGCCTGCCTCTTCCTTTAATATTTAATAATTTCTAATTGTCCCACTCCTTCATTAGCAATACTTAAGGGGAAATGGGAAAATACAGTCAGGTCTTACGTGTTTGTCAAGATGCGACAAACACAAACAAAACTCTTTGATATTATTAGCTTTCTAATGGGGAAGAATGGCTATTTCTCTCAATGGGTGGCTTTCTATGGTGCAAATTACCTCTGCTAAGTAATTTATTTTTTACTTCTGCAGGATGCCCAGCTGTAATAAGCATTTATTTTTGCTTTGTTGCCTCAGTTGATTGTGCAGCTTTTCCTATCAGTGGAAGAGGAGTTGCTTTGTTACATGTATTATTAATCTGGTCACAGTCAATAGCCGTGGTATAATCATGAAGCATGATTATGATACAGTAGAAAAGAGCAAGAGTCCAGTAGCACCTTAAAGACTAACAAAATTTTTGGCAGGGTATGAGCTTTTGTGAGCCACAGCTCACTTCTTCAAACACAGCTAGAATGATAATACCGTTAGAGACGTGCTGATTCTAGATTCCATCGTTATTTTTTATTACTGTTCCAGAGGCTTATCCTTTTTTTCTTTTTCTTTTTTCTTTTTATGTAGGTAGGGGAATCACCAATTATCACCATCACTGGACCCAAACACCTTTGGACATAATTTAGAGCAGTTTGACAGTGACATCCTAAGCAGAACTAAGGCGATCTTCTTGACCCAGTGTGGTGTAGTGGTTAAGAGCAGTGGTTTGGAATGGTGGAGTCTGATCTGGAGAACCGGGCTTGATTCCCCACTCCTCCACATGAGGGGTGGACACTAATCTGGTGAACTGGATTTGTTTCCCCACTCCTACACATGAAGCCAGCTGGGTGACCTTGGGCAAGTCACAGCTCTGTTAGAGCTCTCTCAGCCCTGCCTACTTCACAGGGTGTCTGTTGTGGGGAGGGGAAGGGAAGGTGATTGTAAGCCGGTTTGAGTCTCCCTTAAGTGGTAGAGAAAGTCGGTATATAAAAACCAACTCTTCTTCTTCTTGATTTAGAACACTGTCACTCTGCTTTGCAATGACACCATGAAGCAAGAGTTTGCCAAATCTTCCCAGATTCAAGCTTCTGCTTCACTTTACATACCTTAGGTTGCCCCAATAAAATTAATGTGCCATGGTGGTTCACAAGGGCAAAGTTTATGGGAGGGGCTGCAGCTCAGTGGTAGAGAATGAAGAATGACCTGGGGCCAGTCACACTCTCTCCACCTAACGTGCCTCACAAAACTGATGTGAGGATAAAATGGAGAAGTGGAGAATGACGTAATAAACTGCTTTGCCACAACAGAGGGTCTATAAAGTTCCAGTGGTGCGCTTTATGCTATATGCTGTTCAAATTGAGTTGGTTTATAGTTTCTAACCACCTGCTTTAATATTGATGTATTTATATCTGTGTAATTATTCTGTTGGCAGCTGCCCTGAGTCTGCTGTTGCTGGGGGAGGGTGGGGTATAAATTTAATAAAGGAAATGTAATGAAATAAAATGCAAGCATGCCCTACATAGTCTCCACAAACCATCGAGTTTTTTTTAAAGAAGATAGCTAATTAATTTCCTCAAAGGAAGCCCTTCTTGACACAGAAGTTGTGTGTCCCTAAAAAATTAATTCCTGTTAAAACTTAAGTCAGGTCATCCTTTGTACCTCCTTTTCTGTTCCTTGGACTAAAGGAGACTTTATTCTCCAAAGAACTGAGGAACGAGTGGTGACCATGAGCAAACTAAATGTGAGCCATGCTTGTCTGTATCCCCATTCTACTCGAGCAATATTCATATGGACATTCAGTTGCTGTGTAAGTATATTTAAGGGGATTAGCAATACATGCAAGTGTGATTTGGATTTTATATGCTGCTCTGGTTTCTTTGTCCTCAGGTGAGTAGAAAAAAACAATCTCTTAAGGCGCTGCCTTCAGCCTTCTGCATGAACTCAGTTCTGTGCACCCTGGTGGGCAAGGACATTAAAGAATCTCTCCGAGAGATGTTTTCTACCCTTGTCTGCACATAAAAGAGGGAAAGTGCTCTACACCACAGCCATATATGCACTGCTCATTGTGCATCTAAATTTATCTAAAGAAGAAGCCAAGGCTTAGGCTAATAAAACCCTTGAACAAATTCTAAAGGTGAGCACCACACCTTCCTCTCCTTTTACTTTCCCAGGGGGTGCTTTATCTTTTTACTCACACTGCCCTTAAAGTACATTCAGTTACAAAGATCATTTGTTAAAATTTGTGTGAACACTAGCTGGAATGATATGTTCCTTCCTTCAGCCATAATTTCATCCACAAAGTATTGTGTTTTTTTGTTTGTTTTTTGCATTTGACTTATGACAGTCCCTGGTGGGGTTTTCAAGGCAAGAGATGTTCAGAAGTGGTTTGCCATTGCCTGCCTCCATGTCACTACCCTGGTATTCCTGGGAGGTCTGCCATCCAAACACTTGCCAGAGTCGACCCTGCTTAGCTTCTGAGATCTGACAAGATCGGGCTAGCCTCGGCAATCCAGATCAGGGCTTCTGCTTTTACTGATTTCTAATTGATAAACTAGTCTCATAATTTTTCCAAATTTAGATACTAATTTGATCTTCACATTAGGAATCTGAGGAAGTCTGAGAAACATGGTTACTGCTGAAAAATTCTTCTGCATTGCAGAGGCCCATAACACTTGTAAGGGGTCTACCTAGGGTAACCAGGTCATCAGCCAGCTCAGGAGGGGGGACCGTGCACGTGCACTGCCGCACCAATGCAGTTACATTACTTTTGGTTTAGACCCGGAAGCACCTCGTCACGACAGGCCACTTTACCACTCAAACCCCCAAAATGCGTTTTTGGGGGGGGGGGTTGAGTGGTAAAGCGACCAGTTGCGATGTCGTGCTTCAGGGTCTAAACCGGAAATGATGTAATCCCCACCCCAGCTCTGCCCCAAAAACCTCCCATACGAAGAGATGGTGGACCTGGCAACCCTAGGTCTACCAAATGAATGGATACTATTGCATGGAGCATCTCCAAGCCAGCAATGCACCTTCCTGACCATTTCCACACCTCCCTAACATTTGGCATCACTGCTGAGATGGTGTCCCTGGTGGATGGCAAGGCAGATGACATCTTTATTACTGCAGCAATGGGTGAGCAGAGAGGTGAAACAGGAAGGGCTGAAGGATTATTATGGATAGAGCTTTTTGGTATAACTCTCCTTAATGCATCAGAAATACAGGCATTGGAGATACAAAGGGACAACAGGAACCAAAGTGGAGAAGACTCTATGCCAGATTGGAGCAGGAAGGGGCAAGCTTCAGGACCCTTTTGAGGCATACCAGAGAGGGAAGACTGCTTCACAAATATCACTGCTCAACCCATTTTAAGAGAATTTGCTTTAGGGTGCAAAAATGATGGTTTCTGCTAGTGCTGAATTATTCATTTCAGTCAACGATTCCTCCTTGCCTTGATTGTATCCAGTCTTTGCTGGAACGTTGTTGTGACTATCCACTCACATGCCTGTTCCTCTTTCTGTGTGGCAGTGGTTGCTGTTGTTCCTAGCAGCCATCATGACATTCTTGCTGGGTCAGAAAGAAGAACTGGTGGCACCGAGCACATTTTTTTCCTACCCTTCTTCCAAAAAGTTCAGAGTGGTATCTGTGCTTCTCTTCCATTATAGCCTCACAACAGCCTCGAGAAATACGTTAGGCTGAGACTAAACTACTGGTCCACAGTCACCTGGTGTGGATAAATGCAGATCTGAACCTTCGTTGATTAATGGAGATCCGATCCCCATGTCTCCGCAGACCATTTTAACCACCGCACCACACTGCCATGGGATGCCACCACCCACTTTCTGCCTTCATCTGAATGCAAAATGGGCAAATGGAGTAAAAGATAATGAGGGAATGATGACTAGGGTTGCCAACTGCCAGGTAGTAGCAGGAGATCTCCTGCTAATTCAACTGATTTCCAGCCGAGAGAGATCAGATCACCTGGAGAAAAATGGCCGCTTTGGCAATTGAACTCTATGGCATTGAAGTCCCTCCCCTCCCCAAACCCCACCCTCTTCAGGCTCCGCCCCCACCAGTTGAGAAGAGGGACCTGGCAACCCTAATGATGACAGCGGTGGCGGCTTCTTGCTCAGAGTTCCTGACAACTGGGACCGTCATTGCTAATGTCTGCACATCAAAACGTAGTAGCTGGTTGAAAAACTGGCAACTTTGAGCAGGGGATGGAAGTAGTGGCATGAGAAACAGATGAGGGGAGAAATCCCCCCCCACACACACACACAAACTGCCTGCAAGAAATGGTAACCTTTTAACATCATACACAGGAAATGTAGAGCATGACCTTGAGATTGTAAAGACAGAAAGCAGCCCCTTTTTAATGTGCTTGTTAAAAGCATAGATGGTGTAACTTCTCGCTGATTGTTCCACCAGCTGAATGAGGGATGTCAATGGAAGCCAGCCCTTCTTTCCCCTTCGCTTTCGTTCTAACCAAAGAGGCTCGGGAGCTTTGCAAAACATGCCAAACTGCTGCACATGAGTGTGGAGAGTGTGTGCGCTTCGCGGCTGTTCAATTTTCAGGCTCACAGACCTTGGACGTTCTCCTCGAGGCTTGTCTGGGAGCAGGAATCCAAGGCCTAGTCACAGAGGGTGATTTTCTTAGGCTCACAGATTTGTCTCAGCAGTCTTGACACAAAGCAACGAGAGAGGGAGGGGAAAACCTTTGTGCAAAAATAAAAGGAGGGGCTTTCATTCTGTCCACATGCCATTACATTTTTATCATTATTCAACGGAGAATAAGGGACATGGAGAATATGAACGGGATGGTTATATTTTGGGGACAACTAAGCCTGCTTTTGACTAAGTCTGCCTTTCACTAAGCCTGTTATGAACTTTCAAGCTCAGCTGTACATTCTTTATGACCCTTGTGTTCATCATTCTTTGAAAAATGGCAGGCTCCACTGGCTATGGACAAGCAGCGGCTAATGGCACGAATCCAAATGCAGCCGCCAAACAATGGGATGTGCTGTCAGATCAAAAGGGCACTTCTGCATGGCGAAATAATCAGCAATTAAGGCTGCCATCTCTCAGTTGCCTGACACAAATTCTGTGTCCTTAACAGCCACAGGCAGTCAGTAATTCAGCAGGTAGGTCTTTTATTCATCACCAGAAATCTGCCCCTGGTGAAATTTAGGGCATTTGGCCACTGTTACAGGCAGTAGAATCTCTCTCAGGAAAACAGGATGTAGCCGTTCTATTCCCCCGTTCAGCACAACATGAAACGGCCTTGGGCCTCGTTTGATATATTGGGCTCTTAGACCATACCAGATGGTAGGACAGTTTAGCATTAGCACTGTCGGGCAGAAAACACTACCAGTAACAAAGCAGAGCCTGTATAGAAGGGTTGCCTGATAATTCCACGCCAGACTGTCACCGATAGAGTGGCCAGATTGTAACCCCAAGAACATGTATTTGGCTTGAAATTTGCTGGTAGCAGAGGAAAACAGGCAGCTGTGAGTTTGCCCACTGAGTTTGCCCAACATCCAGGTAGTAGCTGGAGATCTCCTGCTATTACAATGGCTCTCCAGCCAATAGAGATCAATTCTCCTGGAAAAATGGCCGCTTTGGCAATTGGATTCTATGGCATTGAAGTCCTTCCCCTCCCCAAACCCCACCCTCCTCAGGCTCCACCCCCAAAACCTCCCGCCGGTAGCAAAGAGGGACCTGGTAACCCTATTGACCACCCATCAGCCTACCTCTTGCCAGCTGTTATAAGCAGGTGTGCTGCAGAACAGGTGGGAGAGGGATGACGGTAAGGGGTCAGGTAGAAGAAATCATGTCTGAATCTCTTTCATTCATAAAGTCATTTCATGCAAGATATAGAAATGTCCTGATTACAGTAGGGTTACAAAAGAAGAAGAAGAGGAGGAGGAAGAGGAAGAGAAAGAAGAAGACTTGGTTTTTATAAATCAACTTTCTCTACCTTCTAAGGAGAATCCAACCAGCTTACAAACTCCTTCCCTTCCTCTCCCCACAACAGACACCTTGTGAGTTAGGTGGGGCTGAGAGAGTTTCGAGAGAACTGTGGCTGGCCCAAGGTCACCCATCTGGCTTTATTTGGAGGAGTGGGGAAACCAGCTCGGTTCACCAGATTAAAGTCCACCACTCTTAACCACTACACCACACTGGCTCTCAAAAGACTTTAGAGCAAGGAAAATGAGGATGTGCTGCAAGATAGGGTAAGCCAAGGACAAATACATAATTGCCTGGTGGATTTGAGAAAGACAGAGACACCTAAAGCAGATAGGAGAAGTTCATGTTCTTTTTGCATGCAACATAGCCCAGTTAATGAACAATTTAGATGCGGTAGTTTTCCTCTGACTGAGGAAGCAGTGTGATTTGTTTTGCAGCTCATCCTGCTAACAGTTTTGATCCTTCTCCTTTATTTCGCAGAGAATAAAATGATGAGAGAATCAAAAGGGCAGGGAGCTTCATGAATTCATTAACAGTATTAGCAAAGCACTGATTACAAACATATGTATCAACTCCAACATTTCCCTCCCCAGCCCCCGCCTCGATCCTTCTGAGTGGGCTACTCTGAAACTAACTGCTCAAGCAAGAGTAGTTTTACCAGCCAAGCAGAGGAAAGTCTTTCTTCTTGCCTGGACCTCAATATTATCAAATGGTCTTTGTTAGGGCTGTTGAATTAAAAAAAATTCGGTATAGTTCGGATTCGGCCGAATTCAACCCGTTTAGATTCGGGATATGCCGAAGTCCGAACTCCCCCACTTCGGGTCCGTTCAAAGTTCGGGGAAAAAATTCGGCCGAATAAAGCCATTAAAAACACAATCGCGCCTTTCCGTGGCTCTGGGGGGGGCATTTTTGGGGTTAGAGGTCCCAAACTTTCAGCAGAGCTTCAAAGGACATTTATTGAAAGACTCCCCAAGTTTTGTAAAGATTGGGTCAGGGGGGGCTGAGATATGGGCCCTGAAAGGGGTCCCCCCACCCTTAATGTGCATCTCTCAGCAGAGCTTGCCGCCCACGCACAAAGCTCCCAGCCCCGACAACAGCTGAGAAGTTTGCAAAGCAACTGCAAAGCAACACAACCTTGTAAAACAACACCTTTGCAACAGGGAAAACCAGAAGAGACACAACTGAAACCTCCCCCCTCAAACCAGGGAGCGAGAGACTCGAGGGGGAACACACACCCTAGGCAGAACCGACGAAAGCCCCCTTTGGCTTCCCCCCACCCACAGAAACTGCTCCCTCCCCACACACACACAGACTCTGCTTTCCCCACACACACACACACATACACAGGAGAAAAATTATAGATTAAAGCCCCCAAAGGGGTCTTACTGTGGCTGTCTTCTGTTCCATCAGGAGGGGCTGGGGAGGACTTGTAATCCAAGATGATTCCAGTTAGGCACGGGACGTTTTGCTCTGGAGATGCTCACACAGGACCGGCTGATCCATTCATCCCAATAGGGGAAAGGGGAAAGGGGAAAGCCCATATCTCGGGACCCCCTGACCCAATGTTCACAAAACTTGGGTGGTCTCTTAAGAACACTTGTCTGAAACTCTGCTCAAAGTTTGGGGGCTGCACCCCCAAAAAAGTGCCCCCTGCAGCCACAGAAATGGAAAAGGGGGGAGAGGAAAAAGGGGTGGAGCCCATAGCTCGGGACCCCCTGACCCAATGTTTACAAAACATGGGGAGTCTCTTAAGAAGCCTTGTCTGATGCTCCGCTGAAAGTTTGGGGTCGGCACACCCAAAAATGCGCCCCCTGCAGCCATGGAAAGAAAAAGGGGGGAGCCCATATCTCGGGACCCCCTGACCCAATGTTTACAAAACTTGGGTGGTCTCTTAAGAAGGCTTGTCTGAATATCCCCTGAAAGTTTGGGGTCTGTACCCCAAAAAATGCGCCCCTGCAGCCACGGAAAGGAGCTAATGTGCACAAGCACCCCCGCACACACACACAAGGATTTCCCTCTCTCTCTCTTTCCCCGGCGGGGCCGCACATCAGCTGATTCCTCCAGTACTCAATCCTGACTGATTGGCTAGAAGAAGACCCAGCTTGGCCACCGATTGGCCGGGGGAGGAGAATGCTGCTTACTGAAGGTTATGCTGCTTACTGACGGCCCCGAATTGGCCGGATTTATTCGCGAACTCCCGAACTCGCTGAATTCGGCCCCCCCGGTTGTCCTCCATTTTTGAGTTCGGTTCATCCCGAACTAAAAACCACCGAATCAAGGGAAATTCGGCTGATTTTCAGTTCGGGCCGAACCGAATCAACAGCCCTAGTCTTTGTAAATTCGGTACCGATTTCAACGAGTTGATAAGTGTTTATGGATAGTGACCTCGTTTCTTCTCGTGCAAAGGTGGCATTTTCTGCCTTTGCTGAAGTTTTCCAATTCTGCTAGTACATATATACCATGAGCCCAATAAATATGGTTGCATATTCCTGACACTCAAACTTGCTTTAGGATTGAAAATGAGGGGCAATTTATGTATTCCATAGAATCAAGTGAGTAGTAGAAGAAGAAGAGTTGGTTTTTATATGCTGACTTTCTCTACCACTTAAGGGAGACTCAAACTGGCTTACAATCACCTTCTTTTCTCCTCCCCACAACAGACACCCTGTGAGGTAGGTGGGACAGAAAGAGCTCTAACAGAGCTGTAACTTGCCCAAGGTCACCCAGCTGGCTTTGTGTGGAGGAGTGGGGAAACAAATCCAGTTCACCAGATTAGCCTCCGCTGCTCATGTGGAGGAGTGGGGAATCAAACCCGGTTCTCCAGATCAGAGTCCACCTCTCCAAACCACCGCTCTTAACCACTACACCACACTGGCTCTCCTGACTTGTAAAGCTCTCCTGACCTGTACCACTTCAGGCTCTAGGGGTCAGGGGGGATGCATGCATGGGCTTATCCCTCCTCCCTGAAAAACCTCCAAGCATCTAGAAAGATAATGCATAAGAAAAATGACTAATCTTTTCCTCTAAAAATATTCTCTACACATAGGGAATTGTAGCTGATGGTGGGGTATTCTGTTTGTGACCACTAACTATGCCCTGTGCGGTATAATGGTTAGAGTGTTCAACTATAACCAAGTATTCAAATCCTCACTTAGCTGTGGAACTCACTGAGTGACCTTGGGCTACTCACTCTCTCTCAGTCTAACCTACCTTACAGGGGGAAATGGGAGGAGAGAGAATCACATACATCAGTCTGAACAGCTTGAAGGAGTAGTGGGACAATGTAATAAATACTAAGTGGTATAGCCCTAAGAAAGATTTACTGCTAAATCTTACTCCATGTCCAAAGTGTTTCTGAGAGCTATAGTCCCAAGGAATGCACTCCAAACTCTCTTTTAACATGAGAAACTATTTCTATAGTATCTATCAATCAGTTATGCACGAGGTGTCAAGCTGCAATCCGGAGATTCTGCTGTCTGCTGCTATGGAGGAGGGAAGAGCTGTGTTTTCTCCTGCCTTGCTTTCCCCCCTTCTTTTCATCACCTCCCTTCATCCCCACCTGTTCTTTAGCAAAGCGAAAATTCTGCTTGCTCCAAGCATGGAGGAGGGACAAGGAAATGGGGTGGAGAAACCACTGCTGTGGGACTGTGATTTGTCAGTCCTGATTCGACACAGTAGTTTCTAACAGGAGTTAAAAAGGAGGCTGAGGCCAATGGTCCATAATAGGTTGGGGGGGGGGGAAGTTAGAATAGAATTTCCCTACACGTTTGCCCAAGAGGCTTCTTCAGGGGAATCTGTAGTTATTACAGTATGAGCATAAATTCTGTTTCTAAGACAGAGGGCTATATGGCAATCTCTGTGGTCCATTTAGCATAGTGTTCCCTATGTCGTTTCATCTCTGGTGACCATATGATTTGGGTACACTGGTGGCCCAAGAGCAGAGCTTGAACTGAGTAAGATTTTTGACTACAGAGCTGTGAAACAGACTTATGAATTCATGGCAATCAACTGAACTTTGCTTTATAATGTGTCTTCTATAGGGGTAGGCAGGCTTCAGACTTGCTCCCATGTACACATGAAACTGCCTAAATAAGTCAGATCGTTGTTCAACCAAGGTCAGTATACTCTGCTCTGACTCATAGCAGCTTTTCAGGATCTCAGGTAGAAACCTACTACCTGGTCCTTTTAACTGGAGAGACCAAGGATCAAACGTGGGATCTTCTGCAAGCAAAGCATATGCTCTACCTCTGAGCCACAGCCACCCCCTTTTTTATTTCTTTGCCAGATCTTTGATTGCACAAACCTGGGGGTGGAGCCAATTACAAAATGGTCTTCCCAAGAGAACAGAGCTGGTCATAATATCCTGTTCCTCCACATACACTGGGGTTATCCGCCTGTACAAGTACATATTCGCATCTGTGTTGCTACCAGAAAGCAACTCATTACCATATCATAAGTGAGGAATGCTGAGGCTGAAAGAGACATGACTATCGCTTCTTAATTGTGATTCCTAAATGACAGCCGTTTGTGTCAATTCTACTGTGGACTTTATTAGAAAGGAGAGGAGTCCAAGTACACTGATTGCCATAGCAATGGGAATTAGTCTTCACAGGAGTAGGAATATTCTGGAAAATTGGGTGGGGGAAAAAACTAGTCTTGTCCTGAAAGCTAGATTTAAGCCAGACAATGTTATGAGGACTGCAATCTACTTTCCACATACCCCTATTCTGGTGAATTGATTAGCACCAGTTTTTCATTTGTGTGTGTGTGTGTGTGTGTGTGTGTGTGTGTTTAGTAAAGAAGTTGCCTATTATTCCCGAGCATCACCAATTTGTGAATCTATGGATCAAGGGCTTTCGCAGCGCTCGCAAAGGGATGTGTATTAATGGAAAGGAGAGGTCTCGGCCTGAGCTGACAGCAAGGAAGAATGAAAAGGTAAAAGGTGAACTAGGCAGCAAAATAATGGAAGGTAAATAGACAACATCCAGGGAAAGAGAAATAGCTTTGCAAGTCTGGATGGGGCTGGTGAGGCGGATATATCAGTATCTAAGGGTGCTGGCAGGCGCTGGCAGTTTCTAATGAATACGAACATAATTTCTAGTGTTTCAGCAGGAGCTGTGTGGTTGGAACATTAAGAGCTTGAACACATTTAAATAAAACATGACAGAATGTTATAATGAACGTCATTATATTCATTCTCATGTGTTTAAGGAATCGGGTTCTGAACTAATTTATTCTGGAGTAAATCAGAGATGCCTTAATTTAAGTTTAGGCAATTACACTAATGGCAGACTAATGCGAGGGCAGAAAAGTCTGCAGGAAACTAGCAGAGGTGGTTCCATTGTGAGAGAGGCTAAAAAAGGGGGTGGCCTTAGAAGCGGTTGAGGATTGCATATTGAAATCTGAGAGGGAAAGGAAAGCGGGTTTTACCTTGTGTCCAAGTTGCTGAATACTCACGGCCAATGATAAATTACAATCTAGCCACTTGGCACTGACATTCCCAGCCAGCTCAGAGGAATGAAATGTTTGGAAACCAGTGAACAGATACATTGCAAGGGGTGGGATGGAGGGAGGGGGAAGAGAGAGAGAGCATGCCCATGTGCATGTGCACAGGAATGTAAGCTGGTGAAAGGAGGGATGCTGTAAATGGGAACAATTGTAGGCCAGGAGCAACTAGAAGAAATGAAAGGTGAACATTGGAAAGGAACTTGACTAATTGCCATGGGTTCAGCAGCACCCTTAACCTGCTCACAGCACACTGTCTGTTTGGATGAGGCAGAAGATGTAGAACCAAATGATGCTGTTAGAGGTGTTACAGGAACAGATGGAACAGCCATGCAAACTACCAGGGCTACGGGGATAGAGAGACTGGACAGCAATGCAGTGTACACTGGGGACATGGACTGAGTCAGTTTTCATGTGTGGGGGACAGAGAACAGTTTTACGTGGTGATCATATTTGCTGTGGCTGCATGACTGGGCTATTTAGAAAATGCAGTGGAAATGAATATGCACAGAGCTCCCACTCCCTGATCCTGTCCTTACGTGCATTTTCTATGTGATCAAGAACCTATGCATGCTCATTTATACAACGATAGCTCTGTGAAGAGGACCCTCCAAATATAAGCATTCCCAGTGGAATGGTAAAAGCCTACATATATAGAGAGACCTTATATTGAGACTGCCGTTCACATATTGCACTAGATGTGCACAGGGGGAGGGGTAAAGCCAGGACATGTGTCATCCCATTCCCTCAGATATGCGTTAAGAGATGGACAGATACATGCTCCTAAAGACAGAAGCTTTCTACGCAATGCATGCAAAGGGGAAGTGAGCACAAGCACACTGGCCCCATCCCCTACCTACATACAGCTTCTGACTTGAGCACTTGAAGAAGAAGAGTTGGTTTTTATACCCCAATTTTTTCTACCTTTTTAAGGAGACTCATACCGGATTACAATCACCTCCCCTTCCCCTCCCCACAACAGACACCCTGTGAGGTAGGTGGGGCTGAGAGAGTTCTGAGAGAACTGTGACTAGCCCAAGGTCACCCTGCAGGCTTCATGTGTAGGAGTGGGGAAACAAATCCAGTTCTCCAGATTAAAGTCCACCACTCCTAACCACTACACCATGCGGGCTCTGTGGAGCCTATGTACAGAGGAAGTGCGCACACCTAGGCACTTTCCCCATACTTGAGAGCACCTTTCTAATGTTCTTGATAATGGAAAGAGAGTCTATAGACATACACTTCCTTTTGGACATTCTGGAGTATGTCAGCATTTGCAGTCAAAACATTATGGTTATACTGCAGGATAGAGCAAACACAATTTCTAGGGAAAGAAGCTATAAATGCTACTGTAGCAAGAATCTGACATTTTATTAAAGCCTGTCTAATTATTTTAGCTGTCAACAGTCTTTTGTCAATAAACATGAGCAGATCTCTGCCAAAAGGTTATTTTTAATTAATAATGCCACATGTTTTGGCTTCAAACATATCTTTTCTTAAATCTCTTTTTCTCAATTGTTTGTGTTACCTCAGTTCTCCTCCCCTTACATTGTAACCTTCAGACACTTTTCCTTATTAATGAGGTCCCTTTTGCGATGGTTTAAATGATATTTAGAGTGTTTTCTCTTGAGAGCTTGAGAAGACTTTTTTAACCCACTGAAAATTTCTCATCAGTGATAGCATTTCCAGTTTCCAAAATAGCATTTTTAACATGTTCGTTTTTTTAACCATGACATTTTATGACCACATGTATTTTATTTCTTTGACTGGAGGTGCTTTTGATGTAGACAGACTTTTGAAGCTTTTTCAGACAGCGAGCTGCTCACATTTCCTACTAGAACAACACTTCTTTTAATAATCAAGAAAATGGCATTTACAAATGTCTGAAAGACCATAAGCCTGTCCAATAATTCAGGAGTAGATCAGAGCCTGTCCATTGTGATTCTTGGGCTGTTGTGAGATCCTAACTAGTCCCAGCCTAAGCAAGGTTACACCCATTGACATCAATGGATTTATGAGGCTGTCACTCTGTTTAGGATTGCAGGAGAGACAATATCTCTCTTGTTATGAGCAAGTGTTTTTATGCCAGTCATCCTTTTTCTTGTGAGCTCACTTGGATGAGAAAAGTGTCACAGATCCAAACTGGCTTAACACACAGATAGCTAAGAAACAATTTTATGTTGACAGCAAGTACACAACAAGATGGGAGGGGAGCGACCTCATGTTTATTTAGTAAATTTCTATGCCAGCATTCAGTTCACAAAACCAAGACCAGCTAACAAATAATACAACAATACAGTGGTCAAAAACACAAGGAGTTAACACCCCAGGAATGCATATCAGATTCCTCCCCCCAAAAGTTCTTCCAGATCAAGAACATTTTTGAATGATGCTGTAATGATGGTGCCAATTTAATCTCTTGGTGAAGGCAGCTGTACAGTTTAGAGGAATGGCTGTCAAGGCCCACATAGGTAATCCCAGAACCTACAAAAGGCCATGTGCGGTAAACTCAGGAACTTTTGATCCAAGCCATTGAGTGCCTTAAATATCAAAACTTGAACTTTGAACTGGGGCCAAATTACTGTTGTTACACTGGTTTAACATGCTTATAGTGGTAGACACACCATTAATATTCTGGCCACCACATTTTAGACCAGTTGAAATTTCTGGACCATCTTCATAGGCATAGAACATGTTACAGTAGACTATTCTGGATCTTACCTAGACATGCTAGGTATGTTACCTAGATGTTAGATAGGTTAGCTTTCTCCAGACATAGTCACAGCTGGTTGAAAGCACTCCTAGCCACATCTATTACCAGTCTGTCTAGGCAGACTTTGTCCCTGTAGCAGTAACTGTGTTGAAACAGTTGCCCGTGTTTTATTTTATTGTAGTTTCTATTCAGAAATTCATAATGAACTACCAAGTCCTTTGCAGACATGTAGACTGTGTGCTTCCGATTCCTGTAATGCTTCCTTTCTATTGAATAATTGTCCGCCCTATGTTCTGGAGAAGGTAGCACATTTTGTAAAGATTGCTATCGAATGCCGCAAATTAGTTAAATAGATGGATGTATTAATTCATAACACTACCTTATGCAAGTGTCTTTTAACCATTTTGTAAGGTTATATCTCAAATATTTATGTTTACATGAGTCCATATGTATAGTGATTTTATGCCAATAAAGATGTTTGACTGGTGACTGACTGTCTAGGGACAACAAAAGGTCAAGAAGCACCCTCAAACAGTCTGCCTACTTTTTGGGGGGAATAATATGACCCTATGCAGTACAAGTTGTATACCTGATTTATTCCTGTACCAAATACACAGTTGTGTTCCTTCAGTTCTCTAGTGGGGGAAAACAAATCTTTCACTGAATTTGATTTTTCCACTTAGTGATACACTGGAAAAATACCCTCCTTGTTCACCTCATTTTACTGCCTACAGAATGGTTATTTAATTCATATTTAATTATATAGTTATTATTGGTGCCTCTCTTGAAGGAAATTCATTTACCGTAATGTCCCTTGTAGGACGCTAGAGGGATTTGCCCATGAAGCTCTTGCAATGAAGGCAGACATGAGGTTGCAAATGGGGCATGGATATGTTAAATATCTCATGCAACTCAGCCTTTGGGAGGCAATAAAGGAAGACTAGAGAATCCTCCAGTTTAAAGTTTTTGCTGCATCAACTGACAAACACCTATATTGAATGTCTAGGGTTACTAACCTCAAGGCAGGGTATGGAGTTCTCCCAGAATTACAACTAATTCCCATGCCACACTTCCCCTGAAGGAAATGGCAGCTTTAGGGGGCAGGTTCCATGGTATCACATCCCGACTGAGCTACATTCCTGCTCAAATTCTGCTGTCCTCAAACACCACTCCAAAATCTCCAGGAATTTCCCAGGTTGCAGTTGGCAGCCATACAATGCCAGCACATAATACATATTAAAGAATCTAATGCTACGTGAAACAGTTTTTAAAAGAAATTGTGAAGAGAGGAACAGAAGGCTGTAAGGATTTCAGTGTCTGTGGGTAGATAATCTGAGAAACATTGATTAAATGGACCCAAGGGGATTGGCTCAGCCCTAAGCATATATTTGTCAGAAGGAGGATTCAATCAGGGTTTACATCAGAAAACTCTTGGTTTGTCATTACATAGACCTCAAAGGCATCTGGACCAAGGATATAAGAACATAAGAAAGGCCATGCTGGATTGGACCAAGGTCCATCAAGTCCAGCAGTCTGTTCACACAGTGGCCAACCAGGTGCCTCTAGGAAGCCCCCAAACAAGCCAACTGCAGCAGAAATGTCCTGCCTGTGTTCCACAGCACCTAATATAATAGCCATGCTCCTCTGATCATGGAGAGAATAAGTATGCATCATGACTAGCATCCGTTTTTAATAGTAGCCATGATCACTCCTCTTCTCCATGAACATGTCCACTCCCCTCTTAAAGTCTTCCAAGTTGACAGCCATCACCACATCCTGGGGCAGGGAGTTCCACAATTTAACTATGTGTTGTGTGAAGAAATAACTTCCTTTTATTTGTTTTGAATCTCTCACCCTCCAGCTTCAGCAGATGACCCCGTATTCTAGTATTATGAGAGAAGGAGAAAAGCTTCTCCCTGTCCCCTCTCTCCACACAATGCATAATTTTATAGATTTGATATATGTATGTCAAATCAGTTTTTAGGTTTTTGTTTCACTTCCAGCTCTTTCTGAAAACAACTTTGTTTGTTCATCATTTGAAAAATGTTGGTACCGTTCACCAGGTATTCCAATTACATGGCACACAAAGCTTGCTGACATCGTGTGACAACATCAGCATTTTGACCACCAGAGTAGAACAGACCTGAAAGTGATGAGTGCGTGCTCTGTCACCTTCTGTTTATGGAAAAGTCAAAAATAGAGGCGACTCGCTGCAGTTCCACAAGACATGACATGAGGCAGGCAAAGAGTGGGAAGGGCGCAGATCAGGTCAGTCCTGTGCGGAACTGGAGAGGAAAACAAACTACAAAAAACATTTGAAGTCCAAAAGACTGTGATGGCCTCTTAGACTGGTCTTTCTGTTAGAGCTTTATTTCTCAAAAATATTTGATGCTGAGCTGTACTTCTGAAAGCCTGATAATTGAAAATTGAAATCTGAAATTGAAATCAATACAGTCAGTATATCTTTAAACACCACTACGTGTTTAATTGTGATCTTCAGCAGTACTCTTCTCTAAGGTAAAGGTAAAGATCCCCTGTGCAAGCACTGAGTCATTCCTGACCCATGGGGTGATGTCACATCCCAACATTTACGAGGCAGACTTTGTTTATGGGGTGGTTTGCCACTGCCTTCCCTAGTCATCTTCCCTTTACCCCCAGCAATCTGGGTACTCATTTTACCGACCTCAGAAGGATGGAAGGCTGAGTCAACCTTGAACCAGCTACCTGAAAGCAACTTCCGTTGGGATCGACCTCAGGTTGTGAGCAGAGCTTGGACTGCAGTACTGCAGTTTACCACTCTACACTATGGGGCTCCTTTACTCTTCAGTATGGTGAAATATGTCATATATAACACTCCAGACTCTTTAGCTTATATTACTCAAGTTTAAATGTTTGCCAAAGGTAAGAATCAGAAGCAAGCAAAGTCCACAATGACAAAATGTTTCAGAGGTTCTTGTCCCAACAAAAAACAGACACTGTTTATTGAGGAATCTATTGCTGACCAAATGAGAGTTTAGGAGAGAACCAAAGATATGATGGATGAAAGAAGTATATCAACTACTTTGGGGCATTAGCTGGGTTTTTTTAAGAGCAGGCCTACAGTTTTTTAATCTGTTGCTCCATTGAACAATCCTTTCTCCTCTAAAGTACCTTCTATTCTCAACTCAGTTAAGAGTCACACAACATCAGACATGAAGAGGCAGACCTTTCTTGTTTAATACTTAACTGTACTTATGGCTGTTTTACTGTAGGAGGGAGCTCTGAAGAATTTAATATTTCATAATGCCATATGTGATGCTGGGCTGGCCAAGAGAAAAAATAGAGCTGTTTAATTTGCAATTAGTTTTTAATAAAAAATATATGAATAACACTGGAGACTCTGCTGTGTGTGTGTGAGAATATGCTAATTTATATTTAAAATTCTAAACTACTTTTCAGACTATTTTAATATGATAAGACTGGGGTCCAATTTATCCAAACAAGTGGTGTGATGACCATTTGAAATGCAATCACACTGAGACCTATTCCTCATGACAAAGTCATAGGGGTGCAGCTGCTGTGCATATAGATCCAAAATTTTTGTTGCCATACCACTGTAAACCATTGTCAAGAGAAAATCCACTTAAGAGGGATTTTCTAGCTTAAAATTTTCCCTGACTTTCTGCAGGTGCAGATGAAGAAGAAGAGTTTGTTTTTGTATGCAGACTTTCTCTACCATTTAAGGGAGATTCAAACTGGCTTACAATCACCTTCCCTTCCCCTCCCCACAATAGACACCCTGTGAGGTAGGTGGGGCTGAGAGAGCTCTAAGAGAACTGTGACTAGCCCAAGGGCACCCAGCTGGCTTCATGTGAAGGAGTAGGGAAACCAACCTGGTTCACCAGATTAGAGTCCACCACTCCAGACCACTGCTCAACCACTACACCACACTGGCTCTCCCACAGCAACCTTTTTTCAAGGGCAAGATCTGAGGCTGGCTAAATTAGCTCATGAGGTTCAGCTGTGAATCTGGTATGGGAGGGGGAAAACTTGCTCTCACTCTGGAAAGTTCCATAGCCACAGCTCCATGATCAGTTGTAGAGATCAGGAGGTTGGGGTCACCTTTTTCCATAAGTGTAACCAATGAGAAGAATATACCTTCACCCTCTTCTCCTTAACCCTACTTGCTGCCAGAAAGACACTTGCATTAAGCTCTGGAAACTATTTGCTTCAAGAACCAACTATGCTGTATTAGGGCTCCAGTAAGTATTTGATGGGCCTTGGTCTGATCCAGCAGGGCCTTTCTTATATTGCTAGTCAGCTTTTCTTATTTTCTGTGCACCCTGCTGCCATAGAACTGTATGCCTTTTTCTTACTATATTTTTCTCACTTTCTTCACTAAAGTCTTACTTAGCTTTATGCTGTGTGTTGTTCAAAGAGTTTCTGGTACCCAAAACAGGGTGAGCTTGGTTGCATTACCGCACCACCTTGGCGACAGCCGTGACAACTATATTTGTTGGTGTGTTGAAAATTGGAAGGGCGTCCTGGTGACTTTTCAAAGGTGCAGTTCCCATCTGTCTATATTTCAAGGTGCATCATACCACTGCTCGATGTTATCGGGCTGTAGAACTAAATTTAAATTTGAGGGACAGAACTGAAACCCAACAATGTTCAGATTTCACAATTTTGAATGTTGGTATAGAAATTGACTACATCTGGTATTTACAATCAAAAGGTATCTGTTTGCTTGCCTATTAAGGAAAATGTTCTTTCGGATGGATTGACAGCACAGCAGAATTTCAGCCTTCAAATCCCATTGCCTTCAGGATGGAACACTACTCAGGACTGCACTACGAATGAATGAAATTAGTTGGAAGCCGGCAGTCAGCTCTTGTCAAGTGTTGACTGTCAAATTCAGACTGCTGCTTCATGATAGCTGTTCGATTCTGTCAGCTGTTGATAGCAACATACTGGCAAATGATAGCTGCTACTGCAAGACTGTTGTTTGTCAACTAATGATGTAAAATATCAAACATTCAAGCAATAAAAATGGGTGGAACTCAACCGAAAAGTACAGGGAGCCTCAAAGATTGAGTTGGAAACTATAAAAAGTATAACAAAATAATTATATTCCTTATATGATGTACACAATAAGTTTGTTAAAAACTCAGGGCTTGGAATACAGGCTAGGTATAAAAACATCAGTATAAACTGTTACAAAGACCTTAAGCAAAGTTGATGATACACTCCTTATAAATGGCCAATACAGGACCATACACATTTCAGCCTATTGAGCCTTCCTCACTGGTCATAAATTCAAAACATGATTATTAAAGACACATCCAGAAATAAATCTTACAAGGTATTTGTATAGAAAACCTTATATCTTGTGTGGCCTGATGTTAATGACAGTGATTTGAATCACCAAGTAGCGTTTTTGGGGTCCCTCAGGACGGCTCTGTGGGGAAAGGTAGGATCGCGGGGAGGTGGGGGGGCACCTCTGCTCTCGCCCAGGCACACGAGATTCGGCTTGCCTCTTCCCCTCTGCATCCCTGGTGCTGGAGAGTGACGCTTGCACATCTGCCCCCTCCCTGCACCTTTAAGTGGGAGCTGTCCACTAACTGGCCTGATGTTAACTATTAACACAAACCATGGGTCTTGCTATGTGGAAACTTACACACACACAAATCTGGTATGAAATTACCAATGTTTCTGGATGTGTGTAACATCAACCTGTGATAAAATACATTCACTGAATATTCAGGCAATCAAAAACATTCTCCAATCATTCACCAAATATTCAGGCAATCAAAAACTGTCAGGGAGCATTTGTAATCAGTAGACACAGAGGTGATGGACCAGCTCATTTTATGTCTAGTCCATTACTAATAATGGGGTATGCACAATATCCATATAGCCCAACAATAGCCATGGGACCACATGACCCCATCATCATGTCTATATGTCCTGTTAGAAAGAAGGATCAATCAGTACTCCCACAACAATATGCCATAAGTTATCTGCTTGAATCAGTAAGCTGTGTGTATCGCCATGTTGCCTTCTGTGTGATCAGCACTGAACATTGGGATAGCATTTTCATTTTTCCCCATTCATTTGGAGCATACACCAAATTTTGACTTAAGCTTTCTGTATGGGGAGACTGTTGTTGCAATATCCCCACTGTCAGCAGATGATGACTTCTACTAATTGAGCAAGCAAAGCAAGACTTTGGGTTTAATTGTTATCTGGTATTCAATTTTGTTTTCCTACCAGTCTATTGATAACAGGATAATTCTGAAGAATATTGGGGGGGGAGGAATTCTGCCCCATCTTACTCCATATTGTTTACTCTGTCTGGCAGTGGAACTCCAGGGACATAGGTAGATAAAAGCATTTCGTAACATCTGCTACTCAAGCTCTTTTATCTGGAGATGCCAGGGACACAAAGTGCTCTTGTGCTGTGTAGCATGGTTTCAGTACTTTCTGTGTAAATGTTGTGGTGGAGTACCTTCAAGAGCTTCAGGAAAATCTCCAAGACAGAAAATGAGATCTGTGCTGAAAGAAATCAACAGGTATATCTTTTTGGCCAAAAGATTAGAAAATCCTACAAATAATCTTTTCTGGGAATTTGCTTACATAATGCAAGTATGTTGCTTCTGGTTCAGAAATTCAGTCATGGCAATTGGGGCCAGGACACTATTGTCTCACTCCTTTCAAGAATTCCAGCAGGGCACAAGACCAGATTGGCAGTGCAGTAAACTGCCCAAATGATACAGAAAGCCATTTGCTTCATAGTGAGACTCCTCCTCTTTAAAAGGAAGCTAGGACTAGCCACTTCCTTCAGGGTTGAACAGGACCTTTTGGGTCCTCTATGTTTAGATTTTCTTTTATTTTTGGTTGACTTTTTAAGGTCATTTATGCACGGTCACTTTAACCTCCTTTATTCCCCGTTTCGGCCAGGATCAAAGTAACCCGGGTTGGGGAAAACTGTATGAATTGGCTGGAATGATCAGGGACGAAACTGTGTGCTAATGGAGGCATGGATACAGAAAAGCAGTCTCCCAAGTTCAAATCAAGTCTCCCCCCTTTAAATGCTACTCTGTAATTGGCTGACTTTGCAGTACTCACCCTGAGAGAAGATTTCCTTCCCCCCAGACCCAACTGCTGCATAAAAACGCATTTTAAGAACAAAAAACAAAAAAATGGAGCAATCTGAAAGAAGGGGGGGGGAGAAATCCAAGCCTCATTTTTAAAAAAAAGCCTTTCTTTTGCTCAGAAAGCGCTGCAAGGTAGCAGGAAGCACTTGAATCCCTGCCTCTTTACACACTGCTTCTTGATTGGCTTTGAGAGAAGCCAATCTTCTGTGCTTCCCCTGTTTGGCTATCTGCATGCTGCCTTGAAGAGGGGTTTGGAAGAGGGTGGGGCGAAGCTCAACCCGAGAACATAGGATGCATGTTCTGTGACTCTGGAATGAGCCAGGATGAATGGTTTAATTCAGGCCAGAAGAGGAATGGGAAAAGCCGGTTTCATTTTGCATTGAAACAGTATTGAGCTTCCAAGGAATGAGGTAACGTGCATACTGAAAAATTTGATCCTGGCTGAAACAGGGATTAATGACCATGCATTAATGACATATGAGTGAATTCTCCATAGAAGCTAAAATGACTAAACTTTGGTCATATCATACTTTGGTCATATCATGAGAAGACAAGGCTCACTGGAAAAGACCATCATGCTAGGAAATGCTGAAGACAGCAGTAAAAGAGGAAGACCCAACATGAGATGGATTGACTCAGTACAAGAAACCACATCCTTCCGTATGCAAAACCTGACCAAGGCTGTTAATGATAGGATGTTTTGGAGATCATTAATTCCTAGGGTCGCCATAAATCAGAAACTACGTCATGGAAATAACACACTTGTTTGGATTTTAGGAGATTATTTTCCACCGGCTTCATTTTATTTCCAGAGGGATCAGATAAATAAACCTGGCCTTTTTACTGGTTGGGCCATAACTAGGAATGGCAGGGACAGGACAGGTCGGCAAGCACCCTGAGACATCGTATGATGGTATGCCTTCATCGTAGCGGCCCATCATTCGTTTAACAGCAAGTTTCGTTGGGAGGGAACATTCTTGGTGATGAACAGCATCAACCAAACACTTATCTATCTGGGCAGCATATTGAGGAAGTAGGACAAGGCTTGGCACCTCTCAGCCCAGCACTTTTGAAGGCAAGGATAAGCAAGCGGAAGCAGGTGTACCATTGCCCAAATGTTTGCATCCATCGGCTGCCTAGCATATCCCATCCACAAGAAAAACCAAGAAGAACAGATTTTATACCCCGATTTTCTCTACCTTTAAGAAGTCTCAAAGTGGCTTACCATCACCTTCCCTTCCCCCTCCCCACACACACAACAAATACCTCATGAGGTAGGTGGGGCTGAGAGAGTTCTGAGTAGGGCTGTCAATTCGGTTCGGCCCGAACTGAAAATCAGCCGAATTTCCCTTGATTCGGCAGTTTTTAGTTCGGGAGGAACTCAAAACTGGCGGGCAACCGGGGAGGCCGAATTCAGCGAGTTCGGGAGTTCGCGAATAAATTCGGCCAATTCGGGACCGTCAGTAAGCAGCATAACCTTCAGTAAGCAGCATTCTCCTCCCCCGGCCAATCGGTGGCCAAGCTGGGTCTTCTTCTGGCCAATCAGTCAGGATTGAGTACTGGAGGAATCAGCTGATGTGCAGCCGGCCGGGGAAAGAGATAGAGAGAGGGAAATCCTCATGTGTGTGTGAGGGGGTGCTTGTGCACACACGCTCCTTTCCGTGGCTGCAGAGGGCGCCGACCCCAAACTTTCAGCGGAGCATCAGACAAGGCTTCTTAAGATACCCCCCAAGTTTTGTAAACATTGGGTCAGGGGGTCCCGAGATATGGGCTCCACCCCCTTTTTCTTTCCATGGCTGCAGAGGGCGCATTTTTGGGTGTGCCGACCCCAAACTTTCAGCGGAGCATCAGACAAGGCTTCTTAAGATACCCCCCAAGTTTTGTAAACATTGGGTCAGGGGGTCCCAAGATATGGGCTCCACCCCTTTTTCCTCTCCCCCTTTTCCATTTTCGTGGCTGCAGGGGGCGCTTTTTTGGGAGTGCAGCCGCCAAACCTTTATCATAGCTTCAGACCATCCCTCTTAAGAGACCACCCAAGTTTTGTAAAGATGGGTTCAGTGGGGGTTGAAATATCAGCTCCCCCCCTTTTCTCTTTCCGTGGCTGCAGGGGGTGCATTTTTGGGTGTGCCGACCCCAAACTTTCAGCGGAGCTTCAGACAAGGCTTTTTAAGAGACCACCCAAGTTTTGTAAACATTGGGTCAGGGCCCCCCGAGATATGGGCTTTCCCCTTTTCCCTATTGGGATGAATGGATCACCCTCGAGAGATGCATACATATGGATCTTATATTGGATACAAATGGAATCATATTGGATTACCCAGCCTCCCAGCCCCTCCTGCTGGAACAGAAGACAGCCACAGTAAGACCCCTTTGGGGGCTTTAATCTATAATTTTTCTTTTCTGTGTGTGTGTGGGGGGGGAAGCAGAGTCTGTGTGTGTGTGTGTGTGTGTGGGGAGGGAGCAGTTTCTGTGGGTGGGGGGGGAAGCCAAAGGGGGCTTTTGCCGGTTCTGCCTGGGGTGTGTCTCTCTCTCCCTGGTTTGAGGGGGGGGCTTCATTTTTATTCTTCAGGTTTTTCCTCATTCATAAGATCAGTTAGGTTATTTTGATGCTTGCTCAAAACTGGTTTTCAAATGGTGACTTAAAGAATGCATCTGTCTGGTCCCAAGTCCAATGCAAAAGGAGAAATTCCATCCCCTCCTGCTCATTATGCATAGCTAGCTGCCTCTGACCCTTTCCATGGTATGCAAACTCCCAGGTGTCAGGTGTTGCTTTGCACTGTTGCAAAGGTGTTGCATTGCGTGCTTGTGTTGCTTTGCAGTTGTATTGTTTTGCAAAATTCTTCACATCTGCCCCGCCCTTTGCATGTTTGCAAAGGTGTTGCTTTTCAGTTGTGTTGCTTTGCAAAGTTCTTAGCACCTGCCCCGCCCTTGCTCTCATCAGCTGTTTGTCGGGGCTGGGAGCTTTGTGCCTGGGCAGCAAGCTCTGCTGAGAGATGCACATTCAGGGTGGGGCCCATATCTCAGCCCCCCCTGACCCAATCTTTACAAAACTTGGGGAGTCTTTCAATATACGTCCTTTGAAGCTCTGCTGAAAGTTTGGGACCTCTAAGCCCAAAAATGCCCCCCCCCCAGAGCCGCGGAAAGGCGCGATTGTGTTTTTAATGGCTTTATTCGGCCGAATTTTTTTTCCGAACTTTGAATTCCTGCCGAATTGAACGGATCCGAAGTGGGGGAGTTCGGACTTCGGCACGTACCGAACCCACAAGGGCCAAATTCAGCCGAATCCGAACTGTACTGAATTTTTTTTTCATAGTTATTTATTTTTTTCATAGTTAAGCCCAGTTATGAGTGAACTGTGACTAGCCCAAAATCACCCAGCGGGCTTCTTGTGTAGGAGTGGGGGGAAAAACCCAATTCACCAGATTAGAGTCCACCATTCATGTGGAGGAGTGGGGAATCAAACCTGGTTCTCCAGATTAGAGTCCACTGCTCTTAACCACTACACCATGCTGACAAATGGTTATGATGCAGATCACCCATTTAAATAAAGTAGTTAAAGCTAAGTATGGTTGCCTGATGTGATTATTTGGGAGTGGTGCTGGGACAAAACAAAATGTTATCTTTTATTTTATGGTTGAGGTGCATTTGCTTGATTGCAGTCAACATTCCAAGCTATGAAAGAATAAATAACCATATAGCCAGAAATAGCTATACAACTTTTTTTCCCTGTTAATATATTGAAATTTCTTCCAATTAACATTTCAAAAAAGAGATAATTTAAGATGAAAATATTGAACTCGTTCTGAGGCTCCTGCAGAATATGGCTGGCCCAGCAATAAAATAAGTTTAAGATAAATTAATTGCATGCCTCCTCTAGTACTAGTTTCTATGACAACTATTTGCAATCAGGCCTATTAATGCAGAAACAATCAATAATGATTCAGATCACTTTGAAATAAAATAGAAATACAGACTTCAAAAAGATATATGCCTTACTTCCAAATGCAGTATGACATGATGATGGGAAAAAAAAACCCCAAAGTAACTTGTGCAGATATAGAAGTTTTTTTGGTGAAGTGAAGGCAGAAATAGTAAAGCAAAGAGTTGCCCATGGCATTCAAAATTAAGACTCACTTTAAATTTGCCTCACTTGTGCTTTTGACATTGTCTTCATTTGTATTTATTCCTGAATTTTGGAGTTGCAAATTACTTGGGTTTTTTTTTCCAGAGCAGAATCAATGCATTCAGAATCCTTCATTGTTTCATTTTTTTCAATATCTGCATTTTATACACTATGTGAATGTCACTTGGTGAAGTCTCTTCTTCCCTTCTTCTCTCTCACCACTGTCATAGAACCACCCAAAAATTGTATTATGTTCACCCAAATAGAGGAGCAAATGTGTACATCAATGAAACACTGGACATAAAAAGAATTTATAGGTAGGCATAAGAACATAAGAAGAGCAATGCTGGATTAGACCAAGGCCCATCAAGGCCAGCAGTCTGTTCACACAGTGGCCAACCAGGTGCCTCTAAGGAAGCCCACAAACAAGATGACTGCAGCAACATCCTGCCTATGTTCCACAGTACCTAATATAATACGCATTCTTCTCTGAGTCTGTAGAGAATAGGTATGCATCGTGACTAGTCATCATGTACAGTCACATCAAGATCACTTTTTGGCATTGTTTTAACAGTCCTCATGTGGGCATTGATAATACAGAAGGGGAAGAAAAGATGCAAGTGAACTCAAAGCTGCAGCAAATGGAACCCACTCTAATTCCAGAATTAATTTAAAAGGATCAGGAATTAAAATGGAGTGGAGCGCAGCTCAGAGCAAATTTCTGGAACAACAAAGGAACAGCGTAGTAAATCTGCTGTCCCCAGAGCTTTATGTATTCCATATCCTGTCCATCAGATTCCTACTGTTAGTAGCCTTCATACCGAATCAACCTGAGCTGGATTTTGAAAACTTGCATAGCTTATGTAGATAGAACACGTTTGCACAAGTCGTCGTCGTAACAGTCTGCCATTTTTTATTAGTTCGCATAATTGGCTCTGCTTCTCTTGGTTAATTGGGCTGGGGGAAAAGGCTTTAGACAGGTCATTGAATCCTTATCCCCTAACTGCAAGAACACTTCTTCAGCAACTACTCTGGTATTTGAGAATTTATTAGTGTTTGCCTACACATTTTCGAGCTCATCTCCCCCAACATAGGTACTAGAAACTTGGTGTGTGTGTGTGTGTGTGTGTGTGTGTGTTTAATGAATTCTCAAATAGTCAGGAATTTTGTATCCAACTATCTGATCAATTCCATGCCAATGTGCCTCCCTGTGCATAACTTCTAAACATACAGCCTGACTCTGTCAAATGAATAAACAATGGTGAGCATAAGTATCTTTCCTTCTGCATACTTTTAATTTATGCCTACCGGAGCTGTTCCATATTATCTGCCAAAGTTAGAAGGGGGTCATCCGAACAGTGTTGCAGTGCCCACGTGTGAAAGGAGCAAGCTGGGTTAATGTGCTTCTGTTCCCTTGGAACTGTATGCACTATAGAAGCATATCTGCTGGTGTCTTATTTTATACGTTGCATGTAGTTTCTGTCAGTTAGATGTCAACTCCGCGCTTCTTGGGAACTCATTTCTCTAACAACAGGTGGTACACCATCCACCTGCCACTCTCAGGGAATGCTGCTGATTGCAAGGACTATTAAGATTGAGGCTGTGGTGAAAATTAATTGTTTGCCAGCCCGCAGTTAATCATGACACAAAGGAGGTTACAACAAAGGAAGAGCTTAAATAATATTTTTCCATACAATAGGGCGACCTTATCGAAAGAGAAAACTTGACAAAAGTTCTTTCCTAAGTGAGAAACAAAGAACGTGTTAATTCCCTGACTACAATTCATTACCCTAAATTAATGATGTGTGATCACTTCAGAATACAGGCTCGTTTCCAGATGACAAACCGTAGTGCTGTTCGAATAGGTGGTGTTCATAGAAAGAATACAACTGGAAGGACACATTAGATATAAGTGCAACCACCAGTTTAATGCTTGCCTCACTGATCCAACCCGCTTTTGGGTCTGATCCAACCCACTTTCCTACTAGTGAAGATTGGTGAAAGAGTCTCATTTGACCACCCAGAAAGGCTATGCTAGGATCATCAGACCTGTGTGGACAAAAGCTATGTGGGATATGGGCTCTAGGAAGGAGGAGAATTTCGTGAAGTTGAGGGAAACAGTTGGCTGGATCCAACCTACTATCTACAACAACTTAGCTGAGCCCTGAGGTCATGGCATCTCCTTGCCTGCCCCTTCCACCATTAGCCAAAGGATGTAGGACAGGGAAAATAACAATGCTATGATACCAGGAGATGAGCCTTAGCTATTACACTGTGGGAATAAAATAGTGGGTTGTCTTTTTCAGCAGCCATCACACATTTAAGCGCTGGTGTGGTGTAGTGGTGAAGAGTGGAAGACTCTAAGCTGGACAACCAGGTTTGATTCCCCACTCCTCCACATGAAGCCTGCTGGATGACCTTGGGCTAGTCACAGTTGTCTCAGAAAGCTCTCAGCCCCACCTACCTCACAGGGTGTCTGTTGTGGGGAGGGGAAGGGAGTCTGAGTCTCCTTAAAAAGGTAGAAAAAATTGGGGAATAAAAAACAACTCTTCTTCTTAATGTAAGAGGAAGATCCAGCAGATGATATGATGTGCAGTAAATGAAAGATAAAAATACAGATTCATAGTTGGACTCTTATTCAAATCTGGAGGAAGGTTAGAGCTTGACTGGAACACATGAAGCTGTCTTATACTGAATCAGACCCTTGGTCCATCAAAGTCAGTATTGTCTACTCAGACTGACAGCAGCTCTCCAGGGTCTCAGGCAAAGGTGTTTCACATCACCTACTTGCCTAGTCCCTTTAACTGGAGATGCCAGGGATTGAACTTGGGACCTTCTGCATGCCAAGCAGAGGCTCTACAACTGAGCCACAGCCCCTCCCCTGACAGTCATAAAATAATTTATCTTCATAACATTTTTTCTCCCCAAAGCAGAACGGGTGGAATTCACATGGCAGGGAATGTGTGGAATGGGCTTAGTAAAACCCCAATGCCTTCAGAAGCATTATATCCCAAGGGTGACTTTAAAAATAACAAAGAATTGCAGTGCCTGAAGCCAAGGGGGGAAATCGGTTTCAAGAACTTGGTGGTAAGTGGCATGAAAAGATACACAAAGAAATGGTGAGGGGCTATGGCTCAGTGGTAGAGCATCTGTTTGGCATTCAGAAGGTCCCAGGTTCAATCCCCAGCATCTCCAGTTAAAGGGACTAAGCAAGTAGGTGATGTGAAAGACCCTGGAGAGCTGCTGCTGGTCTGAGTAGACAATACTGACTTTGATGGACCAGAGGTCTGATTCAGTATAAGGCAGCTTCATGTGTTCAATGTACTTTTGCAGGGGGGGGGGCTGCCACCCCATACCATTATTTGATCATGTCCATTTATCATGGAAAATACTAATTATACAACAAGCTACCTTGCTAGTGCTTAGTGCTTTCAGAGGGAGAAAAAGCCAGTTATGGCAGGGTCTCAGTCTAAACTTAAACCTCCTCCTGATTTGAATAAGAGTCCCTCCATCAGCTGCGAATCTGTATTCCTATCTTTCATGTGGCACTAGATGGTGGAGCATTTACTGCAAATCTGTCCAACAACATGTAGAACAACCATGTCCCATAAATTCATAAAGTCACCAAAAAAGGTAAATGCTGGTGGTTTATTCAATTGAGCATCGCCATATGGGGTCTAACTCTCTGTGGACATTTGTTTGTTCTCTTATATGTATGTAGCTTTATTTTTTTTAAGTTAAAACTTTTCTGACTATCTCAAAAAACTTGGCTAAAACCTGGGTTTTGCTTATCAGTCTTTTACAGTGGAGGATGTATTTTCACTGCAGTCCTTTTCTTTATCTCGGCTACTGCGTTCATTGTCTGCAAGGTATTCTTCAATTGTCAATCCTACATAAATTTGTCACTCTATCAGCTTCTGTGTGGGCGGTTTCTGAGGAAGCTGCGACATGATTTAGTAAAATAAACCCTGCACTTTGTGTCTCTTGGGTGTTGGAGCTATGAATACTTTGCCGAGATTGAGATGCGATTGCATGCCACAGTCTGTCTTCCTCTCTCTAGGCGCTGCATTATTGCATTACCCATATAGCGGGCAATTTAGTAAATAAATCAGACAAAATGTTTTCTCTATCAAAACTACAGCATCGCTTCTTGTTTCAGTTCTGAGAGACGGGAAGAGGAGGCGATGCCTTGGAGGCGAACAAAAAGGCACGTGTTTCCAGATGCACAAAAGGATGCTTCTTTCAAGTTTCTTTTTAAAGGATCTTATTGGGCCATTTCACACTTGAAAATGGACTCTGGGCAAACAATCTCTGCACAATACCAGGCTCACAAAGAAGCACAGTGGCTATGAACCACTGACTCTACTGAACTGCCTTCTGCTCTTTGTTTATATGGTTGGCCAGGGAAGGCTATTCAGCACTACTCCAATGCTAGAGTAGTACTTCAAGAAACAGTAGAAAGTTCCTGGTGGACCCTGGTGGCTTTGAGGTTCTTGGTAATAGGCAATGAAGTCAGTGAGGATCGATGGTTGATACTGCATTAACAGCGCATTCCTGACTTGCGCTGGCGGCAGTGGCGTAGCGTGGGGGGTGCAGGGGGGGCCGGCCGCACCGGGCGCAACATCTGGGGGGGGCGCTCGCACTCGCAGCTCTCTGCCCCGAGGGGCCGGGTCTCCATGGCTGGGGGAGGGGGGGCAGACCGCCCCCCCCGTCCCCAGCAGCCGCTCTTCTCCAGAGTCCGCTCCAGCCTCGCCTCGCCCGCCAGGGTCTCAAGGGGAAGCCTCCCCTCCGGCAAAAGGGCGCTTCACCCGACCCGCCACCCCTTTCCTCTCCAGTGGGGACCCAAGACGGCTCACGTCGTTCCCCTCTGCAGCATGTTATCCTCACCCCCACCGGGTGAGGTGGGCCAGGCGGAGAATGCACGCGCTTGGCCGAGACCACCCAACACGCGTGCACGACGCAGCCGGGATTCGACCCCTGCCCCGCCGAGCCGAGCGTCCGCCAAGCCACCCTTCCTGGCGCCACAGCCGGCCTGGCCGCTTGCTGGCAGGGAGGCAGGCAGGCAGGCAGGCCGGCCCCGCGCCTCCGCGCCAGCCCGGGGGCACTTGCACCCTCCCAGCCCCCCGGCCCGCTCACCTGCGCGGCGTCCAGGCGGCTCTTGCTCTTGCTGTGGGGCCAGCAGACGTGGCGCAGGGAGGCGAGGCCCGGCCCGGCCCCCTCGCCAAGCACCTGCGCGGCACAGGGAGCAGAGCTGGCCCGGCCCCTGCGCAGCACAGCAGCCCCGCTCCTGCGGGAACGCGCCCTTTCGGCGCAAGGCCGGCCCTTCGGCTTCTGCCGCCGGCCTATCCTTCCAAGCCAGCCCCTGGAGCACGACCTGCAGCAAGACCCCGTCCCCAAGCCCGAGAAATCAAGCTGCCCTCCCTTCTGCGCCCCCCAGCAAAGCCAAGATTTGAACCCAGGCCTCCCAGGCCCCAGTTAGCACAACATGCTCTGCAGGGGACCAGTGCCCCCCCCCCACAGGCCCTCTCCTTGGAAACACATTACAGCCCTGGCTGAGGCTGCGGACACCAGGATGCTCTTCTGAGAAGTGTTTGAAAATAAACTTGTATTTAGATGCATTTTACTTTAATTACATCAGTATTTTCATAACAAACAATACATGTGCTTAGGGGGTAAGGGTTTCTTTAATCTAGCGGAAGAGACTCGAGTGCTAAAATCCACGGGTTAGGGGGCGCAAATTACTTGCCTTGCCCCGGGTGCTGACAACCCACGCTACGCCACTGGCTGGCGGCCCTCAACAAAGGCCTTTGGAGGCTGGCGAAGGCCCACGCTGGTGCAAGGGCTCACAGCGCCAGCATCTGGGAGGCACATGCCAGCGTATGTGGCCCCAGCACTAGTGTGCAGGGCCAGACGCTGGTCTCTGGCTGCTGTCATGGCAGTGCTGGGCCCGGACACCGGCAAAGCCAGCCACCAATGTCCGGACGCCGGCAAAGGCCACACCAGCAACCCGGGAGGTGTTCCCGGGGCGTAATGGATTTTTGGCGCCAGGCCAAAACCTCCTTAGGAGGCAGCGCCGCTGCATTGCCTCTTAACCCTGGCGCAGGCATTTCCATTAGGAATGGGCTGTAAATGTGGGACCACAGATGAGTTTCAAAAAAATAAATTTATTTCTGCCACTAACCTCCATCCCCTTAGTAAAAGGGCCTGTGAATTGCCTGCATTGGGTCCTAAATGAAAAAGGAGAAGGAAAAAGGACGTAGAGCTGCTTGTTCCATTATCTCTTCTCCCAAAGATAGGAATGAGAGAATTCCCTCGGCCATTCCTTTATGGATTCAGGGGCTTGGTCTAGCAACACTCCACTCCTTTTGAATCTCAGTTTAACAAGGAGAAGTTTTACAATGAACTATGGAATTGGAGCAAACACAGTTTCCCACAGCTTTCAGTTTCTTCCATGTTTGTGCCCTCCCTCATTACTGCTGTCCATGCACACATTGATAAAAC
The DNA here is from genome assembly GCF_029931775.1 of Euleptes europaea. Taxonomy (NCBI): domain Eukaryota; kingdom Metazoa; phylum Chordata; class Lepidosauria; order Squamata; family Sphaerodactylidae; genus Euleptes; species Euleptes europaea. The sequence goes on along the minus strand of NC_079312.1, from coordinate 44,733,761 downwards.
ACTACAAAAAAGAAATCTGAGTGTGATTGTATATATGATCTCAACATGCTTTTCTTTTTTGGGGCACGATATTTTCCATAGTGAACAAATGGTTCTGTGCATTCATAAAACGCCACGCAAGAAAGCATCTTGATATAACCATGTATAAGCTCAGGTCAAGGCTGCATTTATGCAATTTTAGCAGTGTGTGGGCATTGGTAAGGAAAGAGAGTCACAGATGACAAGAAATAGATTATCTGGCTTAGTAGAAAGGCAGACCAAGAACATCAGATCTCTCCTGTCTTGGATGGGGTTATATTCCCCTTCAAAATCAAGGTTTGCACCTTGGAAGTGCTACTCAACACAGCAGTCACCTTAGAAAATGTGGCTTGGAGTGCTTTTGTCATGCTTTGCCTGGTGTATCAGCTGTGTCTGTTCCTGGTTCAGTCAGACCTAGCCACAATGATCGATGCCTTAGATACATCTAGGCTGGACTATTGCAATGTGCTCTGCTAGGGGCTACCCTTGAAGAGTGTTTGGCAGCTGCAGCTAGTTCAGAACGCTGCAGCTAGACTGCTGGTTGTGGCAAGCTATCGGGAGCATGTGGCCCCAATACTACAGCAATTACACTGTCTTACAGTCCACTCCCAAGCCCAATTCCAGGTGTTAGTTTTGATCTTTAAAGTCCCACATGGCTTGGGACCACGGTATCTGAAGGACTATCTTCTCCCATATGTTCCCGCCCAGAATTAAGATCACAGAGAAGAGCCCTCTTGACTGTCCCATCTATCAAAAAGCTCATCTGGTGGGTACATGAGAGGGGGCCTTTTCAGTGGCAGCCCCAAGATTATGGAACAACTTCCCCAGGGAGGTACACCTGGACCCCTCACTTTTGATCTTTAGGAGGCAGTTGAATATGGTTTGATTTAGGAGCTCAGTTGATTAAGTTACTAGCATTCCTTAACTGTGATTTAAAGTTTTAAATTATTTTATGTATTCTACTGTATATGTTGTATGTATATTGTAAGCTATATTGAGTTTCGTAAGGAAGAAAGGAGATCAATAAATGTTTTAAATCAATAAATAACATGGCGGGATAAAAATGGTTCAGCGAAGGTCTTCCTAAAAATGGGAAAATGCAGAGTGCTGAGATTTAAAAAAAAATCAAAAACAAAAAGGGGGGAAATAATCAGTTTATGGGGTTTAGTCCCCAGTTGTGGCTTTCCTTGTACATGGATGAACGTTATGACTGAGTGACATGAAGGAAGAGAACAGGAGACTGACAAGTCATTTGGAAAATAACTGAGCATGCTTCACCGCTTGTTCTAAATAGTACTTTCGAGCAAGGTTTTAAGGCTTGAACTTTTGAACTCATAACTGACTGTAGAGTTTCATGCAAAACCTAGAGCAGGATTACCAATGAATGTTTAATGGAATGATTCAGTAACCTCAAAGCCTGCTGGTGAAAGGGGGGGGGTTAATGCTTACATAAGAACAGAAAAAGCATCCCCAAGTGTTGTTTATGGAAAAGGGCACTGTGCTTTGGCCAAATCCCATCTGCTCTCCAAGAGGTACCAGGTGGTCCCTCATCCGTGTACTAACCAGACTGAGATCCACTGAGCTTGAACAGGGTTGCTTAATCCTTCGCCTTTCAAATCAAAGTAGGAATTACAATGCCACTAAGCCCATGCAAAACAAAAACAAAAACGATTCGCTTTTAAATATATGAAACACATTTTGGAATCTGCTTTATAATAAAGAACAAGTGACACATGAGCATGGGAATAACGCCTCATTGTCCAGGCCTTCTTAGGCTTGCGTTGGGAACTTTAATAAGTCAGGCACTTTGGGGGGTGAATCTGTGTGTTTATTGACACATAGGGAATGTCTCATGAATTCATAAATTAGCTTAAGAGCCAAGGCTATCCTGACTTTCTCTGGCTTAGAAAGTTCTTACATTTCTCAACACCTGATCCAGGAATTTCCGTGTATTGCTGCAGGATAGCTACATGGTGTCCTGAGTGAGGATCCTCCTGCCAAAAATAGCTGATGCTGTCAGTTTTGATAGCACTGATCACATATTGCAGGGGAACTGAGCGCCCAACACCAGTCCCCCACCCATCAAGCAGGTGGTTGGTGCTGTCAGACTTGATAGACCTGATTCTCTGCTTGGCACTGCATTCAGGAATTTTCTCCTTAGGAAGAGGTGGAAAAACTTCAGGAAAAGGGCAACGGTAATAGGGAAAGCTTCAGAGCATCTCCCTTACAAGGAAAGACTATAGCACTGGGGACTTTTTAGCTTAGAAAAAAATGACCACAAGAAAGATTTATAAAGTCATGAATCATGGGGAGAAATTAATTAGATCTCCCGCATAACACTAAAACTTGGGATCACCCGCTGAGATTGATGGGTGATAAAGGTATAAAAGAAGAAGGAAGTACTTCTTCACAAAGCACATAATTAACATCTAGAATGTTTTTGCGCATAGTGTGGTGATGGTCACTGGTTTTCAAACAGGATTAAACAAATTCATGAAGGGTAGACCTATCAATGATTATAAACTAGAATAGCTACATGGGACCTCCCTGTTCAGAGGCAGTATTTCATTGACGAGTAGTTGCTGGCAATATGTGATGATTGTTAATAAAATCTCTCATGAATTCATAAAATTGCTCAAGTGCCAAAACTTTCCTTCTTACTTTCTTCCAGGAAACATGCTAGCAGGACATGATGTGGTTAGTTATTGTTGTCGACTGGATGCTGCGCTATTACGAACCTTCAGTCTGATCTGCTAGGGCGCCACTTACATTTTTATGCTTTCCTGCACAGCATCCTTGTGCATGGGGAGACCATGCTAGTAGGGCTGTTGAATCAAAAAAAATTCAGTATAGTTCGGATTCGGCTGAATTCGGCCTGTTTAGATTCGGGATATGCTGAAGTCCGAACTCCCCCACTTCGGGTCCGTGCAATTTGGCGGGAATTCAAAGTTCGGGAAAAAAAATCGGCTGAATAAAGCCATTAAAAACACAACCGCACCTTTCCGTGGCTCTGGGGGGGGGGCATTTTTGGGCTTAGAGGTCCCAAACATTCGACGGAGCTTCAAAGGACCCTTCTTGCCAGACCCCCCAAGTTTTGTAAAGATTGGGTCAGGGGGGGCTGAGATATGGGCCCCAAAAGGGGTCCCCCACCTTTAATGTGCATGTCTGAGCAGAGCTTGCCACCCACGCACAAAACTCCCAGCCCCGACAAACAGCTGAGAAGTTTTGAGCAAGCATCCAAATAGACCTAACCGCTCTTATGAATGAGGGAAAACCTGAAGACATCATTGCTGATGCATCAGGACAGAGGTATAAAATCCATTCATGTCGCCTCATGGTTGGAAGCCAAGAGTTCGACTTGTGACAGAGCTTACACTCAATATCTATTTCCATGGAACATATAAAATAAGCTATCCATGGCTACTAGTCAAAATGAATACTTGTCATGATGCATACCTATTGTCTCCTTTATCAGAGGAGCATGCCTATTATATTAGGTGCTGCGGAACACAGGCAGGATGCCGCTGCAGTCACTTTGTTTGTGGCCTTCCTAAAGGTGCCTGGTTGGCCACTGTGTGAGCAGACTGCTGGACTTGATGGGCCTTGGTCTGATCCAGCATGGCTTTTCTTAAGTTCTTATGTTCTTAAGAATAAAGTTCTCCTGAGCACTGACTGTCTATCTGTCTCATACATTTTATCCCACCCTTTCTCAAAGGCTTTTAGGGGAGCATACAATAACAATAGAGTTGTGATATGATGTATCTGACATTGGGCATGGGTTTTTGAGTCAGATGGTGGCATTTCCAAATAAGCTTGAGCTTTTTTTCTTCCATATGTTAGGCACGTGTGGTAGACCAATTGGCTCTTAAACTAATCTCTTTCCTTTTCACTCTGCCTCTTTGACTCGTGTTTGCCTTCAGGGGTGAAAATAACATATTCTTACTGTGATTGTCTCTCTCAGAGTGGGGAAGGGTCGATACATAAGATGGGAGGTCCCACTTTGCCCACTTTCTTAGCAGAAGTACTCCATATCAATGTGTACTTGGCTTACTTTCACCCCTGGTTGCCTGATCATGGCTTTTTAGAGAGTTCCTGGGACTGTGCAGTTTAACATAATGAAGACTCAGATTTGCTTTCTCGACTATTCTATCCTTTTTCCAGCTCAAGGTGGCAATGAACACATGAAGCTGCCTCATACTGAATCAGGCCCTTGGTCCATCAAAGTCAGTATTGTCTACTCAGACCAGCAGCTGCTCTCCAGGATCTCAGGTAGAGGTCTTTCACATCACCTACTTGCCGAGACCCTTTAACTGGAGATGCCGAGGATCGAACCTGGGACCTTCTGCATGCCAAGCAGATGCTCTACCACTGAGCCACAGTTATCTCATTTTACTTCAATACAACACTGGAGAGCTGGGGGAGGGGCTACGCTTGTCTGAAAGCAGATGCAAGAAGTCCAGATTCATTGCTCCACTTTGCTATGAAGCTCATAAATCGTAAAAACCCAACACACCAGCTATATTATTATGTTGCCTGGCACACAAATTTTCCAAAAGTAGTATCTTTTCTGCATGCACACACATATGCCATATACTATAAGCAAGTGAAGAATAATGCTGTCTTTTAATAAGTACAAGAATAACTCAGTGGAGGCATCGCTGAGATGCCTAAAATTCATCATACCATCCTCAGCTACTTTTATTTCTTATTTGTTTCCTAACACCCAGCTGTGCAGAACAATCTTCGAGGCTGGTATTTAAGACATCAAAACATCCAAAGAACAGTTCCGGTTTTGCATGTGCATATTAATCCCTGTGGGATTTTTAAAGTGGATGGTTTCTAATCATAATCAATTATGCCCAATAATGCCCAATAATTTTGTCATTAGTTTGGAAATTAGAGAATCATCTGACACCCTTAGGATAACCAGGCACACAGGCCACTCTGAGCTCCTCAGAGGAAGGATGAGTACAAGTGTGCTAGATAGAAATTGGGACAGCTAGAGCATGTGTAAGAAGCACGTGAAGAACACAAGGGGTCTATGTTCATACCCCGGTTGTGAAAAGTACTCATGTGAGTCTACAAGACACACAGCCCTCACTGAACATCCCCTTCAAAGTTTTTGTGCCATTGCTCAACAAACACAAGGACTTTATAAGGTGTAAAGAAGTCATTTTTTGTTCTCTGTATGTAGAATTAGGTAACCAATAGGGCATATGTTCTCCAGAGAATCTTGTGTTCATGTAATAACTGGTGATCCTCAGCCCAAGGAGTGCCTGGCTGGTCTCGACCAGGGCCAGGGATTTTCTGCTCTGGCCCCTGCCTGGTGGAATAGCCTCCCTAGTGAGACCCCTACAGGATCTTCAAGAATTCTCCACAGGGCCTGCAAGGTGAATCTGTTCCCCTGGGCTTATGGTTTAGGCTAGCAACAGTTTCTCCCTATAAATACTGGCCTTCCTAATCTCTTCTCCTTCTCCTCTGCTGAGTCCCCCCCCCCCACCATCATACCATCTTGGAGGTGATTACATCTAATTGCCCAACTGCAGATGGTTATTTTTTATTCTAGTGCCATTGGGGGCATTATGGCCCGGACTATTTTAAAGTGTATTTTAAATTGCGTTTAAATATTTTATTGTTTTTTGTGTAATTTTATTTGTGAGCCTCCCTGAGCCCGGCCTTCAGGCTGGGGAGGACGGAGTAAAAGTACAATAAAATAAACAAATAAATGAAATTGTTCAAAACTGAAGTTAAGTTGTGCCTTAGCTTCTGGAAAACTGAAGCTCTGTTTCTGTATCAAAAGAGCTGAAGCCTTTGCTGTTGCTCGGGTCAGAATACCTTAATTTTCTCAGAATATAGATAATGGGTTGGATCCAGTGGCAAATTTCTAGTTATGGAAGGTGGGTGATTCTCTCTGAATGTGGAACGCACTGGCTCAGGATGACTGCCAACTTGGAAGGCTTTAAGAGGAGAGTGGACATGTTCATGGAGGAGAGAGGTATTCATGGCTACTAGTAAAATGGCTACTAGTCATGATGCATACCTGCTCTCTCCAGTATCAGAGGAGCATGCCTATTACCTTAGGTGCTTTGGAACACAGGCAGGATAGTGCTGCTGCAGTCGTCTTGTTTGTGGGCTTCCTAGAGGCACCTGGTTGGCCACTATGTGAACAGACTGCTGGCCTTGGTCTGATCCAGCATGGCTTTTCTTATGTTCTAATGTTCTCTCAGACCATGCAGAGGCAGGCAATGGCAAACCACCTCTGAACAACTCTTGCCTTGAAAACCCTACAGGATTGCCATAAGTCAGTCGAGACTTGGCAGCACACACACACAGTAGGCCAATGTTCTGAGAATAGGTGACCTGTGAGTTCTTCCTCCAGTTTTAAGGGTCAGTTCTTACACATAATTGTTTTATTAATAGGGGATAAGTGAAAGGTCCCTATTTTATATTTTTTAATCATATTCACTTACTTTTCTGGGAAAGGTTGTGGTTTTCTGCATTTCGTTGTTCTATAGATGTGCTTTTACTGTGTGCATGCTGTATGGTTTTATACACAATTTATATGGTATTTATACATACAGTATACATCATTTATATGAATACTATTTAGAGTATCTGAATGTTGAATGCATCAATAATGATGCTTTATTGATACACCAATAATGCTGAAACATTATACATTTTACAGGAACAAAAATGGTGGTAGGAAACAAACTGATAAAAAAATAAAGAATCCCAGGTTTAATTTTGCACAAGGGAAGAAACAAAATGGAGATGAGGATATCTGAATAGAAACAACAGGATGAGATAATCAAAATCATCGTTAGTGTTGACTAAAACTCCAAGTAATGACTTGAACATATGAATGAGCTATTACAGATTAAGCACCAGAGACAAAACATTCACACACCCCATCAGCTTATACACAATGTATTGCTCAGTGAAGACAATTCTCACATTCAGCTGAGAACAGAACCTTGGATACTTACCACAAGGGTTCCTTCTGCTCTGAAGTGATTCCCACTGGCTGCTCATGGAGCTTGGGTGATTCCCACTGGTTGCTCAAGGAGTTTGGGTGATTCCCACTGGCTGCTCAGGGAGGCAGGACTAAGATTTCCACTTCCCGTCTCCCAGGTGGGAATCTCCTGTTCACTTTAAACTCTTTCCGAGCTAACAAGAAGGAGGACAGGAAGGAATACAAAGAACATATAACCTTAATGAGAACAGGCCAGACCGAAAGGTAGTCCCCTGTGCAAGCACCGAGTCATTACTGACCCATGGGGTAACGTCACATCATGACATTTACTAGGCAGTCTATGTTTTGCCATTGCCTTCCCCAGTCATCTAGACTTTACCCTTAGCAAGGTGGATTCTGTGGGGATCAAACTCAGGTCATGAGCAGAGCTTTGACTGCAGTACTGCAGCTTACCGCTCTGTGCTACAGGGCTCATTAGTTTTTCTTGGGAACCATAGAGAATATGGAGTAGACTCCTGAGCGATGTTCATAGGGAGGTATTGGCTCTATCACTCCCATCTGCAAGAGATGTGCAATGGCAGTTAAGTTCTTGCATGTTTTGCCCCCCTGAGAGATCTGGGAGAGCAAAGAAAAATGGTCTGGGGCAGACTGGTGAATTCTATAGCATAGCCGAATTGAATTATTTGCTGTACCCAGAGAATGGGCTGTGATTGCATCCACTGCGTTTTGGAATAGTAGTCTTTCCCTACCGCTAATGGCCTGGCATCACTGTTTGCCTTGCTTGACTGGTCTGTTGTTCTTGTCAGGTTTGGGACTGCGGAAACCTGTTGAAAAGCAGTCGTCTATGAAGGACCCTCTGCTACCTGACCATGAACTCTCCTATGGTCAAACCTGTGTTGAGATGACATCTGGTAGGATGGAAAAGGAATTCAGTGGGGGACTCCTCTACAATCCTTTTGTAGGTTGTCTGGGCATGACCTTGTACTTATATCTGGTTTCCACCAGGATCTTATCTAATGCATCTCTGAATCCCTGTCATGTTGGAAGGTATAGGCCATCACTATAGGCTTGGAATGAGGATCAGCCTGCCATGCCCTCAGCCACAAGGCAATTCTCGAGCTAGCTGCCACAGCCATTGATCAAGCCATGAAGGTCATGATGTTGAAAGATGTGTCTGCTATGGAGGTGACCACTTTAAGGGCGCAATTAGCTCCCTCTGTTACTCTTCTACTGTCACTAGGGATTATCTGACTCAGTTTATGAGCTCATACTATAGAGGCTCTGGAAATGAGGGCTGCTGTTGCAACTGCTCTAATGGTCAATGCTGCAGCCTCATGGGATTTTCTGGAGGCTTAGCCAGCTCTTTTATCTAGGGAGCCTTAAATGGATCCCATGCCATCCTCAGAGAACATATCTGTTGACTGTGACAAATCGATGGGTGCATCCACCCATGGGACTTGAAACATTTTCATGGCAAGGGGTGCCAGTTGTAGAGACTCTTCTCTATTCTGTCTGCTAAAAGAAAGTGCAACTGAACATAAGAAAGGCTATGCTGGATCAGACCAAGGTCCATCAAGTCCAGCAGTCTGTTCACCCAGTGGCCAAGCAGGTGCCTCTAGAAAGACCACAAACAAGACGACTGCAGCAGCAGCATCTTGCCTGTGTTCCACATCACCCAATATAATAGGCATGCTCCTCTGATCCTGGAGAGAATAGGTATGCATCATGACTAGATTCCTTTTGACTAGTAGCCATGAATAGTCCTCTCCTCCACTTTAACTTGTGTGGTATTTCACCCCAAATTATTTACAAAGTTTTAAAGTTTTAAAGTAATCCATCAAGCTGAAGGTCGCGGCTTTCATATTTGAGTCAACTTCCTCTTTTCCTGCTGCCTAGGAAAAGTTGAAGGTAGCAGGAAAAGAGGAAGACCCAACATGAGATGGATTTACTCAATCAAGGAAGCCACGGCCCTCAGTTTGCAAGACCTGACCATGGCTGTTAATGATAGGATGTTTTGTAGGTCATTAATTCATAGGGTTGCTGTAAGTCATAAGCCACTTGACAGTGCTTAACACATACAACAAACTGAATCACAGATTCCTTAGGCCCTGATAACACAGAAGAAACAATATCGGCATAGGCAAGGAAAGGAGGAAGGTGAGCATCAGGTGTGAAGGGATTAAGGTGATGAGATGAGAAGGGTGACTGAACAGATGAGGGAACAAAGAATGTGGTAAGGGGGATCTTTAGTGGGAACATGGGGGGAGCAGAACATACCAATAGCAAAGGAGGGGGAGAATCTTTCTTCTTTTGTCTTCCCTTTCTTTTCTTCACAATTTCATTTGGGTTTCAGTTTTTAAATCCTGTTTCTATCTAGTCCATCTACTGGAAGTGTCAGGGCTAACTCGCATGGGGGTTGTTGTACCTCTCCTTTAGCCTACTGGAGAGATGGTAGATGTATTAAGAAGATTGGTGAGTTCTGGTAAGGGATAGATGGAAGAAGAATAAATGGAAGAAGGAAATGGGGCTGAGAGGGAAATCTCGAAGAACAGAAGTGATAGGGCTTTTGTGAGAAGATTCATTTTACTGAGAGCCACAGGAAAATGGTCATGGTCCTTCCTGCATATACATGCAACCATGTGGCAGCTGTTGTTTTTCACCCCTGGAATACTAATTAATCTGGTTCCACCTTAAAAGCTGGCAATGCATTTCTGGAAACTGGACACGTTTATAATCACACAGCTCCCAATGATACTATCAGAAGATGAAACCACTGAAACATGGCTCCTTGCTTTACAGCCCTAGCCTGAATCCCTTATATAGTAATGTACAAACATTTAGAGAAGAATCTGTACAAAACCTAGAGGGCAATGAAAATTGAGTCATAAACAGCAACGATGCAATGAACAGCAATAGCAGAGCTTGCTCATGTTATCCACCCTTCCTTGTCTTTACATAATTATGAAGCTTCTTTTTTGAGCTCTGGGTTGAAGCCTTTTACTGAGATGTGAGCAGGCCACCGTCGCCCGCCCTCCCCTTCTCAGCCTGCTCTTTGTTGCTGTCATGTTAAGGAAACCTATATTAACCCCCACACCTTTGCTGCTTCCCTTCAGGCCCCAGCTCTGTTCCACAGAACCTGAGAGGAGACTTCCCAGTTCCTTTGCCAAAAGCACTGTCAAGCCTTCCAGCTCTTTGAAGAGGCCAAGCAAGGCCATCTAGAACCAGAATGTGTGGAAGAGTACTGCAGCAAGGAAGAATCCGGGGAGGTGATCGAGAACAACTCTGAGATGGTAAGAGCTTGAGAAAGGAAAGAAGGGCTGGTGATCCGAAAGGGGTCCCCCCTTCCCCCACTTTTTAATGAATAGCCTTGCTGCTGGAGCAGCAACAACCTGAATGAGGACGTCAGCTGTTTGCAAACCTGGGGAAGCTGTTTGGAGGAGGAGCTATTAGATAAATAACTAAAACCATGCAGGGTAACCAGCACTTGGGGAGGGGCTGTGGCTCAGTGGTAGAGCATCTGATTGGCATGCAGAAGGTCCCAGGTTCAATCCCCGGTATCTCCAGTTAAAGAGACTAGGCAAGTAGGTGATGTGAAAGACTGCTGCCTGAGACCCTGGAGAGCTGCTGTCTGTCTGAGAAGACAACACTGAGTTTGATGGACCGGGTCTGATTCAGCATAAGGCAGCTTCATGTATTCATGTGATAAGGCTTCACCTTCAACTGCAGCCAGTCAGCATTTCCTAACCCAACATCATTCCTGAAAGGAACATGCATTTAAGATTGGGATTCAAAATATCTGGCAAGAATGTTTCTATCCAGAAGGATCAGCCAAAATGCACCTTTCCCCTTTATGGTTTGGTCTGCACACAAGTTTCTGACTTTTTAAGTAAAGTGGTTGCCACCAACCTAGAAGAGGTTACAAATGCATACAAATAAGACTTTGGTAGACAAATAAGACTTTGATAGAGAGACAGTGTGGTGTAGTGGTTAAGAGCAGTGGTTTGGAGAGGTGCACTCTGATCTGGAGAATCAGGTTCGATTCCCCACTCCTCCACATGAGCGGTGGGCGCTAATCTGGTGAACCGGGTTGGTTTCCCCACTCCTATGCATGAAACCAGCTGGGTGGCCTTGGGCAAGTCACAGTTCTATTAAGAGCTCTCTCAGCCCCACCTATCTCACAGGGTGTCTGTTGTGGGAGGGCAAGAGAAGGTGATTGCAAGCTGGTTTGATTCTGCTTTAAGTGGTAGAGAAGGTCAGCATATAAAAACCAATTCTTCTTCTTCTGATAGTCGTGTAGATGAAGTTGGGCTAGTGGCTTTAGGAATGAAACAAAGAGATGCAGAATACCACAACTTTATAAAATATGACATTTAAATCAAGCCTCAAGCACTCATCTAATTACAGTTGACTGCACATAAAGGGAAAACTGGAGGTGTCAGGTTAGTGTAGAGACAAGCAGAAAATTGTCCTCAGTACATCACTGATTATTATGAATACGATGGTGTCAAATTACCCAGAAAAAGATATGGTAGTAAAGCCTTCTAAAATTCATATTTCCAATTTTCTTTTCAATTTCATCTTGAAGTAAATGTGGTCACTAGTTTATTCAGAAGACTCTTTTCTGCAGTACATCTTTTTTATATTTAAGTATGTATAATGGATCTGCTAAAAACATCAGAGACCATTAAGCTACAGAAGCATGAAATCAACTTGAAATTATTATTTTAATTCTAGGCACTTGTGCATAACAGTATGAGCACAGTGCCAAATAAACATTTGTCAGAGCACAAGCTGGAGTTCTATGAACTAATGTGATTTTTTTTTTCATTTGCAAGCAGTACCCACATGCATAATATATCCCAAGACACAGACTCAGGAGTAAAAGTCTGCTAAAGGGGGTGAAAGCCAACCAGGAGTCAGAAGTCAGTTTATATCTTATGTTAGAAAAATCTTATAAAATCAAAGTTGTGTGTACAGTATTGGGTTTTGTTTTTTGCTTGCTTGTTTGTTTACAACACACATTCTAGGCAAGTTGTCTTCATAGTATCATCCATTGAAGTCAATTACATATTTTTTTTCCCTTGCAGGTTTATATTCTACAGGAATGGCATCTAGTCAGCTTTCTGGTACCCCTATGGATGATGCTACCCCTGGTCATTGAAGAAAGGAAGCACTGGAAATGGAGGGTGTAATAAGGCAAGAATGAAAAGAGGCAGAGGAAAGACTTGGAGAAGTTAGCAGCTACCACAGCAAATTATGCTCTTTGCTGAAGGGAAAGGTTGGGCAACTTATGTACCTAGAGTGAGTAACTGAAGGGGGAAACTGTCCTCCATGAACATGTTAATCGTTTTCCAGTGGTGGGATGTAGGAACCTAATGGACGGAATATATGATTGCTTTCAGAGTAGTCATATGTTCATTCACTGCGGTGCTACACCCTAATATGAAACCGAGCAAGTCATCATACGCTATGGATAAATCTATCGGTGACAGAGCTCTGCAGACAATGGATCCAGCCAGCTTCTCCACTGGTAAGAAATGGAAGAAGAGGTCTTCTTTGGCCACCAAAAACCACAGCAACGAAGGATGTAGTAATGAAAAGAATTGGGTGAGATTGAGTGAAAAAGCTGGCTGGATCTAACCCCATGGTCTTCCCCACCTGACTGACCATAAGAGCCCCTACCCCACCACCAGCTTAGCTGCTATTACTGGCATCCCAAAAAATGATATTTTGTGGGAATCAAATGGCCATGGACCCCACCTAGAAATTAGTAGGATTCCTCCTTGACATGCCACAGCTGAAGGTACTATGTGGATGGTTTCTTCCCTTGTTCTCTTGTGCGAATGGGCATTTATATATCCACAATGGGTCCTGGGATGAGAAGGAAAAAAGCTGGTATACAAACATTTTAAATAAAGAAAGAAATATTGAGGCCAAAGTGGTATGCCTACCATTGCCATGGATTGATAGACTCCTTCCATGTATATCAGACACATAGGCTTCATTGGCATGCTGCACCATTATTTGGATACCATTGGCATAGACTCCAGTGGTTTTGCTATGCTGTTAGTTTCCTGAGAGTTTTCTGTTAGAACATAAGAAAAGCCATGCTGGAGCAGACCAAGGCTGATACAGACCAGAAGTCTGTTCACACAATGACCAACCAGGTGCCTCTAGGACACCCACAAACAAGACAACTCCAGCAGCATTATCCTGCCTGTGTTCCACAGCACATCATATAATAGGCATGCTCCTCCGATACTAGAGAGAATAGCTATGCATCATGACTAGTATTCATTTTGACTAGTAGCCATTGGTAGCCCTTTCCTCCATGAACATGTCCCCTCTCCTCTTAAAGCCTTCCAAGTTGGCAGCCATCACCACATCCTAGGGCAGGGAGTTCCACAATTTAACTATGCATTGTGTGAAGAAATACTTCCTTTTATCTGTTTTGAATCTCTCACCCTCCAGCTTCTGCAGATGACCTTGCGTTCTAGTATTATGAGAGAGGGAGAAAAGTTCCTCCCTGTCCACTCTCTCCATGCCATGTTACCATAGATACTAGTTAGCTATGTCATTGTTATGCTGGGGTACATGGTGATACTTTTAAAACAGTAAAGGTAAAGCCCTGTGCAAGCCCCAGGTCATTACTGACACATTAGTAGGGTTTTCAACTTCCAGGTACTAGCGGGACATCTCCAGCCGATAGAGATCATATCACCTGGAGAAAATGGCCACTTTGGCAATTGGACTCTAGGGCGCTGAAGTCCCTCCCCTCCCCAAACCCCACCCTCAGACTCTACCCCAAAAAACTGGCCAGTGGCAAAGAGGGACCTGGCAACCCTACCTATGGGGTGATGTAGCATCCCAACGTTTACTAGACAAACTGTTTTTACGGGGTGGTTTGCCATTGCCTTCCCCAGTCGTCTACACTTTACTCCCAGCATTTTACCAACCTCAGAGGGTTGGAAGGCTGAACCTTCCTGTGAAACCAGCTTCCGTTGGGATTGAACTCAGGTCATGAGCAGAGCTTTGACTGCAGTGCTACAGTTTACCACTCTACAGCATGGGGCTTTAAGACTGGGCTATTATTTTCTTTCCTCCACACTGCAAAACAATTCAAGTTCGGTGGGCATCATCATGAACAAGTGAAGGCCAACATTTGCTTACTACATCTTATCATAATACAAAACCTTTGTTTAAGTCATGTTTTGCAGATTACTGTCAAGAACACCATCTATCCATTTACCAAACCTGCATTGCAAAAGCAAATCAAGAAATATTTTGGGTTTCCCTACCCTGCATTTTATGATGAATATTCAATTATACTTGGTGAGTTGTCCAGTATTTTACATTTTTACATGCTGCTACCTGAATCATTTTTGGGATGTCGGAGAGGACAGCCTACAATGATTTTGGAAGTCTTCGCCTTTGGATGGTAATTAGTTTCTCAGTTAACAGAAGCATAATGCAAGCACCATTTGTATGACATGTTCTAAATGATATTATAATAATACCTTCCTTCCTTTTCCTGCTTGTCAAGAAATAATTGCAATCAGCTAGAAGGAGTTGCTTTCTGTCAATCTCATCCACAACTCTGTATGCACAAAATAATGGCAGGAGCTTTTACCCAGAGATCTGTCTGAGATCTTTTTAACTAGAGATGCTACTGAAATCTAGAACTTCAGAAAGAACAAACCATCAAGCTAGAACCTCTTCTGTGGTCCAGCAAGCTCAAGATCACTTCAGAGGCAGAATTATCACTTGCTATGGAGTGGAAACAATTTTTTCCCCCGTTCCATTGCAGAATGAGGACATATAGCCCTGGGGGACAAAAACCTGGTGGCCTGCCTCGTGCGGCCTAACCAACAGGAGGTTGTTTTAAAGACAACCTTTCTTGGAAGAAGGTCATCTCCGGGCTGAGCAAAAATGCCTGGATTTCCTTCTCAAACTGAACCAGGGATGGACCTCTACTTGTTTGCATTGGCCTCATAAGAACATAAGAAAGGCCCTGCTGGATCAGACCAAGGCCCATCAAGTCCAACAGTCTGTTCGCACAGTGGCCTCTCTTCATAACAATCTCTCACCATACCCTGAACACACACCACACTTCTTGCTGTTGTTAATATATGTGCACCAGCCTAATGCATGTTCTATGCATCTGATGAAGTGAACTCTGACTCACAAAAGTTTACGCTGGATTAAATTCTGTTAGCTTCTAAAATGCCACAGGGCTCTGTTTTGTCTTTCTCTGTGTTTTGTCTTTCTAGAATACAGGAATTCTAATCTTAATGAATAGGTCTGGTGGTGAATACTGCAGCACGGGCTACTGTGAATTTGACACTGTTTTGTCCACCAACATGCTCTCAGGAAAGCTTGGGAAACAATGAGTCTGCACAATCATATTCAAACTCACGCTGGCTGATCCTCCTCATGTTGACTCAGAACAAAGTGCCACAGTATTCCATGGGACCTAGTCCCAAGCAAGTGTATCTAAGCCACACTTAGAGCCAGCATGGTATAGTGGTTAAGAGTGGTGGCCTCTAATCTGGCGAACCGGGCTGGTTTCCCCACTCCTCCACATGAAGCCTGCTGGGTGGCCTTGGGCTAGTCACAGTTCTCTGCAAACTCTCTCAGCCCCACCTACCTCACAAGGTGTCTGTTGTGGGGAGCGGGGGGAAGGCTAATGTAAGCCGGTTTGATTCTCCTTTAAAAAGGAGAGAAAGTTGGTATATAAAAACCAACTCTTCTTCTTCTAAGAGTGGAGCCTAAGCCATATAGCAGCTTTAAAAAATGCCTCAATGCCTCAGGCAAATGTTTGCTGCAGTGGTTGATGCAGAAGCTATCGCTGAGAATTACGCAATGGCTTTCCTCCACTTATCCACATAAGGTATTCCTTTGCATAAGTGAAATACCCAATTGGGACTGGCTGTGTGTGTCACTCATGATATAACGCCGTGCCTTTGTAGCTCTTCATTAACAATACAGCCATTCTCTGAAGGTTTCGGGTGTCTTCAAGACCACTTGATAAATAGCCTGACGGTGTATGCTATCTTGTAATGAATTATCAACCACGTTGCACAGAAATCTTTAGCCAGTCTCTCAAGGTAAGACGCGCATGGTCTTTTCACTGGACTCAACGAGGTTTGCCAAGCTTTTTTTCCTCTTCTATTCTCCAGCAGTTCTTTCCATATTCATGTCGGCAGAGGAGCTTGCAGTAGAACTGCTGGAGTATGAATAAAATATTCTCCTGTGTTAAAATATAGAGCAACCCTTAACTCCCTTAGAAAGAAAATGCAGAGGGCGAGGCGGGAAACAGGGAAACAAATGCGATCAAGAGATTAAAATTTTAAACTTTACCCTTCTCATTTCGCACACAGCATCAAGCCGCTTCGAACATTCAGTCCTAGCTCTTGCTGAGTGGCTGAGGCCGAGGGCTAGTTTGTGTTCCTTCCTTTGTGCTTTTCTTTTGTGCTTTGCTACCATCTGTAGATCAGGCACAACTATGTTTTTAAACAATTGCATTGGAAGGAAGCGTTCAATATTTCACACCAATTCTAATTCCAGTATAAAATGGGGTGGGAAGAAGGATGCACACTGTCTTTCCAAAACTGACAGGAACTCCTAAATTTAATGTCTGTTTATTTTAAGCAGGTGGGAAAAGAAAACCGAACATAGAATATGGCCACATGATCAGAGCTCTCTGCTGCCAATAGTGGGAACAGATTGTAAGCTCTCTACTGAGCACTGTCACCTTCATTATACTCATTGTTAGCCAGTTCAGTGAAATGAGAAAACCTTCCATTTATGCTTTTGCTCACTCTTATGCCCATCTATAATTTCATATCATTTTATTTTTATCCTAAATGTGCTTAGTGATGATTAATGGTGCAGAGTGGTAAGCTGCAGTACTGCAGTCCAAGCTTTGCTCACGACCTGAGTTCGATCCTGACGGAAGTCGGTTTCAGGTAGCCGGCTCAAGGTTGACTCAGCCTTCTATCCTTCTGAGGTCGGTAAAATGAGTACCCAGCTTGCTGGGGGTAAAGGGAAGATGACTGGGGAAGCCACTGGCAAACCACCCCATAAACAAAGTCTGCCTAGTAAATATCGGGATGTGACGTCACCCCATGGGTCAGGAATGGCCCGGTGCTTGCACAGGGGACCTTTACCTTTAAGGAAGCATGCCTAAGCAGGTCTACTCAGAAGGAGGGCCCATTTTAGTCAATAGAGTTTCCTCCAAGAAAAATGGCCTTAGAATGGCAGCCTAAATGACGGGCAGCCCATTCCTGAAGGGGGGAGTTAGGCAGCAGCCAGGAGTGGCACAGCCATGCCGCCTCCACAGAGGCTCCCAACTGCCGAAAATAAAATTAAAGACTTCTTTAAAAGTTAAAAGGAAAAATGTCCCCACTGAAAAGAGTGAGGCTACAACACCAAAAAAGGTGGTGTAGCCCTGCCACAGCTCGAGGGGGCGTTCCTCAGTCCAAAGGGGCTAGGAAGCTGCCTAAATGCTGCTCCACCCCCGGAATGCCCTGGGAAAACCCTCCACACTGGTGTTGGCTTTGTCTTCTGTGAATTCTCTGCCAGCGTGGCTGCGTTGGCGGCAGGGGCCAGCACAGTTCCACAATTCCCCAGTGCTGGTGTGTTTTCCTCCAGGCTGGCGTAAGTGCCCATTATTACAGGATAAATGGACACTTATGCCGGTGCGGGGTCACACTGGTTTCTGAGGAGCTTTGCCCCCCCTTCAGGACTGCATCCTTAATAAATCAGGGCTATGTAATCAGATCCCCCTCAAGAAGCAGCTTAAGAACCAGTTTTGTAACTGAGCCACAGTGCTGGAAGAAAGATTGCCATTTCCCTGATCAAAACATATCCACTCCTCATATGACTATTTGCCACAAAAGGTAGGCAAAGAGACAACATCTCTTTTCCCCTATGGGTGCTAATAACAATTGCTTGTTGATGGGTGATTTGGATTGGAAAAAATGAGGGAAATGTTTGGTTAACGGGAACTGAACCACAACTGAAGAAGGCAAAATGTTTAAGGCATGCTCCAAAAGCAAAAGCCACGATCCCTTTCTTCAGAAAGAAAGCCCGCATGACTTCCCAGATCTTTATTCCTAAATGTTGTACTGCCAAATGATGCAGAGTTTATCATGTTCTCTGACAGTGTGTTCCGTATGTTTGATACCTAAAGCTCCAGCCCTGGACATGGCACCCACACCGGAGACTCCCTGAGCTGGTTGAATGTACTGTCTAAAGCACCATCAGACCAATTGCCCTGGGCTAGTGCTCCATTGCAACAACAGGCTGTTCCAGGACGAGAGACCAGGTCACCTGCAGAACCAGCAGAAGAGTTGCCATGGTCCTGATTGCCTTTTGAGAAGCCATGATTCCTGATTGTCTCTTGATCCTGTAGAAGCCATTATTGCAAGGCGAAAGCATCACGTCGCCTCCTCCTGATGCTCATTCCCCCCCTCTCTCCGTATCCTGTGGGAAAAACATCCTCAGCTATCTACATTAAAGGATTCCCCTGCCGCCTCCCTGGAATGTGAAGATTTACAACCTCCGGAGGTTCAGTCAAACGTGAGAAGATCCCAATCAGACCATCCCCAGGATGTGTGTAAATCATTGATGCTAGCTTAGATTGCAAATTGTCACTTGGCCCGATAGCCGCAGCCATAGAAAAAGTCTTTTGATCTCTTTTTGTTTTAGGAAGGAGCCATCTGGAGAATCTCACTCCCCACCACCCCCAGAGAAGGGTATATTTTGCCCTACCTAACAAGGCTCAGTGGAGATCTTCCCCTTCACTCTGCCCTGTCTCCCTCGTGTACTAAGTTCCACACTTCCCCCTCCCTTTCAGTGACTTGACTAGGTTTAAGTCCCTGATACACCCCTCCCTTCCCCCGCTGTATTCTGTCTCCGCACGTCTATGCCACGGATTTTGGAACATCTCCACTTCTAGAGATTGGTAAAGTATCCCTAATTAATAACTCCCTCAATGTCTCTAGCTTACCTCCTTTATTTTTATTCCTAGTTTCTTGTATGTGTGTTATTTGTAACATTGAATGAATGAATATACATAAACACCTTTTTAATCTGGAAATCTTTGCTCTGTCTTTATTTGGGAATCACTGAAAACAACCCTCGTAGATATTGGGCGATCCCTGCTTAATAAATACATAGTTACCGATTGCTCAAGCTAATTCCCCATCCAAGGAGCAATTTTGGTAACATGTTGTTTTCCTCTCCAACATCATGCGCTTATTATTTCCTGTTTCCCAAGGCTTTGTTGCTTATCTCCAAGTTTGTTCTGAAGACTCTTTGGGAATGAGGAGGCCACTTCAAATTTTAATGAGATCTGGGGCATGTACCTCCCTTAGGGTACTTAGCACATTGCAGTCATTATGTAGTGATAACTACTGCAAACTTGGCCTCCTTTTCCCAGACCACTTCCATTAACTTCAATGTAGGCTTTTAGAATCTCTTGTCTGAATTTTGTTTCTAACCCATTCAGAGCTTCAGGGAAGGGGTGTCGTTGCTCAGCAATAGAGCACGTGCTCTGAATGCAGAAGATCCCAGCTTCCATCCCTGACAACCCCAACTAAAATAATCTTGGGCAACAAGCTTGGGAAAGAGCTGTCTCTGACTGATATCCTGTACAGCCACCTTCAGTTGGAACTAGGGATGCCTGCTTCCAGGTGGGACCTGGGGGTCCACTGGAATTACAGCTCATCTCCAGATTACAGAGATCAATTTCCCTGGAGAAAATGGATGCTTTGGAGGGTGAACTCTATGGAATTGGACCCCACTGTGATCCCTGTCCTCTTAAGGCTCCATCCCCAAATCTCCAGGAGTTTCCCAACCTGAATCTGGCAACCTAGCCCCCCGCCATCCCCCACTGGTGGTCGGGGGTAATTGGGCAACCATGGCTAGAACAGATAGAATCATAGACTCATAGAGTTGGAAGGGACCACCAGGGTCATCAAGAAAAAGAAGAAGAGTTGGTTTTTATATGCTGACTTTCTTTACCACTTAAGGGAGACTCAAACTGGCTTACAATCACCTTCCCTTCCCCTCCCCACAACAGACACCCTGCGAGGTAGGTGAAGCTGAGAGAATTTGACTTGCTCAAGGTCACCCAGCTGGCTTCGTGTAGAGGAGTGGGGAAACAAATCCAGTTCACCAGATTACCCTCCACCGTTCATGTGGAGGAGTCAACCCCTGTTCTCCAGATCAGACTCCACCACTCCAAACCACCGCGCTTAACCACTACGCCACGCTGGCTCCAAGTCCAACCCCCTGCACAATGCAGGAAATTCACAACTACCTCTCCCCCCACACCCCTAGTGACCAGAAGACGGCCAAGATGCCCTTCCTTTCATCATCTGCCTAAGGTCACAGAATCAGCACTGCTGACAGATGGCCATCTAACATCTTCTTAAAAACTTCCATGGAAGGAGAGCTTACCACCTCCCGAGGAAGCCTGTTCCACTAAGGAACCGCTCTGTTAGAAAATTCTTCCTAATGTCTATGTGGGACTCGATGGGCTAACGATCTAAGACAGCAAATGTATTTAATGGGGCTTTCTCACAGGAAAATGATCTTCGGGTGGCAGTCTAATTCAGTATAAGGCAGTGTCATTTGTTCAATGAGGATTCCTACCACCACCAGAGTATTTGTATTAGTGTAGGAGAGCCAGTGTGGTGTAGTGGTGAAAGTGTCCAGCTATGTTCAGATCCCTACTCTGTCATGGAAGCTTCGTGGGTGACCTTGGGCCAGTCACACATACTCTGCCTAACCTACCTGACAGGGTTTTGTGAGGATAAAGTGTAGGAGAGGAGAATGATGTAAACCCATTGGGGAGAAAGGTGCGGTATAAACGAAGTAAATAAAATAAAAATAGAGAATAATTTCAGCAGAGGCAAGAGATTCAGGAAGGACCATTTAAAAAAAATTAAAAGTATATATTGTTAGGTTTATATAGATTTAGCACCTCAAAATATTTATATCAGCACAAAACAAGTCCTTTCTTGAAGCAAAAGGATTTTCTACCTTGGCATGCCTGGGTAGTACATAGAGCCATTTATTTGCATATAATATTTTTTTTAAGTTTGCACAGTCATTGGGACATATACAATAATGTAAGAACTGAGATGTGCTTGCAAAGCAGAATTATCTCCACTGAAGCCATTCATGCCTCCAGAGCTAAAGGGTGACCAGGAATGGTGCTAGTAGCAAAGGGGTCTGTAGGAAAATGGGAGAATCAGTAAATAGCAAACCCCCTTGCCTTGAGAAATGGCCTTGTTTCAGGGGAAAATGACCATATGCTTCAACTGCTTGAGCTAGGAGGAGATAAAATTGCTCTTGAGAAATAAACATGCACAATGGTGGACTGTCTCCCTAGCTATGATCATATGCAATTGATTGTCCCTGTATTAGTTATATAACTTTGTGCTAAATCTAGGGTTGCTAGGTCCCTCTTTGCCATTGGCGGGAGGTTTTTGGGGCAGAGCCTGAGGAGGGGGGGTTTGGGGAGGGGAAGAACTTCAATGCCATAGAGTTCAATTGCCAAAGTGGCCATTTTCTCCAGGTGAACTGATCTCTATTGGCTGGAGATCAGTTGTAATAGCAGGAGATCTCCAGCTAGTACCTGGAGGTTGGCAACCCTAGTTAAATCACACTTTTAAAATCCTGCCCTGAATGCATGAATGTTCCTGTCCATAAAATGAAAATGCTGTTGCAGATTTCACAATGAATATTAAATAGTTTGATTAAGCAGTGGGAGTCTTGCATTGTGTTAGTAGTGGTGAAGCCTCACATATGTGTTCGGGAGGAAGTGGGAGGAGAAAGCTAGAGAGAGAGATGGAATAGCACGCATGAGAGGGAAAAAAGAAATGAGCTAGAAAGAGGGGAAGAGAAAGAAATGGGGAATGTAGCAAGATAGAGTTCAGAAATGAGCAGAAAGAGAAAATCAGGACAGAAGATGGCAAGAGAGAAGATGCTAGAGAAGAGCAAGAGTGGTACAGAGAGAAAAGCAACATTTTCTTATCCTTTGCTGATGAAGGAGTTTAGTGGTGGAAAGGGAAGGACGGTTGCTGTGAGCACTGGAATTTACTGGCCAAAATGCTGCTTGCAGAATTCTAGTCTTCTTGAATGATGTACACCTCCTGGTGAACTTTCAACTATTTGCACATCAATTGTTAGCTAATATCATGCCTAAGATCTTCCTTACATAGACATAGGCCAGGATCCAAATGGTTGCTGTAGATGTATTCAAAGGATGGATGGCCCAGAAGTATTTCTGTCCTACCTCAGAACTGTTTGCTCTGAGGACACGTCACAACCATTTCTTTGAAATGGGGAGAGTTTCAACCAAGACTGAATAAGACCGGCTGTTCATCTCAACCCTTTGCCTGAAGCACTGGAAGAACTTCTGCCTCTGGAAAGGCCTGTTATGTGCAAGATCTTTATTATTGCTTATTGTATTGTCATACCCATTAGCAGGGTTGCCAGCTCTGAATTGGAAATTACCTGGAGATTGTGGGGGTGGTGCCTGAGGAGGGCAGGGTTTGGAGAGGGGAGGGACTTCAATGCCATAGTGTCCAATGGCCAAAGCAGCCATTTTCTCCAGGGGGACTGATCTCTATCACATGGAGATCAGTTGTAATAGCAGGAGATCTCCAGACACCATATGGAGGTTGGCAACCATACCCATGAGCTGTTTCTACTGTAATCTACTTTGGGTTCTGCTTGACAGGATTGAAGCATTTTAAAATAAAGGAATAAAGTGAATTATTGGGGGAGGGTGCTGCCTGACTGACATAGGATTCTTCCAGATGTGGAACTAGATCTGTGGTTCTTTGAATCATGTCTGTATTTTCCAGCTATATAGGCCCAATTCATACACTCATCATGCTGACTATTCTCTTGGTATGGGCTGGCCATTGATAGAGATGCCATAAATTTCTCAGTGAACAGGCTCATCAGGCAAACTTACCATAGAAATGTTTAAAATAAAATAAATAATGAATAAATACATTTCACAAGCACTTCAATTTTATCAGAACTTTAAAAATACTTCTTTTATTTCAAAATCTGATATTCTTTATCTGTCCAGATTTTTTATGTCCATGTTTACATAAAAAGCTATTGTTCCAAATGGAACAATTTTCGTGCACTAATTTAACAATATATGAATTCAGCAACTAGAACTCACTGTGCTGTTCACTGCTCTTCATTTTTCAAACTCCTTTTCAGGTGGCCACATAAATTCTTTCTTAATATTATATTTTAATTTTATAGCTTCGCCCTTTAAAAATATTGCACTTCTGTCTGAATTAATTTGGTATTCATTACAAATATTGTAAAGATCCAGGAATACATTAAAGTTACATCGGCTTGTCATATATACTTCTATTGGAATTTCATTTTAATTTAACTGTATTTAATAGAGACTCCAATGATTTCTGCTCTTAAATTTAATAGGAAAAAATTATCAATATTCATAATAGAGAAATTGTCAGGTTGTATATGGACACTATATTAAAACACATGCTGGAGTTACACAGAATGGCTTCATGGCTTTTCTTTTTCTTTTTTCTTTTTTTGTAAAAATCCACACCGTAGTTCCAGAAAGCAAACCAAATGACACTCTGGGAGAGCTGTGATTTACTTTAAATGTTTAAAAATTACCATCCCAGATAACATCCACAACTCTGTCAAGGTTTTGGAATCGGGGAAGGGAGGAGTTGACCCAGTGATCCCAAGATGGCGCTAATCAGTGGGGTTCCAGGTGCCCATTTGTTTCTTTGATAAAGCATCTCTTCCCCAAAAGGGGTCAGTCAGTGCTTCCCTCAGCCTGATGGAAGGAGTTAAGCTAAGAAATACACTTCCTTGCTTACAGTTTGGAGTGGTCAATTCATTTTCACTTTCTATTGCATTGCTGCCTTGGGCCACTTCCACACTGGGTCTTTAGTCTGTCTTAGTGTAACCAAGGAGACCCCTTCCTACATAGATCCCCATTGGAAAGTTGGGCAGGGGATTCAAAATCAATAAAATGAAAGCACCCGTATAGCTTGGTAAACAAATGTGAAATTGCTTCAAGCAGAAAAACAACATTCAAGGTAACAAACATTTAACATAAATGCAACAACTTTACAACTAGGAGTATCAGAGGAGCATGCCTATTATATTGGGTGCTGTGGAACACAGGCAGGATAATGCTGCTGCAGTCGTCTTGTTTGTGGGCTTCCTAGAGGCACCTAGTTGGCCACTGTGTGAACAGACTGGTGGACTTGATGGGCCTGGGTCTGATCCCAGTAGGGCCTTTCTTATATTTTTATGTTCTTATGATTAAAACTACATCATAATGGCTATGAACGTAGTGTCGAAAGCAGGAATACAGCTGTCAAGAACACAAAAGTAATGACTACTGGAGAATTACTCAACTTTAAGGTGGACAATGAGGAAATTGAAATTGTTCAAGACTTACTATTCCTTGGCTCCATTGTCAACCAAAAGAGAGACTGCAACCAAGAAATCAGAAGGAGATTGAGTCTGGGAAGGGCAGCCATGAGTGAGCTAGAAAAGATTCTTCAATGAAAGGATGTGTCACTGGCATCCAAGATCAAGTTAATTCATGACAAAGTATTCCCTATTAGTCTGTATGTGTGTGAAAGCTGGATAATGAAGAAAGCTGAATGGAAGAAAGTAGATTCTTTTGAAATGTGGTGTTGGAAGAGAGTATTATGGATACCGTGGACTGCCAAAAAAAAAAAAATCTGTGGGTTCTAGATCAAATCAAGCCTGAACTGTCCCTAGGAGCTAAAATGACTAAACTGAGGCTGTCGTACTTTGGTCACATTATGAGAAGACAAGAGTCACTGGAAAAGACAATCATGCTAGGAAAAGTTGAAGGCAGCAGGAAAAGAGGAAGACCCAACATGAGATGGATTGACTCTCTAAAGGAAACCACAGCCCTCAGTTTGCAAGACATGAGCAAGGCTGTGAATGATAGGACTTGCCAATCAATGGGGCTTGGCCTCCCAAGGGGCTTCCTAACTCCCCCCTTCAGGCCGGGAACACCCCCTTTGTCCTTACCTGGAGTTCTGCTTCCTTTTCAGGTGGTATAGCCCCGTGGAACACTATGGAGCGGTTCCATGGGGCTCGCAGGTAATGGCAAAGTGCAGGCTTCAGTGGCAGGGGGAATCCTCCTTTGGAGGAGGCGCAGCTGCGCTGCAGGAATGGGCTATAAGTTATGGTGCTAACAGTACAATGATGGCTCAGTGATAAGTCATGTAGAATTGTTACCATGTGAAACTGTTTCCATGCCAACTTCTCTATCCAGGTTCAAAACCTAGGCTTCTCATTATATAACTGTAAGTAGTTTGATCACCAAATGTAAGATAGATAATTGTGGATGAGGTTCTTTGAGTTCTGTGAATTCTAGTCCCCACATAGGCCATAGTAATGTTTTCTCTTAGAAGATACATCTCAAGTAAATAGGGTCTGTTAGGTGTGTGCAGCTTGGGCAGGGTTTGTAGCGCCACCATTTCTGGAGAGCATCTCATTCACCACTATTCTAGTGTTGGAATGTTTTCTCATTGATTGACAGGATAGTGTTCCAGGATAGTTCACTGGATCGAGATTATGCTGTAGATGCAAAATCCTAATTTTGAGATCTAACCACCCATAACAACCTGAGGTAGGCATGCTTGCATCTCATTGGTGGGAAGCTACAAACCATCATCTCCCAATATTTTTGTTGATTTGCTTCATATTAAGTAAAGTTATGGGCACTGAAAACATCCCAGCTGAACTTTATTTCCTTCCTGGAAGTTAGTAATCTAAATGCTTTGAAAATCTTAAAGTTGCAACCTCCCTACTGGCCATAGGCATTAATACTTAGATTTTTCATGACAGAAGCTATATCAGGCACAATTAGAGTGGTACAAACCTGGGCAACTGTTTGTCTTAGGCATAGGATATCGTATTTTAGTATAAAGGGTTGGAATAGATGAATGATTTGGCCCCTAACAACTCTAACACTCTATACCTAAAGGATAAAGCATTCACCAGCCAGGCCTTTAATAACTGAATGTTTGATTTATTTGTACCGTGAGTCCCCAAAGTCACACTTCTTCAGTGCTTTCATTACTTTCTCCACTGACTTCTGCTAAAGCTCACCCAAAGAATGGGGGGACCTAAACAACAGTTTAAGAACTAATAATCAAAAGTGAGATTGCTTCTGCAACTGAGTCTCCCAAGAGCTCTAGCCCCACAGATGACCTTCTAGACTGAGCTGGAGTGATATAACTTGAGCAGACACTGGCATTCACAGCAAAGGCTGCTTCAACAGCCAAACCCAACTGATAAAAATAAAAAAGGGGTTTGACAGTGAACCTAATAGCGATATGCCTTTGCACAATTATTGCACAAATTAAATGCTGACTTGGTTGAGAGCCTAGGGTTACACTATACCCAGCATTATTACTGGAGAAGCAAGTTAATTCAGCTGCAAAAAAAATGCTTTCTTCCACTGTCATTTAGCCTGGACGATGCCTCCCTACCTTGATTCATCTGATCCGGCCACGTAGATCCATGTCGTAGTGGCATCAAGACTAGAGTACTGTAATGTACTCTACATGGGTCTGCCCTTGAAATCAACTTGGAAACTGCAGTCACTCCATTAGCTGCCCATCAATTACCACGTTCAGTTCAAGGTACTGGTACCTACAAAGTCCTTGGAACCTCATATCTGCATATGTCTCACACTATTTGATTACATTGTCCTACACTGTGTAATCCACCTTGAATCTCAGTGAGAAAGATGAAGTAAGGAGCTAACAAATACATGAAATAAGCTATATGATTGAGGCTATGTTCACACCTACCATTTCACATTGATGAGGGAGGCCTGGGTTGAATCCCACTTTGTTGTGCAGTTCTCTAGGTGAACCTGGCCCAGTTGCATTTCAAATGCTTTCTTCACAAGAAAAATGGGGAAAGGGACCATGTATAACATCCAGAACTACCTGGAGGAAGGGTGGATAAAAATGTAATAAATATGTTAGATTTCATGGTATTCCTTTGATTTCCCACTCATTGGTTTTCATGGAAAATATATAGTAGCTAGAAATTCTTAGTTTACCTATACAATTTGGGTGATGTTCTCAGCAACTGAAGGCAAAACACATTTCTGGCACTTGTTCAAGAAATCATGCCAAATGTCAGAGTGTTGGGAGAAAAGGTTCAGGTTTTACAGGCAACTGAAACACTCATGAGGCAGAGAGATGCATTTGGCGCTTTCATGAAGGCAGGCAGAGGTATTCAGCAGGCAATGGCATGGACAGACATTTGGGTTGTAATCCAAGAAAACATGACAGAGGGGGCACAGTTAGCATTTGGCACCCAGGCAGACAGGCAGCAGGCCAAAACTGGCAATTGGAGACTCCCTTTCCTTGGGTTTAGCTCCTATTCCCAGGAGGCATACTCCTGGTCTCTTGTTTGTTGTACACAGAAGAAAAACTATGTGAGTGCCTGGTAGAAGTCATTGGAATAGATGTTATGTGTGTGCACAGCAAATTTAACTGAAACAAACTTGTGTGCATTCCAGTTAGTAACACACACACACAAAAATTGTGTGCAGTTCACAAAAACTGATACTGAAATCAAGTAATCACACCCAGAGGTAGAAAGCCAGGCAGTCTTTGACTAACTGGTGATGATGACCATTAATACTAACAGAGCATTCCTGACCTTTAAGGGCAAAAGCCTTAGGAGATCAGGAAGGCGCTGCGCCGGTATTGGGGCCCTCCACGCTGGCATCTGGGATACTTACACTGGCATTAGTGGCCCCAGCACTGATGAGGAGGCCCGGACACCGGTCTCCAGATGCCGCCACGGTAGCGCCACCCCAGAAAGCCAGTGGGCCTTCCGCTGGCTCCCCACCGGTGTAAAGGCGGGCGCCAGTGTTCTAGGGGGCGGTCCAGCATCCCAGGAAGTGTTCCTGGGGCGTTCCGAGGGGAGGAGCTGCCGTTAGGCAGCCTCCTATCCCCTTTCAGCCCTGGATGTCGGCACCAAGAATGGCGTTGCTGTGCCTGCTTTTTTGCAGGTGCAGCCTTGCTATTCTCTGGGGGCTTTTTTGTCCGTTTTACATGAAAAAAGCTGGTTAAAGGCTTTTCTCATGCTTTCAGCATGCGGGGAACTTCTTAGGAGGCGCTGTGGTGGTGCCTCCTCCCCACCGTCCCCGCACGCCAAAAACTCAGGAATGGGCAGTTAGAGGAAAGGAAATGTTGGCAAAAACTCACCAGATTGGTTCAGATGTCTTTTAATACCGCCCCTGATTTTATCGGTGCTTAGGGCCAAACTAGACGTTACAGTGACCATGGGTAGGACCTGTGGCAGTAATGTCTAGTTTGGCCCTTAGTCTGTAAAACCAGGGTTTGGCTTAACCATGGTCTGCATAACCATGGGTTTGGCTTTGTATCATTCAAAGTTTCATTTGCTTCATCAAATATTGGTTTCAGTGCTTTTCATTCTTTATCCTGCATCCCCCACAGAGACCTGGTTGGTATACCTGGTTGGTATTACCTGGTTGGTATTACAACCTGCACTACAGAGAGGGCGGTGCTGGGAATGAGCCAAGACTAAGCCACAAGTGAAACCATGGTTAAGTCTGCAAGTGGTTAATAAAACAGCCTCAAGGTACAGTTTCAAATCCTGGTTTGAATTACTCCTACCTCATCATTTTCAGGGTGTCCCAGGTTTGGATGGTCTACTTTGGATTAGTCAAACACACCACCTGGATGGGAAGGTGCACATTTTTTAAGATCCCGCTCGCATTGGTGCTATTTTCTTTCTGACAGTCTCTCACGACTGCCTTTCCCCCCACAATACTATGCCTCCAGCAAGAAGCGCTTTGCCTTCGACAGGAAAGATCGGGATTGTGAACGAGAACGTGATGACCGCTCCAAAAACAATGCCACTGGAGAGATTTTTGAGGGCTTTAAAAATTGATAATGGCTATAGTAATTATTTTTAAAATATTATGGTGCTGCAGAAAAAAATTGCATGGGAAAAAACAGCTGACAGAGGAAACTATGCAGAAACCTCTCATGTGGGAGCTCTCCTGCCTATACGAATGCCTCTGCATTTGTGGTGGCAATGAATATGCAATGGAGAATCTTCACAATGTGGAAGCAGCCATAGTTTAATTATGTCTAAACTGAGCCATTGACCGACTGTAGAAAAGCACCAGAAAGAACCTGACACTTTTCTGTTTCAAAGAAAGCTAACAGTGCACAAATATGCCCATTTCTTTTTATTTCTATTTGTTGTCCAAAAGTTTTTGGTCAGCCCATCTGCCTTGTGGGTAATGATTATTCATTTGCTTCTTTTTAGGCAATTTATACACCATTTATGTATGATGCTGACTCTCTGAAGCACAAAAAAACACAACGAAAAAGGCATATGTTTTATGGTAAAAATGTGACGCCATGACTAAAAAATACCCAAGAGCTCAATTCACACAAGGGAGAAGCAAATCAAAAGAAAATTTTAAGCTGAAGCAGCAGCAGGGAGTAAAAATTCAGCAGCATCCCTGAAGAGAACAGAACTAGCTCAAGGGGGAAAGAAATGGCAGAAAGAAGCATTTTGGGGGTGTTTGGGGATTCAGCCAGACAGGAAAGGTGAGAAAGTTGTGCTCTGTAGTTGGAAATCTTTCTGCCTGTGAAAACATTCAGCTGGACTGAACCCTTTAGATAATATATATTTGCCATTCAGTCCCAGCTGACTGATGGTGACCCCGTAGGGTTTTCAAGGCAAGAGATGTTTGGAGGTGGTTTGCTATTGCCTGCCTCTGCGTCACGACCCTGGTATTCCTTGGAGGTCTCCCTAGCCAGGGTACTAGCCAGGGTAAGGGCTGAGAGTGTACGAATGAAGGATATCTTCTGCTCCCTACTTGCACAGCAGGAAAGCAGGTCAGAATACAATAGGGGTGTGCATTCAGCAAAGCCAAACCGAAAAAAACCAATAAGGTGTTTTTCGGGGGGGGGGATTCTCCAGGAAAAATGGTGGTGATTTAAGAGCTGATCTCAAATAAAGCCATTTTTTGGCATTTTGGGGGGTGCTTTGATCCCGCAACCATTAAAAAAAGACTGGGGGGAGCCTCTCCCCCTTCTCTCCCATTCACTTACCTGCTGACTGGCCAAGCCCAGCATTCAGCTCTGCACTGCTGCCACTACCTCTGAAGTCCACATGGGCTCGGAGATGGCAGGTGGCACAGATCTGAACACTGGGCTCAGCCTGGCTGGACCCAGTATTCAGCTATGTGCCACTGCTGCCTCCAAAGTCCACAAAAGCTCAGAGGCAGTGACGGACCTACATTTTTGGGACTCTGAAGCTTGAACTGTTATGGGGGCCCCTTCACAACCAGCAACAATAGGGCAACATCCAACAAGGTCCAAAGGGCCTTGAAAATTGTACTATGATTATGCTAAACTGAAATTGTAATTTAGTAAAGCAGGGTAAATGGATAATACCTTTTGATTAGAATAGCAGTATGTATGATTATAATAAATAGACTAGTAAGGAAAATAATAGGAGATATATATATAGCACAGATAAATTTGAAAGATAAGTAAGACAGTAAACTGATTATTCTTTATAAATTAGGGAGATTATTAAATATAAGTCTGGTTTCGTTAGTTTATAGGGAAAATATCAGCGATGGGCTCAGAATAGATTATCGATTAAACAAATCCTTACTTAAACATAAATAGATTGAATTAGAAGACAATATGTACACCGATGTGTACACTGTCAAAGATAGGACATTTAGGAGGACTTTCATTCATAGGGTCGCCATGAGTCGGAAGCGACTTGACGGCGCTTAACACACACACACACACACACCCTATCCCTCTTTCCTTCTGTATCCCCCTTATATTTAAAATCAATAAAAAACATATTTAAAAACACACACACACATGTACACCAATACCCTTGGAAGTCAGAATATGCTGTATGTATGAGTTAGTACTATGATTTGATTTTATGTAATATATAAATTTTCAATAAAAAAAAATTTTAAGGTCCAAAGGACCTTGCTGCCCTTGCAAGGACCTCGAGGCCCAAAAGGCCGAGAACAGGGTGGTGGAGTGGAGTCCTTGAAAATGGGCCATACAATGAGCCTCTTCCCACCAGAACAAGGTCTGGATAACTGCTTCATCAATGGGGTGTTCTATGGCAGATGTAGTGATTCATTCTCTAATAAAGAGGCAGAAGGTCATCAGAGGGGGCTTGTTAGGATAAAGAGGGGAAAATCTGATTTTGGGTGTTAAAATGCACAAGCGAGGCGAGTGCAGCCTGAATTGAGAATTCAGATGTCTTTTTATGGTTCCAATTGGTTCTAGCCTAAGGGCTGAGCTATAGCACTATTAAGCCATGCTCCAACGAAGGATTCAAGGATCCAGCTGCCAAAATGTAGGCTATAAATAGATTCTGGCAAGCTCCATGAGCCCATATAGCTGGGGGTTCAGGCGCTGCAAACCTCTGAGATAATTTTGTAATTTGACCAATCACAGGGACATTTTGAGGCCATATGAAATGGGTATTAGAGCATATTCTAAGGTCAATGTTAATTACTCCAACCCATTGGCTTATGATTCTATCACTAAAATAGTCTTATTTTAATAACAAACATTTTAAAAAAAACTGTATTTATTTTGTTGAAAAGTTGCTTCAGGGCCCCTCTGGGATTAGGGGCTCTGAAGCTTAAGCTTCATTAGTTTCATAGTAGATCTGCCACTGCTCAGAGGTGGTGCAGAGGTGAATGCTGCTGGGCTCCCATTGAGTTGGCTGAGCCCAGCAGTTAGATCTGCTCTGCCACCTCCAAAGTGTATGTGGGTCTCAGAGGCTCAGCCAAGCCCAGCATTCAGCTCTGCCCCACCTGCCCACTCTGAGACCCATGTGGAGTTTGGAGGCAGTGTGGAATTTGTTTCAGGTTAAGGTTTAATAGACCCCCCAAATTTGTGAATTTCCAAAAAAGCCAGAAAAAAACCAACATCAGCATGGGGGCTGGGGGTTTTTTTTTCAGCTTGTTTGAAAATGTCTGGGTCTCTTAAACCCAAAACCAAAAAATACCCAAAAAAATGGTGCACAACCTTAGAATATGCTTTCACTGGTCTGCCAATTTAGCAATGAGAAAACGCTATTGTTTGTCTGCTTTTAAGCAAAACTCTCCTAGCTGAAAAGACTGTCTGTAGCTTTTGTGCACTAGATCTGGATTTATATCCATTGGCCATATTTCTATAATGAACATTAAAGACCTGTTTGACTTCCTGACTTGGATGGCTCAAGTTTGACCTAAAAGCTAGCATGAGCTTGTCAGAAAAGCTTACAAGATGCTAAAGCTAGATTTTCTGTCAAGCAGACAAGATGCTATTGTCTATATAATCAAAATTTACTTTAGCTGGGGATACTGTTTGCTAAAGAAATATTACTCTACTTATCCTTATGGAACAACTAGCATGAAAAAACCAAAATGTCATGCTTAGGTCATGCATTAATGAGAAGTATATTTTGGAAGAAACAATGTAAACCTGGACTATTTGTTCAAGCAAACTGAAGATCTTTCCTCCATATACTGATTAGCAGAAAAAACATTATTTCTTTTATCTAGTGGATTTTATTTGTAAGCTCCCCAGCGGCAGCTCTCTAAATACTGGAGGAGTGGACCTGAGTCAAGCCTTCAGCTTCCAGGTACACCTGATCCCCCCACCCTGCCCAGATGCCTATTGACCACTCACATTGGAACAGAACCAATTGCTGCTACTCCCAAGCCACTCCCAGGGAGCCAGAAGACAGACCTCCTCCCCCCCGCTTGTTCCTTGGTCCCCCATATGCAAAAGCAGCCCCAGATTACTCCAGGGACATCACCTGTCAGTTATTACTAATCATTGTTCATTGAAGTGACTGTTACATTAATATGTAACCTGACATCCACACATATACAGTCAGGGTACATAAACTAATTCCAGAATGGGAAATTTGTTCTTTTTGACTTCTTCCTTGCAATGAATCTGTAAATTTGAAACGTAACGAGTGTCTACCTATATAGTTGTCTGTTTATCCATTCATAAAGAAGGGCTCATCCTTGGGGAACATGAGTTGGGCAACCAGTGGATCCTAAATGATTTCTAGGAACACCTATGAAATGGTGTTAGGACTCTGTTACAAACAACCCAGAACTAAGGTTGTGCATATCGATATACCCAAACCAAAAATTACCCTAAAATTAGCCATTTGGGCAATATTCAGGTTTCGGGTTGACCGAATACCAAAACCTGGGAATCTGCCCAAAGCCGAATAGGCGAATCCTAAAAAAAGCCGAATAGATATTTGGTTTTTTCGGGTTTCAGCTATTCACCTTTGCTCAGATGCACAGCTCTATGCTTTCTCCCACTTTTCTGTCTTTGGTTTGTTGGGGCCCTTTCGAGATAGGGGTCATGTAATTGGAGCCAACTTGGTATGACCAACTAATCTGGAAGGGTCATTTAAAAAGACAGGGCTGATCCAGTCCCATCCGGAGGGATATACCCTCCAACTAAAAAACAGCCACTTATTGGGCTTTTGAAGAAGACTCCTCACCTGCGTGGATGAGCAATCTTTTTCACAAGAGCTGCCTTGGTCATGACTTTGGCTGGCTCCGATATCACACACACACACCCAAAAAAACCTGCTCTGAAACTGAAGGTCACCCTGAGTAGAGGCTTTGTTGCCCCACTAGGGCTGTCAAAAAAAAAATTCGGTACAGTTCGGATTCGGCCGAATTTGGCCCTTGTGGGTTCGGTACGTGCCGAAGTCCGAACTCCCCCACTTCGGATCCGTTCAATTCGGCGGGAATTCAAAGTTCGGGGAAAAAATTTGGCCGAATAAAGCCATTAAAAACACAATCGCGCCTTTCCGCGGCTCTGGGGGGGGGCATTTTTGGGCTTAGAGGTCCCAAACTTTCAGCAGAGCTTCAAAGGACGTATATTGAAAGACTCCCCAAGTTTTGTAAAGATTGGGTCAGGCGGGGCTGAGATATGGGCCCTGAAAGGGGTCCCCCCCACCCTGAATGTGCATCTCTCAGCAGAGCTTGCCGCCCACGCACAAAGCTCCCAGCCCCGACAAACAGCTGATGAGAGCAAGGGCGGGGCAGGTGCTAAGAACTTTGCAAAGCAACACAACTGAAAAGCAACACCTTTGCAAACATGCAAAGGGCGGGGCAGGTGTGAAGAATTTTGCAAAACAATACAACTGCAAAGCAACACAAGCACGCAATGCAACACCTTTGCAACAGTGCAAAGCAACACCTGACACCTGGGAGTTTGCATACCATGGAAAGGGTCAGAGGCAGCTAGCTACGCATAATGAGCAGGAGGGGGTGGAATTTCTCCTTTTGCATTGGACTTGGGACCAGGCAGATGCATTCTTTAAGTCACCATTTGAAAACCAGTTTTGAGCAAGCATCAAAATAACCTAACTGATCTTATGAATGAGGAAAAACCTGAAGAATAAAAATGAAGCCCCCCCTCAAACCAGGGGGAGAGAGACACACCCCAGGCAGAACCGGCAAAAGCCCCCTTTGGCTTCCCCCCCACACCCACAGAAACTGCTCCCTTCCCACACACACACACACACAGACTCTGCTTCCCCCCCACACACACACACACAGTAAAGAAAAATTATAGATTAAAGCCCCCAAAGGGGTCTTACTGTGGCTGTCTTCTGTTCCAGCAGGAGGGGCTGGGAGGCTGGGTAATCCAATATGATTCCATTTGTATCCAATATAAGATCCATATGTATGCATCTCTCGAGGGTGATCCATTCATCCCAATAGGGAAAAGGGGAAAGCCCATATCTCGGGGGGCCCTGACCCAATGTTTACAAAACTTGGGTGGTCTCTTAAAAAGCCTTGTCTGAAGCTCCGCTGAAAGTTTGGGGTCGGCACACCCAAAAATGCGCCCCCTGCAGCCACGGAAAGAGAAAAGGGGGGGAGCTGATATTTCAACCCCCACTGAACCCATCTTTACAAAACTTGGGTGGTCTCTTAAGAGGGATGGTCTGAAGCTATGATAAAGGTTTGGCGGCTGCACTCCCAAAAAAGCGCCCCCTGCAGCCACGAAAATGGAAAAGGGGGGAGAGGAAAAAGGGGTGGAGCCCATATCTCGGGACCCCCTGACCCAATGTTTACAAAACTTGGGGGGTATCTTAAGAAGCCTTGTCTGATGCTCCGCTGAAAGTTTGGGGTCGGCACACCCAAAAATGCGCCCTCTGCAGCCACGGAAAGGAGTGAATGTGCACAAGCACCCCCTCACACACACATAAGGATTTCCCTCTCTCTCTCTCTTTCCCCGGCCGGCCGCACATCAGCTGATTCCTCCAGTACTCGATCCTGACTGATTGGCCAGAAGAAGACCCAGCTTGGCCACCGATTGGCCGGGGGAGGAGAATGCTGCTTACTGAAGGTTATGCTGCTTACTGACGGCCCCGAATTGGCCGAATTTATTCACGAACTCCCGAACTCGCTGAATTCGGTTGCCCGCCAGTTTTGAGTTCGGTTCCTCCCGAACTAAAAACCGCCGAATCAAGGGAAATTCGGCTGATTTTCAGTTCGGGCCGAACTGAATTGACAGCTCTATGCCCCACACAGTGACCTTCTCTTGAAATCAGACTTTTAATGACTATAATAAAAGACTGCTCACAGGATGTCATTTGCCATCAAAAGAAATGTTTCCCATGCCTTATTTTTCTTGCATTTAAGCCTTTTCCCTCAGTTTGGAAGCTACTTTGCTGGACATCATGCTATGCACCCCAGATACAAAGGGAGCCCCCAGTATTTGAGGTGCCAGTTTGCCAATTGGCTCTTACTGCCAGTCCTCGGCAACACTGAACTTCTGAACCTGAAAAGC
Organism: Euleptes europaea; assembly: GCF_029931775.1. Classification (NCBI taxonomy): domain Eukaryota; kingdom Metazoa; phylum Chordata; class Lepidosauria; order Squamata; family Sphaerodactylidae; genus Euleptes; species Euleptes europaea. The sequence goes on along the minus strand of NC_079312.1, from coordinate 44,697,812 downwards.
AATGGACAGCTCTGCTCGCAAATGCCTGGAGGATGGGGGTGACCCCTTTGGGACCCCATAAAATTGGACCCCCCTGTCCCAATGTTCACCAGACTTCAGTGTCTGTCTAAGGAGAGTTCCTTGCAGCTACACTGCAAATTTGGTGACTCTACTTCTAAAAATGTTCCCACAGGAGCTTCAAAAAAATTCCCATAATGGACCTGGATTTCTTCAGTAAACCTGGAAATAAAGCCGAAATACCCCTTTACTAGTATGGGTATTCAGCTCATTGTGGGTTTACGGGGGGGAAATCAGGCACAATAAACCTGAACACAAAATTTACCGAATTTTGTTTTTTGCACGACCCTACCCAGCACTCAAATGGTATATTTCCTGTTGTATACTTACAGCTATGTTTACTGTAGCACATGACAAAAATGAGTGGGCCTGAACCAATTGAACACTGGCAAAGAGGCCATTTTACAGTCTTAACTACACAGTGATTTTAAAGCTTGAGGTTCTGGTTCTGAATCTGTGAACAAGAACAATGTATCAAATAATAACATTCAGCATTTACATAGCACAATCTTAAATTGGGTTTCATCATTTTAAGTAAACAGAATGAATGGGCTTAGAAAGATATAGCCCTGCTTAGGATATTCAGTTAGTGTTCCAGGTAGGGATGCCAGCCACCTGGTGGGACCTGGGGATCCCCTGGAATTACAACTCATCTTCAGACTACAGACATCAGTTCCCCTGGAGAAAAAGGATGCTTTGGAGGGTGGACTCTATGGCATTGTACCCCTATGGAGTCCCTGTCCTCCCCAGGCTCCATCCCCAAAGCTCTAGCAAATCTGGAAACCCTACTCCCCCCTCCCCAGTGGCCAGAGGGGGACCTGGCAACCCTAGTTTCAAGTGCTTAAACATACACTATCTTGTAATCCTTACAACAGCCCTGTAATCTAGATCAGTATTATTTTCATAATATTATAGAGGGGAAGTTGAGTGGCTTGTTAAAGGCATACGGCCAATGTGGTATAATAAGTGACAGAATCTGGGAGACCAAGGTTCAAGTCCCTACTCCATCATGAAGCATGGAGGGTTATATTGGAGCTATTACTCTCTCAGCCTAACTGGGTTGGGTGTTTGTTTGTTTGTTTTGAGGATGAAATGAGAACAAGAGAACCATGTATATTGCTCTGAGCATCCCAGACTAAGGCTGGGATGAAAAATGAGAGCGTTTTTGGCAGAGGCCAAATCTTTTCTGGACTTCTCCATGATGACTTGGAGCTAAGCAAATTTGCTGCCCTTCAACAGCTCCTCTGTTTCTCTCACCTTCACCTTGGCCTTGCTGTGCTTGAAGATGGCTGCCTCACCTCAGGAAATATACCATCCTTATTTGCTCCAATTGAAATGGCTGTCTTTCATTGGCCCCAGTACTGTTGTGTTTACCGGCTGCTTCCTATGTATCTGATTGCTCAGTTAGGAGGTTTTCATTATAACCTTCCCTGAGCTGCCCTGCATATTTATATATATGGCGATGCTGAAAAGCAATATAAGTCCTATAAACTTGAAATGTAACTAGTTCCATTGTTAAAATAGCACTCTGGAAAATTCTTTCTGGCAATGCATATTTCTTGCATTGATAAGCCATCAAAATAATGATGACCGAAATAATTTTGACATAAATAATTTTAGGGTGATAAATATAATTTTATTGGATGTGACTTATTAGGGATGCACTGGTTGGTCCATTATAAGCGGCTTACTTCAGTTCTGTCTCTGTGTATTGAAGACAAGTGCCCCAAAGTAGACAAATGAGCTAAAGAAAAGGGCATCACATTAAGGGGTTTATTTCTTTTCTCTGAAGCCACCAAAAATAACAATGACTGAACATCCCAGTTCAGACATTACATGAAACCATGTTTTATTTTAACAATGGTTAGTTTACAAAATCAGGATTTCTAGATGATCGTTCAAATCCTGATTTGCATTCACAAATGCTAGTTTTATCATCTCTACTCTTCCTTCTGCCTCCCCTGCAGGGTTGAACGCATGAACATATGAAGCTGCCTTATACTGAATCAGACCCTTGGTCCATCGAAGTCAGTACTGTCTACTCAGACCAGCAGCGGCTCTCCAGGGTCTCAGGCAGAGGTCTTCCACATCACCTACCTGCCTAGTCCCTTTAACTGGAGACACCAGGGATTGAACTTGAGTAGTGCTGGGGAAGAATGCCAGGGTGTATTCATTCATATCTCCCACAAAGCGACAGTTAAGACTAACTAGATAATAAACCTACTTCAAACCATGATTGTAGATCCTGGTTTGACACATCCTCCCTAATAGGGTTGGCAGCTCTGGGTTAGGAAATACCTGGAGTTTTTGGTGATGGAGCCTGGAGAGGGCAGAGTTTGGAGTGGGGAGGGACCTCAACTGGATACAATCCCATAGAGTCTACCCTCCAAAGCAGCCATTGTCTCCAGGGGAACTGGTCTCTATAGCCTGGAGATCCATTATAATGGAGGGATATCTCCAGGCTCCACTTGGAGGTTGGCAACTTTACTCCCTAACCACAGTTGGTAGATGATCACATGAATCATAGTTAGTTTAACTGAACCATAGTTTTTCTTTTAAAACGGTGGACTTCTGAACTGAGCCTTGATATACCAAATACAGGCTAAGATACATAATAACTCAGATGAATTGGGACCATTCTATTTTTGCTTTCTGGACCTACCAGCACATTTCTTTCCAGCTGTGTACAAAGGAGAGTGACCATAATATCTGACTCTTAACAGCTTCTACACTTGCATAGCAATTTACTTATATGGCACCCAGTGGCTGTAATAGCTAAATGGCTGCAATTGTCAGTTGGGGATACATAAATTCCACCAAAGGGAAAACCACAGCTCCTAGTGTTATAAATTGGGGGAGAAAAGAAGCTTTCTAGCATTGTGCTTTTCTCATCTATCCCAATTTTACAACCAACTGCAATACTGATTAACATACTAATAGCATTCTCCGTAACTCCCCAAAAAGATTCCAGTTGAGATTATCCATTAAAACTACAGTGATAGTGTCTGCTAGTTATAATAAGGAACACACTAACCTGCTAAAGGTTTCTTTCATGTAAGCAGACTCTTTTTAAAAAAAATAATTGCACCAAATTGCAGGAGTGCTGCCATTGTCGAAATGTTCATAGCATGCGGCTAAGAAGCAGGCTTTTCATTACAAAGTTCTACTCTTTCCACTTGGATTGTTTCTGCTTTGAATGATTTCATTTGCTACTCTTTTGCTTCCCTCAATATTTTCTCATTCTTGCACCGTGCTAGCAACTGGCAAAATCCAGTATCTGCAAAGATGTAGATGACTGGGGACATGTAGAGTTATTTCTCAGTTTCTTTCCCACCTGAATACCCTACTGGCCACTAAAGCATCCGAAATCCATAAAAAAAACATGGGCATGCTTCCGCTACTCTGGAAGTTCCTGCTCTCATGGAATTTCATTAATCATAAAATAATCCCAATGTTATCTAGGAAGCAATCCCAGAGAGCTCGTGTGGCACAGTGGTTATGGTGTTGGACTGGGATTTGGGAAACCCTAATTCAGCCATGAAGCTCACTGAATGAGACTCAGCCAGTGACTCTTCATCAACGTAACTCACCTGACTGGGTAGGGTTGCCAAAAATGCCAAGAGATTTGGGGGGGTGTGCCTGGGGAGGGTGGGATTTGGGGAGGATGTGATATAATTTCCAGATAATGCTCCCCTAGTCTTAACCATAGAGACTAGTGGAAACTCCTGAAGTGTGGAGGCCTTTTTATTCTCCTGTTCCTCGGTTACTTGGGGCAGAAAATTGGGGTTGGGAGTGGGTAATTCCCTGGTTAGGGCAGGTAAATTGGAGGCCTGTCACAGGCCTGTTGTGAGAACACAACAGGAAATAAAATAAAAATGTGCTAGAGAAATAGACTCGGTAGGACTGCCAGCTCCAGGCTGATAAGTTCCTGGCAATTTGGTGGTGAGTTGTGGATTTCCCTTTTGCAGAATTTGTCTTGATGTGCCTTCAGGAACCATTGCAGTGGTCTTGCGGGTAGTCAGGTCTAGGAAACAGTTCCTAAGCAGGATACCATCAGACACTGTAGATACGCTAGGGATGTTAGTCCCGCCGATCTGGACTTGCTGATTTGCTTTGTCAATTTGGATATGGTGAGTATCTTGTCTTGAGGTTAAGTATAGCTTGTTGCGTGAGGTGTCTATAAACACTCCTAGATACAGCATCGTCTACAATGGGAGCAGGTTGCTTCAGGAGGTGTACTGAATTGCCTCTTGTTTGGAGTGGGCACTCACTAGGATGTCATCCACCCTCCAAAGCCGCCATTTTCTCTAGGGTAGTCTGAAGATCAATTGTAGTTCCTGGTGATTTCCAGCCCCACCAGTAGTTTGGGAGCCCAATGAACAGGCAATGAATTAATATCTGCCAAGGCACATGTGAAGTAGGGCTGTCGATTTGGTTCGGCCCGAACTGAAAAACAGCCGAATTTCCCCTGATTCGGCGGTTTTTAGTTCGGGACGAACCGAACTCAAAAATGGCAGGAAAAGGGGGGGCCGAATTCAGCGAGTTCGGGAGTTCACGAATAAATCCGGCAAATTCAAGCCGTCAGTAAGCAGCATTCTCCTCCCCCGGCCAATCGATGGCCAAGCTGGGTCTTCTTCTGGCCAATGTCAGGATTGAGTACTGGAGGAATCAGCTGATGAGCGGCCGGGCAGGGGAGAGAGAGAGAGTGAGTGAAATCCTCCTGTGTGTGTGTGTGTGGGGGGTGCTTGTGCACATTTGTTCCTTTCTGAGGCTGCAGGGGGTGCATTTTTGGGGGTACAGACCCCAAACTTTCAGCGGAGCTTTAGACAAGCCTTAAGAGACCCCCCCCAAGTTTTGTAAACATTGGGTCAGGGGGTCCCGAGATATGGGCTCCACCCCTTTTCCCTCCCCCCTTTTTCATTTCCGTGGCTGCAGGGGGCGCTTTTTTGGAGGTGCAGCCCCCAAACTTTCAAGATATCTTCAGACAAGCCTTCTTAAGAGACCCCCCAAGTTTTGTAAAGATGGGTTCAGTGGGGGCAGAAATATCGGCTCCCCCCTTTTCTCTTTCTGTGGCTGCAGGGGGCGCATTTTGGGGGGTACAGACCCCAAACTTTCAAGATATCTTCAGACAAGCCTTCTTAAGAGACCCCCCCAAGTTTTGTAAACATTGGGTCAGGGCCCCCCGAGATATGGGCTTTCCCCTTTCCCCTTTTCCCTATTGGGATGAAAGGATCACCCTGTATGCATCTCCAGAGCAAAACGTCCTGTGCTTAAATGGAATCATCTTGGATTACCCAGTCCTCCTCCCAGCCCCTCCTAATGGAACAGAAGACAGCCACAGTAAGACCCCTTTTGGGGCTTTAATCTATACTTTTTCTCCTGTGTGTGTGTGGGTGGGGGGAAAGCAGAGTCTGTGTGTGTGTGGGGAGGGAGCAGTTTCTGTGGGTGGGGGGGAAGCCAAAGGGGGCTTTCTCCCGTTCTGCCTGGGGTGTGTGTGTGCCCCCTCGAGTCTCTCTCTCCCTGGTTTGAGGGGGGGTTTCAGTTGTGTATCCTCAGGTTTTCCCTCATTCATAAGATTGGTTAGCTCTATTTTGATCCTTGCTCAAAACTGGTTTTCAAATGGTGACTTAAAGAATGCATTTTCCTGGTCCCGAGTCCGATGCAAAAGGGGAAATTCCACCCCCTCCTTCTCCTTATGCATAGCTAGCTGCCTCTGTCCCTTTCCATGCTTTGCATAGTTGCAAAGGTGTTGCTTTACTTGTTTGTGTTGCTTTGCAGCTGGGTTGCTTTGCAAACTTCTCAGCTGTTTGTCGGGGCTGGGAGCTTTGTGCGTGGGCGGCAAGCTCTGCTCAGAGATGCACATTAAGGGTGGGGGGACCCCTTTTGGGGCCCATATCTCAGCCCCCCCCCGACCCAATCTTTACAAAACTTGGGGGGTCTTTCAAGAAGCGTCCTTTGAAGCGCCGCTGAAAGTTTGGGACCTCTAACCCCAAAAATGCCCCCCCCAGAGCCAGGGAAAGGCGCGGTTGTGTTTTTAATGGCTTTATTCGGCCGAATTTTTCCCCCGAACTTTGAATTCCCGCCGAATTGAATGGACCCGAAGTGGGGGAGTTCAGACTTCGGCATATGCCGAATCTAAATGGGCCGAATTCAGCCGAATCCGAACTATACCAAAAAAAATTTAATTCAACAGCCCTAATGTGAAGTTGTATTTATCTAAGGGAATCAGAATCTATGTGGCATTAAGAAGTAAAAGGCACAAGTCTCTTAGGAACTAGCAAAATAATGTATACAGGGAGATTAGGTCCAATAATCTCTTTATTTAAATAATTGACAAAATGGAGGCTGCCATGTGTCACCTCCATACAATGAAGCTGCTTGAAAGAATGGACAGTGCAATGTTGCTTAATGCTAGCACAGACTGGAGCCTCAGGGAAGGGCAGTAGAGAGTTAATATATGAGTATATAGGGTGCTCTCTGACTAGGGTTGCCAGCTACGGGTTGGAAAATATTTGGAGATTTTGGGGGCAGAGCCTGAGGAGAGCAGTGTTTGGGGAGGAGAAGGACTTCAATGCCATAGAGTCCAATTGCCAAAGTGGCCATTTTCTCCAGGTGAACTGATCTCTATTGGATGGAGATCAGTTGTAATAGCAGGAGATCTCCAGCTAGTACCTAGAGGTTTGCACCCCTATCTCTGACCTTTCCTTTGCCCACTGCTGCCGCTGTCTCTTTTTTATCCAGAATGTTACTCTCAGGGGTTCCTTCCTTCCGGTCATTTCCCTTCTCTCTCTCTCCCCTCGCCTTTGTCCACCATGAGGGCTGGACATGCTTTCTACAATCTCTTTCCATCCGAGCTTAAATAGGTAGCTAGAAGCCTATCCAGTATGGCATTCTCTTTCAATAAAGAGCTTCTCTTTTCTAAGTAACAAGCCTCAGCGTGAACCTATTCCTCAAGCAGCCAGACTATAGAGTTCTGCTGTGCAAAGACTCAGTTCTGCTTCCATGTGGTCAGCTCACATGGAAGATTCTATCAGAGAATTCCTTCAGCAGCAATAAAACAGTTCCAATGGGAAAGGCATGCTCTGTTTCAGGCATTTAACACCCTACTAGCAGCATGGGATGTATACTGAGCAGCAAATACCTGCCAGGGAGAGAAACCTCCCTAATGGAAACAGGGTGCTATGCTGTAAGCACACATGAAGCACTGGATGGCCATCTGGTAGGACAGGAGAGCAGCCAGGGCAAAACGGGCCTGTGGAAAAGAGAGAAGGTAAGGGAGAGCTTTTGCACATGAGCACATGAAGCTGTCTTCTACTGGGTCAGATCCTTGGTCCATCAAAGTCAGTATTGTCTACTCAGATCGGCAGCAGCTCTCCAGGGTCTCAGGCAGGGGTCTTTCACATCACCTACCTGCTTCGTTTCTTTAACTGAAGATGTCAGGGATTGAACCTGGGACCTTTTGCATGCCAAGCAGATGCTCTACCACTGAGCCACAGCCCCTTCCCTTGCAGGGAGAGAGTTCTGCGAAGCTGCCTATGAGAGGAAGGAATCCTCTCCCTCCATTCCATGCCCTAGTGCTCTTCTCAGCAGGCGTGCCAGGCAAGGCAGGAGGTGTGCCACCTAGCTCTCTGTCCATGTGCCCTTGAAACAGGTCTTTCCAGAACACAGGAAAGAAAGAAAGAAAGAAAGAAAGAAAGAAAGAAAGAAAGAAAGAAAGAAAGAAAGAAAGAAAGAAAGAAAGAAAGAAAGAAAGAAAGAAAGAAAGAAAGAAAGAAAGAAAGAGAAAGAGCCCCAGTCTTACCACTTGCCTACTGACAGTGGGCATTCTTCTGCCCACAATCCCCCACCCTCAGTAATTTGAGGAGTGGGAGAAAAATGGGGGCATGGCATCAATAGTAATTTCCCCCAATCTTTATGGTAAAGATGTCACTATGGAAGTGGCGTCACATCCTCTAAAACTCCACCCAGAAGTGACATCACTTCATCCATGTTGCTCTAAGGGTTTTCCAAATCTCCATGGTCTTACAATTGAGACTGGGGAAATTCTTAGAGCATAACCCAGAAAGTGACATCACATCCCCTGAAACGCCATCCTCTATCCTCCCCCAAATCCCCCAGCATTTGCCAGTGCAGGTCTGGCAACCCAAATGAAGGGCTCATGAGCCACTGGCTCATGACCACCTGAGAATCATAACCCTTACGTTGAAAACTTGTTCTGATTGAATCCCACAGAGTCCTACCAATCAGAACCGATAGAAATTGTTTTTTACTGAGCCAATGTTAAAGTGATTAGAGAACTGCCATGGGACTAGGGAAAGTCAGGTTTTAATCACCCCTGCCATATGCCTAAGTAGCTGATCTTGAGCAAATCATTTTCTCTCAGACTAACTTGCCTCACAGGGGTGTTTTAATCATTCCCTCCCAGACCCTTATTTACCTCCCTCTCCCCTTCTCCTGCAACAGCCAGCAAGCAGCCAAGAGAGGTTGTGTGGGGATTTTACAAAGAAAACCCAACCTTCCCCATGTGATTTCTTCAACACCCCCCCAACCCTCTTAAGGTAGTTAGAGTGGCCCTTGAGTACCACTGTTACCACTCCTGTATTTACTCTCCTCAAATGCCTTTTTGACACCAGGGGGACACCAAACTAGGAGTAATTGGTAATGTAGAGAGCAATCTATCCCCAGGTGGGAAAACTGATGCCGACTTAATTCCTTAAACAGGTTAAAGCTTTACTCTCTGCTAATAGATCATCACACCTTGAGCATAAGAGTATAGGCTACAGTCTCTAAGGAACTGAAAGTAAAAACATAGATAGATTCCTAATTTAAATTTAGAACGGAGGTACCTGGCATTGGCATCTCTCCCTCACAAACACACACACAGCATGGTACAGTGGTTAAGACCAGTGGACTCTTATCTGGAGAACTGGGTTGGTTCCACCCCTGTACACAAAGCCTGCTGGGTGACTTTGGGCTAACCACAGTTCTCTCCCAGCTACCTATCTTTTGCGGGGAGAGGAAGGGAAGGCCATTGTAAACTGGTTTGCGACTCCTTAAAAGGTAGAGAAAATTGGGGTGTAAAAACCAACCCTACTTCTTCTTCAGCAGCAGAACTGATGGGTGAATGCATGCACACAGAGAGACACACAGAGCGAGGAGAACCTCTCTTTTCCTGCTGCTCCTTGGGGTCTTGCCTTCCTTTTAAGGTAAAGGTCCCCTGTGCAAGCACCAGGTCATTCCTGACCCATGGGGTGATGTCACATCCCGATGTTTCCTAGGAAGACTTTGTTTTACGGGGTGGTTTGCCAGTGCCTTCCCCAGTCATCTTCCCTTTACCCCCAGCAAGCCGGGTACTCATTTTAGCTCACCCAAAAACCCCTGGCCCACCACCCTGTGCCCCACATCAATGTGTTTTATTGTTTAACACCCATGATTTGAACATACATTAATCTGGACCCAGATGACATCTCCCAGACTGGTTGACAACAAATGCTACATGTTCTCAGTGATCCATCTCCCTGAGACCCCCCCCCCCCACAAGTGATTATTTGGACTGGTTTCATGATTAGACATACCACAGTAAAGATGTATTTTTCTAAGGTGAAGTGGGCCTCGTGCTCTCATTTACAACAGTTGTGATGATAAAAGGGAAGTGGTCACCACATATCACACATTGAGCACTTTGAAGGAAGGATGGAATAAAAATGGGATAAACGGACCAAAGAGATAAAGAGCTGACAGGGCTGAAAGCGAAGTAACCAAAGAAGAATATGGAAATTATGTTTCAAACCTGATTCAATAATAGCCGCGCACACACATTCTACCTGAGGCAAGTGCCTTACACAAGTCGCTGAGTCCACACAGACATTGAAACTTGCTATTTGAGAAAGGGAAGGGAGAGGTTTTGAGCCCCACAACAGACTGTTCGGTTGACTGAACTTTAGAAACCCAGCCATAAAGGGCCGTTCCAGTCCCAGAGACCCACTATCAGGGGCAGCTCCTGTCACCGACTTCCAGCACCAAGCCTTTTGCTCGGTGGATGGCGGAGAAAAAGATAAGCAGCTGCTACTGTTGCCGTCTCTTGAGGGTGGGGGGTCATAAGGATTGGCTTCAGCAGTTGATCCCTCCTCCTTGCTGCTCTTTCTCCCCAGCAGTTATTTTGCCAGCCCTCTTAACGCTGCCGCTGTTCCTCCTCCTGTTCCTCTTCACTGCCTAGCCTGCCCACTTGAAATCTCTCCCTCCGGCCCAATGGGGACAGCAAAGGAAGCTGGCATGTCTGCTGACATAGGCTGAGCTACCTAGTCCTGCCTCACAAATTCTAAGGTGGTCAGCTGAACACATCTGTTCCAAGAAATCCCCAACAACTGGAGCAAGCTCAGTTCAAATTCTTATTTTTATAAACATGCCTTCTTTTTTTTCTCGTTTTGTACCTCTTCCAGATGTGTAAATTTGGGCTCCGTCTCACATGATATTTTTGTACTGAGGTATGCATACCTCAGCAGAACACTCTGATGCATCACATTAGCTACGAAGCAAGGACTCATGTTTAAATCACTGCTCTTTCTTAACAAAATAGATCGAGGCGATATTCGGGAAAGCTCCGGGCCTTCATTTCCATGCATTTTGCAAAGATTTAATCAGTACCTCATCATAAAATGCTGAGAAGTGGCCATTACTCCAACCATCCCTCTATTCCCTCTGCTGTTACTTGTGTTAGGTAAATAAAGCTTGAATAGTTCACTAGGCAGAAGGAGATGTGAGAAAAATGTCACTGGAGGGTTCTTTTCCCACTGATCCTAATTTTTATTGAATGCATGCAAGATGACAGAGCAGGGGTCTCCAATCTGTTGTGGGGAGGGGAAGGAAGGGTGATTGTAAGCCGGTTTGATTCTTCCTTGTGTGTGTGTAAAGTGCCTTCAAGTCGCAGCCGACTTATGGCGACCCCTTATGGGGTTTTCCAAGGCAAAAGACTAACAGAGGTGGTTTGCCAGTGCCTTCCTCTGCACAGCAACCCTGGACTTCCTTGGTGGTCTCCCATCCAAATACTAACCAGGGCTGACCCTGCTTAGCTTCTGAGATCTGACAAGGTCAGGCTAGCCTGGGCCATCCAATTCAGGGCTGATTCTTCCTTAAGTGGAAGAGAAAGTGGGCATATAAAATTCTCCCGTCTTTTCAAGCCCATGGGCACCTTTGTTATTCTGACACACAACCACAAAATGGCCACCACAGGAGGAACCCCAAGTGCAGAGGGAGGAGAAGGGTAATTTAAAATGCACTAGGGAAAAGGGGTGAGAGAGAATAAAACAAACACTATGATGGCACCTGCTGGTGAAACTATGCCATTATCATCTGCTTCGCCGATGAAACCTTCAGTAGCCTATCAGAAACTCTGTTCAGTAAGAGCCCCACATGGACCCACACAGTTCCTAAAAAATACATGGTGGGCACCAAGAAAGGTGTTGGTGGGCACCCTGGCACACATGGGCACCATACTGGGAACTACGGTTGCCAACCTCCAGGCACTATACAAAGTGACATAGTATAAAGTCCATAGTATAAAATCATACACAGAAACCAATATGCACAAGGAGTATATACTCCTTGTGCATATTGGTCTCTGTGTATGATTTTGTACTACAACCTCCAGGTACCAGCTGGAGATCTCCTGCTATTACAACTGATCTCCAGCCGATAGAGATCAATCCACCTGGAGAAAATGGCCGCTTTGGCAATTGGACTCTGTGGCATTGAAGTCCCTCCCATCCCCAAACCCCACTCTCCTCAGGCTCCATTCCCAAAAACCTCTCACTGATGGCAAAGAAGGACCTGGCAACCGCACTCCCCAGGCCTTTCTGATCTCTATGCAACTATGATGTCAGAATTTCTATAATTAACTGTGCTTTGAATCTTTGCAACTGCTGGGGAATTCTTTTGTGTGTCAGGCACTTGCCTTGGAGAACCAATAAACATTGTAATTTTTCTAGAATAAAGACCCTGATTCTATTTTCTTTATTTGGGTAGTGGGCCCCCTTTGTTGGAGTTGAAATTTCCCCCATCATAGTGAAATCTCTACCACAGTTCCATCTTACTGGAAAATTGACAGCTTGAGCTTGCAAGAGCTCTTGTTTTAGGAGAGCCCACCCTTTAATAGCTCCTCTCCCTTTTAGCATTCAAGAATCTAAATTCATTAAAGTCTGTCTTCCAAACATCTAACATACATGTCAGGCTATGAACTCCCTTGGCTCCTGACAACAAAAGGAATTCAAGGAGGAATTCACAGATAATAGATAGATAAGATAATGTAAAAGTGTAATTATGCATTAACAATTCATAGGAAAAATATGCATATAATATATAGGGGGCATCATTTTGTCTTCTTGCCCTCCTTCAAAAAAATGTAGATCTGGCCCTGCTGACAACCCTTTAAGGACACTTGCGGCCACACTTCAGGTTCAGTAACTCCCATTGGAACCAATATCGGCAAGATGGAGGCACTGCCAGGAAGAATTCTTTTTATGTGGGCTATATCTGGAAGTCCTGAGAGAACCACATGAAAGTGCTCTACCCCCTACAAATTGTAGCACTCCTCCAATTGTAAGGCTTCTTTCCATCTTTTTAACCTAAATATCAAAGACCTATAGGAACAGATCTGACATATTGTGAAATTCTCAGGTTTCCAGAAGTAACGTGGGCTGGGTTTGCTTCATCTCAGGACTGGACTAAATGCTAAATGCAATACATGCAACAAACCCTCAATAGCCCTTTTTACAAAAGTGAAGGACAGGGACTTTGGAAGGCAATAATGGCAGGGAAGGGCCATGGCTCAGTGGTAGTTCATTTGTTTTGCATGCAAAAGGTCTCAGGTTCAATCTTAGGCATCTCCACTTAAAAGGATCAGGCAGTAGGTGATGGGAGAGGCTTTTACCTTAGACCCTGGAGAGCCTCTGTCAGTCTGAGCAGGCAACACTGGCCTCGATGGACCAAGGGCCTGATTTAGTGTAAGGCAGCTTCATGTGTAGGGTTGCCGTCCTCCAGGTGGAGGCTGGAGATCTCCTGGAATTACAACGATGTCCAGATTAAATCAATATCTTATTTATTTATTAGTCAATTACTTAAAACCTTCATTCCACTTCTTCTGGAGAAAATGGCTGCTTTAGAAGGTGGTCCATATGACATTAGACCCTGCTGTGGGATCCTTCCCTCCCTAAACTCCTCCCTCCCAGGCTCCACCCTCAAATCGCCAGGGATTTCCAAATCTGGGGTTGGCAACCCTTATTATCACGGGTTAACACAAAGTGGAGAAGTGGGGTGGGATGCTTAACCCTATCCACCACCTTTCTACTCCAAGTTGGTTTTCCTCATTGTTGTTTCCTTCTCTGCGTTACAGATATAGACAATGGGTGAAAACGCATGGTCGCTTTAGCCTCCTTTATTCCCTGTTTCAGCCAGGATTCAGCCAGGATCGAACACAGTTCAGCAAAATGCATGCGTTCGATCATGGCTGAATCCTGGCTGAAACAGGGAATAAAGGAGGCTAAAGTGACCATGCGTTTTCACCCGATATTTGTCTTAACTTTCTCCAATGTATTTACCCATAGTACTTCCAAGTAAGGATTACGAGGCTGTGAAATAAATAACACCTGTTGGATAATTTCTCTGCCCTTGAAGGATTGCTCTGTATAATATAATTTAAATTACATTAATCTATTTTTATGAAAACCATAAAGCAGGCCAGGGGAGTTCCCTGAGAGACCGTTCAACAGAATGATGGGCAGAGTCCCAAGTAATCAGTCCTGCCACCATGCCCTCATTCCCTAATGTGTCTGCTTGCTTAACTCACCACATTAGTAATCACAAAGAGGAAGAGACACTTAAAGGATAATTCATTGTCCTCTTATACTGCTTCCCGTAGCTTCAATAGCAAGTGAGGTGGTTCAAAAGAGAGGATTAGATCTGGATTATTGTTTGTGACTCCTCACCTGCACAGCTTCAGTAGTTCAGTCACAGTCAGAGTAACCTAGGATTGGCAGGAAGACAAAAAGGAATGACCCTGGTGTATCTTGCACCAAGCTCCCTGGAGGAAAAAAAATAAAATATAAATTTGAAAAAGACAAAATGGCAATGTCACCACAATGTGGATTAATGATGATTCTGTGGATTCTCCTTCTCATATCAGCTTGCTCCCGATAAGAACATAAGAAGAGCACTGCTGGATCAGACCAGCGGTTCATCTAATCAAGCATCCTGTCTTCCACAATGTCCAACCAGATACTCTGGAGGACCAACAGCAGGGTACAGAGGCCAAGGACTGATACTGACTCAAAGCTCTGGTAGTGACAGGTTTACTGCCTAAGAATGTAGTCGTTCCCTTTAATCACTATGGCCAGTAGCTGTGGCCCCCTATCTGTCCCAGCAACCTGGTATGCCATGAGGGCATATGGAACCACAGCTCCCAGGAGAAGCAGGGCACTTCTATACCAAGGAGGACCAAAGATTCCAGGGCTCTAGACTCCATCTTGATGACCTGTGCAAACTTTGGGAGCTGTTAGGCAGAGATGGGTTGTTTGCATTCCTCTGGCCTTGAGGAGGAAAAGCTGGAAACAATAGGGAGTAAATGAGCCTCCCTTGCATCCTTAATTAAGCACTCTGAGCAGATGCTTGGAACTGATAGTCAGCACCTTAATCCCATCAGCAATCAGGGAACTACTCACCTAACTCTGACTAGTCTCTTTGCATATCTAATTTGCCCTCCAGCTCCATCTTAGTTGCAGAATAGAGTGGGCCAGCCGTCTCTGGTCCACTCCCTTCTGTCCTGGAAAAACCTCAATGACATTTTCTTATATCTACTGTAAAACTCTATACAAAAGTCATTGCCAGTACTTAATCAAGCAAACTAAGGTATCCTTCCATACAGTCCTTACCTCATGCTCTTTCATACTTCAATATCTCAGCCACCAGAGAAGTAATTAAACCTTTAATCCCTGGCAAAGTCCATTGTTTTGCCCATTACCTCATGCAGCTTCAGGGCTCATTTTTGCTGTAAGAATGGCCTTTTCGCCATTCAAACATGTGTGCATTTTTCTTGGATCCAAGACACTCACCCCTTACTTGCGTGTAAGGTCCTTTTATTTCTGAGAGACACTGGTCCATTTCTCTGCCGCTGAGCGCTGCTATCATTTGGACATAGCATTCTTCTGGATAGGTCAATATCGCCCTCAATTCATATCCTTGGGTCCAATCTTTCTTCCCTTTCACTTCTTAGGCTCTTGTATCAGGTGAGTGATTTTGTTTCTGTGTGTGTGTGTGTTTCAACTATTTTTAATACAACCATAAAACTTAGAAGACGACGATTCTTTATTTCAGAGTTTCCCAAGGAGGCTTATCTCCATAAAAGTTGGTATAAATATCCTGCACCCCAAACCTTTTGCTAAAGCTTAGACTCCAAATGCTAATTCTCCCTTTTAAAAATGGAGACTGCCTAATTGGCATTGGCATAGCCATGAATCTCCCTAATTCCCTTTTACAGCCATTATACTTGTGACCAGCATTGCATCTTCTGGCAGTGAATTCCACATTTTAACCATTGATTGGGTAAAGAACGACTTCCTTTTGTTCACCCTGAATCTATTGCTCATCAGTTTCATTAGGTGTCCCCAAGTTCTAGTGGTCAAAGAAAGAGAAGAAAAGTTCTCTATCTACTCTCTCTGCTCCAACTTCTATCATGCCCCCCCCACCCAACATTTCTTCTTGGCCCTAAAGCATCTTCATGGCCAGTGTATACTACAAAAGTTTCCTCAGACATCAACAGAGAGCATAATCACAAGGGCCCTTCTCTTGGCATATCAAAATGTTTCTTCCTGGTGTTTATGGGCACCAAGATGATGATGATGTCTTTCTTGAAGGTATCTGTGAAAATGGGGAGGGAGCCCAAGCTTGGATTTAATATAATTATGAGAAGAACTGGGAGATGAGGCTGGAGGAGGGTTCGTCTCTTCTCAACATGCTTTCCTTTGATTTAAACACTAGGTACTTCACCTCTACTTTAGAAGTGAACAGACATGTGGGTAATATACATTTCTGCTTCTGTCCCATCCAGTGTGGTCATCACCCTTCCAAAACTAGGGGCTGACGTCAATGTAGGGCTGCTAACCTCCAGGTACTAGCTGGAGATCTCCTGCTATTACAAGTGATCTCCAGCCAATAGAGATCAATTCACCTGGAGAAAATGGCCACATTGGCAATTGGACTCTATGGCACTGAAGTCCCTCCCCAAACCCTGCCCTCCTCAGGCTCCACCTCAAAAACCTCCTGCCAGTAACAAAGAGGGACCTGTCAACCCTACGTCAATGGCTGATGTGCATGGCTTGCCCGCATCAGGTCTACTTTGCTGTAAGGGCAATGCCTGCTGAGGCAGTCAGATGCAAAGTACAAGAAGAATTGGCCATATGAACAGTATCATTAAAGTAAGTAATAAAGAAAGAGAGCTGAAATAGTTAGCATTGCATGAGGTCATGTGGATAATCTTAAGGGGATACGAAAGAGCATTTATAGGCATGGCAAGGATGGGCTTTGATGTTCCTCTAAAACCCTTAACATAAGCAGGTTATAAAAAAGCCTGTTTGGCCAAGAGATATCCTGATATTTCTCAGTAGTACACAGTAGCTTGAGCAACTGATTAAACGGGGGATTTGAGTCTAAAGCAGCCAAATTCAACAAGGAAATCTCTTTGGTTCTTAAAAATAAAAGCTAACAAGATAAGAAGAGGAGGGGGAGAGTTGTTCTCAGAGGCAGGGCAAGCTGAGAGTCCCTCCCCCCCATACACAAGCCATGAATCAGATCTATCAAAGATTCTTGTCTTTCACATTTGAGAATGTTTGGGGGGTTTTTTGTTCATGGGCTAGGGCAAAGGGAGCTGTATGAGAAGGAAGACAACAGGCAAAATTAGATATTACAAACAAACTAAGGGGACAATGTATCGCTCATTAAACCATCTGAACGAGTGATTCCTTTCCTATGGGGACAGTAAAGAAACCCCAGTATTGCAATGTGAGGGATGGATAGGCAATCATTGGAAATGGGAAGGCTATAAAGCATTATAGAGTCACTATGGTAACCAGAAGCCTAATATACTGTGAGAGGCTAAGCTGGGCATTGTACATTAAAACAAATAGCAAAGGGTTGGAGAAGGAAAATCACACAAAAGTTAGAGCATTGCTTGTTCTGAACATTTTGTCTGGTTCCAAACTTACTCTCTTTAATATGAAACTCTTCTATACTGGGTGTTTGGCCCAGCTTGGATGCTGTTTGGAAGTTTTTTTTCCTAATTCCACATAGCATCACGGAGCTGCTATGCACCTTCTGTCTTTCCTCTGGCTTTCTTGAGATCTACAATATTTTTGGAAATATCGCAGCAAAGCTGGGGTGGCTGCCATGCAGATGGGAAAGTGTGGATCTTTCTCTGCTCCACTGGCATCAGCATCATTTCTCTGAAGGGTTGCCAACCTCCAGGTGGTGGCTGGAGATCTCTCACTATTACAACTGATCTCCAAGGGATAGAAATCAGTTTTCCTGGAGAAAATAGCCATGTTGGCAGTTGGACTCTATGGCATTGAAGTCCCTCCCCGCTCCAAACCCTGCCCTCCTCAGACTCCACCCCCCAAAATCTCCACATATTTCCCAACCTGGAGCTGGTAACCCTATTTCCCTGCTACAGTCCCTCACAATAGCCATTTTCTCTGCTATGGAGCTTGCTGCGGCTTCCCTCCCTCCTATTGCCACTGCTGCAAGCCCTGGCCCAGAGAGGCTGCCAGTTCCCCACCTGAATGGTAACTGGGTTTTTTTTATTGGGGGATTTAAACCCCCCCCATATTTTTTGTTAAATTTTCAGATGTTTCTGCAGACCTAGGGGGTCCCACAGATCTGCAGAAAAACCTGTTGGGGTCAGTCTGTTCCCTGTCTGTGGGTTTAAGTATCTGCAGGCAGAGGGCTGTCTTAAGAATTAGATATATAGACAAGCATAGACCCGCAAGGATCTTGCAGGGGGATCCATCCCATTTTCCCCACCATTGCCTCCCCCCTGCTACTGTCATTCCTTCTCTCTGTTTCTGTCTCTTTTTCTTTCCATTTTAGCTATGGCTACTGTCATTCCCCCCTACACTGTCATTGTTTCTGCCTTTCCCCTCCATTTCAGCCATAGCTACTGTCATTCCTCTACAAACACACACACCATGCTATTCTCATTGCTTCTTTTTCTGTTTCTGTCTCTTTTTCTTTCCATTTTTGCCATGGCTGCTGTCATTCCTCCCTTGCCCCCCACTACTGTTATCCCTTCTTTCTGTATGTCTCTTTTTTCCATTTTACCCATGCTGTCAGTCCTTCTCGCCCCCCCACACACACACTCTCATTCCTTTTCGTGTACTCCTCCCTCTCCCCAACCATCTGCCTGCCTTCTTTGCTTTCCAGTTTTCATGAGGAGGTGGCTGCTCGCCTGCTTGCTTCCTCAGCCCTCTCCCCACCAGTACGTATGAGTGGCGGACACTAATCTGGTGAACTGGGTTAGTTTCCCCACTCCTACACATGAAGCCAACTGGGTGACCTTGGGCTAGTCACAGCTCTCTTAGAGCTCTCTCAGCCCCACCTACCTCACAGGGTGTCTGTTGTGGGGAGAGGAAGGGAAGGTGATTGTAAACCAGTTTGATTCTTCCTTAAGTGGTAAAGTAGGCATATAAAAACCAACTCTTCTTTTTTTCTCTGGATGGCTGCTGTCTTCCTGGGCTCTCCTGCTGCCCTGCAGCCCCTTCAGCTCTTGCTGCTTTCTCCCCTCCCCAACCTGTCCCACTGCCAGCACCTCCCCGAGCCTCTCCCAGCCCCCACCTGTTTTCACTGCAGCTGTCCAGCTGCTGCCACTTCACTGCCTCCCCCAGCCTCTCTGTCTCTGGAGGCTGCTTCACTGTTTTGCTGCCTCATCTTTGCACAGCTGCCTCCTTTTGCCCTGAATTTCCTCCCCACCACCTCCTCCATCCCCAGCCACCTCCAGGGACCTTCTGCATGCCAAGCAGATGCTCTACCACTGAGCCACAGCCCCTCTTCCAGCTAGGCAGTCCTCCAGGCAGGAGATTTAAGTATCTGCAGGCAGGGGACACAGATGGGAATCAGATATACAGATATGAGTAGTAAAAGGAGAAGCAATGAAAAAACACATGCACTTATGAATGGAGAATTACAATGGGGGAAGTATCATCAGGACAGTGTAGTAGTTTTCCACTCCTGATGGTGACGATGAGAATTCCTCATGTTGATTAATGCAGCAAAAAGAGATGGCTTAATGTGGGGTTGGGATGTCTGGAATGAGAGAATGAATGTGTGTGAGAGTTCAGGTTAGTCCATCAACGATGATAAGTTTGGTGGTGATTTTGATCACTGTCAGTGTTCACAGGGTAGGAAGAGAATGGGACGATCTTCTCTCGTGATTAATTAATCTAGAATAATGGCTATCCTCTTGTAAATGCCTCTTAATTAGAATTTGGTGCCTTAACACCATTAGTGGGATTTCAGATCTTTAACATTTAATCTTCTTTTACGTGAAGTGAAAACCTGGCCTCTCTGAGATCAGTAAGCATGGTGTTACTGAGTTCAGTGACTCTGCGTTTAAGTAGCAGTGTTCCCCATTTCTTCTCCTAACAATTAAAATGGCATTGACCACTACTTCCTGTTGAAAAACAAAAGTTCTGCTTAGAAACAAAAGTTCACAGCTTCTGCCGAATACCTGCATGTCATACGTGTGAGACAGAATAGTAAAGGAAATGCTTCAAAAACCCAAGAGAATCTGAATTGCACTGGGGTGACTAATATGGGAATAACCTTCTTGTAATTAAAAGAGATAGATATCTTCAAGTCAGAGGAATGCAGGCTCATTACTTTTTTCAGTCTCCTGTGTAAAATGGTCTCATTTATCTTGTCATGAGAACAATGTAATCCACAATATCTGCCTTGTCTTGAGAAGCAGATTGGTTTTAAAGGAGGACATGCCACATCGAGGGGTGAGTGGAAGAAAAGGTATATATTATAAATCCTTGCCTCAGGAAGACCCTAAAGTCCACAAAAAATGTCATTGGTTTCCTCTGAGTGTCTTGAAGGAAACTATAATTGTCTGCACCTATTCTGGAGTTCAAAACTTGTCCAATGGCAAAGTCTATTAATAGGCAATAAGATTTTTTTCAGCAGAAAAAAGTCAAAAATGAAAAAACTATTCAAAACCATATGAGATCTAAAGTAGAAAGTCTAGGAATACAAGGCTGCTGTTCATCCATGTCTCTCTGGTAACATCTTGTAACAGAAAACACATTGCATGATATAATGTTAGGGTTTCCCCTCCCTCCATCCTAACAAACAGTCACCAATTTTGTGTAACGGAGCTTCCGAGAACTATGATAACATACCAGGCATTGTATTTTCCTAGACATTATCAGAAGACATGGATTAGACACATGGGTTGGCTGTAGGGTTGCCAGCTCCGGGTTGGGAAATACCTGGAGATTTTGAAGGTACCGCCTGAGGAGGGTGGGGTTTGGAGTGTGGAAGGACTTCAATGCCATAGAGTCCAATTGCCAAAGCAGCAATTTTCTCCAGGGGAACTGATCTCTGTCAACTGGAGATCAGTTGTACTAGCAGATCTCCAGCCACCAGGTTGGCAACCCTAGTTGGCTGCCATGCATCTAGCTTGTGCCTGAATGAGATGCTTCTCCAAGTGCTGTTTTTTTACAAACTGAACCTACAGACCAAGAGTGTACAACCTTTAAAAATTTAAAAGCCAAACTATTACAAAACTAACAGCAAGAGAGCAACAAAGAACCCATGTGCATAACTGAAACTATACAACTTAACATAGCTGGAAGTTGGCATGTTAAGTAATAATCCACAAAGTTTCCTCAGCCCAAACCCTGGTTGCTGAAAGTTTTTTATAAGGAAGTGGCACACATGAGCTCCTGCAATATGCATTCAATATACACAGGAGCACAGTTGTTGTTAGTGCACTGGCAAAAATCTATGCATGGTTTGCACTTGGATTACTGACAATGGTTCATCTCTGTAATTTGCCTTTCTGTATTGCATCTCTAAGAAGCCCCTTAGCTTCATAAAAAAACCTTCACATGAGGTAATGCTCATTGTAGGATCTCGACCACCCCTCCAATATATGTTAACAAAGATTTTTTTTTTTAAAAAAAAAGCAATATTTGGTTCCATACTGAGACGCACCTGGTTCTAGAACCACAGGTTCCAAACCCATGCTTCAAACTAGCTCAATAATTGGGTTTGTGGGGCCTTATCATGTTAAAGTCTTTACCTGAAAAGTTAGGGATAGAAACCATACTGCACTGATATGATATAAATACATCTTGCCCTGCTTGATACCTGTGGAAATTCATTCCCTGAATTTCCTGGGCCCCTGCAGTGCTTACTATTGATCCATACCTACTTGTGGGAAGCCATGGCCCATGGCTTTTTTTTTCCTTTACTGGTTATTGCTCTTAATGGCTGCAGAACCCTTGGCAGATATTGCTCAGGGTCTGAGACATGCTATGGAAGGATCATGAAGATCCCTGTAGGTTTCATGGACAGGAAACAGATGAAGAAGGCAGAAAAGCCAACAGAAGCAGAGACTATTTTATCACTAAGCACATTCCCGCAATGTTTGATTAATATCTCCCTTTTATATTCTCAAACAGAGACTGCCATTTTTCCTTCTTCCCAGAAGACTCAGGGGTACCTTAAAGCCAGTTGTACATTCAATCAATCTAATTAAGTCTCCAACACATCCTGCTCAAAAGGAAAACACGAGGCCTTAACAATATCTCTTTCCCCACACACATGTTTAGTTTTTTAAGAGTTTGATATATTCTGGAGAACTCAAGACCTTCTGCACCTTTTTGTGACATTTTGGTGGTCTGAAGGTATAGTTTTAAAGGTATAGCTCGGGTTGAAACGCTATATTGGGCTGGGTCCCCATTCAGGAGTGTGGCCATCCAATCACATGAACACATGAAGCTGCCTTCTACTGAATCAGACCCTTGGTCCATCAAAGTCAGTATTGTCTACTCAGACCAGCAGTGGCTCTCCAGGGTCTCAGGCAGAGGTCTTTCACATTACCTACTGGCCTAGTCCCTTTAACTGGAGATGCCAGGGATTGAACCTGGGACCTTCTGCATGCCGAGCAGATGCTCTACCACTGAGCCACAGCCCTGGCAAAGGTACCAAAGTGAATCACCCAAGAGATGCCCAGCTGATGGTCAAAATGAGCATAGTTTGGAAGCACGATTTCAGACAGCACAGCGATAAGAGTGCAGCGTCTATGTCTGAGTGTCAAACTCAGGCATGCCAAAAGTTTTGAGGGAATGGGAATTGTGTGTGCCTGCAATTGGAGTGAGCGTGGGAAAATACAAGCTGGAATTATAGGTCTGGGGGGAAAACGGAGCAAAAAGTGATGCTGAAAAACATTGGTATGCCAAGAGGAAAGAAGCTAGAGCTGTCACCAGATTCCATCCCAGACAGGATTGAATATTAATAGTTATCTGATGGATGCATCTTCTCGTTCCTTGAATTATCTTGCACGGAAAGGCAGTATCTGTTGAGCTTTCTCCAGCCTTTAAGGAATTCATTAATAGAGGGATCATATCTCATGCCCCAAAAGATGATAATGATGCAGACTGCAGAATGAAAGGGGGTGACCTTACAAACATTCGAGTATGTCTTACATTCAATCTGTGTGAACATATCCAGGTTAACTTTTATATGCCAAAAGGTTACCATAAATATTGCATTAGCTGTACTTAACAACAACACAAACATCTTATGATTATTTAAAATTCAGGAAAATCTACCTTTAAAACTACTTTTCCCCTCACATTAACAGATTCAGAGGTTCCTGTCTGGTCCTTTATATCCTTCCTAAAGTTTTAAGTTAAGTATAAGAAAAGGGAAGAGATGTAGGATAGTAAGATGATCCAACCTCTCAAGCACATTTAGGAATCAGTTAATGATTCAGCACTGTGGAGCAAGATATACACTGACTCAATTAAAAATGTCCATAGCTTCTTGTAACATTCAGCACACTGGATCTGATGGCTTCGCTTGATGTGATTTGAACTGTGGATAAAACAAGCGTTTCGGCCCATCAATGACATCAGTTTTGTACATGAAGACAACATGGGTTGTTTTGCGGAAGCGATGCACATCTTTCTGGTTTGCTCCAATAAGACCTCTTGACTTCCCCATTGCACTAACTTCCATACAATTGTGCGCCATGACAGACCACTCATTCTGGCCAGACCTGTGTTTCTATGGCAATGAGGGAACTCCTTCTTGTTTGGGTGTGTCGATCAAGTCAGCCGGGTTTCTGATGAAGGCATGTGCAACTTGAAGGTGGTGGGAGGAGGAGGCAAGGACAGCACATCTCTTTAAGGCTTTAAACACAGGATTCAGGGAAATGGACCACTCAAGCCTGAAAGGCATGTCACCATGGTAACAGAGCATGCCTGTTTCGTTTTCAGTTCCTCTCTTGTTGCAGCAATACTTGCCTGGGGAGAAAGGGCAACAATTGCCTAGTGTGTCCAGCAGACAGGTTACTAAAGTTCTGTAGTAAAAATACTCTCTGATAGTCATCTGTGTTACAGACACATTTGATGCATTTATTATTATTTTTCAGCAGCATGTCCCCAAAGTATCTAGGGGCTTACTTTAGAGTATTGCTGTTCAGAGGGAGCAAAATAAGGGGAAAGATCATAAAATGATGACAATATGAGAAAACTGTAAATAACCATTTCAACGGACATTCCAATAACCAAAACCATGTGCCTAATTTAGAATAAAACATTAAAACATATGGTTAGAGCAAAAGCAGAATATTTATTTTATTTGCAAAATGTGTATGCTACCTGTCTGCCTAATGAGGGCTACCAGAGAGGCTAACAGTGATTTTATGGTCAAGTAGGTTCGTATAGGAGTAGGTGATCCTTCAGATATGCTGGTCCCAAGCTATATAAGTCTTTAAAGATAAACACCAGCACTTTGAAAGAAGAAGAAGAAGAAGAGTTGGTTTTTATATGCCAACTTTCTCTACCACTTGAAGAAGAATCAAACCGGCTTACAATCACCTTCCCCTCCCCACCTACCCTGTGAGGTAGGT
Organism: Euleptes europaea; assembly: GCF_029931775.1. Taxonomy (NCBI): domain Eukaryota; kingdom Metazoa; phylum Chordata; class Lepidosauria; order Squamata; family Sphaerodactylidae; genus Euleptes; species Euleptes europaea. Next base: position 44,673,574 of record NC_079312.1, on the reverse strand, counting down.
GGGGCTGAGAGAGCAATGGATCTTTGATATATCATGTGCTGTATAGATGATACCCTGATGAGATCCAATCAGGCAAATAATAGGCAAAAAGTAGAGCAAACAGCTGAAGCTAATGTAGACAGGTTCAAAGAAGAAGAAGAAGAGAACTCCAGTCCACCTCTTCCAGCTACTGAAGGAGGAGGATCATATACTTGGGAATAAGATGTAAGCCCAATTAAGATTGAGAAAAGATCAAATGGTAAATTATTGTGAATACAAAAATGTGAGCATGTTTTTCCTAGGGGAAGAAGAGAAGAAGAAGAGTTGGTTTTTATATGCAGACTTTCTCTACCACTTAAGGGAGACTCAAACGAGTTTATAATCACCTTCCCTCCCCCTCCCCACAACAGACACCCTGTGAGGTGGGTGGGGCTGAGAGAGCTCTTAATATAACTGTAACTTGCCCAAGGTCACCTAGCTGGCTTCATGTTTAGGAGTGGGGAAACAAATCCAGTTCACCAGATTAGCAACTGCAGCTCATGTGGAAGAGTGGGGAATCAAACCCGTTTTTCCAGATCAGAGTCCACCACTCCAAACCACCTCTCTTAACCACTACACCACAGGGTGTCTGTTGTGGGAAGGGGAAGGGGATTGTAAGCTGGTTTGATTCTTCCTTAAGTGGTAGAGATGGTCTGCATATAAAAATCACCTCTTCTTCTACTTATCCTGCAATAGGTCTAGGGTCCAGGAGCACCCTTAGGTGTGAAATTAAGCAAAGTCAAAACTGCAAGATAGTTATCCTAAAGACCCCCAAAATGGCTAAACAAAACAGTCTGAGTCAACAACTCCTGCAGCCTGACAGCTTCCATTATCAATGCTGGAGAGCTATTCCAAGCCATAAAGGGCCATTAATTCACAAGTTTTCAGGGAATTATTGTATACTTCGTAAAGATATCTATTTTGCCTGTATTTACCCTTTTAAAAAAAGATTTCAACTTTCTTTTATGAGTGTTTCTTCTGCATTTAATATAGATGTGCAACTTTCTGATGCAGAAGAATTTATAATAGCAGGGCACCACCTTGTTCTCCCCATTAATTATCCCACGATACTAACTATCACCTTCTAGTTCAGTAAACCCAATTATTAATGAAGATTAAAACATCCTGTTTACCCACAAGCATATATGCCAGGGGTTAAATAATTCACCTCTTTATCAGTCTTTAACCACCCTGATTAAGACTAGCCACCACAGAATGGTTAAAGGCATTAAGGAGTAAATTAGTCCACATTAAGCGCTCCTGGATATGCACACCCAGATTCTGCGGTCAGAGAAATCTTAATGGAAAAGAAAAGACCTCGGAAACAGGTATGGAAAGAACATGGAAAAACTATCATTACACAGTCTGAGCTGCCCTGAATGTGTCGAACAGTCTGGTTCCGATCCTGCAGCTTGAGTTTACTACTGAGCATAATGCCGGCTCAGCTGGCCTCAGATGCTCAGCATGTGGGAGTTGCTCGGCCCCCCTTCCCCCACAATATCCTCTTAGCACCAGAATAAGAGATTCAGGTTTGCGTTAACAGTTTTGTCATGCAAACCTCCAATATAAAGCAGCCCATGAGTGAGGGATTATTGCAGACTAGAAGGGCAGGACCACAGTGTCAGTGTGATTCAAGAGTGTGTGTGAAGTGCCTTCAAGTTGCAGCCGACTTATGACGACCCCTTTTGGGGTTTTCATGGCAAGAGACTAACAGAGGTGGTTTCCCAGTGCCTTCCTCTGTGCAGCAACTCTGGTATTCCTTGTTGGTCTCCCATCCAAATACTAATCAGGGCTGACCCTGCTTAGCTTCTGAGATCTGACGAGATCAGGCTAACCTGGGCCATCCAGGTCAGGGCTGATTCAAGAGGCAAGATGATAAAAAAAGTTTTGATGCAGCCCTGCAACCCAACAAAAACCAAGTTCTTACCAAATGCCTCCAGCACCCAAAAAGCTAAAAAATCCCAGGAATCTAAATAATGCTAACTGGGTTCATTCAAGAGCATTTCTTCCCCCGCTTGCAATTAAACAGGTGGCAGATTAGGCACGTGAGGCTGGCTATTGATTCTGTAGCAGGGGAGGGAAAGAGCAGGGGACTGAGTGTAGAAAAATGCTTGCTAATCAAATGACATAAGTGAGTAGCACAAACTCATGTTCATTCCATTACTGACACTGATTTTGGCATCAGCAGTTGCTGAGCGACCCTGAACAATTGGGATGGTTGTGAGTAACTGATGATATAGTAGCAGAGTAGCAATAGTTGTGTGTAGGGTTGCCAGGTCCCTCTTTGCCACCAGTGGGAGGTTTTTGGGGTGGAGCCTGAGGAGGGTGGGGTTTGGGGAGGGGAGGGACTTCAATGCCATAGAGTCCAATTGCCAAAGCGGCCATTTTCGCCAGGTGAACTGATCTTTATCGGCTGGAAATCAGTTGTAATAGCAGGAGATCTCCAGTTAGAACCTGGAGGTTGGCAACCCTAGCTATGAAACTAGGGTTGCCAACTGCCAGGTAGTAGTAGGACATCTGTTAATTCAACTGATCTCCAGCCGATAGAGATCAGTTCACCTGGAGAAAAATGGCATTGAACTCTATGGCATTGAAGTCCCTCCCCTCACCAAAACCCGCCCTCCTCAGGCTCCGCCCCCAAAATCTCTTGCCGGTGGCGAAGAGGGACCTGGCAACCCTAACAGAAACCCTTGCTGCCTTCAACCAAAGACCTGGTGGAACATCTCAGTCTTACAGGCCCTGCGGAACTGGACTAGATCTTGCAGGGCCCTGGTCTCATCCATGAGAGAGTTCCACCAGGCAGGGCCAGAGCCAAACAAGTCCTGGCCATGGTTGAAGACAGCCAGTAAGCTACTATTCACAGAGTATAAGACTCTTGGGGCGGGGGGGGGGGCGTATAGTCCTCAGAATTCAACACTGCAGAAATGATTTAAAGAGCCACACCCCACTGATAGCCTGCTCTGCCATTGCTGCAAAATAACTCCATGAACCTCTATGTGGCTTCTGAATACCATTGCTAGGGAAGACAACAAGGGGAGGCTTTCGGATGGTGGTTTTAGTATATGGTATTCCAAGATGAGTGACTTTTCAGTTATAAGATCCCGTCCCACAGCCTAATCAAGACAAAGAATACAGTCGGTTATAAACTCTGTATAACACTCTCTACTAGGGTTGCCAGCTCCGGGTTGAGAAATACCTGGACACTTTGGGGCTGGAGCCTGAGGAGGGCAGAGTTCGGAGAGGAGAGGGACTTCAATGCCATAGAGTCCAATTGCCAAAGCAACCATTTTCTCCAGGGGAACTGATCTGTGTCGCTTGGAGATCAGTTGTAATAGCGGGAGATCTCCAGCTGCCACCTGGAGGTTGACAACCCTACTCTCTTCTGTTTGCTTCATACCATTCCACAAACACATGACATTTTAGTGGAAGGGGGTTCTTGAGGGGGTTATTGTATATCTGTGATTTGTACGTGATGGTGAAAGGTAGGATATAAATATTTTACAAAATAAGCAAGTGAATACATTCAGCATTGTTCATGCCATTTGCCCTCACAGCAGTCATTTCAGATATATTTGTTATGCCAACAGCAGAAACCCTTAACAAGTGATCACTTACCACACCTGTGTTGATGAGGACACTATGCTAATAGCAGAAGAGGGAAGCAGATGAGAAACAGCATGTGTTTTCGAAAAGACAAATAGGTCTCCTTGCATGATGTTAGGCAGCAAAATTATATTAACCCTGGCTTTCCAATGGCTCACTGGGTCTTCCTTTTCTGACCACTTTTCCATGTTTTCTATTATAGCCATCATCATCATCATCTTTATTAAACATTTACCTCACCATAGTTATAAAACAAGATTACATAAACCAAACAGTCTATAAAAGCATTAAAATAGCATTGTTAGTAACTTTAACTAGGAGCATGCACAAGCTCCTTGTGTATCCTTGATACAGCTAGCAGGTATCTGGCTACTTGTTGAGTAATAAAAGAAGTTCTGTCTGATAAAAGATACACCACCAACTGCTGGTCTGAGAAACTCTGAGCACTCGACAACAAAGGTCTGATATAAATATTCCTCGGCCTCAAGTAAAACATACAGTGCAGTAATATATGAGTTAAGTGGTCAGGTACCTCAGCCATGCATGAACAACATCTGTCACTGTTTTCTATTTTAGGACTGAAGTACTGTCTCAAGAAAAATGCAGATGTAGACACACCGCAATACCCACACACACACATCCCACACAAATTTCTATCATATTTTCCTGGTATCGTTTTTTCTATTTTCCGCAACATCCCTCTTCTATAATCTGCCTCTTTCTGTTGAAAGCCAAACTGCTGCTGATCACAGGGGCAGACATTTCAGGCTATGACAGAAAAGGCATTTTTTGTAGGGTTCCCCATGGAAGGTCACAATGCTTGAAGCACAATAGTTGTTATTTCTTTTAAGGCAATATGCACAAGTTTCTGGATCCCTGGAGCTTCTGCGAGTTTATTTTTAGGAAGCAGGTATTCATCTTTTCACTAGCATGAAAGAAGGAACAACTGGTGGTTACTTCAAAAGTTACTGGCCTCCGTATAGCAAACACCAAATGTCAGTGGTACACAAAACACGACATAAAAACTCCCACATCCCCAAGACATCAAAAGGATTTACGGTATTTTCTACCTGGTGACTACAGCTTCTTCCAAACTATTGTGTGAATTTAAACTTCTAATCCTGTGTTATCCTACTGGAATCTGTAGAAGTCAAGAATATCCCAATGCTGCAAACAGGGCCTCGCCTCCAGTTTGAGCAATGGGAAAGAATCTGCAAGGAAGGCAAGAAAAGCTATTAAAGTGGCTTCATGCTGTGTTCTGGGGAAACAAAGAAGGTTGATTTATGGAACATGAGAAGCACATTCTCTATTCTGAAGTCCTCTTAAATGAGACAACCAAACAGCAATAGTTTCTAGTTGGCTGGAACCCTATCTATGGCTTGCTTAGCATGGAGGTGTGTGCTCAGTCCTACACTAACTACCTCTATCTATCTCGCTCTGTTAGCAGCCAGCCTATCAGTCATAAGCTAAGCAGATCAGCAGATTTCACATAGCAACCATGTCCACGGTAAGATAATTAGTATGACCAAGACACTATAAACTCAGGTTAATATCCTCAGGAAAGGAAGAACAGGAGAAAATGCAAAACCGAATCGAAATGCAAAACCGAATCGACAGATCCTGAGCTAAAGGACACAGAGTTGTCAACTCCACCTTGGGAAATTTCTGGAAATTTTGGGGCAGTACCTGAAGAGGGAAGAGAGCTCTGCATGGGTATAATATCATGCCCTATGATGTCACAAGGAGCCCCGTGGCGCAGAGTGGTAAGCTGCAGTACTGCAGTCCAAAGCTCTGCTCACTACCTGAGTTAGATCCCGACAGAAGTTGGTTTCAGGTAGCCAGCTCAAGGTTGACTCAGCCTTCCATCCTTCCAAGGACAGTAAAATGAGTACCCAGCTTGCTTGGGGTAAAGGGAAGATGACTGGGGAAGGCACTGGCAAACCACCCTGTAAAACAAAGTCTGCCTAGGAAACGTCGGGATGTGACGTCACCCCATGGGTCAGGAATGACCTGGTGCTTGCACAGGGGACCTTTACCTTTTTTTTATGATGTCACATCCAGGTGAATTGAACATCAGCTCCTCCAACTCCTCCCCTTTTTGTGAGGTCACTTTACCAAAATTCAAATTTTAAATTTAAATTTCCTACCGCATATCATTCCCCCCTGTCTTTTTCTTCCATCTTACATCACATGTAGGCTTCTGTATGTATGTGTTCTTTATGTCATATTAACCCTTTGGTCCTAAATATTTCTGCTGGTATAAATGGCTGCTATCCAGCTATGTTCTACTCAACCTAAAAAAGTGTCTCAATAATCTCTTCAGATTTTCTCGGTGTTAGGAGAAAAAAAATCCACTCTGAAGACCCACTGGAGGACACCAGCCAACAGCTGTCCCATCCCTCTCTCAATCCCAAATGTTTCTCTGGTGACAATCCTCTCCTAGTCTCTGTGGTATACTGTAACATATAGTCCATCCTCCTACACTGCCATTTCCTTCAGAGGTACTGATTACTGACATTCCAGGAGAACTCCAGGGTCCACATTGAGGTTAGTAAGGCAAGGCAAGATTGGCAAACAGTCACCAAGTATATATCCATATTGTGCTGTGAGACCAGCACAGCACACACCTAAGTACTTACTTGTTTTTTGTTTTGTTTTTTAAAAAGGTCTTGAGAGCCAGAGTGGTGAAGTGGTTAAGAGCAGTGGACTCTAATTTGGAGAACCAGATTGGCTTCCCCACTCCTCTACATGAAGACTGCTGGGTGACCTTGGGCCAGTCTCTCAGGACTCTCTCAGCCCACGTGGAAGCAAGCAATGGCAAACCACTTCTGAATGTCTCTTGCCTTGAAAACAGTCACCATAAGTCAGCTGTCACTTGACCACACACACACACACACACACACACACACACACACAAGATCCAGTGCTAAGCTGCGAATTATGTAAACAAATAACAATCACAACTCTATTTCACGCTTTTTCTGTCCTTGAATTCTTCAGATAATCACAGAAAACTGCTATGAACTGCTGAAGAGCAGCCATCAAGCAATTACCGAAAGGCACAAGTGTTCAGGACTGAGCAGATGCTGATCTGAACCAGGGAACATTGCAAAGAATTCCGAGACAATCCAATGATGACTAGGCTGTGATAAATCCTTGAAGATCAGCAAGAACAATCTTGGAAGTCTCTTGTTTCCAGAACCTTGCGTGATTTGACGCCAGCCAGAAGGCCCTGTGCTCCAGAGAGCCAGCACGGCGTAGTTAAGAGCGGTGGACTTTAATCTGGAAAACCAGGTTTAATTCCCCGCTCCTACACATGAAGCCAGCTGGGTGACCTTGGGCCAGTCACATTCCTCTGAACTAGAATAGAATAGAATCATAGAATTGGAAGGACCACCAGAGTCATCTAGTCCAACCCCCTGCACAATGCATGAAATTCACAACTGCCTCCTTCCCACACCCCCAGTGACCCCCTGCTCCATGCCCAGAAGCTGTTTTGATTCTCCTAAGAAGACAGAGAAACTAGGCATATAAAAACCAACTCTTCTTCTTCCAGTCCCCAGTGGAACTAGTAACTCATGCTGCCAACCTGTATCTGCCTTTATTAAACAGTGTGGGGTTGCTGTCATATCCCCCCACACTCCTAACACAATGTTAACTTTCAGATATATATTCCCATCCACTGGGGGAAGAAAAATCAAAATTCTATTAACAAGCTGTGTCAGTGTAATGATGAAAAGTATCATCTGTTTTACAACAGATGGTCTTGTTCTTGGGGGCATGATTCATTGTTCACCGCTTTCTGCGTCACCATAATATAGAGAAACTGTATGGTATCAGCAGGATTTACTAACTTCATTTTTTTCCTGTTTCTTTTGAATTTGGCTGCTTTCATATTTCAACATGAATGTCTGAACAAAGCCGTGACTAGGTGGCGAGTACAGAAATGAGGAGCCCAGAGACAAAACGGGCAGAATAAAGGCCATCTATAGTTGATGAAATAAGCAGACACTTCTAGCGTAGTTGAAGAATAGCAATGCCCTGCGCACACAACAGGGATGATTGAGGGATTCTACCACCAGTGATGAGCTAACAAGAAATGTGAATAGGGCACAGAAGTAGTTTTGTGGGGGAACTGCAAAGGTGCAATATAGGAAAATGAGCATGGTGGGATAGGTGGTCAGATGTAAAAGCCTATGGGCTGAGGGATAAAAGGCCAAAAATGCCACCAAGAGACTTCTCAGGCCCATCCTTGCATTTCGCTAACAACATGGCAGGGGATTCCATGTGATTAAATGTTGAACTGCTATGGTGTATATCTGAGGTCCAAAAATGACTAGCATTGCTTGGGCCCCAACCATACGAGCAGAAAAGCCCTGCTCAAAGTGCACTCAGGAGAATATGGCCTATTATGCAGAGGCGTTTCCCCATGGTCACCCCCGCCGACTGCTTTGGGGCTTCCTTTGGATTATGCATGTTTTTTCCATCCATCAGAGGTTGCCTCACTCTCCCTTCACATTTTGCCCACATTTTCCAGATTCTGGCTAAGACAGCAAATGAAAGGTCTTTCAAATTAAATTAAATACATACCAGAATTTAACATTTTCTGTTGCCATATACACTCATGGCACACAGGCAGCTATGAAGACTTTAGAACGGTCTACATTTGACAATGGAAGCTTTGGGGTGGATTCCAATAGCTCACTGGTAACAAGGTGCTAAAATGTCAGCTACATTTTCACTGCGTGCACGAACACTGCTTGCACATGTTTGCATCAGGCAAGAACTTCAGTGTGTCATGAAAATTCTGGACAAACAAGCTAAGATAAGATTATTGCCAAGAGCAAGGGGAAAGTCACATGCAAGCACCACCAAGATCCACTGCAATCCTAGCCAGAAAATATATAAACACTCATGCTGATGACACTTTTTCTTCTCTAGGACTCCCTGCTTTGTTTGGGTAGAGAAAGAACTTCTTAGGAACAGTCCCTTGAAAACCTGTCCAGTTCCATAGCTTCATCATGAACATTTTTTGAGGCAAAGAGTGGATATATGCAGCCATTTTATCATACATTACACATGTAAGGATGTGTCACTGGCAACCAAGATGAAGTTAATTCATGCCATAGTACTCCGTATTACTATGTATGGCTGTGAAAGTTGGACAGTGAAGAAAGCGGACAGGAAGAAAGTACATTTCTTTGAAATGTGGTGTTGGAAGAGAGTGTTATGGATACCGTGGACTGCCAAAAAAAAGTGGGTTCTAGAGCAAATCAATCCTGAACTGTCCCTAGAAGCTAAAATGACTGAACTGAGGCTATTGTACTTTGGTCACGTTATGAGAAGACAAGAGTCACTGGAAAACACAATCATGCTAGGAAAAGCTGAAGGCAGCAGGAAAAGAGGAAGACCTAACATGAGATGGATTGACTCTATAAAGGAAGCCACGGCCCTCAGTTTGCAAGACCTGAGCAAGGCTGTTACGATAGGACATTTTGGAGAACGTTGACTCATAGGGTCGCCATGAGTTGGAAACAACTTGCTGGCACTTAATGTGCACACACACACACACACACACACACAATTTCAGGGGTATTCTTAACAAGAAAATTTAGACAAGCGCAAAAGATGGTTATATCAACCCCATGGTAAGAACTCTATTATATCCTGCATTAGTGTCAAGAGCTTATGGAAGATCTAGAGGAATCAAATGTTCTACATGCTGCTTACTAAAAATGCAATGTTTCTTTTATTATTCTAGGAGAAAAGTATGGACTACCAGTCCAGCTTTGCCATCTCCCATTCTATGCTGGGTATGTATGCAGATGGCTCCACGTTTATAACGCCATGTCATGAATCAGTGTTCAGCATGCAAACAATCTGAGGCCCTAGCACAGGGGTGGGAAACGTCAGGCCTGGGGGCCGTTTAAAGCCTGCGAAATCATTTGGTCTGGCCCTTCGTGGGTCCTGGCAGATCTCTAGCTCAGAAGGATCTAAGAGTGGTGACCTGTCCCCTCCCACAGACAGGAATAGCCTCTATTCAAGGCAGGTGAGTTTGTTTTGCAGAGAAAATGAACTTTTTCCCCCCTTGCAAAAGAGTCATTAGCTATGGAGCTGCTAGGATCAGCCAAGAAACTGTGTTAACCCTTTCCCACCCGGGCCATGGAGAAACGTATTCCCTCTGTTCTACAAGAGGGCTTGGGGCGGAAGTGGCGGCAATGGAGGGGTTAAAGAAGGCAGGGCCAGAATGCGTGGGGGGGGGGAGTTCTTAGCCAGTGTGTCCTCATTTCATCCCTACAGGTGGAGGTAGCAGGAGCTGGCTGTAGAATCTGGCCCCGACCATGCGTAGCAGGAGCAACTCCAGCATGCTGCTGGATGGCTACGCACAGCTGGTGCAACAGACCATTCTGTGCCACCAGGTGGGCGAGTGTGCCACTGGTTGGATGCCTGCCTGCTTGCCTGCGCGGGGTGGGGGTCATCTGGGGCAGCTGCCTGCTTGGGGCTTGGTTGGCTAATTTTTAAGTTGATAATTTTTTATGGCCCGCGAATGATGTTATAAATATCCAAATGGCCCTTGGCAGAAAAAAGGTTCCCCACCCCTGCCCTAGCACAAGCTCACCACTATGGCATTTTTATTAACTTGCAAGTTCCAGATTGCAGTATGGCTATCTTTTACACCATCTTGTGAGTGTGTCACTGGCATCCCAGACTTCTCTGCCCAGAGGCTAAACTCCTGCTGGCTTAATTGTGGAGAAAAGATTTTCACACAGGCTTCTCTTAGCTGTGTGCCACAGTATTTTTCTGAGAGCAAATGAAGCCAACTGGGTGGAGAGTAATGTGTGATATACTCAAGTTACTGTTTTTGTTTTATGAGGGAATGCAGAGTATATTGTGCATGAAGGTGGCTTGAAGGTGTTGGATCTGCTCTTTTCACAGTTGGTTTTCTTGTTACTGCACATCGTGCCCACCCCTGCCAGAAAAACCAGTGAGGTTATTCTCAGAGGATACAACTTTTGGCCATGGATAAAAATGTCACACAGAGTGGTTGTCTTCATTTCAGCAGCCAAGCACAAAATACGGGACAATATTGTAAATCTCCTGAATGATTTTTCTGCCTTTGACCATTTCCAATTTGGATTCAGGCCTGAGTATCAGTTACAAATAACTGTGGTGGGTCAGCTGAATGATCTCCATTGCCAAAAAGATAAAAGGAATGCTTCCTTGTTTATACTGTTGACTATTGTTGATATGGTTGATCACTTAGTAGAGATCAGAGTGGGCAATAAAGGAACAGCCTTAAAGTGGTTTGTCTGACCATGGTCCATAGGTTGAACAAGATGAAACTAAATCAAGATAAGGCTGAAGGGATGTTGGTGGGTTAGGATGATATTCTGGAAGGGACTATTCTACCAGCCTTGAGTAGGGGGAACCTCTCCTTGACATATTCGGTTTAGACCTTGGGAATCCTATTAGATCTAGCTCAAGTACTTTATTTCAACTTTCTTTCCGTGTGAATAATTGCCAAAGCATAGTGCTCTTTGGAGCAATGGTTTAGACTGAGGGAAGAAATTTTATATATTGTGTCCTACTATGGGAAAGGACTGGATTAATTATATACTTGTGGCTGAATTGATTAGGAGGTTAGAATTATGCTGCAGATCTTTGGGAGAATATTCTAAGATGGAATATTGTGTTGGAAAGAATCGGTGTACAGCAGAAATTTGGATCAGAAGGGACTTATTTGAAGGATTTCTTTCCACCTTTATAAATTTTAGAGATGTACATGCTAGCAATTTTTAGTGTGGTGAGATTACTTATTATAGAAAAGGAGGGTCATAAAGTTGTGAAAGTAGCACATTTTTTAAACATAGCACAAACTATCAGGACAGAGAGAATTTTATATTCTGAGATAATTGTAGCCTTGTTATGTGAAAAGTAGCCTGGTTGTTCAGAAAACTGAAGGACATATTTATTTGTTTGTTTTAAATTATTATATCTCTCTTCTCTTTAGAATATGGACCCAAAGCAGGAAGCAACATAATTAATACACACAAAAATCAAATAAGACAAACCCATTACAATATCAGCCACCCCATATGTCCTTTTAAACTATTATTTTTTATGTCCTGTTCTGAAAGCCACAAGAGTTTCAGGCACCCTGTGGGAGACTATTCCAAAAAGGGCTACCACAGAGGAGACTCAAGAATGAGCCACAGCCATTCTCATACTGCCATCCTAAACTGAGGGCTACCAGCATGGTATAGTGGTTAAGAGCGTGGTGTAGTGGTTAAGAGTGGTGGTTTGGAGCGGTGGACTCTAATTTGGAGAACTGGGTTTGATTCCCCACTCCTCCACATGAGCGGCAGACTCTAATCTGGTGAACCGGGTTTGATTCCCCACTCCTACTACACATGAAGCCAGCTGGGTGACCTTGGGCTAGTCGCAGCTCTCTTAGAGCTCTCTCAGCCCCACCTACCTCACAGGGTGTCTGTTGTGGGGATGGGAAGGGAAGGCAATTGTAAGCCAGTTTGATTCTTCCTTAAGTGGTAGGGAAAGTCAGCATATAAAAACCAACTCTTCTTCTTCTTCTTTCTAAGTTAGGTTTAACAACCTCCAGGTGGTGGCTGGAGATCTCCTGGCTGCTTTGGAAGTTGGACTCTATGGCATTATGCCCCACTGAAGTCCCTTTCCCAAACCCTGCCCTCCTCAGGCTCCACCCCCAAAATCTCCAGGTATTTTCCAACCTGTAGCTGGCAACCCTATTCTAAGTCCATTGAAGCCAATGTGCTTACAAGAGTGTTGTTACTCTGCTTAGGATGGCACTGTAAATTGCTTATATGAGGGGACAGAGAAGAGCTTTCAGTGGAGAGCAAGTTAAAAACAAATACTTGGCTGAACAAAACTAGGCACTAATTATGCAGTTCTTGTCCCATTCCAGTATCCCACCTACACTTGAACCAAGTTCCTCACTGCAAACTAGACTAGACAGCTCCAAAGTGCCATAAACTTCATTCCAATTTTCTGCTACAAGTTCTGTCACCACACAAAGCTGACATTAAAGAGCAAAGAAACAAGCAAGTCACAAGCAAAATACTGGGGGAGACAAGGTCATGCAACACAGCAGGTCAGAAAGAAAGGCCAGGAGAAGTTTAACTGGCTCTGCTCTAGCCATCTTGCACCTTCCCTTTTTCCATTCCTCTCCAGGTAATCTAGGAAAAAACTGAATGCATATTTCCCCTTATATCTCTGCAAAAAAAGTTCCAGATTCATTTTTAAATGAAATTGTGGCATGCAAAGTGGGAATGTGGCCTATTTCTAAGGGGGCATAACCTCACGTACCCACTATAGCTTCAGGCCTGGCAGTCCTTCAAGTATCCTCATTCTTGAAGGACTGCCAGGCCTGAAGCTATGGCGGGTAAATGGTCTCCCTGGTCATAAAGGATTTCAAGAACATTGAATTGAACCTGAAACTTTGAAAAGACTGCAGAAACAAAATACTAGGAAATGATCACAACTCAGAATTGGAGTAATATGGACAAATTAACTACTTCTGGACAACAACTGAGTTGTTGCATTCTGTACCAAATGACATTTCCAAATTGTCTTCAAGGGCATCCTCACACACATATGTGTTACAATAAGCTAGTAGTAAAATTACTGTAGCACAGATCACCTTGAGCAGAATGGTTGAGTTCAGAGAGGAGGAAAAACTGTCTGCCAATCAACTGCCAGTTCTCAGACTTTCATGGAGAAAGAGGAATACTCTGGAGTCTGTTCCTAAAACCATTTTTGGTTCCTTTCACTGAAAATAAGATCACAGAGAGAATGGGACCAGGCTTTCAACGTTTCTTCATTCTTGTTCTCACAGAACTTTTGACTGGGGGCTTTCTTTCTTTTTTTCTTTTTTTTATAAATTTTATTAGGTTTTATACTATAAATTTTCCATTGCAATAAACAACATCTATAACAATATAAAATTTCAATTCTAACTTAAAGTTGTTATAATTCCATAACATATAGTAATAAAAAAAAGAAAATGGAAAATCTGTGACTTCCCCCTCACCTCCATCTGCCTCTTAATAAAAAATTCATCCCGTCGTAGTTAATCTAATCTTGATGCTCTATCAATATCATTTAACAAAAAGAAAACCATAATCTGTTAGTAAATATAATTATACTTATTCATTATAAAAAAGACAAAGAAATCCTCTGGATCAGATTAGAAAATATTCTTCCATTTTTCCCAATTTTAACTCATATTCACAATAATGCATCCACGCCTCCCATTCCCCCAAAAACCGAGCCTCACTTTCTTCATTTAAAATAGCTGTGAGTTTTGCCATTTCTGCCACTTCAAACATTTTAACAATCCAGTCTTTTTTCTCGGGAGTTTCGATCCCTTTCCATTTCGCTGCATAAAGCAGTCTCGCAGCTGTTGTGGCATAAATCAAGAAGGTTCTTTGTGTTAATAAGTCGTCTGGAATCATACTCAGTAACATCATTTCTGGTGTTTTGGGTATATTTTTTTGTAATATTAGTCTCAATTCATTGTAGATCATGTCCCAAAAGTCTTTAGCTTTATCACAGGTCCACCACATATGATAAAAGGAACCAATTTCTTTGTTACATTTCCAACAGATAGGGGACATTGTTTTGTAAATCTTTGCAATCTTCTTAGGTGTTAAATACCATCTATACATCATTTTATAAATGTTTTCTCGCACTGACTGTGCTTTTATTCCTTTTAGATCTTTAGACCATAGTCGTTCCCATTTATTTAAGGCAATATCATGTCCCACATTTTGAGCCCAATCGATCATAGTTGGTTTGATCGTGTTTTGCTCACAATATAATGTTAAAAGGAGATTATACATTTTAGAAATCAGTTTTGTATTATTATCTAATAGAATCCTTTGAAAAGAAGATTTTTCTTTAGAAAATCCTTTTTTGACATCTTGTACAAAAACTGATTTAATTTGATAGTATTGAAGCCATTGTAAATCGTCCTTAAGAAGTTGAAAGTCTTTTAGTGAGCATTTCTTTCCATCCCATTTAATTAAATCTTGATAGGTGATAAATTTGTCTGGTCTAAGTGGGTGCAATGTTAACATTTCTTGAGGCGATATCCACATTGGTGTTTCTGGTTCCAAAATATGTTTATATCTCATCCAAATACGGAATAAAGAGGACCTGATTATATGATTACGGAATGTTGCTTGTAATTTAATTTTATCATACCACAAGTAGCCATGCCATCCGCTTAAGTTATTATAACCTTCCAAGTCTAGCAAACGTGTATTTGACAAGTCCATCCAGTCTTTTATCCATACTAAAGCTACCGCTTCAGCGTAAAGTTGAAGGTTAGGTAGTGCTAAACCTCCTCTAGTTTTTAGATCCACTAAATATTTATAAGCAGTCCTTGGTTTTTTCCCTTGCCAGATGAAATTTGAAATGTCTTTCCTCCAGGTATCAAAGTATTTAGTATGTGATATTATTGGCAAATTTTGGAATAAAAAGAGCATCCTTGGGAGAACATTCATTTGAATCGTTGAAATACGTCCCATTAATGACAATTTTTTATTTGACCATATAATCATATCAGTTTTAATCTTACCCCATAACTTGAGGTAATTGTTAATTATCAGATCTTTATTCTTTGCAGTAATCCAGATTCCCAGGTATTTAACTTTGTTGGCTTTCTCCCAACCAGTATATGATATAAATTCCTGTTGCTGTATTTCCGGTAAATTTTTAAATATTATCTTTGTTTTTTCTTGATTCACTTTAAAGCCTGATATTTTCCCAAAATCGTCCAAAGTCTCCCGAAGTATGTTCATTGACTGTGTTGGATTCTCCAAAATTAACAGGAGGTCATCCGCGAATGCTCTCAACTTGAATTCATGTTTTTTAATTCTTAATCCGCGGATGTCCTCCATACTTCTTAGTTTCACACATAGCGGTTCCAACACCAACAAAAATAAAAGTGGAGACAGGGGACATCCCTGTCTAGTTCCTTTCGTAATTTGGCAATTATCTGACATTGATTCATTAACCAAAATTTTCGCCTGTTGGGAGGTATAGATAGCCGATATACCTTTTTGAAAACGATCTCCAAAATTCAATTTATCCAAAATCTGTTTTAAAAAATTCCAAGAGACCATATCAAAGGCTTTTTCTGCATCTAAAAATACAAAGGCCGCAGTTTGTTGGATGTTCTGATCATAATATTCCAATGAGTCTAGTAAAATTCTTACATTGTCTTTTATTTGCCTACCTGGTATAAAGCCTGCTTGGTCTTCGTGTATAAGATCCTTAATAAATTGTTTTATCCTACATGCCAAAACCGAAGCAAAAATTTTGTAATCCACATTTAACAGCGATATAGGTCTGTAATTAAATGTTTTTTCTGGATCTCTTCCTTCTTTAGGTATCAATGATATAAATGCATGTGACCAAGTCTCCGGGGATATTCCCTCGTCCAAAATTGCATTATAGAGTAAACCAAAAAAGCCAACTAGATTGTCACTGAACATTCTATAAAATAGTGCAGTAATTCCATCTGGTCCAGGTGTTTTATCCGTTTTTTGTCTCAGTATTGCTTCTTGTATTTCTTCTCTTGTAACTGGAGCTTCAATACATTCTCTCTGGGTCGTTGATAAAGCTTTCATCTGTATTGAATTTAAGAATTTATCTATTTTCTGCTTTGGAGTATTTTCTTTCTGATATAACTTGGAATAAAATGAAACAAATTCTTTTTGAATTTCTGAAGTTGAATAGACTGGTCCTTTAACAGTTTGGATTTTTGTTATAATCTTCTTTTGAAATGAATCCTTCAACTGTGTTGCTAAAAATTTTCCTGGTTTATTTGCATATTCAAAATATTTTTGTTTAGCAAGTTTCAAATTTTTATTCATTTCCTCCATTATTACCAAATTTAATTGGTGTTTAGATGCAGAAATCTTTATTTGAATTTCTCTTTTCTCCTCTTCCTGTGTTACCATTACCAATTTCTGCTCCAAATTTTGTAAATTCCAAAGTATATTGTTTGTAAATTGTAATTGAGTCTTCTTCCAAGCCGAATGTTTCTGTATCATAAAACCTCTCAAAACAGCTTTAAATGCATCCCAAACTGTATTCAGAGAGGTTTCCCCATTAAGATTAATTTCAAAGAAGTCTTTCATTAAAGCCTGTAATTCCTTTTGTATCTTATTGTCTTTTAGAAGTTTATCATTCATTCGCCATCTAAATGCTTGTTTATTGTTCCAATCAAAAGTAACAGGATTGTGATCAGAAAAAGTTCTAGGTAAGATATGAATTTTGCGTAGCTGAGTGAAGATTGATTTACTGGCCCATATCATATCAATTCTGGAGTGTGAATCATGTCTCGCTGAATAAAAGGTGTATTTTTTAGCCGTTGTGTTCATTGTTCTCCAAATGTCTTGTAATTCTAATTCTGAAGCCATAGTGAAGAAAGTTTTAGGTAAGCATCCGTCATTGACATCTTTTGCTTTTGCTTTTTTGTCCAAAGATGGGAGAATAATTCCATTGAAGTCGCCCATCAATAAGATTTGATCTTTTGCGTGTTGGGCTATCAAATCGTGTAGTTTTTCATAGAAGGATTTTTTCCCTTCATTGGGTGCATAAATTCCGACCACTATTGTCCTTTGTCCCAATATTTTAGTTCTGATAATTACAATTCTTCCTTCATTATCTTTATATACTAATTCTGGGCAAAGACTGGGGTGGGCATAAATTACCACTCCCTTTGTTTTAGTTTTGGCTGAGGCGATAAATGCTTGTCCAAGCACCTGTTTCTCCAAGTATTTTTTATGCTTTAAAGCTATATGAGTCTCTTGTAGACAAATTAGGGAGTATTTATATTTCTGTAAATATTTGAAGATTCTAGCCCTTTTAGTTTTCTCATTCAGTCCATTTACATTCCAAGAAATTGCTTTTGCCATGGTGTAGTATTTTTTAGCAAAATAGAAAGTCTATAATTTGGTACCTCCTTCTGCACCCTGTACCTCTTCTTCTTCCTCTTCTTCTTCCTCCTTCTCCCCAGGTAATTCTTTAAGGTCCATTTTATATTTTCTCAGAAATTTCCCCACATCTGCTTGGGATAGAATTGTCGTTTTCACTTCCTTGTAGGTGAAAGCCAATCCTTGTGGCATGATCCAGCGGTATTTGATACCATTAGCTTTCAATGTAGACACAAAGTCTTTGTAATTATTCCTCTGTGAGAGTAGATGCCTTGGAATGTCCTTCAGTAATATAAGAGAGGAATCTCCTGCTGACACTGGATTTTCATAGTGGATCTTCATAATCTTGTCTTTAACTCTAGTGTCATAAAACACTATCATCAAATCTCTTGGCTTAGATCTTCTCATTCTAGCAGGTAGTGGTATCCTGTATATTCTATTAATGGCTTGTTTTAGTTCTTGTTCATCTATCTGAAATAAGTAGGCCAAATTTGGTAATACAGTTTCTTTATTGTCTCCCATCATATCTGGAAAGTTGCGTACACGAAGATTAGTCTCTCTCACTCTCATCTCCATCATTGCCATTTGATTTTTTGCCGCCATCTGATCAGTTTGTATTGTTTCAATCTGTTTTTCTTGGCTTGTTAATTTTTTCTTTGTATCCTTGTGCTCATCCATCACTTTCTTAATTGATGCATCCATTGCTTGCATATCTGTCTTCATAACAGTCATTTGAGTTTTTACTTCTTTCAAGTCTCCCGTAACCACATCCAACTTCTGATTAATAGCTTGGGATGCTTGACCAAGATTTGTCATCATAGAAGTCAACTGTGCCATCTGTGTGGACATCTGTTCAAACTGTTTATTTGTTGCCTCAGTTTGTTTAGTTAGCATGTCCTGTAATTTTTTTTCCATGGTTGAGGTTTGTAATGAGTCCCTTAGTTTGGTATAGGCAGGGCTGTGTAATGAGCCAGAGCGGGGTCGAGACATTTACATTCAAAAGAAGCTGGTAAAATACATGTCCACAGACAGGGCCTTTAAAGTACTAATTAAAAAATAATAGTTCAAACATCAGCCTTATAATTTTTTCGGGTTGAAAAGAGTCGAAATTGGCTTTAGAATTGCATTTTAAAGTTTTGAAATACCAGTGAGTTTTTTCGGTCGCTCTAGATCGGGTTAATCAGGAAGTATACCGGAAGTTGCTAGTGTTGCGGACCTTCTACCGCCTCTTCTCGGTGGTTATTCCTTCAGGAATGATTTCAAAGTAACTCGAGTGCGACGCGTATTCAGTCCCACGGCTACTTCCTGTTGTTTTAGTTCCAATGATAGAGAGGGTGTTATAGAGAGTCTTCCGTTCCAGGCACTCCCTTACTACAGACATGGCAGGAAATTCTTTTCGCCGGAAAATCAGGAAGAAAGATCACCCTCCCCTTTCCTTGGACCTTCTCATTGGTGATAATTCTTGTCAATCTAAAAGGTATCCTTCCGACTCTTTGTTATGGTTTAGGCTGATCGATTTGATAAGGCTCCTGTCGCTAATCCCGATGATTAACTCAAGTCAAACTTTTTCAGTTCGAGTTAAGGGGGAGTGGGGGTCCCAGAAATATTCTTATCAGCCCCCCGTCTGTTC
Source organism: Euleptes europaea (assembly GCF_029931775.1). Classification (NCBI taxonomy): domain Eukaryota; kingdom Metazoa; phylum Chordata; class Lepidosauria; order Squamata; family Sphaerodactylidae; genus Euleptes; species Euleptes europaea. The sequence goes on along the minus strand of NC_079312.1, from coordinate 44,654,344 downwards.
AAGTTTCCAGTAAGTAGACGCAGAGTTCTTTTGTACTCACTTGGGTGTCAAGAGGTGAGGTTCTTTTCTTTATGTAGTCCTTATGTTGGTATTAAGGTGGTGGAGGGTAGAGCTTGAGGCCAAAGTTGCGTTTTGGCGGTGTCCTTCCCTAGTGCCCTCGCAGGACCGGCGTCCAGGACTCCGAGGGGCTTAAAAAGCCCCCTCAGAGTACCTAGGAGGTCAAACCGCGTTTGCGGGCTGCAGGGAGTTCCTGCTTTCCAACCCACTTGCAAGGGTCGGATTGGGGTATCTATGTACCCCAGAAATAACGCAAACTTGGATTTCTCCCAGGACAGCCTGGGGAAATGGAGTGCTCTCTCCAGCGGCACCACCGGAAGCCGACTGGGGGCTTTCTTTTGTGGCAAAAACAAGACAATATTTCTACTCCAGTAGTAAAATGTGCTAAACTTTCTTGAGATATTTTAGCAGTCTTACCAAAATTCCTTTTTTTAAAGAATTTTTTATTGTTTTCAACAACATAGTACACAATATACAAGACATGCAGCATACATATTTTGTAACATAGTTTTGCACATCCTAGACAAGATATATATTTATCTATATAACTCTGAAGTGGGTCTACGATCAGTCTGTTTTACGTCTTACCAAAATTCCTCTTGCTTCAGTTGGAATTTGTAGGTATTTCTTCAGAGCCGGACCATCAATATTGGCCTCAAAATTCTATCTCATATAAGAGTTTGTGGTGATATGTAGATCACTTGAGAATTCTCACTAGTTTCATAAAAATGTTCTTCCCTTCTCTTCAAAATATCTCCTGACATCTAAACAGGAATCTCCAAAATGTACCTCACAGTGGGAAAATCTCAGAGCCTCCACTCCCCCCTCACCAGGTTGTTGGACCTGGAAAAATAGCAGCCATTCTGGAATCTGTTTCTCAAAGCATATTTTATTTGAAAACTGGTTCATTGACTCATTTTTTACATAATATCTCCCTTCACCAACTGGTGTCTATGTTATATTAAATAATACAATGAAATACAATCAAACCACATAAAAATACATTTTTCTGCATTTCTCTTCCAACCTTTATTTCTGGAAAGGCTAGGCTTCATGGTAGATCAGTGAAGTCCCCTGACTTTTCCCAGGATCCACACTGAGCGTCTGAAAGCTTCATCTCAAATCAGTCTCAGAGTTACCTCCCTCATCTGTGGGCCTCATCTGTATAAGGGCAAATAACACTCAGGTCCTTCACCATCTGTTAAATAAGCTCAAGAAGTGACACCACTGATATATCTATCACTATGTCCTGTCATCCAAACACCATAAGAGCTATACATTTTTTTAAAAACCCTCTTTGTTTTAGCTTTCAGGGTCATCCACTTTAATCATAGCTCTGAAAGCCATTGTTTGTTTTCTTTCTCATCTTCCCTCTTTCCTACCAGATTATTAGACTGTTCTTGAGAAGGTTCCTGTGATGGAATCCTCCAAGACTCCGTGAATATTAATGGCTTTGTTTATCTTGAGGGTATCTACTCTAGTCACTTCAAAAGAGAACTCATAAAAGGACAGATCCCTCCTAAGAGCGTATAATGTAATGATGCACAAAACGGTCAAGGAAGAAGACTGCGTACATGCACAAGAAGACAGATAAGGAAGGATAAGGGTGACTATAGGAAGAGTCCCCAAAACAGCACAGAACATGGCTGGCTCCTCTCTAACATTATCTATTGTTATTCCCCATGGGCAGCAGGTAGTTATTTGCTCCCCCCTTGAATATTTTCTATGATTGGAGATAGAAAGTTTTACTATCCTCATTAAATGAAAAGTACACAAAGCTAGTGCTGTGTAGTGGTTAGAGTACTGGACTTTTACTGGGGTGATCTTTGTTTTCACTTGCCCAATTTAAATTTGAAATAGTAGAGAAGAAATACAGCATGAAGCTCAAATGAAAATAAATAGCCGTATTCAGCTTACAAAATCCTATAAGATTACATTACTTAACAGTGAAAATCATCCAACGTTTAAGGTAAATATACAATTATAAATGCAATTTTTCAAACAGTCCTAATGAGGAAGACTAATTCCTGTGTATCTTCATAGACGGATGAGGTAGACGGAAATTACCAGTCCCAATCCAGGTAGGTGAAAGTGCGGATGAAAACAAGATTTTACAGTCTTCTCTACTGTTTCCAGTTGCAGCATAGGTGTTATTTGTTAGGTTCAATTTAAATTTGAAGCTGGCAAGGCAAAGTAACTTGTCTGTGCAAATTTGCATCTTTATAGTATCTCATTTAAACAGGGCTGCCAGCCATGCCACAGCAGTGCCACACGCACTTGGGCTACGGACCACTGGTATGAAGAAAGTTGCTTTACATGAATAGGTAAACGGTAAAGGTAGTCCCCCGAGCAAACACCAGGTCATTACTGACCCATGGGGTGACATCATATCATGATATTTACTGGAAGGAGGAGGAGAAGGAGGAGGAGGAGAAGAGTTGGTTTTTATATGCTGACTTTCTCTACCACTTAAAGAAGAATCAAACTGGCTTACAATTCCCTTCCCTTCCCTAGCCCAGAGTCACCCAGTGTGACTAGCCCAAAGTCACCCAGCTGGCTTCATGTGTAGGAGTGGGGAAACAAATCCAGTTCACCAGATTAGCCTCTGTCACTCACATGAAGGAGGAGTGGGGAATCAAACCGGGAATCAAACCCGGTTCTCCAGATCAGAGTCCACCACTCCAAACCATTGCTCTTAACCACTACACCACGCTGCCTCTCATAGTCAGACTATGTTTATGGGGTGGTTTGCCATTGCCTTCCTCAGTCATCTATACTTTACCCCCAGCAAGCTGAGTACTCATTTTACTGACCTCGGAAGGATGGAAGGCTGAGTTTACCTTGAGCCGGCTACCTGAAACTGACTTCCATCGGAATCGAACTCAGGTCATGAGCAGGGCTTTGACTGCATGTTATGTCAGGCCTACACAGAACCAGTATGGGGTAATGGTTGGAGTATTGGACTTGGAGTGGGGACATCTAGGTTCAAGTCCCTATTCCACCATAATACTCATTAGGTGATCTTGGGCTAGTCACTCTTTCTCTGCCCAATCTATCTCACAGTGTTGCTGTGAAGAAAACAATAGGATTGCCCTACCCTGCATACTGATCTGAGCTCCTTGGAACAAGGGTAGGACCTGAATGTGATACAGCAAATTGTTGATTACTATGTGCTGGAGTGTGCAAACCATGGTAACAGTTATTTCAGTTTATCAAATCCCTTCTGTGCCTACTGTTTTCACTGAAAAATAATTTAAAATAAGGAAAGTGGAGTATAAGGAAATACGTTCCTTTTTATGCCAGAAATATTCATTCATGTGAACACTATTAGAGTAGAGTCAGGATCCCAAGTTACCACAGTAAGTTGTCTGTCCTAGGACAAATCACAACTTCCTTTCTAGAAAACAGGGCATTCTGGGATATCTTTTAGAAGAATGACAGTAAACATTTTGCTCCATGTGGAAAATGTACTCATACACATATGCTCTATGTGTAAGTTGCATCCACGTCTGCATAAAGGTGGGTGCAATTTTTTATTCAGCATTATCTTATTAAATAAAAGGTAGCAGAAGTAAAAACAAATTGCTGGGTAAAATATGACTGCTTTTTCACATTTTTAACTTGGTGTTTCTCAAAAAAAGCTGAAGTCAAAGCATTAAAGAAGGAAAAGAAATTTCTCAAACTTTAATTCGTAACATAATGACGGGTAAAATAAAGATAAGGCTCAGACAGAAAAAGGCATGTAGATGGAAAGTTAATTAAGGATAAAACATAGAAATTGTTCAAAACGTTAGCAGAAGAAAAAAGGGTGAAGATTATAAGCATAATTCAAAACAACGCATCACCGGTGAGAAAGAAAAGCGGCAAATGAAAGAAAATTTGCACTCAGTGTTAATAAAACATGCTCCAAGTCCATATGGTGGAAGAACCTAATAAATGAGAAAGTGAGGCCTCTAGGAGATAGTGAGGATAATTTATTGACAGCAGAAGCAGCCCTTAATAAATAATTAAGAGAATTATTTGCCTCATTGGGCACAGGGGAGCTTGAGGGACAGATGCCAGAGTCAGAGAGGCATTTTCCACGGATGTTGCAGGAAACACAGCACGAAGCAGGAATTTCAGATGGTACAGCTTTCCGCATGCTGCATTACCAACTGTGGCTGCCAAAACGCCTATGATTAAAGATATGGGAGTTTTATCATTAAGTAAAATAGGTAATTTATAGCTCTATCTAGCATAAATGTGTCTAATCTTTTCCAAAGCCATCTGATGGTCCCTGGCTTTAACAGCACAGAAGCACTATTACTTTTTCCACAGCCAGGAGTGGTGGTAATATCATGATAAGGTAATGTCAGAAGGCCATGGACTATAAGGGAGAAGTCTTCATTATTGGTGGTGGAAAGTGCCGTCAAGTCGCAGCCGACTTATGGTGACCCTGTGGGATTTCCAAGGCAAGAGTCGTTCAGAGGTGGTTTGCCATTGCCTGCCTCTGCTTAGCAACCTTCGACTTCAATAAGTGGTCTCCCATCCAAATATTAACCAGGGCCGACTCTGCTTAGCTTCTGAGATCTGACAATATTGGGCTAGCCTGGATCATCCAGGTCAGGGCCATCATCATTGTTGGCAGAGTAATTAGTACAGCAGAGGTACACAACCTGATTAAAGTATAGATAAAGCCCTCTGGCGCAAAGTGGAAAGCTGCAGTACTGCAGTCCAAGCTCTGCTCACGACCTGAGTTCGATCCCAACGGAAGTCGGTTTCAGGTAGCCGGCTTAAGGTTGATTCAGCCTTCCATCCTTCCGAAGTCGATAAAATGAGTACCCAGCTTGCTGGGAGTAAAGTGTAGATGACTGGGGAAGGCAATGGCAAACCACCCTGTAAACATAGTCTGCCTAGTAAATGTTGGGATGTGACATCACCCCATGGGTCAGTAATGACCCGATGCTTGCACAGGGGACTACCTTTACCTTTGAAGCTTTATTCAGGAACTAACCTACTTGATAGTGAAGAGAAGAAACAGAGACAAGGTCCTAGCTACATCACTAGCTGAGAGGGAGAGAGAGAAAGTGCAGAACTTCTGAGAAGAAACAGGATATTGCCCTAAGAGTAGCAATCTAGCAATAGACAAGAATGACACTTAACAGTACAGAACATGGTGACTAGGGGTGCGCATTCGGTAAATCCAAACCGGGAAAAAATCCTGAAAAATATCTTTTCGGTATTTTCAAGGGTTTTTTAACCCCTACAAAAATGTCAGCAATAAAAGGGAGCCGAAAAAGTGGATCCCGAATAATGCCATTTTTTTCAGCATCATTCGGGCCGCTTTGGCCCCGCTGCATGTGGAGTTTTGATCTTGCAAGCAGCGGCAATCTGATTGCCCCAACTCTGAGATCGCCACTGCTTTGCTGGCTCCAACCTCCACATGGTTGGAGCCGGCAAGCAGCAGCGATCTGATCCCCCCAGTGGTGCAGAACTGGATGCTGGGCTCTGCTCAGCTCTACGCCACTGTATTTTTGGGGTTTGGGTTTAATAAACTCTTTTTTTTTTTTCATTTTTTTCATAAAAGACTAATCAAGTATATTTGGCTTTTCGGATTTTCCAAAAAAATCTGGGTTTATTAAACCTGAAACTGAAAAATACTGGGGGTGGGGGAGAGCTGCACAGCCCTAGTGCTGACCTCACTATACTATATGTCTTTTTGCTACCCACTTTAGGGCCTTCTCCTCTCATGTTTGCACACCAGAGATTTTCTATTCCAACAATTATAACTCCTCACCAAACAAGGACAATGCTGATGTGGGGCACAACTACAGTAGGGATTCCTCCAGTGTGGCCCAAAACATACCCTAGTGGTACTTTAGTTGTTCTCATTCAATAGTGTAATATAAGAAGACCATCTAAGAGTCATTCTAGCAATAATAATTGAGTCCTATCAACTCACTTATGATGACCCTTCAAGAAATGAGCAGAGGTGGTTTGCCATTGCTTTCCTCTTCATAGCACCCCTAGTTTTCCTTGGGGGTTTCCCATGAAAGTACTAACCATGGCTGATCCTGCTTAGCAGCCAAATTCTTGATGAGCTCAAGTTAGTCAGGTCTATTCAGGCTTCTAAGAGCCATTCTACTTTACACATATGGGGTGATAAGCCAGCATGGTGCAGAGTATCAGACTAGGATCTGGGAGACCCAGGTTCAAATCCCCACTCTACCATGGAAGTCTGCAGGATGATCTTGGGCCAGTCATACCCTCTCAGCCCAACCTACTTCACAGATTTATTATGATAATAAAATGAAGAAAGGGGAAATGATGTAAGCCACTACGGGTGCCCATGAGAGAGAAAGGTGGGGTATAAATGAAGTAAAATTAAAATAAAATAAACTCAAGTATATAAATCTAAGCCGTACTACTTTAGACAGTTAGTGGGTTTTTGAATTCCCCACATACTAAATAAATAAACTCTCTGAATGGCATAAAATGATCAGTGTTACAGGACATGTAGTGATACTCATCACTACAAACAAAACCACATTATCTTTTTTCTGATCTGTATTGGTATGGTCCAGAATTCTTCTTCATTCTTTGTAATGTATGGGTCATTCACCACACCTAAAAACAATGAATTCCACAAGTTAATTATGCATTGCATGAACATTCTTTCGGTCTTCAACTAACTCTCATTCACTTTCACAGGATGATTACCAAGTGCTAATGTCGAAAGACAAAAACTAATTTCCACTCTCTCCACATAATTCATAATGCATGAAGGAAGCTAATTACTGCCTCCTTTCGCATGCTTGGGCATCGGAAGCCAATGAGGGTAGTACAAAACTATCCATGATTGGTGGCTGAGTAGAGAGGACAATACACTAGGGCTGTTGGGGGGGGGAGCAAATGGGTAAAATTCGGATTTGGTAAAATTTGGCCCTTTTTTATTTGAAAAATACCGAAGTCCGAAACGCCCCCTATTCGGATCTGTGGAATTCAGAATGAAATTCGGCGTTCGTGAATAAATTCGGCTGAATAATGCCATTTAAGCATATTCATAAGAACATAAGAAAGGCCCTGCTGGATCAGACCAAGCCCCATCAGGTCCAGCAGTCTGTTCACACAGTGGCCAACCAGGTGCCTCTAGGAAGCCACTAACAAGACGAGTGCAGCAGCCTGTGTTCCACCACACCTGCCTGTGTTCCACCACACCCAAAATAATAGGCATGCTCCTCTGATACTAGAGAGAATAGGTATGCAGCATGACTAATATCCATTCTAACTAACAGCCATGAATACCCCTCTCCTCCATGAATATGTCCACTCCCCTCTTAAAGCCCTCCAAGCTGGCAGCCAGGGAGAGGGAGAAAAACTTCTCCCTGACCACTCCCTCCAAACCATGCATAATTTTATAGACCTCTATCATGTCTCCCCTCAGCCGCCTTCTTTCCAAGCTAAACAACTCTAAGCGTCTTAATCGCTCCCCATAGGACAGTTGCTCTAGTCCCCTAAACATTTTGGTTGCTCTTTTCTGCACCTTCTCAAGCTCTGTAATATCCTTTTTTAGGTGTGGTGACCAGAACTGTACACAGTATTCCAAGTGTGGTCTCACCATAGATTTGTACAAGGGCAGTATGATATCAGCAGTTTTATTCTCTATTCCTCATCTAATTATAGCCAGCATGGAATTTGCCTTTTTTACAGCAGCCGCACACTGGGTTGACATCTTCATTGAGCTATCCACTACCACCCCAAGATCCCTTTCTTGGTCTGTCGCTGCCATCAGTGTATATGTGAAGTTGGGATTTTTTGCCCCAATATGCATCACTTTACACTTACTCACATTGAATCTCATTTGCCATTTTAATGCCCATTCTTCCAGTATGCAGAGATCCTTCTGGAGCTCTTCACAGTCTGGTTTTGTTTTAACCACCCTAAATAATTTGGTGTCATCTGCAAACTTGGCTACGTCACTGTTTAACCCCAACTCCAGGTCATTGATGAACAGGTTGAAAAGCACCGGTCCCAACACAGATCCCTGAGGCACCCCACTGCTCTCATCCCACCATTGTGAGAACTGACCATTGATTCCTGCTCTCTGCTTCCTATTTTTCAGCCAGCTCTCAATCCATAAGAGGACTTGTCCTCTTATCCCGTGACTATGAAGTTTGCTTAGCAGTATTCATGGCTTTCCGCAGCTCCAGGGGGGCATTTTTGGAGTTAGAGGTCCCAAACTTTCAGTGTAGCTTGAGGGGACCCTTCTTGCAAGAACCCCCAAGTTTTGTGAAGATTGGGTCATGGGGTCCCAAGTTATGGGGTCTGGAAGGGGTCTCCCTCCACCCATTGGAATGAATAGGAGCCGGCAATCCTTAATGTGCATCTAGAGAGCGGCAAATTCAAGGCAAAACTTCCCATTGTTTCTGGGGCAGCCAGAGAGAGACTCACCGGCCCACACTGACCTCCAGGCGAAGGTGGCAACCAGTGAAAACAGCAACAATCACACTCGCAAAGAGGAGATCAAGCTGTCCCCCCACCAGGACAGGTCACCCCCCCTTTACCTTCCCCCCCCACACACACACACAGTAGAAGCCAGTCCGTGGCTTCTAAGAGCCGATGTAACTATGCCAAAAGTGCATCCAACAATGCTCAAACCGTAAGTATACAGCGTAACTAGCATGGGTAATGTATCTTTTCATTTCACAGCCAAAGTGCATTTTATAACGCTAGTAGTGTAAGTGCAACCTGAGCAAATTCCGTATCTTCAGGATTGATAGATTTCACTCGCAAAGAGGCAATCAGCCCCCCCAGGACCGGTAACCCCCCCCCCCCAATCACACTCCACAGAGGCAATCAAGCCCCCCCCCACCAGAAGATGCAAATTCCAAATGAAGGAGAACGGGCCAGACAGAGAGAGACTTACTGACATGGGATGTACTAAAACAAATGACAGGCTAGCCCATTAGAAACAACGGGAACGGCTGCACAGCTGCACTCAACTCCAGGCGAGGGTGGCAACGGGCAAAAAAGGCAGAACGCACACTCCCACAGAGGCGAGCAGGCACCCCCCGGCAGAAAGGCAACCCCCCCCCTCAAACCAGTACGGCTCTCGGCTCAACCCCAAACAAATGAACCAATGAGGAGGAAGAGGCACGGGTGCCAAGCGGAGGGAGACTCACACACGCACCGCCGCACCGACTGGAAATGGACAGAAAAAGGCAGAACGCACACTCCCGCAGAGGCAAGCAGGCACCCTGCCCGGCAGAACAGGCAAAAGCCCCCCTTTGGCTCTCCCCCCCACCTACAGAAACTGCTTCCCCCCACACACACAGAGAGAATCTGCTTTCCCCCCCCACTCACACACACACAAGAAAAGGTATAGAGAAAAAAACCCAAAATCAGACTGTGTGGATGACTTCCAGCAGGAGCAGGGGCGAGAAGTAAATCCAATCCAATCCTATTCCAGTAAGCAGGATCTCTCAGGACAGGAGCAGCACCACCAAAATGGAAGGAAATGAATACAGACTCGGGACGGGAGTTTTTATACTCTTCTCCTGGCCAATTCAAAAGGGAAAATCCCTGCTCTAATTGGCCAGAAGAAGACCCAGCTTGGCCACCATTGGCCGCAGGAGAATGCTGCTGATTCGGGGATGCCGAATTTGCCTGAATTTATTCGGTGTCCGCCCGAACTCGCCAAATTCGGCTTGTAATTTTCCCGCCTTTTTTCACTTCGGCTCTATCCAAACTGGAAACCGCCAAATCGGGGGAAATTTGGCTGTTTTTCATGTCGGATGGAACCGAATCGACAGCCCTACAATACACCCTCATTATCACCAGCTACCACTGCTCGACGGTGGCAATGGCGGGGTGGCTTGGGAAGCACTGTGTTGGCACTGCATTGGTGGACAGTCCTTCTCAAGCCACCCTCTGCTTATGTCACCAAGTGATAGCCACTGCTCTGGGCATAAGTTATTCCTTGATTGCTACTCACTGGCAGCTGTAGTCAACCACCTCAAAGGACACTGTTTTGTCTGGGCTCCTCTGAACATTGATGGTGTACCTTGTTTCAGCACCAAAGTATAACGATACACAACACGACGTGTGCTGGAATATGATATAAGCACATTGTGTGCATACTCATAATTAAATGTACAAAGAGAAAACTAGGGGATTTGGTGCACTGGATTCCTGATTCTGCAAAGATTTTAACAAGCTTGGCAAGCCAATCAGTTATGAACATATAACTGGGAGAATTGCATAACAAGGTTAAGAGAACAGATACACACTAAAGGAAATAAAGCTGGATTCAACCCTGGAATATCCCTGGCTTGTCTCATCTTGAAATGCCCTCCTCAATGCATCTGTCTAGCAGTTTTGCCTGATGAAGATAATTATGATATTAGATCAGACAGTCAAGCTCAGAAGCACTAAATCATTAATTCAGAGATATACAATCTTTTATATGCCTATCAATATCTTGGCATCGCTATCTGTAGACATGCACAGGCAGAATACAGCAGATGGAAGCGGGATAAAATAAATAGCTTTCTCTGCTGAAGGGTGAACACACAGCTCATGGCTGGTAGAGCAAAGCTCTCACAAAAAAGGGGTGCGCATGATTATCTTCAACAAGGGAAAATAAATTGATTCTACTCTGTCATGTTGTCTGCTGTATTTTCTACTACATATAGCTTTTTGCGTTACTATCCACATGCAGTTGCACAAACACAGTGAAACAGCATTACATATTATGTCCGCACCCAAAAGCTAAAAGCTCCTGTGCCAGATCCCTTCTAGCTAGGCTGGGACTAACAGCCAGTCCTGCCAGGCAAGAGGTGGTGAACATCTACCAGGTGACACTAAGGCAGGATGAAAAGCACCATGTGGCTAGGGCAGAAATAAAGCAGAAGAAATGCCCAATTGGGTGAGTGTGGCTCTGCACCGGTAGATAGGGTTGCCAACCTTCAGGTACTAGCTGGAGATCTCCTGCTGTTACAATTGATCTCCAGCCGATAGAGATCACCTGGAGAAAATGGCCACTTTGGCTATTGCACTCTATGGCATTGAAGTCCCTCCCCAAATCCTGCCTTTCTCAGGCTCTGCCCCAAAAACCTCCCACTGGTGGTGAAGAGGGACCTGCCAACCCTACCAGTAGGTTTTTGGGATGGAGCCTGAGGAGGGTGGGGGTTGGGGAAAGGAGGGACTTCAATGCCATAGAGTCCAATTGCCAAAGCGGCCATTTTCTCCAGGTGAACTGATCTCTCTTGGCTGGCGATCAGTTGTAATAGCAGGAGATTGGCAACCCTAAACAGGAGACAATTGTCATTGATTCCCCCTTCCTATAGCAAACCTTTGACTCCCCCTCATGCTGTTCCTTGGGGTATCTCGTCCCCCCAGAGCAGCATTTTAGGGGACATTCTGGGTTACTGTCCAGAAACTTCCCTGTGGATTCTAACAGAGAGCAAGGTATCTCTGCTGCTAACTGCGTGTGGTAAGTAATTTACAGTCTAAATAATTAAAGACAAGGGAGGAAGTATTGGCCTGGTTTTCACAGCTCATTGCTTGAAATGCTTGGGACCAGATCAAGAGCCTTCCTAAATCAGTGGAATGCACACAATGGCAATGCCCAAAGGGCAACACGCTGTGATGTACCTGGAATGCCTACATTAAGGACATTACATTAATCCTTTACCTGTACAGCTTTATTCCAGTACTTTATTGCTTCGTTTCTCACCCTCTGGTAGTGAGATTCACCAAGTTTCTGTCTCTGTGTTTCATTGATATGGCAGTTGAAGCCAAAGATGCCCTTTCTGTATATTGCAACGTCCAATTTTCGCTCTCGCTAAAGGCCATCAGCCTTTGTAAACTATATGACAACTCAATGTAAAATTGTATTAATGTAGAAAGAAGACAATGGACAAACACCTATCAATACATGGATGCCTTATAGTGCCATCCTAAGGGGATTTACACCCTGGGAGCCAGCATGGTGTAGTGGTTAAGACCGGTAGTATGGAGCAGTGGCCTCAGGTCTGGAGAACCAGGTTTGATTCCCCACTCCTACACATGAGAGGCGGACGCTAATCTGGTGAGCTGGGTTGGTTTCCCCACTCCTACACATGAAGCCAGCTGGGTGACCTTGGGCTAGTCAGACTCTCTCAGCCCCACCTACCTCACAGGGTGTCTGTTGTGGGGAGGGGAAGCTTCTTCTTCCTCGTCTTCTTCCTGTTCCTCTTCTTCTTCCTCTTCCTCCTCTTCTTGTAATTCCACTGTTTTCAATGGATTTAGAAGGTTGTAACCATTTTAAGTTTGGCACTATTAGTATGGGCCAGGGCCAGCTAAGGATCTTCACAAAGCAAGAGCACTTTGCAACTTCCTGCCATTGGAATGAAGAGAGGCAACAGGCTGGGGTCCATCCATTTTATCTGTAATTCGATTCCATCTACTATGGGTGCTGCCAGGTTACTGAACTGTGAAGGGCAAGAGGGCGACACTGCCAAGGAATGTACACCCGTTGCTATCAATGTGTGTCTACACATGTTGTTGGTATAAATCTTTTTTTTTTTTGCCTATTTTCATTGCTGGTATTCCTGACTGGCTACTTTTTATAACATGTTTACATCATACAGCATTTACAACTCAACCTGACATACTGTAACAACAGGCATCAACTTTAATAGTAACGATTCTATAGAATTTCATTAATGTGGTTAAGGGGGGAAAATGAAGGCTGTAGTTTAGTCTTGAGCACAAAGCACGCATGTCAGAAATTGGGATTTGCATAATATTGCTCAAATTGAACAAGTGAATTGGCAAAGTTAAGACTCATCCCTCCTGTTAATATATCATTTTCCCTGAATAAGATAATTACTGGGTATTGAAAATCATTTGGTTTTGGGATGAGACATGACAACAGAGGTAGGTGTCAAGGGACAATTTCTGGACCTTTACAAAAGTAAACTGGGATTGTCAATATTAACATTCACCAGATCTCTTACATTCACTGTGGTGCATAAACTTTAGTTTTAACTACAACACTATCTATGCTCTGACCTGTCCTTTGCAATGGGTGGCAGAAAAATTGCAATGAATTAAGCATAAAAGTGATGTAGAAAGGTAGAAGATAAAAGAAGCATGACTTTGTTGCCGAATTCCTCACCATGATATCGAATGTGTTTGATGCTCCATCTCACCTTTGTGTCTAACCTTCTTTAACTAACTCCTTCTAGTTGTACCAGCAAATTATTCCAAAGTTCTTTGAAATCATTACCTTCCTCTCAACATAATTGTGAGCAAAGGCCTTGAGTAACTGTATAAAAAGATCACTCAAAAACAGCAGCAATTCCAGTTCTATTCTCCCATCATTGGGGGGGGGGGGAAAGCCAAGTTATATCTGGATGTTATCCAGTAATGAAAAGCAATGGAAGCTGTGACTTTCAACGTGTCCGCTTTAAGGACAAAGAAATTGCCAGCTTCAAAAACAATACAAAACCCCAATTCATGTTTTCCTTTTTAAATCTAATTTCTAGCACAGCATCCCCCCCCCCTCCCAAAAAAACACTGTTAGGTAAGGTGTGCTGTTGAGTCACAGGCAAACTCATGGCGAGCCCATGAAGTTCCACTTACAGTTGACATTTACCTACTGGAAGTGGGGGATCCCCTGCTCTGAGCTCCTCCCCCCTGGTGCTGTTCAGCTGGCCGGTAGAGGGAATTACTAGCTGTAAAAGAAGGCCAGTAGTGAAGCGGCGATGTCACTTCCAGAAGTGACGCCATCACTTTGATGACAACCGCTAGGATGCTCTGGTATTTGGGCAAAATTCTATGGTAAAATTAGCCTCTACCATAGAGTTTTTGCCCAAATACCAGAGCATCCCCACCGTCCCCTGCGATATGATGACACTTCCAGAAGTGACGTTGATGCTGGCCTCTGTTTAAAGGTAGTAAGTCCCCAATCCCCCGCTGGTTGCCAGAGGATACCGGGCAACCCTAGTTCTACCTCATGAGGTTTTCAAGGCAAGAGATGGTGATTTACCATTAACGTCCTCTGCATAAAAGCCCCACTCTTTCTTGAAGGTCTCCCATCCAAGTATTAACTGTGGCTGACACTGCTTAGCTTGCAAGCTCTGACAAGATCAGGCTAGTTTGGGCTATAATTCCAGGAAGATATGCATGTAATTTTATCTGTGCTGGAGTGGAGATAAGTTTGTAGGCTTCAATTTTTGTCATGCCTTTTCAACTAGGTAAGTCCTGTGTGGAATCAATAGTCAGGTATGCAAAGATGGGGAGGGGTTTTTGCAAACTGCTTTCTTGGGGTACATGCAGTTTTTGAGAAAGCTTTGCAGCCTAGTTAAGATGTTCAACAAAACCCTAAAGAGCTACCAGCTTTGGCACCTGACCCTTTGGTGGCAATGCCATTTGCAGCAATTATTAGGTAGTTGTGCTCAGCTCTAAGCCATGAAAATCTTCACCTTATCCTAACAATATTCTGTCTTTTCCTTGAGGAGTTCAGGGATGTGTTTGTGGTTCTTAACTCTTCTACTTCATCCTCACACACACAAAAAAAACCAACCCTGTGATATAGAGTAGACTGAGACGTGTGATGGACACAAGGTTACCCAATTAGCTTCGTGGTTGAACAGTGATATGAATGCCCAGTCCCAATGTGATACAGTAACCTCCTTACCTCACTGGATCTTAATTTTCTTTCACCTATTATTTCATATAAAACCTCAGCAGAAGGGCTGACCAGGCAGAATTTAACTGGGCAACCTTGTTAGACCCTTTCCAAGGCTCCTCAAGCATTCCTAGAGATGCCAGCCTCCAGGTGGGACCTGGGGATCCCCCAGAATTACAGCATGTCTCCAGACAACAGAGATCAGTTTCCTGGGAGAAAATGGATACTTTGGAGGGTGGACTCCATGGCACTGTACCCCACTGAGGTCCCTGTCCTCCCTAGGCTCCATCCCCAACTCCAGGAGTTTCCCAACTTGCATCTGGCAACTCTAACCCATCATTCCCCACTGGTGGCCAGGAGGGACCTGGCAACCCTAATGCACGCCCTGTTATTTCTTTCTCAGAAATTGCATAGGGAGACCAGCAAGGAATACCAGGGTTGTAATACAGAGGCAAGCAATGGCAAACCACCTCTAAAAGTCTCTTGCCTTGTAAACCCTAAAGGGTTGCCATAATTCAGATCTCATCCAGAAGGCTGGATAATACTCTTCCTTCAGGTACCCTGGCCCAAACAATTTAGGGCCTTAGAATAGGGTTGCCAGTTCTGGATTGGGAAATACCTGGAGATTTTGGGGCGGAGCCTGAGGAGGGAGAGGTTTGGGGAGAGGAGAGACTTCAATGCCATAGAGTCCAATTGCCAAAGCGGCCATTTTCTCCAGGTGAACTCATCTCTGGAGATCAGTTGTAATAGCAGGAGATGTCCAGCTAGTACTTGGAGGTTGGCAACCCTAACCTGGAAATAGATGAGTAACCAGTGCAGATCTTTCAGCACAGAGGTGTTATGTCTCTAATGGCTTATTTGAGGAGGGGTGATAAGAATCCATTTCAGAGATTCCAGAACCCTGACCAATCATATTAAGCCAGTGTGTTGTTGTGGTTAAGAGAGGCAGATTCTAATCTGGAGAGCTTGTCGCGGTCCGTGCCGTTAAAGTAACCAAGCTCTTAGAATTGACCCCTTCCTGAAAAGGGATATTTTATCGTATTCAGCCTGCTACCCACTAAGCAGGGATCAACACTTTCCACCTCTTGTGAGATAGACTTTCTCTTGAAATGTTCCAGTAAAAATATGAAAAGAATATATGAATAAAAATACTATTTATTTCACATAAAATATATGCATGTAAATGATTACAGAAATAAAAACTATATTAGTTAGTTCAACAGGAACAAAATGTTATCTTATGTATGCAAGCAATATTAGCAATATCAACAATCTCTACGACTCTATATAAGAGTTTTCCAAGTATATATTTCATTCAGGAAATAATACAGTTTACAGAAATCTTGTAGAATAATGGTTAGTGCATTAAATAAGTATTCTAATTCAAATTATTTAAATATAAGACATGTCATTGCAGAGTTTCTGTAAGGATTCTATAAGTTCACTTAGAATAGTTAGATTTCCTTCAGGTATTCTCGAAGTATTACTCTGTTACTTCAATGCTTTTAGTAGTTGTAAAGATAGGAGAGATGATCTCTTTGGTTCCATAGTTTCATGTTAGAGCTGATACTATAGCTCTTCCAGCAGTATGTTTGTGACTGAAGGCATGAGACCATAGAGTCTCTATATGTTTGAGGTTTATGGGTCTGAAGCCCATGTTCAAATTAGAAAAGGCTTTGTGAAAGCCACCTTTGAGTATGCTTTGCTGTAAACATTGCTGTATAGCTAAGAGCCACCTTGATGGTTTGGCTATACTGTAATTAATCAGTATTTGAAGCTATGTGTAAAACTTAACATTATGTGTAGAGTATAAACTCCATTTCATAATCTCTCTGGCAGTGCCAATCTTAGAGAGTACTGAGTATAGTTCAGTTTAAGAGCTTAAGGCTCCATGGATCTCCATCCATGTATTCCAATTATATGTATTCCAATTGGAGTAATTCTATGTGTTAGCCATTGTTGGCTGTAATGCATGATTATGTATGCATGTGTATGTCAGACCGTTCTGTGTGAGACCTTAGTCTTAGAACTGACTGCAGAGTATATTCAGTGCTTCCTCCTTGTGTAGAGAAACCCCTGGAATATGCTCTGGTAGTGGGCTTCTTAGAGAAGCTGCATTTACATCTTGTCTGTCAGAACTAGGAAGTCTGTTTAAAGCAAAGACCTTATGAGAAGACATTAGTCTTGTTAGAACAAATGAGCTCTCAATGTCACCATATTCAAATATGGTAAGATCCATACCCTTATAATCCTTAGAGTATAAGGGCCTTCGTCACATATTCAGGATGAAGCATTGTACAGACAGTTATTCCAGACAATCAGTCTTCAGAGAGACAGACTGTGTGGCATAATACCTCTCTCTGTGAGAGTTCTCCAGAAATAGAGACAAGTATAAATGATTGTTCCTAACTCACGCAAGAATCAAGTTCCTAATTCACACAAGAATTAGGCTGCCAAGGTTTAACATCTTTGGTAGTTGGAAGAAGTCCATAGGTCAGTAGGTTTAGACTATCAGGAACCTCTCTAACCTGTAGTCAGAGAAAGGTCTCTATTTATACCTTTTCAGAGCCTTTATCTTGTAGATGTGCTGGAATAGGTCCAGTCAACTTTGGTTCTAGAATCCCTTAGCTAAAGCATTCTATAAATATACAGTAACTTAGCCAGTAGTTCATCAATAGGCCTTATAAGCAGTACTATGCACTTGACTGCCACCTGTAGTAGTCAGTAGATATGACAGTGACTATCATTCCTTGTCAAGCAATATGTTTTGCTTAATCAGATAAGCACACCTGCAGCTGTGACCTTTATCTGTGACAGCTGTAGTAAATGACTATAGCAGCAGAATCTGAGTTTGCTTCTACAGCACAGCAAGTAAGCCTTGAGCTTATACAGTCAAAGGTGTTCCCATCCATGAAGTGACATAACATCTTTTTAACACGTTTTAACACATTTCTATCCTTATGAAGCATAATGGGACATGTTTTCATATCAAAATCCTGTTCACATATGGTTGCCTGCGTCAAGCTGGGCTTGAATCCCTGCTCCTCCTCATGAGCAGCTGATTCTAATCTGGTGAACTGGGTTTGTTTCCCCACTCCTACTACACATGAAGCCTGCTGGGTGACCTTGGGCCAGTCACAGTTCTCTCAGAACTCTCTCAGCCCCACCTACCTCACAAGGTGACTTTTGTGGGTGAAGGGAAACGACTGTAAGCCACTTTGAGACTCCTTAAAGGTAGAGAAAAAGCAGGGTATAAAAACGAACTGCTTCTTCTTCAAGTGTTTTGATTGTGGGGTCCTGCATGGCGGGGGGAGGGTTGGGGTCACTGGGGATGTGGGGGGAGGTAGTTGTAAATTTCCTGCATTGTGCAGGGGGTTGGACTAGATGACCCTGGTGGTCCCTTCCAACTCTATGATTCTAAGTTCTAAGAATTAAACACAATTGTTCTAAACCCAAAGAATTTCAAACAAAATTGCCCAGGCTATGCAATGACCAAAGGACAGAGGGATATCTACCCAGAATCACAGCATCTGCCTTGCTGAAGGCTACAGTCAGAAAGAATAGAAATGAGCAGGAGAAGGAGAGATATCTAAGACATGTGGAGTAGCCCTCAGCACTACTCGTAACCATATTTCCCTTGCTCTGAAAGAGGCTCTTCTTCAAAGCACGAGTTCCTCCTTCAAGTGATCCCAGAGGTCTGGAGATACCTATTGCATTTTGGGTACCGCACAACAACAAACACATCTGTGCTTACATTGTAAATTATGTATTGATTTAAAACCTTGTCTATAAGATACAGACAGAAAATAGAGAATGTTTAAAACAAAACACCAGTTTCTTCTGATCATTGGCAGGCTGAGATGAGCCTGCTTTCTTTGCTGACTCACATTTCTGGAGCAACTGAAAATGCAGCAAACCAAAACCTCCTGAATTCAAATATACATGGATGTAGGCAATTACCTGATGCATAGTAAATTGCCTGTGTAGGACACAAAGCTATGCAGCTACAAGTTTAGACATGATCCATAACATACGGGGACAGGTTACATGCGAGAACAGCAAATTCTGCAGGAATCAGTAAAAATGCATGGTTCCCTACAATGAGAAGACGGTCCATGTCTTAGGCTTCATAACTTGTAAGATGGGATGTACAACGGTTCTTCCTTCATTTTTACTGTTATTAATCTTTTCCGTTTTTTCCTAATTTCTATGGTTTCTTTTGGCGTTGTAAAACATGCATATTATTTACTGTTGTTATTTAGCAATGCATATGCCGCCTCTCCAGAAATCTGCTCGAGGCAGGCCCCAAAATAAACTACCATAAAATCATAACAAGTATAAACATGATAAGGCATAAACAGCCATAAAATCATTCATTTAAAAATGCCATTAAAAATAATCCTGGATATAAAACAGTGAAAGCCCAAGGGCCTAAAAGAGATAATGAAACAATCCCCAGGTCTACAATCAGAAAGTTTAAATAGCTTAAAAGGACGGAATCACTCGGTTAAAAGCCTAGGTAAAAATATTTTGGCCTGGAACCTCAAAATCAGCAAAGTAGGTGCCAGGCAAGCTTGGGGGGGGGGGCATTCCTAGGGTTGCCAGGTCCTGCTTCACCACCAGCAGGAGGTTTTTGGGGTAGGGCCTGAAGATGGTGCGGTTTGGGGAGGGGAGGGACTCCAATGCCATAGAGTCCAATTGCCAAAGCAACCATTTTCTCCAGGTGAACTGATCTCTATCGGCTGGAGATCAGTTGTAATAGCAGGAGATCTCCAGCTAGTACCTGGAGGTTGGCAACCCTAGGCATTCCAGAAGTGAGGCGCCATCACTGAAAAGGCCATGCATCGGGCCACCATGAGTCTCATGTCTGCAAGTGCAGAGAATGGGGATTGAAAACAATATTTCAACTGGTGGGCTGAACAGTATGAAAGGAGAGCCCTTTTTATGTAAAACAGCAAAATGGAGCTTTTCATTGCCTTTTCTGTGACAAATGATGTGCAATAAGTCAGCCCCTTTGTTCTCATCCAATGACTGTTATTTTTCCAAGCCTAGAAAAGGAGTACCGGATTTTAAATGATGCTTTGCCTTTGAGTCTTTCTTTATGGGTTTCTTTTGTAGATGTCATGGGTTGGCCCTGGACTCCCCGTACCCCTCCCACTTGATCAGCAAGGCTCAGGGAGGCCCCCAGCCATCACCTCATACAGTGCTGATCCAAACGGCTTCCCTAATGTCACTATGGGCGGTGCAGCCATTCTCAACCTGGCCACTGCCGCTGGACCCCAGGCTGCCTTCAGTGGTTGTGCCATGGCCTATGGAGTACCCTGTCCAGCAGCTGGGGGCAGTGCACTGCCCAGCGTTCCCAGGGACCCCCTGGCAACCAGCAAGGAGGGGGGAGGAAGTACTGGGAGTAAAGAGAAGCCTGGCAACCCAAGCACTGCCCTGTGGCCTTGGCATTGCTTGTGCCTCCTGCTGGGGCCTTTGCCTAGGCACCTCTGGCGCTGCTGCTTGGGCAGGCCCATCCAGGGTTGAGTGGGGGTGGGAAGACTAGAGTTGCGAGGTCCCTCTTCGCCACCAGCAGGAGGTTGTTGGGGTGTAGCCTGAGGGCGGGGTTTGGGGAGGAAAGGGACTTCAATGCCATAGAGTCAAATGGCCAAAGCAGCCATTTTCTCCCGGTGAACTGACCTCTATTGGCTGGAGATCAGTTGTAATAGCAGGAGATCTCCAGCTAGTACATGGAGGTTACTGGAAATCTCAAGCACTTATTGCCATAAGTGCTTGAGATTTCCAGTAGCAATTTCTTGGGGCACTAGACCTAATTTTGATTGCCAGTACCTGGAGGTTGGCAACTCTAGGGAAGACTAAGCTGCAGGGCTCCTACCTGTCCTTAGGGCTGGAGTAGGGTTGCCAGCTCTGAGTTGGGAAATACCTGGAAATTTGGGGGATGGAGCCTGAGGAGGGAGGGATTTTGAGAGGGGAGGGACTTCAATGCCATACAGTCCAGTTGCCAAAGCGGACATTTTCTCCAGGTGAACTAATCTCTGTCACCTGGAGATCAGTTGTAATAGCGGGAGATCTACAGCCACCACCTGGAGGCTGGCAGCCCTAGGCTGGAGACAGCCCCATTGATGGAGCCAACAAAGGCCTGGCCTGAGAAAAGACCCAAGAGGCCTCCAGCTCCCTCAGCTTGTATGGAGAGCCATGACAAAAGAAAGAGGGATTGCCTCAGGACAGCTAACTAGGGTTGCCAGGTCTCTGTGGGCGGGGCTTGATGGAGGGATTCCTGCACGCTCCTGATTCCACTTCCGGTTTCCTAGCCCTGCTGAGCACAGGAGGAAGGCTCCAGCCTCCCTTTCCATGCTGCAAGCCGGATCTGGACCGATCGGTCTTGCAGTGTGGAATGGGAGGCCGAAGCATTCCCTGCAGCGTGAGGGGGAGGAGGGAATCACTCCCCCCTTTCTGCTTCTGCTGGCTGACCAACAGCTTGTCAGTGGGTAGCCTGGTTGATTGGGGGGCAATTGTCGGCCACAATTTCTGTAGCTGTGGAGAAGTTTACATCGGGACCACAAAACGCAGCATACAAACAAGGATAAAAGAACATGAAAGATACTGCAGACTTGGCCAACCTGAGAAATCAGCAGTGGCTGAACATGGACTGACACAAACAGGACACAGGGTCTTATTCCAAGACACTGAAAGACTGGACAATTCTACCAACTATTTTGTCAGATTGCACAGAGAAGCCATTGAAATTCATAAACATCAGCACAACTTTAACAGAAAAGAAGAGAGTTTAAGAATGAATAAGGCTTGGCTTCCTGCCCTGAAAAACCTCCAGACTTAGGGCATTTGAATTTAAAAAAATTCGGTATTGTTCGGATTCGGCCGAATTCGGCCCGTTTAGATTCGGGATGTGCCGAAGTCCGAACTCCCCCACTTCGGATCCGTTCAATTCGGCGGGAATTCAAAGTTCGGAAAAAAAATTCGGCCGAATAAAGCCATTAAAAACACAATCGCGCCTTTCCGGGGCTCTGGGGGGGCATTTTTGGGGTTAGAGGTCCCAAACTTTCAGCAGAGCTTCAAAGGACGTTTATTGAAAGACTCCCCAAGTTTTGTAAAGATTGGGTCAGGGGGGGCTGAGATATGGGCCCTGAAAGGGGTCCCCCCCACCCTTAATGTGCATCTCTCAGCAGAGCTTGCCGCCCACGCACAAAGCTCCCAGCCCCGACAACAGTTTGCAAAGCAACTCAACCTTGTAAAACAACACCTTTGCAACAGGGAAAAACCAGAAGACACACAACTGAAACCTCCCCCCTCAAACCAGGGAGCGAGAGACTCGAGGGGGAACACACACCCCAGGCAGAACCGACAACACCCACAGAAACTGCTCCCTCCCCACACACACACAGACTCTGCTTTCCCCCACACACACACACATACACAGGAGAAAAGTTATAGATTAAAGCCCCCAAAGGGGTCTTACTGTGGCTGTCTTCTGTTCCATCAGGAGGGGCTGGGGAGGACTTGTAATCCAAGATGATTCCAATTAGGCACGGGATGTTTTGCTCTGGAGAAGATGCACACAGGATCGGCTCGCTGATCCATTCATCCCAATAGGGAAAAGGAGAAAGGGGAAAGCCCATATCTCGGGACCCCCTGACCCAATGTTCACAAAACTTGGGTGGTCTCTTAAAAACACTGGTCTGAAACTCCGCTCAAAGTTTGGGATCTGCACCCCAAAAAATGCGCCCCCTGCAGCCACGGAAAGAGAAAAGGGGGGAAGGCGATATTTCTGCCCCCACTGAACCCATCTTTACAAACCTTGGGTAGTATCTTAAGAATAACTGTCTGAAGCTATGCTAAAAGTTTGGGGGCTATATCCCCAAAAAAGCGCCCCCTGCAGCCACATAAATGGAAAAGGGGGGGAGGGAAAAGGGGGAGAGCCCATATCTCGAGACCCCCTGACCCAATGTTTACAAAACTTGGGGGGTATCTTAAGAAGCTTCATATGAAGCTCCACTAAAAGTTTGGGGTTTGTACCCCCCAAAATGCGCCCCCTGCAGCCATGGAAAGAAAAAGGGGGGAGCCCATATCTCGGGACCCCCTGACCCAATGTTTACAAATCTTGGGGGGTATCTTAAGAAGCTTCATCTGAAGCTCCACTAAAAGTTTTGTGTCTGTACCCCAAAAAATACGCCCCCTGCAGCCACAGAAAGGAGCAAATGTGCACAAGCACCCCCACACACACACACGAGGATTTCGCTCTCTCTCTCTCTCTCCCTGGCCGGGCCACACATCAGCTGATTCCTCCAGTACTCAATCCTGACTGATTGGTCAGAAGAAGACCCAGCTTGCCCACCGATTGGCCGGGGGAGGAGAATGCTGCTTACTGACGGTTATGCTGCTTACTGACGGCCGAATTTACCGAATTTATTCACGAACTCCCGAACTCGCTGAATTCTCCCCCCCCCCCCGGTTGCCCGCCAGTTTGGAGTTCGGTTCCTCCCGAACTAAAAACCACCGAATCAGGGGAAATTCGGCTGATTTTCAGTTCGGGCCGAACCGAATTGACAGCCCTATCCAGACTAACAAAGGCTACAGTCAACAATAGCCATGCAGATTAGCTTTGGATTTCACACATTAACAGATCACTTCAGGATACAATGGCTCCATATTAACATACCACACCCTCATTAGTACATTATCTTGATACTTACAGGACAATGATTAGCACATTACTTCTGCAGGACAGTACTCAGCTCAAACCCAACCCCTCTCTGACTCTTCCTACACACTTGACACTGAGAGACACTGTCCTTCAGTGTTACTACTCTGAAGATGCCTGCCACAGCTGCTGGCGAAACGTCAGGAAAGAAAATTCCAAGACCACGGTTACACAGCCCGGATAACCTACAAGAACCAATGAACCATGGTATAGTTTGGAGATTTGACCCCTGGTTTTCCAGATCCTAGCAGCCTGAATAGCCCATCTAAGTTTGAGCTCATCAAAACATGAAAGCTAATCAGGGTTTGCCACAGTTAGCACATGGACAGGAGACCACCAAGGAAGACAGGAGCTGCTATGCAGAAGAAAGCAATGGCAAACCACCTCTGTTGCCTGGAACACCTTGTGGATAGCAATACCGGCCTCCAGGTGGGATCTGAGGATCCCCTGGAATTACAGCTCATCTCCAGACTACTGAGATCAGTTCTCCTGGAGAAAATGGATGTTTTGGAGGGTGGAATCTATGGCATTGTGTCACACTGAGGTCTCTGTTGTCCCTAGGCTCCATCCCTAAAGCTCCAGACGTTTCCCAGACTGGATCTGGCCACCCTACCTCCCCATCTCCCGCTATTGTCCCGGTGGGGGGGGGGGGCTGGCAACCCTACTTTTGGATGGGGTCACCATGAGTTGGTTGCAATCCAATGGCACATTCTTCTTCTTCTTTCCAGATTCTAGTCCAACATTCTCACCACAATACCGTGCTGGCTGCCAGGTCAATAATGTCTAGCTCAGTTCCAACTCCACTCTCCATCAAGGCATATCAAGGCACGATAATTTCTGCCATCAGATATGAGCTCTGAAAGCATCAGATTGTATTTTCTGTTAATGTCCGAATGATCCAGTTCTGCATGCAGCCTCAGCAACTTTGGGGTTGCTGAGGCTGCATTTTTAGAGTCAAGGATTAATAAGTAGGACCGGAACCCCAGTGATAATGTTACACAGCAATGGAAGGTCCAGGTTGTGGAGACCTTTGACTGCAGTGTTACTCCACCATCTAGTTTCTGTGTAGCCCATCAGAATACATGCTCTGACCCAGAGAATAGTGTTTTATATTTTCCCCAACATGAAGACTCATGCATAACTTATTCTCAAGTTTACATATTGAACTCTATGCAGAATATTCAGTAGCAAGAGCAGCCATAAATATTTATTGAATTGTAAAGCAGCATTCATAATCTTCTGTCTGCATATGGTATATAACCTAGGTATAATTCCGTTAAGCTAATACTGTAATCATTTGAGAGGTCCTAATTTACATCTGACAGTCTGATCTCTGTCAACTTCAGGGGCAAGGCTCACCTTGTTGGTAAGATCTAAAATAAATCATTCTTGAGTGACTGGGACATGAATGGAATAACTTCCATTTAATATTTGCTAGAAAACTGCAGCCAAAAAGTTAGGTGGTTACTGCAAATGCCAGGGAATGAATAAGGGATTGGGATAAGGTTATAAACTGGCCAGGGAGGAAATGTCCTTCCTCTTTTAATAGAGGGTTAAAGATGTGGAAATGGGCAATCAAAGGTTTTTAGTGCATGGATCTAAGTAACATCACCTGATCGTAACTGCTGATCTAACTGATATTAAGGGGACTCATGTAAAAGTTGGCAACTTTAATTTGGAATTACTCATTGTAGGCGTTAACCATCTTAATAAAAACTTCTAACTAGCTCAGAAAACTAGAGAAATGGCTCATCACTACTATTGTGAATGGCCTCTGTATATCCTTCATTATATTTGCATTTTACATAATTTCACTTCATCTTGTCCTGCCTGCATTTTATAGTCCCTTGACCCTTTTGTTTGTTTATATTTTTCATAGACAGACAGACAACCTCAGAGATAGTGTGGGTTTGGTTCCAGACCACTGCAATAAAGTGACTATCGCGATACGTCAAGTCACACAATTTTTTTGGGTTTCCCAGTGCATATAAAAGTTATGTTGACACTATGCTGTAGTCTATTATGTGTGCAATAGCATTACGTCTAAAGAAAACAATATGCTGTAATATTAATGAAAACGTTTGAAATATTGTGAGCTTTACCAAAATATTATATATACTGCATTTTTACCTCACTTTTCTCCCAATGGGCATCCAAAATGGCTTTTTCCATTTTATCCTCATAACCACCCTCTGGGGGAGGTTAAACTGAGCACATGTAACTGGCCCAAGGTCGCCATAAATCGGCTGTGACTTGACGGCACTTTACACACACATGCACACACACATGATCTTCTGTTATTATCGAAGATTTGCAAGCTGCCTTAGCAAATTTTAGTTGAGAGCATGTCACTTTTTTTAAAAAAAATACATTTATTTACCTCCTGGGTGAACCTGGAAGAATAATTTGCCTTTGCAGGATCTCCCGCTGCATTGCCAGCCACACTAATGCTGGTCTTCCTAATGACTCTTTCTGTGTGATTCAAGGCCTGTTCTTAAAGAGGCTCTCCTTCATCTCTTCCTTTGGTTCCTGCAGTTTTGATCCTGGCAGCACACGGCCGCATAATTATGTGCAGGTTGTACCTAGTGAACCTGGAAATCAGGCTGCCTTCTATTTGAGCAAAAGCTAGCCATTAGATAACAACATATCAGCCTCTTTCTGCTTTCAAGCAGAATATTTGCAATTATTTATTGCTACAAAAAGACAGCCTGCTCTTTAAATCAAATCACAAGCTCTTTGTTCCAAATCTCATTGCTCAAAGATTTCCTATAAAAAAATCTGCAACCCTACCAACCAGTTTTGAAGAGAAAAAGGAAAAATGAGAATAAATACATTAAGATCTATTGCATTTTTGTCACAGCCAATGAAGCAAAGCTCAGCTCAGAACAGCCCAAGCAAACACTTTACTAGAACAGGAGCATCGATTCTGGCTTATGTTCAAATGACCGTATTTGCAAACAAAAGATATGATGTGCTCGCTGGTATAGCTATGGTCTTTTGCCCCTTTCTAAATAGTATACTTCGGATGTATTTTATGAATAGTTTACAAGTATTTTAAAATCCAGCTAAAATACTGTTCAAACAAATTGTACAGCAAAACAGAAATAAAGATATAGTTTTAGATTTAGTGATAAAAAGCAAGTCTGAATTCAGTACTTTGTGGAAATATACTGGTATGTATACACAGGTATGGGTGAACATGTGCACTCATTTTGACTTCAGTCAGGCCTTATATATTGGCAACAGTTGGGACATCATTAGGATACATGGGTGCTGCTAACTCCCGTCTAAGGCATATACTCAATTAATTATTTGATGCTTCAAGGTGCTGCTGGTTTTTGTGTCAACTCACAGACACAACATGGATTCAACAAAGGATTTTGGTTAGAATGCTAAAAAACAGATCTGCACAAAAACTATTCGATGGCCACCAAAAGTTAGAGGAGAAAATATTGTAAAATTTCATGTTTGCTCTGGTATATATCCGGTTTCTCCACAATGAGTTCATATCACTGTCTTTGTTCATATTCCGTAGGCAAATACATACCTAGTTTGCTTGCCAGAATCCTCAGTGCTGGCAATCATAAAAAAAGCTTAAAGAATCATATAGCTTCCTCTGTTATACTGATTAGGAAAGTGTTGAATTTACTCCGCTTTCTGCATCCATTATTGCACACACTGTGTTTCAGGGAGATTCAGCTCTCCTAGAAAAATGCCTTCTCTGTGTAGGCCTGTTTTTTTAGAATAAGGATTCAAGAGTCCTGCTCATGTTGACATTTTGTGTCCATATGATCTTAAGGTTGTCTGAATTCTGAGGGTAGTGAATTCATTTTTGGTTACTTATTTATGAGATGTTTATTCCTCATCTATTGAGTAAATTATCTTTCAAGACAGTTTACAACAGATGAAAACAATGCAGTGTCTCTCATTACTTTAAGTTGGAGCAAAAATCTTTCTGGCAAGGAGAGAAAAAATAAAATTCCCTGAAAGCTACTTATTGTTTGGGTAGGGTTGCCAGCTCCAGGATGGGAAATAACTCAAGATTTTTGTGGCGGAGCCTGAGGAGGGCGAGGTTTGAGGAGGGGAGGGACTTCAACGCCATGGAGATCAGTTGTAATAGCACTAGATCTCCAGTTACTACCTGGAGGTTGGCAACCCTATGCCCACTCCATACTTGGCATTTAAGTTTCCCATGAGTCCCCGACCCTGTTTGTCAGGCCACTCCTCTCATAGTATGGTACACCCCAGTGCAAGCGCAGTGCAAAAAGCAGCCCAATGAACAGGCTCGCCCCCCTTGGCAGCTTTCCATGCCTCCCCTGTCCCCAGAAAACCCATTGTGCTGCCACTCACCAGCAGTCCCATGTGCCTCCCCTGTCTCCTGCAAACCCACCGAGCTACCATTCGCCAACAGCCTATACCTCCCCCATCCCTCACAGACCCAGCATGTTGCTGTCTCCGGAAGCTTAAAGTCGACTGCAGCAAGGAGGTCAGAAGGAAGTCTCAGTCGGGGCGGGGGGGGGGTGGTTGTATGAGTCGAACATGGTGCTTGCCTGCTGACTGTTATGGGCAGAGAGTAATATTGACCCATACAGCCAGGAATCATATAGAATGGTAATTTTGAAATTGTATAAATATTTGCTAGGAATGATAATTATAAAGAATCTTTGCTACTATGCTTTAAACAGGCTTCAGCATACCTGTTAAGCACCTGTTCAGTGCACCTGTGCTCAAAAACAGCTGCAGTAACCTTCACTTAAGATAAACATAGATTAGAGTTACCTTGGAAAAATATTTTTAAGGGGTCTGAAGTTGTCTAGAACTTGGGAGTTCTAAGGCAGACATGCTGCCGGTCTGTCTAGAGAATCTCCCCAGAAGCATGGCACTCCCAGAGGTATGATGAACTTGGCTACTATATTTCTACTATATTTCCGCTGTAACTTTCACTTAAGATGATCTGCTTATACTTTGAAATATTCTGTTAAGATTTTTTCTTACAATGTAACTGTAACTGACTTGAATTATGCTTGGAACTGATATACCCTATGTCCTGATCCCACATTCTTTTTATATTCTGAAGCATTCACAATAAAAAGGAATTTTTCTTAGAAAAGTTCGAAGCTTGTATCAGTGCTTATGGGGCATTTGGTTAAGTAAGGTAACATGTCTCTTAGTGAGATACAGGACCTAGAAACCTATTTGCCTACACAGCTCTGACTGCAACATGACTGTGTGTGCCTCCAGGTTTGTGGCATCCCTAGTGTAACCTCTGTTTATATTCAGTTTTGACTTTCAAAACTGCACCCCTATCTAACACAGAAAATAGAAAACAACCCCGTAGATAGGTTCCGGGTCAGTGGCCATATGGATTGCCTGTTCCCCTTCTCCTCAGGCACAGATGTAATGCACAGTTATATTTGAGTGAAAGCATGAAGAAGTGAAATTATCCTGCTACTTTGCCACAGTTCACTTCCCTTTAATTAACTTAATTATATGAATTTTAGTATATAAAGAATGTGGGATGTAGTATATCCAGTACATGTTTAATATTTCTAATCTTTGGCAGAGGTTTTGTGAATCCAAACAAACACTGTGTTGATCCCCACTTCCAATTTGTTGGCTAGGGCTTACGGAGAGCAGTAATGATAGTTAAGTCAATAATGAGCAACCAGTAGGTGGACATAGATTTATTTCTACATGAAGAATTGCAAAAGACAATCTGGCAAAAATGAACAATAACGGCAAATTACTGAATTACAAATGTATGATCTAGCCAAAGTTCATTAATAAAATAGGAATATCAGGTTAACCTATAAGAAGTTAATGGAAGGCTATCAGCCTTTTAATGTTTCCTGTGTGACTGATGTTCATATTTTCCTGTTTCCTTTGTGACTGATGTTCATATTTTGTCTTTTAACTCCATCTTTTGTTCTTAAAGTTAGATGTGACCACTCTAACTTCCTCTGCTGATTGTAGCACAGGATGCAAGGTTTCCCATTATAATGTAAGGATTTTTTGCAAGTAGAGCTAGAACTGGAGATTATGGGGCCGATGTTGGCTGTTGCTGAAAACAGTAGTTTTATGCTGCCACATTGTTAGGGGTGAGATTGAATTGTAAAAGCTTTCTGGTTCAGTTCAGAATATCCCCCATTTCAATTTCATTTCTGCTTTGTGAAAAACAATCAATGTGTCATTATTTTTTGCACCAGTTTCTCTTTCCTCACACTGCATTTTTTACCATTCAAATGAATATAATGTTATTTTGGGGGTCAGTTCTGTATAAGTGGTGCATAACTTACAAATGGAGTAAAAATAGTGTGTGCATTAAAATGATGGATAAATGGCACAAAAGAAGCGAAAGAAACATCAACAGCCATGAAAACAAGGTGAACTGAAACCCACCAATGACAATACCATGCCTTGCTGAATAAGCTAGAACACTGTAGCCTTTCTTATCCCTATTTGCAATGGAGAGGTTCCTGAAGAGTAGGGTTGGGTTAGATGCCTCATGCAGCGCAATCAATAAAGAGGGCCAAAAACTGGCTGTTCAAGTGATTCCATCCTTGCTTAGAGATGGTGACATGAGAAGTATCCTCTCCAGACACTGACTGCATCTGCTAGCTTCAGTCAGGATGCTGTATTGTGTGCCCTCAACTTTAGCCTGGGCTATTTACCACTTCACTGAGACCTGAAAAATGATCAGTACTGGTGAGTATGCAGCCACAGACCCACTGCCAGTGTGGTGTAGTGGTTGAGAGCAGTGGACTCTAATCTGGAGAACCGGGTTTGATTCCCCACTCTTCCACATGAGCGGCCGACCATAATCTGGTGAACCGGGTTGGTTTCTCCACTCCTCCACATGAAGCCAACTGGGTGACCTTGGGCTAGTCACAGTTCTCTGAACTGTCTCAGCCTCACCTACCTCACAAGGTGTCTGTTGTGGGGAGAGGAAGGGAAGGAGATTGTAAGCCGCTTGGGTTCTCCTTAAAAGGTAGAGAAAATCAGCATATAAAAACCAACTCTTCTGTTTCTTCTTCTACTATTCACCAGTAGAACAACTAGATTCGAGTCTTGGAGCACCTTAGAGACCAACAAAATTTTGGGAGTATAAACTTTTGACAATCAAAGCTCTCTTTATCTGAAGAAGTGAGCTGTGGCTCACGAAAGCTCCCAGAAATTTTGCTATTCTTTAAGGTGCTACTGGACTGTTGCTCTTTTCTGCTAGGATCATAGAATCATAGAGTTGGAAGGGATCACCAGGGTCATCTAGTCCAACCCCCTAACTGCTATTAACAGACTAACATGGCTATGATCAAAGTTCTCTTTGTTAGATACCCTTCAAGGTTTGACTCTCGTAAGCTTATCCCCAGAAAGTTTTGTTGGACTCCAAGGCGCTACTGGACTTGAATCTAGTCGTTCTACTGCAGACCAATATGGCTACCCTCTGACACTATATTTGCCCGGAGGTGATCAACCAACCAATAAAGTCCCCATTTTGGAGAAGTATTTTCAGATTGGTTCTGATGTGTTTGTTTACTGCAGAAGTATTATGGTTCACTGCCCCTAATCATAATCAAGAACAACTAGGGATTTTAAGACAATGTGGAGCCAACTGAGCCAAGAGGTCCTGGTGGTGCTTGCAGTCCCACAGGGGACAATTAGTTCAGCTTGCTTCTGGCTGCCAATGGCCTTTCTGGGCAGTGGCATACCAAACTGTCCCAGTATGGACTACTTGACCGCAGATTAAAATTCTCCTGCCTCAAGACATGGGGTTCATGTCTTTCCAAGGGGCTTTCCAGCAAGGCATTAATGCACTGTATAGTTGCTTCTTGTGTATTTAGCTTCTTTTTAAAGCATCTTGGCTCCTGATAAAAACAAATGAATCCATCTTTTTTCCTCTGTTCTGTTTATTTTATGTATTTAGAACATTTGTCTATTGCATGTTTATTCTCCCCCCCCCCCTTCCTCCAAGGACTGCTCCTGCCTTTTAGATGCTTTCTGCCCCTGGTTAACTGGTCAGGCAACCTCGACAACTTCAAAACCAAACACCAAAATTGGAAAATGTCAAGACTGTATCAAGCAAAAATATTGTGCACCATCAAAAGCAAAAAAATGCAACAATCTTATTTTGTTTTACATATTTATATACTCACCTTTTCCTGAACATCTAAGGACCCAAGGCAAGTAGCAACAATTTAAAAATATAAAAACAAATGGATAAAAATAAACATCCAAGCAAGGGATATAAAATACATTAAATCCATATTGCTGTTGGCTTTACTTTTTATGCAACATTAAGATTTGATTACTAAAATTAAGTTTCATGTCATGTAAACATTATTAAGTTTTCTTTAATTGCAGAGCCTTTACTAACCTGAATGCCGGTGTTATTTACATAAGGCAGTTCATCATAACAGGTCTCATAATCTTGTTACACAATCCCCACTTTCCTAAGCAGTAGGAACTCCCAGGTCAGCACTATTGAACTTGATTTGCTTTGGGCCACACTGAAAACTTAGGACATTCTTGTAATACTTGTTACTTTTTCAATTGCATAAACAGAACATAGTGAAGGATAATAACAAGAGCCTGCACTGGATGTCCAGGGAGCAACCTTATTATTAGTACCCTCCACTACTGACCCCACCACATACATACATACATAGTATAAATCTCACAGCATTGATCTGAAATCCCACCTCTGCAGGTGAATCACCTGCCGAGAAAGAGAACACAGCCGCTAAATAAACATTCAGGTTTCTGTGTCGAATACCCTGGGGCCATACCAGTTACTTAAGGCAAAACCATCATGATTATCTGATCAGAGAGCCAAACACACTACAGAGATACCATGTATCATTATGGAGTACATTTCCGACCAAACTTTATTTTCTGCATTTTGTGCTTTCACAAAGAAAGCGAGAGGAAAGGTGTTCCGTATAATAGTGTAAGGTCTTCTTCTGCCACACACCCTAAATTTGCTGCATCACTCTTGGGAAGAGATACAACCTGGAAAACCCAGAGGAGTCTGGCAGCAATCATGACTAAGTGCTGCTATATGAACAGAACCTTTTATCACTGTAGCTACTAGGGGTTTTTGCGAGGAAAAAATTGTTACAATGACAGATCAGGGATTCAAGGGGGAAAACTTTTACCATTATTGCTGACTTTCGCGTAGGACATTACTGGTTCAGGATTCAAATTTGTGTGGGGCTTTCCAGGTTCCAGAATTTTGGAATCATTATTTTCAATTGGGGAACTAATTTGAGAGTTTGGGGCAGCTGGTTTTGGAGATAATGGGAACAAATTTGCACAGAACATAGTCCTCCCTCTGATCTAAAAAACCCTTAACTTTCAATCAATCAACATTTATTATGATCAAGAGATCACTCACCCTAACGTTCAAGCAGAACAAAGGTGCAGGATCACTTTTCTCCACTGATCCTTGTTGGGGGGGAGGGTTGCCAGCTCCAGGTTGGGAAATACCTGGAGATTGGGGCGGGGAGCCTAAGGAGGGCAGGGTTTTGAGAGGGGAGGGATTTCGGTGCCATAGAGTCCAATTGCCAAAGCAGCCATTTTCTCCAGGGGAACTGATCTGTCGACTGGAGATCAGTTGTAATAGCGGCAGATCTCCAGCCACCACCTGGAGGTTGGCAACCCTAGTGGGCAGTATTGCGGTGACCCTGCAGAAAAGCACTGGCCATCATCATTTTTAAAAAGCCTACCTCTGTTTTTTTAGAAAACCTAATCTTACAGTGACTGACTGGCAGTTTGAAAAGTTACATTTCCATCGACAACTCTGCATTTGCCATCCTCTCTTGTTGTGGTCCTTTGTCTCCTTTCACAAAGGAAAGAAGGGAGGAAGGCTGACATTGTTTCAGAGTGGCCTCAGGCTATAAAGGCCAGGTGGGAGGAATCAAGAGTAAGAGCCAAAGAGGAAAAAACAGGAACAGGAAGTGGAAGAAGTACAACACTAGGGTACCAGGTCCCTCTTTGCCACCGGCAGGAGATTTTTAGGGTAGAGCCTGAGGAGGGCGGGTTTTGGGGAGAGGAGGGACTTCAATGCCATAGAGTTCAATTGCCAAAGTGGCCATTTTCTCCAGGGAAACTGATCTCTATCTGCTGGAGATCCGTTGTAATAGCAGGAGATCTCCTGCTGATTAAGGGCTGAGGAGGGCAGGGATAGTACTCAGATGAAGAAAACCACAGATAGTTGTACTTTATTCATTCCAATAAATGTGCTTCCTGGTCTTCTCTTACAGCAGTGAGTTTTAAATGCTATGGAAGGAACATTCAGTGTGCTGTCCCCCTGGGAGGGATTCTGCTCTCTAATGCAGACAAAATGAGATTCATCATGCCATGCTGTACTCCCATGGCCACTATGAACTGAAGTTCAGGCATGTGACACTCTGAATTCTGTTGTAGAATCTTCTGCACTATTGATTCATCATCCAGCTTACTGGGAGAGGGAAGAGAATTAGTAGCTAAATGCTGTTGCAGTGTGGTAGCTTCCATGACAGCCCATTAGGGTATACTCAAACAGGGTCTTGAATACAGCAGAGGTGATTGTGACTGAAAAGTGGAACAGCTGAGTACTAATAATGTGAACATGCTCTGTTTCATCCACATAAATAGGAAATGGATCCCCAGAGATTCTGCTTTTGTGATCCCAGATGTACTTCGTTGCCTGTCTAAAGCAGTAGAGTAGATTCATTCACAGGCTGTAGAGGTGCTGCCAGATAACCTGAGGAAGATGATGGACCACCGGAGAGCTATTTTTGAGGTTTACAGCAGCTATGGAATGAAGGCTTGTGGCCTAAGCGAAATGGCCCTCCTTCTTTTCTCTGATTGGACCTGGTTAAGATTTAATAAACAGAATTAAGCAGTAATTTAGCAGTAATAAACTTTCATCTACTGTGAATGCCATCAAGATGTATAG
The DNA here is from genome assembly GCF_029931775.1 of Euleptes europaea. Taxonomy (NCBI): domain Eukaryota; kingdom Metazoa; phylum Chordata; class Lepidosauria; order Squamata; family Sphaerodactylidae; genus Euleptes; species Euleptes europaea. The sequence goes on along the minus strand of NC_079312.1, from coordinate 44,619,973 downwards.
TGGCTAGTCTGCTGTCCCTAGATACAGCTGTGGATGACTACCAACTAGCTGGTAAAAAGCCCTCCTGGCCACCCCTACCTGGAGGTGCCAGCCTTCAAGTGGGACCTGGGTATCCTCCAGGATTACAGCTCATCTCATAAAAACATAAGAACATAAGAAAAGCCCAGCTGGATTAGACCATGGCCCATCAAGTCCAGCAGTCTGTTCACACAGTGGCCAACCAGGTGCCTCTAGAAAGCCCCCAAACAAGACAACTGCAGCAGCACCATCCTGCCTGTGTTCTAAAGTACCTAATATAATAGGCATGCTCCTCTGATCCTGGAGATAATAGGTATGCATCATGACTAGTAGCCATTTTAACTAGTAGCCATGAATACCCCTCTCCTCCATGAACATGTCCACTCCCCTCTTAAAGCCTTCCAAGTTGGCAGCCATCACCACATTTTGGGGCAGGGATTTCCACAATTTAACTATGTGTTGTGTGAAGAAATACTTTCTTTTATCTGTTTTGAATCTCTCACCCTCCAGCTTCATCAGATGACCCCGCATTCTAGTATCTCCACACTACAGAGATCAGTTCCTCTGGAGGAAATAGCTGCTTTGGAGAGTGGATTTTATGGGATTGTAACCCACTGAGATCCCTGTCCTCCCCAGGTCCCCAGGAGTTTCCCAACCTGGATTGTGCAACCCTATCCCCTCCATCACCCACCAGTGGCCAGGGGGGGCGGGCAACCCTACCCCTACCTTCTGGTTTTCCCATGAACAGAGTTTAATCTAAAAGAATACCTACGCTACTAATCTGAGCCTTTGCTGAAGGTGTGCCATCCCATCCAGCTCTAATTGTACAATAATAATAAAAAAGCATCTGTTCAATGTTTACAAGAAATGTATAGAGATATAAAATAGCAGTATATATATATTTAAATTATACTAGCTGTACAATGTATGAGATAGGAAATCAATCAATCCAGAACTCAGCATTATTCTTGCTGGCGATGTAATTCTTATTTCATCTCATTAAACTCAACAAATATAGCCCTTTGTAAGGAGACTGTATATTGAATTATAGAGACTCTTCCATAAGGGGTGGTAAAATGCAGGGAAGAAGGACATGGTAAGGCAATTTAGGGAAAAGCAATGAACACTGATCCAATGATCAATGAACAATGATACTGGTGTTCTTTTCTGCATTTCAGCAAGCTGGGAGGTGGTGAAGATAGATTGATAAGATAGATGGCCTGACAATAAAACTAATGAAGTCATAAATACCTGTGTGATTAGTTCATGAATGTATTTATTTGTTGGATTTTTATCCTGCTTTTCAGCCAAAAATTGATGACCAATATGGCTTACGGCAGCTTAAAACCAACCCACTGTGGGTCCTAACTGGGGAGAAAAGTGGGGTATAAATGAACTGAATAAAATATTACAGAGTGCCAATGGTATACTAAACCTGCTGTACCAGTGAGAATTTTAAAAGCCTATAAATTTTAGATCCTAACTGCCTGACAAGGGAAGTCCCTTCAGCAAGTATGCAATCCTTGCAAAATGCATCCCAATGGGACGAGGAAAAGGACAACTGGAAATGCATTTCTCAAAAAATAAAAGTGGGAAAAAAATGTATGCTATTAGCTACTATCACAAAGCTTTGCAGTAAATATCAGGGAAGGGGAAATCAGTATTTTTCTATTCTGTAAGCCATGATAACCGCGCAACTAGTTATCTTCCTTGATCTATTTTTGTTCTGGTATAATTTTGTAACGTAAGATGTTATGATGCTCAGCAAGGCTCGAATTCACTGGCAATTTATGTTCTTATGTATATACCATTTTAGTTTTACATTCCATAATGGATTCATAATTATATCTTTCTGCCAGATAATTGAAGAGTTTTTAGAAAGGGGTCATCACCTCCTTGTGATTTGTGATTTAATTTGCCACATACAATTTGACTGAGATGATAACAACCGCAATTTACAAAGAATGTATGGGAAAGGGCACAGGAATGTGAACACTTCTTGAAAACACTGTCAATTTTTTTTCATAGAACTGGGAGGCTGATGGATTCTTCAGTCATGTATTGAACAAATTGTATAAATATAAACATTGTCTTCCTAGCTTCACAGACACAGAGAGCAATTCTCAGCAGGTCTCCTCAGAGGTAAGTCCCATGTTGTTCAATGAGGCTTACTCCCAGGAACATGTCCTTACGATTGCAGCCTTATATTGATAAATGTGGTGCTGTGAGTCACCATTTGAATCTGTAGAGATCCTGGATTTTCTCGTACCCAAATCTATGCTACTGTCCTCATTTTGAAGATCAGAATTTAAGTACAGGAAAGAAATTCATTTCAAGCCCTGGCCCCTTTTGATTCAAGTAGAGCGGTCCAATTGTCTGACCTAGGGGTGTGCTCTGAGGAAAAAAAATTGTTATAATTTTGGATTTGGGATTCAGGGAGGACACCTTTATCATTTATTCCTAATTTTCTGGCAGGACAGTAGTGGTTTGGGATTCAAACCCATGGGGTTTTTAGGGGGGGAGATCTGGAATTTCAGGATCATTATTTTGAGCGGGGAACCAATTTAAGGGTTTGGTGCAGCTGTTACTAAAGACAGTGATATCAGATTTGCACAGAGCGTAGTCCTCCCTCTAATCTAAAGATCCCCTAAATTTCAATTAGAATGGACAAAGAGGTTCAATTGTATAGACCCCCAAAACAGGTGACTTTTACTGCATTTCTCCCCACTGTGTCCTATGGGGGGAACTGTGGTGGCCCAGCAGGAATACATCAGCAACAAGCAATTAAAAAAAATATCCTGGCTGCACCCAGTTTCTTTACATAATCTTACAGTGACTGCCTGACAATTAAAAAAAAAAAATTTTTCCACTGAAAACTCTGAATTTACTATCCTTCCTTGTTGTGGTCTATATCCTTTCACAAAGTAAGGAAGACTTACTTTAACGAAAACTGCCCCCTGCCTTGTCACTGCATGTTTTGTGATGAATTAGTCATCCAATTGCTATGAAGCACATGTCTTCATGCTGGGAGCCCACTGTGTGGTACCTTAAATACTACTGATATTTAAAGATTTCCTGGCAGGTGGAGGTCTCTCGTTGCTCTGAAAATGTTGTCCAGATCAGAGCAGCAGCCGAGGGCCTTAAAAATTCCTTTTCTGGGGCTTGTCTCCGATGGTGATTGCCTGGGAATTTTCTCCTGATCCCTCCAAAGGATCCCATTGGAAGGGAGGAATGCCATTGCTTGGAAAATTAGGATAATCAAAGAAAAAAAAGATGCCAGCTGTTAACCATAAGCACCCCAAAGCAAAAAAAAAAAAAACGGTTTGTTTTCAGGGTTTTGTGGGGTGGGTGTTGTAATGCTTAAGAATCCTGGATTTGTGTTTTACCATTCCATAAATCAGTCACCTAGGGTTTCCAGGTCCCTCTTCACAACCGGCGGGAGGTTTTTGGGGTGGAGCCTGAAGAGGGCCGGGGTTTGGGGAGGGAGGAGATCTCCAGCTACTACCTCCTGGAGGTTGGCAACCCTACAGTCACCACCTGAAGCAGAATTTTTTGCAAATAATTTCAGTTTGGTAATTTCAGGATGTACACCCCTATTCTGACTAGGATTGCCAACCTCCAGGCAATAGCTGGAGATCTCCTGCTATTAACAACTGATCTCCAGCCGATAGAGACCAGTTCACCTGGAGAAAATGGCCACTTGGGCAATTGGATTCTATGGCACTGAAGTCCCTCCCCTCCTCAAACCTCTCCCTCCTCAGGCTCCACCCCAAAAATCTCCAACCCTGAGCTGGAAACCCTAATTCTGACCCACTGTTCTTATTTTTGTTGTTTATTGTGAACAAGGAGTTGGGCAATATATGCTTCAGGTGGAAAATTAAGGATGCTGGAATGGTTTGGAGAGAAATGCAGGTGGAAGACTTTGAGATTAATGATATAATATTCAAGACATGTTAGCCATAATAAGGAGCAGGGTCTTCTTAATACTATCACAGCAGATGTGGATCAGACAGATATTGGCCCTAAACCAACTGAATGTTTATTCCAAGTGAAAACATATCTCTTTGCTGAGGTTTTATGCTGACTTTTGTTGTATTCAGTTATATGATGCTTCTGTCTCTTGTATATAGCTTTTATGGCCGACCTTATAGTCTTGCTGACATTATACACCTGCACAAAGCCACATACTGCTTGTATCATCTGTCAATAGAGCTTCCCTTCTGGTTTTGTTGCCTGGGTTGATTATTTTCTTGTTGCCGCTGGATTAAAATGTTGTTTTATTATTTCCATATATTGTTATCCTTTTATTGATTTTGTCATTTGGATTTATATTTGTAAGCTTTCCCAAGAACCTTTTGGTTGAGAGATGGGGTATAAACATCTCAGATAAACCAATAAACAATGGTAAGAATCCACCCTACAGGCAGGAAGCAGAACACCAGCAGGCAATTCATAATGGCAACAGCCACTCTGAGATCATTTGTGGTAAGAATTGTACAGTATTCAGTAACGTTTGTTTGTTTTACCCTGAAGTCTCCTGTGGAAGATTCAGATTTACAATAGCATTCATTAGCTGTTTCACTTCAAAGTTCGTCCAAAGGGTGATGTAACGGATCTTTGATATATCATGTGCTGTATAGATGATACCCCGATGAGATGCAATCAGGCAAATAGCAGGCAAAAATTAGAGCAAACAGCTGAAGCTAATGTAGACGGGTTCAAAGAAGAGGAAGAAGAAGAAGAAGAGAACTCCAGTCCACCTCTTCCAGCTACTGAAGGAGGAGGATCATATACTTGGGAATAAGATGTAAGCCCAATTAAGATTGAGAAAAGATCAAATGGTAAATTATTATGTATACAACAATGTGAGCATGCTTTTCCTAGGGGAAGAAGAGAAGAAGAAGAGTTGGTTTATTGTATGCTGACTTTCTCTACCACTTAAGGGAGACTCAAACCAGCTTACAATCACCTTCCCTTCCCCTCCCCACAACAGACACCCTGCGAGGTGGGTGGGGCTGAGACAGCTTTTAAAAGAACTGTAACTTACCCAAGGTCACCCATCTGGCTTCATGTGTAGGAGTGGGGAAACAAATCCAGTTCACCAGATTAGGGTCCGCCGCTCATGTGTAGGAGTGGGGAATCAAACCCGGTTCTCCAGATCAGAGTCCACTGTTCCAAACCACTGCTCTTAACCACTACACCGAATAAAGAAAAATGCAGGTTTGTCACACCAGAAATAGAATCCCTCAGGCATATCTGACCCCAAGAAGTCTTGATGCAGTTAAAACAGAAACCATAGCTCAAGTGGCCATCTTAAAGAACGAGACTCATCTGCAAAGATTTCTTGACGCGGTCATTCATCTAACAATACTTATTCCAAATATGACAACAGCAACAAGATAATTTAAGGTTGAAATTGGGCCAAGATGATTGCTGGATGTAATTTCATGAGAACATCATTAAAGCGATTAAAGAGTCTATTAATAAATGCACCTCTGTGGAAGTATTACAATTGAAAGACAGAGTACATGAAATCTACAGGATTAGGTGTGGTATCATTGCAAAAATGCTTGCCCGCTACAGATGCACAGACAATACCAACAAGAGTTGCAGGGTCACCTGCACAACTTTTAGAGATGTTTTAAACTACTCTGCCTTGTCCAACAGCAATGCTAAAATATGGTAAAAGAAGACCTCAGAGAGTTATGTCTGAAACTGAGACAAGAGAATCCAAAGTATTATTATGACAAAATTGCAAAGCCCTAGATCCTGGCACGCAGGAGACCCTGTCACTATCTATCCAAATGGAGAGTAGAAATCCGCAAAACGTTTCTGAGCAACTCACAAAACCCAAGATAACATTTGATGTGGACTCTTGAAGCAGCTGTCAGTGGAAGGCGCAGACAAAATAGGCAGCCTGCAGAGCAATAAAGTCTCAAGCCAAAGCTGGATAGAACAGCTATGAATGCAGATGGGTCTGCCTCAGACACAGAAAGGCTTGCATCTGAAGGCAGAAAAAAATGAAACTGTTGCATTATAAAGTACCAGGGAGACTCCAGAGAAAGTTTTAGCCACCACAGTGCTTGCAGTGGTATCAGGAGGCAGAGGGCGCTTTCACACATGCTGAATAATGCACTTTCAATGCACTTCCAGTGCACTTTGCAGCTGGCTTTTACTGTCTGCAATGGCAAAATCCACTTGTGATTGATCATTAAAGTGCATTGAAAGTGGATTGAAAGTGCATTATTCAGCATGTGTCAAAGAGCCCAGAGTGATAGAAGAACCTATTAGATATAAGTTATAGTTTCCAGGGGGAGGGGGGAGAGAATTGCAATTCTAAGCAGAGTTACACCCTTCTAAGTCCATCAAAGTACCTCTGCTTAGGGCTGCACTGACACTGTTCTTTGAGCAAGTGTATGAAGTGAAACAGTTCTGGAAAACGCCAACAGCTATAGGACCATGAATATAATTGTGGGGGGGGGGGGCGAGGGCTTGGTTAATTTTGCCCCTTAACAAATTCTGTTCAGATTCTTTGATATCATAATAGCATGTGTTCAGAAGTCTTGCTGCATTCAGGTGTTTTTTGTTTTGATGGAAGTATTAGGCATTTCCCCCCCCCCAAGGAATTATGGGAATTTTAGACAGATAGGATAGCATGTCCCCATTCCTTAGACAATTGGGGGGGGGGTTTCAAACAGTCCTCAGGGCAGAGATGTAGCGACGAGAGTGAGAGAACAAAGTTCTGTTTCTCCTTACCAGCATGCTCTGCCATTTTATTGTGGTTTACGTATGAACAGATGGGCTCATGTATAATTGGGTTCCCACAGGACTGCTTTTAAATGAGAAAGGTCTTTTTAGATACAGAGATCCAATCCTCTGTCTGTCTGTGTGTGTGTGTGTGTGTTAGACAGATGGGGGGTAGAGAGACAGAGAGGGAGAATTTTGAGTTTATTTTGGAATTGTATTATTTGTTTGGAAAAAATCTATGCCACCTGTTCAGGGAACCTGCCCAAGGTGGCATACTTTTTTGACGTTTGGAAGGAGGAACCCTTAGCTTCTTACTGCAAACAAACAGTCCACCAGTGAACCAGCAATATGATGGGTGATTCTGTGGACAGTTTCTCCCCAATCAGGGATGAGGATCTGTGATGTGAGCATGGGCCAAGGGTTGTGATTTGACAGCATGCCTGTCATACACGTTATTTGCTAAGTCACTCTCTCCCCTCATGGCCTATTTTCTACATCTCTCTGTTCCCAGTAAATGGAAACTTAACTGTGGTGCGGGAAAATGGAACCTTAGGGGAAAGTATAGCCCTGCATACTGAGATACTGTCAGAAAAATCTCCAACCAGTTCAGACCTGAAAGTTGGAGAAAATTTAATTTGGTAAAAATTAAATTTTAGCATTTTGAAGTTAATGGAGTATTCATCCTGGATTTTGAATGGCTTCTTTCTAAATGCACCTCCTTAGCAGAGAAATGAAACCCAGACCAGCAAGTATTTTGGGACCTAATACAGTGGGACCTGCATAATACAGTTTGGCCATTTATGCAGGGGAAATTTGTGCTGGGTTTGCCGCTCAGCTTTCTGATCCGAATTCTTAAACCTGTTATTCTGTGGGGTCTTTTGCTCCAAAGATCTTCCAGGAGTACCTTGCCCTCAATTATTCATCCCCAGAGAAATACAGAGTTTCTGAGTCCCTCCCCCGACAACGCTGCTTTGTAATTGGCAGTAGTATGTTATTTGAAATACGTCGCCACCCCTGCAGCAGGATTCTTGCATGTGTAATTAACCACATGGTTATTTTACAGTCAAAGCAGAGATGGGTCCAGAAAAACATGCCCCACCAATCAATTTGGGGGTTTCATGTCATTAAGAGGATGAGGGGGGGCGGAATCTTCCCAGCTGAGCCCCATAGCATTTTAACAAACAAAGCAGAGAATCACACCCAAGACACAAGCCTGTTCCTTTTTTTTTGTCTGCCATATTTATTTTCCCAATGTAACAATGGATCTATACATAGAAATGAAGACAAGAGCAGCCAAGTGAAATCACAGGGTTCCTCCCCACACACACACACACATCAGGAAATTAACTACCAAGATACCCGGGGTGGAGGGAGCACTGGGTTTTCCTCTTGGCTGCTCTTGTCTTCATGTCTATTTATAGATTCATTGTTATATTGGTAAAATAAATATGGCAGACAAAAAAATTAACAGGCTTGTGTATTGGGTGTGATTCTCTGCTTTGTTTGTCTCTGCTTTGCTAAAAAAGAAACCTTGAGATCAGGAGTGAACACAGCTGGGCAGATTCCCCCCCCCCACATACACACACATGCACACCCTCTTAAAGGCATTAAACCCTTTTTTCAATTTCCAAGTGACTGCTAACCCAAAAAAACCCAGCAAGGATGGGCAGATGGGGAATGGAGGGGCCATAGAGAGCCATTTTACAGCCAAAGCAGAGAAGGAACCTCCTCCTCACCAATTTGTTTCTGGCTATCTCATAGCTGGGGTTTAGTGCCCACAAACGTTAAAGAACTCTGGCTGCTGAAACGGACCAGAAAGGTCCTGTGTAAGGCATTGGGGGGGGGGCACCCAGCTTTGTTCCCGAGAAATTAAAACACCCTACTGAAAGTCTCCAAAATAGCTTTAAGGGGGAGGGAGTTTGAAGGGGAGGGACAAGTGGGTATGGGCTTGAGAAAAGAAACCCAAAGTTAACACTATTCACAGGAATTGCCTTGATTAGCTTCACTTTGGGATTGAGGTAAAATTCAAATTCGTGATAAAATGGATTCCTGAAACAGCGTGACAAGCACGGGGTGGCCACGAGGTGACCCCTGAAAGATGGAAAAACCACAAAAAAATCAAAAGAAGACCTGGGGCAATTCTGTGGGGATTGTGCGGCTAATAACCAAGCATAAATGGCCTTTGTTTCACAAGTTAGTCTTCCATAGCTGTTATAAAAAAGAAGAAGCAGCCCACACCACAGCTTTACCTAAAGACTCAGGAATACTTTACTCCACAGCAATTTTGTGAGGTAGATGATTACAAATGATTGTTTTTATTCTTTATTTTAAAAAAACTTTTAAAAATATTTTTATTGTTTGCCATCTTTGGCATCCTAAGCACCAAGGGTTGGCAAAAATAAAAGGTTTTCAATAAATAATCATGCAACACACATAGCAAGAACCATGCTGACTGTTTTCTGCTATTTTGAAAAGAAGGCACCAGTTACTGTGACTACCAATAAAACATTCTGCCGTGGTGACAGTCATTCATAATATCCATGAGTGAACTACCTGAACCAGAATGGTCTGAGTGAACACTGATGCTATTAATTACTCTTTTGTTAACGCATTTATATTTTGCCATTCTGGCATAGATTGAAGGCATTCATAGGGTTCTCAAGAACTGCCCCATCCAGGCACTGAACAGACCCAGATCATCTTAGTTTCAGCAAAGCTGCTATATCAGGTACCTTTGAACCAAACTGAGGGACATTGTTAGTGGAACTGTGAATACATGTCTGTGACCACCATCCTTGGCCTCAGACTGGGCACCTGACCTTGGGGTGATGGACAGGGCCATTGTTCGTCCTCCTTGTCCTCATCAGTGCAAAATTATGGATGCACTGCCACCCAGAGTCTCTTGGCCTCCAGGGCAGGGGACCATGATGCATCTACCTTCTTGTGGAGGGGGAGGGGGGAGAATGCCACCTCCCATCTAGGGTTGCCAGGTCCGTCTTTGCCACCGGTGGGAGGTTTTTTTGGGGGGGAGCCTGAGGAGGGCAGGGTTTGGAGAGGGGAGGGACTTCAATGGCATAGAGTCCAATTGCCAAAGCAATCTGCCACTTCCCTGCCACTTTACTCATCTGGCCACTTGCTGGTGGCTTCTGTGCTGTGCTCTTAGGCGCTGCTGTTTGCTGGAGGCTCCTGTGTCACCCTTCCCACCGTCTCCTCAGTTGCTTTTGGCCCCTGTGCCACTTTCCCCAATGCTCCCCCTTCCACTGGTCCCCAGCCACCTTTCATCTGTGTGGCTGGCCGGATCAAGCCCTGACCTCCCCGGCACCTTAGCACTCCCCTCACCCAGCTGTGAATCCTTCTTGACAGTTACTTCTAGGTATCCACAAATGCTATGCTCTATACTCTCCAGATAGGGTTGCCAACCTCCAGGTACTAGCTGGAGATCTGCTATTACAACTGATCTCCATCCAATAGACATCAGTTCACCTGGAGAAAATGGCCGCTTTGGCAATTGGACTCTATGGCATTGAAGTCCCTTCTCTCCCCAAACCCCACCCTCCTCAGACTCCACCCCAAAAACCTCCCACCGGTGGTGAAGAGGGACCTGGCAACCCTATCTCCAGATATGCTGATGATCAACTATAAAAAAGTAAAATCTGCCCCATAACCCTCAAAGTGTCAAGCACATTTATGAAGAAGATTTCACTTCATATTACTGGCATTGTTATGTCTTTTTATGGCTACCAGCTCTAATAGGCAAAAATGGAACCTTCATTCTCATAAGCAGTCTACCTTTTCCCCCCGTCATGTTGATTTTAAAATGTAAGTACAAAAATAAGCAACATATGATTAATGGCAGCTGTTTGACACAAACGGCAGTGGAAAACTATTAATACCATGGCATGCTGATGGTAAGAGTTCTGGACTATTGGGCATACTAATAATTATGGTGGAAATATGACAAATCTATCCGTTTCTAAACTCTGATTTCCATATTTTTAATATTATATTACTGGAACCATCTGCCAATTGAAAACTATTTGTTATGAATATTAGAACAGCTATGCAAACTGGAATGTGACAATTTAAATGCTGCTTATTATGATAATACAACTTCTAAGATTTTGCAGAAATGTTTTAGATATCTATGCATTTAGCAAATTGCACAGTGAGAAACACAGGGGCATAATAGTGGCATTCTAAGAAACTGAGAAGTACAGCGACAGCAGATTCTTTATGGCCTTATTTGTAGAATCCTGAGAGCGCACCAAAGTAGCTTTGTGGGAATGAGGTTTGCAGGTGGTTTATTAAGTGTGCAGATATTTGCTCCTGAAGAATCCTTTATCAAGTGAAAATGTTGTCATTATGTTTTTCCGCTCTTGCCCCTAATTTGAAATACTTTCACATTTCTGTTAATGCTGAATTTATGTTTGGAAGCCTCAGAGATGAGACCACATCTGGTATTTGGTAATTTAATAAAAAAAAATGACACTATGTAAAAATGTTAGGGAACTGATGATGGTCCTATGAAATCCTTATAACTACGAAAATAGCTTCACAGTACGAGTGCAGAGAAAATTCTGAAGTTGACTCATAAGTATGTATCTCAAATTGAAAACATCAATGACGTTAAGAACCTTCGAAGTAGGGTTGCCAGGTCCCCCCTGGCCATCAGCTGGGGATGGGGGAATAGGGTTGCCAGATCCAGGTTGGGAAACTCCTGGAGATTTGGAGATGGAGCCTGGGGAGGACAGGGATCTCAGTGGGGTACGATGCCATAGAGTCCACCCTCCAAAGTTTCCATTTTCTCCAGGAGACCTGATATTTGCAATCTGGAATTGAGCTGTAATTCTGGGGGATCCCCAGGTCCCACCTGGAGGCTGGTATCCCTGTTCCATAGGCACATATAACTGGATTGACACTCTCTAGGAATACAAATCATGTGTGCATATATGAAGCAGTATGCAGCTACATGCCCATGTGTTAAATATTGAGAGTAGAAGTCTTTCTTTCTCTCTCTGTCTCTCTCACACACACGTTCTCTCTCCCTCTTATTTCTCCCCATCTCCTTCTGTGTAGAGATGTTTCATCTTCTCACAACCTTTTACACATGAAACCTTTTTTCAGAATCAGCTTGATTAAAATAGTTTCACAATGTACACTTGAAGTTCTCCCACCCACTGTGCCATGGTATGTCCATGTAAGACAAGTGCAGTTGCCAGCCTCCAGGTGGTGGCTGGATATCTCCCGCTACAAACAGTGTTTAAACCCACCAAGAAAATACAACAAATGCCTCGATCAGCAAAAGACAAAAGAGACCCCCTCACCTCTGCAGGAGTATATCGTATACCCTGCAGTTGTGGACAAGTTTACATCGGGACCACAAAACGCAGCATACAAACAAGGATAAAAGAACATGAAGATACTGCAGACTTGGCTAACCTGAGAAATCAGCAGTGGCTGAACATGGACTGACACAAACAGGACACAGGGTCTTATTCTAAGACACTGAAAGACTGGACAATTCTACCAACTATTTTGTCAGATTGCACAGAGAAGCCATTGAAATTCATAAACATCAGCACAACTTTAACAGAAAAGAAGAGAGTTTAAGAATGAATAAGGCTTGGCTTCCTGTCTTGAAAACCTCCAGACTAACAAAGACTACAGTCAACAATAGCCATTAGCTTTGGATTTCACACATTAACAGATCACTTCAGGATACAATGGTTCCATATTAACATACCACACTCTCATTAGCACATTATCTTGATACTTACAGGACAATGATTAGCACATTACCTTTGATACTTTTTGCAGGAGAATGATTCAGCTCAAACCCAATCCCTTTCTGACTATATATTACTCTTCCTACACACTTGACACTGAGGGACACTGTCCTTCAGTGTTACTCCTCTGAAGATGCCTGCCACAGCTGCTGGCGAAACGTCAGGAAAGAAAATACCAAGACCACGGTTACACAGCCCGGATAACCTACGAGAACCAATGAACTCTGACCGTGAAAGCCTTCGACAATATATTGCAAACTTAAATTTTTCAAACCACACATAGCATTTTGAAATGCAATAATAATAATAATAATAATAATTCTTTGTTAATAGCCAGCTATTCTTAACTAAGACCACGGTTCATGTCTTCAGCCTTCCAGATAGCTAGCTAGGTCTGACAGTCATTTCAGTGTGGTTTATTATGTTCTGCAGTGTTCTAATGGAATGAATATTTTCACTCATATTTTTTAACATTTCAAATTATTACCAATTCAAAATGGGAATGTAAGGATGTTTTTGATTTGGTTCAATCCCACACCCATTTGTCAATTCTATGTGCGGCTGGTACAGGTAAATAATTCACAGATTACATTTGTCTAGCGCCTAGGGCTTCCACAAACCTTACTTCAGATCTACTCATATTAGACAGATGCTCCGTTCTTTTTCTTTATTTTTTGCCTTTCAATCTCTTGTACTGTGCTACCTATCATTAATATGATAGTCTTTTGAAATAGAAAAAGGACTATGTTCTATATGATTTTCACAGGTTACCTATGAAGTAAAATTATTCTCAGCACTTGAAGAATGCTATGAATGTTATATTTCATATTATTTATTGACTTTACTGCAAAAGCTTTATGTTGTGTTAATATTAAAATACACATAGCAGTTTATAGATCATTAAAATAAATTATTACATTTTATGTTAAAACAATAAAACAATCAATATTTAAGCATATTAATTGCTGTGTAAACAAATCATATTAAAAGACGATTAAAAACACATCATGTTCTCTTTGAACATTACAATAAAAAAGAGGCTCAGTATCTATCGGTGAAATGAGATTCCATTGATGTCATAGTCTTTTTAATCCTATATTAGTTATGCTTATTTTTATTTATTTCTCACTTTTCTCCCCAATCAGGACTCACAGTGGCTTATCATATTGCCCCCCTTCACTTGATCCCCACACTGTAACAACAACTTTATGATGTTGCTTCGGCAGAGATATTGTAATGGGCCCGGTTAACATGACAAGAAACCATGGTAGAACAGTTTTGATGGTATGATGTAATACTAACAATTCATAATTTTAGAGGAGATTTATTTAAAGTTGATTCAAGGCAAGGCGAACCCTTTTAAAATAATGTTTCCAAGTATTTTTAGAGATCCTAGAAGGGATAAAAGAAAGAATCAGTCATCTTTCAACATTAATATGTTTCTAACATGGCCTTCAATAACAGGGGACATATTTTAGACAAAGTCATCAATGTCCTCCTCCTTCTGCTCCTCAGAATGTTGCACTAGGACAAGGGAGGCCCAGTTTCAAATCTTTAGTTACTATGAAAGTTACTGGGCGACCTTTGGCCAATCACTCTTAAGAACGCAAGAACTTAAGAAAAGCCCTGCTGGATCAGACCAAGGCCCACCAAGTCCAGCAGTCTGTTCACACAGTGGCCAACCAGGTGCCTCTAGGAAGCCAAAAAACAAGATGACTGCAGCAGCATTATCCTGCCTGTGTTCCACAGCACCTAATACAATAGGCATGCTCCTCTGATCCTGGAGAGAATAGGTATGCATCATGACTCGTATTCATTTTGACTAGTAGCCATGGATAGCCCTATCCTCCATGAATACGTCCACTCCCCTCTTAAAGCTTTCCAAGTTGCCAGCCATCACCACATCCTGGGGTAAGAATTTAATTTTGCGTTATGTGAAAAAATACTGCCTTTTATCTGTTTTGAATCTCTCACCCTCCAGTTTCAGCAGATGACCCCTTGTTCTGGTGTTATGAGAGAGGAAGAAAAACTTCTCCCTATCCACTCTTTCTATACCATGCACAATTTTACAAACAATTTTACAAACCTCTATCTTGTCCTCTTAGACCTCTTAGCCTAACCTACCTCATAGGTGTGTAGTGAGGAGAATATGGAGGAAGAAAGAACTATCCTGAACACCTTGGAGGAAATGTGGGATAAAAATGTGATCAAGAAATAATTAAACTTAAATATTTGTTTCAAACTCTTTTTTTAAAGAAATCAGTGTTTTAAAACTGGTTGATATAAAATTCCTCAGATGGAATACATGGAACCGTTTGCTATCTGTTGTAAGTACTCAATCATGATTCAATAAGTATCACTTCTCTGAGTCTATACATGATGGAGAACATTGGATTTTTGTATGCAAACACCATATTCAAATCTGATGCACCTGTGTGGATGTTTTGGAGGCAGGATATTGTTTCCTATTGCAGGGTAGGATGACATGATCTTCATGGTACAAAAGGACAAAAATTGGAGGAAAATCTTTTGATCAAGGCCTGGTCACTAGGACTGCCACAGATTTCACAGTGAACTTGTTTTGGGAGTCAGATATACCCTGTTGAACACTCACGATCAAATGACCACAGGAAACTGCTTGATACCGAATCAGACCCTTGGTCCATCAATGTCAGTATTGTCTTACTGAGACTGGCAGCAACTCTCCAGAATCTCAAGCAGAGGTCTTTCACATCACCTACTGCCTGATCCTCTTAACTGGATGCCAGGGGACCTTCTGCATGCCAAGCTGATGCTTTACTACTGAGCCATGACTGAGCCAATCATGAATATGTTCACATTGCACCAATTGAAGTGGACTTTGCTTCACGTCTTTTTGGAAATAGCCAGTGTGCTCACTTGAGCTGTTTACTGTTGAAACAGCTTGGGTACATATTTCTGTATATATTTGTACATAATTGTCACACTGTAACTGTACCTAATAGTTGTTTCTGCACTTTTTGTAATGTTAAATGTACACTTTTGATATTTCTGACTTCTTTGAGCTTGCCCTGTTCTGTTCTTACAATCTCCAGGTAGTGGCTGGATATCTCCTGCTTTTACAACTGATTTCCAGCCGATAGAGAGCAGTTCCCCTGGAGAAAATGGCTGCTTTGCCAATTGGACTCTATGGCACTGAAGTTCTTCCTCTCCCCAAACCCCACCCTTCTCAGGCTCCACCCCAAAACCTCCCACCAGTGACAAAGAGGGGCCTGGCAACCCTAGTTTGTAGTTGTCTGTTGGTCAGAAGTAAACTCATAGCTGATCAGGGGATCAGCTGAGAACTGGGTTATTATGATTCACTCCTCCTCAGAAAAATAGCTATACAGTTAAGCAATGCTTTTGATCTCCCCATTGAAAAAGGGAGAGGAGAAACAAATTGTTTGTCTCCTTTTCTTTGCTACACAAGCTGATAGCTTGGGATGGGGAGAAGAGAAAGGAAATCAGCTGGGCTTTTGATCCCCACCCCCACCCCCCACCCCCACACACAAAGTTTGCTGCATCTCAAGTCTAGGATGCAGCAAAGTTTTCAGGATGGGAGATCAGAAGAACTCAATTTCCAGTTTATTAGGTGGAAATCAGCTTCTGATAGCTCCCTCCGACCAAATGAAACCTTTGCTTGGGTACAGAGCAGAATTTCCCCAGCAGGAGATCAGAAGTCGACTGATTTCTGAAAACAGCTTGTTCTTACAAACAGTTTGCAAATTGCAGAACAGCCCATTGATTAATTGGCTGCCTTTCAATGGCAAACAGGAAATGATCCAAACTGACAGTTGTTTGCAAACAGGCAATGTTTTAGCATCCCTATTGGTCATTTGTCCCTAACCTGGATAGCTCCAAGGAATACCAAGGTTGCTATGTGGAGGCAGGCAATGGCAAACCACCTCTGAATGTCTCCTGCCTTTAAACCTTTACAGGTTAGGTACTACACCATCAAAATTCCCTCCACAACTAAAAGACCTATTTAAGTATGTTACAACCACTGCTAGAATAGCTCTGGCGAGGAAATGGAAACAACCACTTCTCCCAGATATAGAAGAATGGAAAGAAAAATTGATGGAATATGCTACTATGGCGAAAATGACCAACATGATAAATACAAGCAACAGTATAAACTACAAGCAGTTTTATGAAAAGTGGAAATTATTTTATAAATATGTTGAAATTTAATACTAACAAAAATAGAATAAGAAAGTAGAGACCAATCAATGGTAATGATATCTAATTTCTATGTCTAGTTAATAAATGAATGAATGTAGACATATAAACACAGAGAAATAACTTTGCCGACAAAGATATAGTGGAGATATTTGATATGCTTAATAATTTTATAAGGCGATCGTTTTTAGATTATATATTAGCTCAAATATTCATTCTCGGTTTAATAATTTGAACAAATGCTCGATTATAATGCAGAAAAGGAAGGCAATGTAGTCTGCCTGACGTATATTTGTATGTTGAATATTCTTATATTTACCCGTATCCCTCTTTCCTTCTGTACCCTTCCTTATAAAACAATAAAATGTTTTTTTTAAAAAACCCTTACAGGGTCACCATAAGTCGGCTGCAACTTGATGGCAAAAAAAAAGTCATCTGGAATTCAGATGACGAGTTTTTGTACTGTTGGAATGTTTCAGTTCTTGCATCTTTTTAAAGGCAGCCTCTATTAAAGCTCTGAGTGTAGGCAACCCAGTCTTATAGCCTGTACGATAGAGATTTCAGCGTTATCACCTTCCTGTCGCAGATGGCATATGAGGCTGAAAGACATTCCTAAGGGCCTCCTGGTGAGATTGACAAAAAAAGTTTGCTTCAAAAGAGAACTCCTTGTTTTACAGCTTAGCCATTCAGTCACTACACTAAACCAGCCATCTTGCAACGTAATACCTAAGCAGAGTCACACCCTTCAAGGGTTATTCCCTTCAGTAAACTCTGCTTCAGTTTGCACGGTTAGAAACTTTTTTAAAAATGTGCGTGTGCAACTTTAGCTGTTCTTATTGCTTCTTCTGTTACAGGAGAGTGGGAAGGGAAATATGATGAAAGATTGTAGCGCAGTACAAAAGCAAGAACATTTCTTGGTAGAGAGTAATAATGTTCTGACTCTGATATAAAAAGATCAGGTTACTGATGTGATCGAGAGGAATAGATCACAATTAGGAGACCTTTAAAAAAAAACCTCACCAGTCATCCCAGGAATCACAGCACGGTTTTAGTGTCTGATTCATATAGATAGGGCTATTAGAGTTACTCCGAGTGATAACCAAGGGAAAGGACCTGTAAAGATGTTTGAAAGGTATAAGAATATGTCAAATGCATAGTTTGGGATGTGAGATGGTGGTTTCAAGATGAGCTCTGAGCTCTGAAACAACTGGTGCCCTACAGGATAATCACCCATCAGATGACATTGTCTTAAGGATTCAACCACACCATTAATCATACTAAATGTGAATGTTTAACACTCTGAGCTCCAGCTAGGAAACGGAAAGGATGACAAATGGCCATTGCTTCAGAACCCAGCACAACTTTCTATCAGTTTTATGTAGTTGGTCTGATATTATGGAAGATTAAAAACCAAACTGGCACAGCCATATCATTCAGTTTGGGATCTGGAGAGCCATTTTTAAAAAAATTAGCTGAATTAAAAAAAAAAAGATTTAACACTTCAAATGTGCATTTTTAACTATGGCAATACATTGTACTTCTCTTTGAAGAAGAAGAAGAGTTGGTTTTTATATGCCGGCTTTCTCTGCCTCTTAAGGGAGACTCAAACCAGCTTACAATCACCTTCCCTTCCCCTCCCCACAACAGACACCCTGTGAGATAGGTGGGGCTGAGAGAGCTCTAACAGAGCTGTAACTTGCCCAAGGTAACCCAGCTGGCTTCGTGTGTAGGAGTGGGGAAACAAATCCAGTTCACCAGATTAGCCTCCGCCGCTCATGTGGAGGAGTGGGGAATCAAACCTGGTTCTCCAGATGAGAATCCACTGCTCCAAACCACTGCTCTTAACCACTACACCATGCTGGCTCCCAAGGACTAGGTCTAAGAAGTATCCCAAAAATATAGCATGTCTTGAATCCTAACCTTGCTTCCAATCACACTGTGCCTTTTTCTATGGAAATGGCTGTCCTCTGATGCAGAGTGCATTCCTCTTGCACTAGGAATCTCTGCTCCTGGAAACACTTAATCTTTCAATGAAGTGAAAATACGCAAAACCAGAGGAAGGTGCTGGGTAGCAGAAGACCACCTCCACCATAGGTGCTGTGAGATGCAAATGGCAGCCAGGCTTAAGCTCTTGAGCCATCCAGTGATGGAAATACAGGAAGAGGTATGGGAAAGTTGTAAGCAAGGTAAAATGTATACCGTATATACTCGCGTATAAGTCGAGTTTTTCAGCCCAAAAAAAGGGCTGAAAAAGCCGAACTCGGCTTATACGCGGGTCAATACAGTAGAGGAGGGAGGGAGGAGGGAGGGGGGAACTTATCGCCGCCGCCGGGCCCGCGCCGCTTCCTGCCGCCGGGAGCGGCCTGGGGCGGCCTCCTGCAGCTGCAGGGAGGCTGCCCCAGCCCCCGCCGGGCCGCGCCGCCGCTTCCCACCGCCTGGGGGGGCCTCCTGCAGCTGCAGGGAGGCTGCCCCGGCCCCTGCCGGGCTGTGCCGCCGCCGCCGCCAGGCCCGCGCCACTTGCTGCCGGGAGCCCTGTCAGGTAAGCCTGTGGGGGGGAGGGGTTATAAGCCGACCCTTGGTTAATACGCAGGTGCCTAATTTTTCCCCATTTTTGGGGAGAAATTAGGCACCTCAGCTTATATGCGGGTCAGCTTATACACGGGTATATAAAGTATTTAAAATATCACATTGTACTTGCAGGCTGAAATGACATCTTGTTTTCTATTTGCTCAGTCATATAATACACATTAAGTTGATGCTAGTGATATACACTCGCACATTATGCCATGAACATGCAAACCAGACCCTTATCATGCATTTGCTAAAAATGATAATGACTGATAACTGCAGTCTTCTCTGCAGGCTAAACATACCCAACTCCTTCGATCTTTCCTCATAGTACTTAGTCTCCAGATCCCTCACCATCGTTGTTGCCCTCCTCTGGACACGTTCTAGCTTGTCTACATCCTTCTCAAATTGTGTGTGTGTGTAAAGTGCCTTCAAGTCGCAGCTGACTTATGGCGACCCCTTTTGGGGTTTTCATGGCAAGAGACTAACAGAGGTGGTTTGCCAGTGCTGTCCTCTGCACAGCAACCCTTGTATTCCTTGGTGGTCTCCCATCCAAATACTAACCAGGGCTGATCCTGCTTAGCTTCTGAGATCTGACAAGATCAGGCTAGCCTGGGCCAGCCAGGTCAGGGCCTTCTCAAATTCCGGTGCCTAAAACTGAACACAATACTTTAGGTGAGGTCTAACCAGAGCAGAGTAAACCAATACCATCACTTCACGTGATTTGGACACTACTGTTGATACAGCCCAAGATCACATTTGCCTTTTTAGCTACCGAATCACACTGCTGACTCAATGTTCAGTTTTGGCTTACTAAGACCCCAAGATCCTTTTTTTGCACACACTACTGCTAAGACAAGTCTCCCCCATCCTATAATTATGCATTTGATTTTTCCTACCTAAATGCAGAACTTTACGTTTATCTCTGTTGAAATGCATTTTATTAGTTTTAGCCCAATTCTCCAGCCTGTATCCTGGCTCTGTCTTCTACCATATTTGCTACCCTTCCCAATTTAGTATCATCTGCAGATTTAATAAGCATCCCCTCTATTCCTTCATCCAAATCATTTATAAAGCTGTTGAACAACACAGGGCCCAGGACAGATCCCTGAGGCACTCCACTAGCCACTCCTCTCCAAGTGGATGAGGAACCATTAACAAGCACTCTTTGGGTGTGATCTGTCAACAAGATAGACATTACAGCAACATCTATCATATGCCAATTCTGGCTTGATTCACCATCTCTGTTCCTTCAGCAAAAGATGGAGTTGGCCACAGTTATCTATGATCTGATCACACCCAGGCTTGATTACTACAGTTCAACCTACATGGGTCTGCCTTTGGAAACTATTTGGCAGTTTCAATTTGTGCAGAATGCAGCAGTAACCTGCTGACTGACATCCCTGCATGAAAACAATTGAAAAGTAAGTTGATCAGAAAGCTTTGGACATTTTCAATACACTGGGTAGGTACTCAGTATATTAGTTTAGATGGGGGAACACCTGTAAGATTAGGAATTAAATTAACCAAGGCTTACTTGGCTGGGGAAGTGTGCAGTTTCTGGAAGCATAGAAAACATAAAAGGTTCATTATTGCGGAAAATTCATCCCTAATCAAGAGAGGAACTATTTTGTAAGTCTCTCTCCCCCCCCCCCCCCCCCGCCGCCCTTTGGGCAGAAGATGATTTTTCTTCAGAAAAAAAAATTCTTTGGCACTTCAGGCAGATGGGAGCACAGACAGTGGGGAGAGGAGAGCAACAGTAAACATTGTCTTACTGTCCACACACAATATATTTGTAAAATGTTTGAAAAGAAATTTACAAGTGCCTGAGGATCTTAATTTAATTTGCAAGCAAATTGTGTTCTGAACACAATTTGAAGTGTGTTCAAGTATCTTTGATTTTAATAGTTTCGTAATTTGAAACGGACCAATGGATTTTTATCAGCTGCTAAATTTATTGATTGATATATTTACTTCATTTCTACACTACCTTTCTCAATGAGACTCGAGGCAGATTACCAATTATATTTTAAAAAATTCAATGAAAGAGCCTAAAACATCCAATAAACAATGCAATAAACAGTGTGTATGTTAAGTGCTGTCATGTCACTTCCCACTTATGATGGACCTATGAAGGACCTATGAATGAATGTCCTCCAAAATGTCCTATTGTTAACAGATCTTGCAAACCAAAGCCAGTGTGGTGTAGTGGCTAAAGTGTCAGACTAGGATCTGGGAAATCCATGTCTGAATCCCCACTCTGCGCTGGATGACCTTTGGCCAGTCACAAACTCTCAGCCTAACCTACCTCGCAGGGTTGGTGGGAGGACACAATGGAGAAGCGAAGAATTATGTGAGCCACTTTGGGTCCTCATGGGGAGAAAAGCAGGATATAAATAAAATTAATAAGTAAAGTAAGCAAACAGATTGATTCCTTTACTGAGTCAATCCATCTCATGTTGGGTCTTCCTCTTTTCCTGCTGCCTTCAACTTTTCCTAGCATTATTGTCTTTTCCAGTGATTCTCGTCTTCTCATAATGTGACCAAAATACAATAGTCTCTAGGGAAAGGTCAGGATTGATTTGACCTAGAACTCACTCAGTTGTCTCTATACTGATGTTGTTACCAGTACTTAATCAAGCAAGCTAAAGTATTCTTCTCTGTCACCATTACCTCATGCTCTTTCAAACTTTAATATCTCAACTACTCAAGGAGTAATGAAACTTTTTGTCCCGGGCAAAACCCATTGTGTTGCCAGTTAGCATACAGGATCAGGACTCGTTTTTGGGGATAAGTACTGCCTCTTTCATAACTCAAAGTGTGCGTGTTTTCTCGGATCTAAACACAGCACCTGTACTTCTGTACACACTTACTTCTGTAAGGCTCTTTCCTTCGGAGAGACACTGGCCGTTTCTTTGCTACTTGGTGCTGCTACCATTTGGGTGTCACATTCTTCTGACTGGTAAGTATTGCCCTTCAGTGACCTCATATCTTTGTGTCCACTCCTCCTCTCTTTTATTTCTTAGGCTCTTGTATGTTTCGGGTGTGTGATTTGGGTGATGTATGTGTATATGCTTAAAATTACTCTTCCAGTAAAACTCCTGAAAATTATAAAAATGCTTCTTATTTAAAGGGTATTTTCACTGGTGTGCTCATCCCCGTAAAAATTGGATAAAAGATTCTGTACCCCTCCTCTCCCTAAGCGTAGTCTCTAAGCTAATTCCCCACCTTAAGACTATCTGTAAGGGGTAACAATTACCAGTAGGTGAATTGAAAGCAGTAACTGATCAGTAACAGAATGATTGCAGAATGTGTGCAGTATGCATGCTCTGACTAGCTCCCAATAGCAATGGAGCTGAAGCATTCTATACCAATTAAAGTTGTTTAGTTGAATTTAAGGTCAGACCCATGTAGAGTGCATTACAATAGTCTAGCCTTAAGATTCCAGTGGCATGGATCCACTTGACTATTATGATTTAAATTGTTATGATTTTAACAGCTGTTCTTCTAATGTTGCTTACTGCTCTTTCCCCAGTTTGTTCTATTTGTTAGTTCTTTTATTTCTGTTCATTACCTTTGAGAATACTGGGCTTATAAGGCAGCACATAAAAGATCTGATAGTGGTGTTTTCCAACCAGACATTAGCAGCTGTTACTGTTGAGCCTAGTATTCCTACTTTCTGCCAATCATTGCACTATCCCCTGTAGCTTTGGAAGGACTTCCTATATCTATAAAGGAGAGGATCCCTGTTTGCTTGCTTATCCATTTTCTGTTCTCCTCTTTGGAGTGGCAGTTGGCTGCCAGCCAGGTGTAAATTGAATGCAGCTACCGAAGACTGATGGATGAAGAGGCAGAGGCTGCCTCCCCGGAGGAAACACATCTGCATGAGAGAAGCGCATATTTTGCTTTCACCCTCTGGTAGGCAGGCCTGGGAAGAACAAAGCTAGAATCTAGGCCATCGACACCTATCCTCATGGAGGCAGCCAACCTGCAAGGGAAAGATTGAAGTGTACAGCTTTGTGCTTCCTGAAATGTTGGCTGGGCACACGCATACTGTTACAGTACCTGTGAGGTCTTCTGGGTTCCACTTTCATTGTTGTTTGACCATGGAGGTGCATAGATATCTAGAGATTCTTTCATTATACAGAAAAAGTGGGATGCTATGGTAAACAGGTAGGTAAGAGAGACCAGAGGGGGTGAAATACCTAATTTAGCACAGAAAAGATTCACAGAACAGACAATGGAGATGCACAGTGGAGTAGATTAAGTGAAAATTAAATCAAATACATAGTGAGGTTGCAGGAAAAGAGAGGTCAACCCAAATAAACCCGTACTTACTGGATATACTAATTGTATATTAAATCATTACTCTGTAGGCAGTTTGGGCAATGACCCTCTTTCCCATTGTCCTAGAATTGTCAGATTGAAGAATTCTACTAATACGTGGGTTCTGTTTATTGCTGACTATCACGATCCCCCTTTCCCCAACCTGTGCGTACTGAGGGAAGGAGAGAGAGAGATTTTTTTAGTTTGCCATAATGTTTATTTGGGAGTTTTAATTTTTCTCCTTAGTCCCCTTTACTTATTTTACCTTAGAAAATATGAGACACCAGAGGTTTGTTCACGTTAACAACGAAATAACAGAGATTTATTAAACACTGTACAAAGGATGGACTTGGAGGGAAAACGGTGGTTAGGAAAAGCATACATCCAGAGCTATTGTATAAGTTTCACTTTAGAGAAGGCATAGATCTTAGATGGCTTAGTTGGTACAGAATTACAATTCTTAACTTAAGTTCACAAACTCAGTTCAGTTTCCAGATTTTTCTATTCCAACTCTGCTGCCTAGATATCAGGAAAGTTGGAGACCATACAATCACTCTTCCCCAGAGAAACCCATAAGTATGGAGATTTCTCCTCAAATCTCTGTTCCTGTTCTCACTATAGAACTACCCCACTCCAGTGGCAGTAATCCCTAAACACACCCTGTATTTGGAATATCTCCTTCCTAGAACCTATTCCCTTCCGGTGACCTGAGAAAGGGTCTCTTCCCTCACAATCTCTGCCTGACACTCCACATAATTTCTTTTATGCCAGTTTAGGCAAATCTGAACCTTCAGGTTCCCAGAGTCAAACACAGCTACTGAACACGCAGGTTACCAAAATCAGAATACCATTCCTTTCTTCAGAACAGAAAGAGTGAGTTCCTTAGCCCTGCCCACTACCTTTCTCTGAGCTTCCCTGAAAGAGTAACTGTTTGTTCGTCACACTGACACTGCATTTTTCAAAAGTAGGTATCAATGATTGGCCAGTCCTGTGGCTGAGTTGTTGACTGGCCAATCAAAGCTGGATAGAAGACCTTTTGCTGACTAAAAACTGACATACGCACATACCCTCCTGTCATAAAGCTGTGTGACATTAGCTGGTCAGCTGAGGCCTGGGCAGGAATTTTTAGGGTTCTTTTCAAATGGGCTTGGAGAAGCTCCTTTTTGGTCTGCCTCATGTTTTTTTTTTTTTAAAGAAGTTTGTAGGTTAAATTGGTCTGGTTTAGTCTATTTCGGCCCCAGCTCTGGGGAAATCTGGATTAGTACATGTGAGGTAGTAGGAAAGCATCGTGAAGCATCTGTGAATGGAAGCAGTTAACTAATCTGGATATTGCAGGTTGACCAGTCCAAGTGTCTAGGAAGGGGAACTCTCTCACTACTGAGCATAATCATCTGAACCTGCATCCTGACACTCATAAGGGAATGGTTTGATGAGCAACCTCTTTTGGCACATTTGTTTTTTTTGCTTGACTGGAAAAGCCAAGGTATGGTTATAGTACCTATCCAAGTTTTGAGTGAGTGTGGTTTTGCCCAAGTGCTAGTGAACTCACTGGGAGTCTTTGTGAGGAACGCACATGAACAAAATTAAAGGCAATAACTTGTAGTTGAGCTATAAATCATTAATAACCATTGGCATAATCCATGTATTGTCTGGCATCTTTATTTGTAGTGTGTGG
This sequence comes from Euleptes europaea, assembly GCF_029931775.1. Classification (NCBI taxonomy): domain Eukaryota; kingdom Metazoa; phylum Chordata; class Lepidosauria; order Squamata; family Sphaerodactylidae; genus Euleptes; species Euleptes europaea. The sequence goes on along the minus strand of NC_079312.1, from coordinate 44,594,656 downwards.
TAACAATATTAACTTTTGTTTTCCATTGCAGAAAAGCAGAAACAGAGAAATTACCTCCGTACACATGCTTCTGGAGAGGCAAATGGTTAGGAGGCTGCCTTTTAAAATGTCATTGCAAAATGTGACATACTTTATGGACACGCTGTCACTGCAGAACATAGCGTAGAGCTGGACTCTTAGTACAGTGCTATATGAATGTCTAAACAATTGCTTTCTTATGCTAATATCTCCATGGCATGTTTTAAAAGAAGTAAAATCAGTGGTCGTGGTGGTAGAAAGTGCCATCAAGTCACAGCTGACTTATGGTGATCCTGCAGGGTTTTCAAGGCAAGGGATGTTCAGAGGTGGTTTGCCATTGCCTGCCTCCATGTGGGCTGAGGGAGTTCTGAGAGAACTAAGACTGGCCCAAGGTCACACAGCAGGCTTCATGGGCAGGAGTGGGGAATCAAACCCTGTTCTAGATTAGAGTCCACTGCTCTTAAACACTGTGCCTAGGGTCATGCAAAAAAAAAAAAAAAAATCAGTAAATTTCAAGTTCAGGTTTATTGGGCCCGAATTATTTATTTTTTGTAAACCCAAAATAAGCTGAATACCTATACTGGTAAAGGGGTATTCTGGCATTATTTCCGGGTTTACCGAAAAAATTCAGGTACATTATAGTTTATGGGGTTTTTTTTCCAAAGATCCTTTGGGGGAATTTTTGGAGGTAGAGTCACCACATTTGCAGCATAACTGCAAGGGACTCTCCTTAGAAGGGCACCAAAGTTCGGTGAACGTTGGGACAGGAGGTCCAATTTTATGGGCCCACAAAGGGGTCACCCCTGTCCTCCAGGCATTTCTGAGCCGAGTTGTCCACTGGCTTTCAGGTTCAGAAGTTCAGTGTTGCCAAGGACTGGCAGAAAGAGCCGATTGGCAGGCTGTCCCCTCAAAGTCTGGGGGCTCCCTTTGTATCTGGGGTGCACAGCATGATGTCCATGCAAATTAGCTTCCAAACTGAGGAAAATGGCTTAAATGAAAGAAAAATAAGACAAGGAAAACATTTATTTTGGTGGCAAATCCTGTAAACATCCTGTAAACAGTCCTTTATTATAGTCATCAAAAATCGGATTTCAAGAGATGGTCACGGTGTGGGGAAACGAAGCCCCTACTTGGGGCGACGTTCAGTTTCAGAGCAGATTTTCGGAGGGGGGTGATATCAGAGCCAGCCGAAATCATGACCAAGACAGCTCTTGTGAAGGAGATTGCTCATCCACATGGGTAAGCAGTCTTCTTCAGAATGAAGCCTGTTCAGCAGCTGTTGAAGCTGGTGCTTTTTAGTTGGAGGGTATATCCCTCTGGACAGGACTGGGTGAGCCCTGTCTTTTAAATGACCCTTCTGCCTCCAGTCTATGCTGATGCAGATTAACCCACTGGATGGTGATGGATACTTTGGTCAGTCCAAGTTGACTCTGATTACATGACCTCTACCTCAAAAGGGCCCCCATTTTGGGGCCCTAACAAAACCAGTCAAAGATAGAAAAATGGGAGAAAGCACAGAGCTGTGCATCTGAACAAAGGTGAATAGCCGAAACCCAAAAAAGCCGAATCTCTATTTGGCATTTTTGGGAATTGCCTATTCAGTTTCGGACATATTCCCAGGTTTTGGTATTAGGTCAACCCGAAACCCAAATATTGCTGAAATGGCCAGTGTGGTTTAGTGGTTAAGAGCAGTGGTTTGGAGTGGTGGACTCTAGTCTGGAGAACCGGGTTTGATTCCCCAGCCGTCCACATGAGCGGCTGATGCAAAACTGGTGAACTGGGTTGGTTTCCCCACTCCTACACATGAAACCAGCTGGGTGACCTTGGGCTAGTCACAGCTCTCTCAGCCTCACCTACCTCACAAAGTGTCTGTAGTGGGGAAGGGGAGGTGATTGTAAGCTGGTTTGATTCTCCCTTAAGTGGTAGAGAATGTCAGCATATAAAAACCCACTCTTCTTTTTATTTTTGGTTTGGGTATATTGATATGCACAACCCTAGCTGTGCCACACTGGCTCTCCTAAATGAGTAGTTACATTTCATAAAACTGGAAGTCAGTTCCTATTGATACATGAAATTTATTCCCCTCCAAATGCAGCTTGCTTTTTGTGCTCTGTGCCCCCCTCCCTAGTTCCACAGCCTGTGAAATTTCCCTCATGTCTCAACAGAGCAGAACTCCTCCTGGCCTTAGAATGCATGAGAGATTTTCCATAAACTCCACTTTCCCATTGGCCCAGACTTGCCAGATTATCATCTGGGAATCCTCTTCTCAATATTTTCAGTTTCCTTTTTTAAAAACAACAACACTCATATGGGACTGAATGGAAACTCCAGCCTTAACCTCCTCTTGCAACAACATCTTAAGCTATTTCATCTGAGAACAACATGGTTGCCACACTCCTTAGTGAACTCATCACCCCAGACACCAGCAAGCTCATCGGTATTACCTATACACATATCTATCTTAGTTTAGGGTTTAGGTTTCTCAGCATTTAAAATTCCAGTCCACCTCTTCCAGCTACTGAAGGAGGAGGATTGTATACTTGGGAATAAGATGTAAGCCCAATTAACATGGAGAAAAGATCTGATGGTAAATTACTGTGTATACAACAATGTGAGGATGCTTTCCCTAGGGGAAGGGGGGAGAAGGTAAAGTGGTAGATGTCCACTATTCCATTCTCACTGCCCAGTTGTCTCCCACCTACTTGAAGGTTACAATAGCAGAAGAGATGGGAAAGAAGTATAGTGGTTGTGCGTTTCTGCCCAGTTCTGCCAACTATGAAGGGAGGCCATCCTTTCCCCTGGAACCTCCCAACAATCAGTGCTTCTGTGTTTGCATGTCTCAGTAGCACTGCAAGGGAAAGGAAGGCCTACATCAAACCGCTTCACCCACCAGCCACTGCTTACACAGACCATTCACATTGACAATTGCAATTCAGTATAAAGCAGAAAAAGAGTTAACAGTGCAGCTGGATCTAAGGATCAGATAAAAACAATGTTACTGCTAATAGAACACAGAACCTTTAAAAACACTGAAGGAAAATCACTCAGTGAACATGTCATCAATTTACGGTCATCAGACAACAACCTAAAATATCTGTGTAGGATTTTCTAGGCATACAGTCCAGTGTAGGATTCTCTAGGCATACATATGTTAAACTGTATTGCATTATATATATAAAGGTAAAGGTACCCTGTGCAAGCACCAGGTCATTCCTGATCCATGGGGTGGCAACACATCCCGACGTTTACTAGGCAGACTTTTGTTTGTGGGGAGGTGTGCCAGTACCTTCCCCAGTCATCTTCCCTTTACCCCCAGCAGCAAGCTGGGTACTCATTTTACCGACCTTGGAAGGATGGAAGGCTGAGTCAATCTTGAGCTGACTAACTTAAACCAACTTCCATCGGGATTGAACTCCGGTCGTGAACAGAGCTTGGACTGCAGTACTGCAGCTTACATATAGATTTAATCCGTACAACATAGTAAATAAATTTAAGGGGATTTGTTTATTGGAAAAACTATTTTGAAGAACCCGATACCCTAAAATATGGCCACTGTATCTTACATTAACTAGTTCTGCCTTTTACCGTCTAAGAATCACACAGTGTGATCCACAAATGCCGGCAGTTCTGTAAAGTTGGAGTATTTTTCCTCTGAGAGTAGTCACACCCAGCCTGCCTTAAGTGAGGTAGCAAGAAGCAGCGCTGAGATTTCTAACTGGAGAAAAATATGGTCTATCAGCAGATATTCAAATCAAGCTTAGTATGGACTTTTTCCTGATTTGGGGTATTATAAATCTTTGAAAGTTGGTGGAAAAATCTCTAGCTAGAAGAAATAAATCTTTCTAGGACTCTATAAACCATGCAAAATAGATTTCTTCCACTGCAGATTTGAAGCTAAATTTACAGAACTTCAAGCAGATTTAAATATAATCTACAATAGTGGAGAGCATAAATTGGCTGGCATTTCAGTCTGATACCCATTCCCTTCAGCTATCAATCACCACATTAGTACTCAGAGGACTGAGGTTTAGTTCACTGAGAGAATAGGTTTGAATTGGAACTGAAAACTGCAGGGCCATGGCTCGTGTGATTGAATTAACTTCCATACAAAAATGTGGTCTGTGTTCTAGCCTACCCTTCTCCCTGATACACTTGTTTTCTGTGTGGCGGAACCTCCATTCACAAGGAAGTGTTCCATCCTGTGAATCCTCACCAATAATTTGAAAGACAGATACAATCATGGCAAGTTTATTACTTCAGTGAAAACCAGGCCTTGCACTGCAGGATAATTGAGCAATCTTCTCTCCTAACTGGTTAGAGTAGAAGATTTTGTTCTATTCTGTGGAAAGATAAAAGACAAAACAGTGAAACTTAAAAAAGAAGAAGAAGAAGAACAGTCCAGCAGCTCAATTTGCATTTCTGACTTTGGGGGGGGGGGGCTTGAACTCCGAAGGTGTTTGCAAGTTCCTAGTACAATTTAACTCATAGTTAAATTTAACTCATAGTTAAATTGTGGAACTCCCTGCCCCAGGATGTGGTGATGGCTGCCAACTTGGAAGGCTTTAAGATGGGAGTGGACATGTTCATGGAGGTAAGGTATATTCATGGCTACTAGTTAAAATGGATACTAGTCATGATGCATAACTATTCTCTCCAGTAACAGAGAATCATGCCTATTATCTTAGGTGCTATGGAACACAGGCAGGATGGTGCTGCTGCAGTCGTCTTGTTTGGGGGCTTCCTAGAGGCACCTGGTTGGCCACTGTGTGAACAGACTGCTGTACTTGATGGGCCTTGGTCTGATCCAACAGTGCTTTTCTTACGTTCTTATGTTCAAGTAGTAGCCTATTTTGATTGTATGTACGTTGTGTGCCTTGGACAGGTTGTGATCATCGTTGGTTTAACAATCTTACAAGCAAATGACCTTGCTGAAATTTCCTTGACCTAGCATCAAGGACCCATAGGCTGCTGGTCCTGGGGGATTCAATGCATTTTAACAATTGTTTGCAAGTGGATTTTGCCATTTCACACAGTAAAATCCAGCTTCAAAGTGGATTGAAATTGGATTGAAAGTGCATTATTCAGTATGTGTGAAAGTGCTGGATGTATCTGCCCTTGCCCCATTTCAGCCTGGATTCAAGCCTGACTGGGGATATAGACAGTGTTATTGCCCTGGTGTATGATGTTCATTTGCAAATGGAGGGAGGTGTACTCTTCTTGCTCCTACTTGATCTTTTCGTCACTTTTAATATGGTAAATCTTTCCATTTTAATGAGGCACTAGCAGTGTAATCCTATGCAGGGTTAATCTGCGCATAGCAGAGGAATCACTTCACAGGATTGTACTGTTAGAAACTAGAAAGAGGGGTTGCATTCAAACTGTTTTAACCTTTTCTGACTGATTGTTAGGGTTGCCAACCTCCAGGTAGTAGCTGGAGATCTCCCGCTATTACAGCTGATCTCCAGCCGATAGAGATCAGTTCGCCTGGGGGAAATGGCCGCTTTGGCAATTGGACTCTATGGCGTGAAGTCCCTCCCCTCCCCAAACCCCGCCCTCCTCAAGCTCCGCCCCAAAAACCTCTCGCCAGTGGTGAAGAGAGACCTGGCTACCCTACTGATTGTACACAGAGAGTGGTCATTAGCGATGCCGAAAGGGCAGAAGAACAGGGAAAGCTGGACTGGGAAACACCAAAATAGTCTCTCAGACAGAATCTTCTGTGAAACAGCCCCAAGCAATCTGTAGTAGCAAAGTATGCTATAGAAGACCCTCTAAACAAACAGCCTGTGTTATGGTGCTCATGACAAGCCAGTTTCTTTAATCTGGGCCAGTGTTTTAGACTGCACAAGTCTATTCCAGGGCTAGGCTAGAAAAGAGGGGGGAAAGGATGTTGTTACTGCAGCTCCACACAGAGAAAGAACCTGATTTATTAAACAATGCTCCTGTTGAAAAGGATGCTGCCTCCTTATTCTGATGCCTAAGGGCACTTCCATACATGCTGAATGATGCACTTTTAATCCACTTTCAATGCCCTTTAATGATCGTTTGCAAGTGGATTTTTCTGATTCACACAGTAAAATAAATCCGCAAAGTGTATTGGAAGTGGATTGAAAGTGCATTATTTGGCAAAGTACATTGGAAGTGGATTGAAAGTGCATTATTCAGTATGTGGGAAAGCACCCTAAGATTAAGAACACAATGGTCATCTGTGGCTATTTGGTTGCCATTGAACAGTATTTTCCTGTTGGATGGTATCTGTAGCCTGTCATGGCTTCCTTTCAATTTGCTGCACTTGTACACAGTAACCAGAGGTTGGGGGCCCTATAGGTTTTCTAATGTGGCTTGTTTTGCAGCTATTGTTCATGGCTGAATGAGTGCAGTCTTTGTAATATAGTTGTTCACTAATCTGGAATGGCACCTGAGAGTCAAGCATGCTAGGTCAAGATCTTCCAAGTATTTGCCACTTGGCTCAAAATGGATAAAACACTATTGTAATGAATCAAATTATGTATTTTCGAAGGCTTTCACGGTCAGAGTTCATTGGTTCTTGTGGGTTATCCGGGTTGTGTAACCGTGGTCTTGGTATTTTCTTTCCTGACGTTTCGCCAGCAGCTATGGCAGGCATCTTCAGAGAAGTAACACTGAAGGTCAGTGTCTCTCAGTGTCAAGTGTGTAGGAAGAGTAATATATAGTCAGAAAGGGTTGGGCTGAATCATTGTCCTGCAAAAAGTATCAAAGGTAATGTGCTAATCATTGTCCTGTAAGTATCAAGATAATGTGCTAATGAGAGTGTGGTATGTTAATATGGAACCATTGTATCCTGAAGTGATCTGTTAATGAGTGAAATCCAAAGCTAATCTGCATGGCTATTGTGGACTGTAGTCTTGTTAGTCTGGAGGTTTTCAGGACAGGAAGCCAAGCCTTATTCATTCTTAAACCCTCTTCTCTTCTGTTAAAGTTGTGCTGATGTTTATGAATTTCAATGGCTTCTCTGTGCAATCTGACAAAATAGTTGGTAGAATTGTCCAGTCTTTCAGTGTCTTAGAATAAGACTCTGTGTCCTGTTTGTGTCAGTCCATGTTCAGCCACTGCTGATTTCTCAGGTTGGCCCAGTCTGCAGTATCTTTCATGTTCTTTTATCCTTGTTTGTATGCTGCGTTTTGTTGTCCCGATGTAAACTTGTCCACAGCTGCAAGGTATACGATATACTCCTGCAGAGGTGAGGGGGTCTCTTTTGTCTTTTGCTGATCGTAGCATCTGTTGTATTTTCTTGGTGGGTTTAAACACTGTTTGTAGGTTATGTTTTTTCAAAAGTTTCTCCATCATATCAGTGACTCCTTTAATAAATGGCAAGAATACCTTTCCTATGGGAGACTGTTTTTCCTGAGTTTTCTGATTTTTGTTTGGTTTAATGGACCTTCTGATTTCATTTCTGGAATAGCCGTTTGCTAGCAGTGCGTGATTTAGATTATTAGTTTCTTCCTTGAGAAACTGTGGTTCACAGATCCATCTTGCACGGTCTTGCACGGTCCACTATATATTACGTCTTGCACAGTCCAGTATATATTACTCTTCCTACACACTTGACACTGAGAGACAATGTCCTTCAGTGTTACTCCTCTGAAGACGCCTGCCACAGCTTCTGGCGAAACGTCAGGAAAGAAAATACCAAGACCACGGTTACACAACCCGAATAACCCACAAGAACCAACAAATTATGTATGTTCATACAATTTAAAATTCCTTCTATTAAAATATCGGGACGAGAAATGGAAAAAAATGCCCAAACTGTACATTTCTGTCTCTAATCCCCTACATATATTATGGCTCCATCCACACACTGGTGGATATTACATTCTTGTTGTGCTGTAGCTGTCACACACCTCCTAAACTGCCTTGGCCATACTGGAAAATCCAATTAGAAATGATTGCTATCGTGCAATAATAGCACAATATTCAACCATGTGTGGATGCAGCCTTAGTTTCATAATAATATCCAATTTAACTCCTTTAAATGCCTCAGTGTGTCAGCACAAATGGAGGTTTTTTTCCTCTTGTAGTAGACCTGAATGGATATGTCATTAGAAGATAATTTACAGTGAACGTCTTAATCTTCTTAAAGCGGTCACTGAAAAAGAAAATTAACTTTCTACCTCCACCATAGCCAGCCAAAAATGTGGTATCTGAATCTGGCAGTTTGTGTCCCGCGTCTCTACCATTAGATTTACCCTCCTTCTCTAGGGCTGGGTGGGAAATAATGATAGCATGGGTAGAGGGGAAATGTTTCAGATACTGTATTAAAACTTCTCAGTATGTCTCTGACAGCGGTAGGGATAAAGCATGCATAAAAGGTCTTGCAGAATTCCAGAGGGAATCCATCTGGCCCAGCTTTTATTAAATTTAGCACCAACTATATTTCTTAAGGAGTTATTTTCTTCTCCAGGGATAATTTGTCAGAATCCGACAGCCTATTCTTTCCCTCCCTGCTTGTAAATACCCTGTGTGTTCTCCATCACTCGCTGACTGGTCTGAGGTGCATTGAGGATCATAAAAATGAGCAAAAGCCTCATTAAAGACCAAGGGACACTTGGGGTTCTTTCCCCCACAGTATTTCACAACAACGATTGGGTACCTCCTTTCTATCGTTCGTCATGTCGCATTTTTTAAAACTCAGTCATCCGTTTTATGTAATGTAACACTAATTCTGTGAGATGTTGACAGTTCCGATAATGTAAAATATCTGACATGGCAATATTATGAAATGCCCCAGCAATTGAATTTCATTTTCTGCATCTGGATGGCATTGTCAGTTTCACTTTCCAAGGGTTATAATAAAAGATGCCATCTTATTCTGTCAGAACGACCTAGAGATGCTAACTACCGAATGGCCCCCAGGAAAAGTAAGAAACAATTGGATCGCTAATGAAACTGACAGGCAAGGCAGTGCTTGGCAGCTGTGCTGAGCAGAATGCTCCACCTTTCATTACTGGCTTGACATTTGGTCAATGCACCCTGCTTAAAAAATCTCACACCAGATTCTCCGCAAGTAGGCCAGTATCTACACCACGTCGTCAGCTCATACACAGCACAGAATGCCAAACGGTGCTGATGATTCCAACATTTTAATCAGAACAGCCTTTCTGCGGATCATTCATAAACGTGCGAAAATTAGAAGCGAAGAGTTCTACTTTTAAACACACACACACACATCCTTTGTTTACACCAGGGAAAAGGGCACGTCTCTAAGATTCACAATCAAATTTATAAGTAGGCTTTGCAGTCAGATTCCTCTAGATCACTAGAATGCAGTAATTCCATATTTTTTAAAAAAATAGGCTTTGGGGCATTTAATATGCTACATTTGCTTATTCACATTTTGAAAATATGTGTTGGGAAATGAACATAAAATAGCTGTATATATGCTTCATTATGAACACATGAACACATGAAGCTGCCTTACCCTGAATCAGACCCTTGATCCATCAAAGTCAGTATTTTCTACTCAGACTGGCAGCGGCTCTCCAGGGTCTCAGGTAGAGGTCTTTCACATCAATTTCCATTTCTTCATAATCCCCAGTAGTGATTACGTTTGTCTTTAAGTTCAGTTGCAATCCTGCTGTGGCACCTCCTGCTTTAACCTTCATCCATAGTCATTTCAAGTCTTCACTATTATTATTAAAATCTTCACTAAATACTTTCTATTACTTGGCTCAAACGTCAACCAAAATGGAGACTGCAACCAAAAAATCAGAAGGAGATTGAGACTGGGAAGGGCATCCATGAAGAAGCTAGAAAAGATCCTTGGCAGCCCATTCCTGAGGGGAAGGGCTGAGCCAGTGGCTGGAGGCAGCACAGCTGTGCTGACTCCAAAGGAGGATTCAGGGAGCCTTACTGAATCTGGCACTTTTCCCTTACCTGTGAGCCCGGTGGAACTGCTCCATAGCGTTCCATGGGGCTACACCACCTAAAAAGGTGGTGTAACTCCAGGTAAGGGCAAAGGGAGGGTTCCTGGCTTGAAGGGGGGTTAGGAAGCTGCCTAAAGGCAGCTACGCCCCCAGAACGCCCCGGGAACGCCCCCTGGGATGATGGTGCACGGAGGTGTGCCATCAGGACACCAGCAGGAGGCTGAGCTGGCATCCCAGCATGTGTGGCCAACATGTGTGGCCCAACGCCGGTGCCCATGCCTGTCTTGCTGGTGCAAGTGGCACGGGTGCAGCACGGCCACTTGTGCGCCTCCTAACAACTTTTGGCCCTGAAGCTCAGGAATGGGTTGTAAGTGTAAGGAAGTGTCACTGGCAACCAAGATCAGATAATTCATACTATAGTATTCTTTGTTACTATGTAGAGGTTTGAAAGTTGGACAGTGAAGAAGTGGTTGGCCACTGTGTGAACAGACTGCCGGACTTGTTGGACCTTGGTCCGATCCAGCATGGCCTTTCTTATGTTCTTATTTTCTCTTAGTCCCCATCTAAAATATTTGACAGCCAGTGCGGTGTAGTGATTAAGGTGTAGGGTTAAGAGCTAAGAGACGTGGGGCAACTCCCCTTTCAGCCATGAAGTTTGTTATGTGCCCTTTAGTCAGGTGCTTGCTCTTTCTTTTTCTCTATCAGCCTAATCTAGCTCACAAGGTTGTTGTGAGAATAAAACGAGGGAGGTAAGAACCATATATGCTTCCCTGAGCTCCTTGAGATAGACTGAGATAAAAACCTGACCTTGGATTCTGCACAAAGGAAGATACAACCATTCCCCCCTTTCTTCCTGCCACCAGACACTATTTAGTTCTGCACCCTTTAACCTACCGGGCTCCATTCTTAAACCTGACCAGAAGAATGCAAGGGGGTTAGGCTGAAACTATTTTCCAGGGCCATTTTTGCTTCCCAATTCCTCCCCTGCTCCTCCATCTTCACATCCATGAACCAAATCAAACCCTCCAAATCAACCTCTTAAAAAAGAACCTGTAGGGAATTCATTCGCAGATCACCCACTTTCCTCATCTAATTCATTTCTTATTTTTGAAACCTACGTTTTGTTCTGAGGTTCCTCTGCTGAAGGGTTTATTCATATATATACATAGACATAAGCATCTATAAACTAATTTTATTTCTTGTGTTTCCTAGGTATGATTACATATACAAGTCTAAGGTATAAGTTATTTTGTACAGTATGTTTTGAAACCATGAAGTCTATCTTTCCTTTATTATCTTCTTAATCTATTTCTAATCTTCTATATGTTTCATCATTATCTATAGGCTTTTAATGAGTATCTCTTCCCTCCTTTTTAGATATGACTCATTAAATCTTTCTTATATAAGTAGGGTTGCCAGTTCCTCCCTCTCCTTTGGTGGGAGGTTTTTGAGGTGGAGCTGGGGTGGCGATCACGCATCTGGTCAGCCGATGGATTGGTGGGCAATTGCCTGCCAACTAAGTGACCTGGCAACCCTACATATGCATCTTATGTGTATCCCAAATGGTTGTAAATTGGATATCATTTGTAGCATTCAAATAAACAAATCTAGTTTCTTCCTTTTATATTTCACAGATGATATTTGTAAATAGAAACCATTTTCTAAGACAGTCCACTGAAGAAAGGATTCCATTTAACCACTGAGCAATAAGCAGGGAGTGATCTATCTGCACTTTTTGCTCAATTGTGTAGTCTATTGATTTTTATGATAGTTAAAATTAGAGAGGGAAAACAATGAATCTTGGACTCATGGATGCTTATAAGGATAATTTTCTGTTCCTTTACTTGGCATATTCAGAAAGCTGCTCTGTTTTGTTCTTCTAATCATCTGAAAAACATTATGGAAATTTCTCCTCCAGTAACTGGATTTAACCTATATAAGAAAGGATTCATGGCATCACTGGATTCCCCCCACCCACCAAAAACTCTTCTTCTTCCAAAGCCGTTAATATGATTAATTAACTCTGGAAAAAACACAACCTTTTAAATCTAAATTAAGGGCATACATTGATCCCATTATTGTGTTTTCTTCAGCACACATACCTTTAATTAAAACCAATCTCATATCAGGAATTATCATACACATGGTAATTCATCTAGACGCTTATTCCTATTTTAAAAGGCCCTTTGCTTTCCTTAAAATATATAATTTTATTGGTTAGATTCTTTAATAAATGAACATCTGATTGCTTACATGAGTATTTTGAAAAAGCGGGTTATTACTTCTGGTAAGTATGTAAATGAAATATTATGAAGTACTATATCAGTACTTCGTCAAAGTATTTATATCAAGTTTAGGAAAAGCAGGTAAGCCTGGCTCAATGGAATAGGCAGATCACTGATGCCTCATTAATGTAGGGGTCCATGCCAATGACTTCCACAATCCACTCTGGAATAGGGTTGCCAACCTCCAGGTAGTAGCTGGAGATCTCCTGCTATTACAACTGATCTCCAGCTGATAGAGATCAGTTCATCTGGAGAAAATGGCTGCTTTGGCCATTGGACTCTACGGCATTGAAGTCCCTCTCCACCCCAAACCCCACCTTCCTCAGGCTCCACCCCCAAAACTTCCTGCCGGTGGCAAAAAGGGACCTGGCAACCCTACTCTGGAAATTTGTTGGAGAACAACGGAATAATGTATTTTTCTACCTGTCTGGGTTTGGTGCCCCCACCCCGGCACTTACCTCAGGAGGTCAGGGATCCCCAGGAGAAGCAGCCCCAGCATCAGGCCCCAACACTGCAGGAGCATCTCACTTTGGACTTCCCTAGGCAGCACTTATGGGCCTTTAAGGAAGGTCAAGGGGAGGGGAGTTAGGCCAGTTAGCCCAGGTGAGGAGCCATTGTCTTGCCATGCCCCAGGCTCAGGTACGGGGGTAGGAGGGAATGGCACAGCCCAGGATTGTTCCCCTCTAGGGATTCATTTAAATAGCTTGTCCTGGAGCAGCCAGGCCCAAATCTTTTGAAAGTATTTCTATCGTTTTATGGCAAGCTGCCCATTCTCCATTGTAGTGACTCCTACCCAATCGAACAGTTCCAAAAACCAGTGGTAACTGTTCCCCTTTCTCATACTGAATTGTACAATGTTTTACAATGAAGAGAAAGATTTTCTTGAAGATCAAAAAGGAGATGAGGCTGACAGCCAGGTGAATTTTTTTCTTCAAAAATATCTTCTCTGAAAAGAAATCTGGAGTATATGCAGAGGGTCAATATAGATCCTTTTTCGTACAACACTCCCAGAATAACATCCACTGTCGTAAGATAGACCCTCTAGTTTCTACTCATTTTTGATAATTCAGGTATTCAGTGTATTGTGTCAGTCATAAGAACCCTAAAATTCTTTCCAAAGGGTAAAATGAAGTAAGCATTACATTTTGGCAAGGAGAGGGGTCTAAAATCACTATACACAGATCAAAGCTAAAATGATGTGCTAGGATAGTGTTTAAAAATGGAATGGGAATGAATGAATTAAGCAATGAAGAAAAAAATGAGTAATCTTCAATGTGGCTAAAATGACTTATGAGCCAAGAAGGAATATGTGACTGGCACAATGTGTTATAGAAGACAGACATAAATCAGCAGACTCTGGAGAGGGAGAAAGAAAGAAACTGCAGACTGAGAAATAAGTAAGGAGTGACTGAAGAACATAAGATGTGCCCTGCTGGATCAGACTAAGGATCCATCAAATTCAGTATCCTGTTTTATACAGTGCCCTTTCAAGTACCTCAGAAACCACCACCACCACCACCACTCCCCATGCAGGAGATGAAGAAGAAGAAGAAGAGTTGGCTTTTATATGCCGACTTTCTCTACCACTTAAGGAAGAATCAAACTGGCTTACAATCACCTTCCCTTTCCCTTCCCACAATAGACACTCTGTGAGGTAGGTGAGGCTGAGAGAGCTCTAAGAGAACTGTGACTAGGTCAACGTCACCCAGCTGGCTTCATGTGGAGGAGTAGGGAAACAAATCCAGTTCACCAGATTAGTGTCCCGCCGCTCATGTGGAGGAGTGGGGAATCAAACCCGGTTCTCCAGATTAGAATCCACCGCTCCAAACCATCGCTCTTAACCACTACACCATGCTGGTTTGAAGGCATCCCCCTTCTCCAATTTGTCCTAAGCATTCTGTAGTCACATACATACTTGCTCTGATCATGCAAGTTCTATTTGGCTATCATCAGTAATTGTCACTGGTAAATCTTTGTTAAATGAAAATGTCTAATATCTTTTAAAGCCAGCTAAACTGATGGCCTCTCACTGCATTTTGTGGTAATTAATTCCATTTAATGAGGTGCTGTGTGAAAAAGTAAAGAAAGAGAAATAAAGGGTGTAAAGGGTGAAATTTGTGAGAGGGGAAACAGTGAATTTGGAACACTGCTTGAGGAAAAATATATTTGTACAATTTGCTGGTTATGCTATCATTTCTGAATTTGCAGAGAATCTCTTGAGATTAAGTGATGGAGCTATAACACCTGATAGAGAAGAATATATACCGATAGAAACCACTGGGAATAGTGTGGGTAGCTTGGAACATCTACAGGACCCAGAATTTCCAACTGTAACACACCGTTACATTAATCCAACATGGGTATGTCAAATGGCCATTATAGCACTCAGAAATGATATGATTAACAGGGAACTCCTAGAAAGAATACTAGGAATTGCAAAAGAATGCAAGACTGTGGATGCAATGATGGATGCTCATCAACTGTCTAACTGAATTTTTGATCTCTTTGGAAGCATCAGGATTACCATGACATATACAGAAGCGCAAATTGGGAACATCCATGATATATTTGTGATATCTGAATCCACCAACAACATGCAATGGAATTAGATCAGTGGTAAAGCATCTTTTTAACTATGGCCTTTTATGCACGGGTTGTTTCCATCACCGTCACCTCCTGACTACTTCGGGGCTTTGTTTTCATTCTACATGTTTTCTCCAGCCTTTAGAAGTCACCCCTCTCTCTCCTCGCACTTTCCCTACCTTTTCTGGGTGGTATTTTAGCCTGAGTTAAATGTCTGTCAATCCCAAATTGATGGCTGGTCCTGTGCGTAGTTGTTAGTTTGGGTTTTTATCCCCAATCCCCACATTCTTCTCTCTCCCACTTGTCCTTCCCCTTCATCCAACCTCTTCCCTCGAAGCCATCTTTTTTGTTTGTGCGTGCGTGCAGGTCTAGCGATAGAACCCTGGAATAATCACAATTGAGCTATGAGGCTGCTTATTTCTTCATTCTACATTTAACTTGTCCTCGTCAAGCCCCCCCACTGCCCATTTAAAAAAATTTTTTTTTTTTTGCAAGTACAAAACTAGCAATAGAACGCTAAAATAGTACAAATGACCGTGCGGGTGTTCTTATGTCCCTTGCATTGAGACTACAAGAAACAAATGTTTTGGGTGGGGTTTTGTCTGAGCTCCCATTCATCATCCTGTTGCAAGACTGCGTGAAATTCAGCTTTCTCATAATACCCCTTGGTGAGCCATGCGCGCCACATGTGATCGCCTGACAAGAAATTTTTAATTGAGTGGTACACTGGTGTACATTTCTCCTTTTGGTCATTTTGGGTGGATCACTATTGCCATTCCCCATTTAACTTGTCCTCTTCAACCGCCCCCTGCCCACCTTGGTTTTTTTTTTTTTTGCGAGTACAAGACTAGCGACAGAATGATGGAATAGTATAAATGACCATGTGAGTGTTCTTATGTCCCCTGCATTGAGATTGCAAGAAACAAATGTTTCGGGGGGTGTTTTGTCCAAGCTCCCATTCACACACATGATTGCCTGACGAGAAATTTTTAATCAAATGGTGCAATGGTGTACATTTCTCCTTTTGGTCATTTTGGGTGGAATCACAGTAAATCAGGTGTGTGGAATCGGACCTTTTTACCTCCATCACCCAGTCGAAGGACGATCTGGCCACTCTGGTTCTAAAATGACTACTCATTTAACTGAAAATGAAAGAATCCCACCATGGGGCTGGTGACGGGTTTCCAAAAAATCACTACAGCCAATTACAAAGCAGAATTTCGAGGGGGAAGGGACTTATGTGTACACCTTTTTTCGCTAGTGATCTATCACTACAGTGCATGCGTGTGATCTATTGCTAGAGCGCGTGTGTGATCAAAAAGAGGGTAGCAAGCTGCATAACAACAACAACATCAGATGCTCCACATTTTTGCTGGCCGCATGCAGAAATTTACTCTGAGTAATCCCAAGTACTCTGGGAATTTTTTCGGGGGGGCGGGGAGCCCCTGTGCAGAGTGATTTGAGAATGAGACTGCAAATACTGTGCATCGAGAGATAAGCATTTCCAGTGGAAACAACCCATGCATAAAAGGGCCAAGTTATCAAAGTGACAATAACTGCAAGCCATGCAGCAGGCCAGGATGTATTTATTCTAAGAATTCCTATAATCCCTACAGACTTTACATTTCAATTTTAAAGGTTGACAGGCAGGTTGGGAGAATCCAGGCTTGAATCAGGGGGTGGGGGGAACCCCTCACTGACAATGCAATTATAAACTGAATAATACCCTTGTAAGTATTGGAATCAACGGGCTTAGGAAAATGTAACTTTACGTAGAATTGCACTGTAAACTTATAATTTTCATAATATAGCAGTTGATCTGCAAGATATAACATTACCAAAAGTTTGGCGGTGCACTACTATGGCTGTCTATCCTATATGACCAAAGGAATATTAATGTTTCTTAATGACTACATGTATTTATTTATTTAGGAGTCTTCTATTTTAGTTTTTAGGAGTTTTTTTTTCCAGAGTACTTCTTGAGGTGGCTTATAATTAAAACAGTAAATTATCAATATAAAAACAACAAGCCATTAAAACACGCTTAGGGACACAAAAACAGAACAAAATAGTCCATAAATATAAAACAGACCTCAGACCAGAAGTAGACCATAAAACAGATGGAAAGATAAAGCCACAAATTAATAATAATTCAATTTAAAAAGGAGGTACACAAAGAAAAGAATCCTAGGTACAACTAGGCTTCATAGCAGTTCCCTTTGCAGAAGAGACAGCCTACTGGGTGTTTATATTAAAAGAAGAAAAATGTAAGCGAAGGTTCAGCTGCATATACATTTCTCTTTTGTTTGCACATGTGTCTTCTTGGAATCCTGGTCATGCTGTTAATCTCATCATGAACCACCAGATGTCAACCCCTGGGTTCCTATTCTAAAGACAACATATTAGTCCTAGGCAGATTCTGTGTGGGGGTGCTGAATACTGAGATACTGTACCTTCACACAATATTCTGATATCAATTTATTTTCCAAGGGAATGGCTGCAACCAAAAGGTTGCAATTAGGAGTCAAGGGTTCAAAGAAGACTGTGCATATACCCAAGAGAAGGAAGGAAGGTTCATTGTTTCAATTTAGTTGGGAATCATAGTACATCACCAAATGCAATATCATAGCTCCCAGAAAGCTAAAAATAATGTGCAGTAAAAGCCTGTATAAATATTAAAAAGGAAAAATTGGATAGGAATTCCATATAGAGGAGAGGGGGGAACAGTTGATCCCCTAAAACTCCTGATGCTTTTGTACAAGTGGAAAGGGAAAAAGAAAGACAAATACAGGCCAAATAGACAGCCCACGTAAGGCATGATGGCGGGACCCCCAGTCAGGGCTCTGACTACACAGTTTTATAGACATCAAGTATGAAAGACAGGGAATAAAGTTAATCTAGTGCTAGTTCTACCCAGAAGACATGGCAATAGAAGATTATTTTTTTTCAACATGTAACAAATGTGACACTAAAATCCTTAGTGTTCTAAGAATGCATGTGAGAGAAATACAGGCTTGAGTCCAGCAATCTGTCAGATGCTGATGGTCACAGATCTTTCTCACATTTTCCTCCCTGCAGCAGTCGTTTCTGACTCGAGGAAAGTTGATGGAGTAATGGCTATGCAAGTTGGGAGCTGCAGTGGGAAGGGGGAAGGACGCAAAATTGTCATATCTGTGCACAACTGAGCTGATGGAAGAGAAAGGAGAGGGAGAGTTCCCCTCCCCACTGCAGCTTTCCAACATGGGTAGCTATTATTCCATATTGGTCCCATAACCCCATTTATCAACTTTCCTGGGACCAAAAAAAAAAAAAAAAGGACTGTTTGGGGGAGGCAAATGTGGAAAAGATACACAATCCTTGCATCCATGGATTCCTGGATCCAACCTGCAAACAAAAAGGAGAAACTGAGAAATACCAAGACTCATCTGATTCACTGGGCTTAATAGCAGTTCTGCAGCCCTACTTTTGGTACTTATAGGAACCTTTATTCTTACTGAAATATTCAAGGATGGCAGTAAAATGATTTGGCATCCATGATTGGCTTTCTGATATTTCTGTTACCTTGTTCCTAGTATTGGCCATACCAAATTTCTTTTATCTGCTTATTTAGAAACCAATCCAGAATGCTCTTCTTTGTCTCTGGGACTTTATCATCTAGCCTTGGGTGATGGAAGACACTTATTATAAACTCAAGCCCATCGTTAAAGTTATCATTCCAGACACAAACAATTTTCCACACGCTTGAGCTCCCATTTTGAGTGATATGTTAACCAGCCATTTCTGAAGCTCTTAATCACATACATAGTGCTCAAGTAGTCAAGCAACAGAGTGGAGAAATGTAGGATTACAAAATGACTGCAGTTCTAACTGGATGTAATAAAACTTGCCTGAAATGAGCTCCAAATAATGTCAAATATATGTATTATATGTGTGTGTGTCATCAATTTCTCAGAAAAGACATATAAACAAACAAACAAATCCACACATTTATTCCCATCTGGAGACAAACATCTGAGTCTGAAAGATAATGATAACTAGGAAGACATCTGTTATTTGAACCGGCCGTTTTTTTATGCACACGTCATGCAAGATATTAGCTGTAATACATCGGAGACAACATTCACAATGCCATCCTAAGCAGAGGAGGAGCTGTGGTTCAATGGGAAATCATATGCTTTGCAGGCAGAAGGCTCCAAGTTCAATGCCTGGCATTTCTACTTAAAAAGATCAGCTAGTACATGGGTTCTCAACAAGGGGGGAATTCCCTCCCAGGGGGGAATTTTAGGTTTCGGGGGTGGGGGAATTGGGACCACTATTCAGCAAAGTGTGATGTCCTGTAGATTATGTACAATCTATACAATTGTAGTTTGTTTTTAATTTAATCTGCGACATTCAATAAAGTTTATGACTATCTCGGGAAGTGGGGAATTACATTCTGAGCAACGGTGAAAGGGGGGAATGGAGCAAAAAAGGTTGAGAATCACTGAGCTAGTGGGTAATGTAAAAGGCCTTCGCCTGAGACCTGGAGAGCCACAGCCAGTCATAGTAGACAATATTGACGTTGATAGACCATTGGTCTGACTCAAGATAAGGCTGTTGTTTTGAGTTATCCCTTCTAAGTCTTGTCTTCGGTGGATTTAACCGAGAGTACTGTGTTTAGGATTACATTATAACATTCCTAACTGGAGCTTTTGGTACAATAGTGCTGTCAGAGACTCTGTCCACATTAACTAATGACAGGTCTCCCTACTGAAGAGATTCCCTCTCCCGACACACATCTTTTTACAGTAATTTGATTTGTGTATCCAGGATAGGTGACTGTGCTTTCCATGTGCACTATTTAGAAATGTGTCTGAGTTTATAAGCATTTCTACCTCAACCCATTTGATCTATTAAAAAAAAAGACATTTAGAAAAGCAGTCAAAAGAAAAAGGCAAATATAATACAGCAACCGTAACAGGTATGCCATTCACAGTGCTTTCCCTCTGGCACTCATTTACCTCACAAATAAATCTTATTTTTAGAAATGATGCTAACAATGGGTATAAAAAGCAGGCCCTGCAAAGGTGAGATATCAAGTGATATTCTAGTCAGAACCTGTTTTTTTCCTCGTATCACAGTGCATTCAGAACAGATGTTCACGCTCCACCTTTATAGCACCTGAAAACAGGGAAAGAATTATTGCTGCACACAACACGAAAGAATTCAGAAGCATCATGAAGGGAGAGAAGCAAAGGAGAATACTGAGGGGAAATCGGTGCTTGACAGCTATTTCAGGGAGCGCTGAATTCAGAGGTACTCACCCTGGTTCGGTTTTAGCAGCACTGTAATTCAAGAACAACTTTACTGGTTCTAAAGCCAGGCCGAAAAAGCAGAGAGGCCAGCCCAACAGATTCTAATGAGGTCAATAACTCAGAGATGTTTTCTTTCACACGCTTCAGTCCTTTTACATTAAGCAGCAACTTCCAAAAAAGCCGCATAAGAGGAAAATCAACCCACAGATTTTTTTTTGTGGGGGGAGACACTGAAGCTCTGGTTAAAGTAAGGTGATCTCTCTCTTTTTTTTTAAGCAAGTCATATTCTGATCATTGCATGGTATTTTAATTCAGGTAATAGTTTTCATCCTTCAGGATCACAATGAAATAGGGTTGCCAACTCAGGGTTGAAAAATTCCTGCAGATTTGGGGGTGGAGCCTGGGGAGAGTAAGGACCTCATCAGGGTATACTGCCATCCAGGTCACTCTCTACACATGAACCTGCCTTCTACTGAATCAGACCCTTGGTCCATCAAAGTCGGTAATGTCTACTCAGACTGTCAGCGGCTCTCCAGGATCTCAGGCAGAGGTTTTTCACATCACCTACTTGCCTAGTCCCTTTAACGAGATGCTGGGGATTGAACCTGGGACCTTCTGCATGCCAAGCAGATGCTTTACCACTGAGGCACAGCCCTCTCTAAAGCAGCCATTTCCTCCAAGGGAACTGATCTCTGATATCTGGAGATCAGTTGTAACTCCAGGAGATCTCTAGCCCTAGACAGTTATGGTATGCATTTTAGACTAGTACTGGGAGGTCCATGAGATCCTCAGGATGACCTTAGGCCAGTCATTCTTTTTACATTGGACCTACCTCACAGGGCTGTTGTGAAGTTAATATAGGGTGGGGTAAAATATACCCTGAGCTCTTTAGAAGATTTTTTCCCCTCCAGGGTAACCCACAATAATGAAAAATCAACACCAATATTAATTTAAAATAGTAAGAGCTGGCTGGAGAGGGGATTCTCAGTGGGGTCTAGTTGCAAGGATGATGGCTTCTACTTCTGCTGCCTACCTCTGAAGGGCTCATTGCTGGTATATGTCTCTTTTCAATCACAGCTATAGTTCACAGATGCTGGAAGTAAGCACTAGCATGGTGAAACAAGTTGTTTGCATTTGCAGTAGGACAACATGCTGTTATAAGCAATGGATGGTCTTCTTTTCTGGTGGCTAGAACCTATCATCTGATCTTAGGAGCTAGTAGTTTAGGGCAGCAGTTCAAGAAGTATTTTTGTCTAGCATCTCTGAGTGTGTGAATTGCCGTCAAGTCACAGCTGACTTATGGCAACTCCATAGGGTTCACAAGGCAAGAGGCTTCAGAGGTGGTTTGCCATTGCCTGCCTCCGCACGGGCTGAGAGAGTTCTGGGAGAACTGAGGCTGGCCCAAGGTCACCCAGGCTTCATGAACGTTTCTGAAGCACTTTAAAACACAAAGTGTTGAGCCGTCCTCATCCTGTACCATTCACTTTACCATCCTTACAACTAACTCACACTGAGGTAAATTTATTCCCCTGTTCTAAGATGGTAAGCTGAGGATGAGAGTGAGTCCCTGCCACCCTAATTACTGTTGTCTATCTAGTAGTTACCATTGAATATCTTGTTGTTCTGCACATTACAGGGTTACTTTATTTGTACATTTCTTTAATAAGTAAAGCTTTGAGATTTCTGAGACTCTTCATCATGTAGAACCACTGAATAGGCCCCACAAATTTATCATCAGGTAATTATTCATTAAAAAAATTGGAGCAGATGTCCACTAAATGAGTAATTTGCTGCTTGCCAACAGCTACTTCTGGCAGGTTGTTAAGCAGGTAAATAAAAGGAGGTTAAAAACATGAATAAAACATGAACGGAGCCGCTTAAAGACACTTTGATCTCGCATAGATTTGTAGAATTTATGCAAATACGGCAGGTGGAGCAGGATCTTCAGTGACAACTTGTTGATGAGACCCAATATTTGTGTGTATGTGTTTACATTCTCTGTGATACAAACAAGGCAGAAATGATGCTGGTAGGTAAAGCTTATGTCCTCCGACCAACTGATTTGCCTGCTTTAAATGGAGTGAAATTAACTTTGGCGGAGCAAGTTAAAAGCTTAAGAGTACACTTGGACCCTTCCCTGCATCCTGAAGATGGGGTAGTCGTAGTTGCTGGGAGTGCTTTCTGTCACCTGCATCTGATTAAAAAACCTTTCCCTTCTTCTGGACACTGCTGGCTCAGCCGCACCGCTGGTCCACACTTTTGTAAGTAACCTCTAGACTGAATTACTGTGACGAGCAGATGCATTTGTCTGTTTCTTCTGCTCATCAGATTCAGACCTCCTTGGCAATATTAATGACATTGTCTGGCATAGTCTTCTTCAGAATAGGCTCTCTGGAGAGGCTTCTTCATCATTGTTTTTCTGAAGATGATGTGAGAGAGCTCTCAGAGCATAATTTGTTGCTGTGTTCTCTTTTTAAAGATCTTGAGGCTTGCATTCTTTGAACCTATTCTGTTTCTGGTTTTAGGGTTTTTTAATTCAAAATGTTTATTTTTATAATGTGATTGATTGTTAGTTGCCTTGACCATTAACTACAGACTTTCTTGGACATCAGACCATAAAAACTGAGCGAATTCCCATATGAACCTATTCATCTACTCCAGTCATCTTTGGAGGCCTTGCTTCAGGGCCCCCCCCCATCTGAGGCTAAACTGATGGCAACCCAAGACAAGGCCTTTCACGGCAAGTGATTAAGCATAAGTGGTTTGCCATTGCCTTCCTCTGACTTCCAAAGTCTTCCTTGGTGGTCTCCCATCGAAGTACCAACCCTGCAGGGGTTTTGTGCTACTTCCTTGGAGTAACCGTGTGTTGTAGACCCAGTGAACATGAGATTCCTCAAGGGGAGCAGAGAAGGACTGAGCAAAGAGGAAAAAACATCACCCTAGCCAATCATCAGTCTTCTCCATCCATTCCTGAATCTTTAGCATCCAGAATTGTACATAAATCTTCAATTCCAATACAATCTAGACCTCCCCAAAATAATAATATTGGACAAACCTTATTGGCAAGAGCAACAGCATGAGAGCAGGAAATTCCCAGATATACTTCCATCTAACAGTTCCCCCTGTTCTCAAAGGAAATTTGGATTACACAGAGAAGGCATGGACAGATTTCAAACTCGAAAGATCTACTTTTTTTCTTTCTGTCTTTTTTTTTGCTAGAGCATTGGGGTTCATCAGCTGGAGCCAGTCACAGACAAGCTCCTCCCTGGGCTTGAAGCCAATTACAAAATGGCTGCCCCAGAGGGCAGAGTCTGTCACAATTACCTGCTCAACCACATGAGCTGCACACTGGGGGATCTGCCTGTACAAGCTGAGTTACTACATATCAGCAATTCCTACACTCTAAAAATGCTATACAAAGATCTGGTCACAGGCAGTCAATTTTATAAAGCCATTTTACAGGTAATGGATGCTCAGGCCGAGAGATTATCCTTTCTTATTTTTTATACAACAGCAATTTTTGTCGGTATGTTTATTTGGATTTTATTAGAGAGGAGAGGGTGCCAACTAGACTGGTTGCCATAGCAATGGGCCAACCTTCACAGGGATGGAAACTTTCTGAAAATTGGCATGGGATTAGACAAACACTAGGCTTGTCCTGAGAGCTGTATTTAAGCCATGGGGGATAGGGCAATGAAGATTGCTAGTGATTTCTAGGTCAGGAACTTTAGAAGATCTGCCATGACCCAGCCTAGGATCCACCAGTAGATTTATCTTCACAACGCTTGTGTGATAGGTTAGATTGAGAGACAGTTAATTGCTCAAGTGAATGTCATAGCTGAGCAGTAATTTAGGACCTTTTTTGTTTTTAGTCCAAGACCGAATCTACTAGCAGAGTTCAACAATGAAGAATCTCAGTGGAAATTGTCTTGTTCGGGGGGGGGGGGGAGTCCTTATCACATTGCACAACCAGAAGTTCACTTTGCACAATGACATTGATTTGATCCAAGATCCAAATTAGACTTTCAACTTAAAATGCCTGTCATTTCTCCGCTAACTTTGCTTCTATAGAATCCAAAGAAATTTCATATATTACTTTGTAGCGAATGGAAAAAAAACAATGCAGATGCATTGCTGGGCATAACTTGAAAAAGAAAACAACAACATAGGAGCAGTATTGACTGAAAGCTTGAATAGTGCATGGGGGACAGAAAGGGAAGGAGTAATCTGTAAGCAGGGCCATTAGGAACAGGAGAAGGAAGGTTTGTACTTCTGAATAACTAGGTATAAGGAGAAGAAGAGTTAGTTTTTATATGCTGACTTTCTCTACCACTTAAGGAAGAATCAAACTGACTTACAATCACCTTCCCTTCCCCTCCCCACAAAAGACACATGAACACATGAAGCTGCCTTATACTGAATCAGACCCTTGGTCCATCAAAGTCAGTATTGTCTACTCAGACTGGTAGTGGCTATCCAGGGTCTCAGGAAGAGGTCTTTCACATCACCTACTTGCCTGGTCCCTTTAACTGGAGATCCTGGGGATTGAAGTTGGGACCTTCTGCATGCCAAGCAGATGCTCTACCACTGAGCCACAGCCCCTGCCCTGTGACACCCCATGAGGCTGAGAGAGCTGTAAGAGAGCTGTGTCTAGTCCAAGGTCACCCAGCTGGCTTCATGTGTAGGAGTGGGGAAACCAACCCAGTTCACCGAATTAGCATACGCCACTCATGTGGAGGAGTGGGGAATCAAACACAGCTCTCCAAATTAGAGTCTACCACTCCAAACCACTGCTCTTAACCACTACACCTTGCTGTCTCTTTATTTATATATATGACTGGGAAATATATTAGTGTTGCTAATCATAACAGCACAGATGCAACATTCTAAATTTACTCTGATAACGGCCAGGGTGCTATAAAGCATGTATGCTAAAAAGGAGGAAGATTGGAAAGAAGCCCTCATTGAGCCCTACTTCCGCTGTGGATGCAGCCACAGCTACATGGGAAGAGGTTGTGCGGATCATGTCCTGAGTATTTGCCCTGATCTGCATAATTGACTTCAATCACAGAGTTATCAGTTTTGAGAATTTGAGTGATAGTACAGAGTTGTAGGGACCCTGCCTATGCATTTAGAAGGGCTAAAGCAGATACCGTAACCTGGGGCGGGCAGCTAGATAGGGTTGTCAGGTCTCTCTTCGCCACTGGTGGGAGGTTTTAGGGTGGAGCCTGAGGAGGACAGGGTTTGGGGAGGGGAGGGACTTCAATGCCATAGATTCCAATGGCCAAAGTGGCCATTTTCTCCAGGTGAACTGATCTCTATTGGCTGGTGATCAATTGTA
The DNA here is from genome assembly GCF_029931775.1 of Euleptes europaea. NCBI lineage: Eukaryota > Metazoa > Chordata > Lepidosauria > Squamata > Sphaerodactylidae > Euleptes > Euleptes europaea. The sequence continues at coordinate 44,569,233 of NC_079312.1, read as the reverse complement.
CTAGCAGGAGATCTAGTACCTGGAGGTTGGCAACCCTACAGCTTGAAGAACTGTATCTCCTGATCATGTTTTATGAAATATTAACCCTGTCATAATCCTTCCCCTCCCTTCTTTTCTTTCCATCCAATCTTCTACAGGGGACCCTGATTGTTTCCCCTGGGCTGGTTTTTTGGTCCTGTGTGCAGATAGTTGAGCGCCTACTGTTTTAATTTTTTTAATTAGTGATTGTAATTAAGAATGAATTTTCCTATATATTTTATTGTATATATTGTTTTTACCTGATGTTAACCACTCCGAGCCCAGCTTTGGCCAGGATAGAGAGTAAGTCCAAAACTAAATAAATAAATAATAAAAATAATTTAGAAGGGCATTCTTGTGTGTGCAAGAATATAACCGCATTCCAGAATGCAACCCATATTAATGCTTTATTCAAGACTTTTCAACTTTCATGAAGATGAGAGGCCTTAGCCTGCTGTAAGCTGTTACAAGGCAACCATTGGTTATAATATATATTAAAATGCTTGTTGCTGAGACACTACCTCAGCAATAGGGCACACAAATGAAGCTGTGTGGTATTCAAACTCCAAATTTAATTGACACAGGTGCCCAGAACATTGAGCCTAGATAACTCTATAACTGAAGAAAGATCTTTCAGGTCTTTTAGATGGGAATAACTGTTCACATATCAATGACAGCAATTTATAGTGATGATTATAACATTCATTTTGACACACAGACAAGTCATTACCACTTTTAAAAAAGTATGAATACCAACCACAGGGAAAGATGACTAAAAGAGTAAGGTTAAAACAAAACTGTGGAGGAATTGCATAGAATTCATCATTGGTGTAACTCCAGTGATTAATCCATTTCACTCAGAAGCTTCACTTCTTGGCAATACTTTTCTAAAACCTTTTAAACAAATCTGTTACAGCGACTGTTTCTTCTTTACAACTACTAATCGATACAGGTTGCAGATAACTGGGCTGCCCAATTATAGGATTCATGAAAAGTGACAGCATTCCCGTTTTCCTTTGGGATATGTAGCAGCGGGGATGTTAGCTCAGGCTTTTCTTGGGGGGGGGGAACTGTTCCACTAAATCCCTCCTTTCTTTGTGCTAAGACTGTATATGGAAAAGAAAGCATATTGAAAGGATTTAAAATATGGTGCAAAATTAGCATTTTAATACATTTTATTCAATCCAGAAGGGACAATGGGCCAGTTTTCAGCATCAGCAAAACCATGTTAATGTCAGTAAATGGTTCAGACAAATTTGTCTCTAGCCAACGCCATTCATAAAGAGAGCTACAGAGGAACCTTCTTCAGCTAAGGGTAAGCTTAGTCAGTTCAGTGGAAGCAGATGTAAGCATGGCTTACGCAGATAGCCAGCCTCCTGAGAGAAGACTTTGATGGTTTATTTTGTTTTTGCTTCTGTGCCTTTCGGTAAGCCCCTTCACCCAGGAGCATATTCTTTAAAAATTGTAGAATGAGCAGCTGCTAAAGAGACCCAGACAATCATTGCTTCTTTGCTCATGGCCCAAGTGGTGATGGCTCCAGAAATTTGGGAGATGGAGAGCATCCTTTCACAAGGCTCTCAAAGCAGACGCCTGACCCTGGGCATACAAACAGCCCTTTTGCTTCACCTGGGCACTCCGACACCAGCCATTATCTCCAAACGTACCCAACTTAGCCATAATGGCTGTGTTAAGTGTGAAGCAGCTCTATGTTTTGATATACATTGAAGCCAGAAGTGAATATCTAAATACAAAATGGCGTGGCATAGTGGTTAAGAGTGGCGGACTCTAATTGGGAGAACTGGGTTCAATTCCCCACTTCACCACACGAGCGGCAGACTTTAATCTGGTGAACTGGGTTTGTTTCCCCACTCCTCCACATGAAGTCTGCTGGGTGACCTTGGGCTAGTCACAGTTCTCTCAGAACGTTCTCAGCCCCACCGACCTCACAAGGTGTCTGTTGTGGGGAGGGGAATGGAAGGTGATTGTAAGCAGCTTTGAGACTCCTTAAAGGAAGAGAAAAAGTGGGGTATAAAAACCAACTCTTCTTCTTCTACCTAGAACTTATGGCTTCTGGCCTGGCAGCTGAACCCTCTAAACCCAGAGGTGTGAAGGCTGCATAACCATGTTACTCATAATATGTTCCAGGATTTAAATAGGTCCCTAATTTCCCTGCAACAATTCCTTTAAATTCATATTTAGGTTTTGTCTTCACAGCAAGATTTCCTTGTTATATGTTACGTGGTTTGATTTAACGGACCCATGTTTCACTGTGGGCTTCTTTATCTGTTTTTATACTTCCCATCTGTGTTATATTCATGTCCTATCAGATGCATTGAGAGGGATTGTCTATCACAGCCCCACCAAGAGCACATGCTCTCTAGAGCAGTGCTGTTGTCGAGAAAGCTTTTGAATGGTCTCATCAAATCACAGGTGGATTTGCATAGGTAGGTGCTATCTGGCAACAGGCAGGCTAGATCAAAATCCCCAACATGAATCAGCTGAAGTCAAGCCTCACCAGGATTTGGGAGTCTCAATAGGGCTTTTCAGACATTACAATAAGTAGGGTTACCAACCTCCAGGTGGTGGCAGGCGATCTCCCGCCACTACACTGATCTCCAGCTGATAGAGATCAGTTCCCTTGGAGAAAATGGCTGTTTTGGCAATTGGTCTCTATGGCATTGAAGCCCCTTCCCAAATCCCACCCTCCTCAGGCTCCGCCCCCCAAACATCCTGCCAGTGGCAAAGAGGAACCTGGAAACCCTAACAATAAGACATACTGGGAGCCCACCAACCACTCAGCAACCATGTTATGTGAACAGGGCCAATGTGCATATTCATCATGCTTGTATAGGCTTGGTACACAAGGATGCAAACACTATCCAGTGCTCAGTTTGCATATACTAAGGCTGTGGTAAGTATGCATAGTAAACATGCATATTGCTCCTGTTCATACTGTTATGAATGAGAGTTGCTCTGATGCAAACATAATACAAGTTTATTTGCCGGAACTGGAAAGCAGATCCCCAGCTGTACCAACAGGGGACAGAATGTCACTTCTAGTGTGATGGATGCCTTGAGAAAATCCAGAGCAGGCAAAGAAACATTCACAAAACAGTCACCTTTCCTCTGACGAGATATTAGTTTGTTGCCTTAAAGCAGGGGTGGGGAACCTTTTTTTCGCCAAGGGCCATTTGGATATTTATAACATCATTTGTGGGCCATACAGCATTATCAACTTAAAAATTAGCCAACCAAGCCCCAAGCAGACAGCTGCCCCAGATGACCGCCCGCACCCACGTATAGGCAAGTAGGCAAGCATGGTGGCACAGGATGGTCTGTTGCACCAGCTGGGTGTAGCTGTCCAGCCGCACACCGGAGTTGCTCCTGCTTCGCATGGTCAGGGCCGGATTCTACAGCCAGCTCCTGCTACCTCTGCCTGCAGGGATGAAATGAGGACACACTGGCTAAGAACTCCCCCCCACGTGCATTCTGGCCCTGCCTCCTTTAACCCCTCCATGGTCGCCACTTCCGCCCCCAGCCTTCTTGTAGTACAGAGGGAATACGTTTCTTCATGGCCCAGGTGGGAAAGGATTAACACGGCTTCTTGGGCAGTCCTAGCAGCTCCATAGCTAACAACTCTTCTGCAAGGCCGGGGGGGGGGGAAGGTTCCTTTTCTTGGCAAAACAAACTCACATCTGCCTTGAATAGAGGCTATTCCTGTCCGCGGGAGGGGGCGGATCACCAGTCTTAGATCCTTCTGAACTAGAGATCTGCCAGGACCCATGAAGGGCCAGACCAAATGGTTTCGCGGGCCTTAAACGGCCCCCGGACCTGATGTTCCCCACCCCTGCCTTAAAGGCACCAAAGACCCAATTTGCTCCAACATCAGATTGGAGGGTGCAACTGGAAATGTTACTGGTAGATCAGTTTGTGGTGGGAAATGGAGAGAGAGCCTCTCAGCTGTCATTGGTCCAAAGAAAGAAGGGGGTTCCCTGCTACAATCCTAGAAATAGCCACACATCCCTTTGTTTAGTCTTTGTCTTTGTCCAATCTTGAAGCCTCAGTAAGAATGAGTCTCACCAAACTTATTCAGGAGTAGAGTCTATCCCATATCGAAACTTAGGAAAACAGGAGAGATGTTCCTCAGAATGTACATTAACTCTAGGAAGCCTTGTTTTATATTACTTTTTCTAGCTATATTCTTGCTATATTTTCCTGCACTGTAGAATGCACTCCCTGCTGAAATTAGACTTATAGTGGAAGAAGGCTCTTTTAGAAACCAAAGAAAGGGCTTCCTGGCATAAAAGGCTCCAAATGATGTTAGCCCGTAGATCGCTTGGAAATCATGGTTCTGGGAGGACAGGTCTACCTCTGTTTGAGAGAGAGAGAGAGAGACCCTGAAGGGTGAGGGAGCAAAAAACCTGGATGGGGTTAGCTCAGCCTCCTCTTATACACATGGACACCTAGCTGAGGTGGACCTGAGACCATCTTTTCCAGTATTGTACTGAAGAAATTTCTCCTTGCTTGGATTTCTCAGGTGATTATAGCACTACACCGGTTCTGATTTACTTTGGATAATTGGATAAAGCCCCCCTCCCCATGAATCTCATCTCCTTAGTGCTTTGCTTCAAGTGTTGAGGCCAGTGGTGCCAGGTGAAAGAGAGTAATCTATGTGTCAGAGGGGGCGAGTTCCATAACACATAAAGCATGGCAACTGTGTGTATCAGGAGGATCATGGGAAGCACATGTTCACATTACATTTAGTTGGTGTGCTCCTGGTATACCTTACTGTAACATTGGACAATTACCCTTGTTTACTATAGACCAAGCTGTATGTGAATGGGCAGTGGGAGATTGGATACATCTATGCCGACAAATTATCTCTCCCCACACATAAATATATGGTGTGAATGAGCTATCCCTCTACCACCATTACCCTGCCAGGCATATCAATGTGCATTTTGTTATTAAATACAAATTATTATTCTTGTCAACTGAAACTGACTCTAGGGTTCATTTAACCATCCTGGAGTGCTTACTGTTTGGTGTAATTTCAGACACCATGAAATTGGCCTCTGTTTACAATAAAGTAAATAGGAAATGAGGCACCAGATAACCTTTTTATGTCAAGAATGGGCTGTAAAATGATTCTGAATGTGCAGAAAGCCACAAAGTTCAGAGGCTCTTTCGAATCAAGTGACAGGTGTTTTGTAATGCAGCCTACATCAATTTGCTACCAATTACTGATGGCTAACGAGAAGCATTTAATGATCTGCTACCATACCCACTGTGCAAAATCAGAACACGGGCACCGGGGAGAGAAAAGACACAGGGCAAATGCTTGGATCACATCTGTAAAGCACGAAACCCTATCTGATGCAAGCCTGGCAGGTATGATTCATTTCTCCATAATTGTGTCCTGATACGGACTTAATATCTATGGGAATATTCAGTGGGTTCCCTGACTGAGCTCATACCTGCAGAAAATGAAAGCACATTCAAGAGCTTCTTATAAAGGCCCAGGATGGAGACTTACGGGTATTATTTGAATCATGTAGGTCTGGGTCAGCTTTCTGAGCAATTGCCTGGCCTCACCAGTTGCTATTTTCACCTAGGGTGGGGACCACAAAGCAAGAGGGGAAAAATAAGGCTTCTGAGATTTCAGAAACAAAATATTACTTTCTTGACTGGTTGCTGTCAGCATTAATGCTATCATCACCCCTGTTATGGCTCCCAAGAGGCAGAGCTACAGTGACAAAGAAACAATACTATGCACTATAACATTGCCTTCCGTACTTGCCATGTGTTAGAACATTTCCCAATCCATGCTTGTGCAACTATCATAAGATAAACTCGCTTCTCATATTGGTTGGGGGTTTGGGTCCCCCTTCCACAGTCATTCATATTGCATTCTATCTCAGAGATGGGAGAGTGGAGACAATGGGTTGGATCAAGGCTAAATTTTCCAATGACAGAAAGACACTTGGGTCCCTTCCCCCACCCACTGCAGCCCACTGGTCTCTGCAACATGCTGCCCCTGGAGAATAAGAGACCCTAAGCAATGACATGAATAGTAGGGTTGCCAACCTCTAGCTGGAAATCCCCTGCTATTACAACTGATCTCTAGCCGATAGAGATCAGTTCCCCTGGAGAAAATGGCCGCTTTGGCAATTGGACTCTATGGCATTGAAGTCCCTCCCCTCCACAAACTCCGCCCTCCTCAGGCTCCACCATGAAACCTCCCGCTGGTAGTGAAGAGGGACCTGGCAACCCCAATGAGTAGGGTTGCCAGCTCCAGGTTGGGAAATACCTGGAGATTTTGGGGAGTGGAGCCTAAGGAGGGAGAGGTTTGGGAAGGAGAGGGACGTCAAGGAGGTATAATGCCATAAAATCTCCAGGTGAACTGATCTTTGTTGTCTGGAGATCAGTTGTAATAGCGGGAGATCTCCAGCCACCACCTGGAGTTTAGCAACTCTAGACATGATAGGGGTTGCAGCTAGAAGGGGGAATTGGTGGGAATTGCCTATTTAGTCTGGCTCCAACCCAAGTACTCCCTTTTGCTAAATGACAAGGCTTCCTCTGTCTTAGTAAGACTCCTCACTTAGCAAAAGAGAATCACTGAATTTATTATATTGTGGGGAGTTGTGAATTTGGTGATGTTCCCTTACTGTATTGGATAAATATTTTAACATGGTCCTTCGATGGAAAAGCCTTTCAGTTAGTCTCTGTGTGTATTTTTGTTGGCTGTGGGTGGTTATGGCCTAGCAGGGCCCAGACCAGGCTCTGTTTGTGTTCCAATGAAGTTTTGAAATGTTTTAGTACTGGATGCTGTGGGATTATTATAGAATTCAACCCAATAGATTCCCCCAAAAGTAGATTTTAATGGCGGTGGATCAGGAACTACCTGATTTAATGTTGTCTCTGTATGGAGACCAGGTCTCCTGCTTCAGTTGGAGGTCTCCTGCTTTCCCTTTTCACTGCCTGCCAGCCCACTGAGGAATTTTTTTAATGGTGTTACGTCAGTGGTGTGACATTGCTTCTGGCAAATAACCAAAAGTGACATGACATTGCTGGTGTGACAATGAGGCGATGCTCTAAGTGATGTGACATCACTCCTGGTATTCACTGGAAGTGATGTTATCACTCTAATGTGGTGCTGTTCCCCCCCCATTCCCACAACCACCCTCCCACTGGTTGCCAGCCATTGGCTGGCAACCCTATATCTCTGCCATACATTCTCAAGGTGTCTTTATCTAAGGCCAGTAGGGCTGCCAACTCTGGATTGGGAAATTCCTGGAGATTTGGGGGTGGAGCCTGGGGAGAGTTTTGGGAAGTAAGGGAGCTCAGCTGGCATGCAATGTCATAAAGTCCTCCCTCTGAAACTGCCATTTTCTCCAGAGGAATTGATCTACATAATCTGGAGATCAGTTGTAATTCCAGGGAATCACTAGGCCCCATCTAAAGCCCAGCCTCTTGTTCTACCATATGGGATAGTAATGCTTACTTATCTCAAGAATTTGTTTGCAAGTGTTATAGTCTTAATATATGTCATATGCATTATAGAGTGAAGTAGAGAAAGTTAAATATCCTATTAAGGTTCCATTTTGGGGAAAGACCTTATCAATATAACTCATTAGGCGTTTTGAAAGCCACCCAGTTGTGGTAGCAACATCTTGTAGAAATAACACAGTACCTGCTAGACTTTTGGACTAATCCAAAGCAGATATGTGTAACTCCCATTTTATTCAGTGGGGTTTACTACCAGGACAGTGTTCTTCAGCTTGTAGCCTTTGTCTTGCTTTCATAATTCCATTTCTGTGTGACCACTGTCACACAAATTGTACATATGCACCAAAAGCAATCCATATATTTTTTGGTTAGGGTTGCCAGGTTCCTCTTCACCATCGGGGGAGGTTTTTGGGATGGAGCCTGAGGAGGACAGGGTTTGGGGAGAGGAGGAACTTCAATGCCATAGAGTCCAATTGCCAAAGCGGCCATTTTCTCCAGGGGAACTGATCTCTATCAGCTGGAGATCAGTTGTAATAGCAGGAGATCTCCAGCTATTACCTGGAGGCTGTGGCAACCCTACCTTTAGTTTAGTTCATTTCTGCCCCAGAATTTCTTGCTTGCAAAGTTGGAGACTCTAGGAAGAAGGAGAAGCTCTGTAAAGTATGAAAGCCCACCTCCCCCCACGAACTGTGAAGAAAATGTTTTTTAAAATCTAATATTTAAAAAATATTTAAAAAAATAAAAGGAGGACTAATGACTTCATTGAGATGTCTAAATGCAAGAGGGGATCAATCAACACATTCATTGTTCTTGAGAAAGATTGAAACTAAATTCTACATTGCTAGTGATTTTTAAAAATAATTGCTCCTGCAATAAAGCATGTGACAGGGTTTTATGTCTTGATGGAAGAGGGGGACACACTTTTCCTTACAAGCCTTGTTCAGTAAAACTGTGACATTTAGGTCTGTTATGTGGATGGTGTTAGCCAAGAGGCTCCCACCTAGGTTTGCCAACCTCTAGGTACTACCTGGAGATCTCCTGCTATTACAACTGATCTCCAGCGGTTAGAGATCAGTTCCCCTGGAGAAAGTGGCCACTTTGGCAATTGGGCTCTGGCATTGAAATCCTTCCCCTCCCCAAACTCCACCCTCCTCAGGCTCCGCCCCAAAAACCTCCCGCTGGTGGCACCAGTTTGGCAATCCTACTCCCACCTGGCAATCCTACTCCCACCTCTTTGGTTCTGATCACCAAGGAGAAGACGAATCAGGTGAAGGATATTTTATTGAAGCCGACGGGAGAAAAGCAGCATAGCAGGGCTAAAACTGTTCTCCGAAGACCTCCGCCCAAAACCCAAGCAGCTATACCTTTTTGTCTTGTCCATACTATGAAAGCTACATATCTTACACATTCCATTGACTCACAGATCCACTTCCTTGTTCCTTACCATATGCTAGCAATGACCTGTCATAGTTTGCTGACTCAGCCGGTGGTCTAACACGTGTTTGTCCCATGACGGGGTGTACCCTTTCTGTTTTTCTGCTGAGCTGGGCCTTCCCTCATTTCTGCTGAAATAGCAGGGCCTTTCCAAATACCCTGGTCTGGAACCTGGAAAGTCGCTTGACTAACTGACACCTAACTAGGCCTCTACTGGTCCATCAGCGGTGTCAGGTCTCATGGTGGAATTTGAAGAACTGCACAACTAATTCTGCAGAAACTTTGGGGTTATTTCTTCTTGAACAGCGCATGCATTGTTCATGCGCATCTAATGTACTCTTATAACCTAGAAAAATGCTCACCACATTATAAATAAATATTACAGACAGCCTTGTTTAAAGACTACAGTGTCATTCCAAGCAGAGTAACAACCTTCTACATTTATTGAGGTCAGCGGAAGTGTATGTTTCATCAACTTTGTATGATATGTTTTTTTTACCTCTGTAAAACTTAGAGCTACAGTTATTTTAATAAAGCCTATTTTCAGGCCCTTTGTTTTTAATTAATAATAGGTGCACAGAGAATAAATATTTCTGTATTTTCTGTTTTTGTTGTCTTTAATTCAACCTCTTATACTTTTCAGTTTGTTTTTGGTTGAGTCTGTCCCCCCCCCCCTTTTTATTTTTTGCTGGAAATTCCTTTGAAATTCAGCGTGCTTTATAAAGCAGGCTGTTCACAGGAAAAAAAATGTTACTCACTGGGTATTTTAATCCCTAGGGAAATCCTCAGAAAGTCTTTAGATCCTAGCTGCTGTTCTGTACAACACCTCAACTCAGGTAGCATAAAGTATATATTAGAACATCAGTAGCGCCATCCTAAGCAGAGTCGCACCAGTGTGAGCCCACTGACCAATGAATGTAGAAGGTTGTTACTCTTCTTAGGATGGCGCTGTAGTCTTTAGACAAGGCTATTTGTAATACCTATTTATTTATAATATGGTGAGCATGTTTCTAGGTCACTAGACCACTCTTTTGCAGATGGGAAAGCAAGGCTGAAATATAACAGCTTTCTTAAGGTCTGTCCTCAAGTCCAGGGCAAGGTAAGGATAAGGTGGCCAACCTACAGGTGGCGACTGAAGACTTCCTGGAATTACCTCTGGTCTCCAGAATAAAGGGGTGTTTTCTCGCAGTAAATGGCTGCTTCGGAAAGTGGACTCTACGGCATTATACCCTACTGAAGTCCTTCCCTTCCCCAAACGTCCCCCTCCCCCCCCAAATTTCCAGGATTTTCCCAACCCAGAGATGACAACCTTAATTTCTAAGGCAGTTGCTGCACTGTCACAAGCAAGATAATGTTATTTGTTTGTATCTTTTCTACCCAACTTTTCTCTCAGGACAAATGAAAGTGGCTTACAAAACCATTCTTTTTAAACTGCTATCATATAAAGGGCTGGGGTTGGGGGGTCAGGGCCCCTTTCCAGAGTTGTTTTTGCCTCCAAGTTTGCTCCTGATCATATACACAAAAGCAGGGAGTCGTTTTGTATAATGAACAATTATTTCCTCAGGTCACCTTCCAGCATTCTGAAAAGTTGTGCCTTTTTTACAGTTCTATCTTAAGAACACTTTCCTAGGAGACAGACCCAATGAATGAACCTGAGTAAGATTCTTAGTAGACCTGCTTAAGATTGCTCTCATAATCTTTTCAATAAGCCAGAAAGGGGCTCTGGAACACATGAACAGTCCCAAAGAGTCTTTTTGTTTCATTTAAAATTTCATTTGTTTCATTTAAGTTTCATTTAAAATTTATGTTAAAGTGATCCTAGAGGTGTTTTAATTAGAATGTTTCCCGACCCCCCTAAAAATAACCGCTAGCTCTGCTTACCGGAGTCCCAAATAGATCCCTGAGAGCTGATAATGAAGTTTGACAGTCATGTCACAATTCTTAGGGATAATATTGGAGATGTGCCAGCAGTAAAACACAGACTCTTCCTTCCACTCTGCTTCACTGGACAGAGAAGAAGAATTTGCTCTTTGCTTATAGTCTCCTGCTAATGGTGCTCAAGTGCGAGTCCAGATACAAAGCACAGTACGACCTGGTTCCCATTTTTTCTCTTTTACGTTATTCGCATTACAGGAGCAAACTTATTTTGTGCACACAAAAAAGGAGAACAGAGCAAAGGGGTTGTGAAACCTGGGAGTAAAAAAAGAAAATCTAGTAATAAGATAGAGGGAAGAGAAAGATTAGTTACTTTCACTTTCCTAGCTTGTCAAGGGATTTTTAAAATCATGTTCTCAGTCTGCAGTATCTCCTAGTATCGTTGATGGCTTGCGTTCTGGTAAATCTTTTTTGAGTGTCTTTTCTACGTCCTGCATTCTATGTCTATGTAGTCTGCAAAACCTTTTGAGTGTCTTTCTCTATGAGTGCAATCTGGGGTGTGTGTGTAGGCTTACCAACCTCCAGGTACTAGCTGGAGATCTCCTGTATGGCATTGAAGTCTCTTCCCTCCCCAAACCCCGCCCTCCTCAGGCTCCGCCCCCAAAATCTCCCGCCGGTGGCAAAGAGGGACCTGGCAACCCTATGTGTGTGTGAATCGGCATAGGAGCTGGTGTGACCCTGCACCAGCGTAAGTGCCCATTTATCCCAAGATAAGGGGCACTTACATCGGCACAGGGTGCATTCACATCAGTCCTGGGATGCCATGCCACTGTGGGGGCTCTGCTGCTGGCACGGCCTCCTGGCAGCACAAGTCCTCACAGCAGCACCCTAGGAGGTGTTACGGGGGCGGGGCTGCCTTTAGGCAGCATCCTAACCCCTTTTGCCCTGGGAATGCCCCCTTGAGTTGCAGTGTTGCTACTCCACCTTTTTTGGTGGTGTAGCCTTGCTGTTTTCTATGGGGGCATTTTCCCCATTTTTCAATTTAAATTGCTTTTATATTCTCCACGGCTGTTGGGAAGTCTCGGTGGAAGCATGCACCCCTCCCTTCTGGCCACTACACATCCACCAGCCCCTTCAGGAATGGGCTGCCCGTCCTTTAGGTGAAATGCAGTGAAACGTGCATCACAGAAAGAAAGAAAGAAAGAAAGAAAGAAAGAAAGAAAGAAAGAAAGAAAGAAAGAAAGAAAGAAAGAAAGAAAGAAAGAAAGAAAGAAAGAAAGAAAGAAAGATGCTAGGAGCAGAAGCACAATCTGGAAGGAGAGTTTGAATGAAAAGGATTACAGCATTTCTGCCATTCCATCTGTGGCCATGATAGAGACGAATCAAGCTTGTTCCCTAGTCTCAAATGCAATGCTCAAATCATCAGGGCACATAACACACTATAGGGGAATAGATTTCATTCATGCAAGTAAATACATCTTAGAACTATGATTTTTAAACCGGGGCATATAATCTCTCTCTCAAGAAGAAAAACTAATTGTGGGATGTTCAGAGCCTTTGGGGGCTGCGGTGACATTGCCGTCATCTCTCCCTGAAACCCCTTCTCATCTGAAATGGAACTCTGTGTGGTTCTCAGCCAACCCTGGGAGTTTGCCGGCTTGAAAGAAGACCCAGTGGGTAAGCAAGTTGTCCATCAAAAGAGACCTGAACTCTAGCAGGTCCATGGGAACACAAGCCTGGACCAGCTAGCCAGAACATCTCTGAACTGGACCATGGAATACCACCTGACTCCAGGTAAAAAGATAGATAACTCCCCCCTTTGGTTTCCTGCTGGAAATAAGCCAGCAGAGTAACTGGGCTCTGGAATTCAAATCATCTATAAAAAGAGGCACCTTATTCATGTGGAAGGAAGATCTATAATACACAAGAAGAATTTGTCAGTATAGTGTCTTCTTTTGAAAAACTTCTCATTTTTCCTGGGCCTTGGAACAACTAGCACTATCAAATCCAGTCATACATAATATGCACTTGGAACAACTAGCACTATCAAATCCAGTCATACATAATATGCACTCAATAGGGATGATTCCAAAATTCTTCCCATCTGAATTTCTCTTTGGTTTCCCAATTACTTTGTTTTGTTTCCAAACTGGAACTTCAGCCTATAAACCAGGAATCATCTGTTGTTCCTTTTTTAGTTTCCAGGTGTTGTACAGAGTACAGGCAAAGTCTGCTAAAGATTTTGGGTCTTTCGATTCATTTGTGGCTTTCTTCACTTCTCTGTTACCAATATGCATGTGCAGATTGACAAAACACTGCAAAAAAAAAAGAAAATTTTAGGTCGCTATATGATAGGCTGTATCAAGATTTTTTATCCTGTGGTATGTTATCAATGCCCAGGAAACATATTAACATTAGCAACTCACTGAAGAAAGAAAATATTGATGTAATGAGATGTTTTAGTCTCATTATAATTTTTGCATTATTTTCCCCCAATGAGCATATATGCATTAGTGACATATGGGAATAAAAAGGGGAAAGTTGCTAAACGAACTAAAAAGTGTAGCAAACTGCATGTGCTCCAGTTCCAGAAATCATTTCATACATCCTCCTAGTTAGACTATAATTCAGGAAGAATAGAGGGAAAGGCAGAACAAACCCTAAGGCACAGTAAAATTACAGAATGTAAGAAATCTGATAATTCCTACAGTGTACAGAATTCAGGATCAGTGGGCCACAAGGCTACACATTTTTGATGTGGTATCTTAAGCACTTTGCAATCCAGGGTTTAAAAACTGTTACAAGATTGGCATATTAAATAAGGCCATCCTTTCCCAAGTTTAGTTAATGGTTAGATTAGATTTACTGCCAATCTGGCTATAGCATCTGCACTGCTAAATGACTTGTTAAAGAAAAAAAATGCATTTTGTCTTTCTGCCAAAGTTCTGGGTAGCTTAAAGGGAAGTCAATATCTCCAAGAAAATTTTGCTTTGTGTCTGATTCTTCAATAAAACACAAAACAAAATGTTGTACCCGGATGACCAAATACTGTCTACAAATACTGTGTGATGTTTGTCAATTTGCCCAAGGAGGTTTTAGGGCAGCCAATTTATGAGGACAAGTAAACTATGCATTTACAGGTGCATAGATAGAACCCATTCCTTCCTGGTTTTGATTTAATCATTATACGCCGTTAGTGGCCCACACTATTAAATTTGAAAGCATATGGCTAATTATGGATGGAGAATTTAGGTTGAGATAATGAGGAGCTCAACCCTGTTAACTGAGGTCACTATTGGGTTGCCAAGTCCCCCCTGGCCACTGGTGGGGGATGGGGGGGGTTGGGTTGCCAGATTGAGGTTGGGAAACTCCTGGAAATTACTGCGTGGAGCCTTGGGAGAATAGGGACCTCAGTAGGGTACAATGCCATAGAGTCCACCCCACAACGCATCCGTTTCCCCCAGGGAAATTGATCTCTGTAATCTGGAGATGAGCTGTAATTCCAAGGGATCCCCAGATCCCACCTGGAGGTTGGCAACCCTAGTTCACTATCATCTGGTTTTAGGGTTGCCAACTCCAGGCTGGGAAATTCCTGGACAATTGGGGGGGAGCCTGGTGAAGGTGATGTTTGAGGAGGGGAAGAACCTCAGATGGGTATAATGGCATAGAGAAACTATGGCATTATACCCATATACTGTGCTCCAGGGAAACGGATCTATGTAGATTCTGTAGACTGGCAACCCTGATGCAGGCATACGGAGGTGGTTTTGCTGGGGAGATCTGGGGTTGTGGAGGGAGGGAGCTCAACAGGGATGTGATACCATAGAGTCTGCCCTCTAATGCCCAAATTTTATCCAGGGGAACTGATCCTTGTTTGGAAGTCAGTTGTAAGTCTGGGAGATCTCCAGGCTCTTCCTGGAGATTGGCAAACCCATCTGGCATCTGAACCCTGATTTCATAGTTCCAGATTTAGCTGTCTCCTACTGGACTACCTTGACTTGACACCAAAGGTTCTTGCATCTGAATGCATATATATGTGTGTGTTTGTTAAGTGCCGTCAAGTCGCTTCTGACTCATGGCGACCCTATGAATGAAAGTCCTCCAAAATGTTCTATCTTTGACAGCCTTGCTCAGATCTCTATTCTACTAATACCCCAACTCTATAGATATGTAGGATGAGACATATGTATAGAGTTGGGGTATTAGTAGAATAGAGATATTTCTAATGAAGCAGAAGTGGTTTATTTATAGGACTTTCACAGAGACGTCCAATGGATCCAATTTTAAATTACAGTTATTTCAGTAGGGCAGTTAAACATCTGTTTAATTTCCCTCCCTATCAATAGGGCTTAAAATGCTCAACTGTGGCGGATCATGTGCCTGGTGCATCTACAATACCCTTGTGCACATACCTAGAATGGAGATAAACTGCAGGTGGTAAACTGCAGATGATAAATTGAATTTATCAGATATCCCAAATGTGACTATTAAAGATTGGCTTTTTTCCCCCTTGGAGAAATTGAAAACTAGCTCAAAATGTGCCACCGTAGAAGTATAAATTGATCCCATTTGAATAATCCAGATGGAGGTGCTTCAAATTAACCACAACGATATTCCATAACTGATAAAGCAGTCTCAAAAATAAAGCATAACCATCCCAGCTAAATGATGCACCTGTGTTCATAAAGCTTTTGCAGACAAAAATCTTTATGAAAACTGAATGGGGAGCAGATATCTTGTGTACCTTATATTAGTAGAAGTGGCATCTGTTAATCTGAATCTGTTGGATCTAGAGGAAAAAAGCACACAAAAGGTTTTGTTAAAGAGGATGCTTTCCCCTAGCCTCCATCTTTTCCCAAACATCCAGCATGATGTAGTGGTTAAGAGTGGTGGTTTGGAGCAGTAGACTGTAATCTGGACTGTAAACTGGAGAACCGGGTTTGATTCCCCACTCCTGCACATGAGTGGCAGAGGCTAATCTGGTGAACTGGATTTATTTCCCCACCCCTCCATGTGAAGCCAGCTGGGTGACCTTGGACTAGTCAGACTCTCTCAGCCTCACCTACCTCACAGGGTGTCTGTTGTGGGGAGGAGAAGGAAAGGTGATTGTAAACCAGTTTGATTCTTCTTTAAGTGGTAGAGAAAGACGGCATATAAAAGCCAACCCTTTTACTTCTTCTCAGAGGATTAAAAAGGTAAAGGTCCCCTGTGCAAGCACCGGGTCCTTCCTGACCCATGGAGTGACGTTGCATCCTGACGTTTCCGAGGCAGGCTTTGTTTTGCGTGGTGGTTTGCCAGTGCCTTCCCCAGTCATCTTCCCTTTACCCCCAGCAAGCTGGGTACTCATTTCACCGACCTCGGAAGGATGGAAGGCTGAGTCAACCTTGAGATGGCTACCTGAAACCGACTTCCGTCAAGATCAGGTCATGAGCAGAGCTTTTGACTGCAGTACTGCAGCTTAAAACTGCTCCATGGGGCTCTCAGAGAATTGGGGAACCCTCATTTATTTATTTATTTAAACATACTCTGCCATTCCTCGAGGTTCAAGGCAGCTCATAAACTATGAGGAAAGAGAGCTGTAATGAGTAGGAGCAATCAGTGGAGGGTGGAAGGGTGATTTCACCACATTTGCACTCCTCACTGCAGCCCCCTCCACATTCATAAGGGTCCTCTGGCCCTCATAAAGGATTTTTTGGGAGGTCAAGCAATAGGCTGCTACCAAAAGGGGAAGGTTAGGAACTTTTGATAAACTGTACTGTTTTCTTTCATAAGCTTACAGTCTTTTAGAACCACGTTTAACATTTTGTTTACTCCTGTGAGAACTATCAAGTGAGAAAAGCTACAGGGTCTGAGACCTTCAGCTCTGCAATTAATTTAGAAAAGTGACCAAAATTAAGTTGCTAAAAAAAACAACTTTCATGGTCCTTTACATCAAACGCTTATTAGATGCAGACTGGGAGACAACAGGAACATGAAGCTACAGTTCTTACCACAACTAGGTTGCCAACCTCCAGGTACCGTGAAATAATAGTATCAAGCTCGCAAATTATATGCAAAAGTGCAGTTATATTATATACAAGTGCAGGGAGCCAACAAGGATAAAGATACATACATGGACATATATACAAGGATAGAGTGTAGCTAGAAAGCTACCAAAAAAGATGGTCAGTTTCACCAATGATTGTCTTTCAAAGGTAAGTACAATGACTATTCTATGTATTTCTTTCAGAGAAGTAGATGGAGCCTGGAATGAACAGAGGCACGTCAAAGCTGGAAGCGCCTTCCGGATGATTTCAACGCTTTATCCAAGCAGCCAACTGTGCGCAAAGAAGAAAAAGATACGTGTTTAAAAATATATTGTGATTATAAGGAGAAACAACTTAAGGCTATTGGCTGAAGAAGCTGTCTCTTGACAGTGAAAGCGTTGAAATCATCCGGAAGGCGCTTCCAGCTTTGACATGCCTCTGTTCGTTCCAGGCGCCATCTACTTCTCTGAAAGAAATACATAGAATAGTCATTGTACTTACCTTTGAAAGACAATCATTGGTGAAATTGACCATCTTTTTTGGTAGTTTGCTAGCTACACTCTATCCTTGTATATATGTCCATGTATGTATCTTTATCATTGTTGGCTCCTTGCACTTGTATATAATATAACTGCACTTTTGCATATAATTTGCGAGCTTGATACTATTATTTCACACAGCCTGTCTATTTAGTATTGGTGCTTTATTTTTGCTAAACCTCCAGGTACCAGCTAGAGATTTCCTGCTATTACAACTAATCTCCATCTGATAGAGATCAGTTCACCTGGAGAAAATGGCTGCTTTGGCAACAGGAATCTATGGCACTGAAGTCCCCTCCCCTCCCCAAACCCCGCCCTCCTCAGGCTCCGCCCCAAAAACCTCCCGCTGATGGCGAAGAGGGACCTGGCAAGCCTAACCACAACACATTTTAAAACAGTTTACACTTCTGTAAATCGATGAGGCCTAACTTAAGGCAGACATGACCAAAAGGGTCACTATACCCAAGATCAGTAACTGCCTGTAGCAACTGATTTAAACACCAAGAAAGCAAAATGGCAACAGCCATTTTGACATAGCTCTGCTTTAGACTACATCATTCAACAATATGGTTTCACTCAACCAGGTGTTGCTTTAAAGAAAAGCAGAGATCCACTAGCTGGAATATCTAAAGTCTGTTCTTTTCCTGGCAGCTGTCAGTAGCCAGAATTTAATATATAGCTACCTGCTTACAATCAAATATATTGTGTGCTCTTGGATGTCAATATTTAAAACCCTAAAGCTATTTTATTTACTCTGCTCTAGAGGAGAAATAATAACAAGATGTTGCATTATTTGCTACCCTGCTGCTTCTCCTTGTTAATACAGAAATGTGATTGCTGTAGTCATTACTATTTGTGAATAGACGGCAGAAAGCCTGGTTGCTCTGTTTATGTATTTTTATGTGGTTATGTAGGAGGTATGCATTTGCCTTATCAAGGAATGTCAGACTCGTTAGCAAAGGCCGACGAGACCACAATCGGACAAGAATGCTTAAAAGAATACCAGTGTGTGGTTTTCTTGGTTATATGTTTAGTTACATGCTGTTTATGAAGGAGGAATGTTTTGACTTGGCAGCAAGTAATGTCAGATTTCACTGGCAAAAGCTTGAGAGGCAATGCTCAGAGCCTGTGCACTAATTGCACAGGAAATGGATATAAGTTGTTCCACTTGGCTACTGTCACTATGTGGGGACCCTCTTGTACAGGGGCTCATGACATCCCTCATCTACATATAGGGTTGCCAAATGCCAGGTGGTGGCAGGCAAACCCCCGCCAATCCACCTGGCTGCCCGCCGACCCTCAGTTGGGTCGTGTGCATGCGCGTCTGCCCGAGGCGCCATGACTCTTCCAGTTGTAAACCAGACGCACCACATCGCAAGGGGCCGTTTACCACTCAAACTCCCAGTTTGAGTGGTAAAGGCCCGTTGCGATGCAGCACTTCCGGGTGTAAATGCATTGCAAGGGGCCTTTTACCATTCAAACTGGGAGTCTGAGTCGTAAAGGGCCTGCAGCAATGTGTTTTACACCTGAAAGTGCCACATCGCAACAGGCCGATTACTTGGTAAAGGAAGACTCCGTTGCGATGCAGCACTTCCATGTGTAAACCGGAAGTGCCATGATCACGTCAACACTCACCACCCGAAAAACCTCCCGCCGGAGCAGAGGAAGGGCCTGGTAAGCCTATCTACATACTGTCCCCAAATGCCTAATTGCTACCCACTCATCCACCCACAAATGGTCTGGGATTGCCTATTATTAGGGTTGCCAACCTCCAAGTACTAGCTGGAGATCTCCTGCTATTACAACTGATATCCAGCCAATAGAGATCAGTTCACCTGGAGAAAATGGCCACTTTTGCAATTGGACTCTATGGCATTGAACTCCCTCCCCTCCCCAAACCCTGCCCTCCTTAGGCTCTGCCCCAAAAACCTCCCGCCAGTGGCAAAGAGGGACCTGGCAACCGTACCTATTATATTAGATGCTGTGGTACACAGGCAGGATGGTGCTGCTGCAGTAGTCTTGTTTGTGGGGTTCCTAGAGGCACCTGGTTGGCCACTGTGTGAACAGACTGCTGGAGCTGATGGGCCTTGGTCTGATCCAGCAGGGCTCTTCTTATGTCCTTATGCTCTTATGTATGCTATAAATGAAACAGTGAGAAATACAAGGCAAACTCTGGTATACAAATGCGTCTCCTTTTGGTGATGCTCACCAAGCAGTGCATTTTAAAAACAATTTCCATGTACACTTGCCCTCAAACATAAAGTTGACAAAATAATTTGTATGGGGAACCAGGCCTTTTAGTATTATGTGGTGGTGGAGAGTGCCATCAAGTCACAGCTGACTTATGGCGACCTCATAGGGTTTTCAAGGCAAGAGGTGTTTAGAGGTGGTGTGTCATTGCCTACCTCCATGTGGATTGAGAGAGTTCTAAGAGAGAACTGTTACTGGCCTAGGGTCACTCAGCAGGCTTCTTGTGGAGGAGTGGGGAATCGAACCTGGTTCTCCAGTTTAGAGACTGCTGCTCTTAATCCCAACACCACACCGTCTCTGTTATTATACTTGTTTTTATTTATGCATACCTGGTTTAAGATAAAAATAAATGCATTTCTTTAAAGCATCTACATGCAATTTCAGAAACATTGAGAATGCAACCACAATGTGCAACAAAAGAGAAGTGCCTAAGTGGCATAATGCAGGTCTTCAGTCATCTAGGGAACTGCTTCACAGAAGTAACTTGCCACATGGTATAGCCTTCCCATGGCTGCATTGTGTCCTAATTAGGAAGTATCATCCTAGATCTAGATCCTTATTGGATCCCTCGACCAGAGCGACATGCATATTCAAGCTGGTTACTCACCAGGTTGTGACTTATTTGCCGAAAATTACTGGAATTATCTACAATTAATAATTACCAAGACATGAATTCTCATTGAATGAATGGAAATCTGTTTTAGGCTATAAAGGATATGCCAACCTTCTTGGAAACCTAGCTACTGCTAGTGGCATTCATCTGGACTACCATAGTTGTTTTACCAAGTCATAGCAGTAGAGCTAAGCTTGTTACTATAACTGGTATGACTGGCTTAATCCCAACACCTCTAAATGTTAAAAATCTTACAGAGCTTGGGAAAGAAAAAAAAACTAGCACCAGGAGTCAAAGTGGGCCTAGAATGGCCTATATAACTGAGATGGGAAGAAGATCCATAGGATCCATTCATAGGGTTGCCAATCTCCCAGTAGTAGCTGGAGATCTCCTGCTTTTACCACTGATTTCTAGCCGATAGAGTTCAGTTCACCTGGAGAAAATGGGCGCTTTGGCCATTGAACTCTAAGCGATGAAGTCCCTCCCCTCCTCAAACCCCACCCTCCTCAGGCTCCACCCCAAAAATCTCCAGGTATTTCCCAACACGGAGCTGGCAACCATTCAGCACACTTAAATTCCTGGTACTCTCTTTTCTTTTTTTCCCATTGATACAGTGTTAATCTCCAGCTGGAAAATATATGCATACTAAGTGTTAGCATTTGTGCACAAGAAAACTAAATATGCTCCACTTTGCCTTTAAGGTGAAATGGTGAGTAGGAAGACACAGACACCTAGAGTGCCGCCGCTTTCCACATGGGTGCTACATTTGTTCAGAGAAGAACATTTATTGGCACTATATTGAGTGGGTTTTATACGATGGTATAAATGTGTCGATTAGTATTTCATTTAGCATCTGTGACTAATGCTGCCCACACTGAGAAGTTACAGCCCATGAGGTTCTTTACCAGAGCATATGTTTTTGTTTCTTTATTATTCAAATAATGCCAATGAAAATTTTCAATAGCAGGGGGATCGGACAGAAAATTACAGGGTTTCTTTCTAATGGAAGATGAAAGATTGGCTAGAAGCCTTTAAATGGCTAGAAGCTCTTAATTCTCTTTCCAGTATGGAATTCTGCATCCTACTCTGCATTAAATATCAACTCCTACAGTCTTTCTCCTGTGTGCTTTACAGTGCTCCAAAAGTTTTTAAAAAGCCTCCCAATATGTGTTATAATCTTAATAGTTATAAAACCAGGACACACGAGGCACATTTAAGATAGGATCAATTCAAATGTTCATGTGCTGAGATGGTGCAGTCCTCAGTTCTCATACATGAGCACCTCCTACGTTTTCACATACAGAGAAACATAGATCAGAGCACTTCACAGGCAAATCCATTTGGAAACTTTACACATAACCCCTGTTCAAATGTTACAGTGAATACATGTACAATCTATTTACAGTGCATACCTGAGTGTATGATATATATGAGTTGACTAATTTTCATGTTACAGCTGAATGTGTGATGTAAGCCCCACATTTATCCAGGTACTGGTTCCCAGTTTCATGCGTGAAGTGAACATGTGTTGGCTCTTTCTTAGAGATGTACTAAGGTACATTCAGGATGTGGAAACAGGGCTATGGAGAGAAAGATTCTGTATGGAAGAAGCTGCAGTCCTTTAGCACATTAAGCAGGATGGAGTCATCATATCAGCTAGGCAAAAGAATTCCAACCAAAATTCCAGTCTCAGGGGCAACCAGCGATGATGATAGGCAATAAATTCAGGATCGACAAAAGGGAGGACTCTGGGGTTGCCAGCTCCGGATTGGGAAATACCTGGAGATTTTGAGGGTGGAGCCTAAAAAGGGCTGAGTTTGGGAAGGGGAAGGACTCCAACAGGGTATAATGCTATAAAGCCCACCTTCGAAAGTGGCCATTTTTTCCAGGTGAACTGATAGCAGTCACCTGGTGATCAGTTGTAATAGAGGGAGATCTTCAAATACCACCTGGAGGTTGGCAACGCTAGAGCACTCCCTTGCTCGGATTGTGAAAATCACTGCCAGTGGCTGAAATCTTATGGACTGGTGCATCTGAGCACTTCAAGGTCACAGTGTACTTCCTGGATATGTTTGGGGGAGGGTTAGTACATGTTAGTACATAAGGAGCCCCATGACGCAGAGTGGTAAACTGCAGTACTGCAGTCCAAAGCTCTGCTCACGACCTGAGTTCGATCCTGACGGAAGTCTGTTTTAGGTAGCCAGCTCAAGGTTGACTCAACCTTCCATCCTTCCGAGGTTGGTAAAATGAGGACCCAGCTTGCTGGGGGTAAAGGGAAGATGACTGGGGAAGGCACTGGCAAACCACCCCGCAAACAAAGTCTGCCTAGAAAACATCGGGATGTGACATCACCCCATGGGTCAGGAATGACCTGGTGCTTGCACAGGGGACCTTTACCTTTTTACGTTAGTACATGTAACTCCAACAACTCTGCTTGTAGCAATCTGGGCAGCACTGCCCTGAGTTTGAATTGGTATGCAGATGTGATATGACATCATTCACAAGCTATTTCGCACTACTGCACCTATAAATATTTCCTTTAAATTTACATTTGTGCATATGAACAACATTCAGCTCTTCACATCTAAAGGACCATTTGCACATTTCTCTCTCTTCCTTTGCAAACACAGTTCACAACTATTGTGGAAAAACCAGTGTATTGCTATTTTTATAAGAATCCTAAATTCTAAGACATATTATATAGTAAACATATGTTTCTTCCCCTTTCATTATTATATTTAAGCCAGTAGAGGGCAGAAGCTGTTAAACCATGTTATAATGCTTTTTTTTTTTTTTTAAGTTATGATACTAAATGCTAGTAGACTTAGGAAATTCTCGTGGGGGGAAAAGTGCTCATTTTTTTAACTGTAAAAGAACATTCCTAGAAATTTGAGTGCAGTATTATGGAGCTGTTAATACCAAGTTATTTCAATAATTTTGAACTTCTGAACTACATATTTGACTTCTGTGGTAGTTATTAACAAATACTCTTCCACAAAACAGTTCTGTGGACTTTGAGACTGAATTTAAGCAAACTAATAAATAAATGTTAATGAATCCTTACTAGGGTTGTGCAAATTTTTTTTGATAAATTTCAGGTTCGGGTTTATTGGGCCCAGTTTTTCCGCAGTAAACCCAGTTGGTGGGCTGGTGCCTCAAATTAGCTTCCAAACTAAGGAAAATGGCTTAAATGCAAGAGGAATAAGGTATGGAAAAAATTTCTTTTGGTGGCAAATGACATTCTGTGAACAGTCCTTTATTGTGGTCATCAGAACTCTGATTTCAAGAAATGGTCATGGTGCGGGGAAATGAAGCCTCTACTAGGGGTGACCTTCAGTTTGACAGCAGGTTTTCGGTTGGGGGGTTGATATCAGAGCCAGCAGAAGTCTCAACCACGAGGGCTGACTGAAGGAGCTTGCTCATCCATGGGTGTGAGGGAGTCTCCTTCAGAAGCCTGGTTGTGTGAGCAGCTGTTGAAGCCAGTTCTTTTTTGTCCCTCTGGATGGGACTTGGTGAGCCCCGTCTTTTTAAAAAAACTTTATGCTTGATCCATATCAACCCACTGAATAGTTGGTCAGACAAAGTTGTCTCTGATTACATGATCCCCAACCTAACAAAACCAGTCACACACACACACAAAAAAAAAAAAGACAGAAAAGGGGGAGAAAGCACAGAGCCATGCCTCTGAGCAAAGGCAAATAGCTGAACCCAAAAAAAGACAAATATTTATTCAGCTTTTTTTGGGAATCGCCTATTTGGCTTCGAGGAGACCTGCAGCTTTTGGCATTCGGTTCCACTTTATGATATGCACAACTGTAATCCTTACATTTAAGATCTTACATGGCCTTAAGATCTGAAAGTCTGCTGTCTTAACAAATATATATATATTCATAATCTTAATTTCCAGTAGCCTGTCCCATCGCCCAATTAAGATGAACTTCTTAACTAGATTTAGGCTGGTCTCTCTTGTCTCATCAGTGTCAACGGGTCCAAATAGGCTTACATCCGAGTATTTTAACAATGTTAAGGATCACTCTTCAAAAATGTAATTCACAGTAAAATCATGAGCACTTTGGTCACGGGAATAATGGTACATGACTCTCCAGATATCTCCTATTAAAAAAAGAACAAACTGTAACCTCTCTCCTCATTGCGTGATTACTGTTCAAGCAGATGTAATTCAATTGGTTTTGATGACGTACCACCAGCAGGAGACTGGAGCTACAAAGGGTAAATTGGCCTCGCTGGGCCAAAATTGACAAAAATAACACCACTGTTCTATTTTATTAGCATGTTACGCTGCCTACCCTTGCTAAGGTTTGAAAGGACACAAAATGCAATTGATTAAGAGCTTAATTGCCAATGTAAAGTAACCAAGTAATTAACGTGAAGAGCAGAATGTGAAGCAGCACTGAGCTTTCATCATAAGCAGCCTAAGCAAAGCAACAGGTTTGTCAATTTTTTTCCTCCCATTCATAGGCCAGTGTCTGCAAACTTTCAGAGATTGTTTGGTGCAGCTTCAGGAAACAGAGAGTATAATAAGAGATTTATTCCAGCAATGGATACACTATACTCTTGGACAGCGGGTTCCTGGAAAAATGCCTAACAGAATTATTATTGAACAGTGTGAAAACCTGAGATCTCTGGATTGCATCAACCTTGATGCTAAGGTCAGAAGAAAAGAGCAAGACAACTAAAAATATGAATGTCTTCCCAAACCATAATAAGCAAATTTTGTGCCAACTCATTCCTTGGGAGAATGGCATATATGAAAGACTACTGTATTCCACCATATCCTTTTTATGTACAAGCCTCTAGAAATACTGACAGAGTGAATATGGATCTCGGGGCATTTGAACAGATTTCTGGTTAATAAAATTAGTGTGTTCTTTTTTATAATTCAAACACATATTCATCCATGCTCTTTTCAACAAGCTGAGCTAGCTATAAGTAGAGGAATGAATATTAAAACAGCAATTGCTACCATCATTCACATATTGCCCACTGTTACTACCCTAAAATTTCAATTCCATCACATCAAATTCAGGCTTGGCTCTAATGGAGCCAGGGATGACCTTGGGGCATGCCCCTCTTTTAATTCAAATAAAGCATGAGGCATAGGATTACCAGGTCCCTCTTCGCCACCGGAGGGAGGTTTTTGGGGCAGAACCTGAGGAGGATGGGGTTTGGGGAGGGGAGGGACTTCAATGCCATAGAGTTCAATTGCCAGAGCGGCCATTTTTCTCCAGGTGATCTGATCTCTATCGGCTGGAGATCAGTTGAATTAGCAGGAGATCTCCTGCTACTACCTGGCAGTTGAGCAACCAAAATAAACACCACTGCACTGATACCACAGGTAAGGAAAAAAGTGCAGGAAATGCTGGAAATAAACTGACAACACAAAAGTCTAACAAAGTGTATCAAGTGTACAAATAACAAACACACAATATAATACAAAACTATCAAAGTCCAAGGTACAAAATGCTAGTTTAAGAGCCAAGCATCAAGGAATTCTTCATGTAGAAGTTGCTAGGAAGACGATCGTTTCTGTATTCTTCATCAGTTCCATTTAGTTAAGGTTTCTCTTATTTGCACATAAGGTTATCCAATTCAAATTCAGTCTCTTTCTCAAACTGATAGGAAATCAAGCTGTGTATGATCTTTCGGATTAGGGTTCCAATACAGGATACAACATTGTCAATACACAGTTGTACAGACAGATTCAACATTTCAGCTGTTCCCAACGGGATACTGCAAGTAACTCAACCCTAAGTTGGCAACCCTAACTTCAATGCCATAGAGTCCAATTGCCAAAGCGGCTATTTTCTCCAGAGGAACTGATCTCTATCGGCTGGAGACCAGTTGTAATAGCAGGAGATCTCCAGCTAGTACCTGGAGGTTGGCAACCCTAATGAGATCATTGGTCAGGTTGAGATTTGATCAGCCAATGGGAAGGCAGACAGGAAACACTGCTACAGGGTCTCCATTTTCCTCTCGTGTCCATTTGCCAAAGAAAGCAATGGCTGAACTAACGCCCATTGTTCATGCCACTTAGCTGAGTAATGTAGTAGGGGCTACTCAACTTGGCTGGTTCCAGGGCTGTTTTAATTTCCCAGCCTATTGCTGGTCTTATCAGTAATAAGGCTCTTAACAAAGCCTTTTCCTCAGTTTCCCACCCAGTGCAACTCTGGCTGGGTTCTTAGTGGGCCAGAAAGAGAACTAACCAATAATTAGAACATCTTTTTATTATTATTATTATACACTAATGATCTGAGAATCATTAGAGAGGAAAAATCAATCAATTTATCAAAACTACATGTTATGCCAGTTTTTACATCTCAGTGATAGATAGTTATGGAATCAACAATTATAGTATTTTAGGTATCATCACAGCTATAGGCTGCAATTCCATGAACACTTCCCTGGGAGTAGGCCTTATTGAAGAAAATGGGATTTGTTTAAAAGCATACCTGGTTAGGATTGCTCCCATAGTACTTCAACCATAGGCAATCTTTATTTGTGACTCCTATACTGTGTTTCTTATGTCACAGTCAAATATAATGTGTGAGTGACAGTGTGGTGCAGTGGCTAGAGTGCCGGATGAAGATTGTTGTGAGGATAAAATCGAAGAGAGGAGAACAATGTAAGCTAATTTGGGTCCACACTGGGGGGAAAGGCAGGGTCTCCTCTCCTCCATTTTATCCTCACAACAACACTGTGAGGTTGGTTTTGGGTTGCCAAATTCCAGGCGGTGGCTGGAGATCTCATTCTATTACAACTGATCTCTAGGTAACAGAGATCAGTTCTCCTGGAGAAAATGGCCGCTCTGGAAGGTGGGCTCTATGGTATTATACCCTAGTGAAGTCCCTCCCCTTCCCAAACCCAACCTTCCTTAGGCTCCACCCCCAAAATCTCCAGGTATTTCTAAACCCAGAGCTGGCAAACCATAGTTGGATAGACGGAGAATGTATGACTGGCCCAAGGCTATCCATCAAGCTCCTATGGCATACCTAGGTCTCCAAGATATTAGTCTAACCACCACACAACAGTGGTTCTCATTCACAAGAAACTTCAGCCTTAAAATATGCATCACTCTGCAGACTATTGTCGAAGGCTTTCACGGTCAGAGTTCATTGGTTCTTGTAGGTTATCAGGGCTGTGTAACCATGGACAAAATAGTTCCGTTTTGTTGTCCCGATGTAAACTTGTCCACAGCTGCAAGGTAAACGGTATACTCCTGCAGAGTATATACGATATACTCCTACAAACAGTGTTTACACCCACCAAGAAAATACAACAGATACTACGATCAGCAAAAGACAAAAGAGACCCCCTCACCTCTGCAGGAGTATATCGTATACCTTGCAGCATACAAAACGCAGCATACAAACAAGGATAAAAGAACATGAAAGATACTGCAGACTTGGCCAACCTGAGAAATCAGCAGTGGCTGAACATGGACTGACACAAACAGGACACAGGGTCTTATTCCAAGACACTGAAAGACTGGACAGTTCTACCAACCATTTTGTCAGATTGCACAGAGAAGCCATTGAAATTCATAAACATCAGCACAACTTTAACAGAAAAGAAGAGAGTTTAAGAATGAAGAAGGCTTGGCTTCCTGCCCTGAAAAACCTCCAGACTAACAAAGACTACAGTCCACAATAGCCATGCAGATTAGCTTTGGATTTCACACATTAACAGATCACTTCAGGATACAATGGTTCCATATTAACATACCACACCCTCATTAGCACATTATCTTGATACTTACAGGACAGCGGTTAGCACATTACCTTTGATACTTTTTGCAGGACATTGATTCAGCTCAACCCAACCCCCTTCTGACTATATCTTACTCTTCTTACACACTTGACACTGAGAGACACTGTCCTTCAGTGTTACTCCTCTGAAGATGCCTGCCACAGCTGCTGGCGAAACGTCAGGAAAGAAAATAACAGGACCACGGTTACACAGCCCGGATAACCTACAAGAACTATGCAGACTATTTACTGTGCTGCCATAAATACAAATTGCCGTACTGCTGAAATAAAGGAGCAATGGTAGGACTGAGGGGAAGAGGCAGTAGAAATAGAGAGGGGAGTGGCTTGCTCATTGCTACGCTACTCATTACTCTGAGCGTAAGTATATGCACAATAATAATTTTCATTCCAGAACAGGCATTGCACATATAATAAATCTTCATCACATCAGTTACCAGAATCCAGAAAAAGAGTTGAAATGTATGAGGTGGAAATTTAATATTTATTTATATATTAAAACCAGTTGTTTATATGCCCCATTCTGATGTCAAGTGGATTTCACCTGTCCTTAATTACCTCAAAAACAGCTTGTCTGTAGCTTTTGCTTCCTGTTTTCCTGCCCTGAGCTGGAAAGCGCTCTTGAATATTTTTTTACAGTTATTTATCCTCTCAGTGCTGGCCTATTTTAAAAGTAATTGCAAGGGCAGAGAAACAAGGCAGAAAGCAGCAGTTTGTCATCCCCACAGATAATTTTCACCTCCTTTAAACCAATGTCAATACCAGGTGCTCTAAGAATTTGCAAAAAAAGCTATTAATCCAGAAAATGCACTAGATCCAGAGATAGCAAAGTACCCCCAACAGGCAATAAATTAAACATACAAAGGTAATTAAACAAAGTATGGATCAAAAATGACTGAGTTCGATTAGAAAACAGAAATCACATGGCACAAATCCAACACTTCTTTAGGAGATTTGTAATTCGTGTGTGCATTTTCCCTACTCTTGCTAACATGTGATTTGTTTTTATTTTAAATCTCTACTGATAGCTAATGCTTTCCCCCCTTTTCTTTTCTTACTTTTTTTTTTTTTTTTTGAAGCCCTTGCAGTTTCGTAGATAAGGAAGATTGCAGCCAGGAGCATAAGGTAAATGACTGATAAGTGCCTAATACCTGCTGATGTCCAGATTAAACATTCATGGCCAGGATTAAAATTACACAGTTTGTTAATAAAGAAATGTTGAAATAGAAGTCGCAAAAGCCATTTAAAAAACCCTCAGTGGTGGCTTTCTCATCAGTCACTTATCTCTGATATCCAAATGGCCAAGGGAAAAAAAAAACCTCTCAAAAGATAGTGCTATCATCCTCTCTCCTCTCATAGTCCCTTGATTGCTTTTAAATTTCCATCTAACAGCCCATGAAATCATTCTACCATTTTCATTTATTTTTTCGTGTGTGATTTCATGGTGTCATATATCAGTTTTCAGCACATAGCCTGCCTGGCACCTTCTTTCTGTAACAAATTCTACAACACATTATCCTGACCTGTTCATTTATTTTCATGGTAGTCACCCTGGTCAGATCTGTTAGATAGCTCCAGAAAGGACATTTCTCTTAGTTTTGCTAAGTGGTTTCACACTGGTTTCACACCGACCCTTTATGGTGTGATGGCCACTTGGAGGTTTATTGCTTGGTATCCCAAGCCAGGTGGAAAGCCTGTTCATTATCTATAGTCTTTGGCTAGAATCCACACACACACACACACACGGTTTCAGAAAGAAGGCTACCAAAATACCACATCTGTTTGGGAGCAGAATTGCAAGTATATTTCAGACAAATAGCATGCAGTTTCCAAAAATGGCTCTACAGTTTTGTTCATGAAGATGGAAGAGGTCTGAGAACCAAAACATTAGTTATGGTCCAAGAATTGAAAACAAATGTTCAGTTGGTGGAAAAGGAAGGATGGGTCCTTTTTGACTATCCACAAATGCTACAGTGGGATGGGGGCTGAAGTAAGGAGGGAAATTGGGTACGGCTGAATGAAGAAGCCAGCTGCATTTAGCGAGCCTTAAGAGTCACCTTCTTATGTGTAGTGTGATCAGATGACTGATTTCATCCAAGGTTCATAAATTACTAATCTGCTAATACTGTTGCCTGTCCATCAAACCACCACACTGGTTTTGTCCAACCTGTGATGCAGCAGAAAATACTGGTTTCCCAAGGAGAAAGGAACCAGAATAAAATACAGGAGCTAGAAATAACTGATAAAGATGTAAACCTAACTATTGATCTAAGTGATACTGAGGGTTTAAAAGAAAGGGAAAAAAAGGTCTAAATCACCATGGTGCTGATACAAGAATGGCAGAAGAAACAAAACATAGAAGTGGGATTTCTGAGTCAATTGAAGGAAGCATAGTAAGCACAAACAGAACAGCATAAATTTCACATTTGTTATATGGTAACATTGAAAGTAAACTACACAGATGGAATTCTAGGGATAAAAGAGGGCTCTGTGCTAGAGAAATGTGGAATTGTAACTGAATGATTGCTTGAAATTGGTCGGTCAGAAAAATCAGAGGCAGTGCTACCTCAATTCATTGACCACACCCTACACAATGAGGTTCCATGATGTTTTTTATAACTTGGGGTTAGCAGGCACCCCTCGCCATCAAGTTCCAGCCAAGTTCACTTTAACAAGTAATAATTAGGGCTGGGTTTAGTGGTTGTGTACATGCTTTGAATGCAAAAGCGACGGGGGGCAGTTGTACGGCTTCAGGGCTGGGGAATAAGTGAAGGGGAAGGATTTCCGCATTATACCTAGCTCATGGGCGGGCACCCAGCTGTAACCCTCAGGTAGCAAGGGGACCATGCAGTGGATGACACCCACGTGGGGACCCTGGATTGCCACTCTGCGATTGCTCCCCCGACAGGTGGGCTGGGGGGGAGGGGGGTCATTGGCCCTATGCTGTTCTGGTGCTCTTATGATTGTAGGCAATAAAAGCTGAGGCTGTTTCTTTTCCAAATCTATGTGGTCAGTTGTTTTTGTCCCCTTCACTCTTGCTCCCCCCATCATCCCCTTGGTCTACAAGCCCAACAGTTATTTGGTGGCTCTTACAGAAAGCAGATAATTTTCCTTCTGTAACACGGACTGAAAAGCTATTGCTAGCCAGAGTAGACAATTATGAGTTTGATAGATTAACAGCCTAATTTATTATAAAGCTATTTTATGTGTTTGTAGAAGTTTTTAAGCCACTGCTATGTTTAGAATGGGTCTTTTTAGCCACCCTTAGGATTTTCATATTGGTTTGGTTCCTATAGTATACAAGACAGTCAAATCCAATAATGGAGTAAAATTGTAAAACTTTTAATAAGTGCATTTATTTGCTTTGACCAAAGGACCTAGAGTATAAACAGAATAACTAATATATTCACACAGATACAAATAATTAGTGTAAAATAATGACATGTGAATACATGACAAAAGGCATATCAACATGAACTAACATCCATGAGGTAGTACTGAAAAGTTCAAAGTGAGACAAAATAGTCCAAAGTCCGCTTGGAACATGAAAATGGGTATAACACAGTCCCAACAAAGCAATAATATAGTGAATAAACAATAATGTTGATAGAAGAGATGGAGAACCAGATGTCTGCCATTTCGAAGAATGACTTCATCAGTCTACATGTGACCATTAGCCTTTCAAATAGCTTAACGATAATGGAAAAATACATTTATTGCATGTAGAATGTCCAGTCACTACAGAGTTGTGAAGGGAAAATCCACACTGACTGATGTTTCTGCTGCCACATAACCATTCAATATGCTCAAGCATATTGGTTTTTAATTCCCACATGAAGTATTTTTCCCACTGCTGCAGAAAAATCAAGAACTGACCTATTATTTATCCGCATCACCACTACGAGTTGTTCAACCATTAAGTGTCTTCTTCTAGACTGCCCTCAGAATATATTTTAATTTCCTCCTGAATTTTGCAATATCTTACCTGTTGTCCAACTAGCAAGAAACTGAGGAGTAAATGGGGCTCATGCCCTGGGAGTGGAAGCTGGATTGTTGGTGTTGCAGCCAGTTCATGAGAGATCTAGCCCAGGCATGCACTGAACCAGCACTATTTTCTGTCTCACTTTCCTACTTCTTCCCAGTCATATGCTAGTCCTGAGTGGCAATATAGCATTGCCAGTAAGAGGGATAGTAATCAAGAAGAATCTATACTTCTAACCTGTGATTCAGTATAGGCATTAGGGGGGATACAGCCAACTTTTCAGAGGTGAGCACCAAAAATAGTACTCTGGGGAGTATTGGACCTTTGTTCATAAAAAAAGATGGCGGCTGTGGTAAAGAGGGGAAATTAGGCAGGAGGGAGTGAAAAAGCTGACTAGATCCGACCCAGTAAGCAGGAATATTATTTTGTAGAGAGAAAGATTATGGGTTGGGTCCCACTTATTTGTGTTCCATTCCATTACCAACATTGCTTTCTTCTGGTGTCAAGAATCTTCTGCTTGTGGAAGAGTTTTCTGCATTAGGGGAAGACTCCTGGAAATGGCAAAAAAATTGCCACTATTAGCAGAATGAACATAAGAACATAAGAAAGGCCATGGTGGATCAGACCAAAGTCCATCAGGTCCAGAAGTCTGTTCACACAGTGGCCAACCAGGCGCCTCTAGGAAGTCGGCATGGATGGGGAAGGTTACTTATAGAAGAAATATGAAAATTAATTGCAGGCTTAAAAAGAAACACACAGACACCTTCTGTCCTTAAGTGGAGAAAGGCGGCCCAGAAATGTTTTAAATAAATAAATGAACCCTTTTATTCTCCAAATGCTTAAACGCACCCTTATTATCACAGTGTTCTTTTAAAGAAAAAAATATGTGCAAATTAGATTTGACAGGGAGAATTCCCTCAGAACACACTGACTGGATTCTCCTCTCCTGAAGCCCCTTGTTATGTTAAAACCCTTTGGAATGTGATAAAAGGAAAATCACTAGAGAGTGGGAGCATCAGGTAGTTGAGATTCAGCTCAGCGCACAAGGTTAGATATGGCATGTGCATGTGATTAACCTTGGCCTCCCCAAATTGTAAAATGTGTGAACTTCATAGTCTCTATATTTCAATACAGCCAAAAACTCATCAACTTCCAGCTCCCAGCCACACTGAGCTTGCTGTAAATCAAAGATGCTGTTTATTTGCAGCGTGTTTACTTTAATCTCAGAATCATTAATTAAAAGATGGCAGCTGCATCTCCTCTTGGATTATTTTTGAGGTATATCCACAGTGACAGTTGAATGACAAGTAGGTTAAAAAAAATTCAATATTCTGAAAGGTGCTTCAGGGACTTCCAATTAAATTAAAATAATTATTAACTATTGGTATTACAAGAACATCCAGAATTCCCAAAGTGGGATCAAGACCTAGATTCAAAAACTGCTTTAAAAACACAGCTGACTACATACCTTCCATTATCAAAGAGTTTAATGCCTATAAAAGAATTACCATAAGCAACTACTTGGGTGTCTATGGCCATTTATGCATGGGAGGGTTTGCCTTGGATTTGGTGCTCTCTAGATGCACATTTTCCCCATCCGAATTCTCAAAACTCTTCATGGGGGCTTATTTTTGAGTTTTGAGAATTTGGATGGGGAAAATGTGCATCTAAGAGCGACAAATCCAAGGCAAATCCTCCCAAGCATAAATGGCCTATGCGAGTACATATGGAATATATATGACTCATTCGTTCACTACCATGTACACCCAAATATGTTTACCACTATTTTTGGCACTGGCATTTGCCCCATTATTTCTCTTTTCTATTGGAAATAATAAGAGGAAAAGGGCACACAAAGAGAGAAAATGGAATGTATCAACTTGCATTGGCAACTAATGTCTGCAGAATTTTCCTGCAAGGCGAATATGTTTCAATTATTGCAGCAAATGTCTTTTGTTTTCCTTATTCTTTCCCACACTCTCAGAAAGGGGTGGTAGTATGCAAATTGGACTGGAGCAACACATTGGATTGGTCAGTAGGATAGAAACATATGACCATATCTGATGATGGGAGGAACCATATCTAGTAGATTTTTTCTTCTGTGCAACTGTGGTTGTCCCAGCAATTACTCCTCTCTATCACCCACTGAAGCAAGCTTGATCTGCCTTGGCATGACCTTTTTTGTGGCAGTTCCTGTTTGTGGAACAATATTTCCTGAGGCGGTTAAAAATGTGCCCACCCTCCTAGCTTTTGGGAAGCTGTGTAAAACTGAAAATGTTCAAGGTAGGGTTGCCGGCTCCAGGTTGGAAAATACCTGGAGATTTTGGGGGTAGAGCCTGAGGAGGGCAGGCTTGGGGGAGGAACAGGACTTCAGTGGGGTATAATGCCATAGAGTCCACCTTGAAAAGTGGCCATTTTCTCCAGGTGAACTGATATGTGCCACCTGGTGATCCTTTGTAATAGCAGGAGATCTCCATCCACAACCTGGAGGTTGGCAAGCCTAGTTCAAGGTTATATAGTGGTGTTGTTTTAGTACTGTTTGTTCTATTCAGTTGTTGATCTATTTTTGGTTTATGTTTGTCTTATTAGACATCCTGTGAGGTAGGTGGGGCTGAGAGAGCTCTAAGAGAGCTGTGACTAGCTCAAGGTCACCCAACAGGCTTCATGTGGAAGAGTGGGCAAACCAGCCTGGTTCACCAGCTTAGCATCTGCCACTCATGTGGAGGAGTGTGGAATCAAACCTGGTTCTCCAGATTAGAGTCCACCGCTCCTAACCATCGCTCAACCACTACACCAAGCTGCTCAAGAATAGGTCTTCCTCCCGGCTGCAGTCCTCCAACCCAGGGGCTACCTTTACCCTCTTACACCTCTCACTGCCTTAACCCCCAGAAGCCAATGACCTGCCCCGCCTTGTTTCCCAGACATCTTTAAACTTAGCATGGCAAGCTCTGCATGCTCGATAGGATTCCTTGGACTTTCACTGTGCTGTTTTTAAAGGTGCCTGGGGAAAGAGGAGAGAAGGTATGTTACAAGTTCCGGCCCTGAGTTTGGGCAGGAGTGGTAATGTGAGGAAAGGTGAGACAGTGGTGGCAGCATAGGCAGGAGTTGTGCCACCCTCACCCGCCATCTCACCTTATTATTAGGGACGCTGTGAATTTTGCCTCAAACACCTTCAACTGTTGAACTTACAGTATTCAAAAGTAGTGGTCAGATGGGAGCCAATTGTATGGTCTGTTTGGTTCATGCTGAGCAGCTGTGGATGCCTGCCAAACCGGTTTACATTGTCTTTTCCCAAAACTGAGCAAAGAACCTGCTTGTTCAAACTGACCAGCAGTCATTAGCTCTACTAGGGACTACGTAGGTGAACACTGAAGAGTAGGATTTTATGGAATAGCAGCATTCATTGATAATTGATTTTTATGATTTGTGAGTGATTTAATGAGTTATTTAATTGTCTGTTTAAACGGTTGTCTGCTCAGCAGAGCACTTACGCAACAAGGATGGGGGTTAGTAGAACTCAACTGGGTTGTATGAGAACATGCATCTGTGAAGAGCCAATGATACTGCACTACATAGTTAGTAAGGAATACACTAAAACATAGTAAGGAATACACTGAATTCTGATGAATAGATCAATGAACAATCATTGTAAAATCAGGACTGTTTGCAACCGGTGGACAGGATGTGAGCAGAATCGGTAGGTTTTTAAGCACCCCTAATCATTATGGTGCCAGCACTGCTTCTTATCCAATGTCCCTGAACCTCTCAACCTTATTTGCTTATACCAACAGTGTACAATCCCTTGCGATTTTGGGCCCTGACTTTACCCCAGCCTGACCTTCAATTTATTTTTTCCAAGTAATATTTCCTCAGGTCTCTGCCATTTGGACTACCATCTGCTCTATCCTATTTCCTTTAGCAACCTGATTCTCTGCCAGCTATCCTTCCTAATCCTGCCAACAATTTATAGCCCATCATATCTTTAAAAACCTTTTCAGGTTTTTCAGCCCAGTTCTTATCCTGCCATCGTTCTTCAACAATCCTGTCCTTAAGCTTCCTTTTCTACTGACATGGCTACACTATAGTTGTCTAGTACCTCATGATGCCCTAAAACACAGGAAAAGAACAATGCAAAGGCATCTCCCACGCTCCTCAGACCCAGACACCACAAGGCCAGGAAAAGAAGCAGCCTGATCAGACTCCCTTTAAGTCTTTTGTGACTTTTTTAGGACAATGTCTAACCCATCAGAGAGAACAATCCAGCCTCCTTCCTATAGAATCATACAATCATACAGTTGGAAGGAGCTATTCAGGCCATCTAATCCAACCTCCTGCTCAATGCAGGATCCTGAGTTAATAATAATGGTAAAATTTATCTCCTAATTCCCAACACACATGGAAGGAAATATCCAGTCATCGTGTTTTGAGGTAATCACAATATCAGGACCATCTCCTGTCAAAGTTAGCTTCCCCCCCCCCCACAAACAAATATTAGCAAAGGAAATATGTTTCTTTGAAACCTGAAACTATCATATGATTTAATTGCATGACTCTAAGAACTATCACCGGATACCCCTCTCCACAGGTGGGAAATTAGATAAATAAGGCTGAGGATTTCTTCATCCACTTCAGTTCAGGTTTTTCCATCTAAGCCTGCTTCTGCCACTAAAAAGGCGATGTGCACTTTTCAAGACTGGGAGCTGTTTTGCACATTCTTTTTCCTAATCTCTCTTCTTTCTTTCACTATGGCCCACATTCCCCATATTCTTGCTTCCCACTATTCTGACTCAGATGCTGGTTCCTACCGTGGAGCCTTCATTTATCTCTCCCAAAGCCCTCTCCACACTCCATAGTTCTATAACTGCCCCCCTGCCACCATACCCCATTTGTCCAGGTCTCCAGCATTACTCTCCCCCTGGGATCCTCAAGTTCCCTCCTTGCATTATCTTTCACTCTCTTTTTCTCTCTCATTTAGCCTTCCTTCTCTCGTGTTCTTCAGAGACACACAACCATATATAAAGCCATGGAACTCTGTCATGGACTAGCCATGAGTAAAACATATCTGGACATCTTAATTATCAAAGATTTTACACATTGGGTAGCCGTGTTAGTCTGTCTGCAGTAGTAGAAAAGGGCAAGAGTCCAGTAGCACCTTAAAGACTAACAAAAATATTTTCTGGTAGGGTATGAGCTTTCATGAGCCACAGCTCACTTCTTCATACAGCTAGAATGTATTCTATCTGTATCTGAAGAAGTGAGCTGTGGCTCACGAAAGCTCATACCCTACCAGAAAATATTTTTGTTAGTCTTTAAGGCGCTACTGGATTCTTGCCCTTTTCTATCAAAGATTTTAGTAAATGTTGAATTAGGACTTGCCAAAATAGATATTTTATTTTTACTTGTCACATCTTTTGATTGCCATCTGCCTTTTACATTCCCTTCCTGTCCTGTGTTCAATTTATCCATTTGCAGTTAATAAAAGTTAACCTTTTAACAGTGGCTTTGTTCTTTTATAGGGAAATTGCACATCTGTCTATAATCTGCACATACAAAGACTCAGGACCCCCAAAAGGCCCAGAGTTGGAGTTTATATGGGAATGGTCACACATGTATACTTCTCCCTGGGTAATGACACCCTGTTTGCTCAGCCTCTTTCCATAGCTCTCTATGGTTGTAGAACTGTTAAGATCTTATTCAGCCACACTCTTAGTTTTCATCCAAGGAGCTGCAAGAGACCGCTGTGAGCTTTACTTTCTTGTTGTGCTAAGATATCTCAGAAGTCATTGGCTGCAAATCTGCAGATGCCAGAATAGTTTCCTGCCACCTTCGAAAGTGGGTACAGTAGATACATTAAGAGAGGTTTGTTTGTTGAATCTGAAACCTGATTATGTCATAAGTGTGCTGATCAAGTTTCATAGTTCTGTCTTAATGCTCAAGGTATATGTCTGATTTCAAGGTACATAGCAAATTTCCAGTATGGCTCAAAAACAGATTTGTGGATTGTTTCCTGTTTGCACATCAAATACAGAGGTACATCTACTTACCAAGTTACATTATGCCGATTTAATCTTCCTGGGAGATCACATTACAAATAAGTAAATAAATAAACTACCAGAAAATGCTAAATGCTGTTTTAACCTAAAAGACTTACTTCACTTTGCTAAAAGCAAAAGAGAAAACATTTTGTTTTCTTACAGCTACTGACTTCCCAAATGTTGATGATGTAAGGCTTTTTGGTACTGGTGAAATCATCAGAAAGTTACTTAAAGGCAAGTATTATATGGCAGATACAGATTCCCCAGTGATAAAAGGAAGAATCTTATGGATAAGAGCAAAAAAGACACAAGAGCAGCAAACAGCAGGTGCAGGAACCAGGAGGATATAGCTTAGACTTGTCTGTTTGAACATAAACTTGAAAAACATCTTTGAATTTGGCTCAGCCCCCAGAAACTGGTGCAATTTTGGGTTCAGAATAAACTTTATCCCATCTTTATATTTGAAAGCAGAATGTGTTTTGGTGTTTTTTTATTGTTTTTTTTTTGGGGGGGGCAGTCTTTACCTTTAGCAAGATGTCTCACAAATGCAATATTTCAGTGCAATTGGGAGCTGGTAGATATGGGGGTGGGATGCATCTGAGAAGGCCAGTATGTGGTAAGGAAGCTCGCTATCTCAACTTCAGCTTCCTCATTGGTATTGAATGTATGCTCCTCACATTAGGGACTGATGATAGATTAGGCATTTTGCTTGTTTACTGGCTGTCTAGTTCTCCAGTGGGGCACCTTGTCTGAATTGGCAGAGGTGGTCTCGGATGTAGTGCTGGAGACACCCAGACTCATCGTTCTGGGGGGCTTCAACATTCATACTGAGGATACCTTACCAGGACCAGCCCAGGATTTAGTATTTTCTTTGCCTTGTGTCTCTCCCAAATCATGATAGGTCCAACTCATGAAAGAGGCCACACCTTGGACATAATCTCTTGTACTGAATCTTTGAGGGAAGGTGTGATTTCAGAGCTGGAGATTTGCCCTGAACTATGGTCTGACCACTACCTACTCAAAACTAAGGTCAATGTGGCTCCAACACCCTGCAGAAGAGGGCACCTGGTTAAAATGGTCTGCCCATGGAGGCTCATCAGGACACTCTAGAGAATTTTAGGATTCCAAACTAAACCCTGGAAAGACAGAAGTAATGCTGGCTGGGAAGGCAGACATCTTGAAGGCCATCATTCTCCCCACTTTCGACAGGGTTAAGCTGACCTTTTCTGACTCAGTTAAGAGCCTCGGGGTTGTACTGGACCCAACATAATTGCTGGAGAAGCAAGTTAACGCAGTTGCAAAAAGCCTTTCTTCCAACTCAACCTGAAAAATAGCCCCTTACCTTGATATGGCTGATCTGACCACCTGGATCCATGCCACGGTGCCATTGAGACTAGACTACTGTAATGTCCTGTACATTGTCTCCCCTCAAAATCAATTGGAAAACTCCAGTTGGTACAGAATGCTGCAGCTTGGCCATTATAGGGAGCTAGATGAAGCATGCATATTATTCCCATTCTACAGTCACTCCATTGGCTGCCCATCAGTTACCAGGCTCAATTTAAAGTATTGACTACCACATACAAAGGCTTTTTTATGGCCTTTGACCCTCATATCTGCATGACCATCTCTCCTCTTATGCTCCATCACAACAGCTTCACTCTTCCAAGCAGGGTCTTCTGCAAAATCATCAATTGCCCATACACATGCTTTCTCTGTTGAGGCTTCCACTTTGTGGAACAGGCTGCCTGAGGAGGTCAGGAAGATCCCACTTCCCAGGGTTTCTGCAAACTATGCAAAACTGAATTACTCAAGAGGGCTTTTCTATGCAAAAAGCTTCACAAAGGTACCTGAATAAATTATTGGGGACTGGGGACTGTAATACTGTGTACATTTTTCTGTGGGTTGGATCCTATTGTGTAATTTTGCATCATTTAATGTGTCATGTTAAAACTCAGTTCCGTTTTTCAGATTTATGTTTGGTTCTACAACCCAAATCCTATTTCATTGTTTATTAAATGTCCTGTCTTGTTGATTGCATTGACTCTGTCTGTGTAATCTGCCTTGAGTCCAAGTGAGAAAGGAGGACTATAAATGAATGAATGAATGAATGAATGAATGAATGAATGAATGAATGAATGAATGAATGATGGCATCAGGGATAGCTGCAGGGAAGGGAAATACTACTGTGCCGTGACATTTAAAAAAAACAAAAAAAAACCATGCACCATATTGTTAGACTGTGTTATATCTCTTACTTACCTCAAGATATACACATGGGATTGGATCCAACCACATTTTCTGCTGGGGAAAAAGGAAGAAGTAGTCTTCTTTGATCACCAAAAAAGGCTATGCTAAGAATGATGGCACCTGCATATACAAAAGCCACGTGGAATGGGGAAGGAAATTGTGTGACACTACAATTCCAGAAGCTGCTCTGTGTGATACTGCAATTCTAGAGGGAGCTCTGTGAACTCACATCTCTGTAGGTCAGCCAGCAAATTGTACCAGGGTGTTTACCAGTGTTGTTTAGGAGAGGAAGTATCTGCAAGACACTACTCAAGCCTAGGATATACCTTACTGCAAACCTGGAGTATTATTAGGGTTGCCAACCTCCAGGTATTGCAAAATAAATCAACAGGACAGTGGCCAAACAATTATGAAAGTGCTAATAAACTCTACTGCAGAAGCAAATAGACCCAAGCATAAACACAATTCAGATACAAAGTATCATGTAACTTACAACAGTTGCCAAAAAAATCTGTTTACA
Organism: Euleptes europaea; assembly: GCF_029931775.1. Taxonomy (NCBI): domain Eukaryota; kingdom Metazoa; phylum Chordata; class Lepidosauria; order Squamata; family Sphaerodactylidae; genus Euleptes; species Euleptes europaea. Next base: position 44,528,398 of record NC_079312.1, on the reverse strand, counting down.
CACATATACACATAACAAGTTAACTGCAAAAGCCAAAGCCAATGGTAAGTCAAATTATTAATGCGTTGGTGCTTGTTGTTCATGAGCACTCCAACTAATTCTCATGATCAATTCCAGCATGTAAACAAAACATGAAAGGGGAGTTTGGTTGCTAATCCCTTTCGGAAATCTTCATCGATCGCATGTAATTGCATGCGGAGTTGAAATTGACCAGTATGACACTCAGCGTTCCTTCCTTCCTTCAAACGATCTTATACAATTATTTTGGCACTCAATTCCTAGAACATATTAACTGGAGATTCTACCTAGCAGCCTTCCTTTAATGATATGCTTGAGTCCTGCTATTACAGCTGATCTCCAGCCGATAGAGATCAGTTCACCTGGAGAAAATGGCCGCTTTGTCAATTGGACTCTATGGCATTGAAGTCCCTCCCCTCCCCAAACCCCACCCTCCTCAGGCTCCGCCCCCCAAAACCTTCCACCAGTGGCAAAGAGGGACCTGGCAACCCTAAGTATTATCCATGAATAACACCATGACTGAAAAATGGTCTGCCATGTGCAGACATTGTTTACAGAAAAACGAAATCCTGACATTTGGCTGGCATTGTTGATTCTGTAGCAACTTAAGCTGGTGCCTTACCCCAACCAGGAGGTAAGGGGGAAGGGTTTGAATCAGGGAGAGGATGTGAGCACAGGGAAGTAACATAAGGGCTGCTAGAGAGGGATCAAAAATGATTTAGGCAAGAGAAAGGAAGAGCCCAAAAATCAGGGGAGGAGGAACAAGGAGACAGAGTGGGGAGGAGGTCAGTAAGGGACAGTGATGTTTCCTTTACCCGAGAGTCATTGTAGATCCCCCACTTGTCATCATTTATCTGGAAAATATAACTGAATATAATGTAAGCAGTAATCATAAACTCTGGTAGAAAGTGGCATTTGATATTGTTCACTTAGGGTTGCCAATGACCAGGAGGGGGGGGAAAAGATCCTGTCCCTTTAAAAGAGGCTGAAGGAAATGTTATTTACTAGGTGATGTTATTTAATTCTGTGCCATGAAGAGCTTCACCTGCCCGTTTCTACATACTAAGCTTCTATTGAACAGTCAAGATATTTTTTTTCTTTAGAACTCTCACCGGTTAGCTGATAATACACAATGACGTCTTCCTTATTAGAATTATAGAAAATTAAAGTAGAATTATAGAAAATTAAAAATGAACAGGAGTATATACTCTGTCTTAAAGAAGCAAACTCGCTTTGTGATATAATGGAATCTTCTGGCGCTCCTTAATTACCACAGCATTTGCTATAATGCTGTTCTCTGATCACTGGAAGCCAGACTGTATATATAAAAAATCTTCATCCAGCTCCCACACCAAAGACACTCATGAACTTGGCACTTTTTCTCCTGGGCTTGCAGCCCAGAAATTGGTTGGAGCTTTTACTTAATCCCCAAAGTGTGAAAAATGTGTGCGCGCACACACATTCACATTTGAGAGTGGTTTGCAACTTTTCAGCTTACTCTGAATCTAAGAAGTGGAAGTGGAGGACTCCAAGAAACCAGTCATCTTCCTATCACATGAGCAAATATTTTCTGTCTTGGTGTGTAACCTTTGTTTATTGCATTGGCTAAGACAGGAGGTTTATTTATTATGCTGGTAAATTCTAACCAAGCTAGGATCACTACATTAAATCCCTCCCAAGGCTAATCAGCTTTCCTGAAAACATGCAAGGCAAAAATGTAGTCACAGCACCTTATTTTCCCAACAGCTTGAATTTTACTTTGTATTTCCCTGGAGGACCAATTTCTCTCCCCCTTCTCCTTTAAAAATTTCCTGTTCTCCACATCCTTGAAGCTGGCTCCAAAGAAACACTCTGAGGATTCAGGGGAAAGGAAAAATTCAGAATTATCCCCACCTAAAAGGTGCTTGCTCTGAGACAGTGTCTTGAAGTACTGCATACAAGAGGCATGAGCTCTAGTACCCAAGCAACCAAAATTCTTTTTCCTTGACAAGACATGTTATTCAGTACATGGAAAGGGCTACCATTGGACACTTCAGGAATTACCTACAAAGTGTCAGACAACACAATGCTGGGTTCCTGTTCCTTTGTAACAGGATTTTAAAAATATACACTAAGGAATGTAGAGAAAGATATTCCTGTCACATTTACCAAGTTTAGGATGACACTTTAAACACTGTGGCATAAAGGTTCACGGTGGGGAGGGGTCTTGGCTCAGTGGTAGAGCATCTGCTTGGCATGCAGAAGGTCCCAGGTTCAATCCCTGGCATCTCCAGTTAAAGGGACTAGGCAAGTAGGTGCTGTGAAAGACCTCTACCTGAGACCCTGGAGAGCTGCCACCAGTCTGAGTAGACAATATTGACTTTGATGGACCAAGGGTCTGATTCAGTATAAGGCAGCTTCATGTGTTCAATGTACTTTTGCAGCCCCCCGCCCCCCAATACCATTGTTTGATCATGACCTTTAATCATGGAAAATCAAGGGTCTGGTTCAGCATAAGGCAGCTTCCTGTGTTCATGTGTGTACTCTGTGAAATGACAGAACAATTAAATTTTGTTTTTATTATTTTAAAGTGCACATTTGTAAGACATTAAGATTCATAAGGACATCATTGAAATCCTATGTATGTTCACTTGAATTAAGTGCCACTGAATTCAAATTCAATAAGATTTATCCTCGAGCAAGCATACCAAGTATTGCTGTTGCAAGGTTACTTAGAAGGTCAACAAGATTTCAGGGAACCTGATTTTTGAAGTTTTCCAAATTAATGTTGGTCCACAGTCTAAAGATATCTAGACATGAACCACAACTTGACAGTAAACAGTTGTACTGAAGCGGGGAAACTCTTTGTTGCTATCGGAGTGATAATCTTGTTTAGTCAAACTGTTTTCATTACAAAAATAATGGAGAGTTACAAAACAAACACGGCGGAGGTAAAGGTACCATTAAATGTTGCCTGAAGTAATATTTCAGTATGTATTTGGGAGAATCTTACTGAGGTGAAACATCAGTAGCAATTTGTTAGAAAAGCAATTTCCATAAGATTAACAAAAAAATTCTGAGCGAATTTTGCTTGCCTCTGTTTATAGTATCTCTCTTTGGTTCCAAATAAGAGCCAGTTCATGGTGGGTTGAATGGTTCTGGACTGAGTTTTAGCTGCAGGTGGTAAAAAAAATTGTTTGATTTTTGATTGTATACTTGACCACATACCCTGATTGCATCTCAGCCTCACAGAGTTCCACATCAGAAGTGCCTTGAATGGACTGAGTGGTTACATGATATTGAGAGGCTTAGATATAAGTTGACACGGCTGCTTCACTATATTCAGACCATCAGTCTGGCCACTGTGATGTGACACACAACATCTGTGATTGCACAGAGGCTGAACCCATTAATGAGAAGAAAATGGCCTTAATAACTGGAGAGGCAAACATTGTATAGCTAGTACTGCTTCTCTCCAGCCAGCGTGGTGTAGTGGTTAAGAGTGGCGGACTCTAATCTGGAGAACTGGGTTTGATTCCCCACTCCTCCACATGAGTTGCGGACTCAGAACTGGAGAACCAGATTAGCTTCCCCACTCCTTCACATAAAGCCTGCTGGGTGACCTTGGGCTAGTCACAGTACTCTCTGAACTCTCTCAGTCTCAACTACCTCACAAGGTGCCTGTTGCTGCGCTGGGGGGAGGGAAGGTGATTATAAGCTACTTTGAGACTTCCTTCGCTAGACTCCTCTTGTTCATAGAAGAGAGGGCTAGTCATGGCTACTAGTAAAAATGGATACTAGTCCTGATGCATACCTATTCTCTCCAGGACCAGAGGAGCATGGCTATTATATTAGGTGCTGTGGAACATAGGCAGGATAATGCTGCTGCAGTTGTCTTGTTTGTGGGCTTCCTAGAGGCACCTGGTTGGCCACTGTGTGAACAGACTGCTGGACTTGATGGACCTTGGTTGGATCCAGCATGGCCTTTCTTATGTTCTTATGAGAAAAGTGGGGTATAAAAGAACTATTTTTCATCTTAAGAGTCCCGGTTAGAGATATGCAACAAAGCCAGTAGTGAAAATAATGCAGACTAGTAGTTGCAGCATACCAGGCTGACTGGTTTCTCTAACTATATGCTGCAAAGGATGTCTGAGTTCTTTTCAACTTCCTGGCTTTAGCCCAAGCCAAAGGCTTCTTAAAGCAGGCAAGCTGTGGAGTGATGGCTGAAATGGAAGATTATTTATTTAAAGCAGCACCTCTTCTTCCCTCACCCAGCACTCAGAGAGCAATCAGCGCTAAAGGGAAGGATGGCAAAGCTCAGCGTCTTCAAATTGAAACGCAAGCCAAGGAGCAAAGAAATGCCCTGCAGCTCATCCCAGCCTGTGAATGACAATAAATAACTGGCTAAGGGGATGTTATTGAAAGGTGAGAGGAAGGAGCAGGACAGGTTGTGTCGATTTTGAAATTCTTCCTCCCACATGAGTCTGGAGAGATTGCTGAAGATACAGAGAAAGCCTTTTTCCCCCACTGGCTACAGCACCTCCCGGAGCTCAGGTGATCTCTAGCACATGCTGCAAGGATGTGAAGAGGGGAGAGGAAGAGGGCAAAGGCTGAGACAATTTCCTTTGGCATAAACTGGGCTGACAGCTGCTCTCGAGGAAGAAAAGTGGTCACTGAGGTTTACAAATGTGGGAACACATCTGCTAGAGCAACCATTGCTGTGACCCAGGAAATAAAACAGACTTCCATTTATGCTCTGTGGGGCTTCACAGGAATATTTATTTATATAGTTCTTGATTTCTTGCCTGCCCGCCCCAACCAAGGCCAGGCTCAGGGCAGGTCACATCATTTAAAATACACATCGGTATATCTCTGTCATCAAGATTTAAAACAATAAAACAATAACATTCCAGTTAAAACAACAAGTCAAGATGGTGCTCCACTATTTACTGATTTGACTGGGCAACCAGGCAGGTCACCCCCACCCCGCAAGATGGATTTCAGCATATAATACGACAGGGGAGGGGATAGAGAGGCCACCAAGTATAGATGCGGCCACGACTCACCGGAGGCTTGCTGGGTTGTGCCGGGCGGGGCGCGGACGAGCCGGAGCTGGGGTCGACGAGCCCCGGGGGGCCGGGAGCCTATAGGGCTGCTGGTCGGGCCGGGGGCCCCTGCGCCTGCCCCGGAATGGCGGCGGAGGGGAAATGGCGGTTTCCTCCTGACTTCCAGCTGGGAAGCCACGTGACTTCCTGTTAGGGCTGGGAGCTGGTTTGAATGAGCCAATGGGCTCAAGGCTGCTGGGGGGGCGGGGCCCCTCCGGAGGTCGGACCTGAGAGGTTTCACTCAGGTCTGACCTTGCAGCATAAAAGGAGGGGGCGCTGGCCGGCATTTCCTCTTCCTTTTTTAGTTTTACCCACCCGCCCACCGCTAATTTAAAAGGTTTTAGTTTCTTGATCCGCACAACTTGTGGCGGTTTGGCATTGGGGCAGTATCCAGTTTTTTGGGGAAAAGCGGCCTGCGTGCCAATTTTCCCATAGGAGGATCCCGGTACGGGATTCTGGGGGAGGCCGGATATGGACATGCCAAGATGGAAGGCTGCCAGGGACGAGCCTCACCCAGGGCTGTCTGGGGGACATGCCTTTCCATGGGCGGTCAGGCGGGCCTCCTCCAAGTGGCAGGGGACCACACAGCTGGCTGTCGCCCTTGTGTGTCCTTGAGCTGCCATCTCTAGCCTTCCCAGCAGGGGTGCTGGGAGATGTGCATCGGCCTGCAGGGTGGCAGGTCGATGATAGGATACGCCCCTCATGCCATGCCAATGCCTTCTGCTGCAATCAATAAAAGTTGTGCCATTTCATCCAAACTGGCTTCTGTGTTTTGTGTTCTTATGTTTTAAATGTTGGGGGGTTTTGTTTGTGGGTCAGGTGTGCGGCTTGGGAGCGCAACGCACAGCTAAGCACTAAGCTGGCAATATAATATCCGCGGCTACCCTCAACTATAGGCTTTGTGGAATAGCTCTTACAGGCCCTGCAGAACTCCTTAAGGTCCCGCAGGGCCATGCTGTCACCAGACAGAGCATTCCACCATGGCGGAGCCAGGGCCAAAAAGGCCTTGGCTCTCGTCAAGGACAGCTTCACACTTTTAGGGCCGGGGACCACCAGTAAGTTGATATCAGCAGATTGTAGCGCTCTTCGGATATGCGAGATTCCTTTTGTAAGGGATATTCGGGGATCTTCGCAACACATCCTATTCCATTTTTATTGGAAGCCCTGTTGAAATCAAATAGGCCTGTTTAGGACCAAAGGTGTGGTTTCCTTTCACTCCTTGGTTAACTACAACTATTTCAGCATCTGGAGAGTTAGATAAAATGCTTCAAGGTCCAATATGTTCATTCAAGCAGGCTGAACACTAGCCGCCACCTCTCATTTATATAAATTAAATACTATTTTCACAGCATTCTTAATTGGAAATGAAAACCACATGCACGAGGAAGAGCTAGCAAGAGCTAGTGTGGCATACTGGTCAATGTGTCAAATGAGGGAGTCTCACTGTCTTGGCTTAACCTACCTGGCAGAGTTATGTGAGGCTAAAATGGGGAAGGAATAACTATGAACACTGCTCTGAGCTTCTTGGAAGAACAGCGGGATTAAAAAAATAGACAGAGCCCTGACCTGGATAGCCCATGCTAGCTTGATCTCATCAGATCTCAGAAGCTAAGCAGGGTCAACCCTGGCAAGTATTTGGATGGGAGACCTCCATGGAATACCATGGAGAGGTAGGCAATGGCAAAGCACCTCTGAAGGTCTCTTGGCGTGAAAACCCCATCAGGGGTTGCCATAAGTCAGATGTGACTTGACAGCAAAAAAAACAACAAACAACAAAACAAACAACTAAAAAACACAAGTGTTTTATGAGTTAATCTAAAAAAAACCCCAAAGCTACATATTACATAAATCCAATCTAGAAGCAAAATAGTAAGCTTTCGAGTTTTCCAGAACTCTTCAACACATGAAGTTTTCTTATACCGAATCAGACCACTGATCCAGGTCAGTCTCCCCTACTCAAACTAGCAGCAGTTCTCCAGGGTCCAGGCGGAGGTCTTCATCACCTACTACCTGATCTTTTTTTAAAAGTGGAGGTCCTGGAGATTAAACCTGGGATCTTCTGCAAACAAAGCAGATGCTGTGCCACACAGCCATGGACCCTTCTCTGATACAATGTGTGCGTGTAAAGTGCCCTCAAGTCGCAGCAGATATAATAAAAATTTATAAAATAAATAAATAATTAAAAAAAGAGAGAGAGAGAGAGAGAGTAAAGGCGCTGAATTCTGCACAGAGCCGGAGGGCGCCTGGCCAGGCGGCCCGGAGAAGGGGGGCGCATGCGTGCGTGCGCCACGCGCGGAGGGACGCCGCCGCCAAAAGGGCGGGAAGGCTTCGGCGCCGCCGGGGAGAGCGTCCCGCCTCGGACGAGCCCGCTCGGGCCCTCCCTCGTTGGCTCCGCCCTCCCTGTTTGGCTCCGCCCCCTCCCTCTCCTCCTTCGCCTCTCGCTGTCTGCGAGCTCGGCGCCGTCGGCTCCAGAAGTGGCGGTTGGCGCTGCAGGAGGAGCCGCAGGATTACAGGCGGGAGAGGCTGCTCCTGGAGACGGGGAGGGGAACGGAACGGAGCGAACCAACCCCCCCCCCCGAGCCCCACGCGCCCGGAGAGACGTTGGCCCGGCTGGAGGCCAGGTGGGTGGCCGGGCGGCCGAGGGGGAGAGAGGGGAACTTTTGGGGGGTCGGCGCCTGCGCGGGAGGGGGGCTGGGTTCTCGCTCGCGCCGTTCAGGGATGGGGAGCCGGTTTGGCAGGGATGCCCGAGCCCGTGTTGGTCGAGGGGGGAGCGCGGGAGGGCTTGGGGGTGGCGGGGAGAGGGGTCAGTGCCTGTCCCGGCTGTTTTCGCAGTAGGGGGAGTCTGAGTGGGAAGAGCAAAGCCGGGGAGGCGTTTTGCCTTCTGGTCTCCCGGATAATTGCATATCTGAAGAAGCGAGCTGTGGCTCACGAAAGCTCACCCCCTGCCAGAAAATATTTTTGTGAGTCTTGAAGGTGCTCCTGGGCTTTTGCCCTTTTCTACTACTGCAGACAGACTAACACGGCGACCCGCTGGGAATTAATTGCATAGGGGGCATCGCTAGATGGGGGGGTGCTGGTGCGATCTATATAAGTTTTCTCGTCCATGTCTAGGCATACGGATCTGTCTTTCATTATTATTATTAATATTATTATTAAATCGTCTTCTCTGGCGTTCTCAGCATCCTTCTTGGGTTGGCCACAAATTCCTGACAGCGATTTTTTTTGGGGGTGGGGTGGGGGAGAGTTGTTCTTGAACACTTGAAGCTGCCTTCTACTGAATCAGACCCTTGGTCCATCAAAGTCAGCACTGTCTACTCAGACGGGCAGCAGCTCTCCAGGGTCTCAGGCTGAGGTTTTTCACATAACCTCCTTGCCTGGTCCCTTTAACTGGAGATGCTCGATACTGAATCAGCCCCTTGGTCCATCGAAGTCAGTAGTGTCTACTCAGACCGGCAGCGGCTCTCCAGGGTCTCGGGCAGTTCCGCCAGGCTCTGTGTCCAAGATCACTTTTTCATACTCTTGTCTCCTTTTCCACGAATGTTTCATTTCATCAGAATAAATCCATGGTAAGAGAAAACAAGTTGCTGTGCTGGGGGAGAGAGTGAGGGGGATGGATGCAAAAGCCAACGTCCGTGTTCTTTCCGAAAACGCATCGCTTGGCTCTGCTGAAGGAATTGGTGAAGTCGGTAGGGGCGTTTGAAGCCACAATATTGGGGGGGGGGTCATCATTTGGGCAGGTCTTGATGGATTTCGTGCTGCAGTGAAAGAGTTGGTTGGAATCTCCATGTGAACTTTATCCGGGGTTAAAACGCTCCCGTTAAGGTTAATATCCCACTAGAGGGGGTGGGATATGTTTCAAAGTAAGGCCATTTATGCACAGGAGGTTTTGCCTTGGATTTGCCACTCTCTATATGCACTATTCTCCCCCCCACATCTGAATTCTCAAAACTCTGCATGGGGGCTTATTGTTGAGTTTTGAGAATTCAGATGGGGAAAATGTGCATCTAGAGAGCGACAAATCCAAGGCAAAACCTCCCGTTCATAAATGGCCTAAGAATAACTTAAACTGCTATTACTGACTTACGCTGGTAATTTGCAGCACCTGCATTGTCCAAGGGTTTTAAAAATTATTATTGAACTTCCTATAAGACAACTGAGTTGCATGTGGAATCCCTCCGTGATGGATAGCTTCTTGCAGTATGGAATTTATTTAGTAAGTCTTGCTGTGCAGAGAAAGGAAGGAAAACTGGTTTTTCCTGCCGTAGTCCTTAACGGCATGAGCAATAAAGGATGCTAATGGTGTTCTGTTTGGGCTGATCTATAATGTTCGCTTCACTGAACTCCTCTCTTTTCACACTTAACTTCTGTGAGCACTAGGGGTCAGAGATGCTTTCTGCTAGAGATGTAGAAGGGAAAAAAAACCCCCCAAAGAAGCCTTTAGTTGAAGATCACTTCATTTGTAAACTGAAGAGTTTTTTTTTTTTGTCTGGGTCATATACTGTCCAATTAGAAGGATGGCAAGAGTGCAATCTTTGCTTTGTTGTTTAATCCCCATCGGGAAAGGCTTGTTAGGGGCAAACTTGTTTAGCTTCCGATGCTCAGTTTTAGAACAACAGCAAATAATTCCTTTTAGAAATCCTGTTGTTATTTTGTGCCGTTTGTTGTTGTTGTTTTGCTCTCAGTAAGCGGTCACAGATTAAACATTGCAGTTATAATTTAGGTCACCCTGTTGATTCAGCGCTGTCTCAAATGAACACATGAAGCTTTCTTATACTGAATCAGACCCTTGGTCCATCAGAGTCAGCATTGTCTATTCAGACCGGCAGCGGCTCTCCAGGGTCTCAGGCTGAGGTCTTTCACATCACCCACTTGCCTAGTCCCTTTAACTGGAGATGCTGGGGATTGAACCTGGGACCTTCTGCATGCCAAGCAGATGCTCTACCACTGAGCCTCGCCCCCTCCACAATGTGTTATTGTCTCCACAATGTGTTATTTATCTGGTAAACCAAGTTTGGCATTTCCTTTGCATTTAGCTGTCCATTTTTTTCCCCTCACAAATTTGACAAGGTGGCTGTGAACCAGTCTTGCGATGGAGCCACTGATGGCTTTCTGTCACATTGAAACAGGGATATATTTCCTCGTATGTTGACCTGCCTGCAGACACATTGTAGATCTGTCTTGCTGCCTGTCAAAGGATGAAGTCATACAGAGCAACGGACACCTCGCTCTGCATTCATCTAAGCCACTAGTATGATTCCTTTCACACAGGCTGTGATAATGCTGCTAAATGCAGCAGAAGCCGCATTATCTGATTTTGAGGACTGTGGCTGAAGTTTTATAGGCACTTTGGAAACTTGTTATAGAAGAAATTTGATTTCTGACTGAGACTGTTGCATGCAGAGTTTCAGGCAGGAGTGACTTCTTAACGGAACGGAGCTATAAACAAGAAATAAAGATTTATAATGGAGGCTCTGCCTGACTTTTATGGCACTGCAAATAACATTTCGGGAATGCAGGTGTGGAAATATAGTCATTATACATTTGGTTGCAAAGGCATTTGAAATGGGTGCTTTTAACAGGAGTGTTTGACTGCACTGTTTAATAGAGGCTTGTAGCAGTCACTTCAGAAATGCTGATGACTTCTGCTCTTAAAGAACATACTTCCTGATGGTCTTGGATAAAAGTAGAGTTTGCATCTTGAAGTCAGTATATACATTAATACTTTGATGTTTCCAGGTCTATGGTTATTTTATTTACGAAGCCTAGCTGTTGTTCAGAAATACTTAAGGGATGTAGATACTGTTTTATTGGGGCTTAACATTTATATAGCTTAAACAGGATTGTGTACTTTGCACTTCTATTACTTAAAATGCCGTTATTTTGACAGTACTACGGACAGAAATTTCTGTTGGATGTGAATATTGTAACATCGCTGGTTTTCGGAATTCAACATTCTGAATGTCTTAACTGTATTTTGATATGTAAGGTTCTAGTCCATATGCTTGTTTTCTTGTTGTTTATTTTGCACACCCACTCAAACACTCTCATACTACAAGAACTGACTCTCACACTGTTTTTTTTTTTTCTTTATAGAGCCCAATCTGGCACAGGTAGAGTTCCTAAAGTTCCTAGGCAGTCTTTCATCCCGGTACTGGGGGAGGGAAGGTAAGGTGCATAGAGGAAGAGCATGTAGTGTGTACTTGCTTTGCTTGTTTGGGTTGTGAAGGCAGGAGATGTTCTGTAGTGCAGGATGAAAAGGTTGTGTTGCTTACAAATGTAGCACTTTTGTTTTGCTGTAGAGCTAGAAGATTCCAGAAGCTCTTAGCTGGATAACCTTTGTGTATTGGTGATTCTCTGAGAAACAGATCATGTTTTGCTTCTCAAGGAACTTCCTTTTCCATTGAGCTGACAGTAGGGTTCTGCTGTCCAAAAAATGGCGCATATTTGAGTGTTCTGCCAGGAATCATGAACCATGACATTGGGAAGGAGCCTTTTGTCATGGGTCCCCTAGTTTACCTAGCCCCAGTAAGCCTGCCCAGAGACCTTCGGGACCAGTGTTATTCTGACCGTCATGGCCTAGAAAAACAAACTGGGTTCTGTAGTGGATGCCTAGTGGATATCTGAAGTTTAATTGGTAAGTCTTATTATCAGAAGATTGGAACCCATAGGGTTCAGTCAGCTCTAAGTGCAGGATATGATCCTAGATTTGATCTAAGACCTGTACGCTATTCAGAGACAGACATGCTGGTATTGGCATTGAAAATCCAGTGCCGCTTGAGGCCACCATCCTTGAAGGACAGCCTACTCCCATATGAGTCTACCTGTCCACTCTGGTCATCTTCAGAGGCCCTGCTTCAGGTGCCCCTGACATCTGAGGCAACCAGAGAAAGGGATTTCTTGGTTGTGATGCCAAAACTTTGGAACTCCCTCCACGGGGAGATTTGTCTGTCTTCCTCTGTCGTCCTACCAACAGGTAGAGAGTTATTATTATTTTGTTTGGCATTCTCTTACTAACTGTTATTAGCGCTCCCTTTGTTTTTCTTGATATTTTTGTGCTTATTTTGTGTTAATTGATTAAAATTTTTGTATATGTTTTAGTTTAAATGCTTTTTATGGTCTGTAATGTTTTAATGTTCACTGCCTTTGGGACCCTGAATTAGGCAGAAAGGTGGCAATAGAAATGTTTTAAGTAAATTGAATAAATATGGACGCTAGAGCTAACACTAAGCAGTTGTTCAATATATGTGTATTTTGAAGATGTGTATTCGTTGATGATTAAAATCAAAGAGTTGAAAGGGGTCTTATGGGTAGTCTAGTCCAGCTCCTTGTGAATTGGAGGACATCCTCAGCGAGGCCATCTTTGAAAGATGGCTGTCCAAACTTTGCCAGAACACCTCAAGTGAGACAGAGCTTTTGCCCATCAATGGATCCATTGTTGAACTACATTTGGCTTTAGAAAGTCTGGCTAGGCATATTGTTAAGGACCTCTTAATAACTGTTAAGATTTTTGAAGCACTATGGTTCTAAATATCTGGTATGTGAATACGAGTCTACCTAAACAAACCCTGAAGAATTTTTAGAGTTAAGTGATGCTCAGTTTCCATGTCAGCTTTGTGAAGAGTCAGAGTATTATTAGTCTTGAGACAACTCTTCCTAACAATAACACATGATGGCACTCTCGGCAAGAATATCTTTGTTTCATCTAGCCAATTGCACAGGGCCGTCTTGAGGAGAACATAACGTATGATGTTTTTCAGGACAGCTTCTGATTTCAAAGTGGAAGCTGTGGAAGCCTGTATAGGTTGCTTTTAAATAGTTTCTCTTTTTACAATAACAGTCGTAAATAAAACCACTGCATGACTACGAGCAATTTTACAAGAGGTTCAAGGCATGAGATGCTATGTCCTGTTATGTAAACAATGTGATCTTTAATACCAAGGTCGAAGATGAAAAAAAAGTTGGGCCAGAAAAGTTATCATGCATAGAACCCCCCCTCCCCCAACTTATTCCTTGTTTTCTCAAGTCTCCAATATTTGAAAGTACCGTGTTTTATTCTGCTGATTTGACATCATGCTTCTTGGAGCCTTTTGGAGTTTTGGCAACACGTGGCAGCACTACCTGATGATTCTAAAATACATAAATTAAACAATGAACAGTCTAGATTGTACTCAGAACTCTGATTACGTTAAAATAAGTGTAAGGCATTATATTCAGTTACTACTGTGATCTATTTAAACGTGGTTATGAATATAGTTCTGCAACTGAGTTGTGTTCTTGAATCCACTTTAAGTGTTGAGTTTGTTACTTTTTTTGCTTCCTTACAAGTTTCCCACTTCAATAGGAATTCACCATGTGATATAGAAGTGTTAACTTTATTTTTCAATACTTGACAGTACTATGTAAATAGGCTTATTGAACAGGAATGTATCAAACCTTAGGTCAGATTTTCCCATCTGTTTGAGGTTACGGAATGAATGGGAGCGGTAGTCTTTAAACATAGGAGGAAAACAAACTGCACTGAAACCAATTGTTCTGTATTTTTCTATTTCCAAAGAGCATTGTGAATCCTGATTGCTACATCATGGGTTGCACTTGATCAGAGCAACAATCTAATATGGATTTTGTAAGAACAGTGGAACGGCTAAAATTTGTAGTTCTTTCTTTATCTATTTGCTTGAAAGGTATGTTTGGGGTGACTGGAACAACCTCCCTTCTTGTTTTGCATTCAACTAGGAATGGGCCAGAGTTGTTTGGTAGAATTCATTGCTGGCGGTACTTTTCTTTTGCATCTTCCATAACAGCTGGTCTAGAACCTTAAATGTTTTTTGTGTCTGTTTTTAATTTCAATGACTTAGTTCAAAAGGTTGGTTAGACAAGATGCAATGTCTCTTACTAGGTTATATGTTGCAGTCATATCAAAAATTAATCACTGTAGCTGAGGTAGAATTTCCTGGGTGCCGCCTGGAACTTTTTTTAAATAAATGGGTGTTACACTGGCCATTCCCCAGTCCTCTTCTGCAGAGGGACATGTTACATATCACTGTTAGAAAATCATCAATTTCCCATTTGAGTTCTTGAAGAACTCTAGGATAAATACCGTCTGGTCCCTGTGACGTATTAGTTTGCAGTTTGTCTAGACATTCTAGAACTTCCTGCCTTATTACCACTATTTGCCCCAGTTCCTCAGTCTCCCCTCACCAAAACATCTGTTCAGAAGGCAGAGAAAACTGCAGATGCCCAGCAGTAAGTGATGGTCAAGGAACATAGGGTTTGTCATTGTCGATTAACTTGAGGTCCCAGAAAGCCTTTTCTGTGTCTAAAGCTCCGTCCACTGCCAGCTGCAACTTCTGTTTTGCAAAAGTAAAGTTTTGCTGCTTGGCAACAGAGGAACACCTGTTTGTTTTCTATTTTGAGTATTCCTATGGAATGCTGTTTTGGATTTTTTTAAAAAGTGATTGACAGGAACAGTCAGAAAACTGTTTGGATTGATTGGTGAATTGGGAGGTTTGGGACATCTCTATGCATGTTCTAAAAATCAAATGCTTGTTGTTGAATTATTTTGCTCTTTAGAATACACATATTAAGATTTATACTTGCTTTGAGTTGAGGTACTTTGGCACAGTAAGGTTAAAAGACAGAATCTGCAGTTCAATCCTCTGATTCTTGAGGTGTTGGTATAACTGATTATGCTTGATGGGTTCTGACTGTAAGGCTGTGAATATGTTCAAAAGTGTGTGCAGTGTACACACTCTGGACATGTAGGGCATCAGTGGCCACCACTGCACACATAGATCACTGGTTTAGATCCTTATGTAAGCATTTCATCCGCTAGTCTTTAAAATCTATTATGCATTTCATATTTTTGTGTGATTTTTTTCCATATTTGCTAGCAAGTAATACATTTTCTAGCATGTCAAAATGCTGCTTAGTTTGACAAATTATTCTGTGATAATAGAATATTGATATGGAAGACCAAAGCTGTACTATGAAAATCATTCTTCCACTCGCATGGAATTTCTGTCTAAAGTTTTTACTTCTATATACATTGATCCTCAAAACTGCCTAAATATGCAAATGGTGACTGCAGATTGTTAGTTGCAAATATTCTGTGTGAGTATTTATTACAATGAGTTGTGCTTTATGAATTCAGTATGAAGTGACTGAATTTATTCCAGTTTTTGCATAATTGTGTTGGCTGTTTATAGTTACAGGGTCAGTTTTCTTGTGTGTGATAAATATAAAATAAGACACCAATAGTGTAATTGAACAATACAACATTGACTACTTTATGGATTCATGAAAATACAATCTCCCCTAAACTAATAAGCTTCGCTGCATTTTGGAAAATAAGGATTTTAAATACATTTTATTTCAGCATGTGACACAAAAGGTATTTTTCTTCTCTGCATTTGTACCTTCTACATTTGTAATCTTCTGCCGGCAACCAAGTTCCAGTGCCAGGTTGGCAGAGGTAATTTTATCCTAGTGAGCCAGCAGATTACTAGGTATCATAATTTCAAAAAGAAAGCTGCAGCAATCTATTCAGACCACAATGTACATGCAAATTGACTTCTACATGAGTTAATTTTTAATAGCTCTGAATTTTTTTTTATAAAATTCAAATTTATATGATTATATTTAGGCACTAGATGATTTTCGTTACAGCTAGTTAACTGAACTGATGCTTCAGTGACATATGTGTGACTAGGGCTGCAATACTTTGCATGCTTATTTAGAATTACATGCATTAGGTTTGCCACCTTTTCCACTGGAGAGCCAGCATGGTGTAGTGGTTAAGAGCGGTGGACTCTAATCTGGAGAACCAGCTTCAGTTCCCCACTCCTCCACATGAAGCGTGCTAGGTGATTTTGGGCTAGTCACAGTTCTCTCAGAACTCTCTCAGCTCTGCCTACCTCACAGGGTGCCTGTTGTGGGGAGGGGAAGGAAGTTGTAAGTCGCTTCGAAACTCCTTAAGGTAGAGAAAAGCGGGGTATAAAAACTTACTCTTCTTCATCTTCTGGTCTCTGTAGCTGTCATTTAGTATCAGTTTGATCAGCAAATATCAGGTGATGTTATTTAACTTGAAGCGCCCCTTTCTGCATTTTCAGCCTCTCTTAAAAGGACAGGACGTATTTCCCCCAAGCCAGTTGGAAACTTTAATTAACTTTAACATTAGGGCTAGCTCTGAATAGGAATCTTAATGTTACATTGCAGCTTTTTAATAGGTTTTGTTAAAAATGATTAAGCAGGGTAGAGATTTCCCTCGTTTAAGGTCAATGTGTTTCTTTCTAAGAGCAGTGCCTGAAATTTATGTTGATGAGCTGTATCAGGAAGGCACATTTTTGCTTCTGCAGCTCTTCTGGAATTGCATGGCCATGCTAAGTAATTTTGAAACCGTGTTTCAGTCCAACAGAGCTTAACATTCAAAAGATGTTTTATGGCTATGTATATTTATCTGCTCTGTGGTGTTAAAATATAATCAATTGCAAGTTTTTATAGTGTAGATCTCTCCTGCAATAAATCAATGAAGACAATCAAGCAACTTTACACAGTTTGATTTAGTATAAAAAGGTGAAAGGAATCATTTACTATATGACTTAATATCATTATGGTAAACTTGGCTTGGCATTCAAGACACCGGCATGTATCCTCCACTCAGCAAATTTTGAAGGCTTTCTTCAGCCTAGGGAGTCTTCCTCTGAGTTGTGTGATTCTTCCTCCAATGGCAGAGCCACTTAACCTAGGGGAAGATTCCTTAGGCTGGAGGAACTTCCCTGCTTAAGGTAGGATACATGGCAGTAATTTTTATTCTTTAAATTTATACCACATCACATAGCCCAACCTGGATAGCCCAGGCTAGCCCGATCTCATATCTTAGAAGCCCTGGTTAGTATTTGGATGGGATACCACCAAGGAATATCAGGGTCATGGCACAGAAGCAAGCAATCTCTGAATGTCTGTCTTGAAAATTCTGTGGGGTTGCCATAAGTCAGCCATGACTTCACATCCAAACCTCTCCCCCCAAAACAGGCCTTGGGGATTTTGGAAGGGCTGTTTCTTATAAAAATCAAGAACCCCTAATTTCCCTCTTTTCTTCTTACTTTCTGTTTTATTTTTCTTCATCTGCTTTCTGGAAATACATTTTATTACAATAACATTCAATTTCTTTTGTACTTTCTATCCTTGCAAATTTTTACAGTGATACACTTTTAATATAAGATGCTGGGTTCCTTTAAGCATATTTCCCCTTTGCTTGGAGTTGTAGTTTTAAAGCTGAAAAGCATTTAAAGTGTTCTCATGCAAGCAGTTTGCCAGTGGTCACATCATATTATAGGTTTTATAGTTCTAGGGGTGCACAAACAGGGTCATTTTTGAATATTTTGTTTTAGTATTCAGTTGTAGGACGGTACAGGAAATAACTTTCTACTAAGCCAAGTATCATCAAAATAACAATATGTAAGAATACATGGTGCTCACTGATGTAAATGGGATGACCACTCATTTTTTGTTTCTACATGAAGTTCAGAGTATATATGAAAATGGTGGTGAACTCATCATCATCACCAGGAATTTTGAGCAGAATATTCAGCCCCATTGGAAAAAAAAAAGCCTTGAAAAGGCTTTTTTCGTTCCCACAGTGTGCACGAATTGGCTTAGGAAGAGGCGCCGCTGCACCTCTTCCCCACCAACTCCGCACGCCGCCATTTGAGGAATGCACTGTCACTGGGCAAATCTCGGGGATTTTGAGAGATTAATTTGCATCGTTGTTGAAGCTCTTCTTGCAAGCATGGGATTTGGGGGCATAGGCAGGGTTTCCTCCTGGTGTCCTATTCTCCACTCCTGGTCCACAGCTTACAAAAGAGTTAAGGGACCAGAAAAGGAAAGGGAGTTGACTGAAGCATTGTTCATGGAAGATTTGTGCTAAATCAGACAGCATACCATAGAGTCCATTTAATGCCTTCTGTTTTGCTAGTAATTGCAGGCCTTTCTCTGGCAACAAAGCAAATCTTTTCCTCTGCCATTATTACATCAGGTGAATGTCATTTAGCTTGGCTTTTTAAGGTTGTTTGTGTTCTGTTGACATGCAGAGCCAGGCCCTTTGAGGAATGCAATTTGGAAATTAGCTTTGAGGATTTGCTAGATCTTTTGCTGATTATTTTTCTTATCCATTCCAACTTAGAAGCCATTTTGAGGGTAGGTTCTATGGTTGGGTGTCCGAAACAGCCCCTTGTAAATGTACTGTAGATAGTTAGTTTTGAAACGATAAATATGCTTTTGGGATATCACAGATTCATTCGTTTGAACTCCAGGAAGTGGGCTGACATTTTAATGGAGATATATGCTCTGAGAAATGGCAGAATCCATTTGGGCCAGGCTGTCAGTTGGCCTGATAAATTATTCCTGGCCCTCTCACATCTTTGCTCTCAGCACTGAGTTGCACACAAGATGCTTTTGGCGCAATGTGCAAAACTCCTTTAATTGAAGTGATTGGTCAAAATTCACAATGGAGGAAAATGTTGCACCTATACTTTGTCTGATTGGCTCAGGAAGGGAACTCCTAAACTATGGGGAAAGTCCATGAATGGGGCAGTCTGGGGTGCAGGTTCTTTTCAAGATTTTGGAGTTGGGAGGCCTCGTTCTGTGTTAGGGAACCTATGGGTTTCTAACAATTCAGTTTTGGGTCCTATCCCTAGGGAGATGGATGTGTAAGTAAATATTGCATTTTCTGTTATTTTGCTACTATTCTACCTTA
Source organism: Euleptes europaea (assembly GCF_029931775.1). NCBI lineage: Eukaryota > Metazoa > Chordata > Lepidosauria > Squamata > Sphaerodactylidae > Euleptes > Euleptes europaea. Next base: position 44,509,543 of record NC_079312.1, on the reverse strand, counting down.
ATTCTAACTGTTCACAGATTGTCCCACATATCTGTACTTTCTAGAATATATGTATTCTAGTTAATAAAGCTTTCAAAATTCTTAATGTTATTGGAATTAGACCCCTTGGAATGATCTCACTCTTGTGTCTTGGCTGTTTGGACAGGCTTATCAGGGAGTTGGTGCTGAAAGGACAGTTCCTACAGAGAGAAGGGAGTGGTGGGCTGGGCAACGCAGCCGGAAGGGAATAGGGAGGCAGTTTGGGATCATCAAAATTCCTCAGATGGCAACAAGCCTACCTGAAAGTATCCCGAGAGAAAAGAAAATGTTTTGATTTTATTTTAAAACAGACCCCTTCATGCTTGGCCAGCTCAGTGCACTGAGCTGAGATCTGGATACAGAGGGAAAAGTTAGCTGCTGGGGAAAACCAAGAGCACGGGGATCTGTGACAGTTATGGGTTGAGCTCTGCCTGATGAGGACAGACTGCTGGGAACTGTAGAGACCACTTTCTGCAAATTGAATTCCTGTCCTGCTTGGCTAATTAAATCACGCCAAGAGAGCGCCTCTAGCCAAGATTCTTAACATTGCTTTGGTGGAGGGAGTACTCACTCCCACAACCTTTAAAAGAGGCAGTGATCAAACATCTTCCTAAAATGTATTTTGATGAAATAGTATTTGGTCGATTATAGGCTGGTTTCTAACGTGCCTTTCTTAGAGATAGAGAACACTGTGGCAGAGCAGCTCCCGGTTTATGTGGATGACAATCTGCTCTTGACCATTTTAAGTTGAGCTTCAGACCTAGATATGGGACTGAAACAGCTTTTGCAGTTCTGTGTGTTTTTTGTTTACAGATGGACGGGGCAGTGCTTCCTGACTAATCCTTTTAAATCTGTCAATGGCCTTTGGCATGATAAATAACGATGCATTGCTGTAGATTTAGAAGTGGGAATTAGTGGAGCGTTTCTCCAGTCACTTTATTCTTTTTTTTTACTAATAGGATGCAGAGTTTCCACTGAGAAGCAGAGTCAGTGGTATGGGATCTTCCTGTAGAGTCCTTCAGGGTTTTTTTTTCACTGATGCTCTTCAATATTTATGTGAGGCTTCTAGGTGAGATTGTCTGTAGCTTTGGGGTTGACTTGTCAGTATGTGTATGACACTGAGCTCTATGGTTCTTTATGTAAGCCTTGGGAAGCTGCTGTACACACCTCGAAGTGTCTTAATGCCATGGACAAGTGGTGAGGGGAAACCAGTTGAGATGAAGATAATGCTAACTGGAAAGGTTGATCTTCTGGAGGGACTGATTTGCCAGTAAGTGTTCTTTCACACTCGCTGTATAATGCACTTTCAATCCACTTTAGCGATGGTATATTTCTGTAGCTCTTCAAATATTAACTTATTTAGTCTTTGGTCCAGGATGCATTTTATTTAAATCAAATTGACTTGGTTTTCTTGGTGAATTCTCATTTTGTTATGTTTGTAATCTATACCCTGTAATTCATATGCTTTGGAGGTTGGATTGGATTCGTAGGGTTAGATGGAGGCTAATTTTTGTGCTCGCCAAAGGCACTTCTGTCAGTAGAACAGAATATTCTTGTTTCCCCAACTTCCTTTGCATCACATTGATCTCTCTGAAATGCTGCTTCTGGGGGACAAAGAACCTTTGGAACAGCGTGAAAGATAAACTGGGAGTCAACAGCAGGAACAAGGAATTGTTGGAAATTACCTCACTCTTTCTGTGAGTGGGGAATTTAGTCTGGATGCAACCCACTGGTTGCTATTGTAGGATGGAACTGTCTGTGGTGGAAGTAATAACAATCTACTAATTAATCTATGATACTGTTATGCATGTAGCAGAAAGCTAGGCTCACGGACTTGGCTTGCTCCTGAGCTCCCATTGGACAATGGACTACTACCGGTCAATTGTGGACTTGGGGTGTGTGGCTCCGGGTGTTTGGGTGAGCATATAAGCCAGGGTGTTGTGAGGTTTCAGTTAGAGTTCCACAGTTACAGTTGAAATCACTTCTAGTTGTTAATAAAGCAGTTGTGTTGGAACTCTATCTCTGGTCTCGTGCATTGCCCACACGTACATAACAGATACTATAGGTTTAAAAGTCGGTAGTGGTTTGCAGAAGTTTGGGATAGGTTATGTTCTGAATTATAGTTCTGCCACTAACTAAAGGACTGTAGGGATTGTAAATCCATGGGAATCGGGTTTCTTTGACACAGCATTAAAAACAGGGTAGTAAATTAGTTGTAAGATACATTGTCTGTGTTGGTGAAAAGTAATCACTTGTGGAAAAACAAGGTGGAACTTGTTGAAACAAAGTATGGTGGAATTTAAAATAAGATAAAGACTATGCCATCACTAAGAGATGTTGTGGAGATGAATCTGATATGCAAGTTCTGTTTTTGAGGTACTGGTTTTGCCTCAGGATCTAGGAAGTACGCCTCTGGCTCTTTAGGAAGTATTCTGATATTTTTGTACATGAAGTGACATTCTTTGTTTTATTTTTATCTAGCTCCAATTTCATTTTCTTACCATCTGTCCCAATTTCTTCCTCTGTTGACTAAATATGGTAAGAATGTGGCATTGTGCAGCTACATGAATAGGAGCCCACACAGCTTTGGGTTGAAGCCGCTGTATTTTCTAACATTCATTTCCTCCGTTCCATAAGATAAATTTAGCGCACAATTTAATTCTACATCAGCTGAAGAGAAAAAAAAAATTAAATTGCAGAGTGTATTGTGAACAAATGGTTAAGGAAATAAATTGTGTGTGTATGTACATATGCACACACTCTCATGGCATACAATTTGTGGAGCTTTTTACTTAGGTTTATTAACTTTTGTTCACAGATAAGGAAATGGTGGTACGTATCCTGTGGGATTATTCCATGGACACTAAACCTGAGATCACAGATGTCTTGGAATTGTGGTTTAGTGTTTTTATGGCTTTTGATGATAGCAGTATTCATAATATTTTAAGTAGAGTTAGGTAGAGCTCAGCATGCAGCCTGTTGATTTTAAAGGGTTCTTCAACATGTTGGGCACCTTCTGAAATCACAGAAATATAGTTGATATATTCTTTGATGTGATCTCTTTGGACAGACGGTTATCAGACTTTTCTTTGCCCTGTGTTGTTTTCATAACAAGCAAAGCACACTGCAGTGGCCAAATGGATAGAGAAGCAAAGTCACTGAATTCTATTTCTGACTTTGTGGTCTTGTTGACTGAGGCAAGCCACCTATGTTGGTCTCTTGCCGTGAAAATCCTGTGGGGTCACCAGAAGTCAGCTGTGACTTGACAACACTTTACACGTGCACACACACCACAGTAATTGTGTCAAAGTTATCCATAAACCGATAATGCATTGTACATTTTTTCTGACTGACCTATGTTACAACCAGGATCCAGGCCAGCATGTAGTCACAATATTTTATCAGCAAAAGCTTTGCAAAATATCACAACTAATTGTTCCTGAGTTAATAAAGTCTCAGATTTAGGTGTCAATAGGTGCCAAGATACCTTAAGCGATTGGGATGGTTGTGAACTAGCTGATGCAATGGTAGCAGAGAAGTAACATTTCTTTGCTGCTGTCACTCACCACCACTTCATAGGTCTTCCAATGGGCTGTATAACATGTTCTGTCAGATTCAGTGCACGTTTTCTGCCACTGCTATGCTAGAAGTCATTGATCTTTCTTCAGGCCACCTAACTCTATGGTATTTTTTAAAAAAACAGGGAGTTGAATTCCACCATAAGGTTGGAAGAGGTAGACGGCGGGCAACCTTGTTGATAGCTTCAAGGAGCTTCATGTTGCAGGCTGCTACCACATCCTCAACAGAGCACATGTCTGAAATCTTAACATCTCCCAAAGCATTCTGGAATCCAGTTTGGATCTGTGAATAGGGTTGCCAACCTCCAGGTACTAGCTGGAGATCTCCTGCTATTATAACTGATCATCAGCCAATAGAGATCAGTTCACCTGAAGAAAATGGCTGTGTTGGCAATTGGACTCTATGGCATTGAAGTCCCTCCCCTCCCCAAACCCTGCCCCTCTCAGGCTCCACCCCCAAAACCTGCTGATGGCGAAAAGGGACCTGACAACCCTATCCCTTAGTCTCTGTGGTCCCATTTTAAACCATGCCACCTTACCTGTGGGGTGTTGAGGCCATGTTCATCTTTGCCTTTAGTAGGTAGTGGTAAGTCCATGGGCCAATTTGAATTTCCAACCTTGAAACCAGACCTTCCCTCAAAGGATTAGTGCAAAAGATTAAGTCTGAGGTGTAGCCTCTTTCATGTGTTGGGCCTGTCATGATTTGAGAGAGTCTGAAGGCAATCAAGGAAGCTACTATTTTCTTTCCAATGCGTTAATGTTCTAGTTAAATATATAGATCAGGATTAGTTGTTGATGCTCAGACTTGGACTCTGTGAAGGGCAGGAGCTCCATGCTCAAGACACAGCCGTTTAGAAATCCTCCTGGATGTGTAGAAAATCTACACATGGCAAATAGTTCCACCACAAGTGCTTTTTTCACATCTAAGAGATAGCAGTGAAATTTGGCAAGAAGTACATCAGATATTCATGACTCATCAGAAACTTCACAGCTTATGCAATTAATTTGTAAAATAGGAGGAATGTCTCTTAGATACGCTTGCATCTGTTTTGCATGCAGAACGTAGAGTGAAATATTACTCCATAAATATTCCTAAATGGAGTGAAAAAGAATGGGCAGCTGGATCTGTTACTCTTGTTCCTTTCCATCTATGATTGTAAACTGGAGCTACAATTGTGGGTTTTTTTTGTTTTGTTTCAGGAATTATTTTTTGTCAAGAGCTCCCATCATACATTCTGGCTCTGCTTCCCCCCCCCCCCCCCGCTTTGATTTTCAGTTGCCAATTTACATGTCAAAGAGGATGGAATATGGAGATTTTACTGATGCTTCATGCGATACTTACTCCATCTCCTATGCTGGTATTAGCAAAGGTATCCTATATGTCTTATCAGGAGGTTAGCAGCTTGATGCTCTTGAAAGTCTCGCTGTGCTTTATATGCCAAAGCTATTACACTTCTTGACCTTTCAGTATTATCCTATCCAGCAGGCGATGGTCTAAAATTTCTGTTCTCTGAGAGCCACACAGTCAGCCCACTCGTGGCTCTGAGTACCTTGCCTTTGCCTTGAATGACATCATCACTGCTGCAGAAACAGAAATTTAAACAGAAATTCAGACTGGTGAGTAATTGATGGGACAGCTCAAAAAAAGCTTTGAAAACAAACAAGGCAGAGGTGAAAGAAAGGCTTTTGATTTTTGACCCCCCCCCCCAAAGAACAGTTGTGACACCTTGCTTACAACATAACTAAACATACTAGTTTGAATGAAAAGGATCTGCAAGGCAAGCTTGTCTTTGCACTTATCATATGTTCACAGTACAATTTTAAGTTGATACAGCGTGTTCTGGGCTGTTCAGAAAAGTTCTTGGTATATGTGAATGTTCACATGTGGGTATGCGTTCTAAAGTACAAGTGGTGGTGTAATAATGGCTTGTAAAGGCAGAATCATCTGATAGACCACTTTTCCTCACATTGATCTGTTTTGCTGATAACATCTTTGCTGCAGTCCAGTAGCATGCTAAACCTGCTGAATTATGGAGAATATGGAATTGATGTGTATTGGAATTGATTATTTTCAGCTTTACTTCAGTTCCCAGATTTTCCCCTAGATTGGTATAAAAAAGTCACCTTGTGATGAGGACCAATAATCTGCATTATTCTGTTTTATACATAAGAAAGGTTTACACCCGTCTTTTCTTTCAATCCTTTTCTAAGTTGAGGGGATAATGCTGCTGGTCACCCACAAGACTAAAAGTGCTGTTGCTGCTGAATGTCAGGTTGGTTTACAGTAAAACATTCATTATTCAGGATTTAATACCATAAAACAGACCATAAAACAATTAAAAGGAGGAAGAGCTCACCTTTGAAACTCCTCTGTCCCAGAAAAGGGGAAAGGCCGTGGCTCAGTGGTAGAGCATCTGCTTGACATGCAGAAGGTCCCAGGTTCAGCCCCTGGCATCTCCAGTTAAAGGGACCAGGCAAGTAGGTGATGTGAAAGACCTCCGCCTGAGACCCTGGAGAGCTGCTGCCTGTCTGAGTAGACAATACTGACTTTGATGGACTTGGGGTCTGATTCAGTATAAGGCAGCTTCATGTGTTCATGTGAGTGGAGGGAAGCTCTGCAGAAGGCTGGCTCCTATGTTTTCCCTTCTTGTTTCCTGGTTTTCATAGCAATATGATGTGGCTGAGCACTGTGGTGGCTGGGTTTACAAGCCCTCCTCCTTTCTCTTTCCCCTCATTACCTTCAATTATAATGGACAAGTTTTATTTCCCAGTTGTGAGGACTGTAGACATTAAGGACTGTAGACTGGGAGCCTAAACAAATTAAGGGGGTTGATATAGGGCAGAGGTCCCCAACATGGTCCCTGTGGGCGCCATGGCACCCACCGACATCTTTTTGGTGCCCACCAAGTGTTTTTAGAAAGTGGGCAGGGCCAGGTAGGGTTTTTCCCCAGCAAGGCTTCTGATTGACTATTGGCGATCTCCTTGGCTGTGCAGATTTTTTTCAAAATGTCGCTTTAGCAACATCTGCCGCCACAGCACGAGGATCTGCACTGTGTTACTGAAGTTAATCTGTGGCAATCATTTTGTGGCTGGCTCTGCTTCCTGCAGCAGCCATTTTGTGGCAGCCATTTTTCTGCTGACTCTACCAGGCCATGTCAGAATTCTAACTGTGCCCACAGGCTCAAAAAGGTAGGGGACCCCTGGTTGAGGGTAAACCAACAGTAGAGGCCACACAACCCCTCCTAAATTTTTGCCTTAGGCCAACAGCAGAATCTCAAGTCCCCACTCATTGACTAGCAAAGGGTAGTGTTGGATAAATGTTTTCTTGTGAGTGGTCATGAAGGTTTAATGTAATGATTGAGATGGCTGGCTCTCACTAAAGTTTCCTAGCATATTTAGGGAGGGCAGCACCAATTCTGAGGTGATTTGTACTTCTTCCCCCTCTGGACTTACACGGATAACCTTTCTTTAACAAAACAAAGCTAAGCTTATTATCTCTTCCATAGAAGGGTTAAAAGCCTTCTTTTGGTTGATAAGTATGGTGCTATAAATGTGTATCTCTCTTCCCCTCCCCTCCACAGCTCAGCTGGGTCATCCTTCCTTTATGAATCGTTAACCGTGTCTCACACACCCACAGGGTTACAGAACTGACAGGCTGTTTCTCATTGAGAGAGGTGGACTGATGTTTATCGTGCCAAGGCTCACTAAACTGTTGGGTATCCGGTCCCTTCGCTACTGCCTTTGCCACATTAACAGAAATACTCGGAGATTGGACTTCACCTGTTCAGTCTCCACATTCCCCCGATCCAGTAACCCTTGGTCTCAGACTTAGGAGATAGGGCTAGCTGATATCTGGACCCTGCCTTGATCCTTCCATGAATAACCAGCCTACTGTCTCCCTGAAATAGATTAATCTGCCTAGCACAGGATACCTATTCTATCCCTATTTCTGTCTCTGGCTAAGTCTTGTCTGAGGAACTGACCACCTTTCTTCTCCCCCAACCCCCATTCACAGAGGATCCGTGGCATCTCACTGGTTGGAGTCTCTAGGAATGTGCATACATAGCCAGGGCTTAGGGATACTCAGTGATGTCTGGAAGACAGAACTGGAAGCTGTCCATCAAATGCACATGCAGACTTTTTGTTGGGATTTCACCCACTGCATATGAGGATCCAGGATATTAATACCTTTCTGCATGAGTGGGGATTTCTTCCAGAAAGAATGCATTAATTTTCCTCCTCTTTGCGGTTTTCATTGTTTGCCTGAAGAACAGGCAGTTCAGTTATTGAAGAATCTGAAAAACCAGTAGTGGTTTTACCTGGTGGATGGTTTGGGGAATGAATGAGAAGAAAGTGCTTTTATGTCCTGGAACTTGGAAACAGGGCTATACATCAGAATTACACATTTACCGATGTCATGTCTGTCTGTGTCTTTGAAACTAAACAGTGTTATTGGCATGATTTAGTGGTAAATAGATTTGGGCTGTTTCAATCTTGCACCAGCAAATTCTGGATGCAGTCACACCTCTCTTATTGCCAGGGTTCACTATTTTGTTTTATTAGACCATTGACTTTGTCAATATTCTATCGTACATCTGTCTTATTAGCTACTTTAAAGAAAGGTGCTAGAAACACAGTATTTGAAATATAATCTGCAACCCATTAAAGAACAGACTATCTCGGTAATTAAAATGCTTTTTTATGCAGTGGCATTTAAAAAGACATACATTTCTTGCTTGTAACCTTTTCCTAATTTTTGTACTAATTCGAGAGTCTAGTGGTGCTTTAATGCAGTGGCGGTAATGGTATGGAATATCACATGTTAATAGTGAAAATTGTTTCCATTGTCCTTTAATTTTGCTACTTTTAGAGTTGAATCGGCTCATGGTTCTCAAAGTGACAGTAGCAACGTCTGTGTGGAATGAATGGATTGATTTGCCTGCTTGCAGCTCAGGTGCCGTTGCACAACAGATCTTATGAAAAGGAGTGGTGTAGTGATTCTGCAAGCTAGATGTGGAGCCAATCACATCACTGTTTCAGCACATGCCTAACCTTGCGTGGATCCAGTCAGTCCATTCTCTTAAAGGCAAGCTGTTTAATTGCATGAATGAATTCTAAACAAGAAGATTGTAGATATGAGGTGTGTAAGTCACCACAAACAATAAATATTTCATTGCCTGCTTGATTTTGACTGCTGGATTTACAAAGCTTATTGAGTTCTAAATATTTCATCCCAGTATTCTTTCAGAGAGCTAAAAGCAGTTAACATAGTGTTCCCTTTTCTCGTTGTAGTCTCACGATAATTAGGTTGAAAGACAGAGGCTGGCCTGAAGTCATTCAGTGAGTATTATAGTTGAACTGGGATTTAAACTGAACAAAAACGGTGTTACTATGTGTGGTTAGGCAGACATGCATGTACTGGAATCATGTCAGTGTGAGTGATGGCCATCTTTAGTAGGTGAAACACCCATAAATAACGATGGGATCATTTTTGATGGAGTGACAAAGCTCCCATTCTAGTTTAAAGGAACACTGAGACCTAAATATAGTGATTTTTATTTTTTATTTTTATTGAGGGTAATAAAATATACTCACGCAGTCATGGTAGTATCAGGCATGCAGAAATAGCTACTAGAATCCCCGCAACAAAATGCAGCTATTCTAGATGAGCCCCACACTCAAAAAGAGAAGGAGGGGGCTAAAAAAATAAAACGGGTAGAGCAGAGAGATTCTTTCAGGCCTCTGGCAGCTAGTAATCTAAAAATGGAACCAAGGGGCTACGCATACTTGGAGGACTTGCAGCAGAAGGTGCTGTGAAGATCAGATGCAGAGATCCAAGCAAAATTCTTGTAGTGTTACAATGGAGAAACAGGAGAAGACATGAGGAGACTGCAAAACAATATCTTGCCCCTTGTGCATGCACCGCGTCATTCCTGACCCGTGGGTGACGTCACATCCCAACGTTTATTAGGCAGACTTTGTTTACGGGTGGTTTGCCAGTGCCTTCCCCAGTCATCTTCCCTTTACCCCCAACAGCAAGCTGGGTCCTCATTTTACCGACCTCTGAAGGATGGAAGGCTGAGTGAACCTTGAGCCGGCTACCTGAAACCAACTTCCGTTGGGATCAAACTCAGGTCGTGAGCAGAGCTTGGACTGCAGTACTGCAGCTTAACTTATGCATACAATGACATTATTAGAAGGATTTCATGTATGCGTTAGGATTTAGGATCATTCTTGTAATGGCTACAGTGACTAAGATGTTGTTCTGTCCTTGGTTTATATTATAATCTATGTGGTTTTGAACTCAGATGACATTAGTTCACAATGTACAACTACAATTGGCAATGAATAATGACTTCTGACATGAATAGTGGATGTTAAGTTTATGTGAATGCTCTCTTTGTAATACATACTATATCTTTCAATAACATTTATTTTTTTTTAAAAATCTCTGTTGACTTTTGGCACAAACCAGAACAATTTTAAAGAACAGTAAGAAAAAAGAATCAATGTTACCCATACATTAACCATTCTGTGAAATGTGAAAATGTGAAAGCCACTCTGTCCCAAAAGCATTAGAACATCCTTGCCAATCTCAATCAATCCACTTGTTCATGGGTACCAAAACAAATGTTAATAGGAATATTGTCATAGAAGAGCATTTCCTTTCTGTAAATTAAGGTTAACTACAAGTTTCAATTATTTACTACCTGGTCAGATATAACTTTAGCTCAAATTTTATTAGTCGTAGACAGTGACCATGTGACTTACATAGGGTATCAGATAATAAGTGATTTTTTTCCTCCACCTCTGAGTTTGCCTTTAAAGGATTAAAATAGCCAAAATAAATTTATATCTATGTTGAGAATAAAGAGGACAGAACAAAATGTGATGTGATGGTAGATCCTGTAGTTCTAGATTTCCATCTTGCTGGTGGCCACTGTGGAGGATCACTATTCTCCTTTTGCATTTTGTATATATTGTAATGTTAACTAACATATGTCATGTTTATTCAGAAATAAGCTTTTGTTGAAAATATCCTAAAAAATTATGTCATTTTTGGAATGTTACAATTGAATGTTCCTCTTGACATTGATGAAGATAAACAGTGAAATTAATCAAATGCAGTTATCAGCATGTTTTGTGGCTGTAAGTATAAAGCCTCATACTGCATTTTTAAAAAAGAAGTATGTGATACAGTATAATATAGCTTCAGATCTTTCAATTTACATTTGGGTCATGTTTAATATTTCTTTAAAGGAAAAGTATGTAACGTTCTTTTTTTAAACTTATAAGCAGAGAAGGATTTAATATCTTTAAATTATGTCTTGAACTAAATCCTTGGTTTCTGTAAATTGATTTACACAGTGTGGATTTAAACCACACATTGATTTGTGAAATCTAATAAGGGCAGCAAAGATACAATAATTGTGGAGTAGAGAGTGATAAGGCGATTTTATCTTTGAGTATGTATCTGTTTGGGTTCCTCCTACCACTCCCTGTAGTCAATGTATTTAACTTTTGAAGTTTCAAATAAATTTCTTCACCAGTTGTTTGTCTTGCTTTTCTTATGCTACTGAAGAAGATATATCCTTTATAAGACAGGGCAATGTCTAGGTGAGTATTCTGTGTGGTAGGATAGACCCAATTCTAGGTACTGCAAAGTAAGTGATTTAACAGGTGATGGTGCTCTTCAGCCTGTGATATTGGTTTTTCACCAGCTTAACAATGCAGTACTGATTAGAGATATATCCTTCTAAATCAGTTGAGAGAACCAGCGTGGAGTAGTGGTTAAGAGCAGCAGACTCTAATCTAGAGAACCGGCTTCAATTCCCCACTCCTCCCACTTTGGCTTCTGCTGTTGCTCTTGTCCTTTTCTGTTCAATACATATTTCATCTTAGAAGGAGCTTAACTGAATACCTTGGTATGCCCTTACATTAGTATTCCGTGTGTGTAAGGAGAAATAGATTTTCTCTTAAGCTTTTTTAATGATGAGTTTTCACATCCTGTGTGCGTTAAGTGCCAACTCATGGCTACCCTATGAGTCAATGTCCTCCAAAGTGTCCTATCCTTAACAGCCTTGCTCAGATCCTCACATCCTAGGTGAGGTTTACTCATAAGAAGTCTTTGTAACTTCCCCTTCCACCCTGGCAGTTGTCAGTTTTTTCCCCCCATTGTCTTGACTATTTCCATGAGATTAAGGGAGGTCTCTTAAAATCATTTTTGTGTTTGTTGTCTTTTGTTTGTTTGCTTGCTTTTAAAAAAATTAACTCATTGGAATAAGTTCTAAGTTTTCTCATGGTACCGCCCCTTATGCATTAGTGGCCTTTTCCAGGTCTTTGATGAATATGTTTTTTAAAGGTTACACACTCTCAGTCTAACCTGTCTTGCAGGGTTGGTGTGAGGACAAAATGAAGAAATGTTGTAAGCCACTTTGAGTCATGGTTCGAGAGAAAAGTGGGGTAAAATTGCAGAGAATAAGAGTTCCAATTTTAGACCGTTAGGAAATCTGTTTGCTACAACTGGTGAAGGTTAAGCATTTGCTTGGGGTCTGGACACTAATGGTACAGAACAGAGGTGCTGTGAACTTCATGGCGGAGATGTCTGAGAGGCACATAGGCTATTTTCCACTGCCGATTATTTGTGGGCTGAGCCTTTGATCTCCTTGGCTTGCAGCTTTCTGACATGAGCAGCTGACAAACTGCTTTGTGCCCATGGTTGAATTTCAATCCTCTTCCCTTGTGGCTGGTTTTGCACCTGCATAGTAGGTAAAACTGACTTTCCCCCTGGGTCCTCTGCGGTCAGGTCAGCTCATTAAACTGAGCTCCTGGCCTCCCTTTTCCTCCTCTTACTGTTTCCTGAGCTGAAATGGCCCCAGGGGATGTTATCTGTCTCATTTTGAAGCTGTGCATGAAGTAATGTATCATGTAATTTGGTTCTGAGTCCTTGGTATGCTTACCATACATATCTATAAATGGGGTTGCCAACCTGCTGGTACTAACTGGAGATCTCCTGCTATTACAACTGATCTCCAGCCAATAGAGATCAGTTCACCTGGAGAAAATGGCCGCTCTGGCAATTGGACTCTATGGCATTGAAGTCCCTTCCTCCCCAAACCCCGCCCTCCTCAGGCTCCACCCCAAAAATCTCCCGCTGGTGGGGAAGAGGGACCTGGCAACCCTATCTACATTTACATATCATAGGGATTATTACCTGTATGTTTATATTTTATAGTGAAATTTTATCATATATTTGTAACATTTTGTTTTATTTGATGGTCCATGGCCGTAATAAATTATGATTATAGTGAAATGTGGCAAAAAATACACTTCGTGGCCACTGTGTACATGTACTTGACAATATAGGGGGGAAAGAAAGTTCCTGTTCATCAGAGCTTACGATGTAAACTTCAGAATTGCATGGAGAGAGCAAAAGAAGAGAAGGGCTCCTTTTACTAGGACAGTTTAAAAAAAACTTTGATTTTCTAAGGCTACAATCTAAAGTATGCTTACATTGAACGTTGTGAAACTTGTTTCTGAGCTGACATGCTTAGTTTTATGTTGTAAAACTCTATTAATGAAGTCACCCCTGAGTTTCAGACACTGAAAATTAAAAAGAAGACGCGACAGAGCTGTGACTATTGCTGGCTCTCACTGCAGGCCTCATAAGCTTTTTAGAACAATAAGATTCTAAGCTTGTCGGTAGGCAGATTGGTGAATCAGGATTAAGTTCTGTTGGTGAATCAGGATTAAGTTCTGTTGGGAAATCACATTTAGAAATAAGAAGGAACTGCAAGCTGTGAAAAAATATGGAGCATATAGTCCCTTTTAAAATTATGATGAAAAGTGAGCTCTCGACAAATTGCTTTAGGTAACCCTGTGAGCCAGGTCATTAAAAAAAAAAAACTAATTATAATTCTAAGGTTTCTTCTGGGAAGAATAGAAAGAGCCACACTGAGGGAAGTACGTTGGCAATTCCAGCTGGGACAGAAGAAGGGGGAAAAGTCACGGATAATGGGTGCAAATGAAGTTATGGACAAAGGATATCAATATGGTTATATGTATAACATGAGCAGTATGTTAAATAAAGCCTCTTTAAAAAGGTTGGTTTCTTGAAAGAGGAACCAGCAGTGTTCCAGTGTGGCATACCCCTAATAAATCTTGGGTTGTCATAAAGGTATTTCTTACCATTCATATCATAATGTGGTAAATTTCCATGCCTAACATTGTTATGGGGGGCAAAAATGGTCATATCACAGTAGCTTGAGAAGTATAATTGAAAGCTGTCCATCTTTTAGAGGTTATAGCTAACTCGCAGCAGGGGGTAATTTTTTTTTTTTTTTTTTGCAGTATTCCTAAACTGGGAATTGGAAAATACCAAGCAATTGGGAGAGAATGTTGCCTTCACTGTTTTTTTAAATGTTGCCTTGGTAACTTATGCATAAAGGTAAAGGTCCCCTGTGCGAGCTCCGGGTCATTCCTGACCCATGAGGTGATGTCACATCCCGACGTTTACTAGGCAGATTTTGCTTACAGGGTGGTTTGCCAGTGCCTTCCCCAGTCATCTTCCCTTTACCCCCAGCAAACTGGGTACTCATTTTACCAACTTCGGAAGGATGGAAGACTGAGTCAACCTTGAGCCGCCAACTGAAACCGACTTCCGTCAGGATCGAACTTAGGTCGTGAGCAGAGCTTGAACTGTAGTATTGCAGCTTAATTTATGCATACAAAGACATTATTAGAAGGATTTCATGTATGTGTTAGGATTTAGGATCATTCTTGTAATGGCTGCAATTTAGTATAATATAATGATGAAGTCCTAGAATTGGAAAGGGAATCCCTGACTGATTTGTGAAGCTGTTAAGTCTTCAAAGTTTATTCAGTATGTTCGGTTTGTGTGTGTGTGTGTGTGGGGGGATCATAGAGTTATTGAAATGAGACCTGAGTAACCCTATTAGAATATGTTTCCCCATACTAAATTAGCAAACATAACCCCCCCCCCCCACTTTCTCCTCTTCTTTTGTGTTTATTTCAGTGAAACTGAACAGCAGTCTGTGTACTGCAGAGATCCCTGCTGGGATATGTAGCCTGGATCAGCCACAGGAAGCCCCCACAACAGCTACTACCTGCTGAGACTGATTTCTAATAAGCAACCGCTGTCTTGTCGAGGAGCAAAGATCTAATGAGACCCCCAAGGAAATAGAGTGGCTGATATTCTCTTTCCCTTCTTCCCCCTTCCTCTCTTTTTTTAAAGCATAAATATTATTTTGCTTAGCATCCAGTTAGCGGTGGCATTAATCATGCACTTTGTGTCACCATCAGCCAGTCCATAAATAAGTCTTTTGATAGATAGTTTTTGCTTCCTAATTTATTAGGACATTGCCGCTGCTAATGATCCGGGTTAGGTCTGTAGTGTTTTCTTAATATTTCATCTGGTAGCATGTCAACATTTAATGTTGCTAGATGAGGCTATGGGCCTGAAGACATATGATGTATCAACTTGCTAGAGTGAAACAGGTAGTGGTGTGGTCAGTGGTTGAGTCGGAGACCTCTTCGGGAGCCCAGAAGAGACTGAAGAAAGGAGGGATATAAATGCTATGTACAGTAATAATGATTCTTTCAAAGATATACTCATCCCATTCACGGTTTTTAGGGCTTTTAGAAAAGGGGGCATGTTTAAACAGTATTTACAGCCGCGTCCAAAAGCATCTCAGTGCTTGGTAATTTTTTTAGGAGAGATTTTGTTGCGGTGAAGTGTCGAGTGAGAACTAATCAATGATCTGCTTATGGGGAGGCAAGCCTATATGACTGATGTTTTTTATCCTAAGTAATGTTTTCATGTACAGGGATCTGACTGATTCTATAGCATGCAACCTAATGTCTTACACTGTGTAATCTCTGGTTGGGCTTACTTTATTTAGGATATTTCTCTGCCTCCTCTACAGAGTCCTGACCAAGGTGGCTTACAATTAGAACACTGTAACGAGCCATTGGACATAAACAGTGTACAGACTATCAAGAAAGCTATCAGCAAACCACTAGACCATTTATAAAGCTAGTAAGATAAACCTCTAATTAAAAGCCTGAGTAAAAAGACATGTTTGGGCCTGGTGGCTACAAGAAAGTAAAGGAGGTGCCAGGCAAGTCTCAGAAGGGAGGGCATTCCAAAGGTGAGGTGCCACCACAGAAAATGCCCTGTCTCTAGTTTCCACCCACCTCACCTCTGAAGGTTGGACCACAGAGAGCAGGTCTTGAGAGGCAACTCTTAACTGGCAGGCTGGATAATATGGGAGGAAATGGTCCTTCTGTTACTCGGGCCCCAGGCTATTTATTGCCTTAAAGGTAATAACCAGCTCTTTGAATTGTGCCCAGAAACAAAGTATAGCCAGTGTAGATCTTTCAGCACAGGAGCAATACAGTCCCTGTAACTAATCCCTGACAATGGTTTAAATATATTGGCTATGTGTTTTACCTCCCTGAACGTTGTTTTTTATAATATGAACTAGTTATGTCTAGTACCAGTGAGTGGTAGTTTAGGTTCTCCTCTTTTAAAGTTGTACATATGTTTTTATTTAATGTGTCCTATTTCGATTGTGTATAAGATGGTTGATGTATTTTTGTTGTGTATTTTGTTATGATGCATCCTGAGCCCACCTTGGTGGGGGAGCGCAGAATAGAAATAAAACGTTGTTGTTGTTGTTGGAACACCATCAAAACAAAAGTCTTCAACTACTACCATAGCAGAAGACAAAAATAGAAGGGGTCAGATGAATCTCCCTGGTGAGGGAGTTCCAAAGTTTTGTACCATGATGATAAGGCCCTTTCTTTGTTTGCCTCCTGTCTAGCCTCAGATGGCAGGGGCACCAGAAGCGGTGCCTCCAAAGATGACCAGAGAGGTCAGGTTGGTTCATATAGGGGTAGGCGGTCATTCTCTTTGATTCATGTTCAGTCCTTTTAAAAACAAAAGTAGGATTAAAATACTTTAAATAAATAATCTGGTATGAATTGAACCGTTTCTTAGATGCATTGCCTTTCTAAAAGGACATTCCTATTTCTGCTGGTGCAGATCTCATTTTATCATTAGATATATATTTGTTTAATAACTTAAAAAGACTCTTCCATTTGGAAAGATGTTTTCCCCCCCTACTTTATATCTTCTGATCAATATAGACTAGTTTCTGTTTACTTTTCCTGGGTTCTTGAAGTGTCTGATTAATGCAGACAGCATTGGTCTACAAATTTCTAAGCTGCAGATTGGAAGTTTCTCATTGCACCACACATATTGACTGAATGTTTACTTTGAGACATATCTTTGAATTAAAAGTCTTACCCTGCAAATCTATTTGGGAATACATCAGGTTTTTTGGTGGGGAGGTAGGTAATACTAGTAAATATAACAGAATCCCACCTCTTTTTCCAAGGTCAGAAAAATACAAATTAGGGTTTCCAGATCCTTCTTCACCACCAGCAGGAGGTTTTGGGGGTGGAGCCTGAGGAGGGCGGGGTTTGGGGAGGGGAAGGACTTCAATGCCATAGAGTCCAATTGCCAAAGCAGCCATTTTCTCCTGGTGAACTGATCTCTATCGGCTGGAGATCAGTTGTAATAGCTGGAGATCTCCAGCTATTACCTGGAGGTTGGCAACCCTAATACAAATGTATTTTTATGGTTCTTCATGGGGAAAAAGGGGGAAAATAAACCTGCCTTCGGACTCCATAACTGATAGTTGTTGATTCTTGTCTGCATTCATTTATTGCAAAACCTTTGTGTGTGTGTGTGTGTGTGTGTATAAAATTAGTCAACTCCCCCAGTCAAAAAGAACCACATTACACTCCACTAACTTCTGCTTGCTGCAAGATACTACTGAATCAATGAGGTTCATGTAGGAATCATGCTGTTTTCTGAATAGGTATAAAACTACTCTATAAAGAGAAATGCCTCGTTTTATTATTTTGTAGGAGAGAAACTGCATGGCATGTGTAGTAGCATGTTTCTTTTTTAAAGATTTTTTTAAAAATGACATAACTACTGAGGCTGTATTTTAAATCATAAGACCATCATAAGGAAGATGGGCATATTAAATCTTTTGCATTTTGCTGTTTGTTTGCTTAAAATGTGCTCACCCAAGAGTAGGATTGCCAGCCTCCAGGTACTAGCTGGAGATCTCCTGCTATTACAACTGATCTCCAGCTGCTAGAGATCAGTTCACCTGGAGAAAATGGCTGCTTTGGTAAATGGACTCTATGGCATTGAAGTCCCTCCCCTCCCCAAACCCCACCCTCCTCAGGCTCTGCCCCCAAAACCTCTTTCTAGTGGCGAAGAGGGACCTGGCAACCCTACCCAAGAGAGACCTCTTTATTTATTCGTTTAATTGAAAAAGTTGTATCCCACCTTTTCCCAAATGCACTCTAGAAAATATGCCAGTATTTTTTTTCCCCCACAGGGGGCAAAAACAACATGGGCGAGAAATTTTCAATGGAGAAATGGTGCAAGGCTAAAGGTTTCAAAATAAGAATGCTACCAAATTTTGTGACAACTTCAGTTTGATTTGAAAATTCATGTTTCTTGTATGGTTCCTACTTGCTCAGGATGAAATTGCTCTTGTTGTTTCCCTGACTGTATTAATGAAATTAGATTAAAAAGTTGTTAAAATTTATATCTGCTTTTATGGCACTTGTATGTATGCAGATGTAAAAAAAATCGCACTAGGAAATCCTGATTGTTTTTCAGCTGGTTTTGTCAGAAGTATAAAAAAATTGAAAAGTTATCAAATGCATCTCCAGAGTGACTAGAAACCTCAACGGTATCATATAAATTACTGCCGCATCCAGACTGCTATTCATATTATGTTTTTGTAAACTCAGTAATAAAAGCAAAAGCAAGTTTATTGAAGTTCAACAAAACCATTTAGTAAGTTTAAGGAAGGGTTCATTTGGTAGCTGAAATGAAAGACTAACAAATATAAAACGATGCTGCAGATAACTTTGTAGTTTATGTAGAAATGAGAGAGCTGGTGGATGGATTCAGCGGTAAACATAAAATAAGTCATGAACGTCTCTATAAACTGAAAATAGTATAGATGATCAAAAGCAAGCAGTTATGGGAGGAGTAGAAATTAATTTAGCAGAAATAGTTAGTTAAACATTAAAGGCTCTCAGGTGCCTGAGATTCTCGTATATGTGAAAAAGCTTTCCCTTGTGAGGTTAGCTGGTTAGTGCATTACTCCAGAGCTGTTGAGAATAAAATAAAGCAATCTCATGATAGGAGAGAACTACTAAGAACGTAATTACACAATCACAGTTGTGCAGTGAATCATATAATTTGCCTTTTAATTCAGTAAACCAGATTTTTTAAGGTAATTTTAATTATGGAAATAACCTTACAAAGATAATGGCAGTATCTAACACTAGATAGGTCTGGTAGAACTTCACAATAGCCAAAGAAATTCCATTCCATTGACCTTGATCTTATATGGTGGCCTAGCAGAAACGTTTATGCTTTATGATCTCAGCTGACCATCTCAATGGATGGGCAGGAAAATACAACCTTCCTGTCCAGTTGCTCTCTTCCTTCCATCCTTCTGGTCCACCTTTAAGTGGAGTGTGAGTCCCTTGAATATCTTGACCTAGCAGTGGAAGACATAAACTATTTTGCATAAATATATAGTTTTAAAATGTTCTTTATCAAATATTGGAACACCCAGCTGAACGGTTGTAGTTTGCATAATGGGAAATTTCTCTCTATGTGTTCCTTTTAAAAACTTCAGACTGCTTTTATAATAGTGATTTAGGCAGTTGTCATATAGATATATGCAAGCTGCATGTCAGAGTGGAGCTCTCTAGATATATTCAAAGCACAAATGAAATTGCAGTGCTTGTCTGTTCAAGTAGAAGTTAGAAAGAAAGATTGATTAGGAGGTAACATGTTAGTACTGGAGAGAGTTGTTATCAAAACATATTGAACTGGATCTCTCTATGGACAAAAGGACCTAGAAGAAACGTGTAAACCTTAGCACTACCGCTACTAGCATTTCTAGTGTGTGTGGTGGAGGGGGGGCAGGGGAGAGGTGGATGGCTCTCCCTCAAGGACAGAGCTGGAAGAATAGCCAGTTAATAATAATCCATGAAAAGTCCCTTAGAGAATGGGAAGAGTTTTGTCTTGACAGTTTTATAATAATATTTCACAGTGGGTAGCCATGTTAGTGTGTCTGCAGTAGTAGAAAAGCGCAAGAGTCCAGTAGCACCTTAAAGACTAACAAAAATATTTTCTGGTAGGGTATGAGCTTTCTGAAGAAGTGAGCTGTGGCTCACGAAAGCTTATACCCTACCAGAAAATATTTTTGTTAGTCTTTAAGGTGCTACTGGACTCTTGCCCTTTTCTACTATTGTAATAATATGTCTAGGCAGAGCAAAAAGCTTTGACAATGAAGAGTACCTGAAACACCTGAGCATTAAATGAGGTTGAATAAATACAAAGTCTAGTTGTTCCAGGTCTGGAGCCTTTCCAATTGATTAAAATGGCTGTTACAGTCCCAAACAGCATGATTAACCCTCTCCAATGGAGATGGTAGCTGTACTGCAGCCTTTTCGCAATCTATTGCAATACTCCTACCAGGTTTTTGGTGGTGTTTTTTTTTTTTTAATCAAGCTATTTGTGCTTCCATGCTGGAAAGATTTTTGAGTTTGAAACGGAAGGGCTCAGGAAATGGGGCATTGCTAGAAAGGACTAGTCATGTTTGTTTTTTGCCATGGTTCTTCTTTATTTATTTGTTTTATGATTTATTTGTTTTAACAAGTGCTCATGTTCTTGAATGGAATAAAAGGGGCTATCTTAAAAATGTATATTAAAGGTAAAAGCTCACAAAATGATGATGCATCAGAGTTGAGTTGCTCATCATTGATTATGTCACCAATGATGCCACTGCCATATGGTACAGCTCCGTAGTAGAGCTATTACATTTCATGTGAAACCTGTATAAAGCCTTGTTAGTGCGAGGATTTACCCAAATAAAAGGTTTGATTGTACACTGCTGCATATGCCTTTTTCTTTGCCTGAACTATTTTCATATTCTTTGGCAAGGTACTAGAATATATATTGTTTTCAAAGGCGTATGACCAAAACTGAGGATGCTGGGAATTAGGGGATCTGTGTGGACAAAAAGTCATGTGAGATAGGGGCTATGGACAGGAGGGGGATTAGGCAGAATGGAGTAGAGAACCTGGCTGTATCTCGGACATTATTTTTCTGTAAAGTTACACAGTGTGTAGCTCAGGTTTCCCCTTTCCCCCTGTGTGATGCCCCATCTAGCGAGTTGCTCTGGAAAGGATGAAATATGGAGCAAAGGGAAGAAGCCATATTTTTATGGTGAGTGTTTGGGCACTCATAATTTTCTGGTCTGTACTTACCCCAGTAGATAATACAGATTGCTGGTTATTGGACTATTTTACTGTATGGATATTTTAAATGGCTTTGTAATGAGGATTTAATTAGCTGGAGAGCACAATGGTAAAACGAATTGGATTGCTGGCAATGAGCGTGGACGCTAGTGCAACACACTGCTGCTGAAGGAGCTTGACTTGTTAGTTCAGTCTTGTGACCTGTTTGAAATTTTAGTGTATGTTCTGGGGTACTTGGTCTGATCCAGTATATTCTATGCCACTGCTGTATGATTTAACTTCAGACCAAATGCTTGGCAAGAACTCTGTTTCTGAGACTGATTAATTTCCTGCAGATTCCTTTCGGTAATGTGCTGCTGGATGGAAAACAAAATGTGTTTTCTCTTTGGCTAAAAATTAAATAACTTTAGTAAAGTTCTGAGTCCTCAAATTGTGTCAATAAATAGTCAGGTGCAAAAAAAAAATACCCTCTTAGATTTTCATGAGCTGAATAATCATGCCAAATGTAATTGGAAAAGTAATTTTCCCCCTTTACCTTTGTAATATCATCTCTTGCTGTACCCGTGACCTCCATGTCACGGTGATAATACTCCTATTCCCTCAACAAGTAATTGAATAATGATGAAATTTTTGTTCACTTGCAAGGAATTATAGAGCAGACCCAGTTGTACAATAGGAACGAGCTTTGCAAGTTTTAAAAATAGAATGGTACCATGCCTGAGTGAGTTTGAACAGCAAAATTATTAATACTGAAACTTGAGTCGTTCCTGGGGCTGCAGTTCTAAGATAAAAGCAAACGTTTTAAAGAGCAGGGCTCGGATGCTCATTTGTTCCAGGGGATTCACGCCAACATGTATTTTGTATGATGATTGTAATTCAGTAGCATGGTTTTATGAAACTTTCAATTATTTCCTCTTCCTGAGGAAGCCATGCAAACAGCAGCTGTCAGTGGAAGAAAGTGCTGAAACTGTCACTTGGGTCATGTAATTCAGATTGGTGTCCCTTTCTCTGAAGTCTTAAGAATAAGCACTTCCATTTGTCTTTAATATGAGTGAAATGAGAATTCAAATAGCTGTAGTCTCCAGCATGCCCTGTGAAGTGCCACTTCCAGTTTGTCACTTCAAGAATTATACAGTGTTTTGCCACTGTATAATTGTATAATTGGAATAAGACACTGAAAGACTGGACAATTCTACCAACTATTTTGTCAGATTGCACAGAGAAGCCATTGAAATTCATAAACATCAGCACAACTTTAACAGAAAAGAGGAGAGTTTAAGAATGAATAAGGCTTGGCTTCCTGTTCTGAAAATCCTCCTGACTAACAAAGGCAACATTCAACAATAGCCATGCATATTAGCTTTGGATTACACACATTAACAGATCACTTCAGGATACAATGGTTCCATATTAACATACCATACCTTCATTAGCACATTATCTTGATACTTACAGGACAATGATTAGCACATTACTTTTGCAGGACAGTACTCAGCTCAAACCCAACCTCTTTCTGACTATATATTACTCTTCCTACACCCTTGACACTGAGAGACACTGTCCTTCAGTGTTACTACTCTGAAGATGCCTGCCACAGTTGCTGGCAAAACGTCAGGAAAGAAAATTCCAAGACCACGGTTACACAACCCGGATAACCTACAAGAACCAATGAACTCTGACCGTGAAAGCCTTCGACAATATTAGTCATGTTGCACACCTATTCTCTCCAGGACCAGAGGAGCATGGCTATTATGTTAGGTGCTGTGGAACACAGGCAGGATGGTGCTGCTACAGTCATCTTGTTTGTGGACTTCCTAGAGGCACCGCTGTGTGAACAGACTGCGGGACTTGATGGGCCTTGGTCTGATCCAGTAGGGCCTTTCTTAAGTTCTTATGTTCAAATATGGTGTTTGCGAAAGGTGATATGCTGTTGGGGGGCAGTTGAAATCTCATGACGAGTGCCTAGATCTATGTGGAATGAAACAACTTAGAATCCCCCCCCCCGGCCTTCTGAGTAGTCTCCAATGTAATTTCCAGTTTGGACCGGGAAAGGTTCATCCGTCCCTAAAAATGATCATGCATGCATAGTTTTAGCTTTGCCGCATTTTCAGGAATCTGACGCATCACCCTATTACAAAACAGGCTCTCTCTCCTTGCTGTTTTATTTTGGCTGTATGAGCACACGGGACTGATAATTTTGAACAAGTCACCTGGAAAAGCAAAGTATACATTTTGAAATGAATTATATCTCCCCCCCCCCAAAAAAAATCATGTTGTTTGGTATTACAGAAAATCATAGTGCAACTATTGTACTGACAGCCCCACAGTGTACAATTTGACTCAGGTAGAGCTTCCCACTGGGAGCAGGAAATAGTGACTAGAGGGGCTTATAATGTAACTAGCAGTGTTTGGTCATCTGTTGGCGGAGCTCACATGCTGGTTGTTAGTTATAACCAGGGAGCTAATCATTTAGTGGTGTTTCTGTGCAGATGAACAAATGTTATGTGCCCGGTTTGCAAAATTAGACTCCTTTATTGCTGCTGCTAGCCATGCAGCCCATCTGTCACTGTCTACAATTTTTAAAAAGCACATAGTTTAAAAAAAAGCGGGGGGGGGGGGAGATCAATTTGTATTTTTGTAAAAGTTGTGATTTGCTACTTAGGTGTGTCTGTGTGTTTGGTGTTTGCCCGTGAACCCAAGCTAATCACGTAATAATTGCACTAATTTCTTGAAAACATGTCACTGACTGAAGGAGTAAAAGGCAGGCGATGCACACTACCTGAAGTTTGTCATATAAAGGGCACATTCACTTGTACAGGTGCAAAGGAGGGAGGAACTGTGAGAAATCCTGTAAGTCAGGGTAGTTAATTTAATGATTTGACCATGGCTCTCGGCTATACTGCCTTGGTTAAATGAGATCAGTCAGTTCTTGGACTGGGCAAAAGGAGCAGGAAGTGTGGGCTTTGTACCAGCGGAAAACTGATTGGCACCATGCTATGCTGAGGGCAGACTTCGCCAGGGAATATTGACACAATCCTTGTGTGTAACTAAGGGCAGGGCTGCCGAGGCAGGGAGGGGCACAACATTCAGGGAGCCTGCCAATCAGCAGGACCCAAATCTGCATTGTTTCCTGTCTTCCATTTTATCCTCACTACAACCCTGTGAGGTAGGTGTGGCTGCGAGTGTGTCACCTAGCAACCTTCCAGGGCAGATTGGGGAGCTGAGTATTAGAGACACATGACAGGTGGCTGAAAAGCTCTCTTATTACATGTTGCCTATCATGAAGGTAACCTGGTTCAGGGTGTTCCAATTCCCTTCATTTTTGGCACTGCAGCTTCCATAATTCGGGCTGGTGGCCAGTTTTCAAACATATAGAATTGTTTTCTGACAAATTATGCCTGCCACAAACAGAGAACCTTCACTTCTGTTGCAAATAACATGGTGTGTGTGGGGTGGTTGTCTTGCGATAACCTGGGCCAGGACATTCTCCTGCCTTTCGTTTCTTGTCCTGGAACTCCCAGTATCATCCTGAAGCTGGTGGCTGATTTTGAGTGTCCGAGCTTTATTATCTGATGAGCTATCTCTGCGACATGGATTAACAGGCCAATTCTTTTATTACACAGATAAAGGATAACAGCAAGCTAAGTGATTTGTTTTGTTAAGATATTTGGTTTGGATCAGAGACGTATGAGGGGGCAGGTGGAATCTGTATGGGGGCCCATGGTGGCTCTTTGGAGTCCTGACTAAGGGAATTTAAGTGAGATAAATTCACTTAGCAATTATGATGGTGCCTAAGTTTTAAGTATGCATAAATGAACTAGGTACACTGCAAATTAGACTTTGATTATTAGGATTTGTACATGTTAAATGAGAGCTGTCTTCAGGTAATTTGTATCATTGCATAAAAAAATCACAGAAATAGCTAGTAAAAATAGAAACGAAGCATCTACCCTTATGGGACATCTCAGAGCAATATGAGAATTACATCAAAAGATGGGAAAGGATTCTGGTAGTTTCTAAATAGGTCTCTCCTGTTTCTCCCTTTATTCAAAAAAGAGATTTAAAATAATTGAGATTTTTAAAATAACCAAATACCAACAAAGTATGATAGGTCAAAAACAAAAAAGTTCATATTAATCATCATTCCTTTATTGGCATAAAAACATAATACAAAAGGGTACAAAAGGAATTGTATTAATCTTGACTAACTTTGTCTGCAGGAAAAGAGTAAGACCTAACATGAGATGGATTGACTCTATAAAGGAAGCCACAGTTTGCAAGACCCAAACAAGGGATGTTAACAGTAGGAGGACATTAATTCATAGGGTCACCATGTCGGAAGTGACTAGACAGCACTTAACACATACAACTTTGTCTAGTGAGAGCCAGCATTTGTGCTTATGATTTAAAATGTACAGGTGTTCTGGATCCAACTGAATGGATTACATTGCCACACTTTCCATGTTTAGCGTGTGTGTGTGTGTTAAGTGCTGCCAAGTCGCTTCCGACTCATGGCGACCCTATGAATGAAAGTCCTCCAAAATGTCCTGTCTTTGACAGCCTTGCTCAGATCTTGCAAATTGAAGGCTGTGGCTTCCTTTATTGAGTCAATCCATCTCTTGTTGGGTCTTCCTCTTTTCCTGCTGCCCTCAACTTTTCCTAGCATGACTGTCTTTTCCAGTGACTCTTGTCGTCTCATGACGTGACCAAAATACGATAGCCTCAGTTTAGTCATTTTAGCTTTTAGGGAGAGTTCAGGCTTGATTTGATCTATAACCCACTGATTGGTTTTTTGGCAGTCCACGGAATCCGTAACACTCTCCTCCAACACCACATTTCAAAGGAATCTATTTTCTTCCTATCAGCTTTCTTCACTGTCCAGCTTTCACACCCATAATAATAGGGAATACGATGGCATGAATTAATCTAGTCTTGGTGGCCAGTGACACATCCTTACACTTCAAAATATTTTCTAGCTCCTTCATGGCTGCCCTTCCCAGTCTCAATCTCCTTCTGATTTCTTGGCTGCAGTCTCCCTTTTGGTTGATGGTGGAGCCAAGGAATAGAAAGTCTTGAAGAATTTCAATTTCCTCATGGTCAACCTTAAAGTTGTGTAATTCTCCTGTAGTCATTACTTTTGTTTTCTTGATGTTCAGCTGTAGTCCTGCTTTGGCACTTTCTCTTTTAACTTTCAGCAGTAGTCGTTTCAAATCTTCACTATTTTCTGCCAATAATGTAGTGTCATCAGCATATCTCAATTTATTAATGTTCCTCCCTCCAATTTTCACTCCACCTTCATCTAAATCTAATCCAGCTTTCCCAATTATATGTTCTGCATATAGATTGAAGAGATAGGGAGATAAAATACATCCTTGTCTGACACCTTTGCCAATTGGAAACCATTCCGTTTCTCCATATTCTGTTCTAACTGTGGCCTCTTGTCCAGAGTACAGGTTGCACATCAAAACGATCTGATGTAGTGGCACACCCATTTCCTTTAAAACCAGCCATAGCTTTTCCTGATCCACACAGTCAAAAGCTTTGCTGTAATCTATGAAACACAAGCTGATTTTCTTCTGAAATTCTCTCGTATGCTCCAGTAACCAGTGAATATCTCCAATATGATCTGTAGTGCCTCTTCCTTTTCTGAAACCAGCTTGAACATCAGGCATTTCTCGTTCCATATATGGTAACAGCCTTTGCTGTAAGATTTTGAGCATCACTTTACTTGCATGAGAAATTAATTCGATGGTCCGATAGTTGCTGCAATCTTTGATGTCTCCTTTTTTGGGAATTGGAATGTAAATGGATTGTTTCCAGTCTGTGGGCCATTGTTTTGTTTTCCATATCTGTTGGGATATTCTCGTCAAGATTTTGATGGACTCCGTTTCTGTGGCTTGGAATGTTTAGCATAGGAGTCTCCATATTGAAACTGAACAGTCATTTGGCATCAGCATGAACTGTAGAGGATTGTGGAGACTGTTCTTAAATGCTGAAGCTCTGCAAGGGAAGTCTACCCAAAGTGACAGGATTGCTTGATTAGAGTTGCCAGACACCCCGCCCAGCAGCAGGGGATCCCCCACTTTGGCACCCCACCCCCGCCGCCATTCAGCCAGCAGAAGAACTTACTGGCAGTAAACTTAGGCTGAGGCCTTCGACATCAGGACGTGGTGACATAATTTCTGGTGTGCACTGGAAGTGATGTCATCACATCGCTGATGTTTGTGGGGATGCTCTGTTATTTTGGCAAAACTCCATGGTAAAAACAGCTTCTACCATAGAGTTTTGCCCAAATACCAGAGCGCCTCTGCAGTCGTCAGTGATGTGATCACTTCTGGTGCACACTTTGCTGCCGGAGGCCTTGCCCTAAGTTTACTGCTGGTGAATTCTCCCCTTCCCCTGCTGGCTTGGCAGCCCTATGCCTGCTTGCTAGGTAACATGGTCTGTGATACTTTGTTTCCAGTTATAGGTTTTTACAGAGCCTGGATGGGGGGAAAAAAGAGAATAATTTCTAAGGCTTTGAGGTGCTGTCAGTCTCTCTCCATTTCAAGTTCATGTGACAGGTAACTTGCCTTTCATACTGTGAATCCAGTGATTTAAGCACTTCTGATTTCATGTTGTTTTAACAGATTAAAGGTTCTGTGTGGAGCACTAAGTGTACTGTTCATCTGAGTCTGGACAAGAATTTCTAACTTTTGGCAGCAGAAAATGGTGTTACTATGGAAACAGATGTTCCTGCTATCCTTTGTTGGCTGCCTTGGAGGTAAGAATATATGTTGATCTATAATTTCTAAATTAGAGCAGCAACAGAGTTATTTCTTTCAAAATAAAATGTTGAAATAGTGAAGCTGAACTCTTCAGTCCATTAAAAGTAAGTGTGTATTATAAAGTTTAAGCATTAATGGTGTACTAAAGCAGTTTCATTTTCCCTGTGTTGGTTATTACATGCAGCTGCACTTTCCAAGGGGAAAAGATGGTCCATTTGCAAACAGACACAAAGAGGAGGATGGGTATTTAGAAAACTGATAGACTTTATGTAGTGGATATATTTAAGAAATGACTTCCTAGCCTCAATGAGAAAGCAAGCTGTGCAAATAAGCAAAATGTGCATAAGTTAAAGGAAATTCAGACAATTGCAAAATAATTTCCTTACTGTTAACGCTGATGTATCTATAATCGGATGGTCTGTCAGTTAACTTTTGAGAATTCTTAGTCATGAACAGAGCTTGAATGAATGTATTTATATGAAGCATTTCTATGCCATTTTTCTCCCCAAAGTGGCTTACAGAAATTTCTAAAACAACCAAACAAGGAAAACAAAGGAAACAAATATCCTGGGATAGTCCTTATTCTGGGCTGGCTATCACAGAGCCAAGAGCCAAGCCTTTGGCTTTTGCCCTTCAATTTATGCCTCTAGCTATTCTTGGGCTAAAATACCTATAAAGAGATTAAAAAAAAACAGTCTAGATACTATTCAGCTCTTTTTATTTGTGCTTCTTGTTTCACAAACTAATATTTGTCACCACTGAAACAATATGGATGTTTCTGAGGCTGGCATGGAGTCCTTGTTTGGGGTGAGGAGAGCAAACCATACTTCGTTGTTCAGCTGTAACAGTAAACTATGGTTTGCCATGACAATGTAATTATCTGGCTTAGTGCCAGGAGAAGAAGCGAAAGGAAGAATGATAATCGAAGGAATGTTACTATAATGACCAATTGTGGTTTGTCATTATATCTGATGCATGAAGGTATTGTTGCGATAAAGATTACCTGAAGTTTGCTGTGCAGGTGGCCTTTCACACTTTACACCCAGACAAAGGAAGTGCCTCTTAATTTGAGTAAATAAATGTGTGAAAATGTTGCTCCATAATCTGGCTTCCTGAACAATTTACTGATCCAATACAAAATGGGATCTTAGATACACATTCTGTACCTCCTATAAAAAAGTGAAATGAAAGAGACCATCCTAGTCTTGGCAAGAATAGCAGTCCTATAGCTAGTTTAAAATGCTAGCAAAGAGTAGTTCTGTTCTAAACTTGTACCTGAACCATCAAGATGAACAATCATTTACCCATGTGTTCATTTTATGCTCCAAAAACTGTATCTACACCCTTCTATTTAATCCTATGGTAAATGGTCACTTTGCTAACATAGAATGTGTGGTTTCAATCTAAAAAATACTGAACTTATACTTCATCGGTTATTCTGATTTTCCTTTTATGTTCCATTATCTAACCCTAAGGGCTCTTCTAATTTTTATACACACATAAAAACTGTAACTCATAGAATACATTATCATACAAACCATTTCTTTTTGTATTGCAATTGGAGAAATGGCCTTAGGATTAACTGAACTTTACTTTCAGTGTCTGGTGGCAGCATTTACATCTGCAATACCTAGTAGCCCATAGGCATAGATTTTTTATTGATCCTGCTATTGCAAAAATAAGAATTCAGCAGGCTACCCTTCACTTACGATGAGCAGGAAAGCTTAAAGTTGTCCAGCCACCACCTGTCTAATCACCTTGCTCAAAAATGGAACATATGAGACTGGTTTATTTTGTTTTTATTTTGGCCTTTATTTTGATTTATTTGGCTGTCTTTTGTGTGTGTGTGTGTGTGACTAGGTTAACTAGGACCTGTTTTGTTGTTATTGTTGTTGTTTAGAGTTCAGTACGTAGGGTTGCCAGGTCCTCCCTCTCTATTGGCAGGAGGTTTTAGGGGGCGGGGCTGGGGTGATCACCTGCATGCAGGGGCACATGATGTCACTTCTGGGTTTACTCCCGCAAAAGGCGCATCGCTGCGGCTGCTTTAGCTAGGTAAACCCAGAAGTGACGTAATCGCGTGTGCATGGCCTGGCTTGTGCACCTGCGATTGCCGCTCTGGAGCAGCCAGGCGGATTGGCGGGCATTTGCCCACTGAAACCTATCGCGAGTTCAGTGGATTTAATCAGATGCTCCAAGGAACTCCACCAGACGGTTGCTTCTACAAAAGTGCTCGTTTATTCACAGTGCAGTTCAAATGCTCTATATACAATTTAGCAGAGCCTTCGGCTTAGTCAGTATATTCAGCCCAACACTGAGCCCTAGAGGCTGTGCTCTTATATACATATCTCACACATAGGTAATTGCCTGGCCACCTGCAGTATTGCATCATACTACCGGTTCCATCCAGTTCTCTCCAGTCTACTCTGCTGGGTCAAGTCGTTACTACACATTGCATCAGCTAGATTAAGTGGATCTATTCTCTTACTGACAGCTCCTTCTCAGCTGTCCTGTCAAAATAATACAGCATGCTTGCATATTCTTGACAACCACCCACCTGGCAACCCTATCAGTCCAGTATACATGATTCACCCTCTCCCCAGTTCTGTCTTTGTGATAATCCTTTAAGGTAGGCTTGACTGAGAGAGAGTGAGTGTCCCAAAAGTATCCAGTGGCTTTCATTGCAGACTGTGGTCCTATTCCAATACTCTAACCTGTATATAGCACTCCCTCATGGACAGCATCATGAATAATGTGCTGTGAACTGAATGATTATAGTAATTGTAAAACATTTCTGTCTGGTTTTATAGCTTATCTCTATTGCAAAGTGTTGAACTTTCTATCCTATCTGCCAATGAGAATAGGGACACAACTAGGCCAGATAGATTGGCAGAGTAATTAAAGTAATTATTTTCCCCCTAATGGAAGATGTTTACTTCAGCACATTGCTATGTCAGACAAATGATTAAGAAGATTATGAAGTATTAACACCAAAATCAACATTTCAGCCCCTTCCTAAGAAATTCTCCATAATGAATAAATCCCCTTTGGTATGCACAAGGTCTGGGCAATCATGGTAGTGTTGTAATACAAACCTATTTCAGTGTAGTGTTCTATGGTGGTTCTAATGGCTCTGGAAGAAGGAGCTGTTACGCCATGCATGTGGTTGAGGCAGCAACAGTGAATGGAGCAGGTTGGCCTCCCTTCCTTTCCTCCCCCCCTCCACTCATTTCCCTTCCCTTTTGGTTCTTCCCTTGTTAGTCCTTATTTTCCTGGACCCCACTTGTTTTCATTCCCTGAGGATTAGATCACTTGGCCTTCTATTATAACTACTGTGGGCCTTCCTCACTTCTAGGAAATATTTATGCAGTAGATTAAATTAGACGGCCATCTTTAATCTGTATATTGCTTTTAAGTTAGTGTTTTAACTCATCTTTTAATTATACTTAGGGTTGCCAGGTCTCCCCTCTCCACTAATGGGAACTTTTGGAGGCGAGGCTGGGGGAGGTGATCCTGTGGACGCGGCTGCGCATGATGCAATTACGTTACTTCCTGTTGTAAACCCTAATTCTACTATATGATATGTAGTGTTGGAAGCTGCCCTGAGCCCAACTTGGGCTGGGAAAAGGCGGGGTACAAATTGAATAAAATAAAAAAAATGTAAATACATTATCTATTGTGCTGGTGAGCTCTTTAAGCTTAAAAAGATACCGGCTGGGCACCTTCTGATAAATGAGGTCAAGGAAAAGCTGATTTAAGATAAATTACAGCCTCTGGTAGGACTTGCCACTTGGTTTGATAATGTTTGGTCTATTGATCTCAAAAATCTTCTTTAAAGCATTAATATTTTGAAATAATC
The DNA here is from genome assembly GCF_029931775.1 of Euleptes europaea. Classification (NCBI taxonomy): domain Eukaryota; kingdom Metazoa; phylum Chordata; class Lepidosauria; order Squamata; family Sphaerodactylidae; genus Euleptes; species Euleptes europaea. The sequence continues at coordinate 44,477,930 of NC_079312.1, read as the reverse complement.
CTTTAATAATTGATATGTTTATTTCATTTATAGTATGTCTGCTTTGTTGAAATCGAAGACACATTACAGAATTAAAGCAATGCAATAAAAAAACAGCATAAGCCAACAAGCCAACAGTGAATAAAATAGGATCACAAAATCAGACTGCAATGCACTAAAGACTATATAATATATATACTTAACCATATAATGCGAAGACACAATGCAGCAGAAATGGAATTCTTACTCTAATTATAAAAAATAACAGTTATTGTAAAACAAATAACTTTTTAAAAGAAAAATATGAATTATTGTAACACTATCAGATTAGAAGTCTGTGCTTTTTATTTCAAATACTTAAAGTTCTTCTCTTTGTCTTTTATCCTATAACACCAAATCAGCCTAATAGTTTCACATTAAAAATAAAAAAGTAAAACCAAGTTAACATAACGGCAACTATTTTTCAGTCTGTTTCAGAGGCCAGTTCTTCTGGTTTGAAGATGCCTTGGTTTTAGCAGCTGTCCCATAGGAAGCAGCTTTGGTATGGCTTGCCATTGGCTGCTGCAGTGCTATGCGGCTAGCAACCTTACTCACGCTTTTGCTAAAGTGGCCTCATGCGAAATAATAATATAACCTCCACAGTGTCATTCTTGAGTTCATGAGATATTTGAGCCAGATGAAATAATAGGTGTCTAGCTGAAAATATTTGATAGGTCAGTTGACCAGCATGCAAGCCCTAGAATAGACCAAGTAATTTGGCTTTGCTATGCGGGGAAAAAAATCTTTAAATAAGGTACAAGACTGGCTGCATCCTTTCACAAGGATTCTTTACAAACTCTTCCACAGGTAGCTGTACACTTTCTCTCACAGCAAACTGTCTGACAATACAGTCTGCTGGGTCTAATGCCTAGTTTTTGTTCTTAGTTCTTTTTTCTAGTTTTTGTTCTGTTTAGTTTTCTTTTTTAAATTAAGTTGGGGAAGCAGTCTTAGTAGTCCATCTCAGTATTTCTATCCAGTTTACACCTTAATGTCAAAGTAATTTATTTATTAATATAAAGAAGAAGATGAAGAGTTGGTTTTTATATGCCGACTTTCTCTACCTTTTAAAGAGAATCAAACCGGCTTACAATCTCCTTCCCTTCCTCTCCCCACAACAGACACCTTGTGAGAGTTCAGAGAGAGCTGTGACTAGCCCAAGGTAACCCAGCTGGCTGCATTTGAAGGAGGGGGGAAACCAACCAAGTTCTCCAGATTCGAGTCCACCACTCATGTGGCAGATTGGGGAATCAAATCAAATCTTTATTTCGATACAAGATCAGCTGTGAATAAAAAAATAAAAAGTTAAAATAATAAAATATGGTGATGATTTTGGGAAAGATGGTTTGTAGAGGGGGAGGAAGAATAATCTATGGGGTGAGATTTTCAGTCAGCCATTTACAAATCCCACAAGACCAAAGACAAAATTTGGCTACTTGGGTGGTTATCTCCTGAGAGGAGTCTGCTAAAAGAAGGGAAACTTTGGATTCTTCACATCTCCCAGGAAAAGTTGACAAAACGGGGAGAATATACTCTGATTTTATATTGTTGTAGAAAGGGCAGTGCAACAGGACTTGTTCTATAGTTTCCATTTTTTCCGTTTTGCATGGACATAATCGTTGGTAGAAAGGAATATACCTGCCTTCTAGGAGGGCTGCAGGTAGGACATTAAAACATGCAAGAGTAAAGGCCCTTCGGTATTTACATACTTCCAGGGATCCAAGATAGTCTGCAGAATGAAAAGGTTTAATGTATTGCAGGATGGGTGAGTATTTATGGATCTGAGCCCTATCTGATTGAAGGGCGTGATCCCAGAGTCTTTGTTTGATCATTTCCTTTGCTTTTTGGTATTCTAGGGGTAATATGGCTTGTGGAGAAAGGGTTTGTTTTTGAAGCTACTTCGCTATTGTACTTTGCCAAGTTGAGCAATAGTTATCTGTGAGAGCCAAAGGAGTTAGGCCAGTAGGGTTAAATATGAATTTTAGCCAATAGTTAAGTGCATGGGTCCACATATTGACCTCCAAGGGGATCATTGAGTTTCTAATTTAAGGAGGGCATTCGGAACTCATCTCGGGACTCCAAGTATCTTCCGCAGGAACTTAGATTGGATCGTTTCCAATAAGTCACTATCTTTGTAGATGCAGAGCTGGGACCCATATAAAAGCTGGGGCACGACCTTTCCTTGGAAGGCTTTAAGTGCTGCTGGAATGTAGGAGGCTCCTTTAGTGAAATGAAATTTTAGTATTGTGGAGGGTGATTTATAAGCAGCATCTCCTACATGAATCGCTTGTGCTTTCCAGAGTCCGGTTGACTGAAAGACCACACCAAGGTATTTAAAGGTTTTGGTTTGTTTGATGTTGTGGCCTTCAATTTGCCCTTTATGAGTTCAGTGTTTTTTTGTGAAGACAAGAACTTTTGTTTTTTTTGGTAATTTATTGTGAGTTTTTCTTCTTGGCAGTATAAGGCAAACGTGCGGAGGGCTCTTCTGAGGCCCACATTTTATAAGTTCAAACTCACCTTGATTGGGGAATCAAACCCGGTTCTCCAGATGAGAGTCCACTGCTCTTAACCACTATACCACACTACACAATTTATACACCTCATCAAGCATCAAGGAAGTTTCCAACAGGACATAAATGACAATTACCAATAAAAATAGTTAATAAATAGATCCAACAGCCACGGTAACATGGGACCCCATTCAGTAGCTGTAGTTCTTTAGAAAGAGAACACCCCCTGGTTCTGCTTCTACCCTGTTGGCTAGTAGCAGAGACCTGATTTTTCTATAGTCAGTTTGATAGTCTGTTGCAAGTTCGTGGCAGTTCGACAGGTTATTTTGCTGTTTTCCTTACTTAACATGCAACACAGCGCAACTGGCTGTTCAGGTCTTCATGTTCTCACACAGCCTGATTAAGTTCTACTATCACCCCATCCTTGCCACATAACTGCTTCGCTCAGCAGGCAGTTGTTTAAATAGACAATCAGATCACTCACAAATCATATAAACCAGTCATCAATAAATGCTGTTCTTCAATAAAACACTACCCTTTTGTGTTCAGCTAAGTAGTCCTTAGTGATGCTAATGGCTGATGATAAGTTTGAATCAGCAGCATCTCTGTACATGCATAGTTTTTATTTGTGGGAGGGGAAATGAAAACCAGTTTGGCAGGCATTCGCAGTTGCTTGGCATGAACCAAACAGACCAAGTGATCAGCTTGTGTATGATCATCACCTTCAAACATGGTAAGTGTGACTGTTGAATGTGTTTGCAGCAAATTGCCGCATCCCTATGAAAAACCATTAGGAAGATTGTTCTACAGTCTGAGAACAGTTATGCTCAAGGTCCTGTTCCTTGCAATAAGTTGAATCATAATAGACTGTAATTAATGATTTTGCATACTAACCACTGTGCACTGAGCTCTTTATTGATGATGCCATAATGTTGTATATGGAGGGAAATGATTTTTTGAGAAAAAAGAGGGTTTCATCCATCTGTTAGAGATACCGATGCCTCAAAATATATATCTAAAAGACCTAAAGTCATTTAACAGTAGCTAAGTCAAATCTTTGTGTTTGCTGTCACTGGAGAATTGTAATTATTAGGATTTGGAATAAGCTGTTAAGTAATTTATTCTAGCTGTGGTACTCAGGACTCTAAATCCATCTGAATGAAGGTAGTTTTGGCAGAACTGTTATTTTTACAAAACATGAACTGAACTCCAGAAAGAGTGTGGCAGAAGAAAATACATAATACTGACCTGTCTAATCAGAGGTACATTTGAATGGTATCACATTGTTTGCCACAGTTCAAGTAGACCAGTGTTTCCCAAACTTTTTGGGCCACCACCTCCTTGGTTCCATAAACTCAACCTCAGCGCCCTCTACCCTATCTAACAACACAGTTGAAAAGGCCCACCTTTAGCACCCCCTGCTGCCCTCTTGCCTCTTAGTGCCCCCCTAGGTAATCCCTCCCCCCCAGGGTGTGGTACTGCCCACTTTGGGAACCACTGAAGTAGGCTATGGCTTGGACCCAGCAATGCACAATCAGAAACATAAATGGCGTTAGTGTACTTCTGCTTCCACAAGATCTTATGCAGCAAATAGCTCTTTCCTCATGTATTATAGTTTCCAGAAATTGGTTGCACAGGATTTTGTGCAAGTAAGAAGTGCAAGTGGGATACATTATGTTTGATTGAGCACAGTTGGTTGCTGTGGTCGTTCCTTCTGTTTCCATTTACACAAGAAGTCTATCACAAGTAGAAATCTTGCTCTGGATCTAACCTTATATCCATTATTTCCAATCCCACTCTTTTGGTTTCTTCAGCAAAGAAATGTTCGAGCTTATCCCCCCCCCTCCTTTGTGACCCCAAGCTTCCGACGTGTATCTCAAACTAGGCCGTATAAATTAGTATTGGAAACTAGAATGAGAGTGCTTTAGAGAGATTTATGAGGCCATGATGAATAAAGTTTTATTATGTATGGAGAGCAATGGCTATCTTCTGATATTCATATAACAGTACGCTGGTCATAGTAGGTAATACTTCCTATTAATCTGATTAGCTTTGGTGTGAAATGAACAATTTACAGTGACTAATATAATGTCAAAAGAATGAGCCACCAGCATTTGAGGAACAAGATATTTAATTGGAAGAATATCATGTCTCTTGCAGACTGTAATTTTGGTTAATACTTTTTACAAATTATACACTGAAGAAAAAACATTTTAGGTTATTAACTCGCTGCCAGCTTTAATAATAATGTATGACTTGTAGGGAATGGTTCTTTGGATAAATGTATTCAATCCATTGCATGTATGTTAGCTCTTGTGTCTGAAAACGTTTTAAGGAATAAATCATGGAGCAAACATCAAACTCTTAATTTGTCCTGAGTAACTAATAAGAAGGCAATATGGCCATATGGTCTCCATTTTCTAGGCTATAATTTGTTCCAATGCACCGTCATTCATGATGTCTGTGAATCTCATTTCTACAGCAGGACTTGAGCACATGTTTACCCAGTCAATGTGAGTGTAGTTGAAGTTTTCCAGTATCACAACATTATCCACTTTAGTCACCTCCATTATTTCCTTCTCCATCTCAAGATCAGCCTCAAGGGTTTGTGCCGGTGAGTGATAGTACATCACCACTTTTAAGTAACCCTTAGGGCCCAGTATTTCCACCCATATTGCTTCTGTTGGGGAGTTCATTCCCCTAATGTCCCCCCTCTAATTTATTATATTCTGTGACCTCATTGATGTACAATGCAACACTTCTCCCAACCTGTAGAGCTTATATCCAAGGATGACTGCATCCCATAGATTTTCCCTATTCCACCATGTTTTTTGAGATACCCACTCTATCTAAATTGTCGTTCAGCACCAATCATTCCAGCTCCCCATTTTGGCTTGGAGATTTCTAGCATTGCCTTATAGACCCCTATAATGTGTTTCTGCCTCCAGCAATCCTTGCCTTCCTTGTCCTCTTTGTCTCCACACATGGCCCTCCTCCACCAACCTACCCTCACTCCCAAGTTCTAATGTGCTCCTATCAATATTACCCTGTGTATTTACACAGCCGTCCCTTTGGCCAGAACTAGAGGCTCCCCAACTCCCCTGTCGGCTTTCCCTCTGGGATCAGCTTTTGGTTCCAGTGAAGCCTGTCTCTTTTGTACAGGTTTGCGTTGTCCTAGAAAGTTCCCCAGTGCCTAACAAATGCAAACCCTTCCTCCCAGCCCCACTTTCTCACCCATGCATTGAGACCCCTGATCTCTACCTGTCGAGCTGGCCCTGAACTTGGAACTTGTAGCAGTTCTGAGAAAGCTACCTTTGAGGTCCTGGCCCTTAACTTCCTGCCTAGTGACCTAATTTTCCCCTCCAGGACTACACAATCACATTCCCCAATGTCATTGGTGCCAACATGCACCATGACTGCTGACTCCTCTCCAGCACTATCTGTCAACTTATCTGGACAGTGTGTGGTGTCTGCAACATTTGCACTGACAAGCAAATCACCATGCAGTCAAAATGCCTGTCACAGACCCGTCTCTCTATATTCCTAATAATCAGATCATCCACTACCAAAGGTTATGTGCTAAGTGCCGAGATTGCAAAGGGTCTCCACAAACAAGACAATCAAGAAAGTCAGTGATGACTGGTGAATATAGTCTCCTTATTTTGCAGTTTACTCCATTATGCTAACACCAATGTAGATGGGATGTCATTGTGCTTTGAGATAGATGAATAACCCCAGCTCATACACAGACATGAATTTCAAGCAACAGGCGTGCATTTCAAGATCTGTCTGTACTTTTGTGAAGTGATATGCTCAGTTTTGGAGAAAAGGGATTGTTGCTGATCTTTGCTTATAAACCTTGACCTTCTTTACATTCTAACAGATGGGACATTTTAAGTTAGTGTTGCTGATGTGTTATTTTCTGTCTTGAATTGCATTTGGGTTGTCATTTAAATCTTAATAGCTTATCAAACAAAGGATAAAACTATTCCCTGGCTTAACTGATGGCAAAGAGTTTTTGACACTTTGCTTTCTTTGTTTTAAATATCACCTTGAAGACTGTTTTTATTGAATAAAATAAAAAAGAGACACTTGAGCCTGTGGAGATACGATGCCCAAAGACAGTGAATGAAATCTAGAACTCCAGCACATTAGATGCATTTCCCCCTGGTTTCACATGTTCAGTTGCTGATGTCTCACTGCTAATGTAAAAGCTTACAGACAAAAAACTTCTGGGGTGTTTCAGAACAGTTGCTCAGCTTGACTGTTTGAGCCACATCTGTTTGATCTTTTTTTAAAAAATAAACACCTGCTGTACTTGTTTAATGCCTATATTCACTTTTTGGTTCTTTTTACAAAAAGTGGTAAAAGAATCTATTGGCATGTACATACTTTTGCTGTTAGCATAATGATATATAGCTGAGATTGGGGAAAAGGGAACTTGCGTGGCCTCTTCTAAAGTACAACTGAACCAAATAAACATGGAATGTAAATTTGCATTAAGATTACAAGTTTGCACACATGGTCTTGTCAACGGACGCGGTGACTCCAAATTACAGCAGAGGAGCAAAGTGTGTGTGTGTGTGTGTGAGAGAGAGACTTCCATTCTGGTGTACTGGTCTTCTTGTTTTTGAGGACCAGTTCTTAAACATTTTAAATAATAAGAACTGACCTATTTGCCAGAATAGTATAATGTCTGAACTTAAGAAGAACCCTGCTGGATCGGAGCAGTGGTCCATGTAGTATCCTGTCTCAGTGGCCAACTAGTTACTGTGGAGGGCTAACAATGGGGCATAGAGACCAAGGACGTCCCCTGATGTTACCTCCTGGCACTGGTATTCAGAGGTTGACTGCCTCTGAATGTGGAGGTTCGCTTTAGTCATCACTGCTAATAGCCACTGATATCCTCCATGCATTATTATACTATGATACAGAAAGGGGGAAAAAGGAGGGGGGAAGGTAAAATAAAAGATACATCATCCTCCAAGCTTCCACATAGTTTAAATTTAAAAGGTTAAAAAAAAGATATTACCAGATATTCTATCATTTGTCCTAAACATTGCTGCATCTTAAGATTCTCTAAAAGAATATATATATATATATATATATATATATTTCATCCTCTGAGCTAAACTTAAGAAAATCTAATACCATGGCTTCTAATAAATGTCTTAAGTATATGCATATAGCTTATCCTCCATGAATTAGTCTAATCCCCTTTTAAAGATCTTTATGCTTGTGGCTGTCAATACATCCTCTGCCAGTGGATTCCACAATTAAATCACAGCTTCTGAGCTTCTAAGACTTACACAAGGGTAGGTTGCAGAGGACAGCTGAAAGCCATAGCCTCAAAACACACACATTTCACTGTTCACATGAGCCATGTTATTCAAGTGAGAATAAGTGCTATGTGTATACTGATGACCTCCCTTTTCTATCCATTTGGTCACCGGGGGGGAGGTTCAGGGGGGGGAACTATATTGTTTAGTTTTTATTAGCCTCACCTTCTGCATCTTTCTTTTCAAAAAGAGTATCTTAATTTGTGTACGGTATATAGATATATACACACACACACATTGTCATAAGAGACTCTTAAATGGAGATTCTTTGCAAGAGATTACACTTAGCAATAAATTCTAGGTCTGTTTTATGCAGTTGGCTTCTGGCGCTTCTGCTGCCACAATATTGAACCTCTCTAAATTGCTAGCTGATGTTTGAATAGGAACCCATGTGATTCGGGATAATTATAACCATGCCAGCAAAGTATAGGCTTTCTCTAATGTTGTTGTAATTGGCCTGAGCCTTCTGGTCATCTATTCGTACAAGTAACCAACCAGACGGAGTTTTATGTAGCCATGCGTCTTTGGACTGTGGGCCTTGTGCCACCGCCAGCATAACACATAATTTGCCCTACGAAACCACTTTAGGGGAACTTTTCTGCATGCTGAGTCTCCATTTTTGTTTTTTCATTTATATTTTGAAGGGTTTTTCTCTCTCTCAAGAAACTATACTGCTTTCTGTTTTACATTTCCCTGACTGGTGGGAAATTACAGGATAGACTTGTGAATGAGAGAACATTGGAGACTTACACTGCCTTTTGCAATAGCATGTTTGCCGATCAATTAGAGACTAAGTAGGAAGCAAGCAAACGGAAATCTAGAGCAGCAAACATTTTCTCAAGTCAGTTCCAAAACTTATAGAACACCTTTTTCTGTTCTAGTCAAATTTACACTCTATTTCCCCCCCCCCTTTTTTTGGCCTGTTCCCTTTCTGCAGTTGCGTGTGAGCTGACCTGGCAAATTGTCACATGAATACATACACATGAAGCTGCCTTATACTGAATCAGACCCTTGGTCCATCAGAGTCGGTATTGTCTACTCAGACCGGCAGTGGCTTTCCAGGGTCTCAGGCACAGGTCTTTCACATCACCTACTTGCCTAGTCCCTTTAACTGGAGATGCCGGGGATTGAATGTGGGACCTTCTGCATGCCAAGCAGATGCTCTACCATGGAGCCACAGCCCCTCCTTGTTAATTAACTGTTGGTGTATAACTGCAGAAGGCAGTGGGTTTAGAAGGGTCTAAATCTGTTTAGGATTGGATTGTAAGCTAGTCAAAAATTAAGGAACATATGACTAATAATAATTTTTTGGTTTAATTTTGTTGTAATTACTTGTTCAACCCTTAGGTAAGACCAATGACTTTAAATATGGGTGTGTCTCAGTTATCCAAAATAGTGCTACTATTTGCAAAAGAACATGCATGTGTAGTACACTAAACCCTCCCCCTCCTTCCAGTTCCCCAAGTTGAACCCCCAAGATTATTTTATTTTGCCTCTCTGTATAAATATCTGAGGCAGTTTACAACAATAAACAGTTACAAATGACAATAAAAATTAAAACAATACCCCAAATCAGCACCAAAAGCAGAATTAAAAACAACAACAACACACATTATGGTGTAACAATATATGGACAAAACAGTTTAAAGCAGCAGCAGTTTAAAATCAGGAAGATAAAAACAACCAGTATCAAATGAGAAAGAGCCTTTTAAGCAATATTGATAGAATGGGACTGTACAATGGGACTGTACCAGATAAGGGGATTAAAAGGTTTAGGAAAATTAAAACAAAACAAAAACAAGGTCTTCATCTGGCTCCTACAAGGTAGTAAATGTTGTGCAAGGGAAACTCAAGAACACGTTGTAAAGCTTGGGTCCTGGTTCTGAGAAGGCCTTGTCTCTGGTGCACACTCACATAGATTGTAAAAGTAGAGCTACCCAGACCAGACCCCTGATGATAATCTTAATTGGTGGGCGCGCTCATATGGGATTTATTTATTTAAATAATTTATCCTGTTTCCCCCCCCCCATTTCGGGAACACAGAATGGCTTACAAAATGACATACACCAAAAAAATACAAGTAACGATGCATAATCCAATCCAGCAGACCACCAATAAACCCCTGGTGAGGTGATAAACCATAAGGTGGCTCTGGGTTGGTGCCGCTACAATAACACACACTGTAAGGCTGTGTCTGAGAGCCGTGCACTACAAACCCAGTGCCAAGCCACACCTAGGCTTTAAATTGCATTCATATAGAGATAGGAAAAGGTTCAGTCCACCTTTTATGCAGCTGACTCTGATGTTCCCAGTTCTCTCCCTCATTTGTTCCGTAAGGTAACATGAAACCCAATCTGTGAAGACTTTTATCAAAGAAGCGCTTCATCAACACTCTGAATCATGCCCTAAAGCAAACTGGCATCCAGCACAGAGTTGTCTTTTAACTCACTATAGTTAGCACCCCTTTTTAATCCAGTTGAAGCTTCCTAACAGCCATCAGAATCAGCCCCACCTAGAGTGCACTGATGCAGGTCTGTCTCTTAAAGAAGGACCACAGTTGATTCTTATAATGAAAGTGAGTGTAGTCCATAGAAAAGTATGTAAAGTAGGGGCACTGGAGGAACTTCAGCATTCTCTGCTGGCATGTAGGGCTGTCGATTCGGTTCCATCCGACATGAAAAACAGCCGAATTTTCCCCTATTCAGCGGTTTCTACTTCAGAGAGAACCAAAGTCAAAAATGGCGGGAAAATGACTAGCCGAACTCAGTGAGTTTGGGTGGACGCCGAATAAATTCGTACAAGTTCTGTGCCCCCGAAGCAGCATTCTCCCGTGGCCAATTGGTGGCCAAGCTGGGTCTTCTTCTGGCCAATCAGTTGCGGATGAGTGCGTGAGCACGGCCACTGCACGGCCCAGGGAGAGAAAGAGAGAGTGTCTGTTTGTGTGTGAGAGAGATCCCCGTGGGGGGGGGTGCGTGTGCACATTCGTGGCTTTCTGTGGCTCCGGGGGGGCATGTTTGGTGGTAGAGGTCCCAAACTTTCAGTGTAGCTTGAGGTGACCCTTCTTGCAAGAACCCCTAAGTTTTGTGAAGATTGGGGCAGGGGGTCCCGAGTTATGGAGTCTGGAAGGGTTCCCCCCATCGTAATAGCCACTTAAAGCACATTCGTGGCTTTCCACGGCTCCAGGGTGGCATTTTTGGAGGTCCCAAACCTTCAGCGTAGCTTGGAGGGACCCTACTTGCAAGAACCCCCAGGTTTTGTGAAGATTGGGTCAGGGGATCCCGAGTTATAAGGTCTGGAAGGGGTCTCCCCATTGGAATAAAGCCATTTAAAGCACATTTGCGGCTTTCCGCGGCTCCGGGGAGGGCATTTTTGGAGGTAGAGGTCCCAAACCTTCAGCGTAGCTTGGAGGGACTCTACTTGCAAGAACTCCCAAGTTTTGTGAAGATTGAGTCAGGGGGTCCCGAGTTATGCGGTCTCCCTATCCGCCCATTGGAATGAATGGGAGCAGGTGATCCTTAATGGGCATCTAGAAAGCGGCAAATCCAAGGCAAAACCTCCCGTGCATAAATGGCCAGACAGTCTGTGTGTGTGAGTCTGTATTCCTTCCATTGCTGATGCTCCTGTGCTGCTCCTGTGCTGATCGTGAGAGATGCTGAGTTTACCTGCTGCTAGAATCGTATTGGATTACTCCTGAGTCCTGACTCCCAGTCCCTGCTCCTGATGGAAGAGAAGACATCCACAGTTTGACCCATTTTCTCTATAACCTTTTTCCTGTGTGTGTGTATGTGGGGGGGGGGAGATTCTGTGTGTGTGTGAGGGGGGAAGCCAAAGAGGGGTGGGTGGGCTTGATTGCCTCTGTGTGGGACTGTGCTTTCTGCTTTTTTCACCGGTTGCCGACTTCGTCTGGACTTAACTGTGGGTCAGTGAGTCTCTCTCTGGCTGGGTCCTATTGTTTCCAATGGGCTGTTCAGCCGCTCCTGTTGCTTCTAATGGGCTAGCCTGTCATTCGTTTTAGTACATCCCATGTCAGTGAGTCTCTCTCTGTCTGGCCCGTTCTTCTCCTTCGTTAGGAATTTGCGTCTTCTGGTTCAGGGGGGCTGTTCTGCTGGGGGGGGGGCTTGATTGCCTCTGTGGAGTGTGATTTGGGGGGGGTTACCTGTCCTGGGGGGGTTGATCTCTTTGCGAGTGTGATTGTTGCTGTTTTCACTGGTTGCCAACTTCACCTGGAGGTCAGTGTGGGTCGGTGAGTCTCTCTCTGGCTGCCTTAGAAACAATGAAAGGTTTTGCCTTGGATTTGCCGCTCTCTAGATTTGGGACCTCTACCTCCAAAAGTGCCCCCCCCCGGAGCTGCGGAAAGCCACGAATGTGCTTTAAATGGCTTTATTCCAATAGGGGAACCCTTCCAAACCCCATAACTCGGGACCCCCTGTCCCAATCTTAACAAAACATGGGGGTTCTTGCAAGTAGGGTCCCTTCAAGCTACGCTGAAGGTTTGGGACCTCTACCTCCAAAAGTGCCCCCCGGAGCTGCGGAAAGCCACGAATGTGCTTTAAATGGCTTTATTCCAATAGGGGAACCCTTCCAGACCCCATAACTCGGGACCCCCTGTCCCAATCTTAACAAATCTTGGGGGTTCTTGCAAGAAGGGTCCCCTCAAGCTACATTGAAAGTTTGGGACCTCTACCTCCAAACATGCCCCCCCCCCGGAGCGCGGAAAGGCTCAAATGCGTTTTTAATGGCATTAAATGGCCGAATTTATTCGTGAACTCCGAATTTCTTGCCGAATTCCACAGATCTGAATCGGGGGAGTTTGGACTTTGGCATTTCCTGAATAAAAACGGGACAAATTTTGCCAGATCTGAATTTTACTAATTTTGTTTTCATCAGCCCTACTGGCATGTCCCTTTTACATTTTAAATCAAAGGATCAGCAACCTCCTTCCATCTCAGCTTGGTAAATTACTAATGACAGAGGAGAATATCTGAGGAAAAGGTTGCCTTAAAAAAAGAGGTATCTGTTTATTCACAATATTTGATCCCTAAACACAACCCCCCTCCCACTGCTTGGCCAAGTCTCAGCAGTGAATATTCTATAGGGCAGTAAGTTTCCTGCGTTGTGTAATGGTTAAGAGTGGTGGTTTGGAGCAGTGGACTGGAGAACCTGGTTTGATTCCCCACTGAAGCCAGCTGGGTGACCTTGGGCTAGTCACCCCCTCTCAGCCCCCCCTCACTGGGTGTCTGTTGTGGGGTGGGGAAGGGAAGGTTATTGTAAGCCAGTTTGATTCTTCCTTAATTGGTAGAGAGAGTCTGCATCTAAAGACCAATTCGTCGTCGTTTTCTTCTTCGTCTTCGTCTTCTTCGTTCCTTGTGTCTTGTAATAAGACTTAAATATCTTGCTTTCCCATTTTGATAGAAAGCTCTGTGTTTTGGGCATTTTAATGGGTGTTCACCACAGTCCTCTGCAGATTTATGCCCTTCTAAATCCTTTGAAAACAAGGGACTGCAGTATTTGTGGTGCACAATGCAGTAAACCCAAATCCGTATGAAGAGAAGGACAGACTGCTTGCTATTCACTGAATCACGGAAAAAAGTTTTGGCCTTGTGAAAATAACAGGAATTTACTGATTTTGCAAAACATCATTCAGTTGTGTAGAACAGCAAAGCTTTTTGGGACGTCAAATAAGTAATATCATTACTCTCCTAGATCATGGGAGCTGTGAGAACAATCCAAAAATAATATTGTATTTCATAACTGCCAAAAATACTACTTATTGGACTGTACTGTTTTGTTAAATATCAGTCTCTATGAGTGAAGAACATGATGTTTGGGTAATAGTTATACAGAAGAGCACCTGTGCATTGTGAGCATGAATGTACCTCTGAGTGAGTTTCTTGCTGTGATGTGGAGGAACCCAAAATCGCTGTCAACAGAATGTATTGAATATTGGCTAGCGACTTGGGTCATTTATGCATGGGAGGTTTTGCTTTGGATTTACTGCTCTCTAGAGGCACATTTTCCCCATCCAAATTCTCAAAACTCAACAGTAAGCCCCAATGCAGAATTCTGAGAATTTGGATGGGGGAAATGTGTGACCAGAGAGCGGCAAATCCAAGGCAAAACCTCCCATGCATAAATGGCCATAGTTATTAAAGTAAGGGTCAAGTTTGGAATTTATTAATCTTCCATTCAACCAGTTATTTCCTAATGGTCTTTAACAATGAATTGACGTTACAGTCGTTTATAGCATTGTAGTTCTGAAACAGTGCACACTGGTGTGATTTGCACGTTATTGAGGTCAGCAGCATACTGATATTCGTTATGCCCTTATTCTGGCAATTCGAGTAACTATGTTACTTACAATGCAAAATAGGAGAAAATAAACTTCTGCAAAGTGTTAAAGAGCTGCATATCCCTCTGGAATATATAAAACTTGCATCTAATATTGTTGGCACAAAATTCTGATGAATTCAGCACAGAGCTAATTTCTCAAGAGACAAAAAAAAATGCTGGTGAAAAACACAGGCTGTATTCAAATATGTCAAACAAGGCTCAGTTTACTGAAACATCCCGGTTTGGGTATTGTGTCAAGTTGTGGTTAGATTCAAGGCTTGCTAAACCGCAGGGTTTTCAATCTCAACACAGTGCGCCAGGGAGAAGGTGCAGGAAGAAGGGTGTATGTGCTCATTGTCATAAACCCACACATGAACACATGAAACTGTCTTACACTGACAATTGGTCCATCAAGGTCAGAATTGTCTACTCAGACTGCCAGCAGCTCTCCAGGATCTCAGAGGCAGGTATTTTGCATCAGCTAGCACCTCATACTTTTAGCTGAAGATGGCAGGGATTGAACTTAGGACCTTGTGCATGCCAGGCAGATGACAGATGCTCTACCACTGTGCTATGTCTGTTCTCTTAAACAGGAAAATACTTTATTGCTACAGATTACTTTATTGGTTACATATCTAATGAAAAGTACAGGAAAACATAACACTAAGCTAAACTTAATAGTATGGAAGAATGACCTCTGACATCTCCCCTTGGATGTCTGTGGAACAAATGCACATCCTGACCTCCGCCTGCTCCATGCAGGGGAATCAGACCTCCATAATTTGAAAAAAAGATGTTACCAATCTTTTAACCTTTCCTGCCTTTTCTGGTGGGAAGCCTCTAACCAAACCAGCTTTAGGAACTAAATGTGGGAAGGTGAACCCCAATCTCCCCATCACCCTATGTCGCACATCCCACGCATGCCGATACCTAGATCATGCTTGACAACAGCTATCAAGTTCACCCTCCCTGGCAGGTAGAGCAAATAGTTATGTCTCTGCGGAAATACATCTCTGCTCTCTGACCTCTTGGTGCATTTGATGGCTCTCTTCCCTGGAAATGCAAGCAGCTGTCAGGATCCCCATAACTTCCTGGTGCACTTCAAAGCTCCCTTACATTTCCAGGGCATGACATTTATGACATGAATGGTTTTTCTGTTTGAAGTCTGAATACAGCCAAAATGAATAAGGACTGGCATGTTGCTCAGATGCGCTTGAAGATAATAAGAGAGGAAGTAGATATTTCTGCTAGAAGAAGAAAAAGGAGGTCTGGACTCTGGAGGTTTGTTCTGTAATTAATGGAAGAAACAGAACAATGTCAGCACAGCGGAGTCTGTTCAATCAATCTTTATTGTTTTCTCCAAATAAAATGAACTCTGTTAAGAACAACAAGCCAGCACTGCCATATATTTCTTCATCTGCAGGTAAAAATGATCGGTGAGTACTGAAAGCTAACCCAAGCTGGTTGTATTTTCATTTCAGTAATGGGCCAAACTCTTGACTGAAGCATAAGGTGCTGCTGACAGCAACTGCCGCCGTCTCTTTGTATCAGCTTGAAATTGCTGCAGCACAGCCACTATGATGATGAACAATACAGAGGACATTAGCCGTTTGTATTCCATTTCTAGGGTAGAGTGGAGTGAGGGAAATTACAAGTGTAAAAAAAAGGGACATAAGTAGGACATGTGTGCTTGCCAAGTTCACAGTTCTGATGGTGCTATTGACATTGCTGTTATAGCTAACAAGGTACAAGGGAGCTAACACAATTTACGTTTTTTTTGGGGGAAAGAAATAACCGGGAAGTAGTAAGGACTGCCTTGCTGATTTCACTTGCCTGATGGGGATACTTGTTCCAAAAGATCAAGCAGCCTCCCTGATTGTCACCCACCTGCTGGAATAGCCACAAGCAGCTTGTGGGTGGGCTGACTTTGAAGCTTGTTACGCAGGCAAGAAAATGAGGATAGGCAGCATTTACCTGCGGAAGCAGCATATCAGGTTTACAGCTGCCACATAGGATTGGAAAGCTGTTTTGAAGAAAGGAGAGGTTTATTTCCCTATAGCAGCTTATTTGGCTGTGTCATGGAGGAGCACTGTATCATTTCCTTCCTTGCTACAGAATTTTGAAGAAGGTGATTCATTGTCTTTAACAAATATATACTGCAGATTGTTTTGTTCTGTCTACCACTGAATGTGTATATATGTAGGGACGGACTGCCTTCCAAAGTCCAGTTACATCCTTTGAAGCCATTGACTTTAATGGACAGAAGACTGTAACTCTGCTTATGAGGCTTCTCTGTTAGTTTGTGAGTGAGCTGTGTTTGGCTATGTCATGGCTTCTTAAGAACATAAGAAAGGCCATGCTGGATCAGACCAAGGCCCACCAACTCCAGCATGCTGTTCACCCAGTGGCCAACTGGATGCCTCTAGGAAGCCCACAAACTAGATGACTGCAGCAACACCATCCTGCCTGTGTTCCCCAACACTTAATATAATAGGCATGCTCCTTTGATCCTGGAGAGAAGAGGTATGCATCATGACTAGTATTCCTTTTGACTAATAGCCATGGATAGCCCTATCCTCCATGAACATGTCCACTCCCCTTTTAAAGCCTTCCAAGTTGGCAGCCATCACCACATCCTGGGGCAGGGAGTTCCACAGTTTACATGTTGCGTCCATAATGAAAAACATTCAGAATCTGTCAAGGCAAAATAGAGTTTCAGGATTTTAGGCATCTCCTTCTCCCCATTTGCACAGGCTTCTGACAGCAGGTGATAGCGAGCTGTTTTGTACTGCTCACTTTGCCTGGAGGATAAAGTCCCTAGAATTTTACTATTACTTTGAAATTGATTTATGATTTAAATGGCATTTGGCTGTCAAACTTCTAATAGGTTTTGATGTATCATTTAAAGAATGGGGGGAGGGGTACCAGAATATTGGGATGGTTCCAGCAGAATGTACCCTGATTTCCTTTGCTCCACTGCATATTTTGAGAACATTCTGGGTGCGGCATTGTTGATGTTGGTACAAGATACTGTCAGCCTTCACTATGTCTTTGAGAACTCTGTTCATCCTCAGCAAGAATGGCTGTTCTGTGTGTTGTTTTGCCCTTTACAGAATCTGAACCTATTCAGCAGTGTACTCCTGAAGGTTGACAGAAGGCTGATGAAAAATTTGTTTCTGCCAAACAGGTTGAACAGGGCAGGTTAGCAGGTGTTGTTAACCAAGTGTTCAGTGACTTAGGAAGTAAAAATTCACTTCATCTAATTTATTCATTTATATCCTGCCTTTCTCTCCAAATTGGGGGGGGGGGAGAGGGGAAGCAGCTCACAAAAAAGTACAATAAAACAGAGGAATGGGGAAAAAGAGAGAGGAAGGGAGCTGCAGGCTTGAGATGAATAGGATTTTGCAATCCTGATTCTAGAATAAATTGATGGCAGGGCCTCTGTAGAAATCCTGTATCACTGCTGCAAGGAATTGTCTGGGCAAATGATTCTCTGCCTTCCATGTATGCCAGGAAGTCATTTCCCTCTGTGACTTCAATTTGGCAGTTAACTTGAAATGTTATGTTACAGGAATAAGCACTCCGTTTTGTGGCTTATTGCCACAGTACCTAATAAAGACATGGGACCACAGCATGGGTTTAACTAGTTTATTTAAAACAGCTGATCTACGCCATCAATTAACTATGATAATATTTAATGAATTTGTAATAGTTGCAGACTTTAATGCTAGATTGGCCCTTCCGTTGAATCATTATATAATGCACTGAATTTAATACCACCAGCAAAAGACTCTTTAAATACTCTTCCTCCCAGAGTCTTCAAGGATACCAAGCCCAACTGGAAAGGCAGCCGCTTATTAGAGCTTGCTTCCAGACAAGACCTTGTTATCCTTAATGGGACTACTCAAGGAGACAACCCTGGGAGTATACTTTCTGGTCCGAATGTGGTGCAAGCCTGTTTACTTTATTTTGACATCTCATGACTTGCTCACTAACAACCCATATCTTAAAGTTGAGTCCAGACAAGACAGTGACCAGCTTCCAGTTACTCTGGCTCTTAACATCTGCAACTAATTAAGAAATACTTTTGTCCCAACCAATGCACCCAATGTAGACCAAGAACCTCTTCTGACCTACAGAAGACCACTCTGGTCTGAGAAACAACAACAATGTTAGAAATATTTTACCTTTGACATGGCATTACAACTCTGAAATGCCATAACCTCAGGCAACCAAACAACCTCAGTGATTATGTCATAACAACTTTTTATCTCTGGATGGACACAAATCCTTCTAATGCAGTTACAGGACTGCAACATCCAACTGTTCAGGAAAAGTAAGTCAAAGAGTTGGTTTGATGCAGACTGCTACTCTCCAAAAAACAATCTTGTGACAAAATTCCAACAATACAGACAAAGTAATGTAACCAAAATTCCTACAGAGCTCAAAATCCTAAAACAGCATTACAAAACTCTCCTACTCGAGGAAAAACGAAGAGCACAAAGAGACTCTTGGTCCCAACTGATCCAAGCTTCCAAATGAAAGGACTCAACAACCTTCTGGAAACTAATTAAAGCTGACCTCCATATACAGTTCCCCCCCCCCAATTTAGGCTGCTACATCTCCCCTCGTCTCTGGGAATCTCATTTTTGCACACTTTTTTCATCCAAAACAGACTGCCATACTTTCCCAAAGATCCAATTACAAAGCCTTCTAGAATGGTCTCCTGTAATGGCTAAAGAAGTCAGAAAACGAATAAGCCAAATAAGATCTGGTAAGGCCCTGGAAGTGATATGATAACTCTGGAGATAATCAAGGCCAATTTAGATTGGTGGGCCCAAATGCTTGCAGGCCTCTTTAGCCATATTAACCGGTCGGCCTTCATCCCTCCTGATTGAGGACTTTCAATTATTGTCCCAATATACAAAAAAGGAGAAAAATCAGATCCTGCCAATTATCGTCCGATCAGTCTCCTTAGCATTGTTAGCAAACTCTACTCAAGACACTCATATTGGAAACTTCTTGACTGGTTTGATGCAATAGATTAGTGCTTAATACTTCATCACCTCATGGAGAAATACAGCTCCAAACCAAATTGAACGCTTTTTCAGGACAGAAAAAGATTTTCAGGACAGAAAAAACATAACCTACAAACAGTGTTTAAACCCACCAAGAAAATACAACAGATGCTACGATCAGCAAAAGACAAAAGAGACCCCCTCACCTCTGCAGGAGTATATCGTATACGTTGCAGCTGTGGACAAGTTTAAATCGGGACAACAAAACGCAGCATAAAAACAAGGATAAAAGAACATGAAAGATACTGCAGACTTGGCCAACCTGAGAAATCACAGTGGCTGAACATGGACTGACACAAACAGGACACAGGGTCTTATTCCAAGACACTGAAAGACTGGACAGTTCTACCAACTATTTTGTCAGATTGCACAGAGAAGCCATTGAAATTCATAAACATCAGCACAACTTTAACAGAAAAGAAGAGAGTTTAAGAATGAATAAGGCTTGGCTTCCTGTCCTGAAAAGCTCCAGACTAACAAAGACTACAGTCCACAATAGCCATGCAGATTAGCTTTGGATTACACACATTAACAGATCATTTCAGGATACAATGGTTCCATATTAACATACCACACCCTCATTAGCACATTACCTTGATACTTACAGGACAATGATTAGCACATTACCTTTGATACTTTTTGCAGGACAATGATTCAGCTCAACCCAACCCCTTTCTGACTATATATTTCTCTTCCTACACACTTGACACTGAGAGACACTGTCCTTCAGTGTTACTCCTCTGAAGATGCCTGCCACAGCTGCTGGCAAAACGTCAGGAAAGAAAATACCAAGACCACGGTTACACAACCCGGATAACCTACAAGAACCAACTATAGTGACCATTCACAATGCTTTTCTGTGGAGAAGGGGGCGACCCATTCGGTGCCCCATAAAATTGGACCCCCTCTCCCAAACTTTACCAAACATTGGGGTTCATGCAAGGAGAGTCCTTTGCAGCTACCCTGAATTTGGTAATTATACCTCTAAAAATGCCCCCCCCCCCCCCAAGCGCTCCTGACAAAAATAATCCTTTGCGAAAAGCCTTGGGAAAGCTGAAGGCTGAATAAGCCAAATACCTATTCGGCTGAGTTGGTGTTCGGCTATCCGGTTTAGGCTTTATTCTCTATTTCAATATTTGGCCCCAAATAAACCTGGGGAAAGCCAAAATGCCTTTTTTCAGGTTTATTTTCGGGTCAGTAAACCCAAATTCACAGCCCTAGTGACTTCACTCCTACTACCTACCTTCATCAAGTGCTTTCTTTATCTGCTGTATTTCTCATCATATGGCTACTTTCCCTGGTTGCATCATACATGGAAAAGTATTATACAAATCTGTTTCCTCTTTGTAAAATTCTGGTCATTTTTCAGCGATGATGCTTTCACCTTAGACTTGGGCTTGAATCCTATGGCATTGTACCTCTTATCACTTTTCTTTGGCCACTTTGGAGGCTTTCTGCTGCTAGCCCTTCTGTGCACATAAGCACTCTTTGAAAAAGTGCTAGTTTAGAGGAACTGAGT
The DNA here is from genome assembly GCF_029931775.1 of Euleptes europaea. Classification (NCBI taxonomy): domain Eukaryota; kingdom Metazoa; phylum Chordata; class Lepidosauria; order Squamata; family Sphaerodactylidae; genus Euleptes; species Euleptes europaea. Next base: position 44,457,139 of record NC_079312.1, on the reverse strand, counting down.
GCTGCAGCAGATGAAAGCCTTCTCAGTGTCGGAAGAGAAGCATGAACAGAAGGATGTCATAGGACCCAAGCCAAAGTCTCAGACACATGAAACTGCCTTGTATTGACTGTTGTTTCTCAAGATCAGTATTGTCTGCTCTGACTGGCAGCAGCTCCATTGGGTCTCGGATTGAGATGTTTTACATCACCGTATCTTTTTTCACTTGGGATGCCAAATATTGAATTTGGGACCTTCTGCATGGAAAGCAGATGTTCTGCCACTGAGCCATATGCCCCACTCAGCTGGTTTCCTTATTTTAAAATAAACTATTTTTGTTCACTACATAGTTATACAATATATCCTCATATTGTGGCCTCCACTGTATCTTGTACACATGCACTGTCAAGTTGCAACCACCTTATGGAGACGCAAGCAAGGGGTTTTTAAGGCAAGTCAGAAGCATAAGTGGTTTGTCACTGCATTTCTATGCAAGTATGACTCAGCATAGCTTGCAAGATCTGATGAGATTGGGCTATACCATGCTTCTTCCTTTCATTTCTCCATTAGAAGTTCCTTGATTCGTAAATTGAGCAGCATAATTCTAAATCTATTGTTTAAGGGATATAAAGAATGATATAAATTTTGCCACTGCCAATGCAACTGCAATCGCTGTCACTTAATAAATAGGGTATTAGCTCAGACCCAGAGTTACTAGTCCGATCTGTTAGAAGAGGAATAATATATCTTGATCTTAAAAAGGTAAAGGTCCCCTGTGCAAGCACCGGGTCATTCCTGACCCATGGGGTGAGTCATATCCCGACGTTTCCTAGGCAGACTTTGTTTACGGGGTGGTTTGCCAGTGCCTTCCCCAGTCCTCTTCCCTTTACCCCCAGCAACCTGGGTACATTTGACCGACCTTGGAAGGATGGAAGGCTGAGTCAACCTTGAGCCAGCTACCTGAAACCAACTTCCGTCGGGATCGAACTCAGGTCGTGAACAGAGCTTTTGACTGCAGTACTGCAGCTTACCACTCTGCACCATGGGGCTCTTATCTTGATCTTAGATCCTCATAAAAACGACATTCCAGGAGTATGTGTGCTAGAGAATCAATAGACCCAGAAGAACACGGGCAGGTCCTTTCCAGATATGGTAGGTTCATGTATCTACCTTGCATAACCATAGAAGAGTTAGCATTCAGTCTAGCAAGAAAAAAAAAAGCTCCTAAGAAATGAGTTGTCAAGAAATAGGTATCAGCAGGCAAGCAACGTGGGGGAGGAATTCCAAAAAACTGAGACGAGCAAGCACAAGCATGAAACGATGTGCTAACATAATCAGTCGCTTTAACCATGCCACCCTTCCTCCCTTGAAAGTTAAGGATCTATATTTTCCCTTACAATCTTCTCTTTTGTGTTAAGGCAGGTAAATAGTTTAACATGTCACATGTCTTCCTTTATTCTCCCTTTGTTGCTGTGATTTTTTTTTTGAGGGGGGGTGATGCTAAAATTCTCCTAATTTAGGGGCTTCAAATTATTGGAACTGTTTAGCAGTGTGGCATTGATATTTTCACAATCTGCAGTTCTTGTAGATTTTTGTTTTAAGAATTCACCCTTCTACCCTTTCAAAGCACATTCATTACTCTAAAACAACTTTTGGAGTTATATAAAAAAGGGGAAATCAAGGATTTGTTTTCTTTTGTGGTTGGGGGGGTTATTTATTTATTTTCATTTTTACTGAGCCCTGGTACAGAAAGACAGACATTAATTCATATACTGAAAAAAAGCCCCCCCGAGGCAACAAGGTTTTAATTTTTAAACCTATTTTTGGTTCTCTCTGGCTTGTGGGGTGTTTTCACAAAAGGGTGAAACACATTAAATCAGAAAGGGAGGGGGAAGTGTGGCAAAGTACGAAAGTACTTGTACAAAAGCAGTTACAACATTTTCTTGCTAGAAGAATTTAAGGCATCACAGAACAGGGGAAATATGCTAATCCCAATAATTTCTTCAGGACGTACTTTCCTCTGGTGAGATTTGCACAGCCTGGAGACCCTTCTTGGACGTGGTGCCACTTTTAGAGATTAATTTACTCGACAACAATAACAGTTGTGTTGACTTCACTTTGTCAAAAATAAATATGTGAGAATCTGGCCTGGAGCACTCCTTTCACACAAGAGAATAGCTGTGAGAGCGACAAATGAAACGGAACATTTCATTCTCTAAGCCCAGCTACCTAAAGCCCACTGGAATTGTAACTAGCCGTTAGTTCGGTGGTGATTTAATGAAGAATCTCATTTGCCAGATTAGAAATAGCTTATAGTTTTGATGACATTGTGGTTCCAAAATAATAATAATAATAAAAAAAACCCAACAAGAATCTCATAGGATGTATTTGCAGCCTTTTTGTCCATCTCTTCTTCTGGCATGTGAGGTTAGTTTGTTCAGCTTTTGTAGTTTTGTTGTTGCTATTAATTATAAAAGTGTGCAGGTTTGTTTCAGAAAATGCACATACCTAAGACAATGGCTAGTAGGATAAGAGACCTGGTTATATAAGGTATAGAATTCCAGGGAATGATGAGCGAGAGGCAACATTCCGGGGAAGAAAGGGGAGAGGAAGATAAGGAATGACTGTACAGGCTGGCAGATAAATGCAATATGCTTCTAGGGTAATAATCTACTTGAAAAAGGACTTGCAGTGCAATCCTAAGGAGAGTTACTCCGATTTAAGCCCATTCATTTCGATGAGCTTAGACTGGAGTAACTGCATAGGATTGTGCTGTTGGTGAAATAAGAACAAGTACAGTATTGTTGCAATATATACCTATTTAAGAGGGCTTTGACCATCACCTAGGGTTGACAACCTCCTGGTGGGGACTGGAGATCTCCTGGAATTAGAACTGATATTGTGACAGAGATCAGTCCCCCTGGAGTAAATGGCTGTTTGGGAAGGTGAGTGCTATGACATTATCTGTCTGTCTTTCTGTCTGTCTGTATGCAGACACACACACACACACCAATGGGCTAAAAACACAATGATGGAAGAGCCAAAATCCTAGATGGGGTGTGTGTATATATTCCCTCGGTAGGAATTTGTATATTCCCTGGGTAGGAATTTGGCCATGGCTTCCCAATGTATATTCAACACATGGGACCTATCAGGGTTCATGCTTTCCATTCAGAGGATCCAAGATTCTATGCTAGACATCTGTGCTGTGAGCTTGAGTAGCTAACATTAGACTAAATGAACCAACTCTGACTCAGTAGCAAAGGAAAGTTTCATATGACTAACCATGTATTTTAATAGTGAAAAAAGAGAGTGAATGAATAAAGGAATTGACAGTCGTGGTGAGATATCTTTTGCCAAATTGTTCAATCTAAATAAATTATGCAAACTTGCCTGATAATTGCAACTGATTTCCATTGCAAATATTTTTTAAGATCAGTTAATAGAATTCTGTTATCCTCTTCAGTACTATTTTAATCCATCTGCAAAACAAGTCAATGTAAATGAGCGTGGCCTAAGAGCAATTTTCTGTCACATAGACTGGGTCAGACTTCAGTTTTGATTGAAGTTTCATACACAAGCCATAGCAAGAACCACATTAGTCTGAAGCCAAAACAGTAACCTTCTAGTATTAAAGTTGTTGCACTTGAAAGACATTTATTGTGGTATGGAGATCCAAAGTCCAGCTTATCAAATCTGTGTGCCCTCGTTTGGCAGAAATACATGGAATATTGTTGGAATACATGAGACTTAGGAAATTTTTTAGCCATCAAAGTAAGAAAGTTTGTGTATTTGCAGTTGTATTGATTATTAGTTGGTTCCCTCCATAATATGCAGAAGAAGAAGAGTTGGTTTTTGTATCCCACTTTCTCTGTTCCTTTGTAGAGTCTCAAAGTGGCTTGCAATCACCTTCCCTTCCTCCCCCCCATAGGCACCTTATGAGGTAAGTGGGGCTGAGAGCGTTCTGAAAGAACTGTGACTAGCCCAAGGTCACCCAGCAGGCTTCATGTGGAGGAGTGGGGAATCAAACCCAGTTCTCCAGATAAGAATCCACCGCTCTTAACCACCACACCATGCTGCAGCCACAAGTAGACCATGATCCATAAAAGGAAAAATCATATTAAAGATTTCAGAGGTGTAGATGAAAAGAAGTTTTATATTGATGATTAATGCAGTCTTTTCAGTAAAGTGTATAATGTCTTTATTGGTTTTCACCTTCTGAACACAAAGTATTACATAATAATAGAAAGACAGTTGGATGATTGTTCTCTTCATGAGTAAATAGCAGTATTGATCTCTCTTTTCCCACTGCATTTAGTGTGAGATACTTTCTAGAGAACAAAAAGGAGGACTGAACCACATAAACTTCAATATCCTAGTACTGATGTTGCTACAGAAACAGACATGATTTGGCTGTACTGATAATGTTCTTCAAAAAGTAAATCTTTTTAAGAGGATCTAAAATTAATTATGGAGTCTAAAACATTTTTCTAATGGTGACATTATTACAGATAACAGTCCTTTATGCCCCACATCACAATATAAAATTAAGGAACAAAATAGCACAGACTAATAAACTGATTACCCATCATGTTGTGCAAATGCTGCTTCGGAACTTGGTATGCATTTGTAAAGTAGCTGAACTGTTGGGCATTGGAAAGAAAAGGTGAGAGTCAAGGTAAGACTCAAGGGACTATTTAAAACCACATATGCTCTATTATTACAGGTAGATATTGATGGATGTTTTGGTTTGATTTAAAAACAACAACAACACAAAACTTCTTTATATGTGTTCTCCCCAGTCAGGATGGAACCTGCATAATATGGCATTTTTCATGGCCATATTAACTACATCCTAATTCCATGAAATTATTACCATAAACAATTGACTCTTTTGTGACAAAAGCGTATAACTGTCATAAAAAGCCCTAAAAGGAACAAATGAACTGGGAACACTAGGAGCAAAATGGGTAAAGGAAGAATTCTTACAAAGATAACATATGAAAACAAGGAAAGAATCTAACAGCGCATTCCTGAAAGGAATGCCTGCGCCGGGCTTAGGATAACCCACCGGCTTTGCCTCCTAAGGAGGTTTCGACACCGCCAAAACCTCTACCCGGTGCCAAAAAGCTGGTGTATCTTGTGAAAAACAAAAAGGGGTGTTCCCTAGCTGAAACGGCTCGGGAGGCTGACACAGCTTGGGAGGCCAACTAACGTTGGCCCCGCTCCCCGGCAGATGCCGTTATGCCCCGGGAGGCGTTCTGGAACGCTTCTTGGCTAGCCTCTGCAGCCTGTGCCGGCGGCCGGAGGCCAGCGGGAGTCTGCGGCAGTGGCCAGGGACCGGCGGCCAGGCTGCACTCCAGCGCTGGGGCCACTCACGCCAGTGTGCACCGTCTGGCCGCCGGTGGTGTGGGCGCCGGCGGAGGCCTTCATCGGCCTCCTAAGGCCTTTCGGCGCGGCTGCCAGCGCATTTGAGGAATCCGCTGTAAGAGGTGGTAAGCATACACCCCTAAGACATGGTGCAGATACTTTAAAGTTACTCTGATATTATTGAGAGCTATACTGATATTATTATGTGATACACATATTTCTCTTAAAAATAATTAGTAAGGTTTAAGAGTTCTTACATTTTGCTGTATCATGCCCAGATTCTTAACCATTTTTAATAATTGCAAATAATGCTTACCCTACGTGGTCTAAACACTACATAGAAAACATTTTCAGTTGGTTGAAACAATATGTATGTGTGTATGTACACACACCCACACATATATAAAACTGGTTGAGCTACCTATGACGCCTTAACACCATGTTCCTGTGAATGTATGTTTAATGTTGTTTAATACAAAAATATGAAGAATTTCTTAGCTTCTTTCTCTGCTTGGTACTCCTGGGTTCCTGTGTATGTTTTTTTTTTTTAATTGTCAGGTCTTCTAAAAATTGTGCAGCACACTGCTATTAGCATTGATCTGCTACAGCTTGAGCATTTCTTTTGATGTTATCTTAACATATCATAAAACTTGTACTTGCACATGAAGTCAGTTGTTCTTGGAAAACTCAGTTTACTAAAAATGTTTCTTGATTTAATTTTGGGACTTCTTTTTAGGTATAAAATCTTTTTTTTTTTTAAGATTTTATTTATATAATTGAAAGGGTACAGGGGAAAAAAAGGGAGGGATAAAGCATTATAAGTATAAAAACAATACAATATTAAAAAAAAAGCTCAAATATGTGTTGTGAGACTTTCTCTATACTGAAAAAAAATTATTGCAAAGTGTCATTCTGTTGTTCTACTTGTATTAGTATTCTATTATATTAAGGTCTAAAGTTGCTTAACAGTTATTTATAACAAGTTAAATAATACATAACCATCGCATTTCATTCAGTTAGCTAGAATTCATATAGGTATAGAATGACACCCATTTATCGTCAAATTGCTCTGTAGATTCACAGGATTTTAAGTTTATCTCAAAAGTCATCTTAGCCATGCTGGCATATTCCAATAGTTTTTCTTTCCAGTCTTCTATTTCGGGTATAAGAGTTTGTTTCCAAGTTCTTGCAAGAATTGTTCTAGCTGCAGTGGTAGCATATTTAAAAACGTCGTAAAATTTCGAAGGCAAGTTTGGTGGCACTATACTGAGTAGATAGAACTTAGGATCAAATGTTAACTTAATATTGAACATTAACTGAAGTTCTTGATGAATTCTTTTCCAATATGTTTGTAACTTTGGACATGTCCACCAGACATGAAAATAGGAACCATCGGTATCTTGGCATTTCCAGCAGGCACCTCTTTTTCCGGGAGTAGTCATCTGGGAGAGCATATTAGGAGTCAGATACCATCTATAGAATGTTTTATACCAATTTTCTTTCACTTCTTGAGAGGCGGTATATTTCATTTCGGAAGTACAAAGTTTTCCCCATAAATCCATATTAATCATTTCTCCAAAGTTTTGCATCCATTTTATCATGTTGGTTTTCACTTGTTCTTCTTCTGTTTTGTATTTCAGAAGAAGCTTGTAAATTTTTCCTAATAAGTGTGAATCATTTTTGGAAATTATCTGCTCAAATTCTGTTAATTCACGGAATGGCTGGGGATAGAAACAGTCTTTTTGTAAGTTATACCTCAGTTGTAAGTAAGTCAGCCAATTCAGTTTTTGAAAGTTTTCTTGAAGATTGGTCAGGGTCTTAATTTCTCCTGTGGGCTCGATCATTTGATTATAAGTAAGATGGACACCCGGTTTTAATTTAACGTTGTCGTGATAAGCTTCAACTGGTGACATTATAGATGGTGGAGAAGGACTTATTCTCTTTTTATATTTTTTCCATACTTTCAATAACGCTGTTTTAACATCACAGTCTTCTGGTGCTTTGTCTTTTTGAATTTTTGTTGAAGTATCCCACAGAACTTTATGGAAACCTTGTCCAAGGTCCGCTCGTTCCAGAATAACATGTCTGATTTTAGGGTATTTTATCCATTCTGTAATCCAAGTCAGGCAAGCGGCATGATAATATAATTTGAGATTGGGTAATGCTAATCCTCCTCTTTTCTTTTCGTCTTGTAACACTTTAAATCTAACTCTCGGTTTTTTCCCATTCCAGACGAATCGGTTAATTTGTTTTTGCCAACTTTCTATTATTCTATCTGGAATATCAATCGGCAAAAATTGAAACAGAAAATTCAGTCTAGGAAGTACGTTCATCTTTGTCACCGATATCCTACCCAACCATGAAATGTTCATTTTTGACCATAAACTCAGGTCCTTTTCTATTTTTCCCCAGGTTTTCAAATAGTTTGACCTTAAAAGTGTCTTATTTTGTGAAGATATATTGACACCCAAATATTTAACCGATTCCTTGGCAATATGACAACCAGTAACTTCTTTAATATACTTGTCTTCATCTATTGTAGTATTAAAAGTCATAATTTTCATCTTTGTTTTGTTCAATTTGTAACCGGAATGCTTTGCATATTCCATAATATGATTATAAACCTGTGGGAGTGTTTGTCCGGGGTTCTGACAGATTAAGACAACGTCATCTGCATAGCTTTTGATTTTGTGTTCTTCGTTTCCTGTTGTGAGACCTTTGATCTTTGGATCGTTTCTGATGTAATTCGAAAGGATTTCCATTGATAAATCAAAAAGAAGTGGAGAAAGTGGACAGCCTTGTCTTGTACCTTTTGTAATAGCGAATTCTGTTGACAGTGAACCATTAATCAAAAGACGTGCTTTCTGAACGGAATATATTGCGTTAAAGATCGTTAAAAAAGTATCTCCACAGTCCATTTGTTGTAAAGTCTTAGAAATAAAATGCCAAGAAACATTGTCAAAAGCTTTCTCTGCGTCTAGAAATATCATTGCGGTTTTTAATGATTTAGACTTTATGTACTTAATTGCGCTGAGAATCAATCGTACGTTATCTCTCATAAGTCTCTTTGGAATAAAGCCGGTTTGATCTGGATGTACCAATTTGCCAACATATTTTTGGAATCTTTTGGTAATTATAGAAACAAAAATTTTATAGTCAATGTTCAACAGTGAAATTGGTCTATAGGCTTGAGGAAGATATTGATCTGTGCCTTCTTTTGGGATCAAAGAAATATGTGCTTCCTGCCAGGACGAAGGGATCTTGCCATCTTCAATTACTTCATTGTAGAGAGAAAGTAAAACCGGAGTCAGTTGTTGTTCAAGCAGCTTGTAGAATTGTGGAGTTATACCGTCCGGACCGGGTGCCTTATCTGGTTTCAGATTATTTATAGCGTCTACAATTTCTTGAGTCGATATCTTCTGATTGAGACTCTCTTGATCTTCTTTTGGTAACTTAGGTAGTTGTGCATCTGATAAGTAAGTTCTTAATCCGTCTTCTTGCAAATCATCCTTCGCGTAAAGTTGCTTGTAATAATCAACAAATATTCTTTCAATTTCTTCTTGTTTGTTATGAATTATCCCATTAGCCTTAGCCCCGATAATCTTCCTTGTCTTCTCTTGTTGTCGAAGTTGATTAGCTAGAAAACGACCAGGTTTATTTGCTCTTTCAAAAAGTCTTTGCTTGGCATATCTGATTTTTGTTTGAATTTCTTCTGTTTCTATCAGCTCAATGTGATGTTTGGTCATCTTGATACTTTGTAAGGTACTTTTATCTGACTTGGTTTGAACTTTTTTTCCCAGTATTCTTAATTGGTCTTGAAGATCTTTAAGTTTCTTCTGTTTATCTTTCTTAATTTTGGTATTCAAAGCAATCATTCTCCCTCTGATAAAAGCTTTGCTTGCATCCCAAATTACAAAATCAGACATACCTGCAGTTTTATTTATTGTAAAAAACTCCTCCACATCGCGTTTGCATTGTTCGAGTATTTGTTTCCTCCGCAGTATTTGATCATTCAAACGCCATCTTCTGATCCCTGTTCTACCTTTTAGCAAAGTCAATTCGATTGTTTCACAATAGCACATATTTATGCTCCGAATGCCGCCAAGGAAGTCTTTTATGAAACACTCTTCAAGGATCTTGCAGAATACCACCAAGGAGAAATTATAATTTTAGGAGATTTTAATGCAGTTGTGAACCCAACGATAGATAAGACTCACAATAGTACATCTGGAAAATTGCCGAAGAATGTTCTCAAACAAATGAAAGAATTCAACTTAATTGATATATGGAGAATGAAGAATCCCAGAACAAAAGACTTTACATTTTACTCAAATCGTCATGGATCACACTCTAGAATAGACATGTGTTGGATTTCTAGATCAATGATAACAACTGTGGAAAGAATACAGATTGCACCTAGAATACTGTCAGATCACAACCCAATAGGTATAAAATCTTGTATAATGCTCAAGATGTGCCAAACCAAGGTCAGACCTTTCATGTGTCCTGGGAATATTCTAAGATTAACTGTTTCTAGAGGGAAACCGTATATAATCAACTTAATTTATCAAATGCCCCTTTTAAACCAACTAAAAACTTTTAATCGTGATTTAGAATCTGTTCAAGCAAAATTTTTTATACAAATTCTGGGTCTCCCTAAATGTGTTTCTTATCATGCAATTTGCTCTGAACTAGGCCAAAGTTTGTGTGAAACCAAGGTTTGGTTATTAACTATTCGATATTGGCTCAAACTATATTTTAGAACTGAGCGTGGTTCCCTTTTATCACTGTTGTTAAAAGAACTCCTGGGATTGTATAATTTTGACCAAAATAAGATCTATCGGAGTTTCTTTGGAAGATTTGGCTCCAACTACTGAAGCCCACATTTTTAAAATTATTAAACAACGTCTCTTAGATATGGAGCTTCAAAAGATGCACCCAATCCAACCTTATGTTTGCTCTTCAGCAATGTTGGGTCTTATGAATAAAATTGACCGTATCCCCCACTACTTATACAATCTGGATATCCCTATCCTCCATAGAGCATTCTCTCTTGCTATGGTCAATGCCTTTCCATCAAGGATGCTGTATGGAAGGTACCACCAAATCCCAATACAGAAACGGATTTGTCCCTGTGGTTCCAACTCCCTGGATACAATTGAACACATACTGTTTGACTGTTCTCTATACAAAACATCCCGTGGGAAATGGTTAAAAACTTGGTTATATTCAAAACATCACCTGTCTAATAAAGTAAAATGTCAATTTTTATTGAATGATTCAGTACCGGAGATTACTGAGGGTGTTGCCAATTTTCTAGTGGATGTGATGAAAGTGCAAAAACTTGCAAGCTCTGATATTTGATTATATTGTTCTTTGTTTTATTTCACTGATTTTATGTTTTATGATCCCTTTTTGTAACAATTGTAATAATTTTTATGCCATTAAAGGTTTATGATTATGATGATGATGATGAACTAAAAACCTCCTTGGACATCTGAATGTATTGGACCATTATAATTTAGTATGGAAACTATTAAAAACAAAACAAACACTAGTAGATAATGAATCACACCTGTCCAATATTCTTCAGCAGGAGTATGTATAACCCTATATTTTGCCTTTTTGAGCCAAAAATGAGAATCAATAAACTTGTGCCCATTTTTAATCATAATGGTAAATCACACTGTGTTGTATATAGTCCCACATAGTGGATGCTGTTGAAAAGATCCATGTATGCAAGTGGGGCAACTTTTTCCCAGTCCCCTCCTGCTTCTGCAGCCAAGTTCCCCCAACTGCCCCAGGTGGGCATTTTGAGCTGCAGCAGGGTGGAGGTGAGGAAGCTGTACTTCCATTAATGGAAGTCTTTGCATATATGGAAGTTTCACATGGGATCCAACCCAATGCCTAAAACAAAGAGATTCTGAGCAGTCTCTGAAAATCAGAAAGGAATCTCCTGCTAGTAACAATTTCCTTGCTTCATGTGTTCAATTTACTATTGCTGTTGAGGACACTGAAGCACTATGGTTGTCACAAACAGTGCATTCTTGAAAGGGGGGATGCTCTTAGGAGCCAGTGTGACCCCTACATCAGCGTCCATGCCACTTGTGCCGTGCAAACTGGCATGGAGACCGGCATAGTGCCACTTATGCTGGCCTCCTTGGACCGCGGCAGCAGTGCGGGGCTCAGGCTCTGGCGGGGCCTCCCGCCAGCGTTCTCCCGGCACTACTCCCTGCGCCGGAATCACAGGAGGCATTCCTGGGGCATTCTGGGGGGGCGAAGATGCCGTTAGGCAGCTTCCAAATGCCTTTCAGCCTGGGCACTCCTCCCGTGATGGCAGCAGTCCTGCACCACCTTTTTAGGTGGTGCAGGCCCACATTCCCCTATGGGGGGAAAAGCCTTTTTTACTGGTTTTATTTCATGAAAAAAGGCTTTTTGCCTCTCTGTGGCAGCCGGGAAGCCTCTGAGGTGGCTTCTCAGCTGTGACATACCGTCCGCCACAGTTCGCCCCCCCCTTCAAGAATGAACTCTAAATGTTGCCAATCTGTCTCTGTTTTGGCTCTTATATATCGCCCTCCCTTCCTTTGAGATATGGCACGTGCTTCTTTCTACTAGACACAGGGTCATGAAACCAAGTATGGTCCCTGTGTTGTTCAACATCTTTATAAATGATATGGATGAAGGAATAGAGGAGATGCTTATTAAATTTCCAGATTATACGAAATTGGGAGGGGTAGCAAATACAGTAGAAGACAGAGCCAGGATAATCTCGACAGACTGGAGAATTGGGCTAAAACTAATAAAATGCACTTCAACAAAGATAAATGCAAAGTTCTGCATTTAGGCAGGAAAAGTCAAATGCATATAGAATGGGGGAGACTTGTCTCAGCAGTAGTGTGTGCGAAAAGGATCTTGGGGTCTTAGTAGACCAAACACTGAACATGAGCCAGCAATGTGATGCGGTAGCTAAACAGGCAAATGAGATCTTGGGTAGAGTGTCCAGATTGTGCGAACTGGTGGTATCACTGCTCTGGTTAGACCTCACCTAGAGTATTGTGTTCAGTTTTGGGCACCACAATTTAAGAAAGATTTAGACAAGCTGAAACGTGTCCAGAGGAGGGCAACAAAGATGGTGAGGGGTCTGGAGACCAAGTCCTATGAGGAAAGGTTGAAGGAGCTGGGTAAGTTTAGCCTGAAGAGGAGAAGACTGACAGGGGATATGATAATCATCTTCAATACTTGAAGGGGTGTCATATAGAGTATGGTGCCGAATTGTTTTTTGTTGCTCCAGAAGGTCAGACCAAAACTAACAGGTTGAAATTAAATCAAAAGAGTTTCCATCTAGACATTAGGAAGAATTTTCTAACAGAGCGGTTCCTCAGTGGAACAGGCTTCCTCGGGAGGTGGTAAGCTCTCCTTCCCTGCATATTTTTAAGAAGAGGCTAGTTGGCCATCTGTCAGAAATGCTGATTCTATTACCTTAGGCAGTTAATGAGAGGGAGGGCACCTTGGCCATCTTCTGGGCATGGAGTAGGGGTCACTGGGTGTGGGGGGGGAGGTAGTTTGGAATTTCCTGCAGGGGGTTGGACTAGATGACCCTGGTGGTCCCTTCCAACTCTATGATTCTATGATCAAAGCACTGAAAGCTGGCAGAGAGAGCAGGACCAGACCATGTTCAAGTTCAAACTTACTGAAGACTGCACTGTTTCCAGTGACTCATCACACCTTGCACAGTACATGGATCATTAATCAAAGCCTTTCATGAATTAATCACAACTTAGCCACAGAAGAATCCTGTCAGTGTGGCATTCCTGCCACAGAAAGAACTATACCCACATTAGCATTTTTTATTGAAACGTTCCCAGTTCAGATTGCTCTAAATTGGACTGTTTCGAGTAGTCCATCTAAACCCTAAATCAAGATTATCAAGATTACCTTCAAACACACCTTCTCCCCATCGAAATACTGTTCCTTAATTAGAAGGATTATCAGGACTGTGGACTTCCTCTCCTCAACTACTTTTGGCAATTTAGGTTGTATATATGTGATCTCACAATGCCCCTCCCTCTTCTGAAGACTGGAAAGAAGAGAATGTTTAGTTTTCAACTCAAATCTCTAGACAGATAATTAGAGCCAGAATCTGTCATAAGTGTGCTTGTGCCTGCCAAGAACTACCCCATTTTCTGAGCTGTAAAACACCTGACTTGACTTGTATTTCATTTCTCTGCTGTTTCCTCTTGCACTACTTTCTGAATGGCAAGCTGTTGAGATGACTGGATGAATGCATTGAGAACCCAACTGTTGCTGGACCTGCTCTTATAGGTAGCAAAGTCTTTCCTGCTTTGTGTTTCACTTTACCTCTTTGGCCTCTTGTATTTCCTCTCCACATGGAATACATTGCATGTTAGAATACATTGTTTAGCTATACCTGAGTCTTAACATGGGCATTCTGGTGTTGGGCACCGTACTGAATGCTTGATATTAGTCTGAGTTTGCTAATTCTTCAGCCCATCTTTGTGTATTGTTCCTTTCAGTAAACTTTGTTTTTTGGGCTAGTCACAACTCTCTTAGAGCTCTCTCAGTCTCACCTACCACACAGGGTATCTGTTGTGGGGAGGGGAAAAGAAGGTGATTGTAAGCTGGTTTGATTCTTCCGTAAGTGGTAGAGAAAGTTGGCATATAAAAACCAACTCCAACTCCTCCTCCTCCTCCTTAATTTCATTCTATCAAGATTATTAGTATTTGTTGCAAAATAAATGTGTGTGGGTCACTGCTTAGGTTGGTGGCTCTCCTTTACACTGTATATACGATCTACATTAGCAGTTCATTTAGCATAGGGTTGAAAGGTGGTAGTTTTGTGGTTTTCTTACTTACACTTAAGCTAGTTTAATGTGGGCTGAATTGGAAAGATGGTCATGGCCACACTGCCACATACTTAGAGTACACGTGTCTCTGTGATAACACATGGTGACAAATAAGGTTCAAGAGAGAGACAACCTACTGGAGTATCATATAAGGTATTTCATTATACATACATACATTGAGGTGATCTGTAATTATGTCCCATGGTTTAGATTTATTTTAATAATGATGTTTATTTAATAACATGTTACAACCATCTTTCTATTACAAAATCCATGTGTCACACTAGATAGAAAAACATCTTTATAATATTATACAAATCTCTAAATTGAAATATAAATCTCAAAATGACAATGCCCAAGGCTGTGTTAATTCATTTGGTTTAATACTATTCCAATATTTTATTAATAAAAGCCATCTTTGTATGAATAATTTCTGTGCAGTACATCTCTTTCCTTCTCTTTGCCTAAATGATGCAATCTTATCCTTCAGCATGATATGCCAACATCTCCTGAGCCAAAATTCGGCAGTGGGACTCCTCTTTTGATTCCAGTGTTTGGCCACCAATATCCTTGATGCCGAGATCAAATTCCTCAAGAAATACCCAAGTTTTCTCTCCAGCTGCAAAAGCATCTGACCAAACAAAGTAAACATTGGAGTACATTCTACCGTCTCTCCTGTTATGTCACTCAGAATTCTACAAATCTTTTGCCAGAAACAAAAGTACTGGGCAGCTCCAACATGGTGAATTATTGATCCAATAGTACAGGGCTTGCATGGGATGGAGGGGTCATTATATATCCCATATTGAGAGCATTCCTCTTTGTCCAATATTTTTATAGACTGGATAATAATTAACAGCAAAACAAACAATTTTAAAAACAATTTTTTAAAGTTCAACTTTTAGAGCACACGTGCATAAAAAAGCCTACAGAGGGGTATGGGTATGCAACATCGGTGATTTATTATTTTCATTGTTTCTAGTCCATACATACTATCTGTAATAGGATTAACTAATTTGTACTTTGTGAACAAATATGAACTTTTTGTACAGAATGAGCCTTTCCTTTAATTTATACATCAGGCATCACAGATGAATGTACTTAACAAAAGACAGTTGTACATTATCAGTCCCCCTTTATCCCCAGCTTTCCCTCTTATTTATCTATTCTTTCTTCCATGAAATTCATAATCCTGTTTCAAGTATTTCAAGGCAGCAAAAATAACATAGTTTAGAAGAAGAAAAACCCTATGATATCTAATAAAACAATCAAATATATGTTGGAAAATGTTTGAATTCCTAACTAGTTAAGTCATCTTCAAGCCAGTCGTGTGCCTTTCTCTTCTCTTCTATGTCTCCTAATCCCATTCAAAATGCCCCCCAAAACATCTTTTATGTTTGCTTAGACTTTTTAAATGATCTCTGAAGACCAATGACTGTTTTTCTTCCATTTTGTTAAAGTGTCCCAGTATTTCTCTTCAATAATATAAAAAAAATATCATGGTTTAGAAACAGGTATAAAAGCTGTGAGTTTGGCAATTTGTCGTTTTCCCAACAGTGCTGATCATAAAAGTTAACTGCATCATTCTTGTCAGGGGAAGAATAAAGATCAGTTTCTTCCACAGTATTGGCTCCCATCAAGCATTACTTCTTAAGTTTTCTTTGTCAGAAAAGTAATCTATGTATTTCACATTGTTTGTCTAATTTTGAACTGTGTCACAGAATGTATGATCGATAGATCTGCAAAATGGAGCTGGGCCAGATAGTGAGGATTTCTCTACAAACCTGAAGGAAGTGCCAGGTTTGCAGTAAAATCCGAAAAAATACACTGGAGGATTCATACCTAAGGCACTTAAGCTATTCAAAGCCAAAACATCACAACTAGTCGCAATCCTCCTCACTTAATCACCTTGTGAGAGTCCAGGCAAAGTTTTTAAAGGCACTTTTACAGGTTCCCAAATGTGTGCCCAATGCTTGGACCAGACTGGAAACTGGAATTCTGAGAGTTGAAGCCAGAATATGTTATCGATATATAAGTGGCTATCAGGTAGCTTAAATCCCTAAGGTTTATTTCCCCTAATCCTACAAGATAATTTTCAATCTAGCTGACATAGGGCTGTCTTGAGCTCCCTACACAAAGTGGGCTTTACACCACAAACATTCCTGGCCCGAGGACAGGAGCGGACAAGAGCTGAAATTAAGCAGGGAGTGATTGATGTAGAGAGAGAACTGGACATCACAGCTGTTCGCTGTTTTACTTCACCTGAAAATGCTAGATATATAGCAGCCCCAGCAGCCTGTTTATACTTTTTGGAATCTAATAAGGCCAGGAGGGTGTGTACACTAGCCAGAAGTAATACCTTACCCTCTTCAGTACTGGAGGGAAGATTCAAGAAAATCCTGTATGAACTAAGACTGTGTGAAATAGAATCGATTGAGTACCTTTTATTCGAGTGTACCTTACACTATAAAATTTATAGTGAAAATATTGGACCATTGCTGGAAAGGTTTCCCAGAAGATATAACAAAATTAGACTTGAATATCTTCTGTCAGATAACAATCACCAAACAACACAACTGGTTGCCTGGTTTTGCATCCTGGTCTGTAATCATAGAAAAATTGAGAAGGGCCTTTAATCCTGAAGAGTGGTGGAATTTTTAGTCCCTGGAAATGACTTAATCTCTAGTATTTGCCCAGGAGAATGTCAAAGTGTTAAATTGCTGACAGATATGTGCAGTTTTAGCTGGTGTCTATTAGGACCATCCTTAGTCTATCAAGATCATTTGTATATAAATTTTATTATTTCTGTATTTAATGTTTCCTTTATGTACTTACTGGTCGTGGACTGTAATAATAAAGAACAAAAGAACACTGGAGGATTAAAACTTTCCCAAATAATAGAAACAACACTTGTAGTTTTGAGAAAACAATATTCACTGAGCTCTCAGTGGTCATTTTGGCAACCGCTAGGCAACCACTACAATACTGCTTAGTCTTCCAAGCCTTAGTTTCTGTACAAAGCCCTGGGAGGGAGCACAGCTAGACTTGGCAGCGAAAACAATCCTGGAAAATGTCCCCTTCCTTGACAT
Source organism: Euleptes europaea (assembly GCF_029931775.1). Lineage (NCBI taxonomy): Eukaryota > Metazoa > Chordata > Lepidosauria > Squamata > Sphaerodactylidae > Euleptes > Euleptes europaea. The sequence continues at coordinate 44,439,840 of NC_079312.1, read as the reverse complement.
GTCCTTCTTGACATGGACAGCCCCAGCAGTGACCACTGGAAATTCACCACCCACACAGTCCTGCCCGTCAGTGGCAGCTCCTGTGTTATCAGCCACGGTACAACTCATCCAAACTTTTCCCAAGGAGAGGCTGCCAGTGGGGGGGAAGGAGGAAAAGCTTAGTATGGGAGGGGGCAGATGAAGGTAAGTTGGCTGGGTGGGTAGGAAGGAGAGAAGTAAGCCGGAAAAAGCATGCAACTGAGATTTACCGGGGCCGCCTGTTGCGGCCAGCCAGGAAGCAGCCCCGTTCAGAAAGGAGCTCCCCGGGGGCAGGCGTCTCTGCCCTTCCCCCCGCCGGGTGGCTGGGCATTCCTCCTCGCCCCTTCCTACCTCGCAGCCTATTGCTGCTCTGGGGAGGGCGTGAGGAGAATTGGCAGGCATCGAGGGGAGGTGATGATGCAGGCACTCCCTGCGTCACCCCTCCCCGTTTGCCTACTTAAGGAGGCAATGCCTGGCCACTGGCTCTGTTCATTCCTTAGCAGTTGTTGTGGACCTGAACCTCCTAATTGTGATTTGAAATGCTTACTTATTTCTAAACATAGTGGGTTTTGTTATTGTGAAAAAAAAGCCTTGGAGGTTCTTGGATTTGTATGCTCTACCTCCCTCCTTTAGGAAGCCCATTTCAAGTTGCATCCACAGTGCATAAAACTATAAGTAGAGACTGTACAGAAATTTTGGTGTTTTTTAAAGAGTTGTTCTTGTTTTCAATAGGCATGGCTGGGGATAGGCTCCTAGGTTCAAATCACAGTCCAATATTAAAATTCATAGAATCATAGAGTTGGAAGGGATCACCAGGGTCATCCAGTCCATCTCATGATCTGCCTAAGGTCATAGAATCAGCATTGCTGACAGATGGCCATCTAGCCTCTGCTTAAAAACCTTCAGGGATGGAGAGCTTACCACCTCTCGAGGAAGCCTGTTCCACTGAGTAACCACTCTTATCAGTTAGAAAGTTCTTCCTAATGTCTAGTTATTTTTTGTCTAATTATTTTGTGTCTCGGTAAATTACTTCTAAGTACACAGAAAAAAGTGCAGTCATTTTAAATATTAAGCTAAACGATTGGTCATCTTGTGCTCTTGTTGACACGTCATTGATTTCACTCAATATAAGGCAGTGTCATGTGAGGATGCACATTCAGGTTGTTTCAATCTAAGTCCGAAAGTAGTATTCATGACTTTCACCTCATTGGTAATCTCTGAAGCCATCCTGACATAACACACAGGCAGTGGTCTTGATGTACTGCTATGACACAGTACTGTTTTCTCACTATCCTATATCTTGCCCCATAGTAACAGTTCACGTGTTCATAAGAGCATGCAGTCATTAGAAATATTACAGCACTTCTTCAGACTCAGATACTTTGATGTGTCAGATTCTTGAAAGGTAATGCTGTCTTGCATTCCTTCCAATAAATTCAACTTTCAGCAGGTGAAGAAACTAGATGGAGAATATAGTTCTATTCACAATATTCTATGTTTGAAGCCAGCAGTTTCAGTTATGTGGTGTCTTCAATTGTTTCAATTAAAAAAAATCACAACCATTTTACCATGGAAGTCCTATCTTTTTTATATAATTCCTGCTTTTTTATTATTTATCAAGGCCTATCCAAGAATATCATAGATTAAAGGGTCGAAGATTAGAAGTACTTAACATTTTAACTGTTTAAAAAATGGCTGAGTGTATTAATCAGATGATTTTGAGAGTTAGATATTTTACCTGTTGGAGCAAAAAATATTTAGTTTGATTTAGTTAGAAACCCCTACAATGCCAAAAATATGAACGTAATGATCTTTAAAAACATGGCACTTCCATTTTATCCTTGGTGTCTTTTTGAATGAAGAGAGTCTTAATTGGCTGCAGATAAAATTCAGAGAGTGTCAAGAGAAATCTGTCCTTTCAGTGTTTTAATTAGATGTGCCATTGGATCTCTATCATGTCCCCCCCCCCCCCACTCATGCCCGGAAGTTTTTTTCATAGGTTAATTAGGACATAGTCTCAGCAGGGCCAAAGATGATACTGAAAGGACAGCATACTGAATAGAAACCTGGGCAAAACTCAAAAGCATGTCACATTTGGAGAGGAAGAAAAAAGAACCTACATTGATACCCCTTTTCCTTTGGCATTCCTTTTGCATTTACTTCAAAGAAAGGTGGCAATTACCCTGCCCTCTCCACAAATACCCAATCATCCTGACAATTTTCAAGTATTTGTTGACAATGCTTTATTAAAAATTAAATAATTCAAGCAAACAATTTGTTTACCGTTATAAGAAAAGCCCTACACACCATAAGTGACAGTCCTCAGTCAGGCTATGGGGTTTTTCTGGTATTAGGATTCTATCGCTGAAAGGTGTAAAGGGCTTGTTCTGCACATAACTTGGAAGAAAAGTGGGGTGATTTCATCTCAGTGGGAAAGCAGGGATTTCAAATGAGACTGCTGCATCCCCTTCTTGGTTTTGAAATCTGGACATATTCAGACAGAAGGATACTAGGTTTGATATCTGCTCAATTGTGTTTGGTTTTCAAATTAAATATTTAATTTTATTTCACATATTTGATTTTGTAGAATAAAACCAATCTGAGAATTAGGTTATTACAGATTTTAGAATTGTGGAGTATGTAAACTTAATAGAGTCAAAGTGAGTTTTATGAAATTGATCCTTAGCCTATTATACAACCTCCATAGGCCACTACTTGAGTTAAACTGAAGAGCAATCTGATTTCTGTAGTATCCATGTCAAAATCATGACAGTGAGTTATTCTATCACTGCCTTGTTCTTTATTTACACATCCTCAGTGTGTAACTGCTTGGTTTGTTCATTGGGACACTTTTGATTTCAAGGTTTTCAGGAGCCGGTGTAGACTTACAAACCATTCCTGAGGGAAGGGGCTGGACTGGTGGCTGGAGGCAGCGCAGTGGAAGCACCGCCAAAGGAGGTTTCTCCCCCCCACTGAAAGTGGGAAGCTATCCTTACTTGCAAGCCCCGTGGAACCGCTCCATAGCGTTCCACGGGGCTACGTCACCTGAAAAGGTGGCATAAATGCTAGAAAGGGGGTTTAGAAAGCCACCTAAAGGTGACTCAGCCCCCCGGAATGCCCCTGAAACGAAGGTGCACAGATGTGCACTGTTGGGAGGCCAAGCTGGCGTCCCGGGGCTGCACTGCCATGGCAGTGCTGAGAGGCTGGCGTCCCATCCCAACGCTGGCATCCATGCCGTTTGTGCCTGCGAAATTGGTCCAGGCACCGGCACAAGTGATGCAGATGCCAGCACGGGCCCTTCTGTGCCTCCTAAGACCTTTCGCTCTCCCGGGTCAGGAATGGGCTGTGAACCTCTTTCTCATGTGGTTTTCTTGACTACTTTTCTTGTTGATTAAGTTGTCTAAGAAAGTTGACAATCACAATAAATGACATGATCATTACAATGGACCTGAAAGCAGTATTTTATGGTCCCATCATATGGTATGCAGAGGTATATCATATCTGAACATGGGAGTTTCTATTTATCATAGCAAATTGCAGTTAATACTGCTATCCTTTATGAATTTATGTCCTTTTGAATTCATCCTAGCTTGGTGGCTGTCATCACATTATTGAGTAAGGTGATGATGATGATAATAATAATAATAATGATAATAATTCTCCTCAGTGGAGTTGACTTCCAGGAAGATGTTTTAGGATTGCAGCCATTGTCTGTTGCAGCCCAAACAAGAAGGGATGGTGCTATGGTTCAATGGTAGAGCATCTGCTTAGTATGCAGAAGGTCCCAAGTTCAATGACTGGCATTTCCAGTTAAAAGAATCAGATAGTAGGCAATGTGAAATACCTATGAGGCACGAGGTTACAAATAAAAATAATATCCAGTTGAAGGACTATATGAAATAAGATCCAGTTGAATAAAATAAATAAAATAAGATCCAGTTGAAGGACTAAATTATCCAAAGTAATATGATCAGAATTATGCTTTCGTAACTTGTTACACAAAAAGCTATAGTTGGTTTTAAAAGAAATGGGAGTGTCCCAACATCTGATGTGCAACCTGTATTCTGAACAAGAGGCTACTGTTAGAACAGAATATGGAGAACATAATGGTTCCTTATTACTTCAGTCTGTATGCAGAACATATCATAAGGAAAACAGATTTAGATGGTGGAGTGAAAATTGATGGAAGGAAATTAACAATTTGAGATATGCAGATAACACCGGAAAATAGACAACTTTAAGGTTGACGAAGAAGAAACTGAAATTGTTAAAAAAATTTACTCCTTGGCTCAGTCATCAACCAAAAGGAAGACTGCAATCAAGAAATCAGAAGGAGATTGAGACTGGGAAGGGCAGCCATGAAGGAGCTAGAAAAGATTCTTAAGTGTAAAGATATGTCACTGGTGACTAAGATCAAGATAATTCATACCATAGTATGCCCTATGACTATGTATGGGTATGAAAATTGGACAATGAAGAAAGGTGACAAGAAAAAAGTTGATTCCTTTGAAATGTGGTGCTGGATGAAAGTTTGATGGCTCCTGTGGACCACCCAAAAAAAATCAGTGGGTTCTAGATCAAATCAAGCCTGAACTTTCCCTAGAAGCTAAAATGACTAAACCCAGGCTATTGCACTTTAGTCACATTATGAGAAGTCAAGAGTCACTGGAAAAGTCAATCAAGGAAGCCACGACCCTCAGTTTGCAAGACTGTTAACATTAGTACTTTTTGGAGAACATTGATTCATAGGGTTGCCATAAGGTGGAAGCAACTTGACGGTACTTAACACACACAACCAAATACTCTTGCATCTCTCCCATTGCAGCCCACTGTGTCCACAAAACCATGCTCTAGGGGTCAGTGTACTCTCAGAGTCAGTTTTGAGTGTGACGTGGGAGTCTGCCGTAGGAGGGAGGAATCAGCAGTTCTTGCCCTGCCTCAACTGATGAATGTTTCATTCTGTTGGCAGAAATTGAGGCTTGGATTCAACATTTATATATTGTCTGTCTTCTTTATCTCTATAGTCAGTAAGACTTTAGACATTCACAAAAAAATCTAGGTAAAGCATCAATTTTTTACTTGCTTTATGCTACCCAATGTTTTATCTAAGTCATTTCTAATGATGTAGTTCATAGAAGTAGCAGTAGCTAATTTTTTACAATTCTGTCTTATCAGGAAGAAGCTAACAAGAAATTATTTAAACTTTAATAATAATGATTTGTAGTGTTTCTGGTACTTTGTAATAGCATTAGTTCCCTTTTCTTAAGCCGTGTATGTGAATAAGTAGTTCCTCTGCAAACAAAGCAAAGTTTGATATTTTTGGATTTATAATTATTATAAATTATAATATAAATTATAAAACAATTTGTGCAGAGGTAATTTTTGTACAATAGGAGCCCCGTGGCGCAGAGTGGAAAGCTTTAGTACTGCAGTCAAAGCTCTGCTCACGACCTGAGTTCGATCCCAGCAGAAGTCGGGTTCAGGTAGCTGGCTCAAGGTTGACTCAGCCTTCCATCCTTCCACTGTCAGTAAAATGAGTATCCAGCTTGCTGGGGGTAAAGTGTAAATCCCAGCGCAAATCCCAGCGCAAATGCTCACTTCTATCCTTGTGTCCTATCAGCATTCTACTTAAGGGTTCTCCTGTGAAAGAGCTATGCCTAGCTGCTCTAAATATCTAGAAAACAGTGGGTGATATAAGAAAATAATTTCTTACATACGTCATGCTCTATGCTTCATATGAAATCTATGAATGAAAGATGCAAGCTAGGGAAACAACTAGAAGGTAGAAATCAAAGCAAGCAACAGATCACTTCAGGATACAATGGTTCCATATTAACATACCATACCCTCATTAGCACATTATCTTTATACTTACAGGACAATGATTAGCACATTACTTTTGCAGGACAATACTCAGCTCAAACCCAACCCCTTTCTGACTATATATTACTCTTCCTACACACTTGACACTGAGAGACACTGTCCTTCAGTGTTACTACTCTGAAGATGCCTGCCACAGTTGCTGGCGAAACGTCAGGAAAGAAAATTCCAAGACCACGGTTACACAGCCCGGATAACCTACAAGAACCAAAGCTGTCCCTTTATCATTCAGTGGCAAGGATCACTGGTCCATAATATTTCTAGGAGTTAAGTTCAATTAATATAATTGCTTGTTTGTATATCTTTTCAGAAAACATAATAAATATAGGAGGTCTATCTTGTCCAGTATTCTTTTTCCAATGGTGGTGAGCAGCTAAATGTCTTTGGGAAAATAACAACCCTTTTCTTCTAGCTGTAGTGTTTTATAAATGTTTTTTAGTTTTGCTCTTGTCATATGATCAATTCTACATCTACTGCAAACTCCTGCAAACTTTATTTGTGTCGAGTTACCGTATATACTCGCGTATAAGCCGAGTTTTTCAGCCCAAAAAAAGGGCTGAAAAAGCCGAACTCGGCTTATACGCAGGTCAATACAGTAGAAGGGGGAGGGGGGAACTTACCGCCATCACCGCCGCCGCCGGGCCCAGGTGCCTTCCTTCGGCCGGCAGGGACCTTCCTGGGCCGGCAGGAGGCCCCTGCCGGCCGCGCCGCCGCCGCCCACGCGCCTGGGCGCCTTCCTCTGGCCGGCAGTGGCCTTCCTGCGCTGGCAGGAGGCCCCTGCCGGCCTCGCCGCCGCCCACGCGCCCGGGCGCCTTCCTGCGTCGGCAGGGGGCCCCTGCCGGCCGCGCCACCGCCGCCCACGCACCCGGGCGCCTTTGGCCGGCAGCGGGTCAATAAGAAATTCCCTTTTCTGGCCTCAAATTTGGGGGGTCGGCTTATACTCGGGTCGGCTTATGCCCGAGTATATACGGTAATATTTGATGTGCACATGTACTACATATACACTATAATTCATCCTTCCATAAAGATAATATACCCCACAAAGACCTGGACATATCAATAGAAAATGTAGGAGAAATATAATAAACGTAGCATTCGCTGTATCCCAAATCTACTTCTAGTCAAGTTTGCTGGATGAACATGGGTTTCAATACTGTAAGAGAGAGAACTAAGTACAAGAACCAAAGAACTAAATAACATTTTTCTTCTTTGTTTTTGAAGAGTTATGCCATTCTATTTATTTCAAATTCTAAACTGAAGTGGCTTTAAAAATGTGACCAGAAGGAAGAACTGGAAATTATAAGGAAATAGTTTTTGGCTTAATATTAGTGAAAAAATAATCCTAACGGTAAGAGCTGTTCAACACTCGTGGACTCCCCCTCACTGAAGGTCTCACTAGAGGCTGGGATGGCCATCTGTTAGTGGGTGATATAATTTCCTATTCCTGTATCGTGCAGGAGATTGTTCCCAAGGTCCCTTTCTGCACTCTATTACTTTACGAAAAAATATTATCAACGAATAGCAATAATGTCCTAAGCTGCAGCAAGTATTGGAACATACAATGCCATGTGTACAAAAGAAGCAATTCCTGAAGGAGACAGCAAATTAGGAATATGTGTATCAATATTTATTCTGCTAAATATTGTTTCCTTGTTTGTCACCAGAATGCAACTCTAAATCTTGCTTCACTGCTCTCTATCTCTTCCTGCCAGCGATGTAGCCAAAACACTTAACCCTTACTCTATCTAGTAATTTAACTTCCCTAAATAAGCACTTTGTTCTCTTTAACTGGCTGTGCCTCAAAACGTGGTTGTTAAAGATCAAAAAATTCACTGTGCTAACAGCAAGGAGCTATGAACAATCAGCTGTTCAGGTACTCCAAAATACTTGATATTCAAGAGGTATAACATGCAGCATAACTTAAACTGTCAGTTTGGCCTTGTCACTTTGGATATGCACATTTGTTCAGTGTGTGTTTGAAAGAAAAATGTAGCTGGTTCTATTTGCAATGAATGCAAGTCAGCTGTTACTGGTGAGTGAATCTAGATTTATTGGAGCACAGCGACAACAAATGAAAGAACACTTTTAACACATGATTGAATCATAGGATTTAAGCAGATTCTAGTTTCTGAAAATGAAAGAAGAGATGCTCAAAAGTCCTGGAAGTATAGTGTATGTTGAGATGTAGTATTATTCAACTTCAATCAGCATCTAAATAAAGTTCACTGAAACACAGGTAAAAAAAATGCAGAAAACAGTAAACTCTGTTAACTACCCTAAACGTTGTGTTTAAAAGAGACTTTAAAATCAAGGTAACAGTTTACCAGTGCTTTTCAATTTTTCCCTTTTCACATACTTCTTTTTATGTTCAGGCACACTAATTTCCAGGAAAGTTTGCTTGCCTTGCCTGCATCACTGATCTTCTGTTTGGGGGATCACTGCTAAGATTTTGTGGAAACTCAGAGCTAACCAGGACACAGTCTGAAAACCTCTGGGCCATAAAATATAATTGCTGCACAGACTTTGCTTCAGAGAAAAATCTGTATCTCTCTGAGGGAAACAGGAGTATTTTGGCTTAAAAGACAAACAAAAATTTATTCTAGCATAAGTTGGGGGTTTTTTGGGCAGTAGAGGACACGTCAGATGCTACAAGTGGATCATCAGTATTAGTCACTTTATATATAGCAAGTTTGGGGAAAAACAGTCTCAAGGGGACTATGAAATGCTGTATTCCTCATAACACAATGCAAGGTGAATCACTCATTATTCGGAGGGGTTAAAATAAATGGCAGCTGAATCCTCACAAGATGGCCTCATAAGATTCTGGATACCATTTTTGGTTGTCTTAGCAACTGCAACAGGGTAATGCCGATTGCCACTTTAGGGTCAGGAAGCAATTTTCCTCCAGGCCTGAAAAAGGGGTCCCCCCCCATCTTCTGGGCATGGAATAGGGGTCACTGGGGGTGTGGGGGGGGAGGTAGTTGTGAATTTCCTGCATTGTGCAGGGGGTTGGACTAGATGACCCTGGTGGACCCTTCCAAGTCTAGGATTCTATGATTTTTGAGATGATGTTTGGAATTTGCAGTTCCTATATATATGAGGGTGTTCTTCCCAATATGCAGAACCCTTTTTACTCTTTGTACTTGGCTCTGACACGTGGCCTTCATTATCAGCATGGTGCCATGCCTTGGCCATATAGTAATATAATATAGTAATATAAACAACAAGCGTTGTCATTCACACTGTAGTTAGGGATAACTTGGGGAGTTACTGAGCCCAAACCCAGGTAAAGCTTGGTTATGGTTCTGCACAAAGGCAGGGCCTGCCTTGACAGCCTGAGAACGTGGCGTAACGCTGCCAGTAGACAATACTGACCTTGATGGGCCAAAGGTCTGATTCAGTATAAGGCAGCTCCATGTGTGTGACAGGCCCAGCGGCAATTAATGGAAACTCACTACCCACACAACTCAGCCCAGCCTGGTGGCAGTGACCACCACACCATTCAGCTCAGCCTGGCCCGGGCCAGTGGCCACCATGCAGCTTAGCCTCTTCCTGGGAAGAGGCTGGCGGGGGTAGGGAAGGAAGATAAGCTGAAGATGGGGTTGGGGGAGGTAAAGATAGGAAGAAGATAAGGAAGGTGGAAAACAGATCAGGACCATGTTCAGCAAAGGGTGATCTTTCCACAGACCCTAGGAAAAAAAACAAGTTTGCGGGGGGGGGGGGGATTAAAAAGGAGAAAAGGATTTAAAATCCTCAAAGAATTAAAGAAAAGCGAGACCTCAGCCACCATGTATTTGAAGGGGTGGGGAGAAGACAGCTGTGAGGAAAACATGGGTGTGGCAAAGGGAAATGTCCACTGAGCACTGGCAGTGTTTATTTAAGATGGGAGGGGGCCTGAGCAACCATGGGCTCAAGGGTTGCCACCTTCAAGTAGTGGCTGGAGATCTCCTGGGATTACGACTGATCTCCAGGCAACAGAGATCGGTTCACCTGGAGAAAATGGCCGCTTTGGAAGATGGACTCTATGGCATTATACCCCACTGAAGCCCATCCCCTCCCCAAAGCCCACCTTCCTCAGGCTCCACCCCCAAAGTCTCCACGTACTTCCCAACCTGAAGCTGGCAACCGTAACGGGCTCCCTCACAGCTGAAACACTATCAGAGTTTAGCAGCCCTCAATAACCACTGGGGTGGAGGGAGAAGAGACTTATAAGAGCAGGCCCTGCAGAAAAGCAGAAACAAGGCATTGGTGGTGGTCAAAACAAGGAGGTATGAGTGCTGCCTTCTCCTTATTTTCACAGCTGCCGACCCCACCAGAGATCGAAGGCAGCAAGCAGAGCTAGCCAGGAGGAGCCAGAGACTCCATTGCTGCTTATCCTGTTCTTCCCCATATCCATGCAGGACCAGAAGATGAGCGACAGCAACAAACAGGGTGTACTGGATGATTTCTATTTTTAGTTAATGACTGACTACTTAGCTGGCCTATTCCAATTTGGCAAATACTGCTACAGTTTCGTTATGCAAGCATTCTTAATTTCACAACAAGAATGAAGACATTCTCCCTATTTTAAATGTGATGTTATCTTAAGGACTTTGGCCAAACTCACAATGCAAAACTGGAACGGGCTATTAATCTTTGATCTTTAAAACTCTCTTAGAAGCATTCTGCTCCTGAGACTGTTTCTAACACTGCCACTTCTGATTTAGAAAGTCTCTACCACATACTCACCTGGGTCATGTCCGCACTTGCCATTTGTGGCGCCGACTCCCACGGGCTTTCCTTGCATGTTCGCACTTCATCTCACCTGAAGGATGCCGGACACGGCTTCAGTTCACAGTTTCTCCGTGGTAAGAGAATCCGCTTATACAGCGAAGTATTAAATGAAACGTGTTCCTCACACGGAGCTTTGAAGTGCGAACATGCAACCCCGCTGAAAGTCCACCGCCCCGCCCCCATCCTTCCTAACCGCCCACACTCGTTCCCCTCCCTTTTCGACTTTGCAGTGCTTAGATGCGAGAGGGTGGGATGGCGGCAAGTCCCACTTTCGCTTTCCCCTCGAACTCCCGCCACACAGTACAATTTTCGGGTTTCCCCCCCCTTTTTTCCCTTTTTTGCCGCCATTTTTTAAACAGCCTTCCCCTTCCTTCGACTTCAGTACAGCGGAGAAAGGCGGCGCAGTGAGGACAGAAATCCTGCGGATTTTATAAAAAAAACGGAGAAATGCGGTGCGGTGGGAACAGAAATATTATTTCGCTTTGGTTCCTTTTGTACTCGCCATGTATAAATAGCGAGGTAAGTTGCTGGTGCGTTCACGGGCCTGGAGGCTCAGTAAAGAAAACCACATGTTACAACTCAGTCTTGAGAGTATTAAAAAAAAAAAGCAGATGATGCAAGAGAACAGCTTTTTGTCTTGCAAAGCATTCCAGGAAAATGCTGTTATCTACATAACATGCATTCTCTCATTCTGCTTCAAGGTTTCATTAAAAAGAAAACTTTAAGTATGATGTCTTAACAAAGGCCTTCTTCATGTTTTCAAAAGCAGAATGGGAAATCAGTGCAAAAACTACTGATGTACCAAGACCACATTAATCTAAACTTTTTTTAAAAAAAGAGCTCTAGCATTAACTAAATGGCTATTTTTTTTTATAGAAGGAGCAGCTCACATTAAAGGGTAGCACTGTGCTAATTCAATAAAAATAAAAGTAGAAGTTATAAAAGGATCAAAGAAATTAAGCTTCTAGACGCATCAAAGCCAAAACAGAAAGATAAAATTTGTATTTTCAGCTGCTCTATTAAGCGGAGGAAAGAACGGCTGACTCTAGCCTCACAGCAGGCCATGTTCTCAGTGTTTGTAGCCTCTGGATTGGTGCTAATTAGGCCACTTTTATTTTCACTTCACACAATCTAAGGATACTGCTCTTAGTTGCAGCTGGCATGGTGGTAACTGGTACTCAATGAAAGCTTATTGATTTCAGGCCCCTTAGAAGGCAAACAAAAATATGGACAAAGATTTCCCGTACTTGATCTCAGCAGGAGTTTTGGGCCAGATGCTATACATAGCAAATTTGTGCACACTTCCTTGGATCCATTTTTTGAAAGAAACAAAAATCTTACAAATGTATATACTGTACTACGGAAATCAGATTTCCTCTGAATCAGTGACTAGGTCTCAATTTTCATTGTTGTTTTTTAATGGTAAACTAATTTTAAGATGGTGTTCCTTAATCATGTTCACATGTTGATCCTTTGTTTTGAATAATCAAGTTTCATCTCTCTCTTAGCTATCTGTATCTTCTTGCAGCGAGGAGGGGTGGGGATAGGGTTGCCAAGTGCTGGGTGGTGGCGGGCAAACCCTCGCCAGTCCCCCTGGCTGCCCGCTGACCAGCTGAAGGTTGGCGGGCAACACGTGCACGCATGTCTACCCATGGTGCCACGTCACTTCCGGTTTACACTCGGAAGTGCTGTATCGCAAGGGGCCGTTTACCACTCAAACTCCCAGTTTGAGTAATAAAGGCTCCTTGTGATGCGGCACTTTCGGGTGTAAACCAGAAGTGATGCGATCGCATTGGCGCAGCCACACGTGCACACGATCATACCTTACCACCTCCCAAAAAACCTCCCGCCAGAGGAGAGGAGGGACCTGGTAAGCCTAGGTAGGAAGGAAAAAGGTAAAGAGTAAGGGTTCTTCTCTCTAACACAGACTGTACTTAGAGAGAAAAGCTGGCCAGAGAACCTTTCTTTTTCTGGATCCATTGTTTCCTATGGGGGAATACGGGATCTCTGCAGCCATCGGGAATGGGTGTTTTTAGAACAAATAGCACCACAGTTGCAGGAAACCAAGGTCCCCATCTCCCCTAAAGATTCCTCGCATTTGAAGGGGATTGAACAAATTGATCCCAAAACAAAATGACCCAGCCATCCTTGTATCCATTGCTTCCTATGTGGGGGAATAGGGGATGATTCTGGAGGTCTGGAACAGATGTTTGTAGAGAAAATAGCATCAAAAATAGAAGCGAATTGAACAAAGAAGTCCAATTTCGCAGACCCCTGAACAAGGTTTCCTCAGCCATCTTGTTTTCTTTAAGCCATGTATGTTCATTAGTTCCAAATTATACAAACCAGGATACAAAATGAATTTGGAAAATGTCAGCCCTTCTCCCTTAAAATCACACTTCCAGTTTCATTGGAGTTACAGCTTTTAAATAAAGCACCAGGCTCCAATGAAATGAGAAGTGGAATGGAAAGTTTTGCCATTTTGAAGTTCTGTGGTTTTGAGTTCAGTATCTAGATAATTGATTTCAAATGCCCTTGTACAAGTTGACTTCAGAGGCTCTAATAAACTTATTGATTGATGAGAATTAGTTCTTCAACTTAATGATAGGTTTTATAGTTTTTTAATTGGTATTGGATATAGAATGAGGGGTTAACAGGTTTAGAGATGTCATTTGGTGGTGTGTCAGCTATGGTCACAGGTTCAGGAATAGATGCAACATTTACAGAAATTGATTTCGGAACTAGGACTGAACTACTACACTGTAGTTGATATCCCTTTGGTTTCAGTGCAGTAAAGTATGCACAGGTGAGAATTGGGTTACAGCATTTAAAAGTCTATTAAAAGTGTGAAACAGTGCTGTTTCAGCCAGAACCAGCCAATATCACAAGCAGGAAGTTTTGCCTTCCGCATGGAATTGATAGCTCAGGCAATAGTTGTATGTCCTGTACTATGTTGTAGACCTCTTATCCTTTCAAAAGTGCCATGTAATCCCCCAAATTACTAAAATTATTTGGCAAGTTCCAATAATAATGTAAAGGGAACCCCACTGATCTGACTAAGTAAACAATATGAACAATATCACCAGGGAACAAAGTACATAAACGTCACATTTGCATAAACACAAGTTTTAAGGGATCCATGCAACAGGATAAATATTCCCTGATACAATTCTGTTTGGGTAAAAAAAGGTGAAGATGAAACATGCATATTTGTATAAAATTAGAGCTGTAGAGGTACACATTATGAAAACTTGGGGTAGAATTCAGTAAAATATTCAGGTACGAAGTTGGCAGTGTAGCAGTAAAATCGTATACCAAGTTACTCCAACTATTGCTGAGTTTCACTGTGCTTAGAGGGGAGTATAATCTTTATAAGAGTGCACTGGTAGTTCCTCATTGGAAGCTACGTATTGGTCTCTGTGTGTAAATCAATGTAATACTATCAGAGAAAGTTTCTTTAAGGCTACCAGCATGATGAAAAGAGAGCAAAATAAAACTGAAGCATTACGTTTATGACTGGCTTGGATTCTGCAGAAAATCTCCACTGATAGGTGGACCACAACTTCCTTGCCTCCTGCCTTAGACCCCAAATGTGCCCTCAAATGTTGTTCTGGGGGACAGGGAACCCCTATGAATAGCTTAAGAGGAGTTGGAGGGTGGTGGCAGAACAGGGGAATTACTGAGAACTGTCCCTTTTCTCTTAGCGAAATCTGACCTAGTATATTTGTTCATTTACTTTAAACACCATGTATCTTATATTCTAATAGCGAAATTGTAAGCCGCTTTGAGACTCCTTAAAAGTAAAGAAAAATGGAGTATAAAAACAAACTCTTCTCCTTCTACTACTATTACTGCTACTACTATTACTACTATCCCTGACCTGGATGGCCAGGCTAGCCTGACCTCGTCAGATCTAGGAAGCTAATCAGGGTCAGCCCTGGTTAGTATTTAGATGGGAGACCATCAAGGAATACTAGGGTTGCTGTGCAGAGGAAGGCACTGGCAAACTACCTCTGTTAGTCTCTTGCCATGAAAATCCCAAAAGGGGTCGCCATAAGTCGGCTGCGACTTGACGACATTTTACTACTACTTCTACTGGAACTCTCTATATCCCATCAGGAGGTTGGCAATCTTAGGCCTGGCAGCAACCTCTGAGGGACTTGATACCACCCAACTTGCATGACTCACCTGGCTGCTTGTTACTGTTCAACAGCAGCAACCCCATGAAAGCCAGTGTGGAGTAGTGGTTAGAGCTTCAAAGCAGGGTCTGGCAGACCCATGTTCAAACCTCCATCTTGTGGAAGCTCACTGGGTGATTTTGGACAGTCGTATACTTTCAGCATAACCTACCTCAACAGGTTGTTGTGAGGATAAAAAGGAGGAGAGTAGGGCAGGGTACGCTGCTTGGTCCTCACTGTGGAGAAAGACTGTAGTTTTCCAAGGTAGAGGCTGCTGGGGTGGGGTGGGGAGAGACAGAAAGCTGAAGACAGAGGGGCAGATAGAGGTAGTTTGGCTGTTGGGTGGGAAGGAGATAGGGTTCCCAACTCCAGGTTAGGAAATACTTGGGGTTTTGGGGGTAGAGCCTGGGGAGGGTGGGGTTTGAGGAAGGGAGGGACCTCAGAGGGGTATAATAACATAGACTTCACCTTCCAAAGCAGATATTTCCTCCATGGGAACTAAGGTTGTCAACCTCCAGGTGGGGTCTGGAGATCACTTCAAATTACAACATCTCTCCAAATGACAGACATCAATTCCCCTGGAGAAAATGGTTGCTCTGGAGGGTGGACTCTATGGCATTATATCATGCTGAGGTCACTTCCCTCCCCAAATGTCACCCTCCCAAGCCTCCACCCCCCCCCCCAATTTCTAGGAATTTCCCAACCTGGAGCTGGCAGCCCTAAGGGGGAACTGATCTCTGAGTTGGGAGATCTGTTGTGATTGCAGGAAATCCTCAGGCCCTGCCTGGAGGTTGGCAACCCTAGAAAGAGAGAGGGAAGCAGGGAAAGGGGAGTGGCTATGGTGGCCTTCAGGAAAGGGAAAGAGAAAATAGTGGAGGAGGGGAAAATGAGATGCCTCCCTCAAGTTCTTGCGGGTTCCCACTTGTACTCTATGTATCCTGTACATACATAGCTGTTGATTCATCGTCTATTGTGATTGACGCAGCTTTCGAGGGCCTCAAGTATAGAAGAGTCTTGTCCAGTGTTTGCTACCTAAGATCATTTACCTGTGAAAAGTATGAGGGATTCCACCTAGTGTAACTACATGCTGTGCCACTGAGCCACAGCTCCTATACCCATAACCAAACAGTTAATTTGTTGGTTCTTGTAGGTTATCCAGGCTGTGTGACCGTGGTCTTGGTATTTTCTTTCCTGACGTTTCGCCCGCAGCTGTGGCAGGCATCTTCAGAGGAGTAACACTGAAGTTAATTTGTTCTTCAGTTTCCTAACTTGTTCCACTACGCTGCCACAGTTCTCCGCGTTCTTTATGTAAACCTTGCAGTTGTACACAGCATTGCCATCTTTAATAAATTAAATACGAAATGGTGGTGTAACCTGTTGGTTTGGACTAGGTGTCTGTGTGGGCCATCGTGGTGTAGTGGTTAACAGTGGTGATTTGGAGCGGTGGAGTCTGATCTAGAGAACCAGGTTTGATTCTCCACTCCTCCACATGAGCGGTGGAGGCTAATCTGGTGAACTGGATTTGTTTCCCCACTCCTACACTTGAAGGCAGCTGGCTGACCTTGGGCTAGTCACACTCTCTGAGCCCCACCCACCTCACAGAGTGTCTGTTGTGGGGAGGGGAAGGGAAGGTGATTTTAAGTCGGTTTGGTTCATCCTTAAGAGGTAGAGAAAGTCGGCATATAAAAACGCAGTTTGGTTCTTCCTTAAGTGGTACAGAAAGTTGGCATATAAAAACCAACTCTTCTTCTTTTCCGCAGGGCTAACGTAAGGAAATGAATAGCCACTACATTTCATATGCATCGTCTGAATTGTCAGTAGCATCGTTTTCCCATGGCTTTGACAAGATAAGTGCCTGCTGTGTGTTCCCCTGCTTCTTTGTTGCCTTGCTCAGCACTGTACACTGAGGCATCTTCATTCTTTTTTATGTAACAATATTTTTGCTTTTTTCTAGCTCGAGGCTTTTTATTAAGTCGCTCTTAACAGTATGCTTTTGAGGATTATGCTACACAGTGTGGAGCAATTTAGCTTACACAAGAGATCTGTCAGCATACCGTAGATTAATCACTGATGGAATCTCTCTTTTAGTGGCAATGGAACGATTTTTGATCCCTTTAGTGTGTGTGCTTTTATGTATTTGTCCCTCGCTGTGTTACCTATGGCACCCTCCTTTTTTTTAGCAGAAACATAAGAGCTTTCATGTACTGACGAAACAAATCTCTCCTACCTATATGCAGTATTCTTTGAACAGCGATTTTAAATGTTGAAACACATTACTATTTTTTTCCTTTTAGAAAAAATTAAGGATGTGCACCTAAAAAAAAGGATTTTTTTTATTTGGGTTTCAGAAAGGGCCTAAACGTGATGTTGGGGGGTTGTTCGATCCCCTGATAATGTTTGGGGGGTTGTTAGATCCCCTGATAATGTTTTGGAGTTGGTTTTCTTTTCTTTTTTAAAAAAGGGGATTCCAGCAGGACAATAGAGAAGCAGCTTGAATAAGTCCAAATTCCACTCCTCCTAAAGAATTTCCTACCATAATAAAAGGGAAACAGCCCCGTATGTTTTTGTTTTCTGCTCAGAAGTGCTCCTCTTAATATCTGATCTCATTGCCTGGGGGAACTGCCTCCCTCCTCCCCTCCCTCCCACTGCCCTGAACACGTGTAAAATTAAAGAAAAAAACAGGCCCCAAATATTTTCACCTGTTTGTGAAATTTCCAAGGTTTTTTCAGGAATCGTTATCCCACATTCCTGAGAATCCCAGGTATACAGATAACGTATTTTTTGGATGTATATTCAGACAGGAAATACCCAAATGCACATCCCTAGGGGAAATAGTTGCTGAGGTCAAGTGTAGCCTCATCCTGAAAGCTCATTTACTCATCCACAGAATGCCTTGCACATTGAGTGCATCATTAAAGGATTGCCAAAGACAGCCTCAGTGGTCATCTCTTTGACCCTTCTACATTCTTGATATTCTGGCCTGCAATTTTCCTTTCATTCATGTGCTGTGCCACTATGTCAGAATTGGACAATTTAATTCTCCTTAGATTTGCCTTGCTCCCTTTTGATGCAAAGAGGTTTGCGGTCTGAAATCTACATATCTATTAGCTTTTCTTTATTTGCCACTGCAGAGAGCAGTTTTTACAAAAAAGCAAAGGGAAGAATTGCACTTAATTTTTTTTTAATGCAGCCGCTCTTTAAATGGCAAGTTTTTTAGGCGGCAGACTGAATCAGAACACTGGAACGGGCATTTATTAAAATATTTTTGTCCCACTACAAGGTGCAGCAGAGAGAATTGTCACCAGAAAGGGTGCCTGAAAGTGAGCAGGAAAGAGGTTAGGTAGAATCAACGTGAACACAAACACATTTTCACTTCCTTTAGTCCAAGGAAGTACAACTAATTTACAAATTCCCATTTCATTTTGCTGAAGATTGTAGACTATTATTATTAGCAAGTGTATTAGCAAGTGTTTCTCATTCTTAACTCAGCATGAAAGTTTTTTTCCCCCTTTAAGGATACCATTAAAATTTACATGTTGAAAACACGATTTCTGTTTGAAATGACCTCTATAATTCAAGCAAAGAAAGTTATTCATTCACGGAAGGATGTTAGCAGTTTAGGTTGTTCAGTTTCCTAATATTGAATTGTCTTGCAGAAAGCAGAACTTCTGGTTTGTGGCTGATGACTCCAAACAGGCTTCTTGGATTATTTTTCCCACCCACCCCCACACACATCAAAGAAAACGGCTGTTCATTCCGGATCAGCTGTATTGCTGCCAGTCTTTAAGCAAACATAATTCTTGCATCCACAGATTATTACTATTTTGTTGCAAATCCTTATTTGAAAGCCTAATGTTGTTTGTTCTCATGCTGTTTCCAATTTGAGCAATACTTCTTAGCAAGCTTCTTTAAAAAAAAAAAAAATTCAGCAATACAGCTGTTTCCCCATGAATCTGCATGGGTCCATCGTATCAAGTCATGAAGGTTTCTCTCTGTACTTAGATACCTCATAAAAATTAAAACAATTTGATTTGTCAATATATTTGTCCCCCCTTTATTAACCACTTGTCCTTGTTTCTTTCATTCATTATTTTGGTTCTATTGCAAAACTGTTCTTTACAGAAGGGAGTTCTCCACCCCCCCTTTCTCAATAAAATATTTGTTATGAAATTCAGCAATCTTTTACGTTACCAGCACCTGTCAGTTGACATCCTTTAACCTACCTTATTTTCTGCTTTCCTGTACTAAAGGAGATCTGTTTTTTTTTTTTTTTTTCTGTGAGTGGAAGTGAAGAAAAAGTTAATCTTGGCTTTTAAACTTCTCTTTATCCCATAATTTTAGTTTATTTCTCTCCTTTTAAGTAACATAAATGTCTTTTATGCATTTACTTTTTTTAGTTAATGTTGCTTGCTTGCAAACTCTCTATTGCTATGCTTCATGGTTTGAGATGCTGTTGGATTATTTTCTCATTACGTCTTATGGTTCTTTTAACTATTTAGTCAATTTAAATTGGTTACTTTAAATTGGACATACTTCTAATTCAGGCATTCTTAAAACTGTTTGATTGTGTTTCAGCAAACATATTTAAATTGGAATTCATAATTACCACAGAATACAAGTTGTTCGTCTTATTTTTAATACTATCTTGCCATTTTATAGATATTGCTTCACCGGTTTTACTATGCCAAGCTTGTGTAGTAGAACGCTTCAGTTTGTCAGAGTTCCGTACTGTAAAATTGTACACTGTTATATAACCTAACATGGTTATGATTAAGTTTTCATTTCAGAAGGTAAACTAGTAGATTATTGTGGTTACTTCTTAACCTTGTAGTAGCTGTGTCAGGCCTTGGCCATTATAGTGCAAAGGAAGCAGGAATATTTCTACCCAGAGATATGAAGCTACACAGCAGAAACTGCTACATAGTTGTCTGAGGCCAGTGAGATAAGGTGTAGCTCTCCATGACATAAGGAAATGGTTCCAGTAACAGACAGAAAACCATAATATGCTATAGTAGTCCATCATGTCTTATATTTTCTATACAGGAATCCCACTAGAAGAGGTTTGTGGTTGTTCATTGTATTTTTTTTTTAACTGAAAAGTTATGGCACATGGAGGAAGACATTCAGAGCAGCTCTTTATCATGACACCTAGGAACAATAGGTTTGCTTCAGACAAATAACTAATAACTAAGAAATAACAAATAACTAAGAATGATAATTCTTAGCTGTCTTTGTTTTTAGTTTTCAATACGGGCACTAGGTAAAACACTACACATCTCTTTTAGTAGTGTACAAAGTTGAGGAAACAAGGCTTCTATGGCCGTGAAAGGATAAACTACAATTCCCATGAGGCAGTGTGAGAAAGTGCATGCCCAAATTGATCTAGACACCTCAACAGCCATTAATGGACCGAGTGAGGCACACAGAAACACATTAGAAGTACATCTGATGTCATAATGTGATTTTTTTCCTTTTAACAATTGGAGCTCCCTCTGACAAATAGAGGAAAGGGGGCAGCTCTGCCAGTCACGTATGCAACCCCCCCACACACACACAATTAAACATGTTTGAGCTGTTTGGATGCAGTCAAACAATGTGTCTAATGTTTGGCTTACAAGATTGCTTTCTGGCAGTAGGCTACTAGCTATGCTAGCAGACTATGGAGCAGCCGTCAACATGCTCAACAAAATCAAAAATAAGGAAGAAGATGATGAAGAAGAAGAGTTGGTTTTTATATTCTGACTTTCTCTACCACTTAAGGAAGAATCAAACCGGCTTACAATCACCTTCCCTTCCCCTCCTCATAACAGACACCCTGTGAGGTAGGTGGGGCTGAGAGAGCTCTAAGAGAGCTATGATTAGCCCAAGGTCACCCAGCTGGTTTCATGTGGAGGAGTGGGGAATCAAACCCGGTTGTCCAAATTAGAGTCCACCCCTCCTAACCACCATTCTTAACCCCTACACTAAGCTGGCTCTCTGGAGTGAGGTTATGAGATCTTTCCAAGAATTGGTTTTAGATATTGTCCCTGGGAGAAGGATGAGAAGAGGTAGGATCTTCTTCCTCCATGAGTGTAGTTGTCAGATTAGCGAGATTTTATATTTATCCATCTGATGTTTAGAAGATTCTTCATGTTTAGAAGATTCTTTTATATTCTTCGATGTAAAATATATGACTTCTGGAAGACTCTGTTAGCTGGGACAATTATTGATACCATTGTGATCATTGTTAGTGAGGCAGATCCTACCTCTATCCCACTACTCAACAAAGTTTGAAGCCACCTTCCAACTGAAGTAACTCCTACTACTATAACAGTTTTTTTATTAATCTGGCAAGCAGACTTTAGCAGTTCGGCAACATCAAGTTGGGGCTGAGAATTGATAAGCTTGTTACTGAATACGTTTCTTAAATCCACCGTAAACAGCAACACATAACTAAAGTCATGTTTGCGTGAGATTGTGCTTAATCCCCTTGCAATTCCAGCAAAGTGAAGAACTTGAATAACTTTTTCAAACTACTTTATTTTACCCAGCGCTTACCCCATGCAGTGTCTAATTGAAGGCACCTTTTCTTGACTGCTGTGATTGCACTGATGAAGAAAAGCAACAGAAACATTTGTTTTATAGTATGCCTCTGTTGCAGCTGATGTGGGCAAAGCATTTAAGCTGCTTGATTTAGGCTTGCTGTGTTTGTTTAAAGATAATGCTGCGCTTTCACCCCTCCCCCGTCCAGTCACCAAGCTTCTATAAAGTGCCAGCCAGAAGAAGAAAATAGAGCTGTGCAAAAGTGTGACGTACTGTGCTATCAGTCCCCACTGGATTAGACATCCGCATTAGGTACAATGGATTTTATATTTTAATTCTTGCAAACCAATTAGCTGTACCCAGCTAGACAGGAGAAAGCAGAAATGTTACTGCTAAATGTCAGCAGCAGAATAATTCGGGATATAAAAGAGATTCTTTCAGCTCAGTTCCAAATATGTTCTGTCAGTGAGTTCTTTTAAGATATAGAATGAGCCATCAAATATGTTAAATTCCCAAATAAGTTCTCGCTCTCTCTCTCTCTCTCTCTCTCTCTCTCTCTCTCTCTCTCTCTCTCTCTCTCTCTCTCTCTCTCTCTCTCTCTCTCTCTCTCTCTCTGTATACATGTGAATGTGTGTGTGTATGTATGTATATATATAAATATATATATACATATATACACACACACACACACACACACAGATGCCTGCTATTCAAACCCCCTCAAAAAGCCCGAGCAAAGAGGCAGCGCCACCTGAGCTCTCCAAGGAGTGGCCCACTCTTACTTCTTTAGGGAGCCCATTACACAGAGCCGGAGTCAAGAAGGCCCTGTTTGATGCTAGGCAGGCCACCCCTAACAGTGGGGTAGCCAACATGCTTTAATGTTTGGTGTTAAGCAACTTGAGGACCCTATTTAGGTGGAGGTGCCATAGAAATGTTTGCATTTTTTTCCCTTTGAAGGCCAACTGAGTTTGCCTTCCCTTTGCGTAGGGTCTATGAGAAAGGCAGACAAAAGTCTTGGAGGTGACACTGCCACCTCAAGATCCCATTCTTGGTCTGTCGCTGCCAGCACAGATCCCATCAGTGTATATGTGAAGTTGGGATGTTTTGCCCATTATGCATCACTTTACCCTTGCTCACATTGAATCTCATTTGCCATTTTTAATGTCCATTTTTCCAGTTTGAAGGGATCCATAGGGTTTTCAAGGCAAGGTCAAGGCTGAGAGTATGTGACTGATCCAAAGTCACCCAGCAAGTTTCCATGGCAGAGTGGGGATTCGAACCTGGGTTTCCCATCTCATAGTCCGATACTTTAACCACTACACCACACTGGCTCTCTTAAGAGGCTAATAGCCCAACTAAAAGCTAGGGAAGGCCCTAAGAAGTGATATGACTCCACCAAAGTGGATTAAAACAAACATTGAATGGTGGGTGCTGATGCTGGCCACACTTGTTACTTTTGTTTACCAGACAGCACAGATCCCTAGCAACTGGGATATGGCCATCATTATTCGAATACACAAGAAAGGTGACAAAGCTAATCACTCTAATTACCACCCAATTAGCCAGCTCAGTGTAGTGAGCAAAGTTTATGCCAAGCATTTATGCTGTAAGTTCTAGGACTGGCTTGACCAGAACATTCTACCCGGGGAACAAGCAGACTTTAGGACTGTCACTCCACCATAGATCAGTGTTTAATTTTACATCTTTTCACAGAGAAATATAGTGCTCAGTCCCACTTTATGCAGCCTTTGTAGACTATAAAATGGTGTTTAATTGCATTTCTCGGGATAGAATGTGGGCAAAATTAAAATGGTTCTCAGTGGACCATAGGTTACAGGGATGTATCTTGGCCTATCTTTTATTCATTTTTATATCAACTCAATGATACGAGACTTGTCTAATCTGGACTTTCATCTGCCTGGACCAGCAAATAGACCAGTTCCCAAGTTACTATATATAGATGACACAGTCATTTTATCCCACTCCGAAGTAGGTATATGAAGAGCCCTTCAGCTCTCACTGCATATTGCAAGGTGGATCAGCTAACAATAAACTTCCAAAAAGCTAAAATTCTTTTCTTCACCAAAATATTTGTTAAAACAGTTGGCAGATTGACAGCCATGATATTGACCAGATGAAGGTTTTAAAATATTTAGGTGTAGGGTTTTTTCCCAGTCAACCAGCCCATGGAGAGCTCAGATGGTCCATGTCAATGATAATGCCCCAAAAGTGATGTCAGCTACCTTGAGATTACTTTTTTTTCCCTTATAGGGGTTCACATATATCATACGTGATTAAAGTCTTCCAGGGCAAGGCAATACCTCAACTCATGTATGGTTCACAAATATGTCTTCATAAAGACTTTTGTCCCTGGAAGCAATACAACTAAAGGTCTTAGATCCATATTTGGTGTCCCACATTGCAATCCCAATGCTCTTCTCAAAGGAGAGGCAGAGATGGTGACACCTGAAGCACACAGCTAGTGCCAAGTTATATGTTTTTGGCTTAAACTAAAGTTCAGTCCTCCTGGATTAACTTCACTGATTCCTACAGATAATTTATATTCAGGATGGATGAGCGCCGTTGAGGAGAAGTTACAATTTTATGGATTCATAAACCGCACCCCTACAGCAACTTGGGTTCTTGGGAGCAAAATTATTATTGTTGCCGAAAAGAGCAAGAGTCCAGTAGCACCTTAAAGACTAACAAAAATATTTTCTGGCAGGGTATGAGCTTTTGTGAGCCACAGCTCACTTCTTCAGATACAGCTAGAATGTGAATCCATCTGTCTTTAAGTAGAGGAGAGTGAATTCAGACAAGCATTAGTATGTAAATGTTAACAGTATGTAAATGTGAATTGTTGTTGTTGTTGACAACAATGATGATGGTAATGATAATAAATTAGCAAATTTGTGATGCTGCCCTCCAGGCTAATAGAGCCCAGACAACCAGTTATCTGGCATCAGGGAACCATGGCACAAATTTTGTCTCACATTTATGCCTTAGAATTCCCTAAATATTGAAGAGTTTTCACCTTGGCCCATTTAAATGTGTTACATTCAGCTTCTCTGGTAGGGAGATACTCACTTAACCCCTGTTCCTGATATGTTCTTGTCCATTGAATGTGGTTGAAACAGTTAAACATGCTATACTTTGTTCATTTTATAAGGATATTTGTTCCTTTATACATCACCCCAATTCTGTCCAATTTTCCAGGTAGATCCAGCAAGTTTTATATATCCTTTCTCCTTTCTGATAATTCTAATGAAACCACTGTTAAGGTGGCTAAATTTTGTGCTTTGACAATTTTAATAAGGAAGCACCTGGTTAAATATTTTTTATTAATAGTGCACATAACATGGAATGTAGTTTATAACGATGCTGTGATTTTTTTTTTTACTGCACATACGTATTTCTTTCTACGTTTTGCTGACTGTTGATTATGTTATTGCTGGCTGATCTATGATCATAATAAAATTAAGTAAGGTTGCAGCCATAGTTAGCTTCCTGTACTTTTCCAGGGCTTTTGAGTGGGGCCACACCTGTAGGGGGTGGTGCTTGGCCTTTTCTGTTGCTTGGGTGCCTATGGCCAACACCATGGTTTTTTCACTAGTGTAACTTTTTGCCAGTTTTTGAGGGGGGCATTCCCCAGTTGGGCTTTCCCCAGTTGGACAGCCCTATTCCCTGCCAGTGCCCCGCCTGTGCACAGTGCCACCTGAGCCTTCTGCTAGAACATCTTGGCGATACATTGGCATAGTGGCTAGTTGGCTCCCTGTGTACCCCGCCTCAGGATTATAATAATTTCCAATATATGCTTAAGAGCCCCGTGGCGCAGAGGGGTAAGCTGCAGTACTGCAGTCCAAAGCTATGCTCATGACTTGAGTTCGATCCCGACGGAAGTCGGTTTCATGTAGCTGGCTCAAGGTTGACTCAGCCTTCCATCCTTCCGAGGTCGGTCAAATGAGGACCCAGCTTGCTGGGGGTAAAGGGAAGATGACTGGGGAAGGCACTGGCAAACCACCCCGTAAACAAAGTCTGCCTAGAAAACGTCGGGATGTGACGTCACCCCATGGGTCAGGAATGACCCAGTGCTTGCACAGAGGACCTTTACCTTTATAGAATCTGCTTAGGAATGGTATAGCAGCCTGGTATAGCCCCATCTTGTCAGATCTTGGAAGCTAAGCAAGGTCGGTACTTGGAAGGGAGACCACCAAGAAAGACTCTGCAGAGGAAGGCAATGGCAAACCACCTCTGCTTCTCATTTGCCTTGAAAACCCCTTTACTGGGGTAACCACGTTAGCTGCAACTTGACAGCACTTTACACACACACATACAATCTGTTTAAATATTTTATTGTTTCTAAATGTTTTCATGTTCTAGTTCTTTTTCAGATCAAGCTAGATAGGATAGGGACAATCAGTGTTTGGAGCAAACCTTGCCCCTAGCTGACTACCCTGTGTTTATTTCTTCCAGTCCAGTAAGTTTATCATTCTAGAGCTGAGCTGGGAAAATACACTGCAAATGATGAAAAACAGAAAAAGAATAGGATTAGCTGTGCTCATTTGCACACTGTATGTGAAACATGAACAGGTAGACATATGGATAAAACCATATGGATCTCCCTTTTGTCACATCTAGTTTGATCCTTAGCTCTTAGCTGATGACTTCTTCCTCTCCATCATTTCAGTATTCCAACACCATTCTCCTGTCAAAGTGTAAGGTCCTTCTTGTATCATGTTTCTTCTTAATTTTTTTTCTGACTTGTCTTCCTGACAGCTCATTCCTGAGCTTGCAGGCCGAATGGGCTTAGGAGGACCCATGACCCCTATGCCGGCGTCCATGCCACTTGTGCCGAGCAAACTGGCACTGATGCTGGCATAGTGCGACTTGCGCTGCCCCCCCCCCCCGGACTGCCATGGCAGAGTGGCTTTCGGACACCAGCTTGGCCTCCCGCCAGTGTCCTGCCGGCTCAAGTCCTTGTGCCGGTGTCCCAGGAGGCGTTCCCGAGGCATTCCAGGGGGCGGCAGCTTCCTAACCCCTTTCAGACTAGGAACCCTTTAGCAACAGTGGACTTGTGCCAGCTCTTTGTTGGTGCAGCAGCACTGTTTTCAAATGGGGTTCTCCCCCTTTTTTAATTTATATATATTTTTTAAAAAACCTCCCCCCCCTTCACACGGCAGCGGCCAAACCTCTTTGAAGGCACCTGGCCACGCTGTCCCCAGCCGCTGCAGCTCTCAGGAATGAGCTGTCAGTTTCGGAGCACACACTCTCTTGCTAAAAATTTCCACATTGCAGCTTTGATTTTTAAGTGTCTTTTAAAGAGGTATTCATTATGCATGTGTATAGACCTGGTTCCTATGCAATGGGAGCAGAGCTGTGCTGGGTAAATGGGCTTACCCCTCCTATTGCAGTATCCTTTGACTCGAAATTATGCCCCAATGGAGCATTGAGCAGCACCATAGAGCTCAAAGTGGGTGGGGGGTGTAAACAAAGATTGCCCTTGTGTTCTTCTACAAGTAGAAGTAACTAGCACAAATAGAAAGGGAGTTTAGGATCCAAACATTAATATTTTGCTCAGTTATTCATGCATTGATTTTTGTTCTTCCTTTTGTGTTCTCTGTTCCCCCCCTCCAAATCCTCTCTCTTTTAGAGTATAAGCCTGTGGGCAGGACCTGTCTTCATTTCATTTATTTATGTGAGATTGAAAGTTTCTTAATAGATATTGTTATTACTCCAGCCTCCTCCCCAGATGCATTCCTAACTTTTAACTCTGGCAATATATTGCATTTTGCCTCTTGAGCTCTGACATCAGAAGGATGTAAAAGAGTTTTGCTGCAAATAACATTGAGTCCATAATATTTATTTATTCAGAATGCTTTCCAAGAAAACTGCTGTGCCACAGTTCATTAGCATTTGAAGGTATTTGTTTTGAGGGGGGAGTTATGTGTGTTACTTTCATCTAGCTTTATAAAGGCAGTTGTGCATACAGATCAACCTCCCTGAAGGCATCCGATCAGATTTTTTTTTTTAAGGGGGAGGGAATTTGTTCCCCTTAAAACAAGAGAACACTAAATAATCAGTGTCATGCCTTTTTGTCAGCCAAGGTTATTTTCTCTCTAATCAGTGGCATAGGTTATCTTTCCAGAAGCTGTAATTATAAGAAGTCACTTAGGGTGCTTGTTAGGGAAGTTAGAGGAGGAGAAAGCAAGTTCCCATTCTACACACTGTTTTTAAAAATACTCAAAGCAAAACTCAGTTTTCTAAACTGTGCGATGGTAAATTGAGTCCATGCTATGTATATAAAAAACCTGCGTAATAGAAACCAGGTCTACTCAAAATCCTGCTGATGTTTATTCAATAGGGCTTACTCCCATGAAATTTTTCTTGGGCTTGAACTCTGAGTTTTTTCCTGGTTGTACATCTAGTTGGATTCATTTTACACATTCCTGATCTTACATTAATAAAGTGAATAAATATTTTTTTTACTGTTACCTTATGCAAAACATTGTGGCAATAATGGATTCCTTGCTTCTCTGAGATAAAGAGGCCATCTTAACAACTAGTGTTAATGAACAACTAGTGGAGACTGCAGCATCCGATTCATACTGCCCACTTTACCTGAATAGTCTAATTTTGATACATTTAGCTTGCATAACTTCCAAATATTCCAAAGAATCATGAGCATCACTGCTTCCCAGACCCCCAAGATCTCATGAGACCAGGGCAAGCTCCAAACCCTGTACCTTGCCCAGGGCTTCCATGTAGCTCGAACTCTTTCTCCAACACTTACCAACAACACCTTCCTACATCAGGAGTGCTGCAGCTGCCAATGTGTTCCTTTAGAATAATTATGAACACATCCAGAACCAGCATCTTCCATGAGTAGCTCCATTTTGTGTGCTTTGAACTTCATCGTATTCATTTTATACACCCCTTACTAATCCCATGTATTAGTTTATAGATGGGATCCTCAAGATTTTGAACTTGCTTTTATCCTGCCCTTCTTCCAAGGTAGGTAGGTAGGGCAGCTTGCATGGTTATCCTCACAATCTTGTGAAGTATTCTAGGCTGGGAGAGTGATTGGTTCAAGTTTGTAGACAAGTGAGGATTTCAACCTGGATCTCCCGTGTTCTAGTCTTTATACATACATCTGGTTCAGATGGAAAAGTGAAATGTAATAGTGGCATTGGTGGGCCGAAGTTCACTCAGGAGTGATCAGTCACTCTCCAAGCAATAAAAAGTATCTTTCTGCCCCTCCTCCAGTGCTGCTGTAATCACTTTCCAATCCTTCACTTTAAAGCTACCACGGCAGCTTCCTTTCTTTCAGATGAAGGAAAACAAAGCTCACAGGTGTACATACCTTGACTCTGGATTGGGAAACAGTAGCAGCGCTCTCTCCCCTTCACCTCTCCTTTTCCTTATCCATGCATGCACACACACTGTGCTCTGTGCAGGAAAGGAGTATTCTGTTGACTCTTTCTGCCTCAGGGCAGCTATTAGCCTCTTGCATGGAAAACATGGAGATAATTCCAACTTGTATCTGACGAAGAGAGCTTTGACTCTTGAAAGCTTGTACCCCCAAAATTGTGTTGATCTCAAAGATGCTACTGAACTTGAATCTACCTGTTCTACTGCAGACCAATACGGCCACCCCCTGAAACTTATCTTCATGAAGATAATACTATATTTTTCTCCTGCAGGGTAAGTTCCAGGTGATGTGTTGGTGATGGTTACACACTACCTGATCTTTCTGTACACACTACCTGATCTTTCTCACTGGTTTCATGGAAGTGAAACTGTAGAGAGGAATAACAGTCAGCAATTAGTCACAGTTCTTACCAAAGCTTAAACCACAATGGATGTTTTCTTGATAGCTGAGCAGACTAAGGTTAAATTTGTTACATGCATGGGTTACTTCTGAAACAGGTCTGGAAACAGCACTGGATACCATGCATCTGTTGTTTATATCTCTCCTAGAAAACAAACCAGAGAACCAAAATAATTAAAACAAATAGATAAGAAATAAGAGCACACCGCTGACAGTGCCCAGCTCAGCCGGACACCGGCGTATCTGTTGTATAAATTCATAAGGGTCACACTCATACAATGCCTTTCAGCAAACACATTTTACTGAAACTAGCAGGGCCTGTTTATCGGCTACATAAGTAGCAATTCTATTACCTGCTGTCAAGTAGTGGGTTGTGAAGTGAGAATGACATAGTTCAGCCTTTCTGTTAGAGCAAGAATCAGAAGAGAACCTCTGGTGCTTTCCCCAGCCCCAGCAACTTATGTAAATTCATAAAGCGAAGTGATGTAGAAGCTTTTGTGTAGATGGATTACATTTCCTGATGCACTGCAGTGATCTTGCTAGTTTTGTGTATTCCCAAGGTTTCAGTATGGATGGAGCTTGCAGAATCATGGTGTGAACTGAAAAAAACAAACAGAAGAATAAGACAGAGCAGAGGTAACAGGTTCTGATTATC
The DNA here is from genome assembly GCF_029931775.1 of Euleptes europaea. NCBI lineage: Eukaryota > Metazoa > Chordata > Lepidosauria > Squamata > Sphaerodactylidae > Euleptes > Euleptes europaea. The sequence continues at coordinate 44,409,986 of NC_079312.1, read as the reverse complement.
CCCAGCTCAAGGGCGAGATACAGTATAAGTTGTTCAGAAGAAAGACCCTTCTTTTCTCTACTTTTTCAGGAGTCTCAAAGCGGCTTACAATCCCCTTCCCCTCCCGACCCCACAACAGACACCTTGTGAGGTAGATGGGGCTGAGAGAGTTCAGAGAGAACTGTGACTAGCCCAAGGTCACCCAGCAGGCTTCATGTAAAGGAGTGGGGAATCAAACCTGGTTCTCCAGATTAGAGTCCACCATTCTTAACCCTCCTTTAGAGGACAGGAGATGTGAAAAAGATTAGGGGAGCAAGTCCTGAGATGTTAAGTATCTTCCATTCATTTTATGCCATCTACCACATTATAGGCTCTGCATACATATTCTCTGCTCTCTGTTACTTACTGTTTTGTGCATATTGTATAAACATTTTAAAGCTTCATGCAGATGCATAGGTATGTTGTTAATATAGACATTATGCCCATAGCCATATTTCCAGCAGTGCTCCATATTTTCTGTTCCTTTCTTTGCAATGTGCTCATGGTTTAAACAACCAATTTGCTAAATAGGAATATGAAAACCATAACAAAATGTAACTTCTGTTTTTGACATTTATGCTGTAGTTTGAAAGATAAACACATTTATGCTTGCTTTTTCATGCAAAATAAGAAACCGTTTTCAAGGAATGGAATTCTATTTCCCTGCACTAGTTTATAACACTGGCATATGTGTTCCAAATAATCAATACTAAATTCAGTGCTAAAGCAAATGGAAAGTGAATAAGTTACGATAGGAAAGGAAAGGAAATTACCATTTCAGAACTTTGGAACATACACAGCTTCTTTCCTTGGCTCTTGTTTTAAATGTTCTTCAATTTTGCAAGCAGTTAAAAAAAAATTACTGTTTCTTTCTATTTTTTCCCTGAGGCTCTTCTGTTGACAGTGAAGAAGGCAATGTTGTTCTTACAACTGCAAAAACTCATGGTTAATTCATTGCACTTGTTTAGGTATATCTTCAACCAGTTGTCGTCTGAAAATATGTACATTTGTTTTCTAATATGAGACATCTCAACCCGGGCTCAGAAATCAATTGCACTATAAGCAAACTGCTTCTAGTATTTTGGGTTGCTGATACATTTTTAGTTCTCAGACGGGGCCTCTGGGTGATTGTCTTAAAAGAGGTGCCCTTGCTGTCCTGTATGTCTCAGTAGCCATGTCCACATGTGTCTTATGTGCCTTTAGCAACTCTGGAAGCTGTAGCTTCAAATAGACAAGGTCACTTGGAAAGCAGTTAGATAACACCGTTCAGGTTGTGGTTCACTATGCTTTTTCGCTGAAGTTGGATCCCATGGAAGCAAGAATCACAGATCTTTCTCACATTCCCTTCTGTGCTGACAGAGGTTGTAGAAAGAGTGGTTTTGCCCACTTTACTCTTCTGGCTGCAGCCTCCTGACCCCCATGCCTTCTAGACCATGTGGGTCCTACAAATCCAAAAATATTTTTTCCTGGGGTTAGAAAGAACTGCTGGAGGAGAGAAGAATGCAGGAAAGATCTGAGACCATCAGTGCCTTCTGCTGACTGTGTGGGATCTATTAAAGTGCACCTAGCCAGCATTTCATTACCCTATCTTAGGAAATCAATATTTGCCAATCAGTATTTGCCAATGCTATCCAAGGGCCTTCCTTAAGGGCTAGTACGACAGGCCCTTTTCTTGAGACTAAGGGGACCCACACTGCCACTCTATTGAATTTGGGGGCCTGCTTGGTTTTGAGATAACAGCCTTCCCCTTAGTTACAGCATGTTCTTAGGGCAGCAAGTGTAAAGGCGTTGGGTTGCTGCTATGAGGTAAGTTTTGTACTGAGTATGAAGAGGACAGAGATCACTGAAGCAGGAGGTTTAATAAAACAACACAGAAGATTGATCTATGTACAGGTTATGTGGTGAATTTTCTTTACAGATTGTAATTATCAAATCTGCCCATCACCAGAGGGAGGCCTCCCAGCTCTATTTTCTCCCAGAGGTAGAGTTAAGCCTCTCTGCAACACTACACAGCTACACACAAAATTATCTTCTTCTTTGATGAGACAATTTCCCCTTTCTGTCTATACTCTCCTTCAACTCTCCCAGATCCTTCTGCACCATTTCCTTACCCCCTCCGTCCCCCCCTGGAAGGATATTGGATGCTGGAGCAGCACTCTCATAGGCTCAGATGTGAAAACAGCTGAATGGCTATTTTACCTCTCAGGGCAGGACAGCTTCTTGTCCGTCATAGCTAGCTTATCTCTGCCCTCCTGTCATTCAACCAGCCTTACAATGGAGCTTGTCCCTGGTACATGCCAAACTCATGTCAAAACTCTTTGAACCTCTGGCTAACAGCTCCCTCTCAGCCAAAACAGGCTTTATGGTTGCCATTACCTTGGCAAGAAGAGTAAGCAAGATTCAAGCACTTGTGTCAGGCCCTCCCTTCCTTAAGTTTCATAACAATGAGGTGGTTTTACACCCAAGCCTTCAGTTCTAAACAAAGGCTGTTTCCACTTTCCGTTTAAATTAGGCCAATAGTGTTACCAGTCTTTTTCCCAACTCCCAAGGACAACTCAGAAAGGGTCCTGCACTTACTTAAGTGGTTACTCTCCTTCTGCCTTCAAATTTGTCGAGGCCTGGGTTATCCCATATTACTTGATTATCAGACTTTCCTGCAAATTCTGCTGGGTATCTGTAATGTTCCAGTCTGAAGAGTTCTGACTCTCCTTGGGTTCTGGCAATGTCTGCTGTGGTTTGGGACAGCTGCTTCAGAAAGGCAGGTGGGACCTGAGATTTACATTTATGGTAAAGGCAGTGTAATGGGAGCTCTGCCACAGTATATTTTGGAGAGCTTTGTATCTAAGAATTAAGAGCTAGATATATGCAAAGTTTTGTTTCTGGGAAGTGTCGTTAGCTTTTTTCTTTTTTAAAAAGAAAATCCAGTAAAAGCAGTAAATTTTGCGAAGGGCTTCTATTTTAGCCTTTGTGGCTGCAGCTGTACATCTGGTAGATGGTTCTCTGATGATTGATTTTTACCTGTATATTGTTTTGTGTCTCTTCTCTATGTTCTGTTATTTGATTGATTGTTTAAATATGATTCCATTGTAACGTGCTGCCTGGATAAATAACCATTAACGAGCTCCTACTGAGTGTATGACACATGAAGGCTGTGCTACTGTATACATAAGGGCTTTGCAGAGGTGCAGTCAGCATGCAAATGTTGGTTGCATTATCTTCATGTAACCTGAGCTTTTATTTGATTACTAACAGTAACTTCATTTTCATTTTAAAAAAATTGAAAACCACTGCATTGCTAACAGTGGTCCTTTCTAACGCAAATAACAGTTTACATGTATTCTGCTTATTAAGTATGTAAAATGTTCAGACTAGGCATCTTTAGGACTTAATAATTTCATGGAAAGAGTTAAGCATGTGAATTAATCTGTATCATAAAAATCAATGGAATGTAGGTGTTTGTCCGTATCATCCCACCTCCCTCTGAAAGTACATGTTTTGTAGAATTGAGCTGAAATGTTGTGCGGGGGGGGGGGGGGGGAAGCTTTACAGCCTTTTTAATAATTTGTGGAAGGCTAAGAAGGCATTGAAAACACACCCCGGTACACCCTTTCATTTAAAAAGGATCCTTCCCAAGATGTTCCACAAAGAATATTTGGAGTTGTTCCATCTCATGTAATAACAGCATTTCTACATAACCCCTTTTAGCAGATCTGATTGGTTACTGCATTGGTTCTATTTTCCCCCCTGAAGTTTGTCTTCTCATGGCAGAAACAGTGAAGTTGTCCGTTGGTCATTAAGATCTGCCCATGTACAATGTTACAGATGGTAGAGAAAGTTAATTCAGGGCGAGGACAGTTCCTTTACTCTGTATTCATTTTATCCACATTAACTTTTATTTTCTCTCAGTGGCATAATAAGATTTCTTGGCTCCAGACCAATTGCACTGTTTCCAAGAAAACCTGGGGGGAGGGGAATGCTCTAATGGGACAGCCAGTTGGCCTGGACATACCAGTGAGCAGCCCACAGAGGAAAGGTAAACTGCCTTCACCATATGACAGAAAAGTGGCATATAAATATTTTAAGTAACTAAAAGAAACAGAGGAATATTCAGGAGAAGCATTTTGCCTTCATAGACTAGACTTTTATGTAAAAAAAAAATACTTGGCTGGAACATTTGGTTCGTTGCTTTTTTTGTTTTGTTTTGTTTGCACAATAATGTGTAAGGAGTGATAGGTCTTATTCCTTCTTTTAGGATACTCCCTAGCCCTGTTCACAAGTTGCAATGGTCACACATACAATCTGTGTACAGTGTAGACTTGCTTTTTCTTTATATGTGTGGGCCGCGGACTCGGGGAGCCCCGCCCCTTTTGACTCTGTGCCGGTAAGAGGTTGGCCCAGGGGAGCCTCCTCGGCCCCCTCTGAGGGGGAGTCTGAACTTGCCTCTCCCTCAGAGGAAGCCAGGGTTCCATGCTTCCCAGAGACAGCCTGACCCATGGCCTACTCCTCCCTGGCCTCAGCTCCAACCGGCCCTTAGGTAGAGTCTGGGTCCAGAAGCCCCGCCCAGACGCGTTCCTCTGTTGAGGCTTCTGAAGCCTTAGCCACACCCCGGACAGGCCCGCCCGGCTACCAGCTGGTTGGTGGGACCCAGGAAACAATGTGACATGGTCGTGTCGGCGTGCCAGCTTGCTGTCGGCTTCCCTCCTCTTCCTTCCTCTTCGGGCCTGGGACTGGCCCAACGCGGATGTCCCCCTTCAGCTTGGCCTGCAGAGGAAAGGGGAAGTGTTGTGGGGAGGGTGCGTCCAGGTACAGCAGTGCTGTAGGCTTTTCCACCCCAGTCCAGCTCAATAGTGATGAGTGGTGGCTGGGGGGAGGGAGGACATGAGACGCCTCGGCCTGGGTCCGTCTCAGGACAATATTTGTGTTGAATAATTCTTATCTCACATTTCATGTGATTGAAAATGCACATTTATTCAGGTACTGGTCCCCAGTTTCATTTGTGAAGTGAGCATGCATTGGTTGTTTCTTACAACCAGATTACATACATTCATTGTAAGTTGTGAACAGCCTTCCGTCTTCATGTCTCCTAGAAAAGGGGAAATAGCTGTAATTCTGATTTATCAATTGGTTGCTCTCCATCCAGTCTGGACAACCGTTTTGAATGCAAACAGGTATTGTTCTAGTTCCTCGAAGTTAATACACCTGTTCAGCAAATTCCTCATGACTTCAGGCTCTAATTACTTTGGTTGTGTTTCTCTTTATAAAAAAATATTTGTGTAATTGGTGTAGTTCCCTTTTCTCTCCATACAAACAAGCAGCTGTCCAAGGTGGAGAGATGTGATGGGACACAGCTGGCTTCCTGCAGGATAATGACTACCCGCATTTCTTGACAGCTTTGTACTATGCCCCTGGGTATATGGGGCAAATGATGCTGAATGCTACCATAGTACCATTTTTCATTCACCAATGAATGGCACTGCATTTTGTGCTTTTGTCCTGGGAACGAATCATAATAGATGTGTGATTAGGGCTTCATTTCTGTCTGCTGTGCCGGTGCAATTCTACTCAAGTCATTGGCTGTTGGCCTGAAACACCATTTAAATGGGGAAATAACATAGGCAGGCTTAACTGACAAAGTTTCCAAGTAGAGCACCATTTGTGGATTGGCCCATCTTTTCCCCGTAAGAAAAGTACATGCCTCTGACCTATCATTTTTAAATTATCCTTTTTAAAAATTCCCTTCTGGAAGACACAGTAAACAAGAATGTCCTCTTTATTTTTTTTATTTTTTTTAATAATGTGTGAATGATGGCAGGGCTTTACATCCTACAGCATCTTCCAGGAGGCCCCAAGCAGGCCCAATTAAAATTAAATCAATAGCGTTTTTCCCAAGGGAGGAAAAAAGTTCACTTCAGGCTGAAGGGGTTGGCCATTTATGCAAGGCTATTTCCTCACTGTCACCCCGCCGACTACCTTGGGGCTTTGCCTTGATTATGCATGCATTTTCAGACTGTCAGAGATCCCCTCACTCACCCCTCGCAATTCCGCACATTTTGCCTGCGTTTTCTGGATTTTTGTTTAGCTGGCATTCAGAAAACCCAGGCAAAATGCACGGAAACATGTGAGGAGAGCGAGGCGTCAGCTGGAAAATGCATGCATAATCAGGGCAAAGCCTGGAAGTAGTCAGTGGGGTGACTGTGAGGAAATAGCCATGTGGCGGGAGCTAGCAGGTTAATGGATTGACACATACTTAGCACAGTCACAGTATTCATCAAACCCAAACCTTATAGGAGCTACACCCTTTGTAGTCCTGTCAGAACGTCTGACTACCATTTCTCCCACCTCCCCTCCTTCTGAATCTTCAGACTTTGCAGCTTGCCTGCTGGGAGTCCTCTGTGGGGAAAAGTTTACCTTTTGGGTTTCTGCCTGTTCACTTAAAGGCAACTGCACTGTTTCCTGCTCCTTTTCCTCCCCATGCAGCCTTGGCCAGTTTAAAGATTCCCCAAAGCTTGCTGATCTGCTGAACGTGATCTTATTTTGGGGATCTCCAAACCTGTAGGATTTGGCTGCATTCTGATAGCCTAGGAAAAGTAATTGTTTAGACCTTTTGCCACCCTTTCTTCTTTGTTGTCCTGGGTCAGCTTCTCCAAGGGAATTTGAGATTGAGCCATCTCACCACTCAATCCCCCACTGCTTCTACAGCTTCTATGGCTTCTGGAATCCTGGATGCTGCTGTGCTACTCTCACTAGTCCCGTGAGGCGTAGCAAACTAGGCCCAGAGCCCTGTGGCGGGAGCTGGCGGATTGTGCCAACGCCCAGGAATAACCACCAGTACCAGTAGAGCTTGTAGAAAATGCAGTTATTTATTCACAGTGTTTAACTGAGGCTGTCGTACTTTGGACATATTATGAGAGGACAAGAGTCACTGGAAAAGACAATCATGCTAGGAAAAGTTGAAGGCAGCAGGAAAAGAGGAAGACCCAACAAGAGATGGATTGACTCTATAAAGGAAGCCACGGCCCTCAGTTTGCAAGATCTGAGCAAGGCTGTTAAGGATAGGACACTTTGGAGGACATTGATTCATGGGGTCGCCATGAGTTGGAAACGATTGATGGCACTTAACACACACACACACACACACACACACACACACACTGATCAGAATAGCCCAGGCTAGCCTGATCTTGTCACGCCTCAGAAGCTAAGCAGGGTTGGCCCTGGTTAGTATTTGGATGAGAGACCACCAAGGAAGTCCAGAGTTGCTAGGCAGAGACAGGCAACGGCAAACTGCCTCTGAATGTCTCTTGCCTGGAAAGCCCTATGTTGTCGCCAAGTTGCACCTTCAGGGCACTGTCCATCACCATGGAGTGCTTTAGACATAGACATGTTTCATGTGATTTTTCTTTTGAACACTGAGATACCACAATGGAATTATTATATATATTTATGACTCGGAATTGATAGAGTATTGACAATAAATGCTAGTCTAAAGATTGCACATGAGGAAAAACTATAACATTTGCAGAAAGGTAGAAAAGTGGGCTTTGGAGACTGCACATTGTATGTTTTTGTTCCTGATTGCACAGACATTTCAGATGAAATCTGCTACCATAAAAGAATTAAGAGTGTGTTTGCCAAAACAAGACAGTAGTAGTCTTTTGCACTTTACTAACATATTATCAAGACCACACAGGTGTCTTATTTAAATATTCTAAAAGCTTTAAAATAGCCTGAGTGAGGCTGCAGTACACTGGCAATGGTTGAGGTCTATTCAACAGTTCATACTTTTTTTAAAAAAAAGCAACAATATTGAAATGCCAAATTGCTGTTGGTAAGTGGCTTGGATGAACATCTGTTGTTGCTTTTTTAATGCTGGAAATAAAACGACACTTCAAACAATAATTATTTTGGTCACCCTCCCCCCCCCCCTTTTCATTATGCTTTGCCATAAAGATTGTTTACTTTAAAGTGTCCTTTGAGTGCATCATTGAACATCTGTACCTGAGTGGCTACACTTTTATAATGTTTTAAGCAGAATGTTTCTTTTTACAGCTCTCTAAACTGCCTTTTTTTTTTTTTTTTTTTGCTAAGGGTGGAGTGGCAGTTCTGTGGTCCAGAATGCACTGAGAGGGGTGACTCGGTTAGGGCAGGGATTACTTGACCTGTGCTTGAGAAGCAGCTTCTGAAACTAAGTTGAAAGAATAAAAGTATATATTCTTCCTTTGCTTATCTTCATCTCCACTCTCTCCCTTCCCCTCCCTTCCATGTCTCCCTTATTACAAAATATAGGTTGTACACACAGGGAACTACCCCCCCCCCCTTTATTGTGCAAAGAACCATACGCAATTGGTGGTGCTGTATAAAAAATACTGCAATCACTTAACACGTGCAGAAACACACAGGTGAAGAAAGAAAGGATTAAGCATTGCTTAAAATGGAATAATAGAAGAAGACACCACTAGAATCTGACTTCAGTAATGTACAATGCTAATTTTTTGAGCTCCCTGGTAATGCATTTACCGGTATGTGATTCAGGAACCATTATAGAAGCTGTTGAAAGCCTTCCACCCTACCATCAATCTAACAATGAATTACTCTGAGCAAGAAATAAATTTTCTGGACACCACAGTACGGATACACAAGGGGCACACAAGCACCACATTATACTGAAAACCGACAGATTGACAAACCTATCTACATGCCTCCAGCTACCATCCCAACCATATCAAAGAGTGCTTTGTCTACTGCCAAGCCCTATGCTATAGTTGCATTGCTCTAATCCCTCAGACAGAGATACTCACTTGAAGGACCTACAGTAAACATTTTTACAACTGCAGTATCCTGCTGCTATGGTAATGAAGATGATTGGAAAGGGCAGAATGATACCCAGGCACAGCCTGCTATAAGACAAGCCCAAAGAAAATGACAATAGAATGCCTCTGGTGGTTACATATTGCTAATAACTCAAGCCAGTCCAACATATTATTAACAACCTACAACCAATTCTGGACTGTGACACTTCCCTTGCTAAAGCACTGGGGGGGTGACCCTTTCTTGCTTACAGACAGCCTGCTAACCTAAAACAACTTCATACCCGCAACGATAAACTGCTTAACAGTATAATGGTACCAAGGCCTGAAACAAATCAAGGTGCCAACTTTGCTCTCCTATAGATCCTAGCAACACCATCACTGGGCCCAACAACATCAGCCATACTATCTCAGCTTCATACTCCTGTTCATCTTCTAACGTGATTTATGCCATCACATGCCAGCAATGCCTTTCCACCCTCTACATTGGACAAACAGGCCAGTCCCTGTGACAAAAGATTAAATGGACATGAGTCTGACATCAGAAACCACAAGATTCAGAAACCAGTTATCAAACCTTTACTCATGGTATCTTTAGATAAGCAAGTCTTAGCCACTTATAGACCTGTCTCAAATTTTCCCATGATGGGAAACGTTATTGAATGGGTAGTAGCAGAGCAACACCAGAAATACATGGATGAGACATTTGCCCTTTATCAGTCTGGTTTCAGGCCTAGGTGGCTTTAGAGGGTTCATGTGGGTAATCTCAGTCATCAAATGGACAAATGGAATGCATCTCTGTTATTGGTGTTGGATCTGTCAGCAGCTTTTGATACAGTGGACCATGTGATACTCCTGGAAGATGCTGAATTATCCCCTTGACAGCTGATATGGGGATGCCACAAAACTCTATGCTATCTCCCATGTTGTTTAATATCTACATAAGGCCCCCTAATAAGATTATCAGTAGATCTGGAGTAGGTTGTCATCAATATACTGATGACACTCAGCTATATAGTACTATGAATGAGGCACTGGCTATTGCTGTCTCTGCCTTAGTCGAGTGTTTGAATGCAGTGGTCAAGTGGCTGAAGGTGAACAAGCTAGCTAGAAGGGACACTGCTTTAAATAGGATTGTGCTTCCTATCACTGATGGTGTGCAGCTTTAGCTGAAAGACTCTGATAAGAGTTTGGGAGTCTTGCTGAATACTACTCTCCTGTTGGAGAAATAGGTGTCCATCCCCACCAAAAATACTCCCCCCCCCCCAGCTATATCTAGTTAGGAAGCTTGTTCCCTATTTTCAGGTGCATTATCAGGCCATGCTGACCCATATGTCAGTAATCTCTTGGCTAGATTACTGTAATATGCTCTGCATGGGGCTCGCTCGCCCATACCTCTGGAGCAGCATCCCAGAAGAGGTCAGGAGGCACCTATCCTAATGGATTTCTGGTAAGCCTGCAAAACAGACTTATTCTGGGCAGCTTTCGGGACATCCTGAGCAAATGGTGAATACCTTGCTGGTTTGAGACATAAGGTGTTTTTAAAGTTATATCTATTGTTTTAATGCTTTCTTTATAACATTGTTTTTATGTTTTGTCACCTTGGGTTATAAGATGCACAGGAAAAGGACAGGCATCTAAATATTGTATATAAATACATTACTATATCTGAACTTAGCTGCTGACTTCTCTGTTATAAGTTCAGCTCTTTATGCAGAGTCACTCTCTAAACAATGCAGTCACTCTCTAAACAATTTGAAAATATTCAGTTTAAACGTTTTCTGTAGCCTTCTATTCGTACCGCCTGACTTGATTTATTTCTGTGTCATTTAAGTATGGTGGTAATTACGTTCTTGAAGAAATACCGTGGGTTTTTTTTTGTCTAAGTTCTGTTGCTAAAATTAATACAAAATTGGTCCCCTATCATATGAATAACTTCACATTGAAGTTAATGAGTGGCACAATTGTAGTAATCTGCTGAATTTATGATTGACAGTATTAGAATTGCATGCTTGTTGTTCTACTGCAGTCTGTTCACTAACTTGCTTGTTTTAATATCTCTTGGGGGAAAATAGATCTCGAAAACTTAAAGACAAAAATGAGAAGCACTGTGTCAGTACGAGAAGGACAAGGGGTTGTTCTGCTGTGTGGGCCACCAACTCAGTCTGGAGGTAAGAAATGTTTGGAATTATCACTAATCTATTCTGTTGTCAGTAAAAATGATGGATAGAACTAGGCTGCACATTCAGTTTGATGAAATCTTATCCCTACTTCTGATGAGGTTAGAATATCAATGAACATAGATCTCTACAGGTTATCCTAAACCCTAAATGAGGCAGGAAAATGAAACCATGATTTCTCTGTTTTAGAAATCTTTCCATTAAAATAAAGACATTACAGACCCCTAGAACTGAAATATATGTATACAAGATTGGGGTTTTTTCCCCACCTTTGAGAATGCAGGTAAGGAATTTCTTCAGAAACATTTATCCATGTTAGACAAGTTTTGTAGTTAAAGTGGGCTGTTTCACCAATCAGTTGACAAATATTGTGTCTGCTATTGTGGACACAATTATTTCAACTGTTTCTAAAGCATTAAATGTTAGAACAAATTCATTTCAATCGTTTTCAGTTTTCATACCGCTAATTTCAAAAATAAATTAGTTAACTTTCTGAGAAATAATTATATTAACTTTTTAAATGTGGAAAATTGCCACTGCTTCTAAGAATCTTAGGGAAGGCATCTTCTCTAAATTGGAATTATTCCCTGAACTGCTTATCTTGGAACACTAATGTCAGGCTACCACGGGGGTCCTCAATATTTGGGATTCTGGCACAATGTGGTGGGTGCAGCCACAAAAAAGGCTGTCACGAATTGGTTGCTTCAAGAGGCGGAGCCAGCCACAAAATGGCTGCCACAGCTTCCTTTTAGTCACACATTAGAAATCCTGTGTTGTCATGACAGCTGCTGCAATTTTTTTTTTAAAAACAATCTGCACAGCCAATCAGAAGCTTCACTGTACAAAAGCCCCACCTGGCCCACCCGCTTTCTGAAAACAGTTGGTGGGAGCCAGGAAAGCATTCAGCAGGCACCATGGCACCCATGGGCATCACATTGGGGGCCCTTGGCCTACAGACATGATGCAAAATAACAATAAATATTTAAAAACGGTCTTTAAAGGCAGTTATGCTAATTACAGTTTGGAGATGCCTACAGTTTATTTAGATATTAATTTGTTTCAGTATTTATACATGCCTTTCTGCCAATGTGGACCCAAAGCAACTTACAGCATCATTCTCCCTTCTCAGTTTTATTATCATGGAAACATCCCACGAGACAAGTTAGATATAGTGACTGGGGACCAAGTTCACCCAGTAAGCTTCCATGTCCAAGTGAGGATACAGACCTTGGTCTCCCAGATCCAAGTCTTGCACTGTAACTACTAAACCACTCTAGCTCTAGGAGATATGGCATCTGCCCCTGACTGAGAATTCTTAGTTTTAGGAAATATTTGGCAGTGTTTCCCTGTGGTCAATTGACTGGTAAAATAATCCCATGAGTTGAGGCACCTGAGTTAGTTGGTTCTCGGAACTCAGTATATCAGCATTCTATAGACTTTCCTTTTGCTAAGTTTATGTATTTTCTTTTCTTTTTAAAAAAAAAACCATTTTCTTACTTGGGCACTGACTATTAACATTAGATCCTTAGCTAAGCACATCATAATCCTATTAATGTTATTCTCATTGCAGATTATTTAAGTCCCCTAGTCAAAAATGCAGCCCGTAACAAAGATATATTCATAATCTTCCTCTTATTCTAATTTCTACAAATTGTGTCTGTGAAGCTCTAAGTATCACATTGTGTGAACTTGATTGCTGGAAATGTCTCTGTCCATGAAAATTCCTGATAACTCTTAATGTGGAGGCAACTTGCCTATAATAGGGTTAGCTGTACATAACTGGGTTTTTGATGAGTCTTCTGCATTTCTTGTTTATCTTTTGGGAAAAGCTACCCATTCCTTTACTTACTGAAGTCTGTGAATGGACCGTTACATGTTGAGACTGCCTCTCTTTGTCATCACATACTGATTAGTTGCTGGGCACTGGATATCTGTTTCTATTTTGTATCCGGCAGAGTAGGGAAGGAGAGCAAGCTGCTGGAACTTTCCTCTTTGCAATTGAAACAGGCCACAAAAAAATGTAGAATGTGTATAGTAATGCCTACTAAAGGTTCTGCTTGTTGTGGCCCATGGCGCTGTGCTGACGTGGTATGTAAGTGCCAGAGGAAAAAGTGCACAAACTAATTATCGATTATCTGCACTGCTGCCATTTGTCTTATATGTTAGAAAACAAATAAAATATTTATTTGGATGCTTAAAATAATGTTTGCCATTTGGGAGTTAAATAGCAAACATGAATTCATCAGTTTTCTTGAACACCAGAGGTTAGCTGTGTATGTATTCTTGAGGATTATGTGTGTTTTTCTTGGCTCACCTGTGATATAGGTGCAATGTCCATTCGATTTGTACAGTGCCAGGGTTGTTCGAGTGATCTTTCTCCACATATCCCACTAAGGAGGAAACGGACTGTGTTTTATGTTACTATAGTGTAAAGGCTCAAACATTTGCTCTTGGTGTTATTTCAGTGCCCACAAATTATGTTATTGACAGCTTCAGCACTTAACCACACTTTTGTTATTTGTAAAGTAGCAGATCTAAAAACCAGGAAAATAAGTTGTGCAAGGAAGCTGCCGTTGTCGCGCAGGAAGATTTTTCACTAGGTTAAAGAACACACATAGGTTTTCTTGTGAATGTCAGCTTAATGGAAAATTGGCAAAGGGTCATTCATCGTGGTGTAGTGGTTAAGAGCGGTGGTTTGGAGCGGTGGAGACTGATCTGGAGAACCGGGTTTGATTCCCCACTCCTCCACATTAGTGGCAGAGGCTAATCTGGTGAACTGGATTTGTTTCCCCACTCCTCCACACGAAGCCTGCTGGGTGACCTTGGGCAAGTTACAGCTCTGTTAGAGCTTTCTCAGCCCCACCTACCTCACAGGGTGTCTGTTATGGGGAGGGGAGGGGAAGGGAAGGTGATTGTAAGCCGGTTTGATTCTGCCTTAAGTGGTAGAGAAAGTCGGCATATAAAAACCAACTCTTCTTCTTCTTCACTCCAGTGTCATTTTCTATAATATAATATTTCCTTCTGACTCATGAATTCTTGTACACTGGTACCAAAGGATTCTCAGCACAAACAAATCTAGGATTGCATTGGTGAGCTTTACGATGATATGGTTGATAAATGGCATAAGCATGCAAGCTGTTCTCTTTTTTTCCTCACGAAGTACATGAAAATATATTCATTTTTGTTAAGATTCTCAATAACAGATCCTAGTTTGACTTTTTTTCTTCCTTATGTTAAGGATACACTTACATCTATTTATGCATAATTATGTTTTTTAATCCTTGTAATATGAAATACTGAATATCATAACAAAGGACTTGGCATATGCACCTGTAAGTAATGGAACATGTTTTGTATCTTATAATGTCTTCTATTTGTCACCCCCCCCACTCCGGTACAAAAACAAAAATCTTGTTGGATCCAAAGGGTTGCCAACTGCCAGGTAGTAGCAGGAGATCGCCTGCTAATTCAACTGATCTCCAGCCGATAGAGATCAGATCACCTGGAGGAAAATGGCTACTTTGGCAATTGAACTGTATGGCATTGAAGTCCCTCCCCTCCCAAAACCCCGCCCTCTTCAGGCTCCGCCCCCAAAATCTCTTGCCGGTTGCAAAGAGAGACCTGGCAACCCTATGGATCCAGAATCCTGCTTTTAACAGTTATCACCCAGATGTCCCAGATAAACAATAAGCTTCTATCTTTCTATTATTTTATTCCTCCCTTAGAGTGGCTTATATGGTTCTTCCCTCCTACATTTTATTCTCACAGTAATCCTGTGAGGTAGGTTGGGTGGAAAGAGTACAATTGAACTAAGTTTACCCAGTCAGAGTCAGACCTGAGCAGGGATTTGAACCAGAGTCTTCCAGATTTAACCCTCAACACTTCAGCCACTACAGTGCTGCCCAAATTGGTCCCCATGTCAGTGTATGCACATATATAAATCAAGACATGGATTCCAGGGGATCTTTTGAGTTTAATAATTCTCTTCTCCTCCATTTGCATAGTTTAACTATATTCCCATTTTGGCTTAACAAGTTTCTCAGGCAATAAAAGATGTAAGATCGGAGACACAGATACATATTCAGAAAGTAACATTATTGACCTAACCAAAGAATAACAAAGACAAGTTCAATAATAGTACTACAAAACAGCAAGGCTGAACTGTTCAATAGCAAAAGCTCAGTAGCAATTTATTTTTTGCAATAAAAATCACTTTTGCACTATCCTAGTGCTCAGTTTTATTACTTTAAAGGAATAACTGATTAAAGTTACTTTTGATCCAAATTGTGTTTCCTTGTGACTAGTCCAGAGCCTCAAAGGTTGAGCTGGAAACTATAAAATCTATAACAAAATAATTATGTTTATTATATGGTATACAAAATGAGTTTATAAAAACACAGGGCCTGGAATACATGCTACATATTAAAAAAAATCAATATAATCTGTTACAAAGATCTCAAACAATGTTGATGATACACTCACTATAAATGACCTTACAGGACCATACATGTCTGAGGCTATTGGGCCTTCCTCAGTGGTCATAAATACAAGACACAATTATTAAAGACACATCTTGGAATAAACCTGTATCGTTGCTCCTGTACCATGATCGTTTTAATATTCTTAAAGAGTAACCCCTTCCTGCAGGTTGGTTCATCAGAATCTCAGCTTGTCTATGAAAGTCAACATCTGTACTGCAATTCCTTTTTAATCTTAATAATTGAGAATATGGTAATATATGAGTAGAAACTATCTCCTGCTAAATAGGAATTAGCATCTGTGGGCTTTCTTTAGACATCTGTCTGCAAGCTAGCACCAATTATTCTGATTTCCACATCAAAAAATGCACCTTAGATTTATCAAATAAGAGATTTTTTAGTTCATTTTCGTGGCTTCTGTGCAGTCCCACATGGGATTGCGCAGGCGCAGGGCAGCCACAGAGAAGATTAGAAAGCTTTTGGAAGAGTAGGCTCCCTTGGAGCGCTCCCCTCCCCCCATCCGTGACCAAGCCTTAATGGCTTTTCCCGCCCAGGGGTCACATGACCAGGGGAGCACTCTTCCCTCAGTTCTCATTCTGCCGCCACGGAGAGAACAGAGATTTCGAAGTTTTTCCCTGCGGTTGTCTGAGGTAAAACATTTTTTTCCCCCTCTTACCGCTTTGGGATAGACTTTTTCCGGAAGAGTGATTTTCTCTTTATGGACATGGCTCTTTTTAAAAAATGCCGTCCTTGCTGCCTAAAGGTGGCCTTGTCTTATGAACACCACGACTGTCTCCTTTGTTTAGGAGAGGGCCATATTGTAGCCTCCTGTAGACCCTGCTTTTTATTCACCGACAAGTGCCGCCGAGATCGCTCCAAAAAACTTAAGCGGCCTTTTATGAGAAGGCTTTCTGCCCCGATAATGGGAAGTTTTCTGAGGTCCCTTCAACATCAAAGAGACCTAAGGAGACACCTAGGGGGTCTAGGTCTTCGTCGGAACCGCCTGTGAAGAAACACAAGGAGAAGAGAAAACATCTCTCTTCCCCCAAGTCGAAGCGAGCGGGGTCTACGGGGGAGACCTCGGCACGCACAGCGCCGACTGCGTCAACCTCGACTGGCCCTCTGTCGACTCCGATCTCGACGTCGAAGGAGATGCGGAGGGAGGCAGCCTCACGATCACTGCCACCGACGGCGGGTTCGTCGCCTAGACATAGAGCGCCATCCAGGAGAGGCTCCGAATCTCCCAGAAACAGATCGAAGTCTCCCCGACATGTGTCTCCTAGTGAGCGGGGCCATAGCACTCACAAGCGCCTGCAGAATGCTGCAGCACCTGCCTTAAGGCGTCCTCGCACCTCTTCGCCACTGGGGTTGGAGGTCGATTTGTCGTCTTCGGAAGAAGACGCCATGGAGGTACCGGAGATCCTGGCTTCGGACCTGGAGGACCTACCCGATAGTGAGGTCTGCCACATGGAATATCGCCCCCACTTCCAGGACTGGAGTCCGTGGGGTTTCTGCCCTCCGCCATGGTACCCGCCGTTCCCTTACGGAGGCCATCCGTATGCATATGGCGACTATTGCCATCATGTCGACGTCAACTACCATTGACGTCATGTCGATGCCGACTACTTTCAGTCCGAAGGGGCATCCGGCCAGTCGGGCTCGAGACCGAGAGCTTCTCCACCGCTGCCCGACGTCGATCTTCAGTGCCGCCGAGAGGACCAGATCCAGCCCAGGCCTGATTTGGGAAGAGAAGACCCCATCCCGTCGACGTCGAGAGCGGCCGACTCCAGAAAGACTCGAGCTTCAGCATCGACAGCCAGGAAAGTCCTCAACGACGAGGACGTTAGCGATGAAGCAGATCGCGCTTCAGAACAGGGTTCAGAGGACACTTCTCTCGCCTCCCGGGAGGATACGGTGGGGGACCCAACCCCCATATCCCCTACTTAAAGTTTTTTTCGGAGCTCTTGCTCCGTATGGCCAATGCTTTGGGTTTAATGACTATACAGTCTGATCCCAGATCCTCTGACCCCATTATGGGGGTGCTTTATAGCCCTAATGCGGGGCCGGCTAAATTGCCTATGGTGCAAGGGATAAAAAAAGTGGCTATGGCTTCGTGGCACAAGCCTGCCTCGGTGATAGCCTCCATTAAAAAGATCGAAAATTTATATAAAATTGATGAGGAAGAATGCCAGTTCCTGTATAAACATCTGCCACCCAACTCTATTATCACCGAGGTTTTGGCTGCCAAATATAAATCTGGTTCCCACACTGCCCCCCTGGATAAGGAGGGGCATAAACTCGATTGTCTAGGGTGCAAACTTTATTCCTCTGCTGCTTTAGGCATTCGTATTGCCAATTTTAATGCCCTCATGGGCCGGTACCAAATGTCCCTATGGGACAGGGCATCTGAAGTCCTAGACTCACTGCCTGAGGACAAGAGGGCTGTTCTGAAGTCCATCCAATTGGAGGGCAAAAACTAGGCAAAAACCAAATAGCTGCCTCTAGACACATGGCAGACTGCTCAGGTCGGTCCATTGCCTCCAGAGTGGTCCTCAGACGCCATTCCTGGTTGAGGGCATCCTTTCTCACACCAGATGTTAGAGCCCGCATCGAAGATATGCCGTTTGATGCCAAAGCTCTTTTCTGCGATCAAACGGATGAGGTTCTTCACAACCTCAGAAAACAAAAGCTGACTGCTAAGTCCCTAGGTGTCACCCACCAGTCTGGCCCCTCATATAAGCCTCGATCATATAACAAACAGCCTCAGACCTACTACCCAACCAAGTTCAATAGAACTCAGTCCTGGGGCTATCAGCAGCCCCAATCTCAACCCCGTTACCAAACCAATCCCCAACAGGGAAAAAGGTACACCCCTAAGGGAAAGGGCAGAAAAGGGGGTTATTTTCCCAGGACTAAACGAACAAAAAAGGTTCGGCATAACTGGCTATTGGTTCTACTGTTGCCATGTTTGGTGAATGCCTCTGTCATTTTTTCAGTAAATGGTTACAAATTTCTCATGACTCCTGGGTATTGAGTATAGTACAAAATGGTTATTTCATTGAATTTCTCTCTGTCCCTGTGTATAGGCCTCACACCCAGCATTTAGACACAGAGTTTGTCCCACAGGAACTGCTGGACGAAGTCCATTCTCTTTTATAAAAGGGGGCAATTCGAACTGTCCCGCCCACTGAGGTTCCCAATGGTTTCTACTCCAGGTACTTCTTGATTGGCAAGAAGGGAGGAGGAAAGAGGCCCATCTTGGACCTGAGGGCACTGAACAAATTCATAAGGGTTAGGAAATTCAGAATGCCCCTTTACCACAGATTTTACCCCTACTCTCAGGACCCCTGTGGTTCGCCGTATTAGACCTCAAAGACGCATACTTCCTCATCGCCATTCATGAGGAATGTAGAAAATATTTGCGTTTTTGGTGTGCAGGAATTGCTTACGAATACACTGTGTTACCTTTTGGGTTGTCTTCAGCTCCACATGTGTTTACCAAGGTTATGGCTGAAGTGGTAGGCTACCTAACATTACAGGGATGTTGCATTTTCCCGTACCTTGATGACTGGCTGCTAGTGGCCAGTTCCCACCAGGAATTAACACAGTCAGTAGAAAAAACTACCTCTACCCTTACAGAATTGGGGTTGGTGATCAATTTCCAGAAGTCACGCCTAGTCCCTGTGAGGACTATAGACTTCATAGGTGCTGTCCTTCAGGCCGAGCCACATGCCTCTTTTCTACCTCTGCCCAGAGTTAGATCCATCCAGAAACTGGTTAGATTCTTTACACTTCAAAGGTTTCAGAAGGCTGTCACAATACAGAAGCTTCTAGGATTAATGTCTTCAACCACGGCCGTGGTTCCCTTTGCGAGGCTCCGCATGAGGCCCCTGCAAAATTGGTTAAGATCCTTTAGGATGAATGTTGACCCTCAGGGTAAGAGACTATCCTCTCTTTTCTTCAACCTATTTTCCTAGAGTGGGGCTGGCCAGCAGTAGACCTCTTCGCCTCAGCGGAGAATGCGAGGTGTCGACTATTCTGCTCATGGGCAGCAACAGAAGTCGGTTCCCTGGGGGACACCTTTCAGATCCCATGGATAGGAAGGTTACTGTACGCTTTTCCACCAATCCCCCTGATTCACAGAGTAATAGGAAAGGCGCTTCAAGACAGGGCACACATGATCTTGATAACTCCTTTTTGGCCAAAGAGACCATGGTTTGCCACCCTCTGGGGCATGTCACAATGTAGGTACATGGAGTTCCACACACACCCTACCTGCTACAGAGGGGTCCAGTACTACATCACAACCCCACATCACTCCACCTTGTAGCTTGGAGGATCACAGGGTGACCGCATGGTCGGATAGGGTAGCCCACATTCTCCTTTCCTCCTGCAAGCCTTCCACCAGGAGGGTGTATGCTCTCAAATGGGCAAGGTTTTCTAAATGGGCTGGGACGAAAGGGATACAGCCACAAAGGTGTACATTACCTGTTGTTTTTGACTACCTTTTGTCCTTGAAGGATGATAGCTTATCTAATTCTTCGTTAAAGTGTCACCTGGCAGTTATCTCAGCTTACCACGATGGTGTGGATTCTGCTTCTTTATTTTCCAATAAATTATGTAAAAAATTCCTTAAGGGACTGGACAATGTATTCCCTCAGGTTAAAGTTCCAATTCACCAGTAGAGTCTTTCCCTATTCCTTTCCCACCTTACTTCAAAGCCCTTTGAGCCTATGGCTTCAGGCGAACTTCAACTAGTGTCCTACAAGACGGCGTTCTTGGTAGCTATCACATCGTCTAGGAGAGTCGGTGATCTCAGGGCCCTGAGAGCGGATCCTCCCTTCACTAAGTTTTTTCCTAATAGGGTAGTCCTTCGTCCAAGTTAGTCTTACCTCCCTAAGGTTGTGTCAAAATTCCACCTTTCGCAGGACATCACATTACCTGTGTTTTTTCTCAACCCAGACTCTCCAGCTGAGAGACCGCTCCATTCACTAGATGTACGCAGAGCACTGCTTTTTTACTTACAAAGAACAAAACCCTTTAGACGGGATAATAACCTGTTTATTTGTTTTAGCGGCCCAAATAAAGGGAAGGTAGTTTCCACTCAGACCCTTTCACGGTGGGTAGTTTCTGCCATCAGATTGGCATACCAATCAGCAGGGGTAGAGTGCCCTCTTCGCCTGCATGCACACTCCACTAGGTCCCAAGTGGCATCAGCAGCTTTCAGCTCGATGGGTGACATCACGGAGATCTGCAAAGCTGCGATGTGGTCCACGCCGATGACTTTCATCCAACACTATGCCGTGGACATCGATTCAAGAGCTGATGCGGCTGTGGGGAAAGCAGTGTTGAACTCGTTATTTCGTTGACCATCACACACCCACCTCCACAGTAAGTGAGCTTGCTATTCTCCCATGTGAGACTGCACAGAAGCCACGGAAACAAAAAACAGTGTTGCTTACCTGTAACTGTTGTTTGTTGAGTGGTCTTCTGTGCAGGCACACATCCCTCCCTCCTTCCCTGCTGTGGGCTGGCACCGTAAAAGAGTGTACTCCCCGTGGCGGCAATAGAAGAACTGAGGGAAGAGTGCTCCCCACCCCCTGGTCATGTGACCCCTGGGCGGGAAAAGCCGTTAAGGCTTGGTCACGGATGGGGGGAGGGGAGCGCTCCAAGGGAGCCTACTCTTCCAAAAAGCTTTCTAATCTTCTCCATGGCTGGCCCATGTGTGCCTGCACAAAAGACCACTCAACGAACAACAGTTACAGGTAAGCAACACTGTTTTTCCCTCCCAAATCATAAAGATATCATCTAAGAATCTTTTATAAAAGATAATATATTGTCTATAGAATTTATTATCTTGGAGGATGCATTTGTTACCCAATATGTCCGTGAACCGGTTGGGCAGTTCAGATGCAAATTTGCACCCCCTAGCTGTGCCTAAAATTTGCAAAATAAATAAATAAATCTTGGAATTGGAAAAAAATCATTTAGGCATAACTCAGCAATGTGACAAAGAAAGAATCCTTTCTTTGTGAAATTTCAGGAAAAGCTATGGGGTGCAAATTTGCACCCGAATTGACCAACTTGGTTGACAGTTTCTATTTTTTTAATCCACCCTTTTCAAATACATGACTTGAACTGTAATGTTTTAAATGTGTCCATTCCATTCTCATAAATATAAGTAAAGGCATTATAGTACCAGCAATCTGATTTCCCCCTAGTCTTTTTCATAATAGTTCCTGGTATGAAATTTGTTTTATTTTTTTACTCCCACCGCACAATAGTGGAGCAGTTTCATCTCCTCAGTTATATCCCCAAGATCTATTTTGGGGATAATCACCACCATTTCAATTATCATCACTGTGTATTTGACACTAGGATTTTGTTACCAATGTTACTGGGGCTTTGGCTTAGTGGAAGAAAATTTGCATGGCATATAGATGGTCCCAGGTTCAATTCCTGAGTCTCCAGTTAAAGGGCTCAGGTAATATCGATGATGTGAACGACCTCTACCTAAGACCATGGAGAGCTTCTGCCAGTCTGAACAAACAGTAATGATCTTGATGGATCCAAAAAGGTCTGATTCAGTATAAGGTAGCTTCATGTGTTCATGTGTGCTGCATACATCGCTACATCAAATGGCACACTGCCTAGTGCTTTATGGATGATGAAAGCCACACAACAGGGCCACGCAAAGACAAGGTCTTTGTGGGCATCTTGATGACATGAGCTGTTTGTCTAAAGATTGAAAATGCAGAAACCAGCCGTAGTCCAATTATGTTCCTGTCAAATACCAAACAAGGGAATTGCGTGTATCATTTGTCATTTGATAGGAACATGGTTGGACTTGTGCTGGTTTCTGTATTTCTAGCATTGGTTGGTCTGTTGCTGGTGTCCCTATTACCAGAGTGGATGTCTTCAAAATGCCTCTTCCCAGAGAATGTGCTGTAACTTAACACCAGCAATAAATGTAAGCTTTGTGCCTGTTTGAATTTCATACAGGATGCTTGTATGATCATGTTGTAACAGCGTAGCTTGAAAAATCTGCTTCCCACCCCTTTATCTTTTTGGATATGGTAGTATCTAATATCATGAAGAGTTCTGTGTCAATTTGGTTGGTCCTCTGCATTATGCCATCACACCTTAAACAAGGTGTTTTTTTTGGGGGGGGGGGTCAGCATTATCTTCTAGTTCTGTAATCCAAGCCAAATTGCATTTATTGACTTATTTAGTTTTTTTACTGTGTTTATAGCCCATCTTTCTTACTAAGGCTCAAAGCGGATTATGCTGTCTGATTGAATTGTTTTCTGAATTTTGTAATCTGCCTTGAATCTCAGCAAGAAATGTGGGCTATTCATGAAGTATATTTTAAAAAATCTATGCCTCAAATAGTTCTAATTGTCATATTGCTTTCAACAGTTTTATCTGGGACAGCTGCTAGGTTAGATAGATACTAATGGGCTCATCATTTTCAGTTTCCTCTCTGGATATTTTTTTTTAACACAAAATTTTTCATGTAGTCAGACTTCTAATGTGATTGTAAGGAGGCCAATTTTAGTGTCACAGTGCATATTTCTTGTTTGAAGATCAGCAGTTTCACATTTGAATTCTATAAGAACTTCTTGGGTATATGCCATCTGGAAGTAGAAACTTGTTAATTTTTAATTTGCCAATTAGCTCTTGAACTTTATGCCTTGTTATCTCTACTTTGGCTGAATTCTCTAGGCACCCTACTTACAAAAGTGGTTTATGTTCAGTGTCTTCTGTAGTGAAGATGGACATACAGAAAACATTTAGCTTCTCTGCCATCACCCTGCTCTTCTTCATTAAGGCTGAAATCCTAAAAGATTTTAGAAGGCAATAAGCTCCAGTTGGTTGGAACTGATGAACTGTGAATGCCTTCCAATGTAAGCCAATATTGGCCTTTTTTTTGCTTCCCCCAGGAACCCCTGTGAGGTTGGGGGATACTCATAAACAATTAACTGCAGCACTGGGAGATTAGAGTGAATTAGAGAATTATGCACAATCTTCCCCTATAGGTTATAGACTTGAAGTTTTGCTTCAATTATTTTATACCATCTTATCCCAGGTAGTGTAAACTTGAGAGATAAAAAAGATACATAAAGCCAATAAAATGACAGCAAAATCTACACAAATACATTTAAATAATCCAGTATATTGAAATATGAAATGCCGTCACTCAATTGAGAAATTCAGGGAAGGACTGGTTGTGTATGTACTATCTGAAGATAAATAAAAGATAAATGAAATAGAAATCCCTATTTTAAAGGAGAAAAAAACGAATGAGAGGAATCCATGACAATATCTATAAAAGTGAATTCTGGAAAAAAGAAATTTCCCTCCCCATATTGTACATCCCTTGCTAAAAACAAACAAAACCTCTGCTATACTGGGGGAAAGTAAGAAGTTTAATTCTGTCTAGAAACTTAGAAGGGGTTTTGAAAAAGAGTGCCATTATGACCTGGCTTATTTCTTAATTTTATACTAGAAAAGAGAACTGAAGGAATTTTGGAAGAGGAATCACTTCTCATAAAATGTACACTAATTTCAGTTTCAACTTGATTTAATCAGTTATGCAAGTCTTCCTAGTGCTTAAAAAAAAAAAAAAAACCCTGCCTGACCAGAGATACCAGTGAAACAAAAGCCTTGGGAAGTTATGTCTCTATCAAATCACTTTCAATGGCTTTTAAAGTTATTGGGGTGTAAGCAAAGTTTCCATTCTTCAAATGATCCTTCCTTCAATATTGGAGACTTGCTACGGCAAGACTTTGGGTCTTCAACAAACCTTCCCACCAGTCTGTTTCCACCTCAAGTTGTTTTTTGAGGAAGAAGAAAAAAGGTTTCCTCTTCTACCCTCAGTTTGGTGAACAAACAGTTGTATAGTAAAGGTGTTAGTAACATTACATCTGTGGATTTCTCACCTTTTCCATGTGCTAGTTTGTATCACAACAGTTAGCAATATCATCCTGCTTTTCATATTATCTTCTGCTCGGCACTTCATACTTCAAAATTTCTGAAGAAGCATAGTACTTGTAAGTCAGTGCACATAAACAAATATTATTTGAGTGAATGATTGACAGTGAGTTATCTATAGGAACATGTAGCAAAATAATACACCACCATCTTGTGCTTACAGATAATGCATCAAAATATTTTAAAAAGGCATTAGAGATTGTATAAAAAAATAAAAGTTGAAGTATGGAGGGAAGGCGGCATGGTATAGCCTGAACTTGTCGGATCTCAGAAACTAAGCAGGGTCAGTGCTTGGATGGGAAGGAAAAAAATGGAAAACCACCTCTGCTTCACACTTGCCTTGAAAACCCCTTAGTGGGATCACCATAAGTTGGCTGTGACTTGACAGCAAATACGTATATGGTTGAAACACAAACTATTTAGATTAATTTATAAGAATCTAAGAACAGCCACACTGGATCAGACTGGATCAGACTAGTAACCCATCTGACCTAGATAGCCCCAGGCTAGCCTGATCTCATCAGATCTCAGAAGCTAATCTGGGTCAGCCCTGGTTACTATTTGGATGGAATACTAGGGCCGCGACACTGAAGCAGGCAATGGCAAACCACCTCTAAATGTCTCTTGCCTTGAAAAACCTACAGGGTCATCATAAGTCAGCTGTGATTTTACGGCACAAAAAAAGGGATTTAAAAAAGTGACAAGGAAGTTAGATTCAAGTGTTTCCAGTTAGATTCAAGTGTTGTTATCATTTACATGTCATCATATTTTGTAATGGGCTTCTGTCCCAATAGAAATGAAAATAACCAGTCAAACCAAATGTGATAGGGTAGATAATTCATTTGTACACATGTGCACCCATTTGTACGCATGTGCACCCATTTGCATCTAAAGCAGGCTTGCGGGGGGTGGAGGAGCATTTTTATTCAACAAACATGGAACACACAGATAAGACACAGAGAAATCTTGTACCCTTCCCCAGTGTGGTGTAGTGGTTAAGAGTGGTGGATTCTAATCTGGAGAACCGGTTGATTTCTTCACTCCTCCACATGAAACCAGCTGGGTGATAGTCATACTCTCTCAGCCCCACCTCCCTCACAGGGTGTCTGTTGTGGGGAGGGGAAGGGAAGATGTTTGTAAGCCAGTTTGATTGTTCCTTAAGTGGGAGAGAAAGTTGGCCTTCTTCTTCTGCTTCTTCACTGTGATGTGGTGTGTCAGATCTTTTAAGCCAGCCCAACTCTTTTTCGATACTGGAGCCAAACTGGCAGCAAAATGTATAAAACATTGAATGGGGGAGGGAGTTTTAGTTCATCACCTGCATATTCCACTTTAAAAAAAACAAAAAACACTTCCCCACTTCAGACATAAATGTTTGAACACATTTAAAGTACATGTTAACCCACTATCATCTGTAGTTGGATACTTTTGGAACCATTTGGGAATAGCCTTGAAATAAAAACTATAGCGAAAACTATAAATATGCAGTGCATATGCAGCTTTGAAGCTTGTGCCTATAGCATACAAAACCACATTATTTTTTTGTGTTCTGAGCACAATACTAGAGAAATCATGTGCTGAAAATTCAAAGCACACATTATTGGTGTGTTTAAATGAGGCCATTCATGTTGTGCTGAATCTCACAAAAGAGATATTCATTTTAACAAAAGTCTTAATTTGTTTGTATGTAGATGCTGTTAAGTATTAATGTAGAGTGTTAAATATTTACCCTTAGGTATATTTTATAAGTTTACACAGCACAGTGCCCATAAGTTATACTTTTTTCTTTTCGTTAAGGAACTATCATAGCTGTTATCTCCCTTTATCATTTTAAAAATCATTATAGTCAGGAGGCAATTTGTAATACTTTCAACTATTAAAAAGACACAACAGGGTTGTTTAAAAAATGCTCAAAGCGATTAAATGCAAAGTTGCTGGGAGGTGATTAAAAGATCTATTTGTCACTTGAAACGTAGTATGGTTAATGGGAAAGTATTTTAAATATTGCTTCCCAAAGCAGTTTCTCGGTTTATGATTACTTTCAGGGTAAGAAAAAAAATTGATCAGTCATAACACTTTGTGTGACATTGCTAGTCTGGAACAATTAGACCAGAAATATGACAAAAGGGAACTAATCAGTCATAACTTCATAGCCATGGAGAAACTAAATGGGCTTTCTATTTATTGGTTGAACCCAAATGTGCAAGTGTATTTTGTTAGTGCTTTCCATTAAAATCCTAGCTTTTCTCAGAACACCAAAAAACATTTAACCTGTCAGCCAAGGAGCTTTTGAATTGCAAGGTCACACGTTCCATCTCTCTTTGTGTGTGTGTTCACTCTTATCCTGCATCTAAATGACTGCTATAGAAATGCTGAAAACTCACATTACGATTAGAATACAAGAAAAAGACAGCACTTCAAAAGTTGTTTGAAATGGATGCTAACTGCTGAATCCTGTGTCAGTAGTAAAGGATGATAATTTTTCAGTGTTTACTCTAGTTTTTCCTACTTTTCCTATATGGTAGGTAAAGTTACTTGTGACCAATGAACTAGAGGCGAGAGAACTGGCAACATGTGAAGAAGGCCATATAGGGTTGCCAGGTCCCTCTTTGCCACCGGCGGGAGATTTTTGGGGCGGAGTCTGATGAGGGCGGGGTTTGGGGAGGGGAGAGACTTCAATGCCATAGAGTTTAATTGCCAAAGCGGCCATTTTTCTCCAGGTGAACTGATCGCTATTGGTTGGAGATGGGTTGTATTAGCAGATCTCCTGCTACTACC
The DNA here is from genome assembly GCF_029931775.1 of Euleptes europaea. NCBI lineage: Eukaryota > Metazoa > Chordata > Lepidosauria > Squamata > Sphaerodactylidae > Euleptes > Euleptes europaea. The sequence goes on along the minus strand of NC_079312.1, from coordinate 44,382,734 downwards.
TGGCAGTTGGCAACCCTAAAACCATATCATATCTGCAGTCATAATGCCAATCCTTTACACTTCTCTGTGACTCTCTCCCATGCTGTGTATTCCATTAACTATTCCTCCTGAAGCTCTCCTTGTCTTAAGCTGGTGCTTGAATGCTATGGTCAGTTGGCTGAGACAAAAGTAGCCAAAGCTTCGTTCAGACAAGATGGAGGCGATGCTACTTGAGAGGGTTGATTCCTTAAAAGAGTGTGATGGATAAATTTTGAATGAGGTAAAGCTGTTCTTCTGCAGAGGGTGTAAAGGATTTGGGGACTGCTCTTGGATCCAACCTCAGTATTGGAGAAGCAGGTTCACTTTGTTGCTAATAGTCATCTTGTTCCCTTATGGACCTGGATGATCTAGCTACACTGATCCATGTTAAGTAGGTTCAGGGTTAGACGACTGTAACATATGCTGTCAGGTGTTCTTCTTAAAGCCCACTTGGACATTTCCACAGTGCCAGTTGTGGTTGCTTGTTTGTTAACTGGGACAAGCAAGGTTGAACACATTATACTTGTTCCAAAACAGCTTCACTGGTTTCCATTTTGTTCCAGGCTCACTTCAAGGTGCTGGCTCTTGTCCCTCGTGACAAAAGAACCGCAAATCTGAAGGACTGTTTCTTACTTTATAAATCTCTGTGCCAATTGTGTGCTTCACACTGGCTTCTAGTTACAGTGCCACCCCTCTACAAATATTTGATCCTTCTCAACACAAGCCTTTTTTGTGCTTCTCATTAGCTGTCAGAAATCTCAATGGTTGCTTTGGAGACCGATGCCACCACATCACAAGCATCCTCACTGTGTGACCACAGAAGTATGCAAGAAAATATTTTAAACACTATGTTTATTTTAGAAGACATCATGCTAAACAGAGCTTCTGCCTGAAAAGTTGGAGTTACAAATGGAATTATGCAACACCTCGCTCCGTCACATTTTGTGGTTGTATCCACCTCTTATAGCAGACATTTTGTGGTGAGCTCTGCCTTCTGCAGCAGCCATTTTGAGGTTGTACTGACCACCCTTTGTCAGAATTCGTAAGGGGCCCTTAGGTGTAAGAAGAGTGACAATCCCTGGTTTAAATTTTTTTATTATTATTATTATTTGCTGATTTTCATGTCATTGGTTGTTACTTCAGTTAGTGCCAGTGTTTAATGTTGTTGATTTTTCACTTCACTAATGATGCCCGCAGGTATGTTTTTGGAAGTTACCCATGGCTTGCAAAGGAGAAGGCAGCCCATAAATATTTTAAATAAATAAACAAAAGATGATGGTAATCTTTGGGACCCAGAGCCAAAGATTCTGAAAAAAAGTTGCTTCCCAGGTTTTTAGAGTAAAGCATGCTGTTTAAATATCCTTCATTCACAAATCTTGCGGATGCTGTTCTAATGGCATACCAGTATGGAAGACACAGTCCAAAGAGGAGCTGTAATGGTATCCTTTCTGCCCCAGAAATAACAATGGATGGTTTCAGGCACTTCAAAATTATATGTTCCATTCTTTTGGCTTCTCCTAAAGTGCCCAACAGAAATATCATGCTTAATGTGGTCTTTTTTACCAGTCACTTTCCTTGTCTTACAAAATAATTTTGACCTAGTCCCACTCCTGGCCCCAGATATCTGCTGGAAGCTTACTATTCTAATATGCTAATCACCTGATATTTGTAAGGAATGTAATAAGACAGTGCCCCTACTTCAGTACGAGCAAGTCATACTCAAGTCTGCCTTAGCTGTATAATTCTGTGTCAGCTTTTCAAATGAATGTAGTGAAACCGGCTTCCGACGAGATCAAACTCAGGTCATGAGCAGAGCTTTGACTGCAGTACTGCAGCTTACCAGTCTGCACCACAGGGCTCATATTCATTCTTAAAGGACCTTTCCGTGCAAAGTTGCCCATCTGGAGTCAATTCAGCAGGAAGAAGCAGTGTGATTGGGCTGAATCATGTAGTTCTGGCCTCAAAAAGGTATGACACTGCCATGATATAAAACTACAGAAAGCAGCATTGATACCACTGCTCTAAATCAACACGAATAGTTGTTAAAAAATCTTAAATGTTTGCAGAACTGAACCTTGGACAAAGTCCTGGATTTGACACTAATGCAAGTGGATGTGATTATTTCACTTTTGGTCTTTCTGTAGAACAGAGGTCCCCAGTGTGGTGCTCTTGGGCTTTTTACCACTTCACTGGATTTGGAGGTGTTCTTGTGTTATTAAGGGAGTAGGAGGGCAGGGAGCTGTTCTTGTTGGCAGCAGAAGATAGGACTCACAATAATGGGTTTAAATTGCAGGCGGAGAGGTACCAGCCAGATATTAAGGGGAGGAATTTACAGTAAGAGTTGTTCAACAGTGGAATCAGCTACCTAGGGAAGTGGTGAGCTCCCCCTCATTGGTAGCCTTTAAGCCAAAGCTGGACAAACACTTGTCAGGGATGCTCTAGGCTGATCCTGCATTAAGCAGAATCTGTGATTCTGTGAGTACCCATTTAGAAACAGATGCCTATGTTGTTGAACTTCCCAACATTTTGTGATTGGTCCCAGTCCCCATGGCAGCCATGTTATTTTGATACCCACTTCTCTTTTCAAATTCCAATAGTATTTACAGATGCAGCAGAATACAAATTATGTTCTGTATTCCACCTCAGGAGTATCTGCCAGCCAGCTTAGAGTTCACTTTCTACATTTTTTTTTCTGCTTGTTATATAGGTAATTGCTCTCATAATTTCAACTGTTCTGGTTTTCTAAAGAGGTGGCATGCATGTTCATCCTTACTCCAAGCCGGAAAGTGAACCTTTCTGAATATTATCTGCTGAATAATTAACCTTTTATGCCAAAAAGATTAATGATTTCCATCAGTTTCAAATCAAGATGGTATTGTGTGCACTTCAAGGGGGAAATGAATTTTTGCTCCAAGTCTCATCATTAATTTCTGTTAGGGCACAGGTATATCAATAAGAATAGGGAAATTCAACAAAATGAATTCCTCATGTTTTGTATTTATTTCATATGTAATTTGCAGATTTCTTTTGCAAAGAAAGAGATAAACTGCTGCTTATTTTGCAATATTTGTGGTATTTATTTTTATGGAGGTTGTGTTTTTTTGTATATTTGTTTAAGTAAATGTTTAAGATGTCTCTCTAGAGGCCCACTGAAGGCAGCTCACACAGGAAAGCAGTCATAAAATCACTTACCTATACTCATACCATAAGGCATTCCCAAAGGGTTTAGGAAATGTGTACCGTGCTTCGAGATTGTTCTTTATCTCTCACATTTTCTGACAATCAGCATCTTCTCTACTGAAGTAATGAACTGGTTCTCTGACAATTATGCATGGTGTGGAGAGGGTGGACAGGGAGAAGCTTTTCTCCCTCTCTCCTAATACCAGAACATGGGGTCATCTGCTGAAAATGGAGGTTCAAAACAGATAAAAGGAAGTATTTCTTCACACAACGCATAGTTAAATTGTGGAACTCCCTGCCACAGTTTGTGGTGATGGTTGCCAACTTGGAAGGCTTTAAGAGTGGTCATGATCATGGAGGAGAGGGCTATTCATGGCTACTAGTAAAAATGGATGCTAGTCATGATGCACACCTATTATCTCCAGGATCAGATGAGCATGCCTGTTATATTAGGTGCTCTAGAACACAGGCAGGATGGTGCTGCTGCAGTCTTGTTTGTGGGCTTCCTAAAGGCACCGGTTGGCCACTGCGTGAACAGACTGCTGGACTTGATAGGCCTTGGTCTGATCCAGCATGGCCTTTCTTATGTTCTTATGACACTATTCTGTGGTATTCCACTGAGCAAACTGTTCAGAAGCTCCAACTCTTGCTTCCTTCTCACATTTTTAGTCCTGCACCCTACGCCAATGATTGAAGCTAACACTACAATATAAATTCGTAGCCCTGAGTGTGTGAGTTGCATGACCAAATGAGATGGGAGGGAGTTAAAGAAAGAAGCTGAGGTGGGAACAGGAAGAAAATGAAAAAAAAGTGAAGTGTCCTGCCCATCTTTGGTACCTCATTGACCTTTGGAAGGACTCTTTCCCAGTCTGAACAGCACATACTAAGAAGTCCCAACATTTCCCATACCTTTACCTCTTACGTAGAAACGTCCCGTAGCACAAACTCTTGCTATCCAATATACTTCTTTGCACCACAGGTGAGCCATGGTCCCTGCTTTCAACTAATCCTATACTAATACCGATATCGATTGTGCACTCATTTTTTCCCCTTCTAGTCATGTCCCACTGTGAGTTCTGCTTTTCAAAATGTGCCTGTGCGGAGTAATCCTATGCCAACTCAGGTGTTCTCAAAATCATAGAAATCAATAAGCTAAGGCGTGCCTGACTCTGCATCAGATTGCACTCTTAAGGCCAAAGCAGACGGGATGCAAGAGATCTGTTATTAATCACCCCTGAGATTTCCGTTAGCCCCAACGGTGAAACCTTGAACACCCTTTCCCACAACTCTACACTACTGATCTAATTAACCTCCAGGAGCTGCTTTTAATTAAAATCTGCAATCTTGTGAGAGCTGACTGCTGTTCCCCCCCCAATAGGTTTAGGCGTCTTAGCTCCCCCTGAAGCTAACAAGTGATAAATGAATGCATACTTCTGGTTAATTCCAATATGGCCACTTTTTCTAATCCATAGATTTAGATGAGGAGCCTTGGGTGTTCGTTACCTTCGGTTTTATATTAGTATTTATATATTTATGCTATTTATAGTCTGCCTTTCCCACTGAGAGTGAAGGTGGTGTGTGTGTGTGTGTGTGTGTGTGTGTGTGTGTGAAGTGCCATCAAGTCACAGCCGACTCATGGCAAGCCCTTATAGGTTTTTCAAGGTAAGAGACTAAGAGAGGTGGTTTGCCTTTGCCTTCCTTTGCATACCAACCCTGGTATTCCTAGGTGGTCTCCCATCCAAATACTAACCAGGGCTGACCCTGTTAGCTTACGAGATCTGACGAGATTGGGATAGCCGGGGCCATCCAGGTCAAGGCGAAGGCCGATTGCACAGTGTAAATGATTAAATTAGTCTTACGATCAGTCAAGTGAGACATCTAATAAGCAGTGGGATAGAACTGAGAAGTACTATGCAAGACATGTTAAGTGTTCACAATATGATATTGCATAAATAGAAACAGAATGCACTGAGAACAAGGTAACGCATATGTGTGTGTGTTAAGTGCCGTCAAGTCGTTTCCGACTCATGGCGACCCTATGAATCAGTGTCCTCCAAAGTGTCCTATCTTTAACAGCCTTGCTCAGATCTTGCAAATTGAGGGCCATGGCTTCCTTTATAGAGTCAATCCATCTCATGTTGGGTCTTCCTTTTTTCCTGCTGCCTTCAACTTTTCCTAGCATGACTGTCTTTTCCAGTGACTCTTGTCTTCTCATAACATGTCCAAAGTACGACAGCCTCAGTTTAGTCATTTTAGCTTCTAGGGTCAGTTCAGTCTTGATTTGATCTAAAACCCACTGATTTGTTGTTGTTTTTGGCGGTCCAGGGTATCCGTAACACTCTCCTCCAACACCACATTTCAAAAGAATCAACTTTCTTCCTATCAGCTTTCTTCATTGTCCAGCTCTCACACCCATACATAGTAATAGGGAATACGATGGCATGAATTCACCTGATCTTAGTTGCCAGTGACACATCCTTACACTTCATAATCTTTTCTAGCTCCTTCATGGCTGCCCTTCCCAGTCTCAATCTCCTTCTGATTTCTTGGCTGCATTTTCCCTTTTGGTTGATGATGGAGCCAAGGAATAGAAAGTCTTCAACAATTTCAATTTCCTCATTGTCAACCTTAAAGTTGTGTAATTCTCCTGTAGTCATTACTTTTGTCTTCCTAATGTTCAGCTGCAGTCCTGCTTTGGCACTTTCTCTTTTAACTTTCAGCAGCAGTTGTTTCAAGTCTTCGCTATTTTCTGCCAGTAATGTAGTATCATCGGCATATCTCAAATTGTTAATGTTCCTTCCCCCAACGCGTATAACAACAGATAAAAGTCCACAGATCCCTTCCTTGAAACATCTCCTGAATTATTCCCTTGTAATATAGCCCTATCACCTTTATGAAAGTGCCTTCCTGAACAATTCTGTTTTACGTAGTTTTTGGAATGCCGAAAGCGTGGGCGACTTCCTGACCTTCTCGGGCAGGCCATTCCACAAGGGGGGAGGGGGGAGCACTACAGAGAATGTATATATACAGGTAGTTGTTGATCTTGCCGATTTTACTGGTATATTCTTAGAACAAAGCTACACGGGTTATAGACTTGATTTATTTATTCCCAAAGTTTATATGCCATTTCTCTGCCAGATAAGCACACAAACCGGTATTTTGTATTATATGCTGTGCTGAAGCTATTGATTTTCCTTGTATCACTTTAATATTCCTTGTCTGAAATTAAGTTACCTGCTTCCAAGCCGCTTAGATACATATTCAGAGGGCTGAGGCAGTAGCTTTGACATCAAATGTGGAATGCAAAGTTTGAATTTAAAGCCCATGTGATGAGTCTTGATTGTTTGGCTCTTAAGACTTTGGCTTCTATCTCTATGTTTGTGAAAATAACTTGAAATGTATAGCTGTGTTGAGTGCTCTAAGGTTTGGAGATCTTTAATATTTATATTTCCCCCCCAAAATGTCTGGCATATGATTAGCCAACACCATCATCTGAAATTCAGTATGTTAAAATATAATTTAGAGTCTGATTATTTACATTAAATAACCTGGATTTAGGATTGGATGGTTTGAAATAGCACTCCAAGCACAATGATAACAAGCATAGTGGATTACAAGAGTTTTGTATATTATTTCCAAGAATAATTACAGTGGCTACTGAATGAACATGGTACAAGGAACTGAAGAGGACAGGATGAAGATCAAATAGTGATGCTCATAAAAATTATAACCTCATTAGATTACCAGACTCTTTTTTTAAAGAGGGACCCTGTAATACTACACCATATTTGTCTAACGTTCCCTCTCCACCTCTGTCTGTTGCATGAACCATTATGCTTTTTGTATCTCTAATACTAATTTCACATTATACTTCAGTTTTTCCTTCAGGCCAGATGTGTGAAAAATCCATACTCAATTTTGTTCCCTGTTTTCAAATTATTTAGCCCATGTAAATTTACAAAAATATTGTATGAGTTATTTTAACTCATTAGTATCACAATTTTTATAGTATTAATCAAGAAAACATTTGTTCAGATTCCAGTTACGTAGTCATGTTAAAAAACAAACAAGCGGGTAGATCTGTAGACACAAAAACTGCCTGGGCTGATCTGTGACTTTTTTTTTTCTTTTCAGCTATTTATAACTTCTTGGTAGTTAATATTTTCCCCACAAGAATTAATTTTTTAAGCGTAAATCATATTTTGCATCCATGTGCCTTATGCTTTCAGGATATCAAGGTCTGCATCATGTACAGCATTCCTGATTGCTGAAATTATGACCTTGCATGTTTCATTCATTATAGAGTTTAGCAGAGTTAATGTAGTTTTAAAAATGCTCTGAATAAATTTGCAGGAGAGTAATTACTACTTTGCTATGTTGCTTGCCACTGACAAAATGAGGTGTTCACTACTTTTATGATGACTGCCAAACCACTGTATTTATGAAATGCACCATACTGTCAGTTTTGTTATTATTTACTCACTTTTTCTGCTGTGGAAAACAAAGATTGGTCACAATACTGGTGGCAATCTACACCTCTTTTACCTGAAAGACTACACAATATTCCATTGTTTTTCATCACCCAGGGAAACATAGTGGGACTGTGCTTTCTCCAGCCCGGTGAAGTAACCACTCAGTATTTTATTCCCTGTTTAGTTGTGGTTAGTTGATTGTATGGATTGATTTGTAATATAGCTGTAAGTGATGACTTGGATGAGATTAAACTAACTGATGCTCAAACTTTCTTCCATTTAAAATTGGTGTGCCAGCTGTGTCCTCCTTGCACAGAAAACAAGGATCGGACCCTGTGATGTGCATTCTGGTCTTCATCCAAATTATTGCTAAAAATGTTAAACAGCACTGGGACCTAGTCCAGGGTTCTGCAGCACTCTGCTCAATGGTTGTGCTGCCCAGCCTACGTTTAACCATGTCGTCCGCAAGGATATTATGGAAGAATATACTAGAAATGAATATACCAGAATATACTAGAAATTAAAGACATTCCGAAAGCAATACAATTGAATAGTGTACGTTGATCCTTGTGGCTTCTGTTGTTGGTGGCCTGAAGAAAATTAAAATATGTGTAGCTGCATGTGGAAGATTGTCTCCTAGGATATTATTAAGATGCATTGTTTCTAAATTCAAATTGGAAATCAAATAAAGAAAAGCAATTGACAGCAAAATTTTATTTTTTCTAAAAATAATATAACTACAAAAGGAAAATAAAATAAATATAACTCACTGAATGAGACTTTTATTATTTATTTGGTAAATAAACAATTTTGCTTTGACCGTAGATATGAAACCTTGTAGAGGTTCACAAGGAAGGAATACTGTGCTTGATCTTCAAGAGAATCAATGAAAATTTACTTTAAATGGAAGGTTAAGTTTCTAGAGACCTATTAATATTTATTCTTAATGTAGCCATGCATTTAGAGTACAGGCCATCATGCTTTTCTAGTTTACTCAGTAGCAGGTTCAGTGATTTGATTAAAGTTACTCTGCAATTTCACTACATTGGGAATAGAATTAAGGCTTGGGCAGTCTCACAGAATTCATGTTTGTTTTTCGTCCATTCTCCTTGACATTACGTCGATAGAAATTCATTTTATAAGTGAAGTTACTTTTAAAATGGATGGTTTTTCATTTTCGTAATGGTGGGTACGTCACTGTGCCGAATGTTCTGTACTTGTTTAATGCAATTTAAAAAAAAAAAAATTGGGGACAGCATCAAAAAGCAGTTGGAGAGAGCCACCAGGAGAAAGGTAACATCTGCTAAGAAAACTCGGTAAGCTCCAAGAGCAGTCATAAGTAGAGTTACACCCTTCTAAGGCCATTGACTTCTGTGGATTTACAGGGGTGTAACTCTCCCTAAGATTGCACTGTTAATCTAGGAGTCATGACAAGACATCCTACTTTGTGAACAAACTGAGGGGAAAAAAATACTTCCCATCTTAAAGTATTTTATTTATTTACAATATTTATTGTCCTCCTTTCTCACTGAGACTCAAGATGAATGACGCGATGTAAGTCAATATGATCAACAGGATGGGACATCCAATAAACATGCATTTCAAATTATAGAAACAATTGTCAGCTGAGAGAGACTTGTACTGATTGTCTGTCCTTTCCTATGGTACAGGTATTCAAGCCTTACTCTTGTCGTAGCCTTAGAAAAGAGCAAGAATTCAGTAGCACCTTAAAGACTTAACACAATTTCTGGCAGGGCATGAGCATTCATGAGTCACAGCTCACTTCTTCAGTGTCGTAGCCTATGATTCTTTAAGCCATTTGAATATATATTCAAATGTATTCATTTATTTTAATTCTACCCAAAAGAATCTTCACAATAATCCTTTGTTTAATTCTGAAGAAGTTTATGTGGGGAAGGACATACATTTATGGGGAAAAGAAATATGAGACTTTTGTGCTTCTGTTATCCCAATACTGGGTAAAATATTATATCTTTTGTACAATTGCATTATTTTTAAAAATAATAGTATATGGAGAGGATACCTGTTTAGCAGCCATGGGAGATAAAGTAACTTCATTGGTCTTGAAACTGCTTTTCAAATGTTGCAGAAGAGAAATGGAATGTTATTACAAGTATTTATCTTAAGTGTGAGGGCCAGTTAACAGATCTTTTGTGAAGCTGGCTCTGTTACTCTTAGTATTTCATAGTAGAGATCTCAGGCAACTGACCTGTCTTTTGAATGCTTTGAATATGAAATAGCCTTGCCTCATGAGTTGATACCCTTTGGATGACAATAAAAGTGATAATTATTTAGTCTTAGAGTTTTGTGATACTAACAAGGTTTGGGGGTCGGAAGGTGGCATGGTATAGCCCAATCTCATCGGATCTTGGAAGCTAAGTAGGGCCAGTACTTGCAAGGGAGACCACCAAGGAAGACTCTGCAGAGGAAGGCAATGGCAACCCCTCTGCTTCTCCCTTGCCTTGAGAGCCCCTTACTGGGGTCTCCATAAGTCCGCTGAAACTTGACAGTGCTTTACACATACAGTGATGAAAACTCTAGGTAGCTAAAAAAATATCAGTGCAATTCTGCGCAGAACTACTTTAGTCAATGGGCTTGGACTGGATCAACTCTGCATAGGATTCTACTGTAGGAACCATAAATACAGATACTAAGACAATTCTTTAGTAGCTATGTGGTTTGTACATAGATCACAATGGTTTGCACATGAAATACAAGAGAAGCAAGCAGGACTGCTGTGTACTAACAAATACAATGTCAATAAGAAAGAACATATTAGGAAAAGACAGCTTGAAGGTATGGTTAATGTAAATGAATGCTTTAGTTTGGATGCATCTCCAAGGCAGAGTATAATGCTCAAGCACTGAGAGCCAGTTATTCTTTATCAAATAATATTTCAGGATCTATCATATTAGAGTGGAGGCTAACTAGCACTTAACTATGAAAAATTAACAAGGTCTAGGTTGGCACTTAATAACTTGGATAACATTTAAAGTAGTTTGTGTTGAACCTGCAACCAAACAAGGGGTGTTTTCCTGTGTTTCATAAAGCAGATTAGAGTCAGCTGCATTTGCATAACCCCTATAGTGACAAAGGCTCAGGACAAAAACTAAATAAAAGAATAATAAGAATAAAGAGATGCAGACTAAGGAGGAAAACCAATAATACAGCAAAAGCTCACCAATAGTGCATTATTTAAGAAAATCTCTTAAGTTATATATAAAGGCAATACTGTTTATTAAATCCATAGTTCATTAAACCCATAACGTTATTCTGTATAATCCCCGCAGAAACAATTGGGAGTTGTTTCCAGGCAAGTATGATTAGGAGGCTGAAAGAAATTATACACGACTCCGTAGGTTGGAGAAATTCAAAAATGATGCAACACAGTTGCAGAAGGCATAAGGTCATGCCTCTGGATTCTCATAAGTACCTTTTTGTTATCTGTTTGGGAATTCAACAGTAGGAGGCATCTGATAGAAGAAGACACATCTGGTGTGCACTGGTGTGCATCCCTTGCTGCAGATGCAGTTTGTATGCTGCAATCCCGCTCAACATGTTCAACAAGATTTTTGTTCCTTTCCTGTTACCATGGCACTCATAGGTTTAAAGTACAGACCATCTTGCTGGAGCTTACAATAGTATCTCATAGCAAAGGGGGGGAATATAACCTACAACACACCAAAAAAAACAACAACAGAAAATTAAAATCCTAAAGGGGGAGAAATCCTAAAGAATCCTAGTAGACAGGAATGTACAACAAAGAAGCGAACTTATTTGAGACAAATAGTATAGTTTGGGCATTACCTTTATATGTATATTTGTTTCAAACTAGTAGAGTATTTTTGCTTTTACATGCCCTGTGTTTTTTCTTCAGCCTTTTTTGTTTTTCTATTTTTTTACAGTATCATCCAAACTAAGTTTTAGAAAAATACCTTTTAAGAACAAAATTGTCAAAATCATTTGTTTTGCCCCCTTCCTGCTAAAAGCCTAAGGTAAAGACAACGTTTTATCTGCTTCCTTCCCAAAACAACTTTTGGATTGAAAGGTGTTGCTTTTTTCACAATGTCTACATTTTAATGTCTTTACTAGCTTTGAGAACATACTTTCCTGATTAAGATATTTTTGAAGAGCCATGCAGATTCTGCATGCATGAAGTCAGTGTCAAATGCTGCAAAGTGGTCCAAGATGCATTGGGGCCACAGTGCTGAAGAAAGAATTTAACTCCTTTCCTTCTGCCATTTCCATATTGAAACTGTCCCTACTGATACCATACCCATCTCCCCCCATGCCTGTGATAAAAAAGTTGAGAAGCCAGATGTGTTGAGAAAACAGTGCAGGTGGAAGGAGTTAAAACCCTCCTTCCCCAGCAGCATGGCCCCAACCCGGGGGGGGGGGCAACTGCTCATTTAAGCTAAATTACAAATCAGTGAATCCAATTACAGATCCAGAGCATCATGAGTAGCTTGGCTCCAAATTATTCTTTTCTGTTTAGGTTTCCAACTTACCTACCACATTACTGCAGACCTGTTTTCATTGTTGCCTTTGGTGAGTAAGAATCTCTTCTAAAAATACCCCTTCCTTTCCTTTTTAAACAAAAAATAGACATTCCCAAAAAGCAGGCGAGAGAGAGGAAATAAAGAAACAACACAAGGAAAATATGCAAAAGGTTTTCTTTTTCATCCACACGTTACTGATGCATATATATGCAGGCAGTGTCAAAGATATGGCCAGGAATATAGGGGAACTGTTGCTGGGCTTGGCCAAAAAAACCATGGAGCATGGTTCTTCCTTGGCTTCATCGTCAACAAAAGGGAGACTGCAGCCAAGAAATCAGAAGGAGATTGATACCATGAAGGGTAGCCATGAAGTAGCTAGAAAAGATTCTTAAGTGTAAGGATGTGTCACTGGCAACCAAGATCAAGTTAATTCATGCCATCGTGTTCCCTATTACTCTGTATGGGTGTGAAAGCTGCACAATGAAGAAAGTAGATTCCTTTAAAATGTGGCATTGGAGAGTGTTATGGATACCATGGACTGCCAAAAAAAAAACCTGTGAGTTATAGATCAAATAAAGCCTGAACTGTCCCTAGACGCTAAAATGACTAAACTGAGGCTATCATACTTTGGTCACATTATGAGAAGACAAGAGTCACTGGAAAAGACAATCATGCTAGGAAAAGTTGAAGGCAGCAGGAAAAGAGGAAGATCCAACAAGAGATGAATTGACTTTATAAAGGAAGCCACGGCCCTCAGATTGCAAGACCTGAGCAAGGCTGTTTTGGAGGACATTGATTCATAGGGTTGCCATGAGTTGGAAGTGACGGCACTTAACACACACATACACACACACACATACACAGGGGAACAGTTGCTGGGCTTGGCTAAAAAGGTCATGGAGCATGGTTCTACAGGCCAGAAACAAGCCTGACTTGGACTGTCAGCGAAAAGAGCCAAATTGAGAGTCCAGTGACCCAGAGTAGAACAGTCCTGGAGAGGAGTACAAGCCCTAGAGAGGAGAACAAGAGTCACTGGAAAAGACAATCATGCTAAGAAAAGTTGAAGGCAGCAGGAAAAGAGGAAGACCCAACAAGAGATGGATTGACTCTATAAAGGAAGCCTCGACCCTCAATTGGCAAGATCTGAGCAAGGCTGTTAAGGATAGGATGTTTTAGAGGACATTGACTCATAGGGTCGCCATGAGTTGGAAGCGACTTGACATGAGAAGTAGTATAATTAATATCAATAGATATAATGTGCGTCTGGGCGCAGGTACAAGAAGTGTCTGAGAATAGCAAGAATGTCCAACTTAATGCAGATGTGAAGATATAGTTCCAAGATGGGGTTGGAGTCCGATGGACAACATGAGAAAATTATAATTGTTATTTTTGAATTTTGGCTAAAATAAAAGAATAAACTAAGGAGATCACACTAGCATATTTTTTATGTTTTTTTTAAAAAATCTTTGTGTATATATAACTTTGTATGGTGTTTGAAGTTATAAGATAATTGGTTAGCCAAGAATGTACTCCTTTATTAAGTGGGACAGCTAGCTATTGTTTGAGGTTGATTTTGAAAATCTATAAATATAAGAGTCTGAATTGATTATGATCTTCTTAGAAGGAGCAGCTTGCTTATGACCTGTGACTTACTTTTCACAAGAAATAATTAATGGGCTCAAAAATTGGTCTCCTTTAATGCCCTTTGCAGAATCAATGGATGGTATTATATTCTTTTATGCTCATAATTGTAAAAGATGTAAATAGTTATGTTTTAATAAAAAGATAAAATCAGTATGAGCATAGACAGTATCCAAAATATCTTTTTAAGGAGGTCTCTGGCTCTGCCCCAAGACACTCTAGTAGCCCTGCTGTGGGCTGAATTTGGTCTCCTCTCAGTTGGCTCTCAACATGCCCCCTTGCCTTGATTAAAAAAAGGCCCTGCCCCACAAAGGAGGGAAGGAGGCAGGAAGAGGCGGTCTGGTTGACCCTGAACCTTCCTCTGAAATGAAAGAAGGAAGGAGGGAGGAAGAGGCAGCCTGCCTAACCAATTGGCCGGGTGTTGCTTTCCTCTCATTGGACAGGCCTCAGGCTGGCTGGACGCCATTCCCCTTGTCTTGTGTGGGTCAGGCGCTGCCTCCCTCACCTCTGCCAAGCTGACTGGGTGACTTCTTCGCCTTTTGCAGCTCTTGGCCAGGCCAGCTGGGTGCCTCCCTCACCTTGTGTGGAGCTTGCATATATCTTAGTTCACATATCAATATACAGATTAGATGATAATGATTTTTATAATAACTGATTACCAGTTACAGCTGGTTTAGATAATCCCTGTGTGTTCTCCCTTTCTCTAGCATAAGCCATGTATTTTAGAGTAGCACTAACTCTCTTTTTAAGAAAATATAATGTTACTTCTTTGTAGCTGCTAGCATTTTCTCTGGTACTGATAGTGGGATGACTATATATTTTCATAGATGAAAATCCAGCATAATTGGAGAAACTGCCACCTTTTGATCTTCCCTCTGTTCTTAACAGATACCATAAATATTTTAATGATGTGATATAGTACGTATTTTACTTTGCTTGCCATATGTAAAATGTAAATTAACCTTTATGCCTTTCTATGTTTGGTGAAGCAATAATCACTACTTTTCTTTTTCTGTGTCGGCTTGCAAATAATTAATATATTTTTTCCTGGGCAAAATCTGGAAAGGCTGAGGGGAAAAATCAGGAAGGCGTTATAATAGCTATATGTGTCAAATTATAATTAACTGTAACTAGCTGCTTTAGAATCTGCATTGGTTCATTTTATTTTCTTACGTTATCTCTTCAATTATATTGTATCTGCAAAGTCATATTGGAGAGAACTACCCCCTCAAGTCTGTTTGCATTTACATCAGCTTGAATAAAGACAGAGAGTTGGATCCAGCCTGCATTTTCACTCAATCCTGCCCCGCTCCCCTTCTCACTACAGCCTCATTCCACTTGACTTTCTTCAGACAGGTCTCATAATCCCCAGCATAGCATTTTTGGTGGTCAAAGATGTGGTCATTCCCTTTTCACCAGTTGAAAAGCTGGCTGGATCCAACCCAGAATACAGAAAATGGTTTCTAGTATACAAACTGGATTACTATCCATACATTGTGATAAATAAACTAGTTGCATAGTAATCATAGTGGATTGCGGCTAAGGAGATCTGTGGAAGGCCACAGCTCCAGGCAGTAATGCTAGGAAAAGGTGAAGGCAGCAGGAAAAAAGGAAGGACTCAACATGAAATGGATTGACTCAATCAAGTAAGCCAGGGCCCTCAGTTTGTTGCAAGATCTGAGCAAGGTTGTTAACGATAGGACATTTTGGAGGACATTGATTCATAGAGTTGCCATAAGTCTGAAGAGAACACACACTTTGATGTGATCTTTCCTGGTCTAACGTCAGAACAGCAGAGGATGGAATTATGTCTTAATAGTAACTACAATTGTCCTATAGAGTAACACCCGGTCCTCAGTACTGAGTTTCCATGTCAAGAGCTATGGCATCATATAAGTGAATATGTTAATTTGTTTCTGTTAAAATAAGTGTTCTAGGTAAAGCACCATCATTTCATTCTTGTTTGGGAAACTAAAAAAATGTATGTATGTTTCCAAGTATGTATATTTCTAAGAGCACATGATTTAGCAACGTTGCTGAGATAAGCATGTCTCAGTCTAGTTAGTAGCAGATAGGTAACCTCCTTGGAACCCTAGCTATGCCGGAAGGAAGAAAACTAAGATAGGAATACCGTATATACTCGCGTATAAGCCGAGTTTTTCAGCCCAAAAAAAGGGCTGAAAAAGCCAAACTCGGCTTATACGCGGGTCAATACGGTAGAGGGGGGAGGAGGGAGGGGGGAACTTACCTCCATCACCGCTGCCGGGCCCAGGCGCCTTCCTTCGGCCGGCAGGGGCCTTCCTGGGCCGGCAGGAGGCCGCCGCCGGCCGTGCCGCCGCCGGCCACGCACCTGGCCTCCTTCCTCTGGCCGGGAGGGGCCTTGCAGAGGCCCCCGCCAGCCGCGCCGCCGCCGGCCGCGCACCTGGCCGCCTTCCTCTGGCCGGGAGGGGCCTTCCTGCGCAGGCAGGAGGCCCCCGCTGGCCTCGCGCCTGGCCGCCTTCCTCTGGCCAGGAAGGGCCTTGCGGAGGCCCCCGCCGGCCGCGCGCCTGGCCGCCTTCCTCTGGCCGGGAGGGGCCTTCCTGCGCAGGCAGGAGGCCCCCTCCGGCCGCGCCGCCGCCGGCCGCGCGCCTGGCCGCCTTCCTCTGGCCGGGAGGGACCTTGCAGAGGCCCCCGCCGGCCGCGCACCTGGCCGCCTTCCTCTGGCCGGGAGGGGCCTTCCTGCCCAGGCAGGAGGCCCCCGCCAGCCGCGCCGCCGCTGACCACGCGCCTGGTCACCTTCCTCCGGCCGGCAGGGGCCTCCTGCCAGCCCAGGAAGGCCGCGCCGCCGCCGCCGCCACCGATTCGCCGCCTCTTCAGGTAAATAGGGGGTTCAGGGGCTCTTCCCCCTCCCCCCCCTTGGATGGCACTGGGGTCGGGGTGGGTAGGAAGGGCCCGGAGGCCAGCGGGAGGGCGACCTGGGGCAGGGGCCCTGCGCTCTAAAATGGCGGCCGCCATTTTAGAGCGCAGCATTGCCGGTAAAGGGAATTTCTTATTGACCCTCGGTCTTATACGCGGGTCAATACGAAATTCCCTTTTCTGGCCTCAAATTTGGGGGGTCGGTTTATACTCGGGTCGGCTTATACCCGAGTATATACGGTAGAAGTATATGTTCTTGAGAATTCTTAATTATCTGAATCTTTTTACATAACACTTTACAAGTAGATATGGGGATTAAACTGTTTAGGAATACATTTTATTTTATAATGATTTTGCCCCACAAAAATGTAATTATCTGTTTGTTTGTTTTTTATACTGGTTTTTTCAGAACTTTCATATGCTTGGATCTTTAATGAATACCCATCATTTGTGCAAGAAGACAGTCGGCGATTTGTGTCTCAGGAAACCGGGCATCTCTACATAGCCAAAGTAGAGCCTTCCGATGTAGGAAACTACACATGTGTTGTGACTAGTACCATAACGAATGCCAATGTTCATGGTTCACCAACACCATTAGTGCTTCGGACTGATGGTATGAATTTATTCTTACTTTGTGTAGGCATCCAGAAGTGATTGTATTAAGTAAAAACCAGTATCAGCCCGTGCACATTTCAGAATAATCAATTTGGTCATACATGATTTTGGAGTACTGCTCTGCGATGAGAATATTCCTGTTGATTGACTTTCCCTACAGTTTGTGGTTCCCTGCATTTCACCCATTGGTAGAATGTGATTCCATCAAGTATGTACTGAAGTTAAGGTTTATATCGCAACAAAATGTATTCCATCATGATTATGGTCTTGAGTCATCTAGTGTCGTCTCTACTAGTTGTAAAGGCAGGTTTTACGCTGTTTAAAAAACAGTGTTCAAAATTTCTGGCAAGGCTGCAAAAGCATAGATAGGCATAGTTCCACACAATCATTTTTATGGGCCACTTGGCTGGTGCATATGTGAAGAAGATCAGAATGATTTTTGTGTGGCTTGCATGACAAGTAGTTTCAAAGCAGTCCTATAGAGGAGGATCCATAGATGATGGTAAGATTCAGTTGGAAGATGGACATAGGACACACTATTTCTTACAGTATACTACAAAAGGGGGTTGTGGTGGGAGCAGTAGCTTAGAGGATGCTAATGTCCACTTAGATCAACTTGGGGTGCATTTGCCTCCATTCTGTCCTTGATCTCTTATAAGCTATCTGGTGATCAGGGCTCTAAAACACATTTTTAAAATATCAGTGTATCTAGTTTTCAACATGGATCCATCTGTGGATACTTAAATCTGGAAATTGGTGTCATAGACAGACAAGATAATTCTTTCTACAAAAGTGAGAAAAGCCCAAGATTTGCATAAAAATCTGCACCTGTACCTTCAAGAAATAAATGCCCTCTGCAGTGGCCATTTTGGGAGTTGCAAGGCAATGACAACAATATTGCCAGCCTTCAAACTTTGGTTTGTGACAGTAAGATGTGGAGGGGGCAGGGTCCTTTCCAGGCCTTTTTCAGCCTTTGAGTGAGGGACCAGGCCCAGAGGCCATCGCACAACAGCAGCCATCGCACAACAGCCAGTGTGGTATAGTGGTCAGAGTTTCAGACCAGACACTGGAAGGTAAAAGGTAAAGGTCCCCTGTGCAAGCACTGGGTCATTCCTGACCCATGGGGTGACGTCACATCCTGACATTTACTAGGCAGACTTTGTTTACGGGGTGGTTTGCCAGTGCCTTCCCCAGTCATCTTCCCTTTACCCTCAGTAAGCTTGGTACTCATTTTACCGACCTCACAAGGATGGAAGGCTGAGTCAACCTTGAGCCAGCTACCTGAAACCAACTTCCGTTGGGATCGAGCTCAGGTCGTGAGCAGAGCTTGGACTGCAGTACTGCAGCTTACCACTCTGTGCCACGGGGCTCCTAGACACTGGAAGACCCATGTTCAAATCACCACTCTGCCATGGAAGCTCACTGGGTGACCTTGGGCCAGTTATATATTCTCAGTTTAACCTACCTCATAGGGTTTTTGTCAGGATAAAATGGAAGAGAGGAGAATGATGTAAGCTGGTTTGGGACCCCACTGGGGAGAAAGGTGGGGTATAAATAAATAAATAAATAAATAAATGTAGCAGAAGATAAAAGGGAGGTTGATGGGTGGGTGGGAAGGAGAGAAAGAAGCAGATATAGGTCACCAGGAGGAAGAAAAGAAAAAATAGTGTGGGAAGAATGATATAGGGGAAAGGGAGGTGCCCTCTGGAAGTCCTTGCAGGTTCCCTACTGAGAAACTGGGCCTAGCCCGGTGGCCAGCAGCACACAACTGGGTCTAGCCCAGTTGCCACCAGGATCCTGGTGGCCAGCACTGCACAAATGTGCCATAGTTTTCCCAGTTAGAGTCTGCTGGGGGAGGGAAAGAGGAAGAGCTGAATACAGGGCCAGATAAAGGTAGATTGGCTGGTAGGTTGGAAGGAAGCAGGAAAAGGGAAGAGTTTATGGGGGCTGCCAGGGAAAGGAAAGGAAAAAAATAATGGGGGGAAATGAGTTGCCCCCTGCAGGTCCTTGTAGGTGAAGAACATAAGAAAGGTCATGCTGGATCAGACCAAGGTCCATCAAGTCCAGCAGTCTGTTCACACAGTGGCCAACCTGTGTACCGTGCTTGTATACTCTAATTGTACACTCTCCTGCTTGTAGACTCTAATTTGACTCCTTTTTTCTGAAATAATAGGTGTAATGGGGGAATATGAACCCAAAATAGAAGTTCAGTTTCCCGAATCCCTTCCTGCTGCTAAGGGTTCAACTGTAAGACTGGAATGCTTTGCCCTAGGAAAGTAAGTTTTTTTTTAATTGCCTTTTGTTAATATTGAAACCCAAAAGAATACACAATAAATAGATGCAGTGAGCACTTGATACTTGCCCTTTTGAGAACTCGATACTTGAGCTCTGCATGAATAGTTGTGTCAGGCTAGAATATAAGCTAAAGAGACTCTTATTCCATTTAACAGTTTGTTACATTTCAAAACTGGTTACAGCATAGGACTTCAAGCAGAGAGACTTAGGTTCAGAGTCCCACTGTGCCACAAAGCTCACTAACATTGCCATCCTAAACAGAATTACCCCATTGTAAGCCCATTGAATTTAGAATGTGGTAACTTTGCTTTTTACAGTACTGTGTATGACCTTGGTCCAGTCAGTTTTTCTCAGCCTTACCTCCTTCGCAGGTTTGTTAAAAGTATAAAAAGGTATAGGAGACCATATGCATCACATGAGCTCCCTAAAAAGTGTACCAGGTACAGTGCCATATTTATAAATCTATGACTGGGGAATGTTGCTGTTGTTTTTTTAAACTGAAATCATTATTATTATCATTATTATCATCATTATTATCATTATTATTACTATAGTCCAGTGCCTCGGATTAATTGGAGAAGAACTGATGGAATGCCTTTTCCAAGCAAAGTAAAGTTGAGGAAATCCAATGGCATGATTGAAATTCCCAATTTCCAACAAGAAGATGCTGGCCTCTATGAATGCATTACTGAAAATTCTAGAGGGAAAAATATTGCAAGAGGGCGCCTCACATATTACGGTAAGCAGTTTCTTTACTATAAAAGCTTTCTAAAGGAACCACCAATCACCATAAATCCTTTCTATATAGGGAGCAAAATTCCATTGTTCAGTTTGTCTGCACTGTGTTACTGAAGTTAAGCTGTGGCAATCATTTTGTGGCTGGCTCCACCTCCCGCGGCAGCCATTTTGGGGCAGCCATTTTGTTGTTGCACCCACCATGCCATGTTAGAGTTCCAGCTGGCCCACATGAAGCCTGCTGGGTGACCTTGGGCTAGTCACAGCTCTCTTAGCGCTCTCTCAGCCCCACCTACCTCACAAAGGTGTCTGTTGCGGGGAGAGGAAGGGATTGTGATTGTAAGCCAGTTTGATTCTTCCTTAAGTGGTAGAGAAAGTCAGCATATAAAAACCAACTCTTCTTCTTCTTCTCTTCTAAACATATGTTAGATGCAGTAAATATTTAAGAATAGTGTAGTGCTATATGATGAAAGTGGAAAATTTATGCTAATGTTTCTGACAGTGTGCAGAGAATGGCAGAATTCGAGAACTGTGACGTCCGTTTCTCAGTCTGTAAACAGATGCACTCTTAATTTTGTAAATGCAAAACTGAGAGCATGGTTATGACCATATCTGAAGGATCTTCCGTTCTTGTAAAATCCACAAATGCTTCCATCACCACATCCCAATGTATAATTAAAAGTTTTTATCAAGAATAAAGGGTATATATAAAATGTATGCATAGATTTTTAAAGGTCAAGGAATTTTGTGATCTTCAGTGCATAATGTCCATCTCCTTTGTGTCCAAGCATTTTTTTTCTCAAAGCCATCTCATAAACACAAAGCAAGAATTTTTGTCATTTCCCTTGCTTGCCATACTTACAATTTTATTGGATTGTATTTATGGTTTTCTTTTGTGAGTCACCTTGAATGCTGGAAATGGTGAGATATAAAATCCTCTTTTTTGTAGTGTTATTTTGTGATTCTTTGAGTGGTAGAATTTCTCAGAGCATGAAGTATCCCCAGACCTCTTTAGAGAATGTAATACGTAAAAACCTATCCTTTCCAAAAGCTACGGCTTTGATTCCGAAGCATTCATCTGTGTGTACCTGATCGGCTCTTTGGATCTTTTGAACCTATGTATGAACAACATGCTTGAATGTGATACTCAGTTCCATCCTTGTTCAATGTTATGTACTATGAAAGAAAAGGCAGAAGAAGGAAGAGGAAAAATGGTTTCACTTTGCAGTATAAATTTGAGTAAAATACCATATTTCCTTGGTAGACCTTTATATGCAGAATGTCCCAGATTCAGTCTCTGACATCTCCAGTTAAAAATATCAGATAGCACATGATGTGAGAGATCTCTACCTGAGACTCTTAGGCAGGGCCGGTGCCAGTCATTTTGCGCCCTAGGCAAAGCTAACTACTGGTGCCCCCCCCCCATTGCTAACCAATTTTGAAAAACCGATGCCTTGTAGAAAAAATAAAAGCACAAAACGTGTTATAAGATGTTATAATTAATTCTGTTCCATAGCACTGTGATGGTACTTATCTTAAAAGAAAAAATATAAATTGTCAGTTGCATTTTTTTCAAGAAACTAATTTGTTTAAAAACTGTGCCCCTCAGGCCAGTTCTGTGTGCCCCTCTGAGGTCTGCGCTCTAGGCGACCGCCTAGTTCACCTAATGGTAGCACTGGCCCTGCTTTTAGGAGTTACTGTGGGTCAGAGTAGATGATACTGACCTTGTCAGACCAATGGTCTGACTCAGAATAAGAATGCCTCATTCAGCGCAGCCAGACATCATCCAATTTAAGAGGCTCTTCCTCCAACAGAAGAGCCACTTAAATTGAAAGAATTCTCCTAAGGCTCGCTATACTTTACTCAGTGGAGTGGTAGGATACAGGTAGGATCCATCACACTGTCTTGGTGAGGTAACGTTTACGTCTAGTTCTGGTCATGGAGTTTTTGTCTTCGCCTTTGTGGGTGTTGTTGTTTTTTCTTTGGAGTTTGGCAAGGAAAGCTTAATAATACATAGAGGTACATTTGTTCTAAGAATCTAAGGAGTGGGGGGAAGATTCAGTTACATTATTGATATTCCAGGCATAAATAACATTACCATAAATTAAAGTTATTTTATTGGTCCTCAGCTGTAATCCTTGGCAAAGGATTAACTAATTTTATTTAATCTTTTCCTGCTTTGACATTTGCCTGAGTGATGCCTGTACAGTACTAACCCGTCTGTACTTAGAAAAGTATACTTATAATCAGGTTTCCTCTTCCTTTTCTGCATACTGGATTATCTTTCTGTGGATTAATATGTTTACATAAATGAGGATGAGATTGCCTTGTGACTCAAAATATTAACTTGTCACAGTGAGAGATATCACAGTTTAGAAATCTTCAGAATAAGCTAAACCATTTGCAAAGCTATTTTCTAATAAAACCACACGATAACTTTCCTGAATTTTTTGTAAGAAGTTATTCTGGGAAGCAGCACATTTCATATTTAAAGGCTTCAAATATCACCCATCTGCTACAAATAGCGAGCACACTGGTGCTAGTTTTTTGTTCTTTACTGGAAATCATTTCCTATGAACAATGAACGAACTCAATTTAACAGAAACAGAATTGCTACAATGTAGACTCTAAAAGCGTTTAACAATAGCGCAGATCTTTGCTATGTAATATGGATCCCAACTCTCTCATTTTAACAATGCTGAACGTCGTACTTTTGAAACTGGATTAAAATATAATGAAATTCCTAAATCTCACTAGGGTAAAAACGATCATCAGCCAAGTGAAAGTAGAGTTTCAATTGTTGTAATCAAAGTGACATATTTTCATTAGATCTACAGTACATATGCAGAACTGTTACTGCACTTGATACGGGGAAAGCTCTTAGTGTACTTTTCCTAAATGAATTTTTTCAATCTAAAGTTGTTGAAGTTCTTTATTATTACAGTCCATGACCAGTAGATAAATAAAAGAAACATTAGTTGCAAAAAGAATAAAAGTAATATACCAGCTAAAACTAAACGTCTGACAACAAACTGGCACTTGGACATAATCTAAAGTTGCATAACTACAGTGCAGTTCGCACTTCGTATGACTCAAGTACAGATACCAAGCATAGCATACATGTTGGTCACGGCATGTCTAAAGTTAGCCCTGTCCTTAATCAACCAGAGGGCTTAAATGTGTTGAACAGCTCTCCCTTCCCGCTCTGAAGGAAGGTCATCTTGAGCTTTGGGTGTTTCTCTTCCCATTGCTTGGAGAGGCAGGACTTTAATTTTAAACTACTTCCTGTCTTGGGGCGAGGAACGCCCACACTTCCAGTTATTCTCCTGCCTTGCTGAAGAGAGGACGCTCCAGCCATAGCTGGAACTTAGATCTTAGCAGATTAGCTAGGTGAATTCTTCTTTCCTCTTGTTTTACTCAATTTGTTCCCCTTCTCCCCTCCTAACTGTACTGTGTTGGGTCCCTTTGTGTGTCTTGCCTTCCCGGTCCGTTCCGCAGCAGCATAGCCAGTTTGCATCGGGCTTGTGAAAGGAAAAAAGACGCGCCCAAAAATGGACGCCGCGACTGCAGTAGCGGAGGAAGTCAAACTTCTCTCCGACACAGATCACAATGCAGCGTTTAGCAGCCATAACAAGCCGGCTCCCACTCTTGGCCGCTTCGGTGGACTTTCAGAGAGGGAAGCCAAGGAAGCTCAAAAGCGGCTGCAAAGGCGTCCGCGAAAAAAAGCAGGAAACATTCAAGACCACACACTAAGCTGAGTGCCGCCTCGACCTTCCAAGGTCCCTGCCGGTTCCTCCAATCGCTTAGTTGGCAAAAATCCTTCCAAGACTTCAAAGGGTAAAGTACCCCCACCCCCGGATTGGAGTGGGGCCCCAGGGGAATTAACTGAGGAAAGGGTTTACCTGAGAAAGGGGTGATTTTCATAGTGGAAAACACTTTCGAACGACATTTTGAAAGGCTGCAGGCCTTGATTTTATCTATCCCAAACCCAGGGGGCGCCACAGTTCACACTCAAGGGAGAGTACAGGGCTCAGTCTATTCTCAGTCCTATGCAGGCTCAGATCCCATGCAAGAGGAGCCATGCTGCAGCCATTCTATCACCAACAAACAATGGTAAACGAAGGCTGCCCTAAAAATCAGTCCCCAATAGGCATGAATTGACCATTGGTGACGACTGTTCTTCTATTGGCCGGGGATCCGTGACCGAGGAGGTAGAAGAGGGAGATTTTTGTCTCGGACGAAGAGCTCCCTGTAATTCAAGAGCAACAGCCTAGGCTGTTTAGCCCTGATGATTATTCAATCCCTGCTAGCCTAAGCCTTATTTGCCCTGGATCTATTAAGCGAGCCAGAGGCTTCTGATGAGCCCAAACCAAAAGCCAGGCGCTAAGGATCCAAGGATTATTTTCCTCAAGGTGATTCACACATTTTTAAGGTTCCATTGCCAGAGCACTTTCAGAACCTAATAAGGTCCGAGTGGGAAAAGACACTCCATAACTAACAGTTCTCTGGCAATGTCAAGAAACTGTATGAGATGAATCCTGGGGCCATGGGTATGCTGGAATAACCTGTTGTAGATGCCCCAGTTACAGCCCTGCAGTCTTCAAAAAACATTTTTTTACTGAAGACGGGGGAGGATTTATTAAAGATATGTGGACAGAAAAATGGACTTCCTGTCTAGAAAGGTGCACGAGGCCTCAGCCTTGGCGATTCAGGCTAATGCGACCACAGCACTCATAGCCAGAGCCACTAATGCTTGGACCAAAAAAAAAGCTTATTAAGCTTCTGCCCACGGCCGATAAAAGGGTGGCTGAAGGCCTTTCTAGAGTTCTACAGGCGTCTTCCTTCATGGCAGACGCATCCCTAGATGTCCTAGTCTTTGCCTCCAGAGCTGTGGCTTCTAACACAGCTATTAGAAGGGCCTTGTGGCTACGATCTTGGCATGTTCACTATAGATCTAAAGCCATTTTTGCTGGCTCATCCTTTTAAGGGAGGAAAACTCTTTGGAGAGAGATTAGATAAGATGCTGTTCGACACCAAGGACAAGAACAGCTACATGTTAAAGAACCATAGGAAGGACTATAGGCCAAATCAATACCAACAGTCCTTTCATTCCTCCCATACGCTGTCTAGGTTTAGACAGGATCAAAGGCTTTCCTCCCAGCCCTCCCAGAGAGGCTCCTTTCGAAGGTTCAATAGATTCAACGCCCCCCCCCCCAGTCCCAACCTTCAGAGGGGACAAATTCCCAAGAAGGAACAAACAGGGACGCCAACATCACAGTAGTGGGGGGAAGACTACAAATGTTCCTCCCACAGTGGGGCAGAGCCCAGGCGAATGCCTGGGTTCTGCAATTAATCCAACAGGGATATGCAATAGAGTTTCAAAGGAAATCACCAGATCAAAGTGTGAAGTCCCCACAATATCGAACCAAAGACTAACACAAGAGAACTATGGAGGCCATTTTGCATCCCTTCAAATAGGAAAAGAACGGGGACTGGAGGGCGATTTTAGATCTCAGATTTGTCATTCTCTTCATCCCGACGTTTCCGTATGGAGACGCTGAGAACCATCATCAAAGCCCTGCTACCTGGCACCTACATGACTTCCATAGATCTAAAACCCCAAGCCTATACGCATATCCCTATTCACACTGCCCATCCGCGCCTTCTCAGGTTCAGTTACATGAACCTCCACATGCAATTCAAAGTCTTGCCCTCTGGTCTTACATCCGCCTCAAAGGTCCTAGTGACTTCTGTCGCCCTATTGAGGAGCGACTATTTTTCCAGCTGCATTCCTACCTCAGCAACCTCCTCATATGTGCACCTTCCAAGCAGCTAGCCACCAGACACACCAACCGAATCATTCAGACCTTACAGGGTCTTGGTTACCTAATCAACAGAGCCAAAAGCTACCTGATTCCAGCCCAACACATCCTTCACCTGGGGGCCTTCATAGACTCCAAGGTCTTTCTACCCAAGGCCAAGGCACTCCTCTGAAGATGCCTGCCACAGCTGCTGGCGAAACTTCAGGAAAGAAAATACCAAGACCACGGTTACACAGCCCGGATAACCTACAAGAACCAATGAACTCTGACCGTGAAAGCCTTTGACAACACTCAAGATAGCTTTACTGGCCAAGTCCACAGCCAAAGCTCCACAACATCGCCTCATGGCTCTCACAAGACTTCTAGGATTAATGACATCCTGCATCAGCTTAGTGTCCTCGTCCCGGTTCCACGCCAGGCCCCTTCAGGTAGCTCTACGACCCTTCAGGCTGCTCATTTTGCACAAGATCGACAAGCGCATCCGCCTGCTGCCAGCAGCCAGATCCAGCCTAAGACGGTGTATAGATCAGACCAATCTGACAGTGGGCCAGACTTACCTACACAAGACTCCCATCCTGCTCAGGGCGTTTGGGCCCCTCAGAAACCAATCCACATCAATCTCTCAGAGTTAAGAACGGTGAGGTAGCTCTGCTGGAGTTCCATCACATCCTGAAGAACAATCATGTCCTCATACAAACCGACAATGTGGCCTTCCATGCCCATATCAACAAACGGGGCGGATCCAGGTCCTCATGCTTGTATCAGGAAGCCTCCATCATCATGATCTGGGTGGAGAAACATCTACTTTCCTTGAGAGCGGAACACGTCAGAGGCATACACATCCTAGATGCAGATTGACTCAGCCGCCAGCCCATCCAGGAAGGGGAGTGGTCATTAGACCCTCACATCTTCCTCTTAATAACCAACCGATTTGGTATCCTGATGTGGGCCTGTTCGCCTCCGCGCAGAATCGACAAGTTCACTGATTCTTCTCCCGGTTCTTCCACCCGAACACGAAGCAAACGGACTCTCTATTGTTCCCCTGGCTTCAGGATCTGATGTACGGGTTCCCTCCTCTGCCGATTTTCCCGAAAGTCATCCGAAAGATCAGGTCAGAGAGGGCAGAAATAATACTGGTAGCCCCACACTGGCCATGCCGGCCGTGGTTCGCAGCTCTGATGGAAATATCAATTCGTACTCCATGGCAGTTACCGATAAGCCAGGATCTCCTACGTCAAGGTCCATTGATCCTCCCAGACCCAGGATGGTTCCAGTGGAACGCATGGAGGTTGAGAGGGCTAAGCTTCTAGACCCTGGCCTGTCACAAGATGTAGTCTCAACCATTTTACAAACCAGACAACCTTCCACTAAAAGGATGTATGAGTATACTTGGAAGACCTTCTCCAGGTGGTGTGGACGAAAGGCCCAGATCACCTTCCTTGCCACAACTGTTGGTGTTCTTACAGGATGGAGTATGTCAAAATCTCAGAGCACCCACTCTCTGGAAGCAATCTCAGCTATTGCCTCAATAGGTCCAAAGCTTGACGGGATTTCGCTGTCTTCTCATCTGGAGGTGAAAGCCTTATCAAGGGAGTGGTGCAATCCACTCCCCATGTTGGTGCATCATTTTCCAACTCGGAGGCTTAACACGGTTCCTTTAGCTCTCACCTAGAAACCATTCGAGCCAATGAGGGAAGTTCCCTTACGTTTCCTCAGAACGATGTTTCCTCAGACTGAAGACGTTGTTCCTAACGGCGGTCACCTTGGCCAGACGCGTGTCGGAGTTGGGAGCACTTTCCATACGCAAGGATCTATGCATATTCCACAAAGACAAGGTGGTCCTTCGAACCGACCCCTCCTTCACCCCCAAGGTGAACTCACATTACCACCATGCTCAGGAGATTCATCTCCCTTCCCTCTGCCCCAATCCAACCAATCCCAAAGAACGTAACTGGCATACCTTAGATCTACGTCGAGCATTGAGCATATGCATTTCAAGAACAGTTACAATCAGGAAAGCAAAGTTCCGTTTATCTCAATATCAGCTCCCAACAAAGGCATGCACATGTCACGCCAAGCGATAAGTTCGACCATTCGAGGCTGTATCAGAGAAGCATACCTGGCCAGCGGCCTGCACGTACCATCCGGCATCACTGCACACTCCCTGCGATGTGCTGTTACCTCAGCGGCCTTCTTTAAGCAAGCCTCCACAAAATAAATCTGTAAGACGGCTACGGGGTCCAGTGTCTCCACGTTCATCAGGCAACACCATATCAATACAATGGCATCGGCAGAAGCAGCCCTCGAGAGATGGATTTTACAACTCGTGGTGGAAGTTGATGACAACTAATTCCCACCCGATACAATTGCTCTTGGACATCCCAAAGCTCAAGATGACCTTCCTTCAGAGCGGGAAAGGTACATTGCTTACTCACCGAGAAGGTCCTTTCCACTCTGAAGTAGAAGGTCATCTTGCCCACCCGGAGATGGATCATCATCTTCCAGGGTGGCTGACCAACGGGACTCTGCCAATCAGTTACTGGTATACAAAGATAAATGATACTAATGCACAGAGTCCTTGTTAATGTTTGTGGTTTAACCACTGAGTTGTGTTCCTATGTTAAAAGGGTTATTGTTACATTCCTGTTACAGAGTTAGACAGTTACTACGTGTTAGCTGTTATGTTGATTTTACTTGTTTTCCTTGTCTCGTGAGCTTTTTAGTAGAAAAACTGGAAGTGTGAGCGTTCCTCGCCCCGAGACAGGAAGTAGTTTAAAATTAAGTCCTGCCTCTCCAAGCAATGGGACGAGAAACACCCAAAGCTCAAGATGGCCTTCTACTTCAGAGCGGAAAGGACCTTCTCGGTGAGTAAACAATGTACCTATATGTCCTTAAGGTTTATGTATTTTTAGAAATGGTGCTTGCAATACACACTACTTCCACTACTGTACTTTTTGCTGCAGCATCCACTGGTTTGGGAGTGTACAAAGAAATATTCTTACTGCGCATTCCTGAGATTTGGCGTAGAGGAACAGCGGGGAGAAGGCACAGCGGCGCCACCTCCTAAAACTGTTCCACCTTTGCCGAAAAACAAAAAAAAGCCTTTTCGCGGCTTATTTTTGTTAAACGAGGCCTTTTCGCCCCATAGAGAACAGCGAGGCTGAGCCTGCTTAAAACCAGGTGCAGCAACGCTGTTCTCCATGCCAGTGTTACAGGGCAAAAGGGGACAGGAAGCCACTCCTCCCCCCGCCCCGGGAATGCCTTGGGAACGCCCCCCCACGCCGGTGCCGCAAGTCTCCACCATGATCTGCGCTACAGGGAGACTGCGCCGGAGGAGGAGTGGCGCACAGCTCCACAGTGCTCATGCACCAACGGAACTGCCCTCTCCACCAGCATAAGTTCCTCTTGTCACGAAACAAGAGGCACGCTGGTGGCGAGGTCATGCTGCCCCCTAAGCCCAATCATCCCACATTCTCAGGAATGCGCTGTTAGTGTGGTAAGAAGAAATCAGTTGCCTTGGTGCAGAATGCCTTTTTAGAGCAGTAGCAAGGGGCAATTACTAGTAACCTCATGTATGGAGGTGCTAGTATGTCAACACTGATTAATCATTTATTTATTTTATATATTTTTAAATCACATCCATCAAGGCAACTAACAACTGAATCACTTAAAAATGAATTCATAAAAGTGGTATCAATCCATAAAATATCACTTAAGAAGAGCAGAGATATCAAGTGTTACGATATGGACTCTTTGTCTCCAGGACTGGTCTTGGCAACCCCAGTCAATGCATGCCCACGCCACTCCAGAGCAAGCAGCAAGCCTAAAGTTGCCTGGAGAGGAGCGCTCTGTCATCCCACGAGCCGGCAGTCAAGGAGCGGAGGCCAGGTCAACCCTCCAGTGAACCGGAGGGAGTCCACCGTTTGCAGTGCCCCGGTTCCAGTGGAATCCATATTGCAGGGAGCTGACAGCACGCAACCACCCGCAGCGCTTCCCCCCCCCACCCCTGAGCTGATCGACTTAATCAGCTAAACATTAAGAGACGTTATGACAAACAAATAAACACTATTCCACCGGCTATGCAGAGGAATGCCTTCCCGGACATCGCGATGTGCAACCAATGTATGAGCAGCAAAATCCATCAACGAGAGCATTCCTGAGTTCCTGAGTCCCCTAGGGTTGCGCAAATCAATGGAGACAGTATAGGCTACCAAATTATCATATCTCCCCACCCCGGCAGCCGATCGTTAATCCTTTTGTCACCTTTTGTCTTAGCTTGGGAACCGCGAGGGTAATCTCATCACCCTCCCCCTCGAAAAATATTATAACTGGGGTCCCCTGGATCCATACGTTACCTTAGGTCTTCCCTTGGTGTCCTTGCCATTACTCTGTGTGTTGGGTTTTGCGTAGCTCACCCGCACTCTCCCTGGGTGCCCCTCCACTCTGCCCCCTCTTACCCAGTATTTTTAGTCCATGGAACTTAGGACACCTCCTCTACAGAACAGGTAACGTATCGCCTGTCATCACCTCCTGCCACATTGGCGACCGTCTCTCTCCTCCTTCCTTTTGCTCTTAGACTCTGTATGAACGTTGATTTTATGATATATGTATGCGTGTGTACATACCTAATTGACTAAGTAAAAACCTTTAAACTGAACCCAGTTGCCTTCGTCTTTCCTATTGAATCTCAGATTGGACTCCCGTAAACGTTGGTTAAACAATCCCAGGTTATGCCCACTGCCGGTTATTGAACGCTAATTTCTCCAAATATTTCATAACCGAGCAATTAGGCTAACACAAGGTCCAGCCAATCAAAAGAACTCAACATCTGTATCTTGGAGAGTAGAAAGACACAGAGGGAGCTCAGATTTTCAGATCTTTGTAAGTAGGTTTGTATGGGAGGAAGTCGTATTTCCCTTGGAAACTCACAAGCAGTACCTAAGGCTGACATCCATCCTCTGTTTGTTTCTGGTACTGTTTATCCCTCTTCACACCTTTCCTAATGAATGCTTACATCTCCCCACAGTTTCTTTGTTTTGTGTAGAATTTGTTATACCTTCTACAGCTCTAGAGTATCCTTTTTGAGATGGGTTAATTAGAACTGTACACATTATTCAAAATGTCAGTGCTCTGTATATAAATTTTCATCTGATGATTTTTCTCCCTTCCCTAATAATTTCTAACACCGAATTTGCCTTTTGAAAAGCCAGTAAACACATTTGAATGAGCTGGTATTTTCAGGGCTCTTTCCACTGTGATCCAGAGGTCAGTTTTCTGGTTGTATTAATTTTTTTCCCTCTCACCCTTCCTATAAGGAGCTCTCTTCCACTTTTATTTCTAACTCACAACAAATCCGCTAGGTAGTTCTAGGCGAAACAATATTGGCCATCCCAATAATAGCAGAGTGGGACTTCGGACTGAGTTCTCACTGGTCCTGGTCTGATGCTATAACCACTGCAGTGCTCTGAGTTAAATGCCAATGAAATCTTTAGCTAAAGTTTGTTGCACCAGCATGCATCGTGTAATGAAATTCTCATTGTTGTGATGCTAATATCGGGTAAAATGTAAGTAATACACACTTCCTTTTTCTCTCTTCCTTATACAGCTCTATAGTTTGATTATCACGACCACTTTGGGTTTATATTTAAGAAAGCACTGAAGCATGAGGTTAACTATGTGTTTAATTACCACTGATTCCACAGGGACTTAAAATTGACCACGTATTTAAATGCTTTATTGAATAGGCATTATAGGTACTTAACTGCAAATACCACAAGGCCTTTGGAATACTGACCTTGTTTTGATATTGTTGCTGCAAAATGCTGTGTATGTACCAGTAGCTCTATAGTGTATTAATAATGTATAAAGGGTTATCTTTTCCAAGTTAGCTTTAGATTATTAACTATTCCTCCCAACACAAGTCCAGAACTGTTAATTAAAATAGATATTCTAGGACAAATATTCATGGCTCTTCCACAATATCACTAAGATCAAACTAATCCTATTAATTATTTCTCTCTAGACACTCCACTGTCAAATTAGCAGTAGGTTTTCTTTCCTCTCACTCTTAGTATTTTAGTATGATTGTGTTAGTTTCCCTTCTTTAGAGCCAAAATAGATGTGATGAAGATTATAGATCTCCTCCATCTGTCTGTAAAAGGTAAATTGCACACATATGCATCCACAATTTAGATATGCCCATGAGGATAGGGGAGAGAGGATTTAACCATTTGACTCTTGCTTGGTTTTAATAATCAAAACTGGATCCCTCACTGAGAGCCATTGTAGCTTAGTGGTTAGATCAGGGGTGTCAAACATATGGTCCGCGGGCCAGATCCAGCCCCTTGAGAGCTCTTATTTGGCCCACAACCCAGCCGAGGCAGCCACACACACACACTTGGCTGGCGAGGCATGGCCTGGCTCAACCAAGTAACATTTAAGTCATGTCCGGCCCCGTAACAATTGAGTTTGACACCCCTGGGTTAGAGCATTAGACTAGGGACTGAGATAATGGGGGTTGACTCCTCACTCTGTTCTGAAAACTTACTAGGTCACCTTGGGCCCATCAGAGTATCTCATCCTAACTCATCTCTCAAGGTTGTTGCTGTGAGGATAAAGTGAATGATGGGGGAATCATGTGATAAGCTGTTTTTGTCACAACTGGAAAGAAAAGTGGGATGTAAATAAAATTATAGTTATAAGGGCTTTTTTTAGTATTTTAAAAGGGGAAAGAGGATGCATTTCTCTTCCTTTAAAATGTGAACAAGATCAGGGAATGCCCATTTTTCCTTGAGAAACCATTCAAGGATGAAATCCCACGAGGCCCCAATTAAATTTGGGTCCCATGTGCTTGTAGTATATTTTTTGCAGACAGATGGAGAACTGTGATCTTTGTCATGCCTGCTTTGGTCCTAAGGTTGAACTGAGATCATGGTTTTAACTAGTATTTAATAGTTTGATCAGGTTCTTGTGGGTTATCTGGGCTTGGTATAAATACCAAGACCACGGTCACACAGCCCGGATAACCTACAAGAACCAATGAACTCTGACCGTGAAAGCCTTCGACAATAGTTTGATCAGGGTTCCTCAGTTTGAAGATTTTAGGTCTGGGGATCAAAAGAATGTACCTCAGAAATAGTGCAAAAATTCTGGGCTGTCTTAGACATTTGTTATTATTTATACCACATACAGAGGAGCCCCGTGGCACAGAGTAGTAAGCTGCAGTACTGCAGTCAAAGCTCTGCTCACGACCTGAGTTCGATTGCGACGGAAGTCGGTTTCAGGTAGCGGGCTCAAGGTTGACTCAACCTTCAGACCTTCCGAGGTCGGTAAAATGAGTACCCAGCTTTGCTGGGGAAGGCAATGGCAAACCACCCCATAAACATTGTCTGCCTAATAAACATTGTGATGTGATATCACCTCATGGGTCAGTAATGACCTGTGCTTGCACAGGGGACTACCTTTACCTTTGAGATGCTTTTCAGTTCTTCATTGAGCAAGCCCTTTGTTGCAAGGAATCATGCCCCATTTTTCATTAGCTTCATGAACACACAGGCCCAGTGCACTTAGCCGCCATACCCCAGTGCTGCATGTCACTGGCAGAGGCGGACGCCCTCGCTTGCAAACATTCTACATACTGGTGACGCACGCAGGTAGGGCTTCAAATACCATGTTCCCTGTTTGTAGCCTGTGCACAAACAAAGACAAGAACAGCCCCTGTGTAACTCACAATTTTATGCATGAGTTAAGAAAATAAATAATTGTCCCTGCGAGGAACTCTGCTATACGTTTTCAGCTGTGCCAATTAGTTTATTCATGGGGGGAAAACCAATAATAGGCACATATACTGAAAACTGCCGCAGTGTGAACTATTTATTTTTTATGACTTATAAAAATTTAGTGTTCGGGTAAGACTAATGTACATGAATATAAAACTAAAACTGGACTGCTTCTTCTAGACCTGCACACTTGCATACAACTAAATATTTGCACACAGTTCACGTGCAAAATGATTTCTCTAGAAGAAATTGAAACTGCCGAAAACTTACTAAAATCATGTTTTTGACCATGAACTGTTGTGTGTAAACAACCCAAATGCAGTAGCTCATAGTGATCAAGTGATTTTGACAAGACCAAGCAAACTACTCAAATGTAGTTTTTTCCCCCCTAAAGCGTTAATTACAAATGTATAAACTTAGGTATAAATGCTATGCTTCATCAACTGAAAGTTGTGGTACTGGCAGTATTGTTTAATGGTTTATTTAATGGTTTTATTTGAGTTGTAATATAAGAGAGGTTGTTAATCTTTACCTGTCATAGAGTTCCCCAGTAACGTTGAAAATGACAAGAAAGGGTTTCAAGGCTTTACAGATCTCTGGGCTTCCTTGTACTTTGCTCCTTTAAGTTAAAGCCATGGATAAGACCTTCAGCTGAAGGAGAGCCAGGGTGGTGTAGTGATTTAAGAGTGTTGGACTAGTATCTAGGAGATCCAGGTTTGAATCTTTACTCATGCCATGGAAGCTCGTTAGGTGACCTTGAGCCAGTCACACACTCTCAGCCTAATCTACCTCACAGGATTGTTGTGAGGATAAAATGGAGGAGAGAACGATGTAAACCACTTTGGGTCTTGACCGGGGAGAAAGGCAGGATACAAATGGATTAAATAAATAAAATAAATAATCAATTCGGATCAGTGGTCTGTGCTTTCATGTTCGCTGAGGCTCTGTAAATCTGAAGAGCTTTATCTAGGGATAAATCTCCCCTGTGTAACAGCCATTTTCTAAGGATGTTATCTCTGATACCGCAGACAAAATTGTTTTTCAGACTCTTTCAAGTTACCACAGCCACAATTTTTACTGAGCCTTCTTAATTCTGTAACATGCTGATCCATATTTTTGATCTCCCTTTTGCAAGCATATAAAATATTAATTCCAACAGTTTCATTATTGTTAGGCATGCCATATTCTTCAGTCCCGTCAATTGGTATTTTTAGTTTTATAGCCCCACCTTCTGCAAACACAACATTATTATGAAGGTGCACAGCCTCCTCTCCAGTGACATATAGAAGAATGGAAGATTTGATTTTATCACTTTTCATCTTTGTTTCTATCCACTATATCCCCTGAAAACATCAGGTTTGCTGGTGGTTGCAACACATCTCTGTTCAACAGTGCTTACACAGGCTGTCTTTAGTCACAAGAACATAAGAAAGGTCATGCTGGATCAGACCAAGGTCCATCAAGTCCAGCAGTCTGTTCACACCAGGTGCCTCCAGGAAGCTCACAAACAAGACAACTGCAGCAGAGTTATCCTGCCTGTGTTCCAAAGCACCTAATATAATAGGCATGCTCCTCTGATCCCGGAGAGAATATGTATGCATCATGACTAGTATCCATTTTGACAAGTTGGCAGCCATCGCCACATCCTGGAGCAGGGAGTTCCACAGTTTAACTGTGTGTTGTGTGAAGAAATACTTTTATCTGTTTTGAATCTCTCACTCTCCAGCTTCAGCAGATGTATTATGAGAGAGGGAGAAAAGTTTCTCCCTGTTCACACTCCATACCATGAATAATTTTATAGACCTATCATGTCTCCCCCTATCACGTCATAGCTCTCATAGCTTCCTTGTCTTCTGATCCCAACTGTATAGCTGTGAAAAGGTCTCCAGTTTAATCTGGTGCACTCCCCATGCTTTTCTTCTGACTCTATGTAATGTTTTTTGGTCTACTGATATGGATCCCAACTAGTATTTCAAAAAGTTCAAGGACATATTTGTGGAACATGATTTTCTCCCATCCCATGGCAGGCCAACGTGCCCCTGAAAATCCTATGATCCAGTCCACAGACAGAATGAATAATGGCTTAAAATAACTTAACAGCGCAATCCAAAGGGGGGGGGAGTAATTGTGGCACAGCCAGGACGGCACAGCTGAGCCGCCTCCTGAGCAGGGTTGCAGGGCAAAAATGAAATTTCCCCCAAGCCCTGTGAAACTGCTCTATGCGCCACCAGTTTTTCAGGCACAAGTGGCATCTATGCGGGCGCCAGGGTCACAGCCGACTCCAAAGCCCTTTCACAAACACCCTTTAGGATTGCACTCTAAGAGCAACTAAAACATCTTATTTGTTCGTTTGTTTATATTTTTATCCCACCCTCACTCCCCAGCCGAAGCATATAGCATTCTCTAGAGCAGTGGTTCCCAACCTTTTTTTGACCAGGGACCATTAGGACTTTTTTGTTCAGTGCAGGGACCCCAAGGTTCAAAATAAAAATTCTGAGAATTTGAAAATAAACTTTAATCATAACTGTTAGTTAAACATTAAACTTAGAATAATTTTTGAATATATATTTTTATAATAGAGAACTTTTAATTGAAAATATTAATTTATTATGGGTTTATACCTTTGTTTCGCGGACCTTAATTTGGTTCTCGCGGACCCCTGGGGGTCCACGGACCCCTGGTTGGGAACCAGTGCTCTAGAGCTAACTACAGTTGTGTGGTCTTAGGGCACCTTCTCTAACTGCTAGTTCCCTACCAATGTTATCTACAAGGAAATACCTCTGAAATACACATTCTATCACTGTACAGCCAAGCACATGAACTGTCATATAAAATGGCAAAGTGAAATTCATATTTGAATATGTGTTTTCAGATGAAATGCCCCTCTTCTATAAAGAAAGAAAGGTCTGATGGGCCAAAGTAATTGAATTAGTATATTGAATAATGAGAGAACCTGTGACAAACAGAGCTAAGGGGATGAGTTCATCCTCTATGAAATTATGAAATAATAAAATGACATGATTTACAGATCTGGGTGTTGAATCAAGGATGCCTCATTCTGCAGGGGAGGAGTGTCAGGTGGAAATGTATTGCATTTTCTAGATATCAACGATTAATTATTTGAAGCATTTAAGCAGAGCTGTTAAATATTTGGAGAATGGTTATGTCAGAGGGCTATGCTCAGTGATTGGGCTACAATTACTTCTGACTCCCCCCACCCGATACCAACTGAGGAAAGAAAATGATGGGTTCATAGTACCTTGTGTTGGTGGGAAGCTACCACTGGCAGAGGTCTTCCTGCATGAGGGGAAACTCAAAATAATTTGGATTGAGGAAGTAAAGGAGACTCAGATTCCTACATCAGAATCCTGTTCTCACAGACAAGAAAAAAAGAGCTATAGACATCTGATTGTATGCTTAGGGGGCTTTCTGGAGCAAAGAGCAAGGATTCTAGTTCGTTTTCGTGGCTTCTGTGCAGGCACACATGGGACTGCGCAGGCGCAGGCCAGCCACGGAAAAGATTAGCAGAGCTTCTAACAAAGTTAGCTCCCAAGGAGCGCTCCCCTCCCCCTCCCGTCAGGGACCCAGCCTTAACGGCTCTTCCCGCCCAGGAGTCACCTGACCGGAGGGGGTGGGGAGCACTCCTCCCTCAGTTCTCATTCTGCCGCCGCGGAGAGAACAGTTTGTGATACGAGCTTCGTACTTTTGACGACATCTTGAGGTAAAAATTTCTTGCTTTACCTCAAATAAAGTCGAGTGAAGAGGCATGGCCCTGTTTAAGAAGTGCCGCACGTGCGGTACCAAAATGGCTTCTTCGGATGACCATCACGACTGCCTTCTGTGTCTGGGTGAGGGCCACGTAGTGGCGACGTGTAAGGCCTGTGCTTTATTTACCCCCAAATGTCGCCAGGATAGGGCCAAGAAATTAATGGCTGCTCTGTATGAGAGATCGCTGCGCCCAGAGCAGGCCCCGAGACCGAGTTCGCTAGACCCTGCTACCTCATCTAAGAGGTCGACCTCCCAGGGTAGAGACGATAGGGCCATGTCCGAACCACCATCTAAGAAGCACAAGGATAAAAGAAAGAACCCTGCTTCACCAAAATCAAAAAAGAAGGGAGATTCGGTGCGTTCTGCCCCAGAGAAATTGGCCTTACCGACTCCATCGACGTCGTCTGCATCGACTCCATGGGCACCCGAACGGGCGGTCGGCGTCGGGGGTTCGTCGCCGAGACATCGAGCCCCTTCGCGTAGAGGTTCTGGGGCTTCGAGGCAGGCGTCGGCCTCTCCTCGTCGCCGATCTCCACCGAGCAGGGGCTCAACGCCCCCTACTGATCGGGGTCGGAGCCCACGTCAGCGCCTGCAGAGTGCGGTAGCACCTGCCTTAAGGCCCCCTCTCCCCCCATCGCCATCGGGGGTTGAGGCGCGTTCCTCGTCGTCGGAAGACGATGACGTCATGGAGATTGCCGGGAGTACGGTCTCGGACACGGAGGAACCCTTGACGCCAGTGCCGTTTCATCAGTACCAGGACTGGGGGCCGTGGGGATATTGCCCTCCCCCTTGGTATCCTCAGTTCGGCTTTTTTGACCCTCGACGTCAGCTCGACGTCGACTACTATCGCCGGCGGGTCGGCGCTGACAACCTGGGCGATGCCGCATCTTTCTACCGGCGACGGGTCAATTCTGTTCCAGGTCGGAGACAACGATCGTCGGGCCTTCCCCCTCCGTTGGTCGATGTGCCTCCTCGACGTCGCAAGGAATCCAGGCTGTTGTCGGGCGCGGAGAGACCTCGGTCTGTTCCACCGCCTCTTCCATCGACGTCGACAGCGTTCGACGCCGACGACCTGCCGACGACGAGGGCTTCGACGTCGTAAGCTAGGCAAGTCGTCGAGATCGACGTCAGTGACGAGGAAGGAGAGCTGGGATCGGAGTCTTCCTCGGAGGACACTTCTATGCCGTCCCCAGATGACATAGTGGGGGACCCCACCCCAGTTTCTCCTACAGAGGACCTAAGGGTTTTTTCTGAGCTCTTATTGCGCATGGCTAAATCATTGGGTTTAACAGCTATCCAGGCAGACCCCAGGCCATCTGACCCCATCATGGGGGTTTTATTTAGCCCAGATACTGGTCCGGCCAAACTCCCCATGGTCAAAGGCATCAAAGAGGTTGCCATGGCCACCTGGCAAAGGCCAGCCTCAGTAGTGGCCTCAATTAAAAAGATTGAGAATCTGTAGAAAATTAAGGAGGAGGATGCGGAGTTCCTCTATAGGCATCCGCAGTCCAACTCCATCATTACGGAGGTGCTCGCCGCAAAATATAAGTCGGGGGCGCATTCGGCCCCTCTTGACAAGGAGGGGCGTAAGTTAGACGGTTTGGGTCGCAAACTGTATTCTTCAGCTGCG
The DNA here is from genome assembly GCF_029931775.1 of Euleptes europaea. NCBI lineage: Eukaryota > Metazoa > Chordata > Lepidosauria > Squamata > Sphaerodactylidae > Euleptes > Euleptes europaea. The sequence continues at coordinate 44,343,365 of NC_079312.1, read as the reverse complement.
TTAGGGATCCGTATTGCCAACTTTGGAGCCCTGATGGGAAGGTATCAGATGTCCTTATGGGACAGGGTGTCTGAGGTTTTTGACTCTCTCCCTGATGACAAGAGAGCTCTTCTGAAGAGCCTCCAGTCGGAGGGTCAGAGGCTAGGAAAGAACCAGATATCCCTTTCACGGCATATGGCAGACTCCTCGGGCAGGAGTATGGCATCCAGCATTGTTTTACGGCGCCACTCTTGGTTGCGAGCATCCACACTAGCTCCTGATGTTAAGGCAAGGATAGAAGACATGCCTTTTGATGTCAAGGCTTTGTTTTGTGACTTGACCAATGAGGTCTTGCACAATCTCCGTAAGCAAAAGGCTACAGCAAAATCTTTAGGAGTGACCCAGCAGGCTGGTCCCTCTTACAAGCCTAGGCCTTTCTATAGGCAATCTCAGGCCTATTATTCAGGGAAATCTCATAGACAGCATGCTTGGGGCTATCAACAATCCCAGTCCCGTTATTACCCCCCTGCCCAGCAGGATAAGAGATTCAACCATAAAGGTCGGGGTAAGAAAGGGGGATACCCCCCTCGTGATGGCCAGGCGGGGAAGAAAAATGTGTCCTGACTACCCAACCTGAAGGTGGCACTCCCTGTTTTACCCAGTTCAGTTGTATCGGCATTGACAATTTCAAAACCAGTTATACCTATGTTTTTTGAGCGTTTGTTCCCCTTCTTTAGTAAATGGTTACAAATTTCCTCTGATTCTTGGGTGTTAAATATCATCTCATCGGGTTATTTCTTGGAGTTTACGGAGACACCACCGTGTACCTACCCTACACCTGAGTCGGGCAGAGGCTCGGTTGAACTCCTGCAGGAAGTTCAGAGCCTGCTATTGAAAGGAGCAATCCAGGTTGTCCCGCCCACTGAATCACAATTGGGGTTCTACTCTAGGTATTTCTTGATTGACAAGAAAGGGGGTGGAAAGAGGCCCATTTTGGATTTGAGAGACCTGAATGAATATATTCAATTCAGGAAGTTTAGAATGTTGTCCCTACGGGATGTCTTACCCCTTCTATCATCGGAGATGTGGTTCGCAGTAATAGACCTCAAGGATGCTTATTTCCACATTACGATCCACAAACATTGTAGGAAATATCTCAGGTTCACATGTGAAGGAATTAACTATGAATACACAGTTCTGCCATTTGGATTATCCCCTGCCCCACGTGTTTTCACGAAAGTGATGGCAGAGGTGATAGGTTTTCTAGCTTTGAAGGGTTGTGATATATACCCTTACCTGGACGACTGGCTGCTGGTGGGGAGGTCTCGCCAGGCCTTACTCGCCTCTCTCACAATGGTGATGGAAACATTGATCCATCTGGGGTTAATTGTAAATTTTGATAAGTCACGTCTTACGCCCTCTAAGAGAGTGGACTTCATAGGGGCGACCCTGGATGCGGTGCGGCATGCTGCCTTCCTCCCAGTTCCTCGAATTAGAGCCATTCAGAAATTGGTTCGATACTTCTCGGTTCAGAGGTATCAGAGGGCAATATCTATTCAGAAATTGTTGGGGCTCATGTCGTCTACTACTGCCGTAGTCCTCTATGCTAGGTTACACATGAGACCCCTGCAGAACTGGTTTTTGAGGGCATTCAGAATTAACATTGACCCTCAAGGGAAGATGTTATCTATTCCCAGGGTGGTGATTCGTTCTTTGAATTGGTGGTCACAAGAGTCCAACCTTCTCAAGGGGGTTAGTTTCGGTGTCACAGTACATGACCTCCAGATGTTTACTGACGCCTCCATGGGAGGCTGGGGGGCTCACTGTGGAACCCTTACAGCTAAGGGTAGGTGGTCCCCGCATCAGGCCTCATTGCATATCAATTTATTAGAGATGAAAGCTATTAGATTTGGCCTCCTTTCTTTTGCAGATATTTTCGTTCAAAAGAATGTGCTCATCGCTACGGACAACACCACGGCTATGTTTTATATAAACAAACAAGGGGGCACCAATTCTCTAGCGTTATGCCGGGAGGCGTCCCGCATATGGGAGTGGGCTATAGAACGTCAGATATCCCTCACGGCGATTCACGTGGCGGGCTGCTCAAATATTACGGCAGATGCCCTGAGCAGAGATGTGTCCCAAGATCACGAATGGTCCATCCCCTTTTCCTTCCTCCGCCCTATTTTCCACAAATGGGGCTGGCCGGACATAGACCTGTTCGCGACACAAGACAATTCAAAGTGCCCACAGTTCTGTTCAAGGGCAGCAAGGGACGGATTGTCTCTAGGAGACACGTTCCAGATCCCGTGGTCGGCAGGTCTAATGTATGCTTTTCCCCCAATTCCCCTGATCCCAAGGGTACTGGGGAAGGCCCTTCAGGAGAATGCAAGGTTGATTTTAGTAACCCCCTTCTGGCCGAAGAGGCCATGGTTTGCGACCCTCTGGAGCATGTCGCGCCAGAGGTACATCAGGTTCCCCGATTCCCCATCTCTCCTGACCAGGGGGCAGGTTCTTCACCACAACCCGGCCTGTCTCAGCCTAACGGCATGGAAGATCACTCCGTGACACAGTGGTCAGATAGGGTGGCCCAGGTCCTCCTTTCAGCCCGTAAGCCGTCCACTAGGCGAGCTTATACACTCAAGTGGTCGCGTTTTTCTAATTGGGCCTTGGCTCACGACATTGTTCCACAAAGGTGTAAATTACCTGAGTTGTTTGAGTACCTTTTGTCTTTAAAGGACGGTGGGTTGTCGAATTCATCCATCAAATGCCATTTGGCAGCTATTTCTGCGTTCCATGATGGAATAGATTCTTGTTCTCTGTTTTCAAATAAACTTTGTAAGAGGTTTCTGAAGGGCTTGCAAAATTTATTTCCTCAGGTACATGCTCCGGTTCACCAATGGAGCCTGTCTCTAGTTCTGTCACACCTGACTGCTAAACCTTTCGAGCCCATGGCCTCGTGTGATGTATCCCTGCTGTCCTATAAGACCGCTTTTTTGATAGCCATCACTTCGGCCAGAAGGGTGAGTGATCTAAGAGCCTTAAGGGCAGATCCACCCTTCACCAAGATATTCTCTAATAGGGTTGTCCTGCGCCCAAGTTTAGCCTTCTTACCTAAGGTGGTTTCGAAGTTTCATCTCTCTCAGGACATCGCCCTACCCGTGTTCTTTCCTTCCCCTCAATCCCCTTCTGAACAACAGTTACATACCTTGGATGTGCGTAGAGCACTATTATTTTATTTAGAAAGGACAAAGCCCTTTAGGCAGGATGATAATCTGTTTATTTGTTTTAAGGGGATACATAAAGGGAAGGCAGTTTCCACTCACACACTCTCCAGGTGGGTGGTAACAGCTATTAGATTGGCCTATCAGTCTGCAGGGGTAGATTGTCCTCTACACCTGCATGCACACTCCACGAGAGCACAAGCGGCTTCGGCTGCGTTCGTCTCGACGGTCAGCATGACGGACATCTGTAAGGCGGCGACGTGGTCCACTCCGACGACCTTTATTCAGCACTACGCCATAGATGTCGACTCAAGAGCTGATGCGGCTGTGGGGAGAGCGGTGTTGAATACGTTATTCCGTTGACCATCACACACCCACCTCCACAGTAAGTCAGCTTGCTATTCTCCCATGTGGGACTGCACAGAAGCCACGAAAACGAAAAACAGTGTTGCACTTACCTGTAACTGTTGTTCGTTGAGTGGTCTTCTGTGCAGGCACACATCCCTCCCTCCTTCCCCGCTGTGGATGGCACCGTAAAAGAGTGCACTCTCCGCGGCGGCGTTAGGAGAACTGAGGGAGGAGTGCTCCCCACCCCCTCCGGTCAGGTGACTCCTGGGCGGGAAGAGCCGTTAAGGCTGGGTCCCTGACGGGAGGGGGAGGGGAGCGCTCCTTGGGAGCTAACTTTGTTAGAAGCTCTGCTAATCTTTTCCGTGGCTGGCCTGCGCCTGCGCAGTCCCATGTGTGCCTGCACAGAAGACCACTCAACGAACAACAGTTACAGGTAAGTGCAACACTGTTTTTCTTCTGCATATCATTTTTCCATCTGCTCCAAAATGTGGAACTTGACTTCTAGGCCAAAAGAAGAAGAGTTGTTTTTTATATGCTGATTTTCTCTACCTCTTAAGGAAAATCAAACCGGCTCACAATCTCCTTCCCTTCCTCTCCCCACAACAGACACCTTGTGAGGTAGGTGGGGCTGAGAGAGTTCTGAGAGCATTGTGACTAGCCCAAGGTCACCCAGCTGGCTTCATGTGTAGGAGCGGGGAAACCAACCCGGTTCACCAGATTAGAGTCCGCCGCTCCTAACCAAGACACCACACTGGCTGTCTAAGTTCAGGGTCAGACATGTATGTTTGTGTTTCCTAGGATGGGAATTGAAACCACATCTCCTGCTGAACTGCCCTTTCCCACTGAGCTACTGGAAACTAACAGGGATATCTACTGGGAGCTTCCTGTTGTAGCCTCTAGTCTTTTTCGCAGATGAATTAGTGTACCATGTCAGTTTACAATGTTAAAAGGAATTGTCTGCACAGTGCCCACCAGAGGACTTGAACCATCTCTTGGGAAATGTATGGTTATATAAACTGGCCTCTGAACAATAGTGGCCATGGTTGCTTGTGCAGTAGAGTCTTTATGATCTTCTTTCTGCTTAATCATATTGTGTGAGTGTATGTATATATATATATGTGTATAGATATATATATGTGTGTGTGTGTTTATATGTATATATATGTATGTATGTGTGTGTATATATATATATGTATATATAATGTTCATTAATAATCATAATATTAATCATATTATATAATCAATTAAATCAGACATCCAATAAACAATGCAATAGGAGTAGGATTACAGAGTTGGGGGGACACTAAATTGTGATATATTCTCATGCAGAGAGTTTATTACAAAGGTGTACAAATGTGTATGTAAAACAGAAGGGTGAATGTAATGGGTTTGGTGATGTCAGCATAATGATACCACAGCAGCCATATGCCCATCTCAGCTCTTCAAAATACCAGTTTTTAAAATCCCTTCTTTGCTACAATGACTTGCATGCTATTTCCAGTGGCAAAGGTGCTGCAGAGAAAGAAAGAAGATTGGTTTTACAAAAAAAAAAAAAAATGTATCAAAATAAATTGGAGAGGTAGGAAATTACTTCCAAGAGTGACGAGATTTCATTCTCCGCTTCTTATAGAACCTTTCCTCCTGAATGCTTCTGTGTCAGCGAGGCATGACATTGAAATTAGCACCTACTGCCATGATGTTAGTCGTGTTAACAGACACAAGAGAATACAATGTGACACTAATGTATCATTGAGGGAATGCTTTTGAAGCCAGAACATTCTCTGGGCTCACAATTGGTCGGTCGTTTCACTAACTTGCTCTTTTTAATGTGAAGAAAGTGATTTTTTTTCTTCATTCAAGTTTCCCCCCCCCTTGTTCTTTTTTTTTTCACAGCGAAGCCTCACTGGGTTCAGATGATACAAGATTTTGAAGCTGCGGTGGAGGACAACTTATACTGGGAATGCCGGGCCAGCGGCAAACCCAAACCATCCTACAGGTGGCTGAAAAATGAAGAACCTTTATCACTAGAGGTGAGTGGGTAAGGGGTTTGGTTTTTAAGTGAAATTGTGCAAAAGTCGTCCCTTGGTTTACTGAGGGGCTGTGGGCAATGAAAAGGAAAGGGAGGGGCTATGGCTCAGTTTGTAGAGCATCTGCTTGGCATGCAGAAGGGTCCCAGGTTCAATCCCCAGCATCTCCAGTTAAAGGGACTAGGCAAGTAAAGGGACTAGGCAAGTACGTAATGTGAAAGACCTCTACCTGAGACCCTGGAGAGCTGCTGCCGGTCTGAGTAGACAGTACTGACTTTGATGGACCAAGGGTCTGATTCAGTAGAAGGCAGCTTCATGTGTGAGACCGCTAGAGCAACAGTGTAGGAAGACTCAAGGCGAATCTGATAAGGCATGGGCAAACCGCACTTTAAAGCATACTCCGTGGCACTGAGGGTGGCAAAGAATCAACACTTTCCCGCCACTGTTGTGTCTGCACAGGGTAGGCCCAGTCAAGCTGTTCTGTGTGGTCAGAGGCCTGTTGGGATACAGCTGGCAGGACAAGGTGGACTGCTTGGTGGCTTGCTGGGACCTTTTCGCTGAGCACTTGGCAGATAAAATCTCATGCATCTTTTCCAACTTGGGCTCTACATGAGCAGTGATGGGGTAAGATGGTGCCAGGGTGCCAACCTGTCCAAGTGTTTGGGATACTTTTCTGTTTGTTCGGTCTGCATATGTGTACAGGATCATTAGAGGTTTGAGGCTTACTGGCTGTGTATATGACCCTTGCCCTTCCTGGCTATTTAAATCTGGACCCAGGAGATCTCAGTAACTATCAACTAGTCTCAGATGTTCCCTTTCTGAGCAAGGTGACTGAATGAATGGTGGCTGGACAAGTTCAGGCATTCCTGGACAAAGAAAGTTGTTTAGATCCTTTCCAGTCTGGTTTTAGGCCTGGTTATGGAACTGAAACAACCTTGGTCACCCTGGTGGATGACCCGCACCGGGAGACGGATGGAGGGAGCGTGAATCTTTTGATTCTCCTGGATCTCTCAGGAGCTTTCAGACGTATTGATCATGGCATCCTTCTAGACCACCTTTCCGGGTTGGGATTGGGAGGCACAGTTTTGCAGTAGTTCTGGTCCTACCTGGAGGGTAGGTCTCAGAAGGCGGGCTTGAGAACTTTTGCTCATCCTCTTGGTCTTTGCCTTGTGGCATCCTGCAAGGTTGCCTCTGGTCCCTGGTGCTCTTTAGCATTTACATAAAGCTTGTGGGTGTGGTCATATGGAGATTTAGGCTGGATAACACTCAGCTTTATCTCACACTTCTGGCTGATCCCGGGGGGCTGTAGAAACTCTGAACTGGTGTCTGAAGTCAGTTTTGGAGTGGATGAGGGCTAATAAATGGAAGCTGAATCCCAACAAGACAGAAATGCTACTGGTGAGCAGAAGGTCTTGGCCCAGGATTTAAGGTATCATCCATTTTGGATGGGGTTGCACTCCACATGAAGGAACAGGTCCGTAGTCTGGGGGTGCTGTTGGACCCAGACCTATTGCTGGATAAGCAGGTAGCAGCTATGGACAGGTGTGCCTTTTACCAGCTTTGGTTCTCCAGCTTTCCTGGGCAGAAAAGATCTACCACTGGGCTGCATGCCCTGGTTGTATCTGGATTAGATTACTGCAATAAGCTGTACATGGGGCTGCCCTTGAGAACTATTTGGAAACCTCAAATGTGTGAAGAGTGTTGCAGCCGGGGTGTTGACAGGAGTGGATCGTAAGGACCATGTCACTTCAGTCTTGGACTGCCTATACAGGTTCCCAGTGTGTTTCTGGACACCATTTAAGGTTCTGGTGTTGATGTTTAAAGTCCTATGTGATTTGGGACCAACATACATGAAGGATCATCTACTCAACGTACCCGACTACTATGGTAACCTTAAATAGCCCTGCTTTGCTTGCCCCCACCTTCTGAAATTGGATGGATGGTAACTCAGGAGAGGTGGAACTCTCTCTCCAGAGAGATTTGTCTGTCCCCTTCTGTTGCCATTTTCTGCCAGCAGGGGAAGATTTTTTTTTGTTTGTTTGTTTTGCTTGGTCCTCCTACCTGCCCAACGTTTTCATTGCTTTAAATGTTTCAATCATTGTTTTTTTATAAATTTGTATGTTTTAGTTCTGGTTTTAATTTATTGAATAATTTGTTGCTGTTATTGAATTGGTTGGGTTTTTTTTGTTTTTTGTTTTTGATTTTATTATGTAAGTTATAATTTGTTAGCTGCCTTAGTGGCCTTTGTGAGGGCAGAAAGGCGGGATATAAATTTTGTAGAATAAATAAATATGTTTGGAATCCACATTAGCACTTGGAAACTATCTCAAATAGCTTCTCTGTTCAAGTATTTGCCAAACAATTATGAAAACATTATAGTTGGCTTTGCTGGAATGAACTAGACCACCAGGCTAAGATTCAGTACGGTTTCAGTCTGAAACAAGATTATGAAGATCGGTAGGGAACAAACAAGGCTTGATTGTTTGCTCATTAAAGTAAGCTTATGATATGGGACTTTGAAATACATTATCCAGAAAGCTTTTTTTGCAGAAGTTGGAAATACAGATTCTGGAATTCAAACCTTATCTGCTCTTCTAATACGGTGTAAGAAAATGAGGACATCAAATTAGGGGTATTTTTTAACTTCTGTTTTGCATTGTAGTAATAGGTAACAGATGAGTGTTTTTAAATGTACATTTTTTTCATAATGCTAAATAATGGTTTTCATATTTCAGTCGAGGGAAGCCATTACTGGAGCATTTATGAAGAGTTATTAGGCCATCACATGAATAGTTCATCCAGAAATGGTTAATATTTTTTTGTGCTGAAAGGAATATGGGTTGGACCCAAAGGTGACCTTGCACAAGTAGAAGGCACTTCTGCTCATGTCAGGAGGAATCCACATTTTCCTTCAGATTTTCCCAGTTTTTATTTCATTTTATTTATTTATGGAATTTATAATCTGCCTTTCTCAAGGTGGATTACACAGAGTAAGTCAACACAATCAACTGATGGGACATTCTATAAACAATGGAATAGGATGAGGGTTGTAGAACCAACCTGAAATCTAAAAACAGATAAATAATGGAAAATTCCATAGTAGGATCCTAGTTTCAACAAGCTATATGCAGTAGTATAGACCACAGTCCCTAACCATTTTTCCAAGTAACTTTGTGAATCATTTTGTACAGTGCTACTCTATTGCCTGTGTGGGAAAGCCCTCTTTGCATAGTTTGCGGGAAGCCATGAGAGTGGGAGCCTTCCTGACCTCCTCAGGCACACCGTTCCACAAGGTGGGGGCCACAGCAGAGAAGGCACATGTACAGGCAGTTGTTGATTTTGCCTATTTGCAGGTTGGCATCTGCAGAAGAAGCTCTCGTGTTGGAGCGAAGCTGTCATGTTGGAGCATAGGGGGAGAGACGGTCTTGCAGATATGAGGGACCATGGCCATGAAGGGCTTTGTGCGTGAGAGTTAATATCTTAAATTGAGCCCAGTAACTGATGGGTGCCGTGACCTGGATGGCCCAGGTTAGCCCAGTCTCATCAGAACTCAGAAGCTAGGCAGGGTAGGTCCTGGCTTGTACTTGGATGGGAGACCACCAAGGAATACCAGGGTTGCTACATAGACGAAGGCAATGCAAACCACCTCTGAACCACTCTTGCCTTGGAAACCCTACTGTGTTGCCATAAGTCAGCTGCAACTTGACAACACTTTATACACACAACTAATGGGCAGCCAATGGCATGTCTCCAGGATGGGAGTAATATGTGTGCTCCATCTAGCTCCTGATAATAGCCAAGATGCAGCATCCTGCAGTTGAGCTGCAGCCCCCATGCTGCATCCGCTGATTCCATTGAGTAGTGCAGGGAGCTGTAAAAGACAGTGGTCAAAAATACGAACTAGTTGTCACATTTAGTTCACACATGCAGGAGATTAAGGGTGCAATGAGGTGCCAGGGCTACGAAGTGGCAAATGGACTGTACCACTTCAGCTTGTGGCGAATCGCATTTTGAATGCTCCCGTTAAGTTAAAAGCTTACCAGTCAAAAAGAGAAAGAAATGGGCAGAAGGGGTCATCACTTCTTTGCTAGCATTCTGTTTGCTTGGGGTTTCTATGTTAAGGATCATTCATTCATATCTGGGGGGCCCCACCTGCACTCTAAGAAAGTACAGGCTTTGTTAGCCCCTCCTCATTCTATCACTTCATTGGGATTTCATTATTCAGCATACATGAATCAGCCTGGAATATAGCGTGTATACTAGATTGTCAGTTTGAGGGAGACCTTTTGCAGAAGTCAGCATGCTTGTAAACACCAAACTTAAAGAGAATTGATCCTCAGGATTGTTGGAAATAGTCCACCCTGCCAACCAAATACAAGAGTTTAGTGGGGTGGGGGGGTTGTTGTTGTTTAAGAATATTAAGAAGATGTTTAAGCCTAGGATTCCTGTTTGGGGTTGATATCTGCTCAGCAGCACTACCGCGTCATCCATCTCATAAAAGCCATTATTATTATATTACTCACTTTGAACACAGCATGCCTGAAACTCCACAGTTTACATAGGAATCAGTTAAGTCCTGCTTTGGATGCAAAAACACAAGGAGCCAAAATATACCTCCTTTGTCTGGCTTCTTAGTCCCTTCAAGCATATTACATTTCTAACTTTTTGCTTTTACTGACCAGGGAAGGATACAAATTGAAAACGGGGCATTGGTAATAACAAACCTAAACCTGACAGATTCTGGCATATACCAGTGCATAGCCGAAAACAAACACGGTGCAATATATTCCAGTGCTGAACTCCAAGTTGTAGGTAAGTCTAGATTTTCTTTTATTTATTTATTTTAAAAAAAATTGTTCCCAGGCTACACTGTCACATTGATGGTCTTAAACGAAAAACGCAACAACAAGTGTAACTTGCCAAAATAAAATTTCAATCACAATAAGCAACTTTTATGCAGTGGCAAGTCTTTTCTTCACCTATACCTGGAGGAAAGTGCTGGAAGTGAGGAAGGAGGGGTCAAAAATAAAATGCCAATGTATTTTACAGCCCAATCATTCACCGCTTTAAAACGAGGACACCGGGATAAATTATTAATTAGGGGAGAGCTGAGACAAAGGCTTGGATGCCGGCCCAGAGATTAAAACTAATCACGCTATCTGGAAGCAACATTGCCTCAGCACATTACTCAGTTGCTCTGACCTTCTGCATTCTGGCTCTGGTGTTCCCGGGAGAGCAATGTCATTTCAAAGCAACGAGGTGGGTTCCTGTGACCCCTTCCTTAATTATGGACACAGGAGGGGACACAATAATGTAGTTGTCCAGGTGATGCCAGCTTGTTTAAAAACAACAACAACAGTGGGTAAATACAGGGTGGACAGCTGAACTGGCAGAGTTTATGGCCATTTATGCAGGGCTGTTTCCCTTCGGTCACCTCCACCGACTGTTCCGGTGCTTCATTTTGATTAGGCATGCCTTTCCCGACCATCAGAGGTTGCCTCACTCTGTGTGTTTCCACATGTTTTGCCCACATTTTTTGGATTCTCGCTAAAACAGCATCCGGAAAACGCGAGCAAAACGCGGAAATGCACAGGGAGAGCGAGGCGAACTCTGATGGTCGGGAAAGGCATGCATAAGCAAAACGAAGCAGTCGGTGGGGGTGACCATGGGGAAACAGGCCTGCATAAATGGCCTACGGGTATATTCAAAAAATGAAAGAAGCTGAAAAAAGAGATGAGTACAGCACTAATTGTTTCTTGATAGTTTCCTGAACAACTATCTCCACTTGTTACACTTGTCCGAGGTGACGATCCCAAGGAAATATTTACAGAGACTTCTTTCCTAACAGAACATACAATGTGTGCTTACAGATAAGCTTAGCCTAATCATTGCTCCTTACTGCTAACTTTGTTTCCTCCATATTCTCCCATTAGTAGTAGGGAATAAGTGGAATCCAATTGAAGTCTGCCTGGTGGTCTGGGAAACCAGCCAGATGTGGCCTGTGGTTTACACCTAGTCTAGTCCTGTCCACATGGGATGCCAGTTTCTATTGTTTCCATGGTCAGAATTTTCTGCTGCAGGGGCAGCAAATGAAGTGGACAGTTATCTGCAGAATTATCCGGTTGGGAGCTTTTTGTGCCCAGTCAGCCTCTGACGTTGCAGCTCTCAAGACATTTGTACAAATTGCTTAAAACAAGTTTGCAGTTGAACTTCCAGTTTGTTCAATCCCCTTTTGGAAGGTTAGTTAGAATATATTGAACCGTGGTCTGTCTTTGTGGTGAAACACTCAGAACCATTTCCCTGTTCATCTGCGTGGCTTCTATGCAGTCCCGCATTGGGACTGTGCAGGTGCAGGCCAGCCACAGATAAGATTTGTCAGCTTCTAGCAAAATCTAAAAAGAGAGTGCTCCCCCTCCCCTCGGGGCATGCAGCCTTCCCACCCAGTGGTCACATGACCCAGGGGGAGGGAGCACTCTTCCCTCCAGTTCTCTTTCTGCCGCCACGGAGAGAGAACGTGTTAGCTTCTGCTGCAGCAATGGAGTCCAAAAAGGCTCCTCTATTCAAGAAATGTGCCACTTGTGGTACAAAAATGGCCAAAACAGACACTCGTAAAGAGTGCCTGTTGTGTTTGGGAGAAGGCCCTGAGGGGGTGACGTCCCATCCCGACATTTACTAGGCAGACTTTGTTTACGGGGTTGTTTGCCAGTGCCCTTTCCATGAGAAAAGAGCTGTATAAATCATCCTCTGTGCAGACTAGAGATGCTGAGAAAGTGTTTGACAATCAAACGTACCATACTCAGGCTCAAGCCAATCATCCAGCCTGTTTGGTTTATGCTGAACAGTGGCAAGGATCTGCCAGACAGATTTGCATTGTGCCAAGATAGCCCCGCAAAGGTGCAGTGCCAGGTTTGGAGTCCATGCTCCACCTCCTGGGCCAGATCATGATGGATGTAATCCTTTGCAGGACTTTGGGGAGCGGCTGTGGCTCAGTGGCAGAGCATCTGCTTGGCATTCAGAAGGTCCCAGGTTCAATCCCCGGCATCTCCAGTTAAAGGGACTAGGCAAGTAGGTGATGTGAAAGACCTCTGCCTGAGACCCTGGAGAGCTGCTGCCGGTCTGAGTAGACAATACTGACTTTGATGGACCAAGGGTCTGATTGAGTAGAAGGCAGCTTCATGTGTTCATGTGTTCAAACCTGGACAAGATGAGATCCAGGTGCTGCTTCCACAGCAGGTGGAGTTGCTGTCTTCTCAGCCTATTTAAGCCTTGGGATGGGAGGGGGAGTTTGCTGGGTCAGTCGGTCTACTAGGTGCAATCCTGTGTACCAGCTCCGTGCCTCCTCTTCCAGCTCTGGCTGCAAGAGCCTGCCAACTATTCCAAGCTTCCCTATCTAGACCCGAGGGTGCTGCTCCAGAGGAGACCTGACTGGGCCTGCCTGCGAAGTGCAGGAGATTACATTCCAGTTGAATTTGGGGTATTTCAATGTGCAGTTGCTATTTCGGTGTCAGATTTTCTTCAGTGATTTCCTGAACCTGGAGCAGCAAATATTAATTCTCTAATGGCAAAGAAGTGGTGTAGTGGTTAAAAGAGATGTAGTGGTTAAGAGCGGTGGTTTGGAGCGGTGAACTCCGATCTGGAGAACCAGGTTAGATTCCCCACTCCTCCATATTAGCAGCGAAGGCTAATCTGGTGAACTGGATTTGTTTCCCCACTCCTACACACGAAGCCAGCTGAGTGACCTGGGGCAAGTTACAGCTCTGTTAGAGCTCTCTCAGCCCCACCTACCTCACAGGGTATCTGTTGTGGGGAGGGGAAGGGAAGGTGATTGTAAGCCGGTTTGAGTCTCCCTTAAGTGGTAAAGAAAATCGGCATATAAAAACCAACTACTACTACTTCAAAGAAAAAGACAGGACTGGTAGGACCACAGTGGGGGCATGTTAGAAGAGTCACTTTTTCATAGTGTATGCTTTCTTTTCCCAGCTTCTGCTCCTGACTTCTCTAAAAACCCAATGAAGAAACTGATTCAGCTGCAGATTGGCAGTTCAGCTCATTTTGAGTGCAAGCCGAAGGCCTCCCCAAAAGCATCCATCACTTGGAGAAAGGGAGGTGAGCTGCTCCAAGAAAATGAAAGGTATTATACAAATATGAATGTTTTCATATTCTTAATAAACTTATTTTAGATGGTTTATGAAATAACAGCGCACAGTCTTTACCCTACAAATCTAAATAAGTAAGGCAACATAGATGAGGGGGTGGAAGGACAACTCATTAAATTTGCAGATGACACCAAATTAGGAGGGTTAGAAAGCACCCCTGAAGATAGAGAATCCAATGAGATCTCAGCACACTGGAAAAGTGGGTGGATGTGAACAAAATGCAATTCAACAAGCATAAGTGCAGAGTTCTACATCTGGGTAACAAAAATGAGAAGCATGCATACTGGATACTTTTAGGTAGCACTGAATATGAACAAGATCAAGGGGTACAGGTGGACTATAAGCTGAATATGAGTAGTCAGTGTGATGCAGTGGACAAAAAAAGGCTACTGCGGTCTTGGGGTGTATCAACAGAGGCATAACATTCAAATCGCAAGATGTCACAGTCTCGCTGTAAACCGCATTGGTCAGGCCACACCTGGAGTACTGTGTGCAGTTCTGGAGGCTTCACATCAAAAAAGATGTGGACAGAATGGAGCGGGTACAGAGGAGAGGGATGAGGATGATCAGGGGCCTGGAGACCAAGTCCTACAAGGAAAGGCTGAGGGACTTGGGAAAGATCAGTCTGGAAAAGAGGAGGATGAGGGGGGACTTGATTGCTCTCTTTAAGTATTTGAAAGGCTTTCACTTAGAGGAGGACAGGGAGCTATTCCTGTTGGCAACAGAGGATAGGACTTGCAATAATGGGTATAAATCATGAGTGGAAAGGTACCGGCTGGAAATTAGGGGGGAAAATTTCACAGTAAGAATAGTTCAGCAGTGGAATGGGCTGTCTAGGGAGGTGGTGAGCTTCCCCTCACTGGCAGTCTTCAAGCAGCAGCTGGACGAACACTTATCAGAGATGCTCTAGGCTGGTCCTGCATTGAGCAGGGGGTTGGACTACCAAGTTTCCCCGAAAATAAGACACTGTCTTATATTTATTTTTCCTCAAGAAGACACACTATGGCTTATTTTCAGGGGATGTCTTATTTTTATTAAGTATGGTACAACAATCTACATTTAGTTTGATTGGGATGATCATCCCAGATTTTACGGGGGAAAAACAAAATCATTCTACAAATGCGATTCCTCCGATGGGATCTCTCTGGGCTCAGTAGCAGACTGCTTGCTGAAGCTTTTCCCCTATCCCCTGGTGTTTGTGTGGGATGAGAGAGACCACAGACTGTTGCTGGATGGTGAGGGGAAGAGAGCTTTACTTCTTCCCCCTGAGGACACACAATACCTAAAGCACAGCATCCTGCTCCTCAGTATACTGAGGAGACTTTTACTTTCACTTTCACTCCCTCTGTGCCCCGGTGCAGAGGGAGCCTCCCGGCCGGGCTAGCAAAGCTCCGTCGCAGCTGGCACCAAATTGAACCTGGCGGGAAATGGCCTTCCGGGAGGCAAGGCCCTTGGCCTTTCCCGCGGACCACCGACCAGCTGAACAATGGGCGGGCATGGCCCGGGAATGGGCATGGCAGGGGGAAACGGGCAGGGCTACAGGACGAGTGGTCTGAGGCCGAGGAAACTCTCCGGGAACAGCGAACTGGCGGGAAGTCTTGGTATGCTGCATAGCCATGCCTAGCACTATGTCTTACTTTCGGGGTATGGCTTATATTGCGCAAATGCTTAGAAATCCTGCTACGGCTTATTTTATGGGTATGTCTTATTTTCGGGAAAACACGGTAGATGGCCTGTATGGCCCATTCTCACTCTGTAATTCTATGTCTTCCATTTCCCTTGCCCTGATATCTTGTGGGATTTTTGTTCTATGCAAAGAATGTTCCTCAGTTGTATGCAAGTACTAATTCAGTTTTTGTAAATACAAATAAACGTTGTTTTGTTCTTAATTCAGTACAGTAATATATAAGTCTGCTGAAAAGGAACCAACTTCTGGTTGGGCTGGGTGGCATTCCAGCCATGTGTAGTTGCTGCTCTGAGGAGTTTTGTTTTAATGCTTA
This sequence comes from Euleptes europaea, assembly GCF_029931775.1. Taxonomy (NCBI): domain Eukaryota; kingdom Metazoa; phylum Chordata; class Lepidosauria; order Squamata; family Sphaerodactylidae; genus Euleptes; species Euleptes europaea. The sequence goes on along the minus strand of NC_079312.1, from coordinate 44,327,631 downwards.
ATGTTTTAATTCGCTGCATCTGTTTTATTTTCCCTCTCTTCTGTTTGTTTTAGATATTTTTGAGGTTTTTTTTGCTTGTTTCGTATTTAGTTTCTGTTTTGAAAGTCACTGACTTTGGTCGGCTTGAACAGTCACATCCCTCCTGCCCTTGAAATGCCGAGCTTAGGGTTGCCAGGTCCCTCTTCGCCACCGGCAGGAGGTTTTTGGGGCGGAGTCTAAAAAGGGTGGGGTTTGAGAAGGGGAGGGACTTCAATGCCATAGGGTCCAATTGACAAAGCTGCCATTTTCTCCAGGTGAACTGATCTCTATTGGCTGGAGATCAATTATAATAGCAGGAGATCTCCAGCTAGTACCTGGAGGTTGGCAACTCTAGCCGAGCCTAGCTTTTGCTATTGCTAACTGAGCTGGCGGGTTGGGGGGGAGTGCTGCTTTTCATTCACTTTATTTTTATTAATTTTATTCCTTGTGAGTAGTTATTTTATTTTATTTTGTTATGCCTGATTCATGAATACTCCTTGGGGGTTGTTCAGTTCGTTTGTGAGTCTTTTGAGTCTCTGTTTTGTTTTGTTTTCTTTAATTATAATTACCTTGGTTGTTTTGACCTTGAAGGTTCAGCTAGTAAATACTGCCTGTTACTATCTTATAACAAAAGGTATTTTGGTTTCTCCCTCAGCTCAAGTTTAGAGTATTTCATTTTTTAAAATCTTTTGTTTATGGTTTGATTTGGTTTGAGCAATAGGGGAGGAGAAGAGAGGAGGGTGGGTGTGGCCTAGTCAGCCTGGTTAGCAAGACCCAGCTGTGTGTTAAAACTACTCAGAAGCTAGTATCTATGTCGTTTTATTATGATGAATTAGGAGTTTAGGAGTTTAACGCTATTTGTGTGTTGTTTTACCAATTTTTAATCTATTTTTATAGAGTGATCTGAAAACTTAAAATTAGTATAGACAGTGGGAAAGAAACGGGGCTATCTATTCAAAGATGCTCCCACCCCTTGCACTAAACAAAATAAAATGGAAGACTTTTTTTTCAGAGGGACTCCCATAGCCTACCAAGCAGACAAATAGATATCAGTGCTTGTCGGAAGAGTCAGGGCCGTCTTTAATCCCTAACCCATAACTCTCACAATTAAATGAGGGTCTGAAAGAATCATCGATTTTTAGTGATCTTTTCCAAATTCCTTTGCTGGGGAACGAGAGATCAGAGCCAAACAGGGCAGAAATGTTTGGATTATCTAGCTGAGCAAACAGTTACAATTGGCCAGGCGCTTGCTAAGATCTATGGAAAACTTGATCTGATAACTCAGTGCTGCTAGAGGGAGCCACAGATTAGCCCAAACATTCAAATAATAGAAAACCATCTTTCAGAAATCGTCTGTCAAATGTAACAGGAGGAAGAGTTACTGGAAATTCTTCTGATTTAGTTCACCACCCAGGCCCAGATTAAGACTTTTGTCAGTTAGTGTTGGAAGTTCATCCTTATCAGGGACAATATATTAATTGGCTTCCAAAATGGCATGCTAAGCAGCATCTAGCTTTCTTATTGGATGTATCATGTATTGATGTAAAAACAGTAGAAAGAATCCTGGGACCAATATACCATGGTGGCCTTTTACTCACTTTTTCCCCCCTCCAAGATTACTAAATCTTATCTTGGCTAAAAGTAACTTCCTTCGAACATATGGGATAATTCCCTGGAAGTACCTCCATGATCCAGTAATTAAAACATTGATACCCTCAAAATGCCCTATCCCTGAAAAGAGAGCTTGTAAAAATAATGTGGGCAAGTTTAGTAATAATGTTGAACCATGTAAGGGTTCATGTTTATTTGTAGGTCAGGAAAAGGTGCTCAATGAGCAGGTAAAGAAGGGGAAGTTATCTGTTAAAAACAAAAAAGAAACTGAAGAAATAGTTGGACCAATTCTGACCACTGACCCTTCTAATTCTCTAGTTGGCAGATTTCAGGATTTAGTTGCTACTTCAGCTTTAGATTCTGTTGAAACTCATGTGTTTTCATCTTCCTCCAAACTTGACTTACAATATGATAAAACATTTTCAATTTTTGCAATAGAAATTAAAGAACTGCACTGATTCTCCTTTAAAAATCAACATAAATCTGAAACGCAAACTCCTGTGGAAATTTATTCCATGCCAAATGTCCATGCAAGTGTCCAGTCTGAAGTTTTTAATGAGCTTGATGTTAGTGATATGGAACACGGTAATAATGATCCAGTGCCCCTTGAACCTGAGGTTGTGGTTAGAAAACCTAATGGTTACATTGTACAGAATTTAGATGTGATTATGCCAACAACTGAAGATTGACTCTCACCCATTTCTGTAAAAATCCTTTCATGGAATATGGCGGACTGGGTATCCAGGATCGGGTCATCAGACATGGTTGAGTTTCTTAATCAATTTTCAATAATATTGTTACAAGAGACCTGGGTTTTGGATGATGTGTATCTTTCGGGGTGTACATCTTTTAAAAAAAGCATCAAGAGGGAGGAAAAGAGGTCACCACAAAGCCAGTCTTTCATGTTTGATCTAAAATGCTCTGTAATATGACAGAGTAGAGCTTCTTGAATCTTCTTCAATGCTAGCTGTTTATCTGGCGTTTCATTCATGTTCCCTTAATTTGGTTACAGTTTATATAACCCCCCACTCCGGTTATAAATAAAATGCTTTTAAACCCGATCTGGTCCCAGCTAGAGAATTTAATAGATAGACTGATTAGCCTCTACCCTAGGGCAAAAATTCTGATGGCAGGAGATTTCAACGCCCGTGTTGGGAAGAAGGATGAATTTTGGCTGGCTTCAGCAGGACTTTCTGAAAGTGAAGTGAAGGATTTGGGTTATTTTTATTTTTATGAAAGACGATCTAAAGATGAAAAACTTAATCCCATGGGCTTGAAGCTCTTGGATTTTGTTATTAAGACCAATGTGATAGTTTTAAATGACAGGCAGGCATCAATGAAATAGGAGAGTATACTTCCTTTTCGAACAGAGGTGCGAACCTGATAGATTATTATTTTTAGTCTCTCTTAATTTAATTCCATGCAATATGAATTTAATTGCAAATTTCATGGAAGTGATTATGGAATTGCATGGAAGTGATCATCTACCTCCTTCGCTTGCAATCGAAGGAGACTTTGGGGTCTTGCCACTGGAAATTTACTGAAGCCAGCCTGTTGGTCTACCCATGTGGAAGCGAGAGCTGCTGCTCTGTTTGAAACTCCTGAAGCCCAATTACTTGTCAACAAGTTGGGAAAAAGGCAGAATATGGAAAGCGTTTCTGTAACTTTGGTCAAATTATCAGACTTATTAATGCCAGCCTTTTCCTGTAGATCATCAAGAAAAGGAACCTATTCCCCCACACACACATACTTCAGATCTTTCCAGTGACAGTTAAATGTCAAAAAAATAGCTGTGTTAGTCTATAAGCAGTAAAAAGTCTGAAAGAGTTGTAGCTCTTTAGAGATTGATTTATTTTGGCATGATCTTTCATAGACAGCAGGCTGCCTCATCAAATGCACAAAATGGGGTGAGATGGCTATAGGTGTGCATATTAATACCCGAACACACACAAACAAAAAGAAGTTGAGGTACAGAGGAGAATAAACTAATTTAACAAGATAAGGATGGAGGCTTACAGGATTACAAAGCAGGCTGGAAACCTAAGAACGAAATAAACCCTGAATATCATATAGACTAAATATTCGGAGGCACATCAAAGCTGAAATAATGAACAGGTGTTCTTGGTTGTTATTGATTTATTCTGCCATCAGGGTACATGAGCTATAAAAGCAATAGACTTTCCACCACAAGCATTTTGCAATCTACAGTGTAAGTCAGTGTAAGGTCAGTGTAAGTTTTTGCTTTTGCTTGTACTTGTTCCTCAGCTGTTTGGGAGCTTCAGCTGAGGCTGGTGTGTGTGAGAGTGAGTTAGTATGTGAGAGAGAGTGTGGGTGAGGGGTGCTTGGGGCCTGTTGGAGAGGGGTTTCTGAGTGTTTCTCTTTGTTCTTTTGTTTAGTGTTGTTTCCAGAGGGAAGAAGGCAGTGTAATTCTTGGGGGTAATTGCTGGCCCCACCCTCTGCTATTGGCATTGAGGAGTGGGACTGAGAGTTGTTCATTTAGAATCCTTCTCTTGCCACAGGCGCGAGAGCACAAGGGCTCTTGGCCTGTGGCTCTTAGCCTGGGGGTCATGTCTGGGGGTCTTGAAACAAAGGTCATTTATTCATGGCTGTTTGCTGCGGTTTCGATGCTTTGTTGCTCCGGACCTTATTTTCGATTTTTCACAGCTGCCGCGAGGTAGCCCACAAAATTCGCAGCATCCCAGCAGCAACTCAAACCTGTGTTGCTACGATCTTTCCCTTTGCCTCACCCTTTCTGCCGGAGGGTCCCATGAAAAACTCCTGGAGTTGGATTTCTTCTCCCCGCCCATCCTGGCAAATGTCTCCTCCCTCTCCTACGTCTCCCCACCCACAGGAGCGGCTATTGGCCAAGGGTTCTTTTTTTGTTCCGACCAGAAGCCCGCCCCTTTTCGTGCGCTTTGCGCGGCCACTACATCCGTGCTTGAGTGCCTTTCCAAATCCAAATCTCTAAGGCAAGATTACAAGAGATGTGTGGCCTCCCATGCATAAATGGCCCTGGGTGCTTTGGCTGCTGCACTAATGAAGAAAGAAAAAATAAGGGGGAAACAAAGAGGTGGAGGTGAATGAAAAAAAGGAGCGCGAGCATAAATCACGAGGGGAGAAGTGAAAAGAACTATTCCAAAGGGGGACGAAGCAACAAGTCAGGACACACCATCAAAAAGTGGGGTGGGGACTAAAAGAGAAACAAGAAAAGCGGACAGAAGCAGAAAACAGAAGTCAACGGGAAAACGAATCCAAAGCTGAAAGGGAAGGGGGGGGGGGAACCGTGCCGAGTCAAAGCAGAAAGGGAGACAAGGGCTGTTTACGCAGGGGAGGTTTTGCCTTGGATTTGCCACACTCTCTAGATGCACATTTTCCCCGTCCAAATTCTCAAAACTCTGCATTGGGGGCTTATTGTTGAGTTTTGACAATTCGGATGGGGAAAATGTGCATCCAGAGAGCGGCAAATCCAAGGCAGAACTCCCAATGCATTCAGTTGCATGAAAGTAGAGTCGAGCGGTTTGGAGCCCGATAGGACTTCTCCTTCTCCCTCTCCTTCAAATGCCTCCCCTCTACGGAGCTGCGATGGGCGGAGTTGTGACGGAGGTGGGGGCGGGCCTCAACAGTGAGCTTGTCGGCAGGAGGAGGGCTGAAAGGTCAGGGGCAGACACAACCGCTGTCAAATGCTGCGGCCTTTTTCTCAAGAGTAATCCAAGCTACATCGGGCTTTATGAATTCGATTCGATTCCATGAATAACCTTTTAAGTTCGGGTTTTGTTTTGTTTTTTGCTCCGCCTCAAGAGAGCAGCAATTTTTGGAGTGAATAATTGACCAAAGTTCGTATTTGTAGTTTACTCTGAAACCGGGAGTGTTGTGAAGCTTTTAGTAGGGTTACCATTGAAGGAGTGTGCAAGAAACCATACCATGTCTGCAATGAATCAAAGCGGAACGGCTGGTGAGAGAGTGGAGGCAGTGACGTGTAGGGGTTGTGGAATGTTTGTTTTCCTACCCGAGGGTAAAGTGTGTCGACTGGACTTGTTGTCTCGAGAGGTGTGTTGTCTGCTGGGGGGTTCATTCGGGATATGACAGAAAGTCTGGATAGACTTGTTAGACCCACGGATCATTATCCCTTCCTTCTTATTCATGTGGGAACAAATGATACTGCCCGGCACAGCCCAGAAAGTATTAAAAGGGACTATACTGCTTTGGGGGGAAAAGTGAAGGAACTGGGAGCACAGGTTGTGTTTTCGTTGGTTCTTCCTGTAGTAGGCCGTGGATTGGGAAGAGAACGAAAAATTCAGGAAATAAATGAGTGGCTGCATCGATGGTGTCGCCAGGAAAGGTTTGGTTTTTTGGACCATGGCTTACGCTACCTGGATAATGCTCTTCTATCGGGAGATGGCTTGCACCTCACAAAGGTGGGTAAAAATGTGTTTGGCCGCAGCCTTGCAAGCCTGATAAAAAGGGCTTTAAACTAAATCTTCTGGGGGAGCGAGATGTTAATTTAAAGCCTCAAGTGAGGACAATAACTGCAAATATAGATAGGAATGAATTGCAGAGGGTAGCACATACGCAAGGAAAGACAGTTCAAACAATGGGAGGGAAATAATCTTAAATAAGCTGTCAAGAGGAAGGTGTGTGTGTAAAGTGCCTTTAAGTCGTAGCCCACTTATGGCGACCCCTTTATGGGGTTTTCAAGGCAAGAGACTAACAGAGGTGGTTTGCCAGTGCCTTCCTCTGCACAGCAACCCTGGTATTCCTTGTTGGTCTCCCATCCAAATACTAACCAGGGCTGACCCTGCTTAGCTTCTGAGATCTGACGAGATCAGGCTAGCCTGGGCCATCCAGGTCAGGGCAAGGTGTCTCTACACTAAGGTGTCTAAGGTGTCTTTACACTAATGCACAAAGCATGGGAAATAAGCAGGATGAACTAGAACTGTTAATAGTACAAAGCAAATAGGATATAATAGGCATTACGGAAACCTATTGGGACGAGTCTCATGATTGGAATGTATTAGTTGAAGGGTATAACCTATTTTGGAGAATAAACCAAATTGGAAGGGGGGAGGAGTAGCATTATATGTTAGGGATGATTACACCTGCGAGGAGATCCAGGTCTTAGACACTGGAACCCAGCTTGAAACCATCTGGGTAAAAATTAAGGGGAGAAAAATAGTATTGTCATTGTGGGGGTATATTATAGACCCCCAAGCCAGACTGAGGAGTTAGATGGTGCTTTCCTGGAACAGATGTCCAAACGTTAAAAAAAGAGAGATGTAGTAGTAATGGGAGATTTCAATTATCCTGACATCGGTTGGAAGGCTAACTCTGCCAAAACAACTAGGTCCAACAAATTCCTCACTTCCCTTGCAGACAATTTCATGGTCCAAAAAGTGGAAGAAGTGACAACGGGAACAGCCATTTTGGATCTGATCGTAACCAATAATGATGACTTGGTTTATGGGGTAGAAGGAGTGGGATCTTTAGGTGGGAGTGACCATGTTCTCCTGGAGTTTGTTATACAGCAGAAAGGAGAAGCAAGAAATAGTCAAACATGTATTCTAGACTTTAGGAAAGCTGATTTCAATAAATTTAGGGAACTACTGGGTGTGATCCCGTGGGTGAGAATATTGAATGAGAAGGGAGTACATGAAGGATTGAAAATTCTTAAAAGGGAGATATTGAAGGCACAATTTAAATCAATTCCCACGAGGAGAAAAAAAGGTAGAGGTTTGAAGAAACCAGGGTGGATGTCTAAAGAACTTTTGGTTGAGATAGGATTTAAGAAAGGCATGTACAAGAAATGGAAAAAGGGTGAAATCAACAAAGAGGAATTCAAACAAGTAGCCAACACATGTAGGGAGAAAGTCAGGAAGGCTAAAGCGCAGAATGAGCTCCGACTAGCCAGGGAAGTTAAAAACAAAACAAAAAAGTTTTTTTGGTTATGTCCATAACAAAAGGAAGATCAAGGTAACGATTGGGTCATTGCATGGAGAGGATGGTGAGTTATTAACAGGGGAGGCAGAAAAGGCAGAATTACTTAACTCCTTTTTTGTATCAGTCTTCTCCCAAAAGGGGAATAGTCCTCAACCTGGGAATAATGGAGCAGAGGGGAATTACAGCATAGTATAGACACTGAGATAGTACGGGAATACCTGGCTACTCTTGATGAATTCAAGTCTCCAGGGCCGGACGAACTGCATCCAAGTGTGTTAAAAGAACTGGCTGAAGTGATTTCAGAACCACTGGCAATAATCTTTGAGAATTCATGGAGAACAGGAGAGGTTCCAGCAGACTGGAGGAGGGCTAATGTGGTCCCCATCTTTAAAAAGGGGAGGAAAGAAATCCCAAACAGTTTATCGGCCAGTCAGCCTAACATCAATACCAGGTAAAATAGTAGAGCAGATAATTAAACAGACAGTCTGTAAGCACTTAGAAAGAAATGCCGTGATCACTGACAGTCAACATAGGTTTCTCAAAAACAGGTCATGCCAAACTAATCTTATATCTTTTTTTGATAGAGTGACAAGTATGGTAGATGAAGGGAATGCTGTAGATATAGTGTACCTTGATTTCAGTAAAACCTTTTGATAAAGTTCCCCATGATCTTCTTGAAACAAAGCTAGTAAAATATGGGCTGGACACTGCTACTGTTAGGTGGATTGGTAGTTGGTTGACCAACCAAACCCAAAGGGTGCTCATTAATGGTGCAACTTCAGCCTGGAGAGGAGTGACAAGTGGGGTACCACAGGGGTCTGTCCTCGGACCGGAACTATTTAATATTTTTATAAATGACTTGGATGATGGCATATAGAGCATGCTAATCAAATTTGCAGATGACACCAAGTTAGGAGGGGTAGTTAGTACCCCAGAGGATAGAATCAGAGTTCAGAATGACCTTGATAGACTGGAGAGCTGGGCCATAAGTAATAAAAACTTGCACCCCCATTCACATCCAGGCCATAAGCAGGCGCACAAGAGACAGAGCAAGCAGTCAGCCTAGATGTTTCAAGATGGCTGCCAGCTTGAATTCCCATAATCTTCCTTCTTGTGTTTCCCCTAGTCTTAATCCAACACTCTGACCATTCACTACACCACACTGAGTCTCTTATGACACCCCAGGTATGAAATACAATATCGAGGAATATTTACAGGTTGCCTGGCTTTATTAGTTCCACAGTTCTTTATATGTTTCCATCCCCAGAGTTGGTGAAGGGACAGAGCTTATATCAAGTTTACAGAGTTAGATTCCTTGGTCTGTGTGTCTTTTGAATGATCCACAGCAACTGGTGGAAAGCAGAAAAAAAGATTTTGTGGCAGAGATCATGAGAAAAAAAGAGAAGTCTTCCGGTTCTGCTAGTATCATTTATGTACACACTCTGCACCTTATCCAAAAAGTATGTGTTGTGGTGTTTAGCACAAGTTCCATGAATTCCAGGCCTTTAGTGAAAGGTGTAGAAATCATGCCATTGCCTCTGGAGAATTTGATTAGTGTCATAGTGCCGTCACAAGTCATATCCCGAGGTATATACACAAAGACAGGGCATACAGAATGACTGATGCTTAACTATGGGTTGACTCCTGTGGGGTGTTGTTTTTTCCCCCTTCTAAAATCACATTGTGAAAAGAGGAACCAGGGCCCTAGCAAATCAGCAGGTGATACAAATTATTCTGGATAGTGGAAGTGGTGCCAAGGGAACTAATAAAGCCAGGCAACCTGGCAGCACAATGACAGATGAGAATCAATGTTGACAAATGCAGGGCAATGTGTGTTGGAAGGGATAAATTGTAGTACTCATGTACAGGGCTGAGTTGTTATAAATTAACCTGTAACTGCTTAGGGTTGGTGCATCATTTGAGGAGAGTTCAGTGGAGACATGTGCCTCAGTCTGCAGCAGCAGTCAAAACAAAGTGAGCTGAGGTATGAAGAATGAGGTGTAAAATAATACTGGAAATCTTGTACGGTTGTTACATAAATCGATGTTAATGCCCTTAGACCCTGAATGCCACATGCTGTCCTGATCATCCCAGCTCAAAAAAAAAAATAGAAGGGGAATGAGGGATGGCAGGTAAAGGTGCCTAATAAAGTTGAAAGGCTTTCCCACAAGCAGTAAGCAGGAAGATTGAAAGGAGATAGTGTTGAAGGAAGCGTTATCGTATTTTCCCTTGTCCTAGTTCGTGTTCCTACATAATAAGAAAAAGAATGGCACTATGTTGAAGACAAAAGGATGAGGGACTCCCTGGAGATTTGTTTTGTATTTGCCATTCACTCTCCTTCAGGATTTGATACCATGTCACATTGTTGAAGGGAGGGAAGGCAGCATGGTATAGCCTGATCTCATCAGGTCTCGGAAGCTAAGCAGGGCTGGCCCTGGTTAGTATTTGGATAGGAGACCACCAAGGAATACCAGGGTTGCTATGCAGAAGAAGGCACTGGCAAACCACCTCTGTTAGTTTCTTGCCTTGAAAACCCCATGAGTGGTTGCCGTGTCGGCTGCAAATTGACAGCACTTTACACACATACACACGTCGTTGAGCCAGCGAGGTGCAGAGAAACAGTGTGGAGATGTTTCTATGCTAATGCTAGAAGCCTCCAAGCAAAAATGGGGGTTAGAGTGCATGGTTTTAAGAGAAAACATAGATATAGTGAGCATTACAGAAACCTGGTGGAGGGGAGAGAACCAGTGGGATACGGTCATCCCTGGTTACAAACTGTATAGAAATGAAGGGAAGGGCGTATTGGAGGGGGTGATGCTATGTATATCAAGGAAGACATAGTGTCTAATAAGCTAGAGACCATAAAAAGAGCAGACTCGTCCACAGAATCCTTATGGGTGAGGATTCCGGGCCCCAAAGGTGATTTAGTGCTGGGGACGTTCTATCGGCCCCCTGACCAAATGGCTCAGGGTGATCTCGAGATGGAGAATGAAATTAGGGAAGCATGTAAAGGTAATGAAGTAGTAATAATGGGAGACTTCAACTTCCCTCATATCGATTGGATAAATGTATGCTCCAGTCAAGCCAAAGAGATAAAAATTTTGGACATCCTAAATGACTGTGCCCTCGAACAGTTGGTCATAGACCCAACCAGAGGGGTGGCGATCCTGGATTTAATACTCTGTGGTGCTGCGAGTGACTTGGTGTGGGATGTGGATGTAGTTGAGCCAGTTCGCAATAGTGATCACAATGGCATCAAATTTAATTTATATGTAAGTGGGAAAGGGACTGGGAAGTCTCACACAATTACCTTTGACTTTAAAAGAGGGAACTTCTCTAAAATGAGCAAACTGGTAACGAGAAAGTTGAAAGGAACAGTTAGGAGGGTTAAATCTCTGGAAAAGGCTTGGGTTTACTCAAGTCCACATAACTAGAGGCTCAGCTAGCTTGTATACCACAGGTCAAGAAAGGTAGTAATAAGTCCAAGAGATCACCACCATGGCTAACGGGTAAGGTGAAGGAAGTAATTAGAGAAAAAAAGTCTTCCTTCAGAGACTGCAAGGTTTGCCCAAACGAGGTGAACAGGAGCAAACACAAACTTGCACAAAGGAAATGCAAGCAGATAATTAGAATTGCAAAAAAAAAAAAAAAGATTTTGAGGGGCATATTGCTAAACACATCAAAACAAACAATAAGAAATTCTTTAAGTATATTAGGAGTAGGAAAGCAGCTAGGGAAGCGGTTGGACCATTGGATGACAATGGGAGTAAAGGAACTCTAAGGGAGGATAAAGCGATTGCTGAAAAACTAAATGAATTCTTCTCATCTGTCTTCACTGTTGAAGATACAGGGCAGATTCCTTCTCCTGAACAGAGATTTTGGAGAGGGGAGAATGAGGAACTGAGGCAAATAGTGGTAACAAGGCAGGAAGTCCTAGAACGTCTAGACAAACTGCAAACTAACAAGTCACAGGGACCAGACGGTATTCATCCTAGAGTTCTTCAAGAACTCAAATGGGACATTGCTGAACTTCTAACAAAGATATGTAATATGTCCCTTTGATCAGCCTCTGTACCAGAGGACTGGAGAATGGCCAATGTAACACCCATTTATAAAAAAAGGTTCCAGGGGGGACCTAGGAAATTACAGGCCAGTTAGCTTAACGTCTGTTCCGGGTAAATTGATGGAAAGCATTATTAAAGATAGAATTGTCAAGAATATAGAAGGGCAGGGTCTGAGCAAAACCCAACATGGCTTCTGTAAAGGTAGGTCCTGTCTCACTAACCTATTAGAGTTTTTTGAAAGTGTCAATGAGCATGTGGACAGAAATGAGCCTGTGGACATTGTGTATTTGGATTTCCAAAAAGCCTTTGACAAAGTCCCCCACCAAAGACTGCTAAACAAACTTCATAGTCATGGGATAAGAGGACAAGTCCTCTTATGGATTGAGAGCTTGCTGAAAAATAGGCAGCAGAGAGTAGGAATCAACGGTCAGTTCTCACAATGGCGGGATGTGAGCAGTGGGGTCCCTCAGGGATCTGTGTTGGGACCGGTGCTTTTCAACCTGTTCATCAATGACCTGGAGTTGGAGTTAAACAGTGAAGTAGCCATGTTTGCAGATGACACCAAATTATTTAGGGTGGTTAAAACAAAATCGGACTGTGAAGAGCTCCAGAAGGATCTGTACATACTGGAAGAATGGGCATTAAAATGGCAAATGAGATTCAGTGTGAGCAAGTGTAAAGTTATGCATATTGGGGCAAAAAATCCCAACTTCACATATACACTGATGGGATCTGTGCTGACAGCGACAGATCAAGAAAGGGATCTTGGGGTGGTAGTGGATAGCTCAATGAAGATGTCAACCCAGTGTGCTGCTGCTGTAAAAAAGGCAAATTCCATGCTGGCCATAATTAGATAAGGAATAGAGAATAAAACTGCTGATATCATACTGCCCTTGTACAAATCTATGGTGAGACCACACTTGGAATACTGTGTACAGTTCTGGTCACCGCACCTAAAAAAGGATATTACAGAGCTTGAGAAGGTGCAGAAAAGAGCAACCAAAATGATTAGGGGACTAGAGCAACTGTCCTATGGGGAGCGGTTAAAACGCTTAGGGCTGTTTAGCTTGGAAAGAAGGCGGCTAAGGGATGACATGATAGAGGTCTATAAAATTATGCATGGTTTGGAGAGAGTGGACAAGGAGAAGTTTTTCTCCCTCTCCCATAATACTAGAATGCGAGGTCATCTGTTGAAGTTGGAGGGTGACAGTTTCAAAACAGAAAAAAGGAAGTATTTTTTCACACAACGCATAGTTAAATTGTGGAACTCCCTGCCCCAGGATGTGGTGATGGCTGCCAACTTGGAAGGCTTTAAGAGGGGAGTACACATATTCATGGAGGAAAGGGGTATTCATGGCTATTAAAATGGATACTAGTCATTCTGCATACCTATTCTCTCTAGTATCAGAGGAGCATAACTATTATACTGGGTGCTGTGGAACACGGGCAGGATAATGCTGCTGCAGTCGTCTTGTTTGTGGGCTTCCTAGAGGCACCTAGTTGGCCACTGTGTGAACAGACTGCTGGACATGATGGGCCTTGGTCTGATCCAGTAGGGCCTTTCTTATGTTCTTATGACTAAATTCCTGCTTGTGCTGTAGGAGTCCGAATTCCTGCTTTGTGTCCTGGGAAATTTTTACTAAGGGCCAAAGACAAGAGGGGCATCTGTGTGTATTTATTCATGCATGAACACATGAAGCTCCCTTATACTAAATCAGACCCTTGGTCCATCAAAGTCAGTATTGTCTACTCAGACCGGCAGCGGCTCTCCAGGATCTCAGGTAGAGGTCTTTCACATCACCTACTTGTCTGGTTCCTTTAACTGGAGATGCCGGGGATTGAACCTGGGACTTTCTGCATATCAAGCAGATGCTCTACCGCTGAGCCACAGCCATGTCCAGCATATCATTGTTTAAGTGTGGGAGTGATGTTGAGTGTGTTTGAGATGACAGAAAATCTGTTGGGCTGGTAAGGGGTCCTACTGTGCTCTCCTGCTGGTAGCATTTTTCTTACTACTCATCTCACTTCCAATATAAGAACTGGGCTGGAAAAAAATGTAATAAGCAGAACACAGCAAAATAAGAGGATAAAGGAGTTTGGTTTTAGTCCCCCTGTCATGTGTAATTTGGCCTTAAATCTAACCAACCTGATGCAGTTATTGTGAGACAATATTCAGGTTGAGCTCTCATGATGGAGGATGGGAATAAAATATGAGAAGCTTTAGAAGGTCAGAAAGTGGAAAAACTTTCAAAGGAATTGATTATTCATACTTCTATTATGAATTTGATCACTTCTAGGAAAACAATGATGGTCCTAACTTATCCATATAAACATTGATTTTTGGTTATGTCACACATGATTATTGGTCATAAACATGGTTTAGCTGCACAATTCATGTGTTTTCTCTCCCCTTCATACTCATTCAGTGATTGATTTGCTCATGTGATATTAAAACGTTGGTTATATTTAGCGACAAAATGGTTTACTCTGATCAAGCAAAAATAATCCAGCAATTGAGGAGTTCCTGATAGCCAAGCCACCCACTTCTCTTTACAGAGTACCTTTATGCCGGAAATCAATTATGCATCTTTTCTTTTTCTTTTTTTAATCATTCATATCTATGCTGGCTTGTTGCTTCCATCACTTTCTTGGAGTCTTAACCTATCCATTGCAATCATGTGTTAGAAATAACTGTTTTGTCAGCAACTTAGGCCCGGGGAAAGGACCTTAAGCCTCGCAAGGTCTGACCCACTTCCAGCAATTATCAGTCACTCAGACCCACATCCAGCAATTATCAGTCATTCGGACCCACATCCAGCAATTATCAGTCCCTCTGCAAGTCTCCCATGGCTCCAATTAATTGTACCTAACACATGGGGATGGGGTTTCTAAGATTGCCAGTCATATGCACTATCATCTGGGAGTTAGTTCCACTGCATTCAATAAGAATTACTCCTGAGTATTCATCGACAGGATCGGGCTGTAAACTGTATCGCAACATGCAACTCAGTTGGATTTTGCATGACAGGGAAGAGAAGGTAGTTAAATATTCAGCAGCTTCTGAACAGGTGTTGAAAACGATTCAATTAATCCTGTTGCCAGCATCCCACCTGCTCAAACAAACATCCTATTGCCAAAATAGGGTTATTTTTGTAAAGCATTGTTTGGCTAGATTTATGCACCTACTCGAAAGCTTGCATTGTTGCTTTGGATGGGGAAGAAATCCAGAGGGAAGTTCTTTCTTTAAGGGGCAGGAGCGGATATACAGCAGCTCAATTTCTGACCTAAATCTTGGAAAGGCTTATAGAACAAATGTATTTGGTTAACCCAGAATTAAGTTAGTTAATTAAAAGTGATGTGTGTTCAAAGCAGAGTAAGATTGTGTGCATTTTGAGGGAAGTATTCTAATTCTTTCCGTCCTTTGAACCAAGTCATCTAAAGGATGGGTTATACATGCCCTCTTCTTTGGATAATGGACTGAACTTCATCTCAGCAAGAAGATTTTCCAGCTGTCTTGTATTCAATTTCTTCCTGAAGTTCAGCCAATGTAATGCTTGGGTGTCTGTCTTTTCTGTCTTTACTTTTTTTCCCCTCTCTCCTTTCTTCCCCGTCTTTTCTTTGAGAAAAAAAGCATAACATGGAAACTACTGGGGGTGGAGGGGTGTGTGAACTCCGGCCTTTTCCAAATGGTATGCTCAGCTGCTGTTTAGTTAAATAACAATGTGCACATTTTGCAAATAATAATAATTGGGCTTGGCATGAAGCTGCTACTTTCCACATAACTGAAATTAGTATGTAAATCAATGTATCTTATTATAAGTTTATCGAATCCTGTGCCAAATTTGGCCACTTCCAAGAAACATATTAAAATGCCCGCTACTCCACATGTCATATAGCAGAGCTCTAGACTGATGGTACTTGTCATAAACCTGAACCACTGGGGTGCCAGGGGTGATACGCGTGTGCCAGTCACACGTGCAACTCCCCAATCCTGGTGTGAGATCCTAAGAGTATGTATAGACAGGTGTATACTTGGCACACCCTGACCTGGATGGCCCAGGCTAGCCCGATCTCGTCACATCTCAGAGGCTAAGCAGGGTTGGTCCCGGTTTGCATTTGGGTGGGAGACTACCAAGGAAGTCCAGGGTGGCTACGAAGTGTCAGGCAATGGCAAATCACCTCTGAACGTCTGTTGCCTTGAAGACGTACAGGGTTGGATTAAGCCAGCTGGGTGACCTTGGGCCAGTCACAGTTCTCTCCGAACTCTCTCAGCCTCCCCTACCTCACAGGCTGCCTGTTGTGAGGAGGGGAAAGGAAGGTGATTGTTAGATGCTTTGAGACTCCTTAAAGGTAGAGAAAGCAGGGTGTAAAAACCAACTCTTCTTCTTCAAGCCTTTCCAGGTCCCAGCACCTGGAGAACAGGTGCCAAGCCACTGCATGCTCTCCTGGCTTCAAATCTCAGTCAGCCAGGGCTTGTTTGCCATGCTTGTTTTGTGTTGCATTGCAAACTTCCTCTGACCGTTTTGAATGGCAAGCAAATTGTCAAAATGAAAACCGTTTTGAGTCGTCGTCTACTCATTAGTGGCATTCGGCATGAGAGCTGCACTAGTAGCTGCCGTTGACACATGCTCACCATGTGGATGGATTACATATGCTCCCAGGTCATCATGGACAGGTCCCATGTAATTTACTGTCACTCATATTGAGTTTATATGCTGCTTTTATGCCTTCATGTTTACGGGTGTTTATCAGAATTCATCTTGCTCAGAGCTTGCAGAATCAAATTACCGCTCCCAGGTGGCAGTGCAAGAATGTGTAAACATGAACACACTTAATTGGGCAGGCGAAAGAGCCAGGCTGGAATATCAAACGACAAACCACACAGTTTCCTCCTTTCTCCAAAACAGTATTGCGACAGCCAAGGAAAGTACCTTTTTTCTCATTTTCGTAAGGTAGTATGTTTTTTATGTCATGTGCTTGGGGGAGAAGAACAGGGAAGACAACTGTGAGCTCCAGGCTGAGAGCGGCAGCTGGAGTCAAGGTCAAGTAGCTCAGAGGTTTGTTATGACGGCCTACGCCCCGGCGCGATAACTGAAATCTATCATAGGAATCAGGCTCAGCCTGGTATCCAACGGTGTCTTTCTGATGTATATGTTTCAACCTGCCCGCTTCCCCCCACTTGAGTCCTCGTACCTTTTCCTGTAAGTTGCTGCTATACACCTTATGCTTCCCAAATAAACTGCTTTTTAGAAGACTCTGTCTGGACATCTGTTGATTGGGATTTGACAGGTGAACTCAGACCTTACAACAGCATTGCAATGACACGTGTGCAAAGATGAAGGACGGTTATGTTCGGAATGTGCACATACTAAGCCGTTTGGGTTAAATTAAGGATAATATTTAACGTTCTTTAAAAAATATCCTTTTTGTGTGTGTTTGGGGGCGCACATTATAAATTGGTATCTGAACACAGAGGTGATGGAGCGCACCTGATCCCAACAATTTCCTGCCTTTCACCCCACTATACCCTCCTTGTTCACTGAAGTGCTTTGCTATTTCTCCAATAGCACCCTGTGTGTGTGTAAAGTGCCTTCAAGTCGCAGCCGATGTATGGCGACCCCTTTTGGGGTTTTCATGGCAAGAGACAACCCTCTGCACAGCAACCCTCTGTCTGCTAATCCATCTGTTCTACATCCTGCTGTTTGTTGTTCAAGCAAGATGGTACCCATGATATACTACAATAAATGCTGGTTTTTATTTATTTATTTGTGTATTTTGCTCTTGCGCTTTGAAAGGACACATTTTAGGAGGACTGTTGCCAGATTTTTAAAAAATCTTAATTGATTGGTGTAAATGTTAGTATTTTGACTAAATATGCATATGTAAAACTATGAGAAGGCAGTTTTTAAGAAAGAGAAAAGTGTACTTGGTTTTAAATGGTCGATGCATGCATTGCAGCAGGCATCATTTTAGAAGGAATGTTTCTTCAAAGTTGGCAGTTACCATCTGCAGTGTCTGCCTTGACTTTAAAAAAATCAATTAAAAATTGAAAGCCTATTTCTGATCAATAAAACTATTTTAATTGGTTCATCCAACTAATTATTGATTAAAGGTCGCTAGCACTTTTAGGGGAGCTTGAACCCAAATAATCAAGAATTACAGAGGGTCCTTCAATTTGCAAGATCTGAGCAAGGCTGTCAAAGAGAGGACATTTTGGAGGACTTTCATTCATAGGGTCGGCCTGAGTCGGAAGCGACTTGACGGCACTTGAACATACACACACACAGAGGGTCCAGGCTAACCTTTTCTGCTACGGACCCCCAATATGCCCCCCTGAGGTTCCAGTGGGTTCCCTGTGCCCCAGGACTACAAGAAAATCAGGGGCTGGGGAAAGCTGCAAAGTTCTGTTCTGCCACCTCCTGTCTGCTTCAGCCCAGCAAGTGCTATTATTGGGGGACAGGAAAGAATCGGCTCTGTAGTGGGAGGGGAGAATTGACCAAAAAAAAAAAAAAAAATCCCGCTCCCCAACTCATTTGTGGAAAATTTAGGCAGGATCCAATCCATACTTTACTTCATGCAGACTAACAGATTTGTAATCCTTATCTGTTTGGGGACATGATAAATGGACCTTTCACAGAAACTTGGGTGAATTTGCTTTATAAAGTCTGTTTCCAAGTTACAATGATGAAGCGATGTCAAATTAAGAAAGAGAAGAGGGAGAAAATGAGTGTTGATGAAAATTAGAATGGCTTTGATGGGGATCACTGGCTAGATGAGTTTTTGCCTGCACTGGAGTAAAATCGCTTTATACTTAAGTTTGCTTTATGGTTTGAAGTAGTGAACTGGAAAGTAATATATTTGCATTTTACTTACCACTAATATCGATGGGGGATTAATTTTGCAGTCTTTCTTGTTGAATAGTCTGGTTTAATTTAGTAGGCATTTGATTGATATATAAAAACGAGCTTCAACCTAGTTTCTACTTATCCTGTGTATTACAGTGTTGTCAACCGGAAAGTAATACATTTGGCTTTATTATCATATCAATAGGGACCTTGCTTTGTTAGCTTCTCTGAAAGAGGGTATTTATGTCGTGGCTTTAGTCTGAAAATAAGGCAGTATTTGTCTACCCTTAAATCAGTAGCATATTTCAGTTTGTGGTATCATTTTGAGCTGGGTAC
Organism: Euleptes europaea; assembly: GCF_029931775.1. NCBI lineage: Eukaryota > Metazoa > Chordata > Lepidosauria > Squamata > Sphaerodactylidae > Euleptes > Euleptes europaea. The sequence continues at coordinate 44,308,823 of NC_079312.1, read as the reverse complement.
AGAGAACTTTGAGTGGAAGGACAATAGTTTGTGCTGTTCCACAAATACTTCTGCAAGAACCTGAGGAAGAATCTGTGCATTGGTTTAATAGGTTCTATGACAGTTCTTCTGATTCTGCAAGCTGTTGAGCAACCTGTTGCACTCTCAAAAGAACATAGTTGGATTCAGTTTCTTGGCACAAATGTTCTAGTACAGGGGATAAAAGAGTTACTCCTTGAGCAGAAGTAATCTTCTATATGTGAATGGAGGATGCCTTTGGGTCCAACCAGCTTCAGTTAGACCATTCAGGATGCAAAACAAACAAACAAAAGTTTCAGATTACAGCAAAGGCCACTGGGATAAAGGACCAGTGATGGAAGTCAGAAGTTATTCAGATCTGTCTTCAGTTCTAAATAGAATACGTCAGCTCCTTTGAAGGCAGAAGTTATGGAAAACATGGTGCAGGTTGAGTATCTCTTAACTGGACATCCAAAATCTGGAATTACTAAAAAACAGACGTTTGGAGCCAACATGCAGACATTACTCACAGCCCCTCAGCAGCCGTCAAGCCTCTCTCACCTTTGCTTTCTAATGTTTCAGTGTACACAAAATTATCAAAAATATTGTTTTACATTACGTTCAGGCTGTGTGTATGCAAAATATATAGGAAGTATAAATGAATTTCATGTTTAGACTTGGGTCCCATCCCCAAGGTATCTCTTTATGTATATGCAAAAATTCCAAAATACGGAAAGATCTGAAATACGGAACACTTCTGGTCCCAAGCAATCCGGATAAGGGATACTCAGCCTGTAGTCCTTATATCAGCAAAGTTGAAGTTCAGTTTCAGATGGCGTATTAAAGAAGGAGTTAATTGAAGCCATATTTGCTAGTGTTACTAAGGTATTTAATTAGGACATTTCCCTCTAGTTTTAAGATCTTTTTTTCTGGATAAATGAATTCAGTATTCCCTAAAGCAAACAAAAATTGCAGGTGACTATGTTGGTCCAACCTGCTGTCTGGGATTTATTTATTTGTCCCCTCCCTTTCCCATTAACATCCAGCCTTAATTTTTTTATTCTGCTTTGAAGAAATCTATCTGTGTTACTGATAACCCTCTTAAGCAGAAACATCTGGATTTGAACATATTTAGTCCCATTAGCTACTTTGTGATTTGAATCTGGGACTTGACAGTTATCTCTGTCTTAGGTTATCAGGCTTTGGTTTCAAATGTCTTTGATATCAGCTACCCTTTGGCAATTATGCCTTTATTACTTGAAGCATTCAAATGGCAAGCTACCTGTTAGAAGCCTTTTCTTTGTGTGTGCGTTCGTGTGCACATGCACCTGCTCATTCGTTGTGGACCTGATAATTACCAAAGCCACAATTCAAATGCCACTTCTGCAAATGTTAAGCATTTATTACAATTTCATCAATGCATACAGCCACTTCAAAGCCTGTCAAAATTCCCCTTGTAAATGCTATGAAGTGACATATAATATCTGAAAAAGTTGGGGATTTTTCATTGGTGCTGGGAAATATTTCAGTAAAGTATTAATGAAGAAAACAATGGTAAGGGCTGAATATTACGAACTGTTCCTACTATCATCTTTGCAGCTTAAAATCTTGATCATTGCTTGTGAAGCAGATGAGTTTGAAGGATATTGCCTTGCTAGAGCATGAGGAAGGTTTTTTTTTTCTTTTGGGGGGGGGGCTGCATCCTCACACATTATTTAAAGTATAGTGATTGTCCACTATTTAACACAAGGGGCATTAGTTAGCAAATTATGTCAAAGTGTATCCTCTAAATCAACTTCCACTCTATTCATTACCTTTATAATTGGAAATGTAGAGATCTCCCCCCGCCCTTTGGTAATAAAGATTTTTTTTTGACATTACATTTTTCTGCCATTGATTTTTTTTGTGTAATTTCTAAAAGAGTGATTCTTAAATAAAGGCACTTTTTAAAAAACAATCATGCTCTTTCATTTTCTAGACAGGTTTGACTTGCAAATAGCTCAAAGAACTCTTCAAGTAGTTTGTTTTAATTAAACAATAGGCTATTTAAAAATATGCCAATCTTTTGTTTTTGTCTTTTATCACATCAGCAGGGCTGTCAACGCTATTTTGTGTTGATGTGGCAAAGCAGATACATGTGTTTCATCTGATACACTTTAAAAGAATTTGAGATTATTAGAGAGAACATTAGTTGATATAATTAATAACCACTACTTGTAATGTTCTCGTATAGCTATGTCTCTGTAACCACCCAAACTGTGCACATGCAGTATTATAATCTTTGTACTATGCAATCATTCTTTAACTCGATTACCGTATATACTCGGGTATAAGCCGACCCGAGTATAAGCCGAGGTGCCTAATTTCTCCCCAAAAATGGGGAAAAATTAGGCACCCGTGTATAAGCCGAGGGGAAAATGCACCCTCTCCCCCCCCCCCCCCGCAGGCTTACCTGACCGGGCTCCAGGCGCACGCGCAGGCGGTGGGGGCAGCGGCCCCTGCATGCAGGAGGCCCTGAGGGCCACTCCTGGCCTGCAGGGAAGGCGCGCGGGCAGGCGGCGGCGGCCCCCTCCCTGCATGCAGGAGGCCCCGCAGGCCGCTCCCAGGCCGCAGGGAAGGCGCTCGGGCAGGCGGCAGTGGCGGCAAGTTCCCCCCTTCTAAGTACCGTATTGACCCTCGTATAAGCCAAGTTGGGCTTTCTCAGCCCTTTTTTTTGGCTGAAAAACTCGGCTTATACGCGAGTATATACGGTAATAATGAGCTCTTGAGTTTGTTATTGAAACCAGAGAGACTGTTTCATAGTCTAACAGTGCATTCTTTAGGAGAGTTACTCCAGTCTATGACCATTGAAATGAATGGGCTTAGACTAGAGTAACTCTCCTTAGGAATACACTGTAAAGGTCGGGGTCCCAGGTGGTGGTCTGTGAGACAGCCTTAACCCCTCTCTCCTATTTATCTCTTATTAGTATTTTAAATCAAGGTCTGGAGAACTTTTGCTCAGTTTTGCTTAAAGAAAAACAACAAGAGGACATATTCATGTACTTTGGGGGCTAGAAAAGGATGTGCTATAAAAAGAGGATTCTGTGTTCAGATTGCTTCAATCCAGTGTGGACAGTGTTCGGTACATCCCAGCACCCAAAGAGGCCACATGTAGACTTATCCTTATTATGAAGAAATTCTTTTCAGGAGTTTTCTACTTCATTTTTAATAAGGTCATTGGTTGTGTAAATAAACCAGACATGGAAATGAGCTGAACAGTTAGGATCCTGGGGCAACTCTCTTCTGTAAAGAAGCCCCAGTCAAAACCTTTCACTGCAGGTATATGTGGTAACTTCAGTGTGCAGCACATATTATAACTGGTTGTGAAAATACCAGTCATTATGCTAGATGTAGGGGTGTGATATATTATTTGAAGGGTGGTGATAAGTTATGGTATTCCTGTTGTCACAGGAGAATTTTTTTTAAAAGCATTACATATATAAACTAATCTTTAAGAACATAAGAAAAGCCATGCTGGATCAGGCCAAGGCCCATCAAGTCCAGCAGTCTGTTCACACAGTGGCCAACCAGGTGCCTCTAGGAAGCCCCCAAACAAGACGACTGCAGCAGCACCATCCTGCCTGTGTTCCAAAGCACCTAATATAATAGGCTTGCTCCTCTGATCCTGGAGAGAATAGGTATGCATCATGACTAATATCCATTTTAACTAGTAGCCATGAGTACCCCTCTCCTCCATGAACATGTCCACTCCCCTCTTAAAGCCTTCCAAGTTGGCAGCCATCACCACATCCTGGGGCAGGGAGTTCCATAATTTAACTATGCAATTTAACTAATTTTTGCAAACAATATTTTCTCCTGGGGCATGGCTTTATTTGCTTTGTAAAATGGTATGTGTTAAACATCTTATATATTTCGAGTTAGATCTAGTGTAGGATTTTGCAAGGTCCACCCAAGGATTGTCAGTCTCCCGTGCTTTCCCTTTCTCCCCACCAGCCATTTCCAACTCTGATGCTGGGAGGGAGAAGGGGGTGAAATCATTCCCTCCTGGGAAAGACAAGATGATCAGCAGATTGCAGGATCCAACTAACCACATTTTCCTTTTGAACATCTTGTCTGAATATGACATGTAGTATATGCTACTATTATCAGTGCAAATGGTATAGTGCAATTGTTCTCCTGTTTGTAACTACTGTCTCTGTGGCAGGAAGAAAAGAAAGGCAAGGGAAACAGAATCAAGCATGGTGTTATCTAATTATTTGCAAAGTGTACATTTGGCTTCCGATTAATGCATGTTTTATGAGGCTAGCAACAGATCCTGGTAGTAGGTTGTGTGAGCATACCTTTTTCTGGGCTTTCTTTTGAAGGAATCTTATATTAGTTAAGCAAATAGTCCCTTTCATGCTCTTTTTCTGGCAACATCTAATTTGTGGCTGTTTAACCTGTGAACTCTTATGTCACAAATGGGAGTGTACAACAATTATTATTTATTTATTTATTTGGTATTTTTCAGTTTTGTTGTTGTTTTTTCTATCTCTGTCTTTGGTATGCCAATAAAGGTTAATGAAATGAAATTAAAAATGGTATTTTTCAGATTCAGGTTTAATAGTCCCAAAAAAATTTCAGAAAATTTGACAAAAATCCAATTCCCCATCCCAATACAGTTTTGGGGTTTGTTTGTTTGTTTTTGGCTTTTTCAAATGTCTAAACGTTTTTGGGTCTATTAAACCCTATGGGAAATCTTTGTGGGGCTCTGGGGGGCAGTTTTTTAAGGAAGGGCACCAAATTTGCAGCATCGCTGCTGGTGACTCCTTTCAAGCACCCCCAAGTTTGGTCAAGTTTGGGTCAGGAAGTTCAATTTTATGGGCCCCAATTTTTTCTCCATTGAAAACTATGGAGGAGGGATTGGCTGCCCTCTTTGGGGAATCGTAAAATTGGACCCCCGACCCAATTTTTATCAAACTTGGGGGTTCTTCTAAAGAGAGTCACCTGCAGCTATGCTGCAAATCTGGTGCCTCTAACTTAAAACACACACACACACAGGAGCCCTGCAAAGATTCCCCATATGATATAATAGACCCAAAAAAGCTGGGGGAAAGCCAGAAAAATTTGGCTTTTTTGGATTCGGCTGTTTTGGCTCCATTGAAATGATGCCCTTTATTTTATTTTTTCATTTCAGCATATCCGAATGCACACCCCTAGTCACAAAGGCCCTTCTCCTATGTTGATGCAGTGCTTCTGTCTTTCCCTGTAGGGCAACCAAATGGAACACAGCTGCACCTGCATTCAGCCTTCCCAGGAAATTTCCTATAGGAAAATAAGAATGAGGACAGCTTTCAGGTCTGCCATCTAGTAAATGCAAATACCAGATGACAGATAGATAAGGTGGGAAAGGTACGTGAGCTCAGAGAGTCTTGGAGTATGCAAATCCATAAAGGAAAACAAGAGCCACAGGAGAAATATTGCATTGTACCATTTGTACTGATAATTGTAGTGAATCTGACAGACATGTCAGATTTGGACAAGATGTTCAAAAGGCAAATGTGGTGAGTTGGATCTCACAATCTGCTGATCTTCCTTGCTTTCCCAAGAGGGAGTGGTTACCTAACTGAAATCTCTGGTAAATTGTGACCTGCATCTTCATTTTATTTCCCAAGTGCTTCTTCCTGCATCCCCACTTTCTCTTATTTCCTTCTGAAAACCCCCATCCTTAATTATTATTTTATGTTGGAATCTCAGGGCATATTCCTATACCAATACTCGTAACCATCTCATAGGGATCATAGTCTATTCCTTACCAGATTGTCATAATTCTGAATGAATGGCTCTGTCCTTAGGGTGTACCAATAGTCCATCTATGCAAGCAATACCTTTATCCAAGGTGGATGGCCTTCTGCCTTTGAAAGTGCTACCCTCTGGCATGAAGGACCTAGCAGAGCCCTTATCTGAGCAGTAGAGGCACCAGACCAGTCCTGTTACCAGTCTGCTAATAGGCTTTTGCTGATCTTTCCTTTCACACAGACACTATTTAATGAAAGCATGACAGTGTGGGTAGTTAGTGAAAGGGAGAGATGTGCCACGTGACCAATGGACTCAGCTGCCTCATAATTAGCTTTTTTATGCAGCTAGAAAGAAGGAACTGAACCTGTTATTTTACAGATTCGTGTTAACATAAGGGAGATTTGCAATGAAGCTGATTTACTTTTCCAGTTACAGAGTGTAATGAATATGCACATTTCTCTCTGCAGTGTTACAATCTTCCCCCCCCCCTTGTATTTTTAGAACAACGTTGTTAAAAGATGGAAGCCTGCGAATAGCTAATGTGAGTAAATCAGATGTTGGAAGTTATACTTGCCTGGCGGAGAACCAGTTTGGAAAAGCTAGTAGCTCAACAACTTTATTAGTTACAGGTAATTAGATAGCGAATTATCTTTCAATTGCAATTTGTGTTAACTGGGGGGGGGAGAATTTCAATTTTGAATTTGTCTCCTATTTTAAAAGTAATTGATGTGAAATCCAGGTGAAATATGCAGTGCATGTTCTTGGTATGAATACCAACGTATAGTTTAGAAAGCTTAGATTTCAGTCTTTATGTATTAGTGGCTAAGTTGGTTACTATGTTTGCATTGCCTCCCTGTGGTTTTGTTCAGACATAGTGAAAAAATATGGCTTGTTGTTGCATAATCCTCAGCATGGCACACTTCCTTTCCTTCCATAGATTAGCAAAGAGGAATAATTGAGGGAATGGCGAACAAAATAAAGGTGGTGGAGGATGGCAACAAAAGGGGTCAGATGAAACTTCCTGGGGGGAGAATCCCAGAGCTTTGGTGCCATGACCAAGAAGGCCCTCTCCCGGGTTGCCACCTACCTAACCTCAGGAGGTGGGGGGGGGGCACTGAAAGCAGGGCCTCTGAAGATGGTCAGGCAGGTTCATAAGGAACTAGGTGGTGTTTCAGGTATGTTGGTCCCAAACTATATAGGGCTTTGAAGCTCAACACCAGCACCTTGAATTGTGCCTGGAAACAAACTAGGAGCCAGTGTAGATGGGCCAAGACTAGCCCCTACAACCCACTCCAGTCAACATCCTGACTGCAGCATTCTGTACCGATTCTGGTTAAATTACATAAATAAAATGCCAGTGGCATGTTTTACAGTATAGTGACCTTCCACTTATTCCAGATAACTAACTATCCAATGATAAAGGTCTGCAAAGATTCTTGAAAGGTTCTCAGAGTTTTGACAACTCTGTTGGACAACACCTATGTCCCTGTTATTTTTATTTGCATTTTATAGAAAATGGTATGGTTTGAACGTTTCATAGTAACCTAAGACAATAACTAAGCAGTTACAATTAAATCTTTATGTCTTTCACAGAGCCAACCCGCATAACTCAAGGCCCTTCAAACATGGATGTTGCAGTAGGGGAAAGTGTAATCCTGCCTTGCCAAATTCAGCATGACCCCTTGCTGGACATCAGCTTCACATGGTATTTTAATAATGCATTGACTGACTTCAGAAAAGATGCATCTCATTTTGAGAGAGTAGGTGGGGTAAGTTGCAAAGCTTTTCTTTTGGAAGTTATCCATAGATCCAACTGAAGGGCAAAATATGAACATTATTTTTCCTACTAAGATGGGGAGGGGCTGTGGCTCAGTGAATGAGCCTCTGCTTAGCATTCAGAAGGTCCCAGGTTCAATCCCGGCATCTCCAGTTAAAGGGACTAGGCAGGTAGGTGACATGAAAGACTTCTGCCTAAGACCTTGGAGAGCCACTGCCGGTCTGAGTAGACAATGCTGACTTTGATGGACCAAGGGTCTGATTCAGTATAAGGCAGCTTCATGTGTTCATGTGTTCAAAATAACAGTGCTAGCTGGCAGTCTCAGGGGAAAGTATTGGCCTCTATGTCCTGTTCGTTGGCCCTCCACTTTGTGAAATAGGATGCTGGACTAGTTGGACCACTGTTCTGTTCCATCTGGGCTCTTCTGATGTTCTTGTTTGTTTTCAGATAATCAGTGTGTTTAGCCTTCTCATAATTATGGGAATAGGATTGGGGGGGGGGGGTTGCTCTGTATTGTTAACAGTTTAAAACAGAATAAGATTTTTTTCCCAAGACCAAATTATTTTATTATATCTATATTTCATACACAAACACTGGTAGGCTGGTCAGTAGTCCTTTGAGCTATTAGTGTATATTGTTTCCGAAAACTTCTACGTTGATAGGACAGGAAGTGATGATGCAAAAAGGCCAGGTAATGAGGTGATGGTATTTCCTTCTGTATTGGAAAGTTGGTGACTGAAATTTTACACCCATTCTAGCTAGTATATGGTGGAAGTAATCAGGCATCTTTCTCCCAGTTCACCCAGATGAGATGTTCTGTGAGAAACATGCCTCCAACAGTAGAGTGTAGTAGAGTCATCCAGTTTTCCTGACAATTTTGTTATAAAAATTTCAACAATCCCATTTCTTAGTGATTATTGGGGGAGGGGACCAGCACTGGCTTTCATAAGGTTCCCCGGTGTCTGGGAAAATATTTTTTTCTCAGATCCTGGGTGTGCTGTTTTTTGATTCAGGCATCTCTGGAAAAAGTGGAACCAAGGATTCAGCAAGAGTTTCTAATGCGAATTTGATGATTCTCTAATGTGACATAGTTTTAACGTTAGATTAGAAAGTCACGGTCCTTAGACGCTAATGTAATAGAGATACCTAAATTGTGTATTCGATCTGCTTAGCAGTCTGAGGGGATGAAGATGACTCTTATTAGATTGCAAAATACAATCAGACCGGATTCAGTGGTCATCCCTAATTAATAGGCAATTTGCTTATTCTGCACAACATATTTTAATGTAGGTCAGCATAAACTTGTGCCATTTTATTTCCAAAGGTATAATGCAAATTCAGTATCTTAATATAAAACAGGGTTCAGCCTCTGATTTTACCATCAAAATAAAAACAAGAATTTAACTGAGCCAAGTATTAGCTATCATAAATAGAAAGTGAAAGAGCTATAATGATTTGCCTTTGATGAAAATTGTTCCATTATTTTTACTTAACAGTAAATAAGCCCTCATAATATCCTGATCTAATTTTGGATGTCTTCTATGTATTGCATTCAGAGCTTAGGGAAACGTCTGCTTTTGGAAGGCAAGGAGACAAAACGCACAGTTGGCATCAGTGTCTTGAGATTTCTAAAGAAGCCAGAATCAAAAAGGAATCCTGTGGCACCTTGAAAAATGAAAGACTTGTTGTGGTATTTAAGGTGCCACAAGTTTCATTTCCAGTTTTATTGCAGTAGCCTGATGTAGGAGCCCCTCTGTAATTTGTCACAAGGAATACCAAAAAGCAGCTTTCCTTTAGTTGTTAATAATTACCCTGAAATATAAAAAGAGCTTAGACTTCTGGGGCATTGGTTGGAAGAGAGATGCTATTCTTTTTTCAAATGTGGGGTTTGTTTTGTTTTTTTCCTGCTTACACCTTAATACTTATGCCATTTAATTTTAATTTCTGACATTCCTATGTCTTAATCGTTTCTGTGTTTACTGATATTGTAATTGCCATGTAAGCCACGTGGAAAGCTCTGTGGGGCTGAGGTTAAAATCTTTTTAAAAATTAATGAAAAATGGTTCCCTTTTTTATAATAAATGTATCTATCCTAAACAAAAGTTATCTGTCTGAACAAGTCTGGAATAATAGTGATGGGTAATTATCAGATTGAACTGTGTATTCAAAGGGCTGATGGAACAGAACTGCTGATAAGTCAAGTAACAGCAGTAATGCTTACCCACCTCAGTTCAGCTGCTGGTGGAGATCATCCATGAGAGTGACCAGCACAGTCTCTGGTCCATAGCCGGGCCACAAGCCGGATTCAAATGGGTCGAGAGTCGACGTGTCATCCGGGTATTCCTGAAGCTGTTCAGCCACCACTCTCTCCATTTACCTAGGAACGGTAAATTTGAAACCAGGCAGAAGTTGGCCAGATCAGTTGGATCTAATGAAGTCTTTTTCAGGATAGGCTTCACTATCAGTTCCTGATAGCAGTACCATGGAGCTAGTTATAGACAGGAGCAAAGAGGACGCTGGAGAGCAATTCTGTTAATGGCCTTGGAAAGACGCTGATGCCAGTCATTCATAAGCACATCTAAGGAATCACTGGAGGGTACTGGATCCTGCAGAGCATTCTGGAAATTAGTTGGATCTACAGGTCTTCACGGGTGAGCGTAAATCTGCTCTCTGCCAATGGTGAGGTTGGGAGGCCATTATGGGCCTTCAGGACAAAATGGTCTGAGCACTGATATGCTCTGAATCGAACCTAAATCTACCCCCGCCACAAAGATCAAATTAACTTGTTCTCTGTTGCTCCAGAGACTAGGACACGGAGTAATAGATTTAAACTAAGAGAAAAGCGATTCCACCTAAACATTAGGAAGAACTTTCTGACGGTGAGGGCTGTTTGACAGTGGAATGCGCTGCCTCAGAGGGTGGTGGAGTCCCCGTCTTTGGAGGTCTTTAAGCAGAGGCTGGATGGCCATCTGTCGGGGAGCGCTTTGATTGTAGGATCCTGCATGGCAAGTGGTTAGATTGGATGGCCCTTGTGGTCTCTTCCAACCTTGTGAACTTGTGTAGAGCGTGTGGCCCATGTGTGGGACCTGATACAACGTGGGAGAGTCCTAATGTCATCATGGAGGTCACCAGGTCCAAGGTTGAATGGAGGGCAGCACTGGCATGATGATTGAAATCCCCAAGGACTATAAGTTGAGGGAATTTGAATGCTCAATCAGACACAGCCTCTACTAGCCTCGACAGGGTATCTGCCAGTGCACTAGGCAGTCGGTACACCAGCAAGATAGCCACACTCTCATCAGCATCCCACACAGGGCCCACATATTCAGTGCTGGGAATCTCAGGGGTGGGGATTCACCTGAATGAGAAAGACTCCTGAATGAGCACTGCCACCCCTCCCCACAACCCTTTCTCCAGGACTGATGAAGGACTGAAAAACCTGGGGGGAGTTTAGCTCTCTGAGGGCCACCACTAAATTTGGAGGGATAGCAAATACAGTAGAAGACAGAATCAAGATTCAGGATGATCTCAACAGGCTGGAAAACCAGGCTAAAACTAAAAACATGAATTTCAACAGAGATAAATGTGAAGTTCTACATTTAGGTAGGAAAAATCAAATTCATAATTACAGGATTGGGGAGACTTGTCTTAGCAGTAGTACGTGCAAAAAGGATCTAGGGTCTTAGTAGATCATACACAGAACATGAGTCAGCAGCGTGAAGCGGAAGCTAAAAAAGACAAATACTATTTTGGGCTGCATCAACAGAAGTATACTGTGCAGATCTTGTGAAGTGATGATATCACTTTATTCTGCTCTAGTTAGACCTCACTTGGAGTACTGTGTTCAGTTTTGGGCACCACAGTTTAAGAAGGATGTTGGCAAGGTAGAACATGTCCAGAGGAGGGCAACCAACATGGAGACAAGTCCTAAGAGAAAAGGTTGAAGGAGCTGGGTATGTTTTCCTGGAGAGGAGATGACTGAGAGGTGATATGATTGCCATCTTCAAGTATTTGAAAGGCTTTCATATCGAGTGTGGAGTGGAGTTGTTTTCTGTTCCCCCAGAACGTTAGACCAGAACCAACAGGTTGAAATGAAATTAAAAGAGTAGTAACACTGAAGGACAGTGTCTCTCAGTGTCAAGGGTGTAGGAAGAGTAATATATAGTCAGAAAGGGGTTGGGTTTGAGCTGAGTATTGTCCTGCAAAAGTATTGTCCTGTAAGTATCAAGATAATGTGCTAATGAGGGTATGGTATGTTAATATGGAACCATTGTATCCTGAAGTGATCTGTTAATGTGTGTAATCCAAAGCTAATCTGTATGGCTATTGTTGAATGTTGTCTTTGTCTGGAGGTTTTTCAGGGCAGGAAGCCAAGCCTTATTCATTCTTAAACTCTCCTCTTTTCTGTTAAAGTTGTGCTGATGTTTATGAATTTCAATGGCTTCTCTGTGCAATCTGACAAAATAGTTGGTAGAATTGTCCAGTCTTTCAGTGTCTTGGAATAAGACCCTGTGTCCTGTTTGTGTCAGTCCATGTTCAGCCACTGCTGATTTCTCAGGTTGGCCAAGTCTGCAGTATCTTTCATGTTCTTTTATCCTTGTTTGTATGCTGCGTTTTGTGGTCCCGATGTAAACTTCTCCACAGCTGCAAGGTATACGATATACTCCTGCAGAGGTGAGGGGGTCTCTTTTGTCTTTTGCTGATCGTAGCATTTGTTGTATTTTCTTGGTGGGTTTAAACACTGTTTGTAGGTTATGTTTTTTCAAAAGTTTCTCCATCCTATCAGTGACTCCTTTAATAAATGGCAAGAATACCTTTCCTATGGGAGACTGTTTTTCTTGAGTTTTCTGATTTTTGTTTGGTTTAATGGCCCTTCTGATTTCATTCTTGGAGTAGCCGTTTGCTAGCAGTGCATGATTTAGATGATTACTTTCTTCCTTGAGAAACTGTGGTTCACAGATCCGTCTTGCACGGTCCGTTAATGTTTTGATTATTCCTCTTTTCTGTCGGGGGTGGTGGTTGGAGTTTTTGTGTAAGTAGCGATCTGTGTGAGTTGGTTTCCGGTAGACCTTGTGACCTAACTGAAGGTTTGTTTTACGGATGACAAGGGTATCAAGAAATGGGAGTTTACCCTCAATTTCCTTTTCCATGGTAAATTGAATGTTTGGATGGATATTATTAAGATGGTTTAGAAAGTCCATTAATTTTTCTTCACCATGGCTCCAAATGGTAAATGTATCATCTACGAACCTGAACCAGACTGTAGGTTTGTAAGGTGCTGATTCTAATGCTGTCTTTTCAAAATATTCCATGTAAAAGTTTGCTATTACTGGACTGAGTGGACTTCCCATAGCTACTCCATCAATCTGTTCATAAAATTCTTGATCCCATAGGAAATAACTTGTTGTCAAACAATGGTGAAATAAGGCTGTTATATCTTCTGGAAAAATCTGGTTAATCAATGAGATTGTGTCTTTTACTGGAACCTTGGTAAAGAGGGATACAACATCAAAACTGATTAATATATCCTTTGGATTGAGTCTTAACGGACTGATTTTGTTGATGAAGTGAGTTGAATCTTTGATGTAAGAAGTGGTTTTTCCAATGTGGTCCTGTAGGAGGGTGGTCAAATATTTAGCTAATTCATATGTTGGGGAACCAATGGCACTCACGATGGGTCGGAGTGGAACGGAATCCTTATGAATTTTAGGTAGTCCATATAATCGTGGTGGTTGTGCTTCAGTCTTGCATAGTTTTCTGTGTGTGTCGGGATGAAGAGTGGAATTCTTGATCAGAATTCGTAATCTACCTGAAGAAGATGCTGAGGAAATAAGAGGAGAGACAGCAAGAATTCTACGAAAAGCAAAGCCCCCTGCTAGCAATATAACACGCAAGGAGAGAAACGCCATCAAGACCCTCAATGCAGATCCAGAAATCATTATTCTACCAGCTGACAAAGGCAATGCCACAGTGATCATGAAAACAGAAGAATACAAAAAGAAGATTGAGGAACTTCTGGACCCTGCCACATACAAAAAACTAAAACGAGATCCAACTTGCAAAATTACCAGGAAAACTAGCATTCTGATCAAGAATTCCACTCTTCATCCCGACACACACAGAAAACTATGCAAGACTGAAGCACAACCACCACGATTATATGGACTACCTAAAATTCATAAGGATTCCGTTCCACTCCGACCCATCGTGAGTGCCATTGGTTCCCCAACATATGAATTAGCTAAATATTTGACCACCCTCCTACAGGACCACATTGGAAAAACCACTTCTTACATCAAAGATTCAACTCACTTCATCAACAAAATCAGGCCGTTAAGACTCAATCCAAAGGATATATTAATCAGTTTTGATGTTGTATCCCTCTTTACCAAGGTTCCAGTAAAAGACACAATCTCATTGATTAACCAGATTTTTCCAGAAGATATAACAGCCTTATTTCACCATTGTTTGACAACAAGTTATTTCCTATGGGATCAAGAATTTTATGAACAGATTGATGGAGTAGCTATGGGAAGTCCACTCAGTCCAGTAATAGCAAACTTTTACATGGAATATTTTGAAAAGACAGCATTAGAATCAGCACCTTACAAACCTACAGTCTGGTTCAGGTTCGTAGATGATACATTTACCATTTGGAGCCATGGTGAAGAAAAATTAATGGACTTTCTAAACCATCTTAATAATATCCATCCAAACATTCAGTTTACCATGGAAAAGGAAATTGAGGGTAAACTCCCATTTCTTGATACCCTTGTCATCCGTAAAACAAACCTTCAGTTAGGTCACAAGGTCTACCGGAAACCAACTCACACAGATCGCTACTTACACAAAAACTCCAACCACCACCCCCGACAGAAAAGAGGAATAATCAAAACATTAACGGACCGTGCAAGACGGATCTGTGAACCACAGTTTCTCAAGGAAGAAACTAATCATCTAAATCACGCACTGCTAGCAAACGGCTACTCCAAGAATGAAATCAGAAGGGCCATTAAACCAAACAAAAATCAGAAAACTCAAGAAAAACAGTCTCCCATAGGAAAGGTATTCTTGCCATTTATTAAAGGAGTCACTGATAGGATGGAGAAACTTTTGAAAAAACATAACCTACAAACAGTGTTTAAACCCACCAAGAAAATACAACAAATGCTACGATCAGCAAAAGACAAAAGAGACCCCCTCACCTCTGCAGGAGTATATCGTATACCTTGCAGCTGTGGAGAAGTTTACATCGGGACCACAAAACGCAGCATACAAACAAGGATAAAAGAACATGAAAGATACTGCAGACTTGGCCAACCTGAGAAATCAGCAGTGGCTGAACATGGACTGACACAAACAGGACACAGGGTCTTATTCCAAGACACTGAAAGACTGGACAATTCTACCAACTATTTTGTCAGATTGCACAGAGAAGCCATTGAAATTCATAAACATCAGCACAACTTTAACAGAAAAGAGGAGAGTTTAAGAATGAATAAGGCTTGGCTTCCTGCCCTGAAAAACCTCCAGACAAAGACAACATTCAACAATAGCCATACAGATTAGCTTTGGATTACACACATTAACAGATCACTTCAGGATACAATGGTTCCATATTAACATACCATACCCTCATTAGCACATTATCTTGATACTTACAGGACAATACTTTTGCAGGACAATACTCAGCTCAAACCCAAACCCAACTCTTCCTACACCCTTGACACTGAGAGACACTGTCCTTCAGTGTTACTACTCTGAAGATGCCTGCCACAGTTGCTGGCGAAACGTCAGGAAAGAAAATTCCAAGACCACGGTTACACAGCCCGGATAACCTACAAGAACCAATGAACTCTGACCGTGAAAGCCTTCGACAATATTTTGAAATTAAAAGAGTTTTTGGGTAAACATTAGGAAAAACTTTCTAACAGAGTGGTTCCTCAGCTGAACAGTCTTCCTCGGGAGGTGGTGGGCTCTCCTTCTTTGGAGGTTTTTAAGCAGAGGCTAGATGGCCATGTGACTGCAATACTTATTCCATGAATTTGGAGAGATCATGAGAGGGATGGCAGGAAGGGATAAGCCAGTGCTTGGCTCTTGTGGCCCTTTCTTATTTGCCCAGGGTAATGCTGATTCCCACTTGGGGTCAGGAAGGAATTTTCCTCATG
Source organism: Euleptes europaea (assembly GCF_029931775.1). NCBI lineage: Eukaryota > Metazoa > Chordata > Lepidosauria > Squamata > Sphaerodactylidae > Euleptes > Euleptes europaea. The sequence continues at coordinate 44,293,103 of NC_079312.1, read as the reverse complement.
GGCAGATTGGCCAGGGATCCTGGAGTTTTTTTGGCCAGGAATCCTAGAGGTTTTTTGCCTTCCTCTGGGCATTGAGCAGGGCTCACTAGGGGAGGTGGGGGAGGTAGCTGTGCATTTTCTGCAGAAGATGAGGTCCCTTCCAGCTTTAGGTTTCTGTGTTTGAGCCTTCATTCTGCTCTCCTCTGTCTATGGGACTTGACCTGGTAGACTTCAAACTCCTTAGAAACATGTTGCTGTCACCACTAGTGTATAGGTTGTCTCCTTGAAGTTGCATCTGTATTTGTGGAAGGCTGAGTTACATGTTGGGCTTCACTAAAGGAAATTCATCATGGAAGTAATGGGTTTCTTTGCATAGAGCTTCTTGGTAATGTACAAAGATTCCACTAGTTTACGTAGACCACTTAAAGCCATGCATGTAGTTACCTGGGTGCTTATCAAAAAATATTTGTCAGTAATTCCACAGGTTTATTCTATTCTACTCAGCTAACTTTAAAGGGTGACATTTTAGAAAATGACTGACAAGGCCAAGTGAAAGAATGGATTTTTTTCCAGAAAAAAATGTATTTATATGTCTTCTACACAATTAAACCTGGATTTTAACACAGAGTTATACTGGTATCATAATGGCAAAGATCTGCTGGAAGTGTGTCTCAGATTGTAGACTCTCTAAGCCAGAGACAGTACTGTGGGATCAATTACTGTGACTTTCTTGCATTACACTTGCCTTAGAATATCACCCAGCATTGCCTACAACAATCCCATCATTTCAACTTGAGTCGCAGTATTTCTTTCTGGTTTCCCATGCTTCAGAACAATTGTTCTCTGTTAAGATAAGGGAATGCTTTGAAGGACTCCGATGCCATGGAACTGTTGGGGAAGAGAGGCAGCCTTTTGAAGAAGAAGAAGAGTTGGTTTTTATATGTCGATTTTCTCTACCTTTTTGAGGAGAATCAAACCGGCTTACAATCACCTTCCCTTCCCCTCCCCACAACAAATACCCTGTGAGTTAGGTGGGGCTGAGAGAGCTCTAAGAGAACTGTGACTAGCCTAAGGTCACCTAGCAAGCTTCATGTGTAGGAGTGGGGAAACCAACCCAGTTCACCCGATTAGACTCCACCGCTCATGTGGAGGAGTGGGAAACCAAACCCAGTTCTCCAGATTCAAGTCCACCGCTCTTAACCACTACACCATGGTGGCTCTCTACTACTGAGAGGCTTGATACATAAGAATACGAGTGACTAGGTATGTAGCAGAAACATAGCATGCTGAAAAGGCCATTCCTGCTTCTCATTTTCACTTTGCTTCAAATGTGTGCTATATATTTTATAGAAGTAGCCAGTGTGAGCCGTGTGCAGCAAGCAAGTCTCCCACATGAACCCCCACAACGTAAGCATTAAAAAAAATCTCAATTATGGCAGGCAAAAGAGTTATGAGGAAGAATCGAGCAGACTGCCCGCAAACTGCTACGGATATCCCTGCATCAGGAAACCTAGCACCAGCTAAAATTGTGCAGGCATCAGAATTAGAAGTGGTTGCAATGCTGTTACTGGTTTTAATACCACCCAGACGGTGGGTGATTTGTGTCCCACGGATAGCATGGTGCTCAGCAGAGAAGGTGACCTTCCTGTCATCATAACTTGTCCACAGCAGAATAGATCTAATTTGGCTGGCTGAAGCGGCGAATGGAATCTCTCTCCCTGCCAAGAAACACTGACGGTGGTGAGAGAGTGTTTCTTCTGCATTCTTGTTTGGCCAAATGTTTTCGCCGGTATCTGAGATTGATTTACAAGGAAACACTAAACCTTTGGTAGCATGTTCTGGTGATAGGATGAATGATTAATATCGGAACTCAGCTTACACCCCACAGACAGGCTCCCCTCCGCACCTCCCCCCCCCCTCTCCAGGATGATAATGTTTGCTGTGATTAGATATGGGATGGTTGTGCTTGTTCAAACTTGACATTGAAGGAGCACTCAAGCTTTTATTTAAGGCAAAATTATTCTGTTTGACAATCCCCTGAGTAAATTTATACTTAGAATGCTTAGTACAAGATCAGCTTGTACAGATGAATTGCTGCACGTGGGGAGGGGGGGTGCACATTGAATATGCACTTCCTGCCACATATTTTCTGTCTTCAGGGTAGCTTTGCCACTATCATTTCTCATTGGGTTGTATGAATTCAGAACTAGTGTGTCCTTTTTTGTCACTGGAATAATTTTGATCTGTTATTTGAGCACCAAGCATTATACTCCTTTTCATTAAAGTAGTACAAGAAGGAGAAATGTCCAAAGCATTTGGTGCCTTGTGTTTTTTGAAGAGGTGGTCCATAGTATTTAAGCACCTAAACTTTCAATTTAGAAGAAGAGTTGGTTTTTATATGTCGACTTTCTCTACCACTTAAGGGAGACTCAAACTGGCTTGCGATCACCTTCCCTTCCCCACAATAGACACCCTGTGAGGTAGGTGGAGCTGAGAGAGCTCTAAGAGAGCTGTAACTTGCCCAAGGTCACCCAGCTGGCTTCGTGTGTAGGAGTGGGGAAACAAATCCAGTTCACCAGATTAGCCTCCTCCGCTCATGTGGAGGAGTGGGAAATCAAACCCGGTTCCTCAGATCAGAGTCCACCGCTCCAAACCACTACATCACGCTGGCTGGATCGAGAAGAGCAAGAAGAAAAACCACATATGACTTAGGTTGCTCTGTTTTAAATAATGTTCAGGCATATAATTTCTGGTAATGAATGGACCTTGAAAGACGTTTGATTCAAAACTATAAGTGCTAGTGGTTGTGAGCATAAGGGAGACATGGGGCTAAGGCCGTATCTAAATCAATCCAGTTGCTCTGAGTGTATGTTAAACATAGTTGATGCAAAATTAAATAATCCAAGATTCACAAGGGTTTTGCCACAAACGTATAATTGCAGGAAAGGTTCGTATTTTCCAGTAGATGCCCCTTAGTACATGAAACATGAGCCTTATGAACCAACTTTTCACGCTTCGTAAGGTGCATGATCAAAACTGTGCCATTTCATTGGGTAACTTGTTCAGTCAGGCCAACAGATTTGGCATACACATTATAGTAACGGTGTAAAAATACAAGTAAGGCATGAACTATAGTGAGCCTAGTAAATTCTATTTGTTAACCATCTCAATGCATTTGTTCCAAGTATATGTCACTTATATATAATGGCGGTAAGCTGGGAGAGCTGCCAAGAGTCTGAAATTTCTGTGCTGAGTTCAGAAACCTATATCCAGCACCTATTATCTTATACACAGCATAACAAATTAACTTAAATGTCTCTTATCACTCCTGCTTAATCTGATGATCCGCAAATCATTATCTCATTCCTTCATAAGTTGTATACCGTACACTTGTAGATTAATGTCAATTCCACTTCATATTTTTAACTATTTATTTATTTATTTATTAGGTTTCTAACCCGCCCTCCCCAGCAAGCTGGTTCAGGTCGGGTAACATCAAGACTAAAAGAAAACTGTAGGGACCGTGCAGGTGACACCCTTCATAATGTGTAGTTCCCATTCAAGGGAAGGAAGGGGAGGGGAGGCCAGTAAGATGGGTATAAATAATATGAGCTATTATAAGCGGCTGTCCTCAATTATAGGCCTAGTGGAAAAGCTTGCTTGTCAGTTACTTCTCTACCAGTGCATAAATAAGATGGTCTCTGGTCTAATCATTTATGGACAGCCCAGGCAGAAGATGCTTTTCAGGTTTAGCACTTCTGTTGGGAACCGCGGGTTGCATCCAGTCTAAGATTTCCAGTGGCAGAATGGCCTCCTCCCTCCCACTGAAGTCCACTGATCTCCATGAAATGCTGCTCTTAAAGGATAGGGGGCGCTCAGGAACATACATGAGGGTGGTCTGTAGCAAGAGAAAAGAACTGGTAGGAAATTCTCATTTTAATCTGGATCCACCTCAGTATATTAGTTACTAATGTATCGTGAGGCCCTGACCTGGATGGCCCAGGCTAGCCTGATCTCGTCAGATCTCAGAAGCTAAGCAGGGTCAGCCCTGGTTAGTATTTGGATGGGAGACCACCAAGGAATACCAGGGTTGCTGTTCAGAGGAAGGCACTGGCAAACCACCTCTGTTAGTCTCTTGCCATGAAAACCTCCAAAAGGGATCGCCATAAGTCGTCTGCGACTTGACGGCACTTTACACACACACAATGTATCGAGAGAACGATTCAATCTGCAAAAAGGCATAGAAAGATTGACGTGGGAGCATCAGCCTGGAGCATCAGCCCCTTATTCAGTGGTGCAGTGACAAAGTTCTCTCAGCATATATCACATCCTCAGGCAAAACAAAAACTATAATCCCTTATATGAATGCTTGTTCCAGATCCTCGCATTCAGTGAATGTTTCTCTTACGACCTTGTGTAACGTTAAGAAACGCTTGAATGTGACATTTCTGAAGTAAGAGTGCAGATCCTTTTATATGTCACTTCCACAGCATATAAAGAATGCCGTCACCAGACAATGTGGAGTGTGTGTTCCTACTGCATTTGAGTATTCAGGCCTGTCATTTTTCTTTACCAATAATTTCTCTAGGTATAAAATGACCTTTACTAAGTAAAGCCTTACTCTTTGAAGGATTTTTTTTTTAAATCACTTGAGGCACAGATGCTGAGGAATCTTCCTCTTGTCCCTTATGCCGCAGAGGATTCGGCTTTTCATTTTAGTTAGGCAAGTGATGAAGCTGTTCAGCTCGCCTCTTGCAATTCAATGCAGCAGGGCCTGTGGGCGTGAACCCCCTTTGTAACTAAGTCAGTCTTATGGATTCCTGTGAGCATGGATTCATTCTTAAGGAGTTTTGAATAGATCTTCAAAGTTCTTAGTTTCACATGGAGCTATCCTCTATCCTTTCAAAGGCTTTGGTAACTTGAGAATGCATACTTGTTCTCCTGTCCCTGATGAAAGCAACACAGTTTGGCTTATCTTGTTTGGCAAGAAGTTACAGGTAGCTGACTGACAGTGTGGTTTGTTAATTATTCATCGGGGAGATCTTAGGACTCATCTAAAGTGTAAGGTGTAGACATCTGAGACTGCCACAGATATTTCCTCCTGGAGAAGAGGAAAAGTTTCTCTTTATGAGAAACACAAGAGAGGCAGACACGGGGAGCCACTATTTGTATCTGCCTTTTGCTGTTATCACCAATGTATTAAAAGAGTTCTAAAACTCCACACACACACAAGAAACCCTTCTGGCACACGTCTCTGGATTGGGTAATGAACTTTCTAACAATTCATTCAGCTTATTTTGCAACGTATGCCACCCCTATTTGCCTTAATGGGGTTGAAAATTTGTTTGGTCGACTATCAGGTGTAGAAGGAACCCCAGCACTAAACAAAAATGCTTTCAAATATGTACCTTTAAAAAAGTAAACCATGGTCTTTTTATTAGACAAAGATTCTGATTGGTGGAAGCACCTTTAAAGCCTTTATATCTCATGTCTTAAGATGCATTTCAGTCCAAAGCAGCACTGACTTCAGCTCCGTCCCTTAAGATGAAAACAGCTCCTTATTAAATGATATAATATTTTATATTGTATTTATTAAGACATCTTTCAGGTCAATATGGTACATGTGTTTAACTGTGTTATGTTCTTACATTAACCAAGGTAATTTGGTGGTTCTTCCAAGTGCTCAATATCCTAAACAGCTTCACATTGCTTCATTAGGCTCACAATTCTTGTGTGCATGTAAAAACGCCCATCAGTGGTTTAAAAATGTGTGTCTTACCAGATATGCAAAAATAGGGAAAATCAAAGTCTGAAGGTTAAGTTGCAACGGCTGGTTATAGTATGATAAGGAAGCCATTTTTGCATGGGTCATCTGGCAGGTTATCCAATCATCAGGGCTCAACCTGGGCATCCTGGTAGATAGCAGGGTTTTTGTGTCTGTAGTGCCTTTGTCCAGGTTCCTTGATGGAATGCAACAACAAGATGGCATTCTATTCCTTCCCCTCTTTCTTCTGTGATGGACACAGTGAGAAATTGGAATCAGACTGCTGGGGTCCCAGTTTTGATTCTCGTAGCTTTCATATAGTTAATCTAATCACTGTATTATAAATCTCTTTCCTGACTTTCCTTTTAGGAGGGAAAGAACTGCCAAACTGGACTAAGCTTGTTTTACCTTCCCTGTAGCAGATTTTAAAATTGGTCTATCTTGAACCGTTCTGGGAGAGTATTCTTAACGGGCACAACACAAACATGGCAAGGCTAAAAGGAATGCTTCTCTCTTTAGAAATGGGACCCCTGTGACCCTTAAGCAGAATCCAATTTGTTGTTTGGGGGAGGGATCTCCTGCCTCTACTTGCCATAAGGGAATTCATAAGAGAATAACCATCACCCCCCAGTGGCCTACAGGTAGCCGTCTCCCATGTAAATTTAAAGGACACCTTTTATTAGTTTCCCCTTCTGCTTTCTCAGAGTTAGACTCCAGGGAATTTGTAGCAAACATGGCCACTAAAAATGACTTCGTCTTGTTCTATTATAAGACTCTCTCTCTTTCAGAGAGAGAGAGAGTGTGTTTCCATGATGGCAGTTCTCTAGAGTAGCATTAATTCAAAGCTAGTTGTACTTGAACATCACTAGATGTTTTACTGGGATGCATATTTGTTCATTTCCACCCTCCATGTATTATTCCTTACATTTCTGTATTGGAATCTGTTACTTCGGTGGGGATTAGCTTTTTAACATTCATCATTTTAAGTCTTATTCATCAAAGGAAGGACTGTGCAGCATCCCAGCGATCCTGAGTAGAGTAGGCAGAACAGAACCACAAAGTGCTGGCACCTGAATATGGCATCCACAACTCACAGCCTCAACTCTTTCTTAAAAGGGATGGGAAGAAAAGGGGTCACATTTACCAGGGAAACAAATGAGAGGATAATCTTTCTTCTACCACCCTTTCATACACACACCCTGATGAGAATTGGAGAGTACAGATTATCAAGACTGGAATCTATAGCCTCGCCCTCAAGCTAAAGGGACGAGCAGTTTAAAAGAGATCAGTGTCGTCGTCATCCCCGTAGTATGGTGGTAAGGAGGATACTCGCCAAGCGGGGGCTGCCTTAAAGTGCAATCCGAAGGAGAGTTGCTCCAGCCTAAACCGATTAAAATGAATGGGCTTAGAGTAGAGTAACTCTCCTTCGGATCGCACTGTTTGCAACCTCAAGATCGCAGGCCGAATCATTGCTGTGTCCTCTGTAGTGATGCAGGAGACAGGCATAGCCACAATGTGGGGTACCTCTCAGTCATTTTAAACCAGCCAAAAGAATGGTGGGAGATGATGTCATGGCAACCTGCCAGTCTTAGGGAGTGACTAATTTCACTCAAGGAAAATGTGCATGAAGAGGCAAGGTTAACTCTTTATAGTGCTAAGAACCTTGCAGAAAGGAGGCATGAATGGTTATACCAGTATATATTTGTATGTTTCCAGATTTCCCAGCCAAACCCATTACAATTATTTTTGTGTTCTCATTTCTCTCCATTGTTGCTATAGCTGCTTCCTTGACTTGCTAAATTTGTTCTTTTGCTTTAACCCCCCTCTTTACCTGAAAGAAAGAGCTTAAACACAACAGATTTTTAATTTTTTTCCCCCACAAATCTTTATCCCTCTCAACAGAGTGCATCTGGAGACTTAATGATTAGGAATATTCAGCTGAAGCACAGTGGAAAATATGTGTGCATGGTAAAGACAGAGGTGGACAGCGTGTCATCTGCAGCAGATCTGATAGTGCGAGGTAATGCTTCTTACGTTCCAGAACGAAGGTCCTGGATGTGATTAAGGCTTCCTGATTAACAGACAGGCAAAACCACGAGAAATGGTGCCTAACGTCATGCTGATTACCACAAATCCAAATGGAACACTGAGGTCTAGCAGGATTAGCATTGGTGTTACAGTCCAATAAGCAGATTGTACTTTAAAAAAAAAAAAACTGTGCGAATTGATACCTTTCCTTTTCCCATTTTGCCATATCACAATGAGTAGGCATGAGAAACACACCTTCTGAATACTCAGCTATAGCTAATGTGCATCCTGACCAAACTGACAAAATAAGCACTATAACATGTGCACATTGTATATGTGCTTAAGGGAGAAGCTTGTCAACTTATTGTTAGTGGTTTCAGCATCAAATCTGATAGCATAGGCTAGTATAGAAGATTTTTTTTTAAAAAAAGAGCTGATGCCCTTTATACTTTGAAAACTATCCACGTAATTATTGCTGTTTCCTCCAATTCAACCACTGTTGGAACTTTTGAAATGTGGTTTATTGGCCTAGTAGAGCTGCAAGGGCTGGTGAAGGGGAGTCATTGAGCCTGCACTTTTAGTGCACATGCTAGGAAGTGTCTCCTTAGTCCTCCACAAACTCTGGAAGGGGAAGAGTTCACCCTTTTAACACACTGAGCATGGAGTCATCAAGCAATGTAACATGCAGTTGTGAATTCATCCTAAGACCTTTCTTATTCGGGCATGTCTATTCAAAGCAAATATCACAATCAAATTCAATTACACAGTAGGTAAGGAAATGCATTTTTTTGCATGGTCAGCTTTGGGGGTTGCTGCTTATCTCAATTTGTAACATGCCTGATAATAAAGTCTCAGAAGAGGCCGCTAAATTCATTTAAAATATCAAGCAACCCCCAACAGACCACAAGGCTAAAAAGAAGAGAAATCTGTTCCAGGTGTGTGTTGAGCTGAATATGGCATTTGTCAGCTGTAGCTATGCTATTATGCTTTTAAGGGACATTTCATTAGCTCTGCCTCAGTGTTTGTAGCTAAAGCAATATATTTTATAAATTGCGGAAAATCAGGATTTTCTGGAATGCCGCAGAAAGCTGGCAGGGCTGAATTGCTGTCCATGGTGCTGATGGGATGTTGTTCAGGGGGGGAAATGACTACAGACGGTGCATGGTGGCAAAAACTGCTTTAGATAACAAATTGTCAAACCACAAAGATGTATTAGGAGATTAAAGGAGGACATCAAGGACTAAAGTGAAAGACACTGAATTAGAAAAGATAGAGAAATCCTTCTGAATAAAAGTCCCTGAAAGAGTGTATCACCTGCTCTCTATTTGTGGAATTGCTGCTTCAGAGCTTGCTTTTATAGCTGTAAAATAACCAAGCAGGCGTTTAGTAAATGTAAAAAAATGGCACTTTTACATCTAGCTCAATTATTTTCTTCCCTCTACAATGTTAGCAAAATAGAAGTCAGTTGGCACCATGTTTAGAGTTGTTTGTTGGTTTGCCTGTTTGTTTTGGTGTATGCACTGCCTTCAGAGAATCTTTCCAGTTTTAAAATCTGATATCTGATTGCATTAGGCTCACCTGGACCACCAGAACGTGTAAAAGTAGATGAAATAACTGCTACTACAGCTCGGCTTTCTTGGTATGAGGGCTTAGATAATCACAGCCCAATCACTGGCTACACTATACAAGCCAGGACTCCTTTTTCAGTGGGTTGGCAAAGAGTCTCAACAGGTAAAGGGGAGGAATTAAGTACTATGACCACGCTTTGAATTTATTGCTATCGCCAAGTAGACAAGCTATTCTTATTTTTGTTTCCCTCAATGTATTCTGTTACAGTTCCTGACGTCATTGATGGAAAAACTTTCACAGCCACTGCAGTAGACCTAAATCCGTGGGTTGAATATGAATTCCGTGTAGTCGCTAGTAACAAAATTGGAGGCGGAGAACCTAGTTTACCCTCAGAAAAAGTAAGAACTGAAGAGGCAGGTTAGTGGGTTTTTCTGTTTGTTTGCTTTTTTCATTTGATGTAAGTGAACTATTCATACTGTTTGGGCCTTCAGAGTTTGGTACAATTTTCAACTTTCTGATTTTTTTAAAATGTTGTATGATAGACTATTTATATTTAATGCTCAGTGATTATTTATGAATTTACTTACTTATTTAAAACATGTTTATGCTGCCATTTCACCTGATCAGAATTTCAGTGACCGTGTAATGCAATCACAATATAATTATAATTGGACATAAAGTACAGAAGTGACATTTCCTTGTAGTGTGCTTCTAACCAGACTGACTTTTATTCATAGAATCATAAAGTTGGAAGGGACCACCAGGGTCATCAAGTTCAACCCCCTGCACAATGCAGGAAATTCACAACTACCTCCCCCCCACACACACCTAGTGACCAGAAGATGGCCAAGATGCCCTCCCTCTCATCATCTGCCTAAGGTCAGAGAATCAGCATTGCTGACAGATGGCCATCTAACCTCTTCTTAAAAACCTCCAGGGAAGGAGAGCTTACCACCTCCCAAGGAAGCCTGTTCCACTGAGGAACCGCTCTGTTAGAAAATTCTTCCTAATGTCTAGACGGAAACTCTTTTGATTTAATTTCAACCCGTTGATTCTGGTCCGACCTTGGGCAACAGAAAACAACTCGGCACCATCCTCAATATGACAGCCCCTCAAGTACTTTAACATCCTGCATCTTGACTCTGTCTTCTATCATATTTGCTACTCCTCCCAATTTAGTATCATCTGCAAATTTAATAAGCATCTCCTCTATTCCTTCATCCAAATCATTTATAAAGATGTTGAACAACACAGGGCCCAGCACAGATCTCTGAGGAACTCCACTAGTCACCTCTCTCCAAGTGGATGAGGAACCATTAACTAGCACTCTTTGGGTACGATCTGTCAACCAGTTGCAGATCCACCTAACAATAATAGGATCTAAACCACATTTTCCCAATTTGTCAACTAGAATACTATCTGGAACCAGCCTTACTGAAATCTAGATAAACTATGTCTACAGCTTTCCCCAATCCAGCAAGGTAGTAACTTTCTCAAAACAGAAGATAAGATTAGTCTGATATGACTTATTCTTGAGAAACCCGTGCTGGCTCTTAGTGATCAGATCCATCCTTTCTAAATGCTCAAGGACGGACTGTTTGATGATTTGTTCGAACACTTTTCCTGGTATAGAAGTCAAGCTGATGGGTCGGATGTTACCCAGATCCTTTTTTCCCCTTCTTGAAGATGGGGACAACATTTGCCCGCCTCCAATCTTCTGGCACCTCACCTGTTTGCCAAAGCTTTTCAAAAATAATGGACAGAGGTTCCGAAATTACATCTGCAAGTTCTTTGAGTACCCTTGGGTGCAATTCATCTGGCCCAGAGGATTTTTCATTTAAAGAAACCAGGTGTTTGTGCACTACCCCAATGCCAATTCTAGGCTGCAAATCCCTTCCCTCATCACATGTTCTGTTTATGCCATGTTGAGCACCACTTCCCTCACGAGAAAAGATTGAGGAAAAGTAGGAATTGAGGAGTTCTGCCCTGTCTTCATCTCCTGTTACAATTTCACTTTCTTGTCCACGCAATGGGCTTATCTTGTCCTTGTTCTTACTCTGTACATAGGAAAAGAACCCTTTTTTGTTGTGTTTGGCATCTCTCGCTAGCCTAAGTTCATACTGAGCTTTAGCTTTCCTAACACTCTCCCTACAAGCACTAGTTATTTGTGTATATTCCTCTTTGGTTATAATGCCCTCCTTCCACTTCCTAAATGAGTCTTTTTTTTATGTCTCGGCTTTTTAAAAAGCTGTTTATGGAGCCACCCTGGCCTCTTTAGGTTCCTCCCATTTTTCTTTCTCATAGGAATGGTTTGGGATTGCGCCTTCAGTATTTCATTTTTAAAAAACGCCCATCCTTCTTGCACTCCCTTCTCCTTAAGTATTTCCAACCATGGGATTCTACCTAGCATAAGGTTAAATTCGTTAAAATTTGTTCTTTTAAAGTCCAACCTATATGTCTGACTACATACAGGTTTTCCTTTCCCCAAGATTGTAAATTCCAAGAGTACATGGTCACTACTACCCAGGGTGCCTACTACTTTAACCTCATCGACCAGTTCTTCCCTGTTGGTGAGAATCAAGTGTAAGATAGCAGACCCCCTTGTTTCCCTGTCCACCTTCTGGAATAGGAAGTTGTCAGCAAGATAAGTCAGGAATTTATTAGATCTTGCATTTTTAGCAGCGTTGGACTTCCAACAGATATCTGGGTAATTAAAATCTCCCATGACCACTTCTCTTTGAGAACTTTGTGATCTGGTCTAGGAGTGTCCCATCCAAGTCCTCTGCCTGGTTTGGCAATCGATAGACCCCCACCAGAATATCACGGTTATTTCTTATTCCTTTTATGTTTACCCATAGAGTCTCGACTGCACTACCATGCTCAGATTCATGTACTTCTTCACAAGCGTACACATCTTTGACATACAGTGCTACTCCTCCCCCCTTCCTTATCTGTCTATCCCTTTTAAACAAGTTGTACCCCTCAATATTCCAATCATGAGTGACATCCCACCAAGTTTCAGAAATGCCTGTTAGGTCAAAATCCCCTTCCTGTGTTAGGGCCCCGAGTTCTTCCTTCTTGTTTCCCATACTTCGCGCATTCGTGTACAGACATCGGAATCCATGGTTTATGTGCCCCATGGTTTTAGTTTCTGTTCTTACCTGTGAGTTTATGTTTCCTTGCATACATGCCACTCCCTGCAAATCTTTCTTGTTCTCGTCTCCAGGTATTGTCAGCATACAAGGCTTTAAGTTGTTGTCTCACTCCCCCATAAGATTTAGTTTAAAGCCCTCCTGATCAGGTTTGCAAGGCTCTCACCAAACACATTTTTTCCTACCCTCGTGAGGTGTAGACCATCCCCCGACAGAAGAGCTTCTTCTCGAAAGCTTAAGCCATGGTCCAGAAATCCAAACCTTTCTTGACGACACCACCTACGCAGCCAGTCATTAATTTGGAATATTCGTCTTTCCCTTCCTAAGCCACGACCTTCAACAGGCAGAACAGATGAAAACACAACCTGCTCCCCGAGGTCCTTCGCCTTCTCACCCAGAGCCATGTAGTCTCTTTTAATATGTTCCGGGCTGTGCCGGGAAATATCATTTGTTCCCACATGAACGAGCAAGAAAGGGTAATAATCTGTGGGCTTGATGAGTCTTCTTACCCTTTCTGTCACATCCTGGATGTGTGCACCCGGTAAACAGCAGACATCTCGGGACAACAAGTCAGGTCGGCATACTTTAGACTCTACCCCTCTCAGTAGGGAATCCCCAATTACGAGAACACGCCTCTTCCTTAATTGTGGAGCAGAAGATTGACTCTTCTCATGCACAGGAGTCTGAGAAGTTTCTTCCACGCTTTGGGGGGATAGCCCTTGTTCGGCCTAAGGAAAACAGGGTCACCTGTCCATTTTGTGGGAGGTAGATCTTGTTACCACAGTGCTGCTTGCATAGCCTTTTTGATGGCACAGGGAATATTTTGTTTTTGGTGTCATTGAACATTCTTAGGGGAGACAAAGCAAGGTGCATAGACTGTGGGTTCTCATGTCCCGAGATAAGGAAAACCAATTTCGGTCACCACAGGCTGGAGATTACTAAAGAAGGTCACTAAATAGTGGTGTTTGATGTTCAACTCTGGAATACTTTAAGGGGAAACACACTCTCAAAGGAATAAGAAAAGTATTCTCTACAGAATTACAGCCTTGTCATTGACGGTTTGGAAACAAAGAAATGTGAATACAAGTGAAGATCAGTTTATTCCTTGCAGTAGTCAAAACAACTGTTTATGTATAGTTTAGTAAAGCATGTAGCAGATAAAGGAGGTCTGTGTGATTGTCGAACAAGAGCGCTCAGAAGGAAATTGTTCAACGATTGTTCTTCCAAAAATCTGACAACTGTATGGTTTGACAAGTTGGCTGCTACGTTGTCTTCATGGTGCTTGTGCAGGTTGGGCAGGTTGAGAGCCAGTATAGTACAGTGATTTGGAACAGTGGTCTCTAATCTGGTGAACCGGGTTTGATTCCCCACTCCTCCACATGAGCGGCAGACACTAATCTGGTGAACCGGGTTGGTTTCCCCACTCCTACACATGAAGCCAGCTAGGTGACCTTGAGCTAGTCACAGCTCTCTTAGAGCTCTCTCAGCTCCGCCTACCTCACAGGGTGTCTGATGTGGGGAGGGGAAGGGAAGGGGATTGTAAGCCAGTTTGATTCTTCCTTAAGCGGTAGAGAAAGTCAGCATGTAAAAACCAGCTCCTCCTCTTCTTCTTGTAAGAAGTCTTCCCACCCGCACCTCTTGTATACCTTCCACCTTTTCAGAATTTGGTAATGTTTGTCATTAGAGCATTGGTAAAAATGGCACAATACCCCTAAAATATGAGTTCAGAATGTGCCTTAATTGATTGTGGTTTTCAGTTCCTGAGCATGCATGAACATGAAAGCCAGTGCTGTCGGGTGGCTGTGACAGACCGAACACCCCTTGGCAGCCACCTCCCAATCAGCAGCTGAAAAATTGATTGGGTGCTCACTAAGCATGCTGTATCGAACCCCGTGGCGCAGAGTGGTAAGCTGCAGTACTAGAGTCCAAGCTCTGCTCACGACCTGAGCTCGATCCCGACGGAAGTCGGTTTCAGGTAGCCTTCTCAAGGTTGACTCAGCCTTCCATCCTTCCGAGGTTGGTAAAATGAGTACCCAGCTTGCTGGGGGTAAAGGGAAGATGACTGGGGAAGGCACTGGCAAACCACCCCATAAACAAAGTCTGCCTAGGAAACGTCGGGATGTGACATCGCCCCATGGGTCAGGAATGACCCGGTGCTTGCACAGGGGACCTTTACCTTTAAGCATGCTGTTCACTTTGAAGGTGGTGGCCAAAGTATAGTTCTCTTCATTCCAACAACTAAGTAGTAGCAAATAACTGAATCTTAAGAGAATTATGAATAAGGTGTATCAAGGTAATAATAGCATAGTTTTGCTTTTGTGGGTAGGCCATCCAGTTGCCAGGACTTTATAGAGAATATGACTCATTAATATGAGCTTGTGTGGCCCATAGGAGATTCAGTCAGTCCATTGGGCAGTACAGAAGGATCCATAAGGAATTAGTTGAAATGGGTTGGAATTGTGAACACCTCTGAGGCAGGTATCCTTAAGTATATATTTGTGCAAAAATCCAATAGATTTATAGCAGATAACTGGGTTAGATCACATGGATCCTTTGGGGGGGCATTTTCCATCAGCAGATATTTTCATTGCCATCTGAGTTACTGGGTTCTTCTCCCCATGGAATCTTAGCAAGGGCTAAAAAATGTTTTTGCTCTAAAACCATGCCAAATGACTGGCATTGCATGTGATTATGTGAGAATGGTTCTTTCATCTATTTAGCTAAAATTCTGGGTATCACTGAATTAATATATTCTCCGTTACATATAAAAATTGTACAGCTATGTGTCTTCACAGTTCCTGAAACACCACCATCTGAAGTAAGTGGAGGAGGTGGCAGCAGATCTGAGTTAGTCATTACATGGGATGTAAGTAGTTTTCGTGGAATTTAATACTCAAAGGTTTACCATTGTCCATTAGAACTTTTCATAAAATAGCCTGTTTGGGCAACATTAATTTTCATTTATATGGTACTTATGACTAATTGCTCTATAGCCTCAATGTGTGTGCTTTTCCTGGCCTCTTACTACTTTAATTCTTTATTGAGTCCAGAATATTAGTAGAATACAAGTGAGAGAACTGAAAAGCCTTTCAAGGGGGCATCTCATTTTCCTCTCCCCCACTATTTCATCATTCCCTGTCCTGAAAGCCCTGATATC
Organism: Euleptes europaea; assembly: GCF_029931775.1. Classification (NCBI taxonomy): domain Eukaryota; kingdom Metazoa; phylum Chordata; class Lepidosauria; order Squamata; family Sphaerodactylidae; genus Euleptes; species Euleptes europaea. Next base: position 44,277,454 of record NC_079312.1, on the reverse strand, counting down.
CTCTCCCCTTTTTCTGGTTGCTTCCCATGCCACCAGTCAATCTGCCTTTATCTGCCCCCCATCTTGAGCTGTCCCTCCTTTCTTCCCCTTCTCTGCAGAGAAACCCTGGCTAAGTGACATGGTGCCAGTTGCCAAGCAGGACCCAATTGCAAGGGGTACCTCACTTTCCTCTGTATCCTGTTCCCCACACTGTTTCCTTTTTCCCTCCTTGCAGCCCCATATCTTTCTCTCCTCTCTACCCACAAAACAATTTAACCTTTTATCTGTCCCCACTCTTCAGCTATATTTTTTATTTATTTACTTCATTTATACCCCGCCTTTCTCACTGATGTGGACCCAAAGCAGCTTACATCCTCCTTCTCCTCTCCTCCACAACAACCCTGTGAGGTAGGTTACGCTGAAAGTGTGTGACTGGCTTAAGGTCACCCAGTGAGCTTCAATGGCAGAGTGGGGATTTAAACCTGGGTCTCCCAGATCCTAACCTAAAACTCTAACCACTTCTAACACACTGACTGTTGAACAATAGCTAGCAGCCAGTCTTGGATAAGTCATGAAAGTCATGTGGTAGCAAATCACCTGGTGGTTGCTGTCAGGCCTAGTCCCAATGAGTGTTCCTTCAAAGGCCAAAGTAGCCCTGCCCCTTCCCCCTGCCATATACTCAAAGCTTAAAGGCTGACAATACAGCTGTACTTGCCTAGCAACAGCCACTGAGGACATTTATTTCTTTAAAAGTTGCTTCTATCATTGTGGAGGGTTTTAACCTGCCCATGGTTTGTGATTTCAGATGGTTTCAGATTTCAGGTTTCTCTACAAACCTGAGGTTTGTAGAAAGAGCTGTTTTGTCTTTCCATGGCCCCAGTCTCCATATTTAAGAATCCACATATGGAGCCATGTAGAAAAATAGATATACTGACTTAGGTCAGCATATCTGAGAATTATTTAACTCTAATAGATTTAGCACAAAAAAATAAAGCAGCTGCTTGGATATTTGAAATCACAGAGATCAGTATCTCTACTCATCTCCAGCCAATAAGATATATCCCAGTATCTTTAGCCCCATATTTCAGTGAGATTACTGCCCCCCCCCCGTACATTCATGCATTCCTGTCAGCCAGACACTCTGAGGAGGAGTAACGTGCACGAGGCCCAGTCTAAGTGACAGATTTCCTGAGAAAAGTATAACATGGCTTTCTGTGCCTTGGCATACGCTCATGGAAAGGCATCCCCTTGTCAATACAGAAGCAGGGCATGCTAGTGCCCTGGGTTTATTTGCCTACACATTGGTGTCCACCCGTACTGAGCCCTTCATGTGCAGTGGCCATTTCAGTCATATGGGATGGATCAGTGTATTGGTATCTCATTAAGAACTCAGTGTGTGAACCAATGTCTTTTATTAACTTATTATAATTCTGCTCTGGCTAGGTTTCTTCCCTTGTTCACACCAGTCCCTCTGGTTTAACTCTTCATTCAGCTTCTTCTTTCTTCCTCCCCTCTATAGTTTTTTTTCTCTCTCTCTCATTCCTACCTTTGTGCTTTCTTTCTGTCTTCTCCTTGTGTATATAATAATCTCTCTTGTGCCATCCATCAGGCTGCCTCTTTTCCATCTTTCAAATCCTTTCAAACAAGACATTTCCTAGCTGTATGTAATGGATGTTATCTTCTCCCACCCTTTTCCATTTCCCATTATGCCATCCCTCCCACTCTGGGCCCATGTGTTTATTAAATTACAATACCAGCTTCCTGTGTAGGTTATTATTAGGCTTTTGTGTTACCTAATTGGATAGGGGCTGGATCGCTATAATATTCTGTATAGCATTTAATTAATAATTGGCACTTAATAAATGGTTGACGATGTTAACTAAGCACTCGGGCTTCTACCGCACTCTGGGGGCTGGCCAGCAGCAGCAAGCTACTCTGTTCTTCCTGTTCTTCCTGCTGTAGCAAGCTATTCTGTTCTTCCTGCTTTAAACCACAATCCAGAGGATACTGATAGTCTGGATGGCATCTGTGCAATCTTCTCTGCTCACAGAAAAACCTCTTGCGTAGCATTTCTGCACTATATTGCAATATAGTGCAGAAATGCTACGCAAGAGGTTTTTCTGTGAGCAGAGAAGATTGCACAGATGCCATCCAGACTATCAGTATCCTCTGGATTGTGGTTTAAAGAGGTTTAGGTAGAAGCTTATGGGACAGAGGTGTTGAAACTCAGAGGACTGTAGTACATTGTATAAAGCCCAGCATAATTGCAGATGGCAGTTATTACATCCTATACCCCCCCGCCCCAGGAAATATCATGTCATTCTTCAATAACCCTATATGTTTGCTCAAGACTTCAGTAGAATTTATTCAGAAGTAAGTGCATTTAGGACTGCAACCTGAATGTATTCTGTGCGAGACTCATAAGTGACGTTGTTTGAGTAATCCTTGCAAGTTGTTACAAGGAAATCCCTTCAGATGTTCAATTGTGTTCTAGGGGTTGCAGGGGTGATAGAGACTTAGCCCTTATGTTGTAATTACCATAATAAAAGAGTTGGAGATGAAACAACTGCTCCATTCCTGGCAAAGGTACAAGGCCATTCAGCAGAAGAGCTAGTTAAGCTAGTTACCTTGTTTTCTTGCTGGGGAAAATGTACTTATTAATGAAAGGATGGCTGTTTCTTTAACGCAGCTGTTGAGAGGTATCTTGAATGCTGAAAAAAAACTCTGTTAACAAAACATGAACAAGTACTATAATTTGTTTTAATGACTATTACTGAAAGGTGTGTGACTGTATAGTAAAGATAATGATGACTCAATCCATTTGGTGTGTTCTTTTCTCCACTGGTATATTGTTGCTTTCCCTAACCAATTTAAGCCGCCAGTATTCAAAACTCTTCCTTCCTAACAGTCCGTGGACAGATTTTGTTCTGCAGCCTCAAACAATTCTGTCATTGTGGGGCTGGTTTGTTTTTTCGTTTGTCTGAGTTAATGTTCTATTTTTGTATTTTATTCATTTGCTGGTTTTTCCTGTAGCCTGTTCCTGAAGAATTACAAAATGGCGAAGGATTTGGTTACGTCGTCGCTTTCCGACCCCTTGGCATCACAACCTGGATACAGACGGTTGTTACATCCCCTGAAACACCAAGATACGTCTTTAGAAATGAAAGCATCTTGCCGTTTTCACCGTATGAAGTCAAGGTTGGCGTGTACAATAATAAAGGAGAAGGACCCTTTAGCCCAGTGGCCACAGTGTTCTCTGCCGAAGAGGGTGAGTTATTGAATCATGACTTACATAGCATGCATTAAGTAATTTCACCTAATAGTGAGTGGCATGAATATTTGCTTAGGTAGCATCAGCAAAGCTATCTTAATTAGCTAGCGGACCGAGTGAGCTATGCTTTTTTCCTCCCCATTTTTTCCCCTTTGTTTTCTCTTTTGTTCCCTGACTCAGAACCGACTGTAGCACCTTCCAGTGTGTCTGCAAGCAGCCTCTCATCTTCTGTAATCGAAGTCTCCTGGCATCCCATTCCTTGGAAAATGAGTAGTGGGATATTGCTGGGCTATGAGGTAAAAATAAAATCATTGTTAAAACAAGTTCTTTTTAAAAAAAAAATGCGAGCGTAACACATTTGTAATGGCAGTATTCTTTTTTAAAAAAAAATCTTTCAAATCATTAATTTGCAGGTTGGAAGCCGTTGCTTAGTGTTAAGATCAGCTTTTCCATCTTTGCTTCTTTATAGCAAAATGAGTCATTCAAACATCTGGTGATCTTCACTTTCTCTCCCCCCCCCCTCCCTAAATTGTGGAGGGGAAGTTGGCTAAGAGGCCTGCTGTTCAGAGCTGTAAAAGCAGTTTTCTGCTTCTGAACCTTGATGAACACATGGTATAGTCACAAATAATCTGGTCTTGGGGGGAGCATAAAGGCCAAATGTAAATATTCACAGATTTTTTTTTAATGGGACTTGAGCCTTGCCATATTTGCTGGCGTCACCCCAGATCAATTACAGCAAACTCACTAAAACTGCATCGAGAATGAAAATCAACTGGCAGTTGCTATCTGTGCATGCCTGTTAGGTATCTGCTGCACCTTCCGCCACTGCCCTAGCAGAGATAAGCACACACCACAACCTATATTAATGCAAGTCCAGTTGCATTTATGCATACCTGTCTGTGTTCCTTGTGCTTAGGAGGAAGGCAATAAAATTGTATTGCAGAGTGTTCACACACACACACACACACACACTGCAAACTGATATTTAAGCTGACTATAAAAGCAAGCGAGGCACAAAATTTGATGCCGGCATTTGCAATATATAATAACAATGGAAGAGAGGCTGGTAGAGAGCTATTGAGTGACTGCATTTTCTGCAGATCGAATAAAACAGAGCTGTTTCTTTAGGTTTTAAACAAAAGGAAGCCTTTCCCTCCCTTTGGTGCTATTATCCATGACGGTGAAAATAAAACTTCATTCTGCCTGTTGGAAATAAACAGTAGGTGATGGAAGGGGTAGATCTTAGAGAGCAGGAATGTTAGCAACGGGTTTCAAGCAGCTTGTGTTTTTGCATCCACTAGGTAAGATATTGGAATAATGGTGGAAAAGAACAGTCTTCCAGCAGAGTGAAAGCCACAGGAACTGAGACGTCGGCAAGAATCACAGGTTTGAAGAGCAATTTGGTGTACTACGCAGCTGTTCGAGCGTACAACAGTGCAGGAGCCGGCCCTTTTAGTGCCACTGTCAATGCCACCACAAAAAAGACACGTAAGTACCATTAGTTGGCATAGAGAGCCAGCATGGTGTCATGGCCTCTAATCTGGAGAGACTAATCTGCAGAACCGGTTTTAATTCCCCACTCCTCTACATGAAGCCAGCTGGATGACATTGGTCTAGTCACAGTCCTGTCAGAACTCTCTCAGCCCCACCTACCTCACAAGGCGTTTGTTGTGAGGAGGGGAAGGGAAGGTGATTGTAAGCCTCTTTGAGACTCCTTAAGGTAGAGAAAAGTGGGGTATAAAAACCAACTCTTCTTCATAGTAAGGGTAAGAAGGAAAATGAAATTGTGGGCCTACTTGTACTGAAAAGAAACATTCTGTAATAAACTAGTTGAAAATGTTGTGGATCATATACAGGCTTTGGATGCTTGTATATGTTTGCCAGCCGAGGAGCTTTCAATAAAAGACCTTTATCTATTTTTCTGTATGCTGAGAAAACAATTTATATAATGTACTATTAGGCTCATTGTTTCTGTTATTGTCCCAATGCTTCCAGCTTGGTAAATCCTGCCAAGGCTACCAAGGCTACCTCTCCTAGTATGAGACATTTGAAGATGCTTCCTATTCTTGTCCTTAGAGGCTTGGAACAAATACAATCATTTTATTAGAAACAGAATAAAATAAGAACAACTAACTATTATTATTTGGCATGGCTACTGTGCAAATGTGGCGATAGTTCTTGTAATACAAATATGTGTATATAAAGTGCTGTCAAGTCGCAGTGGACTTATGGCAGCCCCGTAGGGTTTTCAAGGGAAGAGATGTTCAGAGGTGGTTTTCCATTGCCTGCCTCCATGTGGGCTGATCGAGTTCCGAGAGAACTGTTGCCCAAGGTCTCCCAGTAGGCTTCATGTGGAGGAGTGGGGAATTCAACCCAGTTTTTCAGATTAGAGTCCGCCATTCTTAACCACTACACCATGCTAGTTCATGTATTACGAATACAAAAATATAAAAATAAGCGACGGCTCTGGTTTAACAGAGAGCCGGAATTTGCAGGCCTGCACGGGAGACAGGAGGGAAGGCCTTTCTGCGCGGTGGGGAGGCTGCTGGCAGCAGTCCCGAGGCTCCTGCAGGGCAGCACAAAGCTCCCCAGCCTCACTGCTGTAAGCAGCAAGTGGAGAGGCAAGCTACCTGGCTCCACATGGGAGTGCGGCGGGGAAGCTAATGTCAGCCGCCCGCTCCCCAGCTGGCCCACACGTCATTGCCCCACCTCCAGATTCAAATTGGGCCAATCAGGGGGCTACAGGGCTGAGGGCGACCCGTACAGCTTGTAACAGACATGGGGTTTTCACTCTGGGCCACCAGCCACGTAAATATTTGCCTGTTCTCTCCCAGCCCCAGTCAGTCTATGCCAAGTTTATGGTAGCATCAGCTGACAGGTGGGTCAGCTGATCCCGCCCCTATGCTATGCCAACACCTAACGCTGTAATCAATAAAGTTGTGGCCTTTTACAGTCCAGCTATGTCTCATTTGTTGTTCATGTGTACTGGGGATGGTATCTGCATTTGTGTTTGGGGGGGGGTTCCTAATGTTTAGACCAGACCGACAGTCTCGCCATTTAGTCTGGGTCCGCAAGTGAATATTTCATTGGTAGATGCCAGAGATACTAGTTTTGATTTCTTCCTTGAAATGATTCTTCCTTCCCTGAGGACTATTGTATTTATCTTATTTGTTTGTTTTTATTTATTGTGGACCTCACTCCACCCTACCTCTCCAAATATCATAATTAGTATTATGTGAGACTAATTACATGATCAACTGAGTATCTCCCATACACAGAGACACATATAGTAGACCAATGTGGTGAAAAAGCATTTTTAATTGATAGGGCTTGTCATAGTTGGGGAGTCAGTGAGACAAAGTGTGGGAGCTAAGGGCCTAAGGAAAAGCAGCATCTTTTAATTGTCAGTGCCTTGGTAAACCAATTTAGTGTACGCCTGGCACTCCATCACTTCATTTTTGGTAGGCTTGGTGTCAGCTGCAAATGACTCCAAAATTATTATTTATCTTTATTTCATTCATCTTCATAGTGCTGCTGTAAGTTAATCATGGTTATTACCCTCTTATAGAAGGGAAGAGGAAAATATGAAATAGTAAGTTGCTAGAATGGACCATAAATCTATTGACACAACATACTACTTCTGCTTTGACCATCCCCAGCCGTTGTTCATATGCAGTCCACATGGACAAATGATTTATTTGGTTTTTTGAATAAGGTTTGAAGTGGCATTTTGGACAGTCGCATTCATATGCGAGCCGTGTGAAATACTTCACCTCCCAGAGTCCCTTGGAGTAATCTCAGTTAGTGATGGCATCAGCCAAATGTTGCCCTACAACAAACACACACACACACACACACCACTTCGTATAGTTCAAAGAGTGGCTGGAATTTGTGGAGGCTGATGATCCCCCAAAGTTGTTCATCTTCCCATGTGTGGGCTTTGTAGCCAAGGACTGGGGATCATGGGAAGTGATACTTCATTAAGCATGTCTTTTAAAATGATCTTTTACTTTTAGCTATCTGTGGCAGAGCACAGTGTAAGCTCATCAGAAGAATTACATATGTACTCCCCTGGATATATCACTATTTTTTTTACTTTGCCGTGACATCAGGAATTTAACCTAATTAGAACTCTTTAGGGGAATGGCCAACCAATCCGGTTTCCATTCTAATATTCTCAAATTCAGCATGAGTTTCATAATGCTCATCATAGTCTATTATCTCACAGCGGGCTTGTAATAATTGAGCCTGTCTGTTAATTGCAACTTTCTGATGTGATATGGGGAGATGAAAATGTAAATTTCAATGTAAATTTGGAAACTGGTGAAGAGGATCCTAGAAATTAAGCAAGGAGAAGCCGGTTATTGTAATGACCCCCGCAGATGAACACTGGCCCTCATGTTATAATGTTACTGTTCTGTTGTAATTGAAAAAGCAAAATCATTTTCACTGACCTTTGTCTTCTTAATTAGAATCCTAATTTAAGCTTGAAAATTGCATGCTCGGAGAGGCTAAAGTAAATCAAGGGCAATATTACAGGTTTTTTTCTTTATTGCTGAGGTCCCAACTGTGGAAGCATGGAGTTAGCTTTTCATGTTTGTTGCCCTTCATTGAAAAAATATATTTTAATCTTGAAAAGTTCGGCAGCAAGTCACTTTTGAAAGGCTCCTCATACAAAGTAACAAACCCAAAGATTGTAGCTGGAGAGTCAGCATGGTACAGTGGTTAAGAGGGGTGGTTTGGAGTTGGTGATTCTGATCTGGAGAACCGGGTTTGATTCCCCACTCCTCCACATGAGCTGCAGACACTCAGAACACTGTTTCTCTTGTGAACAGACCCTGGTATAATTCTGCTGTAGACTTTGGATATAGTGATTTGTTATAGAACCCACCATGCTTAATACCCAAAGCCAAAAGGTCTCATTACTTTTGGGGACATTTTTAGCTGCATAAATAAGCAGCATTTTGGGGGGGATACTTTAGTAATTGTTTCAAAAACCATGTAATACCTTTTATTAAGACTTAAGAAAAATAACACACGAACACATGAAGCTGCCTTCTATTGAATCAGACCCTTGGTCCATCAAAGTCAGTACTGTCTACTCTGACCGGCAGCAGCTCTCCAGGGTCTCAGGCAGGAGTCTTTCATATCACCTACCTGCCTAGTCCCTTTAACTGGAGATGCTGGGGATTGAATCTGGGACCTTCTGCATGCCAAGCAGATGCTCTACCACTGAGCCACAGCCATAACCCAATGCAAATTTTCAAGGCCTCCAATAGGCTTCATCATGGTGGACGATAGATGATCTTTCTGTCATGATGTCTTTACAACCTCTGCTGACTTTAGAGGGTACAATGAGGTGTGGTTGCCCTCTTGGTGTTTTGGGAATTCTGTGTGTTCTGTGATGAAGAAGCAAAAAAATGGAAGCCACCCAACTGCAAAAATAAAATCCAGTAGCTTGTCAAATGTCTCTCAGATATTTGACTGTCTACTGGCTTTTATTTTTGCAATAGTTTTAGGAGAGTGTTATATTAGTTTAATTTTTTTGCTTGCTGATTTGCTGACTTTGGCTGCGAACCTAAAGGGTGGGGGCAAAGCTCCATAGGAGCCAGCTTGACCCCATGGCAGCATAAGTGCCAATTTAACCTGGGATAAGGGGCACTTACACCATCCTGAAGAAAAATACACCAGTGCCGGGGAGCCACGGAGCTGCGCCAGCCCCTGCCACCAGCGCAGGCTCACCAGCAGGGAATTCCCGAAGGGAAAGCCCGCACCAGCATGGGGGGGGGGGTTTTCCTGGGGGCGGAGCTGCCTTTAGGCAGCTTTCTAACCCATTCTGTTCCAAGAACACCCCCTCTTGCAGCAGCATGACTGTGCTCCCTTTTCTGGTGGTATAGCCTCATTGATTTCAATGGGGGATTTTCCTATTTTTTATATTTTAATAGTTGAATGATCTGTCCTGTGGCCGAGAAGCATCTGAGGAGGTGGCGCAGCTGCACCGCTCCCAGCCGCCACGGATCTACCCCCCCCTTCAAGAACGGGCAGTTTGTTTTATATGTTTGTGGTGTTGATTTATTTTTGTCTGCACTGATAAAGATTGTGTTTTCTTTGTACTCACCTTGGGCTCCAATTACTAGTTGAAAGGTAGGTTTCCAGTTTTCAAAATCAAGTGTATATATGCAGCAAAAAGTTTACTTGTGGAGTTTTGTTCTGGCGTTTCCCTGGGTATATTTAATGGGAGGCCCCATATCAATGTGTAAAATAACATTTATAGCTCTCCATATTTTTGAAAATGACTGTAGTATACAAAAGATGGCGCTCTGAGTGAGCGCTCTTACATCCAACATGTGATGACAGTCATTTACCTATTATTTGCTTCCGCTGACTAAATCTCTAACGCCAAGTAAATTGAAATTATGTTTTCATTATATATTTCAAGCACCCAGCCAGCCTCCAGGAAATATTGTGTGGAACGTTACAGACTCCAGGGTAGTTTTGAATTGGGAGCAGGTGCATGCAATGGAAAATGAGTCAGAAGTAACTGGCTATAAGGTAAGCGCGAGCATGACCACAAGCATATAGTTTTGCAAACACTCCATTTTACATACATATTTAGGGCATCTTTCTCCTACTCCCACACTCATCTTTTGTGGCATCTTGATTGTGAAATTTAGCACAGAACAAAAAGGTGCCAGATTTCACCTGCAGTAATCAGGTAAATTGTCCAGTAGACTTAACATCATCATACCAACGCCCTTTGCTCTCATAGATGTCTTAGGGGGGAAAGTACAAAGGTTGATGAAAGCTCATTTCACATTGTTCTTCTATTTCAGCGGAATGCATGTGAGACAATTTAAGGAACATATTGTGTTACTGTGTCCCTAAGCTTACAGAAGGCGTCAGACATTTGCTTGAAGCTCTGTATATGTCTTCTTTCTTTTCTTCCCCCCCTGTTCTTAGACCAAACTTAAATAAGACCCATCTCTAAAAACATCTCCCTTCGCCTCTTCTCTGCAGCCTCCAAAAAACGAGCAACAAAGTCAGAAGGTCAGAGTCCTCTAAGAGGAACTGAACCTTTTGCTCCAAAGTTGCTCAAGAAGATGTGGACCATTTGTTAAAACATGGAATAATCCATTTTAGCCTAAGTTGGTATACATAAGGACAGTGCAAAAGGATATGTACCAAGGAGTCCACTGACTGAAGAGGGCGTATATGTCTTCATCCAGTTACAGTTATTGCTGATTTTTTTTTAATTTTCAAAAGTTTCTGTATGGTTGATTACCATAGAATCATATGAGAACTTTAAATTGAAAACAGAATAAAGCTTTAGAGAATGCGAAATGAATTCATTTAGGAGAGCATTCAGTAGCACCTGAAAGACCAAGAAGATTTCCAGGGCATAAGCTTTCTTGAGTCAAAGCGCCCTTCGTCAGATACCTTACAGGGTGATGGCTGGGAGATGTGTTCAGTTTTTTTCATGGTTTCCCATTTTTCATTTTTCCAGACAGCTTCCTCTATCAAGCCACAAAAATCACAGCCACAGTCCACATCCATGGCCAACAATGTTTCCCCCTCAAAAAAAAAAATCCCCTTGGGTTATTGCCAGAATCACATCTAAGATAAGTACCTCAAAGTGAAGTTTATTGCAGTGAAAACTCAGGATGCTGTTATAAATTGCATAAATATTTAAAATACAGTAAGAAATACGCAGTTTAGTTGCGTGACAGAATAATTACTTAGTATACACTGACTTTTTTCCAGCATAGACCATCATTCCTTTAAAAAAACAAACAAACTCTTGCTTTAACACTCCTGTTTCCCCCCTTAATGCTTTAAGTGGCTGATGCAGGTAATGACAAGCACCAAATGGAGCAATAATTTATAGAAGAGTCCCATTACTGAGAAACTCAACAAAATATATTATTCATTTGTAACCATTATACAGTTTGCCATTCTAGATTAAAGCAAGGATAAAAGTACTTGATTAATGTTATGTCTTTTCAGTGCCTCTGTAAATATCTGGTACCACTGTCTCTTTTTATTTTAAGAATCTTATTTTTTTCTATGCGTGGAAATAAAGCAACAGCTTACGGTGGCTAAAATTATGTCCTTAAAGTTGTAGTTTGATCTTCCTTGCTTTTTGTATTGCAGATTTTGTATAAGACCAGCAGTCAAAATCGGCTGAGTACCCTAATCACCAACATAACATCTGCGGAACTACTTCTTCCTTTAAATGATGACTACATTATAGAAGTGAAAGCAGTGACTGATGGTGGAGAAGGGATTAGCAGCGAGCAGATCAAAATACCTAAACTAGCCAGTAAGTTTACCAGATGTTCCTATATGAAGGTTACTTATGCCTGCATGTGGTACACCAGTGGTTCCCAAACTTTTTGGGCCACCGCCCCCTTGGTTCCACAAACTCAACCCCAGCACCCCCTACCCTATCCTACAAAAAGGATTATTCAAAATAGGGGTTTGCATGACTCACTAAAGAAGGTCAGAACAATGAAATTTCAAAACAGTAACAATTAATTGCACATCTATTCAAAATCAAATTAAAACTTTTTAGTTGAAATTTATTCAACAAAACTGATGAACTTGATCCAGTGGTACCAGCTCTTCAAAGTCTGGAAAAAAATTCTGATAGTTTCCACCAAATTTGCCAGTATGGTGCCATAGCTTGATCTATTGTAAATTAATGAACAAGGGGCCCACCTCTAGCACCCCCTGCTGCCTCTTAGTGCCCCCCTAGGGATTCCCACCACCCCCAGGGGGTGGTACTGCCCACTTTTGGAACCACTGTGGTACACAAAGAAGAGCATTGTGGGTTAGCTTTAGGATAAGCATCGCTGTACCGTACACATGTCAGGACATAAAAAAAATCATCTCATCTATTGCCTTGCTTTTATATCAGGGTAAGAGATTGGGTAGTAATTTCCAAATCTTTGATGTTCTGTACAATAGGCTTTGAGAAATATCAGCTTGGATATTCAGTTTAATATTCTGGAACTTATCCACTTACTATTTCATAAACTGAGAATAGCTGTAAGGGAAATTATTCTACTGATCTTCCGGGGTGTGTGGGGGGGAAATGACACATAGCTGATGGGGAATATGTAAGGCAGATGGATTTAGTGCATTCAGAAAGTGGAGCGGTAAAGGAACTTCTCATCAATTTTATTGCTTTGGGAACAAAGATATCCTTGAAGTTGCTTATTCTCTGGATGGAGAAAAGTAAATGACTGCACAATGTCAAGACTGGAGAATGCCCCATCCTTCCTAAGTGACTAAAGGAGCAGTCCTAATTGGGTCTACTCAGAAGAAAGTCCCGTGTTGTTCAGTGGGGTTTACACCCAGGAAAGTGTCCTTAGGATGGCACTGTAAATGACCCCTATCAGCAAATAAACCAGCATTTCTGGATAAGTTTTCCTAAGCCAGGCGGTTGGTCGCCTGCACTAAAACATTCCTTTCACACTTGGGGGAATTACCATTTGAGAACTGAGTCAGATCAACACAAAAAGGCTTAAAGCTGCTTTCGTTTTAGATTCTGTACCAAGAGTTGAACAAAGAATCAGTGATTCTGACTCGCCAGCATGACAAAAGGTGTTGTGGACCCACGGGCAAGGAAGGAGGGGAGTAAGAAAATCAAATAAACACACATACACTGTATTCTTTGGGAAATAAATGTCTACAGTTTTTATTGATCAAACCAGAATGGAGAGTTGATGAAAAATCATGGGGGCGGATCCAAGATATCGGGTCACCACCCTGTAACCCGATAGTATTGAACCACTCGATAAACGCCCCCCCCCAACACCCGTGGGGGGTACCACACCGGAGTAGCGCTTAGGTGGCCCCACCGGACGCACATCTCATATGTGGAGCCAGCACCACCTGGGATTGTAGTTCCCAAACAGGTCCCCGAGCCGGGCAACGCTGTTGAGCTCCATCCCAAGACCCCTTATGGGGGTCCCCACAAACGGGAAGGAAACGCCCATCTTCCCTTCTTGGATCAGACCCCATGCAAAAACCTGCCAAAGAGCAGGGCATCCGCCCTGCTCCCGCCAACGCTCCTACTGCTGTGACCAACAAAGTAGCGAGCCCCGAACAGCATGCAGCCACAAATCATGACCCCAGTCCAACATGTGCACACCATCAGGGCAATACAGCTCCGGTAACCAAAATCTCTGTGTGGGGAATCACAACGCCCCCAAGCGACTCAATGAAATGGCCCACTGCCCAGGACAACTTCCTTCTGGCGAAATCAACTCCAGCCGGCTCCTTTGCGCCGCGCCACACCCGCCGTTGCAACAGATCTGACCAAAACAGCCTGGTGTCTGGCAGCTCTGCATGCAAAGTCCCAAAGTCTCCTAACATCCTAGACCACAAGTCCATTCCGTTCTGAGCCGGCAGGTCGTTCTCCCCCAGCTGAACCACTATGGCATCCGGAGGTCCGAAATGGGCCACGGACGTCCTTATCACTTGCGAAAAGGAATCCCAACGCATCTCACGTCGTCCGATCCACCATATGCCATAAACCTAACAAAAATATGTGAAAATTGACTTTAATTTGTCCCTGATATCACAAAAATGGTAATGAATAGAGGCATTATTAGTTTTAGTTGTTTGTAGGGGAATGTATTAGTTTTCCAACAGTGCTTTAAAATTTGAAATTGGGCACTTGATTCATGAGTTATAGCTCAAACTGGAAAAGGTAGGGAAAATTGGCTTTGGCCATCTTGATGTCATAAAAAGCTGAAGCTACTGGTTAGAATGGGTTGTCACATCCAAACATAATAAATAGACATACACCTTTCAGAAAACAAAGAAGTTTTGCCACCTTATCTGATATCTGATATCGACATCTGGTGTGGCCCATGGACTAAAAGGGGTGAAGGGTATAACTCTGCTTAGGAAGGTGCTCGCAGTGTAGGTTTTTGGGGTTTTGTGTTGTTGTTTTTACAAAAATCAAGCAAACCACTCACCCTCAAGGAAAGGTGAGAAACTGCCACCAATAAGCTATCTATTGCCAACATTTAGAAGCATCCAGTTACTCCTAGAATAGCTGTATAAAAAATACTAAACAGTGTTATTTTATAAAATTAGTCGATACTGATTTCAAAAAGCAGGGAAAAATGCTGTGCATGTGTACTCTATAGTACTCTATGTGTACTCTATAGTAATGCTATAAAAAGAAAGCCAATTAACATTCTTCATCTTCCTGAGCATGACAAATTTGATCCAGTTGAACTAGTAAATTACCATGTAAATTAGACAGCACTATATGTAGGGAAATCAGATTGTAATTTTTTAGGGATTCTTTTTAAGATCTCTCAGAATTTGAGATAGTTGGATGCATATTTATGAATATTAATACATACAGTATATCATTTCCATGTTGGTTGTCTAGATCAAGACTAAGACAAACATTATCAGCTAGATGATATAACTTCATTTAGGTAAAATGCAAAGACATCAGTAAAAAAATGTCTGGAACTATGGTTAAAGGACTGGATATCATTAAAAAATACAAGACTATTAGATTTAGAAGGTTTTGATAATAGATATGGGTGGCATGGATACCTATGGTACAATAAGCTTAAGAATCATGCAGCTTTTCAACACCATGTGGTAAAATCCTCAATAATAAAAATTTGGCTGAAGTACAAACATCTGTTAGAGACTAAAACACCATTATGGATTTTGACACAAGAAATGTTAACATTGCGACCACTGAGACCTTCACTGTTTATCAAGTACCAAGATATATTAATATGGGAGGGTGATAAAGTTACCCTGAAAGGATATGAAGAACTAAAAGACTATTTGACTTGGTTTCAATATGGTCAAATGAAATCAGTATTTACCCAGGATATGAAAATAGGCTTTATAAAAGACAAATCAATTATACAACGTTTATTGCTGGACTCTGATGATCATCTAATTTCAAAGATGTATAAAATGTTGTTGATGATTTATACAGAACAAGACCAAATTAAGCCTACAATGGTAACTTGGGCACAGACATTGGGACATAATATACCTTTGAATAAATGGGAAAGGCTGTGGACAAAAGATATGAAATCCTTACTTTCGCAAACACTAAGAGAAAACATCTATAAGATGATTTATAGATGGTACTTGACACCAAATAAATTAGCAAAAATGTATGGAAATATGTCGGCAAATTGTTGGAAATGCCAAGGTGAAGTTGGTTCATTTCATCATGTTTGGTGGTTATGTGAAAAAGCCAAAAACTTTTGGGATATGGTTTACAATGAACTAAGACTGATTTTACAGCATAATATCCCTAAAATACCGGAAATGATGTTGTTAAGCATTATACCAGATACTATATTAACTCAGAGAACTTTTTTGATATATGCCACCACAGCTGCAAGAATGGTGTATGCAGTAAAATGGAAACTGTCCGAAACCCCGGACAAGATGGACTTTATAAATAAAATGTTAGAATTAGCAGAAATGGCTAAACGTACAGCGTTAATAAATCAAAAGGACAATGCTGAATTTGTGGGAGAATGGGAGGCATGGCTAACATATTGTGAAAATGAATTAAACTTGGTAAATATTAAAGGATATGTATTGACCTAATTCGAATGTTTATAGATCAATGGTAATGGTTTATTTTTAATTACTAAGATTCTCAGTGAAATTTAAATATAAAGAACCATGGTGAATTAGATAGTAAATGCAAAGGGGAGTATTAGAATTTTAACTGGACAGAGGAGGAGGGAGGGGAAGTTACAGAAAATATTATAAACATATGAGAAATGTTTGTGTGTTTTTTCTATTAAGACAAATGATGATGAAATTAACTGTAATATTATTAAAAACAATAAAAAAAATTAAAAAATGTCTGGAACTTAGAAGAACATTGTCCTTACAGGCAGCGAGTGAGGACTCACTCATAGTCCCAGTGAAATGAGCAGCCTAAGGTATTGCCCGCTTTCCAAGGTCCCCTTTACTTATTCCCTAACAAGAGCGGCTGCCACTTCTCCTCCGCAGTTGTCCCCATGATAATCTAGGAACATGAACAGGCTTCTGCCCGCATGATTGTTTCCAAGAGCATGTTTTCCAATCTTGCAAGTGATGCCCTCGCCCAGATGGTGCTTTGTGGTATGGAAACACACCACTGGGAACAAGAAGGTGGCTAGAACTCAAGACCTATTCAATGAATAGTGTGGGAGCAAATGTTAGCAAGGTAATAAAGGAACACATAAAGCGAGATTTACAGTGCCAGCCTAAGCAGAGATACATCTTATTAGAAGAAGGAAAAAGTTGGTTTTTATATGCCAACTTTCTCTACCACTTGAGGGAGAATCAGACTGGCTTCCAATCACCTTCCCTTCCCCTACCCTCAACAGACACCTTGTGAGGTTGGTGGGGCTGATAGAGCTCAAAGAGAGCTGTGACTAGCCCAAGGTCACCCAGCTGGCTTCATGTGTAGGAGTGGGGAAACCAACCCAGTTCACCAGATTAGCGTTCGCCGCTCATGTGGAGGAGTGGGGAATCAAGCCCTGTTCTCCAGATTGAAACCACAGCTCTTAACCACTATACCATGCTGGCTGGTTGAGGTGAATGGGCTTACTGCATTTCTGAGGTGGGGTGCTGAAAGTGCTCTGGAGGCGGTGTGACCCCGCCGCCAGCGTAAGTGCCCTCCTATCAAGGAATAAGAGGCACTTACACTGGCCGTGGGGGCAGTTCCATCGGCGCCTGGCGCCATGGAGCTGCTCACCACTCCTCCGATGCCACAGTGTCTCCGAAACCTAAATCCCAGAAGAGAAATGTGGCACCGGCATGGGGGGGGGGGCATGTTCTCAGGGCATTCCTGGGGTTCCAGCCTGGTAATGCCCCCTCCAGCAACAGCTTTGCTGTTTTCAATGTGGGGAAAAGCCCCATTTTCTTTTTCAAGCTTTTAAAAAGGCTCTCTTATGCCTTAAGAGCCAGCATGGTGTAGTGGTTAAGAGCGGTGGTTTGGAGCGATGGAATCTGATCTGGAGAACCACTCCTCCACATGAGCGGCAGAGGCTAATCTGGTGAACTGGATTTGTTTCTCCACTCCTACACATGAAGCCAGCTGGGTGACCTTGGGCCAGTCACAGTTCTCTCAGCCCCACCTACCTCACAGGGTGTCTGATTCAGATTTAGTTTAGTACGGTCCAAGACCAACAATAAAAACTTTTACATAATAAATGACGCAGGGTGTCTGTTGTGGGGAGGGGAAGGGAAGGTGATTGTAAGCCGGTTTGATTCTCCCTTAAGTGGGATAGAAAGTCGGCATATAAAAAACAACTCTTCTTCTTCTACTTCTACTTCTTCTTCTTCTGACAACCGGGGGATCTCTTTAAAGGTGCAGCGGCAACGCCTTGGTTATGTTGACCTCGGCTGCCGCAAGGCTCAGGAATGAGCTTTTAGAAGAGTATGCAGATGGAAGTGGTAGGAACCATTTCACAACAAAAAGCCCTGGCTAATTGGGAAGTCCAAGTGACAATCCAAAGAAAATATGTTTGTAGATATTTGGAGGTGGAGAGAGAAATTTTCAGAAATGAGAATATTTATATTTGCTAACTAATCATATGTTTGTTTGTTTGTTTGTTTGTTTTTAAATTTGTTATAGGTATGGATGCAAGAGGTTCCGGTGCAGCAGTCTTGACTATCAACAGTCTCTCTTGCTTTATGACAACAATACCTTTCTTAATTTTCAAAGCAGCATTGTGTTGATACATTTTCACAGATGGTATCAAATGGATCATTTACTCTAAAAAGTGCTTTTTTTAAAAAAAGAAAAAAAAGATGGTTATGCATGGTTCTACCACTCTGATTTTAAATCCTTTCTGTGACTTCTGATGTTTCAATAAAAAAAGCAAACAACAAATCATACTCACATTAAAAAGTTCCTTCTAAAGGAATATAAAATGCCTTAAAATGTAATGAACCAAAGGAGTTTACACATTGCATATTTCAGAAAGGACAAAAAATAAGAGGATAAGCATTGTGCTAAGCTTAGCGAGTTCCATTTCCCAAGCAACATGGAATTATTTTGAGTAGATTGCAACAAAATCATTTCAAAACATACAATAACGGAGCATTTTAAAATGTACATTTCACCTGAATCTGATGCATAACTTAGAACTGCATTTATTTCTTTAAAAGGTCACAATCGAGAACTGGGTCTAGATAAATACATCCACATAAACGTAAAGTTTAGTGTCCCCAGCTGAAGATCTAAAACTTTGCTTCACTACAAAGGGCATCTTCCCTGCGATTTTTGTCCAATCTACATAAATGTCCTGTTGCTTGTGTTCTCATTTAAAAAAAAAAAAAAATTCAGTTTTTAAAACAGCCCTCCTCTCTGTTTCATAACCCTGGTTCCATTGTAAAGGTGGAAAATCTCCTCTAGATGCTGCACTGGCAAAATTCCTTCCCTTACTTGAAAAAACAGGTGTCTGCACAGCGCTGCAGTTTGGATATCAGGGGACCAGGGTTTGTTTTTATATTAGAGCACCAAAAGGCAGACTGCCTCTCACTTGACCTTTCCACTTTTGTGGGGCCCAGTGTTTCTCTATGAACGTAAAGCTGCTTGTATGGGTCACTAGATACGATTGGCACCCCTAGATTCCCTGCAAGCCAGGCCTCCCAGTGCAAGATTACCCTAGAAATACTGCCCCGGAAATCCACATATTATTTGGATCCCAGACATCCCACTAGCAAATGTTATAGTCGGGGAGCAGATGGTTTGCTACAAGGAAGCTCTTGGGACGGCATCCACAAGGCAACACTATCACATGCATTACGCCCTGGTCCTTAGAACTGAGTGGCTTTAGTCACCATCCAGCTAAAATGTGGCGATTGGTTCTTCCAACATTGTTCAGGCCTGCAGCTTCCATAGCATCCTAACTCAGAGAGGGTATTTAGGCACTTTAATTTTAACTTTTCTTATTATAGAAGAAGAAGAAGAGTTGGTGTAGTGGTTAAGGGCTGCAGACTCTAATCCTGAGAACTGGGTTGGTTTCCCCACTCCTCCACATGAAGCTAGCTGGGTGACCTCAAGCTAGTCACAGTTCTCTCCGCACTTTCTCAGCCTCACCTACCTCACAAGGTGTCTGTTGTGGGGAGGGGAAGGGAAGGCGATTGTAAGCCGGTTTGATTCTCCATTAAAAAGATTGAGAAAAATCGGCATATAAAAACCAACTCCTCTTCTTCTTATATAATACAGAATATGAAGGTATAGACTTAGCTCATTTTTAGTTATGCTTTCTCCTACTTGCTTTATTACTTTCTTTAGTTCTTTATATGTTGATATCACCCATGGTACACTATATTTACCACTGAATTTTTTTAAAAAACAAAGTGCCCAAGAATAGAGCATCACACTTTTAGGTGCAATGCACCAGAGCCTTATAACTGGGGAATATTATCTCCCTAAATTATATGTGGTGTGTCTGAATATGCAGCCCTAAATTTGTTGCCCTTCTGTATACTACTTCTTCACTGGACCATTTTGATTCCTGGTCCTTCTGCAATTTCTCCACCCCTTTGTTTAAAATTACTCTGAATGCTAACAGGACTACTGCCATTTTCCTATTTACAAGCAATGGCTTTTCAACATGGCAGTATTGTTTTGAAACATAGCAAGTAAGCGAAGAAACATCTGTCGGTACATTTGATTTCCTACACTTCTAATTTCTACAGAAATTATTTTCATCTAATATTAATTGCATCTGCTCACTCATGCTCTTACACCTGTAATAAACAGGTGTTCACCCTTAGGAGGAAAAGAGACCTGTAAAAATCAGATATTGCTCTATGTTTTATTATACCATTCATATCTAGAACAATCATGTTATTATAATTTTTAAAACGCTTCCTTCTCAAATGTCTTGGGTAAAATCTGTATATAATGTACATAGTAAAATAATATCAATGGCTACTTGCTCTTTAACATGGCAAACTACTGATGCTTCCAGTTACCAATGGGTGGGAACAAACTTTAATTCTTCATGTATTCCATATTCACACAATGAGGGGGAATCTCCCATTCTTGTTACAAGAAAGTTCTAAAATGTTCCTGTACTGCCATTTTCATGACCATCCTGTTGAATTTAAGTTCTGACTCTATTATCTCCATGAGATGTTCTGGAATACTTTGTTTCATATTGAAAAGTTTACCAATTTTTCCTTCAACTTATAAATGTGTGTGTATATCCTATGGTTATCTGTATGTATTTTTTTTTATTCTAATAAAATATTTATAACAATGAAAACCTTTCACTCTGTATTATACTAAATATGATGCTGAGTCTGTTAATTCCATGTAATAGTGGAGGTGTGCATTGCTGCATTCTACAAATTATTTGTCCCCTTTTTATCCACAGATAAACTTCACACATCCATGTTCTGAATACACTTATTTTTCAGCATTCATCACTCAACCTACCACTTTTCATATGGTTAGAACAAACTATGGAGAAAAGGTATCCCCGTTGTATTTAGCCCAATTAGTCAGTGTGGTGTATTGGTTAAGAGTGGTGGTTTAGAGCGGTGGACTCTGATCTAGAGAATCGGGTTTGATTTCCCCACTCCTCCACATGAGCGGGGGAGGCTGATCTGGTGAACTGGATTTGTTTCCCCACTCCTACACATGAAGCCAGCTGGGTGACCTTGGGCCAGTCACACTCTCTCAGCCCCACCTAACTCACAGGGTATCTGTTGTGGGGAAGGGAAGGTGATTGTAAGCCGGTTTGATTCTTCCTTAAGCACTAGAGAAAGTCAGCATATAAAAACCAGCTCTTCTTCATCATCATCTTTTCCAATATATGATCCTTTTGAGAATTATCCACAACATTTGAGCTTACATTGATAGAAATACAGGTTTCCATTTATTTCTTATGGTCTTTTACCCAGGCTGCATTTCCTTAACACACTGAGATGCCTGCTTTTACTTATGCCTGCTTAATCATTGTAAAACACGTACATGCACGTGACCCAGATCCACATTCTCAAGCCAATTGTGAAAGGAAGCAAAATCCATTTTGTGATAGAATGGGACTGGGGTCAGTGGGCAATATTACTAAGAAACAAGTCAACTTTCATGTACTGCCAGTTGCTACTAAGCCTGGTGCTTAGTCCAGTGAAAGAGCCAATTATGAACCAAATGTGATTAAACGGCCTCGACATATGCACTGTGATACCGATCCAAGAGTAGTAAGGAACCCTAGGTATAAGTCCAACATCCATTAACAAGTTGGCATGGTAGACAATCCAAAGGCAATCTGGATGCCAGTTTCTGAATAGCTAAGGTAGGAGACATTTTAAATGTAATAGCATCTAAAATATCTGTTTACAGTTAGCATTTGCTACCATTGAACTTAAGATCTACAATTACAGCTGATTTTTTTTTTTTTTGCTTGTTTAAAATATTTTTAGACTGCCGTCTCAACAAAAAGGTTATTGAAGCAGTTTATATAAATATTATTGTGGTGGTGGTGGTGGATATTTATTATATTTTTTATCCCACCCTTCCCAACTATAGCCGGGCTCAGGGCGGCTTATAACATGGAATTACAATTAAAATCATGTATTATATAAATAGTTAAAACATTAGATTATCAATAAACAATAATGGTGCCCTGATCATGGCTCTCAGATGATGACGTCATTTCCAGGTTTGGAGAAACCATCTGTTCCTAGCGTGGGGAGCCGCAGGGTGTTAAAGGATGGGCATAAGATAGGGTCAAGAATAAACAAGTAGGGGAAAGGGGAAGGGAAAGGGAAGGGGGGAAAGGGAACAGAAGAGAAGGGGGGTAATAATGGAATGTATTGTACTCGTGCTGTACCTCATCTCCATCCCGCCACATGTGGCTCCATCAACTAAGGTCTTGGATAGCTGGGGAAGAAGTATCCTTTGTGACTGAACAACCAATTGATTGAGCCAGTGATAGGGTAGCATGGGACCGTAGATGGACCTGGATGCTCGCCTACCTACTGCAGCAGCTTACACGATTCCTGCTGGAAACAAACAAATTGTGGCCTAACCAGTCTGTTGACCAGGCCTATATGACATCACTACCAATCACTAGGATAATGCAGAGCAGGCCAAAAAAGGCTCCTTCTGAGAATCTTCAGTGGACAGATAATAGCTGCACACAAAGAAGAAAACAAACAATGGAATGCAACTTTGTGAGGTTTCTGTGCAAAACTCAAAAAGTACAAGATCAGCATAGTGACCATTTGCAACAGCCATAATGGTATATTTTAGAGCCCCAGTTAATTAAATTAATCTGTTGTTAAGTTCTACCTCAGCAATTATTTATTCAACAATTATTTATGCTATAATACGTCCATTAGTCTTTGTGGCACCTTGTTTATAAGGAAAGATAGCAGTTTAACAACCATAAAATTGTATTCTGCTGTGGTGCCACAATCTCTTGAGGTGAATTAATGTGAATTATATATTTAATCCTAAAGAAACTAAAAATAATATCCCAAGAAGCTATATTTTCAGTTCCGTAGATGAATGTCACGATCTTTAGAAACTAAGCGGAAGTGCTGCAAAATTGTGCCTTGCTTGGCCTGACATTTGGACAGACCCTGCGATTGATAGGGATGCCATCTCCCTTGCCTGGCTACGAGTACCTCCCCAGACATGCAGGGTCAACTTACCCTGGCTGAAACCAGCTATACATAACTAGCGGCTGCAGCAGCCAAGCCAGGACACACCCAGTTCAGGCCCAGCGTGGCTACAGGATCTAGCCTCACTAATAGAGTTTGGCAGCCAGGTACAGCCAGTAACATCTTCAAGCCCTACCTAGGAAAGGGAGCAACCTGGGAGGCAGCTGCTCCTGAGACAGGGCTTCTGGACACTTCTGGTCGGGTGGAGGGGTAGAGGGGAGGAGCCAGCAAGGGAAGAGATTGAAAACGTAGCCTATTTAAGGAGGGTTTGCAGCAGGCCTTGCAGCAAGTATCCCTGCTCAAGCAATGTACAAGAGCAGAGGATACGGAAAGGCAGAGGAACGAGGTGGTGCAATCTGAGGCCTTGTAGGTCCTCCACTGCAGGGAAAGTCACAGAGGAGCAAGGGCAGCATGGCCTTGACCAGAGGGGGCATCACATTGTTGAGGCATCCTGGCAGCCCTAGGTTACCCTGGTATACCAGGCAAGGTGTTCAGGACTGGAGCAAGCATGCAGGAACACTGCTGTGTAGCCAGAGGCAAAAAGGATCTCATGGCATCCATCATGTGTGCCAAGCTACAGAGCTGACTGGGCAAGTTCAGAGTTGTTTGCCTGTTTCCCCTTGGAAGGACATCTGATGTAACTTGGAAACAAAAGGACAAAAAGACAGACTTCTTCAGCATTTTTTTAGCTCTTTCCTGCAGCAGATAAGGCACACCTCACTAATCTCATCAGAGACAGAACTCCATTTTGCTAACATTTCTCTTTTTTATGCTTTCTGATACTTCAACAACAGTATGACAAACAGAAGGTCTACAGGTAAACCTTTTACCTGTGGCTTCAACTCTGTCAGGCAAAGCTTAGCTTATTAAATTTCCATCCCCTAGCAACGCTCATCAAAATGCATGCTTTCTACTGATTTAAAATAATACACTGAAATTTAATGTGCAATGGAAAAAAATGATTTGATATAATAAAAGCTCATCCAACATCATTTTTAAATCACTTTAAATTAATACTGGTTGAATCTTAGTCCAGGTTATAAATTGACAAGTGTGGCTGTACTTGAAACTTTCAGATGATGTAATCAGATTTGGACTTTGAAAATATCAGAGTAGATAGATTTACTAAAGTTGTTTACATATTGTTTACATGGA
This sequence comes from Euleptes europaea, assembly GCF_029931775.1. Lineage (NCBI taxonomy): Eukaryota > Metazoa > Chordata > Lepidosauria > Squamata > Sphaerodactylidae > Euleptes > Euleptes europaea. The sequence continues at coordinate 44,253,354 of NC_079312.1, read as the reverse complement.
CTCTTGTCAGTTAAACTGATGGTTGTACAGAAATTAGTGTGTTGCTATACAGTTACACAGTTGTTTATTAAAGAGAGACTGAAATCAAACCAATTCTAATATCTGAAAGGTTTCAACTTGGCTGGAGGGAAATGGACAAATAATACGGCAGATGGAAAATATGCTGATTGGGTCCTGCTGGATTTGTTAGGAAGCAAACTGTTCTCCTCTGTGATATGGATAAACTCGCTGCTCATGAGGAAATGTCTAGCCTAGAGAAAGCTCAAATAGCATCATTAAGTCCCTTGCAATTCTCCTTAGGATGGTATATAGAAGGTGAAGAAAATAAATAGTAACCTGCAAATTTCGCACGGCTGGCGTATGGTCAAATGGCCTAGAGGAAAAAAAACTTTATGAAAGCAGACCATGGAATGAGACAATTTCAGTATTCCAATGTCAAATTGGAATCCCCCGTAGAATAAACTGCTTTGTGCTTTAAAGGTGCATCTAATTTTGGTGGTATGTACCCTTACTGCCTCATGATTCTTGGAAATAGATATCATGCATATCATTACATATAAGATCAGAAATTTGTTGGCCTTTAGTGTGCTGGTAAGTAGAAGAAGGCAGAAGCGGGCAGTTCCTGGCAGCATCTGTATGTAACATCTTAACAGTAGACGATAAAGCAAGTAGCTCTGCATAAGGGATTGCATTAATCTGACAGTGTTCTTACTGAAACAAATAACTGTAAAATACCGATTAAATAAAATGAGTTTGTTGTTTTTTTAAATGCCACAAGGGATAAAGACCCTCCTTGTAATACTTTACACAGTCTCTACCATTGCAAAAAGCGAAATTAATGGGCATATAGAAGAATGCAGATCTCTCTAGATACACGTTGTCACTATTAGATCCCGCTGACACAGTAAGGAGAGATTCTTTGCTTGTACTTCCTTTGCCATTGTGTAGAGAAAATTGCACTGTCAACACTATGTCTTTTAAGATCTTATTTCCTTAGTATGATTTACCAGTTCTCTCTTCATGTCTAATGTCTAAATAGTTTATTGTTTCCATACTATTTCCTTGGACATTTGGTTTTCCTCTCGCCTTCTGCTATTACTCCCTGGTTCTTGGTTCCTGGTTCAGAACTAGAGAGAGTAACAGCAGATGGCCACGCATCTTTAATCTAGTCTGTCTGTCTTTGCTTCCAAGATGGATGCCTAACACCTGCATCTGCTATCACCTTAGGGTTGCCATATCCCTCTTTGCCACCGGTGGGAGATTTTTGGTGCAGAGCCTGAGGAGGGAGGGGTTTGGGGAGGGCAGGGAGCGCGGGGTGTTCTGAACTGGCAAATGGATCCATTCTAAGGGCAAGTGTCATGAATTCTGGGAAGCCAGGATAGCTAAGAGAGTGAACGTATGAATCCAAGCTTACTTCCCTTTCCCTGTGCCTTTTTGAAGCAAGTCCCATTGCTGTTCATTCAAAGCCAGTGCAGCTATTCTTGGGCAACCCATAACCCATCCCACTAGCTGCTTAAGAGAATCCACACATAGTTTCCCCTGAAGAAATGATGTCAGAATGTTTAAGTTTTCAAGGCCTATGGCTGCAATCCTATGCTTGCTTAACTGGGATTAAGTCCTAGCGAGTTTGTGTCTGCTGAAGAACCATCCACAGAATGCTGTAAGTCACTCAGATGCTGCAAAATGTTTCATTTGCCTTGACATTTATCGGGACAGTTATATTTTAACAGCAGCTCACACAAAGTCAAATGCCTGGATGCCGTTTAATATCTGAGTTATTGCTTTCACAGTTTCCAAACACTCCTATTAATTCTTTCATAATATCTTTGTTTGCTTTCTGTCCTAGAGTGATATCCTTCTCCTCATTCCTTTCTCATTGAAAACAGTCTTATCCCTAAAAGCCTTCCCTCCCTCCCACCTTTCTGCAATTCAAATGTCAAACTACACCGGCAAGCAAGCGATTGAAATTTTAAAATGGCTACCTTTCACTTTCTGGCATACATTAACATTCACATGTCCATACAAATTGCAAAATGTGTTGTTCTTTACAAGCGGTCTAGTCGAAATAATTGATCTCAGTCGAGCCGTCCTCCCAGTTCCAAAGAGTTTATATAGCAGGTTCAGCTCTTAACCCAAGTGCCTTATTGTTGTCTCAGTTCCCCATCTTGTAATGCAAAGATTAATCTTTAGCATCCCTTAAAGTGAGTACAGAAACACAAATTCTACAAGAAGAGAAGGTAGAATTTCAAGCTAATAAAAAAAATGCAGAAACTACCAGAACCACACAAGAGCCATACTGATTTTTGGAACATGGTTGGAGATTCTTTTTTTCATCACAGATTTATTCACATCGTTCAAAAAATCAAGGCAATGCTGGAAAGAATTGAGCAGAATGTTTCGAGAGCCAGTTGTACTGATCAGGGAATTTTTGTGGTGACACTGCATGTTTTGACAGAGAATGATTTCCTGATCAACGGGGGTAGCAGAGAATTTTATCATTAACACTTTCAAATTGTCCCAATACTATCAAGCCATTTGCAACGCAGTCCAAAGTGGAGTTAGACCATTGTAAGTACATGGAAAACAAAAAGAGGTATGATCAGGCCCTTTCAACCAGGGTGAATAGTCCACTCTGGGTAGCTCAGTGGAGAAGTTAATTACAAGGCAAGTCGCAGACCTTTCAGTCAGAGGTTTCCATTATCAAGCATCCATTAATTGCAACACACAGTATCTCATTAGCACCCAAACCAAGTGTAATGCCCTCTCCGTGATTATAGCCCTGATATCACAGACTGAAAAATGAAAACTAAAGGACATGACATGAAAGCTTCAAAACTTCAAAACTTTACAGGAAGACAAGGCTGAATATTGACCGACAGCCTTCTAAATTTGTATATATGGCATGCTGATTGTCCAATGCATGTGTGTGTCATAGGTTCAGCTTCAGGACATCCAGGACACCTGGCCAAGATTCCCTTTGAAATACTTCAGTGCAATAGTTCCTCGTCCCCTCCTTAAAACATGTGTCCATCTTGGGATTATGATCACTCTGACTCAGAAAACTGGCTTGGAGCTAGAATACTGTGCCCCCACCTGGCACTTTAGGGGGCACCCCCTGGCAACTCAAGGAAGTTGCAAAGACCAAGCAATAGCCTTGCCTGTGTTACTCTCACTTCCCCAATGGGAACATATCTTACTTTATGTCTTGAGTGTTGCTATCCTTGCTAGATGAGAGCCAGGATATTTCTCAAGGCACAAAACCCTCTTCCACGGGGTCAGTTTCAAACGTGCACCAGTCACCTCCTGGACCATCACCATGCGGATAACACCATTACCTCATAGTCTGAACTCATGCTTCCACACAGTGTGGAATTATCATTTATTTTTTACTGTTACAACTAGTATTACTATGAATATTAAGCTATCTTTGGTGGAAATGGGCTTTACAGCAGGAAAGATGGCATGGTGTAGCCCAAAGCTTCTTAAACTGTGGGTCGCGACCCCACATGGGGTCGTGTAACTGAATGTGGGTTGTGAAAAATTTGGTGACAGTATAAATTTCTTTGTGGTTTATTATCAGTAAATGTTTGATTTATATACCTATTTTATATACCCGGGGCCGAGTAAAAATTTCTTGGGCGAAAAGGGGTTGCGAGTGGAAAAAGTTTAAGAAGTCCTGGTATAGCTCAAGCTTGTCTGATCTCAGAAGGTAAGCAGGGTCAGTACTTGGAAGGGAGACCACCAAGGAAGAGTCTGCAGAGAAAGGCAATGGCAAACCACCTCTGCTTCTCACTTGCCTTGAAGAAAAAGAGTTGGTTTTTATATGCCGGCTTTCTCTACCACTTAAGGGAGAATCAGACTGGTTTATAATCACTTTCCCTCCCTCCCCCACAACAGACTCCCTGTGAGGGAGGAGTACAGCGGGTTTATCAGTTGGTCCAAAACACTCCACCAGACTTCAGCTACTATAAAAGTGCTTAGTTTATTTACAGTGTATAAAATATCCAGCATACACTTTCATTCAGTATATTCTCCAGCATAGCCTCCGACTTAGTTCTCAGCATAACATCCCAACACTGAGCCCTAGAGGCTACTCACTTAAATACATATCTACATCCAGATATCTATCAGGCCACCTGCTGTTACACCCACAGCGTTACATCATGCTTCTGGCCATATCTGGTTTATCCCAGTTTACACTGCTGCTTCCAGGCTATTTTCACCTGTTGCATCAGCTCAGATCCTACTGATCTGACAGATCCTTGACAGCTCTTACTGACCAGCTGTCTGTCACAATATTATGACATGCTTGTATTTCTGACAGGGGCTGAGAGAGCTCTAAGAGAACTGTGAGTAGCCCAAGGTCACCAAGCTGGCTTCATGTGAAGGAGTGGGGAATCAAACCCAGTTCTCCAGATTAGAGTCCACTGTTCCAAACCACCACTCTTTACCACTACACCATGCTGGCTCTCTCCTTGCTGGCGTAATTACATTGGTGGTGTGTATGTAGTAGGGCTTTAAAGAAATTCTGCCAAAGACTGTGTACAGGTGGTGCCAGTCAAACAGATATTACTAGGCTTGATTGATGGATGGAGGAAGGGCAGGAAAGCTTGCATCAGTGGGGTTTTTTTTTGTGGCCCTTTCTTACATGCCCAAGGCTTTTGTGGCTTTTCTGGCCCTTTCTTACATGCCCAAGGAAATGGTGATCACCACTTTGGGGTCAGGAAGCAATTCTCCTCCAGGCCAGATTGGCCAGGGGTCCTGGAGGGTTTTTGTTGCCATCTTCTGGGCACAGAGTAGGGGTCACTGGGGGGGGGGAGGTAGTTATGAATTTCCTGCATTGTGCAGGGGGTTGGACTAAATGACTTTGGTGGTCCCTTCTAATTCTACAATTTATATTTAGTAGTTGTGGCTCAACATAAGACAGGTTTGTGAAAGCATCAGTCATGGGCAAAGTGTCCATAGGTCTTCTGAAGGCACACCCATATTCTGGCATGCCATCAGTACTGCCAGAGACCGTTCTTCACAAAACACATAGTTAAATTGTGGAACTCCCTGCCCCAGGATGTGGTAATGGCTGCCAACTTGGAAGGCTTTAAGAGGGGAGTGGACATGTTCATGGAGGAGAGGGGTATCCATGGCTACTAGTAAAAATGGATACTAATCATGATGCATACCTATTATCTTCAGGATCAGAGGAGCATGCCTATTACTTTAGGTGCTGTGGAACACAGGTAGGAAGCTGCTGCAGTCATCTGATTTGTGGGCTTCCTAGAGGCACCTGTTTGGCCACTGTATGAACGGACTGCTGGACCTTGGTCAGATCTAGCATGGCCTTTCTAATGTTCTTATGTAGGCCTTTGTTATGAAACAAACATTTTTGGGAATGTGAACATACTATTTTCGATAGCCATGGTCACTGAGCTAAGGCCAAGATCTCACCTTGCTCCCTGATTTGAGGAGCTGCCAAATGGCCTGGCCGCTTCACAGTGTCTTACGGTGGTGGAGCTGCATTTCCTTCTGCCTTGTGGCTGCTTTTGCATCTGTACAGTCGGTGAAATTGATTGATGCCCAGCGTTGTGGATGGTTGGAGCAGGTAATTAAATAGCCTGGTGTGGGACTACAGCTCCCATAAGGCTATGTGAAATAACATCAATTACACGGACTCAGAAAAACACCAAGCGGACTTTAAAAAAAGTTTATAATCACTGGCTGACTGACTGCTTTTGTCGCGGTCCGTGCCGTTAAAGTAACCAAGCTCTTAGAATTGACCCCTTCCTGAAAAGGGATATTTTATCTTATTCAGCCTGTTACCCACTAAGCAGGGATCAACACTTTCCACCTCTTTCGAGATAGACTTTCTCTTGAATTGTTCCAGTAAAAATATGAAAAGAATATATGAATAAAATACTATTTATTTCACATAAAATATATGCATGTAAATGGTTACAGAAATAAAAACTATATTAGTTAGTTCAACAGGAACAAAATACTATCTTATGTATGCAAGCAATATTAGCAATATCAACAATCTCTATGACTCTATATGAGAGTTTCCCAAGTACATATTTCATTCAGGAAATAATACAGTTTACAGAAATCTTGTAAAATAATGGTTAGTGCATTGAATAGGTATTCTAATTCAATTTATTTAAATATAAGACATGCTTTACCCAGTCATGTCATAGCAGAGTTTCTGTAAGGATTCTATAAGTTCATTTAGAATAGTTAGATTTCCTTCAGGTATTCTCTAAGTATTACTCTGTTATTTCAATGCCTTTAGTAGTTGTAAAGGTAGGAGAGATCTCTTTGGTTCCATAGTTTCATGTTAGAGCTGATACTATAGCTCTTCCAGCAGTCTGTTTGTGACTGAAGGCATGAGACCATAGAGTCTCTATATGTTTGAGGTTTATGGGTCTGAAGCCCATGTTCAAATTAGATAAGGCTATGTGAAAGCCATCTTTGAGTATTCTTTGCTGTAAGCATTGCTGTAAAGCTAAGAGCAACCTTGATGGTTTGGCTATACTGTAATTAATCAGCATTTGAAGCTATGGTTAAAACTTAACATTATGTGTAGAGTATATTCTACAATCTTTCTGGCAGTGCCAATCTTAGAGAGTACTGAGTATAGTTCAGTTTAAGAGCTTAAGGCTCCATGGATCTCCATCCATGTATTCCAATTATATGTATTCCAATTGGAGTAATTCTATGTGTTAGCCATTGTTGGCTGTGGTGAATGTTTGTGTGCATATGTATGTCAGACAGTTCTGTGTGAGACCTTAGTCTTAGAACTGACTGCAGAGTATATTCAGTGCTTCCTCCTTGTGTAGAGAAACCCCTGGAATATGCTCTGGTAGTGGGTTTCTTAGAGAAGCTGCATTTACATCTTGTCTGTCAGAACTAGGAAGTCTGTATAAAGCATAGACCTTATGAGAAGACATTAGTCTTGTTAGAACAAATGAGCTCTCAATGTCACCATATTCAAATATGATAAGATCCATACCCTTATAATCCTTAGACTAAGGGCCTTCATCACATATTTAGGATGAAGCATTGTACAGACAGTTATCTCAGACAATCAGTCTTCAGAAAGACAGACTGTGTGGCATTATACCTCTCTCTGTGAGAGTTCTCCAGACTTAGAGACAAGTATAAATGATTGTTCCCAATTCACGCAAGAATCAGGTTCCTAATTCACGCAAGAATTAGGCTGCCAAGGTTTTACATCTTTGGTAGATGGAGGAAGTCCATAGGTCAATAGGTTTAGACCATCAGGAACCTCTCTAACCTGTAGTCAGAGAAAGGTCTCTATTTATACCTTTTCAGAGCCATTATCTTGTAGATGTGCTGGAATAGTTTCAGTCACCTTGGCTAAGGCATTCTATAAATAAACAGTAACTTAATCAGTAGTTAGTCAGTAGTACTATGTACTTGGCTGCCATCTGCAGTAGTTAGTAGATATGTCTATCATTCCTTGTCAAGCAGTATGTTTTGCTTATTCAGATGAGCACACCTGTAGCTGTGACCTTCAACTGTGACAGCTGTATTATATGACTATAGCAGCAGAATCTGGGTTTGGATTCTACAGCATAGCAAGTAAGCCTTGAGCTTATACAGTCAAAGGTGTTCCAGTCTATGAAGTGATATAACATCTTTTTAACATATTTTAACACATTTCTTTCCTTATGAAGCCTAATGGTACATTTTTCATATCAAAATCCTGTTCACATATGGTTGCCTGCGACACTTTGTGTGTGTGTGTAAAGTGCCGTCAAGTCGCAGCTGACTTATGGTGACCCCTTTTTGGGGTTTTCATGGCAAGAGACTAGCAGAGGTGGTTTGCCAGTTCCTTCCTCTGCACAGCAACCCTGGTATTCCTTGGAGGTCTCCCATCCAAATTCTAACCAGGGCTGGCCCTGCTTAGCTTCTGAGATCTGACGAGATCAGGCTAGCCTGGGCCATCCAGGTCTGATTTACTCAATCTTTATTTGAACAATTAGCTGCTTAGCAATGGGGGCCTACGGCTCCATGGAAGAGCCTCTGCTTTACATACAGAAGGTCCCAGGTTCAGTGCTTGGAATCTCCAGTTAAGAGGAGGCAATGTGAAAGACCTCCATCTACGATTCTAGAGCAAGGGTGTCAAACATACAAACGGGGTCTGGATCCGGCCCCTTGAGAGCTCTTATCCACCCGCGAGTCAGTGGAGGCAGCCACACATACACCCCGTACCGATCTGGGCTGGCGAGCATGGTGTGGGCTCGCCAGCTGAGGCAGCCACCTCCCCTGTTCCCAATACGGGCAGGGGAGCCCACTGTGGGCTCGCCAGCCGAGGCAGCCACCACCCCCCGCTCCTGATCTCGGCTGGCGAGGCATGGCCCAACCCGACCAAGTGACAGTTATGTCATATCTGGCCCTCATAACAAATGAGTTTGATACCCCTGCTCTTGAGAGCTGCCCCCAGTCTGAGTAGACAATACTGACCTTGATGGGACCGACGGCTCTGATTCATTATAAGGCAGGTTCATGTGTGTTCAGTGCCTACTAAACACTCTGACAGTACAATCCTCAGCACAGTTACAAGCTTCAAAGCCCATTGAACTTAGAAGATGTAGCTCTATTTAGAATTGAACTGTAAGCTTGAATTTAATCTTTCCACTTGAAGAAATAAATCTCATATGTTATACTTCCAACCTCAGCATTTGATGCCAAACAGTAGACGTCGCCTATCTGTTTGTGAGGTGTGGCAAACTTCCTTTTCCCATTGGGTAGGACAGCCACGCCTGATGGCTGCAGAGCAACACAGTTCACCCCGGGGGGGGGCATTTTGTCATCCTTCGAGTTTACAAGAGCAGGGCTGGATTTAGGTTTGATGAGGCCCTAAGCTATTGAAGGTAATGGGGCCCTTTATATGTCCAGCTGTCCTTTGTCAACAACAAATTGTCGGGGGGGGGGGTTGTGTTGAATATATGCTATATGGTAATTTATGGACCTAATAGGTATCCAAAGCAATTGCATATAACTAAATATGTATTTTATCAAAGTAATTGTTGAACTGAAATACAATTAAGAAGTATATTAATAGTGAAATAATTATTAAGCTCTAACTTAATAATTATTTCACTACATCCAGTTTTTTTTTTCCTTTAATTTTTTGGGGGGACCCAAGAGAGTGGGGCCCTAAGCTATAGCTTGTTTAGCTTATACGTAAATCCGGCATTGTACAAGAGTATAACATTTCATTAGTTTGACCTGAGATTCTGTTTCCTCTGACTTCTGATTCCCGCAGCGTTGTATACCTCCGCGCTCTGAACACTAGCCTTTTCGTTTCTGAATTTCAAGTGCCATTAACAGGGTTTCAGGCTGGCTGCCTCAGACCCAGGTTCTCTGTATGAAAGGTTAATAGGGGATAAAACTATTGAGGGCAGTGACTGTCAGAGAAGCACGGATCTCCTGCTGCCCTTTCGCCCACAACAGCTGCTGTTGTCCTTCCTGTGTTTCCACTGAGGAAAGAACAATTCATTAGGAACCTAACGCTATTATTATGAGAATCATTGATAACAGGACATAATTGCGCAGTGATTTTTCAGCAACGAAGCCCTTCCACAATTATGTTTCAAAACGATGGTGTTGAAAAGAGATGTTTACAGTCAGACTATGCCATTGCCTTCTGCTCAGGCTTTTTAAAAAAGACAATGTGTGTGTGTTAAGTGCCGTCAAGTCGCTTCCGACTCTTGGCGACCCTATGAATCAATGTCCTTCAAAATGTCCTCTCTTTGACAGCCTTGCTCAGGTCTTGCAAATTGAGGGCTGTGGCTTCCTTTATTGAGTCAATCCATCTCTTGTTGGGTCTTCCTCTTTTCCTGCTGCCCTAGAGCAGGGTATGGGGGAGACCGGATACATGTCTTATTTCTTGTCTCCTACAACCGCATCAGAAGTCCGTGAATCCACAGCTCCTTTCATTTACTTCAGAAAGCTGCTCTCATTATTTTCATTAATCCTTAGCTCAGGCCCACAAGATCATGGAGATCTTGCCCATCAGAGGAGATCATAGAATCATAGAGTTGGAAGGGACCACCAGGGTCATCAAGTCCAACCCCCTGCACAATGCAGGAAATTCACAACTACCTCCCCCCTCTACACCCCTAGTGACCAGAAGATGGCCAAGATGCCCTCCCTCTCATCATCTGCCTAAGGTCACAGAATCAGCATTGCTGACAGATGGCCATCTAGCCTCTTCTTAAAAACCTCCAGGGAAGGAGAGCTTACCACCTCCCGAGGAAACCTGTTCCACTGAGTTACCGCATTAAATGTTAGAAAATTCTTCCTAATGTCTAAACAGAAACTCTTTTGATTTAATATCAACCCGTTGGTTCTGGTCCGACCTTCTTGAGCAACAGAAAACAACTATATGACAGCCCTTCAAGTACTTGAACATGGTTATCACATCCCCTCTCAGTCTTCTCCTCTTCAGGTTAAACATACCCAGCTCCTTCAACCCTTCCTGATAGGACTTGGTCTCCAGACCCCTCACCATCTTTGTTGCCCTTCTCTGGACATGTTCCAGCTTGTCTACATCTTTCTTAAATTGTGGTGCCCAAAATTGAACACAGTACTCTAGCTGAGGTCTAACTAGAGTAGAGTAAAGCAATACTATCGCTTTGCATGATCTGGACACTATACTTCTGTTGATGCAGCCCAAGACTGCATTTGCCTTTGTAGTTACAGCGTCACACTGCTGACTCATGTTCAGTGTGTGGTCTACTAAGACCCCAAGATCCTTTTCAGACACACTACTGCTCAAACAAGTCTCCACCATCCTATAATTATGCATTTGATTTTTCCTACCTAAATGCAGAACTTTACATTTGTAAATAATGTTCAGTAAGATGGGCCAGTGGAGTGAGTCGCTATAAGGCAGCTTCGTAAGTCCAAGAATGTTCCCTGCGGTGAGATGATAAGAGAAGGCTGAGAGGTAGGGTTGCCTAAAACTGCTGAGTGAAGGTATGTCAAAGATGAGATTTGAATGCAGTCAGATCTCTAGTTCAGTCTCTCTTATCCAACATGACAGCTAGATTTTAGTCCAGTAGCACCTTAGAGACCAACAGGATTTTCAGGGTATAAGCTTTTGAGAGTCAAAGCTCCCTTTGTCTGACAAAAGGAGCCTTGACTCTCAAAAGCTTATACCCTGAAAATCTCGTTGGTCTCTCAGGTGCTACTGGACTTGAATCTAGCTGTTCTACTGCAACCAACAAGGCAACCCCTTGACAATCATCCAGCATGGTATACTATCTCTTCAACTTCTTCAGATATATTTTTGCTTATTACCAAAAAAAAAAAAAAAGTTTAATTTTTGCTTCCATGGCAAAGTATTGTGTAGCATATTCTGTCAAAAGTTGGTATTATGCAATTTAATGAACATTTCTGTAAGCGCACAAAGTATGGATATTCGTTTCCTGGAGTCATTTTCAATCTTAACACAGATGGCATCGTTTTGAAGACATGTTGACAGAAAACCTCTAGGACTTGTGCTTAGTTCAATCAAGAGAGGCAATCCTTGATGGCACTGAAATGTTATGGGTCGCCAAGATATGACAGGTAGTGTCCTTGATTTCCTGTGACTAGACAGGCATGCAGAACTGGGACAGGATTGTTCTAAGAGCTGAAAATATTAATACTTACTCATCTGTAGCGGGGAACTGACATACAGAGCCCATAAAAAAGTTTGCTACCCCTCGTATAATGCACAGGGATATGATTTATTTATTTACTTGGAAACCTCCTCAAAAATGGATTAATGCTGTGTTGTTAGTCTTCTCACAGGCTGTTATGAAACTAAGGAGCCATACCGGAGTATTTTCTACTTTGGAAAGGTCACTAACAGAATCCTAAAACAATCACTTTGCCCCTTATAATCTTATCAGAATTTCTTAGGTTGACCCCCACTATGAATGTATCATCCAAGTACCCATAACCACATAGTGAACACTGGGGGAAGAATCTAATCCTGATCTGTAATATACAGACCTTGATCATAGAAGAGCACCAACACGTTTGATTTTACTTATGCTGAGAAACTATTATACCAATACAACAAACTCAGGTTAAATTATACTGTTAGGAGGCAGTGGAACAAGAAACATGAACTATAGTAATGTTATAGACTAGAAGCACAAGTTTCAGTCCCTGGGCCTTATGGAAAGTCTTCTGAAATACAGCACAAGCACGTGTACTCAAGTCTCACTGAATCCCGCTGGGTTCCACAAATAGATCTTGGTCCCTAGTAAGTGAGTTTAGGATTGCAGCCCTAGTGTTGTGCATTTTTTTTCATACTGACATATTTATTTACTTAAAGTTTACCTCACCTTTCTACCAAGTTGGGACATGAAGCAGCTTACAGCTTTCCTCTCCTCCATTTCATCCTCACAGCAACCCCGTGAGTAGGATTGCCAGGTGGGTGGCTTTGGCGGGCAATTGCCAGCCAATCCACCCAGCTGCTCTACAGCAGTGATCATGTCTGTGTGCGGCCACATGCACGATGCCGTGACTTCTGGGTTTACCTCCGGAAGCGCTACATCGCCACGACTGCTTTAGCAGTGCTAAAGCGGCCGTGACCAGGCAGCACTCCCAAAAGGAAGCCTGGAAATGACGTCATTGTGTGCGTGTGGCCACCCCAGCCCTTCCCCCTGAAATCTCCCGCCAATCGAGAGGGGGGGATCTGGCAACCCTACCCATGAGGTAGGTTAGTATGATAGTTTTTTTTTGTGAAGAGGGCAGGCACAAGCTGCCACTGCCTTAAACCTGTGGCCCTCGCTTTCAGCCGGCTCTCACTCTCTCCCTCCATCAGGAGGTGATTCTGGGGGTGGGGCCCGTTTCCCGGGTCCTTTTCCTGGGCTGCTTGGCCCTCCGAATCTGCTCCAACCATTTTCCTCATTGAAAAATCACCCTTGTAATTCTCCAACCAATTGAACATTACAGGGCAATAAAGGGATCAGAAGGATGCTAAATATATTGTCGAAGGCTTTCACGGTCAGAGTTCATTGGTTCTTGTAGGTTATCCGGGCTGTGTAACCGTGGTCTTGGAATTTTCTTTCCTGACGTTTCGCCAGCAACTGTGGCAGGCATCTTCAGAGCAGTAACACTGAAGGACAGTGTCTCAGTGTCAAGGGTGTAGGAAGATATAGTCAGAAAGGGGTTGGGTTTGAGCTGAGTCATTGTCCTGCAAAAGTAATGTGCTAGTCATTGTCCTGTAAGTATCAAGATAATGTGCTAATGAGGGTGTGGTATGTTAATACCTTTCTGACTATATCTTCCTACACACTTGACACTGAGAGACAGTGTTAATCCTCTGAAGATGCCTGCCACAGTTGCTGGCGAAACGTCAGGAAAGAAAATTCCAAGACCACGGTTACACAGCCCGGATAACCTACAAGAACCAACGATGCTAAATATGTTTCTATGTTTCACTCTTAAATCAGGATACATAATAATATCCTGAAAAGAGTCTATCTTCATTGTGTCTAAAACCATGCCATTCCACATGTAAGACCTGCAAAACAACACGGTGTCCAAATATATTCTGATGTAAATAAGAGAGAGAGATGGGAATACTGGTTCATGGAAGCCAATGGATGTGAAAGGTCACATGCATTCTGATATATCACTTGCAAATTTAGCAGAGCTTAACTTGGTCAGGATTGGTTAGAATTATCAGATCCTCTACTGCGACATTAGGATTAATTGCTCAATAAGATGTGCTTATCCAGGCAGCAAAGGGTTTTGTGCCGCCGTGTTTAATTCTTTTTCCACCCAAAGTCACGTCAAAATGACACTTGCCTTTACTCCTGTCACAGACATATCAACAAGGTAATTAATGTTTTGAGACTGAAATGGCTTCATCTTTATGAATATAGATTAGGAACAGTCACTGTGGAAAACTTGCCAGCATAACAGTGTTTTGGTTTTGACTTATTAAATTCCAGGATACGTTGGGTTTATTTGATTGGGAGAGGACTGAAATCCCAGCTATTAGCAGATATTGGATAACAGATGCTTCTTTATTGTAGATAGTAGCCAATGGGGGGGAAGTGCCCACTAAAGAAATGCAGTTACAAATTACAAACAAAAAGTTAGGAAATACCTGCAAATTTGGGGGGGGGGGTGCCTGGGCAGGGCAGGGTTTGGGGAAGGGCTTCAGTGCCATAGAGTCCAATTGCCAAAGTGGCCATTCTCTCCAGGGAAACTGATCTCTGTTGCCTGGAGATCAGTTGTAATAGCAGGAGATCTCCAGCCACCCTCTGGAGGTTGGTAACCCTAACCCCAAACCCCAGAACTATCCTGAACTTCTTCACTACAGCTCCTGTGTAGCTTGAACCCAGGACCCTCAGAGATGTTGAGCCAATCTCATTCTCTGCCCTGCTTCTTCCTTCTTTGCTCTCCTTCCACCACAGGACTACTTCACTGTCTCAGACAGGCTTGTATGTTTTTATTTGACCCCCTTTATCGTGTGGTTTTGCTGCTTAGGTGTTAGGTTTTCTAGGGTTAAGGTTTGCTGTGTGAGTGCGTGCGCACGCAAAGGAGGAAGACGATAGGGTTGCAGAATATTCTAAGCAAATAAACAAAAACTATTTATTTAGAACATTTTTATGCTGACTTCCCCCCCCAACTTAGGGTCCCCAAAATGGCAAACAATTAAAGCAAGATGAATACAAGTAACTAGGGTTGCCAGGCTCTACCTGGCAACCTCCAGGAGTTGGGGGGCGGTAGTGACATGGTGTGGGTGATGACATTGAGTGCATCGTGATGTCACTTCCAGGAAAAATAGAAGTGATGTCACAACGTGCATGGCACCAGTGGTTTTTTTATTTCCTCGGTGTGGCGGTGGGCAATGAGGGTTGCCACAACTTGCCACTGAGAGATCTCCCGTCACAGTGGGAGACCTTACAATCCTACAAGTGACACTGAAACTTCACTGCTGCTGGAGAGCCAGACTTAAAAAAATCAAAGCTATTTATTTATTCATAGTAACCTAGAAATGGCACCATTTATGTTCAAGTGCCGCATATTCTCACAAACATATGCATGACCTTGAAGTATTTCAAGTATTTTATCATGACCATTTCAAAACTCTGCCTAGGAATATATGATGATGTGCAGGGATCTTCCCCCAAAATGATGGTTGCTCTGGAGGGGAAAATAGGTGGCCTTTTTGAGGAACAGAGAAAACTTTCAAGGAGCTGTCACATCAGTTGAGTGGCAGCATCTGAATGAGGCCATTCAAAGTGCAAAATCTGCAAGCTGCTGCCTCTGGGCTGAAGTAACTCCTAACCTTTCATAAGAGGAAGGACTTGTGCAGGAGGCTGGGAATTGTGAGGGGTCATGTGTAGACTGCTGTACTTACTTCACAAGGACTTGTGAGGGGACTAATGAAGAGATAATTGGTCACTCACTCCAGACTGTGGATGATGGAGGTCAATGGGGGGGAGGATAGGGTTGCCAACCTCCAGGTACTAGCTGGAGATATCCTGCTATTACAACTGATCTCCAGCCAATAGAGATCAGTTAACCTGAAGAAAATGGCCGCTTTGGTAATTGGACTCTATGGCATTGACTCTATGGCAATCCCTGTCCTCCTCAGGCTCCACCCCCAAAACCTCCTGCTGGTGGTGAAGAGGGACCAGGCAACCCTAGGGGAGGACAATGAGAGTGCCCACACAAGCACTAATCTGTGTGCCTGAGGATAGGAGGTAGTAAAACAAAAGAGTCCAGAATAAATGAAGATGAGACCTTAAGACTTCTTCTCCTTTACCAATGAAACCGTTTTGTGTATGTGTAAAGTGCCGTCAGGTCGCAGCAGACTTATGGTGACCTTTTAAGGTTTTCAAGGCAAGACACATCCAGAGGTGGTTTGCCATTGCCTGCCTCTGTGTAGTGACCCAGGACTTCCTTGGTGGTCTCCCATACAAATACTAACCAGGGCCAACACTACTTAGCTTGTTATGAGATCAGGCTAGCCTGGGCCATCCAGGTCAGGGCAGTTGTCAGCCTCCAGGACCACTGCCAGGGTCTCCAGTAGCATCCTTACCTTTTCTGGGTCTGCAGTCATTATGCTGCCTCAGTTAGGGACCTACAACCAGAGCTAGGCTCCTTCAACGCCAGCAGCCCAGACTTCCTCTGGGATACTCTCTCTCTAGCGTGCTAGAGGTAGCCTCCTCCTCTCCAGCAGCAAGGCTGGCATCCCTTTTATCCTCTTCCCCGTACTTTCTCTTACCCTTAAAGCCCCACTCCTTTTTGGCCACTGCCACTTCTTCCTTCTCACCCTCTTTCATTCTCCATATGTAGGGTTGCCAGAGCCCTGACCTGGATGGCCCAGGCTAACCTGATCTCGTCAGATCTCAGAAGCTAAGCAGGGTCAGCCCTGGTTAGTATTTGGATGGGAGACCACAGAGTTGCTAAGCAAAGGAAGGCACTAGCAAAACCACCTCTGTTAGTCTCTTGCCATGAAAACCCCAAAAAGGGGTCGCCATAAGTCGGCTGTGACTTGAAGGCACTTCACACACACACAGGGTTGCCAGGTCCCCCCTCTCCTCCAGTGGGAGGTTTTTGGGATGGAGCTCAGGCAAAGATTGTGCGTGTGTGGTGCGTGGGGCCTGCTCCAGTGTGAGCTCCTGCTGTTTACACTCCACCCAAGCTTCCAGAGGCATCTTGGTTTGGCAGCAGGTGGCCCTGGGCATTCCTGAATTCCGGGACTACGGCCGCTACTCCGGCCAGATCCGGACAGCACTGTTTTGTAGTCACTGTCAAACTATCACACAATCCATATCCTCCGGGCAGTTAATCATGAGTAATATTTCCTTCTTCGTATTGGCATGTCTGTGAAAAAATGTTTGTACTAGCAAGCTGATTTTTTTTTTCTCTGTGTGGCTTTCCTCAGAAATAATTGGTGTGTTTTTTCTTTTTTTAAAAGCAGTAGTTTTACCCTTTTTAAAGGTCAAACTTACTGACTTACAGAAGAAAGGTATGATCAAACAAAAGTCCTTTTATGTGGAAGCAGAAAAAATAACTTTCCAATTGAAGAAGAGAGGCTAAAGAGTTCTCATTTCTATCACAAATACAACTTTGGATATGCTTGTAGAGCAACCACAAACAAACTCTGTGCTGAATTCAATGGGAACTTCTGCACAGTTAGGAAAAATTAAACAAGATTGGCAGCAGTTTGTTTGAGCTTCAGAGCAAAAGTTCAAGGATGCTCACAATTTCCTGGCTGGAGAAGAAGGGTCCATTATAATTACTTCCAGCGGGAAGAAGAGAAATACAGAAGGCCATTCTGTAGGTATGCTGTGAAAGTGTGTTTCCAAGGAGACAAGAAACCAGGTGCATTTATGATGAAGAATGTAAATCTCATTCCACGAAAATACAAAGGGAAAGAATGGAAGCCTCTTTAAGGTGCTACTGACTAATTAAAGTGCTACAGGACTAGAATCTAGCTGTTCTACTACAGGCCATCATGGCTACTGGGGTTGCCAGGAACACTCAGTCTTGGAATCATCATTCAAGATACATACTTCGTTCACTCAGGACTTCAATAGTACAATACCATGACATATTGTTTATACGTCGTTATGTATTTGTGGTGTTTTACTGCTGTATCTTTTATGTTTAAAAGACAGCACTGAACGTAACTATTTCACACTACATTAGGTTTTAGAGTTATATGAAATGTTTTTGACTGGACTTGTGGTGTAATTATATTCTAGGGGTATTTCAACCATCTTAGCATCTACTGGATTTCTCTTTGAGGCATTGCTTTGCTTTCAGTATTGTTTATGTGGAATCGCATAAGCTATGCATCATGCAGGAGATTAGTAACTGGATCTTCCAATATTTTCTTGTTTTTTGTTTTAAATGAAGTGCATTTCCCAGGGTGGAGAGACCTTGCACGTGTAACACAGGGGAGCTGGAAACCATCGAGCATGTATTTTTTAGATGTCCCCTCTACAAGTCAGCCCGCTTCAATATTATTGACCCTTTGATTAGGGAAATGGGCTCTGGTGACGAGGGTGAATGGGCCAAAAGGTTTCTGCTGGGCGACAGCTCACCAATCACCACCCAGGTTGCAAAATATTGTGCCGTAGCAAAGAAGCTACATCGCCTCAATGTTCCCTAATCTGTGGAAGTGTAAAATTGGGTGATACTTAATTTTGTTGGCCTTGGTTGTAAACATCTACTCTGTATGGCCAGTTTCTGTTTTATTTGTTTTATCTGGCATATTAGCCGCAAATAAAATTTATTTATTTATATTTATAATGAAGTGCAGGTATGGAGGATGAGGGTTGCCAATCTGATCAAAGGAGATGTGCACAGAGACTGAAAGTTTAACACTTTCCCACACACCATTTCCCCCAGTAAAAAGCATTCAAACACTGAACTACTGTCAACCTCACATGAACACATATGAACACACATGAAGCTGCCTTCTACTGAATCAGACCCTTGGTCCATCAAAGTCAGTATTGTCTACTCAGACCAGCAGCGGCTATCCAGGGTCTCAGGCAGAGGTCTTTCACATCACCTACTTGCCTAGTCCCTTAACCGGGGATTGAACCTGGGACTTTCTGCATGCCAAGCAGAGGCTCTACCAATGAGCCCCAGCCCCTCCCCACAATTTTTTTTCCTCAATAGGGCACACAAGAACATGAGATGTGGGGGGTGGGTTAATTGTCAGAGGATAGGTTGAACATCCTGTGATGAAATGTTACATTATAGGGTTAGCATTGTGAGACGTAGAACTGATATCAGAAAAAATACTGCTGAAGATGCAAAGTCTGACTGGAGCACCTGAACAACCTGGTCAATTGATAGGGTTGCCAACCTCCAATGGTGGCTAGAGATCTTTCACTATTACAACTGATCTCCAGGTGAAAGAGATCAGTTCCCCTGGAGAAAATGGCCTCTTTGGCAATTGGACATTATGGCATTGAAGTCCCTCCCCTCTTCAAACCCCACCTTCCTTAGGCTCCACACCCAAATTTTCCAGGTATTTCCCAACCCAAAGCTGGCAACCCTATCAATCGTAGAGCAGTTGGCTCTTTTTCCAAAATATTTTTATTAGGAGCTTATCAGATAAGACAAAGGCAAAAATAAACAAACATAAAAATTGAGGTTTGCCAGTTTTGGCTAAAGAAGAGAAATAAATGCAGGGCGTAGTGGATTGTAACCAGGCATTTTAGTTACCACAGAAAGATTCTCAGCAACTGGTTTAAACTGAAGGCACGACAATAATGTAAGTACGGTGTATATTTGCATTCTGTTTAGATTTTATTTTTACTGTACCTCATTTTGTGTTGATTTTGTGTTGATTCCCTTAATACCATTGGTTAGTAGCTTCGTGGGATTCAGTCCTGGCACCTCCAGGTAAAAGGTCTCAACAACAGCTGATGTTGGAAAATGCCTTACCGAGTATGGTCAAAGTAGAGGCCTTAATCAACAGTTCGTATGTCTCCATTATGCAATACTTAATTTTAGGCTCACAAGTATAAGGTTTACAAGCTGGAAAAGAAAAGGAAAAGCTGAATCCTGGATTCAATCCTCCCTCTCCTCTTTCTGTCCAACATCAGGTTAAGGGTGTCCACCACTGAATCAAAGTTCTTCTGGACCAAATCCTGAATATTTACTATAAGTATAGACTCCAATACAGCTTGTTAAGATTTTTAAAAATCAAATATGTAGTTGATTTTTATTGTTCTGGCTATACAGTGCCAAATATTACGTAAGTGTTGTGTGTATTGTTTTAACCAATGGAATAAAATACGGATCATAAGAACATAAGAAAAGCCATGCTGGATCAGACCAAGATCCATCAAGTCCAGCAGTCTGTTCGCACAGTGGCCAACCAGGTGCTTCTAGGAAGCACCCAAACAAGACGACTGCAGCAGCGTTGTCCTGCCTGTGTTCCACAGCACCTAATATAATAGGCATGCTCCTCTGATCCTGGAGGTATGCATCATGTCTAGTATCCATTTTAACTTATAGCCATGAATAGCCCTATCCTCCATGAACATGTCCCCTCTTAAAGCCTTCCAAGTTGGCAGCCATCACTACTTCCAGGGGCAGGGATTTCCACAATTTAACTATGTGTTGATCCTATGTTTCCTTTGTGTGTATGTATGTATGTTTTACCTATACAATGCCAACTTGGGAGAAAGAATAATATATAAGCTACTTTGAGTGCATAATGGTTAAATAAAATAAGTGAACGTATTGTATTCTAGTCTAACCCATATTCTAAGAACATTACCACTAATGTCTAAAATCCGAATACTTGTATATACCTTCTCTAACATCAGGAGATGGGATGTGACAAGCTGTACAGATCTATGGTTTAGATCCCATCTCTAAACTGTGTAAAGTCCAGTCATTTTCATGGTCCTGACTGGCAAAGGAATGGTGAGTACAGGTACACCAGGAGTCTCTTCATATTCCTTCACTGTATTAAGAGTCAGTGTAGGCTCTAATAAGGAAGTGGGGATTATATTGGAGGGTACCCTGGGAGGCAATACAAGGAAAGACGACAGTAGGTGCTCATAGCAATAGCAAGGGCATTGTGCCATCCTGTACAGGAAAAGCAGGGTAAATCATATAAGACCTGGCTCAGATTCAAACCTGATTACAGGATAGAAAATGTTCTGTTTCACACTGATATACCAATGACAAGAACATCTGCAACCTTAGTTATCATAAGCCAACACAAGCTAAGTATTCCAGTAACAAGTTACAGAAACTTCCTATTGTTTCTAGGTCCGTTATTGCCGAAGCACAGGTTATGGCTTTGTCAGTTTCAGACAAGTTAATGGGATCATTATCCTGATCCTCCATGGCAGCCTCTACAGCAGAAGCCGAAGGCTTCTTGACTTGATCCTGTCATCCCTGCAAGTTGCATTGGCAGCTGTAGGCAGTATGTGTGTGTGTTAAGTGCCGTCAAGTCGCTTCCGACTCATGGCGACCCTATGAATCAATGTCCTCCAAAATGTCCTATCTTTGACAGCCTTGCTCAGGTAGGCAGTATAGACATTATTGTTATTTATTGGCTTCCTTTGTACCCTGCCTTTCTTACCAATGGGGATCCAAAGCGGCTTCTTTCCTTCCTATCTCCTCCATTTTATCCTCACAGCAATCCTGTGAGGTAGGTTAGGCTGACCCAGCAAGCATTCATGGCAGAGTGGGGATTTGAATCTGTGTCTCCCTGATCCTAGTCCAACATTCTAACCACACTGTCTGACAACGCTGTGGTATGTCTCAGTTGGTCCAAACCATCTTCACAGGCTTCTCCTCAATAGTTCACTAACGGTTGAGAGATTGGTTCTCCAAAGCAGTCCAGTTTGACTAACAACATTAATACATGAATATGTACTTTCTGGTCAATGACCACAGTAACAATAAAAGTAAAGACTAACAACATGTTTGTGTTGTTGTTGAGTTAGTTACCTGATGATCTGTTCTGTCTTGGAATTATTTTCCTCTATCTCAGGTGGCATCAGCTAGCTCACCACAGAGTCATCGTTCAGCAAGTTTGTACTTGGATGGCTCAACCAATTCTTGCCTTGGTGGAAGGGGGAAGATCCGTTACACATGAAGCTGCCATATACGAAGTGAGACCATTCATCTACCAAGGTCAATATTGTCTGCTCTGCCAGGCAGCAGCTCTCCAGGGTCTCAGGTAGACACTTTCACATCCCTTGATGTGAAAGGGGCCGTGGCTCAGCAGTACAGCTTGATATGCAGAAGGTCCCAGGTTCAATCCCTGGCATCTCCAGCTAAGGGACTAGGCAAGTAGGTGATGTGAAAGACCTCTGCCTGAGACCCTGGAGAACTGCTGCCTTATACTGAAACTGACAAAGCCATAACCTGTGTTTCGGCAATAACGAACCTAGAAACAACAGGAAGTATAAGCTGCCCTATACTGAATCAGACCCTCAGTCCATCAAAGTCAGTATTATCTATTCAGGCTGGCAGTGGTTCTCCAGGGTCTCAGGCTGAGGCCTTTCACATCACCTGCTTGCCTAGTCCCATTAACTAGAGATGCCAGGGATTGAACCTGGGACCTTCTGCATGCCAAGCAGATGCTCTACCACTGAGCCACAGCCCCTCCCCAAAAGATAGATGATAGATATCAGTAGACTAGAGAAGTGTTTGAAATGTCTCTCACTTATCATTCCAATAGATTTGAAAAAAAATCTTTTAATAGCTTTCATTGACCTTTTACCATGTGCTATCTGTTTCTCCGTTTTATCCTTCATCTGTGCTTCTTGCTGTTAAGGAATAACAATTGCATTCTTGCACCGTGGGATTCATGAGACTTAAAAACATGGGCCTCAAAGAACAGCATCCATGGTCAGGTGTGAGGCAGGAACTCTCACCTCACAGCAACATTTGCAGGTGGGCTTTAAATAACATTTCCCCCCTAGCTTTCTGGAAGCCAGGGAAAGGTCCCTAGCACATAATAAAGGAAACCATGCCTGTCTTTGGCCAAGCGCAAGTGCCTGTCAGCAATGCATCTCAAACGGTATCTAAAGTGGCAAACAAGTCCAAGCCTCAAGTAATACATCATTGTGTAGCTATTCGAACGGACTGATTTGAACCTGAAGAGATCTTTATAGTTCATAATGAAATCCAAGGCAGGAAGCAGCAGCACATTATTCTTGTCTTCCGTGAAATTACTTTGCCGCTTCTGCAGCCTGTGTTTTGTGACTCCAGTCTCAATTGCCAAAAGTAAAAGGTAAGGAACAAACTTCCCAAAAAAACAACAAAAAAAAACAACAACAAGAGTACCTACGAAAAGGCTGTTCTGTGCTTCTTGTATTGATTTTGCAGTTTGTGCCTGTTTGATCAGACCCACCTGTGTGGGACACCTTGCTGAGCAAGCTTAGTGATAATTTTCAATATTGATACTTGCTTATTGGCAGGTGGGTCACCAGCATCCCATTCCAGATGCAAAAAGAGTCTGGAAAATGATTACATGCCCATGCTGCGAGGTGTTGGAGATTAGTCTCCTAGGACCTCTCTGATTCACAGGGCTGACCCAAGGATTCCTGGTATCTCACTAGTGTTGTCAACTCTGGGACGGGAAGTTCCTGGAGATTTGGAGGTAAAGCTGGAGGAGGGCGGATTTTGAGGAGGGGAGGAACCTAGGGTTGCCACATCCCACTTTACCACTGGTGGGAGGTTTTTGGGGCAGAGCCTGAGGAGGGTGGGGTTTGGGGAAGGGAGGGACCAATGCCACAGACTCAAATTGCCAACATGGCCATTTTCTCCAGATGAACTGATCTCTATTGGCTGCAGGAGATCTCCAGCTAGTACCTGGAGGTTGGCATCCCTAGAGGAACCTCAGTGGGTAATAATGCCATAGAGTCCACCCTCCAAAAGCAGCCATTTTCTTCAGGGGAACTGATTTCTGTCAGCTGGAAATCATTGGTAATTCCCAGAGATCTTCAGGCACCACCTGGAGGTTGGCAACCCTAGCAGACTATGACTTGGACTCCTTCCCTGTCTGACATTCACTAGAAATATAAGTTACAGGATGAGCGAATGGCCTCCAGAGCCTCTTTAGGACTGGGGAGATGCACCTTTCTAGCCTTGCACCCCAATGCCATCCCCACCAGGATTGCAAGCTTTCCTTTACTTGCATGCAGAAATCGGCCCTGGTTCATTGTTTGCATGTGTGGAGACAGGCAGGCAGAACAGAGCTCCAGCAGGCAGACAAGAGGCAATGGGCATGCCGCAATGCCCTCCCAACCCCTGGCAGCAGAACCATGTGTGTGCGTGTGTGTAAGATATTGCCTGGGGCAGACAGTGGCCTTTATGTGGAGCAGCCTGGCCACACCAAGCACCACATGTCCTGACACCCCACAGCAGAAGAACCCACCCCTATAGAAGTTGCATAGTCATGGCATGGCCCAGCCACTCCAGTAAACATGGGGCTGTGGAGCTGGGGGGGAATTGGCTGGCTCGTGCTAAGGGGAGCCCAGGTAGGTAAGTGAGCACATAAGAACAGTCAGCTGGCACAGATGCATTGTACCCACTGTCCAGCTCTGATGTCCACCACTTGGATTGCCTCTCCTCTGCCCTCCAGAGCATCTCAGCCCCTCCTCTCTTCTCATGTCCTCTGCTGGGGCAGCCCTAACTCAGCCACTCCTCTCTGTCCTGCAGCCACTGTAGCATGGATGGGGTGTTCACTGTGCCTTATCTGCAAACAGACCTGTGTGTCCACACCGCTGCCCAGCCCTCCGCCACATTGGGATGCCACTGCCATCCTTGGGAGGGGGTGCAGAGGAAAGCGTGACCCCCTGCAAAAGATTTTGTACAGATACTTCCCAAAAAAAATTAGAAAATTGAGATGAAGAGACAGAGTTTAAATCAACTTTAGACAAGACAGGTTTTTTTTAAAGCTGCACCACATTAAAAATAAAGCTGGGTGTAACACAAATACCTTTAATGAATACCCGACATACCATCTTGAGAAAGAGTGCTTGAGAAGAGGTAAGGAGGTGTTCAGGACCACATGATGCTTCCCATTGGCTCACACAATGTGGCCTGCCCATGTGGCCTCTCAGAACTGCACTTGTGTGCTGGTGGGGCCTTGCTCCATTGGCCCAGGGGGCATGCTTTTTTGGCTGACACCCCCTGCCTGCTTCTACTTTGGACATCCCAACTCTTTCTTATCTGTTGATGTTTTCTCTCAGCCATCTTTGTTGGCCTCCTTCCTTTCCACCCACCCTGCCACTTGCCATGGTGCCATGCCACCACCAATCCCAGACACAGTAATGAGAAAGGCCCTGCCCACTGCCCAGGTGTCTCAGCAGTAGGGTTGCCAACCTCCAGGTGGTAGCTGGAGATCTCCTGATATTAACATTTTCCTCCAGGCAACAGAGATCCGTTCCCCGGGAAAAAATGGCAACTTTGGAAGGTGGAATCTGTGGCAATATATTCCTCAGGCTCTGCCACCAAAATCTCCAGGTATTTCCCAACCCATAGATGGCATCCCTACTCAGTAGACCACAGCTGATCCTATGATGTTCCAGGACGGCTGGCTTGGGGGCCTTCGACCTCTGGCACAGATTGGCACGCTAGGCAGTCACTGGGCAGGGCACCCCTGTTGTTCCATCATTAAACAGTGTGTGACAGGCAAGAAGGCCCACAGAGCCACTGGACTGGCCAGGGACACAGCAACGGGAGCCACACAAAGGCTAAACTGGTGGGATGGGTGTGGCCTGAAGGAAAAAAAATGGGTGCGGCTGGGTAATAGGGTTAGCTGTGGCCCTGACTGGGGAAGGTGTATCCTTAGGCTGGTGGGGGTGGCACTGGAGGAGAGGTGACAGCAATTACAGTGGTGAGATTTAAAGGTGGTCACAGAGAGGAGCTGTGAGGTGGAGAGAAAGATGAGCTCTGACCATGCTGATCAGTGCAAGGAGTGACATAACTCCTCTGCAAGGGAAAGGATCGCCCAAATCTGTGCCTTCAATAGAATAATAGAATTGGAAGGGACCACCAGGGTCATCCAGTCCAACCCCCTGCACAATGCAGGAAATTCACACCTACCTCTCCCCCACACCCCCAGTGACTCCTACTCCATGCCCAGAAGATGGCAAAAAAAAAAAATCCCTCCAGGATCCCTGGCCAAACTGGCCTGGAGAAAAATTGCTTCCTGACCCCAAAGAGGTGATGGGTACTACCCTGGGCATGCAAGAAAGGGGACTGAAAGCACGCCTCAAGTCCTGGGTCATCTTTGAAGGCAAATGGAAAGCTGACCTCTTCCCAGCTTGCTGAGCACACCCACGCTTCCCCCTCCTTGCTCCTGGGGGGAGGTGGACCCCACGACTATACAGTGGTTTAACATTAGTGCAAAGTGTGAGGTGGAATTTGTGGGAGCCTGGAATGAGCTTTTGCTACAGGGTTGGCACTGTAAGGCAGGGATGGGGAACCTCAGGCCCGGGGACCGTATGCGGCCCCCGAGGACATTTTTTGTGGCCCTCAGGAGCTCCGGGGCCCTGCCGCAGAGGCGCAGCACAGGGCAGCCCTCCCTCAGGGTGTTCCTGGGGCCACGTCTTGCAGGGGCGCTGCCGCACCCTTTGGACCGTCTTTCGCCGACTGACGGCTGTGGGTTGGCGAGAGGAGGGGGAGGTACACTTCCCCCAAGGCTGCCCCCTATAGCCCCAGCATGCAGGAACGCTGGGGTACACTGTAAGCCCCTCTTGCTGCCTGTTGGCTGTTGAGCAGCGAGAGGGAGGGGGGAAAGAGCCCGCGGCTACCGGTGGCAGAGCATGCACGCAGGAGCCGATCGGGCTTCGGGGGGCCTTTTGTGGACTCTGGGGGGGGAGGGCATGGAGCCTGGGGTCAGGTCGCGTGGGGCCGGCGGGTGTGTGTGTGTGTGGGGGGGGGGAAAGGCTTTTCTCTCTCCCTCTCTTTCTGTCTCTTTCTTTGTCTGTCTCCCTCCATCCTTTTCTTTCTCCCCCTCTTTCCATTTATTTATCCCTCTCTCCCTTTCCCTCTTTCTCTGTTTTCCTTCCTTCCTCCCTTGCCAATCGACCGTGGGCTACGCCCCCCTGGCACCGCTGGCTGCCCTCCTGCCTGGGAGGGGGGGGAGGACCGGGGGCGCCCTCCAGGCCTTCTCTGCATGGCTTCCCCTGGGGTTGCCAACCTCCAGGTGGTAGCCGGAGACCTGGCAACCCTAGCCTCTCCACCCCCCCACCGGGAGATCTACAGCTGGTATGACCCCCGAATGATGTTATAAATGTGCAAATGGCCCTTGGCAGGAAAAAGGTTCCCCACCCCTGCTGTAAGGCTTTGGGCTTGGTCACCCAAATTCTCACTAAATTCTGACTTCATGAGATGGAAAGAAAGCAGGGTTATGAGGCATCTAGCTAACAATTAATTCCCGCCTACCTATATTTTAACAGATAAGATTACATTGGCACACATCCAGAAAGTTGCGCTACGTGAATATGTATTTATTTAGAAAATCAGCATACCTCTTCTCCAGAGAATCTCCTTGAAGTGGCTTACCAAATAAAATTCAATAATAACATGAAACACTATAAAATTATTGTTTACAATTAAAAGTTAAATGCACAAACAGAGCATAAAATTGGCATAAATCACTAAGCAGATTGAAATGAGTCTCATTAAACAATTTTCAGACAAGACAAAGACTATAAAAGCGTTGGTGAAATATCAACACCTTCATTAAAAACCTTGGTAAAAAAATGCTTTGGCCTGCTGCCTAAAAGAGAGTAGGATAAGCAGTAGGCAAGTAGGGTTTGCCAATCTCCAGGTGGTGACTGGAGATCTCCCGCAATTACAACTCATCTCCAGGCGATAGATATCAGTTCCCCTGGAGAAAATGGCTGCTTTGCCAATTGGACTCCATGGCATTGAAGTCCCTCCCCTCCTCAGACTCCACCCCAAAATCTCCAAGTATTTCCCAACCCAGAGCTGGCAACTCTATAGGCAAGGCCAGAGAGGAAGAACATTCCACAGGCAGGGTGCCACCACTAAAAATCCTGCCTTTGGTTGCCACTGATCTCACATCTGGAGACATGGGCTTAAAAAGCAAGATATATGAGGGAGATCTAATCTGGTAGGCTGTGAGAAGAGGTAGTCCTTCAGGTTTCTTGACCCCCAGCCATTTAGGGCCTTAAGGGTAAGAACCAGCACTTTGAATTTTGCCCAGAAACAGATGAGTAACCAGTGGAGATGCTGAAACAGCATGGTGATATGATCCTTGTATCCTAGTCTAACAGTAGCCTGGCTGATGCCTTGCAAACCAGCTAAAATTTCCAGGGTTCTCCAGTGGATCCAAGTCACAAAATAAAGTTACTAAAATTCTGTTCTATTTATTC
Organism: Euleptes europaea; assembly: GCF_029931775.1. Lineage (NCBI taxonomy): Eukaryota > Metazoa > Chordata > Lepidosauria > Squamata > Sphaerodactylidae > Euleptes > Euleptes europaea. Next base: position 44,225,464 of record NC_079312.1, on the reverse strand, counting down.
TCAGTTGTTTATGTCTAGCTTTTTATTCCTTGCTCCTGCAAGCAGCTACTACAAATTGGAAGCGAGCTCTTGAGTTTCCAGTGTTGTCAAGCCAGGTTGTTTATTCCAGGTTCGTTTTGGATGCGTAAGTAAGGGTGGCTTTTTCCTCTAATGAGAAAACCTCTACCAGTCGGCACAATCAGGCCAAAGATAACTTCCAAAACCATACCTAAATTGTGCAATTAAAAGAAATAATCCAAACAAACTTGCAAAGCAGTTTCTCAGCTGGCAGTATGTTATCTGGTTTCTCTAAGCAACAGAAGTTTGTAACTAGGTGGATGATAATTGATCTCAGTAGGGTTTGTCAAGAGAAGCCCTAATTCATGGATGTCTTCCAGAAACAATGCAGTCAGAAAATTCAGGCCAAAATTAATGTGCATAATGTTTGACTCGTGAAGAAAATTGCCTGTTTTTTTAAAAAAAATAGATTTTATTGATTTTCTCATAAATAATAAATGCTTCTACTATCATAATACTTTCTTCATATGTAAAAAATAAGATTAGTTAATGAAATATTATTACACAAAGTAATTTTCCTGTTAATCTTAAATTTTAAAAATAAAGTAAACTAAAATAATCTAAAACAAAACAAAATAGAATAGAATAAAAAGGACTTCCCCTTCACCTTCGTCCATCCTTTTATAAAATTAATTCCCCTTTTGTAATATATCTTCTAATCCCCATACATTTCTTTAACATTTAATCTAACCTTATTACATTTCTTTAATTCATTTCTTTAATTTATTTACATTAATATGTTCTTTCAAATGTTGGATTAGATCAAAGTATAACCCTTAACCTCTCCCAATTTCAATACATTCTCACAGTAAAGTTTCCATGCTCCCCATTCCTCCACAAATTTAACATTGTCTTGTTGATTCACCAATGCTGTAAAAGTTTGGCCATTTCTGCCAGGTCTAACATTTTTGATATCCAGTCTTGTTTTTCAGGAATTTCCGTTGCTTTGCATTTAGCTTCATATATCAGTCTTGCAGGTATTGGGGCATAGATCAAAAAAGTTCTATGAGATAATACAGTGTCTGGTATCATACTAAGTAGCATCATTTCAGGTGTTTTAGGTATACTGATTTGTACTATTAACCTTACCTCGTTATATATCATGTCCCAAAAGGTTTTTGCTTTGTCACATAACCACCACATGTGATGAAAAGAGCCAACATTTTTAGTACATTTCCAACATTTTGGGGACATTGATTTGTAGACTTTTGCCAGTTTTTCTGGTGTCAAATACCATCTGTATATCATTTTATAAATGTTCTCTCTAAGAGATTGAGACAATATGGATTTCAAGTCTTGTGACCACAGTCTTTCCCACTTATTTAAAGGTATATCATGACCCAAAGTTTGTGCCCAGGTAATCATAGTGGGTTTAATTCGTTCTTGTTTGCAATATAGTTTCAACAACAATTTATACATCTTTGAAATCAGATGGTCATTTGTATCTAGCAGTAGTCTTTGAAAAGTTGATTTGCTCTTTAAAAATCCTGTTTTCATATCTTGTACAAAAACAGAATTTATTTGATGATATTGAAACCAGGTTAAACAGTTTTTAACTTCATCATAACTTTTTAACCCACATATATTGCCATGCCACTTTAGAAGATCTTGATATGTAATGAATTGATCTGGTCTCAAGGGTCGTAATGTTAACATTTCTTGCGATAAAATCCATAATGGCGTCTTAATTTCCAACAGATGTTTATATTTTTGCCAGGTTTTTATTAATGAAGATCTGATCATATGATGCTTAAATGTTGCATGTGTTTTAGTTTTATCATACCATAAATAACCATGCCAACCACTTCTATTGTCAAACCCCTCTAGGTCCAATAGACGTAGATTTTTTAAATCCATCCAGAGTTTTAGCCAAACCAAAGTAGAAGCTTCAGCATATAACTTGAAATTAGGTAATGCAAATCCACCCCTTTCTTTTAGGTCCACTAAATATTTATATGTTTCTTATAAATAGCTGATATACCAGTACGGAATCTATCTCCAAAATTCATTTTTTCTAAGACTTTCTTCATAAAGTCCCAAGAGACCATATCAAAAGCTTTCTCAGCATCCAGGAAGGCAAAAGCTGCCTTTGGTTGTATATTATGTTCATAATATTCCAAAGCAACTAAAAGAATCCTGAGATTATCTTTAATTTGTCTCCCTGGTACAAATCCCGCTTGATCTTCATAGATTAAACTCCTTATCAGTTTTTTAAGTCTGTTTGACAATACCGAAGCACAGATTTTATAATCCACATTTAATGAAGAGATAGGTCTGTAATTAGTAACTTTTTCTGGGTCACTTCTAGTGTTATGAATCAAAGAAATAAAGGCATGTGTACCATGTATCAAGAGATGTCCCTGTATCCAAAATTGTGTTGCAAACCAATAACAAGGGGCTCAGCAGATCAGTTCTAAATGTTTGGTAAAATAAAGGTGAGATTCCATCTGGTCCTGGGGTTTTATCTATTTTTTTGCTTAATAATTGCTTCTTCTACTTCTTCCAACGTGATCGATGCATCTAGAGTCTTCTTTTGTTCCCAAGACAATTTCATTATATTAACAGAGTCCAAAAATTTGTCTATCTTTTTTTCAGGAATATTATCTTTCGTATAAAGCCGGGTAAAAAAAGCTACAAATTCCTTTTGAATATCATTGTAGTATAAAAAAAGCTACAAATTCCTTTTGAATATCCATTGTAGTATAAACTGGTCCTTTAGTTGTTTGTATTTTAGCTATTTTTTTTTTTTGAACTGAATCTCTTAATTGGCTGGCCAATAGTTTGCCCAGACGATTTGCATGTTCAAAATATCTCTGGCAAACTTCAATTTTTTGTTCATCTCTTCTGTTAATACCATATTTAGTTGATGTTTGATAGCATTTATCTTGGAGAAAATAACTGTTCTCTGAGTTTCCTGGGATTCTTTAATTAATTGTCCTAAATTTTGTAATTCCCAAAGAATATTATTTGTTGTCAACAATTGCTGTTTCTTCCAGGCTGTATTTTTCTGGATCATAAATCCTCTAAGAACTGCCTTAAAAGCATCCCATACAGTATTTAATGAAGTTTCTCCATTAACATTTATTTCAAAATAGTCTTTGATAAGCCTACATAATTCGGTCTTAGTCTTCTCATCTCTCAATAATCTGTCATTAAATCTCCATCAAAATGTTTTCCTGTTATTCCATTCAAAGGAAACTGGGTTATGATCTGAAAAAGTTCTTGGTATAATTTGCACCTTTCACAATTGGGTAAAAATTGATTTGTTTGCCCAAACCATATCAATTCTGGAGTGTGAATCATGTCTCGCTGAGTAGAAGGTATATTCCTTAGCTGTTGTATTCATAGTTCTCCAAATGTCCTGTAGTTCAAAGTCTTCCATCATTTGAAAGAAATTTCTTGGAAGGCATCCTTCTTTGTCTTTAGCTTTGGACATCTTGTCCAATTCATAAGATATGTCTATTAAAATCTCCCATCATTAGGATCTGTTCCTCTGCATATTGCAGTAAAACTTCATGTAGTTGTTTATAAAACTTGGCTTTCCCATCATTAGGTGCGTAGATCCCTACCACCAATGTTTTTTGTCCCAATATTTTAGTCCTAATTATTAAGACTCTGCCTTCTTCATCTTTATATACAAATTCTGGAGACAAGTTAGGTTGGGCATATAGTACAACTTCTTTAGTTTTTGTTTTAGATGAAGAATTAAACATTTGTCCCAATGATTTTTTTGAGATATGGGTTTCTTGTAAACAGATCAAATAATATTTCTGTTTTTGTAAAAATTCTTCCTCTTTTTACTTTTTCATTCAGTCCATTCACATTCCATGAGATAACCTTAGCCATGACCATTGAGAAAAATAAAAATAAAGTCTATGTTCCACCAGTTGCTCCTTGCAAGGAAGGGTCATCTTGGTCACTGTCTTTTTCGCCTACCTGTTCAAAAGTAAGGCCTGTTAGTTCTTTTCTGTACTTTCTCAAAAAATTTCCAACATCATCCATTGAGGTGACAGTACATTTGTTTCCCTTGTAGGTAAAAGTAAGTCCCTGAGGCAAAATCCATCAGTATCTTATTCCATTTTTCCCTAAAGTCATTGTGAAATCTTTGTAGATATTTCTTTTCATCATCAAATGTCGAGGAATATCTTTGAGGATAATTAATTAATTAATTAATCTACCGTTATAGGTGTTTCATAATGAAGTTGCATAATGGCATCCTTCACTCTGATGTCATAGAAGGTAACATCTCTGTCTTTAGATTTCCTCATTCTCGTTGGCAATGGTAACCTATAAATCCTATTCACTGCATGATTCAAATCCTGTTCACTCATCTGGAATAAGGCAGCCAGTGTCTTTATCAGGGTCTCCCTGGTATCTCCAAGATCTTCAGGGAGATTACGTAGACGTAGGTTGGATTCTCTTGCTTTCATGTCCATCATTGCAATCTGGTGTTTCGTTGTTTCTTCTTGAGTGTGCACAGTTTCCAGTTGTTTTTCATGGCCCTCGATTTTTTTAAATTTCTTTCTGTTCCTCAGTTACCTTCTTAACAGATGAGTCCATTGTCTGCATGTCTGTTTTCAAGGAAGTGACTTGATCCTTTATATCCTTCATCTCTCCTATCACCACATCTAATTTTTGGTTACCTGAAGTGCTTAGTGTGGTTAAAAGCTCCGACATCTGGTTCATCTGTTTGGTCAAACTGTTTTGTAAATAAGTCCAATTGTTTGGCCAAAAGTTCTTGCATTTTTTTCTCAGCCTTGTCCATTGTTGCTTCTACAGAAGATTCCTTGGATTTTGATAACGCAGGGCTATGCAGTGATCCTGATCTTGGAAGTGTTGACATTTACACCGGCAGAAAATAAATAAATTCTTTCAGGGCCCAGAAGTTATTTTCCTTTGGCAGGTTCAATGTATCTCAGTCTGATTAGTGAGTTCGCCAAAGTAGAAATAAACTTTAAAGTTTATTTAATGTAAAAAACGGGATTTTAGTTAAGAAGTATCATAGAGTTTTCTGGACGCTCTAGCTTGGCTTCAATACCGGAAGTAGGAAGTAAACTGGAAGTGATCGTGGACCTTCTGTCGCCTTATCTCGATGGTTCAGGGTAGGACAAGTTTAATTGTTGCACCTAAGAGACGTACTTCCGGTCCCACAATCCAAAAGATGCCGACTTCCTTTTCCTCCGTAGTATTTGGTAAATTACTAGGTGTACAGTACAGAAGGGAGTTTGTTCCAAACCGGTCTCTTCCAAAGAGAAATGTGGCTGGAGGACTCACTCAACCGGAAAAAACAGCAGAGGAGGAAGATACTTTTCACCCTCCCCTTCTCCAATCCTGGAATTTCATTGGATTATGTAATGTCTTTCAAGCATTCCCGTTTGTTGTGTCTATCTCCAGATCAAATTGATAGGGCCCCTACTATCTTGCTGGCAATCTTTTTATACCAAGAAGTTATTTATAGTAAAGAGTGGAGTGCACAGAGTCTACAGTCTTTTTCAGTTTGAAGATCTTCTAAAGCCAGGTAAATCAAAAGGGTTCGTATAACTTACTCGGATTTAAGAAGATGCGGTTTTCTGTGCTTTTATATAGTTCATATGTTGGTGTTAGATAGAGGAGATCGAAGCCTGAGTCCAAAGAAGCATCTGTGGCAATGTAATCCCTCTCAGTTGCCCGCGGGACAGCATCCAGATCTCCGGGAGGCTTAAAAAAGCCCTCTCGGAGGATTTGGGAGTCACCCCGCTCTTGATGGCTGCAGAGGTAATCCTGCTCCCCATTCCACCATTTAGAAACCAGGGTGGGGTGCAAAAAACACCTCAATTGGGCACGTTTCTTGGGTCCCCGTGGGTAGGGCTGTCGATTCAGCCCAAACTGAAAAACAGCCGAATTTCCCCTGATTTGGCGGTTTTTAGTTCGGGATGAACCAAACTCAAAAATGGCGGGAAACCAAATTCAGCGAGTTCGGGAGTTCACGAATAAATTCAGCAAATTCGGGGCGTCAATAAGCAGCATAACCATCAGTAAGCAGCATTTTCCTCCCCCGGCCAATTGGTGGCCAAGCTGGGTCTTCTTCTGGCCAATCAGTCAGGATTGAGTACTGGAGGAATCAGCTGCTGCGCGGCCGGGCCGGGGAGAGAGAGTGAGTGAGAGAAATCCTCGTGGGGGGGTGCTTGTGCACATTCGCTCCTTTCTGTGGCTGCAGGGGTGCATTTCTGGGGGTAGAGACCCCAAACTTTCAGCAGAGCTTCAGAAGAGCCTTCTTAAGAGACCCCCCAAGTTTTGTAAACATTGGGTCAGGGGGTCCCAAGATATGGGCTCCACCCCTTTTCCCTCCCCCCTTTTCCATTTCCGTGGCTGCAGGGGGCGCTTTTTTTGGGGTGCAGCCCCCAAACTTTCAGCATAGCTTCAGACAAGCCTTCTTAAGAGACCCCCCAAGTTTTGTAAAGATGGGTTCAGTGGGGGCAGAAATATGGGCTCCCCCCTTTTCTCTTTCTGTGGCAGCAGGGGGCGCATTTTTGGGGGTGCAGCCCCAAACATTCAGCATAGCTTCAGACAAGCCTTCTTAAGAGACCGCCCAAGTTTTGTAAACATTGGGTCAGGGGGTCCCGAGATATGGGCTTTCCCCTTTTCCCTATTGGGATGAATGGATCACCCGATCCTGTATGCATCTCCAGAGTGGCAAATCCAAGGCAAAACCTCCCATGCTTAAATAGAATCATATTGGATTACCCAGTCCTCCCAGCCCCTCCTGATGGAACAGATGACAGCCACAGTAAGACCCCTTTGGGGGCTTTAATCTATAATTTTTCTCCTGTGAGTGTGGGGGGGGGGAAGCAGTCTGTGTGTGTGTGGGGAGGGAGCAGTTTCTGTGGGTGGGGGGGAAGCCAAAGGGGGCTTTCGCCGGTTCTGCCTGGGTGTGTGTGCCCCCTCGAGTCTCTCTCTCCCTGGTTTGAGGGGGGGGCTTCAGTTGTGTGTCCTCAGGTTTTCCCTCATTCATAAGATTGGTTAGGTCTATTTTGATGCTTGCTCAAAACTGGTTTTCAAATGGTGACTTAAAGAATGCATTTGCCTGGTCCCCACCAATGCAAAAGGGGGAATTCCACCCCCTCCTGCTCATTATGCATAGCTAGCTGCCTCTGTCCCTTTCCATGGTTTGCAAACTCCCAGGTGTCAGGTGTTGCTTTGCATGGTTGCAAACATGTTGCTTTGCAGTTGTGTTGCTTTGCAAACTTCTTCGCACCTGCCCCGCCCTTGCTCCCTGCAGCTCAGCTGTTTGTCGGGGCTGGGAGCTTTGTGCGTGGGCGGCAAGCTCTGCTCAGATATACACATTAAGGGTGGGGGGACCCCTTTTGAGGCCCATATCTCATCCCCCCCATACCCAATCTTTACAAAACTTAGGGGGTCTTGCAAGAAGGGTCCTTTGAAGCTACGCTGAAAGTTTGGGACCTCTACCCCCAAAAATGTCACCCCCGGAGCTGCAGAAAGGCGCGGTTGTGTTTTTAATGGCTTTATTCAGCCGAATTTTTTCCCGAGCTTTGAATTCGCGCCGAATTGCATGGACCCGAAGCGGGGGAGTTCGGACTTCGGCATATCCCGAATCCAGATGGGCCGAATTCGGCCGAATCCGAACTATACTGATTTTTTTTTCCAAAAGCCCTACCCACGGGAGCTTCCCCAGGAGACGTGTTACTTCGGTCAGCTCTCTACCGGAAGTCCAAGAAAATTGCCGGTTGTATGGATCTGAAATCATCCAGCAACTCAGATCCCACAATTTTCAGTTTATACTATTCACTGAATTTTAAGAATGGCAAGTTTTTGTAATGAAAATTAATTTCAAAAAATATTTCTTATGATACCTTGCCACATTCTTGTGATACCTTGCTCTTTGTCTTTGGATATGCCAATAGCTTTTCAAGGATAAAACATGCAAAATATTTTCCCTTGGCTAAACCATGTCGGAAATATGCAACATAATCCAGGATATACTCATTTTAATCTGAAAGATCACAGGAAAGCCTTAATTATTTGTTCTTTATTACTGGCAAGATTATTATTAATCTGTCTGTTTTATATAGTTCTGCTCAAGGGGGAAATACTACATAATAAAGAAATATTGGATATTTCCCAGTGTTTAGACTAAGGCACATTTGAAATAAATGCTAAAGCCATAAGGACATAGGTGCCGAATTCCCTTGTCCCCAACATTGCAGCCCTATTGCTTACTTTTACTGGCAATGGGAATACTGCACATAGGAAATATATCGCATTCTACCTGTTCCTCTCTCAACATTTTTTGGCATGGTTTTAGGGGATTGCCAAAATGAAGAAGGGCTGAAGGCAGTTCAAGGTATTGCCCAGGGTTCACACTAAGATAAATAGTATGAAAAAGACTAGCTGATGATAATGGGTGTTATCCATCCACCTCCATGACATGGGACTATCCCCACATTCAACTTTCCTCTGTAAAGATGGTGCTTGGAGTCAGAATACCGGTAAGGAAAAAACCTCCATGGGTAACAGGGCTTTGGTGAAGTTGGAGAGTTGAGCAAAGTTGCCCTCTCTTCCACATGTGGAGCTAGCTCCATTTATGGAAGAGGGAGAAGCAGCCAGACTTGTTGATCTCTCCTCCTTGATACAGTTCTCTAATTCACATGGTCTTTTTATTCACATGGGCTCTGTGACTCTAGGCATAATTTTCCAGGGTCAAAACGGAAAATTATAGAAGTCCACACCTATTAGCTTTTGCTGTCAGTTAGTTGGGAAAAAACCATCATTTCAGGGAATCAAGGCCAAATTGTCAATATGATCTAGAGCTGTGCAAGTCACTGTATGGAAAATCAGTGCATCTTCTCTTCTGAACACTGTATTATTTTCTCTGTGCTGGATGTGCCTTAGGATGATATGATTCATTCAATGTCATCCTTAAGAAGCATGGAGTCACACAGTTGAGACAAAAAGCCAGAGGCTAATTTGTGGCAAGGACTCAATCAGCTCTCATTAAATTTCTTACCTCCCCTGCCCATACCAAAATGGAGAACGTAGTTCATATATAATGATTGTCTCCCATTAAAGTTGGTATATTTATGGCAGAGATAGGGTTGCCAGGTCTTCCCTGGTCATTGATGGGGGAGGGGGTGGTGGGATCTTACCAGGCTTAAAATGAGGCCTAGGCCTCGATGTCCAGAAGTGATTATATCACGTCAGGGACGATGAGGGAGATGATCTGCTATTTGAGTAAATATGGTAGAAGCTGTTTTTACCACAGAGTTTTGCCCAAATACCAGAGCACCTCCCTTGTCACTGCCTGTATGATGACATCACTTTCAGAAGTGATGTCATCACACCAGAGACGTCAAAACCAAGGCCTCATTTTAAGCCTGGTAAGACACCTGCCGGCCAGCAGGATGGCACCAGGGGGAGGGGGGCCAAAGTGGGGATTCCCTGCCCCCAGTGAGGGTCTGACAACCCTAGCCAGAGGAATTAGGGCTACAGGAGAGTTGTCATACTTGCATACATGCAAGAAAACCAGTAAAGTAGGGCTGTCAATTCGGTTCGGTCCGAACTGAAAATCAACCGAATTTCCCCTGATTCGGTGATTTTCAGTTCGGACAGATCCGAACTCAAATCTGGCGGGCAACCGGGGGGGCCGAATTCAGCGAGTTCGCGAGTTCGTGAATAAATTCGGCCAATTCGGGCCCCCCCCTTCAGGGCAGCCCGCTGAAAGGCGCGGGCTGCCCTTTAAACTGATCTGCGCCTCCCAGCTGGGAGGCTCAGATCAGTTTAAAGGGCAGCCCGCCTCCCTTCAGCGGGCTCCCCTGAAGGGAGGCGGGCTGTCCTTTAAACTCATCTGTGCCTCCCGGCCGGGAGGCACAAATGAGTTTAAAGGACAGCCCCCCCCTTCACGGCAGCCCGCTGAAGGAAGGCGGGCTGTCCTTTAAACTCATCTGTGCCTCCCGGCCGGGAGGCGCAGATGAGTTTAAAGGGCAGCCGCGCCTCTCCAGCGGGCTCCGCTGCAGAGGCGCGGCTGCCCTTTAAAGTCATCTGAGCCTCCCGCCCGGGAGGCTCAGATGAGTTTAAAGGGCAGCCGCGCCTCTCCAGCGGGCTCCGCTGCAGAGGCGCGGCTGCCCTTTAAAGTCATTTGAGCCTCCCGCCCGGGAGGCTCAGATGAGTTTAAAGGGCAGCCGCGCCTCTCCAGCGGGCCCCGCTGCAGAGGCGCGGCTGCCCTTTAAAGTCATCTGAGCCTCCCGCCCGGGAGGCTCAGATGAGTTTAAAGGGCAGCCGCGCCTCTCCAGCGGGCTCCGCTGCAGAGGCGCGGCTGCCCTTTAAAGTCATCTGAGCCTCCCGCCCGGGAGGCTCAGATGAGTTTAAAGGGCAGCCGCGCCTCTCCAGCGGGCTCCGCTGCAGAGGCGCGGCTGCCCTTTAAAGTCATTTGAGCCTCCCGCCCGGGAGGCTCAGATGAGTTTAAAGGGCAGCCGCGCCTCTCCAGCGGGCTCCGCTGCAGAGGCGCGGCTGTCATTTAAAGTCATCTGAGCCTCCCGCCCGGGAGGCTCAGATGAGTTTAAAGGGCAGCCGCACCTCTCCAGCGGGCTCCGCTGCAGAGGCGCGGCTGTCATTTAAAGTCATCTGAGCCTCCCGCCCGGGAGGCTCAGATGAGTTTAAAGGGCAGCCGCGCCTCTCCAGCGGAGCCCGCTGAAGGGGGGCGGGCTGCCCTTTAAACTGATCTGCGCCTCCCAGCTGGGAGGCTCAGATCAGTTTAAAGGGCCCCCACGCGCCTTCAGGGAATCCCTGAAGGCGCGCTTCGGCCGAATTTTCCCCCGAACTCCGGATCCCCCCGAATTACCGGGGATCCGAAGCGGGGGAGTTCGGACTTCGGACCGTACCGACCCCACAAGGGTCAAATTCGGCCGAATCCGAACTGTACCGAATTTTTTTTTTGACAGCCCTACAGTAAAGGAAGCTTGGCCCAATGGGGGGAAATCCTGTCTGACATACTAATCACTCTCCCCTTCACTTCCCATCACTTAAGTTTCTTGTCTTTTTAAGGTCTATATTTGTGGGCAGAATATAAATATAAAAAATTAATGATAAATATATTGTAAAATGCTTTTAGATTGATGTGCTGGTAGAGTGACTTGATTTAGACACTACAGCTCATGGAGAACATGATGGCACTCTACAAAAGTAGGTTTTTGGAATAGCCAGCACTTATGCCAGTTTCCAAGGATCAGCCACAGAAATGTATTTAAAGATTAAAACTGTAACTACACCCCTTGGAGTCTATCCTAGACCTTTTCACTTTGCATAAGTGAAATGGGATATAATTTCATGGTGGTGCACCGTACAAAGGGGTGTGCATGCAGAAAGGCCTTCTCTTGTGTTCTCTTTTCCCATTGGCATAACTAATATAACTATCTTCCAGAAGTGGGAAAAGTCTGTTTATTGGTGGGAATGCATGTGAAAGTTTGAGATTTTGGGATGGGGTTGTTATTGTGGAGTGGTCCTACTTGAGTCTGGTGTAAGCCCAGTGCCTCGGTTGGCCCAGCCAGATGTTAACCCGGCCAGGCCCAAAATGATGTCATGCTGGTGGTGGTGGGGCAGGGAAGGCTGAAAGAGAGCTGAAGATGGGGTGGTAGACAGTGCAGAGGAAAGCCCCAGAGAAGAGTGTGACCAGGGTGAGGAAAGTTTGGGAAAGGGGGCTTGAGAAGGGAGACAATCTTGACTTCCGCTAGGGACGCTGAGCTGAGCACCACATCTCTTGGGGGCTCCCAAGGGAACCAAGATTCGTTCGAATCTGTGGTGTAATTCTGCACCCCTACCCGATCCTAAATAGTGGATTGGGAAACAGGATTTCCCCTGCTGCTGGCAACCCTAGTACATTCATTAGAGTGTCTTAATGCAACAGATCCCAGTGAAATAAATCAAAAATTCTTCCCAACAGCATACTATGCCCCAACTAAATAACCTACAAATAAGACAATGACACTGGAATCCTAAGAGAGTTATCCTAAACCCTTTGACTTGAGTGGATTTAGGAGGGTGCAACTCTGTTTAGGATTGTCAACTGAATTATACCTACTCCTATAAAACTTTCCCAACTTACATGTGTCAACATCAGAAATGAATGCATATGAGAAGCTGCCTTGAAAACATGTGCATATATTAATACATTTGCATCGTCCACTTAAAACATTTCACATTTTGCCTAGGTCAGAAGATCAGGATTTTTTAAGGTGGGTGGAGGGTCGAAGGGGTATCCTTTTGAACTTTATAATTTTGTAACCATGAATGTATTAATAAGTATATATAGATACTTTGGTTCTTGTAGGTTATCCGGGCTGTGTAACCGTGGTCTCTGCCACAGCTGCTGGCGAAACGTCAGGAAAGAAAATACCAAGACCATGGTTACACAGCCCGGATAACCTACAAGAACCAATGAACTCTGACTGTGAAAGCCTTCGACAATATATATAGATACTCTTTTGTATTTTCTTTTTTTAATTTTCTTTATATTATTATTATTGTATTTGTTTGTTTTGTTTTATGTTATAAAAATTAAAAATATTTATAAAATAAAAAAAGAAGATCAGGATTTTTAAAAAGGAATACAATGGAAGGACAAATGAAATAATCCAGCAGCTGTTATTAAGGCTGCTCTAAGCCTTTCGCTGAAAAATAATTCTGTGTACCGTGTCCTACTGCTTTATAGACAGGGATTATTTCAAGCAGTGCCAATTTTTTTTAAGCAAACAAAACTGCATTGTACAAATTTCTCCTGAGAAGAGTTTGGTTTTGAAATAACAGTTAAGCCAAGAGAATAATGTTGGAATTTGCTGGACAGGTGCTATCATATGTGCTTAGTGCATGCTTGACCTTCGGGGAATGTTAATAAGAGATGGTATTTTACAGGGCTTGCTGGGTTGACACATTTAAAAACAACAACAACAACTAACCCTGCTTTGGGCCTTGAAGAACTCTATTGCATGCAGCCATTTTGAGAAGGAAGCTTTTCCTGGCATGGAAATGAAATACGGGTAATAGTTCAGCTGCTGAAACTGTTGTACGTTTGCACCTTTTTGGAAATGCAGTACAGCCAGCAGCTTTCTGTGGCTGCTTCTGATGCTGCTCCAGTAATGTACGAATCAAGAGACTATTTGGTAGGGAGCATTGTGTAGTGGTTAGAGTGCGATCTGAGAACCCTGGTTCCAATCCCCATTTTGCCATTAAGCCCGTTGGATGACATTGGAGCAGTCAATCTCACTCCACTTAACCGACCTTTCTGGGTTGTTTTAATGATAAAATGGGGTCAGACAGCACTTCCTGTTGTCCACCCTGAATCTATTGCCCATCACTTCCATTGTGTATCCATGAGTTCTAGTATGATGGGACAGGAAGAAAAAGTTCTCTTTTTCTCCACTCATGTATAACTTTATGAACATCTGTTAAGTTCCCCTTTATATTCTTTTGTCTAAACTGGAAAAAAAAACCAAATTCATCAGCCTTTCCTCACAGGAAATGTCCTCCAACCACGTAATGCCTGCTGCACTGCTGACAGTAAGCACCTGAGGTGAAAAAGAACATAGATTTTTCAGGGAGAGGGTTTTGTAATTCCAAACAATTCCAGATTTGTATTAATGTGCCAGAAAATTATGGTAATTACCCAAAGAAATTTTCAGCTTGGCAATTCCATTATTCAGTGATAGGATTGGAGCAGGTGCTGACTTGTCCAGTTATATGGGAGACCTTTCCAGTTGTTCAGTCTGAGGATGTGGACAGGATTCTTGGAAGTTTGAGAGCTTCCACCTGCTTGTATGACCCTTGCCCTTCCTGGCTACTTAAAATCTGCTGTGGGGAGGGACTGGCTGACTGGGTCTGAGAGGTGGTTAATACAGGCTGTGGACCATTCCACATCTGAACACATCTACCCTGGACCCACAAGAGTTCAATATGAACAAGGTACCTGAACGAATGATGGCCGGCCAACTTCAGTAATTCATGAATGAAGCTGTTTGTCTGGATCTATTACTCTCTGGTTTCAGGCCTGGTTATGGGACTTAAATGGCCTTGATGTGTGTTTTAGTGAGTGTGTATTATAGGTATTTTGCTTCAGTTGTGCTACACTTACGTACATTGAACTTCAGAGAAAACAGCAGTTGTATCATCCTAAAGAACTGGAGTTAGATGTCCTCAGTACAAGAAAGAAAGAAAGAAAGAAAGAAAGAAAGAAAGAAAGAAAGAAAGAAAGAAAGAAAGAAAGAAAGAAAGAAAGAAAGAAAGAAAGAAAGAAAGAAAGAAAGAAAGAAAGAAAGAAAGAAAGAAAGAAAGATGCTCCTCGAGGAGAGTGTTAAGCAAGTACATGCTAGCTACATATGAATGCATTCATTTGTTCAGTTATTTTTTAATGGGCTCATGAATTCATCTGGAGCATATATGTGAGCTTGTTCATGCTGAAGTTTCCTGAACATCTTTGGCTTTTGTGAATGAAACAACTGGCTTAGATCGTGGATTAAAAGACAGGATATCAGACCAACAAAGCAGAAATGCAGGAAGCCATCACGTCAGATATCTGCAACATGTAGTCTTCTCCTAAATTATTGTACTGATTCACTTGCCATGAAGATTTCTCAGCTATGGCCTGAGAGGAAGCCAAGCAAGGGATAGGATGATTGCACATTTGTCCCATTGGAAACACCATGTAGGGTTGCTAGGTATGGCAACCAGAGGGAGATGGGGTGTGTGGACATTGGGGCAGCCATCAGCAACAGCCTGACATCACTTCCAGGAAAACCTGGAAGTGAAATCACACCTCTCTTTGAATCACCATAAACTCTGTGTAAAACCACTCTGTGTAAAACCACAGAGTTTCTGGCATTTCCTAGAGAGGACTGACACAACTTCTGGGGTTTCCCTGAAAGTGACTTCATTATATTGGCTTAAAGGCCATTTAAAACAAATTTCTTCTGCTGCCACTCCGAATGGCAGTGGGAAATGGGAGCCAGAAGCAGGGCAACCATGATGCAGACTCATCCTTGATATTTACATGATTATGATTATCATGTAAGATTCACTCAGCTCACTTCTCAACAGGTCAAAGTGGTCATGTGGTTTTTGTTTTGTTGTTATTCCTGTCAGTATGGAAATACTGATATATCTGGACAATTTTTTTTAAAAAAATCACAGTAATTGAAAAGAGGCTGCTCTCAAAACACATGCAACATAAGGAGGGCTAAGAACAAAATTGCATGCTGGGCTGAGTTGGGGGTTCTCTTATTTAATTTTAACTCCATCTTGTAATCATGCATGCATTGTTAAATGAACTAACACATGGGGTTGAAAATTACCAGGCAGGTGTCTGAATGACTTCCGTAAGCAGTTCTGCCATAGTCTAATTAGTGTTCTAATATATTTTACAATGCACAGTCATCATTATTTCCTCTTCATTAACTGCTGATATACAATACATCTTTTGATGTTAAAAAACACACAGCAATTTCTAGCCCCTTAAAAAAAAATTGCTTGTTTTTTCCTTTGCATACAAAGGCAACAGGGATATGATTAATGCAGATAATTTAAACTATGTGCATAAAACATTAAAAATCAACATCCCATCACAGCTTAATGTTCATTTGCAGATTGTCAAATTTTCTTGTCAACATTAATATTTGCAAGGTTGATAGACTTTTTTTAGCATAAGCAAACAGAATCTACACACACACCCCTTAAGTTGGTGTTCTGTTAGGAATATCGTCAGCAAGGCTGCACCATGAAGCATACCTGCAGGGAAGTATGTCCTCCTAAAATTAGCAGCACTTACCTCTGAGCAAATATGAACAAGACTGCGTCGTTAGATGGAATTTCCCAGTCCAAAATCATGTTCCACTGAAGTTGACATTGGATCCTCAGAATGCCATTGACGTACACATACTGCTGAGGCAACTGCATAGCACTTCAGCTACAAGTCCAAGCAGGCCAACTCTCAAAACAAATTTCCAAAAGAGAAAAGAACTTACTCTTAGGAACAAGCCAACCTTACTGATGTTGATATGGTTGATATAGATTAGGTTAGATTAGATTTAGGTTAGATTAGATATTCTGGCCCTCCAGAGGAACTGGTTGGCCACTGTGTGAGACAGGATGCTGGACTAGACGGAACACTGGTCGGATTCAGCAGGGCTCTTCTAATGTTGTGTTCTAACGGGGTTATTTTTTTCTGGGTGGCCTATAGACTTCTAGTTTGTTCCTTTGGGATCAAATCTGTGTTGCCATGAGTGACCCCCAAACCCTAGACTTCAGAGTGTGCCGTAGTGTCATCAGAAAGAACCAGAAGCCTCTTTCTAAGTCTGATGGAACACGGAGTCTGATATGTAACTAGTCAGAACATGCCAAATAATGTGTGATCTCCATCCCTTTGAATTCAATAGTAACTTCCATAACTCACCACAAAATTTCAGGTGTATGTGTGTGGGTGTAAAAGAGCAAAAAGTCTCCTGTTTTCTTCTTCTTTCAGTAGCACTGATTGTGACCATGCTCATGAAATTTCCACATAATTAATACTGGCAAACCATAAGCCTCTTTTCAGTATGTATATATTCTGCATCTTATTTTCCTTCTCCCCTTATAAAGCAGCTGGGGGGATGAGCAGGTGTTCAGATTTTTAAAAATCCATTTGTAAACATACATGCCCTCACCTGGATAGCCCAGGCTAGACTGATCTTGTCAGATCACAGAAGCTAAGCAGGGTCAATCCTGGCAAGCATTTGAATGGGAGATTTCCAAGGAATACCAAGGTCGTGTGGTAGAGGCAGACAATGGCAAACCACCTCCGAACGTCTCTTGCCTTGAAAACCCTACAGAGTCGCCATAAGTCAGCTGTGACTGGATGGCAAATAAAACAAAACACATACATACTACCAGCACGACGTAGCAGTTAGAGTATCAGATAACAATATGGGAGACCCAGGTTCAAATTCCAACTCTGCCATGGAAGTTTGCTGGGTGACCTTAAAGCAGTCACAAATTCTCAGCCTAGCCTACCTCACAAGGTTGTTGTGAGAATAACATGTAGAAACATGTAGAATAGTGTAAGCCACTTTGGGTACCAGACTGAAGAGAAAAGTGGGGTATAAATGAAGCAAATACATAATAATCTTTCTTTGTACAAGTGATATTTTGAGTTAGTGTGTTTTGCCATTTTTGCCAGCAGCATCGATCTAATAGAAGTCCACCCTGCCTGGCTTCCCGGGGAAGCGGGGGGGGTGAACTCTGGGGAAGCAGGGGGGGTGGACTTCCTTCAGACTCCGGGGAAGCAGGGGGGGGACTTTCAGATCCATGCTGCAAGCCTTCTCTGGCCCCTGGAGAAGGCTGGCAGCATGGATATAAAAGAAATCCATGCTGAACCCATTTCGAGAGATGAGTGTTTTTCGGGTTCGGGTTTATTAACCTGAATCTTTTTTTTTCTTTCTTTTTTTAAAATCCAGGTTTTCCGGATTTTTTGAAAAATTCTGAGTTAATAAACCTGAACCTGAAAAATACTAGTAATTTTTTTTCACAGCCCTAGAACCACCAAGTCATAGACAAGCAAACTATCCTGAGCAGGCAGGAAACAAATTAAGCCTAACATATCTCTTTGCTTGGCTAATTACTGAGCAAGTTCAGTCTGTATTTATATGCTAAATTAACTTGTTCAGTATAGGAAATGAATGTATAAGAAGGACTGTTGATGCCATCATGGATGTAAGGGCTGCGCCTATGCACTCAGTTCTTTTAAGATAGATCTTGTTTTCTGTTACTTCTTTGCCAGGAGATCATGGGATACTGACGAGCTACACTGGCATAATGGCAGCCTCAGTGGAATGCTGGCATGGACAGTCGAAGATGGGGCTGCCTTTGACTTGGCCAAGGCCGGGTATATTTTCTTGCATTGTCTCTTTCACGTCTGCTCCATAGCCCTCTGGCTGAATTCAGCTGGGAGCACTTTATTCTGTTTCCTTATGATGCTTGGCATAACAATTCAGCATGACAAACAGAATAAATAGTGTATAATACTGAAGAAATGTTTGGTAGGCTGTTGGCCTCCCTTGCTATGAGTCACTAGCATCCAATGCTGATGCATCAGAAATAAAGGCTCTGAGCCAACTTCTTTTTTTAATTATTGCTCACTAGGAATGCTCTGAAGATTCTAAATGGAGACGGCAATGATATCAGCACAATGTTCACATGGATCTGAAATGCCTTCAGTGCAGTGCTGTATTTGCTGTATTTAGAAGCTTTGCTTTCTTTGTCAGGGCATGTTTACATCTTTGCTCAGAGAAGCAATTGAAAGCCCACTTTGTTAAAGAGGCTTTCTGCACCTGCTCACTGTGAATTAAAGTCACCAAACAAGCGTCAACGCTTGATAATATGTTTTAATGCACTGTGGATATTCCCATGATTGATTTCCTATACTGAACAAACTGAACACAATTAGTTTGCAAAGAACACATTTACCCCTGGTGTTGCTCGCAACTTTTACATCTCATAGCAAACAAAGCAGTGAAAGTCACTAAGTGCCATGAAGCAATTGTGGTTTATGACCTTAACTATACCCATCTCCCAAATCACAGTGGATGTAGCTAACATCATACATGGACATCGAAGGGGAGAGGATGGAAACCAGGAGGATTTTTCCACTGATTTTTCGGGGGCCACTGTGTGAACAGACTGCTGGACTTGATGGGCCTTGGTCTGATCCAGCAGGGCTTCTCTTATGTTCTTATGGGGGGGTGCTATCAGAGCCAGCCAAAGTTTCGATCACAGGGGTTGTTTGAAGGAGAGTGCTCATCTGCGCAGCTGAGAAGTCTCCTTCAGAAGCCTGGTAGTAGCAGCAGCTGAAGCTAGCACTTTTTAGTTGGAGGGTGGAACTCCCCTGCCCCAGGATGTGGTGATGGCTGCCAACTTGGAAGGCTTTAAGAGGGGAGTGGACATGTAGCAATGAAGAATTCAGAAGATACTTGGTGGCCCTGATTGAGCAGAAGGCAGGATTAGGGTTGCACAATTTAAAAAAAATCAGTAAATTTCGGGTTCATTTGGCGCGTTTCCCCCCCAGTAAACCTGGAATAAGCCAAATACCCATACCAGTAAATCTCAGTATTCGGCTTATTTCTAGATTTACTGAAAATTTCAGGCCCATTATAGTCTAGGGGGATATTTTTCGAAGCTCCTGGGGGGCATTTTTAGAGGTAGAGTCCCCCAAATTTACAGCAGGGCTGCAAGGGACTCTTCTTGGACGGTCACTGAAGTTTGGTGAACTTAGGGACAGGAGGTCTATCAGTTTCAGGTTCAGAGGTTCAGCATTGCCGAGGACTGATGGAAAGAGCCAATTGCCAGGCTGACACCTCAAAGTCTGGGAGCTGCCTTCGTATCTGGGATGCATAGCCTGATGTCCATGCAAATGAGCTTCCAAATGGAGGGAAAAGGCTTAAATGCAAGAGAAATAAGACACAGAAAACATTTCTTTTGCTGGCATATGACATCATGTGAACAATCTTTTACTATAATCATCCAAAATCTGATTTCAAGAGATGGTCATGGTGTGGGGAAACAAAGCCTCTACTCGGGGTGACCTTCAGTTTCAGAGCAGGTTTTCAGGGGGGGTGGTATCAGAGCCAGCCGAAGTCTTGACCATGGGGGCTGTCTGAAGAAGAATACTCATCCGAGCGGCTGAGAAGTCTCCTTCGGAAGCCTGATGGTAGCAACAGTCAAAGCTGGAACTTTTTAGTTGGAGGGTGGAGCTCCCTGCTTCAGGATGTGGTGATGGCTGCCAATTTGGAAGGCTTTAAGAGGGGAGCGGGCATGTTCATGGAGGAGAGGGCTATCCATGGCTACTAGTCAAAATGGATACTAGTCATGATGCATACCTGTTCTCTCCAGGATCAGAGGAGCATGCCTATTGTATTAGGTGCTGTGGAACACAGGCAGGATAATTTTGCTGCAGTCATCTTGTTTGTGGGCTTCCTAGAGGCACCTGGTTGGCCACTGTGTGAACAGACCACTGGACCTGATAGACCTTGGGCTGATGCAGCATGGCCTTTCTTATGTTCTGATGTCACTGTTAGCCATTTTAAAAAAAAATCTTTCTGTGCTAAACAGACAGCATCGGTATAATTCTCCATCAGTATAAAATCATTATCCTTGGGTGTGAAAGGAGCCAATTCAATTACAATGTTGGTTGAAAACCTGAGGAAGAAAAGTTGTAGTATGTATAAAAGATGGGGGTGGGAAAATAGCACTACATATTCAAATGGTATTACAAAAATATGGGCACCCAGGCTAACAAATGCTAATATGTTCTTTTGTTACCGTCTGCTTTCTGTGAGTCATGTAAGCCTGCAGCAAGGGGGGGGGGAACTCGTTCTAAATTTCATAAGCATTTGAAAAAAAATAGCAAAGCAATGAATTGTAAAGGTATTAACATTCATGTCGAGTTGTGTTATTAAGCTGTACACATCAAATCTGGTAGTACAAGTGGAAAGAATGTCATAATGAAGTAGAACAGCATTTAATCAGAAAAATTCAAAAGGTCATCAGAGCGTTATATAAAACCCATCCACGCATGACAGCCGTCCAAAATAAATAACTCACAGTAGGCTAAGAATAAATGTAAGCCGAGTTGTCTAACTAGTCTGTATTTTTGTAAAGAGGATAGTCCAGTTCTCATGCTGACATAGCAATGGATCCTACAGGATTCATCCATGAAAGCCTTCGAAGGAGCCTCTAAACAGAGCATTTACCTACGTGTTACATGTGTTCAGTTCACAGTACATCAGAAACACCTCCGTGCCCAGCAGTGGGGAGATGCTGTTCTTTCCTCGTTAGCCAGAGCAGATGAAAGCTGTACAATGTAAATAGTAAATGATTTATTTATATTTCCCCGTTCTTCAGTCTCGCCAATCTCATAGCTGGCGGATGCTTGAATCCTTTCAATATTTCATATTAAAGGTTTGAATAATTTCTGTTTTGAGGATTCTAAGGCAGCCGGAGCAAAGGCAAATGGGAACCAAGGAACACTCTCAGAATCCTATAGCCACAGCCTCATGGGATATGTTTTTGCATATTTCTTTGTTCATATTTTTTCCCCTGACCAAGCCTTTTTGAAACCCATTTTGCACAGTCATGATAACAGGAACTCTGTGTTGCATATTAGAATAGGTCTAGGTTTTCAACCACTTTTCATAACTTTGCTTCATCAGATAAAATGATGTATCATCAACAGTATATGCTTTCCATGGAGATAGATCACGATGGGTAGCCCTGGGGCAGCCCATTCTTGAGCCTTCAGTGGCCGGGGACGGCATGGCCAAGGCGCCACTGCAGCACCTCCAAAGCCGTTCCCCAGCTGCCAAAAGGCTTAAAAAAGCCCTTTAAATGTTTTTGTTTGAAAACGGGGCATTTTGCCCCACTGAAAACAGCAAGGCCGTGCCAGCAAAAAGCTGGCGCAGCAACGCTGTTGTTGTAGACGGCGTACCTGGGGCGAAAGGGGTCAGGAAGTGCCTACTGGCAGCTCCATTCCCCAGCACATCCCAGGGAACGCCCCCGGGATGCCAGCACAGGGGTTTGCACTGGTGGGATTCTGGCAGGAGGCCAAGCCGGCATGCCTGGGCCGCGCTGCCATGGCAGCGCAGGGAGGCCGGCGTGAGCAGCCCAATGCCAGCACGAGCACTTGCGCTTCTCCTGAGCACTTTCCCACTAAGAGCTCAGGAATGGACTGTTAGTCTGTCAACAGCAGTAAAAAAGAGCAAGGGTTCAGTAGCACCTTAAAAACTAACACATTTTCTGGAAGGGTATGAGCTTTCATGTGCCATAGATCACTTCTTAAGCTCATACCCTGCCAGAAATTTTGTTAGTCTTTAAGGTGCTACTGGATTCTTGCCTTTTTCTACAATATACGCTTTGTTCTACAAGTATGGGAAGCTCTACATATCACAGGAGACACAGGGTTCCACCAAAAACAGAATCCCACACCTAATGTGTCCCTTTCTGTGATTTATAGAATTGATCAGAAGTATGGTACTATGGCAATGCCTAACATTCATGATATTCCGCTTTGCCCAGTGCAGCCAATAATGCAGAGAATTTGGCACATGGATGCGTAGTTCCCTTCTGAAATGCTACCTGTGCCCAGCACGCCATGTTTCTATCCAAATCAATTAATATCTAATTCTGAACCTGGCCCCCAGACAGCAGATCAAAAAACCCCACACGATGGGATTCAATATACACAAGCAGGATTTTTCAACACACTTAGGGGAATCCCTAAGGTTTCAGACAAATCCATTTTTTTAATGAGGTGGGGTTAAAATCCCCTCAAGTGGAGGAGTCTTTTCTGACAACATTAAAGGGAAAAAAATCCTATGACATAGCATCACAAGATCTCAATCACCATACATGGATCTGTTCTAGGCTACATCTGCACATGGTGTGATATTGTGCAGTGGTTATGCTATGGCAATAATTTTCAACTGGATTTTCTTGTGCAGCCAAGGTAGTCCAGTTGTGAATCGTTTCTACAGACAATCATGGCACACTGTCCAGCTACATGAAGATGGAATCCAGCTGCAGCACGCTAAGCCTAAAACATAATCATGAAGCTATTTATCGGTCTACCAGTGTAGGTGGAACTAAGTAAAGGACTCAGGAAAGCAGACAGGATCAATAACTGACTTCAGGTGCAACAGCCAGGAAGAGGTTCAACACAATTCAAGAAGAGAAAAGATTAGGTAGGCTTACTTAAATATATATAAATTCTGTCATCTCTTAATGGTAGCAAAAATTTTTTTTGCCACAAACATAGTTTACCACAAAGCTATAGTTAGAATACAGAATACTACTGTGAGACTATCAATATCATGACAATTCTAACTTCCAACCAGATTAGGTGGACTTTGTATGAGAAAAGAACACCAGTACAGATGGGAATGTTGGTTACCTGATCAGACTCACTGATTTTGGTCCACTCTAAATATGAGCAAGAGAAACAAGATGTGTACACAGATGTGAGTGGGATTTAACACAGTTCCACAGGGCCTGTAAGACAGAGATGTTCCGCCGTGCCCGTGGTTGAGGGCAGCGACAGTTCTACCATGACTTGCCTCCCTGCACCCACTGTGACACCTGCCTATCTTTTGTATTCTTTGCATAAATCAATCTCCGCCTTTCCACCTGGCTAAGACATCACCAGTCTTAAATTTAAAGGCACCATGGGACTCTTTGGTTTAGTGGTTTAATTATTAAGATATATATTTATTTTAATGATATTTATTTATGTTGAGATGCTGTATTTTAACTGATACAAGCCGCCCTGAGCCTGATCATTGTTGGGAAAGAGCAGGTTACCAATTTAATACATACATACATACATACATACATACATACATACATACATACATACATAAAAACATCAATCATACTATGCTCAGGCATTGCTCTTCTCCCAAACTAGAAAACAGCTTTGATAGAGTTAAAATTAATTAACCTCTACATGGGGTGCATGAAGATTTCAACTTCAGTGTAGACCTGTAAGAACACATCTAAAGGATAAGGAAATTCATCAGGAGTAAAAGAAGGGAGGAAAAAATAGAAACAAAACAAAATAATTAGACACATATTTTTGCAAAGGATATGGTGTCTGAGCACACCCATAACAATATTATCTTAAAACTGCCATGAGGAGTAATACAGAAGACATTCCAATCACTGCATCCAATTAAGAAGGGTAAATCACTAGAACATGTTAAGTGCCATATCTATTATCATAATTAAGAATCAAAGAGGAATCTTGAGTGACAGATGAGGCACATTATGGAACAACAAATGTGGCATCTCATTCCAGTGGGTGGGAAACAGCAAAAGTGAAGTTTATTCTCTGGCAAACTTGGTCTCACATTGGGGCTACTCTACACTTTCTGCAGCAGATATTTTCCAGAATATCTACTCAATGAATTCCATAATTAGGGCTGCTGACCTCCAGGTGGTGGCTGGAAATCTCCCACCACTACAACTGATCTCTAGCCAATAAAGATCAGTTCACCTGGAGAAAATGGCTGTTTTGGCAATTGGACTCTACGGCATTGAAGTCCTTCCCCTCTCCAAACCCCACCCTAATCAGACTCAGCTCCCAAAATCTCCAGTTATTTCCCAACCCGGAGCTGGCAACCCTAGCCATAATGCATCCATGGGGGACACCTACCTGCAAAAAACCTCTGCCCTGTGGCCACATGACTGTGGACCTGTGGCATATACTATACAGTTATATATAAAGAGAAAATGGCTGAGCTCGAGATCATTCAGGTCAGGAGCTTCCCCTAGCTGGGACCTTTTGAACTAGTCGAAGGACAGCTCAATTCTTGCAGAGATCAAGGATCTCAGGGAGCACAGCTGGGAAAGACACATGAAGTTGCTTTATACTGAATCAGACCCTTGGTCCATCAAAGTCGGTATTGTCTACTCAGACCGGCAGCGACTCTTGCGGGTCTCAGGCAGAGGTCTTTCACATCACCTACCTGCCTAGTTCCTTTAACTGGAGATGCCGAGGATTGAACCTGGGACCAAGCAGATGCTCTACCACTGAGCCAAAGTCGCTCCCCGACCATTCCCTGAGTCCCTAGAGAGCTGCTGCCACAGGGCTAGATGAACCAATTTCATGACTGAAATTAAGGCACTTTCACATGTTTATATATGAATCAAGCCATTGTGGGACAGACAAGGAAGGAAGTTAATTTTATTTGAGTTAAAAAAAATGATACCCTGCCTTTCTTCCCTCATTGGGGCTACCAAAGTGTCCGACGGTTAAAACAAGCATTATGAAAGCACATCATAAAAACAATTACACTCAGAATTAAAATGCATCTATAAAAGCACAGGGAACTACAATTATAACATAGGGTAGGAAGGGCAGGGTCACTGAAGGAATGACAGAGGAAACAAAAACAAATCTTCACCAGCTGGTGGAAGATAGTGACAGAAGGTGGGGAGCACAGCCAGAGAAGGGCGTCCAGAAATGACTTTAGTGGTCAGGTTGTTCATAAGGGAATAGGCAGTCTTTTGGGTTTTCTGGTCCCAAGCCATATAGGTGCCAATGAAGATGGGCCAAGACTGGACTGATATGCTCCCACTCCTGTCAACATCCTGGCTGCAGCATTTGGTACCAACTGAAGTTTCGGAACACTTTTCAAGGGCAGCTCCATGTAGAGTGCATTGCAGTAATCTAGATGTAACCTGGAAGTGCACCACATTGAACAGGCCTTTTCTGTCCGGGAAAGGCTGCAGTTGGCTACCCAGTCATCGCTGGTAAAAGGCACTCTATCTTGGTCATACCTGCCATCCACTTATTCAGCAGTAGGCCAGCTCTAAGAACATTGCTAAACTATAGAACTGTTCCATCAAAGAGGAGTGCAACCCCATCCAGAACAGGTGACACCTTAAATCCCTGTCAGACCTTCCACTCTCCAGAAGCACATCTAGCTTTTAGAGATTAAGCCTCAGTTTATTAGCCTGCATCCAAAACTACCTCCGACAAGCAGTTCAGGATTTCTATAGCCTCCCTGGGACCTATCAGAAGTGCAAGATAGAACTGGGTATCATCTGCATACTGGTGACAATCCAGGCCAAATACCTGGATTTCACAGCTTCCCCATGAATTGCTGAGCATCCTTTTCCAGCAAGGTCATTTGGGATTCATTGAGGACCTTATATTTTCTTAGGATTCACACAAGGACTACATATGTTCTTCATCTGAAGCTACATAATTTATTTGGGCTTGACACTTGAGAACTTGTGCATAGGTTCAATGGCTCTGGTTAAAAACACACACACAAACCTGGAGCAAATATGAAGTTTATGCCAAAATGAAATGGAAAATATTTGAGTTAAAGCCCTGTAGTGTAAATCATTAGATATAAGCGTAATCAGTGTAAGTCATTAGGTATATGAACTACTTAGATCTCTAATAATCTCAGTTTGTAAAAGGGAGTTGCATAAGTAAACTTGTTAACGTTCATTTACACTCAGCTCAATGGTTCGTCGTGCAGTTTTTATATGCTACAATGAGAATGATGACTTTGTGCAGTCCTTGAAACATCACTGTGTATAGTGCTCCATTTGTCATGGCATAAATGGCTGAGTCATGAGCCCTGCCCCATAGCTTGAATGTAAGAAGAGCTGAGCTGGATCAGACTAGTGGTCCATTTAGTCCACCATCCAGCATCACACAACTACCACAGAAAGCCAACAAACAGGGTATTGAGGCATATGAAGCTGCCTTATACTGAATTGGACCATCAAGTAGACCAGTACTGTGTCTACTCAGACTGGCAGCGGCTCTCCAGGTAGAGGTTTTCACATCACCTACTGCCTCATCCATTTAACCAGGAATGGAACCTGCCATGAGGATCTATACGAGTCATGTCTCAAAAAAAACTAGATATCCCTCAGTGCTAAAAAAACAGTCTAAATTGTAGCTTAAAGGCCAACAACCATGCCCTTGCTTCAAGAGACAGGTGGCTAAACTAGGAACCAAAGCCAACAACAGCAACACACCAAGGCAGTGCATTCCTAAGGAGAGTTACTCCAGTCTAAGCCCATTGAAATGAATGGTCTTAGACTGGAGTAACTTTCCTAAGGAATGCACTGAGGGACATTTAACAGCCTCTATAAAACCTGAAACAAAGGACGATCTATAGACTCATTAACAGCAGTTATCAAAATAGCAGCATCAAAAAGAATAATTGGATTAATTTTTAGATTAAACACTTGAATAGCTCCAAGGATATACTTTCCATCTTTGGTATAAAAAAATTAATAATTGCCCCAACAATTATTGGAGTTTCCCCCAAACAAGTGATTTTTTTGACTAGGGAGAGGTTGTGGTTGTTGGAGCATGCTTTTATAGCCTGCAGACCCTCTCCCCCCCTCCAAAAGCATGTCCCTTCAGCTTTTTCCCAATCATGCAGCATAGGGCAGAGAGAGAGAGAGAGAGAGAATATTTCCCCCCACCCACTAGAATACACAGCTAAGGGTCTGTCTGAGACTTAAGCATAGATGTAGAACAGGTAGATAGAGTTTTCAAAGAAGCCCCCCCCCCTAGATTTTAAAAACGTGTTTTATGGGGGCTAAAACCTATCCCAGCTCTAGAGCAGAAAAAAGAGCTGTTTTTAACCATGAGGGCAAAACGCTTACAGAGCTCCAGAGACAGAGAAGCCCCCAGACCCCCCTCTAGTCACACAAGCAGGCTACAGGCTGTGCTGTATAGCTTATGTGTAACAAGAGGCTGTAGGGAGAGCCAGCCTATTCCTGTCTGCCCCTCACCAGCCCCAAGACAGAGAAGCAGGCAGGCAGGCAGGCTGCTATCTCGCTAGTGTGTGTAGCAGCTTCCCTTTTCCCCTTTTCTACAGCTGCTGTGGGCAGGCAAGAGGGGTGGGGGAGTGAAGTCTTTTTACAGCATCTCGCACAGAGAGGGGAGAGGAAGGCAATGGCAAACTGCCTCTGCTTCTCACACGCCTTGAAAGCTTTGTGGTGGGCTTACCATAAATCAGCACTTATGTATGTACATATCAAATTACAGGGGGCTGGGCATATATGTCATACTACAACCACAAAAGGGATTATTCTTATAATGAAACAAATTATTCGCACATAAAGGTGTGTGTATTCGTTAGCGTGTATCTGAAGGGGCTCTAACCCACAAAAAATTATGCAGGAATAAAAAGTCACTAGTCTTTAAGATGCAATAAGATTCATGTTTGTTTGTTTCATCTTTCTGGAATGTAACAAATTGTGCATTTCTGGATTGATTCAACAGTTAAGTTATTGAAAAAGCAGGATATAACCTAGGGTGTACAGCCCTGAGTGGATCGATAGAGTGGGAAAGTTCTATTCATTGGTGAGTTCTCACCAGGGATGAACATGGTATCCTGCTCCTGTGTTCCAGTATCTCTTAATATATAATAGGCCTATCTGAGCCACACCATACTCCTTGAAGGACACCTTCACGCTGCTTCTGTAAACCACCCTCTTTTTATGCCTGCTCTGTAAATGAAAACGAAAAAAAAATATCCACAGAAAGAGAATTCTAGGTTTATCTTAATCTATAGCTTATCCCAAAAACAGTGTTCTGTCTCTGCTATAAAGCAGTCTAAAGTTAGCCAGTTAGCATATTCAAAGTATTTCCCCCCATTTCTTCACAATCTCTCCAAGCAGTCTTCCTTTCAAGATGTTAGTTAACGTGTTAATGTTCCTAAATCCTTCAGCTAAAGAACAATGGTGCTCTTTGCTAGGGAATACACGGCTTCCCTAAAAAAAATGACAAATATACCCAGCCCTCTGTAATTTGATACGTACATACATAAGTGCTGATTTATGGTAAGCCCACCACAAAGCTTTCAAGGCGTGTGAGAAGAAGAGGCAGTTTGCCATTGCCTTCCTCTGCAGAATCAGTGTGTTGTGTACTATGAACACTTTCATACCCCCCCCCCCCGGTTTCATTAACCGTTCGCATCCTGTAGGAGCTTAGCACGCTCTGTGAGCTTACCACCTCTCATGGAAGCCTGATCCACTGAGGAACCGCTCTAACTGCGGTTAGAAAATTCTTCCTAACATCTAGACGGAAACTCTTTTGGTTTAATTTCAACCCGCTGTTTTTGTTCCGGCCTTCTGGAAATCACTTGTTTGGGGGAAACTCCAGCCCTGGAGATGGGATGCCAGACACTTGCTCTTGAAACCCCCCGCAGGCCGGAGGATGAAGCGTGTTCTAAAAAAATACACTGGGAATCACACGCACCTGCCTGTCTAGCAGCAACTGGAACCCACCCCATCCCCCACACACACACCCTGCCCCGCCCCCACGGTTTCCCCACTGTACAAAAACAAACTTTTAAAGAAATGACAGCTCACTGTGACATTTTGTATCCCCATATGCTATTGAACTCCTTAACCTGATTAACAAAATGCCATCTAGCACCCAACAGAAAGAGGGAAGTTTTCTCTTCTTTGATTTATGGTGATTTATTGGAAGACCTTCCCTAAAGCAATACTCAGAAAAAATTGTAATGATCCTTGCAATCCAACTCTTGTACAAGATAAAAGAATTGTGTCATCAGCGTAAAGCAAGATCGGACTACTATGGTTTGCTAGCTTTGGTGGGTGGCAAACCTCTTGAAAGTTTTCTGCTAAATCATTCAAAAATAAATTAAAAAATAAAGGAGCTAGAAGGCATCCTTGCCTAATCCCCACCCCCGACCAAGTCAAAAGGCTTGGTCAATTGCCCTTGGTCACCACAGTGAGCCTGAGCTGTAAGATTAATATGAAATTAATGTATGAGTCATAACAATCTTCTATCCATGCTGGAATTAGATAATTTTCTCCAGAGTCTTTCACTAGGAATAGCATCAAAGGCTCCTTTAAGATCCGTGAATCCAGCGTATAGAGCACCATTGGGACGGGAAGAATATTTCTCAGCTAAATATCGAAGTACCACACAATGGTCCATAACAATCCTCTTCTAAAACCGATCTGCTCCCAGCCAAGGACATCATTTCACTCAATCCAATCAAGTAATTTCCTTAGCAAGTATGAAGAATACAGTTTTCCCAAAGAAGATAATAGGCTGATTGGGCAATAACAACTTGGATCAGATTGCCGACCCTTTTAAAAGATTGAAACTATTATGGTGTGTCTCCATGATTTTGGAATGGCTCCCAAAGCATTAATCTGTGCGAAAACAGGAGCAAGAACAGGAGCTGATAGCCCACCAACAAAAGTTCACTCTAGATAATTAGTTCATTTGGGATTAAATCAGAACCTAGGGCTTTCCCCCAACATAAGCGACCAATGAGGGACTTAATTTCATCAGGGGACACATCCGACCTTATGTGCAAAATGGTAGAGGTTACTACAGTTCCAGAACCTCAATTATTGGGAGAATAAGAAAAAAGGCTCTTAAAATAAGTTACCCAAGCAGAAGACTGAATAGAGGCAGGGACTTTCACATGACCATTATTTGTCAAATTGACAATAGACCAAAAGGCTGAGTTGTCATTGTTATTTATAGCTGTAATCAGATGTCTCCAGTTCTTATATAAATCCTCCCTTTTCCTCCAGTTAATCAAGCTCTTATAATTCCTCTTGAGAACTAACAACTCCTTCAGAACACAGATAGTATTATTGCTTTCAAATTCTCTATGTTTCCGAGAAATTGCTCTTTTAAGGAGACTGCACTCTCTATTAAACCACGAGTTTTACCTAGTTGAAATGAACGGTTTTAAAATAATGTTCTTAATAAATAAAATTCAAATAAACCAATTAAATTAAAAAGACATTTAAATCAATAACAATAGTCTTAGGCCAAAGAAGAGCTGTCCTTAGAGAAGTCACCTCTGAAGACTCCATTCCATATCGCACTAAGGAGCCAAGCTTAGGATTCCATCAAACATGTGCTAGGCCCTTTTGGCTTTGATGTAATGATGATGATGAGTTGGTGTTAAATGACAAGCACAAGATTAGTTAACTAAAAGAGAAATAGGGAGATGATCACTACCCATATAGCCACAGACTTTCATACTATTAATTAAAGGCAAAAAGTCCAATGAGACTAGAAAGTAGTCAATAACATTGGCACCATTTTGTCCAAAAAAAGAGTAAAATCTCCATTTGGATCAACCCATGATCACCCATTTACTATTATTAGACTTCTCTGAACAGCAAATTGAACCAAACATAGACCAGCAGAGTTTATTACAGAATCCTTAGAAAATCTATCATACTGTATTGAACTAAAAAATCTTCTTCAAAGGTCCCTATCAGGTTTCGGAAAAGGATGTTATCATCCTGCACTATCTGTGCATTAAAGTACCCAGCAGTCATAAGAATTGGAGTAGTTGGGTAGCTATTTTTAATGTCATCGAAAATTCTCCCAAATGAGTCCAATTTCATACACCACTGCTTGACCTAGCAGGGGGTATATAGACAGAAAATAGAATCAAAGAGAAGGAAGTCAGATTTAGCCTAATTTCACGAGCCAACTCGTCGGCAATGAGGAAATCGATTGATTTTGTGCTCAGAGATAGAAATAAGACAAGCCAAACCTGCATAAGGGTGACCCATAGGTCCTTTAAAGACTTTTAATAATGTGTCTTTTGTATTAGAATGGAGTGGTGGTGATGAAAAAGGTCCTCTCTGCAAAATGTCCAGTTTTTATGTCCAGTTCTTTACATTAAACAAAAAATAAATTTCCCCTCCAAGCCCATTCTGAAGTTGGGGATCCAATGACATCATCAAGCCATGTGTGGATCCTGAGCACTTTGCCCCACCGTTTCACAAATGGAGTCCTATCTCTCCCTCTCCTTTACTCAAAGGTTGCCTGAAGAGGAGAGTTGCCTTCTCCATGAAACCCTTAGAATGCAACTGAAGAAGCATACTGTTCTCCAGAAATGATAAGAAAGGCATCTGTTTTGAAAGGATAAAGAAAAATGCACCAGAAAGCCTATTTTGCATAGTGTGTCAACACTGGTGTGGGGAAGGATCCATACAAAGGTGAGACCAGATCCCTCTTCTGGGAATGCTGCAGTCTGTATCTCCCAGGCTACCTGTATGGTTGCCCATGTTGAGGCAGGTGCTGCTGGCTCTTTTTGACAGACTGCTGTGCTTTGTGTATGGGAATGTGTATGGAACTGGTTATATGACACCGTCTCAACATTTATGCCATCATAACATTGACTGATATCTTCAGTGCATGGCCAGGATTGGCGGATGCCAGTGACATACATAATTAGGCATGCTGAGATGTTCATGGCAAAAATGTTCACTAGGTGATCCCTGGAAGCAAAGGCAATGGCAAGTGACTGGTGGTCGGGTGAGAGCATGGAAGTATAATAGTGTGAGGAGACAATATAATCATGCAAATGGACGTGTCTGATTTAATTCAGATGCATTTCAAACAGCTCACTGAACAATCAGCCTCCTGCTCATGATCCACAACAGGGATGTGATCTGAACTGGCAGATGTTCAAGGATACCTAATGTTGGGTGGGTACCAGTGTTGCCAACTGCCAGGTAGTCAGCAAACTAGAAACAGCACTTCACGAAGCTAGACACAATGATTATATAGTAGTGGTATTTAATAACATATCCACCACTGATAGTGTGTAGGCAAAAACATGTGTTGTTAATTATTGCCTAAAAGTGATGCCGAAAAGAGGACTATGCCTTGTTACAAACAAATAACAACATTATAAGTAAGTCCATGAAATGGGGTGCCAACCTCCCTTTCTTCCACAAATATGCTTCTTGAGAGTAGTAATTCAGTAGTACAGTTGTTCTCAACAGAAGCCCGGTGATCTTTCTGTTTCGGCAATTGACGCCTTCTTCAGGGACCAACGCTGGCTGTTATTAACAATCTCTGCCAGGTAGTAGCAGGAGATCTCCTGCTAATTCATCTGATCTCCAGCTGATAGAGATCGGATCACCTGGAGAAAAATGACCTCTTTGGCAACTGAACTCTATGGCATTGAAGTCCCTCCCCATCCCAAACCCCGCCCTCAGGCTCCGCCCCAAAAATCTCCCACTGGTGGCAAAGAGGGACCTGGCAACCCTAGTGGGTACTAATAATATTATTGTTAGGGTTACTGTGAGATTGGCTGTCATTGTTGAGTCCTGTTTACCCTTAAGGCTTTTAGTGTGCTTTTGTCTGTGCTATTGGGTGAGGGTAAGATCTTGACCATGGTACACCAAGTTAATCTCTGGAGTAGCAGCAGCTAGCGTAGCTGGACTTTAGCATGTATAATTTCAACCATTGAAATCGGTTATAGTTACCGTATTTTTCACTCCATAGGATGCACCTTTCCAGCTGGCGGGGCGCACAGAGCCGGCTGGGCGCATGTGCGTCCGGATGGTGCTAGCCAGCGTTCCCCGCCCGGATGGCCAGCTGGGAGGCGGGCGGGGCACACAGAGCCGGCTGGGCGCATTCGCCGGCTCGCTCTGTGCGCCCCCGCCGCCTCCCAGCTGGCCGTTGGGGCGGGGAACGCTGCTCACGCTGTCCCGATGTGCATGCGCCCAGCCAGCATTCGCTCCATAAGATGCACGGACATTTCCCCTCACTTTTGAGGAGGAAAAAGGTGCGTCTTATGGAGCGAAAAATACGGTATTTCTCAATGTACTGAGGACCAGAGTATAAATTCTATTTAAGAAAGTGAAAATACCTTTTGTAATGTTGCCTAGGAAATAATTTTTTAGAATGCTCAGCTGGTCATTGTCCTGATTTTAAAGCTTTCTTTTGTCTCTCAAGCACAAAAAAAACTATAGGGCAAATTAAGGTAAAAAAAGCAAGAGAAGAGTTGAATGGAATAAATACATCCCTATTCTTATTGCTTTCTTAGTCTAAGTTAGAACAATGCTCCCATCTTTTTCCCTCTCTCTCTTTAATGGTACAGTTTTATCTTAGAAATGTAATCTCATTGTGTGAAAAGGAACAGAATGTGTTTGATGGTGGTTTCTCCCACGACTTTCTTCTATGGTTCTTTATAACAGGGAGGCAAATACCGTTGCAAATCCCATCCCCACAATTCATGTTCCAAACATACAAATGCATGACGTCTATTTACCTTCATCCCCATTTTTGTTTGCTTTTGTGTGAGACACATAATAGCTTCATAAAGCAAAAGAAAAGGCGAGGGAGCCACTGCAATTTCAAGATTTCCCTGACCCGCTGACAACCGGGGAAACAATCAGCGAGAAATGCAGAAATTTCCATACTACAATAGGCCCTTTCCCCATGTACCTTGCGCCGATTGCTCTACCATGCAGCTGTAAGCCCTATGCAAATGCTACGTGCTGTTTGCAAAGCTTAACCAAGGAAGTAATTTTTCCCCTAGTCCTTGCAGAATAATCAGATTATGCGCTGAAGCCTAGCAATGGATTGCTTTATTTGGCTAACGCTATTAATCTAATGCTGTTCTGGGTTCTCAGTGAGATGGAGATATGGATACCTGACCCATGACTGGCATAAGCAGGAGGGTCTCTCAGGGTTCAACATTATGAAGGAAAGGTTCTGGATTTTGCCTCTGATGTTATGCACAGTACAGAGGAAAGCAGTGTGACTTATGGCCAGCTGTTTATCTTGCTACTGAAACATATTATGAATTTTAAAAACGGTAAAAGGAAACATTTATGTTTCTGTGCTTGACAAAGATCTCAGTGCCTACTGTACCAAAAAACAGTTCAGAAGTTGAGGCCAACACGGCAAAACACACGTGGAACTACTCCTAAAGAAGCTGCTGCTGAAGCTGGAGGGTGAGAGATTCAAATCAGATAAAAGGGAGTATTTTTTTCCACACAACGCATAGTTAAATTGTGGAACTCCCTGCCCCAAAATGTGGTGATGGCTGCTAACTTGGAAGGCTTTAAGAGGGGAGTGCACATGTTCATGGAGGAGAGGGGTATTCATGGCTACTAGTTAAAATTGATACTAGTCCTGATGCATACCTATTCTCTCCAGGATCAGAGGAGCATGCCTATTATCTTAGGTGCTGTGGAACACAGGCAGGATGGTGCTGCTGCAGTCATCTTGTTTGAGGGCTTCCTAGAGGCACCTGGTTGGCCACGGTGTGAACAGACTGCTGGAGTTGATGTGCCTTGGTCTGATCCAGCAGGGCTTTTCTTGTGATCTTATGTTCTTAAGAAGGGAAAAGGTTGCCACTCTACATAAAATTAATCCTTTGGACTGTATCAGGCAAACAGCATACTGTACTCCAGAAATTATAAGAAGAGCATCTGTTTTGAAAGGATAAAGAAAAAAGCACCAAGAAGCCTATTTTGCATAGTATGTCAACATTGGTGTGGGGAAGGATTCGTACAAAAGTGAGACCAGATTCGTCTTGTGGGAATGCTGCAGCCTGTATCTTCCAGGCTACCCGTATGGCTGCCTATGTTGAGGCAGGTGCTGTTGGCTCTTATTGGCAAACAGTGCTTTGTGTTTTGGAAGGCAGCAGAAAAAGAGGAAGACCCAACATGAGATGGATTGACTCTATAAAGGAAGCCACAGCCTTCAGTTTGTAAGACCTGAGCAAGGCTGTTAAAGATAGGACATTTTGGAGGACATTGATTCATAGGGTTGCCATGAGTCAGAAGTGACGTAATACACATATGGAACTGGTTATATGACACCATCTCAGCATTTATGCTATCCTAACATTGACTGATGCCTTCAGTGCATGGCCAGGATTGGTGGATACCAGTGACATACACAGTTAGGCATGCTGAGATGTTCATGGCAAACATGCTCACTAAGTGATCACTGGAGGCAGTGATCAATGGTAAGTGACAAGAATGAAAAGATACACAGTGTTTATATTAATGACTATCTTTTTAATGATGTAAAATCCATGAAATGTACAGAACAAAAAGGAATGTGTTGTTCCATTATTAAGCAGATCCTGACAGGGTGCCTTAGAAAGCTTGAAACTGAACCATCAGACCGGTTCAGATAACCCAAGGATGCATAGTTGATGTATATGGATTGGGTACCGTGCAAGAAATCAGCCATAGAAGCAATGTCCTCTCCCAGTGCGCACGAATTCTCTCGACTGTGTGCCCAGTCACATTGGAAAGGTGCTTGACTTCATATACAGACCCGATCTGAACACAGTTGGCAAACGCATAAGGACTATGCAAACAACTGAGTGAGTGTGCATCTGTTGGAAGGCAAGGTTTGATGCAACAACCTTGCCCCCCTCCCCCACAATGCATATCAAACTTCAGTGTACGATTTTCTGTCAAAGTTGATCCTGTTCATAATTGAACATTAAGACCACAAAATCCCGCTTAGATACTCAAAATGAACTACACGTTTTTGAAATCTTTACAGCTAAACCATCTCAACGGAAGACTGGTCTACAAATGCCCATTTCTAAAAGCTTTTATTTAGACAGTTATTTTCTCAATTTAAAGTGGCAGTAGATGTGTGCCTTTTTGGGTAGCAGATTTTGTGCTAAATGAACGGATATTGGGGCAGTTGGGAAGTTACCCTGTATGAACATTTATTTGACTTGCATTGTTTCACCATGACAGCAATTATGATGTTTAAATTGCTCATGTCTAAGAAGCTTTTCAAAAGCAGAGATTAGTGGTTCCTGTGGAAGCCTTTTCAGAAAAAAAGAAAGCTGCAAAACAAGAGTTCTTGATTAATTTGCCTGGTTATCCCTTTATTTATTTTTAAAATAAATGATTACTGTTGTTTAAAAAAAAATCCCATAAGCAATTGAGAGTAATTTCCATAATCTGTCTGTAGTTCAGGTTGTGCTTCTAATATGCATGCATGTTTTCTACAGAAGCAACACCTTTTTGCTATATATAATCAAGAGTTGTCCAACTATGGGATGCCAACAATATCTGCATAAAATGCTAGAGCTCCAACTGATATTCACTCCTGAACTGCTAGATATTTTGTCACTCCACTTCCAGTTAGATATTGCAGGTAATTTGAAGGGCTATTGCAATAACCTTTATTACTGATACTAGGGTTGCCAACTCTGCTTTGGGAAATTCCAGGAGATTTGGGTGCTGAGGGAGGGACTTCAGTTTCTAACCTCCACAGCAACCACTTTCTCCAGGGGAACTGATCACTGTGGTCTGGAGATCCGTTGTAATTGTAGGAGAACTCCAGGACCCACCTGGAGGTTGGTAACCCTAGTTGATATACTGCATTTCATTCATTTCATTCCCAGTTCGGGGGTCACATGCAAAACTGGAAATGGCTGAAGAAATTATTCTCATAGAAGTAGTTATGCTCCCCACATATGGTTGCTAACCTCCTATTACAACTGATCTCCAGCTGATAGAGATCAGATCACCTGGAGAAAATGGCTGCTTTGGCAATTGGACTCTATAGCATTGAGGTCCCTCCCCTCAACAAACCCCACCATCCTCAGGCTCTGCCCCAGAAACCCCCAGCCGGTGGTGAAGAGGGATCTGGTAACCCTAACCCCCACATAAACTATCCTCAAACGTACATTTTTTTCCATTTAGTCCCACAGAACCCCAGCCATTTCTTCCTCTCTTCATACCACCACCTCTGTAACAGCCTTCTGTACCAATCATATCTGCTTTCTCCCAAGCCTAGTATTATTCATGTTGATGCCATCCTACCCATATTAGGATTCCAGGCCACTGAAGTAGAGCAGGCCCATCTCTATCCCAACTACACTCTCTTCTCCTTGTTGACAAATGCCAATGGCTAGCCTCTCCTAATCCTCGCCTCTTTGATATTATCTAGAGCCCACCCATCTCTCTTTCACCCCTAAATAATTCTCTATTAGAGTCTCAGGTGAAATAGATCAGTTACCACAAAGCCCTGGCTTATTCATAAGTGTTTTTTATCTTTTAACTTCTCAAAAGCCTGATATGAATTTTATCCTGTTTTACCTTAGCACCTAATAGATCTGACAGTTTTCTATAGTTATGCAATTATCGTTATACATTTAAGCAGGTCTCCCCTAGGACAACCTTTTCAACAGGTATTAGCACTCTTTATTCTTAATCTGGGTTTAGCATGTCAGATCAGTGGCAGACTGAAGGACAACCTGCAATAGAGAATCGTATCCCAATAAACTCCCATAAAGATTGCACTCCCCAGTTAACTCTTTGGGAAAAAAATTTAAGCATTGCCTATAAAGATAGGGTCGCCATGAGTCGGAAGCGACTTGACGGCACTTAACACACACACACATAAAGATAGTAACCCTGACCTGGATGGCCCAGGCTAGCCCAATCTCATCAGATCTCCGAAACTAAGCAGGGTCAGCTCTGGTTAGTATTTAGATGGGAGACCACCAAGGAATACCAGGGTTGCTATGCAGAGGAAGGCACTGGCAAACTACCTCTGTTAGTTTCTTGCCTTGGGTATTGTGAAAATGGTGCCTTTAATTTTCAAACATGTCAAGGGTCATCACTAAAGTTGCCAACCTCCATGCGGCTACACACTGCTACACTTTTCTTTACCCTACGTGGGAATTGCTTACTATCCTGGAATTGTTCCTTGAGGATCATGTAGACATACAATATAAATAACTTTTGAAGGACTGATGAAGAATTTCCAACTAAGAATCTGAAACAGCCGTATCCTCCTTGTGAAATTTGGTATCATATCATTCTGATCACGTATTGAACTACATTTTCTACAAAACGGTGAATGAACTCTGATAGAGACTTTTGGAGAAATCCATATAACTTAGGTTGACATGCTTGCTGCACCTTGTTATATTCTATAGGATAGTGGATTTTACATGTTGTACATATTGATGTTGTGTTAAGTTAGTAGCATTTATGATTAAATTCTTTTGCACTTTGTTAATAAGTTTTGCTCCTGTACTGATTTTCTAATCCCTGTGATACTGGTACAGTGGTGCCTCTTTCCGTTCAACCTCCAGGTAGTGGCTGGACATCTCCTGCTATTGCAACTGATCTCCAGGTGACAAAGATCAGATCACCTGGAGAAACTGGCCTCTTTGGAAGGTAGACTCAGTGGCATGATACACCACTGAAGACTCTCCCTTCCCCAAACCCTGCCCTCCTCAGGCTCCATCCTCAAAATCTCCAGGTTATTTTCCAACCTGGAGCTGGCAACCCGTGTCATCATCATCAGTTGCATATAACCAAAATGGTAAGGTTACTTTAAATCTATTCTGTAGCTCAGAGAGTTTCTGATGAAGACATTACGACTGCTTTTCCAAGATACTCCAACAGTACATATTCTTATTCTTATGTTTCTTCTGCAGCAATGAATGTCCTGGGAAATGTGTGTACTGTGTACAATATCTTTCAGCAAGTTAGTGCTGAATGAATGTGAGTTTTATTTGTTTTGCTTCTGTTTATTACATTGATGATTCAAGAGTCTGCACTAGAGAAAATCGACTTCTGCTCTCCTAAAGAGCCTGCAAAAGCTATTTATGTTCGCTTGCTGAGTAAAGCTGCAATCCAGAGAACCCGTTTAGATGTGCATTGTGTTTACAGAGTGGGGTTTTCTTCCATTTCAGTGCAGCAGTCTTGCTTTCAAAACTCCGCCACCATTTCCCGAATTGCTCCCAAAGTGGTGCATGGAATACAATTTCTGTCAGGGATGGGACTGCTGTGTCAAAAAAGAAAGAAAGAAACCTATTGTCCATGTGAATGTGTGCACATGCTTCTCTAGGATGCATTGAATGGACTTGATCCAGATCTAAAATTGGATCGAGCCAGCTTTTTCACTCAGTCCTGCAGGATTCCCCTCCTTACCACAGCCCCATCCCACATAATTTTCGTCCATGCAGGCCCTATGATCCTTAGCTTAGTTTTTTTTTTGTTTGTTTTTGGTGGTCATCAAAGGGGGCCTCTCATCCCTTTTTTCAGTAACCAGAAATGGCTCCAACCCATAGTTGTGCACCACAAAGCACATCCTGTCTGATGTAACGACTGGACAGGTGCACCCTTATCCATGTTGCAATGTGGACAGAAGTGTGCTCTCCAATCCACACCATGCCTCACATCCACATGTAATATGTTTATGTGACCAGCGTAGCACCAAATATATCCTGATTTCCAAATTTATGTGACAGCAGTAAAATGCTATTTTATATGTGCGAGGGTTTTTGTTTGTTTTTTGTGGGAGAGGTTTTTCTAGACTTTATCTCCAGGTACCCTGTCACATATTTCCATCCTTTGGGAAGTACCCTGTTACATTTCTCACGCTGTCAAAAGCAAGAGAACATTCCAAAGTAAAACAGTTTTTTAACCTTTGGGGAAGGAATTTCTTAGTCAGGAATTGCTGAGAGGATATGGCAATGCTTACACTACCAGCGGGA
This sequence comes from Euleptes europaea, assembly GCF_029931775.1. Lineage (NCBI taxonomy): Eukaryota > Metazoa > Chordata > Lepidosauria > Squamata > Sphaerodactylidae > Euleptes > Euleptes europaea. Next base: position 44,185,559 of record NC_079312.1, on the reverse strand, counting down.
GGTTTTGGAGGCGGAGCCTGAGGAGGGTGGGCTTTGGGGAGGGGAGGGTCTTCAATGCCATAGAGCCCAATTGCCAAAGTGGCCATTTTCTCCAGGTGAACTGCCCTCTGTCGGCTGCAGATCAGTTGTAATAGCAGGAGATCTCCAGCTGGTACCTGGAGGTTGGCAACCTTAGTAATGTATGGTATCTTAAAGGCATGAACAGTAAACATGTTCAGTGACGTAAACTATAGATATTTCTACTGACATCAGATATTCTATTTTTACTGCATGCTATGAATTGCTATGTATGTTTATCGTTTAAAACTGTGTATACCTAAAATGGATTTAAAAAATAAAAATAAAAAGTGAGAGACCAAGCAATGACATTGTGATTCCACAGCTGTAAAACAGGACACCATGTGAAGCCCCTTGCATAAAAACTGAATATCAAATCTGAAGTAAAATAGAAAGCAGGTGCATAGGGTTTTTGGGAGTTTTCTCCCAAAACACAGGAAATGGTTAATTTGAAAAAAAAAAATCCATTTTGTTCATGTGCAAATGGGCTTCTTCGTTGGCTTAGACCCTGCTTTTCAACCACCTGTCTCTTTAGCATTTGAAAATGTGAGTTAATCGTTTTCCTCAGGATAGGGTATTACCAAGATCACCTGTCACTCACCTCTACAGATTTTCCTGCTGTAAACATATGCAGGATTATAAATGCTGAAGCAAAAGCTTTTTATCACTCGATCAATGGAAATCTTTCATTTCAGCTCAGTATTACCTGGGGATTCTGTGAGAGTAAGTCAGGGTTGTTTCTGTTTTGTATGCATACTTTAAAAAACACAGTAATAATTCTTTAGTGCTTTTACAGGGATCCCTATTGCTAAAATCACAAGGGCCTTACAATGAACAATATCATAATTTGATTGGAAGAACCCAAAAGTCATGTAGTCTAATTAGCGGTCCTCGGGTCCATGTATGACCCAAGGGGTGTTTTGCTAAATTTATTTCGTAGTTCACAACCCATGCTTCCTCCTTCAGATCCTTCTGCTTGAAACACACTTTGGTCTCCACTGTATGGGCTAATTTGTTTAGGGTGTTGAGTATAGAGTATTCTATCTTACTGCAGATCATTGAATAAAAAGGCCTTTCCAATCCACTGTTAATTATTCTGTGATTAAAAATGGTTGCATCACCATACAGTTCCTTTAATTTCTTGTATTTCTGATCCAAATGTGTTTAGACTAACTTTACATATTTGCTTGTTCATGTTTTCTATTATCATTTCTTAAACCTATCAAGAGTTTCCTAGTCTATCAATATCCTGCCATACGGACAGAAAGGTTCTTTGCATTCAAAAAATCCCCCTGAAGCTTGCCAAGAGTTTGCCTTGAATATTGTTGGGAAATAGAGATTTAGGAATATGCTTTCCCCCTTTTATTCTTGTTTTCATTTGTGGTTACTGTCAGTGCTTGGTTCTCGTGTTCCTTTCTTACATATCCAGGGTAATGCCGATCACCACTTTGGGGTCAGGAAGGAATTTTCCTCCAGGCCAGATTGGTCAGGAAATCCTGGAGGTTTTTCACCTTCCTCTGGGCATGGAGGAAGGGTCACTGGGGGTGAGGTAGTTGTGAATTTCCTGCATTGTGCAGGGGTGAGATGACCCTTGAGATCCCTTCAGCTCTATGTTTCTTCTATCGAGAATAAGGGACCTCCCCCCCACACACACACCATTTGGGACCATGTTTCGAATCAGAGCTGTGGTGCAAGGGAGACAGAGAGCATCACCCTTCCCTTGCACTGTTTTCCTGCCCCAAAATAGCCCCGGGGGCATTATTTGCCCCACTGTACATGTAGATGGGCATGGAGAAGGAAAAAGGCTGAAGTCCCTATCACAGTGGTGGTGAACCTATGGCGCACGTGCCAGAGGGGGCACTCAGAGCACTCTCTGTGGGCAAGCATGCTGTCGCCCCAGCACAAAAAAGCAGCCCCAGCAGCAGCAGCAGGAGAGGCGGTGGGAGCCGCCTCATGGTGGCGACCCCTGCCCGCAGCCCCGGCTGTTGCACCCGGCAGCCTCTCTCCTCTCCTTCTTTTGGCAGCCACAAGGGGAGGAGGGGGGGGGAGAAAGTTGACCTCCCCGGGTCCTCTCACCGTCGCGGGGGTGCCTGCGAGCTTCCCTTTCTCTCCCTTGGCGGTGCAGAGTGACCTTGCTGCGACCGCCCCCCAGGTGCCCAGGATGGCTGGCAGCATGTCCAGGCTCTCCTTGAGCAGGAGCCGCTGCTCCTGCTTTGCGCCGCCAGTGTCTGTCCCACATGGCATGAGCGGCGATGAGACTGGAGCTGGCTCTGGCTGCCTGCGCCGCCCCTGGGCCCTGCCCTCGGAGGAGGAGTCCCGCTAGGGCAACCTCCACCCTCGCTTCTCACCCAGAACTGCTGCTGCTTGCGTGGCCTGGCCAACTTCCCCGAGGCTGCAGTAAGTGGGCGATCCTGAGGAAACACGGCGACATCGCCTTGCTTTCCCGCCATCGCAGGATTCCTCCCCTGGTACGATTGCCAAAGATAGGACTTTTTGGAGGACTTTGATTCATAGGCACTTCACACACACACACGATTGCCAACCTCCAGTTGGGGGCTGGGAATCTCCCGGGATTACAACCGACCGCCGCTCTACACAGATCAGTTCCCTCCCCAAACTCTGCTGTCCCCAGATCTCCAGGAATTTCCCGGCCTGGAGTTAGCAACCGTATTCAGGTTAAATTGCCATGTTGGCACTCGGTCTCTAAAAAGTTCGCCATCACTGCCCTATCATATCGGTCAGGTAAAGCATTCCAAAAAAGACATGTGTTGAATGGCAGGATATATGAAAGCACCAAGGCTTCGTTTTATCTCAGTTAAAAACATGCATCTTGCTGATCTCTAAATACAGTAAATTCCTTAATATCGCACCTCCATCCAATACGTCCTCCTTCTTTCAAATCCAGCTACCACATTTTATAAGTTACCCAGAGGGGGGGGATCTCCTACAATTTTCTGTGTAGGATTAAGTACAACCTCTTTCAAGATTTGTTCTCCTTGATATTCCTAATACTTGAAAAGCTCTCTACGGTATGCCAAGCGTCAGTCAAAGAAGGAACAGAAAAACTTTCTTGGTAGGAGAAGGGCAGCTTTTGTATTTCTGAATCAAATACAAGGGAGAACCAGCTTTGGGGTGTGTGCTGGAGTGTATTGTTCCAATTGGAGAGATGTAGGCATGTCTATGACATGGATTCTTACATGGGTTGCATGCATGCAAATGTGCTCTGTGGGTTTCTAAATTTGTCCCACATCTAGGGCCACCCCACAACAACTTTCCTCAGTGATTTTTCTCATCCCAATTCGTGTTAATGACTGTTTCTACTGGAGATAAGAACCTCACTGCATTGACTTCCGGTGGTGCCGTTGGAGAGAGCACTCCATTTCCCCAGGTTGTCCTGGGAGAAATCCAAGTTTGCGTTGTTTTTGGGGGTACATAGATACCCCAATCCGACCCTTGCAAGTGGGTTGGAAAGCAGGAACTCCCTGCAGCCCGCAAACGCGGTTCCTAGGTACTCTGAGGGGGCTTTTTTAAGCCCCTCGGAGTCCTAGACGCCGGTCCTGCGAGGGCACTAGGGAAGGACATCGCCAAAACGCAACTTTGGCAGCAAGCCCTACCCTCCACCGCCTTAATACCAACATAAGGACTACATAAAGAACCTCACCTCTTGACACCCAAGTGAGTACAAAAGAACTCTTCGTCTACTTACTAGAAATTTGAACAGACGGGAGGCTGATAAGAATATTTCTGGGACCCCCACCCCTCCATAATCCGAACTGAAAAAGTTTGATCTGAGTTAGTCATCGGGATTAGCGACAGGAGCCTTATCGGATCGATCAGCCTAAACCATAACAAAGAGTCGGAAGGATACCTTTTAGACTGACAAGAATTATCACCAATGAGAGGTCCGAAGGAAGGGGAGGGTGATTTCTCTTCCTGATTTTCCGGCGAATTCCTGCCACGTTTGCAGTAAGGGAGTGCCTGGAACGGAAGACTCTCTATAACACCCTCTCTATCATTGGAACTAAAACAACAGGAAGTAGCCGCGGGACTGAATATCCGTCGCACTCGAGTTACTTTCAAATCATTCCTGAAGGAATAACCATCGAGAAGAGGCGATAGAAGGTCTGCAGCACTAGTAACTTCCTGTTTACTTCCTGATTAATCCGATCTAGAGCGACCGAAAAAACTCACTGGTATTTTAAAACTTTAAAATGCAATTTTAAAGCCAATTTCGACTCTTTTCAACCCGAAAAAATTACTAGGCTGATCTTTGAACTATCATCTTTTAACCAGCACCTTAAAGGCCCTGTCGGTGGACATGTATTTTACCAGCTTTTTTTGAATGTAAATGTCTCGACCCCGCTCTGGCTCACTACATAGCCCTGCCTATACTAAATTAAGGGACTCTTTACAAACCTCGACCATGGAAAAAAAGTTACAGGATATGCTAACTAAACAAACTGAGGCAACAAATAAACAGTTTGAACAGATGTCTGCACAGATGGCACAGTTGACTTCTATGATGACAAATCTTGGTCAAGCATCCCAAGCTATTAATCAGAAGTTGGATGTGGTCACTGGAGACTTGAAAGAAGTAAAAACTCAAATGACTGTTATGAAGACAGATATGCAAGCGATGGATGTATCAATTAAGAAAGTGATGGATGAGCACAAGGACACAAAGAAAAAATTAACAAGCCAAGAAAAACAGATTGAAACAATACAAGCGGATCAGATGGCGGCAAAAAATCAAATGGCAATGATGGAGATGAGAGTGAAAGAGACCAACCTTCGTATACGCAATTTTCCAGATATGATGGGAGATAATAAAGAATCTGCAATACCAAATTTGGCCTACTTATTTCAGATAGATGAACAAGAATTAAAACAAGCCATTAATAGAATATACAGGATACCACTACCTGCTAGAATGAGAAGATCTAAGCCAAGAGATTTGATGATAGTGTTCTATGACACCAGAGTTAAAGACAAGATTATGAAGATTCATTATGAAAATCCAGTGTCAGCAGGAGACTCCTCTCTTATACTATTGAAGGATATTCCAAGGCATCTACTTTCACAGAGGAATAACTACAAAGATTTTGTGTCTATACTGAAAGCTAATGGCATCAAATATCGTTGGATTATGCCACAAGGTTTGGCTTTCACCTATAAGGAAGTGAAAACGACAATTCTATCCCAAGCAGATGTGGGGAAATTTTTGAGAAAATATAAAATGGACCTTAAAGAATTACCTGGAGAGAAGGAGGAAGAAGAAGAGGAAGAAGAAGAAGTACAGGGTGCAGAAGGTGGTACTAAACTATAGACTTTTTATTTTGCTAAAAAATACTACATTATGGCAAAAGCAATTTCTTGGAATGTAAATGGACTGAATGAGAAAACTAAAAGGGCCAGAATTTTCAAATATCTACAGAAATATAAATACTCCCTAATTTGCCTACAAGAAACCCATATAGCTTCAAAGCATAAAAAATACTTGGAGAAACAGATGCTTGGACAAGCATTTATTGCTTCTGCTAAAACTAAAACAAAGGGAGTGGTAATCTATGCCCACCCCAGTCTCTGTCCAGAACTAGTATATAAAGACAATGAAGGAAGAATTGTAATTATCAGAACTAAAATATTGGGACAAAGGACAATAGTGGTTGGAATCTATGCACCCAATGAAGGGAAAAAATCCTTCTATGAAAAATTACATGACCTGATAACCCAGTACGCACAAGACCAAATTTTACTGATGGGCGACTTCAATGGAATTATTCTCCCATCTCTGGACAAAAAATCAAAAGCAAAAGATATCAATGATGGATGCTTGCCTAAAACTTTCTTTGCCATGGCTTCAGAATTAGAATTACAAGACATTTGGAGAACAATGAATACAACAGCTAAAGAATACACCTTTTATTCAGCAAGACATGATTCACACTCCAGAATCGATATGATATGGGCCAGTAAATCAATTTTCACGCAACTACGTAAAATTCATATTTTACCTAGAACTTTTTCTGATCACAATCCTGTTACCTTTGATTGGAACAATAAACAAGCATTTAGATGGCGAATGAACGATAAACTTTTAAAAGACAATAAGATACAAAAGGAATTACAGGTTTTAATGAAAGACTTTTTTGAAATTAACCTTAATGGGGAAACTTCTTTAAATACAGTTTGGGACGCATTCAAAGCTGTTCTGAGAGGTTTTATGATACAGAAACACTCGGCCTGGAAGAAGACTCAATTGCAATTTACAAACAACATACTCTGGAATTTACAAAATTTGGAGCAGAAATTGGTAATGGTAACACAGGAAGAGGAGAGAAGAGAAATTCAAATACAGATTTCTGCATCTAAACACCAATTAAATTTGGTAATAATGGAGGAAATGAATAAAAATCTGAAACTTGCTAAACAAAAGTATTTTGAATATGCAAATAAACCAGGAAAATTTTTAGCAACACAACTGAAGGACTTATTTCAAAAGAAGATTATAACAAAAATCCAAACTGCTAAAGGACCAGTTTATTCAACTTCAGAAATTCAGAAAGAATTTGTTTCATTTTACTCTAAGTTATATCAGAAAGAAAATACTCCAAAACAGAAAATAGACAAATTTCTAAACTCAATACAGATGAAAGCTTTGTCAATGACCCAGAGAGAATGTATTGAAGCTCCAGTAACAAGGGAAGAAATACAAGAAGCAATACTGAGACAGAAAACGGATAAAACACCTGGACCAGATGGAATTACTGCACTATTTTATAGAACTTTTAGTGACAATTTAGTTGGATTTTTTGGTTCACTTTACAATGCAATTTTGGACGAGGGAACATCCCCGGAGACTTGGTCACACGCATTTATATCACTGATACCCAAAGAAGGAAGAGATCCAGAAAAAACATCTAATTACAGACCTATATCGCTCTTAAATGTGGATTACAAAATTTTTGCTTCGGTTTTGGCATGTAGGATAAAGCAATTTATTAAGGATCTTATACATGAGGACCAAGCAGGTTTTATACCAGGAAGGCAAATAAAAGACAATGTAAGAATTTTACTAGATTCACTGGAATATTATGACCATAATATTCAACAAACTGCGGCTTTTGTATTTTTGGATGCAGAAAAAGCCTTTGATATGGTCTCTTGGAACTTTTTGAAACGGATTTTGGATAAATTGAATTTTGGAGATCGTTTTCAGAAAGGTATATCGGCTATTTATACCTCCCAACAAGCTAAAATTTTGGTTAATGAATCAATGTCAGATAACTGCCAAATCACGAAAGGGACTAGACAGGGATGTCCCTTGTCTCCACTTTTATTTTTGTTGGTGTTGGAACCGCTATGTGTGAAACTAAGAAGTATGGAGGACATCCGCGGGCTAAGAATTAAAAAACATGAATTTAAGTTGAGAGCATTCGCGGATGACCTACTGCTAATTTTGGAAAACCCAACACAGTCAATGAATATACTTCAGGAGACATTGGATGATTTTGGAAAAGTATCAGGCTTTAAAGTGAATCAAGAAAAAACAAAGATAATATTTAAAAATTTATCGGAAATACAACAACAGGAATTTATATCATATACTGGCTGGGAGAAAGCTAACAAAGTTAAATACCTGGGAATTTGGATCACTGCAAAGAATAAAGATCTGTTAACCAACAATTACCTCAAGTTATGGGGTAAGATTAAAACTGATATGATTATATGGTCAAACAAAAAATTGTCATTAATGGGACGTATCTCAACGATCCAAATGAATGTCTTACCGAGGATGCTCTTCTTATTCCAAAATTTACCAATAATATCACAAACAAAATATTTTGAAACTTGGAGGAAAGACATTTCAAACTTCATCTGGCAAGGAAAAAAACCAAGGACTGCTTATAAATACTTGGTGGATCTAAAAACTAGAGGAGGTTTAGCACTGCCTAACTTTCAACTCTATGCTGAAGCGGTAGCTTTAGTATGGCTAAAAGACTGGATGAATTTGTCAAATGTACGTTTGCTAGACTTGGAAGGTTATAATAACTTAAGTGGATGGCATGGTTATTTGTGGTATGATAAAATTAAATTACAAGCAACATTCCGTAATCATATAATCAGGTCCTCTCTACTTCGTATTTGGATGAGATATAAACACATTTTGGAACCAGAAACACCGATGTGGATATCGCCCCAAGAAATGCTAACTTTGCGCCCACTTAGACCAGACAAATTTATTACTTATCAAGATCTAACTAATTGGGAAGGAAAGAAATGCTCACTAAAAGACTTTCAACTGCTTAAGGATGATTTACAATGGCTTCAATATTACCAAATCAAATCAGTTTTTGTACAAGACGCAAAAAAAGGTTTCTCTAAAGAAAAATCTCCTTTTCAAAGGATTCTACTAGACAATAATACAAAGCTGATTTCTAAAATGTATAATCTCCTTTTAACAATATATTGTGAGCAGGACACGATTAAACCAACTATGATCGATTGGGCTCAAAATGTGGGACATGATATTGTTTTAAATAAATGGGAAAGATTATGGTCTAAAGATTTAAAAGGAATAAAAGCACAGTCAGTGCGAGATGTATAATGATGTATAGATGGTATTTAACACCCAAGAAAATTGCAAAGATTTATAAAACGATGTCCCCTACTTGTTGGAAATGTAACAAAGAAATTGGTTCCTTTTATCACATGTGGTGGACCTGTGACAAAGCCAAAGACTTCTGGGACATGATTTATAACGAATTGAGATTAATACTACAAAAGAATATATCCAAAACACCAGAAATGATGTTATTGAGTATGATTCCAGACGACTTAGCAACACAAAGAACCTTTTTGATATATGCCACAACAGCTGCGAGACTGCTTTATGCAGCGAAATGGAAAGGGCTAGAAACTCCAGAGAAAAAAGACTGGATTGTTAAAATGTTTGAAGTGGCAGAAATGGCAAAACTCACAGCTATTCTAAATGAAGAAAATGACGTTCGGTTTTTGGGGGAATGGGGGGCGTGGATGCATTATTGTGAATATGAGTTAAAATTGGGAAGAATGGAAGAATATTTTCTAATCTGATCCAGAGGATTATTTTTGATTTTTTTTTTATATTGAATAAGCATAATTATATTTACTAACAGATTATGGTTTTTTATATATGGTATTGATATTTTATCAAGATTAGATTACCTATGACGGGAGGAACTTTTTATTAAGAGGCAGATAGAGGTGATGGGGAAGTCAAAAAATTTTCCATTTCTTTTTTTTTCTTTTTTCTTTTCTCTTTTTTATTATATGATATGGAATTATAACAACTTTAGGTTAGAATTGAAATTCGATATTGTTATAGATGTTGTTTAATGCAATGGAAAATTTCTATCATAAAACCCAATAAAATTTATATATAAAAAAAAAAAGAACCTCACTGCATTGAGGTATCAGGTCACATAATGGTACACCTGAGTGCTGGGACAATCCCATTTCTACCTAGCAACAAACCAACCCCAAGGGCTAAGTGAAAGTGTACTCAGTCATGTGGCTTCTAATTTGTGAGCAGGACCAACGCTGCATAAGCAAAGCACATGCCAATTGTTAGTGTATGATTTTTGTGCTGTAGCAATCATTCTTCTCCTAGACTTGTTCACAGGAAAATCCAGGAATGAACTATTGCTATAACACAATGTTAGCACTACAATGATGTGTGGATAAAGCCTGAATGAGCATGTATGAAATGCCCTCAAAGGTTGTGCAATTGCTCTGTGATCACTCTCAGACAAACTGCAAAATGGAAAAAGTTTAATGTCAGATCAGTGAGTATGCAAAAACTTTCTGATGTTTCCCTACATTAATATGGATACTAAAATACATCAAATTAAGAAATTAGAAACTGCAACCATTTAGACAGCTGACGAGTATTCGTGTCAAGTGTGTTTGTTTGCTCCAGTAAAGCCCCCCCCTTTTTCTTTTGCTTTGAGTCATCTGTGCGAAATCCTTGCTTGTTAGGTAAAATCACTTTCATTTAGAAGCTGCACTGCTTCCGACATTTCAGAAGGGTGAATAAACAAGGTACAATAGAGAGCGGAAGAACTAAATGAAAATGTTTGAGAATTGCTGTTCGCCGTTAATACCCGCAGGCTCTGAGCTCTGCTGGTTCTTTGTCAGTAATATATCAATTTCAATGTTTATGTCAAAACTCTCCATAGATTACAGCGCTGATTGAAAAATGGCAGTTCCAAAACAATATATATATTGCTGAAGCATTATATCTATCTGAAGCATTCATTTCAGAGAACAGTTACAAAACAGGATTAAATTATGACTTTGCAGAACCGAGGGCAAAGTTCCTGATGACTGACTAGCAAATCATATAAATTGCTGTGCTGAGGGGGTGTAAAGGTCCTACTTCGAGTGTTTGGGCCCAAAACACCTTGTCCTCCCCCCACCCTGGAAAAAAACCTGAAATGTGGTGGTAAGACATGCCGTAAATAAGAGGTCTGAGTGTGATATAGCAATTGCCATATTATCCGTGATGGTACCCAACCAGAAACAGCAGGTGACATTAGCACTGGTACGCTGGAGATTCTACACAAGAGGGTTTTTTCCTGCAGTATTAAACTGTGAGAAAGCAAGACTTCCCTGTTTCAGTCTGGAGTACATGGACTGAGGAGCTTACAGTAATCTTCATACAGTCAAGACTATGGCCAGGTCACTCAGGTACTATACAGACCAATATGCGCAGGTAAGAATCTCATGGGCAAATGAAATATTACTTCTTTTGGCGAGTTGTGTCTGGTTTTCTCCGATCTAACTCAGGTTCCCTGCAGTCACAAAGCAGCTGTAGGGAATGTCATTATAAAGATTAGAAAGAGCCCTTTTCCTCTTGAGTTGAGGCATGGGGGTAGGAAGGGATGTCTGCTCCCCCCCCCCACTGTTATGAGAAATTGAATTGTGCCCAGACAAAAAGTTATGGAGCGGCATGTGGAGTATTCTGAGTGCCAAAGCTGGTGGCTAGTTCGGAAACTCTTCACTTTATTGTCTGTTGAGTTATGCCTTCTACAAATGTATATTTCAGAAGGTGGTGCTGGGAGACTTTGCTCAACCTCTTAGCCTCTGGCTTATGGGGTCCCACAAGGTCCCATCTTGTCTCCATTACTCTTTAACATCTACATGAAACTACTGGCATGAGGCCATCTGGAGATTTGGGCTGGGCTGTCACCAATATGTGGGTGACACCCAGCTCTATCTTGCACTTCCAGCTGATCCCAGGGATCTGTAGAAATCCTGAACCAGGGCCTAGAGGCAGTTTTGGTGTGTGTGTGTTCCACTCCAGTCACAGCTAACTTATGGTAACCCCATAGGATTTTCAAGGCAAGAGACATTCAGAGGCGGTTTGCCATTGCCTGCCTCCATTTTAAAATTTTTTAACAAACATAAACAAACGTAAACACATTAAAACATAAGCTCAATATAACAATATATGTCAAGCTTGACATTCAAAATTACAGCTCTATTGTCAACGTCATTGAATTACATTACTCTTTGATTACCACATATTCTTCCATATCTATTAACACTCTCATTTTATTTATTTGGTGTTTGGCTTGGGTTTCCTGATTCCTGTTCCCCCACAGTCTTCAGACAAGTGAATTTTTTTTTTTTTTTGCAGCTCACAGGAGCTCATGCTGGGTTAGGGTTGCCAGGTTCCTCTTCGCCACTGGCAGGAGGTTTTTGGGGTGGAGCCTGGGGAGGGTGGGGTTTGGGGAGGGGAGGGACTTCAAAGCCATAGAGTACAATTGCCAAAGTGGCCATTTTCTCCAGGTGATCTGATCTCTATCGGCTTGAGATCAGTTGTAATAGCAGGAGATCTCCAGCTAGTACCTGGAGGTTACAATCAAAGAATTCACCAATACTGTACAGTAGGTCAACAAAAATACCAGTATAAGGCTCAGATAATGTAATTAGTAAACCACTTTGTAATATTTTCACTTATAGTATTCTTGATAAGAACATAAGAAAGGCCCTGCTGGATCAGACCAAGGCCCAGCAGTCTGTTCACACAGTGGCCATCCAGGTGCCTCTAGTAGGGCTGTTGGAAAAACAAAAATCAGCTCGGTTTGGAGTCGGCCGAATTCAACCCGATTTGGGTCAGATTCTGCCGAATTCTGAACCCCCAGATTCGGGAATGCCGAATTCGGCAGGAAATTCTGCATTCCCGAACAAATTCAGCCATTTAAAGCCCTTTAAAACGCAGTTGGGGCTTTCTGTGGCTCTGGGGGGCATTTTTTGAAGTGGGGTCCCAAACTTTCAGGGTAGCTTGGGGGGACCCTCGTAAGATCCCCCGAGTTTGGTGAGGATTGGGTCAGTGGGTTCGGAGTTATGGGGTCTGGAAGGGGTCCCCCCTCCCCCCATTGGAATGAATAGCAGCCGGCTTTTGGCAGAAGATGACCCAGTTTGGCCACCTATTGGCCACTGCTTGCTTGGTTTGGTTGTCTCTCCTGGAAGGCAAGTTTGCTTGCCTTCGGAGAGCTCTTTGAATGGCGGGAAAAGGCAGGTTCGGGGGATGCCAAACTTGCCAAATTGGTTCTGCGGTCCCCCAAACTTGCAGATTTCAGCACCACGGTTTCCCGCCTTTTTTCAGTTCGTCTTCATCCGAGCTGGAAACCGCTGAACCAGGGGAAATTCAGCCAGTTTCCAGTTCGGTGGAACCGAACCGACAGCCCTAGCCTCTAGGAAGCCACAAACAAGATACATTATCTGAGCCTTATACTGGTATTTTTGTTGAGTACCTGGAGGTTGGCAACCCTATGCTGGCTGGGTCCCAAGTCTGGAAACACCGAAGACAGTTGGTTGAGTCAATATATATAAAAACAAAAATAATAATGAGTAAATGCATGGTTCGAACAAAACATCCATCCTGGAGTCCTGATGCAGCCCTGAGAAGTAAGCTTCTGCATAGATTTTTAAATCATCCAGAATGTATGAGCAGAGCTTGAATAAAAAAAAAAACCTCAATAAGCACATTGGGGTAGTGTAAGAAGAAGTTGTTTTTCATGATTTGTATGCAATTCACAGTGACTAATATTTAATTTTCTCTCATTGTACCAAGCAGCATTTTATATTTCTCCTTACCCACCCTGTCCCCTTCAGCATACCCTGCACAGATATCAATATTAATGGTAAATAATTTCTTTATGTAGAGTGACTAATGTAATAATGATCACAGTCGATCCATGGACAATATGCTGTTTCCATGTTCTTGGCTGGCTACTGAAGCATATAACTTCTTGATTTCTTTAATTCTCATTCATTTGTAAATTCTAAAGCACAGCTCACAGCAGACAGGATTTTTTTTGCAGCAGTAGCAGCAGTTATGACAGAAAAATAGCAACTAATGGAGGTTCTTTACATGATGGATTTTCTATAGCAATACTGTTATGAGAATACCATCACCAAGGATGAACAAATCCATATTTATTCACCACAGAGCCTACTACATAATTTGAGAGCAATGGGTTAGATCAGCAGTCCCTAACTTATTTTTAGCCTGCAGTCACCATTGGAATCTTGAGAGGGCATGGTGAACACCACAGGAGGTGGAGCCAAACCCAAAATGGCTGCTGCAGAAGGCAGAGCCAAGCACAATATCTCCCTCCTTAATTTGCAAAGGAATCGCATGACAGCTGTGCTGAACCCATGAAGTTGCCTTATTCAGAATCTGGCCATTGATCTTTCAAGGTTCGTATTACCTATATTTTGGTTGGAAGTACGGTCCTACAACAGGGAGGACAGCAAGCCTGGAGAAAGAGGGTGTAAGAACATAAGAATATAAGAAGAGCCCCGCTGGATCAGACCAGTGGTCGATCAAGTCCAGCATCCTGTCTCACACAGTGGCCAACCTCTACTTCAAATTTCATTAGCCAACTGTCACCTTACAGTGGGAAGCTGATCTTGCACATCAGAGACCAATTCATGGATAATGAATGACTCATACTATCCACAGTTTAGGGTTCTTGATCACTTTTAACTAAGTCAACTATTGAAGACTGCTTATTAACCGCTTTTTGCCCTCTGAGAACTCCCATGGGGACATCATCAAGTACCAAAAAGGAATAGATATATTGTAAGATTGATATTCAATTGAAAAACATTTTCTCATAATATTCTGAAAGAAAATAAAAAACCGAAAGAATCAATAGTGATCAGAGCAAATACCTATAAAGAAAAATGTCCAACCAAATGAGGAATCAGAACAATCTTTAATGAACCCTTGCCCTTCTCCTGCCACCTTGCCAACCCAGTTCCTTCTTAGAACAGCGAATCATGCAAATTGCTCATTACAGAGCAATCGCCAGGCCTTTAACCAGCCTTCTGGTTGGAAAAAGTTAAATGATCCCATTATGCTCTCCTCGTGTTAATTAGCTCTTCTCTCCAAGCCCTTTTCTTAGGTTTCTCTTTCTCCTTCACTCACCAAGGGAAAGAAAGCTCTGTGCCCTTTCTCAACTCTCTCGCTCTTCTAAAGGGCCACAAGCTGAAGTTTGTGGTACAGTCAAACTGTTACATTTCTTTCACTCATTATGTAGAAAGAAAAGGTCAATTGATTTAAAATGGCTGTTGATATGGTGAATTGCCACTGCAGTTGTGTGTAACCACTAGGGTTGTGCAACAACAACAAAATTGGAAAATTTGGGTTTATTGGGCCTAATTTATTTCGGCAAACCCGAAATAAGCCGAATATCCATACTGGTAAAAATTGGTATTTGACTTATTTCCGGGTTTACAGGGGGGGAAATTGGCCTCATTATAGTCTATGGGGAAAAATTCAAAGCTCCTGTGGGGGCGTTTTTGGAGTTAGAATCCCCGAATTTTCAGGGTAGCTTGAAGGAACGCTCTTTGCATGAACCAAGACGTTTGGTGAAGATTGGGTCAGGGGGTCCAATTTTATGGGGTCCCAAAGGGGTTGCCCCCATTCCCCATAGGAAAACATTGCAAAGTTCACATAAGAAGACCCAAAACTGCCCCCAAAAACCTCTCTCTAAATTCAACAATGAGAAAGACAATGACAACAAAGCAGTGCCTCCCCCCCAAAAATCAAATCACCCCTCCTTTCAGGTAAAAGCCAGCAAGATCTGAAGCAGAGAAAACCCCAAAATTCAAACAATGCAACTTTGAAACAGCAAGCAGTGGAGAAATGGAAGCAGGAACTCCCACCCAAAATAATCAAATCACTCCCTCAAACTAGCAACCCCTCCCCCCACTACCACCAACCAATAGGCCAAGGCCTTCTGGCTTCTAGAAAAATTTAGAAAATAAGCTTCCAAAATACAACAACTTGTTTAAAAGGAAAATTATGATAAACCCTTCGATACCTTCTCCTCCAGGCAGCAGGCAGGAAGGAACCCAATCCAAGCAGCAGGTTGTAATCCAGCTTGTCAGGATGAGGCTCCAGTATCCAGGATCACAGAGGAAGAATCAGGCAGCAGGAGCTAAAGTCAGTCTATGCCACCAAACTCTCTCAAGCGGCCTGGTTTGGGAACCAGACCTGATTTTATAGTCTTTGGCCAAGCACAGAAAAGTTTGAAAATAATTCCAGCTAAAAAACACCTTCTGTGATTGCTGAAAGAACACTGTTCTTCCTTACCTGGGTTCCTATTGGCCACTGAGAATTCCTGGCTCTCCTCCCTCCTCCTCTGTAGGTTGTCCTCTGTTGCAATCCAGGTAGATTGCACCAGCTGGCTTTGCAGCCATGCAAAATGCATTGCTGCCTTTGGCCACATGGGAAGCTTCGGTGAGCCTTCCTATTGGCCATTCCAACATGCCTACTCCCTCCCTCCTTCTGCCCTGGGGGCAGGAATATGGAGAAAGGAGATAACTCTCCTTTAAACACAACAAGGGCCACAAAACAGAGACTCTGCAGAAGGCAAATAGCTGAAACCCGAAAAGTCGAATATCTATTCAGCTTTTTCAGGAGTCTATTTAGCTTTGCGCAGATTCCCAGGTTTTGGTATTCGGTATACCCAAAATGCAAATATTGCTGAAATGGCTAATTTTGGGTTTATTTTTAATTTGGGTATATCAATATGCACAATGCTAGTAACCACCCCAGATCTAAAGTCAGCTGACCAATCTAGGCAAGCAAGGCAGTGTACTCCTTCCTTAGTCGACAAGTATGTTTAGTCAATACCATTCTTAGTGCAGGGAGAAACTAGCTCATCATATGGAAATAATTGTTCAGCTTTGCTCAATAGACAAGTCAATATGCCAGCTAGTTTACAAAACAGAGGAGCATCTTCCCTCCTCCAATTTTATTAATTTAAAAAAATGTCCCAAGTGGCTAGCTACACATGCCTTCACTGATTTATGGGCTTACCCCTGAGCAAATAGTGTGCTTTTCCCAGTGGGAGCTTAAGCAAGAATTCAAGATCTATATGATTAGGTTCATGTAGAGGTGTTGGAAGAATTCGTGCTACCCGGAGGTCTATCCACTGGATCAAAATTAGATCAAATACATGCCGCCACTACATGTGCCAGGACTGAAGGCTGTGAGGAGGCGAGGGTTCCCTGTTGTCGCCATCTTCGTCTTCATCATCAGCCTCCCCCTTGGAGCTGGAGTGCCCTGTGTGTCTGGTGTGGAGGCTGGCCGGCAATGCCCCACTCCTCCTCTCGTGCCCTCACCATTTGTGCCGCTCGTGCCTCTGTCAGTACCTACATATCAAGGTCACTGAGTCGTGTATCAACATCAGCTGCCCTGAGTGCAGTGAGTTCCTCAACCTGGCCGACATTCGCCTCCTCCTGTGGAATTCGCCCCACCTCGTCAAGTATGAGGAGTTCATGCTCTGCTGCTACCTGGCTGCTGACCTGGACTGCAGGTGGTGCCCAGCCTGGAACTGAGGTTATGCTGTTATTGCCTATGAATGTGCCAGCTGCCCCAAACTCACATGTGAGAGAGAAGGCTGACAGATTGAGTTCTGCTATCATTGCAAACAGATATGGCACCCAAACCAAATGTGCAACATGGCCCGTCAACAAAAGGGTGCAGTCTCTGTGGGTATGGGCAAAGCATACCTGAGGCCTCAGTTATGGACAAGAATCTGGACCAGCAGATGATACCAAGCCATGTCTGCATTGCAGTGCTTACATCATCAAGATGAATGATGGCAGCTGTAGTCACATGACCTGTGCAGTGTGTGGCTGTGAGTTCTGTTGGCTGTGCATGAAGGAGATTTTAGATTTGCATCACCTCAGCCCTTCTGGCTGTACATTCTGGGGCAAGAAGCCGAGGAGTCATAAAAAACAATCTGATCAAATTTATGCAAATGATAATTGGTATACTCATGGTTCAAAAATGGTCAATATCACTCACACACACCAGTATGGAAACAAAAAACAAACCAACAAAGTATCAATGGTTAATGAAGGTTTCAGTTAGTGATTATCATGAGTGAGATTACGATTTTTAAATATGTGGTCACGTAAACTGCGGTCAAGTGGGAAACTTGTAGGTATGGTTACTTGTCATTAATTAGTGGAATCGCCAACATTTTCACTTTATAGGAGTTGTAGGACTGTTATAGTTATATGAGATGAGATAATAGGTGATGATTCTTGTTAAATATTTTTTTATATATATTCTGGCTATCTCACTGAACTTTGAAGATCTTATAGGCCTTTAGCCTCACTTATAGGCCTCTTACCTCACTGAGATAAGTTTAAAATAATTCTATCTTTGGGATTGATTTCTGGTTGATTGGCTGTTCAATCATTATTTGCAGAGGTTGCCTATGTAAGAAAAAGATTTTTATTGGTATATAAATTTGAAGACTTAAAGTTATTACAAATGACTGAATATGCTTTTTTATTAATCTTTTCCAATTTCCTTATTGCATTATGTTTAAATTTGATATCATATTCATATTTAATTTTAAAAGATTGCAACTGAGAAATGGTCAATACTGAGTTTCTGATTTTTGTCAATGTAGCTATTTGTCTATTGAATCCCATATTAAAATTGAAGTATAGATACAAGTATACAATGGCATCTGATATACAATATACGGAAGCAATTTCTCATAATTCTCCATTTATCTGTGTATTTAGAGAACAATGTAGCAAGCAAAAATAGTTCATATTTTACCTACTGGCTTTAAAAGAGCTTTTATAGCAATCAGTTTTCCAGTAATGCCTATGGCAGTATATGAACAGAGATATAGATGGGTGCCAACTGCAAGCTTCCAACGATTTTAACATTTAAATTTAGAATGAATTCAGATTGCTGTTTCTTATGTGGTTTAATCCCTCTGCCACAAAGATGGATAGTAGCTTGGACATTCCTAAAAGAAAGATGTCCAGAAGGTTTCACCAGAGGAAGTTTCCTGAGGTAATTTTTTGTCACACAGATGAGATTTCTGTGGCACTTTGTCAGGGCATGAATAATTTGGCAGAGATTAGAAGGAAATTATTTCATATAAATTAAGGGGGAAAAGATTATGGTATTTTACTTTGCATATTATGTGTCTGTCATACATTCTGTGAGAGGGCTTACTGGTTTTCAAAGGATTTGCCATCTTCAGTTCCTTTCTGCAGTGAAAGAATTTGTCGAAATAAAGAAAATATCTGGAAAGTTTAAAAAGTGGAATAGTTCCATTTAATATCTAGTTTATTTAATTATTTTGTATATATCTTACACTCAAATACATTTAATATTGGCATACATTTATGTTAGCTTCAAGAAAAGAGCCTCTAACTGTTGTCATAATTTAACATATTATGCTGAGGATTGCTTTCAAACAGCGCACTACTGACCCTCGAAGGCGAAAGCCCTTAGGAGGCCAGGAAGGTGCTGCGCCGGCGTTCGGGCCCCTCGCACCGGCACCCGGGCTACTTACATTGGCGTTAGTGGCCTCAGCACTGTTGTGGAGGCCTGGACGCCAGTCACTGGGTGTGGCAACACCACCCCGGAATGCCTGAGGGGCAGTCTGCCGGTGTCCCACCAGCTTAGAAGGCCATGCCAGTGACCCGGGAGGCATTCTGCCATCCCAGAAGGCGCAGCCTTGCTTTTCTCTATGAAGTGAAAAGTCCCCATTTAAAAAAAAAAAAAGCTGCTTGAAGGCTGTGTAGGAGCCGGGGGTCTGGGGTCCCGGGTCCTCCGCTCTTCCGCTGCCCGCACTGGTTGAGCCCAAGGAGCCTCCTCAGCCTCAGACCAGTCGGAGGGAGAGTCCGAGTCAACTTCTCCCTCCGACGCAGCCAGAGTCTCGCTGCAGTCAGCCTTCAGCAGGGAGCCCTCTGACTTCTCTCCTCCCTGGCCTCCGCTCCAGTGGCCTTTATAAAGGCCAGGCTCCTCCCTTTCCCCTCCCCGGCCCCGCCCCTTTGAGCCATAATGAGGGCTGGCGAGCTCCTCCCCCGGAAGCAGGCCGTTCCCCTTTGGCCCTGCCTCTAGGTCGGGGCCAGGCGACCTAGCCCGCGCCTCCTCCCTGCTGGCTTCTTGGTGGGGCGGAGGGATAACCTCCGACATCGGGCGACGTCGGACTTCCGCATCCTCGCCCGGTGCGCACCCATCCGCCTGTCAGCTGGGCCGCGGGGAGGCCTACAAGGCAGCCCGCGGAGACGGCAGGGCGGCCGAGTCTCCCGTGGCCGGCCGAAACTCGGGCATCGGCTCCTGGCCCTCGGCCCCGCCCTCCCTCTTTGTGGTGCCGGCCGGCTTCCCCTTCCCCGCTCAAACCCCTGGCCCCGTCCTCCTCCCCGGCCGCTCCGTCTCCTGCTGCAGCGTCTGCGGGGAAGAAAAGAGAGGCAGGTAAGGGGTCGGCATCCTGATTCTCCTCGGTCCCCTCCCTGGGTCGCCCCTTTTCCTGTGCTCCCCTGGATCTGGTAGAGCCCTGCAGTCCCAGACGGGCCGGCTCTGGGCCCGTCTCGGGACAGGCTGCTTAAAGGCTTTTTTTTTTTTTCGGCGTGCGGGGAATGGCTTTAAGAGGTGGCACAGCTGCACCTGAATCTCAGAAATGCACTGTAAATCTATCTTGGATGAAATCTATCTTGGATGAATATCCTACACCTTGCCCCTGTGCATTCTAGGGCTGTGCATATCAATAAACCTGAACCAAAAATAAATCCAAAAAAGCCTTTTTGGCTTCTTTCGGGTTTAATTTAACCCAAATATTAAAACTGGGAATAAAGTCGAAGCCAGCTAGCTGATCACTGAATCAGCCGAATATGTATTCATCTTTTTTGTGGGCTTTTTTGGTATTCAGATTTCCCCAGGCTTTTCCCCATGGGAACTTTTTTTTATGAGCTCAGAGGGGAGGGGGGTTCTTGTAGTGGGGGATTCAATCCTTAGGGATGTAGATAGCTTGGTTTCTGGCGGGTGCATGGACTTCATGGTGACTTGCCTGCCTGGTGCGAAGGTTGCGGACATTACCCGTCATTTAGGTAGTCTGGTAGATAGTGCTGGGGAGGAGCCAGTGGTTGTGGTGCATGTTGGCACCAACGACGTTGTAAGCACTTGTCCCCGTGGTAATCCCACAAACAGCATCCACAGACAAGGAGTCCAAAAGAGAGCTGATTTATTGGAAAACATACAGGTATGCAGAGCCTACAGGTACATTGGCACAAATGGCAAATGGGAGCACAGTGTAGGCCTATAAGGGAAAGTATTAGTCACAATGGGTCAAGGCGGCTCCCCTCTCTACCGAGGAGCCGTTCCCATGGGAGATAGCGCTGGAACAGGAATTCAGCAGTTAGCAGTTCGACCTTGAGAGGCACCTGGTGGAATCGAAACTAAAACACTCTGACATGCTGCTGAGAGCAGGCCTGCCAGACGTGGGGAACTGTAGTCCGGAGGTCTTGGAATCCAAATTTAGGTTGCTAGGCAGGAGACTAAAAGCCAGGACCTCCAAGGTAGCTTTCTCAGAAATGCTACCTGTTCCATGTGCAGGACCAGCTAGGCAGGCACAGTTGGTGAGTCTCAATGTGTGGATGAGATGGTGGTGCAGGGAAGAGAGCTTTAGATTTGTAAGGAACTGGGCAACATTTTGGGACAAGCCGGGCCTATACAAAAGGGATGGGCTCCACTTGAACCAGGATGGAACCAGACTTCTGGCGCGTAATATAAAAAAGGTGGCAGAGCAGCTTTTAAACTGAAACTGGGGGGAAAGCCGACAGGAACTGAGAAGCATCCGGTTCGGGCAAACTCAGTGCATACGGACAAAGGGAAAATTGCTTCAGATTGCCCACATAGGAATTACTTAGACATGAAATGGAATGGAAAAAAAAAAGATGGATAGCCACTTAAAGATGCCCAAAGGCACATGCCAGGCAAGTTGAAGAGAGAAATAGTGTGGATGTGTTTCTATGATAATGCTAGAAGCCTCCAAGCAAAAATGGGGGAATTAGAGTGCATGGTTTTAAGAGAAAACATAGATATAGTGAGTATTACAGAAACCTGGTGGAGGGGAGAGAACCAGTGGGATACAGTCATCCCTGGTTACAAACTGTAAAGAAATGACAGGGAAGGGCATATTGGAGGGGTTGTTGCTATGTATATCAAGGAAGGCATAGTGTCTAATAAGCTAGAGACCATAAAAAGGGCAGACTCGTCCACAGAATCCTTATGGGTGATGATTCCGGGCCCCAAAGGAGATTTAGTACTGGGGACGTTCTACCAGCCCCCTGACCAAATGGCTCAGGGTGATCTTGAGATGGAGAATGAAATTAGGGAAGCATGTAAAGGTAACGAAGTAGTAATAATGGGAGACTTCAACTTCCCTCATATTGATTGGATAAATGTATGCTCCAGTCAAGCCAAAGAGATAAAATTTTTAGACATCCTAAATGACTGTGCCCTCGAACAGTTGGTCATAGACCCAACCAGAGGGGTGGCTATCCTGGATTTAATACTCTGTGGTGCTTCCAGTGACTTGGTGCGAGATGTGGATGTAGTTGAACCAGTTGGCAATAGTGATCACAATGGCATCAAATTTAATTTAGATGTAAGTGGGAAAGTGATTGGGAAATCTCATACAATTACCTTTGACTTTAAAAGAGGGAACTTCTCTAAAATGAGAAAACTGGTAAAGAGGAAGTTGAAAGGAACAGCTAAGAGGGTTAAATCTCTTGAAAAGGCTTGGGGGTTACTCAAGTCCACATAACTAGAGGCTCAGCTAGCTTGTATACCGCAGGTCAGGAAAGGTAGTAATAAGTCCAAGAGGTCACCACCATGGCTAACGGGTAAGGTGAAGGAAGCAATTAGAGAAAAAAAGTCTTCCTTCAGAGACTGGAAGGTTTGCCCAAACGAGGCAAACAGAACCAAACACAAACTTGCACAAAGGAAATGCAAGCAGATAATTAGAGATGCAAAAAAAGATTTTGAGGGGCTTATGGATTGAGAGCTTGCTGAAAAATAGGAAGCAGAGAGTAGGAATCAATGGTCAGTTTTCACAATGGCGGGAAGTGAGCAGTGGGGTGCCTCAGGGATCTGTGTTGGGACCGGTACTTTTCAATCTGTTTATCAATGACCTGGAGTTGGGGTTAAACAGTGAAGTAGCCAAATTTGCAGATGACACCAAAATATTTAGGGTGGTTAAAACAAAATTGGACTGTGAAGAGCTCCAGAAGGATCTCTGCGTACTGGAAGAATGGGCATTAAAATGGCAAATGAGATTCAATGTGAGCAAGTGTAAAGTGATGCATATTGGGGCAAAAAATCCCAACTTCACATATACACTGATGGGATCTGTGCTGGCAGCGACAGACCAAGAAAGGGATCTTGGGGTGGTAGTGGATAGCTCAATGAAGATGTCATCCCAGTGTGCGGCTGCTGTAAAAATGGCAAATTCCATGCTGGCCATAATTAGACGAGGAATAGAGAATAAAACTGCTGATATCATACTGCCCTTGTACAAATCTATGGTGAGACCACACTTGGAATACTGTGTACAGTTCTGGTCACCACACCTAAAAAAAGGATATTACAGAGCTTGAGAAGGTGCAGAAAAGAGCAACCAAAATGATTAAGGGACTAGAGCAACTGTCCTATGGGGAGCGGTTAGGACGCTTAGGGCTGTTTAGTTTGGAAAGAAGGCGGCTAAGGGGAGACATGATAGAGGTCTATAAAATTATGCATGGTTTGGAGAGAGTGGACAGGGAGAAGTTTTTCTCCCTCTTTCATAATACTAGAACATGGGGTCATCTGCTAAAGCTGGAGAGCAAAAGATTCAAAACAGATAAAAGGAAATATTTTTTCACACAACGCATAGTTAAATTGTGGAACTCCCTGCCCCAGGATGTGGTGAAGGCTGCCAGCTTGGAGGGCTTTAAGAGGGGAGTGGACATATTCATGGAGGAAAGGGGTATTCATGGTTATTAGTTAGAATGGATATTAGTCATGCTGCATACCTATTCTCTCTCGTATCAGAGGAGCATGCCTGTTATTTTGGGTGCGGTGGAACACAGGCAGGATGGTGTTGCTGCACTCATCTTGTTTGTGGCTTCTTAGAGGTACCTGGTTGGCCACTGTGTGAATAGACTGCTGGACTTGATGGGCCTTGGTCTGATCCAGCAGGGCCTTTCTTATGTTCTTATGTTCTTATTCTTGGCAATGTCTTCACAAGGCATCCATGCATGTGCACCAGCGAACTCAGGCTTTGCATAAACAAAATGGAAAGGCTTTGTACGCATAATGTATACTTTTAAAAATGGAAAGAACAGGTTGCTTCTTCAGAGCTGGCATGCATGGACGTTAGCCCCATCCGCACACACTCTCTGCAACATATGGAGGGGAAATTCTGATCCCTGCATGCAACTGGTTGCGGGATAATTTCTGTATAGGCCAGCTTTCATTTACACTGATGGAATGATTGGGAATTAGTTTTAATCACTGGAAATTAGATTGAAGTTCAATTATAACACAAGTCTTTCCTACTGGTTAGCAATGGAATTGTTTGCCGAGAAACTGGGCTGTGGAATCTCTTTGCTGTCACTCAGTTCTGAATTGTCTCTTTTTATAGCAATAGGGTACTTTCACAAAACACTGAATAATGCACTTTCAATCCACTTTCAATGCACTTTAACACTGGTTTGCAAGTGGATTTTGCTGTTTCACAGAGTAAAATCCAGCTGCAAAGTGCATTGAAAGCGGATTAAAAGTGCATTATTTGGCATGTGTGAAAGCGCCCTATGTCTCATCTAGAGGTTAGTCAAAAGAGTGGTAGCCCACCACTGTACTCTGAGGTGTGATTGACCCACTGTCTTGTCTCTTTCCTTGTACTACGGCCACCTTTCATTTCTCCTTCTACTTAGAAGCTGCGTGAAAGCAGGGAAAGAGCCCTTGTGTCATCTTTCTGTTTGAGTCTGATGGGATAATAAGACTTGTTTTTAGATTACTGGCACCGATTTGTCTCCTGTGTGTCAGTATGTTGCTTATCATTATCGTTAGCCCAGTGCAAGGTTGGTAGCTCTTTTGATGTGAGTATAACAGCACGATTAGTTCGAGGCTTCTAACAGACTGGGGGTGGAGTGCCTTCTGTTCTGAATCATCTGTGGGCTTGAT
Organism: Euleptes europaea; assembly: GCF_029931775.1. NCBI lineage: Eukaryota > Metazoa > Chordata > Lepidosauria > Squamata > Sphaerodactylidae > Euleptes > Euleptes europaea. The sequence continues at coordinate 44,160,949 of NC_079312.1, read as the reverse complement.
TTAGTATGTATTTATGCCATATGCTGTGCTGGGGAAGAGAAGGGAAAAAGAGGAAGAGACGTTTTGGCATACAAAGAAACAGAAGTTTTTGTGGAGATGGCAAAGTGCTTTGCTTTCCTGTTTAATTTATTTTGAGACATACACCTCTTTTAGAAACTGACGCCATCCTCGTGTATACGTTGGCCAAACAATGTGCGGAGAGTGATCCAAGGGAAAACCAGAGCCCAAATATTTGTTTCACATCTTCTTCACCTATATCCACTGCATGCAGATTTCAGGAGAGGGAATATGTTAGAAGAGAAGGAAAGTGAAGAAGAAGTGAGCTGAAGACGTTATCTGAAGAAGTGAGCTGTGACTCATGAAAGCTCTGCCAGAAATACCCTGCCAGAAATTTTGTTAGTCTTTAAAATGCTACTGGAGTTTTGCTCTTTTCTACTGTTACAGACAGACTAACATGCCTGCCCACTGTGTTAAAAGTGTGTACTTCTCACTCATCTCACTCTCCCTCCCTTCTCCCCTCTCACACAGGCATATATCTCCATATTATGGGGTTGAACTGATATATGTCTGCCCTGCCTTGAGGTAAAGTCTTCAAATTAATGATCCTGTGGTTTCTCTCAAATCTGTAATTTTGAGGCCTGGTTTATCCAAGCAGGAGAATGGGGTAGCAGAATGTTGAAGTGATGAAATGGACACTGTACCAGCTCATTTCTGTATATTGATATTCCCAAGCCAATAATAAACCCAAAATTAGCTATTTCAGCAATATTTGGGTTTCAGTTTTACCAAAACCTGGGAATCTTTCTGAAGCCAAATAGGCAATTATCAAAAAAAAAATTGGGATCAGCTATTCACCTTTGCTCAGATGCATGGCTCTGTGCTTTCTTCCATTTTTCTCCTCTTCTTTTTTTACTGGTTTTGTTAGGGCCCCATAGTTGGGGCCATTTTGAGGTAGGGGTCGTGTAATCAGAGCCAACTTGGTCTGACCAACCAGGCGGTGGGCTGATTTGCACTTAAAAGACGGGGCTCACCCAGTCCCGTCCGGAGGGATATACCCTCCAACTAAAAAACACTAGTTTCTTCAGCTGCTTATTGGGCTTCTGAAGAAGACTCCTCACCCACGTGGATAAGCGATCTTCTTCACAAGAGCTGCCTTGGTCATGACTTCTGCTGGCTCTGATATCACCCCCCATGAAAACCTGCTCTCAAACTGAAGGTCACCCCAAGTAGTGGCTTTGTTTCCCTGCACCATGACCATCTCTTGCAATCAGGTTTTTGATGACTATGTTAAAGGACTGTTCACAGGATGTCATCTGCAACCAAAATAAATGTTTTCCATGCCTTATTTTTCTTGCATTTAAGCCTTTTTCCTCAGTTCGGAAGTTAATTTGCATGAACATCATGCTATGTGCCCCAGAAAGGAATGGAGTCCCCAGACTTTGAGGTGCCTGCCTTCCAATTGGCTCTTTCTGCCAGCCCTCAGCAACCCTGAACGTTTTTGAAAATCAGTTTACCTTTTGAAATGCTCCTGCCCCTGACATAAGAAAAGCCCTGCTGAATCAGACCAAGGTCCACTCGTCCAGCAGTCTGTTCACACAGTGGCCAACCAGGTGCCTCTAGGAAGCCCACAAACAAGATGACTGCAGCAGCATTCTCCAGCCTGCGTTCTGCAGCACCTAATATAATGGGCATGCTCTTCTAATACTGTAGATAATAGGTATGCATCATGGCTAGTATTCATTTTGACTAGTAGCCATGGATAGCCCTCTCCTCCATGAACATGTCCACTCCCCTCTTAAAGCCATTCTTCTGAACAGCTAAATGATGCCTCTTATTTCTGGGGTACTCATCTGGCAGCCCTCATGTTTTCCATGCAGTAGAAGGCTATGGGGAAAGAGAGAATCAGGGTCTGGTGCTGTCTTTTATTTGAGTAGTTGCAAATGTAGTCTGACCATAACCGCCACACGTACCTCTGATCATTGAGTTTGTTTCTGTTTACATGATATTTAAATAACTGTGTAGGGCTATTAAACACTTACACCCAATTAAAGCCAGAATGATTCTCCGAATTATTCCTACGCTGACCAAGCTGCTCAGCTCACTTGTTGGCAAACTCAACTGGCCTGTTGCTAGGCTCTTGCCACAACAATGAAGCATTTTTTTCCCCATTTCAGCTGGGGAGAGGAATTGAGAGCTGTTTGCCCAGCTGGAAATGAATTTGCCTTGCTTTGAATTTCCCAGTCTCAAATGGCCTTTTCTCACTGCACTGCAGTCTATTGTTAAAATGGCCTCCATGCCATCAATTACAAAAAAAAAAAAAATTCTTTTTTCTTCTGTTGTTCGGAATTGTATGCACTTAATTTCCGCTGGGAAAGCTGCTAGCTGTTATTAAAGTCCAGCTCTCCGAGAGCCCTTCTGCATCTTCCAAAGAGCCCACATGCCAAATGCAAAATGGATGTGACCAAAGCAAGGTCAATTTCAGGACAGTTGTATTGAAAAAGATGGTGTTGGAGTTATTCACTGTGCCATTTGCTTGGCTCTGGGAGTCTTGGGCTCAAACACGGGCTCTCTTCTGAATGCCAGATGAGGCCCAGCACAGAAGAAGAAGAGTTGGTTTTTATATGCCGACTTTTCTCTACCACTTAAGGGAGACTCAAACCGGCTTACAATCACTTTCCCTTCCCCTCCCCACAACAGACACCCTGTGAGGTAGGTGAAGTTGAGAGAGCTTTAAGAGAACTGTGACTAGCTCACGGTCACTCAGCTGGCTTCATGTTTAGGAGTGGGGAAACAAATCCAGTTCACCAGATTAGTCTCCACTGCTCATGTGGAGGAGTGCGGAATCAAACCCGGTTCTCCAGATCAAACTCCACCGCTCCAAATCACCGCTCTTAAACCACTATACCACGCTGGCAGAAGCAGAACTCAGTCTTCACACATATAGATTCAAGGCAACAATACCAAACAGCCGACTGGGAAAGGCTTTTGCTTGACTTGGACAAAACCAAGGAAAGGCTTCAGGCAGAGTAGCTCAGTGGCAAAGCCTCTGCTTGGCATACAGAAAGTCCTGGGTTCAACCTCTGGCATCCCTACTTGGAGGTTTTTAAGTAGAGGCTTGATGGCCATCTGTCAGCAATGCTGATTCTATGACCGTAGGCAGTTCATGAGAGGGAGGGCACCTTGGCCATCTTCTGGGCATGGAGTAGGGATCAGTGTGTGTGTGTGTGTGTGTGTGTGTGAGATAGTTCGGAATTTCCTGCATTGTGCAGGGGGTTGGACTGGATGTCCATGGTGGTCCCTTCCAACTCTATGATTCTACTTAAAAGGATCACTTATTTATTTATGTTGATTCTTGTATCCTGCTCTCCCCGGCAAAGCCGGGCTCAGAGCAGCTTACAACAAAATTGGAACAAAGTGTATCCCACAAATACATTAAAACCATTAATAGAAATAGACTAAAAACTAAAAACTACAACAGCCCCATAATATCTATAGCCAGTGTTAATAATTTATAAATATGGCACTCCTTGGTGGAGTACTCAGGGCACAGGAGCCAACTAAAAGCAAGTCAGTGCGCAGGAATCTCCCCTAATACTCAAGCTAATGAAGATAAAGGTGATAAATGAAAGGGGGGATAAGGAACAGGCCAGCCCTGACTGAGAGAACCATAGCTGTCCTCAAACGTAGGCCCGGTGGAATAGCTCTGTCTTACAGGCTGTGAAGGACTCTTAAGGGAGGGAGGAAGTGGCCAGTGGGAAAACTGAATTTCCCATGACTGACTGCAACCTTGCAATTGACCATGGAGAAGGAAGCAGACGGGCAGCCATTACTGACAAGTCTAAAATGTAAGTACATTTAAAATTCTCCTGGGGGAGCATTTTTCGAGGTAGAGCCCCCAAATTCACAGTGATGGGACTCTCCTTGCATCTCCCTCGATGATTGGTTAAGTTTGGGTAAGGGGGTCCGATGTTATGGCGTCTGGAAGGGGTCGTCAATGGGACATCAATGTAGGATGATGAATATGAGGGGCATCTGTCGCAGCCAGTCTACTCTGCCATGGAAGCTCGCTGGGTGACCTTGGGCCAGTCTCACACTTTCAGCCTGACCTACCTCACAGGGCTGCCGTGAGGATAAAATGGAGAGGAGAATGATGTAAGCAGCTTTGGGGAGAAAAATGGGATATAAATAAAGCAAATAAATAAACATCTGAAATAAAAGGCATAAATTAAAGAATGGGGTTAGCTTTCTAAAGCCATTACCTACATTATTTATTGCTTTCCCACCCCATGTTGGTGCATAGCCTGATTTCTTTATACCACTGCATTTCAGCTATTCTCCAACTGAAAATGTTTCTATTACTTAAGACTTGTTTTTATTTGCTTATCTATGGCATGAATAAATATAGATTCCTGCTCCTAGTGTGAAAAAAAAATCATCATATATGACAGGGATAAATCATGCATGCAAACTGTGTATCAATTGGGCTACAGATGCAATAAAAAGATACTTCAAAATCAAACAAAGGGAGGGGTGTCAAAGATATTCCTTGCCTACAGCACCATTTGGTCTTGGGCCAGCTCTGCTCTTGACCTTAGTTGGGGAGAGGAGGAAGCTAACTCCCTCACAGATGGTCGTGCTCTTATTATAAAGCTGTCATCACCTAGCTGTCTCATATGTTAGAACATAGACCCTTGAAGGGTAGATTAATGGGAAGAAAGACAGAGAAAGTATTGTTCTTCCTGAAAGACCCTGCATGTTCATGAGATACCTGTGCAAAGTACACAAATTACAGACAGTCTCAATGCTTCTTTTTCTTACAGGGGAAACGGGGAGCAAACTTTTTTTGGGGGGGGGTACATTTCCATTAAGATTTAGTATAGCCACCCCCTCAAACTAGGGTTGCTAACCTCCAGGTACTATCTGGAGATGTCCTGCTATTACAACTGCTCTCCAGCTGATAGAGATCACTTCACCTGGAGAAAATGGCCACTTTGGCTGGTGGTTGAATGGGAGGGTTAACTAAGCAGGCAGGTAGGCAGGTGACAAGGAAAGGTGAAGGGCAAGTGGCTGGCCCAGCAGGCCAGATGTTCCCCTCACACAAGTCTGGCGGGTTCCCTCTTGCATTATAAGTATTGTATTTTCATTTTTAGGGTAAGTTGCTCCGAACAAGTAAACTGATACGTTGTGAGATGAATACATTCAGACAAATGCTTTTGGAATTATACATATAACACTTCACCAGGTCTGTAAACAGTCGCTCTGTGTACATGTGTGTATAGGCAAAGGCACAGAGGGGGAACAACCTCAAACTCCATGTGTGTAAGGTCCATCCCAATGACTCTGAATGTGACTTTTTGAGGGATTCTGGTGTTGACATGTAAGACTGCACATTGGCAAGCAGATAGAAAAGATCTAAGTGACAACCAGGTGATTGGTGATGTCACATGACAGCTCAATGACTGAGCAGAAAAACTGGCTTGCACTGGACTGAGCTAGATGGTCCTGGAGACAAGGCAGCCAACAGTTGATTGGCTGGGAGACTATGCCAGTAATGTATATAAGTGTAACATATATGTATTTGGTTGTGGGTTGAGAGAAGTGGATGCTTTGCGAAGCACTTTGACACTGTGAAATAAAATAGCACTTTTGTATACGTGCTGACTCTGCGGTATTCACTTGCCTCTGGGGTGTCTGATACTTCTTCCAAACACCAACATCTGGCTGTACTTATGAAGGCCACATGCTTATGTTTTTTGTGGAAATGCTCACAAAGAGGCAGGGGTGGGTAGGGGAAGGAGTAGGTGCCAACACATTCCTAGGGAGTTATGGGTATGCCCTTTTGGGTTTCATTTTATTCTATTTCTTTTTTTGCTGTGCTGAGAGCATTTTTATTGCTTGTTTCTCCATCCATGTATTTCTTTTACAGCAGGTCTGCAGCATTTGATTGGCGTTTGATACCCTTTTCTATGCCATTTCTGCCAAAGTGACATTCAAGTTGTGTAAATATATGGGGGGAAATTGGCATAAGGAATTAAAAAAATGTCATACAAGAAACACTTATGGGTTGGATTCATATGAGGGGGAAGGAAAAGTCCAGCGGGATTTTTTGCATCACGCTTAGTAGCCTCCCTGCCTACCCTCTACACATGTGTTGTCTGTACATGTTATGGCATGCATACAAGGCTTGGTGATGGTTTTATGAGTAGGATGACATAAAAAAAGCTGAATTCTGAACATGGACACTTGTGCTGATTGCTTTTCCTTTGTGTTGCTAAAAAAAAAAAAAAACCAGCAACAACAGTGAATCTCTGTTAGCTTATTGTAGCTCTGCACATCTCACCAATGTTCTTCTAAAATGAAAAGCAAAGCCCGGTGCTACTGTAAGCAATTCCTGGCGTCAGATGCTTTCAACCTGAGTACAACTAATTTCAGTTTCTTGTTGACTCCTTTTTTGTTTGTTTTTCTCACCGCTTCCACAGAAAACCACTTAAAATCCAGAATGCACTTTGCTTTTGCTCATCCTTCAGTGTCTCTTTCATGAAGGTGAGTCCAAAATCTTCTTCTTGCTCTGATGATTTTGCACGCACTGAAATGAAATGCCTAAATGTTTGGGGGGGGGGGGCAAATGCACTTGTTGGAGCTGAGCAGAGTATGGCATACAATGAGGGAAGTCTCTCCTTTTGGGGTCATCCTTCAGGAAGTGGGAGTTAGTTTCAAGCTAGATTTGAATGCATCCTCCACTTAGTATTTTACATTTCACAAAATCACACAAGGTTGGAAGAGACCACAAGGGCCATCCAGTCCATTTCATAGATAATTTGTGAAAATCAACCTGGAATGGCTGATAAGAGGTAACTATATTGTGGTTCATCTTAAACGTTATAAGAATTTAGCTCGTGGGTGATCATGGGATATGGAACAGAAAGCCGTATCAGACAATTTGCACCTTCCTGTACATCCCGGTCTTCCTGCTTCTGTACATCTTGTTGCCTTTGGGATCTTTTCAACATAGTTATTTTGAGAATCATGTAGGAAGAGCTCAGTACATCTGTATGGTACAATGAAACAGTTGATGGGCTGGAACCCCAAGAACCCCAAGAAAAATTTGCTGATTCCCCTGCCCACTAGAAGCATAGAACCATGGAGTTGGAAGGGTCCATAAAGGCCATCTAGTCCAACCTCCTGCTCAATGCAGGATCAGCCTAGAGCATCCCCGACAAGTGCTTGTCCAGCCTCTGCTTAAAGACTGCAGGATCAGCCTAGAGCATCCCCGACAAGTGCTTGTCCAGCCTCTGCTTAAAGACTGCCAGTGAGGGGGAGCTCACCACCTCCCTAGGCAGCTGATTCCACTGTCAAACTCTTAATGCAAATTTCCCCCCTAATATCCAGCCAGTACCTCTCCGCCTGCAATTTAAACCCATAATTGTGAATCCTATCCTCTGCTGCCAACAGGAACAGATCCCTGACCTCCTCTAAGTGACAGCCCTTCAAATACTTAAAGAGAGCAGTCATGTCCCCCCTCATCCTCCTCTTCTCCAGACTAAACATTTCCAGCTCCCTCAGCCTTTCCTCATAGGGCTTGGTCTCCAGGCCCCTGATCATCCTCATCGCTCTCCTATGTACTCGTTCCATTCTGTCCACATCCTTTTTGAAGTGAGGCCTCCAGAACGGCACACAATACTCCAGATGTGGCCTGACCAATGCTGCGTACAGTGGAACCATGACATCTTGGCGATTTGGATATTATGCCTCTGTTGATGCTCCCCAAGATCGCATTAGCCTTTTTTGTCGCTGCGTCACACTGGCTGCTCATATTTAACTTATGATCCACCCATACCCCAATATCTTGTTTGCACACACTGCTACCCAGACGTGTATCCCCCATCCAGTATGCATGTCCCTCATTTTTGTTACCCAGATGTAGAACTCAACACTTATCCTTGTTGAATTGCATCTTGTCCACATCCGCCCACTTTTCCAGTGTGTTCAGATCTCGTTGAATTCTATCTCTGTCTTCTGGTGCTTTTGCTGTTCCTCCCAATTTGGTGACATCTACAGATTAAATGAGTAGTCTCTCCACACCCTCATCCATATCATTCATAAAAATATTGAAATGTACCAGTTAAATTGCAAATGGAAAACATGGAGTGCCAGTATGCCTCACTCCATGTACCTTGTTTACAAAATGCCTCATACAAAGATTGCTGAATGTGAAGTAGCTGCATGGTGGGGAAAAACCCTGCAGCTGTTTCTTCTTTCCTCAATTACCATTTCTGCTATTCACACGGCAGAGGAAATTTGTCCCTGACACAGATAATATCATTTATGAATTCCCATTTGTGACTACAAAGATTTGTAAATGGTCTCATGACAACACAGATGTGAAGTGATGGTATCACTTTACTCTGCTCTGGTTAGATCTCACCTAGAGTACTGTGTTCAGTTTTGGGCACCACAATTTTAGAAAGATGTAGACAAGCTGGAATGTGTCCAGAGGAGGGCAACAAAGATGGTGAGGGGTCTGGAGACCAAGTCCTATGAGGAAAGGCTGAAGGATCTGGGTATGTTTAGCCTGAAGAGGAGAAGACTGAGAGGGGATATGATAACCATGTTCAAGTATTTGAGGGGCTGTCCTATAGAGGATGGTGCCGAGTTGTTTTCTGTTGCCCAAGGAGGCTGGACCAAAACCAACGGGTTGAAATTAAACCAAAAGAGTTTCCATCTAGACATTAGGAAGAATTTTCTAACAGTTAGAGCGGTTCCTCAGTGGAACAGGCTTCCTCGGGAGGTGGTGAGTGCTCCTTCCCTGGAGGTTTTTAAGAAGAGGCTAGATGGCCATCTGTCAGCAATGCTGATTCTCTGACCTTAGGCAGATAATGAGAGGGAGGGCATCTTGGCCATCTTCTGGTCACTAGGGATGTGTGTGTGGGGGGGAGGTAGTTGTGAATTTCCTGCATTGTGCAGGGGGTTGGTTGGACTTGATGACCCTGGTGGTCCTTTCCAACTCTATGATTCTATGATTCTAACGCTACTAGCACAGAGAGCCCTATGTGTGGTGCAGTGCACATGTGGAGCATCATCATCATCATCATCACCACAATCCATTAAAGTTTTCGTGAGTCACAGCTCTGAAGAAGTGAGCTGTGACAAAAGCTCATACCCTGCCAGACATTTTGTTAGTCTTTCAGGTGCGACTGGACTCTTGCTCTTTCCTCCTGCTACAGACAGACTAACATGACTACCCATCATGATCTATCTCCCCTAAAGTTGGCATTAGTGGTTTCATTCGCTTCTGGATTGTTGAAAAAGTACCAGCAACACCTCATCTACATCAGAGGCCTCTAAGGAAAAGAGAGATGTTTTGGATTTATTCTTTGGGAACCTTGGCTCCAAAAGGCTTAAATGAAGATATGGAGTGGCTTTGTCTTTAATGAATCTTTTTCAAGTTTAACAGTATTGGAATCTATTTGTAAAATCTTTTGGCTTTAGTGCACGTGATTAGTGGTTTCCATATCTGCAAAGAACTGCTGAATTACCATACAGATGTGTGTGTATATTAGGGCTGGCAACTCCAGGTTGGGAAATTCCTGGAGATTTGGGGGCAGAGCCTGGGTAAAATGGAATTTCGGGAAAGGAGGGAGCTCAGCAGTAGGGTTGCCAGGTCCCTCTTCACCACCGGTGGGAGATTTTGGGGGTGGAGCCTGAGGAGGGCGGGGTTTGGGAGGGGCTTCAATGCCATAGAGAGAGTTCAATTTCCAAAGCGGTCATTTTTCTCCAGGTGAACTGATCCCTATCGGCTGGAGATCAGTTGAATTAGCAGGAGATCTCCTGCTACTACCTGGCAGTTTTTTTTGGGGGGGGGGAGAAAAAAGGCACCTCTGTACTAATACCACGAGGTTAGGAAAAAAGTACAGGATAATATATATACACAAAGTGCAAATTTTATGAGCTACTGAGATGAAACAAGGATCATCAATTGATACGGTCGTTTCAGATCCACTATGTGATGTACTTTGCTGACGTCTGATTGAAACAAATTGTACTTACCCTGCATGGGAAGGAATTATGAATGTATAACAGCACTTTCTTGAAGGACTGAAGAAAGATTTCCACTGTTGTGGATCTGAAACGGCCGTATCCATTGATGATTGTGGCTTTATATGGACTTTATACACAAAGATTACAATACTAATGCTTACCTGGTACTCTGTTGAGACCTTTGGAATCATTTCTGCTTTATGCGGATTGTATATATTGTATATATTTGTGCTTTGTATGTGTTATGTATATGGTCCTTGTTTCATCTCAGTAGCTCATAAAATTTGCACTTTGTATATATATTTGCACTTTGTGTATATATATTATCCTGTACTACCTGGCAGTTGGCAATGCTACTCAGCAGGGATGTGATACCATAGAGTTCACCCTCCAAAGATGGGATTTTCTCCAGGGCGACTGACCTGTAGTGTGGAGATCAACTGTAATCCTGGGAGAACTCCAGGCCCAACGGAAAGGTTGGCAACCCGAGTGAGTAGATACAAATGATTATACCGATATACATTGGTTGACACATGCACACATGACTGTAAATTCACCTTCACTGTAATATAACAGACATGATATGTAAACTGGCAGCTCTATAAGAATCATAGGGTAATCACAAAGATTACAAATGCCCTAGATTGTAGGTGAGCAATATTAGATTTCGTATCTGCCTACCACAAGCCAAAGGGAAGTAAAGGGGGAACTAGATGTGTCAGGGAGTGAGTCCCCATCAAGTGACAGCAGCACACTGTCCATGCTGGAAACATGTCAAAACTGCTAAAGGTGAAATAAACACAAATGCCAAAAAAAAAAAAAATTCTAACGCTCGCGGCTTGGTGGATGTTGCGTGTCCTAGGAACGGAATATGTGATAAAAACAAATCACCCTAGAGCAAAGGACTGAAAATCAGCTGGTAAACAAGACAACTCTAATTATTTAACAGCAGAATCCAGAATAATTAAACCCTGGTATCCCAAGTAGCTAAAAGCCAATTATGTATCCACAGGATCCAAAATATTACCGACCACATTATGCTGAATGTGTAACTAGCAGCTATTTATTCTCAAGTTCGCTCTTGCCATCCCTCATCGCTGCCGTATGTCTTGATTGTCGAGCGTCTATGGATTGGGGTGATTGACTGAACAGGAGGGGAGTCTTCTGTCTTGCTTGCTTTCCAAAGGAAGCAGCTGCACGTCCTCTGGGTTGACTGCCGGCCAGCCGACATCGACGACTTTTGTCTGAGGTTCCCCTGGCCCTCTGGATTGCAGCCTAGCTCTGTCAAACCCGGCTCGAGAAGCTGTCTACTTTTATCAATGATTTATGTCAATGGATGAAAAGGGACAGGGGTCATGAATGAATAAGTATTTGAGCCTTAAGCATTTCTTCCGTTAATGAGGGCCAGGCTAAGTGCTACCTACAGATGCATGTGAAATTCTCCCAACCTTTTAAAAATAAAGTTGCCTCAGGACCAGAAGGTTTTGATCAGCTTTGGTGAAACTGTGATAGTTTTCTTTCTGTTTGTATCTGTGTTCTTGTTGATCTGATGGGTTCCTATGGATGTGGGAACTGATTCTGGTAATTGTTGATGGGATATGTTTGGATTTTAGATATATTATTCATGGTCCTGGAAACCTGATGGCAGAAGGGAGCATAGAGACAGAGTGGTGTAGAGGATAAGAGCAATGGTTTGGAGCGGTGGACTTTAATCTGGAGAACCCGATTTGATTCCCCATTCCTCCATATGAACAGTAGACACTAGTCTGGTGAACCAGGCTGGTTTCCCCACTCCTATACATGAAGCCAGCTGGGTGACCTTGGGCTCTCTGAACTCTCTCAGCCCCACCTACCTCACAAGATGTCTGTTGTGGGGAGAGGAAGGGAAGGTGATTGTAAGCCAGTTTGATTCTTCCTTAAGTGGTAGAGAAAGTCATCATATAAAAACCAACTCTTCTTCTTCTTTTTCCTGTGACAGATAGATAAATGGGGATGTCCCAATCAGCCTTCTGATTATAACCTTCCAACACAGCTGTTCATTTTGCTTTTTTTTTAAGTCAGGAGAATCTTTCATGCATCTTCATGTAATATTAGGGTTACCAACCTCCATGGACTAGCTGGAGATCTGCTATTACAACTGATTTCTAGCCGATAGAGATCGGTTCACCTGGAGAAAATGGCCGTTTTGGCTACTGGACTCTATGGCATTGACATCCCCCCTCCCCAAACCCCACCCTCCTCAGGCTTTGCCTGAAAAATCTCCAAGTATTTCCCAAACGGGAGCTGGCAAGCCTATCTAATATCTATATCTTGTTTGACTTTGAGTTTTTGTGTTTTCAGAGATTTTCCAGGAAACAAAGACTGAGTACAGCTCAGTTTTCAGGGCCTTGCAGATATTTCCAAGGCTAACTTTCCCATGGCATTGGCAGGACCATTGTATCTCTATCATAAACTGGGTTTCCATTCTTTTGGATTCATGCTGTTTAACTAGATAGTGGCACACCATTGTGTCCTGACATTCTCACATTTCATCGGATGATCCTGTGCTGAACAGAAGTGTTTCTAGGAGAAAATTCCATGTCCAACCTCTGGGATGCTTCTAAGGAGCTCCTGTACCCAATATGTACTACCAGTGGAGGCTGGTTCATTAGGGTGAATGGGGTAATATCCCACCAACACAGGTTGCCCCCCAGCCCCCACCCACCTGCCTCTTTACTGACTTTATCTTGTTGGCTAAGGGAGCAGCCAACTGTCAGCCCTGCAGTCTCTGTCTTGCATGCAGCACTGCAGGAATTCAGCACTGCAAGTAAGCAAGTCCCTCCCTGAAGAGGCAGAGAGACGTCCCCCTCCCCATTAGGGTTGCCAACCTCCAGGTGGTGGCTGGAGATCTCCTGCTATTACAACTGATCTCCAGGCGACAGAGATCCGTTCCCCTGGAGAAAATGGCTGCTTTGGCAATTGGACTCTATGGTGATAAAGTCCCTCCCCTCTCCTAACCCCACCCTCCTCAGGCTCCAACCCCAAATCTCCAGGTATTTCCCAACCCAGAGCTGGCCACCCGACTCACCATCCACACCAGTACACTAGTTCACTGGCAGGTTTTCCCATCAGTCTTTCCTCTTTCTCAGGAAGGAGAGAGAAGGAAACTTTGACCAATCAGCTGAAGAAATCTGATGGTTTACTAAAGCTTAAGTAATCTATTATCTCTTTAAAGCCTCAATTTCTCTATTGTTTGAAAGCAGGCCAACACAATGAGATGAATCGGGGGGGGGGGCTTTTGCCACTTGCTCAGGATATTTAGTCCTGCCCCTTCACATTCACCGTGAGGACAGACATTTTCTGTTAGTCAAAGGGGGAAGCAAGCAGAGGAAGATTCACAGGTATTTATTTCACCATGAAATTTTGCTGCAGCAGCAACTGCTTCTTAATGTGAATGGGGGAAAAATATCATCGTTCAGCTATTCTCTGGGTCTGAGATGGATGATGGAAGGCTATTCCTTCAGTAACCGACTTGCTCAAAGGAAAGCTGGAGCCCCCCCTCCCATTTCTGAAGTCCTTTGCTCAGAGAAAACCAAACCTTTTTCAATCCAGTCTATAAACCTGTATACAGTTGCTTGAGAGTGAATCCTACTGAACATAGAACAACTTGCTTCTGATAAACTATGTGTGGGGCGCTCAGGGCCCCCCCCCCCGGACCTGGGGCGCCTCCCGTGGGTAGAGGAGGAGGTCGGGTCAGAGGAGCTTCCTTGGCCTCAGACCATTCTAAGGGTGAGTTTGAGCTGTACTCCTCCTCAGAAGAAGCCAGGGTCACCGCGCCGCCTGCCCAGTCGACCTGTCAGGCTTCCTGAGCTCCTCCTCGGCCTCTTCTTCCCCCGCCCCTTCTATCCTCCTCCTCCACCGGGTGCCGCCCTCCACCTTTCCCGTTCTCCCCACCTTTTCCCTCAGCTGCCCCGCCTCAGTGTTTCCTCCCTCTCCCCTGGCCCCGCCCGTGCCGGTGCTGGGCGTCCCCGCCCCTTTCCCTGTCGGGCGCGTCCGCTTAGTGGCTGTCCATCGGGCCGCCTCCCCCTCCGTTCTTCCTCGGGGCCGCCTCCTTGCCGCCACCCGTCTCCGTCTCTGCCGCCGCTCTCCGGCTTACCCGGCCCCTGGCATGGCTCGGGGCCGCCTGTGGAGGAGACCAGGGAGCCAGGTGAGTCGACGCCGGGGTTGTGCCGTTCCCCTGGGGCCCTGCCTCCCCCCGTGTTGCTCGAGCGCTCCGCTGCCGGCCTGACCCCCACTGCTGCTTGTTGCAGCCTCCCGGGTGCCCCTCCTCTTTGGTCCCCCCTTGACAGGGGGGTCGGGGAAGTGGGGCCGAGTCCGGCGACGCCTGGGGTTCCGGGGTTCGCAGGACACTATGCATTGGATTGAACAATTGTGTGTGTGTGTAAATTACAGTGTGTAACTTACAATGTGTGTGTGTGTAACTTACAGCCAACTTACAGGGACCCCAGCAAAGGGCTTTCAAGGCAAATGAGAAGTAGAGTCATTCCCTTCCTCTGCAGTGTCTTTAGGGTTTCCAGGTCCCTCTTTGCAACCAGCGGGAGATTTTTGGGGCAGACCCTGAGGAGGGTGAGGTTTGGGGAGGGGAGGGGCTTCAATGCCATAGAGTCCAATTGCCAAAGCGGCCATTTTCTCCAGGTGAACTGACTTCTATCGCCTGGAGATCAGTTGTAATATCAGGAGATCTCCAGCTAGTACGTGGAGGCTGGAGAGAATAAAGGCTCAGTGCTGTATAGATAATGGAAAAGATCCAAACAGCGCTACAAAATAATTTTAACCAGAAATAAGTTTATCTAAGTGCAGAAGTGCAAAAAAGTGAAACTATATACAAAGGAAACACAAACAACAATATCTATACAGTATGCAAAACAGTCCAGCAAAATATGCAATATGACAGAAAATTTGTTCAATGAGTCATTTAGGAACAATGTCACTGTCCATGGGAGACTTTCCTGTGCTTCAAAGAAGCTGGACACGAGATGTCAAAAAGAGGACCACAACAAGGAGGTGCCAAGAGGAGGTGTCCGGACATGTCGTCTAGATCCTACACACGTTTCGCACGTGGCTTCATCAGCTAAGCATATCTGCATATCATAATATATAAGAAATACCCTGCTAGTACAAAAAACTTTTTCCAATGAATAACAATGTAATAATATTATTAAAAATTAAGCACTTATTTCACAATAATTCTTTATATTAAAACAACTATACCATCAAGAATATAAATATATAATTATATAAAATATCTTACCAGAAAGATTTGTAATAATCATATCAATTTCAAAAAGGACCGAAGGAATTTCTATCAAGGTCTCCAAAGCTTGTAATGAAACTTGCCAAATTGCAGGTTAAAATAGGAAACAACATGAGGAAATGAACTGCAGCTGTTAGAACAGTCAGAAATACTTAAAGGAGAAAACTCCTTATAAAAAACAAGAGTAATCTAGTTCATTATTTAAGCCATTAGGGGATAAGGATCCCAGGAAAAAAATGAGTTTCGTTTCCATTTGATGTAAAAAAATTTGTACATTTTGGGAATCGTAGGGGCGACCTTGATACTGCCACAAAACGCAGAAGGACATGTCAGTATCTCGGTGTCCTTTATCAATAAAGTGCGGGGTGAGTGGAGCCTCAAGATTACCAGAACGGATCCTGGACCGATGCTCAGAGATTCTTGTCCTAATAGGTCTAATTGTACTGCCAATATAAGAAAATCCACATTTACATAAAATATAGTAAACGACCTGTTTTGAGGAACAGTTAAAAAACTGTCTCAAAGTAAACCTAAAACCAGTAACCGGGGAGATAACTTCTTTCACGGTGAGACACAAATCGCACACTGAGCAGGAGCCACACGGGTAATGACCCAAGACAGGTGGTAAAAAATGAAGTGTTGGAGAAGGCTCATGTAAAGAGGTGTCTGTATGCACTAGGAGATCATGAATAGTCCGAGGACGACGAAGTCCACACAAAGGCGGAGTTAGGCAACCCGGTAAGCTCTGTATGAGGTGCCAATGTTTCTTGACTATTTTATTAATCATGTTGGACTTAGAACTAAATTGTAGAGACCAAGTGATCCCAGTGTGAGAAGTGCGAGTTTGCTTGGGGGTAAGAAGTGCCCTTCTGTCTAGAGAATCGGCTCTCGTTCTGGCAGAATGTAAGACGTGGTCAGGATAACCCTTGTTCCGCAATGCTATCTGCAACTCGCGGGCGGATTGTTGATAATCACTGTCAAGGCTAGAATTCCGTTTTAAACGCAAAAAATGACTATAGGGAAGATTCTTAAGAAGGTGAGGCGGATGACAGGAAGAAAAATCTAGCCCCGCATGCCTGGAAGACGGCTTGGTAAACGGGTATTTCTTATATATTATGATATGCAGATATGCTTAGCTGATGAAGCCACGTGCGAAACATGTGTAGGATCTAGACGACACGTCCGGACACCTCCTCTTGGCACCTCCTTGTTGTGGTCCTCTTTTTGACATCTCGTGTCCAGCTACTTTGAAGCACAGGAAAGTCTCCCATGGACAGTGACATTGTTCCTAAATGACTCATTGAACAAATTTTCTGTCATATTGCATATTTTGCTGGACTGTTTTGCATACTATATAGATATTGTTGTTTGTGTTTCCTTTGTATATAGTTTCACTTTTTTGCACTTCTGCACTTAGATAAACTTATTTCTGGTTAAAATTATTTTGTAGCGCTGTTTGGATCTTTTCCATTATCTATACAGCACTGAGCCTTTATTCTCTCCAGGTTTACCAATATGGCTCATAAGCTTGATATGTTTACTTTTAGTGTGATTGAAAAAGAAAATATTTTGAAAATTATGCCATCTTTATGTGATGTAACTTCACATTCCAATGATACTGACTTTACTGCTTTATAGAATCTTGTGAAGAAAAAGACTAGACTTGACCTTCATGCTTCCTCTCTAGCTGATTATTGTAAAGCTGAGCTTATCCCTCGGGGTCTTAGAATCCAAAAAGCCCCTGCCCTTTTTCTAGACAGTTCTTCTTTTAAAGAACGATGGGCTGCTATTCTAAATCGGTGCTCAATAGATTTGATGTTGTTAATAATCCAACAAGCTACCATTGAAGCTAATAATACTGAAGATGAGATAAAGAAAACCAAAGATGATTTACGTGGAAAGGTCCCGATTGATGATTATAAAAAACACCTTGATAACATTGAGAAAGAGCTTAATGACTATACACAAAACATTAAGTCCCTGAAAATACGTAAGTTCTCTAGGGACAAAAATGATTATGAACAAAAGAAGGTATATTACTGGCAATACAAACAATCCGGTCCTTCTTTTCCTTCCTCCCGAGGAACCTCACATCAGCAATCTCACTCCAATTTTGAAAGGGATTTTGATTCCTACAGTTCATCGAGTGCTGGCTCTAGCTTTTCTAATTCTTCTTTCCATAATAAAAAACCTTATTTTTTGAGAACAGGAGGACATCCAAAAAATTATCGACCTCCAGGCTCCCGCCAACGAGGCGGGAGGAACCCGAACGGGAGAACTTAGTTCTAAATTTATCCAATAGGTCATTTTCTAAAGCTGAGCTTGACATTCTCAACCTGGGGCTGGGTTTTGCTGCCACGCCTAAGTATTCTGCGTTCCACACTCGCGTGGATTTGTTCAAATTATTTCGTCAAATCAGATTAAAAGATTTTTTTAAAAACTTGATCATTGATCCTGTTCCCTTCAGAAGACCTTCGACGTTCATTCCATCTAATCCACACCACTTAATACAAACCTTGTATTGGTGCTCCGGGATGTTGCCAATATGGAAAAGAAACACATACCGCCTCATATCAATTTTACACCCGAACAAAAAGCCATACTAGAGCAAATTCATAAGGATGATTCAATTATTATTAAGGAAGCTGGCAAGGGCGGAGCTATCGTTATTCTCAATTACGATGAGTACGATAAGGAGAATCTGAGACAGCTATCAGATCGGAACTTTTACCGTCCTATTCAATCAAACCCTTGTAAAGCTGTTGACTTAATTATCAGAACCTCTGTTTATGAGGCATCTTCTGCTGGCTATATCAATCAGCAAACTGCTGAGTTTCTTATTAATAAATACCCCAGAACCCCTATCTTTTATACCCTACCCAAGGTCCATAAACCTATCCGCCCCCCCATTGGACGTCCCATAATTTCTGGCTCTGGTTCCCTTCTTGAACCTATTGCGCAATACTTAGATTTTTATTTAAAGCCTTTTGCTTCTGACACTCCTTCATTTATTCTTGATTCCAGAGACTTCATTTCCCAATTAGAAGGCTATAGAGCTCCAGTGGCCAGCGTTCTGGCAACATTGGACGTTGCATCCCTGTATACAAACATCCCTCTAGATGAGGCACGAAATATCATACAAGATCTATTGGACACCAGAATTGATTCATCTCCCCCACTGAATTTCTTTTGCAACTTCTTGACATTTTGTTTGAACACAATTTTTTTAGGTATAAAAACCAATTTTTCCTACAAGTCAACGGAGTCTCCATGGGTGCTGCTTGTGCCCCTTCTATAGCCAATATTTTCATGATTCATTTTGAGAAACAGTACTTATTTCAGCACAACCCCTTTTCCCAGGACATTTTATTTTACAGACATTTTGTGGATGATTTAATATTTAATTTCCGGTCTATTACTACCTACAACCTTTTTTTAGAATGGATTAATTCTCTTCATCCCCATTTATCATTTACAGGTACTGTGAGTGATTCTTCTATTTTTTACCTTGACCTTGAAGTGTTCTTATCCCATGACTCCACCTTATTCATCAAACCGTTTACCAAGCCGTCTTCCAGGCATGCGGGGCTAGATTTTTCTTCCTGTCATCCGCCTCACCTTCTTAAGAATCTTCCCTATAGTCATTTTCTGCGTTTAAAACGGAATTCTAGCCTTGACAGTGATTATCAACAATCCGCCCGCGAGTTGCAGATAGCATTGCAGAACAAGGGTTATCCTGACCACGTCTTACATTCTGCCAGAACGAGAGCCGATTCTCTAGACAGAAGGGCACTTCTTACCCCCAAGCAAACTCGCACTTCTCACACTGGGATCACTTGGTCTCTACAATTTAGTTCTAAGTCCAACATGATTAATAAAATAGTCAAGAAACATTGGCACCTCATACAGAGCTTACCGGGTTGCCTAACTCCGCCTTTGTGTGGACTTCGTCGTCCTCGGACTATTCGTGATCTCCTAGTGCATACAGACACCTCTTTACATGAGCCTTCTCCAACACTTCATTTTTTACCACCTGTCTTGGGTCATTACCCGTGTGGCTCCTGCTCAGTGTGCGATTTGTGTCTCACCGTGAAAGAAGTTATCTCCCCGGTTACTGGTTTTAGGTTTACTTTGAGACAGTTTTTTAACTGTTCCTCAAAACAGGTCGTTTACTATATTTTATGTAAATGTGGATTTTCTTATATTGGCAGTACAATTAGACCTATTAGGACAAGAATCTCTGAGCATCGGTCCAGGATCCGTTCTGGTAATCTTGAGGCTCCACTCACCCCGCACTTTATTAATAAAGGACACCGAGATACTGACATGTCCTTCTGCGTTTTGTGGCAGTATCAAGGTCGCCCCTACGATTCCCAAAATGTACAAAAATTTTTACATCAAATGGAAACGAAACTCATTTTTTTCCTGGGATCCTTATCCCCTAATGGCTTAAATAATGAACTAGATTACTCTTGTTTTTTATAAGGAGTTTTCTCCTTTAAGTATTTCTGACTGTTCTAACAGCTGCAGTTCATTTCCTCATGTTGTTTCCTATTTTAACCTGCAATTTGGCAAGTTTCATTACAAGCTTTGGAGACCTTGATAGAAATTCCTTCGGTCCTTTTTGAAATTGATATGATTATTACAAATCTTTCTGGTAAGATATTTTATATAATTATATATTTATATTCTTGATGGTATAGTTGTTTTAATATAAAGAATTATTGTGAAATAAGTGCTTAATTTTTAATAATATTATTACATTGTTATTCATTGGAAAAAGTTTTTTGTACTAGCAGGGTATTTCTTATATATTATGATATGCAGATATGCTTAGCTGATGAAGCCACGTGCGAAACGTGTGTAGGATCTAGACGACACGTCCGGACACCTCCTCTTGGCACCTCCTTGTTGTGGTCCTCTTTTTGACATCTCGTGTCCAGCTACTTTGAAGCACAGGAAAGTCTCCCATGGACAGTGACATTGCTCCTAAATGACTCATTGAACAAATTTTCTGTCATATTGCATATTTTGCTGGACTGTTTTGCATACTGTATAGATATTGTTGTTTGTGTTTCCTTTGTATATAGTTTCACTTTTTTGCACTTCTGCACTTAGATAAACTTATTTCTGGTTAAAATTATTTTGTAGTGCTGTTTGGATCTTTTCCAGTACGTGGAGGCTGGCAACCCTAAGCGTCTTCCTCGATAGTCTCCCTTCCAAGTACCAACCCTGCTTAGCTTCTGAGATAGGGTTGCCAACCTCCAGGTATTAGCTGGAGATCTCCTGCTATTACAACTGATTTCCAGCCGATAGAGAAAATGGCCGCTTTGGCAATTGCACTCTATGGCATTGACGTCCCTCCCCTCCCCAGTGAGGGGGAGCTCACCACTTCCCTAGGTAGCTGATTCCACTGTCAAACAACTATTACTGTAAAAAAAAATCCTAATATTTTTAAATATTTTTCCCTGTTAATCAAAGGCATGCATTACCAAGGGTCACTCAGAACAAGCAGACAAGTTTAAGACAAGATGAAAAACAAATGCTAGATAGATGTGTGATGCTAGCACACCATTCTGGGGAGGGTTTGAGAATATCAGTGTGATGTGTAGGATTAGCTGGCTTCAGCTTCAACACCCTCTGAGCTGCCAAGTTTGATGGATTTACCATTCTAATCCAGTTTTAATATATTTCCTATTACCTAGTTTCTGATTGTCTGCAGGCTTCTATAAACTCTTCTCATGGAGTGACGGCGAGAGTGTTAATAAAGAGTGCTGCATTATTTTACGGTAATCTACATTATTATATTGCTTATGTAATCCTAATTATTTCAACTCACAAAATGTATGCTGATTCCATTGGAGTGGTACTCCAGACAGCTTGGACTGCAACGTGTCACATAAAAATAATGGGAACACTGAGATGGAGGCCTATTTCTCTCCAAAAGTAAGGGTCAATCTTTGTCTGGGCTGTACCACATCAGAGTGCAGGTAGGAGTTCAATTACTGGATGCTCATCTATTAAAATATACAAAATGAGAAATCAGAAAGAAGGGCTCTAGGCTAGTTTTCTCTCTGATATACTAGTTTTCCACATGAAGGCATTTTCATTTGTATGGTGCCTGTTTTGCTCTGACCTGGATGACCCAGGCTAGCCCAATCTTTTCAGATCTTGGAAACCAAGCAGTGTTGGCCCTGGTTGGTATTTGGATGAGAGAACACTAAGGAATACCAAGGTTGCTACATGGCGAATCACGTCTGAACCTCTTGCCTTAAAAATAGGGTGGCCAATCTCCAGGTGGTGGCTGGAGATCTCCCACTAGGACAACTGATCTCCAGGCGACAGAGATCAGTCCCCCTAGAGAAAATGGCTGCTTTGGCAATTGGACTTGATGGCATTTAAGTCCCTCCCCTCTCCAAACCCAGCCTTCCTCAGGCTCCACCCCCAAAATCTCCAGGTATTTCCCAACCTAGAGCTGACAACCCTACTTAAAAACCTTATGGGGTCTCCATAAGTTGGCTGCGACTTGGTGGCCCTTTATGCTTTCACGCATGGTATCTTTATAGTTTGCTTTTCTTTTTTTGTCAACAGGAAATGCCAATGTTTTCTTTCTTTTTCTGATTTCACTGGGTTTGCTGGTTAGCCCAACCTGCCAGTTAAGAAAGCTTTTACAACTCAGCAGCACATAGAGGATGGCATAGGGTTGCCAGCTCCAGGTCAGGAAATACCTGGAGATTTTGGGGCGGAGCCTGAAGAGGGCAGGGTTTGAGGAAGGGAGGGACTTCAATGCCATAGAGCCCAATTGCCAAAGAGGCCATTTCTCCAAGTGAACTGATCTCTATTGGCTGGAGATGAGTTATAATAGTGGGAGATCTCCAGCCACCTCCTGGAGGTTGGCAATCCTAGGATGGCAGCCATGGCCAGGCCTAGCTGGGACACACTCCGTGTTCAGCACTGGCAAGGCATCCTGGCTAGCTTCTGGCCATGGGCATTACTTGCTCAGCAGCAGCATAAACAGGTGGCACCTGTGGCTGAAAAGCATTCCTTGATCCTTTTGTCACCCACTCTCACACAAGAATGGATGAAGGAGGAGCAGGCGAGGTGTCCCAGTTGGCTTCTGGCCATGGGCATTGTGGGCCTGGCAGCAGCATGAGGTGGTAGTGCTCCCAGTCCCTCCCCCACCGACTTTCATGTGACAGCAAGCAGAGTGCTTCTTCTAGCTATGGGCTCTTGGCCATGGCCATCGCTTGCCTGGCAAAAGGGTGGGCAGCCTGCAGGCAGCAGTGGAGGTGCCAGTTAACTCCGTTTGATGAATAAGGGGGACGGGGGCTGGATAAGATGGCTTTTACAGTATTTGTTTGTATTTGGCCAAACTAAGCGGACAATGCAATTGCAATGTGTCCAGTTCTGGATCTGCCTTGTTCACGCATGAAATGTGTTGTTTTCAAGAAAAGCTAGAGTGTAAAGGGGACTGTCAAGAAACTGAGCCCCTTCATGCAGTTTCTTGTTCTTTCAGAGACTGGTTCAGGCTTTAGGCCTAGTAAAGAATGGAAAAGTTTCCAACTGAAAATATTCAGAGCTGTTTTCTGAAACCGAACACGCTTTAAAAACCAAGATAACAGACCCCAGGTGCAGGGAATCAATCCGTCTCCTAGCACCCTCAAGGATGGGAAGCCAAGAAGCGTATTCCATCCCATTAGCAGAATGAAATCATGATGGTAACAGAGCCTTTGAAGTGGGGGCTGGACTTTGCTGCAGAGGCCATCCATCCCTTCTGACCCCTCCCCCTGGTCACATGGCAAGCAAGAGGGTTCCATGGTCAATTGACATCACTGGCAATGTATATGATTGGCCAAGTAAGATGTTCCTGGTCCTTCCTTGAACCTGTCGTGTGGGTGAATCTTGCTGACTGGAAACCTGACTGCTCCCAGAAAGAAGTGGACTCTGACAGCTGAAGGACTTCAGCCTGTGCGGTAACATCTAATATTTGAACCAATGCTATTACTGTGTAGTTAGCCCTTTCGAATTAGAATTTTTATTTTCTGCCCTCGCCGTTCACTGTTTCTTTCATTCATATTCCTTGCATAATTTTAATAAATCTCTTTAATTATATTCTTGTGGTGTCTTTGACTTCAGGAGGCTTCAGTCTAATTCTGGTGCCTTGGCCTGGATTGGCTCTGGCTACCAAGTTAACTGTTTTCTTGTCAAACTCACTTTGCAAGTGGTCTACCTTGCAGGGGTGACTTTCTTGTCTTTAATCCCAAGGAGGTTGGAAGCTTGCCCCTTGGCTTCTGGCTATTTGAGTAGTTGAGGGGACTGGTGGCAGCTACCAAGATTGAAGCATGGGGATTCACACCTCAGGATTTTGTAATCTCTGTGGGGATTTTTGCATGGTAATTAGCAGCATGTTCCAGGCTGAAGTACGCCACATATTTTTTTGAATTTTGCACGCTGAACCGTCATTCCGGAAGTGACTGCGAAACTGGCGCATTCCTGCTTTGCATTACAAAAGAGCCCATTTAAAGTGACCTTTTCTGTTTGCCACGAAGAATCCTCCTCAAGGAACAATGCAAAACAACAGAGGCGTGTTAGCTATGCATATGCTAATGGCTATGCAAACAGGAACAAAGGAGCAGGTGAGTGGGGGGAGTGGAACTTCTCCTTTTGCGTCGGGACCATGAATAGGCATTTTTAAAGTTGCATTTTTAAAAGAGCTTTGAGCGAGCATCAAAATTGACCATGCAAAAATGGCCTGTGTTAACTGTCCATCCTGTGAACTCTCTTGGACTAGGGGATTCTCGACAGGACATCCTACCAGCATGTGCTGGTTCACACTTGCATTTGCCTCACAAATTGCCTTGAAGCACAAGGAAAGGTGGGATAGAAATGTTTTGATTAATAAATAAATAAAAATAAAACACCCCAGACACATATTTTGTATCACCCTCCCTCACCTCAGACACAAGACTTGAGTCAGTTCACACATCCAATGGAGAGTCTCCAAATGATGAATAAACAAACCGGAGAAAGTCAAGTTATGTGTACGCATGCCAGTAAGTTTGTCCACGGTTCTGCATACTGCCCAAATATACAAAGCAGGAGGAACTGGCCATCTAAAGTGGGCATGGATAAATATGTGGGTGAAGTCTTTCTTTCAACAGGAACATTGTCCTATACAACTGGGAGATGCAATTATGTAACACTGAACCCATTTGGTCTGCAGTAAGCATCCCTGCCTCTTGCGCTTGCCAGATTCCCCTACACCTTAGATCCTGTTTATTCTAAAAGACGGTTTGCAATAACTTCTATCTTCTCTCCTTCAGACATGGTGCTTCAGGGAAGATGATACAGCTGGCGTTTAATCCTGGTGTAATTCTGGGATGCCTTGTACTCTTGTTGGTATTCATGTTCTCCAGTTCATGTACTCCCTTCATGTCGGAACAATTAAGGCAAAGGAAATGGTTTGTAGAAGATAGATATTCTGCTAGGCTTACAAAGCAGGATGCCAGAACACATGTCTTTCCCTCAAAAAAGTTACACATATTAATCATTTTTACGTGATGTTTTCAGACATGACAGTCACTCACAGGAGCACTATTATGGTTTTCAATTGTAACGTAGGAAGCGCTGTTGGGGGGGGGGGTGGCAGACAGTGCTGCTCTTTTACAACGAAGCAAACAAGTTTACTGCCAGAGAAGGGATGATGTATGGAGCTAGCCAGAGACTTGAAGATTGCTATTTAATTCTCTACTGTTTGGAAGTCTGACTAGACAACTAATTTAGCTACACCGTGGCTCAGATTTCTGGATGTGATATGGGGACAATATAACAGGGCAATTCAGATACTTTTGAATTCTGCTCCTTCATATTTCTTCTTAGGTTTCCAAATTCCAAATTACCTGGTCTTCTTTAGAAACAAAGGTCATTTATTCATGGGAGTTTTACCTGAGGTTTGTTGCTCACTGGACCCACACTTTCCTGTTGGGAATCTATGCACCAGCAGTCTCCAAACTCAAATCAAGTTCCCGGCCCTTTAAATGCTGCTTTGTAATTGGCTTGCTTTGTAGTGTTTACTGTGAGAGAAAAGCCCTCCCCCAAAACACCCAATGGCAGCATAAAAAAGCATTTTAAGATCAGTCTGAAGGGGGGGTGGGAAGAAATCCAAGCCTCATTTTTAAAAAGCCTTTCTTCTACTCAGAAAGAGCTCAGATGAAGCAGGAAGCATTTGAATCCCCACCTCTTTACATCCTGCTTTGTAATTGGCTGTGAGAGAAAGCTTCCATATCCCGCACTTTGCCTTATGCATGGAGATTTCACCCGGGCTGAGCTCAGGGGAGATGGAAGAATCAGGTTAACAGAAGAATGGGAAGTCCTGGCATTTTTGAGGGCTGGCAGCGAAGTCATCTCTAATGGACAGAAAACTCATGCATAACTCCAAGGAACAACCAAGACAGACGGGGGGCGAACGTGAGAAAAAGTACCCATGCATAAACGACCAAAGTGGCGCTTTCTGGAGTTTTGGAAGAAAAGCTTTGGTCAACCAGGTGACATGTATATAATTGTACCTGTAGTAGCAGATAAGCTACTAGTAGTATTGAAAGTATCAACAGGGAGAAAAAGCCACTTCATTTAGCCTGACTGCTGATCCTTTGGTATGTTTTGGTGAAAAGAAAAGGAACAGGCAAAGGTAAGAAGGAGTACAGAGGGGGTTAAGCTATACTTGTTTTTGCATGATATTGCAAGGATAAGCAGCAGTATGGAAAATAGGCATTTAGTTTGCTTGAAGTTAGAAAGTAAGAATGTTTGGAGATGGTCCTTGAGAGTGACTCATAGAGGAAAGTTCCATGGTTCCTGGTAATATGGATTTCCAACAAACTAGAAAAGGTATACATGATTGAATTTTGCAACAAAAGAAAAGAAGGTAGTATGGGATTGCAGATATTTGGCAACTCAAGGAAGCATGCAGAATGACGGGGGGGGGGGGGGCATTTAGCACCAAGGAAAGCAGGCAGCAGAACAGAGCAAGCTCAGAGGTAAGCAATTTGACAGTCCATGAAGGTTTTTTTTGTAGATTTCTTAGTGCACTTCTTTGGAGGTCCATTTCTTTCTGAGAAAGCAGATTGCTGAGAGAGTATTGGGGGTTTAAAATAACAACAGTAGTTGCACAGTAGCAGTGGTTTGCATTTGACACACCCTAAGAAGTCAGGTGTCAGGAAAGGTGGCATGGTGTAGCCTGATCTCATCAGATCTCAGAAGGTAAGCAGGGTCAGTACTTGGACCACCAAGGAAGACTCTGCAGAGGAAGGCAATGGCAAACCACTTCTGCTTCTGACTTACCTTGAAAGCCCCTTGCTGGGGTTGCCACATGTTGGTGGTGACTTGATGGCACTTACATATGTAAGAACGCAAGCAGCATCACAACATGGCCATAGGGAAGTGTTACAGATAGATAACAGACAGTCTTGCTTGCAACCCTAGCAGGCAGACTAACACAGAAAGGGGCGGACATAATTTTACTGTGTTTTTGTTATTCTTGATGTACTGATGATCTGTCTATCCATCTATCACATTGTAAATCCCAACAAACTGATTAAGTATGAAAGTTGACAGAGCTGATACTTAGATGCTTCATTAAGGCACCAGCAATGTAACTAGCAAACATTTGATTTTCACAAATAAGGCATTTGAAAATTGAATTTAGGTTGCTCACAATGCTAGTTCCCCTTCAAATTGAGCATGCCACATCATGATTTCATCAGTGATTTGTTTGCAACATTCAGTTAGTAGTATTTTGAGTTGGCTCGTATCTGTGTAGTTGGTGGCATTCAGCATGGTGATGAACTAGGTGGCTACTCTAGGTATTTAAATACTCTCACAATGTACTGGCCTGATGAATTCGGCCTGAAGGCTGTGAATCTTTTATAGCCATGGGTAGGTTATGTATAATTTAAAATCACCTTCATTTTTGCTTACACAGAAAACTGTGGAAAACTATACATACACTGCACTTTATACAAAATTCAACAATAAGAAACAGATCTACAGAAGATTCTTAATACATTGGTTCCACTTCAGAAAGAAAGCCTGGTAATTCAGAACTCATCAATCTAATTACAAATTCTGATGAAAATTTTGGAAAGATTCCTAGTATGAAACTGATATTTAGGTTACCTGATGAAGGTTGTTTTGAGAGAAACTGGAACAGAGAGACATTTTGCTCTGTAGTACATCATTTAAATGAGACAACTTTGCTGAACATTTTTAATTTTTCTGGTATATAATGGCACTGAAAGTAAGTGGAGTAAGCCGAATTTGAAAGTCCCATACTGATAGTGAAGACCTTATGCATAAAATTTATGCCTGCAATCTGCAGCTGTTAACCAGAAGTGGAATAGTGCATCAAATACTGCATATTGGGGAAAACCACACAATATGAAGGATACCCTAAAATAATGACCTAAGCAGTTCCTCTATACTACAATAAACCTCATGGGCCGAAGTCTGCTTCTGTCAGCACAATCGATCATGAGTTCATTTAGCAAGACAGGCATGGTAAATCTATATATTGCCCTCTTAATACTGCTGCCTGAATTTTGGTAATAGAGTTAGCGCTCAGTTACCTCTTCATTGTGTTCATGTGAATCCCCCCTTCAGGGGCAAATATGACACTGCTGGTTGCTGTAAGAGATCAGAGACGGCTGGCCAAATATTGTTCCCCTTGTAAAACAGACATTCGTTTTCTCCTTGCGCGAGCGCGCTTCCAACCCTATCATGATACATATTGTCTTGTTCCTATCAATTTATCTATTGGCAATATTATAATGAATAATGTGTGGAGTGGCAAGAGGAAAGGAGGGACCCGGAATGGTGTTTCCCAAGACATTTCCCAAGACAGAGAGCCAGTGTGGCATAGTGGTTAAGAGTGTCGGACTCTAATCTGGAGAACCAGGTTTGATTCCCCACTCCTCCACATGAGCAACTGACTCTAATCTGGTGGACTGGGTTTGTTTCCCCACTCCTACACATGAAGCCAACTGGGTGACTTTGGGCTACTCACAGTTCTCTCAGATCTCTCTCAGCCCCACCTACCTCACAAAGTGTCTGTTGTGGAAAGGAGAAGGAAAGGTGATTGTAAGCCGCTTTGAGACTCCTTAAAGGTAGAGAAAAGCAGGCATCCATTAACCCGCTTTCCCTGTATTAGTGATTCAGTACAATATTCGGTTTCAGTGTTCAGTGGGTAGATGTGGCCGGTCACACTTTCATGTAGTATATGCTGCAGAGCAATGCAGAAACAATGAAATACCCATCTAAATGCACTTTATTTATTAATTTATATCCTATGCTACAGCCTTATCTCCCAAGGTAGCTAACATCAGATGATTAAACAATAATTTAAAAAGCAAATAAAAAATAATGAGATCAGTAGAATGGTGATATTCTATGACCTCACAGTAACATATAAACTCTAAACTTGCATTTCCCCCTTTTTTAAATGAGTGCTGTTTTCTCAGAGGAGCTGAACAATAATTATCTAATGTAGGCTCATATCCAATAATCTGTGTCCCTGGAGGCAATGAATTGTTGCATATACACAGTACTTGGACTTAGATGGACTTGAGAAGCACATTGATTTAGGAAGCTACATGCTGTATATACATATATTACCCAAACCTCCATATATTTATTACCTTAAGGCTTATTCTCACACCACCATTTTCTTCGGAGAGATACATATCAGTTGTACACGGGGGGAAAAACCCTGCAATATATAATACAAAAATAGTGTTGTAGGTATACTGAGGACTCATCAGTGAAGGTATGGGCTTTCAACTCATGATTAAGAGATATTTTGAACTGGAAAAAAAATTAAATAGCCACCGTAAGACTGCATTATATATGATTTTTATACATGTATACATCTCCAGGTAAGAAAATCTGGTGTGGCAATAATACAAGGTGAGATTTTTAGAAAAATGGTGTGAAATAAATAAATACTTAGCAATCCGGGATGTGGTAAGTGCATTTGACACTCAGGTTTTCTATGAAGTTGAAACAAACAATGCATTCAATGCATCTCTAATGAGTTTCATACTTTTGGTAGACCTTTATATATTTAATACCTTGTGAAACTTTCCCTGGTGATTTCCCCCCTCCCAAACGCTTTTTTAGTTTTTCTCTTAGTGAAGCCAGCCCATTTAGTAAATGCCAATGAAAACTTGATACGAATCACATGAAACAGAAGACTTTTATCTAAATGTTACCCATTTTAATCATCCAAGCACTATATACATATTTATAGTTCACATTCTGTGTGATTGAATTATCTACAGTAGTTAATCACTGTTATAAATAATAGCAGTGAATCATTTTAACTATTGCGATCATAGTGCACTTATGAAAATAACAGACATGCTAACTAGACATATTTAATGGCTCTTTTGCCCCAGTCTTTTCTCTTTGGCTTGTTTACTCTCTAAGATGTGTAGTACTTGACCTAAATGATGTGTTTTATTTTTAATACCACACACACAAAAATCTGTGTCTGTGGGAAACAGCGTGGAATGAAGTTCTACCTGTTCAATTAATTCATGATCACACAGAGAAGAAAAATAATCTCCACAATACATCTGGGTCCTGTTGTCCTGTACAAGCAAAATATTGACTTTATTCAGACATTTAAAAAACCCACAGTTTGTTCCTGAGGAGAACAAGCCAGGAAGTCTTCAGGATGAGTGCACTCCCGCACTTTATTTTTGGTTACCATTTAGTTTCCCTCTGTGTTATCCAGCTTCCTTTCTCCCCTGCTGACTGCACCAAAAATGGATGTGTTCTTGGTTTAGAAATATCTATAATGTACACATTAAGCATTTTATCAAATTTTGGGCTTGCTGCTTGCCTACCAGTAAATGCTTAAGATAAACTCATACCTTTCAAAGCCACACTTTCTCACCAGGGTAACTACTACTCATGCAAGTAAACTCACAAGCTCTTAAAGAGAAACTCTACTGCTGACATTTAAGTGATATTGCTACAGCTAACATTGATTCACAGAGTATTCAGATTGCTAGGGTTGCCAGGTCCCTCTTCGCCACTGGTGGGAAGTTTTTGGGGTGGAGCCTGAGGAGGGCAGGATTTGGGGAGGGGAAGGACTTCAATGCCATAGAGTCCAATTGGCAAAGTGGCCATTTTCTCCAGGTGAACTGGTCTCTGTTGGCTGGAGATCAGTTGAAATAGTAGGAGATCTCCAGCTATTACCTGGAGGCTGGCAACCCTACTCATTGCCTCCATACTCTTGGATTAAACACAAGACACACTATTAAATGGATTAAGGACCATGCTTTACAGATTTGAATTAACAACCATATGTGGATTAGGGCTGTCGATTCGGTTAGTCCCAAACTGAAAACAGCCGAATTTTCCCCAATTCGGCGGTTTCTAGTTCAAATGGAACCGAATTCAAAAAAGGCGGGAAAATGACAAGCCGAATTCGGCAAGTTCGGGGCGATCACTAAATAAATTTGGCAAATTCGGGGGCTCCGAATCAGCAGCATAACCATCAGTTAGTAAGCAGCTAGCAGCATTCTCCAACGGCCAGTGGTGGCCAAGCCGGGTCTTCTTCTGGCCAATCAGTCGTGGTTGAGTACATGAGCCCACCTGCTGCATGGCCCAGGGAGAGAAAGAGAGAGTGTCTGTTTGTGTGTGAGAGAGATCCCTGTGGGGGGAGATGCATGTGCACGTTAACGCCTTTCCGCAGCTCTGGGGAGCATTTTTGGAGGTAGAGGTCCCAAAATTTCAGTGCAGCTTCAGGGGACCCTTCTTGCAAGAACCCCCAAGTTTTGTGAAGATTGGGTCAGGGCCCCCCGAGTTATGCGGTCCCCCCCATCCACCCACTGGAATGAATGGGAGCAGGCGCGATCCTGTGCATCTAGAGAGCGGCAAATCCAAGGCAAAACCTCCCATGCATAATTGGAATCATATTATTACTCCTGAGTCCTGACTCCCAGTCCCTGCTCCTGATGGAAGACATCCACAGTAAGACTCGTTTAGAGGCTTTTCTCTATAATGTTTTTTCCTGCATGTGTGTGTGGGGGGGGAAGCAGAGTCTGTGGGGGGAGCAGTTTCTGTGGGTGGGGGGGAAGCCAAATGGGGCTTTCGCCCATTCTGCTGAGGGGGGTGTGCCCGCTTGCCTCTGCGGGAGTGTGTGTTCTGCTTTTAAAGTTTTAAAGTTTAAAGTTGAGTATGTGTGGTGTCTAGCAAGTCTCTCTCCGCTTGGCACCCGGGCCGCGCCTCCTCCTCCTTGATTTTTTTCCCCTTTGGGGTTGAGCCGAGCCGTACTGGTTTGAGGGTGGGGGCTTCGCTCATTCTGCAGAGGGTGTGTGCCTGCTCGCCTCTGCGGGAGTGTGTGCTGTGCTTTTGTTTTTTGCCCCTAGCTTGGGGTTGAGTGCAATGGTGCGGCTTGCGTGAGTCTCTCCCCGGCGCAGCGTGGCAACCGGGCCGAATAGGTAACCCCACCTTGGAAAGTCAAAGAATAGAAACATACAAAAGAGAAAGAGAGGAGAGGTGCACAACTTTTCTCACATTTGGAGGGGTCATTTGTGTAAGGAGGGGCTTCCCTCCACCATGACAAAAGGAGCAGGGCAGAAAATACTGTGGGGCCATTTTTGCATGGTTTATTTTGATGCTTGCTCAAAACTGGTTTTTGAATTGTGACTTAAACAATGCATTTGCCCGGTCCCGAGACTACCGACTACCGAGTCCAATGCAAAAGGGGAAATTCCACCCCCACCTGCTCCTTATGCATAGCTAGCGCGCCTCTGTTCCTTTCCATGGTTTGCAAACTCCAAGGTCGCGTCACGTGTTGCTTTGCATAGTTTTGCAAACTCCAAGTCCAGACGGTCTATTTATTTCTATTCATTCCAAATGGGCAAAGGGGGGGACCACTTCCAGGCCCCATATCTCGGGACCCCCTGACCCAATCTTTACAAAACTTGGGGGTTCTTGCAATAAGGGTCCCCTGAAGCTACACTGAAAGTTTGGGACCTCTACCTCCAATCACACTGCCCCCCAGAGCCATGGAAAGGCGCGTATGTGTTTTTAATGCCTTTATTCCAATTGGCAATTTTGGGGGGGACCCCTTCCAGGCCCCATATCTCGGGACTCCCTGACACAATCTTTACAAAACTTGGGGGTTCTTGCAAGAAGGGTCCCCTGAAGATACACTGAAATATTGGGACCTCTATCTCCAAAAATGCCCCCCCCCCGAGCCACGGAAAGGCTTGAATGTGTTTTTAATGGCTTTAAACGGCCAATTTTTTCCCCGAACTCCAAATCTTGCGGCGAATTCCACAGATCCGAATCGGGGGAGTTTGGACTTTGGCATTTCCTGAATAAAAATGGGCCAAATTTTGCCGAATCCAAATTTTACAGAATTTTTTTTTCAATAGCCCTAATGTGGATCCACGCAACCAAATACTGGCTAAAACTCATTTTTGACCCTACTGGAAGGGTTGCCAGGTCCCTCCTATCCACTGGCAGGAGGTTTTTAGGGCAGAGCCTGAGGAGGGCAGGGTTTGGGGAGGGATTTCAATGTCATAGAGTCCAATTGCCAAAGCATCAATTGTAATAGCGGGAGATCTCCAGCTAGTACCTGGAGGTTGGTAACCCTACCTACTGGCCTAGCTCTTGCCAATAACCATCACGCAACCTTGCAAAGTGCAATAGAGAGGAAACTTCAGAAACACGGCCTCTCCCCCCAAGTCTTACTGCCCCTGGGATATCAAAAAGCAAAAGAAATTATAAAACAAAGGCTTCGGGATCACCCCCTTCAATCAGATAATAGGGCTCATATACACAAATATTCATCCATCCTGTGTCCATCCTGCACTACACCAAATATTTTCAGCTGGCAGTCTATCTCAAATCCCTTGAAGTTCCTAAGTACTGGAGGTCTTTTACCCTTGCATGTTTCAACATTCTACCTTCGGCCCTCCCGGTTGGCAGATATCACCACATTCCTGTTTCCCAATGACTTTCTCCCTTTTACCTTCGTCCTTTTGCTTAGGAGAATTATTAGGGCAAAGTGGAAACTGTGTATATAACAGGTTCAATTGATCCCTTTAACCCTGAAACTTGTGTCATAGTTCTACATGTGTAGATGATGCTCTTTATGTTCCTGCCCTGACACAAGAAGAAGAAGAGTTGGATTTTATACCCTGCTTTTTTCTACCTTTAAGGAGTCTCAAAGCGGCTTACAATCACCTTTCCTTCTCCTTTCCACAACAGACACTTTGTGAGGTAGGTGGAGCTGAGAGAGATCTGAGAGAACTGTGAGTAGCCCAAAGTCACCCAGTTGGCTTCATGTGTAGAAGTGGGGAAACAAACCCAGTCTACCAGATTAGAGTCAGTTGCTCATGTGGAGGAGTGGGGAATCAAACCTGGTTCTCCAGATTAGAGTCCGCCACTCTTAACCACTATGCCACACTGGCTCTCTGTCTTGGGAAATGTCTTGGGAAACACCATTCCTTGTTTTTCACTAGCTTCACATCTCAAAAGGATGCAGAGGAGTCCCTGAAAGGTAGCCTAAACCTCCCCACTGGAAGCAATGGTGTCAGTGTAGCACAACTCTCAACACCTCATCCTTTCAAGCTGTTCAATTACAAAAAGTTGGATTATGATCCCTCCCTTGATCATGCTAATGCCTCAGGGTGCTTGCTAATTGTTCCCTCATCCACAGGTTTCCCACCAACACAATCTGAACCTACCATAAGGCACTGCTAGCCTTGCTCAACATGCTTCTTTCAGCCTGCTAATCAGCACTTCTTGCAAGTATTATTGCCAATCAGACAGGAAGAGGTCTTACCCCCTAACAATCAGATATATTTCTGAACAAAAAAAAGTGATCCCCCCCAAGCTGTGGTCATGGCACTGTTGTAGCCCTGTTACTACATTCTGACAATACAAGGGGCGACTTACTTTTCTCTGCTCTCTCTATTAGCATTTCAAAAGTTCCTGAAGTGCTCTCTCCTCTTTCCCCAAGCAATAGGAGACCAATTAATCTTTCAAATGTACCTGACTGCAAGAGGACACCCAGTACCTTCCAGCAATTATAATTACCAAAGGATGCAAAAATTGCATCATTCTGGAGCAACGCTATATAAGGGCACTTTTGTTGTTGTTGTTAAAGTGTAGTATTTTGCTTTCCTTGAGCTGCAGGACAACAACTGGAAGGATTCCATCCATATCTGGTGAGAAATGGAAAGCATGGCTGGCAACTCTGTAGTGTGGAACTTCTGTTGCAAGTGTGAATTCAGCAACAATCACACTGGCAACATAGCTACCATCTAACACCCACCCACCCCCAAAGTGGAATTAGTCCTGGTTAGTTATTCAAGCCTCTCCTGGTCTCCGTGCCAAATGTATGGAAGATGATTGAATGGCCACAGATAAGCGCCCACATTGGACCTTCTTGATGGCCTAATCCTGCTAGAGGAGACAAACTGTTAAACAGTGCAAACAGCCCAAGCAGGTCCAACAACCACTGCCCAGCTAACAAACCCCTCTAATCACACAATTCAACGATGCATGCAAACTGCAATAGGGGAACAAATTAACAAATGATCGGATTGCCCATTTCTCACTGTGTAAAACCCCAATTGCTTTCTAGGCTGCACCTGCTCACTCTCCGATTTTCATGATCATTAAAGCCTAACCTGGCAGCTGCGGCTGCTGCTCCAGCACAAAATGTGTGAGAAGGGAAGTTGCTGAATTCAGCCAAGCCAAATGCAACACTTGGTGAAGCGCCACCCCAAACTGAAACAACTTCAGCCGAGTTCCATCGTAGTGCAAACACAGAACTCCCATTGATGCCATGCTACAAGAATTCCCCAAGAGTACTTGGGGAAAGATACTGCAGACTTGGCCAACCTGAGAAATCAGCAGTGGCTGAACATGGACTGACACAAACAGGACACAGGGTCTTATTCCAAGACACTGAAAGACTGGACAATTCTACCAACTATTTTGTCAGATTGCACAGAGAAGCCATTGAAATTCATAAACATCAGCACAACTTTAACAGAAAAGAGGAGAGTTTAAGAATGAATAAGGCTTGGCTTCCTGCCCTGAAAAACCTCCAGACAAAGACAACATTCAACAATAGCCATACAGATTAGTTTTGGATTACACCCATTAACAGATCACTTCAGGATACAATGGTTCCATATTAACATACCATACCCTCATTAGCACATTATCTTGATACTTACAGGACAATACTTTTGCAGGACAATACTCAGCTCAAACCCAACCCCTTTCTGACTATATATTACTCTTCCTACACCCTTGACACTGAGAGACACTGTCCTTCAGTGTTACTACTCTGAAGATGCCTGCCACAGTTGCTGGCGAAACGTCAGGAAAGAAAATTCCAAGACCACGGTTACACAGCCCGGATAACCTACAAGAACCAATGAACTCTGACCGTGAAAGCCTTCGACAATAATTCCCCAAGAGCTTGTACATGTGATTTCGATCTCTGAGATCCTTTGTACAACATAGGCCTTTTATGCAGGGACATTTCCCCACAGTCACCCCCGTTGACTGCTTCGGGGCTTCCTTTTGATTATGCATGCCTTTTCCATTCATCAGAGATTGCCTCGCTCTCCCTGCACATTTTGCCCATGTTTTCCAAATGCTGTTTTAGCCAGAATCTGGAAAATGCAGGCCAAACGCATGGGGAGAGCGAGGCAACCCCTGACGGGTGGAAAAGGCATGCATAATCAAAAGGAAGCCCCGAAGCAGTTGGTGGAGGTGACCATGGGGTGGAGGGTCCCTGCATAAAAGGCCACAGTGTCCCCCACCTCCCTGTTCCATATTTTTTTATTTATAGGGGATGATTAGAATCTCTACAACCTAAAAAATTATATCCCTAATGGCGAAACTAACCAATCTAGTAAATAAAAGACCTAGAGAAGAATTTATCTCAAACTGGAGGCCCTGTTATCCTTATGCAAGAACAATATAAGGTATGAGCAGTTTGATATGGAGGATATAAAAAATTAAAATGTATTGTTGTTCAAGTTTAATAGAAATATAGAAACAGACAATAAATATAATATACTTTAGAATGTATTGGGATATAACAGATATCCACACCCAGGGTAGACATGCATACTTTTGTCAAAACAATTGAACAGTAGATAAGACTTGTGAAGTATCACCGTAACCTCCACTCCCCCATCCCCCCTTTTAAAAAATGCTTATCCTTTTATTTAAAAATAAAAAAATAATATATTTTTTAAAAAAGCGTATCCCTGTATTCAATTCTACCATACTTAACCTTTTTGGATCTAACCTCATGCTGACTTAATTCAAAAGTCACAAAGAATGCAATTAAGGCCATCGTTATGAAGAATGTGGCGCTGGTCGCAACCCCCTTTATTCAGAGATGGGGGAACACAGACCAGGTTCTTAGATGGTGGTCTTAGTTCTAAACTAGGGAGTTTTTAACCTTGGCATGGTGCAGGAAGAGAGAGGGAGGGAGACCGGAGATTCTCTTCATGAACAAACTATGGCGAAAAGGCCAGTTTTATTTTTACAGTGTAGCATGTTTTCATATTTTTAGATGTTTTTACAAGTATTCCCATTTTTCTTCAAGGAAGAGTAGTGTGGTTTGTTTCTATGTAGGTGACCCCCCACCTCACTTCCCTGAAGTTAAATACACTTGAAAAAGAGCTATAAAGCTCAAAATGCTTTGCAACTTTTTTTCTCTCCTACAACAGGTTTGGACATTTTTATCCTGTCATTTCTGTCATGGATTGATGCAGCTTTCTTGTTTTTGCTCTTTGGATCCTGGCCAATAGCTCCAGGAAATGTCATGCAAGTAGTCGCAAACATTCATATGATTGGCTTAGGTTAGTCACACAGAGAGTTTGTTTAAAAAATTATAGATTGGTTCTAGGTCCTTTGGATCCGAGCATGAGATAAAAACATGACAATCAGATTTGACTCAGTCAATCCAGATGGGCATCTTGTAAACAAATTAAACACTGTGGCTCCATAATTGCATATGGAAACATCAGGCAATAAGAAGTAAAGAATGCCTCTAAAGGACACACACGTGGTCTTCCCAAAGACCTAGTTAAACTTAGCCTTTGTTACCTAGCAACTGGCTTCTTGTGGGAGAAGGCACAGTTCAACTATTAACTATTAAATATGCTGAGGACAGTTTCTAGATAGCTGTGGTTTGTCACTTAGCAGAGCCTTAGCAATACTCCCAGAATAGCTTCCCACAAATAAATGTTGGCGGGATTCTAATAGTCACACCTAAACTATCAGGGATGGGGCACACGATTGTCAACACATTATTTATTACTGTGTTTATTTACATTTCTTATTAGCTGCATCCTGCATGAAAGATTTGAACTGGCATATAACAAGACCCCCCGCAAAAGAAAATTTATAAGCAACAATCAATCAGTGCTATGAAAAATCACCAGTAACAATGGCATAAAAGACACACACAAAAATCATCTGGGACAGTTATCAGTCATAGCAAAAAAAAAAAAAACAGTTTCAGCAAGGGAATAAGTATCAATAACATGACATTATTAGCAGAATGCCTGGACCAACAAAAAGGGTTTTCAACTGGTGCTTTAAACTTCAAAAAGCCAGGTAAACTACTGTGTACCCTGCAAATGAGGAGCCACTACAAAAGTATTTGGTGAGGTCACTGCCTGCCTTACTTCACAAGGTAGAGAACACTAAGCAGTGCCTCAGATGCAGAATGTTAACTGGCGAGCTGGTTAATTTGGGAGAAGGCAGCATTTCAGCCTCGAAGGCAAGAATCAGCACTTTGAATTCTGCCTGGAAACAGATTGGCAGCCAGTGAAGTTCTTTTAAAGCTAGCAGAATGTAAAACTCGCACCAGGCAATAACCTTGCTGCCACATTCTATATCATTTAATGGTTATGAACAGTAGTCAGATTCAATACCTATATACAGCACATTCAGTCATCTCAAGAGGATATGATTAGATAACCAGGCCCTAATTGCACTTGGGAGCTTGGGCAATGCCCTCAACTTGGGCACAAACTAACCCTGGCTGGCACAGGAAGGTCCATTTGTAACCACAGTTCTAATCATACCCTAAAGCTGTGAATAGGGCTGTTGATTCGGTTTGTCCCGAACCAAAAAACAGCCGAATTTCTCCCAATTCGGCTGTTTTTAGTTCTGATGGAACCAAACTCAAAAAAGGCTGGAAAACGGGGAGCTGAATTCAGTGTTCGGTGAATAAATTCAGCAAATTCGGGGTTTGGCACAGCAGCATAATCGTCAGTTAGTAAGCAGCATTCTCCCGTGGCCAAGCAGGGTCTTCTTCTGGCCAATCAGTCACGATTGAGCATGTGAGCCCAGCTTCTGTGTGGCCCGGGGAGAGAAAGAGAGAGTATCTGTTTGTGTGAGAGAGAAATCCCCGTGGGGGGGTGCGTGTACACATTCGCTTCTTTCCGTGGCTGCAGGGGGCGCATTTTTTGGGATGCAGCCCCCAAACTTTCAGCGTAGCTTCAGATGAGGCTTCTTGCAAGAACCCCCAAGTTTTGTAAAGATGGGATCAGGGGGTCCAGAGATATGGGTTCCCCCCTTTTCCCTATTGGGATGAATGGGATCAGCCGATCCTATGCATCTAGAGAGTGGCAGATCCAAGGCAAAACCTCCCGTGCTTAAATAGAATCGTATTGGATTACCCAGTCCCTCCTGATGGAACAGAAGACATCCACAGTAAGACCCCTTTGGAGGCTTTAATCTATAATTTTTTCCCGTGTGTATGTGGGGGTGGGGAAGCAGAGTCTGTGGGTGGGGGTAGTTTCTGTGGGGGGGAAGCCAAAGGAGGCTTTCGCCCATTCTGCCAAGGGGTGTGTGACCGCTCACCTCTGTGGGAGTGTGTGTACTGCTTTTAAAGTTAAGTTTAAAGTTGAGTCTGTGCAGTGGCTAGCAAGTCTCTCTCCGCTTGGCACCCTTGGTGTCGAGCCTCCTCCTTGGTGTTTTTCACTGTTTTTGCCTCTAGCCTGGGGTTGAGTGCAATGGGGTGGCTTGCGTGAGATCCCCTGCGTCTTGGATTTTTTCCCTTTGGGGGGTGCACCGCGGCGCTGTATTGGTTGGAGAGGTGGGGGTGGTGCTGGTGAGACTTGCTTGAGTTTGGTGGGGTCGTTTGCATAAGGGGGGAGCATCCCTCCACCATGAGAAGAAGGAGCAGGGCAGAAAATACAAACTCTGGGTGTTTTTTTTGCACTGTCTGTTTTGCTGCTCACTCAAAAATGTTTTTGAAAAATCTGACTTTCACAATACATTTTCACGGTCCAAGTCACCTGCTCCTTTTTCCCTTTTTTCTATAGCTAGCCAAGTGCGCCTCTGTTCCTTTCCATGGTGGCTCGCATGTTGCTTTGCATTGCAATGGTTAGCACGGGAGGTTTTGCCTTGGATTTGCCGCTCTCTGGATGCATAGGATTGGCTGATCCCATTCATCCCAATAGGGAAAAGGGGGGAACCCATATCTCTGGACCCCCTGATCCCATCTTTACAAAACTTGGGGGTTCTTGCAAGAAGCCTCATCTGAAGCTACACTGAAAGTTTGGGGGCTGCACCCCCAAAAATGCACCCCCTGCAGCCACTGAATGGCTTGAATGTGTGCTGTAAACGGAATAAAAATGCACATTAAGGGGGGACCCCTTTCGGGCCCATATCTCGGGACCCCCTGACCCAATCTTTACAAAACTTGGGGGTTCTTGCAAGAAGGTTCTTCTGAAGCTACCCTGAAAGTTTGAGACCTCTACCCAAAAAAAATGCCCCCCCTGAGCCGCGGAAAAGCGCCAATGTGCTTTAAGTGGCTTTATTCCTGTCACTGTAGGTGTTTTTTTGGGGGGGGCAACCTCTTCTGGGCCCCATATCTCGGGACCCCTGACCCAATCTTTACAAAACTTGGGGGTTCTTGCAAGAAGCGTCCCCTCAAGCTACCCTGAAAGTTTGAGACCTCTACCCCCAAAAATGCCGCCCGGAGCAGCGGAAAGGCGCGAGTTCATTTTTAATGACTTTATTCGGCCGAATTTCCCCCCGAACTCGAACTAGGTGCCGAATTCCACTGATCCAAATTGGGGGAGTTCAGACTTCGGCATTTCCCAAATTAAAACAGGCCGAATTCTGCCGAATCCTAACTATACCAAAAAAAAATTTCAACAGCCCTAGCTGTGAACTTTCTCCTCTGGGGCTGTCCAGAGCAGGTTGAATTGTTCATTTCAGATTTGCTACATCATCAGCCAACAGCATCTCAGTCTTGTAATGACTGAGCTTTAGTTTACTGGTCCTCGTCCAGCTCATTATCTCCTCTAGTCACTTGTTCAGAACCACCCACTGGTGCATCTGAGCCTGTTGACAAGGAGTAGTAGAATTAAGTATCATCAGTGAATTGCTGACACCTCTTTCCAAATCCCCAGATGACCTTCCCAAGTCTTTTCGTGTATATGTTAAACAGCATGGCAGGCAGGACGGAACTGGCGGTGCTGCAAAGGTGGGCAGAGGTCCTGCAGACCAGACAGCAAGATTGTAGTAGAACCTCTGCTGCTTGATGCACATCTTGAACAACCAGTCTAGAAGGATACCAGGGTCAATAATATTGATACTGATGAGTGGTCCAGGGAAATTGTGGAGGGGCTGTGGCTCAGTGGTAGAGCATCTGCTTAGTATGCAGAAGGTCTCAGGTTAATTTCCTAGCATCTTCAGTTGAAGGGAGAAGTTAGTAGGTGACATGAACGACCTCTATCTAAGACCCTGGAAAGCTGGTGCTGGTCTGAGTAGTCAATATAAATCTTGATGGATTAAAAGTTCTGATTTAGTATGTGGTCATATGTTCAATGTACATAGTCACACTGGCCTAGTCTTCTGAGTAGTGAACATTGTCCTTCAGGGAGACTAAGACAGTTTGAATCACAGAACCAGGGCCATAAACCAGACTGAAATAGTTCTAAAACATTGATTTTGTTTAGGATGCCTGGAGCTGCACAGCCACAACCCACATGCTGGGAGTCAGCATGGCGTAGTGATTTAGAGTGGTGGTTTGGAGTGGTGGATTCTGATCTGGAGAACCGGGTTTGATTCCCCACTCCTACACATGAGTGGCGGAGGCTAATCTGGTGAACTAGATTTGTTTCCTGACTCCTACACATGAAGCCAGCTGGGTAGCCTTGGTCTAGTTACACTCTCTTGGCCCCACCTACCTCACAGGGTGTCTGCTGTGGGGAGGGGAAGGGAAGGTGATTGTAAGCTGGTTTAATTCTTCCTTAAGTGGTAGAGAAAGTCGGCATATAAAAACCAACTCTTATTATTATTATTATTTCTTTGTCCGAACAATGGATAGTCGATACTGTCAAAAGTTATTACATTACTTGAGCTCATAATTGATTTTCTTTACCTTTTAAGGAGTCTCAAAGCTGCTTACAATCACCTTCCCAAACCAAGAAACCAAGCTTGTTTCTATGTTCCCAACCATAGCAAGAAGCAATGCTAAACATGACCATGGGAGCTAGCTTCCTCCTCACCATCCCTGAGAAGACCTGACATGCTGCTGTCTCCCTCTGAGGTGACTGACTGGCTACCCTGTAACTTCATTGGGATCTGGGGTGATGTACACTGACATGTTTTGAATGCTTTTACTTGATTATTTGCTGTCATTAGTGCTGTGTGCTATTGTGCTTAATGAACTGGTTTAATTGTAAATCTAACCTGGTGTGTGTAAGGTTGATCTTGCTCTCACTAGAATTCGAAAGAAAAGCCTGCAGCACCAATGCTTACTCAGCAGAGGAGAACTAAGTGCAACATTAGCCATACATTGAAACAAATATTTCCACCGGAATCACTCTAGGATCCAGCCTGTAGAAGTAATGTGTTTCCCTTGAAGTGTCTCTTGTTCTGAGAAAGTAAAAGTTATAGCTGTACATTTATTTATTTATTTATTTATTTCTATCCCACCTTTCTCCCCAATGGGGACCCAACATGGCTTACATTATTCTCTTCTCCATTTTATCCTCACATAAACACTGTGAGGTAGGTTAGGTGGAGAGTGTGTGCCTGGCCCAAGGTCGCCCAGCAAGCGTCCATGGCAGAAGAAGAGTTGGTTTTTATATGCTGACTTTCTCTACCACTTATGGAAGAATCAAACCAGCTTATAATTATCTTCCCTTCCCCTCTCCACAACAGACACCCTGTGAGGTAGGTGGGGCTGAGTGTGACTAGCACAAGGTCAAAAAGCTGGCTTCGTGTGTAGGAGTGGGAAAACAAATCCAGTTCACCAGATTAGCATCCACCGCTCATGTGGAGGAGTGGGGAATCAAACCCGGTTCTCCAGATCAGAGTCCACCGCTCCAAACCACCACTCTTAACCACTACACCATGCTGGCCGAGCAGGGATTCAAACCTGGGCCTTCCAGATCTTGGTCCAACACCCTAGTCACTACACCACACTGCCTCTCATGATAAATCTCTGTCATGAAAGGTGGGATCCAGCAATCCACTCATGCAAAGAGCATGGATTTTTGTGAAAGGGTCTTCCATACTTTCCCTTCCCCATGGGAGCCATTTCTTACCTCAGAAAATTTTATTCCCAGGGTCATGAGCCATGTGGCTATAACTCCCTGGGAGTAATAGCCACATGGCTCAAGGAGCTGCAGTGGGGAGGGGGAAGCAGGAGAAGTCATTCTCTCCTCCCTCTTCTTTTAGTAGCACTCTGCTGAC
Organism: Euleptes europaea; assembly: GCF_029931775.1. Taxonomy (NCBI): domain Eukaryota; kingdom Metazoa; phylum Chordata; class Lepidosauria; order Squamata; family Sphaerodactylidae; genus Euleptes; species Euleptes europaea. The sequence continues at coordinate 44,117,841 of NC_079312.1, read as the reverse complement.
AGAAAAACCAGGTCCACTCATGGAAGAGGCGGGAAGGGGACTTTGGTCCCCTTCCCCTCCTCCCTGAAGCCCCTAAACTGTGTGGCTATAACTGTTGTGTGGCCCTGGGGATGAACTCTTCCATGGCCCCTGCCGTCAGAAATGGCTGATGAAGGAAGGGGAAAGTGGTGAAGGTAAACAATCCTTTCGTAAAAATCCATGATCTTTGCATGAGAGGATTCCTGGCTCCAGCTCTTCATGACAGAGAGCTATCATTTACAGCTACATCAGCACCTTCTACCGGTGGATAGCCGGATCCCACCATTTGTCTTTTATTAATTAAATGAGGGGTTTTTTTTGTAAAAATGAGATAATTATTTTTAAAAACCCATGACAGACACAGCGTAACGCGAATTAGGAGTGTTTTATGGCGGATTACTTGATTCCCGACTGAATTAAAATTGCACCAGGAAAACGCAGCGCTTGCTCTGAATGCGAAGTCGTCCTCTGGAGGTCTTAAGCAGCATTAAGTAACGCAGTTTAAATTCATGCCTTTTGGTTTATCTGAATGCATATACCTCCTCATGCAGGCAAGGCTTTTGTCTCTCAATTTTTAATGAGAGACTATATGGGTTCCCACTGGTTTATGTTTTGTCAACTTAGCTGCTTCTGGAGGCATAATGGCTTTGTAAAATTTCTGCGACTCCTGGAGGGAATCCGAAGTCTCTTTGAAAGCCCCTGCATCTGGTTATTCATGTCCCCATTACGCTGCAGTTCGGGGAAAGGAGGGAGGATGTGCGTGGAATGCACATCGAGGAGCTGCAGTGCTCAGAGGCCAAGGGGGTTTGTGCAGCACGACTCCCCTGCCAGCTCCCAGAGTCCACACTGCACAGGGACAATGGGGAAAGGGGGGGGGGCAATCGGCATTCTGCTGGAGTGGCAGGATCTGTGATGTTATCACGCCTATGAAAAGGTACCTGTTTTCTTCCAGAACAAAATACCCATCCTATACTTACAGTTCAGTGCAACGGATGTGAACTGAAGACACAAACATGAAGCTGCCATATGTGATTAATAATTGCAACGTGTGATTTTTTTTTAATTAAAAAGATTGCCAGGGGCCATCCTAAGGGGGGAAAAACACAATAATTGGTGCAAGGGAATTATATTTTAATAATTTTTGTAACCTCTATGCATTTTGCACAAGCTTCTTCAGGGGAAACTTTCTCCACTTCTGAGTCCCATGCAAGCAATCAAGCAATTAGGGGTCATCCTAAACAGAGTATACCCATCTAAGTTCATCAAAACCAATGGTCATGTGAGTCCTGCTGGGAGAAAGGGAGGTTATGAATGGTGTAAATTAATGGTGGTGGATAGTGGCATCGAGTTACAACCGACTTATGGCAACCCCATGGAGTTTCTAAGGCAAGAGATGAGCAGAGATGGTTTGCCATTGCCTACCTCCGTGTAGTGACCCTGGACTTCTTTGGTGGTCTCCCATCCAAGTAATAACCAAGGCTGACCCTGCTTAGTTTCCAAGAAGTGACGAGAATGGGCTAGACTGGGCCATCCAGGTTATAAAAGCAAATATGTGAAGGATGGTGAAATAACTTCCAGATACTCCCAATATTCTATATATGATCATTCAAAAGGCTGGATCAAACCAGTCCTACCTAACAATACCCAGAGTAGCTAGGCTAGAGCAAAGGCTACTAATAGATTGAGAAATGAAACTAAAATTATGCACAGATCAAAAAGAATCACAGACACTGTAGGAATGGCCCGTAAATGTGCAAGAGACTATCAAGTGCAAGGATCCGAGCCTGAGTTCCCCCACCCTAGTTTGGCTCATTTTGAGGCTAACAGCCCATTTCTGAAGGGGGGGAGCTAGAAAATAAAATAAAAGGAAATTTAAAAAGAAAACAGTGAAAATGTCCCCACTGAAAACAGTCAGGCTCCGCCACCATCTCGAGGGGGCATTCCCATGTCCAAAGGGGTTAGGAAGCTGCCTAAAAGCAGCTCCGTCCCCAGGATTATCCTGGAAATGCCCCCCCACATACTGGTGTGGGATTTCACTGCTGGTGTAGCAGTGCTAGTGGCGGAGCCCTGCACAATGTGGCTTCCTGGTGTCGGTATGTTTGCACCCTCGCCGGCGTAGGTGCCACTTCATTCCATGATAAGGTGGCACCTACGCCGATGCGTGGTCACTCTGGCTCCTAAAGAGCTTTGCCCCCCCTTCAGGATTGCAGCCTAAGTGTTTTAGCTGAAAGGTGTGTCTGTCGGGCACATATCTTTCCCCTCATTGCCCCTCCCCTTTGCCACTCCTAGGAAATGGAACCGAAGAACAGGGTGCAGTTGCAAATGTTGTGGCAGATGTGGCTTCATCAGCTCAGTTTCAAAAATAGGAAGCAATTTCATTTGGATGATTTACCCTCGCAAAGGTAATAAAGTACTGTTAGATTTAGATTTTGATTAGTCATATGCTGAATGAATACCCTTAACAGATATTCTCAGGAAGGTGCCATTTGGATGGGCACATAGCACAAGGCCAGTGGCCTTGATCCAGCATTACACAAGGAATGGCTTGGTCTGTTTCGATTGTGTTTTTGTGTTTTATTTGTGGATTGTAAGCTTGTTTTGTGGAGAAAAGCAAGATATCAATCAATCAACTAGTCAGTTCGTCAATCAATAAACCTGAAGGATTGAAGGAGTCTGCTTTTCCATATGCTTTAGCCCACCAGTTAAGATCTTCCTTAAAAGCCCTGCTCTCTGTGTCCCCACCTACAGAGCTGAGGCAGGTGGCAAACAGAGACTGGGCTCTTTCAGTAGTGGCACCTCACTTCCTTTTGAAACTCCTCTGATGCCTACGTTACTTTCATTTAGGTTCCAAACCAAAACATTTCTGTTCGCTCAATTTTAATTTCAATTAAGGGATTGGCTGACTTTTTAACACTATTTTATCCTACCAATTGTTGTTTAAAGCTGTCTGTGCTCTGTTATGAGCAATGTTTTTATGCTGGGCTGCCTCTTTTTAATGCTGGATATTAATTAATACCTTTTAATTATTTTTGTTTCATAAGCTGCCTCAGGCAGGTTCCTGGAGAGGCAGAATAAAAATGTTCTAAATAAATAAAAGATAAATTGCCCATTTATCTTGCCTGAAAATGGGTATTCAGAGGTTAGGTCATTACTCATCTCTTCAAAGGGAGAGAGGAAGGTTTCGGTCCTTCCTGCCATTTCTCCTCTTGTATCCCCAAAGTTAGGAAGCAGCCTGTTTCTTGATGGCACATTCAAGGCTAAGAAGGCCACTAAGAAGGTGGTAGCTGGAGATCTCCTGCTTTTTCAACTGATCTCCAGGTGACAGAAATCAGTTCACCTGGAGAAAATGGCCGTTTTGGCAATTGGACTCTATGCCATTGAAGTCCTTCCCTTTTCCAAACCCTGCCCTCCTCAGACTCTACCCCCGAAATCTCCAAGTATTTCCCAACCTCCAGGTATTTCCCAACCTGGTATTTCCCAGCCCTAGTGATGACTCCTCACAAAAGATCTTGGTTGGTGGGGAGGTGCTTGACATATAGGATTCATGACTTCAGTCATATCTAAGATAGGAACCTAGGAGAAATGATGCTTCTTCTATCCTTTCTACTGTTGTTAATGGGAAAGAAAAAACAGGATACATAAAATTGGATATATCCGTGTGGCAACATGCTGCAAGTTTAGGCCGATCAGTTACTAGAAGTATAGAGTCTCATTAGGTATGACATAGATTTTTGTTACACCGCTCAGCTGGCCGCAAATTGGACTCATCATACTGAAGTGTATGTGCTCCAATTCTTCATTTCCTCTGTTCTGGTTGCTATAGTGACTGTCAGAAATCAGAGGGAGCAAACAAAAGGGGGAAAAGCAAAAGAAGAGTTTCTCCTTTTTTATAGTTGTCTATGTCTGTAGAACTTTCGGCAATTTTCTTTCCACATTCCACCCCCTCCCCTGCCCTGCTCTCTCCTATTACTTTGCAGGGATACACATTCAAGGGAAATATGGTTTTCCAATAAGCTACAGCTAAGTGTTCCTTATAAGATGAGAACTCGTTCTTTTGCTGAGGCAAGATTTGGTATGAGAGCTTTTCAAAGGGAAACCAGAGGAAGAACAGCATGCATGCAGTGTAAGGACATTTTCCTTTTACAAAACTCTCATACCAAGTCTATAAACTTTTTTTTTTTTAGTTTGACTGTATTCTGGTACTGAAATTGTGTTGCGGAAAAATGGATGCATGCACTAAAGAGGAAACAAATTTGAGATCAGTTCTTTTTTTTCTTTTTTTAAAAGGACATTCTATCTCTGGTCACTACTAAATTCCCTGTAAATTCCAGTTGCAATTAGTTCAGCATTCCCAATTTGCAGAAGTTAAAGCATTAAAGGTTTTCAGTGGGGCAAAGTGTACAAGTATTCAATTCTAGAGGGGTAGCTGTGAGACTTTATTGCAGCTAAAACGACAAGCACTGATTCCCGAATCACCGGGAATCCCCCTTTTGCTGCCCGGGCAGTGGGAAGAGAATAAAGAAGGAGCAGGCAGGGCTGCGGAGTCCGAGGGCGGCAACAGCTGAGAGTCGGGCCGGTCAGTCTGCTCCCGTTCCCACGTGCGGCTAATTTGCCACTCAGCCAATCAGCTCCCAAGATAGTTCAAATTGAACCAATCAGGAGCAGGCTGTAAGGAAGAACAGTTTGGACAGGGCTGCTGTCGGAGGACAGAAGGGCAGTTCTCACTCAGGTCTGGCTGGACCACAAAAAAATGGGAGCTTTGCCTCGGCAGAGCTCAGTCATCACCGGCGTTGCCCGTCCCACCCACCCTCTTTGAATAGCTGTTGTGTTTTGCTATTGTTAAAAAAATGTATGTGTGTTACTGAATGCTTTAAGGCATTGTTAATGTTGGTTGTTAGATCTTATTACATCACAATTATGATGGTAGCAGCATGGGGCTGGATGGGTTTATGGGGGGAAAGCGGCCTGCGTGCCCCTTTCCCTCACATGGGGGATCCCATTAAGGGATTTTGAGGAGAGGCTTGGGGTGAACAAGCCCGGATCGGTGGGCAATTGGTTAGCCTCTCAAAAGTGTCGGGGAACATCTAGTGGCCTGTGCCCAGGTGTATCCATGGACCGTCATCCCTGCTACTCCCAGCGGGACCTCTGGGGGTAGGGTCAGGCTCTACTGTCTGCATTGGGGTCAGACTATGCCTGCTATCCAGCTTCCATGCTGTGCCAATGCAGCATCGCCAATGCCAAACATAGTTGTGGCCATTTCTCCAATAACTATTAAATCTTTCTCCAAATAATGTTAAATCATTAAGCATGAGTTTTCGTTAAAGCCTGATTATTGGGATCTCCCACTTTTAGCCATGGGTCAGCAAAGTGTCTTTTGCAATCTTAAAGGCTAACAGTGCCATCCTAACCGAAGTGACACTTTCCTCATTCGATGGATTTAGAAGGGTATAACTCTGCTCAGGTTTGCACAGTAATGAATGTAACATGACATAAACTTTTGTGAACCGGAGCTCTAAACTTTAAAACTCGTTTCAAAGCAAAATTTTGAAATGTTTTAAACATTGTTAAAATAGGTTGAATCAGTTTCTGGCTCATAAAAATTTATCCCACCGTAAATGTGTTTGTCTTGAAGATTCCACTGAAGTATTTGTTGAAATAGTACTCAATTTCTCAGCTGTGTTCTTAGTACTCCTGTTTTGATTTTAATGAACACAGACTTTTGAAAAGTGCTGCTCCAAGATCTGTTTCTCAAGAATAATTTTTTAATGATTGTTTTTTTCCAAAACATGTGAAACACGATTGTAAAAAACTGACGTTTTTCACACGTATTTCATATCAACTTATTCAGTTGAGATAAAGCTGCTTCCTGCAGCCTCCTGTAGGCTGAGCAACTTAAATACTTATACATTTACTATGACATGAGTTTGATTCACATGCTAAGCTGAGCAGTAGGGTTGTGCAAAAAAAAAATCGGTAAATTTTGAGTTCAGATTTATTGGGCCCAGTTTTTCCCATTAAACCTGGAATAAGCCAAATACCCATACCGGTAAATATCGGCATTCGGCTTATTACCGGGTTTAATTATAATTATTTGGCTTTTTGGGGAATTGCCTATTCGGCTTCGGGGAGATCCCCAGGTTTTGGCATTCGGTAAACCCAAAAACCGAACGAAGCCAAAATGGCTAATTTTGAGTTTATTTTTGGTTCGGGTTTATCGATATGCACAACCCTACTGAGCAGCTTTCTGTCTGAGCTCTAGCTACTCTTGCTACAGAGTCATGGCTTAGTCATGTTGGACTCAGTTTTTAAAATGACATTTTTGAGTCCCTATTAGCAATACTGCCTGTGGGGAAATAGTCTCTCAAGCACTTATTTCTGCCCAAGTGGGAGTAAGAAAGTTATGCAGCCATGCTAGTTACCCATCCAGCAGGACTTCTCTCTCTCTCTCTGGGAATTGCCACCACCATCAAGCCTCGTATTATGGTATATTCTGTCAGAGGGCTTGAGCTGAGGCACTCCTGCTGCATTGCCATTTAAAGGCTCTGCTCAGTAAATAATACTCCTTGCAAAGTGTTCCAACTTTGGTATATGAGTTCTTCCTCTGTTCCCATGATCCTCTAACAGGTGGTGGGCAGGTTTTGTGTTTTGTTTTTTTTACAAAAATGGAGGGCACAAGCAAGGTGAGCTCAGCCCCGCTCCCCTGCCACATGAACTCATGAAGTTGCCTTCTACTGAATCAGACCCTTGGTCCATCAAAGTCAGTATTGTCTACTCAGACCCGCAATGGCTCTCCAGGGTCTCAGGCAGGGGTCTTTCACATCACCTACCTGCCTAGTCCCTTTAATTGGAGATGCCAGGGATTGAACCTGTGACCTTCTGCCAAGCAGATGCTCTACCACTGAGCCACATCCTCTCCCCACTATCATCAGCAGACTTTTAGCATTTTTCTCCCAGCCCACCTGACTTTTAGTATTGGAATTGTTCTGGGAGAAAAATCCCCTCACAGCCATTGGGGCCAGGAATGCCATTGTCACAGCATCTTCCAGAAATAAGGCATAAAGACAGCTGATTGCTCCCATAGGGGATGGTAGAGCCATAAAGGGAGCTGCCTACATTCCTGATGCAGGCATTTGTTGTATGCTATGACCCATCCACCCAACATGGGACTAGCTGGTTGCTTCATGGCCAAGCACCAGTGGTTGATTGTCCTGTGACTGGCCTTTTAGGAGACCATTTTTAACCTGCTTCATATTGGTTCCGGGGCGATGGGATAAATAGGCCTGGTTTTCCACCTTTCTAGACTACAACTAGGAATGGCAGGAATAGGTTGGGTTCCTCATGATGGGTAGGATTATATAGTGAGCACCTCAGGGTTGCCAAACACCAGGTTGTACCTGGAGATCTCCCGCTATTAGAATTGATCTCCAGACAACCGAGATCAGTTCCACTGGAGAAAATGCCTGCTTTGGAGGATGGACTCTGTGGCATTATATCCTTCTGAGGTCCCTCCTGTCCCCAACCCTGCCCTCCCCAGGGTCCACCCTCAAAATCTCCAGGTATTTCCCAACCCAGAGCTGGCAACCCTATCCCTGAGGCATCATATGATGAAGGGCCCTTCATGAACCACCCCATCATTTGTTGCACAGTATGTTGAGTTGGGAAGGAATGCCCTTGTTTCTGTGATGAACCAACCGAACCCTTGGCTGCCTGTGCGGCAGAAGGAAGGAGATTAAGTTTGATTCCTCACAGCACTGCTCATGTGCAGGTGAGGATAAACAAAGTCAGCCAAGATTTCTGGCCTCATTTGGAGCCAAGATGAAGTGGCTTAAATGAAATGCTGCCTATCTCAGTGTACAATAAACAAGTTAACCCCAAGATTTGTTATCCTGTGTCTTATTTGGGAGCAGTGTTGGGACAAATGCTTGAACCAGTGGAGCATGGTTAGGAAAGGCACACAAGCTTGCAGGGTTTGGCTTCCTTTGCCCCCCTTCACTGCTTTACGTAGGAACTTCAGCATAATGACGGTTGAGTAGTTTGCCCCTGAATCTGGCAGGCTGGTTTTCCCCCCTTCCAAATTGCCAACCCCGCAGCTGCTTTCAAATAAAGTTAAAGACATCAGTGGACTGCAGCTTCTCAGTCGGCAGTTTTTTTCTTAAACAGAGTATAAATGGGAGCCAGCTACAAATGCTGTCTGAGGAAGTCCGGAGTTCAAAATCAAACATCAGAGCCTTGGGCTAATATATTGGGTATGAACGAGTGGGTTCTCTCACATCAAAAGCCAGCTGCTCTACAGTAACACCCACACCATGTTCTGAAATATAAGGGGGAAATTGCCCGCCTTGCTTATGAAATGTAGCCCTGCATAAAACAGAGCATGAGGGTTTTCTGTATAATGGTTTTCTGCAGATTTCTACTCGATAACTAAAGATCTGTGTTGAAATACTGTATTTTTCAGAGTTGGCAGCCTGTTAAATGAATGAAAACCACTTATACAATTATTGGATTGGGTAGGTCTCTCTTTCTTTCACACACACACACACACGCATGCACCACAACCCTTTGAGTTACTTCAGAGAAATTCTGTGACGGTAGAGCACAACGTCGGCTGCCTGTTTATTCATTCATAAGTGGTCTCAAAGTTATATGAGTTGGACAAAAGCAGATGTTCTTCCTTAGATAACTACATGCATTAAGACTCTGTAAATATGATGAATGAAGACCAAAATGCAAACTCTTCTTGTCCTTTTGTAAGGGTCAAGATGAGAGAAAAATGCCAAATTGGGATTTGTACCAGGTTCCTTAAGGTATTTTTTCAGGCTTGGTGGAAGGGAGGTACCAAGCTTAGATGACAGTCACTAAGGGCCAGACTAGATGTGATGGCATCCTGGTGTCCAGCACAGGACCACAGCGGCCATTTCAAAGTGGTTTAAAAAATGCCACAAGGGCCCAGTCCTCATCTGGCCCACAGCACAGTGGGCTGAGACACTGTCATAAGAACTTAAGAGAGGTCATACTGGATCACACCAAGGTCCAGCAGTCTGTTCACAAACAAGACGACTGCAGCAGCATCCTCCCTGTATTTCACAGCACCTAATATAATAGGCATGTTCCTCTGATCCTGGAGAGAATAGGTATGCACATTGACTAGTATCCATTTTACTAGTAGCCATGAATAGCCCTCTCCTCCATGAACATGTCCACTCCCCTCTTAAAGCCTTCCAAGTTGGCAGCCATCACCACATCCTGGGGCAAGGAGTTCCACAATTTAATATGCGTTGTGTTTAAAAGATCACCACATGCCTTTTAAAGTGGCAAAACAGCCATTGGGGACAGCCCTTTCAGCACTTGAAATAGCACAAGGGTGGGTGGGTGGGAGACAAGAGTACCTCATCCTGCTGCACTGAGGGCCCTGACAACATTTTTAAACCACTTTGATATGACAGCGGCATCCCCATGGCAGACACTAGGATGCCAACATATCTAGTTTGGCCCTGAAAAAACTGGCGAGAGAGTAAGGACATAACCCACACATACCCCACCCCTGATTTTGTCCCTTATCTCTGAGGTGCTGTATCATAGCATCCCACCCTTATAAAAAGAGAGAGCCGGTGTAGTGGTTAAGAGCGGTGGTTTGGAGCGGTAGACTCTGATCTGGAGAGGCTAATCTGGTGAACTGGATTTGTTTCCCCACTCCACCACATGAAGCCAGCTGGGTGATCTTGGGCTAGTCATACTCTCTCTGCCCCACCTACCTCACAGGGTGTCTGTTGTGGGGAGGGGAAGGGAAGGTGATTGTAAGCCAGTTTGATTCTTCCTTAAGTGGTAAAGAAAGTCAGCACATAAAAACCAACTCTTCTTCTTCTAGACAACATACCATTCTTAGTTATTTAGAATGGCATTATACAAATACTCCAAGCCATGGATCATTTCTCTCATCTTTGGCAAGTTCTGTCCAGTGCTTCTGTTCTGTAGATCTTTTGCTCAATAGGGAGGGAGCACAGGATACATGGTGTATTTGTTAACATTTGTGCCAAATGTTTACCAGTAGATCAATTCAAAGGTGCTTACATAGGAGGAATAAAGATACCTCATGGATGGCCCTGATGATATTGACAGTACAGATGTGGGTGCACATAATAACTAATCTAAATCTAACCAGAGTCATCCCCATTCTTTACCATAGTTAAAAAAATAAATATGAGTGCAATAATTTCTGAGACTAAGTAATTACAAGGGTTGCACTGGCACCTTACTTACTGACTGGCTTCAGACAGTTCCTCAGGCAGTGGAAAGGACATCAAAGACAGATAAAAATTCAGCAATTATTCACCAGCAAGCCAGAACACAGAGCATTTCTGTGTTCATTGATTCTTCTTTCTACCAATTTTTACTCCATCTAAGGCTTTGGGAAGATTTTCCGGTTCTGCATAACCATGAGTTGGATTTAGCAGGGTTTTTTCCACCTGATTCTGTCCATTTCCCCTCCTTACCACATCCCCCATCCCACATGACTGTTATCTCATGATCCCCAGCATGGTATTTTGGGTGGTCTTTGTTCACCAGTTGTAAAGCTGACTGGATCCAACCCATGGCTCTGTTTGCATGAGCAATTTTGTTAGTTGGGGTTAATTTTGGTGAGGAAAAAACAAAGCTCGCAAAGTGGTGGGGACAGATGCAGAAGCCAGGCTTTGGATCCCCTCCCCAGCAATGATAGGTAGTGTACATGTCCTGTAGGGGATGACAGCAGCAATCACTGGGCTTATATTCGTTGACAGGCATGGATGTGCAGAATGTGTGTGAGAAGTAGAGACAGGGTAGAGTGCACTCACAAAAAAACCACATGAGACACAAGAGGTCTCTGAAAGGCCAAAAATTTGCCCCCCTTCTGCAAGACAGAACTTCTGGTTCTAGATCTCCCCCATCTTCAAGTTGTTGTCAAACCAGCCACACAGTACAACCTCCCCACACACACATAGAGCTGCTATTATCCCCACCAGAAAAAAAGAGAGGCAATGTTATGTTCACATGTAAAGAAAGTGTGTGGGATGGGGATCTGTCTTGAAGCACAAAAATAGTACCTCACTCTGGTGCTCCAGGCATTTTCCTTTCAGCCCTGTTTCAGTACCATAAATCAACATCTCTAGGAGAAATGTATTGAAATCAACTAAGAACAGGGAGGTTTAGTTTCCCTCTCCAATGTGCTTCCCCTATCCACCCACTCCTATCTCCCACACTTGAAGATGTCAGGAGAGGCAGAAAAGTGCATTCTCATGCCAAGTCATGCCTCCTTGTGGTCATGAAAATTGTAATTCTCTCTCCAATGGGAATATGTTATCCTATCACCATAAATTTGGTAGAGGGAACTCACTTTGGATATAGTCTTTTAGAAGATGATCCCAATTGGTTGGAATGAGGAGAGGGGTTGCAGGTAGAAATGTGTTTTCCTTTGCAAACAATGAAAATGAAGAAAAAAAAGAATAGAAGAATACTGATAACAAATGAACTCACAGCACCACAATATATTTTCTGAGCACATCTTTAATTGATAGAGCTGTGAAAATCCTTTTTTTCCCATTTTAATATTTATGTGCCCTACACTTTACTTTCAAAGGGTTCATGATAAACTCTGTGAAGGGCGGGGGTGGAAACATTAGAAGTGGAAGAATAATGTTATTAATGTTCCTGTTTACCATAGACAAATTTACTGTCTTCTGATCTCTCCCTTGACTGAGGCAACAGTACATGAAAAATTCTTGCCATTTTCCATTGGAAAAGTTGTAGCAATTTGCCATTTTCTATCATCGGGAGGTACCTTTCTCTTACCTCAGTTTGAAGGCATAGAGTAGTTGACCACATTGCCAGCATGTTGAATTGGTTACGGTGATAGGCTATGATCTGGCAGACCCAGGTTCAAACTCTGCTTTACCGTGGAAGCTCACTGGGTGACCAGTCACTTTCTATTAGCTTAATCTACCTCACAGGGTTGTTATGAGGATAAAATGGAGGGGAGTGGAATGATGTCAGCCACTTTGGGTCTCCGTTGGGAGAAAATATGTAAGTAAAAATGAAATAGAGGTGCCAAAGCTAAAGCCAACCTTGGACTTATGCCTAATGCTCAAAAAATCTTAACCCTTACACCTATATTCAAGTACTTGAAGGGCTGTCATATAGAGGAGGGTGCCGAGTTGTTTTCTGTTGCCCCAGAAAGTCGGACAAGAACCAAAGGGATGAAATTAAATCAAAAGAGTTTCCGTCTAGACATTAGGAAGAATTTTCTAACAGTCAGAGCGGTTCCTCAGTGGAACAGGCTTCCTCAGGAGGTAGAAAGCTCTTCTTCCCTGGAGGTTTTTAAGAAGAGGTTAGATGGTTATCTGTCAGCAATGCTGATTCTATGACCTTAAGCAGATGATGAGAGGGAGGGTATCTTGGCCATCTTCTGGGCATGGAGTAGGGGTCACTGGGTGTGTGTGGGAGGAAACACCTGTGAATTTCCTGCATTGTGCAGGGGTTTGGACTAGATGACCCTGGTGGACCCTTCAAATTCTATGTTTCTATGATTCTATATGCATAATAAGCATTCAGTAATGAAGTAAATCACTATGCTTATAAATTTTCAGATTATTTAATTCCTAGATGGGTCTACATTAACTCTTAGGCTCTTCATGAAGTCAACAAGGGTCAGCTGAACTCTTTCAAGACCTCAGTCTTCCCAACCAGCATTACCACTATCTTATCAAGATTCAGTTTCAGTTTGTTCATACGAAGCCATTTAACTACTGCAGATAGGCAGTGAGTGACCAAAGAAGAAGAGTTGTTTTTTATACCATGATTTTTTCTCTACCTTTAAGGAGTCTCAAAGTGGCTCACAATCGCCTTCCCTCCCCCTCCCCACAACAGATACCTTGTGAGATAGGTGGGGCTGAGAAAATTATAACTAGCCCATGGTCACCCAGCAGGCTTCATGTATTTAAGTATTTGAAGGGCTGTCACTTACAGGAGGGCAAGGAGCTGTTCCTGTTGGCAGCAGAAGATAGGACTCACAATAATGAGTTTAAATTGTGGGCGGCAAGGTTATATTAGGAAAAACATTTTTACAGTAAGTGTTGTTCGACAGTGGAATCAGCTACCTAGGGAGGTGGTGAGCTCCCTCTCACTGGCAGTCTTTAAGTAGTGTCTGGACAAACACTTGTCAGGGATGCTCTAGGCTGATCCTGCATTAAGCAGGAGGTTGGACTAGATGGCCTGTATGGCCCCTTCCAACTCTATGATTCCATGATTCTATGTGTAAGTGTAGCGAATCAAACTCAGTTAACCAGATTAGAGTCTGCCACTCTTAACCACTACACCTCTACCACATCACTCGGAGATTTCGATAGAGAGGTATAGAGCTGGGTGTTGTCAGCTGATTGATGGCATCCAATTTCAAAACTGCAAATGATTTCTCCTAAGGGCTTTAAATCGAGATTGAATAGCACGAGGGACTAGTGCGCACCCGATGGAACCCCCACAGGACAAATCCCACCTTGACGATAACTGGTGTCCAATGGCAACCTTTTGAGTCTGGCTCACAAGGAATTATTTAGGCCAATCCAGAGGACAACCCGATACACATTTCTGCCTCCAGATAGCTCAATAAGATATCAGGTCCACTGTATCAAAAAGCTGTGCTTAAATCCAATAAGAGAAGCAAAGAGGCATGGCCTTTGTCCATATTATGATGGAGATCATTAACTTAAAGCCACAAACATCATCTATGTCCAGAGATTATGAGTTATCCAAGGAGGTCTGGAGCTGTTCCATCATTGCTCTCCTAATCACCTTGCCCAGAAATGCAGATTGGTGACAGGGCAATAATTGACTACGTCATTTTTCTGCAGTGTGATGAGATAATTTTGAGTCCTGGCACAAAACTACACCCTTATTTCAAATACTAACAAATTACTACTTGTTTGCTCCTCGAAGCCAAGCTTGATGGCAGAAAAAAAAAACTCAAAGGCTTGTTTAAAACCTGATGGCAGCTGTATTACCAGCACTGTATGACTGGCCATGCACTGGTTTGCCTCATGGTCGGTTAGACAGTTGCACAGTTAAACATTGGGCAAACTATTTACCTGTATTCAAAATGTTCACCTGTGCCTGATGGTGCAAAATAGTGAATTGTGCATCTGCAAATTGTATACTGTATCTCCCAACTTATTCACATCCACTTTCCCACCCACCATCATTGCTACCCCTCCATCTGCTATTTGCCATAATTTTAGCAGCACAAAACAGTAATGTACATTTAGTGACTTACAATTTCATGGTGCCTCTCGGGCCATTTATGCTTGGTAATTAGCAGCACTTTCCAGACTGAAGTGCCCCGTATATATATTTAGATCTTCATGCTGAACCATCATTCCAGATGTCACTGGGAAGCCAGTGCATACCTGCTTTGCATTTCTTAAGAACCCCTTTAACGCGACCTTTGGTATTTGCTCCGCCCACACATCAAAGCATTCACTGAAGGAAGCATGAAGAATCACAGCTGCGGCTTAGCTATGCAAACAAGGATTGCTAATGGCTATGCAAACAAAGGAGCAGGCGAGTGGGGGTGGAATTTGTTTGACTTTCTCCTCTTGCGTCTGGACCATGAATACGCATTTTAAAGGTCGGATTTAAAAATGGAGCTTTGAGAGAGCATCAAATTGAGCCTGCATAAATGGCCTCAGTGTTCCTTATTTCTGCTGGACTCTAATAATTAACAGCAAAGGCAAATGAATGCTCAGAATCTGAAATAATTCATGCATGTCCATGGTATTTTTGCACTGCCTCATGGGGGCTACAGTATGCATTACACACACCCTCCATATTGCCAAATTCTTGTTAAACGTTTTTGACTAACTAAAGAGGAGGCTGAGCAGGTTGCTCCTCCCCTTTTCACTATGCAGTGTGGTATATATTAAATTTTTGCAAAACAAAAATTCCAGTCAGAACAATCAACATAGGATCCCCACAACCCAAGAAGCAGATGCGAAATGGGATAAAATACCAGAACCCCATTGTCGGTGGCCTCTATGGACATTTCTATTGTGTTGTGTTATACACCACAAATATTAAAAAGCCACTTTATTGTGAAAAAATTGTAAATTGTACAGCGGCAAGGCGCTCCCTTGCTAGCGGGCTACACACTGTATTTTACAAGTGTCAAGGACCTAGATAAAGGTTGCACTACTCTGAAATAGGCTTAACAGCTTTTTTTATGCCATAAGTGCTCAATTTTTTGATTTCACAGTCACCTTTGGGGCACTAGTTATTTCTGTTTGACTACCAAACCTCCAGGTACTAGCTGGAGATCTCCTGAGCTCACAGCTATGATTGTCAATCAGGCACATTCCAACAGGGAATGAGATTGCGAACTGGCCACTATTCTTATAGTAAAGCCCTGCACTGCCAAAAAAAACCCTGTATTTTCTCCTGAAAAGCCAATATGCTTCAAAAGCCAGGCAGTTTCTACCTTATGCCAGGTTCCAGCCTGCTTCTGTCCCACTGGCTCAGCTGAGGCTGTATCGTTGGCAGCCTAAGAAAGAGCTTGCAAAATGTCTTTCTTCAACATTTGCATTTTGTAATAACGGACAAAATATAAAATCAAGATCAGGGTAGATTCTTATCTGTCTGCTCTGTGCTTATAATTAAAAAGGGGAAATTGGCCCCTCGGGGAGTGACCATAGTTTAATGGCAGAGCACATGCTCGGCATGCAAAGACCCAAGTTCTGTCTCTAACATTTCCATTTTAAAAGATCTCTGGCGGCATGGCTGGGAAAGACCTTTCTTTGCCTGTGACCTTGGAGAGTTACTGCTACTCAGAGGAGACAGACCAGGGCTGGATTGACCACTGATCTAACTCAGTAAAAGGCAGCTGCACATGGCCTTGAAAGTTTGGCTTTCATTTCTGTCTTACTCCTTGAATCTTTGCCTGGAAAGGGGCTATGGACAACTTTGCGGGGAGAAAGAGAAATATATTATATCCCATCTTTCCTTCAAGGAGCTCAGGGAGGCTTGCATACATCTTTGTCACAAGACTCTTCCCTTCCCTCAACAACAGTGCAATGTAGAGAGAATGTGAGAGAATGACTTGCCCAAGGTCACCCAGTTTCAGCCCATTCCTGAGCTGCGCCAGTGACCACGCCCAAAGGCCTTTGGAGGCCGGCAAAGGCCCACGCCGGCGCAAGGGCCCACAGCGCTGGCATCCGGGAGGCACACACCAGCGTTTGTGGCCCAAGCACCAGAGTGCCGGGCTAAACATTGGTCTCCGACCGCTGGCGCGGCAGCGCCAGGCCCGCACGCCGATGGACCCTGCCGCTGGCATCTGGACGCCGGCAAAGGCCACGGTGGCGACCCGGGAGGCATTTCTGGGGCATTACGGTGCCGGCTAAGTTGTGGGGCCACCATTAGGCGGCCTCCTGAGCCTTTTCAGCTTGGGAACGCCCCCTTCCCCCCCAAGATACTCCACCTTTCAGGTGGCGTATCTCCCGTGCAACCGGGTTTTTGGGGCCAGGCGGAGATGTGGCTAAGGTACGAGGCCGCTGTTAGGCAGCCTCCTGAGCCATTTCGGCTCGGGAACACCCTCTTCCCCCCCTGTGATATGCCACCTTTTGTTGTCAGGAATGTGCTGTTTGTTTCACAGCAAACAGAAATTTGAGCCTAGATCTACTCAAATCTAGCCATCATACCACACTGGCTCTTAATGGACACTATGTATCAAATCCCACTTCATAGGGAACAGCTGCATCAGAAGAGTTACAAAATAGTGGCTCTAGAGGGAAGAGAATTCTGCTTCACTAGTATCCTTCAGTTGTGGTGTGATTGCTGGGTTCAATTGTTAAATGACTTGGATCAAATACATGTGCTCCCACACACACACACACACACACACACACACACACACAGGAACACATTTACTTATGTGTATTCACTATTTTTAAAAATGGAATGTTTCAAGAAAGCAAAAAAAAAAAAAAGTTACAAGGTACTGGCCATTATTCCAAATTGGCAGTGAGACCTCTGTGGTGATGTCTGAGATCCAAATAGGAAGATTTGGCAGTTCTATAGCATTTTGTTTTTCTTCCTCAGACTTTCTATGAGCAGTGGCAGTGAATTTGCAGCTTAACACTTCTCTGCAGATTTGATAGTAAATGAGGAAAGGTTGCTAGATTTAGCCTAATCCTTCCAGAAGCTCCGCTGCCATGAAAAATAATAGGCTTCTGCCTTACTTTTCAGAGAGGTTTAAAGCAGCAAACTACAATAATGTGCAGGATTTGCTGTGTAGTTGTTAAAATCTGGTCACTTTCCCATTCAGGGATAGCATATGGATGGATTTCCTAAAGTCCACTGCCTCTTCAGAGTTGGCAATCTGGAAGAAGGATCACAAATACGGTTGCAAAATATTCAGTATTTTCATCATGGTGCTCTCCCCCCCCCCCGCCCCCCGTTGTGCTCAATTTATGGTAATTTCTTGTTAAATCTTTTTATGTCAACTTCTTGCTAAACCTTTCCCCCCCTTAAATACAGAATTACAGCCCATTACTGAGGATTGGGCTGAAAGTGTAGTGGAGGTAGCGTGACCCCGCTGCCAGCATAATTGCCCTCTTATCATAGAATAAGAGGCACTTACGCTGGCAGCAGGGGCAGTTCCATTGGCACCTGGATGCCGCAGATAGGGTTGCCAACCTCCAGGTAGTAGCTGGAGATCTCCCGCTATTACAACTTCTCTTCAGCCAATAGAGATCAGTTCACATGGAGAAAATGGCCGCTCTGGCAATTGGACTCTGTGACATTGAAGTCCCTCCCCTCCCCAAACCCCACCCATTTTCTCCAGGTGAACTGATCTCTGTCGGCTGGAGATCAGTTGTAATAGCAGGAGATCACCAGCTAGAGGTTGGCAACACTAGTCAACAGGGAAACAAGGGCTGGTCCAGAGTCCTGGAATAACCCCAAAGAAAGTACTAAGAAAAGTAGAGTGGGAAGGGCTTGAAGGGGCAAATCTTAGTCTGGTCAGTTAGGTAGGGCTTTAGAGGGCAATGCATACTGCTGCCTCAAGTAGGATCAGTGGCGTAGCGTGGGTTGTCAGCACCCGGGGCAAGGCAAGTAATTTGCGCCCCCTAACCCGTGGATTTTAGCACTCGAGTCTCTTCCACTAGATTAGTTAAAGAAACCCTTACCCCCTAAGCACATGTATTGTTTGTGCTGATGTAATTAAAGTAAAATGACTGAACCTGGGGCCTTCGGTATACCAAGCAGCTGTGGGACTTGCAAATACCTCTGTACTTAATAATTTGTGTTTAAGAGGTGTTTGGAAGATGCAATACAAACCTTATGCCTGCTTGTCTTTGGGCCATACTCCTCCTGTGTTGTTTAGGTGGAAAGCAGCCACTGGCTTCCTTTTGGGACTTCATGTACCCCCCCCCCCCATTCATTTTCATATGCCCAAAACATATATTTACTGTTTACTGATATGATGCTTGCTATACACCTCTGTGCACATCCTGGCCACAGGAGGCAAAGATGTATAGTAAATTGGCCCATGCTGCAAAACTAAATTAACTGTATACAATTCAAATTCACCAATTAGTAATAAGTGGAAGATGAGTTTGAAAAAGAAAAGTCCAGGAGGCAATTCTCACTAAGCATCAAATTCTAATCCACAAGTGGTTTCTCTAACAATGTGTGTGTGTGTGTGTAAAGTGCCGTCAAGTCGCAGCCGACTTATGGCAACCCAGAGGCCACTTACCGGCATCATCTTCGCCCCGAACCGCATTGAGGCGGGTGGCGCCGGCTCCCACCACCCGGGACCGAGGCGGAGACCAACGGCCGAGGCCTGGAGGAGTGCGGCGGCCTCGCGTGCCCAGGAACCTGTTGCAGGCGGCGCTCCCGGGCCGGTGGGACGGCCCTCGCGGGACCGGCGCCTCTCTCAGGGCCCAGCGCCGCCCCGCGCCCTTCAGCTTTGTCTCGCCTTCGCCCCCCACCCCTCCTTCCCCGCCGCCTCTGCTCGCCACAAACAAGACGGCCGCCGCCCTCCAGCCTCCTCTGAAACTCCCCCCCCCTTCCGCTGGCCCGGCAGGGAGGAGCTGCTGAGTCCCACCCCCAAGGTGGGCTGGGCCGGGTGAGGCCGACGCTGTGGGCTCCGCCGTGCGGCCCTGCCTCAGCGGCGAGGGGGAGGGAGATTAATGCCTGAGGCGGCCCTGCCGTGAGTTGGGGAGCGGGGCCGCGGCTTTCCCGCCCCCTGGAGGCCTGCTGAGAGTTTGAAAATGTTATACAAAAAACACCGCTTTGAAAGGGTTTTTTGGATACCGCGGCTTATGAATGGTTGGAAGACGTCTTCACTGCAGTGAGAGAGAGTGAGTGAGTGAGCCAGGCAGGGGCAGAGAGCTGCGAGTGCGCCCCCCCAGATGTTGCGCCCGGTGCGGCCGGCCCCCCCTGCACCCCCCACGCTACGCCACTGAGTAGGATCCAGGAGAGGCAGCACAGACATGTCCTCAATAAATACTGTACAGACTGGATTATTGGTACAAGTAGCCCAGAGACAGAAGCAGAATGGAGGCATGACTCTTATTTAATGGGAAAGCTCTAAATGGCAGGCATGAAGGAATTAAGTGTGGTCCTGCATCCTCTGCCAGCTCCCTGCTTTTTGTCTCTGTGATGTCAAGAAACAGAGACAGAGAAGGAAAGCTGGTCCTGGCACCAGATTTGTGTGTGTGTGTGTGTGTGTGTGTGTGTGTGTGTGTGTGTGTGTGTGGAAATAAACTAAATGGAAATATCTTTGCTACATTTGGACATTTACTGAACCTTGGAAATAATTTTTTCAGGTTGGTTATTCTTGGTTAACCAACAAAACAGGATTTTGTTTTTTAAAAACATTCTGAATTCATATTCCTAGTAATGAAATACAATATTAGCTAGGCTTCCTCTATATTATGCTAGGCTTCCTCAAGCCATGAGGGCTTTGTATGTGATAGCCAATACATTGAATTGAGCCTGGTAACTGATTCCAGTGGAGTGACTGCAGAATGCCTATATTACAGTTGGCATCCAGATCACAGTGTACTGGTGTCATTTTATCACCAAAGGTTTTTGCAAAAGTTTTTTTGCAATATTTACCTGAATATATCCAAGAGTAGGACTTCGCTGTGAATCTTGCCCCCAACACACAAATCCCTTCTCCAGATTAGAAAAAGCAATCCTGGAGCTCCACTTGTATCTATATGATGGAGATCGCTAGATTCCCTACTCCCCACCCCCATCGGATATATGTATATATTCACCTTTGGAAAAATGCAAACTCATGCAGATATGAAAATGTGACCCAAACCTCCTATATTGACTCAGGATTAAGGTGATATTTGTACAACTGAGACAGAAGGAGGCATTTAGATGCCATAGCAAACTGTTGCCTTTGCATAGAAACCTAAGATCAGCATTGCATCACATAGCAAACAATGGCATGTCTGCATTTGGAATTCTGTGTTCGCTTCCAGCAGACACATATTGACAAATGGAAGAGGAGATCAGCAAAGAGCAGGCAACATAATTAGTGGGCTAGAAGGATTGATTTAAGAGTTAATAATGTATCACTTGGCAAAGCAACTAAGGGGGAGGGGACCTAGTCTACAAATACTTAAGGAACATAACTGCTAAGGATGAAGGCGAATTATTTAGATGGCTGCCAGTGAGGAGGAAATGGAGAAAGTGAAAAATTGCACAGAAACTTAGAAAAATATCCAAAGCCTCATCCATCTCACTTGACAAGGAGACATTGCATTAGAAAGGGAGTTGCATCTTCTGTCTGTGCCATGAAAGCCTGTTTCAGTAAGGGAGAATGTACTCTTAGAGCATCATACATTGGCTAGCAAACAATGGCAGTGTTGCCATGTTTGAGACTTGAAAGAAGAAGAAGAAGAAGAGTTGGTTTTTATATGCCAACTTTCTCTACCACTTAAGGAAGAATCAAACCGACTTACCTTACCTTCCCCTCCCCACAACAGACACCCTGTGAGGTAGGTGGGGCTGAGAGAGTGTGACTAGCCCAATACACCCAGCTGGCTTCATGTGTAGGAATGGGGAAACAAATCTAGTTCACCAGATTAATGTCCGCCGCTTGTGTGGAAGAGTGGGGAATCAAACCCTGTTCTCCAAATCAGAGTACACCACTCCAAACCACCATTCTTAACCACTGCACCATGCTGGATCCCTAGGGTAGGGGTATAGCTGAGTAATAGAGGCAGAAGTCAGGGAAAGACCTCATCCAGAAAGAGCGGAGACCCATCACCAATTGGAGTACACAGTGCTAGTTTACATGGCTTGGTTTGTCTGACTCCAGATGATGCAGTTTCATTGTAGGATCTATGGAGAATATGGTGTCTTTTAGGGCCATGCATGAATCTGCCTGAAAGCAGGAAGATTTTTCTCCCTGAATGACTAAATTTGTAATATGCATAGCTATTTGATCTAATTATGGTTATTCCTCACTTTCCAGTGATTTCATGGGGATAATTTTTTTCAGGACTGAATTTGAAGTGTCGGTTCTTATCTTGAATGCCTTAAATGCACTGTGACCAGGGTGTCTTAGGGCTGCCTACTCCTACAGGAGTCTATTCCATTGCATAGATCACTGTCCTCAGAGGCCCTGCTCAGTCTGCCCCCGTCTTCTGAGATGAGATTGTGGGTCCCGGAAACTGGGATTTCTGTGCCATGGGGCTTTGTTTGTGGAATTTTGTCCCTGCTGGCTTTCGCTTGGCAACTGCCCTTGAGTTCTCTGCAATTAAGTTTGAATACTGACTGGTTCAGTACATGTACTGTTTACTGCTTATGAAAGTAGGGAGGCAAACATTCAGTAAGCTGCTTGGGTGTGTTTATTTGTGCAATTACACTACCTTCCCGCATGATAAGACCGATTTCTCACTTGCCGTGCCTTCAATTGTTAAAGGTGCATAGTAAAAAAGAAAAACTGACTTATGGTGACCCCAGCAAGGGGCTTTTAAGACAAATGAGAAGCAGAGGTAATTTGCCATCACCTTCCTCTGCAGAGTCTTCCTCTGTTGTCTCCCATCCAAGTACTGACCCTGCTTAGCTTCGGGCTATACCATATTGCCTGCCCTTCCATATTAATGATTACAGACCCTGTTGATATCAGCCATACTGTCAAGGGCTCATTCAGCTCCTCCGCCTACAATGTATAATAGGCCATCACCTGCCAACAATGATATTCTACTCTTTATCTCACACAGGTTAGTCTATGGAAAAGAATATAAGGACAGATCTGACTCCACAGTGTCCAATATTCAGAGAGTAGTGGGAGAAATTTCTGTCTGCTGGGACATTCCACTGCTGACCTGAAAGACACAATTTTCAATGAAGAATCTTCAAAATCTAGGGGGGGGGGAAATCTCTACCATAAAATTGCTGGGTTTAAAGTATTTTCTCCCCCACTACAGGTATGCCAATTACTGCTGTTATGAATGGATACTATTTCTATAAATCTCAGTTTTACATAGATTTGCCAGACATTGTACCTCTTGCATTCCATGGGCATTTGGCTCCATTATTTAGACTTTCCCTTCTAAACCTATATAACCGTGTGCATGTATGTTATATAACAAATCCACTTTCCAAATTCCACCCAAATCTATGCTAAAAAAGCCTGAACATAAGGAAGAAATCTATTACTTGTCACTCCTGTAATAAATGAGCACCTGGATTAAGTTTTACACCCAGTTTAAGAAGCACTTCTAATCTGGGCCATAACCCACAAAAATACCTATAAAATATCTGATGGAGAAACTACAGTTTGTGCTGGTCTGACAAAAATCTGATTCTGTAGGCAGGGGCCTGAGCATCTGCTCAGCCAATAATCTAATATGGAACCCAAGGGAAAGGCAACTGAGGTAAGTGATGGATGTCAGTCCTGGAATTCCACACAAACATGAGTGATTTGGAGCCATTACAGCATGAACCTCTGGATACTTAGCAAGGCAGTTTACATTTGAGGACAGATTCTGACTCCAGATATAGGACAAGAAGCACGAGTTAGAAATAACATATTCTTTTCCTTCTAGGTATAGAAACCGTTGAGGGTACCAGAGGAGTAGACAGATAAGCCATCTGGTAAGCTGAAGAGAAATTACTGTGAGGTCCTGGAAATATTTAAAAACAGAAATGGGAGTGGGGGTGTCTCCAGGTGAGAGCTATGTGTTTGGAGGCACTCTTGATTACCTTATTGGACTGGGTTTTAGGCGAACAATTCAAAACCTTCAAATTACAAAATTAGGGGGAATGATAATGTGAGTAAATTTCTTTATTTGGCAGATTGTTAACAAAACATAATCCTTTTGCTGTTGACAGCTCATCAATTAATCCCTTGAGAGGCCATGAGTAATGGTAAAATTGGTGTATACTGGGCGAGATACAGCTTGCCTTGGAAAAAGTCATATTCCCCAGTAAGTATGATGAAATTCGGCACAGTCCTACTCTTTCTTCTTGCTCTGAATTCTTTGAGGTGCTAATGTCTAGAAATCTTATTTCTTGAGCTCAATCAGAAAGAAACCAATCCAATGTTAAAATAGAGAAAGAGAAAGAGTAGCCAAAATAGTAGGTTTATAGCAATCCATGTTTATGACCACAACAAAAATGAATCAATCCTTTCTGGTCCACCATCAGGAAGTCAGGTTAAGGTTACAAATAAGTGCTTCCTTCACCACCAGCATTCTGTTTACATCTGAAGAGGAAACAGATTGAAGTGACCCAGGCAAACATGACAAGCTAATGATATTTACTCATGGTGCAACACTAAGTAGAGTTCTACCTTAAATTCATTGATTTCAATGGACTTAGAAGGATGTAACTCTGCTTAGGATGGCATTGTTCGGTCCATGCCACACATTATGTTTGGCATAATTTTGATATTTGAACAGCCAAATGTAACATTGGAGAATGCAAGTTCCCAAGAGTTCTGGGGCTGGATTAGGCTCAGGCCCTTGGTGTGCCAAGAGGAGGGGAATCAACCTTCCATCCCACAGTGTTTTCCCAAGCTGATTCAGACCCTGCAGCACTTGGGAACTTAAGTTTGACTTCACAAATATCAGGGAGGGTGGAGGAATCCCAACCCAACTCGTGCCTTACACAACATCTAGTTTGCTAGTTACATAACATCTAGTGTGCTTCGGGCAGCCCAATCCTGAAGAGGGGGGTAGATCTGCAGCATTTGGGAGCAGTCCTTGGAGGCTTCCCAGCCACCATGGAGGCAAAAAAAGAAGAAGAAAAAAGCACAAAAAAGGGGGAAATCCCCCATTGCCTCCAATGGGGCTGCACCATCAAAAAAAGGGGCACAACACTACCACAGCGCAATGGGGCATTCCTAGGGCAAAAGGGGTGAGGAAGCTGCCTAAGACCCTGGAACACACACACACACACACGCTGGTGTGGGCTTTCCCTTCCAGGAAAGCCCAGCTGGCATTGCTGTGCTGGTGGCATGGGCTGGTGGCTCTAGGATGCTGATGTGTTTGCCCCACACCGGTGTAGGTACCACCTTATTCCATGATAAGGTGTCACCTATGCTGGTCATGCCAGCTCCTAAGGAGCTTCACTCTCCCTTCAGGAATGGCCTCGTAGTCTCTGGATGGACAGGCTGGGGGGCTGCGTTTATGGTATTCTGGTGGAAATGTAACAGTCTTTAGCATTCTTCATTGAAAATAAGTATTATTTGGGTTTGTGTTAATTTAACTATTTCTCCATCTGGGACAGATTGTAAAAGTGACCTCCAACTTGTTATGTTTACATCTAGCTGAATAAAAGAGGAGAATTTACATCTAGCTGAATAAAAAAGCCATATGTAAAAGTTGCACTTGACTAGATCAGTGACAAGAACAGCAACAGTATTAATGACCTGCAAAAAAAAAAAATGTCAGTAGAAAACAGGAGGTGTAGAAAGACTGAAAGAAGCATAGAGTGTATTCCGTATCAGAAAAGAGCATATGACATACTGGGTTGGTGTCTGACAGTAAAAAAATTTCATAAAAAAGAAAAGTAGATAATAGTAAATGCAGCCATACATGCTATGCAGTATTAAATCAAAACAGCATTATAGTGAAATGGCAGATATTAAACAGAAGGCCGTGACTACAAGATAAAATATCTGCTGATAAGGAAAGTTGAGCTGGCATCTTTGAAGGAACTGCATGTGGAATAAAGAAGAAAGAAACAACAGAAAATTGAGGCAGCTTTGGTTGTTTCACAGAATTCAGAAGAGTCGGTATCAGAAGCAGTAGTGAAGCAATCAACATTTACTTCCGAAGGCCCAAACTAGGGCTGTTGATTAATTTCCCCCCCCCCCGGTATATTTCAGGTTTGGGTTTATTGAACCAGAAAATTTTCAAGAAATCTGGAAAACCCGGATTTTCTGAAAAATTCCGGGTCAATAAACCCGGACCCAAAATATGCTGAAAATTTTTTGACAGAGATCGACGCTGTCAAGCCTGGCAGCGTGGATCTGAACCAAGCCCCCGCCCGCCTCCGCAGGCTGCCAAGCTTGGCACTTGTAACCCCTGTGGAACTGCTTCATAGTGTTCCATGGGTCTATGCCACCTAAAAAGATGTCATAACTTGCAGTAAGGGCAAAGGGGGCCTTCCTGGACAAAAAGGGGTTAGGAAGTTGCCTGAAGGCAACTCCACCCCCCCGGGTACACCCCGGGAATGCCTCGCAGGATGCTGGCATGGGGAAATATGCCAGGAGAATGCCAGCGGGAGGCCACGCTGACACTGAAGCCCCTTGCAGCAGCATGCCATCCCAGGGCCAGTGTGAATGTCCCCCATGCCATTGTAAGTGCACCTTATCCTGGGTTAAATGGGCACTTATGCTGGTGCGGGATCATGCTGGCCCCTAAGAAGCTCCCCCCCCCCATCCCAGTATTGCAGCCAAAGTGCTTATATTAATATATTTGGATAATGCATACTAAATATAAAATAGCTGCATGTTTAGCAAAAGCCTGGGCTATTTTGGGGCATCTTGGATGGCATTAATTAAAAAAAAACTGGCCGCAAGGAATGAAAAATATTAAGCATTTGGCAGTCAGGCAAAGCAGAATGAATTTGCACGGCCCAAAATAATAGTTTCTACTGAGAGAAGCAAATCCTTGAGTGTGCGAGCTCACACTTGGTAGATTTCTTTATTGGGCCAACATCTTCCAGACATTGTGATCTACACTGGTCCTATTGGGCTCTTCTTTTATTATTATTATTATTTTGCTTGAAGATTTCTGTTATCTGTGAAAGCTTCCACACTTTATTGCCAATGCACCAGCCGGTGTAGCGAGAGGCTATCAACGTAATAGTTTTGAGCCTGGCAACGATTTTAGCAACAGGTACCCGAGAAAACCTGAGCTATGCTATCATAAAAGAGAGGGACACTCTTGCCCTGCCAGGAATGACTTTTTACACCAAGCAACCTGGCACAAGAAGATAAAAGCTCCATCCCAATTACAGTGACCTGTATTTCAAATTAATTCAGCAGGAGTGGAGAGAGCATACACAAGCTACTTTCTACATTATTAAAGCTAAAATTTTGTATCAGTGTTTGCATCTACCGGAGAGAAATATAACAACTAGACAGAGTCCTTAGGAAGCCCTCGGGGTCATTCATATAAAAACTATATGAAGGGAGTAAAGACTGGCGGAAGAGTTCAAGAACTGAATTACTAGATCAAAGCAGAGGCCAGCGTCTTTTTTGGGGGGGATGAGTCAATTAACACCAACATAATTAACATATGTTAAGTCAATTAGCACAAGCAAGACAAGTATTGAAAACTTATTAGAGTTTGCAAACACAGCCTAGCAAACCTCAAAAAGTGGTGATGTGAAGTACCTAGTTTTGCTCCTTTTATAGAAGAGACAATCTGTGCCACTGTGGTTTTATCTGAATGAAAATGGTATACAAATGCTGCAGATAAATAAAACCAAGTGCTTGAGTACTTGTCCTGGCGTTAGGGTGGCCAACCTCCAGGTACTAGCTGGAGATCTCCTGCTATTACAACTGATCTCCAGCCGATAGAGATCAGTTCCCCTGTAGAAAATGGACACTTTGGCAATTGGACTCTATGGAATTGAAGTCCCTCCCCTCCCCAAACCCTACCTTCCCCAGCCGCTGCCCCCAAAACCTCTTGCTGGTGGCGAAGAGGGACCTGGCAACCCTGCCTGGCATTCTTGGTTTAGCTCAGGGGAGGGAGTGGGGATTTCGCCATTAAACCTATGTTATTGAGGGGCGGGTAGTAAGAAAATAATTGGACAGCCTAAGAAGATGCATCACAATGAGTAGCTGTGTTAGTCTGTCTGTAGCAGTAGAAAAGTGTAAGAGTCCAGCAGCACCTTAAAGACTAACAAAAATTCTGGCAGGGTATGAGTTGAGGCTCACGAAAAACTCATACCCTGTCAGAAATTTTGTTTTTAAGGTGCTACTGGACTCTTGCTCTTTTCTACATCCTAAGATAGGGTTGCCAACTTCAAGATAGTAGCTGGAGATCTCCTGCTATTACAACTGATCTGCAGCCATTAGAGATCAGTTCACCTGGAGACAATGGCCGCTTTGGCAATTGGACTCTATGGCATTGAAGTCCTATCCCTCTCCAAACCCTGCCCTCCTCAGTCTCTGCCCAAAAACCCTCCTGCTGGTGGGGAAGAAGGACCTGGCAACCCTATCCTAAGAAGAGTAACACCCTTATAAATCTGTTGAAATCAATGAGTTTAGAAGGGTGTAATTATTAAGGACTGCAATTTTCCTAACAGCAAGGTAAGACAACTGAGTTACACTTAACTGCTGTGACTGCTTGTCAAGGCCCGTATTCAGGTTTGTAAAGTTCATTAAATCACAAAGCGTTGCTGCTTAAGCCATTCTTGTACTACAACCCAGAGTTCATTTCCATACTCTGAGCCTACCATTCAGACTGTTAGGCAAACAGTCTCCAGGCACGCTTTATAGTTCTGAAACGATCCTCTCATTTTGCTTTCCCTTTGTATTCATATAATAGCTTGCATCTGTTACCATCACTGTTAGTGCCTGGAGAATAAGGAGGTAGCAGATGAGACTGTGCGAGCAGCTTACGGATCATTTGCATTTCAATAGGTGTTTGGCACAGGGGCTGTACATCTTCATAGCTCTGTCTTTGCGAGTCCATCAGACACATCACTGTTCCTTTCAGTGTGACCCTCTCCTTTTGCCGGGAAGGAATTCTAATTGCTCTGACTGTTTGCTCAGCTTTTCCCTTGTCCCAGACAAGGCTTATCATTTTAATAAGAGTATGCAAAAGGCAGTTCCTTGCTGCATTAATCTTGGTGGAGACAGTCGCATATTGGTTCCAGTTCACAATGGAGATCTTATCATGGTGTTCCTCTAGCTTCACATGGTGACGGTGTATGTAGGTCTCTGTGCCTTTCTGTCTTTGCAGTCAAGGGTTCCCAATTCTATGATTACCAGCCTGTATCCTACCATTCAGCTCAGCAAAATTCTCCCTCCAAAATAAGCGGCTCTTCCCCTGGAGGAGAAACCAGCAGAGGAAGGTGGATGAAGGCTCCAAACCCTGCTGAGTGGAGTGATAGGCCACGGTCATGATTTCACATTAAATGGAACACCTACTGATAGTTTGTTAGTGCAGCTTCATGTTATGAGCTGCTTTTTGTTCTTCAATTTAAAAAGAACCTTGGTGTGCATTGAGTTTCTTGAATGTATTCCTTCTAGCGAGCGCCTGGAACTAGAACAGTTCAATCCTGTTTGGTTACTTCAGTTTAAGTGTAAAGCATGTTTTTAAAAGCCCCTCTGCCAATCTGGGAGTAAAACCCAAAGAAGTCCTAATTTTCTGCAAACTCACCTGATAATCCTACATGCCAAATATTAAATGGGAGGGGAGATATGCCTGTTGTAGCAGCAAAAGACTTGCACGGAGAAGTTGTGGCCCCTTAAGTAGAGTGGCCCCAGCTTAGGATTGCTAACCTCCAGGTACTATGCAAAAGAAGAACAATAGCATAGTGGCCACAAGTATTACTGTAGCAAAATACTATAATGATTCATGTGTGCACCAAATGCAACAAATGTATGCACAGTATACAGTGCCAAAAATATAACAAGGTAAATACCAATAGAAGAAACAGTATCCCCTATTGGTACCCCCTGACCCAATCTTCACCAAATTTCTGGGTTCATGCAAGGAGTCCCTTGAAGCTACCCTGAAAATCTGGGACCTCTACCTCTAAAAATGCCTCCCCCAGAGCTCATTAAAAAAATTCCCATAGGGAAAAGCCTGGGGAAAGCCGAAGCCGAAAAAAGCCGAATACTTATTCAGCTTGTAGGTTATCCGGGCTGTGTGACCATGGTCTTGGTATTTTCTTTCCTGATGTTTCGCCAGCAGCTGTGGCAGGCATCTTCAGAGGAGTAACACTGAAGGACAGTGTCTCTCAGTGTCAAGGGTGTAGGAAGAGTAATATATAGTCAGAAAGGGGTTGGGTTTGAGCTGAATCATTGTCCTGCAAAAAGTATCAAAGGTAATGTGCTATTCATTGTCCTGTAAGTATCACGATAATGTGCTAATGAGGGTGTGGTATGTTAATATGGAACCATTGTATCCTGAAGTGATCTGTTAATGTGTGAAATCCAAAACTAATCTGCATGGCTATTGTGGACTGTAGTCTGGAGGTTTTCAGGACAGGAAGCCAAGCCTTATTCATTCTTAAACTCTCGTCTTTTCTGTTAAAGTTGTGCTGATGTTTATGAATTTCAATGGCTTCTCTGTGTAATCTGACAAAATAGTTGGTAGAATTGTCCAGTCTTTCAGTGTCTTGGAATAAGACCCTGTGTCCTGTTTGTGTCAGTCCATGTTCAGCCACTGCTGATTTCTCAAAAAGGCACAATCTCATTGATTAACCAGATTTTTCCAGAGGATATAACAGCCTTATTTCACCATTGTTTGACAACAAGTTATTTCCTATGGGATAAAGAATTTTATGAACAGATTGATGGAGTAGCTATGGGAAGTCCACTCAGTCCAGTAATAGTAAAGAAATAGTAACAGTCCAATCCAGTAAAGAAAGGATTTTAAAAAAATGCTTGGGTTCCCCCCCGACTCCATTTCTTTTAAAGAGCTCCATTCTAAGAAATTGCTTTTAAAAAAGCACTTGGGTTTCTGCCAGAGGGGAGAGGGGAACTGGACGTTCTCCTCACAGTAAGCACTACAGCTAATTACAAAGCAGCGTTTTCAAGGGGAGGGGACTCAGATGCTTCCAGATTTTAGATGGTGGTTTTGCTGGTGCACAGCAATTTTTGGATTCGTAACAGAAAAGTGTGGGTTGAGCAAGCATCGAACCCCAGATAACACTCGCATGAATAAAAGACTTCCATCTCATTCCACATTTTACCCTCACAAAAACTATCTAAGGTAGCTTAGTCTGAGAACAAGAGTAATCAAGGTAATCTGGTGTTCATCATGGTCAAGTAGGGATTAGAACATGGATATCCCCAGTCATAGACCAAC
This sequence comes from Euleptes europaea, assembly GCF_029931775.1. Taxonomy (NCBI): domain Eukaryota; kingdom Metazoa; phylum Chordata; class Lepidosauria; order Squamata; family Sphaerodactylidae; genus Euleptes; species Euleptes europaea. The sequence goes on along the minus strand of NC_079312.1, from coordinate 44,087,281 downwards.
ATTCTAACTACTATGTCACACTAGGTACATGGAAATATCTGCTAGTAACAATAAGACTTAGATCAATTATATGGAGATTTGAGATAATGTGAATATTTTAAAATCTGTGTTTAGCTCTAAAGATGCCTCCTTGACTATATAAAGAATTCTACGAATGTCTTTGAACATACCAAAAGTATTGATCTACCCTTGAGGGCTTCTGAACTGGTTGCATTCCAAAAATTATATTCATAATAAACTTGAATATTTTTGAGTATTTTCTGTTTTCCCTAGGATTTGGCTGTTGTTCCCTAAGATTTGGCTGTAGTATGAACTACGCCTGCAGGAGAGAGCAACGATTTTTGAAATATCCATCTCATCCATCAACATTAACAGCTTTAACTTTTGATGCAGTATTCCAGGCACATATAAACCATAAAGGTATTATGATAATTCCTGCTAGTCAGAGTGATGGACCTGCAAGACAAGCGAGAGATGAGCAACTGTGCATGAAATCCTCACGTGAACAGATATCTATTTGTAGCTGCACAGTACAGAACTCGTTGGGGGTGGGGAGCTGTGATCTAGATAGGTTTTTGCTCTCTTCCATGTGAAGAAGAGGGAAAAATCTATTCAAGAGAAAAGAAACTGTGGAATTCAGTGCCACAGTGGCTTTAAAATGTGATTAGATTCGTTGAGGATAGGTCCATCAGTGGACGGGAAGCATCATCAGAAGAAGACCTTGGCTCCTAGGACCTGTTTGTTGGCCTTCCAGGACAATTGGTAGGCCACTGTATGATACAGGATGCTCGACTAGATGGACCACTGGTACAGTCCAGAAGGTCTATTCTTATGTTTCCATACCAGCCAAAGGAGGCTAAAATGATAACATGATAGGAACTACCATAACGTATCTTGCAACAGAAAACAATCAGCAATCTATCCCTTCTCTCCTGCTGCCACATTTTATTAATGCATCTGAAGTTCTAAATGCTGATATATTTTGCTGTTCAGATTAAGTATGTGCCAGTACAGTATCTGTTTTGTCATTTAAAAAAAATTCAGCTTTCTATCTCTGCAGCCTTCTGTTGATGTAAATCCTCAAAGATCATCTTGAAGGAAGTTAATTGCAGGCTTGGATTTAAACTGCCTTCCTCAAATTCTTATCTTCCCAACAACAATAATTCTTTTAGACTCCACACACCATCCTGTCAATATAGCCGGGCTGGAGGGGGGATATATGTCAGAGTCCCTCCCTCTAGCCAAACCTTGTGCCTTACAGTGGGAATAATTTAATACTTGAATATTTCTGTTAATTTGTACAGCCTAGATGGCAAATCATATAAATTTTTTATTATACTGGCAGGAGCTGCCTAAGAAAAGGCAAGACTATATTTTAGGATTGATACATCTAACAAATGCTCTGCTGCCAATATATTCTGGAGTATTTTTCTTTTTCCTTAGAAGGGAGACATTTCAGATTCATCACCAAAATAATAGAAGAATAATGAAATGTAGAAACTGATTTTTCAATTAAATGTGCAATCGGTCTGGAAAACTCGGAGAAAGAGAGTCTTTCTCACTGCTTCACAGCATAAACTATTTAATATTATAAAAGATTAAGAACAGTGCAAATGACATGGTGTGTCTTGATATTTTTTTGGTACAACATGCATTAGCTCATCTTTACAAGCCCTGATCTGATAAGGTTTAGAGTGCAGATATGGAAAATGTAACTTCAAGGCCAGAATGCTTAAACCACTTATCCAAGGCTGTTCCACAGACATCAATGAGAATATTTCAGAGTAAGGCTTTTCAGGATAAAAATCTAACAGTTCAATTCATGAGACAATTAAACTGGTATGCTTGATCTATTTAAGCATCACCGTTCAGAAATTTGTTGCTTATGCAGCTGAGTATTCCTTTTTACATACTTACATATTTTAAACATAAGAAGCTTGTTGAAATAAACTCTCTGTGTTGGAGGGGGCTGCTGAAGAGAAAATGTAAAAAAAAAAAAACCACCAAGAAATATGAATGTCAGCAATTCCTTGTACACAAAAGGATGGGCAAATGTAATCGTTTTATTTCTTCTTTTATTTGTTTTGTATTTTGTTATGAGACTTCTTGTTCCACCTGTTTTACTGCTGTTTTTCTGAACTTGTTTCTTTTACACTACTTACACACTGGTCATTTGTTCATGGCAGTTTCCTTGTGGTCACCCTGCCGACTACAGAAGAAGAAGGAGGAGGAGGAGTTGGTTTTTATATGCCAACTTTCTTTACCACTTAAGGAAGACTCAAAGAGGCTTACAATCACCTTCCCTCCCCCTCCCCACAACAGACACCCTGTGAGGTAGGTGAGGCTGAGAGAGTGTGACTTGCCCACGGCCACCCAGCTGGCTTCATGTGTGGGAGTGGGGAAACAAATCCAGTTCACCAGATTAGCCTCCGCCGCTCATGTGGAGGAGTGGGGAATCAAACCCAGTTCTCCAGATCAGAGTACACCGCTCCAAACCACCGCTCTTAACCACTACACCATGTTGGCTCAGGGCTTTGCTTTGATTATGTTTTCATTTTCTGACCATCGGAGGTCACCTTGCTCTCCCTGTGCGTTTCTGCACGTTTCCGCCGCATTTTCTGGATGCCGGCTAAACACGAATCCAGAAAACCCAGGCGAAACACACAGAAACACGTGGGGAGAGCGAGGCAACCCCTGAGGGTCAGAGAAGGCAAGCATAACAAAGCCCCAAAGTAGTCGGCTGGGTGACCGCGAGGAAACAGCCCTGCATAAATGGCCACTATTTCATGAGGAAATTTATGGGAGGACATTTGGGCCCATCTATTCTGGCAGCACACTTGCCTGATTTTGCAGTCTTGGGAAAGCAAAGGAGCAGCCAACATGGTGATTGTTGCTCTGGGCGCATAGCTTAAATCTTGGGACTTCAGCAACTGTCAGAACAAGTGGGGGCCCATGAAACTCACAGAGTGGAATGCCATTTCCCAGTCATGGGGGAGGGATAAATTCCATCTATCCCCCCATCGCGACTCCAGGCCTCCTTCCCATCCAGCCCCATTCACTCACTGGCTACCCCGGAGCTGGTGCATGCACGCACGGAGAAGCCTCCTCCTCCCCAGCCCTGCTCACGTGCTGGCTCACCTGGCTAGGCCCTTTCAAGTCTGGAAGTCCCATCTCTCCTCCCCCTTTCATCACTTACCTTTAGGGTTGCCAACCTCCAGGTACTAGCTGGAGATCTCCTGCTAGCTATCCAGCCGATAGAGATCAGTTCACCTGGAGGAAATGGACGCTTTGGCAATTGGACTCTAAGGCAGTAAAGTCCCTCCCCTCTGCAAACCCTGTCCTCCTCAGGCTCCACCCCAAAAACCTCCTGCCGGTGGCAAAGAGGGACCTGGCAACCCTCCTTACCTTACAGAGATGGGGGGGTGGGCATGCTTGCTGGCGGCTCCCAGGCTCCACCACAATGGATGGGCTTCTGGGCTCCACTATGGATGGGCTCCACTGCCGTCTCCATGGCTCTGCCATGGATCCCTGTGTTGCGCGGCTGCAGCAGCCGAACCTCGGCTTTACCACCTGTTCCTCCGCCTGCCTCTAAGGGGGTGAGTGCGTTGCCTGTGCATGTGCAGATAACACTTTCTTTTGGGGGGGGGGTTAAACCCCAGTTTATTTTTAAAAAACCTTTTGGATTTTCCTGCAGACCTAGTGAATTCCCAAGTCTGCAGAACAACAATTTGGAGGGAAGTGTGCCCCCTATTTGTGGGTTTAAGTATCCACAGGCAGAGGACACATGTGAGAATTAGATATATAGATCCTCTATATATATGGAGGTTTTTAAACAGAGGCTAGATGGCCATCTGTCAGCAATGCTGATTCTATGACCTTAGGCGGATCATGAGAGGGAGGGCATCTTGGCCATCTTCTGGGCATGGAGTAGGGGTCGCTGGGGGTGTGTGGGGGGGAGGTAGTTGTGAAATTCCTGCATTGTGCAGGGGGTTGGATTAGATGACCCTGGTGGTCCCTTCCAACTCTTATGATTCCATGATTCTCTCTAGGATTCCATAATTACTTTCTTTAACCCTTGAATTGAACTAATAACACATGCTGTGTTGAATTTTCCAGTTCAAGGTTAACATAAAAGCTTCCTTAGGGATGCCAGCCTCCAGGTGGGACCTGAGGATTTCTCAGAATTACAGTTCATCTCTAGACCACAGAGAGCAGTTCCCCTGAAGAAAATGGATGCTTCGGAGAGTGGACTCTATGGCATTGTACCCCACTGAGGTCCTTGTCCACCCCAGGCTCCATCTCCAGATCTCTAGGAGTTTCCCAACCAGGATATGGCAACCGTAATCCCCCATCCCCTGCCCATGGCCGGGGGGGGGGGGGGCTGGCAGCAGTAAGATTCCTAGAGAGGTCTTCTGTTCCTTAAAGATGGGTGAGTTCTTGAGAGAAAGAGAAAGAGTTTGTGTATGGGTCTAACTTCCAAAACTGAGAGGGAGCAGTGCTGGGGGGAAAATCCCATAGCAGTCAGAGGGGTTTTCTTTCACCCTTTCATTGCCTCTCTTTTGAGCTTCCTTCAATGTAAGGGGGAGAATATGTAGGGGTGTGTGTGTGGTTGTTCTTTGCATTCTGGTCAGATAAAACAGAAAATGTTATGAACCAACAGGTACTGGAAGGGTTTTTAACATCCTTTTTGCACACATGGAAGAGTCTTAGTCAAACTACGTGCGACTTATCAGCCTGAATTGCATTTTTGTATATTTTGTATGTAAACCACTTTGAGTCTCCAGTATGGGGAGGAAAAGGGAGTATAAATGTCAAACTGGGGAAAAATGGAGATCTATGAGCGGATCCCCCACCAGTCTTAATTTTGCCTCAAAAGTTTAATCGATTGGGTACATGGCTATGGGGAGGGGAGGGGCTAACCACCACCCCTGCATCATTTCCCCGCTGAAAGCTTTTAGCCTAAGTAGGGGAAAAGACAGACACAATTCAGGCTCAATACTTTTTACTTCCTGAGGCTAAGACTACTGGGAAGGAAGCATACTAACCCTAAAAGCATACCGGGAGGGAAGATGAACTGGGCCTATTGTAATCATGAAAAAACCCCTCCCCCATGTCTCATTTAATTTGACCCTAAGAGAAAGTGCAATACTTTGGTCCTTGTGCATTACAGTAAAAAAGATTTCCCAAAAGGAATCAACCTGCTGAAGTTAGCTGCGTAGGAGCAACTACTGCGGAGAGGCTGAACTTGTGTTTCTTTTCGGTTTGCCAGTGTCCATTTCATTGTTTTCATTTTGATTGCAGTCCTTTTTTTCTTTCTTTCAGTTATTTCTTTCTTCTCAGTTTGTGTTTCAGCATCATCTCTGCACCACGGAGAATCCCCAGACTCTTTAGAAGTCACCTTGTGTAGCTATTCCGCAGCAACTGTTACAATATGGAGAGAGAGAGAGAGAGAAAATGAGTGGTCTTTTGACACTTTTCCTGAAGCCATCAGCAATTGCCAGGCAATGAAATTAGCCCTTCCAGGGCACCCCTTAGAGTATCAGAAGGCAATGGTTGCTTGAGGCATACATGGGGGAAAAAAAGCTAAGTTCTCATTAAAAACAATCCCTTAGTGCAGAAACTGGCGATTTGTCTGTGCTTCATTATATGAGTACCACAGGACACATTTAACTCCTGTGGAGGGTCTAGCCTCAGAAATGTTCGACCTTTGCCTTTTCTCCTTTGTTATCCTCCACCTTTTCTCTGCTTTATCACACAGGCCAATACCTGGGTTTCTCTCATTTATGGTATCTCATAAGGACCACCATAGCATCTGAAGGGGAGAGAGGTGAAGAGCCAAATGGCCATGAGTGGAACAACTGCTTTCCCCTTCTTTTTCTAGACTACTGTACCTCCTGGAAAGCAGCTCCTGACGATTAAGCAGCTTGTGTTGATCGGTAATGCTTAGGCTTGCCAACCTCCAGGTGGTGGCTGGAGATCTCCCGCTATTACAGCTGATCTCCAGGTGACAGCGATCCGTTCACCTGGAGAAAATGGCCATTTTGGCAATTGGACTCTATGGTAGGGCTGTTGAAAAAAAATTCAGTACAGTTCGGCTTCGGCAAAATTCAGCCCTTTTAAATTCGGGCCGTGCCGAAGTCCGAACTCCCCCGCTTCGGGTCCGCGAAATTCAGCGCGAGATCTGGAGTTCGGGGGAAAATTCACCCCCGTGCGCCTTCACGGGGCTTCCCTGAAGGCACACGGGGGGGGGACAGAAAGGGCCCCCTGCGTGCCTTCAGCGAAGCCCCGTGAAGGCGCGCGGGGGGGAGCCTGACGGTTATGCTGCTGAGCCGAACCCCGAAGTTGCTGAATTTATTTGTCGAACACCCCAAAGTCGGGAAATTCGGCTCCCCCGCTTCCCGCCTTTTTTGGAATTCAGTTCGTCCCGAACCAGAAACCGCTGAATCGGGGGAAATTCAGCGGTTTTTCGAATCGGGATGAACCGAATCGACAGCCCTACTCTATGGCATTGAAGTCCCTCTCCTCGCTAAACCCCAACCTCCTCAAGACTCCACCTCCCAAATCTCCAGGTATTTCTCAACCCATAGCTGGCAACCTTAGCTGTGCGTCATTACTGAGGCTGCTGCTTTTTAATGTGTGGGTGCATAATGACTCTCCATTAGGGACCTAGTGGACTGCTTTTATTTGTTTGTTATGGATTGCTATTTTAATGCTGCTGTATTGTATTTCTATTTTATTGGTTAGCTACCTTGGACATGTTTTTGCAAAGGTGGAGCCAAATTTTTATTAAATAATATATAAGAAACAACGGATTTAAGCTGCAGTGAAGAACATTTTGATTAAATGCTGGGGAAATTTAGTAACTAAAAGTTTGGCAGTGGAACACGTTCTTTGGTACGGCTGTGAAATCCATTTCCTTTCAATAAAATATTATAAATACTAGTTGACTATTGTTTTAGCAGAATGGTCTGTCTCTGGTCAAGAATTTTGACAGGATGACCTATTGACTCCCTAATTTTTTCTGTGACTTGAAAACTGCTGAAAATGATGGTGGTTGGCACATTATGGTGGGTGTTCATGTGTGTATAGAAGAGCCCCGTGGCGCAGAGTGGTAAAGCTGCAGTATTGCAGTCAAAAGCTCTGCTCACTACCTGAATTTGATCCCAACGGAAGTTGGTTTCAGGTAGTGACTCAGCCTTCCATCCTTCCGAGGTCACTCAAATGAGTACCCAGCTTGCTGGGGGCAAAGGGAAGATGACTGGGGAAGGCACTGGCAAACCACCCTTCTAAGATATATACGTGTGTATGTATTCAGTGCATCTCTGCATGCTCTGCACACAAAGGCCTTTTATGCATGGCTGTTTCCCTCATGGTCACCTTTCGGACAACTTTGAGTCTTTGTTTTGATTATGCATTCCCTTCCCGACCGTCAGAGGTCGCCTCACTCTCCCCCTGCGTTTCCCCACATATTGCCCATGTTTTCAACTTCAAGATAAAACAGGTCTCTGAAAATGCCTAAGCTGGGAGCCATCCCTGTATTTTTTATTCTGAATCTGCTGACAATCCATTTCACTGGGCTTTATGTGAAAGGAAAACTATACCTATGCAAGATTCAAATTCATGTAGCAGCTTTATAAAGTAGGTATAATGATTGTTTCTGTATGTGTAGGCAAAAAGATATATTAATTCGAACTTCCAACGATCTCATTAAACCTCCAGTCCTATCATTATGCAAATGTGGTAGACCTGTCTGACGTCCTCCATGTCATGATTTAACCTGTGTATTTTGTAGTGGTATGTTTGGTTGTCAGAAAAAACAACAACTCAGTCTTTATGTCTACAAACAACCTGTAATTTCAAGACCGTGAAGAGAATGGCTCAATTTGGGGTCATTAATGGACGCACACATGTATCTTTTGTCATGAGAGTGAATTGATTTTGTGCCATTTTTCTTTTCTAATTACAATCTGCCAAGGGAGATACAGAAAATTACAGGAGGCATGACCAACAAATCAGATCTTTCCTTTTGGTAGCTTTCTGAATTAAGACAGTCTGAATTCCAGCAATCTCAAAAGTCAAGAATTGCGGTGAATGACAAAGGCTTGTGATAAACATCTTGAAAGTGGGGAATGGTGAAAATTACATTTTCCTCTCCCGCCCACCTTGTGGCTTTCAGACTGCATTCTCTCTTATCCTACACTGATTCCCAGTCTAGTCTTCTAAATTAGATAGGGGTTTGGAACGAGAATGTTCTGATTGTTAATCACGAAATGTACTATAATCCTTTGCAAGGCAGTTCTAACCTTCTCAATCAACAGCCCTTTCTCTTACTTAATTACATGAAACTCCACAGATCAAAGGAGGTGCCGTCAGATTTACATTGGAATTATTTTAAATGTTACCGCTGTAGCTATGGAGATGGTATATATAAAAGGACAAAATGCCAAAAAAAAAAAAAATCTGAGAAAATGTCAGACGTACGGTACACCCACCGTTCCTTTCTGCCTGGGAGTTCCTACAGCTCTTCATCTCTTGTGAAAAAAGGTGCTACAATTTGGCCTATTAAAAATACTTGAAATGAGGCTATTCTGACAAGCTGGTTTATTGATCTTCACTTCAACGTGCTATACAAACTTGTGCTCGCTTTGAAGAGCTTTATAGACATTAGCTAATTAATCCACACACACCTACTTGTTAAGGAAAGAACTCCATATATAAGCCTGGATATAAAACAAAGTCTCGGCAGGGCCGGCTCGATCATAGAGGCAACCCCAGCGATTGCCTGGGGCTCCAAACTTCAAAGGGCTTCACTGCATGCACACACAGCCACTGCTTTCTCTGCATATTGTTTCCCCTTGGTTTCCCACTCTCCGTTCTGTGGAGTGTCTCCAATTGCTTGAGCCTATATGTGGGTTTGAGAGAGTGTCTTCCTCCAGGTCTGCCCCTTCCAAGTCCATATTTGATGTGAGTGCATAGCTTCTGGAAAGAGAGTGAAGAGTACAGAGTGATAGTTTCAGCCTGGCATGCACACTTAAAAAGGGTAGGGGTTGGGCTGTCTGAACAGAATCTGAGGGACTGTCTGGACAGAAGAGGGGGAGCTGTGGAAGCTCTGGGCAGGAAGTAGGGTTGCCAGCTCCAGGCTGAGAAATACCTGGAGATTTGGGAGGTGGAGCTTGAGGAGGGCGGGGTTTGGTGTGGGGAGGGACTTCAATGGGATATAATGCCATATAGTCCACCTTCCAAAGCAGCCATTTTCTCCAGGTGAACTAATCTCTGTTGCCTGGAGATCAACTGTAATAGTGCAAAATCTCCAGCCACCACCTGGAGATTGGCAACCATAGCAGGACGTCATGCAAAAAAAATAGCCCCCTCTGCTTCCCTTCCCTCACCTTTCAAACTGGTATGAGTATTTTTGAAATTAGGGGATGCAGAGCCAAGCCCTGCAATGTGGGCAAGGTAAAATGCTGTTCTTAGGTGGCTGATTTTGGAGGCTGACAGCCTCTGCTTCCTCCGCTGGCACCACCATCTTGCCCTTGCTTCAACCTGTTCCCCAGAGTATCTAACTCTTGTGAAACAGAAGAGATGGGTGGTGGCAGCAGGTGGCACCCCCTGTTGAGTCACCACTGGGCAGAGGGGGAGTACTATTTTCATTCTCGTCACAGAGTTTGTATATGGTTAGAAGTTAAGTGGATGACCGTACCACTACTATCATGTAAGGGAATGGCAGATTACATAATAACCTTTTCTGTGTCCCACTTTTCCTGTCTTGGGAGCCACTATTGTGCATACTTTTCTGAGATTTTGACCAATTAAATATAGTGGTGGTTACTTATGAGTAAATATGTATAGGATTTCAGTGCACGTAGATATTAGGTGAGAGAGTTTTCTTCCTCGTCATATGCCTTTTTGCTCATAATTTAAGAAAATTGGGGAGAACAAAATGGCTGCCGAGGGATGCAAAAGATTGGGTGCTCTCCAAGCCAAGCATCCTCCTATTATGGGGATGGCTGTTTCTGAAAGGGCACTGCCTACAAGGTGATGCTTTTTGGGTTTTCTAAAGTACCTCCTGCTTCAGTGAAGTGGAAGAGAACCTGGATTAGCTCTTTGCTTTAGGGAAGAAGCATTTTGGGGAGGGGGCAAGTGTGCACATTGGTAGGCAAAGTGTTGCTCATGGATGCCATGAAGGGTTGCTCAAACTTCTTTAAGTTCAGTTTGCATCCTGATTACCACTCATGAACTTGCTACCAACTTATTGACGATTATCTCAAGGTCTTACTGAACCACGAATTGAGGTTTGCTGTGTAGCATCTTGTCAACCACAGCACACAAGCACAATCTGGTTTTGTGCACATACATTGTCTCTCATAGCTTTATGATGCTGCTGCATAGGCATAATTCTTTTCTCTACAACCAAATTAAATGTGTCACAAATGTCTTGGACAATGAATGATTTTTAGAATAGATCCTACCTTCCATTATCCTCAACTAATGATTTTGGATTACTTATAGCCATCAATGTGAATATTCAGTATGGTTTTTGCATATGCATGGTGGTAGATTCTCACCATGTTAGCTGTTTGGATTTTTACTCCCCCCTCATCACTTTTGAAAGGTACCTGACCTATTATTCTGCTCCTGTCTGCACCATTTGTTTGGCAGTTGCCAAGCCAACAATTGCAAAAAAAATCATTTCTAAAATTTACTTTAAACTGATCAGATCACTAAATGCAATTGATAATTGTAGAATTGCAAACACCAGTGAAATATTGATGTGCGTAGGTATCATAACAATACTTTATTGCACATCCACAAAATAAGGCGACAGGCCACACTGTTACACCTAGCAAGCAACACACCTACTGCCCGGGCCCAAACTTCCTTGTAACTAGTTTGAAACGTTCACTGAGCAATGAGCAAATAAACAGAAGTATAGTGTCCAGATCATGCAAAGTGATATTGCTTTATTCTGCTCTAGTTAGACCTCACCCAGACTATTGTGCTCAGTTTGGGCCCCACAATTTAAGAAGGATATAGACAAGCTGCAATGTGTCCAGAGGAGGGCAACGAAGATGGTGAGGGGTCTGGAGACCAATTCTTATGAGGAAAGGTTGAAGGAGCTCAGTATGTTTAGCCTGGAGAGGAGACGACTCAGAGGTGATATGATAACTATCTTCAAGTACTTGAAGGGCTGTCATACAGAGGATGGTGCCAAGTTGTTTTCTGTTGCACCAGAAGGTCGGATCAGAACCAACAGGCTGAAATTAAATTTCCGGCTAAACACTAGGAAGAACTTTCTGACAGTTAGAGCGGTTGTTCAGTGGAACAGGCTTCCTCGGGACATGGTGGGCTCTCCTTCTTTTGAGGTTTTTAAGCAGAGGCTAGAGGTCAGCAATGCTGATTCTGTGAACTTAGGCAGATCAGGAGAGAGAGGGCAGGAAGGGTTGCATCAGTGTTTGACTCTTGTGGCCCTCTCTTACATGCCCAGGGAAATGCCGATCATGACAGTTTTCCTCCAGGCCAGATTGGCCGGGGATCCTGGAGGGGATTTTTTGTTTTGTTTTTTTGGCCATCTTCTGGGCATGGAGTGGGGGTCACTGGGGATGTGGAGGCAAGGTAGTTGTGAATTTCCTGCATTGTGCAGGGGTTGGACTAGATGACCTGGGGATCCCTTCCAACTCTATGATTCTATGATCAGATCTAGGAACTTACTCTCTGCATTTCAAAACCATCAAGTACGATACATACAACTATTGAATTGTCTTGTCCTACTGCCATGTTAGGGATCACTAGGCTAATTGGAGATGACAATGCGCTTCTGTGATGGGGTGCACATCCTTCAAGATCTACTCGTGTGAATTGTTTTCATCCAGTTATATCTGTCTGGCACATATAGGGTGAATAATGAGATAGCAATACAATTTTATTTTCTTCCTTTCAACATGTGGAATAGACAGAAATCACTGGTGTGAAACCTTTAGGCTGGCAGTAAAATGTGAGGCTGGCAAGGCAACCTGTGTAAAGAAGGCAGGTGTGATTAGTTTGCCGGAGGTCATGGCAGATATTGTGTGGGCACTCTAACTAGATGCAATAGCTGCTTTCCATGCATGGCAACATTGTTTGAAGAAGACCCTGAGCTTCTCATGTTGCTAGCAGCACATTTGAATCAGGCCTAAGGTAAGCAAGTTGACAGACGGGGCAGCATTCTGAGATGGTAGAATGCACCACTCAAGACTGCAGCATGGTGTAGTGGTTAAGAGTGGTGGACTCTAATTTGCAGAACCGGGTTTGTTCCCCACTCCACATGAGTGGCAGACTCTAATCTGGTGAACTGGGTTGGTTTCCCCACTCCTCCACGTGAAGCCTGCCGGGTGACCTTGGGCTAGTCACAGTTCTCTCCGAACTCACTCAGCCCCACCTACCTCACAAGGTGTCTGTTGTGGGGTGAGGAAGGGAAGGAGATTGTAAACCAGTTTGATTCTCCTCTAAAAAGGTAAAGAAAATCGGCATATAAAAACCAACTCTTCTTCTTTTTAATGCTTTTCTATATAAAGAAAGCCTAACAGCAAACAAACAACTGGCACATCAGTTCTTGTTTAGCATTCCACATGCTGTGCTAATGTTCTACTAAGTACGATCCTAAACCGAGTTAGCCCTTCTGGCATGCACTGAAGTCAATGGGATTAGAAGAGTCTAACTCTGTTTAGGATTGCAGTAGACTAAGGCAATTTTGCAAAATGTAATCCCTCACCTGCTCACTTAATGCAGACTGGGAAAGGGGCATGCTTGTGTAAATAATATAGCAATAGTAGCTATTCCAGACTAATCAATTGATTAAATGAGGATATAATTTTGTATAGGAAAGATGTCATGGAAATAGATGTGCTAAATCCAGTCTTGCGCACGTATACTCAGAAGTCAGTTCAGTGCTGCTTATTCGTAACAGCACATCTTGTGTGTTTAGTTGGGTGTCTGGGGTCCGGTCATGATATGCTGGTCATGATATATTGAATACTTGGGACCAAATGCCTCTCATAAATGTCCTTATGAAATAGTGTATAAGTGGTGTAAAGAAACAAGCTGAGAACAGCAGCAGTTAACAGGTGGAAAAAGAAGCCTCATAATAACAAAAAAGAATAAAAAGAATACATTAGCCCATCCTTTTGTGTACAAGGAATTGCTGACATTCATATTTCTAGGTGCTTTTTGTTTACATTTTCTCTTCAGCAACCCCCTCCAACACAAAGAGTACATTTAAGAATATAAGAACATAAGAAAAGCCATGCTGAGTCAGACCAAGGCCCAGCAGTCTGTTCACACAGTGGCCAACCAGGTGCCTCTAGGAAACCCACAAACAAGATGACCGCAGCAGCATCCTGCCTGTGTTTCACAGCACCTAATATAATAGGCATGCTCTTCTGATACTGTAGAGAATAAGTATGCATCATGACTAGTATCTATTTTGACTAGTAGCCATGGATAGACCTATCCTCCATGGACATGTCCACTCCCTTCTTAAAGCCTTCTAAGTTGGCAGCCATCACCACATCCTGGGGCAGGGAGTTCCACAATTTAACTATGTGTTGTGTAAAGAAGTACTTCCTTTTGTCTGTTTTGAATCTCTCACCCTCCAGCTTCAGCAGATGACCCCGCCTTCTGGTATTAGGAGAGAGGGAGAAAAGCTTCTTCCTGTCAACTCTCTCCATACTATGCATAATTTTATAGACCTCTATCACATCTCCCTTTATCTGCCTTTTTCTAAGCTAAACAGCCCTAAGAAGCCCCGTGGTGCAGAGTGGTAAGCTGCAGTACTGCAGTCCAAGCTCTGCTCATGACCTGAGTTTGATCCTGATGAAAGTCAGATTCAGGTAGCCGGCTCAAGGTTGAATCAGCCTTCCATCCTTCTGAGGTCGGTAAAATGAGTACCCAGCTTGTTCGGGGTAAAGGGAAGATGACTGGGGAAGGCACTGGCAAACCACCCCATAAACACAGTCTGCCTAGTAAACGTTGGGATGTGACATCACCCCATGGGTCAGGAATGACCCAGTGCTTGCACAGGGGACCTTTACCTTTTAAATAGCCCTAAGCGTTTTAAGCGCTCCTCATAGGGCGGTTACCCTAGCCCCCTGATCCTTTTGGTTGCTCTTTTCAGCACCTTCTCAAGTGCTGTGGTGACCAGAACTATACACAGTATTCCAAGTGTGGTCTCACCATAGATTTGTACAAGGGCAGTATGATAGCAGTAGTTTTATTCTCTATTCCTTGTCTAATTATGGCCAGCATGGAATTTGCCTTTTTTACAGCAGCCACACACTGGGTTGACATCTTCATAGAGTGATCCACTACCACCCCAAGATCCCTTTCTTGGTCTGTTGCTGCCAGCACAGATCCCATCAGTGTATATGTGAAGCTGGGATTTTTTGCCTTAATATGCATCACTTTACACTTGCTCACACTGAATCTCATTTGCCATTTTAATGCCCATTCTTCCAGTTTAGAGAGATCCTTTTGGAGCTCTTCACAGTCCAATTTTGTTTTAACCACCCTAAATAATTTCGTGTCATCTGCAAACTTGGCCACTTCAGTGTTTACCCCCAACTCCAGGTCATTGATGAACAGGTTGAAATGCACCAGCTGAGGGGCAGCAAGCACCCCCCTTCATTGGCACCATTACTTGGTATTTAGCAACCCTAACTTACGTGCATACATTGCCTTGCCTGAGTGGAAAGTTGCAGGTTAAAGTTTCTTGATTTCCTTCTGGAGCAGCCCTGTTGTGCGGTTTAGCATGCTATAAGGTAGATTGTTCCAGTCTGTTGCTGAAATGTAGGCAAAGGTAGTCAGATCAAAGTACATCTTTGATGTGGCCTGTGATAGTGTGTCTAAAGGACTGTACTATTCATATGAAATAACGTCATTGAATACGGTGAGACCACTACGGTCAATGCTTACTGCGGTAAAAAGTTAAGTCACATTAGTAATCAGAATAAATTCCCATATTTGAAGTCTAATCAGAATGTAATAAATTCTCATTATACAAATGCCATAGTGTGATTTCTCCAGATGGCTTTAGCTAAACATAGCTTAATGCAAAAAGTGCAACTCTTTAGCAAAACAGCTGCCAATCCAAAATGTGTATATAATCACGTCCCCTGGCTGTTTACACTTCTCGAATTGTGTTCTATGGCGTTCTATGAAGTACACCTGCCATCACTGGCAATTGTATCATTTAATGCATCAAGAATCCACAGCTTCAAAGGACAGTGTAACTGTGAAGATGCTACAGAGGAATGAGGTTGTAGTTGGGTGTTGAGAAAGGGTGGGTTAATAAAGATGCTTTGTTATATTTGGCTGGAAATCCCCAACTACTCCTTTTTCTTTGTTGTTTTACATAATTTTATGGACTGTACTTGGTTTCCCATGAAACTATTAATCAAACAAATCAATATGATCTAATGTATAAATAATGAGAGAGTTTTGGTAAGAAACTAAAATTAGGAACAAAATTCATTTTATTTGCCACAGTGTGTCCTTACCAGGAAAGCTACAGTGACTATTGGATATTTAGGATATCAAGCTAATTTGGTGATATTGCAGGGCACCTGTGACAACAAATAGAATAACACAACACACCAACACTTCTCGCATATAGTCACTGGTCATTGGCACAGAATATGCCTCAATCTCTGAGGGATAAAATTATTTTAGCTGCAGCTCTGAAGCTGTGGAATAGACTTTACACCTATTTGTCCATGTAGGCTGCAATCCTGAAGAGGGGGCAAAACTCCTTAGGAGCCGGCATGACCCTGCACCAGCATAAGTGCCCCTTTAACCCAGAATAAGGGGTGCTTATGCTGTCCTGGGGGCAAACCTGCCAGCATTGGGGAGCCGCAGAGCTGCTCCGGCCCCCATCACCAGTGCAGCCATGCAGGCAGGGAATTCCCAGAAGCGAAAGTCTGTGCAGCATCCTAACCCCTTCCGTCCCTGGAACACCCACCCTCACAGCAGCATGGCTTTTTTTGGTGACATAGCCCCATTGATTTCATTGGGGGGATTTTTGTTTATTTGCATTTTGGGGATTTAATACCTTTTTGATGGCGTCTCTGTGGAGGCAGTGTGGCAGCGCCACTCCTGGCCACCGTGGATCTACACCACCCTTCAGGAATGGGCTGCTCATTCTGCAACATTAGACCCTATCTTGCATAAACAAGATCATTTCAGGATTTTTTTTCCCTTTGAGAGAGAAATGGGCTTTGATACAGCTATGATTTTTTTGTGAGGAATAACTGAAAAACTTATAATGAAGACAAATTTTGAACTACAGTTTCTGTAATTCCAATTTGCAATTTCTAATTATTACAAATTAGGCACATCTTGAATATATTTGGTAGACAGCAAAGCTTATTAGAGATCTGATCTAATTTGAGCAATATTGTAATGGCTATCAAATATCTGAGGGTCTTTTGAGGAAAATAGATACCTTATTAATGCAGAGAGTACCTAATAATTCATTAATTAAATGTAAAGAGCCATGAGTTGCAGAAAATATATATTCAAATTACTGGCTTGCTGCAAGAACTAATAGACCCATAATTTATGATACTCAGTTTCTGCAAACATGATATAGACCTCTATAAACTTGGGTTTAGAAGGTATTTAACATCTGTAAAATTGGAGCAGATAAGTATTGTAAATATACCATATTGTACACAAGGTTTGAAGAATGCAGAATGTATAACTGCTAGTGACCTTGCAATCCATTCCATCTGGAAATAGATTTACAAAAGGAATTGTTTGTTTGTTTATCCTACTATTCCAGAGACCTGCTTAATGTGGCTCACAACGTTAAAAAAACACAATGAAAGCATTAACGTCAGGCATAAAAATTAGCAGAATTGAAGCAAGCCATAAACCACAAGCCATAAAACTAACCTATTTTAAATATTAATCCTCTGTCTGCTCATGGTTCGAGATAGCTTACAACCAGTTAAAAATTGCAATAAAACATAAAACAGATCAACATAAAATCAGAAGGCAAAGGTAAAACCACAAAGGATAGGTAGTTAAAATCAATTAACTGAAAGCCCTGCTGCCAAACGGCGAAGTATTTTTGTAACCATTTTGAAAAGATAATCTCCATGGTGTAAGGGTAACTTGGGGGTGGGGGGTAAAGAGTTGGGCTGTTCTATATAAGATGAAAAATGAACACTCTTCCCAGAATGACTGGAGGGCCGGAAGCTGCAGGTAGCGTGCCTCAGAAGGACTCCAGCTTTTCTATAAAGCTACACATTAATGCTCTTGGGCTACATAAAACTCCTGAAGAGAAAGAACAGATGATACACCAAGGCAGAGCAGAGCTACACCTTCCAAAGAGGCCATTTTCTCCAGGTGAACTGATCTCTGTAACCTGGAGATCAGTTGTAATAGCAGGAGATCTCCAGCCACCATCTGGAGGTTGGCAACCCTATTGATTGGACATCTTCCCAGAGCAGAAAGAGTTTTGGATACATCCCCATAGTCTGGATTCCACTCTATGGACCCAAGAAGGAAAGGCAACAGGAACTGAGTTTAGGAATGGCCAAGTGTGCTAGAGGAAATAAAGATCCAGTGAGTTCTAATGATGAGATGTGATTTAGAATTTGGAGATGAACTGAGATCTATTTAGCTTTATCACAAGAAAGAAATGAGCTGGAGCAGGAAATACTGGCATGAGCCCTGGCTAGTGAGCGTATTCTATGAGGTGATGAGCATAATATCTACATAACGGTCCCTTTGGGGAAATGGATTGAAATCCTTTCTTCCTGCTGGCAGAGAATGCCCTTCATTCATTGGTCACATCGCTGCTTTCCTTCATCTTGTTGATCATTGATAAGCATTCACTTACTGCAAGCTTCTTGTCACTTACAAAGGCCATCTTGGCGAGCTAATAATGCACTATTCCGCTGGGTTGATTTCCTTACAGATCCTTTCTGTCTAAGATAGGGAAAAGTTATTAGAGAGATTAGATGGCTGGGAGTAAAATTTATCTCCTGCCTAACCTCAGTGGGTTTACTCTGGGGACAGAGTTGGCGCCTTATCAGTAAGCAATGAGGAAAAGAGAGAGAGGGAGGGAGAGAGAGAATTAGAATTATGTCAAGCATGAGGAAGCTGATGTGACTTTTTCTGCCCAAATAAAATCAGCATTGGCATAAGGATAGGGCAATAGCAATTAAAGAGGGATACAGTCACACTGCAAGAAGTTTTATACCGAAAATCCAAACAATCTCCAAAGCAGTTGAGTAGATGGACTTGGGAACTAAGGTGTTTGGTACCATGTCTTTCTACATTCATATGTTTCTATTAAGGAATGGAAACCTTAAGGAATATGGAATGGTTTCTTCAGTGAGATGTCAATCAGTAATCTCATACCACGATGTAAAAGTGTTTTTACCATTGTTGTGGCATCATTTACTGCATGGCATTCACAGGCATCCCCACAAATATGCATTCTTGGCTTTTTTTTCTCCAACTGGGTGCTTTTTCATTACTTGTAGTAATAGCAACCTAGATAGCCAAAGAACCACCTTATTCCACATGGATCTGCCCATGAATGGAAATCTTCTCTGTGTTGCTTGCCTTCACAGGTGAAATGGGCAGCTGCTTGAAAGAGGGTCTTTTTGTGATGGTGCTCAAACTTAATCATTCATACCCGAGAGGAAGGTCTGCCTGATGCTAAAGTAATGCCATGTAAAGTTCACCATTGGATCCAGTTTTAATGCTGTTCATCAGAACAGCCAGATTCTAGTCCAACTGTACCTTAGAGACCAACAAGATTTTGGGGGTATAAGCTTTCAAGAGTCAAAGCTCCTTTCATCAGATACCCAGATCTCTGATGCTACTCATTATTGAGTTTAACTCACAGCAGCAACTTTATAAGGTATGCTTTTATGGCCAGTTTATTCTTTTCTTTTCCAATTTGTATTTTAGATCTGTACGTATTTCTTTTTTTATAAACTTTCTAGAGGGTTGTATGTCAAAAGACAGGCTATAAATTATCTGACTCAAACCAATTAATTATGCATTTGCTCCAATTTCAATGTGTGTATCACTAATGAGCTGTTTTGATCATTCCTAGATGGAATAACTTCTAAGGGTCTTAACAAGCCACCACGTTTCCATAACCTGTGTCATGAATAATACCCAACATCAGGAGCACATCTTTGCTTTCTTGTTGCCAGTTCTTCTGATCATTAAAGATTAACTTTCTCTAACAAGTAGAATAATTCCAGTCACTGTAAGCTACTTTTCAAGAGCACCTCATCAGGAAGTGGCAGTCACATGCTATGTTCTCTGTCTTGCACCTGTGGAATGTCAACCCTCAGTAGCCATTAGCATCAAGCCAAACTTCACTTGGCACTGAGAACACACTGTGCTATGTATGACCCTTGAACAAAAGTGTACAGGGAAATGAGCTGTCCAGGCTGGTTGGCTGCATATTACAGAGAACAATCTTGAATACTGACCATCTTTCAGAAGTGTTAGAAAACCTTATTAGTGGTGAATTTGGCTGTAGAATTTGTTCTGATTTACCAATGCTGCAAGCTTTCGGTAGTTCATTTAGCAGACTAAGGGTGTCCTCCGAAGCCTTGCCTATGAACAGTTAAGGATGGAAACTGGTGTATTTTGTCAGTATATCTGACAATACACTTCAGCAAAACTATGTTGGTGCTGGGCGGTTGTAGCTCTGGCGCCAGCATAGGAATGGGCAGCATCAGGGTAATGTCAGAGCAGACTGAGGATCTGTTGACATCCTAGAATTGAGGAGTAGAATACGAGGGTTGCTGGGATGGATAGGCACTGGTGGCACTGATGGACACCCTGACTAGCAGAAGCATGGTGCTTGGGGGCTTGCCGTTCAAAATGATTGGCATGTGGAGCAGCCAACCAGCATGAGTGGCTCATCCCAAGTAATTATGTCTGACGGTGAAAATTATGTTAGCTGGAATCTCATTCCAGGGCTGCCTGATAGCTATCCCCATGTAAGGCTCAACTGAGGAATGTTTGCTATGCTATGCGATGCCTATGTATTTTCCAGATGCTATGCTTTTCTCTATAGTCTCCCTGCCCTGGTATATGACTGGTGTTAACACCAGGGCTGCTGGGAGGTTTCTAACACCCTGTGGTATGCATTGTTCCTGTGTACCCAGCTGAATATGTGGCTAGAAGACTGTTCTTGAGTCCATAAAGTGCAGGTTCTCATAAGGCCTTTTCCTTCTGTTTTGCTGCTAATTGGTCTATTGGTCCAAAGGTGTGTTTTGGATTCTTGCTAACAACTTCCTAGATGGGATTCACAGGCATGGCCCTTGTTTGCCATAATGGTGGCCTTTTCTCAGCGAGCTACTGGGCTGGGTCAAGAAACCCTCATCTGACTGTGGTGTAGTGGTGAAGAGTGGTGCACTCTAATCTGGTGAACTGGGTTTGTTTCCTCACTCCAGCACATGAAGCCAGCTGGGTGACCTTGGGCTAGTCACAGTTCTCTCAGAGTTCTCTCCAACCTATCTCACAAGATGCCTGTTGTGGGAAGAGTAGGAAAGGTGATTGTAAGCCGCTTTGAGACTCCTTAAAGGTAGAGAAAAGTGGGGTATAAAAAACTCTTCTTCTTCTCCTTCTCCTTGTTCTTCTTCTCCATTGTAGCTGCTTACACGGTGTTATGAAATGGAACTAGAGAAGACACCATTTACACAGGTAAAGCTGCGTTATATTCAGTCAAGCAATTGTATCTCCTTCAGAACCTTGGCTGCAGTGCCAGCATAACAGTGGCAACACAGTGCCATTCTATGAGCTGCACTGCAACCGAAGTATGCTGAGACAGGGCGTGATAGGAACCATGCCGGAGTCCATGGCACTGCCACCAGCACAGCTGTAAGTAGCAGGTCATGATGCAGCCAGTTGCCGCCATCCAGTGCATCACAGGCCCCCACCTCACTTTGGAGCTGTACAGATGTGGGGGCCAGCAAATGACAGGGAGCTCTGCTCACCCCTGGGACCAGTAGAGAGACATCAGCCACTGAAAAATTAACACAAGATACTGGGGAGCTACCAGTGCGCCCCATGTCTCCCCATCCCTTGGGCAGTGACATCATTACCACATAGGTGTGAGGGAGCTGAATCTTGCCCTGCTGAGAATATTCCCTCCCATCTCCATCTGTGTTCACCTGTGTAGCGACTATGCCAGCATGATGCATAGTGGCCAGCTCCATTGCTAAATCCAAAATGCCAGCATTTTCATTAGCATCTTAAACAGTTTTCTCTCACAGCAGCTGCCTTATACTGAGTTAGATCATTGGCTTGTCTACTTAGACTGGCAGCAGATATCCAGGGCCTCAGGGTCGTTCACTCCATCTGCTACCTGATTCTTTAACATAAAGATGCCAAGTATTGAACCTAGGATATCTGCATACAAAGTAGATTCTCTACAATTGATGCTATTCCTCTGGCAAGTTATCCTGTGAAAGTCCCATTCAAATGAAGGGGGATAGTACAAGTGAATACTAAGGGAGTGGATATTTCACAGTGGCCATTTTTGCATGGTAATTAGCAGCGCGTCCCAGGCTGAATTTCCCCGCATATTTTTTTGAATTTTTCATGCTGAACCATCATTCCGGAAGTGACTGCGAAGTCGGCGCATACCTGCTTCGTATTACTAAAGAGCCCATTTAATGCGACCTTTGGTGTTTGCCTCAAAGAATCCCCCTCAAGGAACCATGCAAAACAATAGCGGCCTGTTAGCTATGCACATGCTAATGGCTATGCAAACAGGACACCAAGTTTGGAGGGGTAGTTAATACCCCAGAGGGTAGGGTCAGAGTTCAGAATGACCTCGATAGACTGGAGAGCTGGGCCATAAGCAATAAAATGGATTTCAATAGGGAGAAGTGTAAAGTACTTCACCTAGGCAGAAACAACATAAGGCACAGGTACAGGATGGGAGAGAGTTGGCTTGACAACAGTACATGTGAAAGAGATCTGGGAGTCTTAGTGGACCACAAACTGAACATGAGTCAACAGTGTGACTGCAGAGTGTGGAGTAACTCTGCTTAGACCTAGCACCCTGAGCCTGCAGGTCCACTCAGCTCTGCAACATCTAAGAACTTCTCCAGAATTTGTTCTTTTCAGTGCTGGTTTCTACCTTCTTAACTTTGTATATGTGTATTTGTTAGTGTTTTTTCTTCTTGTTGTTAATACTTAATCTTTAGTAGTTAGAATCTTTGTATATATCTGTAAATATCTGAAGCTTGGGCACTGCAGCACCTACGGCAGAAAAGACTGCCTTCAAAAGATATTGCTGCTGCTGTGAAGCCAGGTTACCATCTACAAACAGCCACTCCTGTTGATTTTTGTCTGGGTGAATGTCACAAGATTGAAACTTGCACTCTCTGCCTCAGATTTAGCAGACAAACCAGAAAGAACATATTCTATTAACTCCAAGACAACCTCTGAGGGGCCCTCAGAGAATATGGAGGGGGCCTCAAACTTGTCTTCTCCCATGGCTGTTCCAGTCTCCTTGAGGGGCAGTTGAAAGTTTATTAGAATAGAGATCCTTTTCTATAGAAAATGAAATAAAAAGACTGTTCAGCTAAATTCTGAAGAACTTGTTTTGCTGACTCCCAAAATGGATCCCATAGGCCTTATAAAATGGAAGTAGGGATGTTAAGCAAGCTCCTGATCACCATATTAGGTTTTTAGCCCCCTCCCCACAAGAGTTAATGGGCTTTTGTAACAGACAAATGTTTGCAAATTCTTTTTCTGAAGGACTAGAATGTTTATCTTACGCTTTGGAAATTTTAATCAGCCATGCATTTTCAAGATTAGAG
Source organism: Euleptes europaea (assembly GCF_029931775.1). NCBI lineage: Eukaryota > Metazoa > Chordata > Lepidosauria > Squamata > Sphaerodactylidae > Euleptes > Euleptes europaea. The sequence goes on along the minus strand of NC_079312.1, from coordinate 44,064,434 downwards.
CACTGGTCTCTTACCTTTAAAAAATCAGGATTTACACATTGTACTGCCCTTGCATTTGCAGGAATATTTTAAAAGAAATTGAACCAGCAGGCTTTTCGGCTCTCAGATAAATGGGGGGAAATTATCAAATCAGAAATAACAACTGGTATTTAATGGCAGTGTAAAACAGAGCATTTTAAAAGTTCTGATTAGAAAGTCTTCCTCTTTCAGTGGTTTCAGATTTGCTCAATTTTACTATGCCTGTAATTTTCCTGTCTGTGAAGGGGGGGGGAGGAAGAGACAAATCATAGCCTAGTATTTATAAATGCATTTAAAAATTACAAAATGGTCCTTTTGTGCCTGCTTTCTACATCATCAAGGAGAAAAAGCACCCACAGAAGCACTCTCTTTGTCTTTGCGTCTCACCTATAATATGCTGATCAGTTTCCCTGTGGATCCATGTTGCTATTCAAATTGTTGTTTGTTTTCTTGATAATTGCACCTAGCGTAGATCAAATTATCTCTATAGCTCTTCTGAATACACAGAGATAGGAAACCAATGCTCTCCTGTTTTTATCCTTCTGAACATAGATTGCAAGGTCTTTTGCAGGAAGTGTTAAAATAAGCCCCCTCCTCCGACTCATTTTACACGCCTTTGCAATCTCATGAACTTTAAATTCCTGATCACCCATCATTGGAACAAAGACTACATAAAATGTGTATGAGCTGCCAAACAGAACTTTCCTCTCTGTATTGAAAAGCAATGTGATATAGTGATTAGATGTTGAAGTGGGATCTGGGTTCAAATCCTAATGTTCAAACTTTTAGTCTGTCATGAAGCTTGTTGGGTGACTTTAGGCCTTTGACAGCCCATTCCTGAGCTGAAGCGTATGGGGACGGCAAGGAAGAGGCACAGCGGTGCCTATTCCTAAGCCGATTCTCGTACGCCGTTAAACAACAAAAAAAAAAACCCCGCTTTGCAGCTTTTTTTTTTTGTTTGTTTAACTGGGGCCTTTTGCAGGCACAGCACTGCCATTCCTGGTACTGGCGGAAGTGGCCGAAAGGGGGTAGGAAGCCACCTAACCGGCGGCTCCTCCCCCTGGCCAGCCCCCAGAACACCTCCCTGCGCCGGCGGGGCCTCTCTACGCTGCTGCCAGCGCCACAGAGAGGCCGCGCCGGCAGAGGGGCGAGATGCGGTCCCACAACACTCACCCGCCGGCAGGACTGGCCTCGCTGCCGGCGTAAGTACGTGTAATCATGCGATTATATGTACTTACGCTGGCGGCAAGGTCATGCCGCCTCCTAAAGTGTTTCGGCCCAATGCTCAGGAATGGGCTGTTAATCTGCTTCAACCTAACCTACCTCACCAGGTGAGGATAAAATCGAGAAGGGGAGAATGATCGAGTGATGAACTTACTAGATGGTGGGAATGCTGTTAACGTTGTTTACCTTGATGCCATTAAAGCTTTTGACAGGGTCCCACGTTATGTTCTGATAGGTAAGCTGGAGCACTCCAGACTAGACTCTAGGATAGTTTGGTGGACAGGGAACTGGTTGGAGAACCACACCCAAAGAGTAGCTGCCAATTGCATTTCATCTGATTGGAGGGAGGTGTCCAGTGGGGCGCTACAGGGCCCGATTTTGGGCCTGGTACTTTTCAGTGTTTCTTATCATTGATCTAGATGAGGGGGTGGAGGGACTACTCATTAAATTTGCAGATGACACCAAACTGGGAGGAGTAGTGAACACCCTGGAAGATAATGATAGAATTCAATGAGATCTGAACACACTGGGAAAGTGGGTGGATGTGAACAAGGTGCAATTCAACAAGAACAAGTGCAGAATTTTACATCTGGGTAACAAAATTAAAAAGCATGCATAGTGGATGGTGGATATACTTTTGGGTAGCAGCTCCTTAGAGGAATGGGGTGAGTGAAAATGCATTATTAATTAGGACTAGCACAACTTAGAAATATCCTGAAATTATGACGTTCTTTGTCTCCCCATCCTTGCTGCATGTCATTGGACTGCATTATCATTGGCTGCCTTTGGAGGGTTGGGAAACTTAAAACAAAGCATTTGACAGCTTATGTTTTAAAACAAACTGACTATTCTAATTGTACCAGGAGAGTAAACCATGACCTGAAATAAAGAATCTGTCAAAAGACTGTGATGTGATTAATTTGATCTTAATGATCAAGAAAAAGCAATCTGCAATGAATACAACGTAAAACAAAATATGAACCCAGGGATGTCAGGCTGTAAGGCAGGAATGCTTTAAAGGCAAGAAGCAAAGAAACACAGATGATGTTTATTTTATCCAGCATCATTTTAATAATACCCATAACATCAAAAGGTGGATTCACATACGACTTTTACTAGTTTCATATCTCAACAGGATAATGTGATGAATTAAGCACGTTCAGGTCAGATCACTTAAAATGGGGCAGCAAAGCAAATACAAAAACGAGAGCATTTTCTAAACCCAGATTGGAAAGAACAGATCCTAAGGTGATTTGGGTAGTAGAGGGGAGCAGCATTTTTTAAACTCTCATATCTTTCTCCCTTCACAGCAGACAACTCTTGGACAGTTCCACAGCATATGCACCAAGACTCTTTTTTTCTTTGTTGCCCTGCCAAAAAGATGACAGCAAATAAAGCCCTTTTATCTTGCTCAACCTCAATGATTTCCCATGGATTTCGAGCAAAATCTTCTGTTCCATCAGCATATCTTGAGCCCCCAGAGCCGTTTCGAATAAACTGTGCTGTAACCAATCATCGGGATTCACTGAAGACCTCTAACTGTAAAAGATTGGATTCCTGTATTTCACACACACACAAACATTGGGCTACATAGATAAATTTCCATGCAGTTCTACTGCAGAAATTTGAATGTGCTCTTTTAGTTATGCTGTACATCTCACTGGCAATCCATGCTAGACAGAGAAAGAGGGCACCACTGTATATGTGCTATTTAGGAGTTAGGTCAGGGTGCCTAAATATTGAATACCTACTGTGTCATGGTAGCTCACTGGATGACCTTGGGTCATTCCCTCTCTCTCAGACAAACCTGCTTCAAAGGATTGTTTTTTGTCTAGACAAAATGGAGAAGGGGAGAGTGATGTTGGTAAGCCAATTTTGGTCCCTACTGGGGAGAAAAGCAGGGTATAAATATCTAAATAAACAAATCAATCAACCAGCTGTTCAAATTTTGGACACTAAAATTTCCCTTTAGAAATTTGACTTTCTGGGATATTGTTAAAGCACTTAAATCTTAATTCATTTGGTTGAATTGTAAGGCAATAGTATGATAATCAACATGTTCAAATCAATTTGTTGACTTGTGCTGCTCCTAACATTTCTTAATTTAAAAGTCTCCTATGTTAATAATGTTGGGGAAAAACAGAACGAGTAAATATGCTTAACACAATTAATGCTAACACAATTAGGCTAGCACTTTTAAGGTTAAATACATTCCAACAACATGGGATTTCAGCAAAAAACAAGTCAACAACCATAGTAGCTACTATAAATAGTCAAATTTTTAAGATCAACAAAACACTTATAAGTCATAAATAGTGTAAAAGCTAAAACAATCAGTCGAGAGCACTGAAAACACCAGGCAACAAAATTAAACATTAGCAAAAGCCGGGAAAATACAAACGTCTTCAACTGTCACTTAAAATTCATGACAATAGATGACAGGCTAAAAGATGCAGGAAGGAGGTTCCAAAAAAAAGCTACCACCTTGGAGATAGATCATATGGGCAGCCATGTTAGTCTGTAGCAATATAAAAGAGCAAGAGTCCAGTAGCACCTTAAAGACTAACAAAATTTCGGGCAGGGTATGAGCGTTTGTGAGTCACAGGTCACTTCTTCAGATACCTTCAGATATCTGAAGAAATAAACTGTGACTTATGAAATAAATTATCTGAAAAAGCTCATACCCTGCCAGAAATTTTGTTAGTCTTGAAAGTGCTTCTGGACTCTTGCTCCTTTCTATTACTACCTTGAAGAAAGTTATGTCTCTGGTAACCTCCTACCTTACTTCTGAAGGTGGGACTACACAAGATTATGATTGCAGGTACTTAGTGCACTGATATGGGAGCAGGTGGTCTTAGATGATTTGGAAGAATGATGTAACCTTTGATTATTTGGAAAAATAGTGTATGTATGATAGGTGTCTATTATGTAAGATTAAGATATAATACTTCAATAGGCAATGGCAAACCACCTCTGAACATCTCTTGTCTTGAAAACAGTAAGAGGTCACCATAATTTGGTTGAGACTTGACGGGCGGGGGATGTGTGTTAAAAATGTCTCATGTTGAACTTATTTTCTTACCAAATAGCCCAAGAACTGTGGTATATAAATGGTTTTCTATTGTGTATTCCATTCAGTGCATTGGTGAATCTTTTTGTTCCTGATACATATCTGCAATTTTAGCTGCACCACAGGCATTACAGGCTGTGATAAATATATAGGGCTATGATACAAAGAGAGCTGCCCTATATATAATGTTTCGAGCATTTTTTCCCCACCAGCAACAAATCATAAAGTACAACAATGTCTCCATAGGCTGACACCAAACATGCACTGCAAATTCCCAATGTAAGTTTTGCCTTTTCATCTTGGCCGGGGATCAATTCATTAAAGCCATTTTGGAAAGCAGGAGGATCTGCCTTATTAAAGCTCCAGAAAGAAAATAAAACTGCAGGTGAAAACTCAATCTATCTTAATAATTGCCCTGCTATTTAGATGTTTGTAAATAAATGAGATAATCCTTCTTTCATGCTTTCGTGACTGATAGTGGCCGAAGCAAGGTGCGATTTGGTTTGTAAATATCCCTGGCAGAAGTGACAGCCTGGCGGAAATAATGAGCCCTACCTAGAAGCGAAGCAGGCAATTCTTTTCTTTCAGGATGACCAACAGTCTCGAGCCCAAGCGTTTACCCCACTGACGCACCAAAAGAGATGTTGCGGAGCCCAGAAATACCTTGTGATGCTTGACGTTACTGTTTGCCTTTTGAAAGTGCCCCAAACTTTCTTTTGGAAGCCAGCAAATTTACAGAGCATGGACACTTGGTGAAGATGCCTGCCTGCTGCATTTCCGTTGTTTCCTCTACCTGTCATTCACAGGCAGCAAGGTCATGCTTCCTTCGATTCCGCTCAACCTCCTAATATTGTTGCTAAAATATTCACTCTTGTGAAGATTCGGCAAGGAAATTAAAGTTTTTAAAAAATGAAAAAGATACACAACTTTGACAATGAATGTAAAGTTTTTACTTCCAGATATAGAATGTGTGTGTGTGTGTGTGTGTGTGTCTTCAAATTACTGCCAGAAGAATAAAGCTAGTGAATTAAAACTGCCCCATTTTCCCTCTTCTGCTGCAGCCACCATGGCCACAAACATTCTGCTTTCAGGGCTTAAAGGACCTTCAAGAACAGCATGGAAAGCAAAATGGGGATCTACAGTGGGAGGGAACAGGAAAAAGTGTGTTCCCTTCCTCCACCAGGAGGTTATATACTGTTATACTGTTATAAAGGCACATTTGGATCCAACCCATATAGGTTTAAGACCATAGATATTGTCAACCATGATTGACAACACAATCCTAAGGAGGGGAATAGGGTTGCCAGGTCCCTCTTCACAACCGGCGGGAGGTTTCTGGGGCAGAGCCTGAGGAGGGCGGGGTTTGGGGAAGGGACGGACTTCAATGCCATAGAGTCCAATTGCCAAAGCAGCCATTTTCTCCAGGTGAACTGATCTCTATTGGCTGGAGATTAGTTGTAATAGCAGATCTCCAGCTAGTACCTGGCAGTTGGCAACCCTAGTGATTATGGAACAACCTTCCTAGGGAGGGGCACCTGGCTTCCTCTTTTTCAGTGTTTAGGAGACAGTTGAAGATGGGTTTGTTTAGGACCACGTTTTATTAAGTTACTAGGTGTCCTGAATTGTGATTTTAATTTTTTAAATGTATTTCATGTATTATGTTTTATGTAATTTACCTATATTGTAAGCTGCCTTAAGTGCCATTAGGAAGAAAGGTGGCTAATAACTGTATTAAATAAATAAGAGGAGATCTGACTCTCCGCAAACAAAAGTTGCCATTCTCCTCTGCAGGAAACCTCCAATCAGGTCACAAATGAAACGAAGACAGTGAAAAACAACCTGAAGCCAATAAAATAAACAATCCATTTTAAACATCATAAAAAGGCATCGGGTTTTCCTCTTAGAACTTCTTTTGAAAGTGAAACGTATCTGTTGGTTGCCAATCCATCCAGCAGTTTTTAAAAAGTTTTTTCAAGACAACATTTCCATTCCAGGTTGCTTCATGTAACCCAATTTGGATCTCATCCACCCACAGTAGGGTTGTTGGGAGGGTGGGATTGGCCGCAATTGCCCGCCAATCCACTCAGCCACTCCAGGGTTGGGGCTGCATGTGCGCACAGGCGCACGCACGTAATGACAGCCCTTCCAGTTTTACTTCTGGAAGCGCCTCATCGCCACAGCTGACTTTGCACTCAAGCGCCCCAAATTCTGGGGTTTGAAAGTTAAATCAGCCATGGTGATGCAGTGCTTCTGGAAGTAAAACCAGAAGTGCCATCATCACATGCAAACATGGCCACTTCAGCCCTGCCCCTTAAAAAGCCTCCCACCGATTGGGGGGGGGGACTGGCAGCCCTAATCCACAGCAGGATTCAAACTCTGCTAGCATGCAGCTTTAGCCAGGTATTTGTTCATGAATGCATTTGTAAATTATTCTTGCCTAACTGATCTTACGTAAAGAATTTTTCCAAATTACATTCCAACAATGCAGACAGAATTGCGGGCAGTAAAGATAAAACCCATGGGAAAAGAGTTGATGCTTGCTATTCTGATATACCTCAATTGGTATAAATAATTCCATCCGTGTGTTCACACTTACACGGATAATGTTTTCTACCAGCACTCTTCCCCACCCACACAACCACTTCAGAGGATTCTCCTCTAATCCATGCACAATGATTTCCTTGCTGTCTCTTCTTGGGCGAGAGTTGCCTGCTGTTCTGACTGGTTAAACACCTCCCAAAATTCCTCCGTACTGGTAAGCAATTTCAGGTTGTCATCCGGCCTTTTTATCCAGCTGCTAAACTCTCTCTTGCAGCCTAGCCTGAGCCTCTTTCGCAGCTGCCAACACTTTCCCTTCCCCACTGTAACATCTCACTTCTTTCTCCTCCTTGGCACTGGGCCATTTCCTATAAACAGAAAAAAAGTGACATAATGGTAATGAGCAAGTTCTGGAGATCTGAGTACAGGCCCCTCTTCAAGCCTACATTCTATGGCTTTTCCTACTGTCCTCACTTAGGGTTGCCAGCTCTGAGTGGGACATATCTGGAGATTTTGGGGGTGGAGCCTTTGGAGGGCAGAGTTTGGAGAGTGGAGGGACTTCAATGCCATAGAGTCCAATTGTCAAAGTGGCCATTTTCTCCAGGTGAACTGATCTCTGTCGCCTGGAGATCAGTTGTAAAAGCAGATCTCCAGCAACCACCTGGAGGTTGGCAACCCTATCCTTAATGCATGGGCTTAAATGTGAGCCAGGGCTCCAATCCACATGCTTCTCACCTATGTTACATTTACTGCATTCCAGAAGTTGCTCTGTGGCAGTTTTCCAGCAGTTTTGAACTCTATCAGTCTGCAGAGACAGTCTGTTTTCACTTTCATCCACTTTGCTATACTCCTTTGTGCTACTCTAGTGTGTGCTAAATCCCGCACTACCTGGTCTTTTTCCATTACACCTTTCCAAGAGTTGCCTGGATCTTGTAAATATGTTCTGTGGTTAAATGTATTTTATAGTTAAGCACAGAGTTCAGACCTGGCTTATAAGGCTTCATAATAAAGGAGTGTGGTCCTCTGATCATATGTCAAGTAAATTTACTTTGTCATAATAATTTATATACCTTTCTATAATTCTATAATTTGTCGCAACCAGTGATCACCTCCACCCATCTGGAATTATGCAGTAAGGACTTCAGGTTAGAGCATTCAGCCAGCAAGCAGGCCTGAACCTTGGCATCTCTTTAGAAAATAAGCACTGATTATTGCCAATGGCACTGTTGGTGTTGTTAATTAAAGCACTTTGCTGAACAGTGTTCACCTTGCAAAAGGTGCCCTACAGAGAGTCATAAGGGTCTTTGCAGAGTTTACGGCACTAAACTGTGAATAATAATAAATTAGTAGAGATAAAAGATGGCCTTTGTTACCTACCAGTCATCAGCTGCTTACTCTGCACTGCATTGAACAGAGATCATTTCCTCAGCAGGCTCTCCACCATCCTATGCCTTTGAAGCCCCCAAATGGTCAGTCTTGTAGACCTCAAATGCCCTATCCAACAGCCTATTAAAACCCGCTTCCCCCACAAAAACAAACAAACAAAAAACCCGAAAAACATACAGGGATAGTTAAGCTAAATGGAACGTACTGTGTTTCCTTCACAGTCACTTTGACTACAGATAGGGTTGCCAGGCCCCTCTTTGCCATCAGCGGGAGGTTTTTGGGGTGGAGCCTGAGGAGGGCAGGGTTTGAGGAGGGGAGGGAATTCAGTGCCATAGAGTCCAATTGCCAAAGCGGCCATTTTCTCCAGGTGAACTGATCTCTATCGGCTGGAGATCAGTTGTAAAAGCAGGAGATCTCCAGCTAGTACCTGGAAGTGGGCAACCCTACCTATGGAGTCCCGGAGTTGAAAGTGACAGAGACTACTGCATAATTGCTATCTAATAAAACTCTGACATGATGATGTTAAATCCATTAGAATCCTCTCTGGCCTAGGAACTGGCAATCCTGCATGGAAGCCTTGTGGAGTCATTACTTGCAAAAATGGAAAACCCTGCCCTATTTGTCTTCTTTTCCATTTGAGGCCATCTGAGAATTAGAAGAGAGTCATAAAGAAAAGAAAGAAGGCCCCTTTTTTGCCTAGAGATGGAAAGATGTATTCAAAAGGCTGCCCGTTATCCCATTTCATGGACGAATCATCCAAGCGCTGTGCATTCTAACACCTGGTCTTCTGTAGAATGGCATGCAGTGGTTAGATGTTTATTTCTTTTGCAGAAAAGAAATGCATAAATTATTCCTACATTTAGATGTCAATGTTACAGTTAAGCGAGAGAAAGGGGATGATTGGCATCAGCTGGGAAACAGACCATGATGCATTGTACTACATTTAAACCTACGCCAGAAATAGCGAAATTAATTTAACGTGCCAGTAAGCCTCCCAGCTATGGAGAACAGTCATGTGTGCCCTGCGCTACCCCTATTTTCATTTCCTACCTAAATGAAAATAGATCTAGGGAAATGTTGAAGGTTACAGGCTGCCCGTATTATCCTGGCCTCCAGACTAAGCTGAAAGATGGCTAGAAAGCTATTATGGGTCAAAATGCCTGCCGAGGAAACAAAGCTTTAAATAAAGTTGTAATCGCTCGTGTAACTCTTATGTCACGTATCAGAGAACAGGAGCATATCCAAGGAATACAAAGAGCAGATGGCACCTTGACTAAGGGCATGTTTGCAGCATCTACTCACTTATCCCAGATTATTGCAACTGGAATAACTTCCATCGCTCAGTTATGACTCCATCATGAGCAGTAACTAGAAATAAATAAGTCTGACATAAAACTTTGCACAAAAGTAGGGACGTGCACTTTTTCAAATGTATAGGAGTTTAATCTCATACATGAAGTCAAACTGAGGTTTACAACAACAAATGGCTATTATGTCTTCTTGAGACTGTAGTCCCTGATAATGTGCACCTTCTGATCTAATGGAGCTGGACTGCCGGACACATCACAGTATCTATAAGCTTAATTTGTACTGCTGGATTCTCTCTTGATAGAGGGGTCTAGTTGAACAGCAGCAGACGTGTGAGGGGAGATCCTATCTAGTGCAAGTAAAGCTGCACTAAGGAATAGGGTTGCCAACCTCCAGGTGCTAGCTGGAGATCTCCGGCTATTACAACTGATCTCCAGCCGATAGAGATCAGTTCACCTGGAGAAAATGGCCGCTTTGGCAATTGGACTCTATGGCATTGAAGTCCCTCCCCTCCCCAAACCCTGCCCTTCTCAGGCTCTGCCCCCAAAATCTCCAGGTATTTTTCAATCCATACCTATTCTCTCCAGTATCAGAAGAGCGTGCCTATTATCTTAGGTGCTGTGGAACACAGGCAGGATGGTGCTGCTGCAGTCATCTTGTTTGTGGGCTTCCTAGAGGCACCTGGTTGGCCACTGTGTGAACAGACTGCTGGACTTGATGGCTTTTCTTATGTTCTTATGACCATCCTATCAACCAGCTCAGACAGACTCCACACCGTATGAACTGCAGGCACTTAGTTACAATGACTCACCTTCCCTTGTTACAAAGTTGAGAAATAATCTGCACTGAGCTTCTGCAAACCAGTTGTTCACAAGAATGACTCAGTTTATGGTGAAGGCTATCTGCACAGTGGAGGGAAAGGTGTCCCACCAACCCTCCATCCTCCTATGTCTGCAGCTCCAGTAAGTAAACATACGAACTGGAGTTTACAGTGTAATCCTAAACACAATTATATCTTTCTAAGCCCATAAAAGTGAATGGCCTTAGACTGGTGCAAGTCTATTTAGGATGGCACTGCAAATCTGTTAACATGAACTCTTGAAGATCATGTGCCATCAGTCTCACCTTAATTATCCAATTAATGATGTCTACAAATAGACAAACATGAAGTTTTAGTATCAGGTACCGTGCTACTTGCCCTGACCTGGATGGCCCAAGCTAGCCTGATCTCGTCAGATCTCAGATGCTAAGCAGGGTCAGCCCTGGTTAGTATTTGGATGGGAGACCACCAAGGAATTCCAGGGTTGCTGTGCAGAGGAAGGCACTGGCAAACCACCTCTATGAAAACCCCAAAAGGGGTCATCATAAGTCGGCTGTGACTTGAAGGCACTTTACATACACACACACCGTACTACTTAAATCATTAAAAATGTTCTTGCATTTACTTCATTGTTGTTCAGAATGCTAGTATGATTCTGATTAAACCATTGTGGAAATAGTCAAGTGTGAGGTGCCAAAATTTACAATGCAACCCTATGCAAAGTTACTCCCATCTATTCCCATTGAAATCAGTGGGATCAGATTGGAGGAAATCTGCAGAGGACTCCACTGTTTCTTCTATCAGAATGAAACTTTCATGAAAAAATTCCATATTGAAATTTGTAAGAGGCCAGCATATCATGGAGGCTTCGCAAGAAACCTGGCTCCTTGTCTACAACATAAACATTGCCTTAAAAATTATCTGGCTCTGTCTGCAGAATGTTCTTCTGCTAAGGTGACCTGCTAAGAAGGATTCACCCCAGAATGAATCCTCTGCCTTTTGTTTCCAGTACTAGTCTCTCCTTTAGGTTTTGTGCCTTGTTTCTACTTATCTTTTATCACAGTATCTATGACAGTGACACTATCTTTATGTATACTGATAGACTTGGAAGCCAGCAAAAAAAAAGATTGCCCTACGTCATGGAAATGGCACACAAAGTCTTTGTTACAGCAGCTATTATCATATTTGTCTAACTAGCAGAAGAAATCCATAAACCAGACTAAAGTAGCTGTTGAGAGAAGGACCTCTATCTCATAGGTAAAACACATGTTCTGCATACATGGGGGAGCATTTCCAAATAAAGGGTGTCAGGCTTCAGCAAATGCACAGCGTTTCAGGCAATAGAACTCAAATCCAGACAGGGCAGCGATTCAAGGATTTATTCCGAAAGTCAGTGATTTCAGTAAGGAGACGAGCAAGGCTGGAATACATGACTGGGGGAGAGAGGATACATATATAGAGCTGATACAATAGGGTACAGGAACAAAGAGACAATGTAGTCGTTTCCTGCCGGTAACAACTTAAGTAAAAATGAAACAGAAACAATTATGAGCAATCAGTGGAGGAGATGGCCGAGCTCTCGGCTTTGTGCGCGGGACCCCATATCAGATCGGAGATTTACATGGGCGGGTCCCAATACAATTGTAAATCCCTGGCCGGAGCCCGTGTGCAAAATGGGGGGGGGGAGGAATGCACGGAGAACTCCATCTTGTTCGTGGGGAAACCATCTTGTTTGGGAACGGAGCTGTCAGAAGCCCTATCTGACAAGGGTTCCACATAATGATTTAGAACATTAATCCATCTAATCACTATTGCCCCATTCTAGCTGAGAAAGGACGGCCTTGATAAGTCACTGCTAGTCCAGAAAGACCATATTTGAATAGATGGAACAGTTGTCCATAGGGTTGCCAGCTCTGGGTTGGGAAATACCTGGAGGTTTTGGGGGTGAAGCCTAGGGAAGGCAGGGTTTGGGGAGGGGAAGGACCTCAGCAGAGTATAATGCCATAGAGTCTACCCTCCAAAGCAGCCATTTTCTCCAGGGGAACTGATCTTGGTCGCCTGGAGATCAATTGTAATAGCTGGAGATCTCCAGGTGCCACCTGAAGGGTGGGAACCCTAGTTGTCCAGCTCAAGAAATTTTATATAAACTTTAGAGAATTTACAGGTTACAGAATATCATACAAAGAAGAGAGGCCAAGAGTTAAACTAGACACAATTTCATCTAACAAAACCACTCCTTAAGTACTTGGCTGGATCATGCATGCAGTGGAGAAGAGGGAGTTAATTGCAGTGTGAACAACTGTGGCCTTGAAGGGCCATGTTATGGTAAATGTTAAGAAGTGTAGCTTGAACTTCTCTGTGAATTAAACCATATCTGCACCGTACATCAACACCCTACCAATTATACCATATCATTTTGATTAATATGTGACCCACACAGAAAGCAGGATTAAACAAGGTGACCTGCGCTGGAAAAGGAGGGGGGACGCTTATCAGTGTTAGCAGAGGGAATTTTTTTGGAGGCTGGCTGGGGCTGTGAGAGAGGGAGGGAGGGAGCTTTGCCTGAATTCTCTAATTACTGCCTCTGGAGTCAGGAAGACATTATTTTCCAGAGGTCAGATTGCTGTCTGGGCCTGTAACTGCAGTGTGATTGCCTGTTAAGGATGGAGGACCAAGAGAATACTTTCCCCTCACAAACATTAGGAAGAGGTATAAGAGGGTAATAAACTTGACAACTTAAAAGGATACAGGAAGCCAGTTCACTTCATGCCTCTGGTTAGGGTTGCCAACTGCCAGGCAGTAGCAGGAGATCTCCTGCTAATACAACTGATCTCCAGCTGATAGAGATCAGATCGCCTGGAGAAAAATGGCCGCTTTGGCATTTGAACTCTATGGCATTGAAGTCCCTCCCCTCCCCAAAACCCGCCCTCCTTAGGCTCCGCCCCAAAAATTTCCCACCGGTGGCGAAGAGGGACCTGGCAACCCTACCTCTGGTACAGAACTTTCCTTCAGTTCAGCAGAAACTGCAGAAGAATACTAAGTTGGCCTTTCTTTTTTCCCCAGCTGCTTTGGCTGGAAAGAAAACAAAATCTTGAAAACATGGTAGTGAGTAGGATTATAGCTCAGGCTAGATTAGCCATTGGGCCATGTAAGCAAAAAAACAGGATGACTACTGGCAAATTAAGGTCCCATCATCTTTCTAGAGATTTTCAACATGAGTCTCTCTTCTGGGGCCCTTAAACTGTGAAGGTTTCCTGAAATGGAAACAGTGTCTCCTGATCACATTAAGGACCCAAACTACGGTTGCCATATATGTCCCGCACCAGAAGTGATGTCATCTCATTGCCAACAACTGCTCTGGTATTTGGGCAAAACTCTGTGCTAGAAGTCATTTTTACCATAGAGTTTTGCCCAAATACCAGAGCATCCCCGTGGTCACTGGCGATGTGATGACATCACTTCTGGTGCATGCCCAAAATGATGTTGCTGTGCTGCTGACACCAGAGGCCTGGGCCTAGGTTCACTGCCTGTAAGTTCCCCCACTGGCTGGCCGAGTGGCACTGGGGGGCAGGGCACCAAAGCGGGGGATCCCCCACTGCCAGCGGGGGTCTGGCAACCCTAGCACACACAGGCATGACACAAAGGATTGCATTTGGTTCTTTGCCATTTTTAAATAGTCTGAGGAGCAAAATGTTATCTGTACTGAATAAGTTTTCAAGGATTGGCCAGACTGGGTCATGGTGAGCAAGATGGAGAGGAAGCAAGCCTTTCTCTGCAAAAGGGTAGAGAAGAAAGTGTCAGAGATGCATGATAAGGTTCAGCATAGTTCCCTCCCTCCCCATGGCTTTCCTGAATCTGGTTGTGCTAATGCCTCAAAAAAGCAACAGCATTTGCTGAAATTTAATCAAAGTACATTTTTCCATTCTAAGAAGTTTAAAGGCAAATAACTTCTTTTAAAAAAGTTAATCATATATTTCAATAGCCAAGTTGGCCAAACCTGAGGATGCTTAAATCTGGTGACTACAGCAGTGAACTAACAAGACAGATCTTTCTACAAACCTGAAAAACACCCTGGGTTTGCAGAAAAAAACTGGAATAAAAAATACTTTGGGGGGGGGGGTAAAAAAATAATAAAAGGAGCACCTTTAGCTTTAAGAAATCCCTCAGTGGCTGTTGCTAGGTAACCACCGCATTCTAAGCTTGGTTTCTGTCAGTAAAAGGGAAGGGAAGGGGCAGGGCCCTTTCCAGGGCTCATCAAGGCCAGGCCTGGCAGCAACCACTGGGTGACTTGATACCACCCAACTTGTGTGACTTACCTAGGCCTGGCTGCTTGCTACTGCAGCAGCCACCCTAGGAAAGCCAGTGTGGTGTAGCAGGTAGAGCTTCAGAGTAGGGTCTGGGAGACCCAGGTTCAAATCACCAGTCTGCCATGGAAGCTCACTGGGTGACATTGGGCCAGTCACATACTTTCAGCTTAACCTACCAGCATTCACCCCACAAAAGACGGTGTGGTGTTTAGAGCTTCAGACTTGGACTTCAAATCCCCATTCTGCTGTGGAAACTCACTGGGCGACCTATGGCCAGTTACATATTCTCAGCCTAGCCTACCTCACAGGGTTATTGTGAGGACAAAATGGAAGTGAGAAGAATGATGTAAGCAGCATTGGGTCTCCATTGTGGGGAAAGACAGGATGTAAATGAAGTAAATCAATAAAATCAGGGAAGATAAAAAGGTAGATTTGTGGGCAAGTGTGAAGGTCAGAAGAAAGCATGGAAAGATGAGGATATGGGAGTTGCTAGGATGAGGGAAAGAGGAAATAGTGTGGCGAGAGGATGCAAGAGTAATTAAGGTGCCCCTCACAAGTCCTTGCTGGTTCCCCAACCCCCAGTGTAAGTGTGCCCAGCTCACACAGCCCAGAGGCTGCCAGGACAAGGGAAGGAGGGAAAGCTCAAGGGGGGCGGGCAGATAAAAGCAGGTTAAGTCATGGTGGAAAGGAGAGAAAGAAGAAGGAAAAGGGGAAAGACTATGGAGGGTTTTCATGAAAGGAAAAGAAGAGGGGGAAATGAGATTTCTTGTATTACTTGTATCCCTCATTTTCCTGCCAAAAGGACTAGATTTTCTTTCTCTCTTTCTGAGTAACAACGCTGGTTTAATCCAGATTCAGAAAGAGATACTTATAACATCACCTTCTGGTTTTAGATATGTACTTCAGCTTAGTAAAATCAGCATTTCACAATCTTGATCAACTGTCAATACAATACCTATTTGAACAAAACCTTTCTGTTGATTTTTACACCTCCTGGAGGGTAAAGAAAAACAATTATGGTTTTCATTGAGATCTGTGACTCTCCCCCCACCCTTGTCTCTCGTTGCTTTTATGAGGCTGTGTGTCTTCAGTACACAGAAGTTTAATTTAAGTCCTTAATATTGGACTTTTTATATTGCTTTCCCACACATTCACTAACTCCATGGGGATACTGTATTATTGGGAATAGGTCGTCAAATATTCCTGTAATAGAAAGAGCTAATATCCAACAAGCAATCTATCTTTATATCCCTTGGTACGTACAAAAAAAGCTAGCAATTCTTTGTAAGGAATTAACAATAGAGGGAGGGGGAAGACTGTTGAATATGCTGGGTTGAAATTCATTCCTCCCCCAATGCCAGTCATTTATTCAAGAGTTGCAATTATGATTTTAAATCTGGCACTTCAAGTAATGTCTTATTAAGGATGGGAAGATAATGGGGATTCAGTCAGTCAGGTGAGATATTAGATGGAGCAGGCTCACCTAAAGAACATGCAATGGTTTTTCTGAGATGCCCAGGAGATCGATCCTGTGCTCTCAGTTAGTGCCTGAGTGGCACAGTTTATGAGTCTGGTGTTTTGGATATCCTGATAGCAGGAAAGCTCAAATGCTGCTTACATCCATTTCACAATGTTAGGATGTCTAAAATCCAGACCAGTAGTACACATTCCTGGGAACTGTACATCACTACCACCTTTGGATTTTTACTGTGAATATTCTAATCTTACTGGAGGGTGGCTTCTGCTCTTCACTAGTGGCTAGGGTTGCCAACCTCCAGGTGGTATGGGTAAACAAGAACAGCACACAAATATAAATGCAAATTTTATATAAAGTGTCAAAAAAGTGCTCATGAAGTGACAAAAAGCAAATAAATATGTACAATATATACAATAGGATATGCACAATGTAGACGGAAAAGTTGTTCCAGCAAACAAGTAATCACAGTGTAACAGGTTTCAATCCAACAGGTAAGGTTTTTTAAAAAATACGTTGAAATTTCCTAATAAAAATATCTTTCTCAACAGAAATCAATAGTAAAGCTGGAAAACAACAGGCAATAACTCCATAGCTATAGAAGATGTTCCAGGATGTGTCGTCTAGATCGTTCAACCACGTTTCACTATGGGCTTCATCAGCTACAAGTTCTGTGCATAATAAAAGTATATTCAAGAACATTTATGTTTCTATTATTTTACATTAATAATAATAATAAGCCATCATCAGTAAGAAACAAAAAACAATCTTACCAACAGGAAATAATAAAGATGTGAACCACAATAGGTGCCGTCTCGTAATATACCAGAGTTACTTCTTTGTAGGTCTCCAAAAGACAAGATATATTTATTTGCTTTTTGTCACTTCATGAGCACTTTTTTGACACTTTATATAAAATTTTCATTTATATTTGTGTGCTGTTCTTGTTTACCCATACTTACTTCACAGCACAGAGCCTTCTTTTCTGTTGGAACCTCCAGGTGGTGGCTGGAGATCTCCTGCTATTACAACTGATCTCCAGGCGACAGACAGTTTCCATGGAGAAAATGGCCGCTTTGGCAATTGGCCTCTATGGCATTGAAGTCCCTCCCCTCTCCAAACCCTCCCCTCCTCAGACCCCAGACCCAGAATCTCCAAGTATTTCCCAACCTGCAGCTGGCAACCTTACAACTGGCATGCATAAGATTGACAAAGGTGTTTGGTATGCATGATCTGGGATATATAGATGATCACTTCCAGCAATACAGTTGCATAAGATTATAAGAACAACTGTTGAATCTTGATTGTAATTCTGTTGTGCAGGCAGGATCCTTTCACTCAGAGTTTTTGGGAGCTTTTTTGTAGGGTGAAGTTATGGGTAAGGCAAATCTGACTGAATGCTTTTCATTGAATTGTCTGATACTAATTGCTCCTTAATGAAGCCCAGCTTATTGCTGTAGAAATACCTTGGGTGTTGTCCAGGCAAAAGGCCAATGCTTTTGCCCAATACCTTTCAGTCACTACTGATTAATGATACAGCTTTGGAGTCATTATATGAACCTTTTGGCTTGACTTTTTCTTAAATCAAGGAGACTAATGTAGGTCTCATTGGTATTGGGAAACTGTGAATGCCACCAGCACTTCTTTAAAAGGTGAGGGGGAACAGATGCAAGCTGAATCATAACACGTTCTGGGTAGAATTAGGAGAAATTAGAAAGCAAAAAACCATGACCACAAGCCTTCACTGGAGACAAAACATTTGTTAACATCTTGAACTGCTTTCTCACTGATTCAAAGCAGATTGGAAATTCATTTCCCTAGTTAACATATTGATTTCAATGGACTTAGAAGGGTATAACAATGGTTAGGATTGTACTGTTACTCTACAAAGTCTCGCCTTCGTTCCCTATTTATAAGGGGAGAGAATAAGGGGGAAACAAATACTTTTCAATGTTCAAAACTAATAGTATAACTATTTATTTATTTATTTATTTATTTATTGGATTTATATCCTGCCCTCATTCCCAGCAAGCCGGGCTCAGAGCGGGTCACAAACTAATTATAAAACATCATAAAATACAAATTAAAACATACATTAAAACAAACTTTAAAATTCTATACTTCATACCATAACAAACAAGATTGCATATAATTCTCAGTTGTAGCCACTGGACAGCGGTGGACCCCAAATCATGTCGGGGGGAGGATGGGGAGGCCAGCCAAATGATGGTAATGGAGGAAAACAAAGGTAAACTAGGAAGTACAGCTTCTTATATGTTAAGAGAGACACAATAAATTAAAGCCAAAAAATACCAAATTAAAGTTTCGTACCTGGACACTTAAAAGGATTGCTTTCACTTAAGGAGAACTGATTTACTTGACACTGAAATGTATGTTGAGTGAACAAGCTATATGCAGAAGACATGCTATGATTGCTTCAGCACACACCTAGCCTGAAACTTCACATGGTGTAGGGTTTATTGTGGACTTCTGGGTGCTGCCATCTGCTGGAAGTATTGTTATTTGATTTGATTATGTTTATTTATTCAAGAATTTCTATCCTACCTTTCAGCTTACGTTCCTTGGTAGCTAACAATAGAAGGTATACATATAGGCCACAATTAGAACAGAAGAAAAACAGTGGGTTGGATCTAAAGTCTCTCTTCCATGACTGCAAAGGTGATTTCTACCAATTCTTCCTTCCTACTCTAACCCCCAGTTTTGCATCTTGTGCCATTCCTGAGGAACCCTTCTTCGCAAGAATGACTTTTCATGGGGCATAGAGGACTGCAGCAGGAAGGGAAAGTAAGAAAGATCTGTTCTGTGAGCAGGACTTTGTTTTCATATCTTTGGCTTCCACACAATAAAACAGCAACTGCCTTAAAACAGTGATAAAAGCAGGAAAACAACTATCATTCATTTACAGTTCAAGAGAATAAAACCTAAAAGTGGTCAAAGTAGACTCCAACCACATGTCCCTGGGGAAGAGTTTTCTACAGGTGGAGTGCCAACACCAAGAAGGATTTCACTCGAGAATGCCAACCTAATTTCTGAAGGTGGGTCCCTTTGGCCAGTCATAAAAATAATCTCTTTATATAAGATAATTGAATCATCTTAATAGGAACACGTTGAATGAATAGGATAATATCTGCACACTCTTTCTACTTCAATAGCATTTGTCAAAAGAAGCAAGAGCACCACTGCCTACAATTATTATTTACAATAGCACAGCCAACCATCCTATCCTCTGTTCAGATAGGGGCCCTGGATATATTGCGGGATATAATATAGGTTAAAAATCGCTGAGGGACAAGAAAGGAGCTTATGAAAGTCACTGACAGATCATGACCACAGCTTGAAAGGACTATTATCACCAAACAGAACCTCAGCATTCAGTACCAGTTGCTCAAGGTCAGATAATAGTGGTTGCTGTTTATTTTTATTCATTAAAATATTTATACCCCACCTTTCCTCTTCTTGTCATGATCAGCTTGTTGGTTTCCCAGAAGGCTCTAATTTGCCATCCTTTGATTATATGGTGGATCTTGGCCTTATACAGCAGGTTTCTTGTTATGAGCCAATTTGTCAAAACAAGAATGAAACCTACCAAGAAATAAGAAAGTCAGATGCAGATCTTGGAGAAATTGGGCTAATAACCCTAAGCAGAACCTGGTGGGTGCAGACTGGCATGATTTGGCAGACTGGCTTTTCTGCCCCCGCTAGGAGTTACCTGAAAGAATATGAATTGACTGGTGGGTTGGCAACTTGACACAGATCTTGAAGGCTTCAGTACACAATTCAGCACTCTTAGAGACCAGCCCTTAGGGTCAACAATACAAATACTTTAATGAGTGTTTGATAGCACTGAGACCAGAGGTTCTCCAAACAGCAGAGAAGCTCTTTGAAGCAAATAGATCACCGACACGGGGAGCAATTTAAAACAGTCTCCAGCAGCAGTTGTTCATGTGTATCAGCCCTTGAAGGACACTGTAGTTTCATCGAAACCACATGGATTTTTATGATTTGTGACTTCATTGGAATATGAATTGTGTATAACTGGGATTTTATTCTGATGTCTGTGATGAACGTAAGATCTCAGCCTGGTGTGTGCTCAACACTTGAAATCCCAGTTTAAGAAATAACTGAGCCCATTCAATGCAAATTTCTTAACCTGAACACCCCCCCCCCATTCTTTCAGTGAATCTTGTTATGAAAAAAGTGATTTGACAGCCCTATTTCATTCTGCTGAGACTGATGTTTCAGAAGCAAAAATAAGAAGCAAAAAACAAAAGTTATTTTCATTTCTAGACTTTTCTTTTCTTTTTTGCTAAACTAAAATACCAGTTAAATCTGGTACAGTATTTCCAAGCCACATGAATAAACTAGTAAAAAGATATCCTTGCTGTCCATTGAGAAAATAATACATTATTTTTGCTGCTCAAAATGCACAGCTTCCTTCGGCAGCAGAAAATGACAGGGTAGAGAAACCCACAGAGGGAAAGAGGGAAAGATTAATAAACGATTTCCCAAACAAATCAAACAAAGAAAATATCAACCGATGAGGTAAATCAAAGGAAGGGGGGTGGGGACACAGATAGTTTGAGAAGGCATCCTCTAGTGACTGAGATGAGTCATACAGGATTTTTGTGCCCTCATGCAATGCAAATTTCACAAGAATTAGCAGTGTGCACCTGCACTCCTCCACATGTCCACTGCTGGCAATGAAGCTTCCACAAGGGAACGTTGTCATCTGGCCAAAAATAATATTACCTGGCTTCATCTATCATCATCAAGTGTTGAGCTAACAGTTTGTGTTAGACAGTTGTTGACATAATGGTCCCAAGGAAGAACAGGCACAAGTAAACATGGTGAGAAGACCAATATCTGATGAAATGTCTATCAAGCTCTTAAGGGCACAGGAGCCTTTCTTGTATTGCATTCTGGCATCACAGGTTGCTTTGAGGCAAAGATCTGCCACAGTTTCAGTTTTTCTTGTTTGTATTGCTGTACTTTTCTCAGCTGTTTTGCTGGACTTTTCTCAGCTGTTTAACAAGTGGAAATTAACAACATGAAACTTTTCCTTGGCCTGCATGAATGGGAAACACTTCAGTGGTGTCCAACTTCAGTGTGACCATCTCATAAGAACATAAGAAAAGCCATGATGGATCAGACCAAGGCCCATCAAATCCAGCAGTCTGTTCACACAGTGGCCAATGAGGTGCCTCTAGAAAGTCCTCAAAAAAAGACGACTGCATCAGCCTCCTGCCTGTGTTCCACAGCATCTACTATAATAGGCATGCTCCTCTGGTACTGTAGAAAATAAGTATGCATCATGACTAGTATTCATTTTGACTAGTAGCCATGGATAACCCTATCCTCCATGAACATGCCCACTCCCCTCTTAAAGCCTTCCAAGTTGGCAGCCATCACCATATCCTGGGGCAGGGAGTTCCACAATTTATCTCTATGCCAGTTAGAGGTAATCTAGCCAAGAGATTCCTCTAATACTGTTTTGCATTTCCCACACACAGCGCAGCTTCCAGGTGTGTTTTTTGTTGCATGCTAGAGGAGCCAAATCAACATATGATTCATAGTCACATCTTTCATCGTTCTAGCCCAATATTATCTACTCTGATGGGCCATACCTGTGAAAAGTCTCAGGCAAATATCACTACCAGCCCTGTTCTGAAGACACTTTAACTGAAAAGGCTGGGAGATAGATCCTGGCACATTCTGTATGTAAAGCACATCCTCTGCCACTGAGATGTGGTCGTTCCTTTAAGCCAGTGGTTCCCAAACCTTTTGGGCCGCTGCCCCCTTGGTTCCACAAACTCAACCCCAGCGCCCCCTACCCTATCCAACAACACAGTTTAAGGGGCCCACTTGTAGCACCCCTTGCTGCCCCCTTGTTTCCTAGTGCACCCTAGGTAATCCCACCGTCCCCCAGGGGATGGTACTGCCCACTTTGGGAACCACTGCTTTAAGCCATCTAGACTGAAGTTTTTATATGTACCTCAATTGGCATGGAAGTAACCATGGAGAAGGTGGCAACCATGCTGGTACAGGCACATGTAAAACAAATTTTCATTTTTCTTGGAGTAAATGGGTTAGCCTCCTAGAGATAAAGGATCACATTAATCTAACAGGTCAAAATAGAGGTAGCAGATCTAAAGTAGGAATGGGTTTTCATTATGTTTATTCAGTCAACTTGGGAAAACAGCAACAGAAGCATTGCTTCCAAAATTATTCTGAAGATTCGCTATCATAGAATTTTTAATGGTTAGCTCCTTCCTTGCATGATCTTTCCAGATAAATCTGTCTTGCGATGAGCATAAGCCCTGACTCTTCCTGCATACGAGCTCTCCGGGTGTCTTTTCATTTGAGCATCAGCAGACAGCTTCCTCACCTATTGACCGCCGATTATCAGCAAGTGGCATGCTGCCTTCCCAGCTTGCAGAGATCTCTTGTACTCACATTGCATGGGAGGAATTACAAAAAAAAAATGACATGACGTGGCTGCTAATTAGCTTCCCACCCCCCTCCGCCTAATTGAGCTTTCCCCTCCTTTCATTGCTGACACTGGAGCCAGCACAGTGCTTGCAAGCAGTACCGAATCCAGCCACAGCAGTTAATAATTGCTTTTATTTCTTTACTATAAACAAGCAAGATGAAATGGGAGCAAAAACACTAACAAGTAATGCCTATTGTAAGGAGTACAGAACTGAAGACCAGACTAGGAGTGTGCACTCAGCTAAATACCATTTTCGGTATTTTTCGGGGATGGGTTTACCCCCCAAAAATGGTGGCAGATAAAGGGAGCCGAAAAATCAGATCCAAAGTAATGCTGAATTTTTCAGCATTATTCAGGGCCACTTCGGCCCTGCCACCATTTCCCCCCTCCCTCCCTGTCTTGCCCTTACTTACCTGCTGGAGCCCACTGCTGACCCCTGTAATCTCCCATCCCAGAAGCTGCTAGGGGCAGGAATCTAAGCACTGAGCTGAAGCACAGTCTTCAGACCTGGCCCCCAGCAGTTTCCAGGAGGCAAGAGCCAGCATACAGTGCTCATCTAAGCCCCCCAGCAATGTAGAACTGATTGCTGGGCTCCAGGGAGCTCAGCGTTCAGCTCTTCTGAGCCCATATTTTTCAGATTGGGGAGAATTTATAAACCTGAAAATTTTCTGGAAAAGCCGAACCCATTGGATTCAGCTTTTTTGAAAATTTCCAGGTTTGTTAAACCTGAACCCCAAAAATACCATGTGGGGGAGTTGCACACCCCTAGACCAGACTCCAGCTCTTTGGTTGTTCAGGAAAGCTCAGGAAAGGACAGCAGTCCTTTCACTTTTTAAAGGATACAAGCAAAACCTTGCACTGAAAGTGTGAAGGTGTGGGTTTCAGAAAAGTGATTGTACAAGACTGAAATCTTCCAATCCCAACCCTTGAGGTCTACCAGCATCACCATGTAGAGTACAGTACAAGAGTTAACCAATGTTAGCCACATAGGCACCATGAAGGTTTGGGAAGAATGGATGGGTACCGTATCTCCCTCGATGCTTCTGCCTGCTTCAACAGAGAACCAGAAGGGGAGGGAGGCCTTACTCTAGCTAGTAATTCATTCCTCTGCCATAACATTGGTCTGAACAGGCAGAATCTATTCCCATTATATTGATTCTCTGTCACCCTGTGGAGGAGCTAGTCTCTCATATAGTGGGGAAAAAATGCACCTGTTTTCATTAGATACTCTTTTGCTTGCATAATGTGAAACCTAGAGACACAACACCTTTCAGAACAGCTGAAATTGTCACAGTTGCTCTGAACTCTGTAGCTTCATCCCCCACAGCTAGGCCTATTCTTCAACTAACACATTTTAACAAATGCCATTTTTTCTGCCTTCAAGGCATGTGACTAGACTTCCTTCCTCGATCCAAACTGAAGTGACCTGATGTGGAATTCGGCAGGTTTCTTGCTATAATGTTCTGGTCCATTCCCATTTTATGATTCATATTGCAAGTGTCATTAACATAATTGTTTTACAATTTTTTTAGGTCTAGAAGTGTAAGTTTGTACTCTCTCTGTACTGCAGGTATTTATAGACTGGGTGTGGCTGGAGGTTCTTGCAGCAGGAAGGGTAACTGGGGAAAGATTATTGCCTGTTTGAAATATCTAAGCTGAGTATTTTTTTCCCCTCTTTCCTGTTGCATATATTTATAGCCTAGGTGTGGCTGGAGGCAAGAGTGTAAGGGCTCTCAGTCCATGGATCACAGCCTGTGGCCTTAGTTAGATGTATGACCTGGTGGTTAGCAAACCAAGATGTCTTGTTTAATTTTTGTTTTTGTTATTCTCTCTCTCTCTCTCTCTCTCTCTCTCTCTCTCTCTCTCTCTCTCTCTCTCTCTCTCTCTCTCTCTGTATAGATAGATATATAGATATAGATAGATATCTCTATATCTCATCAAGTCACAGCTGGTGGGAGAACATACCTAGCAACCAGTCTTTGGCCTCTAGCCAAGCCGCCAGTAGGTGATTAAGGCTGGACTCTGCAAAGATTTGTGCATCGTCCATGCTGCCTGGGAGCTTGGCCCCTGTGTCTGTGAAAATCCCCTAGTGATTGTGGCTGGACTGCATGTTCAGGTTGTAGAAGTGGTGAAGCTTGCAGTACACCTTCCACTTGCCCAAGGGAGCTGTGAGCGCTTCGTGGGTGCAGTGATCATTCTGCTGATGTTCAGAAACCCAAACTCTGCAAAGCTGGGGAAATTGGCATGTCCCTGCAGGTGCTGCAGTATGGCATCCAAAAACCTGTGGAAGGCAGTATAGTCTACTCAGACTGGCAGCGGCTCTCCAAGGTCTCAGGCAGAGGTCTCTCACATCACCTACTCGACTAGTCCCTTTCACGGGAGAGGCCAGGGATTGAACATGGGACTTTCTGCATGCCAAGCAGATGCTCTACCACTGAGCCACAGCCCCTCCCAACCTGGAACAATCCTGTGGTGAGGGACAGTGGCACCTTTTTCAAAATGGGGAGGGCCTAGGGAGTGGGTGCCTGGCTCTGCAGGGCTGGATCAAGGGCCTTGCCTTGAACAGCCACCCTGTCCAAGCAGAAATGCTCTGGGGATCTTGGGGATCTTTAGGGTGCTGATATGCACCCAGTAGCACCCAGCATGGTGCCTCCTCCACTGTTACTGTGTCATCAAGACATAGGGCACAGTCAGGCCAATAGAGCAGATTTATAACCTCGACTTGCTAGTGTAGACTCCCGACCTTACAATCCCTAGCTATTAAACATATCCCATACCTCGTCTGTTTTCCTCTTCCAAAGGACCTTTTTGAAAAGGAAGTAAATCTCAACTTCCTCTCTTTGTGCAAGCTTGAATAATAAGCAATGCACTGCAGGTTTTCTTCCTCTTGCTTTTCTGGCTTTGTTCCTTCCTGAAATGTTGTAATGACTCATGAATTAATGTCAGCCCAGAGTTCAGATATCCCCTCCAGCTATATCAGATGAAAATACCTTTGTTTTATACTATATGAGAGAGGAGCTCCTCTACTGGGCGACCAAGAAACAGTGTGATAGAACCAATTCTGTGCGGTCTGGTGGCTGGCACAGCTCACTGAAGCCTTAACCTGAGCATGTAAATTGCCCTAATATTTAATAATTGCACTTTTTAATATATTTAGCTGTGACATGACATGCCTGGCTATTTAAAGCCATTAAAGCAGGGATCCCCATAGGCTTCAATGAACCCATGTCAGATTGGAGAATCACACTGAGAAAAGACTTCTCACCATAGGCAATAATGCAGAGGGGGTGGGAAAATTTTCAGCTCCATTATGCTCTATGGGTAATCTTTGTGGGGTTTTGGGGAGGCTGTTTTTTAAGGCAGAGGCACCAAATTTTCAGCACAGCTACTGGTGACTCTTCTTACACAAACTCCGGGGTTTGATAAAAATTGGGTCAGGGCATCCCATTATATTTACCCCCATTTGTTCCTCAATTTGGGGGCCCACACAATTGGACCTCCACACCCGATCTTTACCAAACTCAGGAGTTCTTGTAAGGAGGGTCACCAGCAACTATGCTGCAAATTTGGTTCCTCTAGCTTTAAAAAAAAACACCCCCACAGAACCCTGCACATATTCCCCATAGGCTTCAATGGAGCCATGCTCTTTAGATTTTAAAGAGCTGCTGAACCCGCTTCCTGGTGCGAATCAGGTGGTGGCGAGAGGGGTGTGTGTTAGCAGCTCTTCAAAGTTTAAAGAGCTTTAAAGAGCCCTTTGACAGCTGCCAGAAAAGTCGAATAAGGCTTTTTCGGCTCCAGTCAGATGGTGCCTTTTTTCGATTTGGCATCTCCGAATGCAAACCCCTAGGCTGGGGCAGTTAATGGTGTCCCTGTAGTAGGAACTAGTGACTGTTAGAATTTAAAGCATTAAGTATAGGCCACCAAGGTGGAAAGTTGGTATATATGCATATGTATATTCCTTTTTTTAGATTTAATAATATTAAATTTGGATATCCACTTACTTTTTAAATATTATAGTTGATGATATAGTAAATGATACAAGTATAACGCAATAGCTATCAAGTTTCACAATGCTGTTAAATTGCTTGAGGAATGAGGATAATTATATATAGCCTCGGTTTTGTTTAAAGATTTATTTACTTTTAAGATTTAAAGATTAATGCTAGATAGTATAAAATAATGTATCTCCACTCATAGGGTTGTGGGTGATGATCTTGTTTCAGGCATGGGGCAATGATAATGTATACGGAGTGTGTGTAGTATGTAATATGTGTTGTTTTGTGTTGTTTGGAAAATAAAAAAAGAATTAAAAAAAAGAATTTAAAGCATTAGGCATTTAGGAACAAATTAGGACCTCTCTATGTTTTAGCTTAAAGGAGCATGATTAATTGGAGAACATGATGTCTGAATGGCGTAAATGGAATGTTCTGTTTCAAATTAAAACACACACATATTAGTAGTACCTAACCAATGGGTTGTCTCAGCTTTCCCCTTTTTTTGAAATATCGCCATGGCAGCCCTGTCATAGATACCTGACTTTCCGAATACATAGCTGGATGCCATCATTATGTAGCCTAGTGTTGTCTGACATCTGCTCCCATGTTCTCCTGTCTCCCACAATACAGTTTGCTATGTATTTCTATGGACTTACAGAAAGACTTAACTGCAGAATAATATTGTGGGCCCATTGAGTATTTGCCTTCCAGGCTCATGGAGATGTCACTTCAATGAGTGAGTTGTCGAGCTGTCAGGCAATCACTTATTAAAAACGAATGCAACGTGGAAGATTGCATTTGGGCTTCACAGTCTGCTTTTGCAGAACATTAAAATAATGAAAGTTCACTTTGCCAGCATCCCAGAATACACTGTTGCTTACTTTGCTGAGATTATGAAAGCAGCAATTAAATAATAGATTGATTCCAAAGTATACACTATTTATCAAGGGCATGATGTAGGAAAAATTAATATAATTCTGTTTATATTTAGCACAGTTTATTATGGGTTGGATCCAATGACCCCTTCTGTCAGGACAGATTGAATTAGTCTCTTTCACTTGGGAAGGGGGAATAATTGGGGAAATAATTGATTTAACTCCTTTTCTACATTCTGCTTGTATTGTCAACGCATGCATGCCCCCTCTGTGCTTTGAAATTTCAGTGGATGGTAGGGTTGCCTCTTCGCCACCGGCGGGAGGTTTTTAGGGCGGAGCCTGAGGAGGGTGGGGTTTGGAGAGAGTAGGGACTTCAATGCCATAGAGTCCAATTGCTGAAGCGGCCATTTTCTCCAGTTGAACTGATCTCTATCAGCTGGAGATCAGTTGTAATAGCAGGAGATCTCCAGCTACTACCTGGAGGTTGGCAACCCTACTGGATGGTTGTGGGACAATTGTTCTTTTTCTCAGCCTAACCTACCTCACAGGGCTGCTGCGAGCAGAAAATGGAGGAGGAAAGAATGATGCTGTATAACCCTTTCCATTCCCATTGGGGAGAAAAACAGGGTATAATGTGTCACTCAAAGTAGGTAACATTTAAAAAAAAAAATCCAGATACATGTACAATAGCATAAATATAACACAAGTATCCAGGAGTGACACCTCTGACCCTGCACACCCCAGGGGACTACAAGCCCCACCAAAGGCACACTGTGCTAGCAAGCCCCACAGCTGGGGAAGGTGCCTGTCAGGTTGACGCAGGGCATGCCCTTGGCAGTGTCTACTCAGGAGTCAGCCAGCTCGAAGGCACCCAGTCAGCTCTCGGCTCAGCAGCACTGACCTTCCTAGAGGAGGTTGGGCAGGCCAGCCAGCTATTTAGAGAAGTCCAGGGGAAAAGGCCAGGGAGCTCACCGCTCGAAGGCAAGTATCCATTGGCCCAGGGGCTTGTCACTTTCCTGGGCTAGATTGGGGAGGGAGGATTGGCTCAGCCCAGGGTTGGCCCTCCCTTGGGACAGCATTTAAAGGGTGTGCCCAGGAGCAGCCAGGGAGGAAGAGACAGAACCATTCCAAGATAGCTGGGAATAGGAAAACTCAGATGCTGTACAAAATGCCCAAGGAAGCAGGTGGTGACCAAACAGGATTTCAATGTAATCCTGAAGATGTAAATTCTGTAACATGTTTTTCTTGAGAATTTTAATTAAAAAAAAAAAGAATTAATCTAGGTGGGAAATTCTAAATTCTAAATATTTGAAGGCTTGAAATATCAGCTGTTCACAAAAACAGCCCAAGTATTGGATCGGATCTGGAGAACCGGGTGGACTCTGATCTGGAGAACCGGGTTTGATTCCCCTCTCCTCCACATGAGTGGTGGAGGCTAATCTGGTGAACTGGATTTGTTTCCCCACTCCTACACACGAAGCCAGATGGGTGACCTTGGGCAAGTCACAGCTCTGTTAGAGCTCTCTCAGCCCCACCTACCTCACAGGGTGTCTGTTGTGGGGAGGGAAGGTGATTGTAAGCCGGTTTGAGTCTCCCTTAAGTGGTAGAGAAAGCATATAAAAACCAACTCTTCTTCATCATTTTCTATCTTTCACAGGCTTTAAAGAAATCTCATTTCAATGATTTGTGTTAGGACAGAGATAACATATGTTTATTTGATCCTTTTTTGCAGGAATCCCAGATACCACAACAACACACTGCATCCTTTAAGACCCACTGTTCAATCTGCAAATTTTCTAGTCGAAGTCCTTTGAACAGGGAAAGAAGATCATCATAGACAAGCAGCACAGTATGGACCATCATTAAGGGCTTCTCTCATGTTAAGGCTTCTGAAGCCACCAATCTGCTAGGTGGTTTTAAAGCAACAATATCACATATATTTAAGCAACAACAACAAATTAGGAACTTCACTGGATTACAATGTACCTGGGGATATACCAGAAGGTGGAGGTGGGGATGTAGAAACAGCATTCCAAATTCCCTTAGCAATTTTGTAGTCCAGGCTAAATGCTAGGGAAGAGGAATTTTTTCAGCCTTCATATGTTTTAAAAATATTCTAAATGTGCTAACGAGCACATGCCTTTCCACCTTTTTGGAAGAAGGGTACAATTTGAGATTTAAATTATTATTATTTTCATTGATAGCCAGATTTCTCATGGAGACTCAAAGGAAATGGTACAGAAGTACATCAAGAGTATGGGTAGGATGTTATAATTCCTTAGTGGCCCTTGTGAGGACAGAAAGGCAGGGTATAAATTTTGTAAATAAATGAACAAAATTACATATCATCATATGCCAATGTAATGTAGAGATTAGACTGTCTGTTTATGATCTGGGCTGCTTGAGTTCAAATCCCCACATTGCCCCAAAGATTAATGATCAGGCGCTTTTCATACGTGCCAAATAATGCACTTTCAATGCACTTTGCAGCTGGGTTTTACTGTGTAAAATGGCAAAATCCACTTGCAAACAATCGTTAGTGCATTGAAAGTGAACTGAAAGGGCATTATTCAGTATGTGTGAAAATGCACTACACAATGCACTATTATGTTTTTTCAGATCATTGAGTTATTTTACTCAATTCCAGATAGACTTGGAAGAAGTAGAGTTGGTTTTTATATGCTGACTTTCTCTACCACTTAAGGAAGAATCAAACTGGCTTACAATCACCTTCCCCTCCTCTCCCCACAACAGACACCCTGTGAAGTAGGTGGGACTGAGAGAGAGTGACTAGCCCAAGGTCACCCAGCTGGCTTCACGTGGACGAGTGGGGAAACAAATCCAGTTCACCAGATTAGCATCCGCCACTCATGTGGAGGAGTGGGGAATTAAACCCAGTTCTCCAGATCAGAATCCACTGCTCCAAACCACCGCTCTTAACCACTACAAGTCCCATGCTGGAATGTTCTGTTGGTGTTGGGGGGCACCCGGAAGTGATGCATGCGGATCACTGCCCCCAATCCTGCCCCCATGAAACTCTCACTGGTGGTGAGGGGGGACATGGCAACCCTATTGGTGATCTGAATTGTGTTTTGTGTCCACATGAGAGTTCTGCCTAGCAGTCGTTATTATTTCCATTTTTAGAAGTGCAGGTAGTGACCTTCCAAACAATATTCAATGACTTTGTCGTAGACATGGGACTTTAATCCAGATTTCCCAGGTACAGCTTGGTTCTCCCTGTGGACCCTTGATTCATGCCCCCAAATGTTTTCATCCCCCATGTCTACTGCAGTAATAAACTCAGTTATCAACCCTTGGAATAATTGCCAGCCAAGCAGGCATAGTGAAGCACCTCGTTTAACCACATCATTTATGGATCTAACATTTATTTCTTCATTGCACTTCTTTTCTTGAGTCAATCAATTCTTCTAACAGTACATAAAGCCTAATCATTACCCCCTAAGACTCCCTAGTCATTAGGCTGTGTGATGACACGCAGCTCGGCGTATCTCACTTAGTGCTCTTTAAATGCCAAGATTCATGATGAACTTGAAATGAACGTGTAGTGCTTATAGTTAGTAGAAGTCAATGAGCTCAAACCGTTCACAGATAAATTGTGCAGCTAGTACCTGCACATGATTAGCTTGATGAGTGCCATGAACGCAACCATCACCATCTGTTTTGCTATGATCAGCTACACAGCAATAACTACAAGGCTCTGTTTCATTTGCATGTGGATGTGTGCCAAAGGCAGAATATTGTCATACATCACCATCAAGGAAGCTCATGGACAATACATCATGTATACGGAAGAATGTGCAACCCAGCTGAGATGGATATTCTTTTCTAAGTATGGATATTTTTTGTTCCTGTTTGTAAATGGTCCTGTTGTGTGGGGTAAATTGTAAAAATCTCAACTTCATCCATGAGTCATAGTTTAGGATCCCACAGAAAATGTGAAGAAGAAGAAGCAGGAGCAGGTTTTTATATGTCGACTTTCTCTACCACTTAAGGAAGAATCAGACCAGCTTACAATCACCTTCCCTTCCCCTCCCCACAACAGACACCCTGTGAGGTAGGTGAGGCTGAGTGTGACTAGGTCACCTAGTTGGCTTCATGTGTAGGAATGGGGAAACAAAACCACACTGGGGAGCTGTTTTCCCTTGTTTTGTGTCTCCCAATACAGACCTCTGAGTCCCTCTTTTGGGTCCTCTGTCCTCCAGAAATGGTATTTGGAGGGGCATTTTGGGATTCAGCAGAAGGAAGAAGGTGAGAAAATCCTGCTCTGTCAGTAGAGTTTTACCATGTGATCTTTAGCAATTCCATGAACTCAAAGAATATTTACTATTTCTGGTTGCAGCTTGAGGCCCCTCCTGGTGTAACTCAGGTGTAAGAGAGATGCTGTCATGTGGGTTTCTTCTGCACCCCTCCATTAACAGCAAACCATTTGGGAAGTACCATTGATGTCCATTACCCGAGCAGGAGGGAAAGGACACATGCTACAGTGGCTCCTTCATCATTAAGGTCACTTCAGAAGGGACCCTCAATGGAACAGTGAACGCATCTCCAGTTAAAAGAAGGAGTCATAGTTCAAAACAGTAACCAAGAAGGATGAATTGCTCTGATTAATACCTGCCAGCACCTTGTACTCTGATGTTTCCCTGGTATGGTGATTTCTCATATATTGCAAAGGTATATCATTTATTGTTCACAATTCCCACCCCCCACCCTCATTGGATAAACTGGTGATGTGATTCGGTCTCTTGTCTCCTGACCATATATTTAATACAATAAAATACATCCAAAGTTCAATCCTATCAAAACACCATTCTTCCTCCCTGGTTTGTGGATTTGCCACCTGTCACATAACCATTTCTCTGTAAAGAGGGAAGATAAGATCACCTTTTCGACTCACAGGAATTTTGACAGCATATGCCAAGCCACACTGCCCACAATTAAAGAAAGGGCAAGTAACTGGCTTTCTAAGAAGTGAAAGGATTGTGTTCCAACTAGTCGAAAGCAAGTCACTGCATACTAGGGCATTAGTTTATCCCTTAGGAAAACTGCAAAGAAATCCATTATACTGGCTTTTGATTTGAGACTGGCCTAAAAAGATTGTCTTAAAAGGTTTATTGCTTTCAACAGGCATATATACATCTTAGGTATCTCATATTGCTACAGCGTGCAGTGTTTGGAATTTACCACTATAGCAGTGGGTAAACTACTTTCCATAAATATTATTAGCAATCTTGTCCTAATATATTTTTATCCATGTTTTAAGAGAGGCACAAGGCCGTTACATTGATGCAGCGATTCTTCCAGTATTCTGTATCCCTGATAAATTTATGTAATTCCAAGATTTAATTTTGGGGGCCCTCCTCCCTGAACAAAAATGTTAATATAATCTTTACCCTTAGGGGATTGAGAGTGGGGCTTTTTGGCAGTGCGACTATCTTTTTCCCTTCCTGAAGCAAAAAAAATCTGCTTGCAGATTGATAGCCATTGCTGTTATTATTATTTTATTATGCATAATGTGGAAAATATTAAATAGATCAATAGAAGAATGAAGCTGTTGTGAGCTGATCTCTGTGGAATAAGAACAGTGCAGGGGGGAAGAATTATAGGGAGAAACAAATTAAATTTACACATTTCAGATAATCAGGCATGTGGCTTACCCTCTGTGGGTTCTCTAATCTAGTTTTTCTTAATTACATTCTTTGTAAGATGCATTGTTTCACTTTTCCCCCCGATGGACTTCTTTTTGTTGGGGGAGTATGTAGTGTAATTACTAAGCTCCTGGCATTATTTCTGTTTTTATTATGAAATGTCAGGATTCTGAAAAGGAAAATTTCATGCACTATATAATGTCAATCATCTGTCTTTATGAGATGGAACGGCATTCACTTTGTTCAAAATGTTGTGTTTTTTTGAAGGGGAGGTAGAGAATAGGCACTCCTTCCAGCGCTGCTTTAGCAAGTGAGTCTTCCAGTATAACCCTCACTCCCCCTCCCCACACAAACACACCCCAAGCGCACTAACAGGTAGAGGTTGCGTTTTCTTCAGCACGTGGGCCAGGAAGTTTGCATACCCTTGCTTTAGTCAGCCTCCAATGTATTCAGGTGGCTGCAATCACAAGAACTAAAATAATGCTTGTAGTACAGTCGAGTATCCCTTATCCAGAATGCTTGGAACCAGAAGTGTTCTGTATTTTGGATCTTTCCATATTTTGGAATACTTGCATATACACAATGAGAGATCTTGGGGATGGGATCCAAGTCTAAACACGAAATTCATTTATTTTTATATATGTTTTATATTCACTTTATACACATAGCCTGAATGTAATTTTAAACAGTTTTTAATAATTTTGTGTACATTGAACTATCAATGGCACTGCTGAGGGCCTGTGAGTAATGCCTGCATGACAGCTCAAAACTTCCAGCTTTCAAGTCATTCTGGTATTTTGGATGTCCGGTTTTTAAGGGATACTCAACCTGTATCAATGAATCCTTATCTTTTTCTGTCCACTCAAGAACGAAGCAAGATAGCAGTGTGTGTGTTTCGGGGGGGGGGGGGAAATACAGCATTGCCTTTGGGATGGGCTAAGCTCCTAGTTTTTCTTCAAAGGGTCTCTCCCTCCCTCCCTCCCTCTCTTTCTCCCCTCCCTGTAGTGAATCTAGTCAGTTACGGTACATCTAAAGGGAGATCTGGGTAACGGCTAGCTAAGACACTCTTTTGATAAAATCAGAAGGCTTTTCCTTGCACAGATTAGAGATTCACTGTTATAACGGTAATGGGAAGTTATTCTTCAAAGTAAATTGTCTTCAAAGATTTCGCTTTGCTGGAGGGTTCTGTCTTAGGTTTCTTCTATCTGGAGAGGCTGGCTTCCAGAGAAACCATTCCACTGGGACAGAAACATCCAATTCACCACTAATTTACATTGGTTTTATCTCAGCGTGACTCCACTGGCTACTGCTTCAGGGATTTGGAAGGAATTATGAGAACTCTAATTGACTGACATCGCTCATCAGACATTTTCACTGTTCTATTAAAGTCTGACTTGCACTTTCCCTTGCTTAATGAATACTTTCCCCTTGCCATCAAGCAACTGATCTGTCCTGTATAAAGACTGGAGGAAAAAAACAAACAATTTTTTTTCTCTTCTTCCTCTATCCTTTGCACATCCTATTTTGATTATCATTGCCCGGCAAAGATGGAACAGATCCCTAGGTACCATACGTATTGGCATTCCAATCCCACCGGAATCCATATTTGCAATTTGCAAGTCTGCTTCTGAATCCACCAGCATAAGGCACAAAATGATGCTAATGCATGAACACACATGAACACATGAAGCTGCCTTTTACTAAATCAGACGCTTGGTCTATCAAAGTCAGTATTGTCTACTCAGACCGGCAGCAGTTCTCCAGGGTCTCAGGTGCAGGTCATTCACATCACCTACTTGCCTAGTCCCTTTAACTGAAGATGCCGGGGATTGAACCTGGGACCTTCTGCAATCTGCATGCCAAGCAGATCCTCTACCTCTAAGCTATGGCCCTTCCCATACAAGCACCCACTCTCCCTCAATCATAGTCCTCTCCCAGCAACCTGGGAGTGATGGACTCTGATCTGGAGAACAGGCCTTTATTCCCCACTCCTCCACATGAGCAGTGGATGCTAATCTGGTGAAGCGGGTTTGTTTCCCCACTCCTACACACGAAGCCAGCTGGGTGACCTTGGGCTAGTCACAGCTCTCTTAGAGCTCTCTCAGCCCCACCGCCCTCACAGGGTGTCTGTTGTGGGAAGGAAAAGGTGATTGTAAGCCGGTTTGATTCTTCCTTAAGTGGTAGAGAAAGTCGGCATATAAAAACCAACCTCTTCTTCTTCTTAATTAATGCTCAGTTAATTAATGCTCCCCAGCAGTTTTAGGAAAGGCAAAAATCATCACTGACCTCAGCTTGCCAACACTTCTGCCTCTATCTCCTCGCCCAGCTGATTCACATGCAGCCTCTCAATTTTTTAAAAAAATCTCAAATAAATAATGTTTTTAAAACTTATATTATTTTCACGGCATGTAAAGGTGGAAATAGGCATTCGCTATTTGAAACAGAATGCATGCAGTCATATAGAACCGCTGCATAGCCTGTCGGCCACCACTGTTTGGGCACAGTGGAACATAAGAATGGCCCTGCTAGAACTGAAATCTATCATTTCATTTTTATCTTACCTTTACCCTAAGGAGTTCAGGGTGGCATTCATACGTCTCCCCTCCTCATTATGGGCTGAGTGACAGTGAGTAGCCCATATAGGGAGCTACACAGTTAAGTAAGAATTTGAACTCTGGACTTCCTTGGCTTCGCCCAATTCTGTGGAGTCACCACACGGGGTCTAGTCAATCAGTTGCCTCCCAGCAGAAACCAGCCAGCTATATTTCAATTCTCACATTGAATGTATACCTTTTTCTGTGGTTTATCCTGATCAAATGGCATTCAGAGGCACACGTGGGGGAACAGCAAGGACTTATCGGGGGCAACATATTTTACCCTCCCCCCCTACTTAGGGTTCCAAATGCCCGGTTATGGCAAGCAATCTACCGTCCATTGCTTCTGTTGTCCATCAACTCTCACCTGGTTGGTGGGTGGAAGCAGGCAGGGGGAAAGAGGGGGAGCAATCAGCATCATTTACGCATTGACATCACTTACGGTTTAAGTGGAAGTGCCAGCATGAGGCTTTTCCTGCCACCTCCTGTTCCTGTTTCTCTATTCAGTCCTTCGTTCCCCCCCCTCATCGCCACTCAGCTGTTAGAATCATAGAGTCATAGAGTTGGAAGAGACCACCAGGGTCATCTAATCCAACCCCCTGCACAATGCAAGAAATGTACAACTGCCTCCCCCACACACACCCAGTGACCCATACTCCATGCCCAGAAGATGCCCAAGATGCCCTCCCATTCATCATCTGCTTAAGGTCATAGAATCAGCATTGCTGACAGATGGCCATCTAACCTCTTCTTAAAAACCTCCAGGGAAGGAGAGCTTACCACCTCCCGAGGAAGCCTGTTCCACTGAGGAACAGCTCTAACGGTTAGAAAATTCTTCCTAATGTCTAGATGGAAACCCTTTTGATTTAATTTCAACCCATTGATTCTGGTGCAACAGAAAACAACTCGGCACCCTCCTCTATATGACAGCCCTTCAAGTACTTGAAGATGATTATCATATCCCCTCTCAGTCTTCTCCTCTTCAGGCTAAACATACCCAGCTCCTTCAGCCTTTCCTCATAAAACTTGGTGTCCAGACCCCTCACCATCTTTGTTGTCCTCCTCTGGACCCGTTCCAGCTTGTCTACATCTTTCTTAAATTGTGGCGCCCAAAACCGAACACAGTACTCTAGGTGAGGTCTAACCAGAGCAGAGTAAAGCGAGACCATCACTTCGCGTGATCTGGACACTATACTTCTGTTGATACTGTTTGGCAGTGGTGCAGTGGTGTGGGCTTTCTGTCTTGCTCTGCCACATCTCCATGGCTTCCCTGGCTGCCTCGGTGGCGCGGGCCTCCACTGCTGTTCTGCCCAGCATCCCTGGTTTCCCAGGCAGCTTCCCCCCACCCCTTCCAGCCACTTTACCCCATGGTTTCCCAGGCAGCTGGGGGGACCCTTTAGCACTCATGAGAAAAAAAAACTCTCCCCTTTTCCTCCTTCTCTTATCCCCACTCACCAGTCTGACTACCTTCATCTGCAACTGGTCTTCAGCTATGCCTTGTTCTCTCCCCCTGACAGCCTCTCCCTAGGAAAATTGCAGCTTAGTAGCACAGAGCCAGCTGCTGAGCTGGACTGGGCCCACTTGAATACTGCAGGCCGCCAGACTGAGCCAGGCCTCATTGCGCAATGGGGAGCCCACAAGAACATGTTGGGGGGCACCTCACTCTCCCCTGTATCCCCCTCCCTACACTCTTTCCCTTCTCCTGGTAGCCCCCATATCTTTTTTATATCAATTTTTATTGTTTTTTAATAACATAAAACAAAACATACAAATAAAAAGAAGAAAATACAAAAGAGCACTTACATAATAATTAATGCTACTTATTATAGTATAAAATTACAAAATTCATAGTGCCCTGAAAAACCACCACCCACCCTAAGATAGTGTCCCATCACCACATTGGACTTCCGTAGAAGTGTTATGACAGTTTTAAAGAATAAGTGTAATACAATCATTGTAAAAATCAATTATCTACAACTCATTAACTAAATTAGTAAAATTCATTTTCGCCAGTTTGTCCCAATATGCCTTTGACCATGTTTTTTAAAATCTTCCACATCCTTCCCATGTAAGGACTCTGTTAATTTGGCCATTCGCATATACATCCATAATTTCTCTCTCCAAGCATTAATTGAAGGTTTATTTACTTGCTTCCAGGTTTTAGCTATCATGATTCTTGCTGCTGCAAAACTATATTGACATATGACTCTATCACATCTGTCTAATTTATCTTTAGGTATACCCAATAAACAAAAGGAAGGGTCCATTTTCACTTTGGAGTTAACCAAATAATTGGTTTCATTTAATACTATTCTCCAAAAAAAATTAATTTTTTTACAAGACCACCATGCATTACACCTGTACAGATTTACATCCTTTCATTAGCCGCAAACCTGCCAATCAGCTTGATTGGGTGAGTCAGAGTTTTTCGAGAATTAAAAAACAGACAAAGTTGGGTCTCGTAGTTCCAAAAGCACCTTTTTTTTTTTAATGGTTGAACATGCCTGATGCAGATTGGCTTGACCTTGACCAAATTACACAGAAACAAATTATTTTTTAAAAAAGTCTTGAAGCATTACTTTCATATAAACGCTAGGGCTGAAAGCACTATTCACTGAATTGCATAAATGTGTCACTAATAGGGAAAACTGCCCCTTCTTGTAATGATTTTGGTCCTCCCTGAAAAATACCTATTAAATTGGCCTCCATGCCCACCCATCCCTCATCAATTGACTTCATTTGCCCTGACCAATTGGCTGTTAACATTAATTCATAGGGTCACCAGAAGTCAGAAGTGACTTGACTGCACTTAACACAAACACACAACTGGCTGTTTAGGCTATTTATTTATTCATAGAGATACACTAGATTTCCATTTTCAACCAATTATCAAAATATTTTAAATCAAATATATATAAAACAAATACACAATCAAGGGAACCAGAAAGCTGTAGCTAACAACAAAGAAGATTATCCAAGGGTGCAACCCCTTCTCCCAATCTTGGGGTGGGGATCATTTTTACTTAGTAACTAGAAGATGGAGCTTGTTGTTTTCTTTGTTTATTGGTTTATTTACATCATTGTGTGTTTCTTCTACTATTCTGAGCTTTGGAGACGTAAGTGGGGTATATAATTTAAATAAGTAAATGTCTTCCCTGAGAGCCACCATAGAGAAACCCTGAAACCGTTGTCGGTTTGATCCTCAATAAAATGGGATCACA
Source organism: Euleptes europaea (assembly GCF_029931775.1). NCBI lineage: Eukaryota > Metazoa > Chordata > Lepidosauria > Squamata > Sphaerodactylidae > Euleptes > Euleptes europaea. The sequence goes on along the minus strand of NC_079312.1, from coordinate 44,025,427 downwards.
TGTAAGACTAATCCAGAAACTCTCAATAAACTTCCTCACTGTTGGATTATCTTGTTACCTGATTGACTGGGATCACCCATGTGACTAATCCAGGAGGAAGGACATAGTAACTAGATGACGAAAACGACACATTGATCGGGGTAAACAATTAAAATGAAAAGGTTAGGGTGGAAAAAAATATGAGCAATTAAAGGGCCTCAGGAATGTTTTCATCCTGCACCCCTCTCCCTAAGAGTATGGCACACAATTGAAATGGGATAAAGTTTTCAGCACAGTACTAGAAACCAAACCACATGTGAAGGAAGTATGCCTATAACAGAGATGCCCCGAGAAAGGCCAGTGACCACATTTCCCTTGGCTCTGCCTAAGATACCTGCTGCATTGCTCACCAGCTCCCGTTTGCACCACAGAGGCCAGGGTTTCTCAGTCTGAGTTTGGTCTTGTCAGAGCTCCATTTTCTTCTAGGGACTGAAGTACCAGACCTGTTTATCCATCCCTTAGGTCTCACTGGGTCCCTACACATTCCAATCAGGATGATCTAGAAAACTTCCACAACAAACATCCTGCAATCATTATAGCCTCCATATCAAACACTCCTATACAGGAGTTTTTTCAATAGCCTCTATATCAGTGTTTCCCAGTGGGGCTTTCTTACAAAGCAATCTTTGCCCACTTACCTGGGAATAAGCCCTGCTGAATATAGACACTTCTTATTTCTGAGTAAACCTGCATAGGACTGAGCATTCTGATGGGTGTGGAAGAAATGCATTAATTCTTGGTGCTATTTTTTAAATTAATTTTTAAATGGCCAAAGAATAAATAGATCTGGTAGCTGTGTCAATAAGTTTTATGGCTAATGATGCTATAAATTGCAATCAAATAGTTGTGTTCCTGGAACATTCGCATAAAAAAACCTGAATAAGTTATTTAGGCACAATAAATATTTCAACAAATTCCATATTACTAGGCATATTAAGTGAATTTTTGCTTGGATAACTTACGCTTAAATAATGGTAATAAAAATCCACAAATTTGCAGTTAAATTGCATGAAAATAATGGCTGTCAAAAACCTGGGGTCCAAAATTCATGTGACAAGAAATCAAGGGTAACCATTTTTACCAAGTAAATTTGAACTTGTGGGTAACCATTAGGGTTGCCAGGTCCCTCTTCGCCACCGGCAGGAGATTTTTGGGTGGAGCCTGAGGAGGGCGGGGTTTGGGGAGGGGATGGACTTCAATGTTATAGAGTCCAATTGCCAAAGCTGTCATTTTCTCCAGGTGAAGTGATGTCTATCAGCTGGATATAAGTTGTAATAGCAGGAGATCTCCAGCTAGTACTCAGAGGCTGGCAACCCTAGTAACCATACCCAATAGGCTGGGAACCAATAGTCTATATGACTCAGTCTCTCATAACTTCAAAGGTTTGAAGAGAGTATGGGAAAACCATGAAGATTTTGGCCCCTGTTCCCAGCATGCAGGAGATGTGAAGGAAGTTCAAGCAACCTTATCAGCAGCACGAATCTGTCAAGGAAGCCTGCCAAGGCTGACTCCTTGCTGATTCCTGATTGCTTTCAGCATGCTACCCAAATAGGGCCAGCTCTGACAGAGAAGCTGAACATTGGGGGAGATCAAAGAGCCACTGCTGCCCCCCTTCCCCTGCTGTTTCGGTGCCCTCCCCCTATGTATTTCCACAACATCCGCCATCCCCATCTTGGCAGCTGTGGAATGCTGGCCTGCTGTTTCCATCAGCATATCTGCAAACAAAAGCCTGTTTATCAAGCTATGCTAATAAAAAAAGCAAGTCAGTTTCACCCAGCCTTCAATTAATTAAGGTAAGCAGAGCATTTGGCAATCCTCGGATCTAAATGTGCCGTCATGTGTAAAAAATTGTTATTAGAAAGGGAAGAAGACAGGGGGGAAAACCAAATCAATTTTCAGAATTCTGAGTCTCGGGGCCACAATAATCTTCCTCCTGAATAAAAAATCAGCAGCTGTCCCAACCATGTTTACATTAGTTCTTGTTTAATGATGCCGGCCCTCCAAATGCAGATTTCTAACAGTTGCCTGGAGCATGTGCCCAGCCTGCCCGCTATCTCTGCGGTTGGTAATATAATTAGTCTGGTTCTTGCCCTTGTGACAGAGGAAGCAGCTTTGCAGGTATTTGCGTTTCCTCGAGTCAGCCTGATTGCATCTCCTTCCCTCTGGCTGCTCCGGCGTCTTCGCTTGTTGGCCTTCTGACCTTCCGTAACTGTTCATGTAGCAGCAGTTTAGTACATACCAACACATAATTGCTGATAGCCTTTTATCTCAGCCAAAGGATTTTCGCACTACTCTTCTGGTACATTTCTGGTTTTCCTTTGGTTAATTTACTCTGCACTGTTAAACCACAGCCTTTTGGGTGTAGTTAGTATTGCATCATTGACCAGGAAAGACTTTTTGAAACACTGAGAGAGCAATCCTAAATAGGTCTACTCAGATTCTACTTATGTCTATTCAATAGGGGAAATGTTCACAGGATTGCACTGCTTGTAAAATTTGTTCTGAGATTTCTACCTTTAAAAGGGGGGGGTTGGATTTCCTAAACATTTTTAGTTTTAAAATAATAAAGAATGAAGCTAAAGTTTCTAAACTTCCATGGATGTTCTCAGAAACCTCAAAATATTTTCTGCTGTACAGTGGAATTTCAGCTTTCCTTCTCACTTGCCCTGAAAACCCCTTTCTGGGGTCGCCATAAGTAAGCTGTGACTTGACGGCACTTTGCACACACACCATTTAATTGTACTGTAGGTCTGAAAGGGGTGTACTCCTACTTTAAAGGGGGAAATTGTGTATTCTGTACTGGAAAAAATGGAAAACTCCAATTAGAGACTTCTTTTACAACTGTTAGTACTGAATCTCCATGCCTCCATAGAGATACAATGTATCTGGAGGAGCCGGCAAACTTTCCCCCCATTTAAAGCCTGTCTCTTCCATTGAGGTACATTGTGAAGATCACACTAAAGAATCTCAACACAGCCACTTTGCCAATGCTTTTCAATGGAGGAGGATGGGGGCAACCCCTTCCAGACCTTATAACTCTGGACCCCCTGACCCAATCTTTACCACACTTAAGGATTCCTTCAAGGAGAGTCCATTCTAGCTACCCTGAAAATTTGGGACCTCTACTTGCAAAAATGCCTGGCCCAAGCTAGCCTGATCTCGTCAGATCTCAGAAGCTAAGCAGGGTCAGCCCTGGTTAGTATTTGGATGGGAGACCACCAAGGAATACCAGGGTTGCTGTGCAGAGGAAGGCACTGGCAAACCACCTCTGTTAGTCTCTTGCCTTGAAAACCCCAAAAGGGGTTGCCATAAGTCGGCTGCGACTTGAAGGCACTTTAAGCACACACACAGAAGCCACGGAAAGCCCCATAGGCTTTATTGGACCTGATGTTTTTGGGAAACCCAGAAAAAAGCCGGATCCCCACATTTACCGGTATGGGAAATTTGACTTTTTGGGTTTTCCTGAAAAAAATCGGGACCAATAATCCCCCAAACCCGAATTTTAATGATTTTTTTTTGTTTTTTTTTGCACAGCCCTAGTGCTAGGTTATATTTTCAGTCAGAGAAATGTCAGGAGGAGAGAAAGAAGAGCTGTTTTTTATATGCTGATTTTCTCTACCTTTTAAAGAGAATCAAACTGGCTCACAATCTTTTTCCCTTCCTCTCCCCACAACAGACATCTTGTGAGGTAGGTGAGGCTGAGAGAGATCTAAGAGAACTGTGACTAGCTCAAGGTCACCCAGCTGGCTTCTTGTGTAGGAGTGGGGATACCAACCCAGTTCACCAGATCAGAGTCCACCACTTCATGTGGAGGAGTGGGGAATCAAACCCAGTTCTCCAAATTAGAGTCCACTGCTCTTAACCACTATACCACATTGGCTCCCACCCCATCTTTTTTCCAAACATTGTGGCATTCACCCATATAATCTATCCATCCCATGCCCTCCCCAATTCCTTTTGTTGGGTAAATTACACATCAGAGATCCAGTCATGAAGCCCTTATATTATCATGTGACCACAAAATAATCTGGTTTGGGTGAAACGTATTCCAGAAACATTACTTTTACTAAAGGCTGGTACATGAGCATTAACTCTCACTGTTCATGTTCCAGCCCAAAGTAAGATTACTAGGCTTGTTCAAAATATATATATATCTTTGGTAAATTTCAGGTTTGAGTTTGTTGGGCCCAGTTTTTTTTCTGGTAAACCCGGAATAAGCCGAATACCCATACTGGTAAATTCTAGTATTCAGCTTATTTCTGGATTTACCGAAAAATTCAGGGCCATTATAGTCAATGAGGTTTTTCCGAAGCTCCTGTAGGGGCATTTTTGGAGGTAGAGTCCCCAAATTTGCAGCGCAGCTGCAAGGGATTCTCCTTAGACAGTCACTGAAGTTTGGTGAACTTTGGGACAGGGGGTCCAATTTTATGGGCCTGCAAAGGGGTAGCCCCCATCCTCCAGGCATTTGCAAGCCGGGCTGTCCATCGGTTTTCGGGTTCAGAAGTTCAGTGTTGCTGAGGACTGGAGGAAGAAGCCAATTGACAGGCTGGTGCCTCAAAGTCTGGGGGCTCCGTTAGTGTCTGGGGTGCAGAGCATGATGTCCATGCAAATTAGCTTCCAAACTGAGGAAATGGCTTAAATGCAAGACAAATAAAGCACAGAAAACATTTCTTTTGGTGACAAACGACATCCTGTGAACAGTCCTTTATTATGGTCATCAAAAATCTGATTTCAAGAGATGGTAACAGTGTGAGGAAACAAAGCCACTACTCGGGGCAACCTTCAGTTTCAGAGCAGGTTTTCAGGGTTTGTGGTGATATTGGAGCCAGCCAAAGTCTCAACCACGGGGGCTGTCTGAAGGAGAGTGCTCATCTGTGCAGCTGAGAAGTCTCCTCCAGAAGCCTGGTGGTAGCAGCAGTCGAAGCTGGCACTGTTTAATTGGAGGGTATATCCCTCTGGATGGGACTGGGTGAGCCCCATCTTTTAAAAAACCCTCATGTTTTATCCATATTAACCCTCTGAACGGTGATGGATGGATGGCTGTGTGGTTTGATGTTGGTCAGACAGAGTTGGCTCCGTTTACACAAACCCAACCTAACTATGGGGCCCTAACAAAAAGCTGAATAGTTATTCAGCTTTTTTGAGAATAGCTTATTCAGCTTCAGGGAGACCCCCAGGTTTTGACATTCAGTAAACCTGAAGCCTGAAAATTACAGAAACGGCTAATTTCAGGTTTATTTTCAGTTCAGGTTTATCGATATTCACAACCCTAAAGATTACCATTGCCGGAACCCCTCCACACACACACACACAAGAACTTTGATTGTAAGTCCAATATGGATGTCTAGAATGCAGCTGATTTAATGTTCAAACACCAACCAGTTGTCTGCAACAAAACCTTATTTTTAATACAAGCAAAAATATATCTGGATGACCAACATTCTGTTAAGGGATTAGAAGTCTACCGTGCCTCACAAGTTGCTTCACAAAATAAATTGGTGCAACCTAGCAGCAGGGCTTCACTGACCACATGCATACCAAGATATTGCAGAGTCATGTTGCATTAAAATCTGGAATATCTTTCTTACAACGTGTTCAGGGGGAGTTTCTTTTTTCTCATCAGTAAAAATTGGGAGGGGGGGGAACACTTGTTACTATATCTTGACCAAAATGCGATATATCTAACAGGGATCCTTTAAAATTGCTTCAGGGACTGGACCAGTTTTCTATCCCTGTGTTAGACAATCTCCCAAGATTCGAGTCCAGTAGCACCTTAGAGACCTACAAGATTTCCAGGGTATAAGTTTTCGAGAGTCAAAGCTCTCTCTGTCAGATACCAGATACTTGATAAAGGGAGCTTTGACTCTCAAAAGCTTATACCCTGGGATTTTTGTTCATCTCTTATGTGCTACTGAAGTTGAATTTTGCTTTTTTACCTCAGACCAACATGGCTACCTACCTGAAAGAATTTCCCAAAAAAGCATTTTTACGGCCTGAAGTTAAATAGCCCCCCTTTTGGTGTGATCAGATACCCTATATTATGATTGACATTAATGCAGGCTTAGATTTTTGACACAGCAGTAAGGTAACCTTCCATTATTTTCCCTTTCTTGTTGGGGGAGGCTCATGAAAATGCTAGGGAATAAAAGATCCTGTCATTAGTTGACATACTGTGTCTATAATTACTTACTTTGTTCCAGAAGCCATCACCATGATAAATTCGCAGTTTTCCCCATCTGCCAGGACTAGTAATGTGGAATACATCTAACAACCGAATTTGCATATAGAAAGTATCATTGACCTTTGAATTTAAAAGGACAAAGATTTACAAGGACATCCATTCAAAACAAACTGCTCAGATTAGACAAAGCAGGGATGTACTGAGAAGACTTTAAAGGCACTGTTTCTCCAGAAGGAAGGGTCTCTTCTTTCAAGAGACAGCTTTAAACTGAACCTGTTAATACCAGAGATTTCTTGCTTGCTTGGTCAGACACTCATGTTCTCTTTAAAAAAAAACTTGTCACATTATTGTAACATTTAGGAAGTGGGAGTGTCTGAACTGACGTAATAATTTTGCAAAGTCATTTGAGCGTCAACTTACGTTGTGTCACTCCAAGAGGTATTCCAAATGTGGTTTTGAGACAGGAGGCTGGTTTATCTATGGTATCAACTGAATTATGGTGACATACCCTTTTTTATTGGCTAAGAGTCCACTTAAAACCTATGGGTCTAATCCCCTCTATACTAGCCACTGATCCCTTCCCAAAATGGTCGCTTAGAGCCATAGACAAATTAAGATCTATAGGATTAGACCCTGAACAACTCTTAGAAGAAGGTTTAAAAAAAGCAAAAAAATTGGTACACCAGCGACTTTTCGACATTGAATTGCAAACTGAGCGTGTCGCCTTGCCGCCTTTTTATAAACATCTGAATCCCAGCCCGAGCACGGCTTTAGCATCATATCTAGCCAATGTTTCAAATTCCAATCACAGGTGGGCCTTTTCAAGGGCAAGATTTGATGCCTTTCCCTCCGCGGTTCTCTCTGGTAGATTTAGTCGAACCCCCATGTCTAGGAGAGTTTGCCCCTGTTTGGAAGACATGGTAGAGTCACTCTGTCACGTTTTATTTCATTGTATGAAGCAGAAAGAAAATGGCTAATTGAACCCCTATTAAGGAGTATTAATCCCCCCCCCCAGAACTTTTTCACATCAAGCAGAAATTATATCTCTGAGATATCTCTTGGAACATAAGCATATATGGATATCACGTTTGGTGGCCAAATGTCTGTATATCGCGATTGCCAAACGAAAGTCATTTATAAACAGGTTAGGTTTTATGTAGATAGAATACCACTTAGTTTTAATTCCCCTTCAGTGCTTAGCATTATATTTGGATTTTATTCGGTTAATCATGCTTAAGATAGTATATAACGTATTGTACACTATTTGTGCTGGTCCATTTTGATCTCCTTTTTGGAATTTAATACATTTTATTCTGTACATGTGACGGATATTTTACTGGTCATGGACTGTTTTAATAAAACTGAATCTTTCCGGCAAAAAAATAAACGTTGTGCCATGTGAAGACAGAGCTTTTCCCAGAAATCCCATCCTGAACCATCTCAAGGAAAGACTCCCCATTGGTTGTTAATAGATTTCAGTCTCCTACAATGCCTTTTGGGATTTTTAAAAAGCTGAATTCTGTAATATGGTTCAGAGATACAATTCCTTAATAGTTGTACATAGTTCCAAAATAAGATAACCTCAAAGAGCAACTTAATCCTAGATTGAATGACGTGGTATTTAAAAAGTTTGTTCATTTAAATTGTTTAGAATTCACCTTTAGGGGTGTGTATACCAATAAACCCAAACCAAAAATAATCCCGAAATTAGCCATTTCAGTAAATTTCAGGATTTGGGTTTACCAAACGCCAAAACCTGGGGATAAAGCTGTAGGCAAATAGTTGATTCCTGAAAAAATTCAACTTTTCGGGTTTGGCTATTTGCCTTTCTCCCCTTTTTCTTTCTTTCTTTCTTTCTTTCTTTCTTTCTTTCTTTCTTTCTTTCTTTCTTTCGGGGGGGGGGAGGCTGGTTTTGTTAGGGCCCCATAGTTGAGGCCCTTTTGAGATGAGATTCGTGTAATCAGAGCCAACTTGGTCTGACCAACTTTCCAGGTGTATCACCCAACAGAAGACTAGTCTGCATAGCAGAAGGGTCATTAAAAGATGGGGCTCACCCAGTCCCATCCAGAGGGATATACCCTCCAAATAAAAAGAGCCAGCTTCCACAGCTGCTGACATCACCAGGCTTCCGAAGGAGATTTCTTCATCCATGTGGATGAGCAATCTCCTTCAGACAGCTCCCGTGGTCAAGACTTCGGCTGGCTCTGATCTCACCCCCCAAAAAAAACCTGCTGTCAAACTGAAGGTCACCCCGAGTAGAGGTTTTGTTTCCCCACACTGTGACCATCTCTTGGAATCTGATTTTTCATGACCACGATGAAGGACTGCTCACAGGATGCCATTTGCCTATATAGCATGCTCTGTTGGATTCAGTATAAGTTTTCCACTAGCGACTTTCTAGATGTCTCCCAGCCCTCTTTAGGTCACCCAGCTCCTCAGTAAACCACGGTGCTGGCTTCTGCCTCAAGAGAGAGAGAAGCTGATGAGGAGCAATTTTGTCGTTAGCTTCAAGAAACTTCACATTTCAAGCGCCCATCGCAGTCTTAACAGAGCATAGATGTGGAATTCTAAAATCCCCCAGAGCATTTTGGAATTCAGAAGAAGCTATAAGCTTCCATGGGCAGAGCATTTAGTTTAAATATGTGATAAAAATAATAAACAATCATAGCTGTTAAGAAAAACCAGATACTGTTTTGATATGTAAATAACAATTATAGGAATGGATTTATAGAATGGACCATAAAGTTTGGCCACAGTGTTTACGTACGACAGCCAGACTTTTCTTTTTAGAAGATAACTGAGTTGAAGAGAGAGCTCTCTTACAAGGCCAGGAGTCCTGCATTGTTTTGTTTCTAATGGTCTTGACAGATCCGTCACCTTCCTGAATGGTCTGCTCAGAATCTATGTAGGGATATGCAGTCCTATGCAGAGTTACTCCAGCCTAAGTCTATTAAAATCAATGGGCATCCTAATGTAACTCCACCTAGGATTGTATTGCAAATCTACTGGTCAAATTTCTTCTCTTTGGGCTGATTGAATCCTTGTCTTACTCAAGAAGTTCTATTCTGGCCTGAATTACACTGGGATCAACTACCTTCCTGAGGTTTAAAAAAAAAGCAAAAGCAAAAGCAAACCCTAGTGTATTCAGGTTGCAGTTTGGTTAGTTATATGCCAAAAGCACGTTCCTATTTTTGACTGCAAATTAGTAAGCTGGTGGTTAAATTTCAGAAAGCAACAATGAAAAGAAGACATGCCGAACTGGTTGGCTACAAATACAATGAATGTGAAGAGCAAATACTGAATAAGACAAATGAAGCTGGGGAAGGTAAGATAAATAGCAGTCACAAGGGAAGTGCTATAACAAAACTGTCACGGACTTCATTGCTGTTACTTCTAAAGAAAAGACAAAATAGGACTGCAAGAAGACAAATAGAGTATGGAAAACAAATCGATAAAAAGAACAATACAGTCTCCAACTACAGCACTACATCCAATTCTCTACCAAGAGTATGTTCACTGGAACCAGCAGTTCATCTCAGGAACCTATAACAGGAAGTGCCTGTAACAGGCACTTGGAGGCTACAAAGTTCATTTATAATAAACTGGAATTTCCAAGATGAAAGATTAGGATATATCTGAATGTTCATTTGGATCCTACAATCCTAGCCACACAATGGCAGCTCTTCTGGCCTTCGCTGTCTGCGGATAGGGTTGCCAGATACCAAGTAATGGCAGGCAATTGCCTGCCAATTAAGGGGGCTGCCTGCCAGCTGTGAGCTGGCCAGCAGACAGAAGCAGGCCAGGTGAAGGGGGGGGATTAACATCACTTCTAGCACATTCCTCCAAAAACTCTATGGTTACTTCCGGGGTAAACCCAGAAGCGATGTTATTGTGATGATCACCTCCCCCAACCCTACCACAATGAAGCTCCTGCTGGTGGCAGGGGGGGGGGGCTGGCAACCCTATCTGCAAAGAAGGCAAGGGAGTTTCTTTTTTCAATGACCCCCTTCCGCTGCATATTTGTTCCCCACATTGTTCTCGCAGGTCCATTGACCCACAGGAGCACCATTGGGAAAGGCACAGCAGTGAGAGGAGGGAAGTGTTCTTCTTCTCGGAGAACTCCACTTGTGCTGGTGAGAAGCCAAGCCACCACACACATTCTCACGCTGCTATTTAGGAACTGTAGGTCAGTTCCATGAATCCTGAGCATGCACTCAGCCTGATAAATCTAGTGATGGATCCATGCCACTGATTCTGCAGCCGCCACAAAATATAGTTGCATGACCTGCCCATGATGACCATTATGGAAGACCAGCAAGCTGGTAAATTGTGACTGTGGGCCAGGCCCCGCTAAACCAGCAGCTGCTCTGCTGAAGGCTGCCAACTGAACAGATGCAAAAAAAACCCGCTCAAAATGCTGCTCACTACGACCGGTGGACAAATTGTCGATGTGATAGTTTGAAGTGTCCAACTCAAGAGAAAGTGGGCATTTGTGGTCGGGGAAGTGTAAGTTTTGAACATGTTCGTTATGAAAATGGTGCCATAAAGTACACAGTGTAACAGAGCCTAGCCATTTCAAAATTAAACCTATTGTTAAAAAAACTTATCTGTTCAGTACTCAACTCTGAACTAGGTAGGAACTCCCTTCTATTTCCTTATGACTTGTATACGGCTGCTAGAATGGCTTTCACTTGATATGTGAGGACAGGAGTTGTGCTTTTAAAAAGGTCAACTCCTCGCCAGCTTTAGTGAGTGCTAAAGGACACTGCATTACATACAGCGCTCGGTTAGCCAGAGTGTGAAGCACAGTGTGAAGAGAAAAATCATGACAATAAGACAAATGAGGAAAGGCAATCTACAACAGATGGCAGTAATAAAGTACAGGCAATAACAAAACTGTCACCGGTTCTACTGCTATGATTTCTAAGCAAAACAAAGAGAAGGTTTAACTCCTGGTTATCTCACGTTACCAGGATTCTGAGGCACTAGCTTTATGGAAGAAGAGGAAATCTATTGGGTTGCCTAGCATTTTGGGAATTCTTACTGCTTGAGGGTAAAGGGCCCAAGTGACCAAACACCCTTCCATTTATGAAAAGAGCTAAGGTACTTACAAATTCATCTCTGTTCTAATAATCGTGGATCCCATCATGTAATTTTGCTTCATTTAATGTGTCGTGCCAACAATTGCTTTGTTTCATTTCTATTTTTTTTATTTCTGGTTGGTTCTGCAATTAGGGTTGCCAGCTCTGGCTTGGGAAATACCTGGAGATTTGGGGGGTGGAGCCTGGGGAGGGTGGGGTTTGGGGAAGGGCGGGACCGCAGCAGGATATAATGCCATAGACTCCACCCTCCAAAGCAGCCATTTTCTCCAGGGGAACTGATCTTGATCATCTGGAGATCAGTTGTAATAGAGGGAGGTCGCCAGGTGCTACCCGGAGGCTGGCAACCCTATCTACAACCCAAATCCTATTTCATTGTTCATTAAATGTACCATCCTGTTGATTTCATTGACTCACTTTGTGTAATACATCTTGAGACCCAGTGAAAAAGGCGAACTATAGATAATGTAAATAAATAAATAAATATATATATATTTAAAAATACATGCTGCAGTCTCACACACTGTGTTTCCTTAATTCCAGATAGTTAGTAGTGTTCATTTGTAGCAGCTGAATAAAACAGGAATCCAGGGGAACCTTCAAAATTTAGTCCAGCATAAGCTTTCATGAATTAGAGTTCACTTCCTCAGATGCACTGGAGTGTATAGCTCAGCATTCTGGGCATTCTATGGCACGGTGAAGACTCAAGCCAGGACTTTGCAAATACTAGCTGTTTTAATTCTCAGTGGCTCTCATTGAACTCTGTAGAACAGAATAAATGGCCTGACATATGCACATGGACATAACATCTCAGCTTGCACATCTCCAATAGTAAAGCGACAATTTCTATAACACCAATGAAATATAAGGTTGGATCTAGTGATCCATCAGTGGAAGATCGGAAGATCTTCCCTATGTTCCATTCCCCTCCAGAAGTCCTTTCGTAAGTCCAGGAAAGTTTGTTTCCAGGGTCACAGGACCTGATCTAATAAACATGTGGGTCAGGACCTGATCTAATAGACATGTGGGTCAGGAGACTTCAGTGATAAAGAAGAAGGGGACAAAATCACCCTATCTGTGTCTTCTGTCACTATATCTCCATCCCTATCAAGCTACATGCAGGTCCCTCAACCCCAAGGTTACATTTTCCCAGGGCCAGAAAGGACTACTAGGGGAGGAAATTGTGGGAAAGATCAGTCATCCTTGCATCTGTGGATTACACCAATTGCAACAAAAAGGCTTGATGTAAAAGCATAAAGAATCAGCTGTATCAGCAAAAGAGCAGCCACCTAATACACTTGACTTTTGCATCCTTCATGACATACACACCTTTTCAGCAGGTGAGGCATCGCCTTTTCATTTTCAAAGACATTGGAGAGATCAAAAAGACCATACTCAACTACTATAACCACCTGATTGGAAGAAATTGCTTATGAAAGGGGGGAGCGAAGCTCCATAGGAGCCAGCGGGAACCCGTACCAGTGTAAGTGCCCATTTAACCTGGGATAACAAGCACTTACACTGTCCTAGGTGGCACAGATGCCAGCCCCGGGATGCCACACCACTGTGTGGGGCTTGGGTGCCAGCACAGCCTCCCACTGGCATTCTCCTGGTGTATTTCCCTGCACCGGCACCCTGGGAGGCATTTCTAGGATGGTTCTGGGGGCGGAGCTACCGTTAGGCAGCTTCCTAACCCCTTTTGGGCTGCTTTTGGGCAGCTTTCTGGCTTTGGTGGAGGGGGGGAAGCTGGATCCTGCTGTGAAGGCGGCCCAGCTGCACCCCTTCCAGCTGCTGGCTGACCCCCCCTCCCCTAGATTAGGCTGCCTGTGAGTTTTATCCTGGCCACTAGCTAGGGTTGCCACGTCCCTCTTCACCACTGGTGGGAGGTTTTGGGGGTGGGAAGGGCAGGGTTTGGGGCGGGGAGGGACTTCAATGCCATAAAGTCCAATTGCCAAAGCAGCCATTTTCTCCGGGGGAACTGATTTCTATTGGCTGGAGATCAGTTGTAATAGGGGGAGATATCCAGCTAGTACCTGGAGGTTGGCAACCCTACCACTAGCAAAACAGTGGAGTTCTGAATACAGCAGCACAGCAGCCTGTAGTTCTGTATCAACAACCATTATGATTCTATGAATTCCCATTACTTCAGCCACATCTGTGTTCCTTGATAGCTTCCTAGTTTGATACAGAACATGGAGATGAGAGTGGAGCCAAAGCTGGGAGAACTTTAGGAGGCCAACTGGAAAGTAAAGGCCTGCAATTCCTACTTTTACAATAAATACTGCAGCACCATTTCTTCATATTATTACAACCTAGTGTCACAATCTTTTCTTCTCAGGTTTCTTTTCTTTTTAACATATGGCGCATTTCTCCTCGGAACTCTGCAAGGAAAAGATCTAGATACTTAATATTTTTAAATGAAAGCTAGGAATTCTGAGATAGTGGCAATAGCTGGTCAGATTATTACTTTTCCTTTTATCCCTTAGAAGCTCCTTGATCAATTGATCTTGAGCAGCATATATCTAGTGTTGGAGGGATATAAGGACTGAAACAAATCTTGCCACTGACAATGTAGCCTTGGGGTCCTTATCGCTTAATAAAAAAGGCATTATGTCAGTCACAGAGGCATTGGATTTGTATGTTAAAAGGGGGGAAATATAGTGCAATCGAAGTTCCTCGTAAAAGCGGCATTCCAAAAGGGCATGGGCTAATGAGTCAATAGAGCCAGAAGAGCAAGGACAGATCCTGTCTGAGTATGGTATATTCAGAATTCTGCCCTGCATTACCATAGAAGGGTTAGCATTCAATCTAGCCAAGCAAAAAGCTCTACAAAGACGAGGAGTTGTCAGATAATATGTATAGGCAGGCAGACCACGTGGAGGGGGTATTCTGAAGAACTGGGATGAACAGACGCGACGAGCACGAAAAGTAGTGCTATTATAATCGAGCTCTTTAATGCGCTTTTTAATTTTGGTAAAAGCTTCAGTTTTCCCAAGATCTAATAACATATCCTGTGAGAAGCCCAACAATGACAGTTTCTCATCTAGGATTTTTTGCCATGAGGATTTTAAAGGGTCATGCTTCAGAGAAGCTAGGAACCCCTCAGTGCTAAAGCACAGTTTAAGGTGTCGTTTAAAGGCGGCCAACCACGCCCTAGCTTCAAGTGACATTTGGCCAAACTCGGAACGAAGAGTAACGCCAGCAACACATCGAGGGGCATTTAGGAGTTTTCTTAAGAACTGAAGCAGTGGATGATCTATAGATTCATTGATGACTGTTATCCAGATGGCAACACCAAAGAGGATAATTGGGGTAATTTTCAGATTAAAAACCTGAATAGCCCCTGGAATATATTTGACACCTTTGGTGTGAAAAAAGTTGACAATAGCACCAACCCCAGGTTTAATTTTGTTGGACACTGCTTTTTGATGGGCATTCCAATTTAGGTTATGGGAAAAAAGAATGCCAAGGTAAACAAACTCCTTGACTTGGTCAACCTCAAAGCCATCTAATACCCAGCGAAAAAGAGGCATTTTTCTCCTCTTAGTGAAGATCATAATCTTAGATTTATGATGGTTTATTTTAAGACTTTCCCTAGAGCAGTACTCAGAGAAAGTTTGCAAAGATCTTTTCAAACCAATTCTTGTGCGGGTCAGGAGAACTGCATCGTCAGCATAGAGTAGAATTGGGGTGGGATGAGTTGCAAGCTTTGGGTGGTGGCAAAACTCTGAGAAATTGGTTGCCATATCATTCAGGTATAGATTAAACAAGAGAGGAGCAAGGAGGCAACCTTGTCTAACTCCCTTGACCAGTTCAAAGGGCTCGGTTAGTTCTCCTTGGTTGCCACAGCAAACCTGAGCTGACTGTGAGGTCAGTATGAAATTGCTGAATAAGCCATAGTAACCTCCTATCCATAGTAGAATTTGATAGTTTCAACCATAGCCTCTTCCTCGGGATGGTATAAAAAGCTCCTTTAAGATCCATAAAACCAGCATAAAGGGGGTCAGAATATTACAGTACACCTTAACAATAGTAATTACTATTTGTTGTTTTTAAAGTTGTGTGAGGGCACGGTAGGGGAAAATTCTGGGAAGTTAGTTTGCTGTCTTGAATGCAGCCATAGACAGTTATATCAGTCGAAAGCCATATAAATCATATAAATTAATGCTGTGTTTTTAAAATAAACATTTAGTGTTTGTCTAAGTAGCCTTATGTAAATGACTGTCAGTCTGTTTGGATCAGTAGAGTTTTGGCACATGCTCAGTTCTGAACACAATGGAAACCTGTTCCATGGGCCTTTGAGTTGTTCAGGGTGAACGAAACAGACTGGGTGATCATATCTGATCATCACATTCAAATATGGTAAATTCAACTGTCAACACACATTTGATGCAAAATTTGTAGCATCCATCCTTAAAATTATACAGTATATTAGTCACCAGACATAAAACTCTATACATTTTATATATACAAGTTACTTTAATATATTAAATTATATTTCACTATATTCATATCAAAGGAAGAAGAACTCAGTAAGCTGAAAGAATTCCCCAAGGTACAGGATACTGATTTCCATCTTTAGTCCTGTTTCTACTGCTGTCCTCGTGTTAACATCTGGTTTTCTAGTGTCACTAGTTTGCACAAATCACTTTTGGGAATAAATTGCAGGAGTTCATCCGAGCAGTACCATGAATGAATTATTCATAAATGTCATCATGACTCACAAAAAAAAGTTAAGGCATTATTTGAGAACCTTGCCACAAATACACTTTTAACACGTACTGCCTAACTCTTAACTCCTAGACTGCAATGCCTCCTGAGCAAGCACCAGTGTGTCAAGGCAAAATGACACCTCAAGGCAGGTTTAAACACCCTGGGTATGAGCAATAGCCTTGGCTATTCTGCACTTGAAAGCGCCACGGTATCCTTGAAAAATGGCTTTGGGGCTGGTTCTAATAATGGCTTGTGTGCTTTGGCACAGCATATTTGCAACACTGTTTGTGTAATTCTTCCAGGGATTGTATGCTTTTTATCACTGGAATGCACGCTGGTTGGAAAATGGAAACATTATTCAAAGGGGAACCTCTCGCATGGCAAGAATAAGTGTGATGTAGCAAGCGTGGTGTAGTGGTTAAGAGCAGTGGTCTCTAATCTGGAGAACCAGGTTTGATTCCCCACTCTTCCACATGAGCGGCGGCAGACTCTAATCTGGTGAACCGGGTTGGGCTTCCCCACTCCACCACATGAAACCTGCGTCACAGTTCTCTCAGAAGTCTCTCAGCCCCACCTACCTCACAAGGTGCCTGTTGTGGGGAGGGGAGGGGAAGGGAAGGAGTTTGTAAGCTGCTTTGAAACTCCTTAAAGGTAGAGAAAAGCTGGGTAGAAAAACCAACTCTTCTTCTCGTGCTAGGATCAGGTTCAAATCCTTGCTCAAATGGGAAGTTCACTGGGTAGGGTTGCCAGCTCTGGGTTGGGAAATACCTGGAGGTTTTTTGGGCGGAGCCTGAGAAGGGAGGGGTTTGGGGAGGGGAGGCACTTCAATGTCATAGAGTCCAATTGCCAAAGCAGCCTTTTCGCCAGGTAAACTGATCTCTATCTGCTGGAGATTCAGTTGTAATAGCTGGAGATCTCCAGCTAATACCTGGAGGTTTGCAACCCTATCACTGGGTGACCTTGGGCCACTCAGTCTCTTTCAGCCAAACCTACCACACAGAGTTGTTGTGAAGATAAAAGGGGGGGAGTAATCAAGTATGCTGCCTGAGATTTTTTGACGAATGGTGGGATTAAAATGTAGTCCAACGGTAGGAAGCCCTTGGGAAATTGCATGCATGTTTCCCTTGAAATCCAAATAATACCTTACTTTATCATCTACTGGGCAATGGTGACGTCTTCATTCCCACCGTACCCATTAAGACCTGGTGGAAAGATTGATCCAGCTTCCTTCATTCAAGGAAGCAAGCAACCAATATGAGCTTTATATCTGTTGCTCCTGGACTCCAGAATGAACTCTTGAAGGAGATACAACAACGTGCCTTCCTGTTAGGCTCTTCATGGGGCAATTTTTGGGGGAGATGCATTTGAAGAATAAATTTCTGCTCATTATTGTGTGGCTTCTGTCCTTGTCTGTCATTACTTTGATTTCTTCACAGTTTAAAAAAAAAATCAAAATGATCTATTTATTCAAATTGTTTTTTTTTTCTTACATCAGTTTAACTCACGAACACATGAAACTAATGCAGAAGCAGCCTATTGGTCAGTACTGTCTACTATTTCCAGCTCTCCAGGGTCTCTGGTTTAGATCATTCACATTACCTGCTATCTGGCCCTTTTAGTTCAAAATGCTGGCGAGTGAACTTGCTATGTTCTGCATGCAAAACAGATGCTCTATTACTGAACCATTTCATATTGCCATTAAACTTTGTGAACTTGCTTGTACAAATTTGACCAGTTTTTACCTTGAGGGCAAACTATTCAGAGGAACATCTCTTGAGAGTAATTAGATGGCTATAATCTGTGGAAACTGGAAATAAAACTATAAGTCAAACATTAATCTACCAAGATGGAGACATGTACAGAAGGAGTCTCACATATATGTGGTTGGTGTGGATACACATTTCTTTGTGCTTCCACATCACAATACTCTCAGGAATTTGATTTGACACCTTCAAACAAAGTTGGAGCTACAGGGCAGAAACACAGGAGTAGAGGCAATGGTAATCCCCTGCATCTATCTCCACTGTTTTACCTTCTTGTTTCCTAAGATACTTTGGACACTGGGGATTTTCTTACGTTCCTTTCTTGAAGGCTTTAAGAGGGGAGTGGACATATTCATGGAGGACTGGGCTATCCATGGCTACCAGTCAAAATGAATGCTTGTCATGATGCATACCTATTATCTCCAGTATCAGAGGAGCATGCCTATTATATCAGGTGCTGTGGAACACAGGCAGGATGGTGCTGCTGCAGTCTTCTTGTTTGTGGGCTTCCTAGAGGCACCTCGTTGGCCATTATATGAACAGACTGATGGATATGATGGGCCTTGGTCTGATCCAGCAGGGCTTTTCTTATGATTATTTTTAAGTGCCATTGAAGCCACTTCTGCACTTTTGCAATTTTGGAGTCATAGCAAAACAACAACAACCACCACCACCACCAGTGAGTTTCCTAACATTGTCTGCTAAGCATGAATACTGGGGGGAGTGGTTAATAAAGTCCCTGGCTATGCATTTTCATGATGAAGACCTCTTTGGAGAAGCACACAAAATAATTCTTTGAGATTCTCTGCTCATTTAGTATTGTTTAGATAGCTGAATGGCGTCTGATGCAAAAAGCAGTACTGTTTACAACAAACATATACTACATGACACAAATCATAAGTCAAAAAACATGAATAAACCCAGCACCACATTCCATTAGACAGCTACAGAGGACTCAGGCTTCTCAAACCCTCTGGAAGTGCGTGTTCTAATTTTCCAGCAGAATACCAGTACTGAGAGGTGAGCTGAACACCCCTTGGCAAGATGTTTCATAATTGTGGTGCTACAACAGAAAAGCCAAGCAGGAACATAATGCACCTCACTTCAGGCAGGGCCATACATTCAAAGGGTAAGTGCAGGTGGGAGGAAGTGTTCCTTATCCTGGTCTAAGACCTATTAAGGCTCTAAAAGTGAGCATGGTGTAGTGGTTAAGAGTGGTAGATTCTAATCTGGAGAACCTGGTTTGATTCCCCACTCCTCCACATGCAGCATGCTGGGTGACCTTGGTCTAGTCACAGTTCTCTCTGAACTCTTTCAGCCTCACCTCTCTCACACGGTATCTGTTGTGGGGAGGGGAGGGGAAGGTGATTGTAAGCTGGTTTGAGACTCCTTAAAAGGTAGAGAAAAGTGCATATAAAAACCATCTCTTCTTCTTCTTCTTCGCAAAAACAGTACATTTTACTAGACCTAGTAACTCATCGGAGCCAATGGGTTTATGTAGAAAGGGAGACACATCGTTCAAAATAAATCCAATATATCAATGAAGTCTCTATGTACAGAGACCAAAGTATCTTTCTCCTTTTTTTGGATAGGGATAGATACACATTCAACCCCCCTAATCTCATTTTAGACCAGATCAAAGCTTGCTTCAACAACAGAAAAGCCTCAAATACAGTGGCTTATGCTCAAATGCTAAGCAATAGGGGAAGTAGATTAAAAACCATCACATAAATTCCCCCCTTTTTCTGTGTAGCAAATGTAGTTGATCTTCTTTAAATCAGCCTGCCATTGGCTTTCTACCAAATACAAAATTGAACACCTGTGCAATAGCTGAGGAGATAGCTTGAGAGCCCATGCAGATCCATCTGCGGAGCACATCACTGGGCTATTTTCTTTCCTTTGGGTGTGATGGAAGATAGCTTCATTAAAAGAAGCCCAAAGCATAATTAAAGGAACAATATGTTTGCCCAGCTGACTGCCCATCCTCTAGTTCTGTCTTCTTTCACTGCCATGGTAGCAGAGTTTCTCTTCTCCTCTACTCCCCTGTAGTTACTCACCGATATTGATGCACACCATCAATATCCTTTCTCTTCCAGATTAATGCACTCCCACCCCCTCCCTTGTATATTCATGCTCAGGGCTAGAGGAAACAAAGAAGTGGAGCTGCCCCCATTCTCTCGTGGTCTCACTCACAAATGCATAACAGAAGTAAAAGGTCCCTGTGAAGAAGAGAAAAAAACCCAAATATATATTTGCACATATATAATTGTAAACAGAAAGGTATAAGTATTATAATGAATTTAAGGTCTTCATGTATTATAGTGTATTTAAGGTCTTTCCACTGGTGCACTCATCCGCATAAAAATCAGTTGCAAAGATCTCCATGCCAGCCTCTTGCCAAGCTCTACCAGTTGCCAGCTAATTTTCCCAATAAAAGGAGACCCCTCTGTTTGGTGTATCATCCCATCCTGTTTTTCAATGTTTTTTTTAATTTCCCGCACTGCCCTTTGGTGTGCCAGCAGGCAGAGCCTGCTGGGGGCAAGAGATTTCCCATCCCCAGTGGGCATGTTGCAATCCTGTCTGTCCCCCAAACTGATAGCAAAAGAGAACTTCTATTGGTTGCAGCAGGGAGTGATCCCGCCGATCAAAGCATGAGGATTGCTCTCCTTGAATTGCTGGACCTAGTAGCTTTCAGTGTCTCTTGCACAATAGTAAGCCATTTGTTCTTTGTAGTCAAAAAGATATATATGTTCACCTTCTGCAATTTTGTTTAATTACCAAGAAGCCAGAATATACAAGACCTACAGTCCCAACTTCCTTTAATGTAACTACAGCTACGGATGGAAGAGTGGAGATATCCAGTAGCTATTGTACTACATACCACAAAGAGACTCAGAGGCGGAAGCACATTCGCCTCTCGCCTCGCTATTACAGTACTAAGTGCTTTCCGGCAGCATACATTAATTCCCTGTAAAATAATGCTGGGATAATTGCAGTCAGTCCTTTCTTTCCCTTTATCACTAATTGCCATGCAAACACTCCTGAGTGGCTTGCTAACTCAGCTCCCACGCAGGTAAGCCGAACTGTGGCAGCCATTAAACCGAAGCCAAACTGACATGCACCAGGAAGAGCTATCTTAAAACAACAAGCCAGTGGTTGTCTGCCATTTTAAAAGGAACAAAAATATTAGGTACTGTTAGCAAGTGGGCTATGCTGGGCCACCATGACTCCCTGTACTTTAAAATACATTAACAGCTCTTCAGTCAATCCAACAGTCACTTTGTATAGCATTTGTATAGCATTCTTTGTATATCTTCATTACTAAACACCTGAAAAGAAGTAGATCTTCAGACAAATAGTTCTTTAAGTCAGAGGTATTTTTACTAGCAGGAAACCAGCAAGCCTAATTGCAGATGAATTCAAAGGAGCAAGTAAACGTCATATAAAGTCTAAGAAAATAAAATATCATGCAATTCATTTAAAGATAGTATCACAGGAAACCGGGAGCAAAGGCACTCAGTCCAAAGGGGTTCCGATCAGTCCCACAGCCTAATCCCATTCCTGCCATTTACACCTCTTATTAACCACCTCAGCCATTTTCTGTCATGTGAACAGAGAGAGGTGTGATGCTGACATGGGAACCAGTGACAGGTATTCACAAATTACACTGTTCCAAATATACAGAAGTGAACCTCGAATAATGAGCAAATTAATCTCTTTCAGTTCTCTCTTATCTGCCCCTCCAGTTTTCCCCAGGAAAACCCAGACCCAGTTTACAGATGCTGGAGAATGAGATGGTAGTAAGTTGAGGTGCTAGAATTGCAGCTAAGAAGTGTGTGTGTGTGTGTGTGTGTGTGTGTGTGTGTGTGTGTGTGTGTGAAGTGCCATCAAATCACTTCCAACTCATGCTGATCTTATGAATGAGTGGGGAATCAAACCTGCTTCTCCAGATCAGAGGCCACTGCTCCAAACCACCGCTCTTAACAACTACACCATGCTGGCACACATCTGGCTTTCCCCTCATGTTGTTGCTATGAGTTTTTATTCCCTGCTGTAGGGCTGTCGATTCGGTTCCATCCGAAAAGAAAAACAGCCGAATTTTCCCTGCTTCGGCGGTTTCTACTTCAAATAGAACCAAAGTCAAAAAAGGCGGGAAAACGATGAACCGAACTCAGTGAGTTCGAGTGGAAGCCGGATAAATTCATACAAGTTCGGCGCCCACAAAGCAGCATTCCCCCCCGGCCAATAGGTGGCCAAGCTGGGTCTTCTTCTTGCCAATCAGTCGTGGATGAGTGTGTGACCCTGGCCGCTGCATGGCCTGGGGAGAAAAAGAGAGACTGGGAGTGTCTGTTTGTGTGAGAGGTACGAAATGTTTAATACGGTCCCAGACCAACAATAAAAAACTTTTACATAATAGAAACTGTAGCTATATACATCAATAAATATATAATCAAACATTCGTAGGGGAACTATTAAAAACATATGCGTAACTAGAATGTTTGTGTGAGAGAGAGATCCCTGTGTGTGTGTGTGTGTGTGTGTGTGTGTGTGTGTGTGTGAGTGCGTGCACATTCATGGCTTTCCACGGCTCCGGGGGGGGGCATTTTTGGAGTCAGAGGCCCCAAACTTTCAGTGTAGCTTTAGAGGACCCTTTTTGCAAGAACCCCCAAGTTTTGTAAAGATTGGGTCAGGGGGTCCCGAGATATGGGCCCTGGAAGGGGTCCCCCCCAAATTGCCCATTGGAATAAAGCCATTAAAAACACATTCATGGCTTTCCACGGCTCCGGGGGGGGGAATTTTTGGAGGTAGAGGTCCCAAACATTCAGTGTAGCTTGAGAGGACCCTTCTTGCAAGAACCCCCAAGTTTTGTAAAGATTGGGTCAGGGGGTCCCGAGATATGGGGCCCGGAAGGGGTCCCCCTCAAAATTGCCCATTGGAATAAAGCCAATAAAAACATATTCACGGCTTTTGACAGCTCTGGGGGGGGACATTTTTTGAGGTAGAGGTCCCAAACTTTCAGTGTAGCTTGAGGGGGCCCTTCTTGCAAGAACCCCCAAGTTTTGTGAAGATTGGATCAGGGCCCCCTGAGTTATGCGGTCCCCCCCCCCGCCATCTACCCATTGGAATGAATGGGAGCAGGCAATCTTTAATGTGCATCTAGAGAGCGGCAAATCCAAGGCAAAACCTCCCATGCATAAATGGCCAGAGAGAGCCTGTGCATGTGAGTCTGCTAGAATCGTATTGGATTACTTCTGAGTCCTGACTCCCAGTCCCTGCTCCTGATGAAAGAGAAGAAGACATCCACAGTATGACCCATTTTGGGGCTTTTGTCTATAACTTTTTTCCTGCATGTGTGTATGTGGGGGGGGGGGATTGTGTGTGTGTGTGAGAGAGAGAGAGGGGGGGGAAGCCAAAGGGGTGTGGGTTTACCTGTTCTGCTGGGTGGTGGGCTTGATTGCCTCTGTTTGGGACTGTGCTTTCTGCTGTTTTCACCTGTTGCCAACTTCGTCTGGAGTTAACTGTGGGTTAACAGAGTGTCTCTCTGGCTGGCTCCTATTGTTTCCAATGGGCTGTGCAGCCGCTCCTGTTGTTTATAATGGGCTAGCTTGTCATTCGTTTTAGTACATCCCATGTCAGTGAGTCTCTCACTCTCTCTCTGTCTGGCCCATTCTTCTCCTTCGTTTGGAATTTGCGTCTTCTGGTTTGGGGGGGCTGTTCTGCTGGGGGGGCTTGATTGCCTCTGTGGAGTGTGATTTTGGGGGTTACCTGTCCGGGGGGCCTTGATCTCTTTGCGAGTATGAATGTTGCTGTGGAAGATTTGAATCCAGCAGCATGAAATCTATCAATACTGAAGATACGCAATATGCGCAGGTCGCACTCAGGCAAGTAGCATTATAAGGTGCACTTTGTCTGTGTTGAAATGAAAAGATACGTACATTACCCATGATACTTACGCTGTTTACTTACGCTTTGAGCGGGATGCACTTTCGGCGTAGTTACATCTGCTCTTAGAAGCCACGGACTGGCTTATACTGTGTGTGGTGGGGGAGAAGCCAAAGGGGGGGTGACCTGTCCTGGGGGGGGGGGCTTGATCTCTTTGCAAGTGTGATTGTTGCTGTTTTCACTGGTTGCCACCTTCGCCTTGAAGTCAGTGTGGGTCAGTGGTGAGTCTCTCTCTGGCTGCCCCAGAAACAATGGGAGGTTTTGCCTTGGATTTGCCACTCTCTAGATGCACATTATGGATCGCCTGCTCCCATTCATTCCAATGGGCAGATGGGGGGACCCGCATATCTCGGGGGGCCCTGACCCAATCGTCACAAAACTTGGGGGCTATTGCAAGTAGAGTCCCCTCAAGCTACACTGAAAGTTTGGGACCTCTGCCTCCAAAAATACCCCCCCCCGGAGCCGTGGAAAGCCATGAATGTGTTTTAATGGCTTTATTCCAATGGGCAATTTTGGGGGGGACCCCTTCTGGCCCTCATATCTCGGGACCCCCTGACCCGATCTTTACAAAACTTGGGGGCTCTTGCAAGAAGTGTCCCCTCAAGCTACACTGATAGTTTGGGACCTCTACCTCCAAACATGCCCCCCGGAGCTGCGGAAAGGCGTGGATGTGTTTTTAATGGCTTTAAATGGCCGAATTTATTTGCGAACTCCGAATTGCGTGCCGAATTCCACTTATCTGAATCGGGGTAGTTCGGACTTCGGCATTTCCTGAATAAAAATGAACCAAATTTTGCCGGATCTGAATTTTACCGAATTTTTTTTTAACAGCCCTACCCTGCTGTTCTCTACTTTTAAGGAGTCTCAAAGAGGCTTACAATCACCTTCCCTTCCCCTCCCCACAACAGAGACCTTGTGAGGTAGGTGGGGCTGAGAGAGTTCTGAGAACTATGACTAGCCCAAGGTCACCCAGCAGGCTTCATGAGGTGGAGTGGGGAAACCAACCCGGTTCACAGAGTCTGCCGCTCATGTGGAGGAGTGGGGAATCAAATCCAGTTCTCCAGATTAGAGTCCACTACTCTTAACCACTATGCCACGCTAGCTCTCAATAGTATTTAGGTTAGCAGTTAATAACACACAGTTTAAAAATCCAGGCTAGAGTGGTTTCTATCCATCAGCTGTCCCTATTAATCTGTTGGCACAGGATAGCCTTAAGCTACTTCCCAACTCTGTGGTTTGTCTAGGACAGCCTTGAAAAGATCAGCTTTTTCTCTTGCCCAAAAAACTTGTCATCTCCTGCAAACTTCGGACAAAATACATTCAGTTGGAATCTAATTAAAATGGACAAATGGCTTTTGATTTGGCAGACAAATGGCTATGCTCAGGCACTTGAACACGGAGGAAGGTGCCCGCAATTTCAAGCCATCTAGTTGACTTCTCCATGACCCTAATCTGCAATCAACAGCTCTGTGAATTCCTAATCACATCAAAGTCTTGCTGTGCAAGAACTGTCAGCTGGATTACAGCTGCTTCAAGATGCCACATACCACATTCCAGATGTTCATCATGCTAGAAAGTAGGCATCCTGTTGCCTATACAGACTGAAACAGTTCTATGGAATACACATTTTAAAAAAGAAGAAGAAGAAGAAGATATCCTCCACAGAATAAAAATTAAGAATAAAATAAAAGATAGTATTAGTGGCTTTGTATTAAAAAGTCTGTATGCTAAAGATCCCTTTTTCAGACCGGCTGTGTCTCTGCCCTCTTCAGTTGGTGGACTCTTTTGTACATATCCTTTTGCACTGTCCTTACGTATACCAACTTAGGCTAAAATGGATTGTACCATGTTTTAACAAATGGTCCACATCTTCTCAAGCAACTTTGGAACAAAAGGTTCAGTTCCTCTTAGAGGACTCTGACTCTCAGCAGATCTATTTTGTCTCTCATTTTTTGGAGGCTGCATAGAAGAGGAGGAGGGAGATGTTTTTAGAGACGGGTCTTATTTAAGTTTTATGGTTTTATTGTTTCAAGACCTTGGTCTAAGAACAGGGGGAAAGAAAATGAAATGAAATGAATTGTATTAAAAGTTTTTAGGACACTACAAGAAATCCTAAATCCTAAATCAACTGACGTCATGTGTAAGAGTGGGGAAACAAACCCAGTTCACCAGATTAGAGTCAGCCACTCATGTAGAGGAGTGGGGAATCAAGCTCGGTTCTCCATATTAAAGTCCACTCCTCTTAACCACTTAACCAGCTGGGTGACCTTAACCAGCTGGGTGACCTTGGGCAAGTTACAGCTCTCTTAGAGCTCTCTCAGTCCCACCTACCTCACATGTTGTCTGTGGTGGGGAGGGAAAGGGAAGGTGATTGTAAACAAGTTTGAGTCTCCCTTAAGTGGTAGAGAAAGTCAGCATATAAAAACCAACTCTTCTTCTTCTTCTACACCTCGCTGAGCAGATGGGAGGGGAGCAGAACTCGATTGGTCCAGCTGATAAATGTTCACAAAGTCCTACATCAGTACAACTGCACATTTATAGTGCTCTAGGCACACGGTCAGCCTACATCTGTAGGGATGGGCCACTGGGGAAGGTCCCAGTGCATCAATGGCCTGGGGGGCTGCCCCAACCCCTGAGCAGTCTCATGTGAAGTGGGGAGGAGCCACTGTCATTGTGAGGTGGTGGCTCCTGTGAGTCAGTGGGAGCTGCTACTGTTGCAAGTCGGCAGCCTCCACCTTGTGGTAGCCAAGGGCCCCCACCCCATGCTCTCATACTATTTCAGGAATGCATGTATAATAGAACCCTCTTGGTGGTATGCTTCCCTCCCTCCCATATGAACCTTATCTTGTCTTCTAGCTGGACAATGTCCATGAGGGAAGGAATAAGTCATTCAAACACACATTCAAAGAATGCTGTAAGATCTCACCACAGGGAAGTAGCTCTTGTGCCTTTGACAATAAGTGAATAAATCATGGATTTTAAGAGTAGAAATGCCCTGTCCTGGATAGCCCAGGCTAGCCTGATCTTGTCAGATCTAAGAAGCTAAGCAAGGTCAGCCCTGGTGGATGGGAGACCACCAAGGAAGTTCCACATTGCTACACAAAGGCAAGGAATGACAAACCACCTCTGAACGTCTCTTGCCTTGAAAACCCTATGGGGTCGCCATAAGTCAGTTGTGACTTTATGGCAAAAAACCAAACAAATCAAAAGGGTAGTAATACCAGTCAGACATAATTACATTAACCTTTTTTATACTTTTTTAAATGAAATGCAGCCACTGAGGCTGCACCTTAAAGGAAAAGACTCATCTAGGGCAATGAATGCTACATAATCCTTTCCCCTTATGCCATTTTATCCTGCTGAGAATCTCTCTCCCAGTCTCTTCTACCAGCTTTCCAAAGACACACATGAACACACAGTCTGTCTCTGTGTCTGTCTCTGGGTCTCTGGTAATTTTCTAGCTGATAGCAGAGAAAAAAGATCCTTTGTTGGGGATTTTCCCTTGCGGAATCAGGTTGCAAATCAATCTTTATTGCAGTACATTCTCAAATACACTGTTGTTTCACCACTATCTGATCCTGCTTGGCGACTTTCATTATTAAGTGTCCAGAATTATAGATGAAATGCAAGCCATTGCCTTTATCAATGTTTATTGTCTTGCAACACTTTAGGTACAATCCAGCCAAAGCTAATGTCCAGTGCCTTGCCTGTTTCCCCCTCACTCCTCCCTTTGGGAGGCTGCTACAACTTCCCCAGTCTCATAGCTAAGCTCTTAGTGCGTTGCTTGATTTCAGTGGTGTAGATACAGGACAGGGGCTGAAGAAGTTCCTCTCTGGGAATGGGATGTTGTCTGCTTGTAGGAATGTATTTGAATTCAGTATGTTCTGATCATATATACAATTACAAACTACCATAAATCTCTAGTGTTTGCCATATAAAGGAAACTAGTATATAAAATGCTGTGGGCCGCCTTGGTGGTATTTTTTATTCTTCTAGTTTCTACTGTCAGGTTTCCCATTGCTTACCAGTAGTAGTAGTAGTAGTAGTAGTAGTAGTAGTAGTAGTAGTAGTAGTAGTAGTAGTAGTAGTAGTAGTAGTAGTTTTATAATTGCTTTTCCTAGCCATGCTGTCTAGCAATGTGCACAAGGTTGCATATAAGGAAAAGAAAAAGGACACCAGCAAATTGGGCACAAGGGAAAGGCCTGTGGAACACAGAATTGCAAGCTGCTGCATAAATATGCATGGCATGCTTGCCACTTGACAACTATCAGTGTTGGTCTTGCTATGGGGGTTAGCATCTTTGTGCCAAATTTCCTCACACCCATCCATATATTTCAGTAGAGGTGACAAGGCGAATCCTGCCTGTTTTCCCCATCACTTGCTTCAGCCATCATTGGCTGGGATCAAGATTGAGGAAACTCACTGCATGATGGGCAGGATTCACAAGGTACATTTTCCCACTCTTTCTAATAGCAACCACTGGGGCAAGGGCTTTCTCAGAAGTTGCCCCATCAATGTGAAATGTCTTGTCCCAGGAGATGTGTACTATCTAATTATCTGCTTCCTGCTAGAGCAAAAATGCTAGTTTATTTTATTAGATGTTTATGTGTTCATGTAAAACATCTTCAGGGACCTGATTTCTCTCTCTCTCTCTCTCTCTCTCTCTCTCTCTCTCTCTCTCTCTCTCTCTCTCTCACACACACACACACACACACACACACACACACACACACAGAAGATAAAAATCATAAAAAATAAACCCATTAAAATTAACAACCATTAAAATCAGCCAATAAATCCAGAAGCATAAAAGTGCATAACAAATCAGTGCATAAAAAACACTGATCCTCACAACAGTCCTCAGGTTACAAGTTGATTGTAAAAACAATTGGAAAGATCAACCCCCTAGATATCAGTATGGCTAAAAAAGAACTGTTTTGACCTGGTGCCTAAAAAAAGAGTAGATTAGGTGCTAGGCGAGCCTCAAGGGAGGAGGAGGTTCCACAGGTGAGATGCCACAATTGGAAAACCCTGAGTCTCATCATCGCTTCAGCAACAAAGACAGCTGGGGTTGTGAGAAGGATCCCAGCTGGAGGACTGGATAGTAGAGACAAACAAACAAACCAAACTCCAAGCACTATACCACACAAACTCTAGTGTGTAGTGGCCAAGGCTCAGCCGTAGAGCATCAGCTTTGGAGTCTCATGTTCAATCCCTGGCATCTCCAGTTAAAAGGATCAGATTGTAAGTGATGTGAAAGACTTATACCTGTGACCCTGGAGAGACATTGCCGGTCAAAGTAGACCTGGATAGATCAGTCATCTGATTCAGAATATGGCAGATTTATGTACTCTAAGACCAGACCTTTGAAAGATTAACCTTGTGACATGAAGAATTGATCTTGCTATTGCTTATCTTTGTTCTGACTATTTTTGTTCATTGTAAGAGTAGTTTGAACTTTATTGTGTACTGTGTTCACTGATTATTTTTATACTGATTTTCTAAGTTCTCGTGGAAGTTACAACTACAAACTAATACTATAATACTATGACTAATAAACTAATATTACTTTGTAGAAGGCTTTCACGGTCAGAGTTCATTGGTTCTCGTAGGTTATCCGGACTGTGTAACCGTGGTCTTGGTATTTTCTTTCCTAGGAAAGAAAATACCAAGACCACGGTTACACAACCCGGATAACCTACGAGAACCAATAATATTACTTTATTTTAATGATTCTGCTCGAATGGTCGATAGGTCTTGACCACACTAGAGGACAATGGCCAAGATATTTAATATATCCCTCTTATCCTTCAAAATAGGCAGCCAATAAATATATAAATTTTGCAATCATTACCATCTCCAAATTATTTGTTATTAACAAAATTTCAGAAAGAGTGAGTGCCTTCTTTCCAAGATCAAATGACTCAACTAGTCTCTGTCTATCAACCTCAAATAATGGACAATGAAATAACAAGTGACTTATTGTACCTATACTGCCAGACCCACAAGGGCAGAGACTTTTGGAAAATGGAACTTTACTAAATCTGCCCTTCAACTCAGGTGACTGAAGAGCATTCAATGAGGTCATCATGTAGGCTCCCCTATACTTGGGAAAGGTTAACGGATTTAAGTACTCTGACATACTTTGTGGGAAAATACCCCTATAGAGGGTGAAGCAAACTCTCCATGCTCTATTGTGCACGCTATTGCGATCTAATAAAATCAAGCTTTTTAAAATCTGAGCCACCGCCCTCCTTTCCCCAAGTTCTTTTGTAGTATCTATCAAGAATCCTAGCTGCTTAGCCTTTTCATCTGCCATTTGTTTCCACAGTGACTTACTGCCAACTCAGCTTGTATTGCTATATTGGCAACACATTTGGGTAAACCAGTGACTCATCTTAAGAACTTAAACAGCGTAGTTTCAATAGAACCATTTATTCCATTTATCCAAACTGAGACCCCATATAGTAGTTGAGGGACTACCTTATCCTCAAATATTTTTATAGCTGCTGATATGAACTGCCCTCCTTGTCTGAAATAAAACTCCATAATTCCATTAATTACTCCATTCACTTTTCTTTTAGCCATTTTTATATGGTAGTTCTAGTTCAATCTGGCATTAAACAAAAGGCCCAAATAAACAAAGTTGTCCAACAGTTCAATCTCTTGACCCTTCACCTTCCAAGACAACTTCTGGTATCTTTTCTTCTGACTAAACACTATGATCTTAGTCTTCTGGGCATTTATGATCAAATGCTCATTTTTGCAATTTTCCTCTAAACTAGAGATTAATTTGCTCAACTCATTGGCTGCCCACGACAAAAGTGCCATATCATCTGCATACAACAGAATTGGAATCTTATTATCAGCCAATATGGGATGATGCTGGGAACAAATCATTTGTAGTCGAGCTGTTAAATCTCTTATATATAAAATAATTAATAAAGGGGCAAGGGAACAATCTTCTCTTACCCCCTTAATGGAATCTCTCCAGACAGTCCCCCCTCCATTCCCACATCAAATCCTGGCTGTAGGCCACTCATACAGCTTAATTATCAGCCACAATAGGCGCCGGTTGATAGATGTTTGAGATAATTTTTCCAAAATACGTGGGTGGGATACCGTATCAAAAGCCCCTTGCAGATCAATAAAGTCGACAAATAAACTTCCATGACTTCCTGAAACATATTTATGTATTAAACGGGAGAGACACAAGTCAGTTGTTGAATAGCCCTACCAAAATCCAGCCTTCTCTGGGCCCAAGACGTCATGTTCTATAACCCAATCTAACAGCATCTCCTGTAAGTATAACGTATATAATTTTGCCACAAGTATAGCATATATAATTTTGCTACATCAGGCTAATTGGATGGTATGAGGAGGGATCTCTCCTATTACCTTTCTTAAAGATTTGTACAATTATGGACTTGGCCCATGTTGCTGGAAAATGACCTGTTTCGTTTATTCTTGTAAACACAAAACTAATATTATAATTAGCAATGCAACAGCAAGAAATAGATGACAAATTGAATAAATATATTTAATTATACTGCATCATACTGCATTACATTACGAAAACTATATCACAATAAATATTTCAAAATAACTCCATTTACAACATTAAACTTATTGTAGGCATTTTAGAAGAACTGCAGACAGTGCACAGCAAAGTTTACATCAACCCATTCAATATTCTCCCTCATATTGTCTGTGTTTGCTAAAATCAATAAATGCACATCGGTTGTATAAGGTTTTCCCAACCAACTTCCTGTAGACTGCATTACATATAAATGGTTCCCAAGTCTATAACAAACTGAAGACACTGTGAGGCCATTTGAAACTTTTCCCTTCTATGAACTTTCAGGGACAATTTTGTTGTTTCACATCTATGAATAGCGTGCACAGAAACGGATACCTTCTCTTCCTATGGCATGTATGTCTTGATAGGCCTTGCTTGAACTCCTCATCAATTGATTGCAATTTACTTCCCACATTCTCTTCCACAGCAGGATTATGGCAGTGGACTTCTTATCCATTGGGCTTTGATTGTCTTGCAGAAATAAGATCACAAGGAGCCATTTCAGATGTGCAATGAATAGTATCTATCATGGGAGGGAGATCGTATAAATTGTCCATATTACTGGAGGGCGGGGGATTACTGTGCTCCTGTGATTAGCACAGACAAGACTGATCCAAGGATATATTCATTTATAAAAATTAGTTTGCTCTTTAAGAGGATAGTCATTCATACAGAATTTTGGAAGATCCCCACTGTATTACCGCTGCAAGAAACCAAGAGAGTGATGTGACTTTTTGGGTGATTACTGGTTCATTCCCAAAACTGAGATGGCTCATCAACACAGGTTGGAATCTACAGACCAGGAAATATCTGGTGGGAGTCAATCTGCCTTTGATATTAGTCAAGGACTTGTCCTATGTCTCATATAATGATCCAGTAAGGGAGGGGACTAGCAATTTTGAATAGACAAAACGATGTAGAGGATTTTTTTCCCCCTTACATGTTATGTGGAAATAACACTCTTCACTATGTACAGAGAAGAATTTAATATAAGACTGGAAGAGAGCATTTCATTACTAAATCTCAGAACAGAAACACTTCCCTCTCCCATCATTTTAATCCACGATTGCCATGTCTTGCATGTTACCCAAAAACCAGATATGTGTCTGCTTTCTCTTCAATGCTCCTTTATTTTTCTGAACCAAGGTTGGAACTATGTGTATGTGTGTGTAAAGGGCTGCCAAGTCACAGCTGACCTATGGCGACCCCAGCAAGTACTTTCAAGGCAAGTGAGAAGCAAAGGTGGTTTGCCATTTCCTTCCTCTACAGCGTCTTCCTTGGTGGTCTCCCTTCCAAGTGTACCAATCCTGCTTAGCTTCTGAGATCTGATGAGATCAGGCTGTACCATGCCACCTTCCCTCCCAAGATTGGAACTACATGATTCCAAAAAAGCAAAAGCAAAGAAAAACAAATCAATAGTGCTGCCACTTGAAATGGTGGCTCTAGCATCCAATGCTTCCCTTCTATTGAGTAAAAAGTACCTTATATCCTGATATAATTTGGTGTACATTTCTACTTTGACAGCCCATGAGGTAAGCAGTGAATGCATAATTTGATGTCTTAGCCTTATTTACTACTCACTGTAATTTAGTACACATTGTAATTTACTACACATTGTAATAATGCATAATATGACATCATAGCCTAATTTACTACACAGTTTCTTGATATCTGTAATGTCACTCTGATGTGTTTTGGAAGTGCTAGTGTTCTTCCCCTTAGGCCATTTTTCCTAATAATAAATAATTGCTTAAATGTCCATTGGATTTTATTAATCAATTTAATGAGATAGACAGTGGAAGATGATATATAGATCCCTTGTTATGTAAAATCTCTTTAGAAGAGGCTTCCTCCCCTTTTAAAGGTGTGCCTAGCTGAAATTGCTGTGTTGTTATTGCTATGGTACATAGTAGTGTCTTCCAATAACGTATAAAGAGCAAGACACCGAGAACATCCACGTCAGGAAAAGTAGTACATACACAAAAGGATTTGTTTCTTGTCCATTTTGAACTGATCATACCATTATCTAATGGCAGTGCTAAAATTTTGAGAACATTCTGCTAAGGTAAGTACAAACATTGAGAGGATGGATTAAGAGTAAACAAGAATAAATTATTCATAAATACCAGATTCCACCTAAGCTTCAGTGTGAGGGAAATCACTTAACTACACAGTTTATTTGAGAATGATCATATCATGCTCAGCTGCCCTGCTGGCAGATGTTGAGCTCCTGTGGCTGCACTGTGCTTGGGCAAGGATCCTGTGAACAATAATAGTTATTCTCTGGCTCTGGGGTAACATCCAGCCAATCGAGCACTCCAATTTCTTTTGGCCAGGGCCTTCTGCCATCACCATTTCTGCAAAGTGAGAGTGTCCCCTGGGGGGCTATGGGTCCAGGTCTTGCCCAGCAGAGCCCTGGTGACTATTTAAGGGACCGTTGGCAAGGTCTCCATTACATGCTCAGGCAGGGTGGCTTCTGGAGCTGCTGGACCATTGTCAGCAGGTGCCTCAGCCATGTTAGGCTCTCCCTGGTCCTGCTGGTCCTCCTAGGTTGGTGGGCCTTGGCTCCTCAGGCTCTTCCTCTGAGGACTGCGAGTCTGAGCCTTTGAACATGTCTGCAGGGGTCATGGCAAGGTTAACTGAACATAACAGGGGCTTCTACCCCCCTTCCTGGTCAGAATGGAGGATCACCCACCCCCTGCACCCATTGTCCACCATTGCTCTGAGCACCAAAGAATATGATGCCAGTGAGCGCAGGTCCTTAAAAATGTGTACATTCCCATTCACACAGAACGCAAAGATGCTTTAACTGCAGTTTCCCTAAAAAGTTCATATCAAACCAGACTTAGGCAAAAATTACATCAAAACAAGTTGTCAATATAAATTCAGCTAAGACTACAACAGTTATCATCATCCATGATGTACCTATTAGTTAGATTTAAACTGTTATATTAGATATTAAACTGTTTGAGGCCTGGAAAGCACTGATTAATTCAAAGATCATATCAGTCGTAAGGATGACTTTTCTGTGCCTTTCCTTTTCCTTATTGTTCAACAGTTGTATTGCATCACAACTGCTAGCACAAATCATAAATATGTGCCTTGAGTTAACCACAAAATTACTTGAAAATATCAAAATCACACTTAAATTAAAATGTTAAATTGACCAGTGTGGCATAGTGTTTAAGAGCGGTGGACTCTAATCTGGTGAACTGGGTTGGTTTCCCCACTCCTCCACATGAAGCCAGCTGGGTGACCTTGGGCTAGTCACAGTTCGCTCAGAATTCTGTCTGCTGTGGGGACGGGAAGGGAAGGCAATTGTAAACTGCTTTGAGACTCCTTAAAGGTAGAGAAAAGTAGGGTACAAAAACCAACTCTACTTCTTCAAGTTACCCCTCCACACAGTATGGTTCTTTTTAAAATTGTATTGCCTTTCATTAACGCAGAAAATTTGGTAATCCTATTCCAGTAAGGTTGCCAGCTCCAGATGGGAAATACCTGGAGATTTTGTGGGTGGAGCCTGAGGAGGGTGGGGTTTGGAGAGGGGAGAGACTTCATTGCCATAGAGTCCAATCACCAAAGCGGCCATTTTCTCCAGGGAAACTGATCTCTGTCACCTGGAGATCAGTTGTAATAGCAGGAGATCTCCAGCTACCACCTGGATGTTAGGAAAACAGCACTGGAGATAAAGTGTACAATGGTAACAAAGTTCTTATATTGTGCTTAAATGACAACAACATACAAAAGTGGAATTCATAAACACTAACACATCACAAATATATACAATATATACAATACATGTTTGATGCAGTCTCTGTGCAACAGAATAATGCAATTTTCTTGGTATATATTTGTAGCCAATATGTCTTTAAATGGTCCAAAAGGTACACATTCAAACAATCCCAAAAGTTCATGTATTGGGAGTAGATGGGGGACGGCCGTTTCAAGGTCTTTTCTTCAGCCCCAAATTCATTCAAAGTTATGTTTCCAAGTAATTTTTAACTAGTACACCATCAGACTAATTTACTGGTTCCCCGAAGGATACTCCAAAGTGTAGCAGCAAGCTATGCTTGTTGTAAGCTCAATGCAAAACAGCTGCTTGGAATTACTTGGAAACATAACTTTGAATGAATTTGGGCCTGAAGAAAAGACCTTGAAATGGCCGTCCCCCATCTACTCCCAATACATGAACTTTTGGGATTGTTTGAATGTGTACCTTTTGGACCATTTAACGACATATTGGCTACAAATATATACCAAGAAAATTGCATTATTCTGTTGCACAGAGACTGCATCAAACATGTATTGTATATATTGTATATATTTGTGATGTGTTAGTGTTTATGTATTCCACTTTTGTATGTTATTGTCATTTAAGCACAATATGAGAACTTTGTTACCTTTGTACACTTTATCTCCAGTGCTGTTTTCCTAACCATATTGATATAGGCACGGAGGTGCCCTCCATTTCGGATTGTAACCACCTGGATGTTGGCAACCCTATATTCCAGACTCCAGTAAAACCTTTTATTTTAGTTTTGTGTGTGAAATGCAATCTGATTTGAACATAAACTAATAAATTAGATTTTATTGTAATCCTGTGTTAGAATCCAACGTTAACCACAGGGCTACAACCAAAATAGTCTTCCACAATAATCAGAGCAATTAGGCACAATGGTTGTTAATAATTTACTTTGATTGCGGCCTAATTCCAGCAAATGTAGTCTATGCATGAGATTTAAATGAGTTTTAACTACATGGAAGGTTTGAAGAGGCTGCATTATTCTCTAATTAAGATCAACTGGGACATAAACAGATTCTGACACTAAGTGCTAAATTTCTGTAGAAGACCATTTTTGCATTCATTCGAATTTACAAAAATAAATAGATTTATTGGTAAATGTTGTGAAGAAAAACAATGTAACATTTGCACTTGCTGCTTCACGTTTAAATTGTTTTTGTTACTACAAGATGAATATTTGTTATTGTTCCTAGAAAAGCGACTGTCCCTCCATAATTCTTCTGCCCCTCCGACTACAATAACTGATAACCTTAGGAGTTTCTGCTGACACAATTTAAATTTCAAATTATTTAGCCTGAGGGAGGTAACTAACTACCTTCATTTCTGTCTTGACAATGTGAAAGCATGCCAAGTCTTGCCCTGAAGGAGAACATATCACAGTGAATTGGAATCAAAAGCGTATACCCCTTGCTCATCACAGATGCATCCTCACATTTTGGGTGGACTTTGATCATGTCCTTTAGCCATCAAGATACACAATAGCACCGACAATGTTGGACAAATCATTGGTTTTCCACCCTTACAGTACAGTCCGAAGCAGAGTTATACTTTTTTAAGCTCATTGACCTCAATGGATTTAAAACGGCTGTAACTCTGCTTAAGACGGCACTCTAAAGGTGACCAGTGTAACTTTTGTTATAAACTATTAACTGGGCCCAAGTTACTAACTACACACCCCTAAGACACATATCTGTTGTGTTGATAACATTCCTATTAGTAGGGTTGCCAACTAGCTGGAGATCTCCTTATATTACAACTGATCTCCAGCCGATAGAGATCAGTTCACCTGGAGAAAATGGCTGCTTTGGCAATTGGACTCTATGGCATTGAAGTCCCCTCCCCAAACTGCACCCTCCTCAGGCTCCACCCCAAAAACCTCCAGCCGGTGGCGAAAAGGGACCTAGCAACCCTACCTATTAGGGTTGCCAGTACCGGGTTGGGAAATACCTGGATATTTTGGGTGTGGAGTTTGAGGAGGGTTGGGTTGGAGAGGGAAGGGACTTCAGTGCCATAGTGTCCAATTGCCAAAGTGACCATTTTCTCTGGGGGAACTGTCTTCTATCGCCTGGAGATCAGTTGTAATAGCAGGAGATCTCCAGCCACCACCTGAAGGTTTGCAACCCTAATCCCTATACTTATGATAAACTTTGGGATTTTTTTCTTCAGTTCAGTATATCAAAAGGTTGGCCTTTGAACCTTCCTGCAACATCTTGTCCTTCACTGCTAAAATTATGCACACACATATACTCGCACTCAGAGAAATAAATCTTACATGGTGCCAGGCACAGAAGCAGGGAAATTAAACGCATATTTATAAATTATTCTCTTGGAGACATGTATAAATAGGAAGAAGCGGCATAGGAGGAAGCTTGATATGCAAAACAATTCACATAAACCCACTTTCATAAAATATCCCCGTTATCCAGAAGATAAAGCTTTCAAAACAACCATATACAGATCATAATGTTTCTCAGAGAATTTGAAAGTGTTCTTATTGTTGAAAACTGAAGTACATACCATAATCTAATTCAGATACTGACATATCATAAGAAGCAGAATTTATTTATGTAGCACTGACCGCATCCTGATCCTTTTAGAAGTCCAAGGGATTTAATATTTTTTTCTAGTTAAATGTAGTTCTACTTCTATTCTCTATTCCACTTAATGATAAAAGGTACTGGAGTGATCATCCTAATCCTAATCATCCTAATTACATCCTAATTACAAAATCATCCTAATTACAAAATATGCCTTAATATCCCTATAACATCTCTGGATCCACCATGACAATAACAGAATGATGAATGGCTTGAAACAACTTCAGTATGAGCAGCAGTAAAAACATTCTGTACAACAGGTTCTAAGCTTTGTTCTAGAACAACGTGAGGCCAGGTATTTAAGGGCAAGTCCACCAATTACTAATTCCTTGATACACACAAGAGAATGTCTCTAAATTATAAATTCAGTTACTGCAGCCCCTGATAAAATTAATAGGCATGCAGTGCCATTAAAAATAGCATGGTTGTGTACGGCTCAAAGTATGTTCTTTGAGTCCAGCTTAGATGCTCTGAAACATTCCACACAGTAGTAATGTCTTTATGGATGCAGCCACACCAAGGAAGAAACATCTGGTATGGAATGACCATGCTAACTGGTGCTTGCTATCCAGCCCAGCAGGCCATTTTTATTTGCCAAAATCATGCACATTGCCACGTTTCCTAGGCAGACTTTGTTTGCGGGGGTGGTTTGCCAGTGCCTTCCCCAGTCATCTTCCCTTTACCCCCAGCAAGCTGGGTACTCGTTTTACCGACCTTGGAAGGATGGAAGGCTGAGTCAACCTCAAGCCGGCTACCTGAAACTGACTTCCGCCGGGATCAAACTCAGGTCGTGAGCAGAGCTTTATGACTGCAGTACTGCTGCTTACCACTCTGCGCCACGGGGGTCTGAGGGAAGGCTTAGGCTGTACATATACATCCAGCTATCTCTTGTGCTAAGAGGGACAGCATTGCTGCCTGTTTTCCTCTATCTGATCATACATATGCTTCCACAGGGATGAATTATAGGCATTTAAACTCTGCCTATTGCAAAATAATACAATTACTCTAAATAATACACCAGCAGCCACATGAATTTGTTTTACTGCAATAAATACCAGAGATTTTGATATACCAATAATATATGGTTGCATACATGGCATTAATCTCTTATCTATGGATTAACACACACACCCTTGCAATCTGTGGAAATCCTCTATGGGATTCAAGCCATAAAAATGATTTTTTCCCCTTAGGTCTTGAAATTACATGAATAGGATGGGATCCTATTTAGGTTTGTGCCATGCCCACAGAACCCTCTCTAAAAGAACAGACAGTAGATGATGTGCCACCTCCAAAATTGTTGGTATAGAACAGCAGTGTTCATTGCCTTTTTCCTCACCTTTTAATTCAATAATTTGGGGGAGCAATGACATAGTTACATTGGGGAGTGGCCGTGGCTCAGTGGTATAACATCTGCTTGGCATGCACAAGGTCTCAGCTTCAATCCTTGACACCTCCAGTTAAAAAGAACAGGTACCAGGTGATGTGAAAGATCTCCACCTGAGACCCTGGAGACCTGTTGCCAGTATGAGTAGACAATACTGACCTTTATGAATCAAGGGTCCAATTCAGTATAAAGCAGCCTTATGGGTTCATCTACAAGTTCCCTCTAAAACGAATCCTTTTGGTGATAGAATCCTAAACCCATTTGGAAGACAGTTGATGGAGACAGCACCTCACATCTCCAAAAATGTTGAAAGCTCTTGAATCACTACTCACAAAGTAGAACTAGAGTAGACAGGCAGCTCATTGCCTTGAACAGATGACAGCAACTGAAACTTAGAGCAGTTACAAAATTATCCAAAAAGCCAGTCAGAATAAAAATATTTTGATATGTCTCTCCTCTGAAAGTGTTGAACACTAGCAGACCTCAGCTGAAAGGGAATTCAGCTTTTTAAGATACTTTGAATTAGACCCACTAGCAAACTTTCAGCTATTACAAATTACACTACATGAATCATAAAAGTCATAATTTCATTTGTGGCTAAACCCATGGGTTACGTTCTCTAAAGAAATTTGTCAGATGCTGAACGTGCATTCAGATTCACCCATGAAGGAAAGTATATAATTTTACATTACAATCCTTAAATATTTAAACGCCCAACTGAAGCTTTCTTGGGGTTTGCTGATCAAGCTATATATTTCTCGTATGCTGTTTCTTCTTTCCATGTAATGTTGGTGGCAGCCCATAGAGTTTCCAGTTTAATTATATCAGTGCCATCTATACATAAAATAAGATTAGATTAGATTTATTGGATTCATATTCTACCTGGCCTGGATAAGAAAAATACACTAATAAAGCAGCTATACAATAAATGGAAGATATAAAGGAAAGGGTGCCAATCTATAGCAAAATTACAAAATGCTACCCAGGCATACCTAAAAACTTAAATCCTAAGAAAATTATTATTTTAAAAAGCCATTATTTTAAAAAGCTGGGGATTGAACCTGGGACCTTCTGCATGCCAAGCAGATGTTCTACCACTGAACAACAACCCCTCTCAAACAGGAACAGGACATTCTTCTGGCAGGTGATGGGGATATTAAATCATTCAAGGATGAAGCTGTTT
This sequence comes from Euleptes europaea, assembly GCF_029931775.1. Lineage (NCBI taxonomy): Eukaryota > Metazoa > Chordata > Lepidosauria > Squamata > Sphaerodactylidae > Euleptes > Euleptes europaea. The sequence goes on along the minus strand of NC_079312.1, from coordinate 43,985,141 downwards.
CTAGCAGCACAGTTTCACACAGGATTGGAAAATGTACACCATAGGCTAAAATCTATAGGCCAAGAGCCCTTTCACTGTTGTCCTTTGGCTCTTGCCAAAGGCTCATGCTTTTGGAAAAGCTAGGGGAGAAGAGCCAGTGTGGTGTAGTGGTCAAGAGCGTCGGACTCTAATCTGGAGAACCAGAGTAGATTCCCTACTCCTCCACATGCAGCCTGCTGGTTGACCATGGGCTAGTCAGTTTCTCAGAACTCTCTCAGCCCCACCTACCTCACAAGGTGGCTGTTGTGGGGTGGGGGAAAGGAAGGGAAGGTGATTGTAAGGTAATTGTAAGCCACTTTAAGATAAAGTGGGATATAAAAACCAACTATTATTAGTATTAGTATTATTGTGAGGATTCTCATTGGGGAGGAACAGACATTCATCCACAGCTCATATTTTCCATTCCCTTCCCTTCTTCACACCTGAAAACAAGCCTAGGCTTAAATTTCCTGCCAAAAGGTCAGGGGCTGATGTTCAGTCACTGGTCTTGTTCCTACTATCATTAGGAAGTTTGAAATTTAGTTTCCTAACTTTCCTTTCTCATCCATTACCTTATCGAAGTAAGGATGAGTGCATTTCCCCTGATCTGCTCCATTATTGTTCTGATGTGTTGCTCTTTCTTGTGTTTTTCATCCTTCCTTAATCCTGGTTTCACTTTAATTATTTTGAAAATGTATTCTGTAGCATTGATACCCAAATCAGTCACTGTGTTGGGTACCCAAATCAGTCATGTGAAGAGTATCCTCCACATGCGTACAACCATCCGATACCCATGTTCCAGAGTAATTTATTTGGGACCACTGCAGTCTGATGGATACCTTTCCAATACAACAGAGAGAAAGATGAGACACAGAAAGAATCTGAAAAGAAATAAAATCCAAAAACCAAAACCAGCTATAAAACTGAAAGCCCAGGTAAAGGGTGAAAGTAAAGGAGCAAATGGTCATTCAGCAAGGATGGGCAAATGTTCAGGAAATAAACCTATTGCAACTTTGAGGAAGGAGGAATTGGGCACAGAACCCATGACAAAGTTGGAGGGGGTTGAGATGACCAATATATGAGCTTTGATGTGGAGAATTCTGGTATTGGCCCAATTCTATATAGAGCTCAGTATCTGCAACAGGATTGGATGAAGGGAGTGGATGCTTGTTTCCTATTGAATAGTTTGAATTTTGGGTGAGTTTAAGATGAAAGTGAAAGTCCAAATATGGCCATGCTAAGTGGGGTGATTATTTGTGCAGCTGACCAGCTCTGGCTGGTCCAACAAGCGTATTGATAATACCTTGAACTGGAATGACGGTGGCCTAGTCAAATTCTTCTGTTTACCATCTCATTACATCTTGAAAAGTTGAGTCTGCAAGGGGATGAATAATAAATAGTGATGTTAATAACACATGTTTGGTTCATCTGGGAAGTTAGAGTCAGATTTAATTGGAATAAATTAAAATATTTTTAATCAACTACACAATATTAGAGAAAATATTTGGTATAAAAATTGTAACAGCGCCAAATGATCAAGAAACATGCTTGTAATTTCCCACTGTCATACGTTATGATATTTTCCCCCCATGCTGTGAAGTGCCTAAGAAAAATTGTGTTCTAAGCAGACAGAAGACTATTGCTGATGTTCAACAGAAGAAGAATTGACTGTCACATTTGCTCTCAGTGAATACCACAGGGTTTTTGATATAGGATTTTTTTTAAAAACTGCTTAATTCAACATTTATGAGGATATTGAAGATAGATGAAAGGTGCAGGAACATACATCTTGCCAATCAATCTTCCTGTCAAGAAGGAGACCCTTAAAAAATGAAGAAGTTTGAGCTGTATACGTGGTTTTACTAGATAGAGTTGTTGAATTGCCTTGTATAATTAATCAAAACATGCTTGCCAGGACACCGTTTGGCTCATATTGTTTGGGCTTTGTTACGATAGAATATGGTGGTATAGTTTTTTTGCTGAGGCAAGAAAACTTTAGCAATGTTATGTGTCAGAAAGGGAATATAAAACATGCCTAATGAGCAAAAATTCTTGATCAGGGAGAGGAGGACAGGGGATGGGGACACTCATGTATTAAATCAAGGCATCTGTGTACAGAAAGCAGTATCTTGAAATTTTAGGCGTGTAGTGATCTTTCATTTGGATGGGAGACCACCAAGGAATACCAGGGTTGCTGTGCAGAAGAAGGCACTGGCAAACCACCTCTGTTAGTCGCTTGCCATGAAAACCCCCCAAAAAAGGGGTCGCCATAAGTCAGCTGCGACTTGCTGGCACTTTACACACACACACAGTGATCTTTCAGTATGTTTGAAAAAAACACAAGCAAAAGGTTTGTTAGCCAGCTGATGGACCTTCAACATCTGGAATGTTCCATTTTCATTCCTGAATTAAAATGTGGGAGGGGAAAAGAGTCACACCCTCCTAAATTCATTCAAGTCAATAGATTTAAGAATGGAGTAACTCTTTTTAGGATTACACTCTCCCCTAGACAGCGTTAGACAGACAATGTTGTTTACACACTACACATGTGATGGTACCAATCTCTGTTTGTGTTTTCCTTGATTTTATTTTACAAAAGTTTTATACTGTCATTTTTACATAACTGTTGCAGAAACAGGTAAAACGTTTAATGGTAATATAATATTTTGATTAAAAATTTTTAGTATGTGAACAAAAATATGACTGCCCATTTGTCATGGCGGTACTCCTTTTAGAAACTTCCATTTTTTTAATCGAAGCCATGACAAAATTTGAAGTTCCCTATGTGTGATGGCTCTACCCCATTTTCCATGTGAATGAGAACAATTGGCAGGAGGGAGGGAGGGAGGGAGAGAGAGAGAGAGAGAGAGAGAGAGAGAGAGAGAGAGAGGGAGAGGGAGAGGGAGAGAGAGATTTTTTTCAGTTGACAGCTCCAGGTGCCTGCAGGTGTGCTTATCATCTCCCACCTCGAGATTACCATAGATTACCAAGGAGAAGAGCCACAATACTGTAACCTGCCTCTTTGCCTAGGAGTAGGGTTGCCAACCTCCAGGTGGCACCTGGGAATCTCCCACTATTACAATTGATCTCCAGACAACCAAGAGCAGTTCCCCTGGAGAAAATGGCTGCTTTGGGAAGTGGACTCTATGGCATTATTCCCTGCTGAGGTCCTTCCCATCCCCAAACCCCACCCTTCACAGGCTCCACCACCGAAATTTCTAAGCATTTCCCAACCCAGAGTTGGCAACCCTACCTAGGAGCCTTTCTAAGACACTTCTTCTCCCTCTCTGGCTTCCTCTTCCCACTTCTCCTCCTGGCTGGCTTGGATTTCCTCTCTGCTCCTGCACCTTCTCCCTCCAAACAGCTTCTTATCATTTCCCTTTCCTTTCCTTTTTCTAGCCCCAGCTTCACACCTGGCCCTTAAGCTAAGCTTAAGTGTTTGGGGTTATTACAAAAAAAAAAAAAAAAGCTGACCCAGAACATCTAATTTCAGGTTTTCTTAACAGAGGGCTTGGGAGAGACAGCAGTAGGGTCCACTATTACAGGCTTGACAGTAGTGGGCAGTAGGCAACTACTCCATCGCACATTGGATAAAGAAGAAGAAGAGTTGGTCTTTATATGCCGACTTTCTCTATCACTTAAGGAAGAATGAAACCGGCTTACAATCACCTTCCTCTCCCCACAACAGACACCCTGTGAGGTAGGTGAGGCTGAGAGAGTTTGAAGAGAGCTGTGACTAGCCCAAGGTCACCCAGCTGGCTTCATGTGGAGGAGTGGGGAAACCAACCCGGTTCACCAGATTAGCATCTGCCGCTCATGTGGAGGAGTGGGGAATCAAACCTGGTTCTCCAGATCAGAGTCCACAGCTCTAAACCACCGCTCTTAACCACTATATCATGCTGGCTCTCACAAAGCCATTCTGGCCAGCACAGATAGAAGTTGGCCAGGAAGCCCTAAAGGCAGCATGGCACCTTTGCTTCATTTTCTTTATCCTTCATAAAAGCAAAAAGAGGAAAATTAATTATGTTCCTTTTCACTGTAACATAAGTTGAATTTGTTGGCTACTATAATAGTAGTTACTCAAGAAGACAAGATCTAAATATTGACATTGATCATAATGATGATGGCAATAAATAGTAGCCATGTCATCTTTCAAATGCTTATTTGGGGTGCAGGGAAATATTTTAAAGTTTAACTGAGCATCCCCAGAATGAAGTGGAAATTAACTCTAATTTCTAACATAGAAGCATATATCACAGTGACATTTGTATTGATTTTTGTCAGCTAATATGTTGTTACGTATCAAGTTATGTTTTCTGGGCTGAAATAAAAATCTAAGCCAAAAGAAAATTATATCCTAACTGCTCTGATCGTTTCCTCTTTGATCTTACACACAAGCAAATTGAAAATCCAAATTATTAAAAGAGCTTGGCTTCACATTGTACCAGTGGTACAGATAGTATTCAAATTAATCAGTTTTAGAGCTCCAAACATTTCTCTGGAGCCTAATAACAGATATATTGTTGTTCTGCTACATCCCATTTAGAAGTCCCCACTATTAAAACACAAAGACAAGGAAATGTGCTGTTCTATTCCCCCCACCCATATATTTATGCATTTATATCATGCTTGTATATAATACCAATGTAAATCCCTTTAGAATCCTGATATTATTATCAAGCTTAAACTATTCAGGTGCATTTGTTGCACCTGAGTCCTCTGTATTCATTACTCACAATGTGAACCCTCTGGGGACACTGATTTATCTATCATATTTGGGAACCGGCTGATGCTATAACAGGGAGGATGGGCTATAAATCCAAGTAAATAAAGATTAGCAAAATGTGGCGCCAGTTTTAGAAGAAATCAAAATAACAGCATGATGAACCATCCAATTTATATAAATATATTAAACAATACTATATAACCTATACACACAATACCTAACACTGCTATATAACCTTAATCTCAAACTAACACCTGAAGCTAAATATTGTAATGAATATGCTAACAGTATCATGCCATTAAAGGTGACTGAAACTGAACTGAACATGCTAACATAACTTATCAAACATCCACTGTCAAAGTCATATAATACAATCTCTCACAGGGAAATCAAGTCCAAATTGACACCAAATTGCTTGTCGTGCGCCACGTTCATAATGCAGCTGAGTTTCTTGTGGTGCACTACAGAGGCTGCTCTCTTAGTGCCGTGGTGAAAAATATGCACTTGCAGGTAAATCCCCGACGATTATGTAAACCCTCAAGACAGTAAGCTGATCCAGCAGACTTCACTTAAAAAGGTGGCAGCTCCTGAAGTCGAGCCAGACGGGGCTCCTGCAACAAGCTGCAACCAGCTCCTCCTGCTGAGCCGGCTGCTCTTTAAACTCAACAGGAGTCCAGTACAAAGTTGCCTGTTTTGAATTCCTTCATCAGGGCAATTTGGTGTGATATTACCAGAGTGGTTTTCCCAATGACAATGACAATTCCTGTACCACACTCACCCCCCCCCCAAAAAGCCAGTTTTAGAAGGGCAGGTTAGATTCAATTCAAAAAGCCAGTTTTAGAAGGGCAGGTTAGATTCAGTTCAAAAAGCCAGTTTTAGAAGGGCAGGTTAGATTCAGTTGCATAGAAAAGTGAGTAGGTCAAGATCTGACGGGGATGGAAGAAAAAAGGACTGTGGCTACAGATACAATTAGAGGTAAGTTCACGTGGTAAGTTCTACTTTCACCCTGGTTATTTTGTCCCAGAGAGGATTTGCAGGAGGAATTTACTGAGATAGATTTCAGGAAACCATCCTGTCATCTCACTATGTAAACAGCACAAACTTTTGCTAACCCGATAATTATAACTATCTGCCATATGGCTAGGTGGAGGATCAGAGATACTTGTGCACATGTTGTTTGCAGGGATTGGATGTATCAGATCACTGGCAAAATCCACATACTGATGCCCCGCAGGTCAACCCCAACTGCTAAATATTTCCTTCAAGAATGCCTCCATTTGCATCTGAATGGCAAAAGAGAGACACTCTCTTGGTAAGAGTGTCCCAATCTTACATGGCCTGGAGGTCAGGAAATCTACATATCTAATTCCCAAGTGTGGTCCCCATCTGTGGATACCCATATCCATGGATTGGGGCTACACTAACCCCGAACAGGTGTTTCTGCAGACTTGGAGGACCCCCTAGATCTGCAGAAAAATCTGACATTAAAAAAAACAAAACATTGAAAGGGTTTGGATTTCCTTCCAAAAATTTTTAAAAAATGTTCTCTGCATAAGCACAGAAAATGCACTTATCTTTTGAAATGGCAGTGGCCACTGCAGGGACCCACTCCAGGCATGGGCAGCCTTGGCTGCGGATGCCTGGAACAGCTCCTGGTCCGCCGGTGGGTGGCTGTCACCTGGAGCAGTTCTGGGCTTGGCCACCACATCAGCAGATGCCAAGAGAGGCTCCAGGCCCACCTGCTGCAGCGGGTAGATGGTGGGGGCATGGAAGGGAGGAGATGAGATCCCCTGCTAGTCTCATGGGCCTCCCACTTGTACAAAATAATTGCTGCACCATTTTCAGTAGCAGGACATTAGGGATGAGGGTCAATAGATAAAAGAACTGGGTCCATTGGGTTGGAGCCATTGTCTTCCTTCTGCTAAGTGAAGATTCTTGCATCAGAAGGAATCTCTGAATGAGATTGCTCTTGCCAATGGAGCTTAGTGGAAGGAAGTCATGCTGGTCGTAATTAGATGAGGAATAAAGAATAAAACTGCTGCTATCATACTGCCCTTGTGCAAATTTATGGTGAGACCACACATGGAATACTGTGTACAGTTCTGGTCACTAACCTAAAAAAGGATATTGCAGAGCTTGAGAAGATGCAGAAAAGAGCAACCAAAATGGTCAGGGGACAAGAGCAACTGCCCTAAGAGGACCAGTTTAAATGCATGGGGCTATTTAACTTGGAAAGAAGGCAGTTAAGGGAAGACATGATGGAGGTCTATTAAATTATGCATGGTATGGAAAGAGTGGACAGGGAAAAGCTTTTCTCCCTCCCTCATAATACCAGAATGCAGGGTCATCTGCTGATGCTGGAGGGTGAAAGATTCGAAACAGATAAAGGGAAGTATTTTTTCACACAACACAAAGGGCAAAAACACATGGTCGCTTTAGCCTCCTTTATTCCCTGTTTCAGCCAGGATTCAGCCAGGATTGAATGCATGCGTTTTGCTGAATGTGTGTTCGATCCCGGCTGAATCCTGGCTGAAACAGGGAATAAAGGCTAAAGCGACCGTGCGTTTTCACCAATAGTTAAATTTTGGAACTCCCTGCCCCAGGATGTGGTGATGGCTGCCAATTTGGAAGAGAGGAGTGGACATGTTCATGGAGGATAGGGCTAGCCATGGCTACTAGTCAAAATCAGTACTAGTCATGATGCATACCTATTCTCTCCAGTATCAGAGGAACATGTCCAATATATTAGGTGCTGTGGAACACAGGCAGGATGGTGCTGCTGCAGTCCTCTTGTTTGTGGGCTTCCTAAAGGCACCAGGTTGGCCACTGTGTGAACAGACTGCTGGACTTGATGGGCCTTGGTCTGATCCAGCAGGGCTTTTCTTATGTTCTACCACAATGAGCCAAATTGTGAACTGATAGTGTTTAGCTATCTCATTAGCACAGTCGAATAGTTTCAAATGCAGGTGCGCAATTTTAAAAAATATCGGCTTTGTATATGCGTGCTCTGTTTGAGTACTAACTCCCACAGTATGACAGGTGGGAGGAAAGGAAAATACAACTCAAACAGTGGAAAAGAATAAAAACTTTTTCCCCCTTTGCAAGTTCTGAAGCTGAATCAAATGCTAAGAAGAAGCAGTTTACTTCTCCTAATCAAGGCTCACTGAAGTTAAAAGAAGCATTCGCATTGAAGTCCTGAGTTATGCACTGGGATATCTTCTATTGCAGGACTTGAAAGTCCTCATAAGATTCTTTCTTCCATCTAATGAACAGCTTCCTAGTTTTGAGTCATATCCACATTTTTTATTCCTTTGATGAATGTTGGGATTACACTCAGCTCCTTCAAAAAGTTTTCTTTGTTTCTTTTTCCCCACGCTCTCCTGATCAAGATGCGTCTCTTGGTTATGGTTTCAATCTTACAACCATATTTATCTCAAAGTAGATGCTGTTGAATAACTGCAGATCTCAGGAGTTGTACCCCCCAAAAAATCCTATAAAGAACAAGTTCATGAAATGGATCTCTTCCCTTTCTCCTTACAGCCTCTTATACTCCTTTGGGGGAAACCATAAAACTGCTAGAAGTTTCCTTCCCCCCCCCCCACTTGTGCGAGCCCTATGCTATGTTCACTCACAAGAGCTCATAATGGGGCTAATTTCCCCTCAGACTGGGTTGGGACTTCGTTGCTATCCTAAACAGTTTACAGAGAGAGCCAGTGTGATGTAGTGGTTAAAAACGGTGGATTCTGATCTGGAGAACTGGGTTTGATTCCCCACTCCTCCACATGAAGCCTGCTGGGTGACCTTAGGCTAGTCACAGTTGTCCCTGAACTCTCTCAGCCCCACCTACTTCACAAGCTGTCTGTTGTGGGGAGGGGAAGGGAAAGAGATTGTAAGCCAGTTTGATTCTCTGAAAAAAGGTAGAGAAAATTAGCATATAAAAACCAGCTCTTCTTCTTCTTCTTCTTCTTCTCATCACTTTTCTACCCAGTGGGGACCCAAAGCGGCTTACAACGTTCTCCCCTTCACCATTTTATCCCCACAACAACAATAGTAGGTAGGTTAGGCTGAAAGTGTGTGACTGGCCTAAGGTCACCCAGCAAGCTTCCTTGGCAGCATGGGAATCCAGCACTCCAAACTGGCTTTGCCCAAAACACCCAAAAGAGCTGAAGAAGGATAACATTAAAAAGTGTTCCAGCTGGATGGTATCATCTCCTTCTCTCAGCACCTGTATATTTTCCCAGCATCAATGCAAAAGCATCTTGGATCAACGGAAGATGCTATATATGAGACTAGCACAAAATCACAGATAGAATATAATGGTACATTAGGCAAATAATGCTGTGAATTAATTTTCCCCAATCCACATTAACTTTAAATGTGGCATAGGACATTATTAGCAGGGCTGTAAAGGGAATAAGACAGTCAGGGAAGGGTGGCCAATCTGCTTTTGGGGGGGGCTGCACCCTAGGGTTGCCAACCTCCAGGTAATAGCTGGAGATCTGCTATTACAACTGATGTCCAGCTGATAGAGATCAGTTCACCTGGAGAAAATGGCTGCTTTGGCAATTGGACTCTATGGCATTGAAGTCCCTCCCCTCCCCAAACCCTGCCTTCCTCAGGCTCTGCCATAAAAACCTCCCGCCGGTGGCAAAGAGGTATCTGGCAACCCTACTGCACCCTCTCCCTGGCAGGCATTTTGCTGTAGCTGACCTACCCACCCTTCCAAGGGACAGCGTGGGATCAGCTGGTCGCTATTGCAGGGATAGCAGAAATATTGGGGGGGGGGGTTTGCCAGATTAAAGTGAGGCCTCCGGAACTTCACACAACCATCAGGGGAGAGGGATAAAGCTGGACTCTTCTCAGCACATATCAATTGTGCAGGTTGTGATCAACCATGTCGGAGGAAGCTCTGGTGGAGTTTGGAGCCAGGGTGGACCTGCCCAAAAGGCATCCACAATAGATGCCTAGCACAGCCTGCCTTCAAAACCGTCAGCTTATTGGAATAAGAGGTGATGTAGGATCAGCCATTTAATCAATTAAATAAATACATAAAAACTATTTAAACTAGGGTTGCCAACCTCCAGGTTGTAGCTGGAGATCTCCTGCTATTACAACCGATCTCCAGCCGATAGAGATCAGTTCACCTGGAGAAAATGGCCGCTTTGGCAATTGGACTCTAGGGCATTGAAGTCCCTCCCTTCCCCAAACCGCACCCTCCTCAGGCTCCACCCCAAAAACCTCCTACCAGTGGCAAAGAGGGCCCTGGCAAACCTAATTTAAACTCACACTTAGTTGTCTCGTGTCATTATTGGGGAAAGGGGGGTGCCAGGGCAAAGACTCTGCAACTGTTTTGTTTTCTTCTCCTTTTCCCAGTCCTTTGATTTTGGTTTCAGCAATCCCGGTTTTTTTCACATATTTTAAAGGAATGTGATGAGGTTTGGATTAAGTCCCACTCTGACAACATCTCACATAAAGTTGGCTATGATACTGGAAATTCTGCCCTCTTTACCTTTCTTTTTCTTTCCCCATAAAGTAGTGTTCTTCTCTCCTTCTCAAAGGACAAAACTTGTCATAATGGTTAGTCTGCCACCGAAGAGTTTTCAACTGAGCTGCTTAAACATTTGACTTTTGTGGATAGGATACATAATGCACAGAATTATTATGAAACGACTCTGTGTGCCAGCAAAAAGTTCAGTGAATCATTTATGAAATGTATACATAAATAAAGCAGCTCTCTGATCTGCTTTTCTTATCTCGTCAATAAAGGGAAGTGAGTTACATTTTTGTTTTTCGTGGCAGAGGCTTTCATTTCTCAAAGCAACCTGAAAGAAATAAAATATTGAAATGAGTATAAATACAAAATAATGTTTGTAGTACCGCTTATCTTAGAAATGCTGAAGGAAAACATTAAACAAGTGTGCTGTGTTGATTTTTAAGTGAACTTGCCGTGACAGTTGATCCATTATTAAACAGATGTTGAAGTTCATTTTATGAATTATTAAATTCTTGTTACATTTACTTGCCCGGTTGTTTTATTATTATTTTTAACCAAAATTTCATTCACTGTAAGACTTTTTTACTATGTCCTTCAGTATTATTCTGTATAGCTTAAGAAGATTGAGAAGAGCTTTAAAGCTAATTGGAGGAAGCAGTAGAAATAAGTAAGATGCCTTTTTAGTTCCTGTCAGGAAACATCCATGAGGGTTTTCCAGTGGACCCATTTTTAACATGCGCCCTGTACAAAGGCTCAGGCAGCACTGGGAAACCAGGATTCTGCCATCTTAGAACACAGGTGTATGCAATGTGGTACGAGGGTTGCCAACCTCCAGGTACTATTCAATATAGTAAACTCAACTGTAATTATGAGTAGTAGTCAAAGAACACAGTTGTAGGCCAATATTAACACAGTCACTCGCTGTATTATAACATCAGTTAGTATTTGTATAATACAAATTTGTATAATACAAAACACTAACTGATGTTATAATACAGAGATTGACTGTGTTAATATTGGCCTACAACTGTGTTCTTTGACTACTAACCTCCAGGTACTAGCTGGAAATCTCCTGCTATTACAATTGATCTCCAGCCGATACAGATAAGTTCACCTGGAGAAAATGGCCACTTTGGCAATTGGACTCTATGGCATTGAAGTCCCTCCTCTCCCAAAACCCCGCCCTCCTCAGACTCCACCCCAAAAACCTCCTGCCGGTGGCGAAGAAGGACCTGGCAACCCTATGCGGCATTCTTTCTCTCTTCTCTTGCCCAAAAAGGAAAGGGTACCAGTGTGAAGACTGGATGGATCATCTCTAGTGTTAACGTATGTACATAAACCGTAAGGCAGTGTGCAGGCTGCCAATAGATACCCTGCAGCTGTTGAGATACAGTTTGAACTGTTAATAGCCCTTTCTTGGGGGGGGGGGTGTTTCCCTAAGACACTTCCACCAGTCTTGAAATGTCTGTCTTCAGCCATCAGGAGAGTTGTGGTGAGGGCAGTGTCCCAGGAGAAAAATAAAAATAAAAATAAAGCCTTGCCTACTTACAGGAAGTTCTTATCATAGTGTGCCGGCATAGGCCAAGGGCTGGGCGGTGCCCGCAGTCCTCAGACGTGCGGGAGGTATTTAGCCCCTTTCGGAGCAGGCGACAAAGATTATGCTATCTACCAGGGTCAGAAGTCAGAGGCGTCGTCAAAGCAAGCAGGAGTCAACGGCCGGAAAGATTAATCAGAGGCAGTAGCAGGAACACAGAAAAACTGCACGGTTGCTTCCGCAAAGTGAAAGCATGCCTGCACTGCCTTTATCAGTCAGTGCACTTCCAAGCTAGGCTTCATCCTGAAAAGACTCAGCACCAGTTCTCTGTCTGTTTAGCCTCTCCAAGCGAGCACTCCTCCTTTTACCCTGCAAAACCACACGCTGCCGAGTCCTGATATGCCTATCAGGTTCAGGTGAGCTTGGAGGGCTGCCATTCTCAGCTTCTGCTGCAGGGGTTGGGGGAAGAGTAGCTTCTGTCTACCCTTGTTCCATCTCTCTGCCTAGCTGTGGTTCCTGCTGAGTTGTTTCAGGCTCCTGTGCTACTGACTGCAATGGAGGTACTGAAGGCCCAGAGGCATCCTGTTCCTCCACTTCAGCTTCAGAGTCCTCCGAGTCCTCAGCTCCCAAGGCAGGGCCCATGACACATAGAGTTTCTGGTGATTCCTAGAGCTAACCTTTGCCACTTGTGCACAGCTGTAGGAGTCAACAAGAACTGTATGGTAAGAACCTCCTGTAAGTAGATGAGGCTTTATTTTCCTTTTTAATTTTCATCCCTGTGCCACTTCCAGCAGCAGCAGCAGGCAATGGAACCTAGGGGTAGTAGATTCCCCATCCCCGCCAACGGCTCAGCCCACCTTGTGTTCCAGGGCCAAGTGGGGCTTTGAGCCCAGGTGTTCTCTTTCCAAAGCTTATACTTTGGTTATCATTCCACGTTTTCTTTCTTAATTAGAGAGCCATAGGGGCTATTTTTCTTTAATCCGACACTGCTAATCAAACAAGTTTTAACACTTCTAAAATGTATAAGTTTTTGTACCATTTCAAAGCAATCTACAATCATAACATGATATCTCACTTTCCATTCGGGTTGCCAGCTCTGAGTTGGGAAATACCCGGAGATTTTGGGGGTGGAGCCAGAGGAGGGTAGGAGCTCATTGACATGGATGACACGTTTGTCAAGGAACTTAACATAGATCTGCAGTCGTCAAAACAGGAGAAGAATTCTCCTTTAAACACAGAAAGAAAATATTCAAGCATCATACTTTCAGTGTGTACCTGAGTAAAGAATGCCATACATGTTATTGAACAGACAGAAAATGAAATGTATCCCAATGTAAACTGAAAGAAATTGAGAAGCTCTGCCCTTAAGGTTGCTTCATCATCACGACAGTCTGCGTTTCCTGAGCAATAACAGGTTTTGGTAGCTCTTAACAAGAATGAGAAAGCCTTGGCAAAGAATGATGATTTACAATAAAGACAAGGTCGTCCTTATAGCTACAGCAAAAAAGTAACTATGTAAGGTCTATATTCTTCAGACACCAGGAGACTCAATTTGTCATTAAGATCAATGACATTTTTCTTTATAGACAAACTAACAATTTAAGAGTAGAATCATCAATTTACAAACAAAAATGACTATGATCAAGTTGGAGCACAATTTCTTAGAAATATGTGGTGCACAATCCCCACCGAAATGAATGAGGCTTTTTTTTTAAAAAAAAAAAAGAACAGTAGATGCAATGATGGGAGGTCCTTCGTTTGCCTACAACTGAAATACAGTTTGGCCCAAACACCAGAGCATCCCTGCAGACGTCAGCAACATGATGATATCACTTCCAGTGCATGCTGGAAATTACGTTGGCGTGTTGCCGACACCAGAGGCCTCGGCCTAATTTTACTGCTGTTACGTTCCCTGCTGGCTAGCTGAACACTGACAGTGGGACTGGCGCCAAAGTGGGGGATCCCCTGCTGCCGGCAGGGATCTGGCAGCTCTATGGTTAGGCTCTGTGCTAGGAAGCAATATCAGATTTTTAATCCCTGAAATATAAAACAAGAGCACAAGCAGGGTAAACCTCTGCTTGGTAAGAGGTTCAGGCCTCCATTGCTCGAGGGGTCCATTGGTCACATGCCCTCTTTCCCCTTCCAAATGGCCATATCATATTTACCTGTTAATAACGCTGAGCTTGTGGTGCAAAACTTCCACAAAGGTCTCTGTGGTAAAATGCCACCTCACATTGGAGAGGGGGACAAAGCCATGTAATTTCACCCTGAGCTTTCAAACCAAATGGTTGTAGACAGTTCATTATTCGAGGGGAGAACATCCCATTCAGCAACATAGTTTCACAGGGGATCCCGCTGTTTGATTAATCCAAGCTTGGGGGAAAAAACACTACACCGCTAGATAACAGGGAGCTTTTGTGTTTCCTGTATACGCCTGTCAATTGGCAATAATTACCTCCTAAGTAAACCTCTGGTCTAGTTAGGAGCTTTTATGCTGGTCTTGCCTGGGGCTTTTTAACGTGTGTAGTTATTACAACATTGTCTCCAGGCAGCAGGAAAAATGATCAATGCGTTGATTATGTTGTGCTCTGTTCTCCCTCAAGCCATCCAGCCAACTGCTCTCATTCACATCAAGCAGAACGATTGGCAAAAAAAAAAAAAAAGGCTTCCGCACTTCAGATCGTTCTACTGACCTCAGATCTGACACTGAGCTTCAAGTTTCTCACTTTGTGCACAAGCTGCAGAAGCTGCATCCCCTGCGCATAACATGCGCACTCGGGAAGGAGGCAATGGCAAGCCGATATGCCCTAACAAAGGGTACTCCAAGTCCCGTCAGATTTCTATTTCAAAATAGAAGCGGGAAATTAAGTTTCATGGGTATGTTGTGGTCAAAGAGGATTTTAAAAAATACATTCTAGGGATGTGTACAGGCATCTTTCTTCATATTCATATACAGTTCATTAATAATTTTATTTACTATAGTAATGTGTGCTCATATTTTCATTCTGTTCTATATTAGTTTATATGACAAACATGATTTTGGCTATAACTTTTTCCCCCACCCAATCATAGCATAATTCTGATGGATCATCCCCAAGGCAAGTATGAGGAAATGTCCCAGTTTTAGAGGCAACTAAAAGTCGGTCACATTTTTAAAATATTTTATTATATATAAAACTGGGTTTTATATTTCCCAGTCTTTGTATGAAGGTGGCTGCCTGTTAAATTTCATGCATATATTTCATAAACAAGAAAGGGCACAATCCTAAGGCCAGTCTATAAACTGCTTAGGATAGCAGCAGAGCCCCATGACAGTATAACTCAGACATGCACTGGTAAAACACAGACATAAACGAGAGGTACGTCATTATATCACTGTGTTGGCACTGCATCAATTCCATCTAGGATTGCCAGCTTTGGGTTGGGAAATACCTGGAGATTTTGTGGGTGGAACCTGGAGAGGGCAGGGTTTGGGGAGGGGAGGGACTTCAATGGGGTATAATGCCAAAGAGTTCACCTTCCAAAGCGGTCGTTTTCTCCAGGGGAACTAATCTCTGGTGCCTAGAGATGAGCTGTAATAGCGGGAGTTCTCCAGCCACCACCTGGAAGTTGTAAAAGGTAAGTAGAGCTCCCAGCAAGGTGGACCACTAATCAATTTCAATGCAAAAATATTATAATTAAATTAAAGACATATGATATTCTATTACAATGTTTCTCTCTGTATAACAATACAGCTAAACAACACACACACTTACAATATATCACACAAAACGTGTAACGGAACAAGATACAACAGAGGAGAGTTCCAACAATCTTATCCGGGCTCCGGCCCGTTAAAGCTAATGCTAAAGATTGTTGGAACTCTCCCCTGGGAGCTCTACTTACCTTTTGCTATTTCCTAACAGCACATATTATTTTGCCTACCACCTGGAGGTTGGCAACCCTAGTGCTAGCTAGGGGCCAAAAATAGATGGCACCAGAGGCATAATTTTTATAATCTGCCTTGAGTCCAAGTGATGTAAATGACGTAAATAAATAAAATAAATACAAGGGCTTAATCAGTACCCTAACAGTGCAATGCCCTGACCTGGATAGCCCCAGGCTAGCCTGATCTCACGAGATCTCAGAAGCAAGAGCAGGGTTGGCCCTGGTTAGTATTTAGATGGGCAACTTCCAAAGACTACCAGGGGCATGATGTAGAGGCAGGCAAAGGCAAGCCGCCTCTGAACATCTCTTGCCTTGGAAATCTTACAGGGTTGCCATAAGTAAGCTGTGACTTTGCAGCAAAAAACCCAAAAAAACAATAACAGTTACAGTTACAAAACAGCGCAATCCTAAACAGAGTTACACCCTTCTATGTCCATTGAAACCCTTGGAAGTGTGTAGTTCTGCTCAGGATTGCACTGTAAGCTTCCTCTGTCTATGTCTGACTATCACTTGCAAAACATTATGGGTGGGGGGAGGTGGCATTTGTGCTCCATTGAATTGTGGGTGTGAAGAAAAAAACTTCCCACTGCCTCCACTATGCATCAAACCCATGGCACACCTTGGGATAACAACTAAATTTCCAGCTAATTTATAAGCCCTATTGCCCAAGGTACAGCTGTCCTGGCTTGGGTTTATATAATGCCTAGGAAGTTGGTGATTAGCTGCAGGCATAGCTGGTGTACTAAACTATGCCAGGGTTGTATAAGCATGGCAGGAAATTGATAGCAGGGGGGCTTTGTTTTTAAGATCTATTGAGTTCATTTGGGGTGTTTATACTTAAGATTAGGGTTGCCAACCTCCAGGTGGTGGCTGGAGCTCTCCTGCTATTACAACTGATCTCAAGGTGACAGAGATCAGTTCATCTGGAGAAAATGGCCATTTTGGAAGGTGGACTTTATGGCATTATACTCCACTAAAGTCCTCCCCGCCTTCCTCAGGCTTCGCCCCCAAAATCTCCAGGCATTTCCCAACCCAGAGCTGGCATCCCTTCTTAAGATGTCAGTTTTGCTGGTGTAACATTATACCAGCAGTGGAATGTAGTCTGAAGAGCCCCACTTCTCTCCTGACACACCCATAGCACTGTCAATGCCTAATCCCTATACTGGGGCAGCTGTGCTGACCAGTATGCCAGCATATCTCCACATTAGACCTGGGGCACAGGGTTTAGTTCCTTCTGAGTTGTTTATAGATTGGCTTTGGGACTGCACAGCAAGGGATTCTTAGTTTGCAGTAAGGCATTAAGATTTTAGGAAGTAAAAGGACCCTTTTCACCATGTGTCTCAGTCACATTTCTTTCCTCCAAGTTGAACTCTATAACAATCAAATGTGGCATAAGTGAAACGGCGGTCGTCTGCAGCCTATAGACATGCACTGTAGAGAGCTCCTGAAATAAACTTAGATTACACAAAATTGCTCTGGAGTACACAGTCTAACCTTTATAGACAGAGGTAACAAAACATCAGCAGATAATTTGCCAAAATAGCAAGTCAAGATAGTGAATGTATCACAGTTTTATGTCATGATTCCTTTGGCCATCACAATTACTATCTCTTGGGAAAATAAAATGCTGTAAAGTAAATCACAGTATGGTTTCCTTTTACCTGGACCAATAAAAGAAGTTATTACTTACGTGTTTCTCTTTTCTCCTCCTCTTTCTTGTTCTTTTAACCAACTGACTTTCCTGAAAAAAACCCCCCCCCCATTTTTTGTGTGTGCATCTTATATGACTTTATGTGCACAACACGGAGAGCCAGCGGGGTGTAGTGATTAAGAGCGGTGGTTTCGAGTGGTGGACTCTAATCTGAAGAACCGGGTTTGACTCCCCACTCCTCCACATGAGCTGCAGATGCTGTCTGGTGAACTGGGTTGGTTTCCCCATTCCTACACATAAGACCAGCTAGGTGACCTTGGACTAGTCACAGCTCTCTTAGAGATCTCTCAGCCCCACTTACCTCACGGGGTGTCTGTTGTGGGAGGGAAAGGGAAGGTGATTGTAAGCCGGTATATTCTTCCGTAAGTGGTAGAGAAAGTCGGCCTATAAAAACCAACTCTTCTTCTTGAGCTTTGTATTTTCTTTTGAGCTCTCCCAGCCCCACCTACCTCACATGGTGTCTGTTGTGGGAGGGGAAGGTAAGGTAAGCCAGTTTGATTCTCCTGTAAGTGGTAGAGAAAGTCAGCATATAAAAACCAACTCTTCTTCTTCTTCTTAAACTTCAAGAAACAACTGGTGCTTTTAAAGGCACATTATTATTATTATCATCATCATCATCACCACCACCACCACCACCATCATCATTATTTATATTCCACCTTTCTCTGGGATTCAAGGCACATTACAAATATGATAAAAAAAACTTTCAATCAAAGTGGATCACAAAATATCATAACATCTGAAAATCATTAAGCCATTTTCAAGGTATGATAACAACATTGGAATCTAACAGCAACAGTCTTCCTGGTAAGACAAAATAATGCAGTTTGGCTTGGATTCTACAACAGGGGGTAAAAGGAACAAAATCAACTCATGCAAACATATCTGTTAAAGGCAACAAGACAATCAATGTAGGAAACACTTGATCCCTAATAAAAATCACCTCCTGAATGGAACCCTGGTGCTGCAGCTTTGCTTGATTCTTTTACAAGAATGCCCTCCTGAACAATTCTGTTTTGCACATTTTGTGAAATGATAGAAGTGCGGGGGCCTTCCTCATAGCCTCAGGCAGACCGTTCTGCAATGTAGGAGCCACCACACAGAAGGCGTGAGAACTAGCAGCAGCCAGTTTAACCTGTTTGCAGGTGGCACCTTCTCAGATGAGTGGCGTATCTGATGAAAGGTGCTTTGTCTCTCCACAGTTGACATCCTGGAACTATTGTTGGTCTTTACGGTGCTAATGGAATCTTCCTCAAAAATACAATTTGATAAACATAGTTCAATAAACATAGGATCTGGATTACTGGGGCTTGGGCCTGCTTGCTCCTGGCCACCAATGGCCCCTCTAGGGCTGTGGCCCACCAGGAAATTACCCTGTAAGCTAAATGGCCTGCCTACCTCTGATGTCAAGTTTCAACGTGTCTACGGACTTCAGAGATTGCAGGCAGCAGGGATCTGCTTTGATCCATGTCACTGTGGCCTCCGATCTTAGAGGCCGCAGGGGACATGGATCTAAGCGCTAGGCTGGAGCCCGGCACTTAGATCAGCCTCCCTAACCCTGCCACCCCTGAAATCAGAGATGGTAGAGGACCCCTTTTATTTTTGGGGTTCAGATTTATTAAACACAAAAATTTCCAATTATTCCAAAAAGTCAAATCACTGTCCTTCAGTGGCACTCCTCTGAAGATGCCTGCCGCAGCTGCGGGCAAAATGTCAGGAAAGAAAATACCAAGACCACGGTTACACAGCCCAGATAACCTACAAGAACCAATCAAATCATTTATATTCAGCTTTTTCAGATTTTCAAAAATTTCCGGAGAACCGGGAATTTCTAGAGAACTAGGTTTGAATCCCCACTCCTCCACATGAGTGGCAGACACTAGACTGGTGAACTGGGTTGGTTTCCCCACTCCTACAGATGAAGCCAGCTGGGTGACTATGGGCTAGACACAGCTCTCTTAGAGCTCTCTCAGCCCCACTGGTAGGGTGTCAGTTGTAGAGAGGGGAAGGTGATTGTAAGCCGGTTTGATTCTTCCTTAAGTGGTAGAGAAAGTTGGAATATAAAAACCAACTCTTATTTTTCTTCTTCTAATAAACCCAAACCCAAAAAAGACCCCCCAAAATGGTGCACAGTCCTAGTTTCATGATAACGCATTGAACCACTGCATTTCCAAAGCGCATAAGGTGACTTTGCCTTTTTATTACCATTAGTCATTACTCACTTGGGCCACCCTGTTCATTTCAGGAACAACAACAACAAAAACAGGAGCCAAGAAAATCTTTCACAGCATGCTACAGATTTTATATTAAAGGAAAAGAGAGAACCAAGTAATTTTTGACAGTTTGAAAGCAGTCTCTGCAAGAAGAGCTAAAATGATTTTGATATGCTCATAGCCTGATAAGGTACTTTGGTTTCTTGTAGCATCCTCCAGATTACTTAAATGATGCTTTTATTTAGTTGTGCTGCAAGTACACCCCTATTGTATCACTATTGCTGCACTTCCACCAGTGGTGACTCAACAAAGTGGGCCATCTAAGGCTGTATCTCCCCCCCCTCCACCTTTACCCACCTCCTGCCACCTCTCACCATGTCTGTCTGCTGCTCCTATCTGAAGCAAATAGTGCTTCTTCCCTCCGTGTCTTTAAACACAGCATAGCTAACTGTGAGTGCCCAATAGAGCTTCCTGAACTCTAAAAGTATTTCTCTTGTTTGGGAAGCCTTACTGGACAATTGCAGCTTTGGGGAGTGAAGAGGCAAGCGTCACTCTGGCTCCTGGGCAACGGTGAGATGTGGGACTGAGACAAGCCGGAAGCAGCAAGAGGACAAAACATGTGTGACACCAGCACCCCCCCCCCAAATCTTCTACCCAAAGCCATTGCTTCACTACCCCCTTTCAGTTCACTCAGTGTCCCTCAGCAGGTGGAACCCCCCCAAAAATGCAGCGCATTTTGACATTAAAATGTTTATCCTGTTTCAGGACAAATCCAGCTGCCCTGGATGTCCTGGGATGTATTTTAAAGTTAGAAATAATAACTATCTTTTTTAAAAGTCATTGATGCTCTTGATATGGCTATGGATTATCTCACCCAGACTCCAATGCCATTTATGCATGGGAGGTTTTGCCTTGGATTTGCCGCTCTCTAGATGCACATTTTCCCCATCCGAATTCTCAAAACTCTGCATGGGGGCTTATTGTTGAGTTTTGAGAATTTGGATGGGGAAAATGTGAATCTAGAGGGTGACAAATCCAAGGCTAAACTTCCCGTGCATAAATCCTCCAAGTTAGTTCTGGACTCCAGGGATCTAGTTTTCCACAGCCCATATCCTTGCCAGGTGCTTAAAAAAGTTTAGCATGAAATTCAGATTAATTTTATTGATTTCCAGATGATTTACATAACATAGTTTGGAGCCTTCGGAGGGGAAAAAACATGGTATTCTCTCATTAAAGGTAAAGGTTCCCTGTGCAAGCACCGGGTCATTCCTGACCCATGGGGTGACATCACATCCTGACGTTTACTAGGCAGACTTTGTTTGTGGGATGGTTTGCCAGTAGAGATCAGAAGTGGCAATAAATTGGAGGCAGAATGCTTCCAGTCTCACTGTATGAAGTTTCCCTCAGAGAGGAAATTCCTTTTGAAAGTGCACTGAAAAGGCTGGTACAATTTAAGATAGAGAAGCATAACACTATCACAGAGCCTGTTATCACTGCCAAATGGTCTTTCCAGGTGTGAGGGGTAGAATTTAGTGTAATTCAAAACTGTGAGTTTATTGTGGGTTAAGGTTAGGACAATATACTGAGTCTGGGCATTTGGCAGATTTTTGTGAGTACTTTGTTTCTGCCAACCCTGAACAGAAGGTGAAGAAAATCCAATAAGAAACATTGTGGCAGGAACTTTAGAAACTCAAAGAGTGCTATTTATTTTGGGGGAAAGCAGAATGACAGGGTGAAAGCAATTCCAACTAGTTAAGAGAGATGTCCTCCAGCCATATCTTCCGTTCACCGATCGCCACTCCCAGAACAAGAGAGTTTATTCAGGATAGTTGCTACGCAGTCAATAGGAAGTTAATTATCCATGAAGTAGTAAAAAAAAAACGAGAGCGTAGAAGAACATCACAGAGCCTGGGGGCTGCTTTAGCAGTCATGATGAAACATGTGAGCAATTATGTGGTACCACAATGCTGGACTGGGACTTACATTTCATTTCCCACACAGCCATGAGCTTCTGTTAGGCAGACAATACTTGATCTTATGCTTAGTACTAAAATGATTTCCAATTCAATCCATAAGGTTGCCAACTCCAGGTTGGGAAATTCCTGGAGATTCAGGGGTGGAGCTGGGGGAGGGAAGAGACCTTGACAGGGTATAATGTCATAGAAGCTACCTCCAAAGTGGCCATTGTCTCCAGGGGAATGAATCTCTGTTGTCTGGAGACCAGTTGTAATTCTGGGAGATCTCCAAGCCCCACCTGGATGTTGGTGACCCTAAATCCCTGGCATCTCCACTTTTAGGATCTCAGGTAGTTGGACTGAGCCAGTGTGGTGTAGTGGTTAAGAGTGGTGGACTCAAATCTGGAGGACCAGGTTTGATTCCCCACTCCTCCACATGAGTGGCATATTCTAATCTGGTGAACCAAATTTGTTTCCCCACTGCTTCACATGAAGCCAGCTGGGTGACCGTGGGCTAGTCACAGTTCTCTCAGAACTCTCTCAGCCCCACCTATCTCACAAGGTATTTGTTGTGAGGAGGGGAAGGGAAGGTGATTGTAAGCGGCTTCCAGACTCCTGAAAGGTAGAGAAAAGTGGGGTATAAAAACCAACTCCTCTTCCTCTTCTTCTTCTTCAAACTTTGAAAGTCCATTTCAGTCCAACTAAAACTTCTCTCCACATCTGAAGATTCCAAATTGCCTGGTCTTGTTTGTGGAGCGGCACCGATTCCTTATGGTTCTGCTATCCTTCTTATTCAGACTCTGCTGAACATATATGCTTGCTGAAGATTTAATTTCCTTCTGTTTGCTCTCATCTTTTCTCCCTC
This sequence comes from Euleptes europaea, assembly GCF_029931775.1. Lineage (NCBI taxonomy): Eukaryota > Metazoa > Chordata > Lepidosauria > Squamata > Sphaerodactylidae > Euleptes > Euleptes europaea. Next base: position 43,962,698 of record NC_079312.1, on the reverse strand, counting down.
TATCTTACTGGTGTGCTAAGTGCTCATGTACGTTGATATAACACTGTCCCCAAAGAAATCTTGATGTGTTTGTTTGCTCATAATATCGTGATCATGTGCTTGCATGTGCTGTGATTCACTAATAGATTGTTTGTGTGCCTTGATGGGCAGAGGAGAGGGACAGATGAGAAGAAACTGAAGAAAATGAAGTTGTCTTCACACTATGACAAGATAACTTTCACAGGGTTGAGGAGAGTCCAATTCAAATGACACCAGGCAGGAACCAGGAGGAGTGGAGTCTTTTGGCGGGGGGTGCTACAGGCCATGCTGGGAAAGGGGAGAGGTAGAACTTCTCGCCTAGGACAAAATGAACCCCTGTGGATGTTATTTTGTCACAACGTGAAGACAGATTGCTGCAGAGGTTTCACTGGCCAAGAAAAAAATTATCTAGGGGTGTGCATTTGGATATCCTTGACTTAAAATAAAACCCAAAATGAAGCAATTTGGGTCAGTTTGGTGATATCTGAAATGACCCAAAATGGTCCCAGAATGATGGGACTGATAATTATTTATCTCTGGGAATTTCAAGAGTGTTTTGGGTTTGGGGAGATAAAGGAGCCAGAAGACAAAGAAAGGAAGGGCTCTCGGGAAACAGCTGTTAGGTGGCACAGGAGCCAGCGTGGTGTAGTGGTTAAGAGCAGTGGTTTGGAGTGGTGGTCTCTAATCTGGAGAACCAGGTTTGATTCCCACTCCTCCACATGAGCGGCGGACGCTAATCTGGTGAACTGGATTTGTTTCCCCTCTCCTACACATGAAGCCAGCTGGGTGACCTTAGGCTAGTCACTCTCTCTGCCCCACCTACCTCACAGGGTGTCTGTTGTGGGGAGGGAGAGGGAAGGTGATTGTAAGCCAGTTTGATTCTTCCTTAAGTGGTAGAGAAAGTCAGCATATAAAAAACCAACTCTTCTTCTCTTTAAATTTTAAAAGGACATTATTTTCTGTGGGAAGACTTGGACTCCAAACTGTGGAGGTGCTCTAGAGCTCTGGAGGCTGGGGGGGGGCTGTAAATAATGGGTGATAGACTTAGTCTCCAGACTCCAGGGGCCCAGTCTACCTTACATTGAAAACCATGACCCTTTGGGTTTAAAGGGTCATTATTTTCAATAGGATGTAGAGCCAGAGTTTGAAGGCCAGGTCTTCTCATAGAAAATAATGGTCCTTTAAAACATTAATGGAACATGAGCTTCAAAACTGCTGTTTGCCAGGGACACTTACTCTCTTTTTCTTTCTCCCTCCTCACTCCAGGTCCCTCTGGGGTGGGAGGAAGTGGAGAGAAATGGCAAAAATAATGGTCCCAACGTTCTGGAATCCACAAAATGGACCTGAAACTGAATCCTGAACTGATAACAACACTCCCACTGTTCACGCCTACCCTTCCAGCTCTTTAGATACCAGCTTGGGTAGCCTCCAAGGCTCAGGCAGCAGCCAGCTTGGTAGCTGTGCCTGCCCATCCACCTTGCATAAGGTTAGGACCAACTCTTGCTTGAGTCTGGGATGGGGCCCATTGTGAGTGGCAGTGATTCTGGGGTAGGATTGCCAACCTACAAGCACTACAGAAAAACTCACTGTACTGACAATAAAAGTAGCTACAAAAAAGAACCAGTACTACTCAATATATACAAAATCTATTCAATACTAAGTGCAAACATGAGAGACGGTCAAAACACAACAGGTTACAACAATAAACACAATATATACAAGGTGAGTCAAAAAGCAGTAAACTGCAAACTGTATAATACAAGCATAATAGCTATCTCCAAAGGGCAAACTGTATAATACAAGCATAATAGCTATCTCCAAAGGGCTAGATGTCAGTCCAATGTACAAAAGGAAGAAGATCTTCTTGTCCAAAAGTAGACAGTTGCTCCAAAGTGGGTAGCAGAAGTGTCCAAAGAGGACGGCAAAGAGGAAACGCTATTCCGGATATTCTGTAGTGCTTTCACCAAAGCATAGCTTCATCAGCCTAAACAATTCATATAAATATCCATATTTATTTCTAAGAATAATTTTATGAATATTTTTTCATTACAAAATTGCCTTTTTAGGGTAATCTGAAACAAAAGTATAATAATAGCTTACCTCAGTACAAAGGAACTCATATACTTCGGAGGTTAACAGTCTTGTTAATTATCCAGGTCCTAACCAAGTAGGAGAATGATTCTTAGAATATGTAAGTTTTTAGTATTTTTTAAATAAAGTATTTGCAATTTTTAATGTTATTTGTTTCAAGCTCCCACAAAAAAAATTGGACTGCTAATATTTCAAAGTCATAATTAGACTGTAAAGGTCAGTGTCGAGTACATATAGTGCTAATTGGGTCACATGATGTTTAGTGAGGACTAATTCAAGGGGATTTAAAGGTACAGTAAATATATAGCCACATTTAAAGGAAACTTACACAAAACAGGACAAATCAAATTCATTGTTCAAACCATTTGGAGCTAGAGCATTAAAAAGATGAATGAAATGCATTTCATTCTGGAGGAGCACTTTTTGTACATTTTTAAAGTCATGTGGGTGTCTCTATAAACCCATAACAAGAAAAATCTCATGTCATTTTCAGAATGTTTTTGCTCAACAAAATGGCTTGTTAAAGGGGCATCAAAATTACGAGCCCGTAACCTCGAACTATGTTCCCCTATGCGGAGTCTAATCTGGTGTACCGTACTTCCAATGTACAGTTTTGCACATTTGCAGGTGATCGCGTATATAACGTGACTCGTGGCACAGTTAGAAAAGTGCCTTAGTTGAAACTTAAAGTCGAATGTAGCAGAACAAAATTCTTTTACGGGGAGACTTAACGGACAAACCGAACACTTCCCACATTTAAAATGGCCGACAGCAGAAGCGTGTTGTGTAGGTTTTAGCATGTCTGAATGGACAAGGAAGTCACGGAAGGAGCGAGTTTTGCGCATACCAAAAACGGGTGGAACACTACAACCTGGGATGTTTTGGATAATATGCCAATGTCTCCTAATGGCTTGTTGGATCTCATGACAGTGTTGGCTATATGTTAGAGAACAAAAAATGTTATTATTTGTCTTAGTAGATTTTTTTTAAAAAAGTGTAGAGCGATCCCTTTCATTGGCTTTTTGACGGGCATTAGATATAACCTGTGAAGGATAGCCACATCTAATAAGGGCAGTGGTCATTGTATCAGATGCTGCTTCAAAATCATTAACACAAGTCGCATTTCGTTTGAGCTGAAGAAAATTACTGAATGGCAAATTATTTTTTAAATGAACTGGGTGGTTTGAAAAGTAATGCAATCCGGAATCTTTAGCCATACTTTTCTTGTATGGTTTCACTGCTAATTTCCTATTCGACATAACAAAAATTTCCAGATCCAGAAATGGTAAGCTCTTAGGATTGCAAGATCCTGTGAAGGTTAGATGTTCATTAAGGGTATTAAGCCATAAGGAAAATTCATTAAAGGCTCCAGAAGAATCAAATAAGAAAAATAAATCATCAACGTAACGTTTGAACAAAAGCATATGTGAGGCAAAGGGGTTGTTATGAATAATACGAGAAAGCTCAAACTCAATCATAAAAAGGTTGGTGATAGTGGGGGCGCAAGTGGCGCCCATCGCAACACCTTTGATCTGCAAGAAAAAGTCGGATTCGAATCTGAAAAAATTATAAACATAAGATCAATCAATTGTACAAGAAAATGGGTAGGAGGAGAAAGGTCTCGACGAGAATCGAGTTTGTCAGCAATGATGTTCCTTACCTCGTCAAGAGGTACATTTGTATACAACATGCTGACATTTAATGTTGCAATGACACCTCCTTTGGGTAAGACAAAATGTTCAACATATTGTATAAAGTCCCTTGAATCTAAAACAAAGGAGGGAGTTTGGGTTACAAAAGGCTGAAGAAAATAATCAAGGTATTTGGAAATAGGTTCTAATAAGGATCCGCAGGACGATACTATAGGTCTTCCGGGGAGGCGAGTTTCCTTATGTATTTAAGGGAGTGTGTAAAAAGTCGGAACCTTAGGGAAAGGTACAGTCAAAAAATCAGCAGTCTGCTGATTGATAAAGCCGAGATGGAGGCACTCAGAGACTACAACTTGAATGAGTTTGGATAATTTATTGGTAATATTACCCGAAAGCTTAGTATAAAATTTCTTGTCCATAAGCTGTCTCATAGCCTCAGCTCTGTATGCGTCAGCATCCTGCAGCACGACGGCGCCGCCCTTATCAGCAGGACGGATCACCAAGGAATCATCCTTAGATAAATCAGAAAGAATTTGTGTTTGTTCTATAGAAAGATTAGAAGCAGGTGACCATTTGTGTTGTTCAATTTTCGCTATGTCCTAAGTTACTAAATGTTGGAACATAGATAGTTCAAGGTATTGGGGATAAACGAGGATTTGCCTCGAAATTGCACAATATCCTGTTGTTGCTGAGGTTTATCCTGAAAGAAATCACGCAGTTTGATGTTACGAAATAATTTAAACAATTCAATTTTGGTCTGAAAGGATGAATAGGGAGCATTAGGAACAAAATCTAGACCAAGATAAAGTACAGTAATTTCTTCCTCAGTCAAATTTCGGGAAGATAAGTTCACCACTATCTTTTCTTCCGCTGGTAGCCGCGAGATCCGGCACCATGGGAAAAATTTCTGTTGTGTCCTTGAGACCTCAATTGATAAGACCTAGCGGAAGAATTTGAACCATAAGAGCTGTACGAGCTGATGCTCTCATGGACAGATCCAACTTGATCAGCATCATGGTTAACAGGTCTTCTGTTTCTGTTCCTATTGAAGTTAGTATTCTCTCTAAATTCCCAATTATAAATTCTATTTTTAGCGTAATCGTCCTTGTCTCGATTAAACTTACGCAACTTGTAGCTTTTAATGTTAGCTACGTAGGCTGCAATATCTTTTTCCATGGTGGCAATCTGTGTTTTAAAGTCTTGTTCAGGTAAGTCTTTTTTAATGTTACTTTTAGTGGACTCAATTTCTTTGGTAATAATGTCAATTTCAGACATTGCCTGTTCGATAATAAGAAGCATCAAGTCCATAGACCGCAGCCCATTTCTCTTTAAAGGCGCTGTTATCACTAAATAGGGCTGGTCCTTTCTGTATTCGGAGTCCTCTAGGTATTAGGTTACATTTAGCATAGTCTGTTAAAGACGACCCATGAAGTTCTATATGTGCTTTCTTTTTTAACAAGCTGAACAATGTATCACCATCATAAACTTCATTAGTTTCAGAATTACACAAAGAAGGCATAACTTTTAACAATCTTTCACGTTCCGCATTGGAGAAAGTGAACATGGGTATTTTATGAGCCATAGTGAGAAGTCAAGGTAGTACGGAAAAACTCACTGTACTGATAATAAAAGTTGCTACAAAAAAGAACCAGTACTACTCAATATATACAAAATCTATTCAATACTAAGTGCAAACATGAGAGACGGTCAAAACACAACAGGTTACAACAATAAACACAATATATACAAGGTGAGTCAAAAAGCGCTACAGAATATCCGGAATAGCGTTTCCTCTTTGCCGTCCTCTTTGGACACTTCTGCTACCCACTTTGGAGCAACTGTCTACTTTTGGACAAGAAGATCCTGCTCTTCTTCCTTTTGTACATTGGACTGACATCTAGCCCTTTGGAGATAGCTATTATGCTTGTATTATACAGTTTGCAGTTTACTGCTTTTTGACTCAACTTGTATATATTGTGTTTATTGTTGTAACCTGTTGTGTTTTGACCGTCTCTCATGTTTGCACTTAGTATTGAATAGATTTTGTATATATTGAGTAGTACTGGTTCTTTTTTGTAGCAACCAACAGGCACTAGCTGGATATCTCCTGCTATTACAACTGATCTCCAGTCAATAGAGATCAGTTCACCTGGAGAAAATGGCCGCTTTGGCAATTGGACTCTATGGCATTGATGTCTCTCCCCTCCCCAAACCCTGCCCTCCTCAGGCTCCACCCCAAAAACCTCCTGCTGGTGGCGAGACCTGGCAACCTTATTCTGGGGCTCCATCCTGGGTTCTTCCTTAGTGCCTCAGAATCACTAAGTCCCTCCCTGGGGAGGAGGAGGGGTGAAAAGGCCTCTGTCTCTTAATATAGTCTCACTTTCCCTACTTATTGCCTGCAGAAGTCCAGGGACTAGATGAGAACCAGGGGCAATGCAGCTGTAAACAGATGCAGAGTTTAATCATCACCCTCTTATGGGTGGACTCACAGGCTGACTTGAACAGTACAGTTAGAATATTTATTGTTCTAACTTAATTTCTGTTTTTATTGGCAGCCATCTAACCCACAATCCCTTGCTCTCTTCCCATGCCTTTAGTGCTTTGATTTTGATATGGCTTTATACCTGCAACCTGCTGCATCACAAACCTAAGATGTTTAACTTCATGCAGTGGTTGGTTTCCTCTCTTGAGACTTTTCCTGTCTCTTTCTTTCCTTGGTACAAATAATATATTTGTAATATATAAATAATATGCAGTCCTATCTGCATTGATCCTCAGAACATTCTGTTCCATTATCCTGAAATTCCTCTTTCCATTCACTACAGCACATAATATCATCTGCAAATAACAGTCTATCCCTGCCATAAGCATATCCATCATTGTGTTGAATAGCAAGAGCCAGAGTTTAATATACTACCTCTTTAATTGGGAACTTCCTAGTCCCATTGTGCTTAAATTGTACTTAAGAGGACACTGTTCTCTACCAGTTTCAAACCAGCTTTCTCTTTCTCTCAAGAAAGCATGAATTCCTGGTACAATCTGAAGAGCTTTTGTCACTGATATAGATTACTTACTAATAAACCAAAGTTCACTCCAGACAAAACTGAGGTACTGATAATGTTGATAATGTAGCCAGTGTTGGATTGCCAGGTCCCTCTTTGTCATTGGCGGGAGGTTTTTTGGGCAGAGCCTGAAGATGGTGGGGTTTGGGGAGAGGAGGGACCTGGAGATTGGCAGCCCTAAACCAGTGGTAAATTATGGAGTCAGCCTATTCAGGATTGGGTTGAATACTCCCTAAAGAATCAGATCTGCAGCTCATTGAGTGGTACTGGAGCCACGCTTACCGAAAGAAGCTTGGGTCTTTTCTATAGTGCTTTTAAACAAGGTATGTTTGTAGGAACTGTGGGCCTTCCTTGAAAGTGAGATCTGTCTAGCCCTACTACATATTTTATTGGAGGCCTTTGCTGTCTGATCAAATGTTGTAATCCACCATGAGTCCCAGCAAGAAAGGAAGGCTATAAATTAACTAAGCAAATAAGTAATTAAGTAAGTAAGTAAATACATAAATAAATACCTATTCATGCTATGATTGTATTAGATTACAGTAACAGGACTACTTGGGAAGGCATGTTTGTAAAATGTTTGTAAAATGTGGCATCAATATTGCTAGAATGTATAGAGATTCTGTCATGCCACTTTTACAAGAAGAGCCCCATGGCACAGAGTGGTAAACTGCAGTACTACAGTCAAAGCTTTCTTCACTGTCTGAGTCCAATCTTGATGGAAGTCAGTTTCAGGTAGCCAACTCAAGGTTGACTCAACCTTCCATCCTTCCAAGGATGCACTACCTGGCAAAGGGACCAAAAGGAGAGGTGGAGAGGCAGTCTTCACATAGCTGATTTAGGTAGCCATGGGCCTCCTTGGTGAGTGGGTGGTGGCAGCATATGTCCATTGGGAGAAGGGACTGGGAGTATGGCTTGTGCTTAGAGGAGGTGGCAGTCTCTGCCTCCTGCTTGGCTCACCAGAGCATGCAGAGCAAGGGGATGCCTGGGTGGTGTATTTGGCCACCCTTACTCTCTGTTTGCCTGACTGCTTGGAGGCCCTATCCCTAGTGTGGACCAAACTGAGGCGACAGAGGTAGACCTGGCCAACATCTTCTGGAATGAGGAACCTGGCCAGGAGGCTTCTGCCTTCCCACTGCTGTGAATCCAGGAGACAATGGTGAGGGATGGAGGCAGGAGGTTGTGCATTTGGATGCTGGTCACTGTGAGAACACAACTCAAGTGAGGGATGTAGGCTGGAGAGCCCCGGATTCCATCCCTTGCTAGCACTGCACTGGTGTCAGCAGCTGCTGGGCACTTGGCCTGGCATCCAGATCAGATCACTGCATGGTGGTTGGGGGTACTCCAGCATGCCTCCAGCATGCCTCTAGCATGCATGGGGTCTGAGGCAACTGTCCCAGTTGCCCTGTGGCTGAGACTGCCCCTACTCATCCCCTTTGCCTTCTTTTCACTGACCCCAATTAATCCTTTGATGGTTCTGGGCTTGGTCAACCACTGCTACTGGGCTTTCCCCCTTTTAATTCCCCTAGCAGTGTCCTTTTTATTGCAAGGGGGAGTGTTAAGAGTTTTAACAGGTTTTTGGTGGCTCATCCTTACAAACAGATGTATTCATGTTCACTGTAACATGTGAACAGGGCTACCCTTCTGACTAAGTCCAGGAAAAATACCTACCTGGGCATTCCCGGAGATGATAAATGTATAGATTTTCCAAAGGCCCTACCCCTCTGTATAAAACCATGTCATCTGGTCACCTGGGTGAGCAAGGAGCCATCCCCAAAGCTTGAATTTTATCTTGGGAATTTGAGGGCAGGAAGAGAAGGATTAGCATCTCCTTCCAAAATCTCCATTAAGCACATGGCTGTTTAATTTGGTTCGAACACTAGACTCTGTGGGTCTGAGAGGGTCATTCTGACAAGAAAAGGCCATGGAGCTGAAGAAATTCAGCCAAAACTACACCAGGGAGGGGAAATAATAAATTTATGGCCTTTATGCCCATTATTCATGACAACTACTTTTTCTGTCAGTGAAAAATTCTTTATAGACAAGTAGAGCAGGGACATTACAGCAGGGGTCATTACAGCTATAGCTGAAAGCCATGACAGGAACTGTGGATGGTTCACTGGAGGAAAGGGCAAGGCTTGATGGAAACAAAGACTAAATCAGTCTTTACTGAGTTGGGAAGACAAATAAGGAGCCTGTAGCCAAATGGTTGCCATCTCCTGGACTGTGTTACATGGTAACCAAACGGACACATGTCCCAGCCGTCCCAGACGGGTGCCAAACCCAGACTCTATGGAGGGAGGCTCCCGCACTATTGACAAGGAGGACAAGGAGGAACCAAGGGCAAAGAAGCCCCTCATGGAGAACCAGAGAGGATCCATTTTCTCTGTGCCCAGGTCGAGTTTCCAGCAGCAGCCATTTCACAGAGAGCAATTGGACATGCAGGCAGCCAATCCCACCCTCCATCTACATGATTGATGGCCCCTCGGAAGCCATCGAGATAACAGTGGCAAAAGATCGCACCTCCGGCGTCGAAGGGATGAGTCACCCGGGCATAGCCTTGTGAAGCTTTGTCTTGGACTGGATAATCCCATCTACCAACGTCTCCCGACTCTCCCGGAATGTGCTTAGTCAAGGTCTTTGTTCACTCAGGGAACCACAAGGGGTAATCTCATCAACCCCCACCCCAGAAAGAGTATAACTGGGGATGCCAGCACACACTCTTAGCTCTTTCTCATACCCCCTGTCTCTTGCCTACTCTGTTGGTTTGGGTAGCGCTGCCCGACCAAGCACTCCTCCCACCTTGCTGGTCAAGCCACGGGAACCCCCTGCCCCCTTCCCCCTTGTCTCTGCCGCTCGGAACCCAGGACGCTGTCTTCAGGAACAGGTGACTATCGCCCTATCTTCAAAGGGACCCTGCCAAATTGGTGAACGTTCTGCTTGTACTACCTTTATTCTCTAGGCTCTGTTTGAATGTTGTGAAAGTTTGTTTTGCTTGTGTGCATACATTTAATTAAGTAAAAACCTGTTAAAATCCATCGCCTCCGCCTTATTTGGGGGGTCACAGAACGGGCTCTCGTAGACACAGGTTAGATCCCATTTAGTTATGCATTTTGCCAGTTAGTAATTTGCTATTCCCCATTTAACTGTTCATAACTGAGCAATAACTAACAAGCCACCTATATGATCCATTTGAAGTCATATGGCCTACTAAAGAGCCAGGTGGGTGTGGTGGCTAGAGTATTGGAGTTGCTAGACTTGGATTCAAAACTCTGTTCTGTCAAGTACCTGGCTGGCTAACCTTGAGACAGGCACTGTCTTTCAGCCTGACCTTTCTAACAAGGTTGTTGTGGGGATAAAATGGAGGGGGGGAAGAGCCATGTATGCTGCTCTGAGCTCCTTGGAGAAAGGCTAGGTTAAAATGCATAGACAGACAATTTAATGGGAGATCAAAGTAATGTAATTCGATTTCCAAAGCTAATGTATTATGTAATTGATACAGTCAACAATATTAATGTTAAGCTTTTAATGTTCAGTCTTTGTGAACTTTGAAATACAAGTAATTTCTATTTGTATAGGATAGGGTTAGTTTAACCTGGGGGGATGAGACTTTATACATTTACCCCTTTTCCATGCACTTCATGTTTGTTGCTGTTTGGAGGGTACACTGTCATCACAATACATTAAGGGGATTCTCTATGGAGGATCCAGCATGGTGTAGTGGTTAAGAGCGGTGGTTTGAAACGGTGGATTCTGATCTGGAGAACCGGGTTTGAGTCCCCACTCCTCCACATGAGCGGCGGAGGGTAATCTGGTGAACTGGATTTGTTTCCCCACTCTAACACATGAAGCCAGCTGAGTGACCTTGGGCAAGTCACAGCTCTCTTAGAGATCTCTCAGCCCCACCTACCTCCCAGGGTGTCTGTTGTGGGGAGGGGAAGGGAAGGTGATTGTAAGCTGGTTTGAGACTCCCTTAAGTGGTAGAGAAAGTCTGCATATAAAAACCAATTCTTCTTCATCATCTTCCCCCTGCAGTGACAGAAGCTATGGTTGATCACCACTGATATCTGAAAGGTTGTATTTGCCGTATTTGTAGAGCACATAAGGAAGTGAAGAGGTCCACCTTTACCACGAAGCTACCTGAAGCTGCTGTTTCCAGTCTTTATCTCCCTGTGCATCCCTTTTTAAAAAATGAGCTCCAGTCCAATGTACGGGGAGTGTGATTTTGACTTTTCAATTCAAATAAGAAAATGTCCAAAGCCAGAGCTAAGGAGGTGATTAAGGACAGTCCAGTCATAATGCACCTTTAAAAAACCACACTTGCTTTCCTATGATATTATTAGATTTCAGTTGTATCTGATTTATGATCTAGTCTCTGCACTATGAGTTTTAATATCTCTCCTTGGCTCTTTCTCATTTTGGCACATTGCGACAGTTTCCTCATACCTTATGATACACACCAGGTTTGTGCTTTTATTCTCTCAATTGCTCATTAAAGAAACATTTATTTTGCCAACAGATCTCTAAAGTAAGATTAGTTAAGGATGTTATATTTGACATTGAAACTGAGCACAGGATTTTTGCTTCTTTTAAAGATGCAGCAAATAATTATTTTGTCTTCTTGCTTTTTCCATTCTTTGCTAATAGCTTGTCAAGGTCACTGTAAGAACAATTCTATTCGGAGAGCAAGTCTATTCAGAATCTTACCCAGGCCTATTCAATGGAGCTTACTCCCAGAAAAGTATTCTTAGGATTACACTGTGTATCATGCCCTGTGGTGCACAGTGGTAAACTGCAGTGCTACAGTCCAAGCTCTGCTCACAATCTGAGTTCGATCCCAATGGAAGTCGGTTTCAAGTAGCCAGGTCAAGGTTGACTCAGCCTTCCATCCTTCCAAGATCGGTAAAATGAGTACCCAGCTTGCTGGGGGTAAAGTATAGATGACTGAGGAAGGCAATGGCAAACCACTCCGTAAACATATTCTGCCTAGTAAACATTGTGATGTGACGCCACCCCATGGGTTAGTAATGACCCAGGGCTTGCACAGGGGGCTACCTTTACCTTTATTATGTAGAAGTTGTTGGAGCATATGCATGAACAAACTACACCGCAGTGTACCAAGACTCAGTTCGTGAAGGGAGACCCCCCTGCTCATATTCTTGACTCACCTTGGAATCAGAGTCAGATTTATCAGCAAATGCCTCAAGTCATTTTGAGCCCAATAGCACTGAGGGTCCTCGCAATTCCATGGTGCTCCCTTAGAAGCACCATGAGATTTTAATGCCTCTCCAGCCCAATGTACCGTATTTTTCACTCCATAGCACGCACCTGACCATACACGCCTCCCCCCCAGCTTATTTTGCCTACAGATCTCTAAAGTAAGATTAGTTAAGGATGTTATATTTGACATTGAAACTGAGCACAGGATTTTTGCTTCTTTTAAAGATGCAGCTGGGAGGCGGGCTGGGAAAGCCAGCTCGCTGTTCCAGCGCGCCCAGCCGGCTCTGTGCGCACATTCGCTCCATAACACGCACAGACATTTCCCCTCACTTTTGAGGAGGAAAATATGCATGTTATGGAGCAAAAAACACGGTATATGCTTAATGTTGTTTGCTGTGGAAGCAGAAAGCAGTGATGATGTGCAGAAGGCTGGCCAAGAGGAGGGAGGATTCTCCCCGTTTCCATCACCTCTTCTTCTCCCTCCTCTTTAGAGACTATAATGCTGGCCTCATTTTGAAAGAGAGCATTAAGAGATGCTGAAGCTCATACTCTGAGCCAAAAGGGTACATGCATCAGCGGTATTTTCCTACTCAACAGAATCTAACAGGCTTTGTGCCACAATCCAGAAACCTTCAGTGAAATTCTAAACTGCCCCTCCACCAAGGCATCCACAGGTTCACAAAAAGATATAGAACATTAGTAAATCATTGAGCGACTGCTGACAAACTATAAATCTAAAATCAAAAATAAACTTTTCAAGCACAATCTAGACATTAGGGGAAATTCCCAAAAAATCTAATTCTACCAAACTACGTACACCCATCACTTTGTTCAAAACCTTTTATTTTGGCTTATTTGGTATGTGGTCATTGATTTCCAAACTAGTGGAAAAATGAACTAAAAAGCACACAATTCATTAGATTTACTAGGGAAACAAAAACTAATTTGGGAATGACCACCAACCAAACCCTAGTCATTTTATTCATCTTGTTCCTTCCCCTGGCACCTCCTAATCTGATTTAGAGGGTCAAGGAGGGATATAGATTAGAAACTATGAAACTGACAAGGAAGGTTTCCAGTCATCAGAGTTACTGATGTTGCAGCAAGAGAGCAAGACTGATAGATGATTTGTTTTTCCCACAGTGTTTTCATCAGTCTTCAGGACCTTGGGGATGGCTCTCGGGATCCTACATAAGCAGCAGTGGTTGTATGGGCTAGTTCTGTTTCCTTCGAGAAAACTCGTTTGGAGGTTATTTCTAATGTTCACTATTTAACTCGTGTTTGCATGTTTCTTCCTTCTCCCTTAGTGGTTAGTCTAAGTCTCTCTGGCCCATATCCTACCACTCCACAGAGTAAAGTTTGAAGCCTTCTTCCAGTTTGAAGAGCCTTCCTCCAACTCAACTGGGTCTTCCTCCAATGGAAGAACCACTTAAATTGGAGGATGGCTCTTTGGAGTTGGGGAATTTTTCCCAGCCTAAGACTATTTATTTATTTAATTAAATTTCTATCCCCCTCTCCCTAGCGTAGGCCAGGCTCATCCCTCTGTCTATTTTCTTGTTACTCATTGCAGTGCTCATAGTGTGAGTTTATATTAGCATGTCTTTGGAATACACACACATTGACTTGGATCTATCTGCTCTATTGGAAGCATTTTGGGCTACAGCAAGGAGAGGGTTGAGAAAGTGGCGTTCAGTCAGCAAAATCGTTCCATCCACAGAAACATTCCACTGGATCCAACCCACTTTGTTAACTCCCTTTATTTTCTGGGAGTGCCAAATATCTGCCTCTTTTTATTTGTATTTCTTATCTGCCTCCTTGTAGGGAGGTACTCCCACATTTCATGATAACAGGAGATGTGGCTTTCTAGAAGTCATGGTATTATTTTGTTTTAAATTCATCAGCCATAATGTAGATTGTCGATTAAACGGGGTCTCTTTCTCCCACCAGATTGGGAGGATTCTATGAATGAGCTCAATTTGGGGACTGAATAGAAAACACTTATGGAAAAATGGTTTTGTCTTTAATTGCTGTAACAGGCAATTCTTCTGACATTTGGTAAGGAGGTCCCTCTAGTAAATACCTCCTGAATTTTTTTGCTAAATTGGATGGAAAACACTGTGCTTTCACATGAATGCATGAAGCTGCCTTATACTGAATCAGACTCTTGGTCCATCAAAGTCAATATTGTCTACTCAGACGGGCAGTGGCTCTCCAGGGTCTCAGGCAGAGGTCTTTCACATCACCTACTTGCCTAGTCCCTTTAACAGGAGATGTTGGGGATTGAACCTGGGACCTTCTGCATGCCAAGCAGATGCTCTGCTACTGAGCCACAGCCCCTCCTTTCCATTGAAATAAATGGATACAACAATTAGTATGATAGTTTTAAATGTGTAATAATGAAGTTTTTAAATGAATATAAATGAATATGAAAATGGGGGGGGGGGATCTGTACTTCCCTGCTCTCTCTATAGGTGAATAAATGAATATAAAACTAAGGGGGCAGTTTTGTAGGCCTTGGTTTAGTTTCCCTCAGCAGTCAAATCAGCAATTTTGGGATTTCCAGACTCCACAGCTGTCCCCAGAAGTTCAAGTTCAAATGGTAGTTATGCCTTCCATTGTATTCTGTTGTCACAGTCTCTACATTCAAATAAATTTTGCCTAAACATCACAGTGATATGGCTGCACTATGTTAATCCATTCAGCCAAGACAACCTTTAAAAATTGATTTGTGTGTGTGTATGCTGCCTGGAACAAAGTAGAACAATATTTTGTCATTTGTTTCATTTTTGTAAGCTGTCCATTTATTTTATGTGTTATTATTTTATTCTTTACCACAGAGCTATGGGAATGGATTTTTTTCCGTTGGAAAAAAGATATTCAGAATCTGCCTTTTTTTCTAGTCTAACGGAAGAAGGATATGACCTTTCATTATTTGTTTTCCCTTCCATTAAAATATTCAATTCCACTTAGGTGCTAAATCTGTCTGCATGCCTTCTCAATCTGTAATATTTATGTTCTTCTGTCATTCGTCTTCCAACTAGTTCTCCTCTTTCCTTTATTTCCTTCGGTTTTCATTTTCTCACCTGGAATTTCCACTTTGCTCCATCATTGCCTTGACATTGATGAATTAACCTTGGCTGCTGAACTCTGACAGGAAGGCTTTTGGAACCCAAGTTTTCATTTGAAAATCATCTGGGCTCTTGGAAACACGTTTTCCCTCTTTTCAAGGTTATTTAATCTAGCCACATGACAGATGGATAAAAATACCAGAGCCACAAAAGTGGCTCTATCTTCTATGCAGATGTGCTAGATTTTAGAAAACACCATCCCTTGTTTAAGTTAAGGATGACTGTAAAAATATCAATAGCAATGTAACTAATGATCATACAATGTAACTGTACTTATTAAGAAATGTTAGAAGGTAAACCATGTTGAAGAAATTAATTAGAACTATTCAGTTACGATTGAGATGATGCTATATGAAAATAGTATAACCGGGTGTGAAAATAATGACTAAAATGTTACATTTATCTTCGCACAAGCAGGAAGACTATTCTTAATTCAAATCAGATATATGAACAAGATACATGTATATGCATCTGAAACAGCTGGGGGACTCCTAATGGAACTAATTTCTGAATCAGAATTCTAAGAATATCAGTATTAATTAGTTTTGTCTAAATAATGCAAGATTGATACCAAATCAATATATTTTTAATGTTTGTCTCACAGTCTTTCAGTGCATTCCTGACTTCCTTCATTTTAGGTTGAATAAATTGCATTGGGGAACATTTAAGAGCATCTCCCTATATGCTCTGGTCCAATCCATATTGGACCCATGCATGCCTAGAATAGGTCTGCCCTGCCTTTTTGATCAGATGTGAGCTGGGAAGTTCCATTCCTTGAATTTAACTGATGGCTCCTTGGGTCAGGAAGATGGCTTGAGGTGGAGCTTAAGTCTAGTCTCCCTGTGCATCATGGTCCCGATCCAAATCAGGACCAAATTTGCCTGGGAACTGAGTTTCAATCATGGAATTATTTGTGCACATTTGATAGAAAATCCTTGTGGTGGCCATGTGGGACACATAAGGACTTTCTGTGGGTGAATCAGTCCTCATTAACAATACAGTGCTGATGTTCTAGCTAGGGTGGGTTTGGCTTGCAGCTTCAAAGGTTACCCATATTGGAAAACCCATAATACATTTTTACCATTCATGGTTTCCACTTCAAAAAGGCATTGAAGACTTTTAAAGGGGGGGACAAGCAAGCTTAAAAGCATGCCTAGAAGAACAGATTAGCTTTCAATCACCGTGGAGTGGGTGAAATAAATAAATCTGACTTTGCGGTTCTACAAGATGAAAAGGCCATCATTGTGCTTAAACACGTTTTTGACAACAGCATGACAAGGGAAGTACAAGTTATAAAAATATTTTTACTCTTTCAAAAAAATTAAGGAAACTGTGAACCTCATAAAGCTGTTTTAGATTTGTATCGTACAAAAAAAAGTTAAAAGTCAGCTTATACTTCTTTATGTTGTTCTGAGAGAAAATAATTAGCAATGGAAGATTTGGATAAAAGTTGCATTTGGAGAAAGAGTCCTTTGAGTTATGGGGCCTGACTCTAAACATGTATATGCGGATGTTTTCTTGGAACACTGGTTTCACATACTTGCTAACCAGAACTTAAGAACTAAACCAAAGCCGTGTTGAATCATACCAGTGGTCCATCTAGTCCAATATTCCGCTGAATCCTGAATTTCCCAGCAATTTCATTGTGTGTGTGTGTGTTAAGTGCCGTCAAGTCGCTTCCGACTCATGGCGACCCTATGAATGAAAGTCCTCCAAAATGTCCTATCTTTGACAGCCTTGCTCAGATCTTGCAAATTGAAGGCTGTGGCTTCCTTTATTGAGTCAATCCATCTGTTGTTGGGTCTTCCTCTTTTCCTGCTGCCCTCAACTTTTCCTAGCATGACTGTCTTTTCCAGTGACTCTTGTCGTCTCATGGCGTGACCAAAATACGATAGCCGCAGTTTAGTCATTTTAGCTTCTAGGGTCAGTTCAGGCTTGATTTGATTTATAACCCATTGATTTGTTTTTTTGGCAGTCCACGGAATTCGTAACACTCTCCTCCAACACCACATTTAAAAGGAATCTATTTTCTTCCTATCAGCTTTCTTCACTGTCCAGCTTTCACACCCATACATAGTAATAGGGAATTCGATGGCATGAATTAATCTAGTCTTGGTGGCCAGTGACACATCATTACACTTCAAAATCTTTTCTAGCTTCTTCATGGCTGTCCTTCCCAGTCTCAATCGCCTTCTGATTTCTTGGCTGCAGTGTCCCTTTTGGTTGATGGTGGAGCCAAGGAATAGAAAGTCTTGGACAATTTCAATTTCCTCATTGTCAACCTTAAAGTTGTATAATTCTCCTGTAGTCATTACTTTTGTTTTCTTGATGTTCAGCTGTAGTCCTGCTTTGGCACTTTCTCTTTTAACTTTCAGCAGTAGTCGTTTCAAATCTTCACTATTTTCTGCCAATAATGTAGTGTCATCAGCATATCTCAAATTATTAATGTTCCTCCCTCCAATTTTCACTGCACCTTCATCTAAATCTAATCCAGCTTTCCTAATTATATGTTCTGCATATAGATTGAAGAGATAGGGAGATAAAAGACATCCTTGTCTGACACCTTTGCAAATTGGAAACCATTCCGTTTCATTGGGTGCCCCTGAATTCTAGCATTATGGATGAGGGAGAGAAAGTGCTGCATGTATGATGAAGCATTAGAACTGGGTATATCCCGCACACATGTATGATGCAATGTATGTCCCTGAGACAATCTTGTACACCCATATGTGTATATTTGCTATGCACATAAAAGAACAATCAAGTGTCTACTGTTCATGGATTGTACGTCCATTTGCTCACTTGTGAACAAAGTCACTGAGGCAGCCCATTGGACTATCACAGTCTAACTGGCCAGCAGCTCTCCAAGGTCTCAGATAGAGGTCTTTCACATCACCTACTACTAATCCTTTTAACAGGAGATCCCAGGGTAGGGTTGCCAACCTCCAGGTACTAGCTGGAGATCTCCTGCTATTACAACTGATCTCCAGCCGATAGAGATCAGTTTGCCTGGAGAAAATGGCCACTTTGGCAATTGGACTCTATTGCAGGCAGAAGCCCCTCCCCAAACCCTGCCCTCCTCAGGCTCCGCCCCACAAACCTCCCGCCAGTAGTGAAGAGGGACCTTGCAACCCTAGCCCTCAAAAAGTGGGGTGAGGCTTTAGCCATGGCCATTAGGCCACTTCCCCTCTATTGTCTGGGCAAGGAAATTGCTTGAAGTAATTCCTGGGTCTCTCAGGTTCAGCTAGCATCTCCAATATGAGGATTACCATCATGGCCCCATATGCTCCATAGAAATTAACCAGTTCACGGTGGCATTTTCTAGAAAGCAGTCTACTTCTTCAGATGAATGAATAGGGTTGCCAACCACCACATACCCGCTGGAGATCTCCTGCTATTACAACTGATCACCAGCCGATAGAGATCAGTTCACCTGGAGAAAATGGCCGCTTTGGCAACTGGACTCTATGGCATTGAAGTCCCTCCCCTCCCCAACCCCCCCTCCTCAGGCTCTGCCCCCAAAACCTCCTGCTGATGGTGAAGAGGGACCTAGCAACCCTATCCCAGGGGCTAAACCCTGGACTTTTTGCATGCAAAGCTCATGCTCTGCCACTGAGCCACAGCCCTTCCCTAGGGATACCTTTAGAAAAGAAAAGGGTACAAAGAAGAGAACAGGAAAATGCATATGGAAAGCTGCACTAATTAATAAGGCCTCCTATTTTTTTAAATTAAAAAAGCCTCCTTGGTTACCTTTGCTTTCTCCTTCAGTGAAAGATGCAGGTGTCCTCAAAGTAGGCCAGTGATAAATGGAATTTTCAATCCTTCCAAAATTCATTTTGTAACTGTAAGAAGATTTAGGGAGTGATTTGTTGGAGGAAAGTATTTTTAGAAATGCTTACGAGTTTCTTTGGAGGAACGAAGTTCTCACCCGTTTTTGCATTGCACTTCTCTGCTCACCCCAGTTACAAATTTCTCAAATGCAAACAGGAAACGCTGCACTTCTTAGTAGGTAAAGGTAAAGGTCCCCTGTGCAAGCACCAGGTCATTCCTGACCCATAGGGTGATGTCATCCTGACATTTACTAGGCAGACTTTGTTTATGAGGTGGTTTGCCATTGCCTTCCCCAGTCATCTTCCCTTTACCACCAGCAAGCTGGGTACTCATTTTACCAACCTCGGAAGGATGGAAGGCTGAGTAGTACCCTAAGAATATTCAACAATACCACGGTCCATCTCCTTATGGTTATAGGTGCTTGTTGTAACACCTTGCTATTTTGATCATTTGGAGCACAACTTTGCAAAAAGTGACAGCAAGTATGCATTAACAATGAGGGATGCATTTTAGAAGAAATGTAATAAGTACAGTTGGTTCTTTTATTTGACATATCTGTCGCAAAAAGCTGAAAACGATGTGTAGGATAATACGAAGCTGTAATGACTGCTTCAGAGACTCTGTGCCAATTCCATACTTAACAACTAACTCAAAATATGACAGTTCAATTCAGGGATGGAATACTGTTTGATTCCTTTCACATGGGCTCTTTAACCTGCTTTGGCTTCAGAAGGCAAATGGTTTCCTATACCTCAATGATAAAGTGCAAGGACAAACTAACAAAACCATTGAATCAAAACAGGTTTTGTAAAATCTGGATTAAGGCTCTATTAACTCTAGGAGGACAGCACTGCCTCCTTTAGCTGTGTAAATCTTTTAAAAAATTGGTTTCCCTCCAGAAGCTAAAGTGTATTAGAGCCCATATAAAAAGGACCTTTAATATAACTTAAACTCACCTATACAGTCCATCACACATTCATGTCAAAGATGGCAGAAACCATTTGGAGAAGGCCAATATCTAGAAAAAAAATGCTTCATTGTATTTATTTGGACTCACCTGAGTCAGCATACTTGCAGTTAAAATGTACAGGGAACTCACCTATGCATGTGTCTTTAGGGCTCACTGGCAGTAGCTTGCCTTCTTCTGTGTGTAAAGTGCCGTCAAGTAGCAGCCGACTTATGGCAACCCCTTTTGGGGTTTTCATGGCAAGAGACTAACAGAGGTGGTTTGCCAGTGCCTTCCTCTGCACAGCAACCCTGGTATTCCTTGGTGGTCTCCCATCCAAATACTAACCAGGGCTGACCCTGCTTAGCTTCTGAGATCTGACGAGATCAGGCTAGCCTGGGCCATCCAGGTCAGGGCAGCTTGCCTTCTTAACCAGTTTTAAATCTCTCTGGAATCAACTGAATAGGATTGCCAGTTCCAGGTTGGTAAATACTTGGAGATTTTTGGGGTGGAGCCTGAGAAGGGTGGGGTTTGGGGAGGGGTGGGACTTCAATGCCATAGAGTCCAATTGCCAAAGCGGCCATTTTCTCCAGGTGAACTGACCTCTATCAGCTGGAGATCAGTTGAAATAGCAGGAGATCTCCAGCTAGTACCTGGAGGTTGGCAACCCTAGAACTGAAGGATCTGAGGCCAGGTCCTAATCCTCACAAATAACAGAAGATGGACAATGTAGTGCAATGGTTAGAGGGCTGGTCTAGGAAGGCCCAGGTTCAAATCCCCGTTCAGCCATGAAAATCACTGGATAACATGGGGCAACCATTCTCTCTAAGCCTTACCTAATTCCTGGGGCTATTATGAGGATAACATGAAGTAGGATAGGATATGTGTGTTACCTCAAGCTTCTTGGAGGACGATTGAAAGAAAACAAGACAAAGGGATATCTGGAATGTCTCAGCCTGCAGGAATGTACCGTCAAGTTGGAGCTCAGGTTGGAGCATTATTCTGTTGGGGGGGGGGGAATCCTGTACTTGAAAAATTGTGTATTAGGGAGAAGGCTAGCCTAGAACCCATGTTATGTAATAATTATATGGAATTTTATTTTATTTATTCATTGAAGGAGCATTCAGTTGGTTCAGCTCCCATCTGCAGTCTGAAATTGTGCAGTCCCTACAGTGGTTTCCTATCTCATCTGCTGTCAATGAAAACTAGGCCTAGGATTCAAAACATGGAGTAAGCTAAAAATACCTTGTTATAGGACCACAAATTCAGGACTGTGAAGGTCTAGCCTCCAGGTAAGGCTGACTGTAAAGAAGCAATCTGTCATCTAGTCACTGTGGATAGAGCTACAAGAAAACCAATAGGCTCCAGAGAATGGGGAAAGTTGGGATGAGAGCTACAACATTAGGAATTCATAGCTGGTAGAAGAGTGGAGGGAGAGGAAAGGGAGACCCTTCAGAATTTGCTGTGGAGAAATTGTTTCCTGTAACAGGTCATAACTTTGGTAGTCTGCAGTACCTTAAAATAGAAGCCAATCTTCCTAGAAATTAGCTCTCCAAACTAATTTGTCCATCAGACCTGTGTCTCTGTAACAGCTGTGGTGAAGAGAGGTCATTGTCCCTTGCTAATTGAAAGTGTGTTTTGAGATAAAGCAATCTGCCCTATTGTTTTCCCAAAGGAAACAGTAAATGTCATTAGTCAAGAAATTTTCCTTCCGGCATATTTCGAAGAAATTGACAGTCACTGCCCCATCATTTAGACACAGGAATAAAATCACTTGAAAATCAGTTTACCTTGATATGGATTAAGCCTCTGGAGAGAGATAAGAGTTATGAGATATTTTTTTCCTTCCATTTTTGGCCTTCCATTTTTTAAATCATCAATACTATATGGGATAGTACCATTGAGTTTTGGAATAGCAGATAATGAGAGCATAGTGGCTTAGAAAATGAGGTGCCCCTCACATTCAAATCTCACCTCTGCCATTAACTCACTTGATAGGCCAAAATATACCTGGGTCTCTCAGGTTCAGTTAGCATCTGCAATATGAGGATTACCATCATGGCTCCATATGCTCCATAGAAATTAACCAGTTCACGGTGGCATTTTCTAGAAAGCAGTCTACTTCTTCAGATGAATGAATAGGGTTGCCAACCTCCACATACCTGCTGGAGATCTCCTGCTATTACAACTGATCTCCAGCCGATAGAGATCAGTTCACCTGGAGAAAATGGCTGCTTTGGCAACTGGACTCTATGGCATTGAAGTCCCTCCCTTCCCCAAACCCCGCCCTCCTCAGGCTCCACCCCAGAAATCTCCAGGTATTTCCCAACCCAGAGCTGGCAACCCTATGAATGAAGAGGAAGAAGGGTTTGTAAGAGCATAGGCTAGGGAACATTGGATAACAGGCCAATATGTTGAGAAGAGAATGCAACAGTGGCATATTTCCACGCTAATTATTGCCTCTTACCACAGACCAAACCAAGCCCCAGTGGTACGTCGACCCCCAGTTTTGATTTGGACACATCCAGCAGCAGTGGCTGGGGATGTAGCAGCAGCATAAACCACACCCATTGGCTCTTCCCACATGCCAGAAGTGGCTGAAACAAGCCAAGCCCATTGGTGTGTTGGCATGTCAAGGGAGGCAAAGATGGGTGCAAGCCATGCCCATTGTTTCCTCCCAAGCTGCTTCTGGCAGGGGCAACCTGAGCCTCTGTGGCTGGCAGTGTCCTCTCACCATCATGGTACCCCAGTGGCCGCTTATGGCACTACTCTTTATGTAGCTATATTGTAATCACATTTAATGCTTCTTGGCATTTTAGATAGTTAGTAACCAGTTCTGAAGTGTAAGGATGTTCTGAAGTGTAAGGATGTGTCATTGGCCACCAAGAGCAAGTTAATTCATGCCATCGTATAGGGCTGTTGAAAAACAAATTTGGTTCAATTTTTATTTGGGAAGTGCCGAATTCCGAACTCCCCCTATTTGGATTTGGGGGATTTGGCTTGAAATTCGGCGTCCCCAAGTAAATTTGGCCATTTAAAGCCATTAAAAACACATTCGCACCTTTCCGCAGCTCTGGGGAAGGCATTTTTGGAGGTAGAGGTCCCAAACTTTCATGGTAGCTTGGAGGGACCCTACTTGCAAGAACCCCCATATTTGGTGAAGATTGGGTCAGGGGGTCCCAAGTTATGGGGTCTGGAAGGGGTCCCCCATCCGCCCATTGGAATGAATAGGAGCCAGCAATCCTTAATGTGCATCTAGAGAGCGGCAAATCCAAGGCAAAACCTCCCATTGTTTCTCATTGGCTATTTATGCATGGGAGGTTTTGCCTTGGATTTGCCACTCTCTAGATGCACATTTCCCCCAGCCAAATTCTCAAAACTCTGCACGGGGGCTTATTGTTGAGTTCTGAGAATTCAGATGGGGGAAATGTGCATTTAGAGAGTGGCAAATCCAAGGCAAAACCTCCCGTGTATAAATGGCCCTTGAGGACTGATAAAAGGCAGTGTTGTTTACAATTCGCTCCGCTTTACCTTGGGAGCAAAGCCCCACCGCGGCTCTTACTTTTGAGTGAGTGGGCTGGAGGATCAGGACTGCCCGCCCTTTCCTCTACATTCCACTTCCTCCTGTCACTGCTTCTTCAGCCCCGGGGGCACCCAAAAACAACGAAGACCCGGGGGGGGGTTGAGGGAGGCTGAGCTGTCAATGTCAGAGGAAAGGAGAAATCCTGAGCAGGGACACCTAAGGGGGGCCGGGGAGGGGGGGAATAAGCAGGATGCTGCATGGTACGGCACGACACCACTGGCACATACACACATGCATGCCCGCTACGAGCCATTCCCTTCCCCCCACTGCGCAAAAGAAGGCAAAAGCTTGGATTCTACGGACACTGCCCACAGAGGCAATCAAGCCCCCTTCAGCAGAACAGCCCCCCCCCCTATGGCAAGAAGACACAAATTCCAAACGAAGGAGAACAACAGGGCAGCCAGAGAGATTCACCCCCTTTGGCATCCCCCCACACACTCAGAATCTGATTCCCCCCCCCCACAAACACACAGAATCTCCTCCCACCCACCCCCCACACACACAGGAAAAAAGTTATAGAGAAAAGCCCCAAAATGGGTCAAACTGTGGATGTCTTCTCTTCCAGCAGAAGCAGGGGTCAGGAGGAGTAATCCAATGTGATTCCAGCAAGCAGCAGCAGGTCAGCTCAGCTCAGGATCTCTCACAATCAGCACAGGAGCAGCACAGGAGCAGCAGCAATGGAAGGAATACAGACTCTCACACAGAGATTCTCTTCCCCCTCCGGGCCATGCAGCAAGCCGGGACCACGCACATGCACCCGCCTGCGCATGGGTATCTCTCTATCTCTCCTCCCCAGGGCACTCAGTAACTCGGGACCACGCACCCCCCACACACACGGGGATCTCTCTGCCACACACAGAGAGACTCTTTCTTTTTCTTTCCCCGGGCCGCGCAGCATGCTGGGCTCATGCACTCATCCGAGACTGATTGGCCAGAAGAAGACCCAGCTTGGCCACCTATTGGCCATGGGAGAATGCCGATTCGGGGTCGCCAAATTTGTATGAATTTATTCGGCTCATCGTTTTCCCGCCTTTTTTGACTTCGGTTCTATCCAAACTAGAAACCGCCGAATCGAGGTAAATTCAGTTGTTTTTCAGTTCGGATAGAACCGAATCAACAGCCCTACCATCGTATTCCCTATTACTATGTATGGGTGTGAAAGCTGGACATTGAAGAAATCTGATAAGAAGAAAGTAGATTCCTTTGAAATGTGGTGTTGGAGGAGAGTGTTACGGATACCATGGGCAGCCAAAAAAAACAAATCAATGGGTTAAAGATCAAATCAAGCCTGAACTGACCCTAGAAGCTAAAATGACTAAACTGAGGCTATTGTATTTTGGTCACATTATGAGAAGACAAGAGTCACTGGAAAAGACCATCATGTTAGGAGAAGTAGAGGCTAGCAGGAAAAGATGAAGACCCAAGAGATGGATTGACTCAATAAAGGAAGCCACAGCCCTCAATTTGCAAGATCTGAGCAAGGCTGTCAAAGATAGGACATTTTGGAGGACTTTCAGTGCATTCCTGAGAAACGGCGGTGGCCATGCCCAAAGGCCTTTGGAGGCCAGCGACAGCCTATGCCGGCGCAAGGGCCCACAGCACTGGCATGCAGGGCCGGATGCGTGTCTCCAGCCGCTGGCATGGTAGTGCCGGGCCCGGATGCTGCCGGAGCCTGCTGCTGGCATCCAGACGCCAGCAAAGGCCGCGTTGGTGTCCTGGGAGGCGTTCCCATTAGGTAGTCTCCTCAGCCGTTTCGACTCGGCAACGCCCCCCTTCCCCCCCAAGATACAGTTTTTTTGTGCCAGGCAGAGGTTTCGGCGCCGCTGCGTTGCCTCCTAAGCCCGGCACAGGCATTCAAGTCAGGAATGCGCTGTTAGATTCATAGTGTCGCCATGAGTCAGAAGCGACTTGACAGCACTTAACATACACACACAGTAGCCAGAAAGTGACTTCTTCATGTTCCCTCATGTTTTTTTGTGTTCCTAGAAGAGATGTCTTCATGGTTCTAGAGGCAGCTGCAACTAGCAGACAGCATTTACAGCAGCAAGAATGTAGACATTTAGCAGAGGACCAAGGCTCCCATTAATCACCTGGAAGTCTCCCAACAATTTCCTGAACCACACAGATTTATTTATTTATTTGCCATGTTTATACCTTGCCTTTCTGTCCTGATCAGGGCCACCAAGGCAGCTAATGCATTAAAACCATAATAAAAAAATCCTTTAAAACATTTTAAAAAAATACATAATTAAAACACTTAAAACCAAGCTAAAAGTAGAGTCATGTTAGCAACAAAATGGACGTCAGAAGAGTGCCCAGATATAGAGCAGTGGAAGCAGAATATGCAGTGATGGCAAAATTGACAAACTATGTGAACAGAAGGCCAATTAAAGAGTTCCAAGACAAATGGAAACCATACTACATCTATTTCTCTCAAAATTTGGTTTGAAGTTGAGGATGGGATCGAAGAGTAATATGTCTGTTGAGATGAAATTTTAGATGAATTAGAATTATTTGTTTTGTGTTGTTGTTGTTGTTGTTGTTATTTCTAGCCCACCCTCCCCAGCCAAGACCATCTATGACACCTAGATATCATATCTATGATGTCTAGATATGATAAATATTATAAATATGAAACAGTTTATAAATTAACAAAATATTTGAATTATTGTGTTTTGGAGATAGAGTATCTAGAAATCATGGGATGGAAAGAGTCAAATATAGAAACGACTGCAGAAATATGATGGGTTATATATAAAGTATACCTGGGTCCCTCAGGTTATATATATAATATATAATATAATATACTGTTTGTCCCAAAATGAAATATTTTGCAGTGCTATAACTTAGGTCTATCAGTGACTGTATACATGATGGTAGTTACCGTAATTATCCTGTCTTAAGCATAAAAGATAAATAGAGTATAATGCCATAGAGTCCACCTTCCAAAGCGGCCATTCACTCCAGGTGAACTGATCTCTGATCAGTTGTAATACCTGGAGATCTTCGGCCACCACCTGGAGGTTGAATAAAGCAAAATATCACCTATACTGTACAGAAGCTTAGTCACTAAAATCACTTCCTGAAAATACAGGCTCGCTGAATGAAAGCAGCCCACGTGGCGCATGAATTTGGTTGACAAATCATTTAAGTGTTTGGCTGAGGAAGCCACATTTTGTGGTGAAAACGTGATTACTAATCTGGAGACCGTTTCCAATCACTTATATGCCATACACATGTATGCTTTAAACCTGTGAGGACTCAGTTTGTCTTCAAGTCAAGCCCACAGGGATACTTTTGAAGGAAAGATTATGCCATTGATTGAAAGATTATACTCTTCTAATTAAGCAAGTGGAGATTCCCAGACTACCTGCTGAATTACGTCCACTAAACATTTCATGGATTTACCTGCATAAGAACGTTGTATTATCTTCCTGCAGGATTGTATTTCGTTATAGCTATTTTGTAGATAGGATTGTTTTTTGTTCACTGTAATACACACTGTCTTTGTCTATTTTCACTAATACTAGTAAATTTTGCACTGAATTTTCTAAAAAAGTTGGTAATGAATGTTTGAGCCCTTTACTGGTTTTTTGCTAAACAACCTGGAGGTTGGCAACCCTACTGTGCACAGATATGTTCCCATGACTGTGAATCCACTTTCCAAACATTCCTGATCCCAGGGAGGAAACATGCATACACACTTCTTCCATGAATATGCACAGTGCTGATGAGTTTGTGATTGCAAAGGGGCAGAGGATGGGAGCTATGTGTGTACATATGCCTATGCGCTCTCTCTCTCTCTCTCTCTTTTTCTCCCCCGTACATTTTTCAAATGTGCAGAGGAGCCATGAATTCAAGACTATTTATAAAGCAGCTGTGTGTGTACAGAACGTCAAAAGTGGCAATTGTGGAAGGATTTATCTTGCTGCATATATTCACATTGTAAATGTGCATTAAATAAAGGGCATGTGTCGTACAGAGGTGCTCTGTCTAAGAACTTCAGCAGAATTGAAATTACTTACTTAGGTATTTCCTTTGGCCTGACGGTTTCCCCAAGGCTCAGTGCAGGAAAACAAAGGAGGAAAACAAAGAGGGTATACTGAAAAATTATGGAAATTTCCCTCCCTTTTCATGAATTAAGCCTAAACCTCTCACAAGCTGAGAGAAAGAAATCTGGAACAAGAGCAAGTAGAGTTCCTCTGGGATCTTTTTTGGCTAGTATTTGTTTATATAACACCTCTGATTGCTTACTGAGCACTTTGCCAAGGTTATTTGATCTGTCTTCAAATCAACCCTTTAAGGTAGGTTGAGTTGAAGAACACTGAGTGACCATAGCTAAGTAGGGATCTAGGGCTGCCAGACTGCAGGTAGGGTTGCCAAGTTCCTCTTCACCACTGGCGGGAGGCTTTTGGGGCAGAGCCTGAGGAGGTTGGGGTTTGGGGAGGGGAGGGACTTCAATGCCATAGAGTCCAATTGCCAAAGCAGCCATTATCTCCAGGTGAACTGATCTCTATCAGCTGGAGATCAGTTGTAATAGCAGGCGATCTCCAGCTTGTACCTAGAGGTTGGCAACCCTACTGCAGGTGGAGCCTGGAGTTTGCTCAGAATTACAACTGATCTCTGGACTACAGGGATCAGTTACCTTGGAGAAAATGGCTGCTTCAGAGGGTGGACTCTGTGGCATCACATTGCCGCTGAGCCCCTCTTCCCAAACTCCACCGTCCCCAGGCTCCACCCTCAAATTTCCTGGAATTTTCCAACCCAGAGTCAGCAAACCTAGACAGGACCCTTAGGTATCACATGGCTATACTCCTCAAAGACCTGCTAAGGAAGTGCTGAGCAGTCCATCCATACAGAGTAGAGATACGAATTCCATCTAAGATATAATATACCATTTATGTAACTTTAGTATTGTGTGTGTGTGCGCGCGTGGGCACGTGTTCATACTACGCCACTAATTTCAATAGGCTTCTTGGAATATTGAGTAAATATAACTCACCTTGTTATCTTGTTGAACAGTATATAGATTAATATGAACTCAGGCTGGAACTATTGATTCAGCGAATAATCCTGAAATGTGCTTTTCAATTACACTTAGAAATTGGTCTTTTGAATTTCCAAATTATGCAAGGCAAGGCAGGTTCAATTTAATCCGCACAAGGAAAAAGATATTTGCAGTAGCTTGCTAGGGAAGCTCATTTTCATGGTAGTGTGTGTGTGTGTGGGGGGGGGGGGGATAATTTTGGCTTGTTAAGTTATCTGTTGCTGCCCTCCAGTGACGAAATGTTGCATAGATATTTTTTAGTCACATAAAAGTAATTTGCGAGCCTGGATTGTCTGTTGCATTCTCTGGTGGCTGAATTGGTGTCATTGGAAATTCCAGAATAATTCTCAGTGTGAACAAGTGAATATTGTTCCAGCATTTCATTTGAGTGGGGGACAGTAGAACAGTTGCCCTCCATGGATCTCTGAGCCATGGGAAGTATCTAGGCCATGCCA
The DNA here is from genome assembly GCF_029931775.1 of Euleptes europaea. Classification (NCBI taxonomy): domain Eukaryota; kingdom Metazoa; phylum Chordata; class Lepidosauria; order Squamata; family Sphaerodactylidae; genus Euleptes; species Euleptes europaea. The sequence continues at coordinate 43,933,668 of NC_079312.1, read as the reverse complement.
GCAGAAACCAGTAAATTGTGTGAGTACAGCTCCTTTTATACAGAAACGATAGTGTTCGGGGATGGTATAGATGGCCACCAAAGATCTTGAATACCTTATGGTAGATGCAGTGTATAAATCCGTGAAAATATTAGGAGCAGCATACATATGAGGGTAAGGACATAAGCAGAGTGGTATTGAATCATCCTCTACCTGATTGCCTGTCCTGCTCTTATATGATTTTGGAACAGGAACTTGGATGCATTGTTCTGTGGTAGTATCAGTCCTACCTCAAAGTCAGGCTTCAGAGTGTGCTGCTGGGAAACTGCTGCTCCACCCCTTGGCATCTGGCCTACAGGTTCACACAAGGCTCTATCTTGTCCCCCATGCTTTTCAGCATCTACATAAAGCTGCTGGGAGAGGTCATCCAGAGATCTGGACTGAGTTGCCATCCATATGTGGATAATACTCAGCTCTATCTCACATTTTCAGCAGATCCCAGGGAGACTGTGGAAACCGTGAAACCTGGTGGCAGTTTTGGGATAGATGAGGGTTAACAAACTGAAACATAATTTCCTCCAAAGGAGGTGCTGCTGGGGGGGGGGATTTTGCCCAGGAATTGGGGTGACTCCTGTTCTGGATGGGATTGCACTCCCCAAAGGAGCTTGGGAGTGCTGCTGGACCTGGGCCTCCTATTGGATAAGCAGATGGCAGAGGTGGCCAGGGGTGCCTTTCACCAGCTTCATCCCTTCCTGGGCAGGACATATCTTGATACTATAGTTAGGATTGCCAACTGCCAGGTAGTAGCAGGAGATCGCCTGCTAATTCAACTGATTTCCAGCCGATAGAGATCAGATCACCTGGAGAAAAATGGGCGCTTTGGCAATTGAACTCTATGGCATTGAAGTCCCTCTCCTCCCCAAACCTCGCCCTCCTCAGGCTCCGCCCCAAAAATCTCCCACCGGTGGTGAAGAGGGACCTGGCAACCCTAACTATAGTGCATGCCCTAGTAACATCTAGATTTGATTACTGTAATGCACTCTACAAAGAGCTACCCCTGAAGACTGTCCAGAATCTGCAGTTGGTACAGAATGCTGCAGCCAGAATGTTGACTGGAGTGGGTCATAGGGGCCAATGATCATTTCAGTCTTTTTCCATCCACTCTGGCTCCCAATTTGCTTTGAGGCCCAATTCAAGGTGCTGGTATTGACCTTTAAAGCCCTATACATCTTGGGGACAGCATACCTTAAGGACTGCATTAACATACTTATCCACTCTGGTCATCTTCAGAGGCCTCCTTTCAGGTGCCCCTGCCATCAGTGGCTAAATGGGTGATAACCTGAGAAAGGGCCTTCTTAGCTGTGGTACCAACACTTGGGAATTCCTTCCCCAGGGAGATGCATATGTCTCCCTATATTGGTATCTTCTGCCCGAAGGTGAAGACTTTTGTTTGACATACCCCCGGTAACTGTCACTGATTTTCCTCCATTATTGTCTTATTATACGTGTTTATCTGTTTATACGTTTTTATTGAATTGTGTATCTTATGTATGCTTTATTGTAAATTCTATTTTAATGCTGAAATGTTGTAATATCCTGTTGTTCACTGCTTAGAAGATCCTATTTGGGTAAAAAGGCAACCTAGAAATGTTTTAAGTAAATAAATTACTTCAAAGTGATTTACAGTTTTAAAATATCAGTCCTGACAACATTTCAATAATTAAAACCACCTCCATCAAAGAAGCACCATTACAATTAGCTAAAAACACAATTTAAACTACATTAGCGTGAGCAATAAATTATGAAGCAAAGCCTTAAAAGCTTTCTAATCTTTTAACTGTAGGTGTTTAACCCAGCTGTGGAAAAGAACGCATGAAATTATCGGTTTTAATTTGGTTTAAGAATGTCACTTGGTAATCCTCTTGTCTGTGTGCACAGTTTGGAGGGAAAAAATCTCTGAGAACATTTTAGAGAAAAATAAGTGTCCCTCCAGAATTTGATTTTAAAAGGGACTCTCATTTCTATGGAAAGTTGGCTTATTAATGCCGTGGTTGATACCCCAGTGTTTAACAAGTCATTCCACATTGTATTTACTATTGCTCTTTCGATACAACACTAGCATATCTTTCATTAAAATTCATGAACTAGAGAAAATAAAATTGTAATGTATAATTAGATTTTTGTACAGAACTACAGTGGCATGTATCCTGCCTTAGGCTCAAATAAGGCTTCAAATGTTGCTCAGTGGAGTTGGGGGGAAAACATTCCAATGTCTTTTGCTACTGTGGTTATACCTCATATCATTTGAGAGAAATGCAGACAGACTCTTCTGTTACCTGAATGTTGTGTATGGGTTTAAAACAAAAAAAACGACAGTGTATGCCATACTGTTCTCTACCATACTACAAAACACCAGATTTAAAAGTTAAATATGTGTTTTACTGCTTGGGCAATTTGATGAATTTACCTGATTTCTAGGTTACAACTGAGCAGAAGGAAAACAGTGATGCTATATAAGATGAGTCCTATAGCATCAGATATACTTTTACTAAAGATAAGGCAGGGTTGCCATGTTCCCTCAGGGGTGGGAAATCTCCCACCCCTAGCTTGCATTTCCCACCTCTGCTCTGAGAAAAATAAACCAAAAAATGCCATCAGGCCTGTAATGTATGTGAGTAGCTAAGATCGTACCAGGGGAAAACCTAGGAGCTTGAGTCCCGGGCGAAGGCTCCTAAACCCTGCTTGTGCTATTGGCCACGCCAATGCATCCCATTGGCCCTAAGCCGGGTCATGCCATTGGTGACCCGGGGGTTGTTTTCCCCCTATCACGGATCAGGGGGGAGCGGCCACCAGGGGCCAGGGGAGCATTTAAGCAGGGCCTGGTTGTACAGTTCTCAGTTCTGTACTTAACTACAATAAAACGTTGTTGTTGGAACTCCGTCTCGTCCTTGTGTGTCCTCCCCACGCGGACTTAACAGTGGCGACAAAGGCTGGTAGGCAGTCTGGCTTGCTACCGAAATCACTCTCACTGAAATCTCCTGCGATTCTCCGCGACATCACAGTGCCCGGTAGGAGTCCGGCTCACCTTGCTGCATTCACTTCGACACACCAGAGACGCAACGCTTCGCTGACATGGCTTCCCGGGGTTCACTGGAAGAATTCGACCCCACCAACCCTGGTGCCTGGAAGAGCTACGAGAACTGAGTGGCCTTCTGCACAGCATCTCTCCACAAAGTGCACGGAGTGGACAAGGTCTTCATCTCCGTCAAGATCAGCGGTGCGGCTTGCGAGATGGAAGTGGACTCCGGCTCGGCCCTCTCCATTATATTGGTGGACTCATACCGCAACCTGGGCCGTCGCGCTGCCTACCTCCCCGAACTACGACCATCCGGTGTCGTCATTTGGGACTATCAGCGGTGCCAGGTGCCGGTCCGGGGGGAGGCCCACGTTCCCGTCCGGTTCCAGGGCCGATCCGGCTGCCTCCGCCTCATCATGGTCGAAGGTCCTCGTGCAAGTCTCCTGGGTCTCGACTGGTTTCCGGCTCTTGGCCTCCACATCGGTGGCATCCACCGCATCAGCCGGACCGCCCTTGACGACGTTTGGTCAGAGTTCGAGGACGTCTGGAAGGGCCCGATGGGCTGCTACAAGGGACCACCTGTTCAGCTGCACGTCGACCCCGCCACGGCGCCCATCCGCCTCAAGTCACGCTGGGTCCCTTCACTCTCAAGGACCGGATCGACACGGAGCTTGACCGTCTCATCGCGCAAGGCGTGCTGGTGCCAGTCCCCAACACCCCCTGGGAGACTCCGATAGTAACACCGCTCAAGCCTAATAGGGACATCCGCATCTGTGCGGACTACAAATGTACTATTAATAAGGCGCTGCGGCCACACGCCTACCCCGTGCCTGTTGTCAGCCATCTCCTGGCCTCCCTCTCTGGGGGCCGGGTGACCTTCCGGGTGACGCATCTGCAGTTCGGGGTCAGCATGGCCCCGGGCATCTTCCAGAATCTCATGGAGGACCTCCTGAAGGGCTTGCTGGGTGTCGTCCCTTACTTCGACGACATCTTGATCGCTGCCAGCTCCGATCACAAGCTCCTGGAATGCGTCTGCCGGGTGCTGTACTGTTTCCGGGATGCCGGGCTGACGGTCAAGCGGGAGAAGTGCCAGCTGGGCCGCAGGTGGAATTCCTGAGCTACTTGATCGATGCGGAAGGCATTCATCCCACACCTGACAAGATCAAGGCCATCCACAATGCCCCACCACCCCAGTGCAAGCAGGAGCTCCAGTCATTCCTCGGCCTGCTGAATTTCTACCACGCCTTCCTCCCTAACAAGGCATCGGTTGCCGAGCCACTCCACTGCCTCCTGGACAAGTCCTCCCCATGGTCGTGGGGCAAGATGCAACAACGGGTGTTCAAGGCTGCCAAGGCCCTCCTGTCTCCCTCCAGCTTGCTTGTCCATTTCGACGAGAAGCTTCCCGTTCTCGTGACTTGCGACACCTCACCCTATGGCATCGGAGCGGTCCTGAGCCACCAGCTGCCGGATGGTCGAGAGGCCCCGATTGCATCCTACTCCCAGACCCTCTCTGTGGCGAAGAGGAACTACGCGCAAATTGACCGGGAGGGGCTTGCCGTCGTGGCCGTCGTGAAAAAATTCCACGACTACGTATACGGCCGCCCTTTCGCCATCATCACGGACCACAAGCCTCTCTTGGGGCTGTTCGTGCCGGATCGCCAGACACCGCAAATCCTGTCCCCCCGCATGCTCCAGTGGTCGATCTTTCTCAACACCTATGACTTCAGGGTGCTGCATCGCCCTGGAACCAGCATCGCAAACACGGATGCTATCAGCCGGCTGCCGCTGGAGGACTCCGGTCCGGACCCATCCACGGCCTACGATGTCATGTTGCTGGAGACCCTGCCGGAACTGCCGCTGCATGTTTCGGACATTGCGGCTCACACCGCAAAGGACTGCACCCTCGCCCGCATTCTGAACTGGGTGGGGAAGGGGTGGCCGGCCGCCAGGCCAGACGGCGAATTCAAGCCTTTTTTCATGTGACAGCACGAACTCTCGCTTAATAAGGGGTGTCTGCTCTGGGGGAACCGTGTCATGGTTCCAGCCAAACTGCACACCAAGGTCCTGGAGGCTCTGCATGCCTGCCACCCAGGTATCGTAAGTATGAAAGCCCTGGCTAGGAGCTACGTTTGGTGGCCGGGCATAGACACAGCTGTAGAGGAGTGGGTAAGCCGTTGCCGGCCATGCCAAGAATTGCACCCTGAGATGCTGCGAGCCCCTACCCACCACTGGGAGTCCACCCACACACCCTGGTCCCGCCCCAAATAGACTTTGCGGGTCCGTTCCAGGGCAAGACGTTCCTGATCGTCGTGGACTCCTACTCCAAGTGGCTGGAGGTCGCCGACGTCAGCTCCGGCACCGCGTAGGTCGCAGCAGATACAAACACGACCCAGCCACCTGAAAGACTTTGTGTGCTTGTGAGTGTTCGGACTTAGCGGGGAGGGGTGTAATGTATGTGAGTAGCTAAGATCGTAGCAGGGGAAAACCTAGGAGCTTGAGTCCTGGGCGAAGGCTCCTAAACCCTGCTCGCGTTATTGGCCAGGCCAACTCATCTCATTGGCCCTAAGCCAGGTCATGCCATTGGTGACCCGGGGGTTGTTTTCCCCCTATCACGGATCAGGGGGGAGCAGCCACCAGGGGCCAGGGGAGCATTTAAGCAGGGCCTGGTTGTACAGTTCTCAGTTCTGTACTTAACTACAATAAAGCGTTGTTGGAACTCCGTCTCGTCCCCACGCGGACTTAACAAGGCCTATGGCACAATGTCCTTTCCAGGGAAAACCCAGAAATGATGTCACACCTCTCTCTAGGAATCACCAGAAACTCTGTGGTTTAACCAGACAGTACCTCATGTCCTGCCCCCTCGGAATCCCACCGGTTGCCAGGCAACCCTAAATTCAGGTTACTTCTCTCTTATGATCCCCGTCCAGAAAGAATAAAGAGATATTTTTCTGCGGACTACACAGCTGGAATTGATAGCACTTTTAGTGGATTTGCCAAAGCAGGTGAATAGGTGAGGCACTCCTTTCAGGAAGCATAGCGTAGAAAGCTGGAGACAGAAAAACTAAGCTGAGAAGTGGGGAAGCAATGCAGTGAGAGAAATGTAGTAGTCACAGAGAGAACACATGAAGCTGCCTTATACTGAATCAGACCCTCGGTCCATCAAAGTCAGTATTGTCTACTCAGACCAGCAGCGGCTCTCCAGGGTCTCAGCCAGAGGTCTTTCACATCACCTACTTGCCTAGTCCCTTTAACTGGAGACGCTGGGGATTAAACCTGGGACCTTCTGCATGCCAAGCAGATGCTCTACCGCTCAGCCACAGCCCCTCCCCTATGCCTGTGCAGGGGCTATTTAGTTTGTCAGATTTACATGCTCCTTTTGGAACTTAAATGGAGGCCTCAAGGTTGCTAACAATAATTGCAGAATGTGAACAAAGCTGCATATTGAAAGATGAAACATGGGAACATCATCATAAAATTATCCATAGGAAACAGTGAAAAGGACAAGGCACCATTCAATAGTTAATGTGAAGGCCTTACTAAACTGAAAGAAGACATGTGGCAATGGGGATAGCTCCCAGAAGAAGATATTCCACAGCCTTTGGGTGATAGCCGCAAACGTTTTACCAGTTTTACCTCAGACAGAACAGGTTCTTGCAGGAAGACCTCACTCACAGATCTCAGGGCCTGGATAGGGTTAATAACATGGGGCGGGGGTTTCTGCTGGAAGTATTAATTCTCTCCAGAATACAGAGATCAGTTCCCACAGAGCAACTGGCAGCTTCAGAGAGCAGACCACATTGTATACCATCGAGTCTAGGAGGAACAGAATTTCTCGAGTGACATCACATCCCCATTGAGTTTTGTCCCCACCCCAGACTCTGTCTTCCCCACACACTGCTCCCAAATCTCCAAGGAATTTCCCAAGCTGGGGTTGGCAACCCTCCCCCTGTACTGGTTGATTTGAGATAAGGCAATCTTTCAGGGTCTATGAATCCAAACCACTAATAGTTTTAACATCAAAACTCTTTAAATTGATCCCAGAATCAAACTGGAAGCCAGAGTGGTAGAAGTACGTTTGGTTATAATGTATTGATAAAAATATCGTCTACAGTACCTCCTATACACATCCCCAAGGCATCTCATGGCAAGATTAAGAATGATATGAAACCAAAGCCACAAAATTATGGAGCAGCAGAAATTGCTCCACAAATTAAACCACACATGAAATACAGCATTCCACAAATATTATGGCTAAATATTATATTCCTCATAAAATCCAGGGAATATGTCCCATCTACCTGAAATTCAAGTTTAGCACAATTATCATGGTGACTTCCACTGAAAAACAGCCATCTTACAGCAGTTTATCCCCCCCCCTTTGAAGAAGAAGCTCGTGTTCCTATTTGATATTATTTTTTTCACATATAATCTACTTGACCATTTCTCGTTTCCAGTTTTGAGTACCTATAAAATTGTGAAATATTCCCAGGACTGTGCTCTTTCAGCCTTTAATAGTCTGTTAAAAACAGTTGTTTTTTAAAATCCCTATTTGAATTTTGCATTGAACCAATATTAAGTTATTCTGGGCATGCCCAGAAGGTAAACTAAACCTTCTCCAAGGAATGTCTGCCCAAAATAAAAATGGCTATTCCCTGAAAGATTGCAGTGATCAGCAGAAAAATAGTCAGCAATATTTTTAAAATGTTTTAATTGTTCTTTCTGTGTTGTCAATCACATTAATGAAAGATGTTGGGATCTGTTATACCTCTGAGCCTCAGTATTTTTAAAAGGGTATTTGGTTCTGATGGTGGTGCCTGCTCATGTTTATTGTGACTTGAATGCAGTTCAATGTATCCCAAAGCTATGCCAAGCAGAAATTAATACCACATCCAGTTAAATAAAGAATATCCAACCAACCTGAGTGTTACCAGCAACCAGCTCCTAGTAATAAACAGACATAGCGAGATCGAAAAATATAAATATGCAAGGAAATCACTTACTGTAGTGAGGTCAAAATCCCCCGGATATGTTGAAACCAAATTTGACAGTGTTGAGTTTGGTAATAAATGCCATATCAGTGTCTTCATTTTGGAATATCTCTTTAATGAAACTTCTTTGTGTGAGTAGAAGATGTTAAGATCTGCTACAGGGTGTTTGAGAAGAACTACAGGGCCATCTTAAGTATGTTTACTGAGAAGACAGTACCTTTGAGCTCAGTGGAACATAGTTCCTACTAAGCATATTCCTTTTCCTTTCCTTCTTTGCTCCTATGACCCATAGGTCCTGAGCAGTTATTTCTTAGAGGAAAATATGATGGAGAGATATTTGGGCACAGCCAATGTTATATTTGGATCTCTATCCATCAGCAAAAAGGGGACTATTTTGTCTCTTGTTATAGGGGCAAGAATTCTCGTCATTATGGGGGTAATCCATTTATCTCAGTGGTGTTTAAAGAGGGGGCATTCCATCATCTTATGAGATAATGTGTCAATTTCCTTTGAATTGCATGAGCAAAGTCTGTCAGAATATGGTAGATTTCTGTATCTTCCATTTAATACTGCTGAGGGTGCAGCATTTAAACGGGCAAGCATAAAGGCTCTTCGGAAGGAAGGGACTGTCAGGTTGTAAAAGTATAGTGGAGTTATCAAAGGGAGTGGAGTTATCAAAGAAAGTTGAGTTATATAGTATAGTGGAGTTATCAAAGAATGCCAAAAAACTGAGTTGAACGCATCGTGGAACTATGGTGGTCTAATTCTTTTATGCATCTCTTAATACTTAATATATATTTCCTTTTCCCTATATTTAGTAGGGTATCCTTAGACAAACCAAAAAGTTGTAATTTTTTTTGTCAGTTTCTTGCATTCAACAGGTGCTGAAGTGATCTTGTTTTAGTTCATAGATAAGGCCATCCTTCTCCATTGCGAATATAATTTTTAGGTGATGTTTAAAGGCTTGCAGCCATGCTTTGGCTTCAATAGAGTCTTGGCCTAACTCTAATCTTAGGCTAACTCCAGCTATACATCTCGGTGCTCCTGTAATACACCGCAGAAATTTACTAAGCGTATTTAGAATTCCAGCCTAAAATGCTCCTGTAGTGAGATGGGGGCGGGGGACAGGAGATGCCTTGACTGTTAATATGTAAGAAAGCGGTCCAGGCATCTTTGTTGCTAGGAAGAAGGGGATAAGATGCTCCTTGCCAGAAACAGGCTATCCTTTCCAGCATGTAGGGATAACTCACTAGCCCTTTGATGTGTTAACACCTCTTGATTGGAGGGTGCATGTTTGGCAGGCTGGGCTCCCCAGGCTTAGCACCCAGACCAGCTGAAGACCCCAGAGCACATGTGGGGGGTAGGATCTGAAAAGGGGAGCTGTTCCTTCGTGGGAGGTTCCTTCCTTCTTGGCTCCTTCTTGTTTGAGAACTCTAGGGAGTGTGGGTTTTCTCATGAAGGATGAGAGAGGGGGAATTAAGTGAAAGAGAGATGCAGATGCACCAGGGCAGGCATATCCTTCATCTATTCAAATCAGATGCAACACAGATTGTGAGTACTTTAGTTAGAAACGGTCTTTTTGTTTGTTTTGTTTATTTTCTTTCGAGTGTGCTAGATCCTGTCCTTTGCAATACCCTGAGTTTGTGCCTTCTATAAATAAAGTTTTGTTTAACTTGAAAGTGTCTGCACAAGTCCTTAGCCACCTGCGTGGCTCCTTAGCATGCTACTGATACAACTACGAGGTTGACTTTGGGCAACCATGCTAGGGGAGGGGGGTCTGGAGTTTACCCAAAATGGTGGTAGGGAACAAGAAGGGAAGGGGCAAAACAGTGGCTAGTCTTGCCCCGCAAGATGACAGAGACCACGACAACTTCCCCAGTGATTTATTTATTTATTTATTTACTCTATTTATATCCTGCCTTTTCCCTTAATGGGGATTCAAAGCATCTTACATCATTCTCCTCTCTAAGCTGGAGGACTGGGTTGGTTTCCCCACTCCTCCACATGAGCAGCAGATGCTAATCTGGAGAACTGGGTTGTTTTCCCCACTCCTACACATGAAGCCAGCTGGGTGACCTTGGGCTAGTTACACTCTCCCAGTCCCACCTTCCTCACTGGGTGTCTGTTGTGGGGAGGGGAAGGGAAGGTGATTGTAAGCCAGTTTGATTCTTCCTTAAGTGGTAAGGAAAATGGGCATATAAAAACCACCTCTTCTTTAAATCTTCACAACAAGGTAGGTTAGGCTGAGAGTATGTGATTAGCCCAACACTGGCAAGAAAGCTTCCATGGCAAAATGGGGGTTAAAACCTGGGTCTCTGTCAGGCTGCTATCTCGGTTTCGTTATTGCCTCCGTCTCTGTGCTGTATTGTCTGCCCCCCAAGGTCGCATGCCTCAGCCTGGGAAAACTCAGCTCCTGGGAAACTGTATTCCTGCGTGTAATCTCCCGCCTTTCCTGCCTTATAATATCTCCCAGCGAGTGAGCCTTTCATAGCTGTCATTTTATTCGTTTGCACTGTATGCCTATTTGATCAGTAAAAGCCATCTGTTTGGACTCTATATGACTTTGTGGTGATTTCTGGTTCTGTGGGCCAAGGGCTGACATTATGACAGCTATGACACATCTTCACCGTTCTCCTAGCCAGGCTGGAACCCAGGGGGGTTCGCCTGCCACTTGGATGGGAGCTGTGCAGCTCTCCAGGTGATCTACTACCCTGGAGCCCTTCTCAGAGGACCCTACTCTGTTACAGGACTTAATCGCTGAACTTTTCCGGACGAACCGAGAGGTTTGCCGCTTGAGGGGACTGGTACACGCGCAGTGGCAATCTCTTACAGGACGTCTCTGGATGTTAACATCGGAGGATACTGATGCTCGTTTAGATCTTCAGGACTTGGATCAATTACTGGACGATGCCCGATTGGCGACTGAGGATTTACAAATATTAACTGGACTTTTGGATACTCTTATTTCTCGACAAACTCTTTCTACCATGGCGGGAGCCCCGCCGGAGGGTTTTTCCCTGATCCCGGATGCGGCCAGCTGCCAGGCTGAGGCCAAGCGAGTCGCTATTAGCACCGCTCTTCTCCTTGTGGAATGTACAAAGGACACCCCGGTAGCCACCTTGGCTCAAGTTTTGACCCCGACGTTTGGAGCCGAGGCATCCGCACTAGCGGTTCGAGTACAACCTCTGCTGGGCGGGGAACCTGACCCCATACTCTTGCTCCTCGAGACAGAACTTTTGCCGCGCATTACAGCAGAGGCTGCCCTAAGACTTGAGAACGCCAAAGTTCTTGCGGATCAGCAAGCCGCCGAGGCGGCTAGGGTCGCAAGAGAGAGAGAGGCGGCGGAAGCAGCCAGGGCGGCTGCAGCACGGAATCAGGCGAACGTGGACACGCGCCCCAAGGACTATGTACTGGGACTATCAGGTCTAACTTTTTCCCCGGCGTTTGTCCCGTCGCGTGCGACCCAACGCGCACGCCGTTTGGCTGACCGACGTCGAGACTCAGATGAGTCTGAAGACGAGGATTTATATGGGGATAGCTCTCAATGGGCCACGAGCTTCCGAACCAGTAAGCCTCATCTTACTGGTGGCCCAAGTGAGGAGGTTCATCTTTTACGAGCCCAGAATCGGGAGCTCTCCGACCGTGTTGATCGACTCCAAGAAGTAATGGAACTTATGCTTCACGAGAACAGGCAATTACAACAAACCCTGATAGCTCAGAGACAGCCCGTTCCGATACCGGGTCAGGGGGTACCCGTACAACCACCCGCTAATGTGCCTGCTCCACCCTTACCTCCTGGAGCTCCTGTTGCTCCTCCGCCCGGACCACCTGTACAACCACCTGCTAATGTGCCTGCTCCACCCTTGCCTCCTGGAGCTCCTGTTGCTCCTCCGCCCGGACCACCCGTGCAACCGGGTCAGCCCGCGCCCGGCCCTTGGAAGCAACTCAAATTGAGGACTACGTATGACGGATCTCTTGAGACTTTGCCTTGTTTCTTGCATCAAGTGGACAGTTATATGCGAGAACAAGGTCAACTTTTCCCCACGGAAGATAGCCGGGTGCGGTACGTAGCTTCCCTCCTGACAGGCAAAGCGGCTGACTGGATGGTCCTCCAGTTTGACACCCGCTCTCGTGCGATTCGTTCCCTCAACAACTTCATGACTGCCCTGAGAAGGAGGTTTGAGGACCCCTTCCTGGGAGAAAGAGCCAAAACGGAACTCTTACAATTAAAACAAGGCTCTGCTACAGTTCGGGAATTTGCCGATGAATTTCAGCGACTGGCAAGTAAAATTGTAGGTTGGCCCGAGACCACCCTAATCCATCATTTCAGGGAAGCCTTGCATCCTGACATTCTGAACTGGTCTTACATGCGGGGCGATCCCGATACCCTCGAAGGCTGGATCCTATTAGCCGAGGAGGTGGAAAGCCGCCGCCGTTTTATTTCTCTCGTCCGTCAAAAGCACAAGGAGAAGGGCACCCCAAAGCCTCAACCCAAGGCACCACTGCTCGTCCCACGAAATCCCCCACGTCCGCTCCAGGAACGTGAAGCCCGATTTCAGAGGGGTGCCTGTCTTACATGCGGAGAAATGGGCCACTTTGCAGCCGTTTGTCCACGCCGCCAGGAATTATTTCGTCCCAGCACGACAACCCGCGCCCGAGGTCGTCCACCACGCAGAGGCACCGCGGCCACCCGCAGCGCAGCTCCGGGAAGGCCCACACCCTCTGCACTCCATGCCGGGGACCCAGCCTCCCTGCCTGCTTCCAACGACCCCGCCGGGTCTCGGATTACAAGTGCCCCATTGGGGGACAGCTTTCCCTCTTCGGATGAGGAAAACCCTTGGATTTCTCCAGCCTTAAACCTGGAATCTCCCCTCGACTTGTCAAAAAACGGCTCCGGTCTGTGGTGAATGGAGCATCTCCACAGACCTCTCAGGATCTTCCTATCAAAACGAATGCTCCTACCAAAATCAAAGAAGTGGACTCCACCGTCTACGTAGATGCAGTTTTACAACAACTTAACGGAGGTCCTCAAATCCCCGTCAAAGCACTAATTGACTCCGGTTGCTGTCGCACTCTCATAAGCGAAGCCACGTTTGCTGCACTCAGAGCCGACTCAGAGGCTTTACCCGCCCCCGTCCAATTTGCTCAAATGGACGGGAGCCAATTCCAGGGGGGTCCAGTTGATCATCGCACCATAGGGGTGGCAATGGGAATTGGTTCCCACTGGGAACAAATAGACTTCACTATAGCCCCTATCCGATTTGAAGTGGTCTTGGGAATTAACTGGATTAAGGGACATAGTCCCAGTATTGATTGGGAAACAAACACTATCTCTTTCGCTAGTCCCACCTGCGACCAGCATCGGCAAAACTTTGCTCTGCCATTTCCGCCCGTTCCAGCATTAACCTCTACTGCCCCAGTACCACCGGCTCTACCCGCTGTGTACCGGGACTTTGAAGATGTCTTCGACCTTAGGGAATGTGATGCCTTACCCCCCCACCGGGCCTCAGACTGTGCGATTGAAGTAGTAAAGGACTGCACATTAACCAAAAGTAAGATTTACCCCATGAGCGCTTCCGAGCGCACTGTCCTCCGGGACTTTTTGGACAAAAACCTCGCCAGAGGGTTCATTCGCCCTTCGAATGCCCCAAACTCGGCCCCCGCGTTTTTCGTCCGGAAAAAAGAGGGCGACCTTCGCCTGTGCATTGACTTCAGAAAGCTCAATGCGGTTACCCAGACCAACGCCTATCCTATCCCATTAATATCGGATATTTTGGGACAATTACAGGAAGGCCGTGTGTTCTCTAAATTAGACTTGGTGGAAGCCTACTACCGAGTCCGTATCCGCGAAGGAGATGAGCACCTCACTGCCTTCTCTAGCTGTTTCGGAATGTATGAATTCCTTGTAATGCCGTTCGGATTAAAAGGGGCCCCGGGGGTCTTCATGCAACTCATCAATGAAATCCTACATGACCTTCTATATCGTGGGGTGGTGGTCTACTTAGATGACATTCTCATTTATTCGAAAACTATGGACGAGCATGTGATTCTGGTCAGGGAAGTTCTACAACGCCTGCGTAACCATCAACTGTTCGCTAAACTAGCTAAGTGTGAATTTCACCAAAGCAAACTCACGTTTCTGGGATACATCATCTCCCACCAAGGTCTTCGCATGGACCCCGCCAAAGTCCAAGCCGTCCTCGATTGGACTCCCCCCACCAACCGCAAGCAAGTACAGCAGTTTCTGGGATTTGCAAACTTCTATCGGGGATTCATCCCTAACTTCGCCCAAGTGGCTCTACCCATTACGGACCTGCTGAAAACTAAGGGGAAAGTAAGCTCGGCTGCCTTGCCCTCCGCAAAAATCCTATGGACTGAGCAATGCCAAGCCGCCTTTCTGGCCCTCAAACGCCTTTTCACTTCGGAGCCGGTGCTACAGCACCCAGACCCAAATCAAATGTTCATTGTACAAGTCGATGCTTCCGATGTAGCCATGGGAGGGGCTCTCCTCCAACAAGGACCGGACGGTCTTCTTCACCCTTGCGCTTACTTTTCAAAAAAATTTGCGCACGCTCAATTAAACTGGCCCATCTGGGAGAAAGAGGCCTCTGCAGTTCATCATGCACTGACTTTATGGCGGCAATTCTTGGAAGGGTCAAAAGTACCCTTTGAAGTTTGGACCGATCACAAAAATCTAGCTGCCCTCACGGGGTCCCATAAGCTATCGGCGAAACAACAACGGTGGGCGGAGTTCTTTGCTCAGTTCCGTTTCACCCTGAAGCACGTCCCTGGGAAGCAGAACGTTCTCGCGGATGCCCTCTCCCGTTTACCTCAATATCCGGTAAAACTCGAAAGACCTACCAACTCTCTGTTCACCCCTATGCAACGTGGGGCCCTACCTATGCTGGCTGTGCAAACCCGATCCCAGCATCAACACACCTTCCCTAACTCGCAAGCTCCGCCAGTCCAACCGGCTGCCCAGCCGCCACCGCAACAGACCGGAGTTCCCGCCCCTCCTACCCCTCCGACCGCTCAGCCGCCTGCAGTCTGCGCGCCGCCGCACGTAAGCACTAACCCTATAACTGTTTCCCAAATCTCCAGGACCGACGGGGGGGCTCCCTCCAAAATCCCCATCTCCGAATCCTTTTTAACTGTCCTTCGGGACCAGTGCCTTTTAGAACGTTCCGCTCATACCCTACCTCCTGGTGTTTTGGAACAAGGGGGGTCCTGGTACAAAGACTCAAAATTGTATGTACCCAAAGCTCTCCGGAAAGACGTTTTACATTTAGCTCATGGAGCCAAAACAGCTGGGCACTTTGGGTTTCTGAAGACCCTTCACTTGTTGCGCAGACAGTTCTGGTGGGGGGGAATGCGTTCCGACATTGACTCCTTCATCCGCAGCTGTCCCGTTTGTGCCGCTGCGAAACGATCGCAGGGCAAACCCCCGGGACTGCTACAACCTCTTGAAACGCCCAGCAGACCTTGGGAAGTAATTGCTATGGACTTCATGACTGATCTCCCTCTCAGTGGGGGTAAAACTGTGTTGCGGGTTGTTACTGATTTGTTTTCTAAGCAAATACATTTGATTCCATGTGCAGGGATCCCTTCTGCGCAGAAACTGGCCCGCCTCTTCGTGACGCATATATTTCGTTTACATTCGTTTCCGCGTAAAATAATTTGTGACCGCGGGAGTGGTTTCGTTTCTAAGTTTTGGAAAGCTTTCCTCAAGTTGGTGGGGGTGGAACAGGGATTGTCTAGCGCATACCATCCTCAAACTGATGGTCAAACTGAACGTGTCAATGCTGTACTTGAATGTTATTTGCGTTGTTATGTTAACTACCACCAGGATAACTGGGTGGAACTGTTACCTTTAGCAGAATATGCCTACAATAATGCCATGCATCAATCCACAGGTTTTAGCCCGTTTTTTGCTGTGTATGGACAAGATTTCAGTCCCATCGTTCCTACAAATGATGTAGAGGGGGAGGGGAACCCCGACATTGCCTCCTGGGCACACGCCCTCCGTACCACTTGGCCCTGGCTCGTTAGCAACCTCGACCGGGCCAAACGTAAATACAAAGAGCAAGCTGACAAACATCGCTCCCCCGGGGGTGATCTGCAAGTGGGTGCTTTGGTTTACCTTTCCACCAAAAACCTCCGTTCCACCCAACCGTGCCATAAACTCAGCGCCAAATTCATTGGCCCTTTCCCCATTACTCGGGTCATAAACCCTGTCACAGTGGAACTGGCTCTCCCCAAATCCTTGAGGCGTGTGCATCCTGTTTTCCACATAAGCCTCCTCAAACCCCATGTTGCTTCTCCACGGTGGCATCCGGACCCACCGCCTGCGCAACCCATCATGGTGGGGGGGGAAGAACACTTCGAAGTCTCCAAGATCCTTGACTCCCGTATTCACCATGGCACTCTCCAATATCTAGTTCGTTGGAAACATTTCCCCCCTGCCTATGACGAATGGGTGCGCGCACGGGATGTCTCCGCCCCCGACCTCGTCGACGCCTTTCACATTGCTTACCCGGACAGGCCAGCCCCCTTGCGAACTGGGAGGGGGCCTTGAGGGGAGCAGAATGTCAGGCTGCTATCTCGGTTTCGTTATTGCCTCCGTCTCTGTGCTGTATTGTCTGCCCCCCAAGGTCGCATGCCTCAGCCTGGGAAAACTCAGCTCCTGGGAAACTGTATTCCTGCGTGTAATCTCCCGCCTTTCCTGCCTTATAATATCTCCCAGCTAGTGAGCCTTTCATAGCTGTCATTTTATTCGTTTGCACTGTATGCCTATTTGATCAGTAAAAGCCATCTGTTTGGACTCTATATGACTTTGTGGTGATTTCTGGTTCTGTGGGCCAAGGGCTGACAGTCTCCTAGTTCCTAGTTCAACACTCTAACCATTACACAACACAGTCCCTTAATGTGGATGTGTCACCACATTTCATGTCTGATTTGTTCCTATCTTGCATGGAGCCTGACCAATGTGTAAGTGGCAGTAGGGCTGTTGATATGTAAGGGCCTACATAATGTTGAAAGACATGCAAGCAAATGAGCTCTTGATGCCACTGTAAAGGAGTGTTGGATCCACTTTGAGGTATGTGTATTCAGGGAAGCCTTGGGCATGACATCCAGTCCCTTTGGATCCTCTCAGTACAATTTCCATCATTTGCAGTTAACAAATTGAGGTGTTGCTTGACTCCCTTACAAAATGGCCTGAGTCTCAGCAGCCAGAGGGTGTGAGTATGCGGCAGGATCGAGCTGTCAGACCTGTCCACACGCACACCTGATTATGCCTTGACAGGGTTCAGCCAACAAGGCATGGTGAGGGTGGGGAAGAGCTGAAGAAGGTTAGGGGGGTGATGAAAAAGAGGGAGAGTCAGGTTTGGCAGAGGGTGCTAGAACTCCACATATAAAAGAGGAGAATGACAGAATTGGGCATGGACTCTACCAGAAGGGGCCTTGCCTCAAGCCCCTTACAGACAGAGGCCAGTCCACCTCCTAGGGTGACAAGGCTCAGCTCTTGAGGCAAAGGCAGGGTGGGATTGGAATGGGTGACAGGAACAACAGCTGAAAAACTAGAACAAACCCCCATAAGCCTTGGACTTGAGAAAGTCCCTTCTCTGCACTGTGAGTAGGGTTGCCAGCCAAGGGAAGGGAAATACCTGGAAATTTTGGGGGTGGAGCCTGAGGAGGGCGGGGTTTGGAGAGGGGAGGGACTTCAATGCTATATGGTCCAATTGCCAAAGTGGCTATTTTCTCCAGGTGAACTGATCTCTATCAGCTGGAGATCAATTGTAATAGCAGGAGATCTCCAGCTACCACCTGATGGCTGGCAACCCTAACTGGGAGGCACTGCATGGGGAGGCAACCAACGCCACCCACCTCAAGCAGCAAGATGGTCCATCTACCCCATGGAGCCACCTTATGGCTCCATTGGAAAACTCATGTTACCTACATGGCTACACATAAGTTTCAAACTGGAGCCAACAAAGTTTCAAACTGGAGCCAACAGTGGCTTCTTTGGGTGGTTTGCTTCTTCCTGCATGTTGCGGTCACACATACAAAAAGAGCCAGTGTGCACCTGGGAGACAAAAAACTCCCATCAAACATGTGATACAAATTCCTCATGTTGTTCCCCAACAAGCATGAGGACTTTGTAATGGGTAGATGGAGCCTCAGTGTAGCAGCCAGCCATGGAGGAGGAAGCATAAAGGCTAGAACCCAAATTTTTAAAACGTTTTTCTATGTGCACACAGAGATATACAAATGAGGAGAATGGGGGGAGGGACATACCCAACTCAGAATAGAACATAAAAGTACAGCTAACTAGCTAATTCAAAAAGGATTCTCTGCAAGGATTCTCTGTTCTTAATGCCTTCCCTGTCAGGTAGACCAAGAGCACCAAGGGTTGTAGCTGAAAGCTAACAGAAGCCTCTTCTTGCTAGTCCTTCTTTAAGGACTTGCAACATGAGTGATAGTGAGTAAATCCTAGTGTGATTTGCCAAAAAGGGTCATTCCTGGAAGATCATTGGTGGATTGTAGTTTCCACAGGAAGCCTGCAATATTTCAGTGCCAAGAATTAAACACTGTCATGTCTGTAGTCATATAGGGAATGAAAACAGCCACTCAAGAAAGGTACAGATGCAGGGGGAGCGGCTGTGGCTCAGTGGCAGAGCATCTGCTTGGCATACAGAAGGCCCCAGGTTCAATCCCGAGCATCTCCAGTTAAAGGGACTAGGCAAGTAGGTGATGTGAAAGACCTCTGCCTGAGACCCTGGAGAGCCGCTACCGGTCTGAGAAGACAATACTGACTTTGATGGACCAATTCAGTAGAAGGCGGCTTCATGTGTTCAGGATTACCTCCAAAGGGAAAGGGCAGTTCCTGGGATCCTGAGTTGCAAGAGGGGCTTCTCTTCTAACTAATCTACAGAGTCCATAGTACATACTTATGAAGATGTGCAAAATATGAACTCTGTGAAATTTTAGAATCTCTGGGCGTGAGTTAGGGCTGGCATTTATCTATCTAAAATATCTACTTTTCACTGTGCTGCATACATATGAGTTGCAGTTCAAGGCTTTATCTGAAGATAAATCTGAAACAGATTAGCATGATGCACAGGAGTGAGAGTAAGATCGCCACGAGTGGAAACGTTTTGAGGCATGGAGGTAAATATCACCTAGTACATAACATCCCATAAAGTTTCTATTAAAAGGACAGGACATTTGGCATTGGCAGGCAGTTGGCAAACCAAGGAGTGAGCAACCTTTTTTGCAAAAGTAGTTTCTTAAGAATTGTTCTGTGCCGTCACTTTTGAATGTGTATCAAAAGAGGCAGCACAAAACACATTTCTGACAGCTCACATGCCTAGCTTGCAGAATGATCCCAGTTCAACCCCAGTATCTTCAGGTAAAGGCTCTTTGATAGCAGGCGTTGCCAAAGGCCATTTATGCAGGGTTGCTTCCCCGCGGTCACCCCCACCAACTGCGTTTTGATTATGCAAGCCTTTCCTGACCGTCAGAGGTCACCTTGCTCTCCCTGTGCATTTCTGCACATTTTGCCTGCATTTTCCAGTTTCTTGCTAAAACAGAGTCTGGAAAACACAGGCCAAATGCATGGAAATGTGCAGGGAGAACAAGGCGGCCTCTGACAGTCGGGAAAGGCACGCATAATCTACATGAAGCACCAGAGTAGTTGATGGGGTAACTGCAAAGGAAACAGCCCTGCATAAATGTCCAAAGAGTTTCCTCTGTCCAAACATCTAGAGACTCATAGCCAGTCGGACCCGACCATCCTAAACTAAACAAACCGATCATTTTGCTTTATCTCAGGCAGCTTCCTAGATGTACACATGAACACACATGAAGCTGCCTTATACTGAATCAGACCCTTGGTCCATCAAAGTCAGTATTGTCTATTCAGACAGGCAGCGGCTCTCCAGGGTCTCAGGCAGAAGTCTTTCACATCACCTACTCATCTAGTACCTTTAGCTGGGGATGCCGGGGATTGAACCTGGGATCTTCTGCATGCCAAGCAGACACTCTGCCACTGAGCCACGGCCCGTCCCATGTAATAGCTGCCGTCTTATTCTGTGGCAGTGAGTTTCATTGGCCAGCTGGTATTGCTGAGACAAAAAAATCTGGCTCGGTGCAGTTTTACAGTTAACAGGATGCTGGTTCCAGTTTGAAAAATGTGTTGAGCTGACCTACTTCTCTCAAGCTCAGCAGCATCACTGAATTCGCAACAGAGAAGAACGCTTGAGGCCAAACCACCTATATTCATGTTCCTAATTGTCATCTGAGTCACAATTAATCAAGTACTACTTTGCCACAAATGTTTTCAGATTACAGTTGATCAGGGTGAATAAGCCAAATGGTTTCTATTACATCGGACCTCTTCTGGGGGACTAATTGTTCATCAACTTCTTCCACAGTATTTGTTCTTGTCTTTTTTAAATCTGTTCTCTTGCCTTTAACTTTCAACTAAGTACCTAATCTAGCTTTCCATGATGTCTGATGCAAAACTCTAAAAAATGCTGTTTTTTAAGCCCTTCTCGTTTTTTAGCCACACCTCACTGGCTAAGAATTCGACCAGGCTTGCAAAGTAAATCAGGCTGCCTGAAAAGCACAAGTGTCAGCACATCAGTTTCTCCACTGGGTCTAAATTTAACCACCCGGCATCTGTTAAAGATAATATTACATCAGATGAGTTGTGTCCTGCTACACCGCAGGACTCCTTCCGATGCTTCCTTCGTAGACTTTCAGACTCATTAGCTGGCGCACGATTGGCTGAAGGGGCTCCTCAGTAGCCATTATGGTCTATGGCAGAGCTAATGTTCCTCAAGACTTTTAAACTAATACATACTCTACTGGAACAAGGCCATCATGTCTCTGATATACCGTTGCTGTGGCACATTGCAGCAGTTAACTCATTCCTGCCTCTGTTTAAACTGGGTACTGAAAGGGATGGGAAATAAAACCGTGCCAGCTAACAAGAGGAACGAGAGAAATTTAAGGGCCAAGTGGTACCATTGTAGTGAACACCACACTTAATATACCATTAGCAAATTTTCTGGCACAATGTGGACTAGCTGTTAGGATATTACCCAAGATTCAGGACTGGTTCCACTGAACCTTCTTTCAAGAAGGAGGAGGAGGAAGAGGAGGAGGAGGCATTGGTTTTTATACCCCACTTTTCTCTACCTTTAAGGAGAGCGTCCAGCCCTAGGTCACCCAACTTGCTTAATGTTTAGGAGTGGGGAAACAAACCCGGTTCTCCAGATTAGAATCTGCCACTCTTAACCACGATACCACGCTAGAAGGTTTGCAGGAAAATAATTTCTTTCTGAAAAAGGGAAGTGATGGAGCTCTTCTGGCTTCTTCAGGCAGGCCACCCCACAAGGTCAAAGATGTAAAAGGGCCAATGGTAAAGAAGAGAAGACACCAAGGGGTGGGGTACAACAAGCAAAGACTGCTGTAGGTGAGCAACTGATGCAAAATTTCATATTGCACTAGGGGAAAAATGGTCCTCATTTCAGACATTAAGATTATCTGAAAGTATATCTGATACTAATTCCTATGGGTTACTCAATGAGGAGGTTGGATTATGTTCCCAATTCCCACTTACTTATTCACATTTCTTAGTTCTTTTTTCATAAATGCAACCACAAATGTTGAAGGTAATTTAAAAGCTCGGCACAATCTCTGAACCCCAAAGTAAGGTTGGGACTCAGGTAAAGAATCCTTCATTTTGCAAAATGTGTTATAGTATTACATGGCTCTTGTTCTTTACTTCATATGTCAACAGATGTAAGACTGAGTCTGCCTGCTAGGTTTGAAACCTGATTTCACATTTCATTTGGATTCTTTGTGTATTCCTAAATAACCGGAGATCACAGTACACAAACTAATTGATAGAGCTGCCCTCAATAGCTCCAGTGTCCATTTGATCCTGGTCTGTGCATGTAGAACATGGTGGACTACGGTTGCTAACCTCCAGGTACTAGCTGGAGATCTCCTGCTATTACAACTGATCTCCAGCCGATGGAGATCACTTCACCTGGAGAAAATGGCCACTTTGACAACTGGATTCTATGGCATTGAAGTCCCTCTTCTCCCAAAACCCTGACCTCCTCAGGCTCCACCCCAAAAATCTCCAGGTATTTCCCAACCTGGAGCTGGCTACCCTATGGTGGCCCATACCATTACAAACATGATGGGTTACACCATTTGAAACTGTACGAGGGATGTCATTTTTAAAATCTTTCATTATGCTAAAATACTCCCTACATATGAAATGTAGCACATAAGGAAGGTTCTAGTTTAGCCCTCTTCTGCTGTGCTTTATCTCTGCCTACAGTGAGTTTGTCAATGCTGTGTTCCCTCCCCCCATCTGCAATCTGCAGTAGTACAGCCTATCCTCCCCCTTCATTTTGCTACATAAAGCTATCTGCTTTAGCTTTGGACCCTGGGCACCCTTGAAATGACACAGAGGATACTGAGGTGTGGCTCACACATTTTCTGCTGCTGTAAATTGCCCCATACCCCCAAAGTTTGTAGCCAGACCCCAGATGTGTATGTTAGATTTTAGCAGGGCAGACTTTAATGAACTCAGAGGCATGATGAGAACATAGCATAAGAAAGGCCCTGCTGGATCAGACCAAGGCCCATCAAGTCCAGCAGTCTGTTCACACAGTGGCCAACCAGGTTCCTCTAGGAAGCCACAAACAAGACGAGTGCAGCAGCATCCTGCCTATGTTCCATCGCACCCAAAATAATAGGCATGCTTCTCTGATACTAGAGAGAATAAGTATGTAGCATGACTAGTATCCATTCTAACTAATAGCCATGAATACCCCTCTCCTCCATGAATATGTCCACTCCCCTCTTAAAGCCCTCCAAGCTGGCAACTATCACCACATCCTGGGACAGGGAGTTCCACAATTTATGCATCGTGTGAAAAAATACTTCCTTTTATCTGTTTGAATCTCTCACCCTCCAGCTTTAGCAGATGACCCCGTGTTCTGGTATTATGGGAGAGGGATAAAAACTTCTCCCTGTCCACTCTCTCCAAACCATGCATACTTTTATAGACCTCTATCATGTCTCCCCTCAGCCGCCTTCTTTCCAAGCTAAACAGCCCTAAGTGTCTTAACGGCTCCCCATAGGACAGTTGCTCTAGTCCCTTAATCATTTTGGTTGCTCTTTTCTGCACCTTCTCAAGTTCTGTAATATCCTTTTTTAGGTGTGGTGACCAGAACTGCACACAGTATTCCAAGTGTGGTCTCACCATAGATTTGTACAAGGGCAGTATGATATCAGCAGTTTTGTTCTCTATTCCTCGTCTAATTATAGCCAGCATGGAATTTGCCTTTTTTACAGCAGCCGCACACTGGGATGACATCTTCATTGAGCTATCCACTACCACCCCAAGATCCCTTTCTTGGACTGTCACTGCCAGCATCAGTGTATATGTGAAGTTGGGATTTTTTGCCCCAATATGCATCACTTTACACTTACTCGCATTGAATCTCATTTGCCATTTTAATGCCCATTCTTCCAGTATGCAGAGATCCTTCTGGAGCTCTTCACAGTCCGATTTTTTTTAACCACCCTAAATAATTTGGAGTCATCAGCAAACTTGGCTACTTCACTGTTTAACCCCAACTCCAGGTCACTGATGAACAGGTTGAAAAGCACCGGTCCCAACACAGATCCCTGAGGCACCCCACTGCTCACATCCCACCATTGTGAGAACTGACCATTGATTCCTACTCTCTGCTTACTATTTTTCAGCCAGTTCTCAGTCCATAAGAGGACTTGTCCTCTTATCCCATGACTATGAAGTTTGCTTAGCAGTCTTTGGTGGGGGACTTTGTGAAAAGCTTTTTGGAAATCCAAATACACAATGTCCACAGGCTCATTCCTGTCCAAATGCTTATTGACGCTTTCAAAAAACTCTAATAGGTTAGTGAGACAGGACCTACCCTTACAGAAGCCATGTTGGGTTTTGCCCAGCAGACCTTGCCCTTCTATATGCTTGACAATTCTACCTTTAATAATGTTTTCCACTAATTTACCCAGAACAGACATTAAGCTAACTGGCCTGTAATTTCCTGGGACCCCTGGAACCTTTTTTATAAATGGGTGTTTATAATGAGAGTCATTCCATGGGCAAGAATGCTGGAAGGGAAAGAAGCAACTGAAGGGTGGGCTCTCCTAAAACAAGAGCTCTTGCAAGCTCAAGCCATCGCTATTCCAGCAAGACAGAGACATGGTAGGGGATCCAAGAAGCCAAGGAAGAAAAAGGAAATGCTCAAGAAATGGAGGGAAGGACATACCTCTAAAGAAGAGTAACTGCGAGTTTCTAGGCACTGTAGGTCAGCCAGCAGAGAGGCCAAAGTTGAGGGTGAGTTGAGGCTGGCCAGGGAGGCTCACTGCAACAAGAGAAGCTTCTTCAGATATGTGAGGAGCAAATGCAAAGCAATAGAGGCAGCAGTAGGTCCACTGTGGGGTGAAAATGGAAAAACTCTAACAGAGAGAAAACAGAAAGCCTCAATGCCTATTTCGTGTCAGTTTTTTCCCCCAAAAAAGAAAACAGTCCCATCTACGTGGCCTTGTGGGATTGAACCTGGGACCTTCTGCATGCCAAGCAGATGCTCTACCACTGAGCCACGGCACCTCCCCAATTTAAACCATGTTGAAATCATTTGTATCTTTTCATCTACTGTTAGATTTGTAAATATTTTTTTAATTAAATCAATTTTTTAGATCACATTTAAATTAACTCAGGTAACTGCTTCAAAATTAGCACTCTTCAAGTCTGCATATTTTTGATAGAAAAAGTTACAAGATTTTCTTCAAAAAATACTAGTTGTCTTGTAGAGGAAGCAATTTCCTTGGATGATCTCTGTTTCAAAAAATCCTTTCCTGTGACAATCTGGGGAAAGTGTCATTGTTCTGAAGTAAAATGATGACATCTCTGTCTCTAGTGTTCAATGCAGCCAAGCTGGTTGTTAGCTAATCTTCCTGCCATGTGGGTATGGTCCCTTTTCAACATGCCAATAGCCATTTCTCTTCTGCCCTGATTCAGTTCCAAGATCTTAATCACAAAAGGCTTGCCTTAAATATCCACCTGGAATAAGTATTTTCACGTATTCCTTTCCAATGGGTAAAACAGAATTTTTCACTCCGATTCCATATAGAGGTTTGGCCACCTTTAGCAAACCATAAAACCAGGAGTGAGTAATGCTATTTGGAGCCTTTAGTATTCCAAACGTCTATCTAATACTATTAATAGTAATATGTAGGTCTAAAATGAAACATATTATTTTTAATGCTCGAAGAAGCATGCCGGTGTTCAAATTGCTATTTCCATGAAACTCACTGAAAGAACTCAAGCCAGTCGCTGCCTCTCAGCTTATCCTGTTCACTAGCTTGCTGTGAGGATAGGGAGAAATTCAGCCCAATTTGTATCACCCGAGCTCCTTGGATGAAGAGAGAAGTATAACTAGGGGTACTAATAATTAATAAGCATATATTTCTTTATAGAGGACTTCCAAGCTGCTAGAAATACTTCCACGTGGCAGCAGCCTCTTGCAGGTCAGTTGAGGAGATATTGAATTCCCAGAATCCTGTGCAGACTGTCCATACTGCAGCCATATCTTGGCGATTGGCGCTGGCACAAAAGTGTTCACAGTATCTTCATAAAGGCTGCCTCCAGATGTGACAATAAAACTTTGTGCAACCAACTATGCTTAGGCTACCCGATGTAAGTAAAAAAGCTTATTTTTTGTGGATAGACCTGGGTTGTCTATTTCTGGCCTATGTCCCGTCTTCATCCTGCCCTTCCTGAGAGGAGTTAAGATTGTTCTCCATTCTCCATTACATTGTGATGAAGATTAGATGACTTTTAGAGAGAGTGACTGACTGGTTCAGTGAGACCCAGCAAGTTTCATAGCAAAGTTAATCACTACACGACACTGACAACATCCCTCTATTGCTGTGTCTATGGGCAGGTGGCCACTAAGGGTGGTGCTATTTAACAAATTACAATTTTTGATTACAGAAGTCACAACAATTGACTGTATGAAATATGGTTAACAAATGAGTTGAAACCCTAGTTGGAATTCCTGGTTTGTTGCCAACCAATAAAACTCAGGTGTTTTTTTAAAAATATTCATCAGTCAGATGTCACAACTAGAATAATAGAGTTGGAAGGGATTATACAGGCCATCTTTTCCAACCCCCTGCACAATGCAGGATCATCCTAGAGCATCCCTGAGAAGTGTTTGTCCAGATGCTGCCAGAGAGGTTCACAAGGCAGTGTATCACAGTCACAGGTTGGTCAGTCCCATAATTAAAGGTTACCATAGACATGGCTCAGTGGTACAACACCTGTTTTACATGCAGAAGGGTCGTTTTTGGCATCCCCAATCAAAAGGATCAGGTAGCAGGTGATAGATAAAGACCTCACCTGAGATCCTGGAGAGCCACTGCTAGTCAGAGTAGCCAGTAATAATCCAAGGATCTAACTGAATATAAGGCAGTTTCATGTGGTGATGCTTAGCTGCCAGTCCCCAGCTATTCAAAACTGACTCTCTAATTCTCTACTTCTTTTTATTTAAAAAAAAATCCAAATGAAGAGTAGCACAGGGTAAATTAAAATATAATATATAAATCATCTAAAATAAACTGGTGCTGACTTCCTGTAGAGCGTTTGGTCCGAGCGCCATTGTTTCCTGGGGGCTCCCAGGAAACACCAAGAGTCGTTTAGATTTGGAGTGCAAAAAGCACTCCAACTCGGTCCTAAATAGTAGATCGGGAAGCAGGAAATTCCCCTGCAGCCTTCAAGAGCGGTTTGGACTCCCATATTCTCTGAGAGAGCTTTTTTAAGCCTCCCGTAGAGTTGGAAGTTGTCCCCGCCGGCATAGGGGCTACCATTGCCACGGACAACTCTTTGGATTATAGGCTTTGACCTCCTCTATACATTAACATCAAATAATCTATGAAAAGAACAAGAAGCCTCACCTTTGGAAGTCAGAGTGAGTAAAAAGACACTTTTTGCCTTTATCTTGATTGAGAAGACCTGAATGACGATAAAAACACCTACGAAAACCGGCGACTCCCTGCCCAGCGTAACGAGACTTTTAAAATAAACAAATGCCATTAAATGAACTGACTAAGACCTTATCAACTTGATCAGTGAGTAGACGCAATAAAAGGGACTTTTGAATGACTTTACAACTACCAATTAAATGCTTTGAGGGGAGGGAGGGAGACGAAAACCTTCCCCCCCCCCCCCACTTCCGGCTCTCTTTGATTCAATGTCCAGCCACGTCGCCTCTTAAGACCGGAAGATAACAAGAAGGGCTTTGTTACCATCGAAAAGACAGGGCAGATTGGAAGACTTGAAGTGAATCTCCCCGGTGTAACCATCAAATCGTTCCTACTACTTAACCACCGAGAGGAGACGACGCAGGGTCTATGATACTGCAGTTTCCTGTCTACTTTCTTTTCTTTATCTGTGCTGCTTTGAAGCATAATTGAGGATATCTTGAAAATTACAAAGCCTGCTTCTATATAAGAATACAAGCAGATATGTCAAACAAGAGGAGGAAGAGATGTTACTCAAACAAATGGACATGTTTGCAGTGCAACAAGATTTAGTCTTTGAAAAACAACAAGCGCTCTCACATCAAGCATTTCAACTAGCTGAGGTGATGAATATCCTATTTAAATCAATTAATGGAAAACTGGACACAATTATTGAGGAGATCCACAATATGAAGACCCAAGATTTTAAAGAGGTAGCTGCAAGTGACCAGCTGGCAAGGAGAGAGAGCAACATGAGAGAACTCAATACCTCTACAATTTACTTGTCTGAGTTACTGCTGACAGGAGGAGCATTATTATCCCAAGAAAACACTTCCTGGCAGCCAGCGATGGAGGGAGACATGATGAAGGATTTTACCAAGAAGATGCTGGAAATTTTAACAAGAAGCCAATGGATACAATCACCGGGATCTTCTTTTACATCTTCAGAGGCCAGAATTGCAGCTACTATATTGAAAAACGGGGGGTGGGGATTGGGAAATAAAGAAGGACTGGCAGATCCCCTCCCAAAACAAGATAATGGCTAAAATGATGCTTATTTTTGGGGTGTAAGGGAGCCACGGTGGATTTACTTTGATGAATTTTTAATGGGAAAATTTGTTTATGTATTGATCTAATCCCTTTAATTCAGAATAATAGAATGTTATATAGAGACAATGATGATAATATTATAACTAGGTAGGACTTGAAATTGCTTATAGAAGTAGTATAGATAGCTTAAAGCAAGTCTGTATGAGAGAAAATAAGGATTAGAAATTAATTTGAAATGCAAAAGTGTTAACCAGTAGAATTAGTGACTGAAGAAGATGCGGGGAAGTCACGTATATTAGATAGCATAGAATATTATAGATAACATATTCTCAGTAATAGCAATGAACTTTTTTTGTTACAAGCAGTTACAACTGAATATATTGTTGAGATATGTTTATTTTAGTTGAATTGTAGAAAATAATAAAAAAAATTAAAAATAATAATAAAATAAACTGGTGCTGATGGCTTGGGAAGAAGGGGATTAAAAGAACAAGGAAGACTTCTTGCTAAGAAGTGATGCTGACTATCCGTTTTGAAAGAAGTGCTTCGTTCTAACTCGTCTTGTGGTATATAAGAATAAATGTTTCCAGTCACTTAAGAGCTCTCTTCTCATGATTAATTGAAATCAACAGTGCCAAAGGTTTCGTCCCCCCCCAAAAAAAAAATCCTTTGAAGTTGGAGAAACGGCTGCTGCCTTATCTAGATCAGATAATAAGGCACCGAGGGCCAGTCCTAATTTGGGAAGAGATACCAGACAAAATCTATAGACGAGCCATACTTTCTTTTTCTTTTCTTTTTTATCTAAGGGAAACAATTACAGCAGTCAGGAGTTGTCATTTTCCCCCCTCTCTGCCTCGTAGGATGAACCTTTGAAGATACCATGACCAAGACTATCTAGATACACCTGTTATTATTATTATTTTTTTTACAAAGGTGCCCAGTTCCTTAAGGCAACGCTCGGAGAATGTTCGGATTGCGTCTGAGGTAATTTTATGGCTCCTGCGAGTTAGAAAAACAAAAGAGACTGTGAGAAAAGAAGGAGCGGTTCACTAAGGCCACTCACCCACACATATCTCTGCTAATGGATCCCTATATTGCTTTCAACAAAGGGACCCGCCTGCATTTCTTTATCCACCGGCAAATCAATGGCAAGTGAACCCACTTTCATCAGACAGCCGCAGGCCTACGAAGTGTTTGATCTGAGGGAACCATCCATGTATGATGTATCAACTTCCTGACCCTTGCGAGTCAGGATCACAATCGTACAGCAAGTTTTCTTCATCCCTAACTCAAAACAGGTGAAAAACAAAGACAATGAAATGAAATAGATAAAGCATCGTGCCAAATCCCTTTCCCCCCCCCAAAAAAAAAGGGGGTGATGAACAGTCAGTTGAGAGGATTGCAAATGATTTCTTATGGGCTGCTACAGAGCAACTTGGTGGAGGTCTGCCTTTCCAAGGGCAGGCCTAGAAAAGTTGCTCCTGAGTGGTGGGAAACCCTCAGAAAAAGGATGCAATAACAGTTGGATGGAGGGGGGAAGGAGGAAGAGGACCCATCCCTGACCCCCAGCAGTGGGGGAGGGAAGGAGCAAGCTTGCTGGGGCTTCTGCCTGCTTTGAGCCTGCCTGCCTTATATAGGGTTGCCAGCCTACAGGTGGTTCAGTTAAAGAAACAGCGCGCGGCTCAAATAGTTCTATACAAAAACCTGTATATGCAATCAATCAATACAATCATAGTACAATAACACAAGCATACACTTCACGCAGCCTTCCCGCGTGAACCTTAGGGCCGGATTTAGGTTTGATGAGGTCCTAAGCTATTGAAGGTAATGGGGCCCTTTATGTCTCCAGCTGTCCTTTGTCAACAACAAATTGTCGCTGTTTTTTGTGTTGAACATATGCTATATGGCAATTTATGGACCTAATAGGTATCTAAAGCCATTTTCACATAACAAAATATGCATTTTATCAAAGTAATTGTTGAACTGAAATACAATTCAGCCTACACAACACAAAACACTGTTGCTGTATGTAGGTTTTATTTTATTTGTTTTTTATCTTATAGTTTGGAAATGTACATCCAGTTTTTTTTCCTTTAAATTTTTGGGAAGCCCCAAGAGAGTGGGGCCCTAAGCTATAGCTTGTTTAGCATATATGTAAATCCGGCACTGGTGAACCCTCTGTGGTCCTGTTGAGACGTTTGGAATAGGTAAGTTATAATAAAATCAGAATTATTCACAGTACAATCCGAGGCAGGGTATAACAGTGCCAAAGAAATCACTGTCCGTCACATTTGAAAGTAATTTACAATGCAATTTTCTTGTCCTCTAATAAGCTGATCCAGGCTGCTTTCACATTTTTTGGATAATGCACTCTCTCTGCATTACACAGGAAAATCCAGTTGCAAATGATTTCTTTAGTGTATCCAGAGTGCATTATCCAAAACTTTGTGAAAGCAGCTCAGGATTTTCTTCCTATGGCCAAGAAATTACCTTCGATTTGGCCAACTGACTAGCCTTTAAACACATCAACCATTTCCATATTTTAATTCCTTGACGTGGTCTAGCTTAAAGTTTTGACATTTTGAAAAGTTTCAAGGGCTTTAGACAAAACATTTCTGATGCTTCAGGTTTCAGCTTAATCTCTTTATAATGCAGGATTTAGAGTTTATTCTCTGAAAGTCAGTGGATATTTTAGAGGGTGACAACTATTAATTACTAAAATAACAATAAGCCTTGTGATGAAGGAAATAACTGGAAACTCATGGCTGTTTTTCAAAAGCATCTCCTCAGCCTTGCTTAAAGGATGGTTATGATTTAATTCCTGTAACAGTTATGATTCCATTAGCCTGAATTTAGAAGTGGCCATTTAATAAAGGTTAGTTCCTTTAAAGCAGAGGCCCCCCAAACCTTTGGAGCCTGTAGGCACCTTTGGGATTTTGTGAGGGGGAGGTGAGTGCCGGCCCAAAATGGCGGCCACAGGTGGCAGCTGTCAATACCTCCTTCCTTGCTTTGCAAAAGAATCGCCGAAGGGGGTAAAAAAAAAATGAAAGAAAGCCCAACGCAGAGGGAGAAAGAGATTGGTGAATATAAAGGGGTAAATAATAAAGCAAAGGGGAGGGGGAAAGAGACTGGAGAATAAAAAGAAAGGAAGCCTCAAAAGGGAATGGAACCACACACTGTCTAATGAAACCCCTCTTCATCCTCCAGTGGCTGCGGCTGCTATTGTAGCCATGGGGGGGGACTTTAATCTGAATGAGAGCAGCCAATAACAAGGCGTACGTTACAATGGTCCCACTCACTTTCTGACAAACTCAGAGGGTGCCCAGAGAAGTACTGGTGGGCACCACAGTGCCCATGTGGCACCACATTGGGAAACCTTGCTCTGAAGTTTGCTTGGTGATGGCTTTTCCCTGGCTTTTTTTTTATCTTAATTTCCTAGATTATCTAGATCCATTTCAGTGCCGTTTTTTCACCCATGTTTGATGCTTTGATTGCCCTAGTAGATGACCTACTCAGTAATGGATGAATAGAATTACATCTCTGTTGGTTGTCCCGAACATCTCAATACCATTGTCAATGGCAACCTTCTCCCTCACTTTGCTGGGATGGGACTAGGGATGGAATTGGTGTCTTGTGGATCTGGTCATCTCTGGCAAGACGATCCCAGAAGGAGACTGCAGCTTTTCCTTTCATGGTTGCTTATGGTTGCCACAGGGTTCCAATCCTTATGTAGGAGTGACACATGAGGGCTGTATGCACTGTTTCTGTTAAGCTCTAGTGCTAGACCATCCCAGGAAGTGTCTCTGGGTCACCTTCACATTGAGGCTTCCCCTGAAGAGCTTGCAGCAGTTTTCTCCATTGGTCCCACAGCTCTTCAACAATGTAGATCTTTTATAGACCTCAGATGTGCATGGGAGGTGGTTATCACACCCACAGCAGCACGGGGTCACTTCCTCCAAACAAAAGCTGCATAGACACCTAGGGTGCAGTAATGTATAGAAATGGTAAAGCAGCTGCAGCAGGGTGATACCACTAGAAAGCCATAGATATCGTGACTTATTACGTGATTTTATGCAATCACTGAAAGCAGGAAAAAGTTGCCAGCTGAAGCTTTGAAGCATTTGGGCATATTCCCAAGAAAGCTTCCTTGTAGGAAAATGACAAGGCAAATTCACCACAGGGAAATATTTTCTTCTATATCTTAATAAACTAAGAGACTTTGTGGCAATGAATAAGCCTCTGGCACTGATTAGCTGATGTGATGTCATGGAATATTCATGAACACTCTATCTCTTGTCAACCTTACAAAGTTTGTGACAGTTTTGAGAATTGAAGTGAAATGTTAATGTGGCTAAGCAAACTCCTTTCAAACCCTAGGGACAAGAGAAGCTGTAAGGGCAAGATAAGATAGGGATTTGGTGGGAAGACAGGCAGAGGAAACTATCAGTGGGAGAGCAAGGGAAGTTGGAATATTTTCATCAGGCATTCTAGTGACTCCGTAGCCCATGCAATAAGCCTCTTAGTAAAGCACATTAGTGGAACTGGGCTTTAGTTCTCTTCCTTCCTACCACAGGGAGGTCAATGCTGCTTTGGGAAAGGCACAGTTCCTACCACAAGTGAAAATGTTGGGTGAGGTAAAGCATAATCCAGGATGGGCCAAGGCCTTGCCTCAGTACTTCAGAACTGCGCGTCTTTGGCCTCTTGGGCTTGTACAAACTCACCTTTAATAAGGAGTTGGAGGACAAAGGTTCCTCAAAATGTATCCCTTATTTCATCATGTCTTGCATGTTGAGTGGCTTCAATCAACCACTTGTGCAGTGCCCTGACTTCTTAAAAATCAATGCTTGGACCATGTAGTGAAGCAATGTTCTATAGCAACCGCTATGTGATGAGCCCAGAATTATTAAACCTTGCTCGGTTTTCTACAGACTGAGCAGTTATGGAATGTGGTAATAGTTGTCCCACAGTATGTCCATTTGTTTTCAATGGCTAGCTTTCCACAGGGTTAGAGCTGCCACATAATGGGTTGCAGACTGAGTGATTATCAAGGGGCTACTCCATACATAACATGGGCATTTGAAACCATAGTACCACACATTCTGATTCTTTTGGAGCAAATGAATACCCAAAATTCCGTAGGCTTAACTTAAATCTACAGTGACAGCAGTGATTTAAAAAAAATGGGAAGGATCTTTCACTTGGAGGTCTAGTTCACCAGACATTGTCTTTCAGTTGCACCCACAAACCAACTTTCATCTTTCTTCACAGCTAAGCTACCAACTGGAAAATGTATCACCCAGAAATGAATCTGGCTTAGTCCTTAAGACAGCATTGACTCCAACAGCTGTCTGGTGGCAGATGTGCATAAGACACCTGCAAGCCACACCTGCCTCTTGGGGATCTCATTTGAGAAAAGCAGCTACAAGCATTCCCTCTTCCATGGTGCTTGCAATAAGGCATCCAATTTGTCCAAAACGTGTACATTTGCATTAACAATAGCATAGCCTCTGGCTCTGTTAAATGTTCAGCTGCTGATGAAGTGAAATTCATGGTGCTTCTTTCATCACATAGAAGGCATAGTGATGGAGCAGATTATCTGGCTGGAACCAATAAGGGCTTAATTGAAACCAAATATCTGAACTTAGTCGAAACACTTATTACTAGGAAATTGCCGGAGTAAGTGATGCTCATGAGTGATGAGATTCATATGCTGACCCTCCTTTCCTGGGATCGGTGGAGGATTTCTATCCATGCTCGAGCTAACAACTAAATGAATATTGCTAGCAAGTTCACCGTACTTCCCTGAGCAGGAAAAAAAATCCAGTTTCACAACTGTTACAAGATGTGATTCCTTGAAAGAAGAGAGCACTGGAATTGATGATGTTTGTAATATCCATTTATTTACAAATATACATTCAGAACAAATTAAGAGCAAAGAGACTCCTACGGAAGGCAGTACTATTGTTAGTACGTTATCAGATTCTAAAGTGGAATGTCGCATCCCAAGATACTCTCTTCTAAGCCAAGAGCTGTTTAAATCACATTTGAGGACAGGGGTGTGTTTTCTTTATTATATATTGCATTTTTATCTCACAGTGAATCATGTGAAAGCTTCCTCTAGAGGTTTTCTTTGTGGGGGATAGGATTTTTTTTCATCCTTAAATCTTAGCATCAATTTGCTGTGCTTTGGAGTGACAGTGCTAGGAGACGAGATTAAAGTTGTGACCTAGACATGCAAGATAAAGCAGAAAATATCTGGTTCATTTCAGAACTCCACCCATTCCCAATCCCTACCACATGATGTTTTTATATATAAAAAGTAATACCAGCTAGAAAACCTGATGAGAATTCAGCCACAAATGGGTGCTTGCATCAGGATGACGCAAGACAGTGAAGAGCCCATATCTTCAGAAACAACATCTGTGACTTCTCAAACTTCCATGACTTCGCAATGATTTGTTCTTTGCTATATAATAGGATATAAGTCCTTGCCTACAAATGTTATGGATTGCTTTGGCCTATGGCTTTTAGCAATTAACTCTATGGCCTCTACAAACCGATGATTTCTACAAGTCTCAGAAACAACAATTTTCCTGGCCTTCCCCTCCTCCAGCTGCCATTTCCTAGCCTGGGAAAGTTTGTTCTTGTGGTCATGGGAACCCGTGTGGAAAAATAGCCATGCAGGTTAGGAGATGGTAGTAGAGAAGAAGAAGAGGGAGAAATTGCTCTCTCCTGTTTGTTCTGAGAGTGGAGCTCTAGTGATGGAAGAAAAAGGGGGAGAGATTTCACCTCTTCCCCTTCCCCACTGCAACCTCCAGACCACACGGCTATTGCCCTGTGTGGGTCAGAGATAGCTATTGTGAGAAAGGGAACAGTGGGAAGATCAGCAAACCTTTCACAGACCTTACAAGGTCCTTCCACTAGATCCAACCCATTGCATCAACTTCTCCCTTAGATGAGTTTTAGCTTTTGAGACAGTCTGGGTTGAATTCCTGTACGTCTAACCAGTCATTTGAATCTTTCCTTATGAGTTTTAAAAAAAAAGTTAGTGCTTGAGCTGAGCAGCCAAAAACTTTAGTCTACATTGCAATTTAAAAAAATAATAATGGAATAGTCATGTGAAATGGCTCTCCCTCTTGCAAGTAGGGGTGAGCATCAATTGGGGGGGGGGTATTTTTCAGGTTTGGGTTTATTAAACCTGAAATTTTTTGAAAAATCTAGAAAACCTGAAAAAAATTCTGCTCAGATAGGAAGGTAGGGGTGCATTCCTTTCACTGCTGACAGCAGCAATTAGAACGCTCCCGTGCCTTCCTATTTGAGAAGCTTGCCACCTCGGACCTCTGTGGGAAGGGGGGGCTTCATTAAGATCTATGCTGGCAAGGCTGGCAGCATCGATCTAAGTGAACCCCTCCCCGGGTGGCTTCCCCAGGCTCCAGGGAAGCCACTCAGGGTGAGCTTCACATAGGGGTGAAAGTTCACATCTAAAGCAATTCCACACCACCCCGATTTTCAGGGCTCCCAGGAATCGGGGCAGCATTGAATTGCTTTAGATCTGTGCTGTGGGCTTTCTCCAGCCATGGATCTAAAGGAGAATAGCTGGACCTGAATACCTATTTGGGTTATTCGGGAAGCAGCTATCTGCCAAAATTCCTCTTTTCCCCATTCGGCCAAAATTAAACCCGGAAAAAGCTGAAACAATTTATTTCAGGTTTATTTTTGGCTCGGTAAAGTCAATATGCACAGTCCTACTTTCCAGTTAGTCCATAAGGAAGCAATAGAATGGAAAATAGTCTTCAGTTGATATGTATACAGAAAGAGGGTAATTTAGAAACAAGTGCAGAATTGGGACTGGTAGGGTGATAAAACAATAGCATAAAGGGCCGTGAAAGGGTAATAAACTTCTAAAGGTACCAGTTACTGCTAAGGGTATCCTGAAAAAAAAATAGTTTGAAGTGTCTGAGAACAGAGAAGACAAGGGCCGTTTATGTTTGATGATTAGCCATGTGATACCTCCGGGACTGCTTCAGGGCTGCTTTTGATTTATTCAAGATTTTTCTGACCTTCAGAAGTGACTTCATGGCTACCCCGCACTAGTTCCACGGTTTCAGGAACTTGTTATATCACAAATTTAAATTTTGCCTTGATCCCAAAGCTATTTCCATGAATAGTCTCAACTTTGGGTTTCTCTTCCGCTACCCATTCTCGTTTGTCACGCCGTCATCCAAGCACTCTCAGAGAAGCCATTTTGGTCAGGAGTGTTAAGATCTTGGGAAGGGAGCCAGCTCCCCCCCGCCCCCGCCCCCCCGCATAGGCATTCTCTCTGGTCAGTTTCAGCAGCATGTTAACATCTCTGAGAACGCAGGAAATCACATGAAAGAATCCCACTGCTGGGCTGGCGAGGGGCTGGTAAAATATGGACAGGCTGCTGGGCTGGTGAGGCTGTGGTGGCGGCCATGGGGGGGATGTCTCCAGTGGGGAGCCGCAGCAGGGTTTTTGTTTTGTTTTATGGCACTGCATTCACAATAAAACACTTAATTTATTAATATTTTAAGTGTTTTATTGCCAAAATATTAATAAATTAAGCATTTAATCACTAAAACAGCACCATAAACAAAAAATGCAGCAGCTCTCTGTCAGAAACTTCCTGCCCCATGGCCACCGCTGCCTGTTCCTCCCACCTAATAGGCATCCTCTTTGGTGTCTCTGGTCAATTTCAGCCAGGCAAGACCCAACACATGCCGCCACAAGAATGCGCCCGGTGGCCCTCTGTCAGCCTGGGCAACCATAGCACCAAACATCTGAGGAGAGAAATCCCAGGAACTGACAAGTGGCACTGGGTGACGGCCACCACAGCTTGAAACCTGCCAGCCATTGGCACCCCTTGGCAGCCAGTTAAACAGAGCAGCATTTTTAGGGGGGAGGAACTCTGATGGTTCACATTTTCACAGTGATTTCTTCATTGATGAAAGTTACTCCTGCTACTCCTGGAATTTCTTTGGGGCAATAAGCACCCATGCAGAGTTTAGAATATTTAGCCCAGAAAACAGTGCATCTGCAGAGTGGCATACCCTCCAAAGCATAAATGGCCAAGTGTTTAAGAAGGATGTTCTTTCAGAGAACCATCTAGAGTTAGAATCAGAGAAACATGGATTTGGAAGGGACCTCCAGGATCATTTATTCCAACACCCTGCACAATGCAGGAAATTCACAACTACCTTAGCCCAAACTCCCAGTGACCCCCTAGAACCCCCAGTGATCCATGCCCAGGATTCCTGGCCAATCTGTCCTGGAGGAAAATTGATTCCTTACCCCAAAGTGACAATCAGCATTCCCCTTAGCATGTAAGAAAGGGCCACGGGAGCCAAGCACGGACGCAACCCTTCCTGCCCTCCGTCTCATGATCTACCTAAGTTAGAAGCAACAAAGCCCACCTCTCCGCAGTAAATCTCAACTAGATGTTAAAGGTGTTGCAGAACAGAAAATTGAGGAAGGGAACCAAATTTCTAACATGAGGTAACCCAGGATACCCTCATCAAATCTGATAGCCAAACAAGGAGAATCCTTAGGCCTGCCTATGAAGAATATTCTGTCAACACTACCTGAAACTGGAATTGTGAAGAGTAGAATGTGATTACATGGCCAGTCCACCTTCTTGGATTAAAACTTCTGCCTTCCCTTTATCTTTTTTTTTTCAAACCTGCATTTCCTGCATTATAACTTTTAAACACACCTGTGTACCACCTATGTTAGTGCACTTTATTCAGTCCTTTCATTTTCCCCCAGGGGGAAGTGGTTAAGTCATGAATTCACAACTCTTTGAAGCTGGAAGATTTAAGCATGTGCTGAAGGACGGTGTCGTATATTAAATTTATAATGTAAGTTAGAAGGGCTATTGAAAAGAAATCTGTTCCTTCCTATGTTGATTTCTAATCAGGATATCATACTGGAGTGGGGTATAAGTGGGGGGGAACCACATTAAGTAGTGTCAATCAAGCAGGAAAAGCTATGAAGTTGAGGGCAAATGAGCCTACTATTTCAGGGATTTCTAACAGCACAGATTTATCTTTGTCCAAGATCCTTAAGGTAAAAGGATTTATTGGGAAGGGTTGGGGAGTTTGATTATTCAAACTTGCTGCATTTGGGTGATTGTACTGCTTCTGTTACACGGGCACCAAAAACGGAGCCAAAAGAACGACATAAATTCTGTTTGGTTCTCTTCAGATCCTTTGAGTGTTTGGCATATATGATCTATGTACCAAGGTGATACTCTAACAGAGACAAATTATGTCAAGACATCTGAAAGTCATCATTTCAACGCACATGTATGCATTTTAAAAGGAAACCTACAAGAGGATCAAAAAAGAGAGCGAGAGAGAGGAGATTAAACCACATCTGTTTGGGTTTAAACTACATTGTCTATAGAGTTCAAAGTTGTTTCCTTTTGTCTTTTTTTAAAAAAACCTCCTACCCAGCTGCTTTTTATCTTAAATTCCTCACCACTATCAAAGGGGGTGTTTTCATTGGCCAGTCCGTGTTATTTCAAAAACCTGAGCTAGTTAAGAAAAGGAGCTAAGTAAGAAAATATGCTTTATTCATCAAAGCTTTGCCCTCTCTGCCTTCTCTTGGCACACAGTGGAAAGTTTGGGAGGCAGGCTCCAGAAAGTCCTGATGGGAGCTCTGTTATCTACCGTATGTCATTATGCTATAAATAAAGGATCGACTCAACCAAGCATCGCTCCCAAGCAAGCCATATTTCAAAACAGGGTGTGCACAGAGGCAGCTCCGGGTGAATTGAACCCCAGGCCTTCTTTTGTTTTATGCAAGCCACTGCTCGTGTTTGACGTCCAGTAGGACGGACTGATCAACAGAGATTGGCCGTTAACATATGGCCGTTTATCCAGCTAATCTCCCTGGCTTGTGGCGAATCTACCGAGTCAACACATATGGCCGACCCACCCAATCCCAGAACTCCCTGTGGTCTTCAAAGTGCTGGTTTGCCATGACTTTAAATTAAAGTCCGCTGCAACTGTGAGAGCTTCCCGGAGCGATCAGCATCCAGGTCGACTCCCTTGCCGGAAGAAGCCTGGCTGGTCCAACAGCGGCAGCAACAGCACCCCCAACCCCATAGCCCCCTTTCTCTCTCCCTCTCCCCCCCTCCACCTGATGCCAGCTTCCTCTCACTTCCACCCAGCAGAGGCAGCTCCTTCCACTCCCTGCCGGCTTCCCCTCGCCTCTGCCTGAGCCGGCAGGGTGGAGGAGAGCAGAGCAGTGGCGGCTCCTGCCAGGCACTCCTTTTCCCCATGCATTCAGTTTTGGGGGGAAATGGTGCAACATTACAGGGACAAAAACATCTGCACACAGCCATGCATTAATGGCCATTGACTTGGGGGAATGAACATGAAGACTGTAAGATGCAAGCCATATAAGAATTGACTGCAATACAAGCTCAGTGTCAGGGTCATCTTAACGCATGGGCACACTGGGCAGTTGCCGGGGGGGGGGGGTACGAGCATAGGGCACCCATGCTAATCTATGTATGTCATGATTTGCTGTCAATGAAGAAATAAATACTATACTAAACTATAAACATTTGTTATTGAAAAACCAATGGGTTGAAATTAAATTGAAAGAGTATCCATCTAGACATTAGGAAGAATTTTCTAACAGAGCAGTTCCTCAGTGGAACAGGCTTCCTCGGGAGGTGGTAAGCTCTCCTTCCCTGGAGGTTTTCCTTTCCTTTTATCCCTTAGAAGCTCCTTGATCAATTGATCTTGAGCAGCATATATCTAGTGTTGGAGGGATATAAGGACTGAAACAAATCTTGCCACTGACAATGTAGCCTTGGAGTCCCCTGGAGGTTTTTAAGAAGAGGCTAGATGGCCATCTGTCAGCAATGCTGATTCTATGCCCTTCGGCAGATCATGAGAGGGAGGGCATCTTGGCCATCTTCTGGGCATGAAGTAGGGGTCACTGGAGGTGTGTGGGGGAGGTAGTTGTGAATTTCCTGCATTGTGCAGGGGGTTGGACTAGATGACCTTGGTGGTCCCTTCCAACTCTATGATTCTAGTGTGTTTTACTAAACATAATGAACAATATAAATGTTAATTTGGGTTTGGATTAAGAATAGATAAAGAAGTATAATGTAAGAAAGGACTTGTTCATTATGGAAGAAAAATATTTTAATATGCCTGTGAGTGGTTGTGTAGGTAGGAGCCCCAGTGCACTTGCTTTGCCCTGGGGGCTATAATGCTGTTAAGACGGCCATGCTCAGTATTGTAGGAGACAGCATAAGGTATTTGCTGGCCCAGAATACTCAGAAAGGCTGGGGCCCAACGCTTCAGCTGCTTGAGGAGTGGCCGTAGCAGGGAGCAGCTTCGTGTCTCTACTTTCCAGGTTGGAGCTGGGAACTGGTCCCATGCGGGGAGGGGCAGGCGTTTGTATTGGCAGTAACTGCCGTGGGTCCTTTCCAAGCTTAAAAGCTCCAATTCCCCTCCAAGAGATGATGACCCCAGAGATGGTCCAACCAGATGTAACTGTGCTTACATGCCGGCTCTAATTTATGTGCAGCTGTGACAACACAAAAAGCTCGTGAAGATGTACTACAGCTGTGCTTACTCGGCAACTGTGCTTGTTTCTGTTCCTTACAAATTGAAGCCATTTTTTGATCAGACCAGCAGGGGCCAGAAAAATTGCTTCCAAGGCTGCACTTGGAAGGCAGGCCCATCCCTGTCGCAGTGGTGTCAACTTTCCCTGTCCATTTTGAACACTTACATGGTGGTGCCTTTTGTGAGTTGTGTGTGTGTGTGTTAAGTGCCGTCAAGTCACTTCCGACTCATGGTGACCCTATGAATGAAAGTCCTCCAAAATGTCCAATCTTTGACAGCCCTGCTCAGATCCTGCAAATTGAAGGCCGTGGCTTCCTTTATTGAGTCAATCCATCTCTTGTTGGGTCTTGTTGTGAGTTAGCCCTAGCCTAAGTAATTCCACCCCCCATCCTTGGGGAAACAGAAGAACCTCCACGCAGTTATCAATAAACTACCAGTGTATGACTCTATTAAAACGAGACTGTTCCCAAGTGCTTCTTGTCACATGATTGGCTATTAATTTTAGCTGTGTTGGCATTCTGGTGTGATGCCTATAGATGATTGCATCCCTTACTGCTCTCACAAGTTGTCCAGTTGAGAGCCAGCGTGGTGTAGCAGTTAAGAGCAGTGGGCTCTAATCTAGAGAACCGGGTTTGATTCCCCACGCCTCCACATGAAGCCAGCTAGGTGACCTTGGGCTAGTCACAGTTCTTTCTGAACTCTCTCAGCCCCACCTACCTCACAAGGTGTCTGTTGTAAGGAGAGGAAGGGAAGGAGATTGTAAGCCACTTGCGCAGCCCATTCCGAAGGGGTAGGGTTGCCAGGTCCCTCTTTGCCATCGACGGGAGGTTTTTGGGGTGGAGCCTGAGGAGGGTGGGGTTTGGGGAGGGGAGGGACTTCAATAACGTAGAGTCCAATTGCCAAAGCAGCCATTTTCTCCAGGTGAAATGATCTCTATCGACTGGAGATCAGTTGTAATAGCAGGAGATCTCCAGCTAGTACCTGGAGACTGGCAACCCTACTAAGGGGGGTGTTACAACGGCGGCCGTGGACAGTGCAGCTGTGTTGCCCCTGTTAGATTTCCCAGCTGGAATAAGGGATTAAAAATACATATAAATTTGGAAAAAAAAATTCAAAAAATAGCCCCATTGAGTTTAGCAATGCTACACCAGCAAAACAGCTGGCATAGCAATGCCGCAGCATGAGGGGGGCATTCCTGGGGCAAAAGGGGTTTGCAAGCTGACTAACATCAGCTCTGCCCCTAGTCACGCACTGGGAACACCTCCCAGGATGCCAGCGTGGGGAGATAATGCTGGGACAGCGGTTGCAGGGAGGCTGAGCTGTTGTCCCAGAGTCGCACTGCCACATCGCCCTCCGGGGCTGGCATAAGTGCCCCTGCGCCGGCATGAGTACCCTTTATCACAGTGCAGAGTGGCACTCACCCCAGAGCAGGATTACGCCGGCTCCTATGGAGCTTCGCGCCCCCCCTTTCAGGAATGCACACTGAGACTCCTTAAAAGTAGAGAAAAGTGGGGTATAAAACCCAACTCTTCTTTGTTTTCTTTCATGGCTGATTTTGCTCTAAAGAGAGCAGGAAAATTGATAACAACTACCTATCTAGTAAGTTTTTATTCTGCTCAAATTCCAAGGAGCACATGATTCAGAAACCTTGCTGAAGTTAAACAGTTCTGAGACTGGTCAGTGGCTGTATGTGAGGTTGCCCAGAACCCCCATGTACTGCCTCGAGTTCTATGGAAGAAATGCAAATTTTAAAACATACAATTAAACACATTAATGCACTTGAATACTAGAGATCAAAAGTAGCTAACCATTTGCCTGATATGACCACATAGGTGCACATTTTAGGCGAAAAGAACTTTACGAGCACAAATTCGGCACACTGCACAACTGATAAAGGAGACTTTTTCATGACGGCAACATGGTGATGTCATTAAGCACGTGTGTGTGTGTCTGTGCGCCATCAAATCACAGCTGACTTATGGCGACCCCATAGAGTTGAACACACGAAGCTGCCTTATACTGAATCAGACCCCTTGGTCCATTAAAGTCAGTATTGTCTACTCAGACCAGCAGCGGCTCTCCAGGGTCAGAGGTCTTTCACCACCTACTTGCCTAGTCCCTTTAACTGGAGATGCCGGGGATTTAACCTGGGATGGACCTTCTGCATGCCAAGCAGATGCTCTACCAATGAGCCCAAAAGTTCTCAAGGCAAAAGAGGTGTTTTGCCATTGCCTGCCTCTGCGTGGGCTGAGAGAGTTCTGAGAGAATTTTTTTTAATAAATTTTTATTGATTTTTAAAACTATAAATTCTCCATAATTTTGACAACAATGTAAAAATAGTATCACAATCACAATTATATTAATTGTTGTCTTAATTACCATTAAACATAAAAATAAAACGACTTCCCCATCACCTCCATCTACCTCTTAATAAAGTATTATTATCCTTCGTTAACATATACTGATCCTAGCATTAATTTCATTCTAAAGTTTCATGTTTTATAAAGTTTTACATTCTGGATCAGAATAAAAAGTAACCTTCCATTATTCCCAGATCTTGTACATTATCACAATGATTCCTTCAATTCTCCCCTTTTCCCTAGTTTCTCCAACTCCACCAGTTCTAACATTAAAATGATTTAATCCCTTTATTCTGAAACCTTTGTCCCTTTCCATTTGGCTGCATCAAATTGCAGCCATTATAACATAAATTTAATCATACTAAACAACATTCTCTCCAATATTTTAGGGATATTTCCTGTTTAATCAATCTTATTGTTCTGAGAGAATTTTGACGGGCCCAAGGTCACCCAGCAGGCTTCATGCGGAGGAGTGGGGAATCGAACCCGGTTATAGTGTACATTCTGGCTCTTTTAGTTCTCTCTCTGATGACAATACTTTAAGGAATTATATTATGGGTGCACAACAGGATTGCCAGATCCCTCTTCGCCACTGGCGGGCGGTTTTTGTGGGGTGGAGCCTGAGGAGGGCGGGGTTTGGGGAGGAGAGGGACTTCAATGCCATAGAGTCCAATTGCCAAAGGGGCCATTTTCTTCAGTTGAACTGTTCTCTATCGGCTGGAGATCAGCTGTAATAGCAGGAGATCTTCAGCTAGCACCTGGAGGCTGGCAACCCTAGTGCACGATAACAGAATTAAATTCTGAAATACACACAACCTTTTTCCCCCAGGCTTCACACTAAGTAGGCTGGAAGTTGCAAACCATATAACGGAGCAAGCCCTCCCCAGATGCTCAAAAAGACCATTTGAGACTTAGCCATAAGTCACCCTCCCTTGTTGTAAATCTTTATGAAGGTCTGAGAACACAGCCCCTCTTTGCCTGTGGAAACCATCCTATGCAAAGCTGTAATTACTACTAATCTTGGATCACAAAAAAAGTTGAACTGAGGACAGGAAATTAATAGCCAATACCCTGACTCCGCTCCATTCTTCCTCTGCTGTTTATACCAATTTGCCCTCCATAATTTGGAAGATGGATGGGCTTCAGTTGAGGGTTTTGAGGTTTTGGGACAAATGACAACACTCAAATCCATTTTTAAATGGTGTGTAATTCATGTTTGAAACTGAAGGAGGAAAGCCATGGAGGCGTCCTGGTCATAACTACTGCTTCAGCAAATATTAAGAATTTTAACTGTTTCATGCCTAGTAGAAGCCCTCAAGAAGAAGTCAGAATTTTGACCTTTTCCTTCTTAAATTCATGTTGTTCCCTTTCCCTGCCTCTTCCTGGCCAAGCAAGCTTACTGACTCTTACCCAAGCCATTAATCCTCAGCACCTACTCTCCGTCGCTGATGTTTCATTATCCGTGCCACTATATTTTCCCCAGGTTATTGTTGTGAGTTTGCCTGAACACTGTGAAGGAGCAGTTGAGGCTTTTGACAAAATAATGT
The DNA here is from genome assembly GCF_029931775.1 of Euleptes europaea. Classification (NCBI taxonomy): domain Eukaryota; kingdom Metazoa; phylum Chordata; class Lepidosauria; order Squamata; family Sphaerodactylidae; genus Euleptes; species Euleptes europaea. The sequence continues at coordinate 43,888,968 of NC_079312.1, read as the reverse complement.
CCATAATAGCGGTAGAAATTTTACCCACAGGAACAGTACGGACACCAGAATCGGGCAGATGACTGTGCAAGAAACCGCAGCTTGACATTGCAGTGGACAAAGACGGAGAGAGAACCGAGGATAGAAGACAACAGAACAACTTAAAGAGGGGGGACCTCAACCAAATATATGGAGAGAACTTCCATGGTTGAGCAGCAAGATACAGGGGTCTGCCGTTTAGATTGGCACAGGAGAGGGAAAGGGGCCATTTAACTCTTTCCCCTCATGCTGTTTTCCCTGTGAAAATGTAAAATTTCCCCAGCAGGGGTAAAAGCAGCTCGCAAATAACAGGTTTTGTCAAGAACACAGCACAAAAGGCAAGAGTTAAATAACTCCTCTCCTCCTGGCAAATTGCAGCATTTTGTACTCTGAAAAAATCATAGCAGAAAATAATCACATCGTTTTGTCCTGATAGCTTCTCTCCAGAGTTAGCTAAACCTGGGACTGCTGCCTTGGGAGTTGTACAAGTGGCTCTCTGTGGCATCGGCCGCTTGCAGTAGAAGTGGATGTTGGCTCCTTCACGTATGTTAGTGCTCATTTCCACAATTATTTTATGCCTATTTGTGTTCATGTTTGCCCTCTGCGGAGATTTTTGTAAATAAAGTACATATTATAAACCAGACACCGTAACTCTCCGAAGCTATCTCATCCGAAGGAAATAAAAGTTGGTAGCACTGCCTCGAGAACTTCCCAGCACTTTGAGATGCTGGAGGGAATAGCATGACTTTCTTCCCAGAACTTGCCTTCTTCTTCAGGGATAAAAACCCAACTTTTCTTAACGCTAACCCCCTTCCATCCACTGCTCTCGCACCTCCCCAGACTTTTCCTGTTTCTCCTTCCCCAAATAGAGTTGCCAGGTTCCTGCTTCAGGAGTGGGATTTTGTTGGGAATACAATGCGGGTTCCATCTCTGTCAGACAGTTAAGAGTTAATTGTTTGTGTGACAGTTTAGTTAGCCTCAAGAAAATGATGTAATGGCATATGTCAGTATTCTATTGGTTAGCCCTTCTATTGGTTAGTATTCTATTGGTTAGCCCTAGTGGTGGCCCTTCCCGCCACCACTCAGCTGGGATGCAAGAGAAAAATGCGGAGGGGAATGGGGAGAGTGACTGCTTGTGTCCTGATGCAATGACATCGCTTCCAGCTAGGGTTGCCAACCTCCAAGTACTAGCTGGAGATCTCCTGCTATTGCAACTGATCTCCAGCCAATAGAGATCAGTTCACCTAGAGAAAATGGCCGCTTTGGCAATTGGACTTTATGACATTGAAGTCCCTTCCCTCCCGCCCTAAAAACCTCCCGCCATTGGCGAAGAGGGACCTGGCAACCCTACTTCCAGCTCTGCCAGAAGAGATGTCATTGTGTCACCAGCAACTCTTTAACATTTAGTCAAAACTCTATGGTCATTATGTTGTTGGCGAGGTGCCCCCACCCAAAAGGTCAGTTTCCCCTTGCTGCCAGCCCTGGCAAACCTACCACCAAATACCTTTTGCTGATATAGCTATCCTGGAACCTTTCTCTTGTTGGTAATCACACACTTTACCTTTCTCTTAATTCTTCCATGTGCCTCTTTAGGCTCAGTCGTAAAATGCATGATTTACAGGCAGAAAGTCCCCGGTTTGAGTCATAGTTAAACCCAAGTTTAAAAATAGAAGCATGACAAAGATCACAGCTCTCCATCAGTCTTTAAAAGGTAACAATTTGAACTGGGGTCATGCTGGATGGGAAGAAGGGATTTAACCCTTCACTCTCTGTTCCATTTTGCTAGTCAGAATCAGGATTCTCATTCTATCATTAGCATGATAGCAGAAAGAAAAGATGTGTTCTTTTAAAACTAGTCTTCCCCCCTTAAAACACTAATAATAGCATAGGGAGCCATAGCTAATTCCCCCAAATAAAAGGTAACCCCTCTAATTGGCATAATAAACTCTTTTTCAAGCTTGCTAAAATCTCTCCTGCACTAGGAAAAATAATCACCTTTGATCCATCCTGCCCCACTGACTTAATCCAAACTATCTTGTCCATCTCCAAAATCTGTTGTTTATTGTGCTGTTTGTCTTCTCACTTGGCTTTTCATAGAATAGAATTGGAAGGACCACTAGGGTCATCTAGTACAAACCCCTGCACAATGCAGGAAATTCACAACTATCTCCTCCACACACACCCAGTAACCCCTATTTCATGCCCAGAAGATGGCCAGGATGCCCTCCCTCGTATCATCTGCCTAAGGTAATAGAATCAGCATTGCTGACAGATGGCCATCTAGCCTCTGCTTATAAACCTCCAGGGAAGGAGCACATACCACCTCCAGAGGAAGCCTGTTCCACTGAGGAACCGCTGTAACTGTTAGAAAATTCTTCTTAATGTCCAGACAGAAACTCTTTTGATTTAATTTCAACCCATTGGTTCTGGTTCGACCTTCTGGGCAACAGAAAACAACTCGGCACCATCCTCTACGTGACGGCCCTTCATAACCCCTCTCAGTCTTCTCCTCTTCAGGCTAAACATATTCAGCTCCTTCAACCTTTCCTCATAGGACTTGGTCTCCAGACCCCTCACCATCTTTGTTGCCCTCCTCTGGACGTGTTCCAGCTTGTCTACATCTTTCTTAAATTGGGGTGCCCAAATCTGTCTGCTCCCCTTTTGCTTCCCTTCAAGTTAGCTTCCCACCTCTGCTCCCCACTGAAACTGCCCTTACTAAGATAAGCTGATTATAGCTTTGCTCCTAAAGCTTCATTCCTAAGACTTATGTACCCTCTCTTTGGCCTTTGACACAGCTGAACCTCCTTAACCCTGGTTCCCTCCACTTACTCTGCTACCATTCAGTTCTCTGCCACATTTCTTCCTAAATAATCTATTGCTTGTTCAGTATTTCCATTGGTGAAAGTTGCCCTTTGTCCCTTCCCTTCTCTGTTGAGGTTCCTCAGAGTTCTCCTTATGCTCCCTCATAATTTGTCCCTACACACTCACTATGTGATTCCCACAGTCTTGTGATGTTAAGTACTGCTGTTGTATTAGTAACATCCAGCTTTACCTCTCTATCCCAGGCCTTTCCTTTTCCATCCAGACTCACAACTCCAGCTGCCTTTCTTTTTCTATATATCTTATCAACATCTCAAAACTCAAAAAACACTCAAGCTTGAACCAGGTCATTTTTCTTCACAGCAAGCCTCCTTCTCTGTTTTCCATGACAACATCACCAGTCACCCCTTTGACCAGGCTCAAAGCCTTGGCTTTACATCTAATTTATCCTTCTCTTTACTCTCCGTATTCAAACTGTTACCAATAAGCAAATAAGAGCTTTATGCTCCTGTCTCCTTTGCTAAAACTCAGGGTTCATATACTAGTCATCCGTAAACTTCTTCTATGTGGTATTACCTCGTTACACCTCAGTCCTTTCCATCCAGAATCCTGCTGCCAAAATCACTTACCTTTTTGTAACTCTCATTCCTCCTCAAAACCCAAGCTCAAACTATTGGAACCCACTTGTGGACATTTCAGGCTTTATCCCACCATATCTGTGAGTCTTTGCAGCACTGCCTGCCTGTGAAAGTCACCCCTCCAAGTCCACCACACTGAGGATTAAACAAGTTATATTTCTTGTGAGTTGGGGTGGGGTTCCCTGGACCTGGTTGGCCACTGTGTGAAGAGGCTGCTGGACTTGATAGACCTTGGTCCGATCCAGCATGGCCTTTCTTATGTTCTTATATCTTGACTCAGTTTCCTTGTAGTCACACAGCAGCTGTAGGGAAAGGCATTTATGAAGTTCACAGGAGCCCAGTTCCACTCAGTGCTGCAGGGTGAGGGGAAGAGGCTTCTGCCTTTCCCTCTGTGACATTTCCCTGAGCTGAAACAGCCCCAGCAGGAAGCTGTTTGCATAACTTTGGAGTTGTACACTCTTGGAATTCTGCGTACTTCAAATCCTTCCCCAAACCTCAACTTCTCCATAAACGATTGCCTAGCTGACATCTCCAATTTAAGTCAGTCTTAACTACATGTTGATAATTCACAGGGGGTAGCCGTGTTAGTCTGTCTGCAGTAGTAGAAAAGAGTAAGAGTCCAGTAGCACCTTAAAGACTAACACAAAATATTAACAAAAATTAACTACATGTTAATTACAGTCTACATGTTGACAGTGGGGAAAATAAATTGTTCTTATTCTTACCTCTTCCTTCCTTCGTCTTCCCATCCTTTATTCTTTCCCCTACTGTAAATATTTAGAGTATAAGTTTCTTGGGGGTGAGGTCCACCTTTTCACAGTGATGAACCCCCCCCCCCCAATGACTCATGATTCCAATATTTCCACTCCTAATAATACCAGAATCAGAAATCTTGCCAGGGAAGCAGTAGCAGCTAGGTAGTAAGGAGTAGTCCCTAGATAATCTGTGGTGCCCTAGCCCTTTAAACTTTAAAGGACCATTATTTCCTGTTGGTGGAAGACCTGGATTCCAGAGGCCAGATCTATTGCCCATAGAAAATAATGGCCCTTTAAAGTGCCTCCCCTCCCAGACGGTCTGCAGCAAGTTAGCCCTTTAAACTTTAAAGGACCACTCTGTCAATGGGTGGTACCAGAGGCTAAAGGCCAGGTCATTTGACAATAGGGAATAATTGTCCTTTAATGTTTAAAGGGCTGGAATGCCACAGACCAACTGAGATAGCCTTCCTCGCCTTCCTGGTCCCTCATGCCGCACTTACAAATTACTGTTTTAATTTCCTTTTAGTTTAGAAAGGGCATGATTATTGTTTACACTCAGTCGGGAGTACTGTTGTGATATTTATTAAATGGAAATTTTTCCTGACCCAGTTTTCCAGAACAGTAACAATGCTCCCGGTGTTTAATGAAAATGATAATCATACCATTCCTGACTTCCTGATACAGAATTAAAACAATGATTTGTGGAGTGCACAACCCTACCTTCAACTCATCCTTGTCCTCACTGTTTGACTCATTGGCACTGCTTCCCCAATGAACTATTCACTCCCTTATTGCCAGCCTCGTGCCTGCCACTTTGACACTTTCATGTATTGTCCGGATGAACACCCCTGCAAGAGATCCAAAGTATTAGCTGATTTTGTTGAATGGTTTCTGAATAAGTAACACTTCCATGCCGCCCCAACCCACATCTATCCTAACCATCTTTGAGACCTGACTAGTATATCAGGCTTGCCCCACCATTTCCCCCTTCTTGCTCTCTGCCCAGCCCTTTTCCTCCTTTTTCAACAATAAGAACTGTGTGCTCTCATCTCTATCTCAACACTCTTTTTCTCCCTTGCCATTAGGGTTGCCAGCTCTGAGTTGGGAAATACCTGGAGATTAGGGTTGCCAGGTCCCTCTTCACCACCGGCAGGAAGTTTTTGGGGCAGAGCTTGAGGAGGGCAGGGTTTGGGGAGGGACTTCAATGCCATAGAGTCCGATTGCCAAAGTGGCCATTTTCTCCAGGTGAACTGATCCCTGTCAGTGGAGATCAGTTGTAATAGCAGGAGATCTCCAGCTAGTACCTGGAGGTTGGAGAAACTACAGGAGATTTGGGGAGAGGAGCCTGAGAAGGGCAGGGTTTGGAGTGGGGATGGACTTCAATGCCATAGAGTCCAATTGCCAAAACAGCCATTTTCTTCAGGTGAATTGATCTCTGTCACCTGGAGATCAACTGTAATAGCGGGAGATCTCTAGCCACCACCTGGAGGTTGGCAAGCCTATTTCTCATTACTCACTCTCCTACACTTCCCTCTAGTCTTTTCTCCTCCCTGTTTCATTCAATGAGTTGGTCCAGCTATTGTTGATCCATGTGCCCCCTTAATTCCCTCCCAGTTCTCTCCCAGCTGCTGGTTGCCCCCTTCCCACTCTCAGCTCTACGTAATCTACTGATCCCTCTCTTCTGGACTGTGCATTTCAACCACTTCCTTTCCAAACCTTGTCCATCCATCCTGTTCATTATGCACAAAGCCTTGGCTTTCACTTTCATGTTACATTTGCTTCCTCCTCACCTTTGCTCCCAATATTCAGCCAAGTCCACTCCACTTCCTCAGCCTCTGGTTTATGTTTTAGAGACCTATCCTGCTTTGACTACAGCAGTCTTCACCACTCTGACCTTCCATTATCATGCCTCAAATCTCTGACCTCGATATAGAACTCTGCCAGCAAAACCATTAATCTATTTCATGTTCGGACTGTATGGCATTCTCCTTAGATCCTTGGCTTCCCTTCAGCACAAACTTCTTGTACTTTGGTTCTTGTGGGTTATCCGGGCTGTGTAACCGTGGTCTTGGTATTTTCTTTCCTGACATCAGGAAAGAAAATACCAAGACTACGGTTACACAGCCCGGATAACCCACAAGAACCAATGAACTCTGACCGTAAAAGCCTTTGATAATGTCTTGTACTTACCTACAAAAGCCCTTATGATCTCTCCCTTCACTCTGCCCATATCTCAATATATCCTTTCCTATGACCTTCACTTTCTCCAACTCCACCACCCTCAGTGAGAATTTCTCCAGCTCCTTGAAATAATTCTGCTTTTTTTTTCTTGATTGCTGCCCATCTTACACTTCAGCTCCAGTCTACATGGGAACTCCTACATGAAGCTTTCCCACTTCCTTCCAATTCCTTCTCAAAACCCCACTTTTCATTCTTATCCCTGTAGATAAGATAAAATAAATGGATGTTCATTTTGACAAATCTTTTTGGTGGTCAAAGTTTGGTGAAAGTCAATACACATTTGTGAGTCCTGAAGGAAGAAAAATCTTTCATTGGTATGGATTTTCACTATGCCTGCGCGTGGGAGGGGGAATGGGTACAGTATCATCTCATACTTCAAAAAACATATGGCAGCAAGGATTAAAGCTGTTCCAACCTATTCAATTTATAGAGCCAAAATCCTTTGGGAGAAACTAATACATTCACATCCTTTCTTGAGTGCTAATGCTTGCAGAGGGACTTTTCAGATTCCCAAATAGGCATGTGAAAATACATTTGTCCTGCCATCTTTGTGGTGAAAGATGAGAACATAGAGGAGGAAGATGATCTTGTGTGTGTGTGTGTTTTTTCCCCCAGTCTAAAGACTTGGGTTACTTCAGAAGAAACTAGGTGTCCATCTAGATAATGTCAAGTTAGAAGACTCTGGTTTTGACATGAGTAACTTTATCTTTGTTCAGTATATATAGTCAAAAAGGAATAATAAAGTTTAGAATGTTAGATTTATAGAAATGGACTGAGGGGAGTCCAAGAATATATATAAATAGATAGATTGCATAAAATTGCTATGTTCAGTTTAAGGCCTCTTCCAACATTGTAAGCCACATGTAGCCATCCCCATTTATGTAAGCGTGAGCATTCACAAGTGGGCAACCACAGACTCCGAGCCCAGACTCAAATTGCCCAAGGCCCACACTGGGCTCCTACGGCTACAGTTTAATGTGCCTCTTGGAACTCTTCTCCTTGTGACCCAGTAAAATCGATTTTAGGCCATTTGGATAACTGGATGCATAGTGGTTGGCAGACAAAAGAATATGAGAGTAATGATGGAGGAGGAGGAGGAGGAGAAAGAGGAGAAGGAGAAGAAGAGTTGTTTTTATATGCCAACTTTCTTTACCTTTTAAGGAGAATCAAACCAGCTTACAATCTGCCTTCCCTTCCTCTCCCCACAACAGACGCCCTGTGAGGTAGGTGAGGCTGAGAGAGTTCAGAGAGAACTGTAACTGGCCCAAGGCCACCCAGCAGGCTTCTTGTGGGGAAACCAACCCAGTTCACCAGATTAGTGCTGCCGCTCATGTAGAGGAGTGGGGAATCAAACCCGGTTCTTCGGATTAGAGTCCACCACTCGAAACCACCGCTCTTAACCACACTACCACACTGGCTCTCAATGAAATAAGAGGATGGGTGAAATAAGGACAATGAAATAAGAGTCTCTCTCTCTCTCACACACACACACACACACACACACACACACACTCACACACACACACACTCACCCACACACACACACATCACCACCCAATGCACACTTTCTGCTGAAAGAGGTGCCCCCAAATGCCCCGTTTTGGCTTCCATTTGTGGCGCAGAGACATTTCTGCAACTATCCTCCTTACATACCTTTGAACTGGCATATGCCTCAACCGCTAGAAAACCAGAAGGTGGCAGTGTAACATCCCCTATTAATGTGCCGCAGCTGGCTGAAGGGGATGGGTAACAGCTGTCAACAGAAAATTTACTTTTAATATTGACAAATTGCACATCAATTGCTCAATTAATCAGCCTCTCCAGCATTAGCCTGGTGATTGCGTCCTTTGGCTGCTGCACAGCATTTAAACAAGCTTAATAGCCTTACTTGTACAGTGTTGAAGAGTTAGTTGATAAAGATGCACCAATCAGAACACTGACTTTATGCAGCCAGCCCATAAATGTTAAAACTATCTGCATGCTTTCTGGTGAGTCAGATGAGGGTGGGGAACATTACTTTTTCCCTCTTAGGTGGAAGCCAGACAATTGTGCTTTTCAGAGATTTTTCAGCTCAGCTTTATGTTCATTCGGGATGAATTTACATTAGTTAATTTGGACCTGTGACCACCCCATTTCTAGATACTGAGCTAGACTGCCTAGAATTTCTACAGGCACAAGAAAAAGGGGTATTCTCACTGATCACCCCCTACCTCAGCAGACCAAAATATATCCTGAAAGGCTGCTCCAGGGAGATGGGAGACCCCCAGGAATAGCTTGGGAGAAATCTCTCGTGGAAGGAAGAAATCAGTGGAAATCTCCCCTGTTAAACCCATGGAAATTCTAGGTGGGATCCAAGCCATTGAGCCAATTTGTGTTTGAGCAAAGTTGGTTTCTAAGGAGGATGGCAAAGTTGCAGCACCCTTTGCTACAACTGGATTTACGTATAAGCCAAACAAGCTATAGCTTAGGGTCCCGCTCTCTTGGGGGCCCCCCAAAAATTTAAAGGAAAAAAAACCAGATGTACATTTCCAAAATATAAGATAAAAAACAAATAAAATAAAACCTACATACAGCAACAGTCTTTTGTGTTGTGAGGGTCCTATGATGTAAGTAATGGGCCCCACCTCTAGCCTGCTCCCTAAAATATCACTGGTTTGCTCTTTCTTCAAAGATGATTCAAAAGTTCCAAAGTCTTTGTCAAAGACTAGATGGGAAGCTCATTCAAGGGCCACAAGTGCAATATTTGACAATTATGATGGAATAATTTCTGCATTGCATCAGCTGCATATTGATACCACAGAGAAGGGTGAAACAAGAAATCAAGCCAGAAACATTTTGAATAAAATGGAGGAACTTGAATTTATGGTAATGTTATATTTGTGGAGTTATTTGCTGGATGAATTTCACAAGGCTAGTCAATCACTGCAAGACCCCAAAATTAGCCTAAATGTATGTAGTAAACTGTATGCTTCACTTTCTGATTTTGTTAAAGGTTCCAGAGATCTTTTTGATCATTTTGAAGAACAGGCAAAGGACAAATTGCCTGATGTTGATTACAAGAAAAGCAGAAGAAGATCTAGAACCGTGCTGGCGAACCTATGGCACGTGTGCCGGACTTGGCACGCCGAGCCCTCTCTGTGGGCACGCGCGGATAAGTTGAGCAGCCGTCGCGTCTGCCTTCCCTGGACTCCCCGCCGCCCAGCTGGGCAGCGGGGGCTTTGAACTGCTCCGCGCTGCCTGCAAAGCCCCCCCCCTTCCCTGGACTTTGAACAAACATTAATTGTTCAAAAGCATGCCAAATGCAAAGTTTTACCTTTCAATAAAAAGTTGTTTGTATCATTGAAAGCTCTGTTATTGTGTTTTTCTTTTAAGGCAAAAGATGTTAATGTATGAGTTGTTTTTTCTAAACTAAAACCTCAGTATTCAGGTTAAATTGCCGTGTTGGCACTTTGCGATAAATAAGTGGGTTTTGGGTTGGGCACTCGGTCTCTAAAAGGTTCGCCATCACTGATCTAGAAGGAGGCATATAGGTGAAGATGAAGCTTTAGAGAACCTTGAGCCAAGAGTCAGAATCAAAGCATTTATACCTGTGATGGATGCATTAGAATCAAATCAGGCACAAAGGGCATCAGTATACAATGATGCTGCAAAAAATTTTAATTCTTAACAAAATTAGATGCTACAGAAGAAGAGATTCGTGAAGAAGTTAATGCTTTAAGCCAAACATATCCTGAAGATGTGGACATGAACCTTGTTGGAGAACTCAAGCATTTTCATCAATATGTTAGACATAGTCAAAGCCATGAACATGATAATCTGACACATCAGGATCTGTAACAAGTAATATTTAATGACCATGTCCAATCAGCATTCCCTAATGTAGAAGCAATTCTGAGAATGTTCCTTTGTATGATGATTGCAAATTGCCATGGAGAAAGATCCTTTTCTCAGCTGAAGAGGATAAAAAATGAATTTAGAACAACAATGTCTCAAGATAAATTATGTAACCTCAGCCTCATGTGCATAGAAAGTGACAAGCTACGCAGTTTATCATTTGATGATATCATCAGTGACTTTGCTTTGGCAAAGGCAAGAAGGAAAGTATTGTAATTTAGATCATCAATACCGTCTTTTACACTCACTAAGTGTAACAGGGTACAAAGGTCTGCTGTCCCAATGAACAGTGTGGACTACTTAATTTCATATTAATAAAGCTATTTATAATTATTAGTAGTTTGCATCATATATTTACACCTATTATTATTTCATGTTATAGCAAGTTTCTAGAGACTAGATTATGAGTCTTTGTAAATTGTGTTTCTAAAGGAACTTTTGTTTTTGCCAAATGCCAATGTGTTTGCATTATTAAGTTTGTTATGAATAAAAAATCATTTTAAGTTAGAGCTTAATAATTATTTCACTATTAATATACTTCTTAATTGTATTTCAGTTCAACAATTACTTTGATAAAATACATATTTTGTTATGTGCAAATGGCTTTAGATACCTATTACGTCCATAAATTACCATATAGCATATATTAAACACAAAAAACAGCAACAATTTGTTGTTGACAAAGGACAGCTGGATATATAAAGGGCCCCATTACCTTCAATAGCTTAGGGCCTCATCAAACCTAAATCCTGCCCTGCTTGTACCATTACACTTTTTACACAAATATTTAAGGGTACATACAATGTAGTAATTTCTAAGGAGCATTACAATCAGGTGTGATTTTAAACCAAGGAAGGAAATAGATGCCTTTATGGTATCTGCATGTTTGTATGTTATCTACAAATAACAGCCACGGGAGCAGAGGGGAGGATGTTGAAATCATGAATGCAGAACCCAGAGGAAAGTTTGATACCACCTGCACTGCAGACTTAATCCAAACCCACCTACCCCACCCCAGTTGCTCACAGCTTTCCGTTGTCATATCTCCTCTGAACCAAAACCGAACATTTTTGCAATCCTTCTTTCCTTCTGTTGTCCCCATCTATCCGAATGTTTAGATTGTGGAGCTGCATGGAATATGGAACATATTGCTTGTCTTACTTAATAAAGTGTCATTTAAATTAGTGATTATAAATGTAGGAGTAGTTCTACTTTTAAGAGGTTAGATAGCCATCTGTCAGCAATGCTGATTCTCGACCTTAAGCAGATGATGAGCGGGAGGGCATCTTGGCCATCCTCTGGGCATGCAGTAGGGGTCACTGGGGGTGTGGGGGGAGGTAGTTGTGAATTCCCTGCATTGTGCAGGGGGTTGGACTAGATGACCCTGGTAGTCTCTTCCAACTCTATAATTCTATGATTCTATTCTATGATTCTACTACTAGAGGTAGTAGAAACAGCAGGAGGAGGAGGAGGAGGAGAAAGATGAGGAGGAATGGTGGTGGTGGTGGATAAGCTATGCTGTAATTTTTTCCCTTATACATGAATCTACTTCTAAAGTTTAGGATGTCTAACAAAAGATGCCAACTCCAGTATTGCCACCTCTAGCATATCTTTGGGTTTGTGAGCAGCCACGCTTCTCCCTTTTCCCGTGCTAAGCTTAACCAGAAGAGATCCAGCCCCTTACTGGTATTTACGGTACAACACCAGCTGGGAGCCTTGCAAGAGGTTTGGGTAACCTGAGCTCAGATGGTCTCATGTCTTTATTATGGATTTTACTTAATACTAGAAAAACATTGTTTGCTGTGATCTTGCAAGTCATGCTCGGTCAACCACCTTTCATGCTCCAGATACATCAAGTTGCTATACTAAGTGAAACCAAACAAATGAACTCAAGAAGATTAACAAATCTCAGGCCACAACGATGAGGACTTTTTAATGCTTTTCTTTTCAAAACACCCCGGAAAGTTTTGTGGGAAACAAAAAATATCCCACACATGATCACATTTTAATGAGTTAAGCCTGGACTCGGTCAGTTGCGCAAGCAGTGCTATTTTCTTCAGCATTCATCATTTATTCATGGAAGGTTTTGCACTGGGTTTGCCACTCTTTAGATGCACTTTTTCCCCATCCATATTCTCAAAACTCAACAATAAGCCTCCATGCAGAGTTTTGAGAATTCAGATGGGGAAAATGTGCATCTATAGAGTGACAAATCCAATGCAAAACCTTCCATGAATAAATGGCCTGAGTGTTTTCTGTCTCTCTCTTTTTTTCCCCACCCCAGATTAAATCTTGGATTTCCTTGTACCTCTGTAGTACAATTTTCCATTACAAATATATTGAGCTAATACAGCCAAATATATACGCCTGGTGTTTTCCTCCTTCTACTGCTTTGGTTTTTGAGGGTATGAGCAAGGCTAAAAGCAGCTGCTGCAATCAGTCTGCAAGTTTTATGCCTCAGTTGCTTAACAGCTAGTGGCATAGCAGACATAGAAAACGCTGCTTATGCATGCCTCCAATTTAAGTACGTTAGGCTTTCCGTTTTTCTTCTGCTTAAAAAAAAACTGGCAACTATTCACTGGCTTCCATAGGACAGCTACAGAGTAAACTACTTGAGGAATGCACTGTGCATGACAAAAGCCATAGCTGAGACAACAGTGGCTCAAAAGTTGGACACGGACCAGGACTCAGACTGTAGCTCGGCCACAAGAACATTTGGCATCCCAGGGGGACCGTGAGCTATCCACTTGTAAAATTTCTAGCATATCAGTTTTTTGTGATATAAATATAAGCTTTGTGCTTTTTTGTTCCATAAGATCCATGGTGTCATGGGCACCTATTGGACAGCACCCATCACATCACCAGTAATGAACAACAAAACTCTCCCTGAAGAGTAACACCAGGTGATCATTTTACCATTTTATTATATTTTATTTTACATGCTGAAAAGCTCCTCTACTGTATCATTCAAATGTAGGAATGCTCAACAAGCCTTAAAGAAAGAAAAATGCTTGCAAATGCCAGTTCAGTGACTATCTCCAATTTGGGAACTCATGAAAATGCCTTAGGGTCAAACTACACATTCGAGTTTTTAACAAGTTGGATCTGGGTTCCCCAGATCCGACTCAGGTTCCTCACAGCCCTACAATAGCTATGGGGATGGCTTTTAAAACTAAAGGAGAGCCCAATCGTGATCCGATCACCTCCACGGAAGGAGGAAGGTTTTCTGCCTCCCCCCCCCAAGAAAAAACATTTTCCAATATGGAAACAGCGCTGGGGGAGAAATTATTTCTCCATTTTTTTTTCTCTGTGTGCACAGAATACTCCATGTGGAGCAGCAAAAACGGGAAAACAATTCCCCTGGTGCTGTTTCTGCATGGAAAAACAGCCTGGGTGAGGCATTTCCTCCTCCCACAGGAGCATTCCAAGCCTGTTTGGTTTCTCCTTAATTTGAAAAAGCTATTCCCCACACGGGGCTGCGGGTTCCCCAGACCCAGCTCATTAAAAACCCAAGTGTATTGTTTGACCCTTATACTGAGTTAGGCACTGATGCTCGCTCAACGCTTTTTTAAATGCGACCTTTAAAATGCTTATTCACGGTCCTGATGCAAAAGGAGAAATTCCATCACCCCCCACTCGCCTGCTCCTTGGTTCCTTTTTTTCCATAGCCATTAGCAATTGCCCTTTGCTTAGCTAACACGCAGCTGTGATTTTGCATGCTTCCTTGAGGGGATTCTTTGAGGCGGGGGCGGAGCAAACACAAAAAGTTGTGTTAAAGTGGCTCTTAAGAAATGTGAAGCAGGTATGCGCTCGGCTTCGCAGTCACTTCCTGAATGACAGTTCAGTATGAAAAACACAAAAAAATATGCGGGGCACTTTAGCCTGGAACGAGCTGCTAATTACCAAGCATAAATGGGTTAGGTCTGCCTAGGACTACACTCGGAGTCAAGCAGCTCCTTCAACCTGTGGCAGCAATGATTTTGATTCCACCCACCTTGGCATGTAGCTGTGATTGGGTCAGCGTAGTTTATGGTTATAAACTGTGACCGCCATGGGCTGCAACTGACATGTGACTGGCCCTAAACTGTGTTGTACACAGAGTTGATTTGGGCATGAAAGGGAAAGGATTCAGTCCTCATTCTACCTTGAGGCATACTAGTGTCCTCATAGTAGATGCTGTCTTCCACTGCAAGGCATTCTAGAAAGCAGACACTTAGGAATGCTCCAGGGCCATCTCATGTATCCCTCGCCAGGATTAGCCTTTAATAAGCTTTGGTGGGAGTGCTGATTGAACAGTAAAGAATCAGGAGGGCTCAAATGAAGTCATTTGGCCTATATACACCCTGGAGAAGAGCTGTTTGGGGTTATTGAATAGCCTTGCCTACCAGTTTTATCTGTGGTAGGAGACAAGTTTTGAATACAGAAGGTCCCAGGTTCAGCCTCTGGTGACTCCGGTAAAAGGATCTCTGGTTAGACATGCAGTGAAAGGTCTTTCTTTTCCTAGAACCCTGGAGTTCTGCTGCCAGTCAGCGGAGACAATAATTAATTAGATGCACAATGATCTGACTTAGTATAAAACAGAATTATCCCTTATGACTGATGGTCAAAGCAAAAAACCATGCCAAAGGGAGGGGAGGGATTTCAATGCCATAGAGTGCAATTTCCAAAGCAGCCATTTTCTCCAGGTGAACTGATCTCTATCGGTTGGAGATCAGTTGTAATAGCAGGAGATCTCCAGGTAGTACCTGGAGGTTGGCAACGCTACTGATTAGGGCGAAAAGTGGGATATAAATAAAATAAAAATAAACATCACATATCTGATAATTACAGGCAAAGGACTTTTCCAGCTTTTCTGTTTAGTACATTTTTTTCTGCCTTTCCTTCAAGGAACTCATTCATGGTTCTCCCGTTCCCATTATATCTTCCCAACAAGACTGTGAGATCGATTTGGCTGAAAGAGAGTGACTGGCTCAGAGTCAGTCAGAGGGCTTAGTAACACAGTGGGGATTTGAATCTGGGTCTCCCAGATCCTTGGCACTTCAGCCCATGAGCCTAGAACAAATGGAGGAGAGAAGAACAATGCGAGCTGCTTTGAGTCCCCACCGGTGAGCAAAATGGGGAATAAATGTAGTAAATGATTGTTAAGCCTTCAGACTCCTTTGGAATTTTGAGAAAAATGGTGGATACTACCACAAAAATGGCTGTCAACGGGGCAGGCCCAGTCACAAAATGTTGAGAGGTCCTATCAAACTTTGGGAAGTTTCAAGAACAAAGATTCTTGAAATGGAGGCAGCCGTTTCCAGATGGGTGCTCCATGCTGATACAAAGGTGATGCTTTCTAGACATTTCTGAAGAAACTCCTGCATGAACAGCAAATTTGGGATTCCACATTTCCTTTGGAGATTAGACTTCAGCTTCTAAAACAGATGACAAAGGCAAAGAAGAAGAAGGTTTCCTGCCTCCAACACCACAGGGAGATGTTTCCAAGCTCAGAGACACAAGAAACTCAGTGACTATGCCCATGATGAAGATACAGGGCTGGAATGCAGTCAGGTGACTGCAGCAGCCCAAAGCTCTCAGTTATTTTCTAAGACAACAAGACAACTGCAGCAGCATTACCCTGCCTGTGTTCCACAGCACCTAATATAAGAGGCATGCTCCTCTGATACTAGAGAGAATAGGTATGCATCATCTGATCCACTGATGACCCTTGAAGAAATTTTAACCCAAACAAATACCAGGAGACACAACTTCCAGCACCATGGTACCCAGCATAGCACTGCTCCAGCTATTATAATCATGCCGGCTCTTCTGCTTTCACTGGTGGTGCCTCGTGAATGCAAATCACTTACTTTATCACTGACCAGACCACATCCCTAGCATGGGATTGCCACACTTTGCTTTCAACACTTGGGCACACGTAGTTGGGACATCTGTATATAAATTTTACACATGCAATATTTATCATGCAGGAGTCTTCATTCTTCTTGTAACCGTCTTTCTGCCCAGATTTTATCACCGTACCGTTCTCACTTTTAAAATGGGTTGTTTCAGAGAGACACACTGCAGAAACTGTAAGATTATGAAGGCTCTTTTGTAGAACATACCCTTTGCATTCCGGGGCATGGAAGAGTTAATTACTCTGCTGCTGGTTCAGCCCCCTCGGCTCGCCTCCCTCCCTCCTTCCTGAGTCAGCATGGGCTGATCTTGAAATATAAGCAACTAGCAACATATGACTGCCAGGGAGAAAGAAAGAAAGAAAGAAAGAAAGAAAGAAAGAAAGAAAGAAAGAAAGAAAGAAAGAAAGAAAGAAAGAAAGAAAGAAAGAAAGAAAGAAAGAAAGAAAGAAAGAAAGAAAGAAAGAAAGAAAGAAAGAAAGAAAGAAAGGTGTGAGAGTCCAAATGGAAGTAGAACACAATTTATGAAACACTTTGTGAAGTGTCACTTTGCAAGGTCTGTAGAGGTGCTGATATTCACACTCTCCCCAGCAGAATTTCAGTCAGGAGGACACTGAAACTAATGACAAGGCAGAAAAACTGCAGGTCCACACCCAGGGGTCTGCATTTCTGGAATGTGCGTCCGCACACAACCATCTCCCAAGATTGTTGCAGTTGGGCTGCGGTTTTAATTTTGTAGCTTGGGACACAGCACACAGCCATTCAATATTTTCCTAACAGCTCTTGTGTAAAACATCCATTTGGGCTGTTTTGTATTATGAGGGATACAGCCTTCCCAGTGAAGGCAGCTTCACATGTCATTTTTTAAATTCATTTTATTTCTCAAAATATTTACATCTTCCCTTTACTTGTGGCTCATAGTGGTTTGCAAGTCACAGTTAAAACATTGCAGTTCAAACCAATAGAATAAGCCCTCAGATATTCCCCTCCTGTCCCAGCAAATAAAATGGCCTTGCAGCTCATAAGAACATAAGAAACGCCATGCTGGATCAGACCAAGGTCCATCAAGTCCAGCAGTCTGTTCACACAGTGGCCGACCAGGTGCCTCTAGGAAGTCCACAAACAAGACAACTGCAGCAGCACCGTCCTGCTGTGTTCCACAGCACCTAATATAATAGGCATGCTCCTCTGATCCTGGAGAGAATAGGTATGCATCATGACTAGTATCCATTTTGACTAGTAGCCATGAATACCCCTCTCTTCCATGAACAATAGCCCTCTCCTCCATGAACAAGCTCTTCCTGAAGATTTCTAAAGATAGCCTTCACTTTACCTCGCCTCCTCAGGTAACCTATTCCACAGAGTGGAGACTAGAAGAAAAGGAAAACAGGCTCTGCTTGATGCCGGGCAGGTCACCTGACGAGTGAGAATAGCCAGGAGGTGGCAGCCTGCAGACTACAGATGGTGTACAGGGCCATGTAGGAGGAGACAGTCCTTTAGCTATGTGTGTCTTAGGCCATAAAGGGCTTTGCAGGTGATAACCAGCACCTTGAATTGGACTCAACAAAAACAAACTGGGAGCCAATACAGGTGTTCATAGTTTTGTTATTGATTAGTTCAACTGAGAAAATGGCTGCTTTGGCAATTGGACTCTATGGCATTGAAGTCCCTCCCCTCCCCAAACCCCTCCCTCCTCAGGCTCTGCCCCCAAAACCTCCCGCCAGTGGTGAAGAGGGACCTGGCAACCTTACTGAAGTAACTCACACCAATGGTAGGAAGGGTAACTTCATAACCCTGCAGCATATGCAACATTTCCTGCCCACGTGGAAACTTTGCTCACATTCGTCTGGATCCTGCACTAAGTATTTATTCTCCAAATGTTCTGATTTGATTTACAGAAGTTCATTAAGGATGCAAGCCTAAAGACACTTTCCTGGAGTAAGACCCATTGACTAATGTGGAAGCAGAACTGCTTAGGTTTGATCCCTTACTGGTCTTAAACTAGCTACTATCTCTCAGCCTAACCTGCCTCACAGCTGGGAAGCCAAAAGGGGAGATATGGAATGAAGGAGGAGGAGGAGGAAGAGGAAGAAGAAGAAGAAGAGTTGGTTTTATATGTTGACTTTCTCTACCACTTAAGGAAGAATCAAACTGGCTTACAATCACCTTCCCTCCCCCTCCCCGCAACAGACACCCTGTGAGGTAGGTGGGGCTGAGAGAGAGTGACTAGCCCAAGGTCACCCAACTGGCTTCATGTGTAGGAGTGGGGAAACAAACCTAGTTCTCCAGATCAGAGTCCACCGCTCCAAACCACCGCTCTTAACCACTACACCCCACTAGCTCTTGCACCCTGTAGCTATGTGGAAGAATTCCAGGATAAAAATGCAAGAGTGTATTTCTCATGAAAAAACTAGTGACACCAGGTCTATTGTGTCTTTATTGTGTGAACTGCAGTATATTATTATTAAAATATATTCTAAAGCCCGTACGCCTTTAAAATGTAGTAGAACTCACAATGGGATACTTCGGCATTATTAACTTGCAGGTTTAAGAGCCCTAAAAACTATGCTACATATGGAAAGTCACATTAACGCATCTTCATATATGCTGTAAGTTTATATTGTTTTATTAGAGAAAAGCTATAAAAAACAGATTTGTCTGGAATTATTGATTTTTTTCCCTTCTGTGTCTGGTGTAGCATGCGTTCCTCCCAGACGCCCTTAAATGAAGCTTTAGGCTACAAATGAAAATATGTACATGCAATTATACTGTAAAAAGATACTACAATGTCATTTGGCATGTTATTGATGCAATATAATAGCTGGCCGAAAGCAGCCAGCAGGGAATAAAACTTGCTGAGTTGGAAAAAAAAATGTATTATGTTAGAGAAGAAAGGGGCAAAGGGAAAAAAATGTAAATCCACAGCTACACTTTCAAACCTCTTCTGCCACTTAGCAATGTTTGTGAATTTTATTTTGGAGCTCTTCGAATGGTAGGATTACAGTTGACTTAAATGCTAAATCCTTTAAAGAGTATTGTCATGACGACTGTGGCTACTTGATATTAGCAACTGCAGTGTTCGAGATGATATTCCCTGTTCCGAGATCTTTGCTCTCTACAGGGTTGGCTGCAAGGTTTTAGGGGACTATGGGCACAGGGAGTCTATGGGCCCCTCCTTTGCATTTCTACCACAACTGAGGCCACATTCCCCCCCCCCTCCACCATCCCCATTGTGGCTCTATTCTCTTCACCAGTTACAGCCACTTTCTACTGAGATCCCTGTAACGGCAGTGCTCGTAGGAGCAAAATCCAGCCCCCTCCCTTCAGTCCCAATGAATACTGTTCAGGACAAACAAAAGGAAATACTTCTTTACTCAATGAGTAATTAAAGTGTGGCAGTCACTTCCAGTGAATATAGTGGTGGATACTAGCATAGATTACTTTGGAAGACAGATTACTGTAGCCAAGTAGCCAAGGTGAGCATGGTGTAATGGCTAAGAGCAGCAGACTCTAATCTAGAGAACCGGGTTTGATTCCCCACTCCTCTGCATGAGTGGTGGACTCTAATAAGGTGAATGGGGTTTCTTTCTCCACTCCTACTCATGAAGTGACCTTGGGCTAGTCACAGTTCTCTTCGAACTCTCTCAGCTCACGTACCTCACAAGGTGTCTGCTATGGGGAGGGAAGATGATTGTAAGCTGCTTTGAGATGCCATAAAGGTAGAGAAAAGCAGGGTATAAAATCCAACTCTTCTTCTTCTAGAGGGACCCTCCATGTCAAGCAGCAGTAAACCTCTGTAAACTAGTGCTAGGAGACAACATCAGAAGAAGGCCTTGGCCTCTATGCCCTTTTTTTAACCTCCAGTGCAGCTCATTGGCCACTGTGTGAAAAAAGGGGCTACATTGGATGGATCACTGATCTGATCCAGAAGGCTCTTCTTATGTTCTTATGTTACACGCAGATCCAAAAGGAGGAAGAAAGAAACTTGTCCATGTTTCAGTGAACACGGGCCCATCTCCCCTAAATGTGTGTACATCTGTTTGTAAGAAACAGTCGACATGCATTCACCTTACAAATGAAACCACAAAGCAGTAGCTGGAGAAACATGGGGCTTGTATCA
Source organism: Euleptes europaea (assembly GCF_029931775.1). Lineage (NCBI taxonomy): Eukaryota > Metazoa > Chordata > Lepidosauria > Squamata > Sphaerodactylidae > Euleptes > Euleptes europaea. Next base: position 43,868,585 of record NC_079312.1, on the reverse strand, counting down.
CACTTTCAGCTGTACATACAATGTGAGAATTAGTCAACACACACACGTGTGTGTGTGTAAAGTGCCGTCAAGTCGCACCCGACTTATGGCGACCCCTTATGGTGTTTTCAAGGCAAGAGACTAACAGAGGTGGTTTGTCACTGCCTTCTTCTGTATAGCAACTCTGGACTTCCTTGGTGGCAGGGCCATCTTAACGCATGGGCCCGATGGGCACTTGCCTGGGGGCCCCACAAGCATAGGGGCCCTATGCTAATCTGTGTAGTCTAGACTAAACTTTTTATTCCTGTGAGTGGTTGTTGTAGGGGCCCCAGCACACTGGTTTGCCCAGGGGCCCATAATGCTGTTAAGACGGCCCTGCTCGGTGGTCCCCCATCCAAATAATAACCAGGGCTGACCCTGCTTAGCTTCTGAGATCTGACAAGCTTCTGAGATCTGACGAGATCAGGCTAGCCTGGGCCATCCAGGTCAGGGCAGTCAACACACATACAAAGAACAATTAAGTGTACACTGTCCATGGATTGTATGTATGTTCTCTGTAACTTGTGAACAGGGCTAGAGTCACTCCAGTCAGGGCTTCCTGGAGTAGGCAGCAGAGTGGGAGTTGTTTTGCACTCTGCGTTCTCCATTTATTTATTAAACGGTTTTTAGACTTTCTCCAAATAAGGACTCAGGGTGAGTTACTGTGGCTTGGGGGTGGGGAAAATCCCACAGAAAAGCACAAAAACAAATTAGAACTCACATGTAATTAGGATATTGCAAATTTTGCTACAAATGCGTTCAATAGTGGACCTTACAATATTTGAAGGTGTCAATCAGGTGCAAATCGATCACCTGATCATTCAGTTTGTGCCAAACAGCCACAGATGTCTGCTGAACTGGTTTGCATTTGGTTTTCCCAAAACTACTCATGCGCAATGTCACTGCCAGTTCACAATGATCAGTGGCCATTATCATCACTGTCTTGTTCAATGAACACCAAAGGGTGGGATGATACTGAAACACAGCATTCATTTATGATTGAATCAAAGCTGGTAAAAGTCACTCTTGGCAACAGATGCTGTCTACTTATCTAGCAGTAGGGCTGGGTCCAGGAGCACCCCCAAATGACAGACCTGTTCCTTCAAGGGGAGTGCAACACCGTCCAGAACAGGTGACACCATAAGTCTTGGGTCACAGTTTCCCCTCACCAGTAGCCCTTCCATCTATTGGATTACCCTTCGCTTTATTCATCTACACCCATTCCAAAATTACATCCAGGCACCAGATCTACAGCCTTTCTGGGATTGGTCAGAAGTGTGAGATAGATAGGATTTCCTGGTCTCTCTTTGCTACCGGTGGGAGGTTTGGGGGGCAAAGCCTGAGGAGGGCAGGGATGGGGGAGGGGAGGGACTTCAATGCAATAGAGTCCAATTGCCAAAGCGGCCATTTCCCCCAAGCTATCTGATCTCTAACGGCTGGAGATCAGTTGTAATAGCAGGAGATCTCCAGCTAGTGCCTGGAGGTTGGCAACCCTAGAGAAAGAGGTGAGTGCCAGCCACATGTTGGTGACAACCCAGCCCAAATCTCTAGATGACTCACCCCGCGGTTTCATGTAGATGTTCAAAAGCAGTTCAATCATGGTAAATTTTACTAATGATCACATTAATGTCAACATTCTCAGCACCCCTGAAATATATACTCTGACCAACAGCTGCAATGCAGGTTACAAAAGAACCTTCACAACACCTGCTGAGATTTTTAAAACTGAAGAGACCTTCTGCATCCTAAGCATGTGCTCTACCAAATATAGTCCAATACAATTGCCTTTATTTATATGGCTAAAAAGACAAGTTCAGAAAAATGGGATAAATGTCTCCATAGAATTACATAGAAGGACTCCTTGATGCAAATACATACATTATACAGTCTGACAGATGGAATAATAGTAATATTGAAGAGCTATCTTTATAGCCCAGCTAGTCATCTGAATCATACCACCAGTGCACCAGGTTCATACTCATGAAGATGTAAAGAATACAAAATAATAAATTTAATAATGTGTACATTCTAGAAGAAAGCTTTTGTCTGTTATGAGACCTATGGTCACAAGGATTGTGGAAACAATAATTAACAAGTTAACATGGCCTATTTAGTAATTATCTGCTCTGTCTGAAAACAAGGAAAAGTGGCTAAGGATAAATCTAACAAGAAACATCTGCCTTTTATGTTTCATTGTGACGTCAACATGTCTTTATTGGTTTCCCAAGGACTACGTAAAACTTTTATGCAGGGACCTGAAAAAGCCATGTTATTGTATACAATTTGTGGGTGGGGGGGAGAGATCTAGCACTGATAAAAAGAGGGCTTTTTCTCCCAGAGACCATTATATAGTGCTATTATAATCTATGCAGTACTTTGCACTAGAACTACTGTGAAGAACCCATTTACGACACAGAAGGCAGATTTAAACAACAGGAAAAGGTGCCCAAACATTCTTCTCTCTTTTCATATAACTTCAGTCGTTGGTTGATGCTTTTGTTAAGCAAGTTCCAGATGTTATGGGTTAGGTTTTCTATTTGCTTGCACCATTGTGTTGCAAGAGCCAAGAGGAGAGAGAACTCTGAGGAGGGGATGTGTTTTGATTCATAAGCTGGAGAGTCATATAACACACATATGACCATGGGGAGATCTATAGCCTTGCATGCCATTATTGGGGGGATTACCAAAAAAAAAAAAAAAAAGCTTTCCAAAACAACTCCAAGCAACAGGCAAAAGCAATGTGCTATAAGAGAGGGAGGGGACACTGTCAGTTTCCTGATGTGGCCTTCTGTGTAGTTTTGAGTAATCCAAACCACTCTAACCCATTTCTGGTAGGCTTAGCATAACCATAAAAGTAGAGAAAACATTTGTTTTCTCCTCACACCAACAAAGTATCTCCACACCATAAATCCACACTTCCTTAAAGGCAGCTCCCGGTGGCACTTAAATTCTCTATGTCATTGGAACTACACAGAACGAAAACATCAGTAAATATTGCTCTTTCTACATAGGGTTGCCAGACTCCATTTTCTCCAGGTGAACTGACCTCTATCGCATGGAGATCAGTTGTAATAGCAGGAGATCTCCAGCTAGTACCTAGAGGCTGGCAACCCTAAGCGTCTTCCTTGATAGTCTTCCTTCCAAGTGCCAACCCTGCTTAGCTTCTGAGATAGGGTTGCCAACCTCCAGGTGTTATAGCAATTCAAAGCAAAAGCACCAGTAAATATTGTGCAAAAAAGATAACAACAACAAGGTTATTGCTCTTAGATAACATATATTCAAAATGATTCTAATAAGCACAATCCAAATTGAGCAGAACACCACAATAATTATGTACAAAATGGTCTTAAAGAGACCCAATGTGAAAACGCAAGGCGTTACAATGAATAAATATCAGGCACAGTTGCTCAATTCCTATGAGTCCATAAAGTGCAAATGCAATAATTTAGGCAATAATTTAGGCAGCAAAAACCGGACATAGTGCGATGGAAATCCGGTATAATTCCATTTCATGCAATACTTTCTCAAGCTTCATAAGTCCTTCATTGCATCATTTCATGAAGGAGTATACCTTCCTTGTACGCATGGACATGCGTACAAGGAAGGTATACTCCTTCATGAAATGATGCAATGAAGGACTTATGAAGCTTGAGAAAGTATTGCATGAAATGGAATTATACCGGATTTCCATCGCACTATGTCCGGGTTTGCTGCCTAAATTATTGCATTTGCACTTTATGGACTCATAGGAATTGAGCAACTGTGCCTGATATTTATTCATTGTAACGCCTTGCGTTTTCACATTGGGTCTCTTTAAGACCATTTTGTACATAATTATTGTGGTGTTCTGCTCAATTTGGATTGTGCTTATTAGAATCATTTTGAATATATGTTATCTAAGAGCAATAACCTTGTTGTTGTTATCTTTTTTGCACAATATTTACTGGTGCTTTTGCTTTGAATTGCTATAACTTCCAATTAGCACTTGTAGCCGTTTGTGATTACAACCTCCAGGTGTTAGCTGGAGATCTCCTGCTATTACAACTGATCTCCAGCCGATAGAGATCAGTTCCCCTGGAGAAAATGGTCGCTTTGGTAATTGGAGTCTATGGCATTGAAGTCCCTCCCCTCCTGAAACCCTGCCCTCCTCAGGCTCCGCCCCCAAAACCTCCCGCCGGTTGCAAAGAGGGACCTGGTAACCCTACTTCCATAGGAAGCATCACTGTACTGAAATGTCTTTGGAGGCCTTAGGGTTGCCAACTGCCAGGTGGCGAAGAGGGACTTGGCAACCCTAAGGTCTCTGCATTCAGTCCTCAGCCAGTCCTGAGTATATAAGATGTTGGGACAGTCAGTGTTTGTGTGTGTGTAAACCATTACTTTTGAGGGTTGTTAATTAAAAAAAGGAGGAGGAAAAGGTGATTTTCATAGAACTGGAAATGAGACACCGTGGCTTAGTGGTAGAGCATCTACTTGGTGTGCAGAAGGTCCCAGGTTCAATCCCCGGCATCTCCAGTTAAAGGGACTAGGCAAGTAGGTGATGTGAAAGACCTCCGCCTGAGACCCTGAAGAGCCGCTGCCGGTCTGAGTAGACAATACTGACTTGATGGACCAAGGGTCTGATTCAGTATAAGGCAGCTTCATGTGTTCATGTGTACATGTATGTTCATTGAAGCACACTGAATGAAAAAACAGTTTTCTTTATAATTTTCACCTTTGTCTGCAAATTTTCAACTTGAAATGTCTTGAATACTGAGATGTTGGGGGAGGTTGAGGGGAGTAACCAATCAGAACAGGACTTGGGCATTAACTTAAGTGCACGGTCATAACTGCTGTTCAATTTCTTACTCTACGATGCCAATTTGCACAGAAAAGATTAGGATGAAATAGTATGTTTTAACTACGATGCCCTGATTGGGGCCTGAGAACAAGACACAATTCTCAGAGGGTGTTTAGACTCAGTTGGTTCCATGCTGCCGAAAAAGCTTAACATTTGAGACAAGCAATCCCTTTATACCCTTTCAAACATTATCCATGAATGGGATGCTCAAAAGAAGAAATGGTCATTTGGTACCTCTAGATTTTATATGTGGAGCTCCTATTTCTATATTCTGCTGTATTGAGATGTTATGACATAAGAATAACTTCACAGAGGCAAGCTGTAATTATAGAAATACTGGCTCATTCTCTAGGGATGCGTTTATTAAAACATACACTGTTATACCGCTTAAAATAATGTTACTGTTGGGATTCTTTCCCCCCCTGCTTAAAATGTAATGCTGTTATTTTGAAAGGCATTTTTCTCTGGGGGTTATCCGTTTTATCCAAGAATAACCAAAGGGGCTGCAGTTATTTATTGCATTAGCTGCATTTTCTTTTGTTTTTAAATAACATTCCGTTTCTGGTGCTCATCCAAAATGTATGACAAAGCAATAGTGACTATCCAGTAAGTGGAAATACTGCCAAGAAGTATAATTCCTTTCTGAGGAGGGAACTTTTCATCCTTTGTGTCATATTGTTGTTGATCTCCAGTGGCATTATAAAATTTCATTTTTAAAAGATGATGATGATGATGATGATGATGATGATGTGACAGCTCCTGATATTAAGGAACATATTGTTATCACATCTAGGGATTTTTGCACAATCTCCTTACCTACCTCTGAGTCATGTCCTCCATTGTAGGGAAATTGAATTTGTCGGAATGTCTGCATTTAATTCTTGGTCAAACCATGTAACATAGCATTCTCCATAGGATAAATGGATAAGCAGCATGTATTGTAAAGGAGCTCAATTATGATTCTAGCTTGTCTCAGTGCACGAGAAGTGTGCATTCCAGAATTCCCAAGCCAAAAGTATACACAAAAAAATGCTGTTCCAGGCTGTTACCATGGTTTTCCAGAACAGTTACACAAATCCAGGATCCTTAAGCGTTACAAAACACATGCACACACCAAAACATTGTGTATTTTGTTGTTGTTGTTGTTGGGTGCTTACCATCAGAAGCAGCAAGTGTCTTGTTTTTCTTTGATTCTCCAAATTTCCCAGGCAGTGGGACAGGAAAGGCAGCTCCTAGCCAGCCAGGTATGGGGCCTGGCAGAGCTTCCATTCTAAGCTGCTCCTTCTTCCTTCCCAGCTTTGTGGGAGCAGAGCCCTTGTTTTCTCTGCAGGTAGAATGCCGGGGGCGCCCTGTTCAGAGGCCCATAGAACTGAACCCCTTGATCCAATTCACTTGAAACCTGTGTGGTCTTAAGTGGACAGGCAGCACTAGCTCCCCAGCAATTTTGGTGTCGTTTGGTTGAAAAACAGCCCCTCCAGTCCCCCATACGCAATAATAGCAGAACTGCCATTCACTTTCCCTCCCTCGTTCCTCCCTTTGTGAAAGGAAACAAACAACAGACCAGAATAAGGAAGGTTGGCAAATGCAGAGTTTTCCGTGGAAAGGTAAAAAAAAGTTATTGTCAATCACTGTAACAGTAGGAAAATGAAATTAATGCATACAAGGTTGGTGGGGTTTTTTTTTAATGCTGGTTGCCAGCGCCATACCCTTAAGGGATATTTAGGTTAGATGGAAGATTATGTTCTATGTAAATTTGGTGCCACCATGGTGTAGTGATTAAGAGCAGTGGACTCTAATCTGGAGAACTGGGTTTGAGTCTCCTCTCCTCCATGTGAAACCTGTTGGGTGACATTGGGCTAGTCACAGTTCTCTCAGAATTCCCTCAGCCTCACCTACTACCTCTGTTGTAGGGAGGGGAAGGAGACTGTAAGCCGCTTTGAGACTCCTTAAAGGTAGAGAAAAATGAGGTATAAAAACCAACTCTTCTTTTTCTTCTTCATTATCTTTAAAAACAGCTGCTCCAGACCCTCACACTGGTTCCCCATTGACAATAATGGTCCCAAAACACAGGTATCTGAAAAACAACACAGACTTGAATCCCAAATCGGTAATGGCCTACCTAATTTTCATTTACACAGAATTATTAAAGTAGGGGAACTATGAATGATAGAAGTCCTTACTTGCAGTCTGAAACGGTAAAGACTGTTCTCCCGCCTCACCTTACTGCCACCTCATTACCATCTCGTTTTGCTGCAAGTATAGACCAGGCCTAAGTCTGATATGCTGTCTACCACAACACAGTCTAAACTGAGATCCCTTCATAGGTTTGCCAACCTCCAGGTAGTAGCAGGAGATCTCCTGCTATTTCAACTAATCTCCAGCCGATAGAGATCAGTTCACTTGGAGAAAATGGCCGCCTTTGGCAATTGGACTCTATGGCATAGAAGTAGGGTTGCCAGGTCCCCACTCACCTTCGGCCGGAGGTTTCTCGGCATACCTTGTGTGTGTGCGTGTGCCGTTTACAACCAGAAGTGCTGCCTCGCAAGGAGCCTTAGACCACTCAAACTCTTTACCATTCAAACTAAGAGTTTGAGTGGTCTAAAGCCCCTTGCGAGGCGGCACTTCCACTTGTAAACCGGAGGTATCAAGTCAGCGCGCGCGTGCACGATTGTCCGCCGGCCCTCAGCTGGTCGGCGGGCAGAGGGGCACATTACCAGGGGTTTGCCCGCCACCAGCCGGCACCTGGCAACCCTACATAGAAGTCCCTCCCCTCCCCAAACCCCGCCCTCCTCAGGCTCCGCCCCAAAAACCTCCCGCCGGTTGTGAAGAGGGACCTGGCAACCCTAGCCCTGCACCAGAGTGGAACCATGGTAAAGGTTTACCCATACTGTTGCTGTGCTTCAGAGCAGCGCAGATAAAGGAAATATCAACATCATAATGTACTCCAGTTTGCAGTAAGATCTAGTTATATTCACTATACAGAGTTCCAAGTTCCAAAGTGCGTATGTGTTTTTTTCCTATTCATTCTCCCACTCTGCAAATAGCCCACAGCTTGAAATCTAGCTGCGTCAGACCAACGCTGGCTCTCGCTGTTGCCCATTTATGATATAACCTGATTTGTGTTTGTCCAGGTCGCAAGTCTATATTTAGCGTTTGGGCAGCCAAGCAGTGAGCTCACCTTTCTTTCGTCCTGATCCAATTTCCATGTTATTGACTGAACCTTAACTGGGAACATGTCTATCAGAAGGCATCTTGGATGTGCCGGCCGATCCTTCTTCTCTCATAAATATCCCAGTAGAAGCTATTCTGTTCAACATCAGAAACAAACCAAATTCCACCATCTGTTAATATATGGCTGTCTGGCCTCTCTCCTGCTTTCAGTGGGAACTTTCTGGTTCACACGTCTTGGGCTTCCTCAGCCGAGGCCTAACTCCCTGCTCCCCACCCCCACGTTTTATCATTCTGCTGGGAAACTGAAAGATACTCACTTAACCCAAATGGCTGGCTGGTGACTCATATGCTTGTTTGAAATCTATTGAGCATATGAATCTCCCTTATCTCCCTCTGAATGTTTTCAATCGGTTCTAATGAAAACACTTAACCATTGCCTGCTTGCTGACCTCCCTCTGACTTTGCATAGGTTTCTGAGTAGGCTAATTTCGGAAGACCTTATGGGGTGGTGTAAGTGCTAAATCAAAGGAAGAGTAAGCACTCAGATTTACAACAGAGTATTTGGTCTTCCCTAAGCAAACATTCTCTGTTCTAAAGTGAGAATGTACTGAGACATCCTCCTCCTCTTGACTACCCACCCATTTATCAATGGGTGGCTATGATCCAAAGTCTTTCGACCCCTTTGAAAGCTGCAAGTGAAATAACAAATCTATTTGCTTTGTGAGGCTATGAGCAAAAGTGAAATTATGGTGATGCCTTGATGTAGGTTGTTATCCTGTGACAGCACTTCCTATCTCCTCAAACAGTGGTTTTTATGTGGATCAGCCACAGACCATGCACAGCTACAGACCATGCACAGTTAAGAACATAAGAACATAGGAAAGGCCATGCTGGGTCAGACCAAGGTCGATCAAGTCTATTCACACAGTGGCCAACCAGGTGCTTCTAGGAAACCCACAAATAAGACGACTGCAGCAGCATTGTTCTGCCTGTGTTCCAAAGCCCCTCTCCTCCATGAACATGTCCACTCCCCTCTTAAAGCCGTCCAAGTTGGCAGCCATCACCACATCCTGAGGCAGGGAGTTCCACAATTTAACTATACTTCCTTTTATCTGTTTTGAATCTCTCACCCTCCAGCTTTAGCAGATGACCCCGTGTTCTAGTATTATGGGAGAGGGAGAAAATCTTCTCCCTGTTCACTCTCTCCATGCCATGCATGATTTTATAGACCTCTATCATGTCTCCCCTTAACCGCCTTCTTTCCAAACTAAACAGCCCCAAGCATTTTAACCGCTCCTCATAGGGCAGTTGTTCTAGCCCCCTGATCATTTTGGTTGCTCTTTTCTGCACCTTCTCAAGCGCTGCAATATCCTTTTTTAGGTGAAGTGACCAGAACTGTTCACAGTATTCCAAGTGTGGTCTCACCACAAATTTGTACAAGCAGCCAGCAGACCCCACGCAATTAACATGGATTCATGTACTACTGGCCGTGAACATGTGAGGCCCACTGCTGCCTTAGCTCTTTATTTCTTCATTTCTAAAAAGAGTTATGGACTCTGACCAGAAAAAAATAGCCAGAATTTAAATAAGAAAAGAAGATGTACTGGAGATCAATCTTCGTCAGGAATCATACCCTTGACCTAGAAGGCTTATGAGCTTCCACAAACACAGATATGAAGAAGTACTAGCACGGGTCAGGGCCAGTCAGGGGCGCTTTTGTGTCCAGAGGAATTCTCATATATGCCACAGCTGAGCCCTGTCATTAACATCAAATCCAGCCCAAAGTTCTGATGAACCGTGACAGAAATCAGTCTCTGATACAAACTGTACTATTTTATTTATCTATTTATTTCCATCTCAGCTTTCTGTTCCAACAGAACACCCAGGACAGCTAACAAATATAAAGCATCCAAATAATTAAAAAAAAAAAGTTAACCAGTAATTAACTAAATATTATCAGATTATCAGATATTATAGATAAGCAGGGCTGAGTAGATGGAAAGGCAGTTACTATCAACGTTGTTGATCTTGGACCAAAAGAGGGGTGAGTCCAGCAGCACTTATCTTGCTAGAGGTTCTTTCTTCTCTTTCAATTCATTTCAGCATCTGGTTCATCCATTCATTGGGTCAACAACTCTGTAATGCGAGTTCCAACAGGGTTATCCTACAGGTGATTGGGTAAATGGTCTCTTGCATTACCACTGCTTGAATTAGAAGACCCTCAAGGAAAAAAAGTGCCCGTGAATGGTGTTAGGACAGTTTAATGAAACCTGTCTGTCTGAGAGCAAAATATCATGAAAGGTAGCAACATTCCTTTCTGAACACACTCATGATTCTCCTGAGGATTATATAAACCCTAAGAAGGATCAGATGGACTGAAACATTTAATGTGATTTTGTCTAGAGAATATAGAAATCTTAGTACCTTTTGTATTGCTCTCTCACTTTGGCTCTGTAAGTACAGAAAATATATGGAACAAGAGCAGCTGGGCAAAAGAGTAAAATGTAGGGCTCAACCCATAATTTGACATTAGATATCCTTTCTTGTCAAGCCTTAATTAGTTGTGTATTCATTTGTTTACACCCTTTCTCCCCAATGGGAACTCAATGCATAGGGTTGCCAGGTCCCTCTTCACCACTGGTGGGACATTTTGGGGGTGGAGCCTGAGGAGGACGGGGTTTGGGGAGGGACTTCAATACCATAAAGCCCAATTGCCAAAATGGCCATTTTCTCCAGGTGAACTGATCTCTATCGGCTGGAGTTCAGTTGTAATAGCAGATCTCCAGCTAATACCTGGAGGTTGGCAACCCTACCAATGCAGCTTATATCACTCTCCTCCCCTCTGATTTATCCTCACAACAAGTTTGTGAGGCAGGTCAGGCTGAGAGTAAGGGATGAGGCCAACATTACCCAGTGAGTTTCCGTAGCAGGGAGGGGATTTGAAACTGAGTTTCCCAGATCCTAGTCTGGTGCTCTAACCACTATACAACATTAGCAGTTGCTGGCAGCCCCCATAAACTGACTATGTAGCTTAAGGGGAGAACAAGGCAAAACACAATATTTGAAGGAAGACATCTTCTGCCTCCTTCCCCTTTTACAGCTTTTAGCTGATATTCAGTGGAGCTCCCACCAGAAAGAACCTCCCAACTCCAGTACTGTTCCTATTTGCCCTATAGGAGTTGCCAGGTTCCCCATGGCCAGCAGCAGGGGATGGAGGGTAGAGCTCCCAGATCCAGTCTGGGAAACTCCTGGAGATTTGGGGGTGAAGCCTGCAGAGGACAGAGACCTCAGTGCGGTACAGTGCCATTGAGTTAGGGTTGCCAGGTCCCTCTTTGCCACAGGCGGGAGGTTTTGGGGGCGGAGCCTGAGAAGGGTGGGGTTTGGGGAGGGGAGGGACTTCAATGCCACAGAGTCCAATTGCCAAAGTGGCCATTTTCTCCAGGAGAACTGATCTCTATCAGCTGGAGATCAGTTGTAATAGCAGGAGATCTCCTGCTACTACCTGGAGGTTGGTAACCCTACATAGACTCCACCCTCCCAAGCATCCATTATATCCAGGGGAACTGATCTCTGTAGTCTTAAATTGAGTTGTAATTCCAGGGGATCCCCAGGCCCCACTTGGAGGCTGGCATCCCTACCTAGAGGGTGAAAACATGATGGTAATGAAGACAGCAGGCATAGGTTTGCCCTATACCTATTGTCGTCACTGCTATGACCTAAGTCAGAACCAAGTGGGCACTACCAGGAGAGCAGGGGCCACATGGCTCAACCTGTTCCTGGCTGCCAGTGGCCTTTAAGGGCAGTGGTCCAGCAGGATCTATCCTTGTAAGTTAAAGAGAAAGTCTGTGTTTGGAACCCAATTGCTGTCTCTCCCAGAACTGGCCAGAGGGAAAAACAGAAAAGACAAAGGGTTGTCATCAACTTTAAGCCAAGTTCAAAGGACAGTGACTCCTTGAGCTTTTAAAAAAGTTGCCTTGAAACTTTGCTGGGGGCTAAGAAAATTCAGTTCAACCCCCCCACGCACTCTCTCACAATACAGGATTACATGCTCAGAAACCGCAGACACCTATTGCATTGTAAAGGGTAGTCATATAGCAAGGCACGTCTCCCACAAGTTTTTCAAGGCTCGTCAGTTTTTCCATGGCTAAGCTTTCCCAGTCCAGTCTTAAACTATCCGTTTTTCCTCCACTCGGCATCAAGGAATGTGAAGAACTCATCCCGACTGACCACATTTAATAAAATGACCAGTGATTCCTCACAAAGTTAGAACAGACAATAACCCAAACGATTCATTTGATCTTGGGTTACAGTGTTCTTTGACCACAAAATGAGATGTTTTAATTTCTTTTTGATACATCTGATACACGTTTTGACAAAACGAAATTACATTTGGGTTGAAAACTATGTCGCTCATCTTGATGGGTTATGTTGGCTTCAGATCCTCAGTACCCAAGATGTGATGATGCAATCACATCAGCCTTGCGCAGTGTTGAGTCTTATAGATGATCGCTCTTATGGATTTATGAGATTTGAGATTGTTGTATTTTCTTTTTTTTAAAATCTGATTTGTTGTTTAGTTTAAATTGTGATCACTCAGACTGCTGCCATATGAATGGATATTTGTTTGTTTGTTTGTTTTAAGCATATTAGATCACTTTGTCTCCCTGAAGCGATTCAAAAGGGCTCACAAAACAAATAATGTTCAAAATTACCAAAAATAAAGAGAATGGGAAAAAGTCGCCTAGATGGACCTCATTGGCTGCTAGCATGCTGCAGCAAGCCACTGGGACCTTCCTTGGTTCCTTCCTCCTTGGCTTTCAAATTGGATAGCTCTCTTTTTTGGAACATGATGTTACACTATAGGTCAGGGGAGATCCAGCATGGTGTAGTGGTTAAGAGCGGTGGTTTTGAGCAGTGGACTCTGGAGAACCGGGTTTAATTCCCCACTCCTCCACATGAGTGGTGGAGGTTAATCTGGTGAACTGGATTTGTTTCCCCACTCCTACACATGAAGCCAGCTGGGTGACCTTGGGCCAGTCACAGCTCTCTTAGAGCTCTCTCAGCCCCACCTACCTCACAGGATGTCTGTTGTGGGGAGGGGACGGTGATTGTAAGCTGCTTTGATTCTTCCTTAAGTGGTAGAGAAAAAACCAACTCTTCTTCAAACTCAATTGTTACGAAGGCCAGATATGACATAAATGGCACTTGCTCAGGCCTCGCCAGCCCAGATCAAGAGTGTGTGTGGGGGGGTCTGCCTCGGCTGGCTCGCAGGCCGGACAAGAGCTCTCAAGGGGCTGGATCCAGCCTGTGGTCCTTATGTTTGACACCTCTATTATAGATGTTCTGTTTTCAGGTTTTCCCACCCACAATACTCTCCTTCCCAAAACTGTTTTGCCCCAATCTTTTTGAAAAGAATGCAACCCAAGTACATCAGCAAGCTATCTTGAAGCATTTTCCTGTCCTGTATACACACACACACACACACACTGATAACTGAAGTGAAACAAAGTTGAATAAAATATCCTAAAATGGACAAGTTAAAATACATTTGTCAGCATATTAAAATACAAAAAAAGAAAAAATACATTATACCATGCGTCACCCATCACTCATCATCTGGTGCATCACAAAAAGTATAACCCTTTTTATTTTGAGCGTTCCTTTTAGTAATGGCCTTACAACAAAATTTAGCTACATAGTAAGATATAGCGGGATTTTTATCCTCTAGCAGAAATTGAATGATTGAACTCTCATTGGTTATAGATTGATGTAAAAGGCCAAATTGTTGTAACCAGGGGTCAATGATAGTTCTTCTAAATTCCAGGTAAAATTCACAGTGTAATAAAATGTGTGCCAGGGATTCTTCCTCTCCGGCTGTACATAAACATTTTCTCAGCTCTCTAGGTTGATTTAGAAATCTACCTAGGAGAACAGCCAAGGGAAGGGCATAAAACTGTGCTCTGGAGAGCCCATTATTTCATGTTGATTCCTTACCTTTTGGGTACCTTATTCTAGTTTTATAGGGTTAAGGTCCCCCCCCCCATTTTTGTTATTTCTATGTCTTACTTTTTTCACCAGATTGCAACAACATGATTCCATTTTAATATATTCCGAAGTTCTCACTCTGGATATAAATAAGCAATAAGTTTCCATTGCTGCATCCAGTTTCCATTATAAGAGAATAGCGCTTTGCCAGCTCTAGAGAGCTGTTCCTGCTCAGGGACAGTCCTAGCTATTTCCCCTCTGCTTTTGTGTGCATAGTCAACACCCTCAGTTCTTGGCTTTCTGAGTGAATCCAAGCTACATTGGATGTGAATATTTCCACACTTTCCTTTTATTTCAAGCTCATCTGACCACAGAGCTTGAACACAACATACATAAGATAAAAACAAAATTTACAACATTATAGAATGTTAAAATATTGTAGACAATATACCTTTAAAATCTTGGGATTTGTAAATCATTTTAAAATTACAAATATAACAATAAATAAATAGCTTAAAAGGGATAGCGGTATAAACAGTACGTTGATAATATCTCTGTTTGGCACATAATTTAACTTTATCGTGTCTTTAAAGACAGTACTATTGTCAAATATTTGGCGACACCTCTCGTTATTTCTGGATCCAAGTCTCCCATTAGTATTGAAACCACCCAGGGGTCAGCAGGAAGGTGATGTTTTGATAGAATAGGAGTGATCCAGAGGGCCCTGGGTGCAGACCATTGATCACAAAATAATAGAAGGTGATCTGTCATCTCGATTGCTCCTGATGCACAAGCACATAGCCTATCTGAGAATGGAGTTTTATCAAATTGTCCTCTTTTTAATGATCTGGCTCCAAGAACAATATTGAAATCTTATTCCTCATCCTTCTCCTTGCCCAGGCAATATCAACCCAACTGTTCTCCCGTACAATCCCCCCTTAAATTAATGGAAGCCACGCACAAGAATTTCTGCACAGTCTCCCCACCCCCCTCGTTTCTGTGGCACGTACAAGAGACCTTCCAGGCAACTTGCTCCTTGTGTGTTTGAATTATGTCCTTTTTAACTCAATCCTGCACATTTTTCACTGTCAGATGTTGTAAATTGGCATGTTGTTGTCTACTCGAGACTAAGGAATTGCGAAATGAAAATGTAGAACTCTTGCTGGTATGTAGGGTTCAAAGAAATGGACCTTTCTAACCAAAGCTGAAAACTTGTCTTGGGAATGCAGATTTATGAAAAGTGATCGCTCGCCTTTGTCCAGCAGAACAATGTGCCTTTCTTTTCTACATTTGCCCCATGACTGTTCAGCTAAGTCAGAACTTCTTCAGAACCCTTTCTCCCCCCCCCACACACACACCCTGAAATTAATGAAAGGTTACTTTGCCGCTGCAATGCTCCACAATGTCCCTGCCAAGCCTACAGTCAAAGAGAAAAATATTTAGATTTCAGATTCAATTTACACTCAAGGGTAAAGGTCAGCACAGCAGAGACAAAAATAATTAAACTGCAGGGTTTTTTAAAAAAAAGGAATAAAAAAGAATCACGGGCCCTGACAAAGTAGGTCAGCGGAATGCTTGTAATTTACTTTTATTTCCACTGATCTAACTAACCCACAGCAGGAAAAGAGGAAGACCCAACAAGAGATGGACTGACTCAATAAAGGAAGCCACAGCCCTCAGTTTGCAAGATCTGAGCAAGGCTGTCAAAGACAGGACATTTTGGAGGACTTTCATTCATAGGGTCACCATGAGTCGAAAGAAACTTGACGGCACTTAACACACACAACTAACCCACAGAACTGTCACCTTTTTGCTTGGGCTTCGCATCAGGATCACGGCTGAAGTGTACCTAGAAGTGGTAATGAGGAGTTCCTCAACAGACAGCTGCTTGTCTCCTTAACCAGAGTGGAATCTGAGACAAAGGTGCCACTTGCCCTACCTGTGGGCATTCCCGCTGTCATTACAACTGTATCAAAAGTGATGTAATTCAGATGGGATTTGAAACTAGACCTCCTGGTTTACGTTCCCTTCTTTTATAGGTTTGGTCCAAATGCTACTAATCAATGATGGGACACACTTCATCAAGGGACAATATAGGTAGAGATGTTACTCTCTACTAGTGCTTTTATTTCAGTACCATCACGATCCCAGTCAAAATCACAATGCAGACATCTCAGCATGGCAGATAGTATGAAGATAAAATAGAAAGGAAGAGAGGTAAAGGAGCAAAAAGGATGTTTTTTTTTTACCGCACTTGTATTCCCAGCTATGTATTAAGAGTTTGAAAATGTTATAAAAAATACTGTTCGCACTTTCTATGTATTCCCACCAATGTATTAAGAGTTTGAAAACGTTATAAAAAATACTGTTCGCACTTTGTTTGGCCCCTTTAGCTGTGAAGACGTCTTCCAACCATTTATAAGCTGTGGTATCCAAAAACCCTTTTAAAGCTATGTTTTGTACTACATTTTCAAACTCTTAATACATCGCAGGGAATCAAAGTGTGGTAACCCCTTGGGTTAGCTCTAAGGAACCCCTTGGAAACTCCTTTTTTTTAAAAAGGCTAATGAAGCAATCGGGAGGGAAGGCAGTGTGGTATAGCTCAATCTTGACAGATCTTGGAAGCTGAGCAGGGTCAGTACTTGGGAAGAGAGACCACCAAGGAAGACTCTACAGAGGAAGGCAATGGCAAATCACCTCTGCTTCTCACTTGCCTTGAAAGCCCCTTGCTGGGGTCACCAGAAGTCGGCTGCGACTTGCCAGTACCTTACACACACACCCAATGAAGCCATCAGCCAACCTTTCTACTAATCAGTAGCCATGTTTCTGCAAATTTTCTTTGCACTTTCTGAATCCATGCACCACAAAACTGGTCCAGGGATAAACTAGGCACTTAAGAAGTACATTGTCTTGTTGTTCATTAATTGTTTTATCCTTGAAAATTGCTCCTCTGTATCACTCCTCCCTTTCTTATCTATTCACCACAATGAAAAGTGGTTCAAGCACCATGGGCTGGTAATGCTCCAATTGCACAAGTCACAGCTTTAACTGATTGCGGCCCTTTTAAATTCAGTGCCTTCTTTTAGCTTGATCCAATTCTTTTTTTTCCTCTCTGCAAGATCTCACACAGAGGGGAATATACTGAGGGGTATTGATCATCCCAAAATAAACAGCAGCTGAAATAATACAGAATATATAGAGTTCGCCCCCTTTTATATATCATTGCCATATGGAAGCTTCTTTTTGCCTAAATATTTTTTCTGTGCAAATAAAGGGCACATTGCCTTTTAAAAATGCCTTTCTTTCCATTATTAGCCGGTGGTGGGTCACTTGCAGAGATGAACATTCATATATTTTCTTTTTTAACTGATCACATCTGCCTTTCAGATGCTACTCTCCCCTGATCTCCTGGGTGCATAATTCATTCTTCTAAGCATGCCAGCTTTTAAAAAGCATTATCCTTGATTCTACCCTAGTGGAACTACTACATGCCTCTATGACTTTGAGATATAAAATCTGACCAAGCATTAAAATGTTTGCATAGGCTCCCCCCACCCCAAGTCAGCTCTGCCTTGCCAAAGTGTTCCTAGAGCAAGCATACGTAAGATCCTCTTCCAGTAAATCCTGTGGATCAGCTGGACAGCAGAGCCTAATCTAACAAATCTTGGAAAGATAGATATAGATATAGACATCAGTGCTAACGCCAGAAATCCCCTTTTTGTAGAACTGCCATGAAGGTTCCTGGATCATTTACAGTCACTGGTATAACAGAAACCTAAGTTCTATGAACATAATTACCATTTTAGAAACCGGATCTCCGGGGCCAATCAGAAACGGTGCTCTGAATTCATGGATCCAAAGTGCAGATCCTCATGGATCTTTACGATTTTTTGTATGGGGCCACCCAAAAACTCAACAACAAATCACATAGCATGCCCATGGCCACAAATGGCCATATCACACAGCATGTCCAAACAGTCATGGAACCACCATTTTGTGAAGTGGTCACAGTGAAAAATATGGATCTAAAGCACAGTTGAGGGCAGCAGGAAAAGAGGAAGATCCTCACCCAACAAGAGATGGATTGACTCAATAAAGGAAGCCACAGCCTTCAATTTGCAAGATCTGAACAAGGCTGTCAAAGATAGGACCTTTTGGAGGACTTTCATTCATAGGGTCGCCATGAGTCGGAAGCGACTTGACGGCACTTAACACACACACACACAAAGCACAGGTGCTCATTGATCCTCATGATTTTTATGTGAGTGTCACCCAAAATTCACTTTCAAATCACATGTCACATCCATGGCCACATATTGACCCACAAAAAACTAGACCAATTGCTTTGTGGCAATGCTGTGGTGCAAAAACATGAATCCAGATCTACATGGACCATCATAATTTTTAATTTTTGGTCACCCACATCCATTGCCATAGACTACATCACAAAAAGTAAACAAAAATCCACAGAACCACTGTTTTGCCACTGCCATGGCACAAAGCCATGGATCGAAGCTGTGGATCCCCACAGAATGTCATGATTTTTTGTGTGGAGTCACCCAAAATGCACCACCAAATCACTCATCACAACCAAGTCTCCAGAATGAAACATGAACAACATAGATCCACTGCTTTATGGTGCCACCGTGATGCAAAAACATGGATCTAAAACACTGATTCTCATGGGTGCTCATGATTTTTTACATTTGGTCACCCAAAGTTCACTTTTGAATCACTCATCTTGTTCATTTGTATTGACAGTTATTTTTGTATTTATGTTTACTGCTTTGTCTGTTGAAGGAGAACTATGATGCATCAGGCAAATGAATAAATCTAAACCTTTTACACTAAGCCAATGTGGTATAGAGGTTTTAGTGCTGAACTAGCATCTGGGAGACCCATTCGGCAATGGAAACTTGATGGATGACCTTTGGCCAGTCACACATTCTCAGCTGAACCTACTTCACAGGTTTGTTACGAGGATAAAATGGCAGAAAGGAGAACAATATAAGCTGAACTGAGTTCCCGTTAGGGACAAAAGTGGGGTATAAATGAAGTCAATAAAATAAAATTAATGCCTCTCTGCATAATGATGTTAATTTGCTGATAATAGAATAGTATTTAAGCATATTGTCCTACCTGGCATTTAAGGACTGTGACCTGCCTTGATTTCTTTATGTTAGTGATAGTAATGAATGAGCATATTAAAATATCTGCCCTAATTTCCTTGCCTTTGCTCTCATCGTAGGTATAGTGGCAGCCGAGATATATATGTCTGACCTCAACGTCGGTGTGTAACAGGAGGCAGAAGACTAGAGTTCTCTTACCAGGATTTCAAGGTTTAACTTGAAGGTATGTGTGTAAGCAGGATCTATGTATTCCTAACAGGTTTTGTTTCTCTTGTTAATGTAAAAGTATCTCATAAAGTACCCTGACCTGGATGGCCCAGGCTAGCCTGATCTCGTCAGAAGCTAGGCAGGGTCAGCCCTGGTTAGTATTTGGATGGGAGACCACCAAGGAATACCAGGGTTGCTGTGCAGAGGAAGGCAAACCACCTCTGTTAGTCTCTTGCCTTGACAACCCCAAAAGGGGTCGCCATAAGTCGGCTGCGACTTGAAGGCACTTTACACACACACATACATCTCATAAAGTAGACCTGAGCAAGAGGAAACAAAAGGATACAGCTTGTGTTTCAGAAGAAAAGGCAAGGGGGAGCGAGATTAAGTCAAAGGAAGGGTGTCCATTGCTTGTTCATATCAAAGACTGATGAGCTGATAGCCCTAACAAAATGGTTGCCTGCCAGATTGGCAACCTTTTCTTTCTTCTTAGTTTCCTTTTTTTTTTCTAACAGAAAAGTTGTAAATGGAGGATAGTGTGCCAGATGAGACAGTGCAGGGGATCTTCTCGCAGCGCAAGTTAATGTTCTCAATCTGTTTTCCTTTCCAGAATATGTATGAATGAATTCCACAGGAACATCTGATGATAAGATCAGACAGTAGTTACAGAGACATGTTTAAATCATATTTATTGTGTTCCCTCCGGGCCCAGTAAAGAACAGGTCTGTTCTCTACAATCCATATTTAATGGTCATTTTTTTTGTTCAAATTAATAACTTCAATCCTCCCCAATGCAAGCAAAGGTGCACAGGACAAACATTAACCTTCCCACCTGCCACCTCCCATGGCAGTCTTCTGTTTCCACTGAAATTGTGTCCCCATTAGGGTTACCAGCTCTGGGCTGGGAAATACCTGGATATTTTGGGGGTGGAACCTGAAGAGGGTGGGGTTTGGAGAGGGGAGGGACTTCAGTGGGGTATAATGCCATACAGTCCACCTTCCAAAGTGCCCATTTTCTCCAGGTGAACTGATATATGTCACCTTGGGATAGTGTTGCCAACCTCCAGGTAGTAGCTGGAGATCTCCTGCTATTACAACTGATCTCCAGCCAATAGAAATCAGTTCACCTGGAGAAAATGGCCGCTTTGGCCATTGGACTCTATAGCATTGAAGTCCCTCCCCAAATCCCTCCCTCCTCAGGCTCCCCCCCCCCCAAGCTCCCGCCGGTTGCTAAGAAGGACCTGGCAACCCTACCTGGGGATCAGTTGTAATAGCGGGAGATCGCCAACCACCACCTGGACGTTGGCAACCCTAGTCCCCATGGATCTGTGGGATTGAAGTGGTGGGTTGCAGCAAGAGGGGGAAATCCGCAAAAATCGCCCTCCACCTCTTTCACAAGTTAGGATGTTAATTTTGAGTCAACCATGTAATCATTGAGGGATGATTTCCATTATTGGTGGGGAGAGAATTAGGAGGTGTGTGTTTTTTTCAAATTGAAAAACAAAAAAGCTTTTTTTTGGGGGGGGGGAGCTCTTGGGCCATAATCAGGATGATGCTTTGCTGACTTCAGTGGGCACAGGATGTGGCTTTTGTTGTGGTTCTTTTTAACACCCCATCTAACAGAGAGTTGTGGAGACTCAACAGCTGCCACACTGTGTTGTGCTATTTGGTTGGTCTTAATACAGAGTATTGCATGGGGTTTTTATGTTTGTTTTTCAGTTGGACAGTGTTCTTGAACTGACGTTCTTATAAGCTGTTGTACAAACTTGTCCATAGTTGGATATGGTTTCCATTTGCCTCTGAGCTGGTTTAAAAAAAATGATCCTTTTTATTTACAAAGCCTAAGTGGATTCTTTGGCATGAAAATATTGGATAACTGAAAGATCATATTATTTAACATTTTTGTTATCACACATTATAAATGTTGGGTTTTCCCTGGAGATGATGACTTAAATCTTTTGAAGTCCTTTCCTCCTTTGGCCTCTCCTGATTGTCAACTTCTTTGCTAAATTTAAACACTCTTTTATTCTTTACCTCCTATTTTATCTCTTTACTAGAAAATCTGGCGTGCAATGAATCAAAGAGGAGATATTTATACCCACACTGTGAGAATGTTTACAGTGTTCGGCAGATTCTGTCTGTGGTTTGATCTTTGTATATTTTGAGAGCAACCATGAGTTTTCCAATGGCATTGCTCCTGTGTCCATTGGGCTTGCATTTAGGAAATGAAAAGGCTTTTATTTAGAGCTTTTAGAACATGCAAAACTTCAAAACATTTTGATGCATGAATTGAAGCAGTTCAAGAAAAAAAAATCTGCAGTGTATTAGTTTTTAAAATGAAGATTGTCTCCTCCCCCCAAAAGCCCCTTCTCATACAATTATATTGCAAAAGTACAATTACACTGCTTCTCCTAAAAAAAAAAAAAAGTTACTTTTACTGCCAGTGTTTTAATAACTGAAAATTTGATTTCCATGATATTTTTGCATGGAACATGAATATGGTAATTGCTGAATTTTCCATTTGGCTCCTGCTATCATGTTCCAAGGAGATTGAATTCCACTGCTAGCAACCTTTAATAATTTTCACATGGGCTCTGAGCGACCTCTTGGAAAGGCTGTGCAAAGTCTGGGAAGCCCCTTTCATGTCTACAACTTTAGTCAGAACATACATACTTGACAACAGCAAAACAATATTAATAGTACAATCCTAAGCAGAGTTATACAATTCTAAATCCATTGAAGTCAAAGGACTTAGAAGGGTGTAACTCTGTTTAGGATGGAAAGGTTCTTCACTGTCCTCATGCCATGTGCTGATTATAATCAGACATCATTGTATAGGGGCGTACATAGATGAATCACACTGACAGCATCAAGCTGCCTATGTCTCCCTCCCCCAAAACCTCTGCACCTCTCCTTACATTATCATACAAACTCATCAACTGTCATTAGTGGGTTAGGTGGATCACTCATTCTTCTTGTTATTCTATCCCTGCCAATGATCACTTCTGAACTCTTTGAAAGAGGGCAACAACAGAACGCTCTCTAACTTTCAGCAGTCTAACAATTGGAACACTTTCATAAGTGATAGTTGCCATTCTCTATTCTGAAGCATGGTGTAAATGTAGAGGTTTGCAAAAGAGCTAGAAGGCAAATCATATAATGCATAAATCTGGAGTGAAAAATATGCTCATACTACTAGTGTTATGGGGCACATGCTTTTTCCAGTAGGGGTTCTACTCTGTCTGCAGGAAATTTTGTGGGGGGGGGGGGAGAGAAACAAAGTAACTCCAATCCTTAAAAATTAGGGTTGTGCAAAAAAAAAAAAAATCAGTAAATTTCGAGTTTGGGCTTATTGGGCCTGATTTTTTTTTTATTTTTTTGTAAACCTGAAATAAGTTGAATACCCATACCAGTAAATTTCAGTATTCAGCTTATTTTTGGGTTTACTGAAAAATTCATGCCTATTATAGTCTATGGGGATTTTTTTCAAAGCTCCTGGGGGTCATTTTTGGAGGTAGATTCCCCAAATTTGCAGCATGGCTGCAAGAGACTCTCCTTATTTTTTTTTTATTTTTTTTTTATAAATTTTTATTAAGATTTTTTTAACAATAAAAAAATATCAAACCAAAAAAAACAATACATGTAACAACAATAACAAAAAAAATAAGTAACAAAAATTACAAAATACATAATACAAACTTGGAGGAGTATCCATATATCTCATTTATTACAATCTCAAATATCAAAGTTCTTATATTCAAAAAAAAAAGAAAAAGATACCCCTTCCCCCACCACCCACCATTAACAGTGACCCTTCACCCGACTTCCGCAGCAGGTGTCTAATCAGATTTTACTATTAAAAATACAAAGGTATAAAATTACTCTAGTTTCTACAACTCGTTAATTATAACCATAAAATCCATTTTTGCCATCTTATCCCAATATGAGGCGGCCTTTGACCAAGTTTGTTTAAACTTTTCCATATCTTTCCCATGTAGGAAATCTGTTAATTTGGCCATCCTCATATATATCCATATCTTCTCTCTCCAGATATTAATTGAAGGTTTATTCACTTGCTTCCAAACTTTAGCTATCACAATTCTTGCAGCAGCAAAGCTATACTGGCAGACAATTCTGTCTTCATCATTGATATTTTTTGGTGGTATTCCCAATAAGCAAAATAATGGTTTTCTTTTCACACTACCATTAATCAAATTATTCGTTTCCTTCAAAACTTTCTTCCAGAATTTTTTTATTTTTTTACAAAACCACCATACATGCATATATGTTCCTCTTTCCTTACCACATTTCCAGCACAGACCCCTGTCTTCTCTGTTTATTTTAGAAATCATCACTGGTGTTATATGCCATCTGTAAAACATTTTATATAGATTTTCTCTACTTTCATTGGTTATTGTAAATTTAAATTCTTTTTTCCATAATTTTTCCCATAGTTCCAAATTTATGTTAAAACCTAGCTCCTTCATCCATTTAATCATAATTGGTTTAACCCTTTCTTGTTCCAAATTAATTTCCATTAACAATTTATACATTCTACCTATCAGTCCTTTATTTCCTTTTATTAAAATTTTCTCTTATTCTGATTTATTTCTATTGAATCCAATTTGGTTATCTTTATTAAATATATCTCTTATTTTGTAGTATAGAAACCAATCCTTTATATCCAGTTCTTCTCTACTTTTTAGAATCCATATCCCTTCTTTCCAGTTAATAATATTTCTATATATATCCATTTCTAAATTCAGCTGAGTTCCTCTTCTCATAAAAGCTTCCACTGGATTGAGCCATCCAGGAGTTTTATTTTCTAATATCTTTCTATACTTTTTCCACACTTTAAACAAACCAGCTCTAACAAAATGAATATTAAAATCTCTATTTACTTTTTCTTTCTCATACCATAAATAAGCATGCCATCCAAAACGTAAATTATAGCCTTCCAATTCTAATAATTCAATATCCTCTAACATTATCCAAGATTTCAACCATACAAAGCATGCTGCTTCATAATACGTTTTTAAATCTGGTAAGCCTAATCCACCTATATCTCTTAGTTGAATCAAATTTTTGTAAGCTATTCTATGTTTTCCTTTGTTCCACAAGAAGTTTAAAATATCTTTTTTCCATATCTTAAATATTTTAACCCCCTTAATTATTGGTAAATTTTGAAATAAAAAAAGCATTTTGGGTAAAACCATCATTTTAACAGCTGAAATTCTACCCCATAGTGATAAAGGTATTCTTTGCCAGTTTTTCAAGTCTGTATTAATTTGATGCCATGTTTTTATATAATTATTTTTGAATAAATTAAAATTATTTGAAGCTAACCAAATACCCAAATACTTTATTTTTTGTTCTATAGTAAAACCAGTATTTTTTGATAATTCTTGTTGCTGCGAGAGTGTCATATTTTTAACCAATATTTTTGTTTTGTTTTTATTAATTTTAAATCCTGCAAGTTTTCCATAAACCTCCACCGTTTTTTTCCATTCTGCAATCTGACTAATAGGGTTAGTTAAAAAACAAACTAAATCATCTGCATATGCTTTAAGCTTAAAGTGATTTCTCCCAACCTTATAACCTATAATATTTACACTATTTCTAATCTTTTTCAATAAAACTTCTAACGTTATTATAAACAATAATGGTGATAAAGGGCAACCTTGTCTGGTGCCCTTTTGTATTTCAAATTGTGATGTTATATTCCCATTTATCAACAATCTAGCAGATTGGTAAGTATAGATCTTTTCAATAGCTCGTTGGAATTTCTTTCCAAAATCCATATATTCTAATACTTTTTTCATAAACTTCCAATTTACATTATCAAATGCTTTTTCTGCGTCCAAAAATATCATTGCTAAAGGTATAGTGCTAAATTCCGCACATTCTAAAAGATCTATTACTACTCTAACATTTTGGCTGATCAGCCTTCCGGGAAGGAAGCCTGCTTGATCCTTATGAATAATCTGACTCAGTATTTTTTTCAATCTATTTGCCAGAATCGCTACAAAAAATTTATAATCATTATTCAATAATGAGATTGGTCTATAATTTTTATCATCTAATAAGTCTGTGTTTGGTTTAGGAATTAACACTATATTTGCATGTTTCCAGGTATTTGGAATAGATCCATTCTGCAAACAATTATTCATTACTTTTAAAAGATGTGGAGAGATTTGTTCCATAAAAACTTTATAATAAAATGTTGTAAAACCATCTGCTCCTGGTGCTTTATTCAACTTACTTTTACCTATTACTGCTTTTAATTCCTCCAAGGTTATATTAGCGTCCAATAATTCTTTATGTTCTTGTGAAATTCCTGTCCATTCTAATTGGTTCAAATATGTCTCTATTTCTTTTTCTGAAACCTCTCCTTGTCTATATAAATTTGAGTAATAATCCACAAAAGTTTCTACAATTTTACATTTATCCATTGTAACCTTACCATCTCTCTTTATTCTTATTATAGGTAAATTCTTTTCTTTATGCTTAAGTTGCCAAGCTAATAGTTTACCTGGTTTATTTGCATGTTCAAAAAATTTCTGCCTATTATACATAATTTTTTTTTCTATTTCCGCATTTATTAAAAATTCATATTGATATTGCAAATTTTTAATCTTATCTCTATATTCCTGTTTAAGCAATTTAGTTTGTACTTTTCTCAATAGATTCTCTTCTTGTTTAATCTGTTCTAACAATTTCTTCTTTTTACCTTCTCTCTCTCTATACCATCTCGAATTTTGTTGTATCAATAAACCCCTTAGTACTGCTTTACCTGCGTCCCATACAATATCATCCGATGTCCCTTTATCAATATTTTCTAAAAAATAGTTTTGTATATCTATTTTCAATTTATCCACAATTTTCTTATTTTTAAGTAAATATTCATTTACCACCCAAGATTTATTTTTTTTTTGTACCTATATTAATCCTTAACATTAGCGCATTATGATCAGAAAACACCTTAGGTAAAATTTCAGGAGCCTCAGATAAACTTGTAATATCTTTAGATAACCAAAACATATCTATTCTTGAATGGGAACAATGTCTTGATGAATAAAAAGTATACCCTTTTTTATTACCGTTCATTAATGTCCATATATCAAACATTTCCCATTGATCTGTTATATAATTAAAAACACTTGGAAGTTTACCCTCATATTTACTCTTTTTTTTCTTTGTAGATCTATCCAATCTTGGTACCATTACCCCATTAAAATCTCCCATCCAAATCATTTTCCCATTAGCGTATTCTGCTAATATCGACGCTAGATTAGAATAAAATAATTTCTGATTTATGTTAGTTGCATAAATACCCACTAATATTATTTTCTGAAATCCCATTACAATTTCCACAATTAAAATCCTCCCATCTACATCTTTATATAAAAGTTTAGGTTCTAATACTGAAGGGACATACATAGCAATACCATTGATTTTTTTCATTTCATTACACGCAGTGAATAATTTGCCCATTTTTGTTTGCTCCAACCTGTGAATATCCTTTGGTAATATATGTGTCTCCTGTAAACAAAAAATATTAGCTTTGGACTTTTGTAGATGGTAAAACACTTTTTTCCTCTTAATTGGAGAGTTCAAATCATTAACATTCCAAGATACAATTTGTAGCATTTTTATTATTAATATAAGCTCCTACTCAAATTTCCATAGTTATTTCTCTTTTTCTCTTAAAGACTTCCATTATCCTTTTCACGCCCTCCCCTCTTCCCCCCTTTTTTCCCCCCTTTGTTCAGTCATCTCCCCACTCCTCACTCATCTGAGGATGATGCCCCCCCAGTTGCTTCTTCTGCCTTTTCTTCTTCAGCACGATCCTTTCCATCATGTTCTCTTGAAGTTTGGCCTGGTGGTTTGCGTAGCTCCCCTTCATATCTTCGCAAGAATTGTTCTACTTTGACAGTATCTGTGATCTTAACTCTTTTAGCCTTGAAGATAAAAGAAACTCCCTGGGGGTATTCCCATCTATGTTGTATTCCATTGTATTTCAGTCTTTCCACAAACTCTGCAAAAAGTTTTCTTTTCCTCAGCAGTCTTCCAGGGATTTCTTTCATCAATCTCACCGGATTCCCATCAATTGTTAGTGGGTTGTTAAAATGTTTATTCAAAATTAGGTCACGATGACTTCTGGAAAAAAGCTGAATCAAACAATCTCTTGGAACTTTATTTTTTGTAGCATAAGCAGAGTTCATTCTGTAGGCTGATATTATCATACCTTCCACCACAGCATCATCTTCCTGTAAAAAATCAGCCAACAATATTTTCAAATAATTTCTCAGGTTTGTACCTTCCTGTTTTTCTTTTAAACCTCGTAAACGAATCCAACTTTCCTTTATCTTCAACTCCAACATTGCAGTACTGTCATCTCGCAATTCGTCACGTTCCTGGGAGGCTTCCATTGACAATTCAAAAGCATCAACCCTCTTTCTGGTTTCTTTGTTATCCTTTGCTTGCTTTTGAACTTTTGCATCAAGCTTATCCTGTTTTACTGCTAAAGATGAGATGGATTCTTGAAGAGTAGTAATAGCCACTGCATTTTGATTTAGGCCTTGCTTAACAGATTCCATTTCCTGCTTCATTGAGACCATTTCCTGTTTAACTTCTGTCACCTCTTGTTTAACTGATGTCACCTCTTGGAGTGTTTTAGTCAGCAGTTCTTGTAGAGAGTTAAGAGTGGCATCAGGTTTTTTAGTCATCTTTGCTGTTATTGATGTCTCTGTTCCAGGAGAAGAAGCTGGTGAAAGAGCAGGACTGGTGACAGAAGCTCTTCTTTTAAATTGTAGTAATTGTTGAATCTGAAGCTGTTTGGTCTCTTTTATTAATACTTTAGGATGTTTTTCTGTGTCTTTTTTGACTTTGTCTTCTTTGTTTTCCATGTAAAAAACTTGAGGTGGCTGCTATTGTAATCCAGGGAGGGTGAGGGGGGGGTGAGAATTATTGCTTAAAACATTAGTTCAGCTATATTTGTTTAAACGTCTTTTATTTCAAAACAACATTCAGTTTCAAGCAGAAAAAATCAAAAGTCAAGAATCAATTCTGGAGAGGATATAGCATTTATATTCCTTCAATGCTCCATTGCCAATGTTTCACTTGCTTTCAGTCCTGGTCAGATGCTTCTCAGGTCTGAAGTGGCACAGCTGGAATTTTAAATGCGCAACACTTTGGCAAAAAGCCAAGTTTCACTTTGTTAGGGTTAGCGAGTGTAGAAAACAGAATCAAAAATGCTTCTCCTTGTTTAGATAACAGATTAGACACCTCCGTGAGTTAGTTGTTAGCAAATGTTAATCATTAGAAAAAAAAACCTTTTTACTTTGCTCCGTGCCGTTTCCGCCGCCACCCGGGCTCCTGCAGATCTAATGGTGCTGACTCATCCGCTTTCCCCTCCTGGCGCTCACTGCCGATTTTGAGGCAGCGGGCGCACCTTGGTCGGGGCGCGAGCCGGCAGCCTATTCAGCTTCCCCTCTCCTTCCAGGGGAGCCGCGTCGTTGTTCCGGGGGGGGAACCTCCCCCCACTCCGCTTTAGAGCCCGGAGCTCTAGTCTTGAGCTGCCACGGCGATCGGCACAGGAACCGGAAGCCGCAAGAGACTCTCCTTAGACAGTCACCAAAGTTTGGTGAACTTTGGGACAGGGGGTCCTATTTTATGGGCCCACAAAGGAGTTGCCCCCATCCTCGAGGCATTTGTGAGCCGAGCTGTCCATCAGTTTTTCTGGATCAAAAGTTCAGCATTGCTGAGGACTGGCAGAAAGAGCCGATTCCAGGCTGGTGCCTCAAAGTCTTGGGGCTGCCTTCGTTTCTGGGTCGCATTTCATGGTGTCCATGCAAATGAGCTTCCAAACAGAGGAAAAAGGCTTAAATGCAAGATAAATAAGGCACAGAAAATATTTCTTTTGGTGGCAAATGTCATCCTGTGAGCAGTCCTTTATTGTGGTCATGAAAAATCTGATTCCAAGAGATGGTCACGGTGTGGGGAAACAATATCAGAGCCAGCCGAAGTCATGACCAACAGCAAAGAAAAACAGTACCATGAGGCCACTATATATATATATGCTAAACTACAATTTTATGATTTTATAATTCAATCCCAAAATGTACTTACACAACTCTAAAAACATACTACTAAGGATAACAATACAGAAGCCATTCAAAGCAACATAGAATACTCCATAAGTTCTTCATATATATAATGTTCATGATAAAACACTAGTTGACACAACACTGATTGAAGAGTGAAGATGGAGTTGAAGGCTAGAAGCTGAAGATGACACCCCAGTATTCAGTTGTTTAATTTAGCTTCCTCAGTTCAGACTGTATCCATTAAAAGGAGATGTATATACATGAAACATCTTCCCTGACATTCACAGCATAAACTAACAGCTTTAGAAATGCATTTCTAAACTCAGTCACAGGTGACCACCCCGTGAAGTAGGCTGAGAGTGACTGACTCAAGGTCATCCAGAGATTCATTCTGGGGTTTCCCAGATCCTAGGCTGACACACTAACCATTACACCACAAATGGAAAAACGTTTGTGAAATCCATGTTTGTGTTTCCTTTTCTGTTAGCCACTTGCATCCTCAGTACAATTGACTCAGGATATGGCAGTTTTATGTGTTGATATGAATATTTCTATCTTCATTTGGTTTTGTCAACGAAATTGACTTCATTACATGATGACTCTTTTGTGTAACTATTGCAATATGATTTTGAAGTGCAAGCGTCCATACCCTTGCAAGGCTTCTAGTCATACAGTAATGGCAGATGTGATCACTCTTAATTCAAAGAGGCATTGTACATTTCTTTGTTCAAAAAGGCAATAAACTCAACTAGGTACACATGAGCCTAGCTACACAATATCCTTTCTTTGTCTTTCCATAAACGGCTAAGTCTGATGAAGGACTCAATATAATCTGAAAGCTTGTTTCTGGTACTTGGGGAAAAATAATTGGCTAATCTAGTTCAACAGGAGAGTAGGCCCAGTAAAAGATTATTGCCTTGTGTGTTCTGTTTCTCGTGCTGTAGGGACAATATGGCTGCTAAAGTATATGATATGAATAATAAATGTTGCCACTTCACTCTCTACAGCTTTTCCCATATTGTTAATGAATATTTTAAAACACTCATATCACAGTAAATGTCCTTAGGTCACCCATGACTGTTCTTGCTGTTTCCTAGCATTTAACCAGATGCTGATTAAGTATAGATTGCTCAAAAAACCCACCCTATTCACCATTTATTTTGCAACTTTTTTCTTGCATTCCACTATAAATTAAATGCAATAGATCCACCAAGTGCTACAGGACACAATGATATTGAGTAAAAAATGAGGTAAGGGGGTGGCGATGATAAGGGAGTTGTGCCACCTGTTTAGGTGGTGAGGATAAGGGAAAAGTAGAAGAAGAGGACATGCATGAAAGCACTATTGGATATTGTCATTATTATAACAAATTGCTTGGAAAAATAATGGTGGGCATTAATGCTCGCCCAAGAGAGAGACCCATGAAGACAGGAAATGCCCCAGTTGTTAGTGTAACCCCCTCTTCCCTTACTCTCCTTATCCTCCTCCTCATCTTCCTCCTCCTGGTCTTCACTGTCACCTCTTCCAACTTGTCATCCTGAACAGTGTCTTTGCACACCATCTTTTATTGCTGTAGCAACCCAAACCTCTGGAGCTTCTGAACTCCAATGGTTCTGTGAATTTGGAATATTTCCAAATCTGAATTGCACATTCCTACTGAGAAGCTTCCCATGCATTTGTCAAGCAAGATCAAGGATGGCATACCTTCATTTTCTCAAGTCAAACTAAAAAAAATAGTCCTAAACAGCAGTACCTTCTGTACATATTCAGAATCTCATGTTACACTGTGAGCCAAACTAGAAGTCTAGATTTTAAAAATGAGCATGTTTAGAGCATCCTATCTTGTTTGCTTGTAAGTAGCAACCCACCTAAAATTTGGGATGGGAGAGTTAATGCATTATAAACTACAATTAAGGACAGAAGGGTGCAGGAAAAGAGGACAGGCTATGGGGGGTGTAGAAAAGGGAAAGAGGAAATAGTGGGGGAGTGGAGAGGAAGATGAGATGCCTCCCGCAATTCCTTGTGGGTCCACTGCTTGTGTGTGTGGAGGGGAGAGAAGAACATTAGATACAATGAGCTTAATTTGGAGTAGGTCTGCATAGGATTTGCACTGTTAGTGTAAAAAACAGAATGATGCCTTTTCATGTTCATAACTTGGAAGATCCTGAATTGCCCTGGAGAGTTCATTGTTGTAGCCTAGAAGGCAGGATGGTAGAATGAAGAACTGAGTGGAGGGAATATTGAACTGCCTCTGCAGCAGATGGGGGAAAGAGCTCTTGCCACATCTGATATTATTAAATGGTCAGTGACTGAGATATTTTATTCCCTGTTGCCTTGGACACCTCCCTGCTGCTTCCTCTCTTCTTCTACTCCTTAGACAGAAAATGCCGTACACTTAATGAAGAAATGCTTCCACTCCTGTGCTGATCTCCACTCTGAACCTTGTGCCTGAATCCTTGCAGTGCCTGGGAAAAGTCATCTTTATAAAATATATATAAACAGAAATTAAAAATAGAAAAATACACAAAAATAGAAAATAATACAGAAAAGTTCTGGGCAGACATACAAAATTTTGATAAAATTACTTCATACATACAATTACTCTATCCTACTCAGAGAGTATATTATGTCATATCTCTACCCTCTTAATATCTGGTCCTCTTTGTTTTCTTCTTGCTAGCTTATGCTCTATATTGCTAATATTTTAACATTAACAATATCTTATTTTTAATTTAATATCTAAAGCTTTCTTCCTTTACATAAGCATATGTAAAGTCATCTTGATTGATTGTAGATGATGATTATGATTATGGTGATGAAAAAGAAGAGTTGGTTTTTATATGCCGATATTCTCTACCTTTTAAGTAATCTCAAACTGGTTTACAATCACCTTCCCTTCCTCTACCCACAACAGACACCTTGTGAGGTAGGTGGGGCAGAGAGAGATCTGAGAGAACTGTGACTGGCCCAAGGTCACCCAGCTAGCTTCATGTGTCAGAGTGGGGAAACAAACGCAGTTCACCAGATTAGCTTCCGCTGTTCATGTGGAGGAGTGGGGAATCAAACCAGGTTCTCCAGATTAGAGTCCACTGCTCCTAACCACTACACCACGATGGCAGTATGGACCTACCAGATAGTTTAGCTGCAAAGGAGATACAGATAGTTTAGCTGCAAAGGAGAACCCATGCAGTGCAAGGTGTCTAAGTTTCTGACAGGAGGCAAGACACGAAACATAGCTGAAAACTGTACTGTACCATGGACCTTATCTAAAAAAGACAGTTTTCTGAAGTAGGAATTTGCCTCCCTATGGTGTTAACAATGGTCAAAGGCTTCCCAAAGCCATATTAACTCAGCTCTTGGTACACGTTCTCCAAATGCTGTAATAGATTTATGAGCATTATCACTGCAGTTTTTAGGATCTACATTAATTCTTTCTTAACATATCATGTGGATCAATATATAGGTTGGATCTTACAAACTGTGAGAGCAAGGAGATTATGGGAAGAAGAGTTGGTTTTTATATGCTGACAATCTCTACCACTTAAGGGAGAATCAAACCGGCTTACAATCACCTTCCTTTCCTCTCCCCACAACAGACACCCTGTGAGGTAAGTGGGGCTGAGAGAGCTCTAAGAGAGCTGTGACTAGCCCAAGCTCACCAGCAAGCTTCATGTGTAGGAGTGGGGAAACCAACCCTGTTCACCAGATTAGTGTCCGCTGCTCACGTGGAGTTGCGAGTAGATCTTCCCCACCTTCTCTTCCCCAGCAGCCCCGCAAAAACTAATGTGGGGGTGGGGTGTCAAGGGACTGTTGTGGACAAGATGGTGAGCTAGCACAGGAGGAGGACAAATTCAGCAAAATCACCCCTTCCCTCTTGCACAAGCGGAGATCGTGCTTCCCTTGAGTTTCCTCTCCCAGTGATTTCACCCAGCTCCCACTCTTTACTGCATACCATGTGATATTTTGTCCATGACACTCCCCAACATCTGCTCTACCTCAAGTATGTCCACCAGTTAGGTTTTGTGGGGGGGCAGGAGCAAGTGACTTCCGGCTCTAACACTGGGCTGTCCTTGCTGTTATTGCAGTCATACAGTTCCACTAAATTTCCCTTTAAGTCACCTTCCCTGTCAACTGCATTTATTCCTCTGAAAAAGTTCTTCTGTGGTGCAAATCACTGTGGCCATGCAAATCACTGTGGAGAAAAGTTTACAGATCTGGGGTATTGGCTCTGGTGTGTTGTCTGATAGCCTGAAAAGAAAGCAGTGCTGTTGGCAACAGCAAGAAAATTCCAAGCATCATTCTGGCAACTGTATTTATTTAAAGAGACACTGTATAAGTATAGACAAATTGGGGCCAGGTGGCTAATGGAGAGGCTGATACCAAGAGGACCACACTCTGAAATGAGAAACTGATTTCATTTCCCTACTAAGGAAGAACTCGTTTTGATTTTAGTGTGCAGGTACCCTAACACCTTTGTCTTTCTGAGACATTGCCAACAAGATGGGAGCAGAGAGGTTTGGTTATTTTTTTTAAGTAGATCTTTAAAGCAAAGTCATGTCCACCTGTCACGTCAAGACATAATCCTTCTGTGTGCACAATGTGCTTCTTGAACATTTTAACAAATGGGGAATTGTGAATAAGTTTAAAAAACAAAAACAAATGGGGAATTGTGAATCACTTTTTGTAGAATACTGCAGCTAGTTATCAATGTAGAAGAAGAGAGTTGGTTTTTTTATATGCCGACTTTCTCTGCCACTTAAGGAGAATCAAACCAGCTTACAATCGCCTTCCCTTCCCCTCCCCACAACAGACACCCTGTGAGGTTGGTGGGGCTGAGAGAATGTGACTCGCCCAAGATCACCCAGCTGGCTTTGTGTGTAGCAGTGGGGAATCAAACCCAGTTCACCAGATTAGTGTCCGCCATTCATTTGGAGGAATGGAGAATCAAACCCGGTTCTCCAGATCAGACTCTACTACTACCAAAGGTACATCAGGGCAGAATCAGTACCTCATATCCAACCCAACTTTTAACGGCCTGTCAATCTTTGGACTTCTGCTAATTCCCTCTCCCAATTCAGACACTGGCTTTCCCCCCATGCTGTTCTTCAGGGTCTGCTAATCCTCAAAAACAAAACAGAGGACACACTCAGTGGGCTACAGCAGCAGGAGGGGAAGTGGGAAAGTCTCGCTCTGCAAGGTGTGCATTGCAAGCAGATCTTGTTAGCTACAAGCCATTTGATTGTCACGGTGGTGTGAGCAGAACTGAAATAATTGCAAAGGTTCAAGCTTTAATTTTCATCCTACAGTCAGCATATGCTTATTTAAATTTCAGCATTTAAATTTGATTTTGATAAAAAACATTCTGCTGATATCTAGTACATTTTTTATCCCACCCTTCCTCCTAAGGAGCTCTGGTGTATATGGTGATCCCTTCTACATTTTATCTCACAACACCCAGCGTGGTAGATGGGACTGAGGAAGAGTGATTGACCTGGGTCACCGAGAAAGTATCATGGCAGAATGGAGATTTGAATTCAGGTCACCCAGATCCTAGTCTAACACTCTAACCACTACATCACATTGCCCTGTTTTATGCAGATTTGAGGGTAGATTTTGGAAAATATAATATTGGTGGCAATGGTCATTTGCCAACTGCTGAAATAAAATGGTACAATTCTAGATAAATAATGTTACTGAAATCAATTTACATTTTGAATTGTCATTGCTTTGTTTTATTTCTATATAGCATATAGCCGATTGGAGGAGAGAGCTTAATTAATAATGCATAATATATCCTTGATAATGCATACAACATGGAACTGTCAAAGTTCAAACTTTAAATTGTCTAACCTCACACAAATCTAATGAAACAAGTCACCGTTATTCTCATTTTTACCAAGGGTTACCCAGTGACTGGAACTGAAATTCAAATCTAGGTTCTTCCAGTCCACATGCCGTTTTGATTAAGCAACAGAATCCAAATCAACGGCAACATTCCATGGAAAGGTTTGGCAATCAATCTTTTTTTCAGACTATGAAATGAGGTCTTGCTTTAATAAAGGTAAACCAAGATAGCCCCAACATTAGGGCTGAAAATATTTTACTAAGCTGCAATTGACCCTGATGGACACAATATGGTGGCATATTTCTTGTGCACGTGTGTTTTCCTCACTCTTCTTCCTGTCTTTTCACACAGACCATGATTAAGGAGTCCTGGTTTGAAACCGACTCCACTGCCCTGTAACACAGAAATGCAGGTGCTCAGGAGAAGCAGAGTTTCTTTGATGGTTGAAACTGCTGTCCATTTGTAGCTGACTTATGGCAACCCCATAGGGTTTTCAAGGCAAGAGAAAAACAGAGGTGGTTTGCCGTTGCCTGCCTCATTGTAGCTACCATGAACTTCTTTGGTGGTCTCCCATCCAAATACTAACCAGGGCCAACCCTGCTTAGCTTCTGAGATCTGATGAGACTGGGCTAGCCTTGGCCATCCACAGCCCACTAATCAGGATCGCAAGCTGGGATTAAACCATGGTTTAGAATCCTGTCTTAAAGACAATTTTAAAAACTCTGATTCACCTGGGCACCTGCATTGCATATATTATGGGACACCAGAAGTTGTTTCAGACCAGGTCTCCATAGTTACACTCAGCTGAAGATGGATAGAATAGGAATGCAAAGATTGTACAAGCACAAAGAACCAGCTGTGTTCATGGCCTAGGTGGCAAAATGTTGCTTGGCATGATGTCTGTATGTAGCCTAAGAGGTTAAGAACAAATAAAATCCTACTGGATCAGACCGACAGTACCATGACCAAGTATAGCCAGGAAGCTGACAAGAAGGCTGTGAAAGTAAGATCATTCTCAGGTTGTACTGAGACAGTTGTATTCAGAAGCAGACCAACTCAGAACATGAAAAAGCAATCTGAATTGACAAACAAGCATCTGACAAAAATGTAATCTGTAATGTTTTTTAGCCACCATTGAATTTCCTTCATTTGCTTTGCCTCTCTTGAGCGCACGTTCAGAGTATATCAACTGAAAAGTCAAATGACGCAAACAGTTCCTTAATCAGCCCACTGCAACAAGAAATTCACATGGGCTTTTGGAGAAGACATTATGTTCCTGCAGCTTCAGGATGTTGAAATATTGTCAGTTCAGTAATGCAAGGAAGCATTCCTTTTCTTGGCTTGTACACAGCTAGAGACAAATGGACTTTGACATCTTATTTCAACCTAATAACAAAACAGAGATAACTAAAGGTGCTCCATATGGCAATAGCGCTGATTCACACCACAGATACTCATCTATGAGGATGGCAGTGCCCTTTCCCAAGAACTCAGGTGTCTCCTCTGTTTGTACAAAAGACTGATGCTTGTTCCTTTCCAGAGGCTTTAAAAAAAAATATTTCTGCTGGGCATTGCTAAGCTGCAGAAATCTGATCCCAACCTCAAGAGCAGGCAGCCAGTAAAAGGAAACTGGGAACAGTTTGATATATCAAGGGATTCTGGAAGCCATAATACAGGAAATCTGGACTAGAGATTCTGCCGTTCTCTTTCCAGAGTCTAAAGGTGCTCCCTCCTTAACAAAGACATTTAGAAGATGATACTGAGCCCTGCTGATGCTTCTAATGTGATGAAGGGGTCAATGGGGCCTCCTGATCAAGCTTTCTCTGCTTCCTATTGGCAACAATTCCACCTCCACTCATCCCCCACACACACACACACTTTTTATCAACCACACTCGGTAATATACCACTATGAACTGTTCCTTGGGGAACAACTGCAAATATAAATGAGATGCTAATTGAGATAGTGAGATCTGTTATGCTATGGAATATGGGTACTGGATTAAAAATAGGCAGGGAAGAGGTGGCCACTCTTTCTTTGACATTGAACACTATTGAACCACTGTAACAATGCTTAAAGTGTGCACAGAGCCACTAAGAGTATTCCTAGTAGATTGTTAAGAGGTGGTTGGTTGTTAGAGGTTTTTGAATGCTTGCATCCAGCTGCTTAGCAGAGGATGCTATGTACCTGGCCCCCATCCCAAAATTAAATATGGCTGACAGGAGCCAGTCATTCAGCTCTTTGCCTAGGGTTACCAACCTCCACGTAGTAGCTGGAGATCTCCTGCTATTACAACTGATCTCCAGCCGATAGAAATCAGTTCACCTGGAGAAAATGGCCACTTTGGCAATTGGACTCTACGGCATTGAAGTCCCTCCCCTCCCCAAACCCCGCCCTCCTAAGGCTCCACCCCAAAAATCTCCTGCCAGTGGTGAAGAGTGACCTGGCAACCCTATCTTGGCCTCTTGGCACCTTTGTGGCCTGACCAGTCCAGACTGATGTGTGGAAAGATGGGGCTAAAAGGATGTGGTGCTGTCCACAATGATGTCCAAGTGAACATCGGCAGCACATGTTGGGAAAGCAGCAGGCCAGAATTGAAACTGGGACATAAAAAGGAAAGTCAAGATCAGGCAAGCAAGTAACAGCACTCCTTTCATGAAGTCTAGAGTAATTGCCAATGGTTAAGGAAAAAAGAGAGGGCATATAGGATTGCTGTCAGTGTTGGACTTTCAAGAGGAAGTTCAGGCCCCCAACTTATGTAGGGTTACCAACCTCTGAACGGGGCCTGAAACTACAACTGCTCTCCGAACCACAGAGGGCACACTCTGGCATTACATCCCTGCTGAATTCCTTCTTCTCCCCAAACTCTACCTTCCCCGGGTACTGCCCCCAAATCTCCAGGATTTTTTCCAAGCCAGAGTTAGGCTCAGCCAGGAGGGCCCAAAGCAGGCTGGAGCTTTGCATTTGAAGTATACTTTACCATCTAAAGGGGAGAGGAGTAAAACCATTCAGTGAGTCCATTGCTTAACTGTTCGACTGAGAAGCAAGAAAGTACACCAGTGATGAGCTGTGCTAGAACGCCAGGGGAAGATACTCAGTCCCCTGTTGGTTGCTGCTGTGCTGTCATCCTCCTAGTCCCACCCTTCTGTCACAATAACTGTAAATCTGATCCTCACGTTTGTGTGGAAGTAAATTCTGCCATGTTCATTGTGGCCAACCAGGCCTCTAGGCCAACATTGTGTCTCTAGGAAGCCCACAAACAAGACGACTGCAGCAGCGTCCTGCCTGTGTTCCACAGCACCTAATATAATAGGCATGCTCCTCTGATACTGCAGAGAATAGGTATGCATCATGACTAGTATTCACTTTGACTAGTATCCATGGATAGCCCTCTCCTCCATGAACATTAGTCCTTCATTGGAAAGCATTACTCCTTCCTCGGAAAGCACCGGAAGCTCTTGCATGCATGGGTCTTTAGATCATACTCAGTGGATTTACATGAGAGTTATTTTACCTTTCCCTTCTGAATACTCTGGATGTACAAGAGATGGCCACAGAACAAAGCAACATAAAAAAGCACTCTTTTAGTATAATGTCAAACATGTGTCCTAACTGAAGGTTAGCCAGATATGCAGAATTTGGCATATCACAATATACAGATATTGTAATGAAATGATGACTATTGATGCTTCTGAAGCAAGCTGCAGTGCTAGCCAAGGCATCTTTATTGCTGAGTAATAAATCCTAGAAAGTCTGTAGCTTTTTGGCATTTTCTGTGCTTTAATTCAGTCACTTTCAAGCACCGGCAATAAATAGAAGCCGGATCAGGGCCAGCCCTACCACTAAGTTATTGTTGGAGATTTTCAAGGGCAGGTCTTTGTAGGGGACAGTGCTTTTACTGCAGTATCAGATGGAAAGCGTGCTTTGTTTTTGGCACTGTTTTAGTACTTACAGTCACTTTGCTGAGGAAGAACAAAAGGCAATCGAAGACATAAAAATCTGATTTTACAGGAAGTGAAGGGTTGTGCAGGAGGAAAGGGTATGCAGTTTCTTTTTAGACAACACTTTAATGTTAATTCATGTTTCTAGTTTTGTTGGTCTCTCCCCCTTGCCCTCTACTTGATTTGTTCTTGTGTCCCTCTATACAGACCAGATTACTGCAGTTCTATGTGGAGGTCAATCAAACCATTTACCACGAATATCTAAATCTTATCTGGAGTCAGCTTCAATTAGTTAGCCCTCATCTGGCCTACTAGTGACCTGGCATCTGTTCAGAACATCAACTTGGATTAAATAAAAAGTAGAAATAGAACTAATGTCATCCGCATTGGCATCTTAAGAATACTTCTTATTTCCTTCAAACAATCTTCTCCACAAGTTTCATATAAATATTCTTGCATCAGAGGACGTGGAGGTATGTAGTACCCAGGGCTGGTGCCAGTCATTTTTGCACCCTAGGCTAGGCTAACAACTCCCCCCCGCCATCACCAACCAGTTTTAAAAAACTGATGTCTTGTAGAAAAACAAAAGCTCAAAACTTTTTATAAGACGTTATAATTAATTATATTCCATAACACTGTTGTGATGTGTGTATATTAAGTGCCATCAAGTCGCTTCCGACTCATGCCGACCCTATGAATCAAAGTCCTTCAAAATGTCCTATCTTTGACAGCCTGTGGTACTTAAAGTAAATAATATAAATTGTCAGTTGCGTTTTTTTTTTTTTAAAAAAGCCTTTAATTTGACAGGGCAGACGGGAGAATTATTTCAAGCAGGGTTATCCAGACCAACTCCCTGCCAATGCAGGAACTACAACTATAATATCCCTGACAAGTAGGTACCCAATAGATACTTTAAAACTTCCAGCAGAGAATCCACCACCTTACAGTGGACACTGTTCTAGCCTCAAACAAATCTCACTGTCAGAAAATTTCTCCTCAAATGTATATGGAACTTCCTTTGCTGTGGTCTATATCCATTAGTCTGAGTCCTGTCATCCAACACAACTGGAAACATATCCGCCCAGTTCTCCACATGGAAACTCTTTAGGTATCAGAAGTTTGCAGTCATATCGACTCACAAGCTTCTCTGACGTAGAGATTGCCAACTCTTTCAACCTCTCCTCATAGAACATGGTCTCCAAACTTAATACCAGTTATGCCATGGGCACATCTGTGGGCGGAGAAGGGGGCAATTTTTATCTAATTCCTCCTTCTACGTGCATCCCCTGCTCTGTCCTTCATCTTGTTTGTGAGAGACCTCTGACTCCTAAGAGTAGAATTTCATGTTTCTCTGTGCTGCAGTGGGCTTTCCAACCACAGTATTTTAGACCCAACCCAGCAGTAAAGAAATTGAAGTCTCAGGGCAAGAACTCCATCTTGGTCTTGATCTTATCAACTGGAAAATATTCAGTTACTTAAAGCATGTTTTCAATATACACAGGAGAGGAAGAATCACAGCATATTTTCAGGTAAAGAAAGCAGCATGAGCAAAATAAAATCAATTTCCCACTGAACAAATGTCTCTGGAAACACATAATTGAGGACTGGACTTTTTCAGAAAAAGCAGTCATGTTTGCTTCCAGTGAAATGCCTAACTTGAAACACAAATGAACAGTATTCCTTCTGGGCCTACACAAAAGCATTATTAGATTAAGCTGTGCAGGAGAAAGAAAAATAGGTAATTGGATTCACATTACCACAGATATGGGAAATAAGTTGTTGTATGACTGTTGAATATAGCTATATGACTCAGCAGTACTTGAATAATCTGGAAATCGCATGAAATTTCTCCACATCATGTTCCTTGGCCTAGATGGAAATAAGAAACACACGTTGATACTCAGACTTGGAAAGAGTCCATTTGCAGGGAACAAAATAATGAAGGGGTAGAAACAACCATTCAGATTCGCTTTCGCTTCCTGGTCTGGTTCAATGAACTCAGCATTTATCTCACAATAACACTGTGAGGTAGTTTAGACTGATAGATAAGAATTGCCTGAAGCTGTCCGGCCAACTTCATGGCTGAACAGGGACTGGAAATCTGGTTTGTAATAAATATGGTTCAACACTAAAAAATGGAACTCTCATTGTCAACGAGAAAATGGAATGGTAAAGTGATGGAACTGAAATAAAATTTCATTAAAATTAATTCTGGTAGAGATCCGCTTGGCATGCAGAAGGTCCCAGGTTCAATCCCCGGCATCGCCAGTTAAAGGGTCTAGGCAAGTAGGTGATGTGAAAGACCTCTGCCTGAGACCCTGGAGAGCTGCTGCCGGTCTGAGTAGACAATACTGACTTTGATGGACCAAGGGTCTGATTCAGTATAAGGCAGCTTCATGTGTTCATGTGTTCACCCTCCATTTTTATCTCTGGTATGCAATAAACCTTTGTTTTCAGGCTGTCTTTAACACTTTACAATTTTCTATATTCTACTACTGTGATAAGGCTTAGGTCTAATCTTTACATGCCACAGTTTGCCAGCTCTCGGTTGGGAAATTCCTGGAGATATGGGGCTAGAGCTTGGAGAGGAGAGGGATTCGGAGATGGGAGGGACCTCAGCGGGAAATAATGCTAGAGAATCCATCCTCAAAGCAGCCATTTTCTCCAGGGAAACTGATCTTTGAAGTTTGGAGATCAGATGTAATTCTGGGAGATTTCCAGGCAACCCTAAAGGGCAGAATGAGGTTGAGGAATTCTGAAGTGGTTGAATGAGCTGTACTATTTCAGACCGTATGTGAAGAGAGAGAGATTTTTAATGCTCCCACATGTAGAAACACCAGGAAAATTGAAGTGAGACATCCTAAAGAAAGGTTCTTGCCTTCATGTGCTGTGTTAGTTTTTTTTCTATTTACATACAATTATTAATGTAGGGAAGAAGAAGAGTTGGTTTTTATATGCCAACTTTCTCTACCACTTAAAGAAGAATCAAACCAGCTTACAGTCACCTTCCCTTCCCCTCCACACAACAGACACCCTTTGAAGTAGGTGGGGCTGAGAGAACTCCAAGACAACTGTGACTAGCCCAAGGTCACCCAGCTGGCCTTATGTGTAGGAGTGGGGAAACCACCAGATTAGAGTCCAGCACTCATGTGGAGGAGTAGGGAATCAAACCTGGTTCTCCAGATTAGAGTCCATCTCTCCAAACCACCGCTGTTAACCACTACACCATGCTGGCTCTCAGCTATAAAAAATGTTACCCATTCCCTGTAGTCTGAAGCAGTAAAGTCCATTCTGCATCAACAATCTGCCACATATCCCGTCACATGACTCAGTGATGCCTCAGATATCAATTCAAATATAGTAAGCAAGCATTGCTTTTAAAGTATGTATTTAGTAGAAATATGCATATACCACTTTCCCCAGGTGCAAGACACTTTACATTAAATGAAATAAAGCATTAAAATAGTGATTCAGGAAAAAAATAACTAACACGAGGACATGGTTCAGCTTTACAGTTAAGCTATAAACTCTGGACAAACATGAAACGCTGGTGCTCTAATACAGATGTTCTGTTTGCTGCTGCCATAGCAAACCTTTCTCCCCTGACCTCTAGAAACATTTCCATTCATCCTTGATAGTGTTCAGACCACACTTAAAGAACTGTTGCATCAACTCTTACCATTAAAGGCCCTGCTGCAATCTTGAAGGATGTAGATCCAAGCTTGGTAGAAAGCCAACCTTCCAAGCAGTGTAGACAGCCTGCCAAGGACACCCAAGTAAAACCAGATGCTGTGTTTTGGAAGTTTTTGGAAAGAAAGAAAGAAAGAAAGAAAGAAAGAAAGAAAGAAAGAAAGAAAGAAAGAAAGAAAGAAAGAAAGAAAGAAAGAAAGAAAGAAAGAAAGAAAGAAAAAGAAAAAGTTTGTAAAACAATCATCTTTACAAAGGGGATGGAACTTGGATTACACCATTAAAGAGGAGAAAGGACAGTCCTCACATTAAAGATCAATGGCAAAAGTAAGCAGATACACAATAAAAAGGAGAAACCCCAGTGTTTCATTAACATTGATATTATTGGCTTCAGTAGAATTTATGCCTAGTATATGTTTTTCAACGTAGAGCCAAATGACTGCAGATGTTCAAGCACTGAAATCCATCCATCTGTCCAACTTGAAATCAGAATTGAACCTAAGAGCAAAACTTGGAAGAATACCCCTAATTTGCAAAACTTGGAAGAATACCCCTAATTTGAAACCTGCAAATGCTTAGAACCCATTTCCAGAATTTAGTGCATTTCAGAAGCGACCTGACTATGCCTGAAAATTTCGATAGTTGATACAAGAGCTAGAAATCTGATTTTTAAATTGTCATGGCAGCTTGCAA
This sequence comes from Euleptes europaea, assembly GCF_029931775.1. NCBI lineage: Eukaryota > Metazoa > Chordata > Lepidosauria > Squamata > Sphaerodactylidae > Euleptes > Euleptes europaea. The sequence continues at coordinate 43,824,963 of NC_079312.1, read as the reverse complement.
CAGAAACAAGGGCTTGTAGTGGCATGGTTCTGCTGACAGAAGGGATTTCCATCAGCAGAGTTCAACTTTCTCACCCCCACCCCCTGTCCCACTGCAGCCCCAAGAACCCCTCCCCTAAAATGCTTCCTGGAGGACTGGGGAACCCCAGGAAGAGCATAAGGGGGATCTGGAGGTTTGCACAGATGGAAATGAAATATCTTTGGGTTCATTAGAATGTGTTGTTGTTTTTTGCTGCTTCTACCCAATAACCTTTTGTTTCAAAGGAGCTATAATTTGAGACATGATTTGATTTTTACACTGATGCTGTTGCCTTTGGCTTATTTGATCAGTATGACTTCTGTTGTTCAGTGACATTGCTCAGTCAAGAGAGCTCTCACCTGACAGTCTGCATGCCATTACTTCATGCCTCCATAATCTCTTGAAATATAATTCATGCCTCCATAATCTCTTGAAATATAATCCATTTGTATAGGCTCCTGGTTTTTCTTTGTCGGTTCACAGATTCATTTATAAACTTGAGCTATTCTTCATTATCTTGAAAAAAAGCCTTATTTTTGCCTTTTTTATGCTTGGCTTTTCTCTGCAGGAACATAGAGATGGGGCATAAAGAACTTCCAAAAAGTTTTTAAAATAAAAATTCTAGATTAAAATGAGTGCTGTCTTAAATTAAGGTTAAATTGATTTTATTCTGTCCGTCCATCTGTCTGTCTGTCTGTCTGTCTGTCATAAGAACATAAGGACGTAAGAAAGGCCATGCTGGATCAGATCAACGTCCATCAAGTTCAGGAGTCTGTTCACACAGTGGCCAACCAGGTGCCTCTAGGAAGCCCACAAACAAGACAGCTGCAGCAGCATTACCCTGCCTGTGTTCCACAGCACCTAATATAAGAGGCATGCTCCTCTGATCCTGGAGATTCCTGGATCAGTCTGTCTGTCTGTCACATTTTTATTCTGCCCTTCCTACAAAAAGCTCAGTGTAGCATATAGGCTCTTCTCCATTTTAACTTCACAACAACCCTTGGGGAAAGATCAGGCTGACAGACAATGGCTGACCCAAGGTCACCCAACAAGCTTCACAGGAGATGTGAATGCTGATCTACTTCAGCTTCTTCCAATCCAGCCACTACACCATACTAGGATAAGGGGCCTTCCAATAATGGAGAATCATATTCTAACAAGATAGATAGATAGATAGATAGATAGATAGATAGATAGATAGATAGATAGATAGATAGACAGACAGACAGACAGACAGACAGACAGACAGACAGACAGACAGACAGACAGACAGACAGACAGACCACCCATAGGATACGGCCCAACAAATTCCAGACAGATAGGAGAAACGAGAAAGTATACTTGTCTTCAAAGCAATGACAGGCAGGATACAACCAATTCACATGAACTTCTCTGGGATTGTACCCCAAGAGAAGGCGTCTTCAGAATTGTATAGGTAGTCCATACTCAGTTGTCATCTATATGCCATGAGTTCAAATACTGATAGATTTCTAAGGTTCTCAATCCATTGATTTACCAGAGGTGGGCTTTAATCTTTCCAGTGTTGTAATGTGAGTCTTTTAGCTGTTCTAAGCTGTATTGAGGGCATGAAGGGTCTAGAGGAGAATTATACAAACTGCTTGGGGTTCCTGTTGGGGAAAAGGGCACGACATAAGTGAAGCTAATGTAACTGTAATGTTAATGAAATGGCAGATAGTAAACAGAGGGATTCTACAGAAAAAGGTTATCTGTATATGTCAGCCCATCACCACCAAAATAATTCCCTCCAGAAATCCCAAAGACTTAAATGGCTTAAATGAGCAATCCCTCCCATATTCCAGAGAGAAGCCCCACGTTTTCACTGTAAAAAAAAAACGTCCCTTGGCTTGCCACAATTATTGTTAGCCTGGGCCTTTGGTGAAACATTTGTGTAGTTTACCAGCAATATCCTGTAGGTTTTATTACCCTGATATTGTTGCCAAGGCTTTCTCAAGTGTATATCTCTGGCTGGTACCTGCACAGTACACTGAATACCCCCTTCCACCTCAACTAAACGGTCTTTTCAAAATAGCAAAGATTGTGAGCAGAATATGGAGGGGGGGAACCAGTAATGGGCTTTACAAATGCTCTCTAATGGAAAATGCGTTTAACAGGACATGAATAAAAGCTGTAGAGGGCAATCTTATTATATCTGCATTACTATAGAAAAAGTACAAAAGCATAAAGACTCAATCAAGCAGCAATTTTTTCCCCTGCAGCAGAAAAGTTCTGCACAAAAAGGGCCCAGGGATAAGCATATGGTGCATATTTGTTGGTTCTGCATCACCCTGATGTTTCCTAGGAAGTAGTTATGTAACCATATAAAGATTAGCTGCCCTTCAGAGAATCTCTTCCCCCACTAGACTTTGCATTTAAAGCAAATGGAAAAGAGGGACAGATTTTTGTGACAGTTTCTTTCCTTGGAGCCTCTTTTCATTTGGAACATCAACAGAGATTTGTTTGCGTCTGAATCCAAAGCACATTTACATGGACATAAGCTCCATCTGTATCAATACTACTAGGAAGTTTGATAAATCCTTTGCGTGTTGTTACCATATGAGGGGCTGTAGCTCAGTGTTAGAGCATCTGCTCTGCATGCAGAAGGTCCTAAGTTCAAACCCCAGCAGTTAAACCACGCAGTAGGTGATGTGAAAGACCTCTGCCTGGTACCCTGGAGGGCCGCTGCCAGTCTGAGTAGACTGTACCTGATGAACAAGGGTCTGCCTGATAAGGCAGTTTCATGTATTCACACCAGAAAGCTTACTTAGGATCACAAGTAAAGGGTGCAATATATGTTGCCACATGCAGGTGCTTGAAACAACACTGCCTCCTTTATGCTGTAGTGCAGGGGTGGGGAACCTCAGGCCTGGGGGCCGTATGCGGCCCCCGATGACATTTTTTGTGGCCCTTGGGAGCTCCGGGAACCCTGCCACGGAGGCGGGGCGCAGGGTGGCCCTCCCTGAGGGTGTTCCTGGGGCCACGGCGCCCTTGTAGCGCCCTTTGGACCTCCTCTCACCGACTGTCGGTTGTTGGTCGGCGAGAGGGGAGGGGGAGGGACGCTTCCCCCAAGGCTGCCCCCTACAGCTGTGGCGTGCAGGAACGCTGCGGCACATTGTAAGCCCCTCTCGCTGCCTGTTGACAGTTGAGCAGTGGGGGGCGGGAAGAGGCCGGCGGCTCCCGGCGGCAGAGCATGCATGCGGGAGCCGATTTGGTGGAGGGGGGGCTTTTATGGACTCGGGGGGGAGTGCATGGAGGCTGGGGCCCGGTTGCTTGGTGCTCTGTGCGCCGCCGGGTGTGTGTGTGTGTGGGCGGGGGAGGTGGGGTGGCTGGGGCCCCGTCGCGCAGGCCGGCATGCGTGTGTGTGTGGGAGGCTTTTCTCTCTTTTCTTCCTCTTTTTCTGTCACTCTTTCTCCTTTCTCTCCCTCTCTTCCTCCCTCTTTTTCTGTCTCTTTCTTTGTCTACCTCCGTCCTTTTCTTTCTTTCCCCCCCTCTCTCCATTTCTTTCTCCCTCCCTCCCTTTCCTTCTTTCTCTGTTTTCCTTCCTCCCTTGCCAATCGACTGTGGGCTGCGCCCCCCTGGCGCTTCGTTTTCTGGGGCCCACCGCTGGCTGCCCTCCCACCTGGGGAGGGGGGCGCCCTGCAGACCTTCTCTGGCTGGCCTCCCCTGGGGTTGCCAACCTCCAGGTGGTGGCTGGAGACCTGGCAACACTAGCCTCTCCCCCCCACCGGGTGTGGCCCCTGGTGTGGCCCCCGAAAGATGTTATTAATGTGCGAATGGCCCTTGGCAGGAAAAAGGTTCCCCACCCCTGCTGTAGTGAGTTATGGCTTTCCATGCATGTTCTGTGATTTGCTTCCACACTTCTGGTTTCGCACAGTGAGGAGAGCCAGCGTGGTACAGTGGTAAAGAGCGGTGGTTTGGAGCAGTGCGCTCTGATCTAAAGAACTGGGTTTGATTCCCCACTTCTCCACATGAGCGGCGGAGGCTAACATGACCGGCGGAGGATAACATGAGCGGCGGAGGCTAAACCAACTCTTCTTCTGGTTTAGCTGCCACTGGACTGTGAAAATCCTCATTTTACCCATGCACCTCTGTACCACCAGTACATTGCTTGGAATGTCCAGTGGCAATGCACAGTCACATCACCAGTTAGCGCCAGCCAGGCCTAGTGATCAACCAGGGAGCACAAAATGGTTAGAAGAATAAGAAGAGTTGGTTTTTATATGCTGACTTTCTCTACCACTTAAGGGAGAATCAAACCGGCTTACAATCACCTTACCTTCCCCTCCCCACAACAGACGCCCTGTGAGGTAGGTGGGGCCAAGAGAGTATGACTAGCCCAAGGTCACCCAGCTGGATTCATGTGTAGGAGTGGGGAAACAAATCCAGTTCACCAGATTAGTCTCCGTCACTCATGTGGAGGAGTGGGGAATCAAACCTGGTTCTCCAGATCAGACTCCACCGCTCCAAACCACCGCTCTTAACCACTACACCATGCTGGCTTCTTAGATCACCCCAACTCATCAAGCCAGCACAAGAAGGCAGTTTCAAGGATGCTCCAGGTAGTGGATCCAGGTAGTGGATCATCCTAAATCGTATAATTTATTTATTACATTCACATCCCAATGTTTACTCAAAAAAATCTTAAGGTGGTCTATGTAAAGGTTTTCCAATTTAATCCTCAGAACAACTCTGAGAGGTAAGTCAGGCTGATGGATAGTTATCCATTCCATGATCACCTGCTAAGTTTCATATCTGAATTCTGTTCCAGCTCCACCTTTCTTTGGTTTTTACCATACCAGTTCTCTCTCTCTCTCTCTCTCTCTCACCCATTACTCTGCTTAGAATTGAAACTTCAGATATAACTATTATTTGTTCTAGCAAATATGTCTTCCTGGATGTGGACCAAACCAGGCGATCCTGGGAGTTCCATGAACAGAGGTCCCCGTTTCCTTCCCTTCTGATAATCATGCATCTGGGGGTCTGGTTGCAACTGGCATGAGGGGATTTAAGTTTGAGCTCTTGGGCTGTTTTCCTGGCCTGGAAAAAATGTCCATGATCATTTTAGATCAGAAAGGCTTATCCCTCCCCTTTTCAATGGCCCTGACTGGAATTGGTCCCCTGGGCACCTGATTAAAACTGCTGCAAGCTCAGGTCACAGAACTCCCAACATTCCATCTAATTTTGTTCTTGTTTTCTGACTGCTGATAGATTATTAGGTGTGTCATTATGAAACAAGCAATTTAGCAGAAACGCTGTGAAGTTTAGTGTGAGAACGGGGAGTTTATGTTTTTTTTTAGGGGGGAAGCCAATTCTGATGCATGCTATCAACTTACCCTATCATGGATGCCTCATATCTACCATTAAAAGATCCTCCAAGAGCTTTCTCACAAACTTTGCCTGAGTTTGCAATCCTTCTTGTGAAATGTGATGATTTCATAGAACGTGCCAGATATTGGCCTTGATCCACTGGACCATTTCTGCAGAGGGAACAATTTGTCTCTGCGAAAGGTGACTGCTTTGCGCCTCTTTCCTGCTGCAGCCTGAAATCCCCCCTTCCCCCCAATGTTGCTCCAGGGCAACAGGATACCAGGAACAGCATTTCAGAAGATCTTTTGGGTTGCTGTGACATGGGGGAGGTGAGAATGCCATGAATCATGCAGCTTAAAAACTGTTCTATCCACACAAACATTCCATTGTTGTGTGTGTGTTAAGTGCCGTCAAGTCGCTTCTGACTCATGGCGACCCTGTGAATGAAAGTCCTCCAAAATGTCCTGTCTTTGACAGCCTTGCTCAGATCTTGCACATTGAAGGCTGTGGCTTCCTTTATTGAGTCAATCCATCTCTTGTTGGGTCTTCCTCTTTTCCTGCTGCCCTCAACTTTTCCTAGCATGACTGTCTTTTCCAGTGACTCTTGTCATCTCATTGTTCCATTGTTAGCACGTATACAAAAAAGATATACAGTCAATAGGGCTACAAGGCAAACATATACATGAAGGATGACAATGAAGTATTTAAATCCATGAGTTCCCACATCATTATGTTGTTCGTCAAAAGACATGGTAGGAGTTGCCATTAGCGAGAAGTCACAGATTTCTGTGCTTCCCAGTTTGGGCTGCCAAAATCTTCTTAGGAAATATTTTAACAACCCAGTTCTCAAAATCTGTGAGAAAGGCTTCCTTACGTAAGCAGAACTATTGCTGGAATCTATTCCCATACTGGTTGGCCCTTAGTCTCTCCAAAATTAATCATGTCTCATACCTTCTGTTCATCTCTCAGTGCAGGTCATTTACCAGGGAGACCATGCCTGAAAACAAATTGGATGCATAGAATCTGCTAGTCACAATTAGTATTAATCCCTTTACCTAAGGGCTCCATCTTTTCCACGTGGTGAGGGACAATGGGGAGAAATACCAATTCTGACAACTAAGATGACAATGTACTTTTAAATGCTGTAACTTCAAGAATTACTAGCCTATCCTTGTTAAACATCATTTCCGAAAAGTACTGTGAAGGGTGACCTGGATAGCCCAGGCAAGCCTGATCTCATCAGATCTCAGAAGCTAAGCAGAGTCAATCCTGGCAAGTATTTGGATGGGACGCCTCCAAGGAATACCAGGGTCATGACACAGAGGCAGGCAATGGCAAACCACCTCTGAAAGTCTCTTGCCTTGAAAACCCTTTGGGGTTGCCGTACGTCAGCTGTGACTTGACAGCAACAAAAGGGTGAGAGAAGTGTGTGTTCTCACTTTTTCTTTGTATCCTTGCTCAGCCTGATGCTTGTACAATCTATGTGTACTCTTTTTTACTTTTGCTTATTAAACTTTCTTATATTTTGAATTCTTCAAGTCTTGTTTCTGTGAACATACCACACCTATTTGGCCTTGCTATCCAAAGAGCAGTAAAGAGGATGGGCAGTGGGTGAATTAACCATTGGTTGAGCAAGATATTTGAAATTGTGAAAGTGCAGTAGATCACCGCCATGCTAGCTGGTTCAAGCAAAGCAGGAGATGTGACAACTAGGCAGAGCCTCTAAACAGCAATGGAAATAAAGAGTGGTAGATGTGTAAGCTGCAGCACTGCAGTCAGAAGCTCTGCTCATGACCTGAGTTCGATCCCAACAGAAGTTGGTTTCAGGTAGCCGGATCAAGGTTGACTCAGCCTTCCATCCTTCCGAGGTAGGTAAAACGAGTACCCAGCTTGCTGGGGGTAAAGGGAAGATGACTGGGGAAGGCACTGGCAAACCACCGCGCAAACAAAAGTCTGCCTAGTAAACGTCGGGATGTGACATCACCCCATGGGTCAGGAATGACCCAGTGCTTGCACAGGGGACCTTTACCTTTTTACCTTTTAGATGTGTAAATCCATCTGGCAGGGGATTTGCTGGTGGCAGCAGTTATTACCTGGTTTGATGTTGATACTCCTCAGGAGTAAGGGAAGGGAGTGTCAGGATCAGGTGTGTATGACTTAGAATGGCTACAGGGGTTTCTGGTCTCCCAGGACCCAAGGGAATAGGGTTTGCAAGTCCATTCATTGCAACAATACATGTAGGTATTTATTTATTAGAAACATCTTTCCATCCCATCAGATCCCCATATACAGAAACCATGATTTACATACCATAGCACAAACTACCTAAGCTGCAGTCTCAACATATCAGTTTCATTTACTGAATCAAATATATTTATTGGAATTTATGGAAAATATGTTTTCAATCTGTTTCCAATTTTTGCTGTATAACAATTTTCTTACCATACCACTTAATTCCAAAAGCCAAAGAACTTCCAAAATGGAAATTCTTAACCAATGATAATGATTTATCTATCCTTTCAATTAATTCCTTTGCATGCAGTGTTTTTGGGTTATTAAGTTGTTGAAGGCATAGCAACAACCATATAAACATAGCAATAGAAAGCAGAAAATTATATATCATTACGCAGTGAAAGCATATTTTAAAATATTTGGCAATTTTAAAAAATTGCAGTCCTATTTATATATGGATATATGTCTGTATGTTAAACGATCTACTAAGGGACCCAGAAAAAAATGTAGAAAGAGTAGAATGGGGGGAGTCTCTAATTATCTTAATTTTGTAATCTCAAATTTTCACCCTAGCTAAACTATCTTCTCATTTTGAAAAGCTTAATTTTGTTTGGACATATTTAATTCTGTAAAACTACAGAAGGAAAATAAAATATCTCGGACGTGACTAGGCTTACATTTGGAAAGCAGACAGGCACAGGACTGAAACATTAATATGTACCATAAGGAATGTTTCCAATTACAGGGGGGTAATGATGGATATCAGCATTTAACAATATAATTAAAATAGATCAGTTACAGCACATTATTCTGGCAGAACAGAAACACACTGATGCGTTGATAAGAAAAATGGTTTAAAATACACCAAAATTCTATAGATAGCATTCTTGCAAAGTATACATATGAAGACTGCTCAAGTCAGCGGGCATAATGCTGGTCTCTCTTTGGAGCCAAGTAAGAATGACAGTCATCGTGGTGTAGTGGTTAAGAGCAGTGGTCTCTAATCTGGAGAACCAGGTTTGATTCTCTGCTCCCCAACGTGAAGCCTGCTGGGGGATCTCTCAGCAGATTCAGGCAATGGCAAACCACCTCTGAACATCTCTGGCCTTGAAAATCCTACGTGGTTGCCATAAGTTAGCTGTGACCTGATGGCAAAATCACACACACAGAGGAATGTGTTACCTCATGAATAGGGTTGCCAACCTCCAGGTGTTAGCTGGAGAACTCATGGAATTACAACTGATCTCCAGGAAACAGAGATCTGTTCTCCTGGAGAAAATGACTGCTTTGGAAGGTGGACTGTATGGCACTATGCCTCACTGAAGTCCCTCCCTCCCCAAACCCCACCCTCCTCAGGCTCCACCCCAAAATCTCCAGGTATTTCCCAACCCAGAGATGGCAACCCTACTCATGAATCTGTTTGGCTTTGATTCAGGATTTTTTCCCCCACCTACACCTCTCTGCAGGTCAGGGGAGAGACTTGTTAGGGTCCTACTTGTGTTGGTCAAGTAGCTAGAATTGCTTGGTTACAACTGGCAATTGTGGTGAAGGTAAACCAGTTAAGTCAGAAGCACACTGTTCAGTGACCACCATGAGGCCTCATTTCAAAGGTGAAGGGAATGTTCCTCCAACCAGGATCTCAGGGTAATGCATATCAGGGACTGAAACATCCCTCGGGGCTGCTGTGATCCCTGAGCCAAAGACCTCATTGCTAGGGAGAAAGGATTTGGCATGCTTCCCTCAAACATCAGTTAGTATTGGGCAAGGAGGAGCCTGAACAGTACAGAAGACTGTTCAGAAGCTCACCACCCAGATTTAAGTAATGCTTAAGCAGAGGAGGCCTGATTCCTCTGCATCACATTATTACTAGGGTTGCCAACCTCCAGGTACTAGCTGGAGATCTCTTGATAATACAACTGATCTCCAGCTGATAGAGATCAGTTCACCTGGAGAAAATGGCTGCTTTGGCAATTGGACTCTATGGCATTGAAGTCACTCCCCTCCCCAAACCCAGCCCTCCTCAGGCTCCGCCCCCAAACTTCCCGCCAGTGGCAAAGAGGGACCTGGCAACCCTACATTATTACCCACACTGTACTATAGTTGAATTATTAAAGTACAATCCTTGGTGCTTACCGTTGATTTCAATGAGACTGGAGCAACTCTGCATATGATTGTGTTATTAGTTGTCTGCTCATTATAGATCTTATTCTGTATTTAATCAAGTTGTGGCCTGTTAATTATCCAGAAAACGGTGTCTGCTCTCTTTATTTCATGTCTGTCTGCCCAATCCAAACATTTGCTGCACAAACCTAAATGTAGGATGGGGATGAACAGGTTACAATGATCATTTATTCACCATTGTTTTGAAACCTCCAAGGTGCCTGTGCTGACTTCCAATTGTAGCTGCCATATGCTAAGGTCAAGGGACATTTGCTGAAATTATAACCACAAGTCAGCACTGGATTTTCATGCAAGGGCCCAAAGTTTTTGAATGCTTGTTGTGTCATATAAAAACTAAGTCCTGATTTATTTCTGGACTCAGAGCTGTATTGTCCAAAGTCATCATACAAGTTTACAGTAGCCAGCCATGGTCTCTGAATATTGCTTCTTCCAAGGCGACAGAATTTCTCCCTAATCAATCCCTTTGCGGCTTTACCTCTTAGCTGACAAATGATCTGGCGAACTACCTCCCTTGTCTCACCTCCTCTGACAGATGACATTTTATCTGCTTCATGAACATACTCCCTTTCTGCCACTCCATCCTGTAAACTACTTGCCTACAACATAATACGCATGGCACAAAAGCAGGAAAAAAGAATGAGAAGAGAAGAAAACAGAAATAAACTTCAGATAACTTACTTGACAGTTGCATACTGACCAGGTGAAATGCTCAGTGCAGGAGACAGTTTGAGAAGTTTTCATCGTTGCTGTTGTTGCCAGCCAAGATAATTAAGGGAATCTAATGATCAGACCTGTCTCTGGTTGTTTGCCCCGGCTTGGGTGTGGGGAAGTGTTCCTCCGCCCTTGCTCCCCCAAAGTAGTGTGGTGCTTCCACCCATCTTCTTGGTTTCCCTGTTTTTTCTGAAGTCTTTCAGAAGCCTCTTGGCTGCGATGTTTTGGAAAAAACGGGGCTAGTACCCATGTGAACAGGAAAGTCTGGGTCCTCCCAGTCTTATCCACACTGACACCATTTCTCTGTCCCATGGTATCTTGGTCTGCTATGGCAAGCAGCAGCCCTGTGAGGCGCCCTCGGCCCTGGTAGGCAGCTGTGGGGAGCCTGCTGTTTCACTCCATCAGGGGGCAGGGAGGGTGGGCACAGCCTTCCTCCCCTTACTTAGTCTTCCTTTCCTCGCTGGGGGCAAACAACATCTTCCTGTCATGCTGTGGTGAGGGGAGGTGGGAAGGAGCTGCATCATGTAACCTTCTTTGCTGCCACCCTGAAAGGGGGGGGGGCAGTTGCTTCTTCATACGGGTAAGGAGTATGGGTGGTGGTTTCTTGCCATGCCTAGGGGGAGGGGAGAAGGGCAAGTGGTTTCCTAGAGTGCCAGTCATGTTTGGGTTAGCCCTGAGAACAACCACAGAATGGCCACCCATCTGGGAAGAGAGAAGCCCATGGGCACTGGCTGTCTTTTGCCATTTCGCCATAATATAAAATTAACAGGGCTACATGAACACATGAAGCTGCCTTATACTAAATCAGACCCTTGGTCCATCAAATTCAGTATTGTCTACTCAGACTGGCAGCGGCTCTCTAGGGTCCCAGACTGAGGACTTTCACATCACCTACTTGCCTGCTCCCTTTAACTGGAGATGCCGGGGATTGAACCTGGGACCCTTCTGCATGCAATGTATATGCTCTACCGCTGAGCCACAGCCCCTCTCCAGCTAGTTTCATATTGCTCATAAAGGCTAATATATCGTAACAAAGGGCTTTAGAAAAGTAGCTCTTCAATTTTGCCTTTTAATATTTGATTGTTTCTCAAAGTTTTTTTTAAAAACTGGTAACATTTATAATGCTTGTGAGTGCAGCTGGGGGGGGGAAACTGAGGCAGGGGAGGTAAAGAGCTATCCTTTGGCTTCTTCATTTTATGAGAACGGGAGTCATACATGGGTAAAAACCTGAGGTTCCAAGGATTACATCACAGCAAATATGCTTTCAGATATTATTATATTTTCCCAGAACAACTTCAGTATATTACAACTCCATGCAACAACAACAAAAAATGATGAAAATGGGAGAAAAATCAGATATGTCAGAACAAATTTCCAGCAAGCAATAACAGAAGCAGCACCCTTAATCATATCTGTTTGCTCGTTCCTCTGTCAGATGGATGAATTCTAAACATCCATCCTGATTTTCATGCAGTTGTCTGTTTAACCACTACCATAAGCTCGCTTCCTCTTATTTAGTCTGACATTTTCCTATCCCATTTGGCCATCTGTTTTCCACTACATATATTCACAGTTCAACAAGTAGAGGCCTTTCCTTTCATGGGACAGAAGCCCACAGCAACTAAGTTCTTTTCCCATTGAAGATGTAGAACTGACACTACATCTAGGTTTCTTCTGAAGAAATGTCTCTCTAGCAATCTGGTCTTAAAACTTGCAACCAGGTGCATCATTAACTACACCATGGGAACAGCATAAACTACTATGTTATAAGGTATTAAATTATTATATCATGTGAGTTCTGATGTGTGATGTATGGAAGAATCATACTGTCCTTTGTCAAAAAGACAAAGATCCTCAATGGAACAGGCTTCCTCGGGAGGTGGTAGGCTCCTTTTTTGGAGGTTTTTAAATAGATGGCCATCTGACTGCAATGCTGATTATGTGAATCTAGGCAGATCATGAGAGATCTGCCTAAGATCTTTCTTACATGCCCAGGAAAATGCTGATTGCCACTTTGAGGTCAGGAAGCAATTTTCCTCCAGGACAGATTGCCCGGGGATCCTGGAATGTTTTCCCCCCATGTTCTGGGCATGGACCAGGGGTCACAGGGGGTGTGGGGGGAGGTAGTTGTGAATTTCCTGAAGGGGTTGGACTAGATGACCCTGGAGGTACCTCCCAACTCTATGATTCTATTAAATGTTTTCTCACTAACTTCTGGTGTTAGCACACCACATGAATAGGGTTGCCAACTGCCAGGTAGTAGCAGGAGATCTGCTAATTCAACTGATCTATGGCCGATAGAGATCAGATCACCTGGAGAAAAATGGCCACTTTGGCAATTGAACTCTATGGCATTAAAGTCCCTCCCCTCCCCAAACCCCACCCTCCTCAGGCTCCACCCCAAAAATCTCCCACCGGTGGCGAAGAGGGACCTGGCAACCCTACACATGAAGAGAGAGTGAGAGACTACACTGATTAAGAGTTATATGAGTAGAAGGCTTATCAAAAGATACACAACTGTCCCCAGGGATCTCTGCTCTTGAACAAAAAGCGAGACATTCTGCAGATTAGAAGAAAGGTGGTAGTGAAGGAGAGCAAGGCTAGGGTTGCCAACTTCAGTTTGGGAAGTTCCTGAAGATTTGGGGACAAAACCTGGGGAGGACAAAGTCTGGGCGGGGGGAGCTCAGCAGGAATGCAGCCCTCTGGAGTCTGCTCTCTGAAGCCACCATTTGCTCCAGGAGAACAGACCTCTGTAGTTTGTAGATGTGGTTGTAATTCTGGGAGAACTCCAGGCTCCACCTGGAGGTTGAGAACCCTAAGCAAGGCAAGAGGTGGAAAGACAGTGAAATACCATTCACTGGCCTGCTTTTATCAATTTGTACTTTATATTGAAGTGGTGTTGTGTATTTTCAAATGGAATGCCAGGGACAAATACTTCTAAATTGATAACAAGATGGAAAGGGTAATTCAAGCTTCTTTAGCAACTGTGGTGAGGCCCACCTCTCAGTTTGATAGCATCTGAACTTGGTAAAGGTCACTTAGTTATGCCACCTGTGAAGAAGAAGAAGAGTTGGTTTTTATATGCTGATTTTCTCTACCTTTTAAGGTGAATCAAACCGGTTTACAATTTCCTTCCCTTCTTCTCCCCACAACAGACACCCTGTGAGGTAGGTGGGGCTGAGAGAGTTTGAAGTCAGTTGTGACTGGCCCAAGGCCACCCAGCTGGCTTTCATGTGGAGGAGTGGGGAAACCAAGCTGGTTCACCAGACTAGAGTCCACTGCTCATGTGCAGTAGTGGGGAATCAAACCCCGTTCTCCAGAGTAGAGTCCACCACTCTTAACCACTACACCACTCATTCCCATTTTATTGTCCCTGCTTAGTGATCACAAAGAATGAAGTCTGCTTTTCAAGTACCCTCTGCAGCTTTGCCTTTAACAGCAGGTAGCAGGCAATCGTGTTTATTTCCAAGCCGTGAAAAGCCTTACAGATGATTTCTGCTCATCAGGTTGCTGCTAAAAGCACAGGAACGGTCAGGTGCTTTTCCCCTGGTCAGTTGACAACCACGATGAAGTCTGTACAGCAACTGCTGACACCAGAGGCAAATCTGCCTCCCCTGCTTTCCACCCTCTCTCCTTTATTTTCTTCAGCTGTTAAGCCAGTTGTTAAGATGGAGGAATGGACAAAGATGAGCGCGTGGGCAAGAGGAAGGACCTCCTCTCCTTCATGGGATCGTATTCCTTGTTCCCTTCCCTGAGAGAAAATTGTGAAAGCTGAAGTGCTGAGTTTGCCAACATTTTTGCAAAATGTAAAACACGCTGGAGCTAAGACCCAGTATATCAATTTGATATTGTGTGGAACACTTTTAATTTAAAATGTCAATTAGAAGTTTGTAAAAGAGCTGTCGTTGATACTTGGAATGGTTGTCCTTTCAATATTTTTTTTTAAAAACCTTACTGGAAGAAAACTGCCAAGGAAAGGAAACTTTCCGTTTCCCCATGAGACATTTTTTTGTGGTAAGCTTCAGTTTCAAAAAGAGGTCCACTCCTGTTTCTATCGATAGTGAGGGGAATTATGTCAGGGACTTCAAAGGGGAAGGGATTGAGCTCAAAGCTTCCAGAGGTAAATAAAAACCTACCTTTAATCCGGGGTTTTTGACCTTTACGGTTCTTGTGTTTGCACTGCGGACTGTGATTTTCAGTGTAAGCAAAGAACCTCGATAACGGTGCTGCAAGACATTACCCTTCTGTGTTCTATTCTGTTGCAAAATAGGGCCAATAAAGAGGGTTTGGCTTAGACATTGCAGGTACAATCTAGTCAAAGTTAAGCACCTTTAAATCCCCACTGGTTTAATCTCTCCCCACTGAAATCAGTTGTACTTAGTGGTACTTAACACATGATTAACTCTTGCTTTGAAATTAATAGGTCTTAAAAAGTGCTCAACTTAAACTGGATTGTGTTACCTGGAGTGGATTTTCTTGGAAGTAAGATACTGAAATCCATGGGGTTTCTCTCAAAGAAAACATGGTTTTAGCCCAAAAATGTCATCTTTAGCTGGACTGAATCATCGAGTGGGAAGGGTCCACCAGGGTCATCTAGTCCAACACCCTGCATAATGCAGGAAATTCCAAACTACCTCCCTCACACACACCCAGTGACCCCTACTCCATGCCCAGAAGATGGCCAAGGTGCCCTCCCTCTCATGATCTGCCCAAGGCTATAGAATCGGCATTGCTGACAGATGGCCATCTAACCTCATCTTTAAAACCTCCAGGGAAGGAGAGCTTACCACCTCCCAAGGAAGCCTGAGCAGTTAGAACTGCTCTAACTGTTAGAAAATTCTTCCTAATGTCTAGACGGAAACTCTTTTGATTTAATTTCAACCCGTTGATTCTGGTCCGACCTTCTGGAGCAACAGAAAACAACTTGGCGCCATCCTCTATATGACACCCCTTCAAGTACTTGTAGATGGTTATCATATCCCCTCTCAGTCTTCTCCTCTTCAGGCTAAACATACCCAGCTCCTTCAACCTTTCCCCATAGGAATGACAATATTTTCATTTCCTGTTATGTGTTTCTGTGTCACATCGATCTTTCAGCAGGGTGATACACATACTAAACCTAAGTCAGGGCTCATAGATTTCTATTAAGATGAGATTCACAGAAACCACAAGTGAACTAGCTGCCCCTCACTATCGCACCTCAAAAATAACTGGTCCTTTCCCTTTTTTCAAGGAGTGAGCTTTCCTCATGGTTCTACTTGCATGGAGAGAGGACCCTGGCCTGGATGGCTCATGCTAGTCCGATCATGTCAGATCTCAGAATAGGGTTGCCAACCTCCAGGTGGTGGCTGGAGATCTCCCACTATTACAACTAATCTCCAGGCGACAGAGATCAGTTCCCCTGGAGAAAATGGCAGCTTGGCCCATTGGACTCTATGGCATTGAAGTCCCTCCCCTCTCCAAACCCTGCTCTCCTCAGGCTCCACTCCCAAAATCTCCAGGTAATGCCCAACCCTGGCAACCCTATCTCAGAAACTAGGCAGGGTCTGCTCTGGCAAGGATTTGGATGGCAGACCTCCAACCAATATCAGGGTTGTGATGCAGAGGCAGGCAATGACAAACCACCTCTGAACATCTCTTGCCATGAAAACCCTATGCGGTTGCTATAAGTTGGCTGCGATTGCACTTTCCATCACCACCATGGAGAGAGGCCTTCTTGCAGGTAGCCACACAATTCTAAAACCCCTTATACAGTCTTGTCAACGCCTGGGCCTGTCGCTGTTTTGGAGAAGATTGTAAGGGCTTTTCCACATGTTCAGCTTGCTCATGATTTTCCTGGGAGTTGACCCACAAGCATTGAAATCAATTTAGGCACAGTTCTTCCACATGTCTACCCTCCTTCTGCATTTTCACAGTTTTGGAGCCAGTTTACTTTCTTCTGCACATGCCTTCAATAATGAGGATTTTCAAGAGAGGATGCTGTTGTCATCGGTGGTGTCATCAATGGCATCAAAGCACACCCTCCTTTTTAAAAAAAATGGCACTAAAATATCAATATATCACTGGAGCATTGTAACAATGGGATTAACACATTCTCTCTCCCTTAAAAAAACAAAACAAAACAAAACAAACAAGAATCTAGCCACTTCCCTCACAGAGATATGCCTTTTTCCTTATATCTCCAATTCAAAATTGGCTTCCAGCAAAACATTGGGGTAAAAGTGGTCTGAAACAAACTGGGGGCGGGGGGGGGATGGGGAAAATTTATGTTAATATTGGGGGATAAATCCATACACCATGGGGCCAGAACCAAAACACACACACACAGAAAAGACCAAAGGGGAAAGGAAAGGAAAGGAAAGGAAAGGAAAGGAAAGGAAAGGAAAGGAAAGGAAAGGAAAGGAAAGGAAAGGAAAACTAGTTTTCAGCTGCTGCTGCTGCTATTAAAATGATTAGACAATTCTGTATTTGTTTGCTTATAGGAGGGGCATAGCTTGTTATGGGCCAGGTCTTGCACTATGGCAAGAGATCGCCTGCGGGCAACCCGCTATCCCTCCTTCTTCAGGTAGCAGGAGAAAAATAAAAATAATTGCTGGTTTCATGAACAACATGATGTCACTTCCAGGTAAAACCCAGAAGTGACATCATGTTGCTCTAGGAATCACTAGAAACTCTATGGTTTTACAGTCGTTCCCAATGATTCTGAGAGCAACATGATTGCACTTCTGCTTCCCCCCAGAAGCGACATTATGGCACATGCAATAACACAGCCCCATGTCCCCACCCCTCCCATCTGCCACCACGTGCCAGCCATCAGCTGGCAACCCTACTTGGCATGTAGAAAATGCCAGCATCACCAGTTAAAAGAATCAGAAGGACTTCAACCTGAGACACTTGAAGGTCACTGCCAGTTAGAATGAACAGTACTGACATTGACGGACCAATGGTCTGATTCAGTGTAAGGCAGCTTCATGTGCTCATGTATATTTAGCATTTGTACATGTCATCTCTCAAGAGACATATTTTGTATACGTGTTTCACATGTATGTATTGAATACGTACATTAAAATAAGAATTTAGCCTAAGCCCTTAACCTTTTATCCTGTTCTGGGCTACTGTAGCCAGTTTTTAGGTTTGGATTCTGTTTCTGCAAAGATTCACAAATGGGAACACGGCATTAATAGATGGATCGCCCAGCAAAAACCCAAAATTTTCACTTGCATAATGTTTGAGGTATCACAGACTTGATGCTCTTTGTTTATGGATGGGAAGGTTAGAACGATCTGTTATTAGGTTTAAGGCTCATGGTCCTTGATTAAAAAGGGACATGGGGCGGGGGGAAACACACACACCATAAAAAAGGATTTGTTTCCATGGCTGCACCATCAGTTTTTCCTAAGGTATCCTTTAACAAAGGTAAAAAAAAAAGAGAGGAAAAGACGCTCAGTAAGTCCATTTCCTCTCAAGACGCAACAGTACTTTTGTCTCAGAATTGTGTAGGTGGGATACGAAAACTGGGCTGCGGTCCAAGAGCGGAAACACCAAACAGGCTGCTTGAATGGGATTTGCTCGACAGATTTTGCTGCAATAGGAGTTTTGGCTTCCGAGCAGCAGCAACAGCAGAAGGCTAAAACATATATACATAGACCTGAAAGGGACCCAGTGTTGAAAAATGCCTGCTTGCAAAAAAAAAAAAAAAGGGGGGGGGAGTGGTGGAAACGTGCCAGTGCCAAATCCCAGTCCTACGACAAGGCACCCTCACACATCTCTATGAAAGAACGGTAACGGTTGAAGGAGCGACCCCACCCCTGTGCCCTGCCTCGAGACAGGAGGACCTAATTGAATAGCACTCCTCCCTCTTTTTGGCTGCTGATGTTCACCTCTAATGGCATTGAGGGTACAAAATAGGGCTGCTTGTCCGCTTGAAACCTCAGTCTGAGAAAACAACTCGAGCAAGGCAGGATGCCCCGCCTCTCTCCTGGAAACCCAAAACTCTGCGTCTCCTGCTGAGGCGAGTTCCCTTCACACTCCTTCCCCCCACCTCCACGTAACGGCTTTTCAAGAAGGGATTTGAGCTACGAGCCAGCTTTTGAAAATAATAAATAAGTAAATGGAGGCGAAGGGGCGGGCGGCTCGGAAACCAGACTTTTGGTGTCTTGCGCATAAATAAAAATCGTAGCCCATGCTGAGGTAATGGTCAAGTGTATCGTGCAATCCAGCAGCAGCTGTCTGGAAAGAAAGTCCTAAATGAAAACACTGGTCACAATTATTACACGTATTTTCCACCCTGTTGTTTACATAGGATCCAATAGCTTTTAGAAAGACCGTGCTTATCAGGGTTGGAGTCATCATTATGTTAATTTTTGCTACCCTGTAGTGTAAAGATACCTGCTGTGGTGGGATTATTTGGGACATTTCTGACATGTAATGTTTAGTCTTTTTATTCCTTTTAAAATCCCCACACACTTCCAAACACGGTGACTCTTTTCTTATTACGGGGCAAAAGGAGTAACGATCATGTTACCCAGATGACGAAAAATAGCAATAGAATGGAAATCTGTGAAATGCTTTCTAAACTGAAACATATTTTACAAGTGGTTTGGGGAGGACTTTGCATCCCTTTATAAGCCTGTCCAGTTCCAGAGTCAAAAAAACTGCTATCTCAGTTTCACAAACGCAGCACAATCTTTTGTATCGTTATCGAGTTACTGGGAAGTATGAAGGAAGCTGGTATCTATCTGATGGGTGTGTGTGTGGTGGGATGTGCCAAGGTCAAAAGAATCTTGGGCCTGGTTCACACAAGCGGGAAAACCAGGCGGTAGAAAGGTGTACACCACTTTACACTGTATGGGGAGGCTCAAATTTTGGAAGGCTCTCCTCACAGACAGAAAACCACAACAGCCACCAAACTGGGGTAACGTGCCTTTCTCCGAGCTTTGCTAGTTGTCTGTTTGCATGCAGGTTTTTTAGGTGAAGGAGAATTCAAAGCTGAAATTCTCACCCGCAGTCTGAACTTCAGCTATCTCATTACATCCTCATTCTCCTGTATGTGTGAACCAGAAGCTGGTGAGGCTGTTCTGGGCAGGTGTATTTGCTGTGAACAGAGGGGGTGGACCCATCTTCTCTACAGCAATTGTGAACACAATCCTTGATGTCTCCGTATGATATTGTCTCAGTTCAGTTCACACATGCTTAGAAACCAGGTGACAATGAAAAGAATGGACTGCACTGTCAAGTTATTATGACTCCTAGGTGTTCTGTTGGTTTTGTGGGGTTCAGGTTGTTCTTGGTAGGCTTCAGGAGGATCGCATGAGATGCAAGACATTGGATGGTAAATGTGTTGTCTTTGTGAGCTTGTAGTAGATTTGATGATCTAATGAGTAAGACCTAGTGAGTACGTTTGGTGATCTAATGAGAGAAAAGACTCTTAGAGCTGTTGTAAGCCTGAAGGGTAGAGCTCAGAACTGAACGTGTATGCAAATATTAGGAACCTGTGGTGTGAGGGAAGAATGGGAATGTGTTGGTATGCCTTTGTGAGATCTATGGAAGCCATAAAGTCATGGGGCCTCAGAGCTTCTGTGATGGACCAAAGGGTCTCCATCTTCAGGGTTTTTGGATCCAATATTGCTTGTCAGTTCCCATTCCTTCTGGGGACCTCAAAGAATATTTAATATACCCCTGATGATCTTTCACATGGGGAGCTTGTTCTGTATCTCTGATGCTCTCAAAGTAATGGATGGATTTCATAGTTCACTGATGCTTTTCTTTCCTTTTGGACTTTGGGGACTATAGAAATCATTCTGGGGGATGGCATTTGAACTCCATGGAGTAACGCAGCCTGACTGACTTCCAAACCCATTGATCCATGTGCGGTAAGTTTCAGTAAAGGTACCTTTATTGGCATAACAAACCTTTCGCTAAATACAGTAAAACACATAGAAAAGCTGTTATAAGGCAGAACGGATTGCAATCATACCAACAAGAAAGTTAGCCATAGTTTCTATGGAGTAACGCAGCCTGACCGTCTCCCAGACCCATTTATCCAAGTGGGGTAAGTTCCATTGCTGACGGAATTGAGCTAACCACCCCCCTACTTGTGGGATGCTGGCAACAGGATCTTTTCTGTTGGGGTCTGTTCCTCATGCTGGCATTAAGGGCTGGCTGCCCTTGGGGTGGTTAGGGTTAGGGTTAGGCTTGGGCTACCTTGCTTGGGCTACTGTTTGTATCTGTGCCTGTTGGGTCTGCGCTAGCCATTTCTAAAGTGCGGAAGAATGCGTTGGCTATGAAAGGTTTGAGATGTGCTGGAGCATCTGCTATCCCTTTTATATGATCTGGGTGTGGCTTTCTCTTTATCCATGGTTTCTACCAGGATGATTGTCTCCAGAAGTCTTGTCACCCTGAAACAAAACAGATGCCAGGATCAGTTTAGAAAGACAGTCAGTCTACCTTGCGCAGAGCCAGAGATTTCTGTGCATCACCACTGCTGATGCCATTGACCTGGAAGAGAAATGTAGAGTATCTAGGGTGGAATCTAGGTGACAATTTTAAGCAGCTTGTTAGTTCCCTCTCTGGCCTTTTATTGTACTCTGGAATTACTTCAGGCTAAAGCCTCACCCCACATTTTGAGGGCTAGGGTTGCAAGGTCCCTCTTCACTACCAGCAGGAGGTTTTTGGGGCAGAGCCTGAAGAGGGCAGGGTTTGGGGAGGGGCTTCTGCCTGCCATAGAGTCCAATTGCCAAAGTGGCCATTTTCTCCAGGCAAACTGATCTCTATTGGCTGGAGATCAGTTGTAATAGCAAGAGATCTCCAGCTAGTACCTGGAGGTTGGCAACCCTGTTGAGGGCATAGTCTTATTTACAATCCAGTTGAATGCATAGGGATACTTTGCCATCCTTACGGGCAAGCGCCCTTGCTAAGAAGGCGACTACTAATGAAACTTTTAAAAGATCTATCGCTTGATTAGGCAAGGAGTTGCAACTTTTGACTAGTTTGAGATTCTGCTTATTGGAGAGAGGATTGGTCCCAGGGTGGATTTGATATAAATCAAATCAATTTAAATCACTAGTCAGTAAGACTAGATTTAAATCATGGTTTTCTACATAAACTGCACTTCTCATGATGTTGTTTCATTTCGGCCACCAGGCCTTGCATTTCTTTGTTGCAGTGTTTGCATTTTGCACACATGCCTGCCTTACCCATAGGTAGAGGAACTTCATTAAAATATTCCCAAACCGCGTCTCTTTTACAGCCTGCTGCCATTATAGTTTTTTTTTTTCCTCCAGGAAGAGCATAATAGGATAAACCTCATGCTATGCACACAAAGATCCCAAGACTTGTGGATAATTCTGCTCAAAAGGTTTCACTATCATTTTTTACTGCTTGCCCTTCCTTCCTTACACCTAGTTCCTTATGCAGATCTATTCCACTCCAATCAATCTTTTATTAATTGAACTTCTTGAAACTTAGCACTTAGGAGGCAAGGGGTTGATTCTGTGTGCATAGATTTGCAAAGGAGCAATGGGAGTAAGGTGTTTTTTCTCAACTCTGTATGTTTATTTTATAACATTTTTGCTGTGAAGAAGAGGCATGTTATCTCTGCAGACACAAATTCACAGTTTTGAGAACTGCAAAACCAAGCATCTGTGATATCTTAATAGAAAAACTGCCCAAAATAATCTTACAGAAACCTCTGTGAATGGATGGAATTCATTTACCTAAAAATGTAAACACTGAATCAATTTACAACCTAATGCTACTTAATTAAAAACTAATCCTTATTTCCTGATGAATATATAATGTATCTGTGGACTATAATGTATCTTTAATAGAAAACTATCTTTAGATCGATTTTTCCTCAAAGAGCATTTTATTTAAAAATTCTGATGTTACTGAGGCGTTTCCAGGGTTGGAGCTGCCTTTATGCAGCTTCCACAGCCCTTTCGCCCAGGAACAGCCCCTTGAGTGTCAGCGGGGCAGCACCACCTTTTTTGGTGGTGCAGCATTGCTGTTCCTTATGGGGCATTTCCCCCGTTTTTCTCTTATTTTTAAAAAAGTTTTTTTTTGTGTCTCTGTGGTAGCAGGGAAGCCTCTGAGGAAGCAGCGTGGCTCTGCTGCTCCCGACCACCACAGATCTGCCCCCTCACCTCAGGATTGTGCTCAAAGTTAAAATCCCCCAAATTCCTTACAAGTTTCGCTAAGAGGCTTCTTCACAGGAATCTGTTAGTCTTGCAGTAATTCTCCAGAAAGAGTACAATATCAGAACTATTGCAAGACCAACAGATTACCCTGAAGTAATCTCTTGGCGAAACACATAGGGAATTTTAACTGAGTAATTTTAACTGAGTAATAAAATATATGATTTGATTTGATTAGCAGCCCTTGATAATCTACCTAATTAAAGAGGCACTAGGGCTATTATCTCTTCCCCTTCTGAGACTTCTTCTTTATCAGAAGAGATGCTTGAGGCCCCTAAGCTATATGAAGTAGTGTCTCTCTCCTGGGGAAAAATACATGCTGTGGAATTGTCTTCCAGGTTGCTTTTGTGGGCCAAATCCCAGATCATCATGAAAAGTGTGCACTGCCTGGTGGCATCCAAGAAGCACAGCGGCCTTTCTTCCTGCTATCTAGTAGTGATGTCTGTAAAGGGGAGCATTGTCTGTGTTTGGGTTCAAAACTGCTGGTGGAGCATCAACCATACAGAAGAGGCTTATTCTCTCTCCCATGGTAGAAAAATGTATATTTTTGAGATTTTAGATATCCTTCTGGTGTGGTCTTGTGTAATAGCTCTTGATTATACCTTCTGAATGCTTGGAGATTATGTGTATGGAAACAGATTTTCCAAGTACTAAGCCTTCCTAGCTTAAATACGCACAGATACACAAATAATTCTCAATGACATTAACGAGATATTAATAGACTACACAAAGCCCAGAAGTATTATTTTCTACCCATGTGGAGATTTCCGTTGCCCCTTTGTGACAGCTTTGAATCCAGATGGGAAAGTGAAATGATTGGAACTATTGGAAGTCATAAACATATTTGCTCGGAAGTCTCACTGATTTCAAATGAGTAAGATGATAATATTTGTACAGGGCCTAAAATAAGTGTGATAGATAACAAAACATTAAAAACAGAATAGATCCTGCTTAGAGGTTTAGTCTTAAAAAAGATTAATCGTGTCATGTCCTAAGGTACCAACACCCATTTTATCTCTGCTGGATGAGACTAGTGGTCCATCTAGTCCAGCATGACTTTTCATACAGTGGTCAACTTGTAGTCCTATAGGGTCAACAAACAGGACCCCGAGGCCAAGGCCTTCCCCTAGTTCTTAACTATATCTTGCACCATTTGGGCTGAATCTTGCCTCATATGGTGTGTTTGGATTTTGAGGTTATCATTTGCTCTTCCCAAGGAAAAAAAGATATTCTGGACAGATAATCTTTCTTATATCTTATCTTTCATCTGTTTAAATGTCCCTGATGCTTTTCTTGATCTTTTAATTGTTTTCTGTGATGGATATTGCTTTGTCTACAGTTCTATTGTAGGCAGAGCAAGGGACTGCTACTAGAAACATAGAACTGGAAGGGACCCCAAGGGTCATCTAGTCCAACCCCCTGCACAATGCAGGAAATGCACAGCCACACCCCCATACACACACTTCCCCAGTGACTCCTGTTTTATGCCAGAGGAAGGCAAAAACCTCCAGGATCCTTGGCTAATCTGACCTGGAAGAAAATCCTTACAGACTCCAAAGTGGTAATTGGCATAACCCTGGGCATATAAGAAAGGGCCACAAGAGCTGAGCACTGGTTAATCCCTTCCTGCCCTCCCTCTCATGATCTGCCTAAATTCATAGTGAGTCACAATCAGTATTGCTGTCAGATGGCCATTTTAAGCCTTTGCTTAAAAATCTCCAAAGAAGGAGAGCCCATCACCTCCCAAGGAAACTTGTTCCACTGAGGAACCACACTGTCAGGAAGTTTTTCCTAATGTTCAGTCAAAAACTATTTTGATTTAATTTCAACCCGTTGGTTCTGGTCCAACCTTCTGGAGCAACAGAAAACAACTGCACTCCATTCTCTATCTGACAGCCCTTCAAATACTTGAAGATGGCTGTCATATCCCCTCTCAATTGTCTCCTCTCTAGGCTAAACATACCCAGTTCCTTCAACCTTTCCTCATAGGACTTGGTCTTCAAAGCCTTCACCATCTTTGTCACCCTCCTGTGGACATGTTCCAGCTTATCAACATTCTTCTTAAACTGGGGTGCTCAAAACTGAACACAATACTCCAAGTGAGGTCTAACCTGAGCAGAGCAAAATGATACTATCATTTCGTGCGATCTGGACACTATACGATCTGGACACTGTTGATGCAGCCCAAAATCACATTTGCTACCGCATCACACTGCTTGAAAGGTTGGATAAAAATGAATATTATTTTCTCTCACTTGAATGTTGCTATTCTATATATTTTCTAGTGTGTAGCTTCAATTGAGCCCTGACCTAGATAGCCCAGGCAAGCGTAATCTCATCAGATCTCAGAACCTGGAGTGACTCTGACCAGTATTTGGATGGCAGACTTCCAAGGAATACAAGTGTCATGACGTGGAGGCAAGCAATGGCAAACTACTTCTGAATGTCTCTTGCCTTGAAAACCCCACCAGGGGTCACCATAAGTCAGATTGTGACTGATGGCAAAAAAAAAAAAAAGTTCTATTGTCAGAAATTTCCTTTTTGTTTTCATGAGAGATGGCCAGTGTCTATTATTTGCTACTACTTGGGTTTTTTAAAATATGTTTATCCTGGACTTTACAGTATTTTTATTGATGTTTTCATTATTTTGTTGTGATCTGGCTTCAATAAACACACACACACACATATGTATTATCCCAAATGCTCATCATTTGTCCGCAAAAGTTCTAAATGTTCCCTGAATGCCAAGGTTTGTAGATTGTCCTGTTAAGAATCACTAATTTGGTTCATTATTGTATCATCAACCTGCTGTGCCTTTCAGTCTACAGCCCAGCTACCCAAGATCCACTTTAGCAGGAGATACCAGGATCTCCCATATGCCCTATGACTCGACAGTCCTATCTTACATGAAGAGCTGCAATCATAATGGAAATAAGGGAAGAAGGGATATGAAGGGTCCAAGATGTTTACAGCTTTGCACCTAAACCAAGCACCTTTCAGCTATTGTAGTTTCTGGGACATTGCAGTTACTATTTTTTGCACTGAGCTTAAGCACAGTTTATTATATTAGATTTTAGAATATCTGGCATCTGACCTAAGCCTGATGGTTTTTTTACAGTAAGAGTTGTTCAACAGTGGAATTGGCTACCTGTGGAGGTGGTCTGGCAGTCTTTAAGCAGAGGCTGGATAAACATTTGTCAGGGATGCGCTAGGCTGATCCTGCATTAAGCAGGTGGTTGGACTAGATAGCCTGTATGGCCCTTTCCAACTCTATGATTAGGTTGTGTTAAAAATAGAAAACCAAAAACTTTCCCCGTTTCCTGTCCCTTTTGTTTGCCATTCTTTGTAAAAATCCTCTTCCTTTTACTCCTCTGTGAGGCCAATGGGTGTTTTGACATGTGACTCTTAAGTGGTTTTTTGGCTTAATCGGTAATGCAAATATAAAATCTGCATCCACAATGTCCATTCAAATTTAAAACGTCTCTCTTCTTCTTGCTGCACTAAAAACCATGCACAGTCCAAACAGCAGCTCAAAGGAGCTTTTCAGAGCCCTCTGCGTCTGTGGTGTGGTAAGATGCAAGAGCTTTGTCGACTCTCAGTGATTCTTTTTGAGCCTTGTGATACACGTTTTGTGGGAGAGAACATCTCTGAAATCTGTAATCATAGCTGCAAGAATTTCAGTTTTCACTCAAACCATAGGCAATTACAGACTTGGAGATTGCTGAAGAAAGAGTCTGAGGGGAATACCAAATCCTGATATCTTCTTAGTCTCCTCACAGTCCTTTCTTGCATCTGCCTATTTGTATAATTTGGGTTGGCCTCAATAAAAGGTATTACATGATTTTGGCTTCTATATCCCCCCACCCACCCACCCGACTTTCACCTCCTTCCCAGTCTCCATTCATATGAATCTCTTTCCTCAGCTTCTATGGGCTATACTTCCCACCTCATAATATAAGAGGGGGGGGGCTGGTTGAGATATAATGGTTATATATTGCTCAGAGCCTCTTTTACAAAACTCCCCCCCCCCCCATACCTGCCTCACGAGTCTGGTAGGACTGTTTTTAAAAATACTGCAGACGTTGTCCTTTGACCTTAGTCGGCTGCTCCCCCCCCCCACTTCCAAACAGGCTGCTAAGAGTTGGGCAGGGGGAACAAAGACACTTTTGTCACCCTATATGAAGCACAAGGGTACAGGATAGGTAGCCAGATGTCCCTACGTTTGCAGGGGCTCTTTCGACACCCTGCACAACTCTACTGAGCAGAGTGAAAACCTTCCGAGTCCATCAAAGTGAATGGACTCTGCTTAGGTCTGCCCAGTCAGAGGTGCATATAGTGTTAAATGCAAGACACTGCTCTCTGCTGCATAAGCGGACAGCCCAGACCCCCTCCCCACATTGCTCCCCCAAAAGAACACTGTCACTATGTAGGACACAAAGACTAAACAGCCAGTCTTCTACTCAAATCACCTTTCCCAGAACCATTAATAGTCTTACTATTTTAACCTAAAGCCAGCGTGGTGAAGTGGTTAAGAGCGGTGGTTTGGAGCGGTGGAGTCTGATCTGGAGAACTGGGTTTGATTCCCCACTCCTACACAAGAAGCCAGCTGGGTGACCTTGGGCTAGTTACATTCT
The DNA here is from genome assembly GCF_029931775.1 of Euleptes europaea. Taxonomy (NCBI): domain Eukaryota; kingdom Metazoa; phylum Chordata; class Lepidosauria; order Squamata; family Sphaerodactylidae; genus Euleptes; species Euleptes europaea. The sequence continues at coordinate 43,797,668 of NC_079312.1, read as the reverse complement.
TAGTCCCACCTACCTCACAGGGTGTCTGTTGTGGGGAGAGGAAGGGAAGGTGATTGTAAGCCGGTTTGAGTCTCCTTTAAGTGGTAGAGAAAGTCGGCATACAAAAACCAACTCTTCTTCTAACTTTTATTTTTTTTCAATCCAGAGCTGATCTTGCCTTGAAATAAATTTGATTTGATTAAATGTAGGACACAAGGACTAAAAAGCCAGCCTGGGCTGTTCCCAATAACAGAAGAACCTGCCAGCCCCATATATCAAAAGCCACAGCGCCAAGGAACTCTGCAGAATTGGTTTTTTAAAAAATAATAATGCATGGACACTATTAGATAAACACCCCCCCAGTGTAGTGACCAGAGGACACAATGTAGGACACAAAGACTAAACAGCCAGTCTTCTACTCAAATCACCTTTCCCAGAACCAAAATGCTTTCCAGAAAAGAACCTGACAAATCGGTAGGACAGACAACAGTGCAAAAGATCCCCCTCCCCCATCCATATATATATCTCGGACTTCACAAGCCTTCCTTTCTCTTTTAATCCATCCAGTAAGCCTTACAGATGACGATGATCCATATGAATAAACAGCATTCTCAGTCGCACCGAAGGAAAAAGAGTGGTTTACAAAAACAGGAAAAAAAAGTTAAATCATGCCAAAGAAGGCGAGAGCGAGGAGGGGTTTTGGGGAAGGGCGGCCGTGCGGAGAGGAGGGACGGAAGGGGGCCGGCGAGAAAGCGGGGCGAGGGGGAAAGTCTGCGCTTCAACTCGAGTCAATGCGGTAGAGGATTCCTTCCCCAGCATTTGCAGGGAAGTCGGAGGCAATTAGTTCAGTCAGTAGACAGCCTGCAGCCAGCCAGTCTGGGCTGTTCCCAATGACTCGCGGGGCATCCGAAAAGGAGAGCGGTTGCAACAGTTCCCCATGATCGCCGCAGTTTGGGCTTCTTCTGAGCACAGATCGTTTTTGCATCTTGGGAGGGCGTGCAGTTTTGTGTGATTTTTTTTTTTGTGCGGGGGGGTCGCTTAAATTTTGCTTCGGGGGACTGGAGTTGTTTTTTTGTTTTGTGCATTTTCTTTTTCGCTTTGCATTCGTCCCCCCTTCGCGGGCAGGCGGGCGCGCCATGGGCTTCGAGCTGGACCGCTTCGACGGGGAGGTGGACCCCGACCTCAAGTGCAACCTGTGCGACCAAGTGCTGGAGGACCCGCTCACCACCCCGTGCGGCCACGTGTTCTGCGCCGGCTGCGTCCTGCCCTGGGTGGTGCAGCGGGGCAGCTGCCCGGCCCAGTGCCGCCGCCTCTCGGCCAAGGAGCTCAACCACGTCCTGCCCCTCAAGCGCCTCATCCTCAAGCTGGACATCCGCTGCGCCCACCGCCCGCGGGGCTGCGGGGCCGTGGTGCCGCTGCAGCGCCTGGCCGACCACCACGAGGCCTGCGGCTACGCGCCGGCCCGCTGCCCCCACGACGGCTGCGGCCAGCTGCTCGACCGCCGCGACCTGGAGGCGCACGTGCGCGACGCCTGCGCCGCCCGCCCGGCCGGCCTCTGCGAGCGCGGCTGCGGCCTGCCGCTCACCCACGGCCAGCGCCACGCCGCCGACCCCCACGCCGCCGCCCCCCACGGCCACGGCTGCCTGCAGGCGCTGCGGGACCAGGGCGCCGCCCTGCGCGCCCAGCTGGCCGCCCTGCAGAAGCGGCTCAAGAGCGAGGCGCTGCGGGCCGCCGGGCGCGAGAAGGCGCTCCTCGCCCGCCTCGCCGCCGCCCAGCTCGAGCTGCAGACCGCCGCGCTGCGCTACCAGCACAAGTTCACCCGCTACAGCGCCCGCCTCGACGCCCTCGCGCGGCGCCTCCGCGCCCCCACGCCCACGGCGCCCGGCAAGGTGAACGGCGGCGGGGGGAGCGGGGGGAGGAGAAGGGCAGCCCCCTCCCCGCGCGCGCTCCCTCCCTCCCCTCGACCCACGCGCCCCGGCCCCGGCCCTCGGTTGGGTTTAGGAGGGAGTCGCGCGCCCCGTTGAGGATGGCGCCTCTGCCAGCATCCTCCCTCGGAGGGAGGGGACAAGGGAGGGACGGAGGGGACCGCTTTCCCTGCAGGCTTGTGACAGTACAGAGGAAACCTCTCTCTCGCTTTCCCTTTCTTTCTCTCTCTCTCTTTCTTTCTCTCTTTCTTTCTCTCTTTCTTTCCCTCTCTTTCCCTCCCTCCCTCTCTTTCTTTCCCTTTCTTTCCTTCTTTCTTTCTTTCTTTCTTTCTTTCTTTCTTTCTTTCTTTCTTTCTTTCTTTCTTTCTCTTTCCCTCTCTTTCCCTCCCTCTCTTTCTCTCTCTCTTTCCCTTTCTTTCTCTCTTTCTTTCTCTCTCTCTTACTTTCCCTCTCTTTCCCTCCCTTTCTCTCTTTCTTTCCCTTTCTTTCCCTCTCTTTCTTTCTTTCTCTCTTTCTTTCTTTCTTTCTTTCTCTTTCTCTCTTTCTTTCTTTCCCACTCTCTTTCCCGCTCTCTCTTTCCATCTCTCTTTCCCTCTCTTTCTTTTCTTTCTTTCTCTCTCTCTTTCTCTCCCTCTCTTTCTTTCTTTCTTTCTTTCTTTCTTTCTTTCTTTCTTTCTTTCTTTCTTTCTTTCTTTCTTTCTTTCCCTCTCTCTTTCCCCCTTTCTGTTACTTTCTCTCTCTCTCTCTCTCTCTCCTTCTTCTTTCTCTCTTTCCCTCTCCCCCTTCTTTCCTTCCCTCCCTCTCTCCCTTCCCCTCCCTTCCTTTCCTTCCCTCTCTCCCTTCCTTCCCTCTCTCTCCCCCTTTCTCCCTTCCTTCCCTCTCTTTGGCTCACTTCTTTGGATACCTCCCCCACTCTTCTGTGGCCCATCCCTACAGGACAAACTCTTCCCTTTGGAATTTAAACCACCCCGCTCCCCAACCGTTTCACTCCTTCACATTGAGCATAAGCCGCAGATTTGGGACAGATGCTTAAGTGAGAGGAAATATCCCTTTGGAACAACAACAAAAAAAGCAGCCCCCCCCCCCCATCCAAGTGCCAGACGTTTGGCATCCTCTGGTGAAAGTCTGTGTGTGTATAGTGAAGGCTCGGGGAGGGTGCTTGAAATCAAGTGGAATTAAGGCTGTCTTTGGGGTAGGGAGCGAGATGTTTGGTTGTCCTGGTAGTCTCCTAAGTGGTCAAGCCCTCCTCTTCCTCCTTCTCCTTTTTGTCTCCTTCCAAACTTATTTTCTCCCCCTCCCCACTGCCCTGCTCTCTCTCTACCCGCCCCTTGCTTACAGACATGTCTGTCAGCTGCTGCTTCAGCCAGCTGGAGGGCTCTGCATGAAGGGCAAATATTTACAGCTAAGCTGCTCACAACTAACTTGGGAGAAATAGGACCTGCCTTGGAAAGGAGGAGTGCAGTAAGGGGAGGAGGAGAGGGAGAAGAATCAAAACATAAGATAACTTGCACCAAATTGCCATGCATTAGATTTTTGGCATTAGATTTCTTTTAAAACCCAAATTATTCCCATACCATCAAAGGCAAATCGTTGTAGTGTTTTGTTCTAACATGAATTCTTTATGGAAATCTTGTAAAATGCAGTCCACTTTCTCCTCAGTTATAACTATTTGATGGACATAGGGCTGGATTTGGTCAGAGGGAGAATAATGTGATCCATTGTACTGAATTACATAGTTGAGCATTTGGATAAGCACTGAAGGGCTTATTTTATTGCTTTAAAAGATTGAGCATCAGATTTATTTGTGATTAGTTCATGATGGCTTTGGTATGCTAGTGTACTCCGGAATATCCTCTGGATAATTCTTGGACGGCTATAACTGTAGAGTCTGAATTACAGATGGTGGTTTCTTTTATGGAAGAACCCAGGTCACAAGTCTTTTCTCCACTTTTTTCTCCAAAAGTACGGACTTGGATATACAATGAATAGGATTTTCAGGATTCCCAGCTGATATTGAGCCATTAGGAAACAGCAATTATTAAATAGGATCACTTAGTGCTGTGATCCTTGTCCTGGGCGCTTTCCAAACTGGGCTATTCAGTAACCATAAATCATCTATAGTGGGCTGAACAGGATCAGCCATAGAGCATGCATGCAAACATGGAATCTGTCCTCTAAAATCTACAATGACTTCATTGATCTAGAAAGCACAGAGGCAGACCATCGTTCATTGTTGTGTACTTGGAAGATCCCTGCTTAGACCCACCCCTCTTTAGGCAGACAGAAGAAGAGTTGGTTTTTATATAACGACTTTCTCTACCACTTATTGCAGAATCAAACCAGCTTACAATCACCTTCCCTCCCCCTCCCCACAACAGACACCCTGTGGGTAGGTAGGGCTGAGAGAGCTCTAAGAGACCTGAGACTAGCCCAAGGTCACCCAGCTGGCTTCATGTGGAGGAGTGGGGAAACCAACCTGGTTCACCAGATTAGCGTCTGCCGCTCATGGGGAGGAGTGGGGAATCGAACCCGGTTCTCCAGATCAAGAGTCCACCGCTCCAAACGACCGCTCTTAACCACTACACCATGCTGGTGTAGCCCTTCTTTTTCTTTTAAAAACCTCTGGATCAAGAAATTGGACAACTTCCTGTACTCATACACAATACTTCTTACAGTTAAGAAGCATTAATGATAACTAGCCTTAAATATGTTATAATGCCCTTAAAACGTTGTGTCATTGGGTAAGATGTGATGCCTTCTCGGAGTAATTTTTGGCTGGCAGAAGAGACGATGGGAGTTTGGGCAAAAGCCAATTCTTGCTGTGTTGCCTCCCACCGTTTCATCCAACCGGAGGATTGCTCAAATAATGGTTTTAAACAAACCCCATGGCTCACTCTCACTTTACTAACAGCACTCTCAAAAACTCTTGCTCCATAAGAACTACCTGTTTGTTGTCAGTTCAAAACCTACTTTGGGGGCCTGGATGGTCACCCACTCTCCTTCCCCTTTTCAGTGGCCCTTCAATAACACTCATCTGAACAGGGGCCTACGTTTCCACGATTCAGCTTAGAAGGACCAACTTTGCCTTTCTAAGGTTCTGCAGGAAATTTCTCCCTCTGTATTCTGTAAGTTCAGTTGTGTAGTTCCTGCTCTTTGTCATCTTTCCTGGCTCTTCTCACTCTGTCAGTGATGCTGATATGTTAGTCCACTCCCACCTTCTACCCCCCCCCCGCCATAGTCTTTCTGCATATTGTTGCACCGCTACTAAAATCTTTTAGACTGTCCTGTTGCAACTGAAGTGTGAAACCAAGCACTTCAATGAATATGGGGTTAGGGTAGCACCACTAACTTTGAAGGCTGTGTAAATGTCTTGTGTGCCAGTGCTTAGATTCAGTGTTAGCCCTCACCATAAGAATACCTCTCATGTAATATTGTATGGGTCAGAAGCTACAGAGATTGTTCAAATTGAGTTCCAGCCAAATTCTGCCCTAGTCTTTCGTAGCCAGACTCTAGCAGTTTCACTTGGAGTGGCACACATTACTGCTTACACAACTGTAGATGGAGCTGAGGTGTATGGAGGTGCTGATTTTTCATGTTGGAGTGAAACATTATCAGTGCATTCCTGAGCCTCTGGTGGCCGGGGGCAGCATGGAGGAGGCGCCGCTGCACCACCTCCAAACCAGTTTCACAGCCGCCGAAAACCTTTAAAAAGCCTTTTACAGGCTTTTAAAAGTTTAAATGGGGCTTTTCGCCCTATAGAGAACGGTGAGGTTGCGCCTTATAAAAAGCAGGTGCAGTAACGCCGTTCTTGGCGCCGGCGTTACGGGGTAAATGGGGACAGGCGGCTGCCTCTAGGCAGCCCCACCTTCTGAAATGCCCAGGGAACGCCTCCAGGGATGCCGGAATGGCCCCCGGAATGCCGGAGTGGTTTCTTTATGCCGGTGGGACGCCGGCGGAAGGCCCTGTCAGCGTCCCGGGGTGGCGCTGCCCAGTGCGAGGAGACCACCGTCCGGCCTGCCCCGCCAGCGTTGGGCTCATGGCAGATTAAGTAGCCCGGATGCCGGCATGGAGGGCCCTAACACTGGTGCAGCCCCTTCCTGGCCTCCTGAAGACTTTTGTCCTCAGAAGTCAGGAATGCGCTGTATATTTTCCACCTGAATTTCCATTCCTTCCCCAAACGATCCCCATGTCCGGATGCATGCAAGAGACAGTGCCTGAAAGTCCCTTAGTATATGTAATATTTGAAATTTTTGAAGTTCAGTTCAGGAATTCACAGTTGTTAGGGAAGCAAGTTATGTGTATCTCCCAGCATGTTTTTTTGTGAGTGTCCAGACATGGAATGATCTCATCACTGGGCTATGTAATGTCTGAACCAGTGTTGGGTGTCCATAGCTGTCCTACAGCATTATTATATTACTCCCCTAAATGCTTTAGTTGTTGCTATTAAAAAGAATCCCTGATAGTGTCCACAGTATGTGGTGTGTACAGCAATGTTTTTATCAGATTTATGGACACAGCTGGTTAACATGACTGTTTGTGTTCAGCCTGTCCACAAAAAGGTTGTTATTCAGTTTGTAGAAAAAAGGGAGCGTGTAATCTGCAGAAAGCCAAAAGGTGTCATGTCACCACAAAACTGTGGTGTAGCGCTCAATCAATTACATGTCTTTCATAGATTTTTGGGCAACTTTCCAACATTAACAGTTTCAGCCTGGCCAGTGCCAAAAGGACGTGCAATTAGAAAACATACGATTTTGTATTCTAGAGGACTGCAAAGGAAGATCATGTCATTATAGGCATCGTTCTTCCGCGTGGCTCACTGCATTGGTTTGGGGGCTGGATGGCTTGCTTCCAGAATTTTGATCCTGGGATTATTTAATCAGACAATGATGTCAACGTAGTTATGTACAGCAAACAGCAGAAGATATACGCAAGTGGTAGGGTACACACACTAGGCTCAAGAACTTTAGATCCCAAAATATTCAGATTGGGTATAGTGCATAATGTGAAGCAGCATTGTTCCGTTTCCCCACCATTCTTTGTTCCTTGTCGATATGTGATCACCTGGGTTATCTTTTATTGCGATTATGGCTCTTCCTATTTCAAAAATGTTATGGTAAGCTGGAGTTGCTCAGTCAGTATCAAAAATATCATTTGCATAATTGATCCATACAATATTATTAATGTGTAAGATCTTGGGTATACCCCCCTTTTGAGGTGGAGTATGGGATATCCAAGATGCTCAGAGCTTTAGATAAAGAGGGTTCTATTTACCTGTATGTTATAGGACTATTTGGGAAGAGCCCCGTGGCGCAGAGTGGTAAGCTGCAGTACTGCAGTCCAAGCTCTGCTCACGACCTGAGTTTGATCCTGACGGAAGTCGGTTTCAGGTAGCCGGCTCAAGGTTGACTCAGCCTTCCATCCTTCCAAGATCGGTAAAATGAGTACCCAACTTCCTGGGGGTAAAGGGAAGATGACTGGGGAAGGCACTGGCAAACCACCCCGTAAACAAAGTCTGCCCAGTAAACGTCGGGATGTGACGTCACCCCATGGGTCGGGAATGACCCAGTGCTTGCATAGAGGACCTTTACCTTTTATAGGACTATTTAGAGGCACATGGTTAATTTATAACTAGGATTTGGGGGAGAAGGTTCTATAGATACATGACCATGGTCAGTGTTGTATGACCTGGAAAAAAAGACACACACTTCCAGATGGACGTGAAGACACTCTGCATAAAGTGAGACATGGAAATTCTTGAAGCAGACAGGTAAAAAGAAACTTCTATTCAACATCTGTATGAAAATGGTTACTCTTAGTCAACCTGCTAATAAGCATCTGAATGGAACGGTTTCCCAAAGCTCAGTGTTAAATTGATTCTTGGGCACAACTGCACATTAAATGGGAAGTCTGTGATTGGTTATTTTTATTTTAAATCAACCCACAGGTGGCTCCCAATTTCATTGGAACAGTAGCACTGAAGGTGGGAGAAGTTGAATCCTTTCCTTCTGTACCATTTTAAACCACTCTTCCCAAATTCTGCTGTTTTTCCCATGGAAGCAAAATTCTTCTGTGGAACTAATGGCAGCATTGTGTATGTATGTGTGTGTATAGATATAGTTTGAAAGTAAAAACAAACATAAATAAAAAGAGTCAATCATAGAATGCCCATCTTACATACACTTTGGCTCTAAGATAATAGAATAGGGGCATTAGGGCTTAAGTGATAGTTTTTATAAACAAAAAACACCCTATTTTGCTTCAATTTATAATGTCTTTTGAAAGCTAGATGCCTGTACCCTTGATACTGTGAACATCTGTAGTTTCTGCTTGCAGCTCCCATGGCTTGCTGCTCAAGGCAAGGGGAGCAAGGTCATTCCACTGTGCTCCATGGCAGCTGCAATCCTAGTATTTAAAAAGTGTCTTTCAACTTCTGATTGACTCTGATTAGGTGGTTTTGTAATACCTAAAACAAGCTTGTGATGCCATCAGCTTGTCATTATGTCATATCTAGGGCACATCACATTGCTGAGGCCCACAACAGAGCAAATGTGCACCTGTGCTGGCATAAGATTCCTTGTTTATCCTGCACTGCTAGTGCCATAGTACAAGTGAAAATGTTGTGCTGGCTTTGCAGTCATTGTGTTTCCTCCTGGCTGGTGATGCAGTCTCACAGCATTGAGGCACAGGTGCTAATTAGCCGCAAGTGAATGCCATCTGTTTCCAGTACCACCCCCAGTATTCTGCTTCCCCCCCCTTATTATAGTGATATAATTTCCAGATACTGCTTTTGAAAGTGTCTTCGGTGGAACAAAGTCCAGTAGCACCTTAAAGACTAACAAAATTTCTGGCAGGTTCATAGAATCATAGAATCGGAAGGGACCACCAGGGTCATCTAGTCCAACCCCATGCACAATGCAGGAACCCCACAACTACCTCCTCCAAACACCCCAGTGACCCCCACTCCATGCCCAGAAGATGGCGAAGATGGCCTCCCTCTCATGAACTGCCCAAGGTCATAGAATCAAGCATAGCTTATAAGCTTTTGTGAGCAATAGCTCACTTCTTCAGACTGTGGCTTACAAAATCTCATACCCTGCCAGAATTTTGTCAGTCTTTAAGGTGCTACTGGACTCTTGCTCTTTTCTACTGCTATTGACAGACTAACACGACTACCCATCATGATCTGTCTTCAGTGGAATGAGATAGCTTTGGTGGATGCATTTCCTGGCAGCCATGAACAACTGGTAAGAAGAATATGGTACAAGGTGGTTAGAACACTTTGCATGAATTCTTTGGTTAAGACCTACCGCTCCAAATAATTTTCAGCTGTGTTATCTAGGAATGGGCAATAGGCTAGTAGCTCCAAACCAACAAGGGTAACATGTCCCCATAATTTACCTTTAACACAAGGTTAACTTTGTGGTTTAGCCATTGATCTGAAAACTTTGTACGTGGTTTTGTTTTTTCATCATTGATACTGTTGGCTTCTTGGTCAATCGTCCACTATAGCCTGGGAAGATATTAAAATATCTACTATGTATGTACATAGATTGGAGTGGGATCAGACCTACTAGAACTGTTTCCCACTGCCTGTGCACTCAACTGAACATCTGTGCAGAACCCTGTGTGCAATTGGAACTGATTTTTCCTAATCACGTGGAACATTTACCTTTTTCATGCATAGGACTCTGTGCAGACATTCCCCTGAATATGTGGACTTTGGAGATGGGACCTGCAGGTATGATCCTGCTCGATCTATGCAAGTACTCTATGCATTTTTGAACATCTGCACAGCCTCCAATAGGTTCAGTGTCAAGTCTTTTGAGAATCTTTGTACTACTCTGTTCTAATAAGTTTGGCTGAGAACTGAGTTTTTGCATTATTACCGGAGAACTGAGAACCTTTCAGTGCCTGGAATGAAATACAAGAGGTAGTTTAGGGCTCCAAAATACTCAGCTGGGAGGTGAAGCAATTTGCAGAATTATGTTTAAGAGCTTGATTGAGCTGTGGGAATATAGCATGCCAGACTTGTAGAATCAGATGATCTGAGCTGGGTGGGGCTAGCCAGGACATTTGCAAGACAATATTTCTTATTTTTAAAGTGGTTAGAATGATTGGCATAAAAGCAATTTATTTGGGACCAAGAGCAGTTGTTCCTGCGGCTAGATAGGAATTTCAAAAAGTGCAGTAGAAACATGTTGCTAGACCTTTGTGTTTTCATGTTTCAAGCATGTAGAACAATATTATCACCCTATTTTTCTCTGTAATTCTACTTGGTTAAAATATAAACAATTGATCAATTATATGAATCCATTACAAGCTAGCAGAATCCCCCCCCCCCCCAGAATTCTTGGGAACTTTATTGCAGAGAAAGTTTTATCAAACTTCACCAAAGTCTTGGACCGTTTTCCAAACCTTTTTTAAAACCCAACTACCGTAGTCAATGTATTTTGAAATCTCTCCCCCCCACAGACACACCCCAAGATCTTTCAAAAAGAAAACAGCCAAATTAATAGTAGTAATGGAGATCTTTTTTTAAAGCTTTAATTAGAGCGTCCATCTTGAGTGCAATCCAGTAATGGTGTCTTGATTGACCCAATTCTATTTTTATTCTTTTATAGAGTAGAGCTGAATAATAGAGAGGCTAGCTTTTGTGACAATAACATTCTTGTGTTTCCAATTTTGAACTTATTAGACCTTAAAAGTGGTCTCCCAGGATTGGAGGTTTTTTCCCTTGAAATATTATCTGATGTCTGGGCTTGGGGATTTCCGGGAAAACAGCTTTCATTCCCCCCCCCCCTTCATTGCTCCCCTTTCAGAAGAGCTGAATATTCACAAAGCCGGTTGATGCAAGTAGAATGTAAAAAAACTCAGTATCCCTTGAGACTGGATTTGGAAGTCTTCAGTACTATGGCTGAAAGAAATGAACACACATGTAGAAATGAAGCTTGTTGAAATCAGGGAGACTTACTTCTAAGTAAATATGTTTAAGTTGGGGCATAAGAATTGCACTTTGATTTGCCTCTAAGTAACATTTTGTTGTGCAACTGCTGTACAATTTGTAAGTTAATTGAGTCTCTAGAACTGTGTAATTTATAGTAGCCGATTTAAGCTCTGGGCTTTCTTTCAGAAGAGTGACAAGAAAATATATGACCAAGTCAGAATATACCAGATAGTAATAAAGGCTGACTGACATCTTCAAATTGACACACAGAAAAGAAAAAAACCAACAAGCTGTAAGCATCTGCATTGCAGTATTAGGCAGCAATTGCAATTTATGTCATTAAGTAGTTAATGAGAAACAGACGTGTAAAATAGCTTCCTCAAGTTTTTATGGGTGTTCATAACTTTTTCAACTTTTGGAGGTAACATACAAAAAGAAGAGTTTTACATGTAGCAATGGTTATGTTCAGAATTTGTTTATAATGGAATACTTTCCAGATCAAGGTATTGATTTATTAGTACAGTGTCACTTTACTAACACATCGCTGAAGTTGGAATTTTAATGTACTGTGAAGATCATCAGCATCCATACCTGTCGATGGCAAAAGCTATAAGTACCCACATATATTAAGCTACATTCAGACATCATCAACACACACCAGTTTGTGGTGATCATGAGCCAGGAAATCCTCACTCTTTCCTGTCTCTTCTCTTGTACTCAGAACCAAGAATGAGGACCTCCTGCAATGAAGGAAACCGCAGTTTGTTTGACATCCAGATCGACCACTTTTACACATTTCAGTTTGTTTCTTGTTTACAAATGTAACGTGGGATTCCCAATCAGGATTAAACCTGCTCTAAAACTGGTTTCTTTCAAACCATGAAGTCAAAAGCCAAATCACTTCTGGGCCCATTCCCATTGTAAACAAACCATTGTTTATTTGTTACGTTTGAATGCAGCCTATAGTGGAAATGCAGTATTGATGTCAAAAGGACATTATTTCAGATAAACCACATATAATTCCTGTCAGTATTTTATTTTGCCTTACTCCCTGTTTATTATTTTCATAAAGTGTGATGGAGAAAAAAGTACCCAGCCAATGTTTACTGTTGTTTTTAAATCATAAGTAGGTAACTTCCTCTTGCAGTTACTTGGATGATGTATTACTTCCTCCAGGTATCCAAATAGTTGAAGTTTACAAGCCATGTGTGACTTGTTCCAGAGCCTATTGAGTCAGGTGAGACTGTTTCCCATGATTTCAATAGGCTTTTTGATCAGGCTATGTATTCATTTAACCCAGGGGTGTCAAACGTTTGGCCCGAGGGCCGGATCCAGCCCCTTCAAAGCTGTTATCTGGCCCGCAAGCCAGCCGAGACAGCCACCTCCCCCAGTCCTGAACTAGGTTGGCAAGGCATGACCCGGCCCAACCAAGTGACATTTATGACATATCCGGCCGTTGGGCAACCCCGGTCCTTTCTTGAGGGGTAAAGGAACATAGACATAAAGACAGAAATGGAGATGGAAATGTATAAGGTGCTCTCAGGAGCAGAAAAGAAAGATTACTAGTTAATATAATACATTAGTCATGGCTTTATGCAGGTTATGATTTTCATCATTATTTAAGGCTAAACTGGAGCAAAACGAATGTGTGAGGAGAAATAATTCATGCAGGGAGATTAAAAAAAAGCCACGTGAAACAGGAACTGTGAAAGCCGTGGAACCAGATGTTTATGATAGAGTTGTGCCCCCTCCAAAGGAAGCTGATTTTTGATTGCATCCGTTTTTATTTTATGGAAAAACAAGGGGAGCCTCAGAATTTCTGGGCTGCCATGTGCTTATGTTACCTTTTCCAGAAGTACTGGCCTTAAATTCATTTTTTTCCATCTGTCTGCTTTGTTAACATAACTTTATTAAAGTCAGCGAAATTTTCTTTTACATGGAAGTAGAGGGACCCAGAAGTCAGTTGTCATATTTTCTGGCCATGTTTGTTGGAGATTAAAAAGTACTAGAAATCCTCCAGCTCTCAAGGGAAATAAAAACCCTGCCACTTAGTGAATTGGATCAATGGCTCATCGAGCAGGGTAATGTCAACCATGAAGGGTGCGTCTTGAACTCTGCTCTCTAGGGTCTCAAGTAGAAGTTGTTCCCAGCCCTGCTACCTGATACCCTATTAAGTGGAGATGGCAAGAGCTCAGACTTGAATCCTCATAACATGCAAAGCATGCATTCATCTTCTGAGCTATGGCCTCTTTTTTTGAACAGTGGGAAAGGATGTTTCATCGGCAGATGGCAATTCTATATTTAGGCACAAGCTCAGCAGCAGTAGCCATGGTCTCATTGTTATATGGCATGTATTATATACCGTTTTCTTAATTATATCAATAGGCAAGCATAAGTCTTTCCAACAGATTTTCTCGAAGATATATATTACATTTCTGTAACCACAAGACCTCCATAGACAAATGATATTTCATAGACCGGGGGCGAGAACAGGTTTCTCCTCATACATGGCCAACATATGTAGCGGGGTAGTGGTATAGTGGTTAACAGTGGTGGTTTGGAGCGGTGGACTCTAATCTGGAGAACCAGGTTGGTTTTCCCACTCCTACAAATGAAGGCAGCTGGATGACCTTGGACTAGTCACAGCTCTCTTAGAGCTCTCTCAGCCCCACCTACCTCACAGGGTGTCTGTTGTGGGGAAGGTGATTGTAAGCCGGGTTGATTCTCCCTTAAGTGGTAGAGAAAGTTGGCATATAAAAAACTGTTCTTCCTCTTCCTCCCCCTCTTCCTCCTCCTCCTATCCTAAACAGTTACATCATTCTAAGTCCATTGATTTAAGTGGTCTTAGAAGAGTGTAATTCTGTTTAGGATTGCATTTAGTGATGCTGGGCTAAACTGTGCGCACATTTATTTTATTTTCAGTGGTAATAATGTAATTGTTTGATCCACATACCATTTTAAAAAATCAGAAGAAGATTATGTGATGAAACTACTGCGAGTTGACATTTAAGTGTGATGAACAATTTTGGAATGATGTGTTGGGTTGCCAGCTCCAGATTGCGATATTCCTGGAGATCTGGGGGTGGAGCGGGAGAGGGGAAGATGCTCAGCAGGGATATGATGCTATAGAGTCCACAATCCAAAGCAGCCATTTTCTCCAGGGACACTGATCTTTGTTGTCTGGAGATTAGTTGTAACAAGTGGGGGCCCGCAAAAAACTTGTGAAAGCAGCTGTCCCATTTTGCCCCCCTTGCTTCCTCCCCTCACCCCACCCTTTCTCTGCAGGCTTCCCTCCCCAGCCCCGTTCTTGTCGACTTGCCTAGAGCAGTCCAGGCGGGCACGCCAAGCCTTCCCTCCCCCGGTGGATCCCGGAAGGCACGCCAAGGCTTCCCTCCCCTCTCTCTCTTTTCATCTTTCTCTCAGCAGCTTGTCCAGACTACTCCGGGCAGACGCATGGAGGCTTTCCTACTTCTCTCTCTTTCCCTCTCTCTCTTGGTGGCTCATCCAGACTGCTCTGGGCAGGTGTCCCGAGGGCTCCCCCCTCCTCCTCCCTTTCAGCAGCTTGCCTGGACTACTCCGGGCAGGTGTGTGAGGTCCCCACTGGAAACCTCCGAGGCCGCCACTGGGCACAGCGCAGCTCCCTGGTAGTGCTGCCACCTGAGATAAGTGCATTCTCTGTGCTTGCGCAGAGAACGCATTTTACTTTGGTGAAATAAACTGTTTTTTTATTAGTTCTCAGATCTTTTTGCAAACTTGGGGAGTACCCCAAGTTTGAAGAAACATCTGTTTGGCCTAAGCATGACCCTATCTGTGGATTTAAGTATCCACAGATAGGGAGCACAATTGGGAATTATATATATAGATTACTGGATCTCTCCAAACCCTACCTGTAGGTTGGCAACCCTAACATTGCAGTGATGTGAAATGAGATTGTGGCTTGCCACTTTCAAGCTTGGCCCACATTTCAAAGATATGCTAGGATTTCTTGAGGCCAGTTACTGTGCCAGAATTTTATGGAAATAGTTTGTATCAGTCAACTTTCAGTCTGGAAATGACTTAATATGAATATCTATCTTAACTGTTCCCAGCTTTTAAAAAAATGTCGTCTTTGGTACTTCCTGTGTGTAGTTGCTTTTCGTGGAAATCTTTCCTTTAGCATGCAGATCTTTAGCAAGGAGATTGCTGAAGAGAGGATGTAAACAGGGTGCCATTAAGCGGCAGAACTGTAACTGTTTCTGGAGGACCTGACCATGTTGTCTGTATTACTGCTAGAGCCTTTACCTGCTGTGTTTTGTTCCAGAGAGGTGGGCTGTGGTCATAATTTCATCAGAATTGCTACCAGGAAAGGTGGCGCAGGACAAAATACCACAGTGTTTCCTTAAGTAAAGTGCAGTGGTCACACACATAACTTCAGAAGTGCTCAGAAGACAATTTCTTCCACTGAGGCATGAACGAGATCAGCAGCTCTCATTACAAACTTGAATTTTATCCACCCAGGAGCAATAAGAATTTCAAGACGGTAAAAGCTAATGGCAGCTTTGCCTGAATATGAGCTGATCAGTTTGATCTGGTGCTACTTAAGGGTCTTGAAGTTTTCAGAAAACTTAATCCTCAAGAAATTTTCACTGCATCTGTGAGCAAAATACACGTGTGTGTCTTACTGTACTTACTGACAAAGCTGCTATCAGATATTAGTTTTCATTACTGAGCAAAACCTGTCCTAAATTTTCCAAAGGCTTTACAGTTGGCTTTCTTTGCTCATTTTAGGGTGAAGAAACTAAAGCCCTCACTCTTGTCCTTCATCGTGATTCTGGATCTCTTGGATTTAATATAATTGGTGGACGACCATGTATGGTATGTTAATCATTAAAGTATGTTTGTCTTTCCTATTAGTGACATCGTAAGAGGCATTGATTAGTGATTAGCTGAATGTTTTGCTTCACAGAAAATCCATACACAAATTACATGGACTATCTTCATTGAGCGAATGCCTCGTATTTTGAAGCACTAGGAAGTATGGGGATTCTTTGATACATTTGAAATAGGCAGACAGAACATCACTTCTTACAAGTTTTAACTTCTACTGGCAGTTCTGATAACCGTGCTCCTTCACAACGAGGTGATTATTCTACAGCAGCTAAAAGTAAACACCAATCAGCAGTCTGTTCTAACTTTCAGTCTTGGAAAATATATAAAATTCCTAAGCACTAGCATCAAATGTTTAGAAGTCAGCATTTGTTACAGTCCAGTCCTGCAGCGGGATGGGAAAATGTATATATTCTTAGCCACTGAAAGCAATTTTAGTTAGGAATATGGGGACCAGATACTTTGGATTTTTCTGTCTGTGCTTAACAAGATGGTAGACAGCATAATGTTTTAAGTTATGAGCTTTATTATTTCAACTGAGTACAATATGTAAATTTTGTTTAAATCAAAAATGGAAAAAAATGGCTTCATATTTATTGATTGGCTTCATTCTGTCTGAAAAAAATCAGCAGATTTCTAATGATAAGAAAGGAGAAGAGTTAATTTTGAAATAGTGGCTTTTTACATCGAAGAAGTGCACCAGTCTTGTTGGCTGCTGTACTTTAATTAAGTAATTTCCTTGTAATTAGCAACATTTTAATGGCATTGTGGTGGAATCTCTCAAACGCTGTTAAAATTCCCTGAAGATGATTGCTCAATGAACAAAAGAACCTTTGTCTCATTCGCCAGTATTTTTCCAGATGAGATTGGGGTGGGAAATCTTCACTGAAACACAAATGCATTCCTGTTGTTTTATGCTATACTCTTAGACAGTGTTACAGATTAGTCTGCTTGTGTACAACCTCATGAAAGTATGGATTGTTCACAATCTTTAGAAAATTAGCCATAATTAACAATAACTATGTGAAGCAAGCACAATTGCCATTCCCAGATGTTGAAAACATCTTGAATAAATCCTTTGTACCAAAAAAGGGGGGCTTAAATGTGCTAACACTGAAATAGTTAAGATTTGAGACCAGTAGAACCTTAGAGATTAACAAGATTTTCAGGGTATAAGCTTTCAAGGGTCCTGTTGCTACCAGACTCAAATCTAACTGTTCTACTGCAGACCAACAGAGCTATCCTCTGAATGCTGAAATAATTTGTTTATAGAGAAGTAGGGCTGAGCAGAATGTTATCCTGGTTCCCTGTTTGCCTCAAAGGTAGAAGTTCTAGGTGGCTGACTCAAAAAACTCTAGTCTTACCTTTCTTGAGACTATTAGCAACTCTTGGTGTGACTATTTATCCCTTCTGGGATTATTTCATTACCGTCTCCCACCTTATATTTCATATAATCATAGAATCACAGAGTTGGAAGGGGCCACACAGGCCATCTCGTCCAACTCCCTGCTTAATACAGTATCAGCCTAGAGCATCCCTGACAAGTGCTTGTCCAGCCTCTGCTTAAAGTCTGCCAGTGAGGGGAAGCTCCCTAGGTAGTTGATTCCACTGTCGAACAACTCTTACTGTAAAAAACCTTTTCCTAATATGCAGCCGGTACCTCTCCCCCCCAGGGTTCCCAACCAGTCAGGGGCCATGTACTGGACTTAATGCCATTCAGATTTGGCTGTGTTCTGGTGGCGCTGTCAAGTTGCAGCAAGTACTTATTATAAGAGTCACATGGATGTTGCTAACCAACCAGGAGTCACTCTAACAATTAAACATTTCTGTAGTTTCTCACTTCACTTCTCCTCCTGCCATCGTTTGCTCGAAGGGGAACTCCTTTCAATGCAGATAAAGATTTTCATTTATTGGGGAATCCATTCAGCTCAAACCTGTAAAGTCATCAAGTTTTGAAGCTACCCTGTAGCATTTATTCAAAGGGTTGAGACTGCAAGTGACTGTATCTGAAATTTTTGGAGGTGTTGGGCTGAGTTGTCTTCCCCATGGTTTTCTGATGGTAGGTGTCAGTAGCAAGGTATACATTCTGTTTCGACCTAAAAGAAAAATAGGCTGCTGCCACCTGAGCCTCTGGGATTCCCTTGTATCTTGTACTATGCCCTCTTTTCACCATTCCTCTTTTTTCTAGGTTTGCAGACTGTGGGTTGGGATGTTTGGGGCAGGTCATAAGCCAATTGCAGAGGGACCATCAGAGGAAGTATTCTGTTAGCGACCTGCTTTTTGGGCGGGTAGTCAGGCACTAGCTGATCTTCTCTCATTCTGTGAATGGGGCTACGAACTCAGCAGGTTTACAGTTTTAGGCCAGTGCCTTATAGAAAATAGGTAAGCCCTGTTGCCAGAGAAAAGAGCAAGGGTGACAGGATGAGGAAAGGGCATAGCACTCCTGCTGATGTTTTAAAGACACATTAGAACGGGTGGGGAACCTTTTTTCTGTTAAGGGCCATTTACATATTTATAACATCGTTCAGGGGCCATACCGGGCGTAGATCTCCTGGTGGGGTGGGAGGAGAAGCTAGGGTTGCCAGGTCCTCTTCACCAGGGTTGCCAGGTCCTCTTTAGGGGTGGAGCCTGAGGAGGGCGGGGTTTGGGGAGGAAGACTGCATAGCCATAGAGCCCAATGGCCGAAGTGGCCATTTTCTCCAGGGGAACTGATCTGTATTGGCTGGAGATCAGTTGTAATAGCAGGAGATCTCCAGCCACCACCTGGAGGTTGGCAACCCTAAGGGAAGCAGTGCAGAGAAGGCTTGGAGGGTGCCTCTATTCCCCAGGTCTTCCCCCTCCTCCCAGGTGGGAGGACAGCCAGCGGTGGGCCCAGGCAACCGAGGTGCCAGGGGGTCGCAGCTTGCAGCCTGCTGTCGATCTGCAGGGAAGGAAAGAAGGATGGAAAGAAGGAAAGAAAGGAAAGAAGGAAGGAAGGGAAGAAAGAAGGAAGCAAGGAAAGAAGGAAGGAAGCAGGGAAAGAAGGAAGGAAGAAAGGAAGGAGAGAAAAAAAGTAGAGAAAGACAGTGGGAAGAAAGAAAGAGACAGAAAAAGAGGAGAGAAAGAATAGGAGAGTGAGTGACAGAAAAAGGAAGAAAAGAAAGAAAAGCCTCTCTCTCTCTTTCTCTCTCTCTCTCTCTCACACACACACACACACACATAGCCGGCTCCACCTTCCCGCCTTGGGGGAAGCGTCTTTCTCCCTCCCCCCTTGCTGATTAACAGCTGACAGTCGGCGAGATGGGGTTTAAAGGGGCCGCAGCGTTCCTGCACGCTGCAACTTCAGGGAGGGCCCTGCTGCGCTGTGTTTCTCTGGCAGGGCCCTGGAGCTCCCGGGGGCCACCGAAAATGGCCTCAGGGGCGTAAACGGCCCGGGGGCCGGACGTTCCCCATCCCTGCATTAGAATGACAAATCAAGTTGGAGAAAAATTGTGAAAAACTGCCTTACACATTTCTCCAACTTCTCTAAGCAGAAAATAATGAGACAGTAGGTTGATCATGAAATGGAATGCCAAGACGGAGGGGCTAGCTTAGCCTACACCACAATTTCTTTTCCTTCCTTCCTTCCTTCCTTCCTTCCTTCCTTCCTTCCTTCCTTCCTTCCTTCCTTCCTTCCTTCCTTCCTTCCTTCCTTCCTTCCTTCCTTCCTTCCTTCCTTCCTTCCTTCCTTCCTTCCTTCCTTTTTATTTACTTATATATTTATTTTTTAAAAATATACTTTGCCTTTCTGCCCTTATCAGAACCACCAAGGAGGCCCACAGATTAAAAACACACGGAATAAAAACATTTCTTGAAATCCGTTAAAACCCAACAAAAACACACCATTCAAACAAAACCAAGTTGACATACACATACATTACAATAAAATATACACAGATAAAAAAAGAACCGTTAAACACGGGGCAGGAAGGAGGAATCACTGAGGGGGGACCGCTAGATGATACGAAGTCTTCACCTGCTGGCAGAAGATGGCAGCAGAAGGGGACAAGTGAGTTTATCTAGGGAAAGAGTCCTAGATTTTTGGTGCCATGATCGAGAAGGCCGTCTCCCGGGTTGCCATCTGTATAACTTCAGAAGGTGGGGGCACTCAAAGCAGGGCTTTAAATGTCAACACCAGCTCCTTGAGTTGTGCCCAGAAACAGATCACAAGCCAGTGTCGATGGAACAAGAGTGGAGTGATGTGGTCCCTATGAGCCATGCTAGTCGATATCCTGGATGCAGCATTCTACACCAATTGAAGTTTCCAAATGCTTTTCAAGGGCGGCCCCATGTAGGACGCATTGTAGTAATCCAATCTAAATGTAACCAGGGCACACAGCACAGTCACCAGGTCTTTTTTGACCAGGAGAGGCTGCAGCTGGCTAACCTGTTGAAACTGGCAAAAAGCACTGCTGTACACAGCTAACACCTGCTTATCCAGCAGTAGGCCTGGGTCCAGGAGCCCCCCCCTCCCCCCCGACTACAGACCTGTTCCATCAAGGGGTGTGCAATCCCATCCAGAATGGGTGACTCCTTAAATCCTGGGTCAGGCTTTCTGCTCACCAGTAGCACTTCTGTTTTATCAGGATTAAGCTTCAGTTTATTAGCCTGCATCCAATCCAAAACTGCTTCCAGGCACCAGTTCAGGGTTTCTGTAGCCTCTCTGTGACAGGCAGAAGTATAAAATAAAGTTGAATGTCATCTGCATATTGATGACAGATTATGTCATCTGCATATTGGATTAACTCATCCATTGGTTTTGTGTAGGTGTTAAAAAGCGTAGGAGATGAGCTTTGCAGGACCCCATAGGCCAAAGGCCATGGGGCTGAGCAACATTCTTCCATTGCCACCTTCTGAAACCTACCTTAATGCAGGGGACACCCCCCCAGAGGGCTGAATAGGGGCATATTATTCTTATCTCACTTCAGATGCTAATTTTCTGCCCCTGAGCATTTCTCCTCTGCTTTAATCAAACTAATTGCATTCTGCATTGTACCGCTACATCCTGACTCCTTTCTTTGCAACACTCCTCCCACCTTCAAGCTCAGTTATAAGGACTCATGGATCTCCATTCCTACTTGTATTTAAGAAAGGAGCTTTGACTCTTCAGGGCTCATATCCCAAAATCTTTTGTTGGTCTTTAAGGTGCTACTGGACTGGACTAGCTGTTCTACTGTGGATCAACACAGCTACCCCCTGAAACTGATCAAGAGTGTGACCTGCACAATGTGTAGAACTAGTTATTACCTCAGACAGGCCCATGGTTATCATCAATGCCATGAAGTCCTGAACCACTACTGACAAGATAGCCTCAGCATGAATGATGAAGTCCCCCAGGATCACCAGCCTGGGGTCTTCACCACCACCCTTGAGTCCACCTCTGTCAACTCAGGCAGGGAGACTGTTGGGCAGCGGGATGGGCGGTACACCAGTAGAATCTCATTACTGACAATGCAATGCTGACGTTAGGTATACAGCCTCAAAATTGGAAATGTCTTGGATGGGACACTGTGTTTTCAATAGACTACAGCAAAACCACCTCCCTGCCTTCCAGACCTGTGTTGATGTATCACTGAGTACCCTGGGGGACACAGTTGGGAAAGGGTAATCCCTTCCCTCACTAAGTATCAGTGATACAGTGTGAGGAAATACACATGGTGTATTTTCTTTTCATATCCTTCTGGTTCTTTTCCAAGGTGCAGGGAGACATATTCCTTTCAGGGGAACTCATGTCCTGTTGCTGCGGATAGTATATGTATCTTCGGGAAGAGGTCAACGACCCGCCCCCTCTCTACCTTCAGGTGATACCCAAATTGTGGAGATGTTTCCTCTTGTTCTGTTTTCTCTGAATCAAACAATGTGGTCTCCAGAAACACGACAAGTTAAACACTAGCCTGTTTGTGGCTGCATATAATGTTTACCAATAGAAAGGTCTGTATCACCATGGCTCTGGTCTGCAATGTACGTAAACATCAGTTTGGCATTCAGTGTTTAACTTGTGAGAAGTGCCATGACTTTGAAACGTTTCAGTCTTTCCCAGTGTTTACATTCTTTTTTTTTCTGCTTCCCTTTTCTTTCCTTAAAGGACAATCAAGATGGCTCATCTAGCGAAGGAATTTTTGTCTCTAAAATAGCTGACAGTGGTCCTGCTGCCAAAGAAGGGGGACTGCAGATTCATGACAGGATTATTGAAGTAAGAACACTTTGTCTGATCTCTTTTTAATAGGCCGAGTTCCATCTCTGATCTTTTGTACAAGAAGACAAGTTTATAAGACAAGTCTTGTGTGTAAGACAAAATGTTTATCTCTGACTTGAGAGAATGGTGGCACGGTAACGGAGGACTGAAGACGGGGGCAGCTAAAATATGCTTGACTTGCTTCGATGCTGACCTTCCTGGCTTTAGGTATAGTTCTTATCTATATATAGAAACCAGATTATGGAAGGTATGTGCTTGTCCTGGCATTTTGAGGAGCTAGTATCTACTTGGTATGCTGCAGTTATTTCTTTCTGAAGCTGCTGGAGACGTGCAAGTTATTTAGTTAAAACCATATGTGAAGTCAAGTATCTGTTGTGAAAACTGCGACTTTATTTAGCTTGGTTCCTAAGGCATTTTTCAAGAGGACCAAAATGTTTTGAATGGATGATAAAGGACAGAAACCTCTCTCAGTGAGCTTTCGTGTAGATTGTGATTAGCCTTTCTGAGAAATTCTTTGGAGGGTTACTGTGTACTTTCAGTACATATAGCCTAGAGTCATTTCCAGGTTCTTAAAAGTTTTCACTCCTTGAAAATGTAGATCCTATTGGAGAGTTCATTGCTGAAGACAATTTCTGTGTTTTTTTAAAACTGTTAAAAACAAAGTTTGATTTATGAAATGGAAACAGCTAATACCAAATCACATTCAACTGTTGGCTATATTTTAATTTGTCCATTTGTTTTAATTATTTTAAAAGTGGGAAAGTTAGGCAAGCCTATTGTTCAGAAAAGATAAGTGCTGATTTTGTTGCCAGAGATAGCAAGGAACAGCCAGTTTTCCAAGTAATGGAATTCCTTTGCTCTTATGTTTTGCAAATGAGTAATAAACAGCTGTTAAGGATTTTCTGTTGGCTAAGGACAGCATGTATTTGCTATTTTCTGCATGGGTACAGTGAATTGCATACACAGTTTTTAGTAAGCATAGAAAATATTAAGGACAACAGCTTGCTCTAGAAGGGATGTTTAATGATACAAAGGAGTAGAGTTTTTAAAAAACTGTTTCAATCTGCTTTTCGGGCTTACAGATTTATGAAGTAAGATGTCTGCAAAAAGAACTAATTAGAAGGCATTCATGCATTCTTCCCTTATGTAGAACTGTTAAGATTTTTAATAGTTTTAAGATACCTTCCCTCTTCCAAAACGCTGGAGTACAAGACTGCTGAGAAGGAAACTTACAGGTCACACTGGGTACACTTACCCAGGAGGTAGATAAGGCCCTGTGGTGTGTGGCTACACATTTAACTGCTCCTTATTTAGGAAAAGCTCTGCTCACGACCTGAGTTCGATCCCGACGGAAGTTGGTTTCAGGTAGCCGGCTCAAGGTTGACTCAGCCTTCCATCCTTCCGAGGTCAGTCAAATGAGGACCCAGCTTGCTGGGGGTAAAGGGAAGATGACTGGGGAAGGCACTGGCAAACCACCCCGTAAAGAAAGTCTGCCTTGGAAACGTCGGGATGTGACGTCACCCCATGGGTCAGGAATGACCCGGTGCTTGCACAGGGGACCTTTACCTTTACCTTTTATTGAGGATAGGGGAAGGTGGGGAGTGCGACCTTGGTCCATTTGGCAAAAGGAAAGTTATTGTGAGCCAGCGTGGTGTAGTGGTTTAAGAGCGGTGGACTCTAATATGGAGAACCGGTTTTGATGGGCTAGTCACAATTCTCTCAGAACCCTCTCAGCCTCACCTACCTCACAAGGTGCTTGTTGTGGAGAGAGGAAGGGAAGGCAACTGTAAGCCGCTTTGAGACTCCTTAAGGTAGAGAATAGCGGGGTGTAAAAAAACCAACTCTTCTTCTCGTGTAAACCGTGGCGGTGTGCTCTACCTGCCTAAGAGGTAACATTAAGGAGGAAATGCGGTTCCAAATGCAGTTGTTGGGTGAGTGCTTCCCTGGCTCGTACTTGTATAGTCTCTGTAAACAGGTTATACAGGATGTTATAGCGTTTTAAAAATGTGTCAACCTGCTTGGCTAGGGGTTATTATGGTGTAACAAGTATGTCCTTCAAAAGCCGTGATGGTTCTGTTATATGAACATAGACTCTCTCACCTCATCAGTGCTATCCATGAAGTGACTGCTCACAACTAAATGCAACTGTCTCTATTAAATGTTTTTTTTTAATTGCAGTCAAAAGTCTCTCCAGTTGCATAAAGACAGAAGTAAAAGTTCCCCAAATAGCTACCTTCTGATTGAGGACAAGTAAACCTGTGGGTAGGGTTGCCAACTGCCAGGTAGTAGCAGGATATCTCCTGCTAATTCAACTGATCTCCAGCTGATAAAGATCAGATCACCTGGAGAAAAATGGCCTCTTTGGCAATTGAACTCTATGGCATTTAAGTCCCTCCCCTCTCCAAACCCCGCCCTCTTCAGGCTCCGCCCCAAAAGTCCCGCACCAGTTGCGAAGAGGGACCTGGCAACCCTACCTGTGGGACAAACATCCTTATATTATCTCCATTGGGAGACAAAGCTGTCATGTGAAAGTGGCGGTACAGGCGTACACTGCCTTTCAAAGAGCCAGATTGCAAAACCCATTTGAATCCTATATGTGGCGTTTAGCTATGTGCCAAAGATGACTACATATGCTGTGACTGAGCTCACATTGTTGAATTATGCTCCCAGAATAGAAAGAAAATGTCTCTATAAAGTAAAGGCAGAGTAGACATGCTGTTTCATTCACAGCATGTGAAGATTTCATCAGGCATCCTCCCTGGGGTGCAAGTAATGAGTATTTTGTAGAAAACTCATAAGACTCATTCAGTGTAACACCTTTTAAATATGATCATAACTTGCACACAAAGCAGGCATCTGGTATCTAAACGGTATGTGTATGGGCAGCAAAGTGTTAGGGAATAGCAGGCCTAGGAAAAATAAGCTAGATGTTTTATTAGCGTTATCATTGATTTCCTGTGTGTGTCCAGCCTGCACAAATCTCCATGCTTCAAAGGGGCACGATGCCTGTAGAAGTTATCTTCAGTGCATTGAGATAGCCTTAGTAGGAAGCAGGGGTTGTAACAGTTGAACGTTTGAACTGTGTTTTATCTCTTTAACGTCCAAACACATTAACGTATCTGTACTCCCTCGCACAATCCAATCCAATCTAAAGTCTGAGGGCACAGATCCATTTCAAAGGTGACCTTGTGCGGCTGAGAAGAATGCAGAGCTTAACAAATAATAATGTTACAGTTGTGATTAATCAAATGACAAAGGTCTCTTTCTCAGAGAAATTGAATATATATATATTTATTTTGTATTTATTGATATGGTTCCTAGTTTTATCACCCTGACTTAAAATAACTGAGCCACGAGATGGAGTGTAATTCAACCCATTTGATACCACAGAGTCTGTTCATTCAGATTCCACTAAATGAATGAAGACTGCATCAGCAGTATTTGGTGTTTAGTGAGTGTAATCTGTGATTATGTGTATGGATTTTATTGTGGCTGTTTGTAGAGTGATACTATTTAAACACAGGAGATAGTATTTGTATTTTTTATCATCAGGCAATTATCAGGATAGTTCTGTAGTTTGCCAAAGTCTTGTACCTGCGGGACCACCTCTCCTGGTGTACCCCCCAGAGAGCGCTTCGCTCAGCTCGTGAACATCTACTGCTGATCCCTGGCCCAAAAAGTATCTGGCTGTCCTTGGCCAGGGCCTTCTTGGCTCTGACCCCAGTCTGGTGGAACGCAATGCCCAATGAGGTTTGGGCCCTGCGGGACTTAAAGCAATTCTGCAGGGCCTGTAAAACTGAGCTGTTCCACCACACATATGGTTGAGGACACCGATGATTTTTCCATCTGGCTGGCCTCCCTCTCCTCTCTTCGCCTCTGCTGTTCCCACTAATGGAAAAAGTGTTAATGCTACTTATGTTATTGTTATATGTTATTGTTTTATAGAGGTACTGGTTGCTGTTATAGTTAAGGGGGTTGCCAGGTCCTTCTTCACCACTGGCAGGAGGTTTTGGGGGCGGAGTCTGAGGAGGGCAGGGTTTGGGGAGGGGAGGGACTTCAATACCATAGAGTCCAATTGCTAAAACGGCCATTTTCTCCAGCTGAACTGATCTCTATTGGCTGGAGATGAGTTGTAACAACAGGAGATCTCCAGCTAGTACCTGGAGGTTGGCATCCCTAGTTAAGGGTGCCTGGTTTTAATACTGTTTATAGCTGTATTTATTGTTGCATGTCTTTTTAGATGGTTTTCAATTGTTTTAATAAGGTTGTTAGCTGCTCTGAGCTTGGCTTGGCCAGGAAAGGAGGGCCTATAAATCCGATCAAAAGAACAAGGACCTTTAAGTTCTGATTTGTTTCATAGATAGGTTGATCAACAAAGGACCTCTGTGGGAAAGTGGGATCACACGGGGCGTACTTATCTCCCAGTTGGCCCCCCTGATGTCCAAGCATTGGAGGTAAAATCAGGGAGGTTTTCAGTTCCCCTGGATAAAATAGTTGCTTTGAAGGGTGGACTCTATGGCATTATACTGGGGTTTCCAGGTCCCTCTTTGCCAATGGTGGGAGGTTTTTGGGGTGGAGCCTGAGGAGGGCAGGATTTGGGGAGGGGAGGGACTTCAATGCCATAGAATCCGATTGCCAAAGCGGCCATTTTCTCCAGGTGAACTGATCTCTATCGGCTGGAGATCAGTTGTAATAGCGAGAGATCTCCAGCTAGTACCTGGAGGTTGGCAAGCCTATGTTATATGCTGTTGAGGTCCCTTCCTTCTCCAAACCTTTCCTCCCCAGGATTTACCCCCCAGATCTCCAGGAATTTCCCAACCCATATGTTGCAACCATATCTGTTATTACCACACCTAATCCCATCACACCTGCTATTCACATTTACATACTGTTAACATTTACATCAGGGGTGGGGAACGTCAGGCCCGGGGGCCGTATAAGGCCCGCTAAATCATTTGGTCTGGCCCTTTGTGGGTCCTGGCAGATCTCTAGCTCAGAAGGATCTAAGACTAGCGATCCGCCCCCTCCCGCGGACAGGAATAGCCTCTATTCAAGGCGGATGTGAGTTTGTCTTGCTGAGAAAGGGAACCTTCCCCCCCCCTTGAAGAAGAGTCATTAGCTATGGAGCTGCTAGGACCACCCAACAAACTGAGTCTTGTGTTTGCTGCCCTGCCTGAATCTCTCAGGCCCAGCTGGGAAAGGCAGAGCTCAAAAGCGAGTCACTCTTCATGGCAGATACTCGGAGCTGTCTCCAGTCATGCCTCTTGGCTGAATGTTTGACCAAATAAATATAGCAGGCTAATTTTTAAGTTGATAATTTTGTATGGCCCGCGGATGATGTTCTAAATATCCAAATGGCCCTTGGCAGAAAAAAGGTTCCCCACCCCTGATTTACATACTAATGGTTGTCTGAATTCACTCTCCTCTACTTAAAGACAGATGGATTCACATTCTAGCTGTATCTGAAGAAGTGAGCTGTGGCTCACGAAAGCTCATACCCTACCAGAAAATATTTTTGTTAGTCTTTAAGGTGCTACTGGACTCTTGCCCTTTTCTACTGTTATTATCTGTTAGTGGAAGTCCAAGAAAGTGACCTTGCTTAACTTCCCCTTGAAACGGCAGCCTCCTGTGCTGCATTGCATTTTATGAGAATCGCCCAGCCACAAAAGAGTTTTGGTAGTCACAGGGACCTTCAGGGGAAAAGGGAGGTGGGAGTACATCTATTTCTGTGAGTTCTTTCCTCTGGATCTTATATAGGACAAAACATCATCCCTAGTACATTGACATCTGATGGCCCAGAAGTGGGACTGTTGTGCTTGGTTGACAGATTGGAATTCATTTCCATACAACACATTCATAGTGTACACTTAGAGATTATCTGAACTGGTTTCTGAAGCTGCAGCTATTTAATCAGTGGTAGCAAAGATTAACCTGTAAGACAATTTCAGGCCACACTCTTTTTAAGCTGCTCAGGTTTTGGTATATTATTTTGATGAAGAATGAAAAAAGAATCATTAAGGCTAATACTTAACGTTGTTCTTAACTTCTTGAAGAGTGGTAGCATGTATTTATTCAAATGTGTGTGGCGTTTTCACTCAGTGGATTTGGTGACATTTCTGTGGTGGCTTCCTGATTTCTGTAGCTATTGTTTATACCTAATTCCCCATTAAAATATATATATAATGAAATGAATGAACGTATTTATTAAGGGAAATGGCTTCTGCAGATTATTAAGTTTGCTGGGATCTCCATATCCCCATAATGAACCAATTTTGGGTTCACTAATGATCTGTAAGGCTAGTTAAAAACAGTAGCTTTGTGGGTTCATTTTTTAGTATTTAAAGAGATGGACCGGAGATTATTTCACAGACCAAAATGGCATAAGTATTACTTCTAATTTACTTCAGGGTTAAATTTTGTTCACATGGTTATAGAGCCAGTGTAGGGTTTCCATTTTCCTGTTGGGGGAAGGGGATCCCCCCACCCTGGCTCTTGTTTCCTGCTGCTGCTCCTAGGGCACGTGGGAGAAAAATAATATTTTAAAAATGCTGTTGGGCAATGGTTTGACATCACTTCCAGGGAAAAGAAAAATTCTTTGGCCAAGTCTGGGATGCTACTCAGAGTTAAGGCAGAGCTCAGTAAACCAAGGGGTAGTTTTCTAAGGCTCCAGGGAACTGTGGGTATACACAGGAAAGTGTGGCATTCCTCACTTACCCTTGTAGATCATCATCATCATTATGATCCACAAGTGTCAGTTAGGAATGTTACACCTTCCTGGGTATATCCTTAGTTCCATGGAGCCTTAGAAAACCACCCCCTGATTTTGCTAAAATGGTCAAGAAATTAAAGGTTTTGTGTGTCCTGGGATAACAGAAAATATACTAAAATAGAGTTGCCAACCTTCAGGTACTAGCTGGAGATTTCCTGCTATTACAACTGATCTCCAGCCGATCAAGATCAGTTCCCCTGAAGAGACTGGCCGCTTTGGCAATTGGACTCTATGTCATTGAAGTCCCTCCCCTCCCCAAACCCTGCCCTCCTGAGGCTCCGCCCCAACAACCTCCTGCCTGTGGTAAAGAGGGACTTGGCAACTCTAGTAGGTCCCCAGTTCCTTGGACCTTTAAAAATAATCTCCAGGGGAAATTTACTTAGTTCTGTCTGACTGCAGTTGGGATCCACAACTTTGACAAAGCTAGAGAAAAATAAGGGCACATTCAGAGCTGAATAAGAACTTGTATAGGAAATAATGTTTGATTCATAATACATCTGAGCATTATAAATGAGGAAATTTCATATTTAGATTCTGATAACTGGAAACTTTAGCCACATCACTACTCGAGGAGAAGGAATGGTGTGTAAATCGTAGTATGTTTCTAATGACAGTCATTTTCTAGTTTTCATGTTTTACCACTAAATACATAGTGACCTGAGATTAGATTAGATGACGATGATGACTTCAAATATTTATATTCTGCCTCCACTAATAATGTCCCAGATGGTGCAAGTTTGTTAGCTGATTAGATATTATTATGATTCCTGTTCTGTGTAAACAAAACCAAATCTAACTTACAGAGCAAAGCATCAGGTAAGGAATGTAGGTCAGATAACTTAAAGTAAACATGTTGAACTAGAAAGCACCATGTCTGAAAACATTCAACTTACTGTCGCTACATTTTGCCAGTGTTATTCATAAGGCTGGGAATTCTCCATTTTAAAAGAGAAAGACTGAATTTTCAGAAATTCCTAAAAGCGACAGAACACTCAAAAGGTAGGATTGAGAGGCACAGGAGAATCAAGGAACCCAGTCTTCAGATATGCAAGCAATATAGAATGACAGAATGTAAAGTAACCTGCATGCTAGAATTCAGGAACTGAACAAGCCACTTTAAATGTAAAGACTGTATTCCTATGCAATGTATTATGTTATTCCCTGTTGTTTGCAGAAAAAGATAAACTAGTCATACCACTGCAGTTTGTAAGGAGAGTGAATACACTTGGACTATTAGTAGGGTCGCCAACCTCCAGGTACTAGCTGGAGATCTCCTAGTATTACAACTGATCTCCAGCCGATAGAGATCCGTTCACCTAGAGAAAATGGCTGCTTTGGCAATTGGACTGTATGGCATTGAAGTCCCTCCCCTCTCCAAACACCACCCTCCTCAGGCTCCACCCCAAAAATATCCAGGTATTTCCCAGCCCAGAGCTGGCAACCCTATTAGCCATGTCTGCAAAATGAGTACCATATTCATGTATGAGTTAAAGGCTGGATGTTGCAACCTGGCAAATGGTGAAACAAAACAAAAAGGAATAGGTTTATAAAGAGAAATATCTGTAGGCCAGAGCGAAAACAGGAGGGTCTTTTTTCTCTAAAGCATATTCTCTAGGATGAAGTGCTCTAAGCTTTGAAGAGGAGCTGAGAAGGTGGCAAATCAAGTTTTCATAGACTTTTAAATAGTGAACAATGAGATTTAATGTAATCTCATTCTTATACTGTTGTTCTTATCTAATGCAAAGTAATTTAAAAATAAGAAAAAAGAATTCTAAATAGAGATGATCATCTGCATAGCTGAGGTGGGCTTAATGGTGGAGCATAGCTGAAGTGGGCTTTGCTGTTGCTCAGTGGTAGAGCATCTGCTTGGCATGTAGAAGGTCCCAGGTTCAGTCCCCAGCATCTCCAGTTAAGGGACTAGGTAAGTAGGTGATGTGAAAGACCTCTGCCTGAGACCCTGGAGAGCCGCTGCTGGTCTGAGTAGACAATACTGACTTCGATGGACCTAAGGTCTGATTCAGTATAAGGCAGCTTCATGTGTTCATATAGAAGGTTCCAGATTCTGTCCTCAGCAGCTCCACTTGAAAGGATGAGGTAGTAGGTAATTCATTCAAGGACATTCTCTATTGCTGTATATGGATATGAAAGTTGGACATTGGAGAAAGCTGACAGGAAAAAAATCGATTCATTTGAAATGTTGTGTTGGAAGAGAATTTTACGGATACCCATGGACCACCAAAAAGACAAATAAATGGTTTTAGCTCAAACCAAACCTACATTCTCCACAGAAGCTAAAATGACTAAACTACAACTATTGTACTTTGGTCACATCATGAGAAGACAAGAGTCACTAGAAAAGACAGTCATGCTAGGAAAAGTTGAGGGCAGCAGGAAAAGAGGAAGACCCAACAAGAGATGGATTGACTCTATAAAGGTCAATCAATAAAGCCCTCTATTTGCAAGACATGAGCAAGGCTGTCAAAGATAGGACATTTTGGAGGACATTGATTCATAAGGTCGCCATGAGTCGGAAGCGACTGGACGGCACTTAACACACACACATATACACACAATTCAGAGTCACCATAAGTCGGAAGCAACTTGATGGCACATAACACATACAGAAGGTAATGTGAAAGACCTGGGATCCTGGAGAATTGCTACCCGTCTGAGTAGACTGCACTGACCTTCATAGTTCAGTTTGTCAGTATAAAGCAGCTTCATATCTACTTTTAGAACACTGTACTTATGTAGTAAGCATTTTTCATGTTATAAGTCTGGAAGCCAAGCCCTAGATGGGGCCTTAGCAACATTCCTCTTCACACCCACTTTAATGGAAAATACACAATTTGTTGATGCACTGTATGTCTGCAAGAACATTGCTCTTCCAAAGGGGCTTAGAAATCTCTCTCTCATGGGTGTGTGTAAATAAGAACAGATATAGTTATGGCATCCATGGTAACTCTGAGCAGAGTGGACAACCTTTTTGTAGCTGTGGAAATTTTTTTCTCCCCCCAAATGTTAGGGCAATATAAATTGTAAGTGACACTACTTATAGCAGAAGACCTGACCTGTGAGAAACAAGTGAGTCAAATGGAAAGGAAAAAAATCTATACTTTTTTTTTTTTTTTTGTAAAGCAGCATGTTCTGTTAACTGTGGGTTGTGAATGGGTAAAGGTCCAACACGGTTTTCAGTGACGAACTCTAGACTGTAGAGTTATGTTGCTCCAGCTTGAACAGAATGATCTATTGACAGAATAGTTGGATTTTGGGTTTCATTTCTTAAGGAGTGGTAGCAATTGGTTTCATTTTCTGCAAAGTACACTTTTGTTCAGAATTTATAAGGGTGTGTGTATTTTACATTCTTTTAGACCAACATAACTTTCCATGGCACATTAGCACATATGGTATTTATACATATCTATGCCCCTCTACCCCTCATAAAGACAATGGAAATTTACAGCAGCCAGCATGGTACAGTGGTTAGGAGCAGTGGAATCGAATTTGGAGAACCGGGTTTGATTCCCCACTCCTCCACATGAGCTGTATCCTCTAATCTGGAGAACTGGGTTTGATTCTCCACTCCTCCACATGGGCAGTGGACTCTAACCTGGTGTGCCGTGTTGGCTTTCCCACTCCTACACATGAAGCCAGCCGGGTGACCTTGGGCTAGTCACAGTTCTCTTCAAACTCTCTCAGCCTCACCTATTTCACAGGGTGTCTGTTGAAGGGAAGGAGATTGTAAGACGGTTTGATTCTCCTTAAAACGTAGAGAAAGTTGGCATATAAAAACCAACTCTTCTCCTTTTTGGCCTACAACTGCTTGAACGTTTTCCATCCAGAGAAGTGTTTATCATATGTTGCCAGCAGTGGAAAGCAATGATGAGAATTTAAGACTTGTAGACAAAATGATGCTACAGCTTTATATAAATTAAATAATGCTACTTTGTTATATGTTTCTAGTAATAGTGAACTGATATAATTGGTACTGAGTGCTATTTTGCCTACAGAATCCATGATTTCTCTTATGTCAATGCTACCAAGATTGGTGATGAAAATGCACAGGACCTTTGGGGCGAATTTCTAGAGAACTAGAATACTTAGTGCAACTTTCAATGCTACATCTTGACTCTTACAGTGGTCAGTGTATGCAGTGATTAGCATCAGTCTAAAAGCAGAATAGGGCTTAAAATCTGATAAAACAGTGTAACGTTCTAAAGTTATTGAGATCTGCATTGCTTCTGATGAACGTATAACTTATTGATCCTAATGTTTTAAGCCTTTTTGTCATGCCCTGCAATTGAGTCAGCATTAATTTTCTAAACTTTCTACCTCATAATTCACTTCTGTTCCCCTGGCCATCCACCAGAGTATGCATGCGTGATGATTTATGAAACTTTTAAGACCAGAAAACCCAGGATGCAATACAACTGTGTGTGTCTGGATAAAACTGAACAATCAAAAAGGAGTGGAAAATAGGTATGCACATAATTGAATACATTTCAATTTACATTGTTTCCCTATGAAGGACAATGGAAATATAAGCACAATTAATACCAACTAGACATAAAAAATGTCGCCCACCCAGGACATTTAATGATGTACATATTTCAGCACGCAAAGTTTTAAAGAGAGGCT
The DNA here is from genome assembly GCF_029931775.1 of Euleptes europaea. Classification (NCBI taxonomy): domain Eukaryota; kingdom Metazoa; phylum Chordata; class Lepidosauria; order Squamata; family Sphaerodactylidae; genus Euleptes; species Euleptes europaea. Next base: position 43,764,333 of record NC_079312.1, on the reverse strand, counting down.
CCAGCATGGAGCTTCAGAGCTGGAATTCATATGCAGAATTGATACTGTCATATTTGGACTCAGTAGAGACCATGACTAGGTAGCTCATTACAGAAAGTAATTGTCTTAATTACCTACGGTTGTGACACTTTTCAAATGGTTGTACCGGCTGATCCATACCCATCCATAGTAATGACTTGCGCTTGTCTCTTGATCACTTCGCCTTCTGGCTTTATTTTCTAATCAGTTCTTCCTGCACACTTATTCCTTTTATCCATCTAACTAGGCTTGCCTATTGAAGATAATACTTTCTGCATATAATGAAATAAGCTCTGGCTCATGAAAACTTATGCTACGATAAATGTGTTTGTCTTTTACTACTAACAGCAGCTCTCTTTGAATTCATTCACAATTTTGCACATCCATATATTAGATATTTCCTGTTGTGCTCTGTAGGGAAAGTGGACTTACTTTTGAATTGTACTAACAAAGCATCACTTAACTTAGGCTAAATTGGCTTTAGGAGATGTATCCAAGATACGGAGTGTGTAAAATTTGGGGATTTAATTTTTTCACATCTATTGTCGAAGTCTTTCACGGTCAGAGTTCATTGGTTCTCGTAGGTTTATCTGGGCTGTGTAACCGTGGTCTTGATATTTTCTTTCCTGACGTTTCGCCAGCAGCTGTGGCCGGCATCTTCAGAGGAGTAACACTGTCCTTCAGTGTTACTCCTCTGAAGATGCCAGCCACAGCTGCTGGCGAAACGTCAGGAAAGAAAATACCAAGACCACGGTTACATAGCCTGGATAACCTATGAGAACCAATTTTTCACATCTGTTATATGTAGTTTCTTCAATTTTTAGAAACTCCTTATTCAGTTTTCCACATTTGTATCCAAAAACTATCATTATTTAACTGCTGGGTTTTAATTTGTGGATCCAAATGTTCTTTTTGAGACTGTACAGAGAAAATACTAATGCACTCTATTCCTATCTATAGCATTTGGGGGGAGTTCATGCATATCACAATAATTGGGCAATCAGGCACAATCATCCTTAATTTGCAACATGTGTAGTAAATTACCATGTCAGTTGTATAAAATGATATGAATAAAATTAGTGCAAACCGACTAAGGAGCTATTCACTACCCAGAGGATTCCTATTCAGAGTGCATTTGAATAGAGCCAATATGGTTTCATCTTATTTAAAAACTTTAGATTAAAAATTTTGGATTCATAGTATGGGCAGGAAACGGTACTAATACTGTTGGACAACTCCTGGGTTCACAAGAAGTCCTTACGTAGATTGTGATGCTATTGGATACTATTCTCTTGCGTCTATTATATACATGACTTCACCAAATTTCAGTTGCCCATGCAACCGGGAGTGAAGAATAAGATTGAGTTGTTAGGTTAAAATAAAGTCAGCTTTATTAACTGCAGCAACAAAAAAAGTTAATGAATAACATCCCTCCCCACAGGGGATGCCTTGTGGTTAAAAACCTGCAGCTTACAGTTGGGGCTCTCATATAAAGGATTCTGACTACTCTTCCCTATTGGAATGGATGCGGTGTCTGTGCCTTTGCGTTGTGCTTTCCTTTCAAGCAAAACCATCTCCATCCCCAGGAGAGGTCAAAAGAATAAACTAATGTATATGCCGTTCGTATAAAGAAAACCAAATGTGATCACCAAGTACGATCTCTTTTAATAATTACTTGTATCCAACCAGCTTCAATTGGATGCCTTGCAGATTTCTTTCTCTTTCCCCCCTCCTTGCAGTCCTTCTGGACTCTCCCCCCCCCCCGCACACACACACAATTATTCCTGTGGTTGTGGGACCCACATGGATGAACAGCTGTGCATCAAGAGGACTGCAGTGAAGAGGAAAGGGGATTAAATTGCTCTCCTCTTTTTGGCAGGGCAGTTCTGAGCTGGGTAATTCGCATTCTCAGGCAGTCCAAATTGTAACAAGTATTCCTACATCAATACTAGAAAGCCCACTTAAAGAATAAGGCATTCCAAGCATTCAAACACTGCACAAGCTACTCCATTTAAGAAGGGATTCAAGAGTTCACAGAGATAGACCAAAGGGAGAAAATGATAGCTACTAGTCTCTTGAAGATCCAAGCAGGAGTTTGAACACCAAGGGAGGGGTACAAGCCTTTGGATAGCAGAAGACAAACATCCCCCATTGCAGATGGGGGCTTCATACCTTAGAAGTCAGGGGTAGTCTTGAGTAAGCACAAGTGCTCATTTGGGACAGATTCTGTCCCCAGTTTTAAGGCAGACAAAAAAGACCAAAAACAATCTATTGTTTTATTTCCAGGCTTGAAAAGAGGGAGGACTGAAGCAGGGAATTGAAAAGAGGGAGGGCTGAAGCAGGGAATTCAAAGACGTAACCTAACTATTTGAAAGGGAGGTGTGCCTAGGGTTGCCAGGTTCCCCCCTCTCCTCCGGCGGGAGGTTTTTTTTGGGGGGGGGGGACTGAAGCAGGGATTGCAGCTGCGCCAAAGCAATCCATCACTTCCAGATTACACCCGGAAGATAGGGTTCCCGCCTTATCGGGAGCCATGTTTGCTGCCCCGGGGGGAAGAAGGAGCGATCGCGGCAGAGGGGGAGGGAGATCGGGTCCGGCCGGCCAACATGTGCGTTTGCGCGCGCACGGAGGCTCGTGCCGGACCCGATTTGCCCGGATACAGCCTTCTCATTGGCTGGGGCAAGGAAGGGCTCCAGCCAATGAGGGCGGAAGGCGGGAGCTGGGTGGGGGCGTGGCTAGCCTCGCCCCCTCAGTATATAACAGGGGAACGGGCCCGCCCACAGCTCACTCCGTTTTCTTTGTGAACCCACCCACCCTCCCTAAGGTTTATTGGCTTATAGTCACAGCTTGTTGCGGTTTAGCATGTGGATGTGTCATTTTGGGGGGGGAAGCTCCATAGGAATTGGTCGCTTCCCTGGTTTTGGGAACCCTATCCCAAGGGTTTTGGGAGAGGCTTCAGGGACATGCCCTGGCGGCAGGGCAGGTGTCCGCCTCTTCCCAAGTGGTGGGGGATAACACCCAGTGGCGTTCGTCCTGGTGTCATCCTGGTACTGCCATCCCAGTTGCCCACAGCGGGAGCCCTGTGGGCGGAGGTTACTTCATGGCCGTGGTGGACACGGCCTGGGCACTTGACACATCATGCATGCTGCGCCACGAGGGTCGCAGCTGTTTGCCAATTCCAAGCTGTGGCCAATTTATTTCAAAATCAATCTAATTCCTACAATTAAATGTTTATAATGTTGTTGTTTAATAGAGTTGTGTTTTAATAAAATGTTAACTTTTAAAAAATGTTTGAATTTATTGAATAGCGACGTTCCTTTTAATTAACCCTGGGTCAGCAAGTGCCGCATCGCAAGCGGCCTTTTCCACTCAAACTGGTAAAAGGCCTGTTGCGATGCGGCACTTCCGAATGTAAACATGAAGTGACGTGGCGCGGCATGCAGGCTCACGTGCACGCTTGCCCCCCGACCCTCAGCTGGTCGATGGGCAGCCTGGTGGATTGGCGGGGTTTTGCTCGCCACCACCGGGCACCTGGCAACCCTATGTGTGCCTTAGGGATAGGGTTGCCATCTCCGAGTTGGGAAATACCTGGAGATTTGGAGGTGGAGCCTGAGGAGGGCGCGGCTTGGAGAGAGGAGAAACTTCAATGTCATAGAGTCCAATTGCAAAAGCTGCCGTTTTCTCCAGGTGAACTGATGTCTATCGGCTGGAGATCAGTTGTAATAGCAGGAGATCTCCAGCCACCACCTGGAGGTTGGCAACCCCATACCCATACCAGCTTGATACTTTAGAGACCCAAGCGGTTGTTTGGGGCACTAAGTCAGTGGGGGAGGTACAGGATTAGGTGGGTGTCCTCTACAACCATGCAGCTGCCCTCTCATCTGTGCCACTGCTACCCAGCATCTCCAGAATGGCCTGCAGCTTGCAGAAGTGTTGCTTCCAAGTTGCACTCAGTGGTGATGGCATGGTTCTAGGGATTGCCCCTTCTGCCCCATCATAAGTTGCTTGTAGTTGAGATGGGGGCAAAATGATGGACCCATGATCAATAAATTGAGTTTGTCAGCAATTTAATATAAGCCAATATCTCTTTCCATTATAAACTAAAAGTCACAGGCAGAAATAAAAGAAAATAACTGCTTCTGCATTCATGTGCCCAATACCCTTTTTAAGTACTGCTCCTTCAGGTCCCTGATAACTCGGAAGCATCTCATAAGTAACCACAGTTCATCGACTTACATACTAAGGTGCTGGTACTGTATCACATTTATGTGATTACTTGTGTTGTTCTTGTTTGTTCCTTTCTTTAAAGCAGGGCACTTTGATGCGATCTGAATAATTCAGTATCGTTTGTTGTTGCATCTTTCATTACAGAGGGCAGCCACAGGGATTGTAAAGTGGTTCGACACCCATAAATATAAATGAGAACAGGCGAGCCATGTTAGCGGTTCAACTTGGGCCTTTTAAGTGTAGAATTGAATTGGTTGATCTGAGACACTGTGTTTGTGTGTGTCTTTCCACCAAAAACAAATCCATTGTGTTATCTACTTGTATCTAATACAGTCGGAGAAAGTGGGGGAGAGTGGGAGGGAGAGAGAAGTGTCTGGGGCAGAGTGTCTGCCCTGAGGTACCCCAAGTCCAGGCATTCCTCGCTACTGTGGTGTAAGCGCACTTCTGTTTGTCCTGCTTCCTGTCAGACTTCAGAGTGTGTGAGAAATACCGGAAAGGATGTACTACCTCAGCCACATGGGACACTGGCAAGCCCACCTCCGTTTCTTTCAAAATTGATTTTTATTCTTTGTGCAGCTTTAAAGTTTGTGCTTGTTTTCTTATTCTGTGGCATTATTTTGCATGCACTTTATCCTAGGATATCGTTGGTTCCTTTCAGCCTGGAAGTATGACTGTAAATAGTAATATTCTTTTCTCTATCCCACACCAGAAGAAACAAAACCCCTAAATAATATATTGGGAAAGCAGGATATGATATTATAGATTGGGTTGCTTACCACCGGCGGGAGGATTTTGGGGCGGAGCCTGAGGAGGGCAGGGTTTGGGGAGGGGAGGGACTTCAATGCCATAGAGTCCAATTGCCAAAGAGGCCGTTTTCTCTAGGTGAATGGATCTTTATCGGCTGGAGATCAGTTGTAATAGCAGGAGGTCTCCAGCTTGTACTTGGAGGTTGGCAACCCTAATGATAGAATCAATATATTTGGGAAAGAAATGCATCTCCCCTACTACCAATGGGCATGCAAACCTGTAGATCAATCCTTGTGAACTTCTAGTCTAAATACATAAAATTCCTGCCTCTGTTGATTATTTTACTGCTTCTCAGTCCTCGCTTATCCCACTACTAGAGGGTTCCATGGAGAGGTTCAGCTAGACTAGTTTGCTCAGTTTCTGTGTCCATGATGGTCAGAGCCCATTCAGATAATCAGCATTGCAAAGATAAAGCTTCGATTCCTTTCACATGCTGTCTAGTTGCACGACAGAGGGAAGGCTAGACAAATGATAGGTGTGGGCAGGAATGCCTGACCTAATAATGTTTATGGAGCGACTAGAGGATTTGAGGTTCAATAGAAACCACAAAAGGAGTATCAACATAAGATCAGAATTCCCTATGGGCTGTAGGCAAAAAACTTAGAACAAGTGAGATAATATTTTTAATGGGCCAAATAATGTTAGAAATGTGAAGTTTCAAGTTAACCAGAAATCTCATTGAGGGGTTGGAGATCAATGAAATAAAATTAAATGATGGTACATACTGGGTGAGTGTGCTTAAACAACTGGCAGGAAGAACTGAACTGCCCAAATTTTCTGGATAATCCAATCAATGCATCATAGTAGGGTGGCAAAACACTTTGGTCAAATGTGGGACAAAAACTCTTAAAGAAATACACAAATGCTTTATATTTTACAATTCATTTTTCAGGCAGGAATCCTTTAACGCTGACCACTGATACTTTTAGGGTCACAATTGTCATCTGATGCTGACAGATTAATCTATTTGTTGTCAGATAGGGACCCATATATTTCCAAAAGATTGGCACTGTATGGTCTGGCGGCCAAGACAATTAGGGAAAAGCAAACCATGAAGGGTGTCAAAGTTGGTTAGAGCTGACTGGGGGTATTTCAATTTTTTTAAAAAAAATTGTATTCTTTTAATGATTCTGTTTCTTCCTATTTTAACCTGCTACTATACTGTTTTAGATTGTAATGGCCTTATACAATACGGCCTTATACAATAAACTTGACTTAACCACTGATAAAGTAAAATTTGTCGTTATCTTAACTGGCCCAAAGAGGATTTGTTAGATATTTTAGGTGAAATTTGATGGCAGTTTTGTTCTGTTGACAATGTGTTGCATCCCTTCATCCACCAGCAGAAAGTACTGGTAAATGTGGATTTCCCCCAATATTCCCTTCCTGCAGCAAACCATTTTGACTTGTGGAAAGATGATGCCTTAGGGCCAAACTATACATGATAGTGTCCTTATTGCCACCATAAGGATGCTGTAGCTGCTTTAAAGTCATTTTAAAATGCTGTGAGAGCCCAGTATTGGGCCTGCGATGCAGGGCTGTTGTCCCCCACCCGTGACTTCTCAAGTTCCGAAACAGCCAGGTGGATGGGCAGCCATTTCAGGATCTGGCTCTCTCATCATTTTAAAGTGAATTGAAAATGGTGCTGGTGTCCTTGTGGCTGTCAACATCACATCTAGCTTGGTCCTAAGTTTTGGGACCCATGTGAATAAAATGCTAAGTGGTGTTTTTTTTTGGGGGGGGGGCTAAAACGAGGATGGGGAATTAGATTAATTGACCTCCACCCTTTTCTGAGAGACCAAAGAGGTTTCATCCAATGAAGTACATGCTTTTTGTGCATATGGGTCCCACAACTCCGGGAGTCTTTTTGAAATCCAAAGGGGCTGTTAGGGCAAGAGAACTCACAGAAAACCACCATGTTTTGCGCTGGTGGTTGGTTGGATACAATCCAATATTTATAAACCACTTTTATAAGCCACAGTTTGCAAGATCTGAGCAAAGCTGTTTTGGAGGACATTGATTCATAGGGTCGCCTAAGGGCAAGAGTTTTTGTTTGTTTTTAGATGTGCCTTCTGAGAAACAAAATATCTCTAGTTTCTGTACTGTAAATGAACTAGCCAAGATGAAAAGCTGCTTTAGAAAGGACTGGCACCAGAATTTCTCATTTATGTAATTGTGTTGGCGAACAAACGCATACCACAAGTAGTCAGTTGATAAGGGATTTTAAGCCATTTAGCCAGAGACTCTGCCTCTTAATGATGGTAAAACTGGTGATGGAAAGATATTCTGCGCGGCAGTTGAGTAAAAGAGCAAATAAATGTTTTTGTTTTGTTATCCTAGATGCTTACTGTTGTGTTCAGAATACCGTTTTGTTCGAGTAGCACAGCAAATGGGTGTTGTCGGCACTTGAAAAACTCTGACCATTACTCTACTGGCTTCTTGAACCTAGCAAGGGCACGGGTCATATGGCTGCAAGTAGTTAAAGCGAATAGAGAACAAGGAACATGGTTCAGGAGAATGAAGGTATGCCGAAAATCTAGGAGGGAGTCAGAGATACATGTTTTGTTCCTAGATCAGTAGTGTTCATCAACTTTTCTCACATAATGTTTTAATTAGGCTAGTCCCCTAACACATAAATTTGGTCATTTCCCTGATTATTCCTGTATTTGCCTCCTTTCAAATGGTTTGTCTGGTAATATTGGGAAATGTTTTGTTGTCTGTAAATGTGGGCCAAATTGTGTGGTTGGTCCATTTTGGGTTAGTGGATAAACCAGACTTAAATTGGGTGAGTTGGGACCTCTGAACCACATCTCATAATTGTTCTGGAGGCTTCTGTCATCAAACAAGATACTGAAATTTTTAAAATGCCAAATCCTATAGCCTTTGAGTGCTCATATACACTTCCTTTCTCAAAATGTAGCTCTGCTTATACTCATTAGTTGAGTAAGCTTTACTTAAAAGGACTTGTTTATAGACCAGACAGTTTTCTGTTCATCTGCAGCACTGTCAAAAATTGCTTTTAGGAACTGTTACAGCATAACACTGATGGGATCTTTATCACTTCTTTTCCTGCACAAAATTTCGCAGAGCCCAGATGATTGAGTCTAGGTTATTTTTTGAAAACATTGTTCTCCAACTGATTATTAAAAAAACAAACCACAATTTTATCCTTTCAAAATCTTAGATAGGATGAAGGTGTCGTGTTCTTACAGCTGTCACATGAGCATGCCGAAGGAGTACGGAGGATGGATTACCACTTTGCTACCTAAAACCACTTTGTTGTGGCCAGGGTCCAAGGAGCCATACAAGTACTTCATGTTCCTGAGGGGCGTTGGATTTGTTTTTCTTGAATAGCAGCTCCCATACCATATGGCAGACTGCTTTTGAAACCCACAGGGTCAGCGGTGTAAAAAAAAAATCCCCGCAGGCAAGTGCAAGTCCTTGGGCACGCCTAAAGTAGGTCTTTGGCTTCTGGCCTGTGTATATAACCCAAGCTATACTCTTTGTAGATGTAATTCACAGAGCTGCAGTCCGGTCTGAAGTTTCAGTGGTGGAAATGAGGGCTGGAATTTAAAGAGGCCCATGTGGTGTATAAACTGTTTTCATGCATGCATGGGGAAATAGCCAGTTTTTTCTAGCAGCTGCAGATTTCTATGCTACATTGAATGCCACTGCGGAAGCTCTCCTGACTTTCAGGAATGGCTTTTTGGGTCTGCAGTAGGAACAGGGCCCTGACCTGGATGGCCCAGGCTAGCCTGATCTCGTCAGATCTCAGAAGCTAAGCAGGGTCAGCCCTGGTTAGTATTTGGATGGGAGACCACCAAGGAATACCAGGGTTGCTGTGCAGAGGAAGGCACTGGCAAACCACCTCTGTTAGTCTCTTGCCATGAAAACCCCAAAAAGGGGTCGCCATAAGTCGGCTGCGACTTGAAGGCACTTTACACACACACACAGTAGGAACAGGACCCTGAAATACACCAATATATGCATGGGGCACTGCCTGTGGCCCTTTTGGATTCCAGTCTGTTTCTCTGTTTGCACTGATATTGGTTTTGGGCAGTATTGACTGGGAGATAGTAAATGACTTGTACAAAAGAAACCCTAGCAAAAAAAATCACATTATTAACTGTGATGGTAATAGAAATGAATGTAGTCTGAAAGGAAACCCAGAAAATTGTTCAGCTATAAATGTAGAAAAGATGTGTCAATACAGCGTCAATAAGTAAGGGGGAAGAGAGTCCAGCTAATTCTCAAGTGCAAGAACTTATCTTAAGGGAGTTGGGTAACACTCTGTCATAATTCCTTTATTGTGGTACTGTTATTGCTTACATTTACATTCTACCTTCCTTCCCACATACAGCATATGAACTTTTCTCTGGAGGTCTCCTATCCTTGTGTTGAGTAGATCAGAGCTCCTCAGCTTCAGCTATTGTTGCTGTATAAGGTGCCTTCCAGTCCTAATTTGGGATCACATGATTCATATTTACACCTTGTAACATATGAATTATTTGTTGTGGCGTTGATAATTTCAAAGAGGTAATCGGTATGAGAGCTGGGCCTTTTTTTGCAGTGATAGTTGTTGCAGATTCCAAGCCAACAGTCAGCAGTCTTCAAACCACTCCGGGTTAGACATCTCACTGTGTGAAACTCACTGTTGACCTTTCATTGGTCACTCTTTCCTAGCCTCACCAATTTCACAGGGTTGTTTGAGGATTAACTGGAGAGGAGAGAACTTTGTTCACCACTGAGAGCTACTTGGACAAAGGGTAGGATTAAAATGAAAGAATTCCTTTTCTACTTTATTTCCTGGTTTTTTAAGCAAATAATTTTTGGGGGCTCTCATTTGGTATGACAGTGTTAGCAAGTTAAAGGTAACTTGCCCCTGTGCAAACACCGGGTCATTACTGACCCAAGGGATGACGTCACATCACGACGTTTACTAGGCAAGACTATGTTTACAGGGTGGTTTGCCGTTGTCTTTCCCAGTCATCTATACTTTACCCCCAACAAGCTGGGTACTCACTTTACCGACCTTGGAATGATGGAAGGCTGAATCAACCTTGAGCCGGCTACCTGAACCCGACTTCCGTCAGGATCAAACTCCGGTCATGAGCAGAGCTTGGACTGCAGTTCTGCAGCTTACCACTCTGCGCCACAGGGCTCCAAGTTACTTGTAAATGAAAGGAAAAAACACCAGCACCTTTTAAATCAGTGGTTTCCAAGGTGGGCAGTACCACCCCCTGGGGGGCAGTGGGATTACCTGGGGGGGCACTAAGAGGCAAGGGGGCAGCAGAGAGGCGCTAGAGGTGGGCCCCTTCAACTGTGTTGTTGGATAAGGTAGGGGGCGCTGGGGTTGATTTTGTGGAACCAAGGGGGCGATGGCCTGGTAAGTTTGGGAACCACTGTTTTAAATGATGGCACTGAGTACCTCTTTTGGGGCTCTCCCAAGTCCTGGTACTCATGCACCAGCCTGTGCCACTCAAGCCATAGAAAGAAAGATTGGACCCACAGAACACCCTAGTGGTGATCTGCTGAGGAGGGGGAAATTGGTGGAAATGGGCACAACTTTATATATGAGTACTGACACTTAAAAAACAAAACAAAAATAGCACTGGAAAACATTAATGGTTTTTATGGGTAAATTAATAATGTTCCAGTGGGAGAGCCAGCATGGTATAGTGGTTAAGAGTGGTGGTTTGGAGCAGTGGACTCTAATTTGGAGAACTGGGTTTGATTCCCCACTCTTCCACAGGAGCAGCGGTCACTAATCTGGTGAACTGGGTTGGTTTCCCCACTCCTACACATGAAGCCAGCTGAGTGATTTTGGGCTTGTCACAGCTCTCTTAAAGCTCTCTCAGCCCCACCTACCTCATGGGGTGTCTGTTGTGGGGAAGAAGAAGATGATTTGGTTTTTATATGCTGACTTTCTCTACCACTTAAGGGAGAATCAAACTGGCTTACAATCACCTTCCCTTCCCCTCCCACAACAGACACCCTGTGAGGTAGGTGGGACTGAGAAAGCTCTAACAGAGCTGTAACTTGCCCACGGTCACCCAGCTGGCTTCGTGTGGAGGAGGGGAGAAACAAATCCAGTTCACCAGATTCGCGTCCGCTGCTCATGTGGAGGAGTGGGGAATCAAACCCAGTTCTCCAGATCAGAGTCCACCGCTCCAAACCACCGCTCTTAGCCACTACACCACGCTGGGAGAGGAAGGGAAGGTGATTGTAAGCTGATTTGATTCTTCCTTAAGTGGTAAAGTCAGCATATAAAAAACCAACTCCTCTTCTCTTCCAAATCATCTTGTTTCATTTTAAACCATTTCAAAGCATGAATGTTGCCCATATTTGATGCATTTGTTTGTTTCCCTTTGTTTTTGGCTTTTCTTCCATCTTTGAAAGCTATGAGAGTACAGACTGCTCTGCAGCAGGGGAGTTATTGCCTCCTTCTGTTATCAACCTTTTCATTAAAGGAGTATGGTTTCCTTAAAAAAATTTTTTACTCACTTTAACCCTCTTGTGAACTATGAAAATTCATTTTCCATTTTATCCACTCCTTTAATGAGTTTCTTTGCAGCTACAAGGATGGCAGAATTAACTGGTAAGGGACACTCTTTATAATAGTTTGGAACACCAGACTCCAAAATTGCTAAACAGAAAAAAAAAAGAAAGATAAAAGAGGAATGCATACAAAGGTGTCAAATCAGATAGATAAAATATTAGCCTTTTATAGCTGCCAGTAAATCTCTAGGTTTATAGGCTATTAAAGTTGCTTTCCCTGAGCTTGTGCTTTATAATATTGTACATTCAATTTACAGTATTCTCAGCTCGCCTTCTCTCTTTTGCTTGAGCCTTTGTTCCTTTAGGCATATTAAGGGAGCTTAGCAGTAGTCCTTTTCAGAGGTTAAAATCATTCATACCAGAAGCCTACAGACTGCATGCTACTACCCACAATCCTCGTTATACACATGGTTGCCATATTGTGTGAATGAAGGCAGTGAGTATTTACCATGAATGTACAGTCGTGGTATATGTGAACCATGAAACCGTGAAAAATCCAGAGGTCAATTCATTAGTATTGAAGCTGTATATGCACGGTAAGCATTTGTGTTGTCTCGGTTCACACAACATTAATGTTCCCATTGCACATGGTTGACAGGCTCCTGCGGCATGGAACAGTGATGTCTGAAAAAGGTTAAAGTAACAGTGCAATCCTAGATAAGGAAGTGGTAACAGTGCAATCCTAAGCAGAGATGTACCCATCTAAGTCCACTGAAACCAATGGGCTTAGAAGGGTGCTGCTGTGCTTAAGTGGACCTACTCAGAAGTAAGTGCCATTTTATTCAATGGATCTTACTCCCAGGAAAGTATTTTTAGGATTACAGCCTAAGTAACTTTAACTGACTGGGCTAACATGTTATTCCTAAGAGAACTGATTATCACTTCAGTCAGTAAGCAAAGGTGCCGGGGATACCTTGGAGAGGAAGCTGAGTTTCCAGGCCCTCTTTGGATCTTCTCTTTGCTGCTGTGTGTTTGTGTCATGATATGATTGTAGTCTGAGAAGAGAATCTTAAGCCGTTTTTCAGAAGTCAGACAATGTGGTTTCTTATGCCTTTTAACACTGGATGGTGCTTTCAAACACAACACAAGCAATGGAATCCATAGCTCTGCTTAGGAATGGGCTTCCACAATCAGCTACCTTCCAGTGTGTTTCCAGGGCTTGTTTTGTTTTTCTTTACAGGGGCCAGGCTTCTATGCATGCGGCTACTACAGCGATTAAGGGTTCTCGAGTGGAAAGAAGTTTGATTTGTTTGGGTGGAGCTTGTTTCTAGGGTTTAGGATTGAACCATTTTACAAGTGCTGATGTTTTTACTACAAATGAATGTTTTTATTCATCGTTTCCAGGATAAGGGAGTCACTGTATGGTTGCAGTTTGCAACCTACTTTTCAGGAACATTGCCTTCGTTCAAGAAAAATGAAGCCTCTGTGCTGATTTGCTATTGCTTCTGTACTGTTTTCAGGAAGTCTTGCCTTTTTCGCAAATGCTTAATTAAACAGCTGTCAATGAGGCGATAAACCATAGCAAAATTTGCTTGGGAGCAGAATGCAAATTTGGAGCTATAAACAGAGGTCTTGGGAAAGGTCTTGACTGCTTTTGCCAGTCCAGTTATTACCCAAGGTCATTCATATTCCCAACTAATTAGGTGAGAGAGATCATCTCCCATGTGTGAAAATGAGAATGTAAGTAAACTGTGAAACAAATGCTAACAGAAAAGGAAAGCACTTTGCTTAAACATGCATTTTCTGTCAGTAGACTGCTGAATGAATACAAACCAGAAGGATCACCTTTTTTGGGAAATGTGGCTCAAACAATGAGAAAACACAGGATAGATTCTTGAATTCTCTTTTGCCATATCCATGTGCAGTTTGTAGATCTCTTCTGATTTCATATGCTTACATTTAGCAATGATATTTTGATCTGGCATCCTTAGTTTTTCATGACTATAAAGGTTAGCCATACCTGCTGATTTCTTACTATTTTTTTGTTGTATATTCAACAATGGGACGGCAGACAGCATGGTATAGCCCAGGGGTCTCAAAACTGCGGCTCCAGAGCCGCATGTGGCTCTTTGGCCCATTAAGTGCGGCTCTCCGAACTTGGTTCAGAGCCCCTGCTCTTGCACCCGCTCGCACCGGCAGCCGGGTTGCTGAGCCGGCGCGCCTAAGAGAGAGAGAAAGAGCAGGCGAGCGGGCGTGCTGTCTCTCCCCCCCCCCCCGCCGTGGAGAATGGCCGGGTCCCCCTTTCCCTTGCCCTCAATGGTTGGGAGGCTAAAGCCTCACCTCCCCTCTAGCCGCGCGATTGCTGGATGGGCGGCTCGGCGGTTCCTGCCCCCCCTATCAGCTGTTGGGTGGGGCGGGCTTCCTTTGGTAGACCTGGCCTCCGGCTGAGTCCCATTGGGAGCCCATGTCTACCCACTGGCTTTCTTGGCGGTAGACCTGAACTCCGAGGAGGGGAAAAAGTCCCCCTTCAGAGGCCAGGTCTACCAATTGGCTTCTATGAGCCTACCACTTAAGGGAGAATCAAACCGGCTTACAACCACCTTCCCTTCCCCTCCCTACAACAGACACCCTGTGGGGTAGATGGGGCTGAGAGAGTGTGACTAGCCCAAGGTCACCCAGCTGGCTTCATGTGTAGGAGTGGGGAAACAAATCCAGTTCACCAGATTAGCCTCCGCTGCTCATGTGGCGGAGTGGGGAATCAGACCCAATGCTCCAGATCAGAGTCCACCACTCCAAACCTCCGCTCTTAAGCACTACACCACGATGGCTTCCATCTCTATGTAATCTCTATGTAATTAGATCTCTATGCTCCATCTCTGTGTAATGGAAGGAAAGTCTTATTTTGGGGTAGGACAGAGAACAGGTATGACCTTGACAGTAAGTGATGTGATCTGTGGAGAGGATGAGCATGCATTTTTTTTTGAGGAAATAAAGACAAATGATGTCAATTGGCAGGCCATTCAAAACAGTTCAAGTAGGTAGAGGAAGAACTTGCTACATAAGGGACAGTGATATCAACACAGACCCCTCGCGCTGGAAGAATTCTGCACTGAAATGTAGATGTTCACTTTCACGTTTCTTTCACTACATATGGAAATACAAGCTCTGCTTTAAATACATTGCATTCATCTTATTTATTTGTTATTAGTAGCTGGTAGGGGTGCTTTTCAAATGCGTTTGACTGTTCAATTTGCACTGGACAGAATCTGCTGTAGTGGTTTCCTGATAGCCTCTGAAAATTATTTGGAATTTTGAGTTACACCACTCCCAAGGAAAAAAACTCTTTAAAAAAACTAATTGCTATCTGATTGCTGGTTTAATTTCCCCATGTTTTTGGGATTGCAGCATGTGTAATTCACTTTTGTTTGACTAGAGGGGAGTGGACATGTTCATGGAGGAGAGGGCTATCCATGGCTACTAGTTAAAATGAATACTAGTCATGATGCATACCTATTCTCTCCAGGATCAGAGGAACATGCCTATTATATTAGGTTCTGTGAAAACACAGGCAGTATGGTGCTGCTGCAGTTGTATTGTTTGTGGGCTTCCTAGAGGCACCTGGTTGGCCACTGTGTGAACAGACTGTTGGACATGATGGGCCTTGGTCTGATCCAGCATGGCTTTTCTTGTGTTCTTATGGCAAAAATATTTATTTATTGATGTAGTCAATTCAAGGCCATTGAACCTCCCAGAATTTACAACAGTCATTGGAACCTGGAATGCCCTGACCTTTTCTGCTCTCTCCTGGAATATTCTTTAGGAAGATGTATCGCTTGGTACTGTGGTTGTGTTTTCTCTGAAAAAGTGTAAATGGGTCCTTGCACAGCCCAATTAGTGGAACAGAGTTTGTGTCTTTAATTCTACAGGGGTTAATGGCTAAGACCCATGGTTAAACATTTTCTTGTGGTTAGGCAAACAAAGTAGACAGTGTCTTGAGCCAAGGTCAGTGGTAAAGCAACAGCTTGGAGGGTAGCCCTCATTTTAAATTTATGTTTCTTGGCAAGTGTTTGTATCTGTCAATTCATAGTCCTTGCCCTACAATATATTGCCGTGTGCAGTTTTAACCATTAAGAGCATTGAAAGGTACCCCTTAAAACTACAAATAGGCTTGCTTTTTCTCTCTCGTTGTGTTTTCTTTTGTAATTTACAATGTTAGACGGGGAGGATGCCTTACTCTTGTCAATGAATAGAGCACAAATGCCAGCTTTAGAAAAGAAAGCATAAAGCTAATTGTTGATGGTTTAATGTTTCGGACCACCTACTCTGAGAAGGCTAGGATTTTCTTGTTTGATTGAAATGCCAGACAACTTTGAACTTTTTGAGGGGAAGAATTTCTGTTTGCTTAAATAGAAACTTAAAGAAGAAGAGCAGTATGCAAAGGTGCTGTAAAATACTGCGTTTGCATTTCTTTTTAAATAGCTGTGCTCCGTTTTCTTGCCATATGACAGGCCGGAGTTAAGGCCATACTTGTGAGCGATGCAGTTAAATCCTTTACATACTTTTATCAGGAACAGATACAAAGAAAGCTCTGAAGGGATTAAAATTTATTCTCTAAATGCAGAAGGAGCTGCTGTGTGCAGAAATGATGCCGTGAATTATTTGCAGAAGATTGTGTTTGGATTTCTGTATCTGTGGTAGATGTGATGGATTGGATCCTAAATTCTTCTGCATGTTCTACAAGGAGGATTCCCCCCCCCCAATTGTGTATTAGGTGAAAAGAAGGAATGATCTGTACTTAAAAGTAGCTCCACTTCTGTTAGGTGAGCAATCAAGCAGACAATTCATGAAAAGCTTTAGGAGCTTTACTTGAAGATCTAAATTATCTGGGCAGAGCTTAAAGGCAGCAGTGACAAAACTTGGTAGCTGGGTTTGATTGTAGGAAGATAATCCAAAACTGTACTGCCTTTTCAGTGCTGACCCTGGTTTCCCCCTAGCCCTACTGCAAGGGTGTGTGTGTGTGGGGGGGAGACTACATCTGCAAGGATCCATGTTTTGAAGAGTAGCATATTTGTGTCATGTGTATCCTCTTCTGTCCAAAATAGCACGTTTCACATTTCTTTCTTGTTTCTTCACTGCCATTTTGGATCAGAGGGGAGCCCGGTGAGGTGAGCTTACAATCCCTGGCATCTCCATTTAAAAAGGCCAGGTAGCAGGAGAAGCAAAAGATTCTGGAGAGCTGTTGCCTGTCACAGTAGGCGGTACTGACTTTGATAGACTAATTATGGTCTGACTCAGTGGAAGGCATCTTCATGGGTTCAAGTACTGGGCTGTTGAATTCGATCTAATAAAAGTGAAGTGCTGATAGATTTTTAACAGGTGCTGCAAGAAGCTTTTGTTCAGTCCTGATCTTTTAAACTCCCAATGCCATGTTTGTTTTCCCAATATCATTTGAGATATTCTCTTACTGCCAAGAATACAACATCTGTGTCACGAACAATATTTTAAAAGTTTAGCACCAGCAAAGAAGCTCCGCTATTTGCAGGTGGGGCTGAGAGTGTTATTCTCTGGACTGCTTTGAACAGGAACCTCTTTATTAGCAGCCTTTGCTGCGGAGAGACTCGTGAGCTTATTTCTCATTCCTTTAAGCAGGTGGTTGGAATCATTCTGCAGTTCATAAAAGTCGCAATCTTTCCAATATTTCCTTTTCAGCTGTACTAAATATGTTTAGTTGGGTGGGAACCCCTCACAGTCAGTTGTGCGGTCACTTACGTAATGGCTCATTGCCGAAAGTATTTCTATGCTGCTCCTCCTCTGTCAAGTCCCCAGCAACTGAGATGAGCCACGGAGTCGCCAGCAGCATCTTTGGGGGCAGTAGCGTAGGAGGAGGCAATAGACATGGTTTCATCTCTAGGACTCACAAACCTGCCATCCAGGGCCACAGTAAGATTGCCAGCTCCGGGTTGGGAAATACCTGGAGATTTGGGGGGTGGAGCCTGGGGAGGGGGATTGGGGAGGGGAGGGACTTCAATGTCATAGAGTCCAATTGCCAAAGCTGCTATTTTCTCCAGGTGAACTGATGCCTTTCGGCTGGAGATCAGTTGCAATAGCAGGAGATCTCCAGCCACCACCTGGAGATTGGCAACCCTATGTGGTACACTGATCCAGTCAGAACTTTCAGGCACACAGCCACATATACAAAATGGATAAACTTTACCCATTTCCAGAAACCCTGGTGTTCCCACAACAGATATGATTTCTGCTTAAAACAATGTCTCAGCACTAATGTTGAAAAATTGCAGCGCTTATTTTTACCTTCTGTGAGTCAGTATATTGTCAAGGTGTATTGGCATAATAAATATAATAATACCCAGGCTATAATAAAAAAAATCACTGAAGAAATTATCTTTAAAGAAATAAACTTTTTTAAAAACTTGAAAAATTGGTTTGCAAATTGAAACATAGTGTTTACTTCCATTCTGATTTCCCGTTCTTCATTTTTCACATGGCATTTTTTAGAACGTAACTCTTGTAACCATGTTATAATGTTAACTACCTTACTTACTCTTTTAAGATAGTGAAAATTCTCAGGATTCCAGTGGTGCTCTTGAAGAGACGTGTGGTCTGCATATGTCTTAATTCATGATTTTGCTTCCATGGGTATTCCTCCCATTCCATGAAAATTTATGAATGTGTCTTAAAAAATATGTGTCTTTGTAAATTCAACGTTTGTATTACTGTTTGTGTTTTAACTGGCTTAATGACGCAAATAAAATATTATTATTATTAAAATATATGTCTTGCAAGTGCAGCATTGGTAAGTGAAAGGTGAAATGCTAGCAGTGTTGAGGGCTTGCTAATGCTGACTTTTAAAATTAGTATTCCTTGTTAGATCAACAAGATCTTTACTGGTGGGCCTGAAGAGAAGTGAGTTAGTACAGTGAATGCATAAGAGTATAGCATCACACTGTAATCAGTGTAAACTCTTTTGCTTATAGGGGAAGTGTTGAATGTCTGACAGTTCTACAACTGACTTGTTATTTCCGACAACTGTGGCGGTAGGATAAATAGCTTTGGCTCTTTCCATTTTGGGGTTTTTTCACACACCCTCCACACCACTCATGGTTAGAGTATGTGCTAATAAAGTAGCATTGCCTTATTCCAGCTGATACAGATGTGTCTTTTTCTGAGATGAGTCCAAATATGAGAGAGACACGGCATCAACTCAGACATCACACCAGATCATGGGTAAGGAGCTCAGCTGTGAAGCCCACGTTACGTCCCTGCTCTTGCTTCTCTGCAAGAGGCAGTTGTACTAACTAGGGAGATAAGAGTGGATTTGGGGCTACTGAAAGTGGGGAAATGAAAGCAGAGAAGCAATTGTAAACTTCTATTTGCCTTTTCTAATTTTGGAAACTCAAATCACAGTTTGGATTCTACACTATGGGTTGGTTTTTCTGCTGGCGAAAAAGGGAAGGGGGGTTTCCCTTTGACCACCGAAAAGGCTATGCTGATGATCGTGGGATCTGCTTGAACAAAAGTCACATGGGACAGGGACTGCAATAAGAAGCAGAATTGAGAAACATTGAGCAAAAAAATTGTTTGAACTGAGCCACAGTTTTTATTGGATGCTGAAGGAACATGAAGAAAGGGTACATGTGTTCCTTTGAAAATTCCGTCATTTTTTCATGCTCTTTTGTATTGAAGGATTAAAGCTGGTCATCAATGTAATTTTAGGGGATATATGATTCCATGTTTATTGTGGTTGCAGAAAACATGTTTTTGTCTAGCTCCTGGTTATGTACATTGAGTTTGTACACACAAAATTCCCAGTAGATAGCATTCTGTATGGGGTTCAGGGGACCAAACCAGATCATCAGCCAAATATGATGTTGTTTCTAACATATCTTGCTTCAATAGTTGACAGGGATCCCAAAGTTGTTTTTGAAACTTCTTATAAGAATAGAATAAAATGATAAATAAATAAAAATCCCAAAGTCAAGTTGAAACAATAGAAAACAACAGTGATCTGTACAGTCAGTGGGATTCAAGGTTCAGGAATGTTTGACTTTTTCTCTCCTGGTGGACCCATATACCATAATTCAAGTTGTTTTGGAAACTCTTGTGTTTCAAATCTGGTTTGCCATGTGGGATGATGATGGGAAAACAAATCCAAAGTCCTGTTGAGTACATGGTTCTTTCATTCCTGGCCAAGTATGTATCTATTTCTAATATGAAAAGGAAAGTAGAATTATTCATTGTATCTATGGAAATCTGATAGAAATATACATTTATATATGAAGAAGAAGAAGGAGACCCAACTAACAATCATCTTCCCTTCCCCTCCCCACAACAGACACCCTGTGAGGGAGGTGGGGCTGAGAGAGAGTGACTAGCCCAAGGTCACCTATCTGGCTTCATGTGTAGGAGTGGGGAAACCAACCCGGTTTACCAGTCTGCCGCTCATGTGGAGGAGTGGGGAATCAAACCCGGTTCTCCAGATTAGAGTCCACCACTCCACCGCTCTTAACCACTACACCACGCTGGCTAGTTAGTCATTTTGTTAGTTCCCCTAAGCATACTGGAGGAATGGGATATAAATATTTTATATATGTGTCTGAATAAGTAACATGCAATAAAATTCCCATAAAGTATTATTTCATAACTCAGTAGTATTAAGTTGGATTAATTGCTGAACCCTTTAATTTCTGTTGCTTTGCAGAGTGTTTTGATCCTCTTTTGAGACAAACCAGGGCATGTAACTATTCAAGCATTCTCTTTCTGGGGTTGTGCTATATCAGTCTGTCAGCTGTTGCTTTGATTGAAAAGGTATGCTTGACAGCTCAGAACAAGTTTCATAACAAATGGCAGCCGTTTCTGAAAGAAAATAAAAGGGACTTTCAGCAGAACCTCTCTAAAAGCATCTTCCACTCTGAGGGCTTTCAAAATTTGCCCTAATAAGCTCCCGGAAATGAGGATGCTTCTAACAGAAAGGAAAATCATATCAACTTTGTGGATTTACGATGACGACGTTAATACCTTCCGGGAATACATATAATCTCCTAGGTACATTGTGAGTTAGACTATCTGAAGATGATACAGAGTGAGGTTGTGGCTTTTTAGTTATTTGCACAGGACAAGTTGATTCTATTGTTCAACTGTAAAGCCCTGGTCCCACTTTATTAAGCCATTCCTTTGGAGTGCTTGGTTGTAGGGCTGCGTTTATAGAGAGGTACACTGGTTAGTTTCAGCATAGGATGAATGTTTAGAAATCAGGAGAAGTAAAATTAGAGCCAAGGTTTTGCTGCATAGTGATGGAAGTATGGTACTTATCAGGCTGTCAGTGGTCTTACACAAAGATGTTGTAGGAAAGGTCACTCACATTCATACAGACAAAAATACACACAAGACTAATTCACACACATATACATTATCTCTTTTTAAAAAATTTGTCCAGCTTCTCTGTCGCCTCTCTTTTTTTCCTTTTCCAGGTGTTAGAACACCTATCTGATCATTATTGTGTTGAAGGTTTCTTGGAAGCCCAAAGCCCTGGTTTTTATTTTGGCACATTTGACAATATATTGGTGTTGTAAAAGATACTTGGAACATAAGAACATAAGAAAAACCATGCTGGATCAGACCAAGGCCCATCAAATCCAGCAGTCTGTTCACACAGTGGTCAACCAGGTGCCTCGAGGAAGGCCCACAAACAAGATGACTGCAGCAACATTTTCCTGCCTTTGTTCCACAGCACCTAATATAATAGGCATGCAACTCTGATCCTGGAAAGAATGGGTATGCATCATGACTAATATTCATTTTAACTAGCAGCCATGGATAGCCCTATCATCCATGAACATGTCCACTTCCCTCTTAAAGCTCTCATGACAAAACAGGTACATGTTAGGTTTTTAAAGAGAATCTTCACACATTGAATTAGTCTTGTGAAAGCTCCAACATGTTTGAGTTTATAACTTTGGCTCATTGCTCCTTCATTTCACACATATAAATGCAAGCATTCATTAGGGGAAATACATTGCATATAATACAGCCATCGCCATTTCTTATGCCAGAGCACGTTTTGCAAATTTTCTAGGGTACAGTGAGTTGTGATCTTTGCATGTGCCAAATCATGATAGAAGACTTGACTGGATGAATAGGTGCTAATGCGT
Organism: Euleptes europaea; assembly: GCF_029931775.1. Taxonomy (NCBI): domain Eukaryota; kingdom Metazoa; phylum Chordata; class Lepidosauria; order Squamata; family Sphaerodactylidae; genus Euleptes; species Euleptes europaea. The sequence goes on along the minus strand of NC_079312.1, from coordinate 43,742,617 downwards.
CTTTGTGGTTTTGTTTTGTTTTTGTTATCTCCCAGACCATCAACCACAATTGAAACAAAGAGATGGTAAATAGCAGCCATATTTGATGGATTGCCCCCATAGTTGACTAAGCTGCTTGAAAATATGCCAGGCAGATGATGAAATCTGAAGTGATGGATCGGTGCAAATCTGATGGGTTCATGTTCTATATTGTTATTTGAGTTTTGCATTTTCACTCTTTGGTTTTCATGGTCCATAAGTGGGGGTCAGAGAGCAAACAGGTTATCTTATTGTGCTGCCATACTACGCTCCAGGATTTGATCTACAGCCTTAGCCTTCCCCACCAAGCACCTGTTAGGACTAGATATCCCATCTGGACATGGCATATAAATAGAAAGGGCTTGAATTATGGGAAATCTTAACTATTTCCCTTGCTGACAGTCAGAACAGCTGAGGACAATAACGAAGAAAGCCACTCATGTCACAGGATTTGGTCTGTTCAGTAAAGGACACAGAAGCTCGCTAAATATACCTAACCATTTGTTAACCTTTACTCCTTCACGTCACTGTCTCAGTGGGAGAAATATCTCAAGAAAGCCTAATAGGTAGAGAGGGGAGTAGTGTAGTAAGAAAGATGTGTATGAATTATGAGTAATAAACACGTGTCTCTCACATGTCTCTTGAGAACACCTCCCACTGCTCTTTAATTTTTGGCTCTTTGCTTATATGGATGCTTGATACAAATATAGCTGTTTCTCAAACCTGTACATGTTACTTGGATTGTGTCTGTATTTTAAAAAGAAAATGATTTGATTACTATCCTGATGAGCTTCCAGTTCTAAAACCAATCTATATCCCCAGGTTTGTTAACAAGTAGGACTTTTTTGGGTTGCATGTATATTTTATTTTCAGTTCCCCAGCTTATTCTATTATAACATTTGTGTGATTATACAGCATGTATCACCTTGTGGTAATTATAGTATTGAGACAGTTTGGTACAGGAGATGGCCAAATATGGGATTTGACTGGCTGCCGAGAGATTCCAAGCCTACACCACTTGTTGCCATATCAAATGATTTATGCTGAATTTTTCAGTGCCTGAAATGTATGAGTGGCGGGAGCAAAAACGAACAGTAAAAAAACATAGACCATATTGTTTCCTCATTATTGGCTTGCTCAGGCATCCTTTAGAAACACAGAGAGAGCTCCAGTTTAAGCAAGTGGGAAACTTCAGAAGCACAATACAGGATCAACTCCTGCAGGTTTTAGATTGAGCCATTCCCTGTCTGAGGCACTATTCCTCTGTTAGCCTCAATATAAGGCATTTCTATCTATTAAATAAACATGTCTGTCGCTTTCTTAATGAAAGTATTTTACAGTGTATTGGATTAGACAGATACTATGCAGTCACATGTCATTCCTGTTGAACTTCAGAGATCCCTCTGCATACGCATCTTTGGGCAAAAGAAAACATAACCCTACACACACACACACATTCATAACTTTAGTATGCTTTTTTTGGGGGGGGGAGAAGAAGAAAGGTTATTAGAACAAGAAGAAGGAAGCAAAACAAATATAACCAAATTTGGACCAAATGTTTGGCTTCAAATGTAGAAGCATCTCCCTTGAGTACAGACCTACAACGTAAGCCAGTGTTACGAATCACCTGGGCTTGTATTGGAAACAGACATATATGTTATCTTAGAGGAATCCAGCATTTGCATGTACTTTTATTTACATGTCAAGTATATAACATAAGAATTTCAATCTTTTTTTTTTTTGGCTTATCATGCAATACTATAATATTGGCATAACCTTTCACACAGGATACAATGGAGCAATGGGTTTCAAACATCCTACACCCAGGGAACTCTGTGTGAAATTGTGTGCTTAACAGCCATTGTGCTGTTCCTACTTTTAGCCAGGGGTTCTGGGACATATAGCCCATTAAAGGTAAAGGTAGTCCCCTGTGCAGGCACCCTGTCTTTACTGACCCACTGTCACATCCCAACATTTACAAGGCAGACTCTGTTTACGGGGTGGTTTGCCATTGCCTTCCCCACTTGTCTACACTTTACCGTCAAGAAGCTGGGTCCTCATTTTACCGACCTCGGAAGAATGGAAGGCTGAATCAACCTTGAGCCAGCTACCTGAAACCGACTTCTATCGGGATTGAACTCACGTTGTGAGCAGTGCTTTTGACTGCAGTACTGCAGCTTACCACTCTGCACCATGGGGCTCCCATTTTAGCCCATTACACAGGTGCTAACCAGGCCTGTGGGGCATAGTTGTTGCCCTGAATGAATAATCATTTTTTTCCTGTTTTGCCTTTATGTCCTCTTCAACAGAGACCTACGGGCCAAGTTTAATACTTATTGTGACAGCACGTAAGTCTTTGGGATAGAGGGCCAAATTAGAGGGCCAGCGCCATATTAGAGCTGAACTAGGCCACTCAAAAGTGCCATGAGGGCCCAAACCTGATTGGGCCCACAGTGCAGCGAGACCCGGTGATCTTGTTCTCCCCCAACCACCGCCTGTACCTTTTCGAGTGCTGAAATAGATTTGGACCCTTGTGGTATTTTTAAATGATCCAGTTCATCTCTAAAATGGCATTGGTGTCCATGGGTTGGACTTATGGATTGAACACATGAAGCTGCCTTATACTGAATCAGACCCTTGGTCCATCAAATTCAGTATTGTCTGCGCAGACTGGCAGCAGCTCTCCAGGGTCTCAGGCTGAGGTCTTTCACATCACCTACTTGCCTAGTCTCTTTAAGTGGAGATGCCGGGGATTGAACCTGGGGCCTTCTGCATGCCAAACAGATGCTGTACCACTGAGCCACAGCCCCTTCCATAATGTCTAGTTTGGCCCAGAGTATGAATATCTACAGGTATACCAATGCAACACCACAGTTCCTGATTTTATGCCAGAGTTGCAATATCATTACGCCAATGCAAATATTTAGTAGCGGTTGCCTCAGTCTTTGTTTACAGAGCTTTCATGGTCACAACTGGAGACTGTGCACGCTACTGTTAAATGCTGGATGTATGCCTAATATGTGTGTGTACTTACTTTTAAATACCAGACCAGTTAGCACATTTTATGATTCAAGTAATTCCTTTTGCTGTGTTGCATTTTAGAACTTACATTTTAGAACTTCCGCAGCAATTCAAACTTGCAAAGGTATAACAAAATGAAGTTCCACTCCTGAATAGTTAATGCAGGATTTTCTCACAGGCATAATAAAAATCTGCTGTAACAGCAGCCGTCTGCCTTGTGGATGTAAACCTATGTTGCAGAATGTGCTTTTGTTTAAGGTTTAAATGGCTTTTGCAGTCAACTGTTGTAATCCATTAGCGATAAGTAAAGGTATTTGTCTATCGGCTGCGGTTAACTGAATTCCTATATTAGCAACAATTTAGTCTCCAACATAAAATGGGCACAGGAAATTGTTCAGAGGGAGTCTGGAAATGCAGAGATGGAAAATTGGAGTAGCCAGGCCCAGCAATAATGGGAAGTATAACAGAACACTGACAACTAACATCTTAACCTTTCAGAGTATCTTGCACAGAGCAACACCGCATGTTTTTCCTTCCAGGATTTCAAAAGCGACAACCAATTAACCCTCTTAAGTAAATTAGAAATCCATGTATTGTAAGCCTTTAATAGCTGGTTTTTAGTTTTTCCTTCTATAGTTCTTTCTCTCTCTCTCTTATAAGTCTTGCAATACAGTAGTTTTCATAGATTTTATATATTAGTGCACATATCCAGATTTTTGGGATGAAATATTGCACATTGCATACATTCAAATAGTAAATGTGACTTCCCTATAAGTCCAGTTCATATAACATGCAAATCCATGTGTTATTAGGACCAGTTGTCCATCTAGCACTACACTATGAGTCTTAGCCATTAATGCTGAGGGGGAAAATAAATAGCTGTAGTCCTTACTGGCAGGAAACAGTGAAAACTTGAAACAACTGCTGATGAAAGTTAAAGCAGAAAGTGCCAAAGCAGGGTTACAGCTAAACATCAAGAAGACAAAAGTAATGACTACTGGAGAAATACACAACTTTAAGACTGACGATGAAGAAATGGAAATTGTTAAAGATTTTCTATTCCTTGGCTCTATCATCAACCAAAAGGGAGACTGCAACCAAGAAGCTAGAAAATATTCTTCGTGTAAGAATGTGTTACTGGTGACCAAGATCAAGATAAGTCATACCATAGTATTCCCCATTACAATGTATAAGTGTGAAAGCTAGACAGTGAAGAAAACTGACAGAAAGAAAGTTTATTGGTTCTTGTAGGTTATCCGGGCTGTGTGACCGTGGTCTTGGTATTTTCTTTCCTGACGTTTCGCCCGCAGCTGTGGCAGGCATCTTCAGAGGAGTAACACTGAAGGACAGTGTCTCTCAGTGTCAGTTGTGTAGGAAGAGTAATATATAGTCAGAACCTCCAGACTAACAAAGTCCACAATAGCCATGTAGATTAGCCTTGAATTCCACATGTTAACAGATCACTTCAGGATACAATGGTTCCACATTAACATACCACACCCTCATTAGCATATTATCTTGATACTTACAGGACAGTGATTTGCACATTACCTTTAATACTTTGCAGGACAATGACTCAGCTCAAACCCAACCCCCTTCTGACTATATATTACTCTTCCTACACAACTGACACTGAGAGATACTGTCCTTCAGTGTTACTCCTCTGAAGATGCCTGCCACAGCTGCGGGCGAAACGTCAGGAAAGAAAATACCAAGACCACGGTTACATAGCCCGGATAACCTACAAGAACCAATGAACTCTGACCGTGAAAGCCTTCAACAATATTTTAGAAAGTTTATTGCTTTGAAATGTGGTGTTGGAGGAGGGTTTTACGGATACTATGGACCACCAAAGAGACAACTAAGTGGGTTCTATATCAAATCAAGCTTGAACTCTCCCTAGAAGCTAAAACGAGGCTATTGTACTTTGGACACATTGTGCAAAGACAAGGCAATAATGCTAGGAAAAGTTGAAGGCAGCAGGAAAAGAGGAAGACCCAACATGAGATGGATTGATTCAACAAAGGAAGCCACAGCCCTCAATTTGCAAGATCTGAGCAAGGCTGTTAAAGATAGGACTTTTGGAGGACATTGATTCATAGGGTCACCATGAGTCGGAAGCACGCACACACACACACACACACAAGGTTCAGTTTGCAAGACCTGAACAAGGCTGTTAATAATAGGACGTTTGGGAGGTCATTAATTCATAGGGTTGCCATGAGTTGGAAGCCACTTGATGGCAGTTAACACACACACAGTCTTTACCAGTCACTTCTTGCTTCAGGCAATCAATAGTTTAATAGAAACTTGGCAAGAAGTTTTAGCTTTTATTCTTCCTCTTTAAATAATTTTAATCCATTCACACTGGTGGTTGCCCCCAGCCTGTAAAACTACGAGTGTACTGTGGGGAAACATGTATTGTACTGTTTAATCCCTTCATTAGTTAAAGCATTTAATACTAGTAAAAATAAGTCCTACTAACTGAACATTTTTATTTATATTTAACATCCATTAGCATTTTAAGTCAAACATACAGTTGAACCCAAAAATGGTGAACTGAAGTTACTGAGGGGGAAATACCGGTAACTGGCCTTAATGACCTTACATTTTCTTCCAACCAAAAAGTTCAATCTGACCAGCATTTTTGTGCTATTTGGCAACTGTATCTATTTGATTTTCCATCTTGTTGGCAACAGTTCGTTACAGTCAGCACATTCTTCATTACAGAAATGTATAGAAAAAATAGCATTGACTATTACTTCTACAATTTCTATTATAGAGTATTAACTATTGCTCTGCAATTGTATCATATTTACCAAACCTTTACTTACATATTCTGCGAAAAAATATTGTTGAGGTAATAGTTCTGGTGACTCTTCCCTGTAAAGAATGTTTCAGTGAAAAAGTAATAAAAATAATTTCACACATTCCCCAGAATATGCTTTAAAGAATGTTAGACTTTCTACCATTTTCTTGTTTGTATTGTTTTTCTTATATTTATTTATTTAATAGAAATTATTATTTAATAGAAACCTACTTAACTGTAATTTAAACAACACACAAGGTAATTCACAACAGGAGGATGAGGATGATGATAGCCCGCCCTTTCCCAACCAAGTCAGGCTCTGGGCAGCTTCCAACAAATACATACAAATTTAATATAATACAAGTTAAAAGATACAATATAAAACTATAACAGTGTATTCCTGAGAGGAATGCCTGCGCTGGTCTTTGGTGGCAATGCGACCGCCGAAACCTCCCAGTGGCCAGATATGCCACCTAAAAAGGTAGCGTATCTTGTAAAAATAAAGTGGCTTTCCTGGCCCAAAAGGGCTTAGGAGGCTGCCTAAAGGCAGCTCCTCCCCTAGCCTGGCGCTGGAACACCAAAGGAACGCCTCCCGGGATACCCCGACATGCCAGCGCGGGCTTTGACTGCGTTCAGATGCTGGCGGAAGGCCCCCTCGGCATCCCGGGGGGGTCTGCCACAGCAGTGCCCCGCAACCAGTGTCCGGGTCTACCCGCCAGCATTCAGGCCACTAACGCAAGTGTAAGTTGCCTGGACACTGGCACGGGGCCCCCCGGATGCCATCGCAGCACCTTCCTGGCCTCCTAAGGGCTTTTGCCCTTCAGGCTTAGGAATGTGCTGTAAATGACTGATTTAGCTTAAAAGATGGCACTCTAAATTACAGACCACCTATATATACACCAATTATTCCAAATAGTGAGTTGGTTTATAACAAGCATAACAGATGGCTAATAATAGCCCAAGAATTCAAAGGAAGGGGGGAAAGGAGGGCGAGAAGAGGAAGGTAGGCCAGCTGATTTAATGAACCATTGCTGCCTCAACCAAGTGCCTGGTGTAACATCTCTATCTTACGGGCCCTGTAGAACTGAGCTAAGTCCTGCAGGGAAGGGTCTTGTTGGACAGAGCATGCCACCAGGTTGGAGCCAGAGCTAAAAAGTCCCTGGCCCTGGTTAAGGACAGCAGGATAGTTCTGGGGCCAGGGACCACTAGCAAGTTGTTTCCTGAGGAGCATAATGGTCTCTGGGGGTATATCAGAAGAGGCGATCAGATGGGTTCCCTGTGTTGGGCAGTTTATGTGTACTATGCAGTTCTTCTCGATGACTGTACTGCTTCTGAAGAGAGTAACTATGAAGAGACATGTGTTCAACATTTACCTGATAAATGAACAATCTAGAAGTTAAAAGTAGGAAGTAACTAAGTTCCGTTTCAGAGTATAAATGCAGTTGTATAAAACAGTAGCTATAGGAGGGCAGACTTTGGGCTCCAGCTTGTAAACACAATCTGATTTATAAAATAATTTTGGTTTTTATAAATGGAACTTGCTTCTTGATATGCGATGTCAAGAAGCATTTGCTTTCTGAAAGCCTGCTTCCCCCCCCCATCCAAAACACTGCTTTCAATTCATGAAGTCTTTTCCCTTCTTTTATAGGAAGCACCGTTTAGTAAGTTTTAGCACATATTTAACTGACTCCTACCACATCCAATGAAAGCATGGTTTTCATTCATTGCAAAGTAAATTGCTTTGATTTTTTTTTATTAAATACAGTATGTTGACAGTACTGTATAAAAGGACATGAGTGACTTTCTCCTTTCTGCAGATGTGAGGGCCATAAATTGTGACCGTGGAATCACTGGCTCCTCAGCTATTTTTAGAGCAATGCCTTTTTTCCAAGAAATAAAATCAGAAAAAAATAGGCCAGTTATTATCCAGAGGTCTGCTTGAAAATCCATTTTTAGAAGCATTTTCTTTTTACTTCTAAATGTTTATTAGAGAGCCAGCATGGTTAAGGTGTTGGACTAGGACCTGGGAAACCCAGGTTCAAATCTTCACTTGTACCATGGAAGCTTGCTGGGTGATTTTGGGGCAGTCACATACTCTCAGCCCTGATCTTGGCTAGTATTTGGATGGGAGACTCAGAGGCAGGCAATGGCAAACCATCTCCGAATGTCTCTTGCCTTGAGAACCCTACGGGGTCGCCATGAGTCAGCTGTGACTTGATGGCAAAAAAAAATGTCGGTTGCCCTGTTGGCCATCTGAAATGCTAGAATAATGCCATCCTGAAACAATGGTATAATACTATAGATTATAGCCATGACCAATGGTTGTTGCCCCAGTCCTTAACACTGACTTGTTTCTGCAGCAGCCCTTGGAATGAAAACAAACCAAATCCATTTGGATTAGACCAAATATCCACCTAGTGCAGTATTCTGTCGCTAGCAGTGGCCAGCTGCTTGCCTTTATAATCCAGCTGTGAAATTCACTATCAAAATTTAAGTGCTGAATTCCTAACATGTTTTTGCAATCTGCAAATACCTTGACTCAGCTTTTCCATTAATGTTATACCAGGCATTCTTTTGGCCACAAAAGAGAGAGAGAATCAGTGTCAGTCAGTTTATAGTATGAAAATCTGCCTTGTTCTCGTTTGTGTAATTAAATAAATGACATTCCACAGTATGAGTGCTGGAGTGTTTTGGTGGTACGCATTACCATATTATTGTGGAATTAGTGATGAGTAGTCCTTTGGGCTTAGTGGGGATTTTTGTGGAGAAAGCCACTGCTCATCATTAATAACAAGCTGTAAATAAAATGTTTCACATCCTGGCATTAAGTAGAGTTGAACATTGCTGCATTTGTTGTTTATTAGGCTGCCATTTAAAGCACAAGTTATGTGGTACAAAGCAGAATTAGCTGCTGTTATTATTTACTATTGCATGATTGTTTTGTGCAGAGAGACCTACCAGAACAGACCTGTTACTTACAGCATCATGATGTGATAGAAGGTATGAACTAAACCACTAATGGATAAGCAAAATGCAAAGCAACAGAGATTTGCTGAATTCAGGAATATGGTAATGTGTGTAAAGTGCTGTCAAGTCACAGCGGATTCGTGGCAGCACCAGCAAGGGGCTTTCAAGGCAAGTGAGAAACAGAAGCTCATCAAATATGTTATTTCAATTGTTTAGATTATTCCCAATCTGGTTTTAGGCCTGGTTATGGGACTGAAACAGCCTTGGTTACCCTGGTGGATAACCTGTGCCAGGAGATGAACAAAGAGAGTACGACTGTTGATTCTCCTGGACCTGTCAGCGATTTTCTGTACCATTACTCATAGCCAGCTGGGATTGGGAGGCAGCATTTTGAGGTTGTTCTAGTCCTACGTGGAGGGTAGGTTTCAGAAGGTGGGACTGGGGGATTGGTGCTCAACCCCTTGGCCTTTGGCCTATAGGGTCCCACAAGACTCCATCTTGTCCTTTAGGCTTTTCAACATCTACATGAAACTGCTTGGTGAGGTCTTCCAGCGATTTGGGCTGGGCTGTCACCAATATGTGGGTGACAATCAGCTCTGACTCATACCTCTGGCCACAACAGGGAGGCTGTAGAGACCCTGAACTGGTGCTGGAGGCAGTTTTGGGCTAATAAACTGAAGCTTAATCCTGACAAGATGAAAGTGCTACTGGTGAGCATAAAGTCTGACGGAGGACTTAAGGCGTCACCTGTTTTGGTTGGGATTGCACTTTCCTTGACAGATAAGTAGCCTCTGGATTCTTTTGGACCTAGGCCTACTTCTGCATAAGCAAGTGGCAGCTATGGCCAGCAGTGCCTTTTACCAGCTTCGACTGGGTAGCCAGCTGTGGCCTTCCCTTGGCAGAAAAGATCTGGCCACTGTATTGCGTGCCCTGGTTATTTCTAGATTAGGTTACTGCAATGCGCTCTACATGGGGTTGCCCTTGAAAAGTATTCAGAAACTTCAATTGGTACGGAATGCTGCAGCCAGGATGTGGACCAGAGAGGGTAGTAGGGACCATATCCTTCCAGTCTTGGCCCATCTACACTGGCTGCCAATCTGTTTCTGGGCAGAATTCAAGGTGCTGGTGCACCTTTAAAGCCCTGTATAGTTTGGGACCAACATACCTGCAGGACTGCCTGATCACTTATGAAACTACCCAGCCACTACAGTCATCTTCCAAGACCTTCTCTGTTTGCTGAAACCTCCACAAAGACATAATTATTTCTTTTGCCTTTGACCATCCTAGTTCAACCTAGTCATCTGTGATTGATTCAGATAGCAAGAAGTGGCAGCATGGCATGTATCCTGGTTATGGATAAACATTCTGAAAGCCAGCATCCACAAGTGAATTAGTGAGGTTGCAAGTTTCAAAAACAATGGGCTCATAATACAAATCTTCACTCTTTTTTAGGAGTCTGTCTTTTATTCAGATTATTATTCCATGTTGATTAGCATTTCAAACTGATTTGGGCCTGTATGGTCGGCAGTTATTAGCTGAGGCCAGTAGCTGCTGTTGGTGCTGGCTCAGCCTTGGTCTCTGAAATTGGATTGAGCTTCTTCTTCTTCTTTTTTACATTTTACATAAATGTAATTGCAAACACTGCCATCACCGTCGCCACCTCATTCTCCATGAGGAAATCCCTGCTGATAAATATGGATCACAGTGGCGCATAACATGTGTGGAAGGAAAGAGAGTGTTACGTGATGACCTAGGGAATGTGCTGCCTTCAACTGCAGCTATAATTTCCCCAGTGGCAGCGCAAGAATGCATGATAGAAGGCATGCCGATTTAAAACTTTTTGGGGGGTCTCTTTTCTTTTGTCAGTACGTTAAAAAAATACAAAATAACAAACATTACACACAATAAAAGGCAAAACAACATATAATGCATGGTCCAGTACAGTCATTTCACTACAACACCAACATGTTCTGTAAATGGATGATTGTAACATTTGATTTCCTTAGTTATTCTAAATATGATGTCAATACTAATATAATCTTTATCTAAACAAATAATCTCTAAATAGTTGCTGTTGAAGATATCCAATCTGAACCCCTCTCTCCCCCTTCAGAAACGGGGTGGCTTTGTTTACTCTTTAAGCAGGGCTTTGAAACGGCGGTGAGGGCTTCTCTGTTCTCTTCTACTTTGCACCAGCTGTAACTACCTTAATGATTTTGAGCCCCTATATTCCTTACTAATAGAGCAGCCCTAAGAACTCTTAATTGGCTGAGTAGCACCAAGGAGATAACAGGCCTCATGCAACCATCATGCTATTTCTTGTATAAAAACTGAAGTGGTTTTTATTCTGTTGTCCAAAAACAAAGGATTTCAGTATAGAGATAGAAAAAAATCTCTCTGCATCCATGGACAATAATAGCCTATGGCATTTTTCGATACAAGAAATATTAATTGAATATTGAAACTTCAGGTTTCGTGTGATGCTGGGTCTATTTCTGTTTCTGTGAGCAACCGTGAAAGTTTTTCCCATCTTCTTCCCATTCCTGGTCACTCAGCCTCAGGCTACATCCTTAACCAATAAGTAAATGTCTTGCTGTCTCCAGTTGAAATCCATTCCAATTTTGGTGTTGTATCCAGAGACCCCTGAGCAGAAGACGTTGATGGGCACAAAATTTTCCCAAGTTTCCCTCCCCATCAGTTCTTTCTGACCCCAGGAAGTTTGACTCCCAGGGTTGCAAGATCCACATGGAGTAATGGTCATGTAGATTGGTGGGCAGCAGTGAGGAGGGGAAGGAGGCAAAATCATCCTTTCTACCTCTTTTCCAATCCACCAGCTAAGAGACTCCTCACAATCTCTGATCTCTGTGCTTTCATCTGCAAAGTTTGCTTCTAGTCTGGGAACGGTTTTATGAGACTCAAGCTGTTGAATGTCATTTTATGCTGTTTTTATACTTCTAACCTTTTAATGCTGTCATTCTTATGGCTAGTTTTTGTGCTCTGGTTTTTAGTGATAGTATTAGTCAGTTTTACTATGTGAGCCTTCTCAAGCATATATCTCCAGAAAGGCAAAATATATCGTTTCTATATAAGACAAAATGAGAGAGAGAGAGAGAGAGAGAATTGTTTTTTCAATGACTGCCCAGGGATTCAACGAGTGAAGGAAGAGTACAGATAATTTTAGTTGTATATGCTTTCCCCCTCTGTAATAGTGCCTTTAAATTTGCAACAAAAGGTGGCTTTAATTTTCATTTATTTCTATCCATACGTTGTTTCTCTGCATGTTAGTAAGCCTGAGTAGAGGGGTTTGGAATATGGTTGGGTAGGGGAGTTAGAACTATAATTGGAGAAGTTGGAGAAGAAAAGATCGTTTCAAATCTGGAAAGGCCTAAGATTTTAACTCCCTCACCCTTCCTTTCCTGTACGTGTTCATTAAAAGAACATACTCCTTTATATTTAAACAAACGTAGCTGTATTCATTACTTCAGTCTGCATGAGAGTCTTCCAAATAACTAACAAATGTGCATGCCTTCTGAAACCAAAACAGATTTTGGTGTCGGGCTGCAAGTGTTTATTACAGTAAACATTGAAACAACACCCCCAAAAGGAGATTGCTACAGAGTTGCCCTGTGAAAATGTCACTAATTTTAATTCACATCCCATTTTAATGTCATCTAGTTTTTCTGGAGTCCTTTAAGCATGCATCAGAAAATGTGGCCTCACATCAACCGTTGCTTTGAATTCCTTCATAAAGGGAGTCTTGTAGCACCTTGACGATTTAACAGATTTATTGTCATGTGAGCTTAAGGATGCAAGAAATATTCTGTATGAGTATGGAGGGGGAGACCTGTAAACACTGGGAAATAATGCTACGAAATGCCTTTTCGTAGTGCAGTCTGTGACTTCTTTAAGCAAAATTCATAAGTATACAAGGTAAGTGTAACAACCGCAAACAGGCACGTATGCAGTTGTTAATAACTTTTAGGTCAGTAGCAGCCAAGGACTCGAAATTATTTGCCTTCTAGTTTCTGAAAGTTGTTTTTGATGCCAGATTTGTATCATTTTTTTACACAGTAGAGTTGACCAGTAGGGGAGCAGAAACATGCCATTTTTTTTGTTAATTTTGTGCCAATCAACTTTAGCATTTAGCATTTTCCCAATTAATTTTCTGGCTCCTGAAGTATAAATTGAAACCACTATTGCATAATTAATTATTAAATCTTCTAGCAAAATATGTGTGAATATTGCATACTTATTACAAGGTGTTTTCCCTTTTAGGGCTACCAAGCCCCTGCCAGGGGAAGGGCATCCCAGTCCCCAGCTGCCGCTCCCTACCACCAATCAGCTGGCTGGTGGGGGGACTTACCGGTAGTGGGTGAAGGCCTAGCCCAGTGTGGCAGCAATGCTGCCAATGACACCATTTCTGGTGCGCACTGGAAGTGATGTCATTTCATCGCTGGTGACATGGGACACTCTGGTATATGGGCAAAAACTCTATGGTACAAACAGCTTTTACCAAAGGTTTTTGCCAAAATACCAGAGTGTCCTGCATCACTAGCAGCACAATGATGTCAATCCTGGTGCACTCTGGCTGTCACTGGCGGCACCAGGCTAGGCCTCTCCCCACTGCCAGTAAGTCTCCCTCCCCCCTCGCCAGTTGCCATGGGGGGCGGGCTGGCAACCCTATTCCCTTTAAACCGAACGTTCCCAACTGTGGAATGAATTTTTGTTTTTCCTGTAGCTCTTTTTAACCTTTTCTTACAGACATTAAATTAGCTAGGAAGAGTGTGTTGCTATCAGTTGCTGTAGTGACTGGTTCCAGTGTTTATCTGGTATACGTATAAACGTCACACAGAAATCTTCCAGACTTTATGGCTTGGACCCAAACTAACATTTTTGAGGACAGCCTGCAGGGCACACTTAACTACCACGAACCTCCTGCAGCAGTATTTTATTACGTTGGGGGCCACTGTTAATTATTTTTTCCCTCTATAGCTGTATGGGTGTGTGGGTATTATCTGCCAACTTCTATAGCTGTATGGGTGTGTGGGTATTATCTGCCAACTGAAGGTACACTTCATGCATCTGAGGAAGTTGCCAGTCTATTATTACTGGCCCAAAGTTAGGCTGTCAGCGGTTGGGCTAAAGTGGGAATTTAAACCCAGGGTAGCTCCAATAGCTGCACAGAAGGGATTCCCATCATCACTCTGAATTTCCAGGCAAGAAGGACTGAACTTCCCATAGACAGAAGAAAAGTAGATTCCCTATTTTTCTCTCTGTGTGTGAAGTGTTGTCAAGTTGCAGCCAACTTATGGTGACCTCTTATTGGGTTTTCAAGGCAAGAGACTAACAGGTGGTTTGCCAGTGCCTTCCTCTGCATAGCGACTCCGGTATTCCTTGATGTCGTCCCAGTCAAAGACTAACGAGGGCTGATCCTGCTTAGCTTCTGAGATCTGACAAGATAGGGCTATAACCATGCTGCCTTCCCTCCTCCTATTTCAATAGCCATAAATAATTGGACAATTGCTTTGTTTTAAAGTGATGAATGTGCCAAGACGATACATTTTTTTTAGAATGCAAGAGCCACCAGTAAGCATTTTTTCAGTTTTCTGGGAAATGATGAAAGCACAGATTCCCCAAAGCGCAGGTCACAAGGTTATACCCCAACTGAGATTGCTAAAAGGGAGAGTTGGGGTTGTCGATATCTGAAGGCTAAACTGGGTGTTGCATTGCAGATGCCCGCATCAGTCTCCTGATGCTTGTGTTTAATGAAAAGTGGCAGTGATAAGGAGCAGAGGAACAGGGGGGAAGGGGAAGGGTCTGCACAAGTCTTTCCCAGCTGCTTTCCCACCCTCAGGTCAAATGATACACAACCCTCCACTCCTGCCTCCAAGAAGACTACAAAATCCCATCAGGATAGGGATCCGTATATCTGCTTGTAGTTTTGCCTCAAAGTATCAAGCCTGTTTTCAGCAAGCTGTCCCGCATACATGTGTAAAAATGAATTTAAAAGATCACAGCAGCACCCTGCTATTCAATGGGCCAACTTCAGGTTAAGTTTATAGATTTTTGAAACCTGAAGAATTTCCCTGGTACACACGTTTGCTGATGTTTTCACTTGATTAAAAGCATGGACTTCATCCGTTCTGTCAGCAGACGGAAAAAGATAACTCACACGAGGTAGTAAAGGACAGGTGCTGGTAATGATGGTAATAACAAAGACACTAAACCAACAGTATTGGATTGAGAGGCTGTAAATACCTCGATCTATTGGATAACCTTGAAGCAGAAAGATAGGCTTGGATCCAGCAGTAGATTTCTGGTACCAGAAGGGGGAGAACATTTTGCTGATTTCCCCTCTCTCACCGCAGACCAGATTCAGCCTTCATACTGTCCCTGGAGATTCCCTGTTATCCAGGAGCAGTGTTCTGGAGAGCATTTGGGGCTGCGGTGGGAGGGGGCAGGCAACGAAGCCCCACTCTGATAATGGAAATAGTTTCCACCTCTGTTGATAAGATCCACCCATCATTTGTAAGACGTCTTCTGGCTATTATAGTTGTTTACCCGCTTTGGATCCCAGTTACTTGGGAGAATCATAGAGTTGGAAGGGACCACCAGGGTCATCTAGTCCAACCCCCTGCACAATGCAGGATATTAACAACTACCTCCCCCCCCCACATCCCCAGTGACCCCAACCCTCCCCTCGCCATGCAGGAAAGACGAGCCTATGAATTTTTAAATAAGGAAATAAAATCCAATAGGGATTTACCATGGGATCCACTTCTTATTTAGATGATGGAGCCACAGTTTGATCTGTGGAGTATGTAATTGTCAAAGGTTAATTGTAGCATTTAAAAATATGATAGACTCGAATAATAGAATCATAGAGTTGGAAGGGGCCGTATAGGTGATCTAGTCCAACTCCAGTATTCATTGTCACCTTCCAAGTGGATTCCTTCACACGAGAATTTCCTTCGTGTGTTGATACAACCTGGAACTTTGAGGCCTGACCTAACGTCTACCAAAGCCAAAAGCGTAACACGGACAGGATGTAAAAACCTCTTAGCTTCTTACAGGGCCCCCAGGCCTGATCGCCGGGCTAAGAGCCACAGGCCGAGAGCCCTTTTGCTCTCAGTAGTCTATAACTACTCTCTCGCCTTTTTGGCTTGGCCAAAAGCTTGCATCTCTGACAAAGAGGAGGCCTAGAGTTCAACAGCAAGAGCACAGGGTGGGGCCAGCAATCAGCCCCAGGCAAACAGGCCCTCCTCAATCAGCAATAAGCAGCCACAAATCAGACAAAAGAAACAAACAGCACCAAACAGAAACCGCTCTCCAGCAGGCTATAAACACCCACTCACTCTCAAACAGACCTGATCTCGTATGTAATAGTAACAAAAGTTTTTTTAAACGTTTCTCATTTAATGCACTGTTGAAACAGCATTGGGGATTTGATTTGAGGATTCTAGTGATCTCATTAATGATAGCAAAGAAAGAATCCTATTTCTTCAGACTAATGAAGGATTAAATAGTCACCCTCCAGTTATTTTCATAAAACACGGAAATGAAAGAATTGATGAAGGGACTTGCATTTCACTGCTATATGGAAAAGGCATTAATAACACACTTGATATATGATCCTTTGGCTGCTCTCTATATTAAATTTCCTTCAGTATTAACAGAGGAACTGACTGTTTCAGATGTCTTGCTCCAGAGTGCATCCATGTTAGCCTGCTGTAGCTGAACACAATGAAAATTTCCTGTTTGACTTTACTGTTCATTTTGCCATTGGTTTCACTGTCAACCGCTTACTTAATTTGATGCGTGAAGTGCCAATAAATCTGAATATGGTGGAAAATTTGGTCTAATTTCTTGATAAGGGTGATGAGGAGACTCTTGTGAAACATGGTGTGGTGGTATTGCCTGGAGAGAGGAGTGACAGCCATGGGTTTGGATTTTTGTTGAAAAGTTGACAAAAGGGGTTAAGTCAGTAGCACTGGAAATGTGAATGATTGATCCTACTTGATAAGCAGTTTGAAAGAAATGAGTACCACATTGAAGAAGAATGCTTTGGCTCAAAAAACACAGATATATGGCTGTTACTGCACTTGTATTCCCAGCGATGTATTAAGAGTTTGAAAATGTTATAAAAAATACTGTTTGCACTTTCTATGTATTCCCACCGATGTATTAAGAGTTTGAAAACGTTATAAAAATTACTGTTCGCACTTTGGCCCCTTTAGCTGTGAAGACATTTTCTAACCATTTATAAGCCGTGGTATTCAAAAACCCTTTTAAAGCGATGTTTTTTACAACATTTTCAGACTCTTAATACATTGCTGGGAATACAAAGTGCAGTAACCCCCAAAGAATTGAAATGACTGGGTAGATGAGCCCTTTTGTGTGTGTTAAGTGCCGTCAAGTTGCTTCCGACTCATGGCGACCCTATGAATCAATGTCCTCCAAAATGTCCTCACTTTAACAGCCTTGCAAATTGAGGGCTGTGGCTTCCTTTATAGAGTCAATCCATCTCTTGTTGGGTCTTCCTCTTTTCCTGCTGCCCTCAACTTTTCCTAGCATGACTGTCTTTTCTAGTGACTCTTGCCTTCTCATAATGTGACCAAAATACGATAGCCTCAGTTTAGTCATTTTAGCTTCTAGGGTCAGTTCAGGCTTGATTTGATCTATCAAAACCCACTGATTTGTTTTTGGGTTTTTTTGGCAGTCCAGGGTATCCGTAACACTCTCCTCCAACACCACATTTCAAAGGAGTCTACTTTCTTCCTATCAGCTTTCTTCATTTCATCAGCTTTGTTCCTTTTAGAGTCTGTAAATCGTTTTGGATGCACAGCTTAACATGGTGAGGGGGTTTGTGCGTGTCAGCAAAGCTGAGAGCAATACTGTAAGGGGCCTAGACTCTTGTAAGGGGTCAAGAGGCTAAACTCTTAGCAGAGTCACTCAAGGCAGAATGGTCACAGCTGAGACACCAGACTAAGATGCATCCACCCCTTCAGGGATCAACAGCCACATCAGCAGAAGAGAATAAACAGTTCCAACGGTGATGGGGACAGAGGAATCCTTGAAGGGTAGTTACTGGGCAGCAGCAGTAATAGCAGGTGAAATTGGCGGAGGGTCTTTCATAGACAATGGCAGTGCCACTTCAACTAACCCTGATTAGTACTGCACAGAAGGAGGCAATGGTAAACCACTTCTGACAAACCTTTACCTCAAAAAGCCTATGATGAGACAATCCAAAATGAAAAAAAAAGTATTTAGTGCTGGAATATGGTACTCCCAGGTTGGATGGCACTCAGTTACTGGGGAAGAGTAGAGAACACGAATGAGTAGCGCTATGACACAAATGGATTAAAGCTGAAAGGACATTCAGTTGTTGACATGAATGGATGCAAAAGGAAAGTCCAGAGGTGTTGAATGCATATAATAGGAACATGGAACGTGAGAAGCATAGAATAGAATCATAGAGTTGGAAGGGACCACCAAGATCATCCAGTCCAACCCCCTACACAATGCAGGAAATTCCAAACTACCTCCCCCCCCACAAACCCCAGTGACCCCTACAACATGCCCTCCCTTCTCATCATCTGCCTACGGTCATAGAATCAGCATTGCTGAAAGATGGCCATCTAACCTCTTCTTAAAAACCTCCAGAGAAGGAGAGCTTACCACCTCCCGAGGAAGCCTGTTCCACTGAGGAACTGTTGTAACTGTTAGAAAATTCTTCCTAATGTCTAGATGGAAAGTGTGTAGAATTCATGTCTCAGAGAGCTACCAAAGGTTTTGAATTGGTCAACTTAACCTGACTAAGGTTCTTGTAGGTTATGCGGGCTGTGTAACCGTGGTCTTGGAATTTTCTTTCCTGACGTTTCGCCAGCAACTGTGGCAGGCATCTTCAGAGTAGCCACTGAAGTTATCATAAAAGAATGTATATTTCTAAAATGGCATAGTAGGCTGTCACTTTAAACCTCATTATGAACAACAAGAATCTTGCTTAGTGAAACCTTTGCCTTTGTTATGAAACAGTCCTGGGCACACAGTATAGAACAGAATATTGTAGTTTAATAATGCTATTATAGATCACAAGAGCCTGACCCTATGAGGAAAGACAAACAAAGCCAATGTCAGTTAATTGGCCATTAGTGTCCCTATTATCATCATTTCCAATGTGTAAAAACTTTAAAAGACAACAGATTAAGGCAAAACTTAATGAAGTTACCTGCTGGTGTATTTGACTTTTAAAAACAAAAAACAGCAAACAGTTGAAAACGGAAGGAAAATAAACATCATAAAAATGTAAAACAGACATCATTGGTTAAATAAGTTATGTCTGTTTTTACTCTCAGAATTTCACAGGGAATCAACCATATCAAGTAAAAGGCGCTTCATATCTCACCCTAAAAGGACTCTTTAAGTATTCTGATTTGAATAAATGGATAATTTATTTACCTTCCCTAAAATGAGTGAGGCTCTGTGAATTCTCCAGTAAATTTTTATAGGAACAAAATCGGGGCAGAGGCCTATGAAATAACCAAAAGTTATAAAATCATTACAGCAATGCCCTATTTTCAGTTGTAAGAACCTATTAGGAACTATGGCTCATATTATGATGACAGGAATTAAAAGGAAATAGCTTTCCAGACCCTGAATGAGACCCTTTAAAATTAATGAAAGGGTTTGGAGGGCTGTTTTTAGTACCTAGGGCTTTAATGATAAGGAGTAGGAGGAGGAAGGGTAAGAAAGACATGAAGTAGTTATGAACTGGAACATGGAAAGCGTAAAAGCTAAGATTTTAATTTGAGTTTATCTACAGCGTTTTGCAAATTCATTTGAATTGCTATCAAAGGACAAGATACAGACACGAAATTATTCAGCAGATGAGAAAGAAAATGTCTCAGTCAAAATTCACCCATACATGTAATACATGTGTTGCAGAACTTTCTAGGCAGAAATTTATCTAAGAAACTGCATGTGAATTTTTGAATGAAATGAGACTCCTCCCCCTCCCTTCTTCATTAAAGACCAGCTAAGTTGAGGTTCATGAAAAGAAGGAATGTATGCAATGAATACTCTGTGGGTATAAAACACACTCAAGGTAATCAGAAATGTCAAACTTACACACCATGCATCTTGTTAGAGCCATATATCAGGCACATACATTCTTTATAATTGGAGAATTTGCTGGGCTGTGACTTATTCTCCAAGCCTTGAATACAAATGCTTGCCTGACAATATCCAGGTGAACTAAACTAGCGCTCTTCAAATTTAGCATGTGATTGTACTTAAAACATTATGTAAACACACATAAATAAAATCTCTGGAAACATGTTTTTGATAGAAATTTCCCTAAATTTCTGATGATTCAACTGTGCATACTCCCAAGTTTATCCTTGGGTGATTTAGTTCTATGGGAGTTAGCAATCTTGCATTTCATTGAGAGCTCTTTCCTGCTCTGGGATTACCCTGTATGCATGAGTGTTTGTTATGGAGACATAAGATTTCCGAATTTATTGTAATTTGTAATCCAGTGATATTTTAGGGAGTCTAAGACTGCAAAAACACTTTATTGGGGTATTTAAAAATGGCTAGAAATTAGGATGACTCTTGTCCAGCTCCCATTTGTGGAATTAAACTGAATTTGGCCCCATTCAACTGCCTTCCATCTGATAAAACAATTGCTTGTTAAGTGTTTAAATAAAGGGAGTTGTTTATTGTTATAATAGTTATCTATGCACTGGTTGTCTTCTAGCATTTAATATCTCCTTTTACTAAACAGTCTCTAAGTGAGATCTGAAGACTTAGAAATCTCAATGGTCAATGTTGATTTTTAGGCTAATCTTTTGTCTAATTTCCTTGAAAATGTTCACATGGCTCTAATTAGGGAACCAGCTCTTCTGTTTCAGCCCACTCTGGCCAAGGTTTTATGCTCAGCCTTATCCCCACAGGTGACATGGATTATTGCGAGACCAACTTGGGCTCTGCCGTCTGCATTGCTGACTTCCTACTTTGAGCACAGGTCCCTAGAAAAGGATACCTGTCTTTTGTGAACCTTAAATATGGTGTCTAATTAAGCTGAATGTCTCAGAGAGTTTATTTAATGATGCCGTTTAGCTGTAATGAGTTACAAAGCCACTGCGATGGTTACTGAGGTTAGGAATTCCTCTCACCCTGCACTCCCTTGTTGTTTTGGAATATAAATCCCATTCTCTTTATGCCTTATGAAGGGTAATGTGTTACTGGTAGTAGAATAAGCTTACCTTTGTCTTTGGTACTGTATTTCCTTTATTTATAGAAAAATTGTACTCATTATTTTTTCCCTAGCATGTATTGGCACTGAGCAAACTGTTCTAAGAGCATGATGTATTTATCAATGATCTTGCTATGTTGCGACGTGGAGTGCTGCCTTGGCTCTTTGAATGCCTCCTAGGCAGAAGACAGACTGATGTTGCAGCTCTTCTCCTCATTCTTACTGCACACTAGGGTTGCCAACCTCCAGGTACTAGCTGCAGATCTCCTGCTATTACAACTGATCTCCAGCCGATAGAGATCAGTTCACCCGGAAAAAATGGCCGCTTTGGCCATTGGACTCTATGACATTGAAGTCCCTCCCCTCCTCAAACCCCGCCCTCCTCAGGCTCCGCCCCAAAAACCTCCTGCTGGTGGTGAAGAGGGACCTAGCAACCCTACCACACACTTACCCACCGCCCATCTGCCTTCTGTGGAGCAACAAAAGACTTTCTTTTCAGCCATGGGAACTGTAGACAGACAATTCAGGAACATCTGTGACTGAAGCTCATACAATGAGTTCATCCAGGTTACTGAAGAACCTTTCTTTGCGACAGTTTGTATATATGTGAGAGCATGAGTACAGTGTACTAGGGTTACCAGCTCTGGGTTGGGAAATGCCTGGAAATTTGGGGGGGGGCTGGAGCTTGGGGGGGGACCTCAGCAGGGTTCAATACCATAGAGTCCACCCTCCAAAGCAGCCATTTGTTCCAGGGGAACTAATCTCTGTCCTCTGGAGATTGTAATACCAGGAGATCTCCAGGCCCTGCCTGGAGGTTGGCAACCTTAATGCCTACCTGCGAAGTTCTCTGGAGCGTCCGAACAATAAGAAAAAGAATCACTTTGCAGAATCTCCTAGTAAGTGAAGTGTTCGGCTCCCCTCCTCTTTGCCTCCCCTCAAGCTCAGATGCTTTTTATTAGTCTATGTAGCCTCCTTTGCCAATAAAGAATGATCTTGGGAGCTCTGGTCTGGCTCTCGCATCAAATGTTTAAGAAAACAGGCTTGGTTTCAGCATTCCTGTGGTAGCAGAACAATGCCTTCTAAAATTTAGATTTAAGAAATGTATGTCGTAGGGTGCGCTTATAAAATGAGGTTTAATGCAAGTGATATTCTTAGGGAATAAAGTGTTGTTAGCTTTACGCTTAATGAAGCAGTCCTGCAAGTACCAGTACCTCAAATAGGCAGACTGAGTTGGTCTTGTACAGACAACAGGTTTTGTATGCTTAATTCAGGTTAGTTTACTGCACTAAGTATCTTGAATAAGAAGAAGAGTTGGTTTTTATACCCCGCTTTTCTCTGCCTTTAAGGAGTCTCAAACCGGTTTACAATCTCCTTCCCTTCCTCTCCCCACAACAGACACCTTGTGAGGTAGGCGTGGCTGAGAGAGCTCTAAGAGAACTGTGACTAGCCCAAGGTCACCCAGCTGGCTTCATGTGTAGGAGTGAGGAAACCAACCCAGTTCACCAGATTAGCGTCCGCTGCTCATGTGGAGGAGTGAGGAATCAAAAACCGGTTCTCCAGATTAGAGCGCACCACTCCAAACCACCACTGTTAACCACTACACCACACTGGAAAGAAAGGTTTATGTTTCAGTCAAGCATTTTGATAGGAGAACAGGGACAGGTTTGGGATTCCATTGGGGTATATGTGTGTATCTCTCTCTCTCTCTCGCTCTCGCTCTCTCGCTCTCTCTCTCTCTCTCTCACACACACACACACACAGGTACAGTGTGCAGTTGAGTCACAACAAACTCATGGTGACCCCATTAAATTCCACCTTATGGTCTTTTCAAGGCAATAAAAAAGCAGAGGTGGTATACCATTGCCTTCCTCTGCAGAGTCTTACTTGCTGGTCTCCTGTCCAAGTTCCAATCCTACTTAGCTTCCGAGCTCTGATGTGATCAGGCTTCTCTGGGTGATTAGGTCAGCTATCTCTCACCACAAACACGCGCACACATTTAAAGCATAATATTTTATCTCAATTATGGCTGTAAATATATTTTGCCTAATAGTTCATTGCCGTGATGGTCCTTGAATTAAGGATGACCCAGTTTAAATACTTTTTGGAAAAGTTTACAATCATGAAGACTTCAATCATTTCGTTGTACAGACCACTCATTCCTCTGCTTATAGTGTTCTGCCTCATATTTTGACAAACTGTTTATCCTTACATGTAAACTGTTTTAAATGTGATGATATCAGCTGTCCACTCAGCTTTCCTATACATTTTACCTTCTTACTTCCTCATACCCTTCTTGGCCTTCATTATTTCCTGTGGAAGATTCTGGGCATTTCTCTTCATAGGCTTTGCATATGCCCTATCTGAGTCCAGCTACTCAGGCCAGTATCTGTAACTTAATTATCTGTCTACACTTGTAGTTTCATAGCCTTTGCCTCATTGCTGGCACTAAAAGTATGTTAAATAGCATGGGATAGTAGAGTAGAAAATATTGTTTCAATTTGGCTAACCGTTGTTGGCCGTTCCTTAGTATTAGAAGGTTGTTGACTTCTTAATTTAAATATTTCATCTTTGAAATCACTGTATGAGATTGGTGTAGATTAGACCTAAATCCCCTGGTTGTGTCATATTCTTAGCTGTAACTGGGAGATAACAAATATTCATTAATAGAATTTAATAGTTCACACAAAGTGGTTAATGCTTAATAGCGAGAATATTTTGGTGAGGCAAGATGATAACAGGTCAAGGTTTCCTATGAATTTTCAGACTGAGGAAACTCTCTAAGGAAACAAATTACTGTATTTTTCGCTCCATAACACACACTTTTTTCCTCCTCAAAAGTGAGGGGAAATGTCTGTGCGTGTGATGAAGAGAATGTGCGCACAGAGCCGGCTGGGCGCGCTGGAACGACGCGAGCCGGCTCTGTGCGTTCCGTTCCAGCGCGCCCAGCTGGCTCTGTGCGCCCCGCCCGCCTCCCAGCTGGGAGGCGGGCGGGGCGCACAGAGCCGGCTGGGCGCGCTGGAACAGCGAGCCGGCTTTCCCCGCCCGCCACCCAGCTGGGAGGTGGGCAGGGCGCACAGAACCGGCTCGCATCGTTCCAGCACGCCCAGCTGGCTCTGTGTGCCTCGGGACGCACAGAGCCGGCTGGGCGCGCTGGAACAGCGAGCCGGCTTTCCCCGCCCGCCTCTCAGCTGAAAGGTGGGCGGGGCGCACAGCGCGAGCCGGCTTTCCCTGCCCCGATGGCCAGCTGGGGGGGGGGTGTTATGGTCAGGTGCATGCTATGGAGCGAAAAATACTGTAATGGGAACGTTTTCAACACAGAAATATTGTAGGCTTTTAGAAACGTGGTTTGATTTGCATTCAGCTTTCTCTTTGAGGAACAGGGTAATGGGGAAGATGATTTTATTTATTTATTCACCTTCATTTATACCCCCACCTTTCTTCTCATTGGGGACCTAGAGCAGTGTATATCTTTCCCCTGCCCTTCATTTTATCCTCACAATAAGCGTGTGAGTTTGGTTGGCCGAAGGTGTATGACTGGCCCAAGGTCACCCAGCAAGCTTGAATTCCAGAGTGGGGTTTCGAACCTGGGTCTACCGGGTTCTAGTCCAACATTCTAACCACTCCGCTGCACTGGCTGGCTGCTCAAAACCCATACCCAGGAATCTACCATTCCCAGGGTCTTCATGTTGAGCCTTGAAGGCTGTCAGCGGAAGTCCTGGTTTCAGTACTCACCTCTGCTAATGGGAATTAAGCACAAATTGTGACCACATGCTCGATTTTTATTACTGAAGGCAGAATAGGGAAACATGCTAGAGGAAATTGGATCAGAACTACTCAGTGAAATGTTTCCAGCCTTCTGATGATCAGGTTCCAAGAAAAGATAATTCAAGTTTCATAAATGCAGACCAGCTGCTTTTTCGTTAACACCAAAATATTTCCCTTCAGAAATGGGGCGGCAGTCTTAACATGATGAATAAGTGCTTGCATTTATTTTTAGAACAGCTGTTCTTTATTGTTGTATTTCTTAATTTGAGAAATCATTGATATAAGGCCTTTCAGTAAAAAACTGCATTGATTTTACATTGCAGATCTCCTACAGAATGGGTGTATTGTGGAAAGGGTGCATGTTTAACCATAAAAAGTAACTTAAAAATATGGGGTTTCGAGAGAGGTAAGGCAGAAACTAAGAATCATAGAGTTGGAAGGGACCACCAGGGTCATCTTGTCCAACCCCCTGCACAATGCAGGAAATTCCAAATTACCTCCCCCACCCCACCCCCAGTGACTCCTACTCCATGCCCAGAAGATGGCCGAGGTGCCCTCCCTCTCATGATCTGCCTAAGGTCATAGAATCAGCTTTGCTGACAGATGGTCATCTAGCCTCTTCTTAAAAACCTCCAGGGAAGGAGAACTTTCCGCCTCCCGAGGAGCCCTGTTCCACTGAGGAACTGCTCTAACTATTAGAAAATTCTTCCTGATGTCTAGACAGAAAGTCTTTTGATTTAATTTCAACCCTTTGGTAACAGAAAACAACTCGGCACCATCCTCTATATGTTAGCCCTTCAAGTACTTGATGATGGTTATCATATTCCCTCTCAGTCTTCTCCTCTTCAGGCTAAACATACCCAGCTCCTTCAACCTTTCCTCATAGGACTTGGTTTCCAGACCCCTCACCATCTTTGTTGCCCTCCTCTGGACATGTTCCAGCTTGTCTACATCTTTCTTAAATTGAGGTGCCCAAAACTGAACACAATACTCTAGGTGAGGTCTAACCAAAGCAGAGTAAGAGAAAAGAGCCCTTTTCAGGGCTTCAGGGGGAAGCTCAAGGTTATTGCTCAGGCATCCCCAAATAAGGACATGAGACATAATTCGTTAAAATATACTAACATATTTTAAGGTCAGGCTGCTCTAGGCTGCCTCGCCATGGCTGCCTTAGTTGGTGTGATACTTGGCCAGCAGCTTCGACCAGCCCGGTTCTTCCTCGCCTTCAGTGTGCCAAGAGATATGAAGTCCCGTCACCCTCCCTTGATGTGCTTCAAGGTCACTACCAGATTCAGGGTGATGTTGCTCAGCACCAAGGGTGCTCCTTCCCAAGCTCAACACTGCCACAAGAGCAGTGACGGGCTGTTCAGGACACGCCCTCCGTCATCCTTGATGTAGCATCCAATGTAGCATCCAATTTCCCACAGAAATGGATCAGGAACGCCCCATTTTATCCTTCAGGTGGATCACCCTCTGTTCTTTGAAAAGAACATTTGCTGGCCAGGAGGGATATTATGAATGGTCATTTGGGAGTTAATGTTTAATAGTTCTGCTTTCATTGATTATGAAAGCATTATTATGTTATCATAAATGTAGCTGTCATTTTAAAGGACCATTTTATTGTATTATTTCAAATTTTGAGTCCCTTTGAGTGTCTAGGTGACAGAGGGGGAAGCTTTCCTAAGGAACTTTCAATGGTATTTAGTCCCAGGAAAGTGTTCTTAGGATTCAGTCAAAGCAGTTTACGAGTACAGTGGATACTTTTCAGGTTTCAACAGAGATCCTTTAAAAGGGCTGACTTCTTTTGTTCTCTCTTTTCCCCCTCTGAACTACCTGAGACCCTGGAGAGCCGCTGCCGGTCTGAGTAGACAATACTGACTTGGATGGACCCAGGGTCTGATTCAGTACAAGGCAGCTTCATGTGTTCATGTGTTCAATTTATCTTAAAATGCTTCAGTATTTCTGGAAATGTTAGTGCTCCAAGAACAGATTTCTTTGACGACGTGAAACTTGGTGGAACTCCTTGGCAAGATTCTCGTATGTCATTCACAGTTAATGTTGAGATGGGGAAAAAAACTGAAACAACTCCAATATTTGAAAAGAAGTTGATGTTGTTAAAAAAAGTTAAATGATCTGTTCTGTGTTCTGGTTTGGTTTATAGTCTCTAATTGGTACTGAGCTTGGAAGTATTTTATTTTTAAGACCAGGCCTCGTTTCTTGCGGTTCCAAGACGATAATCAATGGTATTAGCTGGTTAACATGGTTTAGTTTCAGAATTCTGATCTCATTTTAAGGACCGGGGAGGGGGTCTCATTTCACCACTCCCTTTCTGCCTTTTGCTTCCTCCCCAACCCCCCCCCCCCCCCCGTGACTGCAGCTCCTTCCCTTTTCTTCTCTCCCACCCACCCACTCCCTCCCTTTCTTAGTTCCCCCAGGCATCTCTATACGGGGATGCTTTGCCTTCAGGTATAAGGTAGGTAGATGATCAGTGAAGGAGGCCTTCTCTTTTCTGGTGACAGATCTCTGGAGTGTCTCTTCTTCATCCATATCGCTTGCTGAGCATTAAACACTACGTAAAAACTTTGAATGTTGGGATTGGTGTTTTTTGTTGTTGTTTTTATAAGAGATTTGAAAAAAAAAGATATGTGCTCTAATCATTTGTTTTGAGCAAATTTGGGGTTTTTTTAATTGACAAAAGGAGATAGAAATATTTGAAATAGAAAGTTGTTTTTTTTTTTATCAGTGAGGCAATGCAAAAGCGGCCATATGCAGTTGTTCATGTCTTCTCGCTGCCAAGGTCCTAAATATTAAATTCCCAGATTGGGCTGGCCACCCAGAATGTTTGCAGAGATGAGAAGTGAGTGAGAGCATGACTGAGGGGGCGGGGGGGGGAAACTAGATGAAAACCAAGTGTTGGAGAGGGAGGCTTGAGCATGGGAAGGAAACAGTGTTCACCCCAAGGAGTTAAAGGAAGTGGGGGTGGAAATCATCAACTTAAATGTATGCGTATAGTACCTACTATGGCTTTATTTACAGTGTGGGCACCCAGCCATTGTAAACACATGTACAGTCTACCAAGACAAGGAATTATGAGTTACAGTTGTTAGCATACAAACCTAAGAGTCTGTTCTGTGGAACTGTGAATACACGCATGACCTTGGTTGTACTCCTGTTCAGCTCGCAGTGCAGCCCAAAGCAGAATCACAACCTTCTAAGTCTGTTAAAGTTTGCTTAGGATTGCACTGCAAGCTTACTTGTTCTTGCATATTTCTGAACAAGAGAGAGCGCTCCTTGCTTCTGAAAACAGCTGTACTAGCTTCTTAGTTTGTTTCTCGGCACAATTTTGGATGATGATGTTAGGCAACTGGAACCCACATGCTTGAAAACTGCCTCTCTCAGTGTGGACTCGCCTGCCAGCACCGTTCTGCTCAGCGGTTTCTTTTGACCATCCCCTCTTCTCAGTAAGCAAGATTTTTCCAGGGCAGCATATTTTGACTTTTTTTAGGGATTGCTCCGGTTCTTTGAAATGATTTGCTAGAATAAGATACGAACACCCTCCCCCAGCTATTTTACACAAATAATGTAAAGCAATATTTGTTTTAGAAGACTTTTGTTTGATTATTGGTATCGGGCTGTTTCATCGTGTTAATAGGCATTTAACCACGTTGTTTGTTTATTTGTCTAAAGCATTGATAAAACCGCAACTCCCCCAAAACAGTTCAAAGTGATATACAATGGGATGGATCCAAGCAGTTTTTCTGCTGGTGAAAAGGACCACCCAAAAGGCTATGCTGTGAATCATGGGACTTGCATGTGGAAAAACCAGGTGAAAGTGTAGCTATAGAAGAGAGGGGAACTGGGTGAGACTTAGCGGAAAAACTGGCTAGATCTAACCCAATTAAACCAAACCAGCACTGTAAAATACAAAAATCAAAGCCTATTCGCAAAAAAGCCATAGAAACTGACTGACCAATTTACAAAGCTCTTTGAAATGCAATGGTTTTGCATGTCTTCTTGAAAGACAGTCAGGGAGGATGCATTGCATAACTCTGGTGGCATCCCGTTCTACAGCACAGGAGCCATCACATAAACAGGGTCCTAGAAAAAGCTGCCTATACTGACATCCTTATTCAGGGTTATGATCTGCACCAGGCAGTGGTGCCGTGGGTCCCATGGTGCCCACCAACACCTTTCTTGGTGTTCACCAAGTGTTTTTAGAGTGTGGGTGGGGCCTAGCGGGGCTCTTGCCCAGTGGGACTTCTGATTTGCCACTGAAGAACTGGCTATGCAGAAAAAACATTGTTTCAGTGGCAGCTGCCACCATAGTGTTGGTTTATTACCTCTGTTTCCCAGTATATTTTTAAATGACCCTTTCCTTCCCTGCACTTGGACTTCCTCTGCATGTGTGCCTTCGCCTCTTGTGCCCACCACCCTGAGTCAGAATTTCAAATGTTCCCACAGGCACAGAAAGGTTGGGGTTTGATCTAGACAAAGGAGTTGCAACCAGAAGCAGCTGTGAAGAGTGTAGGGTTGCCAGGTCCCTCTTTGCCACTGGCAGGAGATTTTTGGGGCGGAGCCTGAGGAGGGGAGGGTTTGGGGAGGGGAGGGACTTCAATACCATAGAGTCCAATTGCCAAAGCGGCCATTTTCTCCAGGTGAATTGATCTCTATCAGCTGGAGATCAGTTATTTTGGGTGCGGTGGAACACGGGCAGGATGGTGCTGCTGCAGTCGTCTTGTTTGTGGCTTCCTAGAGGCACCTGGTTGGCCCCTGTGTGAACAGACTGCTGGACTTGATGGGCCTTGGTCTGATCCAGCAGGGTCTTTCTTATGTTCTTATGTTATCAGTTGTAACAGCAGGAGATCTCCAGCTAGTACCTGGAGGTTGGCAACCCTAGAAGAGTGTCACTGGTGGATGGGCGTATATTGAGAGACACAGCCCATCAGAAAAATGGGTCCTAAATTATAAAGGGCTTTAGAGGAGCAGAGAACGTGTTGTTCTGTTCTAAGTTTGTTTCTAAAATGGTAACTCTGTTGTACACTGAGATACCAGAATGAGGTTTGGTCGGTATCTTCAGGTTAGCATTCTGTATTTCAGCTTTCAGCCCCAGCTTGGCTCCTTCCCACACACTATATTACTATTTATTTATACTACACCATCAAGGTATATGATACTTCATAGAAATTCCTAAGAATAGGAAGGGAGGAGTCTGTTCCCAAGAAGCTTTCATTCTAAAATCAGCTGCAGGGAAAATAATGGATTGTATGGAGAATTTTGAATACTGCCTGAGGCTGCTCAGTTTGCATTTAAACTTACAATGTGGCTGAATGGGATACACTTTGCCTTCCACGCCAAGGGCTTACCTAAGGAACTCTGGAAGCCAGGGAAGAGAAGGAAACAAGGTAGACTGTGGGTCCCCAGCTAAGTAAGTTGTTTATGCTTTCTGCAGACACAATACACTTCAACAATTTTACATTATCAGTTGGGAGGTCTAGATTTTTCAAAAAGCAATGCCACTTCCTTCTATTGATTCTGCAGCAGCTGTGTGTATATGTTTTAAGCACTAATAGCATCCCCTGCATTTATATAGTGTTACAGCTTCTATCCACATCTGTGTGCTTGAACTTGATCGTGGGGAGGAGGGGAATCTCAGAGTCCAGTTCCATGCCTGGCTACTCTAAGAAACCAACAAAAAAGGAAGAAAAAGAAAAAAAAACTGAACTAAACAAAGAACCTGAAAGTTGAACTGAAACAAAAGTAATTCTTCATGGCTACGCAGGATTGCAGTGTCAGTATTCTACTGTTATTGGTAGATCCCACTGCTGCCATGCTATTGTTGTTTAGCTGACGTTGTAAGCCTTTTGGAGGTGACCATGTAACATCTGTGTATCACTGGTTCAAATTTTTAGATGTCCGTAAGTTTGCTCAGCAGTCTCTATTCACAGATTTTTGTGACTGTGGTTGCTCAGGAGCGTGGGATGCTCCAGAAAGATGCTGTCCATTTTACTGGTTTACTTTATTTATTCCTGGCATTCCAAATTGGTTCCAGGGCTGAACTCTAGCAAGCTTCCATTTTCTTTATAGTACCTGCCACGGTCTAGTGCTGGTAAATGTAACAGTAGTAGTAAAGCGAAATGGAAAAAGAGACAGTATTTAAAAGCCTGCATCAAGAGCAGTGTAAAGTCTGAGCTTCTGTCTTCTTTCTCAGCGTTTCCCCCCACTGTGTCTATTGCCCTACGGCTCTCAAAAATATTGCCGATGGTATATTCTGCTTCAGTAGAAATACTGTGAAATATCCACTTAGAGCTACAGATTAGATGAGACAAGTTAATCCAGAAGCCAAAGTGGTTCCAAGATGATCAGAATACTAATGTGGCATAAGCCCTCCCTTTTGTCTCTTCCATTAGCTCTTTGTTTAGGGGATGGAGTTTGAAATTCTTGGCCTGCAGCTAACTTTCCTGGAGAGCCGCTCTGAGAAGATCCAGTGCCGCGGTCCTCATCTCGTCAAATGGCCCATCATCAGGGCCTCTCGCCACAGCGGCCATTTGCTCTGCATCTCTTTTTCTTTCAGGTTGGCAGTTGTTAACACAGGGGGCGCCAATCAAGGGTCTAGGGTGGCCCAGGGGTCCTTTAGTTGCTAACTTCGACTTTGTTAAACGTGGAGTTGAGGCAGTAATCAGACCTCAAAGATCATTCTCCAGGGTCCCAAACAGAACACTTCCCCTCTTTACAGCTTGAAATCCTGTAACTGGAGATGCCAAAAACCGAACAGAGCGGCATACGCCTGCAAACTGTGCGCTCTGCCACTGACAGCCTGATCTGGGTGACCTCCTGAAATTTTTACCACCGGCTACAGTGGGCAGAGATTTCACAAACTTTCCTCTGGTTAATACAGCTGTGTATATATTTCTGGCCTGGGTCCAAACGAAAAGCTCTTTCATCACATTGTAACGTGAAGCCTCCCATTCGGGTTCATGTCAGTTATGAGGCTTTCCCTAATGAGCAGACCCATGAGGCCACAATTAACATATGGGAACACTGCCATAGCACACAAAGATAGTTACCAAAGGAAAACAATACTTGACCCGCTACGATTAAAAGATGACTTTCATGGGGAAAGTAAAAACAACAACCAGGCAGTGGTAACATGGGCCTGTATCTAGCAGTACCTGAAATAGGGTTGCCAACTCCGAATTAGAAAATACCTGGAGATTTGCGGGGTGAGGCCTGAGGAGGGCAAAGTTTGGGGAGGGGAGGGACTTCAGTGAGGTATAATGCCATAGGGTCAACCTTCCAAAATGGCCATTTTCTCCCGCTGATCTCTGTCGCCTGGAGATCAGCTGTAATCCCAGGAGATCTCCAGCCACCACCTGGAGGTTGGCAACCCTAACCTGAAACTAAAGTACGTCAAGCAGCTCTCCTACAGCTTCACACCATCACTGTACTCGGCATATCTGTCCATCTACATTCACCATCTTTTGCCAGATGTAGCTTTAGTCTCCCAATTGATAAAAACGTTTGTATCAATGTAAATTATTAATATGTTGCTATTCTCCATGACTAAACTGAGGCTGTCATATTTTGGTCACGTCATGAGATGACAAGAGTCACTGGAAAAGACAGTCATGCTAGGAAAAGTTGAGGGCAGCAGGAAAAGAGGAAGACCCAACAAGAGATGGATTGACTCAATAAAGGAAGCCACAGCCTTCAATTTGCAGGATCTGAGCAGGGCTGTCAAAGATAGGACATTTTGGAGGACTTTCATTCATAGGGTCGCCATGAGTCGGAAGCGACTTGACAGCATTTAACACACACATTCTCCATGGAATCCACACCAATCACGTAGAAAGCAACTTGTTCAGTGTCACCTTCCAGACGGATCAAGTGAGTCCAAACCTCACTAGTTGGATCACACCATTCTGGGAAGTTTCTGTAACACTCATGTTCACCATAAATAGTTCATGATAGTCTGAACTAATGGTACACATGAAGCTGCCTTATACTGAATCAGACCCTTGGTCCATCAAAGGCAGTATTGTCTACTCAGACCGGCAGCAGCTCTCCAGGGTCTCAGATAGAGGTCTTTCACATCAACTTCTTGCCTAGTCCCTTTTACTGGAGATGCCAGGGATTGAACCTGGGACTTTCTGCATGCCAAGCAGATGCTCTACAAACTGAGCCGCAGCCCCTACCAATCTTGCCCTGACCTGACCAGATCCTATGTTTTCTGTGATTACTCACCTCTTAAACTTCGTGGAACATGGGAAACTCATGGAGTCTACTCATCAGAGTATTGGGTATGTTTTCTCTGTAGCCCTGTTGCCCACTAAAAATCAACCCCCAAGTGCTTTTGCTCCCCACAGAAGAAAGCATGTGGACTCACTAAGAAAGCAGGCTGGGAGGAGGATTTTGATCAGGAAAGCAGTCTGGGGTAGAATGGTTAAACATCATTCATTCCACACTACTCTTTTGCTGTACTTATATTGTGCTAGGAAAGCTTCTGATAGCTGTTGGCTTTTCTGGTAATGAAGTGGATGTTGTGTAAGGTTTTTGGAATGGGTGACCCAGGGAATGGAGTCATTAATGTATTATTCACATTTTTGTATGCCCCGCCTATTTCGTTGCTTTCAGCCTCTGCATCAAAGAGTTCCTGTAGAGATACCAGCGATTGCTAAGGAAAGCTAATAACACGGAGTTTTTTGATGTGTCAGATCAAAGGTCCAACTAGTCCAGCATTCTCTTTCCAACTGTGCCTAGCTAGATGCCTCTGGGAAGCTTAAAAGCCATACATGCAGGCAACAGTTTTATGTCATTGTTTGTACCCAGAATGTAGTATGCAAGGGGTGCGTTGCCACTGAACTCAAATCCTCCATTCCGTCACCATGAAAAACAACACCAAATAGTCCTGTCCTCCATGAATTTACCTCATTTGTTTAAAAAGCCACGTAAGCAAATTGCCTTACTACATCTCGCTGTAAGTTAATTATGTGCTGTTTGACTTGTGTCACCTTACAGTTTAATGAGCCAGCTTTAATGATGCCCTGGAAAGGAATCCTCATGTATTTACATGGCTGTTGGCTGCCCATGTATGAATAGATGGGATTGGGCCTATTTTTGGAAAGGTGTAGTGTATGAGCAGGGGGAGACTGATGCTGAACTCTTCCTCCTTATGTGTTACTACACTCTGCTGTTTTTACCTTTTCCTCTCAGCCTGGCTCAGGCATAGAAGAAAACAGAGCTAGAAGAAACATTCTTCAGGAATCAGAGCACAGTGTCTTCATTTAAAAACAGATTCCTCACCACCCAGTTCCTTTGTATTGACTTTCGTAAACACACAAGGATCTCTCTATTGCTATTTGAGCCCATTGTCAATTTTCATGGGTAGCTCTGTCACCTGGCTTGCAAGTGAGAATTTTTACTGCATATAAATGAGGGTGCTTTCTCCTGTCTGGAATGTGGTAGGGAAGATCCCTTGGGTGAAGGGTGCAGTGGCCGAGAATTTCCACCCGATTGAATTAAGTGGGGAAAGTTACAACCAGAAACCAAAAGGAGCAAATATCAAGTTGTTAATTAGCTTTAGCAACTAAATTAATTACACCATTTTAAATGCCCTTTTCAGGAGAAAGGTAAACTTTAAAATAAACAAACACACAGAGAGAGAAAGAGAGAGAAAGATGCAAAATGAAGAGAAACTATTGTTGCCTATTGTTGCCCCTTTGGAGGCAAGGAACTTGCCATTAGCACATGCTGACTTACTATATACGTGTTCTGTTGACCTAGCTAGATTGGGAAAGCCAGTTCAGTTTAGTTTCCTCTTAATTAGATGCAGTGGGGGATGCTGTATGACAACTGCGGAGAATCGTAATTACTGATATTAAGAAAGAGAGGTCTAAATGCAGCAAGTTACCAAAGCCCTTGGAAACCCTGCTGTTCCTCCTGACAGCTCATGCAAAGAGGCTTTCCAAGGTATCTCCTCCCCACAAAAACCCTGTTGGCAAAATCCCAAACATGCTTCTAGGGGTTATATTTATCCTGCTGCCCGTAGACAATGAAAACTGCAATGTTTGCTAAATTGATAGTCTTGACTGCAGCTGAACACTATAAAGAAGTAGACTTGAGCTGCTTGAAAATGACCTAGATATTTGTGTAACAAAAATGCTATATCTTCATAAAACATAATTTTATGTAACAGAAAGACCGGTTCAGGCTGCATCCACCACATTACTATTATTAGCCGTGATCTATCCCTGGTCATGCAACTACCCATTGTCACAAGAGAAAGAAATTACATGAACTGGACTTTATAAGGAGGAGGAAGAGGAGTTGGTTTTTATATGCCAACTTTCTCTACCACTTAAGGGAGACTCAAACTGGCTTACAATCACCTTCCCTTCTCCTTCCCCACAACAGACACCCTGTGAGGTAGGTGGGACTGAGAGAGTGTGACTATCCCAAGGTCAGCCAGCTGGCTTCATGTGTGGAAGCGAGGAAACAAATCAAGTTCACCAGGTTAGCCTCTGCCACTCATGTGGAGGAGTGGGGAATCAAACCCGGTTCTCCAGATCAGAGTCCACTGCTCCAAACCACCGCTCTTAACCACTACACCACGCTGGCAATTTCTGCTGCTGTTCGGTGGTATTTCTTCTAGTAGCCCTGATTGTGGAAAGTACTGTAGCTGTATCTTGTGTAGAGCCTGGTTCATGCTAATGATTTCTCATGCAAGCTGCTTCCCAGAGTTGGACCCCAACAGTATGAATCAGCCAAAATAGCAGTGAGGGGAGGGGGAATCCCTGCATAAATAAAACATTCTTTATTGCATTAAAAATCCTGTGTTTTCTTTCCTTAGCAGCTGATAAAGCCCTCACCAACCTTTTTGCTAGTATAGTCCCTCTGGATGTATAAATGGCATCTTGTGTGTGTGTTTTTTTAGTCTTTGGTTATAACTTTCCTCATGCCATCGATGTTGTTATCTGTTAAAAACTTCAGCACCTTTACACTGTGAGATGCTTGGTAGGGAGGAAGGAGGAGATTCAGCCTTCCCGGCCTCGTGATCCTTTCTGCTTCCTTTTAACGAGGGAGAGCCTGCCAAATCTAGGACTTCTTTTTCAGACTGAAACTGTGTTAGGGACGGGTTCTGCTCTATATCTCTCTCTTTCCCCTCACCATTCCAGGGCCAGCAACATCTCTGGATGTGCTCAGCTGCTGTAATAAGATCTCCCTCTTCTTCCTGCCGTGGACCTTGTTTGTGTTGGCACTCAGCTCACTGAGGCTTTAAAACAGAGAGCCAGTCAGAAAGTTCTCTGGGTTTATTCCTTTGCTTCTTCCCCCTTGTAAAAATGGTTTGCAAATAAAATGGCGATACTGTCTTTGAGACACTCCCGTTCACAGTAGTGAGCTGGGAACTATAAAGTAGGCTGTGGTGTAAGTAGGGTTGCCAACCTCCAGGTACTAGCTAGAGATCTCCTGCTGTTACAACTGATCTCCAGCCGATAAGAGATCAGTGCACCTGGAGAAAATGGCCGCTTTGGCAATTGGACTCTATGGCATTGAAGTCACTTCCCCTTCCAAACCCTGCCCCCCTCAGGCTCCGCCCCAAAAACCTCCTACCGGAGGCGAAGAGGGACCTGGCAACCCTAGGTGTAAGCATGGAGAAGGGAGTCACGCACCTAGCATAAAAATTCCATGTGAATCCCAATATATCACCCTGTGCATGTTTTGAAAAACGGTTTTAAACTTTCCTCATTGTGTCATAGTTTTGTTCAGTCACCTTCTAATTGTTTGGAAACCATCCCATTCTCATACATAGATTGGAATGGGAAAGCCATTCACAATCGTTAGATTTGCGGCTCAGTCCATGTTGAAATTTCATTAACGTGATCTGATTTTCATGGTAAACCCTGGGGTGATCGGAAGCAGCTTTCCGTCACTGGCCTTTGGGACCTCTTTGCCAGAAGCAGGCTGGGCCATTCAAGGGTATCCTCTTAAACCATCTGCAAAATGCCATACTTGTATCATCAACACATGTCACACGATTCAAGGTGAAGAAAACCAGTGGTGTTTTATTAGTTTGTTTTATTTTTGGATTATATCCTGCTCCATCCCGGCCAAAGCTTTTGTGTTTAGAGTTGCTGGGCTGTTGCAAACCTGATCATTCCCATGAGTTTTACTTCCAGGTCAGAAGCCGCATATCTCCTTTGATTCATGAAGATCAAGCGGGCTTTGTTCCTGGAAGACAGATAAAAGATAATCTGAGGATATGATTAGATGCAATGGAATATTATGAACAAAACAATCAACAGAAAGCTGCTTTTATTTTTTTGGATGCTGAGAAGGCTTTTGACATGGTTTCTTGGGAATATATGAAAAAAGATTTGGAAAAAATAAATTTTGGTGTAAGATTTCGGATTGGGATTGACGCAATCTACAATAAACAAAGATCTAAAATATTAGTGAATGAATCTATATCAGATAATTGCGAAATACAAAAAGGAACTAGACAAGGATGCCCACTTTCTCCTTTGCTTTTCATTTTGACTTTGGAAACTATGCTGCAAGATACGTGATACAGATGCAATCCACGGTCTCAAAGTAAACAAACAAGAATTTAAAATGAGAGCTTTTGCAGATGACTTATTACTTATTTTGAATGATCCGAATCAATCTATAAACAACTTATTGGAAGTATTGAAGCAATATGGTGAAGTTTCGGGATTTAAAATTAATCAAGATAAAACTCAGATATTGTTGAAGAATCTCAATAGAAGAACAAAAAATCTTCATAAATCAAGATGGGAGAAAACAAACAAAGTAAAGTATCTAGGTATTTGGATTACAAACAAAAGCAAAGATCTAATAGTCAACAATTACGTTAAACTATGGGAATTAATTAAAAAAGACATGATCTCGTGGTCCAATAAAAATATTTCCTTTTGGGGCCATATTTCAGTAGTACAAATGAATATTTTATCAAGACTGTTGTTTCTATTTCAGAATTTACCAATTGTAACACAAACAAAATATTTTGATGTATGGAGGAAGGACTTGTTGAACATTGTCTGGCAAGGGGAAAAAATCCAGAATTGCCTGCAAATATTTGGTTGACTCAAAGAAAGAGGAGGATTTGCTCTTCCTAATTTTAAACTATATGTGGAAGCATCTGCTTTGGTATGGCTAAAGGACTGGATACAGTTAAAGAATATACATTTATTGGATTTAGCAGGTTTTGATAATAGATTTGGGGTGCATGGTTACTTATGGTACGATAAACTTAAAAATTATACGGCTTTTCAACATCATATTGTGAAATCCTCTTTAATAAAAACTTGGTTAAGATACAAACATCTCTTAGAAATCAGAACGCCTTTATGGATCTCTACACAAGAAATGTTAACATTACGACCATTGAGACCATTTCAATTTGTAACTTACCAGGATCTTCTGTTATGGGAAGATAATAAATGTGCCCTAAAAGATCAAGAAGATTTAAAAGAACATTTGACCTGGTTCCAATATCATCAGATAAAATCTGTATATAAACACGATATGAAAGTAGGTTTCACTAAAGACAAATCAATTCTACAACGAACGTTATTGGAGAATAATGACCATCTAATCTCAAAGATGTACAAGATGTTGTTGATAATATATACAGAACAAGATCAAATTAAACCTACGATGATAACTTGGGCACAGACATTGGGTTACAATATTCCTTTGAATACTTTGAAGACTTCGGTCAAGAGACATGAAATAAATACTTTCACAATCGTTAAGAGAGAATATTTACAAGATGATCTATAGGTGGTATTTAACACCAAAAAAGTTGGCTAAAATGTAAAAAAAACAATGTCACCAAACTGCTGGAAATGTCAAGACGAGGTTGGTTCCTTTCATCATGTTTGGTGGCTATGTGAAAAAGCTAAGAACTTTTGGGATATGATCTACAATGAACTAAGACTGATCTTACAAAAAAATATCCCTAAAACTCTGGAAATGATGTGTTAAGTATTATACCGGAATCAATATTGACTCAGAGATCCTTTTTAATATATGCCACCATAGCCGCAAGATTGGTATATGCAGCAAAATGGAAATTGTCAGAAGTGCCGGATAAGACTGAATGGATAAATAAAATGTTGGAACTAGCAGAAATGGCTAAACTTACAGCATTAGTAAATCAGAAGGAAAATATGGAATTTGTGGGAGAATGGGAGGCTTGGACAACATATTGTATAAATGAATTTAATTTGGGAAGTATCAAAGGTTATGTTTTGAGCTAATTCAAGTGATTAAAGTAGAAATAATGATAAACTTAGTTTTTAAGACCATGAGATATGTAATTAAATATATAAATGACATATAATGAATTAGAATTTGAATGCAAAAGGGAGAGTAGAGATACTAAAGAGATAGAGGAGGGAGAGGGGAAGTCAATAAGTAAGAACTATAATGATTAGAGAAAAATGGTTTATGTTGTATGATTTTGTTGATTGGAGGATTGATGTTAATGTGATCTAATTAGAAAACAATAAAAAAAAATTTAAAAAAAAGAAGCCGCATATCTCCTGTATGATAATCACAGTTTGTGTCATGTATATCCTGTGGAAATCCACCATCAATCGCAGTGAAATAGGCATGTGTGCATCTGAAGTGAGCTCAAGTAATTAGACACAGTTAATGTTGGCTTCTTACGTAAATCCTCGAGTAAATTCACACCTACCTTTTCAAATGGCAGGACTTTGCTGCCATACTGACTTCATATCAACCTACATAACTTCTGTAAAACTAAAATGTTATTTGATGTGAAGTGAGGTACCAGTTGCCCTGACCTGGATGGCCCACGCTAGCCTGATCTGGTCAGATCTCAGAAGCTAAGCAGGGTCGACCCTGGTTAGTATTTAGATGGGAGACTAGCAAGAAAGTCCAGGGTCACTATGCAGAGGACAGCAATGGCAAAACCACCTTTCCTGGAAAACCCTGGCAGTACTGGTTACCCTGTTTGGGTCATACTGAAAAGAAAAATTGTGACTATCTCAATTGCCTAGAGGTTTAAAGTGTATCCATACTGCCAAATAATTATTCTCCATAAACCGGAGAAGCAGGGTAGCTTTCTTACTTTTGGGGTTGTGAACTCCCTATTTTAGGCAGTACAGAACCTGCTTTTTACTAACAGAATTATTGCATAGTGTTATAGGAAATTTTGCCACACTGACCTATGGCTTTTATAACTTCCAGGCCTGACTTGTAATGTGAAGCTGCCTTTTCTTTTGACTTTCAGTTTATCTTCTTCAAAAAAGCTGTTAACACCGCTGTAATCAAATACTGAAACCATTGTGCTCATTTATACAATACAGTTGTCCAGGCAGAATGAATAAGAAATGAATACTGGTTATGTGATCCTTAGTTAAGCAAAAGAAATAAACGGATCCTCAGTCCTCAAGTCCATAAATTAACCTGTAAATGCCAAAAAGGGATATTTTATGACCAGTGTGGCAAAGAATTGGGAAGGGTTCTTGTTCTGGAAATATTTAATGGGATTTAGAGATCATTGTCGTCATCATCAGTTCAGCCCCCACTTATTATGGGCTGTTTCCATGTATAGTCACTGTTTATTGTTTTTCCCATGTGGCGTGTAAAAGAAAGTATTATAAATTGGCCAAGTCAAATTTCTATAAGATTTCATGGAACACAATAATAAATTTGGTTTCATGGGTAACCTCAGCAAAACGCTGAAAGCTGATGATATTCGTAAAGAAAGCAGGACTTAAGGCTAGGTATTATAAATAGTAGTAGTGCAGCGATTCTTTTTCCTTCTCGAGAAGTAAGACTGATTTGAGTATCAATCTCCTATATGGTCTCCAGGCATAGACACTGTTTGGCTTTGTGGGTCACAAATTGTACAGGCCAGGCCAAGGGAAAGCAACACATGTGGGAAAGCTCCATGTAGTTTAAAGGATAACCAGTGAGGACAGGACAACAAACAATGAGTTTAAATGCAAGCAGGCAGAAAATACTACAATGGATTGGCAAGACCAAATAAAAAAGGAGTGCAGCCCTTGAAGACTGTAATCTCACTTTTCTTTTAAATGTTGGAAACATGGACAAAGATTTGATATCCTTTCCAGCTATATCATGTTCCAATTTTATAGATAGTTAGGAGTAATGTCTTTCAGCTCTTTTGGCAGAGAACCACATTGACTGGCACCATCAAGCTAACATCTTTAATTACATGGAATTGCTAAGGTATTAAATCAGCCAGCATCAATATAAAGCAGTTGGCTGTAGTTAGGGTTGCCAGGTCCCCCCTTGCCACCAGCAGGAGCTTCAATGGGGAGGGGGTACGCACACTCACAAAAACATCCCTTCCAGGTTTATGCTGAGGGCCAGCGTGGTGTAGTGGTTAAGAACAATGGACTCTAATCTGGAGAACCAGGTTTGATTCCCCACTCCTCCACATGAGCAGTGGACTCTAATCTGGTGAACCTGGTTGGTTTCCCCACACCTACACATGAAGCCTGCTGGGTGACCCTGGGCTAGTCACAGTTCTCTCTGAACTCTCTCAGCTCCACCTACCTCACAAGGTTTCTGTTACGGGGAGAGGAAGGGAAGGTCACTGTAAGCTGGTTTGAGACTTCTTTCGGTAGAGAAAATCAGGGTATGAAAAACAACTCTTCTTTTTCTTCTTCTACCCTGGAAGTGACAGGGACTCTTTAGCACATTCCTCCAAGAACTCTATGGTTTCCATAGAGTTTTTTGAGAGACATGCTAGCGCGTCCACATCACTTCTGGGGTAAATCAGGAAGGGACATTATTTCACAAACTGCAGTACTGCAGTCCAAGCTCTGCTCACGACCTGAATTCGATCCCGACGGAAGTTGGTTTCAGGTAGCTGGCTCAAGGTTGACTCAGCCTTCCATCCTTCTGAGGTCGGTAAAATGAGGACCCAGTTTGAACCTATATCAGTGATATTTCTCATGAGTTTGGATCTGAAATGGACAATGGATGCAAACATTTGTCTTTAATTGGTAAGGAAATAATGTTAATATTTTGTGTTCTTATTTAGTTTAATAGAAAACAGTGTGCTTATGTAGTAGATGGTTGTCATTATGAAAAAACAGTATGAGCCAAGATCAGCTAGAATGTCTTTCAGTGGAGTAAGGCCTGAGGGCAGAGTGTGGAGTGGATAATACATATTTATGTTTGTTAAACAAAATTAAACTGAAGCCAAAAACAAAACACAGACTAACAATTTGTTCTAGTTCCTCTAATTCAATAATATTGACTTGAGTGTGTTGCACTTGCAACAGGCAGTATATACTTACGAGTGAATCCAGTGTCGTTTCCCTGATAGACAAAATGAAATACAGAGAC
Organism: Euleptes europaea; assembly: GCF_029931775.1. Classification (NCBI taxonomy): domain Eukaryota; kingdom Metazoa; phylum Chordata; class Lepidosauria; order Squamata; family Sphaerodactylidae; genus Euleptes; species Euleptes europaea. Next base: position 43,700,414 of record NC_079312.1, on the reverse strand, counting down.
AATTAAGGATGAGAGCAGGTTGACTGGTAGGCCATCCCTAAGGTAACTGCAGAGAAAGATATGCACAAAGAAGTGATCATATTCAGGTTCGGATTCAGCATTTTTGTTTGTTAATAATACATTTAATATTTCTTTAGAAGAAGAAGAGTTGGTTTTTATATGCCGACTTTCTCTGCCACTTAAGGGAGAATCAAACCGGCTTACCATCCCTTCCCCTCCCCACAACAGACACCTTGTGAGGTAGGTGGGGCTGAGAAAGAATGACTTGCCCAAGGTCACCCAGCTGGCTTCATGTGGAGGAGTGGGGAAACAAATCCAGTTCACCAGATTAGCCTCCGCCGCTCATGTGGAGGAGTGGGGAATCAAACCCGGTTCTCCAGATCAGACTCCACTGCTCCAAACCACCTTTCTTAACCACTACACCATGCTGGTGTAGTTATCATAATGATGTACTCTTCCCTGAAATCCTGATATTTTTCTGACTTCATTGTTTCCCCACCCTCCCTGCATAATCCGTGTTTCCAGTGTTCCTTTTGTAAGCAGGAGTGGCAGGCGTTAGATGCATGTGGTTTCTGGAAACAAAAACCTGGCGTAACTGTTTATATAAACATGCAACCACACTGATGGAATGTTGACATCTGGTTGCTCTGGAAGCTTTTAATGTACAAGGAAGACAGTAAGTTAAACTAAATTTCCAAGGAAGAAACACCAAACCGGTTTCACTTTGAAATATTCAGTTGTGACCATGTCTCAGTTTTGGCTTGGAGATTCAAAATTATCCTTTATCACTTAGAAGCTCCTTGAGCCATTGATCTTGAGCAGCGTAAATCTAATGTTTGAGGGCTATAAGGACTGAAATAAATCTTGCCACTGACATTTCAAAATTATCAGTAGCTGTTGACGGGGCAGATGCTCGGACAGAGCAAATGATGCGATTGCAGAAACAGAAATATCCTGCAAGGAACCAACCAGCTCCAGAGGAATGGAACAGCTCGTGGAGCAATGTCGGATTTCATGCTGAAGTGACCATTTATAATCCTGGTTGATAAAATATGACCTACCCTTTAAGATAGTTGCACCTTTCCCAAGCATGTCTGTTGTAATAGACATGATTTCCAAGTAGAGGGGTAAAAACCTACCATTTGGTTTTATAGGGCAACATAGCTCAAGGGACCAAGGAAGGATAGAAGATGTCTTGCAGGCCAGATGGTCTGATGAAAGATACTTTTCCTGCAGAAAGCCAAATGTTGGAATGTCTCACAGTGACACACTGAGGAACAAGAGAAATGCAATATGCTTCATGGGAAGGGCGGGGGGAACAGTTTCATGTGGTGGCAAAAAAGTGTTAAATCAAAAGTTATGAACCTCAGCGTCTGGCCTTGAACATATGGTCAGACTAACCTACTTAACAGGATAAATAAAATACTGTATTAAAAATATTGTAATAATTACCTCAGCCCAAGGGTTTGGGACATGAGTGTGAAAAAAGTTAAATAGGTTAATGTGGCACTTCCCAGCACTGGACATTTGGAAAGAGATTAATGGAATATTCACAGAGCAATAAAAAATAAATGGCCATGGTGATGGCAGAAAATCATGCAACTGTGCCAAGCATTTTTGCCCAAATTTGGGCTGTCAGCAGATTATTATTTTATTGTAACGTATTTGGAAATTCTTTTGAGCAACAGAAATTGATAGCAGCAGAACATAGGGCTAAATAACCCATCCTTAGGGATGTACAAACCAGTTGACTTCAGGGTTGCCAGCAAATGGCTGGCACACAGTGGGAGATGAGGGGGCTGGGGACATGGGGGGTGTTAGGAGTGCATGTGGCAGGAACCCAGAAGTGATGTTGTGTCAATCTAGGTATCACTGGAAACTCTGTGTTGTTGTTTTTAAAAAAATTCTTCCACTGTGCCATCAGGCGAGGGCTTATAATGACATCTTGTCACAAAAAAATAAAATAAAAAGACACCGAAGGAATATTTAAAAAGCCACCAGACATCAAAAAAGCAACAAAACTACAAACAGTGGATAAAAATAATTCATTTTAAACAGCCAAAGAAAGAGAGACAACATACCAATGTCAGTTTTTCTCTTTAACTTTGTTTGGGAGTTGAACTTGTTCAGTAGTCAAGGATCTTCAAATAACTTGCTCAGATCAAATCACGTTCTTTTCTTTTGTATCCCTGACTGCGATATTTTCTGACCTCTAATGCTGTTTTCAGAGGACCTAACCTTAGACTAACCAGGTCCTGCCCCTGTTACTTCAGCCCCAGACCTTGCCCAGTAGAGCAACAGGAGCAAAATCGGGGAGGGGGAGGTGTCACACAATGCTCTAAGAATTCCCAAATCTCTGTGGTTTTTACCATACAGGTGCGGGATTCCTAGAGCATCACCATTTCTTCAACTGGATGGCAACCCTACCTGAGATTTACACTTATTTCTGAGATTCTTAGTGTTTCCAAATTTTTACATAAGATAAAAAGAAGTATGTAAAGCCAACTTTTTTGTTGTTGTTTTTGGTACACGGGTGCCCTGTGCCCAGGTGGACAGTCAGTAGATCAGGTTATACTCTATCCATCTATTGTAAAAATCAATGTAAGGAAAAGCTTCAGCTGTGTTATGTCTTTCCTGACTTTTTCCCATCAAGTCGCAGCTGAATTATGGCGACCTCTTGTTGGGTTTTCAAGGCAAGAAAATAACAGAGGTCGTTTGCCATTGCCTGCCTCTGCTTAGCAACCCTGGTATTCCTTGGTGGTCTCCCATCCAAATACTGACCAGGGTCAAGTCTGCTTAGCTTCCGAGATCTGATGAGATCAGGTTAGTCTGGGCAGCAGCCTTTAAAAGCACAGAACCTCTTTCCTTAAAAAATGGCAGCCTCGGTGAACCTTAATATGAGGTGGGGGAGAACAATAACGTGTTTCTATGACTGTTGGAGCATAACGGTTTGAAGTAGACATAAAAATAGACATTAAAATGCTCCTGACGTTCTAGTAAAAGCAAGAGGGAAGATGAAAAGCAAACTTGAATTACAATATACTTGTTCTGACTCAGGTCACTGGCTTTAAATCTTGTCAAAAGTGTTCAGCAAAACATAAGCTTAATTAAGACAGAAGGACTGATGGGGGTATTGGCCTTGCTTTTATAAATCCTTCATTGTTGCTTCATTTAACTTTGCCAATGAATCTTATTCCCTTTGATGTTAAAGTAATAGGATTAAAATCAACTTGTTAGACTGAAGAGTGAGGTCACAGGCAGATTCATTAAGAGCAGGGTTTGATTAACATGGTTGCTTTTTTTTACAGAGCTTATTAGTCCAATAAGCCTTTACTTCTTTCATGCATCAACTGGTTTTACTCAGTTGTATAGAATTGTTTCTGTGAAGCTGAATGACTATGAATATGACAGTCCAATCTTTTGACTTCATCCTGATGAAATATGCCAACCACCGCTGCATCGACAATCATATTAGACACGGGCAGTTTTACCAGAACAAATGTGTGGGATTGAAGGCTAGTTGCCCCTTTTCTCAAATTAAATTTGATCGCCAAAACTTTTACATTTTGTAATTGAAATGAATTATCAAAATCATTGCAAGCTCAAGGATACAGTCCTCCACTGGTATCTCCTGTCTTCCCCAGAGGAGGCCTACTGATTATCATTCTCACTCTTTCCCCCTGTTCTTAGACCGAGGTTTTGGACAATAAAACCATAAAACTTAAATAACACCCATCTCTAAAAACACCTCCCGTTGACTCTTCTCTGCAGCCTCCAAAAAATGAGCAACAAAATAAGAACCTGAGGGTCAGAATCCTCTAAGAGGAACTGAACCTTTTGCTCCAAAGTTGCTCGAGAAAACACAGACCATTTGTTAAAACATGGTATAATCCATTTTAGCCTAAGTTGGTACATGTAAGGAAAGTGCAAAAGGAAATGTACCAAGGAGTGCACTGACTGAAGAGGGCAGGGACACAGCCAATCTGAAAAAGGGATCCTTAGCATACAACCCAGCAAAACCATTGAAAAAGAGCAATTAAATCTCGAATGCGTAAAGATTCCACATAACTTTGGACTAACCAGAGAATCCAGATAGGAAAGAAGATTGCACTTAGATAACATGCCCAGGGCAAGCGGAGAACATGTCCTCCCGAGATTATTTTAAATAAATTGAGGCATGATAATACCTGTATGCACTTGTGTATCTTTTGAACAGCGTCTCTATCCTCTTCCCCTTCTTCAGTTGAAATAATTTGTTGTGTCTACCTCAGCCTTTCCAAACCCTTTGCATTAGTTGTTTAACAAATAATTCAGGGGTCTGAGATAATTTCTTCCTTTGCCCTTTCTCTTCCTGGCCGTTAGCAAAGACCCATTACACCCTGGCTGTAGTATGCAAACACAGGCTAGTACAAAAACATTTGTTCCTAATTGATTGTGGCTATGATGTCATTTTTGTGCTGATTTGTATTAAGTGTCCTCAACATTGTTCCAAAGATCATTGTGTGTTTATGTACAATGAACAGTTTATTGTGGAACGGGGGAACATATTATGGGAGATGGGTCATTACATATTTATATCTAATACCGATCTGAGGATCCAGTGTCAGTATTTTGGACGATTTCCCATACAACACAGTAAGGACATGACGCTTATAAAGTATGTACTCAATAAACTGATTAAATAGCTGTAACTCTTGTATTTTGTTTTATATGCAATGTAAAATTGCAAATCATTGGACTTTTTAACTTTTCCAAAAATTTACGTTTGACATTTTGGCCAGTTGCCTCGAGGTTAGTCACACTAATAACCCCATGTGATATCTCCTGGGTTTGTCACAATTAGTAATTGCTTCATTACCTGGTAACGGTCTGAAGAGAGAGTTGCATTTTTACTGATTCTGGTGTTGAATTGTGAAGTTTGTTTATCTCCAGACCTACAAGTACCACTTCTACACGTAAGAGTCAACATACACAACAATAGGCTTTTTAGTAAATAAAAAATATTATTTGTGGCTAATATGACAAATAAAACAGAAACTGCCCATACAGATTAGATGCTTACAACCAAAGCTAACAAAATTAAGAATCACCCAATTTTACACTTCCACAGATTAGGGAACATTGAGGCGACGTAACTTCATTGCTACGGCACAATATTTTGCAACCTGAGTGGTGATTGGTGAGCTGTCTCCCAGCAGAAACCTTTTGGCTCATTCACCCTCATCAACAGAGCCCATTTCCCTAATCAAAGGGTCAATAATATTGAAGCGGACTGACTTGTAAAGGGGACATCTAAAAAATACATGCTGAATGGTTTTCAGCTCCCCTGTGTTACACAGGCAAAGTCTCTCCACCCTGGGGATCTTCTTATAAGGCTTTTTAGTGTATTTACATGGGTACCACAAATTCTACAGCAGCATACAGGAGAGTGGCATTACACACTCAATTCAAACCAGGACTGTTTCTGATTTTATATTGTCATGCATTCAGATCTGCACTAACATAGATGGTTTTATATGTGAGCAATGTCTGTGCTCATATATCTGGAAACTGAGTTCTGTGCCTGCTGTCACACTTCTTTTTAAAACATTGTGAGCAAGGATTAGGGTTGCCAGCTCCGGGTTGGGAAATACCTGGAGATTTTGGGGGCGGAGCCTGAGGAGGGTGGGGTTTGGAGAGGGGAGGGACTTCAATGCCATAGAGTCCGATAGCCAAAGCAGCCATTTTCTCCTGGGGAACTGATCTCTGTTGCCTGGAGATCAGTTATAATAGCGGGAGGTCTCCTGCCACCACCTGGAGGTTGGCAACCCTAGCATGGGTGCACTGTGCCATTGCAAATGTCTCCTCAAAGGTTTGCAGTTATGTAGAAGCAATCACCAGATCTTGTGGCAAGCCACTCTCAAAGATGGACTGCCAATTGCACATGGAAAAGTGCCCTTTTAAGCAGCCACTGCATTTCCATATGCATTCCATATGCATCGAGCCATACTGAAAGGCAGTTACAAGGTGGGATTAAAAATAACTTAAAGAGAGAAAAAACAGCAGCTCTCCAGGAGCGCAGGTAGGGGTCTTTTACATCATCAGCTACCTGATCCCTTTAACTGGAGATGCTGGGGATTGTACCTGGGATCTTCTGCATGCCAAGCGGATGCTCTACCTCTGAGCCACAGCCCCTTTCCCAAGAAGAGGCATCACCGTCATTTCCTGCATGGTTAAAATGTCAAATGGTAATCACTGGAAAAGACAGTCATGCTAGGAAAAGTTGAGGGCAGCAGGAAAAGAGGAAGACCCAACAAGAGATGGATTGACTCTATAAAGGAAGCCACAGCCCTCAATTTGCAAGATCTGAGCAAGGCTGTCAAAGATAGGACATTTTGGAGGACTTTCATTCATAGGGTCACCATGAGTCGGAAGCGACTTGACGGCACTTAACACACACACACATAATCAAATGCTGGTACCTCAGTTGTCCTTGTTCAGTCACCAGCTCGATCACCTGAACACACATGAAGGTTTCTTTTACTGAATCAGACTAATGAGCCATCAAGGCCGGTATTGTCTGCTGAGACTTCTGGCGGCTCTCTAGGATATCATGAGGAAGTCTTTCACATCACCTACTTCTTGATACTTTTCACTGGAAATCAGGGGTATTGGACCTGGGACCTTCTGCATGCAATGCAGATGCTCTTCCACTGAGCCACAGCCCCTCCCCGACATGGTGGCATTGTGTATTGGATGCACCACAAGGAGTGAGTATGAAAATGGTTGCCATGCTCCCGGTGCACTTGAATGTAATGTCTTCGAAAAGTTATACCATGCGCATTCCCACTGTGAGGCAATGAGTCTCTGTGCGCTGTCGTGCACTGGGATGTGAAGCTAGGCCATGGAGTTTCGTGGTGCCAGTCCCTGTGGTGAATACTTGTAAATGTTTCATTTTGACTTGCCACTGGGTTTTAAATCATCCCTGTGTGGATTGAAACGTGAGCTCTGGCCCTCAAGGAGAGGAGGATTCCATGGCAGAATTAATAAAATACTTGAAAAATGCTGTTCAGCAGATTTTAGGCTCTATTAAGTAAAGAAAACAATGCTTATTTGCCAAGTTGAAGTAGGAATTAATCAACCATTAAGGTCTTTGAATCCACTTTCTCCTTCTGTAAGCAGTCACTGTTATATAACTAACATCTTACCCCCAAAAAACCCCTCTTGAATTAGTGATGATGTGGCAAGTTCTCAGCTGACTCCGATGCCGCAGTTGGAATTCACACCAGCTGTGAGTGTTTCTTGTTGATTTATTAATCCTAGCTGTTCATTTTCTTTCCATCTCTAATAACTTTTGTTATTGGTTCTTGTAGGTTATCCGGGCTGTGTAACCGTGGTCTGATTATTTTACCTAGACCACGGTTACACAGCCCGGATAACCTACAAGAACCAATGAACTCTGACCGTGAAAGCCTTCGACAACTTTTGTTATTGTTTTATTGTTTTGTTATAACATAAATATTATGTTAATTTCAATTATTATGTCCCTTCAGTTGTTCAGCGGCTGATTATTTTAGTGGCTTGTTTGAAAATTGCGCTAGCTCCGTCATACCCATTGTGAAAGCATGGAGGATATTTGGAATGGACACAGTTGTCGATTCCAGCTGTTGTCCACAGTCTACAAAATGGGGCAGTGCTCTATTTTAAAAAAAAAATTGTGTGTGTGTGTGTAAAGTGCCTTCGACCCCTTTTGGGGGTTTTCATGGCAAGAGACTAACAGAGGTGGTTTGCCAGTGCCTTCCTCTGCACAGCAACCCTGGTATTCCTTGGTGGTCTCCCATCCAAATACTAACCAGGGCTGACCCTTCTTAGCTTCTGAGATCTGACGAGATCAGGCTAGCCTGGGTCATCCAGGTCAGAGCAGATCATTAAAGAATGGTGAATCAGAACTGGGTGGAAAAGAAAACTCAGCCAACATTTCTGAAATTCCAATAGGGACACAGTTGTATCATACCCATCCTCATATAGTGAACCCCATTCCTCCCTCACCAACAACACACATATATTACATTTGTATTCTGTAGTTGGCCCTCCAACTATTTAAAAGTCAGTTGGGTGTCTTTATTTAAAAATACAGTGGAGAAACCTGGTGGTCCTACAGGAAGGATCAAAATAGATGCTTGGGAGTTCCATGTTTGAACCTTCCAAATTATTTTCTTTACAAGTAGCAGCCCCACAGAGTGCCAGTTTGGCTGTGAGGAAGGACCCTTTCGTTCCATGCAGTTTTCCCAATCTGAAGTTACTTCATAGAGCCGCTGTGTGTCCCAGCAACATACAGTGGCAGCCCCTCTTTTAGAATGCTGTCTAGTCTCTTAAAAAATGATGGTATCTATCCAGCCAAAGATTGTGAATTTACACCCATATCTAAGTTTTAGTCCGGGTGGCTTGGATTCTGTGAACAAGTTCCACGTGCGTGCTTCCTTTTCTGATAAATCCATTTGCTCAAGAGTCATGGTTTTCAATGGTTCCTTGAGTAAATGGAAGTTTTACCAGGAGAGAAAGCGTGCTCCATGGCAGAGATAATCTAGCATACACAAAACTTGTTCCCAGGATTCAAGCCATAATATGGGAAGAAAGGTGGGAGTATAAATGAGCATTGGAACCCAGGTGCAGTTCACACCACAGTATACTCAGCTCCAAGGACACTGGGGCTGGGAGAGAACATTCCATCTAATTAATGTCTGAGATCATCTAGTGGGAGGAAGCCTTGCTGAGGAAGCTGGACACAGCTGCAAAGTGCTCTGTCACATTGGCAAATTCTTCTGACCCCTTTGTCACATGGTCAGCAACATTTTCTATGGTCAAGTGACATCATTAACAATACATGTGATTGGCTAACCAGGATCGGGCTAATGCAGGTCTTTTAGCATATCGCTTAGACCCATCATTCCAGTTTGTTCCGTGCTCCCTGCTTGGTCCTGAGCTTTGGCTAGGGTTGCCAACCTCCAAGTAGTACCTGGAGATCTCCTGCTATGGCAATTGATCTCCAGGCAAACAAGATCAGTTCCCCATGGCTAGGGTTGCCAGGTCCCTCTTCACCACCAGCGGGAGGTTTTTGGGGCAGAGCCTGAGGAGGGTGGGGTTTGGGGAGGGGAGGGACTTCAATGCCATAGTGTCCAATTGCCAAAGCAGCCATTTTCTCTATCAGCTGAAGATCAGTTGTAATAGCAGGAGATCTCCAGCTAACACCTGGAGGTTGGCAACCCTAGAAATAGCTGCTTTGAAGGGTAGATTCTATGGCGTTATACCCTGCTGAGGTCCCTACCCTACCCAAATCCAGCCCTCCTAAGGCTCCACTCCCAAAATCTCCAGGTATTTCCCAACCCTGAGCTGGCAACCCAACTTTGGCCCAGGTGCATACACTGTGTCTTGTGTCTTGTCGCTGGTGGGTCTTGCTGACCAGAAACCTTATCTTGGACTTTGGATTTTGACTCCAGGAAGAACTCAGCCTTTGGGGTAACATCTTGATATGGAACCAATGCATATAGCTGTAATTGGTCTTTTAAAATTAGCTTTGTCATTTTATCCACTTTTCTCTGCATTCTTGTTGTTGTTGTTGTTGTTGTTGCACATTTTTAATAAATCACTTTAATGATATTTAGTGGTGTCTTTGAATTCAGGAGGCTTCCATCTGAATCCAGTACTTTGCCCTTTATCAGTTACAGCTACCAAATTAATTGCTTTCTGAAACTCGCCTTGTAAGTGTCCTACCTTGCAAGGGTGACTTTCTTGATCTTAGTCCCAGGAGGGTCAGAGGCTTGACCCTTGGACTCTGGCTGAGTGAGCGGTGAAAGGGAGTGGTGGCAGTCTATCTACTGGAATGTGAAGAGTCACACCTCGATTTTTTTGTAATTTGTTTAGTTTAACTACCCCATCCCGTGGTGACTGTGGTGACACAGGATGCTGCACTAGATGGACTACTGATCTGATCCAACAGGTTTCTTATGATGCTCTCTCATGTTGTTTTGTCTTTCTTTTTTCCCCCTCTTCTGATGCACAATTGTGGGTATCATGTGGGTGACCTCTTACATACAAAGTCTACCTTTCAGTGTGGATTTGAAGCATCCAAGATCTTTTAGTTCCAATTTGAATATTTTGTTCTTCTTCTTGAATAAGCAATGGCAAAAATGTGCCAGATATTAATCTGGTTAGGCAATCAGCTGCCTTAAAACGCTTAGCTCAAGAGAGAGAAAAAGAGGCCTGATATCCAGGCTGCCGTTCTCACCCCTCGCTGCAGAGTGCTATGACTGTAAGAGAGATACTATCTATATTGATCTAATACTTTCTATAATCCCTGTTAAATAATCACTTGATGTTTGCCTGAAACCGTAAAAGCTATAAAGTTCCTATATTTGTTTCTCTTCCAGTCTTGCAAGCAATTACAGGCTTTGAGGGGAGAGGGGTAACTGGTTTCTTCTGAACTTCAAAAAGAGCATCGAGCCATTTTAATCTTTGCCCTGTATTGCATGAAAGTGGTAGCTGGGCTATTAGAAGGATTAACTGGGGGGTGCTTTGAAACTGGCCACTCCTGCAAGGTGGTGTCCCCGACCAGGTCCCAGCCAAGCATGAACTTTTTTTTTTTAAGAGCCAAATTAGTAGCAAGCATTAAGTGAACCCTCCTACACTGCATGCTCCTTTGGTTTTTAGTGGAAGGTCCTTGACTGAGAAAGGCTTGACCTCTGACCTTGACCTCAGCAATCTTGAACTGGCAAGAGTAATTTGTTAAGGGTTATTTGTGTGTGCAAAACGTAGCCGGTGGAACATTAGCAGCCTCTAAAGCAAACAGCAAGTAGCTCTAGTGTGCTGTGAAGGCCATTTTGTGGCTATATTTTGTTTGTTTGATTCGTATCCAGTCTGGTCCTTTTATTACGCTGATTACATCCTTTATCTTGAATACTCAGGAGAAGACTGCACTGTAGTATCCTGTCTCCTTTCTCACATTGGTTAAATGCTGACTTCTCCTATCATCAAACACACGTTAACATATTTTCAAATTAGCATATAATTCTGTGGTGTCTCTCATCTGCCCCATATTCTGGAGTCGGTTAAGCAGATATGCTAAATGAATGAAAATGTAAGAAGAATCTCCCCTATGGGAGGAAACTGCGGATTCAAGACCCTCTTTGGTCTTGCTTTAAGGTAGAGCTAACACATCTATCTCACTAATAAGTAAAATAAGGAAGGTTGTTCCTCTAATTTAGAAGAGGACGGGGAGAGTGTAGAAACTATAATGTTTAACCTTTCATTTGCTTAAGGTGTTGTTTTTTCCTGTGGCCAAATATGCCAACAACGTTTTGAAAATGTAGAAGCCACCTAGTTTTTTCTATGAACCAGTTTGAAGAAAGTGATTGTACAAATGATAGGACAGATATTCTTTGAATAGGGCATTCCGATCTCTTCCTCCTACCCATCCCTCTGCATGTGATCAAAGAGACTGTTATTACTACTTCTATTTCATATCTTTCCAAGCATAGTGGTAGCACTGGGAGGAGGAGGAGTTGGTTTTTATATGCTGACTTTCTCTACCTTTTAAGGAGAATCACACTGGCTTACAAGCTGCTTCTCTTTCTCTCCCCACAACAGACACCTTGTGAGGTAGATGGAGCTGAGACAGTTCTGAGAGAACTGTGTCTAGCCCAAGATAACCCAGCTGGCTTCATGTGGAGTAGTGGGGAAACCAACCCAGTTCACCAGATTAGAGTCCGCCACTTGTGTGAAGAGAGAATAAGGGGAAAATACTGTGAAAACAGGAATATCCATATTCTATACATCGTGATGAAAATTATAAGCCAAGTCTATTGAACGGGAGTTCAGTTTGTGTGCTGGTTTAATTTAGTAATCTTTGTGAGAACCTGCATTGTTTGTAAACTTAATTGGGAAGTAAACAACATGAATTAGTGTCTCTGTGTTTCTCAGATAGTTGTGATATGGCTACCAGTACAGTTGGACTGAAAATGAAAACTGGTTTGGGTGGTGTGTTTATTTTTTTCAAAATCTTCCCCCTTCCACCTTCATAACATCTTCCACTCTTTTCAGTTTGCCAACATGGCAGCGTTTTCACTGATAGGTTGTTGTTGTTGATGGTATTCAAGCCAAAAAAGTTGCTTTTAGTGTGAGACCAATTCTATTTTGCTGAATCTATGAAGGATAGATCTGTTATTGATTTGATTTAAGTGCTCACAGAGACTGTATAAATACCTGTAGGAGCATAAGTCTTTTGTCCAAGAATCGCATACAACTAGGGCTGAGCCATATTTTGGTCTTTGAGTTGAAATTTGCATGAAGAGAAACTTCACCAAACAACTTAGCACATGAACACATGAAGGTGCCTTATACTGAACCAGACCCTCGGTCTATCAAAGTCAGTATTGTCTACTCAGACCGGCAGCAGCTCTCCAGGGTCTCAGATAGAGATCTTTCACATCACCTACTTGCTTGGTCCCTTTAATTGGAGATGCTGGGAATTGGACCTGGGAGATCTCTCTCTCTCTCTCTCTCTCTCTCTCTCTCTCTCTCTCTCTCTCTCTCTCTCTCTCTCTCTCTCTCTCTCTCTCTCTCTCTCTCTCTCTCTCTCTCTCACACACACACACACACACACACACACACACACACGACCTAAATGGTAATTGCAATTCATATAGATCTTATGTTGGGGCAGGTTTACATAGAGTATATAAATGGAACTCTATCTACTCTTGGGAGCAGTTGGGTTTGTACAAGTGGGATCAGTTGGGTTTGTACAGTTCCCTTCTTCTCAGGATGCTTCCCTGTGAGTTGGGAGACCAGGACTGCAGTTTCTTGGAGCCTTACAAACTACAATATTGTACAACTACTTTCATCCAGGACTTGGATGAGAAACCCTCAGAACCCCCTCCAAAAACAAGAAGGTGTTTTTTGATGGCAACAAAAATGAAGCTGAAATGAAAGAGATTGTTTCAACTCTGCTCTGCTTGTCGTCTGGTTTTCTGATCTGTTTGATTTGAAAATAATGTTGGTTCCCTGAGAGGTCTAAAACATCTGGGTTATAAATTCATTCTGTTTTGCTTTACTAGTTCAGAACGCGACTCTAAGGATTCTTGATGGCGAATCTGAATTAATTACGTTATAGAAGCCAATAAAAGCAGCTCCTTTCCAAACAAAGGCCAGCTCGGTGGGCTTTGCCCTTAGAAATTTCTTGTCTTAGGAATAACTGATCTTACATCAAAGCAACTAGCGAGGACCTAGCACTCTTTCCTTTGGTTAATAAAGAGATTTTGTTCTCTTAAAGGGGCACACCTGACATTGTTTGCATCCATAAGAAGCGGTCTGTAATAAGTGGCCCAGTGGAAGTTTAAGCCTGCTTTCAGGGGTCATTGACTTTCCTGACTGGTGCTTGATCTGTTGATCTGACTAATTTGCTAATCAGAGAAAGGCTTAAATCTTACCGTGATTGCCTCCCGAATGCTGTTGCAGCAATACCCCCCCTTTTTAAAAGAGAACTAAGCATTAAGGTTTTCACGTAAATTAAATGAACATACTGGGTGCCCGAATGAATGCATGCATATCTAACTTGCTTTAACCAATATATCAAGACAGATTTAGCTTTCCATTTGAAGCCTTGTGTGAAGTCAGGCCCTGGCTAATATTTGGATGGGAGACCTGCAAGGAATACCAAGGGCGCAACGTGAAGGCAGGCAATGGCAAACCACCTCTGAATGACTCTTGCCTTAAAAACCCCACCAGGGGTCGCCAAACGTCAGATGTGGCTTGACAGCAAAAAATAAAAATAAAAAATGAAATCAGTCCAGATCATTTCCTGCAGTAACTGAAATGTCGAACACAAGGCCTTCAGGTATACAAGACCCAGTGATAGAAGGCTATAGGCTGGATCCAAAGGTGGACTTCTGTCAACAGAAAACATTGGTGTTTACACAGAGATGTTGTAAATCTATAATTTCACAGATTTCACTGCAGCTGCAGCCTGCCCACAGCAGTACAAGGGTTCTCGGTCTGAAAGGACCAGTCTGTAATGGCATGTGGAGCTGTGGAATAGAAAGAAACAACAAGGATCGTTTGAGATCTACTCATAGTCCTTTGAATTCTACTGTGTGTGTGTGTGTAAATTTAGAGAGAGAGAATATACAAGAATAAAGCTGCAATCCTTATGGTGGGTGAATCTCCTTAGGAGCCAGTATGACCCCACGCCGACGTAGGTGCCACTTTATCATGGCCGACATAGGTACCACTTTATCATGACCAATGTTTTCGGTTGACAGAAGTCCACCTTTGGATTGGAATTGTCTCCAAACCACAATAAGAAACAATGGTTTAAAGTTTGTTGACAAAGCATGGCTTGGAGGCAGTCTTAGTGCCTTCTATCATTATTCAGGTGATATGAACCTTACAGCCCATTATGGTGCAAACTGCAGGAGGCAGCAAGGGGTCTGAGGCTAAGATGGAAAGGAGAGACGACTACATTTTGGGGGGGATCCGTAAAGTGATCTGAATTGAGCCAGCATGGGAGTGGTGGTCCTGGACATTTTTAGCTCAACAAAATGACTAGACGTAGGTTGGAAAGTAACTTCAGAAAGCAATTTATGTCTCTTGTCCAGATTTGGCCTCTAGAAGAAAACAGCTTGACAAAGCATCAGCTACAAGCAGGATGTTCTGAGCCATTTTCAAATGGCAGGTATATGTTTAAGAGGGCCCTGAAAAAATAAAGTGCTATTTTGGAAAGCCTCGTGGAAAGATACTTGACCTCTGCCCAGCACCATCTGGTTTCCAGTTTAGTGTGAATTCCCCCACCCCAGTGCAATCCACTAAGCACTGTTCCGGCACAAGTCCTGTTCTTTTTTTCAGTGGTATGAAACAATGTTTGGTGGATTCTTTCATTTGTTTACATTTATCGACCCTTGTGAATAGCCTGTGTCATTAACTCAATACTACTTCCACAGCAACCAGACAGAGAATGTTTTGCCCACTACAAGAACTGGTCTTTTCCCCACTTCAGGTCCTCAGTGAGCCACAAATAATTAATACAGATAAGTCTGGCGAGGCTATCTGTTCATTTGGGAGATGAATTAGAAATTCTTTGATCACGGTCAAGGATGGACTAGTACTGTTAAGTATGGCCCAGGCTAGCCTGATCTTGTCAGATCTCAGAAGCTAAGCAGGGTTGACCCTGGTAAATATTTGGATGGGAGTCCACTAAAGAAGTCCAGGGTCACTGTGCAGAGGAAGGCAATGGCACACCACCTCTGTTAGACTCTTGCCTTGAAAACCCTACTGGGTTGCCATAAGTTGACTGTGACTTGATGGCACTTTACTCGCACAATACAGGAGACTCCCAATTCGAACGAAGGAAGTGTGCTTTCAAGTGAGATATGGGTTGTCGACAAGAACTTCTGTGGAATGGAGTCTCCAAGGTGTAGCCTTGATGTACGCTATGCCTTTCCCTGAGATTTGCTTCTTACTACCCAGGAAGCATGGAACTAGCAGGAGTACATAATGAAATGGTCCAACCAATTCACTAGGGACGTCAGTTATAGATATCGTGGCAGTTACCATGCTGATAACAAACTTCATTAGCATTTAATGGGAAATACAGCTGTGCTTTGTAGCAAACATGAGCTTCGGTAGTTCTGCCTCTCCCAACTTAGTAGAGACCAGAGTCTGACTCTCAATCAATGTCACTGGCTTTTGAGGCCAGACCTGTTTCATGAAATAAGCCAACCATATCTCCTAGGCCATTAAGCTTTAACAACATCGCTGTAGTGAAACTGTGATACACCTCACATTACCAAGGCAGCTAAAGACAGTCACACGAGACTGTCAGGAAATAAACCAGAGAATGAAAATCAAAAGTATACTAAATTCTGTATTCTCAGTCCAAAAGGAAAGATCTCAGGATATTTTTGTCTATTTATTTTATTTACATTATTTATAGTCTGTCTTTCTTACAAAAGCCGGATGACACTTTGGGCAAAAACGCATGTTCGCTTTAGCCTCCTTTATTCCCTGTTTAAGCCAGGATTCAGCCAGGATCGAATGCACGTTTGGCAAAACGCATGCGTTCGATCCTGGCTGAAACAGGAAATAAAGGAGGATAAAGCAACCATGCGTTTTCATCCATAGTGAGTCAGTACACTCAACAAAATGAGACATTCAATGACCAATGCATTAGAATTTTAGATGTCTGGAACCACCAGAAAGCACTGAAACATAGCATAAGTTTTCACAGGACACATTAAGCAGTACACAAATTACATAGGATCCCACTTATTTGAGGTTGTTGCCCCGCAGGAACTGCCCCAGGCCCCTCCACGATCCTGCCCCTATGGGCTGGCAGAGCTTCCTCGCCTCAGACCAATCGGAAAGAGAGTCAGAACTGTCCTCTCCCTCCATGGCTGCCAGGTTACCTGATATGGTGGGCCTTTTGCAGCCAGCCACATCCTCCCTGGCCTCTGCTCACAGCCAGCCTTTTATACAGTGAGGGCCCCCTTGACCCCTCCCCTGAACCTCCCCAGGCACCTCCCCTGGAAAGCCATATAAGGGCTTTCTCTTGAGTGCCTTCTCCAGCTCCTCCCCTTCTCTTGAGAGCCTTCTCCAGCTCCATCCCTCCATGTGCGGGCCATCTGGCCCATTGTTGCCCCACCCTCGCTCTGCCACCTGTCAGCTGTTTGGTGGCTGTGGGCAGGGGAGCGAGGAGTGGCTCCAGTCGGCCTGCCCTCCAACAGTGCCTTCCTCCATCTTTCCCCTGAAGGTTGTGGTGCCGGGCATGGGAGGATGGGGCCTGGCAGCAGAGCCACGTTTGGCAGCCTGGGTTGAGCTGGCTCTCCTCCCCTGTCTCTCTCCCAAAGCTGGTGTTGGTGAGCTGGCCGGAGGGCTTTCCACTGGCCCGAGTGTTGATTCTTCATTCCTGGTAAGGCTGCTGACTTGAGGAAAGGCCCGGGAACCCAAAGTTGGAGGGCATCCTGGGACAATTACAATAAGCTAAACTCAGTGGTATAGACCACAGTCTCAGTCATTGAACGAAGTGGTCATGGCAAAGCCTATCATGAAAGACTCCTGTATTTATATAGAAAATTGTGATGTACATCCTCTGATAAACTGTTCTGGAGCATAGTGCCGTAATTTAAATGGAGTGTATCCTAACAGATGATTACTGAACTCAGTATTCAGACAGGACTGATGATGTAAATTTATCTTGTGCTTCCTCCAAGGATTAAAGGCAACTGGGAATAAAGAAAAAATCAAGGTGATTTTCTGTATTGATTTATATCCCATCTCATAGTCCAGAAAACTAGGATCAGGAATAAACAACTGTCTGTTTTCTGTCATTCATATAAATCTCTAGTAGTTACTTTCTACAAGGGTCCTTCATAGCCTTTTATTTTCCTCTTCTCTCCTAGTAATTAAGTCACAATGATACTCAAGCAGCTGTAGCCACTTTTTAGTATTTCATTAACTCTTGTGCCAATCCCGGGTTTTTTAGCCAAGGAAGAACAGAGACTTTACCCCCAGATTAAGTTGGTGACCCACCACCACTACGAAATCCACACTGTAAGAGGGGACGTACAATTACTATCAAGCTTGTTTTCATTTTGTACTTTTAAAGGAGCGCATTCAGAAGATGTAACATTAGAAGCAGATCTTTTACCCAGAGTTAGATGAAGCTTAAAGATTAACTCCGCTGAGAAGAGTATAAGCAAAGGGTGCCTACATTGTTTGTTTATCATTACCTTTAATGGCAACGTTTTATGATTCAGAACACACTCCCTGCTATAGAACCAATCCCCTAATCATTCATTTCTGGTGGACTTGTGTAGGACTCCTACACAAGCCCCATTTGAATGACTAAAGATCTGGGGACACAAAAGCTGCAAGATCAAAGAAAAGAGAAATGTGCCATGGTGCAGTTAAGGGGGGAAAAACAAAACATTTATTCTGCATGTCTAAGGAAACAACCATATGCCTTTTCAAGTGTTTGGGGGAAAGTTAAGTATCAGATTGAAAAGAATTCAGGATAGGTCACATTGTGCGCGTTTTGCCCCCTCTGTGTCACTGATTATAAAAACTGTGAAAGGACAAGAATTTAAAAATGATCTGTTCCAAAATTTACTGTATGCTCGCAGTGACGATGCTTTACCCCAAGAGCCCAGGTGTTTCCTGTCTTAGGTTTGGAACGGCTGTCTAGCTTACAGTGGATTTACTGAGACATGCTTTTATATGTTGAATGTGCAGAAAAGAAATCTTTTACTTTCAGTTTACCCCAGCAAAACACGACTGACCAAAAGTACGGAATATTGCCAAGTCATATAACGGAAGAAATGTACAGTTAATAAGCACTTTGAACAATTGGATGCCTTATGCTTTAACATGTAGGAAATTGTGTCTAACCCCCCAAAAGTATATATCAGCTGTCTTTCTAAATATGCATCAGAGTATAAAATACTGGTTCCTTTACAGCTAACAACAAAAGCTAATGTTGGATTGGACACGTAGAGCGCATTCCTTGGGGGGAGGTGAAGCACCATACACGCCGGCGTAAGTGCCCGTTTAACCCGGGATAACGGGCACTTATGCCGTCCCGGGTTGCACATACGCTGGTGCCTGGGCGTTGGGGAGGGGGGCGTTCCAAGGGGCGGAGCAGACGTTAGTCACCCTCCTGAACGCCCCCTTAAGCTGCAGTGTGGCTGCATCACCTTTTTCGGTGGCGCAACCTCGCTGTTTGCAATGGGGCACTTTCCCCTTTTTCTCTTTTGAAGAAAGCTTTTTTTGGGGGGGCCCACGGTGGATCTACTCCCCATTTAGGAATGGGCTGCCCTTTGCTACCCCCAACAGAACCAGGCAACAGACTGTAGCCCAGTGGAAAAATTACCTTGATAGACTCACATTCAACTGAACATCTGTGGTAAGTTCTGTGTACATGCAAACGCACACTCATATGTTCTTCCACTCACTGTAGATGTTGTTCAACTGAATGCATGGATGTCAGGAAGTGGGTCTGGGGGGATGATCCCATGCTCCTCTACATGGGTTCAGTGCATGCGATTTTTAACGCAGGAACTTCCTACTTCCACATTACATGGTGAGAAATTTATGTTCAGGATTGCTCAATAGGGAGTCATATATTTATTTATTTATGAGTGTAATGAAGTTCCAGTCTTTGTTAGAGTTTGTGAATACGGATTCATGGGATGGTAGTTATTTCAGATTACTTTATTTGGTGCAAACCAGTGTAGTTCAGCCTATATTGAATGTTAGAAAGTCTCCTTGATTATAGAAGACACAGGATTTTGATCTGCTTTAATATATGTTAGGAACAATATAGAAAAAGGGACTCGTTTTTGTCTAAAACAAATAGTTTCCTTTCAGTACACTTCAGACAATGGGCACGTGCACTGGAAAATTTGGCTAGGACACAGACTTTGAGAAGTGAAGTGCTACATGTTCGTATGATATAATGTGCTGCAGCAAATTGGAAAAACTGCAACTAAAAATGCAAGTCTATGATCACTACTCACACAGTGATCTATATGGAGATTATTCATTTGTGCAGAAAGTTTGCATTGGTGTAAAGGGCCTTTAGTGTATGACCTGATCTGCATAAACCTTTTTAGATTTGCTCAGATCCATTCCACCAAGAACTCTGTGTGTGTGTGTGTATGTGTGTGAGAAACATGGAGGATCAGGATATGTGAGGGTGAAAATATAAGATTAGGTGGGACAATAATAGAATTTTGAGGGTCAGAACAAATGTTTAGAAGCTGCATGCTGCATGCATAGAATTGTCAAAACAAAATAATCCCCTGGTTTACTCCAAATAAAACAAAACAGAAACCAACCTCTTTCTCACTTGCTGCAACTTCACATTTTAGAATAATTTACTGTATGTGCAACATATTTATTAGATTGCAAACTTTTTTGTGGGTTTCCCAATAACGACTTTAAAGCTGTTGATATTAATATATAGAAAGAGTGCCGTTATTTCTTTCGAATAATGGTGTACCCTACCTAACTGTACGTGCTCATTAAATAATGCAAATTATTTAATTACCCACATACCTAGAGTTATATGCATGTTCCTCCATCAGTGGTTAATCTGGCCTCCCAATGAGAGTCAAGTTTATCCAGACAGTGAAAGATACATGATTGACACAGAAACAGGTTGCTCTTTTATTATGCAGTTAGCATGGAAGTTTGAAACTTGTATGCATGGTAGGATAACATAAGCCTGATTATCTCATAGTTCATTATCAGGAAGCCATCTAGTGGTCATATCTAGTGGATATTGTTTCCTTGTTTCAACATGCTACTTCTAGAAGTGTTCATTGAAAAGGATTTATTTATTTACTTAATTTATAGTTGGGTTGCCAACCTTCAGATATTAGCTGGAGATCTCCTGCTATTACAACTGATCTCCAGCCGATAGAGATTGCCTGGAGGAAATTGCTGCTTTGGTAATTGGACTCTATGGCATTGAAGTCCTTCCCCTCCCCAAACCCCACCCTCCTCAAGCTCCACCACAAAAACCTTCCACCGGTGGCGAAGAAGGACCTGGCAACCGTAATTTCTAGCCTTCCTTTCTTGCTGAGATACCTGGCAAATTACCCTATAGAAAAACAATGCCGTCAGACAGCATAAGACATCCAGAAAACAATGCAATAGAACTAGGATTACAAAATTAGAAGCCAGTGCAGACCAAAAAACAACAACATCCGCATTAATACATGACATACTATAAACAATGGATTACCATAGTAAAAAATAGGACCAAGATATATTAGTTAGAACTCTGTGAGCGGTTTTGATGGAAAGGCTTCTAACTGGAAGACCGAAACTCGGGTTGCAGAGAAGATTTTTGAGGGCTCTTATCTGGCCCCCGATGCAGCTAACTCCCCCCCCCCCGCTCCCAATCTGGGCAGTCCCAAGGTGACAATTATCAAAGACTGTTAAATAAAAGAAAATACTGTAAGAGTGATATTGTTTTAAGCATATTTGTATTTTAAGTAAAAAATAAAGTAGAAAATAATATCATTAATTGGCTTTACCTGTGTCTTCTATAAAGTCTATATCTCTGGTACCTGGCATTAAATTTTATGGTACACATGGCCCAGCCCAACCAAGTGATGTTTAGGTCACATCCGGCCCTCGTAACAAATGAGTTTGATACCCCTGGTTTAGACCATTTCCCTCCGTGTCTTTGCCCTACTGGGTAAAAAAAGCACTTTATGGAATTATTTATTTATTTTGTGATTGGGCGGCGTTTTATTGCCATTCTCTGCTGTGACTGACCAAAAAAAAAACCCCAGAAAAAAAGCTAGAGAATATTATGTAATATTGTAGCATCAGCCTCCCTACAACGTGAATTTGTTTAGGATTGTGGTGTTAGTAAAAAAAAAAAAAAAAAACTTACACCGCCTCATTTAAGTGGCTGTTAGGAATGACTGAAAGGCAAAAACAAAAGTGGTCGCTTGTTGGAACAGCCCCCACTGATAATTCAGCAAGGCCCTATATGATATGGTTTACAAAGATTAATATTTGGAGGGGGATCTTAACTTAAGATGACCTAATGACTGTTAGAGCTGTCAAGAGCTACCATAAGTTTCCAGATAAAGATTCCCCTTACTGTTCCTCTGACATCACTCAGGTCACCCAAGCCATCCTATGAAAATAAATCAGATGGCATGCCCAGTTCCACAGGTGTCTAGGGTGACCAGCACTCCTGGGAGGATTGTCCTCCTGGTTACTTCTTCTCGGCGGCTCTTCAGAGATTGTCAGAGACTCCAACTCAAAGTTAATTCTCTTTGAGCAGGACTGGGGCAAATTTTAGAGTACTGTTTTTATAGGCTTCAGTGAGAATACAATTACTGAGGTATAGGGTTGCCAACCTTCAGGTACTAGCTGGCTATCTGCTATTACAACTGATCTCCAGCCGATAGAGACCAGTTCACCTGGAGAAAATTGCCACTTTGGCAATTGGACTCTATGGCATCGAAGTCCCTTCCCAAACCCCACCCTCCTCAGGCTCCGCCCCAAAAATCTCCAGGTATTTCCCAACCTGGACCTGGCAACCCTACCACCACCCATGTTTACCATCTTTACACTGGCCAATTTTCAGGACTTCCTGAATCCCTGGCCTTTTAAATGCAACTCCCAATCTGCCATGATATTGATTTGGATCCTACAAACTATGAGTGGAAAGCATCCATCAAGGTGGATCTACCTGGCCTTCTCCATCTGATAGCAGTGTCCTCTGACCACAAAAAGCCATTGCTGAAGGTTGGGGGACCCATTGTGAAGAAAATATCCCATGGCCTGGGAAGAAAATATCACATGTTGCAGTGAGACAGGAAATTGGATTAAAACTCTGATCTCCCCCTAGGCATATGTGGAGTGGTTGCTCCACTGATTTCTTGTTCTCATGCAAGAGGGAAGGGATTAGTTCACTCAATTCCCCCTTCTTCTCTGGAGCTCCCAGGCCATGTGACATTTCGTTCTTGGAGACTGCATGACCCTCAGCTTTGGTTCACAGGGGCTGCTGGGGAAAGGAAGGCAGTTATAGTTCACAGGATCCAATCCATTGTTAGTGCATTTACCTACTCACTCTGCTCTTAGTAGTTATCATCAGCAGTGTGACATGTATAGCCCACTGAGTTCCTGTTAGCCAAAGAAAGCTTTTCTGCAAAGATGCTTGTTGCAGATGGAGGTGTCTTTCTGGGCGGGGCTGCCAGTCACTGTGCTTTAGCTACATAGTCAGACCTTCCGTTTTAGTCCTACAAAATTTGCCTTGAGCTCTGATGATTGCCATTATCTTTCTTCAGAGATTCAGGATGTGTTACAATGACTTCTAGGAGCACCTGGAGCTTTGGACCAAAGCATTTCCCATTACAGCACAACTCCAAAACCTTCCAATTTTACACATCCAAAGACAGTGCTAAGAATCTCAATAATTGGAGCTTTTCCTTTATTTTTGATGGTGGTTGCCCTATATAAAGGTTAATGAGGTGATACATTTGAGAAGGTTGGATTCCTATATACGTGCATGCTGCATGGATTTGAAGAGGGGGTTTGAGCAAAGGCCTAAGACTGGCCTTCCGGTCTTATGGAAAGGGAGGAAGACGCTGGGATAAAATTGCGGCAAAAACGATAGTGTAACTGATGTGTTGATTATTTCTGCTGTATATTGTGTTCTGTTACCATCAGTGATTTAGCAGGCAGTCACACATAATATGTGTGGCCCTCACTCCAGAATTGTGGCCCTCACTTGATGGTGGCTCTCGCTCCAGAATTCCCTGCCTCTTGGATGTAGTTTTGGACCATTGTTTTGAATGTTTTAGACGGTTCATAAAGACCACTGTCATTTGTGGGTTATTTGATCTGGTTCAATAAATGGCATTTTTTCTGTGATTTTGTTCTAGTTAATATATGTGGGATTCTGGTTATTACTGATTAACTTAATTTTAGTGTTGGTTGAATTATCTGTTGCTGTAGTTGTGATATATTGTTTCATTTTATACATTATTATTTGTTAGTTTAAATAGTTTTATTGCGAACCATTTTGAAAGTTTACCTGAAAAGCAAAGTGTAAACATTTAAAATAAATGAAGCAACTTGATGGAAGAAAGGGCAAACTGAAGACCCAAGTGGTTTAGAATAGCAGTATTATTTTCAAAATCACCAGTTTTTGACAAGTTCTACTGAATGCGGAGACTTTAATGGGTTTCGGGCAGGGGTTGATTTTAGGGTTAAGGTCAAAAAGATTAATTGGCAAAAATGCCTGTTTTAAGAATCAAGTTTGCCAAGCAGATTATACCTAGCAAAACCTGACACCTCTGTGTACAAAGCAGGATGCTCCAAAAGTGAGAAAGTGTGATGATAATCATTAGACACAGACAGTGATTTGGATCGAAATGTATCACTTCCTAAATTTAAGTTCTGCGATGTAGGTGGGCATCTAGCACATTAGCTCTGATCTGGATAGCCCCAGGCTAGCCTGATCTCGTCAGATCTCAGAAGCTAAGCAGAGTCAGCCCTGGCTAGTATTTGAATGGGAGACCTCAAAGGAATTCCAGGCAATGGCAGACCACCGCTTAAAGTATCTTGCCTTGAAACCCCTAAGGGGTCGCCATAAGTCAGCTATGACTTGATGGCAAAAAAAAAATCTAGCACATTGTATAAGTAGTGAAATGGGTGGAAATTGCTTACATATAGAGAGACACAGACCGACCGACAGAGAGCCTGTGTGAATTCTTGCAGAAACTTTAACTGGCTGCTATTTTCCTTCCATTGTTGGGTCTTTGTATTTAAAACAGAGTACTTTTTGGGTTGGCAAGCAGATGATTTCATCTTAACTTTATATAGGGTTGGATTGCTAGCTGCTTCATATTTGTACTTCTCATGTCTTCAGACCATTTTTGCTTGTTTCAGAATGTGGACTTAACCCCACAGCAGTACTGAAATGTACTGGCATTTCACTTAAACGCTACCAGTCCAGGTTGACCTGTAAAACTGTGCAGTTGGTTGTCATTTGCAAGAATTAAAAAGAGTGGTGCCAAATTTGCAATCGAATTATCCGTATGGATTGTTCCCCTTAAGTCAAGGGGGGACAGCCTTGACAAGCCATCGGATGCCACAAGCAGTTGAAACCAGAGATGCAGAGTTTTTTAAATTTTATTTTTGCCCTTTCAGGTAATACATGAAAGCCCAATTTAGTCCAAGTTTGGGGGATTTTCCAAGCCCAAATCTAGTGATTTCAGGGATTTAATATATTCTGGGTTTGTTCATTATAATCCCTTTTCTTTTTCTTTTCCCTTTAGAAGAGCAAAGCAGAAAGGCAATAATATGATCACACAACAGCATACTTAATGAGCAACACATTGTATTTTCCAGACCCCGTCTGAGAACAACCCCTTGTAAATAAGGTATATTTGCCCTTAGATCAAGAGGCTGCTTTTTTTTGGAATAACATCATTAAATGCTGCATGATGTATATAACTGAGTGCCAAAATATTAAATACTGTATAATTTACTCACATGACCCAATTTAATATAATTTTATGCTCAATTAAATAAACTTTTATATCATTTTTAAAAACCTTTGCTTAGTTTCCCCCCCTAATGTCTGCAGGGGTGACTCTAAGCCAAAGAGCATGACAGCATTTGTTTAAAATTCCAGAAGACTTAGAAAAGAGCCAGTACACATTAAGGTGCATTCTTAAGTCATTAAATGGCTGTTACTAGGCAGAAGCTGCTGTACTAAATTATTTGCTGGTTAATAAACATATTTTAAGCACATTATTAATTTGAATGTTAAATGTGCTGTAATGAATGAAATGTTTGTTGTGTGGGCGAAAAATGAAACGGTTGGGATTTGTCCAGGGCGCGTTGTCATGGAAACAAAACCTCTAAAAAAAAATCTTCCTGTCTGCTGACTAGACAGACTACTATTTGCACAGGTGGTTTTCTTAGCAGACAGGTCAAGCCAAATCTATTCTTCCTCCGTGCTTTCATTATATATTCCCATAACAATGTGTTTCATTTCAGTGCCATTGTAATCAATGGCTCATTATCAACTAATTAATTTACTCTTTATATTTTATAGGAGTACATATGTCACACAGCACTGACTTACAAAACCTCTTTTCCTGGGCATGTCCAACCACATACGGTTTAATTAATGGGAAGGTTGCTTGCAGTACTTACAGTACTGAGGCTAATTCCTTGATACTTAGATAACTGTTTTCTGTGGGATTTGCTTCCTTGCACGAAGTGTTGAAGCTCAAAGTGCAAATCAGCATATGGGCAGTTCATCTGGCAGTTTTGGCCCGCAGGAATTATAACATAAGCTGGGGTAGAGGGTTGCTGCTAATTACGCGTTTGGTTAGTGGGGGTGTCGTCGCACATAGTCCGGAGAGCCAGCATGATGTAGTGGTTAAGAGCGGTGGACTCTAATCTGGAGAACTGGGTTTGATCCCCACTCCTCCACATGAAGCCAACTGGGTGACCTTGGGCTAGTCACTGTTCTCTTAGAGCTCTCTCAGCCCCACCTACCTCACAAGGTGCCTGTTGTGGGGAGAGGAAGGGAAGAAGATTGTAAGCGGGATTGATTCTCCTTATAAGGTAGAGAAAGTAGGCATATAAACAACAACTCTTCTTCTTCCTCCTCCTCTTCCTCATTCTGGCTCAAAGCAAACTGCTGGTACAAAGCAACCCAGCTTGTTGTGCCGAGCTTTTGGCAAGCATATTCTTTTTCAGCTGGGCAACTTGTTTGTTTTATTGTCACATTTGTTATTCTGTTCTCCACGCGTGACTGAAGTGACATACTGCTTCTAGAAACTGGAAATTAAAACAATAAGCAAAAGTGAGTAAAATAAACACAATAAAATTCTTATACTCCATTACATTTTTTTACATCAAGTGTATCTAAGCAGGCTTAACTTGGCATGCTTCTTTCCCCTGGTCTACATATTAAATGGCAGTCATGACTAAATTATCATATCTTAGGAGGAATTCAGACAAATTTGTGGAGAAATTAATATATTTTTTATTTATTGCAGGGGTCCCCAACCTTGTTAAATCTTTGGACACTTAGAATTTTCAGATCAAGGATTGGCTACCCTCAGCAAATGGCTGCCACAGGATGCTGGGTGCACGCAGCCTCCTATGGTGGAGGCAGCCATTACTGAATGGCTGCTCCCTGCAAACACAAATGTGATGTCTTCTGGGTTCCCTTTAAATCACTCCTATTCAAGTGAGATGAAGGAAAGGCATGACAGGCTTTTTGCCTTGTTGGTTTTGTAAAAAAAAAAAAAATCTATCTATCAGTCTATTTATTTATTTATTTGATTTCTATCCCGTCATTCCCTGGCAGTGGGCACCAGGAAAGCCATTGGTGGCAGCTACCATAACATAGTGTCCACCAGTCCTGTTTTTCTACTGTGTGTTCTCAAAGGAGCTCAGGACAGCATGGCCATCCCATCCTTCATGTTCTTTATTAATCATTATTTTATTTGTTTACAAAATTTGTACCCTGTCTTTCTGCCCTCACAAGGGTCACCAAGGCCGCTAACAATTTAAAACCTCATTTTAAAAACTATTGAAATCAGCCCCTTACAACATCCCTGTGACGTAGGTTAGGCTGAGAGATTGACCCCAGGACATGCAGTGAGCTTCATGGCTGAGTAGAGATTTGTATATAACTTCTACTCAGGTATGCCATCGAAGATATAGATGTTGGAATGAAAGGTGATGATCTTTGGACCTAGGGAGTCAGCGTAGTGTGGAGGTTAGACCAGCATTTCTCAGCTAGGGTTCCCAGGAACCGTAGAGTTCCACGAGAAATTGCTAGGGGTTCCGTGAGAAATAGTGACGAATAGGCTAATCATATGTAAATGATATGTAATCATATGTAGGGGTTCCCTGAGACAAGGGTTCCACGAGGGTAAAAAGGTTGAGAAATGCTGCGTTAGACTATCAGATTAAGCTTGAACCCAGACGAACCCAGGTTCAAGTCCATTCTCAGTGATGAAACACAGTGGCTTTGGGCCACTGCATCTCTATCAGTCTTACCCAGTTCGCAGTTTTACTGCGAGAGCAAAAGCGGAAAAGAACCCTATGGAAAGAAGGATAGGATAGAAATGTGATAGATATTGAAGGGAGCCAAGAAAGGTGTAATACACATCATAACGTGTTTCCTTTGGGGCACTGGGATATTGGAATGGAATTTGATATGCACCTTTATGAATCCTGTTCCATTTGAAATGTGAATGGTTGTGTAAACTCACACACATTTGTGAGGCAAGAGGAACTGAATGGCTAAACTCCCTTGCTGTCTGTGGAATAAGCCCTTCTCTGTTGGAGGAGGTCTTTCTCCATTTTTGTCACATGAACGCATGAAGCTTCCTGACCACTGGTCAGGCCAAGGTCAGACCACTGTTCTGCCAAGGTCAGTATTGCTTACTCTGACTGGCAGCATCTCTGGTGGACATCTTTCACATCATCTGCTACTAGATGCTTTTAACTGGAGATGCCAGCGATTGAACCTGGGACTTTCTGCATGCAAATAAGATGCTCTGCTACAGAGCCACACATACAAACCCAGAGAAAGGGAGAAGAAGGCTAAGCAAAAGGTAGTAATTAGACTGAACCCATAGAAAATAGGTTGTAATGGTGATACATGAGATGTAGCTGGCTGAACACTTGTTTATGTCAAAGTGAAACTGAGGTGAAAAGCTCTTGATTATTCATATACTCATCTTCTAGGTTTATTCTAAGTTTATTTGGGTGTCAGTTGAGATCAAGATTTTCCCCCTTATACAGGTGATAAATTAGTCTAGCAAAAGTAGAAAGACTGTTGTATCACCATTTATTTCTATTGTGAGTGGTCACTGTGAATATCTTTGAGCTTCTGAATAGAAATGTCATATATCTTACCTCTTACAGTTCATGGCCCCACTGTTTACATTTCTCCCTCCCTGAGAAAGAGAGAGCATAGGTAAATTGTCTGCTATTTTAGGATACAGTTTATGCATCTGATAAAGTAGGCAGTACGTACGTGACAGATTATGCCAATGTAAATTTTGTTGTCTTTAGGCCATCACAAGATTTCTTTTTGTGTTTTCCTTTTTTAGTTCACTCAAAGGATCCTTGAAGTGCTATATATGAATGGGTAAAATAGAAAGTGTGTTGTTCAGGTTTAATTGGAAAGCACACATGATTTTCTTAGAGGTTACAAAATGCATTCACTGTGAGTTTCACTAGATGGCACTAGAATGCCATATACTTCTGAAGGAGTTCTTACTATCTAACAGCTCATCTATAAAATAGGGTTTACTAGATGTCATAACTGAGTTTGGGCTAAATCAGAATATAGGAAGCACTTGAGAGGGGCAAATGATGTAAAGGGTTTCCTGCCTCAAATAAATTATATATTTTTTCTTTTATTATTTTATATGAAGATGGTACAACAAAGGGATCTGGCAGTTTTGAAAATGGCATAACACAATATATAACAAAGTAATAGACACCCGGATCTTTGGGAGGCTTCATGGCAGGGCACATGCCTTCTATGTGGAAGATTCCGAGTTCAATCCCTGGCATTTCCAGTTAAAATATGAAATAGCATACCTTAGTATCTGTCAGAGAGCTTAGAGAGTTGTTGCCAGTCGAGTAGACAATGCTGAGATACACCAATGGTCTGGTTCAGTATAAGGCAAGTATATATGCTCATTTTAAACATCACAATGCAAGCATAATGACATGATTTCACTTGGTCATGAAAAAATTGTGCTTCTTGCAGATAGACATCTCTATCTGTATCATGATGCTCATTCAAAATGTACTTTACTGGCTGGATGTGTCTTTTTTTTTTTAAAAGATTTGCCAGCGATGGACTGGAAGACAAAAAAGCCCTTGAAAATGGCCGAGCCCTGGCTCTGCCCTGTGATGAAGGGGAAGGAAGGGAGAAAGAGGAGACTCCCACCAGTTCTGTACGAGACTTGAGCCAGTGCTGGTGGTGGTGGTTTGTACTGCCTTGCACAGGATAAGGGTTTCCAGTTCCTGCCCGCTTCGTGCGGGGTAAGTGCAGCTCCTTGCTTTGGACTGGGGTGTCCCTGACAGGTGAGGTGGCTTCAGGAGGTTTTTTCCCCCAGCTGCCGTATTTATTCACCTCATTTATACTCCGCCTTTCTCCCCAATGAGAACCCAAAGTTTACATAGTTCTCTCCTCCATTGTATCCTCACAGCAATCCTGTGAGGTACATTAGGCTGAAAGTGTGTGACTGGCCACAGGTCTCCCAGCAAGCTTCAAGGCAGAGTAGGGATTGGATCCTAGTCCTAGACCAACACTCTAACCACTACACCACACTGGCCTTAAGGGCCAGTCCACCCTTGGAGGTTCTGCAACCACATCCAAGGCCCCCAGTTGTCATATGTGATGAGTTGCCTACAGTTGCAGCAAGATCAGGGCAATGGCTTTTAATGTGCTGGCGTAGATACAGGAATATTCCATCTGAAGTATCTAAATGCTGGCAAAAACACGCTTTGTGATTACATCTTAAGCTAATGAAGATTTAAATATTGCACAACTGGGAAACAGCAAAAAATCTGGAGGAAGTACATTTGGGCTGTTGGCCAATGAAAGCACAGCAGGAGTTTGGGAGCAGGAAGGAAGTAGAGGACCACTGTGTCTCTTTGGCTTGGAATATTATAGTGGGGAACCATAAAAAAAATTGTCGAAGGCTTTCACGGTCAGAGTTCATTGGTTCTTGTAGGTTATCCGGGCTGTGTGACCGTGGTCTTGGTATTTTCTTTCCTGACGTTTCGCCAGCAGCTGTGGCAGGCAGAGTAACACTGAAGGACAGTGTCTCTCAGTGTCAAGTGTGTAGGAAGAGTAATATATAGTCAGAAAGGGGAGGGTTGAGCTGAATCATTGTCCTGCAAAAAGTATCAAAGGTAATGTGCTAATCATTGTCCTGTAAGTATCAAGATAATGTGCTAATAAGGGTGTGGTATGTTGATACTTTTTGCAGGACAATGATTCAGGTCAACCCCCCCCCTTTCTGACTATATATTACTCTTCCTACACACTTGACACTGAGAGACACTGTCCTTCAGTGTTACTCCTCCAAAGATGCCTGCCACAGCTGCTGGCGAAACGTCAGGAAAGAAAATACCAAGACCACAGTCACACAGCCCGGATAACCTACAAGAACCATAAAAAAATATTTACTTCCCTGTAATTTAAGTGCCTACTCATGATAGATTTTCCATTTTGACCTTTTTATTGCATTTTCTAAGACCAGAGAAAATCAAAGCCTATACACTTTACCCCTGTGATAGCCAGGAACTGAGTTCTGCTTTAGCTGTGCTGATATTATTTGAACTGATCCAGAAAATTGGGTTGGCCAGCTAATAAGCTGCTGGTACAGGATCTCTGCTGGGCAGTACAAATTATGTTTGTGAGATCCTAAGGGTCTAGGGTTGCCAGATCCCTCTATGCCACCGGTGGGAAGTTTTTGGGGTGAAGCCTGAGAGGGCAGGGTTTGTGGGTGGGGAGAAACTTCAATGCCGTAGAGTCCTATTGCCATAGCTGTCATTTTCTCGAGGTGAACTGATCTCTATCGGCTGGAGATCTGTTGTGATAGCAGGAGTACCTGGAGCTAGTACCTGGAGGTTGACAACCCTATAAGTGTCACAATCTTTTCTTTTCTTTTTGCCATCACGTTGCAGCCTACTTAAGGTGACCCTGTAAGGTTTTCAAGGAAAGAGACATTCAGAAGTGGTTTGCCATTGCCTGCTTCTGCGTATCAATCCTGGACTTCCTTGGTGGTTTCCCATCCAAGTACTGGCCCCGTCGGGCTAGCCTGAGACATACAGTGGTGACTGTTGTGATATGTTGGGATGCCATTGGTAGTGTATAGCCGGTAGATCATCAGTTATGAGTGCTTGTTCTAAACTGACTGTGCAAATTCATTTGTGTAAATGTGTGCAGAGGCAGAAAGAATTATTTACCTTTAAATACTCAATAGTGGTGGGAAACAATGCAGTTCCCTAAAATAATGAAGATACTAAAATGTTTGAATACTGTAATGATATCTATATAACCAGTTTGTTTAAGTTTCCTGTGTTTTGCTGAAACCAGCATCATAGACGTTTTGTGTATGTAGCATACAGAGTTTACAGTATGTTTACAGCCCTTTACAGTTTGGCTGCTGTGGACTTGGAATTTAGCAGACTGCTGATTGTTCCACAGCCACCT
This sequence comes from Euleptes europaea, assembly GCF_029931775.1. Lineage (NCBI taxonomy): Eukaryota > Metazoa > Chordata > Lepidosauria > Squamata > Sphaerodactylidae > Euleptes > Euleptes europaea. The sequence goes on along the minus strand of NC_079312.1, from coordinate 43,668,634 downwards.
AGCCTGGCCTGGTCTACATAATAAAGTACAGATAAAGACGGGGCAGTTCTGTACATTGTGCCTGGCTAGGAGTTTGAAGTCATACAAGGACCTCCTGTTTTTCCAAACATCCTTAGTGATGCCTCCAAAGTTTGTAAAACGAACTCGCCCTACTCGTAAGGCTCAGATGTATTCCAAAACGAGCATCCTTTCCTTGACCAGTTCTTCTGCAGATCCAAACAGAAAAGAAGATTCCGCACATGCACTCGCAAAGTAAAATTCAGGCTACCTTGTAAGCGTGTGCAAAAGGATGCTCCATGAGAGAGAAGCTTTCCTTGAACAGGTGAAGAAGTTGAACGAACGTGTTTCTCTGCTTTCCATTTGCTTTTGTTTTTCTAATTGTTGGATAGTAATTACAACTCCAAGGTGTGCAAAAACCCACTAAAGATGATTTTTAAGACTCTAGGGAACTGAGGATTAATAGAGGGAAGCACCTTAGTTGGGGGCGAGGGGGGAAGCCAGTTCATCCATGAATTTATCTAGTACTAAAACCATACGAGCTACCATTTAGAAAGAAACTCGTTAGATCAGGGATGTCAGACTCAATTGTTACGAGGGGTGGATATGACATAAATTCCACTTGGTCGGGCTGAGCCATGCTTCACCAGCCCAGATCGAGAGTGGGGGGGAGCGGCTGGCTCATGGGCCAGATAACAGCTCTCAAGGGGCCTGATCCGGCCTGCGGGTCTTAACGTTTGACACCCCTGCATTAGATGCTTTTAGTAATTTCTTCCACAAGCTTGTTTGTAGCCGAGGGAACTCTCGGAACTACTGCAGCTGTACTCATCTAGAGATACGATAAGTGCACAGCTGGACAAAATTGGAAGAGACGATCACTGATGATCATTGGCTGACCCGGCCAATAAGAAAGAGGAACAAATGAATAAAATCATATAAAAACAAATGGGACCTTTTCATGTGGCGACATCTTTAGCGTTACACTGAATCGTAACCACTATTGAAGCCTAAATGTTCTCAGTGTGAATGAATTTGTTAAACTTTATTGCTGTGCAAATGTCCATGAAGTTCACATTTCCAAATGATCGACTAACTCGTTGTGCCTTCCTTAGGAAACTACATTTTGCCCTCCTAATTTTGTAACAGAGTTTGCTTGATAATCTCATTAAAAAGCATGCAGTGAGCACAAAACTATAATTTACCTGGTGTTACACATTCGTTAAACATCAAAAGGGAGCTTGATGAAGTAGAATAATCCTATTTTGCACCCTCCATTGAACATCTTTTCAAAATAATTTTATTCATTTAATTAGAAGGCTTCTAAATGAAGATTGTGTTGGCTTTGTAGCATTTGCATTTGTTATCCAAAGCACTCACAATTTCTTTCTACTTAAGCATGTTAGATTGCATACTGGAAACGATCAGAGCAAATTAGTACTTATTTTTCAAAATGGTACTATTCAATCCTCATTGAATAGCTAAGTAGTGAAGAAGATCCCTTTACTATGTGGAATTTCCTCTTCAGTGCCAGGGATTAGTCGTGTCAAGTAATGACTTTTCCTGAGTGTTAAAGGGGATTATTAAATACCATTTTCACACTGGAAAGTCATATACGTGTCCCATGGATGGGGTCGCCTGTGATTCATTTGCAAAGCAACAGCATCTTCTTCTTCTTCCTTACTAAGCCAAGTGCTAACTTGACACTTCTTTCCTTCTTTCTTCTCCTTCGGGGCTAAAGCTTAATGATAATGGGGATGCTAGCCTTTTTGTTTCATGATTTATTCTTCCATATCAAGGCTAAATACCAAAAGAATGCTGGATACTCTGAAGATCTGTTTGAGGCCTGCCCTTTTACAACCACAAAATACCAAGCAGAAAGTGAATCATATAAGGTCTGAACAATGGCTGCAAACCAGAAATTACGCACAAATTTAGTAAGATTACTCTTGAGTCAGCCAAAGCTAGGGTTGCCAACTCCAGCCTGGGGGATTTTGGGGGTGGTGCCTATGGAGGGGAGAACATGGGGGGATTTCACCTAGAATCTATGGTATCTATATATCTAATTCCAAAGTGTGTCCTCTGCCGGCGGATACTTAAATCTGTAGATAGGGGGCACACTTCCCCCCCCAAAAAACAGGTTTTTCTGCAGACTCATGGGAGCTCCTAGGTCTGCAGAAAAGTCCAAAAAGTTTTTTAGAAAATAAACTGAGGGTTTAAATCTCCCCAAAACTAAATAAGGTGTTCTCTGCACATGCACAGAGAATGCACCTGCCCTTAGTGGCTGCCTTCGACCCCCGCCAGCCCAGAGGCAGCTGCTCCTCACCGGCGGAGACACCGGCAGCTGCCTGGAGACTGGGGGGGTGGGCAGCTGCCGTTGTCTCTGCCGGTGAGGAGCAGCTGCCTCTGGGATGTCGGGGGTCGAAGGCAGCCTCTAAGGGCAGGTGCATTCTCTGTGCATGTGCAGAGAACACCTTATTTAGTTTTGGGGAGATTAACTCGTAGTTTTGGGGAGATTTAAACCCTCCAGGCAGCTGGCTGGAGATTGGGATGGGAGGGGCATCTGCCTTGGCTGGCAAGCCTGGAGGGTTTAAATCTCGGGCTCTCCCACCGAGATTGGGAGTAGGGGGTGGCTGCCTCAGCTGGCAAGCCCGGAGTGGGCTCTCCCACCATGATTGGGAAGGAGGGTGACCACCTCAGTTGGTGAGCTCAGAGTGGGCTCACCCACCGAGATTGGGAGTAGGGGGGTTGCTGTCTCATCTGGGGAGCCTGGAGTGGACTCTCCCATTGAGATCAGGACTGGGGGGGGGGTTCTCGGCAGGCTCAGCAATACGAGTTTCACAAGTCCCCACTTGTACTGTATAGTTTTCCCTCTGAAGTTGCCATTTACCTCAGGAGGACCAGTTGCTTTAGTCTGGAGATTGGTTGTAATTCCAGGAGAACTCCAGGCCCTGCTTGGAGGGCGGCAACCTTAGCATCCTCATCATCATCATTTGTTTATTACGGTCAAAGACCAGCTTGCACAAAAAGGCAACCTTAGCAAAAGCCCATGTGGTCTGAGATCCATTTCAGCAGAGCATTAGGTTGAAAGTAGCGCATTCGGTCGAAACCTACAGATGAGGCAAGAACTGATATTTCCCCTCCTGATTTCCCCCCACATTTCCTTCCCCTAGGAGCCTGCTCAGACCCCTGAAAGGCCTTTCTAGGCTAGTAAATAAGGGAGGTAGGAGACAGACTGTCAGCAAAGTCTTTATGCACTGAGATCCATAAAGATGGCTGCCATCGGTTCTACTGTATGTGAAATTTTGAATTGGCACTCATTTCCCTTTACAGCCCGATCTGCAAAACGTATCAGATAGAAAGATAACTGCCCTTGGAGCGTGCAGTTTGAACTAATCACAAACTTTTATTAAAGAACCAAAATGCAAGCATCCCAGCGGGCTGCTGAAAGTACTATAACGTTTGGAAAATTAGGTCCATTGTGTGGGTCCATTAGCCATATTGTAATATCACAGCGGCCAGATTAGTTAGTTTGTTATTCATGTCGATACACTTGTGGGTCTTAAATTTCTGCCAATTGTTTTATTTATTGGCAACGTTGCTCGATGACAAGGAAAAGTGAAATAATTGGACTCGACTGGTGATGCCATTGCCAGTACAGGCTTTAATGGATGATTATTTCAACTTTTAAACATAGTTTGACATAACCAGCCTTTGAGCTCATGAGAGTGAGCACAGATGTGTCCTAAGAATTTAGGTAAAATCTGAAAATTGCAGCCTTTCAGCCAGGTTTCTGCTTGCTTATTTCTCTTTTGACACCCTCACTGTAATAGTTTCATGACTCGTGGGTGTGGTATGAAAATATTGAGGAGAAATGCATTTTACTTTAGGGGTTTAGCCTGTACAAAACCTTCACAGTAAGTTTTTAAGTCTTTCTCGCTTAGCAGAGAGCGGGTGGGGGGAGGATTTAGAAATGCTAATTTTGATAATGTATGTTTTTATTTTTTTTATTATTATTATCTTTTTTGTTTCTGTTTGTTTTGTTTGTTTTTTGTTATAAAATTTAATAAAAATTTATAATTAAAAAAAAGAAATGCTAATTGTTTTCTGGTTAGAAACAATGTCCATTTATGATGAGCTGTTCCCTCACAGTCACCCCCCAAGCCCGCCGACTGATCTAGTGCTTGCTTTGGATTATACATGCCTTTCCTGACCGTCAGAGGTCGTCTCACTCTCTCCGTGCGTTTTCACACGTTTTACCCATGTGTTGTTTTAGTGAAAATGTTTTAGTGAAAATCTGGAAAACGCGGGCAAAACGTGCAAAAATGCGAGGCAGAAGCAAGGTGACCTCTGACGTTTGGGAAAGGCATGCGTAATCAAAACGAAGCACCGGAGCAGCGGGGGTGACTGCGGGGAAACAGCCCTGCATAAATGGCCAATGAAATAGTAAAGTCACAACTCCAGCTAGAAGACAATGACATCTAGGAGGAAAGAGGAATTTTGGAGGTTTACAATGTTAGAAAATCTCTTCCTGGAAATGTCAGAAAAGGTTGATGTGTTTTGTTTTGTTTTTTGACCCGTAGAAGCACTAGGCAAACAAAGCACTAGGCCAACTTACAGCGACCCAGTAGGTTTTTCAAGGCAAGAGACTAACTGAGGTGGTTTGCCATTGCCTTCCTCTGCACAGCGACCCTGGTATTCCTTGGTGGTCTCCCATCCGTGTATTAGCCAGGACTGGCCCTGCTAGGTTTTGAGATCTGACAAGGTCAGGCTAGCCTGGGCCTCCAGGTCAGGGCAAGATGGGAGTAGGAGGAGGCAAGATAATATAATGTGCTTAAAAACAAACGTTTCAATGGCGACACAAGGCCAAGAGTGTTGCAGTGAAGTCTTCTTCCTCAAGAGCTACAGGAAGATATAACCATACAATGGAAGCAAAAACACATAAAACAAGTTTGTGTTATAAGTTTAAGGACTTATTAATCAAACATCCTACAGAAGAATTTCTTTGTAGCTCAAAAGCCTTTAAAAGTTCTGTCTGTTTCAGTAAACATAATTCATGGTCATTTTGGCATAAAGCTATTTATTTCTTTTTTTTTCCAAAATGCTATTTCATAGGTTATAAATATTTCCTGCAATAAATGTTATATGAGGTGCTTTAACATCTTTAATGGTGTTCTGTAAGAGAGCTAATGACCTTGCATGCTTCGGGCATAAATTATTCTTCTGCACTTTTCCCTGAGTAGCTTTATGTAAATATGTATGGTGGCTAGCGCTCTCTGCAGCAAGCTATTCATTTTTAAAAAAACAACAACACTGCCTTTCCTACGATTTTCTCTGTGGCATTTTGAACTTATTCTGCTCCAGGGAAATGCCACCCTCAATGTTACTTGCAAGGGCCAAACTACAACAGAAGTGCATTTATGTGCTTACTTGCTTATTTATTTATAAGCCTGCTTCCCTCCTCAGCAGGGAGCCAGCGTGGTATAGTGGTTAAGACCGGTGGTTTGGAGCGGTGGAGTCTGATCTGGAGAACCAGGTTTGATTCCCCACTCCTCCACCTGAGGGGTGGACCCTAGTCTGGAGAACCAGGTTGGTTTCCCCACTCCTCCACATGAAGCCAGCTGGGTGACCTTGGGCCAGTAACAGCTCTCTCAGGCCCACCTCCCTCCCAGGGTGTCTGTTGTGGGGAGGGGAAGGGGGATTGTAAGCCAGTTTGATTCTTCCTTAAGTGGTAGACAAAGTCAGCTTATAAAAACCAACTCTTCTTCTTCTTCAAAGTGGCGTACCAAAAAAAACAACACAAATGCAATATAAATAAATGTAAATGAACAAAGCACGGTATAAAGAACATGCAAAAAACAAATGATAGACATGACTACCGGGACTGATGTCCACCGGGTGAGTCCATCAAGGCCCCGGGCATGAACCTTTCAGCTAGCGCCCTCTGGTCACTCGCAAACTTTAAATAGATGCAGCAGGAGAGGGACTCGGGAGCCTCCTTCTTACAAGCTAGCAGTCACCTTTCCAAAAGTCTTCCTCTTTCTAAGGGAAAATAAGCTTATTCCAACCATTGTGTACTTTACATAATGGAATTGGATATGCGTGCAGGTTGTGGAATCATTCTTCCTTCCCAAAAATGTAGATAAATGTAGAAATGTCTTCCCAAGATGAGTTAACTACCATTACTTTCCACTTGCCTTATTGAGGTCTGTCACACTCCCCATCCTTCATCCAAAGTACTCATGATGGTGTACAGAGTTCATTTTATCCTCACCACAACAAATATGGTGTTGTGGATACCGTGGACTGCCAAAAAAACAAATCAGTGGCTTATAGATCAAATCAAGCCTAAACTGACCCTAGAAGCTAAAATGACTAAACTGAGGCTGTCGTACTTTGGTCACATTATGAGAAAACAAGAGTCACTGGAAAAGACAATCATGCTAGGAAATGTCGAAGGCAGCAGGAAAAGAGGAAGACTCAACAAGAGATGGATTGACTATAAAGGAAGCCACTGGCCCTCAATTTGCAAGACCTGAACAAGGCTGTTAAAGATAGAATGTTTTGGAGGACATTGATTCATAGGATCGCCATGAGTCAGAAGAGACTTGATGGTACTTAACACACATACACAACTGGCCTGAGAACATTGACATGAAATTCCACAGATGCCTCTTGTGCAATTTAACAGTTTGATATAGCTGTCAGAATGTCAGATTTGAACTTGAGAGACCCAATTCAAATGAAACTCCCTTTCAGTGCAGTCCTCTAAGTCAGAGAACCCTAGAATCATAGAGTTGGAAGGACCCATACAGGCCTTCTAGTCCAACCCCCCTGCTTAATGCAGGATCAGCCTAGAACATCCCTGACAAGTGTTTGTCCAGCCTTAGCTTCAAGATTGTCAGACAGTCCATTGATTTCAACAGGCTTTGACTGGAATACTCCTGCACATGATTGCACTGGGGTTTCCACCAGTGGGAAAATAGGAATCCTGCTGTTTTGCCATGTAAAAAAACTAATGGAGAAAAAAAATCTAAGAGGCCAGCCCTGTCCCCTATACATTCAGGCGGTTTCATTTGAAGAGAGTTAAGTCAGCCGTTCTCTTATTTCAACTAAATGGCACCAGAAGCATTGTGCTAAAATTGTACACGATGTCCATATATGCAAATAAGGAAATTCAAATGCAGCCATGAATACAAGAGACCATGTTTTGCAAATCAAGGCAAAGACAAGAAACCTTTCATGTGTATGTGCTTACCAAGGTTCTCATTAAAGTGATGCTTCTTTGACCTGTGCCATTATAAACCAGACTCAAAGGTAAGAAGGCTTGTACTAATGAGCAGCAAACATATATTTTCCTCTTGCAATTAGAATACAGTCAGTAGCAAAGCCAGATGGGTCTCTAAAGTTGCCAGCTTTTATGTGCTGTTTATACAGAGGAGCCAGGAGTCAACAACGGCTTTGACTGGATCATTTTAGAAGGGCTTCGTGGTTTTACTCAGATCTTGGGCGTTGTACAGATAGAAAGGCATTTACAATTACATAAACTAGACAGATTAAAATTAATTAAACAGGTATTGAGGCACATGCCAGCATTAATCCTATCGGCAAATGCTACCCAAGTGCAAAATATTACAACATGTTCCAAAATATGTATAGTTTGAGGATTGGGCATTTCTGATGACTTATTCCCTCTCTCACCTCTGTACCTGTCACCAGTGAACACTCAGACCAGAAGATCTCGCATTTATTTTATTCCAGATCTTCCTTAACTCTGGTGAGTAAACCCACAAAGTTTATCTTAGCGAGTTGAGTTTAGTGTCCTGGGTTGGGTGTTCCTCACCTGTAGATAACTGGTGGATCTTTCAAGTATTGTAGTTTTCAATATATTAGTTTCAGGTATTGACATATTAAGGCTTTTCATCTGTTTAGGCTAAGAATTGTCTGGGACAGTGGACACAGCTGTGTAACCGCAAAAAGAATTGACGCAGTGAACAGCTAACGTCTAGGACGGGAGCCAACAGAGAGATAACAGTGTACAGAAGAAAAATTATTAAACACCTTTCGCATTTGGCTTTTCTGCCCTTGGAAGTGGGCGGGGGGGAGATTTCTGCCTAGATGATTTTTTCCAAATATTCTTTACTTTAGAAGTATAATCAAGAGGCAATATATATAACTTTAATTTTAAAATGTTTAGTCTTTATTAGCCAGACAGTGAACAGACATATGTGTGAAACTTGGAAATGTTATGAGAAAAGTGTTGCTGATATGAAAGGCTCTGATGCCATCCATCAATTTATGACATCAAGGTTAAAAGTATATGCTTGAGAGCAGACATTTAATCTGATCTCATACCTTACAAGTCCCTTTGAAGTCTGGGAAAATTGAAATATTCTCATAACAAAATCTCATTGGTTCTCGAAGCGAGAGCCTCTGAAATTTTATAAAAGGGGCTCCAAAATTGAGAGAAATTGGGAAATTCTCCCCCAGACATGTTGCTAACAGTCTGTATGGAAAATTCTCCCCGGCATGATCATTGATGGGTAAGGTTATTGGGTTGGTAACTGATTTGTAACTGTATTCTTTGTCAGATCTATATTCTTTTGCTGTAATCTGTAATATATTATGCATGTATCTTTTCATTTTACTATTTTGTGAAGTATTTACAATAAAATTGAATTGTTTACAATTCAAATAAGTTGTATCATCCCTTGCAAGTGGCTGGTTAAATAAGGTAACGTGGTTTTTAGTGAATCACAAAATCTAAAACTTTAGCCACAAAAAGTACAGTGATTAACCATTTCACAAGCATCCATCTGTGTCCTTCTTTGAAAATAGGTGACAGGAGACACAATATTTTAACAGTGACCATGTGTGTGCAGGTATAAATCATTCTAGATTATAAATGTAGAATTGCATGAAAGTGGCATTTGTTTTTACTAAAATGGCATTAAAGACTCTTCGGATACAATTGCAGAATACATTTCAGCCACCATGTTCATGTCATATAAACAATGAATGCAAGTCCTTTTCAGATGCAGCATTATTCTTAGTAGCTCACCGACTCCAGCAGCAGCCCAGGTGAGCCAATCAGGCGCCTGGGGCTTCACTGCAGTCTGTCTCCTCTATTTCACTGGCCCTGCTGCTGGGGCCCAGTCGCAGTTTGTTCCGGTTTCGACCCTGAGACTTGTCATTCCACGGTCCTCCCCCAGCAGACAGGCTGGGCGAAGATGGGTGCCCATGCCGTGCCCATGCTGCTGTGGTGGTATTCAATAAATCTGTGGCTTGTATCTCACACCAGTCATGTTTCTGGTGGATTTGTTCTCCCCTTCTTCCTCACTCCCTCCCCTGCCCCTTGGACCACAATTGGTAGACTCCTGTTGTGCATGATTGTAGCATCTGAAAAGGTCTGTGGGAAGTTTCATGTCTCGTTATTGGTCCTCACAGTCATCCTTTTGCATTCCATCTTTTGTTTCTGTTCATCCCCCTGTTCCTCCAAGCTCTCCAACCATGCATTCCTGAAGTGGGGGGCAAAGCTTCTTAGGAGCTGGTGTGACCCTGTGCCAGTGTAAGTGCTACCTTATCATGGAATAAAGGGGCACTATTCCGTGAGCCAGCATGGTGTCGTGGTTAAGAGTGGTGTTTTGGAGCGGTGGACTCTGATCTGGAGAACCAGGTTTGATTCCCCACTCCTCCACATGAGCGGCGGAGGCGACTCTGGTGAACTGGGTTGGTTTCCCCACTCCTACACACGAAGCCAACTGGGTGACCTTGGGCAAGTCATGCTGTCTCAGTCTCACCTACCTCACAGGGTGTCTGTTGTGGGGAGGGGAAGGGAAGGTGATTGTAAGCCAGTTTGAGTCTCCCTTAAGTGGTAGAGAAAGTCTACCACTCTAAAAGTCTACCAGTCTAAAAACCAACTACTACTCCTCCTCCTCCTCCTCTTCTTCTTCTTCTCCTCCTCCTCCTCCTCCTCCCCGACAGGGAATTCCCAGAAGAGAAAGCCTGCACTGGCATGGGGGGAGGGGCATTTCAAGGGATGGAGCTCACATCAGTCAGCTTCCAAACCCCTTTTGCCCTGGGAATGCCCCCTCAAGTTGCAGCATTATTTTGAGGCATTGCTACAAGGCATAGCCTTGCTAAACTCTATGGGAGCTTCTCCCCCTATTTTATTTTAAAAACACCTGTTATTTTCTTTGCAGCAGCTGGGAAGTCTCTGTGGAGGTAGCGTGCCGGCCACTGCTTGACTTCCCCCCCCCCTTCAGGAATGGGCTGTAAGTCTTGTTAATTGAAACAGAATGATTGTGGATGCAAACAACTATAGCAGTAAGGAACCTTTTTAATAAATCTGAAATTCATTTCAGAAAATGGGAGGGATGAGTCACATGTAATTAGTTCTAAATGCATTGGTAATGACCTGATAGGCTCCTGTATATTGCCACCTTTGGCCCTTTTTTGTGCATGTATCATAATGTCGGGTTGCTTTTGCTTATCTGTGTTTGCCTTTCAGCTTTCTCCCCTTTCATCCCTTTGCCATGAGGTGTATGTAAATATTGCAGATAGAGATTGATAAGCGTTGGTTTAACAAGGTTGTTGCTTTATTGGGTTATAGGCTGGCCTGTATTAGATATATCTGATTATATTGTGTTAGAGAGGCATTCTTTGCACCCAATGTAATTACAGTTGTGTTGGTGCTGGCATTGAGAAGTCCATCTCCCGTGATATTTGTACTTGCTGGTGATCTGCACCTTGCAAGCACAATTTGGCAGGAAGTGATTCTAAAATAAAGGAAATTAGTTTTCTGAATGTTAAAGTAGCATATAAAGAACTCACTTTATTTGATTCTGTTCTCCCTTTTAAATGCGGACAACTTTAAGCCAGGTAACTAACTCGAAAGGCTGGATGTACGACAATAAAACCAAAGCAACTTTCGGTGTTTCCAATACCAATCTGAATGTGAACTAAGTTTGCTATCTTATGCATACTTATTTGAATCAAAGCATGATGAAAAACAGTTCTAATAACATCTGACTAAATGTGCATAGGATTGGGCTATAAAGCTACTGTACAAAGTCCTTTTGGGCCGGGAACGCGCTGCCTACAACAACAGCGTTGCTGCGCCAGGTTTTTACTAGCGCAGCCTAGCTGTTTTCAATAGCTGTTTTTTTAAAGCCATTTGGCGGCCGGGGAACCGCTTTGGAGGTGCCGTGGCCAACCCATCCCCAGCCACCGAAAGGCTCAGGAATGAGCTGTAAGTCTACTTACTGGGCAGTTGGTCCCTTTGGGGCAGTCTTATCCAATGGACAACCAGGGCAGCTGCCCCAGAACCTGAGCTGGTGGGGCTGACTGCCAATGTCCATGCCTTCCTGATGGAGGGGTGGGGAAAAAAGAAGAGTAGACACCCACTGCCCTGCCCCAGTTTCGAGCAGGGTGCTCCACAGTGGTGGCTACTTGCACCACCACCCCCGTACGGGGTTCAGGCAGCCGGCTTCCAGCAGTGGTTCCTGCCCGCATTGCACAGAGCAAGGGCCACCCCTTGCTTGACCCCAATTGGGGGGGGCATTCTTGAGGCCCATTCTGGTCTTTTGTCCAGGATCTCAGAATCATTAAAACCGCTCCTGTGTTCCATTAAATGCAATGGAGCTTTCTTCTGAACATACATAGCTGCAGTCCTTGGAAGTATGTTCAGTTTAGATTAATTGGACTTCCAAATAATATGTTTTAAACAATCAACTAAAGTAAATGGCAAATTGTTTGCACTGGCTAAGTGGGCACAGACACCAGCACAGGGGCACTTACACCAGCTCGGGTGCCGCCGCTGCCTCCCCAGCAGCGTTTTTCCAGCGCTACTCCTTGCGCCGGCATTCAGGAGGGCCTTCCCCGGACATTCTCAGGGGTGGGGCTGACATTAGCTCCCAAAGCCCTTTCAGCCTGGGAATGCCCCTTTTTGCAGTCGTCGAGTTACACCTGCAAAAAAGGAGGCACAGTCCTGTGAAACTGTGTGGGCAAGTTACACGGGGCTTGGGGGAAATCGCCATCCGAAACCATCCCCGGGCACCTCATAAGTACCCCCCTTTCAGGATTGGGGTAAAAAAATGTCTTATCCGTTGGAGGCATTTCACGGATGCCATATAGAATGCCTTGAAATATGTTTGTATCCACCTTATGCACAAATTCTGGTGAAAGATATATTTGAGGTCCAAAAGATTACGTATTTTTCCATTGGAAAAATGGTAATCTTTGTTGTCTATTCCCTGTTTTTTCCAAGGTGAATATAAGCACCCATGTATCTATAATGATAGAAAATTGTGATGGGCAGGTTTTTTTTAATAGACTATCCAATGCTACTCACACCATTCCAGTCCCTACATTCTGTGTGCCCAGATGATTAACTGCTGTGTTTTTCCCTGTTCATCAGCAAAAAAATACCCAGTTGGGAGAAAACTTGAAATGGAATAGAGAAGACTTGTTCAACAGCATCTGGAGAACTGTAGGAATAAATTTATCCCTGCTCCATAAACACTTGGACATTTATGGGCACAGAATGCATTTATTGCCTGATAACCTCTCTGTGGCATTGGGTGTATCTCTTCCCTATCATTATTCTGCTCACTGAAATACATCCCTCATGCTTCTTTACTGGAGTCCACATCCATAGAGTTTTTAAACCCTTGTAAAATTCATTGTAAAACGGCTACACAAGTGATCAGTAGGGAGCAGAATTCAAATACCTCTATTGTTCTTTGAGCCTGAGTTGATTAACCAAAAGACTTTTTCTATAGCATGATCAGAGATTAATCTTGGCATGAATGATGTACTGCCATTGTGTGGCCCTTATACAGTGGCTTCTACCTAGCAAGCTGATAAGGGGAGAATCATGGCTCTTGAATTACAAGATTGTCTCAATTATTCCACAGTTAATTTAGAAACAAAACAAGGGAGGTTTATATCATTACAAAGTTTTAAAGTTGTCCATAAAGACTGAAAGAAAGCTTATTGTTTGTTAATGTACTTTGTTAATGTTGTGTTAGCAGTGGCTTTTCATTCAAGAGGGCATGATTTGCTATACTGTACACACAAGATAGTCAAAACGTGAATCTCCTTGTCTTCAATGCACATACTTTTTTTACCAGCATGGCTGCTGATGCCTCCCACAATTGCTCCCATAAATTTCCAGGTCGGAGACTGTCATGCTGTGGTGGAAAGTGCTGTCAAATCACTGCAGACCTATAGTGACCATGGCGAACAGAGGTGGTTTGCCATTGCCTGTGTCTGGATAGCAACCCTGGACTTCCTCAGCAGTCCCCCACCCAAGTACTAACCAGAGCTGACCCTACTTAGCTTCCAAGATCTGATAACTAGTCATAATGCATACCTATTCTTTCCAGGATCAGAGGAGCATGCCTATTATCTTGGGTGTTGTTGAACACAGGCAGGATGGTGCTGCTGCAGTCGTCTTGTTTGGGGGCTTCCTAGAGGCACCTGGTTGGCCACTGTGTGAACAGACTGCTGGACTTGATGGGCCTTGGTCTGATCCAGCAGGGCTTTTCTTATGTTCTTATAAGATAGGGCTAGCCTGGGCCATCCAGGTCAGGGCAGGTGTAACTACATGTAAATGACAAGAAGTCTTAGGTATCTTTTTAAGAGAATTGAATACATTCGTGGACTTAGTATGTATCAACAGTCATTAGCCATGATTATGGACTTAGATGATTAATGGTGTACTTGACTTCCTGATCTAGCCTTTTAATATTGTTATTCTTTTCCATTTATGCTGTCATTTCCCTTTTCATTATTTGCAGGGTTACACCCTTCTAAGTCCATTGAAGTCAGTGGCCTTAGGATGGAACTCTTCGCCTTTCATTACCTCAAAGATAATGAAATATGTGGATTGGCATCCAGAGTAAAAGTGAAGATCTTAAATCATTTCATAATATTTCAAGAAAAATCTTTCCATTTGCACTTTATTTGGGAACACTAATTTTAATTTTTTTTTAGACATGTAGAGCTCGAATGTGTGGTGGTGTTCTTGTTTGTTTTTAAACAAAGCATCAACCTGTCCAAATGCTAAGATTAATAGAGGAAGCCTTCCTGGGGGAAGCTGTCTTGTCTGTGGTCAGCTTAGCAGGGACTTATGGCCTTGGCACTGACTGGCTGTTTGATGGTGCCAGTTCCTTTTGCATTTGTTTGTTTAGAAAATGTCTATGGCTTCTCTCCAGAAAACCTGCTTGATGCAGCTTTTAGTTGTATCTGTGGATGATTTTGATTATTGCTTTGATATGATAATGGGTTTATGTTTTGCCATAGCTGTGAGCCTTCTGGAAGACCCTGGATAGACTCACTGCAGTTATGACCACATGAAGCTGCCTTATACTGAATCAGACCCTTGGTCCATCAAAGTCAGTATTGTCAACGCAGACCGGCAGCGACTCTCCAGGGTTTCAAGCTGAGGTCTTTCACATCACCTACTTGCCTAGTCCCTTTAACTGGAGATGCTGGGGATTGAACCTGGGACCTTCTGCATGCCAAGCAGATGCTCTACCACTGAGCTAGGGCCCCTCCTCATTATAAACAGAGTAGGACCTTTCTAAATTCAGGGATGTGGGTAGATTTAGAAGGAGGGTGTAACTCTATTTATCATATAAAGCAATATGCTTTCTTAATAAGTCACTTGATCAGTGTTTTTAAAAAGCTTCACATTGTGATGATAAAATGGTTGCTATATATGTACTGCCTAACTTGCAGGTACAATTGAATAAAAGCCCATATCACGGGAAGTCTGTATAGATGTACACGTTGGAATTTTGGCAGTGTTCCTGAAGGGAGGATGGAGGGAGAAGAGAGCACTTGTTGGCTTCTTCTTGTCACAAACAAATTATCTTGTATTCAACTAACTATGCATAGAAGGTGCATAAGAGTTTTCCCTTGTTCTGTTCCTGGAGCCCCTTCTGACCCCAGAAAGATCATTCCTGAGGTCATAAGACACGTGTGGAGGAATAGCCACATGGGTCAGGGTGAACTGGAGTAAGGAAGAGCAAGGGGATGAAATCACCCTCCCCTCATAAAACTATCCTCAGAGGTCATAAGCTGTCCAAACAGCATATATGTAGTGATCTTAATTAACAGTGCTTCCAGCAAACCATGTTGTAGGTAGGATATTTCTTCTGTATTCAATCATGTATTTTAGTAGTACCTGTGGCTTTGATCCTAAGCTTGTCTTCCTTTTGTGCTATTCCCTTTTCCACTGCGGGGCTGATCCTCCATGATCATCATCCTCCACTACAGATCCCGTTCTTCTAGTGCTAGGACCTTGGTCTCACGCGAGACCAGCATTTTCAAAGCCCTGGAAAGCACCTGTTGCCACTGCTTCTGCGGTGGGTGCAAGTGGAAGCAAGTTCAAGGATCCACACTTTCTTTTTTTGCCGTCAAATCACAGCTGACTTATGGTAGGGGTTTCAAGGCAAGAGTCGTCGGGAGGTAGTTTGCCATTGCCAGCCTCCATGTCACGACTATGGTATTCCTTGGAGGTCTCCCATCCAAATATTAGCCAGGGTCAGGGAGGATCCACACCAATGTTTGAAATATTTATGTATTCATAAAATAAAGATTTCTAAATTTTTCAAAACTTGGAAGAAAATCATATAATGCCACTTTTATATGCGTGTCACTTACCACTTATCACGCCATTTGTTTTTGCATACACACACACATCTGTATCTTGTGGTGGTAATTAGAACAGAGGAAGGGAGACAGCAGCATCAGCGTGGCATACTTCCCTCATGGAAATCGATAGTCCTAAGCACATCTAACTGAATTATGGAGTACTGGATGCAGTAGCAAATATGTTGCCATGTGCTGAGTTTGAAAGTCTCTTGAGTCAGAATAAATGTTTCAAGCATACCAGATAGTTTATTGGTGTGTGTGTTGCAGTCTTTCAAAAATGTTTCTAGGGCCTGATAATTTATTTTGCACGGCCATGATGTAATCGTTAAGCAGCCATAATGAAGATTGAAGGTTTAATAATGCCAAGTGTTACAAATTTCTATTTAATCATTCCTAAATTGATTAGTTACTCTTGCCCAAATGCCTAGCCATTGAAAAGCAAGGAGCTAAAGATACACACTGTGAAGGGCCGGGAGATTTGATGGATGTGGCTTTGGTGCGGTGGTAATTGAGTTATTGAATTTATTCATCTTCCAAATGATGTTTGCATTGTCTCAGCCACATGTGTTTAGGGCCAAGGGAAGGTCATTAGGAGCTTCAGTCCGGGGGCATGTTTGGGTTAAAGTGATTTTGAACAGCCAGTATCGAAGTTAGTCAATTAAAAGAAATAGCACAGCCAATATGCTATGGGGCGGTTGGGGGCGAGCGAGGAGGAGCAGGAGGGCTGTCACACACTGGTCAGTGCTCAGGGGTCCCAAAGGTCTATTTAAAAGAGTCTGAAGGCCCTTAAAGTAAATGTCTACTCTTAGCCTCAGGCTGCTTAGCCCTTGACAAATGGCTGCTGTAACCGAGAGGCAATTTTATTTGGAAGGCCCCTATAAACAAATCCCTCACTTTTATAGCTAAATACAGGATTTAAACGGGCCAAAGTTAAACATTAAATAAGCAGATTTTCTAGTCTAATGAAGGAGATTGCTTAAATAATGGACTTGTTTGTAAGGAATATCTTGGTTTTATTTTTTATTTTTTTCAAGAGATGCATCTCTTGAGGAAATTGACAATGGCAGAGCTCAGCAATTGAAGTTCATTTCTTTATTAGGCTAAAGTTAATTTAGGCAAGACATCCCTGTCTTAACTGCAGTTATTTACTAGAAAGCCTGATTGATTTCACCTGCATTGAGTTTCCAAATGATTGTGTTCACAACTGCAGCCCAACAATTGCAACTAATTCTTAGGATGAGGTGTGAGCCAGCGGAGCAGTGGCATAAATGGGATATCACACTATTTTTAGAAGCAGATATGCCATTGTGAATACTTGTGATTGGGATTTATAGCAGTAATAAACCCCAGATGCAATAAGCTCCAGATGACTAGATTCAAAGGAAGATTGAGGACTTCCTTTAATAGTTGTGTATATAGGGTTGCCAACCTCCAGGTACTAGCTGGAGATCTCTTGCTATTACAACTGATCTCCAGCCGATAGAGATCAGTTCACCTGGAGAAAATGGCTGCTTTGGCAATTGGACTCTATGGCATTGAAGCCCATCCCCAAACCCTGCCCTCCTTAGGCTCCGCCCCCAAAATCTCCAGGTATTTCTCAACCCAGAGCTGGCATGTGTAGATAAGAGAATTTTGGCAGGTACAGATTATCATAAAAGATGCTGATTCCCCTCACCCCTTTTTCAGATTATTAAAGATACAGGAAAGTTGTCCACTTTACTTGTATTTTTATGGAAAACTTCAGATTGTTCACTTTATTATCTATTATAAACCATTCACTAACTCAGGGCACCTTCCCTTGGCCACTCAAAGAGATGGTTATCTGTCCGCTACTTTAAAAACCATCCCTACAGAAAAATGATGTGGCCAATTATCATCTGGTCTCTACCTGCCCGTTTCATGGCAAAGTGATTGAGAGAGCAGTAGCAAACCAACTCCAGGTCTTCTTGGATAACTCATTTGCTGTAGACCCTTTTCAGTCTGGCTTCAGGCCAGACTGTGGGACAGAGATGGCTCAGCTAGCTTTAGTTGACGATCTTCACCTGAGTGTAGACAAAGGCCATGCCTCCTTGTCACTCTTGTTGGACTTATCTGCAGTCTTTGATACAGTAGATCGTACCACCTTGTTGAGGCACTTGGAGATTTTTAGGGTGGAGCCTGAGGAGGGCGGGGTTTGGGAAGGGGAGGGACTTCAATGTCATAGAGTCCAATGACCAAAGCGGCCATTTTCTCCAGGGGAACTGATCTCTATCAGCTGGAGATCAGTTGTAATAACAGGAGATCTCCAGCTAATACCTGGAGGTTTAACAAACAACAACAAGCACTGATGGCACACAACTTATATAATGAAGCGGAGACGAGGCGGCGCTCCAAGAAGATGAGTGGCAAACCCGGACAGGAGTTCCATGGCGCGAGACACAGAGAAGCGTGTGTCAACAAAGTTCATCAAAGTTCATATAGCCATCCCTCGATCTGTAAGCTACATGCTTTCCAGCGTTTGAGATAGTCATCTCTTGCTATACCATACTTCCCCGATGGACAAAGCCACGGCGAAATGGGTTTTACCGGTCTCCCATCTCGGGATGAAGTAAAATTATACCATAATTGTGGCTTACTTAGATGAACTTTGTACCATTATACGCATTGACACACGCTTCTCTCTTTCTCGCGCCACTCACCTTCTTGGCTTCAACTGGAGCCGCATCGCCATTTAGTGCAACATCACGTTTTCTGTAAATTTTACAGATTTTCTCGGGACCAATTGGTTTTTCTGTATATTGTTATGTATTGTATGGGATTGTACCTATATCATTATATAAATTGTGTGCCACCAGTGCTTGCTGTTGTTTGTTAAATCTCCTACTTAAGCACGAGGTTTGTTTTGAATTCCAATACCTGGAGGCTGGCAACCCTACTTACCCACCGATCCACTGGAATACAATTATATGTAATTGTTCCTGTTGGCAGCAGAGGACAGGACTCGCAATAATGGGTTTAAATTGCGGGCGGAAAGGTGACTTCCGGTGCCTGCGTTGGTCCCGGCAACAGTCTCCAGGGAGAGTTCCCAGGAGAAGCCAAGATACGCTTTAAATTGGAGTGCAAATAGCACACCAACCCGGTACTAAATAGTGGGCTGGGATGCAGGAATTCCTCTGCAGCCAGAAGATAGCAGTGTGACTCCCATACTCTCTGAGGGAGCTTTTTTAAGTCCCCCGGAGGTGTGGATGTTGTCCTGCTCGGCATCGAGGGGAGAATACATCGCCTTGGGCGTTTTCTTGGCTACCGGCTTGGACCTCCAGCACCTATAACCATCTTAAGAAACATTTAAAGGAAAAATACCTCACCCTCCGAATTCTAAGTGAGTTCAAGAATTCTTTTGATCTTACCGGGTACAGAAAAATAACCGGGCTGAGGGTGTGGTATGTTAATGTGGAACCATTGTATCCTGAAGTGTGAAGATTTCACACATTAACAGATCACTTCAGGATACAATGGTTCCATATTAACATACCACAGCCTCATTAGCACATTATCTTGATACTTACAGGACAATGATTAGCACATTACCTTTGATACTTTTTGCAGGACAATGATTCAGCTCAGCCCAACCCCTTTCTGTCTATATATTACTCTTCCTACACACTTGACACTGAGAGACACTGTCCTTCAGTGTTACTCCTCTGAAGATGCTTGCCACAGCTGCTGGCGAAACGTCAGGAAAGAAAATACCAAGACCAAGGTTACACAGCCCGGGTAACCCACAAGAACCAATTTAGGAAAGCCTTCTATGATTCAGCTGTTCCATTGGGCTCACCCTATAGGATACTGAGTCTATATAAATACTACTTTGTACCCGTTTTCTGTCTACTAAATATTATTTAAATCACAATAGTTCCTAGTCCTTTAGAGGAGGAAAATGCTTTAATCAATAAACCTTTGATGAATACATAGCTCAGGGCTGTAGCGTTGACTGATAACTGTGGGATGGTAACTGTGGGACTATCTTTCCAATTCTGTGGCGGACCCTTTTATAAGGGACTGACTTTCCCAAGTGTCAGGTACATTCATAGTTAAGGGCAATTGTGCATTCAGTATGCCAAGTTAGTACAGCTTGCCATGAGCCAGTAAAACAAAGACTTTTTTCTCAGTTTTAACAAGGGAAGTCAGAGTAACAGCTAACACCACTGTATTCTGCAGGCAGGAGAACAAAGCCATTATTTAATACGTATAGAGCTCAGGCTCTATTACAAATTGTTATCATAAACTGCAGTGAAAGGCAATTAAACATGGACTCCCATGCAAGCCCCAGTGAAATGAATGAAGGTTGCGCATCAGAAATATTTGGGAAATTGCAGTCCCTGTCTTGTACATTCTCCTTCGAAGAGTCATCAACTGAATTAGGTTTGGGATGCTTCAGTACAAAAGGCACTGCTTTGTTTCTGATTAGCTTGTCTTTCAGCATCCATATATTCTATCACTACCTGGTTGTAAGGCAAGGGGACAGTCATATCAGGAAGAATTAGGTGATTTTTGTCCCCCGCTGGTATATTATAGGGTGGTCACCTGGCTATTGCAGCAGTGAGGGATTATGTCACAGGAAGGAGGCTCCTACACAAGTAAAACTATGAAAGAATCAATTGGGAAGGATCACTTGAACAAATGTCTCTGGTGCTCCAAACAAACTTTATTACCAGTTATAATAACTAAAAAAAAATCTGTGAAGTCTGAAGATTCAGACAGCCGGAGACTAGTAGAAAGATTTGGTATTCCTCTACCAGCTAAGCAGGATATCTTTCATCCATCCTTAATTTAATGGCCATAACTTCAAGCTGATCAAGAGAAAAGGGAGAGTATGTCGCCTACATGTATTGAAAATGGATGTGGAGTAAAAAGCCTCCTAAATTTGTATAAATTAAATCAGAGACAGCATGGACCTTCATGGTATTCATCCATTCGAGTGTCATTCTTATAGAGGACAGTAGTGGTTAAATAGCTTACTGTCCATTATTACAGTCTTAGAAACCCACCTTTTGATAAATCTACATTAAAGTGAGTCGGATTTAGGGTTGCCAGGCCTACTCTTTTTTCTTTTTTTAAAATATTTTTATTGGTTTCTAGTATTAAATAGGAATACAGGAAAGGAAAAGAGGGTAGGGGAAAACATTAACAAGAAAGTACATATTTTTACCCCCTTAACAAGGTTCAAATTGTCATCATTATTAACATAATATATTTAATTGTCAACTTCACTTTTATAACGTTTGTAAGATTTTATTATTGTTTTTTGGTTTTAATATATTCATAGAAGATGTGCCATTGTCTTTATTTGATTTTTGAGTGTCTGTTTGTAATAGTTCTGTTAAGTGTGCCATTGGTATAAATTCATATGCTTTATCAATCCAGAGTTCAATTTTTGGTATTTTTTCTGTTTTCCACAGAGAGGCTGGGACTATTCTTGCCACTGTTATCAGATATTTTAGTATGATACTCTTGAGAATCCCGAGAGCTTTAGGGGACAGAGCCTGTAATGGGGAAGCATAACTAGGGTGGGAGATTTTGGGAGTGGGGATCACATGCTCCCGGCCGCGAGCAACATGATCCAGTCACTTCCAGTTTACTTCCGGAAGCACTGCAGCACAATGGGATGATTTGCCACTGAAACTCCCCTTTGAGTGGTAAATCATCCTGTCCCAGTGTAGCTCTCCGGAAGTAAACCGGAAGTGACAGGATCATGCTGCTCGCAGCTACAATCCTTACGCGCAAACAATCCTTGCTATCAGCCAGTAGATGGATTGGCGAGCAACTGCCCACCATTCCAAGCCACATAGCAATCCTAAGCATCACTGATGCTGGGACATCATCACCCCAATTTTTTTCTTGCTGTTCACTTGGTTGAACATGGGCAATTGAAGGCGAGGGCAGGAGCTTGCCTGCTCTAGGTGGGCACCTGGCAAACCTAGTTGAATTCAAACACATAGATTGTATTCTAAAGTGCCTTGAAAAGGCTGCTCCTAGGAGCAAAAGGCTGTTCTTTGACAGAGAAACTCTTTCTGCAAGTGGAAGACCACCTTGGATCCAACACCATCGTTTGTTAATTTTTCTTTAATTGTATTAAAAGAACAAACCTGTTATGAGAGACTCCCTTTTCCTCTTAGGGTAGGATAAACCCTTGTGCAAAAAAGAAAAATGTACTAAATCACACCACATAAATATAAGGTACTAAAGCACACCACATAAAAACCAACAGTTTATGAAACTAAAATTGAGTTGGGGCCTTTATCACTTTTAGTTTTGGAGGGAAACACACAATTTTTGCAAGTCGAAATTTTACTTCAAATGAAATTTGGACTGTGAATGCATATTGTGTAACTTCCACATTCCTTTCACACATTTTGCTTTGGATGCCATATGCCATATTTTTAAAAAAAATCTTGTCTCTTTATGAAACAATTATAACCCTAGCAAGGAGGGGAAATGATCTGAAAGGACGATTACACCACTCCCTGCTGTAAAAAAAACAACAGATTTTGTTACCATGAAACTTTCCAAAATCACACAAGAATTATATTCAGCCTTTTTCTCTTCAAAGGTATTACAAACCACAACATAGATAGCACATGAACGGAAGATAGCAAAAGGAGGAAATAAACATTCAAGTGATCTTATTTTATTCCTCCTTTCGTGTATGTCTAATATGTTCTGTCCCTGATAAGGTTGGTGCCATAATAATAGAAGATTAATTATTTGACCTAATATATAGCAAGCTAAATATAGAAAGCTGTTGTGTGTGTGTTTTTACATAATATCTAATATATTTTTTCACATTACTCCAGCTATACAGTCACCCAAGGCTGCATTTGAGATGACACCCAGGCAATTAAGGAAAAATGTGTCCAGGCTATGCCCCTGTCAGCCTGAATCATGACCCTTCTTTTGGCAGGCTCATGCATGAGTCTTTCCCCCTTGGGGAGAGTCACTGCTGTAGACAATAGCCAACTTGCCAGTTGACATGATATGTACAATTTCATGCATGCATGTCATGTTAGTGATATTATGCCCTTATTGGGAACAGGGCGCATCACGCCTCAGTAACGTGGTATTTTAATTGGCTCTTAAGGATTGTTTAATGAATAAATAGTGGGAACCAGACTATCTGTAGTGGGGAGGGGTGTGCACATTTTCTTTGCAATTACCATATGTGCACTTCTTTAAAAAAAAAGTTGTGATGTTTTCAGATTAGAAAATAAATGTGCGCCTTGGTAGGGTTCTGCCTTCTGAGCAAAAGAATAGTTAACAGCACAGCACAGGAGAGGTAAACTTGAGAGATGGACCAGGAGGACCAATGCTTGGGGAGAGGCTGTGGCTCAGTGGTAGAGCCTCTGCTTAGCATTCAGAAGGTCCCAGGTTCAATCCCTGGCATCTCCAGTTAAAGGGACCAGGCAAGTAAGTGATGTGAAAGACCTCTTCCTGAGACTGTAGAGAGCCGCTGCCAGTCTGAGTAAACAATACTGACTTTGATGGACCAATGGTCTGATTCAGTATAAGGCAGGTTCACGTGTTCATGCTATAGTAAGGGTAACGGGTCTTTCTGTTCTGTTGTGGGAGGGGGCACAAACCCTCACTTCTCAACAGTACAGCTTTTGGGCTTTATTTATTGGACTTATATCCCGCTCTCTATCTTGGCCGAAGCCAGGCTCAGAGCGGCTAAAATCCATTAAAAACACCGTAATACAACAAACAACAAGATATACAAAATAAATTCAGTTACGATTTAAAACCAACCGTTTCTGAAATTAAAATTGAGTTGGCGCTCTTTTATCGGCACACAGGTCCGCAGTCAGCCATAATGTGATAAGTTGGCCACCTGTCTTCCAAAAGATATCAAGTTATGTGTTTTGCTGTTAATCGTTTCATTCTTCATGAATGCAGAGCGTCAATCTTTAGACAGCTACCCTTGTGGTTGTTTTTAAATAGTTTCATGTAAGAGAAGAGCTTTAATGTTACTGTCAGCTTAAAACTGTTGGCTCCAATGCTATGTACTGCTGCTGCCCATTCATATGATTCTCTTTTAAACATCAATTGCACTGTGCTCATTATCGTGAATGGATCTTAATATTAGAGAAAATGATACTATCATCTTCTAATAAATAATTATCTCATATCCACCACTCATTATAGAATTTGCAAGAATTTAAGATTTAACTGATTATCCTTTATGTATTGAAAAGAGCATTGGATATATAGGGTATGCCACTCTACCATTATCTTCCAGCAAGACTTCCTTGTTTTGTTGGGCATTCCCTCACAGACTCTCCTTCCTGTTTATGTGTCTTTGTGTTCTGTTTAACTGGGTTTTTAATTGTTTTATAGATGTGCATTTTTTTGTTTTATTAATAAAATGGACAGTCAACAGTAGATATATACATAAACTAAAAACAAATAGTCACATAATCAGTTGTCACATAAAATACTTTACAACCCTGTATCTATAGCCCCTTCTCGCTTAACTGAAACTATATCTTATTATAAAATGGACATTTCCATTCCTTTAATGGTTCTTGTCCATAACAGGTCTACACTATTAATATCATTATATTTTTGGTAAGCGGTTAGCTTCACTAAAATATACACCTCTTCTATGTTTGACAACCAATCATGTATCTTAGGGGAGGTTTTCTGGTTCCACTGCCTAGCAAAGACCATTCTAGCTGCAGTTAACATATGTAACACTACTATCCGTTGGGAAGATAGTTCAACAATAAGGTTTCTGGCTTAAATGGAATTTTAAAGCTGGCTTCAGTGTTTTTGTTTGTTCACTATCTTAGGGACCCAAGGTTGGGTAGAAAGGTATCATAAAAAATTGTTTAGATAAATAAATAAAACAAATACCCAGGGCAGTCAACAAATGTAGGATGGGAGTGGGATTGGCAGATCACGCGGGTGTGGTTCAGTCGCAGTATGCATGGCAGGTACAGATCCTACTACTTGAATAAACTTGTAATTGTATTGAGTTCCTCACAGTTTATGATCTCTTGGCTTCATGGCATGTTGAGTAATTTAGCAAAAGGCAACAGCAGATGCTACAAGCTCAGGAAAATAATGCCAGTTGTTTATCTTTTAACCCTCAAAGATGTTTGTCAAATCCAGCTTTCATCTACAGTTGCCACCATAGTTACCCCACTCACCAAAAGCAAATTATTTCTTTTTCTTTTAATCTCAGTGACAGTCATGAGATTGAATATCATGGATCCATTCTGCTACCAGAAGTGCTTTCCTTCAGAGGAAGACGCTGTCCCCTGAAGCAAGACACTCTTCAAAGAAAGAATTCTCCACTAGCAGAACATATCTGTGCGATCTGTCCCACAGCAGTTTAGCAAACTTGTGTGTTTTATTTATAAATCTTAGCCCTTTAATATGTGTGCTATAATTAACAAATAGCCATTTTTTTTGGCAAGCAGGGTGAAATTACTTTTTCCTAATTAGTCTTCTGACAGTGTTTACACAGTAAAGAAAGAAAGAAACTAACTTTGCCTCAAATTTCAAAGGGGTGTATCTCAGCTTAATTCTGCTAATGGCAATTAACACAGATGGCTAAAAAAAAGTAATTATCTTTTTTCCTTTTCTGCCACCTGTCACAAGTGAACTGTTTTCTTTAATTGCTCCAAATTACTCTTAATCACACAAAACAGATACTTAAATCAGAGTCACATCTTGAAGCTCAGGAGGAAGATTTAACACCTGACTGATGAGTCTTTGAGAAAGCATCATGATAGCATAAAGTACAATCCTTACGACTTGCTGCATGGATCAGAAATTCATGCAAGGTCATGATTTAAACAAAGTATAGCCTGTAGCCAGATCTAGGTGATAACCACCCACGGGGGGGGGGGGGATCAGAAGGGATCAGCTTCTTTCTCTTTGAGATTTGGCAAGGAACATCTGGAACTTCCTGTGCCATAGCTCTTCTAGCCTTTAATCCAGATGGGAAGGAGGCAAAGAAGTAGAACTTCCACCCTTCTCTGTGCCACTGTCTTCTTGTTCACATGATATCTGCAGAGAGAAAAGGCAACTTCCCCTTGAGCCGTCTAGGTATTGAGTGTTTGTATTTTGACAAGTTTGATCACTGAAAGAAGGGGAAACCAGTGAATAACAGGCTGTGAAATACTTGTGGGCTAAACCTTCAAATATGGTAAGGTAATGGCCACAGCCCTCAATTTGCAAGACCTAAAGCTGTCAAAGATATGACATTTTGGAGGACTTTGATTCATAGAGTCGCCATGAGTCAGAAGTAACTTGATGGCACTTAACACACACAATGGTTTGGTAGGACTTATTTTATAACTAGAGAACCATATAACCTATGTCTCAAAATGGTGTTGGTGGTATGAAGAGATGCCTTCAGAAGAGACCGGATAAAATATCAGTTTGGAATGTCTCCTGTCTTTCCAAGTGATTTTCCATTGGCATTTTAAAAACTCATTTAAGTCTTTCTTGCGACTGAGTTGATAAATACGTTATCCTTCTGAATTTTACCAAACAACAGCTGCAAAAGAAAAAACCCTTTACAAGGCAGTGGACAATACAAAGATGACTACCAACCTGTAGGGTAGCTGTGCTGATGTACTGCAGACAAATTAACACTCGCCTTGCTCATTAAAGACTAATGAATTTATTGTGGCATAAGGAGCCAGTTCATCAGGTACATATGACAATAGGGGTTCTGGCTTACATAGGCTTATGCTCATATATAATATATTAGGTTTAATTCCTCGGTTGCCCTGTTTTTGAAATGGCATTGTGTGCTTTAGCTCTGGAAATCACCATTGAACTAAACATTTTGCATAAGACCATAGACTGGACCAAACATTTCCTTCAGCTAACTAAATGTCTTGTTTATCAGAAGAACCCTACTCCATCAAAGGGAAAGACCTCACTTAGCAGAAGGGAGGCTTCAGATCCAGGGCACTACCTGAATTTATTTTTAAAAGAGCTCCACAGAACACTCTTGCCTATGTCAGGTAGCACATGCTTCTTAAGGAACACGGGTTTCCTTTTGCATTATCTCTGCTTAGTCACTTCGTAATCGTTCAACTATCATGACTGTATCAACATCTTTAATAGTCCCAATGCCTTGGATTTAGAGTCTTAACACAGAAAGGCTAAGGAAGACAACTACATAGGGATCCTAAACAGAGTTACACTCTGACTGTCCAATCCTAAGGGGGAGGTGGTTAAGAAGCACCGGGGGACGGCACAGCCGCATCGCCTCCTGAGCGGCTCCCTGGCTCGAAAAAGGAAAGCAAAAAGGTAATTTTAACAAAACCCTGTGAAACTCCTCCATAGGGTTTCACGGGACTGCAATTGGCTTTTTGCAGGTGTAACTCAGCGCTAGCTAAATGGGTGTACCTGGGCCAAAAGGGCTTTGGGAGCTGACTAAAGCCAGCTCCGTCCCCAGGAATGCCCCCTTTGAGGCCAGTTCAAGCTCTTGTGCAGGGAAAATGCTGCTGGTGAGGCTGCGCCCGTGGCTCATACTGCCGCGCTGCTCCCCAGAGCCGGCGTAAGTGGCCCTGCACCGGAGTTAGTGCCAGTTTCGCCGGCGCAAGTGGCACTAATACTGCCACTGGGGTCACATCGGCTTGTAAGCTGGTTCTCCCCACCCCCCATTAGGATTGGGCTGCCGTAAGCCCATTGACTACAGCAGATTGAGAAGGGTGTAACACTGTTTAGTACCGCACTGTTATACCAAAGACAGGTCATCGTAACGCCCCAGGAAGGTTTTGCAAAAACTTTGTCAGAAAGACAAAAGTGGTTGAGTGTAGAAATCAAATAAGAGTGTGGATATATGAAGTTCAGAAGTTCAGAAGGATTTGCTTTTGCAACTGGTACTCTGCCGTGTGTGATTGTTGCAATAAGCCATTTGACGTTCCTTGACTGGACTTCCCTCTTCAAAGCACGAAGCTTGAAAAAACAAGTGTGAAATTAGTCTAGCTTCTTACAGATACTGCAGACCAGGCATTTCTGTAACTGAAGACAGCATTAAAACTCTCATCAATAAGAGCATAGTGCCTGAGCATCTCACTTCCATTCTGTGAAAGCTATATAGGCAGAACAAGACCTTTCTACCTTTGAAATGAGCGAGCAGGGAATTAATTTGTATTGACGCTTGTATATATGTAATAACAAGCTACCAGCAGTAGCTTCATAATACTTTTAAAAACATAAAGCCAGCATTTTAAAAATGTCGTCTGTCGGTCTCATTGATGCTACTAGATAAAAGAAAATTAGCTAAATCCTGGAACAGATCCACCGGTGTCAAATGTGAGGGGATAATTATATTATTGATTCTTCAAGATTATTGTTCTTATGGGAATGAGAATTTTGCAAAGGCTGCCCCTGTACTGCAACTGATGAGGTAGAACCAATTTATCTCAACCTACTCATGACAGGGCTTTATTAAATTGCATATTCATCTCTTGTGTGAAATTAAATGGGGGTGGATTGTTACAGAGTGCTACTCACATCTTTTCTTAATTCAACATTGTAAGTCTTTGCATGATTAACAATGGGGCATGGAGAAAAATAATTGTGGGTTCCCCCCCCCCCCCGATATGCAATCCTTCATAATAATTCAGAACTCAATATGCATCCTTGGGGAATGTCCCCCCCCCCCTTTACATATCCTAACAGTGGATTATGCCATTCAGGGTGGCCTTTACACATTTGCCTTTGAATGGGAGGTTGGGGATACCTAGAGGGTAAACCAGACATTATTTTTTTGTTTTTTTTAAAAAGAGAAAATGTTTAACTATAACCACTGGGACTGGGATCATCGCTTCCAATGCCCTAATGTGAATATCAATAAGACTCTGGTCCGTGGAGCTCTGCATTTGATTTGACAGTTTAAAGGATCACTTAGTTAATTAGGAAATGACAAGGGTGCTTTTGGGTCTCCTAACTGCGCTCTGCCTTCTGCCTCCTCTTTTCATTTTCATTTTTTCCCCTTTTTTGACATGCTAGATTACATCATTACTGGTGGTTTCACTTGTTAACCACACCAGAAACTGAGAATATTTTAAGCATTAATTATCTGTGATTTCTGGCCAGACATGTCTTTCTCTCAGAAAACACAGACATCCATGTTTAAGGTTTTTGGTAGTATACGATATTACCAAACCTTCATCTTGATTGTTTTCAGAGTTGTGTGTATGTGTGTGCTTTCAAGTACATATTGAAAGCCTTTCATTTTCCTTCACCATTGTTGTCCCGCCACACCCTTCCTTGTGATTAAAATTTTTTGTGTATTGCTTCTCAAAACTAGCTTCCTTTTGGTGTGGTACATTAGCCACATTGTACAATGTTCGTGTTAACTCAAGCCCATTCTTACAGGGTTTTGCTGAAAAGCATTTGAGTAGTCTTGTATCCTACAGGGGCAACCTTGATTCACGGTTAAGGGGTCAAGTACTGCCTTTTAAAAACACAATGGTGAAGCAGAAATACCTCAGAATACAATGGTTGCACATGATAAATCTTCATCCATTGTTAACGTTTATAACCTCTATTTTTGGGGGGGGGGGACATCAAGACACAGGTAACTTAGGACAACCCCATAGGGTTTTCTAGGCAAGAGATGTACTCCATTAAAAATGTTAACAATCTGATCTGATGCAGGTGGAGTGAGGATGAAATGGAATCGCTGCCCTGAAAGTCCTTGGCAAAAAGCATCATGCAAATGCAACATCTATTTCACAATGCAATCCTACACAGAGTTACACCCTTCTAAGCCCATTCAATTCAATGCATGTAGAAAGGTATAACTCTGGTTAGGATGGTACTGTCAGTGTGGCTTTGGAATAGAGACAGCTTTGGTTGCTCTGGCAGGAAATCTACATTTACAACTTAACAATGGTGATTCTTATTTTATTTATTTGATTTGATTTATACATTCTTTTTATTTATTGTATTTTATTTATACATGGGCAGCCACTCCATTTTGTTAGATTGGTTGGCAAATGGGGCAGAGGTTAAACACTGGTCCCTTTTGCCCAAACAGATACAGAGAATTTCCGTCAGGGATGTTAAACTATCAGTTTGGGATCTGACCTGTGACATATCACAAGGGTCAGTATTGTCACCCACGCTTTTAGTATTTATGTTAGGCCATCAAATGAGACTGTGCAATGCTTTATTGTTTGTCATCAATATGCTGATGTCACCTCTCTCTCTTTCATTAACTAAGTCTACCAAAGTGGTTGTCCTAAACTGGTGCTTGCAAGTTGTGGTCAATTAACTGAGATAGAACAAAGTGAAGTTTAATGCAGACGAGATCAAGGTGATACTGGTTGATGAGGCTGATTTTCTTGAAATAAATGATCTATTTTCTTTGTTTGTGAAATATTGTTTTTTGCAGATCATGTAAAGGTATCTGTGATTTCTCTTGGACCCGGTCTTCTTGCTGGAGAAACAGATTCGTGTTCTTGTTAAGGCCATCTTCTTACTAATTATATCTTGCTCATAAATTACCTCCTATTCTGAAAACTTGGCTAATCTGGCTATGGTGATCAATGATACCATAACCTTGAGGCCAGACTACTGTCATGTACTTGCTGTGGGGCTGCATAAATACCACCTGGAAATTTCAGGTAGTAAAAATGCAGCTGTCCATTTACTGACTGGGATAAACAGATACAAGGTCATTTCCCTTATTCTAAATCAGCTTCATTGGTTGCCTCTTTGTTTCCAACCCCAGTTTGAGACTTTGTGCCTTATCTTTTAAAGCTGAGACCCATGTATCCCATGTTTCCCTGTATGAGCATGTGTGTCCACTGGGCTCTTCTCATCTGCTGTTTCTTACCATGCCTTGGAGAGTTTAATCTTTCTTGGCCCGGGCTCAGGCTTTTTGGTAGCGTTCTTAACCTTGTGGAATAGCATGCCCACTGAGAACAGGAGGATGGCGCCTCTATGAGTTTTCAGATAGAGATGCAATATGGTCTTAATCCAGAGAGCATTTATTAATAATGGGTGGTGGAAAGTGCTGTCAAGACAAGAGTCAAACCGAGGTGGTTTGCCATTGCCTGCCTCTGCCTAGCAACCCTGGACTTCCTTGATGGTCTCCCATCCAAGTACTAGCCAGGGTTGATCCTGCTTAGCAGCTGAGATCTGATGAGATCAGGCTAGCCTGGGTCATTCAGGTCAGAACTTACTAGTGAAGAATTTGTGTAGGTTTATATGATGGGTATTGGCTATATTTGTAAATGAAAGTTTGTAATGTAATCACTGATACTTGTTTGCATAGTTATTGTAACCTGTCTTGGTCTGTCAGAGGGAAAGTGAGATACAGATATTTTAAAATAAATAAATAACCTGAACTGGATGGGGTCAGCTGCCTCAAAACAAGAAATTTATCTATTTTATATAATTAGGCATACTGAACAAGGGTGCATACTCATTGGTGGTTATAGATTTTCAGCTAAGTAAAACCATTTAGCCTACCTAAAACAGAGGGCCAGCAATCATCTACCAATGGTGGGTCACTTTGTGTACAGTCATACTAGGCTAGATCCAGATTTTTTTAAGTGGAAGGGGCCATGGCTCAGTGGTAGAGCATCTGCTTGACATGCAGAAGGTCCCAGGTTCAATCCCCAGCATCTCCAGACTCCAGTTAAAGGGACTAGGCAAGTAGGTGATGCGAAAAACCCCAGCCTGAGACCCTGGAGAGCCGCTGCCTGTCTGAGTAGACAATACTGACTTTGATAGACCTAGGGTCTGATTCAGTATAAGGCAGCTTCGTGTATGTAAATGCCCCATCCTGCCTTCATGTGGGAACCTGCTCTGGACATGGCAGCCGGAGGCACTTTCTGAAACTTATGCCTATAAAATCCCCATTGTACCTTTTGGTTTTCCAAAGGAGGGGTGCTCTTTAGAAACAACTAAGAGGATACTGGGGATCAAAATTGGGGCCTTATGCATCCTTATCCTTTCAACAACACCATATATATGTACAGTAGGGTTGCCAGCTCAGGGCTGGGAAATACCTGGAGATTTTGGGGGGTGGAGCCTGAGGAGGGCCTGGTTTGGGGAGGGGAGGGAGGAGGGACCTCAGCAGGGTATAATGCCATAGAGCCCACCCTCGAAAGTAGCCATTTTCTCTTGGCCGTCTGGAGATCAGTTGTAATAGCGGGAGATCTCCAAGTGCCACCCGGAGTGTGGCAACCATAATGCACAGAATGGAGACTATTTAGATGCGAAGACTAGTAATTTATAATCTAGAATCCTACGACGGCTAGTATTCATTTGCCATCCTCCAGAGCAACTCACTTTAAAGATTTTATGGTCAAATACCAGAAGCATTTAGTTCTAGTAAATAAATGCATGCTCCCTTAAAGCTCCATGATAGTACTGTTGTGAGTCAGCAAACTGGCTAATATTAGTAGGTATGCTGAATCGCAGCAGTTTCCCTTGCCCTAAGCTATAGCCCAATAACTGCAATCCCCAGCTATCGCAGTACAGCTCGTTTTAGAGAAGTGAACTATTATTTTTTGAGCGCACAGCTATCAGTTTTAAAGACAGAATGGTTATGTCAGCCAAAATGTACAGCTTTCATGTTGATTATACAGCTGCTGTTTAAAAAGGAGACATGTTTTTGTTTTAAGACAAACCGCCATTCAGAAATGACCTCCCAGGAGTTCTCCCTAAAGCACAATCCACAGTGAAAGAAAATAAGTAATTTCAGACTAAATGTCACATACATGCAATATATACAACTAAAACGGGTATTTCAGTCGCTGGGGGAAAAAATGCTACATGGCATGAGCCACAGGAGTCCAACAAATGTACTTGCCAATGGTGAACGTATCTTTTAACCCAATGAGCTAGAGTTTTCATCAGGGGAGGAACAGAGTCTGTGCCAATCATATGCTTTTCAGCTGACATAGCTAAAATGTAGGGTTTCCAGGTCCCTCTTCACCACCGGCGGGAGGTTTTTGGGGCAGAGCCTGAGGAGGGCGGGGTTTGGGGAGGGGAGGGACTTCAATGCCATAGAGTCCAATTGCCAAAGCGGCCATTTTCTCCAGGTGAACTGATCTCTATCAGCTGGAGATCAGTTGTAATAGCAGGAGATCTCCAGCCGATAGACATCAGTTCACCTGGAGAAAATGGCCGCTTTGGCAATTAGACTCTATGGCATTGAAGTCCCTCCTTCCCCTAACCCCACCCTCCTCAGGCTCCACCACCAAAATCTCCCAGTGTTTTCCAGCTCGGAGCTGGCAACCCTAGCAGTAGGGGCTATAATTTAAAGAGGGAGTAGTAAGGAAAGAGCCACTGTTAAGATTTTCCCTTCAAGTTGCTTTCTCTGTTGAACTTTAGCGCCTACAAGCAGCTTTCATCTGCAGTAAAGTAAAGAAGGGTATGGGTTTCATGGGCACCAGTAGAAATACAAGCAACTTCAGAGTGGCAGTTTTCAGTGGGG
Source organism: Euleptes europaea (assembly GCF_029931775.1). Lineage (NCBI taxonomy): Eukaryota > Metazoa > Chordata > Lepidosauria > Squamata > Sphaerodactylidae > Euleptes > Euleptes europaea. Next base: position 43,635,513 of record NC_079312.1, on the reverse strand, counting down.
GGATGGCACAAGCAGAATGGATTGCGTGCTCATCCTCTGCTCATGTTGGTCTCCCCCTTTAAACTGCAGCTTCCGTGGGTGCACTGTGGTTTGTTTGTTTTTTAAGTTGCAAGCAAAGAGACTGAGAAAACTGCACATGCCACCATGGAATTGTTGTAGAGTGGGTGGCTTTCATTAGAACAAGGCAATGTAAAATGGAATGTGTGAACAAGGAGTGACTGGCTGTCATAATCCCAGATGGACCTTCAGTGGTTCCCCCACCCCCATTCCAGACTCTGACAAGCATTCCCCCGATTGCCCACTCAAGCACTACCAGAATAGCCCCTTCCGCTAGCCTTCAAATCATCTGAGTGATATGCTGCAAAACTGTGTGGGTGTGCAGCTGTGCAATAAGCGACTGAAATATGCCACCACGCAAAAGTAGATGAAAGCAAGGCTCACTGAAGTATAATGAGAACATCTTTGTACCGGCGTAAGGACAAAGAAAGCTCGCCCTTGGGCATAAGTCGACTCAGACCTTGTTCAGCGTACATAGGACAGTTAGGATGGTTGAGTCGCGATAAAATCCCTGAGATTTCTGTTTGCATTGTCCTTTTTTCCCCACACTGTAGGCAATACCTGTGAAAACTTAACTCCATTTCAGCCCAGGAAAATCTTTGTGACACCTGCTAGGCTCAGCTGTAGACATGCCTGAGAACTAAGCAGGAAATAGATTACTTAAAGGCCAAATGCATTCTGAAAGAAGACTTTGGAAGAACTGCTTGGCTTTTTAAGATGTGGAAGGAGCCACCTATAAAGTGCGATCTAAGACCTGCTGGAAAATTGAGAACTGGTGGTCTTCTGTACTTTATCACAGCATTCTCCCCCCCCCCCCCCAAAGCTTAATAGTATTTCCTGGTGAAAAGGTAGAATTACCCCCATGCTCCCCAGCCTCCGTTAGGTGTGCTACAGAGTGGAAATATATTGCCATTTGGCAATTCCATTGTCAAAAATCATTCCACAGAAATACACACAAACCATTATTAGCTTATTGCCTTACAGATTCAATGCATATATGCTCTTTAAGTAAAGCTGAATCCTGAGTGAACTAGGAAGGCAGGGTATTAACAGAAATCCTGGGCTTTTTTAGTACAGGTTGAGTATCCCTTATCAGAAATGCCTGGGACCAGAAGTTTTTCAGATTTTGGATTATTTTGGATTTTGGAATATTTGCATATACATAATGAGATATCTTGGGGGTAGGCCCCAAGTCTAAACACAATATTCGTTTATGTTTTATATACACCTTATACACATAGCCTGAAGGTAATTTCATACAATATTTCATACAATATTTTCAATGATTCTGTGCATGGAACAAAGTTTGTGTATGTAGAACCATCAGAAAGCAAAGGTGTCACGATCTCACCAGAAGTTTTGGAATTTTGGATCATTTTGGATGTCGGATTTTTGGATGAGGGATACTCAACTTGTAGTTTGTACCTTTCCTTTTCAGTAATCTGATCTGGAGGCATCATATCAAGCTAGAACCTAGACCACCGTGTCGTACCTGCTTTCCTTTTGAGGAGGAACATTAGGGTAACGAACAATTTATCTGGTGGCAATTTATCTGTTTTATTAGTAACAGACAAGATACAGCAGTTCCTGGCTGTTTGCCATGTGAACATGCTAGATCAGGTGCACATTAAGAAAATATTAAATAAACATTATACGCAACAGAAAGTGCCAAGGATAGTATACCAAAACATTACATCCTTTCTCCAGGGCTGTTTCTGTGCCATTCACAGCTGCATGGTAGGCAGTAAGGAGAATACCCAGCCTTTTGTCTACTGGCAGAAAAGATGGGCAGATCACGGGATGCCTTTAGCAGTATGATAGGCCAGTGCTGCTGCTGCAAGTGTGAGGGGAATTTTCCTAGAGGTATGCGATCAGTTTCTATGAAAGGGGCAAACGCCTCTTTAATTCCTTTCTAGGTTTAGATGTTACTCATCTGATGTAGAGTAACATGGGGAAAGTACATACAAAGAGAAAAAGAAACTCACCTCATATTCAGCCCTCTGCACATGTATTGTCTGTTTTCCAGTTCTGTTTTTAAGTGCTGCTCTCCTCCAATGCACTGTTGTTATAAATGAGGGTTTTCCTGTGGACTCCACATAGAGCTCGTGACATCTGGAGCAGAACCTTCGTTAGGACAAAAACCATAGATTCACTTCATGTACATCCCCTTCCAGTCAGAGAAGATCAGAAGGATGCACGTTCCATCTCTCATGTTTAGATGACAGCAGTAGATTATCAGTGGGACAATCATCTATTTGTCACACGCTTTTTGATTAGAAACATCCCATACTATATGCACCTCAAAGCACACTGGGCCCATATGTCCGCGCTTTCTCGATTTCCTTTTGATCCACTGGCCCAAAGGCCCCGATCAAGACTAAACCCTCCCAAGCAAACTATCATCTTATGATTTGTCTCAGTAGTTGATTGTGCTTAGAAGAAGGGCACATTGATGACCTTTGAGGGCCCTATGATGGGAGAAGCTACCCCAGTTAACACCAGGCAGCTGTTAAAGTGAAGGGGGTTCTCTGACCTCAGAAACGGACAGCCAAGAAAGTATCCTTGATATTAATTTTTAAAAGCTTCTGCCTACTCTTCAGGGATACAAATAGAGCCCCGACCCCTGCTGAGAATCATACTACCCTGTGTCTGTTTTCTGTGCCTAAATGCTCAAAGCGAATTCTTTCCAATAGAGGGCAGTGGTGTCATATAGTAGTCGATAATAGGTACTGTCAGACTTTTCCCCCCAACTACAGCTTAATTTTTATTTAGTGTGGTTAATTTTTTTTTTCAATCTGAAAAACAATCAAATTGCTGGTAGGCTTCATTTAAAAAGTTTAAAACCTGTATTTATATGGGCAAAGCCAGAGTGCAATGAGTCCTTCCGTTTATATGAAATATTTTAAGAATTGTCTCTATTCCACAATGCTACGGGCTAATATAAAAACGCAATGAATATTATGTATTGCAGAAAATACCCTAATACTGCAAAAAAAAAAAAATTAGTATAAGACTTACTGAACCACATTTCCCAGTATACTCCCATAGGCCAGCTACATTCTTCAAATATCCTTCTCCTTATGGTGTGGTCTCTCAGAATTGTCCACATGGAAATAGTTAGGTATAGAATCATAGAGTTGGAAGGGGCCATACAGGCTATCTAGTCCAACCCCTTGTTCATTGCAAGACCAGCCTAGAGCATCCTTGACAAATGTTTGTCTAACCGCTGCTTGAAGATTGCCAGAGAGGGATAGCTCACCACCTCCCTAGGCAACTAATTCCACTGCTGAACTACTCTCACTATAAAAAATGTTTCTCCTAATATCCAGCCAATACCTTTCCTCCCATAATTTATGCCCATTATTGTGAGTCCTATCCTGTGCTGCCAACAGGAATAGCTCCCTGCCTTCCTCTAAGTGACAATCTTGAAGAGAGCAATCCTGTCCTCCTCTCAACCTCCTTTTCCAGACTAATCATTCCCAAGACCCTCAGCCTTTCCTTGTAGGGCTTGGTCTCCAGGCCCCTGATCATCCTTGTCACTCTCCTCTGCACCCACTCCATTCTGTCCATATCCTTTTTTAAACGAGGCCTCCAGAACTTCACATGGTACTCCAGGTGCAGCCTGACCCATGCGGTGTACGGTGGGACTAAGACATCTTGCAATTTGAACGTTATGCCCCTGTTGCTACACCCCAAGAATACATTAGCCTTTTTTTGCTGCTGCATCACACTGGCTGCTCATATTCAGCTTGCAGTCCACCTGTATCCCTAGATCTTGTTCACACACAGTGTTAGGTAAAGGTAAAGGTCCCCTGACCCATGGGATGACGTCACATTCCGACGTTTCCAAGGCGGACTTTGTTTGTGGGGTGGTTTGCCAGTGCCTTCCCCAGTCATCTTCCCTTTACCCCCAGAAAGCTGGGTACTCATTTGACCAACCTCGGAAGGATGGAAGGCTGAGCCAACCTTGAGCCGGCTACCTGAAACCGACTCCCGTCGGGATCGAACTCAGGTCGTGAGCAGAGCTTTTGACTGCAGTACTGCAGCTTAACACTCTGCGCCAAGGGGCTACAGTGTTAGCCAGAAGTAAATCCTCCATCCAGTGTGTGGTAACAGGCTTTTTCTGTGATAGGGCCAGTTTTCTGGAATGGCCTGCGAAAATGGGTGTGGAGGGCACTATGCAGTCTCTCTGCTGCTTGAAGGTGAGGGCGTCCTGACAGCCCCTAAACTGGGCATGTCCTCTGTAAGCCCTCACCTCAGAATCCCTTAAGGTGATCCCCAAAGATGAGGGAAACAGGCACGAAGGCCAATTTCTCCCAAAAATGGATCTGTCCCCATGTTGATACTGTCCAGTACAGTTGTAACACAGAGAGAGGATAAAATAGCAAGATACAGATATGCATGAAATGATCAACGTAACCAAAGCAACCGCTGCAAAACCAAGAGAGGGAGGATGGTGAAATCCACATGGCCAACTGGACCAAGGAGGCATGGCAGAGCCTAAATAATCCGGCTAGGCGGAGCAGAAGGGAACTCCCCCATGCAGTCCACTGGCCAGGGCTCCTTCCCCCCCCCCAAACAGAGCCAGGCGCTGCCTGATTGGCTAAGCCGGGAAGTAGGCCGAGGGTAGCCCGCACAGGTACAGAGGCTTCCCTGGCTGTTACCCAGCCACACCGCTGGCTGCAGCCACACCACATCGCTTCACACACACACACACACACACACACACACACACACACACACACCGCAGTCATGCAAAAGGCACCCAGGTAAGTCTGGGCCCCTGGCTCCTCACTGCAACCCCCCCATGCCCTGTGGCATATTGTTTACTAGCCCTCCATGACCCCCTGCATCAGCTTTTTATAGGAGGTTGACTCAGGAGGCTGTTGTGGGAATGGGCAGGAAAGATGTGCATCTGTGACTGCCTTCTGCTCGTAGTTCACAGGATCCAACCCTAGGTTTTAAACATTTTTTTCTACATGGCAGCTTTCAATCATACCATGTCAGTGGGTGTTTTTAGTTTCAGCATATGAGAAAATCTGTTCCATCTGAAAATAGTACTGTGACTTGGCTTGATGGTGGGGGGAGGGGGGAGGAAAGTGCTTCATGGGAATAAGCTGCCTTAATGCAAAAGGCATCAAATAAGTAGGTGGGATAAAAGGACAGAAACAGCCGCCACAGAGAAGAGAGCGTAAGAAGAGAAAAACTTATTTCAAATGTAGAACTGGGAGTCAGTTCTACTTACTGGAGCCAGTGATATGATTCTTACTTGAAAATATTACCAGAACACTGGGGGAAGCATCAATAGGGAAGTAGTTCTTATTTTCTTTCTAGTAAGCTGAAGTCATACTCATGACATGCAATTTAGAGGGAACAGGGAGGGGCTGTGGCTTAGTGGTAGAGCATTTGCTTGGCAGGCAGAGGGTCCCAGGCATCTCCAGTTAAAGGGACTAGGCAAGTAGGCGATGTAAAAGACCTCAGCTTGAGACCCTGGAGACCCACTGCCAGTCTGAGTAGACAATACTGATTTTGATGGACCAAGGGTCTGATTCGGTATAAGGCAGCATCATGTGTTCGATATGATTGGTCCATTAATGGCCGTTACAGCACTAATTACTTACTTCACATTTTCCTGGTCGTCAATCCCTGAGGCTGCACATCTCCTTTTTGAGAATGTTTCAGTCTGTCTACATTCCCCCCCCCAAAAAAAAAAATGGCAGGAGGGGCAGAGAAGGGTGGGTCTGAGGTGCTGCCTAGCTATTGGGGGGTGTCCGAAGCGGTGAGGCAGAAGCAGCCCGGCCGGATCAGCTGAGGTCGTTCTGGTGGGCGCTGGGTCGGCATCCCCTTTCCCTGCAGCCACCGCCGCCTCTGAGAGGCCAGTCATGAGCGGCGAGGCAGCAGGAAGCTACTGCCAACACTAAGGGGCCCGTCACAGCCTGATGCTGTAGTGGCGAAGCAACAGGATGGTCACGTTGGCATCCGCAGTATAGATGTCTGGACTTCTCTGATGTGGCTAACACACACACACAAACACAGTGATCCCCCCCCACTACGCTTCCCCTGGAGATTTCCCCCACTACCTGCCCAATTGTTTTAAAGTTTTTGAACACAACACTCTTACCTTGCTTCGTTAGTCCTGATGCTTACATTTTTTTAAAAAATAGCTGGGAAATGGCTAATGGAAATGGATGGCAGGAGGAGAGGGCAGGGAGATGGGAGGAGAAATTAATAACGTCTCTAAATGGGAACCTAAATGGGAACCTCTAAATTAATAACGTCTCTATAAAACGGAGGCAGGAATTGCATCGTCATATAAGTGCTTGTTGAAACCACGCAGATTCAACGACTGCTAAATGTTTCCGGTACAAAACAGGTGCAAAAGGGTGTGGACAGAAAAAAGATACGACGTTTCGTTAAACACTACAAAACATTAGTGTGGAAATGGACAATATCTAGTGTTAAAAACACAAGGACATTTTGATAAGGACAAAAGAACAAGAGAAAGTCAGAGATATACAGGCCCTGTCCAAGGCGCTGAGAGGTGTTTGAGACCCTTAGCCATAATAACAAAATTTAAAAATGGTGACATATGATGGGTATAAAAGTAAACTGTGAAACTTATCAAATGCCAACAAGATTAACAGATGTCTAAACTAGAGACCCCCTTTGAGCTTGAGGCCCAGGACAAATGGCGCTGCTATCCCACCCGACTGGTTGGCCTTGGTTAGGACAAGTGAGGCCCTTGACTGGTAACTTGTGAGTGCAAGGGGAATGGCAAGTAAGTAATCAAGGGCCGTGACCCAGAAATCAGATAAACTAGCATAAGAAGTATATTAATAGAATTTGTACTGAGAGCCATTTTTCTTGCATTTTGGCGCTGACTCCAGCTATTCATAAGCTACAGGGTCAGCAGCCGACACACAAAAAAAACCAAAGTCTTCAAGCTGCTAGTTATTAACAGCCAAACATTTCTTATTGTCATAAGAGCTTTACAATATTGGGAAAGCCCTTATAAATAGCCCTATTGAGAGCGGAATACATTCTCCATGTGGATTTCTAGTCACTACAGGGCTGATTAAGCTGACCCAATTTCTGTACTTGATTAAGGGGGGGGGGGAATTCTGAATACGTACAGAAACAAAAATAATCTTGATATTCTTCTTTGTAAAGTGCTATTGTTCCAAACAAACCTCCCTCTTCCTTTCACTCTCTTCCCTGCAATGGTCATCATCAGTATAATAAACACAGCATATGTAAATGGTAAGATTGATTACAAAGGAGCAGCTGCTCTCTCTCTCCCCCCTTGCCCTCCTTTCATACTAGTCTTAAAAATGTGCAAAATGAAGAGAAGTTAATTAGGCCATTGATATATTAAGCAAAATATTGTTTCATGGCACCCATCTGATATGAGGAACATTCCCTGAAACAGGTGCTGATAAATATACACACAATAAATACAGGCTGTTATAATAAGTCAAAATGTGATTGAGATCAAAATTGGATAAACGGAAGAACATCCTGAATTTAGAAAAGGTTATTTGGCTTGAGTTTTAGACTAACCATAAAATCCTTAGGGCCGTAATTAGGGGGAGGGGGAGACGAGGAGGGCAACCTCCCCCCGTGGCATGCAAAGAGAGTAGCAGAGCTGCCTTTCCTACCTAGCCTGCTCCTCCTGTAGGAGAGGCAGTTCTGCCGCCCTCTCTGATGTTACTAGGCAGCACATCCCACTAGGCCAGAGCCAGGGCCGAAAAGGCACTGGCTGTAGTCGAGAACAGCCGCACACTCTTGAGGCTGGGGACCACCAACAGATTATTGTCAGCAGAGTGCAATGCTGTTTGGGGAGTATACCAGGCAAGGCGGCCCCGAAGATACGAGGGTCCCAGACCATGTAAGGCTTTAAAGGTCAAAACCAGGACCTTAAACCTGATCCGATACTCCAGCTGCCCTTGCTCTTCTGGCTCTATTGACTCATTAGCCCATGCCCTTTTGGAATGCCGCTTTTACGAGGATCTTCGATTGCACTATATTTCCCCCCCCCTTTTAATATACAAATCCAATGCCTCTGTGACTGACATAATGCCTTTTTTACTAAGTGATAGGGACCCCAAGGCTACATTGTCAGTGGCAAGATTTGTTTCAGTCCTTATATCCCTCCAACACTAGATATATGCTGCTCAAGATCAATTGATCAAGGAGCTTCTAAGGGATAAAAGGAAAGGAAAGGAGCCAGTGCAGTTGACGGAGCACTGGCTGTATACGTTCTCAGGGCGAGGCCCCAGTAAGGAGCCTTGCCACCGCATTCTGTACCAGCTGGAGCCTTTGAGTCAGCCTCAAGAGCAGCGCTTCTTAGAGCGAGTTACAGTAATCCAGCCTAGAGGTGACTGTAACATGGATAACCGTGGCTAGATCCGGGCGGGAGAGGTAAGGCACCAGCTGTTGGGCTCGACGGGAATAGAAAAATGTCACCCCAACCACAGCCGTGTCCTGAGCCTCCATAGATAAGGAGGCAACAAGATCACACCCAGACTCTTGACAGCAGGCACAGGTGTTAAGAGTCGGGAGCCAGCACCCTGTCCCCAAGACACCCCTACCGAGCCACAGTACCTCTGTCTTCGCTGGATTCAGCTTCAAGTGGCTCTTCCTCAACCACCCAGTCACAGGGTCCAAGCACTTGGCCCGTGTGTCTGGTGTGGAGTCTGGATGGCTATCCATTACCAGATAAAGCTGGGTGCCATCAGCATATTGATGATAATCCAGCCCCAAACTCCGGACAATCTGGGCAAGGGGACCCATATAGATGTTAAATAGCATCGGGGAGAGGACTGCACCCTGCGGCACCCGACACACCAAAGGGTGCCACTGCAGAACCTCCTCCCCGAGGAAGGAACACAGCCATTGTTGGGCTGTGCCCCAGATCCCAGCATCGGCAAGGCAGTGGTCAAGAAGTTCATGATTGGCTGTTTTGAAGGCTGCTGAAAGATCTAAAAGTATCAGGGGGAATCGATTTTATTTTCCCTCTACACCTCTGCAAAATCCTCTGGAGGTGGTCAGACTTCAATCTTGAATCATCTGTATAGATCAACAGGTTTATGCAAGAAAAATTCCAAACTCAAATAGATCATAGAATCCTAGAGTTGGAAGGGACCACCAGGGTCATCTAGTCCAACCCCCTGCACAATGCATGAAATCCACAACCACCTCCCCCACACACACCCCAGCGACCCCTACTTCATGCCCAGAAGAAGGCCAAGATGACTTCCCTGTCATCATCTGCAACAGTTATGTTGCTTTAATGCAGTAATGCTACAGTTTTGTGATAAGAGGAGTTTGTAAAGCTTCTTGAATCAAGGTAACGAGCGCCCAAGCCAATTGGAGTGCCTGAAGACATCAGACGTAGGGTAGATCATGTTGACTTGAGAAAGTCTAGGGACATTGAAACAGTGGCTTGTCATATTACCTACTACTTCCCCCACCCCCAACAATCTCTTGTTCTGCTCCGTGTAACACCAATAGTCAGAGGAGCCAGTGAAAATCCTGCTCCTCTTTCCCTTCTGACAGCCTGCTTCAAAGAGAGTGTACTAGGGAAGATTAACATTGGTAACATTGGTTAGGGGGCCTAACTTGTGCCTGCTTTGGCAAGAGGTTGTGCTGCACAGGAAAAGTCAATTTCACTCTGAATCTCATAATGTTTCATTTCAAGTTGAGGTACCGCAGTACGTTTCACAAAACATAAATACGTGGCTATCCAGTCTCTGACCCAGTGATAGTGAACGCGCAAAGCCAGCAGTGAGACATATGTAGGAACAACTATGAGCAGCCTGAATTCTGGCCTACCATGTCTTTCCAGTGGTCCCATGTATCCTTCCATGCATTTCCAGTGGTTCTCAATTGAAACCAATAATTTCTAGAAACAAGGTCAGGGACTCTGGGATCAACACTTGTGCTGCAGTGGAAGAAGCCAAATTTGTAAAATAGTACCAAGATAAGAATCAGGACAATGCCGATTAAGGAACAAGGAATCATGTCACTGAGAAGGGACCGAAGTAGGACTGAACTGGCAGGCACTGGTTGTCCTCCAGAGCTCTCACAGATGTCATGGGAAGTACAGTCTGTCAGTCTCACAGCAGATTTCACTTTCTTGTTGGGGATCACCGAGGTTGTTAAAATAAGACGGACATGAACCCTAACCCTTAGTTTAATGTTCTGTAGGACCTTGACCAAACTGGGGAGCCCATTACAATGTGCTGGTTGATTTATATGTAGGGTTGTCAGCTCCAAGTTGGGAAATACCTGGAGATTTTGGGGGGTAGAGCCTGAAGAGGACAGGATTTGGAGAGGGGAGGGACTTCAATGCCATAGAGTCCAATTGCCAAAGCAGCCATTTTCTCCAGGTGAGCTGATCTCTGTCGGCTGGAGATGAGTTGTAATAGCAGAAGATCTCCAGCCACCACCTGGAGGTTGGCAACCCAATTTATAGGTCATCACAACTAGAGCTACAGCCGGGGTGATTTTTGTTTCTTAAACCATCTTGCAATCCTGACAAATCACCAAATTTGTTATGAACATTTTACTGCGGGCTGATATGCACTCGGAGGGTGGATCCCTATTGACTGATCTTTTTCTGATTGCAACGTGATGTCACTTGCCCAAATTCCATGTGTTGAATAAGCACAGAGTATAGGCAGAGGCCACACTAAGACTCTGACTAGGCAATAGTAGTAGTCAGACAGTAAATTGAATGGTATTACCTGTTCTTCAGCGTGTGTCAAGGTAATGAAAGACTGAACCCGGCAGCACAACTGCTTTCAGCTAGTAAATACCGTTTCTTTTTGACGTCTGTCTTGTTCAGAGATAGATTTCCTAGTACAAATTTATTGTGCCACTTAGTTCAACAATTGGGGTCTTAAAGCAACTACAGCATTTGAGCCACTGTGAAACTGAGTGATATACAAACTTAGAGGACTTTGAGGATTATATACCTGCTGTGCAACATGTTCGTAGGCACAGTTAAATACTATTAATGAATGCTCCGATAATGTTTAACCGTTTTGTTGCCGAGCGGAATTTACGCTTGACGGATTATATCTTCTGAGCTTCTCTGATTCTCCAGGCTGCAGCAGTGAGGATGAGATGCAGAATGCATCCCATATCCGTCTGCTGCCCTTGCAGTCATTCCATTTGGGGTGGGGCTGTGGCTCAGTGGTAGAGCCTCTGCTTGGCATGCAGAAGGTCCCAGGTTCAATCCCCGGCATCTCCAGTTAAAGGGACTAGGCAGGTAGGTGATGTGAAAGACCTCCACCTGAGACCCTGGAGAGCCGCTGCCGGTCTGAGTAGGCAATACTGACTTTGATGGACCAAGGGTCTGATTCAGCAGAAGGCAGCTTCATGTGTTCATTCTATAACCTCTGTGTTAGAGAACAGGCATATTCACTATAGACTTCACGTAACCCTGAAGAAATTCTTTTAAACTGTTTTAAGGAGTGTTGTATTTAACTTTGCTGCGACTGTTTAATGTTGCTTGTCACAGTTTTGTTGTGGCGGTAGATTTGTTTGGGTTATGACTTACATTTAACATGTATTTGTAATCTGCTTAAATATGCTCAGGATTATCCTTAGGGACCTCAGTAAAATGCAGTCATGTTTATTTGTAATTGCTACAAAATGGTTTACAGAATTGTTAGTGTCTTTTATTATGCCCTGCTACTGAAGTGCTGGCTTGTTAATTAGAGGAATTTCAGCTGTCATAGGCGGCAATTACAGCTTCCGTATCACTGTCTGTTATGAATAGTCAATGAGAGCTGATTAATATGCATGAGGGCCGGTATATAGTGTGTGCATTGGAGTAAGGCAGGAGAGGGAGTGTTGTATGCTGTGAGCGGAGGAGGGAAAGCATTAAGGGGCGGGGGGGACAGAGTTGCCCGCCAATGCTCAGAGCATCACCAATGTGAATCATTTCAGTTTGCTCTGACTACTTCAGCGTGCCAAAAGGGATATCTGCATGCATGCTCGGTAACAGCAACTCCCTGGGTTCTACCAGTGACTAAAAGAAGACAGGCGTCTTAAACATGGGATGCAGCTTGTGCTCTCTGCAGAAGCAAGAGGAACAGTACAAATTACTGTATGAAGTTTGTCAGGTAAAGCCATTTGATTTACATTCTGAGCTCGGATGCAGTGGGATGCTGGTCTAGGGAGGGCTGCTGCAGTTGTGATTGCTGTTATAACAGTGTGTGTGTGTGTGTGTGTGTGTGTGTGTGAGAGAGAGAGAGAGAGAGAGAGAGAGAGAGAGAGAGAGAGAGAGAGGAGTGTACTTTGAAGCAGATTGTCTCCAGTGGGGTCTTAATCTTATCTGATAAAGCCTCCGGATTGTTTGTTGTCGTGTGTCTCCCAACCCAACAAGTACTGATGTCGGATGCCTCTGAAACCACTATTGAAGGAAACAAGCCCGTCCGCCAGTGATTCCTCAGACGTTACTCCCAGCATGGGCTGAGTAAAAGATCGCAGCCAGGGTCAGAGCTTGGTCACGCACAAGTTAGGAAAGACATGTGTGACGATTGATGCTGCTGGAGGGTTGGTCCCTGTTTACCAATAGTTCTGTGGTGTTCCTTGCTGGAATCACATGTGCTAAACTCAGGCTGCATGCCGCTGTTTTTTCTACCAGTGTTTTGACTCAAGCATAACTCTTGTAGATTCTGTGCTGCTTTTCAATGTAAAGATCTTTCTGCTGATCACTGATTATCCCGCGTGAAAAGACTGTTGTCTTAATGTTCCAGTTCCTTTGCCTAGGGAGCGCAGAAAGAGAAAACAAAATTTTTAACGGTGTGTGTTCAATTTCATTTTTTTAAAAAAGACTTGGTTTAAATTAGTTCTGAAATATCATGCCAGAGCACGGATTTGCGGTACCACTAAAATAAAAAGTTTCCTATCAAAATAAATGTTGGGCAGTAAGGTTAGCAGTAGCTTAAAAAGAAAATGCTGGTGTTTAAGATTTGAAGCATATTGTATTACCCTTTTTTCTTAGCTATAGAAGCTATTTACCTGAACTTTGAATGCATACCCTGCTGGTCATAATTGTACCTATAATACATTTGAGGTTAAAATATACCTTAAATAAATGTAAAAAGGCAAGCAAGAATATTGCATCTGTTGATTAAATGTGGAAAGTTTCATTTTTACACTTGCCAGCAGAGGGTGCTACAAATCACCAAGAGACGTGCTGTGGTCTTTGTGTGGAACTATCCATGTCACTCACTACACTGTGAATAAAATGTGTCTTGTAGTCTGTGCTGGCAGGAACACAATTAAATTTTAAACACCCGTTTCGATTTATTTCTCTTACACCTCCCAGAGGACACCATTGCTCCATAGAAAACTTTGTAACTACAAACAGACAGGCATGCCCATTGTCATGACCATTTACATCAACTAGACCTCCTGAGAATAAGTTGTCCTGTGTATAGGGATGGTTTTTTTTTTATATAAGGTAACAAGGTTTTTCTGGACATGATGATGTATTGAGAATGAGCTTTGTTCAATAACCACCAGCAAAATCTGGTGTCAGTACTGCCCTTTTGAATCTTCATACATGGATTAGTGGCATTAGCCTACAGTGACTGCTTGTTTTCATGGTATAAGAGCTTGAGGACTTTTGCCATTCTGTGCAGAAGAAGAGTTGGTTTTTGTATGCCGACTTTACCACTTAAGGAAGAATCAAACTGGCTTACAATCACCTTCCCTTCCCCACAACAGACACCCTGTGAGGTACGTGGGGCTGAGAGAGTATGACTAGCCCAAGGTCACCCAGCTGGCTTCATGTGTAGGAGTGAGGAATCCAACCTGGTTCACCAGATTAGAGTCCACCGCTCATGTGGAGGAGTGGGGAATCAAACCCGGTTCTCTTGCTCAGAGTCCACCGCTCCAAACCACCACTCTTAAAAGCTAGACCACTCTGGCTCAGAGTTAACACCCTTCAATGGCCATTGATGTCAGTGGGCCTAAGTGTTTAGGATTGCACTTAGAGATTCTAAAATATCACATACAGAACAAACCAAGAAGAATGTATTCACAAAACAACTTGTGAGCTAGGAAGTTTGCAAAGTGCTCATAAAAAAGGGAGGATAACATTTTGACACCAATAATGAAAGCACTTAGGCACAATTTTAATGCTTGATTCTTTGGCTAGCAAAAAACCCAAGTGCCTAATTTACACCCGTTGATCCAAGTTTGAAAGTTGAAAGCATTTCACCTGATACCAAAGATGGTGGGGGGGGGGGGGAAACAATCTTGGTTATACTTTTATTAGGAAAATCACAATTTTTAATGACTTTAAGGAACAGAGCTAGTTTCTGCATAAGGTATTCCCAGCCGTATCTTGACAAAACACAGGTTTCCTGTTCAGTGCTTTTTATCTGTGTGAATTTTAGTCCTTATCTCGGATCATGAATGGCTTGATCCATGACCTACTTTAACCGAAGTACTCGGAGGTCAGCCAGTTTACAGCCTGAACACCAAGCCTACAAAGTCGAAGTGCTCGGATTAAGCCAATGGCCAGCTCCGTGCTGTCGATCAGCTTCAGCAGCACAAACAGCCATTTGTTCAGTAGCACATGGGGGCAGCTCTGCCACCTTTGTGTTAGAGGACGGCAGCAGAGGACTGAGCTGATAACCCTCACAACGCTCAGTTCGCCTATAGGATAACTCTAAAGCGCTCACCCCTGGCCTAGCCTGCCTTTTCTTAAAAGCAAAACAGCGTTTGTGCAATGATACGGGTGCATCACCAGTATAGAATCATAGCGTTGGAAGGGACTGCCAAGGTCATCTAGTCCAACCCCCAGCACAATGCAGGAAATTCACAACTATCTCCCCCCCACACACCCCCAGAGACCCACACTCCATGTCCAGAAGATGGCCAAGATGCCCTCCCTCTCATCATTTGCCTAAGGTCATCGAATCAGCATTGCTGACAGAAGGCTATCTAGCCTCTGCTTAAAAACCTCCAGGGAAGGAGAGCTTACCACCTCCCAGGGAAGCCTGTTCCACTGCGGAACTGCTCTGTTAGACAATTAGTACCCGGGATCAAGTTCCAGAGCCAGGTTCTTCTCTCTCCTGTGCACGTGCATGGTTTCTGGTACCTAACAGAGCGGCTTATAGGGTCAGGCTGACAAACCTGATGTTGCCAACTGATTTAAAACCAGCAGGATAATAGGCTTCCCGACATATTTTGTTAAATTCTAGCACTGTGTTGAAATAAAGCCTCTATAGGCTTGGTGGAATCCCATGCAGCTGCTGTGATCATGTGACTATTGGAACCATGACTTAGTAGGGAAGACTCACATAGACTTGTTGATGTAGTTCTACATCAGAAAAGTTGCTCTCGCATTTCTCTTTTAATGTGCCCCTAAATTTTCTGGGGAAACAGTAGCAGAAGTTCATAATGGCTGCAAAAAAAAGTATATTTTGCAATACAAATAGAGATGTTTTCAATAAATTACTGTAGCACAAGAGGCAAAAGGCTGGAATTCTAAAATTGCTTGCAACAGGAAGCACGCCAGCGCTATTCAGAAACATGTGCAATCTGTGTGCCCTGTAAAAAGGTAAAGGTCCCCTGTGCAAGCACCGGGTCATTCCTGGCCCATGGGGTGATGTCACATCCTGACGTTTTCTAGGCAGATTTTTGTTTTTGCGGGGTGGTTTTCCAGTGCCTTCCCCAGTCATCTTCCCTTTACCCCCAGCAAGCTGGGTACTCATTTTACCAACCTCGGAAGGATGGAAGGCAGAGTCAACCTTGAGCCGCCACTTCCCTCGGGATCGAACTCAGGTCGTGAGCAGAGCTTGGACTGCAGTACTGCAGCTTACCACTCTGCGCCACGGGGCACCTGTACATTTGATTTTTCTTTCTACAAGCATTAAGTAATTCAGTTTACCTGCACAACGGCCTAGTGAGGCATTTGGCTAAGACCTTCACAACCGAGTAGGGTTGTTTGGGGTTTTGGTTTTTCTGGAGAGTGGCTTATAAAATCTTATTACTTGTTCTCTGACTCTGGGCGCTTTCTAGAGGCTGTCTGTGGCTATAGCTGAAGGCAAGCAATGCTATCATATTCTAAGCCAGCGTTTCTCAACCTTTTTACCGTTGCAGAACCCTTGAAACATTTTTTTTTGTCTCAGGGAATCTTTACATATGATTTACATATGATTAGCCTATTCATCACTATGTCTCACGGAACCCCTAGCGATTTCTCGCAGAACTCTAGGGTTCCGGTGGGGAACCCTGGTTGAGAAACGCTGTTCTAAGCTGCTGTGAAACTGCCCTTCCCTCTCTGGCTGCCCACCTACCGTCAATATCTAGGCAGATCAGTCTATAACATATTTTCATAAGCGAGCTGAAGTTGTTGGCTAACCCCTCGCTGTATTGAATGGAGTTAGATTGCACCCATAATTGGTGTCTTGTTAGAGGAAGAATTGACATATTCATAGATGACAGATGTTCAGGCTGCTAAAAGTTCATAGGGATCAACAGAGTATGGAATTTACAAACTCCCCATCTCTGTTCCTGTTTTAAGCATATCACATGTAACTATGTGTTGCCAGAACAGGATACTTGAGCTGACGTAGGCTCAAACTTCATGTTACGTATTCTTCCATTATAATTTTAAAACAGTTTTTTGTTTGTTTCTTAAAGGCAGCCACTGTGGCTGCCTTTTCACAGGGCACAGAGGTAGATGAAAGATTTAAACTTTTTCTCCCCTGCATGTTCTCACTGACAAAAGGCATCCCCCAGTTGCTTTTACCATCACTGGGGGTAATGTACATATATCCATATATTTTCCTCAGCAAGAATACTAACACTTTTGTGGTGGGGAAAAGGCAGGGGACACTGTTCCTCTTCTAAAAAAAGTAGTCCCTGTGCTTTCTTGTTGATTATGGCAAAAGGGCTTGAATCTTGTAGGCCAGGGCCAAATAGGACATAAATGTCACTTGGTCGGGCTGGGCCATGCCTCGCCAGTCCAGATGTAGAGTGGGGGAGTGGCTGCCTCGGCTGGCTCGCGGGCTGGATAAAGAGCTCTGAAAGGGCCGGAACCGACCCTCGGGCTTTATGTTTGATGCCTCTGTTGTAGGCAGTCCTGGGATGGGGGTATTAAGTTTGTTGTGCACCATATGGTTGTGTTTGGGTGTGGGAGAGGTGGGCAGGTCTGCTAGCTTACAGCTCCCTGCTACTGGAATTATTTCAGTGATTCTTGTAACATTGGTAGGATAAGTCAATATAATTGTCCGCAGGTAATTATTAGGCTGGGGTTGAAATAATAATGGCTAATCCTAAAGCTGCTTTAAGGTCACTTTGTGGTTTAAAGATGAGCTATGAAATGGGGATTTCCTGAGTCACAGCTCAGCCTCTTAACTATTATGAAAAGAGCTTCTGTGTAGAACTGAGGCAAACCTGAGCTCCTTGACATCAGTGAGAAAGGCATGCCAAACACTTGTGCGGCTGCTGGACTGTCCACTGCACATTTACCTGGGATTAACTTCCCCACCACCTAAAATAATCTGGGTTTACATGGGAGTAAACATATAAAAGATCCAGTTATACCTTGGGCACTTTCACATATCCTGAATAAATGCACTTTCAATCCACTTTCAATCCACTTTAACGATCGTTTGCAGGTAGATGTTGCAAAGTGTATTGAAAGTGCATTATTCAGGATGTGTGAAAGCACCCCTTGTCTTGAGGCAGTAACTTCATGTTTCTGTTCATGGGGTCTCTTCGCAGTGCTGAAGAGGCATGGGGGGAGCACTGGAGATTCCCTGGAATTACAACTGATCTCCAGACTACTCAGATCTGTTCCCCTGGAGAAAACGGCTTCCTTGGAGGGTGGACTGTATGTCACTAGGCCCGGTTGAAATCCCTCCCCAAACTCCACCATCCTCAAGCGCCACCCCCAGATCTCCAACCATTTCCCAGCCCAGAGGTGGCAACCCTAGTGCCTGGCCATAAACACTGATCTAGCCCAGCAAGCCATGCTAGCAACATAGAAAGGTTTGGTCCCGTTCTGTTCAGTCATGCTGCCAGGTTTCCATGTCAGCATTAGAGCCATGTGCATGTTCACTAAACCTCTGGGGTGGGGAGTCTCTCAGTCTGGAACTTACCTGGGAAAATGGTCTTCTTCTGCATTTTGCTTCAGGTTTGTACTTACCTTGCTGCCTTTCATGCCTGACTCTGTTGCCCTAAATTCATCATCTGCTTAGAGGCCGAGACATCACTATCAGATACACCCATGCTTGTCAGTTGAAAATGAATATTAGCAGGTTGCAAGGGAACAATTGTTGGCCAGCCATGTAATGACTGTTAGGTGGGGCTTTTGCTTTGTAGGCTTTAACCCTGTCCTTTTTTTTAAAAAGAAGGCTTTTTTTGGCATCATCCACTCATAGAATCACAGAAGTGTTATTTCATTGTGCAGTCAGGACATTTTGACTAGTCTCAGCTCTTTTCCTCATGTTATATCATCATCACTACTTTGGTATGGTCCCCCACTAAGAAACTCCCTTTGGAGAAGGAAGTTGCTACTAGCTGAGAAAACTGAAGAAATTTAAGTGCAAGTAGTTACTTACCCTAGGGCAGAATGGAAGGTGGATGAACAATTATTGAGTCAGTTGTATCGACCAAATCACAATTTTCAAAAATTCAATGTATCGGTTTCATTGGCATTATAGAATGAGTGACACTAACCTTGAAATACATTCTTTGACTTCTGTTCTTCCAAAAAGACCCCCCCCCAAAAAATAAAGCAATTCATTGGGTTGAAACCAGTCCTTCCCCTCATGTAAACAGAACTATCCCCCACCCCAGCTACATCCCAACTATTCCTGCAATCCCACTCAGAAATGGTTTTCTGAGCAGGATCTCCATCAAGAAGGAAAGTTAGCAAAGGTCCATTATACAAGCAGAGTTCTCTGGATCTATATCATTAGAATTAGAGGTGAATCAAATTTTCATGAGTCTTGGTTTTCATATCAAACATCTTACAAAAACAGAATGTGTTCTGTTTATCTGTGTACCTACCTACCTGCCTACTTACCTACTGATTATGTGCATGTTCTCATGAAGGAGGTAAGATAGCCTACATGTAAAAACTCTGGGGAACTCTGAAATCGTGCAGTAAATGAATTATGCACTCTCTGGACTCAACAGTCCACACTTGGAGAAGCCTCTGAACCAGCTAAGGGTAAAATGTAGGCAAAGTGTTTTTATAACTCCCTGCATGACCTCTCAGCCCATGTGATTTTAGGAAGGACCAGTCACATGAACACATGAAGCTGCCCTATACTGGTCCTGTATACAAATTACAGTGAATGCACGTTCAGTCCAAATACAGTGTACTCTTGATTGGTACTGATATGAGTATTGAGTAATTTTCATGTTACTGTCAAGATATGTACAGCTGAATGTGTGATTTAAAACCCACATTTATCCCAGTACTGGTCTCCAGTTTCTTTTGTAAAGTGAATGCACATTGACTCTTTCTTACAAGTAGGGTTGCCAGGTCCCTCTTCACCACCGGTGGGAGGTTTTTGGGATGGAGCCTGAGGAGGGCAGGGTTTGGGGAGGGGAGGGACTTTAATGCCATAGAGTCCAATTGCCAAAGTAGCCATTTTCTCCAGGTGAACAGATCTCTATCGGATGGAGATCAGTTGTAATAGCAGAAGATCTCCAGCTAGTACCTGGAGGTTGGCAACCCTACTTACAAGTAGGTGGTTGCATATGCATGCAACATATCTATAACATGTCAACAGGCCTACTGAACCACAGCAATAGTCTGTCAAGCTCTGTATTGCCTACTCTGATTGACAGTGCCTCTTAAGTAGAATTTTGTCACATCACAGACCACCTGATGTTTTAATTTTAGATTGAATCTGGGGAATTGTATAAAGGCATAAGCTACGATTCAGACATGTTGGGGAGGTTATTGAGCTTGGTCAGACACCTTCTCGAGCTCATGGAAAAAACTTAATGGGTAGCCATGAATGGATAGAAAATAGAAAGCTTCTAAGGGGCAGCTGAAAGTGCACTGAAAAGCCAAGGATGCTTTTTGGCAGTGAGAGTGAAAATGCAACTTTTAAAAACTGCTACGACTTGGCTGTAATTATTGATGGAGACCCTATCCAGAAAACCATTTCTGAGTGGGATTGCAGGAATAGTTGGGATGTAGCTGGGGAGGGGATACTTCTGTTTACATGAGGGGGAGGACTGGTTCCAACCCGATGATTGCTTTATTTGGGGGGTTGGATGAACAGAAGTCAAAGAATTTAAAACCTACATTTATCCCAGTACTGGTCTCCAGTTTCCGAGAAAGGAGAAGCGGGGCATTTAGGCTGTTAAAGTGACAGAATGTAAACTTAACCTTGCGAGTGGTGGTGAATCCTTTGCACATGCTGCGAAAGAGACATGTGTTTGTTTAGAAGAGGCAATCGATCTCAAACACTTTATTGTGGGCATGTTTTTAGTGTTGAATTAATTCACTGTCCTCAGCTGATAGACTGGAGGCCCATAATCTGCTGAAAAACTGCCTTTAATGATTGTGTCGCCTGTCCATGGCTCCGAATTCCCCTTTCTTAATTAGACCATTTACTAGAAACTGGCAATTGAAATTTTCCTCTTCAGTTGACGATGAATAATGCAACACCTCAGTTGGACTCCCTGTAGAAAAATACTCTTACGTTTCATGGTGGATGGATTTGTTTTGTTAAAAAATACACCCCAAAAAAGTGTTTAAAAGGGAAATTTAATTGCAGCGAGCGATGTAGTAAAATAGCCAAGAGAAATGCTTTATTGCTTCAAAATCTTAAAAAGTACCGACTGGATATTCGGTTAGCTCAGACTATAAAAATTTAGAGTATGCGGTGTGGTTGTTCTGCTTTACTTAAAAGAAATAATATTTTCCTTCCAAAAATGATAAATGATTGGCTGAAAAGGTTTTGTGGTGGTTTACATATATACATCTGTTCAGTGCTATGAAGCAGGTGGCAAGAATTCACAGGGGAGGAAGCACTTGGGACAGTCACTCCGAGCTTTACTGTCACATGTCAAATACTGGAAGGAAAAACAGGCATATGGAGCAGAGGAAAAAGTGCAGGCGTAATAAATGGGCTGTGTTTCATTCATTAATGATGAAAGGGAAGGTCATGGCTCATTTTCAGGAGCACCAAAAGAGCACAGACATTGTGTACATTGGCACTGAGTCAATGGAAGACTGGAGAGCAAAGTGTTAATAAAAATTGATTCCTGTTTTTCTGACTTGGTTAGCCATCATGATCTTGACTGGGAGAAGTGTGAGGGGGAAAGACCACAAGTGAAACAGCAAATACACAGACAAGGAGCCTCCAGAAGAGACTGTTCCATATTTCACTATAGTCTCTTCTATCATCAAACTCAGAAATAATTCCTCTTGGAGATAAAGGTGTAACGAAGGAAAAGAACATAAACCAAAGATGTGCAATTTTTTTTAACTTTGCTTTAAAATCTAAACTCAGTTTTGCTTGTCATCATTACATGTGTTTGTTTTCATCATTTTCTCCTTCCAGCTTCCCAAACCACTTATTGGATGGCTACTGCCACAGTGGTAGCCCCAGGAGCATAGTGGCAGCTTGCCAGATAGCTAGGGGGCTGGCTCATCAACCAGCCATAGGGTTGCCAGCTCCAAGGTGGGAAATAACTGGAGATTTTGGGGGTGGAGTCTGAGGAGGGTGTGGTTTGGAGAGAGGAGGGTCTTCAATGTCACGGAGTCCAATTGCCAAAGCAGCCATTTTCTCTCAGGGAACTGATCTCTGGAGATCAGTTGTAATAGCGGGAGATCTCTAGCCACCACCTGGAGGTTGGCAACCCTAACCAGCCAGCCAACAGGCAGGATAGAGAAATAGAACCTCATTTCTCAATGTGAGTGCTGCTCTGGTGGCTCAGATGTTCTTTCCGATGTGTCCAATGACATGAACTGGGAGGACTACATTTCCCAGGTCCAGCAGATAAGAGCCTCAGATGCATCCAAAAGGACAGAACAGCAGTGGGCTGAGAGCAGAGTAGATTCTCTTCAGCTGACCAACCACCACACCCGAGCACCTGATATGGTTGTCTGGTGCTGTGCCCAGGGGCAGGGCACTTTGTCCTTTTTGTTAGTTAAAAATGTCCACACCTAATCATAGGAATTGCCTATTAGCTGTCCACTGTTTGATACCATTAACAATATGTACCAAATTGGTTGATTCATCAATCTGATGTTTACTGGCACCCTTGAATGAGGAAGAGGTGGACAGAGACTGGCCTCAATAGCTGCCCAGTAAGTGTTGTTGGTAGGAGAGGTACAGAGATCAATCAAGAATGGGGCCATGGCTTTGCATCCAGATAGTCTCAGCTCCACTCCCTGGCATCTCCACTTACAAAGATCAGGCAGCACGTGGTGTGACGGACCTGTGCCTAAAGCCATGGAGAGCTGCCACGAATCAGAGTGGAGAATACTGACCATGATAGACCAATGGCCTGATTCAGTATAAGGCATCTTCATGTGAACATGTATAGGAAAAGTAAAGTATTTGTTGTTATTCTCCGTCATTTTTCTATTTTTAACACATTCAATAGGTGTATCTTTTCTGGTTCAGCTTTTCATTCAGTTAGGAATTAATTCATATCCATAATATTAACTTAAAAGTTTGTGCTTAACAGACAAGAACTTTTCTTTTTGACAGTTGTGAAAGTTGATGTCTAGTCATAGAAACATCCCGTAAGCAGTCTACTCTTTGATACCCTTAATTGATTCATCGATGGGGTGGCTACAAGTACATGCAGTTCTTTCTTTCTTTTTTCCCCTTAAGGTATATTTGTATAGCCAATGTTTGTATAACTTGTTCTATTGTGTTTTGTAGTCCTTTCCTGTTGAGCACGTTAATCCGGCATTATGTGTTTCTGTTCGTTCAAGACTAGTATATTTCAATGAACCGAGAGCACTTTGCATCAGAGGAATGGGATCTGCAGTGGAGGACCACCTCCATAATGGACAACAGGGGAAGCAAGGTATAGGAGCCAAGCCTAAGCAAGTTATTAGTAACTACATAGTAACTACTTAGCAACTAAGAGTGGGATCCTAAGCAGAGTTATACCCTTCTAAGCCCACTGGCTTCAACAGATATACAAGAGTGTAACTCTATTTAGGATTGCACTGTTTG
Source organism: Euleptes europaea (assembly GCF_029931775.1). Taxonomy (NCBI): domain Eukaryota; kingdom Metazoa; phylum Chordata; class Lepidosauria; order Squamata; family Sphaerodactylidae; genus Euleptes; species Euleptes europaea. The sequence continues at coordinate 43,612,255 of NC_079312.1, read as the reverse complement.
TTTAGGGTTGCAGTGTTTGGACAACCAGTTGACAATTTCTTTCACCTCAGTTATTGTTCTACCCTCTCTTCTCCCCTTTGGGCAATTAAATAATTTACTGTGTACATGTCTACATGTTCATCTCAACAGCTCAAAGGTCAGCACACTAATAATGAGAAGAGCATGTGGATTACAACACTGGAAATAATCCAAGTGTGTGGGACAAAGTAGATTGAAACCTTAATGAAGGTATCCTGATGCTTACTTTTCTTTGGGAAACCACTTTTTTATACTGTATGTGAATTAAACTTCCATTTACTTTATTTGCAGGATAACAGAACAAGCTGTTGATTGCAAAACAGGAACTGAAAGGGCCAGGAAAGAAAAGTCTAAGGGTGTTGTCCAAGCCCACAATACTAAATTTAACCCCATAGCCATCAGCTAGATTCGAGTCCAGCAGCACCTTAGAGACCAAAAAAGGTTTTCAGGGTATGAGATTTCGAGAGTCAAATCTTCCCTCTGTCAGATACAGGTTGGAAAGGATCTCTCACTCCCGAGAGCTTGTATGCCGAAAATCCTGTTGGTCTCTAGTGTGCTGCTGGACTCGAATCTAGTTGTTCTATTGCAGACCAACATGGCTACCCTCTGAAACTACCCATAATCATCTGATTACTATCTATACATACAAACATCTGTTTCTATGTATATAGATGTAGTTCTATATGCCTACTGGTCTCTTCTCCTCCGTCAAGGCCAGTCCAGTCTAGAAAAGAAGTCTTTGGTTTTACTTGATCCCCTGTTTATCACTAGGCTCAGCTTACCTGTTCCCTTTTCATGTTACTCAGAAACAGATTAGATGTACTTTTAAAAGGAGGTGAGCCAGTGAATCAGTTTCAGGATCATTCCCCTCCCTCCATGCTCCTCCCTCAGAGAAATAGATACAATTCAATTTCAGTGCACTCAATGCTAAACCAGGCCCACAATCTGAAGGGGACAAAATATAACTTCCAGTAGGCTGGGTACAGACCACAATAAATCATGCAAAGTTCAATCTAATTAACCCATCTTAGTATCATTTTCTCTAGTCCTCAAATTTCCCACTTGGGATTTTTTCCCCCCATTCAAAGCGAAATATTTTTAGAGAGGATGAGTGGGTTTTACTTCATTCAATAAAGAATTCTCTTATTAGTCTTAACTTATTTTGTCATGAATAGCTTACAAGAGAAAGGGGAAGTGCACACATGGGACCAGTCTATTACTAAACAATAAGATTCTGCTTTCTTGAAAAAGGAGACTGTCAATTCTAGAAGAAATAAAAGAAGGATTAGATGAAGATGTAAAAAGAATTAACCTGCACTTTGAACCTTCTTTCTCCAGATTCTGAGGGAGGAGGGAGATTTTGCAAATAGGCTCTTTTAGTGTTGCATATGCTATAAAGTTGTGTTGGGTTTTTCCTCCTCAAAACACGTAGTTCTGGCTAAAGAAGTGAATCAGACCATAAAGTGTGCTCTAAATGGGACACAGACAGCTGTAGTCAAACAGAACTGGCATTTTTGTGGTGCAAATCCCAAGGATTGGCTTGATCTTCCACAAAAGGAAAGAGTCTTATTCTTTCTTAAGCACAAAAAGTTTCCTTAGTCACATTGGCTAATGACTTAACAACTGACAAGCCGTACAATACATACAAATGCATGAAGCCGAGAGAAAGCCAGCTTCTTCCAACAGGCAGCTCTGGATCTAATTCTGAGAATACTGTAATCGGCCTTTTATTTTTCAGAGGCCTTTCTCTTCACTTGAGAGTGGTGGCAGTTTTATGTAGCGCAGGAGGTAGAGAGCAGATGCCCAGTGGAACCTCCCAGTTATATTGATGGACAGGTGTTTTTTTTTTCCTGGCAGACAATGGACCATCCACAAGGCCTAATTTCTGAATTCATTGCCACAAAATATAGCAAACCATTTAGATTGTTCAGATGTCCCAGTAACTATTAAAAGTGGGATTGGACACATTTGTAGAAGATAGATCAATGGTTGTCAGGCGGGTTGCCAGCTCCAGTTTGGGAAATACCTGGTGATATGGGGGTGGAGCCTAAAGAGGGCAGGGTTTGGGGAGGGGAGGGACTTCGATGCCATAGAGTCCAATTTCCAAAGTGGCCATTTTCTCCAGGGAAACTGATCTCTATCAGCTGGAGGTCACTTGTAGTAGCGGGAGATCTCCAGCCACCACCTGGAGGTTGGCAACCCTAGTTGTCAGCCAAACCAGGCAAGCAGCAGTAGACTGAGAGGGGGTGGTGGGGATGTGGCAGGGTGGCCGTCAGTGACAGCATGATGTCACCTCTGGGGAAGCCCGGGAGTGATGTCACGCCTCTAAAGGACTCACTGGAAACTCATTGTTAACACCATATGGTTTTCGGCAATTCTGAGAGAGGACTGAGGTAACTCCTAGGTTTTCCCAGAAGTGATGTCATACCGTCTGAGACAATTTTTAAAAAAAATCTTTCTCCCACTGACCTGGAGTGTGTGTGTGTGTGTGTGTCTGTGTCTGTGTTAAGTGCCGTCAAGTCGCTTCTGACTCATGGTGACCCTATGAATGAAAGTCCTCCAAAATGTCCTATCTTTGACAGCCTTGCTTAGATCCTGCAAATTGAAGGCTGTGGCTTCCTTTATTGAGTCAATCCATCTCTTGTTGGGTCTTCCTCTTTTCCTGCTGCCCTCAACTTTTCCTAGCATGACCTCTGGAGTGCCAGCAGGCATATGGAAACCCTAGTTGCTGGGAGATAACAGTGAGAAAGTGCTGCTGCTTTCATGCCCTGCTTGTGGCCTAGGATTGCCAGCTCTGGGTTGGGAAATACCTGAAGATTTTAGGGGTGGAGACAGAGGAGGGCAGGGTTTGGGGAGGGGAGGGACTTCAATGGCGTATAATACTATAGAGTCTACCTTCCAAAGCAGCCATCTTCCCCAGGTGAATTGATCTATGTCACCTGGAGAACAGTTGTAATACCAGGAGATCTCCAGTCACCACCTGGAGGTTGGCAACCCTATTGTGGCCTTTCCAGAAGTATTTGTATGATTGTCATATGGAACAGGGTGTTAGTCTAGATGGGCTGAGTGTAATCCACCAAGGCTCTTCTGTTATCCTTCAGTGCATGTTTGCCTACTATTTTCACCACATTACCATGTCTGAAAAAGAAACTCGTGCACATCTCCATAGGAGCCCTTACATCAAACATTTAAGTTACAAGTGTTAGAAAGCAGAACCATACAACCATTTGTTTGCCACATTCTTCAATGTATAAATTTAGTCATTTAGTTCATTTATACCCACACTTTCCCCAGTGGGGACCTGCTAGGGTTGCCAGCTCCGAGTTGGGAAATACCTAGAGATTTTGGAGGTGGAGCCTGAGGAGGGCACGGTTTGGAGAGGGGAGGGACTTCAATGCCATAGAGTCCAGTTGCCAAAGCGGCCATTTTCTCCAGGGGAACTGACAGAAGGAAATCTCCAGCTACCACCTCGAGGTTGGCAACCCTAGGACCCACAGTGGCTTACCTCATGCTCCCCTCCTCCATTTTACCTATGCCAAGTGTTGCCATTAAACAAAATAAGAGTTCTTAGAGCAGAAACAAATACAATGTGCCCACTGTTTTCAAATAGGGTGTGCTGGGTACAAATGTCCTGAGATAAAGATGGAAGAAGGCAAATCTAGGATAAGGAAATTTTGGCCCCTCAAGTTCCTTACAGCAATTAAAACGTAATTTTAATGAATGCATAGGTAAAGAATATGGTCCCTCTGGCCTCACAAACGGCATCCCGTGAAAGCATTCTCCGCAGGGAATGAGTAGATTAACCCTAAGCATAAGAAGGAGGTCTCATAATCCATGTGTTGTAAACTCATCTCCTATAATCTTCCACACACTGAAATTATGAGCAATGTGCCATTATTGCACTTGTCACAAACTTGTGTTTCTTTTTGCCCTTGTTTGTCCATCAGAAACAAAAGGATAATTTTTTTAATCCACATGATTGATGTGGCTGCTTCCGATGTCTTTTGCATTCTCTTGCTTGGAAGACTTTCCATTTGGATTTGTGCCTAGGACTCCCATTTTTCACCTTAGAATGTCATCTTCTCTTGATTAGGGACATAGATCATGTGTTGCCTTAATGGTTTGCTGTCTCCTTCTCCTTCTCTGCTGTGGCTTCCTAGTACCATGGCTGTTGCATACGTATAGCTTGCTCTTTTCCTGTTACTTCTTGCTCATCTTTTATATTGTATCTTGGCCTATTCCTCTCAAAGCCTGGCCCACTGTAGTACAATTGCTATAGTATTTTCTGGTTACACTCATAGACCTAATTCGTTAACTGTAGCATGTCAAAACTCTTCAGCCAGTATGGTGTAGTGGTTAAGAGTGGTGGTTTGGAGCAGTGGATTCTAATCTGGAGAACCGGGTTTGATTCCCCCACTCCTCCACGTGAAGCTAGCTGTGTGACCTTGGGCTGATCACAACTCTCTTTGAGTTCTCTCAGCCCCACCTACCTCACAGTTTGTTTGTTGTGGGGAGGGGAAGGCAATTGTAAGCCAGTTTGATTCTTCTTAAGTCAGCATATAAAAACCAACTCCTCCTCCTCCTCTTCTTCTTCCCCCTTGATAAAACTCAGTCTCGCAACTTGTAAATTATGTAAACCATAACTAGTTTTGACAGGGTTTGGGCAGGCTGATCAAGATAGGTAGGGATGATTGGCAGTAGGGTTGCCAATCTCCAGGTAGTAGCTGGAGATCTCCCGCTATTACAACTGATCTCCAGCCAATAAAGATCAGTTAATTTGGAGGAAATGGCTGCTTTTTACAGCCTTGCAGAACTCCTTAAGGTCCCTCATAGGGTTGCCAGGTCCCTCTTTGCTAGCCAACAGAGATCAGTTCACCTAGAGAAAATGGCTGCTTTGGCAACTGAACTCCATGGCATTGAAGTCCCTTCCCTCTCCAAACCCCGCCCTCCTCAGGCTCCGCCCAAAAAAGCTCCTGCCGGTGGTGAAGAGGGACCTGGCAACCCTAATTGGCAAGCACCCAGAGACATCTAAAGGAGTAGAGGGTGTGGCGGGGTGCAGCTGGGAAGGAGCAGCCCTTGGTGCTGAGCAGCATCTTTCTGAACCTGGTAGTTGCCATTGGGTGCATCAGGCAAGGGGGCTGGGGCTGGGCAACTCTCGGCACACTGTGTGCAGGCATTGATAAAGCTGGCAGAAGATGCTGGCTGCATTTGGAGTCAGGGTGGGTCTGCCAGAAAAGGCAGACTCGGGCACGCTGGCTTAGCAAAGCCTGTCCATTTAAATATGTTAGCGTGTTTTAATAATGCTGATCATTTTAATTAATTAAACTAGTTAAACCCAAGCTGTTTTCTCAAAAGAACATAAGAAAGGCCATGCTGGATCAGACCAAGGCCCATCAAGTCCAGCAGTCTGTTCACACAGTGGCCAACCAGGTTCCTCTAGGAAGCCCACAAACAAGACGGCTACAGCAACATTATCCTGCCTGCGTTCCACAGCACCTAATATAATAGACATATTCCTCTGATCCTGGAGATAATAGGTATGCATCATGACTAGTAGCCTTTTTTACTAGTAGCCATGAATACCCTTCTCCTCCATGAACATGTCCATTCCCCTCTTAAAGCCTTCCAAATCTCGCATCTTCTTTGAATGAGTGCCTGGGGCAAATACCCAAGACATTTCAGACATCTAGTCCCAAGGGTAGCTGAAATTTTGCAGAAGTTATTGATATTTTATTCCCAGTGTTTACCATTTAAATACGACTATTGCTGTTTTGTTCACAAATAACAGTGAAAAATGCATACATTTTATAGGGAATTAGACAGTGGGAGAAAACAGTGGGTTGGCTCCACCAGGCATTTACACAGCTTGAAAGATCTCTACCTTCCTTGCTGCCCCATCCTGCCACAGCCCAAAATGCCCATGGAATGCTGTTGTCCCCCAGGAGTAGCATTTCAGGAGGCATTTGGGGCTACATCAGGACTTGGGAGGCAAGACAGTCGTGCTCCGAAGGCAGAAGTCCTTCCCCCTATGGAAACTCTCCAGTGGACCCAGGCCAGTAAGTGGAACTAAGAATAAAGGGTTGCAGATTCAGTATGTAAAAGGTGGGAGCAAAACTGAAGTGTGGATCTGGAGGTCAAAATAGCAGAGATTATACAAAATAGTCCTAAACGTACTTGCGCACACTTCGAGTGGTCCTTGCAGTATGCAACATTTGTGCACCATACAACCCATCTTAATGAAAGTCCTTTTTTTTGCTAGGAAAGAGACTTCAAAATAGTTTCTTTAAGTCATATAGAAAAGAGGTCTGCAACACATGGATTGGGACCTGCAGATGGGTTATGGAATTCTACCTCACTTTTTGAAGGATCTGTTGCTAGAGTGCAAACATAGAGGGCAAGCACGCTATGCCTCCTACCTCTCTTTGTATGCATTTTGAGAGAAGCACTAGGATGGCAAGGTAAGGTCATTCAGAGGTGGAACGCTCTTCATGGCTCCGTCCCTTGGTTTGTTCCTCAAATTGTGCAGTTCTTATTGTTTGGTTTGATTCCTATCCCTGCTTCTCTTGGTCTGTTCCCACAGTCCTAGCCTTGACACTGGCAAAGTCATAACTTTGGCTTCCCCTTCTTCCTGTCCCATGACCCATGTGACATCACCTTGACATCATATGACTTCTGCCTGCAATTCAGTTAATCCCAGGTTGGGAAAGGTTGTATAACACTGACATAGAATATCATCACATCATATACCAGATATTGGTTGATGACTATGTAACATACAGTCACCCATTTTCTAATTAAAATTTCCTCTTCCAAAGAACTGTTGAGTTGGATGTGCTAAACCATTGATCCTCTTCACACTCTGTGATACCATTATAATTGGATTCCTGGGGTAAGATAGACAACTTCTTGGAATTCCTCATTCTTCATTAATTGCATTTGAAGTTCTCTTGCTAGTAGGATGTGGGGGTGAGATGTCAAACATTGTGACACTAATAGACATCTAAACAAATCCCAGGCAAGCAAGACTGTTATGCTGGATTCACATGGCTGCTGTTCCTTCATATCTTGGGGACTTTTTCAGACATCCCAAATACCTCTATATGTATTCAATATGCAAAGGATGCACTAGAACTTTTTATAATTCCCACTTCCATTGACGTTTTCCTGTCCAATGACTGAAAAAAGTATGAAACTGAAGAAAAACAATTACTTAAGAATACCCTTTCAGCCATTGGAATCAGTCTTCCAGTACTTGGGAGCCACTTGCCTACATGAGTAGCTCTCTGTAGATCTCAAGTTTAGTATATTCCTGCAAATGGTAGGAATTGTTGGGTTTTCAAGATCATGCTTAAAACTGGCCCTCCCAAATTGCTCCTGCTCATAGTAATGTAACCAATTTGCCAGTGGAATAAAAACGCTTTAAGAACAGGCTTAAGAACATAAGAAAGGCCATGCTGGATCAGACCAATGTCCATCAAGACCAGGAGTCTGTTCACACAGTGGCTTCTGTAAAGGGGCCTTCAGCCTATGGTCATTTATGCATGGGAGTTTTACTTGAGGTTCGTTGCTTGCTGAACCTACGCTTTCTTCTTTAGAAGCTATGCACCAGCAGTCTCCAAGCTCAAAACAAGAAGCCCGCCCCTTGAAATGCCGCTTTGTGATTGGCTGTAGTTCAAAGAACTCCCAGGAAGCAGGAAGTATGTGAATCCCTGCCTCTTTACACACTGCTTTGTAATTGGCTGTGAGAGAAGCCAAGCTTATGTGGCCTGCACTTTGCCTTATGCACATGGGCTCTGATTGATCAGGAAAGTTGTTAAACCCTCTTTTGTAATAGAGGCGATATTTCTACCCTCCCTTGCCTGTGGTGCTGCCACTTTCCTGGCTTCTTGTGAGTAAAACTTTGCTTTCTTTGCTAGTGCCTTCCCTTTACCCCCAGCAAGCTGGGTACTCATTTTACCGACTTAAAAGGATGGAAGGCTGAGTCAACCTTGAGCCGGCTACTTGAAAACAACTTCTGTTGGGATCGAACTCAGGGCGTGAGCAGAGCTTGGACTACAGTACTGCAGGTTACCACACTGCGCCACGGGGCTCATATTAAAACACTTCATTTCCATCATCTAGTAGTGCTGCATTTCCAGTGGAGTGTACCTGCTCTGTCTTAGGAAGGCGCACCCATCAAAGCTACTGGGAGCTCAAGAAAAGAAGAGGCACTGTTTTCTTTCTCCCGCATGCGAGTCACTAATCCCCACTGACTTATATTAAAGGGGCTGCAGCTGACAAGCCGTTAAAATTGATCTCTCCTCTCCCAACAACGGACTCACTAGTTTATTCAGTAGGGGCTCCAATATTAGCCCCATCTCAAGTGTGTCCCCCTGACCACAGCCCTTATACTTTCTCCCATTTGACTCAGTGACTCCCACTGACTTCTGCCAGAGAAAATTAATACAGGCCCGTCATTCTGATGGGCACTTCATTAGATCCATTATAAACAATGGAGTCCTGTGTCCGTGGGAGATCGTGAACCTGCCACTACCCTTGGGGAGGAAGAGAAACAGGAATATTAAATATATGTAAATATCTCTGAGAACCTAAGGAAGCAACTAAATACATATAAAAAACAATTTTCAGACTCAAGAGCAAAACATTTCCAGCTGTATACTTTTTTGGCGTTGCTGGACCAGAACAGTGTACATCTTTTCAGTAACGTATATGGGGGAGATAAGAACCATTTCCCACAGAGAACAGTTGCTAAGGTCTAGTTGATAGGTGAGTGATCAGTGGGTACAGTAAGGAAATATGAATGCTCCTGCCTTACACTGTGTAATCATATGAGTGAACAATTCATCAGGACCCCCCCCCCCAAAAAAAACAGATGGACTGGGCCCAAGGAAGAAGAAGAGTTGGTTTTTATGTCAATTTTCACTACCATTTAAGGAGAATCAAACCGTTTACAATCTCTTTCCCTTCCTCTCCCCACAACAGGCATCTTGTAAGGTAGGTGAGGCTGAGAGAGCTCTAAGAGAACTGTGACTAGCCCAAGGTCACCCAGCTGGCTTCATGAGGAGGAGTGGGGAAACCAACCTAGTTCACCAGATTAGAGATTGCCACTCATGTGGAGGAGTGGGGAATCAAACCCAGTTCTCCAGATTAGAGTCCACCACTCTTAACCACTACACCACACTGTCTCTCTACTGCCTGTACTTATAAACCCTTTATCCAGTATACAGTTTAGTCTTATCAGCTACCATTGTCTTACAGAATAGTAATTAGGAAACCTCACCACCTTTAAGCATTGCAAGACAATGTTTTCAAAAGTGTACATTAACTTTCGAAGCATGGGCTATTTAAGTGCTTTTCTGCTAACAAATATCTTTTTCAGTGTTACACATGGGTCGTTTTGGTATTCTCTAATTCTGATTGCTTTGTCACCCTAATAGCTTAGTCTTTCAAAAAAGAAAGAAAGAAACCCCTCAGGATCATTGCTAAACCTCAGGCATTAAAATTTGCACATTTCATTTATTGTTAATAATAAAACTTTGGATAACATCAGCAGTCCTTCTACCAACAGAAATCATTAAATTGGGCTTAATTTTACAGCTGTACAAATTGTAATGTGCTCAATTGGGTGAGTTAATGATGTTTAATTTGACCAGGCCAAAACGTAGCATGCCTTGGCTTGCATGTTTGTAGCTGCAGTCAGCTCCAACTGCTTGGCAAAGTGTGTATTGTGGCAATATTTTGGAGGGATCTGCTCGGTAGAGGCATAGGAGTGACGTGGTTGGAGCTGCTATGTTTCCTCCCTGTACATACCTGCCAAAAGGGAACATGACTGCAAGAGAGCACTCAAACACATCTGTGGAGCCCCGGGGGTGGAGATTCATGCCAGGACTCATCCCATTCATGCCACAGTCCCCCTCACAATGAAGGGCGCAGTGTTCCTACCCCCAAGTGTTCTGTATAGATGTAGCGTAGGGTTGCCAACCTCCAGGTACTGTGCAATCCTAAGAAAAAAATCTCAGTACACTGCCACAACTTTCCTTTCAAATATATTTCTCTCTCTTTTTATTTTCTTTCCAAAGTTTCTTAACTTGTCTTAACAATTTATACAACAACAAGGTTATAAGTTCCAATACAGTTTAACTTCACTATACAATTACTTCATTACACTTAATACCTTCTCAGAATCTTTAACATAAATGAGTACTCCTCGGGAACAACGAAATGCCGGCAGCTAAGTCCTTACTCGCAAGTAAGCAATATAAAGACAATGTTGTGAGGAACGCTGTACTCCGCACCACTTCCGCGGTCAGGTGATGTGGACTGGTCCAATCACAATGATGGAATCTCGTTCCTGCCGATGTTTCTCTTTTGACTGTAAAAAGCTGTGTATTTTGAATGTGGATCCATTCAATATTCATATACAGCATACAAAGATGTAACAAGATCCCGGTTGCCTCTTGTTTCGCATTGTGTATAATTAGCTTCTTCAGACCATGTATTAATATTCTGACTGCACCCTTGCAGTTCAAAGGAATGACTCCTAGTCATAGGTACTAGCTGGAGATCTCCCGCTATTACAAGTGATCTTCAGCCGATAGAGATCAGTTCACCTGGAGAAAATGGCCGCTTTGGCCATTGGACTCTATGGTATTGAAGTCCCTCCCCAAACCCCGCCCTCCTCAGGTTCCGCCCCAAAAACCTCCCGCCAGTGGTGAAGAAGGACCTGGCAACCCGAATGTAGTAGCACTTTTTCAAATGTTTGTAGGTGCTGTTACGATTCTTACAATACAAATTCATTTGAAAGCATTTCTAAATCATAGGAGCGTTTTCTCATTATGTATTTTCTCAGTCAACGGATATTAGTAGTGCAACTACTGTCATGTGGAGGTCTACAAAATTTCTTGTTGTTCAAAAGGGATCCTCATACTTGAAACGGTTGGGAAACCACAGGTCTGAAGGCTCCCCTTTGTTTCTTTGTCTCGTAACTGTGGAACCCAGAAGAGGGTGATGGACGTTCATGGACCATAGAATTAATAGTTTGCAGTGTATAAATGCAAAGGCCTGGGGTGGGGGCGGGGGATGTATGAGATTTTTATTCATCAATTGAACTGTAACTGACAGTTGCAAGCGGGTAAGCAGTAGACAAATGATCAGCCCAAACGAAAAGGGACAGAACTGAAGATCTAGGAATGTAGATCCGGGAACTGATTAACATGGCAGTTAACTTACGAATAGGGAAGAGCTGGGGCTCAGACCCTTCTAGAACAAGTCTTTCCCCTAATCTGGTTGTGCAGGTATGGGCAGTTGGCTCTCTCTACATGCTCAAAAAAAAATCCATCTCACTAGTTCAAGTATTGCCTTTCTATAACCCGCTTCTAGTTGCCATAATTGTAATGTTTGGGTACATACGCTCAGAGTGTGTGTTGGGATAAATGAATTCATCTCCACTGAGATAACTGATAGCCATTCAGGATTTGGTCGATGGAGTGTGATAATAAGGATGATTAATCAATCCCTGATTAATAATGCTTGTAACATTTATTGGAGTGAAATCTGGCACACGCTCTATATTAGACAGGAATATTGCAAGATTCTCTCCTCTCCCTCCCCCTTAATTGATGTTGGCACTGCAATAATGCCAACCCTTTCACAAGGATCCCATACATCATTGTGTCCCTTCAAAATGCTCAAGTATTAAATAGAGCACTTGAGTAGTAAAATATATTAAGCTTGAAAAACTGATAAATTGCAGGCGCCTTAATTAAAACCATTGTGTTAAGCCCAGGTTAAGGAGTACCAGTGAGCTAGGAAAATGTTTTTACCAGAAGTTGCTTGACACTCATTTGTTGAGACCCTGGTGTGTACATCCATGTCGTAAGATGCGCTCGTTCATCACGTAGGAAGATTTACAAGTTTGAAAATGTGTTTCTCTGGCACAGTGAAGATGAACATTCAGCCTGGTTTCTGGATCATACCATGATATCCAGAAGCAGATAACTTTCTTTATGTGCAGGGGCATCTTTGTTAAGACAAAGGTATGAATAGCAGCATCCTTTAAAATTAGTATCAGAAGTACAATTTGTAAGGCTTGCTTTGATCGCCGTTGTTTTTGCATAAAACCTTTCTCATGATGCATTCTAGCAGCTGCCTTGTCCATAGTCCCTTTGTGATCTGCAGCGTAACATAAAGAATGCATTTGCTCCCTGAGCTCATCACCCGTGCCTTTGAGTAACTAACAGCCCAGCTTTTGATGTTTGCACGCCTTCGCTGCAGGCAGTCCCTGCTTGCCACACAGTTTCAAATGCATCGCCTGGTTCCATCTAAAGTATGCTGACTTCTCTGTGGGCATTCAGGCCATGTATGGAAGCTTTACGATCAATTTGTGTTGATCATAAAACAGAAGGAAGCAGGTGTTTCTGCATACCAAGTCATTATTTGATTTTATGTGGCACTCATTGACTTGAGAAGATTCCAACTTTCTCTTTTAAAACAAGAAAAGTGATTCTGAAGTATTGGTCCATAAAACCATGCGCTACAGATCAGGGTGCCTGATTTTCATATGGGTCTAGTCTGACCTCTTCTGTTGGCTAACTCTTTCAATTGTCATTTTGTCCAGGGGGAAAAAAAGTTGAAATAGATGTAACTGACACAAACAGGACACAGGGTCTTATTCCAAGACACTGAAAGACTGGACAATTCTACCAACGATTTTGTCAGATTACACAGAGAAGCCATTGAAATTCATAAACATGAGCACAACTTTAACAGAAAAGAAGAGAGTTTAAGAATGAATAAGGCTTGGCTTCCTGTCCTGAAAACCTCCAGACTAACAAAGACTCTAGTCCACAATAGCCATGCAGATTAGCTTTGGATTCAGGGTACAATGGTTCCATATTAACATACCACACCCTCATTAGCACATTATCTTGATACTTACAGGACAATGATGAGCACATTACCTTTGATACTTTTTGCAGGACAATGATTCAGCTCAAACCCATCCCCTTTCTGACTATATATTACTCTTCCTACACACTTGACACTGAGAGACACTGTCCTTCAGTGTTACTCCTCTGAAGATGACTGCCACAGCTGCTGGCGAAACGTCAGGAAAGAAAATACCAAGACCACGGTCACACAGCCCGGATAACCTACAAGAACCAGATGTAACTGATTTGCACATATCCACTCACTGTTATTCTTGCCCCATTTTACCAAACTCACTGTAAATATTGAGATTGTGAGATATGTCTCCTGCTATCTTTGTGAAATACCTTGTACGTATATAGCATTATAGTCAGTAATTAGATTACTATAGTGTCTTTATAGGGAATTCCAAACCTATATAACATCAATATATCTAATTCTCAACATAGCCCCATCTGTGGATACTTGAATCCAGAGACAGGGACCATGGATAGACAAGATAAATCTTTCTGCAAACCAAGGAAAAAACCCAGATTTACAGAAAAATCTGAAACCTAACCACAAAAAAGGGAGTGTTAAAAACCTCCAAAATGATTGAAGCAATGCATGTAGCTTTAAGAAACAAACACCCTCATTAGCCATTGATATGTAACCATGACAGTATTGCCAGCATTCAAGCCTTGGTTTCTGTCAGTAAAAGCCTGGAGGAGGGGGACAGGGCTCCTGTCCAGGGCTAGTTTGGACTTTGAGGGAAGACCCATTGGAGCTAGCCTGGCAGCAACTACTAGGCAACTTGCTATCACATGACTTGCATGACTCACCCAGGTTTGGCTGCTTACTACTGTTCAACAGCACCCAGCCAACCATAGAGCTTCAGATTAGGTTCTGGGAGACCCTGGTTCAAATCCACACTGTGCCATGGACGCTCACTCTATGACTTTGGGCCAGTCACACACTCAGCCTAACCAACCTCACAGGATTATCATGAACATAAAATGGAGGAGAGGAGAGGAGAATAATATAAATTACTTTGGGTACCCATTGTTGTATTAATGTAGCAAGTAAATAATAAATATACTATAGCTGAAGATGGGGGACAGATAAAAGGTAGGCTGGTGGGTGGTTGGGATGGAGCCAAAAAGGCAAGGAAAGGACATGGGGGTGGCCAGGAGGAGGGAAAGAGGATACAGTGAGGGGGATACAGAGTGTGGTGAGGGGGATACAGAAGAAAGTGAGGTGGCGCCCACATGTCCTTGTAGGTTCCCCACCATGCAACTGAGGCCAGGCCAGCCGGTACTGCATAACTGAACCCGGCCCAGTGACTGGCACTGTGCAACATAGCCCAGGTTAGGGAGAGGCTGCCAGGTGGGTGGAAGGATGGAAAGTTGAAAACAACAGTAGATGTAAGTAGGTTGAGCTGATAAGTGGGAAAGAGAGAAGGAAGCAGGAAAAGGTAGCAGGCTGTATGGGCTTTCGGGGAAGGGGGAAAAGAAACAGTGGGAGAAGGTAAAATGAGTTGTTTCCCAGCAAGAGTCCTCTACTTGTATCTCCATATTTTTCAACCTGTCCATATGATTGTACAATGTCAACAATCACAGTTTCCTCTTGGATGACCAGGGAGATACTACACATAAAGTAAGCCTTCTGCTACTAAACCAGATATGGTGAATGTTAGAATTCCTGGACTTTTGAGACTGTGATGAGAATCCAGGATTGCTTTTCAGCTGTTGTTCTGCAAATTGATGCCATTTTTCTGCTGCTCTAGGTGAAGAAAGCTGTCTATGTGATTCCATTTCCCCACTTCTAGGTCAGGGAAGAGATATGCTAGGAACATTAAAGAGAACTTTTTCTTACACAACAAGCTCAAGCTGGACTTTTGTTTTACTGGTGCAGATCCACCTGCCCAGAGCAACAAGAAATCTGTTGGCAGGCAGGACCCTAAAGGGAAACAGAAAAGTCTACCCTGATTCACCAAGTTAGCAACTTGTATAGCCAAGGAATATATGTTTCTCCATGTGAGGGTGTGTGTGTTACATGCTTTTCCAGTGGTGGCATCTTGTCTTTGGAGTGATCTCCCGTGTTTCCCTTTAGGTGTGAGACCAGAACATTTCTTTTAACCTAGACTATGAACTCAGGGGTTCCATCTTTTCAACCTTTTTTAATGGTCCGCGTCTTTCCTGAGGACTGTTCTGTGGCTGTCATTTAAATCTGCTGGATTTTGTTTTGTGCAAATTTTATGATTATGCTTCTGGACTGTTTTTATGGTTTGTTTTATTATTCATAATTCTTATATTTTCTCATATTATTTTACTTTATGTGCAGCCCTTGAGCAAATCTCTGGAGAGGTGACATCCAAATATTCTTAAATAAATCAATAATATAGATGTGTGGAGCTGCTTTTATCACCTGTTTGCTCCCAAGTTTTTTGAAAAGTGCTCTGAAATCTCTTCTTGACATCACACATACACACCCATATATGGGACAGCAGACAAGGTCAAGAATCACACAGGAAAGAGAGGGGAAGATAGAGAAATGGCCTTTTTATTAGGCAGCTTTAGGCACCCTTTGTGGACAGCAGTGGATGGAAAGGAGTATCTTGCTAATTGCTCCTAGCTGCAGCAGTTCCTGGGCAGGAAGGATTAGCCACTGTGGGGCATGCTCTGATAACATCTAGATTAGATTCCTGCAGTGCATTTTATGTGGAGATGCCCTGGAAGACTGTCCAGAAGCTACAGTTTGTACAGATTTATGCAGCCATAATGCTGACTGGAGTGGGTCACAGGGACCGTATCACTTCAGTCTTGTTCCATCTACGCTGGCTCCCAGTTTGCTTCCAGGACCAGTTCACAGTGCCGGTATTAACCATTAAAGCCCTATACACCACGGAGCCAGCGTACCTTAAGGACCGCCTACTCTCATATAAACTTACCAAACCACTTCAGTCATCTTCAGAGGCCCTGCTTCGCACGCCCTGCCATTTGAGGCTAGACAGATGGCAACCCAAAGAAAGGGCCTTCTCAATTATGGCGCTGAAACCGCCCCCAGGGAAAGCCATCTGTGCCAGCCCGTGAAGGCTTGTTTTGTTGAGCATTCCCTCACTAACTCTTCTGTCATCCTGTTTGTCTGTTTTTATGTATTTATATGTTGTGTGTGTGTGTGTGTGTGTATACTAGTTAAAATGGATATTAGTCATGATGCATACCTATTCTCTCCAGGATCAGAGGAGCATGCCTATTGTCTTAGGTGCTGTGGAACACAGGCAGGATAATGCTGCGGCAGTCATCTTGCCTGTGGGCTTCCTAGAGGCACCTGGTTGGCCACTGTGTGAGCAGACTGCTGGACTTGATGGACCTTGGTCTGATCCAGCAGGGCTTTTTTATGTTCTTATGTACACACACACACACACACACACACACACACACATATACGTATATATATTTTAAATGCTTAGTGTTTGAAATGTTTTACTGTTTGAAATATCTTAATGTACATCAACTTAGGGACCCTGAATTGGGTGGAAAGGCAGAATAGAAAGGTCTTAAATAAATAAATATAGTGCATGAGTGTCTGCTGTACAGGAACAGCAGGAATAGGGCAAGGCACTCCATTTAGTTTTTGCCACATGACAGGTTGCAGTGGAGGTTAGGGTTGCCATCCACTGGCTGGCATGAATCCAAGAGTGGCAGGGAGATGGGGGGGCATAATCAGTGACAGTGTGACATCACATTTCAGAGGAAAACCTGCATGTGATGCAGTGTCTCTCTAGGAATCACTGAAAACTCTATGGTAAAATAATGATGTATGTATGATGTAACTTCCTGGTTTTCCACAGAAATGACATTGCATTGTCAGTGACAGTAGTTTTTCCCCATTATTTTTCTTCCACCAGCTTCAGGAGCAGTGGCAGGAAACAGGAGCTGGGGCAGGCCTAGTGGGGATAGTATAGTGTAGTTCAGTTCATCCCACGCAGCACAACTACAAAACTCAGGCTTTTGAAGAGTTTATAGGTGCAATCTGCAGGAAAGGAGCCTTAGGTCTCCTTTTTGAACCAGTGTGGGAAGCCTTCAGAGCACAGTACATTCCATTGGCATTGGGTTATCCAAATGGCTGGCCAGATGTATGGAGAACCGATTGAGTTGCTTAGCTGTTCCTCCTGGATATCTCTTCCCTGCATTTTCATAAATATTAGCACAATTTTGTATTTAGGGCTTACCTTTAGCGGTAGGACTGCAACATCCGGTACCTCCGGCACATTCTCTGAACCATTAAAATGAATGAATATTATTTAAAACAATAAAAATAGGTGGGAAGGAAAGTTATGAAAATCACCTCTAAGGTCACTTGTGATTCTAGGAAGCAGGAAATTCATCCCCAAGGTTGCATGGAGCAAGTTGAAGAGCTTTGTATACTATTTATTAGTGGACGAGGCCACTTTTACTTCCTGGATCGTTCTTTTTCTATAGTTGAGAGGCAAAATAAAGCAGCTGTGATAATACAGTTTAAAACTATTAGCCTTTGATAATGTGGCCAACAGTGCAGTACTAGTTTACTATGGTCTCCTGAACTTTTCCCTTCACTCCCACTAGGGTTGCCAGGTCCCTCTTTGCCACCAGCAGGAGGATTTTGGGGCAGAGCCTGAGGAGGGCGGGGTTTGGGGAGAGGAGGGGACTTCAATGCCATAGAGTCCAATGGCCAAAGCGGCCATTTTCTCCAGGTGAACTGATCTCTATCTGCTGGAGATCAGTTGTAATAGCAGGAGATCCCCAGCTAGTACCTGGAGGTTGGCACCCTAACTCCCACACTGACCCTTGACTGATTTCAAGTGGCACTGAATCTGGCTTTTGAAAATAGTCAGTGGAAGAAATGAAAGGCCTCTTAACAAATACCCACTAAGTATACCTTTGGAACATTGTTCCACAGTAAGGTTGCCAACCTCCAGGTATTAAACTCCTGCTATTACAATTGATCTCCAGCCGATAGAGATCAGTTCACCTGGAGAAAATGGCCACTTTGGCAGTTGGACTCTATGGCATTGAAGTCCCTCCCCAGCCCAAACCCCACCCTCCTCAGGGTCTGCCCCAAAAATCTCCAGGCATTTCCCAAGCCAGAGCTGGCAACCGTATTCCACAGGGACTCCTCCAGTATAAAATGGCTGCACATTTTGGCCATTATTGACTAGTGCTACGTTGGAGCAATGGACTGAAAAACATCTGCCTTAACAAATAGCTCAGAAATGTCAGAATAATCTTAACAGAATAATCTTTTTTGGGAAGCAGTTTTATACAAAGGGAATGCTAGAAAAATAGGACTTACTTTCTTGTTCTCATTTTTTCTCTCCCCAAAGGTAAATGGAAAAGACTTATCTAAAGCAACCCACGACCAAGCGGTTGAAGCATTCAAAACAGCTAAAGATCCTATTGTAGTACAGGTCCTTAGGAGAGCACCGCGTACGAAAATCTTCAGTCCCTCTCATGAATGCCTCCTAGTTGATATGGGCACTCAGACGGATATCACCTTTGAACATATCATGGCTCTAACCAAGATGGGCTCACCTACGCCACCAGTTACAGTACTGGATCCATATCTCTTACCTGAAGAGTAAGTATCAATTTCATTAAAGCTTTTTAAAAACCACAGCGTGTAACGTGAAAGGCAGCTGTCACTGGAGCAACATTGCTAACACAAATAATGGAAGGCTGCATTTCAAATTCCTATAAAAGACACAGTGATGTTCTCAGAAGGTATGCCAGATTCTGAAGAGTCCTGAAAATGCAGTGTGTATCTACCTAATAAAGAAATGCATAGGAATAGAATCCATCATTCCACATTTACCTACCCCACCTTACCACACTCTTCCTCCAAGGAGTTGAGATCGGCATACATCCCCTCCTGTTATTTTATCCTGGCAAAAACTTCATGAAGAATGCTAGTCTGAGAGTGAATGCCCCAGTATAATAAATACCTTATTTCTGAGATCAGAAATATTATTCAAAACAACAGCCTATTTCCAACAACTTTCCAAAACCTTAAGGGCACTTATTTTTCTTAAATGCTTGGTTGCAGACCACCATTTGGAAATTATAAGTGAGTGATCTAGACATCTGTGGAAATGGAGAGTTTGTCAAATCCCTAACTCTGAGTAATCTAGTAATAAGTTAAAAAAAAACCTCTGACCCATTCACATGTAATGAAACTAAGTGAAATCTTCAGTCAATGGTGTATTTTGATCAGCAGTCCCATGAATGACGATTCATATTCTTGAAGGCTGCTGTCATCAAAGGCATTTATACAAACTAAAGCCTTTTTCTTCTCTAATGGGATGAACTAGAACTATATAGATGATTGTCACGTTACAGGGGAGGTGAATGGTTGCAATCTGAGAAATATCCCTGCCTGATCCACATACAGTAGGAGGTTTGAACCACCTCACATGCTGCATTGCAAGTGGCTTGTGGAGTTCAGAGGACTTTTCAAAGCACCTTGCAATGCAAAACAGGGATGCTGTTTCCCCTTCCCTGTACTTATGTATGTGTCATCAAGTCACAA
This sequence comes from Euleptes europaea, assembly GCF_029931775.1. Classification (NCBI taxonomy): domain Eukaryota; kingdom Metazoa; phylum Chordata; class Lepidosauria; order Squamata; family Sphaerodactylidae; genus Euleptes; species Euleptes europaea. Next base: position 43,592,764 of record NC_079312.1, on the reverse strand, counting down.
CCAATTTATGGTGAGTCCAGCAAGGAGCTTTCAAGATAAGTGATAAGCAGAGGTGGTTTTCCATTGTCTTCCTTGGAGAGCCAGCATGGTGTAGTGGTTAAGAGCAATGGGCTCTAATCTGGAGAATCGATTTTGATTCCCCACTCCTCCACATGAGTGGCAGACTCTAATCTGGTGAACCAGGTTGGTTTCCCCACTCCTCCACATGAAGCCAGCTGGGTGACCTTAGGCTAGTCACAGTTCTCTTCGAATTCTCTCAGCCTCACCTACCTCACAATGTGTCTGTTGTGGGGAGAAAAAGGGAAGGTAATTGTAAGCCGGTATGATTCTCCTTAAAGGGTAGAGAAAGTCGACATATAAAAATCAACTCTTCTTCGTCGTCGTCTCCCATCCAAGTACTGACCCTGCTTAGCTTCTGTCGTTTGACAGAATCCATCTATACCATGCTGCCTTCCCTCCTCCCTTCCCCATAAAAATGTAAAAAAAAATCCTACACATACCCACAAAGGTTGATACATGCATAAATGGACATGCACCTATACCCATACACTTCTACTCAAACACTGCATCCATCTGGCTCACTATGGACTACTTGGATTGGAGCAGTTATCTAGGGTCTGGCAAGAGTGTTTTAATGCTCTGATGGAGATGCCTGAACCTTTTACATGCAAAACATGTGCTCTATCAAGATACATGGCCTTCCCTAAACATGGGGTCACAGCTTTTCTGTCTTCGTTCTTTTTTATTCGTTACAATATGTATACCCCACCTTTCCCCATGGCTTAAGGTGGCTTACAAAACCCAGTTTAAAACATACAAAATACAATTTTTAAAAACCCCTCTGAAAATACCTGCAGCTTACACACCATTAGAGTCCCCAGCAAATAAAATGGTTTTACACTGCTGCTCTCTTTGTCACAGGGAACATAAATTTCACACAGCTAAGAGCAACTATCTTCTGTTCCAGTATATTAATCACTTTATTATAATCCTATGGCGATCTTACGTAAATATGTTGTTCTCGAGGGCTGATATTTCTTCAGAATAGTGTCAAGGAATTTCGAGAATCAATTTTTAATTACTGCTAGCAATGTTCTGATACTTTTGCACATCCAAATTAAAAAAATAAATTGCTTCCTTAGCCATTCTTGAGCCTACCCATACTGTTAATGTAGGAAAGAATTCTCTTCAGAGTCCAGTATTATTCCACATGGATACTTGATACTTATTTCTGCAGCAAAAAGAAAGGGGTAGACATTTGCCAAAAATGACAAAGTATTTGCGATGAACATCTTTCGATTTTATTTGCAGAAAGTTCGATGGTATTGCTGATAAGAAGGCACTTTTGAAGTGAAATGCAGTTTCAGGTCTGTTTTAGACAGAATCTGGAAAATGCGGGCAAAACAGGCGGGGAGAGCGAGGCAACCTCTGACGGGCGGAAAAGGCATGCATAAACAAAAGGAAGCCCTAAAGCAGTCGGCGGGGGTGACCGCAGGGAAACGTCCCTGCATAAAAGCCTATATCTTGACCATGAAAGGATGGGTGTCTAAAGAGCAGAACTTTGGTCAGTGACTTTGCTTCAAAAGGGTTTCAAGGGCACTTGGACAGTAGCCTGTATCCTATTTGGGCTTCTTTTGCAGTGCTTGGCATTACCTATAAAGCTTCTGGTTATCACCAGAATCTGTGGAAATTCCTGGAATCTTACTTCATTTTATCCATAGTGAACATTCTACTGAGCCGTTTCCTTAAATGATCCTGGGGTCTAAGGTTATCTGAGGCCTAAGAGAATTTTTCTCTAACCACTTATCCCACACTATTTATAAATTCTTATAAATTAACAACCTACTGAATCATTACATTTGCCAGGTCCCTCTTCGCCACCAGCAGGAGGTTTTTGGGGCAGAGCCTGAGGAGGGCAGGGTTTGGGGAGGGGCTTCAGTGCCATAGAGTCCAATTGCCCAAGCAGCCATTTTCTCCAGGTGAACTGATCTCTATCGGCTGGAGATCAATTGTAATAGCAGGAGATCTCCAGCTACTACCTGAAGGTTGGAAATCCTATGAATCGTCCTATATCTAATTCTGAACCTGGCTTCCATGTGGATGGAAAAACCAAAACAATGGGGCCAGATATAGATATTTTTCTATTGACCTGGCGAGGGGCTCCCCAGGTTTGGAGAAAAAAATCCCCCAAATAACAAAAAAGGCAGACATGAGGACAGTGTCCAAAGTGGTTAGGCGGGGAGGGGGCAGATGGGGGAGGATGGGGTCCCTCCGCTGAGTCTGGTAGGTCTCTCAGCTAAAAACTACTTTTGTAATACTCTTATTGTGATATGGCAACCCTAACCTTGCACCTCAGATTTATATAAAGGTGCTACAGTGCTGGCTTTTTAAATTTTCTGTCCCTTTCCCACAGTCCCTCACTGCTCACCTGTGACTCCAGGTCACTTATCAATAACTTTAATAGCTCCAGTCCCAACACAGATCCTGAATGATCCTATTGCTTATGTCTGTCCATGGACTGCCCATTTATTTCTACTCTCTGCTTTCTGTTTTTATGGCACTATAACTGGACCGTGTCCTCTTATTTGTGAACATTATCTGTACTTAGGGGTCTTGGGTAAGGTACTCTGTCGAAAGCCGTTTGTAAATCCAGACCACCCCACATTTGTGAAACTCTTCAAAACATGCAAAATGTTTTTGAGGCAGGACTTCCCTTTTTCAAAAGTCATACTGAATAATCTTCAGCACAACTTGCATCTCTCTGTGTTTCAGAATTTATACCTTTAATTATTCTTTCTTCCCATTTACCAGGAACCAGTTTGGAAAAGCAGTTTCACATTTGAGTTCTTTAGAGACTCTTGGGGAAATGCCACACACCCAGTTTGTCAATTACAATTTGTTAATTAACCCCAACGTCTACCTTTATCACTTCTGTTTTTCAGCCAGTCTCCTCTAAAATAACGGTTCGTGAGTAACTATCTCTTAACCACCATCTGCAGTGAGGGCTCATGCAAATCATTCATTTAGCTTCTCTGCAGTCTTTGCCAACATTTCTTTCACACCTTTGTTGTCTTAAGATGCTCCCTGGCTAGTTTCCTGCTTTCAAGGTATTAAAAAGTAATTTTTATGGCTTCCTATCACTTTGCTCCTCAAATTCCCTGTGTGCCTTATTGACTTTTTTTTTTTAGAGTTCCTGCTTTTTCCCAACCCTCATTTGATCAGGACTTCCACTTTTCAAAGGAAACCATTCTGTGCCTTTCATGGCTTCCATCACACTGCTATTTAACCACGCTTGTATTGCTGTGGTCTTGTTAGTACCCTTACTAATCTGTGGTATAGATTTTAGTGGTTTTAAATACCCTCCCCTGTTTCTTGAAGGGATTCAGCTTCCCTGACTCTTTCATTCAGCTTTCTTTTAACGAATCCCCATATTTTTGAAAGAATCTTCGTTTGGAAATTACATGAACTTTGAACACAAATGCACTATACATTTACATACAATACAGATACATTTAGGGTGGACTCCCCTCGGTTCTATGGTTACTAAGACACAATGACTTAACTTAATTTTCGCACTTAATTTTCGCACTTAGGGTTGCCAGCCTCCAGGTGGGGCCTGGAGATCTCCCGGAATTATAACAAATCTCCAAGCAACAGAGATCAGTTCCCCTGGAGAAAATGGCTTTTGGAGGGTGGACTCTATGGCATTATACCCCTCCCCAAACCCCTCCCTCCCCAGACTCCACCCATTCCAGTATTTCCCAACCCAGAGTTGGCTGCCTCGTGATCTGAATGTACGTTTACACAGCCAGTGACTCACCAATTGAAGTCACCAATTATCATAACCATTTCTTTTTGTGTTTTTTCCCACCTCTGCTGCCTTTGTCAGGGAAAATGCGGATGGCTCAAGCATGACATGGGAACCTACCCTGATAACTGTAATGGGCCTATTCAGTCATAACTAGGATTGCCACGCCCCTGCCAGGGGCGGGGGGATCCCGCACTTTGGGCCCCCTCCCCCCAGCACCATTCAGCCAGCTGGCGGGGGACTTACCAGCGGTAAATTTGGGTCTTGGCCTGGTCACTGTTGATGTGATGACATCACATTCGGAAGTGATGTCTTCACATGCCGCTGTGGTATTTGCGCAAAACTCTATGCTAAAAACGGCTTTTACCATAATGTTTTTGCCCAAATACCAGAGCGTCTCCCATGATGTCAGCGACGTGATGATGTCACTTTCAGAAATTACATCATGGCACCGGCCTCCCTCCGCAGTTGGTACGTCCCCCCCATCCACCACCCATTTCCCACTGGTTGCTGGGGAGACCTGGCAACCCTAATCATAACAGCAAACCATGGTTTGCCATTACATGTATGAACCTGGACAATTCCTGGGATCCCCACTGCTCTAATGTCTTATTGCTGCTCTGCCAAGGAAGTAATTAGATGCTGCATGAAATGAGAGGAAGAAGAGGGAGTTCACGAGCCAAAGCTTGCACCATTATTCTGCTGGTGCAGGACAAAAGCACAAATTTCTGCTCACTTAGCTCCTCTTCCTGTTTTGCAACCAATCCTCTTTTTGAAAGTTCAGACAAAAGTGTAAGCATTTTAGGTCCACTGTAAAAAGTGAAGGCTAGCTCTTGGAGAGAGCCCGGCTTTTCCTGTCCCACGTCCCACTTTTATGCTCCTTCCTTTGATTCAGTCCTGCAACATATATTCATACACATGAACACATGAAGCTGCCTTATACTGAATCAGACCCTTGGTCCATCAAAGTCAGTATTGTCTACTCAGACTGGCAGCAGCTCTCCAGGGTCTCAAGCAGAGGTCTTTCACATCACCTAATGCCTGGTCCTATAACTGGAAATGCTGGGGATTGAATCTGGGACCTTCTGCATGTCAAGCCGATACGCTACCACTGAGCCACAGCCCCTTCCACACTTACTATCTCAGAAGTATGTATGAATATATGTTGTAGACTGAATCAAAGGGGGGATAAAATTTATCTCATGGGCACTTATACACTGTGACCAAATCCTGAATCTTGACTGAAAGCATTCTGAGGGCTTTGATCTAATTTGTAAGTAGGCTTACTGATATTCTAGCTAACTTTCAAAATGTACTCCTTCCATCCTTTTATTATGCAAATCTTTAGATTCTGAATTGTGTTTATTTGCATACTGCATGTTACTGAACATTTGCATTGAGCCCAGCCTAACTCCAACAAGCCATTATGCTTGACAGACTATTTTATTGAGAATATTCATCCATGCCATGCACACACATCGAAACTACTTTCTCCCATGCCATAACATCCTGCAGCTCTGCTTTCCTGATAGCAAACCACAGCAATATCAATTGGCTGTTCTTTCAAGACTGCTGGCTGAAATTAACTGTTTGCCTCTCTAGCGGGTTAGCCCCCGCACGTTACGTGAAGGAGACAGATTTTATATTTGTTTGCTTTTTGTTTAATGAGCTTACAACCCTGAACACCATTGATCACTGGCATCCCATCAGCCTGGATGTACGCGTGACACTTTAGTGATGATCTGCCATGAAGCTTGGGGAGGATTAATATGTTAATTAGAAGAGCAAGTGATAACCTAAACTGTGCTTTATTTTCCCAGGCATTCATCAGGGCACGACTACTATGACCCAAATGATTACATGGGAGGCATTCATCAAGAAATGGACAGAGAAGAGCTAGAATTAGAGGTATGAGTAATAACCAGAGGCAGTCCTTTAATACAAAATCTTCCAATAAATTTTCACGTGCCGAGGACTTAGCGTTGCTTTAAAATTGTGCTTGCGTGCTACCACAACATATTGGAAATGTGGTTGCAAGTAACATTGGGTTCTTCTGCAGTTCTGAGTGCAGCCTCCATGAAATTAGTGCTTATTCACTTCCATATGCTGTTAATTGTGTGTTATGTAATTAAAGGATTAGAGGCCATGTCCTCAGCTGGCATAGAAGCAGATACCGGTCCATCGGTTTTCCTTATCAGTTTTACTGCATAAAGCATTTCTACCGAAACGTGTTATCAAAAGCAACATTTGATGCATACTGTAGATTCACAAGAATATCATCCTGCGTTATAAAAAGGGGGGGTTGAATTCTACAGCTCCTTTTCATTAACTGAGGAACCCTTTTCTGGTAGAAGGAGCTGTGTTTCATTAGAAGAAAGCATCCTTTCTTGGAGGAAATCATATAGGATCAAATCCTAAGTTTCTAGACATTGTGGATGTCCAAGTATATTTAAAAATGAGCATATAGTATGTTCAGAAGCCTCCTTCACTGCAAACCAAGGGATTTCTTTGTCCAGCATATCATATTATGCTTCTTTCGCAGTCTCAGTCAAGATTTTATTTCCCTACGACCACATTCAAAATACATTCAAGTACCAAAATTCAATAAAAATCATGCAATTGAGTGACAAAAGACACGTTTAGAACATGAGCGACATGTTCTAAAGTGCATCAATATTGACTTATTTTACAATCCTTAGAAGAGCTATACCCTTCTAAGTCCATTGAAGTCAATGGGTTTAAAAGGGTGTAACTCTGCTCAGGATTGCCCTGTTAGTCTGACACCCCCATCTAAACCCCAAATTTGAGTTTCCCTGGCACTGAATTGGAGTTTCAGATGAACTCTCGAAAGATCTGTCCCTCTGTACTAACTAAAGTCTTTGGATTGCCAATTTCTAGTTACTCCCCTCCTTAAAGTGGCTTGCCTTGTATCTCATGGAGCCCTTTCCTGTAGTGAACACAAGAAGCTGCCTTATACTGACCCAGACCGGCAGTGGCTCTCCAGGGTCTCAGGCAGAGGTCTTTCAGGTCACCTATATGTCTAGTCCCTTTAACTGGAGATGCCGGGGATTGAACCTGGGGCCTTTTGCATGCCAAACAGATGCTCTTCCCCTGAGCCACAGCCCCTCTACACCTTTTGGAATGGGTTTCCTGAGAAGATGAGGGGGGCGCCATCTTTAGATGTTTTCAGGAATCTCTGTAAAGCCATTTTGTTTGTGAGGGCTTTTCATCGGCGTGTGAACTACAGGCCTTGTTAATGGGGTTTTATTGTAGTTTGTATATTTTCAATCTCAGCATTGTAAGGCACCTTGAGCCACAAGGAAAAGGCAAGGTATAGACATTTTACTAATAAATAAAATGCATTGAGGATGATCCACAAAAGAGCTTCCTTCACTTTTGCCGATGCCAGTACAGAAAGCCAAACCAAGGTAGGCCCCAACCTTACCTGGCCTCAACCCATCTGCCATACAACAAAATTGCTGGCACTGTGACAGTTGGATAAATTGTAGGACATATTAATCTGGCAACTGTCAGATGTGTGCCGTCTAGTCAGACTCCAATCATTTCACGGCATTTAATAATTTTGACACTAGAAGAGTGCTTTAAAAAGAAAGCTTTGTAACAGAAACTGCTAAATGCGGAGGAAGTGTTTCTGGCTTAATAGCATTTCTGAAATCCCTTAAGAATGTTTTCAAACCTGGGAGACGAGGATCAATGGAAAGGGTCAAAGTGTAACAAACGCTCAGGCAGCTTCTTGCTTTTATTGTTTGCCTATTGACAGATTTGTTTTAATAGACCACAAAGGCGCTTGCTTCATTGACTGTAGCGGCAATGTGGAAAAAGGAAGCAAAATATCAGGACAGACCACCTGGGCCACTCTCTCCATAAAGCATGTTCTGAATTTCAGTCCATCATCTTGGCTTTTATGGCCCCCTAACTCACAATTAATGACTTAACAGATACAGTCAACAAGTCTCCTGTGTCCGTGTCCATAGCTCTTGCTGGAATATGGCGAAAAGCGCTAGAATGGCATTACCAGTCTCTACAGGCTGATATATGTTGCAAAAAAATTGAATCGCTGCCAAGAACGAACCATTAATGGCAGGAGCTCAGTACCTGAAACCAGGCTCTGGGGTTGCAAAGAATTCAGTTCCCATTAACACCATGTATTACACCCCCCCTGTGTAAAAAATGTTCACCCAGTGTCATCGTGGGAGTATAATATAGCAGTGCATTGCTAAATTGCAACGTATTTTTAAACACGTGGAACCGTGTTGTCTCCAAACAGCAGTGCAGGCATTCCGCCCAGGAATGCACTGAAAGTCTGTCAACAGCAATAGAAAAGAGCAAGTAGCGCCAGTAGCACCTTAAAGACTAAAAAAAATTCTGTAGCACGTTAAAGACTAACAACATTCTTAGCGGGGTATGAGCTTTCATGAGCCACAGTTCACTTCTTCAGATACAGCTAGAATGTGACACCAATGAGTCACATTCTAGCTGTATCTGAAGAAGTGAGCTGTGGTTCACGAAAGCTCATACCCTGCCAGACATGTTGTTAGTCTTTATGGTGCTACTGGATTCTTGCTCTTTTCTACCTTTTTTACATATTACTAAGGAAATACTAATTAAAATAGTGCTACCTACGAATAGTTTTAAGAGCGCTGACATGACAGCTAGCGGATTTGTATGACACAAATTCACGTCATCTCATGCATCTGACGAAGGAAGCTCTAGTCCAGAAAAGCTTATGCTAGAGTAAAATCTAGGGTTTAAGGTGCCATTAGACCCCTGTTTATTTTTCCTCTCATCTCCTTGTCCAAGAGGTAGGATCATCAGGCAGCCATAAAAATCCAGGTCAGACAGATCTTCGTTTAAAATCATTCTTAAAAGATAAGTGAGTGCAGTTCTTCTAGAATGTCACTTTGCAGATTGTCACTGAACCAGCGGCAGCCAGCACTGATTGACTGGCTTTGTGTGGCTCAGGAAAACAACACCCTTAGTGTGGCAATTATGTTTGCTGCGGGTAACAGCTCATTATTGAGAGCTGCAGTGGCCGAGGACGGCGTAGCCGCGACAGTGCCGCAGTGCCTCCAAAGAGGTTTGGCTGCTGCAGCGGGGGTGGGGTAGGGGTTTTTTTTAAAAGAAAAATTTTAAAAGGGGGGGGAAAGGCCCATTGAAAACAGCGACTCTGCGCCAACAAAAAGCTGATGCAGCACCTTTGTTGCTAAAGGGGGCGTTCCCAAGCTGAAAGGAGTTAGGAAGTTGATACTGGCAGCTCCGCCCGCCCCAGGAATGCCTCCTGGGACACTGGCGTGAGGCCTTGCACTGGCAGGACACCAACGAGAGGCCGAGCCGGCATCCGAAGGCTGCTCTGCCGTGGCAGTCCAGGGGCGCCGGCGCAAGTGGCACTACACCGGCATCCGTGCCAGTTTGCACAGCATAGGGGTCATGGTGCCTCCTAAGCCCATTCAGCCTCCAAGCTCAGGAATGAGCTGTTAGTGACACGTGGTATCTCATGTGGCAAACGCGTAACGTGTGGATGATATGTAATTGTCTCTGGCTCGGCTTGCATCCTTACATATGGGCACACAGAACTTGACATGTTTGCCGCATGCAACAGCAGTGCAACAGAGTTGTATATGCTGCAGACGTGTTTGCTTCTAAAAGTGCACTGCTGGCCTTGCCACCATCAAAAGGCTCTCTTTCAAGATGTGGATCAGTATTCATGCTCAGTACCCTTGCAGCCCTCACTCACTCCACAGATCAATTCACTTCCATAGAAACACCCCTTCTGAGAAGGCTGGCTCAGGTTTAATTGAGGAGCGAACTGGCCCTAACGGGAGATTGTCTGCAACACAATTCGATAATCTGTTGAGCCCAAGTTTCCTTTTGGCTAGACAGAGGTTAATTTGCTATTATCTTTGGTTCTGAAAACTTACTGTTATGAGTAGCTTCAGGCACAATAATATCACTACACACTACTTCATTGTCTCACTGAAAATAGCATATGGATTTTGAGCAACCGGGTGGTTTAGCTCTTCTTATCTCTCACCAGTTGGCGCAGGGCCACAATAATTTTATGCAATTGTCTGGCATCCATTTCAAATTCAGAGATATGTCTAATATCTACACACGCTTAATTTTTTTTATCAGAGCTCTACATGAGAAAAGTTATCTTTTCTATCTCTGCATCTCAAAAAGTTATGCTAATGCTTATTCATGAAGCATTATTATAATCCATCCCGGATCATCCATTCATCTGGACAATTAGTGTCCAATCCGCTCTGCATTACCACTGGTGGGCCTCCATTAATTCTTACAAAAGATCCCTGCAACAGTAGGGTACATAATATTACAGTGTTCCTCAGCTTCCTTCTCTGGATTTGGCCATATTGTGTTCACCAGCTGCAGTATAGCAACACAGCTGCATGCAAGCATTGTCTTGAATGACTCAATGTATAGGGATGTATTGATGTTTGTGGGTGCCATGAAGTCACAGTCAGCTTATGGCAACCTCAGCAAGGGTCTTTCGAGGCAGGTGAGAAGCAGAGGTGGTTTGCCATTGCCTTCCTCTGCAGAGTCTTCCTTGGTGGTCTCCCATCCAAGTACTGACTCTGCTTAGCTTCCAGGATCTGACAAGATCGGGCTTATATCATGCCATCTTCTCTCCAGGGGTGTATACAGGAAGGTTCAAATCCAGAGACAGTTAATGCATGGCTGTAATTAACTTTAAATAGAAACACATGAGTTACAAATATGTAAAAAGAAAACCCTTCTTTTCCGTGCAAGCAGGGTCAGGTTTGTATTATTTACAATACTAAGAGTCACTTTCCCTAGCAAGACTGAAGGAGTTAGGAACAAGATGCCTCTGTGGTCTTTCAGCACAAATATTGTTAGTCATAGAACATCAAAGAAAAAATTGGTTTAGAGCTCCAAGCCAAAAGAAGCTCATGAGAAACTGGAAGCCAACCTGTAACAAAAGGAAAACCCTTCAGCACTGGGCAAAGACTAGGCGCCTTATCCATTTGTTGCATTTTTATCTCCCTCTAAGGAGCTCAGGGCAGTGTACATGGGTCTTCTCACCTGCATTTTACCTTCACACCACCTCTGTGACGTAGAGTAGATTGGGGGAAAGGGGCTGGCCAAGGTCATCTGGTGAGAAGAAGAGTTGGTTTTTATACGCCGACTTTCTCTACCACTTAAGGAAGAATCAAACCGGCCTACAATCAGCTTCCCTTCCCCTCCCCACAACAGACACCCTGTGAGGTAGGTGAGATATTTAGGCTCAAACTAGGGTTGCCAGCCAATAGCTGGTAGCCAGCAGGAGTGGGGGCACGGGGGACAGGAGGAAGTGGTGCTGCACCGGTGGCACAAATGTCACCTCCAGCAAATACTGGGAGGATCATCACATCACTGACGTGACATCGATGCAAAGTGACATTGTGCCACGGGCACGGCGCCATTTTAAATCAAATGTCCTCCCACTGGCCCTCAGCAGGCTGGCGGGCAACAAACAGGGACAGCAGAAAATCTCTCTAGCTCTAGCTGCAAGCCGTGGAAACTCCATCTGTGACGACACTGGAACACAAAGTTTTCTTTGTGTTCACATCTGAAGAAGCCCATCTCTACTTGTTGGCCTGCATGAGAAAACTTTCTGCTGTGCTGTGCGTCAAAAACAAAAACGCTGAAATTTGAAATCTGTACCCGAGGGACCCAGCATGGGAAATTCCTGGAGATTTATGGCAGTGCTTGGAGACGGGGAGTTTGGGGAAAGATCTGAGTATGTGATGCCATAGAACTTGACCTCCGAAGCTGCCATTTCCTATAGGCCCCATCTGGAGGTTGGCAAACCTGTGCATTAATACCACAATGCCTTGGCATGTGCCAATCACTTGCTGTTCCACAGGAGAAACTACTTTAGTGGTCATTACTTCCTGGTCCCTGACATGAAAACGATATTCCTTAACCGTTCAAATCTCAAGATTACTTTACAGATGTAGGAGTCTAAGAATCTGTGTGCCAGTAACAAATTTCATGGTGCTTATGGGCTTTTAGTTTGTTTGTTAAGTACCCCATTCTAAAAGGTACCCTGAACATTAAAAAAAAAAAATCTTTGCTTTGATGGTTTTAAATTTATGGAGTTATTGTCCATAAAGTCTTTTGAAGCTTTATAGTTATATTAAAACTTTATTGAGGCACAGGCAACTAGGAAGCAGCTGTTCTCCTTTCTAAGTACACAAAATTATCATATCTAAGGTAGCATCAAATCCCAGTTATTTCTGTTCTAACTAGGGCTGGGGGGAATGTACCCAAGGGTGGGTCTATATCTAATTACTCATATAAATTCAAGTAGTAAACACCTGCTCTGAGGTTATTCTGGGGGGATTGGTTTTTGCAAACACCATGTGTCTGAGCACTGTTTCCTCAGTTGTGTGTATACTTTTAAAAGTGATTTATCTCCAGACAATATATCTTAGACAGGAGAGGCAGAAGTGATGCATACTGGGCGTGAGTCATATTTAAAAGCTCAGGCTTTTGGTTTAAATGTGTGGAAATGCATGAAAACTAAAGTCCTCAAATGCTAAAGAAGAAGAAGAGTTGGTTTTTATACCCCGCTTTTCTTTACCTTTAAGGTATCTCAAAGTGGCTTACAACTGCCCTCCCTTCCTCTCCTCATAACAGACACCTTGTTAGGTAGGTGAGGCTGAGAGCAGCAGGCTTCATGTGGAAGAGTGAGGAAACAAACCGAGGTCACCAAATTAGAGTCCACCGCTCATGTGGAGCAGTGGGGAATCAAACCTAGTTCTCCAGATTAGAGTCCGCTGCTCCTAACCACTACACCAGTGGATTGGAAGCTTGGAGTCTCAGTAGTTCGATCAATGCCCCCTTCCTTGCCCCAAGATATTTGATGATGACTTCTTGAAACAAGGTTGCCTGCATCTTTCAAAGACCTCTGACCACATTTGTCAGCCACCAGTCCTTTAGATATATGGACAGAGTCTGTGTGGGGTAGCGGTTAGTGTGCTTGACTATGACTAGGGTTAACCAGGCTCAAATCCCTCCTTTGTCATAAAGCTCTCTGCCTGATCTTGAGTCAGTTTTATGACTCGCTCACGTAACAACGTTGTTGTGAAGATAAGGGAAGGGGACCACGTTCGCCGCCCTGACCTCTATGGAGAATGGGCTGGATACAAATCTAATACATAAACTATGTGGCACTGCAGTAGTGTTCTGAATGGCTTGTGCAAGCATTGTTGCAGCCATGTTGCATGGTTGACAAGTGAGGAAGTTATATCCCACTAATGCTACACAACAGTTGTGAAGGACTGCTATCATGGTGTGGGCTTACTTATGTATCTGGATTTGTGGAACCCAGTAATGTCTTTAGGATGACATACAAGTACTTTATCCAGACCTGCTCCTTTTTGCCCTATACAAAAATTCTGCTGTGCTATTACATCCATGATAGTGGTAGCTGCTACTTCTGCACTCTTGACCTAAGCTCCTGCAATAGAAGAAGAGTTGTTTTTCATATGGCAACTTTCTCTACCTTTTTAAGGAGAATCAGACTGGCTTACAGTTGCCTTGCCTTCCTCTCCCCACAACAGATACCCTGTGAGGTAGGTGAGGCTGAGAGAGTTCGGAGAGAAGGGTAACTAGCCCAAGGTCCCCCAGCTGGCTTCATGTGTAGGAGTGGGGAAACCAACCCAGTTCACCAGATTAGAGTCCGCCGCTCATGTGGAGGAGTGGGGAATCAAACTCGGTTCTCCAGATTAGAGTAAACCGCTCTTAACCACTACACCATGCTGGTGTCCTAGTGCAGTGTCCTAGGACTACTAGAGTAACGCCACATGACGCAGCAGCCATAGCGCCTGAAATTATAAATAACAGCATGCAAAAACAGTGAGCTGCTTGTCAGCAAACTGTTTCAATTTTAAGTGGGCAAATAATTAAAATATTTTTTAAAAATAAGGCAGGTACTTTTGCATAGCTATTTAATCATGAAAACAGGTTGGTTTGACTAAACATGAATATTTGTGTATATTATGGCAGCACTTTATTGTTTCCCACGATGCTGCTTTTAATTATTAGGGTTTTGCTGGTAATCATAGGATTTGGTATCTGATCTCCTTGCAGTTTGTTAAATTAGTATTTGATTCTGTTTGCTGTGGGTTTAGTCCAGAGACAATAAGGCAAGCTGCTAAATTCTTGGTATCCCAAGCACTTTTTTTTTAAAGTTTGGGAGAAGAAGTAAAATACAAGCCCCTATACTCTCCTATCATCCTTTCAGTGTCCAGAAAGGAGAGGAAAATCATAATTGCACTCCTGGATCTCCATATATGTTCATTTTTTAAGATTGGTTTTTTTTTTAATTGACAGTAATCTGATCTGAACCTTTCAGGATAGCACATGAAAAAAATCATGTTTTTGAAAACAATGGGAAATGAATGGCTTAAACCAAATATTTACATAAAATTTTCAAGTATTGTCCCCAGGAAACAAGGAACATTCAGATACATGTCTTGAACAAAGATGGAAATGAAAATAAAGTTTAAGAAATAACCTAATTACAATCCAGTTGAAAAACTACATTAATGATCTGCTAAATTGTACCACAAGTCAATGAATGCTTTCAGTTTTGTGCTTTGCAGCCCAATCCTATTCAGTTTTACTGAGAAGTTGTCCCACTGGCTTTAGTCAGTCTTACCGCCAAGCAGTATAAACTTGAGTACTTAAAATAGTATGCCACTTAATAAATCTTGAGTTTACAATCACACTTAAATTTTCAACTCTCTGGTGTGTTCCTTCACCATACTTATAATAAATGCCATTCATAAAGAGTAAATTATTTCACATATCCTCCTTAGTGGAAATGTTTCCAGATTTCAGTGTTGCAAATTGCAGAAAGCTGTTTAAAGCAATCTTTCCAGGGCAGTTACTTTCTTTTGCCTCAATTAAAGGCACAGAATCTACTGACTTCATTTCCCTTTGCCTGAAGAATTTACTCCTGTGACTAGACTTGGTTGTCATTGTCTAATCTGCCTTATTGATCAGCCAAAGCCCTTTTTCTTTTCTTTTAAAAGGAAAAGCAAAGAAATATGGAAAACTTCTGCCATTATACCGATGCATTCAACCTTTCTGTAACAAAAGAAAAGCATGACGAGGGAACACAGCCATTCACAATCGTGTCTATTGATTGGAAATCATTTAAATACCATCTGAAATGTCACTGACATTTACGGCTCTGTTTTTAAAAAAAACAAATTACACATGTTGACAAGTAAATAACAAGAGATTGCTTATCGTGGCAGCTGTCATGTAGACATGCCAATAAATTATTCATATCGGCGAGTTTTATTGTCTTCCCCCGGTGAATGGCACCGCAGGTTGAAATTGAGAGATGCTCAGAGGGGAGACTGTTGTGTTATTAGGACTTTTAATGCATTAATACCAGGAGGGAAAAGCCAGTAATCTCTTTCCAGACTGAACACCGAGTGCGGTTTCCTTCCTCATATCGTCATGATATTGGAATTCATAAAAGTGTTTCATGCCCATTATTGCAGCACTAGATCCTACTTCTTTTTAATTGTCAGCTTTCTCAAATTCCAAAGGGAAGAAAAGTATTATTTAAAGCAGGATTGAGGGTTCAGTAACACGAGTTGAATGAGTGGCCAAAGAATTGTAGAAGACGACGACGACAAAGAAGAAGAAGAATTGGTTTTTAATATGCCAACTTTCTCCACCACATAAGGAAGAATCAAACTGGCTTACAATCACCTTCCCTTCCCCTCTCCACAACAGACACCCTGTGGGGCTGAGAGTGTGTGACTAGCTCAAGGTCACTAGCGCAAGGTAGGTGGGGCTGAGAGTGTGACTGGCCCAGGGTCACCCAGCTGGCTTCATGTGTAGGAGTGGGGAAACAAATCCAGTTCACCAGGCATTTTAGGCTGGTGTGCAACCAGAGCACTGCCAAAAACATTGGGTGATAAAAGATATAAACTAATAACAGATAATTAAGGAACTTTGGAAAGGGGCTGTTACTATCATTAAAGACCTTAATGGAGATTGAGCTTCCACTGTGCCCCCTCCTGCCACCCTTTAATCTTCTGAGTAATATGAAAAATAAGAAATATAAATAGAGGCTTGCTAATTATACCAAAGATTACTGTGGAATAGGCTAGAAAAACAAAGGACAACCCCTTGGAGTCAGGGTTAAAACTATCACCTTCTTAATCAGTTTGCTAGCAACATTTACAGAAGAATCAAGCTGAATGAAATGGTGCAAGCAGTAGTATATGCAGTGAAACAAAAAATGTGCTTATTAGATCAAACAAGGGGGGCTCCGCAAGACTTGTGGGATGAATCCCATCTCCCAGCTTCACCAAGTAGAATAAAGAATGATGGTGATTTGCAGGGGAGGGGGCGTTAAATTCCCCTATATATATTTTTAACATATCAGATTTTTCCGAAGATCTAGAGAGTTCCCCTAGTTTGCAGAAAAAATTTTTAATGTCCGTGTGGTCCCAATCTGCAGATTTAGAGATCTGCATAAGGGGGCCGCATGTTGCCATTGGATATATAGATACTAATTTTTTTTTTACTTTACCAGCACATGTAGCCAATTCTATTGATCCCTCACTCATGCCATTAGGCATATGTGACACTCCTAAGAACAGTCCTGCTGGATCAGAGCAAAGGTTCATCTTGCCCAGCATCCTACTTCCCCCAGTATTCTACTTCCCAGCTTGCCTCTGGGAAGCCCAAAAGCTATACAAGAAGGCAGTTGCCCCATTGTCGTCCAGTTGTACCAACTGGCCTTCAAAGAATTGAGTTTCCTTTTTTCTATTACGGTTAATAGCCATTACAGTCCATGATTTTGTTTAATTCCTTTTTAAAATCCCCTAAGGTAGTGCCCAATATCACATGTTGGGACAGATAATTGCACAAATTATATGTTGCATAAAGATGTACTCCCTGAATCCATTCCCACGATTGACTGTCAAGTGCTTGTATTATGGGAGAGAAAAATAAGTTAACTCAATCCACTTCATCTCTGCCATACATAATTTTATGAACCTCAGTTAAGTATAAATTCTTATGGATATAAATTATGGGCCGAAAGGTACCGGCTGGATATTAGGATTTTTTAAAAGTAAGAGTACTTCATTTGTGGAATTTGTGGAATCAGCTTCCTATGGAGATGGTGAGCTCCCCCTCACTGGCAGTCTTCAAGCAGCAGCTGGACGAACACTTGTCAGGAACGCTTTAGGTTAATCCTACATTGAGGAAGAAGATGGACTAGATTGCCTTTAAGGCCCCTTCCAAATCTATGATTCTCTCCAAGAGCCTTTTTTTCTAAAGTAAAAAGCCTTCAATAATTTACCTTTCATTGTACAGATGAAGCTTCAATGTTATAATAATTTTAGTTGCCTTGTTTCCACCTTATCTAACTCTATGGAGAGCCAGCATGTTGTTGTGGCTAGGAGCGGTGGACTCTAATCTGGAGAACTGGGTTTGATTCCCCAATCCTACACATGTGCGGTGGACTCTAATCTGGTGAACCGGGTTGGTTTTCCCCACTCCTACACATGAGGTCAGCTGGGTGGCCTTAGGCTGGTCACCGCTCTCTTAGAGCTCTCTCAGCCTCATCTACCTCGCAAGGTATCTGTTGTGAGGAGAGGAAGGGAAGGAGACTGTAAGGTGGTTTGATTCTACTTAAAAGGTAGGAAAAAGTCAGCATATAAAACCCAGCTTCTCCACCTCTAATTCTTTTTCTCCTCCTCCTCCTTCTCCTTCTTCTTCTCCTCCTCCTCCTCTCTTTTGAACTGGGCTGACCAGAACTGTGCACTGATTGCATTCAGACATCAGAAACAAAAAGCAGAAATCTGTTCACCACAGGCTCAAATACCATTTGTTGCCATGCCGACATGCTCCCTCCCTTTCCCCTCCCTTCTTGCTTTATGTGTGGAATATGACTGAGGGTTACTGCCTTTGGAAACCTTTGCTTTAATCCCAGTTTAGAATCAAAGCTTGTGGGGAGGAAACCATTTCCCCAGGCACCTGTATTGCTACAAACTGGGGCTTGGTTGTAGACTTCTGAAATCAGAAATCCTTCGGTGGTTCTCCACATGTCAAGGAACGAGCGGGAGGAAGGAGCATGTATAACATGTGTTTGCTCATGTCATCTGCAGGCAGCAAATATTCTAAATGCAGCTGCACCTTAAATTTATATAAAGGCATTATGATGCTGGCAGTTTTATTCTCCATCCCTTTCTGTAATCCCTAGCATAGAATTTGTCTTTTCACAGCCAGTTCACACTAAGTCGATGTTTTCATTGAACTATCCATCACTACCCAAGATCTCCTTCCTGGTTAGTCATTACTGGTTCAGACACCATCAGTATATATGTGCTTTTTCCCCCACCCCTCTGTGCATCACTGCAGAATGACTTACATTCAGCTTCATTTGCCATTCTGTTGTTCTCTCACCTAGCTTGAAGAGATTCTTATGGACTTTTTGATTCTTAATCTTTGCTTGGGCTGTAATTGTCTTGAATGGGTTGGCGTCATCTGAAAACAAGGCCATTTCACTGCTCATCTTGACTCCAGAACCCTAATCTAGAGAACTGGATTTGTTTCTCCATTCCTCCACATGAAGCCAGCTGGGTGACCTTGGGCTAGTCACACTCTCTCAGCCCCACCTACCTCACAGGGTGTTTGTTGTGGGGAAGGGAAGGTGATTGTAAGTCGGTTTGATTCTCCCTTAAGTGGTAGAGAAAATAAGTATATAAAAACCAACTCTTCTTCTTCATCGTCATCATGAAAATCAAGGAAGTTACAAGTGCCAGATCATTACAAACTGTTGTACGTATGCGGCTAGCCCAGTATCGATTATCTGTATTGGGCATAGAATAGGGTACGCTGTACTGCATGTTGACAATTAAAAATATGAATGTACCAACCATTTAAATGAGATTGAAGAGCCCTGGATAGTTTCCAGTCGATATCTTTTTAAAAAGCTGCTCAGCACTTTCAGGCAACCAGTATTCGCTCAGGTGGCTTGTTCTTTATTCTACGTCAAGCAAATTTTTTCAGAGGCTACACGAAGGATTTATCTTGTCAGCAATCCCAGTGTTGGAAAGTTGGTCATTCTAGTTTTCCCTGGTGATTCTTCCAGCTAGAGGAAGACTCTCCATTTATGGCTTGCCCAGCATACCTCATGACATAATTCCAATCACATTCATCTGCAAGTGACACTGAATACTTTAAGGGGAGGTGGGGGGAGTTGTGCAAATATTTCCAAAAGCCATGCCAAAAAGTGTATTGTCTTTTTACTCCAGCGAGTGGGAAATGGTGTTAGTTACACCATTTCCCTTGGCAAAAATAAAACTTCACATAGTAATGAGACCATATAGTCCCCTGTGGGCTTCATAACTTCTCTCCTTGTCAGATCTAAGTAATGGTTTTCATTCTGTCCTTCCCCCTTAATCTCAGAGCTCTGCAAGGAAGTGAAGCTGTGCCAGGGATGCTTTCCTGCTGAAAGCGAACCCTGAATGGGAGATAGTCACAGCTTTCCATTTTTCCCCCCAAGGGCAAGAAAACAGTAGTGTTTGGAATAATTTGTGCAGACTGTTCCTCAACAGTTCTAGAAAGGGCAGAATCAGTGGAACAACTAGGCTATGAGTGTCCTGGTGACATGATTGCCTCTCCCACATGTTTCTGCCCAACTACAAAGTAAACTGATACCCTTCCTTCTCTCCCTTTTCTTTTTGTTGGGTTCCCTTTGGAGGGGGGGGTAAAGCTATTGTGTAAGATATTATGGGATGCATTTAATATCATGTGCTAAATCAGGGGTCCTCAAACTTTTTAAACGGGGCCAGTTCACTGTCCCTCAAACACTGTTGGGGGCCGGCCGCCCCCCCCCCGCCGCCCAAATGGGAAGGCAGCCAGGCAAAGAAAAGTCAACTTGCGGCAGGAGGACGTGCTGCCCCTCCCCCAGGTGCCTCTCCATGGCCGACACTCCCCCCTTCCCTGGGCTGAGAGACCCCCACTGCCGCGTACCCTCCTTTCCCGCCTCCTGGAGCGGGAGGCAGGCTGGGCTGGCCCCCTGCTTGGCAAAGAGCACCTGAGGGGAAGGGGGAAGGGCATGGGAGGAGGCCAGCAGGAGACGGGGGTCTCTCAGCCCTCCCCTCCCCGGAGGTGCTGCTACCCAAGCCCCCCGCGCGGGAGCCCCGGCGCCCGCTCGCCTCGCTCCTGCTTGGCTTGCAGGCAGACAGGGATGTTCTTCTTCCAGCCCGGCATGGCTCATTCAGGGCTGCGGCAGCTGCTGCAGCAGGAGGAGCAGCGGCAGCGAGGGGCACATTGCAGTCCAAGGCGGCGCCTCCCATTCCCCGAGCCGCGCACGCGCCTGGGGAAAGGAAGGCATCTGCTCTTCAGGCAGCCACGGCGGGGAAGGCACAGAGGCGTCAGCGGCTCCCGGGTCGGCGCAGGTGTCGCCGCTCCGCTGCTGCCGCCAACGCTTTATACGGCGAATGGCCACCTTAGTTTGGGGAAGGGACGGGTGCGGCGGCAGCGGCTCCGGAGGGAGGAGGGGGCCGGGTCCAGGACCCTGACGGGCCGGATCCGGCCCGCGGGCTGTAGTTTGAGGACCCCTGTGCTAAATTGAACAAAAAAACCATTCATGTATTCAGAAAAAAATGTAGGGGGGTATTCTTTTCATGGTTACAGCTTGCAGGCCCTGGCTAGTTCTTGGTAGCTAACATGGAGTGCTAAGGTTCTCTGGATTATAAGCCAGCGTGGCCAAGAGGTGAATGAATATGCCCGCTGCTCAGCAGCAGCCAAAACTGGATCCATGGCACCTCCAGTGGTGAGAAAGAATCACTACAGGGCAGGGATGCAGATCATCAATCCAGCGACTGCTTCTCCAGTCCATACCATGGTCCTAATGCTAATACAATTGCAACTGCTGGTGACAGCTGCCTTGCTGCATCAAACCCCCCAGGACCCCTAGGGCCATTGCCCACCTTGCAGTGTAACACAGGTGCAAAACATATGGGGGCATGCAACCCAGCAGAGCCGTGTTGCTTAGCCTGAAGTCCTCTCCCATGAGGCTGGGGGAGGAAGCCACCCCTCTCCTGCTACAGTCCAAAATGCTGGCGGCGGGGGGATATCAGCATGGCAGCATTCTGACGCCCTACAAACCTTTGAATGCATCCAAGAAGGTACACAGGTAACAGTGAAAAAGTGGCAGAATGCTGACTGTACTGTAGACTGAGAGTTCATCTTCTGACCCATCCCCACAGGGGAAATTTCTCCATTGCACTATTTTAAGTGTAGCCCATGCTGCTGCTACAGTTGAAGAAACCAGGCATGTCCTTATTTACCACGAGGAGGTGTGACAATTGCCCCCCTTCTCTACATATAGTTAATCAATTGGTGTGTGCTCAGTGCATGTAGTGTTTCCAAGTGGACGGCCATTTTGTTTGTGCTGATGAGATTGGGAGTTTTCTTCATGATGTTTTTAGAAAGGGCTTTGCTATGAAGGAACAGGAAGCAGGCACTGTTACTGAGGCATATTATAACTACCCCCATGCTTTTGTTTATTTAAAGAAATTATCTCAATGTTAAATAAATTTATCTTCCTTCTTATTGGTATCTTCAAGAGTGAGACTAGTACAGTTAATCCAGAAATACATATGTGCATTATATCCCTTTGGTAACCATAGATGGAAGTTCTGCTGCCAAAACAGACTGATCCCGCCCACTTTTGCAGATATTGGAACCATAGTGGGTTATCATAAGTACAAAACTTGCAGATTCTGATCAACTAAAAGTAGTCATGACTGCAGTCCCTGTGGAACAAAGGGATTTAGACGTAAATAACTGAAGTCCCGTTGCCTTTGGTATGATTTAGTCATGACTTAAGTTTAGATGGATTAGGACCAAAGTCTTGGGAAAAGAGTCTGGACTCTGGAGACTATTTCAAAGTTGCATTGCATAAAGCCCCAGAATGCTACTAACAGTCGTTGCTTGCCATGTTAGCCCCAAAGCCTCATTGGAGATACATGTCATTGTTTAAAAGGAGAATGAATAACTACCATAGTATTGCTGAAATAGAAGTTTGTCAACTCTTTTTTTTGCTTTTCTGGTCTTGCCTCATAGGAAGATGGACCATTTTTCTTCTGTCTAATCGATGAAAGGGTCTATTTTCAGAATGACTTCATATCGACAGAAAAGTCACAGTTGCCCTCGGTATTGATTCCTGTGTCCATAATCACTTCTTGCTCAGTAAATTAACTTCATCCAATCATTTGCAATAGAAAAGAAAATAGATCAGTTAAGGAAAAAATATTTGCACTTTTTTTTGGTAAGTAGACCTTCAACAGTGTTCTTTTTGTTGCCTAGGAAGTGGATTTGCATCGAGTGAACAGCCAGGATAAGTTTGGACTTACCGTGTGCTACAGAACTGATGATGAAGATGATATTGGCATTTATATCAGTGAGGTGAGAGAGAGCAGCTTTATACAGAACATCTGCCCTTTTCAAGTAGAAGAGAAACTGTTCTGCTTTCTCCCCGTTAATTATATATTTCATGTTACTCCCAATAGCAAGCTTAAATTTAAACATTTGTTATTAAACATTTCTTCAAGTATAATATTAAACATTTCCCTACCGTTTAGCTTCTATTCCTCTGTATCCTTCATGACCATCCCTCTGTATCTTTCATGTTTACCTACACATGCTATCCTTTAAAAATGTATTCATTTCTGTGATTAAATCATAAAATATGAGATTCATATAGTTTCCTAGCAGGAGTACAGCCCTGCTTTTTCATCTCTTTTCTTAAAGCAGTAAGAACTATGGTCAGAAATACAATTTCATACCATATGTCGGAGGGCCAGTTGACCTTGGGAGTCTGCAAGTCCATTGTGACCCTAGGTGGGAAATGACGTCAGAACCATCCATAAATCACAAGAGAGGTTGAGGGAGGGGTAAGGTCACTGTAGTTTTTAACACAAATGTTACTTTTCTTTCTCTTTGTAAAGTCAGCATCTAATTTATATTCATACAGACCTGCTGACTCACAGTCATTTAAAACATTAACGTTAAATATTGCAGTTTGATTAATACAGCTAGTATGAAGGAGGGGTGTACATATCAATATACTGAAATTTTAAAAACCTTGAAAAATATCTTTTCAGTATTGGGGGGGGGGAGTTTTACTGGCAAGTGGATCCCAACTAATACTGATTTTTTCAGCATTATTTGGGCCACTTTGGCCTGCTGCCATTTTCCCCCCTCCCTCCCCCCTTACTTACCTGCCTCTGACAGAAATCTACCCCACTTTCAGATCTACCCCGCCGCCCTTCTCTGGAGTCTGGAGAAGGCCAGCAGGGTGTATCTGAAAGATTCAGGGTTTTTTCAGTATTTTTCGGGTTTTCCGGATTTTAAAAAAAAAAATGGATTTGATAAACCTAAGCCAGTGGTGGTGAACCTATGGCACGAGTGCCAGAGATGGCACTCAGAGCCCTCTCTGTGGGCACGCGCGCCGTCGCCCCAGCACAGAGTTCGCCTGAGTTCGTTCCCCCGGCTGAGGAGGCTGGGGACCAATTGGTGGCAATTGGACTCTGTGGCATTGAAGTCCCTAAGGCTCCGCCCCAAAAACCTCCTGCAGGTGGCAAAGAGGGACCTGGCAACCCCTAGCCCCATGTGGACTTCTAGCTGTGCTGGCACTTTGTGATAAATAAGTGGGTTTTGGGTTGCAGTTTGGGCACTCGGTCTCTAAAAGGTTCGCCATCACTGACCTAAGCCAAAAAATGCCGAAAAAATTGGAACACACCCCTAGAGTGAATACTCGCTTTTCCATCAAGTTACTCTAACTCCTTAGCACAGTGAAGTGGGCATCTTATGCTAAGCACTTGTTTTAATTACATTCAAGAAGGCCTAAGCATGTGACACATCCAATGTACCTTCTGGTTTAGGGCTTGTTCACAACCTATGTGCATTGTCTCTACATCTGATTGAATGTACAAGCTGTCCAACTGGGAAAATATCATGTCACACAGACTTTGGCTTGGATCCACTAGAAGATTTTCATGGAAAGAAGGGATTTGCATCTGCAGAGCCACCCCTCTCCTGCTGTGGCCCAAAATGCCCCCCCATTGCTTCTCCTGAGAGACAGGGACCCCTAGGAACAGCATAGGCATGGAGTCAGAGTTCTGCTGCAGCAGGAGGGAATCAGTGAACATTGACAACTCCCCCCACATCACACAGGCGGAAATTCTCCAGTGGATCCAAGCTAACAAGTGATAATGGTAGTTGTCTCTGTAATGACCAATGGCTTATTCATTCATACAAATCAATACTCCATTCTGCACTGATTGAGTAATAAAGCAGGTAAGTATGAATTAGTTGACTGAACTGGGATGAACATCACAGTCTCATCCCAGTGGACTTCATATGCAATTGCTTCTTCTATTAATGTTAGTCAGTTACAGGGCCATCAACTTGGGCAACCTGCAACTGATTCAGCTGAACTTACCAAGCCCATGCATAGCATTGCATCTCCCATGGTTTTGATTAATTTGGGATGACATCTTTCTCTCTCTTGAAGGCTCAGAGCAGTGAATAGTGCACATATTAGTAGTAGTATGTACAGAATATACTGTAAAATTTAAATCCCTCCTCTGCTTCCTTCACTTCACTAGCATCATAGTTTTAGGAAGCACTGAACTAACGGGAAGCAGCCAACTTTCTGCTCTTCGTTTCAGATTGATCCCAACAGTATTGCTGCAAAAGACGGCCGCATCCGAGAAGGCGATCGTATAATTCAAGTAAGTTTGCAAATAATTCAAGCAGTGTTTATATTATGAGAAATGCTACCAGCATAGTATAGTGGTTAAGAGCAGTGGTTTGGAGCTGTGGAGTCTGATCTGGAGAACCAGGTTTGATTCCCCACTCCTCCACATGAGCGGCGGAGGCTAATCTGGTGAACTGGATTTGTTTCCTCACTCCTCCACATGAAGCCAGCTGGGCTAGTCACACTCTCTCAGCCCCACCTACCTCCCAGGGTGTCTGTTGTGGGGAGGGGAAGGTAAGGTGATTGTAAGCCAGTTTGATTCTCCCTTAAGTGGTAGAGAAAGTCGGCATATAAAAACCAACTCTTCTGCTTCTTCTACCACTGTTGGTACCAATTCATCACTTGCCTGGTTTTGTGTTGCCTCTTGAAAGCCAGTCCATAAGAAAATCGAATGTAAAAAGTGGCCCAAAGCAAGTACTTCAAAGTAAATTTTCTTGGCATCCTTTCACAAAGCCAGCTGCAAGCACTTTAGGCCACATGCAGTAGAATTTGCTGTCATGGATTGGCCATGAAAAACCAAAGAGTTACCAGGCAGCATTATACCCGTGAGAGATGACCTCCTAAGAGGACAATTCAGCAATCTCTTATAATGCTCATCATAGAATGCATTTAATGTACAAAGAAATGTATAACTTTTACTTTAGTCAACCTCGTAACAGCTCTGTGAATCCCAACGGTCAGATTATTTTTGAGGTGATAAAATTATGCAACAAGCAGTTACCTACTTTGCCAAGAAAAGTTTTAAAACCCAGAGTTCATCCTGACCAGGTAAAATCATTGGTGCCCTTAAACAAAAATATGAAAAGATTTCTCCATTTGAAGGCGCTCATGAACAATCACCAGAAAACTGTTGATTTAAAATATTTGTTGGGTGACAAGATTGTACATAAACTAACAGTACAATCCTAAACAGTTACATCCTTCTGAATCCATGGAAATTACTCTGTTTAGGACTGCACTGATTTGCGTTAAAGACCTAGGCAGCTTGGACTGAAAGACACTGATTTGTCCAAGGCCAGCTGCTGAATTTATAGCTAAACCTAGAACTGAACTCAGACCTATTAATTTCTAATAGATTAAGCAAACAGAACTGTTGGATTGGACTTCATATGAAGAATAGGTGTTTAAACCCAGATTAATATTCTTGCTGCCTATATAGCTGGCAACTTGCAGATTTTTACAGAAACACATTTCACTGAATTATCACCTTGCAGTGAATTATCACTGAATTATCACCTTTTTCTCTAGAAAGTTCTACGCCTGAGGTGTCAAATTCGATTGTTACGAGGGCCGGATATGACATAAATGTCATTTGGTTGGGCCGAGCCATGCCTCACCAGCCCAGATTGAGATTGGGGGGTGGGATGGCTGCCTCGGCTGGCTCGCGGGCCTGATAGAGCTCTCAAGGGGCCGGATCCATCCCTCGGGCCTTATGTTTGACACACCTGTTCTACGCATTAGAATATTAGAATATTAACTTCTTCTCTTTTTTTTACAGATTAATGGCATAGAGATACAGAATCGAGAGGAAGCTGTGGCGCTTCTTACCAGTGAGGAGAGCAAGAATGTCTCCTTGCTCATAGCAAGGCCTGAAATTCTCCAGGTACCATGTCTAATGTACATCTGTTGGGAAAGGAAGAAGAGGACAATAGTCCCTGTCAGATGTACAATTTATTTATTTAAAATATTTTTACGATGTGCTTCTACCCAATCAGGATCCCTAAGGTGGCAAACATGAAAATAGTAAAAATCTGAACAATTAAAAACAGCATTTAAAATTATAAAATAATTCAATAAAAACACACAAACATACACCAGGGCCAGGGAGGAGGCCAATAACTGTTATTGGGGGTATGACAAACAAAACAAAAAAAGTCTTCACACACTGGTGGAGGACAGATGAATTTCCCTTGGCGGGGGGGGGGGGGGTTTCCAAACTTTTGATGCCACGACTGAGAAAGTTATTTCTCGGGTCACCACCTGCCTAGCCTCAGATGGGGGGGGGGGGGGGCAACCAAAGCAGAGCCACTGAAGATGACCAAAGTGGAAGGTTCATATGGGAGAAGGCAGTCCTTAAGGTATGTTGGTCTGAAGCCGTACAGGGCTTTAAAGGTCAATACCAGCACCTTGTGAGCCTGGAAGCAAATTGGAAGCCTCTGTAGATGGAACAAGAGTGGGCCCACCCCTGTCATTGACCCATTCCAGTCAACACTCTGGCCGCAGCATTCTGTACTGATTGTAACAGCTGGTCAGTCTTCAAGGGCAGACCCATGTAGAGCACATAGCAGTAATCTAATCTGTGTTACCAAGGCATACACCACAGTGGCAAGATCTTTCCTGCCCAGGAAGGGCCACAGTTGGTTCACAAGCTGAAGCTGGTGAAAGGTACTCCTGGCCACTGCTGCCATCTGTTTATCCAACAGGAGACCCAGGTCCAGGAGAACTCCCAAGCTACAAACCTGCTCCTTTAGGGGGAGTGCAACCTAATCCAGATCAGGAGCAAACCCATTTCCCATGCCAGACCTTTCCCCCACCAGTAGCACCTCCACTTTGGCAGGATTAAGTTTTAAATGGTTTTCAGTCTTTTTGAGACAGGCGTAGTCCAAAATTACTATGCTCCACAGTAGCATGTCCAAACAGAATAGGCCATGTAGGAGAACAAAAGCTGTCCATGAAGACCCTAAGAGTCAAAAACAGATGTACAGAAAAGAATATTAGATTCATCATTGGTCAAATCACTCTTCTGAGAAACAGTTTCCAAGCATAATTTGGTTTGGGGTTGTTGTTTTTTTTGGGGGGGAGGTGCTTTTCCCCCGTTTTGCTTTGACGTAAGCTTGTAAAGCAGATACAGCAGGGTCAGTGACATCCTAAACTGAGTTACAGCCTTCAAAGCCTACTGGCATCAGTGAGTTTATAAGGGTGTAACTCTGTTTAGGATGGCACAGTAGACTCTTCTGTCTCTCTTCTTTTTGGGCTTCAGAATGGACTGTCTGGTTGAACATCCTGGGCCTTTGCAACCCCCCCTTTCCAGAAACCATGATCAGGTCTTTTCCTTGCAGCATTGCCTGGTTATAGCCTGCAACATGCAGTGTTAAAAGGAACACATCACAGCGCTCTAGCTGGATTCTTAACAATTGCTGAGCAGAGTGGTGCTAACCATGTCACGTACATCATGCTGCTTTTTAACAATCTAGAATTATTGCCTTTATTGCGTTACATTATGTTGCTACTGCATTTGTGCGTGTGCCATCTGGATGCTTCATGCCATTGCGCACAAATTAATGGGAGTGTGTGTAAAGGTGATTCTTGAAGCACAAGATGGTATTCCCATAACACTTAGTAAAGAATTGTTCCCTGTTCTGGCCGGGAAAAATAGCAGTATTTATGCTCAGGGCCCTTCTCTTCTGCATGGAACGTCCACCAAGGAGTGATGGCAACAGTCATGTCATAGGCTGACATAGTTGTAAGGCAGTAATCTCATTCTGCTCCTCTTTCCTTTCGTTGTGTGCTACTCTGCAAAAAGGAACTAGATTTGAGTCCAGTAGCACCTCAGAGATTTTCAGGGTATAAGCTTAGTGTAGTGGTGTGGAGAGCCAGCGTGGTGTAGTGGTTAAGAGCAGCGGACTCTAATCTGGAGAACCAGGTTTGATTCCCCGCTCCTCCACATGAAGCCTGCTGGGTGACCTTGGGCTAGTCACAGTTCTCTCAGAGCTCTCTCAGCCCCACCTACTTCACAAGGTGTCTGTTGTGGGAAGGGAAGGCGACTGTAAGCCACTTTGAGACTCCTTAAAGGTAGAGAGAAAAACCAATTCTTCTTCTTATTTCCTGAAAATCTTGTTGGTCTCCAAGGCTCTCCTGTACTTGAATCTAGCTGTTGTGCTGCAGGCCAAACTCAGCCACCCTCTGAAACTATCTGCAGAGAAGGAATCCTTATCCCAGAAAGTCGCTTACCAGATCTCCTTTCAGGCGAGGCACATTTATTTTGTACGTCTGCTTCTTATTGCCTCTTGCAGTTGGATGAAGGATGGATGGACGATGACAGAAATGATTTTCTGGATGACTTGCACATGGACATGCTGGAGGAACAACACCACCAGGCAATGCAGTTTACAGCCAGCATGCTTCAGCAGGTAGATGCCATTGTATGTCGTTTGTCAAAACGTCTTCAATGCCCCCATTATAATATTCTGATATATTAGGGGAAATGTACCACTGCTGGTTAGGACAAAAGGGTTATTTATACAAATCTACACTCTTCCCTGATTCCTACTGAACATTCAAAATTTTATGCATTTCCTGTAAGCTCCCTAAGATGGAGGCAATAGTAAATAAGAGAAAATCCTGTATTCGCAGAGTAGTTGTGAAAATATAGGATTCTTACTCTGTATCCTTACACTTAAGACAATATCAATCCCACCTATCCAATTCCCACTGAAGCAACAAGTTCATTTCATTCACTTTGTTTAGATTCTTTCCCCCACCCGTCCCAAGGACTTACAATATAGCATTAGCTCATTTTATATCACCATAACCATAGCCTAAAAGATAATGTAATAAAACTGGACGTAAGGTGTTTGTTTATTTACAGTTCTTTATAGTCTGCCTTTCTCACTGAGACTCAACGTAGATTACATAATGTAAGTCAATACAATCAATAGGGTGAGGAGACATTGAATAGACAATGTAACAGGACTAGGACTGCAGAAATCTGAAACAAGGCATAAGTATTAAACACAACATCTCAAACAATGCAAGAAATTGTATTACTTAAGAAATACAATGCAGCGACAGCAAGATAAAAACATGCTGCAGCAGTAGTGGTATAGCCAACAGTCCTGTTCTCTCAATCAAAACAGCTTCCGGAATCATTCTGTTATACTACAGCCCTGTTCCTTTATTTAAAAAATGCCCTCCAGAACACTTTTGTTTTACACAGTTGCAGAAAGCAAGTAGCACGGGAGCCTTCCTTACCTCCTCAGGCAGGCCATTCCATAGGGTGGGGGCCATTAGAGAGAACAGTCTCCCACCTGAAGCATTCCTGATGAATCATTCCCAGCGCACCTAAGGCAAATGTGTGTGTAAAGTGCCGCCAAGACGCAGCTGACTTGTGGCAACCCAGTAGGGCTTTCAAGGCACGAGACAAACAGAGGTGGTTTGGCATTGCCCTGGTATTCCTTAGTGGTCTCCCATCCAATTACTAACCAGCTTAGCTTCTGAGACCTAACAAGATCAGGCTAGCCTGGGCCATCCAGGTCAGAGCACCCATAGCAAATAGACATAGTGCGATTGTCCCTTTATTTTCTTTACATTTTCAGCTTCTGTGTAACTTTTTTGTTTACTTCTCTCATTAGAAGAAAAACGAAGAGGATGGAGGCACCACAGACACTGCAACTATTTTATCAAACCAACATGAGAAAGACAGCGGTGTTGGTCGTACCGATGAAAGCACTCGAAACGATGAGAGTTCTGAGCAAGAAAACAATGCAGACGATCACACCACTTTCTCCAACACTCTGGAAAGCCAGAAGAAACTCACGTATAGCCAGGACACGCTGGGCAGCGGCGACATGCAGTTTAGCAACGAGTCGTTCATTTCAGCTGACTGTATGGATGCAGACTTCCTTGGCATACCCGTGGACGAGTGTGAGAGGTTTCGTGAACTTCTGGAGCTCAAATGCCAGGTGAAGTCCACAAATGCATATGGCCTGTATTACCACAATAGCACCCCAGATATGAGTAAAAGCGATCAAGAAAGCGTGGACAGGGAGCTGGAGATGCTGAATGAGGAACTGCGCAACATTGAACTGGAGTGCCTCAACATCGTGAGAGCGCACAAGATGCAGCAGTTGAAAGAGCAATACCGAGAGCCGTGGATGCTGCACAACAGCGGCTTCCGCAACTACAACACGAGCATCGACGTCCGCCGGCATGAGCTCTCAGATATCACGGAGCTCCCTGAAAAGTCGGACAAGGACAGCTCCAGTGCTTACAACACAGGGGAGAGCTGCCGCAGCACACCTCTCACGCTGGAGATCTCCCCCAACAACTCTTTATGCAGGACTGCAGAAGGGCTCGATCTGCAAGTCAGCGAAGGGGCAGAAGACCAGGGTAGTTCTCAGAAAAATCTGCTGACGTGCCCAGAAAGTCAAGAGTCCAGTGCAGATAAGCCACACCCAAAAGATGCCGAGCCTGACAAGCAACTGGAAAGCAAAGAGAGGAAAGCCACTGATGGAAGCAAAAGTCCAACTCAGCCCCCCAAACCAGGTGGCTCCTACTTGTCCTCGTACCACCATTCTCCATATAAACACGCCCATATCCCTGCCCATGCCCAACACTACCAGAGCTACATGCAGTTGATACAACAGAAGTCAGCAGTGGAATACGCGCAGAGCCAAATGAGTTTAGTGAGCATGTGCAAAGACTTGAACTCCTCAATCCAGAGTGAACCCAGGATGGAATGGAAAGTCAAGGTGAGGAGTGATGGCACCCGCTACATCACCAAGAGACCGGTAAGGGACAGGCTACTGAGAGAACGGGCCATAAAGATTAAGGAGGAGCGCAGCGGCATGACCACAGACGACGACGCCATCAGCGAAATGAAGATGGGCCGATACTGGAGCAAGGAGGAACGGAAGCAGCATTTGGTCAAAGCAAAAGAGCAGAGGAGAAGGCGCGAGTTCATGATGCAGAGCAGGCTAGAATGCCTCAAGGAGCAGCAAGGGGCCGAGGAGAAGAAGGAGATGAACATCATAGAACTGAGCCACAAAAAAATGATGAAGAAACGGAATAAAAAGATATTTGACAATTGGATGACAATCCAAGAACTCTTAACCCATGGCACCAAGTCTCCCGACGGCACAAAAGTTTACAACTCCTTCCTGTCGGTGACGACGGTATAATCTTCCCGTGCCAAAGTTGTGTACATAAAACCCTACCATTGGGGTGGAGATTCCTGCCTCGTTAAATGCGGCAACACTGGTTGTTTTTTGTATATAAAGACACGCTCATCGAGTTTATAATTCAAAGACTGAACTGAGGGTGCAACCCTCCTCAACAGGGGAGAGAAACAGTCACCCACCCAACATCTTTAATGGCAATATTGAACTGACAGAGCTTATTTGGAATACCGATAGTACCTTTTTTGTAACTTGTTACCCTTTTACATAAAAGTGTTTTAAATATCAGGAAAAAACATATTAATCATACTTACACAGGTAATTTTAAAACTATATTCATATTTAATTAAAAAAAGGTTACACATTCAGAAACTCAAAGACAACTTCAAATATGTATTTTTAACAAGCAAAAAAAACCTCCAGTATTTTGCAATATATCTTTGCTACTGTGCCCTTTTTTCTGCACATGTTACTGTTTTATCAATATCTTAGCTGAATTACCAAAATCCCTAAAGGATTATTTTGCAGGAATATGCGTCATTTATCAAACTGGCTGGGTCTTTGGGACTGGCTATACATTCTGGTATATTTGGCACAGTGGGCTGCTCAGATCACAAGTCCCCAAACACAGCCTCGCTGTCATTTGCGGTGACCTGTCCTGTGCTCAGCAAGCTTCTGTTTTTGCTGTTGGCCAGGGACCATAAAACAGGATTGTCAACAAAGTGGCCGGGTACTGTACACATCCGTGGGTGCTGTAAAAGGTACAGGCACGGTCCCAGAGGGACTGCCGCAAATGTCTGGTTGGCTGCAAAGCAAGAGTCAGAGGTAATGCGTTGAGCGCTGTAAGAATGTACCGGGGCTGAAGCAGCGTCGCTAATGTAATATGGGGATGGAGGGCACCTATAGTAAATGCACACCACCCGGTAAAGTTCCGGCTAACGGCTATACACTTTCTTCCTCTCTGTTGTTTCTGAAAGAAGTATGAAGGTCTCGTTGAAAGAACAGGAGCAAAACGGCTGCGTGCTGCAGCTCAGAAGGAATCTGAAGCAAGTTTGCCCAGGCTGTGGCCTGCTGAAAGGACGTGCATGTATGTCTAATGTTTTTACAAGGCTGTTTGTGTACTTTGAAATGCCCATTGTAGTAGCTGTCTGCTTTGTAGATTTGAATGTATTGAAAATGAGAGCAGTTTTTCACGAAATCATGACTAGTTATAAACATTAACAAGTAAAATGAAGTTAAAAAAATAAATTATTGTTTTATATTTCACCTCCTTGGGAACTGTTCTTTACTCTCACCCCTTCCTGCATCCACCACCCCTGCTACACCATATCAGATACTCTGGCTGAGAGGAACACACTGCGTCGCTCACTTGTTTTTCAGTTATTGTTACCTGCACATATTTTTTTTAAAGCTTGATTCAGCTTCGGCTTTGTTTTTCAAATTTCCAGCAGACCCATTCATTATATGAAACTTTTTTGGTAGAAATCAGCCTGTGGTCATGTTTACATTAAGAAGACAGTAAGGAATCTAAGGTCAGACTCTAGAGAAAGTCCATTCTAACCATGTGAGCAGTCACTGAGAAATAGTTTTAACGCCCTCCTGGTTTATGCTTCCACTTTGTGCAAAAAAAAAAAAAGGGTAAATTTTGGGTTCGGGTTTATTGGGCCTGGGTTTTTATTTTTATTTTTTATTTTTTTGTAAACCTGAAACAAGTTGAATACCCATACTGGTAAATATGGGTATTCGGCTTATTTCCAGGTTTACCGGAAAGGTTCGGGCCCATTTATGGGGATTTTTGGGAAGCTCCGGGGGGGGGCATTTTTTGAGGTAAAGCCCCAAAATTCACAGCATAGCTTGAAGGGACTCTCCTTTCATGACCCCCAAAGTTTGGTAAAGATTGGATTAGGGAGTCCAATTTTATGGGGTCTGGAAGGGATCACCCGTCCTCCATAGAGAAGTATTGCAAACTTCGAGCCCGAGCCGAAAATAAGCCAAAATGGCGATTTTCAGCTTTAACAATATGCACAAGCCTGTCCCAATCCCAATGGGACATAGGGAACAACGAGATCTTTTTTGGTAAGTAAGGGTCAAAGCCATTTATGGCACTGCCATTTAAACACAGGGGACTTCAAATTATGCCAAAAAGTCTATAGGAAGTCATAAGAACATTACAAAAGCCATCCTGGATCAGACCAAGGTACATCAAGTCCAGCAGTCTGTTCACACAGTGGCTAACCAGGTGCCTCTAGGAAGCCCACAAACAAGACAACTGCGGCAGCATTATCCTGCCTGTGTTTCCACAGCACCTAATATAATAGGCATGCTCCTCTGATACTAGAGAGAATATACATCATGACTAATATTCATTTTGACTAGTAGCCACTATGAACATGTCCACTAGATATTGTTCCCCAATGCGGTGGCCATAGGTGCCATGGTGACCGCCAGGGTACATTCTTGTGCTCACTTGCTTTTCTCTAAAAAATGTCTTTCCCAGAGCAAATTCTGGCTTTTCTCCACGTTACTGGAGAAGGAGGTATTTCAGAAGAACCCAGATGACATCGCCTTTGGATGGATCTGCAGGAAGCACCCATTCAAAAATAGCTGCTCCATCATCAGACCATGCTTGGCTTGGGACATCCCATGGCAGCCATCTCATGGTAGTGCCCACTATGTATGTACCGTATTTTTCGCTCCATAAGACGCACTTTTTTCCTTCTCTTATAGAGCGAATGTGCGCACAGAGTCGGCTGGGCGCGCTGGGAGGCAGCCGGGGAAAGCTGCCTCGCGCCGTTCCAGCGCGCCCAGCCGGCTCTGGGCGCCCGCCCAGCCCGCTCTGTGCGCTTGCTCGCCTCCCAGCTGGGAATCGGAGGGGGGCGGCTTGGCGCGCCCGCCCGCCTCCTCCCCACCCGCTCTGAGCGCTTGGCGCGCCTCTCCCGCCCGGCTCCTCCCAGCTCGCTCTGAGCTCTTGGAGTGCCCGCCCGCCTCCTCCCTGCCCGCTCTGAGCGCTTGGCGTGCCCGCTCCCTGCCCGCGTTTTTAGAGGAGGGAAACAAGATTTTTTCTTGTTTTCCTCCTCTAAAAACTAGGTGTGTCTTATGGAGCGGTGCGTCCTATGGAGCGAAAAATACGGTATGTGCCATCAAGTCACAGAAAGAAGCTTTCAAGGCAAGTGAATAGCAACTTGCCGTTGCCTTCCTCTGCAGAGCCTGCTTTAGTGGTCTCCACTGCAAATACCAATGCTGCTTAGCTTCCAAGATCTGAAGAAAAGAAGAAGAGTTGGTTTCATACCCCACTTCTCTCTACCATAAGCAGTCTCAAAGCAGCTTACAATTGTGTTTTCCCTCACCACAACACACACACACACACAACAGGCATCTTGTAAGGTAGGAGGGGCTGAGAGGTCTGAGAGAACTATGACTTGGCCAAGGTTTCACGTGGAGGAGTGGGGAATCAAACCTGTTTCTCCAGATTAGAGTCTGCCACTCATGTGGAGGAGCAGGGAATCAACCTGGTTCTCCAGAGAAGAGTCCACCACTCTTAACAACTACACCACACTGGCTGTACCATGCTGCCTTCCCTCCAGTGCCCACTATCTTTCCCAAAATTCCAAAAGTGGCCACAGACTTAAACAAGTTTGGGGACCCCTGCTAGAAATCAACTTCACTAGCAAGCTGGTGAGATGTTTTCTATGGCCTCAAATCAAAGCAACCAAAGACTACCGTTTTCAACTTCTCAGGGAAAACCCAATGTAGAGTACATTGCTGTTATCAGAGATAGGTTTAGGAGGAAGGGGAAAAGGAGGAGAAAAGGATGTGAGAGGATAAATGTGCATGCAGGCTAAGTATCCCTTATCCAAAATGCTTGGGACCAGAAGTATTTTGGATTTTTTCCGATTTTAGAATATTTGCATATACATGGTCAGTATTTAGATGGGAGACCAACAAGGAACACCTGGGTCACAAGGGCAAACCACCTCTGAGTGTCTTTTGCCTTTAAAATTCTCGGATATCTTGGGGATGGGACCCAAGTCTAACATGAAACATGAAATTCATATATGTTTTATATAATCTTATATACATAGCCTAAAGGTAATTTTATACAATATCTTTAATAATTTTGCACATGTAACCAAGTTTGTGTACATTGAACAATCAGAAAGCCACCCATGTGGACAATCTGTGGTTGTTTGGCATCACCATCATTCCTGACTCTGAATTTGTATGCTACCGATAAGAAATTTTCCCTTGAGGACGCTGAATAAACAGTCCATTGTGCAACTGCGTTTTGACTGCGACCAGTCACATGAGATCAGGTGGTGTCATGTCGGGGCTCAAAAAGTTTTGGATATTGGATCATTTCGGATGTCTGGATAAGGGATACTCATCCTGTATTTCTGTGTGTGTATGCATATGTATGTGCACCTTTGAATGGGACATGTATGTGTATATGTGCAAGAAATTGCAACTGGCACATTCATTTGACTGGGTATGCAGCCAATATGGGTGTTTTGTGTGCATATACATGACCAGGTTTATATTGCATGTATGACTTTCCATCTCTTACTAGCCATTCTAAGGCACCCGCTTCTTCTCTGTCTAAGACTACAAGTCTATGTGCATTGAACCCTGGCCTGGATGGCCCAGGCTATACTGATCTCCTCAGATCTCAGAAGCTAAGCAGGGTCGGTCCTGGTTAGTATTTGGATGGGAGACCACCAAGGAAGACCAGGGTTGTTGTGCAGAGGAAGGCACTGGCAAACCACCTCTGTTAGTCTCTTGCCTTGAAACCCCCCCCCCAAAAAAAAGGGGTCGCCATAAGTCGGCTGCGACTTGACGGCACTTTACACACACACAAATCCCATTGAATCCAGCAGGATTTCTTCCTGCATTAACATGCACAAAATTGTGCTGAATTCGCAGGAAATTGCCTGCAGTCTTCACTGGGATACTTATATAGACCGAAGCTTTAAAATCAGCAGGCTGGTAGCCCACAAAACTGTGAAGTGAAATAATATAGCCCCAAAACAGACCTAAAAGCATCATCCTGGTGGGTTTTGTGTTGCTTTTCCATCCAGTTTTATACAAAAAACACAAGTTATCACACAGTAGGGATCACAAACAAAAGGAGGTGGGGTTACACATAGCCTAAGGACTAGTGGTTGGAGAATTAATTAGGATTATAAACTGGAAGTATGTAAATTAAAGCAAATATAATTATCTGCAAGTGGCCTTTGGAAATAGGTTACCGGATACTTGTTAGCAAAATTGCTCAAATGCCTAGAAGCAACAGAAACCCGAAGCATCAGCAGTTTAAACTCGCCTCTCTTCTTTTGTTTTCGACACATCTTCATACTGAGGATATGTATGGAACATAAAACTGTTCAGAAAGATATTGCCCAGCAAAGCGTGTTATACATAGACTGGAAACAAAAGTTTTTAACTATTCCCTTCACACTCACACCGCTACACACCAATCTCTCCCTAATCCTGCAAATATGATTAAATGTAAAATGCCCTGTGATAGAAATGACAAAATATTGGACCCAGGATCGAGTCATTTCCTAGAGCCTCATGTTTCTTGCACACCCTCGACAAAGTTCATCCTGTTGAGTAGGAAGTTTTGTTACTGAAACACGCATTTCTATGGTGTACAATTTTACATTACACCAGTTCGGTATATTCAGAAAAGGCAATTACAGTGTGAAAGAAAATATGTGGTCCTTACAAAAAAAAAGCAGCATTTTCTTTCCTGGTGTAAAGGTGGAACAACATGTGCATGATACTTTATTTTTAAAAGCCCCAATGGCTCCTTCTAGGAAAAAAAGCGCATGCCCAAAAAATGGCAATTTGGGGAAGAGAAAGGGGTCTTTGATGGGAAATCTTTTCTGGCTCCCCACTTTTCTACCAACCCCCCCACACACCTCCAGAAACCAGTTTTGCACCAGAAACACATTTTTGAGGTCCAACATGAACCTGGAATCCAGCATGGTGGTGGTTTCAGGTCATCTTTCTGACTTGGATAGCCCAGGCTAGCCCAATCTCATCAAATCTTGGAAGGGAAGCAGGACTGGCCCTGGTCAGTATTTAGATGGGAGACCAACAAGGAACACCTGGGTCACAAGGGCAAGCCACCTCTGAGTGTCTTTTGCCTTGAAAATTCTCTGGGGTCACCATACGTTGGCTACGACTTGACGGCAAAGAAACAACAACTGTAGGTCCTAGAAGGTGATAGATATTGACTGTATCTCTAGACTCATTTGCACCCTCCCAAAACTGCTGTTCACTACAAGAAGTGTCCATCAGTCTTCTATTACACTAACAGAATGTATACTTTTGCTCAAGAGACTGTTCAGGTGACCGTTCCTAAATGTAGATGGTCACACCACAACTTATTTGTCAAGTTCTGTTGTGGTTAGACCAAAAGAGAATGATTCAACAGTGCCACCTTTCCCATGTAAAATGGTTTAGTGACTAAGACCTAAGGTTGCAGTTTGCAAACATGCAGCTGGTGAAATCTAGTCAGGGGAGGGAGGCATGGTAAAATAATGTTAGTTATAGAAACATTACAGAAGTTTGTAAAGTCATCAGCGAGTTCTAAACATGTACAGGTTTAAATTTCAGCATGCGGTCATACCTTATGTGGTATTTGGACAACCAAAACATGTGAAAGATGCTCAAATAGGCATGGATGCTGACTGAGGAGCTGCAAGAAATCCCAGTTTCCTAGCACAAATACATGATATATCCCCAGCTATCTGGGATAGTGTGAATTGTTGAGAGCCAGCGTGGTGTAGTGGTTAAGAGCAGTGGTTTGGAGTGGTGGGCTTTGATCTGGAGAACCAGGTTTGATTCCCCACTCCTCCACATGACTGGCGGATGCTAATCAGGTAAACTGGATTTATTTCCCATTCCTACCCATGAAACCAGCTGGGTGATCTTGGGCTAGTCACAGCTCTCTTACGAGCTCTCTCAGCCCTACCTACCTCACAGGATGTCTGTTGTGTGGCTGTAAGCTGGTTTGATTCTTCCTTAAACGGTTGGCATATAAAAACCAATTCTTCTTCTTCAGTAGCATTCCAGTTTGTGGTTTTACAGTCCAATCTCAAGACACACTTCAGCAGTAACTACTCAGTCAGCGCTATGAAACCAGTGTTGGTACTACTAGGTAAAAAAAAAAAAAAAGTTGCATCAGCCTTCTGGAGTTATCAGTTAGAGACCCCGAGGGTTGAATTTGAATTGGCCACAGCACCCTTTGTACCAGAGATGGAGACACCTCGGTAGAGGGGGACACCTACCTTCCTTGTGACCGGTACTTTAGCAAATGCTGTAGGGCAGGGATAGGCAACCCTCCCCCAGCATGTATGCCAACAGCAGCACACCAGACTGATCCTTGGCCCTAGTGACCAAAGTACTGGCAGCGCTGGAGCCAATGGTGCAGGAGAAGGCAACAGATATGGCATATGCCTGTCATCACCT
Source organism: Euleptes europaea (assembly GCF_029931775.1). Classification (NCBI taxonomy): domain Eukaryota; kingdom Metazoa; phylum Chordata; class Lepidosauria; order Squamata; family Sphaerodactylidae; genus Euleptes; species Euleptes europaea. The sequence continues at coordinate 43,553,724 of NC_079312.1, read as the reverse complement.
CCCAGTAGGGTTGCCAGGTCCCTCTTCACCACTGGCGGGTGGTTTTTAGGGTGGAGCCTGAGGAGGGCAGGGTTTGGGGAGGGGAGAGACTTCAATGCCATAGAGTCCAATGGCCAAAGCGGCCATGTTTCTCCAGGGGAACTGATCTCCGTCGGCTGGAGATCAGTTGTAATAGCAGGAGATCTCCAGCTAGTACCTGGAGGTTGGCAACCCTACCTCCCAGGCAGCGCATCCCTGAGATGCTGGCAGCACTTCTGGGACTTGGCTTGGTCTGAGTATGTCTCCAAGTAGAACCCTTCTTCCTCACCCACCCTAGGGTTGCCAACCTCCAGGTGGGACCTGGCAATCTCCCTCTTTTACAGCAGCTCCCCACATTACAGTGATCAGTTCCCTTGGAGGAAATGGCAGCGTCAGAGGATGGACTCTATGGCATTGTACTATGCTGAGAGCCCTCCCCTTCCCAAACCCTACCCTCTCCAGGCTCCACCCCCAAAATCTCCCGGTATTTCTCAACCCCAAGCTGGAAACCCTAACCCACGCCATTTTGTGTTCACATGCCAATCTCTTCAAAGGTGGACATTGCATTTTTCAACACTTTGGCCATAAAGGTTGCCCATCCCTGCTCTAGGACATCTGAATGTCCCACAGACATTGGCAATATCAGTACATCTTGCATACCTAGAAAGAGTATTCCAATTGAATACTTTTAACGGGTTGAAATAAAATCAAAAGAGTTTCCATCTAGACATTTAGAAGAATTTTCTAACAGTTAAAGCGGCTTCCCTGGGAGGTGGTAAGCTCTCCTTCCCTGGAGGTTTTTAAGCAGAGGCTAGATGGCCATCTGTCAGCGAAGCTGATTCTATGACCTTAGGCAGATCGTGAGAGGGAGGGCATCTTGGCCATCTTCTGGGAATGGAGTAGGGGTCACTGGGGGTGTGGGGGGGAGGTAGTTGTGAGTTTCCTGCATTGTGCAGGGGGTTGGACTAGATGACCATGGTGGTCCCTTCCAACTCTATGATTCTATGTGATTCTATTCTATTCTATGAATAACTAAACTGAAGTGAAAGAGGGGGTTCCAGCTGCCCTTAATTGTATGGTAATAAGTACGAGACATTTCCTAATGTTGGTATCACTCAGTGATGTCTGACTTCCTGACAGCTGTTCATGCCACGCTTTCAGATAAACAATCATTTGGAAGACTTTTTTTTTTTTAAAGTAACCCCTTTGATAATTCAGTTTCTTTATGTACTAAAGCCACGGCAGGACCTTGCAACAGGGAGTCCCATTAAGAGCAAGAAAAGGAGTGTTGCTGTCAAAGTGAACTCTTGGTGACCTTCCTTTTGAATAAATACTTGATCATATTGGAAAGGGGTGTCACAGCAAGACTTTGTGATGAGGCAAGGATGCCATTGTCTCCCTGAGGAGAGCCGGCTTTGAGGCTTTTTGAGAAACTATCCTTCACCTTCGTGCGCCTTTGTGAGAATGGAAGGCCCCCAAACAAAGGCCTCACAAAAGACAAACCCAATGAAAATTGTTTAATAAATGTGTATCAGAGGAAAGCGACTTCTAGAGAAGATCAAAACCTCTGGTGAAAGCATAAAACCAGGAATATATAGCAGTGGTCACACACTGAGATAACTGGCCCAGAATCTACCAGAAATGTGGTTTCATCCATACTTCAGACATTAGGATTAACAGATGAAAAAACTAAACTGGCTTTGATTGCCTGTGTTTCTAGACTCTTCAAAGGAACCTAAGAGGCGCTTCTCAACAAATTGCACATAGGTTGCTTTTTTTTTTGTTTAAAAAAAAATGTTTCTTGCTTGGGAGGGAGTCTTGCATCCCTCGTTTGCATCATGGATGTTTCTGCCATCTTGCACACATCTGTGAATTTCAGAAGAACAGAGCCAAGCACCTCTCCTGCTTTACAGTGCCATCCCAAGCAGAGTTAAACCCTTCTAAGGCCATTGATTTCAGTGGTCAAAGAAGGGTGTAACTCTGCTTTGGGTGGCACTGTAATATACCGTGAGAAGTAGTGAAATGTAGAGCAGTCACTGGAAATCCTATCCTGTGAAACTGACATCAGGGCTCACACATTAACCAGGATTTACAAGACTGGGTAGGCATCTTGGTGAATGATGTAAGCTGGAGCCCAATGCCCATTCTTAAAGGGAGGGGGATAGATTCGTGGCAGCCGGGAGCCAGGGAGTCACACTGCCTCCTCAGAGGTTTCCCGGCCACCACGGAGACAAAAAATGAAGTGTAAAAAAATGAAAATTTTAAAAGGTGGGAAATGCCTCATTGCACAAAGAGACACTGCACCACTAGGGTTGCCAAACTCCAGGTAGTAGCTGGAGATCTCCTGCTATTACAACTGATCTCCAGCCGATAGAGATCAGTTCCCCTGGATAAAATGGCCACTTTGGCAATTGGACTCTATGGCATTGAAGTCCCTCCCCAAACCTTGCCCTCCTCAGGCTCCGCCCCAAAAACCTCCCGCCGGTGGCGAAGAGGGACCTGGCAACCCTATGCACCACTAAAAAAGGTGGCACAGCCACACTGTACCTCAAGGGGGCATTCCTGGGGAGAATGGGGTTAGGATGCTGCCCAAAGGCACCTCTGCCCCCCACACACCGGTGCAGGCTTTCCCTTCTCGGAAATCCCTGCCGGCATGGCTACGCAGGGAGTGGGGGCCAGCGTGTTTGCCATTATGCCAGGGTAGGTGCCACCTTATTCCATGATGAGATGGCACCTACGCCCGTGTGGAGTCAGCCGGCTCCTAAGGAGCTTGGCCCCCCCCTTCAAGAATGGGCTGCAAGTATTTGAATCGTAAATCGTAAATAGAATTTACAAACATTATTCACTAGAACCCCTCTTTTGTTCCACCATTTTATTATAGTTTATTTAGTTAGTGCATGTTTATACCAATTTTCCAGAAGGAACTGCTCAAGGCAGATTATAACAATATCAAAAACTAAGAGAGACCCAACAAACAATTCAGCCAATAATCAGAATAATAAACCAACCCAATCAGGAATAAAAATGACCATACACAGCAACAGGAATATAATATAAAATAATCAAAAATAATTGAAGAATAAAATGATGTATTAGAAGACCTATTAAAGCAGAGCACAATCAAAAATAATCAGAGAAGCAGGCAAGAGGAAGCATATAACATGTATAACATGATAGATAGTGAGAGCCAGCATGGTGTAGTGGTTAAGAGTGGTGGTTTTGAGCGGTGGACTCTAATCTGGAGTACTGGGTTTGATTCCCCACTCCTCCACCTGAGCAGCGGATGCTAATCTGGTAAACTAGATTTGTTCCCCCACTCCTCCACATGAAACCAGCTGAGTGACCTTGGGCCAGTCACAGATCTCTTAGAGCTCTATCAGCCCCACAGGTTGTCTGTTGTGGTGAGGGGAAGGGAAGGTGATTGTAAGCTGGTTTGATTCTTCCTTAAGTGATAGGGAAAGGAGCACAAGCAGAGAAACGCAGCATCTCCAACTCCTAGCACAGCTGGTCTATCAAGAAGAATATCACAATCAAAAGCTGCTGAGAAGTCCAAAAGAATCAACAGGGATAACACTTCCCCTGTTATTCTTCCAGCAAAGGTCATCTATCAGGTTGATCAAGGCCATTCCTGCCCCAAATCCAGGCTTGAATCCAGGACCATGTCCGCACTACACATTTGCAGCCCCCATTTCTACAGGGGTTTCCTTGCATGTTCGCACTTCATCTCTTACGAAGGATTCCGGAGACGTCTCCAGAGCACAATTTCTCCGTGTTAAGAGCATTCACTTATACGGCGAATTAATAGAAATTAAACTTTTTCCTCACCCGGAGCCTGAAGTGCAAACATAAAATATGTCTTCAATCCACTTCCTGCTGCCGGTCCACCAATCCACTCCCCCCGCCTAACTGCCCACGCTGGACCAATCGCCACATTTCAAGCACCGAGTGGGCATGCGCGGCAGGCTACCACCTCAGCCAATCACAATGCTCCTTCGAACTGGCGCATGAATGCTGCCGCGAGGGGAAAACATACGGATTTTATCTAATACAGCGGAGGAAGGCGTCGCGTTGGGAACAGAAATTTTAAGTCGTGTTGGATGCTTGAGTTCTGGACACGTTTAAATTGCGAGGTAAGTTGCTAGTGCGTTCATGGGCCTGATGGAAATGAAATAATCCATCTCATCCGAAATAGCCTGAAGCTACATAGTCACCACATGTTCAGACACATTGCCTAGGAGTGGAATATTAGCCGCCGGTTGACAGTTACGAGAGTCACTTTGATCTAGAGATGCTCTGTTTTCGTGGATCCGTGATCAAAGTAGTTGGGACTATCCCCTTGGCTAGTGAGAGATTTCTCTCTTCCTGGACATACTTGGCCAGTCCTTGGTAACAGGTATAACTATGAAGGGGAGGCATCTATGCTGGATGTGGGGGTTTCACTAATCAGATTGCCACTTCATCAGGACTCGTAAGTTGAGAGTCGTTGAGAGTCGTCAACATAAACAGGATTGGATTGAATTAATTGCAGAACCCCAGTCATAGGAGATGTGCACAATTTTATCAGTAAAATGTTTTTAAACAGGACCCAGCAAACGTTTACATTTTCTGGCTCTAAACCCTCAGGGGGATGTGACACAAGCTTACTCACTACCCAGAAAAGTTCAATTTGATGGCATTGTGTGGATCACTACTGGCAGAGAAACAAACTCTCTTTGTTGCAATCACCACCTAAGAGTGGACACAATAATACTGCCAACCCTCTTCATTGCTCTAGAAATCAGGGAGCCTTCTGAGCACCACAAGAAAGAAAAGGATGCATATCGGCTATCCTGTCAACCACCTAGGTTACCTCTGTATCCCACAGCTAAACCAAGGTTTTGACAAGAACCCCAACCTTGATAACCAAGAGATGTCAGGAATACATCAGGATCTATCAGTTTCCAGTGTTAGAATGTTTTGACATTCTCCACCTTCTTTAGAGGTTCCATGCATAGGAACTACACATTTGGGGGGCTGCCCTACATTTGTCATGGCTGCCACTATCAACAAGGAAGCCTCTGCATGAATGTTAAAGTCTAATGGACCAAAAAGATTAGGGTTTCCAATGGCAGGTCTGAAATTGCTTCTGCCACCTCTGGTGGGGAGACTGTAGCATGCCAAAAGAATCTCTGTTCTGTCTTGGGTTCCCAGACCAGGTACATATGCAGAAAACTGGGACCATGATGAACATTATACCTGGTGGGAGCCACAGAAGCCTAACAGACAGCTTATAATGGGAGCAACAGTAATATTTGCTCTCATTCCCCCTCTGTCCATGAAGCTTAAGATGATGCTGTACCAATCAATCAATCAAGTTTTATTTCGATACAATATCAGCTCTGAATAAAAATCAAAGTTAGGTTAAAATAATAAAATAAAATAATAAAAGTTGATGATTCTGGGAGGGGTGATTTGAAGCAGAGGAGGAAAGGTCATCTATGGGGAAAGGTTTTCAATCAGCCGTTTACGAATCCCAATAGACCGGAGGCAATATTTGGCAACTTAAGTGGTTAACTTGGCCAGTCCTTTTCCCACTGTATTTTCCCACAACACAGCTCCAGCTGTGGCACCCCTCTCTTCATGTAGTAATGAAAGTTCTGTCAACATATGTCAAAGTTATGCCTAGTCTGCAGTTTGCTAAACAGATCATACTGATCAGAGTGACAGCTAAGTCATGTGATGAGGCTGGTCTGATCCAGTTTGTACAGCCAGGAATGGGGATTTCCAGAATGACTCATCTCAGGTGAACTGTGATTGGTCATGAATGTGTATATAAGTCTGTATAGTGAATGTGAGTTACCTATTGCCTGAAATATATATGCTGGCGGAGCATGCTGTTGCTCAGAGCTGTGAATGTTAACAGCCAAAGGACTCTGTGTAGATATTGTAAATAAACTGTACATAGCAGAACTGCGTGGTGTGAAGTTGCTACCAGGTAAACTCCTGAAGTCCAGACAAGCTGTGCGCGACAGGGTTATGGGCCCAGATAGACTGCGCTGAGAGCTGGAGGTTCTATTGGAGTTGGTGAGTTGCTGCTGTGAGCGGTTTGGATGTCTACAGAGGCCAGCGACGCTGAGGACCTTGATGTACAGTCTGCAGACGGTTCAGTTGTTTCTGACAAAGAGTCGGAGGAGGAACCAGGGGAAGATAATCAGCTACTGCCGGTGAGCGAGGATATCATGGCGCAAGCTGTTTCTGCTATGCTGGTTGATAAACTGACCGCAGATAACTATGCTGTGTGGTCTCTGCGAATGGAGCATTATCTTAAGCGTGAGTCATTGTGGACGTATGTGGATTCTCCCCCACAAGCTCCCACGCCTAAGGAAAGTTTAAAAGACCAAAAGGCATTGGCCACGTTGATATTAAGTGTTGCTGATGACCAGTTGGTGCATGTGGCGGGACAGGGGTCAGCTAAAGATGCCTGGAATAGTCTCAAGGCTGTATATGTGCAAGACACGGCTGGTGTGCAAAGTGCAGATCAGAGAGCAGTACCAAGAGTGTCCTCTAGATCTACAAAAGGTATTCCACCTCAAAGGTATGGTGTAACTGCTAACCATGTGTTTGTTAAAGTTCCAACTGATTACAATGAAGTGTTAAGTTTAGACTCAGAAGAGAGAAATGCCTGGCTGCAAGCCATGGAGGCGGAATATAACTCATTGGTGTCAAATGAAGTATTTTCCTTATCTGAATTGCCAGCAGATAAGAAAACTCTGAGTTGCCGTTGGTTGTACAGACTCAAAACCTTGCCAAATGGAAATGTTAAATATAAGGCAAGATTAGTTGCGAGGGGATTTACGAGGGTGGTTGGACAAGATTATTATGAATCATTTGCTCCCACGATTCGCATGGAAACAATAAGAGTTGCATTAACTAAGGCTGGAGCAGAAGGAATGCTAGTTGATCATTTTGATTTTGATACTGCATATCTGAACGCACCTATTGAGGAAGAGTTATATCTTGATCAAATACCAGGGTTCAAATGTCAAAATGCCAAAACAGTGTTAAAATTGCACAAGGCATTATATGGCTTAAAGCAATCAGGACATGCATGGAATATGTGTATAAAAAATGCTTTAACCAAAAAAGGGTTTAAGCAGAGTGTGTCTGATCTATGTCTGTATCAAGTAGAAATATGTAAACAAACCTGTTATTTATTACTTTTTGTGGATGATGTATGCTTAATGTACCACAACATGGAACAGTTGAAATGGTTTATGCAGACCATACAGGAAATGTTTAAAATGAAACATCTAGGCCCAATTAAGAATTACCTAGGGGTGCAAGTCTCCAGAAATGAGAATGGTTGGTTTGAACTAAGCCAGGAGACTAAAATAAGTGAATTGCTGGAGAAGTATAACATGAGTGAGGCGCATGAGGTTACAACACCTATGACAACAAGTTACAATAGGGAACCGGATGATAAAGTGTTTGAACAGAAAGGATTGTATCAATCACTAGTGGGATCTCTACTGTACATAGGATGTTGGACCAGACCTGATATATGTGTTGCTGTTCACTGGTTATGCAGAAAACATGCCTGTCCATACCAGAAGGATTGGGTGGCTGCAAAGAGAGTTCTAAGATATTTAAAGGGAACTATAGCCAACAAATTAGTGCTGAAAGCAGATCAAAAACCAGCATTAATGGCTTACAGTGATGCCAGTTGGGGTGAACATAATGATGGCAAGTCTACAACAGGATTTACATTATATGTTTTAGGATCCCTAGTACAGTGGAAAACAATAAAACAAACCCACGTTTCCACAAGTACATGTGAGGCAGAATACTCAGCTTTAAGTGATTGCCTAGTACAATCAGAATGGTGCATTCAATTACTGTCTGACTTGAAGATAGAATGTATGATACCAATAACTATAATGTGTGACAATACTGCAGCGCAACAATTAGCAAATGACCAGGGAGTGCGCACTAGGAGTAAGCACATTAATATACGGTATCAAAATGTACGGGAAGCTGTGAATAGAGGAATAATAAGTCTGAAATATTGTACCTCTGAAAATAATGTAGCAGACATATTTACTAAGTGTTTGAATACTGAAAGGTTTCAATACTTAAAGAAATGGCTGTGTTTAACAAACGTTTGACTAGGGAGGCGTGTCAACATATGTCAAAGTTATGCCTAGTCTGCAGTTTGCTAAACAGATCATACTGATCAGAGTGACAGCTAAGTCATGTGATGAGGCTGGTCTGATCCAGTTTGTACAGCCAGGAATGGGGATTTCCAGAATGACTCATCTCAGGTGAACTGTGATTGGTCATGAATGTGTATATAAGTCTGTATAGTGAATGTGAGTTACCTATTGCCTGAAATATATATGCTGGCGGAGCATGCTGTTGCTCAGAGCTGTGAATGTTAACAGCCAAAGGACTCTGTGTAGATATTGTAAATAAACTGTACATAGCAGAACTGCGTGGTGTGAAGTTGCTACCAGGTAAACTCCTGAAGTCCAGACAAGCTGTGCGCGACAAGTTCAGGCACATAACGGCATGGCCGTTTTGTCCGGGGAAACTCCCCGGCATGCAGCGAATTGACCACAACAACACACAAAGCCGTCTCCAGCCTGCGCATTCAACTCAGCCCATCCCAGAGCTTCTCCGAGTTTTTAAGCCGCTCTGATATTGCAACTTTAACCCAAGCCCTGCTACAAATGCGAGCGCTTGCCAGAGCATACAACTTCCGGGTCGACTCTTCACTCCTCCACCTCGCTGTCCTCAGGTGGAGGCAGGCGGAGGCAGTGGCTTCCCCTCATCTCCGGTGGGTCAGCATGCTGGAGGAGCACAGAGCCATGCCACTGCCTCCACCTGCTTCCACCCAGGGACGGCGAGGTGGAGGAGTGAAGAGCAGTGGCAGCTTTTTTTGCCGGCTGCTGCAACCTTCACTCGCCACTGGCCTCCCCTCGCCTCTACCCGGGGACGGCGAGGTGAAGGAGTGAAGAGCGGGGGCAGCTCTTTTCGCAGCCCACCGCAGCCTTCATTCGTCGCTGGCTTCCCCTCACCTCCACCCAAGGGACGGCAAGGTGGAGGAGCGAAGAGCAGCGGCAGCTCCCCCTGGGCACTCCTTTGCGCAATGCATTTGATTTTTGAGTTCCCGAGACAAAACAAAGTGTGTGCCTTTTCAGGCACAAAGGATCCATGCGTTAATGGCCAATATCAGGGCTGGGCCCAACCCTGACACATTAACAGCACAAATTAATTCAAACTAACCACAATAATTAAAAGACAAATTGTTAACCATCCAATCACTAACTGCAACGTAAAAGAAAACGTTATAACCGTTATTCACCTTCATGCTCTGTGAACCAGTGACCCAAACGAATAACTCCCTTTGGGGAGTACTTCCAAAAGAAATAGTTGTGGCAGGGAAATTGTTGGTGGCTGCCTAGCAGTTGCTAGAGGAAGCCTCTTCCTCCCGATCCCTCTACAAGTTTATTTGACACCTGGTTAAAGCTTAAAACTATCAGAAGACTGTGGAAGCAAGCTTAAAATATGGCTGTGCCCTCTGTTACAGAAGCAAATTGAAACATGGAATGGGGATTTGAGGTGCCTCACTCAAAGATGGGGGTTACTTCTGGATGAAGTAATGGGTATATTAATTATTAAAGATCTGTAAAAACATAAGAGGAGTTATAATCCAGCATCCTGCATCACACAGAGACCAATCAGGTGCCTCGAAGGGCCAACGGGCAGGACACTAGAGGCCAGATCTTCTCCTGATGTTGCCAGCCAGAACTGGTAATATGGAGGTTCCATAAAGGAGGATCACTAAAGCCAGTAGTAAACAAGCAGATGTGTTCACGATGGCAGGGAGGCTCTTCTTGTAGCAAAATGTTCACTAATGAGATTAAGGGGCCTTAATTAATGGTCTGATCACCATTGACTACTAGTTTCTGAGTGAGACCACACTTCCCAGGTCACAGGGGTTTTCTAATTAGCATGATTGCATTATGCACATTCCCTCTCTTCCCTACATTTTGCCTGCAGGCCCTGTGCACAAAGCAATTAAATGATTACCGAGTTTTGGCCAAGAGGAGAACCACTGGGTATCAGAATCCCCAAAGCCGTAAGAGGTCACTGATTCTGGGCACATCTGGTTCCAACTTATTACCCATTTGTATCCCGGTGTATGGGAAAACGAAAACAAAAGCAAAAATTCTTAAAGAGAAATATTGGAAGAAAATGGCTTGTTTGCTTGTCAGGAGATGGTCACATAAAACCACTCAATTTCACAAATACGGCCACTCCCCTCTGTCAAAACCCTCTCTCTTGTACCAATATGAACAAGGGCCACATTACCATTGGGTGGGGGGGACACTTTCCTGCCCCTTGTCAAAAGTGAACCACATTTCAAAGAGAAATATGAACCTCCAAAAAAGCATGCCTCGTCTTTCCACGCTTCTACTGTGGCAAGATAGAGACTGGATGGAGATAACTTCCCACTCCAGTTGGCGATACAAAATAAGGAATATTTCAGCCATACTTCGTCAGAGCTAGCCCAGCTGCAGTTGTCTTGTTTGTGCGGTTCCTTGAGGCACCTGGTTGGCCTCTGTGTGAACAGACTGCTGGACTTGATGGGCCTTGGTCTGATCCAGCAGGGCCTTTCTTATGTTCTTGTGTTCTTATGCATGTACATCCACAAATCAAAGTCTTCGTTGAGGTCTTTTTAAATTTCTTTAATTCCTTTAATTTCTTGTTCATTCTGTTTCAAAGACAGAACAACCAAATGCCACCACAGGCTGCCAGAGGGAGATTTCTTGTGGGTCCTGTTTACCTCATCCACATCCAACCAAAATATTGTATTGGGGGGGGATCCTAACTTGCCTAGTCCTACAAGTGCTTATGATGATCAGTGCCCCCGAATTTTGTTCACCAGGTCTACCCCCTGTCTTGGCTCCCCTGTTGAAAGTGAACACATGAACACATGAAGCTGCTGTATACTGAATCGGAGCCTCGGTCCATCAAAGACAGTATTGTCTACTCAGACCGGCAGCGGCTCTCCGGGGTCTCAGGCAGAGGCCCTTCACATTGCCTACTTGCCTAGTCCCCTTAGCTGGAGATGCCGGGGGGGGGATTGAACCTGGGGCCTTCTGCAGGCCAAGCAGAGGCTCTACCACTGAGCCACAGCCCCTCCCAAAGATTCAATAATAATAACAACTCCGTGCCATCTAACTATTCTGCTCTATATAGCTATATAGTGCAAGCAAGATGATGTGTAACCTATCAACCGTGTCATCAACCAAAACAGTACTCTGCACTTACAAAGCCAAATGTTATTTTAACTCATGGAGGGGAACAGAAATTTCATCATGAGAAAGGTTACACACTTACAATCGCCAAGATGAGATTTGCCATTATGCCAGTGGTAAGAAAATGACCAATACCAGCTAATAGCGGCATTTCAATCTAGGGGGATTTTCGCTTTTATGACCTTGTCACACAGTATGTCTGATACTAATGTGAGCTACAAGCTGAAACCTAATGGCTTCTACCACAGACTTATGATAATCTCGGAGTGGTGGATGATGAGCAGATAACAGCAAAAGTGTAATGAAATGTATATATTTATGCCTTTAGTATGAAAGTTAAAGCTATAAACATTGACCGTACCAAAAGCAATGGGGTCTGTTGCCATTGATTTAACACGCCGTGGTAGAAAATGACAAAAAGCTTGCTTTGAAAAATAAACAAAGACCCATTTCTCTCCAGTTGCTATTCTCAAATAACTCTACCTGTCCTGAGTATGATCTATATCTAAGGCAATTCTAAACAGTGCAGAGTAAGGGCCGCCTTCTGGTTCGGAGAGGACCAGGGGAAATACCTTCCCATGTTGCCCAACTAGGTACGCCATTATTTGCATCAAGATGCACGCAAGGACCCAAAGGCAAGTATGCATGCACCCCTTCTTCTGAGGGAGGGAACACAAAGTGGCCTTTTCACGTTCCATCAAGCCAAAAGCTAAAAAGAGTATAAAAGAGTTGCGCTCGACTTCTTTGAGGTGCCTCTCCCAACATGAAAACATGAATCTGCCTTATACCAAATCAAACACTTGGTCCATCAAAGTCAGTATTGTCTACTCAGACCGGCAGTGGCTCTCCAGGGTCTCAGGCAGGGGTCTTTCACATCACCTACTTACCTGGTCCCTTTAACTGGAGATGCCGGGGATTGAACCTGGGACCTTCTGCATGCCAAGCAGATGCTCTACCACTGAGCCACAGACCCTCACCAATGAAACAGAAGATTGGCCCGGAGGTGCTTGTGGTGGGGCCAAGCATCAGTAGTGGCTCCTCTGCCACACCGTGGGCCTTGGTAGATGACTGACCATGCTGACCCTGCCCTATTGAAATGAATGGGACTCAAAAGTGAGTACAAACATACAATAGAGGCATTCACAGCCCTTTCTCTTCAAATGAGGCACAAGGTGTGATTGGGCTGCAGAAATGGAGCCAGCCAATGGGATCACACACCTGAGATGCACATCGGCCGCCCATGCCCTTCCCAGCCAGGCTTTTGCTCCCCACTGCTGACCCAACTACCGTCCTGTTAGATATCACAGGATTAGCTGGTCATCATTTGGCGCCAAGCAGGGATTTTTTTGTACTTCCTCTGATTCCTTGAAAGTGCTTTCCTATTTTTTTTAAAAAAACTATGTAATTAAAGTACATGTTTACTAAACAAAGACATTTTCCTAAAGAAATAATAGAGACTTGGATTCACTTGTGTGAGTCGTTCTCCCATTTCTAGATTACAGAAAACAAATATACCAACAGTATTACCTTGGGACCAATAAACATTTATGTAATTGAGAAAGTATGCTTTTTATCTCTTTTTAAATATTAGATTTTCAAACTCTGTTAAGCTAAAATGCATTTTACACTCAGCTTTTCTAATGCTTATATAAAGTCTTAGTTGAAAATACTGAAACCATTTAACGTCAACATTTTTCTCCCTTAAGTCATTCATAGACATACATTGTTCCATAGAAACCCCGCCTATAAATCTACAGCAGTTATTGGCAATCTAGCTTGTCTGTGATATATATATATGAAAGTCAGAATTCTATATAAAAGGGGTAAGTGGGGCTATCTAGGGACTCAAATACCTATGAATTTTATTCCACACTATTAATATACCTTCAATTAATTCATTAGCATATTTTAAGGAGTTGTTACATGTTTTCTTATAGTTGTTAGAAAACTATGGCAAGTTAGTCAAGGGAACCTTTGATAGCATTACCAGGCTCCTCTTAGCCACCAGCGGGAGGTTTTTGGGGTGGAGCCTGAGGAGGGCGGAGTTTGAGGATTGGAGGGACTTCAGTGCCATAGAGTCCAATTGCCAAAGCTACCATTTTCTCCAGGTGATCTGATCTCTATCAGCTGGAGATCAATTGTAATAGCAGGAGATCTCCAGCTGCCACCTGGAGGATGGCAACCCAAACCTCTGAGCTTTCCTGTTCCAAGACATACCAAGAAAATAAGTATACTAACAGTTGTGCCGTGGGAGCACATGAGGCAGCCTTGTGGGGCTTCTTGTGGGAACAGTGAAGTTGTGTGATGATTTTACTACCCTTCACCTTTTGTTTATAACTCATATTGTGGCAGCTGCCGTTTGTTTTAAACATCTCCAGGGGAAGCTGGAGCATTACCTTGTTTCTACGTGTAATGCTTGATTTCAGATCTGAAATGTATCAGCTCTCTCTTAACACAAGTGATGACAACAAAATTGCAAACCTAAATTAGTTTGTGTTGCTATTTAGATTCATAGTTCTTTTTCACAGTGGCAGTGCAACTCAAATATAAATGCAAGTATTTCTGAAGATATATTTTGTATTTTTTGCCCCTGGCTCCCCTATAGTCAACATAGGTAACAGGAGCAGGGAATAATAAGGGGGGAATGGTGATGATGATGAATTTACTTATAGCTAGGGTTGCCAACTCTGGGTTAGGAAATACCTGGAGATTTTAGGGGTGGAGCCTGAGGAGGGTGGGATAAGGGAAAGGACTTCAATGGGGTATAATGTCATAGAGGTAATTTATGCATGGGAGATTTACCTGAGGTTCATTGCTCACTGGACCCACACTTTCCTGTTGGGAATCTATGCACCAGCAGTCTCCAAGCTCAAATCAAGTCCCCACTCCTTTAAATGCTGCTTTATAATTGGCTCACTTGTAGTGCTTACTGGGAGAGAAAATTCCCCCCCCAACAAAAAAAAAACCAATTGCCACATAAAAAAGCATTTTAAGAACAACAACATAAAAAGCAGAGCAATCTGAAAGGAGGGGGAGAAATCTAAGCCTCGGTTTTAAAAAGATTTTCTTCTGCTCAGAATGAGCTCTGAGGAAGCAGGAAGTATTTCAATCCCTGCCTCTGGACATGCTGCTTTGTAATTGGCTGTGAGTGAAACTAAGCTTGTGTGGCCCACACTTTGCCTTATGAATGGAGATTTCACCCGGGTTTTACTCAGGGAAGATGGAAGAGTCGGGTTAACACAGGAATGGGAAGACCCGGACTTTGCAAGGGTTGGCAGTAGGGTTGCCAGGTCCCCCTCGCCACCAACAGGAGGTTTTTGGGGTGGAGCCTGAGGATGGCGTGGTTTAGGGAGGGGAAGGTCTTCAATGCCATAGAGTCCAACTGCCAAAGCAGCCATTTTGGCTGGAGATAGGTTGTAATAGCAGTAGGTCTCCAGCCACCACCTGGAGGTTGGCAACCCTAACTGGCAGTGAGGTCATCTCTAATGGATGGAAAACTCATGCATAACTCCAAGGAACAACTGAGACAGACCGGGGATGAACGTGAGTGAAAGTACCCATGCATAAACTACCAGAGTCTACCTTCCAAAGCGACCATTTTCTCCAAGTGAACTAATCTCTGTCACCTGGAGATCACTTGTAATCCCACGAGATCTCCAGCCATCACCTGGAGGTTGAAACCCTACTTATAGCCCACCTTTCTCTTTGAGGCCCAGGACAGATTAAAATGTAAAGAATGGGAAAAAAATGCAATCATACAGCATCAGACATGCAATGACCAATGCAATAGGACTAGGAATACAAACATTCATTGACAATGAGAACAGCAATGTGTACATCAAGATATGAGTGATTACATGGTTAATAACAACAGACAGCCCTGTAGTGCAATGGCTCCATTTTTTAGTCTGCACATGAGAAATGCAGGGTGAAATATTCCCTGTGCTATGAAGCTCACAGAAAGATGTTAACTCCATGAGTTTCTTAATGAAGACAGTGATGTACCTTGGCCTGTCACTGTCTCTCCACCATTAAATCTGTAGAATGTGGTGTAGTAGCCAGATTTCATAAGAACTCACTACTGTGTTTCATACATTGACTTGGATCCTAACTATAGTTTCCATTGACAAAAGTCATGTCCATCAGAATGGGGGACAAATTTCTCCCATTCCCTTTCTCACTGTGGAGTCTCACTTTGGCAATCTACATTGTTCCTGAGTAGGCTTGTTCATCACTGGCAGAAAATATAACATTGTTCCTGGGTAGGCTTGTTCATCACTGGCAGAAAACAGCGAAGACTTGAAATGACTACTGTTGAAAGTTAAAAGAGAAAGTGCCAAAGAAGGACTACAGCTGAACATCAAGAAGACAAAAATAATGACTACAGGAGACTACAGGGCGAAAATGCATGGTCACTTTAGCCTCCTTTATTCCCTGTTTCAGCCAGGATTTAGCCAGGATCGAACGCACATTCGGCGAAAACGCATGTGTTCGATCCTGGCTGAAACAGGGAATAAAGGAGGCTAAAGCGACTGTGCATTTTTGCCCTTATACAACTTTAAGGTTGGCAATGAGGAAATGGAAATTGTTGAAGACTTTCTATTCCTTGGCTCCATCATCAACCAAAATGGAGACTGCAGCCAAGAAATCAGAAGGCGATTGAGACTGGGAAGGGCAGCCATGAAGGAGATAGAAAAGATTCTTAAGTGTAAGGATGTGTCACTGGCCACTAAGATCAAGTTAATTCATGCCATCGTATTCCCTATTACTATGTATGGGTGTGAAAGCTAGACAGTGAAGAAAGCTGATAGGAAGAAAGTAGATTCCTTTGAAATGAGGTGTTGGAGGAGAATGTTAACGGATACCATGGACTGCCAGTCATGCTAGGAAAAGTTGAGGGCAGCAGGAAAAGAGGAATACCCAACAAGAGATGGATTGACCCAATAAAGGAAGCCACAGCCCTCAATTTGCAAGATCTGAGCAAGGCTGTCAAAGATAGGACATTTTGGAGGAGTGATTCATAGGGTCGCCATGAGTCGGAAGTGACTTGACGACACTTAACACATACACACAGCCTTGTTCAAAGGGTTGCCAACCTCCAGGTAGCAGCTGAATATCTCCCGCTAATACAACATATCTCCAGCCAATAGAGATCAGTTCACCCAGAGAAAATGGCCGCTTTGGCTATTGGACTCTATGGCATTGAAGTCCCTCTCTTGCCCAAGCCCCACCCTCCTCAGGCTCCACCCCAAAAATCTCCAAATATTTCCCAACTTGGAGTTGGCAACCCTACTTGCTCAAGAAAAAATAGTAGCCACGCCACACCAACACTGCAACCAAACCCCAAAATACAAACGCATGTTGCTAAGGGACAATACTCACAGATTTAATTATGTACTAACAATATAACTACCCATATATACTGACTGAAATACATCCAAAGTAACAATACACAATAATTCTACTGGCATAGAATCAAGAGTCCATATACAATCCTTGAGCTTGTTCTTCCATAAATAAAGATACTGAAGATACTGAAGAGATGATTTATAACTTTATTTATTAATGGATCTACTGGTGTTGCATCATTGAAGAGATACCCACAACATATGGAAGGTAGTTGTAACGTTAGTACATAATGTTGGTACATAATTAAATCTATGGGTATTGTCCCTTTAAAAAATAATGTTGGTACATAATTAAATCTATGAGTATTGCCCCTTAGCCACATGCTTTTGTATTTTGGGGTTTGATAACCCTGATTGTTCATCACAGTGAACATAGGTATGATCTGTGTAAAATGTTCACTTGATTTATCTTTATCCATGTGTTGGGTGAATTTCATGTTACATTCAATGCACGTTAAGCGGAATATGGACTGCAAACCTCACATTTACCCAGGTACTGGTTCCCAATTTCATTTGTAAAGTGAATGGGCTAGGGTTGCCAGGTCCCTCTTCACCACCGGCAGGAGGTTTTTGGTGCAGAGCCTGAGGAGGGCGGGGTTTGGGGAGCGAAGGGACTTCAACGCCATCGAGTCCAATTGCCAAAGCGGCCATTTTCTCCAGGTGAACTGATCCCTATCGGCTGGAGATCAGTTGTAGTAGCAGGAGATCTCCAAATAGTACCTGGAGGGTGGCAACCCTAGAATGGGCATTGGCTCTTTCACACAAATGGATGTACACATGTACATGCAGGAAGGATGTGTGTTTACTGTAATGTGTGGACTGGGCTTCTGTAGACTCTGGTGGCGGTATTTCAGAGGCACGGTAGCCCACACTACAGTATGGGAAGTTGCAGGGGGGGCGGGAATCTAATGGAACTGCCCTCCTCCCTCTTCTGTGACAAAGGAAATCCATAAGGACTCTAAAGCAGTTTTTCCAAGCACACATCATATCAACAGGAATGCTATGTTAAGTTGGCGTGAAAAACCTTAAGAAATCCATGCACATGCAAAGTGAGGCTTGCGATAAATGAAGTGGATAGGAAACAGGCCCATAAAAACAATCAAGTGAGGTACTAAGGATAATAGAAGCTGGACACAAATCTCTGCAAACCTTTTGAAAGAGATTGCGACTGTTGAAATATTTATAAAAGACACAAAACTAATCAGCCATTTAATGGGCAATCCTATAAAATGAACAGTAGAAGACTGCTGTGTGAAGATAAATGGGTTTTATTTCCTGGCAGAATTTTTAAAAGGACACAACAGAACTTTCAAAAATTGGGGGAAGGAGAGAATCAACAAAGAAGTGTCCTCTGCCACCGCATGAAACAGGGAATAAAGGAGGCTAAAGCGACCATGCGTTTTTGCCTTTACACAACTTTTAAGGTTGACAATGAGGAATTTGAAATTGTTGAAGACTTTCTATTCCTTGGCTCCCCCATCAACCAAAAGGGAGACAGCAGCCAAGAAATCAGAAGGAGATTAAGACTAGGAAGGGCAGCCACGAAGGAGATAGAAAAGATTTTGAAGTGTAAGGATGTGTCACTGGCCACCAAGACTAGATTAATTCATGCCATCATATTCCCTATTACTATGTATGGGTGTGAAAGCTGGACTGAAAGGAAGAAAATAGAGTCCTTTGAAATGTGGTGTTGGAGGAGAGTGTTACAGATACCATGGACTGCCAAAAAAACAAATCAGTGGGTTATAGATCAAATCAAGCCTGAACTGACCCCAGAAGCTAAAATGATTAAACTGAGGCTATCGTATTTTGGTCACATCATGAGACGACAAGAGTCACTGGAAAAGACAGTCATGCTAGGAAAAGTTGAGGGTAGCAGTAAAAGAGGAAGACCCAACAAGAGATGGACTGACTCAATAAAGGAAGCCACAGCCCTCAATTTGCAAGATCTGAGCTAGGGCTGTCCAAAAAAAAAAATTCGGTACAGTTCGGATTCAGCCGAATTTGGCCCTTGTGGGTTCGGTACGTGCCGAAGTCTGAACTCCCCCACTTCGGATCCGTTCAATTCGGCGAGAATTCAAAGTTCGGAAACAAATTCGGCCGAATAAAGCCATTAAAAAAACAATCGCGCCTTTCCGCGGCTCTGGGGGGGCATTTTTGGGGTTAGAGGTCCCAAACTTTTGGCAGAGCTTCAAAGGACGTTTATTGAAAGACTCCCCAAGTTTTGTAAAGATTGGGTCGGGGGGGCTGAGATATGGGCCCTGAAAGGGGTCCCCCCCACCCTTAATGTGCATCTCTCAGCAGAGCTTGCCGCCCACGCACAAAGCTCCCAGCCCCGACAACAGCTGAGAAATTAGCAAAACAACTGCAAACACAACCTTGTTAAACAACACCTTTGCAACACACAACTGAAACCTCCCCCCTCAAACCAGGGAGCGAGAGACTCGAGGGGGAACACACACCTCAGGCAGAACCGACGAAAGCCCCCTTTGGCTTCCCCCCACCCACAGAAACTGCTCCCTCCCCACACACACACAGACTCTGCTTTCCCCCACACACACACACATACACAGGAGAAAAATTATAGATTAAAACCCCCAAAGGGGTCTTACTGTGGCTGTCTTCTGTTCCATCAAGAGGGGCTAAAGAGAGGACTTGTAATCCAAGATGATTCCAATTAGGCACGGAACTTTTTGCTCTGGAGAAGATGCACAGGATCTGATCCATTCATCCCAATAGGGAAAAGGGGAAAGGGGAAAGGGGAAAGCCCATATCTCGGGACCCCCTGACCCAATGTTCACAAAACTTGGAGGGTATCTTAAGAACACTGGTCTGAAACTCCGCTCAAAGTTTGGGATCTGCACCCCCAAAAATGCGCCCCCTGCAGCCATGGAAAGAGAAAAGGGGGGAGGCGATATTTCTGCCCCCACTGAACCCATCTTTACAAAACTTGGGTAGTATCTTAAGAATAATTGACTGAAGCTATGCTAAAAGTTTGGGGGCTATATCCCCAAAAAAGCGCCCCCTGCAGCCACATAAATGGAAAAAGGGGGGAGGGAAAAGGGAGAGAGCCCATATCTCGAGACCCCCTGACCCAATGTTTACAAAACTTGGGGGGTATCTTAAGAACACTGGTCTGAAACTCCGCTCAAAGCTTGGGATCTGTACCCCCAAAAATGCGCCCCCTGCAGCCATGGAAAGAAAAAGGGGGGAGCCCATATCTCGGGACCCCCTGACCCAATGTTTACAAAACTTGGGGGTACCTTAAGAAGCTTCATCTGAAGCTCCAGTGAAAGTTTTGTGTCTGTACCCCCAAAAATACGCCCCCTGCAGCCACAGAAAGGAGCGAATGTGCACAAGCACCCACACACACACACACACACACGAGGATTTCGCTCTCTCTCTCTCTCTCCCTGGCCGGGCCGCACATCAGCTGATTCCTCCAGTACTCAATCCTGACTGATTGGCCAGAAGAAGACCCAGCTTGGCCACCGATTGGCCGGGGGAGGAGAATGCTGCTTACTGACGGTTATGCTGCTTACTGACGGCCGAATTTGCCGAATTTATTCGCGAACTCCCGAACTCGCTGAATTCGGGCCCCCCGGTTGCCCATCAGTTTTGAGTTCGGTTCCTCCCGAACTAAAAACCACCGAATCAGAGGAAATTCGGCTGATTTTCAGTTCGGGCCGAACCGAATTGACAGCCCTAATCTGAGCAAGGCTGTCAAAGATGGGACATTTTGGAGGACTTTCATTCATAGGGTCACCATGAGTCAGAAGCGACTTGATGGCACACACACACACACACAGTTTGATATAATTTGAGAGGTGAATTCAGAAGTGCCCAGTTTGAAACTCTACAGGCATTCCCTGTGCATAGGACCTCTTACTACAGAATATCTAATTGATATCTCAATCAGGTAACTGTTTTTTTAATAACTTCTAACCAACTTGTTGTTTTATGTTGCTTATGTTGTTTTATGCCCCTTCATGGAGTTTTTATCAGCAATTGCTGACTTCTAGTGATGATTTTTGTGGTTTTATGCTTGTATTTTGTATTGTGTTGTTTGCTTTTTATTTGTTAGTACTGTGAGCAGATCACTGAAGAAGCAGCCAATACATTTCCTAAATAAATACATAAATATCAGAGTTCATTCTCCAGTGACTCAGCCCTTTTTTGTTTGGAAGGAAAGATAATTGGAGATGCCAAGTCATCAACCTGACATATATCTCCAGTGTTTTTAAATGTCTATAAAAAGCAACTGAGTTAAATGTCTTCCATAGCTATGCAGCACGATGTTACCAATATACCTAAGATGTCTTATTTTGTTTAAATATTTATACTCTGCTTTCTCCCAAAGGGGCTTACAGAAAACCCTGCAAATGTAACTAGACGAACAGGCAATTAGAAGCAGCAGCAACAACAAGAACACATTTCAGTGTTAGTCAAGAGCTGGGCCAGTTTAGTTTTAATTTTCTACAGCTGGCAGGTGGAGTAGGCAAGATTCCTCTCCCTGATGTCTGTACTTCATCAGCAAAATATTCAAGAGCAACTGTAGTTGCCTTGAATAAATGTCTGGATGATTAAGTTCAGGATGATGAACTAGTGATGTTAAACCCAGACAAGAAGAGAGTGGTGCTGATGAGGGATGCTAAAAGACTGGTTCAGATGGGGTAGAGGTTACCCGACATAACCAAGTAAAGAGTCTAGGAGTGCTCTTGGAACCAAGACTGCTTTTAGAAAAGCTAACTGGAGCCATTGCTAATATATTGCCTTTTGCCCTTCTTGACCAATGAGACCCGGCTACACCAATCCATAGCTTCTGTAGCTTCCAGGTCTGAGTATAGTCAAATGATGTAAGTGCCGCTGCAGATTAATGCTGCTGCCTTTCTTTGGCCTGGTACTGGCTGGTGTGACTTATTCATTTGGTCTTGTGTCGGTTGCACTGTTTGTCACCAGTAAACTTCCACGCTCAATTCAAGATGCTGATTTTAACATTGAAGCCCTTTGTGGCTGGGGCCTACATACTCAAAGAGCATAGATGACGCTCATTTTAGTACAGTACCCACTGAGAACACAACAAGCAGGCAGGACCCCCTCTACTTCATAAATGAACAAATCACAAGGAAAGAGGACGTGGGGTAGGGAGGCCAGCACAGTTGTAGGCCTGGTGGAATAGCTTCGTCTTTAAAATCCCGCGGGGCCCTAATGTTACTAGGAAGATAATTCCACCAGGCTGGAGCCGAGAAAGCCCTGGCTCTTGTCGAGGACAGGACCCTACAGGGTCCCTTGCAACTCCAGGACTCAATGAGTGGTCTGTTCCCCCTTTCTCTGTTCTTTCAGGCGATACTTAACTGACATAAATATTCCATGTATCTTGGAAAGCATTTTGGAGAAACCTCTACCTTGTCTGGCCAGCTCTGTTCCATTGACTTACTGACAGGCATAGGACCATTAAGTTTACTGTCAAATCTAATATTTGGCATTGAAGTCCCTCTCCAAACCCCATCTGCCTCAGGCTCCACCCCAAAAACCTCCTGCTAGTGGTGAAGAGGGACCTGGCAACCCTATGCTAGGCCTATTCCATCTGTGTATGGTATTGCAATATTCTACAGGAATGAAGGATGAACTAACCCTCTCTTTGTAAGCAGCATACCAAAGAAAGCTACCTGTTTTCTCTGTGTGTACATAAATGGTCAATTTCTGTTCTTTTAACTTTGCCTGAAAAGGGGACTGAGACCAGCTGAAGAGAATTTTTACACAGCAATATTAGAACGGCCTTCTCAGCTGCAGTGGCAGTTCAATATTCCTAACAGCCGGCATTAAAAAAAAAATACATGTTTCTCTGCAATAAACACTCTCTATAATACCACTAAGGCCACTCCAGGGAGCGTTGTTATCATGAAATAATCATTTCCCTTGGGACCTGAGCACTTGATTGCGCTTCATAACACTTGTGAGGCTGCGATTATATCGGAACCGCTAACTTTCACGCTGTGCCTTTTCACCCAAGATCCCCCTTCCCTCTTGATGAAAGCTCTCAGCACCTCCGCTAAAAACATGCAGATAAGAACTGTAAGGGGACAAATAGCCCTGCAGCTATTTACCATCATGTTCTTCAAGTGGCTGTTTGGCTGATAACTCCTAAATGCTTGGAGTGGGTTTGGTTACATTTAGGTCTCTTGCTTCCAAAGGGAGTGCCAGGGCACCCTTACATGCTATGTCAGAACACCTAGTGGGTCATACTAAATAAAACTAAGGGTCCTTTAAGACAAAAGCACTTGCTCATGAAAGAGGCTCCTCATTTCTTCTCCACACAATTCAGCTGCTCTGGCTTTGTCTCCTTACAACCAACTCTGCTGGTTGGCTATTTTCACTTTAGAATACTTTTTTCCCAAGTGTAAAGGTGAAACATGCCTTTAGCATGCAAGTGCCAACTTAACATTATGAGAGAGACATACACAGTCTCTCAGAGCCAGTGTGGTGTAGTGGTTAAGAGCGGCGGGCTCTAATCTGGTGAGCCAGGTTAGTTTCCCCACTCCTGCACCTGAAGCCAGCTGGGTGACCTTGGGCTAGTCACAGCTCTCTCAGAACTCTCTCAGTCCCACCTATTTCACAAAGTGTCTGTTGTGGGGAGAGGAAGGGAAGGAGATTGTAAGCCGGTTTGATTCTCCTTAAAAGGTAGAGAAAGTCGGCATATGAAAACCAACTCTTCTTCTTCTAGTGAAAAGCAGCCTCAGAAGATGAAGCAGTGAGTGAAAGAAAACCAAGTGGTCATTAGCAACAGTGGTTAATGGTTTGATCCTGGGAGCGCAAGTTCCTGAAAGTTTGTGGTATTCATACACACAAAGCCTTCTTTTCCTGTAAGCCATCTACATGAGAAACAGTATGGGATTCCCCGCTACTCTTCCACTCATGACTACAGCCTCTGAGGCTGCTTTTCAATTAAAAATAACAACAGGAGACTTTTCAGATGTCTCCTACGCATCTAGTTTGGCCCTCTGCATCAGAAGTTAGGGTAACACTCATTTAGCACAGCATATGCCACTTATACTGTGCATGATTAACACCTATCTGCTTACAAAGGACGTAACTGGCATTTAGCAGCAATGACTCATGATCTGGTCCCATGAACTCAAGTTTCTGAAGGATAATAGTATGCATTCAGACAAAGGCCTCTATAGCAGCATGCCGGTACACTTTTAGAGGGAAAGGGGTTTAATCACTAGGTCAGGATTTTTAAAGAATTTGAACAACTACTCCCCGCTATCGAGAAACATCATAGGTGAATAAGCAGAACTTTCAGTGAAGGAAGTTCATAGATTCAATTGCTGGGTAACCACATTATGTGATTTTATTCAAAGATTCACCAGTGAGCACATGTGATAATGAATTTATGTACTTTCAAAGAAAAGGATTAATAGTCACTCCATTCTCTGTTTGACTAGCATTAAGCTTTCTGTTTGAACCATGCATAGTGGAATCCTACTGTTAAAAAGGAATAGATGTCACATTAGGATTATAAACACCCCATGAACACAAAGGCCATGACATACATTTGCCATTTCTCAGTTAGAGCATCTTCATCATGTTTATTTCCTATGGCTTATTTCATTTCCTCTACCTGAAGAAACACGCATCTGGTTGCCGATTTTCAGAAGAGCAAACGGGAATAGAAGTCAACAGGATGGTACAGAAGTCCAACATATCTTGTCTAATGTAATATTAGTTACAGGTTTATGATCCATTGGATAGAACAGTGGATGGAGAAATTAGATCACTTCGCTCCGGCTGGCGAGATATAAGAGATGACTCTTTGGTCAGGGTGACTAAACACAGGCCTCTGTGATTAATGGGAAGAGAAAATCTGACGAGTTACAATTGTAAAAAAGAAAGAAAGAAAGCAGCACGGCATAAAAAGAAAACTAAAAACAGTCATGAATATTTGAGGCAGCTTTATAAAAACTGAAGCATACTTATTCCCCACATAAATCCTACTGTAACACCAGCAAACACCCACCCACACTAACACTTTCTGCTTTGTTTCCTCTCTCTCATTGGCATGGAATAACATAAAAGTCACTGTTTATTAAAGGTGAACAGCCACCTCACTTTGCCTTAAAGTATGATTTCATACCACTATCTCATGACTCTTTTTAGCAGCCACGGCCTAGAAAGGAGATTGGACCAAAGTACTCAAAAAGCTTTCCTGTTCACAGCTAATATATCCTGATTTGCCCACCTTGGAACATATTCCACACTAGAAGATACTGTGTCCTTGGGTCTGCAGCACATTGTAGAGTTTTATTTTGTTTTTAACTTCTCTAAATGCCACAGCGGCCCAGTCTTGCCGGGGACTGTAGCACTTGTGGGTTGAACAGCTCCCGTCTCCCTCACACTGAGCCGTTTTCAAGAGCCAAAATGGCTCTTTCATGTCATGCAAACATGCTCCATTTATTGGATGAGCAGCTGTTGAAAGTAAAAGACATCTATGGTTTGGTGAAATTAAGGGCTTACCCCCACCCCAAAAAGTGATGTATCCAGACTGGACTCAGTATGGTAAGGAGTTGAACAGAGGCTAGAACTACCAACAGAATAGTTAGAAGTAGAATTAGGATCATTCAATGTTGATGTTGTATGCTTAAGCAGACATGTGATGTGTAAATAATTTGACAGTGTATTCATTTGGTAAATTTTGGTTCCTTTTCGATCTCTCTAGTGTTGTTGTAGTGTAATACTATGGCAGGACGGGGCTATCTCCCAGGCAATCTGTAGCACTGGGACCCCTAGCAAGCTGGGCAAGGCTCTAAATTCCATTGGTCCTGATCCCCCAAGCATATGCTGGACTCTCAAGACAGTTTTCTCAGCCGTTTATTCAGACCTTCATACATATAGGGCAAGAAGTGGTTAACAGCACCCTTCCTGCCTCCTGGATCACAAATTCCTCTTACTACTCCATCAGCCAACCCTACAAGTGGCTGGCTGCTGCTTTTAAGCCTTGCCTTGGTTTAGCTGACCTGCCCTCCTGCCCACTCCCAGCTGCCGATTGCTGCTGTCTTGCCTGTCTCCAGGGTTGTTAGCCACACTGACTCCACCTTGGACTTGTCTTGCCTTTCCAAAGCAGGCTCCTTAGAGCTGTTTGTCCACCACATCATTTTTGCAGTTATTGAAATTAACAATGGAATAAATGCACAAGTCTAATACATCCTTGTGCATCCATGTCTCAGTGGCAGAGCATCTGCTTGGCATGCAGAAAGTCCCAGGTTCAACCGCTGGTATCTTCAGTTAATGCAGGGGTGGGGAACCTTTTTTCTGCCAAGGGCCATTTGGATATTTATAACATCATTTCTGGGCCATACAAAATTATCAACTTAAAAATTAGCCGACCAATACGTTTCTCCATGGCCCAGGTAGGAAAGGGTCAACACAGTTTCTTGGGCGGTCCTAGCAGCTCCATAGCTAATGGCTCTTCTGCAAGGGGGGGGGAAGGTTTCTTTTCTCAGCAAAACTAACTCACATCTGCCTTGAAAAGAGGCTATTCCTGTCTGTGGGAGGGGGCAGATCACCAATCTTAGATCCTTCTGAGCTAGAGATCTGCCAGGACCCACGAAGGGCCAGACCAAATGATTTCGCGGGCCTTAAACGGCCCCCGGGTCTCATGTTCCCCACCCCTGAGTTAATGGATCAGGTAGGAGATGATGTGGAAGACCTTGACTTGAGACCCTGGAGGGTTTTTGCCAGTAGGAGTAGACAGTACTGACCTTGATAGACCAAGGGTCTGAATCAGTATAAAGCAGCTTCACACATTTGAGGCCACTTAGGCAGGGCTGTTTCCCCCGAGATCACCCCGCCGACTGCTCTGGTGGTTCGTTTTGATTATGCATGCCTTTCCCGACCGTCAGAGGTCGCCTTGCTCTCCCCATGCATTTCCGCGTGTTCTGCCTGTGTTTTCTGAATGCTGTTTTAGCAAGAATCCGGAAAACGCTGGCAAAACGTACGGACACACGCAGGGAGAGCAAGGTGACCTCTGACGGTCTGAAAAGGCATGCATAATCAAAACGAAGCACCAGAGCAGTTGGCGGGGGTGACCCTGCAAAAAATGGCCCAAGATTCCACCGAGAACTACCTCCCACTTTTCACCCTTGAAATTGATAGGGCTTAAAGTGCGTCATGCTGGCTGCCTTACGCCTGCCTGCTGGCTGCCCACAATTTCATCCCACTGCCCTCTTCTGTGCCTACTTTGAAGCTTTCTTCGAGAGTGGCGCATCCTTGCAGCACAGTCTAAGAAGGAAACATTTGCTCCAAGAAAGGAGGAGAGCCTTAGGGGAAAGGGAGAGAGGACTTTTGCCCTTCTGATTGCTTCAAATGCCAGGAAAGTTTAAAATTAATAGCAACCACTGTAAAAAAAAGAAAAGAAAAGAGGAGACACGAAATAAAAAAAAACATTTACTGCCTCAGAAACAGCCCTGTGCCTCTGACATTTCCATATCAGTGCAACATCCTTTTGCTTTTAGCACCAGGAAAGCATAAAATGCGCTCTTACTGAAAACACCATGAATTTTTCTGTCCTTTTAAACTTTAGCTCCATAAGGTTGCATATACTATAAAAACAGAGGGATAGAATGGAAGGAGTTTTATTCTACATAAAGCAATTACCAGTCCTGTCAGCAAGGACAAAATTTACTGCTGAAGGAAAAGGGTAAAATGAAAGGAATAAGCAAAGGAGCCGAGAAAAATGACAAGGGCCAAGGCAGACATTTGGTGAACCAAGCAAGTAACTTGACATTGTTCAAGGGCCAAATTCTAATATATTTTTGCTCAGCTTACTCATTAGAGAACTTCGTGGTAGTTAATGATTCCATGTTTACTCATATAGTTCATACTTGCTGAGGTATTGCTCTGTTGCCAAAGAACGTATCAATCAGAGTGTCCATAGCAAGAATTCTTATTTTTTTTTCAAGTCAGGTCTTTGTTCTAGAGCAAGGGTTCTCAACAAGGGAGGAATTCCCCCCCGGGGGGGAATTTTAGGGTTCCAAGGGGGGAATTGGGACCACTATTCAGCAAAGTGTAATGTCCTGTAGATTATGTACAATCTGTAAAATTGTAGTTGTTGTTTTTTTTAGTTAGACTATCGTGGGAAGGGGGGATTATATTCTGAACAATGGGGAAAGGGGAGAATGGAGTAAAAAAGGTTGAGAACTACTGTTCTAGAGCTTCTCTAAAGTCATTATGTTTGCAAACATCATTGTTCTCATTTTGGCCCACACATAACAGGCTCAAATTGTGATGGAGTATAAAAAGAGGGCAGCAGGAAAAGAGGAAGACCCAACAAGAGATGGATTGACTCAATAAAGGAAGACACAGCCTTCAATTTGCAAGATCTGAGCAAGGCTGTCAAAGATAGGACATTTTGGAGGACTTTCATTCATAGGGCCGCCATGAGTCGGAAGCGACTTGACGGCACTTAACACACACACACACATAAAAAGATTTCAGGTACGGCCTTATTTTCACTTGTGAGCTATACACTGGCCAGATATGGTCTCCCTTCTATTCATCCAGTACCCTCGTCCATCTCTTCTGTAACACTAATGAGGAATAAATGTGGTGTCATTTTTCACAGATGTGGCAAAATTCCTCTGTTAAAGCGCTAGACAATTACAGTAAGCCTAGAATAAGGAATGGTGGAGGATTACTAAGCACAATTCATCAAAATTCAGTGAAATAAATTCATATTATCCCTGTTTTCCACTGCACAGTCATCTGGAATAACTGCAGTAGGATTGATGTGAAACTGTTATGAGAAAGATCGAAAGTTAAGAGCTGTCCAAATAATAGTTTGATTTGAACAAATCACAAAATTTTGTAGTAGGGCCCTCAAATGAATCCACTGCAAATAATAGTAGTTCAACCAACATTGGTATTTGAATGAAAATCTCTGCTCTACCCTAGGGTTGGAGTCCTGGGTTGTCATGCCCTCCAGTGTCCTTTTGAGGGGGGCCACAGAAGGTGCCTCAATCACCAGAGGGGGGGTTTGACTTGCCCAGGCCCCTGTCTCCCTCACCTAAACTTCCCTGCAGGCGAGGAAGAGATCTGGCCAGTCCTCCTTGGCTGACCTGGCTTTTGCCTTTTAAAGGATCCCATGGGGGTGGGGTAGTCCCAGGCTCATCCAGTGCCTCATGGTATGGGTCAGGGTTCTGTGAGGCATGGCTAGTAGAGAGACTGGGTTCCCAATGGAGGCCTCCCCTCATGTCCCTCCCTTCCCCACTGCCTCAAAATGCTTCCTTCTTGGCCCAGGTGGGCCCTGGAAGGATGGGGGTGCTGCTGGCCTCAACCATGGGTTTGATGGCAGGGGGCTTGGCCATGGAGCCTCGCCTCCCTACTGTACCATGTGATGGGCGTGGCCAGCTCAGAGTACATCTTAGGTGCAACTTCCCTGGGCCGCTGGCTCTTTCTCCTGTTTCTGGTGGTGCCTGGACCCTGAAGATGCTGGGGCTGCCTCAGCTACTGGCAGAGCCTGTACCGCCCTTTGGACCTGGCAAGTTTGAGGGCAGAGGCCCCAACCCAGGAGAACTGCCTACCAAGAGAGGAGAGAGATTATTGGGTAATCATCACATGTGTCTCTGTATTGGAGGCATATGAAGGATGCCAGTGGTATTTCCCAGCTGGGAAAATCAAACATCAATGCATCCTTCCTTCCTTTCTTGGTGCTTCCTCTGCCACTAAACCAGGCAGACTGCTAAGCTGAAATGACTTTCTAAACAATAAGCAATAGCTCTGAGAGGGGGAAATATGGACATAAATATTTACTTCCACAATAAGCTCTTGTATGTCAGATTCCAGCGTGGAGTACCTTTTCATTGCCAAGTTGTAAATGCCTGAAATTAACACACTTTTCTCCCTCTGAAATGCTGACAGATCATTCGCTTTAATGGTGCTGGTGGGCCCAGAGCCCCAGCCAAAACACTAGTACTAGTCTATTTAAAAGGCAACAGCAAAACCAAAATCGAACTCCGGGGGTTCCTGCCAGCTTTACAGCAGGCGGGCTGATTTTACAGCCTTTCTACCAGCTTCTCAGGGGAGACCTAGTCAGTTGCCAGAAGAGAAGGACAAAGATGGCTCCAACTGCCATGGATGGGAAAGATAGAACACCTCCCCTGATCTCGCCATGGTCACATCACAAATGTCTGGTCAGAGGCGCTCGACCTGATGCTACCAGGCTGAGGTGTCAAGCCTAGGACTGAAGTGCAGATTCCAGAGAGGCTTGTATGCCACCTTGACATGTTCCTTTCCTCAAGGAACACTGGTACCCAGCTCTGTTAGAGCTCTCTCAGTCCTGCCTACCTCAGTGGCCCCCCTTTCCTTTCTCTTGCATACACTTCAAGTCAGCACCAAGCATGCACACACACACATTCCAGTGTCTGATAAGGAACGCTCCGGCATTTCCTCTCTCCTCCCCTTCAGTAACTTTCGCTTCACCCTGCAAGGGAACACTCTGAACTGCTCAATAAGATAGGCTCCATTCATTAATGCAGCAAGGCTCACACAGGCGCTATAGAAACTAATGGTGTTGCGTTGACAAGCTAACATCAGGATGTTAAGAAAATGTATCATTGTTGTATTGGAATTTCAAATGTCTATAAAACCTCTTGCATTTGCCCTGCTTCCGTGTGACAGGATCGCGGAGCTGTTTGTCTGGATCCTGACTCACCCAGTTATGACTTCTTGGCCAATAAAGCAAGCTGTAAGCTCAAACCAACCTCCTTGCCCTCATTAGACTCTACGAGAATGGGGGGTGATGTGCTCCCCCCATTCTCGTAGAGTCCAATGAGGGCAAGGAGAGAAACAGCGTTGCTGTGCCAGGAAAAACCTGGCGCAGCAACGCTGTTGTACAAGGGGGTGTTCCCGGGCTGGAGGGGCTTTGGAAGCACACTACCATCAGCTCCGCCTCCTGGAACATCCCAGGAGAGCCCCCCCCCATGCCTGCACTGCATATCCCTTCTGAGATTTAGGTCCCAGAGAGACTGTGGAATCAGAGGAGCGTCGTGCAGCCTCCACTAGGGTTGCCAGGTCCTTTTTCGCCATCGGCAGGAGGTTTTGGGGATGCAGCCTGGAGAGGCGGGGTTTGGGGGAGGGGAGGGACTTCAATGCCATAGAGTCCAATGGCCAAAGCTGCCATTTTTCTCCAGGCGAACTGATCTCTATCGGCTGGAGATCAGTTGCAATAGCAGGAGATCTCCAGCTAGTCCGTATATACGATGAAGGTACATTCCTTTAATCCGTGAATGAATTCTTAGGCACACGGGAAGACTGAACGCTTGAAAAAATTCTACATGAAATGGGATTTTTACCGGAAGCCCATTGCACATGTCTATTCTCCGTTGCTTCATTGTATTAATTTTTGTATACAGACTTGTTACCTTGTGAACGCTCTATGTTGCGTCTTGACTCTGTTAATGCTTTTGCGGTTTTGTCCTTTCTTACAACAAACTTCTTGTTTGTATTGCTTCACAACTGCAGTTGTTCGTGTGAGGGTTTTCCTCAATACATTTTTCTAAAAGCTCCATACTAGTGATTTTATTGCCTTATTGTTAGGTTGTATTTTTCTCGTGCTAATTTTTTGAATTCAGCACCTGGAGGTTGACAGCCCTAAGCTCTGTGGTGCCCAGGCGCCAGTGTTAAGTGCCTCTTACTCTGTGAGAAGAGGCGAGTTACACCGGCGATGGGGCCACGCCGCCTCCAGAGCACTTTCAGCCCCCCCACCTCAGGAACGGGCTGATGGTCACTGCCAGTAAGAACTTCTGGTAGGTACACAAGGCTGCATTTAAAAAAAAAAACAACTATGCCAGGGCACTGCACACCCCTCAACCCTCCCGCCATTTGCCAGGCACTGCCTAGCAACCCTAACCTCCAATGACATCATAGCTTAGATGCCCCATAATCTCTCTGTTGCATTTATCTACACACCACAAGGACTGATGCATGGAATGAGCTGTAGGGATGCTCAAACACCTGCAGCCTTGCTTACTCCCCATTTGTCAGTGGTGATCAGGCAGTCAATTAATCAGTGGGCTGTTTGACTGTTTATTGAACTGCATTTTACTTTGACGTAAGCCACCCCCCAAGCCTCGCTTGTTGAGGGATTAGCGAGGAACACATTTGATAAATACATAAATAAGATAGGAAAGAGGATTTTTGTTGTTGTTCAAACTTAACTTTGGCAGCGAATGGGGTTCTATTTTGCTGTCTTTTTCTGTTGCTTCCATCCCTTCAATTTATTTTGTTTGCCTTGTTTTTTGTAAACTGCTGGATTATTTCTATTGAAAAGTGATTTCTTTTTACATTAAACGGAGAACCGCTTCATTTCAGCCTTTGAGTCTAACTAAGCTGGTTTAACTTGAGACTTAATTTGAGACCAGGTCTGCAGTAGAAAAGAATACATTAAATTTGGCTCCGTTTGCAAAGGAAGTGTTCTTTCTCCCACTTTTCAGTGAAAGGCGAGGGGAGAGCCCCTCTTAACTGCCACAAAACACGATAATCCATCCTTCGGTGATCTCCTCTTGATTCACCGCAGGCCCACCACCTGCTTTTCTTTCACAGGGGCAGCCCAAACTCAGCAGGAAGTAGTCTCGGCCTGCCTGGCTGGCACGGCAATCTGAAAAGGGAAAGCAACATTTCAATTCCATGCTTAACCTGATTGGAAAAATAAGCACATTTATTGGCAAGGCAGGACTGTGGCCATTTCTGTCTTTAATTTAAGCGCACTTTTGCACAGGGCTGAAATGCCAGAGGTCTCTTGGCTGTATCATAAACTAGAACAAGCAAGAAGAAGAAAAACAAGGAAAGCAGAGGCAAAATACTGGCCCCTGAATGGATTTCTCCACAACGTGAGAGCAGCCTGCAAAAGTTAGGACTGAACTTTAATCAGACCATCTTACTTCTTGAGTAAAGTTCAGACGAGATGACCCTTTCTATGTACAGTTCAAAAAATCGTTTGAACAGGCATAAACAGAGCTCTTACATGGATTTTATTATGTTCTGTCATAAATTTAACTGCCAAACGGAAAACCACAGTTGTATATGCCTGAAGTGATTTTTTTTTTTTTTAATTCTCCGGGGTCTTTAAGAAGACACACTATGAGGTCTCTCCCTTCCTCTTACCCATTAAAAAAAATCTCACATTTGCGTCATTTTTATTGCACAGTTTTCAATAAAATGCCTCAAGCGCTATTGGTATTATTTTATGTAAAGAATCAAGAATGCCTGTTAGAACGATAGGGTGATATATAGCTCAAGATATTAATAAGAAATATACCAATTGTCTTCCTGTCCCAGGAATGAAAGTTTGCAAATGGATGTGAGAAAAGAAAGGTTCCAGGCTGGACCAAAGAAGCCAGCAGCCTTATAGTAAGCAATAGAGCATTTTCACACATGCCTTAAAAATTAATGAGACATGATATCAGTGAGGGTTGTCAGGTCTCCCCTGGCATCAGGCAGGGGGCGGTGGGGGACTTACCGGGTGGGGGGAGCCCTCACAGGTGGTGCACCAACATCTCCAGTGACATGCTGAGGTCCCTTCCTGTGCACACCAGAAGGGACATCAGCACCAGGGACATTCGGGCATTTGACCAGAACTCTATGATTTAACCATAGATGTTTGCCCAACTGCCAGAGCGTCGCTGGCATCCCCCAGTGATGTGCTGGCACCACTTTTGGGCTCGTGGGGAGTGGCAGCACATTGGGACACTACCGACACCCCTCCCCTCCAACATTTTGGTGCCATTTCCCCCCTGCCAGCCGGATGATGAGCAGCAGCAGAGAGCGTCCACTGGGGGCAGGGGCCTGGCAACACTCCATTCACAAATGTAACATCTATTTATATGCCCTCTACACCCTGCAACCTAGTGAAAAATCGAACACTTCTATTTGTACTAAATGTACTCTCTGGGCCATATGAAAGAGTTTGTCATTTGAACCATACGCCAGAGCTGCACTACAGAACCCAGTTCTGATGTTGTGATCACAACTGTCCCCCTCTCTATACACATTCCATAATAGCAGCTGTCCCTGGTACATTAACCATCATCAGAAAGAGAAAACAGGTACCTCCATGGACAGCAAAGGTTATGATTGTCTGTGGTGAATGAGCAAATTCACCTCGAAAGACTGTCTGCTAGGGTTGCCAGGTCCCTCTTCGCCACCGGCGGGAGGTTTTTTGGGCAGAGCCAGAGGAGGGTGGGGTTTGGTGAGGGGAGGGACTTCAACCCCATAGAATCCAATTGTCAAAGAAGCCATTTTGTCCAGGTGAACTGATCTCTATCGGCTGGAGGTCAGTTGTAATAGCAGGAGATCTCCAGCAAGTACCTGGAGGTTGGCAACCCTACTGTCTACACTGAAGTATATGGAAGTTGGCAACCCATAAGACTCTCCTATATCTTGTGTCTCTGAACTGTAGTCAGAACACAAAGACTGTGTATCCAGTGGACAGATGAAGGGACCATTATGATTGACTTGGGTTTCTCTCCATTGCCTCTCCCAGTCCTATTTCCAATTCCCTAAAATGCCCCATCTGCCCTCATTGCATCTCAATGGCCCCAGTCATTGCCAAATATTTAATTATACTGGAGTCAGTGTCTCAGCAAGCAGGAGTGGGTAACCTGCAAGAACAATATTCCTTTAGTTAGAAGTTATTCCCCACACATACACACACACACACACACACAGCTTTCACGTGGCATATTGACTTGATATTAAGGTGTCTGACATTGCCTCTGTGCCTGGTGGTTTGGTACCATTTTAATGAAAAACAGCGTAATCACAGAGATGACAATAGTTATCCACAAGGATCTGGAAAGCCATTACTTAGGCCAAGAACAGCTTGGCAAATATTGACCTTCTCGCCTATTCTTTACTAACGCAATAGCAGGCAACCAGCGCTGTAGTTATTAACAAAGGCAATCCTATAAGCCAGATACGGGCAAATGATTTAGCACCTGCAGGTAAAACTTTTATACAGTCTTAATTTACTGCCCACTGGTGACCCTTTTTTATAAGTCAGAACAGGATAGATTAGATCTTGCATGTAAATTTTATGTTTTGTCATTCGGGAGATTTATGATTTTAGTTACACCTAGTGCATGCAATGAAGGAAAGCCATGTAACGGCGGAACATGTCATCTTAAACTCCATGAAACTGCAAAGCATCAGAGGATATTACACTCCTAAAAGCTGTGAGTAGCCGAGACGGTTTCAATCAGAATGCAGCCTGGGTTTGTTAAATTTTACAACAGTGTGTGAGAGAGAAAGAACGGATTATCATCACAAAGACCCACAAAGTATTAATTATCTTATCGGCTAGTTCCTTTGTTATACAAACAGACCTCTTATTGTTCACTGTACACCAAAGTTGTCTGACAACAAATATCCTGAAAAACGGAAGAGAGTTTCCAGTTAACACATTAGATTTTAATCTTTTCCCACAGAGAATGTTCTAGAATAAATTATCAGCTTGCATGTCCACCCCCAACCTCTGACCTATGGAAGGCCACTGAGAACCAGTCTAGGCGTTACTTCTCATGGCGAGTATCCCACCTCTTAGCTATATCACAAAGCAGAAGCCACTGTGTAAGTTTGAGGCCATCATGCAACAAGCTCCTAGCCTTGATCAATTAGTCACTGAGGCTTGTGAGAGTAAAGAAACTCAGTGGCCGTTTATGCTTGGTAATTAGCAGCGCGTTCCAGGCTGAAGTGCCCCGCATATTTTTTCAAGTTCTTCACGCTGAACCGGCATTCCAGAAATCACTGCAAAACCGGTGCATACCTGCTTCACATTTCTTAAGAGCCCCTTTAACACAACCTTTTTTTATTTGCTCCGTCCCCGCCTCGAAGCATCCACTCAAGGAAGCATGAAGAATCACAGCCGCGGGTTAGCTATGCGAACAACAATTGCTAATGGCTATGCAAACGAAGGAGCAGGCGAGTGTGGGGGTGGTGCTATTTGTTTGACTTTCTCCACTTGCATCGGGACCATGGATAGGCATTTTAAAGGTCGGGTTTAAAAAAGGAGCTTTGAGTGAGTATCAAAATCGACCCTGCATAAATGGCCAGTGCGTGATTGGGTCCAAGCTGACTTATAGATAAGTGGACAACAACACCTTTTTGAAAGCCCATATCCCCAACTCAGAGTGAGTTCCTTGCTGTTGTGAGATCTAGAGTAGAAACAGAAAATTATTTATTGTGTGATAGCCCCTTTCAAATACCCCACTTGGTGACTTGAGCTACTTGAGCTGATGATCTACAAGATCCTAGCATTGCAAAGTTTCTGAAACCACTGAAAACTCCATCCTTGTAGTCTACAGGTTTGGGGTAGCTTCACCATGAAGGACATATTTAACAGCTTATTTTCATTGGGGCTCACTCCCTGGAAAGTGTCCTTAAGATTTCAGCCTTAATTACCTAACCTGACCATCCATGACCTTGGAGGAGAACTGATTACACTTACTGTGCTGTAGGGTTGCCAACCTCCAGGTACTAGCTGGAGATCTCCAGCTATTACACATGATCTCCAGCCGATGGAGATCCGTTCACCTGGAGAAAATGGCCGCTTTGGCAATTGGACTCTATGGCATTGAAGTCCCACCCCTCCCCAAACCCCGCCCTCCTCAGGCTCCGCCCCCAAAACCTCCCGCTGGTGGCGAAGAGGGACCTGGCAACCTTCCTGTGTGGATGCCAGAAGTGCCCACAAGGCAGAAGGAAATTAAATTCCACCACCACTGTTATTGTGCTAAGGTGTTCAACAGCCAATCTAGTTATGATGGTGGTGAGACAAAGATATCTGAGGACCAGCCTATGAGCGATCATGGCTGTAAACACAGAATGTTTCCCTGCTGAGCATGTTAGCTATAAATTTCAAGGCATCCTTTACTTGTAACCAGACCTCTGCAACTGAGTCTCCCCCTCCTCCGATCCTATATACATAGCATCTTCCACGAAAAAGCGACACAGAACCTTTCTTTTAAGTTTTCATTTAGTGAAACAGCATCCGCTCTCTTGCTTAATTGTTGTGCAAAGTCACCTGTTAGGCAACTGAAACAGGTTTGGGTTGCAAGAGGAAGGCTGAACACGGCAGCTTTCAAAACGAATGAAGGAGTTTTCAACTTGCTGACTGCAGCTGTTGAATAAGCAATGCAAACAGTAAGGTGATATGTTATATTAGATCAACAGTTTTGGATTTATGTGGTTGCTATTTGTTTTAGGGGGGAGAAGTCCTCATTTTAAGGTACCGCTGAATTCCAGGTTGAACTCTGAACTAATTTTTAAAAGGATGTTTGAAGAACTCTCCCATCAAGGACAGAATACACATGGGGAAAAGATCAGTGAGACTAGAGAGGAAGATTTGACCCCATTTCTTCTTTTACATTTCGGTGTAATAAAATGGATTGTTTTCTTACTGGGAATGCCGCCTCTCCTTCCATGTTTTTGTCTCAGATGTAACCTTTGGAAGGAAATTTAAATTATTGATGCTATAAAAGCTAAAGAGGGGAGCTAACCAGTTAGCAGAGAGGGAAAAGGGGAGTGAAGATTTCACTATTCCCCAATCAGAAAGGATCACATTAAAACAATATTTCAAATTACGTCTATATGAATTCATCAACATCCTTACTTTCATTATAACAAAATAGTTATATGAGAATCAAAGCAGCAAGTGTACTTGCTGTTTCTTTCCCCCCAACAGATCCCTTTCACTAGAATTGTTGGTACTCCCTCATTTAATTAATGCTTCTGGACAGGGCTTTCATCTTAGCCACTTCAAGATGTCCTGGGTGAAGTTCTTTAGTTGGGACGCAGTTTACAAGGTACCGGTGGGTGACCTGCAAGAACTTGCCCAAGGTCACACAATCATTGTAAAGTGGGGATTTGAACCTCGGTCTGCGAGATCCTAGTTTGACACTCTTACTACTACACCACACTGACTTTTGTGAGGTAGCTGCTTTCAAATAGGAGAGAATTGGCAGGTGGTTGCCATTGGGCCTGGGCGAAGCATAGGGTTGCCAGGTCCCTCTTCACAACCGGCGGGAGGTTTTTGGGGTGGTGCCTGAGGAGGGCAGGGTTTGGAGAGGGGAGGGACTTCAATGCCATTTTCTCCAGGTGAACTGATCTCTATTGGCTGGATATCAGTTGTAATAGCAGGAGATCTCCAGCCATTACATGGAGGTTGTGGAAGTTCAAAGGAAAAATTCTCGGTACACAGCCACTGCACACTCAATATATACAATTTTAACAATATGCTTGTTTACTTAACAATATATAACCATCAATGTATACAGATGAACTTAGTAGTTACAATTCTGCATGGATATGGAACTTGTCTAGCAAGGTGTTAAGTTACAAAATATGCTTTGACAGTAGTTCAACATACAATAACTACTGGAATCCCCCAGGAAAGTGTCTATGCGTCCGGCAGTAATAAAGATTGCAATGAAAGATGTTTAGGATTGCAATAGAAGATGCTCTCAATGCCGCGGTCTGCTGGTACGTGCTGATTGAGTGCATACAGTTCCGGGTCAGCTGGTCGCTGCTGACCAATCAGATTGCTAGTGTTAAGTCCGCGTGGGAAGGATTCACGAGATCAGAGACGGAGTTCAGCAACACAGCTTTATTTGATATCAGCACAGAACTAACTTACACTCTGAACCTGCCCTGCTTATATGCCCCCCTGGCCGCCCTGCGGCCACTCCCCCCCGATCCGTGATTGGGGGGAACACCCTCTCGGTGACCAATGGGACATGCTGGCTTAGGGCCAATAGGATCCGTTTGCCTAGCCAATAGGGTGAGCAGGGTTTAGGTTCCTTCGTGCTGGACTCAAGCTCCTAAGTCTCCCTTGCTTACTCCCCAACTATATACATACACAACCGCTAGAATCTCGTTACTGCTGGAAAAGCTAGCATAACAGCTTGGCAATGATGCTGTGCGTTGCCATGTGTTATCAATACACAGAAAAATACACATATAACAAGATTCCGGTTGCTTTCTTGTTTCGCGTTGAGGTTCAACTTGCTTCATCAGACTGTGTAATTGTTCCTAGAATTAACATATATAATAATAAAGAGTGCTATTGTAAACATACGTGCATTATCCCCCACCCCAAATTTATAAAATAATTTCCTCTTACCTGGCTGCAATTTTGCAGCTCATAAGAATGACTAGTTGGCAACCCTAGTGAATGACTAGTTGGCAACCCTAGTGAAGCATGTAAGTCCTGTGAGGCAATTGGTGGTTGCTGCCAGGCTTGACTTTTGCTGAATATGTCTTAGACAAGGGTAGTACTGACAATGGCCATTGCTGGAAGGTGCTCATGGGAACATGGAGGAAGGGACACTCCTTCAAATATGGGGGCAATGAAGGGTTAAGGGGAGCACTAATACCTTAAACTGGAGCCAGAAACGTATTGGCAGCCAGAGAAAGTACCTCTGAATAGATGATGGTCTCATAGCAGGCACCAGAGAACATGCAAGCTGGCACATTGTATACCAGCTGCATTTTCTGAATCAGCTTCTAGAGAACCGCTTTGCAAGCAAACCAATGGGTTACAGGCACATGACTTTCTGAGGAGGTCCTTATGACATATTTAAAAAATTGCCATAGAACATGGGAGAGTTGTTCTGCAAGCAACATAGATCCTGAGTGCGGCTGAGTGCATGGATCTAGTTCCACTGTGCTCTGGAAAGGGGTTCTAGTTAGCTCTTGATCTATAAAAAGTCATCATAGAATTGCTTCACCTTATACCTACAGTGCCCAATTTTTTTCAGATCTCAGAAGTGTAGCAGGCCATAGTTAGTATTTGGCTGGGAGACCACCAAAGAATTCCAGGCTAACTATGCAGAGGAAGGCAATGGCAACAGTCTCTTGCCTTGAAAACCCTACAGGATAGGTTGCCATAAGTTGGCTGTGACTGGACAGCACTTTTCACACACACACACACACACACACACACACACACACACACACACGCACACACACACACACCTACAGTATGACACTGAAACAGAAAGAAACTGCAATGCCTTTAGGGTCTGAGGTGTCACAATAACTCAACAAAATGAAAAATCTGCAATCCTGCAAGGTCCTGAATACCCTGAGTTCTCTACAATTCCAACGGGAAAGATATCCAAGCGCTCTGTGCCTTATGCAATTCCATCCATGATATTGCAGAAAGAACAGAAAATGTGGGGTTCGCCTGATTTACACACACCACTCAGCTTTGTGAACTAAGGCCTTGTTAAACACGAATAAAACTTGATGTTGTTAAAAATACATGATGCATATCCCTTGGCAGGCACTTAGAAAATGACTCCGGTGGATGATGATCCATGCGTGGATACAACAATAAAGTTAACCGCCAAGGCATGAGGCATATTACCCCATTTTAGTTATAAGTCTCATCTGAATTCACAGTAAACTCATTGGAAAGATTCACGTAGCCGAAGCACACCTTCTCAGAAGATTATACCTACTTATTATGATGAAGGAAGATAATTTAAACTTGGGTGGGTTACAGCTGTGGAGGGGTCCTTTTTAGTGGAGCTTTGTCAGCCAGGGTAACATCCTGACTAAAGTCTCCAGACTTCTAGGGGGTGCACTGTCAATGTGGAAATGAAATTATCATTCTCTGACTGGTTTAAAAAAATAACCCTGCTGGTTATTTCTGGAGGGAAGAAACTCCTTGAATGCAGAGCTCAGCAAAGAACCGCAGATTGCATTATTACAGCCTAAGTTAAACTGGTCTCATTTTTAATGCATCGACCAAGCCACTTTGTACGCAAAGTAAAAACTCCAAGCTGCTTGCCTTCGTCTTGGGGTAAGGGCAGGGGCATATTTCTAACCGTGCCACCCTGAGCAGAGTTATGCCCTTTGGAGCCCATTGAAGTCAATGAGCTTAGAAGGGTATAATCGTGTTTAGAAAGGGAATATATATGTGGCGGGTCTGAATACAGGGGCGGACTGGGTCTAAAAACATTGGTTGCCAGGAGACAAAGGGGGCCCACCCACAACTATAAGGCTATCATTCAATATTTATAAAAAATAAATAAAAATTTCAAAAAAACACATAAGTGACAAAAAGATGCAATTAAAATTTTAGTTGCGTACAGTAATAGTATTGGAACTTCTATTATGTTTTCAAGCTACTAAAAGGTCGTTAACATTTTTAACATATTGTCTAATGTTTAAGGGGGCCCACTTGCCATCGGGCTGAATATATAACCTCCTTCAATGCCAGCTGCTGCCAAAGCACGTCCTGTACACACCATGTTCTAGCCCGAAAAGTATGTGTGAGGAGTTTGCACGACCAGATTTTTCCTTTGTGAATCCTGGGATATGCCTGTTTGGGGACTGAGACCGATGAAGCTGCTATGCAGTTTGAACATAAAACATACCTTATTTACTTGAAAATGTGTATACTACACATTCTCCCTTACAGGACTTGTGACAATTTACTGCATTATAAAGGCAACACATAAAACAATATTTTCTGTCCAAGGACTCAGAAGCAGAGAATCATACCCAATATAGCCCCTACTTACCAAATGACTGTTTAAAAATTCTGTATTAAGTCTCATCCTAAATTCTAGTAAGGACAATTATTAGAGTTGCTAGCCTCCAGGTGGTGGCTGGAGATCTCCCACTATTACAACTGATCTCCAGGTGACAGAGATCTGTTCCTCTGGAGAAAATGGCAATTGGACTCTATGGCATTGAAGTCCCTCCCCTCTCCAAACTCTGCCCTCCTCTGGCACCGCCCCCCCAAAATCTCTAGGTATTCCCCAACTTGGAGAATACCCTATCGATCATCCAACTACTTCCAGGTGGCCGCTGCAGAATGACAGAGCTGTCACTGAGAGCTCGTGTCCAGAGCCTTATATTAGGACACAAAGAGGAGTTGATGGTCATAGTGTAGTTAACACAAGGGTTGATATAAGGAGAAATGGTCTGGCAACTATGACCAATCCAGGCCATGAAGGTTTTTAAACTGCAGCACCTTAATCTATGTCCAGAAACAAACTGGATGCCAATGTACATGTTCCAGAACAGATGTGCTCAATCTGGCAAACTCTTGTTAATTAATTAACAAAGAAAATTTCTGTGCCACCTCTTAAGGAACCTGTTCAAGGTGGCTTACAAAATTAAAACAAAATAAAAACATAATACAATAAAATTGTAGCTATTAAATACCCAGTTGGTATACTAAAAAGAGTATAAAACACTGAGCAGCTTAAAAAGATGGTGATAAAACAGTTCTCAGGCTTAAAGCAGACAATAAAAATTATGTTAAAACATCAATCCCTTCATTAAAAGCCTGGGTAAAAAGAAATGTTTTGGTTGCTGCCTAAAAGAGAGGCGGGTTGGTGCCAGGTTTTAGCCTCAAGGGCATTCCACAGGAGCAGTGGGACCACTAGAAAAGCCCTGTCTCTGGTCACCACCCTTCTTACTTCTGAAGGTGGAGTCACAGAGAGCGGGGCTTGTAAGGAAGATCTTCACTTGTGGGCTGGAGTGTATGGGAGGAGGAAAGACCACTAAAATGGGGGGCTGGGGGACAAAATTCCTGGGGCCGAAGTCCACTGGAGGACCCCTGAAGCCAGCATCATGCTGCGGTCAGAATGCATCTCAATTTATTTTACTTCTAATGCAGTTCTGGCCTGCAGCCACTAGGGGACAGGGAAGTCAGAGCACAGTAAACAGGAGTAGCTCTGTTTTCTTCAGAATTTACTACAAAAAGGCAAAGATTTGCATATCTTGCTAGATCTTGCTAGAGCCATCAACCAAGCCATGACTGGAACAAGGCAAGACCAGCCAGCACAGCTCATCTCCACTATGGTCATTGCCAGGCTACAGCCTTGTAACACGGTTGTTGTTTCCAGCAGTCTGCTTCCCTCTTCCTTTCTTTCCACCTAGCTCCACAGTTTTGGCTGCTCAGTCAGGTCTTGCTTGTTAGCGTGTTGTAGAAAATAAAACCTTACTAAAATAGCAAAATTAGACACCTAATCAGGTTCATACGGGGGTGTTAGGTGGAATCTTTGTCCGGGAGCCCATGATGGCTCTCGGCAGCCCAGGGAGGAGGTGCTCCTTCAAGTACCCTGGCCTCAAGCCATTTAGGGCCTTAATGGTAAAAACTGGCACTCTGAACTGTGCCTGGAAACAGATGAGCAGCCAGTGCAAACTGTTCAGCACCAGTGTGAAACAAGGCCTGTCTCCTACCTCCGATAGTTGCCTGGCATCTTGCATTTTGGATCTGCTGACAAAAGCAGTTGCTTTAGCCTCCTTTATTTCCTGTTTCAGCCAGGATTCAGCCAGGGTCGAACGCACGTTCACCAATTGTAGCACAGACTCCAGCAGCACTCCCAGGATATTAACCTGATGCTTCGAGGGGAGTTGCAACCCCTTTCAGGAGAGGCTGACTCCTCAGTTCTCAAGCAGGTTCTCCATTGATCAACTGTGCCTCAGAGTCTTGTATGGATTGAGCTTCAGTTTATTGACTTTCATCCAACCCATTACTATCTTCAGGCACTTGTTCAGACTTTAAAAGCTGAGCAGCCACATTTTACAACTGCTGAAGTTTCTGAGACATCTTTAACAACAGCCCCATGTAAAGCCTATTCAGTAGTCTAACCTTAACGTTAGAGTGACATGGATCAGCATGGAAAGGTTTGCGAAGTGCAGAAATGAAGGTAATCTCCACTCCTGATAAAGATGAGGGGAAAGTTCTCTCAGCTGACGAACTAACTTGGTTCTCAAGCTGCAAAGCTGGAATGAGGAAGAAGAAGAGTTGGTTTTTATATGACGACTTTCTCTACCACTTAAGGAAGAATCAAACCAGCTTACCATCTCCGTCCCTTCCCCTCCCCACAACAGACACCCTGTGAGGTAAGCAGGGCTGAGAGAGCTCTAAGAGATCTGTGACTATCCCAAGGTCACCCAGATGGCTTCATGTGTAGGAGTGGGGAAACAAATCCAGTTCACCAGATTAGCCTCCGCCGCTCATGTGGAGGAGTGGGGAATCAAACCCGGTTCTCCAGATCAGAGTCCACCGCTCCAAACCACCGCTCTTAACCGCTATACCAGCAACTCCATCCGAAGCAGGCAGCATAGTCCCTTCCAGAACACTAATCAATGTAGCTCTCTGCTAGTTGAGTAGACAACGACACCCTGCTCGCATGAATTGCCATTAGCATTATGCTGACGGGCTATATATGTAGCCCAAAACTCATTGAGTTTCCAGATAGTCTCACCGTATATCCAACTCTGACTCCAACTGCTCACATAGCTACACACCTACATGCAAACTAGACTAACAACTTAAAAACAGACTA
This sequence comes from Euleptes europaea, assembly GCF_029931775.1. Taxonomy (NCBI): domain Eukaryota; kingdom Metazoa; phylum Chordata; class Lepidosauria; order Squamata; family Sphaerodactylidae; genus Euleptes; species Euleptes europaea. Next base: position 43,509,630 of record NC_079312.1, on the reverse strand, counting down.
TACAGGGCATGGAAACATTCACAACTGAATCTCTCCATTGTGGCACTGTGTTTTCATGAGGAACCAGCCCCATGATCATTACTGTAGACAAACGACGCCTCTACTAAGCACTGCTGCCACGCAACCATAATCTATTTCAGCGTTGATTGCGCATGGCTCCGGTGCAAGCCCCACTGGAATTAATCAAGTTTGCGTAGCAGCAGTGCTTAGTGGGTTGCGTCCATTACCGTTTGTAACTTTCACTCTGAAGAGTTAATTGACAGACTGAAGTACTTCTGTATGCATGTGCCAGCGTGGCTGTGCATTTTTGCTTGGCAGTGCCAGCGTTTCTCCCTTATATGGAATGGCATATGAGACAACTGACAGTTGCAAATGGGAAGAACAGGTGTCTGATTACACATAATATCATCATTATTTACTGAGCCACATCTGAGCTTCTTACAAATTAGGGAGGTTTAAAAAAAAAGAAGAAGCAAGAAACAAAATAGATAGCAGGTTGTAGGTCACCCAGACAGAAAGTTATCTGAAGGTAAATGCTGCTTTAACAAAGGTGGCAAGTGAAGCAATATAGCATCTGACGTATTGTATCGGTCGTTAATTCATCTGGATTCATATTCAGAATACTTAGGGCGAAAAAGCATGGTCACTTTATCCTCCTTTAATCCCTGTTTTAGCCAGGATCAAACGCACATTAAGTGAAAGGCATGCGTTCGAACCTGGCTGAAACAAGGATTAAAGGAGGCTAAAGCGACCATGCGTTTTTGCCCAAAAAGTATTTTTGCTCCAAAAACAAATAACTGAAGAGGTATGAGGCATCATTACCAATGGTGCATAGGGTCACTTGTTTCATCTACTGGCCTGTTTCTTCAGTGTGTGCCTAAGAAGCTTAAAACATCCTGAGCATGTGCATGGATGGGCAGAGAAAGAAAATGTCAAATGCGATACAATGCTGGAATTAAGAGGTATGTGTCTGGGGGTGAAAACGCATGGTCGCTTTATCCTCCTTTAATCCCTGTTTCAATCAGGATTCAGCCAGGATCGAACTCATGCGTTTCACCTAATGTGCGTTCAATCCTGGCTAAAACAGGGATTAAAGGAGGATAAAGTGACCCTGCGTTTTCACCCTGGAAAAACAAGCTCACTTGTACTAGAAAGAACAAAGCCAGCATGGTGTAGTAGTTAAGGTTTGCTGTGGCCAGTTTGGGTTTGCTTCTGCATAATGCGGGAAATGGCCATGACATAGTGCTTGTGGTTCAGGGAAGCTGTATACAGTTTTAACATGCAAAATAATGTAGGAATGTATTCATCGAGAGCCAGCGTGGTGTAGTGGTTAAGAGCAGGTGGACTCTAATCTGGACAACCGGGATGGTTTCCCCACTCCTCCACATGAAGCCAGCTGGGTGACCTTGGGCAAGTTACTGCTCTGTTAGAGCTCTCTCAGCCCCACCCACCTCACAGGGTGTCAGTTGTGGGGAGGGGAAGGGAAGGTGATTGTAAGCCATTTTGAGTCTCCCTTAAGTGGTAGAGAAAGTCAGCATAGAAAAACCAACTCTTCTACTTCTTTTCTTCCTGTTTACAAAATCTGTCCAACCAAAGGCCCAAGTAAGACAAGTAAGAGGGTCTTCCACACCATCAGCAATGATCCCTCATGCCACCTTCATCTCTCTTTAAAATTAGTGTCAGTTGCCTGCCAAGGTAGCTTGATGCTGTGTCCCAAGATCTGACATCGCTGTGTCCCATTCCTTTAATAGCTGTGCAATTCCATAGCCAGATCCATGATTCAATACTCTGTTTTCCCCAGTTATCTCAGCTGGAGAAATAAGACTCAAAAGTTATTCCTGTTGCTTGGGTGGAAGCCGAGCACAGGACTGAAGAAAAGACCTCCAGTGATTGGTATAGGGTTGCCAACCTCCAGGTAATAGCTGGAGATCTCCTGCTATTACAATTGATCTCCAGCCAATAGAGATCAGTTCCCCTGGAGAAAATGGCAGCTTTGGCATTTTGACTCTATGGCATTGAAATCCCTCCCCTCCCCAAACCCTGTCCTCCTCAGGCTCCACCCCAAAAACCTCCTGCCAATGGGGAAGAGAGACCTGGCAACCCTAGACTGGCACTGCTGCATTAGAAAGAAAAAACAAAGGAGAAATGTCCTTAATGGTACCACAGTATGCAAGTTGCATTATCGTGCAAGCTTTGCTTTTAGCATTGTTTCCAGAGGGCCATGGGAGGCCCAACTAACTAGCAGTGGTACAACCATGTGCCAATAGCAGAGTGTTTAGATAGGAGGAGGTTAGACAAAGCTGACCATTTTAGCTCCACTGACCAGAACTGTTGTAGCGAAGTTTGTAAAAATCAGTTTATGTCAGTGGTTCTCCAATTTGAAGCCAGACCCTTGTCTAAAAAAATTGTACTTTTCAGAGCTTATTTCAAAACTGGCTTTGCAAGTGGATCCTGAAAAATACAGCAACTCCACACTCCTTTCCAGCTTCCCAACATAAAATGGAGGCATTTCTTTATCAATTAACACTGAAGAAGAAGAGTTGGTTTTCATACCCCAATTTTCTCTACCTTTTGAAGGAGTCTCAAACCAGCTCACAATCACCTTCACTTCCTCTCCCCACAACAGACAACCTGTGAGGTTGGCGGCGCTGAGAGAGCTCTGAGAGAACTGTGACTAGCCCAAGGTCACCCAGCAGGCTTCATGAATACGAGTGGGGAAACCATCCCGGTTGTCCAGATTAGAGTCCACCTGCTCTTAACCACTACACCACGCTGGCTCTCGATGAACACATTCCTATTTTATTTTGCATGTTTAGACTGTATACAGCTTCCCTGAACCACACGCACTATGTCATGGCCATTTCCCGCATTATGCAGAAGCAAACCCAAACTGGCCACAGCAAACCCAATTTGGCAAACCCAGATTGGCTTCTTCTACCAGATTGCCCTGTTCTTTCCTTTCTCTTGCGTTGGAGACCCATCTGCAAAAGGGTCGTAAGCCACTTTGGGGGCTGAGAAACACTAGTTTCAGCCTAAGTATTTCAAGTATAACTAATTTGTGGACTGCCTAAGCAACATCTGCTGTAACCAAGGGAGGACCTGAAGCAAGGTTGCCATGCCAGAGTGCTATCCTTCCCGCTGAGATGCTCAACAGACGCCTGCTGTAAACTGACTGAATCTCCCTCGAAAAGCTTCATTGAGGTAATTTAGTGGCGGAGCAGAGTCGTGCCAAGTCTTTTCCCTGGCCGGTTAACTGAACCCTTCAGCTGGATTTGGTTATTTAACATTAGTAATCGCTCTATCTTGCTGAAAGAAGAAAAACAACAACTCGAAAGTATCAATTAACTTCCTAACTGCCGCGGAAAGGCCCTACAGAGATAATAAGCGTTGGTCTTATTTACTAGGTCTTCATGAGGGAGGGGGTCGAGCTTCAGGTCCCTTATCCAATTGTCCGAGACACTTGGTTTTTGTTTTTTTCCTCATAAACACCTTTGGCGTTATTTACTTTCCATCAGTGGGGGGGGGGGGAAATCCCCTTACAGCATGTTCAGGATATTAGGAAAGTAAAGAGGCAATCTATAGAAGCAAAAGGTAAGATATTGAACCAGATTCCCTCCAGCAGAAATCTTCCACATGGAGGTAATATTTTAGGATGATGGAATTGATTTCTAGGCCTGTGTGGCCGTGTGTTGCATTCGTAAGAGCAAATATTGGATGGAGGGAAAGTCAACATGAAAAGCAGTATCAGATTTGGGAGGCTTTGAAGTATGCAGTAGACAGTGAAGAAATCCCTTGTGACGACGAGTAAGAAGTTGGAGGAAACGGGTGTAAATGACCTACTCTTCGGCTCCTATCTTGATAAGCCCCTTTACTCCTATTATTAGGCAAGTTTCCCCTGAAATTATTCCTTCTCAAAATTGAATGATTATGACATTTCTTAAAAATTTGGAATCTATATTTGATTAATAACTGGGTATCACAGAATGAAAGATTTGAGCTAAAGCGTGTGTGCCAGAGAGAGTGCTGGCTGGTATCTAGAGGATCTTGCGTTAGGGAATGGGGTTGAACTAGGTATTCTGTGGCATCCTTCCAGCCCCTTGATGATACCATTTTCTTAATTCTTAGTCCTGTAGGGGTGTGTGTGTGTGTGTGTGTGTGTTTGAGTAAAGTGCCGTCAAGTCGCAGCCGACTTATGGCGACCCTTTTTGGGGTTTTCATGGCAAGAGACTAACAGAGGTGGTTTGCCAGTGCCGTCCTCTGCACAGCAACCCTGGTATTCCTTGGTGGTCTCCCATCCAAATACTAACCAGGGCTGACCCTGCTTAGATTCTGAGATCTGACGAGATTAGGCTAGCCTGGGCCATCCAGGTCAGGGCTAGTCCTGTAGGTAGCCTTCCTCATTAGAAGAAGAAAAGTTGGTTTTTATATGCCGATTTTCTCTACCACTTAAGGAAGAATCAAACCAGCTTACAATCGCCCTCCCTTCCCCCTCCCTACAAAAGAGACCTTGTGAGGTAGGTGGGGCTGAGAGAGTTCAGAGAGAACTGTGACTAGCCCAAGGTCACCCAGTTGGCTTCATGTGAAGGAGTGGGGAAACCAACCCGGTTCACTAGGTTAGCGTCCGTCACTCATGTGGAGGAGTGGGGAATCAATCCCAGTTCTCCGAAGTAGAGAACAGGTGGGCAGGACTCCCCAAGAAAACTTGCATGTGGGATGGGGGGGGGGGTAGTGACGTCATGGCCAAGCAGGTTCTTAAGGTTGGCAAAATAATGCTCCAGGTGGGGCAGTGAAACCACTAGTTCCATGCTGGCTTCAGCACCACTCCTCCCATTATCACGTGCCTGAATACAAGATACACACTACTTTGCTAATTGCAAAAGAGGACTGAACTAGCTGTCACTGAAAACTCTCCCCAGCACCAAAGCAGTGGAACTCTGTTCCTGTAAACTATTGACCAAGTATATCTCTACCACTTCCCCTTTTCTCACGAAGACATGAGGCTGCGTTATACTGAATCAGAGCCTTGGTCCATCAAAGTCAACACTGTTTACTCAGACTAGCAGCATGCAGAGGTCTTTCCCATCACCTACTGCCTGGTCCTTTTAACTGGAGATGCCAGGAAATGAACCTGGGAACTTATGTGTGAAAAGCATTTGCTCTGCCACTTGCTAGAATTTAATTTTAGCCAGGGCTCCAACTCCAGTTATGTTTTGGTGCTAAGATGCATGAGAAGTAATAAAAAGAAACTATTATATCTGTAGATACTAGGCTTGCCAGGTCCCCCCCTGGCCACCAGCGGGGGATGAGGAGGTAGGGTTGCCAGATCCAGGTTGGGAAACTGGAGATTTGGGGATGGTGCCTGGGGAGGACAGGGACTTCAGTGGGGTACACAGCCATAGAATCCACCCTCCAAAGCATCCATTTTCTCCAGGGAAACTGATCTCTGTAGTCTGGAGATGAGCTGTAATTCCGGGGGATCCCCAGGTCCCACCTGGAGGCTGGCATCCCTAGTAAATACACAGATTGCCTTTCCCTTGTCTCTGAATGATGACAGCCTTCAACCCAGTAAGTTGTAGGAGCCTCTGGATAATAGACTGAAGCAACTAATACCTAATTGTTGAAAGCAAATATTACATCTGAGCCTTTATATATACTCTGAACTTCTATGCTTTGATGCCTTAAGCCCCATTGTGGTTTTGGCAAAAAGGATAATTGTATCTCCATGGATTGTAAGAAAGGAAACTCCAAAGATGTTATGTTCTTAGCCTTGGCAGGCATCAGAATTGCACCTTAGGACACTAGGCAGGAGTCACACAAGGTTTTCTACTATGAGACAACTATTATGCCATAGTGGATATCTATACACATCCCAGTGTGGCTGCACATTGAGATTGTGGGCCAAACTGCATCAAGCAAGCTTACAAACGTGAGATCCCCAACAAGCTTCCTGTCTGTCATTATCCATGTGTGGCCCCTCATCTAGCCTCCCCACCAGTGGCAGCCCTGGATGCGCCACATTTTCCTAGTCTGGTCGTGGGGGGGGGGGGGGAGAGCCTTCATGGCAGGAGATGGGAATGAAGTCCTGCCAAGGTTTCACCTTGCTTCTGAGTCACATGCCAATCAAGAAGCCCAGGAGCCAGCCCCCGCAACAGCTCTCTCCCGCCACAGTGGTAGGGTTGCAAACCTCCAGGTAGTGGCAGGAGATCTCCTGCTATTACAACCGATCTCCAGCCGATAGAGATCAGTTCACCTGGAGAAAATGGCCGCTTTGGCCATTGGACTCTATGACATTGAAGTCCCTTCCCTCCCCAAACTCCACCCTCCTCAGGTTCTGCCTCTAAAACCTCCCGCCGGTGGCGAAGAGGGACCTGGCAACCCTAAACAGCTGCCAGTCACCTGCTGAATGGCATCATCAGCCAGTGACAAGGAACCAGCAGCCTACTCACACCACAACAGGGAATCTCTGGCCACTGACCAGAACTCTCAGTTACAGGCTAATGACCAGCACCTGGACAAGGGGAAAGGTGAAGGGACACACCTTGGCTGGGCCAGGCTTAGGGTTGCCAGGTCCCTCTTCGCCACCGGTGGGAGGTTTTTGGGGCAGAGCCTGAAGAGGGTGGGGTTTGAGGAGGGGAAGGACTTTAATGCCATAGAGTCCAATGGCCAAAGAAGCCATTATCTCCAGGTGAACTGATCTCTATTGGCAGGAGATCAGTCGTAATACCAGAAGATCTCCAGCTACTACCTGGAGGTTGGCAACCCTAGCCAGGCTAAAGGCTAGGGAAGGGTGGGGCATGATTGGCCCAGGTTCAAGGAAGGGATGGAGCACAGGCCATGGGGAGAGAATAAAAGGAGGAGTCCCAAATCAGGCTAGGGAGGAAGACTGAGGAGATGCTGAGCCTTGTGCCAAGGTTGAGTGCTCTCAGGCAAGAGGGCTGGATGTTACAACCCTTACCCACACCCTGATTCTGAGGCCTAGGGAGCCTCTCAAAGTAGAGTACCATAGTGGAGGACAACAGAGGCAAACTGACTGCGGGGGGCACTCACTGCCATGATTACCACAGGGCTCTCCCAGTGTATACTAGACCCAACATGTGTAGTTGGGATACATTGGACTTTTATTTTGGTTATCAGCTTGGATTTAACATTTGATAGTAAGAATTGCTCACTGAATTTTCTGCATTTATGTTATTAATAAAACCTTTATTCCAGCATAAACTCTTGCGATTCAAACTTCACCTTATCTGATGAAGTGAGCTCATGGGATTTAGGCTGGAATAAATTCTGTTAATCTTTAATTTAAGGTGCCATTGGACTTCCGGTTAATTGTGCTGCTACAGATTAAATTGGCTCCCCTTCTGGAATTATCACCCAGACTACTATTATTTAAACCAGATTCCTTTTCAGTACTGCTCAGAGAAGCAACAAAAGCACATTATCTAGATTTCCTTCTTTCTTTCTTTCTCTTTCTTTCTTTCTTTCTTTCTTTCTTTCTTTCTTTTTTAATTAGTAGCCAACTTCTTTTAAGGTGTGAAGCTAAATATGCCATTTGTATGAATTTCAATTAGAATCAGGACACAATAAGTAACTTAAAGCCTACCGTAATTCTAAAATGCTGACTATGGTTTATACATCTCATCTCTGAAGACTTTAAAATAAATCCTCATTGCCGGGTACTGTCAAATTAAAATATGAGACAAATTAACCCTCATTAAGAAAATGCACCTGCACCACAGCCTACCAACTGTGCAAATAACAAGTGTCCACAAGCCAGAGACCATATTTTCTTCGCTCCTCGTTAACCAAAACCAATGGATTCTGCTGAGCAATCACTTACGGTTACAGTTGCAACAACAGACACCTCTTGCCAAAGATACTGCTTGGATTTAGCAGAGCTAAGGATTTTCAAGTGTGAAATAAATTCTAGAATGTGGTATGTTAACAAAGCATTGCAAACAGAGCGATGTTGTACCTTATCTAAAACTAGAACGAGGGGTCATCTGCTGAAGCTGGAGGGTAAGAGATTCAAAATAGCTACAAAAGAAGTATTTCTTCACACAACGCTTAGTTAAATTGTGGAACTCCCTGCCCCAGGATGCGGTGATGGCTGCCAACTTGGAAGGCTTTAAGAGGGGAGTGGGCTGGCCACTTGCCTGCAGCACCACTGCCGCTCCTGCTTCCCCCCGCCACCCTACCCCACCCACCTGCCTAGCTCACATGACAGCAGACGGCAGCAGCGGCAGCTCCTTCCTCTTCTTTGTCCACCCACAGAATTGAGGTGGTGGGGCTGGACTGGCATTGGCAGTTGAGGGGGTGACTGCCCACAGAGGCAGATTTGGCTGGGCTGATGTTGGCAGCAGAGGAGGGTGAGGTGGCACCTCCTCCTTCTCCCTTGCCTACACACCTGCTGGCCTGCAGAGGAGAGGTGGCAACAGCAGGGCTGTTTCATAACCCCCTTGGAAGAGTTCTCCCATTCATGTTAGGCTGGCAATGGTAAGCTTTCCAGCAACTATATTCAACTGGCTCCTCCCCCCTTCCCCTCTCACAGTAGGTTTTACTTCATGCTTCCTCTGTTTGGACTGAGATTTAATTAACACCCTCCTCCTTTTTAAAAAGAATTTGCATATTTTTAAGCAAACCTGAGGGAATCCCCTGGTCTGCAGAAGAATACCCTGCATCTGAACCTGGCCCATTCTCTAGATCTATTGATCTGCATGGCAGTCAGATTCAGCATGATACAGGATATCAGCCTAGCAGGCAAGTCCCGTGTATGAAAGGGCTTTACCAAGGGGTACAAAAGGGTTTTCCTTTCTCCTTCAAGACCCATAGGTCCTCTCCCCTCAACCATGGAGATTTCTGCAGTTCTTTCCCCCTTGGTCTTTTCTTGTGCATTTTATATGTACCTTTCCAGCCACAGCTATTTCATAACCCCCTTGGAAGAGTTCTCCCATTCATGTTAGGCTGGCAAACCTTGGTTTGGGAACACATTTGCTGAGATAATTAACATGTAATTCTACCCTGAGTTTTCAAACTGTGGAGTTAGATGAGGGTGAGGGGAGAATGTAAGACCTTCTACAAGCGAAATAAGAGTACTGGGACTCATTGAGTTACCCACAGCTGCAGAATGACAAACTATGGAAATCACCTTTTTCTGCCCTTCTTTCTGAGACCCTGAGCCAAATTTTGCAAGCAAGAACTGGAGAAAGGATCTGCTCAGATCCTATCCTTCTAGTCAGGGCCAACAGCAGACAGATGGTCAATAATTTCAGGGAAGAGAGTGCAGTGAAGAAAGTGGCATGGAACCAAATTCCTTCTTTTCTCTGCTCCCTCCTTGTTAATATTATCCCTGCCTTCCCGAGAAGAAGCATCCCACACAACATTTGACAATAACAGAAAGGCCAGCCACTGTAGTGGTGACACATCAGCATTTGATTTGTTGATCTGCTCAGCCATGAGACCGCAACATGCACTCACAGTGCTGTGAGATTCTTTTGTTGTCTTTGCCAAAGAATGCGTCTGAACTCAGTTGATCGGGCATATAAACCCCCTTCACTCCCTGGGGTGAGACTGTGGCAACTACATCTTTGGAGAAATGTCCATTACAATGCAATCACATTTATTCAGAAATTAGTCCCACTGGGGAAAATGCATCGAGGATATTATTCCTACCTAAGCATGCCTAAGACGTGGGCCTGAGAAATCAGGATTAGTAAAAAAGTGGGTTGAACAAACAGAAGGAGAGGGCAATTTTCACCAATCCCCCCTGTAACTGCAGACCCCCCACTAATGTAATTTCGAGGAGGGGGTCCCCTGCTAACCAGAACCAGCATTTCAGGGGTAGTTTTGGACTATAGCAGGAGGGGGAAAGAAAGACTGCTCCAATGGTAGAAATCTCTTTTGCCAGTGGAAATATTCCACAGAATCTAAGCCATTAACTCTGGCTATAGTACCACTCCAATAAGCACTTTACAGCAAATAGAACCATCAATGTGTAAAGTAATTAATGGTACTTCTGCATTTTGCAGTGTGCTTTTCTCCACTTTTAAAACACAGGAAATGTAATGTGGGAAATACCTTTTGGTTATAGTAATTGCCTCCCTGTTGATTGCGACCCATTCCCTGCACGGTTACGGAGTCTACCTAAGCTTTGGCCAGATATGCAATTCAACACATACTGTCGTCTTGTTCCCCAGTGAGATCTCATGGCCTAGCTCACTGCCAAAGGCTACTCTGATATGACAGGGTTCAGCCTCTGCTGTAACGTAGATAATGAAAAAGAGAAACTCGCAGCCAACAAAATTGGCCATAGCCCCTCCTTTGGGACCTGATCTGAGTAGAATTAAATGAATGGCGGACAGACAGTTGGAGATTTCTGATTTGCTTTTGCAGTAAATAAAATTAACATGTAGCTGAGCAGCCTAGCTAAACCACATTGTAAAGATTTACGCATTCTCGTTTCCCATTGGCTTGAGATAGGTGCCCCTGTTTCACTAGAACATGCTAAATTCTAGCAGCAAAGAACTGTGTTTACCAGCCTACAGAACACAATATGAGTAGCAGCAGTGCCTCTGCCTACAAGTAACTTTTAGTGAAGCACAAGAAACTGTTCGGAACAGGGTTAACTTCCTTTACTTTTATTAATTTTGAATCCAGAGTTTCCTTCTGCCCAAAATCAAATGGTTGGACCACTGCTTGACAAAACACAATGGACAGTAAATACTAGTATCACACAGTAAAAAATAATACTGCTGATGTCTAATATGCATGAAGCTGTCTTCTATGTCAGGCAATCAGTCTGCCAAAGTCAGTGCTATCTACTTGAACTGGTAGTGGCTCTCCATGGTCTCAGGTAGATGTCCTTCACATCACCTACTATTTGATTCTCCTTTAAACTGAAGAAGCTACAGGTTGAAACCTGGTATTTTCTGCATGGAAAGGAGATGCTCTACCACGAAGGCTTGGCACCTCATCAACAACTGCATAACTATTATGAGTATCCCTTATCTGGACATCCCATATTCAGACTGATCCAAACACCGGACCCTTCAAGCCAGCATGCAGGCAGATCCATGCCACCTGCTTTCAATGTTTCCTCTCACCTAAAACAAATAAAATACAGTTTACACTGTCACATTAAGTCACTGGCTTGCTCTGCAGAGAGAAGTACATCAGCTATCTTACATTTTTTTAGGAGAGAAGGAGCTCGATTTGTGCCTGCTGCTCTAAAACTGTATACATCAAAAGTCCTTGCCCAAATGAGATATGGGACTCAAACCATCCTATTTGGTGATCTTAAAATTTTAGAAACTGTTCAATCGAAATTCCTCAGATCACTACTCAATATTCCGAGAGGCACTCCAAACGTAGTTGTTAGACAGGAGAGTGGTTTATATACAGTAACAACTGAACTATGCCGCCATACCTTTTTTTATTGGCTAAGAGTTCACTTGAACCCTTCGGGTTTAATTCCTTTTATGCTAGCTGCTGATCCCTACCCGAAATGATCAACTAGAGCCATAGACAAGATAAGATCCATAGGACTAGATCCGGAACAACTCTTAGAAGGGGGTTTAAACAAAGCAAAAAACATGATACACCAGCGTCCTATCGACATCGAACTACAAACGGAGTATACCGCCCTACCCCCTTTCTATCAACATTTAAATCCCAATACGAGCTTAGCTGTAGCATCATACTTAGCCAATATTTCAAACCCCAACCACAGATGGGCTTTTTCGAGGGCAAGATTTGATGCTTTTCCTTCTGCGGTTCTCTTTGGCAGATACAAACGAACCCCTTTGTCTATGAGAATTTGCCCCTGCTCGGAAGACATGGTAGAGACGGTCTGCCATGTTTTATTTCATTGCCCATTGTATAATGTGGAAAGAAAAGGGCTAATAGAACCCCTATTAAGGTGTCTCAATCCATCTACAACCTCCTCGCAACAATCAGAAAGTATAGCTATGAAATTTCTCTTGGAGGATAAGAAAATATGGATATCGCGTGTAGTGGCTAAATATTTATATATTGCAATTATTAAACAAAAGTCATTACAAACAGTTTAGATTTTATGTAAATAGGATTTCATTCAGCCTCCATTTTATTCCTGTGTATAGCATTATCGTTGGTTTTTAAATTGGTTAAACTTGCTTAAGGATATACTGAATGTACAGAATGTATTATACGATACTTGCGCCGCTTCTTTTGGAGCATCTTCTACTTTGTATATGTATCGGATATTTTACTGGTCACGGACAGTTTTAATAAACTGTAACTGTAACTGTTTACACTGCATCATAGGAGGAGACAAAGCCTGCCGTTGTTAGTTAGTTTGTTGTTGTTCTTGTTTAACAGCTAATACAGGTACTCTGGTGAGATAATTACACTTTTGTTTCTGATAGTTCAATGTGCACAAAATTATTAAAAATATTGTTTAAAATTACATTCAGGCTATGTGTGTATAAAGTGTATATAAAACAAATGAATTTGGGTCCCATCCCCAAGATATCTCATTGTGTGTGTGTAAAGTGCCTTCAAGTCGCAGCTGACTTATGGCGACCCCTTTTGGGGGGTTTCATGGCAAGAGACTAACAGAGATGGTTTGCCAGTGCCTTCCTCTGCACAGCAACCCTGGACTTTCTTGGTGGTCTCCCATCCAAATACTAACCAGGGCTGATCCTACTTAGCTTCTGAGATTTGACGAGATCAGGCTAGCCTGGGCCATCCAGGTCAGGGCAGATATCTCATGATGTAAATGCAAAAATGTCAAAATATTCCAATATACAGAAAGAAGCGAAATATGGACCACTCCTAGTCCCACCCAGTCCGGACAAGGGATACTCACTTTGTACTAGTAGACCTTTGTCACTACCTCTAGTAGTAAATATGACATTGATAATAGGATCCAAACAGCCCATGCACATTCAACCTGCTGTCAAAAACACTGTTTCATGCTCAAACACAATTCCCCCACCACCATCCCAGTCCCCAACACCATTTGCTTTCCATGCGACAGACATGCCCTGACAAATCTCATCTGAGTTGTCCGACTGGAATTGGATTAGTTTTTTTAAAAAAAATCTTAATCTAATTAAGTAATGTACATGGATCATTGTGGCAGGGTCACTGGTCTTTTGAATTCCAACATATTCAACAAACTCAGTTCCCTTAAAGTTTACCATCAGTCAGCTGAATGACTCTATTTAATATTATCAAGGACAGGCATAGGAAAAATACTCGAGCAATTTCTCCATCACAAAGTGATATGCTGCCGTCTTGAAATATGGCTCACCTATTTGGATCTCACATTGTACCATGGGGGGAAATATCAGAAAAGTGGATTTAATATATTATACTATATAACATATCTATTCACACACACATAAAATGTGTTTGTGTGTAAATATGTGTACAATATGTGTGTGTGTCCATGTCCACGCATGAAAACGTTAATACTGGAGGCCAGTACTTACTACTTTCAACTGAAGGGTTGTTTTAAAAATGTGATATACTGCTAGTATATCATCACTACCATTACTATCATGAGGGTAAACAAAATAGCCCATGAGCTGACCTCATAAAGAAGGCAAAATTTCTGCCAGTCATTCTGCATTAGCAACATAACAATTTTTCTGAGCACTGTTAGAAAGTCATACAGACTTCATTCCAGTGATAGCGATTCCTAAGGTTGATTCCAATTTAGACTGCAATTGGTCTGTACACTCCAGTTCAGTTCAGACATTACACAAAACCAAGCGTTAATTAAACTAAGTATATTTAGTGTGATTGTATGAAAGCAGGCCACTCCACTAAATGTGGCTAGTTCAGTTGTGGCAATCCAGGATCTGAAGCCAGGTGGTTTATTAACCACAGTTAGGTTCAACTACAGCTTTTTGTGATGTATGAATGCAATTATTGGATTTAACTCAAGGGGGCATTGAAAATTGTTGATATAGGGCTTTTCTGCATTCCCATTTCCCTGGCTTGTAAGTTTCTGTTTCTTCATAGGGGAGGGAATCTGTTCCACATGTGTTTTGCTCCCTCCAGTGGTTGATTTGATATTACACCAGTTTATGTCTGGCATAAAAACCTGCAGTTTAAATTTGCAGGGAGGTATGCTAGACATAAACTGGTGTAATATTGAACTGACCACTAGAGGAAGCAAAACATGTGCAAAACAGAACCACCACCACCCACCCACCCCAAAAAACAGGAACTTACAAGCAAGGAAAATGAGAATGTGGAAACACCCTTAATCTGGATAGACCCTTTGGTTAGTTTGTAAAATTAGGATTCAGTTCACAGAAAATTATTCAATGCCTAATTTAATTTAGCAAATACTAGCATCATCACTGTCTCTTCATAGCTTGGGAAGGCATTGCCAGAAAACAAACTAGGATTAAGCCAGAACAGTTTGGATCCAAAGGAGTCCAAAAACTTATAATTAATCTTTGATTCATGAGTGCCTGGGAGACAACCAACTTGACCCAAGAGAACAGCAAGCAATTCATTAGCCTGAAAGATACAAAACAATAAGAAATTTGCAGAGAGAAGCAGGACATTCACTGAAGGGGATTTACTTCCAAGAAAACATATAAGAAAACTGTCCATGAGGATCTATTTCTATGAGGAATGCATCACCTTACTAAGTGAATGCAGATATGCAACTGAACAGTAAGAAAAGCTCGTAGGTAGAGTCACCCCTAGTTAACCTGAGCTAACAGATAATTACTGCCAGAGTTAGAGATAATCAGTTCTTTTGTTCAACATGTACTAAGAAATTAAGAAATAATCGATACTCTGCTTTCTTTAGGAAACCACAAAGTACAACTCATTGGCAGCATCTTATGCAAGTGATTCATTGAAACCCATAAGGGTTTCACATATCTAGTTCTTCAACCCCCAATAGTTTCAGCATATCTAGCACAACAGAGATGTCTAGTTATTTATTTATTTAGGCCTGCCTTTCTCCCTGAGACTCAGGGTGGACTACAGAGTACAGAAAGAGGACGGAAATGTAATCATACAGTATAGAATAAAGAAAAAGGCAACCTTACAAAACAACCTGCAAAAAAGTGCAAAAGCACCAAAGGGAAATAGAAAAAACAACAACTACCCATTACTATGGAAAATGTATATTTAAAAAATCTGTTTAGAAGACATATAATTACATGGGAGAAATATAGACACCAGGTTATACACCAGGATACAAGTAAATCCAAGAACTACTTGCAAGAAAACATGAATGAGATAAATTCAAAAGAATTGAATGACCTCACTGAAAGTCAGCCAGAAGTCCAAAAGTATCAGATACACAATGAACAATGCAAATGAACAGTGCAATAGAACTAGAAATACAAAATTAAATAACAATGTCAACAAAAAACTGCCCAGGCCAGCATAGTGCGAACAGTGCAGAGTTTGGGATTACAAAGGCAATGCAGCAGCCACTCCCTATTCCCATAAGAAGGCACCCTTCTGTTCTGTCTCACTACAGATCAATTCCATTAAAAAACTGCCCTCCTGAACATTTCTGTTTTGCACACTTTGTGGAATGATAGTACCTGTTCTCAACCAGGCAGTTCCACAAGATGGGAGCAACCACAGAGAATTAGGGCTGTGCAGCAATTCTTTCCCACTATTTTTCAGTTTCAGTTTATCAACGCCAAAATGTTTTGGGAAATCTGGATTTCACCCCCAAAAATGGGTTAATAAATCTGAAGTTGAAAAATACTGAACCCCACCCCACATATTTTAGACCTGGATCCAGGAAAAGGCCAGCAGGGGGGTTTAAAAGCAATCCACCCACCCACCTCCTCCGCTTCTACAGTTTTTTCCCAGGTTGTGTGTGATATGCACACTCCTACAGAGAATGTACATGAGTGGGTAGCTGCTATTTTTACCAATTTGCATGGAGGAACTTTCAAAAGGTTCTGTTCAAATGACTGAAGCTTTCGTGGCAGAGTACAGTGGGAGAGGCAATTCTGTGGGTATGTGTCACCTATGCAATGAAGGGTCTTGTAAGTGATAATGGGTACCTTGAACTGAGACCAGTAACTGATTGGCAGCCCAAGGAGCAACTACTGGATGGATGTGACATGTGTATTTTGCCTGGCACCAGCTAGCAATCAGGCAGCCGCATTCTGCACCAACTGGAGTTTCCAAGTTGACTTCAAGAGAAGACCCATGTAGAGTGCATTACAGTAGTCTAGCCTCAGGGTAACCATGGCATGGATCCATGTGGCCAGGTCGACTGAATCATGGCAGTGGGCCATCTAGCAAGCTAGGTGAAGTGGATAGAATGTTTTTTTTTTCTTTTGCATCTACATTGGCTTGCTTCTCAAATAATAATGCTGGGCTATACTAAAACTTAAGAATGTTGCAGGATGTATCCCCCATTATCTATACAATCTTGATAGTCCTAGCCATCACAGAGTTTTTTCTCTTGTGCAAGTAAATGCCTTCCCATCGAAGTTGTTATATGGAAGGTTTCAAAATATTCCTAAACATGAACGGAAATGTGAATGTGGCTCTAACTCTTTGGACTCAATCGAGCACATATTGCTAGATTGTTCACTATACGCGTCCGCTAGAAAGAAATGGTTAAATACTTGGATACATTCTAAATATTATCTTCCTAATAAAATAAAATGTCAAATTTTATTGAACGATACAACAGTAGAGATCACTGTGGCGGTGGCCAATTTCTTAGTCGATGTGTTAACAATGAAAAATTTGGGAAACTGTGTTATGATTTTATGTTTGTTTTAGCTGATAGCTGTATTTATACTGTTTTTTCCTCTTTGTAATATTGGATATGCCATTAAAGGTTTATAGTAATGCTGGGTCCAGTATAACCCCAAGGCTCTTAACTGAATCAGAGCATGTCAGCTGGACCCCATCAAAATTGGAGAGTGCAGCGTGCTTCAAGATCTCAGCTGTCCCAACCAGCATTACCAAGCTTCACCTTGTTCACCTTTAATCAGTTAACCACAGCAGTAAGGCATTGGTTCAAGATAGCTCTATAGAATCACCAGGTGATTTGGATAAAGAGATATAGAGCTGGTGTCATCAGTATATTGACGACAGCTTACGCCAAAACTGCGAAAGATTTCTCCAAAGAGGTGTACATAGAGATTGAATAACACGGGAGATAAGACTAAGCCTTGTGGAACTCTGCAAGGCAAGTCTCACACCGCAAACAGTCTCCAGAAGCAACCCTCTGAGTCCTACCTATAAGAAATGATTTGAGCCAGTCCAAGGGACATCCCTTAATCCCAACATCATGCCCAAAGGATTATCCCAACATCATGCCCAAAGGATTACCCTGGTGGTCCCTTTCAACTCTATGATTCTATGATCTCAATCACACTTTAAAAGAAAGAGTTACACCACTGAAATGGGATATATATAGGGTTGCCAGGTCCCTCTTCACCACCGGCAGAAGGTTTTTTGGGGGGAGCCTGAGGAGAGTGGGGTTTGGGGAGGGGAGGGACTTCAATGTCATAGACTCCAATTGCCAAAGAGGCCATTTTCTCCAGATGAACTGATCTTTATCAGCTGGAGATCAGTTGTAATAGCAGGAGATATCCAGCTGTTACCTGGAGGTTGGCAACCCTAGCTACATGTTAAAATAAGCAATGCCTTCTAATAACAGAATTTTAGATAACAAAGCATCAGATAATGGGGGGGGGGGAGTCCTTAGCTTAAAAAACAACAAACAACCAGCTAATTATACACTTACTAGGAGCAGCATTTTCCCACCCTGTTTTCCAGACACATAATCACCTCTCTCAACCAGTTCCAGACGATTCACTATGCTCTGCAATCAAAGCTGATTTCTGATCTTTATGTTTTGCATATTTATTAGTAGATGCAGCAAGCACTAAAATCTCTCCAAGGGCCCATTTGCATTAAGCAAATACAGTGCTGTAGGGAAGAAGGGCAAACGTTAATTTCTTTGGTGCAGAAAGTGGGGTATGGCCGGGAGAGAGGCATCTATCTCTGAATAAATGAGTTTTTTGTGGGGGAATAGTTAATAGATCCGATGGTTGGCAGTGATATCACCAGAGAAAGCAGTTTCTACCTTTCTTATTTATTTTTTTGGTCTAACAAAAAATAAAATTGGCAGTCACCCTGAACAGGGGGATTAAAGCTCCTAACCCTCTCCCTCAGTTTGCGCTGCTCTGCCTGCCGGCCAGTGGGTACAAGGGAAGCTTTGTTCATGCCTAGCAGGTCAGCCCCAAGTAGTGACTTAGCTCACACAAAAAGCACTTATGCTTATATAGAATTGGGCCTCTGCAAGCCACTGTGATACAGTGATTAGTGGAAAGTGGGTGTGCTGTGTTATCTAGGGTGGCCAACCCCCAGAAGGGGCCTGGCTATTCCCAGATTTACAACTGAACTCCAGACTACAGAGATCAGTTCCCCTGGGGGGAAATGTCAGCTTTGAAGGGAGGGCTCTATTGCATTATACCCTGCTGAGGACCCCCCTTGCCCCCAACCCCTCCCTGCCCAGGCTGCACCACCAAATCTCTAGGAATTTCCCTACCTGGAGTTGGCAACCATAATGTTATCTGGTTGGATAACATCATTGTCAAGCACCTATCTGAGGAATCATTTTCTCCCATCCTTTTCTTCTGTCTTTGCTGTTCTTACTGCCTGTGACTATTGTAGGGTTGCCAGGTCCCTCTTCACCACCGATGGGAGGTTTTGGGGGTGGAGCCTGAGGAGGGCAGGGTTTGGGGAGGGGAGGGACTTCAATGTCATAGAGACCAAATGCCAAAGTGGCCATTTTCTCCAGGTGAACTGATCTCTATCTGCTGGAGATTAGTTGTAATAGCAGGAGATCTCCAGCTAGTACCTGGCGGTTGGCAACCCTAATGATTATGGAACAACATTCCTAGGAAGGTGCACCTGGAGGTTGGCAACCCTAGACTATTGTGTTTGAATTGGTTATATTACCTGTATTCAATCATAGGCTTGATTTGGGTCAGATCTTGGTTAGTTATCATCTAAATCCATTTCTCTAGTTTGAAAGTTCCTAAGTAAGAATACTGCCAGCATGACAGCAAAGCTGCTACCGAGGGCATGGTGAGGTGAATATAGGAGGGACTTCCTGTTAGCCATCAGAATATAGAAGGAACTTCCTGTTCGCCATCAGAATCCTTCCCTGTCTTAGGTTTCTGAACAGTTCAGCCATTCTCAAAGTAAAGCTTGTAAGGTCAATTATTTATTTATCAAATTCACAGAATTTATATTCTGCCTTTCTGCCCAATCAGGGCCACAAATGCAGCTAACAATTCAAAGGAGAACAACAATCATAAAACCAATTATATAAAAATCCAGATGGCAGTCCCAGTAGTATCTTTACCACAAAAGCATTAAGATCCTTCATAATGCTTATTTGGGAAATCAGCATCATATTCAAATCTTGTTTTGTTCTAATACATATGCAAAGTGTAATCAAAGTTCATCTTGATTGACTATATTAACTAGTGGAGGAGTTAGGTTCTTCAAAGGAGCTCAGATTTATCCAACGTCTCAACAAATGCCTATCTCAACAAAGGCTTGGCTTCCTGTCCTGAAAACCTCCAGACTAACGAAGTCCACAATAGCCATGCGGATTAGCTTTGGATTCCACATGTTAACAGATCACTTCAGGATACAATGGTTCCAGATTAACATACCACACCCTCATTAGCACATTATCTTGATACTTACAGGTCAATGATGAGCACATTACCTTTAATACTTTGCAAGACAATGACTCAGCTCAAACCCAACCCCCTTCTGACTATATATTACTCTTCCTACACACTTGATACTGAGAGACACTGTCCTTCAGTGTTACTCCTCTGAAGATGCCTGCCACAGCTGCGGGCAAAACGTCAGGAAAGAAAATACCAAGACCACTGTCACACAGCCCGGATAACCTACAAGAACAAATGCCTATTTGTTTACATTTTATGGGGTTTTTTAATAAAGAAAAAACCCTACAAATTATAACATGGTAGATTGATACTCTGGTTAGTATTTAGATGGGCAACCTCCAAGGAACACCAGGGCCGTGACGGGAAGGCAAGCAATGGCAAACCACCTTCGAACGGTCTCTTGCCTTGAAAACCCTACACTGTTGCCATAAATCAGCTGTGACTTGACAGCAGGCAAAAACAAAAAGATTGATATTCAGCCCTTGTAGAGAGTTAGATCAGATCTTACTAATACTGGTAGTTTAGCTACAAAAAAGGGAGTAGAATTTAAAAGGTCACTGTCAAAATAATCAATTTTTCTTTGTGCAGTACAAATAACAATGTTACAGTTGTTGTGACTTGTTTTCTGTCACTAAATAAGCATCTGCAGAGTGGAGAATCACACAACATACCCATTGGAACCCAAGCCAAATTGCTTGGTCAACATGCCAAAATTGGGGGGGGGTCATGAAGGGGCTTAATAAACTGTGCAGAGCAGGTGGCAACTGAAGAGCTGTCATGAATGAACGCATTGGAGCATCTCTAGTGGCCGCTTCCTCAAAGGGATAATCCGAGAGCTTCAGACACTTTCACAAAATCCGTTTTTCAACTACTGCCGCTCAGATCTTGAAGAGAAGAGTACCACAAACAAAAAGCAGGGAACCATTCATTAATGAATAGCGATAGTTCCAAACACTCCATAAGCACAGCTATACTGTAGTTAAGGCTCAGCTGATGTGGCTACTGAGAGCCATCTTGCAAAACTTGACTAGGGCCATTGTCTTTGTGACTATCACATACACTCCATTCTACCCAATCCTACAGTACAGAAATTTGGTAGAAAGTCCCACTGATGTCATTGAAATTTACATCCGGCACTTGAACTCAAGAATGTAGAGGTTACCATTTAAATCTGTAAGATGTATTCTGTAGTAGAGATGGGTTTCTTTCCCTTTTGCTTTTTCTTTCACAGCCAATTTCCACCAGAAAGGAATTGTATATAGATGAAAAGCAGGGTTTTCCTACAATTAAGAGTTCCTGAGAAAACTCAGATCTGTGCTTATGAAAGAGACACAGAAAGAAAGAAGTGGTGGCATGTAATCCATTTTTTTATAATTTTGGAAAGCAGTGCTGTTGAAGGTTAATTGCTTTTTAACAGACATTTGGAATTGCCTGTGCCAAACTGCACTTCATCATTCAGAACAGGATTCAGAGGTTTTTGTGGCGTTTGCAGACTCTGAATGGAAAACTCTCCATTCCAGAAAACAAATGACAACCATAAGGGAGAAACTGTAGAAAAGAGGCTTATGGTACCAGACTGTATAGCAGAGGGGGGTGAATGAACATACAGTATACATACTGAAGCCACAATGCCATCATTGTGACATGCAACAGACTTGGACAACTGACCCAAAGAAATATATGGCATTAGGGTTGCCAACCTCCAGGTACTAGCTGGAGATCTCCTGCTATTACAACGGATCTCCAGCAGATAGAGATCAGTTTCCCTGGAGAAAATGGCCACTTTGGCAATTGGACTCTATGGCATTGAAGTCCCTTCCCTCCCCAAGCCCCGCCCTCCTCAGGCTCTGCCCAAAAAACCTCCCGTTGGTGGCGAAGAGGGTCCTGGCAACCCTACATGGCATAGGTAGCAGGCAGACAGGAAGTGTAGCATGGGCTTTGATACTCCAGGACCAAATCAGAGCTAAAATTTAGCCCTGGAACTTAGTAAGTAATAGGAACAGGGTAACATGTAACCATACATAAAGTTATTTCCCAACCACAACATCTCTAATTTTTTAAAAAACTGGTCATTTCAAATAAGGGATCATTAGAAATAGAATTATCACATGGTTATGGCCTGAGATTCTGTGCCTTAAAAACTGCCCTAATACAGAGAAATCAGCTTTCTGAATTAGTCAGGCACTTCCTTAGGCGGGTGGGAATAACCGAGTATTTAAAATTGGAGAAAGGTTCCAATTGAGGGGGGGGGTTCCTACATTTTCTTCAGAAAGGTGTCTTCCACACTGGTACGGTTTCCCCACTGTTGATGTGGCTGCAGATTAAGTGCAGCAGCAATGAGGCTTCCACAGGGCAGGTTTCCCCATAGTTTCCCTGCCCCAATCCTCTGGAAGTGGTCACCCCCCTCCCCTGGACCAACAGGGTTTTTGCAATTTAAAAAAGGCACTAGAATATCAGTATATTGATACAAACGGGAACCTGCAGGGACTTACGGGCGGCATCTCATTTCCCCCTCCTCACTATTGCCTCTTTCCCTTTCCTGAAAGCTTATATAGCCTCTCTTCTTCTGCTTCCTTCTCTCCATCTGGGGTTGCCAACTTCCAGGAGGGACCTGGACATCACCTGGAATTACAACAGATATCCCAACTACAGAGATGAGTTCCTTTTTAGGGCTGCCAGCTCCAGGTTGGAAAATTCCTGGAGATTTGGGGGTGGAGTAGGGTTGCCAGGTCTCTCTTTGCCACCGGTAAATAGTCTCACTGCATCTGAGTGCCTGTGACTCTTATCCTGACATCAGAGACAAGACTCTGCCCTTCAGAACTGGGGACCGGGTTGCCCACTTCAGGTTGTAAGTTCCTGGAGATTTGGGGTGGATCCTGGGGAGGGGAGGGTTAGGGAAGGGGAGGGACCTCAATGATATATAATACCATAAAGTTAAGGTTGCCAGGTTATCTTTGCCACTGGTGGGAGGTTTTGGGGGCAGAACCTGAGGGGGGTGGGGTTTGGGGAGGGGAAGGACTTCAATGCCATAAAGTCCAATTGCCAAAGCGGCCATTTTCCCCAGGTGAACTGATCTCTATCGGCTGGAGATCAGTTGTAATAGCAAGAGATCTCCATCTAGTACCTGGAGGTTGGCAACCCTAGGGTGGAGCTTGGGGAGGGTGAGGTTTGGGGAGGGAAACAACCTCAGCAGGGTATATTGCCACAGAGTACAACCTCCAAAGCTGCCATTTTTTCCAGGGGAACTGATCTCTCTTATCTGGGTGATCTCTAGACTTGGAGGTTGGCAACCCAAGTACCCCTGTATTTTTATTTTATATTTTTGTATTTCCTCATTATATAGTCATTGTGAAAATTCAAGCACTTGGATTGTAAAATTCCCTGTAATCTGAAGAAATTTTAAAATAATGAAAAAAATATATTCATCCTGGAATACTTATGTAAGGAGGTAGACCACTATCCTGAATAGCCCCAGGCTAAACTGATCTCAGCAGTTTTCAGAAGCTAAACAAGGTCGGCCCTGGCTAGTATTTGGATGGGAGACCTCCAACGAATACCAGTGTCATCATGGAGATGTAGTCCCTCATAAATTCTATTACAATTTAGTAATAGGAACCATTAGCAACCAAGTTACCAAAATCCTTAGATGATATTACTTATAATACACAAGATTTTGAGGGGAAAACCTAGATCTAGAAGTGAAATTTTTCAGTGAACCTTCGGAGCATATAGCTAGAACAGTCACACAGGTATGGTTAGCATGTGATTTGAGTCATGCATATAGAGGGAATTACTGTAATTCTGCAACAGCTCTAACATTTGCAAAAAAAAGTTCTACAACGGCAGAATTGCATAATCTTGCATAGTATTTGAGATATACATCCTATACCATGGTCATCACTGTTTTGAAAGCTTTCCGAAAACATTATTTGTCTGCCCCGATTTGCTCTTTTCCAGGATTCACTATATTTTATAGGAAGTTGTCTAAGATCTCTTTGCTACTAACCCCCCTCGTCTTCACTATCCAAATTGCCACCACATGTTTGAGGGAGGGAATCTTAAATAGTGGATAGAGAGCCTTGCTCAATTCTCCTTCCAAAATACAATTAATTGACATTACACTATAAATCCTGTCGATAAAATATATAATTATTGATTTCAGTCTCTTGAAACACTCCGGACTTCTCCAAGGAGCCATATCATAAATATTTCCTGTCACTTAAATCACGGCATGCCTTCCAAATCAAAATGAATTGGTAGTTCATTTTTTCTTTCAATTCCCTGTCACAAAGGTGCTGTGTGCTTTCAAGAATATACACCTGCATGGAAGAACAGTTATCATACAATAAAGAGCCATGCAGATTGACTCGGTTAGACGTCACATAAAACCATGGGGTTAGATTCTGCAGTCCATCAGCAGAAAGGCGCTGATGGTTAACGCTCTTCCCAGCTTTTCCCTTGCTCTTTCCCTAGCAGTAGGGTTGCCAGGTCCCTCTTCGCCACCTGCGGGAGGTTTTGGGGGGCGGAGCCTGAGGAGGGGAGGGTTTGGGGAGGGAAGGGACTTCAATACCATAGAGCCTAATTGCCAAAGCGGCCATTTTCTCCTGGTGAACTGATGTCTATTGGCTGGGGATCAGTTGTAATAGCGGTAGGGTGGCCAGGTCCCTCCTTGCAACCAGCGGGAGGTCTCAGGAGGTGGAGTTGGGGGCGGAGATCAGAGTCATCTACATGATGACGTACATCCGGTTTGTAGGGCGGCTCCAACTGGGGCGGTGGAGGAAAAAAGCAGCCCCAGACGACCACCGCAACGAGAGAAGGAATGAAAACAAAACAGGCTGCAACTCGCCTTATTTCCCCCCTTCAGCTACTCTCCCCTCTCCTCCCAGAGCCTTGCTGATGATCAGCTGTTTGTCCCAATCAGCCGTTTTGTGTGAGGCAGGAGGACGGGGCACAGTTTGCAGCCTGTTTTGTTTTCGTTCCTTCCCTCATTACAGTAGTCATCTGGGGCTGCTTTTTTTCTCAACTGCCCCAGTTAGGCTCCTGATGTCATCATGTAGGTGATGCCAATGGCTCCCCCTCCCTTCCCCCGCCTGCTTCCGCCCGCCCACAGCTGAGAGTGGATGGGTAACAGGAACGATGGGCGGTAGATTGCCCGTCATGAGAGGGCAGTAGGGAACCCTAAATAGTGGGAGATCTCCAGCCATTACCTGGAGGCCATTACCTCTTCGCCTTTTTGAACTCATCACAATTGGAGACTGACTTTCTTCAAAAATACTCACATGAGACTTTGAATTTCGACCTTTGCCAATTTTTGCAATTTTTGAAACATCATCCTCTTTGTGTGGTCACTTTGTATGTGTATTGTAATATTATTATTATATAAATACTGTTTTCACTTTTGCTTTCCTTGAGTTCCATTGTATGAAAGTCAAGCGAGGGGCTTCCAAAAATGCATGCATTTGTAGGTCAGAACGGAAACGGGTGAAAGGTTTTATCTAGCAGACACCACATTGCAATTAAAATGCCTGTCATTCCAGGCCAATAAAGGACCTTGGCTCTGCTCTTCTGCTAATTGCAACAGAATTCGGCATACAAGCATATAGAGGCCTAAACGCTTATACCCAATTTTTAACGACAGTTTATAGACATAATTGCACTTGGGGCAAATTGCCATTCAATAGAAAATTTAAATAAAGCATGCTAAATACATCTGTTGGAGAGTGTAAAGAATTCTGGTGGCCTTAATACTGTGATGGAGAAGAGCGGCAAGAGCCAAATGTTGGCCCTGCTCCACTGCCAGCCCTGCTAAGTATAAAAACAGATGGGACAGAGCAGGGCTGCAGTTAGGGTTGCTAAGTAACCCCCTGGTGACCGGTGGTGATGGGTAGGAGGGTGGGAGGGACTTACCAAGAGCAAAGAGAAGCCTATGCCAGCATTGCTGAAATACTCAAATACCAAATGGCCAAATACCAGAATGTCCCTGTGTCACCACTGATGTAATGACATCACTTCCAGTGTGTGCTGGAAGTGATGTCACCGTGTTGTTGCCTTTTACTGCCGGTAAGTCCCCTACCAGCCAGCTGATCGGCACTGGGGAGAGGGGCCCCAGAGCAGGGAGACTGCAGCCAAAAAATCAGAAGGAGATTGAGACTGGGAAGGGTAGCCATGAAGGAGCTAGAAAAGATTCTTAAGTGTACGGATGTATCACTGGCAACCAAGATCAAGTTAATTCGTGTCATTTCCTATTACCATGAATGGGTGTGAAAGCTGGACAATGAAGAAAGCTGATAGGAAGAAAGTAGATTCCTTTGAAATGTGGTGTTGGAGGAGAGTGTTACGGATACTGTGGACTTCCAAAAACAGCAACAACAAATAAATGGGTTAAAGATCAAATCAACCCTGAACTATCCCTAGAAGCTAAAATGACTAAACTGAGGCTATTGTACTTTGGTCACATTATGAGAAGACAAGAGTCACTGGAAAAGACAATCATGCTAGGAAAAGTTGAAGGCAGCAAGAAAAGAGGAAGATGCAACAAGAGATGGATTGGCTCTATAATGGAAGCCACAGCCCTCAATTTGCAAAACCTAAGCAAGGCTGTTAAAGTAGGATGTTTTGGAGGACATTGATTCATAGGGTAGCCATGAGTTGGAAGCAACTTGATGGCACTTAATACACACACAGTAAGCACCCATACTTAAAAAAAATATTCAGATTGTTCAGGGGAAGGGAGGTCATCATTCCTAAGAATACCAGATTTGTATACCTGCTCCAGGAAATGACTGTAACCCAGGTGTGTCTGGGGAAATCTTTAACTACACTTATAAACTGGGGTCCCAGGTTTCCCAGGCAATAATTTAGTGATGGTAAGAAAGGAGGAAACTCCTAGAACTTTATTTCTGGCCCTCTGTTCTAATGCAACCTATGAAATACCTATAAACTTACATGTTATTTTCTGCTGAGCATCCTTGCAGGTTATGTATGCATGTTAGACATTCCATGTTGTTATTAAAATCATTTAAATCATCCTACAAATCTGTAATATCTTTGCTGGAAAATGTCTGTCTTGATGGTTGGGTCTGTGGAACTGAAAAATAATGCAATAAAATCATACTTTTAAAAAAGTGGATGCAGAATTGTAGCAATGTTAAATTATTTTTTGGGGGGATTAATAAGCCTCCTGTAAGCATCAGTGAATTGACTTGAATGCTGGATCTTACTTGTTTAATCACATAATCACCACCACTTGGATTGTGAATTACCAGGGTAAATAATGCACTACGCCCAGTGGGAGTCATAACACTACAGAACACAGCATCAACTACGAGCTGAAATTATTGTAACCCTTTGGAGGCTGTGGATTAATTGCTGTGATCTTTTGCATTTCTCAGACCAGTATACTGTGAAAAGACTTCTCACATGAAGGGGGAGGGTTGCGAGGTGGAGCAGTCAGCTAAGATGGGGTTGCCAACCTCCTGGTGGGCTAAGCAAAACAAACAACCTGTGCTGTAATAGGTAACCTTAGGAAATTGGCAGCACGAAGGCCCCACAAAGAACACAGTGCAAAAATTACACAAGCACTGAATTATTTACAAGCATTCAACAATGTTTACTGAGCATTACATTCATGCCCTATTGAAACCAAAAGAACAACCAAAGTATTACATTCATAACAATGGGGTATCAAGTGGTAACAAAACTAACAAAGAAGTACCAGCGCAACTCAAGTCCATGGGCAAAAGCCTCAAAAAGTTGCAGCAGCGCCCGTTGGCGGACCCACGAGGACCGTAGCAAAACTGAAGAACACGAAGGGTTCGTGTTTAACGGGGGCACAGAAGACCTCGGAGAATATCCAAAGTGTAGGAAAGGAAGAGGACGTGAGACCAGTCACATCACATTTCACGGTGGCTTCGTCAGCTCATTTCAAAATGTTTTTAAGCATTCCGTGACATATTGTACTGTATGCTGCTAGTAAAACGCATTGCGTCTGCAATAAACAAAAATAATATACCATGTAGAATCTTTCCAATTACAACTTTGCGAGCAAAGCAATCTGTCGGAAATAATACAAGAACAAATACAAGTAGCAAGTTGATAGTAAACTCACCAAAATGTGCATTTTTTATTCCCAAAAGGGTATGTGTGAGCACATAGCCTCTCTCTTCAGCGGTAGTAACATTCAACCACTATGATGGGGCTAAAAAGTCATTACAGCCAATCAAAGAAGGAGCAAAGGAAGATCCTTTGCAAGTTGGTGTGTGGGCTGAGAGTTAATTTTAAAGAGACAGCATCAGAGACTAGATCCAATTAAATAAAGCAGGAAAGATCAAAGTCATTATTCAATCCTAAAGGTGTTAAGGTCTGGAAAGCAAAAATAATGCACATTTCTTGTTGCAGCAATACCTTTTTTGTATCTTGTTGCTGAAAAGGTCGGGGTTTTAACTGCCAAAGTGCAAAAAAATAAAAGATCTGTATCCGAATGGCCCTGAGAAATGTAATGTTGTACAAGTGGAGCCTCAAGATTTGTAGCTCGAATCCTTGCCCGATGTTCCCCAATTCTAAGTCTGAGGGGATCTAGATGTGCACCCGATATAAATCAATTTGCATGGGCAGATAACCGAATAAATCACCATGGGTGAGCCGGAATTAGTGAACTGATTTAAATTATAAGAGAAATTAGAGGAAGTGAAACTGACCTTTTTAATGGGGAGGATATAAAGGCACATGGAACATGATCCACATTTGTGATGGCCATTTTGGCAGTACTACCAGTACTACAACAACAACCCAATATACTAGTTGTTTGAATAATTGAGAATAAACTTTACAACATATTCACTTACCTGGTTGGGTTTTAAACTGTTTGTATTTGCATTTGTTTACATCATTGTATTTCTATATATGTGTGCAGACTTAAGAAAAGGTTTTAACTAACCACTGGTGAAGGCCCTAGAGGCCGAAACACGTTTGGGTTTGTGGTTATACATATCAACCTAAGTTTTGCCATTGTGCTATTTTAATGCTTTTAAAGAAATTTAAATTTTGCATAGCACTTCTAATAAATTATATTTGTAATATTTCTACATATTACAAATATAACTTATTAGAAGTGCTATGCAAAATTTAAAATTCTTCTACATACTTATATAATTTCTACATAGACTTATATAAATCTTCCTCTCACCCAACCTCGAGTACCCAGCTTTTGTTTTTAGGTTGGGTTTCATTCCCCTTTTTTTTTCTTCCACCGTTAACAAGGCATTCTCCACTAGAAACAGACAAAGAGAATCATGATCATAGCCTGAATGATCTGACCCCTGTCTTCATCCAGCCTGATGAAGGGTTCTGGAAAACTCAAAAGCCAACCTGGGTCCCTAGGGTTGCCAAACGCCAAGTGGTGGCTGCTGATCTCCTGGGATTACAGCTGATCTCCAGGCAACAGAGATAAATTAACCTGGAGAAAATGGCTTTGGAAGGTGGACTCTATGGAATTATACTCCATTGAAGTTCCTCCCCTCCTCAAACCCCACCCTTCTCAGGTGCCACCCCATAATCTCTAGGTATTTCCCAACTGGCAACACTATGAGTGCCCCATGTCCATACCTGGTAGTCTGCCTACTGTTAATAGGGTTGCCAGATCCCTCTTCGCCACTGGCAGAAGGTTTTTGGGGTGGAGCCTGGGAAGGGCGAGATTTGGGAGGGGAGGGACTTCAATGCTATAGAGTCCAATTGCCAAAGCGGCCACTTTCTCCAGGGGAACTGATCTCTATCACCTGGAGATCAGTTATAAAAGCAGGAGATCTCCAGCTAGTACCTGGAGGTTGGCAACCCTACTACTGTATCATATTGGCACAACTGCACTACCAGGCTTATGGCCAAATTTCTGGACTGATTTTAACACTCCTCAGAATGACAATAATCACAATAATCACTGAAGCAGGAGATGGATGAGGCTGTAGCTGGGCATATTAGATGAAGACATCTCTGTCTCTGGAGAGATTTTTAGTTGTAGAAAGATGCATGTGAATTAGTAGGTTTTGAGCACCTAGGCACCATGGTATGATTCGTTGTCTTTGTAATAGATCTGTAGGGAGCTGACACTTGGTACCAGGATTCTCTCTAAGGATTGCTGCATCTTCTGTCTTTTAAAAAAGACAGATTTTTTTTCTATCAGGGAAAACATTAAATAATTTTAGTTCCACTGTGTGTGTTTTTTTAATCAGCCAATGGCAGGCCCTGAAAAAAATGTGTGTTAAAATGTGATTATAGAATTCCATAGCCAAAATCACAGTGCAGCATTCATACAGAGGCAATGAGGAGTTGCATATCTTTTCTTAATTTATTCCAGTCTTGAAAATATCTGGGACAGGGGGTGGGGAATTGTAGCGGTGTCTTCTAGAAAGATACAGGCAATCTGATCTCACACTTTGCTATCTCAAGGCTTCCTAAGAACTGGCAGAACCAGGTTCGAATCATCACTTGGTCATGGACGCTCACTGGGTGACCTTTGGCTAATCGATGGTCCAAAATGCATGGTCCCTTAGCCCAGTTTCTTCCCTGTTTCACCCAGGATCAAATCTTCGCAAAAAGACGGTACCGTATTTGCTGTTGGCTCAGCCTTGTGTCAACCCCAAACGAACCCGGTTTTTGCAATTCTCGAGTCAAGCCGTTATCCCTGGCTTGTCTCAGGCTGAGTCTTCCCTCATCATAACTGCCCACCCTACTCCTAACCCCTCCCCTCACGACCTCTTCTCACCTCTGAAACGACCAATCACCAGGGGTGGGGCTTTGCTGACTTAACAGGAAGTCCACGTCTCCCACATTATCTGTTTTCATGGATGGATCAACACACAGTTTCGTGCCAGATCATTCAAGGTAATGCGTACAGTTCGTGTTCTCTCTCTCTCTCTCTCTCTCTCTCTCTCTCTCTCTCTCTCTCTCTCTCTCTCTCTCTCTCTCTCTAACTCATCTTTGAGGGGGGTTTTGGTTGTGAAGATAAAATGGAGGAGGGGAGACTGATGGGTCTCCACACGGGAGAGAAATGGAGTATAAGTATCTAAATAAGTGAGGAAATTGGGGCCCTTTTGAGTTGGGGTCGTGTAATCGGAGCCAACTTGGTCTGACCAACCATCCCACCACACAACCATCTGTCCATCATCATTTTCACATGGATAAATAACAGGCTCAAGCAACTACCTTCAGTGAGACTACTCAGCGTGCCTCCTGTTCCTTTTCTCCGTGTGTTGCTTTGACACAGTATCTTATTGATCAATGAATTGGCAGATAGTTCTCCCAAATTACCAGACAGGTAATTACAAGACAGATCCTCAGGAATGAACTTCGGAACTCTGGCCTGTTTAACCGCAAATTCATAACCTGTCTCTCCCTCCAAAATAGTTCCCTGCTTAGCACATAAGCCTCTCCTTTTACAGCTGGAAGCTTTCCATTTCAGCAGCAGCCTCTTCCAGGTCTCTTTGGCTTTTGAGCTTCTCGGTTCTTAGCCATGGTCTCAGATTTGGGGAATAGGGACTGGGAATCTATCTCAGAACTTTGGTTCTGAGAGGGACCAGCTGCTCCATCTTTAGGGTTGCCAGGTCCCTCTTCACCACTGGAGGGAGATTTTGGAGGCGGAGACTGAGGAGGGTGGGGTTCGGGGAGGGGAGGAACTTCAATGCCGTAGAGTTTAATTGCTGAAGTGGCCATTTTCTCCAGGGAAACTGATCTCTATTGGCTGGAGATCAGCTGTAATAGCAGGAGATCTCCAGGTGGTACCTGGAGGTTGGCCACCCTATACATCTTCCTGAATGTCAAGCTCAGTGGTGCAGCACAGGCTCTAGTGTAGATTAACTTTGTTTAAAAGATCTGTCCTGGGAGCATTTGATGCTGAAGCCCAGCCACTCCCAGTCTGCATAGCAATGCCTAGAGTGATTACTTCCCCCATGGCAAAAAATATTTTCAGTGGCAATTGAAAGAAAACTACATTAAAATTGGCTTTAGATGCTAACCAACCAGATTGAGTATTCATACACCAACTCACAAGTAAAGAGGGAGACAAAGATTAATAATTACAATTCACATTTTGTTTAGAGCAGCCTGCCTCTTTGTGCGTATACTGCTCCCCTAGGAGATTAGAACCAATAACTCCTCCACAGGAGTGGAAAGGCAGGGTAAGGAACTGGCCAAATATTGTATAATGTGATAACACAGACCTATGGGAAAGAAGTTAATTAAAGACCACAACAATCCTTGGGGAAAATTCAGATATTAGCTTTGCCAGGTAAACAGTGTGACATTAGAGAAATCCTCCGTTCTTCCAGATGTGTCCACCATTTGGAAAGCATGGGAGAGTTCCATAAAATATGGGGCTATTGGATGACAAATATAAAAATCTCAGCAAGTCATTCCACATAGACAAATTTTAAAAAAATTTAAATTGATACTTTAGGCAGCGAAAACTGAGACTCTCTTTTGTTCAGAAAGTGGCAGGTGCCATTTAGTTATCGCAACATTTGTAGAAAGGCACAGGGATACCCACAATTTGCATGGGGGGTCCACATGATTGGGCAGACAGCAAGAAACCATCAGTTTAACTCAGCCATTTGGAATTATCTTTTATATATATATAATTTATAATTATCTCCCTTGAGTATTGACAACACAATCAAACCTAGCCTGCCCATCATCATTCTTCATCTGAAATTTAACATCAACGTGACACTCTCCCACATCCCAGTTTTGAAGGGGAGCGGGAAAGAATGCAAAATACATTTAGATATTGTATTGTTATAATACAATATCTAAACACTTATACCCTGCAAAATAGCACTTGTGGGCCCCATAGCACCCACTGATGTGTTTCCTGGTACTCATTTGCTTCTCTGTTTCTTTCCCCAAGCAAGTAGCCAGTTATGGTTTACCTTCACCTCACTGGACCAGGAAGAACCCAGGAGGTACCACCTGTGCGCTGAAGGGTGCACTCATTCAGAAACAGCTGCCTCTGTTGTAAGAGAACACTTGGCTTGCAACCTCCCAATGTTTTGGGACTGGCCAGACTACACTGTGGCATAGGGTTGCCAATCTCCTGGTGGTGACTGTAGATCTCCCGCTATTACAACTGATCTCTTACAGAGATCAGTTCCCCGGGAGAAAATGGCTGCTTTGGCAACTGGACTCTATGGCATTGAAGTCCCTCCCCTCTCCAAACCCCGCCCTCCTCAGGCTCCCCCCCCAAAATCTCCAGATATTTCCCACCTGGAGCCGGCAACCCTACTGTGGTGGCCGTTTTGTACTGATTCTCACTCACTGGTGTCAAAATTCCAAAATTCTTTTACAGCTGGAAGCTTTCCATTTCAGCAGCAGCCTCTTCCAGGTCTCTTTGGCTTTTGAGCTCCTCAGTTCTTAGCCATGGTCTCAGATTTGGGGAATAGAGTATCGGAATCTATCTCAGAACTTTAGCTC
Source organism: Euleptes europaea (assembly GCF_029931775.1). Taxonomy (NCBI): domain Eukaryota; kingdom Metazoa; phylum Chordata; class Lepidosauria; order Squamata; family Sphaerodactylidae; genus Euleptes; species Euleptes europaea. The sequence goes on along the minus strand of NC_079312.1, from coordinate 43,476,460 downwards.
TGAGAGGGACAAGCTCCTCCATCTTTAGGGTTGCCAGGTCCCTCTTCACCACTGGAGGGAGATTTTGGGGGTGGAGACTGAGGAGGGCGGGGTTTGGGGAGGAACTTCAATGCCATAGAGTCCAGTTGCCAAAGTGGCCATTTTCTCCAGGGAAACTGATCTCTATCAGCCTCCCAACGTTTTGTGACTGGCCACACTGCACTGTGGCATATGGTTGCCAATCTCCAGGTGGTGGCTGGAGATCTCAAACTATTACAACTGATCCCCAGCCGACAGAGATCAGTTCCCCTGGAGAAAATGGCCGCTTTGGCAACTGGACTCTATGGTGCAGCCCCACGTCTAAGCATGTTACAGTAGTCTAACCACAAGGTTACAAAAGCAGGGTTCAGTGAGGCTAACTCTAAAAAGGGAGAGAGATGTGATATAAAGGGTATAATGTGCTTTTAGCAACAGTGTCAATGAGAGGTCTAAACTCTTCAGTTGGTCTGTGAGTGATTGTTTGATGTATCTTGGGTGGGCAGGTCATTCATTTGAAGAAAGTCAGGCTTAACTCACCAGCATCCTCTCTGTCTTAAGCTTCAGCTTGTCCGCCCTCTGCCACAGCCTCAAGACAGGGCAGTATCCAGGGGCTTAGATGAAGAAATAAAGAGCTGGATGGGATCGACATATTGATGAAACCCTATCCCAAACCTCCAGAGAGTGTCATTCAGCGGTCTGGGGCAGATATTAAAAAGCACTGGGGACAACAGTGACCCCTGCATACCCCAGACTGATGACTCAGCCTCTCCAATTGAAACTACTCAGAAAGAAAAGACTGAAACTATCCAAACTTTCACTTCATCGATAGCAGAAACTATAATACAACTAGAGTGAGGTGTAATGCTTTCTATAACTTTGTACATTTCAAATGGAATAGACTCATACCAGGATGCCAGTCACCTAATAAAGACTAGGTATAGTAATAGTCATGAAAGCAAGTGACATAAAGCTCCTGTTCACATAAAAAGCCACTGCTCAATTAGGTGCTCCGCTCTCTATCAATAATTTTTATATTGTGCCTTTCATGTTCACGTTCAAGGTGACTTACAAAAGACTAAGAAACATTAAACACAGCATAAAACACAATACAATCAAACTAGAAATACTGCAGACTACAAATTAAAAAAATCCTTTGCCAATCGTTATCTTCCAAACAAATCTTCCACCGAATGCCGGGCAAAACGAAAAAGAACAAATGACTGTCAAGAACAAATACAGGTAAGGAACGAGTTGGGTTTCTGTTTGAGGGAAGGAATTAAATAAGGATCAGACCATCACTGAAAGCATCCTACTCTTCCAGCCCTGCCAAAGTCAACTCTCAAACAGGGAAGACATGGAAAACCACCACATCAACTCATCTCAGAGAGCAAGGAACTGATAAAGAGCAGTGCCCTCAATTACAATGGGTCCAGACCATCCAAGTCAACATTGGTATCTTGATACTTACTTGGGAGCACACTGACAACCAATGTAAGTGGATAGAAATAGGTCTTGTTGTGCTTCCTAGAGGCACGTGGTTGGCCACTGTGTGAACTGACTGCTGGACTTGATGGGCCTTGGTCTGATCCAGCAGGGCCTTTCTTATGTTCTTATTTTCTTATGTAATTATTTTTGTTGGGCACAGCTTCATGCCTTTCCACCGTTTGCAAGGGTCACTCCACAGAGAAAGAATTTACAGTAATCAATCATAGAATCAATCAGGGGGTTGGACTAAATGACCCTGCTGGTCCCTTTCAACTCTATGATTCTATTCTATGATGCTATAAGCTTGAATGGGAGCTGCAATACTTTCTTTGGAAGCCCAGGTAAGTTCAAATATTAGTCAATGTTGAATAATCACATGATCATCATAACCATCGTGAACACCTCTGAGTGGACAAAGTTAAGCACATTTATATCCCACTGATTCAGCACAAACTCCCATGAAAATCAATGGGATTTAAGAAGCTTAATAGGGCAGAATTGTAGTAAACAAGATCTCAAATGTTTTGATCACCAAAATGGTAAGAAGTTGTTTGTATTCTGTATAGAGTACAACATAATCCCTGTGTTCCTTTGTATTAAAGGGTATATATTTAAAACCATGACCACCTACATTTCAATATAAAAGCCCACTTGTTTACTCTGTTTTCTTATGGATAATAAAAAATAGCACAGCCCATTTGCTAAAAATAAAACTGGTATAAATTTATTCCACACAATGCTCTGGAGCAAACCTCTCTCCAAGAATACTACTATTTTACCAACCTGCTCTTGAGGTATGATTTTATAATTACAAACACTGCTTTCTAACAAAACTCAAAAGTTCGGTCCCCAAAAATAACAGCCTCACATGAAAGAAATGTTAAACCCAAAATGATGTTTTATTAAATCTACTCAGGGTTTTTATGAGCAGTTCCCTCAAATTAAACTAGTTTCTTTATTTTATTTTCTAAATTATGTCAGAGGTTTTTTATAGCCTTTGATGGATGTTTTCACTCTCAGAGGCCATTATTATTACTTTTCTTATATAACAATACAGACAACAGGGACCTGTAGTTTATTAGAACCAATGTTACATCTGCCACCATTGCCTCAGGCCAAAGTATAAGAGTCGAAGGCAAAACTTATTCTTTTCATTTCTTCTCTGTGCCACCAACTATACACTCACACAGGACGGTTTCAGCTCCATTGCCAAGCGCTCTCAATTAGGGCTGGGTGGTCTCCATAGCAGCAAGACCTAGCTTCACTTTTTGACCCTCCAGCCCTATGAGTCTGCTCTCTCCTCTGGTCTTTTCCTTCTCTCCTCCAGAAGGCTCAGTTCTTCAAGCTTCTCTTCATGACCTCAGTGATCTCCTCCATTTTAGTGGGGGAGAAAAGCCAGGCGTATCATTCACAAGACAGCATAGATACAAGACTGGGAGGGGATATGATAACCATCTTCAAGTACTTGAAGGTCATATAGAGGAGGGTGCCGAGTTGTTTTCTGTTGCCCCAGAATGTCGGACCAGAACCAACGGGTTGAAATTAAATCAAAAGAGTTTCCGTCTAGACATTAGGAAGAATTTTCTAACAGTTAGAGTTGTTCCTCAGTGGAACAGGCCCCCTCGGGAGGTGGTAAGCTCTCCTTCCCTGGAGGTTTTTAAAAAGAGGTTAGATGGCCATCTGTCAGCAATGCTGATTCTATGACCTTAGGCAGATGATGAGAGGGAGGGCATCTTGGGCATCTTCTGGGAATGGATTAGGGGTCATTGGGGTTGTGGCGGGGAGGTAGTTGTGAATTTCCTGCATTGTGCAGGGGGTTGGACTAGATGGCCCTGGTGGTCCCTTCCAACTCTATGATTCTATGAAATATGCCATCAGTTAAAAGGGTTGAGTGGTGTATCTCTTCGGCCTCGCTTCAATCCAGCAATCCCACCACAAACAGCAATATCACTTGTCAAATATGATAGAATCATTAGCCCAAAGTGTTGTCCAATGCTTATATACATCAAGGAAGGCAGTTTGCTTTTCAAACATCTCAGGCTGGATATTGTTGAAGGCTTTCACGGTCAGAGTTCATTGGTTCTTGTAGGTTATCTGGGCTGTGTGATCGTGGTCTTGGTATTTTCTTTCCTGACGTTTCGCCAGCAGCTGTGGCAGGCATCTTCAGAGGAGTAACACTGAAGGACAGTGTCTCTCAGTCAGGCTGGGTTTGGTGAATTCATAGGTGCCGAGTTGTTTGCATCTTCATGGCATCTAGCATAGGTGAGAACTGTGAAAACATGGTGTAAATCAAAAAGTGCTTTAGAATGATAAAATCGTGATCATAGACTATCCATTTGGCATAGACATTGTCAATTCTTTTGGAATTTTGGCATTCACAATAGGAGGAAATGCAGAAAGCGTGTCACTACACGCCATGGGCATGCTATAATTTTTGCACAGTAGTCTCAGGCAGAAGATAATGTGCCAGTGATCCCTATGTTGGCCAAATTTTACAAGCTAACATTTTTTTTGCTAATCAGACTTCCATCCGCTTGCACTTCATTTATACTACTTATGGCTTGCACTCTGTTCACACACAGGATTAGTCTTGCCAACCTTCAGGTGGGGTTTGGAGATTGCCCAGAATTACAGCTGCTCTCCAGATGACAGAGATCAGTTCCCCTGGAGAAAATGGATGCTTTGGAGGGTGGACTCTATGGCATTATACCCCACTGAAGTCCTGCCCCTCCCCAAACCCACCCCTCCCCAAGCTCCACCCCCAAAATCTCCAGGGATTTCCCATCCCATGGTAGCCAACTTTACATGGGGTTGATCCTTTAAATGAATAGAAATGCTGAAATGAATAGAAATGTTGTTACAGGTGGGGAAAGCACATGCTTTATCGATCCATGCTTATGATCTCTGGACCAGGATAAAAGTCCCACCTAACATTTAATTGTCAAAATGTTTTGTAACTCACTTTAAAAAAAACAAAAAACAAAGCAGATATCATTTGAGAATTTCTTGTGAAAATGTTTGACTGTCCAAAAGAAATTTTGTGTCAAGACACTTGCTTTTCTTTATTTGTTTAGGTATTCATATCCTGCTTTTCAAAGTGGCTTACAAAGAAACAGAAGAATATAATTTGAACAAACCAACACAGCAGAACTCCCATTCTGGGAATGGTCCTACATCCACTAGACCAGAGCATTCAGGGCCACAAATTGTTTGGCTCAGCCCTTTGTCCCAAGTTTCTGCCAGGCTAAATACTTCTGGCAGAGGTAGAAAATAAGCTCACCTGGCACAAAGACGCCTTTCTACCCTGCCCAATTTGTATTGTTCACCTGGTATACATGTTTACTAAATGATTAAACTTTCCACTTTAGATAAAATTTGCTTTCTTGTGAAATGTCCATTTTAAATATAAGACAGTTTTGTACATCAAAACAAGAAGGGAATTTAATTAGCTGATAGCTTTCAGAGTCATGTCGTTCTTCTGCAGGAACTTTCTCCCAGCTAAAGTATTCCAAATAAAAGGCAACAGTTAGGAACTACATTTAATTGATTATTGGAAACCTGAACAAATCCATTAATCTTCCTTTATCTGGTACCATTAACAGAAACAATAACTGCTAAGAAGCTGCTTTCATGGAACCTCCCCATATACTATACCTAGGGTTGCCAGGTCCCTCATTGCCACCGGCGGGAGGTTTTTGGGGCAGAGCCTGAGGACGGCGGGGTTGGGGCAGGGAGGGACTTCAATGCCATAGAGTCCAATGGCCAAAGAGGCCATTTTCTCCAGGTGAACTGATCTCTATCAGCTGGAGATCAGTTGTACTAGCAGGAGATCTCCAGCTGGTACCTGGAGGTTGGCAACCCTAACTATACCATAAACTGCCTGTCCAAGGAAATCCTTACCCTCGCCATTTCCCCCCACTCTCTTTGTGGCATGATTTCCGTAGGCCAACAGGATCATCAGTTTGTATGGATGAAGGACATAAAAGGCCTCTGCAGAGACCCAGTACGTATGTGGCCGTACATTTCTCCTCCAACTGCCATTCTGTGGTTGAGATCAATAAGTTCAAGGGGGCCCCCTCCTCCTTCTCCACTCCTTTCACTGGCCATTTGGGTAGAGGTAGCTGAACATTGTGGTTGACACCACCAGACAGATGGCTGTTGAGGGAGGAGAAGGATTTGCTTTTATTGGCCTGTAAATCATACCAGGGGCACTTTGCAGAGGCAGGCAATGGCAGACCACCTCTGAATGTCTCTTGCCTTGAAAATCCTATGGGGATCACCATAAGCCCAAGGCGACTTGACGGCACTTTACTCGCACAAATCTACCCAGCCTGCAGATAAACAATAGTTCCACTGAACAAAATTTTGGAAGCAGACATCTGCATTTTTTTTTAATCGATACAGTTTCTTAGGGCTATTTAAATGGCAGGTTGTTCTAACTGAGGCACACAGCCAAGGCATCACAAGGCATTGTCTGAAAAAAAAAAATTATGCCAATATTAAAATTATGCCATCAAAGCAATGCTGGTTGACTGATGCAATTTAAATTCAAATAGTGTTGCTCTTGGAAGTGATCCATGACGCCCATTCAACGCTCATCAGTCAAAGCTAACTTTTCAGATCAAGCCAAATGGATTGGCTCCATTCTTTGCAAAGAATGGGGAAGACATTCTGGGCAGGGGCTCTTGATTTCTGAATTGAAGCATGACTATTTACTGAGCTTGCAAACATTTTTTTTAAAGTTCTTATCAAGGTTGGCCAGCAAGTGGCAATGCTTGAAAATAAACACCGCACCTAGTGTTGATTCCCTTCTGTGTATCACCGTTTTTACACTACGCAAAATGAGAAAATGCGTATTCCAAGAAATAAATTTCTTGTTGTTTAATTATAATAAGGTACCAAAATAAAAACCTGGAAAATGCCATTTCCTTCCTCCCCCACCCCCCGCACCTTCCCTGAAACCAACATTGAGAATGGGTTGGAAGTTAGAATAACTAAATTAAATAATTTAGATGAAACCAAGGGGCAAGCAAAGATGGCTTGGAACCACAAAGACTTGCCGCATAAATCATGATTACAACCCATAAAATCTTTGATCCTGGCATTAGCTACAAAGTTCAAAGGTGACGTTGCATTATGTGTTTATGGTTTGGCTCAGCTATTATTCACTCTGCTTCATTTTAAAAGATATATATGGAATGTGCCCATAAAGGGGACCACTGATTGCAACAACTTTGGCTGTGAAAAATGTAACCTGACGTCTTCTTCTTCTTCTTTTTTTACTATTATAATTTAGGCCATTTGTCACTTCCTTGGCCTTCTGGATTTAGGACAAGGCCCAATCCTCAGAATGAAGATTTACAATGCACTTTAAACGAAGGGAAGGAGAAGACGATGCATAAACATGAACTTAGGCATTGGCTAGGAACATCCTTTGCACCCTGTAAGCAAAAGGGAGAAAAAGCCAGCTATATGTAGACGCATGTATGTAGATGCAATGAACTCGTTTTTTGTTCCATCAGATATTTTTCTAAACAAAGTCACTTCAGAGGTTTAAAAAAAAAACCAAATTTACCCATATCTCTGTATTTTGGAATGCATTAACCCAAAATTATGATTGTCAAATTTCTAACAGCCCATTCCTGAGGGGGGGAGGCAAAACCTCTTAGGAGGCGGCGTGACCCCACCACCAGCGTAAGTGCGTGTAATCGCATGACTACTTACACTTATGCTGGTGGGGAGGCCAGTCCCGCTGGCAGGAGCAGGACCTGACCCAGGCTCAGCCTTGCAGCCCCGTTGAAAACAAAAAAAGCTTCCCGCGGAGTGCACGAGTCGGCTTAGGAAGAGGCTCCGCTGCTGTGCCATATACCCCTTTAACAGAAAACTGAGCACTTCAGTGAGTTAAAGGCATGAGTAAAACTGACTTAACTTATGTTACTCACTTATACTCCTCAAAAAACAGTAATTCATCATTTGCATACCTTTATTAATTTAAATCAATGCAAATTTAAAACTGCCTGGTTGCTAATTGCCTTGGAGCAAAAGGGGGAAAGGTCAACAATCCAAGTAGGGGGAAAAACAGACCAAACCTCGGGCCCAATATCAACCGGATACAAAATAAGGATAGAGCCCAGCAGCAGCCAACTTTATTATCTGCTCTGGAATAATTCTGCCAGACAGACACTTCTAGACAAAAGATTTCCATTTCTATTTGGAATGGAATAGCCATTAAATCCCAAACCAAGGCAATAACAGACACTAAGAGATATAATGTCCCACTCAAAAAATAATTCCATTGGTCCTATTTTTTTTTTAAATGAGAAAACACACTCTATTGGTTTTCATTAAGAAAACCCCCTTGGGGTGATCAGTGTGTTTTTGACTAATTTTTCATTTATCAAACTTATGGTTCATTTATTCTTTAATGATAAGTAGGGGCTTGCTGCAAGCTTGTAATTTCTGGTGACTAGCATAAAAATATGATAGATCACCTTGCTTGCTAGAATCACATTTTTCATTTTCTTTGTCAGAAAAAAAGTGATTACGCTGGACTCCAGCAAATCAAGATGAGAAATTAAATCTCTTCCTTTTATTCCTCAGCTTGAACTAAGTTTACTTGATAGTAAATCCCCTTGAAGTCAGCAGAGCTTACTTTCAAGTAAAAGCTCTAGGACAAGCTTTGATCTGTGCCACAAATTACAAAAAACAAAAACAAGAAGAAGCTACAAAATAAAAAAATATAGCTGAACACAAAAAGGGAAGAGATTGTTTGTGCGCTGTTCTCTCCCAGCCACTGAACTCACCCTAGGGTTGCCAACCTCCAGGTATTAACTGGAGATCTCCTGCTATTACAACTGATCTCCAGCCGATGGAGATCAGTTCACCTGGAGAAAATGGCCTCTTTGGCAATCGAACTCTATGGCATTGAAGTCCCTCCCCTCCCCAAACCCCGCCTTCCTTATGCTCCACTCCAAAAACCTCCCACCGATGGCGAAGAGGGACCTGGCAACCCTAACCCTCACCCACCCCTGACCAATGTCCTGTCTTTATCTGCAATCACAGTCTACCCGCAGATTGTGCCCAGGGACTGAATTTTTTTATTTCTAGAGGGACAGAGCAATCCTGAGTGGGGGGGGGGGGATAGGTTTGGGATGCCTGGGGAGGGCGCAGCCATGCCACTTCCTGAGAGGCTTCGTGGCCCAAAATGAAAAATAAAAAGTCATGATCCACACCAAACCCCGTGAAACTCTTCCATTGAGTCTCACGGAGCTATGCCAGATATTTTGCAGTCGCAAGTAGCTGCCGGCATAAGTGCCCCCGTGCTGGTGTCTGTGCCCACTTATGTGGCGCTAGTGGCACTTATGCCGGCGTAGGGGTCACACTGGATCCTGAGCAGCTCCACCCTCCCCCTTCAGGATTACTCAGTTATTAGCCTAATACTTCCATGAAGATAGTTTCAGAGGGTAGTCGTGTCGGTCTGCAATAGAATAGCTAGATTCGAGTCCAGTAGCACCTTAGAGACCAACAAGATTTTCAGGGTATATCTGATGAAAGGAGCTTTGACTCTCTAATGCTTAGACTCTGAAAATCTTGTTGGTCTTTAAGGTGCTGCTGGGCTCGAATCTAGCTGTAAGGCTCGAATCTAGCTGTAAGGCTTCCAAAATCAAAAAGCTAGCCCAAAGCCGTTCTCTTCTTACCTAATGGGTCTCCACTGTGTGATCTGGGTATATGCTACAAGTGGCTTCCAGTCTACTCTGGGTGTTATAGGTTCCATACCTCTGATTGTCAGAGGTCACATCTGGTGCCCAGTGTTGCAGCCTCGGAATATCAGATCGAGTTTCCATTTAAAAAGCAAGTTTTCAGCCCACCTTCTTGATTGAAAAATAAAAGTTGAAAAGGTGGTTTGCGTCACCTGAAGACTAAGGGTGAAAACGCATGGTCGCTTTGTCCTCCTTTATTTTCTGTTTCAGCCAGGATTTAGCCAGGATCGAACGCACATTCGGCAAAACGCATGCTTTCGATCCTGGCTGAATCCTGGCTGAAACAGGGAATACAGGAGGACAAAGCGACTGTGCGTTTTCACCCTACGAAACCAAAAAGAAAAAAGAAAAGAAAAAGAAATCTCTTTAGAGATTACATCCATGCAAACTGGCAGCCCACTAATCACGCAGCATGGGAGCATGCAGTTGCAGTGATGCACCCAACACGGGCATGTCAACAACATCATCAGCCTGTTCTGGACACCCCTAGTAACTAAATGGTCTTGCCCACTGCAGTGCCATTTTCCTAGGTCCCCATGCCTGCCATTTCCTCTCCCAAGAGGCCTTTAAAAAAAAAAGTAAATGAATATATTTATAATAATTTGGGTCCCCACTGGGGAGAAAGGCAGGGTATAAATGAAGTAAATCAATAACAGTGTTTCTATCAGGTTCTCTGAATTCCCCACTTTCATTTTTTAAAATTTATAAATCTCTAGCCCATTTAATGGCAGATATGCATTATATCTCAAAATTGAAACGAGTCAGGGGTTGTTTATGCATGGGTACTTTCACTCCTTTCATGGGTACTTTCACCCCTTCTGGATGCACACCTTAATGTGGTGAGGGGGTTTGTGTGTGTCAGGGAAGCTGAGAGCAATGCTGTAAGGAGTCTAGACTCTATCAAGAGACTAAACTCCTAGCAGAGTCACTCAAGACAGAATGGTCACAGCTGAGACACCAGACGAAGATGCATCCACCCCCTTAAGGGATCAATGGCCACATCCGCAGAAGAGAACAGGCAGTTCCAATGGCGATGGGGGCAGAGGAGTCCCTGAAGGTTAGCTACTGGGCAGCAGCAGTAGTGGAAGGTGACACTGGCGGAGGATCTTTCGTAGACAACGGCAGTGCCCCTATGGCTAACCCTGGTTAGTACTGCGCATAAGAAGGCACTGGTAAACCACTTCTGACCAACCTTTACCTTGAAAACCCTATGATGAGACAATCCAATAGGAAATTTTTGGAGGACATTGATTCATAGGGTCGCCATGAGTCGGAAGCGACTTGACACACTTTCACTCACGTTTGCTCCCAGTCTTTCTCGGTTGTTCCTTGGAGTTATGCATGAGTTTTCCCTCCATTAGAGATGACCTCGCTGCCAGCCCTCACAAATCCTGGGACTTCCCGTTCCTCTGTTAACCCGATTCTTCCCTCTCCCCTGAGCACAGCCCAGGTGAAATCCCCATGCATAAGTCAAAGTGCAGAACATGCAAGCTTGGTTTCTCTCACAGCCAATTACAAAGCAGTGTGTAAAGAGGCGGGGATTCATATGCTTCCTGCTTCCCCAGAGCTCTTTCTGAGCAGAAGAAAGGCTTTTTAAAACCAAGGCTTGGATTTCTCCCCCCCCCCTTTCAGATTGCTCCATTTTTTGTTTTTTGTTCTTAAAATGCTTTTTTATGCAGCAATTGGGTTTTTTTTGGGGGGGGGTTACACAGTAACCAATTACAAAACAGCATTTAAAGGAGTGGGGACTTGATTTGAGCTTGGAGACTGCTGGTGCATAGATTCCCAACAGGAAAGTGTGGGTCCAGCCAGCAACAAACCTCAAGTAAAACTCCCATGCATAAATGACCAGAGACTTACTTTTTTGAAAAGTGAAAGCTGGGAAATGAGAGAAGCTGATGGATACATTGTCATAATATTATAATATTAATGATATTCAATTGTTGACTTTAAAAAAGAGTCTTCCAGTGGAAGGGGGAAATGGCTGCCCCAGAGGGCTGGGACACGGAAAAAAAAAGAGAAACCTGCTATCTAGAAGCCCCACTGATGCTCTGCTCATCTGCAGCAGAAATAGGGGAAAGCACTTGAGCCCATCCTCATGTGGAAAAACCCTTGTCTTAAAAACAGTTTACTCATTCCAAAAGAATACATTTCATAGGACTTTTTCCTCCAGTGCTCCTCAAAATTCTCAATCATTAAAACAAAACAAAAAAAATTAATCCTTGAGGGGGTGGGGAATGGGAAAATACTTTCCTCAAATTTTCTGCTTTCCCCCCCTGGGCCTTCGTATCACTCGGGCCGATTGTCTCTTGCTGTTATTTCCAAACAAACATTAAAAGTTGTGTTGCCCTGAAGGCCAACCAGTTTTTATTTGAGCGTACACGTACCATAACTGGAGGCTAGTTTGGCTCTCATGGCTGAAAACTTATGCAAAAATAAACCCTTGTTTGTCTTCAAGGCACCACACAAACACAGCGACCTCTCTGGAATTATTTCCAAACTCGGAAGTGTCCACAGGAAAAAAAAACCCAGCAAAACCCAAGTGTGCCCTTGTTTTGATCAAAAAGAGAGAGAAAAGGAAAATATCGGCTACCAGAAGATAGGAAAAAATTCACCCGGCAACACTTCCCCTAAGCATTAATTGCCTGCAGTCACAACAGGAGGACAAAAGTCTCCTCCGGTAGCATGTCTATTTTTAAAGTATCGATCCCCACATTCCCTGTTGGGCTGTTTGCACTTTCTTCCAGACAAGTGTCAGCTAAATAAAGCAGAGCGTGCACCTAGGGCCTATAATGTAACCAAACGCTACTTAGTGGGGAAATATCAGAAGCAGCTCAGAAAGGCGGCATAGCGAGTTAAGTGGGTTTCTGAAAAGCTGAACCGAAACAGAGGAAGTAGAGAATGGGAACACTTAAAAAGAACACAACTGTCACTGGGGAAATCAATGTGGGCCGATCCAGCGCGCTCACCTGCCTGCCAGTGATCCAGCAGCCTGTGATGGAGCTATAAAGGACACAAGCAGGGAAGGCAGATCTGTATGCATAGGTATACTTGTTGCTTCTGTTTGAGAAGCTCTTAGGGCTGTTTAGCTTGGACAGAAGGCAATTAAGGGGAGATATGATAGAGGTCTACGAAATTATACATGGTATGGAGAGAATGGACAGGGAGACACTTTTCTCCCTCTCTCATAATACCATCTGCTGCAGCTGGAGGGTGAGAGATTTAAAACTGACAAAATGAAGTATTTCTTTACACAATGCATAGTTAAATTGTGGAACTCCCTGCCCCAGGATGTGGTGATGGCTGCCAACTTGGAAGGCTTTAAGAGAGGAGGGGACTATTCATGGCTACTAGTCAAAATGAATACTAGTCATGATGCATACCTATTCTCTCCAGTATCAGAGGAGCATGCCTATTATATTGAGCATATGAAGCTGCCTTATACTGAATCAGACCCTTGATCCATCAAAGTCAGTATTGTCTACTCAGACCGGCAGCGGCTCTCCAGGGTCTCAGGCAGGGGTCTGTCACATCACCTACTTGCCTAGTCCCTTTGCCTAGTCCCTTTAACTAGTCCCTTTAACTAGAGATGCCAAGGACCAAACCTGGGACCTTCTGCATGCCAAGCAGATGCTTTACCACTGAGCCACAGCCACTTGGGTGCAATGGAACATAGGCAGGATGCTGCTGCAGTCGTCTTGTTTAGGGGCTTCCTGGAGGCACCTGGTTGGCCACTGTGTGAACAGACTGCTGGACTTGATGGGCCTTGGTCTGATCCAGCAGGGCCGTTCTTATGTTCTTATGTTCTCCTTCTGCAACTAACTTCCACATAGAGCTCTGAAAGAAAAGCCCAGTTCTTAGCTGAGCCTTCTACTTCCTGGCAGTATCAGCACCTAAATCTTAAAGAACTCAAAGGTGGGATGATGAACAACATACACAGTTTCTCTTGCCTTGAAAGCACAGCTTTTTTTGAAATCCACCAGGTACAGAAAGGTCACATGAATCAGTCTCATGACTTATAGCAGAATTAAAATTAAACAAATTTGAAGGCCAGGGAATATATCACTGAGAACTAAAATTTCTAGCTACGTGACAAGGATATTCTTGGGAAATATATCCTCTTGATATGGTCCCCAAGTAATTATTTACACAGCAGGCAGCCAATGTCCAGTTCATCACAACAGCAAGTGTTTTCACATGAGTAAAGAGAGCCAGCAACGTGTAGTGGTTAAGAGCAGTTGTTTGGAGCAGTGGACTCTGATCTGGAGAACCAGGTTTGATTCCCCACTCCTCCACATGAGCGGCGGAGGCTAATCTGGTGAACTGGATTTGTTTCCCCACTCTTGCATACGAAGCCAGCTGGGTGACCTTGTGCTAGTCACATTCTTACCTACCTCACAGGGTGTCTGTTGTGGGGAGGAGAAGGGAAGGTGATTGTAAGCCAGTTTGAGTCTCCCTTAAGTGGTAGAGAAAGTCAGCATGTAAAAACCAACTCTTCTTCTTCTTCTTCTTCGCCCAGTGTTATTTTGGAGAGGTTTTTCAAAAGCCTCACGTCTGTCTTTACGAATAAAAGTACTTCCTGATATTGAACAGACACCAACATTGTGATGATTCATAAAGAGGAATCGCCTTCTTTTTCACTTAACTTTCTTTGTCTTTCTCTCTCCTCTTTGGCCAATTGTCATCAGGGAGAATGTAAGAAGAGCCCAGGTGGATGAGATCAACATTAGTTCTCATCCAGCATCCTGTTTCTTATGATGGCTAGTTAGGTGCCCCAGAAAGCCCATGAGCGGAGACACAGAAGCAAATATATACTCTTACCCCCTGACTGCCCTGTTGTTCAGCACCTCAAGATCCTTTGGCCTGGTGAGGTCCAAGGCTTGGATGAACCCATCTGTCTGCTATCAATCAGAATATCTCAATTAATACATGTATTTCCTCCAATGCTTTTAAGAGGAAGTAGCCTGGCTGCCATAAGAACTCATAAGAACATAAGAAAGGCCATGCTGGATCAGACCAAGGTCCATCAGGTCCAGCAGTCTGTTCACATAGTGGCCAACCAGGTGCCTCTAGGAAGCCCACAAACAAGACAACTGCAGCAGGATTATGCTGCCTGTGTTCCAAAGCACCTAATATAATAGGAATGCTCCTCTGATCCTGGAGAGGATAGGTATGCATCATGACAACTATCCATTTTTACTAGTAGTCATGAATAACCCTATCCTTCAGGAGCATGTCCACTCCCCTCTTAAAGCCTTCCAAGTTGGCAGCCATCACCACATCCTGCAGCAGGGAATTCCACAATTTAACTATGTGTTGTGTGAAGAAATACTTCCTTTTATCTGTGCCTCAGAGGCACACTGACCCTCCAGAAACCCCCACACCCCAGCAAAAAGTAATTACACAAGTGTGCAGGACAATAAATCTCCCCTCTCAAAACCTTCCTCACTTCTCTGGAAATCTAATCAAGGCCTCTGGAAGGACCATCTACCCATCTCTTGACCATTGTCAGCAAGCATATGCATGGGGAATGTATCCTCTTTATACAGTCTGCAAGTTGATACTTACAAAGTAGGTAGCACATGTGCATCTGAGTCACGACTGCCAACCATGTCAATTCAGTCATCTGCAATCCTCTTCCCCATTGCATCACCTCAGGGTACTCCTTAACAGAACATTTGAATGATCTAATGAGCAGCCATGTTCAGAAGTTTGATCCAATGGCATCAATGATCCTAATTCCAAACCGATTTTGGCCAACAACACTGCATCCCCCATCTGGGCCCAGGTAAATCCTGGTGCTTTAAAAGGGCATGTCAAACCCTCCATTTTTATAGCTGCTCCTGCTGCTGAGATGTCTTCCTCATCAAGACAGGCAGAATATAAGTTTTCCTTCTCCCCTTTTACTTCCCTTCCTGAAATTGACCTTCCACATCTTCCTGCCCATTCTCGTCTCTTACCTTCTCCCTAGGGTTGTGCACCTGAAAAATATTCAGTACTTTTTTTAATTTTGGAGTTTGGGAAGGGCATACATACCAGTTTTCTGGGCTACTCAGGTCCCCAATACCATTTTGGTATTTGGATTGGGTGTGTTCTTTTTCAGAATTCTGACATTTTTCAGGTCCATTATTCCATATCGGGTATCTTTCCAGGGGGCTGGAGTGCCTGTTGTTCAAGCAAAGGTCAGTAAAATTGCAGGGAACCTAGTCCTGCCGGTCCACTAAAGACTCTCAGGTTTCAAGCAGACTGGATCAGGGAGTTGAATTATATGGGCCTCTGAGCAAGGCACCCCCAGCCATCCTACTGGTCTCCATTGTTTCCTGTAGGGAAAAATTCCATGATTTTTCCAGGGCAAAAAAGTCAATAGCCAAACACATAAGAGCAAGCAACCACTGGCCAAAAGCCTCCCAATGAAAACAGAACCAATCAGCTCAACAGAACCAACATCAAACCAGAGAATCCCAGCAGAACCATGGGTCAATGCGGCAAGCCTAACACAACCAATGTCAAACTAGAGACAAATTCAAGGTGAGCCAACTGAAGCAAGAAACTGTTGCAAGACCAACATAACCAATTTCAAACCAGAGAATCCAACCAAACCAATCTGGAAAACCAATATCAACACCCAATAGCAAGACCTAGCAAGAATACATAGATACACTGTAAAATTTAAGAATAACAGCTCTAGGTGCCTTAAACTGCTGGCCTGAAATATTTCTATATATTCTCAGAATTTTTCAGGAACCATTTACCATGATCCCAAAAAATCCCAAATACCATCCAGACTCCTGCATGTATAAAAATAAAACCTATAAGGTATTTTTTCAGATTGCCCCAATTTACACTATCTCATACTTGCTTACATTAAAACTCATTAGCCATGTTGTTGCCCACTCACCCAATTTGGAGAGACCATCTTGCTGCTCTTCATAATCGGCTTGGGTGTTCACCAGCCTGAATAATTTGGTGCCACTTGCAAATGGGGTCACTTCACTGTTCAGACCCAAATCCAAATAGTCAGGGCCCACACCTCATTTGGCCTTTTAAACTCCAGTTCCGTCAGATTTATTACAGTACCCTCATCTCAGTATGATTAGCCCTCATAAACATATATACATTTCCTAGCGACCTCCCAAGGGTTACTGCCCTTTGACAGCTGCCAGAGAGCAGTCTTGTACCGAAATATGGTTTATGCTCCCTCAAACTGGGTTTCTCTCCAGGGCTGCTTTAAATTATGTTAACAAGACAAGTATCATGTAATCAAATGTTATGGATGCAAATGTGTGCAGGGATTCATCTGCGAAAGTCACACATGAAAGTTCAGTGCATCAAGTCCCAGTCTGAATATGATTTTAATTCCTTTTGTTCTGTATTAGTATCTTGGATCTCTTGTAAGCATTTTTTACATCCATAAATATAATTGTACATACAATATAAGAGGCTATGGGTCTTAAGGGTTGGTTTTATGGAAGTCTCGTCACCCATCAAGAGAAATTATCTCGATTTAGCTGTTTTTAAAATAAGATACATTGTGTGTGCGTGTGTGTAAAGTGTCTTCAAGTCACAGCCGACTTATGGCGACCCCTTTCTGGGGTTTTCATGGCAAGAGACTAACAGAGGTGGTTTGCCAGTGCCTTCCTCTGCACAGCAACCCTGGACTTCCTTGGTGGTCTCCCATCCAAATACTAACCAGGGCTGACCCTGCTTCGCTTCTGAGATCTGACGAGATCAGGCTAGCCTGGGCCATCCAGGTCAGGGCATGACACATTAGACAGATGTCTTCTCAAGGCTTTAAGGAAGAGATACAGCTTTATTCACTGGTGGATTTGGTCCGCCATAGTATAGTTGGCTTTGTCTTCTTTCGAATGAAAGAAGCCAACATCCACACAACACATGACAAAGAGCTTATTTCCAGTCCATCTTAGAAACAAGGGACCTGGTCACATTGGAAGCAGCATAGTGTCTTGATGGGAATCCATTTTCTCAACTCAGAGCAGCATCTATATAACTGAAATTTCAAAAACTGAAACTATTTTATGCAAGGCAAAAATTAAATACTGCCGTAAAAAATTTAAGTATGTGTGTGTGTGTAGATTTACTGAATGTGGGTGGCTGCCTCTTCATGTGGCAGATTCAGACAATGAAAAGAACAATCTCCATGGGAAAAAAATTAGCTATGCTCTATGGTTCCTGGTGTAGTTACCAAACCTCCCCTCAGGCACTTGCTTGTAGTATTTACATTTTTTACTAAATTATCAAGTGAAAATCCAATTGTTCCTAATGACATTCGCTCTGTGTGTCTCCCATTCTCATATATGAGAAAGGGTTTATTATCCATTTGGAGTAATTAAAGCGCTGATGTTATATGGATCCATAAAAACAACTTCATTAAAGCTAGCAAAGTAGCTTTTATCAAAACTACAGCTGGAAAATATTTATTTAAAAAATAAAAGCCAAACTCAGATGAGGAGCTAAAGGTAGTTTAAATAGCAGCACATTACATTGAGATTCTACTGTATCCTTTGTTTGTTTTTTGCTGCCAAGTCACAGCCGACTTATGGCAACCCCATAGGGTTTTCAAGGCAAGAGATGTTCAGAGGTGGTTTGCCATTGCATGCCTCCGTGTCACAACCCTGGTATTCCTTCAAGGTCTCCCATCCAAATACTTGCCATGGTTGAAGCTGAGCGTGTGTGATTGGCCCAAGGTCACCCAGCAAGTTTCCATGGCAGAGTGGGGATTCAAACCCGGGTTTTCCAGATCCTAGTCTGACACCTTAACCACCTTATACTACACTGGCTCTCACAGTATCTTTACACTTGGGAAAATAAAGCACTCTTTAATGCTTAGTGTAAAAAATGCAGTAAATGCTGGAATAAATGTTATTAGTCATTATATTGCCACAGGACTTTTGTTTCTGTTTGATGTTTCTATTTTTTCTACCTTTTCTGTTTTTATTTTCTATTTCTGACTTATGGTGACCCTATGAATTAATGATCTTTAAAATGTCCTATCATCAACAGCCTTGCTCAGAGCTTGCAAACTGAGGGCCGTGGCTTCCTTTATAGAGTCAGTCCATCTCCTGGTGGGTCTTCCCCTTTTTCTGATGCCTTCAACTTTTCCTAGCATTATTTTTCATCCTTTATTCGTCCTTTATTGGCATAAAATCACTATACATACGGTAGCATGAATAAATATAAATATTTGAGATATAACCTTACAAAATGGTTAAAAGACACATGCATAAGACACTTGCAAGTGTCCTAGCATTATTGTCTTTTCCAATGACTCTTGTCTTCTCATAATGTGACCAAAGTACAATAGCCTCAGTTTAGTCATTTTAGTTTCTATGGAGAGTTCAGGCTTGATTTGATCTAGAACCCACTTATTTGTCTTTTTGGCAGTCCATGGTATCTGTAAAACTCTTTTCCAACACCACATTTCAAAGGAATCTACTTTCTTCCTATCAGCTTTCTTCATTGTCAGACTTTTGCACCCTTACATAGTAATGGGGAATACTAGAGTATGAATCATCTTGAACTTGGTCACCAATGTGACGGGCCGCTAACTGCTGATGTGTTATACCAATCTGGGGGCTTTGACAGGGAGTTCAAAAAGAATTCTACTAGTGGCAATTGAGAGTGGGAGTTGAGAGCGGTAGTTAGAGATTGGCAGCTAGAGTGGAAGGACAAGAGTTGTGTAAGATCAAGGAAGATCCTGAGATAGGGAAGTGAAACTGGTAGTTCTTCCCTGAGAGAAATAGCTCCAAGGAAAAGGGGGTGACCACTACTAAGTTGAAAAGACAGAAATTTTGAACCTGTGTGCATTGTTTCTGCCTCCACACATTTTAGAAATTTTGTATTAAATAAGCTTATGGCTGTTTATCTAAGGAATGACAGCCAAGTGATCTCTCTCTCAAAAGTTACGAACACCTGTCAGTAGAACCCAACAGCTACATTCTTATAATAAACTATCTATTATTTATAGATATACAAAGTTTCCCTCATTCCTGATGCCTTTTCACCTGCCAAGTTTAAACCTGAAACCTCCCTGACAATCTGACTTGACCATTTCCCCGAAAGAGAAAATAAAACAGTTTTGTTTAAAGGAGTCACTGATAGGATGGAGACACTTTTGAAAAAACATAACCTACAAACAGTGTTTAAACCCACCAAGAAAATACAACAAATGCTACGATCAGCAAAAGACAAAAGAGACCCCCTCACCTCTGCAGGAGTATATCGTATACCTTGCAGCTGTGGAGAAGTTTACATCGGGACCACAAAACGCAGCATACAAACAAGGATAAAAGAACATGAAAGATACTGCAGACTTGGCCAACCTGAGAAATCAGCAGTGGCTGAACATGGACTGACACAAACAGGATACAGGGTCTTATTCCAAGACACCGAAAGACTGGACAATTCTACCAACTATTTTGTCAGATTGCACAGAGAAGCCATTGAAATTCATAAACATCAGCACAACTTTAACAGAAAAGAAGAGAGTTTAAGAATGAATAAGGCTTGGTTTCCTGTCCTAAAAAACCTCCAGACTAACAAAGACTATAGTCAACAACAGCCATGCAGATTAGCTTTGGACTTCACACATTAACAGATCACTTCAGGATACAATGGTTCCATATTAACATACACACCGTCTTTAGCACATTATCTTGATACTTACAGGACAATGACTAGCACATTACTTTTGCAGGACAATGACTCAGCTCAAACCCAACCCCTTTCTGACTATATCTTCCTACACACTTGACACTGAGAGACATTGTCCTTCAGTGTTACTACTCTGAAGATGCCTGCCACAGTTGCTGGCGAAACGTCAGGAAAGAAAATTCCAAGCCCACGGTTACACAGCCCGGATAACCTACAAGAACCAATAAACTCTGACCGTGAAAGCCTTCGACAATATTTTAAAACAGTTTTGTGTTAAGAATTCATATCAGCCTCTGGTGTGCCATAATCAGACTGATTCTAATGAAGGGTTTATCAGTTCCTCATCTTCATGTGACCTTAGGCAGATGATGAGAGGGAGGGCATCTTGGCCATCTTCTGGTCACTAGGTGTGTGGGGGGGAGGTATTTGTGAATTTCCTGCATTGTGCAGGGGGTTGGACTTGATGACCCTGGTGGTCCCTTCCAACTCTATGATTCTATGAGTTTGGATCAGAATACAACTAGACTTTTCATTCTTCTGGATGAAGGTGCAGAATCATCATACCAGCAACACATCCTTACACTTAAGAACCATTTCTAGCTCCTTCATGGCTGCCCTTCCCAGTCTCAACCTCCTTCTGATTTCTTGGTTGCAGTCTCCCTTTTGGTTGATGATGGAGCCAAGGAGTAGAAAATCTTGAACAATTTCAATTTCCTCTTTGTCAAACTTAAAGTAGTCTAATTCCTCAGTATTTCTTACTTTGTCTTTTTGATGCTCAGCTGTAATCCTGCTTTGGCACGTTCTGGTTTAACCTTCATCAGTAGTTGTTTCAAGTCTTCAATATTTTCTGCCAGTAATGTAGACTAAAACAGCTACCCTGCTGGAATAGTTCTTTTTTTCCCACTGCCAAAGATTCCCCTACTGTAAAATTAGGGAATGAAATTAGTATTGTCCAGAAGATGAATTTGTATCTAGAAGTCTTGATTCCTTTAAATGAAATCTCTACAACAGGTTGCCTACATGCCAGGTTTGTTGTGATGACACATGGGAACCAAGAAGCATTTTGCAAATGTGTAAACTGATCCTAGGATAGTATATTCAGAAGTAAATCCCAGTCTGGGAGTTATGCCAGTGGGTTTATTTAGGATTGCAGGAGAAAAGTTCCATAGTCTAAATCCAAAGAAACATAAAACTTTTACATAACAGTTCAGGGAGTTTTATACTTGCATCTCTTGAAGACTCTCGTTTCTCTGTGCCATGGGGCACCCCAGAACTGTTGTAAGCAGTTTGTAATATGGCCTGTGCATCTGCCATTCCAAAGTAAAACAAAGGCCCAAAGCCGTGGTTGTTTCTAAAATAACACTTTAGATTGCAACTAATATAAGACTTTGAACAAAAGGCAATTCGGGTGCATTGGAAAAATTATACTGTTATGGTTTAGAAATTTATGACAACACCTGGACCACGAGCAGTTTTACAATACTATCCAGTATAATACAATTCAGGTTCATCAAATTCTACATTAAATACCAGAATCTGTTTCTCAGTTTTACATGCTTTGGGGGAAGTAGTGGTTTTTAAAAAAAAAGATGATTAAAGACTGGGATGGAAGAATTAGACACTATGGGGAAATGGAAACAAATGGATAAGAAAATTAGCCAGTTCTTTAAAAAAATAAATAATAAAAAAAAACCTCGAATCATTCCAATTGAATTTAAAGGTTTTAAAACCAGGCAAGCAAACTATAAACTGTCTGCCGCTTGTGTGGAGGAGCGGGGAATCAAACCCAGTTCTCCAGATTAGAGTCCGCCTCTCTTAACCACTACACCACGCTGGCCCTCAAGAAGAGGTACCACAGATGAGGTGATACAGAGGTGACATGAGTTGTGCATGTCCTCTCTGCACCCGGTAAAGTGAAGAAAGTGGTGAGAAAGGGGTCATGTTGGTGGACCCCCTTAGCACAACTCATAACTACACGTGCAGAAGTGCTCCACTGCTTGGAACAGCTCCAAGTGCTGCAAGGGGAGGAGGGGCTTCAGCGTTCCCTTCCATGCTGTTTTTGCAAGCAGAAACACCTGCTTGCTCTGCTCTCTGCAATCATGTCATCAAGAACAAGTGAAGCCCTACGAAACAGGCTTCCTCGGGAGGTGGTAAGTGCTCCTTCCCTGGAGGTTTTTAAACAGAGGCTAGATGGCCATCTGTCAGCAATGCTGATTCTATGACCTTAAGCAGTTCATGAGAGGGAGGGCATCTTGGCCATCTTCTGGGCATGGAGTAGGGGTCACTGGGGGCGTGTGGGGGAGGTAGTTGTGAATTTCCTGCATTGTGCAGGGAGTTGGACTAGATGACCCTGGTGGTACCTTCCAATTCTATGATTCTATGCTATGATTCTATGAAAGGGAAAGTTTAACTTTAACAGATAGGCTTCTTTTTTTCTTTTTCTTTTTGCAATTGACGGAACAATATGATGCTCTTGGTATAATATAAACGTGGCTCACATAGTACTGAGGCCATACTTTTAACTCAAGTTAAACCAAAAACATCAACCCCACCATTTCCACATTGACTTGTAGTGTAGAGACAACACCCTAGTTATCTTCTTACAACCCCCCGCATATACCAGATCTTGTTTAAACCAGCTTGTGAACTTTAATCTTATATTAGTTTGATAAGGTATCATATAAACTCTAAATTAAAGAGCGTTATCCATTTCCCCATTCTTTTCAATGGGGCTTTCAGACCAAATTAGACCAGATTGCTCGTTTACCAAGAACTGTTCCCCACCCCCATCTCTCCAATTCCAATTTATTTATTTATTTTGCCTTGGCTATGGAACAATATCCGATGTTTAATGGTGAATTTCATGGTGCACATTACACTGTCCAAATTGCTTCCACTAATTATCTCCTTAATTTATATGAAGTTATGCCTCTGTAAAGCAAATTATTTGCATATACATTAGTCACAGCATGTGCTTATACAGGGCTATGGAGAGTGGCATACATTAGCTCTCCCTAATAGTCTGTCCAAAGGGAAATGCTGGTGGGAATGCTCCTGATTATGGGATTTCATATCGTCTATGCTCAATGGGTCCCTTCTCCTCCGCCTTTGAGGGGAAGAACAACTGAGGTAATAAATAGGTAATTGACTTCTCTGCTTTTATGTGCTTTGTTATATACAGTTTGCTTGTCATTTGCAGAGCTTTGAACTGCTTTCCCAATGAATGTTATACCATTATATGTTAACCATTGAGGCCCATTTTTCCTCACGAGATGTTCTAGTTTTCACAATCAAAAAGAACTATTTAATGTTTTTTCAGGTTCGCCCAGGTTGTTCCATATCCTCAGGGTGGTACTGGATGAGACACTGGAAATCTGGGAAGAAGATAGTTTCAGATGGGTAGTCCTGTTGATCTGCAGTAGAAGAGCAAGACATGTGAGGCATCTTTCATTTTCTGTGAAAGCATCTGGAGGAGGGGGTTATTTGGGCTGGGGTTGCAGTGCTAGTGAAGGGGTTGACATTTCCCCTCGAACCATTTCCTGGAGAGACATCTCCCCCCCTTTCTCTTTCACACACCCACACACAGCCACAGCTATTAGACCTTGGAGGGGGAAAGGCAACAATTTGGCGGCTAAGAAGGCCAATGCAATTCTAGGCTGCATCAATAGGAGTATTGTGTCTAGATCAAAGGATAAAATCATCTTTATAAATGATTTGGATGAAGGAATAGAGGGGATGCTTATTAAATTTGCAGATGATACTAAATTGGGAGGGTAGCAAATATGGTAGAAGACAGAGCCAAGATGCAGGATGATCTTGACAGGCTGGAGAAATGGGCTAGAACTAATAAAATGCCCTTCAACAAAGACAAATGTAAAGTTCTGCATTTAGGCAGGAAAAATCAAATGCATAATTATAGGATGGGGGAGACTTGTCTGAGCAGTAGTGTGTGTGAAAAGGATCTTGGGGTCTTAGTAGACCAAACACTGAACATGAGTCAGCAGTGTGATGCTGTAACTAAAAAGGCAAATGCAGTCTTGGGCTGCATCAACAGAAGTGTAGTGTCCAGATCACGCGAAGTGATGGTATCGCTTTACTCTGCTCTGGTTAGACCTCAGCTAGGGTACTGTGTTCAGTTTTGGGCACCACAATTTAAGAAAGATGTAGACAAGCTGGAACGTGTCCAGAGAAGGGCAACAAAGATGGTGAGGGGCCTGGAGACCAAGTCCTATGAGGAAAGGTTGAAGGAGCTGGGTATGTTTAGCCTGAAGAGGAGAAGACTGAGAGGGGATATGATAACCATGTTCAAGTACTTGAAGGGCTGTCATAGAGAGGAGGGTGCTGAGTTGTTTTCTGTTGCTCAAGAAGGTCGGACCAGAACCAACGGGTTGAAATTAAATCAAAAGAGTTTCCGTCTAGACATTAGGAAGAATTTTCTAACAGTTAGAGCGGTTCCTCAGTGGAACAGGCTTCCTCGGGAGGTGGTAAGCTCTCCTTCCCTGGAAGTTTTTAAGAAGAGGTTAGATGGCCATCTGTCAGCAATGCTGATACTGTGACCTTAGGCAGATGATGAGAGGGAAGGCATCTTGGCCATCTTCTGGTCACTAGGGGTGTGGGGGGGGAGGTAGTTGTAAATTTCCTGTATTGTGTAGGGGGTTGGACTTGATGGCCCTGGTGGTCCCTTCCAACTCTATGATTCTATAAGTAATACTACCACTGTATTCTGCATTGGTCAGACCTTACTTGGAATACTGTGTCCAGTTTTGGGCTCCACAATTTAAGAAGGATGTTGACAAGTTAGAGCGTGTCCAGAGGAGGGCAACCAGAATGGTCAAAGGTCTGGAATCCATGCCCTATGAGGAGAGACTTAAGGAGCTGGGTTTGTTTAGTCTGGAGAAGAGAAGGTTAAGGGGTGACATGATAGCCATGTTTAAATATTTGAAGGGATGTCATGTTGATGAGGGAACTAGTGGGTTCTCTGTTGCTCCAGAGACTAGGACACGGAGTAATGGATTTAAACTAAGAGAAAAGCAGAGGCTGGATGGCCATCTGTCGGGAGTGCTTTGATTGTGGGATCCTGCATGGCAGAGGGTTGGACTGGATGGCCCTTGTGGTCTCTTCCAACCTTGTGAACTTGTAAACAGGCCTTATAAATAGTTGCAGAACTTGAGTCAAACCCTTCTAGATATATCAATAAAACATTATCTTAGTTACTTCAGTTTCATCTTTTCTCACCAGATGTTAAGAATGGCAACACTGTTTTTGTCAGTCCCATATAGATCTATATGTTTTCCTTCCCAATATTTAAGAATTTGTAGAAACGTTCATGGTATCTGCTGAGGTGGAAAGAAAGAAATCTGGTGTTCTCATTCAGTTCAATTGAGGGCTACTTCAGACATTACAATGGAGCAAACATATTTACCAACACACATGCATACGACAGGAGCTGTAATCAGTTTTGGCTTCCCAATACTTCTAATGCATGCTGTAGTACTCAGGGATGTATTTGCCACTACAAGTGCAAAGAAAGTTATTAGTTAGAATGGATACTAGTCTTGATGCATACCTATTCTCTCTAGTATCAGAGGAGCATGCCTATTATATTAGGTGCTGTGGAACACAGGCAGGACAATGCTGCTGCAGTCGTCTTGTTTGTGGGCTTCCTAGAGGCACCTGGTTGCCACTATGAGAACAGACTGCTGGACTTGATGGGCCTTGGTCTGATCCAGCAGGGCCTTTCTTATGTTCTTATGTTCTTAAGTTCCTTGTGGGCCACCGCTTGGACTGATGGTCCAAGCAAAATTTAATTTTGTTCTTAATTTTAACTATTTAATTGAAAAAAGACATTCCATTTTTCCTGAAATTCAGAAATTGGTCATGTATAAAATATGTTATATTCAGTTAATGTATTCATCCATTCATTCAACTCTTGGGTATTTTTCTGCCATTTTGCTGCATATGTTACTCTTGCCGCTGTCACCATGTACTTGAATAATTCGCTATATATTTTTGGGATATTACTTGGTAAAATATTTAGCAGCATATTTTTCGGATCCATCGCAAACACAAGTGTTAGTGTCTTTTGCTATCCAGTGTCATGTATTGCTATCCAGTATTTTCTTGCTTTCTTAAATGTCCACCACATATGATAAAATGTTGCATCTCTGTTCTGACATTTCCAGCACTTCCCATTATAGTCTTTATTAGCTTTGGCTAATCTGGTCTCTGAACTGATTTATGTTCGCCTAAACAGGATTAAATCACCAGAAAAATCTTTCCTTCCTTGACACTGGAATCTTTAAATTTATTCTGAAAATTATTCATTTTTGATGCATTCTTGTTTCTGGCTTCCGTCTTGAGATGCACGTTCAGGAAGAAACAAGGGGGGGAACAAACACCCATCTTAAGCCAGATATAAAAATCACACCTGCTTTTCACTTGAAATGCTCAGCATGGTATTGCTGGTAACTGTTCGTAGGAATATAACTGCTCAAATTATTTGCTATAATGGCACTGCTCTATGGTTCCCAACAGAATTGAAACTGCTGAATGTCGCAGTCTTCCCAAGGAAGGAGATGCTGGGATGGTGCTTATGTAAAAAATTCACCGTGCTTTAGCCACCAAGGGAATAGTTCCCTCCTGTGATAATGCAAAGCATAAAACACATTGAATTTTAAGACTGCAAAATAAAACCTGTGTGAATAAATGATTATTTATATAAAAATGCACAGTCAGAACATCTGCTGCATAAAGTTCCATGAAACTTAACCCTTTCAAAACACCTTACTGGTAAGATAGACAGGTTGTAATATACTGGAAATGGAAGTTTTGATCCACAAATCTTGTTTACTTGATCTTCATTCTGGGTTTACTGAACACGACCATTCCAGACATAGCCATGGAGTCCCTTGGAAAAAAAGCAAGTCAGAAACGCTTTAAGCAAATAAAATAAATACGGGGCTCCATGTTCTTCTTCAGTCTGCAAATGATCGCATTGATCTTGGAGTCTGACGAGTTGTCTCAACCTTAACATGTATGATAAGTCTCCACAAATTCCAGGGGTGTTTTTTCAGAGTTTGAGGGCTTCAGTAGGAAGGGATAGTATTAGAAGTCCTTAAATTTACCATCTGACTAGACATTAGGAAGAATTTCTAATGAATTTTCTAACAGTTAGAGTGGTTCCTCAGTGGAACAGGCTTCCTCGGGAGGTGGTAAGCTCTCCTTCCCTGGAGGTTTTTAAACAGAGGCTAGATGGCCATCTGTCAGCAATGCTGATTCTATGAACTTGGGCAGTTCATGGGAGGGGGCATCCTGGCCATCTTCTGGGCACTGGGGTGTGTGGGGGAGGTAGTTGTGAGTTTCCTGCATTGTGCAGGGGGTTGGACTAGATGACCTTGGTGGTCCCTTCCAACTCTATGATTCTATCACTCAGATGGACAGTGCAATTTTAAGCATGCATACTCAAAAGTAAGTCCCACTGAAGTCGGATCATGATGGGTAGCCATGTTAGTCTGTCTGTGGCAGTAGAAAAGAGCAAGAGTCCAGTAGCACCTTAAAGACTAACAAAATTTCGGGCCAGGGATGGGCTTTTATGAGTCACAGCTCACTTCTTCAGAAGCTGTGACTCACAAAAGCTCATCCCCTGCCAGAAATTTTGTTAGTTTTTAAGGTGCTACTGGACTCTTGCTCTTTTCCACTGAAGTCATGCCAAACTAATCTCATATCTTTTTTTGAAAGAGTGACAAGTATGGTATATGAAGGGAATGCTGTAGATGTAGTGTACCTTGATTTCAGTAAAGCCTTTGATAAAGTCCCCCATGATCTTCTTGAAACAAAGCTAGTAAAATGTGGGCTGGACACTGCTACTGTTAGGTGGATTGGTAATTGGTTGACCAACCGAACCCAAAGGGTGCTCATTAATGGCGCAACTTCATCCTGGAGAGGAGTGACCAGTGGGGTGCCACAGGGGTCTGTCCTGGGACCGGTACTATTTAATTTTTTTATAAATGACTTGGATGATGGGATAGAGAGCATGCGAATCAAATTTGCAGATGACACCAAGTTAAGAGGGGTAGTTAATACCCTGTAGGATAGGGTCAGAGTTCAGAATGACCTTGATAGACTGGAGAGCTGGGCCATAAGTAATAAAATGGATTTCAATAGGGAGAAGTGTAAGGTACTTCACCTAGGCAGAAACAACATAAGGCACAGGTACAGGATGGGAGAGAAACAGAAACAACATAAGGCACAGGTACAGGATGGCTTGACAACAGTACATGTGAAAGAGATCTGGGAGTCTTAGTGGACCACAAACTGAACATGAGTCAACAGTGTGATATGGCGGCTAAGAAGGCCAATGCAATTCTGGGCTGCATCAATAGGAGTATTGTGTCTAGATCAAAGGAAGTAATACTACCACTGCATTATGCATTGGTCAGACCTCACTTGGAATACTGTGTCCAGTTTTGGGCTCCACAATTTAAGAAGGATGTTAACAAGTTGGAGCGTGTCCAGAGGAGGGCGACCAGAATGGTCAAAGGTCTGGAATCCATGCCCTATTAGGAGAGACTTAGGGAGTTGGGTTTGTTTAGTCTGGAGAAGAGAAGGTTGAGGGGTGACATGATAGCCATGTTTAAATATTTGAATGGATGTCATGTTGATGAGGGAACTAGCTTGTTCTCTGTTGCTCCAGAGACTAGGACACGGAGTAATGGATTTAAACTAATAGAAAAGTGATTCCACCTAAACATTAGGAAGAACTTCCTGATGAAGAGGGCTGTTCAATGGTGGAATGCACTGCCTTGGAGGGTGGTGGAGTCCCCGACTTAGGAGGTCTTTAAGCAGAGGCTGGATGGCCATCTGTCGGGAGTGCTTTGATTGTGGGATCCTGCATGGTGGGGGGAGGGTTGGGGTCACTGGAGATGTGGGGGGACGTAGTTGTTAATTTCCTGCATTGTGCAGCGGGTTGGACTAGATGACCCTGGTGGTCCCTTCCAACTCTAAGATTCTATGATTCTAAGTCAGTAGGACTTGGTCCCTAGTAAGTGCATTTAAGACTTGAAGCCTTACTGTGTATTCCTGAGCTTTTGGCGTGCAGGGACGGTGGGGAGGAGGCGCTGCTGCGGCACCTCCTAACCCGTTTCCCCAGCACCGAAAACTCAAAAAAAGCCTTTTGAAGGCTTTTAAAATTTTAAATGAGGCTTTTCGCCCCATGGAGAACAGCGAGGCTGCATCTGCTAAAAAGTAGGTGCAGCACCACTGTTCTCACCACCAGCAAGCCAAGCTGAAAGGGGACAGGGAGCTGCCTAAAGGCAGCTCCTCACCCCCGGCACTCCCTGGGGATGCCCCCAGGGTCGCCGGAATGCCTCCCAGAATGCCGGCATGGGACTTTACACCAGTGGGACACCGGTGGAAGGCTCTGTCAGTCCCGGGGTGGTGCTGCCATGGCAGGGCCAGAAGACTGGCGTCCGGGCCTCCCCAACGCCACTTACAATGGCATAAGTAGCCTGGACACTGGCGTTGAGGACCCCAATGCCAGCATAGCCCCTTCCTGGCCTCCAGAAGTCAGGAACACGCTGTTAGTTTCTAACATTTTAACCCTCGTGATTTACAGAGATAACCACTGAAAATACGAATTCATTGTAACTGAAAAGTACAAGCAACCTGAAGGAATACAATACACACCTGCATCCATATTTTCAGATGTTACAATTTCCAAGCTGATCTTCCACCATCTTATTCCTGATATAGATTATTTTCCAGTAGTAATACAAAAAAAGAAAAATAGAAATGCTTTATATTTATTGAAAATGTTCCTACACTACCATCTAACCAAATCCTTGATGGCTTATAAATAATAAGCATAAAATAGAAAATACATATAATTACCGTATTTTTCACTCCATAGGACGCACCTGACCATAAGAAGCACCTAGTTTTTAGAGGAGGAAAACAAGAAAAAATCTTGTTTTCCTCCTCTAAAAACTTGTGTTATGGAGTGAATGCCGGCTGGGCGCGTGCCAGTTGGGAGGCGGGCGGGGCCGCACAGAGCTGGCTGGGCGTGTGTGGCCCGGCTCTGTGCGCCCTGGCCGCCTCCCAGCTGGCCGTTGGGGCGGGGAACGCCAGATCACACTGTCCGGACACTCACGTGCCCAGCCGGCTCTGTGTGCCCCGCCCCCTCCCAGCTGGCCGTCGGGGTGGGGAACACTGGCTCGCGCAATCCCGACGCTCACGGGCCCAGCCGGCATTCACTCCATAAGACGCACAGACATTTCCCCTCACTTTTGAGGAGGGGAAAAGTGTGTCTTATGGAGCAAAAAATACGGTAAGGCTTAATTAACGAATGAAGGAAATTCCAGCTGGCTTGAAGAAGGCGACTGGGAAATCCTTCTGGAAGTGGCCTTTTTGGATTTATTCAACTTTATCGTGGCAAATATTCGTCTTCCTGAACAAGTTACTCAAGTGGTGGCTGTCCAGTTTCAGATATATTTTTCCAGGATCTTTCTGAACACATGAACACATGAAGCTGCCTTATACTGATGGACCCTTGGCCCATCAAAGTCTGTATTGTCTACTCAGACCAGCAGTGGCTCTCCAGGGTCTCAGGCAGGGGTCTTTCACATCACCTACTTGCCTAGTCCCTTTAACTGGAGATGCCGGGGATTGAACCTGGGACCTTCTGCATGCCAAGCAGATGCTCTACCACTGAGCCACAAACTAGGTATTACTAAAGAATAAATGTTCAACGCTGTGAGACTGCAGTGGTATTCCATACCGTTCCCATCTGTTTTGTTTCTCACCTCTGGACAAATTGTCCAGCAGTTCCAATTTGTTCATTTTTTATTGCCCCACCTCCCCTGCTTTGTTGATTCTGAATCTGTTTGTAACACATCCTCTGCCAGTCTGAAACCACCCTTTTTTGCTTTATTTAGAATTCTTACCCAGGGCAATCCTCTCTCTCTCTTCTCCAGTTACGATGCATACCGTTCCAAGCCTGGAAAGAAAATAATCTTTTGTTTGGGGTCTCTGCTGCTTGCCCTAAAACTGGGGAGAGAATCCTTCTCCAAAGCCTGCTTTTGGCTTATACAAACCACTTTTTTTTGCTGTAGTCGTGAAAAACCACCTCACCCAGTCCCCTCTTAGATTTACTTGCTTCACAGATGCTTGAACCTCCTAAGTGATGTTGGATCCCTGATCGGTAGTGATAAATATTTTTTGTGCTTTCTTTTTCTGGCCTGTTCCTTCCCAACCTAAAAAAGAGCAACATAGGTGCCAAACAAGCTTCAAAGGCAAAGGCATTCAATGAGCAAGGCGCCACTACTGAGAAAGCCCTGCCTCTGGTTGCGATGTATGCCAAGTTGCAGGACTTGTCTTATATTAGAAATGTATTAGTATCAGGTATAAAAAAAGAGTTTTCAAAACCACCCCTACTGCCGCCCCAAAAAAAACTTGCAGCAGCCAATAATTTGCTCCAGTTGACCAACTAGTAGTTTGTGTTAATGCTGCCTTCAGTCCCACTCTAGAGGGCGAAAATGCATGGTCGCTTTAGCCTCCTTTATTCCCTGTTTCAGCCAGGATCGAATGCATGTTCGACGAAACGCATGCATTTGATCCTGGCTGAATCCTGGCTGAAACAGGGAATAAAAGAGGCTAAAGCGACCATGCGTTTTCACCCTCTGTTTTCTGAGCTTCCAGGGGCTTATGGGAAGCCGTAGGTGGGAAAAGAATGGATGTTCGTATGGTTTAGTAGGGCTCTACATATATTCTCTCCCTCATCCCACCTATTTTTCAAATACTAGGTCAGATAACTCTAAAACTCCATATATACCATCATTTTAATTGAATACTAAGAAATAATAGCTCGGTGAATACAAGATTTAGAGCAACACATAAAAAAACCAACGCAACAATAAAGGGATGCACATAAACTTTTTAAAAAGCGCCCTAAACTCTAGCTGTCATATTTTTTCGGATGTCAATTTCTTCTCCCTCACTCCCTTCAAAAATACAATAAATTACCATTATTGGTAAACATTTGCATTCACTCCTGCAAAGCAGAGATACTGATAACAAACATAACTCTCCGCTGTCAAAAAAAACATCCCCATTGTAAAGATGTTATTTATCATGTATGACTTTCAGAAGGTTTACAAGCAGCATCTGCAGAAGCTAATTTAGGAGAGCACCTTCATTCTGACCTCAGGGGCTTTTGGTAGGGAAAAGTAAAACAAATTAGAAGTCAGATATTCACAAACATACTGGATGAAATCAATAACTTTAATTTTCACATTTAAACCCACAACTTCCATCTGACAGGCTCAGCAGGTTTTAATGGACACAATTTACTTTTACTGTTTTAATTGTTTTTCGTCAATCACTTTTATTGCTTCCCTGCATCTGACTAAACAAATTAATAGACCCGTGTTCATAAATGATTACTTTGTAAAACTGCTTGATACATGCATTTGACAATTCTACCTTCAATTACTGCCAGCATTAGTAATATTTATACCAATAGGTATCTTCGGCCAGGCTTTATAAATTAAAGCCACCACAGAAAAACCAACAGGTTAAAATGGGAAGAAGCAGGTAGCCTTCAATTTAGGGAGAAAAATGTTTATTTCTAATATTTAAAACGATGCCCTGAAGTTGAAAGAGAAATCCCATTTATCCAGGGCAGTGAAGGAAGGACAAGAAGCAAAGCGTTCACATTGCAGCCGGGTTTTTTGTTTGTTGTGTTGTGTTTTACATTTACAGTCTGTAGGGCACTGGCTGTATGAAGAATTTAATGACAGAACAAGGGAAATGGTGGAGACTGTTGAACAGCAAATTTGTCAAGGACAGTTAAAATCTTGTAAAGATTCTAATCAAATTACCACTTTACAATTTGATGATTCTATGCTGTCTGGTCGTATCATCTTACCTGGCTTTTACCAGCTACGAAGGAACACATACCTTCCTTCCAACTGTCCACACACCCTTTATATATAGAATACCTTTCCTTGCATTCTCTTCTCTTCCCCCAAAAGGGTTGTGTCCAATGAAGTCATGATAGGTTGCTAGGTCCCTCTTCGCCACTGGCGGGAGGTTTTTGGGGCGGAGCCTGAGGAGGGTGGGATTTGGGGAGGGACTTCAATGCCATAGAGTCCAATTGCCAAAACAGTCATTTTCTCCAGGGGAACTGGTTGGGGGTAGGGAAGCTAATTGTGATGGGAAACTGCAACTGCCCTCAATTATAGGCCTGGTGGAACAATTCCATTTTGCAGACCCTGTGGAATTCTTTGAGATCCCACAGGGCCCTGGTCTCATTAGAAAGGAAGTTCCACCAAGTCAGGGCCCCTGGCCCTAGTTGAGGACAGCCGGACATGTTTCTCGGTACATCACCTTTCCATTCTATGAAACAATTCTCACATTTCATGCTAGCTACCTGCATTTTGACAATTGAGAAAGCCCATGCCCAAGAGTTTGTATAAGAACATATGAGACATGTCCGGCTGTCCTCAACTAGGGCCAGGGGCCCTGACTTGGTGGAACTTCCTTTCTAATCTAGTCCAGCATCCCATTTCACACAGTGGCCAATCAGTTGTCCTGGAGAGCCAACAATCAGAGCATAGCGATCAGGGCCTTCCTCTGATACTGCCTGCTAGGGGATAGATAGCACAATAAGTAGGAGCTAGTGAGAAAAGTACAATTGTACACACGTTTAGATAGGGAATAGGGTTGCCAGCTCTGGGTTGGGAAATACCTGGAGATTTTTGGGGTGGAGCCTGAGCAGTGTGGGGTTTGGGGAGGGAAAGGACTTCAATGCCATAGAGTCCAATTGCCAAAGCAGACATTTTCTCCAGATGAACTGATCTGTATCAGCTGGAGATCAGTTGAAATATCAGATCTCCAGCTATTACCTGCTTTTGTTGCATTACGTAGAGGTTGGCAACCCTAAAAGGGAACCCAGACAGAAGTTGCTGCGTCAGCAAGGACATGGGCAAATTTTGCTCCCCTGTCACTTTAAATATTTTCTCAGTAGGGAGTTAAAGGGTTTCTCTTAAACCAAAAGAACAAATACTCCCACCAATGGATGCTAAGACAAAGCATGTACAAAATCCCTTCATCATAAGCAACTTTTAGCCGGAGAACCAAGTTTTCAAGTCAGGATTGTCAAATCTGGGTTGGGTAATTCCTGGAAATGTTGGGGTGGAGCCTGAGGAGGGTGGAGTTTGGGGAGGGAGGGACATTAGCAGACATTTTCTCTCAGCTGTAATTCCAGGAGATCTGCACATTGGCAACCTTATTCCAAGTAGAATTTCTAAATCTTCCGAGGATGTTTTGCTACCCACAGAAGAGATTGTGTAGGTTTAGTAGCCAAAAAGGCTCTGTATTAAATAATGTGTTTAAAGTTCAAGCAACCTGTGCAAATACTTTCTCATGGGACACAGCCTACTTAAATTCCTTTAAAGTTCCATAGGTTGTTTATGGCGTGAGTGTGTTTCCTATTATATGTGCAAAGACTAGGATGGGAGGGAGGTGTTTTGCGGTTAAGCCTTGTCTGCTTATTTGCACAGACAACTGTGTACATATTCAAGCTTTAAAGGAGCTAAGAAAAGAGTAATGCAAAGTAATTGATTTTCATACAGCGTGTTGACCAACTATTAAATAAATTTACCTTTAATTAGATGCTGCAACTTGCTTCTAGAAATAGCACAATACAGCAGATACTTACACAAACACATGAAACTGCCTTATATTGAGTCAGTCCAATAGTATATAAAGGTCAGTATTGTTTCCTCTTTATGGCAGTATTGTCTCCTCTGTCACATCTCCTGGGGATGCTGGGGACTGAACCTGCATACAAAGTGCATGGACTACCAGTGAGCCATGGTCCCTCAAGATTAAATCTCATTTCAAACCTGTGTTTTAAGCAGTAAGCTACCATGACACTTGCTTCTAGATAGGCAAGTCAAGTCACTAAACAACATATTGCCAGATGTACTGTTCTAGATGACTCTGATTCCCTAT
Organism: Euleptes europaea; assembly: GCF_029931775.1. Lineage (NCBI taxonomy): Eukaryota > Metazoa > Chordata > Lepidosauria > Squamata > Sphaerodactylidae > Euleptes > Euleptes europaea. Next base: position 43,441,514 of record NC_079312.1, on the reverse strand, counting down.
TTGGATTAGGGCTGTTGGGAAAAAAAATCGGTAAAATTCAGATTCGGCAAAATTCAGCCCATTTTAATTCAGGACATGCCGAAGTCCGAACTCCCCTGTTTCGGATCTGTGGAATTTGGCACCAAGTTCCGAGTTCGGGGAAAAATTCGGCCGAATAAAGCCATTAAAAATGCATTTGCGCCTTTCCGCGGCTCCGGGGGAGCCGAAAATCCCTAAAAAATCCCCCTTCCGGGCCCCATATCTTGGGACCCCCTGACCCAATCTTTACAAAACTTGGGAGTTCTTGCAAGAAAGGCCCCCTCAAGCTACCCTGAAAGTTTGGGACCTCTACCCCCATAAAAATGTGATGTCTACGGTATTACCATTGAATTTCGAGACAGTCAGCTGACACGTTGATATCATGTCGGGCTTTCACCTGAACGTGACATAGATGTGTTGCACAACATCATTCACTCTTCCCCCGCAAACAGCGTTTCTCCCACTGGCCTGGACACAGGGGCAAGTTGGAGGACTGGACTGCCAGGGGATCTTCCATCCAAAATGGGCCAATGGCTAGGGTGGCCAGCTCCGGGTTTGGAAATACCTGGAGATTTTTTGGGCGGAGCCTGAGGAGGGCGGGGTTTGGAGAGGGGAGGGGCTTCAGTGCCATAGAGTCCAATTGCTAAAGCAGCCATTTTCTGCAGGGGAACTGATTTCCATTGCCTGGAGATCAGTTGTAACAGCGGGAGATCTCCAGCCGCCACCTGGAAGCCCTACCAATGGCATGCTTGGTTGGAACAAGTCCTGGAAAAATCAAGGCGTGGTCCAGAAATAACTTAAAGAAATAAACAGAAAATGCTATTGCAGATACAGTTAATGTAACCAGGGACTAAATCCAAAGGACAGCTTCTTTTAATTGTTTTTATCCTGTATTTTCATTATGCTGTTTTAACTGTTAGTCACCTTGGTGGCCATGATGCGGCAGAAAGGCAAGATATAAATGTAGTAAATAATAATAAACAACAAAAAGAACTTGCAACAGTAGGGCAGAACTTTCTCTCCTTTCCCTTCCTGCTGCACTCATCTGCACTCCCTGAAATGCTGTTTCAGGGGAAACAGGAATCCCTGAGGAGCAGCATGAGAGGTCAGTTGGGGACCTGCGATAACAGGGGAGGGAAGCAAAAAAAAATAAAAAACACTGAAAGAAAATGATCCCATGCCAGATTAAGAATGTTTGTTAGGAAGCCATACCTGGGAATTGAGCAAAAAATACAAATGAAGCCCATCAAATGTCGTGTCTGTAAAGTATGAGCATGGACAGATCAGGCCCACACTGGGACTCCACGTTGTGTTTGTTTCAAAGAGGAACACAGTACAAAATCAGCGTCTATACCCATCACACTTAGTAGGCAAACCATGTGTCTATACTCAGGCAATCTGTATCTGATTACAAGAACTTCTGTGATAAGTGGTTCTGAAGGTGCAGGCAAAGAGCTAGAGCAGGTCAACAAGATTTTGCCAGCATTTCAGTCTTCTGGATCAAGACTTCTAGGGAGTTCAAAAAGAGAAATGCATTTTCCCCACTGAATTGAGAAGGGGGAAAGCAGTAGGGTTGCCAGGCCCCTCTTTGCCACTGGTGGGAGATTTTTGGGGTGGAGCCTGAGGAGGGTGGGGTTTGGGGAGGGGAGGGACTTCAATGCCATATTCAATCGCCAAAGCTGCCATTTTCCTCCAGGTAATCTGATCTCTATCGGCTGGAGATCAGTTGAATTAGCAGATCTCCTGCTACTACCTGGCAGCTGGCAACCCTAGACAGCAATGATTTACCACATTGCTCCCTTTTGTCCGCCCCTCTCAGAACCTTATAGAAGATGGGGAGGAGATCAGGGGGAAATAGCAGGAGAAGCTAAAACTGGCTTTTCTTTCAATTCAGTGAGGGCTTAAAGATACAGTGCAGTTCTCTGGGTTGCGACTTGGGAAACCATGCTGACATTTTCCCACCCTGAAACATCAGCAAAATGCACAGGTGTGCTGCCGTCGTTTTTTAAATTACCTCAAAACCTGTCACTGAATGCAAACAAATCTTCCCACTGCTTAATAATATGAATTACTCTTGATTAAACGAGTACTCACTTTTGAAATTTATTCCCTCCTTTTTCAGTGCGTGAACACACAGCTGCTCAAAAAGCAAAAACAACTCTGTGCCTTTCATACACGAGACTGCCCATTTTTTGTGCTCCAATGGCCAGGGGGAGAATACAATCCGCATTGGGTGGCCTGGGCTCCAGGGAGCAATCGGGTCAAAGTCCCTGGATAACGGTGAAATCCAAGACAAGTCGATCAACCAATAACAGGCAGGTCTTCACCCTTTAGTTGAACACAAAGGTCCTCCTTTCCCTTCTCCAGGTTAAACTCTAGGAAGCATCTCACCACCAGCACGTTTATTGCAATCTGATGTTGCCACTTTTATTGAATACAAAAGCAATGCTTTCCAGTGTCAGAAAACTGGTTCAGTTCAGAGCTACTCCAGGCCCAGGTGACATTGCAACAGTCCATTTATTTATTTATTTATTTATTTACATTTATAACCTGCCCACATTCCCAGCAAGCCGGGCTCAGAGCGGGTCACAACATTAAATTAAAATGCGGCTGTCCTCAACGACAGCCAGGGGCTTTTTGGCCTTGGCGCCAACCTGGTGGCATGCTCTGTCTGGTGACATCAGGGCCCTGTGGGACCTTAAAGAGTTCCACAGGGCCTGCAAGACAGTTGAGGACAGCCGCGGGAATCATCTTTTGTTGGCCTCCCTATCCCCCACCCTCATTTTTCTGTTACTCTTGTTATTGGGGGGCGGGACCTGCCACTTATTCCAAGCACTATGGGCTAAATTAGGCGCCATCTGGAGTTTTAAGGTTTTTAATTGGGTTTTATTGTTTAATTTTAGAATTATTAATTTTATTGTTGAGGTTTTGATGTGTTTGGATGATGTCACCCACCCTGAGCCTGGTCCCAGCCGGGGAGGGTGGGCTCTAAGTTGAAAAAACAAACAAACAAATAATAAATAAAATTCAACCAACATCAGTTAAAACATACTCTAAAACACGCTTTAAAATTATAAACTCCAATACAATACAACACAATGAAGCAATATGGCACTAATATAGGATGCAATCACAGGCACTGGAGAAACCTGCCCAGGTAGTGGACCCCCCAAACCAGGTTGGGGGAGGATGGGGAGGCCAGCAACAGTAATAATGGAGAAGAACTTTGTACCTTCTTTGCAGCAGACAAAGCTTTTACCAGAACAATGATCCTGAATGCTTCACCTGCTAACTGTTGGGAAAATTAAATAATAATAATAAATTAATGGCCATGCTAGTAACTGTAGCATTTAGCATCTGACATCCTATAATATTAACAGTAAAAGAGGCTCAGTTTGGGTATAAGGATTTTGCCTTAGACTAGAAAGCTTTAATATTCTTTAACGATAAAGAGGAAGCTGTCAGCATACCTATAGAATGGGCTTGAGGCTTCCCTAGAGCAGTGGTTCTCACTGTACAGGCTAGCAGGCAGTGGACTAAAACATTAGTACAGTAGGTCCCTTATAACAACAGGAGAGTCTGCTTTATTCGAGGTTTTCAGTTCCTTGGGTTCCTTCCACAAAAATCTTGTGGAGTCACCTGCTCTGCTACCTCTGTATTTTTAGATCTTCTTGAACTGGTTTAAGGCAACTTCACATGTCTTCTTTTTTTTCCCTTTTTTTTTTTTGAGCTGGCACACAGATGTGATATCTAAAAGTCCATGTTGAGAAATTGTCATTGTTGGGCTTTTTGCAGGATATGTTGTTAGATCTTGGGAAAACTGAAGCTTTCACCAAAATTAAAAAGTGCATTAAAAAGCATGATTATAACTGCACTGCTTTTTGTGCTCGCTGTGTTTGTTCATCCCAGTTCTTTGAAATACCACCACCACGTGGTTTGCCTGCTTATACTTATTATTTGACAACTCCTCGTCTTTCTAGAGCATTCTGTTTAGCTAGACTGAATGCTAACCCCTCTATGGTTATGCAGGGCAGAATTTTGAATCTACCGTACCCAGACAGGACCTGTCCTTGCTCTTCTGGCTCTATTGATTCATTAGCTCATGCCCTCTTGGAATGCCGCTTTTACGAGGAACTTCGATCACATTATATCTCTCCCTTTTAACATATAAATCTAATGCCTCTGTGTCTGACATAATGCTTTTTTTTACTAAGTGACAGGAATCCCAAGGCTACATTGCCAGTGGCAAGATTTGTTTCAGTCCTTATATCCCTCAAACATTAGATATATGCTGCTCAAGATCAATGGACCAAGGAGCTTCTAAGGGATAAAAAGGAAAGGAAAGGAAAAGTCCATGTTGAGTATCTTTCATGAAACTACCCTTGAGTCTACGGCAGGAACACAGTGGGCTTTTTACAGCTCTTACTAACAATTGTTGTGTCAGTGTCCAAAGAGCAACATGGTGGTACATGAAAAATCGCTGCCCAGCTTTCAAAGAGATGCTTTATTTCCAAGGGACAAAATATGCCTCCAGAGCCGTCAGTTCACACCATGCAAGTCATTCTGTCGCCACATCGTAAACACGCTCCCTGTTTACAAGCGCCAAGAAGGGATGCTTTACTGCCACCACTTTCTCTCAGCGTCTGCGTATCTTATTGACATAGTCCAGCTGAGCCTCCGAAAATAATTCCAGCTCCACAATAACCTTTCACACCAGTGTGTGACATTCAGGCAAACGCTCAGCCAAACCCTCGGTATAATGTCATGTCAGGAAATGAAATGGCAGAGGGGCTTGCTTCTGTGCGGCACAGAGTAAAAAAGAACTAACCTTTCACCTCAAAATGCCTAGTCTTAAGCCCCATTAAGGTCGACACCGAGGAGAGCTTCCAAGCCCCCCCCTCCCACTTATCACACTGCCACTCCTTATTTTATCGCTTACCCAGTACTGTCCCTTCTGCTCTGAGCCTTTAAGAGGGAAAATACAAACGAGACTCCTATAAAGGCAAAATGTGTTGCTGTGTTCTCTTTGTTTTATCCCTCCCTTGCCCTGGTTTTTTATAGCTCCAAAAACATAGCGTATAAAATAGAAATATTAAAATGATCCTTTGCCCTTTACAATACTAAGCTTTAAGGCATTTAAATAATGATCAGCAGGAGACCAATCACTCCAGGCAATAAAGTAATAGCAGGTAAAAAGCTAATGTCCTACAAAACAAGCACAGTGAATGTGAAGGGAGTCCTGTAGTTACGCATGCTTTGAGTGGATATAAGAAAAAGAGAAGGAATCTGTATGCAGCAGTGTGGTTCCAGGACTGGAGGGCAGGACTTCTCCAACTGAGTAATGGAGATACCACAGTTTAAAAAAATTGATGAGGTCTTTCATCAATAGCCCACGTTCACAGGCATTGAAATACAAGAACTTATGGATGAAGATCGGAATGAGACTTTTATTAGGAAAGGTCCTCTCTTATGAACATATGAACACATGAAGCTGCCTTATACTGGATTAGACCCTTGGAGGAGGAGGAGGAGGAGAGTTGCTTTTTATATGATGACTTTACCACTTAAGGAAGATTCAAAGAGATCAGTTCACCTGGAGAAAATGGCTGCTTTTGCAATTGGACTCTATGGCATTGAAGTCCCTCCCGTCCCCAAACCCTGCCCTCCTCAGGCTCCGCCCCCAAAATCTCCAGATATTTCCCAACCCAGAGCTGGCAACCCTACTAGAGGAGCTAATTGTCTGATTTGGTGTAAGTTTCATTCCTACAATTTCCCCCTGAAATGGAGCTCCCCAAACGAAAAGGTAATGCCCCTACCCCAAATTCTTCCTTTGCGAGCTGGCTCAACCCTGAACCATTGAGTCTAGCCCCCACCATGACTCCACTCACTACCAGCCAAATGGAGATAGGAGAAAAGAATGAGGGTGAAGCCTGCTGTAGATCCCCTGTAGTCCCCTGGACTCTGCCTTGGCTTCATCAATTGTGCTTACAGCAGGAAGGAAGAAGCCACTGAATCCTGGACAAAACACTTTCAGGTCTCCAAAGCTACACTTGATTTGTGCTATCCTGTCCTAGGCTTAGCACCACACTGATAATTAGGCCCTTGCTGTCAGGGCAAGAGCTAGGATTTGCGGGATTTAGGGTTGCCAACCTCCAGGTATTTAGTCAAGCATATGCAGTCACTATGGCTTAAAGAAATATATATATATAAAGAAACCAACAACAACATCCAGCATGATGCCATAGAAACATTGATAGTAAAGTACTTGCTAGGATGTATCAAGACGTGAAAAGTTGTCAATTTAAAATAATGGAATAGAGTCTCAAAAAGAAGAAACTCCAAGCAATATTAAAGTGCAACAGGAATTTATTGCAACGCGGGACAATAACCTGCAAAGAAAAAAGAAAAAGAACATTCAACATTGTTATTACTTATGAGTTATGGGACAATTTATATACACCAACTGAAGAAATAGACTGTGAAACAGGATACTTACCGGACTCCTGTCTTGGTTGTATATGGTCCTGATTTATTTTGGATTATGGTTCTAATTTTTTGTTGTTGCTATAAAAGTGTATAGAACATATGGTTCTTGTGGAGTAACAAAACCAGAAAATATTTTTAAAAAATCATCATACACTTGTGAAAAGAATTTTGTTATTGGTTTTTATATATATATATATATATATATATATATATATATATATCTTTAAGCCATAGTGACTGCATATGCTTGACTAACTTCCTATACTGTGGTCCAAGTGCAATATTATTGTGACTTCCAGGTATTAGCTGGAGATCTCCTGCTATTACAACTGATCTCCAGCCGATAGAGATCAGTTCACCTGGAGAAAATGGCCCCTTTGGCAATTGAACTCTATGACATTGAAGTCCCTCCCCTCCCCAAACCCCACCCTCCTCAGGCTCTGCCTCAAAAACCTCCCAAAAACCTTAGGGGAACACTACAAGATTTATTTGGCATAGCTGCTTTTTTCATCCCTATGGGAGAAAGGAAATAATATGAGAATTTTGAATGCATACAAATTGGCTTTGACTAAACGGGGCTGAGGAAGAACAAAAACGATCGTCCCCCTTGCTACTCTTCTATGAAGATTTGTTGCAGTTCATTGTTGGATACCTGTACCTGTATGGGACTGTTTATACCAAATTCCCTCGCCATTCTTCTGAAGATTACTCATAGTGGAACTTTTGAGACTTGAACCCTTTAGGACTGTTAACATAGGATTGTATACAGATTTGTGTGTTGTATGTCATTCACTGCACTTAATACACCTTGTTTTTGTAAACTTGTGATTGATTGATTGATTGAATATCATCAGCCTTTCCTGTACTTAGTTCCTTACCTGTGGTAGTAGTACAGAGGTGTTTATTTTGGTTGCTTAACCTCCAGGTATTAGCTGGAGATCTCCTGCTATTACAACTGATCTCCAGCCGATAGAGATCAGTTCACCTGGAGAAAATGGCCCCTTTGGCAATTGAACTCTATGACATTGAAGTCCCTCCCCTCCCCAAACCCCACACTCCTCAGGCTCTGCCTCAAAAACCTCCCACCTGTGGTGAAGAGGGACCTGGCAACCCAAGCAGGATCTGAGGCAAGGTACATTACTGCCCCCACCCAAGCATTCTTTGCACATATATGAAGAAAATACATTGGATTGTATCCTACCACTCTTCTCAGCTTCACATAGAGCTAGAGTTGCCAGTTCCAAGTTGGGAAATACCTGGATATCTTGGGTGTGGAGCTTGAGGAGGATGGGGTTTGGGGAGGGGAGGGACTTCAGTGGAGTATAATGTCATAGAATCCACTTCCAAAGCAGCCATTTTCTCCAGGTGAACTGATCTCTGTTGCCTGGAGATCAATTGTAATAGCAGGAGATCTCCAGCCACCACCTGGAGGTTGGCCACCCTACATAGAGCCTTCCTCACTCAATGAGTTTTTCTCAGGACAATGAACCTCTTTATCCAGAGGAAAACTTCTTGGGATGCAGGAAGACTCTGCATTTAGCTGAGTAGTAGGATAGAACTCAAGCCGCTCTGAGCCTGGCTTTGGCGGGGAAGAGCGGGGTAACAAATGGAAATAATAAATAAATAAATAAACTCTTCTTCCTTTTCAGAATTGTGTCCATATTTTCACTACCTTGCCAATTAAAAATGGTTTAATCTCTCCCTGCTTCTCATTTTTTCCATTCTATTTTCTGGTACCCCTTTTTTGTTGAGCAGTATCAGACATAGGGGTATAAACTGTAAAAAGCCCTTGTAAAAAGTTGTAAAGCCATCTTCATGACGTAATTCACTATACTGTGCATTACAGAGAACAAATTACACTTCACAAAATATATTAAATGTAACTAAATTCTTCCACAATATATTTAGTACTGTACACCAAACGGAGCAAACCTTGTATAGGCAGCTGTGACCCTCTGACAACCCAGGCTAATTCTTGGCAGCTTAACTCAGAGCTACTTCCTGGATAGACCGTAAGTCTGCTTTGGCAGGAGCTGCTTGAATCTGTCCACCAGCTGCTGCTTTGGATCTGACGTCTGTTCTCTAAGGCAGCTTACCAAATACTCACAGCACCCCCTGTAACCCAAAAAGCAGGAGCCAAGCAGGGCCAGAAGCCATGTTTCTGAACCACCTCCATGAATTCTCAGACCTTATGCTGTGCGAGATTACTGGAGTGACTCCATGTTTGATATTAAAGCTGGGAAATGAAGACCAAGCCACAGGCAATGAGAGTACTAAAACTCATGAGGAAGTAGCCAGGTTCCTCTGGGGGCCTGGACACTCTCCTGCCAGTGGTTCTGTTCTATGGCCACCTGAGGGATTGTGAAAGTTCAGGCCATAATTGAGGTTTGCAGAACAATAATCCTCCTCCTAGTACCACCCAGGAATTTGCCCTACAATACAGTCTTCTCTGGAGTCTCAATCATGAGTGAAGCCAGAGCTATTAGTGGGCTTGCCAGGTCCCTCTTCACCACTAATGGGAGCTTTTGGGGGTGGAGCCTAAGGAGGGTGGGGTTTGGGGAAGGGAGGGACTTCAATGCCATAGAGTCCAATTGCCAAAGCGGCAATTAGCCATCTAGCTATTAGCCATCTCCTAGCTTTTGTTAAACACTCTTGCCACTCAGGTAATGCAGTCATCAAACCCAGGAGATTCAATCATCCCTCCTTCCCTATTGCTTCACTTGGTATCCACCCTTCCTCTCCTTCTTGATGTCCTTTTTTTTTTTTTTTGCCATTTTCTGCTTTCCCTTAACAAAAGTCAGGATTCCAACCTTCCCACTAACAGAGCAAGAATTCTGCTACTCCTCCAATCAGAGAGCATCCTAAAACTCCCCAGTAATGGACAGAACTCTGGAAACGCAACCCAACAACAGAAAGATTCCAAAAATGCCACCAATACATTTGTCCCCAATAGTAAATGCTGAAGAGAAAACAGCATCGCAGAAAGAGGAAAATGAGGTTCAGTCTCATCCTCAGTAATTGCTCCTCTATCACTGAAATCACTACAGGGAGACCCACCCACCCCCCTCCTTCCACCTATATCCTCCCCTTTCACCGCTTGGGAACTTCTTCAGCTGCATTAAGATCTCTGGACAAGGGTATGAAAATTTCTACTCTGCTTCTTTAAGCCTCTCACTCTCCCTTCTTCCTAAGTCCCATTCCTTCACTGAAGCACTGCTAAGAGAGAACCTGCATCCTTTGCCCTGCTATTCCCCCCACCTCTCTCTCTAGAGATATTGTATTCTCGTATCACCACCAAGGGTTCTAGGGTGGCCAACCTCCAGGTACTAGCTGGCGATCTCCTGCTATTACAACTGATCTCCAGCCGATAGAGATCAGTTCACCTGGAGAAAATGGCCACTTTGGCAACTGGACTCTATGGCATTGAAATCCCTCCCCTCCCTAAACCCTCCCCTCCTCAGGCTCCACCCCCAAAACCTCCCACTGGTAGCAAAGAAGGACCTGGCAACCCTAGCGGGTTCTGACTTTCTGGACCAGCTTGAGGCAAGAACATCTAGCATAACTGGGACAGCTTCCACTAGGAATCATCTGACTTGCTTTTTGTCATTTATTCCCCAAATGCTGGTATGATTTTTGTACGCCGTCTACTTATTTGCATTTCAGCAATTTCCCAAATCTAGTATTTTATATTGTTTTTCCAGTCTACCTGCACTCCCTGTTTTCCATATATTCAATAAAGATTAAAACCTAAGGATTGCCTCCCTCACCGTGTGCCATTTCAAGTCCCTCCCTGAGGTACTGCCCACGTTCATGCTCACTTCAAGCACAGATAAAAGATCTCCGGGCACAGAAATCCATGACTGCATGTATGAACAGAGTTTGCATGTGTATTCTGAGCATTTCTGGTAACTCCCCAGTGGTAGAGAATGTGGTATATTTATTGTAGACATTACAATGGAATGGTTTGCTTCCCCCCCCCCCCCATATTTGTGTTCATTTAATCTAACTGGATGGAGTCCCTGCTTAGTACTGTTCATTGGCTAGATGTATAAACTGCGAGAACTTTCTTGTTCTGAATGCTGGAATAGATGATTTGGTGACTGAGCTGGGGGGGTGGGGGGAAACCCAGCATTGCAGTTTGGCTCATCTCAAGTCCTTCAGCATAACTGATTGCAAGCATAAGGAACAACTTTTGGAAAAGCCTGTCATCACCCTAGGACAGGCGGTGGATATTTGCAGAATGAATGCTTTTACCAGTGCCCAGGCTAGAGCTATGTCTACAGAAGCAACATTGCATGCAGTTCAGCAGAAGTGAAACTACCCCAGCTTCCTGCACAGGGAAGGCAAAATTTCCATCACAATCAACTGCCCCAAACAAGCACGAGCAAGATTTGCAGTAAATGTGTAACTGCATACAACCCCGAGCAATATCAATTTTCCAGCAGTCACTGTATTTGAATCCAGCAGTACCCGCAGTTTTCCATGGGTGTAGGAAGGTCTCCTACTCTATACTGGAAAAATTAAAGGCCACAAGTCAACTATTGGAAGCTTAGGGCACCATCACAGTGGTGACTAAGCCTACTCTGTGCATCAGCAGCCTAATGATCACACAGAAGAAAAACGGATCACTATGAATTGGCCTTGATCCATGTGATCTTAAAGCAGTATACATGCCTAGGTCCCACTTGTTCATAGATGGCCATGTAGTAGAACAACATATGCATGTATTTTACTGCATGTGCACATTGCATATACAGCATTGCATGCAGAGATACTACAACATATGCCCATGATACGTCATATATATATCTATATATCTACATACCACTTTCATCAACCATTCATACAACTACTCATCGTCTCATCCTCCCTTGAGTCTTTTATTAGTAGATGGATTAAATGCCTTAAAATAAGACTATGAACCCGAACACATCCAGTTTATCATCCACTGAAGAATGCAATGCATAAAACTAACTCCAAATATTTCTTCATTGCTTCCAAGGAACACATGAGGCAACCTTATACCAAGTCAGACCATTGGTCTATCCAGGTCAGTATTGTTTACTCTGACTGGCAGCAGGTAGAGGTTTTCCACATACCTGATCTTTTTAACAGGAGATGCCAGGGACTGAACTTTGGACCCTCCGCATGCAAAACACATGTTCTACAACTGAACCACAGCCTCTTACTCCCCCTTGATACTCAGTTTTGGAGCTGGTTCTTCAACCCACCCATCTGATACATTACATTCTCGTGCAAGAGTTGCCCAGGCACTTGTCCCTGAACGGCCATCCTTAACACATGAGAGTAATGATTCGATTGAAATACCCACATGTTAAACTGGCATTAATTGATATTTGTTTACAATACTTCTTGTGACACTTGCTAACAACCAGCAAGACCTGTGAGGCAAGAGAGTTATTTATTCATTAAGCGATAAGTATGCATCTCAACATCGAACAATTAGGGATCTTACCTTACTCATATAGTTACATTCTGCCTATTAATTATTCAAAGGAGCTAATGTATGCATATTGGTTGTGTTTATGCTTAAAATTCTCCAAAGTGCTAGAGAAGGGCCCTTAAGGTTTATCTCATTAGCTGCTCTGCATCAGCAAGAGACGGTGATTGAATACGGCTTTTACATTATTCAGAGGGTTTTCGTACCCTTCTGTTCTTTTTGAAGGTACTTCATTGGAATGACAAGCGAGGCAAGTATTTCCAAAAGTGAGAGATATTTCAACTACACACCTGAGGGAACTGAGACTGTGTATAGACAATTCTTTCCCATGGAGCAGCAGGAGCTATTTCCACCTTAGCGTGACTGAGGCTTGAGTCCTGAACTGAGAAACACAGGCCTTTTATGCCGAGGCGTTTCCCCGTGGTCTCGCCGACTGCTTCGGGACTTCCTTTTGATTATGCATGCCTTTTCTGCCCCTCAGGGGTCGCCCTGCTCTCCCCATGTGTTTTGTCGGTGTTTTCCAGATGCTGTTTTAGACAGAGTCTGGAAAATGCGGGCAAAATGCACGGGGAGAGTGAGGCGACCTCTGAGGGGCGGAAAAGGCATGCATAATCGAAAGGAAGCCCCAAAGCAGTCGGAGGGGGTGACCGCGGGGAAATGTCCCTGCATGAAAGGCCATATATCGTATTTACACAAAAGGAATCTTTACAAAAGGGGAGGGGTCATCTTCAACTCACATACAAAATTTACTGGTATGTAAAGTGGCCCACAGTTCTGACCCAGATACCCCAGGCTAACCCTATCTTGTCAGCTCTTGGAAGCTAAGCAGGGTCAGCCCTGGTTAGTACTTGGATGGGAGACCACTAAGGAAGTCCAGGGTTGCTATGCAGAGGCAGGCAATGGCAAACCACCTCTGAATGTCTCTTGTCTTTAAAAACCCTATGGTATCACCGTGATTCGGGTATAAAAACAAAAATCCCCCCCTACTGGCAGGCTGTGTTTGGGGTGGGTTGCTACTCCATCAACATGCAGAGAGAACCAAAGATGTGCCTTCCTTTAGTAGGGTCCTGCAGGCTGAAAGAGCTCTTGAGTGTACTTTCCCTCTCCGTGCTTTGTGGGCGAGCCATTCAAAAGCACAGAGGGAGGCCAGCCTCTACGTCAGCTGGTGAGGAGGCTGGAAGCAGCCGGGACGCCTCGGCCGGCCTGCAGAAGGAGAGGCGCTTCCTGGAGTTGGTGGGCAAGAAGGAAGTCAGGACGGAGATGGAGGGAGGGAAGAAAGCTGACCTGAGCTGCCCAAAGCAGAGATGAGGGAAAGGTCTACAGCGGCTAAAGATGGAGAGGGGGAAAGCAAATCGGCTTCACCTCCTACTACCCAGCAACCCCCTGGGGTTGAGCGTCATGCGTGTCAACAGCCCAGCAAGCACTGAGCCCTGCAAAGGCTACCACAGTGACATTTGCATGGTGCCAAGCTGAGGAAACACACAACCAGCTCATTAGCCAGCAGAGGAATTGCAGTGGCTGGAAAGAGCTATTTTTTCTCAAGCTGCACTGTGAGGAGGAAGAGGCAGAGATGGCAGATGGAGCTCAGTGGTGAAGAGGGAGCTGGTAAAGGGGGACACTGCTGGCTGAACTCTTGGGGGGGGGCTTAAATTCCAGATCATCTGCTTTCATGCACTGGCTTCTCTTTTGGGGGGCATCATCTTATGGAGAACCAGCATGGTATAATGGTTAAGAGCGGTGGTTTGGAGCAGTGGACGCTAATCTGGTGAACCAGGTTGGTTTCCCCACTCCTCCACATGAAGTCTGCTGGGTGACCTTGGGCTAGTCACAGCTCTCTTAGAGCTCTCTCAGCCCCACCTACCTCACAGGGTGTCTGTTGTGGGGAGAGAAAGGGAAGGAGATGGTAAGCCGGTTTGAGTCTTCCTTAAGTGGTAGAGAGAGTCGGCAGATAAAAACCAACTCTTCTTTTTCCTCCTCCTCTTCTTCTTCTTCTTCTTCCTCTTCTTCTTCTTATGTTCGAAGTTGTCTCCCTTTCAATTAAATACAGGAAACATAATGAGAAGGAAAAGCCTCACTGGAAGAATGTTTTGCTCTATTACCCTAATTCTTCACTCCAGCCACTTCTTATACTCCCATACAAGCCATGAATTTTACTAGTTCTTTTTGGTCTAATCAGTTTCATCAGTGGGGGTGGTATTAAAACAAGCAAGAGGGGAATCTTTGTGGGGGGTTTTGCCATCAAGTTGCAGCTGACTTATGGCAACCCCATAGGGTTTTCAAGACTAGAGACATTCAGAGGTGGCTTGCCTCTGCATAGCGACCTCAGACTTCCTTGGTGGTCTCTCATCCAGATACTAACCAGGGCCAACCCTGATTAGCTTCTGAGATCTGCCAAGATCGGGCTAGCCTGGGCCATCTATGTCAGGGAGGAGGGGAAATCGCATTCCCTATCAACCTTCACTTCCATTCACCCTAACTATTTCATCTTCGGATCATTCAAGGTGGCTACAGCGACCCACTACATCACCTGAATGCCAGAGTTTTCCCTCCAGTGTTCGCATGTGCACAATGATGTTGCTTAAAGTTTAATGTTTTGGGAGCTTTTACATCACACCCACCATTTCTCTAAAATAATCATATTTTGTCTGCCAATCTGGTGAAGGTTTGTAGATCCTAAAACTGTAGCTGTGTCTGGCTCTGTTATATAGATTCTTTGGACCCACAGGTAAACCAGCCCGTGGCTATTACGTATAAGGTTAATAGTGTTCTTGAATGGCAGGTAATTATGGAGAGCATTTCATGAGCATAAATGCTATCACAACTGCCCACTTAGTTCCCAGCCCCTTGCACCTAGGTTTGCGAAGAGCACAGTGGGACTGGCTGTAGGGTTGCCAACTTCCAGGTACTAGCTGGAGATCTCCCGCTATTACAACTGATCTCCAGCCGATAGAGGTCAGTTCCCCTGGAGAAAATGGCTGCTTTGGCAATTGGACTCTATGGCATTGACGTCCCTCCCCAAACCCTGCCCTCCTCAGGCTCTGCCCACCAGTGGCGAAGAGGGACCTGGAAACCCTAACTGGCTGTGTTTTTAAAACGTTTTCCTTTCAAACCGCCCCCCCTCTCCAGCTTGGGCATTTCTAGCCTTGGCAGAAACCACCACCATCCAAATAATCCCCCCCTCCCCTGTCTCTTGAACACCAAGTATTGGGGTATGTGTGTGAGAGAACAGAGACCTGTGGGCTGTCTCCATCCCTCCACACTCACACAAACCTCTCTTCCTCTGTATCCATCAGAGCTCTCCCTGTTCTGCTCTGAGGCAGCGGGGGAAATTATACCTCCCCAAACGAGCGAGATTCTGTACAATCAGTTTGCCTTCAAAGATCGTGAACAACATTAACTTTTAATAATGGCAGAGAAACCCAGAAAGCACGTTGTCATTGGGAACAATCAGAAGAAAGACTAATTAGGCAGAATCGAGAAAGGAAATATGAAAAGGTACCTTGCTAGCTAATCCTGTACATTACAACAAAGTCTTGACATTTCTGTCGTAGGAACAGGTTCAGGATGGAGCAGCCTGGCACAGTCTGGCTGGGCTTGCCTTAAATATCAGCATCTTGACACAGAATTCCAAGCCAGGTTGACAGTTACATAGATTATCCTGCAGTCTGGGGAGTTTCCTCCCCGCCCAATCAGAATTTGAGGTGCAGGCTTAAAGTTTTCCTTCCAAGCCTCCTTTACCAATCACTTCAACAGTTTGGATAAGGAGGTTAAAGTGCCAAGCAGGAAAATAAAGACTGACCATACACAATGCATAGTTAAATTTTGGAATTCCCTGCCCCAGGATGTGGTGATGGCTGCCAACTTGGAAGGTTTTAAGAGGGGAGTGGACATGTTCGTGGAGGAGAGGGCTATCCACGGCTACTAGTTTTATGTGGTATTATCTGCAATGTTAAAGCTTTTTCTTCAAGCTGGAAAGCTATTCTGTTTGCATAACTGTGTTGAATGAGCATGGCAATATAATCTGTTTGGTCTTATTTTTATTCTTTTTTTCTCTTATTTGTAATGCTGAAACTCTTTCCCCTCTTTTTTCCTTTGTATTCCCTTTCATATGGAATTTTTTTTTAAAAAGGAATACTAGTCATGATGCATATCTATCCTCTCTAGTATCAGAGGAGCATGCCGAATATATTAGGTGCTATGGAACACAGGCAGGAAATGCTGCTGCCATTGTCTTCTTTGTGGGCTTCCTAGAGGCAACTGGTTGGCCACTGTGTGAACAGACTGCTGGACTTGATGGGCCTTGGTCTGATCCAGCATGGCTTTTCTTATGTTCTTATGACCCATCTTGTCTGTGCTGACAGCTTGACTAAATGTTGGGATGAATCCAGGACTCTATTCCCTTTGGTTAGCTCATAGATCACCATATATCTGTCTTTTCCTCTTCCTGGGGATGCAGCATTGAGACTTTTATTGCCCATCTCACATATGAGCCCATTTTATTATCTCAGAACACATGCAATCTACATATATGCTGCAAATAAATAAACAAGCTCAATTTTTCAATGGTTTCACAAGCATTTAGGGCAGTAGACATTTGCCCCAAAATGTATACTGATCTTATGCAGGAACTGCTAGTCATACAGTTTTAGGGTGCAATTTCCAGGGGACAGTCTGGTATACCAAGAAAACCTGTGGAACCACTAGCAGCAGAGAAAACAGTGAGACAGAAAAAGAGAGAAAGAATAAGTGTACCACTGGCAGTGAGAGCTATAGAAAACTGTTGGCATCTCTCTGAAAAATAATCAACTATATATAGCCTGAGGAAACTGGAAAGGCATATGCATATATGATATCAAATAATCTGGTGGAACACATTTCTTTGCATTTTGGATATAGAAGCAGCAAATGCTTTTCTATTATCTCAATTTCCCTTGTCCTATTGGTCTACTAATATTAGTTTTTGAGTAACAAATGCTTCTCTGTAGCTAATTTGCAAACAAAGTGCTCCCTCTGCTGGTCGTTGATAATATTGCACAGCAAACAAAGACTATTTTATAAGCAAACCAGCCACAAAGTGGAGCCATCCAACCAAGAAAAAATTATCGGATCTCTTATTCGTAAACTTTATTAGTCGTTTTATTCAATGTATATTTTTGTAATGGTGCTTAAGTGTAACCAACTTATTATTTGCTGCTTTTGCATCTAAATTACTGATTTATAGTGAAAATAAACCCCATACATACTAGGGGAAAGTCTGGGGAGTTGTTTTATTGTCTAAAGAACACGTTTTCTCTTATTCAGCATTTCAAGTGCATTTTGTTGTCAGATAAGTATGTGATAATGCACCAAATGGTGCGCTTAGTCTAATGATTAATCCAGACCTGCTCCTTGGTTACAACCCTACAGACAGTTGCATTAGGCATGCCAATCGCCATGTGGTGGCTGGAGATCTCCCTCTATTACAACTGAATTCCAGGTGATAGAAATCAGTTCCCCTGGAGAAAATGGCTGCTTTGGCAATTAGATTCCATGGCACTGAAGTCCCTCCCCTCTCCAAACCATGCCCTCCTCAGGCTCCACCCCCAAAATCTCCAGGTATTTTTCCAACCCGGAGTTGGCAGTCCTAAGTTGCATACAATTAAGCTACCTTGATGCCAACAGAATTTACACACAAGTAACTGAGCACAAGTTGACTCAGCTTTCCATCCTTCCAAGGTGGGTAAAATGAGTACCCAGCTTGGTGGGGATAAAGGGAAGACGACTGGGGAAGGCACTGGCAAACCACCCCGTAAACAAAGTCTGCCTAGTAAACATCGGGATGTGACGTCACCCCATGGGTCAGGAATGATTCGATGCTTGCACAGGGGACCTTTATCTTTACATTTAACTAAGCACAGGATTTCAGGCCAGGGGAACCAAACCAGTGAAATCTAAATATTTGATTGGGCTATAAATCTTGAGCTTTGCCAACATGATTCCTATTTCCTGACAACGAATAGTTTGTAGTACT
This sequence comes from Euleptes europaea, assembly GCF_029931775.1. NCBI lineage: Eukaryota > Metazoa > Chordata > Lepidosauria > Squamata > Sphaerodactylidae > Euleptes > Euleptes europaea. Next base: position 43,423,539 of record NC_079312.1, on the reverse strand, counting down.
TCGTGCATTAAAGTAACAAAAGCATAACAACATTGGTATATCAGTAAGCAGCGGCTGTCTTGATGTGTTTACATATTTGCCCAATAGCTGCTTGGGCATTTCCAAAACCATAGCACTAGCACTAACAAACCCTTGCTAATCCCATGGCTTTAGATTTAGTTGAGAATGTACAATATTATTATTCTTTGCCATCTCATTATGGAGAGCTGCACTAAAATCTCCTTAAAGAATAAGCAGCAAGCTGTATCCTTCAGTGTACCTCTGAATTAGCAAACGGCGGTGCCTGTTCCCCACTACATGGCAGGCCTCCCCGGAGAATAACTGGGAGATGTGGGGGGGGGGGGGACCAGCCTGATAGCCATCAGACAATTACAGAGATCAAACTTCTTTTCCACTTAAAACAGTTAATAATTAGCTCCCTTCTAAGCCATTCAATGCCTCCCCTCCCCAAGGGAATGAAAAAAAGCACAGGCACCAGATAGGTTATTTGTAAAAATCAAAGCAATGGTCTCGATTTAGGGACTGTTTAATGTCAACCTGTCATTGGCTTGGCTGAACAAGCATTACCAAACGTCACACTGTACCTGTCACTCATCAGCACGAGAGCCTGTCATGTGAGCACTTTGCCGGCCTTTGTTTGCAGTCGCCAAGTTTCGGCTCTTTATCTGAACTTTGCTTGAAGCGGTGAAGCGGTAGAACAAAGGAAATCATGTGCTCCATGCATGACGTTGGTCCCCAACCCTTCTTATTCCTGGACCCCCTGAAGAAACACATGACACACAAGCAAGGGTTTGACAAGGCTGCTGCAGCAGAGCCCAAGAAGATTCTTAGCACATTACAGCATGCCTCTTTCAGGCTGTTGGGACAGGCTGTCACAAATTTGTTAGGATGTAGCTGCCTGCCCAGTGTGTCCCAAATTCAGTGACTGGCATTATGATGCCCCTTGACCCATCACTGTGCCCTAGTGGAACTACCTGCCCCAGGATGTGGTGATGGCTGCCAACTTGGAAGGCTTTAAGAGGGGAGTGGACATATTCATGAAGGATAGGGCTATCCATGGCTACTAGTAAAAATTAGTCATGATTAGGGTTGCCAACCTCCAGGTACTAGCTGGAAATCTCCTGCTATTACAGCTGATTTCCAGCCAATAGAGATCAGTTCAGCTGGAGAAAATGGCCGCTTTGGCAATTGGATTCTATGGCATTGAAGTCCTTCCCCTCCCCAAACCCCACCCTCTTCCAGCTCCACTCCAAAAATCTCCCGCCGGTGGCAAAGAGAGACCTGGCAACCCTAGTCATGACGCATAGCTATTATCTCCAGGATCAGAGGAGCATGCCTATTATATTAGGTGCTGTGGAACACAGGCAGGATGGTGCTGCTGCAGTCGTCTTGTTTGTGGGTTTCCTAGAGGCACCTGGTTGGCCACTGTGTGAATAGCCTGCTGGACTTGATGGGCCTTGGTCTGAGCCAGCAGGGATTTTCTTATGTTCTTATGAAACATGGGACTGGGAATGCACTACAGTATATTAGCAGCAGCCATGTTCAGTATACTTTCAGTCCTCAAGGATATGTGGCAGCCCACCTTGTGCTGTGTCAGCAGCCCTCTGGAGTCCCTGGTTTGTTTCTTTTTTTAACAATATATGCCTTAAGGCAGTCCCTTTAGCCTGATTTGGTGTTCCAGTCAGCTTCACCCCAGCTCTGAGCTCTGCCAGCTATAAGTTGTGATGGTCCTGGCAAAGCACATTCCATGGTGAGGCAGCATGGAAATTTTCTAAATAAATAAACAAACATTTCCTGATGCTTAATCTTGCTTCCCTTACATATACTATAGACCCAAGTAGATGGCAATTCAGAGAGAGCTTAAAAGCCCTCTGCTCCTGGCCAAAGCATCTCATTGAGAGGTAAAATGCTCCCACTAGGGTTGCCAGGTCCCTCTTCACCACCGGTGGGAGGTTTTGGGGGCGGAGCCTGAGGAGGGCAGGGTGTGGGAAGGGACTTCAATGCCATAGAGTCCAATTTCCAGAGCCTGAGGAGGGTGGGGTGTGGGAAGGGACTTCAATGCCATAGAGTCCTATTTCCAGAGCAGCCATTTTCTCCAGGTGAACTGATCTCTATCGGCTGGAGATCAGTTGTAATACCAGGAGATCTCCAGCTAGTAGCTGGAGGTTGGCAACCCTAGCTCCCACTGAGCTCCAAAATAACCCAGTTTGTGCCTGGAAGGATGGATGTGACAGGCCTTTTCTTGGCATCAAGGGGATCCACAGATCCCTTCAGGGGCTGGTCAGCCTTCTGCCCGCCACATGGGTCCCTAGGTTGAGCCCAGCAAGTAAGGAAGGAGGACTGGAGTTCTCCCAGGTGCTAAATGTCCTCAGACATCATACCCCTGGAACAAACACCAGATGCCCAACTGGGCATGGTCATTACTGCGTGCCCTTCCCAAACATCAATGCAAAGCTCCGCCCCTTGGTTTAGGGAAGAGAGGGCAATTCCAAGGGTTTCAGAGTGTCCACTTAGCCTGACTAAAATCCTGTAGGGTGAATGCAGAGAATGATTTCTCCAAGATGACCGAGTGAGCATCATAGCCAAACGGGGATTTGAACCTCAACTTCCCATTTTCAAGTCCAGCTTTCTAGCCGCCACACGGTGCTGACTGTAACACACCTTTCTCACCCCTCTGCTGAGTTGCTGCAGCAGTTACCACACAGCATGGATTGGAAATACTGCCCTTTCCGAGGCTACAGTGTCCAAGGCAGGGTGGTCCCATTCTGTAGTTTGCAGAGTTTACTACTGCCCCCCCCCCGACATTTATTGAATGTTTCCCATTGGAATGGAATGGGAACACATGAGTTCAAAGTGAAAGGAACTAGCAAGATTGTAGTCACCTTCCCTATACAGTCCATCAATATTTTCTGAAGAAGAAACTGCAACAGGTGGATACCGAAGCCCTGTAAAAAGAAGAGAAACAGATGGACTTGGCAATATATATTTATTTTCAGCAATAGACTACGGACTCTTGGGGAGGGGCTGTGGCTCAGTGACAAAGTATCTGCTTGGCATGCAGAAGGTCCCAGGTTCAATCTTCGGCATCTCTAGTCAAAGGGGCTGGGCAAGTAGGTGATGTGAAAGACCTCTGCCTGAGGCCCTGGAGAGCCGCTGCCAGTCTGAGTAGACAATACTGACTTTGATGGACCGAGGGTCTGGTTCAGTAGAAGGCAGCTTCATGTGTGTTCATGTGTACATAAGGGGTTACCCGACAATTGAAGTCAGATAAAGGATTTTGCCAACCTTAGTGATTTAGTGATTTGTTTAGCCTGGAATTGTTCAATATTGGTTTATGGGTATGTTTGATTCTTGAATGTAAATACAAGTTTTGGCATTGATGTATGTAATAGCCTGAATTGCTGTTTATTTCTGTACATCCACATGGCACAGCAGTTCTTCCCCTTTCTTTAGGAATTGTATGTTTTGGAAGGTCAACCAAATGGATTTCTGACCCTTTTCAAGCGCTGCCTGAAGATACGCCTTTAAGATTTTCTCTCTTATGGGTTTAACGTTAAGCCAGGAGCATGGGACAAGGCTCCAATCTACAAAGGTTAATGAGGCAAGAACTCAACTAGAGGAAATCAGAACTCAACAATAATTGAGAGAACAATGAGAAGGAAAACAACCGGTACCCCAGGAGGTTAGTCCTATCTTGATTCAGATCTTTTCTAGACATACAGCCAAACGAAGTGATAAGAGGTAGCTGCGGAGCATGGAGGTGGTGGGATAGGCTCTATTATTTCAGACTATGGGTGAGAGTTTACATTTTTAAAATATTCATTATCCATAAGTCGACACCCTCCTCCATAGAGAAGCATTATAAAGTTTACAATGATTCTTTATGAAGGAGGGGGCAACCCCTTTGGGCCCCCATAAAATTGGACCCCTGACCCAATCTTCACCAAACATTGGGGTCCATGCAAGGAGAGTCTCTTGAAACTACCCTGAAAATTTGGGAATTCTACCTCCAAAAATGCCCCCACAAGAGCTTCGAAAAAAATCCCCATATACTAAAATGGGCCCAATTTTTTTTTTCCGGCAAACCTAGAAATAAATCCAAATACCCCTTTACCGGTATGGGTATTCAGCTTATTTCGGGTTTACTGAAAAAAGCCGGGCCCAATAAACCCAAGCCCAAAATTTTCTGATTTTTTTCTTTGCACAACCCTACTCCTGATTCCATTTGCTGCAGCATCTTTTCCCACCTCCCTTCTGCTTTTATTGTTTTCCTTTTCAGCGTGAAAGTTTTCACATCAAAGGTGCTTCAACATATTCCATCTCCCACCTTCCATAGTCTTGTTTAGCCCCACTTTGTTCTATCACTCATTCCCCTGCCCCGCAAATTATATATATATATATATATATATATATATATATATATATATATATATATATATATATATATATATATATATTTCTAGTGGCAGATAGTCTTTGGTTCTTGTAGGTTATCCGGGCTGTGTAACCGTGGTCTTGGAATTTTCTTTCCTGACGTTTCGCACACTGACAGTGTCCTTCAGTGTTACTCCTCTGAAGATGCCTGCCACAGCTGCTGGCGAAACGTCAGGAAAGAAAATTCCAAGACCACGGTCATACAGCCCGGATAACCTACAAGAACCAATGAACTCTGACCGTGAAAGCCTTCGACAATATGCAGATAGTCTTGTTTCCCACCAGGGGGCATAGTATGCCTATCTGGACTGACCTTCTGAATCGCAGTTCATGAAACTTTGACAAATTTAGTGAGATGGAAGAGAATGAACCAGTGATTCATGAACCTTTAAGCCATGTTTCACTTACTTCTAAGAAAAGAATAAAAATTATCCTTATAACTAACTGCCAATTTAAAGCATTCTCTTTTCTTTGTTTGTATGTCATTTAATTTTAGGAAAAATAAATAAAAACAGGAAGTCTAAGGTGTATGTAAATCAAACTTGGTATTTGCATGCACAGTTGTTGACCTTTCCCTGCCTCGTCCTTGCATTTCCCTTTCTAGCTCCTCTCTTCTCTTTTTCCTTTCTCCCTGTGTGCCGTGCTAACATTTATGTTCGATACAGAACACTTTTGGAAACTACATTGGCGTTAAGTAGGAGAAGGCACATCATGGTGCATAGCAAGTTTATGTGCCATTCTTTGTATTAAACACTGGGAGAGCAGACTGTGCTTGAACCATGGGAAAATAGAAATGGGAATTCAGGAGAGTTTAGGGCTTACCTGAAGAGCATTTCAAAGAATTTTCAATGTCCTTACAACATGAAGATAGATCCCAATGGATAGCCATGATAGTCTGTCACTAGCAGTAGAAAAGAGCAAGAGTCCAATAGCACCTTAAAGACTAACAAAATTTCTGGCAGGGTATGAGCTTTCGTGAGCCACAGTTCACTTCTTCAGAAAGCTTCAAAAAGCTCATACCCTGCCAGAAAATTTGTTAGTCTTTAAGGTGCTACTGGACTCTTGCTCTTTTTTACTTACAATATGAGGGATTGTTAGGCAGGAAGTCTGCTGGTTAAGCACATTCAAGCTGCTTTAAATTTGCAGTGCAGATATGACTTTGGAAGGTGAGGTGGCAATCTTCTATTTGTTTTTCACCTGCTTTTTTGGGCAAAGCCAGTCTACAAAGCAGCCTTTAATGAAAACTATATCAGATTTGAAATATGTAACAAAACACTAATCATAAATAAAATAAAAACCAACCACAAAAGACTAAGCAGCAAAACCCGGAACAAAATAGCAAGCAAGTAACAATAAACTGTATTTCAGCATTTAAGATAAACTTTCTAAAAATAATTGCCTCTACCTTCTTCTGGAAATGCTATTCATCTCTTCCAAGCCCTGATGGGTTCCTAGCTAGAGCCATTTCTTGACACTTAAGACCCACTAAGACAAATCAGAGGGTTCTAGGCTATTGTACTTTGGTCACATGATGAGAAGACAAGAGTCACTGGAAAAGACAATCATGCTAGGAAAAGTTGAAGGCAGCAGGAAAAGGGGAAGACCCAACAAGAGATGGATTGACTCTATAAAGGAAGCCACAGCCTTCAGTCTACAAGAACTGAGCAAGGCTGTTAACAGTAGGACGTTTTGGAGGACATTGATTCATAGGGTCGCCATAAGTCGGAAGCGACTCGATGGCACTTAACACACACACACACACACACACACACACAAGGAAATAGCAATCAATCCTTTATTGGCATAAAAAGGCACACTATAAAAGGATATGAAAAAAATGGAAATATTAAAAGGTGCCCTTTAAAAAATAGTTAGTAAACAGTTACATTGAATAACATTGTTTGTTGATAATACCATCTAATTAACTGTTTGGTGGGCTTTTCAAACAAACTTTAAAAACTGTGCCACCGTCTCCAATATTTGAGGCGAACAGTTATTCAACAAATAGGCAACATTAAAAGAATCTGGGACATTCTGTCTATCAATCAACGGGGTGCTTAATAGTTCATTGCAAGATTCTGTATAGAAACTACAATCAAATAAGACAATAGCAACTGTTTCAATACAATTGTTGTCACAGGGGCAAAGCCTGGCAGACAGAGGGATTTTACAAGGAAATCGCTACACTCATTATGATTCCTTCGTTAGGCAAATAGCCCAGAATGGCATAAGCACGAATGATTGGGTGTGCTGGATTAAAGTGAACACCTTGGGGGCGCAGGGTCTCTTTCCCAGGCCCTGAGGTAGGGGCTTCCTTGCAGACATGGCTCTTTTGTCTGTACTTTGCTCTCCTTGCCTACAAGACAAATGGTACAGAAATGTCTTCTGTGCCCTCTCATCTAAAGGAAACTAAACCAAGTAGTGCTGCCCTTGAATTGCTGACCATTTAGGGAAGTGCAGAACAGCTTTAACCATGAAATAAATCCCATTGAATTTAGGCAGAACATATTTTGGCTCTTACCCAGCAATTTTCGTCTTTCCCAACCACCACCACCCCGCCTGGAATATATATCCTCGGTGGTGGTAACTGAGAGGTGGGAGAGAGAAGCAGCTGGGGAAAGGGAAAACATAGCAGGAAGTGTTGAGCTTCTCTTTCCAATTGCCATTAGGTTCTCAATTCCAGGTCTGACATAGTTGCAACCTCAATGGGATCATATGCCTCATTCTAGTATTAGCCTCAGGAGATGTTTAGTACAAGGGGGCACCCCTGGTTTACTGGGAGGAAATCCCAAAAGTTTTTTTTTTTTTTTTAAGAGTTGGAAGGGGTGAAGATGTGCCTGCACAAGTGGACATTTATAAAAAAGCTGAAGAAAATGGGGGCAGCTGAACTGGGGGAAAATGAAAATCTGGAGGCAGTGAAAGGGGAAGTAGAAGGTGGTGACAAGAAGAGAATGTAGTAGGAGGGTGGGGAAGAGATTGTGATTGCAACAGGAAGGTGGGGGAGGCAGAGACTGTGGTGATGGGACAGTTGGGGGGTTAGCAAGAGGAAGTGGGAGGCACTGGGGCAGTGGGATTTCCCCTCTCCCATGAGTCATCGCAGGTACCTTCTTGTCTGAGCATATTATCCATCTTGAAAATATTAGAATCAGAGTAGACACCTCCACAGTGCTTTGACTTCAGCCTTGTTCACACTCACTCCCATCATTAATACATTATTGATAAAGGAGGGGGATTAATATTCAGGGAATCGATGGATGTTATGAATACTTAGGACCAGATAAGACATTAATGGATTAAACACATTACAAATGCTAAAATTTCCATCTTCCACTGGTTAAATCAGCCAAAATAAAAATCCACCACTTCTGAACACTCCTGACTTGGCACCATGTCTGTTTTGCTTACAATTAGTGGATCTTCTATTTAAAACATGAAGCCTTAGTGACCGCAGAGAAATACCATCCTCCCAAGAGGTCACATCAATAGTACAATAATTGGGACTGCACTCTAGGTACAGAAGCCTGGCTGCAAGTTCGTAGCCACCAAAGAAGAAAATTGTGGAGAAGTCATCAATCCCCAAGTGCTTCAATGCTCAGAGATGCAAATAGCTCAGGCTAGAGTGAGACAAAACATTTTATCATCTAACAACTCGGCTAGATAGTCCCACTAAAAGGACAGAGACTAGGAAAGCTTTCATTTCATGTTTCTTCATTTTGGGTCAGAAAGATTAGAATTGACCCCGTAGGGGGAAAAGACTCCCAAGGGAAGACTATAAATCCTCTGGGCAGGAGGGAATTCTCTTACATTGTGGCTCAGGTCATGGAGGACTAGGTTTTACAATGGGACGCTTGACCATGAGTCAAGGAACAATGGGGGAAAGTCCCAAACTGAGAACTAGAACTAGATTAGAGAGTCTACTGAATTACAACTAAGAATGAAGCTCAAGACTATGCATTCTCCAGGACTTAATAAAGATCTGGGATTCCAGTCTCATTACCAATGCTGATTTCTCCACGCCTACTACCCCTCTGCATATCCCATCTAATCCAATCACGCCTGATAATGTCATTTACTTGCTTTTTACATTTATATGGCCATTGTGTGTCTAATTCACTTGTCTCTACTTAAGGATGGAATCACATTCTAGCTGTAGGGTAAGACAGAGTTAGGGTTTAGAGAACTGCCTGTTTACAGATTCTTGCTCAAACTCATGCTTGAACAGAACACATGTATTTTTAAATTATTTTTTCAGTTTGAATGCTCTGTGATCTTGCCATGTCTAATTCAGTCCCTTTCCAAAGAGAAGCAAATGAAAGGGGAAGCGGTTAAGCGCGCCATACCCAAAGCACAGAAGTGTGATAGACCATCCTTACATTAGCTAATATGAGCAAAGTGGCAACTAGGTGCAGCCTTTAAACAGCAACATAGTAAAGAGTGCTAAAAGTACAAATCCTTTTAAGCAGGAGATATTCTTCCAGATTTGTTGGTGGCAGTGGTTACTACCCAGAGAGAAGTTGGTGCACACAGGAGCAAGGAAACGTGGTGCCTCGCCAGGTAGAGAACCAGGAGGGCAACATGACTTCTCCAGGTTCCCAAACAGTAACGAGGCTTGCGAGACCATTTTCTCACAGGGACAACTTTCAATGAACTAGAAATGGAGGCTTGTTTCAAGAATTCTTTTAATGCAATATTACTGATAGCTGCTAAAACTGCCTTAGCTCATTGTTAGAAATGAGCTTCAACACCAATTATGAAATGGTTAACTATGAAAACAGCTCAAATGGAAAAATTAACGGAGTTAGAAGTGTTCTTGGATTGTTTTTCTATTTTGGAAATTGTTTATTGACCACTGGAATCAGGAGACTGAATCACTCTGAATGTTTTAGAAAATAATAGAAACAAGGTCCAATTTGTAATCAAAAACATGATGGACAACTGATCCAGTCCTAGAAACACTGCCTTTGATTTGTAATTATTGTTTTACAATATTGATACCACATAGAAATTACTGCGTTGGACCCTACAATCTATCTGTTCATGTGGGCAGATCTTCTGTCATCCCCAATCTTCTGCGGTCAGGACTTTGGTAAATAAAAGTACCTTAGAACAATGGCCTGCAGGAAGGCGGGTAAAAATCAGGTGGTATTTCTTACCACTCTCTTGTGCAAGTCAGTGAAAGCTAATGAATCTAACACACTGCCTTTGTTTTCAGAAGTTATGTTATACTCTTCAGTCAGGTTATATGGCTGTATGTGGCTCAAAAGGAAATGCACCACTGTGTCCCTGTATTACTAGAGGGCAACTGACTCTGGAAAGCAGCCAAACTGCAAAGTACCCATGATTAGATTTATTTTAAGAAACACAGAACATTTTCCGTACAGCCAGCAATAAACATTGTAAGTAGGAGATGACTTATGCCCCAGATACTAAGTGTATTTACTTTGAAGCAAGTCCCATCAGTGGGAACGGAACTACAATTCAAAGCCCCACTCGTGTAGGAGGCAACCCATTCTTTGAGGCCCATGCCAAATGTTTCCCTCTACCAAAAGAGAACAGGGATCTCCTGTCCAGCAACACTCCATGACTATAGTTGTCATCCCAAAGACAAATGCTGCATGTTTCAAACTGGAGGATGAGAACAGAAATGAATGCAAGTCTCAAGCTGCCTGAAGGTGTAGGGAACCATCCATTCAACTGTGCTTGGAAAAGCCACTTCTCAACTGCAACATCCAGAGACAGAAAGACACGTTGCTCAATTAAGAAAGCCTTCTCGACCACATCAAAATGGCTATGTAATCAACACCGCTGTACTGGACATAAAGTTTATTCTCCTCACTACAGCTATCGGTAAATTTACATTCCATGAATCCACTGTTTATTCATATGGCCAAAGAAGTCAAGTGACACTGGGCTTTGCCAAAACAAAAATGTCAGAAGGTCACAAATGCTTAAAGAATAGGTTTATTAACAATATTTTCACAAACAAACATTCTAAAGAAAATTTCAGAAATCTCTAAACTTAAAATTTGATCTCATTGGCAAAATATCCCTGAAAAGAAAAAAAGCAAATGGAGGAAGGGGAAGTGGGAAAGAGAAGGCAAAATGTTTTATAGTCTTACATTTTTGGAACTGCTTTCCTGATGTTTTGGTTTTAGTATTCCTTAGTGCTTATGACAGACACCCATTCCTCCTGCCCTCTGTACAGTTGGGGGGGGGGACTGACAACAACTGATTTTTTTTCCTTTTGTATGTAGAACAGCAATAGGACTTTCCCCCAAGCACCTTCTTGCACGCTCTGTACCTGATAGGTAGCCATAAATAATCACCTTAAAATTATGCAAACTGAGCCAAATTGTTCTGGAATACTAGACAAATGGAAAACCTTCTTTTCTCCAAAATGAAGTACACCATGCAGTACAAGAATTGTTAGCATGCATTTTGGTGGCTATTTTTGTACTTCAGGGTATGCGGCTTCACCTATTAAAAAGGGATTTCCTTTTGGACTCCGATTAAAATGTACTCAAACTATTTTATAACATTAATATTTATTGCTTTATATGAATACTGTATCGAAAGCCCCAAGCATTCAGTTTACACACAAATTATACAATTATATACCGTTTCCACAATGGCAGTGAGCACTCTTTACAATCTACAAAAAAAAATCTACTTTACAGAAAAATTTAAAAATTCTAAATATCAAAAGGTACAGTTGAAGAAACAGGTATAAATTTTGGCAGCCAGGTAAACGCAACGGAGAGGTTGCATCTTGGATGTCTTTTTTTTTTTTTTTTTTTTTTACATGTGGATGTCTGAAAAAATATAATGTGAAGAGTTTAAAGCAGTAGTTGTGCTTTGAGCTGGTTTCGGGGGGAAAAGAATTAACACTGGCTGTCAAAGGAGCATGTTCAAAAAATATTTAGTTGACTCCCAAAAAATCATGGACAAATTAACGGTGTTGTCTAGGCACCCTTACAATTGCTAGTCAGTCATTCCGCTCATATTCATAACTATGATAATCGTCTTGCAGAGCAGAGGCGTTCATTGCCATTGTACTCTGCCTACTTCAAAATAATCTGAGAAACGCTATGAACTGTCCCAGTTCATCAGAGGGAGTGTCTTGTCAAGTTTCCAAACATTCCCCTACGAAGAGCTGACAATATTGTTTGGAAGTCTGCTTTCCACACATTTTCTCGGAAAACAAAATGATAATCGTTCATTCAGGCACCTCAGAAATATACAGAAATGTTTTGCTAGAACAGATCTCTTGGAATGTGTTTAACCTGGTACTTCCAACAGAGATTTGGATCTTCAGGCTATCAGGTGGGCTAAATTTTATTTGGTTTATTCAGAGGCGGAAAAGCTGCGTTGTGAGAAATGAGTTCGGTTGCTTCCACGGGGGGGGGGGGGGACATAAGCATACGTTTTCCTTAGATTAGCACGTTTTCAAGTATTTTATCATGTGTAGCTTTTAAAAGCACACAACACAGTAAGATGAAAACCTGGAAACCCTTGAGAAACCCTATAATTCACATGTTCATGTTCAAACTGTAACCAAAACATAAAATAACTGCTATAGTGTTCAGGGGAAAAGAAAAAAAAAAAGAAAAAAGTCAAGGACAAAAAAAAAATTCCTTTGTAGGTCGTGTAAGTAGATGTGGTAATTTTCAAAAAGTTGTCAAAATTATAATCACCTTCCAGTTTAAAAACTTTTATCCTAAATAAAAAAACTATACACAGACCACTGATTTGACCATATCGAAATTTCAGTGGCAAGCAGGACCCGAAGGAGCTGGTATTTCACAGTTCTTAACAAGTCAACTCCTTCAGGATTTATCTCGTGGAGAAGTTCAATTTACAGCCTGCTTCTCTTGTAAAACTAAAGGTCCACTTTTATTACATAAAATTATTTATACAGTGTAAAACCAGAGCCTTATGGAAAATACTGCCTCTAAGTGTATTTAAATTATTAGTCTTGTTCCATAGGTTCTTCTGCAGCTTCTGTGGCTTCGTCGCTATTTTCCATTGGGGTCTCTGAGGCGGTTTCAGGAGTTTCACTGGCGTACGGTCCCAAATCTTCCGTTTCACTGCAGTCAGCTCTGCTACTGACAGATCCACTGTTTTCCCTGTCTTCAGAAGGCAAATCCTTCTCCGCTCGAGTCTGTTCAGATTGCTCCATTTGGTTATTCTCCTCAGAAATATCTTCTTTCACAGTTAAGGAGGCATTGTCTTTATCTTTTCTTTCTGGAACAATTTCCCCTGGTGTCATGAGAGATTCTGAAATCAAAATTTCACATCAGTATCAGATTCTTAAAAAACCAAGATGAACACTAAAGCTCAAAGCACTTAACACAATACAGTCAACAAAATATTTATTTTCATTTAAGTTATTTACGTCATTTATAGTCTGCATTTCTCACTGGGATTCAAGGCAGACTACACACAGTAAGTCAATACAAACAACAGGATGGGACATCCAATAAAACAACGCAATAGGATTTGGATTGTAAAAATCTGGAACCATCCAGCAATCTGAAAATAGAACTGGTGAGTCATTATTAAAAATGACGTGCTCAACGATACAGAAATTACACAGCAGGATCCTACTTACTGCAACAGGCAACATGAGCTAAATATAGCAATACACACCACAGTCCCTGAGGAAAGCCAGGAGAGTGGCAGGGCCACAACAGAGAACCAGGTGAGATTCCCCGTTCCTCCTCATGAAGCCTGCTGGGTGACCCTGGGCCAGCCACAGTTCCCTCAGAACTCTCTCAGCCCATGCAGAGGCAGGCAATGGCAAACCATCTCCAAAAGTCTCCTGCCTTGAAAATCCTACGGGGTGGCCATAGGTCAGCTGTGACTTGATGGTGCCCACACAATGAACAAAGCTGTCGTGTCAGAGCATAAGGGGAGAGGTAATCCCACAGATATGAAAGACCAAGGCCACGAAGAGCCTTGTATTTGATAGCAAATACTTTGGCAATTGATGCACAGCCAATGGAATGACTGCAGAATGAGTTTAATATGCATGCTCTGTTTAGCTCCCTATAATAGCAGACTTGTGGCACTTTGCTCTAACTGCAGTCTTCATGTTGACTTTACCAAGGTAAAGTGCATTATAGTAGTCCAGCCATGATGTTACCAAGGCATGCCTCCAGATGGCCACAGCAGCTGTATCAAGGTAAGGGGCCATTTTATGGGTTAGGTTGAGTTGGAAGAATGCACTTTTCGTAACTTTGTTAACCTGCTTCTCCAGCAGTAATGCTGGATCCAGTATACCCCAAGGCTCTTCACTAAGTCAGCAAGGGTTGGCTGAACTCCCATCAAAGCAGGGAGCTTAATGTCCTTCCAGATCTCTGCCTTCCCGGCCAGCATTCATTCCAATTTGTTATACTGAGTCCTCTGGCAAATCAACTCATTAATACAGTTGGAGAGGCGCCACAGAGTTTCGCACTGTTTGAGCAATATGCGCACGGAAGGTAGAAATCCCCTCTCAAATGCATGCACATCCCTTGCCATTCCCTGTACTTCAAATGAACCATTTAGTAACACAACCAAATCTCCCACAGATGGCCCAACATATTTTATGGCCCAGGGAAGAAAATCCAAATGGAAGCTTCCCCCCACCATCCTGGTACAAAACTGTAATATGAGTAATAACTAAAAATGTACTGCCCTTTAATAGCACCCAAAAATATGCCACCTGAGGTGGATTCACCTCTGCCTGCTCTGTTCCAACTTAGAGAAAAAGAGGTAAAGTAGGAAAGAGTTAATTCATCAAGTGTTAAGTCCTGACTAAGAATCAGCCTACATACTTGCGGGCCTGAAGGCTGCACGGAGAAGCAGAAATAATGGATAAGCCTCGCCCAACTTAACTCCCTTCATGTCTGCAAAATCTCTCCTTCACAAAACTTGTTTACATGGTCAGTGGCATACAAACAGCCCTTCAAATATGTGCGTGCACACAAGAATTTGCGATACTTGTAATTTCAAGCATGATACCGATAGTATCAAGTTGTGTGATTCAAAATGCAGCATGAATAGGATGCTGGCCACCCACTGCTGCTGTTGCATGAAATCTGTGTTTGGATCGCGATTAACACAGACTTCCCATTCCTCTAATTCCTTCAACTTCTTTCCTGTATTAAATTTGGTACAATTCAAATGCTGCCAGGTGCAATTTCACTGACATGGGGAATTTTTAAAAAGTTGAAGCCAACCACGTGGTGAGCACATATTCAATAATTCAATGGTCTGCTACACCAACAGTGATATTAAAACATCATACCTTCCTCTTCCTCCTCCTGTTCTTTAGAATGCTGCCTCTCGCCCATGGTTTCTTTTTCTTTATCCTGAAGCGGAGAGGTTGTTGTCTCAGTCTCTTCTACCATCGCTGAACTTGCTTCACTAGAACCACTCTGAGTAGAGGTCTCTTCTGATTCTGCCTCCTTGTCAAATTTAAGTCTTTTTACTTCACGTCCTTCAACATCCACTGGATCTTCTTCAGGATGTTTGTTTTTTACAGAGCTGCTTTGGACACTTTCAGTCTCAGAGGCTGGTGATTCACTGGAAAAACAAAATTTGCGTAGTCCGTGTCAGCTGATAAGACAAAAGTACTGTATTTTGCAAGGTTCTTCCTTGATTAGGCACGTGTTTGCACTATACCAAACATGTGTCCATTAAATCTTTTGATCACTGATCAAGAAACTGTGTTTGTCATACCCTGTGGAGAATAAGGTCTCACAGTTTGAATTATGGGTCTATTTTCAACAGTGAATTTAACTTTATCAGCAACTAATCAAGATGCAGCTTTGAAATATGGTCCCTCGCTATAAACAGGTTGGACTCAATTAACCATGCATGGAAGGAGATCACAGAACAGATTCCTGTTTCTGGCTGGGTCCCACTCTGTTCCCAAGGGTCCCTTCTCCCTGGAGTTTCCCGCACCTCCTGAAAAGCTACTTCTAAGGATTGAGGGCCCATGGGAATGAAGTGAGATACAGCAAACAGAATCAGCAAAAATGCCTTTCTCATCTTGTTTAATGTCTCGTACCATTCACAGAAGAGCTCAGGCAAGAGAGTGATTTCTGCTGATTTCTCCAAGGCACTGCAGGGAGGAAGAAGGCCAGAAATCTATTTCATGAATTAATTACATTGTATCCAACCAAATGTTTTCATTCTTCAGGTTAACACTGTGATGTCATGCATGTAAAATCTGTAAATAATGCCATAAAATGTGAACTGTGTACACAGTTCTTGACGGGTGGTTTAACGGACAGAAAGGTTGGCTGGGAAAGAGAGAATGGGTGTATGAGAAGTAGAGGCAGTTTGAGTGACAGATGGAGAAAAGAGAGTTGGGAGTGTTCTGACTGGACAAGAAGATGTGACTGAGAGGGGGTATATTGGAGAAGCCAAAGAGAGAACAGGCATTGGGTTTTGGAAAAGAAGATTATCACAGGAAGGGCTCAGCTAGATAGGTAGGAAACTGCAAAGTGAGGTAGTTAGAAAAGGATGATACTATCGGTAAGATGAGATTAAGAAGGGTTAGGGTTACTGTTGTTTCTTACCTTACATTTGGATTTATCACTTGCCTCCATCACTGACTTGTCTGTCTATTCTGCAAAAAGGCTCACCGCCACCCAGCATTATTAGAGGCAAAGACTGCTTCGTGAACTAGCTTCTGCCTATAGATTTAGCCCAATCACTCGTCTGGTTACAACCATGGTGGCTGTGGTCCTGCCCACATAGTACAGGGTAACTAAGGGCACTGGCCATACAGAGTATCACACATGAAGCACCGGTGAAGAATCAATGCTTGCTCCGACAACTGTCCCTACAGTCATTTTAGCCAGACTAAGTCTATCCTGAGAACACAAGCAGCAGCGATGAACCTTCCTTGGTCACCGCCGTGCTGGACTCATGCGACACTATGCAAGGCAAGATTGATTTTCTGTCTGACCCCAAGAAAAGACAGTGCCATCAGGTAGCAGATAACAGTCTCTAATGAAAAAGCAACCGCCTCATCATTGTAGGCAGCACAAAGTCATTATAGTCTATAGCAAAGTGGTAGGTCTTGTTGAGAACTGTATTTGGACAGGGAAATCCTATCTGTTCTGGCCCGAGTCGATCTCATAATCTTGGTGAAACCTGCATTAATTGGTATGGAAAAGTGACTCATCCAAAAATTAAGTGGTGGGGCGTGAAGAGAAAAAGGATTAGGGCTCAAAACTTGGGGCAAGGAGGGTGTCTTTGAGTCTCAACCTGAGATACACATAATCTGTAGCATCTTTTTTCTCCTGATTCTGTGCAGGTGGAAGGGAGAAACCGTCAAATTGGCACTAGCGCTCCTGGGCACCCTGGCAAGAGGGCACCCTAATACTAGCGGCTCCTGGGCACCCTGGCAAGATAGGCAGGAGAGGGGCTGGCTCTGGAGAAGAAGTGGGAAGTGTTCTCCAATCAAAGTGTTTTCTAACCCATCCTCAAAGAATGTGCCTCCTAGTGAAGATGGCACACAGCTTTTGGGCTGGGGGCAAGAAACAAACGGGGACAATGGAATGCACAAAAGTCAATCCAATTTCCTGGTATGCATACCCACCCCCTTACTAACCTGTTAACTTTTTCTTCTGCCTGTGGAAGGCCTGCCTCCTTGTTTTCTGGGCTGTCAGGCAAGCCATTTGTCGTCATAGGAGCTGACAAAGAAACTTTTGGTCGATTTACAGGTCGGGGAGTTCCAGGACCATTTATGTTGGACCTGCAAAGGAAAGAAAACGTTTGACTTCTTTCAATGTAAAAGGGTTTAGATAGTCTTATCTTAGATAGGCCTGAGAAATCACTAATGCTAGAAAGCAGTACATTTCACAGGGAAGCTAAATATCCTTACAATGAACACATACAAACTGACACAGAGATTCTGAAGAAGATAAAAAAGACATTATTTCGAAGATTTTGGACTATGCTGAAACACCCTAGAGCAAAAAAGGTAATGGGTACAAAAATTCCAAACACAGCACATATTCCAAGGTGGTCTTTTTTTTCCATTTAGCAATATCTCTTACCTTTCAGAATATCCTGGTGAGTTTCCAGGGAACATTACTCCATTCATCCTGCTTAAACTATTGGAATTGTTTTTCCTACAAGAAATTCAAGTGGTGTAAGATTTCTGTGGTGACCGATTCATTTTTTCTAAAATACCTTGGCTAAAACAAATATGTACTTAAGTATATTTCACTACTAAAATTAACACACTTGGCAACCCCATCAGCTTAACCTCGTCCCTCCGAACCTTTTCCATCACAGAAACGTTAAAACTAGAAACGAAACGTGCAGTACCATCATTTTGCCATTTACAACTTGGCTCCTTTACATACATCCCACAATATTCCTACGCTTTACATACAATCAAATGTAGCCTCAATCCTGCCAACAATTCATCACTCCCAAAAGGAAAAGGTTTGATGCTCACAAACATGCAGTGACATGGTGCCTGACTTAGAGGGCCACAGACCACATGGTAAGCTATACACATGCAGCCATGGACCATGTTAGCTGGGTAATTTTGTTTGAGGCACTGCAGACCTTATAACCCTGAACCAAGTACAGTTTTAAGTAGCCTCACAGTTGCTTCTTGTTCATGTACACAGGGCTTTATTCAGGAACAGACACAAGCAGAATTAAAAGTAAAAAGGTTGGTTGGGAATTTTGCCTCCAGTACAGTGTAAACCTTGCAATGGACGACTCTCCCCCAGTTCTGTACTACAACACATCCACCCTCAGACTAATTTATTGCCTCAATCCTCTGAGTACCGTTCCTCACAAGTTAAGAGTTATGCTTGTAAATTAACATGTGTTATCAGTCCACAGCCACTGAGTCACTGTGAACAGAAGGCACTTCTGCTTGCACGAGAAGGGTTTATGATTGATTTCCATAGATGCTCGGGCTGCAGCTGGCAGGGCTATAGAAGGGCTTAGCCAACATACAGGTCAGGATCATTTAATTTGGATGAGAGGGGAAGAAGAAATAAGTCTGTGGGGGGGGGGGGGTCCATGTACAGTTGCCCAGCAGCCTATTGTAAGTCTACTATTTCCTTTTCCTCCTCTACTTAACATTAACTCTTTTCTGGCAGCAAGTTCAACTGAAAAGTTCTGATGTCTGCACCCTTTACTGCTGCCACATCATTCAAGGGGCCCAGGAGCTAGCTGCTGACTGTCTTGTCGATTACCAGTTGCTGATTTCTGGTTCTTGAATATACGAACGATTCATTATATCTTGGTTGTATGTGACCTGAATCTGCCCATCTGACCACTCTCCCATTGATCTTATGCAGCATCCTGTCATAAAATACTATTCGTAAAAATGCAGAGAAATCAGAGTCACTAATACATGCCTCACAAAATAATCGCAGTGTATTAACCTATCATGTACCCATGTAATATATGGCCAAGCTAGCAACAAATAAGAATAAATCAGGATAAAACTACTGCTCAAGTAGAATCAGCAGTACATTAGCTCAAGAGCTAGAAGCCTCAATGAAAATGTAAGGGCTGTTTCAGCAGCAGAAACACCATCAATAAAAATGTACTATATACATCACTATTGAGAATGCAATACTTTTTTAAAAAAAGATAAGAGATCCACTCATTATGAAGGAAACTTATGAAGGTAGTCATACTTACTCTGAAGTTGGATACACACAGCTGACAACCATGACATTCTGCAAGGCAAAGGAGACATGTCAGTTTGAAAAGGGAGGGGACACATCTACTTTGTACCCTTGCTATGGAGCAACTAATCATTGTGCCTTCTACAAAATACACTAAAACAAAAAAAATATGGACATCTGAGCACTGTGAGGTCAAAGCAATACATTTTTCTAAAATACTAACAAAACCCTTGAGTACATAACGACAAGCCAAACTGCAGTAATTATTTACATACCAAACAGACCCTTGGCTGTGGTTGTGCTCAGACACTGGAGCACTCTCAGATTTACTGAACAGGCCCCTAACTTCTCCAATTTTTCAAAACCAGCTGTAGATATTTTTGGCCCGCAGGTTTTGGTACACCTTCTGTGTATGACTGAGGGCTTTTTTATTATGATGTTAATCATGCTTTATTACTGCTACTCTAATTGGTTTTGGTGAACTGCCTGAGGAAAGGCAGGATAGAATTTAAGACTGACATGGGATGTTTCAGATTAGAAGTATGCAGCTGAAGACTGGGTAAATTAAGTTCTAATCAGTAGGTGAAAATCATCTTCAGCTCCTTCCTGATGCTCATTAGCACAAAGTCCTCCAATCTCGGAGGCTCCCTTGCCTAGGCATCCTCCAATCAACTTGCTAGGTCCATACTTTGTGCACAATTTTCCTTTGGCACCTGCTATCTTCAACGCTCTGCCAGCCACTGTGCTCTGTTACCCAGGTCTGCATCATCTTCTACTCTGTTTCAGGATCCACCCTTCCAATATCCTGTCTACCCTGACCAACCTCTGGCCAACCCCTGGCCACTCTAGAGCCTCTCTCTTTTCTCACTTCACTTCCCACTACTTGGTGTCGTGACCACCCATCTAGTACACATGCTTCTTCCCCTCTCCACTTCCTGCCAACAGAATATGGCTTCCTCTTCCCCTAGCTTCCCAGATCTATCATCTCTGCCCTTTCCCAATCCCTAGGCCTTTGCTTATTGTAGGTTTCCAGTTGCTGGTTCTTGGCTCTTGAATGTTATTGTTTCTCAGCTCAATGACTATAGTTCTCAAGTGAGCAGTGAATACTTGTGAACCATTTGGTGACTTACAGAAGCTCAATTAACAGGCATGTGGGGGGGGGGGAGACAAGGGTTATTCACCAGCTAATTAATCTACTAAATAAAATCCACATCACCCTTAAATTAGTGTGAGAAAAGTCATATATTGCTCCCATACACAGGATTACACTTAATATTTTTGTGCAGTCCCACAAACAGGAATACACACACACACTGTTCAGAAATTATCTTTCTCCAAACAGTTCTCCAGAGTCACCATTAATGCAACAGTAAGGAGGCAACAGTTAGCATGGTAAAATGACATCGACAGCAATCACTAACAGCAATCACTTCTCACAGGTGATTCACTGGAGGGCCCTTTTTTTCTAAGTAGTCACTGAAACAAACTTCTGCTAAAAACCTACAGATGCCAAAACAGTCACGCTAGGTCAGATACTACTTCAATCCATGCCACCACATACACAAGGATACTCAGCACAGAAGAAACTGCAACATCTTACTGTACCAGGTGCCATAAGGCAAATAATTGTCAACAATAAGAACTCAGTCACCATGGAAACCATATTATCAGCTTTAAGAACATTTTTTAAATGATAGCTAAACTTGAGTAACAGGTCAGATGCAAGGCAGACATACCTTTTCTACTCCTCTGAGAAATTTGTCTGTTCCTGTGTAATTCCTCCTTGGATCTGTTAGCAGTTCACAGAGTCGCTGAATAGTAAAAGGGATACTGCAAAGACATGCAAAACTAGTTAAAATTGTGTTTTGAATGAATGACAAAACAGAAGGAATAACCCAGACATATTTTGTACACTGACCAGTACTAGATCTCCATAGCTATTATAATTGCATATGAGTAGCTCTCCATTTAGAACCTCTTTAA
Source organism: Euleptes europaea (assembly GCF_029931775.1). Lineage (NCBI taxonomy): Eukaryota > Metazoa > Chordata > Lepidosauria > Squamata > Sphaerodactylidae > Euleptes > Euleptes europaea. The sequence goes on along the minus strand of NC_079312.1, from coordinate 43,402,459 downwards.
AAAAAACTATATATGAGGCATTATGGACAGTAGGTGGCACTGGAGCATCACAGAAACATTTGCTTTGCCATGAATTCAGTCCTGCACCAGGCAGGAATTCTCAAGGCAATCTAAAAAAGTTCACATCATTTGGTAAGCTTTAGTTTGGTCACAGCAGGTACATCATAAGCACACATGTTCCTCATCAGCTTCTGTGAATGGCTATTCCTTTCCAAATTGTTCACCTCTGTTCAAAATCTTAATGCACTGGGGTAGGAAAATTACGCAGTCTGAAAATTTTCAGCATTCTTAAAAATACCACTTCATAAGTAGCATAATTTAAAATGAAATTAAATAACTGAACTGAATAAACGAACTGAATCATCAAATAAATGAACTGAATTACAACTTCTGATAGGGAGCTGAAGCACAAGCTGGGTGTCCCCTCCACACACACAACCCCAATATATTTGAAAAATTGGACAGAAAGTTAATCCTTGTTGAATCCAGTCTGCAAATAATGATATAACAATAGTGCAGGGTGGCTAGCTTATTTGGAAGGAAGGACCACAATTTTAAAATTTAGCGCTGCAAATTGACGCTTCCCTCACCCTTCTAGACAATCTCATCTCTTGACTTCTCATGCTGTCCCTTTTCATTCTCTTCAGGCACATCTGTTATCAATCCCCTTTGCTACTTTTCCTAGATCCTAGGCCCATGAACTCTGCTGCTCATCTCCCTATAGGTGGAGCATCCTTCCATAATGTTAACTTAGAATCACTGAATGATAGAGTTGGTAGAGGGCCATTCAGCCCATCTAGTCCAACCCCCTGCTCAATGCTGGACCAGCTCAGAGCATCCCTGACAAGTGTTCATCCAGCCGCTCCGCTGCTTGAAGACTGCCAGAGAGGGGGAGTTCACCACCTCCCTAGGCAGCCAATTCCACTGCTGAATTACTCTTACTGTAAAAATAACTATATATCTAATAGCCAGATGTGGGTTCATCTCCAGAGTGAGCCCACATGGAGAGAACATTTTTCTCCCCAAGTTTGGGATTCCCCAAGTTTGCAGAAAAATCTGAAAATTGTAAAAATTTTGGGTTGAGCTGCAGAGGCCCCAGCAACAGCTACAGTCATGGAGGGGAGAACAAAAGAAACTGCAGTGGGGTCAGCAAAGTTGGTGTTAGATGGGGAGTTGCTGGGAGCAGCAGCAGGCCCAGCAGCATAAGCATTACTGGGGTGCGGTGGTCGGGAGCTGTGGAGAGCACAGCAGCATCAGCATTAGTGGGGGGAGGGTCGGGAGCCGCAGCGTGCCCGGCAGTGTTAGTGGGGGGTGTTGCCAGGGGAGCAGCCAGCAAAGCCTCCAAGACAGCAACGCTGCCTGGGGGGGGGGGCGACGACAAGCTGTCACCATGGCAGCAGAGAGGCTAAGGGGTGAGCAAGCCACTGCTGCTAATGTATGTAGCAAGGGAGAGTGGGGAAGGTAGAGAAAGAGTTATGGGGTGGGAGGCAGAAGGAGAGAGCAAGAGAGTGATGGGTGGTGGGTCAGAAAGAGAGGAGGAGAGTAATAGGGTAGGGGGCAGAAAGAGGAGTGACAGATATGGGGGAGAGAATCACAGTGAGAGAGGGGTGGAGGAGAGAAAGAGAGACTGAGAGAAGTGGGGGGAAGGGAGGAATCAAAGGGATGCCCACTCCCGCAAACTTTGTGCGGGCCCCCACTTGTTTTTCCTAATGTCCAGTCTGTACCTTTCTGCCTGTAATTTATATCCGTTATTGTGAGTCCTATCCTCTGCTGCCAACAGGAAAAGCTCCCTGCCCTCCTCTAAGTGAAAACCTTTCAAATACTTAAAGAGTGCTGTCATGTCTCCCGTCAACCTCCTATTTTCCAGACTAAACATTCCCAAATCCCTCAGTCTTTCCTCTTAGGGACTGGTCTCCAGACCCATTATCATCTTCGTCGCTCTCCTGTGCACCTGCTCCAACTTGTCTCATCACCTTTTTCTGAACTGCCTTTGTTTCACCTTACTTGCATTTGTGCTGTTACTTCACTAATCACCCACAGTTACCCTACTACTCATTAATCTCTAACATGCAGCTTGGTCCATCTTTTTAGTCATAGATCATAAACCCTCTGGATGGGGCACTCTTATTTTCTGTCCAGCTCTGGCATATACATGACACTGACAGCGCATTCCTGAGCCTCGAGGGCAAAAGCCCTTAGGAGGGCAGGAAGGCGCTGCGCCGGGGTTCAGGCCACCTGCGCCGGTGCCCGGGCTACTTACGCCGGTGGGAGTAGTCCCAGCGCTGGCATGGAGGCCTGGACGCCAGTTGCTGGGCTGCACCACCCTGGAACGCTGGCGGGGTCTTCCGCCAGCAACCCACTGGCGTAATGGCCCATGCTGGCATTCCAGGAGGCATCCTGGGAGGCATTCCCAGGGCATTCCGAGGGGAGAAGCTGCCGTTAGGTAGCCTCCTGTCCCTGTTCGCCCTGGGTACGATGGCGGCGAGAAGAGCGAGGCTAAAAAGCAGGCGCAGTCTCACTTTTCTCTATGAGATGAAAAACGCCTGGGTTTAATCCAAAAAAGGATGATCCTAAATAAAACAGCATCTCTTTAAGACAAACACAGAAATCTTTGCAATTTAGTAAAAATTGGAAGGGACATCAATTTTTTAAAGAGTTATTTGGAAGCACAACTAACCAAAACATACAACTCCCAAGACAGGACAAGGTTTCCAAAATGAGGCACTGGGCCAACAGGAATGATGAATGAATGGGTATGCGTTAAAACTACTAATTTTATAAATTACGTTGCTTCAAGTGAGGATGCAATAAGTACTCAACAATTGGCCAAGTCCAACCTGAATAAAGTAGGAGAAAATTTCAAATGAATTTCAGTCAGTTGAAGCATACTTGTCTTAAATGAGAGATGTTTACATTCAGAAACACAGTGTACAAGAACAATTCACAACCCTATAACCAATTACTAGGTTATATAGCACAGTATTGCCCCTTTTCTTATAGTAACCAATTAGATTTTAATTTTATGAAGTTAGATGTTTAGCAACATTGCAGTTTCTTTTTCTGACACTGCTATAATAACTTGGAGTCGTCACAGTAATGAAAACATAATTTAACTAAAATGTATGATTTTGACATCTGTGAAAGATTGCTAAGTCCTATTTAAACAGGCTTCAACAGCCACAACCATCCCACTGCCTAAGGAAGCTAGCTAATATGGATCAAGGAGCATCCAATGTGTTGCTGCAAAGTAACAACACTGGGCCATAACTCTGGCTCCTGCCAACTGTAGTTCACAAGTCAGAACCCTGCCAATGGCAAACTCCCTTCTTCTCCTTAACCACTGGTCATGGAAATCACTGCAGTAATGCTAATCAGGATTTTTATCTAACCAGAATCTCAAACCATGATTTGGAGGTGGTTTCAGAAAGCAGGTTTAAGGAAGCTCCCCTCTGGGAAGGGGCTGTGGCTCAATGGTAGAGCATCTGCTTGGCATGCAGAAGTTCCCAGGTTTCCATCCCCAGCATCTCCAGTTAAAGGGACTAGACAGGTAGGTGATATGAAAGACCCCTGCCTGAGACCCTGGACAGCCGCTACTGGTCTGAGTAGACAATACTGACCATGATGGACCAAGGGTCTGATTCAGTATAAGGCAGCTTCATGCTTACCTTCAGCTATGGTTAATGTTGGCTCTGATGAACTAGGGTTAACGGAAACTGACCACAGAGAGGGACACCATGCAAGACTGACTCCTGCTGCAGTTAACACAGAGCCAACATAGAGCCAGCACTTGCTTTACACTATTCCACTCTGTCTGTGTAAATATTAAATTTGTGCTGAAGTTGCATTTCAGAAGCACCCACTTTAAGAAAAAAGGTAAAAGAAACCCTTTCATATTTTTAACTGCAGCTGAAGAAAAAAATGAGAAAGCAGTAAATATAGCTATTTTCTATCCTACAGTACTGTATCTGGTAGAATTATTAGCTTAAATACAATGTCCTCACTGCATGGTCATTAGGAACTTCTAGCACACTAATTAGGTAGAGCAGCCTTTGAAGAGCATCAGCCCCTCTCATCAGACCTGAAAAATGTTAAACGAATGATTTTTGTATAAAGGAACATTCAGAAGCTCACCATGATACTTTGTACTGTGCCAAGTATATTTGTAAGAATTATTCATTTTGCTAAGCATATGGCAGGAAATTACTACAATATGAAGGTCAAAAACAGAATGCCTGAACTTGATAATAAATCATGTGGTCCAAACAATAAATGAGGTTTGATCTTAGATTGCATACCCATTAAACCCAGTGACTATTTTCAGAATGCGTTCTTTCATCTCCTCAAAGGGAATATACTCCACGTTGGGGTTAGGAGGGCCTCTTGGCTCCGGAGCAGAAGTTCTGAAGTCATCCATCACTTTCTCCAATTTGAAAATAAAATAGCCTTTGAACTGCGACCACTGAATCCTAAAAAAAGAAACACACAGCTTGCTTAACAGCATACCAAAAAACCCATATGCTAACCATATTTATATTAAAGCAATAAAGCATGTGCAGCAGCGTTAGTTATAAAACTACCTGCTGGCATGCAAAATCTTACAGTGATCAAAGGCGAGACTTTTTAAAAAAAAGTTTAAATACAAAATTAAAAAGATTAACAAAATAGGACTGGATCTGCCGTGCCCCCCGCACGCCCTTTCTAGATAAAAATGCAAGTTTAACAATAACATTCAGTACATTTTAACAAGAGAAATAAATGGGTCAACAGCAGAAGAACATTTGGATTAAATACTACTACTAAGAATAGACGCCTCAGACATCCAAAGTAAGAGAGAATACAGTTTCCAAAATCTTAGTTTTCTAGCATTTCAGTTGTTATTTTTTCCACAGTTTGTTTCACAAATCGGTCGGTGACAAGTAGGGGGCCCACAATTTTCCCCTCCCCCACTATTTCCTCTTCCCCCACTGAAAGCCCCATAACCCTCTCCCTTGCTCCTGTTTCTCTCCTTCCCACCAACCACCCAACCTACCTTTATCTGCTCCCTTGTTCATCTTTCCTTCCTTCCCTCCTCCAGCCTCTACCCAGTGAACCCATGGCCCAGTTGTGTGGTGTCAGCTGCTGGGCCTGGCCCAGCTGTACAGTGGGGAACGCAAAAGGACTTGAGGGGCATCACAGTTCCCCCTGTAACCTCTTCACCACACAATTTCCTCTTTCCCTCTTCCTGGTAACCTCCGTATCTTCACCTTTCCCTGCTTCCTTCTTTCCTTGCAACCCAGCAACTATCTTCCTTTCATCTGCCCCCCCCCATCTTCAGCTATATTTATTTACTTCATTTATACACCACCTTTCTCCACAACAAGGAACCCAAGCAGCTTACATCATTCTCCTCACCTCCATTTTATCCTCACAAGAACCTTGTGAGATAAGTTAGACTGAGAATGTGTGACTGGCCCAAGGTCACCCAGTGAGCTTTAACGGCAGAGCAGTAATTCAAACCTGGGTCTCCCACACCCTAGTCTGAAACACCAATAAGTACACACTAGAATTCATGGGGTGGCTGCTATTAAACAGCAGGAAGAAGCAGGGCCTGGTGGAACTCTCTGTCGAATGAGACCTGAGCCTTGCGGAACCTCCTGGCTCAATTCCAAAGGGCCTGTAAGACAGAGATGCTTTGCTAGGCCTATAGTTGAGGGCAGCAATGGTTTTACAGCAGCTGGCCTCCCTTTCCTTCTAGTTCCCCATCTGGCATAATAAGGGAATAATTGTTGGGGTGCCAATTTAGTTTAATTAATTTGAATTTAAAGGTTTTTATACTATTGTGTGTGTGTGTGTGTGTATTATATATATATATATATATATATATATATATATATGAGTGGTTAATTAATACATTAAAACAATGTATTATGGTGATAGATAGATAGATAGATAGATAGATAGATAGATAGATAGATAGATAGATAGATAGGAATGATTAATCAATACATTAAAACAATGTATTATGGTTGTTGTTAGCCGCCTTGATCCTGACTTGCGCCGGGAAAAGGCAGGAAAGAAACCTAATAAAAAATTTAAAAGGAGTCACGCAAGTCACGTGATAGCAAGTTGCCTGGTGGTTGTGGCTGGGCCTGGCCTTGATGAGTACTCTCTCAAAAGCCGAAAAAAGCACTGCAAAGTACCCTCCCCCACCCAGGTCTTTTACTGACAGAACCCAAATCTTGAAGCTGGTAATACTCCTGTGGTTGCCTAGTAATGACCGATGAAGGCATTAGTTTCTTAAAGATACAGGTGCTACTTCTATTAATGGGGAGGGGGTTAAGCCCCCCCCCTTTGGATTTCAGAATTTTCTGCAAACCTTCGGCATTTTTCAGGTTTGTAGAAATGCCTGTCTCCAGATTTAAGCATGCACAGATTTTTGCCATGTTGAGAACTGGATATATCATGTTAATTAATAAATGCCAGTTTCCGACATTTTTAAAGGGGGGGGAGTTATTAGTCACTTTATACCCTTCAGTATATTTATTCCATGGCAACACAGCAGATATCATAAAGTACGGCAGATTGGAAAAGTTGATAAGAAGCTGCCTAGAGGGTTACTGACCCTGGACGTGGTTCTGAGCAGGACTCAAGATGCATGATGTAAATGTTGCTGCACTGGTTGGAACAGTGACCACAATGCATTCATGTCAATGAAAAGCTTCCAAAAAATTCCAACACAATCAACATTTGATTTCAAAAGAGGACGCTTTACAAAAACGAGAGGACTACTCAGAAAGAAGTTAAAAGGGAAAATCAAGATTAAATAGTCCAATTGCTTCTGGGTGCTAGGAAGCTACTTTAAACCACATTAACTGGCGACAAGGTTGAATGTATAGCTCAGGTTAAGAAAGGTACGTATAAAGGATAATGTGTGATTAATGACCCAAGTCAAGAAAATCATAAACGGCAAGAAGTCTTCATTTAAATGTTAGCCAGAATGAAGTGGATAGAAAGGAGCACAGGTTCTGAAACAACAAATAGGTTGCCAATATGGCAAGCAAGCCAAACGAATGTGATCAGCAGCTTGCTAAAAGCCTTAACACAAACAAAAAGCAAATATATCGGGAACTGAGAGGCGGTTGGGCCATTAAACTACAGAGAAGTGGAAGGAAGATGGTGAGAGGACAACTGAACGGAACGAATTTTTATCTGTTTTCACCATGGTGATTGTACCAACACCAGAATCACTGTTTTCAGGGAGGGTGTCTCAAGAATGGAGGCAAATTAAAGTAATGAAACATGAAATTCTAGAACTACTAGGCAAATTAACAGCCAAAGCCTCTAGGTCTACCTGGGTATACACCTAGAGGGTTTGAGGGGTTTAAATGTGAAATCATTTTCTAACAAGTATGTGTAACTTGCTACTACAATCAGCTGCTTTACCAGAGGAATGGAAAGTAGCTATTCCTATACAGATTTTTAAAATGGGCTGCAGAGGAGATCCAGGAAATTACAGGTCAGTTAACCTAATATCTGTTCCAGGTAAATTAGTAAAAACTGGTATTAGATACAAAATTATTAAGCACATACAGGAACAAAGCTTGCAAAGATAACATGAGCATGGCAACTGTAAAAGGAAGTCCTGCCTTACCAAGCTTTTGGAATTCTTTGAGAAGTTTAAAAAAAAAAAAACAGAAACAGTAAAAGCTGTATTTTATCTGGCACTTTGTTACACGGACAAATCTGTTAACCGGCATCCGTCATGGACAGCAATACAAACCCGCCTTCAGTTAGCCAGAAAAAAAATTCAATAGCTATTTCCGGAGGCTGCTAAGTCAAGTTTCTAAACTTGCAGTTAGCAATATGTACAGGGAGGAAAGGCCTCTCCCTGCATTTACTAGTCATGGGGAGGTGGGGGGGAAGGGAGAGAATAAGGCCCCTAACAGCTGGCCAGCTCACAGTCACCAATCTACTCCCTCACATGGCACCAAAGCTGCCTCCAAAAGCAAGCGACGTGCCAGGCCCCTTGCCCGCGCAGTGGCTTGTGGCAAAGGTGGCTGCAAGCCCACTGCTCTTCAGGATGGCGAGGAGTGCAGTTAACATCGGGTGAGAAGCAGCCAGCCCAGCCCAAGACAAGCTGACAGTGCAGCTTGCTGGGGCAAGACAGCCCCACTCTTGGCTACTTTCCTTGCACGGAGTCAGGGAATAAAATAACAGAAAACTAGTATGACAGTGCCTTATGTACGTTTAATAAATGATAGATACACTGTTTGAATAATCTTTTAATTATATACTTAATTTTTGCATACAGAGAAAAATTCAGCCGTCACTGGGGGAAAAAACTATTAATCAGCAACTGGAATTCCCCATGGGTGTCGGGTAATATAGTAAAAATTTACATAAGGATTATCTGGTAGACATTCTTTACTTGGACTTACACAAGGCTTTTGGCAAGGTCTCTTGCCAAAGACCACTAATAAACTTAGTAGTTATAGGATAACAGAACAGGTTTTCTTGTGAATTAAAAACGGGTTCAAGACAGAAAGGAAAGAGTAGGAATCAATGGACAGGTCTCACAATGGAAGCAAGCAATGGGGTCCCACCAGAATCAATTTTATTTAATTTGTTCATAAAAGATCTGGAATTGGGGTGGGGTGGGGTTTGAACAGTGTACTGGCTAAATTTGCAGGTGATATTGAGGATGGTAAAAACCAAAGCAGGTTTTGAACAGTGTTAGGATGATCTCTCCAAATTGTGTGAGTGGGTGACAACATGGCAGATAGGTTCAATGTACACATGAAGCTACCTTATACTGAATCAGACCCTTGGTCCATCAAAGTCAGTATTGTCTACTCAGACCAGCAGCGGCTCTCCAGGGTCTCAGGCAGAGGTCTTCCACATCACCTACCTGCCTAGTCCCTTTAACTGGAGATGCCAGGGATTGAATCTGGGACCTTCTGCATGCCAAGCAGATGCTCTACCACAGAGCCACGGCCGCTCCCCGTAAGTAAGTGCAAGATCATCGACACTGGAGCAAAACCCCTAACTTTACATACATGCTGATAGGGTCTAAATTGGCAGTGACTGGGAGGGGAAACATGAAAGAACTTTTAAAAAAATGATGCATGGGGTGGAGAAGTGGATGAAGAATTTTTTCTCCCTCTTCCATAATGATAGACCTTAGGGTGACCTAAATGATTTTGGTCACATTATGACAAGACTAAAGTCACATTCTGGATGGACAAAAGGAATTACTTCTTCACTCTAAGTAATTAAAATTAATTTCTCTAAGTAATTAAAATGTGGAATTCACTGCCAGTGGACACTTTAATGATCATTAGCATGGACAGCCCCTTTAAATGGGGATTCATGGAGGACAGGTCTATAACTGCCTAACAGCCATGACTACCAGGATCCTCCACAAGCAGTAAAGCTCAGAATACCAGTGCCAGGAAACAATGCTGGGGAAGGACTTGGAGCCTACATCTTGTTTATTGGCCCATCAGATCAACAGGCTGGCCTCTGTCTGAAACTAGATGTTGAGTAGATGGACCACTACTGATCTAGCAGAGCACTTCTTATGTGCTTATGGGCTCATCTGAAGATCATTGGCCGCATAAATAGAAGTCATTCACTCCACACAAAAAGTATATAGTCCTCAAAACAAGCAATATAAAATACTAAAAGGTACGCAGTTTTGCAAATATTCTGCTTTTAGACCCATATTTGGCCACTAGGCAGCTTGCTGCCAACAATAATAAAACACAATATTCAACATTAAAATCTCAAAAATGAACACATCATAAAATACAGTAAACAGGACCAAGTGTCAATGAGATTAACGGCCTTCACAACAGGCCTATAACAAAAGCTTCACATCCAGAAGGGGCACAGCCAAAAAAGCCTCCCAATGAGTCCCAACCAAACTCACCTCAGACAACATAGGAAGCCTCCAACAATTAATATGAGGGCCTATGAAGGTTAATAGAGCTAGTTCCTTCTGTCATCTGCCTCTCACACAACAGTGATCCTTCAGCAAATACCCTCAAACTACTTGCCTGCTTCTTTATGAACAGTGAAAGGCTAAGTAGCAAGCCAACAACAGCAGATAGTTGTGGTATGCTTAAGTCCCTTTACAATCACCAAGGCTAGAAATCTTCTCATTCAAAAAAATAAAAGCTGGGTCAAAGCAGTCTTCAGTTCTGTTTTTGCTGTATTATTGGCAAAAAGTGCCTCCATTTATATTTCCTCCCAACTGCCCCCCTTGAAACTGTCTGTCTTTTAGTCAAATTCCAGATGCTATAAACCGTGAACAAAAGCCCTCCAAAACAGGCTGTAAGGAACCGTGCAGACTCTGAGCTAACCACACATAGGGCACAGCTCAGGGGAGCTCCTGACTCTCGGAAACAATGGAGCTACATAACTGCTGAACACCTGACCAAGCTCATGAAGCTCTCCAACCCAAGTGAGCTAAATGTCTGGGCACAGTCCCTTTATGTACTCTGTGCTGTTTTGCCCCACCCTATGGAACTGTGGGCACACTAGAATGGGGCTGTTCATATGGGGGAGGAAGGCTGACAAAGAAAATGTATAAAGGTCTCCTGCTTACCGTATATACTTGGGTATAAGCCGACCCGAGTATAAGCCGACCCCCCAAATTTGAGGCCAGAAAAGGGAATTTCTTATTTACCCGCATAAAAGCCGAGGGTCTATAAGAAATTCCCTTTACCCGTAATGCTGCGCTCTAAACTGGCGGCCGCCATTTTAGAGCGCAGGGATGGTCTCGCCCCTGCCCCAGGTTGCCCTCCTGCCGGCCTCCCGGGCCCTCCCAACCCACCCGACCCCAGTGCCATCCAAGGGGGGGAGGGGGAAGAGCCCCTGAACCCCCTACTCACCGGGAGAGGCGGCGAATCGGCACTCTAAAATGGCAGCCGCCATTTTAGAGCGGGAGGAAGAGGCCCAGAGAAGGCCCGCGGATCAGCTGTAGACCGGGAGGACCAGCCCTGGTGAGGTGGGCGAGGTGGGGGGGGGAGAAACTGCCGCTGCCGCCACACAGCAAAAGGCGCCCTGCGGTGGGGGTGGGGAATCAGCTGGAGCGCGCTGGAGCGTGCTGGGGGGGGTGGGGGAGAATCAGCTGTCGGGGGGAGCGTGCTGGGGGGGTGGGGTGGGGAATCAGCTGGAGCGCACTGGGGGGGTGGGGAGCGCGCTGGGGGGGTGGGGGGAGCGCGCTGTCGGCTGGAGCGCGCTGGGGGGGGAATCAGCTGGAGCGCGCTGGAACGCTGGGGGGGTGGGGGGGGAATCAGCTGGCCGGCGGGAGCACAATTCAGGCAGCTCGGAAGGAGAAACCACCCAATTGCCGCATTGACCCGTGTATAAGCCGAGTTGGGATTTTTCAGCCTTTTTGGGGGGCTGAAAAACTCGGCTTATACACGAGTATATACGGTATGCTCAGATCTTCCCTCGACCTTCCTTGTTGTGCTTTGCACTCTGTTGTTCCAGTTTGGTCCTGCTCTATACCTTAGGGCCGTGTTGGCGAACCTATGGCATGCGTGCCGCAGCCAGCACACCGAGCCCTCTCTGTGGGCACGCACAGACCCGTTGTGTCTGCCTAGGGCTGTGCCGTGTTGCCGTGTTGCGGGCGCTGAGGGCGGTGCTCCTTCTCCCCAAACCCATGCTCCCCAAGCCTGCGCTGGCACCCTCCCTCTCCTTGCACCGGGGCAAGCCCCTCCCTCTCTCTCAGCTCAGCTGCGGCTGCAGCTCAGCTGTCTGTCGGGGCGCCCCGCCCGTCTTCAGTTTGGACCTGGAGGCTGTGGCCAAGCACCTTGCCACACACCCCTCAGCGCTGAGCTGCAGGGCAGCTCAGCTGTTTGTCGGGGGCCCCACCCATCTTCAGTTTGTCTGGGGCCCCGCCCGTCTAAAAAAGCACTTAGAAAATTCTACAACATTTGCAGACAATCCTACAAGCCATCAGGAAATCTACAAGGAATTTTCTAGCATTGTAGCAGCTGCAAAGGTGAATTTTAGTAACAGATTTTTACAGTTCCGTAAGATGGAGACAACCCTGTGTTTTCTTACTTCTCCAGATAAAGCCAGATTCGAAGAACTTGATCTTTCCTGCCTACACTGGTTAGATTTAGAAAATCTGGAAATGGAGCTAATAGAATTTCAAGAAACCTCTATCTGGAAAAATAAATTCTATGACCTGCGTGAAACACTTGAGAAGATAGAAGGGATGCCAAAGGACAGCACAGTTAGTTCTGAAAATGAAATCCTTAAAGTGTGGAATTCTCTGCCAAATAATTTTAAGTCAATGAAAGCACTTGGGATTGCCTTCCTTACTTTGTTTGGATCATCTTGTGAGCAGCTGTTTTCAGCTTTGAATTATATCAGATCTGACACTAGAAACAGGCTAACAGATGACCTGAGTGCTGCAGTGCCGCAGCCCTGGCTCTCCTTCTTTTGGCAGCCACAAGGGAAGGGGGGGAGAAAGTTGAGCTCCCGGGTCCTCTCGTCGTCGCCGGGGCACCTGCAAGCTTCCCTCTCTCCCCCCCTCGGCTGTGCGCCAGGACCGGCTGGGATGGCTGGCAGCGGGTCTCGGCTCTCGAGCAGGAGCCGCCGCGCCACTCCTGCTTTGCGCCGCCAGCGTCTGTCCCGCACGGTGCAAGCAGCGGCAAGACTGGAGCTGGCTCCAGCTGCCTGCATCGCCCCCGGTCCTGCCCTTGGAGGAGGAGTCCCGCCGGGGCAACCTTCGCCCTCGATTCTCACCCAGAATTGCTGCTGCTTGCGCGGCCTGGCCAACTTCCCTGAGGCTGCAGTAAGTGGGCAATCCTGAGGTAACATGGCGACGTCGCCTTACTTTCCCGCAGTCGCAGTGATTCCTCCCCTGGTACGATTGCCAAAGGTAGGACTTTTTGGAGGACTTTGATTCATAGGCACTTCACACACACACACACACACAGATTGCCAACCTCCAGTTGGGGCCTGGGAATCTCCTGGGATTACAACCGACCGCTGCTCTACACAGATCAGTTCCCCTGGAGAAAATGGCAGCTTTGGCGGGTGGACTCTATGGCATTATACGCCCTGAAATCCCTCCCCAAACTCCGCTGACCCCAGATCTCCAGGAATTTCCCGGCCTGGAGTTAGTAACTGTATTCAGGTTAAATTGCCGTGTTGGCACTTTGCAATAAATAAGTGGGTTTTGGGTTGCAGTTTGGGCACTCTGTCTCTAAAAGGTTCACCATCACTGCTTTAGGGCCCTATTTTATGTTGTCAGTCCAACTGAAAAACCAGACAGGAAGTTAAGCTTCAGAACATATGTAAACTGATACTCAGGCTGGAGTTTCCTGGGTTTCATCAGACAAAATTAGGGATCACACAGTACCTTTACTCCCATGACTGGGAGCTCCCTTGAGCTGTGTTTGGAGCAATGGTGATAGTTTGGCCTGAGCCCCTTAAAAATCAGCCTTTGGTGATTTTGCATATCTCTGCCTGAGCTTAGATTAGCGCCCAGAACTCACCTTTACATTTAAGAAAAAAATTCAAGTTTGATGTGCTTTGCTTAGGTTTTTGGTGAAAGTTTTTCCCCTTGACCATGCACATGTCAACATAAAAATGAAGATCAGGCTCAACTCTCATTCTCAGTACTCCAAGTCCAAGGAGAAATTTTAAACGCAGAATCATTTTTCCACCTCCACATTTTAAAATCTTTTAAAATGTTATGTATTAATTAAACTAGTTTTAAAGAAGAGCTAACACAACAGGCAAATAACATGTAATGCCAGGTACTGGAGATACAAACTTTATAGAAGACACAGGCAAAATCAATTGATATTGTTTTTTAACTTAAAACACAAGCAAGTTTACAACAATAAAATTCTTACAGCATTTTCTTTTATTTAAGTCTTATTGTTATTGTTTTAAGAATGTTTGTATTTTAAGTAAAAAATTAAGTAAAAAATAATATAATTAATTGGCTTTGCCTGTGTCCTCCATAAAGTTAATATTTCTAGTCCCTCGCATTCATTTAAAAACTGCAGTGGGGTGGGGGCGGCTGCCTTGGCTGGCGAGCTCGCAGCGGACTCGCCAACCCAGATCTGGACGAGGTCCAGAAAGGCAGGGAGAAAGAGAGCAAGAGAAAAAGAGAGAGAGAGAAAGAGCAAAACAGATAAGAGAGAAAGGGAGAGGGAAAGAGAGAATGGGTAGACCTGGCCTCCGGACGGACTGTTCCCCCCCCCCACACACACACACACACAGAGGCCAGGTCTATCCATTGGTTTCTATGGGCCTCCAGGGGCCCCCTGTGGGGGCCTGGCTGCACCCAGCAAAGGACGGGGGTGGCAGGGAGGGTGCGCCTGGCCCGGCAATGGATGGGGGCAGTGGGGAGGGCGGCTGGGGGGCACACCTGGCCCCTGTGGGGGCCTGGCTGCGCCCGGCAGGGGGTAAGGGCATGGGCCTTGGCTCGCGGGCTGGAGAACAGCCCTCTGGGGGCTGGATCCAGCCCATGGGCCGCCTGTTTGACACCCCTGGTCTATAGTCGTTTTCCTGCTTAGGGCATCCGTTGTGGTGATGTTCTGTCCTGCAATATGAATGGTCTGAAGGGAGACGTTTCTCTGAATGACTCACTGCCAAATGTTTGTCATCAGTAGTACCCACTTGCTGAGAAAGACAGCTGCAAAAGACATGAGAGCATACCCGATTGTTCTGATCTTTAGAAGATTTATATGTACTGTAGACTCCTCCTCTGACCATTGGCCCATAACGTGAAGAGAACCACAATGTGCCCCCCCAACCCTGTAGCGAGGCATCCACAAATACCTCCACATCATGTGGGTGTGTGCCAAATTCACAATCTTTTAAAAGGTTAGAGTCTTGGCCACACCAACTGAGACCTCAGGATAGATCTAGGGACTGGCAATCTGAGCCTCTGAAGGCCAGAATTAATTATGGATTTCCAAATAAACTAATTCTGCAACGGCCTCATTATGTGTGAGAAACCACTGCTGTGGTAGAGGCCATTAATCCTCATAGCTTCTAGATGTTGATAGCCGTTTAAGGACAGAAATAGAATAGGTGTTTGAGGAATATTCCTTCTACTGAAAGTTCCTTTCAGAGGAAAACGAAGGAATCAAACAAAAGAATAAGCATTACAGCACTGGAGAAGTATTTCACAAGAAAAAACAAGAAATGTTTGAAAGTATTAGAGCCCTCCCTTTCACTTAGCTGTTTAGCTGGTCATCTCACAGCAATTTTAATTTGACAAAACTGAATAGGGAGACACGCATACACCTGAGGGGTACATGTAAATGTGAATGAAGCATCTGTATCCCACACCTTAAACGTTGTGGACAGTTCAGCTGTTCCATATGGAGCTCTCCCTCCTCATGTTGCTATCAGTCTCTTCTGCAGACAAACAAGGCAGGAAGGGCAAACACAGGCATTGGGGCTTGAACATGTGTTTAAAAAAGGAAAACAGATGAAATTGGCTTTGAAACACTAATGTGTTCTTTACCGTAGCAGCATGATTTCCAGAAGACCCTAAAATAACTAATTATTGGAACTTTACAAGCTTTTAAGCCATTGTTATCTGCAAAAGTTCAAAACTGAGTTAAGCACTTTCATCAATTTGAGGGACTGTTTTACTCGCTGGCCGGTTTCACCCATAACTTGATTCTGCCTACTGACGTTTTCATTCTTCTTGTTACCATGGCTTCATCACAACAATGCTTTAACAAGCCTCTCAGAGGAATGTACGGAAAACAGTACAGTAGCTTATTCAGCAACTAAGGGCTATACTTTAATGTGAGAACAATTAGCACAAATTCTTGACGTCTCACATTTGCTTTTCAGAGTTATCCCCAAGTTTGGCCAGATCATGCATAATGCAATCTATGCAGTGATTTAAAACACACAATGAACCAAGTTATCTTGCTATTCTGCTATTAATTTAGACAACTGTGAGCAGGAGGCGACAGCACGATAGGAAGTGGGCATATCCTCTGCTTCCAAGCTGCTTGGAGGCCTCTCATCACCCTAAGCCAGGGGTCGGCAAACTCATTAGTCAAAAGAGCCAAATATCAACAGTACAACGATTGAGATTTCTTTTGAGAGCCAAATTTCTTAAACTTAAACCATATAGGTAGGTACACTGTTTATTAACTTAATAAACTTTAATTAAAGTTTTAAGTCTTAATTAAACTATAGGTACACTGAATAAAACTTGATATCATACTTAATAGTGATCTTATTTATTGATAAAAATTAAATTCTAAGTCCCTGCCATTTCTCCCTCCCAGTCCGGAGTCCTCGTCTGGAGGCCTGGTCTACCGCCATAAAAGCCTATTGGTAGACCTGGCCTCCGGCTGAGTCCCATCGGGAGGCCAGGTCTACCCATTGGCTTTCTTGGCAGTAGACCTGGCCTCCGGAGGCCCATAGAAGCCAATTGGTAGACCTGGCCTCTGAAGGAGGACTTTTACCCCTCCTCGGAGTCCAGGTCTACTGCCAAGAAAGCCAGTGGGTAGACATGGCCTCCCAATGGGACTCAGCCGGAGGCCAAGTCTACCAAAGGAAGCCCTCCCTGCCCAACAGCTGATAGGCGGGCGGGGGGGCAGGAACCGCCAAGCCGCCTGCCCAGCAATCGTGCGGCTAGAGGGGAGGCTTTAGCCTCCCAACCATTGAAGGCAAGGGAAAGGGGGACCTGGCCATTCTCCACGGCGGGGGGGGGGGAGACAGCACCCCCGCTCGCCTGCTCTCTCGAGCTCTCTCTCTCTCTCTCTCAGGCACGCCAGCTCCGCAGCCCGGCTGCTGGCGCAAGAGCAGGGGCTCCAAACCAAGTTTGGAGAGCAGCACTCAATGGGCCAAAGAGCCGCATGCAGCTCGGGAGCCGCAGTTTGCAGACCCCTGCCCTAAGCTAATGTTACACCTAGAAATCAAGGTGGATAAAAATCAATTTAAAAAAATAGTAACTAAAGCAGGGGTGGGGAACCTTTTTTCCACCAAGGGCCATTTGGATATTTATAACATCATTCGCGGGCCATACAAAATTATCAACTTAAAAATTAGCTGACCAAGGCCAAGCAGGCAGCTGCCCCAGATGACACCCCCCCCACAGGCAAGCAGGCAGGCATC
Organism: Euleptes europaea; assembly: GCF_029931775.1. Classification (NCBI taxonomy): domain Eukaryota; kingdom Metazoa; phylum Chordata; class Lepidosauria; order Squamata; family Sphaerodactylidae; genus Euleptes; species Euleptes europaea. The sequence goes on along the minus strand of NC_079312.1, from coordinate 43,385,353 downwards.
CAACCAGTGGCGCACTCGCCAACCTTCTGCCCCCAGCCCTCTTGTAGTACAGAGGGAATACTTTTCTCCACGTCCCGGGTGGGAAAGGGTTAACACAGTTTCTTGGGCGGCCCTAGCAGCTCCATAGCTAATGACTCTCCTGCAAGGGGGAAAAGGGTTCCTTTTCTCCGCAAAACTAACTCACATCCGCCTTGAATAGAGGCTATCCCTGTCCCCGGGAGGGGGCAAATCGCTTAGATCCTTCTGAGCTAGAGATCTGCCAGGACCCACGAAGGGCCAGACCAAACGATTTCACGGACCTTAAATGGCCCCCTGGCCTGACGTTCCCCACCCCTAAACTAAAGCATCAGATGTTTAAAATTGAAATCAGATTGTTTTACATCGTATTTTTAAAAAATAATATGGTTTTTGAGGGAAAGGCTATCTAAAGATACTTATCTATTTAACACGTATTATAGTCCAAAGGTTATTCATCATGAAATAAGGATTAGTTTTTAATTATGTAGCATGAGGCTGTATATTGATACGATGTTTACATTTTTTTGGTAAATGAATTCCATTAATCCATTCACAATGTCATGCTCTTCCAGAGGTTTCTGTAAGATTATTTTTCTATCCAGAAGATATTATCACAGATGCTTGGTTTTGTAGTTCTCAAAACTTTGAATGTGTGTCTGCAGAGATAACATGCCTCTTCTTCACAGCAAAAATGTTATAAAATAAACATACAGAGTTGAGAAAAAGATCTTAATCCCATTGCTCCTTTGCAAATCTATGTACACAGAATCAACCTCTTACCTCTTAAGTGCTAAGCTTCAAGTTCAATGAATAGAAGATTGATTCTGCACAGGGAGCTGGGTGTGAGGAGGGAAGGGCAAGCAGTAAAAATAACAGTGAACCCTTTTGAGCAGAATTCTCCACAAGTCTTGGGATTTGTGCGCGTGTGTGCGTGTGTAAAGTGCCGTCAAGTTGCAGCCAACTATGGCGACCCCTTTTGGGTGTATAGCCTGAGGTTTATCATATTATTCTCTCCCTGGAGGAGAAAACCTATAATGGCAGCAGGCTGTAAGAGAGACCCAGTTTAGGAATATTTTAATGAAGTTCCTCTACCTATGGGTAAATGCAAACACTGAAGCAAAGAAATGCAAGGCCTGGTGGCCCGAATGAGACAACATCATGAGAAGTGCTGTTTATGTAGAAAACCATGATTTAAATCTAGTCTTACTGACTAGTGCTTTAAATCATGATTTAAATCAAATCCCCCCCGCTAGAAATGCATGCCTTTTGCATTTTCTTGCACTGGGGAACCCCTTTCCTTGTGAGTGACAGACAAAAAAAAAAAAATCATGCACTTGGCCATGTTCTCTCCTCTATCCAGATTATGTCCTTGCACTTTAGAAGTGTTACCAAGCAGGCAGGATTTTTCAGCCTTACTATGAAATACTTTATAATCCTGGGGAAAACCAAGTAGCCCTGAAGGACTGGTACAATATAATGGCTAAGACAAGAACACTATGTCCAGAAATCCCTGATTCAAATCCAGCCTTTGCCTTAACACTCTCCCTCAAACTTCCAATATTGGGAAAATAATCTTGATTTACCTTGCAGGGGGACTGCAAGAACTATAAAGGTAATCTGAGTAAGGAACCTTGGAACACTAAAAACACTAAATAAATGCTAACCAGTATTACCGTACTTGTTTATGGCATTAATTTGTTCTAGTATTACAAATATTTCCTAACAAGGAATATTGCAAGGGGGAGTCACCCCCTTCAAGCTTGGAGTCCAGGGAGAGGACAGAAGTGGTGGCCACCAAACCTGAATTATATGGCTGCTACTGATCACCATTTTTGTGGATTCTTGTTTTCAACCTGTTACCACCTGTGTAAAATTTGGGTATTACAGCAGTAAAACCAGAAAAATATACAGTGAAATTAAAATACATCAGAAACAAAAATATCTTGGTAATTCTACATTACATTCCTTCTGGAGAAGTACTGGGCCTATAAAAAAGTAAAGGTCCCCTGTGCAAGCACCGGGTCATTCCTGACCCATGGGGTGACGTCACATCCCAACATTTCCTCGGCAGACTTTGTTTACAGGGTGGTTTGCCATGCCTTCCCCAGTCATCTTCCCTTTACCCCCAGCAAGCTGGGTCCTCATTTTGCCGACCTCAGAAGGATGAAAGGCTGAGTCAACCTTGAGCCGGCTACCTGAAACCAACTTCCATCAGGATCGAACCCAGGTCGTGAGCAGAGCTTTTGACTGCAGTACTGCAGCTTACCACTCTGCGCCACGGGGCTCCAATTGGACCTATACCAATAGTATAAAGTGAAGTTAAAAGTGCTCCTTGCATTTCAGTAAGGACCAGTCCTTTCGTAAACAAGAGGTTAACAAGTTTCCCACTTATAAGGATAAAATCAGGATGCCATCGTATATGTTAAATGGATCACTCCAGAAACAAAGCAACAGAAACTAGTTTGCCATCAAGAAATTCTTTATATTTCTATTCATTATGAAGATTAGCTTTATAACAAAGCTGAAGTCACAGCCTGGTCTTTAAAGTCCCTGGTGAAGCTTATGACGTCAGTGTGCAAGAAGGGCTTCCAGTTCACTTCAGTGCTACAGAGAGCTGTGTGCATCAACAAAAGAGATGCAATCACACAGCAAAAAAATTTGTATGTGAGAAGAAGTCTGTGAAAGGCAGAACAAAGAGGCGGATTGAGGACCATAGCAAAAGGCTCCATTAACTACTCTTGAAACTGCCATTGTATCTCAGTAAGAAAATATTTCATTTAAGTCCCAATACTCTGCAAGTCTAGCCTTTCTAGTCAGACTAAATTCTCAATTACCCTTTTTTCAGTTTCTTGATTAACCCCAATCGCCTTTGAAACACAAAAGGAAAAAGGCAATCTTTCAGCACTTCCATACTTTGCCTTCATTGCAGCTTGCAGGAGGCATGATTTATCCCTAAACTGAGGGAACATAAGTGATACGTTTAAGATTTCTACATTATATTATTAAAAGATGTTGTATCTCTGTTTAGCAGACTTACAACCTATTTAACACTGGCATTTGAAAGTAAACACCCACTTTTAAAATTGTACTACTCTTTTGTTCCTGTAAGTAAGATGGCTTCCACCAGACAACATTTGAGTTTGGTTGTCACTCTGAATTAAAAATGAAGCTCCTGGATCAGCTGGGGTTGTTAAGGCATTATCTTACTTGAGCCATCTTCTTTAAACTAATCTTTCACATTATTCCTTATTTCTATTGTAATCTCTTCTATGTTGACACGGTCAAATACTTTGCAAAGGTAGAGTCTCCAAGATTACAAAGTTGATTAAGTATCTCCTTCAATCGTTCTCTCTGGTGCCACAAAATGGTCACTTTGACAATCAGTTATGCCTAAAGTGTAACTAGTGAATATGGTAAGCTGCTCTTTGCTCTAACAATGCTGCATTGTTTCATCTGTGATTTAATCCCACAGTTCTTTGCTTCCAAGCCACCTCTGAAGTGTCGAGGGGGGGGGGGAGAGAGAGAGAATACTGACAGGAGAGGCCACTGTGTTGCTGAATAGTATCTTAATTAGCTTGCAAAGGAGCCGATAACAAGGGAAATTTGATTAATGAAGTTGCTATGAGTTTGTCAGCTTAAAGGGATATTCGATTCAAAGTGAAAATTTGTCTAAAACTGGCCACTAAAAGTTCAAGGCAGACACATGGAAAAGAATTAAATATAAGAACCAACGTTCCAAATACACCATTCATGCTTTCATGTGTTCCATCACTGCAGCATATAGGCATAGTCCCTCATACACTAGATAGAGCAGAACAAAGCAGCAGAGCTATTTTGAATTTTTGTTTGCCAGGGGGCTTTAAGATATGTTTTATGCATTTTGATAGACAAATAGGCACCGTTCTTCAGTCCCACAAGGCATGACACTATTTTGTCTGAGACTACCACAACCTATGCTGTTACAGGAATTTTAATACTTAAAAAAAAGCTATTTCAAAGTGTGTTGAAAATAAATAAGCACCGCTGCTTTTTCTGGGCACAAATTCTGGACTAATGTGGTAAAGGTTGGTACACAGATATACAGGTGCTGGAACAAATGCCAACAAACCTCTGCAAAGACAGACGGATGGACTAGAAAGTGGTGTTATTCCATACTATTACCAGTAAGTTGTGGATACTATCCTTATGACTAAATTAATATTTTATGACCATTTTCTCATGATTATAGCTTCTCTCTGATCAGGGACCCTGAACCACTTCAATGGATGAAAGCCACCTCTAAATGGGAGTGCATAAACTCACCCAAATCAAACTCAAAAAGTATTGTAAAATAGTGACAGAATACTTTAGCCCCCTTACGAAGTAACACGATACTGAGTATCATGACTCATATCAGAAAGACCCACACACACACACACTGGACCTGTTTCAGTTTAGGGACTGGGAGATTTGTGCATGCCTCCCTTATTTCCACAATCCCCCAAAATTCATGCAACTTGACTGTGAAGAAAGAAGGGGATGGGTAGGCACGGATATGCCTACCCAGGGATATGGAAGGCACGGGCAGGCACTGCATTTCCATCCACTGTGCTTCATGCATGTGCTGAGAAACTAAGGAATGACAGCAGACAAACAGGTCTCTACAGAGCTCTCTGGGGATCTCTCTGTATGCAGACCCCTTTTCCAAGCAATCAATCACACCTAAGCTTTAGAAACACCGTATTTTTAAAAGGCAAACCTACAAAAGCAGAAGATTTATCACCAATTACATTTTAGAGACTGACATGGAAAGAAATTCACCAGGTATCCTAAAGAAAGGCACACAGGGCGACAAGGGCATTCTAAGTAAACCAAGGAGTGAGAGTTAAAGTCTCACTGCTATGACTCATCCAGAGATGCAAATGTTGATAACTCTGTTACATGGTTCCAAGATCTAATCACAAGAAGTTAAAGCATAAGACCAAAAATGACCGAATGTTGGAGAAGGAGAAAAAGGAACACTAATGAGGATAGCTTGGACCCACGGAAAAGACCCTTGAGCACCATGGGAGGGGTGAGCTTTGCCACATTCTCCCTCAGCCAGGGCTGTCCTCCAACTCCCTCATATGCCTCAGGTTTTTCCATTTCCCTAGAGAAGAATTTCAGGGGGTATTTCAGGCTAAAGCAGGAGGGGGTAGGTAGGAGAGTCAGGCTTCCATGCACAGAATTTAGATGGGATCCAGACCAATGAGCAAAGTTCATGCACAAATTCAACAAACACAAAAGAATAAAAGCACAAGTCAGCACGAATGAAGAATAAAATTACTCCGAATGCTAACGTTCACACTACAGGCAAGATACACATTTATAAGAGAAACATAACTGGAGAAGAACTTCACTCACATTCATGTCCAGGCATGCAACTCTTTGTAGTTCAGTAAGAACTAGGACTTGATTCAAACTTTGTGGAAATTTCTCAAAAAGGAAGACGTGTCAAAGAGAAGTTTTTGTTTAACACTAGTATTCCACTAAACAAGTTACATAGCTAGAAGCACCAAACACAAAAATATATGAAAAGATTTACACTGTTATCATTCAGAGGGCTTTAACATTTATATTCTTTGACCCCCAGCAATTGTCCTGTGCAGTAAGTATTGTCATTTAGAGTATCTCTAAAATTACAGGAAGTTTGAGCATTGCTTACAAAGCAGAATGGTATCTGAAACTGATTCCTAACATGGTTGGTTACAAGGCACAGACTTCCAAGTTAGATCATTATTTTCTACATGTTAAACAAGCCAGAACCCCAAAACGCTGATAACACAGAACCGCAGCAGCAATCAGAGCATTATTATGGTGTAGTACTTTTTCCACTGCCAAAACAGGCAGTCAGTGTTTAAATCCAATCAACTTTCATCTTGTCTCTTCAGCAGTTTAATTCCATACCAACATTTCTCCCCCTTCTTTCCCAGAAGATGCTTTTAACTACCAGCCTCTTTAACCTTCAAAAGCACCCTGGGAATTTTTCACAACTAATTTATACAAGGGAAATGCCAGTGATACATATGAAACAATCCCCACCCCTCATCCTCTGGGTTTTCCTTTAAAAAAAAAGTATTTCCTATTACTGTGTGCCTGCACTCTCCCAAAGTACACCTCTCTCTCCAAAGTGCACGTGAAATGCTAGGTAAATATAAAATGATAATAAGGTACAGGCATTCAGAAAATACACATTCATATGACTGAGCTGAAGTCCTGTATATTAACTTGTTCATAAAATCTTCAGCTATTTGGAAATATTTAGCAAGACACTTGTCAAAATACTAAGCTTTTATTTATATAGCACCTTCAGTGTTCAAAACACTGTACAGGCACACAAAGGAATTCCTGCAATAGCCCTATATCGGGGTGGGGAACTGACATCAGGCCTGGAGGCCATTTAAGGCCTGTGAAATCATTTGGTCTGGCCCTTCGTGGGTCCTGGCAGATCTCTAGCTCAGAAGGATCTAAGACTGGAGATCCACCCCCTCCCGTGGACAGGAATAGCCTCTATTCAAGGCAGATGTGAGTTTGTTTTGCCCAGAAAAGGAACCTTTTTTCCCTCTTGCAGAAGAGCTGTTAGCTATGGAGCTGCTAGGACCGCCCAAGGAACTGTGTTAACCCTTTCCCACCCGGACCATGGAGAAACGTATTCTCTATTTACTACAAGAGGGTGGAAGTGGCGACAATGGAGGGGTTAAAGGGGACAGGGCCAGAATGCAGGGGGGGGGGTTGTTCTTAGCCAGCGTGTCCTCATTTTACTCCTGCAGGCGGAGGCAACAGGAGCCGGCTGTAGAATCCAGCCCCGACTATGCAGAGCAGGAGCAACTCTGGTGTGTGGGTGGATGGCTATGCCTGGCTGGTGCAACAAACCATCCTGTGCCACCAGTTGGATGCCTGCCTGCCCGAGGATGGTTCATCTGGGGCAGCTGCCTGCTTGGGGCTTGGTCGGATAATTTTTAAGTTGATAATTTTGTATGATGTTATAAATATCCAAATGGCCCTTGGCGGAAAAAAGGTTCCCACCCCTGCCCTATACAGTAGGCTACATTTTATTCCAATATTGCAGTTGGAGGACTGGTCAGAAGAAGAGTAATTTGCCTAAGGTCATGTAGTTTGTGGCTGCAGTGAGATCTGAACAAATGATCTCTTGGAAGGAAGGTCATTCTCTGAGTCACAATAAACACAGGCTTATAAACAGTCACTCACATGGTCACCTATGATGAATGAAAATAATTTCCAGAAGACCAAACAGTGCTGGTTTTAACTGGTCCCCATTCCTTTTGCTGGCCATCAATGTTCTATAAATGACTTCTATAAGTGAACGTACAGGTAGGTGGGCTGCTAGCCTGAATAGAGGGAGCTAACACTTTCTGTGTGTGTGTGTGTGTGTGTGTAAAGTGCCGTCAAGTCGCAGCCGACTTATGGCGACCCCTTTTTGGGGTTTTCATGGCAAGAGACTAACAGAGGTGGTTTGCCAGTTCCTTCCTCTACACAGCAGCCCTGGTATTCCTTGGTGGTCTCCCATCCCAATACTAACCAGGGCTAACCCTGCTTCGCTTCTGAGATCTGACGAGATCAGGCTAGCCTGTTGTTTGGCAGGGGCCGAAGATGACAGATATTGCTACACAATCAGGTCCTAATAATTAGCAATATACAGCACACATAGGTCAACATGAAGATAAGGCAACTGGCACCTTTTTTTATGGAGACTACTCAATCATCTGAGCCTCAACCCTCAGACTAAAACAACTAGACACAGTGACACCACACCAACAAGAATTAGACCATAAAACATCACAGGACCAGTACTGAAGAGTCCCAACTTCAGCATATGCTGAATCCGTTCCCCTTCCAAAGCACAGCTATACCACATCAGATTGCATGCAGGGCCACAGACAACCACATTACATGAGTGCCTATCAGCCAGGGGAACATACTTAATGCTAAACATATCCTTCTTTCTAAAAATAAAGAGACCGTGCATAAGTTTATTCTTCTATGAATCAGAACAGGATGATTCAGCACTGCTTGCCATGCAAAGGATGCAAAGTTATTTATGCTACTAAAGCTAAATGATGTTTACAGAATACAGCACAAACACACACGTAAACTTTTTATTCAACAAAAATTTTATATATTATCCTTTAAGCCATAGGATTCTTAGAGCATACAAATTAAACTTGCACTCCTAAACATACTTCAATTGTACTTCTGGCAACTAAATTTGTTCAGTATTGAGAGGTAAACAGGTTATATCAACATACCGTATATACTCCCGTATAAGCCAAGTTTTTCAGCCCAAAAAAAGGGCTGAAAAAGCCGAACTCGGCTTATACGCGGGTCAATACGGTAGGGGAGGGGGGAACTTACCGCCATCACCGCCGCCATCGCCAGCTCAACTTTCCCCGGCCGGCAGCAGTCTTCCTGGGCCGGCAGGAGGCCCCTGCCGGCCGCGCCGCTGCCGCCCACGCGCACCTTTCCCCGGCCGGCAGCAGTCTTCCTGGGCCGGCAGGAGGCCCCTGCCGGCCGCACCACCGCCGCCCACGCACCCGGGCGCCTTCCTCCGGCCGGCAGCGGCCTGGAGGGGCCTCCTGCCGACCCAGGAAGGCCGCGCCGCCGCCGATTCGCCGTCTCTCCGGGTGAGTAGGGGGTTCAGGGGCTCTTCCCCCTCCCCCCTTTGGATGGCACTGGGGTCGGGGTGGGTCGGGAGGGCCCGGGAGGTCGGCAGGAGGGCGACCTGGGGCAGGGCCCCTGCGCTCTAAAATGGTGGCCGCCATTTTAGAGCGCAGCATTGCCGGTAAAGGGAATTTCTTATTGACCCACGGCTTATACGCGGGTCAATAAGAAATTCCCTTTTCTGGCCTCAAATTTGGGGGGTCGGCTTATACTCGGGCCGGCTTATACCCGAGGATATATGGGTATGTAATTCTCAATGTGGCCCCAATCACGGATACTTAAATCTGTAGATTGGGGCCATGGACACACAAATGAGGGTTTTCTAGAAAGCTGAGAGAAGTCCCAGGTTTGCAGAGATAAACACATTGGGGGTTAAAAACACCTATAGGTTTACGAAAGATGGCTTCAAAGGCCATTGCTAGGCAACCACAACAGTCTTTCTGACTTTATATTACTCTTCCTACACACTTGACACTGAGAGACACTGTCCTTCAGTGTTACTCCTCTGAAGATGCCTGCCACAGCTGCTGGCGAAACGTCAGGAAAGAAAATACCAAGACCACAGTTACACAGCCCGGATAACCCACAAGAACCAATGAACTCTGACCGTGAAAGCCTTCGACAATATTTTTAACCACAACAGTATTCAAGACTATGTTTCTATTAGTAAAGGCAGGACCCTTTTCAAGCTGTTTTGGGCTTTAAGGGAGGATTCATCAGGGTCAGGGACAGCTGCAACCACCAGGTGACTTGCTGCCACACAAATTGCATGACTTACGCAGGCCTGGATTCTTGCTACTGTTCAACAGGAGCCACCCCATAAAATCCGGTGTGGTGGTTAGTTTCATGGGACTCCCTAAGTCAAACCCTCCATCTGCCTTGGGCCAGTCACACACACAGACTAAATTACCTTACAGGATTGCTGTGAGAATAAAATGGAGGACAGGAGAATGATGTAACCTGCTTTGGATCCCCACTGTGGAGAAAGGTGAGGAATAAATGAAGTAAATATATATAGCTGAAGTTGGGAGGCTGATAAAAGGCTGATTTGTTGGCAGGTGAGAAAGAAGCTGGAAAAGATTGCCAGGAAAGAGGAAATAGTGGTTGGAAGGGGTTAGAGGGGGAAATGTGCCCCCCACAAGTTGTTGTGATTTCACCACTGCACATCTGGCCTCGGTGGCTGGCACCATGCAACTGGGTCATAGTTTTCCCTGGGAGAAGCAGCCAGAGAAGGGGAAGGAGAGAAAGCTAAAGACAGGCGAGCAAATAAAGGGAGGTTGATTAGTTGGTGGGAAGGAGAGAAGGAAGCAGGAAAATGGGAGAGGGTATAGGGGCTTTCAGGGATGGGGAAGAGGAACTAGAAGGCAATAGCAAAATGAGATGCTGCCACACAGCATCTTGAGTCCTTACAGTTCTCCTGCTTTGTATTATCCTATTTATCTACTATAGCTAACAGAATTACCCACCAAGTGAATTCAAATTGTTCCTAGCTTAATATGTGAAAAAGGCTAAACATCAATGTGCACAGAAACCAACAGCTTATCTTTTTGAGGAAATATTAGGAGAAATAAATATGGGGTATACATCTGTCCATTAACCATTCAGTTGAGTATTACACAGCATGGTTATGATCCATTGCTGACCTTGTATTCCAAATGGCTGTACTGCTTACATGGTTCGTTTTGATAGTAAAATAAGGACCAGGCTTTCTCAAAACTGGAATCCCCTATAAAGAAATCCCTACGTTTTTCTTTTAAATAAAGCATTGAAAATCTCATTAGCAGACACCCAACTCAAGTAAAACCCACAAGAATTTTAACAAGTGTTTTTCTATGACAAACCTTTAAATTTACATACTGATATTTATAAAAATACACTTAAAATACCCCTGAAAACATTGCTGCCACACTTACTCAAATAAATAACAGAAGCTTAGGTCCTATACCTTGCTTCTATAGTGCTGTCCTCTATTAAGGAATACATTCGTCCAGCACTAAGCACTTTCTGCTCATGCAAGACCAGTAGAGCAGAAAGCAGCTAGTATCAGAGGAATGTGCTGTGTGTTGGAGTACTGCCTCCATAACAGACAAAGAGCTGTGCAAGTGGATGGAAAGTATAGGATCCCAGCCAATTTACAGTTACCTAAATTATAAACAACAAACCAAATAAAATCTATTTTGCTAGTAAAACAAAGTATGAATGTTCTGTTAACGAAGATTACAATTAAATACTGGAAAATGTTCATCTACGTTTGTTGTAAGGTGTTATATATGTTACTGCCAATGTCAGGTTAAACTGATCTTGTGCCACTTATTTAAAAAACTCTAGTGTGCAAAGATTAAGACTGGTTCAACCAATAAACATATTTTTAAATGCACAAATATAACTTTTTTTTGTTATTTAGCTTTATAATACACTAGAACATACAAGGTTTTGTTCTTGCTGTGCTGAATCATTTGAATCATCCTAAAAAAGCAAAATCACACAATGAACAGGAGTTAACTGTAAACTCTAAACGAACAAAGCACACTGACATTCCTCTTACATGTAAATGCATTACCCCCCATTATAAAGGAAGCCAGAAAATGATTCCTCACTAGTAGTGCAAGCCAGAGACCCTTCCCACTAAATCACGAATCAATAAAGAAAGTCAGAGAACTAGAAATTCAAACAAAGAAGTAAAGACCAATACAACACTTTACAAATCAACACAGCTAACTGTTATTTCATGCGGAGACACAAGTAACCGAAGTGCCAAGCAGCAGGGATGGCACAACAGGAGAGAAGAAGAAATACCTGTGAGTTTGGTCAGGCTCCTGTTTACTTCTCCTCTTGCACACTTTATTACTAAATGCATTCTGCAGTGCTCCACCATTGCCCAAGAAGCAACAGACCAAAGCCATGCCCACCATTTCTTTATACTGACATGGCAAATATGCATTGGAAAATGGGAGAGTGTAAACAAACAAGTCTCACTGTCATATGCAAGGACTCGTCAGATCAGAAGACCAGAACAGTCTAGTGATGTGGGAGAGTGTTAGATGAATATGGAAGGAATGAGGCCTAGCAAAATGTTGAAAGAATAATTTATTTACTTATTTTATTCTACTTCTATCCCGCTCTCCCAGAGCTCCAATAATCACTTAACATTTCAATCCCTCCAATATAAACAATATTTTTCTCAGGTTCAGCTTATGTAATCAGGGACCAACAGTATAGAAATCCCTAAAAGAAAAATAACTTTCTGACTTTAGTATGAGCTAGTCAGCAACCCTAGAAAGCATTATGATCACCCTCAAAATCTATTTATAAAGCAGGTATAAGTGCACCAGCTTTAAATCGGAAAAGGAATGATTAGAACAGAAAAGCTTGAGAAACACTGGCAAAAACAGTACTTAATAAAACACAATAAAAACTTTTCACTGTCAGTTAAAAACCACTCACATTGTTTCTCCAGTCTTGGCAACATGACAAAGAAACTGATCCAGTACTGGACACACTTCCTTCTTCCCCCTCTTTTCAAAATCTGCAAAGAAAGAATAAAATTATTGAAAGCACTCACTCTACATTAAAACCCTGCCTTTTCACACCTCCCCACTTCCCCACATTCTACAAACGAAGGACCACACATGCACCCGTAACCCAGACCAGGCCTCTACAGGCCACCAAATAAGAGGGAATCGATGGGAAGTTTACTTCCAAAGTCTTCTTCAAAACTGGTTTCTACCATGACACCACCCGCCTCAGGCTGGACAGCCAGTAAAGCTGCAGCCCATGGCTCCAGGTGGGGAACCAGTGTTATGTGGGAGGAAAGAGTAACAGGAAATAGACAAGAGAATGGGGATTAAAAGGGAACACAGAGCCTGGGAAAATGCAGGCAATGTTGACGAATGAGAAGGAGCTCCTGAGGGAAGGTGGGAGATAGATGGTATGGAAGGCAGGTTAAAAAAAAAAACCCGGGGGAGGGGCCAGTACTAGGGTGCTCTGCCCCCTAACCACCACAGGCACTCCGGGGCACAAAGTACAGGGCCTCAAATTGCTCAGGCTCTGTCGGGGTTGGGGGGTGGGGGAGGAGGAAGAGGAACGGTCTCCATCGACCCTCGGCCCCAAGCTTTTTTACACCCGCGCAAATAAACGTGTCCCCTTCCCCTTCCCGCCCCCACCTCAGTCTCTTCCCCTCACAGAAGGGACCCCTAGACCCTCATAGGGGGCTTCCACAGACCAAGGAGGCCGGGCCCCTTTCTTCCTCATCATCCCCCCCACACACACACACACCCAAGGCCGGCGGCCTCCCCCCCCCCCTGACCTCGGAGTAACCCCCCACCCACCCCGCCACAGAGCCTCCACCTTTCAGCGCCTCCTGCAGCCTCTCGACATCCATGGTCCGCCGCTACCCCCGCTGCTGCCGCCTCCCCCCACCTCCTCCTCCTCCTCCTCCCGCCTGCCGCCCGGGCCCTCACAGGAAACAGGCAGCCGAGGGAGCGAGGACACAGAGAGACGGAGAGTCCCCCGGCGGCCGGGCTCAGCAACCTCCCAACATGGCGCCGGAGCCGTCGCCGTGCGCGCTCCCGGGGGCACGCTCGCAAGCGCGACGCGTCCGTGCTCTTCCCGCCGCGGCGGGGGCGCGCTCCGCGAGGGGGGGGAGAGCGGAGGGGCGTGGCCATCGTCGCTGACGTCAAAGGAAGGCTGAGGAGGCGAGGGCGGGAGGAGCGGGCGGAGCGTGGAAGCCCGGCTGGGAGGAGGTCCTGGGGCGGGCCCCGCCCACGCCCCGCCCACGCCCCGCCCACTCCTGATTGGGTCACGCGCCGGCTGAGGCGCCGCCGGTCTCCTCTCAGTTGCAGTCTGTGCATCAGATGCAGGCGGGGGGGGGGAGGAGGCGGAGTGACGACGCTACTATGTTGACTGCGTGACGCACGCGCGCACGCCCATTGGGCGCTGCTTCCATTCATGTCAGCGGCGGTGCTTTCTTCGGTCGTCGCCTTCCCTGGCCGTCCCTCGGTCGACTGGAGCAGCGCGACCCCTGTGCTGCCTCGCGCATGGAGGAAAGAGCAAGAGTCCAGTCCTGCCTTAAAGGCCCGCACAATTTCTGGCAGGGTGTTTGAGCTTTCGTGAGCCACAGCTCTCTTGTTCAGAGACGGGAAGAGATTATCAGTGGAAACGAGCCAGGCCGTTTATGTAGGGTCAATTGTGAAGCTCGCTCAAAGCTCTGTTTGTTTGTTTTTTTAATGCGACCTTTACAATGTAAAAGGAGAAATTCCACCCCCTCCACTCACCCGTTTGCGTGGCCGTTAGCAAGCGCCGTTTGTGTAGCTCACAACGGCTGTGATTTTACATGCTTCCTTGAGGGGATTCTTCCGAGCGGGGGCAGAGCAAACGCAAATGGTCGCGTTAAAGGGGCTCTTAAGAAATGCGAAGCAGGTATGGGCCGGCTTCGCAGTCACTTCCTGAACGACCGAAAAGCGTGAAAAACTCACAAGAGTCCAAGAGCACCTTTAAGACTTAACAAAATTTCTGGCAGGGTGTATGAGCTTTCGTGAGCCGCAGCTCACTTCTTCAGAGACATGAAGAAATTATCAGTAGAAAAGAGCAAGAGTCCAGGAGCACCTTATAGACTAATAACATTTCTGGTAGGGTATGAGCTGTGGCTCACAAAAGCTCATACCCGGCCAGAAATTTTGATAGTCTTTAAGGTGCTACTTTATAGATTCTGTGGACTGCCAAAAAAACAAATCAGTGGGTTATAGATCAAATCAAGCCTGAACTGACCCTAGAAGCTAAAATGACTAAACTGAGGCTGTCGTATTTTGGTCATGTCATGAGACGACAAGAGTCACTGGAAAAGACAGTCATGCTAGGAAAAGTGGAGGGCAGCAGGAAAAGAGGAAGACCCAACAAGAGATGGATGGACTCAATAAAGGAAGCCACAGCCTTCAGTTTGCAAGATCTGAACAAGGCTGTCAAAGATAGGATATTTTGGAGGACTTTCATTCATAGGGTCGCCATGAGTCGGAAGCTACTTGACGGCACTTAACACACACACACACAAGGTGCTACTGGAATCTTGCTTTTTTCTCCTGCTAGTGACAGACTAACATGGCTACCCATCGTGATGAAGAAAGTATAACTTCCGAGGGAGGCTCATCTTGTGGCCCCTCGACGAATGCCCCACACTGGTGGCAACAAAAATAAACTCGAGTCTTGTAGCAACCTGAAGATCAACGAAATTATATTGCAGTATACGTTTTTGGGAGGTGTTCAGTATGCTGATAATGTAGCTGGCCCAGTCACAGGGCCATGAAACGAAGGAAGTACGGGGTGAAATATAATTATGATAAATTCAGATTGATCAAGGCAAACACAGATCATTGTGTAGCTATGCTAAGCTAGTTAGCATCTATAATAGGTGGGGAGTCCCAGGATGGGCATATTGAGCCATAATCCACCAGATGAGGGAACTGAACATCGTTTTTCATCCAAACCAAATACTTTAATCTCAGAACAACAATAGCATAATGCCAACCACCCCTAATAGATTATTTTCATATTCAGAATGGATCTGTGTAAAATAGCTTACTATTTTCACATTGTTTCTTTCAATAAATCCTTACCGGTATGAAAAGTTATGTATTTAAGCTGGAGGGACACATATGATAGTGATAGACAAGGGGTAGTTGAACACCTGCCAAACATTCAAAGAAGTAATGTAAAGGTAGATTCTCTATATGGCATTATCTGCTGTGTTCTAATGGACTAGACCAGGACTCCCCAACCTTGTTGAGCCCATGGGCACTTAGGAATTCTGATACAGGGTGGTGGGTGCAACAAAAAAATGGCTGCCACAGGAGCTGCTGCCAACCACAAAAAATTCTTCAATAGTTCTAGAATGTCCTTAGAATAAGAGACACTTGCTTATGTTTTGCCCTCCTTTGCACATCATTATGCCCTCCTTTGCACATCATTGGATTATGTTTCTGCTCTAATACCACATTATGATAATATGTATTGTTTGCTGTCCTCCATGGCTGTTTGCATGTCAGAGATAACAAAGCTTGCAGCAACTCTTGAATTACAAAGGAACAATCTGTCCCATAATGCTTTCCTCCCTACTGACATGGCTGCATGCAAAAGCCTAGCAATTATTGACATTTCTGGAACCAGGGGGATTTTCTTCATCCTGCAGCTTTGGGGGATGGCGTTTAGGGTACTGATGTCTGTTAGCTGGTTGTCTCCAACGGAGACTGTCATGGTTGCTTGTCAGAGTTTTCAATGGCTGTGCAGTCAGTGCAGAGGATTAATGCCTGATGACTGGTGAGAATTAGGTTTATAACATTTACAGATGATAAAGGGTTGGAAAGGGATGGGTAGATCTTCCGTTTCAACGTATTTTCTGATCTGATAACATCTTCACCACAGCAAAACATGTGCTGTGGGACTTTGGGACTTTCTGATGTTACTATTTTGCTACATGTCTCCCCATGACAAAAAAGTGAATCAGACTAAATGCCTTGGTCACCATGACTGAAGAATAAATATAAACTCCCATGCACCAGCTACATTCACCAAATAGCCCTTTTCTTACCTTGTAAATTTACCATGCTTATAATTTCATGCAATCCTTAATCTGTAATTTGTGCATTCTAAAATGGTGTGTTTGGGCATTTAACATTGTTGATTGGACTGTTACTTTTTGGATTCTTGCATCCTTCCACACTTCATCTGCAGCAGTACAGGACTAATCTAGTTCTCTTCACTACTTAGCTAAGAACATAAGAAAGGCCGTGCTGGATCAGACCAAGGTCCATCAAGTCCACCAGTCTGTTCACACAATGACCAACCAGGTGCCTCTAGGAAGCCCACAAACAAGGTGACTGCAGCATTGTCCTGCTTGTATTCCACAGCACCCAATAATAGGCAAGCTCCTCTGATCGTGGAGAGACCAGGTATACATCATGACTAGTAGCCATTTTTAGTAATAGCCATGAATAGCCCTCTCCTTCATGAACTTGTCCACTCCCCTCTTGACAACACAGATGGGTAGCTTACAACTACCTTGTTAAGTGATCACATACACAGTGATAAAGGATACCAGCTGGGAAATGGTTGCTTGTATTTACCCACTGACACAAAGCATTTATCAGGATAAGTCTGGATTTAATGTACTTTAGTCTGAAGCACTTTTTTATTCAGTTTTTTAAATTCTGGGTATAGAAGAGCCTTTCAAGGCTCATAAGCAAGCATTCTCTTTGAGTAAGAAAGGTTACTTCAATAAAACCTTAGATCTTACCAACTATGTGTTTTTCATTATCTATTACCAACATAGCTGCACATTTATTCTATACTTTTCCTTTCAATAATGCCATTTTTTTTTTGCAAGTCCAGCTGTGTTACTGTGAATTTTTCTCCTTCTCCTTCTGTGCAGGTTACATGCTGCTGACCTGCTGAAAGCTCAAATAAATCAAGCATTCTGATCTATATTCATAGGGCATTTGAACATTTAGCCACCGGAATGATGGACTGAATATTTAAAGCATCAAATCTTCAACCAAACCACTTTACTTTTTGTTCAGCCTTTGGATATTGTTTGCATTGAACCATTTCATTGGGGAGAATATGAATGTAAGAAATAATCCTTTCATTTTAAAGGATACAATTAGGGAATACAGGCTTTGATCATTGATATAGAAAGGATAAGTGTTACACACCGCCTCTGTTCTTGGTTGCCATTTGAATGACCCCATGTGTGGGACACAATCATAATGCATAATGTTCTCCCCCAAATCAGTATGGCGCCTTGTCCTATTTCTGTGCCTTCAGTTGGAAAACAGAAATGGTGCTGCAGGTCTGTGACCACTCGGCTTTTATAAGAAAATTAATCAGCTGAATGCTGGCATAGTGCCTTAGAGCATACACTGTACTGTCCCCAAATTCAAAGAGATCACAGGACCTCAGCTGTCACCATTTGACTAGTTCCAACTACTGAAAAATATAAATTTGATTTAAAAGAGACAAGGGTGGCGCTGGTCTGTCAGTGACAAAATCATATGCATGTTTTAAATTAATATCTAGAACTAAATTGGATTTGGTCGTAGTGTTATCGTAACCACTCAAGTAGAATATGAGGAACCGGCACCATAGTGCTGATCACTCTTGATATATCAATTTGAATTGGGGGTTTGGCTTAAAGCATTGGTCTGGATCCAGCCAGTTTTCCCATTCAATCTTGTCCAATTGAGAGCCAGTGTGGTGTAGTAGTTAAGAGCGGTGGACTGTAATCTGGAGAACCGGGTTTGATACCCCACTCTTCCACATGAAGCCTGCTGGGTCACCTTGGGCCAGTCACAGTTCTCTCAGAACTCTCTCTGTCCCACCTACCTCACAAGGTGTCTGTTGCAGAAAGGGGGAGGGAAGGCGATGGTAAGCCACTTTGAGACTCCTTAAAAAGGTAGAGAAAAGTGGGGTATAAAAACCAACTCTTCTTCACCTTGCTACAGCCCCAGCACAAATTATTTTTGTCCATGCAGGTTCTTTAACACCCAGCCCAATCCTTTGCACTGGTCAAAGGGGATCCTTTTTCATTAACAGAAAAACTGGTCGGATACAAGCCATGGCACGCTTTTAAGATTTAAAAAAAAAATCTGTATAAATCTAAACTGAGATGTATATAGCAGTTCTTTGCATGCTACTGTCATTAAAATCTCTATTTGTTCAGCAAGAGTTGAAAAAGTTGAAAACTTGCCTAAGAAAGAAAAAGAACGATGCAGGTTTCCTTGAATCAGACCTGGTCCCAGTGGTACTTTTCCACAGTCTGCTAGCCTAATACAAACCCTATTTTTCAGGCTGTATCTGGATTAATCCCACCTCTTAAGTGCATGTCTGTATAATAATGCTCAATTAGGGGCACACTTCAGTTAATTTCCATAGAATTATATAGTGTTAGCGCAGGCTGACCGCCATTGGCTGAGCTCTGATTAACATGTAAGGCATAGCCTCTTAGTAATGAAGTTTCCATTAGGTATTTAGCAATCTTTGACCTACACTGTCCATGGGCAATTTTGTTCCAATAGCTGCATGAGCTTTCAGCATGTGCAAAGACTGTATTCGTGTACCTTCAGATGCACTGTAGCCTTACCGAATTATATTTTTTGGACCATACGTGCAGTGTCAGGCTATCACATGTATCAGTACATAACTAGGACAAGGTTTTCCAACCTCCAGGTAGTAGCTGGAGATCTGCCGCTATTACAGCTGGTCACCAGCCGATAGAGATCAGTTCACCTGAAGAAAATGGCCTCTTTGGCAATTGGACTATATGGCATTGAAGACCCCCCCTCCCCAAACCCTGACCTCCTCAAAAATCTCCAGGTGTTTCCCATCCCAGAGCTGACAACCCTACTAGGGACCTTCCCATTTTCTTTCCCAGCCCATGCCACTTAAAAGGTAAAGATCCCCTGTGCAAGCACCGGGTCATTCCTGACCCATGGGGTGACGTCACATCCCGACGTTTCCAAGGCAGACTTTGTTTGCCGTGTGGTTTGCCAGTGCCTTCCCCAAGCCACTTACATGTACTTTGTTCCCCACAGTATATCTCACCACCAAGTGCCAAGCCAGGAGTTACATCCCATCTGGCCGGGGGAAGAATCTCCCTTAAATAGGAGTCAGAACTGGTGCTGCTTGGAAGCTCACTTCCTGGAGCAGTTATTTTTTTAGGGCTCACTGTGGCCCCATGATGACAGGCACAATGGTGCTGACTTGCCAACATGCCTGGAGAAACATCTCTCCCTTTAACAGAGACTTAATGTGTGCAAATGGGCAGCCGACCTCACCTGACAAATACATTAAGCATCCATTAAAGGCACAGGACATATTTTCCCCAGGCAGTTAGCAATTCTAACTGGAACACAAGAGACTTGTGGAAAGGTGTTAACATGGGCTGTGGCTCAATGGAAAAACACATATGGCATGCAAAAGACCTCAGGATCGAATACTGCATCTCCAGCTTTGTTTTGTTTTTATACAAAGACTCAAAATATTGGGAAATACTTCTTTTATCTTTATTTTATTTTATCTTTTATTTTATTGTTGGTATAGGGGTACAATTCTAGCTTTAGGTGAACCGGTCCTAGGTTCAATTCCTAAACAAGCCCATGTTGGAGAGAAAGGAGAGGCTGCAACTTTAGAAATTATGGGATGGGACTATGGCATAATGGTAGAACATCTGCTTCACATGCCGAAGGTCCAAGGTTCAATCCTTAGCATCTCTATCCTGTTAAAAGGGTCTATCCTGTCAAAAAAAAAAAAGCACTGCCAGTCAGAGAAAGCAATAGTGATTTTGCTATACCAATGGTTTGGTATAAGGTACCTTTATTTTGTCGAAGGCTTTATTTATTATTTATTTATTATTAACTTTATTAGTAACTTTATTTATTATTTAATTCATTTATACCCCACCTCTCTCCCCCCCCCCAAAAAAAATGTGTGAAGCTCTGCACTAAAGTTTGTGTGGGGTGATCCTTTGCTTTAATACAAAATTGCGAACAGTCAGGATTGGAATATTGTCGAAGGCTTTCACGGTCAGAGTTCATTGGTTCTTGTAGGTTATCCGGGCTGTGTAACCGTGGTCTTGGAATTTTCTTTCCTGACGTTTCGCCAGCAGCTGTGGCAGGCATCTTCAGAGGAGTAACACTGAAGGACAGTGTCTCTCAGTGTCAAGTGTGTAGGAAGAATCAGAGAGGGGTTGGGTTTGAGCTGAGTACTGTCCTGCAGAAGTAATTTGCTAATCATTGTCCTGTAAGTATCAAGATAATGTACTAATGAGGGTGTGGTATGTTAATATGGAACCATTGTATCCTGAAGTGATCTGTTAATGTGTGAAATCCAAAGCTAATCTGCATGGCTATTGTTGACTGCAGCCTTTGTTAGTCTGGAGGTTTTTCAGGGCAGGATTGGACTTCATTTTCAATGTGGGCAAATCAGTACAAAGGAACTAGTCACTGGTGTCTTGCACTAATGCAGTACCATTGAAATCCATGACAAACTTTTCTGAATCAGCATCGAAGATTAGGATACCACAGAATATAGATGAATACCATTATAGATAAACACCTGGAAAAGATAGCTTTTTTCTGTTGAACCATGCTAAAGGTTATTATTGTACGATTCAAGCGGCACTAGCTTCACAGAAGTCCTTCAGGTTGATAGGGGAAAGCATTTATTTTTTCTTTTCCGTTTACAGAATGGTACAGCCAATTTGTCATTCCATGCAATAAGTGACACGGTTCATCCATCTTGAACATTTCCCCCAGTGGCTGTGCATATTAGATCTCAGCGTAGTCCAATAAGGAGAGGAAACCATTGTTGTCTAGAGTACAAAAACGTATCATAGAGCATTAATGAATTGGGCCAGGCTTTGTCATTGTGATTTTGGTGAGACGGTTGTTTCGCCAGCTCAGTCCATACAAAATCAGTTGTATATATTTAACCATTTGTAAAATGGTTAATCCTACATGGTTAAAAAATATATATATCCGGTTTTGCATTTATAATTTTAACCAGGACCATCTACAGGGCCGGATTTAGGTTTGATGAGGCCCTAAGCTATTGAAGGTAATGGGGCCCTTTATATGTCCAGCTGTCCTTCGTCAACAACAAATTGTCGCTGTTTTTTGTGTTGAATATATGCTATATGGTAATTTATGGACCTAATAGGTATCTAAAGCCATTTGCACGTAACAAAATATGTATTTTATCAAAGTAATTGTTGATTTTGGAAATGTACATCCAGGTTTTTTTTTCCTTTAAATTTTTTGGGGGGCCCCAAGAGAGTGGGGCCCTAAGCTAAAGCTTGTTTAGCTTATACATAAATCCGGCACTGACATCTGTACCTTTCAGTTTGAGCCCAATAAGATATTAGTGACATAACACTGGGTGGGATCAAAATAACTCTAATCTTCCCTTGCCCTTTTCTGTATTGCAATTTCTACACAGCATAGAACTGGGTCTTTGGAACCATGATTGTATTCTGAACTCTCACCAGGAATTATAACTTGCTGGTGTTACAATTCCTACCCAGCGGAGGTTACTTCCATGGATCCTATGTCATGAACACACTGAGAGCCAGTGTGGTGTAGTGGTTAAGATTGGCAGATTCAAATCTGGAGAACGGGGTTTGATTCCCCACTCCTCCACATCCAGCCTGCTGGGTGACCTTGGGCTAGTCACAGTTTGCTCTGAACTCTTGCAGCTTCACCTACCTCACAAGGTGTCTGTTTTGGGGAGAAGGGAAGGTGATTGTAAACCACTTTAAGACTCCTTAAGGTAGAGAAAAGCAGGGTATAAAAACCAACTCTTCTTCTTCTGAGAAGGCCCTGCTGGTTTTGATCTGAGATTGTGGCTGAAAAGAGGAAAAAGCAGAGGGGTGCATTTCCTTTTACTACCTACGGTCTGGTTTGGGCCTGCAGAGGACAGTAATGTCTAATATCTCTTTTTTCCATTATCTAACACAACTGAATGATACATGTTAGACTTTTTCCTAGATGAAGAACTCCTAAACCAGCTTCTTTGTTAAAACCTAACCTATGCCAAATAAATAAATAATTCAGAAAGAAAACTGATTTTACAGGTCTCTTTTTTAAAATCTTGTAATGGTTAAAATAAAAAATGGGATGTGTTAAGATTTAATTATTTTGTTAATGTCTTCAATGATATTTCAGATTTTGGTGAAATTATACTATTTTTATTCTTAGGTATACTAGTTTATTTTATCTAGTTTGCTCTTGTAATCCCTTGTAAATTATTTGTATAACATTTCTAAATTCCTTTTCGTAAACCACATGGAATAGCACTTCAGGAGGGAAATGTCTTTGCCTGCACCAGCTAGAAGAGTTAACTCTTCTTTGCTTATCGAGTGTGGTGTAGTGGTTAAGAGCAGTGGTTTGGGGTGGTGGACTCTAATCTGGTGAACTGGATTTGTTTCCCCACTCCTACACATGAAGCCAGCTGGGTGACCTTGGGCCAGTCACATACTCTCAGCCCCACCTATCTCACAGGGTGTCTGTTGTGGGGAGGGGAAGGCGATTGTTTTGATTCTTCCTTAAATGTATAGAAAGTCGGCATATAAAAACCAACTCTTCTTCTTCGTCTTCTATCCTAGAGTTACAGCCCATTACTTACCTTTTGGCAGCTGGGGACGGCATGGCCAAGGCGCCCCCGCGGCGCCTCCAAACCCATTTCCCGGCCACCGAAAGGCTTTAAAAAGCCTTTTGCTGGCTTTTAAAATTTTAAATGGGACATTTTGCCTGCAAAAAAGCAGTTGCAGCAATGCCTTTCTCCCTGCTGGCGTGCCGGGCCAAAAGGGGACAGGAAGCTGCCTACTGGCAGCTCCACCCCCGGCATGCCCTGGGAATGTCCCCCGGGATGCCGGCATGGGCCTTTGTATGGGTGGGACACCAGCAGAAGGCCCAGCTGGCATCCCTGGGTGGTACTGCCATGGCAGCGCCGGGAGTCCAGCGTCCGGGCCTCCCTGCCGGCGTTGGGGCCACTCTGCGCAGCATAAGTTGGGTGCCGGTGCAGGGGGCCCCAACGCCAGCGCAGCCCCTTTTTGACCACCTAAGGACTTTTGTCCTTGGAGGTCAGGAATGGGCTGCCCGTATATCAGTGGTAATAATATTGGGTTGCTTTAAAAGACAACTCAGCAAAATGTGGCAACTTGTTTATTGTTATGGGCTGGCCACTGTGAATGCATTACACCTGAGTTAACAGTTACATTGTTTCCAAGCTTAGTTTAAGGTACTGGTTTGTACCTGCTTTATGGCTGGGATTCACATATTTGAAGAACTGCCTCTCTATATTTGTACCTTTGCTAAGTTGCATTCTTCTTGTTGGCTACTTCTTGCTATTGTTCCCTGCTAAAGCCTATGCTTTTCCTGTCATGGAACAGAAGGGTACCTCTGGCAATCTCCTAGGATTACAACTCATCTCCAGAAGACGGAAATCCTTCCCCTGAATAAAAGGGCTGCTTTGGAGGGTCGCCTCTATAACATTATACCCCACGGAGGTCTCTCCCCCCGCCCAAACCCTGCTCTTCCCAAGCTCTACCCCCAGATCTCTAGGAATTTCCCTAACCATAGTTGTCAATTCTAACCTCTCTGCAGACATTCAGGAAGAAGAACAAATTTGTCTTGTTTTTGAGTGTATTTAATTATTCCTGAATTTTTTTTAAAGAACTACTATTTTCTGAGCGCATTGTTCTCATTTTATTGTGATTAGATTTTATAGTTGTTAATGGCACCATAGATACTGTACAAATGTACTGTAAATTGCTTTGCATTCATTTGGGGAGAAAGGTAAGCCTTTTAAATTAAATATAGCTCTGTGCATTCACAAGAACAGAACACCTGTTGTGTTCATTTACCCTTGTTCTATTTAGTCATGTACTGTAGCCCCAGTAGACAATGCCAACAGGATCAAGCGCCTAGCTTGGGCTGAGTCATTGCATGAAGAACAGAGTTGTTTCATTTGCCCTGGCAAACATTTATTGTATTTATTATTGGATTTTTATCCTGCCCTTTCCCGACTGAAGTCAGGCTCAGGGCAGCTCACAACTAGGATAAATATCAGCAATCACGGCAAGGTACATCATAAAACACAATAAAACTTATATCTTAAGACCTATTGTTACAATCTTAAAAATTTAATTCACAGTGGGTAGCTGTGTTAGTCTGCAGTAGTAGAAAAGAGCAAGAGTCCAGTAGCACCTTAAAGACTAACAAAAATATTTTCTGGCAGGGTATGAGCTTTCGTGAGCCACAGCTCACTTCTTCAGCAATCTTAGTGTGAGGTTACCAGTGTGGTATACCCTGCAGCTACATGAAAATACGCCTGAGGTGAAAGTAGATATTGGAGTAATGGCTGCTGAGGTTTCAAAAACATTCTATGTTTCCCTTGCTCTCAGTTTTCCATATTGTAAATTGTACCCATGTACATAAAACAGCAAACACAATTGTTTCCTGGCATGCAGCATGTTATTAGTGAGGTATGGCTCATGTAAGCAGTGGGTTTAGTTGTTTTCGTTATTAGGGATAATCATTTGTCGACTTATATATCGCTTTTCATAGTAAGCTTTCGAGTTCAATGGAGTGCCTGTACAATTCATCCAGGAGAGAAAGTAGGCTGGTGTGAAGTATTGGTAAGAAAATGGTAGAAGTGGTACCTTCAAGCCCCACTCCTACCCCACAAGAGAAAGAAGAATGGTAAATCTAAGTGTCTTTCACCCCTGAATTCAACAGGATGCAGTTTAAGACTGATGTTTTGCCTATAGTAATTTGGCACTGAATAGACCAAACACATCACAGACTAGCAGCAAAATTAAAATGCTGGATGCCTTGGAAATTGAATCTAGTTACAGGGAAGGGTATGGTTAGATCTAAATCAGTGTTTCTGAAATTGTGTAGTGTGTGACATGACAACTGCGAGTAAGTGCAAGGGCTTTTTTTATTATTATTCCTAAACCTCTCCTACATACACCCTGCTTGGCCCAGGGACATTGACAGCTGTATCATTTCAAATAATGGGTGAAGGCTGATTTAACAGAATACTCCTTTAAACATAAAACAAAAATCTCCTCCACGCAGAAAATTAATTATTGGGAAGAAAAATTATAGTCTAACCTTTCCATTGACATTTCATTTTATATGTGAAGGGAATTAGTTGTATGGAGTCCCTACACAATATCTTACATTGCATAACTCAGACAGGTTTACCATCTCAGTGAAAATAGGCCAGAGTGACTACTTATCCATACCAGCCTCTGTCACACACACTGTCAGGGCTCAGACAGTCCTCTTTTAGCACCACAAATATTTTGCTATCCTAGAATATCTCCTCCAGGTATGTATTTTTGGTAGCTACTGGGCCTGCATTCCCAGTATGAGGGGTACCAGCTGTCATTGTAATACTCAGATATAAAATCTTTGTGTGCCGTTAATAGCATTAGAACTAGGTAGCTTTCCTAGAAGCAATATAACGGTGGAGGACAACATAACCCAAGTTGTGTTTCTATGACTCTCCTGAAAAATGTCAAACTTATTACATATAAAATGGGTGCTTTTCCCTTTCTGCAGCTCACAGAACTGGATGTCCTGGCTCTTCTCCCAAGAGATCTGCTCATCTTTTCTTTCTCCCCAGACCAGGACAAACTGCCTCTCCATAGCACAGAAAACAGCAAGAGTCCATTAGCACTTTAAAGACTAACAAAATTTCTGGCAGGGTGTGAGCTTTCATGAGTCACAGCTCAGGTCTTCAGATACAGCTAGAATGTGAGTCCATCTGTCCACAAGTAGAGAAGAATGAATTCAGACACCCAAAGGCAATAGCATGTAAATGTCAATAGCAGGTAAATGACAATAGCAGGCGTGATTGGATGTGATATGCAAAGAGTTAGTAGGTGCGGAGAAATCAGCATTGGTAATGAGACAGGAATCCTAGGTTGAACTGGCTTGCGTTGTGAGCTGTATGTGACCACCAGAGGTGTTCTATTTCTTTGAGCTTGTCTTATAGCAAGCTGTTCCTGGGTATCATTCTGGCCTTTCCAATCATCTTTCTTACCATATCAGCAGGATATTGTAGTTGCAAAAATGCTTGCTGTAGGTCCTTCAAGAGAGTATCTGTCTGAGGGGTTGGAGCAGATGCAACTACAGCATAGGGCTTGGCTATAGACAATGAACTGTTTGATATGGTTGGGGTGGTACCTGGAGGTATGTAGAGATGTTTGAATGTCACTTTCCAGTATAATGTGGTGCGTGTGTCTCTCCTGTAACCATACTGTGGTGTCCAGGAAGTTTATTTCTTATTCAGAGTAATTCGTAGTTAGATTGATGGTGGGGTGGAAGTTGTTGAAAGCCTGGTGAAATCTTTCAAGGGCTTCTTTGCTATGGGTCCAGACAAAGAAAATGTCATCAATTAATCTCAAGTAAAGGAGAAGTGCCAGTGGGGTAGGAGTTCAGAAAACACTGTTCTAGATCCACCATGAAAATGTTGGCATATTGTGGAGCCACGTGGGTACCCATGGCTGTGCCATTGATTTGAAGGTATAAGTCCTCAACAAACCTGAAGTATCCGGGCTGTGTAACCGTGGTCTTGGAATTTTCTTTCCTGACGTTTCGCCAGCAACTGTGGCAGGCATCTTCAGAGTAGTAACACTGAAGGACAGTGTCTCTCAGTGTCAAGGGTGTAGGAAGAGTAATATATAGTCAGAAAGGGGTTGGGTTTGAGCTGAGTATTGTCCTGCAAAAGTATTGTCCTGTAAGTATCAAGATAATGTGCTAATGAGGGTATGGTATGTTAATATGGAACCATTGTATCCCGAAGTGATCTGTTAATGTGTGTAATCCAAAGCTAATCTGTATGGCTATTGTTGAATGTTGTCTTTGTCTGGAGGTTTTTCAGGGCAGGAAGCCAAGCCTTATTCATTCTTAAACTCTCCTCTTTTCTGTTAAAGTTGTGCTGATGTTTATGAATTTCAATGGCTTCTCTGTGCATCAGCACAACTTTAACAGAAAAGAGGAGAGTTTAAGAATGAATAAGGCTTGGCTTCCTGCCCTGAAAAACCTCCAGACAAAGACAACATTCAACAATAGCCATACAGATTAGCTTTGGATTACACACATTAACAGATCACTTCAGGATACAATGGTTCCATATTAACATACCATACCCTCATTAGCACATTATCTTGATACTTACAGGACAATACTTTTGCAGGACAATACTCAGCTCAAACCCAACCCCTTTCTGACTATATATTACTCTTCCTACACCCTTGACACTGAGAGACACTGTCCTTCAGTGTTACTACTCTGAAGATGCCTGCCACAGTTGCTGGCGAAACGTCAGGAAAGAAAATTCCAAGACCACGGTTACACAGCCCGGATAACCTACAAGAACCAATGAACTCTGACCGTGAAAGCCTTCGACAATATTTTAAACCTGAAGTAGTTGTGGGTTAATGACATTTTCTTTGTCTGGACTCATGGATTCCTTTCTCATTACCAATGCTGATTTCTCCATGCCTACTACCCATCTGGATATCACACCTAATTCAATCATGCCTGCTATTGTCATTTGCCTGCTATTGACATTTACATGCTATTGCCATTGGGTGTCTGAATTCACTCTTCTCTACTTAAGGACAGATGGACTTACATTCTAGCTGTATGTGAATGAAATGAGCTGGGACTCAAGGAAAGCTCATACCCTGCCAGAAATTTTGTTAGTCTTTAAGGTGCTACTGGACTCTTGCTCTTTTCTACTGCTACAGACTGACTAACTTGGCTACCCATCGTGATCTGCCTCCCCATAATTCACTGAGACACACAGACAGCATTCCTGCAGTTGCAGTTGCCCAGCAACAATTTCCCACTTTCTCCAAATCCAGCAAAATACTTGAGAGCCAGAGGAATCAGGGACACTCTTCAAGCACCCAAGAATCGTATCTAATTCATGGGTTTATTTTGATAGTAATGGACACTGAGCATTTAGTCACCAGAGTCTGTATTTTAAAAGATTAATCCTTTTCTTCTTCTTTTTTTTAAATTTGTCTCATCTCAGTCTTAAATCACACAGACCCAATGAAACGGTGTCCCAGGAGTGAATGGGAGAATGCCAAGTACATGCTGCTCTGGTCTTTACAAGCCTGGACTTGCTCAGAAGCTACTCCTTCCTCTCTGGCAATATCCACACTGTCATGGGACTCTGAAAGGGAGAGAGAATCGATACAGGCCTAGCAGAAGAAAAACCGACACTTCAAAGTCCAATACCAGCAGGAATAAAATGAACTAAAAGGTACTTCTGGCTAAATGTCACACCACGGAAATTCCACCAGCAGGAACAGAAGGCAATATTTTGAACAGCGAATGAGTTTTTGTTTGCTAAGCTCCAGGAACAGGGTTGCCAACCTCCAGGTAGAGCCTAGATTTCTCCCGGAATTATGATTGCTCTCCAGACTACAGAAATCAGTTCCCCTGGAGAAAAATGGCAGCTTCAGAGGGTGGACTCTATGGCATCACATCCTTGCTGAGCTCCTTCCCCAAGCTCCCCACACTCCACCCCCAAACCACAGGAATCTCTCTACCCAGAGCTGGCAAACCAATCCAGGAGGTGCATGATAATGATGTCAACGGCTAACCTAAAGCACTGAAAACTGCTGGAAATCAGCTGTTCACTTTATATTAAATGTCTGTAGCAACTATGCCATCTCAAAATTTGAGTAATTATATTTCACAGTTTCTCTCCCTAAAATTAGGGAAACCTCTAATAAACTGCAACTGTCATATTCTGTCCCTTTACTTTCTTGTAATTTGTCACATTCTAGCTGTATCTGAAGAAGGGAGCTGCGGCTCAAGAAAGCCCATGCCCTGCCAGAAATTTTGTTAGTCTTTAAGGTGCTACTGGACTCTTGCTCTTTTTTACTGCTATTGACAGATGAACACGGCTACCCATCGTTGTCTACTTAGATTGTCTCATGGCCAGCCAGTAAACATCCTTCTATGGCATGTTTAGCGTACAGATTAACTCTTCCTGGCTCATATTTAAATCAACACAAACTAAAATCAGGAAGAAGCCCTAAACAAGGCACCTTTTAAAGGACACACTATTTTGGGCATGTATGTTTGTGTGCACACAAGCAGGCAATCATCAAAGAGTCAGAACAACCCCTCTAATCTATTCTAGAAAAAAACCAGAGGCTTTTCAAATGCGAAGGTTGCTCAAGGGTTCATTTATTTACACTAAAAGAGTAAAATTGCAAATGACTTTGAAATGCACTGTAATTACCTCCTTAGGAGCTATAAACATATGGTGCACTTATCAAATAAAAAAAATACAAGACACTGAAGTGGTATGACATTGACTGTAATGCCTTACAGACATACTAACACTTACGCATTTATACACACACAGAAATTTCCATTTTCCACTTGTACAGAAATCTGGATGGCTTTGCCATATGCAATTAATATAGGTGTACAGGGTCAGGCCTTTAGTGGATTAACCTTGGCAGGAAATATAGCTGCTGACACCAGTTAACACCTTGAATATCTCTTCTCAACAAATATCCTTAAAGCAATTATCATTGACCTCAGTTGTATGCCTAAGAACTGGCACGGCCTGGCAACCAGTGGGAAAATGGAGGGGTGGGATGGGGGGGTGCACTGTGAGTGCCGTGACATCACTCCTGGGGAAAACCCAGAATGACATCAGGTAGCTGTAGGAATCAGCAGAAGCTATGGTTTTTTTCTGGCAATTCCTAGAGCTACCCAATGTCACTTCTAGGTTTTCCCCAGAAGTGATGTCACAGTGCATATATGACAGTTTTTTAAAAAGTGGTGGTGACAGGCAAAACAGGTTTCCATAGCAGGGAGGGTTTGCAACCCTGCTAAGAACCAAAGTGTGTGTTCAGTTGCACAACTAATGCCACTGAGAAGTCCTCTTGGCTTATTTTCCCATAATGCATCGAAGAGCTGTGAGTGAAGCACAATTTTTTTAGATGTTTTACGCTAGAGCAATAGAAGACAAGGTTTGTTTGCTTTTTGCTTGGCCAACCAGCATGAACCATCATTTTGGGGTCTGGGATCCAATTAGGCAATGAAGATTTCATCCCAATGTGCTAAATTTCATACTTACTAAGAGAGCTAATGACATGCTTAATGTTGACTATATGATTAAATGCTTCATTTACTCATGACAGAGTCTTCTGAGCTTAAGCTCTTTGAAATAAATATTACAGAACAGTTGAAATCATAAGCACTCGTGCCACCCAATCCTATGCGACTATAGCACAGGGCTTGGCTATAGACAATGGTCTGTTTGATATGGTTGGGGTGGTAGCCAGAGGCACATAGATACGTTTGTCAATCTGTCGGTTTCCAGTATAATGTGGTGCTTATGCAGACAGTTGAAATCATAAGCACCCTTGCAGCCCAATCCTATGCAGACTAGGCCTGCTAAAGACTGAAATCAACCAGCTTGGGCATGCCCACCTCTGCCCTGCATAGGATGGGATTATTCTATGCACATGGCTCTAACTGATTTAAAGTAAGTAACAAGGTATGTTTAGGGCTGAGGATTTATTGACTTCTATAATACGATTTTAAGGCCCACATTCAGTTTGCATTCCTCATGCCACAAGTTTACATATGGGCTGAGTTTAGGGTTCTTAAGGCAGAGGATCATACTGTAAGGCAACTTGATTTGATAATGAGTTAGTCCAATATTGATCCTGTTCTTCAGATTTGTGACCTTATATTCATTCACAGCTATTCTGACGATGTATCACCCCTAAGTCACATTCAGGTCAGTTCGTAGCAAATGCTTTTCCAGTTGCTGTCTCACAGTTCAGAATGTAATACTACATATGCATGAAGAAAATAAGTGATGGCTATTTCAAAGAAATTATTATTGAGTATGATGTATAAAATAATAAGATTAAGATGGAAAAGTAAGATTACTGTTAAAACTGAAATGTGATATAGTTCTGAACGTTGCAGTAAAATTTAAATTACTATTCTAAATTGATAAAGCATTAAAACATAAACATATTTATACAGTTTTTTTTAAAAAAAACCCATAAGTTTTACAGTGCACACACAAAAAAAAGAATAAAACGAACAGAGGAAAAGAATCTTGCAGAATTCTCATGATTATTGTGCATATACCTGTTTCCACGTTAGATCAAATCCTTCATAAATCAAATACATTTTCTGGTAAAAACTTAAAATACAAACCAATGTGCGCACACACAACATTGCAACTTCTGTAAACATATCAATCACTGTTAGAGATAATGCTTTTTTCTACACTGGGCTCCAGTTTTTTGCTTCCTTCATTATGATGAATTCATTTGT
The DNA here is from genome assembly GCF_029931775.1 of Euleptes europaea. NCBI lineage: Eukaryota > Metazoa > Chordata > Lepidosauria > Squamata > Sphaerodactylidae > Euleptes > Euleptes europaea. The sequence continues at coordinate 43,353,743 of NC_079312.1, read as the reverse complement.
AGTTTAGAGTAATGGTGTCACTGGAACTCAACTTCTGAAGATGAGGTTGCATCAACTGAACACATTATGTTGCTTTACAGCAAGTCAGAGCACTGGTCTCGCAAGATCAGCACTGCCTACTCTACACCAAAGAATTAGAAGTTTGATCTTGGAAATGGAAGAAATATGACCTGCATCAGTTACTTCATTCAAGCTGTGCATGGGTTTTTCGCTTTAGGAACTTTCTGGGAGATGAGGACTAGAGGGGATTCCATGTACATAAGACAGTAGAAGTTTGCCTCCCTTTTAAAAAGAAAACAGGCAACAGAATTTATAAGAGGATGTAGGTAAAGGTAGTCCGCTGTGCAAGCATGGGGTCATTCCTGACCCATGGGGTGACGTCACATCCCGACGTTTACTAGGCAGACTATGTTTACGGAGTGGTTTGCCAGTGCCTTCCCCAGTCATCTATACTTTACCCCCAGCAGCAAGCTGGGTACTCATTTTACCGGCCTCGGAAGGATGGAAGGCTGAGTCAACCTTCAGCCAGCTACCTGAAACTGACTCCCATTGGGATCGAACTCAGGTCGTGAGCAGAGCTTTTGACTGCAGTATTGCAGCTTACCACTCTGCTCCATGGGGCTCTTAATAAGAGGATGTAGATGCATGAAAAAGGACTGCTAGATCAGGGTGCTTGAGTCCTCAGTATTCTTTTCAGGCCCAAAATGGGCCATATGGACTTTTTTTCATGTACGTGTAATTCTAGCATAGTGAAAGTGACAGTTACGGACAGGAAGAATGCAGGAAGAGAATGATGGAAACCGAGCACAAAGCTTTCCACTGCAGGAGCCTGACCTGAGCACCTTCAGAATGCGCCTTCAGAATGGCTTGGCCTTTTCAACAGTGCTGGGGAACCTTACATGCTCAGAGGAACTCTGGTAATATCTAATAAAGGTAAAGGTCCCCTGTGCAAGCACCAGATCATTCCTGGCCCATGGGATGACATCACATCCCGATGTTTACTAGGCAGACTTTTGTTTACGGGGTGGTTTTCCAGTGCCTTCCCCAGTCATCTTCCCTTTACTCCCAGCAAGCTAGGTACTCATTTCACCGACCTCGGAAGGATGGAAGGCTGAGTCAACCTTGAGCCGGCTACCTGAAACCAACTTTCATTGGGATCGAACTCAGGTCGTGAGCAGAGCTTGGTCTGCAGTACTGCAGCTTACCACTCTGTGCCAAGGGGCTCCAATAGTTATATTTTTATTTTGTGTATGTGTTTGACTGTCTGTGCGTGACCAATTTTGAGTCTTGTTTTCCCTCTGAAAAGGGCCCTTCATTTCAGCGGGAGTTAACCCGGACACAGTGCTTTGTAAACTTCATACAAAAGCATAAAAATTTACACTTACCAGTCATTTCCAAAGAATTTTGACAGCTACTAGCGGAAATTCTTAGATTTTCATGCCATATTCATCTTCATCAGCAAGTTCATGAATTGTGTGTTCAGCATTAAAAACAAAAAAAAAACCAAATACACCCTGACAATTTTGCTTAAGCTGCAGCTGTCTAAAACATTTTTTTCCTTCAGTTAATCTTCTTCAAGAGGTCTGGATGAAAAGGTGAAGACCACATTAAAAATGAATCGCAATAATTACAATCTGAAATTGGCCCCAACCTGGACAACCACTCGGTTTTCATAGACTTTCTTCATGGTTCTCTCGATCTGTTTCAGAAAAATTTGAGGAATTCGACCACATAAAGTGTGTACAGTATCAAGGAACTTCGACTGGAGAGGGTAGTACATTGATTGAATGAGATTGTCTTCAAAGGAAAACTAAAGAAGAGAAAATGGGGGGGGGAGAGATAAATAGTATAGGACTTTCATGCCTCCCCTATTCTGCTGCAGGCCAAAATGCCCCTTCATTGCTACTCCTGGTGGACAGGGGACTATGAGGAGTGGCATATCAGAGGGCATTTTAGGCTGCAGAAGGAAGGGCAGAAAACTTCCATCTGTGAAAAAGCCAAGCCTTAGTGTCTGCCCGGCATGCAGCCCACTCCTGTGCAGTTAGGCCTCCATAAACCCAATGGGTTGGATCCTGCAATTCGCTTCCACTAAACTGAACACTACAACTCAATTCCACCAGATCTTCCTGTGACAGACAAAATGTCCCTCTGCATACGAAACATAACCTCTAGCACTGAGCCATGACCCACCCATGTCACAGACCTCAATCCTAATTCATTTTGTCTCTTGCTTGTTGGCTGTCAACAAATCATGGGTCTCATTCCTCTTTTCTACAGCCTTTAAGTTAAAGATGAGCTACCAAATTTAGCACGTGGGACACATCCCAAAGAACCTGTTAAAACAGCTGCAGATGCCAAATGGAGTTTGGGTTGTTCTAAACAGGAAACAGCAAGATGGAGACCAGGCGGGCTTCTGGCTAGAACCTTCCCAATCAGATGAGGGAACACATGTTTTAACAGTATGTAAGACTCTGAACTTTGGCAGGAAACCACTTACATCACGTATCACTTCATATAGTGCTTTGAAAGTAGGCTGCTTATCGTCATGGTAGACGCCCCGATTCCCATGGAGAATGGATACGCCTTCCTCCTCTGCTCCTTTACAGTTACTCCCATACATGCAGTGATCTGGCCGATAGTTCCACTGGCAAGGGAACAGATACAGACACTCTAGAAAGCCCAATTGAGAAAAGAAGCGGGGGGGGGGAGGGGTGAATACAAAGCAAAATTAGTAGATTCAACTTCCAAGGACATATACAAGAAGGATTTAGCACACACACAAAAGCCCTTCAAAATCTGGTGGGGAAAGTTTAAATTGTGTTTTTTAAAAAAGGGAAGACTATGCAGATGAGGGACAGATGTGTATATACCGGTATTTCATTCTGAAATGCCATAACAGCAACACAGTTTGAAGCGACAGGGGTTTTTTTGGGAGGGGGAGGAAGCATAGAGGTGGTGGCAGACATGTTCTAGGGCAGGGGTAGGGAACCTTTTTTCTGCCAAGGGCCATTTGGATATTTATAACATCATTTGCGGGCCATACAAAATTATCAACTTAAAAATTAGCCTACCAAGCTCCAAGCAGGCAGCTGCCCCAGATGAACCCCCCCCCCCCACACACACACACGGGCAAGAATGCAGGCATCCAACCAGTGGTGCACTTGCCCACCTGGTGGGCAAGATTCTACAGCCGGTTCCTACTACCTCCTCCTGCCGGGGTGAAATGAAGACACACTGGCTAAGAACTCCCCCACCCCAAGCGCATTCTGGCCCTGCCACCTTTAACCCCTCCATTGTCGCCACTTCCGCCCCCAGCCCTCTTGTAGTACAGAGCGAATACATTTCTCCAGTTTCTTGGCCGATCCTAGCAGCTCCATAGCTAACAACTCTTCTGCAAGGGGAAAAAAGGTTCCTTTCCCAGCAAAACAAAACTCACATCTGCCTTGAATAGAGGCTATTCCTGTCCGCGAGAGGGGGCAGATCACCATTCTTAGATCCTTCTGAGCTAGCGATCTGCCAGGACCCACAAAGGGCCAGACCAAATGACTTTGTGGGCCTTAAACGGCCCCCGGGCCTGACATTCCCCACCCCTGTTCTAGGGCCTGGATAAGAGAACAAAGGACATGAATGAAGGAGAGCTAAGCAAATAGATTCTGCCCCTTCCAAAATCTACAATCATGATCTAGTATTTCCAAACTTCCTGCACAAAGAAATTTAGGATAAAACCAGGAAACCAAGAGCTCTGCTTGAAAATATTTCCCCTGTGCCATCTCTAAGCAACAGGAAACACTTTCAGGGGCAACTCTAAACATATAAAGAGCTCGTCAGATCTGAGCTACAACAACTAGTAGGCACTAGTGGTTACAATGCCCCTCTGCTTCTCCACAACTGTGCTGTGATCTTCGGCTCTTAACATGGCTGGAGTTCAAACACACACACATGGAGTTCACACACACTCACAAAGCTCCCACATGTACCTATACCAAAAATGTTTAAAATAGTAAACACACGATCAGTTGTCCTCATCCTTAGTATTTTTTTTTACACCAGGTCACACGTGACTTATAGCAACCCCTGCGGGGGTTTTCAAGGCAAGAGGCGTTCGGAGGTGGTTTGCCATTGCCTGCCTCTGTGTCATGACCCTAGTGTTCCTTGGAGGTCTCCCATCCAACTACTTGCCAGGATTGACCCTGCTTAGCTTCTGAGATCTGACAAGATCAGGCTAGTATTACTAGTTCAAAAAAATAAGTGAAATGTTAAGGGGGGGAAACAGAGGGAGGGAGAAGAGCCACCTCTCTCCCTATTAAATATCTGAAGACGACAAAGGAACATAGTATTTTATATGCATGTAGAATGTATGCATCCTGTACCTGGATTAAAGGAAAAAATAATATTGAGCAAGTCCTGGTCTCCCCATGTAATGTAGTTTTTGTACTTCTGGTATAAAGGGTACAACATTTCTTCCCACGTCAAGCCTGTTGGTATCATGCTGTTCTGAAAGACAGGTATAAAGCTGTTGAGAAGTAGTGCCAACGGAAATCACAGCAGTGGGAGACCTAGCAATAGTATGCTATTTTGCTGAGCTCCTGGAACATGATAACCCTGAAAAGGTGGGATAAGGCAAAATCCCCTCACTCTTGTGGCCGCTGGGCAAGCCTTGGAGCCCAGTTTGCTTTGCTAGCAAAAGAATGAGGTGAGGAAATTTTGTTTGATTTTCCCTTATCACTGCAGGGCACACACCCCCGCCACATGACATTTTGTTCACAAGTGATTCTTGTCCCTCAGCAGAAGCTTTTGAGGGCCAGCTGAACTCTTATCCCTCCTAGCGTGCCACACCAGAAGAACTTTAATACTTTCACAGAGATCACAGCCAACATCACACACCTTAACACTCTGGTCACGTGAGGCTTCTAGAATTCTTTTTTAAAAAAGATATCAATTCACATGAAGTCCTAGGAATCAAAAACTGTCTTGGCAGGAATACTGTCTGAAGCGTTTCTTACTCGGCTGGACAGGGAGTTGTGAGGTGCATCAAAACTTTGACTGATGATGTTCTCAGCGCAGTAATGAAGAACTACAGTGAAGATTCTTCCTCAGAAGTGGACTACTCCTTTGCTATGCTCCTGTGCACCAGTGATTTAGTTGCTCTGGCCCCATTTCTCAGGAAACCCAATATCTAGGACTAAACTAACACAGGCTGCTTTTTTAACATGCAAAAGTCATCTTTATAAAAGTGCCCAAGGTAAACCATTTTGACCCAGGATGATTTCCAGAAGCAGCCAGAAATGGAAGGAGACAAATATCAATCCACAGTTGATGGGAAAGATTTAAAAAAACACCTTACCTTGAACTGGGCATTTCTTATGCGGGTTAAATTCATCAGCATGACACCAGAGTTGACCCCGGTCGTTCCATAATAAGGATGACGAGCAAACCGACTGTACCAGCCAATCTTTGGTATTTCATGTTCTGGTGCCATAGCAGCCAGCTGTGTAGAATTAAACGTTCTCAGAAAGTCCCAGATGTCATCAATGGGCCGTAGGAACAGAACATCTGTGTCCACATACAAAAGGGAATCCACATCTTTCAAAATCATCTAGGGAATTGCCAGGAGTTGTAGGGAAAACATGTGGAAAGAAAACAATAGAGAGAAAGAAAGACCAAAGAGACATTATGAGCCAATAATTCATTTCTGTTGGGTATACATGTCAATATGTCCCTTTGACTCTACTTTGTATTCAATATGCTATCTGACCGCTTCAGGGTCAGCTGGACTTCGTGAACTGATCATGCGGTCCTGGTACTAGGGTTGCCAACCTCCAGGTAATGGGAGAAAAATAGACACCACTGTACTAGTATCAAAGAGATTAGGAAATTAGCACAGGAGCAACATTAATTAACAAGAGTGCAAAATTATAAACTTGTCACTTTAATTGTTTGTCATATTGTAGGTCATGTTTGTATATGTTCACTATGATGTGTTTGTGTACTGTTAAGTAGATTATAAATAATTTTGCACTCTTGTTAATTAACTTTGCTCCTGTGCTAATTTCCTAACCTCCAGGTAATAGCAGAAGATCTCCTGCCATTACAACTGATCTCCAGCCAACAGAGGTCAGTTCACCTGGAGAAAATGGCCACTTTGGCAACTGGACTCTATGGCATTGAAGTCCCTCCCCTCCCCAAACCCCACACTCCTCAGGCTCCACCCCCAAAATCTCCCGCCGGTGGTGAAGAAGAACCTGGCAACCCTACCTGGTACGCAGGAACGCTGGGAGTGGGGAAGAGGAGAGAAGTAAAGAGTTTTGCCAAGAAGAATAGTTCATGATTTCAAAAAATATGGAAAAGCAAGAGTGGCAGCTACACAATATGACACCCCAGCTGTATAGTGATTAATACATTTTTATTTATTTCGGATATTTCTGTGCTGCCTCCTGAGGCAGTGATTATACCAGGGTTTGTGATCACTATTGCTCATCCGTGGTGAGAAGTCCCACATATGAAAAAAAAAATCACCACATGATAAAAATGTCCAAGTAACAAGACTACTTTCTGAAAAGACCTTTTCTTGGGTAATTCTAGTCATGTGAATTATCCCCAAGTAGTTTCGTGCTAGGTAGCCAAAGACAACTGATGTGGTCTCAGCCTCTGAAAAGGGGTTAACAAAAAATCGTATGAACACATGAAACTGCCTTTTGTCTATTTAGTCCAATACTTTGACCTGACCTCTCCAAGGTCTCCAGCTTAAGTCTGTCAGAGCTGCAAAACCCTTAACAAGAAGATACCAGGGTCTGTACTTGGAATCTTCTGCATGCAAAGCTTTGGCCCTTCCTCAATCTGGCCACTTTTTAAATGTCTGATTGGGATGACAGATTACCTAGGTGTTCTCCCATCATAAGGGAGAAGAATAACAATCAGCATGTCAATTTTTGTACACAGTGTGCCCTCTTGTGGGCATTTGGTTCTGTATGCAGTCATCCATAGTATCAGAGATTTTATCGAAAAAACATTTATCAATATTTTTTCAAACAGTCGCTTAATGGACTTCTTCATCTTTTACGCTCCCCCTGTCCTCTTTTGCAGTAAATCTCTTCATTTTGTTTGCCTTATTTCCCAGACCAACTCCACAGGACTGGTCCCCTGGTGGAGTTTCTGAAAGAAAGGACTTTCGTTTTCACGTAATTCCTTTATTTCTAGTCCGACTTTGTCACCAAGAGTCAAGCCCGGCTATACATTTTTTAAAATGCAGTAAAACAGTACAGTACACATAATAAAACAATGCAATAAAACCAGATTATTATAATTATTTTAAAAATCTTATTAAAAACAGGATAATACATACAACAGCAATTTTTCCCTGAAGTTGCTAAATTAAGGGAAAAAAGGAGATTGCTGAAGAAAAAGGGAGAAGGAAGCCATCTGAGGAGAAGCAGCTTTGTTCTGTACAGAGGAAAACATAGCCTGGTGAAGAGTTTAAAAGACAGCTGCTGTCTCTAGAGACCTAGAGCAGCACCTGAAACCAACCTTCAGGGAAGACAGAGAGACTGTCAGAAGACCTAAAGGGGGAAAGTGAGTTTCTACTACCTTTCTAGTTCCATCTTTAATTTGTTGCTTACGTTTGAGCATTTATACATATGTTCTCCTACTCTGATCCCCCCGCCCAATTGTTAAATAAATCCTATTTATATATATTTTTGTTGAAGCATAAAAAATGGGGACAGGGTTTATGGATTTGTTTCAAAATGGTATTTTTCTTTCTTTCGCCTATTGGCAATTCTCCTCTGATCAGGAGAAATAGAAGCCAAAGGGCACCGCTACTTTCTCCCCTTCACCCCTCCTCCTCTTCCTCCTCCTCCAATAAACCAACTGAGGCCCAGTAATTTATTCTCTCAACTGGGGTGGGTAGGAGAAACAGGGGTTACATGACATTACTCTTTTATTAGACAGAGTCAGCATGGTGTAGGGGTTCAGTAAAGGTTTGGGCTCAGCTTCCTAGATGCTAGTTCCTCTGCTGAAATGCCTGCTTAGTCAACTTTTAGTTAACGGTTACGTTTGCTAGGGAAGAATTCAACCCAACAAATCTAAATGTCGAGGGAAGTTTTGTATTCATTCAGGAATTTCAAGCTGGCCTCCGAGGTCTGTGCATTGTATATGGGGTGGGAGGGGAGAAAATGTTATTGAAGGGCTTGGAATGAATGACATTAATTACTTTCCTAGCAGTATCCTAGATTCCACTCCAATGATATATGCGCCTTGGAGAATTTATGAATGAGTGAAAGGAGAAGAATAAAGGGTGAAAATCTGTGGAGAAATGCAATGCAAAGTCAGATGTATGATGCCAAGTGCCACCATTACCATAAGTGGAGAACAGTCTGAACTTGAGGATTTTCTCCCTTAAGTGTGTGTCAGGTATGAAACACTGGCTTATTCTACTGAGGGCTTATCATTGCTAGTCTTAAGTGCCTACATGAAAAATTTAAAAAGCCACTCCAGCTCAATTAAATAGGCTATTTGAGGAATATTTTCAAAATGTTGCCTCTGGAATATGCAGTCAAAGATTGAGCCTCAAAAGCTCCCTTCCTTCTTCCTTTGTGTGGAGACTGAAAATTTCCTGGGCTGGAACTAACCACCGTTTGTTGTTTAGCCCAATTCCTATGTCACAACAAACTGGTCTGTTCTATTGTCTCCAGAGCAAGGCTGGTGTTTACAGTCCTAGTTTGTAGATGAGACAATAAACGACGGTTGTTTTTTTCATCCGATTCAAATGTCACAATAAACTAGGGCATATTGTGTAGTTACCAGTCTTATTTTACTTCATTTGAAGTCACCTTTCCCACAGATATTCAAAGCAGATTACGCCATGAAGAAAAAATGCAACAGAAACAGTGTAATATATACAAAAAACATTGCCCCAAAAAAGCTTGCCTTTCTCTTTTTAAAACAACAACAACAAACTGTCTTCTCCACCCTTACTGTTAATATGCACATTAGGCTAACTAACTGGCTTAGATGGATGAAGCACAAGAATAAAACAATTCTCCAAGTGGAAGCTTCCAAATATGTAGTTATACTGCAGAAATCTGCTTCATTGCCTGTAACAGCTAAACCCACATTCCAACTTCTCCACAGCCATACTCTTTTGATAGCCTGGATTACTCTGCTCTGAAAAAGCAAGCCTAGTCTTAAATGCCTAGTTGAAAGATTACCTCCGTTGATTTTTTTATTATTTCTGTGCTGAGTACAAATTCTGAACCCTGAACTAGGATCTAAACTCAAACTTATGCATCAAAAGAAGAGTCCAGGACCATCAAGGACCATTTCCAAAAGTAATTATTGATGGTACCATCTTACCAAGACAGCCTTGGATGAAGAGGATGGCCACCCTTCCCTTTCTTCATGACTCCTGCTCTAACAGTGTTTCCTCAATAACATCCTCAGATATACCAATGACTCCTCTTTCAAAACCCTTTCTCTTCAAAACCCTTCCCTTGCAGCTGTGGGCATTCCACCATCACAACCATGCTGTTCCCAGAAGCACCAAGAGACACACCAGACTCCCAAGAATGTTTGTCTCAGAGCCAAACTAGATGTGGCATCCCCATGTCCACTATGAGATTAAATTCCCTCTGTTTACTAATGCTGCAGTGGCCCAATCCTGATCAGGATTATGGCAAGGGGAAGGAGGTGAGCCTGTTCCTTCTGCCCATATGCCATTTTTAAGATCTCAAACGCTGGAGAAGTTGGGCCAGCGTGGCATAGTGGTTAAGAGCGGTGGACTCTAATCTGGAGAACCAGATTTGATTACCCACTCCTCCTACATGAAGTGCTGGATGACCTTGGGCTAGTCGCAGTTCTCTCCGAACTCTCTCAGCCCCACCTACCTTACATGGTGTCTGTTGTGGGGAGAGGAAGGGAAGGCAATTGTAAACCGGTTTGAAACTCCTTAAAGGTAGAGAAGCGGGGTATAAAAACCAACTCTTCGTCTTATTCTTATTCAATTGAATATGGCCTGGGGGAAACAGGAACACACACCCCATTCCATGGTCCCGATGAGGATCAGGCCCCTGCAGTTTTTGTAAACAGAAGGATTTCCATCCCTAAAATTGAAGAGGCATCCCTGTGGTGGACTCTGGGATGCAGTCACATCTACTTTGGCTCTCAGAAATCAGACCAGAGCTGTAGCAGCAATTCAGTTTAACTACAGTCTTAGTTCATGTCTGTATTAGTTTATGTCTGCATTCAGATGACAGTTCAAAGTATGGTTTGTTCTTACACCGGACAGAAAATCTCAGGCTTGAGAACTCTGCTTGCCATGTATGGCAAGAATATTGGGAATTTTCTGGCTTGGGGACAACAGAGTTTACTGTGATGTTCAAATCAGATTTAAAAAAAAGAAAAAGAAAAAAGAACTGTGATTTATTGTCTTGCCCCAAAGAACAGGATTTCAAATGCTAATCTTGGTTTGCAGACAAGAGAACAAGCCAGTTTATTGTTTAGTTCAACTACTATGCCAGAACAAACTACGGTCTAAGCCAGGAAATTTTCAGTCTTCACATAAGGGAAGGAGGAAGAGTGCTTTTGAGTTTCTTTCTTACACCACATGCTTCATAGTTCATGCGGTCCTCTGAATGCAGCTTTAGTCTCGCTTCCCGCTCCCACAGTATGCTTTCTCAAGTCCTGGTGCTGGTCTGCCATCATGTCCTCTTCATTATCACCCGCCAGGCTCTGCAACCGACGTGTGTTACCTCTTCCACACAACCTGCTGGCTGTCAGTGGTCACCAAATCCCACCACTTATTGCAGCCATGGTGTTTCTTTCTGAGATTCTGGGATGTGTGCATGTAAAGTAGCCTACAGGAACCTAGTAATCAAGACTAGGATGCTGGAAACCAAAAGGAGCGCAGTGAAGTACAGTTAGTGGCAGGCCACTGCTAAGTACCATCTTTACTCGGACATAGGTCGGAGCATGGGGATCACTACAAAACAAGAAGTATTTTGAGGCCACAGAGTACTACTATATCCCCAAAATGTGTGGCCTTTTCTCTTAAATGAAATTCAGTGTTTAACCAATATTTTGCACACTGTCTCAGTTATTTAGAAGGCCACAACCATCCCTGAATAAACAAAGCTAGGAGATGTGTGGAGAAATCGACTTAATTCACTTCCTCAAATCCTTACTATGAAGAAGCCTGAAGTTCTAGTACACCACAGCACTTACCAAGAAGGCAGTGTTTCATTACTATTACTTTTTCAAAAAACTGAAAATATACTAATCTTTATTGAACTAACCATGCAATCCTAAGGGGGGGAGTCGGAGCTGCATATGAGCCAGTGTGACCCCTATGCCAGCATCCATGCCACTTGCACTCTGCAAACTGGCACGGGCGCCAGTGTAGGCCAACTTACACCGACCCCCAGGAACAGAGTGGCCCACCCCAGCAGTGTTGTCCTGGGGTAAGAGGCCACGCCAGCATCCAGGGGGGAGTTCCTGGGGTGTTCCCGGGGGCAGAACTCCCTTTAGGCAGCTTCCTAAGCCCTTTCAGGCCGAAAATGAGCCATTTTGCAGGCATTGAGATATGCCTGCAAAATCATGGCACAGCCCTGTGGAACTCTATGGGGAGTTCCATGTTCCCCCCCCCCAAAAAAAAATGTCAGCTGCCCGACATGGCTAGTGCTGCTCGCACTCACAGCAGTCAACTCTGTGAGATAGGTAGCCAGTCACACACCAAAAGTCACCTGAACATATGAAGCTGCCTTATACTGAATCAGACCATTGGCCCATCAAGGTCAGTATTGTCTACTCAGACTGGGAGTGGCTCTTCAGGGTCTCAGGCAGAAGGGTAGTCCTTCAGGGTCTCAGGCAGACCTTCTGGGTCTCAGGCAGAAGGGTAGTCCTTCAGGGTCTCAGGCAGAAGGGTAGTCCTTCAGGGTCTCAGGCAGACCTTCTGGGTCTCAGGCAGAAGGGTAGTCCTTCAGGGTCTCAGGCAGAAGGGTAGTCCTTCAGGGTCTCAGGCAGAAGGGTAGTCTCAGGCAGAAGAGGTCCTTCACGTCACCTCTTAACTGATCCTTTTAAATGGAGATGCTGGGGATTGAACATGGAACCTTCCACATGCCCTACCACTGAGCCAACGCCCTCCCCAGAACCCAGGTGAGTTTTGCTGCCACTGCCTCTCTTGCTTTATTTTTCAATGGCTGAAAGAGAGGTGGGGAATGAAACCAGTCTTTCAATACCATCCCAATTCTTTTTTTAAAAAAACCCACGACTCAGGCTAGTAACTAGGAAGTGGCGAGGTAAGATTGCCTGACAGGTGTGCAAGGGAGAGCGGAACAGTTCAATCAGGCTTCCATATCTCTCTGGCCATTTATCTCTAGTCAAATTCCATTGCTTGTATACATGCTTTCTTAGGAAATGTTTCCTGCTGGAAAGGATGTTCAGAATCTGCTACTTATTTCCACCTTTGACAGACCAATCCTTACATTCACACTTTATTGGAAAACAAGTCAAGATCAACATTTAAAAGATTAGTAACATGATGCATTAAATTACAACTCTTAACTGAGATACCAGGCCACATCAATGAAGAAGCCCATGTTTGCTTTCATTTAAATTAACAAGAAATGTATTGACAGTAGTTTATACTTAGCAATGGCACAAAAGTGGGGGAGGGGGACTTGACTACCCTTCTGAACTGTTCTGGGTCCAGAAAGTACAGCAACTACTAAGGATAAGTGCCTACAATGCATGCACCTCCAGCAAGAAAAGCCTCCCAAAAAAGAGTTTTATGAAAGAGTGGAAGCCAATTATCACATTTTTAGAGAAATCCCCATTAAACAGAAGCAAAATTATTACAGTGTGATCCTAAGCAGAGTTGCGTCACTCTAAGTCCATTGAGGTCAACAGGCTTAGAACAGCACTTTTAGTAATATAAAGCTTTATGTTTATAACATTTTACTTTTAGCATTTTACTTTTCTATGAACTATGGGGTGGAGGAAGAGGAGGAGAAGAGTTGGTTTTTATATGCTGTCTTTCTCTACCATGTAAGGAAGAATCAAACCGGCTTACAATCACCTTCTCTTCCCCTCCCCACAACAGATACCCTGTGAGGTAGGTGGGGCTGAAAGAGCTCTGAGAGAGCCGTGACTGGCCCAATGTCACCCAGCTGGCTTCATGTGTAGGAGTGGGGAAACAAATCCAGTTCACCAGATTAGCCTCCACCGCTTATGTGGAGGAGTGGGGAATCACACCCGGTTCTCCAGATTAGAGTCAACCGCTCCAAACCACCACTCTTAACCACTACACCATGCTGGCTCATTTTACATTAGAACTATAACTTCAGTGTGATTCATCTGTTAATCTGTTCCCTTTACTATTATGACTATTCTATTATTTATTTTACAAATTAAATTAGACATTAACTAAAGCAATCTAAGGCCAACACACCGCTCTCACATAACTTCGAAGGGTGTAACTGTGTTTAGGGTTGCACTGTCGGTTTCTTAGGTTCTTCCACTTATGGGAGTCTGGGTACCTTACCGGAAGAAAGAGGCGTTGGGCGGCACACGGCTTGAATAATTTTTTCCATTCCTGAGCATTTCCTACCGAAAAGGCAATTGGGTAGACATTATGCTCAAACTTCTTTGTATAAGAGGAAGGCCAGTCCTGCAACTGAAGAGCATAGGGAGGAAAGGGATTAGAATTCTTGATGGACAGTTTCTAGAAATGCTATTGCAACAATGTCAAACAAATTAAAAGAGAGCCCTTATTCAGATGGAATTTTGAGGACTTAAAATGCAAAAGAATTCATTGACTTCTTAACTTGTGGCTGTCGGGCATTTCTAATCAAATATGAGGGCCTGAAGATCAGCTGCTGAAAAAAAAATGAACGAGGGTGACTCACTTTCCTCTCAAATTCGGGCTTCAGGGAATCTTCAGCAAAGATGTGAAACTTGAGTTTCTTGTTGCTGAACAGAACTGCTGATTTCAACATGATGAGCGTTTCTTCCAGCCGGTCACCACATGCTACAACCGCCAGATGCATCCGCTGTGGCGATGAGAGCTGAATTGTAGATGGTTTCTGGACCTTTGGTCTCCTAAAATGATGATAATGATGATGATGATGATGATGATGACAACCAGTAAGAAGAAGAGTTGGTTTTTATACCCCACTTTTCTCTACCTTTAAGGAGTCTCAAAGCAGCTTACAACCACCTTCCCTTCCCCTCCCCACAGCAGGCACCTTGTGAGGTAGGTGAGGCTGAGAGAGTTCTGAGAGAACTGTGACTAGCCTAAGGTCACCCAGCAGGCTTCCTGTGGAGGAGCGAGGAAACAAGCCCGCTTCACCAGATTAGAGTCCGCTGTTCATGTGGAGGATTGGGGAATCAAACCCAGTTCTCTAGTTTAGAGTCTGCCGCTCTTAACCACTATACATGGCTGAGAGACATGGTAATTTTGGATTGTCAACTTTAAAGTAATACTTTTACTAGATAAGAACTTGCAATTAGTCCTAGTTTAAATAAAGTATTAATATTCTACTACATTTTTTTGCCATCACAACTGCTTCATTATATGGTAGATTACAAATAGCTGCAGACATCAGTCCTAAAGAGATCTACTCTATATAATGGAGCTTAGCCTCAGAAAATTGTCATTAGGATGGTACTGTTAGGCCATTTATGCTTGGTAAATAGCAGTGCGTTCCAGGCCCTGCATATTTTTTTTTAGTTTTTCACGCTGAACCATCATTCAGGAAGTGACTGCGAAGCCGGCACATATCTGCTTTGCATTTCTTAAGAGACCCTTTAACATGACCTTTTGTGTTTGCTCTGCCCCCGCATCGAAGAATCCCCTCAAGGAAGCATGCAAAATGACAGCCACATGTTAGCTATGCAAATGGCGGCTGGGTAATAGAGGGAACGAAGGAGCAGGTGAGTGGGGTGGTGGTGTAATTTCTCCTTTTGCATCGAGACCGTGAATAGGCATTTTAAAGGTCACGTTTTAAAAAAGAGCTTTGAGCGAGCATCAAAATTGACCCCACATAAATGGCCTTAGTTTCAGTCTTTGCTTCTAATAGAGGTAGAAGATTTAGAAATATACTTGTGATTGCCAAGTAAATACGGAGAAGCTTCAAATTTTACGGGAAGCACCAAACCTGCCTCTCACATCTGGCTAACCACTTCCTGCTGGTGGAAATACAGGCAACAGACTGAATCCAAACTACTGAAAGCACAGGAAAGCTCATAACATTTCCCACCTTTCCTCTCCTCCCACAGCCTGCTGAGCCACCTGCAGTTCTGCTCCTGGTAGGCAGGAGACCCTCAACAAGGGGGGTGGGGGGAATCCGGGGTCTGCACTGGGAGAGAACCAAAAAAAATTGCCCCCTCCACCTTCGGAAATATAATTCGGCTAGCATCAGTGCCATAACACTGGTGAAAGAGCAAGTGTCGCGGCCCCAATATTCTGGAGGCATGTTTCTAAAAGCCCAGCCTAGTTCTTTCTTCCACAGTTCCCTGTCACAGACCCTTCCTACCTCTGACCAATCTCTCTCCTCATGCCTCCCACCCGACTCCAATAATTCAAACTTCTGCAGACATGAAAATACTAGGTAAGCCCAAAAGATGCTTATGCAAAATTATGGCCGTTCACTTCATTAACTTGAAGAAATTATTCTAGCAACAGAATTATGGGTCCCTTGGTGCAAAATACAAACAGACCTGGGATCGGTACACTTCATTCATAAAGGGAACAGACTTTTTTCCCCCTCCAGAAACTACAGTCTGTAATAGCTGCTGCTCTATATTGCAACATAAATCTTCTGGTGCCTTAAGGGACATCAGCCTTTGGTACCTGACTGGCTAAGCAATGCAATATATTTCATTAATTGCTTGAAAGTCCATAGGCTTTTGTCTTAATTAAACCTCAATTTCTGCAGTGGATAAATAATGATATACTACATTTATGCAAATAGTATTTACTTTCCAGCCAATTAGTACGAAACCTGCTGAATTATTAAAGGACATAATTGGCTGCTTGCATGGATTGTGCTCTTTCTCCTTTCTTATTACTCTGCTTTTTGCCTACTTTCTTCAGTGCTTATTCTTAATTGCTCCTCTAAATCAAGAGGTACATGAGAAAGCACAAGGCTTTCAAATGTCTCTTGCCCAGATACTTCCACTGAAGCAAGCAGAAGCCCCAACCATTTTTTATCGCAATGCCAAAATGTTTTTTGACACAAATATAATGCTTAACTAAAGATACTAATTTTATGTGCAGACATAAATCAAGGATGTTGACATAAGAAGCTCTCCTGCACTGTGAGACAACTGGTCCATTTAGCACGGTATTATCTACTATTTGTCAGTCACATTTTTCTCCCACCCTTTCTCCGACTCAGGGTGGCCCATGTGGTTCTTCCCTCCCCATTTTATCCTCATAACAACCCTGTGAGGTAGGTGAGGCTGAAAGAGAGTGACCAGCAAGCTTCAAGGCAGAGTGGAAATGTGAATCCAACGGCGCTTTCACACATGCTGACTGACTAATGTACTTTCAAACCACTTTCAAATGCACTATAGTTAGGGTTGCCAGGTCCCTCTTCGCAACCAGCGGGAGATTTTTGGGGCGGAGCCTGAAAAGGGCGGGGTTTGTGGAGGTGAGGGACTTATAGAGTTCAGTTGCCAAAGCGGCCATTTTTCTCCAGGTGATCTGATCTCTATCGGCTGGAGATCAGTTGAATTAGCAGGAGATCTGAGAAATCAGTTGAGACAAAGTCCAATCCAAAGAAGGAGACAAAGTCCAATCCAAAGAAGGAGGAAATGCTATTCCGGATATTCTTGTAGCGCTTTCACCAAAGCATAGCTTCATCAGCCTTTTTATGCAAAGCAGAACAATGACTTAACTCGTAAGGTTTCAAATGATCCCTCTTACTCTCGTCATTTGCACTGTTCCTGACTACATAATAGCAGTTCAAAAGAATGACTCTTAGTGACGGGACCAGATGGCTCTTCTCCATGTTCACAAGAAAGCTGTGAGTGGTGAGAACGTGGATTACCCTGGAGGTATGAACCACTGCCTCCTCCCTGGATCTGGAGCATATTAAGTTGTCATCCAGATAAGGGAATATTGTAATCCCCTCCTGACCAAGCAAGGCCACCAGCGTCACCAAGATTTTGGTGAATACGCGGGGAGCAGATGCCAGTCCGAAGGGGAGTGCCCTGAACTGGTAGTGTTTGTTGTTGTAGCAGAGCCTGAGGAACCTCCGGTGTGACTGGTGAATGGGGACATGGAGGTACGCTTCCTTCAGGTCCAAGGAGGTTAGAAATTAGTCTAATTGGAGGGCTTCTAGAATGGAGCGGAGTGTTTCCATGTGGAATTTCCTGTATCGGACTCTCCTGTTTAGGTGCTTCAGGTCTAAGATAGCTCTTCAGTCCCCATTTTTCTTGGGGACTGTAAAGAAAATGGAATATACTCCACTGCCCTGTTTGGATTGGGGAACTGGCTCTATGGCTTGTTTTGTTGTAAATGCAATATGGCCACTAGAGTTCTGTGGTGTTTTTCCTTCTTTAGGGATCTTGGGGAATTCAGAAACGTGTCCCTGGGAATGCTGGTGAATTCTATGAGGTATCCCGTTTGAATGACTTGAGATACCCAGGAGTCCATGTATGACCTCTCCCACCTTGAGTGGAACTGTAGGAGCCTGCCCCCTATCTCCAGGGCCCTGACGTCACTGTTTAGGGGCCTTGGAGAACTTGTCTCCTCTGTTGTTTGAGAACTGTTGCTGACAATGGGGGGCACGAAAAAATCTGTTGCCCCCCCTACGAAAGGAGCCCCTGTTGCTAGTATTCCATGTACCCGATGGTCTGGTCTAAAGGGCGCAAGGGTGTGAGTAGATCTGAAGTTGGGAAAGGCAGAAGAGGATCTCCCATCCTTCTTGTAGGATCTAGGGAGAACCTTCTTTTTATCTTTGTTCTCGACTAGAATCTTCTCTAGTCTTTCCCCAAAACGTTTGCCCCCAGTATAGGGGTATGACATAGTAAGGGTTTTGGTTTTGATTTCGTTCTGCCACGGACGTATCCAGAGAGCTCTTCTAATGGCAATGTTGGACGAAGTGGCCCTGGCCACGAAAGACATGGCGTCCAGTGAGGCGTCTGCCATGAAGGCTGATGCCTTGAGGAGCCTGTTCAGCCCCTCAGAGAGCTTGCGGTTGTCCCCAGTGTATAACTGGATGATCTTTCTCAGCCACACTATGGAAGCTCTGGCTATGATAGAAGTCGCAGCTGACGCTTGGATGGCAAGAGTAGAGGCCTCATGTACCTTTTTAGACAAGATTTCGGCCTTCCAAAATCTTCCAAATTAGGGGACCCAATTAGGGTCCCTAATTGTCCCCATCCCATCCTCAGAGGGTAGGTCCGGGGAGTGAACTGTTGCCACGGGAGCGTCTATGAGAGGGAGTTGAAAGAGGGACATTGCCTGAGGAACCATGGTGTAAAGCTTTTTGGTGTTGGACGAAAACTGCCTATTGGCCAGAGGCTTATCGAACTCAGCCTGTACCTGGGTCTCAAAGAATTCTGGGAAGGGAATCTCCCATATACGTGGCTTGGTACTAGGGAAGAATTCCTTCGTTCCCTTTTTTCTGGTTTTGAGTTTGGAATCGGTTACTGGTTCTGGGTCCTCATTAAGGTCCAGAGCTATGAGGGCCTTGTTTAATAAGCCTTGGAAATCCTCTGCCAAGAACAGCCGAGGATGTTGCTCCTCCAGCAGGACTGGGGTGTCCTCGTCGGAGTCAAACTCCCCCTCCTCTCTGCTCTCTGCGTCGGAAGCCATAGATAAGCATTCCTCCACAGGTTGGGGTGGTTGGGGGGGAGGTTGGGCCTTCAGAGCAACCTTTGTGCACCATTGTGAATTGGAACTTCTCTCCTGTTCCCCTTGTCCCTGCTGGAGAGGGAGGGGATTAAGGTGGGGACGGGTCATATCATTGCCCTGGATGATAGGAGCAATGGAGTCCCTAAAGGCGTTCATCATCTGTGCCTGTTTATCCAAAACCCCATTAAAAAGATCTAACATTTCCCTTCGTGTAACAGGAGCCTCAGGCTCAGACATAAATACGTTACCCCCCGATTGCCGCCGAGGTGCCTTCTTTAAGCGGGCTCCTTGTGGTCGAAGGCGCGTTGGGAGCCGACTGGCGCATTTCGCCGCCGCTCGCGCCATTTTGAGGCGGCTCCTCTGAGCGTGCCTTTTTTGATGCCGTCGGCCCTTCCAAGCCGCGAACCGCAGCTGCGACCGCCAATACGGTCTCTGCAGCGGCACCCTGTTGGGGCAACGAGGGCTGCGTCGTGGTCCTCCTCGGACAGTAGATCCGAGTCTGAGTCTCTCCTGCCGTCCGCCATCTTGCCCAGCGGGGCGAAGTGGGGGCGGAGAGTAAAGGACAAGCGGGGAAGACGGGGGAGGAAAAAAGGATGTGCCTGCGACCCGAGCCGGCAGGGGGTAACGGGGAAAGAGACGGTCTAACAGAATAGGGAGCGAAAGTCATACAGACAGGAACACACAAGGTAAAATTATCTCTAAAAGACGGAGTTCTATAACAAAGCTGCCACCCTAACCAAGGCAGGAGGGAAACTGGGTTTCCCGCCCAGGGAGACAGGAAATTGAAGAAAAATTTTTTTAGTCCTGCCTCCCTGGGCACGTGATGGTAATACCCGCGACTGACAAGATGTCCTTCCACCCAGAACTGAGAAGGGCACTGAAGGTGCATTATTTGGCATGTGTGAAAGCGCCGTTTCCCAGATCCTAGTCTGACACCCTAACTACTACGCACATACACTAACTCTATCCAGAATCTCAGGTGGAGAAAGCTCTTTCCCAGCACCTGCTATCTGACCTATATATGCTGACATAGTTAATCCTTTAAAACAGTCACAGAGGATCCAATCTAGGGATCAGGTAACTCTTTCCACACACACCATTTTCTCAACCAAAAGTGTCAGCGTTGATAGCATACGGGCCTGCCTAAATCTCCAGGACTGGACCTGGCAACCCGGTATGCAAGCGCACAGACTGCTTTCTAGCCGCACGCCTGCCTCAAACGCTACTGGGCAGTCGCGGCGCGACTCATTTGAAACTGACACAGCTGCTCTTGCCAGCCCGGGCAACCAGCTACTAGGAACCAGATGCAAAGGGCTGTCTCTTGTGAACCTGAGAGGAGCCATGTTCCTGTACATCTCTGTTTTAGAAGCAGCCATTTCGCAGAGAGCTGACAGCCACGTACCCAATGCGAGCTGCTCCCCCCCTCCCAACTTCCTCCGTTGCTCAATGAGTCGTTAGCAGTAATCCTGATATCCAGATGAGTCATCCCTCCTGTCCAGCTGCAGAGACCCCAGGACATTTGCACAGATCGCACCTATTGTTCCGGAATGTAAATCCCATCAGCAGAAAGATTCTTGACCATCTCGGGTTGTGAAAGCCATTGGAATTATAATAGATTTCCAAATTCTCACTACCCTGCCCCGGTAGACACAGCTTAATCCTTTTGTCCACCTTTTTGCCACCTGGGAACCTGGGAGGGGTCAAACCCCTCTGCCCGCCCCCAGAAAACAGTATAATTAGGATACCCCTGGCCCATTCAACACACCTTAGGTCTTTCCTGGCACCTTTGCCGTTACTCTGTTGGTTTGGTCTGCGCAGCCTTACCACGCTCCCTCCCGCCTTGCTGGTCAAGTCCACGGGAACCCCCACCCCCATCTCGGTCTTCCTTTTCAATCTGTTTATAGTCTGCGTGAGTTGGACAACACCTCATCTAGATAAGGTAAATATATTGGGTCTACGATATCCTGCCAAATTGGCAAATTTCCCTGTACTACTGCCTTTAATTTACTAGCTTCTTGTATGCTTGTGATGCACCATTTGAATGCCTGAATACATAAACACTGTTTAATTTGGAACTCCTAGTCTCTGTCTTTATTCAAACGTCTCATTAAACGGATTCTGGTATAGTTGAGTGCGAGATCGCTATAAAAATACATAGTTACCGATTGCTCAGCTAATTTCCCCATATAAAGGAGCAATTCGGCTAACAGATTACTGGTGGAGGAATGCGGGCACTCCTGCACGTCTGAATACATGCGAGTCGGCACGTGTGTATTTAGCGTGTTGACGTAGGAAAAAGTTTTTGAGACGCTTTGAATTTTGACCAGTTTTTCACAAAAAAATCAATTGTCACGTAAAACGACAGTGTGTGTGTGCCTGAGTGTGTGGCTCTAGTGAGCGCTATCTTGTGGGTTGGCTTCTCCCCCCTTCATTCTTTCAGCCCTAAGTCTAGCCGCCAGCTGAGCTATCTTCTCAGCAAAGCAAGGAGACTGAAAGGCTTTGCCCTGGGAACCACCTCTCTTCGGAGACTCCCCATTTGAACGGCTGTCTGGGTTGGGTGTTGCAGAGTAAGGTTGCACGTAGACATCTGCACCTACACGTAGGCCAATATAATATTCCCCCCCCTCCTTGAGAAATCCCCCGAGAGGAAACGATCTCTCCTCTCCCCTCTCAAGTCACCCTTACCAGGCGTTGCCTGCTGAATATTATTTCACTCACCCCGGACGCGGAGTGAGGTTATTGGGCGAGTAGAAGCGCCCCAGCATAGGGTTGAAATCACCCAGAAAGACCTAGGACGGAGGAGTGGCCACTCCCGCTAGGCTGGGATACGCAGTTTTCCCTTAGGAGTTCTGCCAGGAGTATCCCCAAGTGGAACGCGCACCAGTCCCTTAGGAGCGTGCCAGGAGCGTTGCCACTAATACAGGGTCCCCAAGTGGAACGTGCATCCGTCCCTTAGGAGTTTGCCAAGAGCGTTCCCACGACAGAAGGGTTCCCGAGTGGAGCGTGCACCCGTCCCTTAGGAGAGTGCCAGGAGCGCTGCCGCGACTGAAGGACATTCCTCTGATAAAGGTTGTCCCCATGTGCTGAGACGAGCCCGTTTCCCTTAGGAGAGAGCCTGAACCGTCTCCCGCAAGCACCAATCAAATGTGCTGAGAGGAGCCCGTTTCCCTTGGGAAGCGAGCCGGAACCTTCTCCCGTAAGCACAGAAACGCGCTCTCCTTCCTTAGAGGGACAGCCAGGAGCGTTTCCCAGTTTTGAAACCAGCAGTTTCCCTTAGGATATCTGCCAGAAAGTTAGTGCAAGGTCTACCATGACCACATTGGAAAAAGGAAAAAAGCAGGTTCTCCTTAGAGGATCTGCAAGGTAACATCTCCCCTATTAAGGCAGGCTCACCCTCCTTAAAAGGGAATATTAGAGCCAAGTCCCAGCAAAATCACCCCCAGCGTAAGGAGAAAAGGCGGTGGCAGCGCCTGCTCTCTCTCTAAGTTAAAGTGTAGCTCAGTTTGAATCCTTGAACCCTCCTTCCGTGCTGAGCTGCTAACCCACAGCCAGCGATTTAGAAAATCCAAGGAGCCCTGATTGACTCAAACCCACTTCCTTTGCGGTGAAAATAAAAAGGGCAACTTGTTGCCAAATCCCCCGCCATCCTGCAAAACCCACAGGGGGCATTTTAATCCAAAGAGATCAATTCAGGCTCAACCCCCCCTCCTTTTCTCCACTGAGAAGCATTGTTTTTGCCTTACACGGATCAGCCAGAGTGATCCTGCCCTTCCCTGAGCTATAGTTTACCATGGCAGAGAAATCGAACAGTGACCCCAGCCACAACAAATTAAAGAAATGGCTGCCAAAATTGGGTGGGTCCCGTGGTGGTCTTTTGGGGTGCAGTATCGGCAACAGCAACCCAGTTAGATCCCGGGCAACTGGTGCTTTTAGTAAGCGCTGTGAAACCTCTCAACCTAAGTACCAGGAAATGTGTGAGAAATCAGGAACCAGCACACAAGAAAATGAAAAACTAAAATCAGTAGAAAATGAACTAGAAAAAGAGAGGAATGAGTTATCTCATGCTCTCCTCGAAACACAAAAAGAATTAAATCAGGTAAAAGGAGTGCTGATTGCTGCTCTAAGCAGGATCACCTCGCTGCAACAGGAACTAGACCATTCAGGAGCCAAAATTCAGTCTCTCCAGCAGAAGCTTCTGACCCAAGACAAAATTATTAAAACCTTACTGTCTGCCCCCCCAAAAAAATGACCAGACAGCAGAGGATCACCATTCCCTCAATTGACAAAGGGAACCAGCAGCCTCTTCCCCAACTGAGAAGAGCTCGCTGCAAAGTTACTAACTGACCTACAGCCCCAGGAACACCAGAATGCAAGGCTGAGCTCAAGTAGCTTTGAAAGTACGATCAGACACCATTGAATTTCATGCTAAAGGAAAATGCTGTTCCAAGCAGCCGCTGGAACTAACTTGGGATATTCCAAGCTTCTTGAGTATCCCTCCTTTTCTCCCCCTTGTGTGAGTGAATGCATGTGTGAATGTTTCCCCCCCTATATTTTGAGTAAGAATTAAGAAGTCCAGACCATGTTCAAAGAAAATGCTGCCTCCCCATCCTAAGGGAATGGTAAAGTAAATCATTTTTGCTCCCTCTGTAGGGAATAGAAGGGCACCAGCACCAGCCCAAGTTTAACCCTTTCTCCGCAGGTTAATAAAGGAAAGCAAGCCTCCTCAGGGAGGACTCTTTATCTCCTGGTCTTTCTAATGTAATGCTGAATATGTGTAAAAAGTAGCCATGATGTGCAGTTGTAATAAAGCCTCCCTGGGTCAGAGAAGTCTATCTGGCACAGGAAAAGGATAATGATATAACATGTTTTTCTCCTACAGGAAATAGAGTTGTGTGTGTGATAAATATGATAAATCGATATTCAGGGTACATGCTTTTGTGAAGATCCGGCCAATCTCACAGAAACATCTGCCTAGGTTCCCCAAAAGTACAATGCGGTTTGCGCAAAATTGGCATGGGGCACCAAATGGAAATATGCAAGGGAGTGCGCTCCCCCAAGTGCCTGTATGTTTGCAAGTGAAACTAGCATGTGTGTCTGTATGAATGCTTTCCCAAGGTACCTGGGAAAGTAAGAGGAAATTATTTCCATGTGCTCGTAGAATAAATATAAAGTTAATTTTACTGCGCAGTAAAAGTCTTACATAATAGTATATTTGTCAACCTCGATGCTGTCTGTGTAAATATGTGAAAAGTGAATAATGAAGGGGAGAGCCCCGTGTGCTCTGCCCCTCCCCCCCCCCACAACCTCCCCCCACAGCTCCCAGCCCCTCTTCATTCGGTTTTATAGCTATTATTACTGTGTTGGAGAAACATGAAGGTGAAAGTATGTTGACATGGTGTGAGGAAAGAAGGTGTTTAGAATATAAAAGATAAAAGAATGGTATGGCTAATGCTTTGGGACTGCAGCCCATAAGCAGCGGCCAAAAAGGATTGTATTGTTATAAGAAGGTCAGTGAAAAGTTTTGAAGTGTACATGAATAAGATGGTCTCGAGAGTGGTGACTAAAAATAAGTTGGGGCTGCAACCCTAAGTGATGCAGCAGCTGAATGAATTCATCCAACATGGTAATAATCTGTAATCCAAGCAATAGGATTTTTATCTTTTTGTTCCTCCAAAATGTTAGGGTTGTTTCAGGAAAACAGCAACCTGGGCTCTCTAGCCCCCTGAAGCAACCCCCAAGCTCTCATTCTAGTTGCACATTTTGGTTCTTGCCTGTCATGGCAGATCCCATTAATGCAGCTCAATGTACATCGTGCACTCTGCACGTGCACAGAGATACAGTCCCTTTTGGTAACCCTTTAGTTCTCACCCTTGATCCTTCCTCAGGAGGAAGCTCTCATGCTTGCTTGCAACTTAAGCTCTGTAAGAACCTTGTGATTTGCTCAGTTTTAGCAAACTCACACCAGGACCTCACTAAATGTAAAACCCAGGTGCTCTATTTTTAAAAGATGGATTTTTGCTTTAATTTGGTAAACAGTTTGGAATTTGATTTTTGTGTGGATAACCCCTGAGTATCAAGACTCACCAAAATCTCATTAGGAACAGGGAAAGCCCCATTGCTCTCCCTCCCCTCGCTCTTTAGACAAACTGGAACCCACCCCGGCTTCCAAAGTGCACTCTGCATATGCCCAGTGGTGCCACACAGCCTTCTGGCATGGGGTGCACCGCATGGAAACAATCCTTTCCTCCTCATGTATTCAGAGGAAAGGAGGGGGGGAGAAGATATCCAATCTACTTTTATCTTTGAACCACTGCTATTTTTGAATTTGGAACTCTTTAAAGGAAAGAAATATAATCAATTTTTTTAATGTTGAAGTCGAGTTGAAGTTTTTACTCGATTTGAAGTTGATTTGAAGTTTTGAATTTGGACCTTTTTTTGAAGAGAGAAATATCAGATTTTGAGCTGGGTTCATTTTCTTTTGAATTTATTTTTGAAAATCTTGAAAAAGTCCTGATTTTTGTTTGTTTCAACCTAGCTTCTTCATTCCCTGGCATGCTAACAAGGCTATCAGGGATATGAAGGGGGGGGGTTGGAGAAGCAAACCGCCACTGGAAGGGTCTCTTCCTTCCCCTCTTGTGATCTTGTAATACAATTACCTGGCATTCATTAACAGTCTTGTTTCCTGATCCATGCCAACCAACCAGGAGAACAGGGAAGAAGAGTAACCCCCCACCAATTCTGTTCTGTTTACAGTGTTCAACTTTCTCTCCTTTAAGAAACCTCAATGCTTTATGCATACTACAATGTGTACTGTCTTTGATTATTAATGGCAGCCTGCATAAGGCTGCTCCCTGATCTAACTTGCTCAAACGCCACTTGTCTCTATCATATGAATACCTGCCTGCTTTGTAAGAACTTAATAAACAACCAGGTACTCCCTCCCCTTGGGAAACAAGGGGAAGAGGAACAAAAAGTCTTAATGCTCTATTTTAGCCTTGCAACTCTGCTCTCAGCAATCAATGCTAGTTATATACATGCCTGCTAGCCTTTTTTTGCTAGATTTCTCCCTGCAAGGACCCTTCTACCAGAAGAGCTGACTGCATTCAGCTCTCTCCGCCTCAGTGTTTTTGTTTGATTGTTTGCCTTGCCTTAAGGTGCAATGCAAATGCAAAGCACCCCCCCAAGCCATCAATGTGTCTAAGTAATATTGTTAAGTATGCAAGCCTCTACTCCCGGGCACCTGCAACTACTGCTGGAACTCCCTGCTGTATGCTCCTTTGTTCCTCTATGCCACCTCCAGGCAGGAGACTCCTGGTCAGCAACAATCCTGCTGCAAGCCAGCCTGCTGGCAAGGTGCCCCAAAGGTCGCCAAAGGAGGGAGGGTAGTCAACAATGGGCTTGCGAGAATGCACAGGGAAGGGAACAACTAAGAAATCTTTCCTTGCTGACAGGGCATAATTAGAAACTGGATTTCTGCTTTAAAAAAAAGTGCATCACCCTCCAGTATAGCCAGGGTTGCATTCAAGTCTGTGCAACCCTAGTATCTATGCACTAAGGTAACTGGTTCAAGTGGGACCCCGCACTGATATTTATATCCAGGGCTCCCCTTTTGCCAACCTCCTGGTCAGACCCGAACATCCCCAAAGAAGATATCTGACAACTGATCCAGCCGCTGCTGCTTCAGGGGCTCTCGCCAAAGAGGGAGAGGGGTGATTTTCATATGTGTATTCTTCAATATGTACAATACAGGTTGCAAGGGCCAGCCCCTTGGAGCCATGATGTCCTGTATGTTTAAGTCTATGAACTCCCCCATATGTTTTATACTATTGTGATCTAACCATCAGAACAAAGTAGTTCCTCCAGCCTAAACCACTGAAAGGTGCAGCCAATTAAGCATCAGATCCTGGTAACACAAGCCTGCTTAACTGTGCTGATTATTTTTCTGGGGTGCTGGGTGAAACGGCAGCTCAGCAAGCTGGAGGTCGTAAATCGCACCACCCCACTATCATATAAGCCGCTCTAAAAGGAAGGAAGGAGGGGAGGAGATGGAACTCTCCACTTCTCCACTCCCCCCCTCCTGTGTGTCTGTGTCTGTGTCTGTCTGTCTCTCTCTCTCTCTCTCTCTCTCTGTCGTCTAGCAATTTTATCATTATTATTGTGGCAAGTAAAAGTGTGTAACACAGATATGCCACTCAAATGGAAAAGGTGATGAATTAAGTTTTAAAGGTTTTAATTGTGCAAAGGCATAAATATGAATGATTGTAATGCCTAGTGCTAAGTGCAGAGGCCTCCCCACCTCCGGAGGTCTGCCAAGATCAAAGCATGCTGTGCGCGCACACCTAGATGAATGTCATATTGTTTTTTGCATCATGTGAATGTTATGAATTTTAGTCCTCACCAGGGAAGGTGAGACAGCCCCCCCCCAAAGAAAGAACCCCCCAGCATTCCAAAGCCCCCTCTAGTTGGGAAGGAGGGAACACTCCCCCTTCCATCAATTCAAGATCTATTCTTTAACATTTAGAGTGGGGTTGTTATTGGCCAAACCCCGGGCACAAAAATTGAAAAGGTTTTTCTCTGGAGTTGGCTCCGCTGGTGGCGTGTCATCACACCCACCGTGAAGGCGGGAACCTCCGTGCAACTACCGGTTTCGGGCTGTTGAAGGAGAGACACGCCAATTGCTGGAGCAGAGGAGGGACCCTGGGGAAAACCAATGGAGCCTTGCGGCGGTGGGGTGTGCAAGCACTCGGGCCATCCTGGTTTTGGACGGCCCACCCACCAATGCAGGAAGGCCTCCACTGCCACCGCATGGTCTCCTAAAGACACCCGCCTTGAAATCACAGGGGCCCCCTCCCACCGAAAAACAAACATTCCCCTGGAAAGCCAGCACCCTTCTCTGTGTCAAAAATCTGCAGCTGTCTCTTTAACGGACAGCACCTAGGCTGAATACCTGTCTGAACACCAGGAGCAGTCAGTTACCCATCAAGCCCCTGGTCTCAAAAATTTGCATAAGCCGGACCCTTTGGTGCAGACCGAGTCTGCGCAGTTTTAGCATGAAGTCCCCTCGCCCCCTCCCCTTGGAGCGTACCAAGTCAAGTATAGGAAATGTTGTTGTATATGCTGCTTTGTTTAGTTGGAATTCTATCTTTTACCAGTATAGGAGAGGTCTCCCCCCCGAGAAGGCGATTCCGGCTCCCGTAGAATCGCCCTGTTAGGAAGAGACCTCAAGGTCCTGGTTACATAGTTAGCCCGCTCAGTGGGCTGACTATCCAAAACCAGAATGACCCGCGTGCAATCCAGAAGGCCCACCTGGGCCTAGTGGTAAAGGACCGCATTTACTGGTGGGTGTGAGGACATGCCACCAGGGAAAATTAGCTTAGAGCTAATGAATTGCGCCTCGGTCTAACTTGGTCCCCTAGCCCCGGTTACCTTCTGCAGACTGTGTCCAGCTAAACCTCTCATCTAGTATTTTTCTCATATGTATAAGAATAGGAAACCAGGAAAGGCCTTACAGACACCTGGATATAGAAATGTTATTGCAAAGGTTTTATTAGGAAATGTGTAAATGTATTGTGTACCATAATACCCTGCGCCTTATGCAAAATGCCTCTCCTCCCCCAAAATCGCCTCCAACGTGATATCAAGCGAAGGTCCGCAGCTCGAAAGGCCGCGAGACTAGGAATGATTGACACCTCTCCCTTACGGAGAAATCCGAGAAAGGCCGGCCTTTGCCGATAGGACCGCATCCGGGCTCTTTCCCCCATCTGTTAAGTCTGTTCTTTGACCTTCATAGGCGGGGCTACCCCTTTTCGGCTTGCCCCTTTGGAAAAATTGGCTGGGAACGGTCAGGAGTTTGATGGCGGTTTCACTGTGGTGCTCGCGGGAGTGGAACTGTCTGATCTGGCCTATGCCTTGGAAGCCAATGCCAGTTATTGTCGGGCCGGTTTTGGACCGCCAGCCCACGGCCAGCACTAGGCCGGCTCGGTAAAGAGTAGAGGCTAGAAAGTCCTCCGGGTCCACGACAGCTGTAGACGCACCTAGCATGGCGACCGACTCAAAATTGCAAAAAGCCCATACTAGGAAGATCAAAGACAGACCTAATCCCCCACAGGTGCCCCTACCCAACATGCCAGCATGCCCGCCATTTGCATACGACCGCCCCTCCAACCCTAAGGCTCTAGTTATGCATATATGTTTTACTGCGTGTGTTGTGTATATATTTTGTTTGATCTATCTTTTACCAAGAGTATTGAGGCCCTTCCCGAGGAAGCGATTCCAGCCTGACCAAATGGAATCGCTTCATTAGTCAGAGCCTCGACGGTTCGCCCGGCGGGATCATCCGGCCCGAAACCAGAATGGCGCGAGTGTAAGCCAACGAGGTCACCTTTGGTGACCCGCCAGATAGGCGCCACCCCCGAGAGGTACCATAGTGAAGACCGCGCAAGCGCGAGTCTTCATGATTGATGGATGGCTATGGAAGGCGAGGGCATCCACTACAATAGATCAACCCTAAAAGGATATAGTGGGCACAAAACCAGTGCGCAGAAAGGGTCCCAGACCACTTGACCCCTTGATGACAGGCAGAGGTGCCAGAGTGAAATGGTATAGTAATCTTATTGTGCCCCTAGCATGGCCCTAGATCTAACCAGAATGCCTTGCAAGGCTGTATGTAAATCACCCCACGCCCCCTTAGTCAGGCCATCCCATACCAACCCCCGAGACAGGCGAGGCCCCGAAGAGTGCTACCGAAGAAGCACGAAGATAGCCGAGCCCAGCCGATTGCCAACGGAAGAGGCAAAGAAGATCTTTTTTTTTTCTTAATTAGCTCTCCCCCCCCCTCTCTTTACCATGGGGAGGAGCGAACTGGAAACCATTGTGTTTATGTGTACCTTCACCCTTCTACTAGGAGGGGAACGAGATTTTCCAGATCCTAAAACGAATGCTTGTAAACCAGCGGTATGTCTTTCTATCTTTGTCTATCTGTAACTTTAAAAAGGGTACAAAGTTTTTCCTTTTTACATCCGGCAGTTTTGCCTAAGGTTTTTTCTTTGTATCCTATGTATACTGTTATGACTCAATGTATATGTTTTCAGTTTGTTAGTTTAGCAATGTAAGCTTGAGTTTAGAAAACAATGTTTTATTTTGTACTGTAAGATGAACCGGATGCTTTGATACATGCAATGCATCCGCCCTGAAATATGCTTGCAAATTTAACAATGCACCCTTCTTGAGAGGTTGTCCAACTTCACTAGGCGGCCCCGTTTTTAATCTAAGGTTTTAGTATAGGACAAATGGTTCCCAAACCTCCATTGGCCAATGCAACCCGACCCCGGTGTCTCCAATCAAGACTTCAATCAACACGTGTTAGGTGTGCCGCCATTTCAGACGTTGTCTTCAGGCGGCAAGGAGGGGAATTGATAGCATACGGGCCTGCCTAAATCTCCAGGACTGGACCTGGCAACCCGGTATGCAAGCGCACAGACTGCTTTCTAGCCGCACGCCTGCCTCAAACGCTACTGGGCAGTCGCGGCGCGACTCATTTGAAACTGACACAGCTGCTCTTGCCAGCCCGGGCAACCAGCTACTAGGAACCAGATGCAAAGGGCTGTCTCTTGTGAACCTGAGAGGAGCCATGTTCCTGTACATCTCTGTTTTAGAAGCAGCCATTTCGCAGAGAGCTGACAGCCACGTACCCAATGCGAGCTGCTCCCCCCCTCCCAACTTCCTCCGTTGCTCAATGAGTCGTTAGCAGTAATCCTGATATCCAGATGAGTCATCCCTCCTGTCCAGCTGCAGAGACCCCAGGACATTTGCACAGATCGCACCTATTGTTCCGGAATGTAAATCCCATCAGCAGAAAGATTCTTGACCATCTCGGGTTGTGAAAGCCATTGGAATTATAATAGATTTCCAAATTCTCACTACCCTGCCCCGGTAGACACAGCTTAATCCTTTTGTCCACCTTTTTGCCACCTGGGAACCTGGGAGGGGTCAAACCCCTCTGCCCGCCCCCAGAAAACAGTATAATTAGGATACCCCTGGCCCATTCAACACACCTTAGGTCTTTCCTGGCACCTTTGCCGTTACTCTGTTGGTTTGGTCTGCGCAGCCTTACCACGCTCCCTCCCGCCTTGCTGGTCAAGTCCACGGGAACCCCCACCCCCATCTCGGTCTTCCTTTTCAATCTGTTTATAGTCTGCGTGAGTTGGACAACACCTCATCTAGATAAGGTAAATATATTGGGTCTACGATATCCTGCCAAATTGGCAAATTTCCCTGTACTACTGCCTTTAATTTACTAGCTTCTTGTATGCTTGTGATGCACCATTTGAATGCCTGAATACATAAACACTGTTTAATTTGGAACTCCTAGTCTCTGTCTTTATTCAAACGTCTCATTAAACGGATTCTGGTATAGTTGAGTGCGAGATCGCTATAAAAATACATAGTTACCGATTGCTCAGCTAATTTCCCCATATAAAGGAGCAATTCGGCTAACAGCGTCACCCCAACTATTACTACCAGAAAGGAGAAAACAGGCACTGTCTCTTTGAGTGTCTTTTCCCTCTCTGTGACGAGTAGCAATCCATAGATTTCTATCAGGAAAGCTGTGTGTGTGTGAGAGAGAGGGGGGGGGAATTCCTCTTCTCAGTGTCATAGCCCCGATCCCAGGCCTCCCACGCTGTTTTTTTAATATTAAAAGAAGTCAGGGACCTCATCATAGATAGCCATCTAATGTGTACTTCTGCCCCTAACTGATGGAAGGGACTGAACTGGGAACCTTCTGACTGCAAAGCATCTGCTCCATCACTTAGTATGGTATCCAGTCCATCTAGTGTAGCAGTACATCTACTGGATTCCTGGAAAAGTTAGCATTGTTAAAGCTTATATGCCTCATTGTTAGAAATGCAAAGATTTAAAGTGTCCACAGTCTGGCAGAAGTACTAGCTAACTTCCTTCACGATTCATATATGCAAGATCCTCTACCGTACCTATGGCCCCGCCAGCATTCAATAACTACTGTTCCTCCTTTCCAGCCGTTATTAAATCAGAGCACTTACCGTATTGTAAAATGAGTAGCAAAACTGTTCTGAATAAACCAGAATCAGATTCTGAATAAACCATTTCTGACTCTAGTAATTAAGATTCAAGTTGGGGCTTTAGACATGAAATCTATGAGAAAGAATGTGCATATACACAAATGTCTTCTACAGTAATGTCTCAATCTCCCCCCCCGCCCCAACATAAGTGGTTTCTGCACAGGCAAAGGCATTTGCTTGGTTGGAGAAACTCTACAGAATGTTTCTGTCTACTGCAATATATGATCTTCTGTAGCTGGAGCACCGACATGAAGGAACAAATTCGTTGCAGCGCCTTTTATAATCTAAAGCGACACAAGATGTTCCTCTGTAGTTTGCTTCTGATCAGCAGTGGATACAAGAAATAAACGTGACATAACTGTACTCCCAGGGTACTCGCTTGTGTGTGCGTCTATGTGCGAGAGAGTAAGAATACTCCCCTGTCTTCTTGCCGAGCTGAATTCAAAATGCATATCTGTGGCGTGTACAATGCTCTGGGGGTGGGGGGTGTCACAACAGGCAGTCTTCACTATGACAGGAAGTTGTCACACACTGGATAAAAACAGCTACCCAACTTCACCCTCAGAGCAGGCCTGTGAAACTGCACATGGGTGACAACAGTGGGGAAAACTGCCTGCCCCAGACGCGTGTTCCTCACACACCAAACATAATGTCTGAATAGAAGGTAAACATGGGAGACTGTCTCAGCACAGTCATTCCCGTTCCTCTTCAAGGTAAAGTAACCTGACTGACAGCAAATGTCACTTTTAATGGCACCCAGGGACCACAGAAGTGTGGCAAGTGCTACGTGTCTGTAAAGTTAGGCAGCTGACTGGACTCGACATATATCTGAAGGCCTTACTGAGGATATGGTGAAATACCCAATCCACTGCTCTCCTAGCTGGAGAGTCAGGTTTCTTTCCAAAGGGAAGACTGAGATGGGAATGTGCATAAGCCCACCCAAAGGAGCAGATTGATATTGGGCAACACACTGAATAAACTTGCTTGAAACTGCTCTGGGATGAATACTGAAGATCTCCTGCATCTTTGGGGAGCCTGAAGGTTTTCCGGGCATCGCTCTGGATTCCTGAACTCACAAAGAAAAGGAAGTATGTTGAGTACTAAAATGGACCACAAGGCACCGATTCTCTCTTATCATATTTTCATACTCTATACTTCCCTTCTGCTGCACTGAAATGCCTGGCCTGCAGATACTCCTGATGAAAGTGCTGTCAACAAAGTCCAGCCCTGAAGGCACCTTGGGCACGATGCAGCTAGAAAACATGGCAAATATTTTGGAAGCTGATAAGTGCACGGATAGCCCAGGCTAGCCCCCATCTTGTCAGAACATAGAAGCTAAGCAGGGTCGGCCCTGGTCAGTATTTAGATGGGAGACCGCCAGGGAAAACCAGGGCTGCTATACAGAGGAAGGCACTGGAAACCACTGGAAGGGGTCGCCATGGGTCGGCTGCAACTTGACAGCACTTTACACACCCACAAGTGCACTGATAGCCCAGGCTACACCCATCTTGTCAGATCACAGAAGCTAAGCCAGGGTCATGACATGGAGGTGGGCAATAGCAAACCACTTCTGAACATCTCTTGCCTTGATAACCCCCAAAGGGTCACCGTAAGTCAGCCGTGACTTGACAGCAACACTTTTTAAAAGTGCACGGACCACAAAAGTGACAAAACTCTGAACAAAGTAAGATTGTGCACCAGAAAGAATTCCAGTCTTTTCCAAAGGTAGAACTGTGCTTAATTCCCTCTGAAGCACTGACTTTGAGGGAGATTCCCCATGCCATGCCACCTAAATATGAGTGCTGCAACTATGGAATGGGTATGGTAGCTGGCTACAGCAGGGCAAGGAATTGCCACAATTGCTTCTTTGGCTAAAGCTGGAGGAGCAAGCATTGGGAACTGCAGTATCAGAGACTGATTCATAGGGCATCTCGGCAGAAGTGTGGAATGATGAGGGGGAAAGAAGAGGAGGAGGAGGAGGGTGTGTGTGGAGGCTGGGTTGTAAAAGAGGAAGGGAAGGGAGAGAGCAGCAGAGGTGGGTTGAAGGTTTGACATAAAGCAGAAGGAGGAATGGAGAAAAAAACAGAGGGCAGCAGGCAGCGAAAAAGGGCAGGGGGCACAGAGAGGATGGTCCAAAAAGATAAAGGGAAAGGGAAGAAGAGAAAGGCAGAACTGTTTTCTCCCAGCATGCAACCATTTTTGATAAAGCTGCCATTGTCGGCTCTGACAAAGCTGTCTTTCTTGGCACCCAGTGTTGCTAGTGTCAGGGTTGGGTGGGGGTTCCCTAGAATCCCCCCTCAGAGGATTCCACTCTCCCCCGCCCATTTCTTTCTGTTGGAACTGAGCAGAAATTATCAGAAAAGCACCCCCCCCCAAAAAAAAAGGCACGGAGATTTCAACCAACACCCGTTCCATTGACAGCCCCAACCCCCATTTCTGTCTTATATCTGGTTATAAGTAAAAACATGAATTGCTTATCCTTCCCAATATAGGTAGTTTGACCAGAACTGTCAAGACGGCTTTCTAGAGGCACCTGGATGGCCACTGTGTGAACAGACTGCTGGACCTGATGGGCCTTGGTTTGCTCCAGCATTGCTTTTCTTATATTCTTATGACCATACAGATTGTCAGGCACACACACAATCTGCAACGAAGGTCTCAGGAACAGGAAACACAAGACTGATCCACAGGTTATAACGTACTCCTTCTGCTCACATGCAAGTCGGCAGACATGGTCTGGAATGGGATTTCATTGCTTAGAATTTCCCATGTGCATGCTGGGCCACCTCAGACAGGGATCCCACACCATTTTCTCAACCTGAAACAGCCCCAAGAAGCAGCTATTTGCCTAGTCAAGGATTCTTATGCGTAGCCATCCATATATGCAAGTTTCCCCAACAGGGCGAATGGCATCTCCCTGGTGAAGTTTCCGATCTGAAAAATGGCACTGGGACAGGCTTAGCCACCCCCAAGCTCTGCAGTCCTGGTCCAAAATGGGCCCACATGTACCTGGAAATTCAGTTCTGAACATGGAACTCCCCACAAAAGTCCTTGTGGCAGCCACGTGAGGGCACAAATAAATCAGACCCCCAAACTGGCTGTTAGCTCTCAGTATGAAAGCCCCTAGTCATTGATTGAGCCGCAGTGATGTCACAGAGGTCACAGAAACTTAGACTCCAATGTCCATAAAAACCAATGCCTTAAACTCCTTGGATCATACATGTGCTTTTTAGCCAACATATAGAATATAAATATAAATCTCTAGTTTTATTCCCCCTTTAATCAACAGAACTTTGCAAAGTGAACTCCTACATTGTATTTAAAGAGGCATATAACTGAGTGAAAGCGACCACAGTGTAAGAAAACGGAGAGCTGGATACTCTGCATCCCTACTTCTATATTCTAAAGCTTTCTACATTGATGAAGAGTCCCTGCCAGCCCAAACTTTGTAAGAAATACTTAAATAAAACTCAGATAAAATCAAGCTTCAGAACATCAGATTATTTGTATTAATGTAAATGGGAAACTCAACCTGTTTACCCTTTTCAGGATAGTTTTTACCACATTAGCTCCTCATTCATTTAGTGCTGCCCAAAAGTTCCATGATAATCTAAGAGATATGCTCCGAAGAAAAATGACTTAAGGAGGTACGGTTGCTAATGGAAAATAATCCTGCCTTAATGCATCCATTTGAATTCAGTCCATGAGCCCATCCTGGTCACAGTAAACATCCCTTGCTCTCAATCAGATACAATGCCGGTAAGAAACCATCCACGTTAATAGGGCAAAGAATGAGATCTTGGAGAATGAGGCAGCATTTCATTCAGGATATCTCTGTGAAATCATGAATCAAAGACACAGAGGGTTTACTTGATAGATAAGGTCACACCGAAGCCGCAAGGGAGAGCAGTCTTCCAATCTAGAGGAACTACCCAGCAATTATCTATACTTTTCTGAATTAAAAACCTATTATTTCCCAGCATTTCAGGTTCACCTTTTTGTAAAAACATCATCATCATAACAGGCATAAATTGCAGTATGTTTTGCTAACTGCAATTATATAAAAAAAAGCCCAATTAATGTCTAAATTCAAGAGACTGGCTGTGCAGTTAATTATTCAGCTTCGTGTTAGCCTTACTAGTATAGAAAAAGCCGCATACCTGTTGTGATATTTTTTCCCATTTTTAATTCACAGGGTGGGGGAGAGGCAAGACAGCACACATTTATCTTTGATTAATGACAGTTATTCTGAATGATTACTGAAACTCGAACAGTGGTATTATTTTGAATGAATGCAGTGAGTGTCTTCAAGATCTCTTCTTGAAACTGGGACTATCTTGGATGGGGAAAGTGTATTGTTAGCACCAAACATTTTCACTGTAGTTCAGGAATAACTTTTTGTAATCATTTGTAATAGTAAAATGTTTCTTAAACATTTAAAGGGATAAGGTACATTTACACTGCAATCCTAAGCACAGCTATGCCTTTCTAAGTCCAAAGAAGTCAGTGGACTTAGAAGAGCATAACTCAAGCAGGACTGCAGTACAAAGTATCTAGAATATTTTTTTACTATTATAATAGTATCATATGAGAAAGCACATTTCCCTTGACTGACTTTCTTTTGAAGCTGTTGTGTCTTGGCGGAAATAGTAAGAAGAAGAAAAGTTGGTTTTTATATGCCGGCTTTCTCTACCACGTAGGGAAGAATCAAACCGGCTTACCTTCCCCTCTCCACAACAGACACCCTGTGAGGTAGGTGGGGCTGAGAGAGTGTGACTGGCCCAAGGTCAGCCAGCTGGCTTCATGTGTAGGAGTGGGGAAACAAATCCAGTTCACCAGATTAGCCTCCGCCGCTCATGTGGGGCGTAGGGAAATCAAACCCGGTTCTCCAGATCAGAGTCCACTGCTCCAAACCACCGCTCTTAACCACTACACCACACTGGCTCTCTATAATAATAATAACATTCATGCTCACACACAACTGCTTCAAAAGAAAGTCATTCTAGGAACATATGCTTTTTCTAACTGTCTATTTAAAATTCTGCCTAAATCTTATCTTACGAGAGACATCAGTACACTCAGTGAGACTCAAAAATGAGAAAAGGAGAAATATTTTTTGACAGCGGTATGATGCCTGTAGAAGCTTAATACGTTCTAAATGATCGGGGAAATCACAATATTCTACCCTTCACACAACACCATTCTGGAAGTTTTTGTGCATCAGTGAGCAGAGCCAAGTAAAAGTCTCCCGATACACAGGGAATCGAAAAATATCTCTGCTCTCCCTGGTGAAGTGCAGAGTAAATTTATATGTCGCAGGAGTACACAGATCAGGAAGTCACAGCATACTCTACTTCACCTGTGACGGTGCCCGTTTTTTTTTTCCAATTTGAAAATGATTTCTGTGTAAGAAAATTATCAAGGTTAAAAACAGAGGGGAGCTCTAACAGTCCTCAAAATGAATGTATTCAGGATGGCTTTAGCTGCTGATCAAAGAAAAACTTTCTGGGAAGGAGCTACGTTTTGCATCCCACGGCACCTAGAATCAGACCAAGCTTTCTGTCGCCCATTTTGCTGGACAGGTTAAGGCCTGTAGGCTAATTTGTAATCTAGAAGATCTCCAAGGGCCACATCTCACTTGACATTTTGTATTCAGGCATGATACAAAACGCCTTCTACCAACTGATGTATACTGAAAGCTGTGTTTCAGCAAACTACGCAGAAATTGGTTTCAAAAATAGGATCGCGCCCATCTAAGCTTGGTGTATTTTAACATAAGAAGAGCCCTGCTGGATCAGACCAGTGGTCCATCTAGTCCAGTGGTTCCCAAGGTGGGCGGAAGCACCCCCTGGGGGGCGGTGGGATTACCTAGGGGGCCACTAAGAGGGAAGGGGGCAGCAGGGGGTGCTAGAGGTGGGCGCCTTCAACTGTGTTGTTGGATAGGGTAGGGGGCGCTAGGGTTGAGTTTGTGGAACCAAGGGGGCGGTGGCCCGAAAAGTTTGGGAACTACTGATCTAGTCCAACATTTTGTCTCATTCTGTGGCCAGCCAGATCCTCTAGAGGTCCAACAACAGGGCATAGAGGCCAAGATCTTCCCCTGATATTGCTTCCTGGCACTGGAATTCAGAGATTTATTGCCTCTGAATAGGGATGTTCCTTTCAGTTACTGAACAGATTATCCTCCATGAATACGTCTTTTAAAGCTGTCTGTGCCTGTGGCCACCATCACTACATCCTCTGGCAGCCAATTCCATATTTTAGTCACTTGCTGAGTAGAGAAGTATTTCCTTTTGTCCGTCCTGAATCTACTGCCCATCAGCTTAATTGGATGCCCTTGAGTACTAGTATTTTGGGAGAGGGGGGAAAAGTTCTCTATGTCAACTCTCTCCATTTCAGGCATAATTTTATAAACCTCTATCATGTGCCGCTTAGTTGTCTCAACTTAAAAGTTTGAATACTTGGTTCCCTCTCATCCAAACCCAATCGCAGAGCAGCCCGTTACCAACAGCATACCTGACACCAAGCGGTTGCTCTGTGGCTCCATGGTGCCTGCTTTAGAGTGCCTGCTTTACATGCAGAAGTTCCCAAGTTCAATCCCTAGCATCCCCAGTTCATAGATAATATGAAAGACCCATGACTGAGTCCCTCATAAGAACATAAGAAAGGCCCTGCTGGACCAGACCAAGGTCCATCAAGTCCAGCAGTCTGTTCACACAGTGGCCAACCAGGTGCCTCTAGGAAGCCCACAAACAAGACAAGTGCAGCAGCACCATCCTGCCAGTGTCCCACCACACCCAATATAATAGGCATGCTCCTCTGATACTAGAGAGAATAGGTATGCAGCATGACTAGTATCCATTCTAACTAATAGCCATGGATAGCCCTCTCCTCCATGAACATGTCCACTCCCCTCTTAAAGCCTTCCAAGTTGGCAGCCGTCACAACATCCTGGGGCAGGGAGTTCCCCAATTTAACTATGCGTTAAATCATAAACCGAGAGCCACTACCAGCCAGAGGAGACAATACTAGCCTTGACAGACCAATGGTCTAAATCAGTGGCAGCATCATGTGCTCATGTATACGATGCATGTCATTATACATAAGTAGGGTTGCCAACCTCCAGGTACTAGCTGGAGATCTCCTGCCATTTCAACTGATCTCCAGCCCATAGAGCTCAGTTCACCTGGAGAAAACGGCCGCTTTGGCAATTGGACCCTATGGCATTGAAGTCCCTCCCCTCCTCAGGCTCCGCCCCCAAAACCTCCCGCCGGTAGTGAAGAGGGACTTGGCACCCCTATACATAAGACACGTTCGCTGTCACTTGGCATTTAAGCTCCCTGGGAAGAAGGAGCAGAGCATGCCTCTCCTTCCGACGGTGTGGCTCTGCGGGGTGAAACCCGTCACTTGTGAAGCGGCTCCAGCTGCCTCGAACCCTCAGCATTCTAGCGACGCGTTCCTATAGAAAACAATGGAACTGTCGCGGGATTTGTTCCAGGAGGGCTTCTCCGGGGCAAAGCCCGCTTGCTCGGGTGGAAGGGTTTACACGCAAAGGGGGAGCGCCGTTTCTTTTCCAAGCTGAGGCTCGAGCTGCCAGCCAGAGGCTCCTCTTTGCAAAGCGCCCAGTCCCCCCACCGCCTGCCAATTGAAAAAAAAAAAAAAGCCAAACACAGAGATCCTAGTAGTAGAAAAGGGCAAGAGTCCAGTAGCACCTTAAAGACTAACAAAAATATTTTCTGGCAGGGTATGAGCTTTCGTGAGCCACAGCTCACTTCTTCATACACAGCTAGAATGTGAATCCATCTGACTTTAAGTAGAGGAGAGTGAATTCAGACAAGCATTAGTATGTCAATGTTCACAGTATGTACATGTGAATAGCAGGCGTGATGGGATGAGGTGTGGTCTGCAGAAGAGTTGGTGATGTCCAGGGGAGAGATGGGTGTGGAGAAATCAGCACCGGTCATGAGCCATGAATGCAAGGTGAATGAAGAAGCGAGCTGTGGCTCACGAAAGCTCACCCCCTGCCAGAAAATATTTGTGTGAGTCTTGAAGGTGCTCCTGGACTCTCGCCCTTTTCTACTGCCGCAGACAGACTCACACGGCGAGCCGCTGGGAATTATCTACAGAGATCCTCATTCATGGCGATCGGCGTTCCAAAGCCAACGCGAGCAAGGGGGAGAGAAGAAGCGAGCTGTGGCTCACGAAAGCTCACACCCTATCAGGAAATATTTTTGTCAGTCTTTAAGGTGCTTCTGGACTCTTGCCCTTCTTCAGCTCTGAAGAAGCGAGCTGTGGCTCACGAAAGCTCACACCCTGCCAGAAAATACTGTTGTTAGTCTTGAAGGTGCTACTGGACTCTCGCCCTTTTTGACTACTGCAAACAGACTAACACGGCTACCCACTGTGAAGGGGGGGGGGAGGGAGGGAGAGAGAGAGAGAGAGAGAGAGAGAGAGAGAGAGAGAGCAGGGACCGGAGGGCTTTACCTCGCGTTTGCAAACTTCCCCCGAGCAGCGCCCCGCCCGCCCGGCCGCTCGCGCGGACGTGGCTCCCGCCCGGCCGCGCGCGCCGCCTCTTGCTCCGGGAAGCGCGCCCCGTCGGCCCCCGGCCCTTGCGAAGCCCGCGCCGGGCGGCCTCCCGGCGGCGGCGGCTGGTCGGCGTGGCCCACGGAGAGGTAGAGCAGGAGCAGGGCGCCCAGGGCGAGCGCCAGGGCCACCACTTTGCAGGAGAGCCTCATGGCGCGCCGGGCGGGCTCAGCCCCGCGGAGACGACGACGACCACGACGACGCCTCGCCCCTCGGCATCCTCCTCCCGCCGCCGCCGCTCGCTGCCTCGCTGGCAAACGGGCTGCAGCCTTGACATCTTAAAGCTGCTCGCTGGCCGCCCCAGGCATTGTGCGGCGGGCCAGGGGGGAGTGGGCGGCGCGCGGCGCCACGCTCGGCCCGGGCTCCGGTTGCAGCGGCCCGGGCAGCGGCGGGGAGGGGCGAGCGTCGCCCCTACCGTAAAGTTCAGAGTAGCCCCTCGCCCCGATAATGCCCCGGAGTCTTTTCCAGGGGCCTTGTACACCCGGGAGGTTTGGCCTTGGATTTGCCGCTCTCTATTTTATTATTATTATTATTATTATTATTTTATTTTGTTTTATTTTTTAAATCAAAAAGGGAAATACAGGAAAAGAGGGAAGGGGAAACGTGATATTATTTACATATCATATAGGTTAATAACTGTTAATCTCTCCCCCTTTTAAAATCCTCTTTCGTGCTCGCTTGTCATCATATTGTTTTAAAGTAGCAGAGTCTACTGTTTTTTTTGTTTGTTTTTTATGGATTCATCAAAAGAGTTCCATCTTTCATAATTATGTGCTTGTCCATCATCTTTCATATATTCTGTAAGTTGTGCCGTAGCAATATAATCTAAAGACTTATCCAACCATATTTGAAGTGTCGGAATCTCTAGATGCACATTTATTCCCATCCGACTTCTCAAAGCTCAGCATGGGGGGGGGGCTTGTTGTTGAGTTTTGAGAACTTGGATGGGAAAAAAACGGGCATCTACAGAGCGGCACATCCAAGGCAAAACCTCCCGTGCATAAATGGCCAGTGACTCTTGGCTTTTCATAATGTGACCTCAGTACGATAGCCTCCGATTACTCATTTGAGCTTCTAGGGTCATTGGTGCTTGTGGGTTATCCGGGCTGTGTGACCGTGGTCTTGGTAGTTTCTTTCCTGACGTTTCGCCCGCAGCTGTGGCCGGCATCTTCAGAGGAGTAACACTGAAGGACAGTGTCTCTCAGTGTCACGTGTGTACGAAGAGTAATATATAGTCAGAAAGGGGTTGGGTTTGAGCTGAGTATTGTCCTGCAAAAAGTATCAAAGGTAATGTGCTCATCATTGTCCTGTAAGTATCACGATAATGTGCTAATGAGGGTGTGGTATGTTAATGTGGAACCATTGTATCCTGAAGTTATCTGTTAATGTGTGAAATCCAAAACTAATCTGCATGGCTATTGTGGAGTGTAGTCAGGGTCAGTTCAGGCTTGATTTGATCGATGACCCTAGAAGCTAAAACGACTAAATGGAGATCTAGATCTAGATCTGAAGAATGCAAATTTGCATCTTAATCTTGTACAGAGGGGTAGTCACTCAGTCAGATTTTCTTTCTTTCCTTCTTTCTTTCCTTCCTTCCTTCATCTGACAAAGTGGGTTGTAACCATGAAAGTTTATGCTGCAATAAAATCTTGTCTGCCTTTAAAGTCCCACTGCAGTCCTGTTTAACTCCATACAGAGTTACTCCAGACTAAAACTGGAGTGACTTGATGTAGGATAGCACTGTTAATCCCTTAGATTTTTCAAATTAGTCCAGAGTGGTTTGATGTAGTGCCTGGTTCCCTAATAATTAGCTGAATTGTATTTTGTGATTTCTGTGGTCAGCAAACCTTTTTGAACAGAGCCCCACCCCCGGAAAAATGATACAGAGAAATGCCATAAAGAAATACCTAACCAGAGGCATCTAATAGGAACGCAATTTGTGGGCATTGATGGAGCCACATGTGTTGTAGTAAAATGCCTGGCTTGGTTCAAATCCCCAAAAGACGAACACATTATTTTTAAGCATAAAATTAAGTATATTAAGCATAAATTAAGCATTATTAAGCATACACTGTCATGAATTAGAGCCTTCTCAATAAATCTATCTGGGAGCCAGTGTGGTGTAGTGGTTAAGAGCGGTGGTTTGGAGCAGTGGACTCTGATCTGGAGAACCAGGTTTGATTCTCCACCTCCACATGAGCGGTGGAGGCTAATCTGGTGAACTGGATTTGTTTCCCCACTCCTCCACATGAAGCCCGCTGGGTGACTTTGGGTTAATCACAGCTCTCTTAGAGCTCTCTCAGCCCCACCTACCTCACAGGGTGTCGGTGGGGGTGGGAAGGGAAGGTGATTATAAACCGGCTTGATTCTTCCTGAAGCGGTAGAGAAAGTCGGCATATAAAAACCAACTCTTCTTCTTTCTTCTTTTAAGGTCTCCCTCACTTTGCTGAAACAGACTAACAGGGCCACCAGGCTTAGATCGGTACCCCTTTGGTTTCAAATCCCCATTCAGACATAGATGTAATAGGTGGCCTTAAACCAGTCACTGTCACTTAACCTAAACTACCTCACAAGGCTGTAGTGAGGACTTGGAATAAGTTCCAAGGGAGATAAAAAACATGAGTGAACTGAAATGTCTATAGACCATCCTTTTTGTTACAGTCCTCCCCCCAAAAAATCCTGTCAATAAATAAAATCCAAAGACTTGCTTTTCCCATTCTGTCCCTCCTCTTGTATCTGCTGTTAGACCCCCTTGGAATCCTACACATTATGACAGATGGGTAGGCTTGCCAGGTCCCTCTTCACCACCAGCAGGCTTTTGGAGCGGAGCCTGAGGAGGGCGGGGTTTGGGGAGGGACTTCAATGCCATAGAGTCCAAATGCCAAAGCGGCCATTTTCTCCAGGTGAACTGATCTCTATCGGCTGGAAATCAGTTGTAATAGGAGATCTCCAGCTAGTACCTGGAGGTTGGCCAACCCTATGGGAGAGCGCGGCGGCAATGGGTGACCAAACCCATTGCTGCTTTGTTTCGTTCGTTTTAAAGTGGCACAGCAAACCTGACAAGCCAACAAATGACAAGAACGCTACATCAGGGTTGAACAGGAGGTCGCTCAGGAGTGACCAGTCACTCTCAAAACAATTAAAATGATTTCTCCGTCCCTCCTCCAGTGCTGCTGTAATCCATTTCCTATTCTTTCCTTCAAAGCTACTACACAGCTACTCTCCTCTTTCACACAAAGGAGAAGGACACACAACACATACATGCACCTTCACTCTGGATGGGAAAACAACCGCACCAGTATCCTATCTTGTCTGCTTCTCCTCTTACTCCACGTGTGCACAAAAGCACCCTCATTCTGGATGGGAAAGGAGTATGCTATTGATTTTTCTCCTCTGCATCAAAGCTGGTATTTGCCTCTTCCAGAGAAAACACAGAGGTAACACTACTGCAATATCAATAGATATTAGTAGCGTGCGTTGGGCAAATAATCATCTTTGAGGCAAGCGCGGAAGGCGCGTCAGGGCTGGCACTTCTGTTACCAACCCTGGTATGCTCCAGCAAGTGTAGGGACACACAGTGAATAGCAACAACAACTTTAATGAGGGAAGCAAACAGGGAAGCTTTAGCTGAGAAAGGTTAGGAAGCAATAACTGAGTTCCAAAGGTGAGTAACTCGGTCTTTCATGCTAGCCAGCTAAACTGCAGGAATGCTCTCCCAGGTTTCAGGCTCTTCTTCCCAGGGCTTTCACGTTTGGTTGTGAGCCAAAGCACACGTTAGTGGGAGTAAGCTCAGTTACAGTCAGCGGGGCTTAGCGCCAAGTGTAGTGGCAAGGGTTTGAACATAAATATGCTTTGAACTGTAATGATAACCTTACAATAAAAAAATCAATTAAAGTTTCACTTTGGTCTCATAGTTCTTGCACAGTTGGGGAAAGAATTAAATGGATTTGTTAATAGTGGCTGAAAGGTATGAGATAAATGCAGTGCAGCAGAACCCTCATTGTTTCCAGTTTATTTATCCAAAACTATAAATTGCCTGGAGTTGCCCATGTAATTCTACATTTTCTGACCCTGATTTAAAAAAGTATATTCTTTTTTGGATTC
Source organism: Euleptes europaea (assembly GCF_029931775.1). Taxonomy (NCBI): domain Eukaryota; kingdom Metazoa; phylum Chordata; class Lepidosauria; order Squamata; family Sphaerodactylidae; genus Euleptes; species Euleptes europaea. The sequence goes on along the minus strand of NC_079312.1, from coordinate 43,309,106 downwards.
CTCTAGGACATGGGTTCTCAACAAGGGGGAGGATTTTAAGGTTCCGGTGGGGGGGGGGGGAGATTGGGACCACAATTCAGCAAAGTGTGACGTCCTGTAGATTATGTACCATCTGTGAAATTGTAGTTTGTTTTTAGTTTAATCTGCAACATTCAATAAAGTTTATGACTATCTTGGGAAGGGGGGGAATTGTTTTCTGAACAATGGGGAAAGGGGGGAATGGAGCAAAAAAGGTCGAGAACCACTGCTCTAGGACATGTTGCAAAACACAAACTTCTGAGTGGGCAATTTAACGTTTTTAATCACTCACAGAAGGCTGCACATTAACTAGCAAATACAGGCCATTATATGGATTATTAGAAGTTCTGATAGTATAGTGAGTTTTCATATACAATATCTAGCCAGAACCTAGGAATTGCATAGGCTTCAACAGCTGCTGTCAGGAAAGACTAATGGAACCAGAACTAAATTCTGAACCACTTAAAATGCACTCACACAGATCTCATTCATGTCCACTTTGCAAGAGAAGCGGCTTGATAAGCTAGTGCACATGTGCAATCTTGCCTTCAGACTACTTTGTAACAATTTGGACATTTCCCCCCACTCGCACATGTACACGGTTTGTGGGCTACATTTGTGAGTTCCTACTGCTTCATAAATGGAGATGCTTGCAAGCCAACGCATGTTGTAAAACCAGAGGATTTAAATCAAGACACCTGGTGGGTTACACTGCATAGCCAGGAATGCCATTTGCAGACCCCCCTAAGGACTACACATGGTACACATCTATTAGATACCATCACAATAAATTATCGTGCTGTTATATGAACAGCAAACTCTCTAGTGACATCTGTCCTGGCAAACCATTGTGCAATGGAATTATGCACAAAAAAAAAAGATTTGAATCTTGTTGTTTTTATACAGTTTAAGGAATTTTCCTGGCTAATGCTGTCTGGTAACCTAACTAAAACCAGATGTTTTTCCCCCTCAGTACACAAAGCAAATGCAGTTCAAGCCCAGAATAAACATCATGCTATTTGAGTGGAATCTTTGCATGAATTAAGAATGTGTATGATAGTTTGCATGCAGGAACACACAACTAGGGTTGCCAACCTCCAGGTACTAGCTGGAGAACTCCTGCTATTACAACTGATCTCCAGCCGATAAAGATCCATTCACGTGGAGAAAATGGCCGCTTTGGCAATTGGACTTTATGGCATTGAAGTCCCTCCCCTCCTCAAACCCTGCCCTTGTCAGGCTCTGCCCCAAAAACCTCCCGCCAGTGGCAAAGAGGGACCTGGCAACCCTTTGCACAATATATCACAATCTGTTTGCACATTCTCATCTCTAGAAAAAACCTCCAAGGATAGGTCAATTCCTTTTTTTAGTTGCGCATTTAATGTTCATCTAGTGTTTTGCACAAACTTGATTCTCGAGAACTAGTCTGATTAGAGTGGTGAACTAGGACTGGAAAGACCTAGTTTCAAGTTGTCACTCAACCATGAAGTTTTCTGGGCAGCTTTCGACCAGTTGCTCAGCCTAACCCACCTCACAGGGTGACTGTGAGGATAAAATGGAGGAGAGGAGAACAATGTATAACGCCCTGAGCTCCTTTGCAGAAGGGTGAGTTAAAAATGTCATATCTAGAGAGACAGATATCCTCCATACTTAAAATATCGTACTGTTCCTAGCAACCGTTGTGCATTTATGCTAGGGTGACTGGATGCTTTGCCTACAGCTGAATTGAAGGGTCAATTTACTAATACTCCATTCTCTGGACACCTCTGGGTCTTTGGCGTATGGCTGTAAGAAATGGTATATCATGTATGATATCTTGTTGTCTATCAGTCAAATTGGATGTAGGAGACCATTTTTGTCTCTCTAGTCTCTCAACCTCTCGTGTGACTAACTGTTGGAATGTAGATATGAAATGATTAGAGGTGTTGGGTATAAAGGTGGATCTGTTTTTGAAACGAGATTGTTCTGCTATTACAGGGGTGGAAGTTTTGAAAAAATCTTTGAGTTTTATGTTCCTGAATAGTTTATAAAGTTCAATTTTAGTTTGTAAAGGGGAATATTTGGAGGTAGCTACAAATCCCAGTCCTAAATTAAGGACTTCGGTCTCCTCAGGTGTAAGAACTCTCCTGGAGAGATTCACGACTAGTGTTTCATTCGTTGGTTGCATCGTGATCTGGGACGGTAGGAAAAATTCTGATAACGACTCCCTGATCATAACTGGTATGACCGACCTGAAAATATCGAATTATTGGAGTCATAGGAACTTGCACTATCATGGTGAGATGTTCCTGCCTCTGTATCATAGTTAGTTCTATCTCTACCAGGCATGCGTCTGTTGGGTTTGGGTTCCATCGTGTCCTCCAGGGGAGCTCAGATAGAACACATCACACAATATCTTGACCATTTCTTACAGCCATACACCAAAGACACCCCTTCCTATATTCAGGATTCTAAATACCTAATTAAAATCATAGAAGGAAAACCTATACCACAGGGCGCAGTGCTTGCCACCCTTGACGTGGCAGCACTTTATACTAACGTTCCTCTTGAAGAGATTAGAGAAATTATAGTTATTAGATTCACGGTCTATCAAAGACCCTCCCACCCATTTTCTTGTGGACCTATTGGATGTGGTCTTAGAACATATTTTTTTCCGATATGACAACAATTTTATTTACAGACTAAGGGAGTGCCGCGCCACTTGTGCTCCGCCATCGCCAACATTTACATGGGACACTTTGGAAAAAAAATTTTGTTTAACAATAATCTATTTCATAATGATCTCATTCTATACAAACGTTTTGTGGATGATTTGCTATTTTTATTTAATTCTTCCAGTTTTGACAAATTTTCCAAATGGATTAACACTCTTGATACTCACCTACAGTTTACAGGAATTTGCCATTCAGAATACATTCATTTCTTAGATTTGGAAAAAAAAAATTTTTGAAAATTTTATTGGTTTTTATAATATAAATTTTCCATGTTGACAAACAACAATAAAAGTAATATAGAAAACTAAATCATAAGTAATGTTATTATAGTTATTTAAGTACTTAAGTACTTAATAAAAATAAAAAAAAATTATAACTTCAGAGCGGACCCTGACTATTAAACCATACAAAAAGCCCATGTCCCGCGATACAGGATTACATTTCTCCTCGTACCATCCCATCCATTTAAGACAGAATCTTCCTTATAGCCAGCTATTACGCCTCAAAAGAAATTCTACTCATCAAGGGGATTATAACAAATCAGCTACACAACTAACTCATACATTGAATAATAGAGGCTATCTTATAGAAGTGTTACAAACAGCGCTCACCAGAACGGAAAGGTTGCAACGTTCTGATTTGTTGCAAAACAAATCACCTACTAACAGAACTAACTTGTTCTGTTCTCTTACATACAACAAACAGTCTCATGCAATACAAAAAAATCATACAAAAACACTGGCACATTATCTCCAGTATTCCAGGATGTTCAGCTCCACCTACTTTTTGCTTGTGCCACACAGCCTCCTTACGAGATCAGCTTGTGCATTCGGATGTGGCTGCCCCCTCACCACCTCCACCAGTTGTCAGACATTTCAGATGCGGATCGTGTTCTGTCTGTGCACTGAGTCTGTCAGTGAAGGAGTTTCATTCTCCTTCTTCCAACTTTAGATTCAAATTACATTTTTCAAATTGTGCCACCAGCAGGGTGGTTTACGCCATCATCTGCGCATGTGCCAAACTTTACATTGGTAGCACAATGTGCCCTATACGATTCCGGATCGGAGAGCACCAATCACGGATCAAGGACCAAGTCCAAAATGTGCCCCTAGTCTTCCATTTCCTCGAGAAAAAGCATAATGAAAACAATCTAAGTTTTTTTGTTGTTTGGGACATCAATACAATTCAAATATCATACAAAAAACATACAAAATGTTTGGGACATCAATACAATTCAAATATCATACAAAAAACTTTATTGTAACAAGAAATTAAATATATACATCTTTTTAAAACTTTGGCATCTTTAGGATTAAATACAGATTTTGATTTATCTTGTTACTTATAAACATTTCATTAAATTTGATTTAGCTTTCCTAACACAACTTATAATTTTTATTAGACATGGTCCCTTTAATACAACATACACCAAGACCTCAGAGTCAGCAAAATAGGTTAAAAAGTAACATCTGTGAATAGAAGCTTTACTCAGAAAGCGCAAGCAACCATTACACAGGCAAGAATCAACTCGCAGACTACTATGTAGCATTAACAAAGTAACAAGGTAATACAACTTATTTTACTTTACTTACCACTGTGTGTTTGGCAATAGAAATTTTAGTAATTACATTTTAATATATCGGGCACATTATTGGTGAAAGCATCTGTTACCTGGAAGACGTTTCCATTTGACATTAAGTGCCAGCTTGGTTCTCATTTGAATTTCCCGCAGCACACAGCCAGTGGATTAAAGAGTCCGATTCCCGACACGGACCCTACAGAAATCTACAGGAATTTTTTCCACTTCCTGGACCAGCTCTTACAAAGACTGATATCATAATAGAAAAGTCTTTAGGACTCAAAGGGAAACATTAGACATAGATTTCTTGTATATATTGTTCTTTGACTTTGTTCTTTGATACTTGTTGTACTATGTTCCCTTGTTTGACTATCGCTCACTTGTAGATATTGCTTCCGCTACTTTTTGTAATGACTGTCTCCTTTTGAATATATGTGTAGAACTGAGCCTAGTGTTGATTATTTTTGCATAATCTCCAGGTGGTGGCTGGAGATCGCCCGCTATTAACAACTGATCTCCAGCCGATAGAGATCAGATCACCAGGAGAAAATGGCTGCTTTGGCTATTGGACTCTATGGCACTGAAGTCCCTCCCCTCTCCAAACCCCACCCTCCTCAGACTCCGCCCCCAAAATCTCCAGGTATTTCCCAACCCAGACCTATCCTAGTCATGGATAGGGTTACCAAAATGTAAAAAAAAAAAGAACGTGTCCTGCCCCTTTGATGGAAGCTTAATGGATGTTATTTACTTGATGAGACCATTTATCCCCATGCCATGCAAAACATTTCCTACCATTTCCATGCATTATGGAACATTTTTCCCCTCTAGATTGTTGGCAAACATACCAAGAGATCAGTCCTATGCAGGGCTACTTAGACTCCTTCTCAGGTGTATTCAATGGGGCCTGCTCCCAGTTGCGTGTTCATAGGGCTGTACTGCAAACCACTGCTTTTTGGCTTCTTCCAAGGAAGAATTTCCCATCTCCATTTGCACTGAGCTGTCGATATTGCAAGGCTGTCAGATCAGTTTGACAGGTGCATGGTAGATCAGATGGATGTGAAATGATGCAATCAGCCTGGAAACTCCCTGGAGAGCTAGAGGGAGCTGGCCTGATCCGGTTATGACCAGTAGGCTGATGCAATGCCTGAGCAATGTCATGATGACTAGGCATCTGCTCTGATAGGTGGCTGCGACCATCAAGTGTATATAATGGAGTGAAATTGAAGCTCAGTGTGGAATGCTATGAACGGAGAGAGTGTGACAGGTATTTGTATTATATCTTTGCACTGTAAAATAAACTACACTTTTCTAAGTAGCAGAGGACTTTTATGATGGTGTTATCCTGGACTGACTGCCAATCCACTGGTATCCGCGTCATGAGCAAGTTTAGAAGCCAAGAAAAATTAATGGAAATGCATGATGAAAATGACCTTTATTGTAAGAATTACAAAAAACAGAGGGCCAGCATTTTTTAAAAATAATTTAAAATTAAGAAAAACTCATATAATGAAGGACATATGAAATGCATGAGCAGTGTCGTACCACCATCATTCCATGGGTTTTGTGTGTCCCATTAAATAAAACAAATTAGATTAGGGTTCTGTGCTTTAAAACAGTATAGAAATTCCAAGATAGATTCTATCGCAAGCTCTTCTGCTATGTAACTTTTAAAGGCTTAGGAGCCCTGTTTTCCCTGTTTATATATCCGCTGAGATGGAATATTTGGATTTAACCCAATTAAGTTCCATAGATATCAAATTGCAATTTATATTTTTGCACATGCAAAAGTACCACCAAGTCACAGCCGACTTATGGTGACCCCATAGCGCTTTCAAGGCAAGAGACAAACAGAGGTGGTTTACACTTGCCTGCCTCTACGTAGGTACCCTGGTCTTCCTTAGTGGTATCCCCATCCAAGTACTAACCAGGGCCAATCCTGTTTAGCTTCCGAGAGCTGACAAGATTGGGCTAGCCTGGCCCATCCAGGTCAAGGCACATTTCAATTTAGGTCAAATAGCTAATTACAAATAGCTAAATTTATATATATATAAATGCTAGATTCACTCTGAAATGCTTACTGGAAATGCTTATAACCTGCTCCTCTCTTGACCAGGAGGGACCCAAGGCAATCTTAGACTTGCTAGGAAAGGTACATAAGTTGGCAGCACTCATCTTCCAGCCAGAGCCATTCACAAATATGTTTATCTGTCTGTAGATCTGGGAATCACTCTGCCATCTGCAAATGGAGCACCAGCAAGCCCACCCTTAATTGTTTTAAATCAAAGTACTTTAACTTAACTAGTTGGTGGACAGCAGCCAATGACATAAAGTAGCCATAAAGAAGTAATGTAGGCATAGTTATAAATTGACAGTAATGATTTTATCATCATTAAGAAACAGGATAGAAAAGTCTTTAACATGGGATTCGGTCCAGAGTGAAAAGGCATTACAATACATCATTTTTTAAGCCGCTGATAAAGATGATTTATTCCATAATTAAGTTGTTAGTCTATTTTTGCAGAGGCATACAATAAGAAATAGATGACCTTTCCATATTGCTTAGACGTTCCCCTAAACTAGATGCTCCTCTAAATTTGAGGCTGCTGCCGAAAAATGGCCCTGATAGTCTATCCTCTCCTCCCATGCCTTAATATCGCATAGAACTTGACCCACCACAACATTCACTGTTCTGAATCAACATCATTGGCTGTGGGGTGAAACTGGAATGTCGTAAGAACATGAGTAAGTTTGAAGAGACGTTATGGAGTAAAAAGCCATGTGGCAGCTTGGCAGCGATGCATTTTAAGATGTTTGTTTCCCTCCCCCATGAGAATTCTTCCTCTTTGAGACAACAGTGGTCAAAATCTGAATTCTCAGTATCAAAATTAGTATTTATCTCTCCCAGAGATCAATTAAAATCAAATGTTCTATTTATTTAGGGTTGCCTTTTCGATAAGTTTAACTGGCAGATTAATTAAAGCTTACAGTTAAGGATAGGATAGGATGTTTTGGAGGACACTGATTCATAGGGTCGCCATGAGCCGGAAGAGACTTGACAGCACTTAACACACACAGTCAGATCTAACTGTTCAATCCTGAAAGGGGGGGCAGAGCTGATTAGGAGCTGGCATGATCCCACTGCCATGCAAAGTGGCACGGATGCTGGCGCAAGGCAACTTATGCCTTCTCCGGGGAGCAATACAGCAGTGCAAGCCTCGTGCACCGGTGCTGCCTCCCCAGTGGCGTTTTTCCGGCACATGTGCTTGCCCCGCCATCTAGGGGGGCATTCCCGGGAGCGGAGGAAGAGGAGGAGTGGGAACCTGGGCCCGTTCCTCCAAGGACCGCACTGGAACAGCAGGAAAAGGCATCAGAGCCACCAAGACCCATGACAGGGGATGAGGGCTGCTCATTCTGGCAGCAAACAGAACAGCAAGAAGAGCAGGACTCCTCGCCTGCAAGTTCTCCCAAGCCAGCTGAAAAGCAGAGAATCAGGGCCCGGCTTCAATTAAGGGAAAGAAGGCAAAATGCCAGGTGGGTCTTGAGAGAGAGAAAGACAATTAAGCCTAATCAGGGAAGAGTGGAAGAAGCTGGAACTGCTAGGCTGATAAAAGGCCAGGCAGATTGCCAGAGTTCTTGTGGGTTCAACACATGTTGAAGGTCACTGACTGAGAGAAGCGAACAGAAGCTTCAAGCAACTGAAGCTATCTCAGTTAACCCCGGCGTGCAAGCTGACGTCTGATCTGATAAACAAGGAGGCTGTGCTGATAAGTGCCTCTACTCCTTTACCTGCTAATCACCTTAGTCTAGCCCTGTCCACGGGAAGAGAAAAACCTGCGTCAGGCTCTGGGCAACGCAGTACTCCCATTGCTGTTGTTGAAACCAGAGACCAAGCCTCCGACCTGGTTACTGCCTGCACGCTATACTCCTGCCTGAGCATGACACCTTTCGCCCTGGGAACATACCATTTTGCAGGCATAGTTACACCTGCAAAATAAGTGCCGTAGCCCCGTGAAACCCAATGGGCTGTCTTAGAAGGAAGTGCTACTGAACTTAATCAGGCTTACTCTCACATAAGTGTGCGTACTACTGCAGTTGTGTGGCGCCAATCTAGAAGAGTTTTAACCAGTGAAGCTGAAAATTAAGTGGCCTTTTAAAGACTATTTTCATTCTGGGTTACTGTAATACAAAATTAATTCTGGGTTACTGTAATACACTGAGTCGTGGCTTGGCATGCAGAAGGTCCCAGGTTTAATCCCTGGCATCTCTAGTTAAAGAGACACAGCAAGTAAGTGATGTGAAAGACCTCTACCTGAGACCCTGAAGAGCAGCTGCCAGTCTGAGTAGACAATACTGACTTTGATGGACTGAGGGTCTGATTCAGTATAAGGCAGCTTCATATGTTCATAAGAATAAAAACAATATAAATGGGTGATATGTGTTTAATGAATTTTAACAACTTAATTTATTTGCATTTAATACACTGTTAAATCATCTCACATATCCTTCAGTATTGTAAAAAATGAGTTGGAATACGCACATTCTAATTTTACTCAGTTACGAACAATTAACTGAAACGCCTTTAGTCTGTTGACAGCTCTAATATTTCACAAAAGCATCCTAGAAACAGTTCCTTGCGTTGAGTTATATTGAAGACAATCTATTTCACAAGTCTGAGTAATGCCTGAATCTGCGTTGTTTAAACAGCTCTTATCCCACACCACCTTACATCGCAAAGGAATCTGGAGTTGTATAGCTATTTTGCCTCCTTTCTATCAAGTAGCCCCTTGTGCTGAAAGGAAGCTAGGCACCAACTGCGGGCATTTTTATACATGACAGTAATAGAATTTTAATGATGCCCCAGGGAACTTGAGCTTTTTGTTCCTAAGGCCCAGTTTCTCATTCTGTAAAATATTATCCCTGGTATCTAAGGTCTGGAAAGCCATTCTTGTTGTTTGGCTGCTAATATGTAGCTTTGTGGTGATAAAAAAACATTTGAGTTTAGCTTATCTGTTCACAGGTAACATAAAAAGGTCTTAGTGCAAATATAAACCCGCCTTCCTTTGTGGCCCTCAGTACAATAAAAGACTGTTTTTTTTCAAAATGCATTAAAATCATTCCTACACACAAAGAGCAATAAGTGTATTAAGCGTACTATATGAAAATGTTTTGTGGAAATATCTCCTATTGATTTCAATGAAACTGCTCATAGCAACCCTGAATGAATACTATGATCTTTACTCTGCTCTTGTTAGACCTCACCTAGAGTATTGTGTTCAGTTCTGGGTACCACAATTTAAGAAAGATGTAGACAAGCTGGAACATGTCCAGATAAGGGCAACAAAGATGGTGAGGGGTCTGGAGACCAAGTCCTATGAGGAAAGGTTGAAGGAGCTGGGTATGTTTAGCCTGAAGAGAAGACAGGGGGGATATGATAACCATTTTCAAACGCTTGAAGGGCTGTCATATAGAGGATGGTGCTGAGTTGTTTTCTGTTGCCCCAGAAGATCAGACCAGAACCAACGGGTTGAAATTAAATCAAAAGAGTTTCCGTCTAGACATTAGGAAGAGTTTTCTAACAGTTAGAGCAGTTCTCAGTGGAACAGGCTTCTTTGGGAGGTGGAAAGTGCTCCTTCCCTGGAGGTTTTTAAGCAGAGGTTAGATGGCCATCTGTCAGCAATGCTGATTCTATGACCTTAGGCAGTTCATGAGAGGGAGAGCATCTTGGCCATCTTCTGGGCATGGAGTATGGGTCACTGGGTGTGTGTGGGGGAGGTAGTTGTGAACTTCCTTTATTGTGCAGGGGGTTGGACTAGGTGACCCTGGCGGTCCCTTCCAACTAATGAACCTGTGTTGTATTCATGCAAGCATTTCCAGGATGAAGATGCTAGAGGAAACCGCACTGCAAAACATTTCAAGTCTACACAACTCATTTTTTTTTTGGTAATTTGGAAACGTGCACAATTAAAAATAAGAGGGTTAACAGGTACATGAATATATTACAGTGTAATCCTATGTATGCTTACTCAGCAGTAAATCTAACTTTGTTCAGTGGGGATCATTCTGAGGTAAAATATTGTCGAAGGCTTTCACGGTCAGAGTTCATTGGTTCTTGTAGGTTATCCGGGCTGTGTAACCGTGGTCTTGGAATTTTCTTTCCTGACGTTTCGCCAGCAACTGTGGCAGGCATCTTCAGACGAGTAACACTGAAGGACACTGTCCTTCAGTGTTACTACTCTGAAGATGCCTGCCACAGTTGCTGGCGAAACGTCAGGAAAGAAAATTCCAAGACCACGGTTACACAGCCCGGATAACCTACAAGAACCAATTCTGAGGTAAATTTGCACAAGACTGCATATTAGCAGGAATATATTTACAGGTATCTCATTTTATTTTCTTACTGCATGACAGCAGCATTAGAACAAAGGCCTCAGTCTAAAATATTTTATTTCTTATTCTAGGGCCATTCCAACCTTAAGTGGAAATAGATTTGCTACTAAATATTAATAGGGAATTCAAAGATTCAATTTTCCACATTCTCTCTGTAGGGATTCAGTTTTGGTTAAAGACTGCGGTAGGCTAGAAATCAAAATGCTAGAAAAATATCACTGGATGGTCATAATACTATTATGAGTGAAACTACTAAAGCCAATAAAGTCCTGGGAAATTAAATCAATGACCTGGAAAACAAGATCATGTTAAGGAACATTAGATTAGTGGGGTGTCCCTCAGGGCTTAGAAGAAAACCAGCAGCCCTTTTATAAAAAATGGTTTCTGGTAAACCTAAGAATGTTGATTCCCCCCAAGCAGTGCATGGGGAGATTTTATATACTAATCTCAGATCATTCAACCAGCATTTGCCAAATTCTTGGAGAATCCTGAAGGAACTACCATAGAGAACGTCAGCATGCACACTGCAAAACTCAGATTCTCAGCTCATTGCTTTCTGAACTGGGTTGGTTCAGAGTGTGTTGAAACCAACCGGCACAAAAGCATCCCCGACTGAGGATTCTGAAAGTGGCTGTATTTTTAAAATATCTTTTTTTCCCCCACAAGATGATTGTCACTTATAATTTAAAGAGCTTTTCTCACCTCTTTTTGTTGACTCCATACCAAAACAGGAGGTTCAAAAGTTCTAAAAACATCACCCAAACGGTCCGCACCTGTCATCTGGCTGGGAACAGAAATCTCCCTTCCACCAGGGAGTACTCTCATGCTATTTAAAAAGTTCGTCTTATAAAGAAACCTTCAAAAATAAAAAATTCGGCCCCTCTATTGAAACAAACTAATATTTTTCATACAGGTTATCTGCCTTGAGTTCAATGCTTTTGGGAACTCCCCCCCCCTTCCACACAGGATCGTAGTACATTTATGAACTTCCAGGGGGTATCCTGGCTTTTCTCTCATCTTTCTCAAACCTGCTTTGGGAAGGATCACAGTAAAGCCTGGATGGCTACAGTGTGGGTGGGAAAGCTGGGATTTTCTAGCCCATGTGGCAGCCATTTCATCAGACCCTCTCCCTGTGGCAACCATGTACACATGAAGCTGCCTTACAATCAATCAGACCATTGGTCCATCAAGGTCAGTATCATCTACTCAGATTGGCAGCAACTTCCAGAGTCTCAGGCAAAAGTCTTTCACATCACTGAATTCCTCATCCTTTTAACTGGAGATGCTGGGGACTGAGCCTGTGACCTCTTGCATGCCAAGCTGATGCTCTATCACTAAGCCATGGCCCCTCTCCTATTTCCTCCCCCACCACAGGGGGGGCTTTGATTTATTCATTTTTTAGAAAAATCAGCACTAGAATATTGTTACAGCGTTGTAACAATGGGTGTAGGAGGTTCTCTGTATCCTCAGCTTTTCATTAAGTAAAAACTAAGTCCCCTTAACTAAAAACTAAGTGCCCCGTCTCTTGAAGTAATATAAGAAAAAAAGGTATATCTTCACAGGGGAAGGGGCTAGATACTTTACTTTTTAATGAGAGCAAGGAATTCAGAACACGAGCTGCACTTATTTTTACAAGGGCATATCGATATGACGATATTCTACTACCAATTTTTTTAAAATTGCAAAGACCTTGGAGGGACAGGAAGGGGTGGTGACCACTTCTGGGAGACTGGGGCAGAGAAACTATGGGGAAACCTCCCATGTTTCCCTACTGCTTCTGAACTTCACCTGCGCTGGCAACTAGGAAACCACAAAATTGCCTCCCCGTGTGGAAGCTACCTTAAACTGTAAAAAACAAGATTTGCTTTGGATAATCTCTAACTTTAATCCTTTGGTCTTGATCTAGGGAAAAAAAACCACAACCCAGCAGGCCTATATTTGCTCTGAACTAAGTCCTGTGAAGAATAATGAAGAAGAGAGTGCCCAGAAGTACATAACCAATGGGTAATTCCATTGTAACTACAAATGAAACGGGGGGGGGGGGCACTTGAATCGATCTGATTACCGGCAAGAGCACTAACTAAACTGACTAAAAGGCTGGACTCTAGCGTTAGTGCAAGCTGGGAGGGTTAACACAAGCCAAGTCCCATCAGTGGGCAGACTCCCAGTAAATCACCTCCCAGATTAAAAAGAATGTAAGATGGGATCCGGGCAAATCACATGAAAGCTATCCAGGTCCACTTTATCTTCCCACTCTGATTCAGAGAAACAGAGAAGCCAAACAAAAATGACTGGTTGATGGAGCGTTATGTAGCTGCGGTAGCATCGCTACTTAGGTATCTCACCTACCCATACCTCACCTTCCATAGGCGTCGCCCCCAATTCCCCATCAATTTCCCCTACCCATAGGTGGTAACCCTACAACTCCTCGCCCTGACTTGCTGGGCTCCACTCCCAAGTGCGGCTGATATTACAATGTGTGTGTGTTAAGTGCTGTCAAGTCACTTCCGACTCATGGCGACCCTATGAATGAAAGTCCTCCAAAATGTCCTCTCTTTGACAGCCTTGCTCAGATCTTGCAAATTGAGGGCTGTGGCTTCCTTTATAGAGTCAACCCATCTCTTGTTGGGTCTTCCTCTTTTCCTGCTGCCCTCAACTTTTCCTAGCATGACTGTCTTTTCCAGTGACTCTTGTCGTCTCACGACGTGACCAAAATACGACAGCCTCAGTTTAGTCATGCTCAGTTTAGATATTACAATATTGCGCCTCAAATCCACTCATCCGATCCGTATGAGGTTGCAACCCTAGTATTATTGGGTTTTGTAATCAGCACGTACTGTTAACTGGAAGGAATTGGGAGACTGGTTTAGAGAGCCAGTGCTCTCTCCACGCTCGCAGATCCCCTTCCCCCCAATACATTTCAATGAGGCTGCAGAACTTGCAAGAAACCCAAACACAGCAGCGTTCCCTCTCTTTGCTAAATCACCGCGGACAAGGCGCAGGCGCAAAACTCGGTCCCCCCGCGACACCGTCTGGGCGATAGTCACGTGGCGCCTTTTAACGGCTCTGCGAGGCGGGCGCGCGCCTCGCTTTACGGCGATTGGGTAAGACCGGCCAAGTATCTACCAATTATATTATGGCGGCCGGATAGATATCACGCCCCCCTCCCTCGGAGTGTCTCTCCCTATAGGAAGAGAACGATAGATTGGCATCGTCCTGAAGCCAATCGAAAGCGTCATCGAGGTGGGCTGGCCTTTGGCCGGAGGGAGGGAAGCGGATTCTGAAAGCGTGGCTGGCGGCAGTGTGTGTTTCTCTCCTCGGCCGGGGTCCTGTTGGGTAAGCGGTTTGGGAGAGGGGTGTCTTGTGCCGTGCCTGTCCCCCCCCCCGCCGCGTTTCTTTTACCTGCTTCCTTCCCAGTAGGGTACCCCTTAAGGGCTCTTGGTACGAGCCAGAAGGCAAGCTGGGTTAAGATGGGTCTTGGCCCGCCCATGTCGGGAAGAGGGGGAAGTTAGTTAGTTAGACCCTCCTTGGATTTTAGAGGGGGAATAGAGTTAGGAGTGTCCTGGCTAGCCCGGTCTGGTCAGATCGCGGAAGCTAAGCAGGGTCGGTCCTGGTTAGCGCTTGGAGGAGAGACCACTGAGACAGCAGGGTAGACTTCCCCTGCCTATGGAAGTTCCACTGATTTAGCAAATTGCAATAATCTCTTTTCCTTTCTGTAAAATGTATTGAAATGTATTAGGGCAGCTAGGGAATAGCTTGTTGCTGGGCAGAATATCTCTGTGTGCTAAGGAATTGGGGCAAGAGTCATGGAGGGTTACAGTAAACCATAACAAGAATTGGGTGAAACTGTTACTCTACTGCCGCCTCTATGTCTGGAGTGTTATCAGCGCTACCCTGAATGTTGATGGGTTGTCATATCTTGAATTTGGATAAATATCCATTCCTCAGTACAATCGGGGCTCAGAGATTTTTACTCAGTAGAGTGCTCTGGGTAGCAGCTGCTTCAAATAAATAACTGTTTTCTTGTAAACAACGGTTTTGGGTCTCCTTCTCCTCCACGAACCGTTTTACCACATCACCACCAAGGAATACCAGGGGCCTGACGCGGAGTCAGGCAATGGCAAACCACCTCTGTGCATCTTTTGTTTGCATTAACCCTCCCAGCTTGCACTAACGCTAGCATTCAGCCTTTTAGCCAGGTCGATTCAAGTCTCTCTCTCTCTCCCCCCCCCCCCCATGTTTCATTTGTGGTTGCAATGAAATTACCCATTGGTAATGTACTTCTGGGCATCCTCTTCTTCATTATTCTTCACAGGACTTAGTTCAGAGCAAATATAGGCCTGCTGGGTTGTGTTCCCCCCCCCCCCCAGATCAAGACCAAAGGATTAAAGTTAGAGATTATCCAAAGCAAATCTTGTTTTTTTTTTTTTTTACAGTTTAGGGTAGCTTCCACAGTGAACTGCGACCTGACAGCACTTTCCACCAACAGAGTTAGGAGCGGCGACCTTTCGGCCTTGCAATTCCTCAAAGCGTCCCCGAAAGGAGTCTTGTGACACTTGAAAAGACTGGATTTGGGGGTGGGGGCTACAATAAGAGGGAAAGCTCCTACCTCCCCAAGCTCTGGTGTTCGTACCACAGAGATAGTTGCTTACCTGCATGTGCTTTTGTAGAAAAGGGCAAGAGTCCAGTAGCACCTTAAAGACTAACAAAAATATTTTCTGGTAGGGTATGAGCTTTTGTGAGCCACAGCTCACTTCTTCAGATCCGAAGAAGGGCAAGAGTCCAGTAGCACCTTAAAGACTGACAAAAATATTTTCTGGTAGGGTATGAGCTTTCGTGAGCCACAGCTCACTTCTTCAGATGTTTCTGCATGAAGACGTTCTGTAGAAGTGAGCTGTGGCTCACGAAAGCTCATACCCTACCAGAAAATATTTTTGTTAGTCTTTAAGGTGCTACTGGACTCTTGCCCTTTTCTCCTACTGCGGACAGACTAACACGGCTACCCACTGTGAATTATCTGCATGTGCTTTTGTGAGACTTGAGTCTTCTTCGTCAGGCCTCCTTCCCTTGCAACTGAATTAACGGTACTATCCCAGGGCACTGTCAAAGTTCTGAGAGGTATCCTCTGGAGGAAAGCAGCAAGTGACAATGTGGAGCTTCCACAGGGAAGAACACCATAAACTAGTGCATGTATAGAAGAAGAAGAGTGGGTTTTTTATATGCTGATTTCCTCTACCTTTTATGGAGAATCTAACCAGCTTACAATCTCCTTCCCTTCCTCTCCCCGCAACAGACACCTTATGAAGTGGGTGAGGCTGAGAGAGCTCGGAGAGAACTGTGACTAGCCCAAGGCCACCCAGCAGGCTTCATGTGTAGGAGTGGGGAAACCAATCTGGTTCACCAGATTAGAGTCCACCACTCTGAACCCCACTACAGCACACTCTGAACCACTACACAATACATATATGTATGGGGAGGGAGAATCCCACTTGCTCTGCATGACTAAATGTATTGGGCTGTTTTTGTGTACAGAGCATTGGAAAAAGCAGTATTAAGAGAATTCTGAGTCCAAGACAAAATCAAGGGATTCTTCCTCCTTTTCTTGCTATATTCCTAGATTATTGGCCAGAAAATATCTTAATAGAATAAGTATAGTTAATTGAATGTTTGTACCACTAGATGTAGATGCAGTGTCTCAGTACAATTAACTGTATAGGTATAGAGCAATAAATATTTTGAACACATGAAGTTGCCTTATACTTAATCAGACCCTTGGTCTATCAAAGTCAGTATTGTCTACTTAGACCGGCAGCGGCTCTCCAGGGTCTCAGGCAGGGGTCTTTCACATCACCTACTTGCCTAGTCCCTTAACTGGAGATGCCGAGGATTGAACCTGGGACCTTCTGCATGCCAAGCAGATACACCACCACTGTTCCACAGCCCCTCCCCCTTTTGTTTCATTTTGCTATATGAAGTTTCACAACTCTATTGCTTTGTTTTGTTGCTTCTCTGCAAAAGGCCTGCTATGCAGTGTTTACTGAGTAAGAAGCCAGTTGCTTGAGACAATTGTTCCACAACTGAGAACTTTTTAATATCTCTGAGTGTTCCTTTTGTATTGTGTTTAAAGGTTGTGGTATGGTAGTTCTGTGTTGGGAGCTGTCTTGTACAGACTGAAAAGTGGGAAGATAAAATAAATGTGCAAGTAATGGCAAGTTTGCTGCATGACCCAGAGCAGCCTTTTTTTAAGGAGTAAGTTGAGTGTGGACAGATTCTTACACATGTATAGATGCCACTTGTTATGATGCTTATAAATTGTATTAGTTTAATTTAAAAAATTAGATTACTTCTAGTACTGTTGTTTAGAGCAGTGGTTCTCAACCTGGGGCCATATGGCCCCCTGGGGGCCCCCAAGATATTCCAAGGGTGCCACAGGTGAAAATTGCGTAAATGGGGGCCCGTGGCACGAGACTAGGGGGCCACAGAGGGAAGTGAGAAGAAAACAAATACATGAAAACCCAACACATGACTTTCTTCATTGCACTTCTATGCATCGTTTGCAACTGTGGATTTTTGTATCGCTGTAATCTTAAGCAACGGTGGTAGAAGCTTTGTTCTCCCTTGTATGTGAACATCGTTGTTTATTAGCATGTTGTATTCCCTTTCTGTGGGGTATTTTTTGTAAATTTCAGTTTCCCAATAAGAATTGCATGTGTGCATTTTGTGTGGCTGTTTACGCTTCTTTGTTCCTTGGCTATTTCCAAACAAAACATTTAAATAGCTACCTTTCTACTGGTAGGATGGGGGGGCCACAGGAAGGAAACAAGGTAGGAAGGGGGGCACAGTCAGGAAAAGGTTGAGAACCACTGGTTTAGAGTATCACTTCCAAATACCATGAACTCTTGACATGATTTACAGCAGTGTTGATATGGTTTAGGACAGTGACGGCCTTCTTCCCTTTTCACTCTTCCCTCCCCCTCTCCCCATCCCCGTCATTTCTTGATCTTATTTTTTTTCTGATTTCCTTCTTCTACCCATTTTTCCTTTCCCTTGGTTTCCCCCCTACCTTTTTTGGACCTATAACCTCTCTGTAGTTGGTTGTCTCCCCATTTTACCTCGGCTATGACGGGGCTTTATTTTTATGCTAAGAAACAATGCAATATAGGACACCATCCTATTACATTAGATTGAGAATTAGGTTTTAAATACGATGTGTTGTTTTATATTGTATACTTTAAAATGTTGGAAGGCGCATGTGGGGAAAGGTGTGGGGTAAAAGCTGAATAAAATAAATAATAATATGTAAAGTGCCCAATGGAATATAGATCTTTGATCATATGGCTTGCATTCAAATATAATCAAGTATTTACAACTGGACCACTTGAGTCTAGATTAATCTGAAGCCTTTGCCTTTCTCTGCTTGTGCCCTTTTTGTAACCTGCCATGGAATTGCATATTCATGAATTGTAGGTCTGACAGTCAGTAACAGCATTTGTAGTCATTTGATCTTCCTTTGAACGTTATTTGTGGAGAAACTCCATATATGTACGTTTTGAAGCTGCTGTTTTGTTTTTAGACAACAGACAATTAAAAATTTTTATTTCATCCACTGCTCAAAATCAAAATGGCCCTCCCCCCAGATGTCTGTCCTTAATTCTGAGCACCACCAATTTAAATTTGCTCTTCTTGAGGAAAACTGGCATCTAGTAATTAATCAATGTCAGGTTGATGTACTAACCAAGAATGGGAAAATTCACAGACGGGTTCAAGTGCGGTTCATATTTGTTTATGTACTTCCATATACATAGTTAAATTGTGCAACTCCCTGCCCCAGGATGTGGTGATGGCTGCCAACTTGGAAGGCTTTAAGAGGGGAGTGGACATGTTCATGGAGGAGAGGGCTATCCATGGCTACTAGTCAAAAGGAATGTTGGTCATAATGATGCATACCTATTCTCTCCAGGATCAGAAGAGCATGCCTATTATCTTAGGTGCTGTGGAACACAGGCAGGATAATGCTGCTGCAGTCATCTTGCTTGTGGGCTTCCTAGAGGCACCTGGTTGGCCACTGTGTGAACAGACTGCTGGATTTGATGGGCCTTGGTCTGATCCAGCAGGGCTTTTCTTATGATCACGTGCTTAAATAGTAACTATTTTCTGTCTCTTCCCCTCCCCTTTTCCAATGATTTTGCAGGCAGCTTGGCTGCATTTCTAACAGTATTCATCATGATCACTCCAGCTTTTGAACTGAGTCAGGATCCAGACTTCCTTATATTAACAATCAAGGTACCTTATGCACGAGTTTCAGAATTTGAAGTCTGTTTTGAAGGGGCGGAGTTCAAATTTTATGCTAAACCTTACTTTCTCAGGTAAGTAATGTACTTTTCCCAACTCAGCACTCCCCCAAATTTCCAGTTTTTCAATTGGAAATATTGAAAATAAGTCCTCAGAACACATACCCCCTTCCTTCTCCCCCCCCCCCCCCGGCCATATTTTTCTGGTTTTCTTTCCTAGGGACTTCACATGTCTACTCTTACAACCTCTCTCAAATTGCCAAGTTTGCAGTTTGGGCTTATTTCATTCTGTGGAGTGTATGTGGTCTGTTTTGTTGAAGCCTGATAGTTGTCCACTGATTTGTCCAGTATTCTTTATAACTGTATTTGATGAAAGAGCTTTTAATTTGTATACAGACTGGCTCTTCCTGGAAGAATTGTAGAAGATGGCAGAGAAAAAGCATCATATGATGACAAAGGTTTGTAATGCTTTTCATCTTTTTATCAAGTTTTTACAAGATAGTATCCAAATGAGGAGAATATTATTCTAGTAATAACATAAAGGGAAGAGTAACAGGGAATAGAAATAGGATTGTCTTGCATATATAATACATGTTGGATTTACTGATATAAGGGTGAAACCAAATGGCAACAAAATAACCAGTTCTCCCTTTAATGAGGTAACTTGAAAAATTAGTCCATAAACTCCAGGAATGGATAGCAGACATTAAAAAGAATCTACTTTTGCTGGCCGTGTTGCTATACAGATCTGATAGGTGAGTTGGTTCTTGAGAATATATTCCCAGATTCTAGCATGCATTTAGATAATGACAATAATATTTCAGATTTCCGAAGAGATGCTGTTAGAGTCCTAACCAATATCAGAAGGTTTATAGATACGTTGTGAGTCTAGATTCGTAGCCATATTAACCAGTTAGACATTAACCTTCCCCCACTGTTGCCTCCAAGCAACGATGTTCAGAGGAGCACAACTGCTATCAGGGGCAAAGAAGCCCAATTGAAATTGAGCTTTTGTGGGGCAATGGATCCAGTAAGTTATTTAGAAAATGCTGGAGCAGAAGCTTGAATCACTTCTGTGTCCTATTTTGTGGGTTTCTGTAACTGAAGATATATTTTTTTAATTTAACCGTTTTATCTTAAGGGATATTTACAATCAAACTTCCCAAGGAGACTCCTGGAGCATACTTCGAAGGATTAGACATGTTGACAGCTCTGTTAGCACCAAAGAAATCCAGATCAGCAAAACCTTTAATCCAAGAGATAGGTTTGTATGCTAATAGTTTTCTCTTGTCCACTCACAAAGCATGCACTTTTTATATGTAAAAGGTCGTTATCATCCAGTTTGCTATAAATGAGAATGCCATCATTGTTTACCTCTACCTATATTTAGCAGTGATTGCTGAAAATCTTTCTCTCCTTTGAGAGTTCTGGAACTGTAGCTCTCTTCAGAGCTTAAAAACCTGCAACATTCTTGCCATATTAAAAAGGGTATAAAGTAGGCTTTGTGTTCAGAATGCCTCCTTAATGCCTCCGTAAGCTTTTGGCTTGCCCATTTATTTATTTGTGCCTTGACACAAGTAATCGCTGCATGATCTCGCCCCATCTCTACCTGATCCTCTTAAAACTAAGTACTGCAAGGGAAGTTTGTCTCTGTCAACTACTACTACCACATCTCACTTTTCTGCTCTAAGTGCACAGGGCGCTCCATGTAGGCCTTGTGCGGGCCTCATGGAGTGAAGCATTTGGATGGAAGTGCCAACCCTGTGACTTCAGGCTTCTCATGTGGGAACTCTCCCTGAGTAGTGATCTGCTCTTTCTTCCTCTGTAGCCCTTCTCCCATGTATCACACAGTTGAGTGGCAACTGATTTTTTTCATCAGCTGTCCTGATGGATAGAAAACTGTGTGCAAAAATGCATACTTATTTGATGAATTTGAAGAATTTCTGGACATTTTGAAGAGTTAGTTATGTACTTAGAAGTGTAGGAATTTGAAGAGTCTAGTCATGTTGGCTGTTGCTAATGCTGTTTTGTTTTACTTTATCGAAGTTCTCTATAGCTCTTGGATATATATGGATGAGAGGGAGGGCAGGAAGGGTTGCATCAGCGTTTGGCTCTCGTGACCCTTTCTTGCATACCCAGGGTAGTGCCAGTCGCCACTTTGGGGTCAGGAAGCAATTTTCCTCCAGGCCATAATGGCCAGGGATCCAGGAGGGTGTGGGGGAGAAGTGGTTGTGAATTTCCTGCATTGTGCAGGGGGTTAGACTAGATGACCCTGGCGATCCTTTCCAACTCTATGATTCTATGGATATATATGAAGGATGGGAGATGGTTTCTTTAAATATTAAAACTGTTTATTATAGGAAGAATATCATAAACATTCACAGCAAACTACATGTTAATTTTTTTTCTTTTGTTATTTCAAAAGCATTAGCTCTACACAAATGCTTGAATGTGTAGTAGATGGCTGATGTCCTACATCCGCTTGTTGTTAGCACTGAGTTCAAATCACATAACACCAGGCTCCACATTCGGTACACTCCCATCTTGAGGTGTGCATACTAAACAGTTTGGAATTTTCTGCATGTTGTTTCCATCACTGGATCTTTAGATGGTCCTCAAAGTGGGATGAACCAGAACAATCTGGATCCCCAGCTGTGTATTCTGTACTATATCCGTAGAGGGCTCTGGAAAGAAACTTAAAATTTAAGACTTACTACAGATTTCTACATTGAGCTAAGAATCTATAAACAAAAAAAGGGAGAGGGTGGAGAAATTATAGAATGTTCATGATGGAAAAATCAGCTCTTTGATAATTTTTGCTGATCTCAAAATTTCAGATGCTGGAAATGGCGAGGAGGAGGAAGAATTTGATTGGGAAATTGAACAAATTCCATATGAGGAAAGCAGAGAGGACTGCTTATGTTCTTCTTGTGGCTATGGATTTGGAAATCAGAAATCAGGAGTTTTTAGACGTCTTCAGGTGTGTGCTTTTGTTTTGTTAAACAGTTTGATACTTCTGATTTAGTAATAGGCACAATTGCATTCTTACCTGAGAAACTACATCCTGGGCTGCTGAGAGTGGGGAGACTGGCGGGTGGAATGAAATTCCTGGGGCCCAAGCCAGCTGGAGGGCCCCTGAAGCCAGTGTGAAGGCATTTCTCATTAATGTTGGAAATACCACTGCAGTGGGATACAAGCACCAGATGGACTATGTTACAGATAAATAATACATGAGGATATTTTGTTGGAGGGAGGTAATAATTGTTAGTTTTAAAACTCATATCTTATCCATTTGTTATCAAGAAGATCTAAACCTTTCTCTTGAAAAAGAGACTAATTTGGTCAGATTTAAAAAAAATATTTTAATGATTAAGTAGCATTTGGAGAAAACAATCTGTGTTCTTGCAGCATGGATATAACTAGGTTTAAATAATGGGTTTAATGTTTCACATTTGTTTTGGAATATATATATATATATATAAAATTTGCCTTTTTAATGCATTTTTAAGACCATGTTAAAAACCAGTGGTTAAGAAGCAGGGAATTTTAAATTTGGTGTCTTGAAGCGTCTGTGTACTGAGTTTCACATCAGTGCCTCTTTAGTTTGCGATACCTGATGAGATTATACTGAAGCTTTGCACTGCATAATACTTGACCAATGGAGATTGTTAACAGTATCATTTTATGTACATTCATTCCCTTGACTTAGCCATTTATTAGTTGTAGCCATTACCCATTCTAGATTTAGGACCCAAAACTGGGTCACAGACTAAGATGAATTGTGCCAGGGTATAATAATTAAAAACAAACACACATCAGAAATACAGGAAAAAGAGCAAAGCAGGAGAAGGAAGTATCATGGAACAAGAGCATTTGGAGAGGGGGGTGTAAAGCAGAAAGATGGACATATAGTAAAAAAAAGGGAGTCCCATGTGGCAAGTTGGGATTAAGGTTCAGTTGTTTAGTGATGTGGCCACCTGTAAGAATCAAGCTGCTGTTGCATGTGTGAAGCAGCTCTCATGCTGTTGTGATATGGTCGTGCAAGAAATCCTGTGCCATGTAACTCCTGAAGAAATGAAGACGTTGGTTGTGGTCCACACAATATACAACACAGCGGTGGCCAAATCTTCATTCTCCTTTTGAGGAGAGGAGGACATCTTGATGTTTGGGTACTCCTTCTCCCATGATCCCTGGAAGTTGGATATGAGGTCATTCTTTCCACCCTTGAGAAGGAGTACCCCTCCTTCAGTTCTTTTCCCTACCTCCTCTGCAAGTGCAGGGCTTCAGAGGACCTCCCAATGCATTTTGGCTTTTCCTCTGCAGAGTTTCTAGGTGTAGTTTCTTTCCCTCATGTGCCTTTAGTCTTTTTTTTATTGGTCTGTCTCAATTCTTCTGTGCATTTGTTCTCTTTCCCTCCCTCCCCCATCCTCTGCTTGAGAGTTAGAGGCTGCCGTGATGCTGGAAGGAGATTTGGGGGTCATGATGCCCTGTGAGTTCCAAAACCAAGGTGGAGGAGCAAACCAGCCACTTGCAGCGATGCTGTAGAATGACAGGCAGCTGTGGCCTGCGCTCTGGTTGGCTCTGAGGAAGATTTTGACGCCAGAAACCTTCTACCTTGCTTTAGCCACTGTCAGCAGCCTGCATCCAATGCCCCTTCTGCTGCAGCCCAGGAGCAAACTTTTTCAGGTGGTAGTGAGTGAGCAGGGCAATCCTGCTGACCTGGGCTCATCAGGATGCAGTGGAGTTGCCTTCATTGTCCTAGTGGGACAACATGTTGCAACTTTTTCTTGTTGTACACTGTACTGCCAAGTAAGGAAGTCTTGTAATGTGGCAGATTGCTGTGTAAAGGTAGTGGTTGAAAGCCCATTCTTAGCATCATGAGATATTTAATTACAGTGGTTTTTAACTGGTTAATTGACCTGCTTCCAGCCCCAGCTCTTCTTGGGACTACCTTAGCATCCTAGAGCGGTTACAGTATATTTGAGTAAAGCTGTGCAGACGTCTGTGTAAAGATTTAATAGTGTATTTTTTCCTCAGTAGCTTGTGGTTCAATTCTTTTGTTGTTATCCTCTTTCTAGGAAGAACTTAGTGAAGTTATTGACATTAAGAATCCAGATGCAACCCCCACAGATGAACGCAGAAAGCAACGGCTGGTGGCGGAAGGGGCCAAATTTGATCCTGATCACTACCTGTAGGTATTAATCTAGTAAATCTAGTCCGATGCACTGTCATGTCACCATTTCAGTAGAAGATTCATCTAAAATTTCAGTTTTTGGAGAAGGCGTGCCTTCCTCTGATACAGTCATATCAAACGGCAAGAATACTTTTACAGTGCATTCCTAAGGAGAGTTACTCCAGTCTAAGCCCATTCATTTCCATGGGCTGAGACTGGAGTAACTCTCCTCAGGAATGCACTGTTAGTCTAGCAACTTTGAAACAGCCACAGATGACTGCTCCTGATTTGATACAGCTTAATTTTGATACAGCGTTAGTTCTGCAGGCTAGCTGATGTCAAAGCAGGGTACGTGCAGGCTGCCCAGAAAGTTGCTTCACAGCTGGTTTGTCCAGGATTTTTGAGGATACCTGTAACGTTTTGTAATGTGGCTGTTACTTTGTAAGGTGCAGAACAGTCAGGGCAATTGACCCCCTCTGGTGCGCACAAAAGGAAATGAGCCCATATACTAACCCTTCATCTTTCTAAAGGGTAGATATAGTACCACTTGCCTTGACCCTTCACCAGACTGGGTTATAAAGGGTTAGTTAGTTAATATATGCCCACGGAGCAGCTCTGATCATCCGAACAGGGATCGTTAGCAGTTCCTCCATTTGGGTTAGTGGGAGCTGCTTCTGCTCCAGCTTTCTCTGTGGCTGCTCCGGTTTTATGGAACAGGTTTCCCGAAAATGTGAGAGAGACCACCAATCTTGAAGAGATTTCGGAGGCTGTGCAAGGCAGAGCTTATCCTATCGGGTTTTGGGGGTAAACAATTTGGGTCACATTGTGGTGGTGGAAAGTGCCATCAAGTCACAGCTGACTCGATGGCGACCGGTTGGGGTTTTCAAGGCAAGAGACATTCAGGGAGTGATTTCTCATTGCCTGCTTCCACGTGGGCTGAGAGAATTCTGAGAGAACTGTGACTGGTCCAAGGTCCTCCAGCAGGCTTCCTGTGGAGGAGTGGGGAATTGAACCCTGTCCTCCAGATTATAGTCCACCACTCTTAACCACTCTACCACGCTGACTCTCACCTGGTTCACATTATCTGTATTGTATTTTTGTGAATTGAGATTTTGGCTGATTTTAATGATGTAAGCTATGCCGAGTCCCTGTTGTTCAGGAGAAAAGTGGAATATAAATATTGTAAATAAATAATGCCTGCAAATGTTGAACAATTAATTGCCTACTTCAGGGAAGAATTAATTGCCTACTTCAGGGTAAATGCAAGTGTGTTTCTATTTTTCCTGGAGTGTTTGGAGTAATTTGTGACTGAGATGGTTATTCCATTAAACATGTCCTTATAATATTTTTATCTGTTTGTTCTTGGCAAACTGTTGGCTCTTTATTTAAAATAAACTAAAAATAAAACCTGAAGTTTGGTTCCTATACTTCCCGTTTTTTTAATGTAAGCATTGTTCCAGTGCTAGGCACTTTTGGCTCATACAAGACCGGTATCTTGCATAAATAGAAAGTGCCTATCTCTGGCTGAACATGCTCTGCAGTGGAGGAATGTACAGGAGCTAAACCTTATATTCTTAAATATTCAACAACAGGTAAATCTGGATTTCTATGCCTTCAAGACCCATAGGCAAAAAAGTACATTAGAGAGGTACACAAGAGTGATGCCTAATTGATCACAAACACAAAATCACACAAGGTTGGAAGAGACCACAAGGGCCATCCAGTCCAACCTCCTGCCATGCAGGATCCCACAACCAAAGCTCTCCAGACAGATGGCCATCCAGCCTCTGCTTAAAGACCTCCAAAGACGGGGGCCTCCACCCCCACCCCCCGAGGCAGTGCATTCCACCGTCGAACAGCCCTCACCGTCAGAAAGTTCTTCCTAATGTTTAGGTGGAATTGTTTTTCTCTTAGTTTAAATCCATTACTCCGTGTCCTAGTCTCTGAAGCAACAGAACAAGCTAGTTCCCTCATTAACATGGCATCCCTTCAAATATTGAAACATGGCTGTCATGTCACCCCTTAACCTTCTCTTCTTTAGACTGAACAAACCCAGCTCCTTAAGTCTCTCCTCATAGAGCATGGATTCCAGACCTTTGACCATTCTGGTCTGGAATTCTGATCAGTCCCATCAAGTGAAGTCTTGTGAACTGTGTGATTGTCTGTTGCCATCCCATGATTGCTTTGCATGATTATGTTCTGCAATTCACAATGCATTTTTAAGGTGTTGATTCAAAACAACAAATATTCTGTACATTTCATTTTTCCCAGTTGCCCCAAGAGGTCTATTTTGTGATTTCTTCATGGTAGGCTGTATATTGTCTGTTCTCAATAGGTACAAATTAGTGTTCTTCTATTCTATGCTGCCTCTTCCCCTCCCCCCCCCCAAGCTCTCAATAGGCTGCTATTGCAGTCAGGCATACAAAAGCTAGACAATGTCTGGAAATAATAAAGGTGTAACAACACAGCTACAGAATTGACATCAAGATGACTTGGCACTTGAAGAAATTACGGCTTTTACTGTTTTAATGAGAATAAGTATTTTAATTATAATGGAAGATTTCTCAAGATGTAGTATATATATTCATTTAGAGCATATGGAACGATTTTAAGGAGAAATCTGCTTAACATATTTTAGGGCAGTTTCCCATATTAGAATTTTAGAAACGTTTCCTGCAATTGGTTTGTTCTGAAAATGTTGGAATACATACACATACTTTCATAAAGGAAGGGGCTGTGGTTCAGTGGTAGAGCATCTGCTTGAAATGCAGAAAGTCCCAGGTTCAGTCCCTGGCATCTCCAGGCAAGTAGGTGATGTCAGAGTCCTCAACCTGAGACCCTGGAGAGCCACTGCCGGTCTGAGTAGACAATATAGATTTCGATGGACCAAGGGTCTGATTCGGTACAAGGCAGCTTCATATGTACATACACAGTCCCATGTCAAATGATGGTCTCTGGAGGCCTGAAGTGGCTTAGGATGCTTGCCTTGCTATTTGGGCTTCTCGTTTTCAGCGTATTGTCCCTTAGTACCTTTCCTGCTTTGGTCCAGATGTAGATGTAACCTTTCCTGTAGGCCTCTCTCTTTATGCACTTCGTTATATTATACACATAATTCAGTAAAATCACAAGATGGTGATCAGGTAGAAGGTATAGCGATAGGTTTTCAAGTACTCACTGCCTACACCACTGACTGCTGTGTTGGTAGTGCTTTACAGCTGAGGTGGACTGACTTCACAATCTTAAATGGTCTGTTCTCTGTCCTAGGATCGATGTGACCTTAAGATACATGTTTAAAGGATTATGATTATGCATTCGTGTAAAACATAGGCTTGGATCTTGTGAATGACTTCTGTATGCACTAGATAGTCTCTGCTGTGGAGTGTTCTTCCTCTTCTGCTACATCTTTCCTTTAGGCAAGCCCCCCCCCCCCCCCCCCACCGAGCTCCACGGCAGAGACTATCTAGTGCATATGGAACTTGTGCATAGGATCCCAGCTTCTATTTAGGGATTATTTTGCAAGACTCTCAGCTCCTTATAGGAGCTATGCGGTACATTAAATTTGACTGTGAACTGCAGTTCACTCTGTGCCCATGCAGACATGAAGAAGTGCATGAGGAAAAGGCATTCTTCTGAAAATAAGAATAGGTAGGGAATGAGAGACTGCAGCTTTCAAGAGGTTAGTTGAGCTCTGCGTGTAAACTTTCCACAAAAGTTATTAGCAGTTAAAATGTTGACCTGTGTGCACATACCTGTGTGTATCCTTTATGTCCTAAAGAAAGGGGGAAAGTCTCTGTTTTAGAAGAGTCACTACTTGGTCACTTTTGTTTGTTGTCACGTTGCAGTTGACTTATGATGACCCTTTGGGTTTTCAAGGCAAGAGATGTTCAGAGGTGGTTTGCCATTGCCTGCCTCTGCATAGCAACCTTGGTGGTCTCCAGCATGAGAGCCAGCATGGTGTAGTGGTTAAGAGCGGTGGATTCTAATCTGGAGAACCGGGTTTGATTCCCCATCTCCACATGAGCAGTGGACTCTAATCTGGTGGACCGGGTTTGATTCCCTGCTCCTCCACATGGAGCCTGCTGGGTGACCTTGGGCTAGTCACAGTTCTCTCAGAACTCTCTCAGCCCCACCTACCTCACAAGGTGCCTGTTGCGGGGAGGGGAAAGGAAGGTGATTGTAAGCAGCTTTGAGAAACCTTACGGTAGAGAAAAAAGCATGTTATAAAAACCAACGCTTCTACTTCTTTTTCCCATCCAAATACTAGCCAGGACCGATCCTGCTTAGCTTCTAAGATCTGATGAGATCTGAGGGCTATCTTGGGCTATCCAAGTCAGGGATATACCTAGTCACTTGGTTGAGGTTATTTGCTACTGGCAAGTAATTATTTATAAGCCTATGGTCGCTGCTCAGTAGCAGGATGTTCCAAGTCCAGTTCTTGTCATCTCTGCTTAAAATATAGGAAGAATCTTGAGTAGTTTTGCTTGGAAAGACCTGCTTTAAGACCTTGGAGAACTGTTATGACTCTATGGCACTTATATATAAGCGCTCATAGGTTTACATTCATTTTCCTTTATTTTTGTAGTTGAGCTTAATAAATAGCTGGGAGAAGTGTGATGGTAGTCTCAGTTAACCCCATGTTAATAGAGGAACCATGAAAGACCCCTATTTTTCACACTAGTGTGAGAAGTTGGAACTTGTAGTCCATGGTGAGAAACTTGAGGTCCAAATGTAATCACGGAAATACATCTTGAAATGTGCAAGGGCTTGCATTTATGGAAAGCTTCCAATGAATTATATCATTGGTCCTGTCCCATCCATGGTTATGAACCTATAATGGATGAATCCTTTATTTTTTTCTCAGTGCTGACGTTTTTGAAGATGAAGCTATTCACCATCTGCTGAAGTACAAGCCGTGGTGGGTTAAAGCCTGTGCTAAAAAGATGGATTCTGAGAAACACAGTCCTCCAGATGAATTTAAGCAAACGGCAATTGGTAGGATTATGTTTTTAATTCTTATATTTCTGCTGTTTTAAGTTACTTACTGATGGGCAGACTTGTTTGTGGGTATCATGGCTCCTGTTTGCTGTCCTCTGGGAAAAGCAGCAAATGTGCAAGCCTCCTTTTGCATCTCTTAGGCATTAATTTCACTCCTGCTTCAGATCCAGCTTGAGGTCTAAAGCTGTTGTGATTGCCCCAACAGCCTTCACTTTGAGAGAGGCAGTTGAGTCTCCTGGCCTCCTTGAGTCTTTTGGACTACTTGGTGACTTTTCATGCCCCTCAACCATGATACCCTTATTGACTGGCTGTTTTACATGGATGTTGAGATGGCAATGCATTCTGGTTGTTCTGCTTCCATCCTGAAGACTGGGACCAGAAGATGGAACTGGTGGTGAGCTTGTCAGCTCCTCGGCACTTACCTTGTAAAACCCCTTTGGTAGCCCCTGTAATCTTTTATGGTACCTGATGATTACCATTTCTCACTGGTACAAATAACCTGGCAGCTTTGGAGTGAAGTGTCTCATATAAATGACTTCTGGTTTTCCTTTTACACTTTCTCAGACAAATTCTTCTTGTAAAGCGATGCCCAAAGTTCAAGTAGGTGGCCACAGAGTCTCTTAGCGCCGGCCCCCCCCGCCCCGGCGATTGCTTAGAGTAAGCAGCCCTCACTCTTGCCCATGCTAACCGTTTATAATGTAATAAAAGGGCAAGCAGCATCTATACAGCGACAGTGGCTTCATAGAATAGCTGACAATATTGAACAGCATTCAGATAATAGGAGGGCATTTGACTGATGGGTTGGCACTATTACCCATGATCTAATCACATCCAGATTAGAGTATTGCAGCGTACTTTACATGACACTGCTTTTGATGCCTTTTGGAAGTGTCAGTTGGCTGATGAGCTGAGTGCAGCAGAGAGGCTGTTCAGTGGAATAAGTTATTGGGAATGCGTCACACCAGTTCTTTGTTGTTAAATAATTTTTATTATTTTTCTGAAACAAGTTTGCATATACATTTCTACATTTGTTAAAAACCTTAAAAAAATTATGTTGTTATTGAAAGTATATCTAACATAAAGGGGAAAAGAACAAAAAATAAAACAGGACTTCCCCTACATCTTCCTCCATCCATTGATAAACCTGTATACTCTTTGGTATCAACAATTCTAATCCTACTATTTTTAATTATGTTCATTAAACCAAATCTCATACAGTTTTAAAGATATAGCATTGAATATAATCATTAGAAAATAATTAATACTAACACAGTTTTAAAGATATAGCATTGAATATAATCATTAGAAAATAATTAATACTAACACAGAAAAAAGGAAGAAAGTTAATAAATCTCATTAATAGTAAATGGATTAGATCAATAAATAACAATTATCAACTATTTTATAAAACAGTTTCTCCATACGCCCTCCATGTCTCCCAACACCTATTCATTATAAATTGTCCTTCTAATGTATTAATATAGTAAATTATACCATTATTACCAAAATCAGACCTTTTAACCAGTTCCTTGTCTATTTCCAAAAAATCTAGACTCTTTTAGCCAGTCCTTTTGTCTGGAATTTCCAGCGTCTTCCACTTTTCCTCATTAACGCCAAACACCGGAGAGCATCCTTGGATATTGTTGGTAAAGTTCCCTCTGCAAGCATAGAGTTCTCATAGTAAACCTGCATTGTAATTTCTTCAATTCCAAAATCATAAAGAGAGATCCTAGTAACTCCAGCCTTTCCACCCTTCAAGTCCTCCAAGCTAGTATCAAAGAATTCTTCAGGCAAATTGTAAAGACAAAAATCAAAGTCTCTCATGTTCATATCCATCCTAAGCAGCTGGTCTGTTGCAGTTTCTTGAGAGGATGCAGTGTCTGATTGTTTATCCTGGCTCTCCACTTCCTTTATGGGGATTTTCTGAACTTCAGCTGTCTTCTCAGTTGGAAAATCCACTGCTTTCACATCTGACTTCGTTGTAGTAGCTTGGTCCTTTATGTCTTTTATTACATCCAAAATAATATCCAGTTTTTGGTTAATAGATTGATATTGGGTGTTTTTCATGGCAAGTAGTTGATCCATCTGTTTAATCGCACGTTCCATGCTTGCTGCTTTAAGGGGTTTTGTTGAAACTTAGTTGGTAAAGTCCAGACAAAAAATAAAAAAAATAAAAAAAATTGTAGGTAATTCAACAGGATTCTTGTATTGTGGGTAGTACTTTAATGTAAGAATACCATCAAGTTGAAAACACTCTAGTATAGAGCTGCTGCAGAGAACAGGATATACCCAAAAGGTTGCAGGACCGTGGACCTTCCGTTACCTCCTCTTGTCCAGGAACTGGGGAATTATTTGCCAGTTACCCAAGAGAGCCACACTTCCGGTCTCACGATCTATGGTAGTCTCGCGATGGCATTAGACACTGAAGACGGAAAGACTACACCTAAGGAGGGGGGTTCTTCCTCCCTCCCCTTTCAGCGTCGAAGTATCTGATTGGTAGTTGTAACGTCTTTCAAAAGATCCTGTTTGTTATGTCTACCCACAGATCAAATTGATAGGGTTCCTGCCAATTTATCTGATGTTTTTTTGTTTTCTAAGAGTCATTTATACATCAGGTGGGGAGGCGCGGATTTAATAGGTGTATTTGTCAATCCTTCAGAACCTCCAGATCCAGGTAAAACAAAAGAGTTTTTGTAACTTACTCAGATTTTAGAAGAATAGGTATTTTTGCTTCCTTGTAGTTGCTTAGGTGGTAATAGGTAGAGGAGAACTGAGCCTGATTCCAAAGAAATGTTCTCGGCGTTGTATTTCCCCTTATGCCGGCGGGACCTCGCCCAATTTCCCGAGAGTCTTCCTCTCTCAGAAAAATGGGGGTCAGACCGCTCTTCAAGGCTGCAGGAGAGTTCCTGTTTCCCAGTCCACTGTTTAGGAACCGAGTAGGGGTACAGGGTGCACCCCAAATTAGAACGTTTCTTGGGTCCCTCGGGAGCTCCCGAGGAACGTGGCGCTCAGATCAGCGTCTCTAGCGGAAGTGACACCAGTTCTGAAAGAACATCTCTGGCCTTCCGGCTTCAGCTGAAATTGGACACAAAAAGTGCTGGCTCTTTTCTTTAAAATCTGAAATCAGGGGTGTCAGACATAAGGCCCGTGGGCCGGATCTGACCCCTTGAGAGCTGGTATCCGGGCCGCGAGGCAGCCACCCCCCTGCTCTCAAACTGGGCTGGCGAGGCATAGCCAGCCCCGAGCAAGTGAGATTTATGTCATATCCAGCTGTCGTAACAATTGTTTGACACCCCTGTCTTAAATGATATGGTATCAGGGTACCCAAAGAACTGCTCGTTTGTTTATTTGATTTATACTGTGCCTTTTCTCTTGTTAAAATTGCACCCAACCAACTTACAATGCAAATTTGAAACAAGACGTGGATTTATTGTACAAAATTAAGTCTGTAGGAACAACAGCAGCCCATTAAGAACTTCACCTGAAGCCCTTCTCTGTTCCATCAGCAAGAGCAGGCCTTGACTGATATTCTTTGGCTCTGGGAGCCCGCCCAAAAATTTAGGCACCAGTCTCATATTTTAGCCTTCAGAGTTTTCCATTTTAATGACAATATTTTCTGGCTATTGATAACACGAAACCTACTGCTAAGCACTTTGCAGTTTCTTGTAATTATATTCGAGCTGTTATAAAAACATTGTAGTATATAAATAAATATGGGGGGATAACCCTGGATGTTGTCATAATAAAAACCTCATAGTAAAATCACTGCTAGAAATACGAGGCGTTGTGCTGAAATTTCTAGATGCCATGGTGACCTGGTACCTGGATTTTGTCGAGCCCTGCGCTAGAGACTGGGCCTTATTGGTTGCGTGGATCTGTCTGCAGAGCCATCTCCCCACATCTGCACCAGGCAAGCAGAAGGCACTGGCTGGGGCAGATTTTCCCCGCCTTCCCCAGCAAGTCCCTCTCAGTGCCCAGAGAGATGACTTTTTGGGGTTGTAAGATCCAGGTGGGACAGACAGGTGGGACAGAGCCATGCAGGTCTGGGACTGCTGTGGGGGGTGGGGGTGGGTAAAATTTGCCTCTTCCCTTTTCCATCTGCAGAGCTGCTCTTATGAAAGGGGGGAGGGTGCAGTTTTGCTCCCTGTTCCCTTTCACCAATATTGGCTGGTCTGAGTTTGCTTGTTGGGCATGAAGCATGAATTTAAAAACAATTTCCCTCTGACAATGGAAATACTCTGTAATCCTGCTAGAATTTTTTTTTTTGCAATGAATTATTGAAAGCTGTGGTGTTTAAAGACCTTTGAGGACTTCATTAACTTTTATTTGTAAATAATTGATACTTTTTTATTCACCTGGTATTTCAGCCATTGGAAAGCAACTATATTTCATAGTGAGGAACTCCAGTTTATATAAGAAACAGACATGCCCGTTCAGGGATGCTAAGTCTGTGTTGCACGGCTTAGTGTTTAAAACTGGGTGACTTGGCTGTCTGTCTTGTGAGGGTCTGCTGGAATATTTCTCCTTGAGTCTGTGGTGCCTGATGGTCTCGACTGTGGCGCTAATTTGTAGGATGGACGTCCCCTCAGCAAGGAGTTTCTTTTGGCAGTCCAGTTCAAGGGCTACAATACAAACAATCATTAATTTCATGGGGACAAATGAGCTCCGAATCCCTACCTTTTTTTTAACCTCTCCATATTTTCAGCCTGGTGTAGTGGTTAAGAGCAGTGGACTCTAATCTGGAGAACCGGGTTTGATTCCCCACTCCTCCACATGAGCGGCGGACTCTAATCTGATGAACCAGGTTGGTTTCCCCACTCCTCCACATGAAGCCAGCTGGGTGACCTTGGGCTAGTCACCGCTCCGAACTCTCTCAGCCCCACCTACCTCACAAGGTGCCTGTTGTGGGGAGAGGAAGGGAATGAGATTGTAAGCCGGTTTGAGACTCCTTAAAAGGTAGAGAAAGTTGGCATATAAAAACCAACTCCTCTTCTTCATTGGAGAGATACACTGACTTTTGTCCTGTCAGAGCATGTGTCCCCCTCCTTGAGTGTGTGTGCACCACATGAATGAGCAGCTGCTTCGGTGACAGTTGATTAGCTGTCAGTATTTTATAGCATTTGGTAATAAATGCCAAGCGCATCCTCGGCAAACTGCATGGCAGCAAGTCCTGCTGATTTCTGTAAAACGTAATTCCACATGATGGGGTGTTAGGCTGCGATCCAAAGAACCATTACTGGGAAATGAGTTATGTGGAGTTCAGCAGAAGTTCTAAAACTAGAGTAACATCAGGGTGTTGGCATTTGAGTCGAATGCAGATGGTGACCTCCCCCGTCCCTTTGAATATTAAGTTAGTGATGCAGCATAGTAACAGCCTGCCTAAATTTCCTAAAAATACTATGGCAGCAAATATAGTAACACGTAAAAGTGAATGATGTTGACAAGCCCTGATGCATCTAAATCATATTTACACAAACACGCACCCGCCAGTTGTCCCTGTCTTGATCCCTGGCATTATCCTCTCCTATGTACCCCTTAACGAACCTTTTTTCCCACGACAATGTTTTTCCTGTACTATCTGTCAGTGTATGACTGATGGCTATCACCATTTTATCATTTAAGTCTACAGCTGTTTGAATTCTCTTGTCTGACTCCCTGAAAGTGTTATTTTTTTTGCTCTACCTAAACAGTAGATGTGTACACCAAGGTGATGCTGGGAGGGTAAATGCTTGTTTCCTAGTCTGTGGGTGAGTCTCACTGTTCATTGAGGAGAGGGCTTGGAAAGTTGGCCGCAAGGAGCCAGGGCAAGAGGACAGCAGATCCAGGGTGTACGGGCTTCTTTCTCTCCCAACCTACATCATATTCACCAGAGGAAGGCAAAGCAGCTGTCTAAAAGTAAAGAAGCCCCTGGCTGCTCTTTTCATAAAGATGGCAGCACCTTGGAGTAGAGTGTTCATATGTCTACAGTATGCACAGCATTGCCCTGACCTGGATGGCCCAGGCTAGCCTGATCTCGTCAGATCTCAGAAGCTAAGCAGGGTCAGCCCTGGTTAGTATTTGAATGGGAGACCACCAAGGAATACCAGGGTTGCTGTGCAGAGGAAGGCATTGGCAAACCACCTCTGTTAGTCTCTTGCCATGAAAACCCCAAAAGGGGTCACCGTAAGTTGGCTGCGACTTGACGGCACTTTACACACACACACGCATATGCACACACACGCACAGCATTATCTAATGGTACTTATTGTCTTACACAGTCCTCATACTTTACACTTTTGAGTAGGTAAAACTTTGTCTTAAAAAGCATTTCACTTATTCCAAAAGAGAAAATATAGGAGTTGTTTGTGCTTCTGTAAATTTTCCATTGGGGAAAAAAGGCCACGGAAGGATATAGTATGTGTTTCCTAAGGGTTTCCCCTCCCCGCTCTTTGCCTCCAGCCTTCTCACTTCTGGGTTAAGGCATTGCTACCATCTTGTAAAGAACACTGACATTTTGATTGTGAAACTAATAAATGAAAGGGGAATAATACAAATACCTGACCTGGACAGATTTCCCTACCTCAAGTGGTCAAAATAATATCATTCAATATGTATACTAAATACTAGAAGTCCGCTGTAATGATAATCATTCCAGGCTTCCAAAAGGTTTGCTGTGCTCACTGGTGGTAGCAAAAGCCAAAGACAAGACAGCCAAAGAAAGAATATAAAAATACTATACCTACTGATTCCTTGAAGGCCCAAAAAGGGATCCAAGCTTCTAGCAACAAATAATCCAAAAGAAAAAAAGAAACAAGACCCTATCACATCAAAGTCTAAATGTTAAACTATGCAGCCACCTGATGTATGATGAAGAGCACCTTCTGGCCCTGTTTTCAGGTGAGGGGGCAGAATATCTAAATAAAATATTATTTTCTTTCCCTTCTTGGAAAGACTGGAGGCGGTATAGGTGGAACCTGGTATGTAATCTGACTGAAGAAGGAAACAATTCCATGTAAGATAGAAGAAAGGAGGTTTCCGGGGGTGGGGGGGAGAGTACTTTTGCAGGGAATCTTGGCCTGTCAGTGAAGTGAGTCTTTGGCAGGGAATCCAGGCTGAGCACACTACTGTTCTGTAGAACGTGCAAAACAAAACTTCTGTGAAAGGAGATACTGTCATTTTTATGTCAAAGTTTGTAATGGGATTTACTGTATGTATTGAGGGCTTTTAATTTTTGTAATCCACCTTGAGCCTTCTGTGAGAAAGGTACATCATGAACGTAGAAAATTAATGCACAGATCTGGGTTATTGGGGTGATTAGTCCATGGTGGCAAATGGCTTGCCTATATGTGGACATGGAACTTGTATTTAGGGAATGCAAATATGGTTGGTTCGTATTGTGGCTAAAGCCATGCTGATTAGGTACTAGAGGTGTTTGGTGAGCGATGGACCCACTAGGTGAGGCTGCTTCTTGGGATAACTGTTCGGTTCTGGTTAGCTTGACTGGAAGAGAAGCAGTTACGCGTCTGCTGACTTGCTGCCTTTTTTGACAGTTAGAAATCTGCTTTCTTGTAAAAACAGAGGAGACAAGCAGTATTGATATGAGACTGTTTTGCCACTTGAACATTTTGGTGTCAGGAGCAGAGAAGCAATTCCCTCTTCTGTTCCTGACACCAAAATGTTGGGGTGGCTAAACAGCCTTGTAACAATAGTACGACATATATATTTGTGTACAATGGAAGAGATGAATTATTGTGCAGGCTTGTTGTTCCTGAAATCAAGTTATGAGTTTTGCCTTTAAGACTAATTGGGCAATGGAGTATGCTATCCTGGGAAGTCATTGAACCTCGTTTCATGGACACTTGTAAGAGGAAACTGGATGAGTTGGAGATACTTCAGACCTCTTCCTGCAGTTGAAAAAGGGGTATCAAAAGATTTTTTTCAGATGTTCTGTGTTTCCAAGAATACATGATCTTCATAAAATTAAAACTTGCAGAAGAGATTCTTCAAATGGAAAGGGTTGTTTTAGTTGGGTCCTTTGAAAGTGCCGCCTTTCCCCTGCAGCGTCAAAATATTTCATAATTACATGAAACTAAAGCTGCTATTTACTTATTTTGTAATAAGGTGAATATTTTACTGTAATAAAATCCCAAAAGGGGTTACAAATCTAACTGTAGCTTGTAATACATATGACTGTGAGACTGTGGAATGCCCTTAATGGTATTGATTTACCAGCTGTATACTATTTAAATGTATTGGTTTGAGTGTTTCCAGAGAGGACAAGACATGACTGTCTAGAGACAGTCTGTCTCTTTTGTAACTTTTGGATCCATCTCTGATTTTGCTTTGTATATTCTGTTAATTTTAATGGGACTTTTCAAAGATATTTCAGAAATTGACTCTGAAAGATTTTTCCCCACTCTGTAATTAGAGTCTTCTAGAATTGCGTCTCCTAATTACTACAAAAGATACTCCAAGACAAGTGTTGAGGCAGACTTTTTTCAAAGGGATATGTTTGTATCAAGAAATTGAGACCCAATTCATATCTTACTGTTGTTGCACTGTGATAGCTGCTAAAGTAAAATATTTCTCCACTCAGTGTTGCAATCATTATATGTGGATGTTTTAATCACATGGTTACCGTAGCATAAGAGCTCAGCCTTTCAAGTCATCCAAGTCTTGTATGACCTGTAGTAGGATCATATCCTTCCTATAACTTGACTGCAATTCATGGTCCTCCTCCAAAAGGGATATCTGAAATAGATACTAGTCATGATGCATACCTATTCTCTCCAGGATCAGAGGAGCATGCCGAATATATTAGGTGCTGTGAAACACAGGCAGGATGGTGCTGCTGCAGTTATCTTGTTTGTGAGATTCCTAGAGGCACCAGGTTGGCCGATGTGTGAACAGACTGCTGGACTTGATGGACCTTGGTCTGATCCAGCATGGCTTTTCTTACGTTGTTACAATCTTATGCCCTTGGTATGGCACACATGCGACATGAAAATGCAGGGAGTCCACTGCAGATACTTGGCAGCTGACAACATTAGAATAAAAGTGCTTACAAATATGGGAGTTAAATATAAAAATGCAATGATTAACTTACAGATGATTTTTGGGATCTAATATTGTTTGACACAATGATCTTTGGTTAAGAGCTAAAACAAAACAAATGTGCAACTCTCCACAGAGATTTGTTTCAATAACCCCCCTTTTGCTATTTCTAAACTTTTCTAGCACAGGCACCATCACTGTTGGCTTTCTGACCGAGTATCCTTCCAGCAGAGGGCATTTCACTCCTTCAGGTGACGGCCCCCCCAACTGTCCCTCCGTGGTTCCATTGTGTAGTGCAAGTCAAACAAATTCTTCAAATAAGCCTGACTAATTACCTAGCCGTTCCCATGGGGGAGGGGGGCTTTTCAAAGAACCCCTCTGCCGCTCTTCAAGCCTTGGCTCCTACAGGCTCCAGATGAAAGGGCTTAGGTTTTGTAACAGTCACGTTCAGCTTAGTTTACGCTTTTATTTGGCTTCGAAATGCTGAATTCTACGTTTTAGGTGACAAGCAGTCTTCAGAATCGTGGGCAGGCACATGCATTTAATGTATCATTTACATGCTCTAGGGTACTTTATTTTGTCTGCAGTAATCTATCATGCTTACGAGCGATCAGTCTCCAATTTCCTTTTATAGGAGAAGAAAAATGATACATAGTCTTTTCTAGAAGGCCTGGTCTTTCCCCTAGGCTCCTGAGTGCTGAAATGAAACATTCACAAGTCTCACTTTTATTGGGTCCTTGAATTTAATTGAATGATTGCAATTGTACAGTCCAGCATACCCGTCATGATAATATCAATGATAGGCAAAAAGATTCCAGAGATGTCATAACACTGGAGTGCAGAACTAGGTGACCATCTTGTGTATGTGAATGCTCTTGTACCTTGCAGCAAAAGGTGGGGTGGGTCTGTAACATAGAAGGCCGAGCTCCAGATTTGCATCCCTTTTTTCCAGCTACCCCTTTGTCGCACCACAGCAGTGACATTCGTGACAATTACTGTTCCGTGCAACATCATTTCACATAAAAAGAGGGCTTTTACTCCCTGCTATCCATCGTAATGGGGTTTTGTCCCATATATGTGTTTCTCCTTAATACGCTTTGATATATTAGATGGAGTAACTTATCGGTATATTATTCCCAAATTTGTTGTGTGCAAAGCGTCTGAAAACTGAATTATAGTATCACTGGAAACACAACGGACACCCCAAGCAAATGATTAGGGGACTTGAGCAACTGTCCTATGGGAAGCTGTTAAGACGCTTAGGGCTGTTTAGCTTGGAATGAAGGCGGCTAAGGGGAGGCATGATAGAGGTCTATAAAATTATGCATAGTTTGGAGAGAGTGGACAGGGAGAAGTTTTTCTCCCTCTCCCATAATACTAGAACGCGGGGTCATCTGCTGAAGCTGGAGGGTGACAGATTAAAAACAGATAAAAGGAAGTATTTTTTCACACAACACATAGTTAAATTGTGGAACTCCCTGCCCCAGGATGTGGTGATGGCTGCCAGCTTGGAGGGCTTTAAGAGGGGAGTGGACATATTAATGGAGGAAAGGGGTATTCATGGCTATTAGTTAGAATGGATACTAGTCATGCTGCGTACCTATTCTCTCTAGTATCAGAGGAGCATGCCTATTATTTTGGGTGCAGTGGAACACAGGCAGGATGGTGCTGCTGCACTCGTCTTGTTTGTGGGCTTCCTAGAGGCACCTGGTTGGCCACTGTGTGAACAGACTGCTGGACTTGATGGGCCTTGGTCTGATCCAGCAGGGCCTTTCTTATGTTCTTACTTCAGCCGTTAAACAGATCTTTCCACTCAGGAGAACTTTGCTGGTATAGAAACTGGCATGACAAAAAAAGGCATGATAGACAATGCCGATAGCTTACTAGATAGTTAGAAAATGGGTGCATGGAAACAGGCCGTGACCAAATGAGCAGTGAAAACCTGCAAATGGATGTGCAACACTGAAAACCCCCAAGCTTTGTGGAGGGTCGTTAGGGTGCTGTAGTGCCACTTACTTTTATTAAGCTAAAATGACTTTGAAATGCAAAAATCCGTTTTTGTAGATTCTAGAAGATGGTGGGAATACTAGTCACAAGACATCACCGAGCGAGCAATTGCTGGATGCTGTTTCTGTTTCCGGACTGGTTTTATAACCAAATGATCTTAAGCAGCTGCTGAGGCCCATGTTTGCTGCTTCATAAGGAGACTTTTTGCTTCGCTCGCAATCCATGTAACCATTATTGAGTTTCATCAGATTGGATAGAAGAAAGGTGTCATGGCTGCTGGTAGCATCCGGAAAGAAATTAGGAGCTCAGTGAGCTCAGGACCAGGTATCGAGCTGCTTTTTTGGGTATGTGTGGGGGTGATCATGCAGCAGCGAGTTGAAGCCTAGTAAGGGAAGGAAGAGGGGGAAGAATGAGCTGAGGGACTCTTAATAAAGATGGGCGGCTGGTGTGATCACAGAAATGGCTTTATGGTATGAGAGTTGCTTTGTTCGTCTCATCAGTTTTAAAAGGAGCAAGCAAGATCAGCATTGACTTCACAGAACATGCTCCGTGTCTCCTCTGCCTGTATAAAACTTATACAAGACCTTTGATATCTTAAGGGAAAACTGCACTCTGGCACTAAACAGTATTGCCTAATCAATGAATCTGAGCAAAAATCACGTATGAATCCGAAGAGGTGTCATGTCTGATGTTAATTTCTTGCAAAACATTAAAGGTCATGTATGGGCCTTGAAATATTTAGAACAGTTAAATGCGTTGCAGTCAAAGAAGCGAAAAATAATTGCAGTGATAAATCTTAGTCTTTCTCTGTGAAAATGTTACAAGAAAAGGGGTGTGGGTGTTGGATATATTGAGGAGTAGAACTGATCTATATTTCACAATAGTAGATAATTACAAATGCCTGTGTTTCAGTTATGTGTGGGGAGAGGGAGACTTGAAGGGGTGTTGTATACATCTTTATTAATTACCTCCTGAAGTCCAGACCTCAGGGATTGATTGCAGACCTTATGTGGCAAACTCTAGAGGATGGGCTGGATACAAGGTACCTGGGTTGCCCTTGGCTGTCTATCTCTGCTTCTTGATTTGCCTCAAACCTGTTTACTGTTCTCAAGATGCAAAAGAGACAAAAATGTTGTAGTGGTGATAGTGTGAGGATGGTGCCTAAGAACGCTTTGAGAGGGCCAGTGTAGGTCATTGTGGTTCTACTTGAACACATTTGTGGACCCTTGCTGTCTATCACTGGCGAGTTCCTCTAACCGGGCTTCTAAAGGAACTGGGAAAGTGCTGAAAAGTCTTGCTGGTCTCTCTATTCTTCTGAATTTGTGAATTCAGGTGCCAAATTGCCCTTGAATCCACTGGATTCAGAAGCTCAGGACCGGACGTAGTATTTTTCTCCTTGGCCCTGAGCATGAATGAGCCTTTTTGAAAAAGGTGCTTACTTTCCCTACTGAGACAACCACCTGAAGTAACCAGAGGCACCAGTTTGCGAATTAATGCATTCTCCTAGGACTTGAAGCAGACGAGAACATTGATAGTATGTGTGTGTATGGTGGTATAATGGTTCACACTAGCATTTGGGAGTGAATATATTCCTGAGCTTAGTTCATGATGCCATTGGTGCATCATGATGCCATTGGTGCAGAGTTACAACTGTGCAACAGAAATTGGAAGTCCCAGGAGCTGAAGTATTTCATATCCTATTGTTGGAGGCCCCATTAATATCAAGGATATGATAGTGACTAACAGTGGAATCCTATGCAGAGTTGTTCTAATCTAAACCCATTGAAATAAATCGGCTTAGACTGGAGTAACTCTCCTTAGGTTTGCACTGTAAGTCACTACTGGAGTCATGCTATTAATGGGCTCCTGTACTATATAATATGAATACATCTGCCAAGCACTCAAAGACTTTTAGCAGCAGTGTGGGAACAGGGAAACCTCAAGTTTAAGTTTTTCTTCCCTCCTGCAGGCTTCACGGGGGTGGACTAGAAAGGGATTGCAGAGGGATTGTTGGTAAATATGTGACCCTTTGTGCATTTTTTCTCTACTGCAAAGTCTGTGCCCCGCCCAAGCTCTGTACTTTGCAGGAATGCAGACGGTTAGAAATTCATGCCTGCCATTTGCTTCTCTTTTTTGCCCTCCAGTGAAAGATGACTTACTGGCAAAGTGCCCTTTCCATATCTTTAATGCTCTCCTATTCCAAAGATCAGTTTGTGAGACCTGAGCAAGGCTATTAACGATAGGATGTTTTGGAGGACATTGATTTATAGGGCTGCCATGAGTCAGAAGTGACTTGATGGGACTACACTCTCTCTCTCTCTCTCCCTCTCCCTCCCTCCAAGGATGATGTAGTTATGATGCTTCTTTTCTATGTGGAAATGGGCGAGCACTGTTGTGAAGCCAAGTGCTTAATTCTGAATTTTGCATGGGAGTAGTCTCTGGGAGCTTTTAAATTATTCTCATCATTGGTGCACCCCAAGTTAATCCATCCGTTTGTGCTTTTTCTGTAGCAAAGAATACAGATACGTGGTTCTAAAACTACCTTTCCGTTTTTAGTGTCTTTTACAGAGGAAGAGAAAGAGCAGCTTAGAAAATTCACTAACAGAACATACTTGCTCGACAAAAGAACCTGTCACCAAGTATATCTGAGCTTACTTGATATCCTTCTGGCATATTGCTATGAAGTCTATGCTACTGAAGGTGAAAAGAATGTGAGTATTTTCTTTTTCCTTCAACAAAATGTGGGTTAAGTTTCTCAGTTATGTGGCATTACTCTCTGTACCTGAGAGGAATGTTCCATTACTTAGATTAGATTTGCCATGAGAAATTAATTTGCCAAAATGTTGGGGTGGGGGTGGATTTGGGGGGGTCATGAGCACACATCCAACAGTTCTATATTGTTAGCAGTAGATAATGAAGGGTAAAATGTTTGGAATTATTATGGTTGAAATCACCTTCAGGCTATGTGTATAAGGTGTATATAAAACATGAATGAATTTCTTGTTTAGTCTTGGGTCCCATCCCAAAGATATCTCATTATGTATAAGCAAATATTCCAAAATCCGAAATGATCTGAAACCAAGCATTTTGGGTAAGGGATGCTCAATCCATAGCACAGTACATTCTAGGATCTCAGTGATGTAATTGTCCTGAATATGTGAACTGGGCCCCAAAGCCGAAGAAGTTACCTTTGCAATGTTGCATACCCAGCATCTTAAAAAAAACCAAATTGTGCCTGGGCAGCCATTCCTAAGGGTGTGTGTGTGTTATGACGGCGGCTGGAAGTGGAGCTGCCAGGTCGCCTCCACAGAGGCTTCCTGGCTGCTAGAATTTTTTTTTTAACTCCTTTAAAAAAAATAGAAAAATGCCTCCATAGACATCAACAGGGCTACGACACCAAAAAAGGTGTCGTAGCTACACTGCTGCAGGAAGGGTGTTCCTGGGGCAAAAGGGGTTAGGAGGCTGCCTCCAGGAATGCTCCGGGAACACCGCCCAGGACACTGGTGCAGGAATGGACAACCAACA
This sequence comes from Euleptes europaea, assembly GCF_029931775.1. Lineage (NCBI taxonomy): Eukaryota > Metazoa > Chordata > Lepidosauria > Squamata > Sphaerodactylidae > Euleptes > Euleptes europaea. The sequence goes on along the minus strand of NC_079312.1, from coordinate 43,265,384 downwards.
CAGATTCATGGGGACTATATTGGGCTACGTATGCTGTTGTTCTTTGATGTAGAGCCACCCTCCCACCACTCTCAATCTGGGCTGGCGAGGTAAGGCCTGGCCCGACCAAGTGACATTTTTGTCATATCCAGCTCTTGTAACAATTGAGTTCAACACCCCTGATGTAGAGTATTTTAATCTGTTCAGAGTTCTTGGTCTGCATTATCCCAGTGAACAAAATATGTAGAAAGGGGTGGTGGTGGTATCATGGCTTAATTTCCCCAACTATAAAGGACCAGTAAATCCTTCCTGGAAATGGAATAACTATTTAAAAAAAAAAAAAGCTGCTTCCAGAAGCAAATATTTGGGCACTTCTTATAGCCTTGAAACTAATCACTGGACAAATTGGTTTAATTGGGCCCACCAAAATTCTCTAGGGTTAGAGCATTTTTTTTAATTGCATGTGCTAAGAACAGAGAGGGTAGCTGGATAGTTGCAGCTACAGCTCTTTCAAGTCTACGTGACGTTTCATTGAGTCAACTCATTTTCTTAACTCCTGTCGGAATATTATATCACCTGTAAGCATAGTATTATGTTGTAATTCTAACCAGTCCCCCCTTTCCTCTTTATGAATAAGGTTGAATCGCCTTGGAATATCCGAAAACTGAGTGCAACCCTGTGCTGGCTGGAGGTAAAACTATTATCTCAGATGAAGTGGTAGCAAAGTATGTGTTAAAATCTGACTACACAGCCGATTAAGCAGTATTACTGCGCTTTGTATAATTTCCCCTTAGTAGCTGCCTCTAAAAAACTTCACAACGATTGTGGGAGGCTCTGTGGCTATTAGCCTTTTTTTGGATGATGCCCAAAGACACTATTGGTAAACCTCAAGATGGATCTTGTGAAGCATGAGTTACTTGAGAGATGGATTTTCTCGTCTCCCAGCAGTTCCCCTGAGCCCCAAAAAGGTGATGCCAGAGGTTAGAAGACCATTGAGGTGCCATCAGGAGAATTGCTTTAAAAACGCCATCCAAAATTGCATTAAAGAGAAATTGACACACGGAACATTCAGTTGAAATGTTTAATATGCATATGCAGAACTGTATATGTGTACAAAATTAAAATTAACTTTAATGCGTGAAAGTGATCACTGAGGTCACCTAAAATGCACAGCCTGTCAGAAGCAATTGAGCAGAAAGGAAGAGAAAAATTAGAGGAGGAAGAGAGTCTGTTTTAGGGCTGGAGGTAAGAAGTAAATGTAGCTGTCGCGTTTGCCTTTGGAGCAGTCAAAACTACAAGCTTTCTTCTTTTATTTTCCCTCTCTGTCCTTTACGTGTCTGCAGATTTAGACTTCGTTCTCTTCTCCTTAATCCTGGGTTCTTGCAGTTCAGCTGTGGCTCCTCTTAGTTTGATTTCATGCCTAAGCTGTATCTCATCCGGCCAAATATAGGGTTTTTAGGAATGAGTAGGATTAAAGGGCTTTTCTGTATTTGATAAAAGCACATGAGAGACAGTGTTAAGGGCTCCCTGCTTGGCATTGCTTTTATCCGTGTCCAACTGAAAGTGCTGAAGAAAGGGAGATTTGTACATGAGTGAGTGAAGGGAGCTCACACGTAGCTTGTGTGCACGCTTATGCATCTGAAGGCGTAGCTCAGTATGTGGCCGCTAATGCCTGCTGATGTCAGAGAGTGACTATAGAGCGCCGTTGGCATTGACAGAACATTGGTTAGTGTGTTATATATAAAATGTGAACATGTTCACTTGGGATTTTGATGTGGCCTGCTGACCAAGTTAACACTTGACTGGGTGACTCGCAGGATTGTTCCTCTGTTTGTAGAATAAATGACTAGTCCCCCATCCATTTGAAGCCGGTTCTTGAACTCTTGCGAGACCTGAAACAACAAAATGGTTGAATCCATCATATAACTGCTCTGATCTCTTGCCTGTCTTCATTCTTGGTACCCAAAATATGGTGCCAAGAATAAGGTAGCAAGGGAGAAGAATGTGCCGAGAGTGGTCTTGGCAAAGGCATTCAAGATTCTTTGAGATGGGATGGCTGTAAGATGATTCCGTATAGAATTTGTGGCCTCTGGCTGCTGGAAAATTACTCAGTCTTTTCAGAGCTAATATCTAACTGTTTTTTTACCTGGTAAAAGATGACAGCAGATGCTGGCAGGTGTATCTATGAGAACTTTGAAATGCTAGCTGCATAACAGATAAGCAGAGCCTTCATCTTCCTGGGAAGCTAACCTTGGTTTTAGCCTATCTTGCTTGCAATGAGCTCAGCGCTGAACATATTCGTCTTGGCAAGGACTCTGAGGGTATATTGCTTTTGAAGCTGTTCCATCCTCCTGGTTCTCTGATCGGCTAAATCCCTTTAATTTAAAAGGGTATTAAAGCATTGGTGTTTCTCTTCAAACAAGGCAATTGTAGCATGGGTGAAAGTAAGAACAAATATAAGTCCCCCCCCCCCCCGCCCCATAAATACTGGGCAAATGTGAATTAATCATCATCTCCGTTATGAATGAGACCATGTGTGAACAATCACAATTTTAACTTAGTGGATGAAAGGCTTTTCTTTTGGCTGAGGGGGTCTCTTCATTTCCTGCTCAGCCCCCAGAAACAACCTTGGTATTTTATATTTCAGTCCTATTAGTTACTTAAATCAAAATGGGTTTCTGAGCTGATGTCAGTGAAGGGCAGATAAATTAACTTGATAAGGGGTCTGCCTTAATCACATTTTCTTTCACGGTTTCCATGATGGACAGGGCATAACTGGGACAATACCGAAAAGACAGGGTATTTTAAATCAATATAACTTGCTGCATTGCCTTGGCAAATTTGAAACATTCATGATGTTGTTTTTTCTTGTTGTTTTTTCCTTGTTCTTGTACTGCTTGTTTAAATGTGCATGGAGATGAAGACCTGCTGAAGTGGGGGCAGGAAATGGGTTTTGGACTTCTGTCTTGGCACTGGACAGAATGTAGCTTCATCAATGAGACACGAGCTACTTTCAGACACTGCAAATGAGCCACAGTTTTTTTTATTTAAAAAACACACGAGCCAGTCGTTCTTCTACTCCCAGACATCCTCCCTCCTCCCAGTGTGCGTATGAAACTGAGGTTGAACACTTTCTAAACCAGGAAGAGGACAATCTAACTGCCAAGATGAATTGGGAGTTTTAAAAAGTTGGTGTTCCATCCTTACGCACAACGTGGAATTCTAATGGTATTAAGTTAGGTTGGATCAGGAGCTTTCCCCTCAATCCTACCCATTTCCCCTCTTTCCCCTTATCCCACATTATTTGTGTCTATGCCAGTCCTTTAACCCCTACTTTAGCATTTTTGGTAGTCAAAGGGGATCCTTCATTCTTCTCTCGCCAGCTGAAAAATGGCTGGATCCTACTTTGTGATTTAAAATCCAAGTTTGCAGGGCAGAAATAAACCCCAATTTGTTAAACCCCTGTTGGGGCATGACAAATTGTACTTAGAGAAAGATTTCCCTAAACCAGGTAATATTTAGTCTTGGCTTTCCACACTTAAGGGGAGGGGTGGGTGAGACTGAGGATTTCTGGTTTTTCTTGTCACAAACACGTTGTGGTTTGTATGCGACTGAAGTTTCCCATTGTGGAGGTACAGCAAAGCTGCTGCTGTTTATTCTCCAACCTTGTTCATATAGATAATTCACAGTGGGTAGCCGTGTTAGTCTGTTTGCAGTAGTCAAAAAGGGCAAGAGTCCAGTAGCACCTTAAAGACTAACAAAAATATTTTCTGGTAGGGTATGAGCTTTCGTGAGCCACAGCTCACTTCTTCAGATACAGCTAGAATGTGAAGTTCCTCTACTTAAAGACCGATGGATTCACATTCTAGCTGTATCTGAAGAAGTGAGCTGTGGCTCACGAAAGCTCATACCCTACCAGAAAATATTTTTGTTAGTCTTTAAGGTGCTACTGGACTCTTGCCCTTTTTGACTTGTTCATATAGCCACTATTCAACTAAGTATGTTACAATGGCCTATTAGGATCATTTTTTCTAAAAATTGTTCCCCACACAGAGCTTTACTAGTGTTACTGAAGTCCTGGAATCCTTTGGAAGAAGAGTTTTATGCTATCCTCTCTACAGACACTTCAGTTTAGTGACGCGTGCCTTAAATGATACTGTCCTGATACTACAACTAGGTAAGGATTTCAGTTTCTACGATTGTATTATATACAAAGGGGGACCCTTCATGCTGCTTGAGATGGCGTATGTAATATGTATGCAGTTAGCCATTTGTTTGGAAAAGCACACTTACAGAGATACAAGGAGTTTTCATGAGACTTTTGGCAAATATTTTTGAAGAATTTAAGGTACATGTTTGTGCTATAAGTTTAAAAAACTGATTGTCAGGAAACATTCAAGATGAGTGGAGGAGCATGCCTATTATATTGGGTGCTGTGGAACACAGGCAGGATGGTGCTGCTGCACTCGTCTTGTTTGTGGGCTTCCTAGAGGCACCTGGTTGGCCACTGTGTGAACAGACTGCTGGACTTGATAGGCCTTGGTCTGATCCAGCAGGGCTTTTCTTATGTTCTTATGAAGCATCTGTGGCTATGATTTTCAAACCATATTTAGTTCAGTTATCTGCTACTAGTAGTCTTAATTTTCTATCAAATAAAATGTTATTGTAATCTTAGAATCTTGAGGGAGAAGTATCCTATATTTAAAAAAAACCCTGAAAATGTTGCTGATTTGGGCTTGGCTTTATTCACCATATACTTTAGAAAGTCTGCTTATGTATTGATGTTTCCAAATATTGTTGTTAATCTTTCACTTAGAGGAAAATTGTTAATGTCCCACAGTGATACTCTTTGCAGTTGAGAATTATTTCCTTGTTCCCAAAACTTGGTGAAAGGATGTGAAGCTACTTCACATAAACAATTGATTCAAAATATAAAATAACCTAAGCTCAGAATTTACTCTTAGATTTTGAAGCAAATATTTGTGAAGCACTTTTGTCTTCTATTGGACTCTGTTTTTGCTGCCTTAGATTTATGGCCTTGCATCTTCTCTTTTAGTCTTGCTCATTGTACTAAAACTTAAATTGTAGGGGCAAGTTTAGATACTGAATCTAAGGTTTTCAATTTACATAGCTGGGGACAAGTCCCTCAGCAGAGGTTTAACAACAGCAAAACCTTAGGATTTTCATGAGTCAAGAGAGGATTCTGTGAATGTACGATATATGGAAAGTTACAGTTTTGATTATTAGAGTTTCTTGTGGAGAAAGTCTTGCTAGGAGAAAATTGCCTGTTAGTCAAAGATGCTACTGCCTTTTAATTTGCCCAACTCTCCTGTAGAGTATTTCTAACATTGCTTCAGAACAGAAACAAATCAAAATGAGCAATTTTCCTTCCCAATTTCTCTTCTAAATAGCAACCGCCACCCCTTTACTTATGCTCATTGTATCCATTTGAGGACAGAGCCCTTTTTTAACTTCTAGATTCTATACTTTCCCTTCTGGCTTCTACATTAGGTATTATAAGATTCTTTCAGGGCTATCTAAGAGACATGAAAAAAATGTTCTCAACATGGCGAGCTTTCATCTTCCATTCCATAATCGGAACCAAGCAAAGAAACTTTGTGCATTCATGGGGCAAAAGAGGTGTCTCTGAACCCATCTTATTGTTTTCTCATAGAAATGCTTTATGATTGTCGTTCTGTTGCTAGGCTAGCTGAGGGGGGTGGCCGCGATACGGATTGCAGCAGCTGCCTTCCAGTTGCACACCGTCCTTTTGCTTTCTAGTCAGAAAGCAGCTGCAGGAAACGCTTCAAGCCTGTGCCATTATGGGTTACATGAGGTGCCTTAACTTTGCTGGCACAGCAGAGCTGTTTGCAGGAAAAGCAGCCATAGGAAATTAGACTATTTGATATATGCCTGGAAAGCCACACTTAAGTAGGCTTGCATTGGCGTTCGGTGCAGAGCAAGCGGGAAAAGAGGCCGGTGGCCCTGGGTGGCTTCCGTGTATAAGACGACCCCCAATTTTGGGGGGAAATTTTAAAGAAAAAAACGTAATCTTATACGCGGAAAAATATGTGCATAAGATCAGGTTACTGAGTGGGCTTTGGGATGGAGGGAGCTTCAGTTTCCTGGGTTTCTGATCTGTGTAGAGTTGGGGATGAAAAGCACAGCTGCTGAACCCTGCCGTTAAGCAAAGGTGAGGCTTGGAAGATGCTAAGGCCTGAGCTTTACAAAGGTGATCGTATTAACTTTTGTGAGACTAATCTTATGAATAAATCTGCTTAAGTACTTAGGGTCCCCGTTCACCTTTCTTGTAGGGCTGCTTTATTGCTGCCCTTGTCTCTGTCGCTGCTCAGCGAATGGCATCCCATTTGTTGAGGACAGAATCTTAGAGTTGGAATGCTGCATGACATGGTATTTTTTTACACCCTACAGTTCCAGAGAGAAGGGAGGTTGACATTGCGGTAACAGGGGACATATAAAACTACTTTACTCCCTCGTTATTCTTCAGACTGCCTTTAAATATTCACTAAATCATTTGCTACCATCAAGTTCTGACAATGCCATTGAAAGGTTTAGGTCAACTGTAACCGTTATTGAGCAAACCCCTTTTGTTCAGTGAACTAGGTAAAGGTAAAGTGCCACCGTTTCCTAGAGTCACCCACTCTCCCCAGCCATTAATGTTTAACTGCTTTAAAGCATTGTAGAAAGTCAACGTGGAACTGGTTGGATTTCTTTCTGCTGTGGCAAATGCTTTTCTTTGACTGTATAAAGTTACCTAGGAAACCATTGTAAGGCAAGATGTTATTGGCTCAGTTGGATGATTGTGGGAGTTGTGGGTGGAATTTAAATATCTCGTGCTTGAATGTATAGTTGATGCAAATGATATCTTAACGGCTTTCACTTCTATTACTTCATAAGGAAGAGTATAAAGCATAATCAATTATGGTTTTCCAGATGCGTTGGGGGAAGTTAATAGGACTCTGTTGGACTAAACATAATGGGAGTGGGAGAATAACATACCATAAACGTCTGTGTACAAATACTGACATTTTCAACCCATATTAGTGCTTAGTTTTCTACTACTATATTTATAATAATTTTGTGGGTATGTCAAGTGCTGTCAAGTAACAGCTGACTTATAGCAACTCCAGCAAAGGGCTTTCAAGTCAAGTGAGAAGCAGAGGTGGTTTGTGATTGTCTTCCTTGGTGGTCTCCCTTCCCGACCCTGCTTAGCTTCTGAGATCTGACAAGCCTGGCTTGCTGGGGACGAGGGCGGGCTATAAATTTGAAAAATAAATAAAAATAAATAAAGATTGGGCTATACCGTGCCGCCTTCCCTCCCAATAATTTCGTACACACTTTTATTATAAGTATGTGTATTCCAACAAATAAACCACGGGTCTGTACTACAATGCAACATTTTTGTTAAACCATATGCATGTGTGTATGTCTCTTCTAGCTACACTGTTTCTTTTTTTCTTTTTTTAGAGAACCTGGTTTAAAATTAAATCTAAGTTTGATGGGAACAGCCATGTTCAAGTCTAGACGTACAGTCTCTTAAACTGAATCCATAACCATCTCTCAATGAGAGTTAAAACTGTTCTGTTTAATACAGAAAGAGTGAAAAATAGGGGGAAATCAGTTTTGATATCACACATATTTAACACACATTGCAAGTGTGTGTTAATTATTTCTGAAACCTGGAATCCGCCATGTCATCGGAGACATTTAAGACTCAGGAGAGAGAACCCTATATTTCGACAGGATCGTCCGCTGCATTCACTCTGGTGATCTCATGCTACTTCCATGCTCTCTCCAGCTAGGTGAGGTCTGCAGTGTGTTAATTTGTTAAATTATTTGTTAGAGTAATAAATATTCATAAACAGCGTGGACACTTATTTTCATGGAGAAACATCACTGTGCCCAGAAGGAAAGTTCAGGGGACCCGGTCCTTAAGGAAAACTACTTTGTACCTGTGAGCAGAGAAATTAATTTTACACCTGCTCCCTTGAATCTAAAGTCCTGTAGTGCGAAAGACATCACTTGTATTTTGAGATATGTTTGTATAATCATTACGCCAACCATTTAGTCTGCATATCCAGAAAATATGTGCATTAAAAAAGGGGGAGATGGATTTAAACAGGTTCCCCCCCCCCCCGGAGACTTGTTATAACCTTAATTTGCCTTGATAACAAATTAATCTACCCTGCAGCATCCAAATGGTCTATTAGTCATGCTAGATTTTAAAAAGATGGCCAGTGCCTTAACGAGCTACTTGAGAAGCAATTCACAAGCTTTGCTTGACCTCAGTAACCAGTTAAAGCCTGTACTTCCGCTCTTCTGCTCTTTTTATTGTGCACTGTCTGATTCAATGTTGAGAGTCAGTGATATCCTGCAATCTTCAGTTTGAATGGCAAACTTGAGGTAAAAACTATACACACAGGAGGCAACTTCCCTTTCACAGCAACTTTTATGCCAACCCTGTAAACTGCTTTTGAAACTTGGGTGGCTTTTTTAAAATGTACCTGTTGATAGAGAAACTCCACAAATGAACCTAGTTGTCTGTGTATGGATAAAGTGCCGCCAAGTCGCGCCTGACTTATGGCAACCCGGTGGGGTTTTCAAGGCAAGAGGCTAGCAGAGATGGTTTGCCTTTGCCTTCCTCTGCATAGCGACCCAGGACTTCCTTGGTGGTCTCCCATCCAAGTATTAACAAGGGCCAACCCTGCTTTGTGTCTGAGATCTGACGTGATCAGGCTAGTTGTCTGACCATGTGCCATATGGCATATGAACACATGAAGCTGCCTTATACTGAATCAGACCCTTGGTCCATCAAAGTCAGTATTGTCTACTCAGACAGGCAGCGGCTCTCCAGGGTCTCAGGCAGAGGTCTTTCACATCACCTACTTGCCTCGTCCCTTTAACTGGAGATGCTGGGGATTGAACCTGGGACCTTCTGCATGCCAAGCAGAGGCTCTACCACTGAGCCACGGCCCCTCCCCCTCCTACCAAAGAGTCTTAAAAACTGTGACCTGGACCTGAGGTGAAAAGCAAACGAAACACATTCACACAAATGTATCTGAGCTACCTGTGATCTAATCATCCCTCACTTCTAGTTTGTGTGTGTATGTGTCTAAAGTGCCGACTTATGGCAACCCCTTATGGGGTTTTCAAGGGAAGAGACTAACAGAGGTGGTTTGCCCGTGCCTTCCTCTGCATAGTGACTCTGGTATTCCTTGGAGGTCTCCCATCTAAAACAAAGTCTGCCTAGAAAACGTCGAGATGTGACGTCTCCCCATGGGTCAGGAATGACCCGGTGCTTGCACAGGGGACCTTTACCTTTACCTTTTACCTCCCATCTAAATACTAATCAGGGCTGACCCTGCTTAGCTTCTGAGATCTAACATGATCGGCCTATACCATGCTGCCTTCCCTTCTCACTTCTAGTTTACTTTTTAATAATATTTTATGGACGCAATCAAATGCATACAAAATTCAATAAAGTTTGTGCCTGTTGCCTTTTAAAATCCGATCCAATAGAACATAAGGAAAGAAGTGTTAGATTTCCAGTATGTGCAGAGTGAATTTGCTTTTGGTTACGTTATTCTGATCAAAAGGACACCAAGACTTTGAATTCAAATGTATCTTCTCCATAGGCCAAAATCATTGAGATGGCACTGTTGGGAGAGTGCAGAGGTAGTGTAGCAGATACAGTGTTGGACTAGAATCTGGGACACCCCCGTTTTGAATCCCCTGGTCTGCCATGGAAGTTTGCTGGGTGACTTTGGGCCAGTTACACACACTCAGCCCAATTTACCTCACAGGATTACTATTATGAGAAAATGGAGGAGGAGAGAACAATGTGGTGACCTGCTTTGAGTCTCCAGTGGGAAGAAAAGCAGGGTATAAACCAATACAGATACATAAATACAAAAGGTTTGCATATAGCAGGGGTCCCCAAAACAGTGAGCGCTGAAGCCTTTCCTGGTGCCCACTGAGTGTTTTTAGAAACTGGCCAGGGCCAGGTAGCTCCATTGGAGATGTGAGTAACTGTGCAGGTTTTTAAAAAGATGTTTTGGCAGCAGCTGCAGCCACCGCACAGGGGTCTTTGCTGCCTCACTGAAAGTAAGCTGCTGCCGGCCACGGGCATTTACCCACCTTCCCACTCCTTCCGGCCTGGGAGAGACAGAGAGAGAAGTCCTCAGCTGAACAAGATAGCAGAGTTGTTTTCCTCCCGAGCACTGCTACAGCCTGGCACAAGAGCAATCCAGCTAGCTTGAATGGGGGGGGGGGAACAAAGCCCTTGCCTTCATCCCCACTTCACCCTGCCCCTAAAAAACTCTTGTTGAAGCCAGACATTTGTTGAAGAATTCTTCCATGGTCTAGGTTGCAGTTTCTTGCATGTTTTCTCTCACTGACATAAGAGTAGCAGTGTGCAGTTTTCTGTTCCCTTTTCTGCAAACTCTTTACCTTTTCAGCCAGAGACGTGAGACGCTGCTCGTAAAATCTTGGACAGCAGGGGGAGTTTCGAGTTGCATACTGGAAGCGTTTGATCTGTCTCTTGCTGTTCCATATTCTCACCATGTTCGGGAATGGGGTAATGGGGAAGAACAAGACTCTGTAGAAGCTGCTATTCCCTTTTTACAATATTTCTTACATTGACAAATCACATATTTATGTGTTCTCTCAGAATGGCAAGCTTTTTAGGACACTGTTTTTTACAGAAGAAAAAAATCAACTAGAAATCTCATGTTGGAAGGGGTTGGAGCATAGAACTGGGACTTTAAAAAAATCTGCTTAATGTATCTCTGAAACTGGGCCTTTTCCAATATCCCTTTGAGAGGGCATTCTGCCAGTAATAGCAATAATCTGCCAAATGACAGTCTTGTTGTTACATTACAGGAAATGGGATATTTTTATCTAACTAGGTAATCTGAAATGTAAAACTTTTTAAAAAGCAAACACACTAGATGAAAGTTTGGTTTGCACATAATGGCCAAACCATGGCTTGGCTGTCTGCACTCCCTTCTCTTCCTTGATGTGCTCCGATTCACTTCCTCTTCCTCAGCAAACTCTAGCTGGCCCAGTTAAAATGTTGTGGCAACATATGGTTTTCTATGGAGGAAGAAAGGAGGGAGACAACATAAAAAGCTGGTGGCCTATTCCTGATCTTCACCCCTCCCCAAAATACTACCATCTTACCTTTCTTAATCATCCACATAGAGGCTTTTCTTCACCTGGGCTTCCAAACTGGAAGGGGTTTTTTTTTTTTTTGGAGCATACACAGCCTTCTGTCTCCAGTTGCTCACTTTGCAGGCATTCCCCTATGCTCAGTCTCTTCTTTCTGAAACCTGGTGTGGTAGAAGAAGAAGAGGAAGAAGAAGAGTTGATTTTTATATGCCGACTTTCTCTACCACTTAAGGCAGAACCAAACCGGCTTACAATCACCTTTCCCTTCCCCTCCCCACAACAGACACCCTGTGAGGTAGGTGAGGCTGAGAGAGCATGACTTGCCCATCTGGCTTCGTGTGTAGGAGTGGGGAAAAAAATCCAGTTCACCAGATTAGCCTCCGCCGCTCATGTGGAGGAGTGGGGAATCTAACCCGGTTTTCCAGATCAGACTGCACCGCTCCAAACCACTGCTCTTAACCACTACACCACACTGGCTCTTGTAATTTTCCTGCAGTTAGGTAGGAAAATTACTGTATTGGTAAGCCACCCAGAAGGAGTTGTGCACATTTTTGAAGGTCCCCATTGCGGAAATTTATCGTTTACAAATTATATCTGGATGTAGCCTGGGATCAATTTCTGAAAGACTGTTTCAGATTCTGTACATTCCTTTGTATGGATTTCAGAGATCTCAAAATTTGTGTGAACTGAAACTCTGCTGTTTTACATGGTAGCAGGTTTCTTCATTTACATGGTAGCAGGTTTCTTCATTTATGGTATGATACGCCAGTTTCTTTCACATGCTGCATCTGGAGGCAACTTGAGAGGGTTTGAGTGACAGATGTCTGTAGTATGTAGGAACTGGAAGTATTAATTACTGATAAACCCAACCGACCATCATTTCTCTCATTTTTAAGCAATCTGACAGTTTAGCAATATGCTATTAATAAGGCTTTCTGCAAACTTCATTCACATGGTTAGGTAGGAAAATTACAGGGACATTTGCAGAGCACTAACAAGTTTTCCCTTCTCTTACAGGCAAAAGTGCAGTTTTGAAGTGTCTTTTAGATATTCACAAGATTTTTCGAGAAAATGATCCTGCATACATTCTCAATGATCTCTACATCACAGATTACTGCATTTGGATTCAAAAAGCCAAGTAAGTTCTAAATATCTGGCTCTTTCAATGAAAGCAATTTTTAGCATGTTTTATCCAGCAAGCAAGTGGAAAACTAAGTCAGGTTAACTGAAACAAAATTTCCCCCCTGAATAATTACTTCCAGTCTGAAGGCTCCTTCTTGTTCACTTAAAGCCATTGGCGGTGTTGGATTCAGCATATGTTGCAGCGTAAAGCAAATACTGCACACCCAGTCATTTTCTAATAGTTATTTCTTTAATTAGTCCCATATATACAATCCACATAAAACTTTCTGTTTGTATGTGCTTCAGCAATTATGGGCGGGTGAGGCATATTGCATGAATCTGCAGAACATAAAAGGAAGAGGCAGTTAATGGGCTTTCCCAGTTTGCAGCAAATGTGCAGAAAGCAGCGGAGGTGGCTCTTCCTCGAATCTCGGCAGGTGTTGTCAACATTTTGTGTAGAAAAGCCAGATGCGGCCAGATGGAAAATTACATCTTTAACCCCTGAGGTCATTCGGCATGTCGCTGCTTCACTTGATCCTCCTGCTAAGCAAGTTTCCTGCCGTCGGCCTTGTTGCTGCTTTCATTTTCACAATAAAATAAATTAATTTGGGGGGGGGGTCAAACATTCAAATGCCTCTAAGGGAATAGTGAAAATCTGTTACAGAAAAAGGAATCAACTGTTTAGGCACTTAATATTTTGTTGTTCGATGGCCTTCTCCTCACTTACGTAGGAATACCAGAGGTCAGGGAATTGAAGGCCCAACCTACAAATGAAGGCAGGAATATTATTATTTATGAAACAAATGAGGGGACGGAGGCTTGCTTTTCGGTTCTTCAGGGCCAAGAGGATCAGTAAGACTGCAGGTGGTGAAAGCATGAATATTTCTTTTGATGTCTTTTTTGAGTGATTTCAAATGACCTGATACCCCCCACCCAAGGGATTTATATTTCCTCACCTCTCATTATCCAGAAATATCAGCAGTCGGAATTGAAGGCCTAACCTACAAATGAAGGCAGGAATATTATTATTTATGAAATGAATGAGGGGGTGGAGGCTTGCTTTTTAGTTCTTCAGAGCTAAGAGGATCAGTAAGACTGTTGGTGGTGAAAAAACGAAAATTTCTTTTTTGGTGTCTTTTAAAAGTGATTTCAAATTACCTGATCCCCCCCCCCAAGGAATTTATATTCCCTCATCTCTCATTGTCCAGGAGCAGATGTTAATCTTCCTTTCCCTATGGGTACTGTACTGCCACATGAAGCTGCCTTATACTGAATCAGACCCTTGGTGCATTACAGTCAGTATTGTCCACTCAGACTGGCAGCAGCTCTCCAGTGTCTCAGGCAGGAGTCTTTCACATTGCCTACCTGCCTAGTCCCTTTAACGGGAGATGCTGGGGATTGAACCTGGGACCTTCTGCATGCCAAGTGGATGCTGTACCACTGAGCCACAGCCCCTCCCCTAGAGTTTGATGCTCCTGCCATAGGGTTTTCAAGGCAAGAGACTAACAGAGGTGGTTTGCTATTGCTTGCCTTCACATCATGACCCTGCTATTCCTTGGAGGTTGCTCATCCAACTGCTAACCAGGGAAGACCCTGCTTAGGTTCTGAGATCTGACAAGAACAGGCTAGCCTCGGGCAATCCAGATCAGCTACATAAATCAGTGGGAAGGGTCAGTGGGTGTTCAGTGACATTGACGTCTTCCTTGAAAGTATACCAGGCTGCTGAATTAAATTTTCATGCTTGCCTTTTAAAGTCCTATCTCATTTTTTGTATTTGCTAGCACAGAAGCCCCTTCACTATAATTATTAAGTCCTGAGGCTGGACAGCCTGGGTTAGATCCTGTCAAAAGATCCACATGTGCAATTCCCTGCCCCTGGGGCAGCCCTCCAACTTCTTTCTCATGTCCTCCAGGAGCAGCAGTTCAGGGGGTATTTTGGGCTGCTTTGCGGGGGAAGGGGGAAGGAGAACTTGCCCTGGAAAAGAAGGAGATAGGTGTTTATTTTCACTGTAGGGCTGGCCGCCTCTGGGGGAACCACCCTCTTCTCTTCAGAGAGCTGGAAGGGTCGAGCCAAGGGGGCCTCCTCGGCCTCAGACCATTCTGAGGGAGAGTCTGAGTCACCCTCTCCCTCAGAAGACGCCAGGGCCACGCTGCTGTCGGTTGCCAGCGATAGGACCTCTGACTCTGCACCTCCTCGGCCTCAGCTCCCTTGGCTGTTTTTATCCCCCTCATGCCCGTCCCCGCCCCCTTTGCTCCAACCCGCCCCCGTCCAAGAGCCAATCAGCCTTCCCCTCTCCCCCAGCATCTCAGGACGCTGCCCCTGCCCGGCGCAGGCGTGGCCGCGCCCGGGGCGGGCCCACTCGCCTCTCAGCTGTTCCGCGGATCTACAGTTGAGCGTCAAAGCCGCGTGGCCACACCCTCGCGGCCTGCCGCCCCCGCGCTGCCCTTCATGCTCCATGGTGTTTCCTCCCGGGGTGGGGCCGTCCGGCTCTCCTGCGCCGTTCTCAGTCTACGTTGCCCCTGGCTCCTGTTTGCTTCCTGGTCCCGCCGCGCCACCGGGGTTCCCTGTGGGCTGGGATGGCGCTGGACAGCCGGGGCTGAGGGCTGTCTCGGCACATTCACGAACTCTTTTCTGCCCAGTAAGATCAGCCAAGGCAGTTCACAATGAAAAATTAAAATTGCATAAGATACGTTAAGTCCCTCCAATAGTCATATCCTATAAAAGCAGCAGCAAAGTATATCGTTAAACACGGTAAATGCTGCCATCAGTTTGAAATGGATAGAGAAGGGTTTAAAAAACTTAATAGAGCATTGGTTAAAACAGAGAAGCAGGCAAAACCTCATCAAAGACTTTCTAGAACAGAAGTTGTCAAACTCAATTGTTATGAGGGCTGGACATAAATGTCACTTGGTTGGGCCGGGCCATGACTCGCCAGCCTAGATCAAGGGGTGGGGTGGCTGCCTCGGCTGGCTTGTGGGCCAGATAAGAGGTCTCAAGGGGCCAAATCCGTCCCACAGGCCTTATGTGTGGCACCCCTGTTCTAGAATAAAACTATCTTCAGTGTGCTTTGGAAGGCCTGAACTGATGGTCCAAGTATCTTCTGGGAAAGGGAGTTCCGTAACCTAGACATGGCCGGTTAAAAAGCTCTCTTGCTGTATCCTGCTGACCCATCTTCAGAACAAGACCTTGATTTCTAAGCTCAGGCAGATTAAAATGGGTGATCTTTCAAGCCTGGAAGCAAACCTGGGCCACTGCAGTCAGCAGAGGGCTGGCTTTTATACTCTTGGTGCGTTGTAGTTGTGCCTTGCCCCTCTTAAAAGTTTTCATACTCTGTTCAAGGGAAGCCCCTCATAGTTTACCAGGATTTGAACTGGAGGTCTTCTGCAAGCAAAGTGGCTGCTCTATCACTAAGGCACAGCCCCACTCTGAAGAACCCATAATATCCAGTAATTACTCCTAATTTGTGTGTTTCTGTGTTGGACCATCTAGTTGAGTGAGAGCCAGCGTGGTGTAGTGGTTAAGAGCATTGGACTCTAAATCTGGTGGATCGGGCTGGTTTCCCCACTCCTGCACATGAACCCTGCTGGGTGACCTTGGACTAGTCACAGTTCTGTCTGAGCTCTCTCAGCCCCACCTACCTCACAAGGTGTCTGTTGTGGGGAAAGGAAGGGAAGGTGCTTTGAAAAAGATAGAGAAAATTGGGATATAAAAACCAACTCTTCTTCTTGGTCACATTGGGCCCCCTTGTACTTCCACATCCTTCAGTCTTAGAGTCAGGCTGTATGCCTTAAAAGTACATGCTTTTTTTGTATGAATCCAGAACAGTGACTTCATATTGGCTCCTTACATGCAACGGTATAAAACAGATTTGGAGTCTGTTCTGTGTGCGCACCTGCACAGCTGAATGTAAGAAATCTGAAGCATCTACTTTTTATTCACTCTGAGTGTAGAGGGACCAATGTGTGGCTTCCTGATCTTCATTAAATCATGTTGAGTGTGCACCCTTGGTGATGCTTCAGGCTGTGTCATTTTCACAGCTGTCCCAGACTGCTGGCTTGCCTGTGACTGGAAAAATATGCTCTGGATATAGTTGTGCAAGCCACGAGGGCTTTTGGCTTTACCCTGTGATGACTTTGCAACAGCAGCTCAGCTCTTCATGACCCAAAGGCTCAATTATTGTAATTCCCTCTTAGCACAGCTTACAAGCAGAGCATCGCTGTAGCTGGCAGCACTTTCAGGATGTTAGCGGCGCATCTGTTTATGCCTCAGAGCAGACATGCCGTGTTAAGCTTGTCCTTTATTCAGTCTTCGGCCCTGTGGCCAGGGGTAGGCTAGTTTTTAAAGCCTCTGACTGAGAGAAGCCATTGTTACCTTTATATTATTGAGAGTTCCCTTTAATGACACCTCTGTGCTCATGTTTCATCTGTCATATTACAATTCTTGGCCCATGCATGCCTTTAGGCAGTTGTGTATCTGGGATTCTACTTTGCACTGGATTGCACATGAAACCCTCAGTGTCATCCTAAACAAGAGTTACACCTTCTAAGCTCATTAACTTCAATGGACTTAGAAGGGGGTAACTCTGTTTAGGATTGCACTGCCAGTGTGACCGAGGCTTGTTGAACAAGATTGTGTGTGTCTAAAGTGCCATCAAGTCGCAGTCGACTTATGGCGACCCTTTTTTGGGGTTTTCATGGCAAGAGACTAACAGAGGTGGTTTGCCAGTGCCTTCCTCTGCACAGCAACCCTGGTATTCCTTGGTGGTCTCCCATCCAAATACTAACCAGGGCTGACCCTGCTTAGCTTCTGAGATCTGACGAGATCAGGCTAGCCTGGGCCATCCAGGTTAGGGCTGAACAAGATTACCCAGGTTGAAATCCCAAGCCAAACTCATTCAGCCTGACCTTTCTGACAAGGTGATTGCTAGGGTAAAAACTATACTGGAGATGAATGGGATCATGTATGACACTGAATTTAGACACTGAATTTATTGCAACAAAGGTTGAATCAATAGATCTAATTCTTATCTAAGACCTGTGCATACTTAAATCCAAAGTTTGTAGAAACATCTGTCTCATCTGTTCACAGCTCCAAACTCAAAAACACCCCAGATTTGAAGAAAAATCTGAAATCTTAAAAATACATTGGGGTGTTAAACCCCAAGTAAAAAAGCAGTTCCTATAGCTTTAAGAAATGAATGCCCTCAGTTACCTTTGTGAGGCAACCACAACTGTATTACTAGCCTTCAAGCCTTGGTTTGTGTTAGTAAAAGGCAGGGGGAGGGCCCTTTCTAGAGCTGTTTTGACTTCTGATGGATGACTGCTCAGAGCTAGGTCTGGCAGCAGCTTTTGGGCAACTTGCTTCTACCTGACTTGCATGACTCACCCAGGCCCAGCTGTTCGTTACTGTTCAACAGCAGCCACCACATGAAAGTGTAGTAGTTGAAGTTTCAGACTGGGATCTAGGAGGTCCAGGTTCAAATCTCTACTCTGTTGTAGAAGCTCACTGGGTAATTTTGGGCCAGTCACACCCACTCAGCCTAAACGACCTCACTGGGTTATTGTGAGGATAAAATGGAGAAGAGGAGAAAGATGTTGGCTGGTTTGGGGTCCCCATTGAGGAGAAAGGCAGGATATAAATGAAGTAAATAAATAATAAATGTAGCTGAAGATAGGGCAGCAGACAAAAGGTAGGTTAACAGGTGGGTGGAAAGGAAAGAAGGAAGCCAGGAAAGATGAAGATGAGGAAAGGTTGAAGGAGCTGGGTATGTTTAGCCTGAAGAGGAGAAGACTGAGTGGGGATATGATAACCATGTTCAACTACTTGAGGGGATGGCATATAGAGGAGGGTGCCGAGTTGTTTTCTGTTGCCCAAGAAGGTCAGACCAGAACCAATAGGTTGAAATTAAATCAAAAGAGTTTCCGTCTAGACATTAGGAAGAATTTTCTAACAGAGCGATTCCTCAGTGGAACAGGCTTCCTCGGGAGGTGGTAAGCTCTCCTTTCCTGGAGGTTTTTAAGAAGAGGCTAGATGGCCACCTGTCAGCAATGCTGATTCTGTGACCTTAGGCAGTTCATGAGAGGGAGGGCACCTTGGCCATATTCTGGGCATGGAGTAGGGGTCACTGTGTGTGTGTGTGGGAGGTAGTTGTGAATTTCCTGCATTGTGCAGGGGGTTGGACTTGATGGCCCTGGTGGTCCCTTCCAACTCTATGATTCTATGAGTATATTGGGGCTGCCGGGAGAAAGGAATAAGGAAGCTGTGTGGGGAGGGGGGTTACAAGGGTAAGTGAGGTGTCCCCCCCCCCACCTTCCTGGGCCTGTCTCAGCCAGCACCATGCTACTTGGCCAGAGCAGGCGAATACATGCAAAGAGCATCTCCAGGCAATGAACGGGGAAGCCCAATCAGGATGTCGAGCTGAAAAAGTACCGTAGGAAGTTCTGCATTCAGCTGACTGGAAGCAACCTGTGTTCTTGAAGGACTTGAGTACAAGTGCCAGCCATAAGGGCAATTCTGCTGCCTGCACAGTTGTATGGCAGTCTTTCTGTTGTTCAGCTCATATCTCGGAGTGGGGGGGGGGATTTTTTGTTTTGGTTATTTGGCATAAATAAAGCTCGAGGCTAGAATTAACACAGGCATGTTCTTGGAAATCTGGTAGTGGTCAGTGGTGTGCATACATTTCCATAGTGTACACATTTGCTGTGGAGCACCCTAGTGATACCCACAGTCACCAGTGTGTTATCCTGCCAGCTTTTGTGGATTGGTAGGGGTGGGGTGCCTGAAAATAGCTTCTTTCACCTAAATGTGAGGATCCCACATCTTTCTTGACAAGCAAAAAGGTGTTCGACATCTAAGACTGCTTTAAATCACCTGTGTTTCTAGCATTGGCACTGATTTATATGATGGCTGAGGAGATGTCTTAAGTCCTTTCCTTACTAGTTTCTCTTTGTAGTCCAAGACACATTTAACTTCAGTTCCTTTCAAAGTTTACCTTTTTATGCTGAAAGCCTTTTTTGTTTGCTTCTGGAAGGAAATGACCTCTGTAATGTACGTAAAATTCTGGGAACATGTTTTGGGCAAACCTTTTAAACTCCTTTTGCCAGAGAAGATAAATACTTTTTCAAAAGCCCCCTAATATTCTAATAGAATTTCTGGATTTATTCCTGCTGGCTTCTTAGGCAAGCTTCCTTTGCTTGGTATTTAGAATAGGTAATAGCAAACTAAACTGCTTCCTGAAATATTGTCACATACATTGCCTAACAGCGCATTCCTGAGAGGAATGCCTGCGCTGGGCTTAGGAGGCAAACTATCCGTGTTGCCTCCTGAGGAGGTTTCTACCCGGCGCAAAAAAAAAATGTGCAACCCTATGGGGCGCAAAAAAAAAGTGCAACCCTATGAGGGTTGCATGGGGGGGTATCTCAACAACAACAAAAGGGCGTTCCGGAGCTGAAATGGCTCAGGAGGCCGACTAATGTTGGCCCCGGCTAACTCCGGAACGCCCTGGGAACACCTCCCGGGGTGCCGTTACATCCTGGGAACGCCTCCCAGGGCGCCAGAATGCCTCCCGGCTCTCCGCCACAGCCTGTGTTGGCAGCTGGATGCTGGCAGGAGGCTCCGGCAGTGGCCGGGCCCAGTGCTGCTGCCGTGGTGGCCAGTCTGCACGCAGGCGCTGGGGCCACTCACGCCGGCGTGCACCTTCTGGGCGCCGGCGGTGTGGGCCTTTGTGCCAGAGTGCGCCATTGCCGGCCTCCTATGGCCTTTTGGCATGGCTGCTGGTGCATCTCAGGAATGCGCTGTTATTAGGAGCCCTGTGGCGTGGAGTGGTAAACTGCAGTATTGCAGTCAAAGTTTTGCTCACAACCTGAATTCAATCCCAACAGAAGTCAGTTTCAGGTGGCCGGCTCAAGGTTGACTCATCCTTCCAAGGTCAGTAAAATGAGTACCCAGCTTTCTGGGGGTAAAGTGTGGATGACTGGGGAAGGCAATGGCAAGCCACCCCGTAAACACAGTCTGCCTAGTAAACCTCGTGATGTGACGTCACCCCATGGGTCAGGGGACCCATGTACAGGGGACTACCTTTACATTGCTTTATTAATGAGATTAAGACTTATGATATGTAGAATTAAGAACCAAGGGATCATCTCGCTTGTTGAAATCAAAGGTCCATTTAGACCAGTTGAGCTTCCCTAACAATTATCAACCAGATGTGTTTGGAAAATAGACCAAGACCTTAATGGCATAGTCCCTTTTTGTCTGAAGTATCTGTATGAACACTGGCTCTGCACAGGAACATTACATTGAAACAATCCAGATCCTGTTTCAATGAGCGCAAGTTTTATTAATAATACGTTTTCCCGATTGTTGGTTTCAACCCACATTCAGACGGCCTGGGAGAAAAGTCTACAAAAGAAGGTTGCCTCAGCATACCAAATAAGTTAGTTAATTAGTTTTCTTAATCTACCCTTTCAGCTGGGCTCCAGTCAGCTTCCTTGAGCTTAAGGATGAAGTAGGTCTAATGCCCGGGCTATTTGCTAAAGGCTTCTGCAACGGCTTTTCAGCATAATGAAGACACACTAGAGGCCTCTGCAGAAAGCAAGCTGACTATTTAAATCCCTTAGGTCCCCAGGAATTTCTCCAGAGATCTGCAAACTACAGTTTCTAGGAGCAGGCAGCTCACAGATTAATCTGTTTTTTTCTGTTTGAGCTTGCCTGACATGTTAAATGAGATAGTGAAAGAGATCCTCTGTGCAGCTCCTGAAAATCAACAGGTAGGAGCCAGCGTGGAATAGTGGTTAGAGTGTCAGACAGGGATGAAGAAGAACAGTTGGTTTTTATATGCCGACTTTCTCTACCACTGAAGGAAGAATCCAACCGGCTTACAATCACCTTCCCTTCCCCACAACAGACACCCTGTGAGGTAGGTGGGGCTGAGAGAGCTCTGACTAGCCCAAGGTCACCCAACTAGTTTCATGTGTAGGAGTGGGGAAACAAATCCAGTTCACCAGATTAGAGTCTGCCACTCATGTGGAGGAGTGGGGAATCAAACCCGGTTCTCCAGATCAGAGTCCACCACTCCAAACCACCGCTCTTAACCACTGCACCACTCAGGATCGGGGACACCCAGGGCTGTATCACCATTCCACCATGGAAGCGTGCTGGGTGACCTTGAGCCAGTCACACACTCTCGGCCTAACTTACCTCACAGGGTTTTTGAGAAGATAAAGTGGAGGAGAGGATAACAATGTGAACTGCTTTGGGTGCCCACTGGTGGGGGGAAGGTGGGCTATCAATAAAGTAACTAAATGAGAGGTAGAAGTTTTCTCATCAGTTACACTTCCCTCCCCATTGATCTTCTAGTCTGCTATTCTGGGAGTGAGCAGGGAGTTGTTTACACACCTCCTTTCCCAAACCCAACGCAGTGTACATAAAAATCCAATTTAAATAAAGCAATATTTGAAACAATGGAGATAATATTCATTGGCAAAGGAAAAAACCAGACCCACAGCAGCCCCCCTCTTCCATCAAATCTTGCCTCCAAAGGCCATCCAAAGAAATGGCTCTTGCAGCTCTCTTAAAAATTCACAAGGAAGGAGTTTGTCTATTCCAGAGCTTCAGGAAAGTTGCTGCAAAGGTCCTGCCAGTAGCCCTTGATGGCTTTACCTTAGGGTAAAGTCAACAGTGCCTTTACCGGTTTAAAGAGTTCTGAAAGCGAGAGGCCATCTCCAAGGTTTGATGTTCTCAGGTCATGAAGGGGAAGAATCAGCAGCTTGAGCTGGGTCTGGAAGAGCAGGAACAAGCCGTTCTTCGAAATTGCAAACTCACAGGAACACTTTCATGATTCGTAGAAATAAAAAGCCAACATCCATTGACGGGGAGTTGGGCAGGGGCATTCTGCACCAATTTGATGCTCACATAAAATGCAATGCAGTAGTCAACTCTTGGTTACAAACTGGGTCTGGGAGAATTCCATTGCTCCGAACCTTCTTTGATAGAGTAAATACTGAATCATTTAAAGCAGGCATCACCTTGGGAAGTACTGTTACCTTTTCTGTCCTGTTTAGGTTCATCTTCAGTTTCTGTGGGACTTTGCGAAGCATTGTAAGAGCATGTGTACTGTTTTCCTTGGCCTCTTATGTACGAGTTGCTTCCATGGCCATCATCTCCCCCACACACACACTACTTCAAGTCTTTGTTTTCATTATGCACATCTTTCCCGACCTTTAGAAGTCACCTTGCTCTCTCCCCGCGCCCCCACTTTTCCAGATGCCGCCAGAAACAGAATCCAGAAAATGTGGGGAGAGAGCAAAGTGACTTCTAAAGGTCGGAAAAGATGTGCATAATGAAAAGAAGCCCTGAAGTAGTCAGGGGGTGATCACCCATGGAAACCACCGGTGCATAAAAGGCCCTTGAGTCTCCCTTGCTTTAACATCAAATTGCTTTTAAAACTGAAGGGCGTTCAAGATGCCATTTGCAACCCCACGAGGGCATCTTGTGAGAAGACACTCCCCAAAGCCCTGGCAGCTTTCCTAGACTCTAGCCTGAATCTTTAACCTCTACTGGTTGGTCTTAGAAAACAGGTGTGGTGGGCAACCTTGCTGGAGATAAACAGGCATATGATATCGTCATCTGGATAGGAGACTTCCTGGGAAACCCTGCGTTCGAGTCCAGCAGCACCTTAGATTTTTGGAGTATAAGCTTTTTGGAGTCAAAGCTCCCTTCGTCATATATCAGACAAAGGTATCTGGAGCTAACATGGGAAACCTCCTGTAAGCCACATTGTGCTCCATGATGGAAGAAGTTGAAATACATTTTGAAAATTTAATGTTCCCACCTGTGTGCATCTCTGTTTTAAAATTTACATTGGTATCAATGGCCTTACCTTTTTCTTTCTCTTCTTGCTTACACCTACCTTGAAACACGATGCCTCTGATATAGACAAGTAATTCTGAACGTGCCCTCAGCCCGGTCATCACAGTAAGTCCCAAAAAGCCACAACCACATGGAGGGCGTTGTGCGAGTTAACAGAGGCTGTGTAATAAAGCGTAGAGGCTTGGAGGAACAGCAGGTTTGCCCTGCGGGCTGGAAAGAGTGACAGACAGGAGGAGACAATGCCAGACATTTGTCTTTATATATGTTTTAGCAGCCCTGTAAAACACGGCTTTTAAATCGGAGATTTAAGCTCTCTCTTCCCGGCTGCTGCCTCCGTTGCCTTTGAAGTTCTTTCTCCTCCCCCCCCCACTGTTTATTCCATCTTTTTTTTTTCAGCCGCAGTTCCCATTCCTTGAGGCTGTGTCTGAACAACGCACCTTGCCGTAGGTAGGGAGGAGAGAGAAGAAAGGCTCTCCCTCCTCTCCCTTCGGGTCCCTGCTTTGATTTCTCTGAAGTTGCAGGGCAGGAGGCGGTTCGCTATCAGCTTGCGGAAGAAGGGGGGGTCAGCGATTCATGTCATCTCTCTTCAGTCAGCACTTCTCTGCTGTTTCCTCCTGTTTTGACTACAGGGGCGACATGTAGCTTGTATAGCTCTTGCCTCTTTTTTATTTTTAAGCAGGTGCAGCGTGCAGCTGTGATCAAAAAGGGGGAGTCGCTCTCCATGCAAATAGCATCTTTCTGTTCGGTTCTCAGCCTGACACCCTTTGGCGGTGATTCTGCGATCAGCCACTTAACTGGGGTGAGCAGAGAAGAGAGGGAAAGGGCAAACGTTCCTTTCTTGTGTTCGCTTTGATGTTGCATGTAGATGGTAATCTACAATTCTGGTGGGCTTGTCCTTCTGCTGTCCGATGGACTCCAGGAATTTCCTACTACAGCAAGAACTCCAAGTCAGTGTCTAGGGATTGAAGCAGCAGCTAAACTGAGATACCCAGTGGACAGCCAGAAGACCATCTGTTAACGTAGTTGGCTAGACAAATTTGTACCTTTGGGTGTGCAAGGACAAACTGATTTGAGCATCTTCTAGGAATCTTTAGAATCCTGCGGTGCTCTGAGTGGTGTTAAATTTATACAAGGTTCTTAAGACCTTTGGGGTGTTTTTTTTTCCTTTCTGGTTACCTACTGTCTGCACAGGAACACAGCTATAGTTTAGCCTCTGAGCCTGAGCAAAAAATTATTCTTTCATTATGGTGACTATTATCAGAATGCTCACAAAAGAAGAAGAACAAGAGTTGGTTTTTATATACTGATTTTCTCTACCTTTTAAGGAGAATCAAACCAGCTTACAATGTCCTTCCCTTCCCCTCCCCACAACAAACACCTTGTGAGGTAGGCGAGGCTGAGAGAATTCTGAAAGAACTGTGACTACCCCAAGGTCACCCAGCAGGCTGCACGTGGAGGAGTGGGAATTCAAACCTGGTTCTCCAAATTAGAGCCCACCACTCTTAACCACTACACCACGCTGGCTCTCTTATGTTCTTACTAGCTTTTCCCCGAAAACTTCCATAAGAATGGAGCAGGTGAGTAGCTTGCCTCACATTCTGCTGTCTGAACAAGATAAGAGACTACTAGCTTCTTTCCTATCCCTAAAAGTGAACCAAGATCAACCGACTAGAACAAAGTTACTTCTAGATCAGACTTAGCACTGCCCAATTATGACACACGATTGGGACTCAGGAGTTGGTGCCACCACACACACACATTGACAGGGGAGTGAAACATACCTGGCAAGCAAGCAAAGGCCTTGCATCTCGTGATGATTATATTAGGTTAAGGCGCTCTCTCTCTCTCTCTCTCTCTACCTACCTACCTACCTATCTACTATCTAGCTACCTACTATCTACCTACCTACCTATCTACTATCTAGCTACCTACTATCTATCTAGACCAAGCTGTAGAAGTGGTAGGTGTGTTTGCAGAATGGGCTATGCCACTTTATCCTTTTTAATGATTATTTGTGGGTCTCTTGAGATTGTGGAGCCCCGTGGCGCAGAGTGGTAAGCTGCAGTACTGCAGTCAAAAGCTCTGCTCACAACCTGAGTTTGATCCCGACGGAAGTCGGTTTCAGGTAGCCGGCTCAAGGTTGACTCAGCCTTCCATCCTTCTGAGGTCGGTAAAATGAGGACCCAGCTTGCTGCTGGGGGTAAAGTGTAGGTAACTGGGGAAGGAACTGGCAAACCACCCCGTAAACACATTCTGCCTAGAAAAGGTCGGGATGTGACATCACCCCATGGGTCAGGAATGACCCGGTGCTTGCACAGGGGACTACCTTTACCTGAGATTGTGGAAGTAGCCCAAGCCAGGAGAAAAACACGTTAAAAACAAGCCAAGCCAGAAGTGGAGAAGGGCAGGCAGGGGGGAAGAGTTCTGCCTGCGTTCTCCGGTCTTTAAATCTTAACCCAGCACTCTGCTCCGTTGGGAACTGGGAGGGGCCAGGTTGGGTTCTGCCACCACTGTGCTGCTGTTGTGCTCCTAGCGGAAAGCTGTTCAAGCTCCTCCGCTTACTCCTGACTGCTGTGCTCGTAACTCATCATTGCAGCTTTCCAGGTTGCGTGTGTGCATGTTGAATTAGGCATTCACCTGTTTCATTATTAATATCCTTTCTGTGCTGCATTATTGGAGCATAAAACCTTTTTTTGCTGGCGGAGATCAAAGGCCCGCTACCACCGGCAGAGGCAAGCCAGTTGCCAGGAAACCCTACCATTGCTGAGTGCTCTGGCTGCTGCCAGCCTTTGGACCTCGTTGACTTTCTTGCAACCTCAGGCATTCTTCTTTAAAGCTCTCCTGACTATCTGCCACAGATGAATATGCTACCTTTTAGAAAACGTTTCTTATGTTTGTTTCAGTGGAAGGGAGTTAAAGCCCTGCCACTTCAGAATGAAATAAGAAAGAGTTAACCCCTCATGCGTCTGCATGCACATGTGCACACACATGCTCAAGGCTCCAGGGTGCCTCTTGAAAGCCTGTCTGACACAAAGCATTGTACCAGAAAAATAGTGACGAAGCATATAGCATGACACATCCGGTCATCATAATCTTCCTAGGGACTCCATTGGGAAGGGTTAAAAAAGTCTGCCCACGTGGTGTAGTGGTTAGGAGTTGGTGGACTCTGATCTGGAGAGCCAGGTTTGATTCCCCCACTCCTACACATGATGTGTGCTGGCTGACCTTGGGCCAGTTACAGTTCCCGCTGAACTCTCTCAACCTCGCCTACCTCACAAGATGTCTGTTGTGGGGGAAGGCAATTGTAAGCTGCTTTGAGATCCCTTAAAGGTAGAGAAAAGCAGGGTATAAAAACCAACTCTCCTTCTCCTCCTCATTTCAGTCTGCAGCCTCAGGGGGGAAATCCTTCAATTGACGACTGATCAGGCAATAGGAACACTCCAGGGCAAGTTACTACTGAAAGATTTGGAGTGAGCAAGACGCACTCCAGCTGGAGTGGTACTCCCCACCCCCATTCCTGATGGATTGGAGGGAAGCAGTTTTTCTTCCAGTTTGTCTAGCCTAATACCTGCTTCCAAGTAGACACCACCACATAAGGCCAGGCTGAGAGGCATTTTGCATACAGTTCTTCAGGTGGATCGATAAGAATACAAATAAAAGCAGGAAAAAATTACCATTAAAAAGCAGTAAAAGACCGTCAACACTGAGCATGTGAAAAGTGCTTAAATGTATCCAGAACCACAAATCCATGTTTCAAGTATTGCACAGGTACAGTAAAGGAGCAGCACACAGGCCATACATATATGGATGGAAGCTGAGATCTTAAAACAAAATTTATATCATTGGTTCTTGTAGGTTATCCGGGCTGTGTAACCGTGGTCTTGGAATTTTCTTTCCTGACGTTTCGCCAGCAGCTGTGGCAGGCATCTTCAGAGTAGTAACACTGAAGGACAGTGTCTCTCAGTGTCAAGTATGTAGGAAGAGTCAGAGAGGGGTTGGGTTTGGGCTGAGTACTGTCCTGCAGGACAATGATTAGCACATTACTTCTGCAGGACAGTACTCAGCTCAAACCCAACCCCTCTCTGACTCTTTCTACACACTTGACACTGAGAGACACTGTCCTTCAGTGTTACTACTCTGAAGATGCCTGCCACAGCTGCTGGCGAAACGTCAGGAAAGAAAATTCCAAGACCACGGTTACACAGCCCGGATAACCTACAAGAACCAATGAACTCTGACCGTGAAAGCCTTCGACAAAATTTATATCGATCGCTCATACTTCCACAAGTTAGAAAAACGCACAATTAAGTGTGTCATTATATAGCTGAAGCAATTTTATGAAAGTTTTCAACTAAACTATAAGTTAGAAAAATATAGAAGTGATTTTAATGGCAATTTATTTTTTCTTGTTTTAATTTACATTTTTATAAGAGCTCCTTAAATAAGCGTATGCGAAACAGTAGGAGCAGTGTAACTGAATAAAAATAATTTTTCTTCCCACTACACTGTTCCTTTTTTGCTCTGCCTTTGGTGCAGTCCTTTTTTCCTGTACTGTGCACTGGATATATTTATGCACACGTGTTGCATAAATGTGTTGGATATATTTATGCAGACATGGGTTGCACTGAGCTAGATATCCGGCTTAAAAACCAAAGGGGGTGGGTGGGACAGCCATGAAGTCCATACATACTCTTCAGTGCCTAGATATTACTAAGCTCTCGGGTTCTTCACATTTGAAATAGGTCTCCATAAGGAGGTTGAGGCATTTCATAGGAGAACAGCAAGCTCCACCCATCATTGCTACCTCCTTCCATTCCATAAGGGGGGGGGGTGCATTTGTGAATTTTTGTTTTGCAAGTTCAAAAAGAACACATCATCTTAGTGGATTCCCCCCACCCTCTGGAAATTGCTTTGAAAGGAGGGCGCATCGACCCATTAAATGGACGATGGGCACTTCAGCACATGCTGGATAATGCACTTTCAATGCACTTTAACGACAGTTTGCAAGTTGATTTTGCCGTTCCGCACAGTAAAATCCAGCTTCAAAGTGTATTGAAACCGGATTGAAAGTGCATTATTCAGCATGTGCAGGTCATTTATGCATGGGAGTTTTGCCTGAGGTTCATTGCTGGCTGGACCCACACTTTCCTGTTGGAAATCTCTGCTCCAGCAGCCTCCAAGCTCAAATCAAGTCCCGCCCCTTTAAATGCTGTTTTGTAATGGCAGTGCTCACTGTTGGAGGAGATTCCCCCCAAACCCAATTGCCTCATAAAAAAGCATTTTAAGAACAAAAAATAAAAAATGGAGCAATCCGAAAGAAGGGGTTGGGGAGAAATCCAAACCTTCGTTTTAAAACGACTTTCTTTTGCTCAGAAAGAGCTCCGAGGAAGCAGGAAGTATTTGAATCTTCACCTCTTTACATGCTGCTTTGTGATTGGCTGTGATAGAAGTCAGTCTTTTTGTGGCCGGTTTTTCCATCTGCAGGGAGATTTCAGCCGGGCTGAGCTCAGGTTAGAGGGGAAAATTGGATTAACAGAGGAATGGGAAGACCCAGACATTGCGAGGGCTGGCAGTGAAGTCGTTTCTAATAGATAGAGAACTCGTTCAGAGCTCCAAGGAACAACTGAGTCAAACCGGGGCTGAATGTGACTCCAAGTGCCCATGCATAAATGACCTTAGTGGACCTCAGCAATATCTGCATCCAGCCAAACTCTGTAGGATATACGTTGTTGTGATATCATTTCATTCTGACCCTGGTTAGCGATGGTTGTCTGTATGACCGTTCCTAGGAAAACTTCAATTGCTAGATCACCAAGGGAAAAAAATAGTACCATCCAAGAAGCGAACCTGGAAAATAATGGTAGTAAAGAGCTCCAAGGAAGAAAAAGTGAACATAGTTAAAATTTACTGCATGAAATACTTCATATCACTCCAAAAGTGGAAACGTGAAAGCATCTGATATAATCCTACTGCTTTTACCTACTCGAATTGGTCATCTGTGCTAGGGATCAATATAGCTACTTTTTTGTGTGCACATCATGGTGTATCTATTTTCTCTTATTCAAAGGTTTTAAATGTTTTACTGTTCTTATGGTTCTGTGTGCTCACAGGCTCTCTTTTATATGAGCCAGTGGACAAGGGAATGTGCTGTCACGTCCATTGTATGTCTCTGTTTTGCTTTCGGGTGACTTCGCCAGATAAAATATTCATGTGATGTCTGCAGATATAACTTGGCTTATCTGTACTTGTGAAATTGCTATCATCACTTATCACTCAGTGTGCTTCTTTGCTTCTCAGATGTTGAGTTATTCAGCAGTGGGGACCAAAGCAGAGTTCTATTGTGAAAGTCTGCCACTTACGTGGAATGTGTGAGCCCGGTCCATACGTTTCATCTCAAAAGGCTGGAAACACTCAACTTCCTTGACTAATGAGGGGTTTTTGCTGTGGTAATTTTGAAGAACCCATGACTTAACCCTTTAAGTGGAGGCTGCCAGCTCTTGGGTCAAGATATATTTGTTCATGGACTAGGCATGATGAGGTGACGTTTGTCAAGACAAACTGCCCTATAAGGATGTTGTTTCCAGTGCCCACACCTGTAACCCTGAGCAACCTCCCCAAAATCTGGCAAAGCCACCACACCACTTCCCCGTGAGTTCCATGGTGATTCCTGCTCACACACTAACCAACCGGGTAAAACATTAAAATGTTTTATTTCTAAAGGTTAAAGAAAGCAAAACAATTAAAATTCCAGTACATTCTCTGTTAGGTCCAAGAGTGATGGAAACAACAAAACTATCTCACATAAAATACCTGCAGTACAGATGGTCAATCTTCACAGCCAGCATGGTGTAGTGGTTAAGAGCAGTGGACTCTAATCTGGAGAACCAGGTTTGATTCCCCACTCTTCTACATGAGCAGCAGACTAATCTGGTAAACCAGGTTTATTTCCCCATTCCTACACATGAAGCCAGGTGGGTGACTTTGGGCTAGGTACAGTTCTCTTCGAGCTCTCTCAGCCTCACCTGAGGTGAGGTGTCTGTTGTGGGGAGAGAAAGGGAAGGAGATTGTAAAATGGTTTGATTCTCCTTAAAAGGCATATAAAAATTGGCATATAAAAATCAACTTCTGTGAGCGTTCTGATAGCAGTGAGCAGAAGAATAATACAAATTATGGCACAACACAGCATACCAGTTTAAGCATCAGGTACAGATGTCAGGTAGATAGGCAAAGGAAAAACAGAAGAGAGATTGCCCACCCTGAGCCCCTATACTCAATTATAGGGTTTAGCCTACAGCATCAGATGATCAACTCCAACCAATGAGAGCCTTCTCCCTTCGGAATCTTCCAGAAAACACTCGCATCTGCTCCTTCTTTTCCCCTTCCCCTCCCTTTACCACTCATTAACATGCTTCATTGCCCGACTTTGGGAGCGATTCTCGCTATTCCCAAGCCAGGTGTGTCTGGTGAGCCTGATTGGGTCTTTCTAATACTCAAATTAACCCTGAGGTGGAATGAGGGTACATTTGCATTGCACCTATTTAGATCTAGAGTCTAGAAAACTCTGTCATACAGCTGAGTTTTCCCATAACTCTTTAGAGAGGAAGCGGCCATTACAGACTATGAAAAGTAAGTCTTTTTATAATTCTCCCAGGGGGGCATTTTTTGGGGTAGAGCCATCAAATTTGCAGCGAACGATCAAGGGACTCTCCTTGCATGAACCCCAAAGTTTGGTAAAGTTTGTGAAAGGGGGTCTAATTTTATGGGGTCTGGAAGGGGTTGCCACCTCCTCCATAGAGAAGTATTGTAAAGTTTACTATGCTTCTTTATGGAGGAGGGTGTGACCCCTTTGCAGGCCCATAAAATTGGACCCCCTGACCCAATCTTCACCAAACGTCAGGGTTCATGCAAGGAGTGTCCCTTGAAGCTATCCTGAAAATTTGGGAACCCTACGTCCAAAAATGCCCCCACAGGAGCTTTGAAAAAATCCCCATAGACTCTAATGGATTTGAATTTTTCGGTAAACCCGTAAATGAAGCCGAAATACAAATTTACGGGTGTGGGTATTCAGCTTATTCCGGGTTTACAAAAAAAATTGGGCCCAATAAACCCGAAATGTACCAAAAATATGTTTTTTTGCACAACCCTAAGAATGCTATGTGATCCATAAAGCGTTCTCCCCTCTCCCTCTACCGGAGACCCTGGCCACTTACCCTTTTAGTTTATGCATGTTCCTAGTGTACTTTTGTGTATTTTCCTGCCTTCCTTTCTGCCAAACTCTCTTCCCCTACCCTCTGTTGGGTTTGGGGGTGGAGGAACGACACCAAACTTGGAGAAAAACTACTGTCAGAATAAATGACACCTATTTATTTATACTCAGTCCAGGAATTTGCGTGTTCAGCTACAGCTTTGGGCTCTCTGTTTTATCGTGATTTTTTCCCCCTCCTCAAGACCTCTGGTGTACAGTGTGGAATGGGCCGTGTCATTGTTTTGACAGCTGATAACCGCCAGAGGAGGTTTCACAGCTACTGTGATGCTTATTATCCTGCCCCGCTGAGGAGCTGCTGTTTGGCCTGAGACGCGTTAGCAATTTAACTCTAGTTTCTTTCATGCAAGTTATAACACTATCTGCAGCGATCAGCAGTACACAGCTTTTTCTTGCCCTTACTGACAAGAGCGAAGGAATATTTTAAAAATAACATCTCAAAGAAACAGAAGAATCAAGCCTTTTGAATTGTGCCATTACAAAAAAAAAATTAAGTGTAAATGCAGTTCAATAACTTGCCTGCCAGTTGCCCTCCATAGAGCAGAATGCTTGGCCTAGTGCAATTTTATTTCTTTGGCTTTGACTTAAAGTCATTCTTGCTTGTTTGTGATGCAGAATGCTTTGGGCTCTGCATGAGGAGAGCTCTCTAAGGAATAGTCTTGAAGCGCAAGTTTAAAAGTGGTGTAGATGATTCACTAAGAAGCAGAAAAAGAATTGGGTTTTTTTTTAATTTCCTCATTTTCTCTACCTTTAAGGAGTCTCAAACCGGTTACTTTAAAGTAATAGTGAATGCAGTTAATGAACGAAGGATTCAGGTTATATAATGGTCTGCCTGGTCTCTTTATGGAGCATTAAAGCTGTTTGTAGTTATTATTTGTATAGGTCTGGCCAAAGTATGGCCATTTTATAATTGCCCTGTATTTTGTATTGGATGTCCCATTTTTGTACTTGATGTTTTAGCTACTATGCCAATAAATAAGGCTATGAATGAATGAGTCGCAAACCAGCTTACAATCACCTTCCCTTCCCCATAACAGGCACCTTGTGAGGTAGGTGAGGCTGAGAGAGTTCAGAGGGAACTGTGACTAGCCCAAGGTCACCCTGCAGGCTGCACGTGGAGGCATGAGGAAACCCGGCTCTCCAGGTTAGAGTCTGCTGCTCATGTGGAGGAGCAGAGAATCAAACCCGGTTCTCCAGATTAGAGTCAGCTGCTCATGTGAAGGAGTGGGAAACCATCCCAGTTCACCATATTAGAGTCCGTTGCTCATGTGGAGGAGAGGAGAGTCAAACCCAGTTGTCCAGATTAGAGTCTGCTGCTCCTAACCAGCACACCACAGGAGTCTGCCTTCAAATCTTACTGCTCTGTGCCTAAGTAGACATTTCAAGCATGCTTTTGTTTGGGCTTCCTGTCTCCCACAGGGGAGAGTGCCGTTTGAGAGCAGATGCTGCACTTCGGCACAGTGACAGCGATGGTTACAGTGAAGCCTCTCTTTCTGCGTTCTGATTCACAGGCACCAATGAGAACTGCATAAGCGCATCCCGCTTATTCCACTGTTTATAAAAGTTATCAGCAATATGTTCGTAGGCAGTCTAATCGGTTGCTAACGTTCGTGTGGTACTGCCTCATCATTGGCATCCCCTTTAGGCCAAGCGGGCATGCGCCGAAGGGACACTGCGTACTTTCTGCTGATTGTAACAAGCAGATTTTTAAAAAGCCTTTCCTTTCCGAAGTTCCACAGCTATGATCTGTATGGAAGCCCCTTAGCAAAAGCTACGTTAAAACCAATGGCATTCAGATGGTGTGTATAATTTCGTGTACACGATACCACGAAAGACTAACCCAGCCTTTGGGCTGAGTTCCTGTTGAGTGTAGCTAATTATCACACAACACATTATATTGTGTTGTTTGCAAAGAAGCCACAAACAGTTCCCCAGCACTAAGGCAGTAGGCGATTCTCGACTCTGGTTCCTGAATCCTTGACAAAAAATACTTCATCCCTAGTGAGTATCTGTGAAGAGTTATCTTAAGAGCAAACTTGGTCTGGTGTTTTAACTTTCTGATAAAAGTGAATTGGGTCAAATAAGTGTGTTTAGCGTCAAACTCTTGTAGAGAATTCTCAACCTGAAGTGCTTGTTAGAAATAGTTCAGAAGTTGTAATAAAGCACATTGAATGTACTGCGTCTTCTTTGCACATTTAGAATGTAATTGAGTCAAAGGTGCATTCTCTCCAGGCAAAATCTCCAATGCTTTCCCATTCGGAAGAGTCATTCTTCAGCAAAAATAGGGAAGTCTTGAAGGGTGATAGATTTCTGCTGTTTGCCCTTAAAGGATTTTTTTGTTTCCAAAGCATGGCACATTAAATTCTACAACGGGTTCACCTATAGGTTTCTTTCCCTTTAGATGACAGAAGTCTTTATTTCAGTATCTGCCCGGTCGTTGACCCTAACTGGCTTCTGCCTGAGAGGGGCTGCTCCAGCACTTAGTATATCTTTCCTGTTTTGTCAGTGGTGTCTTTCCTATTTCATTGAAGCTTAATTGGGTTTTCAGGGCGGTTCAGTTCTGCATGTTCTGTAGTTAAAATGCTTTGAGTTTTTCTTGTGATCTGTCTGGAATTGCTGTCCCTAATTTAGATTGAATTTTGATTTCTAGAGGCAGCGTGTGATCTGAGTGTCTTGATTTCTTGAAGTTTTGAACATTTGGTTTTTGGAGCTGCTGATCTGATTTGTGTGTTTCATACTTGTCTTCTCCCAAGTGGTGTAAAGATTATGGGAGCCTAAAGCATCAGTTGCCTTTGAAGAACACACTTGCAGATTTTGGGTCTCTCTAATAATGTTTTTTATCACACACAAGTAGTGGGGTGGGTAAAGGGTGTGCAGCAGCAGCAGAAGAAGAGTTGGTCTTTATATGCCGACTTTCTCTACCACTTAAAGGAGACTCAAACTGGCTTACAATCACCTTCCCCTCCCCACAACAGACACCCTGTGAGGTAGGTGGGGCTGAGAGAGCGTGACTGGCCCAAGGTCACCCAGCTGGCTTCGTGTGTAGGAGTGGGGAAACAAATCCAGTTCACCAGATTAGCCAACGCCGCTCATGTGAAGGAGTGAGGAATCAAACCTGGTTCTCCAGATCAGAGTCCACCGCTCTTAGCCACTACACCACACTGGCTGTCAGTGTGGTAGTGAAACAATGTCAGTTCAGCCCTTCAAATGCCAACTTCCTCTAAGCACAGTAAATTCTAAAGTTCTTTCTTCCCAAATTCTTTAACAATCCTGATTCAGACCGGATAAATATTTTCACCCCCACCCCAGTCCTTTTCTAGTGATTTCTGGATAAATTACCAATAGTTTGGAACAAAGAGGGTTTAGACCAGGGGTGGGGAACCTTTTTTCCGCCAAGGGCCATTTGGATATTTATAACATTATTCGCGGGCCATAGAAAATTATCAACTTAAAAATTAGCCGACCAAGCCCCAAGAAGGCAGCTGCCCTAGATGACCCCCCCGGCATGGCCAAGCAGGCAGGTATCCAACCGGTGGTGCACTCACCCACCTGGTGGCACAGGATAGTCTGTTGCACCAGCCGGGCATAGCCGTCCAGCCAGATGCCGGAGTTGCTCCTACTCCGCATGGTCAGGACCGGATTCTACAGCCGGCTCCTGCTACTTCCACCTGCAGGGATGAAATGAAGACACACTGGCTAAGAACTCACTCCCCCCCACGCACACGCATTCTGGCCCTGCCCCCTTTAACCCCTCCATTGTCGCCACTTCTGCCCCCAGCCCTCTTGTAGTACAGAGGGAATACGTTTCTCCATGGCCCGGGTGGGAAAGGGTTAACACAGTTTCTTGGGCGGTCCTTGCAGCTCCATAGCTAATGACTTTTCTGCAAGGGGGAAAATGGTTCCTTTTCTCAGCAAAACAAACACACATCTCTCTTGAATAGGGGCTATTCCTGTCCGCGGGAGGGGGCGGATTGCCGATCTTAGATCCTTCTGAGCTAGAGATCTGCCAGGACCCATGAAGGGCCAGACCAAATGATTTTGCGGGCCTTAAACGGCCCCCGGGCCTGACGTTCCCCACCCCTGGTTTAGACCTTGACTTTTCAACCCTCAGAATTGTTGCCACCCTCATCCAGAAGGATCAGCAGGATGCCTTGGAGATGTGATCTAGTGCTACTTAGTGTTCTGATAGGCTGGCCTGGAAACGCCTGCTTCAGAAATAGAAGAGCGTTAATAGAAACTGCTTTTGAAGATAAGGACTTGTTTCAAAGATGGTGGTACGAGGTCACGCTGAATGGCAAGCGTTTTCCTTGAATATTGGTGTTATGATCCATCGCAAGCATCATTTTTCACTAGTGACAACTGTTTAATGTCAAATCGGGAGATAACACAAAAGAGAGCGAGTGTAGAAAATTATAAAGGAATGTTTGGATTGCTTTGTGGATCCCGTTATAGAAACTGATTGAATTGTAAAGGTATATTTGAGGACTATGTTTAAAGACTCTTGCTTGGTTTCGTACTTGGAGTCCAAGTATTCACTTATGCGAGGTTTGGATGAAAATTTTCCCTGGTCCGAGTTTGTGGTGAATGCACGCTCAAAGTGTGTATTTTTTGGTCCACTTCTGACATACAGCCCTTAGTATGTTCCTGGACTGTGCTTGTAGTTTGCTGTAATAATGAATTATGTAGTCCATTCTTGTGTTCCAGGAATTCTTGGGGTTCCTTTTTGAAAGCTTATTAGGGATTCCTCAGTGAAAAGATTAAAAACTTTGGCTAGGCATCCCGGAAAAACAACTCGGGCACAATTGCAGATATTCCCATAAAATTGTCAGCCGTAGGCCATTATTGGGTGGTGTACCCCCTCAGCTCGTATGGGGTAATCACAGGTCTGACTAGCTTATAAGAATGTCTGCAAAACATACCAGAGTTCCTGAAAAGAAACATGAATCTGGAAAGAGTTCCCTGAAGGGGGAGATACTGCAAGCCACTAATACTACTGTGGTTTATAATATCTTGCCTTTGTGTACATGAGTAGCCCCTCCTTCAATTTATTCTCCAAACTACCCTGAGGAATAGGAGAGAGTAACTGGCCCAAAGTCACCAAGTGAGCAAGGAGGAGGAGGTTAGTTTTTATACCTCAGTTTTTTCTACCTTTAAGTAGTTCCAAACCGGCTTACAATCTCCTTCCCTTCCTTTCCCCACAACAGACACCTTGTGAGGTAGCTGGGGCTGAGAGAGTTCTGAAAGAACTGTGACTAGCCGAAGGTCACCCAGCAGGCTTCATGTGTAGGAATGGAGAAATCAACCCGGTTCTCCAGATGAGAGTCTGCCGCTCATGTGGAGGAGTGGGAATCAAACCCGGTTCTCCAGAGTAGAGTCCCCTGCTCTTAACCACTACACCAAGCTGGCTGACTAAGGATTTGAGTCATAGTCCAGCCACTATACCGCTCTGGTTTTCCCTGTTAGGG
The DNA here is from genome assembly GCF_029931775.1 of Euleptes europaea. Classification (NCBI taxonomy): domain Eukaryota; kingdom Metazoa; phylum Chordata; class Lepidosauria; order Squamata; family Sphaerodactylidae; genus Euleptes; species Euleptes europaea. The sequence goes on along the minus strand of NC_079312.1, from coordinate 43,228,496 downwards.
GTATGTTAGAAGATCATAGAACATCATGTTAATATACAGGGGCTACATTAATAATTTGTTTTTGGGACTAGAATTCTCTGATTGCCTTGCTGTTTCAGTATGAAGAAACTTCCATGCCTTGATTAGTAAGTGACTCTTATCAGATGGCATCTCACTCTAGTTTTTGTACTTGGATACAGACTTTAGAGTTGTGATTTATTCCAGACTTCTAGTTAACAACCTTACCTCTGGAGAATTTTAAGTTGCAAAATACAAGGGAGGTAGCCTATAGGCACGATGGCCTCAGATCTTGGATAAAATATTAAACAATACGGATTAATTTAATAGCATGGCCTGCCTGTAACGTTCCACTTTTAAAGGAGGGTTTTTTATATGTTTTGTTGCTTTTAGACTTTAAGGTTTTCAGTGTTCGCAAAACATGCCCAATGGGCAGGGCAAATGCTTGCGCTACATTGCCACAGGATGATCAGACCCACTCAGCTTTAGCGTCATCTAACTCAGTGAGATGTTGGTAATAACATCAAGGTTTGAGAAGGTATATATATATAAAAAAGGGAGGGACTGTGGCTCAGTGGTGGAGCATCTGCTTGGCATGCAGAAGGTCCCAGGTTCAATCCCCCGCATCTCCAGTTAAAGGGGCTGGGCAGGTAGGTGATGTGAAAGACCCCTGCCTGAGACCCTGGAAAGCCGTTGCCGGTCTGAGTAGACAATACTGACTTTGATGGACCAAGGGCCTGATTCAGGTATAAGGCAGCTTCATGTGTTCAAAACCTGCTGGCACAGCCCTCTCAGGAATATTGGGCAAGTGTGATAGTTGTAATCAGGACAGATTCCAAGTAAATTTATTCTCTTGGCAGCCTTCATTGTCTGTGCTTAATAATCTGTCTAGCGGGTTTTAAATAATTACCCTGCCCATTGTAACCCCCGATTCTGAACTTTTGAAGGTTACTTGCCTTGTGACACTTTGTTCATGCTGAAAGCTGGTCACATTTTGGCAAGATACATATGCAAGACCAGGGTAATCTGATATGCCCGACGATTTAGCATTGTTCAAAGGTGACCCTCCCCCTTTGCAAACGTGGTTGCTTCTTCTCCAGTCTCCCGATAATCTGGTGTGCCTGTACTGATTCACAGAGCATCCTATACAGTTCATTGATACAGGGATCCCAGGTTTCTTCCAGCCTTGCTCAGGAAAATCACTGGGCTAACGGACTTTGAAAAGGTTTGCTTACCTAGTGTCTGAATGAGACAAATATGTGAGGTGTGTTTTTTCTGTACCAGCTAGGAATATCAAAGCGCAATATGTGCAGTCTATTGCTGTTTCTCATAGAGATGAAGCTTAGCTTATTATAACATTAGATATAGATGGATGGATGGATAGATAGGTATGAGTTTTTGTTTGTGTTGATAAATGTAATAATTGTAAGGTGACACCACCTTGCAAAAACCTTTATATGCACTTGTGAGGGACATTGTTTTGTAACAATCTGGATTTAAGCAAATAAATTAAACTTAATTGGCTATAGAGATTGGTATGCTGTGACCTGGATGGCCTACGCTAGCCCAGTCTTGTCAGAAGCTAAGCAGGGTCAGCCAGAAGTTCAGGGTTGCTACCCAGAGGCAGGCAATGGCAAACAACCTGTGTTTGTCTCTTGCCTTGAAAAACCTACACTGTTGCCATAAGTCCACTGTGACTTGACAGCACTTGCCACCACAGAGGTTGGTAGAATGAAAGTCATGTATAAGTTGGAAGGAAGTGGTGGGTGTCTGCTTGCCATGATGGTCAACCCATTTCTCATAAAGTCCTGTGGGAAATCTTTGCTATAGAAATACCGCAACAATTTTCAAAGCTTTTTTTAAAAAAAAATTGGGAGGAGGGGAAGCAACTCTGAGCTTTAGTTCACTGGAATGCACACATTACAAAGAATATGGGTCAGTTCCCACAGGATTCTTTTCATTCATGGAGACATCCATGTGATAAACGTCATGTTCTCATGCCTTTCTGGCATTCCTGGCATATGCTATTCTCTACAGGAATCATTCTGATACGCTCTTAAGCAGGCAAATGTTTTACATCAAACCCAGCTCTGCTTCTCCAGTTGAGCTTTACTGGAGTTCCCCGAGACAAAGAAAGAAGCATGTCGTCTGCCAGCTATCAAAACCGTCTCTGAAAACAGCAAAAGCTTAAGACCTGTTTGGATTAAATTAGGAGGTTAAACAAAAGGGAAGTCAGGGGGAAGCCGCCTGCCCCGCAGAGGTAGCACAGCTCTGCCTGTGAGTTGTCACTCCAGGTGTGTGGGCAATTTTTGGTTGCTGCCTCGGTTGCGTTGTCTGTTCCCCAAAGCTGTGTGTTAAATAAAAAAACATGCCTACAATCAATTTAGCTTGCAATTAAACATTTTCCTTAAGCAGTTGGCACTACGACAACTGATAATTACCACGAGCAACACTTTGAAAAAGCCTTATTATGCTTGTTTATGTAGGATCACTCTTGGCATCATAATAAGCCACCATTAACATAAATGTACTTACTGTATGAGCACACCTTAATGTTATCGTGAGACTCAATTAATCACACGGGATAATTAAAATGAGTGACTTTAATCTTCCTGAATTAAATGCTTATCAGAAGAGCTTTAAAACTTCAAGGTATGTTGCCAGGTCCCTGTGCCCCTCTACTTCCCTTCATACTATCCTTTTTCTTTTCTTTGCTTTGTTGTCTTGTTAACTGCCCGGGGCTGCATTCATGCGCCATGCTCTTGTCAAAATTATTGAGCTATGCCTCCCTCCTCTCAGAGTCTCCCTTGGGAAGCTGCCTCTGCTGTGCTTCCTGCAATTTGACTTGGCTTTTCTCCGTTGGCATGGATCTGAAATGTTAATAAGCTTTGCTTTTAAGTTGGCAAGTAAACTCCTGGTGCTTGGTTCACAACACTATGCAGTTGCGTTTTTTCTTTTAAAAAAATAGAAAAGAGAACGGATAGGTAATTGCCTGTGGAACAGGTCCCCTATGTGCCCATATAGCCTCAGGGGAGGGACTGTAACTCCCTAAGCACACCCTTTGCATCCAGAAAATTCCAGGTTCTATTCCTCGTGCTTCCAGCTCACAAAGGATCTTGGGTAGCAGGGCTGGGGAGAAACTTGGAAGAGCTGATACCATTGATGTAACTCTTCCAAGTAAAAACGTCTCTTAAGAACATAGGAAAATCCATGCTGGATCAGACCAAGGTCCTTCAGGTTCAGCAGTCTGTTCACACAGTGGCCAACCAGGTGCCTCTAGGAAGCCCACAAACAAGACAACTGCAGCAGCATTGTCCTGCCTGTGCTCCACAGCACTTATTATAATAGGCATGCTCTCCTGATCCTGGAGAGAATAGGTATGCATCATGACTAGTATCCATTTTTACTAGTAGCCATGAATAGCCCTATCCTCCATGAACATGTCTACTCTTTAAGCCTTCCAAGTTGGCAGCCATCATCACATCCTGGGGCAGGGAGTTCCACAATTTAACTATGCACTGTGTGAAGAAATGCTTCCTTTTATCTGTTTTGAATCTCTCACCCTCCAGCTTCAGCAGACGACCCCACATTCTGGTATTATGAGAGAGAGAAGCTTTCCCTGTCCACTCTCCCCACACCATGCATAATTTTATAGATCTCTATCATGCCTCCCCTTAACCGCCTTCTGTCTAAGCTAAACAGCCCTAAGCTTTTTAGGCAGCTTCTTTGTAACGTAACTACCTGCCCCGCTGCTACAGTTCAGTTTTATTGCTCATTTTCACTAGTGGGGAGGGGCAGATTTGCAGAAGAATTTTTGGATGCTTTATGATGTCTTTGTTATATTTTGTCTATTTAGAATGATGCAAGAGATTGCATATTTTACATGGGTGTGGAAGCCCCTTAATGTATGGTTTGGTTTAAATGTCATCATAGGGTATCTTTTCTGGCACCCATCCAATGAAGCCAGTGACATGAAGTGCAGTTAGAAATGTAACGGCATCAGCACATGTAATGTCATCCTGAGATGTGATACTGCAAAGAGGGACTGGGAAATCTATATGGGGCTGCTGTTTTGCATGGCAACTTATATTTTTTGTAACGTGGTTCAGCTCAAAAAAGACTGCCGGAATTATTGGTCTTCTGGGAATATGTACTAACCCAATTAGAGGACTTTAAGAAAGATGTAGACAATCTGGAACGGGTCCAGAGGAGGGCAACAAAGATGGTGAGGGGTCTGGAGACCAAGTTCTATGAGGAAAGCTTGAAGGAGCTGGGTATGTTTAGCTTGAAAAGGAGAAGACTGAGAGGGGATAGGATAACCATGTTCAAGTACTTGAAGGGCTGTCATATAGAGGAGGGTGCCAAGTGGTTTTCTGTTGCCCCAGAAGGTCGGACCAGAACCAACAGGTTGAAATTAAATCAGAAGAGTTTCCATCTAGACATTAGGAAGAACTTTCTAACTGTTAGAGCGGTTCCTCAGTGGAACAGGCTTCCTCGGGAGGTGGTGAGTGCTCCTTCCCTGGAGGTTTTTAAGAAGAGGCTAGATGGCCATCTGATGACTGTAGGCAGATCATGAGAGGGAGGGCACCTTGGCCATCTTATGGGCATGAAGTAGGGGGTCACTGGGGGTGTGGGGGGGGAGGTAGATTGGAATTTCCTGCATTGTGCAGGGGGTTGGACTAGATGGCCCTGGTGGTCCCTTCCAACTCTATGATTCTACGAAGACGTTTGTATCCATTTCCCTAAGACCTTTCTGTGAACTTAACGGTTGTTTGTGGGTGAAGGAGACATGAAATTGCCATCACGACGGGTTTTTTAAAAAGAATTCGGCAGTATTCTTTTAATGACAAATGGAGTACAACTAAAGCCTTTTCATGCTACAATGTTGTTTGCCTGCAATCAAAAAGGTATGTTTCTGAAAAGGAGTTTGATTTTTTTTTTTTTTTGTACTTCCATGCACACACAGAGAGAGAATGCAGAAATAAATCACCAGGAAAGAGAATTGCTGAGTTCAGGAGCACTACCAGACTGATTCAGTGGGATAGAGAAAATTCACTGCTCAGGGAAGACAATAAAAAATCCTGGCTATTAACATGACAGAGAAGATTTTTCCAGAAGGAGCTTGGAAAATCCAGCGGATAGGGGGAACAGAACAAGTTCTGGGTCAACCAAGATGGGTTACATGAAACGTTTCCAGGGGGAAAAAAATGAAGTCACTTTAGGGGGGGGCGTTTCCTCTCCAAGAAGCTAGTAAAGTTGCTGGAGGTTTGCCTGCAATGGAGTGAATGTCTTTGCTGGCAGAGTAGGTTACTATTTTCCACGAAGCTTAAAGTGGGCACCCAAAAAATGCATTTCCCAGGTTAACAATACAATGCAGACGTTACTTTTCTTTTGCGTTATATTGTTAGCCTGGGGAGTGCATCTGCTAGAAGGTATGGTCTTTCAGCATCAACAAACTTGTTCTGACAAGGTTATCCGGGCTGTGTAACCGTGGTCTTGGAATTTTCTTTCCTGACGTTTCGCCAGCAACTGTGGCAGGCATCTTCAGAGTAGTAACACTGAAGGACAGTGTCTCTCAGTGTCAAGGGTGTAGAAAGAGTAATATATAGTCAGAAAGGGGTTGGGTTTGAGCTGAGTATTGTCCTGCAAAAGTATTGTCCTGTAAGTATCAAGATAATGTGCTAATGAGGGTATGGTATGTTAATATGGAACCATTGTATCCTGAAGTGATCTGTTAATGTGTGTAATCCAAAACTAATCTGTATGGCTATTGTTGAATGTTGTCTTTGTCTGGAGGTGTTTCAGGGCAGGAAGCCAAGCCTTATTCATTCTTAAACTCTCCTCTTTTCTGTTAAAGTTGTGCTGATGTTTGTGAATTTCAATGGCTTCTCTGTGCAATCTGACAAAATAGTTGGTAGAATTGTCCAGTCTTTCAGTGTCTTGGAATAAGACCCTGTGTCCTGTTTGTGTCAGTCCATGTTCAGCCACTGCTGATTTCTCAGGTTGGCCAAGTCTGCAGACTTGGCCAACCTGAGAAATCAGCAGTGGCTGAACATGGACTGACACAAACAGGACACAGGGTCTTATTCCAAGACACTGAAAGACTGGACAATTCTACCAACTATTTTGTCAGATTGCACAGAGAAGCCATTGAAATTCACAAACATCAGCACAACTTTAACAGAAAAGAGGAGAGTTTAAGAATGAATAAGGCTTGGCTTCCTGCCCTGAAACACCTCCAGACAAAGACAACATTCAACAATAGCCATACAGATTAGTTTTGGATTACACACATTAACAGATCACTTCAGGATACAATGGTTCCATATTAACATACCATACCCTCATTAGCACATTATCTTGATACTTACAGGACAATACTTTTGCAGGACAATACTCAGCTCAAACCCAACCCCTTTCTGACTATATATTACTCTTTCTACACCCTTGACACTGAGAGACACTGTCCTTCAGTGTTACTACTCTGAAGATGCCTGCCACAGTTGCTGGCGAAACGTCAGGAAAGAAAATTCCAAGACCACGGTTACACAGCCCGGATAACCTACAAGAACCAATGAACTCTGACCGTGAAAGCCTTCGACAATATTTTGTTCTGACAAGGCTTCTCCTTTCTGGAGGTTACAAACCAAGAGCGGATCTTGACAACAGCGCTGCCTTTGTTTGAACCGTCCGTCCTAGCGGCTGTGCTGTGGGCATTCGCACCAACTGCTTGGCTTATTCTTGTTAGGGAAAGGGATACTCATCAGGGACACGAGTAAGATTTGACCTGCTGTTTTTTTCCCCTAGACAAGACTTTTATGATATTCCTTGCTTTTGTTAGCATCTCAGGGCTGTGTCCTGCAGCACTGTTGGAGAACCAACGGTGACTTCGACATCTTCGAAAATGTACGCGAGTGTCTTGTTCGAATGAATGCGTGTGCCTTGGCTCCCAGCCAGACCCGTGAGCTGCTCTAATGCTTCTGGAGTTTGCTGATCTGGCCGATAGCCAAACATATGTAATACGCCCTCTGATAAACATAGCTGCTTGTCTTTTGAAAGCTGTGGGTGTCTGTTTCTGTGAGCATGCTGGAGTTTGTACCCTCCCATATAATAGAACTTCCCCACACGTTACACTAAGAGAAGATCACGTGAACACGGCTGCAAAGTATTTTCTCAGAACCATGAAGAACAGCAGCTATTCAAGTTCTGTTGCGTCAGTACGTTTTGAAGTAGCAATGACATAGCTATTGTACATTCAGTCCTAGCTCTGTTTAAAAAATAAATAATTTGCAGCTGTTCTTTAAGTGAACTTTAAAATTGTCAATGAACATCCCATAATTGCACAGTTTACTGTATCTCTCTTATTCTCATGGGGCTTTTGCACATGCAGTGTTTTGCACCTTTAAAGTCTACATAGGACCATTTTATCACAGATTAAACCATTTGTGACGCACGCAGTCTTCTGTTGACAGACATCTCAATACACCCGTGTGTGCAGTGGTTTGAAGAAGAGTAGGTTTTTATATGCCCACTTTCTCTACCACTTAAGGGAGACTCAAATTGGCTTACAATCACCTTCCCTTCCTCTTCCGACAACAGACACCCTGTGAGGTAGGTGGGGCCGAGAGAGTGTGCCTAGCCCAAGGACACCCAGCTGGCTTCGTGTGCAGGAGTGGGGAAACAAATCCAGTTCACCAGATTAGCCTCCGCCGCTCATGTGGAGGGGTGGGGAGTCAAACCGGTTCGCCAGATCAGAGTCCACCACTCCAAACCACTGCTCTTAACCACTACTCCACGCTGGCTCTCTACCAGAAATCTCTACTGTACACTTTTTTTTTTATTACAAAGAAGAGAACAAAAACAAAACAAAACTACAGTTTCATGAAATATGTGGGAGGGAGGGAGAAGAAAAGGAAAACCAGGTATAAACAGCAGGCATACATCCCTTCCCCCCCCCCCCTTGCCATAGAGTTTTGTCTCAGGCTATCAATCAACTTTTCACCACTTCCTGCAACAGCAGGTCTGCTATAAATCCTGCCGTAACTGACTGGGTTTCATTTCCTCTGCCAAACCCTGCTAACCTGCGAGGCATGACACAGTGACACGAGAGCGAGCAGCTGATAATGTAATACATGACTCCTGCGAGGCGAAAGTTAAAGTGCCTGTTCTCTCCGCTGAATGATTTTCAAGATCTTTTTATTTTAGTCCCCAAGGGGCATAATTACTCTGTGTAACACACTGTGCATTTTTTTTAATCTCCTAAAGGAATTTTATTCAAAGGCATGTCAAAAGGATGCGGACAACCGAGAGGCTTTTCTTAGGCTTTCTCGCCCCTTTCCAAATTGCCTTCGTTCCAGGAGGCAATGCATCGTCTTACAACATGTTCCAGAAGGATCTTTTAGCTCAGTCCCAATTATAAGAATATCAGGTGAAGGGCTACAACTCCGTGGTGGAGCATGTATGTCAGGTCACATGAACTCATGAAGCTGAATCAATTATACTGAATCAGACCCATGGTCCATCAAAGTCAGTATTGTCTACTCAGACCAGCAGCGGCTCTCCGGGGTCTCATGTAGAGGTCTTTCACAACACCTCCCTGCCTGGTTTCTTTAACTGGAGATGCCGGGGTTGAACCTGGGACCTTCTGCATTCCAAGCAGAGGCTCTACCACTGAGCCACAGTTTCTCCCCCTAAATGAAATCTGCCTTATACTGAAGCAGACTATTGGGTCATCAAGATAAGTATTGCCCACTCAGACTGGCAGCAGTTCTCCAGGGTCTCAGGTAGAGATTTTTCATATCACCTACTGCCTGGTCCTTTTAACTGGAGATGCCAGGGATTGAACCTGGAACCTTCTGCATGCCAAGCAGAGGCTCTACCACAGAGCCACAGCCTCTCCCCCTGGCAGCAGCTCTCCAGGGTCTCAGGTAGAGATCTTTCATATTACCTACTGCCTAGTCTTTTTAACTGGAGGTGCCAGGGATTGAACCTGGGACCTTCTGCATGCAAAGCAGAAGCTCTTCCACTGAATGCAAAGCAGAAGCTCTCTCCCCCCCCCCTGCATTCAGTTCTTAATATTTACAATTAAAGGATTTCCATTACCAGGGCAGAGACAGATCCCTGCCTGAAATGCAGTAAATGCATCCCTGCGAGACAGGCTTGAGAGTAGTGAATGGAGCACCAATCTGATGTCTTATTTATAGATGTTTATACCCTGCTTCAATCCCCTATGGGGACCCAAAGTAGCTTACAACATTCTTCTCTTCCCTCTTGCATTTTACCCTCACAACAACTGTTTTCGTCACTACAAGCTATGTCTCTCCCTTGTGAATGTGGTAAATCGGCAGCCCTTGTTTCTTAATTTCACAACCTTTGCGTATATCCTCACTGAACTGTAGCAAATGCTGGGTTTAAAAACATTGACTTAAATTAATACTGAAATGTACACTGTCCAGCTTTTAAATACAAAAAAATTGGTATTTTAAAAAAAGAAGAAGAGTTGGTTTTTATATGCCGGCTTTCTCTACCACTTAAGGAAATATCAAGCCAGTTTACAATTACCTTCCCTTCCCCACAACAGACACCCTGTGAGATAGGTGGGGCTGAGAGAGCTGTGAATAGCCCAAGGCCACCCAGCTGGCTTCATGTGTGGGATTGGGGAAACAAATCCAGCTCACCTGATTAGCATCCGTCACTCACATGGAGAAGTGGGGAATCAAACCCGGTCATCCAGATCAGACTCTACCGCTCCAAATGACCGCTCTTAACCACTACACCATGCTGTAATAAAGTATATAATAAAGTATAGTTGCCAAAAGATCAGTCTTGCAGAAATAAGGGTGTTTTGGAACCCTGGAGGAACATCCCTTTTTGTTCTGTGGTAGCATTCAGTACATATCCACTGATTAATGTTCCAGAATAAGGGACACTGATTTGAAGCAAGAGATGTGAGGGACATCAGACAAAATATATACAGGCCATGGTTATACAGAGCCGTGAGCCCTCCATTTGTGCTTGAACCGTCTGCCTCATCTCTGGGTACAAGAGTTAGCTGTACTTGCTGAGCCATATTTTGCTTTGTGCTGGTTACATTGGTGGGAAACTTCATGTAGGTCATTACTATGAAATAGACTTGGTGATCATTTCTTGCTGCAATATTTGCAAGCAGTTCTTCTGCCTCACACCATTATTCCTCCCCCCCCAATTCCCTCTTTTGATGACTTCTTCGTATAAAAAGTGTTTAATCTCCAGCCACAGAATTGAAAAGTGACCCTGTGTTATCACAGATGGCGTGCTGGTGGTTTGGGTGGCCAAGTGAATGTCTTGGCCACTCAAACCACCAGCACGCCATCTGTGATAACACAGGGTGACTTTCATGAGTCCAAAATCTCTTTTTTAAAATTCAGTAGACATTGCAACGCAAGCATTACGTGCTGTTAGAAATTAACCAAACAGTGGTAGGGTAACACATTCTTCTCCTTCCAGAGAGACACCCACAGATCTCTGCTTCTTAAACAGAGTCACCAACCAGCAATCTATAACCTTACACTCTGTACATTCCTAAGAACGCTACCCAGAAAGCAAACCCCATTGAATACACCTGAGTAGTATTTGGAGTAGACCTGTTTAGGATTGGCCCAATTGTCTAAACTTGTGTCATTCCAGATACATGGTTTGTCATAGCTTTGCAATCTCAAAAAAGATGAGCTGAAACTGTTTACTAAGGTTACTGTGGTCTGAATTTTTCTGCAAACTAGTGGAGGTAAACCAGCCAAGGGGAATCAGGAGGCAGATTCATTTCCCATATCTAAACTAGTACTATGTTGCTATATTCAAAAAGCTTGGAGAAGATAGTTTCAGATGAGGTGTCCTTTCACAGAGTAATACTGGGCAACTGCTGAGAATACGTGGGAACTCACAATCCAGTTGTGGATATTCAGGAAACTTCTCTGTAATCCCAATAACAGGACTTCCATCGCTGTTCTGTTTTATTTTTGTCATCACAAATCCAATGGCTTTGTCCTTGAGTTTGTGTCTGCCTGTCAAATAAAGCATATCGTAAAATGTCATCTTATTTCTCTCTCTGCTTTTTTTTTTTAAGGTCACAGAAATTGGCAGCCCTTGCCCAACGCGTGCAGAAAGCAGAGCTGAATAAGGCCAAATTAGGCTTCGAACTAGACGAGCTGGAAATGGCAGCACGGCTCGTACGGGAGGAAGAAAAGGAGTTAAAAGCTGCTGGCGTAGACATTTCCAAGCAGCAGCAGCTGCCACCTCCTCCCTCCAGAAGAGAAATGAGTGGCTCTGAAGACTCAAGCAGCACTTCATCATACGAGACAGAAGGCTCCGATTCGGATGAACAAGAGTCCTCAGCCAGTGAAGATGGGAAAATAAATCCTTTACAAAGCACGCCTGGAGAGGAGAGGACAGCCCCACTCATTGGCTGTAATGGATTAAGGCGAGACACAGACACTTTGACGTTAGACGCTAGTAATGAAAAATCAAAGGCTGCCTTACGATCTACATCTGTTCCTGGGAAACTGATAGAAGAATTAGGAAATCGAATGCAGGCTGCAGCGAGGCTTACGGAACAACCTGAAGGATCGCTGCCTGGCAGTGATGGCAGCGGTTCTTTGCAAGAGACGGGAACGAGCCGCACGGCTGAACCCCCAGGACTTTCACCAGACCGTAATGGAGACGGAGGTTTCTTGGAGGTGACTCCAAAGCCTAGTCCTCTTCTCGTTCTGGGCGCCGCAGATGAAGATGCAACTTCCTAAGCAAATAGGGGTGGGGTGGATTCCAGGCCATTCTGACTGTCAGATGTCACTCCATCAAATTGGAGGGAGGGGGTGCAGCCTTTTAAGGTTTCATCTTTCATGTTTCTTCCTGCATTTCTTAGTCAAAAGCCTATGCAGAAAACAGTGGACAGGATTCTGTTAAATGCGGTCCAGGACATCAGCCACCCGCCTTAATAAAATTCTTATGCCTGTGTGTATGGGACTCCTATGACCTTGTGTTAGCATTGCAGGGGCATCGTTCCATGAGGTCAGTAGTATTACAACGGTGTGGTCGAACCTTGCTGCAGATAGTTGATTTTTAAAGTAAAGTGCTGAAAGTAACTAGTAAAGACAACCTTCGCAATCTTGTTTGTAGAGAATTTAGTTTTAAATAGTGTGTGCTTACCTTTTAAAATCCAGCTTGGTTTCTAGCTTTTAAACATGTTTGCTCATGGTCCGTATAGCCATTTGCATTATATGTTTGGAATGTCTACAGTCTGTACAAATACATCAGCAGAATACAGCCTTGTAAATCCTAGACAATAATATATAACAAGACTGTCCGTCGCTCACAGTTGCATATGCAACATATTCAGTGTCTACATGGTCTCATTTTATGCCTGGTTACTTAGAAATAAAGTCCACTGGGATAAGAGGATATAGTGTCATGTAAGTATATGTAGAATGGGACCTTTTGTGTGATCATCTGTGAAACATGTTGGCTGTTTCAGGTTTATGTTTAAACAATACAAATGGATATTGAGGGGATAGGATAACCATCTTCAAGTACTTGAAGAGCTGTCATATAGAGGATGGTGCCAAGTTGTTTTCCGTTGCTCCAGAAGGTCGGCCCAGAACCAATGGGTTAAAATTAAATCACAAGAGTTTGTGTCTAGACCAGGGGTGGGGAACGTCAGGCCTGGGGGCTGTTTAAGGCCCGCAAAATCATTTGGTCTGGCCCTTCATGGGTCCTGTAAGATTTCTAGCTCAGAAGGATCTAAGACTGGTGATCCGCCCCCTCTGTTCAAGGCAGATGTGAATTTGTTTTGCTGAGAAAAGGAACCTTTTTCCCCCCTTGCAGAAGAGTTGTTAGCTATGGAGCTGCTAGGACCCCCAAGAAACTGTGTTAACCCTTTCCCACCAGGGCCATGGAGAAACGTATTCCCTCTGTACTACAAGAGGGCTGGGGGCGGAAGTGGCAACAATGGAGGGGCGAAAGGGGGGGCAAGTTCTTAGCCAGTGTGCCCTCATTTCACCCCTGCAGGCGGAGGTAGCAGGAGCTGGCTGTAGAATTCAGCCCTGACCATGCGGAGCAGGAGAAACTCCGGCGTGCGGCTGGAAGGCTACACCCGGCTGGTGCAACGGACCATCCTGTGCCACCAGTTGGATTCCTGCCTGCTTGCCTGGGCGGGTGGGGGGGTCATCTGGGGGCAGCTACCTGCTTGGGGCTTGGTCGGCTAATTTTTAAGTTGATGATTTTGTATGGCCCATGAATGATGTTATAAATATCCAAATGGCCCTTGGCGGAACAAAGGTTCCCTACCCCTGGTCTAGACATTAGGAAGAATTTTCTAACAGTTAGAGCAGTTCCTCAGTGGAACAGGCTTCCTCAGGAGGTGGTAAGGGCTCCTTCCCTGGAGGTTTTAAGCAGAGGCTAGATGGCTATCTGTCAGGAATGCTGATTCTGTAACCGTAGGCAGTTCATGAGAGGGAGGGCACCTTGGCCATCTTCTGGGCATGGAGTAGGGGTCACTGGGGGTGTGGGGGGGGAGGTAGTTTGGAATTTCCTGCATTGTGCAGGGGGTTGGACTAGATGACTCTGGTGGTCCCTTCCAACTCTATGATTCTATGGTATAGTGAAATCATTTTTCAGTTTCAGCGCAACCATTTGGCTTCAATTCATCAGCTGCTCTGAAAATTAAGGTCCAGAGGTATGGTACGAATGTGTAAATATTTGAAATCAGTAAATTTACCTAACTTATGCTGGTAGTAATGGGGCTGGGTCTCCTTATTCTTTGGCAGTTCAGCTTTCTTTGCTAGTGTTAGATAGAGCTATGTGTATAGCCACGATGGTGTAACATACAAGTCAGAAATCAAGTATCCAGTAGGCGTCCTAAGAAACTTAGCTTTCACTTGTGTCTTAAGGGTGTGTTTCCTGTCTCTACGCTGGTTAGCAGACAAAGAACAAGTTACGCAGATTAAGCAAAGAACACGCACGGGCTCTTAATTTGTGTGATTTATTGCGCAAAGAAAAATGTGGGTGCATCACGTACACTGCACTACTCTAAAGAAATCCATATTGCAAGAGCTGCACCTCATTCATACGCTTTCCTCTGTTTTATGGCTGGTAGCCAAGAGAGAGCCTGATTGTCAGTTCTCTGAACAGCTCTGTTTCTCTCTAGGAAATGACAACTTCTGTGTTAGAGAAATCAATCTTCATTGTGTCCAAAGCATTTCTGCCTGCGTCGGGAAGATTGTTACCTTAGCCTGACTTTATTCTGGCACGTCCTGTCAGATTTGGACCTTGATCTCTCCTCCCTCCACTGCCCTGATAAATTGTATTAAATTTTATCAGCCACATTCTCCTTCCACTCTCGATGGGCTTTTCCGCACGCTTGACTTCTGACTTGGGAGTTGATCCAAAAGCATTGGAATTGGTTTGGGCACAGTTGTCCCACCCATCCGCCCTCCTTGTGCATTTTCACAGTTGTGGAGTCGGTTTATTTTCTTCCGCACATGCCTTCAATAATGAGGATTTTCAAGGGAGGGTGGTGGCGTCACTGGTGGTATCATAGCACCACCCCTTTTTTAAAAAAATGGCATTAAAATATTGATAAATTGCTGGACTGTTGTAACAATAGCCTTAGGCTCTGTGAATTTCCAGCTGTCATTTTTTTAAAAAAAATGTCTCTAGCCTCTTCCCTCATGGAGATATGCCTTTTCCCTTATATATACGCAAAGAAAGGTACTACAGACTTTTCAAAAAGAAAAAGCTGGTAATTTGGAGAACTTTCTCAGGCTATTTTTACAGCACTCCAACAATGTATCAATATTGGCGTTTTAAAGAAAAGAAAATTGCTTGTTTTTTTGAAGGTGGGAGTGGTTAGACCATGACAGGCCAATCATTGAATAGTGGGCTGGAGGTGGGTAGGAGTGGGCGGGACAAAGAAAACCAACAAACATTGCACTTGTGGAAAAAGCCAACTCAACATCAGCTTCCAAAAAACATTGGGGTAAAAGTAATCTAAAAAAAAACCAGGAAAAAGTGAGGGGAGGGGGGACAAAAAATGAAGTGAAAACTAAAGGCACAAAAGTGTGTATGTTAATTGGGATAAACCAAAGCATTATGGGGCTAGAACCCAAAACAAACACCTATGCATTTATTTATTTTATTTCATTTACACCCACCTTGTTCGCCAATGGGAATCTGAACTAGCTTACATTACCCTCTTCTCCATTTTATTCTCTTTTATTAAGCCCTATTGCAATCTCTTCTCAGTGTCCTCTGCATTCATACAGTAAAGATAGGTTGGTGGGTTTTTACACACTCAAAGCTGCCTTATGCTGAATCAGACCATTGGCCCACCAAAGTCAGTAATGTCTACTCAGACTGGCAGCAGCTTTCCAAGGTCTCAGGCAAAGCAAGGGCTTTCCCATCACTTACTGCCTGGTCTTTTTTGACTGGAGATGTCAGGGCCTGAACTTGGGACCTTCTGCACTCAAAATGGAGGCTCTTCTACTGAGCCTCTTATGTTGCCTGGAAATCTTGCTCACAATAGGCTTTCCAGAGGCACAGCAGTTTTTAGAAGCATTGCAAGACCTTTCTATTAAAAGTTTTTGTAACCCAGTCAGTAGATTACGTACCTGCCTCATTTTTTAAGGTGTTAATAAGATTGAGAGAACTATTGATTGGCAATGATATGACAAATATATGTTTAAATAAAATCCTCCTGGTTTCCTCAGTTAATTGCTTTCATGAGTGGTAGTTGCTGCTGACATCAGAGGAATGGTTTCCCTCCTTTTTGGTCCTGTGACCCACCAGTCAAAATTCTGTTGGTGTGGTAAAAAGGTAAAGGTCCCCTGTGCAAGCACCGGGTCATTCCTGACCCATGGGGTGACGTCACATCCTGACGTTTCCAAGGCAGACTTTGTTTACGGGGTGGTTTGCCAGTGCCTTTACCCCCAGCAAGCTGGGTCCTCATTTGACCGACCTCGGAAGGATGGAAGGCTGAGTCAACCTTGAGCCGGCTACCTGAAACCGACTTCCGTCGGGATCGAACTCAGGTCGTGAGCAGAGCTTTTGACAGCAGTACTGCAGCTTAACACTCTGTGCCACTTGAAAAAGCAGAGCATGCACAAATCAAGAACACTACAAAAGCCTAGGGCCCACCTTCACAAGCTTGCAACCCACTTTTGGGTTGTGACCCATAGGTTGGGGAACTCTGTGCTTGAGGACCACTTTGGAGAGGGAATGGAAGGCAAACAGCTTAACTTCAGTCTAAATAATGATGAGATTTGTGTTTCTTGCATCGCTTGAGTGCATACCAGTAGCCCAAAGCAACAATCCTTGCATCTGTCATACATATGCTGGCGATTTATGCATGCAGCTAATCCACACACAAGTTTGTTTTATTTTCTGCAGAGGCCAAACAAAGCTCCAAAGTCCATCAAATACATCAGCCCCTTTCAATGAGGTTGTAAGCATCCCCCCTGTATAACTTCTGTAAATAGGATGTCTCTAAGATGTCTGGTTATCCAAATATTAAGCAGGCTCTCCCAGATAGTTGAACTAATGCCTTACCTGGGTTTTTTTTTAATAGAAGCTTTATGCTTAATTGATGAATTCTTAAGGCTCCATCCAAGAATACTGCAGCCTATTTGCCAACGTTTTATTTGTTTTCCCTTCTCAGTTTTGTGTATTTTCTTTTAAAGGCATGTATTTTATATCAAATGGGGAAGTACTGATGAGCCTCAATTTACTGCAGTATATGATGAATGTGCTCAAGAAATTGATTCATACCTCTGGAGGGAGGGGGCTCCGCGGCCTGCCACAGTTGACACAGCTAAATATTGTCAGAGCGGGTGTCTCAAGGCTGGAGAAAAACAAACAAGGAAACACATGTCAGACAGATAAATGGCTTTGCTTTTTAGAGCTGTCCGTGGACGCCGTTTGTTTCCGAGATAAGGCAGGAGGCTCTCCAAAGCAGCAAAAAAGATAAGCCAGAAGAGTGCGACGAATGTGGAATTGTGCCGTTTATTCGTGATGCTTCCCCCATCTGAAGAGTAAGGAAGAGGGCACCCAAGGCAATTTGGATAAATTGATTCTGAGTATGCTTTGAGTACAATATTTAAAAGGGGCATTTTTATAGATGCCCAAACACTTTTTTGGAGCAATCCAGAGCCCTGCATGCATGCCAGTGTGGCTGCATGTAGCTCCACTATGAATTCCTTCTCTGCTCAATGAAAGGAGTAGGTCTGCAATTGCTTGTCTTTTTGCATGCAAATCCCTTCCCTTTACTGAACCCATGTTTATTATTTAAAGTATTTATACCCCACATCTCCATAGAATCATAGAGTTGGAAGGGTCGATACAAGCCAGCTAGTCCAACCCCCTGCTTAATGCAGGATCAGCCTAGAGCATCCCTGACAAGTGCTTGTCCAGCCTCTGCTTCAAGACTGCCAGTGAAGGGGAGCTCACCACCTCCCTAGGCAGCTGATTCCACTATCAAACAACTCTTACTGTAAAAAAACTTTTTTCCTGATATCCAGCGGGTACCTTTCCGCCCCCAATTAAAACCCATTATTGTGAGTCCTATCCTCTGCTGCCAACAGGAACAGCTCCCTGCCCTCCTCTAAGTGACAGCCCTTCAAATACTAAAAGAGAGCCATCATGTTCCCCCATCTTCAACCTCCTCTTCTCTAGACTGAACATTCCCAAGTCCCTCAGCCTTTCCTCGTAGGGCTTGGTCTCCAGGCCCCTGATCATCCTCCTCGCTCTCCTCTGCACCCACTCCATTCTGTCCACATCCGTGTCCACCTTGAGTCTCAGAAAGGTGGACTATAAATGACGTAAATAAATAAAATATAGGCATCTATACTAGAGATGTAAAATTTCTGGAAATTTTGAAGCCATGGGGGAAAAAACGTTTTCAGCAAAAACGGATTTTTGGGGGGAGGAAATTGAAATATGTGCAATACTTACTGTCCTATCAAACCTAATCTGATTTTACCTCTTCAACAACATAAAATGCATCATTTATAACTTAGCATATAAAATTGCAATATTTTCCATATTTATGGAAATAAGTTATAAATACCTTAGTTTTGTACAAGCAAAATTGCAAATGTACCCAATACTTGAGAGAAAACAGCAAGCTGATTCACCCTATGCTATCTTAGCACATGTACCTTCATTTTTGCTATTTGGTTAGAGAGAGAGCTAAATTCTCAATGAAATTCCGTTTTCCTTAGAGGTTTCTGTCTCACTTCCTTCTGACCTTTCCACACCTCCTGCAAGGTAGGGCAATAAGCTACTTTTTACCCAGTCTGTGGATAATTGTGTCACAGTGGTTTGAGGGAGAAGTGAAAAAGTCAACCACGTCAGGTCAAGTTGATTCTCCGCTCCTCCACATGCAGCCAGCTGGGTGACCTTGGGCTAGTCATATGTTGAGAAGCAATGAAAACCCTGCATGCTCCCCTCATGAAGTTTAGGTATCTTTCTAGGTGCAGAAATGCACTTGGGATTTAAGAGCTGTATATGTCTACAACATCCCCCCCTTGTTATTAAAAGCAATTTCACTCATTCTAAAACAAAATATTTAATAGGAGTTCCACCCACCCACCCACCCACCCCAGTACTCCCCAAAATTTCCAGTTTTTTCATTGGAAAAATTGAAGGAAAAACGGTTTAGGAACAAACAAACACCCTGCCCCAAAATTACCTTTTTTCCTGGCCCTTCACATCTCTAATCTATGCAGTGGTTTATATCAATTGTATTGCCTGCTTTATGCCTGTAACTAAATAATGCTCCTATCTGAGATCATAGCAATGGTCAGGTGTGTTGTTCTAGGACATGATTCTCACTTTGGGTTCATTTCCTCAGTCAGCCAATACTGGAATGAGGGGCCAGACAGTGGGAGGGAGGTAAATTTGGCCCTAAGCTTCACACACACACACAACCTGGTGCTTGTGTCTCAGTAGTACCAGGTAGGTGCTGTGTCTCACCTGCTCTGCATTCAAAAGGTCCTGTGCTCAGCCTCTGGCATCTCTAGTTAACATTAGGGAATGCTGGGAAAAGATCTTTCACAATATGAGACATTAAAAGTGTTCTACCATGGTACAGAGGACCAGAACAGCCATGTTGCTCTTACCAAAGGAAGTTGAGCTCTCAAAAGTTACACACTTGCAGTTGTGAATCAAGTTTCAGATCAAGTGACATAAATGCATAATGTTTAGATTCTGCTTGAGAGATTTTGAAAGACTAAGAGCATAAATACATAGGAAGAGCCCTGCTGGATCAGACCAGTGGTCCATCTAGTTCAGCATCTTGTCTCTCACACAGGGGCCAACCAATTCCTCTGGAGGGCCAACAACAGGGCAAAGAGACTGAAGTCTTTCCCTGGTTTTGCCTCCTTGTACTGGAATTCAGAGTTTGTGGAGGCAGCGTGGTGTAGTGGTTAAGAGCGGTGGACTATAATCTGGAGAACCGGGTTTGATTCTTCACTCCACATGAAGCCAGCTGGATGACCTTGGGCTAGTCACCGCTCTCTTAGAGCTCTCACCTACCTCACAAGGTGTCTGTTGTGGGGAGAGGAAGGGAAGGAGATTGTAAGCCGGTTTGAGTCTCCGTAAGAGGTAGAGAAAATCGGCATATAAAAACCAACTCCTCTTCTTCTTTAGCAACTGATAGACCTATCCTCCACGAATCTATCTAATCCCCCTTTAAAGCTATCTATGCCTGTGGCCATCACTACATCCTCTGGCAGCAAATTCTACATTTTAATCACTGTGTAAAGAAGTATTTTCTTTTGTCTGCCCCGAATCTACAGCCCATCAGCTTCATTGGATGCCCTCAAGTTCTAGTAGTTGGGGAGAGGGAGAAATGGTTCTCTTTGTCAGTTCTCTCCACCATGTGCAAATTTTATAAACCTCTATCATGTCCCTCCCTCCACCCTTAGTCATCTCTTTTTTAAACTCAGAAGTCCCAGACTCTTCAGCCTTTCCTCATAGAGAAGGTGTTCCAACCCCCTAATCTTCTTGGTTGCCCTCTTCTGTACCTTTTTCAGCTCTGCAATGTCCTTTTTGAAACACAGTGACCAGAACTGTACACAGTATTCCAAATGAGGACTTAGCGCAGGTTTTCATAACGGGTTTCTCTTTGAGTTGTTCCTGGGTTGAATAGTGTATTGTATTCTCATCATTTACTGACCTCATAGTTCATACTACTCTCAAGAAGCAGAACTTAACCTATAGCCCCATAAGATGTGTCCAGGTCCCTGAAGAAATTTTGCTTCAGCCATAAAAGGCTTATGAGAAGCAACTTTCACTGAATATCCAAGTACAATTTTGCCCTCGTTTCAGTGAAGAGCTTTAAAAGGTTATAGTAATGACCAGTCTTAATTATCAGTGGGCGCCTAATAAAAGGCTTCTGTTTGCTGTTTTTCAGATAATATATCAGTTTATTTTAATGTCTCATGGTCAGTAGTAATTCCAAAAGCCACTTTGTAAGCTTTTACGAGCATTAAAAAAAAAATGGAATCAGTGGGGTGGAATGATTAGAGTGTTGGACAAGGAGCCCCAGGTTTAAATCTCTTGGCCACTGAAGCTTGCGGGTCCAGTCACACTCAGCGTAACCTACCTCACAGGGCTGTTGTGAGGATAAAATGGAGAATATTGTGAACAACTTTGAGTCCCCACCAGAGAGAAAAGTTGAGCATAAGTGAAGTTAAGAATAACTAAAATGAATAAACCTCAACCTTCATGTATAAATGAAGCGTTTAGTCTTCAGAAAGGCAAAACAATCAATAGCATGTATTAAATGTCCGTCAAAGGAAGCATAGGACAAGAACCTCAGTCGCCTTTCTTAATATCTTACGGCTTCTGGACTATGAATAATATTCAAAAGGGCGATTTGCATTTTTGTCATAATTTCCAGCATCTTCAAAATAAGATCACAGTGGTGACGTTTCTAGCACACAATCTCTAACACTTACACCAAAGCTATGCAAACGGCGCCCCTTATATGGCTTTCAGCTAATTATGTTTCCGGAGCGCTGAATATGTACCCCCCCACCCACAATTCTCCCCTGAAGTCAGAAAGCAGCTGATTGCCTTCCACTTTTATCATTGTCCTAATCCAGAATTGTTTTAGGAAGCTGCTTGGCGGTTTCCTAGCAACCGCGAATACAATTTCCCCAGTTCTTCTCCTCCAACACAGGTTCATACCTGTCAGGTGCATTAGCTTCAACCACTGAAGGTGGAAGGAAGGCATCAGGGAGAGTGGGAAATCTCCATCTTCGCAGCTTAGCAAGACCTCAGCATTTGCTGAAGAGCTGCAAGTTCTTTCTTTTTGGCTCTTGGTAACCAGGATTAAGCTAGTAACAAAGAGGGCTGCTTAATATTTGCAGTTTTACACTTGCTTCTGTTTACATGAGTGGTCTTAACACACACACACAAATAAGTAGGGTTGCCAGCCTCCAGGTACTAGCTGGAGATTTCTGCTAATTCAACTGATCTCCAGCCGATAGAGATCAGTTCACCTGGAGAAAATGGCCGCTTTGGCAGTTGGACTCTATGGCATTGAAGTCTCTCCCCTCCACAAACCCTACCGTCCTCAGGCTCCGCCCCCAAAACTTCCCTCCAGTGGCAAAGAGGTAATCCTACACATAAGTGAAGAAGAAGAAGAGTTGGTTTTTATACCCCTCTTAAGTTGTCTCAAAGTGGCTTATGATTGCATTCCCTTCCCATCTCCACAACAGGCACCTTGTGAGGTAGGTGGGGCTGAGGGAGTTCTGAGAGAACTGTGAGTGGCCGAAGGTCACTCAGCAGGCTTCATGTGGAGGAGCAGGAAATCAAGGCCACTTCTCCAAATTAGAGTCCACTTCTCTTAAGCCTGGAGGACAGTGTCCTGTCCTCTATATAAATGCTTAGTGTTTGGGAATGGGCAGGTGAAGCTTTTCATGACATGGAGGTAAGCAACATCACTTGGTAAACAGCATCCCACTAAGCCTCTATAGAAGGGACAGTACATTTTGTCTCCAGGTAGCTGACAGCCTATTTCACATTGTTCCAGGGTAAAGCTTGTTGCACACGAGAAGCACTATTTAGTTTCTGACATTTTCCACCTCTCCACAGCCTTCAGCTGACTTTGAATTGTCTGCCTTGGAAAACTTTTTGTTTTACACTGATGTTGGGAGCTGGACAAGCCCTGTCTGTGGCACGGTGGCATTTCCCCACAAGCACACCAGGAACTTGCAGTTATCCGGAGTGAACAAATTTGAAGTGGTAAGGCTGACGTTGCCCCAGGAATGCGTTTTGTTAGTCTGAAATGTAAGATGGAAGAACAATGTGCCATCCAATTACTCATGAACGCAAAGATGGCTCCGGTGAGTGAGTCATAAACGCTAATGGGACTTGTAAGTATAAATCACCTGTGAGCAAGCAAGGAACTAATCCCATAAATTCCACTCTTAAATATTTCTTGGCAGTGGCCCTGGCTTGAGAAGGCCCCCTGCTTTAGCGGTGGCGTAATTAGTTTCTGCCTCCCGTCTGCACTTTTAAAGCAATTTGAGAGAAACGTCCCATTCACTACAGTAGATAAACCGGAGTCCACGTTTTTCGCTGGATGTAACTCCGCCTGCTCTAATCTGCTGCACTGGCCATTGACTCGCCTAATTATGTGTATTACAACTGCAGAAGGCTTACAGCAACAGCAGGGGGGCTAACTGTGGAATGAGTACAATGATTGTTCCATCTGTTCCTGCGGAGCTGGAAGGGGGTGGGAGCTGAGGCTGGGGGGGGGGGAAGGTTAGGGGAGGGAGGGGGGAAAGATCGTCTAACACAGGTGCCTCTGGTATGGGAGTCCCTGTACCAGGTGCTGGCAGAGAGCACAAATGTCAGTGTTCCCTCTTTGTGCTTAATTACAACATATTGAGACTTCCTATTTGAAATTACCCAGGCATAACAGAGGGCTTGGAGGGGAGCAAAAAAAAAAAAAAAAAGTAACCTGGAGGTCCTGGTTATGATTGTCTGGGAGTTTTTTTTTTTTTTTAATTTTATTTTATGGCCTTGGTTTGTTAGCCTGCCTGGAAAAAGTGACACCCCCCCACCAGCCTGGAAACAGCCTAGGTGGGAAGGATGCTTAACTCTTCCCAGCCAGTTGCTTGCTGCAGCTCCCCTGCTCCCAACTCCCTTTTCTGCAGAGGTTGCAGATGTGTAACCACACGTGTATCCTTGCGGATGGATGTGGAATGCTATGGGAGAAAGGTGGTTGGAGAAGCGAGTGAGGGTTTTCTGGCAGGGTATGAGCTTTCATGAGACATGGCTCACTTTTTCAGACACATGAAATTATCAGTAGAAAAGAGCAAGAGTCCAGGAGCACATTAAAGACTAACAAAATATCTGTCCGGGTATGAGCACCCTTACTAGATATAGAAAGGCAAACTTTATCCTCTTTAGCGAACAGACATTGTTCTCCCATGTTTCCTGGTGTTGCTGTGGATTATGGCGCTGTAGCTGCTTATTTATTTCATCTGGAATCACCTGATGTCCGCAGAGCATTTATTATTCCATCAGCCATTTTATATGGTAGATATTGTTGGAATATCTATCGTGGGGATATTCCTGTATTTAGCAGAGTGCCTTAAGCTTAGCAACAACAGAAGCTACACGTGTGTGCATGTGTGAAAATAAAAAGGAGCAGTCGTTTGCTCTAATCAAACTAAAGTACATTTATTGTTGAAATACACATTGGGTAGGAAAGGACAAACAAGGGTCCCTATCCTGATCTACCTTGCTAATTCTCTAGGTATAAAAGGGTATCTGCCTTCCACTCCATCTTTGGGGTGGGAAGGCCTGGACGCGCGGAGCGCCCGGCTCTAGGTCTTGCTTGGATGATGGGGAGAGAGAGAGAGAGAGGAAGTTTCCCTGACAATACATCTTCTAAACATCAAAGGGGCAGGAAATGAGGGCAAGGTGTAACTAGAGATGACCTCCCCCTGTCCCGTCTATCTATCTGACTGTGATCAGTTCCCCCTCTCAATGTGCAGGCAAGTGACACCGTCCTAGAAGGGCAGATTTTCCAACAGATATAAGAGAATTCCTCCCAGCGACAGGTGTTGTCCAGGTATGGTTGGGGTACCTGCTGAATACTTGGGGCCGAGGAATGCTTTTATCAGACCTCTGTTTTCTAGTGCACAGAGCTTCTCAGGCCAGTAGTTGGTGGCCTATCTTTTATCAGACAGAAATTCTTTTATCACTCAACAAGTAGCTAGATTTCGGCTACCTACATCATGAATACGTGAACAGCTTATATGTATTTCCAGATAATGTTACTGACGTTGTTGTAATGCTTTTATAGGCTGTTTAGTTTTTGCAGTTTTTTTTTATAAACCATGGCGTGACAAATGCCTCATAAAGGTGATGATGATGATGATTTTAGTGGACCGAGGAAGCCAGGGCCCTCAGTTTGCAAGACCTGAGCAAGGCTGTAAACGATAGGACATTTTGGAGGTCATTAATTCATAGGGTCGCCATAAGTCAGAAGCCACTTGACAGCACATTACACACAGCCGCTTTGAAATGAAATAGTCCTGGTGGGGGAATTAATTAAGAGAACAGAAATAATTGTTTTATCTGATTCTAATTAATCTTTTACACACATTCTGTAATCTGCAAAGAGAGATGAGCTTGTAGAAGTTTTCTGTATCCTGCCATAAGAGGTGTGAAGAAATTAAGCTGTGTGTGTGTGTGTGTTGAGGTGTGCATACCCTCAATTCTCTGACCCCCTCCCCAAAGTCTCCCATATACCACCCAGAAGAGAGCTAAAAATGTCGCACCACCAGCAGGGTACTGCATAATTTCTGGGCAATAACACTCACCAGCTGAAGCTCATGTGCCATCTCTTAGAAAGCCAACCCAAAGTGCCCCCCTTTACAATAATACTTTAGAAAAAGTACTTAAAACCACCCAAAAGTACTTAAAAGTCTGTGTGGTGTAGTGGTGGTTTGGAGCTGTGGAGTCTGATCTGGAAAACCGGGTTTGATTCCCCACTCCTCCTCCACATGAGCGGCGGGGGCTAATCTGGCGACCTTGGGCAAGTTACAGCTCTCTTAGAGCTCTCTCAGCCCCACCGACCTCACAGGGTGTCTGTTGTGGGGAGGGGAAGGAAAAGTGATTGTAAGCCGGTTTGAGTCTCCCTTAAGTGGTAGAGAAAGTCGGCATATAACAACCAACTCTTCTTCTGCTGCTGCTTCTGCTGCTGCTGCTGAAGTGGAGGTCCAGAAAAAAAGAGCAGCTACCAAGCCTGTCCCTGCGTACGTACTTCAAAGTCCTAACTTGGCACGCAGGCATCTGCTACCATTAAGAGATTGTTCTCAAAGCAGTAATAGTTCATGTGCATATGTGTTTGAATCAATTGAAATGACTCCTCCGAGTGGCATGAAAACAGAAACCTACGGAGTTTCCACTATGAGGTGATTTCCCTTGGTGCTGCCGAGCTCACAGTCTTGGTGCTAACTGCTTATTGTGCTAATGGCATGCTCTCGCCGGAGAAAACATTATACTTCACATCTGAAGTGGCTGGCAGAAGCTGCAAGCGAGGTGTGAAGTGACTTTCCACATAAGAACGTGGTTTTCATTCTCCTCAGCGTCTCTGGTTCCTTGCTCATCTTGCCATGTGGAACACTGTTACTGAAAACACCTCAGCGATTAGAGTTCATAAAAGGGTCTGGCCCCTCTTTTTGTTGTGAGTATTATTACTCTCCGCGGAAGTTGTTCTAAATCCCACATTTACCAGGGGGAATCAATACTGCTTAAATGTTGTTGCATTTAGCAAAGGCATGTGCACGAATTTCACCCAGGAAACAATGATAGCTCACACAGGGATAAGCACCATCTAATTTTGCTTTAAGAACAACCTTTTAAAAAATTCTCATTTACTTCCGTGGGACTGAAATCCACTTATTGTAAAGTTTCAGTGATGGGCTAACATGCCATTCTCTCACACTTGGGTGTGGCATTGATTGCCAGATAAGCTGGAAAGTGTCCAAGATGTTCTTTATGAGGAAAAAAAAGGCTACATGCTGTGCGAAATCAGTTTCTAAGTCTGTCATTTTACCTAGCCCCCCTCCCTTCCCCCCTCCATTTTATCCTCATTGCAGCCCTGTGAGGTAGGTTAGACTCAGAGAGTTTGTGACTGACCTAAGGTCATACAATGAGCTTCATGCCTGAGGGATAGGGTTGTCAACCTCCAAATGGTGGATGGAGATCTCCTGGGATTACAGCTGATCTCCAAGTGACAGATCAGTTCACCTGGAGAACGTGTCTGCTTTGGAAATAGGGTTGGCCAACCTCCAGGTACTAGCTGGAGATCTCCTGCTATTACAGCTGATCTCCAGCCGACAGAGATCAGTTCCTAGGGTTGCCAACCTCCAGGTAATTCTCTTTAACAAACAAAAAACACCTATGCTGCTATAGTAGAAACTGCAAACAACAACCAGCATGGGGCTCAATAAATGTTAATGCATATGCAACTATGTCTAACTATTTACATACTGTTATTATAATTTTCTTAAAACACCTCAACAGGTTGATAACTACTCAATCCTTAGGTGCTTATAACATGCTTATTACACATTCAATCAGAAAACAATTGCTTGTAACAAATTCAAAAGGAATCAAATAATTGTCAGCGCAATAAGATCATTCAGAAAGGCGGAGTCCTGTGTACAAAGTTCAAAAGGCATCAACTCCCCAAACGGTAACAAGAAATCACGGACTAGAATTGGCAAAGACAAGAAATCCCAGATTGGAGGTGAAAAGAGAACTCCTGGATTGGAGGTAGCAAGAACATGGAGCCAGTCTTTCACATGTTTCTGTCCTTCTTCAGCTTGCCCATCAAGCAGTATCTTGAAGAGTAGTGATTAATCTCACTTGCGCTGCTTACATCTATTGCAAATTTATAGGATATCTAACTTAATATTATACTCTATCATAGTCACAAATTACATTCAATAAAAAAATAAGAATATCTGTAAGGCAGACTTACCAACCAGTACAAGGCAAAGGTACACGTTCAGCGTTAGGAATTTTCCCGGTGTAATGGAAGATCCCAGCTGCTTACAATCTTATTATCTGTGATCTAACCAGGTTTTCAGCAGTTTCTTTACAATCTTAAAGGCACAGAACTCAATTATACATAGCACGATAGGTCGAATTCTGTGTTGAGTCCACTAGGAGCCAAAAATTTAAAGAGAAATAACCTCCAGGTAATAGCAGACTGTTTCGGGGCTTCCTTTTGATTATGCATGCCTTTTCCGCCCGTCAGAGGTCGTCTTGCTCTCCCCGCCCATTTTACCCATGTTTTCCAGATGCTGTTTTAGGTGGAAAAGGCATGCATAATAGAAAGGAAGCCCTGAAGCAGTTGGCTGGGGTGACTGCGGGCAAACAGCCCTGCATAAAAGGCCATACTGTAAGCATACAGGCCGCCTAAAACTCCCGGACTGGACATGGCAACCCGATATGCAGGCACACGACCACTGTTCCAGCCGCGCGCCCGCCCCAAACGCTACTGGGACAGCCGCTGCTCGCTCCGTTGAAACTGACACGGCCGCTCCTGTGTGCTCCGTGCAGCCGGCAGCTAGGAAGCAGAGGCAAGGGCAACCTCCAGTGAACCTGAGAGACTCCATGTTCCTGGGCAGACTCTGATCCAGCCGCAGCCATGTCATGGAAAGCAGACAGTCACGTAGTCAGTGCCAACACCCCCCTCTCCCATTGCAACACCAGCAGCGTAATGGGCAATCAGCAGCAATCCTGATATCAGCGATGAGTCGTCCTTCCAGCTATGCAGCAGCGATCCCCAGACGTTAGCAGAGATCGCGCCTTTTGTTTGAGAACGTTAATCACTTCAGCAAAGATCTCCCGGTTCCTCCCGGGTTGCAAAAGCCATTGGAATCAGAATAGATTTCTAAATTCTCACCACCCCACCCTTAATCCTTTTTGTCACCTTTTGTCACCTGGGAACCTAGGAGGGGTAATCCCATCACCCCGCCCCCAGAAAAACAGTATATCTGGGGTGCCCCCAGCCCATAATGTTACCTTAGGGCTTCCCATTTCATACAGCCTGCCACTCTGCCGGAGTGAGCAGCCATGCTAGAATACGCTGGGGGCTACCCATGCCCCCTGTTTATTCCCCATGTCCCCCTTTTTCTGCTATCTTAGTCTACTGGAACTTGGACAACTCCTCATCTGGGAAAAGGTGCAGTATTTCCCAATCAACGACCTCCTGCCACGTTGGCATCCGTCCTTATTCTACTACCTTTTATTTCTTAGAATCTCTGTATGTTTGTGTTTGCATCACTGAATGAAAGAAACGACATAAAGTCTTTTAATTCGGAATCCCTTGTCTATCTTTATTCTTAAGGTCACAGTTAATGGCCTCTGGTATAATTGGTTGATCTCGCTATATAAATATTAAAGTTACCGATCTGCTTAGCTAATTCCCCATTCAAAGAGCATTTCGGGTAACGATACTGAACCTTGTCAGGCACTTTTATGGATCTCTGAGTCTTAGGCAAGGCATTACAACCAGTATCGCAAAGTGGTGTAGAAAAATTAATTGGCTGGAGATCTATAGCTTTCTGCATGCACAGGAAGGTTTGCATGGACAAGTAAAATCTGCTCTAATATGCCCTATTTCCAGAATATTGTGTTGATTCAAGACCCCCCCCCCACACACACACAATTAAATTAAGGGGCATTTATGCATTTTAAAGGGTGTGCACAATGTTTTGAATGCATATCTAAAATGACAGAGTATAGCCGTGATAAACGCATTTGCAAACAAAGTATATTTCTCCTGCCTTCCAGTTGAGATGACTTTGGGTGTTTTCCCATGGAGGTTTTTCCCATGGTTCGGGTGCTGATCTGCTATGTCCCCCCCCCCCAGCTTCCTCACTATGTTTGCTTTCTTTCTGAGGTTTCTTTGTCATTCCTCCAAGCTTTCTCAAACCACCTTTGATCCAATTTGAGGAAGCATGAAGATAACGACAATTAACCACGGAAAGACAACAAATGTTATCTTCCATGGAAGCTCTCTGGGTGACCCTGTGCCAGTCACACACTCTCAGCCTAACCTACCTCATATGGTTGTTGTGAGGATAAAATGGAGAGGGGAGATTGTTGTAAGCTACTTTGGATTCCCATTGGCGAGAAAAGTGAGGTTCAAATAAATACATGCAAATAAATAAATCCATTAAAAGACAAATAGAAAAATGAAGTTGTGAGGAAGCTCAAAGCACAAACGCTGCAGATTGGCACCCAAGCCATGGGAAAACCTACGTGCAAAACCTTTGTTGTGTGGCCAATTTTATCAACAACCCTAAGGTTGATTCCTATGAGTGTTTTGCTTATGATGCTTAAACTCTCAGCAAACATATTGTCTGAAGCATCCACTGACAACACAAACTGACATTTTAGAAACAACTGTAAATCCAACAAGAAGCTGAATGTTGGCAAGCACGACTGAGTCTCCAGGTCTTGAAGAAACATTCAAAGGACGGGGTTTATCTCAAGCGCTGATCACCAGAAATGGGGACGAGAAAAGGATAACAGACTGTGAATGAACGTGTGAAAGGGTCCTCACCCTGCATTCTAGGCAACTGAGATAATGAAGGCACTGCTGAATATTTTTAGATATTATAATGATGCTGCCGGACTAACAATTTTCAAAATGTTCTAATAGGAATCCTGGTTCTATTATTTTACAGTATGACTCATACCATGAGCAAGCGTACCAATTTAGGACTCTCCATGTAAAAATATGCAAAAGCTAGTGGTGGTGGTGGGGGGGAGGGCGGAATCGACAGCTGCAACTATTATCTTATTAGCAAAGGGAAGAAGATGATTCCCTGAGAAGTCTTTTTCAAACATCTGGCACTTATAAGATGGAGACAAAAAGCAAGTAGTTTGCCATGGTATTATCCCCACTGTTTCTCCTTGGCAGCACCGGCTCCAGGTTTTTGCTCCCTTAATCCCATTTTGCTCCTCGACTATGTGATTCTGGCTGCCAGCTTGGAGGGCTTTAAGAGGGGAGTGGACATATTCATGGAGGAGAGGGGTATTCATGGCTGTTAGTAAGAATGGATATTAGTCATGCTGCATACCTATTCTCTCTAGTATCAGAGGAGCATGCCTATTATTTTGGGTGCGGCAGGATGGTGCTGCTGCACTCGTCTTGTTAGTGGCTTCCTAGAGACACCTGGTTGGCCACTGTGTGAACAGACTGCTGGACTTGATGGGCCTTGGTCTGATCCAGCAGGGCCTTTCTTATGTTCTTATGAATCAAGAAAATACCCTTGAGAATGTGCAAAACGTTTTATTACTGCACAAATGCCCTAAGTTAACAAATGTCTGAGATGAAGTGAAGTGGCTTCCAAGGCACTTGGAAAGTGATTTCGTCCAGGCAAATTCAAGTCCCAGCAACTCTTGTGGAGAGCCAGCGTGGTGTAGTGGTTAAAAGCAGTGGTTTGGAGCAGTGGACTCTAATCTGGAGAACTATGTTTGATTCCCCACTCCTCCATATGAGCAGCGGACGCCAGTCTGGTGAACTGGGGTTGTTTCCCCACTCCTACACATGAAGCCAGCTGGGTGACCTTGGGCTAGTCACAGTCCTCTCCAAACTCTCTCAGCCCACCTACCTCATAGGGTGTCTGTCGTGGGGAGGGGAAGGGAAGGTGATTGTAAGTTGGTTTGATTCTTCCTTAAGTGGTAGAGAAAGTCGGCATATAAAAACCAACTCTTCTTCCTCTGCTTAGTCTTCTTCTTCTGCTGCTGCTGCTGCAATGGGCAGAGGCGGATCTACTGTGAAACTAATGAAGCTTAAGCTTCAGGGCTCCCAATACCGGAGGGGCCCCCTGAAGCAACTTTTTTTAATGAGTGAATTTCTCAACAAAATCGATTGAGTTTTTTAGTGATAGAATCATAAGCCAATGCGTTGAAGTACTTAATATTGACTTTAGAATATGCTCTAATACCCATTTCATATGGCCTCAAAATGTCCCTGTAATTAGTCAAATTTCTGGGGGGTTGCAGTGCTCAAACCCCCCAGCTGTAAGGGCTCATTGAGCTCGTGGGATCTATTCACTGCCTACATTTTGGCAGCTGGATCCTCAGATCCTTCGTTGGTGCACAGCTTAATAGTTCTGTGGTTTTATTTAATCAGTGTACGGCCCATTTTCAAGGACTGCACCCCACCACCCTGTCCTCAGCCATTTGGGCCTTGAGGTCCTTGCAAGGGCAGCAAGGCCCGTTGGACCTTGTTGGATGTTGCCCTATTGTTGCTGGTTGCGAAGGGTCCCCCATAACAGTTCAAGCTTCAGGGCCCCAAAAATGTAGGTTTGCCACTGGCAATGGGTACTCCCAGCTGCGCCACAACACTTGTGTGACCATACCAGCAGCAAATCTGTAGGGTGTACCAAAGGTTCCTGCTACAAGTTTTTTGGAAATCAGTTATATGAGTGCACTAGCAATAAAGTTGGCAACATTCAGGGATTAGTGATGGACATCACAGCAGCCTTTGACCTGGCCCACTGTTTTCATGCTGAATTGTTACAAGGATGTAAGAGAGTGACCTTGGGTCAGTCACTTCCTTTCACCCTCACCAACCTCACAGGGTTGTGTGAGGATAAAATAAGGAGACTCATTTATGCCACCTTTCACTTCTTAGAGGAAGGGTAGGTAAACACGTACTACTGTGATATCTTCATTCTACCTAATCTGATATTCAGTCTTCTGCAGTAGTGGCAGATGCCTCTGGCCTCTTGCATAGCCCATGGCCATATTTATTATGTTAAATTAGGGGTGCCAAACTCCAGGTGGTGACTGGAGATCTCCTGCTATTCCAACTGATCTCCAGGCAGCAGAGATCAGTTCAACTGGAGAAAATGGCCGCTTTGGAAGGTGAACTCTATGGCATTATATCCCATTGAAGTCCCTCCCCTCCCCAAACCCTCCCCTCCTCAGGCTCCACCCCCAAAATCAAGTATTTTCCAAACTGGAGCTGGCAACCCTACATTAAATGTAAGGCACCTTGTGCAGGTTTCTGGAGAAGTGGCATATATATTTTCTGAATGAATAAATAATGATGGCGATAGTCACTCCTAGATCTTTGCTCCAAGTCTCTGATTTTGTGTCTTTGAACATGTTTACCATTTATGATCATTCTTATCCAGAAGCCACTTTTCCTAGGGAAACAAGGAGGAGGTTGTTGAGTGTTTCCTACACCTTTTTAGATGTATTATCTAGTCTAGCCCTTAGTTGACTCTTTCTTGAATACAAAATATGTATTGCTTCTCTGCCATTCTGCCCCATGCTAATGGAACTGTATGCCAAGATAGTACTGTTGCTCACAGTGTTTGAGGGTACTTTCACATACACTGAGCAATGCACTTTCAATGCACTTTAGTAATCATTTGCAAATGGATTTTAAAAGCACATTGCTGAAAGGAAAAGAAATCTGACATTTTTAGGCGAGTCTTACTACTTAGGTATACATCAGTGCCGTCCTAAGCAAGGTTCCACTCTTCTAAACCCATTGACTTCACCAGATATAGAAAGGCATAACTCTGTATCAGACAGGGCCAGTGTCCCTTATAAGAGAATCACTCACTGTCCATTAATGGTCTGCAACCTGTTCAGATTCAGATCAATTCATTCATGCACGTTCTTCTACTTTCTTACAGAAATAGTAGTTTCTTTTGACCTCACATCTACAAGAAAAGATTAGCAATCTTGGTGATCACATCCAAATCAATTTCTCTGCATCCCTGGCTCTGCCAGGTTTCAGAACGGTTAGGATTAATGAAGGAAGGATTATCTGGCACTCTGCATGATAAACAGTGCTATATCAATAATTAGTAACAATTTACTGTTTGCAGCTTGAGATTCTCCAGGGATCGTATCTACAAACGAAGTTTTAATTGGTACAGGAATTCGTGTCTACCAACTTGTATAGAATTATGGAAAGCAAAGTTCTGATGGTATTCCCCCACCCCCGTTCCTTTTGCCCTATTACTAGAACAATTAATTAAAAATGGTAGCACTGAGCCCTATTGATTCATTTAGCACTTGGAAGCTTAATGAGGTGTAAATCCTACAGGCAGCTGCATGGCGAAGCTGACAAAGTAATTTATATCAATTGGTGTGATTAGTACAGGTCCTCAATCACTCCATTGTTGCTCCCCGCAATCTGTCATATTCTGTACAGGGGAAGCTTAACTTTTGAATTTCTGTTAGATTGGCTATAATATTCTCTAGGCTGTGCTAATGAGACTGGAAATGGGAAGCTCTGCCTAGACAAATAAATACATATTGCTCTTTGTTGGGAAGAGAATGATTTAGGTACAGCCTTCTCGGCTCGCCGTAATTGCTCGCTGCGATATTTGCATCCAGACTCTACCGACCTCAGGGTAGCTCCTGTGAAGGGGATTGTACTGACATTGTTTGAGGATTCTGAGATCTGTTGGAATGCCCAGTACAGACAACAAAGTTGGGTCAGTAGCAGTGTTCGTGCTGGACTGCCTTCACCATGATGCCTTTGAATTAATCCCATGGACTTCTGGTCTGGATCTTTCCACCATATTTCTCTGTGGTTCTGAGCATAGCAGAGGAGGGCAACCTTATCCCCATATCCACGTGGTTTTGTCTGTCTCTCCAGATTTACACATATTATAATCCCTGGTGGCATCTCAGTTCGCCAGATATCTGCCTCTCTCCTTCAGCGTGGTGTGGTGGTTAAGAGCGGTGGTTTGGAGTGGTGGACTCTGATCTGGAGAACCAGGTTTGATTCACTGGGGTTGTGTGTGTGGGGGGGAGGTAGTTGTGAATTTCCTGCATTGTGCAGGGGGTTGGACTAGGTGACCCTGGTGGTACCTTCCAACTCTATGATTCCCCACTCCTCCACGTCAGCGGTGGAGGCTAATCTGGTGAACTGGATTTGTTTCCCCACTCCTATACATGAAGCCGGCCGGGTGACCTTGGGCTAGTCACACTCTCTCAGCTCCACCTACCTCACAGGGTGTCTGTTATGGGGAGGGGAAGGTGATTGTAAGCTGGTTTGATTCTTCCTTAAGTGGTAGAGAAAGTCGTTGTATAAAAACCAACTCCTCCTCCTCCTCCTCCTCCTCCTCCTCCTCCTCCTCCTCCTCCTCCTTCTTCTTCTTCTTCTTCTTCTTCTTCTTCTTCTTCTTCTTTGCAGTTGGTTTGATCATACTCCCTCTTTTCCACCAGTCTGTCTTGCCACACACCAAGAGTCCCAAATGCTTCATAGTCTGCTCTATACCTTCTGCGGAGGGAATTTTCCAGCCAAGTGTAAGATGCCCAGTTTATTCTTAAAAAAAAAAAATTCTTTCTGTCACAGTCTTGGGCACTCTACCCCTTGAGGAGAAGGGTTGGAGCAAGGCCCATTGCAGAGGAATCTCCTGGTTAATACATTGGGTTTAAAAAAAACAAAAACACCAAATGACAGAAGTAGCACCTGTACTGTTAAGAAATGAATGCTGTAGCACTGTAGAGCAACAGAGCAAGTTTTTCTCCCGTTTAGTTACAGTGCGACCCATTTAGAGCATGCTAATCAAATTTGCAGATGACACCAAGTTAGGAGGGGTAGTTAATACCCCGGAGGGTAGTGTCAGAATTCAGAATGACCTCGATAGACTGGAGAGCTGGGCCATAAGCAATAAAATTGATTTCAATAGGGAGAAGTGTAAAGTACTTCACCTAGGCAGAAACAACATAAGGCACAGGTACAGGATGGGAGATAGTTGGCTTGACAACAGTACATGTGAAAGAGATCTGGGAGTCTTAGTGGATCACAAACTGAACATGACTCAACAGTGTGATATGGTGGCTAAGAAGGCCAATGCAATTCTGGGCTGCATCAATAGGAGTATTGTGACTAGATCAAGGGAAGTAATACTACCACTATATTCTGCATTGGTCAGACCTCACTTGGAATACTGTGTCCAGTTTTGGGCTCCACAATTTAAGAAGGATGTTGACAAGTTGGAGCGTGTCCAGAGGAGGGCGACCAGAATGGTCAAAGATCTGGAATCCATTCCCTATGAGGAGAGACTTAGGGAGTTGGGTTTGTTTAGTCTGGAGAAGAGAAGGTTGAGGGGAGACAGGATAGCCATGTTTACATATTTGAAGGGATGTCATGTTGATGAGGGAATTAGCTTGTTCTCTGTTGCTCCAGAGACTAGGACACGGAGTAATGGATTTAAACTAACAGAAAAGTGATCCCACCTAAAGATTAGGAAGAACTTTCTTACAGTGAGGGCTGTTCGATGGTGGAATGTGCTGCCTTGGAGGGTGGTGGAGTCCCCATCTTTGGAGGTCTTTAAGCAGAGGCTAGATGGCCATCTGTCGGGAGTGCTTTGATTGTGGGATCCTGCATGGTGGGGGGAGGGTTGGGGTCACTGGGGATGTGGGGGGAGGTAGTTGTTAATTTCCTGCATTGTGCAGGGGGTTGGACTAGATGACCCTGGTGGTCCTTTTCAACTCTATGATCCTATGATTTCTTGTTTCCTTATCCACCCTGTCATCTGGCACTCTTAGGGGGTAATGATTTTACTGCTGATATACCTTAATGACTACTCTTTTATCTGATTCTGAGCTTAATGTTCTCTTCTGATTTTATCATCCTGTCGAAAGGCCTCCCACTGAAGAGAAAAGAGACTCGCTGTGCTTTAAAAAAATGTGGCATAAATTTTCATGGGCCAGAGCCCACTGTTGCAGATGCATGAAATGGTAAGCTCAGTGGGTAAATATAGATGCCTTAGTATAGAACATAAGAAAAGCCCTGCTGGATAAGAAACATAAGAAAAGCCCAAGGCCCATCAAGATCAGCAGTCTGTTCACACAGTGGCCATCAGCAGTCTGTTCACACAGTGGAACTATATGGCATTATACCCTGCTGAGGTCCCTTTCCTCCCCCAAACTCCACCCTCCTTAGACTCCTCTAGGAAGCCCACAACCTCTAGGAAGCCTCTAGGAAGCCCACAACCAAGATGACTGCAGCAGCACCATCCTGTCTGTGTTCCACAGCACCTAATATAATAGGCATGCTCCTCTGATCCTGGAGAGAATAAGTATGCATCATGACTAGGGTTGCAAACTGCCAGGTAGAAGCAGGAGATCTCCTGCTAATACAACTGATCTCCAGCCGATAGAGATCAGATCACCTGGAGAAAAATGGCCGCTTTGGCAATTGAACTCTATGGCATTGAAGTCTCTCCCCTCCCCAAACCCCGCCTTCCTCAGGTTCCGCCCCAAAAATCTCCCGCTGGTAGCAAAGAGGGACCTGGCAACCCTAATCATGACTAGTATTTATTTTCAATAGTAGCCATGGATAGCCCTGTCCTCCATGAACATGCCCACTCCCCTCTTAAAGCCTTCTAAGTTGGCAGTAGGGTTGCCAGGTCCCTCTTCACCATTGGTGGGAGGTTTTGGGGGTGGAGCCTGAAAAGGGCAGGGTTTGGGGAGGGGAGGGACTTCAATGCCATAGAGTCCAATTGCCAAAGTGGCCATTTTCTCCAGGTGAACTGATCTCTATCAGCTGGAGATCAGTTGTAATAGCAGGACATCTCTAGCTATTACCTGGAGGTTGGCAACCCTATTTGGCAGCCATGCAGAAAATAAGTGGGAAGGGAAGTGAGGCTAAACAGCCAAGCGATGCAAGAGATTACTATGCAAATGAAACAGGAACAGAGTGATTTCAGAGTAGCTGTGGTCAGGAGCCCAACATGTAAAATCTGTAGTGAGTTGTTTATGTACTGCTTGGGGATCCTATCAGTCCGAAGCTTCCTGCATGGCTGGCCCAGTTCTGTCCTGCAGCGGCAAACAGAAGCAGAGTATGTCACCGTGGAGTTTATACATTGTAGGCTGCAGCCTGGGTCAGCTTGAGCAGGGCTGACTCCAGCCTGTCCAAAAACACTTGGAATAAATCAGGCGGGACCTTTTACGCCCACACCCTTCGGTTAGGAGGCGACTGCTTCGGAAGGGAAGAGTCGGATGCCAGCAGGCTGAGTCTGCGCTGAGAGGATGAAAGATTACAGCGATCAACTGTGTGAGGAGAGGAGATTTTTCTCCATCTGTCCACCCTCAAGGCCCTATTTCCTCATAAACTATTCCCTGAGACACGGAGAAAATTGAAGCTGTTCAGAAATGAAAAAGATATTTAGCCCCAAAATGAATGAATATCTGACACACTGGCTGACTTCCATGGAACATATGGGAAGCAGCCAGCTGAACTGATGGATTTTCTGCAGCTTGCTCTATTTTTTTTTTAAAAAAAAACACGACTAGAGCTCCCCTTCCCTCCAAAATGATTCTTCTCGCTATTTTAAAAAAACGTTTAGAGCAATGTAGCTGGGAACCTTAAAGCTGAATAAAAATCTCCGCTATACTGTTGCCCCCATGTCCCCTCCCCAGCCTAGTACCAATGCATTAGGAAGAATTGGGGGGACTATTAAGCATTTTAAATAGACAGTTCCCAAGATATGTTTTTGCTCCTCTTCACACAAACCGTTGCTGAATGGTAGCCAAGATAGGAGGGCATGAGGGGAGCAGGTAGGGTTGCCAACCTCCAAGTACTAGCTGGAGATCTCCTGCTATTACAACTGATCCCCAGCTAACAGAGATCAGTTCACCTGGAGAAAATGGCTGCCTTGGCCATTGGACTCTATGGCATTGAAGTCCCTCCCCTCCCCAAACCCTGCCCTCCTCAGGCTCCACCCCAAAAACCTCCGGCCGGTGGCAAAGAGGGACCTGGCAACCCTAGGAGCAGGCTACCTTTGTTACTGTGGTGTAAGCCACGAGAGATGCTCTGAACCATGGGTTCTCAACAAGGAGGGGGGGAATTGGGACCACTATTCAGCAAAGTGTGATGTCCTGTAGATTATGTACAATCTGTAAAATTGTAGTTTGTTTTTTTTGAGTTAGACTATCTTGGGAAGGGGGGAATTATATTATGAACAATAGTGAAAGAAGGGAATGGAGCAAAAAAGGTTGAGAATCACTGCTCTGAGCAGTGGCGCAAAGGAACCATCCATTCCCATACATCCTTCTCCTTAAGAAATAATAATACCCTTAACAGTTAGCTGCTCATGTCAGTATTACCACTTTCCCTTTCCCAGGTTGCTTCATGCTATCATAAAAAGGAGGCTACTTTTTATCAATGCATTTTATCCCAGCCCTCTTCCAAGAAGCTATATGATTCCCATTTTTGTCCTCATAACCTGGGGTAGGTTAGGCTGAAAGACTGTCTGGACTAATGTCAAATGGAGGGCTTCATGCTTGAGTGGAGACTTGAACTCTAAATCCTAATCTGCCTGTCTAACTAGAAAGCAAGAGTATACTCTGGGGTATCCTCCTCATATGACTTCACTGAACATAAAGGAAAATGTGGGGAATATACTCATTTAAATGAAGCACATATGACTATTGCAGAAGACATGTTACAAGCCAGGCGTTGGTGGCCCCAGGGGTGGTCGCAGTGACACTGCCACTTTTTGCCCGCCCCTTGGCCTCATGTGCAGCTGCTGTAGGCACAGTGCAGGTGACAAGAAAGGGCAGGCAGGTGACATGCTGGGCAGAGGTGCGCGCACCAGCTGTGCCACAGACAGGCAGCTGCACCTGTCCCATGGTAGCGGCAGCGCTCCTCTTCTCCATGCCTGGGCTGGCACCCCCCTGCTTACACCCGGGGTGCTTGCCCCCCCCCCAGACCGCCCCAAGATCCAGCCCTGGGCACCAGCGCATGTTTCAGGAAAGTGGGCAAGGCTAGGGTTGCCAGGCCATGCTGGTGAGAGATGGGAGCAGGAGATGGGGGAGGCAAGAACTTACTCATCACTGCCACACACACACACCCTGGTGTATTGGCCTTGTATCTCTGGTATATTTTGCTTTCCTGGTATCCTGACTTCAACTCACGACCTGGACTGCCATCTCCTGTGTTGACACCTTGGATTCTGACTGAACTATGCTCGACCTTGCACTGCCTTCCGAACTACGCTTTGTGCCTCCGGCCCTACTTCAGGGCACTTCAGGGTGACTAATGGAGGTGCAAACAGCAGCAAAAACTTTGAGCATAAAACACATTTGCAGCACAGCCCTCTTCCTTCACCCAGTGGTGCTCCAGAGAAAGATGACCCCTGTTGCTGATAGGGAACAGGTGCTGCAGATTGTTCCAGAGGTGGCTGCTTTGGTGCAAAGGTTGCAAAGGGACATCAAGCTCCAACTACAGCCTCTCACCCAAAAAAAGGTCTACAAACTGGTGACCATGTCACTTGCCCATCAAGGGCAGCATCGTCCTGCAAAACAATGCTCTCATGGCCTGGAGAGACAACATCTCCCAGTATGGTAAGGGCAGGCTGAAAGGGGCATTGCGGAACAAGCAGAAGTGAAACAGAACCCTCCCCAGTCTGCCCATCATGCCCCCTTTATCACTGTTGGGCAGGTCTTTTGGTATGTAACCCTCGTTGAGGTGGTTGGCAGCTAACCTCCATGTGGGGCTTGGAGATCCCCTGGAATTACAGCTGATCTCCCGACTACAGAAACCAGTTCTTCTGGAGAAAATGGCAGCTTCAGAGGGTGAACTAAATGGCATTATACCCTGCTGAGGTCCCTTTCCTCCCCCAAACTCCATCCTCCTTAGACTCCACCCCCAAATCTCCAAGAATTTCTCAACCTGCAGTTGGCAACCCTGTTGGCAGCAGTTGAGAACATGAGGCGCATGAGAGAGGATTGGGTGGAGGCGATAGTGAGAGAATACCTCGCAGAGTCCTGCAAGCTGCTGGAGACTGATCCACTCATGTACTGGGCTGGGAAAGAGACTTTATGGCTTGAACTATCTCTGGTGGCTCAGTCTCTCCTCTCCTGCCCCCCCTCCAACAATATGCAGAATGAGCAGGATTTTCCTTGGATGGGTGATACTGTCCATTTGCACGGTTCATGCTTGCTCCCCTGGGGGGTTTAGCAGCTGGCCTTCCTGAAGGTGAACTTCCCACTAGACACTCTGGAAGGAATACTTTTACTCACAGTTACTACGTTTTTTAAAAAAACACTTCAGAAAACTGGTGGCCATTTTCACAATTTTTTCCACTATCCAGAGAAGATGGCTGAGAGCATTCAATGGGCTGTAAAATAAGACCCCTTTGTCCAATGCACTTGAAATGTAGGGAGTCTTTAGAAGAGAGGGTGAACTACATTCCTTGATACCATTTGGTGGTGGTGGTGGGAAAATCAGCTCAGGAAAACCTGCCATTTTCTGTGCATGGAAAACAATGGGAAAATATCCAATCCAATCTAAATGGAAATAGAACCCAAGGAGTCTCCACAATGTCACAACAACATTTCTGAGAGTTCTTAAAATAGATACACCTTTCCTCTCTTAAATTACAACATGGAATTGAAATTATAATTTTTCCAGTACACACCCTTTGTTGTCTCCCCCCACACCAAAAAACTCTCTTTTTCACCCCCCTTGCTGCTTCTTCCATATTCTCTGATGTTCTTCTTTTAACTCCCCTGCACACCAGAATGATGCCATCTATCCTCGCTTGTCCCATGCATCTTGCTGGCATACAAATCGCCAGTTGATGGGAAAGGGCTTGGGATACCTGGAATCCAGTTCATGGTCAGCTGCGTAGTGGATTATTTTGTCTTCATGGGAATTTTCACAGCTGTAAGAAAATTTTAGAAAGCTGTCAATGATCGGGGCTTTTTCCTAATGTGATGTAACTGTGATCTCCTTCCCCCCCAGGGTAATTTCCTTGTGTTTTTTTCCCCCATTGGTACAAACTAGGACTCCTTCTACGCAATGTATTACGTTACAGCAACTCGGGAGAAATTCAATCCATAGCATTATATTTTGCTTTCTGGAGAATTAGGTACAGCAGCTGCACACAAAGGGTACCCCACCATTAGGGCTTTTGCATTCTGTCAACGCACAGGAACAATTGATCATGGAAGAACAGGGTAAAACATGGGCTCTATTGTTAACAAGGCATCATTTTGTCTGCGGTTGTTTCTTTCTGCCATCCGAAATGCATAAGCTCTGGTTCTTTATTGCAGACAACTTGCATTTTAAGCAGATGCTTCATTTCTAGTCATTTCAAACCTTTTCAATAGATTTCTGTATTCTATTCAAACTGGAATAATTACCACCTCCTGACTTTATATTCAGAACTAGGTACGTGAAAAAAAAATCACAGATGGAAATCCATATTTAAGTCTATTTATATGATTATTCCTATAATATTGTCAATTGCATACTTCAGTTGAAAGCACAGCATATTTTGCTTGATTTTACCTATGATGACACCCTGCATCATAGTTTTTGTAGTCTTGCTACTGAATGAATAGAGCTGGTGATCTGGCACAATCCTTGCATAAGCGGTGTCATGTCAGGAGGAGTATATCAGGCCTCACACTTCTTCCATTTTAGTAAAACCACATCTTAAGTGTGGTTCATGGCATAAGCTCAACAAAAACATGGTGAGTTTCAAAATGGCTGTCAGAATTTTGGAAGCTGTATGTGGAAGTGATTGAATTGAAAAAAAAAACTGAGCCAAGTTTGAATTTTTTAAAATAATTCACTGCAAATCTATTTGCGACTGCTAAAATGGATTAAAATTAATACTGCACCCAAAGGTTAGTACTGAGCATCTCTGAACCACAATATCATACAAATGAGGGACTTAAAGGGGGAAATTTTCCCCACACTTTTACCATACTAACATTTGGGTAAAATATAAATTTTAATCTATTTTGGATTAGGGTTTTAAAAGGAGAGATACTCTCCTTTTAATTAGATACCTTAATTAGATACCTTAATATTATATACTTTTAAAAATGCACCTTTTTCTGTCAATGTAATTACAAATATTGAAATGCTGTTCGCAAAGGTTTGTAAACTTTAAAAATAACAAACATATTAACTTTTTGCAGAACTGGAGGGAAAGCAAAAGAGTTCCTCTACGTCTTCTGTGTAAACAACATTATCCTTCCTCTACCTGATTTTAGACCTTCTAGTTTAAACACAGAACCACAGTTTGTAATCTTATTGTCTTTGTTTGGATTGGCTTCATTTGGCCTCGCCAGCTGATGTGGAACTTGGGAGCAGACAGGCTGTGGACGCATTGTGGATCCATGCCCATCTTGGCTGGAGAAAGCCATTCAAGAGGCTCTGGGTTTGTTGTTGGCTGGAGTTACACAGCAAAATGCCAGATGGTCTTTAATCGGCAGCCATTTAGCCACTGCTCAGAAAAACTAAACCTGTGTTTCTCAGCTAACAATTGCCCTATTTCAGAAGGAACTTGAGAAACGAGTCACTCTTCTGGTTTAGGGACATTTGAATTCTATATGATTTTTGATCACTTGCTAATCCAGCTGTGTGTGTGTATCGCCATCAGGACTACCTGTGAGGC
Source organism: Euleptes europaea (assembly GCF_029931775.1). Taxonomy (NCBI): domain Eukaryota; kingdom Metazoa; phylum Chordata; class Lepidosauria; order Squamata; family Sphaerodactylidae; genus Euleptes; species Euleptes europaea. The sequence goes on along the minus strand of NC_079312.1, from coordinate 43,186,023 downwards.
TTTGGCTAAGAATCTCTGCTAAGATATTGATAAGGAAATAATTCTACCCAGTTGCTAGGGCTGCCAGCTCCACGCTGGGAAATACCTGGAGATTTTTGGGAAGGAGGGCAGGGCTTGAAGAGGGGAGGGACTTCAATACCATACAGTCCAATTGCCAAAGCAGCCATTTTCTTCAGGTGAACTGATCTCTATTGGCTGGAGATCAGCTGTAATAGCAGGGAATGTCCAGCCACCTCCCGGAAGTTATAATACTGTACATTTAATTTTGTTGATTGAAAAGGCGCTATGAAGCAATAGTGCAATCTGAGGAAATTATATTTATAAATATTGATATAAGTGAATCATTAGCCTACATCTGTGATTTTTGAATACCTCCCGGAAGTTGGCAACCTTCCACTTTCCTCTGTTGGATCATTCTGTGGTCTTCAGTATTGTCACTGGTGGAGTAAGCCTTGGCCTTGACGGGCTACACTTGTGTGTCAAGCATTGCCTTCTCCCTGGCTTACAATTGGTCATGTCACTAGGCAGAAGTTCTTTCTTCAGTCAGAGAAAATGGCAAGGAATCAGGGAATACTTATTTTCCTGTTGCCCTGCATATGTGTAGTTCTGCTCTTTTTCCTCAAAAGGGTACTATTTCCTCAGATCTGGAGCGTCCATGGTAGTGTTACATGTTCCCCTCTGCCCTGAGCAGTGAGACATTCCAGCAGCACCATGTACTGGGACAGGTAGCAGTGCAGACTGAGAGTATTCTTGTAGTATTTTCTTTTTTTTACAGTATTCTTGTAGTATTTGCTTTGTTTGCACAGATGAAGGCCAAGAAGCACACCTCCAGGGCAGCAGATCCAAGAGAGACAGAGGGATCCTCAACCTCAAGGTGCTTCAGCCTGTTCGATCACAGTCTGTCTCCTACAGCCTCTTCCAGGTTATAAACTACATTTAATGTTCACACAGATACCTTCCTGCCCCTTCCCTTCAGCTAGGAAGGAGGACTCAACAAGGCATACCTCGTTTTATTGTGCTTCGCTTTATTGTGTGCTGCAGATATTGTGTTGTTTTTTTTAATTGAAGGTTTGTGGCAACCCTGCATCAAGCAAGTCTATCGACAAGTCTATTTTTCCAACAGCGTGTGCTCGCTTTGTGTCTCTGTGCCACATTTTTAGCAATAGAAGAAAAAGATTGGTTTTTATATGCCGGCTTTCTCTACCACTTAAGGAAGAATCAAACCAACTTACAATCACCTTCCCCTCCCCACAACAGACACCCTGTGAGGTAGGTGGGGCTGAGAGAGCTCTAAGAGAGCTGTGACTAGCCCAAGGTCACCCAGCTGGTTTCATGTGCAGGAGTGGGGAAACCAACCCAGTTCACCAGATTAGCATCCACCACTCATTTGGAGGAGTGGGGAATCAAACCTGGTTCTCCAGATCAGAGTCCACTGCTCCTAACCACTGCTCTTAACCCCTATACCATGCTGTATTTTTAATCAAGGTATATACTTTTTTAAAGATATAATGCTATTGCACACTTAATAGACTATAGTATAGTGTAAACATAACTTTTATATGCGCTGGGAAACCAAAATATTCATGTGACTTGCTTTATTGCGGTGTTCTGGAACCAAACCCGCAATATCTCTAAGGTATGCTTGTATCTACAATCGTTGAGACGTATTACCATTCCTTTTGCCACCAAAGATAGATTGATTCACAGTAATCAGGATCCAAGCCTGGAACAAGAGCAAAACCTGCTGATTTGCTCCCCCGGAGCAAGAAGCAGAGCCAGAGGCCAAATGATGGTGTGAGATCCACACAAGATTAAAGAGGACAATCCTTGTGTCAGCAGGATGAGGGGGCAGCTGATGAAATGAAACACAAAGGGCAACCCTAGGTGCTAGTCCAGTCATGTACATCTGCAATGATACTACGTGGTTTGTGGTGGGTATGAATCTCTTTCAAACCAGAGCATTTCTTACACCAGAGTCGGGAGGTTTGTATTCAGTCATGAAAAGCTCAGTTGCGCCTGTCAGTTAGACTCCTTTTAGGTTCAGTGTAATTAGTTCCTATTTGCACTCTTGTAAAATCCCGAAAAGCCAGACACTTTGGCAATTATTCCATAATATGTGTGAATGCTCAGGCGCTTTCCTGATAGACATGACTTCAGGGTTAAAGCAGTTCTCCTTATAGGATTTAATTGGAATGAGGTAGCATTACTCTGGAATGAGTTTGTCTATTTACAGAAGGCAGGGAGCTTTTTTTAAAAAAAAAATTCAGGGTCACATAGGTTGCACCAAGCACAGATGCATGTGCTGAGTCTCTCATTGGTCTTTTATGCGTTGGCCTTTTACGCCAACTGCTTTGGGGCTTCCTTTTGATTACTCATGTCTTTTCTGCCCATCAGAGATCACCTCTCTCTCCCCGTGTGCTTTGCCCGCATTTTCCAGATTCTGGCCGAAACGGCATCTGGAAAACAAGGGCAAAACCCGTGAGGAAAGCAAGGCGACCTCTGATGGGTGGAAAAGTCATGCATAATCAAAAGGAAGCCCCAAAGCAGTCGGTGGGGGTGACTGCGGAGAAACGTCCCTGCATAAAAGGCCTTTCTTTCTCTCAGGGTGGGCGGGCAAGGTCTTTCTCATAGCCCCAAGTCTGATATATAGAGGTGCGAATAGAGAGGATCTATGTGTAGATTTTAGCAGACGGCCAGAAACAGTCTTGTGAATGCCACATCATGCATACAGCTTGCAACTCGACACACATTTGGGTGGGGTACAGGATGAATCTGAAAGCAAAGACTGGGTGGGGCTAAGGATTCTTTGCTGTGATGTTTGGATGACAGCCACAACAGAACCCAAAAGCATCCTGTCAGTGAAGTAAATCTTAAACTTTTGGCAGCCTGGCTTGTAGCTATTAAAACGTTTGTCGTCAGTTTAAAAAAAATGCCTCCCACTTCACATACAATTATTTTTTTGTAAGTGGCCATCATAGTGGTGGTCGAAAATGCCATCATGTAAGAGACGAGAAGAGGTGGTTTGCCATTGCCTGCCTCTGCGTCACAACCCTGGACTTCCGTGGTGGTCTCCCATCCAAGTACTAACCGGGGCCAACCCTGCTTAGCTTCTGAGATCTGATGAGACTAAGGCCATTTATGCTTGGTAATTAGCAGCACGTTCCAGGCTGAAGCGCCCCACATATTTTTTTGAGTTTTTCACGCTGAACCGTCTTTCAGGAAGTGACCGCGAAGCCGGTGCATACCTGCTTCGCATTTCTTAAGAGCCCCTTTAACGTGAGCTTTTGTATTGGCTCTGCCCCCCACACACCAAAACATTTACCGAAAGAACCATGAAAAATCACAAACGCGGCTTAGCTATGCAAACGACCATTGCCAATGGCTCTGCAAATGTAGGAGCGAAGGAGCAGGCAAGTGGGTGTGTGTGGAATTTCTCCTTTTGCATTGGGACCATGAATAGGTATTTTAAAGGTTGCATTTTTAAAAAGAGCTTTGAGCGAGCATCAAAATTGACCCTGCATAAATGGCCTGAGATAGCCTGGGCCATCCAGGACAGGGCAGCCTTCATAATATCCTGTTTGTAAATTCCATGTGTGGAGTGTAAAGAAATAAACCTTTTGGTTTTTCTTAAAAGTTGTTGCCTAGCAATATCTCACTGCATGAGGTTTTGATATTTTGTCTCTTCACCTTCACTCTGCCACTTATGGTTTCACCATCTTCCCCTTTAGTGACATTTTTCGTGAGACATTTTTCGTAAAGCCCAATTCTTTAGGCTTTATTTTATAAGGAAAACGATAACTGCCCCCAAACAGACAAGACCAGGCTAATATCTCTTCTGGATACTTTCTAAACCTTTGTAAGCAAGAGAAAGAACTTTGAGCTCTTCTTCTCCTGCTGGGTTCTTATAACCTTTTCCGCATGCTGGAATTACGCCTGATTTTCTTGGGAGTTGATCCACAAGCATTGGAATTGATTTGGGCAGGGTTCTTCCACACGTCTGCCCCCCTGTGCATTTTTACAGTGCCAATAATGGCACTGATGATGAAAGCACCCTCTCTTGAAAATTCTCCTTATTTAAACCATGTGTGGAAGAAAATTATGTTAGCTTGGGCAAAACGGGAAGAGCTGCAAGTGCCTGGTCTTTCCCACACCACCACTAGGGTTGGCCAACCTCCAGCTACTAGCTGGAGATCTCCTGCTATTACAACTGACCTCCAGCCAATAGAGATCAGTTCCCTTGGAGAAAAATGGCCGCTTTGGCAATTGGACTCTGTGGCATTGAAGTCCCTCCCCTCCTCAAACCCCGCCCTCCTCAGGCTCTGCCCCAAAACCTCCCGCTGATGGCAAAGAGGGACCTGGCAACCCTAGTTGGGGGTCCTACTGATAGAACAGTCAGTCCTCTTTTCCCTCTAAACTCCAGCTGTCTAACCCTGCTGCTGTTTCTCCAAGAGGATCACTGCCCTAGAAATCACCTTTCCTGGGATCAGAAAAGACATTTCTGGCAGCAGGGAAAAGAAAATGGCAAAGATCAACTAGCACCAGCAGTTTCTCTGAGTTCCCTGGCTCTTAACCCCTGTGAAATAGGTTAAGAGTAGGGTTGCCAGGTCCCTCTTCACCACCAGTGGGAAGTTTTTGGGGTGGAGCCTGAGGAGGGCGGAATTTGGAGAGGGGAAGGACTTCAATGCCATAGAGTCCAATTGCCAAAGTGGCCATTTTTCTCCAGGTGAACTGATATCTTTTGGCTGGAGATCAGTTGTAATAGCAGGAGACCTCCAGCTAGTACCTGGAAGTTGGCAACCCTAGTTAAGAGAAGGGAGTCTGCCCCAAAATCACCCATTGAGCATCATGACTCAGTAGGCTATCCCCACTTCCTTCTTTCAAAGTAGCTGAATTGTATCTCTCCCCCCACACTGATAATGAAAGTGTTTCCCTTGAATACTGAAGGAGCAACAACCTCTACAGTGGCAGTAACCAGATGGACAAAGCACTTAAAAGATAATTTAGTGGAGATCATCAAGCTTCACAATTAAGAGTAAATAGAGATTTCGCTGCACAAAGCTGCTAGTCATGGGAAACATTTCATACCGTATATGGAAAATATTCTATTATCAGGGCCTGGAATACTTGCAGCCCTTTAGATAGGGGTGCCAACCTTCAGGTACTAGCTGGAGATTTCCTGCTATTACAACTGATCTCCAGCCGATCCATTCACCTGGAGAAAATGGCCACTTTGGCAATTGGACTCTATGGCCTTGAAGTCCCTCCCCTCCCCAAATCCCATCCTCCTCAAGCTCTACCCCAAAAACCTCCCGCTGGTGGTGAAGAGGGACCTGGCAACTTTACCTTTAGAAGGAGTCCCCTCCGAATGGATTGTTTGCTCTGCACCATACGGATATAGAGAGTGAATTTACCAGCTGCAGGATAGCTAGATCAGCAATGTTTCAGCCGCAAAATGATCTCCTATTTTAAACATTGGTTTTCAAGTTAAATTTGTGAACAGCAAGCGAACCACATTTCTGGCAGCAGGCATGCGTCACCCTAGGCTGACCCCTCACCTCATTGGAAACCCTGGCAAGCGACCACAAGAATTACTCAGGAGAAAAGCTGGGCACCCCATTATTCACAGGATAAACCAGATCTCTGAACTGGCATGATGACAACGAGGTCTTGCCTATAAGTCTGACTGGAACAGTTGTAGCCTGGGCTGAATGGGCAGACTGTATCAGCATAAGGTCACTAATGCAGGAGCCCTGGGATTTATGGGTTGTATAAAAAGCACTTCATCTTCCTCTCAAGCCTATATGAGGCTACGCAAACACACACACAGACACCCATGGAGTAGAAGGGGAAAACAGCCAGGAAACTGCCATGAGTTTTACAGGCCATTTCATGTATTGAACAGATGCAACTACAGGCTCGCCCCTGGTTCTACATTATGTTGGGAGCCACAAGCTGGTCCTCTCAACAGGGTTGCCAACATTGGTTTTGGAAATTTCTGGAGATTTGGGAGGGGTGAGCCTAGGGTTGCCGACCTCCAGGTAGCGGCTAGAGATCTGCTATTACAACTGATCTCCAGCCGACAGAGATCAGTTCACCTGGAGAAAATGGCCGCTTTGGCAATTGGACTCTATGGCATTGAAGTCACTCCCCTCCCCAAACCCCGCTCTCCTCAGGCTCCGCCAAGAATGAAATCAGAAGGGCCATTAAACCAAACAAAAATCAGAAAACTCAGGAAAAACCGTCTCCCATAGGAAAGGTATTCTTGCCATTTATTAAAGGAGTCACTGATAGGATGGAGAAACTTTTGAAAAAACATAACCTACAAACAGTGTTTAAACCCAAGAAAATACAACAAATGCTACGATCAGCAAAAGACAAAAGAGACCCCCTCACCTCTGCAGGAGTATATCGTATACCTTGCAGCTGTGGAGAAGTTTACATCGGGACCACAAAACGCAGCATACAAACAAAGATAAAAGAACATGAAAGATACTGCAGACTTGGCCAACCTGAGAAATCAGCAGTGGCTGAACATGGACTGACACAAACAGGAGACAGGGTCTTATTCCAAGACACTGAAAGACTGGACAATTCTACCAACTATTTTGTCAGATTGCACAGAGAAGCCATTGAAATTCATAAACATCAGCACAACTTTAACAGAAAAGAAGAGAGTTTAAGAATGAATAAGGCTTGGCTTCCTGCCCTGAAAAACCTCCAGACTAACAAAGGCTACAGTCAACAATAGCCATGCAGATTAGCTTTGGATTTCACACATTACCAGATCATTTCTGGATACAATGCTTCCATATTAACATACCACACTCTCATTAGTACATTATCTTGATACTTACAGGACAATGATTAGCACATTATGTCTGCAAGACAGTACTCAGCTCAAACCCAACCCCTCTCTGACTCTTCCTACACACTTGACACTGAGAGACACTGTCCTTCAGTGTTACTACTCTGAAGATGCCTGCTACAGCTGCTGGCGAAACGTCAGGAAAGAAAATACCAAGACCACGGTCACACAGCCCGGATAACCTACAAGAACCAATGAACTCTGACCGTGAAAGCCTTCGACACTATAATATGAAATGTGTTTGATATCCGGAGGACACGTCCTTATTACACCTGGTTAGCAACCTTGTTGCATCCCCATGCTTGGGGACACAAAGTGCATTTAGCACTAGTATGCATTGTCTGCAATCCACAAAGGAAATTGATATGTGCAACTTGCAATTCATGAATGAATGAAACTGACAAGCTGTTACTGTTGTGGAATCTCCACACAGGAACCTTTAGAATTATAATGGACAGACTGATAAAGAACATTTGGATTATATTTTGTTGATCTGATTTACATGTATATGATATTGGAAGTGTGACTTTAACACTGCTGTGTTGTGGTTTCATTGAAAAATAACATAATAACCAAAAAGGTTTTTCCTTTTGTTTTGTTTTGCTTTGTTTCATCTATAGGTATATATGATTGGAAGTGTAATGTGAACACTGTTGTGCTTTGAACTTATTGACAAATAACAGACAAAGATTGTGGTCTGAAAAGATTCATTTATTTTTTGTTTAGAATAAGAGTTGAGCAAGTGTGCTATATTACTTTTGAAATAACTATACCAGCACCATTAGTGGAATTTTGTGATAATTAAATAATTAACCTCCAGGTACTAGCTGGAGATCTCCTGCTATTACAACTGATCACCAGGCGACAGAGATCGGTTCACCTGGAGAAAATGGCCACTTTGGCAATTGGACTCTATGGCATTGAAATCCCTCCCCTCCCTAAACCCCACCCTTCTCAGGCTCCGCCCCCCAAAATCTCAAGGTATTTCCCAACCTGGAGCTGGCAACCCTATTGCAGCTCGGTGGGTACAGTGTGGCCACCTGGCAGTTAAGGTGGGTCTCAGATCTGCCAAGGTAGAAGACTGCTGATTTTGTTTCAATGTTAAAACTGGATAAAACTTTGCTTGTCAAATAATGTGCTAGGTTTTTTCCTGAGCTCTTTGAAAGAGGAGGAGAATCTACCTTGTTCCCAATAATCATCCCAAAGAACAAAATTTAAAGGTGTTTGTGTAGGGGGCAAGGAAATAGCATGTACATAAATGTGTACTTTTCCTGTGGCTTGAGTGCAAACAGCTGCTGGTAAATGGATTCTATAGCTGCATGATAAATCCAGCAGATACTCACTTTTTCCAAGTAAAGGTCAATAACATTTGCTGTTCCCACTTTCTCTAGAGATAATCAATGGGATGCAAACACATTTCTGGCAATAGCGTCTTTTCAGGACATCATATTCTGCCTCTGTAACTGAGTATAATAAAAGTCTGTTCATTTTCTACCCATCCACACAACAGTCAAGATTTTAAACCCTGTAACAAGATTGTTTAAAAATCCATATGTAGGGATTCTTATGGGGGGGGGGGGCTTGTTGTAGGGTTGCCAGGTCCCTCTTCGCCACCGGCGGGAGGTTTTTGGGGTGGATCCTGAGAAGGGCGGGGTTTGGGGAGGGGAGGGACTTCACTGCCATAGAGTCCAATTGCCAAAGGGGCCATTTTTTTCCAGGTGAACTGATCTACCTGGTGGTTGGCAACCCTAGCATAGGGTTAATTCTAAAAATAATGTTAGGCTGACTTTTAGGTCTTTCAAAAAACTGAAGTCAGGTTTTCAGAAAGATTAGGGATTTGCTTATTTTTTGCGGGGGAACAGGCTTTGCTTGTAGGCTAGGAATAATAAAATAAAATAAGCCGAGGCTTTAAAAAAAAAAGAGGTCCATTCTCCCATTTCAGGATGTAGTTATAAAAAATTAGTCAGCTTTTAATCTAGAAAGTCAGTTTTTAAAAAAATGAATTCAATTGAAGCAAGCCTAGGTGTCGTTTGTTTAAAAGTTAGGTTGTGTGCAGGTTTGGGGAAAAAAGGCAATTGGAGGTTAGCACTAAGGAGAAAAAAGGCAAGGGCAGCCGGTGAGTGAGTTAGGTTCAGGAGCAGGTTAATTAGTGGTCAGACTCAGAGGGCAGACTAGCAGCGAGCTTACTTCGGCAAAGTAGTACAGGGGGACAGAATGAGTGACGGGAGTGCAGCTGAGACCTGCTGGGGAGAAGACTAAGCAGAAGAAGAAGAGTTGGTTTTTATATGCCAACTTTCTCTGCCACTTAAGGGAGAATCAAACTGGCTTACAATCACCTTCCCTTCATCTCCCCTCAACAGACACCCTGTGAGGTAGGCAAAGCTGAGAGAGTGTGACTGGCCCAAGAAGTTCACCCAGCTGGCTTCGTGTGTAGGAGTGGGGAAACAAATCTAGTTCACCAGATTAGCCTCCGCCGCTCATGTGGAGGAGTGGGGAATCCGGTTCTCTAGATCAGACTCTAGATCAGACTCCACCCAGTTCTCCAGATCAGACTCCACCGCTCCAAACCACCGCTCTTAACCACTACACCACGCCGATTCTCCAGATCAGACTCCACCACTCCAAACCACTGCTCTTAACCACTATACCACGCTGGCAAAAGAGTAGTAAGGCCATAAGGCAGGGAGAGGGGGGAGGCTGAAACTTCTCCCCCCAATGCCTGCCTCACAGAAGCCTTCCACCACTCCATCTTCTGGCTGGGGTGGTACAAGGAAGAAGCTTCACAAAGCTCTCTTCCTTGAGACTGCTGCTGGAGCATTGCTTGCTGAGGTAGGTTCTGAGGTGTCTGAGGAATAGGGTTGCCAGGTCCCACTTCGCCACCGGCGGGAGATTTTTGGGATGGAACTTGAGGAAGGTGGGGTTTGGGGAGAGGAGGGACTTCAATGCCATAGAGTCCAATTGCCAAAGCAGCCATTTTCTCCAGGTGAACTGATCTCTATCTGCTGGAGATCAGTTGTAATAGCGGGAGATCTCCAGCCACCACCTGGAGGTTGGCAACTCAAGTCAGTGGCCAGGCAGCACCAAAGCTTAGGGGGCATGACTGGAAATAATATGCCACAGGAGGAATTCCTCAGGTTAATCCCAGGACTAATAAATACACCACACTTCTTTTAAAAGGGTAGTCCAAATATAAGGAACTACTATCAGAGTTGGCTTTAGCAAAGGAACGGTTCTGGTTAAGATCACAGAGTGATATTCCCTACTGTGCAGGGGGGGCTGGAACAGTGCCTGTCCACTTAAACTCTTGACAGCATGAACTCCCCACAGGATTTATTCAGCAGTGGTAGGATTTGGTAAGAACTGTTTGTGCTGCACGCTCAACTTGCTGTATTTTTGTCCATAAGACTGCTTTCACATGGACAATGGCAAAGGACAGCCCTTTTCTGTTGCTATATTTGACCTCATGTATAGGGAGGATGAGCTATCCTCATATCACCTGAATGGGTCAAAGCATGTATATTCTGACATCTGAACAGGTGTACAGAAACCTGATTTTCCAGGGTTTTGGTATGCCTGTACCGAGGCTGAATATACATGCATTGCTCCTTTCACACAAAATACAGTGGCAATCTCATGTACCAGGTTATTTGCACCCATTAGTTCAAACAAAATGACTGTAGAGGGCTAACATTAGGAGGAAATGTGTATTTCCTTCTATACACATTTTATGTATGACAGAGAAGTACTTTTCTGTCCACTGAGGCTGAAATCCTAAGCCTATTTACTGAGATGCAAATCCCATTAAAATCAATTAATGGGACTTACTTCTGAGTAAATGCTGGACCCATTGAGATGACCAAACTAATCCTGTATTGTCGAAGGCTTTCACGGTCAGAGTTCATTGGTTCTTGTAGGTTATCCGGGCTGTGTAACCGTGGTCTTGGAATTCCAAGACCACGGTTACACAGCCCGGATAACCTACAAGAATCAATAATCCTGTATTACTGGTCAACTGAATCATCCAAAAATGTGGCACGGAGGTTCAGATGTGTGGTGAAATGTGTTGATGGCATGTCCAGCAACATGGTTTTCTGCACAGACTCGTGGTTAGGAAACCTGCTGACTGGCTTCTTGCTGCCCAGAGACTGTCAGGGAAGAATTTATCTGAGTACTTGCTCAGTACCCTTCCCTTGGATGCTCAAGCCCTACAGCATCCCAGAGGGCTGAACAAATGCCTTACAATCAGGATTCCTGACAACCTGGAGAACAAATGTCTGCCCCTTTACTAAAGGCTTAATGTGTCAGAATGGACAGGTGAAGCTTTCAATGGCATGAGGGTAAATAACATCACCTGGTAAATAACATCTCAGTAAGTCTCTATTAAGGGGGCAGGGCATTTATTCTCCGGGTTATTGACAACCCTACCTACAATGTGTAATTGCTGTTGTCATCGCCAAATAGATTTGGTGGCAGAGAAGGAATAGACCAAAGAAAGAGAGGGAGAAGGGGAGTTGGGCAGTTAGTGAATGTTTCCAGTGACAGTCCCTCCATCAGTCTCAGTGACAGTGATGTTGGTATTCTTGTCAATAAACCATTGAGTCTAAATGTGCAGTGGCTGAATGTCAGGTATGTCCAAGGTTAAACTTCTATAATCCACAGTTCAATCCTAGATGAGAAGGCCAACTTGGCTTGTGTCATTGGGACCAAGCTGTTAGAGGCAGTGAGTGAGTGAGTGAGTGAGTGAGTGAGTGAGTGAGTGAGAGAGAGAGAGAGAGAGAGAGAGAGAGAGAGAGAGAGAGAGAGAGAGAGAGAGAGAGAGAGAGAGAATATTTCTCTAAATTGTTCCGCATCAGTCTAAATTCTTTTCCACCTTTTCCTTCCCCTCCAGGTGCCTAGTCAGGCAGGTACCTTATTTTAAATGTGTGCCCGAATCTGGGTACATGAGATTAGAGTGGAGAGAACCAGTGTGGTATAGTGGTTAAGAGCAGCACACGCTAATCTGGAGAACCGGTTTATTTCCCCACTCCTCCACATGAGCGGCAGACTCTAATATGGATATCCAGGTTTGATTTCCCACTCCTCAGCATGAAGCCTGCTGGGTGACCTTGGGCTAGTCACAGTTCTCTCTGAACTCTCTCAGCCCCATCTACCTCACAAGGTGTTTGTTGTGGGGAGGGGAAGGGAAGGAGATTGTAATCCGCTTTGAGACTCCTTAAAAGTAGAGAAAAGCGGGGTATAAAAATCAACTCTTCTTCTTCTTCTTCCTCATGTAGTTGGTGAGGTTGAAGGGAAGCGGGAGCAGGGTCCTCATGCAACACAAAGAAATACCACACAAGGAGAGCAACCCAAAGCTGTTAAATCACAGCTAGTATGTTAGGTATGTACATATAAAAGTTATTATTAAATTAGTGGAATTAGTGGAATTCCACTGATGTTGCTTTTGTTTCTTGTTCTATATGTACTTTTATAGTTTGATTATTGAACCAGTTGACACTGCTTTTGGAATGTTACTAATTATATTCCACTTGGTATATTAGTACATATATTCTGCTTCTGAGAATATTGACTTGTTGTTGTTACCTTGCAAAGTAATTTTTGTTGTTTTGAGCACACAATATCAGCTACCAGTAAAATTGTTCACAGTTTCTCTTGCCACTTACACTGTTGCTTGTGTTACGTTATTGGAAGAAAGACAGAAGGAGTGGAATCCTGTTGATTCCACTGGAACCCTTAACTGTTTTTGAGACCATCAACCAGAGGATTCTTCAGGACTGGCTAGCAGAGCTACCTACTGGGGCACTGTGCTTTGCTGGTTCCAGTTTTATACAGCTGACTGGTAACAGAAGGTGTTGCTGAAGACTGTTACACAACTATCTTGGATGTGTGCTATGGGATTCTCATAGGGTTTTGTCTTGCCATCTCATAGATCGTTTATGCATGGGTAATTTCGCCCCCGGTCTGTCTTGGTTGTTCCTTGGAGTTATGCATGAGTTCTCCGTCCATGAGGGATTACCTCGCTGCCAGCCCTCATAAATCCCAGACCTTCCCGTTCCTCTGTTAACCCGATTATTCCCTCCCCCCTGAGCTCAGTCTGGGTGAAATTCCCATGCATAAGGCAAAGCGCGGGACATGCAAGCTTGGTCTCTCTCATAGCCAATTCCAAAGCAGCATGTAAAGAGGTGGGGATTCAAATGCTTCCTGCTTCCTTGGAACTCTTTCTGAGCAGAAGAAAGAATTTTTAAAACTGAGGCTTGGATTTCTCTTCCCCCCCTTTCAAATTGCTCCATTTTTTTTTTGTTCTTAAAATGCTTTTTATGCAGCACTTGGTTTTTTTGGGGGGGATTTTCTCTCACAGTAAGCTCTACAAAGTAAGCCACTTACAAAACAACATTTAATGGGGCGGGGAGTTGATTTAAACTTGGAGACTGCTGGTGCATAGATTCCCAACAGGAAAGTGTGGGTCCAGCGAGCAACGAACCTCAGGTAAAACTCCCATGAATAAATTACTATATCTTTCAATATCTACATGAAAACATTGGGGGAGATCATATGGAAATGCCCTTGGTCTGCTGATGACATACAGCATTACGTCTCTATTTTAGCAGAGTCCGGTGAGGCAGTGAATATTCTAAACAAGTGTCTGTAATTGGTATTGGGTACGTGAAGGGCTATAAAGTGAAATTCAGTGAAGTGCTCCTGATCAATAACAGAGCTGACCGGGAGTGAGAAGTCACTTCCATCTTGAGTGGGGTTGTACTCACACTGAATGAACAGATTTTCAGCTTGGGTATTCTTTGTTTGTTCCTTCAGCTCGACATTCAGATCTAATCAGTAGCACATAGCACCTTTCACCAGCTTCAGGTGGTTCTATCTACCTGTAAAAGCTACAGGTTGCATACACTGGACAAATTCATGGAAGGTTTTAGGAGAGAGAAGGAAGCGATTTTACCTGATTCTTCCTTATCACTTCAGCATCTTGTACTCTAGTGCATTTTCTTCTTGAATCTCTCCTGATCCTCCAGTAGGATTTCAGGGCAAACAGCAGATTCCTTGAGGAAGGACTTTCCATAATGACACTTCAAGAATGGGAGTTCCTCCCTGCGGCTACTCTTTTAAGTTTTACGGTTCAGGCATTTGATGATTACTAGTGTTTATGCTATTTACTGTTGACTGGCTTTAAAATATCATTTTGATTGGTGCTTTTAATATTTAAAGTGTTTGTTGTTACCTAATTATTACTGTGGGAGGGAAGGAAGCACGGTATAGCCCTATCTCATCAGACCTCGGAAGCTAAGCAGGGTCGGCCCTGGTTAGTATTTGGATGGGAGACCACCAAGGAATACCAGGGCTGCTGTGCAGAGGAAGGCACTGGCAAACCACCTCTGTTAGTCTCTTGCCTTGAAAACCCCATAAGGGGTTGCCATAAGTTGGCTGCAGCTTGATGGCACTTTACACACACAGAGTTATTACTGACACTAAGTTAATTGGTATTCATATTGGCTCCTTTCCACATGAGGGCAGGAAAAGGTGTCCCCACTGTGAAAGCATGCAGGGAATGCATCCTCATGCATCATTCCTGCACTGCTCACTCCAGCCACCACATCCACCCCTGGTATCACCCACTTGTACTCCACCTAGGGTTGCCAACTCCAGGCTGAGAAATTTTTAGAAATTTGGAGGTAGAGCCTGGGGAGAGTCAATAGGGTTGCCAGGTCCCTCTTCGCCACCAGCGGGAGGTTTTTGAGGTGGAGTCTGAGGAGGGAGAGGTTTGGGGAGGGGAGGGACTTCAATGCCATAGAGCGACCATTTTCTCCAGGTGAATGATCTCTGTTGGGTGGAGAGCAGCTGTAATAGCAGGAGATCTCCAGCTAGTACCTGGAGGTTGGCAACCCTAGGACAGTGGAGTTTGGGGAAGGGAGGGAGCTCAGCAGGGATGTGACTACATAGAGTTCACTCTTTCCAGGGGAACTGATCTGTGTACTTTGGAGATCAGTAGTAATTCCAAGAGAATTGCAGGTCCCACTTGGAGGCTGGCAACTCTAACTTCACTCCTCACCCTTTCCTTACATCACAGGAATCACACTGGCCCACTGTCAGCCTGGCCAGCCCCTTCCCCTTTTCCACTTTCCCAGATGAGCAAAATGAAAAACGATTAAAGGGCTGAAAAGGGGGAAGAAAAAGTGGAGCTTAGCCACACCTCCTCCCTCTGCTGGCTGTGGACAAGTGTCCAACTGGATGCTCTGCCAGCAGCTACCTCACAATTTCCCTGATGAGCCAGAAAAATTAGTTTTTAATTTTCTCTTGCTTTTTGGGGAAACATGCAGGAACCATACAAGTCATTCCTAGATTGGGCACAATGTCATGTGAATGCTCCCCAAAACAGCAGGACCTTCCCACTGTTCAACAAGTGAAAAATTTATTTGTGGAAGCAGCCATTATCTATCAATCATGTTGTGAACTGCCTTCAGTTAAGACATGGGGTGCTTTCACACATTTCAAATAATGCACTTTCAATGCACTTTGCAGCTGTGTGAAACGACAAAATCCACTTGCAAATTATCATTAAAGTGCATTGAAAGTGGATTGAAAGTGCATTATTCAGTATGTGTGAAAGCGCCCATGGTCTAGTAATATTTTAAATACATAATCAGATCTATGTAGGAAGGAATCTGGGTGATCTTGGTCCAGTCACCCTCTCTCAGCATAACCCACCTCCCAGGGTTTTTGTAAGGATAACATGGAGACGAGAGAACCACCGGTTAGAGACTACCATTTTGTCCCACTGGTGCCGGTACCTTCTTCTCTCAGTCAAGAGGCTCTTCTGCCCATGGAGGAGCTCTTGCAGAAGTTGGATGTTCTTTGTGCTGGAGAAATACATTAGCGCCAGTTGTAGGATCCATCCTCAAGCAAGCCACCCAGAGTCCTTGAAGGAAGATAGAATGAATTAAATCTTAGGGTGAGAAACCAGAAGGGTTTGCTGTCATTTATCTGCATTGACTTTTTGGCATCTCTTAGCTCAAGGAATGAGACTAATTTGACTAATTTTTCACCTGTCCGTATTAGTCTTCATTATTTACTGTTCCTCCTCATTTAGCACAGGCCATGCTAGAAAAATCTCACTTTCTTTACAGTTACCTGGGCTAGGCTCCCCTTCCCATTCCAGAGTTTAAACTAACTCCTTTTTCCAGTGTGTTCTTCCATTCCTACCATCTTCCTCTGTATTCATGTATTATTTTTCATTAACGTATTGATACCTCTTTTCTTTTTGACAGTCTAAGTCCTTATGGTAGTTTACAGTAATGAAAGCATCTAATAAAATGAAGACAAACTACCAAAAGTAAAATCACAACAGATCAATAAATGCCATAGCCCATAGTATTAGAACATAATGCCATATTCTGTTCAGACTTGACCTGCTTCATAAAAGCTGATAATAAGGGAGGCACATGAATATCCTTTGGAAAGGCACTCCATATCTAGGTGCAGAAACTGAACAGGCCCTATGTTGTCATTAGGGTTGCTTGGAGATCTCCCAGAATTACAACTTATCTCCAGACAACAGAGTTCAGTTCCCTGAAGAACATGGCTGCTTTGGATGGTGGGTTCTATGATATTATACCTCCCTGAGGTACCTCCACTCCCCAACCTCATTCTCCCCAGGCTCCACCTCCAAATCTCCAGGAATTTCCCAATTTGGAGTCGGCAACCCTAGTTGCCCCTAGGGCTGTTGATTCGGTTTGGCCCGAACTGAAAATCAGCCGAATTTCCCCTGATTTGGTGGTTTTTAGTTCGGGAGGAACCGAACTCAAAACTGGTGGGCAACCGGGGAGCCGAATTCAGCGAGTTCGGGAGTTCACGAATAAATCCGGCAAATTCGGGGCCGTCAGTAAGCAGCATAACCGTCAGTAAGCAGCATTCTCCTTCCCCGGCCAATCGGTGGCCAAGCTGGGTCTTCTTCTGGCCAGTCAGGATTGAGTACTGGAGGAATCAGCTGATGTGCGGCCCAGCCAGGGAGAGAGAGAGAGAGAGCGAAATCCTCGTGTGTGGGGGGAGGTGCTTGTGCACATTCGCTCCTTTCTGTGGCTGCAGGGGGCGTATTTTTTGGGGTACAGACACAAAACTTTCAGTGGAGCTTCAGATGAAGCTTCTTAAGATACCCCCCAAGTTTTGTAAACATTGGGTCAGGGGGTCCCGAGATATGGGCTCCCCCTTTTTCTTTCCATGGCTGCAGGGGGCGCATTTTTGGGGGTACAGACCCCAAACTTTCAGTGGAGCTTCAGATGAAGCTTCTTAAGATACCCCCCAAGTTTTGTAAACATTGGGTCAGGGGGTCCCGAGATATGGGCTCCCCCCTTTTTCTTTCCATGGCTGTAGGGGGTGCATTTTTGGGGGTACAGACCCCAAACTTTCAGTGGAGCTTCAGATGAAGCTTCTTAAGATACCCCCCAAGTTTTGTAAACATTGGGTCAGGGGGTCTCAAGATATGGGCTCTCCCCCTTTTCCCTCCCCCTTTTTCCATTTATGTGGCTGCAGGGGGCGCTTTTTTTTGGGATATAGCCACCAAACTTTCAGCATAGCTTCAGACAATCATCCTTAAGATACCACCCAAGTTTTGTAAAGATGGGTTCAGTGGGGGCAGAAATATCGCCTCCCCCCTTTTCTCTTTCCATGGCTGCAGGGGGCGCATTTTTGGGGGTGCAGATCCCAAACTTTGAGCCGAGTTTCAGACAAGTGTTCTTAAGAGACCACCCAAGTTTTGTGAACATTGGGTCAGGGGGTCCCGAGATATGGGCTTTCCCTTTTCCCCTTTCCCCTTTCCCCTATTGGGATGAATGGATCAGCTGATCCTGTGCATCTCCAGAGCAAAACGTCCCGTGCCTAATTGGAATCATCTTGGATTACAAGTCCTCCCCAGCCCCTCCTGATGGAACAGAAGACAGCCACAGTAAGACCCCTTTGGGGGCTTTAATCTATAATTTTTCTCCTGTGTATGTGTGTGTGTGTGTGGGAAAGCAGAGTCTGTGTGTGTGTGGGGAGGGAGCAGTTTCTGTGGGTGGGGGGGAAGCCAAAGGGGGCTTTCGTCGCTTCTGCCTGGGGTGTATGTTCCCCCTCGAGTCTCTCGCTCCCTGGTTTGAGGGGGGAGGTTTCAGTTGTGTGTCTTCTGGTTTTCCCTGTTGCAAAGGTGTTGTTTTACTTTGCAGTTGCTTTGCAAACTTTTCAGCTGTTGTCGGGGCTGGGAGCTTTGTGCGTGGACGGCAAGCTCTGCTGAGAGATGCACATTAAGGGTGGGGGGGACCCCTTTCAGGGCCCATATCTCAGCCCCCCCCCGACCCAATCTTTACAAAACTTGGGGAGTCTTTCAATAAACGTCCTTTGAAACTCTGCTGAAAGTTTGGGACCTCTAACCCCCAAAATGCCCCCCCCAGAGCCGTGGAAAGGCGCTATTGTGTTTTTAATGGCTTTATTCGGGCGAATTTTTTTCCCGAACTTTGAATTCCCGCCGAATTGAACGGACCCGAAGTGGGGGAGTTCGGACTTCGGCATATCCCGAATCTAAACGGGCCGAATTCGGCCGAATCCAAACTATACCGAATTTTTTTAAACTCAACAGCCCGAGTTGCCCCCCCTCACTTCTGGGGACAAAGGTACATGCACCAAGGCTTTGAGGATGATCTAACTCAGAGGTGGGGAACCTTTTTTCCATCAAGGGCCATTTGGATATTTTTAACATCATTCGCGGACCATACAAAATTATCAGCTTAAAAATTAGCTGACCAAGCCCCAAGCAGGCAGCTACCCCAGATGATCCCCCCAAATGGGAAGCAGGCAGGCACCCAACCGGTGGTGCACTCACCTACCTGGTGGCACAGATTGGTCTGTTTCACCAGCCGGGCGTAGCCATCCAGCGAGTTGCTCCTGCTCCGCACGGTCGGGGCCGGATTCTACAGCCGGCTCCTGCTACCTCCACCTGCAGGGATGAAATGAGGACACACTGGCTAAGAACTTGCCCCCCCTGTAAATTCTGGCCCTGCCCCCTTTAACCCCCTCCATTGTTGCCAGTTCCACTCCCAGCCCTCTTGTAGTACAGAGGGAATACGTTTCTCCATGGCCTGGGTGGGAAAGGGTTAAAACAGTTTCTTGGGCGGTCCTAGCAGCTCCATAGCTAACTACTCTTCGGCAAGGGGGGGAAAAGGTTCCTTTTCTCTGCAAAACACCTGCCTTGAAAAGAGGTTATTCCTGTCTGCGGAAGGGAGCAGATCGCCAGTCTTAGATCCTTCTGAGCTAGAGATCTGCCAGGACACACAAAGGGCCAGACCAAATGATTTCACGGGTCTTAAACGGCTCCCGGGCCTGATGTTCCCCACGCCTGATCTAACGGTATGGGGAAGATTATACAGGAGAGGGGCTGTAGGCAAGCACCAGTGTAGGCGTAACACTTATGTTTTGAAAGCAAGTGGGAAAATGGGCAATAATTTAAAAACACAATGAAGTGCCCCCAGGTACCATCTCAGCTCCTGGATAACATCCCCTGAATTTCGAAGTCTGTGTCTCAGAAGAGCTGTCAATCCCAGTTTCCTATGACTGTTTATACTAGGGTTGCCAGGTCCCTCTTCACCACTGGTGGGAGGTTTTTGGGCAGAGCCTGAGGAGGGAGGGGTTTGGGGAGGGGGGACTTCAATGCCATAGAGTCCAATTGCCAAAGTGGCCATTTTCTCTAGATGAACTGATCTCTATCGGCTGAAGATCAGTTGTAATAGCAGGAGATCTCCAGCTAGGACCTGGAGGTTGACAACTCTAGTTTATACATTTGTGAGGATTTTATCAGTGACTGTGATATGTAGGTTGAGGCAACAATGAGCAGTATTCTTAAAAAGGTGAACGCATCCATATTCAGACAAGCTGACTAATTTGTTCAGAACTTAATGGAAAGAACTACGTTTGACCAAACACGGTCTGCACTGTGGCCCAACAGCCTGCAATGTTTCAAGGATTAGAAGGGAACAGAAATGAAATTCACTCTGCTGAGGGAGAATGGCAGCCCTGGTGGTAGGGGGAGCAGAGAAATCGAAGCATGAGAACCAGAAGCAAATAAGATTTATCCCCCTTGTCATATTTACAATCACACATTTTTTAAAACCTCCTTTCCCCCTCACTGCTGCTTTACCGTCTGCAATAACATTGATTGTTCTTCTGACTGGTCCCCAGCTCTTCCTTTCCTCCCAGTCACTGCTTAATCATTTCATTTCTAGGCTCAAGGCTCACTGTGTGTCATTTATCTGAATTGACTTTTTGGCATCTCTTAGCCCAAGGTGTGGGACTAATCTGGCTCACTCTTCACCTGTCCGTATTAGTCTTCATTATTTACCGTTCCTCCCCATTTGGTGCTGGCCATGCTAGAAAAATCTCGCTTTCTATATAGTCATCCTGTATAGTAGAGTTATTCCCGCCTTTTTCTTAGGCTCTTCTGGATGCTGCTCTCAATATTATACTTCCCAGAGCACTCCCCTTTTCATAATCTCCTATAGCTCCTTAATAAACTACTTAGCTGTATAAAGTATTTTACTGGTCTGTAATTTCCTGGTAAGCCAGCAGGTTCCCTAATAAATATACTAGTGTTGTGTTGGCAGAAGGCCAGGCTTTGGGGATCTCTCATGAACTCCACTCAAAGGGAGCTTGTAAAAACATTTGCTCAAGCTTCTCCAGTTTCCAGCTTTACTTCCTTTGCCTTTCTCAGCTACACATTAACTAAGTCTTCTCTTGCTTTTCTAAGTAAAC
This sequence comes from Euleptes europaea, assembly GCF_029931775.1. Classification (NCBI taxonomy): domain Eukaryota; kingdom Metazoa; phylum Chordata; class Lepidosauria; order Squamata; family Sphaerodactylidae; genus Euleptes; species Euleptes europaea. The sequence goes on along the minus strand of NC_079312.1, from coordinate 43,165,382 downwards.
TAATTTGAGAATTTTAATTTTTTCCCCCTTCCGGCAAGGCAGGCCTTGCACATGTGCTAGTATGTGTGAGGTATGTGTCTTGTGTAGTATCAACATCTCAGTCTAGTTTTTCTGAAGTTTCAGAATTTGAGTATCAATTCTTCCGCATTGTCTACACCAGCATCGTGTACCAATTCTTCTGCATTGTGTACTAATCCTTCTGCCATCATTTCTTGAGGATGAACAGGGGAACTGAATCTATGATTAGGGTTGCCAGCCTTCAGGTGGTGGCTGGAGATCCCCTGCTATTACCTACAACTGATTGCCTGGCAACAGAGATCAGTTCACCTGGAGAAAATGGCTCCTTTGGAAGGTGGACTCTATGGCATTATATCCCATTGAAGTCCCTCCCCTCCCCAAATCCCACCCTCCTCAGACTCCACCCTCAAAATATCCAGGTTTTCTCAACCTGAAGCTTGCAACCCTATCTATGATAGATACTTGGATTGCAATCCTAAGAACTTTGCTGAGAGTAGACCTCACGGATAGGGTTGCCAGCTCCAGGTTGGGAAATACCAGGATATTTTTGGGGCGAAGCCTGAGGAGGGTGGAGTTTGGGGAGTGGAGGGACTTCAATGCCATAGAGCGGCCATTTTCTCCAGGTGAACTGATCTCTATCGGCTGGAGATCAGTTGTAATAGCAGGAGATCTCCAGCTAGTACCTGGGGGGTTGGCAACCCTACTCACTGAACAAAATGGGGCTTACTTCCAACCAGCTTAGGATGACTCCCTTGGTCTCACAGGCCATTTGCATTTTAGTACAAGTCTAGATGCTCTCTCTCCAAGTTGTTTCTGACAATACACGAATAACGTGTAGTGTTCCGATGATGTATAAAACTTGTACATGCATGTGGTGTACTTGTATGACTAGTGTAATGTCTGAGCTATAAACTCATCCAAGATTACAGGCCCTGCTCTGTGAATGGAAGCTGCAACTTTCCCGTTTTCAGAACAGAACTGTCAAGTGTGTATGAGGTAGGTCTGACATGATACTGTTCATGAGACTGGACCACCTCCTGTGAGCGTTTTTTATGACTCCAGAGGTTGTCAAGTTCAGGCATTTGGGGGTCTCAGCACCAGCCATTTTGTTTTGCATAGAGTAAGACAATGAGAGGCCGCATGAAAGATTTTTAGTTTACATACCTGATTTCCTCTGAAGGTTGATTGAAGGTTCCTTGCTAAACTGATATGGTAGGAATGTGCATGTACAATTCATTCCCTCTCTTCAGCTTATCTGCAGTGGAGATTGGCTGGTAGAGTTAGACTCTTGCTGGGATCCAGTTGCTTAGAAGAATGCCAAGGAGGAGGGAAGGAAGGAAGGTTCGGGTGAGTCATACTACCTGGTCTGCAGTATATATGGTTGCCAACCTCCAGGTGGTATGGTAAACCAAAGTTAGCGTGCTGTAAGATAATTAGCAAACCAAAAACAGCAACAAACTGCAAAGAATTCTCATTTATGCTTCATAAGGCATATAACGATACAAACAGTATCTGTTACATTAGTGGAAAATGTCCACAATTACATATGTAGTCACAACGAGAGGATCGTACAGGAATTAAAATTAAACTAGGAAAGTGTCCGTCTCTTCAAGAGACGGTGATGAAACGATTCGACAGAGTGCGGTTTCCTGTCAGTTTCGGCTTGATAACAGCCTTCCTCAGGGGCCACAATATAAACAAAATAACGATGTGCAGTATAACGGCATAAATAATACTTATAAAAATGCTTACTAACAGGAAAGATATAACAAAATATCAAGGTACTTACACGCTAGCTGTAAATTACAATGCTTCCGCGTTGGCAAAGTAGCCATGTTACCGCTCCAACTAAATAGAGTGCAGTCACGTGAGTACAGAGTACGGCTCGACTCCAACAATTTAAAGGTACAGAGTTCCAATTATACAGAGAACATCATAGCTGACACTTACACAGTTCTACAATTATAACAGACAATTTTAGTAAATTCTTACAAAAAGCATGTTAAGTCCAGCGCAGTATTTAAGCCTTTAGGATACAGTGTGTCAAAAAGTTGAATGTATTTAGATTCTTGATGTTTCAGAACCAGATCAAGATCAACTCTATCATAGTTGTGTGTGCTAACAAAGCGCCATAACACAAAAAAGGACAATTCCTCATCAGAATGATTTTTTTCAAGAAAGAGCGATGTTAAGGGCGCCTCAGCTACTCGATTTCTCAATCTAGATCTGTGTTCGGTGATGCGATATTTTATGGGCCTCAATGTTTTGCCAATGTACCAAAATTGGCATGTGCAAATTACACAATAAATCAAATTTCGTGAATCACAATTATTAAAGCTACGTATGGTAAAGATCTTCCCTGTGGTTGGATTAGTAATTTCTTTCACCGTCAGCATGAACCTGCAGCTTAAACAAGAGCCACATCTATAATTACCATTAGGCAGATTTGATTTGGTGCTCTTGTGAGAGGTATTTTGTACCAGCATATCTCTCGTGCGTGTATATGCCACATGAGGTGGCAGTGCACATCCTGGTAAATGTTGCACCAGGTGCCAGTGTCTATAAATAACTCGCCGAATGAAGGGGGACATTGATGTGTACTGCAACACACAAGTAAGGCGTTCGTCCTTCTGGATAGGTGATTCTACAAGTAGCTCTGGATAGGTGATTCTACAAGTAGCTCTGCTCTAGGTTTCAATTGTGTTTACATTTTGCACGTTCTATCACGTGTGCTGGGTAACCTCGATGTCATAATTCTTGTGTAAAGCGCCTCATGGAATGATTATAGTCTGAATTATCAGATGAATTCCTTTCATCACCTTACCTCTTGAAGAGACGGACACTTTCCTAGTTTAATTACCCTAGGACTGTACGATCCTCTCGTTTTGGTTTGCTAACCTCCAGGTGGTGGCTGGAGATCTCCTGTTATTACAACTGATCTCCAGCTGATAGCGATCAGTTCACCTGGAGAAAATGGCCGCAGGGGTATCCAGGTAGAGAGAGAACCTGACACCAGACACATATTTTACCAGACCAAACTGGTCCTTATATAGGGTTGCCAGGTCCTCCTTTGCTGCTGGTGGAAGCTTCATGGCAGCAGAGGCATTGCGTGGGATGCTCTAGCACAGTCGTCCAAAAACTCTATGGAAACCCCATCACAGTGCTGACACTTCCGGGGTAAACCCAGAAGTGAGGTTATTTTTCTGCATGCATGGAACGCCTCCCCCCCTCAGCTGACCTGCTTCTGCCTGCCAGACAGCTGAGGGGCGGCGGGCAGCCCCGTTAATTGGCGGGCAATTGCCTACCATAACCGGGCAGTTGGCAACCCTATCCTTATATCGACAAGCTGGACCTGGCATTCCACTTTCCCAGGACTGGGATTGTTCCAAGGAATGAAGTTTGAATGTGTCTGAGTAGTCTGATGGTAACTGTTGCCTAGATCTGCCAGGCAGATTAGGAGATCTGGCATTCCAGGGTGGGGTGATAACAGAGGACCAGGTGTGAAATGATGGTAAAACTGTCCTCCTTAATGGAACATCCTGTGTGTATTGAATATTAGTTCACTTTGATCAATGACCTTTAAACACTGAGGGTTCCTATTGCTTTGATGGAGCATCTATTTGAAGCATTGTATTTGGCATGCCTTGGAGGTGGGGGTGATAGATATTACTGACATCCTGCCCCCATGATAGAATGTGTCTTGGTTATGGCGGACCAGGGGGTGCTTTCTGAGATTCACCCTTGGGATCCCTATTTCTCTTAGGCTATTAAGGGGGTACCCTACAAAACAACTAAGAGGGGACTGGGGATCTGATCAAGGGGTCTCATCAGGAGGAGAGGACAGGGGTGTTACAATACCTTTTAATAGCAGGCCTTCATGTCATATCACAAACAACTTTTGAAAGCCTCTCACTTTCAAAAGCCCTTTTGGAAGGTGTGCTGTAAATTCCCCAGAAGCTTGTCTAAGTCCCCCCCCCCCCGGGCTTATGGTAGGGATGCCAGCCTCCAGGTGGGAGCTGGGGATCCCCTGGAATTACAGCTCATCTCCAGTCTACAGAAATCAGTTCCCACAGAGAAAATGGATGCTGCGGAAGATAGACTCTATGATATTGTACCCCACTGAGGTCCTCCCCAGGCTCCATCCCCAAATCTCCAGGAGTTTCGCAACCTGGATCTGGCAACCCTACCCCTCATCCCTCACTGTAGGGTTGCCAACTCTGGGTTGGGAAATACCTGAAGATTTTGGGGCAGAGCCTGAGGAGGGCAGGGTTTAGAGAGTGGAGGGACTTCAATGCCATAGAGTCCAATTGCCAAAGTGGCCATTTTCTCCAGGGGAACTGGTCTCTATCAGCTGGAGATCAGTTTTTAATAGTGGGAGATCTCCAGCCACCACCTGGAGGTTGACAACCCTACCCCACTGGTGGCCGGGGGGACCTGGCAACCCTAGCTCATGGAATGAAACGTTTGGATCCTAGGCTCTGAGCAGAGGCTGGTTCCCAGCGCACGTCCTTGCAGCCAAAACAACAAACTAAAGTTCCACAGAACTTGGTCATGCAAAGTAGCCAATTAAACAAACTAGCTAATGCAACCTGTCAGTTCTCATTGTTAGTTCAACGATGCACACCTTTGTCTGAAAGACTACCTCAAGCTGACACATTCACCGCTCATAGCCGGTGTGCAGAACATTGACTTCAGTAGACTTTGAAGATGTAAGCCTGCTTAGGAATGCGCTGTGAGTTTACCAACCATCCGGATTTTTGAAGCCCCGTTATGTTTTAACAGGAAGGAAGCAGAACTATATGCAGGCTACAAAAGGGCTCTGGTTTGTTGCAAAAAAACAAGAAAAAATGTTCAGCAAAAGATCGAAATGATCCAGGTTTGAGATCTCTCTACCGAGTCTGAAGAAAATCTTCCCTCTCTTTCTAGACATTCTTTCAGCTTCATTGCATCTGTGGGTTTCTTTGTGCCCCATATCATATCTTAGGTTTATCTTTGGCTAATATTGCTTCATTATGCCATTTTTTTTCTTTTCTTTCCAAAGTGTGTAGTCTGTGTTTCATCTCTTTGGTGTGTGTGCTGGGTGTTTCCCGTCTGCGAAACATTTGTTCTACGCTCCGATTTCCCTCTCCCATGATACCCTGGCTGAAAGCCTGCCCTTTCTTCCCCTGAGTGTGCTGTAAATTCTGCCTCAGAAACAAAAGAAGCAAGGAGGTACCGGATGCCATTTTGTGAGAACTTAAAACCACATGGCAAAAACAATATATGTCTGCCTTGAACAGCCGACTCCCTAAAATACCAAGCATTAAAGTTTGCTCCCCACAGGACAGGCTTTTTTGTGGAATGGAACCGAGCCTTGAAATGACACAATCCTCTTAGACTTATATATCCATCTGCGCTGCAGCCACTTCTCTTAAAGAGATTGTGTTCGCTTCAGCTATGATTGGAAGTGTTCAATATTCATCTCTGCTCATGTTTTAGTAAACTTTTAAAAATAAGAAATCATGCTCTTGTGTTTGCATGGTTTTTTTTGGGGGGGGAGAACAATGTTCATTTCTGAGAAAGCACCTGCTGTTTATTTTAATGCCAACTAGGGCTGCTAATTCTTTTTATTGGTAGGTCCCTCTCACCTTTAGAGCCCTTAGAGGTTTATCAGATTTTCTGTCCAGAATCTGAAGGCATGTCCAGATTTAGAGACAAGCAGAAATTTGGCAGGGGACTCTTTTTCCAAAGATGAAGGTAAAATAGAAAACTTCCCCTCTTGTCACAGTTCTATTAAGAGCTCTCTCAGCCCCACCTATCTCACAGGGTGTCTGTTTTGGGGAGGGGAAGGGAAGGTGATTAGGCTGAGAGCATAAGACTGGTCCATGGTCATTCGGCAAGTTTCCATAGCAGGGTAGGGATTCGAACCTGGGTGTCCCAGATCCTAACATGACACTATAACCACTACACCACAGTGGCTCTATCTGTGAACCAAACAAGTGTTTACCAACCATAAGCAAGTAGCAAGTGTGTGTGTGTATGGGGGGGCTTCCTTTGGTATTATTAAAAAAAGAGCAACCCCAAACTAAGGCTGTTAAAGGAGACTATCCTAAGATGCTAAATTTCTGGAGAAACACAAACACCCTTTTCAGTCTAACAAAGGAACTACAGCCTGCCAAAGCTCTAAAAGGCAGTCCCGAAAGCTAATTATCTATAGCAGTATAAGACTAGCAATTCCATCTTGGCAGGCTGAGTCGCAAATCCAAATTGACCCATTTATCCGCCACGCTCTCGCGGGCTAATGACCCCCTTGTACCTATGCTGACCAAATAACCCCCTCTTCTGCCACTCTCCCTATCAGGGGAAGACGTTGAACTGTAATCATTCAGAGGTGCGGGAACATAACTCTTGGTCCTGTCTCTCCAGCAGTACTTTTAAAGATTTACTATCTTAGCAATTTGAAGCAGCTATGTGGCAATACGGTGAAGGACAGTTTTCGGGCTTGCTAGTTAGTCAAAAGAGAGTAACTGGATTGGGGCGGGGGAGGAAGACACATAACTGGCAGTTGTTAATTTCTACTCTGAATTTTTTTTTAAAGTAGCCTATAGTCATGCGCTGAAGTGAAGAAGAATAATAATAATAAGAAGAGTTGTTTTTTATATGCTGACTTTCTCTACCACTTAAGGGAGACTCAAACCGGCTTACAATCACCTTCCCTTCCCCTCCCCACAACAGACATCCTGTGAGGTGGGTGAGGCTGAGAGAGCTGTAACTTGCCCAAGGTCACCCAGCAGGCTTCTTGTGGAGGAGTGGGGAAACAAATCCAGTTCACCAGATTAGTGTCCGCTGCTCATGTGGAGGAGCGGGGAATCAAACCCGGTTCTCCAGATCAGAGTCCACCGCTCCAAACCACCTCTCTTAGCCACTACACCACGCTGGCTATATCAGGGGCATAAAGGCAGCCTGGTTGTGCTTAGAGTTACTAACAGACCAGAAAAACAACAGCTTGACCTACTTAGGTACCTTTATCAGTGACCCGATGTTCAGAAATAAGCAGACCAAACTTTTCACAACATGGAGATGAACATACCTGCTAATGTCTGCACCTCAAGCTCCTGTTAAAGATGTCGCTATCCTGGCAGGTTGAAAACGCTGGCAATCTTAGTTATGATTGGCAAAGGGCATCTGTGCATAGAATCACAGAGCTGGAGGAAACCAAATGGATTTGGGGTCTAAGCCAACTTGGCCCACTGCTTGGGCTTCCGAACACCAGCCCACTAAAGCAGGGCTCTGCGATTTATGGCGCCAGAGCCAAACGTAACTCAGAATAAAACCATACAGAGCTCTTTTAAAAGAGGACTCCATGGGCCACGTGTAAATTGCCATGCACACTTTGAAAAGAAGCTGTCCAGCCTGTGGTGTTGGGCACCAGCAGTGTGGAAGGAGAGTTTGGGAGTCCACAAACCTAAATCAAAACAGAGGTTCTGGGTTTGCTAAACTTTGAGAACAACTCTCCTGCAGATGAATATTCAATACAATCTAAAGAGTGCCGGGAGTACAGAGGGGGTCCACGATAGGGAAGCGCTTGCAGAACAAACAGTTGCCTCCACACATCATTCCCACCATCCTGGTCCAATGGATGAGTGGTCTCCAGAGCAAGGCAGCAATTAGGGTTGCCATCCTCCCGGTATTAGCTGGAGATCTCCTGCTATTACAACTGACCTCCAGCCAATAGAGATCAGTTTACCTGGAGAAAATGGCCGCTTGGCAATTGGATTTTATGGCATTGAAGCCCCTCCCCTCCCCAAACCCCATCCTCCTCAGGCTCCACCCCAAAAACCACCCACCAGTGGTGAAGAGGGGCCTGGCAACCCTAGCAGCAATTGACCAGCTTTGGATGCAAGTATGGCTGCCAACCTCCAGGTGGTAGCTGGAGAACTCCCACCATTACAACTGATCTCCTAGCGACAGAGATGAGTTCACCTGGAGAAAATGGCCACTTTGGCAATTGAACTCTATGGCATTGAAGTCCCTCCCCTCTCCAAACCTCGCCCTCCTCAGGCTCCACCCCCAAAATCTTCATGCATTTCTCAACCCGGAGCTGGCAACTCTATATGCAAGGCTTCTCTTGTCTACTTCCAGTTCTATCATCATATTTGCATCACTCCCTCCCTCCCTCCCTCCAAGAAATTCAAGGTGTCATACCTTAGTGTAACCTTCTTTATCTTCACAACAGTCCTGTGAAGCAGGTTAGGCTGAATATATAGGCCAGGGTCACCCAAATACCTTCATGGCTGAGCTCCAATATGTACCAAGATAACCTTGCTGTGAGCTTTATACCTGACCCAGTACTCCACCCTAGAGATCAGGGCACCTTTCTCTATAGGGGGCTATTTTGTATTTGCCTCAAGATATATTTTCCTCTTCTTAAAATAAATTTGCTGTGTTTATTTGGACAAACAGCCCCTTTATTGTTAACATTTTTATTTGGAGCATCTGTTTCTCTCGCCGCCCTTCTGCTGAAGGCTACTAATTCCTCATTTTCATTTAACCGGCCAGCAAACCCTAATTACAGCCTCTCTTTAAAAAAAAAAAAAAAAAAAAAAAGCCCTGCGTTCAACTATTCACAGTTTACCGCCTAATGGCCCTTACCTTGTTTGTTCAGTGAAGCTTATATAATGATTCCTGTGATCTTTGCAAAACACAACTCTGGGATTTTACTTTTCCACTTTATGAAGCTGTGTGTGGGGGTCTTTTTTACATTAATGTTTTATAACCTTAGGGTTCTAATCATAAAGTCATAAGGACTTTAATTGATTTCAAAGTAGCCAAGCCCTGAAGTGTATACATGTCAAATTGATTCAAATCGATCCAATGTGCTTAAATTCAGCCTATGCTAAGAAACTCATAGAAACTTACGCTACCAGATGCTGGCCTAAAGCGCTATGGTAACATAATTATGCTGCCACCTTGGTACACTAAATTATTGACTAGAACACATCGCTCAGTGCTTGTTCTGACAAGGTAGGGAAATTTACTCAAACTCTTACAAAGGTTTAAATTTAGTTCTGAATGAATACAGACAACCCTTTACCAAGTTGTAACTTCTGGCAGTGTTATTTATTTTTATTTTATTAAACTATTTATACCCTGCTTCTCTGTAAAGCTTCGGCACAAGTTACAGATGCAGGACCAGATTCATAAATGCAGCACCAAGCTGAGACATAATAAATGATTTTACAAGGACCGTTTTAGGCTACTAAATATTTCACGATGTTTTAATGCTTTGGCCAGGCTTTTGGATGGTGTGTCTGTTTTAATGACTTTATGCTGTCTTTATGATTTTTTGTCATGTTTTACCATGTGAGCTGCCTCAAGCAGAGGTGTAGCTGGAGATACATTTTTCAAATAAATAAATAATATAACATAATTCCATCAAAACATACAACACATCTTAAGCTGCCTAAAGATACACAGCTGACTGTCAGAGACTTTCTTCACAAAATTCAACAGTCTCTGAAGAAGGTTCTCTGTAACAGGGCACCTTGACAGGCCCTGTGGAAAACAGGAGGTGTCATTCCCTGCACCCCCTCGGGCAGGTGATGCTATAACAATGGTTTCACAACTGAAATCCTTAGCTAAGGATGTGTGGACCAATCTAAGGGAGAAGACAATAAGAAAGAGCAAGAAGATCGCCTGAGGAACGCAGTTGGCACATTGGAATATGTCAGCTGTGATCCGTTAGGCATGAGGATCTGTGGCTGTGAAAGGATAACTCTGGAATAAATGTGCTTCTCCATTGACCGAGAAGGTTTACTTGAGGACCACACTGGTTCAGGAGCAACCACAAGCAGCAAAGCAAATATTATTTTAACGAGACTTGAACATAAGCACCTCCTGCTCAGGCACAAAGATTCTCAACACAGTGTTCAATCCAGGCACTGAACAATAAGATGGGCATGATCTGGCAATGGAGTTCAATGAGAAGATCGATCAAGGTAAGTTTGGCTCATGATCGTGCTTGCACTAATGTTTGCAGCATTTTTGATGCTAGGATCTAAGCGGATCTCTTACTGTAGTGACTAGATGACAGAATAGAATAGAAAAGGGCACTACATGAGCCTGTGTGTCGGTTCAGTTCCTTCCACCAGCTCTAGTTCTCTGTGCCCTCCCATAGGAAAGTCCATGGTGGCCTTTTACAGATGTGCACATTCTTGCTTATGAATTATTCTCGATAACTTAGGGGAAGGATCTCTGTTATGAATATGCTCTGAAGCTAGCGCAGCTTTGCTTTGGGACCAGAGAGATGTCAATTCTCCCAAACTCTTCCCTTCTAGGCTATTTTCCTGTTACCTTCCCAGTTTTTTTGTTTGTCTGTGGTGTGCTCCTGCAGGTACAGAAAGGCCGGGCATCTGGAAGCTGTCCGGAAGGGCCCGTTTTCACGCTGCAAAATTAAGCCGCTGCTCTTTCTTCTTCGCTTGCGGAAACTTGAGAAAGACGCAGATGCTTTGCTCGCTTGTTTTGGCTCTCGGAGCAAAATTGTCTAACAATTGGAAAGGGCCAAGCAGAGGTTAGGAGTAATAGCACAGAGGGGACAGGATGATTTATCCACAAAGTCAGCACCGGGCAGAGGGATAGCTTTATCTCTGCAAGGCCCCACAGCTGGCTGATCGAGAGTTGCTCTTGTTCTACTGATAAGCATGCACACCGCCTGCATAATTCTTTCAGAGGGTTCCTTTGTGGCCCTGCAGCCGATTTCTGCAAACTTTCTGCATTGGTAAGATAAAAGATAATGAAACTCCATACATTTCCTGGCAGGGTTTCTTTCCCAAATGCCCCCCCCCCACCTCCACGCTGGAAATAGATTAGAGGTCTTAATTTTGCCCTTATCACAAGCAACGCCCTCCGGGAAAGAGCCATGTTCTTCTCCTCCCACCGCCCCGCTTAGGGATTTGTTTGGCAGTACGCAGAGCTGACTTGAGCAATGCAAACTTTTGTTGCCTATATCTTACATGGGGGTAGCAGTGTGAATGTCAGGAAGTAAATATTTTGGCATTCAGTTGGCAGGGTGAACCGTGAAGTGATTCATAGAAATCCAGGGCTGTGTAGTTTAAGGACACCAACGTTGCCTCATGGAAAGAGTCTGTGTTATAGGCCGGCGGGATGCTTTTCAGGAAGGAAGGGTCTCCTTTGCCCACCAGAAAAGGCTGTGCTGTGGCGGATGGGACCTGCATGTACAAAAGTCAAATGGAAAGAGGGCTATAGTAAGGATGGAAAAGGGAACTGGGAACTAGTCACCAAGAGCACCGGGTCAGTCAAAATTAAGTACGGCCAAGTCTTACTGGGAATGGAGTGAAACTGTAACTTAAGAGGAAGTAAGACCGTGGAACTCCACAGGTCTCACAACGCAGATAACTCAGGCTTAGGTTAGTGCTGCACATTCTTCCCGCTACCCAATTGTTTTCACAGGAAGTCAATATTTTGGCATTCAGTTGGCAGGGTGAACCGTGAAGTGGATGCAAAGAAGCAAGCAACATGGGAAACTTGTCTCTCAACGATGAATGTAAGAAGAGCCTGCTGGATCAGACCAGGGGTCCATCTAGTCCCGCATTCTGTCTCACACAGTGGCCGGCCGCTTACTATGGAGAGCCAGCAATGGTGCATAGAGGCCGGGGCCCTCATCTGATGTCACCTCCTGTCGCAACATCTGTGAAATATCTGGCTTCATGCTTTCTTTCCCAGCCCCACCCAGTGGAAGTGCCTCTTGCATTAGGGAAAGTTCCTTCTGTCGGGGGAAAGTGCCGCTGCTAGCACAGTAAGGCTGGCAGGGGCTGGGAACCCTAGACTTTCCCCTTCTTGAGGACATCGCTGCCTATTACATTAAACCCATCCACGTTAAATTCTCAGCCTTCCCAGAATGTTGGTTACGACTGCAGGTCGCTTTAAAAGGCCTCAGGCAGTCTTGACTGAATCAAAGGGAAATGGGCTCAAATTGGACCATGGGCTGAGGAATCCCCAGGTCTGGATCACAAGTGGACTTTTTTGTTTTGTTTTTTTAGACGGGGCTCGTTTGATCTCCGGATGTGAAACTGAAAGCTGCATCTCTGGAGACGTTGCAGCGGGGGCTGGTTTGCTGCCAGGATGCTGCCAAATGGCCATTGATTTTCTAGCAGGGGCTCTGAGTTGTAGGCAGGGAGGATGGCTCTTTAGCCCAACTGCCTGCTGTGACTCAGAGAAAGCCAGGGCTGTGTAATTTCAGGACACCGACGCTGCCTTGCGGAAAGAGCCTGTGCGATAGCCTGGAGGGCTGCTTTCAGTCAGGAGCAGGCAGGTAGGAGGGAGGCATCGTTTCCCTGGAGTAAGGGTGGAGAGGGCACGGATGAGTTGAGGGGGCATAAAAGTTTGCCTCCAAATAGGCCTGAAGGCTGTGATGCCAAAGCAAGCAAGCCAGGAAGTTAATCGCAGAGCCCAATCAAAGCGGAGGGAGGCAGTCCAAAAGAAGATTTCTCTGCGCTTCCTCACCGCTGCCAGTCTTTTCCTTGTCTTCTCAGCTCGCAGCCTTTCTCCAGCTCATCCCCAGCTCTTTGTCTGAAGCTGGCCGCTGTTGCCTGTCTCAAGAAGCTGCCTGGCAGAGACGGCAGCCCCTGTTGCTATAACTACGACGGCTCCTTTTTAAAGGTGGCTCTCGCTGGGAAGAGGCAGACAGCTTTAGTTGGCGAAGTGTTAATAAGGAGGGGATGGACGCCAGATAGAGAATTCTAATGTAAGCCACAGGAGAGTGTAGTAAGGGACGGTGTACTGGGAGCCAGCGTGGCGTAGTGGTTGAGAGTGGCGGACTCTAATCTGGAGAACTGGGTTTGATTCTCCACTCCTCCACATGAGCAGCAGACTCTTAACTGGAGAACGAAGTTGGTTTCCCCACTCCTACACATGATGCCTGCTGGTGACCTTGGGCTAGTCACAGCTCTCTCCGAACTTTCTCAGCCCAGGACTGCCAACCTCCAGGTACTAGCTGGAGATCTCCTGCTATTACATCTGATCTCCAGCCGATAGAGATCAGTTTACCAGGAGAAAATGGCTGCTTTGGCAATTGGGCTCTATGGCATTGAAGTCCCTCCCCTCCCCAAACCCTGCCCTCCTCAGGCTCCACCCCAAAAACCTCCCACCAGTGGTGTAGAAGGACCTGGCAACCCTACCCACCTACCTCACAAGGTGTCTGTAGTAGGGAGAGGAAGGGAAGGTGATTGTAAGCAGGTTTGATTCTCCTTAAAAAGGTAGAGAAAGTCGGGGTATAAAAACCAATTCTTCTACTTATGCTGAGTTGTCTTCCCTCTCTGCTCTCTCTTTCTTTAATTGCAAAAGAATTACAGTTGTTGCTGCCACTGTGTAATGTAGACAACTCTCTCAGGAGTGACCTCAGCAGTTATTGAGGAACGAGCCCAGAGAGAGCAGAGGGATCGGAGAGGAGGACCCAGTGAATGATGCCTTGCATTGTCAACAATTATGCAGCAAGCTCCCGTGTTAAATTATGCATGCAGTGTGGAGACAGCAGAGAGAGGGAACGTTTCTTGCCTTTCCCATAACAGGACTCAGGAGCATCCGGTGAGGCTGACAGCCAGTAGATTCTGGATGGGCAAAATCACTTCCTCATACGATGGGTAATTCATTCAGGTGAATGGAACCCACTGCTACTTGATGTAGTGGTGGACGCTAGCTTATATTACTTTAAAAGGGCACTAGACACATTCAAAGAGTAGGTAGCAGCCCTAATAGCCCAGACTAGCCTGATCTCATCAGAACTCAGAAGTTAAGCAGGGTTGGTACTTGGGTGGGAGACCACCAAGGAAGACTGGGCAGAGGAAGACAGTGGCATACCACCTCTGCTCATGTCCTGCCTTGAAACCCCAGGAGGTGGAACTTCTTGGGGCCACCATGAGTCAGTTGTGACTTACTTAACACTTTACCTTTTGGTGCGCCAATGGCTACTAGTCGTGATGGCTAAATGGAACCTCCATGTTCGGAAGAAATGTGTGACTGATATTAGCTGCTGGTAGGCAACGGGGGTGGGGGGAGGCTACTACTTTCCTGCTGTGTTTGTGGGCTTTGTGGGGTTATCCTGCAGGCAAGATGGAACTTTGTTTGATCCAGCAAGGCTCTTAGGTTCTAGAAAGCCTGAGCAATTTCAGGAACGTCTAATACCTGTTGGCAGCGGTTGGAGCAGTGATGGCGAACCTTTTAGACCGAGTGCCCAAACTGCAACCCCAAACCCACTTATTTATCGCAAAGTGCCAATATGGCAATTTATCCTGAATACTGAGGTTTTAATTTAGAAAAACCACTCATACATTAATATCTTTTGTCTTAAAAGAAAAACACAATAACAGAGCTTTCAATGATACAAACAACTTTTTATTGAAAGGTAAAACTTTGCATTTGGCATGCTTTTGAACAATTAATGTGATTTTTGCTGTTGTATGCATGCTGATAATTTGTCTAACCTTTGACTCAAAGCAAATCATCCAAAGCAAAGTTTGTGCAGTATGCAGGACTAAGGTGAAAACAGAAGGGTGGATATCTTGCTGTCTTGCTACTCTACTTACTGAGATTTTCTGTGTACGGGCTGTGGCAATTTTGCTGTTCTTTCTGGTCAGACTCTTCTAATTTGGCTCTTTTTGCTAAAGAGGAGGAGGGAGAACAGAAGGTGAGCCGCCCTGCCGCATGTGACAGGGGAGGGAGGAAGTGCACCCATTGGGCTGCTGGGCAGAGGGGCGGGTGATGTGAGGAAATGGCCTCAGGCACACATGGAGAGGGGAAGGGGAGCAGCCTGGCCCCACGTCCCTCTGGCTTTCTAGTAATGAACTCAGGCAAACTCTGTGCTGGGGCAATGGCGCGCGTGCCCACAGAGAGGGCTCTGAGTGCCCCCTCTGGCATGCGTGCCATAGGTTCACCACCACTGGGTTAGAGTGTTCTGCTTAGAAGTGGGGGAAACACAGATTCAGATCTGCACTCAGCAGGTGGTCATGGGCAAGGTGCTGACCTTCAGCCTCATCTACTTCCCAGTGTTGTTGCTGTGAGGACAGAATGTGGTACCTCCATGTATATTGCCTGGGATACACATCTAACAAATCAGTAAATGTTAGAACTTTGTAGCAGCCTTATTCAAACAACCACACTCACTTGTTTTGGGCCATCAAGGTAAATATGTGGTAAATTACAGAAAAAGAGTTTTTGGTCAGAATCTGTAAGACCCGTTAGGCTCCCTCAAAGGAGAAGGTTCATGACACTTGGTGCTAATGGTGGAATATGGAGGCTGTGGGATGTAGAATGGTTAGGGTTGCCATCCTCAAGATATTAGCTGGAGAACTGCTACTACAACTGATCTCCAGCCAACAGAGATCAGTTCACCTGGAGAAAATGGCCTCTTTGGCAACTGGACTCTATGGCATTGAAGTCCCTCCCCAAACCCCACCCTCCTCAAGCTTGCCCCCTAAACCTCCCACTGGTGGCGAAGAGAGACCTGGCATCCCTAAGTATGGTATAGCATAGCCCAATCTCATCTGATCTTGGAAGCTAAGCCGGGTTGATATTGGTTGGGAGACTACCAAGGAAGACTTTGCAGAGGAAGGCAATGGCAAACCACTTCTGCTTAATCACTTGCCTTGAAAACTCTATGAGGTCTCCAGAAGCCATCTGTGGCACTTCACACACACACACACACATACACACACACACACACACACACACAGGGTGTGTCTTGCAGAAGCTTGTCAGTCTGAGCAGAATTGATGTAAGAAGAAGAGGAAGCAGAAGAAGAGTTGGTTTTTATATGCCGACTTACTCTACCACTTAAGGGAGACTCAAACCGGCTTACAATCATCTTACCTTCCCCTCCCCACAACAGACACCCTGTGAGGTAGGTGGGGTTGAGAGAATGTGACTTGCTCAAGGTTACCCAGCTGGCTTCGTGTGTAGGGGCGGGGAAACAAATCCTGTTCACCAGATCAGACTCCACCGCTCCAAACCACTGCTCTTAACCACTACACCATGGTGGTAAGAGGTACCAGAGAGAACAGCAAGGAAATATTGTTGTTGGATCATGGATCATTTTTGGCGGACGGAATAGGGATGCAGTTTGTAGTGCCAAGAGACCCAAACATTGCTTGTGAGGCTGTTTTTGTAGACCAAGCTGCCTGCATTTTGAAAGTCCGTGCAAGGAGAATGGTCCCCAGCACACTAAAGATGTATGCTTCTGAACTTTAAAGAAAAAAAATTATCCAGGAAGGAACTTGAGAAGAAGCAAAAAGAGAAGGATTTAGGTCTTGGCCCTTGTGGTTGGAGCACAGCTGAATCGCTCGAGGCCTTGACAGTGGCGCAAGAGCATGAGTAAAGGATGAGGAATGGGAAGAGCAGCATGCTCCAGGAGAAATCCAGGCAATGGCAAGACAGAAATGCTCCTTTTCCAGTTGGCAGCGAGCCAGAGCTGTAGCACATGAGAATGTAAAAGAAGGCAACACACAGCAACCTTCACACATTTCAGGTTGCTACAAGATTCCGGGGCCTACTGTTGCTTAGAAAAAAGACACATGAGGAGAGAGAGTTTGTGTGTGTGCGAGAGAGTGAGAAGCTAGTAAGACATGAGTTGGCAGCAGTGGAGCATCAAGAACCACCTTCAGCGCTTGCTGAGAGCGCTCGAGGACACTCTGTTGGGGATAAGCTATCTTGCTACTTGACATCTCCAAAGCCCACGTGGAGGTGAGTGACAGTACTTCTGCTTTAGATCCTGCTCATTTGCTTCTTAATTCTTGTAAAAGGGAAGCAGATCTCCACGCTAATGGCTCATTGATTCATTCAGCATGCTGGGGTGGGCAACAGTCCAGAGTCTGTAGTGTTCGGTTTTGCAAGTGCTCCTGTGTTGGAAAACAGTGAACCAGTGCGTGCCCTGTGTAGATCTGATGAGGCAATGTGCTGACTATGAAGAGGTTGGCCTGAGATGCTGAATGGTTGGCCTGAGATGCTGAGATGCTGAATCTCCCTCCCTCCCTCCATCTCTTTCTCTCTCTCTCTCTACACCACAAGCCAGCATGGTGTAGTGGTTAAGAGCGGTGGTTTGGAGTGGTGGATTCTGATCTGGAGAACCATGTTTGATTCCCCACTCCTCCAAATGAGTGGCGGACGCTAATCTGGTGAACTGGATTTGTTTCCCCACTCCTACACATGAAGCCAGCTGGGTGACCTTGGGTTAGTCACAAATACTTCAAATACTGTGCAGTTAGAGAGCAGCAGATCCTGCGGAAACAGACCATACATGCCTTACTTAATTTATAGCCCACCTATCTCTGCAATGGGGACCCAAAGTGGCTTATGTTGTTCTCCTCTCCTCCATTTTATCCTCATAACAACCTTGTGAGGTAGCTTAGGCTGGGTATGTGTAACTGGCCCAAGGTCACTGAGCAAACTTCCATGGCCGAGCAGGGTTTTGAAGCTTGGTCTCCTAGATGTTACTCCGACACTCTAAAACTACACCAACACTTGCTCTTGTTGATATACCGACTATGTTTTTCCTTTGTTCTTAGCCTTTCAAGGGACTTGTGCATTCTATTTGCCATCTGAAAGTCATTTGATCAACTATCATATTTTTATCTGGATGTTTTCTGTTTTTGCTTCATCCCAGCATGCCAGGGGCGCAATCTGATACTAGATAGCTACAACCTGTGCCCACGGATGTCACCTAAGCATCTTACACATGAAGCAGACAAAGAAGCCTTAACACTGTGGCCTAAAAATGTGTCCCCCCCTTAAACATCCAACCTGACTAAGAGTTCTGGAGAAGTGTGCATTATCTGTTGTGTTGTTTTTGTTGGTCTTAATGACAGTTATTACACTGATTTTGTTTTAGGAGGGGGCAATGAACACATGAAGCTGCCTTATACTGAGCCAGACCCTCAGTCCACCAAAGTCAGCATCATCCACTCAGACTGGCAGCAGCTCTCTGGGGTCTCAGGCAGAGGTTTTCCACATCACCTACTTGCCTAGTCCCTTTAACTGGAAATGCCGGGGATTGAACCTGGGGCCTTCAGCATGCCAAGCAGATGCTCTACCACTGAACCACAGCCCTTCCCCATGGCTGTGCAACAAACAGATCCACGTCTTTGGACCTTTTTTATAAGCACAGCCAGACATCTCTAACTTTACTAATAAGACTGCTGTTTCAGTGATTCCCGTCCCACTACTTGGGAAGGGAGTGTGCTTTAGCCCCTGGTAGCCTTTGAGAATTCTTTGTGCCCTGGAGAACAACACTCCCCACTGCCAATTTCCTGTGGTGATTATGGGGGTGCTTCAGGCAAAAAGGTTCCTGCCTTCTTCTGGGTGTTTCTCACACTTCTGGTTAGGTTAGCATCAGACATATCCCAAAATGCAACTTTGAAACCACCAGAAGACATGGGCTAAGTCTTCATCAATGTCCATCTACTAACAAATTTCAGGATTACCGGGATGAAAGAGTGTGAACGATATGACAGTTGGAATATTTATTGGAAGTGAGAGGGTGTGGACAATATGGCAGCTGGAATATTTATTTACTTACAGCATTTCATACCCTGCTTTTTTCTCTAATTGGGACCCAAAGTGATTTACAATCATACTAATACAGTTTAAACAAACAATGTACATAAACAGAATACAATGTATATTACCAAACAGGAACAAAAAGAAAAGCTACACTATTAGGGCAAAAACGCACGGTCGCTTTAGCCTCCTTTATTGCGTTTCAGCCAGGATTCAGCCAGGATCGAACGCCTGTTTGGCGAAATGCGTGTGTTCGATCCTGGCTGAAACAGGGACTAAAGGAGGCTAAAGCGACCGTGCGTTTTCGCCCTCTGTATCCTGGTCTCATCTAGGGTTTCTGACCTCCAGATGAGGCCTGGAGATCTCCCAGGATTATATAACTGATCTTCAGGTTACAGAGGTACGTTCCCATGGAGAAAACGGCTGCTTTGGAGGGTGGATTGCATGACATTATACCCTCCTTTCCCCAAACCCTGCCTTTTCCAGGCACCACCAACCCAGAGTCGGCGGCCCTAGTCTCATCTGGGATCCACTGGGGTGGACTATTAAGGCAAAGAGCCCTGTAGCTCTAGCCAAAAGGCTCACACCTCTGGCCACGTCCAGGGTTTCAGTGCCTGTGCCAAGAAGGAAACAAATAGTTCACTCGAGGTCTTGAACAGCTGGCATTCATCTTCCCACAATTCCCCATCCTTACTGCCAGATGAACTTGGCCCACTTTGTGGTGTTGCCATTTAAAACGGAATAAGAGGTTTCCAGATGTGGCATTGGGGTTTTCATTTTGGCATCTAGCCCCGAGTAAATCACTGTAATATGTGTCCCCTGATCAAGGACATCTCCGCTTTGAAACAGCGAGTACAGCGCAACAAAAGACATCTGTGAAATAAGCTCAGTCTGATTGCAGGCCATTTCCTCAGCAACAACGAATGGCATAACGTTGTTTGAAATCACTGGTATCAATTTATACAAGAAAAAGGATCCAGTCTTTTATTTACAGTGGGATAGAAAGCTTCATTCTCAAAGTTTCCCATTGAGCCAAAATCCATTTCCTTCAAATAGGGTCTTGCATTGGGGAATTTTGTAGAATTGATGGGGGGAATATTTCGAGAACGCAGCTAAAAGCCTGCACTCCCTTAATTTGACTATAAATAAGCACGCCTTCCAGATCTGTATGCCTGCTTAATCTTTTAAGTGATTCCTTTGGAGAAGGCCTCGCTCATTTTAAATGCTAAGTTGGTAAACTTCTAAGGGACCTTCAAAGATTGCGTCCAGTGTGAGCTGCCAATAAATAATGCCGCAACAAATCTGAAGGTCTTTACAGCTCTTCTTGTCTGTTTCTAGACAGCAAATGTTCTGGGTACTGAATCATGCACTTTGGAGATGATTTGGTTCGTTTTGGTAGTCTTCATGAGATGGGGGAGGAGAGAGGTGAACAAACTCACTCACAGTGAGATTAGACCCACACATTTGACCAAGTATAAAACTGAAAGGGGAAGGCTAGTCTGTTTTACATTAGAAAGGTAGCAATTATGGTGCAGCTGTTAATTAAAATTATTACTTCTACTATTATTACCAATTATTTCTGAATTGCCAGGTATATGAGCACACTAGAGAGAGAGAGAACATGTGTGCTTACATAGAGATGTATATACAGACTTTAGCCCAATATCCTCTCTGCTCTGCCTGGCAACAGCTCTCTATAGAGTGCTAGCCCTGCTACCTGAGATTGGAGGTGCCAGAGACTGAATTTAGAATCCTTTACATGCAACGCCCCCCCACAAAAACATGCAAAAACCCCCACAACAAAACAAAACCCACCCCAAAAGAGTTGTGTGTGTTAAGTGCCAACAAGTCGCTTCTGACTCATGGCGACCCTATGAATCAACGTCCTCCAAAATGTCCTATCTTTGATATCCTTGCTCAGGTCTTGCAAATTGAAGGCTGTGGCTTCCTTTATTGAGTCAATCCATCTCTTGTTGGGTCTTCCTCTTTTTCTGCTGCCCTCAACCTTTCCTAGCATGACTGTCTTCTCCAGTGACTCTTGCCTTCTCATAATGTGACCAAAAGAGTCAGCTTCAGAGTAAAAACTTATGTGGGGTTCTGTAATGAAGAGAGGAGCCATGGCTCAGTGGTAGAGCATTTGCTTGGCACACAGAAGGTCCCACGTCCACTCCCCCGCATCTCCAGTTAAAAAGGATTATGTGAAAGACCTCTGCCTGAGATCTTGGAAAGAGCCACTGCTACTCTGTGTAGACAATGCTGACCTTGATTAATGGATGGTCTGATTCAGTATAAGTAGGGTTGCCAACCTCCAGGGCCGGATTTAGGTTTGATGAAGCCCTAAGCTATTGAAGGTAATGGGGCCCTTTATATGTCCAGCTGTCCTTTGTCAACAACAAATTGTCGCTGTTTTTTGTGTTGAATATATGCTATATGGTAATTTATGGACCTAATAGGTATCTAAAGCCATTTGCACATAACAAAATATGTATTTTATCAAAGTAATTGTTGAACTGAAATACAATTAAGAAGAAGTATATTAATAGTGAAATGTACATCTTTTTTTTCCTTTAAATTTTTTTGGGGGGGCCAAGAGAGTGGGGCCCTAAGCTATAGCTTGTTTAGCTTATACGTAAATCCAGCACTGGCTGGAGATCTTCCGCTATTACAACTTATCTCCAGCCCATAAAGATAGTTCATCTGAAGAAAATGGCAGCTTTGGCAGTTGGACTCTATGGCATTGAAGTCCCTCCCCAAACCCCGCCCTCCTCAGGCTCAACCCCAAAAACCTCCCGCCAGTGGCAAAGAGGGTCCAGGCAACCCTCCCTCCCCGGTTCTTACTGGCACAGCATGCACAGGGAGCTGTGACCTGGGACATGAAGGAGCCTTTTTCTCCTTTCATGGGATCTCTGGGTGGTGTCTGATTTTTCATTAAAAATGGAGCATGCAGGCAAAAGGTCCCCTGGTCCTATTTAACTTACCAGAGCCCGGTTGGAGGGAGATAGGCTTTAGACATTTGGAGTAACATGGGATAATGCGGAGTTGAACTATCTGACTCACTCTCTTGGGATCTGTTTAAAATCAGGATACCTGCCCACTTTCTTTACATGGACAGGAATGGTTTCCTATCTTTTCTTCCTACTGTTACCACCCTGCTGTCCATCCCCATGATGAATATGTGTGTGTTTACCTTTCTGAAGAAGTGAGCTGTGTCTCATGAAAGCTCATACCTTGCCAGAAATTTTGTGAGTCTAAGGTGCTACTGGACTCTTGCTCTTTTCTACTGTGAGCCCCCAAAAGCTAGTTTCTGTTTCCTTGCTCAAGGCCTGTATAGGAAGGGTTTGCTTAGGTCTTGTTCTGTGTGTGTGTGTTGGCTGCAGTCTTTGGGTGTGTCTTGGTATCATCCATCTGTCAGTGTTCTCTCCCAGTTGGAAGTAGTAAAGAGACCTGTTCTTGAAGCTACCAGAGTCTCCTCTGTGCTGGCTATTGAGTATGACTGAGGTATGTTTACTACCACCCCCCATGAGGAGCCAGAACAACTAATATCCTTTCCCCCCTTGTTCCTCAAGCATCTTTAAAGACTGTACAGCTTACCCCACATGCTCAGTAGGTAGGGTTGCCAACCTCCAGGTACTAGCTGGAGATCTCCTGCTATTACAACTGATCTCCAGCCAATAGAGATCAGTTCACCTGGAAAAATGGCTTCTTTGGCCATTGGACTCTATGGGATTGACGTTCCTCCCCAAACCCCACCCTCCTCAGGCTCCGCCCCAAAAATCTTCCACCGATGACGAAGAGGGACCTGGCAGCCCTATCAGTAGGGCTTCCTGAAATCACATAAAATGCCCTGTGGTGATCAGAAAGCCCTCCTAGAGCCAGTGATATGGGCTGGGGAAAAAGTGGTAATGCTGAGCACAAAAACGAACTGTTCCTTTCAGTGGGGAGTCTTCCAGTTGGGCGGCATCTCTCATACACATATCTGCTGATGCTGACCCATCCTCTCCCCACAGGCTCCCCTCCCTTGTTGACCAGATGATTTAAAACAGACAGTGAGGTTCAAGAGGAGTCCTCAGAGATCAAATGGTTTCTACCTGCTCCTGAATTTTGGAAATACATTTGTTCAGATTCAGAACAATGAGGGAAATGGGTTAGATTGCAGTTAATAATGGGAAATGGGTTAGATTGCAGTTAATAAAGCTTCCACTTCACATCCCTAGCAACAAATGAACTCTACCACTGTCTTCTCTCCCACATCCTTTCTCTGGCAACAATTGTCATATGTCATACTGAACAGGGGTTTCTTCAATCTTACGCTGAAGAAGAAATTATAGCTCCGTGTATTCATCCAAAGCACATACACCTCTTATGTATGCAGAGGAGAGTGGGGTCACATGTGTGTGTGTGTTATGTGCTGTAAAGTCACTTCCAATTCATGGTGACCCTATGAATCAATGTCCTCCAAAACGTCTTACTGTTAACAGCCTTGTTCAGGTCTTGAGAACTGAGGGCTGTGGCTTCTTTTACAGAGTCAATCCATCTCTTGTTGAGTCTTCCTCTTTTCCTGCTGCCTTCAACTTTTCATAGCATTTCTTTTCCATTGACTCTTGTACGACAGCCTCAGTTTAGTCATTTTAGCTTCTCAAGTCAGTTCAGGCTTGATTTGATCTAGAACTCAACTGATTTTTTTTGGCAGTCCATGGTATCTGTAACACTTTCCTCCAACACCAATTTCAGAGGAATCTACTTTCTTCCTATCAGCTTTCTTCATTGTCCAGCTTTCACACCCATACATAGTAACAAGGATTACTATGGCATGAATTATCTTGATCTTGGTGACCAATGACACATCCTTACACTTAAGAATCTTTCCCAGCTCCTTCATGGCTACCCTTCCCAGTCTCAATCTCCTGATTTTTGTGGGTTGCAGTCTCCCTTTTGGTTGATGATGCTACATTTTCCTCAGGAGGATTCAGTAGTTGCAGCTTGTTGTTAGCATGTGACACACTGATGTCTGGATTGCATATGTTGTTCTGTGGGAAATCAGCCATTGAATTCTCTTCAGCTTTTAGCCAGAGGGTGTATGAGATGGCCTTTGGATTCTTCAAGCTCTGTTAGTCTATTCCCCACCCCCCTTTCCATTAGGCTTGCCTGGTTTTGACTTTGGCACTGAGACTCAGGTGTTGGGGCTCATCCTTAGGGCAGCAGGTTGAAATCTCTAGGCTGTCAGCTACAGCGAGCAGATCCTCGATAGCTTCTCTTGATGGCATGCCTGCTTGTGGTAACAACAGCACATGTAGACTAATCGCAGGAGGAAATAATTGGGCACTAACAGCTCTACTACATGTTTTGTGTAGTGTATAATTAATTTCTATGCTGTTGTGGTGAATTGTTCCTCTCTTCAAAGGCATGGGATTGTGACTGCACAATTCTACAGATGCAATCTGGCACTCTTCCTAGTAGTCTGTGGTGGTGCCATCAGTACAGCTATTCATTGTGACATCACCAGATCCTGCACCATGACATCATTAGCCCCTGTCCTGTGAATCTCAAATTTTGGGATTCTAGAAGAGGAAGAAGAGTTGGTTTTTATACGCGGACTTTCTCTACCACTTAAGGGAGACTCAAACCGGCTTACAATCACCTTCCCTTCCCCTCCCCACAACAGACACCCTGTGAGGTAGGTGGGGCTCAGAGAGTGTGACTAGCCCAAGGTCACCCAGCTGGCTTCATGTGTAGGAGTGGGGAAACAAATCCAGTTCATCAGATTAGCCTCCATTGCTCATGTGAAGGAGTGGGGAATCAAACCCGGTTCTCCAGTGTCCACCGCTCCAAACCACCGCTCTTAACCACTACACCACGCTGGCTCTCACCATGCTGGTAACCCTGCTTTCCATCCAAGTGGGTTTAACAAATGCATTTGTTATGCATAGTATTTCACAGTGAACTTTAAAAAAAACACACCAGAAAAAATAATTTGTGGAAATAAGCAAGGCTACGAGAGGCCAAAGAGGAGAAATCTCAGCTGGGATTAGCTCCTGTAGAGTCTGACACATTCTAAACAATGTTCAATTAAATTAGCATCCCAAATGTTTAATTAATATGTTTGCCCTCCATGTTACCTGACTATGATAATTGATTGTACTGGGATTGTGTGGAACTATTCTTTATAAACTCTAATAGTGAAATTTTAGGCTTAGAGCAGAAATAGTCACTCTGCAGTTTTCGGAAAGCCGCATTCGCAATGACCAACCAAAAGAGCTGCATTTGCTTCCAACCTTGGCGTGAGGCCTGCACCTCACGGAGCCTCGCCAGCTTACCTGTTCTTCTGGCAGTGACTGTTTCAAAATGGGAATCACCTGTCAACCACAAGCCCCACCGGCCGAGGACCTTGCTTATTATCCAGAAACATAGTGCAGATGCCATTTGGGAGACCAGTGCTCAGAAGGGCCACAGGTGGCAAGTCAAAGAGCCACATGCGTTTCCCAAGCCACTGACTAAGTACCACTTAAAGAGCCAGCATAGTAAAGTGGTTAAGAACAGTGGACTATAATCTGGAGAACCGGGTTTGATCCCCCACTCCTCCACACGAGCTGTGGACTCTAAACTGGTGAACCGGATTCGTTTTCCCACTCTTACACATGAAGCCTGAGGTGACCTTGGGCTAGTCACAGCTCTCTCCGAACTCTCTCAGCCTCACCTATCTCACAAGGTGTCGGTTGTGGGGGAGGGGGGAAGGGGAGGTGATTGTAAGTTGGTTTGAGACTACTTAAAGGTAGAGAAAATCAGGGTATAAAAACCAACTCTTCTTAAAGTTTGAGAGCTATTTCTAGGCTCAGGTTCTGGTTTGGGTTATAAATATATATCAGGCTTGGTTGAGGTTGCCTTGTCCTTTTATTTAATTTATTTTTTATTTATTGTATTGTACTTTTACCCCACCCTCCCCAGCCCGAAGGCTGGGCTCAGGGCGGCTCACTAACAGAATTACACTCAAAACAATAAAATATTCAAATACAACTTAAAATACACTGTAAAATAAACCCCAACCATTTCAATAATAGGGCAATAATGCCCCCAATGGTGCTAGAATCAAAAATGACTATCTTCTGTTGGGCAATTAGATGTAATCACATCCAAGATTGTAAAAGAGGTGGGGGGACTCAGCAGCGGGGGAAGAGATTAGGAAGGCCAGTAGGGCTGTTGGAAAAATAATTTGGTAAAATTTGGATTTGGCAAAATTTGGCCCGTTTTGATTTGGGAAATGCCGAAGTCTGAACTCCCCCGATTCGGATCCATGGAATTCAGCGCCAAGTTCCAAGTTGGGGGGAAAAATCGGCTGAATAAAGCCATTAAAAACACATTTGCGCCTTTCCACGGCTCTGGGGGGGCATTTTTGGAGGTAGACGTCCCAAAATTTCAGCGTAGCTTGAGGGGCCCCTTCTTGCAAGAATCCCCAAGTTTTGTAAAGATTGGGGCAGGGGTCCCGAGATATGGGGCCCGGAAGGGGTCCCCACCAAAATCGCCCACAGGAATAAAGGCATTAAAAACACATTCTCGCCTTTCCGCGGCTCTGTGGGGGCATGTTTGGGGGTAGAGGTCCCAAAATCTCAGCGTACCTTGAGGGGACCCTTCTTGCAAGAACCCCCAAGTTTTGTGAAGATTGGGTCAGGGGGTCCTGAGTTATGGGACCCGGAAGGGGTCCCCCCATCTGCCCATTGGAATAAAGCCATTAAAACGGATGTACTAAAATGAATGACAAGTCAGCCCATTGGAAGCAATGGGAGAGGCTGCCCAGCCCATTGAAGATAATGGGAGAGGAGAATGTCGGTTGACTTGCATTGACTCCACTGAAATACATTACAGGGGATGTACTAAAACGAATGACAGGCTAGCCCATTCGAAACAACAGGAGCTGTTGCACAGCCCATTGGAAACAATAGAACCAGCCAGAGAGAGACTCACTGACCCACAGTTAACTCCACATGAAGTTGGCAACCGGTGAAAACAGTAGAAAGCACAGACCCACACAGAGGCATTCAAGCCCACCCCCCAGCAGAACAGGTAACCCCACCCCTTTGGCTTCCCCCCTCTCTCGTGCGCACACACACACACAGAATCCCCCCCACACATACACACACACAGGAAAATAATTATAGAGAATTATAGAGAAAAGCCCCCAAATGGGTCTTACTGTGGATATCTTCTTCTCTTCTATCAGGAGCAGGGACTGGGAGGACTCAGGAGTAATCCAATACAATTCTAGCAGACTCACACACACATACTCTCTGGCACGGGAGGTTTTGCCTTGGATTTGCCGCTCTCTAGATGCACATTAAGGATTGCCTGCTCCCATTCATTCCAATGGGTGGATGGGGGTGGGACCCCATAACTCAGGATTAATTGCCTTTTAGTCAGACCCCCGGACCGGGGTAATGGTACGGCCCAACTGCCGAGGCAACCAGACCCCCAGGCCGGGTAATGATATGGCCCAACTGCCGAGGCAACCACCAGACCAGACTCCGGACCGGGGTAATGATACGGCCCAACTTGAATGTGTTTTTAAAGGCTGTAATGGGCAGATGGGTGGGGGGACCCCTTCCGGGCCCCATAATTCAGGACCCCCTGCCCCAATTGTCACCAAACTTGGGGGTTCTTGCAAGAAGGGTCCCCTCAAGCTACGCTGAAAGTTTGTGGCCTCTACCTCCAAAAATGCCCACCCGGAGCCGCGGAAAGGTGCAAATGTGTTTTTAATGCCTTTATTCCTGTGTGCGATTTTGGGGGGGACCCCTTCCGAGCCCCATATCTCAGGGGCCCCTGATCCAATCTTTACAAAACTTAGGGGTTCTTGCAAGAAGGGTCTCCTCAAGCTACACTGAGAATTTGGGACCTCTACCTCCAAACATGCCCCCCAGAGTCGCGGAAAGGCGCGGATGTGTTTTTAATGCCTTTATTCCTGTGAGCGATTTGGGGGGGGGACACTTTCCGGGCCCCATATCTCAGGACCTCCTGACCCAATCTTTACAAAAATTGGGGGTTCTTGCAAGAAGGGTCCCCTCAACCTACGCTGAAGGTTTGGGACCTCTACCTCCAGAAATCCCCCCCCCCCGGAGCCGCAGAAAGCCGCGAATGTGTTTTTAATGCCTTTATGGTTAGGCTGCTGATTCAGAGCCCCCAAATTTGCCAAATTTATTCAGCAATCGCCCCAAACTCACCGAATTCGGTTCATTGTTTTCCCGCCTTTTTTGAATTCGGTTCCATCCAAACTAGAAACCACCGAATTGGGGAAAATTCGCCTGTTTTTCGGTTCAGGACGAACCGAATCAACAGCTCTAGAGGCCAGTATTTGTAGGGAGAAACCGTCGCTGGCCTCAACCATAAGCCTGGCGGAATAGCTCCGTCTTGCAGGCCCTGATCTCACTAGGGAGGCTATTCTACCAGGCAGGGGCCAGGGCAGAAAAAGCCCTGGTCGAGGCTCAATTCAGGCAAATTCAGGGAAGGTCAGAATGTCAAGAGCGGATTCGGAGTATTTGCTGTGGTTTAAGCAGTTTCACTTGTCATGGTAGGAAACATATGGGTACCTGCCATAGCAGGATTTCAGACTTGTGAAACGGCCTTTTTCACTGTCCTTTTTATAGTGGTTTGATAAGGTAGCAATTGGCAGGTGATACTGCCAGGAGAAGCTTTACCTCCTGATTGCTTCTATTAAAACTTCTACTAAAGGGACAGGAGCACTTTAGGCTTTTTTTTCTCCTGATCATTTGGCAATTGTACAATGCAGGGTATCGCAGCAGATGGGGAGATGCTTCGACCCATATCGTCCAAACACTTTAAAATGTGATATACAAAATGTCCCTCTAAGATGGATTGATGGATGCAAAAGAAGCCATTCTAAGAAGCATGTGAACTGGAGGCAAGTTGATGTTAAATATAGCAGCTGTTAGTTTTATTCCTTTCTGTCTCTTCGCACATTGGAGATCATCTCTTCAATCAGTGGCACTTAAAGTAATCTTTGACAATTCATTCATATTCTACTCTTAGCTCGAGGGGGGAAAGGAATGACTAATAAAAAGACCTCACATGATTGCATTTGTAATGGGATACATTTAGATCCCACTTGCTTTAAAAAAAAGTACATAGAACATAAAGTTGCATTTTGTGCAGAGACGTGCATTAACAGCCGTCAGTCCATAAAGTATTTGGTGTTGTGATTTGTCAACCCTTCATCTCCTGTCTCTAAAACTCACTCTTAGAATACATCATTTCAGGCAGTCTTGAACGGGTCAATGGAGCATTCTCCTTTGAGCCGAGTGAAGCCCCAGAAGAAGAGCACAAGCTGATGTGCTCATGGGAGGTGGACGTGTCTGGAGAAGGGGGTGATGGGAGGCGGCTCTGTTGCAAAGGGACAGGATGGCCATCGATGCAGAGTTGTTTCCCTCGTGGTCACCCTGCTGACTGATTTGGGGCTTCCTTTTGATTATGCATGCCTTTCCTGATGGTCAGAGGTCGCCTCACTCTCCCTGTACATTTCCATGCATTTTGCCCGTGTTTTCCAAATGCTGTTTTAGTGAGAATCGGGATAATGTGGGGAAAATGCGCAGAAACACGCGGGGAGAGCAAGGCGACCTCTGACGGGTCGGGAAAGGCATGCATAATCAAAACAAAGTGCCAGAGCAGTCAGTGGGGGGTGATCATGGGGAAGCAGCCCTGCATAAATGGCCGGTAACAGGCTATTTTTCCTGAGGGCCTCTTTATACATTACAAAGTCTTTGCATTTGTTTGGCCATGACTCGAGACCTTTGAATCAGACATTCAGTGGGGGTTTTGTGTCTCCTGGGCTCATCAAGACCTTTTCATCTTGTGGCTGAGGCATGTGGGCAGAAAGGGTGGCTGGCCTTCCCTTCCCTGCTCTTTTCTTCTAATTAAAGTGCCCCAAGGGACTGTTATTGGCTCCATGATTGACTTATTAGCAAAGCAACCTTCATTTCTAAATGGCTTCATGAGTTCCATGAACTCAAGAGGTTACATTTTGTGTTATCTCTAACATCATTCAGAGATGTTGGTCTAAATTGTGTGTGTGTGTGTGTGTGTGTGTGTGTGTGAGAGAGAGAGAGAGAGAGAGAGAGAGAGAGAGAGAGAGAGAGACACTCCAGTGAAGGAAACCCCTCAGCATATCTAGGTCAGGGGAGTCAAACTCAGTTTTTACGAGGGCCGTATATGACATAAATGCCATTTGGTTGGGTCGGGCCATGCCTCACCAGCCCAGATTGAGAGTGGAGGAGGGGGGTTGGCTGCCTCGTCTGGCTCGCGGGCTGGATAACAGCTCTCAAGGGGCCAGATCTGGCTCATGGGCCTTATGCTTGACACCCCTGATCTAGGTATTCGTGAAGAATTGGGAGAACAGGTATTTCCACATTAATATCTGCCTAGGGCCAATATCAAATCATTTGATATTGGCTACAGCAGTCATTTGCGAGCACATTTGCCTGTGTGGACAAGCTAGTCCAGTTGTGACTGAATCCTACAGTGCAACAATAGCTCCATATCCAGCGCTGTGTGGACGTAGCCTAAATTGTACTACGCTTAGGGGATGCTGATGAACTGTGGTCGACCTTGTTGGTGAAATGTGAATGTCGGTGAGATTCTGCACCAACTGACATTTCTGCACCCTCTTCAAGGGCGACCCCCACACAGAATGCATTTTAGTAGTCCAGTCTTTCAGTAATGGTGATTTAACAAACAGCAGCAGCTCAGATCTTGAGTGACGGCTATCATTCTACTGCCCAACAAGACGACTTGGTGATATTTGTTTGCAGAAGATCAGATAATGGGGAGTGGAAACCTCTCGTGTTTAACCCCCAGTTTATTCAGCCTCAAATTATAGATGGTAATAAGAAGATGGATCATTTGACTTGTTTTTCCAAGGTAAATGGGAAAATACTAATATTTTATTAGTTTACTAATAAACACGGATCAGTTCCTTGCCTCAGTACTAGATGAGTTTGTGAGGTTGCTTCCACTTTTACGGAGCTGCAAGAGCAAGGAACTCGGACCGAATCAACTTTGCTAGTTTGTCATGCAGGCAGCTAAAAGATTTCTTGAATGCAGCTGAAGTCGCTCCCTGCGGCTGTGCCATGTGTTTGCCCCCTTTGTCCTCCTTCCTTGGTGGCTGACAAAACATTGCTGGAGACAGCTTTGTTCAGACGGCACTCTCCGCCAGCTGGTCTGCATACAAGGTCCAATCCTGTCCTCATTGACTTGAGGAGTGCCCTTTTGCCGGTTTCAGCGGAGCCAGAATTGGGCTCTTTGTTCCCCAACTGGATTGATGAGAGGTCAAGTGAAAAAGGCCAGAGGTCAAAGGTCAAGAGGGTGACTAAGAGCTACATTGTATACTCATTGCACAAACAAAATGAGCCCTCTCAATGATAGGCGGTGAAAAATCTCCTGCTGCTGTCTTTTCTTCCCAAGTAAGTGTGCTGAAGAAAAAACCTCCCTCTTCCTTAACATTTTCAGAAGGTTGCCATCAATTGTTTCTCTGTATATTTAGATTAAAGCAGGCAACTGAGCAAGAGATTCAGGCTCACACCATCTCCAGGGGAGGGGACAACTGTCATCTCAGGACCGATTCACGTGATAATTAGGGCTTGTGGCAACCTGTGGTTCATGTAAGAAGCACCCTATCCACCATGGCCATTAGTACAGGTTGAATATCCCTTATCCGGACTGCTTGGGACCAGAAATGGTCCGTATTTCAGATCTTTCCGTATTTTGGAATATTTTGGGATGTTTGCTTATACATAATGAGATGTCTTGGGGATGGGACCCAAGTCTAAACACAAAACTCATCTATGGTTTATATATACTTTATACTCATCGCCTGAATGTAATTTTAAACAATACTTTTAATAATTTTGTGTACATTGAACTATCAATGGTGCTGCTGAGGGCCTGTGACTAATGCCTGCATGCCGGCTCAAAACGTCTGGTTTTTGGATCAGTCTGGGTATCGGATGTCCGGATAAAGGATACTCAACCTGTACTGGGAGCCTTGCATTCCATTAAGCTTTTTGCACACCATCGGCAAATTTATCCATCAGTTTTCTTTCCAGCTGCCACGGGTTATGTCTGGAGTTAAGAAAAAGAGGTCCCGGGGAGCCGGTCTGTTTGCCGGACTTAGATCCTGATGTTTTCCACTTTAGAACTTACAAACAGTTTCTGAAACATACCCACTGGCCCAGTCCTTTCATTTCCTGAAATGGGCTGGTGTACTTGAGCGCCCATGCATGCCTCTTCAGGGCTGATTCGCACATTTTGGTCGACACAGGCTGTGTCTGGAGTGCCCATTCTGACTGAAAGGTGCACGTTGTTGTCAATTCCCAATTTGAATCAGGACTAACCTGAAACAGATAGGAAGGGTGTGGTTTTCCTTATGGAGGCAAACAGTGGCCCACTGGGGACATTTTAAGGAGAAATGGCACATGGGGGAGGCCAAATCCCCTTTTCCTGAATTTCCAGTTATGATCTGACAAGGGCACCCAACACGTGGGAAGTGAGGGGAACCTGCAAGTCACATCTGACTGAAAGACAGAATGGGGGTTCTAGACATAATCTATGTAGACTGTAATGTGTGAATCAGCTTTCAATGTGCACATGTATGATAAGCATGCAGGTAGTGTGTGTGTAAAGTGCTGCCAAGTCACAGCTGATTTATGGCACCTCCATAGGGTTTTCAAGGCCAGAGACTAACAGGGGTGGTTTGTCATTGCCTTCCTCTACACAACATCCATGTACAAGTCTTATCCCATGACTATGAAGTTTGTGTAACAGTCTTGTTTGCTGTATGAGGAGGCTTGTACATGTACTCCATGTCTTCTATACAGAAGAAGAGTTGATTTTTATACCCCACTTTTCTCTATCTTTTAAAGGAGACTCAAGCTGGGTTACAATTGCCTTACCTTCCTCTCCCTACAACAGACATCTTGTAAGGTGGGGCTGAAAGCTGGAAGACATTGAGGAAGTGGAGGAGGGGAGGAAAACTCCTGCTTCGTACTCCTCCATGGTTCTGGAAAGTGGGAAGAGGCAGAGATTCATGGTCAACAATATCATGCTCCCTCAGGTTACAAAAGAGATACAACAACACACACAAACGTTTCAGTGTGGGACAGAACGTCTGCATCCTTAATGGTTGGAAGGAAAACGTCAAACCAGTAGAACACATTCTACCCTAGCCAAGAGCAGCAGCAATTCCCTACAGTTGTACAAGTTTTTATTGAGTCAATTTTCATTCCCAATGCATCCTCAGAACTTGCTCTCCTTGGCTAGCCAGATGTGTCAAAAAACAAATCTTGCATTGCTTTTTTTTTTTTGCTGAAGATTTTTAGTAGCTAAAAAGAGCAATTTGCTTGAAATGCAGTGGTTTGGATCCTGTGGGAAATTGCTGGTTATGAGGCATTTTCTGTTGATCCCCCCCCCGCTCCAGCTGCGGACCACTAATTCCTCCTCATACTGTCCCCCAGGACAGTATTTGGGGATCATTCTGGGCTGCAGCAGGAGGGGGAAGGGGGTGGGGAGTCCTGTGGGGAGATTTTACCACATAATCCAAGACATTTGGAGCTCCTTTTTCAGCCAGCTCTCAATCCATAAGAGGACTTGCCCTCCTATCCCATGACTGTGAAGTTGGCTTAACAGTCTTTGGTGGGGGACTTTGTCAAAAGCGTTTTGGATATGCAAACCCAGCTGGGATAGGGGCAAGGCAAGGGAGGGATTATGAGAGCAACAAGGCTCAGAGAAGGGAGGGACAGTGCTGGGCTTGGCCAGCATGGGCGGTGGGTTTGCCAGGTCCCTCTTCGCCATTGGCGGGAGGTTTTTGGGCGAAGCCTGAGGAGGGTGGGGTTTGGGGAGGGGAGGGACTTCAATGCCATAGAGTCCAATGGCCAAAGCAGCCACTTTCTCCAGGTGAACTGAACTCTATCAGCTGGAGATTAGTTGTAATAGAAGGAGAGCTTCTAGAGGTTGGCAATCCTAATGGGCGGAGCCCCAGGGATGAAAAGGGAGATGTCCGAAGAGATGGGAGGCGAGGAAGGGAAGCTGGCTGGGAAAGGCGGAGAGAGTGCAAATAAGGGAAGAAGAGGAACATACATAAGAAAGGCCCTGCTGGATCAGACCAAGGCCCATCAAGTCCAGCAGTCTGTTCACACAGCGGCCAACCAGGTGCCTCCAGGAAGCCACAAACAAGACGAGTGCAGCAGCACCATCCTGCCTGTGTTCCACCACACCCAAAATAATAGGCATGCTCCTTTGATACTAGAGAGAATAGGTCTGCAGCATGACTAGTATCCATTCTAACTAATAGCCATGAATACCCCTCTCCTCCATGAATATGTTCACTCCCCTCTTAAAGCCCTATGCTGGCAGCCTTCACCACATCCTGGGGCAGGGAGTTCCACAATTTAACTATGCGTTGTGTGAAAAAACACTTCCTTTTATCTGTGTTGAATCTCTCACCCTCCAGCTTTAACAGATGACCCCGTGTTCTAATATTATGGGAGAGGGAGAAAAACTTCTCCCTGTCCACTCTCTCCAAACCATGCATAATTTTATAGACCTCTATCATGTCTCCCCTCAGCCGCCTTCTTTGCAAGCTAAACAGCCCTAAGCGTCTTAACCGCTCCCCATAGGACAGTTGCTCTAGTCCCCTAATCATTTTGGTTGCTGTTTTCTGCACCTCCTCAAGCTCTATAATATCCTTTTTTTAGGTTTGGTGACCAGAACTGTACACAGTATTCCAAGTGTAGTCTCACCATAGATTTGTACAAGGGCAGTATGATATCAGCAGTTTTATTCTCTATTCCTCGTCTAATTATGGTCAGCATGGAATTTGCCTTTTTTGCAGCAGCCGCACACTGGGTTGACATCTTCATTGAGCTATCCACTACCACCCCAAGATCCCTTCCCTGGTCTGTCGCTGCCAGCACAGATCCCATCAGTGTATATGTGAAGTTGGGATTTTTTGCCCCAATATGCATCACTTTACACTTACATTGAAACTCATTTGCCATTTTAATGCCCATTCTTCCAGTACACAGAAATCCTTCTGGAGCTCTTTACAGTCCGATTTTGTTTTAACCACCCTAAATAATTTGGAACCTAAAGGAGGAGCATGATAAGGCTGCCAGACCTGGGCAGGCTGGTTAGAAGTGCCGTAAGGAGTGGCACAGGTCAGCTCCCTGAGGTTTCAAAGGGGCAGAAGCAGGCAGGTGAAGGGAACTGCGCTTGTGAGGAAGCCTGTGTGGGCTTTGCTAAATCCAATAAAGATGTAATTAAGGAGCACCATTGCCTCTAGCGAGTCTCTGCTATCTATGGAAGCCAGTTATGATGTCCTGCTGCCCTCCTGGGGGGGCACATCATCATTGTACAAACGTTGCTTATAACGAGCACTTTCCACACGCACTTCTGTATGGTGTGGGTGACACCTGCTTAACAAAAGCTGCTGGATTGGCAAGAGTTAAATGCTCATGTGAGGCTGTCCCAAAACATAGCTCCATGTTAACAATACAGGGCATCCTCATATAGGAATTTTTCTTTGCAAGCCTCACTGAAACGAATGAGCAGGATGAAGCATCTATGTGCCCCTCTTTCACCCGAAGTATAGCATTATGGTATGCTTGAGGTGCAATCCTAAACAGGTCTCCTTAGAAGTAAACTCCATGTTATTCAACGGGGGCTTACTCCAAGGCAAGCGTCCGTAGGATTGCAATGCCACCTCTATCCTGCAAGCCACTTGTGTAACTTCTCAGTATGGCCCAACAGTGCTTAGACAGTTGTGCTAAAATTATGACATCAAAAATGTCATCCTATTGACTTTGCAGCTGTTGGTTTGAAGACTGAAGTCTGCATTTATCCAGCAACTTTTTAGTGACTTCGCAGCCACCGACTACATCAGTAAAGGTACGAGCATTTGAGAAGAAATGGCCAGAACCAACTCCACTTATTACTGCTGCCCACAGCTTAATATTGACACAGTCTCTGCTCAACGATATGCACAATAATTCCTCTGTAAATATTGCTGCGAAACTAATCAAATAGTGCTATCAGCAAGACGTGATTTGGAGTCAGAGCTTGTCAGCAGCGAGCCTTTGGAACCTGACTTCCCAGACAGGTTCTAGAATTGTCACCCCAGCATTAAGGTCCTGCACCTCACCTCACATGTTGCTGTAATTTCCGTCCGGAGTACCAAAACTAACGTGGGCTGCTCATTGGAGAGGGGCCATGGCTCAGTGGCAGAGCATCTGCTCGGCATATAGAAGGTCCCAGGTTCAATCCCCAGCATCTCCAGTTAAAGGGACTAGGCAAGTAGGTGATGTGAAAGACCTCAGCCTGAGACCCTGGAGAGCCGCTGCCGGTCTGAGTAGACAATACTGACTTTGATGGACCAAGGGGTTGATTCAGTATTAGGCAGATTCATGTGTTCATGTGTTGACCCTGGAGTGGCCAAGGGGTTAACAGCTTCACCAGTGATTGCACCTTTCCATACACTTTATTGTTGCGTTGCCTCTGGCTTCGGACTGAGGGAGGGGTTAAAGTTGTGCCTTGTCTCCTCTTCCTCCCAGGGGAAAATCTTAGATGTGCTCCCCATTCCACCACTCACTCATCCACACTCTCCTTCCTGGCACAGCCCACAATTTCTGGATCTTGCAAGGAGTTCCCACACCCACTCTTGTATACAAGCACATCTGTATGCTGCCTGATAGATGGGCAGCCCATTCCTGAGGGGAGGGGCTGCACTGGCGGTTGCCTCCAAAGGAGGATTCAGCCCCCCCTCCACTGAAGCTGGGAAGCTGCCCTTACTTGCAAGCCCCGTGGAACCGCTCCATAGTGTTCCACGGGGCTATGCCACTTAAAAAGGTGGCATAAATGCAAGTAAGGGCAAAAGGGGCATTCCCAGCCTGAAAGCGGGTTAGGAAGCTGCCTTAAGATAGCTCCGCCCCTGGAACACCCCTGGAACGCCCCCTGGGACAATGGCACACAGATGTACTCCGCCAGGTCTCCATCAGGAGGCCATGCCGGTGTCCTGGGACTGAGCTGCTGTGGCAGCACTGGGAGGCCGGCATCTGCACCCCAACGCCGGTGTCCATGCCAGTTGTGGTGGCACAAGTGGTCTGGGCACCGGTGCAAGTGGTGCGGACGCTGGCGTGGGCCCTTGCACTCCTCCTAAGACCTTTTGCCCTCTCAGGTTAGGAACGGGCTGTTATTCGATGGTTCTATCCTGCTCTTCTGTTAGAAAGCTCCACACAGGGTGCCCATCTGGGCATTATTTGGGGCCATAGTTGCCTTGCCGCAGTCTTGGGTGATACCACCTTCCTTGGATTCTTCACTTGGGGCATCTTGCTCCTGCCCTCTCTCTTCACTTTCCCTCTCACGTCCTCCCCATTGGAGCAGTCCCTATTCTGAAAGAATGCAATACAGGAGCACAAAAATTAAGGTGAAACCTATGATGCACATTCCAATAGAAAGTGTTGAGAAGTCTGAGGAGAACAATTGGCCTTGGAAAGAGGGAAAGACCAAGGAAAGAAAGAATTGTTACATGAATAAATTAACAGAGTACGCAACTATGGCAAAACTTGACATCTTGTATATATAATAGGTCTATCTCAGAATTTCAAGGAAAATGGATTTTTTTCCCCAATTGTACAGCTAGAAATTTGGAACAGAACTGAATTAAATTGAGACACAGCGAGAAAGATTTAGGTAATATATGTTTAGTAAACAAGTAATAAATATGCTACAAGATATGGAAAAATATGTGGAGGAAAAAATCATGTGATGTAATTCAAAGAAGTGGATAACCGAGTTGTAATTTTGAATGGCAAGCTTCATGTATACTGTTATATTGTGCTTAAGCTTCATTGTTTTTATGTTTGTTTGTTTGCACTTGTTAAAAATAAAATTTTATACAAAGCTGGGGAGGGGAAATTAAGATGAAACCTGTGAGGCGCATTCAGACAGAAAGTGTTTAGAAGTCTGAGGACAACAATTTCCCTTGGAAAGAGGGAAAGACCAAGGAAAGAAAGCAATCCTCTTTCTCTTCGTCAACCAAAGGAACGAATCACCATGGTCAAAGAAGATGCACGCAAGCAGAGTGGAGGACTGCTGTGAATGTCTTTTATGCTAGAGTTGTTACCATGGCAAAATTTGCTTGTTGACTGAACAACAAATGGTGAAAGAAATCGTATGAAACTTGTCTGCATGGGGCACTCACGGAGAAAGTGCTGTAGTAGTCCAGCGGTATCGTTCCTTCTTCCTTCAGAATGATTTTCCTCAATAAATGCTATTCAATTAGTATTGCCTCTATAAAACACATCTTTTGTGTGTGTGTGGTATAGTGGTTAAGAGCAGTGGATAGGAGTGGTGGACTCTAATCTGGAGAACCGGGTTTGATTCCCCACTCCTCCACATGAGCGGCCGAGGCTAATTTGGTGAACTGGGTTGGTTGCCCCACTCCTACACATGAAGCCTGCTGGGTGACCTTGGGCTAGTCACAGTTCTTTCTGAACTCTCTCAGCTCCACCAACCTCACAAGGTGTCTGTTATGGAGAGAGGAAGGGAAGGCGATTGTAAGCCGGTTTGATGTTTCCTTAAGTGGTAAAGAAAGCTGGCATATAAAAACCAACTCTTCTTCTTCTTCTGAAAAGATTAGGATGAGTTTGGTCCTAGTTGTCTTACCCAAACAATGCCCCTCCCCCATTTCAGTGTTTATCCAACCAAATTCTGTGACTTTACTTCACGTACATTTGGAAACTGCCAGACCCTATGTGTAAGATGATGTATAGAAATATAGCAAACTGATTTCCTGGCAACAACTGAAAGCTCCCAACAAGCCCAAGCTAATACGCGCTGATGAAGGTTGAATGTTTTGTGGACGGAGATTTTTCTTAATCAAGCAGTTAATATGACATAAGAAAAAGAGTATTTCTAACATTTACCATTTAATAGGAGGGGTGAGTGAGTGTATGCATTTAGTAACCAGCCAGCTACTTCTTGTGGTGACTCATCTCCTGTGGCAAGGTACTAAATTGAAAAATATGAGAGGGATGTGAAATTTAAAAAAATCGTTTTCATTTGCAAAACATTATTAGTTTTTCTTTAATTTATTTTGGCATTAATTTTCATTTTTCACTGAATTTAATGGAAAGCACATTTCTTGTAGTATCCTTTTACTTCTCATACCCTTTCATTTCAATGCTCTAGGATTGTACCGTTCACTCAAGGGCTCTTGCTGATTCAGTTGCAGCCACATAAGAGACAAGAAGCCTAACTAAGTTACATTATCCTTGTAATTGCCATGAGGACTTGTGATGAGACATGTCTTGCAACTTCTATGGTCAGAACTCGATTCCAAGGCTCATGGATGTCCAGAGTTGCCAGCGCCACAGTGGCGATGTGAGAATCTCCTGATGCCATCTGGCATTTCCCACCACTGCTTTTAGTGGCAGGGGGAGATTCCTAGGGGAATCTGATTCACACTGGGACCATTGTAAATGGGGAGAGGTGGCTTAAACCTTCCTCCAGGCTATTTTCTGAACCTGAAATGTTTCCAGGAGCTGCTATTTATCTCATTGGGATACCAGCGTGTAGCCATCAGTACATGTAAGTTTCCCTAGTGGGGCAAATATGGAACCTTGGTGCTGTTTCAGGTTGGAAAATGGCCTAAACCCCTTCCTCCAATCTGGTCCAAATCCAAATCAAGTATCCATGCACCTGCGAATTGAGTTCCAAGCACTGAAGGCACGTCTAATCAAAAGTCCTTGTGGCAGATTAGATAATATAACATATAGGAAGGCCCAGAGTCCCATTTTTCTAGGCAATTCATATTTTCACAGAGCAAGGAAAAATTAGATAGTGTTATGGCATGGGCACAAGGAGACATTTGTCACTCAAGGAAAGCAGGCCAGAGTTGCACAATAAGCCCAGTGTATTTCGCACTGAAGGAAGTAAAGTCAGAGGATGCAGCACAAGGTATTTGGCACCTCTAGGAAGGCATGTAGCATGGAACAGCCAACACCTTTGCAGGTGTTGTTGCTGTTTTTGCCGTCAAGTCCCAACTGACTTATGGCCACCCTGTAGGGTTTTCAAGACAAGAAACATTCAGAGGTGGCTTGCCATTGTCTGCACAGTGACCCTGGTATTCCTTGGTGGTCTCCCATCCAAAGACTAACCAAGGCTGACCCTGCTTAGCTTCCCAGATCTGACGAGATCAGGCTATCCAGGTCAGGGCACCCTTGACCTGGCCTTAGATATGACTACTCATCATTTGTTCATTGGTCAGACAGTGAGTGTGAGTGCTTTCTGAGGGTCATTTTAAACATGTACACGCTGCAATGAATGACTTATGCTGACACTAAACACAGAATGATCAACACCTAAGAACTGTTTGCTTGCACTCCAAATAATGACAATTAGATACCCAACAGTGACGCTAATACACTAATAGGCGGAGTACAGAATTAACAGACAGTGTATGTTCATGCTAAACAAATAAGGGACAGGGGGGAAATCGCACAGTACTTAAATAGGAACAGACGCACACGCTAGTGAAAATCAATCAATCATACCTCTTCACAACAGTGTCTCAAAGGGTTTAATAAACAGAACGATTTCCTTATACATCTGGATGAGAATTTTGAAAGGGTCATGAAAAAATGAGAAGAAGATTTCGGCTTGTTTAAACCTAGAAACTGTCGGAACTGGATATAGTCTAAAGTGTCCTTCAGGCTGATATCATCTGATTTAAGAGAGAGCTTATTTAAAACCCAGTATCGGTGGCACCTGAACTGTATAGATCACAAAAATGGTATGATAAGGTACAAGATAACTGATGCAGTCTAAGAACAGAGTGATTTATTACATTTATTTATTATAAATAACAGTGCATTTATTATGAAGACCAATAGACTTGGACAGTAGTAACAGATGCCTCTAAGAAAAGAAGTGTGAATATTGTTTTATAGATATAATTTTCTATTAAGTTTTTGTATTTTTTCTTATAACTGCTTTTTTGACACACACACACACACACACAAATCATACTCTTTCGTACACAGGTCAGTCACATAGCGAGCTATGCTAACGGCAAGCACCAGACTGTGTAAATGCAGCCTCTGTGAGAATGTTACTATCACAGCCAAAGTAATGGGAGAGGGAGCTGCTTATTTAGAACCAAGAAAGCCCTTCTCAAGACAAATGAGATTGGGGGGAAATACTGTGGAAAGATAGGAAAGACAGACCTAACAGGAAAATAATTCAGATGCAAGATCCATTTTACTGTGCTTGCTTTTCAGATTCATTGTCTCTTGACCCTGTGAGTCTGAACACAGCTTGAGCTCTCTAAACCAAACAGCCAGGTGCTAGAATAAGAAATTTTAACTATTATGTGTTTTCCTATTTATTTTTGCAACAACAACAATAGGAAATTTATTTTTCTTCATTAATAAATGTGTGAATATAGTCAAATTACCAGACTAGAACTCATGACAAAGATATAGGGCGAAACGCACATCCGTGCGTTCGATCCTGGCTGGATCCTGGCTGGAACAGGGAAGAAAGGAGGCTCAAGCGACCGTGCGTTTTCGCCCATAGAGAGAATATAAGGGAAAAATACAGAACATATGGAGAAAATCTTATGTCAGGGATTTTGGTAAAGTCTTACAGAGCAATCCTGAAGGGGGTGGGTGAATGGCCTTAGGAGCTGGCGTTAATGCCACTTATGCCAGCTAAATGGGCACTAACGCTGGTGCAAGGCCACTTACGCCAGTGCTGGGGTGACGTGCGGCAGCGCCTTGCAAGGGTGCTGGAACAGCCACCGCGGCAGCATTTCTCCAGCGCAAGGGTTTGTGCTGGTGCTAAAGGGGGTGATCTTGGGGGCAGAGCTGACGAGTCAACTCCTTGAGCCTTTTCACATTGGGAACGCCCCCTTTTGTTGGTGCGAACTTGCACCTATACAAGTGGTGGTGCAGCCCCATGAAAATTGAATGGGTCAGTTTCGCAGGGTTTTGAGAAAATTACATTTTTGGCACGAGGCCAGCAAGCCACTCAGGAGGCGGCACGGCTGAGCGTCCTCAGGAACCCTGCAACTCTCCCCCCTTAGGATTGTGCTGTTAGGTAGCTTCAAGTAGCAAATTGGCTGAACTGCTAGGATTTTGCAATATATCCATGGGACGAGAAGAAGAAATTCAATAGAAGCAGAGGGGATAGGAATGACTAGGAATCAACGAGGCAACAGTCAGGTTAGTAAGCAATCCAAGGGAAGCAACAACAGAAGGAAGTACTGTCTACAATAATGAGAGGAAGAAAAGATCTAAAGAAGGGATCTCATGTTATGATCAGGTCACAATTTTTGTCCCCTTACATCCCCCTAACTTGAAGAGACATGCTTAATTCATCTACACCCTACAGAAGAGATGCCGTTAATTAAGTTAACTGTTAAATACAGTACTGCACAGAACTTATAGGGTTAGCCCAGTAGTCCCACTTGTATGCAAGAAAGCTGCACTCAGCAAGCGGCATCCATGGGCAAAAACGCATGGTCGCTTTAGCCTCCTTTATTCCCTGTTTCAAGCAGGATTCAGCCAGGATCGAATGCACATACGGCGAAATGCATGTGTTCGATCCTGGCTGAATCCTGGCTGAAGCAGGGAATAAAGGAGGCTAAAGCGACCATGCGTTTTCGTCCCATGTGACTTCCAAATTCAAAGCAAACTGCTGCTTCCAAGTACTTGTTTGGCCTCCACATAAGGTTGCCAACTTCCATTTACTAGCTGGAGATCTCCTGCTATTACAACTGATCTCCAGCTGATAGAGATCAGTTCGCCTGGAGAAAATGGCCACTTTGGCAATTGGACTCTATGGCATCGAAGTCCCTCCCCAAACCCCACCCTCCTCAGGCTTCACCCCAAAAACTTCCTGCCGGTGGCAAAGAGGGACCTGGAAACCCTACCTCCACAGACCCTATCCAATATCTAAACCCACTTCACGTACAATTGTGGGGCTTCAGGACTAAGATTCAGGTGTAATGCAACTCCCTTCATTGTTAATATATATACTTAGTAATATTTCGTACAAAAATTGATACCTATTTTTCCACACAAGGTTATAGTGAAGGCCAATGCTTATAAGAGGTATTACCTCATCTATTTCTACTTGGGGCAAAAAAAAAAAAAGTAGATTGCATGATTGTATCCTGCATAAGAATAGATCCACAGCAATATTACTTTTTAATAAAATGAGTCCCGAAAAGTCTGATTCTCTTCTGCCTGCACCTGCTAATATATCCCATGAAACAGAGTGCATAATTTCATATTTACTTTGGAGGATATTACAGTGTGTAATATGGAAATAAAAATGTCAATAGATTGCAGCTATTTCTGCAGTCCTGGTAGGGATTTTTTTTTAACTTGGGTGTTTAAGACAAAGGTTAATGGCATGATTTCTCAGTGAAGAAAATAGTTCACTATTTGAGAAAACTATTTGAGAAATGTTGTGTCTCCCAGAATCACTATATATTAAAAGAAGAAGAGTTGGTTTTTATATGCCAACCACTTAAGGGCGACTCAAACCGGCTTACAATCACCTTCCCTTCCCCTCCCCACAGCAGACACCCTGTGAGGTTGGTGGGGCTGAGTTTGGAGAGAACTGTGATGAGCCCAAGGTCACCCAGCTGG
This sequence comes from Euleptes europaea, assembly GCF_029931775.1. Classification (NCBI taxonomy): domain Eukaryota; kingdom Metazoa; phylum Chordata; class Lepidosauria; order Squamata; family Sphaerodactylidae; genus Euleptes; species Euleptes europaea. Next base: position 43,122,114 of record NC_079312.1, on the reverse strand, counting down.
ATTCGTGTGTAGGAGTGGGGAAACAAATCCAGTTCACCAGATTAGCCTCTGCCGCTCATGTGGAGGAGTGAGGAATCAAACCCGGTTCTCCAGATCAGAGTCCAAACCACCGCTCTTAACCACTACACCACGCTACTATTATGTGTAGTTTTTGTGATTATTTTAAGGGATGCTTTTTGTTTAGTTGAAGAGGAAGACTGATACCAGCATATGGGAACATTCAGCCCTTTCCCCTTCGGCCTGCCCAAAACTGCCCCCTTCAAACTTCTTGTATCCCTTCTGAAAAAAATGTGCTCCACCCTAGAAATCACACTGACATTCCAAAAGTTAGGACTACACTCTGCCTATGAACTGGAGCTGCAAGTTCGTAGATGGCAAAAAGGAATGCTGCTGCGGGGGGAGGCACAAAAATGTGTGAGGCTACAGGGCTTTCAAAGAAAGGAAAGAGAAAATAGTACATGAGGGGAAAATGAGATATACCTTGCAAGTCCTTGCGGGTTCCCTCCTTGTATACCTGTATAAGGTAAAGGTCCCCTGTGCAAGCACCAGGTCATTCCTGACCCATGGGGTGACGTCACATCCCGATATTTCCTAGGCAGACTTTTGTTTACGGGGTGGTTTTCCAGTGCCTTCCCCAGTCATCTTCCCTTTACCCCCAGCAAGCTGGGTACTCATTTTACCGACCTCGGAAGGATGGAAGGCTGAGTCAATCTTGAGCTGGCTACCTGAAACCAACTTCCATTGAGATCGAACTCAGGTCATGAGCAGAGCTTGGACTGCAGTACCGCAGCTTACCACTCTGCACCACGGGGTTTATATACCTGTATACCATACATATTATCTAAATCAGAAGTGCCATGAAGATTTGCATTGTGGAGAATATGAGATGCAGCGTGGTGCAATGGCTTGAGTGTAGAATGAGAATTGGGAAGACCAAGGTTGAAAGCCCCTCTTCAGGCTATGAAGCTCAGAGAGCCAGCGTGGTGTAGTGGTTAAGAGCGGGGGACTCTAATCTGGAGAACCGGGTTTGATTCCCTACTCCTCCACATGAAGCCTGCTGGGTGACCTTGGGCCAGTCACAGTTCTCTCTGAACTCTCTCAGCCCCACCTACCTCATAAGTAGGGTTGTCAGCTCCAGGCTGGGAAATACCTGGAGATTTTTGGAGCCTGAGGGTTGCCAGGTCCCTCTTCGTCACTGGTGGGAGGTTTTTGGGGCAGAGCCTGAGGAGGTCGGGGTTTGGGAAGGGGAGGGACTTCAATGCCATAGAGTCCAATTGCCAAAGCGGTCGTTTTCTCCAGATGAAGTAATCTCTATTGGCTGGAGATCAGTTGAAATAGTGGGAGATCTCCGGCTACTATCTGGAGGTTGGTAACCCTACTCACAAGGTGTCTGTTGTGGGGAGAGGAAGGGAAGGCAATCGTAAGCTGGTTTAAGTCTCCTTTAAAAGGCTGAGAAAATTGGGGGTATAAAAACCAACTCTTCTTTATCACAGAAGAGAAGGGGGGATTTCCTCCCTGGAAAAAGCCCCTGCTCGAGGAAAAACATGACTACTTTCAAGTCCCCCCCAGCAAGAGTCAAAGCAACTTGGAGGTGATTTTTTCTAGCAAGAAAACAGGAGAGGAGAGGGTTAAAGTTTCCATCTACCCCCACCCCATTCTTTTTTGGTAATGCAATCCTGGCTGTTAAGTTTCCAAAAGGGGAAAAAAAGTTGTTTCAAATAAACACAGAAGAAATCAAAGCAGTGGAGTTGAGCTCTTACCGGATGACCTTAGGCCGATCCCTCTGTATCAGCCTAACCTATCTCCCAGAGTTGTCCTGAGGATAAAATGAAGGAGGGAAGGTCAACTTGTTCTGCCCTGACCTCCTTGGAGAAAGAGAACAACTAAAACGTTAATAGATCATTAACGTCTCCAAGATGCAAACACTGGAGGTTTCCATCATTCTTTTGGTCACTGATATTTGAACATATGAACGCATGAAGTTGTCTTCTACTGAATCATGGGTCCATCAAAGTCAGGATTTTCTACTCAGACCGGCAACGGCTCTCCAGGGTCTCAGGTAGAGCAAGGGCTTTCCCATTACCTGCTTGCCTAGTCTCTTTAACTGGACATGCCGGGGACTGAACGTGGGACCTTCTGCATGCCAAGCAGATGCTCTATCACTGAGATATGGCCCTTGCCCAAACAAGAAAGTGAACACATGAAGCTGCCTTCTACTGAATCAGACCCTTGGTCCATCAAAGTCAGTATTGTCTGCTCAGACTGGCAGTGGCTCTCCAGGGTCTCAGGTAGAGGTCTTTCACATCACCTACTTCCCTAGTCCCTTTAACTGGAGATGCCAGGGATTGAACCTGGGACCTTCTGCATCCCAAGCAGATGCTCTACCACTCAGCCACAGACCCTCCCCAATGAATATTTCTGCAGCACTTCATTTTGCAACCTATTTTGTAACATCCCCGTGATGAAGTTCCTATTGTTTCTGTTTTAAGGACTGGACGATGAAGGCTGCACAAAGTGATTTACTCAAAGCCACCTGATTAATCCATGGTAGAGCGGTCAAGGATTTCCACTGTTGCGCGATTCTGCCTCATTCTTGCCTGCTTTCGGTTCAGCTGACTAACCAGGCAATTTGTGACTTGGCTGCTTGAGGCGCTTCTTCATGAATGGTCATAGGATATATAACTGCATTCATATATATATATATTTAAAAATATATTCTGGCTGGGATTTAAAAGCCCACGTGGATGCCGTTTGCATACCATCTGTGCTTCTAAGCCCACACCCTTTCTACTGTACTCCCCCCAGGCACAAAAAGACCATTCCTGAAAGTCCAAAACAGCAGGAGAAGTCGCAAGCAGGAGAGGGAGCAGGAGCTGCCCTTTTGTGGAAGAACATAAATCCTCAGGCTCTTTGAATCATAGGTTCATTGAAACGCAGATGTCTCACTGATCACATCTGGGGATCTCTCCCCCTTTCTCTCCCCTCTCCCCATCTCTTAATTATAAACCTGGCCACTTTATGCCTTCCCTGTTTCCTGCCTTTCATGTATCGGCTTGAAAAGACATTTTTAAGAACCTTTCCTATGGTGCCTACGATTATCTACCATTTATGCAGCGCTTTTAATCTGTGGAGTGCTTTATGGGGAGCTACAAGGGCCTGCTGTATGGGGCAACCACCATACTGTGGTGAATAGGGTTGCCAGGTCCCTCTTAGCCACTGGCAGAAGGTTTTTGGGATGGAGCCTGAGGAGGGCGGGGTTTGGGGAGGGGAGGGACTTCAGTGCCATCAAGTCCAATGGCCAAAGTAGCCATTTTCTCCAGGTGAACTAATCTCTATTGGCTGGAGATCAGTTGTAATAGCAGCAGATCTCCAGTTAGTACCTGGAAGTTGGCAACCCTACCCACCTACCTCACAAGGTGTCTGTTGTGGGGAGAGGAAGGGAGGAAGATTGTAAACTGGTTCGATTCTCTCTTAAGTGGTAGAGAAAGTCGGCATATAAAAACCAACTCTTCTTCTTCATGGAGGGGCCTCAGCAGGGTATAAGGCCATAAAGTTGGGTTGCCAACCTCCAGGTGAAGCCTGGTGATCTCCCAGAATTACAACTGATCTACAGTTGTCAGAGCTCACTTCCTCTGGAAAAAATGGCTTCTTTGGAGGGTGGACTTTATGCCATTATAGCCTGCTGAGGTTTTTCTCCCCAAACCCCACCTTCCCTAGGCTCCACCCCCAAATCGCCATGAATTTCTCAACCTGGAGTTGACAACCGTACATAAAATCCACCCTCCAAAGCAGCCATTTTCTCCAGGGGAATTGATCTTTGTCTTCTGATCAGTTGTAACTGCAGGAGATCTCCAAAAACCACCTGGAGGTTAGCAAATCTATTTTGAGGTGAAGCAGCCTCTCTTCCCTTAGGGTTGTCAACTCCAGGTTGGGAAATTTGTGTGTATTTGGGGTGAAGCTTGGGGAAGGTGGGACTTAGGGAGGGGAGGGACCTCAGCAGGATCTAATACCATAGAGTCTGCCTTTCAAAGCAGGCATTTCCTCTGGGGTAGTTGAGCTCTGCAGTATGGAGATTGTAATTCCAGGAGATCTCCAGCCCCCACCTGGAGGTTGGCAACCTTACCTCACACTAAGTCCTTTCCCCTTCAGGCTTCTAGGACACTGGAGGCAAGAGAATAAATACTCAGTGGCCTTTTAAAATAGGGAGAGTATGCTTTGTGACCTGTGCCACCCCATAATGCCCACTGCAATACTGCCGTGAATTATTTCCCTTCCTGCATCTATTTCCTTCAAAGTACAATTCATATATATATTTCTGCTTACATTTGAGGCTGGAAATCCTTTCCCATCTACCCCTTTTCAATTGTCACTCTGAATCTTGTTGCATTTGAATTTTTTTCAGGCTGCTTTGGCACAGGCGTGAGTGGCAGGTGTATTGCCACCTGGGTCACATTGGCACTGCTGGAAACAAAGGAGACAATAGACTTCCAGCTATAAAAATAAAAAGGCAGCTGCTTAGCAACTCCTGCTTGCACGGCTCTCTCTCTCTCTCCCCCCCCCCCACTCCAAGCAAACAAACAGACAGGAGCAATGCAATAAAGGAAAGAATAGGGAGAGACAGAGACCAGAGCTGGCTCCAGCAAAAGGCGCTCTGAGAAGTGTGTGTCTGTGTGTGGAAAGAGATTTAAGGGGATTAAAGCTGGTGACATTTTAACAAAACTGTCCTTGGGCAAAGGTCTTCGTTCAGAAAGCAAGGACGTGAGAGGAAGCTTTGGTGGGAATCCCGAGAGAGAGTTTGCGCCACGGAGAGTCATCAGGACGCCCTTTTAAACCTCTGCGTAGCTTCACTGTTCAACCTGGTAGGAGGAGATGGAGCGGTGCTGATGTTATTTGGGCATATAACTTAACTGTTAGTTCCTCTGGACTCCTGGGATGGAAGGGGCTTGAAATATGAAGGAGTAAAAACAAACAAAAAAACCCCCTATAAAATATGAGCAACGTCTGGGAAGAGGAGAGGTTATCCCTTAGCAGGAGGTACCCTTTCAAGCACATCAGCAACCTGTTTCACATGATCCGACACAAAGCCCTACTATTGAAAGCAAAGTCTGGGAATGAGCCCAGGCTTCCGAAGTATCCTGGCTAACTGTGCTTGCCAGTTCAATTTTGCATGAATATGTCTAACAGAAGAATTATTCATCCTCAGAGACGCACCAAGTTTGCTTTGGATGAAGGAAATGAACACGTGAAGCTGCCTTATTGTGAGTTAGACCACTGGTCTAGCAAGGTCATGGTTGTCTACTCTGACTAGCAGCAGCTGTGTAGAGTCTCAGGTGGAAGTCTTTCTCACCATCTATTGCCTGATCTTTTACAGTGGAGTTGCCGGGGAATGAATGTTGGACCTTCTGCGTGCCAAACAGATGTTGTGCTGTGGAGCCGCAGCCCCTCCAAAATAGTTTCACACCCCTGCTGGGCCATAATGCTCATTTGATTGGCAGGTTGTTGTCAGCCGAACCTTCCTTGAAGGAAGGAATGGATACAAATGTGATGAAGGTCAATTAAAAATGGATGCAGGGCTTCACTTTCGATATTTGATCCATGTGTCACTAGATCCTGAGTTACTGTAACAAATAACCCCCTGGATTTTCCTCTCCAACAATATCCAACAATGTGTGAATCCAGTCGCTGCTGCAAACACCTTTGCAACAATAGTCTTCAAAACAATCACCGATGTTATTTTTTGTTCAGAATTTATTAATCGCAAATTGAAAATTTCGCATTGTGAAATCTGAGAATGAACATAAAATAAAAAAAACATGATCCAGCTAGAGGTAAAACAGTTAAAAAGGTAAAGGTCCCCTGAGCAAGCACCGGGTCATTCCTGACACATGGGGTGACGTCACATCCCGACGTTTACTAGGCAGACTTTGTTTACGGGGTGGTTTGCCAGTGCCTTCCCCAGTCATCTTACCTTTACCCCCAGCAAGCCAGGTACTCATTTAGTTAAGTCCTACTAATTAAGCCCTACTAATTTAATCCTACTAGTTAAGTCCTACAGTTAAGTCCTACTAATTTAAAATGTCTGATGATTTCTGTTGCTTGTCAAATGTTATTAAAAATCAACTGCCAGATATCAAATACTCATGAATATTCTCAGATTTTGAAAGCTAGCTAGGGTCCCCAGGTCCCCCCTGACCAGCACCGGGGGATGGGGGGGGTTGGTGGCCAGTTTCAGGTTGGGGAAGTCCTGGAGATTTGGTGGTGGAGCCTGGGGACCTCAGTGTGGTGTAAAGCCATAGAGTCCACCCTACAAAGCATCCATGATTCTTCTAAGGGACTGATCTCTGCAGTCTAGAGATCAGCTGTAATTCTAAGGGATCCCCAGGTCCCACCTGGAGGCTGGCATCCCTAAAGCTAGCATTGGGAGCTGCATCGAGACTCACAAAATGTGCCCTTACAAGAAGAAGAGTTGGTTTTTATACCCTGATTTTTTGCTACCTTTAAGGAGTCTCAAACAGGCTTACAATCACCTTCCCTGCCTCTCCCCACAGCAGACACCCTGTGAGGTAGGTGGGGCCGAGAGAGTTCCGAGAGAACTGTGACTAGCCCAAGGTCACCCAGCTGGCTTCATAAAGAGGAGCGGGGAAACCAATCCGGTTCTCCAGATTACAGTCCGCTGCTCTTAACCATTACACCACGCTGGCTTTCCCAAGGAACCTGCTGCTTTATTTCGAGAATATTACAGTGGAGCAAAGGGGCTGAGGTAACTCCCTGTGGCAATTGTACAGTTCGCTCCATCTCTTATGAAGACTGGGGAAGTGAATGTGCCATTTTGATGCTCTCTCTGGCGCCTTGCATGATGCAGGGCAGAGTCATTTGGAAGTGGCAGAAGCATGAGCCTAAGACCCCAAGCCCTTTCCGTTCACATTCCTGATTTTCCCGCTTTGCAAATCAATCTCTTCCCCCAAAGGGGAAAATACTCAAATACACCATCAGCGAGGGGAAAGCTTGCAACAGGTAGCTGGGTGCCGAGCCATTAGCAGCAATTACATCCCGGCTCCCTCGAAGGCTTCAATTAAATCTCTTGGTTCTACATGAAGTATTTGCCTCATTAAAATATGGGCCTCATTAAAACTGGAATATCATTTGCAGTGTACATTGGAGTTCACTGCGCGTTAGCCAAGCTGCCGTCCGTATTTAATTTATGAAATACTTTTCTGTTTGAATGGGAGGAGAATGACTTTTATTCCAAGTGTGTACACTGAAGATGGGGATAAAAATAGTTTTGGTCAGCTTCCTGCGGATTTAAAACTGGCGTGAAGTTCTTATTTCTTATTTAATTAATTCACAACAGTTTCTTTCCTGCCTTTCGACCACCAGTCCCCAGGATGGCTCAGACAACTTTGCAATGAAACAATCAAAGCCGTTTCAGGTAAAATTACAAAGCAAAGGACACCACCAGAAATGGTATCAAAGCTGCAGATTCAATCTATCAGTTGCCTTTCAAAGTTCAGGCAAATAAAATGGTTTCCATTGGGTGCCTGAATAATGATAGGCATTTGATGAATGGATATGCAAAGGAAGACTCACAAATGGGGCTCCATAATGGAAAAGACCCTGGCCCTGATAACCACCCACTTGGTATCAAATAACAGAAACTGATACAACAAGGTAAAATAGTCTGATCAGTGATAGGGAGAAAAATTTAATTGCAGTTTTTACCTGAGAAAAGTGTGCCAAAATAAATGGACTGGGGTAATCCTTGGAAAACTGTGAGCATTCACCAGGAGGTAGGGTTGCCAACCTCCAGGTGGTGGCTGGAGATCTCCCGCTATTACAACTGATCTCCAGGCAACAAAGATCAGTTCCCCTGGAGAAAATGGCCAATTTGGCAATTGGACTCTGTGGCATTGAAGCCCCTCCCCTCCCCAACCCACACCCTCCTCAGGCTCCGCCCAAAAAACTTCCCACTGGTGGCAAAGAGGGACCTGGCAGCCCTACCAGGAGGGGCCCAAATCCAAAATGCCCACTAAAATGCTCTAAAGCAGAATGTTCTCGTTTACCATCACCCTAAAGAGCCACATGACTAGTGTATGCCCTGTGAACCACTCCACCAAACACACACATACAGTAATAGAATGTATAACTATTAATATTATATAACAATAACCTTTTTTAATTACCAGAGTACCTCTATGCATGTCTCTCTCTCCTGGCACGAGGGGGAAGGGCTTCCCTCTCTGCTTTCGTTCTCTGCCCTAAACATGAGGGACAGCAGCTCACGTGGGAGAATGATAATTCACAGCGGGTAGCTGTGTTAGTCTGTCTGCAGTAGTAGAAAAGGGCAAGAGTCCAGTAGCACCTTCAAGACTAACAAAAATATTTTCTGGTAGTGTATGAGCTTTCGTGAGCCACAGCTCACGTCTTCAGATGCAGCTAGAATTTAAGGAGTCTCCACACCCATCTCTCCCCTGGACATCACAGACTCTTCTGCAGACCACAACTCATCCCATCACGCCTGCTATTCACATGTACATACTGTGAACATTGACATACTAATGCTTGTCTGAATTCACTCTCCTCTACTTAAAGTCAGAGGGATTCACATTCTAGCTGTATCTGAAGAAGTGAGCTGTGGCTCACGAAAGCTCATACCCTACCAGAAAATATTCTTGTTAGTCTTTAAGGTGCTACTGGACTCTTGCCCTTTTCTACTACTGTGGGAGAATGAGATTGCCAAGGTGTCCAGAGGAGAGCAAGCTGGCTGTGAAGTAAAATCCCCCCCTCACGGTGGCCAATGTGTCCTTTTCCTTGGTGGCTGCCATGGAGGTGGTTTTATTCTCTCTCCTCAACAGCTGTGCAAGTGTGGAGGTTATTAGAGACAGGGGGGGTTGCTCGAGAGTTGGGCCCCTGGCAGTGGGCCCACAGCTGGGGGGATGGAGTTGTCCGGCCTGGCATGGCAACCAGCAGGAGACCAGGGAAGTGGGGACTTGGGGCAGGGGGCGTTGGCTGATGCATGACATCAATGCATGACATCACTTCCTGGAACCCTGTAGAGATGTCAAACCTTTTCAGAAATTTGCCAAAACTGTATAGTAAATCCACATATTCATAGTTTTTGTAGCTTCCTAGAGAAGACTAACGTCACTTCCAGGGAAAACTCAGAAGTGATGTCGGTTCTCTCTAGGAATCACCAAAATTCCATGTTGTTTGTATATTTAATTTGTGTGTGTGTGGATGCTAATTTTTTTCTATATTGTGGCTTTTTTTAGAACAGATATACCTTTCCCCCCCTCAGCCTTTTTAGACCCTTCCAGTTTCCGTGGGTTGTACGCTTATATCCTCCTTTCCTTTCTCTCACCGGGGAAGTGCTTCCAAGTCAGACTGTGGATTCCAGGCAGCCTCGAGCTGACTCTTATACACCTGAAATTAAAAGCATGACTGGAATAGAATTCTCGACCCCTTTTCTTTTTAAAGATTAAATCCTGTCCACCACCTGTTCTGTTCTTCTTCAAGCTTGCATCCCAATCTTTCACATTGCTCGGGCAGGTCTTAATCATTCTGCCTTGTACAGCAGATATGGGGGAGGGGGGGCAAGAAAGGACAGTATGCAAAAGCAAAGAGTCGCGTAGAGGTTTTGCAGAAATGGTATAGAAAAATATTCTTCCCATCTCTGTAATTTTCAACAAAAGGCCTTGATTTTCTTCAGATCTCCGGAAGCATGTTGCCCACATTCTCAAACCCATTTGGAAAAGATATACATTTGCAGCGATGTAGAAGTTGGGGGTGAGGGAAGAAGAAGAGTTGGTTTTTATATGCCGATTTCCCCCTGCCTTTAAGGAGTCTCAAACCGGCTCGCAATCACCTTCCCTTCCTTACCCCACAACAGGCACCTTGTGAGGTCGGTGGGGCTGAGAGAGTTGGGAGAGAACTGTGACTGGCCCAAGGTCACCCAGCAGGCTGCATGTGGAGGAGTGTGGAATCAAACCTGGTTCTCCAGATCACAGTCCGCCACTCTTAACCACTACACCACAGGGAGGAGAAGCCTTCTTCTGTCTGTTATGCTGAGCTTAGCACACAGGGTTCCCTGCCTTGTGGGGATCCTGGGGAGGGAATATGATTGCCAACATCCAAGAGGGGCCTGGATCTGTACCTAGGGTTGCCAGTCTCCAGGTGGTAGCTGGCGACCTCCTGCTATTACAACTGATCTCCTGGCAACAGAGATCAGTTCACCTGGAGAAAATGGCCACTTTGGAAGGTGGACTCTATGGCTTTATAACCCATTGAAGTCCCTCCCCTCCCTAAACTACGCCTTCCTCAGGCTCCATCCCCCAAATCTCCAGGTAATTCCCGACCCAGAGATGGCAACCCTATCTGCACCAGAGTTACAACTGAACTTCTGACTACAGAGGTCAGCTGCCCTGAAGAAAATGGCTGCTTTAGCGAGTGGACTGTATGGCATTATACCTTGCTGACGTCCCTCCCCAACACCTGCCCTTCCCAAATCTCCAGGAATTGCCCAACCTGGAGCTGGCAACCCTTGGAAAGAAAAAAGTGTCTGTACTGTGCTTGGTAAACAGGAATATAGCAATGAGTGAAAAGGAGAGCTTATGAGACAGGGAAGAATAAGGAGACAACATTTCGAGGAACTGAGTCAGCCACTAAGCCCAAGAAGCTGGGCAGGTCATGTGGTTTGTTTTCATGGGTTGGGTCTAAGTGATGTAAGGAGAGAGGCCAGGAGGGAGAACCTGTTCCTGCAGGGTACCAGCTGGTCTAGTTCTACCAGCCTGCTTGCCAGAACAGCAGCAGAGAAGATGGGAGACCTAACACACACACACCCTAAACTGTTGCCCTTGCCCTGGCAGGCTTGCTGGCATTTACCAGGAATAGTGGCCAAAAGTAGAGTGGGGAAAGTCCACCTTGGAACAAACACACCAGACTGGCCAGGAGAGCACCATTTCCAACTCAGGCTCTCCTCTTCTGTCAGCATGGCTGCCCTAGTGGTGCCATGAAGTAGCACTGGAGAGTATGTCGCACCTGGGTAAAGGGCACTCGGGATCCCTTGGGGCTTCCTCCTGGGGTTTACAACCAGTGCTTTGAACAGGGTTTCTAACAGGGGAGTTGAGCTTGGGATTGGTGCAAGAGGTGAAGAAGGGTAAGTGTGTGTCTGTTTGCTTGAGGTTGTGTGATTTCTGAGATGTCTGGGGTGTGTCGGTGTGAAAACCTCCTTCTAGCTTTCTGTGAGTGCACTAGAAGCACGTGGTCCTGCTGGGAGGGGCTTTTTCTTGTGTGAAATGAATCAGCTGCCTGCTGTTGTCTGACTCCTGGAGGTGGAGCCACAGCTCTCAGCTGTAAAGCAGAGAGGGCTGACTCTGTCCCCAACAGGTCCTGCTAGATCTCGTTTCCATCTGTCATCGTTTCCTTTTTTCATTGATGAACGAGCTTACTGGATCGAGGAAATGCTGTCGATGTTGTTTACCTGTATTCCAGTAAAGCTTTTGACAGGGTTCCCCATGATGTTCTGATGGGTAAGCTGAAGGACTGTGGACTGGACTCTAGGATAGTTAGGTGGATAGAGAACTGGTTGCAGAACGGCACTCAAAGAGTAGTTGTCAATGGAATTTCATCTTAATGGAGGGAAGTGACTAGAGAAGGTGCCACAGGGTTCGGTTCTGGGCCGGTACTTTTCAATATTTTTATAAGTGATCTGGAAGAGGGGGTGGAGGGACTACTCACTAAATTTGCAGATGACACCAAATTGGGAGGAGCAGTGAACACACCAGAAGATAGAATTCAACGAGATCAGAACACGCTGGAAAAGTGGGCTGATGTGAACAAGATGCAGTTCAACAAGACAAGTGCAGAGTTCTACATCTGGTTAACAAAATGAGAAGCATGCACACTGGATGGGGGATACACTTCTAGGTAGCAGAGAATGTGAACAAGATCTTGAGATATGGGTGAGCTGTAAGTTAAATATGAGCAGCCAGTGTGATGCAGCGATAAAAAAGGCTAATGCGTTTTTGGGGTGTATCAACAGAGGCAAAACATCTAAATTGCAAGATGTCATAATCCTGCTGCACACTGCATTGGTCAGGCCGCGCCTGGAGTACTGTGTGCAGTTTTGGAGGCCTCACTTCAAAAAGGATGTGGACAAAATGGAGCGGCTGTGGAGGAGAGCGACAAGGATAATCAGAGGCCTGGAAACCAAGTCCCTGGAGAAGAGGAGGTTGAAGGGAGACATGATTGCTCTCTAAGTATTTGAAGGGTTGTTACTTAGAGGAGGGCAGGGAGCTATTCCTGTTGGCAGCAGAGGATAGGACACGCAATAATGGGTTTAAATTACAGGTGGAAAGGTACCGGCTGGTACATTTTTTTATTTACAGTGAGAGTAGTTTGACAGTGGAATTGGCTGCCTGGGGAGGTGGTGAGCTCCTCTTCTCTGGCAGTTTTCAAACAGCGGCTGGACAAACTTTTCATGGATGCTCTAGACTGATCCTGCATTGAGCAGGGGGTTGGACTAGATGGCCTGTATGGCCCCATCTATATGCATTGCACAGAGCTCTTCCAACTCTATGATTCTATGTAAGATTCCTGTGGATCGTGCTCCTGGGGCTTGTGACCAGTGCTTTGAACAAGGGAGTTTTCTAACAGGGTAGTGGAGCTTGGGAGTTCAGCAAGGGAGATCAAGGGGAAGCTGGATAGAACCCCTCTAGTCCAAATTTCCTGAGAAGGACATCAACAAGGAGGATGGTGGTGTGCTTCTGTATCCTTCCTGCTATGAAAGTCCACACAAATTCAGGTAAGCACCCTATTTCACCTTTAAACAACGAAACCAGTTCTGAAGGTAGAAAGCCAGCAGGAGAGTGGGGGCTAGCTTGGGAGCTCTCCTCTCTCAGGGAGCAGGTTCATTCCCTTGAGGATAGGATTGCCAACCTGGAGAAGCTGAGGAAGAGAGGGAGGTTTGGGGATGAGACCTTCAGGGATTTACTGGAACAGTTCCCCTCCTATGCTGACAGCTTTCTTTTTGTTGTAGAGAGTGAGAGTCTTGAGGTCAGCGGTGTCAGTCTCAGGAGAAGGGATGTGATCCTTTAAAAGGGACCCCTTCCTTGGGTGATGGACCAATATCCTCCCATACTGACGATACCCCTCTTGGTTGGGGAGAAGGGTGGGCTTTAGGTAGTGGGTGATTCAATTATCAGGAATATAGAGAGAGGAGTGACAGGCATTTTGACCACATGGTGACTAGCCTGCTTGGTGCGAAGGTTGCAGGCATCACGCTCTGTCTAGATTAAGGTTACGCAAAAAAAAAAAATGGTAATGTTCGGATTTGGGTTTATTGAGCTTGATATTTTTTGTAAACCCAGAATAAGACGAATACCCATACAGGTAAATTTGTATTTTGGGTTTATTGAAAAATTCGGGTCCATTATAGTCTATAGGGATTTTTCCCAAAGCTCCTGTGGGGGCACTTTTGGAGGTAGAATTCCCAAATTTTCAGGGTAGCTTCAAGGGACTCTCCTTGCATGAATCCGAAGTTTGTTGAAGATTGGGTCAGGGGGTCCAATTTTATGGGGTCTGGAAGGGGTCACCCCGCTCCTCCACGCATGGTAAAGTTTACAATGTTTTTCTATGGGGAATGAGGTTTATCCCTTCTGGACCCCATAAAAATCACTTACCTTTTCACAGTCAGTAATGGCCACCTGCTTGAAAACTAAGTCTCCCATGAATTATTGCAATGGTCCTGCACAATTGTAATTTTAAAAATTCTCCTGGGGGGCATTTTTCAGGGTAGAGTCACTAAAATCCACAGTGTAGCTGCAAGGGACTCTCCTTGCATGAACCCCAAAGTTTGGTAAAGTTTGGGACAGGGCGTACAAATTTATGAGGTCCGGAAGGGGTAGACCCCATTCCTGCAAGCTCTTTCTGAGCAGAAGAAAATCTTTTTAAAATGAGGCTTGGATTTCACCCTCCCCCGTCCTTTCAGATTGCTCCGTTTTTATGTTGTTCTTAAAATGCTTTTTTATGTGGCAATTGGTTTTTTTGGGGGGGGATTTTCTCTCCCAGTAAGCACTTCTAGTAAGCCAATTACAAAGCAGCATTTAAAGGGGCGGGGACTTGATTTGAGCTCGGAGACTGCTGGCGTATAGATTTTCAACAGAAAAGTGTGGGTCCAGCAAGCAATGAACCTCAGGTAAAACTCCCATGCATAGAATCATAGACTTGGAAGGGACCACAGGGTCATCTAATCCAACCCCCTGCACAATGAAGGAAATAAATGACCCTAGAGACCAAACCTATCTCAGTGTACTGTACATGGATCTATGCATGTGGTTCACCATTTTGTGGGACAGCCTCTCAACTTTCCTCTGTTCTCTTGTTGCACTTTTTGGAGCTTATCATAATGGAGCATGAGGGATCAACTATACTTTCATGCAAATGTGTGTAACTTTAGCCTAATGGACAGTGTTAAAAGATGAAAAACTGCTTCTGACTGGGTGATTAGGAGTGAAGATCTCTTTCTCAGTGTATGTATGTATGCAAGCATGCAGGGGTGGGTGGGGCTTAACCCTTTCTTGCCTGCCTTCACTGCTCCAAACAAGCAACTAGGAGCATTTCCCGCCATGGGGTTTCAAATGTGCAAAAATATATTTGAAACTGTATGATATGAAATAGTAGTTGGAGGAATGAAAGTGAAAGGGGAATGGAAGTGAAGAAGAAACGGCTGCGTACCCCCTTCTTATTTGATACGTCTCTGCTCCAGGTCCCCCTCTCCCCCCGCCCCCCGCCACAAGTGGTCTTTCCTCTTCAAAAAGGACTGTATTTGCATGTAATGTTTGATTTGGTCCTGAGAGGCTAATAACTTTAGGTTTAGTATTTGTGATTATGTATCCCGCCAGGAGGGCTGGAATCATGATGTTAATGACTTTTTGTATAAAATACACTAAGCATAACTTTATTCTTCTTCTTCTTCAAAAAATTGGTGCTCTCTGTATGAATCTTTGCAATAAATCCACTGACTTTGAAAAGCCATCGTAGGAGGCCAGGTTTCAATGAACGCTGGGCTTTTTAAGAAGAATTTGTTATACTCAAGTAATTATGTTTTAGATCACATTATCCATTAGCTGTAACCTGACAGTTGCATCCATCATAATATGCTGTTTCAGAGAAATGAATGAATGACTTCTTCTCCCTTTGAGAACCCAGATAAAAAATTTCTAGCTACCATGCTGCTTAAAAAAGCTTATCGAGGAAATGTACAAAATGGTGCCTCATGTCACATTTACACTACAAATATAGAGTAGTTCAAACTAGGGTTGCCAGGTCTTTATTCACCACCGGCAGGAGGTTTTTGGGGCAGAGCCTGAGCAGGGTGGGGTTTGGGGAGGGGAGGGACTTCAATGCCACAGAGTCCAATTGCCAAAGCGGCTATTTTCTCCGGGTGAACTGATCTCTATCGGCTGGAGATCAGTTGTAAAAGCAGGAGATCTCCAGCTAGTACCTGGAGGTTGGCAACCCTAGTTCAAACCCAGTTTATCTGTCCTGAATGAACCCTAGGAGATATATTTGGTAAGGTGCTGAAAATTCTTTATTAGAGGTACAAGTTCTCCTTTGGAGAACTACAGGTCCCTTAGGCCCTGGGTTGGGAAATTTGGTTTCAAACTGGTATAAAACTGGTTTAACTTTAGAGTGAAGAATATGTAGCAAGTATTGACTGTATGTGTGTGTGTAAAATGCCATCAAGTTGCTGCTGACTTATGGTGACCCCTTTTGGGGTTTTCATGGCAAGAGACTAACAGAGGTGGTTTGCCAGTGCCTGGATGGCCCAGGCTAGCCTGATCTCGTCAGATCTCAGAAGCTAAGCAGGGTCAGCCCTGGTTAGTATTTGGATGGGAGACCACCAAGGAATACCAGGGTTGTTTTGCAGAGGAAGGCACTGGCAAACCACCTCTGTTAGTCTCTTGCCATGAAAACCCCAAAAGGGGTCGCCATAAGTCGGCTGCGACTTGAAGGCACTTTACACACACACACACATTGACTGTATCGCAGGCTTATTGTTTTTACCATTCATAGCAAAAAGACTTTGCATTTATCTCAATGAGTAAGCTTCCTCTGGCAGATTTATCAGTTGCTGGAAAGGATTTAATTCCCTTAATTAAAGTGTTCTCACTTTAATTGTTGTCACAGAAACAAAAATTTTGGAAGAATTAGAAGTTTGAAAACCCCCACGATGGAATTTTCTTTCTTTCTTTCTTTCTTTCTTTCTTTCTTTCTTTCTTTCTTTCTTTCTTTCTTTCTTTCTCTCTCTCTCTCTCTCTCTCTCTCTCTCTCTCTCTCTCTCTCTCTCTCTCTCTCTCTCTCTCAGGGTCTGTCAGAGGATTCCAGCCAGAGAAACCAGCTGCTCAGCCCCACCCTCCAATGTACCTGAGGCACTAGAAAAACTTTGAGGGGGGGGAAACGCTGTGACTTACCCCACCCCCTCCACACCATGTGAGACTTTTAGTGCTGTTTATTGTGTATATAATTAAAGAAATTTATGCAGATGCACGCCCTAACTTGGATGGCCCAGGCTAGCCTGATCTCATTAGATCTCAGAAGCTAAGCAGGGTCCTGGTCAGTACCGCCAAGGAATACCAGGGTCGCTATGCAGAGGAAGGCAATGGAAAGCCACCTCTGTTCGTCTCTTGCCTTGTAAACCCTGCTGGGTTGCCCTAAGTTGGCTGCGACTTGACGGCACTTTACACACACACACACACACACACACACACACACACACACACACACACACACACGCATATACACCCAATGAGTTTCACTCTCCTGTTTCAGCTGTCATATTCTTACAACCTTTCCCATTAGTGCTGGTCTTTGCTTCTGCTGCAGGCCTGCTTGATCAGGCAGGGAGACATTTTCTTCCAGGCTAGATTAGCTAGTAACCCTGCAATTGATTGATTTTTTTTGCTCTCCTTTCCAGCATGTGGTTTTGCACGCTTGCCCAAAGTCTTCCCAGAGCTAATTACTTGGCATCAGAATCTGTTCTGTTTTTGTGGCTTTTGTTGTATATAGGTTGGTCTGTGCGATGTGGCTGGTGGATAGATGAGCAACCCTGCAGCACAGGGTTTGGCTCAGTAGCCTGTTGGTTTCTCCGTTCTATATTCTTTGGTTCTATACTCCTAAGATGTCTTAAAAAAAAAACACAGTTCACCCAGTTTGCAGTCTGACAAGCTTTAAGACCCAGATGAACCAGTCAGAGAGGTTTTAGAGGTTTACTATGATGCAGTGGTTTGAATGTTAAATTGTGGAACTCCCTGCCCCAGGATGTGGTGATGACTGCCAACTTGGAAGGCTTTAAGAGGGGAGTGGACATGTTCATGGAGGAGAGGGGTATCCATGGCTACTCGTAAAAATGGATACTAGTCAGGATGCATCCCTATTCTCTCCAAGATCAGAGGAGCATGCCTATTATATTAGGTGCTGTGGAACACAGGCAGGATGGTGCTGCTGCAGTCATCTTGTTTGTGGGCTTCCTAGAGGCACCTGGTTGGCCACTGTGTGAACAGACTGCAGGACATGAGGGGCCTTGGTCTGATCCAGCAGGGCTTTTCTTCTTATGTTGTGTCAGGCTGGGATCTGAGAGGCTCCCCACTTTGCCCTGAAGCTCACTGGGTGACCTTGGGCCAATCACACTCTTAGCCCAATCCATCTCACAGGGTTGTCAGGAGGATAAAATGGGGAATGGAAGACCCATGTATGTCACGTATAAGCACCTCGGAGGAAGGCTGGGATAAAAATGAAAGGCAGATATGAACATAAACCCATATATATGTGCGCAAAGCAGCTTTCCACACTCCCAGTTTAGCTCCTTGGAACTAAACTGGAAGCACTAAAAGCATAGAGGATGTCCTTAAAGTAAGAAAAAGAGACCTCTTTCTGTGCTTTGATGGCAGGGAGCCATTGTGCAAATCATATGATTTGCTAAGCACAATGACACCTTTCCAGGTCCATTGAATGGGCCGCTTTGGGGGGATACCTGGGGACAGTCAATTTCCCGCAGCCTGACCTACCTCATGGAGTCATCGTGAGGATAAAAGAGAAAGAGCGAATGACGCGGCAAGCTGCATTGGGCTTCGGCTCTGGAGATCAGTGGGGTATAAATAGCAAAATAAATAGGTAAATGAGCCAATAAATGGAAAAAAGAAGGTGGCATGATTCATTGGCTTCTGTGACGCACGTAGCATGCCAAGTACTTCCCACAGCCTTCATTCATTGAGCATCATGTTGCGACACAACAGGTCGAAAATGCTAGGAAAGAGGTGGCTGCCTGCACTGCAAGAAAGCGCAGTGTAGGAAGCGTGAGAGAAAGGGAATGAAAGGCGAATGAAAAGTGAGCAAAGAAACAGCATGGAATAGGGGAGACAAGAAGGCTCTCGAATCCCTTCTCACATATAAATAAGAGAATCAGGATGGGCTGAGACTGCAAAACCCTCATAGCGCTTACAGGTGTCAGAAAACTGACTCTGCATCTGTCCTGAAGAGATACATCCAACTACAGCTTACAAATTGCAGCTGTGGTTTCCTTTAACAAGAGCCGCTTCTAGGACAATGAGCTAATGAATAGCTGGGGTGCACTGGGGGTAATCTTTATTTTGGCGTCAACCGTGATTATCCTTGGTGGCGGCGCCGCAATTCAGCCCTCAGCTGTCAATCAACAAACACACACTCGGGAGTATTTCGCTTTCCCTCTTGCCGAGTCGACAACACGGGTGCAGAGCGAAGAGTTGCTGGAACAGGCACCTGCTGGAGATTCTCGGGCGAGCTCGGGAAAGCAAATGAGCCTGGATCTCTTCCATATGCGGCTGCGAGTGACAGGACATTGAACGCGTCTCCTCGCCAGCTGAGCCACCCTGCAATTACCTTATGCGACCCCATCAGTTTCCTGCTCTGGAGAGATGCAACAGGGTTATTAAGCAAATATGATTAAGGAAGAGGGGGGGAAAAAAACCTCTGGTGTGCTAGAAATTAGGTTTCGAGGCCAGCAGGGAACTCAAGAAATTCTTCTCCATATACTTTGGGGGGTTGTGGCAGGCTTCTGCGGTAATGGGATTTGTATACGCCATCTAATGGGTCGAATTCATCCTGGGCAGCCTGGCTTAGAAGCTCATGAGATGAATCTGACCCATTAGAATGTGGTCACGTTATTAATGCCTGCAATTCTTTTAGAAAGCAACTCCCGGATGCATTCCTCTAATCATTTTAATGCATACTGTTTTGCTTCTGTTGTGCCTGCATGCACAAATCCAGGTTTACCCTGCTTTAAGTGCACTTGATATGTGCTGTGCAAGAGATAAAATGTTATGGACACCTCATGTTTTGTTCCATGATTTTCCTGCAGGCTCCTACTCTCCGCCCCAGTTTTCCCTAATATTTTTCTGCTCTCCCCGCAAAAAAATTGTTTCCAGTATTTAAAAGTTACATGGTAGGGTTGCCACCCTCCAGTTAGCACCCAGAGATCTCCTGCTATTTACAATTGATCTCCAGATGACCAAGATCAGTTCCCCTGGAGAAAATGGCTGCTTTGGAGGGTGGACTGTACGGTATCATACCTGGCTGAGATTTTCCTGCCCCACCAGGTATTTCCCCATCCAGAGCTGGCAACCCTAGAGTTTGGAGGCTCGTTTACACATTACTTGATTTCTTTACATCACCTGATTAGTCTGCACTTGAAGGATTTCAACTAACTACATGATATGCCCAAAACTTGTCAGGTCACAGGTGTACAACTGGGCTCAGAGTCAGATGTACATTAGAGGAAATCACCTTTAAAAAAAATTGTTTGCTCTGAGCTACGAGGGAGCAGTACAAGGCAGGGAGAAGAGAGTCTGGTTTCCCTCCCACCCGACTTTCACCAGGGGCTTTACATTCCTTTTCTCTGCCTCTACTAAAATCAATAAAAAAAACAAAACAAAGTTGTTAAAACAAGATGCTAAAAATAAGCCAGGGTATAAAAACAGCACAAAACAAACAATGAGCGCTGCAGTCTAAAGTGATGTTGACAAAACAGTCCTCAAGGCCAGAAAGAGACCATAAAAGGCTTTGAAAGATAGAATCCTTCAGTTACAGAGACTGGTTTTAGAAAAAGATTTTTTTGCCTGGTCCCTAAAAGAAAATAAAGCAGGGGTTAGTGTTTCAAGGGGGAGAGTATTCCATAGGTGAGGTGCCACCACTGAAAAAGCCCTGTCTCTGGTTGCCCCCCCCCCCCATCTTACCTCTGCAGGGGCACAGAGAACAAAGCAAGAGAAGAGGATCTGAACTGGTGGCCTGGACAATATCGGTGGAGGCAGTCCTAAATATAACCATGTTGTTTCTGGATTTCTTCTTCACACGGGTTATCTTCTTGATTCTGTGGTTCTCAGCCTGCTAGATTTTAGATGTAATTATAATTTTAAAAAATCAAAAAAAAAATCCCACACTCGGACTTATTTAGGTCTCGTGGTCAAATAATAACAGCAAAATAAATAATGTATTAGTGCCACATTAGCTTATCAATAAATAAATTAGAGGTTTTCATGAACCCAGCTTCCCCCGCTTCAAACAAAATATCCATAGGCTTGAAGAACTATGAAAAAATTAAATCGAAATGGGGGGCATCAGGTTGCTAAAGTCTGAGAACAGGTGTTCAGGTTTTGAAAGTGTTATAGTGCTACGCTAACTATAGTAGTCCGGATTAAAGCCTACTGGCTTCAACGGCCTTAGAAGGGCATAACTGGCCTGGTGGCATGCTCTGTCTGGTGACATCAGGGCCCTGCGGGACCTTAAAGAGTTCTGCAGGGCCTGCAAGACAGAGCTAATCCGCCAGGCCTATGGCTGAGGACAGCTGCAAATATAATCTGCTGGCCTCCCTATTACCCCTCCTTCCTGTTATATTATCAATGTCAACGGAGGGGTAACCCGCAGCAAATATCCAGCAATACGAGTATGCTTAGGCATTTGGTGCCTTGTAATTTGGTGTTTTAAGTTTTAATTGGGATTTTATTATTTTAAATTTACATTTTTATATTGATGTAGTAATGCTTTTATATGTTACCCGCTCTGAGCCGGCTTCAGCTGGGGAGGGCGGGTTATAAATCACAAAACAAATAAAATAAATAAAATAACGCTACTTAGGATGGCACTGTAAATTTGCTGCATTGTTTTGGCTCCTCCTGTCTTCTTTAAAACACAACAATAGTACAAGCAGCCAAACCCCAGATAACCCAGGATACCGCATGGCCCCAGGCCATGGAACAACCTCTGAGAGTGCCAACAGGGGTCAGAATCTTGGCCGGGCTTCATTCAGTTGTGGGGAAAACTAAAGCCACAGGCTTCTGGCTGGGAGTTACTTCAACTGCTCCAAAGCCTCACAGCAGCCTTGGCTTGGCTATGGGGTCATAGGGTGTCCTGGATCCCAAATAGGCTTTGGGGATGCTGAGACTTGGCTGTCTGAACTGACCCTGGCGATGGAGGAATTTCCTCAGCCCGAGTGCCTGAGGCAATTCAGCATTCTGTGTTACCATAACCCTCTCTTCTGAGAACCATCGGATTTGCCAGAAACGACTATTGTTTCTCCCGCATCCAGAAAATATTGAGCTTACCAACTCACTAGAGAAACCTTCCTTGGAACGAATGGTGGCTGACATCTCTCTTCCTGGGAGTTACCTGTGCTTCCCACACAACTCTGCATAGGATTGCACTGTCTGATGCAAGAACAGTATTTTGACATGTCGGTGACGGCTTCAAAGATGATCAGGCACGTTTATTAACATTGACATGATTTGGCAGTAACATGCTTCCGAGGATCTATGTAGCCTGCATCTGCTGGGCGGGAGTGGGGAGGGAAGGAGAAGAGTTGGTTTTTATATGCCAACTTCCTCTACCACTTCAGGAAGACTCAAACCAGCTTACAATCACCTTCCCTTCCCCTCCCCACAATGGACACCCTGTGAGGTAGGTGGGGCTGAGAGAGTGTGACAAGCCCAAGGTCACCCAGCTGGCTTCATATGGAGGAGTGGGGAAACAAATCCAGTTCACCAGGTTACACTCGGTTACACCTCCAGGGGGACTTCTGCTGTGCTTCACTTCATGTTTGCTAACCCCCAAGTATTAATCCCGTGCAGCCCCCTCCCTAAGGTTGCTAGGTCCCTCTTTGCCACCAGCAGGAGGTTTTTGGGGCGGAGCCTGAGGAAGGCGGGGGGAGGGGAGGGACTTCAGTGCCATAGAGTCCAATTGCCAAAGTTGCCATTTTCTCCAGGGGAACTGATCTCTATTGGCTCGAGATCAGTTGTAATAGCAGGAGAGCTCCAGCCACCACCTGGAGGTTGGCAACCCTACCCCTCCCTCTCCTTTGAACGAGTTGTCAGGTTTCCCAGCAGTGCCCCTGCCAGCAACAGCGCCCTGGGCTCCCAGCTTCCACTCAGCACCGCCGAGGATCTTTCCTCCACTCCCCGCGCTCTCGATTCCTGTAAAAATAAAAATAAAGTCTGCTCAAGTCCGCGGGGAGGAAATTTATTGCCCTTTAACAGGCGCGCGTGTCCAAATCAATCTTCCCCGGGCCCTTGCGAGAGAGCTGGACGCCAATGCTAAGGAGCGATGTCCTTAAAAGATTCTCTTAAAGGCGAACGACGAATAATGTTTTGGGTGGCAAATACGCACACGCGCGCTCTCAGCAGGGTCGCCAGGTCCCCTCTTCATCACCAGCGGGAGGTTTTTGGGGCGGAGCCTGAGGAGGGCGGGGTTTGGGGAGGGGAGGGACTTCGACGCCATAGAGCCCAATGGCCAAAGCGGCCGTTTTCTCCAGGGGACCTGATCTCTGTCGCCTGGAGATCAGTTGCATTAGCGGGAGATCCCCAACTAGGACCTGGAGGCTGGAAGCAGAAAAGGCACCACTGTACCAATATCAAAGGATAAGGAACTTAGTACAGGAGCGAAACATACAACAAGGTTCAAAAGTACAAACTTTATATGCGACAATGATTCACAAAAATAACAAGGTGTCTATATCAACGATAAGAACAAACGTAGTGGCTATATACAAAATCCTAGGGGGACTATGTACAAGATCATGGAATAAAATTATTTTCACATAACATGGCTTTCTACGGTAGATAGGTAGCCTCCAAAAGCGAGGGATCCGGAAAAAAGAAGAAACTTCACCCTAACGCTCTGCCATCCCTTTCTAGCCAGGAACTGGGTGGGCAAGGGAAGGGGGTTCCCAGATCGGTTTCATAGGCCCTCGCTCTGTTGTTGTTGTTTTTTTGCAGCCGGGGCAGAACCAGAGCTGCATTTGCAGCCGGCGCAGGGTGCAACCCGAGCCCGGAAAGGTCGCGGCTGGGCCAGCTGGGCCCATCTCCTCCCCTCGGCCTTGCGCTGCGCTCCCGCGCGCGGTGCTCATTCAAAGGCCGTTTATGCACGGGAGGTTTTTTGCTTTGGACTTGCCGCTTTCTAGATGCACGTTCCCCCCCCCCCCATCTGTAGTCTCAAAACTCAACAATAAGCCCCCGTGCAGATATTTGAGAATTTGGATGTCGAAAATGTGCATCTGGAGAGCGGCAAATCCAAGGCAAAACCTCCCATGCATAAATGGTATTATAAAATTATAATTATAAAAAAATATATAATTATAAAAATCATAAGGAGAAGGAGCGGGGCTAGGGAGGGGGATGGGAGGGAGGGAAGGGAATGAGAAAAGTACGTTATACAAACAATGTATGTAGAATAAGAAATATATGTTGAAACTTGTATAAAAAGAAACAAACAAAAAAAAGGCAAAACCTCCCATGCATAAATGGTATATTTCGCACACGTTGGCCGCGAGCCAAAAGACAGTCGGGCGCAATTAAGCCCATTGAAAGCTGTGGGGTTTGAGTGCTCTAACTATTGAACCACACTGAATATTTGTCAGGTTGCCAACCTCCAGGTACTGGTAACCAAAGAAAAGACTAGTGCTATAACAATTGAGGTTTGCAAAAGAGAACAGCACTTATGGCCCAAACGTAAGAAAATGACTCGTATTGCTCAGTACCTCAAAAGGTAATACAAATATATAACAATGTAACGACCAAGCAGTCGAACATGCAGAAATAGAAGTACAAGATTGTACAAAATGTCTGATGACATTTACTTTTTGTACAATCTTGTACTTCTATTTCTGCATGCTCGACTGTTTGGTCGTTACATTGTTATATATTTGTATTACCTTTTGAGGTACTCAGCAATACGAGTCATTTCCTTGTGTTTGGGCCATAAGTGCTGGTCTCCTTTGCAAACCTCTAGGTACTAGCTGGAGATCTGCTATTACAACTGATCTCCAGCCAACAGAGATCAATTAACCTGGAGAAAATGGCTGCTTTGGCAATTGGACTCTATGTCATCAAAGTCCCTCCCCTCCCCAAACCCCGCCCTCCTCAGGCTCCGCCCCTAAAACATCCTACCCATTGCCAAGAGGGACCTGGCAAGTGGCAACCCTAAATATTTGGTTTGGAAAGAGCCATGCGCTGATGGAAAAAACCCAGCAGATTCATCCCATATGCATTTCCTGCAGGCTGGCTGGCTGGTAAGCGATGGCATTGGGTCCGTGTGTGTGTGTGTGTGATTATTTATTTATTTACCTCATTTGTACCCCACCTTTCTCCCCAAGGGGGACCCAAGGCCGCTTGCATTGTTCTCCGTGGTGTAGTGGTTAAGAGCAGTGGCTTGGAGCAGTGGACTCTGATCTGGAGAACCGGGTTCGATTCCCCACTCCACCACATGAGCGGCAGACACTAATCTGGTGAACGGGATTTGTTTCCCCTCTCCTAGGCATGAAGCCAGCTGGGTGACCTTGGGCTAGTCACACTTTCTCAGCCCCACCTACCTCACAGGGTGTCTGTTGTGGGGAGGGGAAAGGAAGGTGATTGTAAGCCGGTTTGATTCTTCCTTAAGTGGTCGGCATATAAAAACCAACCCTTCTTCTTCTTACTCTCCTCCATGAGGAAGGTGGGACTGAGGGTGTGTGCCTAGCCCAAGGTCACCCAGTCGACTTTCAGGGCAGAGTGAGGATTTGAACCTCAGTCACTGAGATCCTACTGTCTTGCTCCAACCACTAAACCACACTGAATATTTGGTTTGAAAAGAGCCATGCGCTGATAAAAAAACCAGCAGATTCATCCCATACGTATATCCTGCAGATATGCAAAAGGGTGTGTGTGTGTGCTCTACTGGGATCCTACCTTCTTCAATCAGTTGCCATTTCCTTCTCCATAACCTTTGACGACTGCGTACTTAAAGCTCTTCTCAGTCCCTCTCCCACATATGTGAAAAACAGAAAGGCGGGTTTGAGATGTGCTTTTCTCAAGTTGCTGAAGGGATTGATAGCCATGCAGAGGGGATGATTTACAAGCACATTCCAACCTCCCTGCGCTTTTACAATGCCCGTGTGATTTCTGTCTAAATCTTTACACCTGCCCTATATCTCCTGCTGCCCTCGGTTTCCCTTCCCAGTTAGCATTTCCTTCTTCCTCTTTCTAGCTCTTCATAAAGGTTCTGGTTACTCTCTCCGGGGGCAATCCCCATTTGCCATTAACGTGACTGCCATCTTGGTGGATTGGTCAACAGCTTCCTCTTGGACTCCTGCTCCCTTTGGACTTCCAGGACAATGTTGTCTTCTTGCTGACCTCCTCCTGTTTTTCTGCTTGCTTTATCTTCCCTGCTCCACCCAAGATACGTTAGAAATCTCCGTCCTTGGATGCTTTCAGACCCTGAGATAAACCCTAAGTGGACAAATATTTGTGAGCAATTGGGCAAGAACACAGCTTGTATTACCACTCCCTCCTCCTCCTCTAGAATATGTGGCTTGGCTTCCCAGTTTCATCCAACTCCAGTTTGCTGTGACATCTTGAGTCTAGGCACCTTGGCTAAGCAGCGTTTCCCCACTCCCCCACAAACTGGGATTCTAAATCTCAGTTAAACCACAGTTTAGTATCCAGGCTTGTACAGGAGGGGACTAACTCCCATTTGCATTCACACATCAAGGCAAATGGGAGCTTGATCAAACTGGGAAAGATGTGACCAGACTCCGCGCACTAGAAGAGGAGGGGGGGAGGATGAACGAGGGGAGCACTGTGAATCAGTTGTGCTTGGGCATGATGCCGAGCAGCCTTTATTTCACTAGTTTGTTGTGATGTCTGTGCTCTCCCCCTCCCCCCTGTATATTCCCATTTGTGTCTCTTTGCAATGGTTCTTGCATCTCAGATGATGAACACATGAAGCTGCCTTCTACTGAATCAGACCCTGGGTCCATCAAAGTCAGGTTTAATAATCGGGGTATAAATCGGGGTATAAAAACCAGCTCTTCTTCTCTTCTGCTAAATCACTCCCTTTGTCTTGTAGCTGCCCTGAATCCTGGCAGACAAAATGTGGCAAAATTCGGTACAAATATTTCTGGGCTTCTATTTCCTATTATCCTCCTAACTAACCTTTACTGCAGCCCTCTCTTCAGAATATTGAGTGGAGATCACTTTGGGGTGGGAATTCTAAGCCTAAAACATTAATTATATATAAAAAGAACCCCTGAGGAAGAGAACAAAAGTGAATGTTTATGGAAAGGCCCTGGGACTTCTTTTGTTCTTCACACAGAGGCTAGAGGAGTACCATGGTATCTTTCTCATCACCTTCCAGCATCCACCTGCCTTTGTCTAACAGCCATCTCAGTTAATTGGATAGTTGATCTAATTATCTAATTAGGCAGAATTGCTATTAGCAATTAGGCTCAGCACTGCATCGGAGCATAAGTGGTTCCTTCCCTTTTGGGCCTTTCGGAAGAGAAACAAGACAGCAATAGAGCCCCATTCCTCTTCATTGCTTTGCAGATCTGTAACTGAAAACACCTGGACATACACAGATGCCTGTTTGAGGGGAAAGCACGTGGCCGATAGAAAACGAAAAGGGGTCTTCCTTCAGATGATTCACTGCAAACCCACCCACCCAAGAAGTGTATTAATCTGAACTCTGCATAAAGCTGCCATGCATGTTTTCCTTCATTTTAAGAGGTTTATAATACAATCAGGCAACAGTTCTGCTGTGTGCTGGACTCTTTGCCCAAGACTCACACAAATCTCTCCTATAGGGTTGCCAACCTCCAGGTAGTAGCTGGAGATCACCTGCTGTTAACAACTGATCTCCAGCCAATAGAGATCCTTTCACCTTAGGGTTGCCAAAGTCCAGGTATTGGCTGGTGATCTCCCACTATTATAACTAATCTCCAGCTGATAGAGGTCAGTTCACCTGGAGAAAACTCTTTGCTACCTGCAGGAGGTTTTTGGGGCGGAGCCTGGGAAGGGTGGGGTTTTGGGAGGGGAAGGACTTCCATGCCATAGAGTCCAAATGCCAAAGCAGCCATTTTCTCCAGGTGATCTTATCTCTATTGGCTGGAGATCAGTTGTAACCTACCTCACAGGGTTGTTGTGAGGATAAAATGGAGGAGAGGAAAAGAATGTAAGCTGCTTTCAGTCTCCCTTGGGGATGCAGGTGGGCAATAAATGAAATAAGGGCACATTTTTTACAAAAATGTTGTCTTAGTTCTGGAGTGTTGCTGTTAAGGAGGGAAAACCAAACTATTAAAGATGGTTTCTCTTTGCTCTTTCCCATAGGTAGTAGCTGGAGATCTCCTGCTATTACAACTGATCTCCAGCCGATAGAGATCAGTTCACCTGGAGAAAACGGCCACTTTGGCAATAGAACTCTATGGCATTGAAGTCCCCTTCCCAAACCCCGCTCCCCTCAGGCTCCGCCCCAAAACCTCCCAATGGTGGTGAAGACAGACCTAGCAACCCTACTCTCCTAGCCTCTTGTTGGGCAGGGCCAGGGATGTCTTACTGATGGATGTCAATCCTCTGGCCTGGGGACAGGGCCTCACTACAGCTTTTTTTTTTTTTTTTTTTAATTAAACTCAAAATTAAACTCCGCTGGTAGCGGAGGGCCCTGGCAACCCTACTCCTGGTAAGGGTCACAATTTTTTTTTTTTTTAATATCAGGGTTTGGTAAGCACTCCTGTATGGGAGCTCTCCAGCACACTTTTAAAATATATGTTTTGTTTCTAAATAATTTTAAAAGGTTATGTTAAAATGATTGTGTCAGGGGAGGTGTGACACTTATCACTAATAGTGCCCAGCAACTTATTGGATGCTCCCTGTGACACATGCAATTACAATAGGGCATTTGGAAAAAAGTCATATTTTACCCACGAAAATGGGTTGAGAGCGGGGGGGGGGGATTTCTCTGTGCTATAGAAGCACAGCCTTGGGGGGAAGACGGGTGGATAGCGGGCTTATGAGATCCGACTGCACGTTTTATTCCACAAAACTCCTCTGATCATGAGGAAAGGCCCTCAGCAGATCTGCTATTGATATTCTCTGGTAATAGAAAATAATCACACCTCTCTTGGGACCAGAGTGTAGCTATTATCTATCTTTAACCCACCAGTCAAATATTCCTTCTTGCAATGGATAATTACAGTTCTTCTCCCTTAATAGTTTTCAACTTAAAATTGTGAAAGGGGGTTGTGAACTAAACATGTATGTGGAGTGTTCTAGAAAAATAATATGGGATTGTACATGCTCTTTAAATATTAACATCTGATAGTGCCATTAAAATCTTCACCTGCCCATTTCTACAGAGAGAACTGTCTCCTTCCACCTCAGATTTTATGGATTTATGGCATGAGAATGTTCCCACAAGGCTCTTCATGTCCAAATATGTCGTGTTGAGGTACTTGTTACATGCAGTCTGCTCCCAGTCAGACATAAGGTCTGTCAGACACAGCAGGAACCCAACAGCATTAATGTTTTAAGGCCTCTTTATAAGAAGATCTCACCTGCACATTTGAACTTCATATCTATTTTATTTAGATATTTTATACCCTACTTCTCTCTCCACTTTTTCCTTTATATCTTTCCCCGTCCTCCATCAATGATATGGGTTTGCTAGGAAAAAATTGCCAGAATATTATTTTATTCAGATTTAAATAACCAATTTACATATTTAAATAATGTTAGCAAAAGGAGGCAACTACACCATGTATAAACCGGGACTATGACAGACAGTGTGGTGCAATGGTTAGAGTGTCAGACTAAGATTTGGGAGAATCAGGTCTGAATCCCCACTTGACCATGAAAGCTTGTTGGGCGACCTTGGTCCAGTCACATACTCTTAGCCTCACCTACCTCGCAGGGTTGTTGTGAGGATAAAGTGGAGGAGAGGAGAATTATGTAAGCCACGGTGGGTCCCCACTGGGGAGAAAGGTGGGCTACAAATGAAGTAAATGAATAAATAAATACATTTCCAAACACCGGAGTTTGTCTTGTGTTTCATATCCGACGTTTAGCCTGTCTAATATGACTGATTTGCAGCATAACAACCCTAACAACAATAGACTATATTTGCATATGTGAGATGGAAATTTTTCCACAGAAGAATTTTCTGCCCCACATCGCTGTCCTCTGCTTTATTGTCATAGCAATAAATCTGTGAGATAGGCTGGGCAGAGGAAGAATAACTGGCCCCAGGTCACTTAGCAAGTTTTCATGGCAAAGTGAGGATTCAAACCTGCCTCTCCCCAGTATATATTGGTAATTCTTACAACAGCCTTTTAAAGTAGGACAATCCCATTGTATAGTAAGACACTAAGAGGGTGGCTTCCTTTTCATGAATATATGGCTGGAGGTTTTAACCCAGGCCCCATCCACTCACATCTTTTCACCTAAGCTCTTGTATATTTTCAGCGTGTGTCAGAAGCCACTAGAAGTATACCATTTACTATTTTAAAAAGTGGTCTATATCAGCTGTTTGATCAAAACTGGAGCAGGGTATATGCTGCCTAGAGGAAATGTCAGATTTGCAGAGGAGCTCCGTAGCCATGCGGCTTTATGGGGAAGCTGCATCTTTCCCCTTGTGATATGTGAAGAAGCCCCTAGGCTGTGATTGTGCCCCCCCCTCCATGTTTTTGTTTGCTTAAAACACTTTTACATTACCATGTGTCGGATGTGTTGTGACCTTACTTTATTACTCACTTGTGATACATATATCCTCCCGTCTGACAAATGCCATTCTTTCAGAAATGAAGGTGACTGGCTCCAGAATTTAGGGTTGAAGTAATATCGCTTTCCTAGGGAAAGTAAGATGTGGTACAGTTGATGTTTGGGTGGTCCAGGGGATACTGGGGGAATCGGCTCTTTGGCCATAGATTGAGCCTCTTCCAGTAGGCACAGTTAAAGCTGAGGCATTCCCTCTCCTTCCCCTCACACAACAAAAACCTCTCACATCACTCTGCTTTTTCTTCTCCTCTCCTAGCTTGCTTGGTGACATTTCCGGTGTAAAAATATTTTTGCCCTATGATATTGTGAATATTCCCGTCTGGCTGAAACTTGGCAAGTGTTTACAGGCTTGGCGTTGTAATATTACTTGTTAATATTAACATTCGGCTAATTAGAAATGTTGGAATGAGATCTAAAAACAGCCAGCCAGTTTTTCCAACTGGTATATCCTCTTCAACTGTCTATAAGGAATACAAGAACAGAGAATATTTCCCTATAAGGAATGGAGAAATAAAAGGAAAGCAAGCAAGCTGGGTTAGGGAAATTGAATTGCTTCAGCAATTTTTTTTTAAATGTATGTCTTGTTCAGGAACATAATAACCAACAACTAATGGACAAGAGTCCCCCCCCTCCTCCAATATATAAATAATAGTCAGCCTTTTTAATCCCTTCATTTTCTTTTTCTTCCCATTGAATTTTGCTTGAATCTGTTTTTTATTACTTGCCTTGAATGGTTTATAGCTGATGTCACAATAAACCAATCAGATTTTTTCACATCAACACCATTTTCTTCCAGCAATGCTGTTCAAATGCGTCCGTGAGACTGTGGCTTAGAAAAATCAGAATAAAAACCAGATCATTTTCAGTAGGGTGATTTCCATGGAGAGAGACTTACCGGTGCATTCCTAAGGAGAGTTACTCCAGTCTAAGCCCATTAAAATGAATGGGCTTAGACTGGAGTAACTCTCCTTAGGAATGCACTGTTAGTTCTGACTATTCCAGTGTGAATGATGGTAGTGGGCACTGCCAGGTTACATGGAGCCCATTCAGCCACCTTTTTGTTTGGCCAAGTGCAGTTCCACCAAATGCAAGTGTTTGCATCATGCATGAGAACGTCCTGCCTGCTGACTAGGGATGCTGGCCCCTAGGTGGGACCTGAGGATCCCCCCAGAATTACAGCTCATCTCCAGATGACAGAGATCAGTTCCGCTAGAGAAAACGGCTGCTTTGGAAGGTGGGCGCTATGGCGTTGCACTCCACTGAAGTCTCTGTTCTCCCAGGCTCCGCCCCCAAATCTCCAGGAGTTTCCCCAAACTGGATCTGGCAACCCTAACCCCCACCCCCTGCCACTGGCTAGGGGGGAACCTGGCAACCCTACTGCTGACAGTAGCCAAAGCAATATGTAAAGGGTGTGGGACACACTGGCAGCATGTGTCTGTGACAGAGCCATACTTTCTTACTCATGGAGTTCTTTTTCTTCTATAGTCATATATTTGTTGCCATGGATTTAAAATGTCCTTTTCGTTTCATCAGAAGCAAGCTTACCTGTCACATACACAGCCTGTTTGCTCATTTTTAATTATGCGAAGAGCCCAGGGCTCTAGCCCACAAGGCCTCTAGCCCACAAAAGCTTACACAACAAGAAGTCTGTTGATTGGGTTAGAGGTGCCCCCCCTGTACGTGTCCATGTTAAAAATGCCATGTTTAATATTCACCTTCCTTGTGTTTGTGGGGGATTTCACAGCAGACTTTCCAGGAGAGTCTTGTGCCTCCCGAACTCGTACACGCCCTTTTCTCTTTGTGACTGAGGGCATACGGGGCAGAAGCAGCTGCTTTCTCCTCCTTAAGGAGGAAGCCATTAATTGACTCCACTGTGAAACTTGTGTGCCGTCATGGAAGTTGGGTTGCCAGGTCCCTCCTTGCCACCTGTGGGAGGTTTTTTTGGGTGGAGACTGAGGAGGGCGGGGTTTGGGGAGGGGAGGGACTTCAATGCCATAGAGTCCAACTGCCAAAGCGGCCATCTTCTCCACGTGAACTGATCTCTGTCGGCTGGAGATCAGGTGTAATAGCGAGAGATCTCCAGCTAGTACCTGGAGGCTGGCAACCCTACATGGAAGTCATGCTATTCCACAAACCTTTTTTTTTTTAAATCCCAAACGTTTCTTAGTGGTTGGACGCAGTCCTGGAGTGGAAACTCAGTACTGGACCACTTCTTCCTAAGCAGCAAAGAACACACACGCTTCCGCTGCTTTGTGAATTCGAAAGAACAGGAGATTTCTGCATTCTTTTTTTTTGCTATGCGGAAATCAACTCACATTGTTGGGAGAAAGGGCGAGGGAGAAAAGCTGCAGACCTCTGCCTCCCGCAACAAAGCTATTTCCATCATTCGTCATGCACAGACAGCATCTTGTTATCAGGGTCGGCTGGAATATCGAACAGAAGGTGAAAAGTAGGCAGAGCACCCTTTGGCTATGCACAGAGACCCTAAGGAGGCTGAACCTGGAGCCTACCAACCTGCTATACTCATCCAAAGAACCATTCTGCTTTCTCTGGGCCAGATGAGACAGGACATCGTCAGGCTTGTTTATGTGTTTTGATCCATGCATGTGTTGGGGGCAGATATCTGGGGGGGGGGTCTTCTTTTAACATAAAAAGGTGCACGTGGTCAAGGGGAAGAACGTCTTTATTTATTTAAAAAGTTTACACCCTGCAAAACTCGCTCGCAGCCCAGTGGTTTCCAAATCAGCTTCCAATCAATAAAACAGCGTTTAAAATATAACCACCAACAGCAGTAATTAAATCTGCAGCTGGCAACAAGAACACTACATTTCCACATTACATATTAAAAGCCGAGAGGGATGGAAAGGGGAACTGCGTGGAACGGAACTCTGCAAAAAGCCTTCGCGAATAGGAAAGATTTTCCTCATGCCTACAATGAATCAGACTCTGTGAGCTGCTGTGTGTGTGTGTGGGGGGGGTAGGGGTCTTCAGAGATAAGGTGCCAGCACAGAAACTGTACATTTTTCGCCACCATTCCTAGAGTTTCCAGCCTCGCCCCCACTGGTGGGAGGTTTTTGGAGCAGATCCTGAGGAGGGTGGGGTTTGTGGAGGGAAGGGACTTCAATGCCATAGATCCCAATTGCCAAAGTGGCCATTTTCTCCAGGGGAAATGATCTCTATTGACTGGAGATCAGTTGTAATAGCAGGAGATTGCCAGCTATTACCTAGAGGATGGTAACCCCTAACCCTTCCGGAGGTCTGGACAGTTTATGCTATTCTACCTTCCCCATTTTATCCTCAGAATAACCTGTGAGAGAGGTGTGTGAGGCTGAGAGGGAGTGCTTGGCCCAGATGGCTTCATGGCAGGGGTGGGAATCTGAACCCAGGCCTCCCAGATCCTAGGCCCATACTCTATCCCAGTGATCCTCAGCATATGCCCAAGGGTGCCATGAAGAACCCTTGCTTCTCCCTCTATCATCATGGTACTTTTCTCAAAATTCCTGTCCAATACTGGAATTGGTCTACAAGCATACCTTGGAGATACTGCGGGTTCCATTCCAGACCACTGCAATAAAGCGACTATCTCAATAAAGCTGGTCATGTGAATTTTTTTGTTTCCCGGTGCATATAAAAGTCATGTTTACACTGTTATACTGTAGTCTGTGAAGTGTGCAGAAGTATTATGTCTAAAAAGCCCCCAGTGTACTCTAATAATAAAAGTTTGAAATACTGCAAGAATTACCAAAATGTGGCACAGACATGGTAAGCACACACTGTTGGGAAAACAGTGCCGATAGACTTGCTCGAAAACACAGTGTAATGTATGTAAATAGTTAGGCGATATGCAGGGGGAAACTTAGGAGCTTGAGTCCTGGACGAAGGATCCTAAGTCCTGCATGCGCCATTGGTCCAAACCGGCTCGTGCCATTGGCCCTAAGCTGGCACGCACCATTGGTAACCCGGGGTTGTTTCCCCCCTATCACAGATCGGGGGGAGTGGCACGGGCCGGACTAGGGAGCATATAAGCAGGGCCATTTGCCCTTTCTCCAGTTCTGTTCTGTTCTTCAATAAATGCGTTGTTGTTGGAACTCCATCTCGACCTCATGTGTCCTCCACGCGCACACTTAACATTGGCAATGAAGGCTGGTAGGCAGTCTGGCTTGCTACTGAAATCACTCTCGCTGAAATCGCCTGCGATTCTACGCGACCTCACAGTGCCTGGTAGGCAGTCCGGCTCGCCTTGCTGAAATCCTCAACACACTGAGACGCAACACTTCGCTGCTATGGCCACCCGCGGATCACTGCAACCGTTTGACTCCACCAACCCCAGTGAGTGGGAGAGCTACGCGGATCATATTGCCTGCTTCATGGACGCCAACAACATTGACGACGCTGGCAAGCAGCGCTCGATCTTCCTGAGCATGTGTGGGCCACAGACTTTCCAACTGGCGCAGTCCCTGATGGCCCCCATCAAGGTGCTCGAGGCGCCCTTAAAAGACATTCTGGCCACGCTGGGGAACCATTTCATGCCCCAGCCAACGCACCTCGCTCGCTGCCTGCCGTTCCACCTCCGCGACCAGGAGCCGGGTGAGTCCGCCACAGACTACCTCGCCGCCCTTCGACAGCTGGCCCGTTTCTGCGAGTTCCCGAACCTCAATGACGCCCTCCTCAACAGGTTCGTCTTCGGCCTCCGGAACGAGAAGGTGCGCCGCTGCATCATCGCCAGGAAAGATGCGACCCTGACCTCCGCCGTCGAGGATGCCATGGCGGTCGACTCCGCCACCAGGAGCGACCGTCCCCGGGACCGTGGCGCCACCGCACTGCTTTGTGAAGCGACCCCAGTCCATTTTGAGGACACCTGCGACTCCGACTCAGCGGACAAGATGCACAAGATGTCGCCAGACCACACTGGTCGCTGGTCCCCGTGGCTCACCCGTGCGCCAGCTGCGGCGACCAGTACGACCGCCGTTTCTGCCATTTTAACGACGCCAACTGCTGGGCTTGCGGCCGGGTTGGCCACATCGTGAAGGTCTGCTGCTCTACGCAGAAGGGTCGTCCGGCGGGCCGGGCCAGGAAAGATGGCGCTGCTCAGCCCGTCCACGACATGTCCAGTGATGAGTCTCCTGCCTCCTACCGCTACTGCCACGACTCCAAGCTGCACAGCATCCACGTGCACCGGGTCCATGGCGTGAAGAAAGTTTCAATCTCCATAAGGATTGAGGCCGCCTCCTGCGACATGGAGGTCGACTAGGGCTCGGCCCACTCCATGGTTTCTTGGGACACTTTCTGCACCCTGGGGCGCCTCACTGCCTTGCCCAAGCTGCAACCTACCGGTGTTCTGATCTCCGACTACCAGTGTTGTTGGGTGCCGGTCCGGGGTGTCGCCTATGTGAACGTCCAGTTCAAGCACCGCTCCGGGCGCCTCCGCCTCAACGTGGTCGATGGGCCCCGTGCCAGCCTCCTGGGCCTTGAATGGTTCCAGGCCCTTGGACTCCACATTGGGGGCATTCACTACATCTCCCAGTCCACCCTCGACTCCGTCTGGTCCGAGTTCGAAGACGTCTGGAATGGCCCACTTGGCTACTACAAGGGGCCGCCTGTTCGCCTGCATGTCGACCCCACCACCACCCCCATCCGCCTCAAGCCACGCCGGGTCCCCTTCGCGCTCAAGGACCGGATCGACACTGAGCTCGACCGTCTCGTCACCCAGGGCGTCTTGATGCCGGTGCCTAACGCCAAGTGGGAGACCCCGATAATGATGCCGTTGAAGGCGAACGGTGACGTCCGCATCTGTGCGGATTACAAATGCACGGTGAACAAGGCTCTCCAAAGCCACGCGTACCTGGTGCCAGTGGTCAGTCACCTCCTGGCTTCCCTCGCCGGGGGCCGGGTCTTTGCAAAACTCGACCTGGCCCAAGCGTAACAGCAGCTGCCTGGGTGACTCGCCTGCAGTTCGGGGTCAGCATGGCCCCGGGCATCTTCCAGAACCTTATGGAGGACCTCCTCAAGGGCTGGCTGGGCATTGTCATGTACTTTGACGACATCTTACAAGCTCCTGGAACACGTCCGCCGGGTGCTCAGCTGTTTCTGGGACGCCAGGCTGACGGTCAAGCTGGAGAAGTGCCAGCTGAGCCTGCCGCAGGTGAAGTTTCTGGGCTACCTGATCGATGTGGCCGGCATTCGCCCCATGCCCGACAAGGTCAAGGCCATCCACTGCGCCCCGCCGCCCCATTGCAAGCAGGAACTCCAGTCATTCCTGGGGCTCCTCAACTTCTACCACGCCTTCCTGCTCAACAAGGAGTCGGTAGCGGAGCCGCATCACTGCCTGCTGGACAAAGCCACCCCATGGTCCAGGGGCACGACGCAGCAATGGGCGTTTGAGGCCACCAAGGGTCTTCTGTCCTCCGCAAGTCTCCTCGTTCACTTCGATGAGCACCTGCTGGTGGTACTGACTTGCGATGCCTCGCCCTACAGCATGGGTGCTGTCCTGAATCACCTGTTGCCAAGCAGTCGGGAGGCCCCGATTGCCTTTTACTCCCAGACCCTTTCCATGGCGGAGCGCAACTACGCCCAGATTGACTGGGAGGCCCTCGCCATCGTGGCCGGTGTAAAAAAGTTCCATGACCACTTGTACGGTCGTTCCACCCCACCACCGATGGTCAGGCAGAAAGAATGGTCCGGACGACTAAAGAAGCGCTCTGACACATTGAGCACCACGATTGGGACCGGGGGCTAGCGGAATTCCTCCTCGTCCAACACACCACACCCAACTGTGCGACCGGGAGGTGCCCTGCAGAACTCCTTATGGGCCGCCGGCCGAAAACGCCGCTCGACCGCCTGCACCCCGACCTGGCGCCAGAGCACCCCCTTCAAAAGTCCCCGGTGGCCACTACGAGAGTCATGGCACAGGACACTCCGGTCTACGCACGCAACTATGGGGCGGGGCCCACCTGGATTCCAGCCACCGTACAGGAGTCAATGGGACCGGTGTCTTACCGGATCACTACCCCAGAGGGGCAACTGCTGCAGCGGCACATTGACCAGTTCCGCCGCCGACTGGCGGACTTGCCCGTTGTTCCTGTCACAGCGACATCGACGCGTCCCAATACCCCAGCTCAGGAGCCGGCAGCGACACTTGACCCCGAGCAGCCGGGGATCGGTGGTGGCCCAGCGACGCGGTCGCCACGAACGACCCAATGGAGCACGCCCCTGCCGCCGCAGAGGCAGGCCCCATACTGGTCTCCTCGGTGGCAACCCCCGTTCCCATGCCGCGCCGTTCCCAGCGCACCCGAGCATCCCCAGAGCCACCTAAAGGACTTTGTGTGTTCCCGTATTGTCCGGACTTAGGGGGGAGGGGTGAAATGTATGTAAATAGTTGGGCGATATGCAGGGGGAAACTTAGGAGCTTGAGTCCTGGACGAAGGATCCTAAGTCCTGCATACGCCATTGGTCCAAACCGGCTCGCGCCATTGGCCCTAAGCTGGAACGTGCCATTGGTAACCCAGGGTTGTTTCCCCCCTATCATGGATCAGGGGGGAGTGGTGTGGGCCGGATTAGGGAGCATATGAGCCGTTTGCCCTGAGTTCTCCAGTTCTGTTCTGTTCTTCAATAAACGCGTTGTTGTTGGAACTCCGTCTCGACCTCGTGTGTCCTCTCCACGTGGACTTAACACACAGTATCTGTGAAGTGCAATAAAACAAGGTGTGCCTGTAGTGAGAAAAAGTGGGACTAGTGAGACAAGCCATGCACTGCAGGGAGAGAGGGAGTTTGGCTCCCCTTTTCTTACCACGACTCATCTGAATGCTGTATCCTCCTGCAGGGGTGGATACAAATTCTCACTGAAGCACTGCAAATCTGCACCAATACACCGATATTTCAAAACCCTGTTAGGTTAAGTGCTTTGGTAAGGAGCATTTCTTCACATCAGCAGCCCCAAAAGACCCTCTGTGATTTTGTTCTTATCTGCACAAGAGCTGTCGTTGCACTTCCATCACACATATATGGGCTCAGCCAGGTGAATTGCCTTGTGGAGTCTCAAAAGGGTCTCTGCATTCCAGTGCTTACTACACTGTTTATTCTTTTTTTAGCAGTGGTTTTTTGTTTGTTTTTTGCGTGCAGGTGATCATTGCTATGGAGATGCTTCCCAGACCCATTTATCATTTCCCACTTACTCTGCTACAGCAATCTATAGATTGTCCTGGTGTCAATCCACACTGAGATCTTGACTATCCTACAAATTGTTCAGGGCTCAAAGGCCAAGGTACTTTTTCTTCGTCGCCAGCTTCTGGTGGGGGAAGGCGGAGTCTGAGCTCTTTGTTGTTTCTGTGGATAATAATCAATAAGACCCATTAGTGAGACAACTGCATACATCACTAAACTTTGACCTATGATCCCCAGAGCAATCCCTAGGTGCCGATCCATACAATGGTGACATCCAGTGTGCACTATTACAAAATCTTCTTCTGACAGAGAAAGCAGCACAGGTTTGCCCTTAGCATGTGCATAATGTTGCAGCCCGCTTGCATAAGAATGAACCAAACTTTTGCCTGTATGCTGGGTAGTCTGGACAACTCACATTTGAAAGAAAAGCAAATATTGCTACAAGGCAATCCAAATCAGAAAATGTTATAACATTGTAAGGACTGCCTTACTGATCATACCAAGAGCCAACTATTGAGACACTTTTGGGGTGAAAGGTGGGATATTAAATATACAAACAAATAAAACTACTTCCTGTTGTGTTTTGCAATCTTCACATGGGATCTGATGAGTGACTGTGTGGGATCATTGCTTCCCCTGTGGGACTAAGGTCCCAGGGTCTGTGGTATTCTCTGGTCTCTGGCAGTCCTAATTTAAAAAGGATCTCTGGTAGCAGGTGTTGGGAAAGACCTTTTCTGCTACAGCAACTGATGCCAGCAAAAGTGAATACTGAAACAGATGGACCAATAGTTGTACTTGAAACAAGACAGTGTCATAGGTCCGGTCCTTCTTCTGAGGAGCCCATGCATTCTTTATGCATCCTTCCTAACGAGGGATTAGGAATTTGCCGAGTGCTAGAATAGGATCACCAGTAGGGTTGGCTAACCTCCAGGTACTAGCTGGAGATCTCCTGCTATTACCACTGATCTCCAGCTGATAGAGATTAGTTCCCCTGGAGAAAATGGCCGCTTTGGCAATTAGACTGTATGGAATTGAAGTTCCCCCCGCTCCCCAAACCCTGCCCTCCTCAGGTTCTGCCCCCCAAACCTCCCGCTGGTAGAGAGGAGGGACCTGGCAACCCTCATCACCAGTGTTTCTTTTTTTATTTTGCCCTGTCTGCTTGCATGGCACGACAATTTATCAGGCTGCAGCTGTGCGGATAGTAGCAAGGTGATTCAAGCTCTGATCCGAGGAAGACTCTTGCATCCTGTATTAAGGATCCTGTCCATTAACAGTGCCATCTCCTTCTGTGTATGGTTGGAGCTGGGTACAGGGCATACCCATGTTATGGGGTCATTCCATCATCTCCATGTGCCTCCCAAACATGGTTTATGTGGAGACATAGTCAGTGCACATCTTTGTAATTGATGGTGGCTGTACGAATATCTATCAGTGTTGTTGTTAGAGCCTTTGCTTCTACTGATTATATTTTGCTTCCTAAACTGCTCTTGGAAGTGCATAGGATTGCAACTATATTATACCAAGTCAGCAAAACACTGTTATTAGTAGCCACCAGCATTGCATGGTTCAAGGGGAGGGGGTATTGCAGCCCCACCCCCAATTTCCTGCCCCCAAGTTATTGAGGAAGGAGTAGGAGGGGGAAATGGTCTCCTCATAGCGACGTTCTAGGAATTTCTTCTCTTCTCTATGGTAAAGACCAAAGAGACTGGGGAGGTAGTCTACAGTATCACCTAGAATTAACATCACATCCTCCCCCACTCTGTCCCCCCTAGGCACCACCTCCAAAATCTCCCAGCGTTTGTGGCAGCAGTGCAATGGGAATCCTAATGGATCCAGCATCTTTCTGCCTCAATACTTCCCAGTGTGGTGTAGTGGTTAAGAGTCGTGGACTCTAACCTGGAGAACCGGGTTTGATTCCCCACTCCTCCATATGCAGCCTGTTGGGTGACCTTGAGCTAGTCACAGTTCTCTCAGAACTCTCACCTATCTCACAAGGTGCCTGTTATGGGGTGGGGGGAGATGATTGTAAGCCGCTTTGGTAGAGAAAAGCGGGTTATAAAAACCAACTCTTCCATTCTTCTCTGGTATTTTTAGTACATTAATACATGTGTGTGTGTGTGTGTTAAGTGCCGTCAAGTCACTTCCGACTCATGGCGACCCTATGAATGAAAGTCCTCCAAAATGTCCTATCTTTGACAGCCTTGCTCAGATCTTGCAAATTGAAGGTTGTGGCTTCCTTTATTGAGTCAATCCATCTCTTGTTGGGTCTTCCTCTTTTCCTGCTGCCCTCAACTTTTCCTATCATGACAGTCTTTTCCAGTGACTCTTGTCGTTTCATGATGTGACCAAAATACGATAGCCTCAGTTTAGTCATTTTAGCTTCTATTAATACATATACTACCTTCTATATTTAATTGTATCTATATGTGTATATTTGATGGTGTGGTGTGCAGGGCATTGTGGTCTGTTTTTTTTTTTGGTCAGTGGTCTGTTTTTGTGGTGTATGTTTTTATGCTGGATTTTTCATGCTGGACTGGTTTTTCTAATGGTGGATTTTAATTAAGATATTTTAATCTTTTGTTTTTGTTTTTATTAGTGTTTTGTACGCTGCCTGGGGCAGGTTCCTGGAGAGATGGCATGAACATTTTCTAAATATTAATTAATTAATAAAAGTATATAGTAGTAATGTGGCTCTTTTGGCTGATAGGAATTGCAAATAGGGCTCTCCAGAGGGAAGGGATCACTAATAGAATGCTCAGGATCTTCATCCGAGTTGTTTGTGTACGTTAAGTGGTGGAGGATCTTTAGCAGACAACGGCAGTGCCCCTTCAGCTAACTCTGGTTAGTAGTGGTGTAGCCAGCATGGTGTAGTGGTTAAGAGTGGTGGTTTGGAGCGGTGGACTCTGGAGAACCGGGTTTGATTCCCCTCTCCTCCACATGAGCGGTGAAGGCTAATCTGGTGAGCCGGATTTGTTTCCCCACTCCTCCACACGAAGTCAGCTGGGTGACCTTGGGCAAGTTACAGCT
This sequence comes from Euleptes europaea, assembly GCF_029931775.1. Lineage (NCBI taxonomy): Eukaryota > Metazoa > Chordata > Lepidosauria > Squamata > Sphaerodactylidae > Euleptes > Euleptes europaea. The sequence goes on along the minus strand of NC_079312.1, from coordinate 43,080,826 downwards.
CTGATAGAGCTCTCTCAGCCCCACCTACCTCGCAGGGTGTCTGTTGTGGGGAGGGGAAAGGAAGGTGATTTTAAGCCGGTTTGAGTCTCCCTTAACTGGTAGAGAAAGTTGGCATATAAAAACCAACTCTTCTTCTTCTTCTCCTTCTACTGCACACAAGGCAGCAATGGTAAACCACTTCTGACCAACCCTTACCTTGAAAACCCTAGTATGAGACAATCCAAAATGAATATATATATATATATATATATATATATATATATATATATATATATATATATATATATATATATATTAGTGCTGGAAGATGCTACCCCCAGTTCGGACGGCACTCAATCAGTGGAGCGGAAGAGAGGAGGACAAGTACAAGTAATGCTATTTTTAATGACGCCAACTGGACTAAAGCTGAAAGGACGTTCAGTTGTTGATGTGAACGGATGCAAAAGGAAAGTCCAAAGCTGTTCGATGCATATGGGACTGAATGAACTAATGTGGACTGAGTTAGGACACTTTGTCAGAAAATTACAAAGTGTTTTACTCTGGGAATGACGAAAATAGAAGAAACTGAGTTGTTTTAAAAATGAGGTGAGATGTAGCACAGGCAGTCAGGGGCTGTAATGCAAAGTCTGACCAAATAATATCAATTATAATCTTCAGGGGAAGCCTGTCAACAGAACTACCATTCAAGTTTATGCCCCAAATACATGACCAACCTACAATTTTGAGGATTTACGGGAATCAGACCAGTTAAAAATACTGTGACAATCAATGCAGACACAGCTTTCTGATTTTTTCCTTTGGTCATCTATCAGTTTTTTGCACTCTGAAAGCACAGTCCTATGCAGAGTTCTCGTTTTCTAAACTCATTGATGTCAGTGGGCTCAGAAGGGTGTAATTTTCTTAGGATTGCCTTGGGGAAAATGCTAGAGTTTTTAATGTTCATGTGAGGGGCCAGTGCAATTAAATATGTATTCAATAACCACAGGGCAAGATGTCGATCAGATACTGGACACCTGTCATGTTCATTTTGAATCATTCTAACGTAAAGCTGTGGGAGGGCATCCCTTTGCACGCCATTTCATGAACGTATTACTCTGGTTTAACTAGCAGCACTAGCTCACTGGGAAAAAAAACACACTGTGGTTTAGTTTCACTTAGGAGAAGCCTAGAGTGCATTTGATGTCACAGAAGAAGCAGAAGCAGAAGAGTTGGTTTTATATGCCGACTTTCTCTACCACTTAAGGGAGAATCAAACCGGCTTACCATCACCTTCCCTTCCTCTCCCCACAACAGACACCCTGCGAGGTAAGTGAGGCTGAGTGTGACTAGCCCAAGGTCACCCAGCTGGCTTCGTGTGTAGGAGTGGGGAAACAAATCCAGTTCCCCAGATTAGCCTCCACCGCTCATGTGGAGGAGTGGGGAATCAAACCCAGTTCTCCAGATCATACTCCACCACTCCAAACCACTGCTCTTAACCACTATACCACTGTAGCAAAGTAACTGGTGCAGGTAGGTAGGCTGAGGATGGGTGTGGCGGCGGCAAAGGATGAACTCATACGTCCGTAATCATTGCTTGGGGAAATCTTCTCCGGCTTCAGGTAAAGTCCAGTATTACCATTTATACGTTCTTCTTCTCCCCTAGGTCTTCTCACTGGAGAGGCAAGTCAAGGAAACCTGACTGCGTGTCTGCCTCCCTTCCTTAACTGTTGTCCACCTTCAGCGCCTCTTCAAACATAAGGACCACATTCTAGGCGATTTTAGGCAGCTTCATCAACTCTGCCAGTTTTTGTCACTTATGGCTCAAAGAGTGGCGACATCATTTCAGTACCGTTTCAAATAGCTTCACAACCTTCCGCCATTATTGTTCCCATTTTGTAAATGGGAAGCAGAGGCTGAGAAATGCTAGTTGCCCAAGGTCAGCCTGGAGAGGGAAGGCAGCATGGTATAGCCCGATCTCATCAGCTTTCAGAAGCTAAGCAGGGTCGGTACTTGGATGGGAGGCCACCAAGGCAGGCTCTGCAGAGGAAGGTCATGGCAAACCACCTCTGCTTCTCATTTGCCTTGAAAGCCCTTTGCTGGGCTCACCATCAGTTGAGATTTATTTATGTATCCATTCGATTTCTAACCCATCCTTTCATGACCAAGTCAGGCTCAGGGCAGCTTACAACAGATTCCAACAATGTAGACATATCAGATAGGATTAAAATCAGTATCTATTAAAAATTCTAATGGCGCCCTTAAAACCATAAAACACGAACAGAGGGGAGGAATAAGGGAAAGGGAAATAACAGGGTAAACTCAAAAAGAAATAAACCAATACATTAACAATAAAATATATAATAAGCCAATATAAATAAATGATAGATACAAGGCCAAGGCTGAGAAGGGATTTACATGTCAGATCTCCAGTGCTTGAACAGTCAGTTTACCAAGATTAGAATACCTACAGTGCCATCCTCAGCAGAGTCACACACTTCTAAGTCCACCTAAGTCAATGGACTTGAAGAGTGTAACTCTGCTTAGGATGGCACTGCTAGCAGCCTGCTGCCTTTCCCTGTCCTCCCCCTGATTTGCAGAGTCTGATTCTCCAGGAGCCTGCACTCTTAACAAGCAGGCTCCTTCATGCAAAATTCAAGAACTCTAGAGCTAGAAGCAGCAGCATCACTACAACTTTCCCCAGCCCCTGCTAGTAATAAGGAAAACCCAGTTCCTCAATATATTTCCACATTTCCTTTAGACTAACATTCATGGAAATGCCCCCACCACATTAGACGTTAGAAATGATCCCTCGTTAACAATCTGAAAGAGGGCATTTCTAAGAATGCATACCAGTCGCAGGAAAACTTCAGGGGTGGGGGAATAGTACACAAACCACATTGGCCAAGGATGCAAAGAGGCTTGGGTGTACATTTATGGCAGTTGGCATCAAACTCCATGCACAAATATTGGCATTGATTCCTTATGTTTCATAGGAGTTTGAAAGAGTCTGTCTCGGTCCAGGTGCAAGTAAATAATCCCAGGATCTTGGTAGCCCCATGCTGGTGAGAATCCAGACACAACAGAGAAGCAATTAGCTTTGTGTTTGCTTTGAGGAAGCCATGTTTTGGAGGAAGAGAGAAGCTCCCCTGCCAGATGCACTTTCCAGAGCCACAGACATTAGATTTGGGCAGGAGCCCATTGACTGAGCGGACGGAGAGAAACCGGAGCAACTGTGGTTGTTATAGAAAATGAGGGGGCACTCGCAAAACATGACCATATGAAGGTTGTTTTTTTTTTTTAAGGTGGGGGGGAGTAGGAAGGGTTTTGGAAGGGTTATGCCAACCGAAAGGGAACCTGGCATAGCACCACCCCAATGGATTGTATGCCTGTTCACCTGGCAACATTACCATGCATCAAATGAATTATACATGTGCTAAATTTTGCTTTGGAAGCTTTTTTTTAGAATGTAAGTTATTTAGATATAACGACATAACTACTTGGTGATTCAAAGAGGACTTCAAGTCTTTACAAACTGTTGCACGCTCACAGAAATTAAGAGTCTAGGAAACATGTGCCTGCCAGTAAAAAAAAAATGGGACTAATGCAGGGCCTCAGTTGTTTGCATCATTTTCTATGCTAACTAGTGACTGAGTTCTCTAATTTATTCATTTAATTTGATTTTATAGTCCGCCCCATCCCAAGAGGGTAATTGTTGTAATTAACATATTGTTAATTACCAAACCTCCTCTTGCATTGATTAAATCCCAGCCAATTTCCCTATCCCATCCTATCTCTAGCCACCAGAGGCCTTACATCACTTCCTGAATATGAGTTGAGGGGTAGCCACTCATCATGCCTTTTGATCCTGGCTGAACGCAAAATGACAATCTTTAGATTCAGCAATAGGGTAATACCTTTTTATCAGACAAACCAAAATATCACAATTCAATCATAATTACTTTACAAGTTCCTCAGAAGTCTTCATCAGGCTGGATGTCAAGTATAAAAAGGGGGGAAGTGGTGGGAGATGGGAGAGCTGGGGACTTCCAGTTGGGGGGAAGAGATCAACATTCCTAGCACGATGATGTCACTCCAGCTAACACTGCTAGCTCTGGGTTGGAGACTTTGGAGGTGGAGCCTAGGGAGGGTGGGGTTTGAGGAGGGGAGGGCTCTCAACAGCATATAATGCCATACAGCCCACCCTCCAAAGCAGCCATTTTCTTCAGGGAAACTAACTTGGTTGTCTGGAGATCAATTGTAATTGTGGGAGATGTCCAGATACCACCTGGAGGTTGGCAACCATACTTCCAGAGCAGCCTGGCTTTGCCATCATTATGCAGGGGCTGATGTTCTACCATTTGCCCAAAACTCTATAGTTTAACCACTGACCAGCACATCACCTGGTATGCTGACATCACTTCCAGGTTGAGCAGGAAGCAATGTCATCACACCAGGGAAGCCAATCACGGTCCCCACATTTGTCCCCAGCATTTCCTTCTCCCTCCCACCTGAGCAGCTGTAGGCAACTGAAGCTGGGAGTGGGAGATTTCCCACCCCAGTTGGCAGATGGTAACCCCATCATGGGCTGATGGACCCCCCCCACCTGGGTCAGGCTAGCCCAGTGACAAAAGGGTGGTACCTGGCCCACCCTAGCCTTACACAGCGAGGGCAGGCTTTACTCGTCCTATTAGGCAAGCAGGCTGCATCTCCCTCCCTCCTTTGAATGGGTGGGGTTGGGGCCAGGGTAGGCAGGCTGCCTTTTCCTCCTTCCTTTGGTGTGGGTGAGCCTGGGACAGGGCCATTTTCCAGGTCTATTTTCCTTCCCAGTCCACCCCTGATGTCCAGATAAACTAATGTTATCAAAAGTCATCCACGTCAAAACTAGTCCCTTATGCACCAATGACATTTGTGCCATTTGTCTTGAGTATCTCACATGAACACATGAAACTGCCTTATACTAATCACACTCCTAGTCTATTAAGGTCAGTATTAGGGCTGTTGAATTTAAAAAAATTCGGTATAGTTCGGATTCGGCTGAATTCGGCCCGTTTAGATTCGGGATATACCGAAGTCCGAACTCCCCCGCTTCGGGTCCGTGCAATTCGGCGGGAATTCAAAGTTCAGGAAAAAAATTCGGCCGAATAAAGCCATTAAAAACACAACCGCGCCTTTCCGCGGCTCTGGGGGGGCATTTTTGGGGGTAGAGGTCCCAAACTTTCAGCAGAGCTTCAAAGGACGTTTCTTGAAAGACCCCCCAAGTTTTGTAAAGATTGGGTCAGGGGGGGCTGAGATATGGGCCCCGAAAGGGGTCTCCCCCACCTTTAATGTGCATCTCTGAGCAGAGCTTGCCGTCCACGCACAAAGCTCCCAGCCCCGACAAACAGCTGAGAAGTTTGCAAAGCATTGCAACACGACTGCAGAGCAACACAACCTTGTAAGCAACACCTTTGCAACTGTGCAAAGCAACACCTGACACCTGGGAGTTTGCAAACCATGGAAAGGGACAGAGGCAGCTAGCTATGCATAATGAGCAGGAGGGGTGGAATTTCCCCTTTTGCATGGGACTCCAAATGCATTCTTTAAGTCACCATTTGAAAACCAGTTTTGAGCAAGCATCCAAATAGACCTAACCGCTCTTATGAACGAGGGAAAACCTGAAGACACACAACTGAAACCCCCCCTCAAACCAGGGAGAGAGAGACTCAAGGGGGAACACACACCCCAGGCAGAACCGGCAAAAGCCCCCTTTGGCTTCCCCCCCACCCACAGAAACTGCTCCCTCCCCACACACACAGAGACTGCTTCCCCCCCCACACACACACAGGAGAAAAATTATAGATTAAAGCCCCCAAAGGGGTCTTACTGTGGCTGTCTTCTGTTCCATCAGGAGGGGCTGGGGAGGATTGGTAATCCAAGACGATTCCATTTAGGCACGGGACGTTTTGCTCTGGAGATGCATACAGGATCCCATTCATCCCAATAGGGAAAAGGGGAAAGGGGAAAGCCCATATCTCGGGACCCCCTGACCCAATGTTTACACAACTTGGGTGGTCTCTTAAGAAGGCTTGTCTGAAGCTCCGCTCAAAGTTTGGGATCTGCACCCCCAAAAATGCGCCCCCTGCAGCCACAGAAAGAGAAAAGGGGGAGCCGATATTTCTGCCCCCACTGAACCCATCTTTACAAAACTTGGGTGGTATCTTAAGAAGGATTGTCTGAAGCTATGCTGAAAGTTTGGGGGCTGTATCCCCAAAAAAGCGTCCCCTGCAGCCACGGAAATGGAAAAGGGGGGGAGAGAAAAGGGTTGGAGCCCATATCTCGAGACCCCCTGACCCAATGTTTACAAAACTTGGGTGGTCTCTTAAGAAGGCTTGTCTGAATCTCTGCTGAAAGTTTGGGGTCTGTACTCCAAAAAATACGCCCCCTGCAGCCACAGAAAGGAGTGAATGTGCACAAGCACCTCCCCCCACACACACACGAGGATTTCCCTCTCTCTCTTTCTCCCCGGCCGGGCCGCACATCAGCTGATTCTTCCAGTACTCAATCCTGACTGATTGGCCAGAAGAAGACCCAGCTTGGCCACCGATTGGCCGGGGGAGGAGAATGCTGCTTACTGCCACCCCGAATTGGCCGGATTTATTCATGAACTCCCGAACTCGCTGAATTCGGCTCCCCGGTTGCCCGCCATTTTTGAGTTCGGTTCGTCCCGAACTAAAAACCACCAAATCAGGGGAAATTCGGCTGTTTTTCAGTTTGGGCCGAACCGAATCAACAGCCCTAGTCAGTATTGTCTATTCTGGCTGGCAGTGGCTCTCCAGGTTTCAGGAGGAATACTTTCACATCACCTACTGTAATGTATGCAGTTGGAAGCAAAGCTCATGTTGAGCTAGAGGTTTTCCCCAGGCTCCTTCGCCTGCGTTTCTCATTGGATTATGGATTATAGCTGCCCAATCATGGACTTGGTTTCACCTGCATTCTCATTGGGCTATGGACCACAACCGTCCAATCATGGACTTGGGGGAATTGGCTCTGGTGGTTGAGGATTGGCATATAAGTCGGAGTGTTGTGCACTTAGAAGAATTCACCACAGTGCGGTTCAGTTTCAGCACAGTTCAGCGCAGTTCAGTTTTAGGTTGTTAATAAAGCGGTTGTTGTTGGAACTTCGTCTCGTGTATCACCCATGCATATATAACATCTACTACCTGCTCTTTAACTGGGGATGCTGGGGATTGAACCTGGGACTTTCTGCATGCTAAACAGATGCTCTGCCAGTGAACCACATCCATTTCCCTAGTGCTCCAGAAATGGGGCACACAAAATTATTGCACATCTTGGAATGGATGTAGGGTGGCAAGAACACGAGATGGTTTAATTCTGTGGCATTCTGACAACATTTTGACAATTGCCCAAAATCTGCTAATGTGCAGGAGTCCTGTGCCCCTAACCTAGCAAATGATGGGTATCATAACAGGATGGACTTGCTGCACATGCCAAGCCCTGAAAGCAGCAGCAACATCAGCACACGATATGCATATGCTCATCTATGAGACTGTGATGTCGAATCAAGATCTTGCCAGTGTAAACCTGTGCAGGTACCTTTATGCATCACTACTATCTTAATGCAAACCCTCTCACACAAAACTAGACCACAGTCACAGGTAAGGGGAAACAATTGTATGAACATGGCAGGATGGAGGGAAGAGCTGTAAAAGGTCAGAATAAATCAACAAGAATGACAGTACTTTATAGTATCCTGTGGTAACTGAAAACCACTGAAGCAGAAGTGTGACCTTTGGTAACAGTCACATGAAATCAGACAGCCGGTCCCACCTAATACCACTCTAAGGGCTGTTCTGACCATTGGAGTCAAAAATCAAAACTCTTGATGGATTTAAAGAAGAAGAGTTAGTTTTTATACCCTGGTTTTCTCTAGCTTTAAGGAGTCTCAAACCGGCTTACAATTACCGTCCCTCCCCTTCCTCCCCAGCAAGCACCTTGTGAGGTAGGTGGGGCAGAGAGAGTTCTGAGAGAACTGTGACTAGCCCAAAGCCACCCAGGAGGCTTCATGTGGAGGAGTGGGGAAACCAACCCAGTTCACCAAATTAGAGTCCGCCGCTCATGTGGAGCAGTGGGGAATCAAACCTGGTTCTCCAGATTAGAGTCCATCGCTCTTAACCACTACACCACGCTGGCTCTTGCATGATTAAGCTCATAGCTAAGGAATCCTTTATTGAATCCACTGATGACTTGTTAAAAGAGCATTTCATAAACAGGGTAATTATTATGTTTCAATCTGTGGCATTGCAACGAAAATCACACTGTGGCTGGATGAGTTGGCAAACTTTCAGGGTCTGCTCTTAGCATTTGCTAAGGGAACAAAGAAGTCCAAGGAAACTACATAATTCATCTTGCAGATCTGAGAAAGGAAAGAGCAAACTGTGAATTTTGCGGAGGAAAACATCAACTTTGAGGGAATAAATTGTTCTTCTTGCAGTCTGCCCAGGCAGCCGAGTGCTTCCCACAGTTACGCTGTGTTTGTACAGACTGTCATTTAATATAAGGGAGGTTGTGAACCGCATTTTTAGCTAACTTCCACCCTTACCCAAACAAATAGCTGCACACTTTTTAATTGTTACCACAATCCTGCCCAAATCAATTACTGGATGCCTGTTCACATTAGAATTTCCTCTATACTGTTTGGCTCTTTCTTTACTGAGTGGTGGGAAAATTGGGAGACCTTTTCAGGAACAGTATTTTTAAAAAGTTAGAATAGAGGGAGTCTCACGGTACTTTGTAAAAAAAGTTTTAATCTGCATAGCCAATCGGATTTCCTATGGCCAATCAGAAGCCTTGCTATGCAGAATCCCTACCTGGCTTCACCCACTTTCTAAAAACATTTGGTAGGTGCCAGGAAAGGTATCAGCAAGTGCCTTGGTTCCTACAGGAACCATGTTGGGTACTCCTGCTCTATCTTCTCCTTTCATCTTCTTTTTCTTCTCTGCATTTCCTTCTCAGTCTGTCATATTCCTTTATTCCTCATGAGCCTATACGAGGATACTAGGGTTCCCATAATTACATGGGTTCTGGTGGGGTATGTGGCCTACAAGAACCATTCCTTCACTTCCCTGCTTGTGTCTGCAGAACAAACTCAGCAAGACAAGGAGCAGGCTCTGCACCTTCCCCTTTTCTTGTCCATCTCCCCCTAGGCCATGCATAGGGTTGCCAACCCCCAGGTAATAGCTGGAAATCTCCTGCTATTACAACTGATCTCCAGCCGATAGAGATCAGATCGCCTGGAGAAAATGGCTGCTTTGGCAATTGGATTCTATGGCATTCAAGTCCCTCCCCTCCCCAAACCCCACCCTCCTCAGGCTCCGCCCCAAAAACCTCCCGCTGGTTGCGAAGAGAGACCTGTCAACCCTAACCATGCAGCCTGTAAAACTCAAGACCTATGCCATGTCACATGCACCATAAGCCTGGGGACACACCAAATTATCTCCTGCTGATGAAGCAACAAGTGCACCTCGTGGGCAGAATACTAGACCATCTCCATCAAGTTCTGAGGACTAGTTCACTTGCACGTACAGTCACTAATGGCTTGATAGCAGCCACGCCGCCTCTCCCTTCTTCTACAACAATCTTGATGTCTAGCCTACCTATGAGAGATTTCCTCATAGCCAGCGTGGTGTAGTGGTTAAGAGTGGGGGACTGTAATCTGGAGAAGCGGGTTTGATTCCCCACTTCTCCACATGAGCGGCGGACTCTAATGTGGTGAACCGAGTTGGTTTCCCCACTCCTAGACACGAAGCCAGCTGGGTGACCTTGGGCTAGTCACCATTCTCTCAAAAAAACTCTCAGTCCCGCCTACCGCACAGGGCGTCTGTTGTGGGGAGAGGAAGGGAAGGAGATTGTAAGCCGGTTTGATTCTCCTTAAAAAAGGTAGAGAAAGTTGGCATATAAAAACCAGCTCTTCTTCATAATTATGAGAATAATTATGCCTTACGAATGAGGGAAAAGCCATCTACTTAGCATCCTGTATGAAAATACTCTTAGCTGTCTAATAGAAATCCACACCACCCATTTCTCTCCCCATCCCCCAGGCTCACAGTTTAGGTACCACAGCTGCACACAATCAAACTGCTTATCTCTTCCACACTTTCATTCTTATTGAAATGAAAGTATGCAAGGTATAGGTAGCTTCATTGTGACAAGCCAATAAAGCTTTAGAATCAGGTTTTGTATCTGTCTTTCCTTCTTGACTGGCTGCTTTCACTTTTGTGTTCATGGGGGGGAAAGCAGACAAGATGTCCTTTCCCCACAAAGAAGCTATTGAAGTATCAATTTCCTTATTTCCGGCTTGTTAAGAGGTTCTTACACGTCTTTCACAAAAGATACTTAAGGCTGCATTGCTTAGGGTTGTCATCCTCTAGGTGGTGGCTGGAGATCTCCCGCTATTACAACTGATCTCCAGCCGATAAGAGATCAGCTCACCTGGAGATAGGGTTGCCAGGTCCCTCTTCACCACTGGTGGGAGGTTTTTTGGGCACAGCCTGAGGAGGGCGGGGTTTGGGGAGGGGAGGGACTTCAATGCTATAGAGTCCAATTGCCAAGGCGGCCATTTTCTCCAGGTGAACTGATCTTTATCGGATGGAGATCAGTTATAATAACAGGAGCTCTCCAGCTAGTATCTGGAGGTTGGCAACCCTACCTGGAGAAAATGGCTGTTTTGGCATTTGGACTCTATGGCATTGAAGTCCCTCCCCTCTCCAAACCCTGCCCTCCTCAGGCTCCACCCCCAAAAATCTCCAGGTATTTCCCAACATGGAGCTGGCAATCCTAGCAAAGTTACATATAGTTATACGGCTATAAGTCCCACGGAACGCATATGCCCCTTTCAAAGAACCTTTATAATCCGTTTTAGCAGCCAGTTGCTAATGGGTTTTTTGTGTCATTTCAGACACAATCATTTTAGCTTCCAGTTGCTAACAGATTGGGGGTTTTTTGCCTTTTCACACAAAGCTGTTTGTGTCCCTTTCACAAAGTGGGGATAAGGTGTTTGTTTTTTAAAAGCCATTTTCTTCCACATTGTTTTCTTTGCACTTTTGAATTGCTGTAGTGTGGTGTTTGAAATGTCTGAGGTGGTTCAGAAAGTGCTATTTTTTGTTTTTTTGGCTTAAAATTTTTTTGGCTTAAATTTTTTTTCTAACTTTTGCCCTGTAGGTCTAGAGTCCAATATAGCAATTCAGTGCTATATTGCCAGCATTCAGATTCTTGCTGAATGCTAGCAATATAGCATTAAATTGCTATTTTGGTCTAGTGCTACAGCACAAAGGTTGGAATGGTTTTTTGTTTGTTTTTAAAATGAAAATGAATCTGCCATGAGAAAGTGCAGAGGAGGGGGAAGAGGGGGGAACGGAACAGTTTGAAATGGCTAGAGGGCTTCAGACATAGCTCATAAATGGATTTAAATACCCTGTATGGACCCCCCCCCCATCCCAATTTTGCTTTACTTTGAATCGGGCCAACCACGGATAACAACTGGTTTGGCATAGCAGTGTGACAGGGGTGTGAAGAGACTTTCACTGGAAATCATATGCCCCAATGTTATTCTTCTCTTTCTCTGGAGGAAATGAATGGAACACATCTTGGTGGGTGGGGAGAAACATATTCCTCAGCCACTATGTCCAAGAACCAATGATCACAACTGGCTTGCTTCTGGTGGCTGCTTTCCCCCACTATTCCTGATAGGCCCATGTTTGCCTGAGCTGTTGTATTCTGAAATGAGGATTAAACAGTGATGTAAAAGACTGTGTGACTTGTGCTTGTGGTGACTGAGTCAGCCTATGCCATGAAGTGGGGAAAAGCAGCTCCTACTAGCAAGAGCAACTACGTACTCATTGCCTTTTGCTAAAGGAGAAAACAAGGTTAATCAGCGCACATATTCTTGTTAATTTAGAATTTGAAGAGGAAGCGTGTGTATGTGTGTGTGTGTGAGAGAGAGAAGCACAAACATTCCCATTTGAATGTGTTTGCTTCAGAGAGCACTTACTGACAGAGAACTTTCTGAGGATCAGTAGCCAATTAAGAGGCTAGGAGCACTTGCTGGTGATGCCACCCTTCCATTGGGCACCTGGTAGATATGCAAATACGTTTGACTGTCAAGTAGGAGATTTAGGGCCTAACTACACATTATGTTTTCCCTGGGGATATCCCCAGATCAGGTTGATAGACATGTTCTGAAGTTTCATTTTTCCATGGGCCCAATTCATACGGTTGCCAACCTCCAGGTACTTATGCCAATAACTCACTCTACTGTAAATAGTAATGATGCAAATAAAACAGTAGTAGACAAAATTGAATGAGACAATAAGCAATGGATAGCAGGCAGCAAAACATCGAAGGCTGTAACTATATTACAAGAAATAAATGTACAAATGAAGCTAAGCAACAAGGGTTACAAAGCAAGGAAATAACAATGTCAAGAAAAAAATCAGCTGGAGTTGCTGATAATAAGTGCAAAAAAGTTCATGTAAGACATAGAGTCATATTTTAGTCAATATCAATGTCAATGTCAATATCAATGTCAATCTCCTTTGCCTGAAGACACATTGACATTGATATTGACTAAAATATGACTCTGTCTTACATGAACTTTTTTGCACTTATTATCAGCAACTCCAGCTGATTTTTTTCTTGACATTATTTCCTTGCTTTGTAACCCTTGTTGCTTAGCTTCATTTGTACATTTATTTCTTGTAATATAGTTACAGCCTTCGCTGTTTTGCTGCCTGCTATCCATTGCTTATTGTCTCATTCAATTTTGCCTACTACTGTTTTATTTGCATCAACCTCCAGGTACTAGCTGGAGATCTTCTGTTATTTTAACTGATCGCCAGCCGATAGAGATCACTTCACCTGGAGAAAATGGCCGCTTTGGCCATTGGACGCTCTGGCATTGAAGTCCCTCCCCTTCTCAAACCCTGCCCTCTTCAGGCTCCGCCCCAAAAACCTCCCGCCAGTTGCGAAGAGGAACCTGGCAACCCTCAGCCGATAGAGATCACTTCACCTGGAGAAAATGGCCACTTTGGCCATTGGACTCTCTGGCATTGAAGTCCCTCCCCTTCTCAAACCCTGCCCTCTTCAGACTCCGCCCCAAAAACCTCCCACAGGTTGCGAAGAGGGACCTGGCAACCCTACCAATTCAGATAGGGAAAGAGCAGAGGCATGCATGTGGAAGGTCTATGCTGCTTCTCCCCACACCATTTTCTTAGCATAAAACAGCGTCAGGAAGCCATTATTTGTCCCGTTGGGCATTCCATATGGTCTGAGGGGCAATGCATTACATTTTCTTCTCAGGGCAAATAGGAGCTCCACAGGATCATTTCAGGTCAAGAAAAAACCTGCTCCCAATCCAAACAGGGCCTACATACCCTTGGGAAGCACCGACTCCAGAATACATCTCTTGACACAGCCCAGTGACATCCCTAGGGGAAACACAGTGTATAGCTAGGCCAGTGATGGCGAACCTTTTAGAGACCGAGTGCCCAAACTGCAACCCAAAACCCACTTATTTATCGCCAAGTGCCAACATGGCAATTTAACCTGAATACTGAGGTTTTAGTTTAGAAAATAATATCGTCGTCTAAGTGGCTACTGCCTGCTTTCATGTTCACTATTGCCAATCAAATTAGAGTCCACTTTGTGATTCAACCTTTGTTGAGGCAGTTCACACTGGTGTGTAAACTTGAAGGTTTTTCGTCAGGCGATGTCCACAGGCCAGCAGCTACTGCAGAGAGAACAATCCCACAGGCTGGGCAGTTATGTGCACTTGCTCTGACAGGGTGAAAAGCCTTTTACTGATCTTTAACCTACTCTGTGTGTCAGACAAGATGCTTTAAGGGTGTTCGATAGGGTAACTGATCCACATTAAGTAACTTTGAAGATATGGCTTGATGGACGGTATGCTCCCCTCTTTCTGTCTGTGTTGAGAGACACAGCTTCATTTATGTGGTGACTGACAGAAGGTGCCCTGGTGAGTGACTACTTCGGTGTGCACATTCCCTTCTTCTTTGTGGGTGATGTGTGAGGTTTTGTATTTCTCACATCGTGAGAGGGCAGCTGACTAATACAGGATGGCATTTGCTGGTTCTGATAGCTGGTACGCAGAAGCCTTGGACACATTACAGTGTTCACTTTAAAACCAGTACCTGGATGTGAGGTTTAAATCATGCATTCGCCCACCCATGCGTTGGCTGCAACATAAGAACAACTCACTGCACATACAGAGGAAAACTGTAGCCGTTTTCAGTTGTTATGGTTTTGGGGCTCCTACTGTGTGGATCCAAAGAGCAGGCTACATAAAATCCTCTCAACACACATGTGCCATTTTGTTCGAATAGGGTAACACACATATTTTCCTGCTCTGGTACTCGTGAATGCATACCTCAATAATCTGGGCTTCCAAACCTGTGGATCGAAGGTGGGAGATACACAGGGTTGCCAGGTCCCTCTTGGAGATTAGCTGTACTAGCAGGACATCTCCAGCCACCACCTGGAGGTTGGTAACCCTGCTGGTGGCCCAGTAGGGTTGCCAGGTCCCTCTTTGCCATCAGCGGGAGGTTTTTGGGGTGGAGAACATAAGAAAGGCCCTGCTGGATCAGACCAAGGCCCATCAAGCCCAGCAGTCTGTTCACACAGTGGCCAACCAGGTGCCTTTAGGAAGCCTTTAGGAAGCCACAAACAAGATGAATGCAGCAGCACCATCCTACCTGTGTTCCACCGCACCCAAAATAATAGGCATCAAACGCCATTCTCCAGATCAAGGTCCATCCCTCCAAACCACCGCTCTTAACCACTACACCTAGGGTTGCCAGGTCCCTCTTCGCCACTTGCAGGAGGTTTTTGGGGCGGAGCCTGAGGAGGGTGGGGTTTGAGAAGGGGAGGGACTTCAATGCCATAGAGTTAGGGTTGCCAGGTACGTCTTTGCCACCGGCGGGAGGTTTTTTGGGGCGGAGCCTGAGGAGGGTGGGGTTTGGGGAGGGACTTCAACGCCATAGAGTCCAACTGCCAAAGCGGCCATTTCCTCCAGGGGAACCGGTCTCTATTGGCTGGAAATCCGTCGTAATAGCAGGAGATTGGGCAACCTTACATAGAGTCCAACTGCCAAAGCGGCCATTTCCTCCAGGCGATCGGCTGGAGATCGGAGGTAATAGCGGGAGGTCTCCAGCTAGTACCTGGAGGTTGGCAACCCGAACCACACCACCCTGGCTCGTATGTACCTTCACGATAACTCTGGAGCAGCGCGCAGGGGGGGGGGAGGAGGCGGGAGCAGAGGTGAGAGCGGATTCGTCACGTGGGCGGCTCCCTTCTCCGCTTCGGTTAGGATGACGTCGCCCTCTGACCAGGGTCCCAACCGCCCGCTGAGGCGCGAGCGGGTTCCCGCGGGGGGAGGGGGGCGAGGGGGCACGCGCGGCCCTGCGTGGGTCGCGCCAGGGGTGACGTCGCCGTCTCCTCCTCCTCGGGTGGCAGTTTGACGCACGTCCTCCACTTGAGGCGAGCGGCTGAACTTGGGCAGCGCGCGCGCCGTTGCCCTCGCCCCTCCACGCGGGACTAACGCTCGTCGAGGAAGGGGGGGGCGGACGGCGGCGGGAAAAAGTGCCTGTCCCCCCCCATCTCTAATCTGTGGGTGACCGTCTGCAGGGAGGAGGGAGGGAGCCACGCACCCGAGGCGGGGGGGGCGTCACATGCTGGCCTTGTGGGTGGCCAGGCACCGCCCAGCGACAGCGGCGGCGCGCGCTTCCCTCCTCGCACAGGCCCCAGAGGGGCCCCCCCGGCTCGCCGAGCCCCCCCCCCCCGACTGGACGAGCCGCGTGCGTGCGTGCGTGTGGGGCGGGTGCCCCGTCCGTCCCCCTTCCCTTCGCCCCAGCGGAGCCCGAGGCCCGGCCGGCCCGGATTGGCCGGGGCGGGCCGCGAGCTCCGCCCGCTGTAGCCGCGCGGCTCGGCTGGGAGGGGAGGAGGGAGCGGGGCGCTGCGCTCCCTGCCGCTGCCGCCTAGTCTGGAGCGGGAGAGCCTGGCAGCGGCGGAGCAGGAGCAGCAGCAGCAGCCGGAGCCTGCCGGTCTGAGCGGCCCGCCCCGCAGCCCCTCCGCCCCCGGCGCGCCAGGCCAAGGGGGGGGCGGCCCCCTCCACCACCACCACCGATCCATGACCATGGGCGACAAGAAGAGCCCGACCAGGTAAAACGCGGCTGGGAAAGGGGGAAGTCGGAGGAGGAGGAGAAGAGCGGAGCGCCTTCCTAAGATGGAGGGAGCGTGCTTAAGGAGGGGTGGTGGGGGGGGGATCAGAAAGGAGCGTGTGTGTGCCAGCCCCAGCCTCCCCTCCCACCCCGCTTTTACGCTCTGGGGAGGCGCAGGATGTGGAGAGTAGGCCCCGGGGGGCAGGAGCTGTAGCAGCGGTGGTTAAGAAAAGGAGGAGGGGGCTTTTTATTATTTAAGATGGAGGAAGTGGGTACGGAGGGGCGCTTGTTTGTCTGCCTCCCAGCCAGGTGCAGAAAACTCCTTGTTTTCAATTGCGCTTGGGGGAGGAGGGAGAGGAACCCGGGTTGGGGGGGGGGTAGAAAAGCTGGTGCGGGGGAGCTGTACTGTGTGTGTGTGGGGGGGGGGGTGCGTTGCTCTATTTTGTGCCCGGGGTGGCTCTTAAGATGGAGGGAGCGTGCAAAGGCGAGGAGGAGGAGGAGGGCGAAGTGTTTGTGTGTTGCTCTCTCGGTTGGTGCCAGGGCTAATCTGGTGTTGGAGCAGCCATGGCGGCTCCTCTCGCTCTCTCTTTTACCCCCCCCTCTGTCTCTCTCTCACGCACGCATAACATACTCCTCGCACTGACTTCTTCCAGACAAAGGGAGATTTAACAAGGTAAAGGGAGACAGACAGACAGACGGAGGGGGCGCGCGGAGGGACACGCCTACAATCCTTTAAAGTACAATGAACGCCCCCCCCTCCAAAGAGGGAGGGTAGCTGAGCCCTCTCAGATGTCTTCCGCCAACCTCCTTTTTCACTGCCCTTCCAGATTCGGTGGGTGGTAGTCGTCGCCGTCCTTGTTTTCGTGTGAAAATCGATTGCCTTGGGATTGAAGATTGAGGGGAAACGTTTCCCCCCCCTTCTCTCTTTTTTTGGGGGCATGGGGGTGGGGACGTTGGGAATAAGGTAGGGTGGCTTTTTTTTGTTTTTGTATTTCGTTGGTCGGTGGCAAGGGGCTAAAGTGGAGTATTCACCTTTACGGATGTTTTGCCTGTCCTCCTCTACGCAACCCCGTCCTGAAATGCGAGTACTTTTTCGGTAAGGTGCAGGAAAAGAGGCAGGGAAAGCGGGGAACGGCACCGAACAGGCTTTCTTCATGGTCTGGTGTCTAACGTGTGTTTTTCTTTCTTCTCTTTTTTCTCCCCCCCCTCCCCCAAATACTTCTTAAGGCCAAAAAGGCAAGCAAAACCTGCAGCCGATGAAGGCTTTTGGGATTGTAGTGTCTGCACCTTTAGGAACAGTGCGGAAGCCTTTAAATGCAGCATATGTGATGTCAGGAAAGGCACCTCCACAAGGTACACTGGCATATTAAAATATGAATATTCGTTCTCTCCTCCCTTCCTTCATGATGCTGACTTGTTGATTTACCACGGTTGTTGAAGCAAGACTTTCGTATATGAAGAAATACCTCCCTTTGAATACTTAAACCTGTGTTTGTGTTATGATCTTTGTACATGCTAACATCAACTGTTTTGAAGATATATAGTAATGACATACATCAAAGCAGCATGTCTGTAAAAGGCTGCTGGTTGTCTTAGCTCATTCGTTTTGATTGGGAGTGGAGTATTTTCTGTGCCATTTTGGCACAGAATTTTTTACCAAAGTAGGGTGGGAGTGGCTAAAGGCTGGAATGTATAGAGCCACAATACAGAAACAACTTTAAAAATCCTATGTTTTTACTGTTCTGCAAATGTTTGTTTGAAATGAGAGATCTTGATAGGAAAAGTGGAAATAGTGCAGATTTCTAAGAAGTTGATGGCCTCTCTTTCAAATTAATGTGTGCCGGGAAATGTGATAGAAATTCTTAACAAAATTTTGACACTGTCATGAATAAGTTAGATGTAGTTTCCAAGTTGTTAAGTTTACAAGCTGCCCTTAAGTATGAATTTTGGGTGGTTTATGTTGTATTTTCCCCACGATCTGGTTTCAAAATGTCTTTGGGCGTATGTGAAATGTTCTAATTGTCCCAAGTTTGTGATATGCTTTTTATGTTGATGAAATAGTGTGGGTTTGTTTTTTGCATGAATTGGTTTGTTTATATGAAGATCTTGTGATATGTCAGGTACTGGTTGTTCTGTTTTATGTTGAGTGACTGGGAGCACTTGAGGACCCCCCCTTTAGTATTTAGAGTTCTAAGAAAGAGCTCTAAAAGATGTGTGTCTTTTAATCAGGAAAATCCTTCTGGATCATAGGGGCTTTCTGGGACATGAGTGCACCAATTAAGTGTCATGGGCAGCACTCCGGAAGGTGACTAGTATGTCTTCAGAAGTATGCGTACAATTTATGCTATTCTGAAGGACACTGACCAAACTTAACTGGGAAGTCTAATGTATGCCGTAGTACAAATTATGTAATTATGTCAGAGACCAGTTGTGTTCCTTTAGCCTGAAGTACTGACAATTAATCCACCTGTGGCTCTTTGCGCTTGGATACAAACCTGATGATTTCTTTAGGGACTTAATTTGTTAGAGGGCACTTGCAGGATCAGCATTTATATAGATGGTGTACAACAGAGATGGACAACTGGCAGGTCATGGGCTTACTCTGGTCCCTAATTCAATTGTTATACGACCCATGCTGGTCCTACTGAATTTTAATTTGGGCATGGTAAGTGTCTCTGCCCTATTTTACTTCTACGGAAAGGCTTTAATAAATTAGCTTCACATTTCAATGGTGGGATTTGGTACATAGCATGCAAATGTATGTATGTGTATTGCTCTGTCAGAACATGCATCCTCAATAGCTAACTTTCTTGGAGGTTTTACTTGTTAATGTGGCATTTTCTTGTTTCTTTTTCCCAGTGTTATATCAGTTCTATAAAATGAAGACAGAAGATAAAATAAAAACTCACAAGTCTTAGTAAAACTATGTTTTTAATGTAGTGGTATATTAATAAATAAACTAATTTAGACATGGGTATAATTTTGCATGTGATTATTAGACCAAGAAAATCATGAGGTTTCTTTCTCATTATGAGTCGCCTACATCAAAGAGCTGATGTAAACATACCATGTGAGCATCTAGTCCTATAGTAACCTGTACAAGTACAACTCTTTCCAAAGAACCCAATATGACTACACACACTTAAGACGCACTTTCAAAATGAAGTTATTACTTACGTTGTGTGTGCAGTTAAAACAGTAGTTGTTTGCTTATTGTCTTTTGAAATCTTTAAAGCAGAAATTTACATGTTTTAACTTAAATTATGTTCGTGTTATTTTATCATAAAAATGTGTATTTATCATTTATAAACTAAAATGGAGGATGTGCATAATTTGTAAATGACTGAAAGCACAGGAACTGGTGTGAAGCTTAGGTTGAGTTTTTGTGTGTGGTTTGAGCCTGAAAGTTTCTGTATATGGTATATGTTAGTACCTAGGGGACGATCAGTTTTTCACAGATGTTTACTGTACAGAAATGCTATGGTTTATGGTTGACTATTACCCGGAATATTTGTGTGATGACATAGTCAGTTCAATGGTTTGTTACACAAAACGTTCTTTGCTAGTGGTAGACTAAAATCCATGGTTTAGTCCTCTAGAACATCGGAAGCAAGCTAGCAACTTTTGACTAATATTTCTGAGGTTTTAGGCAGGACGTGGAGTTCCTGGCAGTAGAAACTTCCCAGATCTGTTTAGTCACCATTTACATGGGACACTGAAGGTGAGGGGCATGGGGGTAATATAACTTCTTGGCTTAATGAAAGAGATTAGCTCCACCTGGTTTGCAGGACATTCGGGTACTCCTGAGAGTGACTTGTGTCATGAAAAAATTCCTCTTATGTTATGTTGTGCTTCTGACTCTCCTTCATCATTCATGGGAGATTATTGGTGGGGCTGTGGTACCTGCTATTCCATAGCTTAGCATTTGTTCAGTAAGTTCTTGTCAGGGACTTAAAATGGATCTTGAGTACTTGCTAGTGGGTTTTCTGTGGTTTGTGAACTAAATTATGGAACACCCTCCACATGGAAGTACACCTGGCCCCCTCACTTTTGATCTTTAGGAGGCGGTTGAGGATGGTTTTATTTAGGACTGCATTCATTTAATTTGGTAGCAGTCTAAAATTGTGATTCAGGTTTTTATGCTTGCCATTTTATTTATATTGTAACCCGTCTTGAGCTCCATAATGTGGAAAGGCAGCTAATGAATGCTTTGAATTAAAATCGGCAGAAATTGGTTAAACTTTGTTATTGGCGTATATGCCAAAGTAAAAGTCTCACTGTACTTTCCTCACTCTAGGATTGTTCTTTTAGTATTCCAAATTAGTTTTCTGCAAAACAGTGATCCATAACTATGATGTGGCAAAGGAATATCCAGCATATAAAGGTGTACCTGGGTAAAGGTTGCTGTTTACAACTGATGCATTTTAAAATTTAAACACATACAAATTCATAGAATCATAGAGTTGCAAGAAACCACCAGGGTAATCTAGTCCAACCCCCTGCATAATGCAGGAAATTCACAACTACCTCCCCCCCACATACCCCAGTGACCCCTACTACATGCCCAGAAGATGGCCAAGATGCCCTCCCTTTCATGAACGGCCTAAGGTCATAGAATCAGCATTGCTGACAGATAGCCATCTAGCCTCAGACCCTTAAGAACTCAGTATAATAACTCTATACATATGAGCCCAGACATTGCCCTTTTATTATTTAGGATTTTAAAAATTATATATTCAGAGCAAGGCTGTTAACAATACGACGTTTTGGAGGTCATTAATTCATAGGGTTGCCATAAGTTGGAAGCGACTCGACAGTTCATAACCCACACATATATTAAGAACTTACCGAGTGAAACAGCAGAGACCCACTAAAATGGTAATACAACATGTCCTCCCTAACTCTTACCATGTAAATTGCAATCACCTATTTCTCTCTCAATATGCCATGCTTGTAGTTCCAGAGATCTGTGAAACGGAAAACACAAAAAAGCCAGAGAAACATTATCAGTCTAGGACTGACTAAAAAGAAAGAAGCTGTGGAGACTAAAGGTGTTGATTGGTACTTTAGACTTTCACCTTTATAGTACAGAAAATATAAAGCTTGCCATGCTGTAAAAATACTTGAAATTCCTTAGAACTGCCATCAGGGTTTAAAGAGACAGCCATGCACAGTATATCTGATCCTGAAGCTTCCAGTGAAAAAATGTAAGGCACCTGAGATTTCCCCACATTTTTATTTTAAATTTGGAAAGCTTAAGTCGAAAATAAACATCAAGGCTGTGATACATATAATCAGCCTCCTCATTGGAACAGCATCCTACTGAAAAAAGTAGAACCTTCTGTTTGTTAGTGGAGTGTAGATGGAGTATCAGCTTGGGAAAAGTTAGTTACTAAAACTTTTGCTGCTTTCTATATATTGGCAAGACAAAGTAAATTTTCTTTGGTCCCATTTCCATTGTAGCTAACAAGTATCACAGGTTACTAGTTTTAGAAGAAGCAGAGTTGGTTTTTATATGCCGACTTTCTCTGCCACTTAAGGGAGAATCAAACTGGCTTACAATCACCTTCTCTTCTCTCCACAACAGACACCCTGTGAGGTAGGTGGGGCTGAGAGAGTGTGACTAGCCCGAGGTCACCCAGCTGGCTTCGTGTGTAGGAGTGGGGAATCAAATCCAGTTCACCAGATTAGCCTCCGCCGCTCATGTGGAGGAGTGGGGAATCAAACCTGGTTCTCCAGTTCAGAGTCCACCGCTCCAAACCACCGCTCTTAACCACTGTACCACGCTGGCTCTCTTAGATGAGTTTGTACTTTGTTTGTGCTTTGCACATGTTGCTGTATTGTCCTATTACTTTTTTCTTTGCCATTTCATCTCCCATAAGTGAACTCTGTTCCGTGAAGCTTTCTTGACACCACCATTATGAAACTAAATAAGATCCTTGTGTTCGTGTGTGTGTAAAGTGCCGTCAAGTTGCAGCCGACTTATGGCGACCCCATTTTGGGGTTTTCATGGCAAGAGACTTAACAGATGGTTTGCCAGCGCCTTTCCTCTGCACAGCAACCCTGGTATTCCTTGGTGGTCTCCCAACCAAATACTAACCAGGGCCGACCCTGCTTAGCTTCTCAGATCTGAGGAGATCAGGCTAGCCTGGGCCATCCAGGTCAGGGCCCTTGTGTTCGTAGCTAGTTTCAAATTACTATCAGCACTCTAACAAAAGTGGAAGTTGTGATCATGTTAACTCTATGAGATTTTCTTCTTCACTGAGTGCAAAGCTAGATGTTTAATCCTGGGTCTGCTCAATTTTAATATACATTGAGGGGTAGGGGACCTGATTTTGCTCAAAGGACACCATTGCGTTTGTGCCTGTGCGCACATGTGCAGTCCTCACCTGCCTGTGGAAGTGCACTCGACTGGGAGGTAAACATTTAAAGGAGGATAGGCTGAGGAGGTAAATGGCTGGCATGGTAAAAGTTCAGCTCCCCTCACCAGTTCTGAGCATTTGATCTCTGGGCTTTATACAAAATTAAGGTGGAACTTCGAGATGTTTCTGACACTGTTGTAGTCAGTTTATTAGCCCTGACTGTGGGAAATTTGGAAGGGAAATGGAAAAACACACTATATGGCTGTTTTCCTGGTGTTAAAGAATATTCTAAGTCTTTCCTATCTTTTTGTGATGACTAGAAAAAATATTTTTTATCTCGTACTTCTTGTATATGGATATATATGGCTGTTTATTCATAACTGGAATGAACTTGCCTCATTTTGGCCATACCAGCAGCTGAAATTCATTTTGGCTAAGCTGAATTAATAATTTAAGACACTGGTCATAAATTTATCTAGTCAGGGCTTAGTAGGCCTATTTGTGTTGTACTGATGTACTTGAAGCCTGCTGGGTGATCTTGAGCCAGTCACAGTTCTCTCAGAACTCTCTCAGCCCACGCGGAGGCAGGCAATGGCAAACCACCTCCAAACACTTCTTGCCTTGAAAACCCTATGGGGGTGCCACAAGTCAGCTGTTACTTGACGGAACTTTATGCACACACATTCAAGATGGGTCAATTCCAGGAGTTCCTAGCAGAGGAAAATTATCTGGATCCCTTAGCGTAATTTCTGAATTGGACAGAAAATGCCTTGAGTTCATGCCTGTTGATCCTCTGAGACCTCTCATTTGCTGGGATGAGGCTGGGGAGTGTTATTTTGCAGTGGTTCTGGTTATTCTTTGATGGCCTGAGAAGGTGATGATATTAAACTACTACTTCACCTGTGGTTATTGGCTTATGGGTTTCTGGATCAGTCTTGCTTCCTGGGCCATTTAACATGAAACCATTGTGGGGAGGTGATCTGGAAATGAATGACAGTATCATTGCATGGATAACTTGGCAGTATCCTGTCAGATCCTGGGAGGCAGTTGGAATTGTAAATTGTTGTCAAAAGTCAGTGATGGGCTGGATGTGAGCAAACAGATTGACAGACATAAGTGGTGTCAGAAAGATACGAATATGTTGGTGATCTAAGATCTTTCGTGGAGGTCTTGCATTCAGCGTCTGTGTTGACTGAGGTGAGAGTGGTGGATGTGTGAGACAGTCTTTTCCGATGTTGCACCTAGATGATATTAACTTGTAACTCCAGTGGGCATGCATCTTCTGCCTCATTTAGGGTCAGGTGTGTCTGTCTTCATTTTGCTGCTCTCTTTATTACCTGATCTTAAAAAAAACCCTGTCTTTGCTCTGATTACGATGTAAGCATTGCATATTGATGCAACATTTCCCCACGTTTAACAATCGTATTAGAGGGCTCGGTGTTATACATATAGCAATAAGGCAGGATATAAATAATTCCGGTGATCTGTCACTTTAATAGTTCTAATAGACAAGTCAGGAAAGTATAAAATGTACCTATGGAGAACTTTTACCCTAAATATTCTTTTGCACAGGTCCTTTAAAAGAAAGGGAACCCTGCCATTCTATTTGAAAGACAATAGTGGGGTTAGAAAACAGCAAGATCACAGCATGTGGTGATCTCTGTAACCTGTACTTTTTTGTACTCTGTGATGTGTGTATGTCTTTAGACTTCCGTCATAGTGTCGCGCCGCATGAGTGTAATGCTTAAAAACAGTGAAATCCAGTGACCTACTTTGTGAGCTTTCAGATGGTTCTGTAGGTCAGTGGGTCTCTTTTCTAGAATGTAGGTTATTTTAAAAGTTGTGTGTTTTTTCTTCTAACAAGTAGCTTCTGACTTACAGCGAAATTTACCCAGGTTACATATGCAGCCACCGTTTTCTTTCCCCAAAGTAGATATAGAATAGTTCAATAGATGTTGATATTTTCTGATATACACTGAATAGTTGAGATATCAACTCATTATGTTTTAATGCATATTTTAAAAAGTAAACACATCCTAAACAAACAAGGACAGCCTTTTCTTATTGCTGACATGTGTGGCTTGGAGCGGTGGACTCTGATCTGGAGAACCAGTTTGATTCCCCGCTCCTCCACATGAGTGGCGGAGGCTAATCTGGTGAACTGGATTTGTTTCCCCACTCCTACACATAAAGCCAGCTGGGTGACCTTGGGCTAATCACACTCTCTCAGCCCCACCTACCTCACAGGGTGTTTGTTGTGGGGGGGGGAAGGGAAGGTTACTCTTAAGTGGTAAAGAAAGTCTGCATATAAAAACGAACTCTTCTTCAAAGTCAAAGTCACACCTAAATGAGAGAGCTTTGTGAGGACAAGGGATAGACTGGACACAAATGCAAACAGAGAAAGATAGAGGGTCTGCTGGGGAGGGGACCATTAAAGCACTGAGCTCTGTAAGCCATCTGAAGCTCTTAGCCATTCTTTTACCTAGACTCCATATTGACTCTAGAGGATGGCTTTGAGTACATGTTACTGAGGGCTCATGGAAGTACCTAAAAAGCTAAATGGATGATTGCTGAACGCTTGCAACTTCAAGAATTAAACTGCCCATCCTTATTTACTATTGTTAGGGATATGTAAAGAGGTAGGCTCAGGAAATGGCAGTTTATTCACATTTCTTCTTATCCTTGCCCAGGCAGTTGTGTTTACATACTGTGTGCTCTTTTTATTTTCTTGTTAAACTTCTTTACATATTCAGTGCTGCTAATCTGAACTGTGATCCATGTTAAAACCCCTGTTTGGTCCACATGTACCAAGGGGCAGAAGGGAGAGGGGACAGGGATTAAACCTCCTTCCCTAGAGCATTCATTTAAGCATGTTAGTCCCCTGTGTGGTGAGTGTGAAGAGATGGAGACAAAACATGGAACGGAGCCTTTAATGGCAAAGCAGCAGAGGATCCCTGAGCTCAAGCTTTCAGACGCCCTGATAATTGATTCGATGGTGGTGGTGATACCCAGAGGGAAAGAGAGAGTGAATTAGAGCAGAGAAAGAGAACCCACATTTGGAACGGGATCAGGTTGGCTAAGTGCTTGCAGACTGTTTTTCCATAGTCCCTATCTTTTCTCCCTCTAAATCTTATTTCTGTATACTGAAGTAAAATAATTGTTAGTAAGCATGTAATATGCACTTAGAGAAATATGTTTCCTGGAAGCCATGCTCAAACTCTTACAAGCTTTTTTAGCCCAATAGTTGAGATTGTTTCAAGCCTGAAGTAATTCTGGCTAGTAGTATCCTTTGCATCCCACATAAAGGCATGTACTTTTGAATGGTTAGATCGGTAATATGTTGTTACTGAGGGCTCATGGAGGTACCTAAAAAGCTAAATGGATGATTGTTGAACGCTTGCAACTTCAAGAATTAAACTTAAAGCAAAGCAAATATATTTGCATTTCCCCCAGTATTTAAGATTTTAGCTCAGGGGTTCCCAATGTTTTTGAGCCCCCCGGCACATTTGTTATTCTGACATGGCGTGGTGGGCACAGCAACAAAACGGTTGCCACAAAATGGCTCCTGTAGGAGGCGGAGCCAGCCACAAAATGATTGGCACAGCTTAACTCCAGTAACACAGTGCAGATCCTTGTGCTGCGGTAGCAGCTGCTGCCAAAGCAATGTTAAAAAAAAAATCTGCATAGCCAATCAGAAGCCTTGCTGGGCAGAAGCCCTATCTGTCCCCATCCACTTCTTAAAAACACTGGGCGGGCACCAGAAAAAGTGCCGGTGGGCCACTTTGATGCTCTATGTTGATGCCCACAGGTGCCACGTTGGGGACCCCTGTTTTAGGCATTGTTGTTGAATGAAACAAATTTTACCCATGATACAAATTGCTTTCTTGGATTTTAAAATGTTTTATAAAGATAACATTATAAAAGGAAGTGTCCGTCTGGTTTTCTGTCTGTGGCACGCGTAACTCATCAGAAAATGAAAGGAGAAGTCTCAATTGACCACTGGCTTCAGGATGATCATGGTAGTTGCAGTGCCGAGCATGAAGGGTATTGGAACATCCTGGCTTAGGTAAACAAATGGCATGTTTGTCCATTTATAAGTGTTTTTAACATGATTTTATTGTAATTTTAGTATATTTGTCGGTGTTGAAATAAATGCTGTGTAAGCAGCCCTGAGCCCGACTTGGCTGGGGAGGGCAGGATATAAGATTAACAAATAAACCTCCATTGAACACTCCCTCTCCCTGCTTTTTGCTTTGGAAGCTATGATTGTCTGTTGCAGGCATAATTCAGAAAATTAAAGCTAGGCATTGGAAAACTGGCCACTGTCTTCAGAATGATTGTGGGAGTTGCAGTGCCAAACATGAAGGGAATCAAAACGTCTTTGCTCATGTTATTGTAGTAAACCCCTACGCCCCTTGCTATTTGCAGTGGAAGCTAAGATACTCTGTCCGCGGCAGGCAAAACTCATCAGAAAATAAAGCTGTGAGTCCCAAATGGCTACAAGCTTTAGGGTGATGATGGGATGTGCAATGCCAAAAATGGAATCAGAACATCCTGGTACAGATTAGCTCCAGATCATCTGTCCACTATTTGCAATGGAAGGAAAGATTTACTCATGAGAAGCCAGGAAAGTGCAGTCAGTACTGACAGAGAGGGTGAAAAATATCTCCTCTGTGACAGACAAGAGGTTTAACAACTTCCCTGTGTGGTATAATGAGTAGAGTGTCTCACTAGCATCTAAGAGACCCCTGTTGGAATCCCCACTCTTCCATGGAAGTTTGCTGGGTGACTTTGGGCCAGTCACACCCTCTCAGCATAACTTACTTCACAGAGTTTTAGTTGTGAGAATAAAATGGAGGATAGGAGAACGATGTGTCATTTTGGTCCATATTGGAGAGAGAAAAAACCCAGACAGGGTGAGTGGGAAATATCTTTTCCTTTGTAGAATAATCTTTATTGCTCATTGACAAAGTCTTAAGCATTCTCCTTTATAAATGGCAGGGGTTTTGAGGATCTCCCTGAGCTGTCAGACCTGCTGTGGTGTACTGGTTATATGACTAATCATAGAATTGGAATGGTCCACCAGGGTCATCTAGTCCAACCCCCTGCACAATGCAGGAAATTCACAACTACTTCTCCCACACACACACCCAGTGACCCCTACTACATGCCCAGAAGATGGCCAAGATGCCCTCCCTCTCATGAACTGCCTAAGGTCATAGAATCAGCATTGCTGACAGATGGCCCTCTAATCTCCTCTTAAAAACCTCCAGGGAAGGAGAGCTTACCACCTCCCGAGGAAGCCTGTTCCACTGAGGAACCGCTCTAACTGTTAGAAAATTCTTCCTAATTGCTACAGTATTTTGGGTATTGGCATTGGAAGAGAAAGTGACAAAGAATTTGTAGTTATATTTAGAATACGTTTGTGGGCCTCAAAATTAGGGCAGCCACATGTTGGCTGTTGAATACACAAGTGGTATAAATATGTTCCTTCCAATGTCTATGAGAAAATTCCCAACAACTTTGAGTCTAAGAAAGAATAAATTATGTTCTTAGTGTTCCCAGTTTTAGTTGCCACCAAGAAGAAAGAAGGATTTAGTTCGCCTTTTTGGTTCTGAAAAAAACTATTGCTTTTTTAAAATGCCAAGGGACCAACTGCTCTTCTGCAGTAATTCCTAAATTGTCATCATCTGATTAAGCTGCGTTGTTAAAGATGAACACAAAATTGCAGACGAAGCTGCCTTATACTGAGTTAGACTGTATGTTTAACAGGGCTGGTGCTGTCTCCTCTGATTGACAGTGATTATCTAGGAACTCAGGTGGAGATCTTTCACATCATCTGTTGACTGACCCTTTGAATCGGAAAGCCTGGGGATTGAACCTGGGACCTTCTGCATGTTTAGCAGATACCCCACCACTGAGCCACAGTGCTATCCCACTTCAAGGGGATGAGTAATAATACCACAAGATGGTATCTGTATAGATCAGGGGTTCCCAACCTTTTTTTGACCAGGGACCACTAGGATTTTTTTGTTCGGTGCAGGGACCCCAAGGTTCAAAATAAAAATTCAGAGAATTTGAAAATAAACTTTAATCATAACTGCTAGTTAAACATTAAACTAAGAATAATATTTGAATATATTTTTATAGTAGAGAACTTTTAATTGAAAATATTAATTTATTATGGGTTTATAACTTTGTTTCGCGGACCTTAATTTAGTTCTCGCGGACCCCTGGGGGTCCATGGACCCCTGGTTGGGAACCAGTGGTATAGATGGATAGCATGCTGCTCATGCAAAGTTGAGTTGTAGACTTGTAATTATATGAAACCCAGATGTCTACTTTGTAATAATCGCTTCTTGGTCTTTAAGTTTGTGTGACTTCTGCACATGATACCAAAGATATGCTTTCAGGCTCTGCTTATTATTTTCTCCTTGTTACTTGACCTAGCTGCACTGGATTCTGAAAGTGCTTGCAATGCTGAGTACTTTCTCTTCCTGAGATTTCAATAGAAGAGGCAATACACTGATGGACAATGGCCCCGTGATGGAGTCAATCAGCCAGCACAGTCATTTGTCTCCTGGGGTTACTCAAACGGAGCACATCATTAGCTGCAGGAAGGGAGACTTTACGACTTCCCTCTGTAACGTTAATATAGCTCTCTTGTCCTTTGCTACTAATACTGAGTAATTAGAAGTGCATTGGGGGTAGGAAAGAAAAGCAAGTAAATAACTTCTGTGAAGTCCTATTCATTTAGGTGTTGTTGTATAATTGTATTTAACAAACCATATGTAAGTTGCCATTGTATTCCATTCTCAGAAGTGGAATAAAAGTGGAAAACATTGGTAGTTGTGATTCAACTATTTGTTAATTGCAAATTAAATAGGAGATTAATAGCTGGTATTGCATTGTGGTAGGCAAACTGCATACAGGTATTTCTTGTTTTGGGCAGTGCATGTAAGGTGACATAATGTTACATCTGTACAAATTTTGCAGGTGAATAAAATTGTTTCCAGTACATGTTATGCATTAGAAGTTGTTTTGAGAGATGTACTGGCAAGCTCTTTGCCTGGAAGGAGTTGCTACACATTTAATAAATAAGCAAGGGGCTGACTGCAAGACTGGGCTTGATTGTTTTTTTTTTTTTTAGGAGTAGCCGCTATTTTTTTAGTCATTCATATTCAAAGTATTATCTGTAGTAACTCATAACAGTATGACACTAAGTCCAGGATTCTTTTAATCAATTGACAGTTGTAAAAGTAAGTGGGTGAAATGTCTATCTTGCCACATAATAGTGCTTCAGTTCCCAACTAACTTGTATGCTTATAGACTGAGGATTCAAATTTTGTTTTTATAAAAATAGTCTTGCTTGTTCATCCACAATGATTCATCCACATGGCTTAGCGTTTAAAATATTACTATAAAAAAAGCAGTATAGCAAAATGGTATATTCTTCCAAAATACTATTTCTTTATGTACCATGCTTTAAAGAACTGTGGGATATAAACATTATTTTGTTAGGAAAAGAATTTGATTTCTAAATATGAAAATTTGCCTTTTATTTAGTAATTGTAAACCAAGAATTTCAATTGGAGTTTATAGGTTGTGTTTCCAGTGAAACATCCTTGTGTTCTGTTTACGTACTGAAATTATCATATAAGTATGGGCGCAGAGTGGTAAGCTGCAGTACTGCAGTCAAAAGCTCTGCTCACGACCTGAGTTCAATCCCAATGGAAGTTGGTGTCAGGTAGCCGGCTTGAGGTTGACTCAGCCTTCCATCCTTGCTGGGGGTAAAGGGAAGATGACTGGGGAAGGCACTGGCAAACCACCCCGTAAACAAAGTCTGCCTAGGAAACGTCAGGATGTGACGACATCCCATGGGTCAGGAATGACCCGGTGCTTGCACAGGGGACCTTTACCTTTTTAAATGGTGGCGAGTTGTTTTTCTGTTGCCCCAGAAGGTCGGACCAGAACTAATGGGTTAAAATTAAATCAGAAGAGTTTCCATTTAGACATTAGGAAGAATTTTCTAACAGAGCAGTTCCTCAGTGGAACATGCTTCCTCAGAAGGTGGTAAGTGCTCCTTCTCTGAAGGTTTTTAAGAAGAGGTTAGATGGCCATCTGTCAGCAGTGCGGATTCTGTGACCTTAGGCAGATGATGAGAGGGAAGGCATCTGGGTATGGAGTAGGGGTCAC
Organism: Euleptes europaea; assembly: GCF_029931775.1. Classification (NCBI taxonomy): domain Eukaryota; kingdom Metazoa; phylum Chordata; class Lepidosauria; order Squamata; family Sphaerodactylidae; genus Euleptes; species Euleptes europaea. The sequence goes on along the minus strand of NC_079312.1, from coordinate 43,050,060 downwards.
TGGGTGTGTGTGGGGGAGGTCGTTGTGAAATTGCTGCATTGTGCAGGGGGTTGGACTAGATGACCCTGGTGGTTCCTTCCAAATCTATGATTCTACAATGTTTTAAAACATTTAACAGAAAGCAGTTCCGTCTCCACAGAGTTGCATTACGTCATTAAAGAATTCTGTGTTGCGTAACTCTGCTAAATCTATAATCAGTAGTTTCTTACTGAACCACAGCGTGTTCTAGTTAGACAAAATTGATATAGAGACTTCCTTAGGGAATGCTACGTTCCTGAAAGTCTCTCTTCTTAACTAGCGATTGTTGTAATATTGTAAATTACATATAACGTGTATAACATGTGGATTTTTATTAATACTATGTTATAAATTAAGAAATCCATAAGAAATTTATAAAGAAATGTATAAGGTTTTTTTCAGATAAGAAATTGTAGATTTTCTGCTGTAGTTCTTTACGGAGATATCATTGCAGGCAGTGGTACAATAAATGAGCATGGTTTGAGTAACAGTTCATGGAACAGTAGGGTCTCCATCTTATTTCTGGATTGCTCCCTATACAATAGGTCAACTACTCAGCCAGCAGGGTGTAGTGGTTAAGAGCAGTGGACTCTTAAGCTGGAGAACCGGGTTTGATTCTCACTCCTACACATGAGCAGCGGACTCGAAGCTGGTGAACCGGGTTGGTTTCCTCATTCCTACACATTAAGCCAGCTGGGTGACCTTGGACTAGTCACAGTTCTCTTAGAGCTCTCACAACCCCACCTTCCTCACAGGGTGTCTGTTGTGGAGAGAGAAAGGGAAGGTGGTTGTAAGCCAGTTTGATTCTTCTCCTTCAATATTATCTGGTGAGGAAGCAAATTCTGTTTAATCCTTAGGTATTTAGTCATGGATGAACTTGTCAGTCAGAAAGTCAACAGGTTTAGCAGCTTTCCTGAGAGAAAACTAAGTCTCAGACATTAATTTACGTCACTTTCACTTTTTACTTAGAATGTATGTTATTTAAAAATCACAGAGAACCACTGTCCTGGTGTGTTCAGGTATGCAATGAATACTTTCCCAGAGCTAGAAATAACCCTTCAAAATTGGGAAATAGGCTTAGGCTTCTTCTTTTTTGTTTTGCCGTCAAGTCACAGTGGACCTATGGCGACCCCATAGGGTTTTCAAGGTAGGAGATGTTCAGAGGTGGTTTGCCATTGCCTTCCTCTGTGTGGTACCCCTCGTGGTATTCTGGGGTGGTCTCCCATCCAGATAATAACCGGGACTGACCCTGCTTAGCTTCCGAGGTCTGACAAGATCAGGTTAGCCTGGTCAGTTGGTCTTTTTACCATATCATAAATGATATTGTGTTGCAGGAACTTGTTGTCACATGGATCTAGAGCAGAACGGGTCAGGATTATAATGTTGTGGTCTTGTTGGTTGTTGAAGGAATGTTTGATAATGGATTCTGTAATCAAAAGTGGTGCATCTGAAAACTTAACATAATTGAAAATGTATGGGGATTTTAAGTTAAGCATTATGTTATAGATAGATACGAGCCCCGTAGCGCAGAGTGGTAAGCTGCAGTACTGCAGTCAAAAGCTCTGCTCACGACCTGAGTTCGATCCCGACAGAAGTCGGTTTCAGGCAGCCGGCTCAAGGTTGACTCAGCCTTCCATCCTTCTGAAATGAGTACCCAGCTTGCTGGGGGTAAAGGGAAGATAACTGGGGAAGGCACTGGCAAACCACCCCGCAAACAAAAGTCTGCCTAGAAAACGTCGGGATGTGACGTCACCCCATGGGTCAGGAATGACTCGGTGTTTGCACAGGGGACCATTACCTTTTTATAGATAGTAAACTTTGAGGTTTCATTCAAATATAGGTCAGAGCCTGCTCATCCCTATACATACATGAAGCTGCCTCATGCTGAATCAGACCCTCGGCCCATCAAAGTCAGCATTGTCTACTCAGGCCGGCAGCAGCTCTCCAGGGTCTGAGGTAGAGGTCTTTCACATCACCTACTTGCCTAGTTCCTTTAACTGGAGATGCCGGGGTTGAACCTGGGACCTTCTACTTGCCAAACAGATGCTCTACAAACTGAGCCACAGCCCCTCCCCTATTCTGCTGCTGTTTGCACCATCTTTCTCTCCCATTCACTGAATAAGAAAATGTTAAAAGTCTCTTATTTATTGTGGAAAGAGCCTCCAGAATGCAGCTTAGTGTTATGGAGACTGTGGGCAGGGTTGTTTCTTTATTCCTAAAAGCTCAGATCTATGCTGGGTTTGTGACAACTCCAAACACAGCATTCATAAGCTTTTAAATCTAAAATTGTTTTCTGATTCTTAATTCCAGAATTTGAGCTTATAAAATTTTTGGGGGCGGGCGGGGAGCCATACTCATAACCTCCACAAACACTTGAATTGGGCTTCGTTTGATGTGGGCTTCTGCCTGGGTGCTGTTCTTATGCAAGAGTGGTTTACTTGTCTCAAACTATTAATGCAAGTAATCTTTATCAACCCCATTTTAAAGATGGGCAGCTAGGACTGAGAGTGTATAACTCGCTGAAGACCGCACACTTGATTGCATTGGCTGTCATGGTAGTTTTATTTTACTGGTTCTTGAATATTAAAAAGATCATTGAACATACAAGATACTAGGGCTAATTCTCTTTCCCCCAGTATGACAGACACTACCTCATTAAAATCTATTCTAACTCGGGATGTCAAGGCTATATAAGCTACAAACAGAAAACTGATTATTCAGAATTGATATTAATGGGTTATTATGTTTAAGGTGAAGCCATATACAATTCTCAGAATTAATCTGTCATTGAGTTGGGGAAGGATCTTGAGAGCTGCTGCCAAAGCAGTTAAGCCGTATCCTTTTCCCAGTTGTGTGATAGAGGCCCATATCCCACAGGATGCTGCTGCTGAAGTTGTCTTCTTTGTGGGCTTCCTAGAGGCACCTGGTTGGCCACTGTGTGAACAGACTGCTGGACGTGATGGGCCTTGGTCCATCATGGCTTTTCTTATGTTCTTAGCAATTCCCATCTAGTAGCACTTCAAAGAAATTCTCAGATATGCAAGTAGTTCAAGGTGACATACATGGCCACCTTCTTCAATTTTATCCTCACAATAACCCTGTGAAGTATGTTAGGCTGAGCAAAAAAGTGATTGGTCCAAGATCATGGCGTTAGCTTCATGGCAGAGTGGCATTTGGCCACGGGTAGTACAGCATTCTAACTACTATATCGCACTGGACCTTTGAGTTACAAGTTTACTTTTTTTCTAAATATTCTAAAGACATTTGGAAATGGATATCAACAATTATTATTTCTTCCCAATGCTGCTTTGTTTTAAAATGGCAATTCTAGTTGTCAAGGAATTGGTTGTATATATGTCATGTTGTGTTGGGGTGTGGGGGTGTTAACTCAGTAATTGTAGAAATTGGTCAAACTGTCAGTATATGTTTGCAAATTTAATATAATTTTCTATGCCACATACATGATCACAAAATAAATATGGGAGGACATGTTATTTAATAAATTGTAACATACTTTATTCTTCAACTTGCATATATTGAGCTGCTCCCAGCTTCAGTATTTATTTAGAAAAACATTTTGCCGCCTTTTCAGAGACTTGTCCAGCTTCAGCATAAACTAAATACTTACTTGATTTGAGAGTTAATTTTACACTTTTACAAGCAATTTGTCTGTTGTCATTCTGCACACTTTTAACACAATTAGTATAAATTACTAGATGCTTTTTTACGTGTCTTCTGTTTGATCTAAAAGCTTATCATTCTTCCCCTTCCCCATCCTCAGAAAAATGACCAAGAAACAATGCTTTTATTTTCTAATTCCATAACATTAGTCATATAGTTCATGTAAATAGCTGATTAACAGAGCATCCCTATGCAGAGTTGCACCGTTCTAAACCCACTGAAAGTTTAGGACTGCCCTGTAAGTGAGTTGAGAACCCCACAAAATCCTATGAGGTTTGTAACTTGATTTATAAGTCAACAAGGCTATAAATGATGGTCATAATTCCAAATGGATTCTGTCTCTTGACAGAACTTGAAGTGTGATTCTCAAACAGTGGCCCTCCATAGTGTATAACAGTTGGTATTTGACACTATAGGTAGTTTCACAAGTACTTTGTTATATGAAATTATATTTCTGCTGTTGAAAAAGACATTAAAAATAATCAAACTGCTTTAGAGAGGCTCTTCAGAATCTTGGTATACATCACCCCTCCTTTTCCATTCAACTCATAATGGTAAGGCTTGCATATGTATCTTTTAATATTCAAATAATCTGTCTTGCAGTTTTACTTAAATCTGCCACCTTGGAATAATCAGAGCTAGGATATTAACAACATCATCTCTTCTGCAGTATAACTTGCAGTTTGCATTAGGAATTTAACCAAAACATTGGCCAATAAACTGTCAAAGAGCTGAAAAATCCAAAACACAGTATATAGAGCTGAATCAAATTGTTGTACTTATTTCTAGTACTATAAGAACATAAGAAAGGCCCTACTGGATCAGACCAAGGCCCATCAAGTCCAGCAGTCTGTTTACACAGTAGCCAATCAGGTCCCTCTAGGAAGCCACAACAAGATGACTGCAGCAGCACCATCCTGCCTGTGTTCCACAGCACCTCATATAATAGGCATGCTCCTCTGATACTAGAGAGTAGGTATGCAGTATGACTAGTATCCATTTAAACTAATAGCCATGAATACCCCGTTCCTCCATGAATATGTCCACTCCCCTCTTAAAGCCTTTCAAGTTGGCAGCCATCACCACATCCTGGGGCAGGGAGTTCCACAATTTAACTATACGTTGTGTGAAAAAAATATTTCCTTTTATCTGTTTTGAATCTGTCACCCTCCAGCTTCAACAGATGAACTCGCGTTCTCGCTCTGTGAGAGAAGGCCATCTTCAGCTCGGGTTCTTGTGTGTGCTTATCCGGGAGGCAGGAAACAAAACTGCAGATCTTCCCCTATCCTGCAGGAAGTAGCCCCTCCCATCTGCTGCAGCTCCAGTTTTGTTTCCTGCCTTGACGGGAGAGCAGCGTTCGTTTTTGTCTCCCTGCTTCAGATAAGGAAATATATCGAGTCTTATGTCTCAACTGTCTCCTCCTGTCTTGTTGGTGTCCTTTTTTGTTCCCTATCGTGTCTGCGTGCAACAACAACAAAAAAAAAAAAATTGGAATTGGTTTTCTACGCCTCAAGCTTCGGCTAGGCAATAAATTTTTCCCGCCCAAACAAGATGGCGGAGGCCCGGGGTGACGACTTCATTTCACCTCAGGATCTTGTACCGGGTTTACTTACCGCGGCTACTAGCAGCCTGGACGAGCCGTCCTGCAGCGGAGCTTCGCTTTCCCCTTCAGGGAAGAAGCGCAAAGCCTTCGATAAATCAGATAAGGTTTTAAAAAACAAAAAGGACACCACAGGCGCGGCTTCTAGCCAAGCGCACAAAAGGAGTAAGAGGCTTCAAAGCGAGGCTCCTAGCCTGACGCAGACAAAGACAAGAGGCGCGGCTTCTAGCCTTCTCATCAAAGCGCCCCGGGCTAGTGCATCGGCTTCGGCCGTTCAGCCCGCCCCGCCCCGCCAGGAGCCTTCAGTCTTAACTGCACCCCACAGCGTGCTTGAAATGCCGGCTAGCACTACAGCCCTCGATCAGGGGCTAATGGCGGCCGAGGTCCCAGAACTTTTAGCGCTGTCGCCAGCAGCAGCACATCGCGGGACGGAGACTGTAACAGGCGGAGACCGGACGGCGCCCGGTGAAGTACAGACTGGCGAGGCGGGTGGGGGCGAAAGTGGTCTTTTAGCCCTAAAAGCGGAGTTGGTTCAGCTGGTGAGGAGTGTTTTTGTTGAAGGGCTGCAGGCCCTGCAATCCCCTACTCCATCTTTGCAAGGGGACGGGGCTCCGGCCCTTACTTGCGAGGACGGTCCTTACTCGCGAGGAGGCCTTTTCTACTGAGGTTCAAGCTAACCCTCGGCACACCAGCAGGGAATTAACTCCCAGTACCACCAAAGCCGCCAGAAAAGCTCCGGCACCCCCCAACAATAATGTTTCTATGTCCCCTGACTCTTCTGATGTAGAATTAGAGGAGGGCGAGTTCTCTTCAGGTGAAGAAACCCCTCCGGTTGAAGAAAAACAACTCAGGCTCTTCCCACAGGAAGAATTTCAATCTCTCCTCTCAAAATCCCTGGCAGCTCTGGATCTGGCGGAAGTTTCAGAACCTCTAGAGTCAGACAAACTCAGAGGAGCAAAAGAGTTCTTCCACAGACATAATGTCCCAGCAAAAACCATTCCTGTGCCAGATTATTTTTCCACTCTTATTAAGGCAGAGTGGGAGAAACCGCTGGCCTCCAAGCAGGCTACAGCAATTTCAAAAAAGTTTTATACTTTAGCTAAGCCTTCGACACAGTTACTCCAGATCCCCCTAGTGGAGGCTCCTGTAGTGGCACTTCACTCCTATGATGTGGTAGCCAGGGACAGTATGGGACCTATTAAAGATCCCTTGGATAGAAAAGCGGAATTGGCCATTAAGAGAGCGCATGAGGCGTCTGCCATGGCCATTAGTGCCTCGGTCACCTCCGCCCTGATTTCTCGGGCCGCTATAGTCTGGACTAGAAAGCTCAACCAACTGATTCCTGAAACAGTAGAAAAGCTCTGGAAGGAGTATCCAGAGTACTCAAGGCGGTGACCTTTCTAGCAGACTCTTCTCTGGACACTCTGTCCTTTTCTGCCAGGGCAATAGCCACTCAGACAGCCGCTAGGAGGGTTTCAACAGATGAACTCGCGTTCTATATTATGGGAGAGGGAGAAAACTTCTCCCTGTCCACTCTCTCCAAACCATGCATAATTTTATAGACCTCTATCATGTCACCCCTTAGCCGCCTTCTTTCCAAGCTAAAAAGCCCTAAGCGTCTTAACCGCTCCCCATAGGATAGTTGCTCTAGTCCCCTAATCATTTTGGTTGCTCTTTTCTGCACCTTCTCAAGCTCTGTAATATCCTTGTTTAGGTGCGGTGACGAGAACTGTACACAGTATTCCAAGTGTGGTCTCACCATAGATTTGTACAAGGGCACTATGATATCAGCAGTTTTATTCTCTATTCCTCGTCTAATTATGGCCAGCATGGAATTTGCCTTTTTTACAGCAGCCGCACACTATGAGTTGAGCCATCATTTAGCTTAATCCCAAGGATGATAATGCTATTTTTAGCATGCTTAAGTCTGAAGACTAAAAGCCCACTAGCTTTCTTGCTTCACTTCCAGTAGTTGTGAACATGAAGTAAATCCAATATAGTTTTAGGCATATAGTTTTCATGACTCAGCTCAGACTCTTTGCAGTAATGTTTAAGTAATGTCCTCTAGACTACTCTGCAGTCCTTTTCTAGTAAACTTTATTTTCTCTTACTACCACATAAACGCTAAACAATAATCAGTACAGACATATAAGATGTAAAGTTGTGATAAGACTGTCAAACGTACTCTTCTGTTAAAAAAAATAATTGAAAAGTACTGTAGGATTGGCAGATGTAGTAACATGATACATTTTCAAGATACGCCATAACAAGAAAACAAGTGCACACATCACCAGAGCATGATTAGATATAACGGCAGGCAGCATCTTACAATTAATAGCATGGTATGATATGAATATGAAGCCAGAAAAATATCTGAACGATCACTACTCTGGTATAGTATCATCAATATTTTTAATGCTCAGCAGTTCCTCTCTGTGGATACTTTAATCCATACATTGGAGCCATGAACAAACAAGACCGATCTTTATACAAACACAAGAAAAGCCCCAGGTTTGCACAAAAATCTGAAATGTAAAAAAACAACACAAAACATTGGGGGATTAAACCCCATCAAAAATAATAGAGTCATTGCTTAATCATTGCGTAAGTTGTGTTATTAAGGTCCCAGATTTTTTATGTAGCATCTCTCATTTAAAGAGTCTCTGGCAGCAGGCCTTACAACAGTCCTGTGATTCTGCAGAGATGCTGCCAAATAGTTGATACTAGATTACATGGACTAGTATAACAGCCCCAAAGTTCATAAACTATTTTGAAGAAACTCAGACCATTAGCCCAGTAGGGTATATTCTCACAGGAGCTCTCCAAGGTGTCAAGCAGACGTCTTTTCCACTGCCTAAGAACTCTACTGGAGATATCAGAATTTGCAATTGGAAATTTATGAACAGAAGGAATGTGCTCTATCACGTATCCAGGGTGAATCTCCTGTGCAAAACACAATGGGTTTCCTATGTCTCATTGCCTCAGTAAAACTTCATTGACCAAATATAAGTCAGAATAACAATGTGAATCAGATCACACTATATTTAGGGTATTGGAAAAATTTCTAGAAGATCTTACAATTCATGGGGTGTTTTTTGTTTTTGTTTTGGCAAATCCACATCACTAATTTATTACCAAAAAAGAGAATTCTTATTAGGCTTTATTATGCTGTGATCTAATACCAATGCTCAGTAAAATGCTTCTTTAATGGTTAATATCTAGAAAAATAATGACATTTGAAAGTGTTAGCTTCTAGAATAAATAAAACACAATACATTGAATCCTGAGGCATAAATATTAGCTCCCACTCTGTGTAGGGTTTTGAAACTGTTGCCAGCCATAATGTGTATTAACACACAATAGCTGAGAAAATAAATGTTTCATTTGCTTTAAACTGTGTGTCATGTATATCACATCTTCTATGCGCATCAAAAATTGTTCACCCACTTGCATAGGTCACAAATTTAAGGGACCTATTTTGTGTGCTTGGCATCTCTGCAGCCATTTGTGGACTTCATGGGTTATGGATTCTGTAATCTGCAGACACAAGGATTGTGGCTCTTTCCTGTGGCCCTTGGCCCCTGTAGGCTTTTTCCAACCTTGGCTATCAGATCACACAAGTTAGGAATATGCAGTGAGGTGGAGAAAGGGGGGTGGATAGTTCCATTCTTCCCATTAGCAGAGCAGCGCTGACAGAAGAAAGACAATGATTTCACGCTTTTCCCCCTTACCACTGCAGCCTCCTAACCTATGTTAATAGTCCATGTGGGTCCAGTTTTTACTTTCCTATGGTCAGGAAGGACTACTGGGGAGAGAAGAATGTGAGAAAAATCCACAGCCATCAGCACCTTTCAGTAAAGGAGCCCGTCTATGGAATGGGATTTCCCCCTCCGGTTGTAGCCCACTGAGACCCCTGAAACTTGGTGGGAGTCAGTGTACCCCCAGAAATGGGGTATGGGACAAAGTGGTGGCCTGCAGTAGGAGGGGGGATTGGTAGGCATCGCCCCCTCTTTTGGTATTGGAAATACCATTCCATTGGAGTAGCTGTTTGGTTGGATATATTCTAAAGTATATGCATGGTTGGATATATTCCAAGGGGTTGGTGTGTGTGTGTCTATACACGCACACAAACAAACACACACCTGGGTTGGATATATTCCAAGGGATATATTCCCTTGATGAACTGAGGCATAGGTAGGGATGTACAGTTTCTGGAAGCCATGGAAAAAAACCGCTTCCCCTTATTTATTTATTTTTTTTTGGGGGGGGGAATGGAAATTTCAGGGGAAATTGAAATATATGCAAATACTTCCTGTCCTCTCAAACCTTTACTGCTTCAACAACATAAAAAGCATCATTTATAACTTAGCATGTAAAATTGCAATATTTCCCTTATTTATGGAAATAAATTATAAATGCCTTAGTTTTCTACAAGTAAAATTGCAGATATACCCAATACTTGAGAGAAAAGTGCAAGCTGATTCACCCTATGCTACCTTAGCACATGTAGCTTTCTTTTTGCTATCTGAAAAGTAGAAAAATAAGGAGTTAAACAGAAAAGATAAGCCTTGTGGTAAATAATATAAAATATATTATCAAACTACCGTAATTACACTATGAGTAGAGTTTTGTATTGAATTCACAATAAATTGCAACACCTCTCTTTCAGTAACATGTACACAGCAAAATGTAGTTCCAGCTAGATGTCGTCTTCTTCCTTTTGTGGCTGCTGGTTAGAAAAGGCTCTGTTCTATATGAAACTTTCAGAGTTTTCCTACTTTAGTGCAGTTTCTGCCCCTCTTCCTCCTGATTTTTTTTCTAGTCCCTCAAAATAGGGCAATAACCTACTTGTTACCCAGTCTGTGGTTATATGTGTAACAGTGGTTTGAGGGTGAGATGAAAAGGTCAATGGCAAGGGAAGAGTCAGGTCAAAAGGACAACAGTCTCAAAGCAATGTTACCCTCATAAAGATTAGGTATTGTTCTAGGTGCAGAAATAGATCTTGGATTTAAGAGCTGTATATGTCTACAGCATGCCCACCTTGTCTGTGAAAGCAATTTAACTCATTCTAACAGAGAAAATACGTAATAGGAGTTTTTTGTACTCCCCAAAATTTCCATTGGAAAAATTGGAGGGGAAAAAAGCCCAGTTTTCCCCAAACATTTCCTTTTTTCTCCCCTGGGCCTTCGCATCTCTAGACATAGGCTGTATTCAGATCTAAAGAAAATCCTAAGTTTGTTTGTGATGGGCATAAATACCACTTCTTGGTTTGTGAAGAAGATGCAAATTCCAATTTGCCCAGGCACCTGCACTCAGATGTCAAGGCGTGTTGGAATTTGATTCAAGGACTGCAAAAGAAGGAAGTCTTCAGTTGCTGCACTCCCATGTGTCAGTGCCAGGTGGAGAAATGTGGGTGTGCAAAAACCTGGGTAAAGCTGGTTCAGACCAGTCATGTACAAACAGGTTTGTTCGTGTCTGGATGCAACCATGGTGAAGCCATATCTTCACCTTTCTAACTTGTTTATATAGTTGATGTGTGCCTAGAACATAACTTCTGTTTTTATTGTCACTTGCTTTGCAGATATAAAGCCTTAAGATGCAAGATTGATAGAGGTCTTCACAGATTTATTTGAAGCAAGCAATCCTGCCCACCCTTAGGAATAAATCCCATTGAACTCTTTGGGGCTTGTTTCTGAGTAAACGTGGACAGGATTGTGTTTGCATACCTGTCTAAACATCTTATTGTGATTTATCCTAAAAGAATTAGATCCTCTTTGTTAAGGTGTGGGGGGAGCATCACATCTGAAGTCTGGCCGTGTTGTTTTAAAAACAAGTTTGCTTCTTCAGTGTCTGAAGAATAGTTGGTTTTATTAACAAATCCTATCTGTATGCATCAGTAGATATGTTTGAGTGATGCTGTCCAACTGAAAGACTTCCTAATGAGCAGAATACTCCCATCTTGCTTTGGCTAAACTGTGAAGGGTAGTGCTTGGTTTGGATGAGAAAATACTGTTTGGCACTTTAACAAAAAAGAGGTATGCTGGTTTGGCTGTTGTCCAAGAACAGGGAGGAAAAAAATTGAATGAACACAGCACATGTGGAATAAAGGGTAACAAAGCAGTAATCTTGCATTTGCGATTTTGATTCATTACTGTTGTGCTGTATTATCTTTCTGAGAATGTTTATAACTTTACCTTTATTAAATGCAAATTGCTAACCTATGAACGTGCAATAATGTAGTGATATACAAAGTGAATGTAATTAAGCAGATTTGTAAACTGCCTTAAATTTCTAAGCTAGTTATGAGGAACTTTAAGTGAAGTTGAAACAAGCACAAGTCTTTCTGTGTGTATTTTCTGAAGTTAACTTCAATAGATGTAGAACACTGTATTTAATTTTTGTTTTTAGCAACTACATTAATCAGATATTTTAATAACATATAAGATGTTGTACATAATTCAGCATCGTGTTGTATGTAGCAATGGTGTGATTGAAAACTATCTGTGTAAATTCTTCTAGTAAATTTACTAAAGGAAATGCTTTTTTGTTGCAACTTAAACATTTATATTAGGGTGGGTGGCATAAATGCATCAAAGTAAATGACCCCAAGTTCTGTACACTTTAAAATATGGTTTTATTCATTTGTTTTATGTGGGAAATCAGTCCCATAATTCATCTTACAGCTGCTGGAGGGAAAAAGTTGTGTGTGAGTATGTGCAAATACTTTGAGTTCATACAAAGTTTTAGAAGTCACTGTTTTGCATAAAATGAAGAAATGTTAGTTTTTGTATGCTAGATGTGCAGTTAAATAATTTGTCTTTTCTTAGGATAAGAAGGTGAGTGCACTTGTTAGCAATATTGCATTGAGCAAACTAAAGCAAGCGTGAACTTACTCTTCCTACTTAGTACATTAAACACAATGTGGAGACTTGCTTCCTCCGGATATTCATATTTTTTTTCCTGTTAAGCTTTTTAATGGGTGCTTGAAATCCTTTATGTCTCCAGATGTTCTTAGATATATACTGCAGGGGGAGAGATTGGTATCTTTCCTCTTTTCTTTTTTGAAAATATATTTAATATTCTATTTAGGCATATTATGCAAGTATCAGGAGTGCTGAGTATATTTTATTGTGCTTTGTAAAGCAGCCCCGGGGATTGGGAAGAAATCATTGAAGCTATTTAAGTAAATTAGTATTGCTTTATGTAGCTGGTATGTTATTTGTGGTTTCAAAAGATCACAGTATGTTTTCTGTAATATTCTAATGGGCTTCTAGGCCAGTTCAGACATGGATTTAAAAAACCCATGCAATATGGACTATTGTTGGAGATATATACACATGGAGAACATAATATGCAATACCCATGATAACAGATGCAGCTTGATGGAAGCTGTCCCTGTGATAATGGTGGCTAAAAAAGATGCTGTTGTGATAGCAAAATCTTGAAGCTGTACCTGTATTTGTGGACAGCCCAGGACTCCCTGTACATGCTTTCTTGGGAGAAGTTAAAGTGTGTGGCTAGTGAATTATTCTTTATACCCAACCCAGCCTTATACTTCATTTGAACTTAGAACCTTTACGAGGCCACCAAAAGGATGTATTGGATCCTAAGCAGCATCAGTGAAGATTGGCGAGAGGAAGCAACTTCCCCACAATAGAGCCTTCTTTACCCCTGATAATGACCATGTTATTGGGCCAAAAGAAACTGGGGGGGGGGGAATTGGGAGTCTAAAGCATTGGGGGGACTAGGCAAAAGTCACCCTCCCCTCCTCCACAAACGGAAAAGCCATTTCATTTGAGGATCTGTTTTCTCCTTTTGCTTAATTTCCATGATGATCCTTCTAGATTTTTATGCCTTATTTGACATTATGTTGTATGTTTGCTTTTTTATCCTTGTAGCAAAGGGCCCCGTAGCGCAGAGTGGGAAGCTGCAGTACTGCGGTCAAAGCTCTGCTCACGACCTGAGTTCGATGCCGACAGAAGTTGCTTTCGGGTAGCCGGCTCGAGGTTGACTCAGCCTTCTATCCTTCCGAGGTCGGTAAAATGAGTACCCAGCTTGCTGGGGGTAAAGAGTGGACGACTGGGGAAGGCAACAGCAAACCACCCCTTAAATATAGTCTGCCTAGTAAATGTCATGATGCGACATCATCTCATGGGTCAGTAATGACCCAGTGCATGCACAGTAGACTACCTTTACCTTTTTACCTTGGAACAATCCTGTGCAGTAGGTAGGGTTCAGTGAGAGTGACTGTCCAATGTCACCAATGTTGCAACAGAATTTTTCTCTGTGGTTAAATCCAGTGGTTTAATCCAAACTAAATTTTCTGTTAGTGGAATGGAACTTTCCTTCCCCACCCCTTCCTCTGCAGCTCACTAGTCTTCACAACATAACTGTTCCTGGGGGATAGGAAGCTCTGAAGGATGACATGAGGGAGATCCATTGTAAGAAGGCGGAAATCAGTGGAAATTGCCAGTTTAGTCTAGATCCATCGCCATGCTCTGTTCTGGGAGCTATGTTGGAATTTGACAAGAATTTGGGGAGTTTTACTCCCCAGATCTCCTGTGAGTGATAGATACATTAGATCTCCTATTAACTGCTAGGGAAGATATTGCCCTCTTGGTCTGTCCAACTAGAACATGGCTACTGTGCATAAGTAAGTGAGCTGTGTTTATCTGAGAACCTGTGGGTTTTTTAACAGTGTTTTCTCTTTAAAAAATTAGTGTGTATATAAGACCCCGATTGTCAATAAAAGGAAAGTCTTGTAAGAGAAGGATATTCAATTAAGTTGTTTTCAGTCTGAAAGAAAATAATCTAACAAATACAAGCTATTGTATTGTCGAAGGCTTTCACAGTCAAAATTCATTGGTTCTTGTAGGTTATCCAGGCTGTGTAACCGTGGTCTTGGTATTTTCTTTCCTGACGTTTCGCCAGCAGCTGTGGCAGGCATCTTCAGAGGAGTAACACTGAAGGACAGTGTCTCTCAGTGTCAAGTGTGTAGGAAGAGTAATATATAGTCAGAAAGGGGTTGGGTTTGAGCTGAATCATTGTCCTGCAAAAAGTAACAAAGGTAATGTGCTAACCAATGTCCTGTAAGTATCAAGATAATGTGCTAATGAGGGTGTGGTATGTTAATATGGAACCATTGTATCCTGAAGTGATCTGTTAATGTGTGAAATCCAAAGCTAATCTGCATGGCTATTGTTGACTGTAGTCTTTGTTAGTCTGGAGGTTTTCAATCTGAAGATGCCTGCCACAGCTGCTGGCGAAACATCAGGAAAGAAAATACCAAGACCACGGTTACACAGCCTGGATAACCTACAAGAACCAACAAGCTATTGTATTTGCAAATTATAGGCTACAATATTAAGAGGTAGGGATGTGCATCAAGAAAAAAGCTGGTATTTTTCACATGTGGATATCAGGAACTGAAAAAATATTGGTATTCCTTATCATTCAGGTCCCAAATGCTGGCTTAGTATTCAGATCCTGTTTTTTTTGTGGCTATTCCAATATTATTCAGTTCCATTCTTCCCTGGGAAGAACCTTTCTGGGGCGCTGGAGGGGCTCTTTTTTTAAGCAGTGGCACCAAAATTGCAGCAGAGCTGATGGTGCCTGTCCACTAAATAATACGGGGTTTCAAGGGAATTGGACCAACAGGTTCAATTCCTTTGGCCCCTGAGCAAAGTGCCCCCAGCCATCCTCCATTGTTTCCAATGAGGGGGGGAAACATTCCATGCTTTCTCCAGGGCAAAGAATAGCCAAAGACACAAGAGCAAGCAAAGCAACCACTGGTCAAAAGCTTCCCAATGCAAACAGAACCAACAAGCCCAACAGAACCAATGCAGAACCAAGGAATCCCAGCAAAACCACGGGACAATGTGGCAAGCCTAACACAATATCAAAGTAGAGAATCTAAACCAAACTGATTTACCAAGGAGAGACCGATGTTGAACCAGAGAATCCAAAGCAAATCAACTTGATCAAAGAGCAAAATGTTGCAAGACCAACAGAACCAATTTCACATCACAGAACCAAGCCAAAGCAGCCTGGCAAACCAATTCAAACCCTGGCAAGATGACACAGACATGCAGTAAACTTAAAGAAAAACTGCCCTGGGAGGCTTAATAAATGCTGGCCTCTTATATTCTCTAGTTACTCCAAAGTATTTCCAGAATTTTTCAGGACCCATTTATTGGTATCCTGAAAAATCCCAGATACCATCTGGACACCCAAACATATCAGGTATTTTTCAGATACTTATTTGAACCAGAAATATCCGAATGCACATCCCTAGTAAGAACTCACACTCTTATCAATATATTCATTGGTCATGTTTTTTGTTAATGAAATTAACAGCTGAAAGTTTGGGAAGCATAAAGCTGCTGCTAACCAGGCATCATTTAATTCTGCTTCGGTCTGAGGCTCTCCAGATGATATATTGTATTTTCTGACAATTCCACACGTGTTGTGGGTCAGGCATACTGCCAAGTGCGTAGCATTTAGCCAGCAGGGGGGAAAGGCATTAGGAATTTCAATAATCCACACACCGGGCTCTGTATACTCCTTGGTCAGTGGAGATGCAGAGCAAGTAAGCTGTGGAGAGACTGTGGGTATTAAGTGGGTTGGATAATGAAAGGCTATACTGGCATTGATGTGAGATTCTTTAAATGGAAAATGACTTTAACTGACAGTGCCAGGATGTTTGGCATGATATTCAGTTGGCACAGCTTCACAGTAGAACTGTGAGTTCTTAGCAAGAACTTATCATCTTGGCTTCTAACACCCAGGTTGAGGTTAGAACTGAAGAATGCTTCTGTTTGACTGGGTTTTCCCCGCAAGATTAGGAGATGGATTGGGGTCAAAATATATGCGTTCTATCTGATATGGGGAGATAGCATCATGAGAAAATGTGTGAACAATAAACCTGCTAGATTATTTTGGTAATGGTTTTTGTTTGTTTGACGCCAGCTCAAATAAAGTTAACTCACCAACATACTGCTTATAAAAATTATTACATTTTTAGTGTTTTCTTACAAATCTTGGTTTCTTGGGATGTAGATTTGTGTTTTGTTGACCTTTAAAATAAGACATGCAGCAATTGGATCCCAGGGCAAGATCCCATGCAAAAGGAGAAATGTTATTCTCCCTGAGGTGAAGGGCATCTTGTAGATAGACTGGTGATTCCATTCCTGGTTGATAGATAGGCAGGAAGTACAGAAATTTTAACCTCACTTCCTGTCCCCTGACCGGAAGCACCCCTTCATCTCTACTTTTCTTCCTGCCTCGATTAGGTAGGCAGCGTCTGGTTGCTCCAGCGCAACCAGCGCCATTTTGTTACCTTTTTCTTTTCAGGCTTCCAGCCTGTAGCCTTTTTTCCCCTTATTGCTTTCTGGACATCCCGGGTTCTCACAAGCCCCGAGGATGGCAGCACAGCCCGGCCACAGCGCGGATGGGTTCCTCCGGCCGGAGGACCACGTGGACGGCTTCCTGCCGAAAACCAGGCAGGGGACCTTGGCGGCCCGAGCTCCCGCGGAGGCGATCGAGCCGGGCAGCAGCAAGGCGGCCGGCAGGACTGGCGCGGAGGCGGCACAACCCCCCGACGATAGCAGCCGGCTCCCCGCGGCAGTGGCGGAGTCCAGCGACGGCATGGCGGCCAAAGGGCGCCCCGCGGAAGCGGAGGTCCCCGGACCACCCAAGCAGACCAGCAAGCGGACGCACAAGGCGGCTGCGGCTAGGACCAGCTCCTCCACCGGGACCAGCAGGCGCAAACGAAAGCGCACGGACAAGGAGGAGAAGCTCCACCAGCGCAGCCTACTGGCGCCCAAGGCCCGCTCGGCACGCGCAGCTAACAAGGACCGGGAAAGGGGGCAGCGTTCACCCGAACGGCAGCGGCCTGGGTCAGCTCCTCGCGAGGAAGCCACCTCAGGCCACACCCCCAGCAGGAGCCCACGCCAGGACCCGCAATACGCGACTACCTCCACATGCCTTCAGCAGCTGGGTGAGCTACAGGGGCCCTACTTATCGGAGGGGGGGCAGAAGGCGGAAGGCCTCATGGCCCTTATGAGGCAGGTTCTCCGGGAGGAGTTCCCCTTCCTCCAGGCCGCCTCCCGCTCCTCCCACAGCGGGGGTTCTGAGGCCTCCCAACGTGAGTCCTCCCCAGAGCCAGTGTCAGGCTGTTATCTCGGTTTAGATGTTTCCTTTCGTTTCTCTGCTGAACCGTCCAGACTTCAAGGACGGCTACACATACCAAAGCCTGGGAATGCTACTCCTGGGAAATAATGCTCTGTTTATGCTTTGTAATCTCCCGCCGTTTCTCTGCCTTATATTTCCAAATAACGGGCAAGACAAACTATAGCTGTCATCTTGCCTTCAATGCACTGTATTGCCTATTTGACCAGTAAAGCCATCTGCTTGGAATCTGATTGTCTCTGTGGTGATTTCTGGTTCGATGGGTCAAGAGCTTACATTATGACAGCTATCTCTACTCTTCTTCATCGATTCTTTAGTCACGCTGGAGCCCCGGAGGGTTCGCCTGCCACTCGGATGGGAGCTAGGAGGGCGCTCTCCGAGTGAACCGTGACTACTGCTTCTTGGAACCCTGGAGTCCTCATCTGAGGATCCTACCCTTCTACGGGACATAGTAGCTGAACTCTTTAGGACTAATTCAGAGGTTTGCCGCTTGAGTGGACTGGTCCAGACACAGTGGCAATCTCTAGTGAGGGTTCTCTGGATGTTAACGTCGGAGGATACTAATGCTTGTTTAGACCTCCAGGATTTTGATCAGTTGCTGGATGATGCCCGGCTGGCAACTGAGGACTTACAAGTACTAACCGATTTATTGGATAAGCTTATTGCCCGTGAGACTCTCTCATCCATGGTTCTAACGCGTCCTGTCACCTTGGGGGAAGGTACAATGGCGGGAGCCGCACCGGCAGGTTTTTCTTTGGTACCCAATGCAGCTGACTGTCAAGCTGAAGCCAAGAGGGTCGCTATCCAGACGGCCCTCCTCTTTGCGGATTGTACAAAGGATACCACGATAGCCACCTTGGCTCAACGTTTGACCTCGACGTTCGGGGCCGATGCACCCGCGGTCGCGGTCCGAGTGCAACCATTGCTAGGTGGGGATCCCGACCCCCTACTCACGCTCCTGGAAACGGAACTTTTACCGCACATTACCGCAGCCGCCGCTCTGAGACTTGAAAGCGCAAAAGCTCTCGCGGATAGGGAAGCTGCTGAAGCGGCTAAGGCGGAAGCCGAGGCTCAAGCCGCAAGGGATAAAGAACTGCAGTTGGCTGCGGATCGGGGGTGGACAGGCGGCCACCCCAAAGACTCCGGAAGGAGCGGTCCTCCATTGGGTCTGTCTTTTCCCCCGGTATTTGCCCCGTCGCGCACGACCCAACGCGCACGCCGCCTCGCGGAACGACGCCAAGACTCCGAGGAGTCTGAGGAAGAGGACTTGTATGGGGACAGTTCTCAATGGGCCACAAGTTTTCGGACAAGCAAACCTCATCGTACAGGTGGCCCGGGTGAGGACGTTCACCTGTTACGAGCTCAGAATCGAAAGCTATCTGGCCGTGTAGATCAACTCCAGGAGCTAATGGAACGCTTGCTTCAGGACAACAGGCAGTTACAGCAGGCCCTGACAACCCCGGCACAACCCGTTCCACAGGGGGCCACAGTACCGGTTCAGGGAGCGCCAGCCCAGCCACCCGCTAATGTGCCTGTTCAACCTCCGGTTCCCGGAGCTCCCGTTTTACCTGCACCCAGGGCACCCGTGCAACCGGGCCAACCCATGCCCGGTCCTTGGAAACAACTCAAGTTGAAAACTACTTACGATGGATCTCTCGAAACCCTGCCCTGTTTCTTGCATCAGGTGGACAGCTATATTCGAGAACAAGGACAGTTCTTCCCTACAGAGGACAGCCGGGTTCGCTATGTGGCTTCCCTTTTGACAGGTAAAGCAGCCGACTGGATGGTCCTCCAGTTCGACACCCGATCCCGCTCTATCCGTTCCCTCAACAATTTCATGACTGCCTTACGGAGGAGGTTTGAGGACCCCTTTCTGGGGGAACGAGCCAAAGCGGAGCTTCTACAACTAAGACAGGGCTCTACTCCAGTTCGAGAGTTTGCCGATGAATTTCAAAGACTAGCAAGCAGAATTGTGGGCTGGCCCGAAGCCACCCTAATTCACCATTTCAGGGAAGCCTTACACCCTGACATTCTGAACTGGTCGTATATGCGGGGTGATCCCGACACCCTCGAGGATTGGATTCTATTAGCCGAAGAGGTGGAAAGCCGCCGGCGCTTTATTTCCCTTGTCCGCCAAAGACACAAGGAGAAAAGCGTCCAAAAACCCCAGCCCAAGGCACCGCCCCCCAATCCACGGAAACCCGCGCGTCCACCCCAGGATCGCGAAACCCAATTTCAAAGAGGTGCTTGCCTACCTTGTGGGGAACTGGGCCACTTTGCAGCAGACTGCCCACATCGCCCTGAACCCTTTCGTCCCAGCATGACAGCCCGAGCTAGAGGACGACCTCAACGCAGAGGCACCGCGGCCACCCGCAGCGCAGCGCCGGGAAGACCCACACCCTCTGCACTTCACGTTGAGGACTCATCTATCCTTCCTACATCGAATGACCCCGCCGGGTCCCGGATTACAAATGCCCCATTGGGGAACAACTTTCCTTCTTCTGACGAAGAGAACCCATGGAATCCTCCAGCTTTAAACCTGGAATCCCCCCTTGATTTGTCAAAAAACGGCTCCGGTCTGTGGTGAGTGGAGCGTCTCCACAGACCTCTGCAGAATCTCCTGCTAAACCGAAAGCTCCCACTAAAGTAAAGGAAGTAGAAACCACCGTTTATGTGGACGCAGTTTTACAACACTATGAAGGTGGTCCCCAACTACCCGTTAAGGCACTCATTGACTCCGGTTGCGGTCGCACTCTCATCAATGAGGCCACATTTGCAGCACTCAAAGTCAAGTCCGAGGCTTTACCAGCCCCCGTCCAATTTGCCCAAATGGATGGGAGCCATTTCAAGGGGGGCCCAGTTGATCATCGCACTATAGGGGTGGCGATGGGTATTGGCTCCCACTGGGAGCAAATAGACTTTACCATAGCCCCTATCCGATTTGAAGTGGTCCTGGGAATTAACTGGATTAAAGGTCATAGTCCCAGTATAGACTGGGAGACGAACACTATCTCCTTTGCCAAATGCGACCAACACCGACAGCAAGTTGCGGTGCTGTCTCCACCAGCTCCGGCATTAATCTCCGATGTCCCATCACCGCCGTCCCTACCTGATGTATACCAGGACTTTGCGGATGTCTTTAACATTAAAGAATGTGATGCCTTACCCCCTCACCGGGCCACTGACTGTGCTATTGAGGTGGTGAAGGACTGCACATTAACCAAGAGTAAGATTTACCCTATGAGCACTTCCGAGCGCACTGTACTACAGGACTTTTTGGACAAAAACCTTGCCAGAGGGTTCATTCGCCCATCGAATGCTCCCAACTCAGCCCCCGCGTTCTTCGTCCGAAAAAAGGAGGGCGACCTGCGCCTCTGCATTGACTTCCGAAAACTCAATGCAGTTACTCAAGCCAACGCCTATCCTACACCGCTAATTTCAGATATTTTGGGGTAACTACAAGAGGGACGTATATTCTCCAAATTGGACCTAGTAGAAGCCTACTACCGCGTCCGTATCCGCGAAGGGGACGAACCCCTCACTGCCTTCTCTAGCTGTTTTGGAATGTTTCAATTCCTTGTGATGCCCTTCGGTTTAAAAGGTGCCCCGGGGGTCTTCATGCAACTCATCAACGAAATCCTCCATGATTTACTGTACCGCGGGGTGGTAGTTTATTTGGATGACATTCTTATTTATTCAAAAACCATGGACGAGCACGTCACTTTGGTCCGAGAAGTTCTGCACCGCCTGCGCAATCACCAACTCTTTGCAAAGTTGGCTAAATGCGAATTTCACCAGAGCAAAATAACTTTCTTGGGATATATAATCTCCCACCATGGCCTTATCATGGACCCGGCCAAGGTCCACTCCGTCCTCGATTGGACTCCTCCCTCCAACCGCAAGCAAGTACAACAGTTTCTGGGCTTTGCTAATTTCTACCGCGGATTTATCCCTAAGTTCGCCCAAATAGCGCTGCCCATCACCGACCTTCTGAAAACCAAGGGTAAAGGAAGCTCTGCTACATTACCCTCCGCTAAGGTACTGTGGACTGATCAATGCCAGACCGCCTTTGTAGCCCTCAAATGCCTTTTCACGTCGGAACCTGTGCTACGGCACCCAGACCCCAATCGAATGTTCATTGTACAAGTTGATGCCTCCAACGTAGCTATGAGAGGCGCCCTGCTCCAAAGAGGACCAGATGGTCTCCTTCACCCCTGCGCTTACTTCTCAAAGAAATTTGCGCACTCCCAATTGAACTGGCCCATTTGGGAGAAAGAAGCCTTGGCCGTTCACCATGCGCTTACTCCATGTCGACAATTCCTGGAAGGGTCTAAAGTCCCCTTCGA
This sequence comes from Euleptes europaea, assembly GCF_029931775.1. Lineage (NCBI taxonomy): Eukaryota > Metazoa > Chordata > Lepidosauria > Squamata > Sphaerodactylidae > Euleptes > Euleptes europaea. The sequence continues at coordinate 43,028,226 of NC_079312.1, read as the reverse complement.
AGTTTGGACCGATCACAAGAATCTGGCCGCCCTCACAGGAACCCATAAGTTATCCGTGAAACAACAACGTTGGGCGGAATTCTTTGCTCAGTTTCGTTTTGTCCTGAAGCATGTCCGTTGAAAACAAAACGTTCTCGCAGATGCTCTCTCCCGATTGCCTCAATACCCGGCTAAACTCGATCGGCCAACAGACTCTTTATTTACGCCCGCGCAAAGAGAAGCCCTGCCCGTACTGGCTGTACAAACCCGATCCCAAACGCTGCCCCAGCGGAAACACACGACAGCCGGCGCGCAAGCTCCTCCAACCCTACCGGCCGCCCAGCTGCCCCCACAACGGAAGCACACGATAGCCGACGCTCCAGCTCTTCCAACCCAACCGGCCGCCCAGCCGCCTGCAGTCTGCACACCACCGCACGTAAGCGCTTCCCCCTCGTCAACCCCCATAACTGCTCCTACTACCACCGTAAACAAGGGGGGGGTTCCCGTCTCCGAGTCTTTCTTAAATTCCCTTCGGGAACAATGCCTTATGGAACGCTCTGCTCAAACCCTGCCTCCTGGTGTAATCGAACAAGGAGGCTCTTGGTATAAAGACTCGAAATTATATGTGCCCAAAGCGCTCCGAAAAGACGTCTTACACTTGGCTCATGGAGTGAAAACAGCTGGACACTTTGGGTTCCTAAAGACCCTTCACCTGTTGCGCAGACAATTTTGGTGGGGGGGAATGCGTTCTGACATTGACTTTTTTATTCGCAGCTGTCCTGTTTGCGCCACAGTCAAACGATCTCAAGGCAAGCCCCCAGGACTACTGCAACCACTTGAAATACCCAGCAAACCCTGGGAAGTGATTGCTATGGATTTTATGACGGATCTCCCTCTCAGCGGGAGAAAAACTGTGTTATGGGTTATCACTGACTTATTTTCTAAGCAAATACATTTGGTTCCATGTGCGGGGATCCCCTCTGCTCAGAAGTTGGCCCGCCTCTTCGTGTCACATGTCTTTAGACTACATTCGTTTCCGCGCAAGATAATCTGCGACCGCGGAAGTAGTTTCGTTGCTAAGTTTTGGAAAGCTTTTCTCAAATTGGTGGGGGTGGAGCAGGGATTGTCTAGTGCATACCATCCCCAAACGGATGGTCAAACCGAACGTGTCAATGCTGTACTTGAATGCTATTTGCGCTGTTATGTCAATTACCACCAAGATGACTGGGTGGAACTGTTGCCTTTTGCAGAATATGCCTACAATAATGCTGTACATCAGTCCACAGGTTTCAGCCCGTTTTATGCAGTGTATGGACAGGACTTCGGTCCTATCACCCCAATAGAAGGATCAGAGGGGGAGGGGGATGCCGACATTGCCTCTTGGGCACACACCCTCCGTACAACATGGCCCTGGCTGGTTAGCAACCTAGACCGAGCCAAGCGCAAATACAAGGCGCAGGCTGACAAGCATCGTTCCCCCGGTAGGGACCTGCAAGTGGGTGACTTGGTATACCTTTCCACCAAGAACCTGCGCTCCACCCGTCCGTGCCATAAGCTCAGTGCTAAGTACATTGGCCCATTTCCCATCACCCGCCTCATAAATCCTGTCACGGTGGAACTGTCTCTCCCCAAAACTCTAAGGCGTGTGCACCCCGTTTTTCATATCAGCCTTCTAAAGCCCCATGTTGCTTCCCCACAATGGCACCCGGAGCCGCCTCCTGACCAACCCATAATGGTGGGGGGGTGGAAGAACATTTCGAAGTCTCCAAAATCCTGGATTCCCGCATACACCACGGGGCCTTGCAATACCTGATCCGCTGGAAACACTTCCCCCCTGCCTATGACGAATGGGTTCGCGCACGGGATGTCTCCGCCCCCAAACTCGTCAATGCCTTTCACAATGCCTACCCGGACAGACCAGCCCCCTTGCCGGATGGGAGGGGGCCTTAAGGGGGGCAGGATGTCAGGCTGTTATCTCGGTTTAGATGTTTCCTTTCGTTTCTCTGCTGAACCGTCCAGACTTCAAGGACGGCTACACATACCAAAGCCTGGGAACGCCACTCCTGGGAAATAATGCTCTGTTTATGCTTTGTAATCTCCCGCCGTTTCTCTGCCTTATATTTCCAAATAACGGGCAAGACAAACTATAGCTGTCATCTTGGCACTGTATTGCCTTTTTGACCAGTAAAGCCATCTGCTTGGAATCTGATTGTCTCTGTGGTGATTTCTGGTTCGATGGGTCAAGAGCTTTGACGGAGTAGCTCTTGGACATCCCGTATATCTACAAGATGCCCTTCACCTCAGGGAGAATGGGACTTTGATTACTTACCGAGAAGGTTCCTTCTCCTCTGAGGTACGAAGGGCATCTTGGCCCCACCCTGGGGCACAGACTGGAGCACCTTACGCTTGTTCCTTAGGGGTCATAGACATGGAGAGTTACCACAGCCAAATGACTGAGAGTTCGGTCCGTGTTGCTCCTTTTATTTACCTTACAGATTCCTGTCCAGCTCTGGAAGTCTCAAGTGGAGACGAAGGGGCTCTTCCGGTCAGGGGACAGGAAGTGAGGTTAAAATTTCTGTACTTCCTGCCTATCTGTCTACAAGATGCCCTTCGTACCTCAGAGGAGAAGGAACCTTCTCGGTAAGTAATCAAGTTCCCATTTTTCTGATTCCCCCACTCCACAGCAGCCCTGTCAGCCCTTGGCCCACAGAACCAGAAATCACCACAAAGTCATATAGAGTCCAAACAGATGGCTTTTACTGGTCAAATAGGCATACAGTGCAAACGAATAAAATGACAGCTATGAGAGACTCACTAGCTGGGAGATAATATAAGGCAGAAAAGGCGGGAGATTACAAGCATAGGCTGAATACAGTTTCCCAGGAGCTGAGTTCCCAGGCCTAGGTATGCGACCTTGAGGGCCAGACAGTACAGCGCAGAGACAGAGGCAATAACGAAACCGAGATAGCAGCCTGACATTCTGCTCCCCTCAAGGCCCCCTCCCAGTTCGCAAGGGGGCTGGCTTATCCGGGTAAGCAATGTGAAAGGCGTTGACGAGGTCGGGGGCGGAGACATCCCGTGCGCGCACCCATTCGTCATAGGCAGGGGGGAAATGTTTCCAACGGACTAAATACTGCAGGTTGCCATGGTGAACACGGGAGTCAAGGATCTTGGAGACTTCGAAGTGTTCCTCCCCCCCCCACCATGATGGGTTGCGCAGGAGGTGGATCCGGATGCCACTGTGGAGAAGCAACATGGGGTTTGAGGAGGCTAATGTGGAAAACAGGATGCACACGCCTCAAGGATTTGGGGAGAGCCAGTTCCACCGTGACAGGGTTTATGACCCGGGTGATGGGGAAAGGGCCAATGAATTTAGCACTGAGCTTATGGCACGGACGGGTGGAACGGAGATTTTTGGTGGAAAGGTAAACCAAAGCACCCACTTGCAGATCACCCCCGGGGGAGCGATGTTTGTCAGCTTGCGCTTTGTATTTACGCTTGGCCCGGTCGAGGTTGCTAACGAGCCAGGGCCAAGTGGTACGGAGGGCGTGTGCCCAGGAGGCAATGTCGGGGTTCCCCTCCCCCTCTACATCATCTGCAGGAGCAATAGGACTGAAATCTTGTCCATACACAGCAAAAAATGGGCTAAAACCTGTGGATTGATGCATGGCATTATTGTAGGCATATTCTGCTAAAGGTAACAGTTCCACCCAGTCATCCTGGTGGTAGTTAACATAACAGCGTAAATAACATTCAAGTACAGCATTGACACGTTCAGTTTGACCATCAGTTTGAGGATGGTATGCACTAGACAACCCTTGTTCCACTCCCACCAACTTGAGGAAAGCTTTCCAAAACTTAGAAACGAAACCACTTCCGCGGTCACAAATTATCTTACGCGGAAACGAATGTAAACGAAAGATATGCGTCACGAAGAGGCGGGCCAGTTTCTGAGCAGAGGGGATCCCTGCGCATGGAATCAAATGTATTTGTTTAGAAAACAAATCAGTAACAACCCACAACACAGTTTTACCCCCACTGAGAGGGAGATCAGTCATAAAGTCCATAGCAATCACTTCCCAAGGTTTGCTGGGCGTTTCAAGAGGTTGTAGCAGTCCCGGGGGTTTGCCCTGCGATCGTTTCGCAGCGGCACAAACGGGACAGCTGCGGATGAAGGAGTCAATGTCGGAACGCATTCCCCCCCACCAGAACTGTCTGCGCAATAAGTGAAGGGTTTTCAGAAACCCAAAGTGCCCAGCTGTTTTGGCTCCATGAGCTAAATGTAAAACGTCCTTCCGGAGAGCTTTGGGTACATACAATTTCGAGTCCTTGTACCAGGACCCTCCCTGTTCCAAAACACCAGGAGGTAGGGTATGAGCGGAGCGTTCTAAAAGGCACTGGTCCCGAAGGACATTTAAAAAGGACTCGGAAATGGGGATTTTGGAGGGGGCCCCCCCGTCGGCCATGGAGATCTTAGAAACAGTTATGGGGCTAGTGCTTACGTGCGGCGGCGCGCAGACTGCAGGCGGCTGGGCGGCCGGAGGGGTAGGAAGGGCGGGAACGCCGGTCTGTTGCGGTGGCGGCTGGGCAGCCGGTTGGGCTGGCGGAGCTTGTAAGTTGGGTAAGGCGTGCTGATGCTGGGATCGAGTTTGCACAGCCAGCATAGGTAGGGCCCCACGTTGCATAGGGGTGAACAGAGAGTTGGTGGGTCTCTCGAGTTTTACCGGATATTGTGGTAAACGGGAGAGGGCATCCGCGAGAACGTTCTGCTTCCCAGGGACGTGCTTCAGGGTGAAACGGAACTGAGCAAAGAACTCCGCCCACCGTTGTTGTTTCGCCGATAGCTTATGGGACCCCGTGAGGGCAGCTAGATTTTTGTGATCGGTCCAAACCTCAAAGGGGACTTTAGACCCTTCCAAGAATTGCCGCCATAGAGTCAGTGCATGATGAACTGCTGAGGCCTCTTTCTCCCAGATGGGCCAGTTTAATTGAGCGTGCCCAAATTTTTTTGAAAAGTAAGCGCAAGGGTGAAGAAGACCATCCGGTCCTTGCTGGAGGAGAGCCCCTCCCATGGCTACATCGGAAGCATCGACTTGCACAATGAACATTTGATTTGGGTCTGGGTGCCGTAGCACCGGCTCCGAAGTGAAGAGGCGTTTGAGGGCCAGAAAAGCGGCTTGGCATTGCTCAGTCCATAGGATTTTTGCGGAGGGCAAGGCAACCGAGCTTACTTTTCCCTTAGTTTTCAGTAGGTCCCTAATGGGTAGAGCCACCTGGGCGAAGTTAGGGATGAATCCCCGATAGAAGTTTGCAAATCCCAGAAATTGTTGTACTTGCTTACGGTTGGTGGGGGGAGTCCAATCGAGGACGGCTTGGACTTTGGCTGACAAGAAGCAAGTTGATTCATTTGAAATGTGGTGTTGGAGGAGAGTTTTACAAATACCATGGGCCGCCAAAAAGACAAATAAGTAGGTTGTAGATTAAATCAAGCCTGAATTCTCCCTAGAAGCTAAAATTACCAACCTGAGGCTATCGTACTTTGATCGCACTATGAGAAGAGAAGATTTACTGGAAAATAATACAATAATAATAATAATAATCGCTGGAAAATAATGCAATAATGCCAGGTAAAGGCAGCAGGAAAAGAGAAAGATGCAACATGAGATGAGTTGACTTGATTAAGGATTCACGGTCCTCAGTTTGCATAAGTCAGAATCAACTAAACAGCACTTAACACACATAACAAATATGCCTCTTGAGTCAAAGAAGGCTTATAGATCTGTCACTTGGAATTTAATTTTAGTCAATCTTACCTTTCTCTTCCTCCAAAGAAACTGTATTGGAAGATATTCAATTCCCTGAGTAAAAACATTTTGATCTATTGCACCTGTCCAACCAATTTTTATGAGACTTCACTGCCACAAGTACAAAACAATATGGCCGGGGTCCCCAACGTAGTTCCCATGGGTGCCATGGAGTCCGCCAGCACCTTTCCTGGTGCCCACCAAGTGTTTTCAGAAAGTGGGCAGGGCCAGGTGAGGCTTTTGCTTGGATAGGCTTCTGATTGGCTGTGCAGGTTTTTAAAAACTTTGTTTTGGCAGCAGCTGCCACTACAGCACCTGCTTGACTGTAGGTAAGCTGTGGCAGCCATTTTGTGACTGCATCCACCTTGCTCTGCCAGAACTCCAAAGGTGCCTGCAAACTCATAGGTTTGGGGACCCCTGCAATATGGATTTGTTCAGGAGCTCTTTACTCTTGTGCTGTTTAAGTCAAGGAACTAGCGAAGTATGTTTTTTTGTAATAGGGTATTCCAAAACATGCTACATCTGTGGCTGTATTTCAGGCTATTGTTTCAGCTAAGTGTGTTGTGCTTATTCAAAACAGAACAAGTTCAGATGCAAATGGTTTAGTCAGAAAGTCTTTAAAAGGCAGTACAAGAATTATTTTATTCTAGTATTTCAGTTTCTTCCTTTGAGTCCTCCAGTTAAAAAGAAACAATTATCATCTGTCTTGTATTTATTTTAAGAAGTGATCTTCTGCAGTTCTGTTACAAAACTCAGTCCGTTTTTAATAAGCTCCCTTTATTGATTACTGTGACTTTGCTTTGGTTCCTCCAGCCTTGAGTTGTGATTGGATGCGTCGAGTGTTCAGCGGAGGCTTTGAAGGACCCAGATTGATTGGGAAAGAGAGAGGCTTAAAGCCAGAGAAAAGAAGGTGGGAAAAACAGCACGCTGCCTTATTTATCCCTCCTGTAAACGGGCTCCCGTGGCTGAGGGTTAAGTGGTGAATGGCTGTTTCCAAACTGTCTGGCTTCTCTCCATGCATTCGCAGCTGCTCCAATACAAGCGGCTGCTGGAGGATTTCACATGTGCGCCACAGGCTCCGGCAGCAGCCTGCCAAGCTCCTCTTCTCCCACAACATTCATCACAGTCATTACAACACACGCAGCCCTGCCCAAGTTTCTCGCCAGTGAACAGTGCCAGTTCCTCCACAACTAAGCAGCACGTGGCTGCCTTACTACCGGTAACAGCGGTAAAGGTTTGAGAGGAGAGAAAAGGGAAAGCTGAAGTCAAATGAAGCAGGAACCTTGAAATGAATTTCCTTTATCTCCCTCCCCCCCCCAAAAAAAACAAAGGAAGGCAAGGGCATGATGTAGGTTTGCCTTTTCTACATCACTTAACACACATCCGCTAACCTTTATATCATCGAGGCCAGTTCAGATATTAATGGAATATAAAATGCAGATAGTCCTAGAGTCAACAGCTACTTTTCCTGAAGGGCCACTGTGAGAAGAAGGGGAGGGATTTTGAGCTGGTGCTCCAGCCTATAAAGCCCTTTCCCCAGTGGCTTTGCAGAAAAGCTGGTTTCAGATTATGTCTCTGAGGCAAGATTTGTTTAAGGGATCTCTAGATACTTGTCTGTACTACAGCCTAAAATGTTACTGAACTACACAATAAAGAGAACATGTGTTATAAGGAACTGGCTTTTACTGCGAATGCAACATCCCCACCCACCCCCTTCTAGGCTAGGTCGTCTCAAAGTAGTTACGGCTGAGACTTGCACCGTGCCTGTGTTCATGAACATTTTGCACATTTATGAATATGGCACTGCAAGCACCGCCTACTTTGCTTTAATTAAACTGGGAGGTTGGTTTATATTGTAGGGTACTGGCAGGTCACAGTGTATTTTTGTGCTCCCAAAATACTGGAACAATGTCCATGTAGAGATTCTAAAAAATAATAATTTTGCATTGCCTTCCCTCCGTTCTTCATCGTTAGTGGCTAAATTAATCATTAAGATGTAAGACTGAGAAGTCTACCTCCTTATAAAGACATGCTGAACATACTGTTACGATGCCTAAATCTCTGGGGACTCCATTGGAAGACCTGTTATAAAGACATTTCTCCCACTGATTCAACAACTGTGATTCACAGCAAATTATAACCAGTAGTGCTAGCCTTTTAACGTAAAAGTAAAGCTTCAGCAATCTCCCAATGAGCATTTTATGACTAAGACTTCATACGTATATAGTGGCATATATCCAGTCGTGCTGTTTCTCTGACGTAGCAGCATGTCCATCTTTGAAAGAAGTAGTGATAATTTCCACGGAGTCTCCCCTCCCACTACAGGCCCATTCTTTGCCCCCTGTTCTATTCTTGAGGGTCCACTGACAAATTCATGGAAGATAGGTCTATTAGTGGATGGTAGCCATAATGGCTAAAGGGAACTTTCACATTCAGAAGCAGTAAACAGCTGAATACCAGTGCCAGGTGGCAACGTCAGGGGAAGACGTTGGCATCTATGCCCTGTTGTTAGCCTTCAGAGTAACTGGTTGTGTGAGACAGCACGCTGGGCTAGTTGCACCACTGGTCTGACCCATTAAGTCTCTTTTTATGCTGCCAGAAATCTGCCCATACAAAATACACAGCAATTGATTAAAGAATTAATCAAGAACAGAATCTGATTAGAGGACGAATCAAGAAAAAGTTGCTGAAAAAAACTTGGTGAAAGTGAACTACAGAAGGTGCACTGTGTGTCACCTGAGGCAAATTGTTCCATTTGGGGGAGGGCTGTGGCTCTGTGTCAGAGCATCTGCTTAGTATGCTGAGGGTCCTAGGTTCAATCCTCATCATCTCCTGTTAAGATCAGACAATAGGTGATGCGAAAGGTCTCCACCTGAGACCCTCTGCCAGTCAGAGGAGAGTTTGTAGCTTGATGGACCAATGGTCTGATTGGCTATAAGGCAGCTTCATGTGTTCGCAAGATGGGGCAGTCACTAAGAATGATATTGATTTCATGGGAGGGTAATCATGTCACTTGATAGGAGGCTAATAAAATTTGTGGGAGGGTCTATACAAGGAGAGGCAGTCCTTCAACTTTGAGATTATCAGAACATGATGCTTTTAAAAGTTTAAACCATTATGCTGACTTGACCAAGGAAACAACTTGACAACCAAGTTGTCAAATAATTGTTGACAAATAATGGTTGTATGGGCTCATCACTCTACCGCTGCTAGGCTGAATCATTCTGCGCAAACTGAAGATTCAGAGTTACTGTCCGGGGCAGCCCCACCTATTTTTATAATAATCTAATCTGGAGATTACAGAAGCATGGATCAGTGTGGTCAGGTCATCAGAGTCTAGGAAGGGTGAAAGGTTTCTAATTAGATACAATTTCATAGAAAATGTTTTTGACCACTGCTTAAATCTGCCATTCAAAAAGCAGTTCACAATCCAGCCCTGCTAAACTTTTATTGATTGATTTTATTATTAAATTTATACCCCACCCTCCCCAGCACTACCGAGCTCAGGGTGGCGCTGCCGAGCTCAGGTTGGCTTCCAACAGATACAGTAAGCATTAATGTAACAGCATTTAAAAGCATAAAACCTAATTTAACAAAGATGGTGTCCTCTCTCAATGGCCACCTCCTATGAAATGTCCTTGCCAAGGAGGTTTGCCAAGGTGTTAATCAGAAGACCAGTCGCCTCCAAGGCCCACCGGCCTAAGCTGGAGACAACGAAGAGGCAGGGAGGCCAGCCAGTCCACATACCCTTGCTGCCCTCACCCATATGCCTGATGGAACATCTGTCTTACATGCCCTGTGGAAGTGAGCTAGATCCCACAGGGCACGGATCTCATTCGACAGAGAATTCCACCAGGCTGGGGCCAGAAGCGAAATGGCACTAGCCCTGGTTGAGGACAGCCAAATGATACTAAGGCCAGGGACTACCCGCAAGTTATTCTCAGCCAAGTGCAATGCTGGGGGGTGGGGGGTTTATCTGAAAAATTCAACTGAATTCCATTCAAAATCAGTAAATCCAACCCCCCCCCCCAAGCTACTTTTCTACCTAGGTGCTCCCCTCGTCTGTATGATCAACACCTCCAGACACTGGTTTAGGACACATACGGAAGAATCCAGGGAATATTTTTTTTTTCTTATTTATTTATTGAATTTCTAGCCCTCCCTCCCCTGCCAAAACCAGGCTCAGGGTGGGTAACAACATTAAAATCACAAATACATGCATTATATACATATATAGAGAGAACAATAAAACATCTAAAACCATAAAACAGTCTCATAACTTATTAAAACAGATGGTGCACCAATTAATACAAAAACCCACTACAACATAAGTGCCAGAGCCAAAACCGGCAGCCCCCCCCCCCCGGTAACACCAGTTGTAAAAGTAAGGGGGGGAGGGAGTAGGGAGCCGGGAGGCCAGCATTGATGTACCATCTGCCGCTGTCCTCAGTTGCAGGTCTGGTGGAATAGCTCTGTCTTCCAGGTCCTGCAGGGCCCTGAGGTTGCTAGGCAGAGGATTCCACTAGGCTGGAGCCAGGGCTGAAAAAGCCTGGCTCTTGTTGAGGACAGCTGCACGCTCCTAGGGCCAGGGACCACCAAAATGTTGTTATCAGCAGAACGCAATGTTCTTCGGGGGATGTACTAGGAGAGGTGGTCCCGAAAATACGATGTTAGCACGTGGATGACAACTCATTCCAAATCTTCAGGTGGTCTCATTCAAGGCCCTCATATAAATATTTAAAGAACATAGCCAAGGGCACCAAGTCCTGAGGAATACTGCAGGGAAGTTCTTATGGCCCTAACTCTGCCTCTGCAAAGGAAACTCTTTGCCAGCAGTCAGACAGGAGGGACCTAAACAAACGGTAGGTAACTCCCAGTACTGGTTGACCATGACATAAGCAGCCAGTGGATCTGTGAAGCACTGTCTTCATCCATTTGCAGCTGGAGATTAATGTAATACCGACCCCGAAGCCTAATTGTAAAAGGGCAAAGGATGGTGTCTCATCCTGGTGAGCTTGGAGTTGCTCTGTTACCACTCATCCCCCAAAAGGCAGCTTTTACCAGCAGTAAAAGGCATTGGCCTAGTTTACAAGTTGTGTCTTAAAGAACCCAGTCAATATCAGTCACAGTGACCAAGGAGAAATGATTCAAACAAAACTGACGGTGCTTCTGTAATGCCTTCTGTTCAGGATCTGCAGTTAATTTAGCATTGAAGTCTGAACAGATCTGGCAATTGTATCAGCAAAGAAACAGTGTTACGGCAGGCCAGGGGTGAACTCTTCTCCTGAGGTGTCATAATAGGTGTTAACAGCTCTTAAACAGCTCCGCTGGATGAGATGCAGCTGATGTACTGACTGTGGGCAAAAAACAAAACAAAAAGACTTCACCACAGTAGTCAGTACTTCGTAGTCCTGAAAATGACATCTATACTGTGTCTTTTCAGATTCACTTCATGTTTTTTTCCACTGTTGCAAGTTTGCATGCTTCTTGGATACCATGGGGCAACTGTTCTTCACTAGCCACTGGGGAGCAATCCTGGCTGTAGCCCCCAGCAGCCTTTCATTCCAGGCTTTCGCTAAGGACTCAACAGAATTGCCATTGAGAATCCCCTAGGTAATGGAAACCTGTAAGATCCATAACTCCCCAGGGGTGGACCATCATAATGGGTCTTCTACCCTGTGGGGGTGGGTGGTATGAATCCTGTTCAGGCCTTCAGAAGCTGTTGGTACATCTATAACCAAGGTCGTAATTCCGGGCTCCCAGCAGATCACCAGTATGGTTCCCAGTGGCAGAAATTGTAAATACAGTTAAAATGTCCCTCCCTTCTGAGACTTTTGGATCCTATACTTTCTGGGATTTTAGGAGTCTCAGTGTTGAATTGGTTAAACCCTTGGAATAACTACTAGGCTATGTGAATCAGTTGACTGGGCTTCTCCTCTGTATCCCCTTACCTTGCTCACATAGATTGCCTGCTTGTTGGTATTTGGAGGAGCTCGATCATCTGAAGAGGTTTGGGAGATGAGTATAGCATAGCTGGTTGAAGACTTGTGAAGAATCATGTGGAGAATTCCTGTGAGGTGGTAATGAAGGTGAAGAAGGTGGTTCTTTGCACTCATTGCATCAGCTGAGTCTCATCCAGCAGATCTTTCAAATATCTTGTGTGATTTTTTTAGTACCCCATTGCTTCTCGCTCTGAGAGAGAAGGGCGTCTTCAGCTCGGGTTATTTTCCTTCTCATATCTGGGAGGTAGGAACCAAATTTTGTAGGCCTTCCTGTCTCCTGGAGGAAATGACCCCTCCCTTCTCCTGAATATTCAGTTTTGTTTCCTGCCTTGATGGGAGAGCAGTGTCTCTAGAGCTCTGCTAATTAGGTGTAGAAAATTTAGTATTTAGAGCTCTACTTCTTAGGTGCTACTTAACTTAAGTTTTGTGTTCTTGTTAGTGTTCTAGTTAGTCTTAGTGTTGTGCTTGTGCGTTTTCTGTGTGCTCGGTTAGTCCCTGGCTGTTCCATTGCCTCAGGCGTTAGCTAGGTGATTGTTCCCGCCCAAAAAATATGGCAGAGGCCCAAAATGACGAGTACATCTCGTCAGAGGATCTCGATCCGGGCTTGCTTACCGCAGCTCATGGAAGCCAGGACGAGCCCTCCAGGAGCTGCGCAAAAGCGACTCAGTCCGGAGCAAAACGTAAAAAGAATTTAGACAAGTTAGAAAAGAACTCCAAAAGGAAGAAGGACACCGCCGTCACAGATTCCAAGCTTCACAGCGCTGCGGCTTCTGCTTGTTCGCAGAAGAAGACAGGCGCGGCTTCTAGCCCTGTAAAAACGCCGCCAATTAAAAGCGGTGTGGCTCCTAGCCATAACACTGAAGCGCCCCGGGCTTTACCGACCGGCTCGGCCGAACAGCCCATTTTCCTCCCGGCCCCATTGGAGCCGCCTTCGGCGCGAAGCTCCATTCCCGCGCCTGGACCTTCGGCGGGAACTTCAAGCGGTGGGAGTGATCAGTCGGCGGTCGGTAATGTACAGACCCGCACGATTTCGCAGGGGAAGGGGGGCTCTCCACCCTAAGAACCGAGTTGGTGCAGCTGGTGAGGAGGGTCTTCGTAGAAGGGTTACAGGATTTGCAAAGTGCTTCCCCTGCCCCCTCTATCCAAGGCGATCCTGCCTCTAGGGAGGAGGTTGGGGGGGGAGAATGTCCTTAACGCTACTTCCCAGGGTAGTAACAAGGCATGCTCGCCCACCAAAGCTGTGCACAAAGCACCTCCCTCCTCACACTCTGAGGCATCTTTGTCCCCTGACTCATCAGAGGATGACAGAGAAGAGGGAGAGTTCTCCGAGGAGGAGGCCCCTCCACCTGAGGAAAAGCAGATCAGACTTTGGGCAAAAACGCACGGTCACTTACTGCTGTTTCTGCCCAGTTTCCTCCCTGTTTATTCCCAGTTTCACCCAGGATCAAATCCTCACAAACAAACGGCGCTTGATTTGCTGCTGGCTGAGCGATGTGTCGACCCAAAACGAACCGGGTTTTGCAATCAAGGAGCCAAACTGTTATCCCTGGCTCGTTTTAATTGCTTAATTTCCTGGAGGTACAGGATCTGGAGATAGAATGGCTCTCATTGGCTGAACTGCCCAGATCTTGAATAGGCAGGGCAGATAGACCTATCCAGTGATGGCAGTAGAGTCTGAATCAACCAATCACCAGGGGGAGGGGGCGTTGCTGAACGACCAGGAAGTATGTGTCTCTCGCATTTTCTGTTTTCATGGAGGGATCAGCACACAGTTTCGCCATGGATCAACAAAGGTAATGCGTACAGATTCTCCCCCAGCCCGGGTTCATTTAATCCTGGCTGGAACGGGGAGGAAACTGGGCAGAAACAGGAGTGACAGTGCGTTTTAGAACTTTTTGCCCAGGAAGACTTTCAGGGTCTTCTTTCTAAATCCTTAGCTGCCCTTGATTTAACAGAAGTCTCTGATTCCTTGGATTCAGACAAACTTAAGGGATCTAAGGAGTTTTTTCACAGGCATACTACTCCGTCCAGAGATATCTCAGTGCCTGATTACTTCACTACGCTTATCAAAGCGGAGTGGGAGAAGCCAATGACTTCCAAACAATTTCCAGAGGTCAACGAGACGTTTTATTCTATTTCTAAGCTTTCGGCACAGTCACTCCAAGTCCCTGTGGTAGAGGCCCCCGTAGTGGCTCTGCATTCCTATGACCGGGTGGCTAGGGACGGAATGGGTTCTCTAAAAGACCCTTTGGAGAGGAAGGCGGAGCTAGCCATAAAAAGAGCTCACGAAGCCTCCTTTTTAGCGGTCAGTGCCTCAATTATGTCAGCCCTCATTTCTAGGGCTGCCATCGTCTGGACCCGCAAGCTTAATCAATTAATCCCTGAGAACAACCAGAAGGTTCTAGAGGGGGTCTCCCGAGTGCTCAAGGCAGTGACCTTCCTAGCTGACTCCACTCTGGACACCCTATCGTTCTCAGCACGGGCCATCTCTACCCAACCGGCTGCCAGACGGGCCCTATGGCTTCGCCCCTGGCAAGCTGACCCCCGATCCAAGGCTGACCTGATGGGGTTTCCCTACCAGCGGGGCAAACTGTTTGGTCTGACCATAAAAGGGGCCAGTGGTCTCAGTCGAGAGGGTCCTTACGCAGAGGAGGATGCTTCTCAAGGTCCCGCTTCTCTCAGTCCGGTTCTGAAAGACAAAACCCCAACAGCCGACAGACAAAACAGTGATGCCAGCCGCCTTCCAGTGGGAGGACGACTGACACACTTTGGCCGTCTGACCAGTGATTGGCAATCAGATCTCTGGGTCATCAAGATTGTCAACTACGGATATCAAATAGAATTCTTTAGCACCCCTATAGATCACTTCGTGGCTTTTCACTGCCCCTTAACGAGAGAGAAAATTTGCCGTATGGCAACAGCCATGCAATACCTCTTAGATATTCAGGCCATCGAACCCGTAAGGCTATCAGAGCATTTCAAAGGCATTTACTCAGTTTTCTTCACAGTCCCCAAGAGGAACGGGGACTGGAGGGCCATCCTGGACCTCAAGCGTCTCAACAAACACATCACGCAGAGGAGGTTCAGGATGGAGACTTTGAATTCCATCAAAAGCTCTACACCCGGGTGCCTTTCTAACTTCGATAGACCACACCGAGGCCTATCTACATATCCCGAAACACCCAGACCATCGGAAGTATCTCAGATTCCTCTTCCAGGGCCAACATTTTCAATACCGGGCCCTGCCCTTTGGCCTATCCTCCGCTCCCAGGGTCTTCACCAAGGTCCTGGTGTCCCTGGTAGCGCTGGTCCGCAGACAAGGTGTTCAGGTACACCCGTACCTCGATGACCTCCTCATTTGCGCACCATCCAGGGAGTTGAGCCGGAGACACACAGACTTAGTTCTGTAGACTCTGGAGGACCATGGCTTCTTAATCAATCGGGTCAAGAGTCACCTCGACCTCGTTCAGAGATTGCTACACTTGGGGGTACTATATACACAGTCTAGAACTCCCTCTTCCTACCACTGGACAAGGCAGCCAAAATCGTGGCCTTGGCAAAACAGTCCCTTTCGTCATCAACGACCAAGCTCATGAAACTAGCAAGGCTGCAGGAGCTCATGATCTCCTGCATCCCTGCAGTCACCTGGGCTCACTTTCATGCGTATCCACTCCAGTGGTTCCTCCTACAGTACCAGCAGCCGCTCATCCTGAGCTGGGCAGAGACCCACCTTCAGTCGCTCTCGGGGATTCTGAACGTGCAAGCCGACTGGCTCAGCCGCTGTCAATTGGACGAAGTGGAGTGGATGCTGAATCTGGAAATCTTCCGCATGGCAACACGGAAGTTCGGAACGTCTGTAGTGGACCTTTTTGTGTCTTGACAGAACCGACAACTGCCATGGTTCCTCTCTCGCTACAATCAACCCGTCACTGAAGCCACGGATGCCCTGCTGTCTCCATGGTCCCCGGGGCTCCTCTATGCCTTTCCCCCTCTCCCTCTACTTTCGAGAGTGTTATGCCGCATCCGCCTCCTCAGGGCCACCCTCCTGTTAGTGGTCCCAGATTGGCCAAGGCGACCATGGTATCCGGCCCTACACGAAATGTCCTTCGGGGGGCCCTGGTGTCTTCCAACCAGATACGACTTGCTACTCCAGGGTCCAGTATGTCACCCCAACCCGGAGTGGTACAAGTTGACCGTTTGGCCATTGAAAGGGGAAGTCTATTAAAGTTAGGCTATGCTTCAGACATCACCTACACTATCCTTGCTTCTCGCCGCCCTTCCACTGTATGCATTTATTGCGCTACCTGTAGGGTGTTCGATTCTTGGTGAAGAGATAACTCTCTGGACCCACTCAAGCCAAAAGTAACAGGCATTCTTTCCTTCCTTTAGGAAGGTCGGAAATTAGGCCTCAGGTGCTCCACTATGAGAAGACAATTAGCGGCCATTGCTACCCTAGTCCCCAGATTGGCGGGTTTCCCACTCCTTAAGCATCCTCACATCAAAGCCTTTTTACGGGGTGTTCGGTCCAGTTCCCCGGCGGTAGTTCATAGGTTCCCAACCTGGCAGCTGCACACTGTACTTACCGCACTTACCAAACCGCCGTTCGAGCCTCTTCTCTCTATCGACCTAAAGTTGCTCAGAATGACGTCCCTCTTCTTGACAGCCATCACCTCGGCCCAAAGGGTGTTGGAGCTGGGAGCCCTCTCCATCTCTCCTGGCTTATGCAAGTTTCACAAAAACAGTGATCCTCAGGCTGGACCCGTCCTTCATTCCAAAGGTCAATACCTGCTTCCATCGGGAGCAGGACATTGTCCTACCTACCTTCCATCCAGACCTGTCCTCACAACGAGAAAAGCGGTGGAACTCGCTGGACCTGAGGAGAGCCCTTAAGATAGATATCAAGCATACTCAACCTATCAGGGCATCGGATGCTCTGTTCATCACTTTAACGACTCCAAACCAGGGACGGTCAATGTCCAGGGCTGCCATTAGCTGTGGCATCAAATGCTGCATAATTCAGGTCTATAAGTCTAGCGGGCTGCCTCCCTCCCTGGAGGTGACGGCACACTCCGTCAGAAGTGCGGCTACCTCCGCCTGCTACTTCAGTGCGTGGAGAGTTACTACTACTGCACGCTAGTTACAGAGTTACTGCTACTGCACGCTACTGCAGTGCGTGGAGAGTTTGTAATCTGACACACCTAGTTGGGATAAGCTATTGTACGTCCCGAGCTGAAGACACCCTTCTCTCTCAGAGCGAGAACTAGTTTTGATTACTTACTGTGAAGGCTCCTTCTGCTCTGAGAGACGAAGGGCGTCTTCCCCTCCCGATTACGTGCAGCTACAGTTACTTACCGTTCTTATTCACCTGCCTAGGCTACATGTTGAGTTACAGCCTGTGTTTCGTCTCAGCTGTTACCACGTCCTCTTGTGGGTGCAGTTCCAAAGTTCTTTATTGGCCTCCTTTCGGCCCTAGCTTACTTACCTTAATACTATGTTCTCGACTTTACATGTGTCTTCCTGTATATTCCTCCTGACAAGCTCGTTAAATACTGAATATTCAGGAGAAGGGAGGGGTCATTTCCTCCAGGAGACAGGAAGGCCTACAAAATTTGGTTCTTGCCTCCCAGATATGAAAAGGAATATAACCCGAGCTGAAGATGTCTCTCAGAGGAGAAGGAGCCTTCACGGTAAGTAATCAAGGCTCGATCTCCTTTGAGATAGCCTCAAGTGCCTGCTATAAAACTTTTGTTGGATTCTTTGCAGATAGAGGCTGTGTTGTTTGTTCTTTTCAGATTAAAAGTAGTTCCCTTACCTGAAGTGTCCCTTACCTGAAGTGTCATGCAGTGGCCTGTCTAGGTTGATAGTGTACTTTGCCTTTCTTAAATTGATGTTAACAGGATTCTTGGTATTTAAAGCCTACCACATGTAGCCTTGTTTCTCTTGGTTGATTTAATTATGGCAAAGCGAGTCAAGAGTCCCTCTGCCAAAGACCTCTTTGGAGAACTTTCCAGAAAGAAAAGGTAACCTCTCTATAAATATGACTTGAGCAATTATATGCCATTATCAAACCTCCCTTCTTTTAGTGAAATAATTGAATGTGCAGTGGCAGAACAACTCCAGGTGTACCAGGAAGGCTACCACTTGACTCTTTTCTATCTGGGTTTTTGGCCTGGTTTGGAGACAGAGACCATGTTAGTAGGTCTGGAAGATGATCTCAGTCTACCAATTATAAATACTATGTGTCTTTGTTTTATATGGTCAATTTTGTCATTTTGCTAGATGAGCAGGAGCAAGGATTTGGGGTTTCAGGTGACCCATTACGATTCTGATTCTTTTTGTTGAGTAGATGGCAGAAAGTTGTTAAATGGGGACATGGTTTCCTCAGCTTGGAAGTGGGATTGTGATATGCCACATTGTTCTGTTCTTTCCCTAATGTTGTTTAGCTTGTATGTTAAGCTTTTTACTAAGATCATTTATATTCCTGTAGTTGCATATCATCAATATACTGATAAAGACGTGGTTTTGCATTTTTTAATGATAGCTTCAGTTGCTGTAGTCTCTGTTCCAGTCTAGTGACTGGATGACACAGTTAAGTGAATGAGAACAAACATATGCTGAAATTAAATCTAGACAAGACAGGTAATATTGTAGGGGAGGGCAGCACTGGGGGCTAGATTCTTTTTGTTGTTGCTGTTAGATTGTCTAAAACACTATTTGATCATGTGATGCTATTGGAGAAACAGTTTGGTGTGGTGACTACAGCTTCTTTTTCTGCCTGCGCATGCTGCATAGGCTATCCCTGATCTTAGATTCTGCCACACTTGCCACACTTACTCATGTTTGCATCTATAACCTATTGGTTGGGTTAATATAACATGTTCTTTGTGAGGTTGTCTTGGAGGTATCTCTGGAATTTTGGTTAGTGCCAACTGAAATTTCATTTAGTGGCCTGCCTTTTGATGAGAGTTTTGTTCCAGTAGTTCTTTACCTTACTGTTAAAACAGCTTCAATGGATGCCTGGTTGTTTGCAAGTTCAATTCAAGATGGTGGTTCTTACCTATAAAGCACTTTGTGGCCTAGACCCACATACTTGGAGGGCTGCTTCTCCCTATATATGTCTAATTGCCAACTTAGATCAACCTTCAGATCCCTTCTGGTGATCTTTTCTGTCTGCCAGGTATAAATAGTTTCATTCTTCATTCTTCATTCTTCATTCTCAAGGTCTCGTTCTTCTGTGTTACGGTTCCAAAAGAGGTGGGTTCTCTGTGGTTCCAAAGTGCATGTGAAATAATACTTTTTTTAGAGAATATTTAATTGGTGCTACTTTAACATTACTGCTGATTTTCTCAGTTGAATTGGAGATTAGTCTGTGTGATATGTGTGGCTATTATGGATTTTATTTTGCGCTTCTGTTCTGACCTCTTGGCGTAAGCTACTGTGGTTAGACAATATTAAGTAGAGTTCTTAGTGATGTGGATGACCTTTTTGTAGGCTGGACTATTACTTGCTGTTGGGAATGAAGAATATTGTAATGCCCTTGTATAAAGCTATGGTGTTGCCTCATTTGGAATACTGTGTGCAGTTCTGGTCACCATATCTCAAAAAGGACATTGCCCTCCTTTCTACTTTTTCCAGTTCTGCAATCAAAATGATTAGGGAGTTGGAGCACCTTTCCAGTGAGGAAAGTCTGAGGCTTTTCAGTATAGGAAAAAGAAGGCTAAGGGGATACATAATATATATAATTATTCATGGGGTGGAAAAAGTGGACACAGAGAACTTTTACTCTCCTTCCTATAATACTAGAACTTGGGGAAACCAAATGAAATTGTTGGGAAATAAGTTCAGGACAGACAAAAGGAAATTATTTTTACTCAACAAGTTGTTAAATTCACTGCAGGATAGGTGGTGACTACGAGTATGGATAGCTTTAAAAGGGTGTAAGACAGGTTCATGGAGGAGAGGACCATCAATGGCTACTAGCCATGGTGACTGAAGGAAGCCTCCATATCCCGAGACAACAAACCTCTGAATACCGTTGCTGGGAGGCAGCAGTACAGGAGGGCCTCAGCCTCTATGCCCTTTTTGCCCTCCAGGGCAACTGGTTGGCTGCTCTGTGAAATCGGATGCTGGACTAGATGGGATCACTGGTCTGATCCTGTAGGCTTTTCTTATGTTATTAAAGTGTGGGAACAGTGGTCAGAGATGGGGAGATGGCTTAGTGGTCCAGCATGCAAGAGTTTGAAGGTTCAATCTCCAGTTAAAAGAAACGGATATTGGATGATGCAGAAGACTTCTGCCTGAGACCCCCTGGAGAGCTGCTGTCAGTTAGTGTACAGAATACTGTCCTTGATAGACTAATCATCTGATTTAGTACAAGGCAGCTTCATGTACTTGGTCTAGAACTATTGAATACCCAGTTGTATACATTTGTGTCATCTTGAATGGTGCCCATTGCTGTTAAGAGTGCCTTATGCTTTTTGTTGTCAATATCATTTTTTTCTGTGTTTAGAATAATTACAAATAGCAGGTTATGTGCAGTCCTGTTCTTTTTGGGACCTCTCAGTCCTGTGAGGGGCTTATGGCCAGAAACTCTTCATGTGACTTTGACGTGGATGCCAGCGGATTGGCAGTCAGTCCAGGATAACACCATCAGAAAAGTCCTCTGCTACTTAGAAAAGTGTAGTTTATTTTACAGTGCAAAGATATATTACAGATACTTGTCACACTCTCTCCGCTCATAGCATTCCACACAGAGCTTCAGTTTCACTCCATTATATACACCTGGTGGACACAGCCACCAATCACAGTAGATGCCTAGTCATTCTGACATGGCTCCTGTATTGCATCAGCCTCCTGGTCATAACCGGATCAGGCCAGCTCCCTGTAGCTCTCTAGGGACTTTCCAGGCTGATTGCATCATTACTAGATCCATCTGATCTAACCTGCACCTGTCAAACTAATCTGACAGCCTTGTAATCTTGACAGATTTGCTGACAAAATGGTCCCACATTCTCAAGATGGTGAGGGAAAGGCCAACAAAAATGGAATCATGATGGCAGCTCAGCTCA
The DNA here is from genome assembly GCF_029931775.1 of Euleptes europaea. Classification (NCBI taxonomy): domain Eukaryota; kingdom Metazoa; phylum Chordata; class Lepidosauria; order Squamata; family Sphaerodactylidae; genus Euleptes; species Euleptes europaea. The sequence continues at coordinate 43,007,373 of NC_079312.1, read as the reverse complement.
CAAATACCACTTAATTACTTTAAAATTGGTCTGATGTGATTTAACTGGTAACTACTCTTTTTAAAGGTTCAGAATCCCATTTGCCAACTGATGTATATTCTGTATAGAATCTGTATTGAATCAGCTTCAATTTCCGTTTCTGAGTTTCTGTAGAATTGCTTGTATCTTCAGTGCTTTAAAGTAGGAGGTATGATTAATTGAGTTCTAAATAATTAGTTTTGATGTTAATCATATTCTTACTATTTACTGCAGACTGTAATTGAGCCAAGTTTCCACTGATGTGAAGAGGAAGTTGAAAGCTTATGCACACTTACATATGGTAGAGATCCTGAGGGTGTGCTTTTTTGAAAGTATGAAGAGGTTACTTTGATTTCACAGAACAATGTTTTGAATAGCTCTGAATTTCTTGTTAGTGTTCATTTTCCCTGTGTGGCAAAGCTAAATGAGAAATTAAGTAAAATGTAATGGCTTTAAAACAATCAGTCATAAAATGGCAGATCAGGACAAAATTATATCCTGGAAATCCCCACACTCTACAATCTAACTAGCAGCTTAAACATTCTCTAGTGCTGTGGCACGTTATTTCGTTTTTTCCCTCAGATAGAGGCATGCTTACAAACTCAGATTTCCTTTTTATCTGAAAGTGTGACTCCCTAATGAAAACGACGTGTGAATCTCTAATGAAAACAGTAGTACTACTAATAATAATGAACAGTTATTTGATTTTTAAATCCATGATTTTTCTGACAGTTTGTTTTGGCCGTTTTTTGGGTGGGGGTATTTTTCTAGATTATTATAATAATGTGTGTGGTAGTAATCAGGTGGATTGTAAGCAGATACTTCCATATGGAACAAGGTTTTAAGAGGTTTATAGAATGCAGTCCATGATTCTCAGCAGGAAATCTTCCATTTGTTTTATTGGAACTGGATTTAGGACTCCACATGGTTAGGCTTTCTGTAAATTTTCATATACACTTAGAAATTTACAGTATATGTAGCAGTTCTTGCAGTCTAGTGTTATGATTTGTGGCTACACCTCTGAGGAAGGTTGTGCCATGTCATGTTGCTGTTGTGTATGGTTATTTAGGGTGTTTCACTTTATAGGGTGTGTGTATGTCGTTTATCTTGCAAGCAGTCTTGGACATGTTTTGCTGGCAGAAAATAAATTGCCTACATAAATAACTATGAAGTTGTAACTGTATGGATTACTGTTGAAGGCTTTCACGGTCAGAGTTCATCAGTTCTTGTAGGCTATCCGGGCTGTGTGACTGTGGTCTTGGTATTTTCTTTCCTGACGTTTCGCCAGCAGCTGTGGCAGGCATCTTCAGAGGAGTAACACTGAAGGACAGTGTCTCTCCTTCAGTGTTACTCCTTCAGTGTTACTCCTCTGAAGATGCCTGCCACAGCTGCTGGCGAAACGTCAGGAAAGAAAATACCAAGACCACGGTCACACAGCCCAGATAGCCTACAAGAACCGATGTATGGATTACTATTTGATGCTTTCTGTGAGCTATGGAATTAACTATATGCAGTAAAATTCTATCCGAAGTTCAGCTTATACAGACCTTGAGAAGGTGGGTAGGTTTGACTTCAGATGGACAAAATGTCAGGTGAGGAGAATCTACCTGATATTGTTGGAGTTGAACTGGCCCATTATCTTCAGCTGTTCACAGACCTCAGCTGTTCACAGTGTTCCTGGTATGTTGCATTGCTACCAATTTTTGTTAAGATTAAAGATTGATACATCCTTGAATGCATCATCAGATGAGTTAAAAGGATTGAGTAGGAGACATTTGGAAATCTAAGGCGTCTGAAAGCATTAAAGGTGAAGCTGTCTTTGGAGGCGTGTAGTTCATACTATGGATTTATACTGTTTCTGTAGTTGAGCCACTAGAGTGAGGTGTTGAATGACTCTTGAGTAATTAAGCTGCTGTTTGCTGTGTCAGATGGCGCTAGAATTAATGGTTGCTTGATAACTAAGCTTGTGGTCAAACTGCGCTAGAACCCTCGGTCCCAATCCAGCTCTAGTAATGTCTAATCAGTTCAGTGGGACCTGTGTAATTATAACTAGGGATGTGCAAGAAATTCCTGAGCCAAAAATATATACAAAAAAACACTGTTTCAGGATGTTACTGTGTTTCTCTGGAACAGTAAAAACGCAGAATTCTTGTTATCAAAAACCCTCAGAAAGGTTGTGAGGGGTGGGTGGGACTGCATTCAGGTGCTTACTCCCAGCGGTAACAGGCAGTTGGGCAGGGAACAGCCGTTAAGGCTTGGTCGTTGGCGAGAGAGGGGGGGGCGCTCCTAGGGAGCCGACTCTTCCATAAGCTTTTCTACTAATTAAGGTACCCCCAACAGAGGATGCCTAGCGTGAAGACATGTGTCTCATAGCAACTGGATGATTGATTGATTCATTACAGGCAATCACACACACAATTTTATTTGTTTGAAAAAAAAATGAACTATTTTCTAAGATTACATGTACTGGGGAGGTTTGTTTTTGCTAAGGAAGGCTTCCTTTGTAAAAGGAAACAATGGATCACAACAAGGAAGGATGGCAAGTGCAGTTCTCCTCCAAGGCAAGGGCATCTTCATGATTGGGTGTTTTCCCGCTCTTTCCAGGAGGCAGGACCAAACATTATTTCCTGTCGCCTTGGCGGGAAGACCACCCCTGCTCCCCAGTTTCCGTCCTGCCTTTAACCGGAAAGCAGCGAGTTCATTCAGCTCTAGCTTCAAATTAGTTTATTAGCCTAGTGTGTCCTTGTTTCTTGTGTGTCCAGCATCTATCGTGGTCCTCGTTTTTGTGTCAACGTCCTTCGGATAGAAGTCTGTGCGAGTCTCCCTCCGCGCCCTCTCTTCCCCAATTCTTCCCACTAGCCGATCTCGGCCTTGCGGTAGGCAAGATGGCCGACGCTGTGGTGGGGAGGGAAGATGATCTCCTCTCGGTGGAGGATTTCCAGAGCGGTGGGCTGGTCCTTTCCTCCCAGGGAGGGACCCCTTCCAATAGCCGCCAGGGCGGACCCTTGGGGAAGGGAAAGGAAGCGGCGGAGCCAGTCGCGGCGGTTGCGGAGCCTCCGGCCCCGACACAAAGAAAAAAGCCGCGAAAAGCTCCCAAAGCCAAGCCGCTTCCAGAGCTCAGGAGGAAGAGGCGCAGCAAGCCTCCGAGAGCCGGTTCCTCGCGAGCTGCCTCCTCGAAGTCTGACTATCAGATGGCCCCCGTTCAGCCTGCGACACTCACGCAGCCTTTGATCGCCATTGGGGTACCGGTAGGATCCCCCCAGTCGGGAGGTGGCAACCAGCCTCTTTTTGATTTAGTGCCAAACGGGAGGGTTTATTCCACTGACGAGGCAAATGACTTAGTCAATATGGCCCTCCAGCGGCAGTGGCAGGCATTTCAGGCCTTTCAGATGAGGATTCCCCCCCCCCTTATGGGCAATGCAGGATCCTTCGCCATCCTCCTTCTCTTTCCAACCCATAAGTGTGGGGCTGGGGGAACCCCAATCTCCTGTGGCTCCAGTAGTTTGGCCCACTAAGGCAGCTACAAAATCCCATCAGCCTTCCTCGCCACTAGTTGACCCAACTTCCTCTGACCAGGAAACTGACCCAGAGGAATGTGAGGAAGGCGAGTTTGATTCCGATGAGGAGACTATCCCCTCTGACGATCAACAACCCAGACTATTTTCTGGGGATGATTTCCAGGGATTATTAAGCCTTATTAGCCCTGGACCTTAACGAGGATCAAGAGTCTGAGGAGCCCACACCTAAGAGGAAGCAGGGGGTCAGGGAATGCTTTCCCAGGAAGCAAACTCACTCCAATTCTGTCCCCTTCCCTGAATTCTTCCTCAGAGCAGTCAAGGAGGAGTGGGAAAACCCAGCTTCTAGCAGGCAAACCCCGGCCAACATGAAAAAAGCTTTACACCCTGGCTCCTCACGCCATGAACCTGCTCAAGGTGCCAGTGGTAGAGGCACCTATAATAGACCTCCAGACCCCGGGCCTAGTCCCCGAGGACGGAGCTGGTTCCCTTAGGTATCAGCTAGATAGAAAGACGGAGGCATTAACCAGAAAGGCTTACGAGGCAGCCGCTCTGGCAATACAATCGAGCGCTACCACCTCCATGTTTGCTAGGGCATCATATCTCTGGATTAAGAAATGTATACAGTTAGTTCCAGAGGAGAACCAACAGGTCTCAGCAGATTTAGAAAGAGTGCTTAAAGCTACCACACTAATGGCTGATGCTTGATTGGATTCGATATCTTTTTCGGCCAGATCCATGGTGTCCATCACTTCCACCAGGAGAACTCTCTGGTTGAGGGCCTGGCCGGCTGATTTTAAAGCCAAAACTACACTTATGGCTTACTCCATTCAGGAAGGTTGCCTATTTGGGGAGAAATTAGACAGAATTCTAATTGAGACTAGGGACAAGAAGCACGTTATGCCTAGGCAACTTAGGAAAGAAAATCACATGTCGTCTTATCCTTTCGTCCCTCCAAAACGCCATTTCGGTATAGGGCAGACTTCAGAAAAGGCAACTGGAATAGTAACAACAAGCCCTTTTGCAAGGGTGGGAGGTTCAATAGGCAGAACCAACACCCCTGCTCAGACAAACCAGACAAGTTCTCAAAAACTAATTCCCATTGACTCCGGGTCACTGCAGCTGGGAGGACGTCTACAAGCATTTTCAGACAGGTGGATGGAATCCAACCCGGACAGCTGGGTGTCGCAGATAATTTCCAAGGGATACCTCTTGGAGTTTGTTTCACTACCTTTGGACCGTTTCCTCCCATCTCCAATTTCATCAAAAAAGGCGAAACATTCCAGAACCCAGGGGGCGATCAATCACCTTCTTCAATTGGCGGCCCTAGAACCAGTTCCTCGGTTAGAACGTTCCCAGGGGGTATACTCCACCTTCTTCACCGTTCCCAAAAGGAACGGGGATTGGAGACCCATCCTCAACCTAAGATATGTCAACTGGAGGATGCAAAAGAAACGTTTCCGCGTGGAGACATTGCAGTCCATAGTGGAGTCCCTTCTTCCTGGAACGTTCATGACCGTGGTGGACCTCAAAGAAGCATACCTGCACGTTCCCATACACCCCATCCACAGACGGTTCCTCCATTTCGCATACTCCCAAGAACATTTTCAGTTCAGAGCCCTCCCCTTCGGACTTTCCTCTGCTCCTCAGGTTTTTTCAAAGGTACTGGTAACCATAGTAGCAATCCTGAGACAAGAATCCGTTCAGGTATACCCGTACCTGGACGACATTATGATCTGTGCCCAGACTCGGGACCAATCCCTAGTACACACCTCCAGGGTGATGCAATTACTACAGGAACACGGCTACCTGCTGAACCTTGACAAGAGTACTCTCATCCCTTCCCAAACAATCATCCATCTGGGAGTCAGAATAAATTCCCAAAAAAATACCCTCTCTCTACCACCAGAAAGGATGGAGAAGATAATTGCACTAGCCAAGGCCACAATCCAAACTGGAGACCTCGTCTCATGGGCCTGGCAAAAGTCATGGGACACATGGTCTCATGTATAAACATTGTTCCCTGGGCAAGGTTCAACTTGAGACCCCTTCAATGGACTCTTCGCCCCTTTCAGAAGGACATCACCCTAAAGAGAGACAGGTTAATCCTCTTACCACCCAATGTCAAGCACAGCCTCCGCTGGTGGACCAGCTCATTTAACCTGGGACAATCCCTGCAATACATACACGAGGACCCTCTCCAACTTTTCACAGATGCAAGCCTCGAAGGTTGGGGAGCTACCCTCAAAGAACAGGTGGCTCAGGGCCTCTAGTCAGAAAAGGAGAGAAGACTCCATATCAACTTCCTGGAGCTCCAGGCAGTAAGACTGGCACTTATATCATTCTCCGCAGCCGTCAGACACCATCACATTCTGATCAGGTTGGACAACATAACAAAAGCTTACCTAAACAAACAGGGAGGCACAAGATCATCCGCCCTTCACAGGGAAGCTTCAAGTATCTTCCGTTGGGCTCAAATCAATCTAAAATCTCTGAGGGCAGAGCACATTCGAGGGATCCTCAGCCATCAAACCTTGGAGGAGGGGGAATGGGCTCTGGACCAACATACCTTCCAGTTCATCACGAACAGATTCGGCCTCCCAAAAGTCGACCTATTTGCCTCGGCATCCAATCACAAGGTACCGCGCTTTTTCTCCAGGTACTTCCACCCCAGAGCGGAGAAAATGAACGCCCTGCTGAATCCTTGGCCTCGGGAGCTACTCTACGCCTTCCCCCCTCCCCATCCTTCCAAGAGTCCTCCGCAAGATACAGCAAGAGAGGGCCAGAGTCCTGGTCATAGCCCCCTTCTGGCCACGCAGACCGTGGTTCACCATGCTTCGCAGGATGTCGGTACAGGAGCCTTGGAGAATTCCATCCACTCCAGACATGCTACGCCAGGGCCCACTGATACACCCAGAACCGCATTGGTATTGCTTGACCGTCTGGGTCTTGAACAGAGGAGACTTCTAGACCAGGGCTAATCCGATGAAGTAGTAAACACTATCCTGGAGGCCCGTAGACCAGCAACCAAGCGTATATATACGACATGGAAAGCCTTCATCAGATGGTCCCGTAGAAAACATATCGACCCACTCACACCAGGAATCAAAGACATCCTCGAGTTCCTACAGGAAGGAGTGCGTCTAGGCTTAGCAATATCTACACTCAGACGCCAAGTGGCAGCCATCTCTATGGTCATTCCCACTTTGGAAGGGATTCCATGTCTCAACATCGGGATATCCTCACGTTCCTAAAAGCAGTCACACAAATTAGATCACCGACAATCCACCGCTTCCCAACTTGGAAGCTCAACCTAGTGTTAAGGGCTCTGACTTCGGTCCCCTTTGAACTGTTGCAAGCGATACCTTTAAGATTCCTTAGGATGAAGGTTCTCTTCTTGACAGCCATCACCTCGGCACGTCGAGTTTCAGAGCTCAGAGCCCTGTTGGTCAACAAGGGACTATGTGTGTTCTACAAAGACAAGTTGGTCCGAAGAATAGATCCTACCTTCCTTCCTAAAGTGAACTCAGCTTTTCACAGGGCACAGGAAATTTCTTTGCCTTCTTTTTGTCCTAATCCTTCTTGCCAGACAGAAAAAACCTGGCACTCTCCGTAGATCTCCGCAGTGCCATACAGATATTCATTAAGAGGACAGCAGAGTTCAGACAACCAGACTCTATGTTCGTTAACATCACCAATCCCAAAAAGGGATGCCCAATGTCTGCCGCAGCCATTAGTTCAACTCTGAGACAATGTATTGTTGAGGCTTACAAGGCATCCAAGGTGGTGGTCCCAGAGGGCATCACGGCTCACTCCATTTGTAGTTCTGCTACCATGGCAGCTTTTAACAAACAGGCTCCTTTAGATGAGATCTGTCGTGCTGCCACCTGGTCCTCAGTCAATACCTTCGTCAAACACTATAAGATGAATACATGGTCTTCTGTACAGGCGGCCTTCGGACGAAGGATCCTCCAACACGTGGTAGACGAAGGTAACTGACCCACCCACATGGGGAGCTCTTGAAGGTCCCAATCATGAAGATGCCCTTGCCTTGGAGGAGAATGGAGCCTTGGATACTCACCATGAAGGGTCCTTCTCTCCCAAGGCGAAGGGCATACCTACTTACAGTCCCATCCTTAGGATGTACCAGGTTTAGCCAAATTATTACGTTCAGTTAGTGTTATAGTTCACCCATTGTCCCTTAGGGTCAACGAGGGTCAATGTTTGATGTTTAAAATTCCTGTTTCCTAACTTACCTTGTACTGTTCCCAGTTGATGTTTTTTACAACTGTCCAAGCAGCTAGACAGGCCTGTAACTGGAGTAGGGGTGGTCTTCCCGCCAAGGCGACAGGAAATAAAGTTTGGTCCTCCCTCCTGGAAAGAGCGGGAAAACACCCAATCATGAAGATGCCCTTCACCTTGGGAGAGAAGGAGCCTTCACGATGAGTATCCAAGGCTCTATTTTTAGCGGAAAGTTTAAAAAAATTAGTCACAGTACTTTACAAAAGGATGCAGACAGGAATTTTTTTGATGCTGGTGTTCTCCTGCCAGCTTGCTGCTATCCCCCCCCCCCCCCGCAGGAATCAGTGGAGAGATGTGCACCTGCACCAAGAGGCAACTGCTTTGGTGGTCTGTAAAATCAAACCCCTTTGTCCATTCTGCTTGAAACTTAGGCAGTCTTTAGATTAGAGGGATGGCTATGTTCTGTGCAAACTTAGTGCCATTATCTTTAAAAGCCTCAAATTGGTTCCCCATTCAAAAATAATGGTCCTGAAATTCCAAACCCTCCAGAACACATGGATTGGAATTCCAAATTAGTAACGTCCTACCCGAATATCAGCTATCACCGTAAAGGATTCCCCCCCAAATCCCAGATCTGAAGTTATGATTTTTTTTCACAGAGAGCACCCCTAATTATTACACTGTGGGTGAGAAAGTGCATGGAAACAAGCACCAGCATTACAGCTTTTCTCATTCATACGTGTCTTACCAATGCTACAAATCTGAAGAAATCTGATTTCTGTGAAGTTCAGAGAGCAAATGCAGCCCTCCAGTTTAGGCATCTTTGGGTCTTTTCTTCTCCCCCCCCCCCACTTGTGAATCCTAATACAGTTCCTAGAATACCAGCTGTTTAATTTAGTTGGTTGTGAACAGGTTTCAAAAGTTAACGAAACCTCATCACAAATCGTATTGTCATCTCATGAAAGATGCTGCCTTGTTGTCCTGCTAGAACGGAGTTTGCTTTGGTTGGAAATAATACTGGTGAATGGGCAGTTAAAGTAGTAGTCAGAACAGCCCTGCAGTTCTGGAAGCTGAGCTGTTTCCTCTATTACATGGTTAGTTACTTAACTACTTAACAGTTCTTTGCTGGAAAGAAGTTGATATAGGTATTACAGTTTTTGTGCATAACTAAATATATGAGTCTTTGTTCTTAGCCATTGTCTTAGGGCCTACTTAATTTATCAGTGGCATTTGGCGTAATATATTCTGCCATCTGGATTTACCATCTTGAACAGAAGGTTTGAATATGTGGGATGTTGTTATATTGGTTTCAACCTTTTCTGGGTAAGGATGTGTCACTGGCGACCAAGATCAAGTTGATTCATGCCATTGTATTCCCTATTACTATGTATGAGTTGGGAAGAAAGTTGATTCCTTTGAAATGTTGTATTGGAGGAGAGTGTTATGGATACCGTGGGCCGCCAGAAAGACAAATCATTGGGTTCTAGATCAAATCAAGCCTGAACTCTCCCTAGAAGCTAAAATGACTAAACTGAGGCAATCAAACTTTGGTCTCAGTATGAGAAGACAAGACTCACAGGAAAAGACTGTCATGTTAGGTAAAGTTGAAGGCAGCAGGAAAAGAGGAAGACCCAACATGAGATAGATTGACTGTAAAGGAAGCCACGAGCCTCAGTCTGCAAGACCTGAGTAAGGCTGTTATCAATAGGACATTTTGGAGGACATTAATTAATAAGGTCACCATAAGTCTGAAGCAACTTGACAGCACTTAACGTACACACACAGGATGTAGAGAGTAAAGGGAGGCATGAAAAGTTAGCATCCTGGAGGGGGTTTGGTTCTGTGTTAGGGTACCGCTGACAGATTCAGTAAAAAGCTTGGCAGTATTTCTGGGTCTGCCCTGTCCATGAAAAAGCAGGTCAGTGTCACTGCTACAAGTACATTTTTTCACCTACATATGGCCAGGAATATTTATCTATTTTTGGACATAGTTTATCTGATCATAGAATCATAGAGTTGGAAGGGACCACCAGGATCATCTAGTCCAACCCCCTGCACAAAGCAGGACGTTCACAACTACCTCCCCCCACACCCCCAGTGATTCCTACTCCATGCTCAGAAGATGGGGGGAAAGTCCTCCAGGTTCCCTGGCCAATCTGGCCTAGAGGAAAATTGCTTCCTGGCCCCAAGGGGCAATCAGCATTACCCTGGGCATTTAATAATCGCACTTAACCATGCTACTGTAACTTTGAGACTGGATTACTGTAACACACTGTACATTTGAGTTGGCCGAGAGGACGAGTCAGAAGCAGAAACTGATCCAGAATGCAGCAGCCTATCTATTAACAGATGCTATTCAGACTACCCCTATGGCTGTAATATTACAGGCAGCTACACTGGCTCCCTGCCATGAGGTCCTGTTCAAAGTGCTGGTTTTGACCTTTAAAGTCGTTGGTGTGGGTTCTAGGGCTGTCAATTTGGTTCGGTCCGAACAGAAAATCAACCGAATTCTCCTCGATTCGGCGCTTTTCTGTTCGGACGGATCCGAACTCAAAACTGGCGGGCAACCGAGGGGGCCGAATTCAGCGAGTTCGGGAGTTCGCGAATAAATCCGGCAAATTCGGCCGTCAGTAAGCAGGCGCGGGGTGCCCTTTAAACTGATCTGCGCCTCCCGGCTGGAAGGCGCAGATCAGTTTAAAGGGCAGCCCGCGCCTCTTCAGCGGGCTCCCCTGAAGGGGGGCGGGCTGCGCAGATCAGTTTAAAGGGCAGCCCGTCCCCCTTCAGGGGAGCCCGCTGAAGAGGCGCGGGGTGCCCTTTAAACTGATCTGCGCCTCCCGGCCTGGAGGCGCAGATCAGTTTAAAGGGCAGCCCGTCCCCCTTCAGGGGAGCCCGCTGAAGAGGCGGGGGTTCCCTTTAAACTGATCTGGCCTCCCGGCTGGGAGGCGCAGATCAGTTTAAAGGGCAGCCCGCCCCCCTTCAGGGGAGCCCGCTGAAGAGGCGCGGGGTGCCCTTTAAACTGATTTGGCCTCCCGGCCGGGAGGCACAGATCAGTTTAAAGGGCAGCCCACGCCTCTCTAGGGGAGCCCGCTGAAAGGTGCGGGCTGCCCTTTAAACTGACCTGCGCCTCCCAGCTGGGAGGCTCAGATCAGTTTAAAGGGCCCCCGCGTGCCTTCAGGGAATCCCTCTGAAGGTGCGCGGGGGCCGAATTTTCCCCCAAACTCCGGATCCCCCTGAATTTCCGGGGATCTGAAGCGGGGGAGTTCGGACTTCGGCACGGCCCGAATAAAAACGGGCCGAATTTTGCCGAATCCGAACTTTTGACAGCCCTAGTGGGTTCCTCATCCTTGAAGAACTGCCTCTCCCCATATGAGCCTGAAAGGACCTCCAAATTCTCACAAAGTTTGTTCTGTCAATGAAGGTAAGATCAGTTGCTGTAGTAGTCCCATCCTTGTGGAATGGGCTGCCAGTTGAAGTAAGAGCTTCATTCAATTTAGAAGAAGATGAAGAAGAGTTGGTTTTTATATGCTGATTTTTTTCCTACCGTTTATTTTAATTTATTTTTTCAAATTTATTACCTGCTCTCATCCCCAGCAAGCCAGGCTCAGGGGAGAATCAAACCAGTTTACAATCTCCTTCCCTTCCTCTCCCCACAACAGACACCCTGTGAGGTAAGTGGGGCTGAGAGAGTTCAGAGAACTATGACTAGCCCAAGGTCACCCAACTGGATTCATGTGTAGGAGTGGGGAAACCAACCCGGTTCACCAGATTAGGGTCTGCTGCCGATGTGGAGGAGTGGGGAATCAAACCCGGTTCTCCAGATTAGAATCCACCACTCTTAACCACTATACCATGTGGCAGTGTCAGGCCATATTGTTTAGGTGGAGTCTTTCTTTACTTGGCTTGAATTGTGTTCAATTGTGTTAATGTTTTTAATATAGGCTTCTGACTGGCTTTAATCTGATTGTTTTATTGTAAACTGCTTTGAGAAACAAGAAGTGGTATGGAAGTATAGCAAATATAACTATACACAATCAGAATGTGAAAACACCTTAATGATCTTATGAAATATATGTGCACACATCTGCATTCAAATTATAACAGAAATTGTCCTAAAATGGATTAAGTGGGAGATAGGTAAAATATTTGGCAGTATGCAGGGATTGAGCATAAAGCTTCTAATAGAGTTAGGCAAATATGAATACCACTGAACATGACAATGTAATGAGCTTTAGATTAATGTATTTATCTTCATGGGACAGTGCAAGAAATGTCAAGTTGTTGTGGATATTCAGAATAAGTTGATCATCACTGAGTTTGTTTAACATAGCAATAAGGAGGATAGACATCCAAAATATGATTGCATTAACTGGAAGGCGAATAATATAATCAAAGAGGTTTTGGGGGGAGGAGCCCTCCATAAGATTGCTAGGGAGGGCTATTTCCGTGGTAAGTATATTGACAGACCTGGAGGTAATAGGTAAAGACGAAACTTCTCCTTGCTTTCTGCAAGCACCTTGTTCTTTTGATCATGATCTCTACTTACAAAACACTATGAGCTGGATGATTTGTGATGAGGTTTTTTAACCTTTTAAAACCTGTTCGCAAGGATGGTTTATCGTCCTGTGCATGATTTGAGTCGAATAGCACCTTTGAGACCAACAAGATTTTGGGGGTATAAATAAACTTTCAAGAGCAAAGCTCTGTTTGTCAGATGTCTTGTGCATGTTGACTTGAAGAGGTTCCTGTGTTCTAATTGTTTCAGTTTGGGTTTTTTATCCAGTGGCTCCCTTCCACTTCTTCACCCACTGACTGAGAAAGACTTAGCAGAAGAGAGAGATTGGATCCAACCTTTTGCAATCAACAAATGTGGAGATGGCTCAGAGAACATGAAACAAAATGACAACAGGCCTTGGCTCCCCCCCCCCACCTCCCCTCATAAGATTTCCTAGCATGATTTTCCATCTCCTATCTGTCTGACAAGTATGACTCATGAGAGCTCATATTGAAATAAATAGTGTTAATCATTAAGGTACCACTGGTCTTTTGAAATATATTGCCACTTGAAAAAAAAAGTTGGAACACTAGGCCCATTTAAACCAAAAAAAGAAAACACAAAGCAGAGAACTAAGTGTGCTCAAGTTCAGTCTTAGGTGAAATAGTAGATTTTGTTATACTGAATCTAGAATAACGTTTCAAAGGTTAGAGTAGTTTTTTAAAAGGTTAGGATAACAGTAAAGAAAGGGGGTAGTTAATAATAGCTTTGCCCAGCCTTGTAGTGTCCTTTCTCATTTCCATACTCTTTCTGTACTCATAAGGGCCGGAAACCTCTTCTAAAAACCATACCTGAGGTTTTTAGGTTGCCAAATTCTGTGTCGTATTTCTTGTGTGTATTACAATTATACACACAACACATTCTGTCCCTGACATGTAAAAAGTCACTGCCTCTGGTATGTTATCAGCCAGGGGGGGAAACCTCCTCTATAGATAATTATTATCGTTATTGTCAACAGAACCTGCTCTGTTTGCCAGTAATTATGTGACTTTTCCCTAATGATAGGAGATGGTCATGAGACTATGAGGGGTGTAGCTGAAGACAGTCTGCTCAGGCTGTACCTTGCTGTTTTTCTCAATTCTGGGCGGTTTCACCTGTGCTGTGTAACGCAGCTGTCACTTTTGACAGCTTTATGTAGATTGGGCATGGTGGTTTGCCCTTGGCTGAAGAGCTCCTTCTTTTGAATGTCTGAAAGGAAAACTTTTGAAGGCTAAGTACCAATCATGCTTGTGCAATAGAAAATGTGAGACTTTGGTAAGGTCTCTGTTGATTGTAGAGAGGGAGGACAGATTTAAGAGATTAGTTGGCTGTGTGATTTTTGGTTAGGAACAAACTGCTTGGAAAAGTTTAGTTGCTTTTTGCCTTTCATGTTTCAAGATTGTTTCTCCAATCATAAAAAGAAGAAGAAAACTCTGATTCTTAGGTAGCCAAATTTTGTATGCCATGCTTGCTTGACAAATCATACATTCATTGATTATAGATTGATTGTGGAATTCTCTGTGAAAGAGCAGATTAATAGACTGCTGGTGGATGATCTTTAAGGTCTTTTCTATGCCTACATGTGTATGCTTCTACAATATTTTAACATGAATATATAATTGATCTGTCTGAACATTGCAAACTTCAGGTTATGTATAAGAATTTTCCAAATGGACATATTGTACTTCACAGTTAATTTGCAGTGCGGGGAGAGACGTTCTTTGGGTGTACTAAAATTAGTGTCAACTGGTTTTTTTTAATGCCTTCACATTTTTCCGTTCTGATTCCCATAAAGCCCTTGAATTTGTGAGATTTAACACATCTAAGCCACTTTGATTTATTCTTAAATATCACAGTTCAAGTCTATGTAGCTGTTGGGACATAAAATTAACTGGGATACTTCCTAAATGTTGTTTGCTGTATATACATCAAAGCCAACTTGGTAATGCAAACTCTGTTTAGGGCATTGGAAATTTTTCTGGAAACATTTCTAGAAAAATTTACAAGGTAACATAAGGCTTTTTGGTTAGGAAACCAGTTCTGCAGTATTGATAATTGAGAGTAACTGGTAGTTTAATGCTCTTGTATACATTGTGGAAAAGATGGTGGGAATTCCCATCTTCACACAGTGGTAAAGGCAGAGATATGAAACAGACCCCCCCCCCAAAAATACAGGTGGCAAATTAAAGGATGTGTGTTCTTTCACACATGCCCTCCCCCCCTATAGTACCAGTTTTAAAAATGGAACGTTTGGGGAAATCTGGAAAAAAAACATTTTGAAATACATTAAGAAGCATGTTATTTATTTTAAAAGAATGTCTTTAAAATTATTGCTTTAACTTCCCAAAATAGTTTTTAAATTTGTGCTGTTTCTAGTAGTGGGTCTAGTCAAGTACAACTCTCAGATCATCTTTTGCAGTACATGAAAGAAACTGGTCTATCACTCGCACTATGCTCATAGAAATAATAAACTAGAGATGATTGTTTTTCGCGGTATCTGAAGTTTATTAAGATAAAAATTTGAAATCTGACTAGAAAAAATTTCATATGATAGTATTTTCAGGGATATGTTGTTATAGATTTATACATTTTTGTTAAAGGGCCATGATATACTTTCCTGTGGCCATTTATGCCCACTGTTACTATGATTCTTTGTGTGAAGATAATAAGAGTTCACTGTGTTAAATCCGGTATCTAGATAATCTAGCTGATAATACTTAAATAATGAAATTAGGCTGGAGGCACTCTATCCCATTCCCCCACCACACACTCACGCCTGGAAGTAGTTTGAAAGAGGAATCACTGCTTGTGGTGTGCACACTCAGCCCTGTAGCCTCTCAAGAACAGGTGTTGCAGGCTTATTACTAGATTTCAACATACTGTTTTCTATGTTTCTCAGCTTAGATAATAAAACTCTTTTGTTTACTCTAGTATCAGTGGCTTCTTTCATCTCTCTTATTTTTATTTTCTCCTAAGATAAGCATTGATACCTGTTGCTATGTATTTAACATGAAGCATATTAGTAATTATTGTTTGAGTAACATTAGGGCATTTTTACTTTTACATTAATGCATGTACCAAAGGGTACAATTTACATGCCAGCTATTGGTAATGAGTTGGTCACGCAGTTTGGTGATGGATCTCTTCCCTGTTCCTCTCCCTTCAACAGTCTGTTCCAAAGCAGGAAAAGTTTATTTGTGGGATGGTTGGACCACGTGGACCAATAGCCTGACATGGGTCAGGAAGCTGCATAGGGGAAGGGAAATAGGAGGGGGGAATTTCCCTTTCTGCCTCTTCCAGGAACTTTCCCGGGGACTGCTGGGAGGAGGGGAACATGGGAAAGATCCATTACCATTCAATCCTTTCCATTCGTGGACTGCAGGGTCCACCCAGAAAAATACGTTTAAATTGCTAAAGAAATAAGTATTGTATGTGCTTCAGTTTCCCCCCAATATTTCTACTTTTTTTTTTTTTACACACATAGCTACATAACTTCTGGAAATTTTGCTTTTCTATATGGAGGGCAAGTGGCATAGTGCCAATGTTTAAGTTGCACTGAAGAAAAAATAGTTTAAATTCACCGCTTTGTAGCATGGATTTTCTTTTATTCTGTAGGTTAAAATCTGTATAAATATGTATTAGTGTTTGCCCTGTTTTCAGAGAAATATAGTCTTCTGCCTGCTATAACTTTAGCAGTACACTTATGCAGTTTGCGATTAAAAGGTGTGTTTACTTTAGATTAAAAGGCTTTTTATTTAGCTTATTCACTTGGGGTTTTGTTTTCTTATTTGTAAGAAATGTGAGCTAGGTTTATGTAGTTTTCTGAAATGAGTAAGAACTACCGCCTTTTAGTTTTATTGTATAATCTACTGCTTTGGTAGGGTACCCAGTTAAACAGTTTGCTTTTAAAGAAACAAGATCTTTTAAAGATCTTTTGAAGAAACACGATTGCTACTCGTGCCTAGGTTTATTCAGTTTCCCTCCTGGTTTCTTTTAGCAGCTTTCCTGCATACTCTTCCTCCAATTCCAGATTTACTGATACTATGTCCTATTCAGACATCTAACACTCAGATGTCAGTATTTGCAAATTAATGTATTTTCTTTTACTACCTAACAGCCCAATCTTGAGAGCTGCAGCGGCCAGGGACGGTGTGGCCGTGGTGGCGCCTCCAAAGAGGTTTAGCTGCTATAGTGGGGGGGGGGGGGGAAATGGGTACCGCCATTGCTTAAGGGGGCATTCCCAGGCTGAAAGGGGTTAGGAAGCGGCCTAATGGCATCTCCGCCCTCAGAACGCCTCCTGGGACGCCGGCGCTGGGAGGCCAAGTTGGTGTCTGAGGGCCATGCTGCTGCCACAGTCCGGGGTGGTGGTGGTGGTGGTGGTGGTGGCGTAAATGCCCTTACGCTGGTGTCCAAGCCAGTTTAGATGGCACAAGTGGCACAGATACCAGCGTAGGGGTCATGCTGCCTCCTAAGCACATTCGGCCCCCAAGCTCAGGAATGGGCTGAAAGTCACATTTGCTTGTATGCTCACATCTATTATTAGTCCACAAATACATTGACTAGCCTGTCTGCCCACTCATGTTTATTCATCTGTGGTCTAAAGTGTGTGTGTGGGGGAATAATGTAGCTTTAGAAAGCTTCTCAGCCTGATCTGCTGAAGTGCTTCTTATTTTTCGCAGGCAAAACAGTTAGTTGGCAAACCGGACCTAAATAAATATCAGCTCACAGTATTGTTCCCCAACAATTGTTGATTTGGTTGTTGTATGTTTCATTTGCTGTTTTTGGCTTAGATTTGTTTTCTTAGGCTGATCTTTGTCATATGTTGAAGACTACAGAGAAAGCAAATATTGTGCTGGGCATTTTGTGGATGTCTGCAGAACAGAATTATTTTATTAATTTTAAAAAATTATCTGGGTTTTATTTCATGTGTGTTGGTAATTCAAATTGTCTTAAAATGCTATGTGACACCAGCAAAAGCATATCATTGTCTTGCAAAGTCGCAAAAAAATGTTTGAGGAAGTTTGGGTTAGGGTTACAGATCTGAATCTTACTTTCCTACTTTTACTTCTGTAGTTCATGTCAGCAGACTATACTTAAAAGCTCCTTTTAAAATCAAAGACATTACCTGGTCTGGTTAGGGTAATCTAAAAGGAGTGGACATAATCTGCAATGATCAAGCTATAGTGCCCAGTCAGTCTGCATTGCAAAAGGTGACGGAGAATTATGATTGCTCTCGGCAAATGAGAATTTGTGTGCGTGCTGCTCTTTATGAATCAAAGATTCAGAGGCTTTGTCTGTTATAGCTGATGATTCGTAGGGGTCCCAGTGAGTGGCAAGTAGGACCTAATCCAGGACTCATGAAAATCAGAGGCAGTAATCATCTCCTAATTGCACTGTTGGCTCTACCTGTCCTTTGACTGAGCCGTGACGGTGCAGACTTTAACTCAGCCGATCCAGATGCCATTGGAGATCACCGGTGTCATCTCCAAGTACTTTTTGGCCTGGTCTTAAACTGGACCGATGGACTAGCTGCTTCCAGTTATAGTGCATGCCTGGCCATTCTCAGCTTTTTAAGTTCATCTTTTAATTCAGAACTTAATCAAAATACTGCCCAAATTTGCCACTTTCTTTTTATTCTTTGCAGGTTTGCAATTGGGGAAGGTTGCGGACAGTAGTATTGAGAAGCAGTGCTAGTGGGAGTCTGGCACAGAGAGAGCCGCTAAAGACAAGCTGAATATACCATTTGTTTTAGATTTGTTCTGATTGACAGTCTCTCTGTTGTGAATGTCAGCCTTGCAGCTTTAGGGAAGAAGGATTTATTCGAATAATTACAGCTGAATGAGACATTTACTAACTGTGTTTTCTGTATTTAACAATTTACCAGTGTCCATTTGATGAAACAGTACAAGCAGCCTGGGTCAGTTAGCATAACACTTCAAAGTGCAGACAGCGTGAGAGTTTTACAGCTTTCACTGGCCTCTTCAGCATGTTTTCATGTCCAGACTTTTAAAATTGTACTTTTTTGCTGTAATTACTAGTATTGTTGGTTTATTTGAAAATGGGAAGGTTAGTTCCTTAGATGAGCACTATGTGCTGGTTTCCAGTTCCTGAGCAGTGACGCTCAATCCTAAGGAAAAGAGACTTTCTCTAAAAGAAGTGATTGCTGAGTTCCTAATTTTACATATAAGAATTATTCAGAAAGTAATTGGGTAGTATGAACTATAAAGTTAACATTTGAAAGAGAGTGCCGTTTTAAAATTGTGGACTTAACACATTTGCTGGTTAACACCAGACAATTCCTTGTTTGATGAAAATACTTGTTTACTAATGCTTCTGCTGCAGTGAGCCATTTGTTTTAATAAAGTCACTGACAATGAGTATCCCTTTTTTTTATTTCTTCTCACATCATAGGAAACCTAGGATAAATTCTCAGCTTGTTGCACAACAAGTTGCTCAGCAATATGCTACCCCACCGCCTCCTAAAAAGGAGAAGAAAGAGAAGGTGGAAAAGCAGGAAGAGAAAAAGCCAGACAAAGAAAAAGAAATTAGTCAAAGTGTTATAAAGAAGAGTACCAACAAGAAGACTAAGTATGTTTCTGGGCCACCCATCCAAATTAGAAATCCCTAACCTCTTAGCTTGTACCCCTTTACAAATGATCTAATCTGATGTGCCCCCCAATTTCCCTAGTTTAAAAACCCTACTAGGTGCCTCAAATATCCAGTGACTCCTTAGTTTCCCCCTTGGTCTCCAATCACTCTCCTCTCTCTTACCACCACCCAATTCTTGATTCATGTGACTTGGCTCTTTCTGTGCTGCTGCATCAACTTTAAATTTTTATTGCTCTTTATCCTCTTCCCAGACTAGCTGAGAGTGGAGAAGCACATTGATATACTATGTAGGACCTTATAGGAAATATCCCTTCTCCTAGTATTCCTGTGGTTTTATTGATGGGTGTGAGGGTTGTAATCATTGCAAGGTTTTTGTTTTTGTTTTTTTGCTTTGTGTGTGTATAAACACACGCACCCCCCTCTATGATATTAGTTATCCCAGTTTCAGAATGTATTTTCTTAACAGTATAGGGCCCTCTTACTATTCAGTTTTCTCTTCTCTTCTCTTCCAGGCCAAAGTCCGATATTGTGAAAGATCCACCAAGTCAAGCAAACAGCATACAGTCTGGGAATACAACAACAAAGACCAGTGATTCAAATCACACCTCAAGGTAATTTAATACCGAGTTTCCTTTGTATAACCTTCCTGAATTAGCGTCTTGGTCTGACTGATTATCTCTGTATGGTATGGGAAGGAACTTTCTTCCAAGGTAGTGATCTTGGCTATGTAACTTTTCCTTCCAGCCAGTCATTGGGGGGGGGGGGGGGAAGAGAGAATAAGGAGGATTGGATTGGATGTCTTTTCCCGTTCTGTAATTTTAAATCTAGTGGAAAGTGTTCTTTAGCCCCTTTCTTTTCACAAGTGTAGTGAATGGAGACACAAGAATTTGCCTAATGCTGAAACACTTATTTTTCTACTCTACTTCCATTGTTAACTAGGGCTGATCTGAACTCACCCATTCAGATCCATAAGGTTTGAGCCTCTGATTATCTGATGGATAATAATTGCAGAGTCTGAATTAATTGCAGAGCAGCCTGGGCCTGGGGTGTGTTCAGTTATCACCAGGGGCTGGTCTACCAGGTTTGCGTGGTAGGAACAGGGAGCCCTTCTGTTCCCACAAGGCCATCACTCTTGCGGTATCCCTCCTGCAGCCTTCTCCGTGGGCTTTGGATCTAACAGCAAAATGGAAGACATAAGTGTGTTTCTGTGGGGCTTCTTCTTGTTTTTTTTTTTTTTTTTTTTTGCGCCTTGATCTGAGTTACCAGGATTCCAAACACATGCATGGTGCATCAAACAGAATCAGCGTGCATGTTTTTGTGTTTTGCTCCATCCCTCCCATTCAAGAGGGTCATGTAATATCCTTCTTTCTGCTGAGCTGCGCTTTGGGCAAACGAGAAGATCCCACCATTACAGCAGCACTTGGGAAAAGAGCAAGGAAAAGTAGCCTCTATCTGAGAGATTAAGAGCAGAACCACCCTTGACAGCAACTTCCTTGATTTTTTTCTGTCCTTTTCTGTGTGCAAGAAATTCAGTCTGAGTTTGCCTCATTTGAAGGTTGCCATTGGTAAATTGAATTTTCCTGCCTCTAATTTGCTGTGCTTGGCTACCGTTGCAGTTTACCTTTAACACAAAGCTACTGTGCTGGCAATTGTACAGTAATTGGATGAAAATATTTTTAGTGTTATGCAGCACTGGATGTTCCTTCTGTTTGTAATCCTTTTAGAACTGAATAACTCATCAAGTACCATAGAGCTTGAAGGGAAGTTATGTTGTGTGCGCCTTTCTGATCTGGTCTGTAGCTTCCACTTCTTTATGACAACCAGCTTTTAATATCGTGTTTGAATAAAGTATGGCACACACCCAGGTTACGCCTTGCTCATTATCCTTCCCAGGAACTGTGATTGCAGAAAAACTACTAGGACATTTAGAGGCAGCGTTTAAGCCAAGAGACTGTGAAAACCAAATAGAAGTTCAGGGTATCTGGGAGCTCCTGCCTAGGTATACCGAGTCTATTGCTGCATGATTTGGTCATTTTCTACCTTACTGTAATGGGTGTGGTAAAAGAATAGACCCCCAAAGCAAAGTTAGCTTCTCTAACTGAGATGCAAGGACCAGTGGTAGATACAGAACTGTCTTCCCCATTGGTTGTTGTGTGGTAGTAGGCTGGATAAACATTTCTAAGCCTGCAGCATTGAGTTGCAAATTTGGGGGTAAAGGAGTGCTCTTCTGAGTGCTTTGTTAACAGACTGTCAAGGTAAGTAAGCACTGGGAAATAGGAATGATACCCCATTACCTATTAGCCTGCTTTTGGACAGCTCTTCCTGTTTCCTCATTTTAACCAGTACCTTCTTCAGCTAAGAAACCATAAGAGGATTTTGCAGGGCCAAGATTATTCTTGTAGCAGCCAGCAGTGTTAGAGAGTGCCTCTGTATGCTGCTGACTCTGAATGTGTAGGTTTTGAAGCCGGTGGTCAAGCCAATGCTGTCTTGCTATATTGATAACTTATTCCAGTTACAGTAACTCTTTATACATCGAAGCCTGCACACTGTTCAAAGTTTAGCCTTGGAAGTACAACCCCTTATTCTCGTGGAATGAATGCTTTAGTTCCTTAAAAAAAACACCCAGCCATTTGTTTTCTTAAGGTCTTCTTTGTTGTGCTGCTTTGGTTCTTTGGGTGTAATAGCAGGGGATTTTGGGCCTCCCAGCTAGTGAACTGATTTGGTATTCTCTGATATCCAGAGCTGTTGTGGCTAAAGAACTCCAGGCTGTTGCAGGCACTCATGTGAGTGACAGCCTGTGCTTTATTTGCGGACTTAATGACTGCACAAAAGCATGATGCAAAAACATTAAAAGGGTCCTTAGATTTAAAATAAGATATTGTTCCTTTTTATTGGTCTGTTTCCGCATAATGACCATGTGCTTTTCTTGGGCTTGTTTTCAGCAGCCATATTCAGAATAGACTATTTGAATAGTTTGGGTTGCCTTCCCTCTATAAATCATCAGCGGTTGTCAAAAGACACCAAGTTGCACTGGCCCCTCTGGTGTTTGTAATGGCAGAAATCCTCTATGCAAATGACAGTGCTTTTTTCAGATGCTTTTGTGTGTGTGTGTGTGTGTGTGTCTGTCAGTATTGCAATGTCACAGCTTTGGAACACACAAGAAGATGATGAATTCTACAAAATCCTTGTATCCAGGAAGGTACCCTGAGGCTTTTTTGATACTTGCGTAGCTCTGCTTTTACTGTTCTTTCTGGCTGGGTGGAATAGAGGATAGCTTCTTACCTCTGCGAAGGAAGCTCCAAGAATTTATTCCTCAGCCCCGTGCATTCTGGGGATTGAACATGCCGATAGACTGAGCATTTGAAAAAGAGCAAAAGGTCAGTTGGGGGAGGGGGAAGGAAGAACAGCCATGTTGTTCAGTATATGTTCATTCATCATTGGGCTGGCCCTCAACTCCCTTTAGAAGGGATCCTTGTAACTAAGTTGAGAAAAATGTCTTAACAGAAGGCTCATCTGTTATTTATAATGGGTCTCTCTCTCTCTCTCTCTCTCTCTCTTTTAATTTAAGGCCCAGACTGAAAAACGTGGACAGAAGTACCGCCCAGCAGCTGGCAGTCACAGTGGGAAACGTCACAGTAATTATCACAGACTTTAAAGAAAAGACTCGCTCTTCTTCCACATCGTCATCCACAGTGACCTCCAGTGCAGGATCAGAACAGCAGAACCAGAGCAGCTCGGGATCCGAGAGCACAGACAAGGGTTCGTCCCGCTCCTCTACGCCAAAGGGCGACATGTCCGCAGTCAATGACGAATCTTTCTGAAATTGCACATGGAATTGTGGGGGACTTACGAAATCAGGGTATGAAATTCAAATGCTCCACTTGTCCACCAGGCTGTAGCCGTCCAGGGAAAAAGCTCCAGTGCCACTTCCATCTCTTCTGCCTCTTCTTGAGAGTCGACATGTTTTTGGGGACATCACCTCTTAACAGATGACACTGGGATCGTTTGTGCTGGCTGTGGACATCTGGCCGTCAAGGAATTTCGCACCCTGACAATAACTTTTTTGACACTTATGTATTCCATTGTTTTATATGATTTTCCTAACAATCATTTATAATTGGATGTGCTCTTGACTCTACTTTTTTATAAATCTGCTGTGCACAATTTTTTTCCATGAACATTGCAATCTTTTTGTTTTTTTGAGGTGAGGGGAATGTGAAGTAAGCGGGAGAGGGCTGTTGGAGAGTTCTTTATTTATTGCATTCACAAACTCCATCCTCTTGTTCTTGGTTCTCTCCCCACCCCAGCATATCCTGTTTTGACTTCAGTTCCCCCTTCTTCTTCCAGTTATACTGTGTACTATCAGTTTTGATATAAATTATATATAAATATATATATATATATATATAAATAAAAATATATATAGGGTTATTTGAAACCAATACATGGAAACGCTGGTGCTTGAAACACTGTGAAGCGAAACAATTTTTAAGATCTGGGACAGTGAGCGCCCTTTGGAAAGAGCTGAAACTGGACCGGAATTAGTCATAAATGAACAGAGTGTTCCTGGAGGTTCAAACCGAAACAGGACCTGGCTTCCTTCTTCTTGGGCTGAAGAGTACTGGACAAAGATAGATGTCTATTTTCTTATTTTCTATTCTGTTTTTTGAAATCTAAAAGGTGCTCCAGGTCACTTGCATTCCTAGTAGAATATATATATATATATATAAAAAAACAATAAAATCCTCCAGCCTTGTCCTATGGCAGTGTACGCATTTTAGTGGCTGCAAGCCCACGCTTGTTTCAGAATGCCTAGTATTAATGTACAGGATGGCTACACATTTAACATTGCCTAGTTTTGCATAACCTGACTCATTGCGAGTGCGATGTTCTGTAATGTTTGCCATTGTCCAGATCTGTATTGGTTATGGGGATAACATTTCAATATCTGTGGTGGGAGAGGAGGCATTGTCAGTTTTTATGGTTCAGAGTAAAAGGGAGCTGCACTCCACCCAGCTAGTATAACAAAGCTACCACGTGACCTGATGTCATATGGCTTGTTCCCAATGCAAATATTTCATTGTCTGTCTCTAATGCTCTTTTGTTTTTAATTAATCCATTGTGTATCCTCAGAGAGAGCTTTTTTAAAAAAACAAACAGCCTGTCGTCCAAT
Source organism: Euleptes europaea (assembly GCF_029931775.1). Taxonomy (NCBI): domain Eukaryota; kingdom Metazoa; phylum Chordata; class Lepidosauria; order Squamata; family Sphaerodactylidae; genus Euleptes; species Euleptes europaea. The sequence goes on along the minus strand of NC_079312.1, from coordinate 42,983,285 downwards.
GATGATGTGTTGGGATTATTGCTGTTTAGCCATGTCTAGGTATCCTGCCATGCGAGCTGACGTTGTGAAGAACTTTTTTTCATACTGGTAAGGGGTGCAACGGGATGATGAGTAATTTCGAGTTCTTGCTAGACGGCTGTTCTGATGTCAGCTTCCTTCCAGCCCCATTAGAGTTGTGTTTGCAGTTTTGCCTAGCTTGGTTGTTACCCTGCTTCAAACACTAGAATGGAGAGATGGAACACTGTTGGGTTTTTCTTTAAAGAAACAACACCTTCAAGTTCTCACTGTGTGTGCTTTTTTAGGCGACCCAGAGTGCTTTGCTGTAATTTCAGCAACCTTCTTCCCCCCTCCCCTTTCTGTCAAAATGGATACTGTGTGGGTGTTTATGCTCAAAGGGCCACTTGCCAGAACTTGGTGCTAGACAATTACTATACTAATTATCTTGCTTGAAAAATATCAATTATTTCTGTTGTGTGGAGGCAATGAAATGGTTGCATTTTATCGGCTCAGTTGTAACTAACAGAGACACAAGCTCCTTTCGCATCAATTTTAAATTTTAGCCTATGCTTAACTGAATAAACCAACTCTGCTCGAAGCAGTGGAGAAGCAGAGCAGTGCCTTTGCAGCTGCAGTTTGATTCTGAACACGGTGCGTTCCTTATTAAATTGTTCTTGTATCTAATTTTTGTTGTTGTTGTTGGTTGGAATCCTATTATTAAAGTATTTATTGAAAAAGAAAAAAAGAACCAAAGGAAAACCAGATGATTCTCATAAGCTCTTGAAACACAATATTATCTGCAGTTTTTAGTAGTCCACATTGGTCCACCTTTTTAACATTGATATGATATTGTAAAGACATTCCTTTTCCAAGTTTTAATGTTCCTTTAAAGGATCTCAGGGAGGGTAAATTGGTCAGCCATATTTATTTTTTGGAGAAAATTTTAATTTTTAAAGAGAAGTTTGAACTTAGTCCCAGATGTGTGTATTTTGCACAGTTTTTTTTTTAAAAATGAAACGAACCAGAATGAATTAGGCCTGAGTGAATTTGGTCGCTTTCCCGGAGACCCGTTCCGTGGGTGAGGGAAGTGCACCTGTGTAGACAAATGGTGTCTTTCCTTCAGTGGTTCTTTAGAATAAGGGCTTGGTGCGGGGGTGGGGGAGAATGCAGTGTGGTATGCTGAGAAAATTTCTTTACACGGCAAACACCACCCACCAAGCACTGTTGCTCCGCGCCCGCCATTCCGCTTTGTGTGGGCTGCCATTCAAATGGTGCACAGCAGCTGGGGTTGGGTTGGTTGCGCCCAGTGAACCATTGGGTTGCGCCCAGTAAGACATGCCCCTTAGATTAGGTAGGTGGTAAAAGCTTTAAAGGTAACGAGCTACTCATTGGCTTACCAATTCAGTGGAATCCTCTTTGGGTTTTCTTTTCTTTTTCTTAACGTGTGCCTCGTGATATGTTAGCTTGTTAGGTGAAAAGTATGCAAATCTATCTTTGGCACAAGTGGACTGACTGAAGCTGCATTTGGTTGAAATTGTCAGCTAAGCATTCAAAAACTTTCTTGGGCCGCATTTTTAGCTGTTGCGTTGTCAATCTGCTTTTTTTTCTTACTTAACCCCTGTGATAGACAATACCCTTAAAAAGTAGCATGTTGTCTTGAAATGGAATCCCCTTCACTTAGTCTGCATTTCAGTTTTGCCATATGGTAGTTGGAGAGCATGTTTTAAATACTATTGTAGAGGAAGGGCCAGAAACGCTCGGACGCCCAGCGGCATGGAGAGCAGGCGAGGAAAAAGCACAGTGTTAACATTTGCAAGTTTCGATTTTTACACACTTCACCTACACACATGTGCGTGCACACCCATACACACAACAGCTTGCCTGACTTGCTCAGTTTGACGTAGTCATGCAAAGGGAATGGTAAAAAAAGCAATTTTAAGGTGAGCAATTTTAATTGGAGGCATTTCGCTTATTAAAAGGAACAGATTTTAAAATTGGACAAGTAGCTATATTCATTGAGAGACACTTCCACCTGCCTTATCGATTATCATTCTCAGTCTACTTTTTAAACAACAGTAAACATAAATTATTGAAAAATTATTAATTGCTGACTATAATAACCTTTGCTTGTTTGTAACCGAAAACAAAAATGATTTAAGAGCCAACATTTAGAATATGACAATGGAGCTGAACAGTTTTTAATGCGCAAGCAGTTCTGTTCTTGTGTATGACTTGTAACCTTAATTTACTGTGTAAAGATGGTTACATTATTTCTTTAGCTTTGTTTGTTTGGAGACAAATAGAGAATGCTTGTTTAAGTATGTCAAAACATAATTTTATCTTGTGGATTTTTATGTTAATGTATTATACGAGCTATATTTTTCATTTGCCCAGAAAGACAGCTTGTATAACGCTTTTGGAAGTTTTCTGCTCTGTAAAAGTCTTTAGAGCTGACAGTCCTGTTAGGTTTGTTTTTAATCTTCATGCTAAAAGTGTCAATGGTGGTTTTGTGAACTGGTCAGAAAAAATTCACAGGTCTTAAATGTTTTCGGGAAATTTATATTGGACACTGCTCTTTGTCTAGCAAATAAAAGATGTTAATATATTCCTGTTACCGGCATGTGCACGACTGTTATTAGACGCCACTTTATCATTTTCCTGCTTTAAATAGAAATGTCTATTTATGAATTCTGCTTGTAGTTTTTTCACAAATAAAATAGTAACATTTAATTAAAGCTGAATTTCTATTCTTTGGTGTTTAACAGTGTTGAGGAAAGGAATAGTTAGTTTCTGAGCTAGCATTTTTCATGATAACTTTTATACTGGGGTATATACATGAGCTTGTATGTTCTTCGCTGGTGAGAGCCAGCGGTGTGGTTAAGAGCGGTGGACTCTAATCTGGAGAACCAGGTTTCATTTCCCATTCGTCCACATGAAGCCTGCTGGGTGACCTTGGGCCAGTCACAGTTCTCTTAGAGCTCTCAGCCTCACCTACCTCACAAGGTGTCTGTTGTGGGGAGAGGAAGGGAAGAAGATTGTAAGCCGGTTTGATTCTCCTTAAAAAGGTAGAGAAAATTGGCATATAAAACCCAATTCCTCTTCTTCACTAGTATTTCAAATAAGCAAGTTCACATACCCATTATTTGTTTGGCCTTGCTTTTAATCATTGGAGTTAGATGCTAAGGTCCCTGAAGTAAATACGTCTTCCTGATTTTTCAGCTGCAGAAAGCTAATAAGCAGAGTGTTTAAAATGCATCTGACAAAGTGTGATTTAGCTCCCAAAAGCTTATGTCTCAATAAATATGTTCTTTTAGGTCCCACAAGACCTAACACAATTACCCTCTGATTTTAGGACATGTAACAAGCAAAGTCCTCTGAGGGCTTCAGCTTGACAATCTGAGTTTTCATTTCATTAAAAAAATGAGAACAAAAACTTGCCTACTGTAGAGGGTTTTCTATATGCCACCTGATTTTTTTAAATGGAAAAATATTCAATAATGGGCATGGTGTGGAGGGTAGACAACTTCCCTCTCTCACACAAGGCCAAAGGTCTTACAGTGCATTCCTAAACTGAATTACACCATTTCAAGTCCATTGAAGACAGTGGGCTAAGAAAGGTGTAAACGCTGTTTAAGATTGCACTATTAATCTGTTTTATATCTGGACTTGCATAGCACTTGCATAAAAAGTCTCAAAGACTTGGCCCAGTTTCATATGGATCAATGAAAACACTAAGCTATATGGTAAACTACTTCATTTTCTGAAAAAACTACTTTGTGATTCTGTTGTTGTGATTCTGATCCCAATGGAAGTCTATTTCACGTAGCTGGCTCAAGGTTGACTCAGCCTTCCATCCTTCCAAGGTCGGTAAAATGAGGACCCAGCTTGCTGGGGGTAAAGGGAAAATGACTGGGGAAGGCACTGGCAAACCATCCAGTAAAACGTAGTCTGCCTAGCATGCTCACGTTAAGGCCTAACGACAATTCTAAATAGGAAGACGGCACCAAGCTTTATTTTGTAGATAATGCAGAATAACCTTCCATAATACAGAATTTAGGAGGATTTTAATGTAAGTAGAGGATGTAAATCATTGCACAGGGCTAGAACTAGAACCGAATCATTTGCCTGTACTTTATAATCTTTGAAGGACTGGTGGTAAGTTTATTAGGTGTGGCCATGTGCGTAAGGCAGTGGTGCCCTCAGGGCTTTGAATTTTGCTGTCTATTTATGAAAGTTGGATCTAAGTGGCTTGTGGAAGTCTGCCTTCTGGCGATGTGTGACAGTGTGCCTTAACCATGTGAATCAGGGAAGGCTTCGAGACTTTATTTCTCAAGAAAAGCATAATATATTAGTCCAAAGTACCATTCTTTCCAGGTTCCTCCCTCTGATATCCTTATCAATGTGTTTTTACAGGTATGTACTGGACACTTTAAGAGCCCCGTGGCGCAGAGTGATAAGCTGCAGTACTGCAGTCAAAAGTTCTGCTCACGACCTGAGTTCGATCCCGAGTCAGTTTCAGGTAGCCGGCTCAAGGTTGACTCAGCCTTCCATCCTTCCAAGGTTGGTAAAATGAGTACCCAGCTTGCTGGGGGTAAAGTGTAGACAACTTGGGAAGGCAATGGCAAACCACCCCGCAAACACAGTCTGCCTAGTAAACGTTGGGATGTGACTTCACCCCATGGGTCAGGAATGACCTGGTGCTTGCACGGGACTACCTTTACCTTTTTACTGGACCCTTTATGGAGCAAGAAATCAGAGCAAGTAAACTGAAATTCATCAAGCCTGTGATGTTTTAAGTGCTGTTGCCCAATTACATGCAGAAAGAGAGAAAACATGTTCTACTTCCTTTACTAACCCCTCCCTCCCATTCTCTACCACAAATTTATAAAGCAATTGAGACTCCTCTCTTTCATGGCCCATTTTCCATTAAAATAAATGAGGTTTATTCTCTGATATTACATCAAAATGGTCAGTAACTGGCTAACATTTTATCAAGCTCCTATTCTTCAGATGACATCCCTGAGCTAAATTTGTTGCAGCAAACGATTGGGTGTATGCATAGGGTTGCCTGAATTCTCAAGATAGTAGCCCGTTAGGGAGCTCCAAATTAATCCTAGGAATAGTAAGATTAAGCCTTTGTGGCTGATGAAACTACTTTTGTAGCGAAAAGACTGGAATACGTCCGGAGCCGTGTTACCACCTGCATCTCCGTCGCCTGAAGATACATTAAAATTGACTAGAAAATCACTCCACGCCTTACATGAACTTTTTTGCACTTATTATCAGCACTTAGCTGATTCTTATCGCCTTTGCTGCTTCTTTGCTTTGTAACCTCGGTTGCCTAGCTTGGTTTGCCTATTTATGTTTATTGCAATACAGTGACAGCTTTGCTGTTTGTGCTGCTTGCTATCTTTTGCCTATTGCTTTATTACTTTTGCCTACTACTGTTTTATTTGTATCAACACTACTTATAGTAGAGTGAGTTATTTGTACAGCCAACCTCCAGGAGTTGGCTGGCGATCTCTTGCTATTACAACTGATCTCCGGGTGACAAAGATCAGTTCCCCTGGAGAAAATGGCCACTTTGGCAATTGGACTCTATGGCATCGAAGTCCCTCCCGTCTCCAAACCCCACCCTCCTCATAGATAAATTCCTGGAGGATTGATCCATCAATGGTTATTAATCATGATACCTAAATGGAGTCTCCACATCAAGAGGGATTCTTTTGAATGTCATTTGCTGAGTGACAACAATTGGAAAGGCTTGGGCCAGTGTGCCCTACTTATAAACCTCTTGGCCACTTTGGAAAAGAGATACTATCTTATGGACCTTTTGCCTGATCCAACAGAACTCTTCATACATTTATAAGTTGTAAGGAAAAACTTGTTTGGAACAAGCTTTATACTGATTGGAACATCCTGTTTTCTTTCAGGGTGATACATCTTCTTTCATTTGGTTTTCTCATCTTTATCTCTTTTATCAGATTGCCTGCTTTCTTGTTTCTTGTACTAGACACCAGGCTCTTCTCTCCCATTTTCTGTAGACTTCACTTGATACTTCAATGCTGAACCACATTAGCAGTGGAATTTCTAATTTTTTGAAAATTCTCTGAAGGAATTCTATTACTTTTAATTATTGCATACCTGGCTGCCAAAAGGGATGGGAGTAACTCCAGGGGTCCTGGTGTTGGGCAAAGTGCCGCTGTTGTGTGAGTAAATGTTCAATAGCCCTTTTAGGGAGAGGAAAGAAAGGGAGAAATGTGACTGTGATTCACACACACTCTCTCAGACAAACCTACATTACAAGGTGGTTGGGATGATAAAATGGCACCACCCTGACCTTACTGGATGGGATGTAAATGTGAGGGATACAATATTTTTTAAAAACCATGGTGTACACAAAAAGAGCTGATAAGTCACATATCATGATGACAGTAAGTGTGTGCTTTCATCTGATGATTGTTTGTGTTGGGCCCAGGAGGTGTGTGGAAGGGCTTAAGGGGTTTGTGACAACTCTCGGCAGCCATGATTCAGTGGCCCCTCTGCACGACTTGTCCTATATTGTACAATTCCATACATATCAGGAACCTGATTTCTGATTTCGGATGGGGAAAAACTAAATCTGAGAGAGAATTTTTTTAAATGCTAACTACGACAGATCCAGATCCCTCAACTTGGCATACTTTTAAAATGAATTAAGGTTTTGGGAAGTAAATGCGGCTTGAATTTACTTGAAGTTTTTAATCTCAAATTTCTTTCAACTTTAGATTTTGGCAAACCAAATTCTAATTTAGTTTCTGCTGATATTTATAGTCCCTTCAGTCGCCTCTGCTGTGGACATGAACTGCGTGCAGCCCTTCAAGCTGGCCCAGGACACGAAAGTCCTCGGCCAGACTGGCTCTCAGAGCCAATACACTCAGGTCCATGTGGAACTCACGGATGACACCAGCTGCTCCATCCTCTGCGATGTGAAAGGCCCCGTCCAAGAAGGAGGCGTGCTGACGCTGCTTGAATTGAAGCGGGAGGTTCTCCGCTTACTCTGATCCCATGCCTGCCTGCCATATCCCCCATCCCTGTGGCATATGAATCCCTGAGTGTGACCTGTCACTGCAGCCTGACGGAGGACCAATGAGACTTTTGATGTGTTTAAATAAAGTTTCTTTGCACCTCCCATAAAAAAATAACCATTGTGGCCCTTGTGGATTTCCACTGCTGTTCCGAGGAAGAGGAGGAGTTGGTTTTTATATGCTGACTTTTTCTACCACTTAAGGCAGAATCAAACCAGCTCATAATAACCTTCCCTTCCCACAACAAGACACCCTGTGAGGTAGGTCAGGCTAAGAGAGTGTGACTAGCCCAAGATCACCCAGCTGGCTTTGTGTGTAGGAGTGGGGAAACAAATCCAGTGCACCAGATTAGCCTGCACCGCTCAAGTGGAGGAGGGGGGAATCAAACCCGGTTCTCCAGATCAGAGTCCACCGCTCTTAACCACTACACCACAGCTTGCCCGTCCTTTCGTTCAAAGGAATGCAGTTGCATCCACTTTGCAAAGAGACTTGCCCTCAAGTTAATTGCCTGCTTTTAAATGAAAAAGTCTCCTGAGAGATGTTTAACAAAAACGGTACGGTCGGCGCTGCCTTAGCGTGGAAAATCCTGATAGTTCTGCACACGCTATTCCCGTTGGCCTTCATTTCCTCCTGCAAGCAGGTGAGTCAGAAATGTCTGAAGCATGTAATGCTGACAGATTTCGTTTAAGTACTATGAAATTCCCTATGTAATACACATTTGGGCATAGCGCAGCCTGTAGCTTTTAGGAAGTATTAATTGGCCACAGCTACTAGAACTGGCTGGAGTTTAAAGGCAGGAAAATTAGAACTGGTAGAGTCCAGGTCTCTGCCAGAGAAAGCTAGAGAATGAAAGAATGGTGATTTTCCCCCCCAAGCAGGCTGTGAAAATGCAGCATATCTTGATAGTCCATGAGGAAGCCCACCCAACACGCTACAGAGCGAGGACATGTTCCCCTAATAGAGTCAAACTTGCCTAGCGGTGTTTTGCTATCATCACATGCCTTTCATACTACTTGCTGAGAAGAATCCAGAGCACTGATGTGCAGACTGTATGTTCCCTGCAATTGTACTTTTGTTCCTTTAGTCATGCTGATCTGGCTGAGCCATCATTTGCTTACAAATAATAGTGTATTTTCAATAATGAAAGCTGGTTGTATGGAACTTCATCTCTGCTATACTTCTTCAGGCTCCTAGCAAAACCTAAGCAAAGTTAGGAAACTGGCAGCAGGGGCACCGACATCTGGCCAGAGGTATGCTCCATAAGCCCATTATAAAAGAAGAAGAGTTGGTTTTTATGTGCCGACTTTCTCTACCTTTTAAGAAGAATCAAACTGGCTTACTATCACCTTCTCCCCACAACAGACACCCTGTGAGGTAGGTGGGGCTGAGAGAACTCTAAGAGCTGTGACTAGCCCAAGGTCACCCAGCTGACTTCACGTGAAGGAGTGGGGAATCAAACCCAGTTCTCCAGATTAGAGTCCACTGCTCCAAACCACCACTCTTAACCACTACACCACTCTGGCTCTCCAGTGGGGGAAAACTGATTTTTATGAGAGGGGAAAAATAAATCATAAAAAATGTAAGCAGATAAACCCTCAGCTGTTAAAGTTCATATTTTTTTCATTTCTCAGTATGCATAAGGGATTTAGCTCACACGTATTTGTTATGTTACTTGGGATATTTGCTACTGGTATTTTCTGGTGCCCTTTCCCCCTTTTTTCAAAACCTGTGCCTGAAGCAGTTCTTTTACTTATTTTTTGTTTCCAGGACAGGAAATAAATTTATTCTTGACCAGGGGGAAACAACAGCTGTTTACCTAGAGTGGACTTGTATACACAAGTAGATGTGCAGTCTTGCAGCTTGAAACAGCAGGATGGAACACTTTTCTTTCAGCAGGTCTACTGGCTTGGGTGTTGGGATATTGCAGCGGTTCCCTGGAGCAAATTTGGAAGGGGTCCCCGACTGGGACATAATGCCTGAAATTAGGTGAAGTCTACGCAGGATGTTACTGGGGCAAACTTTTGGGGAAACAGGTGGGGTGTTCACAGAGTAAACTGTGAGCTAAACTCAGCTCAAACGTGTTCTGCAGCACTGGACTACTAAATGAAATATCGTCAGTACTTCTGTACTGGAAGCCAATAGGGAAGCAAGGAGGGCTGCAATCCTCAGCCCAAAGTGAGAGAAATAAATAGAGGACAATTAAAAAAATACTGTCGAAGGCTTTCACTTTCAGAATTCATTGGTTCTTGTAGGTTATCCGGGCTGTGTAACCGTGGTCTTGGTATTTTCTTTCCTGACGTTTCGCCAGCAGCTGTGGCAGGCATGCTGGCGAAACGTCAGGAAAGAAAATACCAAGACAGCGGTTACACAGCCCGGATAACCTACAAGAACCAGAGGACGATTAATTTGGCAAAAGGTATCTTTTCCACTTGCTTGAATTTGGAAAGCCAATCTGCAGACTGTTCAGATGCTACTTATTATTTACAGTGCTGTCCTATGCAGAGTTACTCCAGTCTAAACTGGAGTAACTCTCCTTAGGATTGCACCACCAGTATTATACAAAATTGTATGCTACCTTTCTGCCCAATCAAGGCCACAGGGCGCCTAGCTGTTAAAACATAAAAAAAACCATAGAAACAATTAAAGCAAAAACTTAATTACATATTAAAAGCACATTAAACAGTAATTACAACACAGGGCAGAGAAAACAAGCAAATTTTCACTTGCTGGTACAAAACAGTGACAGAAGGGGAACAACAATTTCCCTGGCAGGAAAGTCCCTTAGTCTTGGTGCCGTGACCAAGAAGGCCCTCTTTTAGGTTGCTACGCTCCTCATTTCAGAGAGCGGAGGCACTGAAAGGGCCTTGGAAGATGAGGGTGGCAGTCAGGGAGGTTTGTATGGGAGTAGGCAGTGTTGCTCTGATACCTAGCCTGCCAGGTTCCATTGTGTGGCAAAGACTGGAAAGGAATGAGCTGGGTCACAACATGGGCTTTGTAGTTTAATTAACAGTGTCCAAAATGCACCCTTTAAACCAGTGGTTCCCAAAGTGGGCAGTACCACCCCCTGGGGGGCAGTGAGATTACCTAGGGGGGCACTAAGAGGCAAGGGGGCAGCAGGGGGTGCTAGAGGTGGGCCCCTTCAACTGTGATGTTCACGAATAGATCAAGCTATGGCAACATGCTGGCAAATTTGGTGGAAACTCAGAATTTTTTTTCCAGACTTTGAAGAGCTAGTACCACTGGATCAAGTTCATCAGTTTTGTTGAATAAATTTAAAGTTTTAATTTGATTTTGCATAGATGTGCAATTAATTCTTACTGTTTTGAAATTTTATTGTTATTATCTTCTTTAGTGAGTCATGCAAACCCCTAATTTGAATAATGCTTTTTATAGGATAGGGTAGGGGGCGCTGGGGTTGAGTTTGTGGAACCAAGGGGGCGGTGGCCCAAAATGTTTGGGAACCACTGCTAAACTATGATAGCCTACACGGTGTAGTGGTTGGAGTGTCAGACTAGGATCAGAAGACCTGCCATGGAAGCTTGCTGGGTGACCTTGGGCCAGTCATTGGGAGGGGCTGTGGCTCTGTGGTAGAGCATCTGTTTGATATGCAGAAAGTCCCAGGTACAATCCCTGGCATCTCAAGTTAAAGGAACCAGGCAAGTAGTTGATGTAAAAGACCTCTGCCTGAGACCCTGGACAGCCGCTGCCAGTCTGAGTAGACAATACTGACTTAGATGGACCAAGGGTCTGATTCAGTGTAAGGCAGCTTCATGTGTTCATGTGTTCACACTCAGCCTAACCTCTATCACAGAGTGGTGTGTGTTTATTTATTTAATACCCAGCGCCCTCTCCCCACAAGGGACTCGGAACAGCTTACAACATTAAAAATACAACAAATATAAATACAATACAAACAAAATGTTATAAGAATAAAACACTAAACTCAATTAAAACATCAACTTGACAAGCTGATCTAAAGGATTAAAACAACTGGCCAGCTCCCCAGTTCATGGCACTAACCAAAGGCTGCATGAAACAAAGCAGTCTTGCATGCACTATGGAATGCTGGAAGGTCCCACAGGGCATGAACTTCCCTGGGGAGATAGTTCCGGTGGGTGGGGGACAGCCACTGAAACTACCCTTGCCTTGGTGGGCAGTTTGTGGGCTGGGCACCTGTAGAAGGCCCCACGATGATGATCTAAGGAGGTGAGGGTGTCATACTGGGAGAGGCAGCCACACAGGTAAGATCATCCTAGACCATTTAAGGCTTTATAGGTCAAAACCAGTACTTTGAATTGGCACCGGAAAGCCAGGGCAGGTGGCGAAGAATGGATGTTATATGTGCAGACCAGGGAGACCCAGTCAACAATCTAGCAGCTGCATTCTGTAAATGTCCCTAGAGGAATGAGGAGAACCACCTCATTGCAGGGCCCTCACCCCTAAGGAGGCTAGACTGTCAACCAGGACCAGATCGTCAACTGTGTCGAAAGCAGCTGACAGATCCAAAAGAAACAGCAGTGCTGGTCTGCCTTTATCAAGATGTAATCGGAGGTCATCAACCAAGGCTTCCAGGATTGTCTCAGTGCCAAACCCTGGCTTGAAACTGGATTGGAAGGGATCCAAGGCCAATGTTTCATCCAGGAATTCTTGAAGCTGCTCAAGTTGCAGCTCACTCAGTCACCTTTCTCAGGCATGGAAGGTTTGGCACTGGGCGGTAATTGGCTAGGTCCCTCTCATTTTTGAGAGGGGCAGAGCCTGAGGAGGGCGGGGTTTGGGAAGGGGAGGGACTTCAATGCCATAGAGTTCAATTGTCAAAGCGGCCATTTTCTCCAGGTGAATTGATCTCTATCGACAGGAGATCAGTTGTAATAGCGGGAGATCTCCAGCTAGTACCTGAAGTTTGGCAACCCTATCTAGGCCTCAGTCAGTTCATTGAGACAACTGCCAGCAGGTCCAGACAAATCCAGCAGAGCATGCTAGATTCATATTCCAACTGGATCCATAAGTCTTTGTGGACAAACTCAAATAAGCTCATTGCCCCTGTGAAAGGAAGGAGCAAAACTCAAACTCACCTTCAAAAGATAATGATCCAACCATGGCACCAGTTCACACAGAACCGCAGAATTCAATTCAACCCCTGCACAGCAGATCAGATCCAGCGTATGGCCTGCTTCATGTGTGGGGGCCAAAACAACGTGGGAGAGTCCCAATGTTGCCATGGCAGCCATGAAGTCTGAGGCAGCCCCTGATGAAGCAAATTCTGCTAGGACATTGAAACCCCCCCAAGACTAATAACCTGGAAAAGCACAATGCTCACCCGGACGCCGCCTCTGCAAGCCTCAGCAGGGTGTCAGTTGGCAAGCTAGGAATACAGTAAACCAGAAAGACACCCACCTTCTCCTTGGCACTCCACATTAGGCTGACACATTCAATGCTGGGGATTATTGGTGCAGGGATCCTTCAGAAGGAGAAAGAATCTAGGAGGACTTCCGGTGGTGCTGCTGGGGCGAGTGCCACGTTTCCCCAGGCTGTCCTGGGGGAAATCCAAGTTTGCGTTAATTTTGGGATGCTATAAGCACCCCAACCCGACCCTTGCAAGTGGGTCGGATAGCAGGAACTCCCTGCAGCCCGCAAATGCAGTTTGACCTCCCAAATACTCCGAGGGAGCTTTTATAAGTCCCCCGGAGTTTTGGACGCCGGTCCTGTGAGGGCACCAAGGGAAAGAAATTGCCAAAACGCAACTTCGGCATAAGGCTCTCCCCTCCACCACCTTATAACCAACATAAGGACGATTTTAAGATAAGAACCTCACCTCTAGACGCTCAAGTGAGTACAAAAGAACCCTTCGTTTATTACTGGCGTCACCGAATAACCGGGGGGTAGATGAGAAGATTTCCAGTATCCTTGTCCCTCCCTTAATTGAATTGGATAAGTTTGACTCAGAAAATCCATCAGGATTAGAGGCAGGAGCCCCTATCAAGTTGATCAGCTTAAATCAAAACAAACAACTAGAACGACGTGCATAAGATGGACTAAAATTTCTACCAATGAGAAGTACCTTTGAGGGAAGGGGAGGGTGAAATCTCTTCTTTCCGGTGGAAGAAAAAGAAAAAGAAAGGAGGTCCTCCTGCCACGTTTGCAGCAAGGGATTTCCCAAACCGGAAGACCCTCTATATCACCCTCTCTATCATCGGGCATACAACAACAGGAAGCAAGCCGCAGGACCGGAAACACGTCGCACTCGAGCAACATAGAAATAGTTCCTGAAGGAAACAACCATCGAGAAGAGACGGTAGAAGGTCCACGGCGAAGTTAACTTCCGGAATACTTCCTGATTGACCTGACCTAGAGCGGCCGGCTAAACTTGTTGGTATTTTAAAACTTTAATACGCTGTTTTAAAGTGAAAAAGGGGTCTTTTTAAAGCGGAAAAATTACTAAGCTGATCATTCAAATACTCTCTATCTACAACTAACTAGAGGGCCCTGCCAGAAGATATGTATTTTACCAGCCTTATTACAATGTAAATGTCAACATCTAGACCCCGTTCTGGCTCATTACATAGCCCTGCCTACACAAAATTGAAAGAAGCGGCACAAACCTCAACCATGGAAAAGAAATTGCAAGAGATGTTAGCCAAACAAACTGAAGCAACAACTAAACAACTTGAACAGATGTCTACACAGATGACACAGCTGACTGCTATGATGACAAATCTTGGCCAAGCATCTCAAGCTATTAACCAAAAACTAGATGTGGTTACAGAAGACCTTAAAGATGTTAAGACTCAAATGAATACCATGAAGACAGACATGCAAGCAATGGACACATCAGTAAAGAAAGTGATGGAAGAACACAAGGACACAAAGAAAAAATTAGCAAGCCAAGAAAAACAAATTGAAACAATACAAACCAACCAGACAGCTGTCAAAGACCAGATAGCAATGATGGAGATGAGAGTAAGAGAAACCAACCTTCGTCTGCGCAATTTTCCAGATATGATGGGAGATAACAAAGAAGCTGTAGTCCCTAATCTGTCGTACTTATTTCAAATAGAGGAACAAGAACTGAACCAAGCCATTAATAGAGTTTATAGAATACCATTACCTGCTAGAATGAAAAGAACTAAATCAAGAGATCTCATGATTGTTTTTTATGACACTAGGATTAAGGACAGGATCATGAAGATCCATTATGACAACCCGGTTTCAGCAGGAGATATTCCTCTAATATTATTAAAAGACATCCCAAGACATCTACTTTCACAGAGGAATAACTACAAAGAATTTGTATCTGTTTTGAAAACTAATGGTATCAAATATCGCTGGATAATGCCACAAGGCTTGGCTTTCACCTACAAAGAAATGAAAATGACAATTCTATCTCCATCAGATGTGGGAAAAATTTTGAGGAAATATAAAACAGAACTCAAAGGACTAACTTTGGAACAAAAGGAAGAGGAAGAAGAAGAGGAAGAAGAACCACAGGGAGCAGAAGGAGGCACTGCGTTATAGACTGAATATTTTGCTTCAATAATTACTACATCACGGCAAAAGTAATTTCTTGGAACATGAATGGTTTAAATGAAAAAACTAAAAGGGCTAGAATTTTTAAATATTTACAGAAATACAAATACTCCTTAATTTGTTTACAAGAGACCCACATTGCAACAAAACATAAAAAATACCTAGATAGACAAATGCTTGGACAAGCATTTGTTGCATCGGCTAAAACAAAAACAAAGGGAGTAGTGATCTATGCCCATCCTAATCTAAGCCCTGAACTATTATACAAAGACAATGAAGGGAGAATTGTAATCATCAAGACCAAAATATTGGGGCAAAAGACAATTGTAGTAGGAATATACGCACCTAATGAAGGAAAAGCCAAATTCTATGGACAATTACATGAACTGATTTCTCAGTATGCAAATGACCAGATCCTTTTGATGGGAGACTTTAATGGTGTTATCCGCCCAACCTTAGACAAAAAATCAAATGCAAAAGACGAAAATGAAGGATGCTTGCCTAAAACCTTCTTCACCATGGCTTCAGACTTGGAAATACAAGACATCTGGAGAACTATGAATATAACGGCTAAAGAATATACCTTTTATTCAGCGAGACATAATTCACACTCCAGAATAGATATGATATGGGCTAGTAAATCTATTTTTACGCAACTACGTAAAATCCAAATTGTACCAAGAACTTTTTCTGATCACAACCCGGTTAAATTTGAATGGAACAATAAACAAGCATTTAGATGGAGATTAAATGATAAACTTTTAAAGGATAACAAAATTCAAAAAGAACTGCAGGAATTAATTAAAGATTTCTTTGAAATTAATCTTAATGGGGAAACTTCGTTGAACATAGTTTGGGATGCATTTAAAGCTGTTCTAAGAGGATTTATGATACAGAAGCATACGGCTTGGAGGAAAACTCAATTACAATTTACCAATAATATACTTTGGGACTTACAAAATTTGGAACAAAAACTTGTTATGGCACTACAGGAAGCAGAGAAAAATGAAATACAAATGAAGATTTCTGTATCTAAACATCAATTGAATTTGGTAAAAATGGAGGAAATGAACAAAAATTTAAAATTTGCCAAACAAAAATATTTTGAACATGCAAATAAACCTGGAAAATTTTTAGCAACACAATTGAAAGATTCATTTCAAAAGAAGATCATAACAAAAATCCAATCTGCTAAAGGACCAGTTTATTCGACTTTGGATATACAAAAGGAATTTGTTTCATTCTACACTAAACTATATCAGAAAGAAAATATTTCAAAACAGAAAATGGACAATTTTTTAAATTCAATACAGATGAATATTCTTTCAACAACCCAACGAGAATGGATAGATGCCCCAATTACAAGGGAAGAAATACAAGAAGCAATAACGAAACAGAAACCGGATAAGACACCTGGACCAGATGGAATTACTGCTTTATTTTATAGAACATTCAGTGATAATTTAGCAGATTTTTTTTGTACTACTTCGTAATACAATTTTGAATAAGGGAGTATCCCCAGAGACTTGGTCACACGCATTTATATCATTGATACCTAAGGAAGGAAGAGATCCAGAAAAAACATCAAATTATAGACCTATTTCATTATAAAATGTGGACTATAAGATCTATGCCTCGGTCCTATCGAATAGGATGAAACATTATATTAAGTATCTTGTACATGAGGACCAAGCAGGCTTTGTTCCAGGAAGACAAATTAAAGATAATATAAGAATTTTACTAGATTCAATGGAATATTATGACCAGAATATCCAACACACGGCGGCCTTTGTTTTCTTGGATGCGGAGAAAGCTTTTGATATGGTACTTGGGACTTTATGAAAAAGATACTGGAAAAACTAAATTTTGGAGACCGTTTTTTGAGAGGTATATCGGCCATATATACATCCCAACAGGCAAAAATTTTGGTTAATGAATCAATGTCTGATAACTGTTCAATTAAGAAAGGAACTAGACAAGGTTGTCCTCTATCTCCGTTACTATTTTTGTTGGTGTTGGAAACACTATGTTGTAAGTTAAGGAATATGGAGGGCATTCGCGGATTGAAAATCAAAAAACATGAATTCAAATTGAGAGCATTCGCGGATGACCTCTTGTTAATTTTAGAAAACCCAACACAATCAATGAAGATATTATTGGAGACCCTGGACGACTTTGGAAAAGTATCGGGATTTAAAGTTAATCAAGAAAAGACAAAGACGATATTCAAGAATTTACCAGAAACACAACAACAGGAATTTACTTCATATACAGGTTGGGAGAAAGTTAACAAAGTCAAATATTTGGGAATCTGGATCTCTGCGAAGAATAAAGAATTGATAAACAACAATTATTTTAAATTATGGAGTAAAATAAAAACTGATATGATCATTTGGTCAAATAAAAATTTATCACTATTGGGACGTATATCAACAGTCCAAATGAACATTTTACCAAGGATACTCTTCTTATTCCAAAATTTACCTATAATATCACATGTCAAATACTTTGATACCTGGAGAAAAGATATATTAAATTTCATCTGGCAAGGGAAAAAACCGAGGATTGCTTATAAATATTTGGTGGATCTTAAAACTAGAGGAGGATTAGCGTTACCTAATTTTCAGCTTTAAGCTGAAGCAGCAGCCTTAATATGGCTAAAAGACTAGATGAACTTATCTAATGTACGTCTCTTAGATCTTGAAGGTTTCAACAACATAAGTGGATGGCATGGCTATCTATGGTACGATAAAATTAAGATACATTCATCATTTCGTAATCATATAATCAGGTGCGCTCTACTTCGTACTTGGATGAGATATAAACATATTTTTGAACCAGCAACACCGACGCGGATATCACCCCAAGAAATGTTGACATTACGCCCACTTAGACCGGATAAATTTATTATCTACCAGGATTTAATCAACTGGGAAGGGAAAAAATGCTCACTAAAAGACTTTCAGTTACTTAAAGAAGATTTACAATGGCTTCAATATTGTCAGATTAAATCAGTTTTTACACAAGACTTGAAAAATGGATTTTCTAAAGAGAAATGGCCTTTTCCTAAGTTGTTGCTAGACAATGATACTAAACTGATATCTAAAATGTATAATCTTCTTTTAACAATATACTGTGAGCAGGAGACAATTAAACCAACAATGATTGATTGGGCTCAAAATGTGGGACATGATATTGCTTTAAATAAATGGGAAAGACTATGGTCAAAAGACCTGAAAGGAATAAATGCCCAGTCAGTTCGAGAAAACATCTACAAAATGATGTATAGATGGCATTTAACACCCAAGAAAATTGCAAGGATTTACAAAATGACGTCCCCTAAATGTTGGAAATGTAATAAGGAAGTTGGTTCCTTTTACCATATGTGGTGGACCTGTGACAAAGCTAAAGATTTTTGGGATATGATTTACAATGAACTAAGACTGATACTACAAAAAAATATACCCAAAACACCAGAAATGATGCTATTAAGTATGATACCTGATGACTTGTCAATGCAAAGAAATTTCTTGATTTATGCTACAACAGCTGCAAGACTGCTTTATGCAGCAAAATGGAAAGGGGCAGATATTCCTGGGGAAAAAGACTGGATTATGAAAATGTTTGAACTGGTGGAAATGGCAAAACTTACAGCTACTTTAAACCAAAAAGACAATGCTCAATTTATGGGGGAATGGGAGGCTTGGATGAAATATTGTGAACATGAGTTAAAACTGGGAAAAATGCAAGCATATTTTTCAATCTGATCTAGATGACACTTTTAATATTAAGAGCTATAACCATTTATATTAACAGAGTATGTTATATGAAAGTTAAATGAATTTTAAATGGGTTTAAGAATAATTAAGATCAGAACATACCACGTTGGGATAACAATACTTTATTAAGAGGCGGATAGAGGTGGTGGGGAAGTCTGAGAAATTTCCCTTGTTTTTTCTTTTTCTGTGTAATGTTTATATGTTCTTGATTGTTATGGAAAATTTCTATTATAAAAACCAATAAAATTTATATATAAAAAAAGGAGAAAGAATCTTGGATGAGGATTACCACTCCACCCCCCGTTGTCCTATTCGAGGTTGATGGAGGACCGAGTAACCTGGGTGAGTCAGCTGAGTTCATCTTCGCCCACCCAGGTCTCAGCCAAGCACACCAGGTCAAAATTCCCTCTCCAAATAAGCTCCCTGAGGTTAGCGACCTGTCATTACACAACATCAAGCTCAAAGAGGAGGAAAGGTTCTAGACCTGCCCACCGTCATTCCTTGGGATGGGTTGGAGATTAGAAGAAGTCTCAGCATTAGCGAATCTCAGAGATCTTCTAAATCTCCCCCCACCACCATGCCTCCCATCCACCCCCCACCTTACAGGAATTGCCTGGCCACAAAGGCACGTCCCAGAAATAATCTTGGCTGCCTCCTGCACCAGAACAGATGGAGATCTGCCAAGTTATACGAACAACGAAAGCGACAGCCTGCTGACCCAAGAAACTCCTCTCCCCTAGCAAACTTTAACTTCCCACCTCCAGGCAAGCCATACCCACGCCAGTCACTAAGGCAATTCATAGATGTTCCTGGATTTCCAGCAAGACAGTTCCAGACATGCCTACTTTGGCCTCAGTTCTTGCTAAGGTGATTAGCTCTAATTACCGGCCAGCCATGGTCTGCAGGAAATGCTGCCTCTGCTGAAATAGAGCTGCAGCTTCTGGAGTCCGCCTGGAGTTTTTCCTAGGGTTGCCAGGTCCCTCTTCACCATTGGCAGGAGGTTTTGGGGGGCGGAGCCTGAGGAGGGTGGGGTTTGGGGAGGGGAGGGACTTCAATGCCATAGAGTCCAATTGCCAAAGCGGCCATTTTCTCTAGGTGAACTAATCTCTATTGGCTGGAGATCAGCTGTAATAGCAGGAGATCTTATAGCTGTTTTGAAATCCTTGTGAATTGGAAGCCGGAAACCGAAAGAAGTGGCTCCTTCATTTAAATCGTAATTTGAAACTCAGACTTCAACCACACTTGCTTAGAGTTGTCAGGTCACAATGCTGTTCCCAGCCTTCCAAAGTTCCCTTTTCTGACCCCCTCCACTTGCTTCCTGCTCTGCCTCTTCCAAGATGCCTGTAAGGAACATGAAGAGTCCCCTTTTGTTCAAGCCTATAGCTCAGCTCACTGCTTTCCCCCCCCCCCCCCGATGGCTTTTAGTTCACATTTCATGACAGGCTTTTTTTAGTTCTCCTGATCGCCACAATATTCAGCCTTTGCTGAAGCACTGCGACATTTCTTCAGTTCTCCTTTTTTTACCCCAGCATCTCCATCTCATGCTTTTCTTTCACCTGCCGTTTCCTCAGGCGCCTCTTCTTCAGTTCATCTTGAGTGGTTGTAGTACTTGTAAACACTGTGCCATCACACCAACTCAGCCAGTCAATGGCTGTGGACACAACACAATAAAACACAGGAATCATACTTTCACTACAGGAATCATACATATCCTAGGCGTGCTCGGTTAGACACAACTAAGATTGCAGCCACACAGAGGGATCTGATTTATTTATATATTTATACCTGCTTTTTTTCTCCAGTAGAGACCAAAAACGGCTTACAACATCTCTTTTAGCGGTTACAGTTCTATTATATATTTTTTTCTGGGAGTATTGATAAGGGGCACGGTTCAGAAGTAGCATCTTTAAGTAACTGCGTCACACTGACACATGGATCCACGTGCTGAGCACCCGGAGATCACCCAAATTAAATTGTTGCCACATGAATACTTGGCTTGAGCCTCAAAAGGATAAAAGGACACTGCTGAGTCACCAAAATGTTTAGAGGTTCACCAGTACAATTCCCTTAAATCACAGGAATGACAGAGAAGTGCCAGTGCGGGCCCCTGTGACTATCAATTGTTGGTCTCTCTCTCAACAACGGCAGAAAACCAGGTTCTTCCTTATAGCTGGTATGTGGCGGTTCTAGCTGCTAGAATCTAGCATTTCAGTTCCCAAGGCAACTCCAATTCTAACTATTTGTCACTTTCCTTGTCTCAGTTTTATAGGCCGGCTGAATCATTTAAGATGAATAAAGCCAGCATCCCCAAAAGGAATTGTGGGCAGAGAAACAATCTCCCACCTCATGCATGCATGCATGCACACACGCGCACGCACGCGCACACGCACACACACACACACACACTTCTTCCTCTTGCTACACCTTTTCCTTTAGCTCATTCTCAACAGTTATGTGCTGTGTGCCTAAAGACTATACTTTAGTTAATTTTTTCTGCATACCTGGGGTGTTCTCTAAAAATATAAAGACCTTCACTTGCCTGTGGGTTTTGTTGTTTTTTGTGACTGGTGTAGAGCCCACCCACTTCACCAGTGTTATGCAGCTTCTCTGTTATGGCTTTCGTTTTTGGCTGGCACTGTTTCCTGCAAAGAAGTTTGCAGCTTCTGCCATCATTTGAGTGGTTCAGGCAAACAGCTTTACACATACAGGTTTTGTTTTTGCGGAGGCACTCCAAACCCACCCTTCCCAAATGCCACACCCAAAATTTCCAGGTATTTTCCACCCCGGAGCTGGCAACCCAGCTTTCTTCCCAGCTTCCTTCCCACTCATCAACCAACCTTTCATTTATCTGCCTCCCCCATCTTCAGCTTTATTAATACAATAAATCATTTATTTACCTGATTTCCCCGCCCCCCCCCCCATAGGGACCCAAAGTGGCTTACATCTTTCTCCTCTCCTCCATGTTATCCTCACAACAGCCCTGCGGGGTAAATTTGGCTGAGAGAGAGTGACTGACCCAGCAAGCTTCAGTTCCAAAGCGGGGATTTGAATCTGGGTCTCCCAGATCCAAGTCTGACATTCTAACCGCTACACCACACTGGTTCTTAGTTTCCCCTCCTTCCTCCTTCCAGCAGCCTCTCCCTGGGAACAGTCTAGCCAAGTTTTAAAAGTCATGCAGTAGGAAGTTGCTCGGGAGAGTTGTGTGGTGGCCACTCCTAGCCATAAGTAAGTTGCGTGGCATTACATCATTTGTCACATTAGGGTTGCCAACCTCCAGGTACTTAGCAACAAAAAGAGAAACAGCACGGTGGCCAAGATATGATGAATACAACGTAATGAAAATCCTGCCACAAACACAGGAGTGAACAAAGGATCACAAGGATCCACAAAGTAGATAATAAATTATCTTGCATGGGACATATATATGTGGCAAGCAAAGAAACACAAGTTATGCAAATTGTTTATGTACAAAACAAACACTTATAACACATTATGGTGGTAAGAATGTCCTAATAACAAATTGCCTCTAAAAAGTCCACTTGGTAACGTGGAAACAAAGTTCAATGAATGAAGTAAGCGTAAGCAAAAGCAAAAAGGAACGGCCGGCTGCAAAAGTCCTTTTCGAACCGTTCTTCCTCAGTTGCAGAGAGGCAGTGAAATTTGACACGAGCTCCTTGCTTGTGTTTCCTTGCGGAGCCAAGGTCTAACAGCACTCAGTGCTTAAAGCCATGTTAATTGAAGGTACCTTTGGAAACCTTTCTTGCCAGACTGTGCTGGAAAATCACTGGAAGAGGGACCTGGCAACCCTGTATCAGATCTAGGTGAGTTTTGCTAATGGCATTGTAGCAAGTTACCTTTACAGGAAACCGCTACTCTCAGTGGTCTTCTAAGGCATCTCTGAGTAGAGTACATTACAGTAAGCAAGAGTGTTAGTATCCATAGCCAACTCATACCTTTCCAGGTAACAGTGGAACTTGTGCACCAACTGAGGTTGGCTAAAAGGCATTTGATATCAAGCTGCAAATCTGCTCCTCAGATGGTGCTACCCCACTTTGAATGGGTGATAGGTCACCATTCTAATCTCAGCTTGACAAAACCAACAGCCCATTCCTGAGGCTGGGGGCCGAATGGGCTTAGGAGGCGGCGTGACCCCTACGCCGGTGTCCGTGCCACTTGCACCATCTAAACTGGCACGGACGCTGGCGTTGGGGCCACTTATGCTGGCTCCCCTGGACTATGGCGGCAGCACAGCCTTTGAACACCGCTCAGCCTCCTGCTAGCGCCCTCCTGGCGCAAGTCCTTGCGCCGTTGTCCCGGGAGGTGTTCTGGCGGGGGCAGAACTGCAGTTAGGCAGCTTCCTAACCCCTTTCAGCCCAGGAATGGTCCCTAAAGCTTTGGCGGTGCTGCACCACCTTATTGTTGGAGCAACATTGTTGTTCTCCGTGGGTTTCCCCCCCCCCCCCGCATTTTCTGTATTTTTTCAAAAAAGTAGCCCTTTCTTCCTCCTGGAGCAGCCACAAAACCTCATTGGAGGCTGTCCCCGTCCGCGGCAGTTCCCAGCAATGGACTGCCAGTTTATTATCTTTCTGTTACCCAGCCAATGACTGGCTCCAGGCACCTGTTCTTCGCAGCCAGTGCTCCATTTGGTGAGAAGTAGACCCAAGTCCTTCTGTGGGAGACCGTGGATTCCACCTGGGGCTGTGCTTGAGGCACTTCAAGAATTTCTGTCTGCGGAAAGGACTGAGACTTGTCCTGCCTGAAAACTCTGATCTGTGTTTAAGTGATGGAATAATAGAGACTTTTTTTTCCTGTTTGCACTTACGAAAGTAGCACCTCAGCCAGAACGCTAGTCATAGAACTCTTCTCCCAGTTTTAACATGCGTGATTTTTTTTTTATTTGAATGCTGGGGGGGGGGAGGGGGGCACCTTTCAAGCATGTGATCTCACTAGTATTCTGAAGTGATACAATCCCGGCACGTAATTATTTCAGATGTGTAGTCTAGAGGGGAGGAATCCATCTCTGTGCTCATGGAAGCCGAGTACAAGCTTCACCTCAGAGGAAAAGAGAATCAAAGGAACAAGAGAACGGTGGTTGTAGACTTGCCTTAGCCCTGACCTGGATGGGCCAGGCTAGCCTGATCTCGTCAGATCTCAGAAGCTAAGCAGGGTCAGCCCTGGTTAGTATTTGGATGGGAGACCACCAAGGAAAACCAGGGTTGCTGTACAGAGGAAGGCACTGGCAAACCACCTCTGTAAGTCTCTTGCCATGAAAACCCAAACAAAGGGGTCTTCATAAGTCGGCTGTGACTTGACGGCACTTTACACACACACAGACTTGCCTTAGCCAGTCTCTCTCCCCTTCATAGCAATTTAATGCCTGCTCTACATTTGGAATATGACGATGCAGCTAGGTCCTCCCCAGTGATTT
This sequence comes from Euleptes europaea, assembly GCF_029931775.1. Taxonomy (NCBI): domain Eukaryota; kingdom Metazoa; phylum Chordata; class Lepidosauria; order Squamata; family Sphaerodactylidae; genus Euleptes; species Euleptes europaea. Next base: position 42,959,490 of record NC_079312.1, on the reverse strand, counting down.
TGTTTACTCATCCTGCTTATGTTATAAGTTATGTTATAAGTTCCTGCTTATGTTATAATGCTGCATTGGTCTCCCCACTTTCCAAACATGGCTTTGTAACTTTGGGGCTGATCTTATGCACCTTGAGTGGAGTTGATATGATAACCATCTTCAAGTACTTGAAAAGCTGTCATATGGAGGATGGTGCCGAGTTGTTTTCTGTTGCCCCAGAAAGTCGGACCAGAACCAACGGGTTGAAATTAAATCAAAAGAGTTTCCATTTAGACATTAGGAAGATTTTTTCTAACAGAGCGGTTCCTCAGTGGAACAGGCTTCCTCGGGAGGTGGTAAACTCTCCTTCCCTGGAGGTTTTTAAGCAGAGGCTAGATCAGGAGTGGGGAACCTTTTTTCCGCCAAGGGCCATTTGGATATTTATAACATCATTTGCGGGCCATACAAAATTATCAACTTAAAAATTAGCCAACCAAGCCCCAAGCAGACAGCTGCCCCAGATGACCCCCCCCCCGGTGCGGGCAAGCAAGCAGGCATCCAACCGGTGCTGTACTCACCCACCTGGTGGCACAGGATGGGCTGATGCACCAGCTGGGCGTAGCCATCCAGCCACATGCCGGAGTTGCTCCTGCTCCGCATGGTCGGGGCTGGATTCTACAGCCAGCTCCTGCTACCTCTGCCTGCAGGGGTGAAATGAGGACACACTGGCTAAGAACTCCCCCCCCCCCGGCGTTTTCTGGCCCTGGCCCCTTTAACCCCTCCATTGTCACTACTTCTGCCCCCAGCCCTCTTGTAGTACAGAGGGAATACGTTTCTCAACGGCCCGGGTGGGAAAGGGTTAATACAGTTTCTTGGGTGGTCCTAGCAGCTCCATACCTAACGCCTCTTCTGCAAGGGGGGAAAAGGTTCCTTTTCTCGGCAAAACAAATTCATATCCGCCTTGAATAGAGGCTATTCCTGTCTGCAGGAGGGGGCAGTTCGCCAGTCTTAGATTCTTCTGAGCTAGAGATCTGCTAGGATCCACAAAGGGCCAGACCAAATGATTTTGCGGGCCTTAAACTTCCCCCGGGCCTGATGTTCCCCACCCCTGGGCTAGATGGCCATCAGTCAGCAATGCTGATTCTATGACCTTAGGCAGATGATGAGAGGGAGGGCAACTTGGCCATTTTCTGGGCATGGAGTAGGGGGTCACTGGGGGTGTGTGGGGGAGGTAGTACTGAATTTCTTGCATTGTGCAGGGGGTTGGACTAGATGCCCCTGGTGGTCCCTTCCAACTCTATGATTGTATGACCTCATGGAAAGGAACGTTCCCACTTCTCCTAGAGGTGCTTCCTAAAATGCAGCTTCTGGGAGTCAGTGGACCCTTAAGAATAGCATGGAGTGCTACATAGGAGTTCTGTAGCAAGCAGGAGGGATCAGGAGAAATATCTTGTGAGCAGAAAGGCGGCTTGTCCATGGGAAGGTGTTAGTCTTGTACAGGTTTTGGCACTGAATTGGCCCAGATAAATCAAATTTTTTTGCTTAAGGGGACCTAATTAAACAGAAGGAGACTTGGGATTTAGCCCCTTTTAAACTGTAAACAAGTGTTCTTGTTCTCACCATGGGAGGTCACAGCTCATTCTTTTTTTAGCAAACTAGGAATGCAAACTGTCCTATCCACTAGGTTATTACAAGTGGACCGTGCAGGGTTTTTACATAAACTGGGGGGGGGGGGGCAGATTTGTATACAGATGTTAGCAGGCCTATTATGCACATAAAATAACATTCTTAGCCACTGCTGTGGTTTTCTGTTCATTGCAGGGAACGTGCACATGTCGCCAGCAGACTAGAAAACCTAAAATGTGCTCTGTGCAAAACAACGATGGGATTTGGAAATAATTTCTATGCTGCACTTGCCAATTCAAATGGGGTTTCATAGTAATAGAGATGTCAAGTGTGATGGATGCCTGACATGCTGTGACAATAACGTAATTTGGAGACACTGGGGTACAATAGCAAGGAGGGTGGGGAATTGCCAGTGTGAAATGCTCCTGATGGCAAATGAGCCTGAGATTGTGACATTCTGAGGAAGGAAAAGAGAGACAGGTGAACTACAGATGGCAAGGTGGTAATAGGAAAATTTTAATGGTATGCCAGCATGGTGTAGTGGTTAGAGCATTGGACTAAGATCTGGGAGACCCAGGTTCGAATATCTGCTCTGGCATGGAGGCTTTATAAGTGACCTTGGCCCAGTCACACACACATTCAGCCTAACCTACCACACAGGGTTGTTATGAGAATAAAATGGAGAAGGGGAGAATGTTGTAAGAAAAGTGGGGTAAAAATGAAGTAGATAAAGAAATAAAAGATATGGATGCCTTCTTTTGGCCATTTGAAAACTGTGCATGATTGGATTCCTTTGGGTTTCCAGGATGTCAGAAAACCCCACAGCCATCCTAAGTCTCTGCTCAGCACTACCTCCCCTTTCCATTATTCTGGGGTGGGGAATACCAAAACTGGGTAGTAATCACTGCCACCAGCAAATCAAAGAGTATCTCCCACTAGATGGATTTGCACATCAAGCACTCTACACCCGCATTACCAGTTAGAGACTCTGCCCAGTTGCCACATCTCCTGCTTTACTCCTACAGCAGGGGTGGGGAACTTCAGGCCCGGGGCCCATTTAAGGCCCGCGAAATAATTTGGTCTGGCCCTTCATGGGTCCTGGCAGATCTCTAGCTCAGAAGGATCTAAAACTGGCGATCCGCCCCCTCCTGCGGACAGGACAGGAATAGCCTCTATTCAAGGTGGATGTGAGTTTGTTTTGCTGAGAAAAGGAACCTTTCCCCCCCCCCTTGCAGAAGAGTCATTAGCTATGGAGCTGCTAGGACAGCCCAAGAAACTGTGTTAACCCTTTCCCACCTGGGCCGTGGAGAAACGTATTCCCTCTGTACTACAAGAGGGTTGGGGGCAGAAGTGGTGACAATGGAGGGGTTAAAGGGGGCAGGGCCAGAATGCGAGCGGGGGGGGGGAGTTAGCCAGTGTGTCCTCATTTCACTGATGCAGGCGGAGGTAGCAAGAGCCAGCTGTAGAATCTGGCCCTGACCACGCGGAGCAGGAGCAACTCTGGCGTGTGGCTGGACAGCTACGTCCGGCTGGTGCAACAGACCAACCTGTGCCACCAGGTGAGCGAGTGCACCACTGGTTGGATGCCTGCCTGCTTGCCCGCACCGGGGGGGGGGGTCATCTGGGGCAGCTGCCTGCTTGGGGCTTGGTCAGCTAATATTTAAGTTGATAATTTTGTATGGCCAGCAATGATGTTATAAATATCCAAATGGCCCTTTGTGGAAAAAAGGTTCCCCACCCCTGTCCTACAGGCTAGTGGGAGGGGGGGGGTTGATTTCACTTTTGCAATTTTCAGCTCTCATGCTCAAGGGATGGCAAGCCTGCCTGCTGCTGCTCCCTGTTACCACACTTAAGAAAGCAAAACCGAACAGATGTGTGTTTACAGATATTAGGCTTCAAATATTCAAAATATAAGAAAGTTTAATAAAAGTAAAGACAGCACATATGGTCTGTAAAGCAAGGACATAAAGAAAAGGTGAAAACATGCATTCCTATAAATCCTAAACTCTACACTTACCCTGCCCTGACCTGGATAGTCCAGGCTAGCCTGATCTCATCAGATCTCAGAAGCTAAGCAGGGTTGACTCTGGAAAGTATTTGGATGGGAGACCTCCAAGGAACACCAGGATCATGGCACGGAGCCACCTCTGAATGTCTCTTGCCTTGAAAATCCCACCAGGGGTCGCCATATGTCAGATGTGACTTGACAGCAAAAAAATGTTTAATTAGGGTAGGCCAATTATTCTTGAATCTGCGGTAGTTATAAAGTATATAATTGCCAAAGTTCTTACAGTTGGGACTTCTTCCCATTATCCCTCACCATGTGGGCAAGATAACGTCCTTTGGTGAAGACTTCATGGCTTTTGCTCATTCAAGAAGAAGAGCAAGATGGAAGAGCTTTTCTTTCCTGTATCCGGAGAATTCCCATTGGGAAGCCCCCCCCCCCCATGGTCATTCTGATCTTCCTGCCTCAAGAGGAACAGGAAATTAGCCTTTTGGCTATCCATAATCCTGTCCCTAAGGTGTGACATTCTAGGAAGGTGTGAAATAGTGTCAAGTTGGGCGCCAATTGTAGCATGAGAGAGAAGTTAGAGAACTTCTCTCTCACGCTACAATAACAAATCCTTTGTTCCCCACCCCAGGCCTTCCATTTGCATATTTAAGAGCTTGAGTGTTCTGTGCTGGGGGAAGGAGTAGATGCATCATTCCTGCTACTTGTCCTCTGTGCCAGTTACAGATTTTCAAAGGGATTCCTGTGACATGGATACAGTGTAATCCAATGACTGGATTATTGGCATGAATTCTACGACAGAAGGCATTGTTGTTCTTGGGAAGAGGTGATTCTTTACACTGAGGAAGAGCAGTGGAATTCTTCCACTTAGACTGGTTAAGATTAGAGTTGTGCATATCGATATACCCAAACTGAAAATAAATCCAAAATTAGTCGTTTCAGCAATATTCAGGTTTCAGATAGACCGAATATCAAAACCTGGGAATCTGCCCGAAGCCGAATAGGCAATGCCTGAAAAACCAAACATATATTTGGCTTTTTGTGAGTCAGCTATTCACCTTTGCTCAGATGCACAGCTCTGTGCTTTCTCCCGTTTTTCTACCTTTTTTTACTGGTTTTGTTGGGGGGGCCATAGTTGGGGCCCTTTTGAGGTAGGGGTCGTGTAATCAGAGCCAACTTGGTCTGACCAGTCATTCAGTGGGTTAATCTGGATCAAGCATAAGGGTTATTTAAAAGACAGGGCTCACCCAGTCCCATCCAGAGGGATGTACACTCCACCTAAAAAGAGCCAGCTTCAACAGCTGCTCAAACCACCAGGCTTCTGAAGGAGACTTTCTCACCCTCGCGGATGAGCAGTCTCCTTTAGACAGCTCCCGTGGTTGAGACTTTGGCTGGCTCTGATATCACCCTCCCCATGAAAACCTGCTTTCAAAAAGAAGGTTGCCCAGAGTAGTGGCTTCATTTCCATGACCATCTCTTGGAATCAGATTTTTGATGACTATAATAAAGGACTTTTCACAGGATGTTGTTTGCCACCAAAAGAAATGTTTTCCATGCCTTATTTTTCTTGCATTTAAGCTATTTTCCTCAGTTTGGAAGCTAATTTGCATGCTATGCGCCCGAGATACAAAGGGAGCCCCCAGACTTTGAGGCGCCAGCCTACCAATTAGTTCTTTCTGCCAGTCCTCGGCAACGCTGAACTTCTGAACTTGAAAACCATTGGATAGCTCAGCTCGCAAATGCCTGAAGGATGGGGGTGACCCCTCTGCATAAAATTGGACCCCCTGTCCCAAAGTTCACTGAACTTTGTGACCGTCTAAGGAGAGTCTCTTGCAGCCATGCTGCAAATTTGGTGACTCTACCTCCAAAAATGCCCCCACAGGAGCTTTTAAAAAAAAAATCCCCATAGATTATAATGGACCCCATTTTTTTCCCCAGTAAACCCAGAAATAAACCCGAAATTCCCCTTTTCAGGTATGGGTATTTAGCTTATTCTGGGTTTACTGGGGGGAAAATCGAACCTAATAAACCCAAACCCGAAATTTACCAAATTGTTTTTGCACGACCCTAGTTAAGAACTATGCGGTTAAGATTGTTGTGAAGCCTCCTGTCAAAAGTACCTATTAGACCCCCACCCCATCCAACATGTTGGGGGGTCTAACCACCATAGCCCATAAATGAAGACTAAAAAACCACAAATTGGTAGCAGGTTCAGAAGTATTTCTTTCTTTTTTTTTTTTTATAAATTTTTTTATTATTTTCATAATAAACACACAAAAAGAAAAAAAAAGAAAAAACAAAAAATAAAATAAAAATTACATGTACATAAAAAGAAAAACAAAAGTTACATAATCAGGACACAATTTATCCATTATTACAATATTCAAATCATTTTATAAAACATGTGCCCCGAATACAAAACCCCTCCGCCCACCAGTGCCCTCCACCATTGGACTTCCGATGAAGTGTTATGGCATATAAAAAGAAAAAGCTATTATTATATCATATTAAAAATCATCTTATACTATAATTCGTTAACTATACTTTTAAAATCCGTTTTTGCCACTTTATCCCAATATGCGGTGGCCTTTGCCCACGTAGCTTTAAATTCCTCCATATCTTTATCATATAGAAATGCTGTAATTTTGGCCATCCGCATATACATCCATAATTTCTCTCGCCACTCTTTAATTGAAGGTTTATTTGACTGCTTCCATTTTTTAGCAATTATAATTCTTGCTGCAGCAAAACTATATTGGCATATGACTCTGTCACCTTTATCCAAATCTTTTTTTGGTATTCCCAATAAACAAAAAGCGGGGTCTTTCTTAATTTTTAATTTAATCAAATCATTCGTTTCGTTCAAAACTAATCTCCAAAACCTCCTTATTTTTTTGCAAAACCACCAAACATGCATAAATGTACCTATTTCTGTACCACATTTCCAACATATATTTTCCTCATCTTTCTTCATTTTACTTAATAATACAGGAGTTATATGCCATCTGTAAAACATTTTATACAAATTCTCTCTTATTTCATTTGAAATTGTAAACTTAAATTCTTTTTTCCATAACTTTTCCCAAATTTCCAAATCTATATTATAACCTAAATCTCTCATCCATTTCAGCATCACTAACTTAATCCTTTCTTGTTCTAAATTTGTCTCTATAAGTAATTTATAAATCCTACCTATCAATCCTTTATTACCCTTAAATAGTATAACCTCAAATTTTGATTTGGTTTGATTAAAACCTAACCTATTATCTTTATTAAAAACATCTCTTAATTTATAATACATAAACCAATCTTTAATCAAAATTTCTTCTTTTGATTTCAGTTCCCATATACCATCTTTATATTCTATTATTTCTCTATAATTATCACAATCCAAATTTAAATGTGCACCTCTTCTCATAAATGCTTCTATAGGATTAATCCAACCAGGTGTTTTACTTTCAAAAACTTCTTTATATTTATTCCAGATTTGCAGTAAATTTTTCCTAATAATATGAGAATTAAATTCTTTATTTACTTTCTCTTTATCATACCACAAGTAAGCATGCCACCCGAATCTCAATTTAAAACCTTCTAATTCTAATAATTTCGGATTCTCTAAGAGAATCCAGTTTCTAATCCAGGTGAAACATGCTGCTTGATAATACAATTTCAAATCTGGTAATCCAAATCCACCCGTATCTTTTTGCTCAATTAGGTTATTGTATGCAATTCTATGTCTTTCTTTACTCCAGAGAAAACTCATAATATCTTTTTTCCAAACATCAAATATCTGTACACCCTTAATTATTGGGAGATTTTGAAACAAAAAGAGCATTTTAGGTAATAGCATCATTTTTACTACTGAAATTCTTCCCCATAACGATAATGGCAGTTTTTCCCAACTTATCAAATCCTTTTTTATCTGTTGCCATTGGTTCACATAATTATCTTGAAATAAATTAAGGTTATTATTTGATAACCATATACCTAAATATTTAACTTTATTTTCAATATTAAACCCCGTCTTTTTTACTAATATTTGTTGTTGTGAGAGAGTCATATTCTTAGTTATAATCTTAGTTTTAATTTTGTTAACTTTAAACCCTGAAAGCTTTCCATAAACCTCCAAAATTTTATTCCATCTGTCAATTTGTTCAATCGGATCAGTCAAAAAACATACTACATCGTCCGCATATGCTTTAAACATATAATGATTTCTACCTATTCGTACACCAACTACATCACTATTTCTAAAATTATGCAATAATAATTCTAATACTAAAATAAACAGTAAAGGGGTATTTCTAACAGCACAGGCTTTCTTTTCTAGCTGACTCACATGACACTATTAAAACACAATAGCCAAACAGCAGGCAATTAGGACACAATTTTGATTATTAGGGCTCTGTTTTCTTTGGGACATAGGGAACAGTGGGACCTGCTCTCCAGTTATTTTCTGTTGCACATGAAAGAAGCAAGGATTCCAAACTGATATCTGTGATGAAACAAATTAAACAAAGATTGCAGTCACTCGTCTATTATCAAGACCAGCCTCAATATTAAAAAATGGTATGTAACCTTTCAATCTTCCAACAATACTTTATCAGATTGGATTATTAGTACCAAAAAGGGGTGGGGGGAGAAAATGATGCTTTAGAGCAGTGGTTCTCAACCTGGGGGTCGGGACCCCCAAGGGGGTCGCGAAGTGTTTTCTGGGGGGCCGCAGCCACTGTCCTGGGACAGCCCCCATCCCGGGCTGTCCAGGACTAACCCAGAAGCCCTGTAACCCTGATCCGTCCACGAGGGCAGGAAAGACCCCAAGCAGAGAGGTGAGGAACTGGCCGACCGACAGCCAGAAGGAGCCAGGCTGCAGAGACGCAGCGGCATGCCGCCACACACCAGCTGTAGCCCCACTGCCCAGCTGAGAGGCGGGTGGGCCAACCCTGGGCACGGTCGCACCTGCGCCGGGCGGATGATGCGGCAGGATGTGTGGGAGGCCGAGGAAGCTCCCCTGGCTCGGCCAGTTCAGGTCTCGGAGGAGAAGAGGGAGGTCCCCCTTGAGGCCGCTACAGCCACGTTGTTTTTACTTTTAGCCGCGCTCGGGTGGGGCAGGAGCTTCAGCCTGGAATCCAAGTGCGCATGTCTGTAGTGTGGCTTCGCTTTTCTGCCCTGAGTCATCAGTTCCGCTCTGGCAAGGCCAAGGGGGAGAGGGTCGAGGTGCATGTGCAGTTCGGGATTTCCCCCTCGAGTGCGCAGGTTCGGTGAGGCGCAGAAGGAGCGGTGACTGGCAGAGGGGAGAAAAAGGTACGAAAAGTCCGAGCAGGATAAGCGGCCCTTGGCTCTTTCCTGGCCCTTTGCTCTCGTGAGGTGATTAAATGGAGCTCCGCTTTGAGGGATAACTGCAGTTCTGTGCACAAGCAGAGTCCCAGTCACAAGAGAGGGAGTTTCCTCGCGAGAGCCCTGGCCTGCTTGGAAGACTTTTGGGGAGAGAGGGGAGGACAAGGAACGCAGTGCATGCTCAGAGGCACTCTTTCCTCCATGCCAGGAAAGGTTGCCGCGCCACACAGTCACAGCCACTGCGCAATAGGTGGTAGTACCGTTTGCTTGTTTGTTTTAAACTTTAAAATTTAAAGTAAATATATATATGGATACCCTGGACTTCCAAAAAAACAAATGTGTTTTCTTTATCCTATTGAAAATGTCATTTATGCAAATTTATGCAAATTTATGCAAATGTCAAAAGGGTCACAGGTTACTTGGCAATTGTAAAAGGGGGTCGCGACTCAAAAAAGGTTGAGAACCACTGCTTTAGAGCATGATGGGAAAGACTCAGGTCTGCAGCTTGTACTAGTTTTAAAATGGAGCACAAGAGATGTTACAGATTAAATTGGATTAGATGTTGCTAGGTGGAAAACAGATTTCAAGTTGCATCCAAGGCTAGCGGGACAAAGAAGCAAAACATGCCTACTTTCCCTTTGAAAGTAAAGGCATAATTGTCATATCTAGCAAGCGTTTTTTAATAAATGACATTTTACTTTGCTTGTTAACAATTTCTCTTGTGGCGGTAAATCAAATAACATTTAGATGTACTAGAATGTATGTGCAATTAAAAATGATTCTCTCATTAAACAATAGTCAGACATTCTTATAAAAACACCCACCCTTTCCAGCCTCACCAGGAAAGATGCTGGGCCTGTTGGAATACATAATTATGATGGGATGTTCTCAGTAGTTTACCAGCCCACAGATCACTTATCAGCTGCTCAGGATTAGATTTATTTTGTGTGGGTAGTTTTGCCAAATGGGGGGGGGGAGTCTATATTCTGCTCATGCTACACAAGAAAGCAGGAAATGATCTTAAGCAAGAAACATAAGTTTTTGGGGGCCGAAGTGTTGGTGATGTGTTGGGCACCCGATTGGTGCTAGACAAATGTTATACTCATCACTGCTATTATGTGAAGGAAGCTTCAAAACCCCTACTTAACAGTTGCTGTCATCATGCTGAAAACTTTGTTTGTCTACCTCCTTCGTCAATCATCCTTTCATAAACCATTTCTCCACTTCTGTGCCTTCCATCTTTGGTAGGATCAAGATTGTTCTGGGTGACAAGGCCATTTTACCTTTCCTTCTCCTGCAGTGGTCTCTCAGTGCTTCCAGCCAAGCTTTGGCAGGGTTACGGAGGTGAGGCAGCTTCATTTTATTTATTTAAAATATTCATATCCTGCCTGCTCTCTTTAGACTTGAAGGCTGCCACTAAGTTGCAAACCCATAAAAGCAATGTTAACAGTCCATTAACAAGATAAACACAATGCACATGATTTTAGAAAAGCCAGATTTTCCAAAACAGTGAAATACCAAATGCCTTCTGAAATGAAATAATTTTACACTCCTTCTGCGTTGCAGAAAGCAATGGACAAACACCTCCTTGGCTAAGAGTGCCAACTGGCCTGGAGAAAAATGTCGTGTTTCTTTAATAGAGGGTTAGTGGGATGTTATTCACCTCCATGCTGCAAAAAGTTTCCACTGCCCATTTCCACACATTAACCCACCTATTAAATAGGAACTTATTTCCGCAAGACTGCTAGCAACCATGTGTGCTAGGGTTGCCAACCTCCAGGTACTAGCTGGAGATCTCCTGCTATTACAACTGATCTCCAGCCAATAGAGATCAGTTCCTCTGGAGAAAATGGCCTTGAAACCCCTCCTCTCCCCAAACCCTGCCCTCCTCAGGCTCTGCCCCGAAAACCTCCTGCCGGTGTTGAAAAGGGACCTCGCAACCCTACTGTGTGCCCCAACGGCTCCGTCCATGCAGCCCTGCAGCATTCCAAGACTAGCAAGGGCAGACATGAGGGTAAGTGAAAGAAGAGTTTGAGAAAATGAGGGGTGTTTGTGTGTGGGAGAGAGATGTAGAGACCCAGTGTGGGGAGCCTCAAAGGCTGAGCTGGAAATGATAAAATCTTATAAAATAATTATACTTATTTACACAATAGATATGGGAAAAACACTAGGCCTGGAATACCGGCTACATGTAAAATCACCAGTGTAAACTGTTACAGAAATATTAAACACAGCTGATGATATACATAATATAAATGGCCAATAGAGGATACGAGTTTCAGCCTCTTGGGCCGAAACGTGATTATTAAAAACACATCCGGAACTTAGAAACCCTTCTGTCTTGTGTGGCCCGATGTAAAGTAGTAGCACCAATCATAGGTCTTTAAGCATGATAAGTTGATCACACAAGCATCTGTTGTAAAATTATCAATGTTTCCGGATGTGTATCACACCAACCAGTGTCAAAATGTATTAGCCAGTATGGTACAGCTGTTAAGGTGTAGTTCAGTCCTGGCTCAGTCATGAAGCTTGCCAAATTACCATTGTCTAATCACTCGCTAAGAGCCCCGTGGCACAGAGTGGTAAGCTGCAGTTCTGCAGTCCAAGCTCTGCTCATGACCTGAGTTCAGTCCCAACGGAAGTTGGTTTCAGGTAGCCGGCTCAAGGTTGACTCAGCCTTCCATCCTTCCGAGGTCGGTAAAATGAGTACCCAGCTTGCTGGGGGTAAAGGGAAGACGACTGGGGAAGGCACTGGCAAACCGCCCCATAAAAACAAAATCTGCCCAGTAAATGTCGGGATGTGACGTCACCCCATGGGTCAGGAATGACCCAGTGCTTGCACAGGGGACCTTTACCTTTACCTTTTTGATCACTCGCTAGCCTATTTTACTGGGGTGTTATGAGTATAAAATGAAGGAGAATCATGTATGCTGCCCTAAACTTCTTGGAGGGGAGAGGTTAGGATAAAAAAATCATAGGGATACAAAAGGAACTCCCCACCCCCATTCCCCTGAAGTTATCTGGCAAATCAGTGGCCCCTTTCCTTGTTGACAAAAAACATCGTAGGGATTCTTCACCTGCCCAACCCTGCTGTGGAAACAAGCCAATCCACGCTGACTCACAGCTGCATCAACCCGTGACAAGGCTATTTTGAGACTGCTGGCACATGCTGGAGTAAACTGGCTTTGCCTCTTGGCAGGCTGCTGCAAAGTCTCTCTCTTTCCAAGCGGTTGTACCGCTTGCCTTTCTGTAACATTTGTAGCAGCATGCCAAAAGTCCAGGCCAGTTCCTTGCACGTGCCAGCGGATTCTCACAATAGCCTCGCCGTGGGTTGACACAGCTGTAGGTCAGCCTGGGCTGGCTTATTCCCACAAAAGGCTCACAGTCTCTAAAACGCCACAATGCTTCTTTTTGTCCTCTAGTGTGAACCAGCTACTGTTCAGAGGGACACAAAGCACGCTTTTTCGACCCATCCCAAATTACAAAAATACCGCAGACATAAAAGGTAATTCGACTTGCCCACATAGCTAAACAAAAGTCTATTAAGATTAATGGGGTAGTGAGACTGAGGCGCATGGGAAAGCTGATTCTTTGATGAAATGGAATTCAATTCTATGTAGATCCGTTTTCAAGCAAGGTGCTCCTCAGCATGTTCAAAACAATGAGGGAAAGGCTAGTGGAGAGCCGCAAGTGAGTGAGAGAGAGAGAGGGAGAGTAAGCGCGGTATCATGAGCCATCAAGTAGAAGTTTTCACACATCTGGCATTACTCAAATCAATTCAGGAGTGCTGAATTCCTAATAGTTCCTCTAGATTAGCAGCTTTGCCTCAGCTGCCTTCCAAGCTGTTCATTTTGCCCTTTGCTTTCTGTATTCAAGACAAAGAAAGAAAGATCAGGTAACCAAGTAACAATGATTCAGTGGCCACTACAGTGTGAGATTTCAGTCCAAACCACATGCATAAAACGTTGCCTCTCTATCATGATGGCTTCCCCAGATGTGTCGTGAACCTGCACTCCAACAATAGGTGCCAACTAGTTTTAGTATTGGGATTTTATTAGAATATATTATATTTTTATAATTTACTGCTGTGAGCCGCTGTAGGCCCAGCCTCGGCTGCGGTAAGAGTGGGATATAAATTTAATAAAATAAAATAAATAATAATCGATGAGGTAAAACAATAGATGGGCCCAATTTTAAATTCTGGATGCTGTTGAATTTAGAATTTTAGGAGGGGTGTGGAGGTAATGTATAAAAGTATTAAATTTAGCAAACTTGATACTCAATAGCCTTACAATGTAATGAGCGTTGCTTTAAAAGTACTCCTTAAAATCAGATTTCAAAAAAGAGATCTTTCCCCAAATTTTACTAGTTCAAATTTTGAACGGTAGATCTGCACAAAATGTCGCTAGGTATCTAATTAACTTCTAGTGTTTCATTTTTTTAACCACCCTATTATGTAGGTAGGAGCCCCGTGGCACAGAGTGGTAACCTGCAGTACTGCAGTCAAAAGCTCTGCTCACGACCTGAGTTCGATCTCGACAGAAGTCAGTTTCAGGCTCAAGGTTGACTCACTGCCTCCCATCCTTCTGAGGTTGGTAAAACGAGGACCCGGCTTGCTGGGGGTAAAGGGAAGATGACTGGGGAAGGCACTGGCAAACCACCCCGTAAACAAAGTCTGCATAGTAAAGGTCGGGATGTGACGTCACCCCATGGGTCAGGAATGACCTGGTGCTTGCACAGGGGACCTTTACCTTTTACCTTTATTATGTAGGTAATCCCATCACTATTTCATAACACAAAGCCACCAACACAGTTAATGAACTAAGTACATTTTGAACCCAGTTATCTCAGGAAATAACCCAGGCTGATTTATGCACTTGAAGCTTTTAGATTCTGTTTGCTGGTCACTGGTGTGGGAAGTACACTGAAGTAAAAAAGGAGATAAGATATTTGAAGATAATGCCTGAGACTGGCATTGATGGCGGTAAATGGAAGGGGAAGGTAGAGGAATGGAAAGCCTTGTCTGCATTCAGGGCTGGATCTTGGGGGGGTCGGGTCTGGAGGGGGCAGTTGCCCTGCATGCAAGGAGAGCGAGGGTACCAGCACAGGCATGCGGTGCGCAGGCATGGGCAGAAGGAGTGCCGCCCACGGCCCGGCTGGTGCGCATGCCACCCATCCACCCTCAGCTCGTACCATCCACTGCTCTCCCTCTCTTTTTTTCTGCCCCAGTGGCTGCCCCGCATGGCACATTTCTCTCTGCTTCTTTCCCCTGCTCTATGCCTGGCCCCTGGGGCCACCAGCGCCTCCCCTCCCCTGCTGCATCAGGTGCTCCTTCCCCCAGCTCTGTGTCTGTCTGCATATGGAGCAGAAAATAGTGGTATAATCCTGAGGTATAGAATGTAATGTCACATTCTATGGCTGTCCTATGGGTAGGGTTGCCAGGTCCCCTCTGACCACTGGCAGGGGATGGGGAAGGGGGAGGGTTGCCAGATCCAGGTTGGGAAGGTCATGGAGATTTGGGGATGGAGCCTGGGGTGGACAGGGACCTCAGAGGGGTACAATGCCATAGAGTCTACCCTCCAAAGCATCCATGTTCTCCAGGGGAACTGATCTCTGTAGTCTTGAGATGAGCTCTAATTCCAGGGGATCCCCAGGTCCCATCTGGAAGTTGGCATCCTGACCTATGGGGGGATTCCGGGGTGTGTGCAAGAGAGAGGTTCTAGCCTAGGTAGTTAATTATTGCTGTAGGATTGAGCATCTGATTTTCCCCCCAATAGCAGGTCATTTGATCTATGAGGCTCTGAGTCATGCATCCATCCTCAGTCTCAGCCACTAAGTAACTCTGATGTGGCAAGATCATATCTGAACATCAGAGTCAAGAGGGTCCGTGCTTGGCATATGAGTATTGGACATGACTCAAGAGTGAGCTAAGTGCATTGGAGTATTTATTCATAGCTATTTTCCTTTTGCCAGTAAATTCTCATAATAACCCAGTTTCGCGATTTAATTATAGTGGGGTTGAATTTAGACAACACACACACACAAAAATTGCTAAAATTCTCAGGCAAACCACATTAGGCCCATGGGCTGCATTTTGCACACCTGTGCTATAGGAGAATCTTGGAAAATGCAGCTTGCCACCCATATTGTCATAGTCCATTCTATCACTTCTACACTCTTTCACCTCATCACGATCTCATTCTGCTGCATGTGTAGGGTTGCCAGGTCCCTCTTCGCCACCGGCAGGAGGTTTTCAGGGCGGAGCCTGAGGAGGGAGGGGTTTGGAGAGGGGAGGGACTTCAACGCCATAGAGTCCAATGGCCAAAGCAGCCATTTTCTCCAGGGGAACTGCTCTCTATCGGCTGGAGATCCGTTGTAATAGCAGGAGATCTCCAGCTAGTACCTGGAGGTTGGCAACCCTATGCATGTGTAGACCAGGCCTCAAAAACCAACTTGATTTACAGTATCTTTAAACTTTACCCAGCTGAATGCTGTCTCTCTAGAACCAAGGGGATGGATGAAATGAGAGTTGCCCCAGTGAGGCAACATCTGTATTCTCCTGCAGGGTTCCAAAGGTAATGAAGAATTCAGCCCAAACACCTCTCTCTTTTTTTAAAAAGCAAGTCCCCTTGAAATACCTAGGACTTTCCCCTTCAAAATGACAGTCTGGCTCTGGAAGGAAAGCAGCATCTTTCGAGTCTGACGGCTCTTTTAGATGTGTGTGTGGCCTGCCGTAACTGCCAGAAGCTTATCCTGCAGCTGTTGCCATCTGAAGTGTTTTACTGAAGAGGGGAAATTCCACAGGGGCCTTGAGTCAGCAGAAGAGTACCACAAATTAACCTCTCCTTTCAACAGGGCTTTTTGGGGGAAGCCCTAGTTGCTCTGGTGACATGTACGGGACACACAGAACAGAGAAACCAGAGTTATTTACAAAGGGGGAAAATTAACCCTTCAAACCTTTTCATTTAAAAAGAAAGAGAGAAAAACGTCACTGAAACAGAGATATTTTAGTCTCAGCACTGAAAGCTGGTGCGATGTAGTAACCATGAGAAAGAGCTGGGAAGGCCCTAGTTCAACACAGAGCCAAACAGTTACCTCTGTCACAAGTTGGGTCAGGGTTGTGCCATGCCATGGTTGGAGACCTTCCTGGGTAAAATACCATGTGGCCTGGAGGCAGGGCTATGGCAAAGAGGAGGAATAAGGAGAAATCACTCCCTGGTTTTTTGTTTGTGCGTGTAGATAGGGTTGCCAGCCTCCAGGTAATTGTAGAAAAACAACAGCACTATAACTAATATGTAACCCACTATTATGAAACGCTTATCACCAGGCACAGTATGTGTGTGTGTTAAGTGCCGTCAAGTTGCTTCCGACTCATGGCGACCCTAGAATGAAAGTCCTCCAAAATGTCCTATCTTTGACAGCCTTGCTCAGATCTTGCAAATTGAAGGCTGTGGCTTCCTTTATTGGGTCAATCCTTTATTGAGTCAAGTCCTTTATTGAGGCACAGTATACAACAATGATTATAAATTTAATTTCAATTATAAGACTAAAACAACCTGTACCTCCTAACTAGCTAGCTAACAAAAGCTGCAAATATAAACAACCACAATTGCATACACTGTCCTAAAGGGTCGTGATATTACAATAAAACTATACAATCTTACATGAATATGATTACATATTGGACCCCAAGAAAAAACATGGGTAACAAATGAATATGAGTCTTTGTCTAACTGGATCGACAACACAAAAAAAGATAACCTTCAAAATATTTCAGATAGTAAGTCCCGGATATATAAATCACTTCAGTAGGTTGTCGATGAGGGCAGCGTCAGGCTCCATACTGCCGATCTGTCTGAAACTTTAACGAGTCCCTCCCCTCTCCAAACCCCGCCCTCCTCAGGCTCCGCCCTAAAAATGTCCCACGGGTGGCGAAGAGGGACCTGGCAACCCTACTTGTAGAGGAAACTCAGTGAAGCAAGCTGTTCAGTAGATATGGGGAATTCCTGTAGCCCTCCAGGCCAGATGGCATTTTGTCCACAAGCATAGTTGTCTGCTGGCCTGGAGGAAAATGAACTAACCCACGGGTCCCCACTTTTTTGAGTCTGTGGGCACCTTACGAATTCTGACATGGACTGGTGGGTGCAACTACAAAATGGCTGCCACAGGAGGTGGAGCTGAGCACCCGGAGGAAGCCCAAGTGCAGGGAAGAAAAAGGGTAATTTAAAACTACTCTAGGCAATAAGAGAGAGAATAAAACCAACCCTGTGATAGCAGCTACAACCAAATCGATGTTATTTTAAGCTGCATAGCCAATCAGTTCTTCAGTGGCCAATCAGAAGCCCTGCTAGACAAGAGCCCCACTAAGAATCGCCCACTTTTGAAATACACTAAGTGGGGTTGCCAGGTCTAGTTTGGGAACTACCTGGAGATTTTGGGGGCGGGGTTTGAGGAGGGGAGGAATTTTAATGGGGTATAATGCCATATAGTCCACCTTCCAAAGCAGCCATTTTCTCCAGGTGAACTGATCTCTGCCACCTGGAGATCAATTATAATAGCAGGAGATCTCCAGCCACCACCTGGAGATTGGCAGCCCTTACTTGATGGGCACCATGGCACCCACAGGCACCACTAGGGTTTCCCACCTCCAGGTGGTGGCTGGAGATCTCCTGCTATTACAATGATCTCCAGCCGATAGAGATCAGTTCACCCAGAGAAAATGGCCGCTTTGGCAATTGGACTCTATGGCATTGAAGTCCCTCCCCTCTCCAAACCGTGCCCTCCTCAGGCTCTGCCCCCAAAATTTCTAGGTATTTCCCAACCCGAAGCTGGCTACCCTAGGCACCATGTTGGGGACCGCTGATCTAACCCTTTAATAGAAGTTTATGGGCAATGGAATCTTTTCATGGTATGGAAGTAAATAACATCCCATTAAACATCTAATAAATAGGGTTGCCAGCCTCCAGGTAATAGCAGAAGATCTCCTGCTAATACAACTGATCTCCAGCCGACAGAGATCAGTTCACGTGGAGAAAATGGCCACTTTGGCAATAGGATTCTATGGCACTGGAGTCCTTCCCCTCCTCAAACCCTGCCCTCCTCAGGCCCCCAAAACCTCCCACCAATGGCAAAGAGGGACCTGGCAACCCTACTATTAAAGGAACGGGGCATTTTTCTTCAGGTTAGTTGACAACCCTATCTACAAGGTTGTCCAAATCCCAGCATGAGCTTTACAGAGCACATGGGCATGGGTCTACTGGGGAAAGGAGAATGCCAGGATGATATGCTTCTTTAAAGTCCTTTTTCTTGTGCATGGTATGATCCAACCACAAATCTGACACGTTTTGACAATGGTGCCCCGGATATAGCTAAAATCAATCACAATTAACTTGCTCTGTGAGTTTTGATGAGATGTGCAGCACACATTGTGTGTCTACTCAGAAACAAATGCCACTTCATTTGTTGGAGGCCTGCTCTCAGGTAAGTGTGCATGCAGTTGCAGCCTTTATCACGACTAACTTTAGCTGGATCAAGGCCAATGCAAATTCTTCCATCCTGATAGATATTATCATTACTGCTGTTACTACTCTTACCCACCATTAGCTCTTCTGTCTCCCCAGCCCTTGATTAAAGCACAGCCACAATGTAAACTTAATTTGCTGAACATATGGAGACAATGCAACACGTTTCCTTTGCAGCAGCAATAACAATAACAACATCTCTCTTGATGCCCTCCTTAATGAGATTTAAGCAGCCCAGGTAAAACAGCAAGGGTGGAAGCTGTGAAAACGTTGAGCCTCTGATTTGAATTATTGCACCTGATAGCTCCAGCTGGAGTACTCAAACATTTATTTATTTGTTTGTTTGTTTAGAACAGCCCTCCGATTGCCTGGGTGGCTACTAGTGCAGTCGCTACATCTTGCATTGGAATGAAGCTGCACTCTGAAATTGGGCTGAAGTCCTTCAAGGGCCATCCAGCTCCCCAGTCCAGCTCCGACTGCTGGATGATAATCTTTCCTCTCACATTTCTCCCAGCTGTGGGCCTCAGATCTGCAACCTCCGGTTCCCTCCCCCAGACCGTTCCCCCCGCACTGTTTCATTATAATAGCAGTAGAAGGGAGGCACCACAGCATCTCCTTTATGTTCTTTGTCCACATCTCATGGTTCTTTCTGTTGCATGCATAGCAGGATGCCCTCTCCATTCTGCACTTTGCTGTATATCTTCCAGCGTGGTGTAGTGGTTAACAGCAGTGGTTTGGAACAGTGGACTCTTAACGTGGAGAACCGGGTTTGATTCCCCACTCCTCCACATGAGTGGTGGATGCTAATCTGGTGAACTGGGTTGGTTTCTCCACTCCTACACATGAAGCCAGCTGGATGACCTTGGGCTAGTCACAGCTCTCTTAGAACTCTCTCAGCTCTCACTGGGTGTCTGTTGTGGGGAGGGGAAGGGAATGTGATTATAAACTGGTTTGATTCTTCCTTAAGTGGTAGTTAAAGGTAGTTAAAAACTAACTCCTCCTCCTCCTCCTCTGTAGCAGAATCACTTAACTGCTTTGGAGCCCATTTTAGGATTACCTAGTCCTGCTCCAGACATCCATCTGATCCATCTGCCTAAATTCTACACAGGATTATGAAGTCATTGCATCTCCTTCCTCATTCCTTTGCTGCTTGATTTCTTTTTTTTACAAGAGGAAGCACCTTTGCTCCACCTCTGATTGTTTCCAGCAGGGCTCGAATTGTGGCCTCACCTGGGGGCATTTGAGGGGCATAGGTAGGATGTTCAGGGGATAATTAGGTAACTTACCCCAACACCTGGCCCTGACCATCCTTAAGCATCTGTATAATGATTTGTTCATATTCAAACTCTCACTCCTTCGTTCTGTCATTGTTAGAATTTAAAAACAATTAACTTTGCCAAAAGTGGACTACATGTCAATGTACTTGAATTTAAGGATTGCTCATTGGCTAGCACTGTGGTTGAACATAAAACACACGGAGTGCAAACATACCAAAACAAATTAAAGCAAACACCAGTCAGGTTGATTCCAGTATATGTGGCCAGCTGGAACCTCCTTCCAAGGTGTGTTTACTCATTCCAACTGTTTTTGAGAGTACTCCTGTTTATTTTTGAAAGTTGGTTACTTCCTCAAAGTACTTTGCTTCTATTACTAAATTGAGCGGGTTGGGGTGGGGATAGTTCCAAATGCTACTCAGTACTCCATTCATTTTTCAGATATTCTTTTACAGGGATGCCAAATTCCACTATGTTTTTCACCTCCCAAACTCTGAAATTCATTCATTCATTCATTGCCAGAATATGTGGCAATGTGATCTGCAATAGCATAAAAATCAGGATACAGCAAGCAATGCAGGTTTCTTGCACAATGTTTTGCTTTTTAATTATGCATGCGAAGAAGGAAAAAGGCTAATTCATCTCTGTGAATTATGGTAGCTCTCAATCCACTTTGTGGGGTGGACTCTAGAATTAATGTCTGATCTTTGTTACCCAAATGGATACATGTGGCAGAAATGTAATGTGCAAAGCATCCTCTACATGTGTAGGGTCAGACCATGTCAAGGGGGTAATTATTTCAAGGTCAAGCAGTGTGGTATATACCCAAGTGCTATTTTGGCACAGCTCTCCAATTATGTATGTAAGCGCCGTCAAGTTGCAACCGACTTATGGCAAACCTAGCAAGGAGCTTTCAAGGCAAGTGAGAAGCAGAGGTGGTTTGCCATTACCTTCCTCTGCAGAGTCTTCCTTGGCGATCTCCAATCCAAGTACTGACCCTGCTTAGCTTCCAGGATCTGATGGGACCAAGCTATACCATGCTGCCATCCTTCCCAGCTCTCCAATTAGGAAGGAAAAATGTAACATGAGAGAGAGAGTCTTTAAAAGAAATAATGCTTATTCCCCTAGCAAGATAAGAAGGAAAGTTGAAATGCAAGGGAAAGCAAATATATGAAAAATGTTGCACTATAATAAGTGTCCTAGAAATGCTAACCTTGGTTGTAGCCTGATTGGGGTGAATGGGGGGATCTAAGGGGAAATAAAGGGTGAAAAGGAAAAGATGTGGTGCCTTAATCAGAAGAGAAGAATCTGTTGGGCTGTGATGTGGGCCAGAAGGAAAACTCCAAACAGGTTTGCCAACCTACAGGTGCTAGCTGGAGATCTCCTGCTATTACAACTGATCTCCAGCCAATAGAGAGCAGTTCTCACTTGGAGAAAATGGTCACTTTGGCAATTGGACTCTATGGCATTGAAGTCCCTCCCCTCCCCAAACCCTGCCCTCCTCAGGCTCTGCCCCCAAAACCTCCCGCCAGTGGCAAAGAGGAACCTGGCAACCTTATCATAGATCTCTATAGGGGCACTATAATATTGGCTGTTTTATGTTCAATCCCTCTCCTAATACACTGAGCTATCTACTAGCTCAGAATGGGGGCAGAATGCAGCAGCATATGCATATCCTTCCAACTCCTGGTTTTGTTCAGAGGTAAGGGAGATGCTTACCTTATGCTTATCCCCCCCAAACCCCATGTCTCACATACTCCCGCTATTACAATTGATAACCAGGAGACTAAGATCAGTTCACCTGGAGAAAATGGCCACTTCGGAAGGTGTATTGTATAGCATTATATCTAGGGCTGCCAACCTTCAATTGCTCTGGCAATTGGACTCTATGACATTGAAGTCCCTCCCCTCCCCAAACCCCACCCTCCTCAGGCTCCGCCCCCCAAATCTCCATTTCTAAAGCCAGAGCTGGGAACCGGTAGTGATTCAGCACCTTGAAACAAGGACTAGTCTTGCCATGCTACAGGTCCAATCAGAATCGGTCCCTTGCAGCCTTTTAGACTTTAAAACGGTGGTGGCATCCCTATGTCGAACAGGAGGATGCTGTCATATATAGTCTGGCCCTCAGTTACCTGGGTGGGAGACCAGTTGGATTGGTCCAACAACGGCTGATCTGTAGTTAATGATATTTCTCTATGTTTAGGGATAAATTAGTGGGGCAACTCAATGAAGAGGAGTGTTCTATAACCTTAGGTTATTAACCAGCAAATTGGAGTAAATCAGCCTCAGGTGTGAGGGAGCTTTTGGAGGCCGAGGACAAAAGGTTTTTTTTCCAGTGTGTTCTTTGAAGCATTCCACCAGGTAGGTTACTCCCATGTGGAAATTCCTGCTAATTCAGTAGGGTTGCCAACCACCAGGTACTAGCTGGAGATCTCCAGCTATTTCAGCTGATCTCCAGCTGATAGAGATCAGTTCACCTGGAGAAAATGGCCGCTTTGGCAATTGGACTCTATGGCATTGTAGTCCCTCCCCAAATCCCGCCCTCCTCAGGCTCCACCCCAAAACCCTCCCGCCAGTGGCGAAGAGGGACCCAGCAACCCTATAATTCAGGGGGCCCTGTTGACATCAAGTTGGATTATTTTATCCAGGCCACTGGCAGCAGAGTCAGAGGGCCTTTGGGGGGTATGCCAATATGGGGGTCCCTGTGGGGAAGTAGCCTCACTCTCAATATTTCTTTTGAAACACGCCTGCTGCCTACCTGCTCATTTTTGCTGTAGCCCATGTGTTTCTCCACAGTCTGTTATGCTTGCAAAAATAATCCAAGGGGAAACAAAAGTGATGCTCACCAGAAAACCTTGGAAGCCTTATCCTGCAATGAAAGTGCATAAAATAAACCTGGAAAGAAAGTCACACCAAGTTAATTGATAAATATTCAGATGAAACAAAGGAAAAAGACGCACATACATGTATACTCCCACCAAATGTACCATTTGACATTCTGTACACCATTTGCATCTGTCCACAAAGCTGCACCAGGCCATGCTTTTTTCTATGCATGCCGGTAGTGATGTGGAACATTGAATCGCAGGCACCTTAGTCTTTTGTGGGTTTACAGCTGAAAATTCTGACTGGATGTTACGGCATTACAACATGTAAGTAATTTTTGCTTTGAGAAGGGCACAATCAGTATTTTCAAGTAAGCCAACATAAGGAGAGACAGGATTGGTCTCTTTAAGAAGTAGTAGAAGAAGAAGAGTTGGTTTTTATATGCTGACTTTCTCTTACCTCTTAAGGAAGGATCAAACGGGCTTACAATCACCTTCCTTTCCCCTCCCCACAACAGACACCCTGTAAAGTAGGTGGGGCTGAGAGAGCTCTAAGAGCGCTGTGACTAGCCCAAGGTCACCCAGCTGGCTTCATGTGTAGGAACGGGGAAATAAATCCAGTTCACCAGATTAGCTTTCGCCGCTCATGTACAGGAGTGGGAAATCAAACCTGGTTCTCCAGGTCAGACTCCACTGTTCCAAACCACCGCTCTTAACCACTACACCATGCTGCCTGTTTTAAGTATTCAAAAGGCTGTCACCTAAAGGAGGGCAGTGTGGTGTTCCTGTTGGCAGCACAAGATAGCACATGCAATAATGGGTATAAATTACAGGCAGAAAGGTACCAGCTGGATATTAGGGAAATTTTTTTTACAGTAAGAGTAGTTCAGCAGTGGTATCAGTTGCCTAGGGAGGTGGTGAGTTCCCTCTCACTGGAAGTCTTCAAGCAGCAGCTGGACAAACACTTGTCAGGGATGCTCTAGGCTGATCCTGCATTGAGCAGGGGGTTGGACCAGATGGCCTGTATGGCCTCTTCCAACTCTACGATGCTAAGATCTGCGGAAATGACTCAGTGGCCAGCATGCCATGGAAAGGCAACATGGTGAGGTGGGTCAAGCTTCAGACCAAGATCTGAGAGATACAAGTTTGAATTCCCACTTTGCCAGGGAAACTCACTGGATGACCTTGGGTCAATCACACCCTCTCAGCCTAACTTACCTCACAAGGTTGCTGTGAGGATAAAATGGAAAAGAGAATAATAGAAACTGCTTCGGGCCCTCATTAAAGAGAATCTGTCGGATTCTTTCCAAATGTATCTATGGGGCCACACAATACCTGACTAGCCCAACGAAGGTTTGTCTGAGTCATCATCTCCGCCCCCTCACCCCACACACACACCAAGGATAAATGGAGGTATGGCTCGGTAAAACGTAAAATTTAGAGAAACTCAGCCTCCAGAAGAATGGAAAAAAATAAATAAAAGAGCCAGGGTTCCACTAATTAGTTGGCATTGTGAACTACTCTGCCCATCTTTTATAACCCTAATTATTTCTGTAATTTTCTTCAAAGAACCCAGCTAGGCCTCAGGCACTGAGTAACATAGAAGGTTATTACTGTTACTACAATATCTGGCAGAGCAGCAAGTCTTTCCTTCTCTGGTGCTGCGACTGTTTCACAATTAACCTTAACAACGAGGGCTGGTTGTTTTGCTGTGTGGCTGAGACAGTATGGAAATGTCACTTCAGATGAGAGGACCTTGCAGCGGAGCCCAAGTGTCACCGCGCCCATAATTAGGAGGAAAAAAAACCCGCTGCTTGCTGTGATGCTTGTGGGTTTAAAGCAGCTTATTAATGTCCCTTAATCATTGCATTATTTTTAGCAGCTCTTCAAGCAAGGGCAACATAAAAAGGGCTCGAGATGTGGGTGAACTTCTTTGAAACAAATGAAGTTGTCAAACTGACCGGAAAGTGAAGGACAATTTAAAATTATGCCCCCAAATAATATCTTCTTTCTGTAGTTGGGGATACTTGGATTGTTAACAGTTTTTAGCAACAGTGAAAAGTGGTACACACAAAATTCAGGGATTTGTCCTAGGTCAACAGAAGAGACCCGTGGTGCACAGTGGCAAGCTGCTGTACTGCAGTCAAAAGCTCTGCTCACAACCTGAGTTTGATCCTGACAGAAGTCGGTTTCAGGTAGTCGGCTCAAGGTTGACTCAGCCTTCCATCCTTCCGGGGTTGGTAAAGTTAGTACTCAGCTTGCTGGAGGTAATGTGTGGACGATTGGGGAAGGCAACATCAAACCACCCCGTAAATATAGTCTGCCTAGTAAACGTCAGGATGTGATCTCACCCCATGGGTCACTAATGACCCGGTGCTTGCACAGGGGACTACCTTTACCTTTTTACGAACATTCATGCATTATCATCCCTCATCATGTTTAGTTTCCTGACAGTGCAATCCTAAATTGAGTTGCACCCTTCTAAGCCCATTGACTTAGAAGGGTGTCCTTTTGCTTGCAATGTTATTGTGGTGAATGTCCTAAACAAAACTCAGTCTGTGATTCTCTGTTTTTTGCAACAGCTTCTGGGTTGTGCTCTGCCCTGTCTTTCTGGAGCTGTTTAAGAGGTGGGTTCTGGAGTTATAACTTCTGCCTTGCCTTTTAAGAAGCATGTTTAGAATTGGGCACAAAAAATGGCGGAAAAGCATGTTTTTATCACATTTCAAAGTTAGGCCTGAATTGGACACATGTGTTTTGTAATTGCAAGACAAATGTGCTAGACTTGTTTGTATAGCACAACTTATACTTGAACATGCGCATACACATGAAGCTGCCTCAGACAGAGCCAGATCATTGGTCTGTTGAAGCCAGTCTTGTCTACTGTGTGTGACTGGAGCCCAGGTTAGAGTTGCCAACCTCCAGGTACTAGCTGGAGATCTCCTGCTATTACAACTGATCTCCAGCCAAAAGAGATCAGTTCACCCAGAAAAAATGGCCGCTTTAGCAATTGGACTCTATGGCATTGAAGTCCCTCTCCTCCCCAAACCTCACCCTCCTCAGGCTCCGCCCCCAAAACCTCCCACCGGAGGCAAAGAGGGACCTGACAACCTTAGCCCGGGTGAGAGTGGCAAGGTGAGGTACCTGCAGGGAGGTAGCCCTCAAGAGGCTGGGCTGGGGCAGTGGTTCCATCACTCCCCTTCAAAGGTCAGACACAGTCACATCCTGGGTACTGCAGTCAAGCCTGTTACATGCCACACCAGCGAGGCCTTGTGGTCCCAAGAGTTCCCTCACTCTTTAGGGTGGGATTCAACATCACACCTCCAGCCCAGGAAGTTCGGGGCACTCCGCCAGTCACTCTGAACCACACCTGTGCTCTGGCTGTCCATGAAGGGCCTGCCAGGCCTCATGATCCCACTCAGTCCAATGCCACCCAGCTTCACAAAACCACCTCCTTAAGATCCCATCCCAGTAATTGGACTCAGCCTTCTTGTTGGTCACCCCATCTTCCATCCTGATGGCCCCAGTCCCATTGGAGTCCTAGCAGCACACCCTCCTCCCATGCCATTGCTGTGTGTATTAGCCAACCTCACCTAGATGTAGGGATTCCTGGCCATACTCACCTGACCACCCATCCAGCTCGTCACTCTGGCACCATGGCCCCTCCTCTCATGGAAGCCCTGAGCCTCCTGGCCCTTGTGGTGTGCTTCAGGGATACAGTCTGACTGACCCTTTTAACTGTCTCTTTTACCTGGAGATGCCGGGGATTGAACCTGGGACTGTCTGCATGCAAAACAGATGCTCTACCACTGAGCCATAGTCCCATCCCCAAACTTGCATCTCCAGCCTTTTTTTTTTTTTTTGCAGGGGCCCTGTATTCCCATCTTAAAACATGAATACAGCAGGTTCAGCATGGGCTTTTTGTTCCTTTTGCTTACTTTTATAATCCAAAGACTATAGGCACCAGATTTTACATAGAAAAGTGACCAGGCAATCAAAGTACATTGGATAGGACAAGCTATTTCATCATTATGCTTCCTCATGGACGTCCACAGGTGTTGAAGGAGATGTTAGCTGTATTAGCGTTAGGACCACTTTTGGCACTATGGAAGGAGGCTAGAGATCATTCTTACCTCAAAATGGTGTCCGGACTCTCTTTTAACTGTAAATGGTGGATGGAGATAAACACCAAGAACCCTTGGCTTCTATAACCACAGTGTGTGTTTCATTGTTCAGCATCAGACAAAGGAGAGGCCTAGACCTGAGAGATGCTCTGCTTCTCCTCCTCCTCCAAAAACATATTCTTATAGAGAAAGATGACCATCAGCATTCCTGAGGGATTATGTAACATACAACATTTGGAGATGGAAAGATAGAAGGTATTAGAAGCTGAATGTCAAGAGGGCAAAATAATTCCTGACATGAAGATGAAGGCTCAGGAAGTCTCCTTTGACTATCACAGGCCGTTACAGTGTTCAGTAGAGAAAAGCATATTATTGTTTAAAGTGTTGGCTTATTGTGCTTGATTGTCATCCATCCACCTCAGGAAGTGGAGCAATCCAGGGAATGTAGCACCCAATCTGGCCTCTAACAAGGTGCGAGGATAAACGTCCTAGGAGGAAAAGGGGACAGGGACAGCATTTCTGTGTGGAGTGCCCCTGCCTGCCCACACAGCCCATAGCTGTGAAAGGTTGTGGTTGTTGTTAACCTTTTCATTCTACCATTTGAACTAAGGGTTGTTATATACAATTAGTTGTCTCAACAGACAGGATGCATCTGTGGTATTTAGGCCTAGAGAGTCCCAACAGCCCCCTGATGTCTGAGGTCAGAGATAAGGGACATCAAGTATTGTGTTGTGATATTGCAATACTTAATCGCTCCCTGCGTGATTTTATTCCCTACACGCTAGCATTCATTGTTTTACAAATCCTTATGTAATTGATGGCTTGCTACTTTGGCTGTTTTCAGGTCTCTAGTTTTAAAATTTTAAAGTAAAAAAATTAAAGCACATTTTTCATTTCATGCATGTTTCACAGCATTTGCAACTGATTTAAGTGCAGCAAATTAGCCTCATTAGTTTTCACCGCTTTCATCCTGCAAATCAGCATGATAATGGGAATATTGACATTTTGGCAGGTGAAGTAGAGGTGAAGAAGGTTAGGCTTACAAATCCAAAACATAATAATTTCAGTCGTTGCTGAACCAAATCAAAAGCAAAACATGTAATATTTGACTCTCAGATACCCACTCAAATTTTCCATGTCTTTTTTTTGCCCATCTGTTCTCATTTTATGAACTCTACTACTTCCTATTGTCCTGTCATCCCCCTCCAACACACACATACATCTTCCTCATCCTGTTTTATGTAAACCGATCACTCTCTGTCATCTTTTCTGCTTTTTCCTGTTGCTTTTCCCACTAGGAATATTTTCCCACTAGGAATATTGGCCCCTTTCCCATTCCTTATTCTGTCTCTTGCATGATCTCCTTCCCATCTTGTATTTGGTTCTGTTTTCTACCTGGGATGGCTCTGGAATGCTCCCATAGTTCCAGAAAAGGCTCCTCTGGTTCACATTTTGGTTTGGGGCATCTCAAATGCCCACCAGTCCGGCTCATGCCCTGTTCATCAGTTGTAAACAGGGCTCTATTTTTTATTTTTTTTTACAAATTATCAACCTGGTCATAGCTATTAGGTAGGTTGCTTGCAGCCATTAACAGACCAAGAGGGACTGGTCTATGTTCTTCTTGAGCCCTAAACCCAAAGTTATGGGGAAATGTTCCCCCAACCCCTCAGTTTGGGGGCCCAATCCTCCCATAGCCACTGCCACCACCAGAGTATCTGGTCCTTCTGCTCCTTTTAGCTTTCCCCACCTGCCCTTGGTCCCCCAAATAATCAGGCTGGGTGTCTCTATGTGTGTGAGAGAGATGCAGGCATGGAGCTAGGTTTTCCTCCCCCTTTCCCTAACTCTCCTCTTTTATCTAGCCCCTTGCTATCTGGTCAGCACTGGTTCTAGGCTGCATCATCCAAACAGCCAGAGCATAAGTGGACTTCTTTTAACAGTTGAGACCCATTTCCACTGCCGTTTTCCAGAAGCTTTGCCTGGTGGTACAGGCATTGTAGCCCAGCCTTGGCCACACCTATGTGAGCTCTGATGTCGTTTCCAAGTTTGATTAAGGACCAGGCAGAGGTCCAAACTCCTCAATGAATTATTCTGTATGAAACAGTAATCCTTGTGAACAAGAGAAAACTTTTCATCTGTTCTTTTGAGGTGCACTTGAGTTCTGTTTCCAGGGCAGCACAGAAGTGCTGGTGTCAGTTGTACCAGATTTGCATGCGATGGTTCACAAAAGAACTGAGCCCTCTCAGGATCCCTGATGGTGATTCTGGAATAGTAGCACAGCGTGGTTTGTGAGCAATGCTTGCAAATGCCATGAGGAGGGAGGGAAGGAAAGGCTGTAGCCTGTTGTCAATGTGCTAATGAAGATTAATGTGATAGCTGATAAGGAAGATTCCACACCAGTGGCTATTATGTGGCAAAATCTCTCCAGTTAAATAGCTAGCAAGGATTTGAGTGGAGAGAATTTGATGCTTGTGCATCAGCTACACGGTCACTCAGCATATGACTGTTAACTTTTTCCATGACTAGTCATTATATGACTGGTGCACAAGCATCATTTTTTTATTGCCATCAAGTCACATCTGACTTAAGGCGATCCCGTGGGGTTTTCAGGAATTCCGTTCCTAATAATCCCCAACATAGAGTTTTGGCTTTTTCACTGCTGCGGCACACTGGGTTGGCACTTTCATTGAGCTATTTACAACGACCCCAAAAGTCTCTTTCCTTCTCAATCTCAGTAAATTCAGACCTCATTAGCATACACTTGAAGATGGGATTTTTTTGGTCCAATGTGTATCATCTTACACATAACCAAGGTTGAACTTCATTTGCCACATTGTTGCCCACTCTCCCAATTTGTGGAGATCCTCCTGGAGCTCTTCACAGATGGCTTGGGTTTCACCATCCTGAATAATTTTGTGTCACCTGCAAACTTGGCCAGGACACTGCTGAGTCGGATGGTCGTGGATTAGGAAGCCAATGAAACAGAACTTCTGACTAAGGAGAGTCACTGGTTAAAGCGTCAGGCCAGGAAATCCCAGGTTCAGATCCCCATTCTGCCATGAGGCTCACCAGGTAATCTTGGCCCAGTCATTCTTTCTCTCATCAAAACATGCCTTACAGAGTTGTGAGGAAAAAATGGAGAAGGGGAGAACCACATACGCTGCTCCAATCGCAGGTGTCTCCTTCAGTGAGGCTACTACCCACCGGGAAGATGAAAACTGAAAGAAGAAGCAGGAAGATATGGAAAACCCTCGTGCCAATTAAGGTAGTTTAATTTACCTATTATTTCACATACGACAGGGAGCTGTGAGCAGGCAAGTAGGAATACCATGCCCTGCCTGGTTATACTGTGTACACAAACCAATATCTGGGAAACATTTACTGCTTCTGAACTTAATTCTGTTGCAGATACTGCCGAAATCACCAAGGAGCTGGAAACAGATGAGATTATCTATTCAGCAGAAACACAGTGGTGACAAATGAGTGCGGATGAGAAACGGGGCATGTGGTGAGAGGAAATCTCTCTGTTGAGTTTGGGCTGAAGCAGATGCAATTTGACAGTGCATGGGTGTGATATGTATAGGTGCTTGACTGTCTCCTTAATGCACACTCCCTTGGCACATGGGCTACACAAACTACACCTCCCTGAGGACCATAAATCCTTTCTTTGAATCAGCTGTGCTCAATGTGAGAAACGGCAGCAATTTACAGATGGCAGCGGTGAATGACGACACCCCCTTAGGTAGTTGAATGCTGTTAAGCAATAAAGATATCAAGGCCCTGGGAAGTCTCTCTTCCTAGGGGATAGATGCATGTATAGAGTTCTGCTTCTCTCATTTCTGTGCTCTGAATTGCAGCATCCCAGAACTTAGGCTGTTAAATCAAGAACCGGTATGGAATATTTTTATGTTCTTATTTATTTATTTTACTTAATTTATCATTTCTCCTGAATGGGGACCCAAAGTAGCTAACAGTGTTCTCCTCTCCTCCATTTTATCCTCACAACAATCCTGCGAGGTAGGTTTGGCTGTGAGTGTGTGATTGGCCTAAGGTCACACAGTGAACTTTGTGGAATGAGGATCTGAACCAGGTTTCCCCACCCGCAGTTTGACATGAACCGCAACACTATACTGACTTATGGGCAGTGTTGTAGTATAGCATTGTTGCACAGAGGATGGACAGCAAATCTCCCTGCTTCCCCATGGTGTGATACAAGGAAAGCCTCCACGTTTAAAAGCAGGACTGTCATGCTTTTAAGCCCCACCCCCTCAAAAGATATGGCTTTGAAGGGTTGGGGTCTTTGCTGATTTTAATTACTATGAATGCAGTGCTTATAGAAACCAGCATAAAATACAGCAGGATGAAAGGAATCCATGAGTTTTAAAGTGAGGGTGGCAGGGAACAGGTGGATGATGGAAACCTGAAAGCAGGTCAGTTGCCCTAAAATAAGCCACCACAGAAAATGTCATTTAAATACAGGAGCAGTTAAGCACTGGCATCCAATACCACACACTCTCAGGTGAGGTTGAGTTCATGTGACCGGCCCCCAAGGCCACCAGTAAGCTTTCAAAGCAGAATAGGGATTTGAACCTGGGTGTCCTAGATCCTAGCCTGACACACTAATCACTATACCACACTAGGGTTGCCAGCTCCAGGTTGGGAAATATCTGGAGTTTTTTTGGGTGGAGCCTGAGGAGGTTGGGGTTTGGAGAGGGGAGGGACTTCCATGCCATAGAGTCCAATTGCCAAAGTGGCCATTTTCTCCAGGGGAACTGATCTCTCTTGCCTGGAGATCAGTTGTATTAGAGGGAGGTCTCCAGCCACCACCTGGAGGTTGGCAACCTTATACCACACTGATGTAGTGGTTAAGTCAGGCGAGGAACAGAGATTGAAATCATCCCTCAGGTATGAAGCTCAATGGGTGACCTTGTAGTCCAACTGTCTAACCCTATATTGGGTCTCATTTTAGATTAGCGGTACTAGAATAAAAGAAAATTAAGACGCTACAGTAAAGAAGCGCATACGAGGATGGAACTGATCAGTCCTAATATCCATAGTTCTGACAGTTTACAGGCCCTACTGTGGACTATGTGCTACTGGGTGCACCACCTTATACATTTTGTAGATGTTTTTATGGACTATGTTGGGGCATGTTCCTGACGCGGAAGCCAAGCGGATTAGCAGTCTTGTCCAGGATACCCATCAGAAAGTCCACGGCCACATAGAAAAAGTGTAGTTTATTTGTACAGTGCAGAAATATATACAGATATTCCTTTCACACTCTCCGCTCATAACATCCCGCATAGAACTGCGGTTTCACTTCAATATATACACCTGGTGGTTGCAGCCACCAATCACAGTAGATACCCAATTATCCTGGCATTGCTACTGCATTGCATCAGCCACCTGGCTCTAGCTGGATCAGGCCAGCTTTCTCTAGCTCCCCAGGTACTTTCCAGGCTGATTACATCATCCTTAGATCTCTCTGATCTATCCTGCCCTGTCAAACTAAACTGACAGACTTGTAATCTTGACAGTTCCTTATTTATATATAGTGTTTTAACATGATTTTATTGTAATTTTCAATATATTTGTTGTTACTGAAATTCATGTTATGTATGCCCCCTTGAGCCTGGCTCTACTGGGGAGGGTGGGATATAAGATTGAAAATTAAATAAATAGTTTACTCCAGTGGTTTCAAAATTAAGATCTCCAGGAAATCATTGTAAGTCTATGTCTTAGCTACAGAAACCTTGTGCTTTGCAGAGGGTTGTGGCCTATGTTTCTGAGTGCACGGCAAACTTGATTTTACTACAATCCTTCCAGAAAGATTGTACCAAATCAGGTTTGGCAAAGAATGCAGCAACACTGGGGGGAAACCCAGAAGGTTGACAATTGTAGACAATGTAATGTGGATGTTCCTCCCCTCCCTCCCAATGCTCTAGTTTGGATGGCAACGTAGAGTAAAACATTAATGCAGAACCAGCATGAGTTAGCCTGAGTGATCTGAGAGATAGGGTTGCCAGGTCCCAACTGCCAAAGTGGACATTTTCTCCAGGTGAAGTGATCTCTATCGGCAGGAGATCAGTTGTAATAGCAGAAGATCTCCAGCTACCACCTGGAGGTTGGCAACCCTAAAGGAGACATACTTCTCCCTTACTCCTGAATTGTTTTGTTCATGTTTACATTGCTCAAATAGCTTTTTATACACAGCTTTTCTAGAAGACACAGCAAGATAAACTCTAGAATATCCTCACAGAACATGATCATCCTTGTGGGCTTACACACCTGTACATGATATATGTGAGAGGCAGAGAGTGAACATATAGAAGGTTGACAACCCTACTGAGAGAGCATGCAGAATACTCTTTTGTGGCTCCCCATTGCAGGGGTTAGATTGAAGGCTGAATGCGGCCAAGCTATCTTGACTGGCTTCCTCACTGAAAGCCTGTTTCAGGGTTTCCTCGGTGGTGTACCACTAGCATTTCTGATTATCCCTAAATCTGTTTTGAGACAATGTCATGCAATCCACAAACTAGAATGAGACTGCACAAGCCCCAACCAGGGAGTGGGATATCCCTTGATTTGCAAGCATTCCCTCCCCATGGAGAAGGAAGAAGGTTCCACCCATGAGGGTAGTGTAGCAATCCTGATCCCAGTACAGCTGCAGTTCTGTACGGCTCAGGCATAAGACTTGTCTAGGGCTGCATACTTGATTTTCAAGTATTTCAACTATTTGAATTTTATGCACATCTCACTTATGTTGCCTGCATGCTGCTCTCGGCTAGGAACAGGCGCAGCTCCTAAATCACCGTGCTTCAAATCACCCAGGACTGAAGATGCTCAAATTCTATCACTATCCATAAAACTCTTCAGTGCACAATGCCACGAAGAGCTGAGGTAGTTAGGGCTGTCAAAAAAAAAAATTCGGTACAGTTCGGATTCGGACGAATTTGGCCCTTGTGGGTTCGGTACGTGCCGAAGTCCGAACTCCCCCACTTCGGATCCGTTCAATTCGGCGGGAATTCAAAGTTCGGAAAAAAATTCGGCCGAATAAAGCCATTAAAAACACAACCGCGCCTTTCCGCGGCTCTGGGGGGGGGGCATTTTTGGGCTTAGAGGTCCCAAACTTTTGGCAGAGCTTCAAAGGACGTTTATTGAAAGACTCCCCAAGTTTTGTAAAGATTGGGTCATGGAGGGCTGAGATATGGGCCCTGAAAGGGGTCCCCCCCACCCTTAATGTTGTGCATCTCTCAGCAGAGCTTGCCGCCCACGCACAAAGCTCCCAGCCCGACAACAGCGGAGAAATTAGCAAAACAATTGCAAACACAACCTTGTTAAACAACACCTTTGCAACACACAACTGAAACCGCCCCCCTCAAACCAGGGAGCGAGAGACTCGAGGGGGAACACACACCCCAGGCAGAACCGACGAAAGCCCCCTTTGGCTTCCCCCCCACCCACCGAAACTGCTCCCTCCCCACACACACAGAGACTCTGCTTCCCCCCACACACACACACATACACAGGAGAAAAATTATAGATTAAAGCCCCCAAAGGGGTCTTACTGTGGCTGTCTTCTGTTCCATCAGGACGGGCTGTAATCCAAGATGATTCCAATTAGGCACGGAACGTTTTGCTCTGGAGAGATGCACACAGGATCGGATCGGCTGCCCCATTCATCCCAATAGGGGAAAGGGGAAAGGGGAAAGCCCATATCTCGGGACCCCCTGACCCAATGTTCACAAAACTTGGGGGGTTCCTTAAGAAGCTTAATCTAAAGTTCCAGTGAAAGTTTTGTGTCTGCACCCCCAAAAATGTGCCCCCTGCAGCCATGGAAAGAGAAAAGGGGGGGAGGCGATATTTCTGCCCCCACTGAACCCATCTTTACAAAACTTGGGTAGTATCTTAAGAATAATTCACAAGCTATGCTAAAAGTTTGGGGGCTATATCCCCAAAAAAGCGCCCCCTGCAGCCACATAAATGGAAAAGGGGGGAGGGAAAAGGGGGAGAGCCCATATCTCGAGACCCCCTGACCCAATGTTTACAAAACTTGGGGGGTATCTTAAGAACACTGGTCTGAAATTCCGCTCAAAGTTTGGGATTTGTACCCCAAAAAATGCGCCCCCTGCAGCCATGGAAAGAAAAAGGGGGGGAGCCCATATCTCGGGACCCCCTGACCCAATGTTTACAAAACTTGGGGGGTACCTTAAGAAGCTTCATCTGAAGCTCCAGTGAAAGTTTTGTGTGTGCACCCCAAAAAATGCGCCCCCTGCAGCCACAGAAAGGAGCGAATGTGCACAAGCACCCCACATACACACACACGAGTATTTCGCTCTCTCTCTCTCTCTCCCTGGCCGGGCCGCACATCAGCTGATTCCTCCAGTACTCAATCCTGACTGATTGGCCAGAAGAAGACCCAGCTTGCCCACCGATTGGCCGGGGGAGGAGAATGCTGCTTACTGACGGTTATGCTGCTTACTGACGGCCGAATTGGCCGAATTTATTCGCGAACTCCCGAACTCGCTGAATTCGCCCCCCCCGGTTGCCTGCCAGTTTTGAGTTTGGATCCGTCCGAACAGAAAAGCAACGAATCAGGGGAAATTTGGTTGATTTTCAGTTCGGACCGAACCGAATTGACAGCCCTAGAGGTAGTGTTGCTTCCTCTGCCTTATTTCAGCCTCTTCTTCCTTGTTTCTTTTCACAGCTTTAAAATCTTTTATTCTTGTAGCTCAGCTAAAGAAAGGTTATGTGTGCCTAAATGCTTCCTTGCTATTTATTTTTTTAAAAATTCCATCAACAAGTTGGCCCAATAAAAGCATCTTGGCTGCATAGTGTTTCTCTAAATGCTAAAACAGCTCATGGGGAATGAAAGCGGTTTCTTTGTCTTTGTAGCCAATTTTTTATGCTGCCCATGGATATTCCTGGAATGTTTTAGAGAACAATGGGCCATTTTTAGCTCTTGCCAATTTACAACATCACATTCAAGAATTACTACTACTATTATTTCCAAGGAAACCAGGGCTGACGCTCGGTACCTTTAATGTGCTTCCTCACATCCCAAGAACTGTCACGTGATCCCCTCTGCCTATTTTTAGATCCCCAAACATCTCTGCAAGCTCGAGGTATTAAAAAGAGCGGGTGGACTAACAAAATAGGCACTTTCTGTTAGGGGCCTGGCGTGCACTTGCCTCATTTGAAAGCAGACAGCCAAGCTTTGGCAATCTCATAGGAATAATGCATAAACAGTGGGATGAGGCAAGGAATGCATTTTGTTGTTTGCATTTCCCTAATATTCCATAAAGCATGGAAAGGCTGTGCTGAGAACATTTGCATTTTACAATGGAGTCCATCCATCATCCATTTTCAGGCCTGTTCTTCATACCTTGAAGGAGTAATAAAAGTCTGAGAGACATTTTAGGGGGGATCTCCCCCCCTCTACTCCCTCGCTTTGTCCCCCCTTTATATGGAACATAGTTGACAGATAAAATAAAAGGTAGAGCAGGAAAGCATTTCTCAGGCAATGTGGGAAAGATGTGCCATTCTGGTGTTCTGCATTCCCAGGACTTCAGAAGAACAACCATTGTGGTCCAGTCTATACAAGTCAGTTTGATCCAGAACTTATGATTGAAGGATCTGGGTTCAAATGTGAGCTCAGTCCTGTTA
Source organism: Euleptes europaea (assembly GCF_029931775.1). Taxonomy (NCBI): domain Eukaryota; kingdom Metazoa; phylum Chordata; class Lepidosauria; order Squamata; family Sphaerodactylidae; genus Euleptes; species Euleptes europaea. The sequence continues at coordinate 42,923,142 of NC_079312.1, read as the reverse complement.
TGTAGAGCCATTTTAATGTGTCAGCCTTTCTTCCTACCATTTACTGCACAATCCCATGCAGAGTTACTGCAGTCTGAGTCCATTGAAATCATAGAATCATAGAGTTGGAAGGGACCATACAGGCCATCTAGTCCAGGTAGGGTTGCCAACCTCCAGGTAAACTGCCAGAGGCCTGGATAAAAAATCCAGCTTGATAGTAAATTGGGTCCCCCTGAAACTGGCAGGTATTCCTCTGGACACTCTAAAAAAGGAGTAGCCCACCTGGTTAGGGTTGCCAACCTCCAGGTAATAGCTGGAGATCTCCTGCTATTACAACTGATCTCCAGCTGATAGAGATCAGTTCACCTGGAGAAAATGGCCGCTTTGGCAATTGGACTCTAGGGCATTAAAGTCTCTCCCCTCTTCAAACCTCACCCTCTTCAGGCTCCTCCCCCAAAACCTCCTGCTGGTGGCGAAGAGGGATCTGGCAACCCTAAGTCCAACCCTCAGCTTAATGGAGGATCAGCCTAGAGCAGTGATGGCGAAACTTTTAGAGACCGAGTGCCCAAACTGCAACCCAAAACCCACTTATTCATCACAAAGTGCCAACATGGCAATTTAACCTGAATACTGAGGTTTTAGCTTAGAAAAAAGCTAGTAACCCGTGATGGACTTTTCCTCCAGAAATTTGTCCAATCCCCTCTTAAAGGCATCTAGGCTAGATGCCATCACCACATCCTGTGGCAAGAAGTTCCACAGGTTAATTACATGCTGGGTAAGTGGGTGTTCCTCTTTTAGTAGGGGATTTCACTGTAAGGCGAGTGTCGTCGCAAAGCCCGCGCTGTGACCCGAGTGCTTTGCTCCCCTCCAGCTATGCCACGCTGTGAGCTATGCTTCCCTCCAGCCTAGCTCCTCTCCAGCCCCACCACAGGAATCACCTTCGCCACAGACTCAACAGGCTGCCGTCCACACCGCACCCTTACGCCACATGTGAGCCGCCCGGCATGTGAGCCGCCCTGCCACATGTGACAGGGGAGGGAGGAAGTGCTCCCATTGGGCTGCTGGGCAGAGGGGCGGGTGATGTGAGAAATGCCCTCAGGTGCGCGTGGAGAGGGGGAGGGGAGCAGCCCGGCCCCGTGTGCCTCTGGCTTTCTAGTAACGAACTCAGGTGAACTCTGTGCTGGGGCGACAGCGCACGTGCCCACAGAGAGGGCTCTTGAGTACCCCCTCTGGCACATGTGCCACAGGTTCGCCACCACTGGCCCTAGCAAGTGCTTGTTCAGCCTCTGCTTAAAGACAGCCAGTGAGTGGGGGCTCAACACCTCCCTTGGCAGCTGATTCCACTGTCAAACAACTCTTACTGTAAAAAATGTTTTCCTAATATCCAGCCGGTACTGTTCCACCCACAATGTACACCCATTATTGTGAGTCCTATCCTCTGCTGCCAACAGGAATAGCTCCCTGCCCTCCTCTGTGTGACAGTCCTTCAAATTCTTAGAGAAAGCAATCATGACCCCCCTCAATCACCTCTTCTCCAGACTAAACATTCCCAACTCCCTCAGCCTTTCCTCATAGGGCTTGGTCTTCCAGGCTTAGACTGGAGTAACTCTGCTTAGAATTGGACTATAAATATATTAACTGTGAAGGGAAGATGTGTCTCCCTAAAACCTTGTAGACAGATGCTTGGGAGTCAGAGTGGATGCTAAATTTCTGCAACATTCAGAAAAACACTTTTCATATTTAACACCACAGTAACCTATGGGATTATACCTACACTGCTGGGCAAAGCATGAAACACCCCTTGGTGCATGATCTTGAGCAAATTGTTCCCGTCACTGTCAGCCTTCTAACTATGAAAAGGAAAAAGTAATAATTTATATATCACTTTTAGAGTGTTAATAATGCTTTACATACAAGGCTTTTGATGGGGTTTGAATGGCGAACATCTTTCAAGGAGGGAGGAAGAGAGAGATTTTGGGTTTATTATTTTAGTCTGTTTTTAACTGGAAATGGTTTTTAACTATTATTGTAAGCAATCTTGAACCACAAGGAAAGGTGGGGTATAAATGTTTCAATAAAAATACATTGGAGCCAGATTTTTAGCTGGTGAAAAAGGAATGAGGTATCAGTCCCTTTGAATTCTAAAAGTGCTATACTGGGGATCATAGGACCTGTACGGACAAGCATCACATTGGATGAGGCTATAGTAATGGATAATCCTTAAAAGGCTGCAATTTTGAGGGTGCTTTCTTAGGAGTATGCCCCATTAAATAATATGTATTTATTTAAAATATTTATGTGCATACCTTTCACCTGACCTCATGGATATTTGAATATACTCATGGATATACTAGAGCCGCAAGTCATATTAGTGTTTTATTGCCTGGCCAGGAGGAGATCTAAAGCCCTTTATGTTGGACAAGAGAAAGTTCTTAAATTTGCATTGTGTGAGAGGCTTCTCTCCAGCAAAGCCAGGGAACGGTTAAAAGATTGGTAATATCTGTTAGTCTTTGTTCAAATGCTGGAGATCGGTTTCCCCTGCATGAAGCAGTTGCATTTGTTCCACAGACATCTAGGTGGGTCTCAGAGGTAAATCTTCTGTATTATTAAGTTTAGCTTACTGTTATAGTTAACAATGGCCTGCAGACTGGAAACGGTCAATTTACATTCTAATTCCAAAAAAGGAGACATCAAAGACTACAGCAACTATTGGACCATTGCATTAATTTCTCACGCAAGTAAAGTGATGCTCCAAATCTTAAAACAAAGACTGTTACCATAAATGAACAAAAAATTCCTGATGTTTTGGCTGGATTCAGAAAAGGAACAGGCACTAGAGATCATAGTGCAAATTTACATTGGTTGCCGGAGCATACGAGAGAATTTCAGAAAAAAATCACCTTGTGTTTCATAGATTACAGCAAAGCTTTTGACAGTGTGGACCATGAAAAGCTTTGGCTGGTTTTAAAGGAAATGGGTGTGCTGCAACATCTGATTGTTTTGATGTGCAACCTGTACTCTAGACAAGAGGCTACTGTTAGGACAGAGAAACAGAATGGCTTCCAATTGGCAAAGGTGTCAGACAACTATGGGTTTTTTCTCTCTCTCTGTATGCAGAACTTATTGGAAGGAAAGCTGGATTAAATTTAGATGAGGTGGAGTGAAAATTGAGGGGAGGAACATTAACTATTTGAGATACACAGATGATACCACATTACTGGTAGAAAATAGTGAAGACTTGAAATGACTACTGGTGAAAGCTGAAGCAGAAAGTGCCAAAGTAGGACAACAGCTGAACATCAAGAAGGCAAAAGTAATGACTGCTCAGGAATTACACAACTTTAAAGTTGACAATGAATAAATTGAAATTGTTCAAGACTTTCTATACCTTGGCTCCATCATCAACCAAGAGACGGCAACAAGGAAATCAGAAGGAGACCGAGACTAGGAAGGCTGTTAATAATAGGACATTTTGGAGGATATTAATTCATAGGGTTGCCGCGAGTCAGAAGTAACTTGACAGCGCTTAACACACACACACTCTCTCTCTCTTTCTCTCTCTCTCTCTTTCACACAGAGTTTTCTGTTATTTTCCCTGTCATGTGCTCTAGCGTAATCTGTAGTAATAAAGTATTTTCCTGTTTAAGAGAGCAGACTGTGATTCAAAGTTCCCTTGCATGCCTTAGATCTTACTCATGCTCAATTATGCACGCACTGGAGTTTTCCCCAAGTATTTTGGAAACTCTGCCCTTGTACTTGCTCAAAGGCAGCCTTTACTAGTGTCCCCCAAGTCATTGGTAATGTGGGAGGCTGGATCTTTAACTTAGGGTGGTGGCACAAAAAAGAGGAACACACTTGTCATCCATGTCCTCCTCTCCCCCACTCCTTGCTGTGTTTTGGATGGAGCCAGTGATTTCTTTGAAATCAAGGCCTTGTATGTCCTTTTCACCTGCTGGTGAGTTTACATTACATGGTCCGCTTGATGATAGTTATACTATTCCTTATATTAGATCAACACATGAATCTGCCTTACATTAAGTCAGGCCAATGGTCACCCAATGTCAGTATTGTCTGTTCTGACTGGCTGCAGATTTCCTGAGTCTCAGGCAGGGATCTTTTCAAATCACCTGATTCTTTTAGCTAGAGATGCCAGATGTTGAACCTGGGACCTTCTGCATGCCAAGCAAGTGATCTGCCACTGAGTCATGGCCACCCCAATTAGCTCTTTTTTATGTTACTATACACACATGTCTAAGTCACTCCGTGCGTGGAATCCATCAGTGATAGTCCCAAGTAGAAAAAATGTTTCTTGGTTTCTTTTCTGGAAAAATCTTCACTTTTGATAAAGGAAAAAGAAATATAAGGAGCCACAATTTTCAGGCCATTATTTCCCCATATTTTTCAAAAATACACCTTAGCCTTTCATCCAACTATTATAGTATTTCTGATCTCAACTGCTCTGTAATTTCTTATTAATAGTCTTGCCCCCAAGTGATCTTTTTCCTACGCAGTCTGCAGCTCTGCCCTTCATTACTTCCCAATCAGGTGCACTTTCTTATCATGCTTTGCTTCCTCTTCTATCTAGCCTACAGAGGTTTTGTTTACTTGCCTGCCAGTCCCACATAGTCCGTCACTGGGAGCTTCAGGCCAGCAGTCGCTGCAAGAGGAGAAACAAATTTCGGACACTGTTAGCCAACTCAAACAAGCTTTAGGGATAAACAGTACCAGCCAATCAATGGTGAGAGGGCGGCAGTGCCAACCAGTTGGCACAGGAGATTACCAAGTTCTCCAGCTAACAGTGTGCTGGTTAACAAGGCTTTAAGTGTACAGGAAAAGTTTATAATAACAACACGAAAAACTTAGAAAAATCCCTCTACCTGCAATCCAGCAAACCTACACAAGAAACATCTCTGAAAATTGCATAGAGCCCTAAATTGAATTTTGTCCAGTGATAAATTATACACAGAATATTGATACTAAGCATTTGAGAAAATGATATTTGGGCAGAAGATATGACGCTGTATTCAGCATCCCTAACTGACATTTGAGAAAATTATATTTGGGCAGAAGATATGACACTGTATTCAGCATCCCTAACTGACAACATAAGTAGAAAAGAGCAAGAGTCCAGAAGCACCTTAAAAATAAAATTTCTGGCCGGGTATGAGCTGTGGCTCATGAAAACTCATACCCGGCCAGAAATTTTGTCAGTCTTTAAGGTGCTACTGGACTCTTGCTCTTTTCTACTGCTATTGACAGACTAACACGGCTACCCATTGTGAGCTATCTGAAAACATATGGTAATAGAGGCTTAGCTCTGAGTGGTTCAGAGCCCATTGACAGTACTGTACCTTGTTCTTTTGCCAATAAAAATACTATGTAATAGAAAGTTCCAACAGAACAGGGGTCGGCCTTTTAAGAGTGTTTTCTGATTTTTGTAGATGACCGCCACTTGTCTGAGATGAATTCCTCCTTCTTTCTCTTTGTTTCTATTATCGTTTGTGAAAGACTCCACTGAGGCATAGTCTCAGGGACTTCCGGGGACACCTTCAGATGAAAGCTCTCCCAGTATGTGGCAGTTAGTGCAGATGTTACAGTGACAACATAGAGAGGCACATAAAAGAAGGAATTATTTGATTCTTGCACGGGGCTGCTGTGCTGTTGCCTCTCTGGGTATGGCAAGGCACGAGCCAGGTGGATGCTTCAGAGAAGATGAAACAACCCTTTTATTAAAAGAATAACACTTGGAGTCATGTCGAGTGTGTGTGTGTGTGTGCATGTGTGTGTGTGTGCAGAACCACCTCTCCTCCTGTGCTCTACCGTGACAGCTTAGTTTGCCCATTCCGGGATTTCTGCAGGTATGTAAGTGCTGTTAAGTTGCAGCCAGTTGATGGCGACCCAAGCAAGGGGCTTTCAAGGCAAGTGAGAAACAGAGGCAGTTTGTCATTTCCTTCCCCTGCAGAGTCTTCCTTGGGGTTGTCCCATCAACTACTGACCGTGTTTAGCTTCTGAGAGATCAGGCTATACCATGCTGCCTTCCCTCCCCCTTTCTGCAGGTGCCACCCTGCACATGGGAAAATCAACAACAACAACCCCCCCACACACACACACATGCAGTCTCTGTAGTGACCCCAACCTTGTGGAATGGCCTGCCTGAGAAAGTCAGGAAATCTCCCATGATTGTAATTCCACAAACTATGTAAAAAAGAATTATGCCAGAGTGCATTCATATAAAGGTAATAGGACTCCCGTGGTGCAGAGTGGTAAGCTGCAGTACTGCAGTCCAAGCTCTCCTCACAACCTGAGTTCGATCCCGACAGAAATTGGTTTCAGGTAGCTGGCTCAAGGTTGACTCAGCCTTCCATCCTTCCAAGGTCGGTAAAATGAGTACCCAGCTTGCTGGGGGTAAAGGGAAGATGATTGGGGAAGGCAATGGCAAACCACCCTGTAAACAAAGTCTGCCTAGAAAACGTCGAGATGTGACATCACCCCATGGGTCAGGAATGACCCAGTGTTTGCACAAGGAACCTTTACCTTTAATAGGACTATACTGTAACAGAATGGTTCAGGAAAGTGTTTTACAAAGGGAAAAGGAGCTGTGGACTATACTGTTGTATAGGATATAATATCTGTGAGAGGAATGTATTATTTTCTACTGGTTATTTTCTACTGACATACAATTTTCTGCATTATACCTGTATTCTGTATGATGTCTAATATTCTATGCTTGTTTCAGATTTCTGTAATCCTAGTCCTAGTATGTTGCCTATTAGATGTCTCATTTTATTGATTGCATTGATTTACACTGTGTAATCCACCTTAAATCTCAGTGAGAAAGGCAAACTATAAATATAATAAATAGATGAAATGCATAGATCACTTTGTTGTATACCTAATTTGGTAGTTTTCTTCAAATATTTTTTGTGTTTATTAGTATCTGAGTGGGTAAGCTATTTCATGCATAATACTAAAACTCACGTTCATGTTTGTAAGGTGAACATGAAACATGAGCTGGACTCCGGTTGGGAAAGGGTGGCATAAAAATCAAATCAATCAATCAATAGCTAGATTTTGTGACTGTGAGGAAATGGACAGCTGAAACTTTTAATAGCATGGAGGTGAATAACACCCCATTAAGTGCCCAGTAAAGGGGCAGGACATTTTTTCTCAATCAGTTGGAAACCCAAAGAGCCAGTAACTTTCTCTACTACAAGAAAGGTTCCAAGCTACCTTCCCACTGCCTAGCATTCACTGTAAAAACACTTAAAATTACTATTAAAAACAAAGTAAAAGAGACATCTGGTAACCATGCATAACACCTGTGGTTCTGTTATCTCTGGCTCACCCAACATGTTCTGGGTCATCTGTGGTTTTCCTTAATTACCCAATGTATTGCAATGTTTCAAGGTCTCTTTAGTAATTGTGGATTCACATATATCACGTACAAGTGTGTAAGTCCACAAAGATGATCATGTTCTGTGAGGATATTCTAGAGTTCATCTTGCTTTGTATTCTAGAAAAGCTGTGCATAAAAAGCTATTTGAGCAATTCAGGAGTAAAGGAGAAGTATGTCTCCTTTAGGGTTTCCCACCTCCAGGTGGTAGCTGGAGATCTCCTGCTGTTATAACTGATCTCCAGCCGATAGAGATCAGTTCACCTGGAGAAAATGGCCACTTTGGCAATTGGACTCTATGGCATTGAAGTCCCTCCCCTTCCCAAACCCTGCCCTCCTCAGGCTCTGCCCCAAAAACCTCCCATCCATGGCAAAGAGGGACCTGGCAACCTTAGTCTATTTTCTCTATCACTTTCACTAACTTGAGGAATTTCTTAACCCAAATAACTACTTATGTGAACACAGCCTGTGTCAGAATGCAGCCAGCTCCTATATAACTTTCAAGGAAGTCATATGAATCTTGTTCTTCCAGTTCCAAACAACCATTGAAACCTGACCTGAGGCATAAGACAAAAGTAGTAGTGTCCACTTAGTTGTTTGCTCCCCACCACTCGTTGATAAAGCATCTGACATACGCTCCCTTCATGCCAGCCAGAAAACTATCCTGTAAAGCTGTTGTGCTTTTGGGGTGAAATGAAGAGAACAATGCCTGCTGCTTCCATGGAGATTACAGTTCTGACTGGTACAAAAGTGAAGGGTAGTCAAACAGCGAAGTATTCCACCTAGCTTATGAATTCCTTACTTTTGTACCTTCTCTCTGGAATGTTTTGCTCCCAGACGTTCTTATGGTTCAGTACGTCCCACTGTTCAAGAACCACCATTTATTTTCACATGCCTTCCCTAGTTAATTGAGATATTGCAGTTCACCATGATTCATTCTCCATTGTCTTCCCTTATTCCATCCTAGTCTCTTTGTATGTCTGCTTACTTAGATTGTAAACCTGCAGACAAGGCTCCGTTGTCCTCTTTTCTATGCAATACATTGTACATTTTTGTGTGCGTTTTAGGAGAATAATAGCCTGTTATTATTCCAACTAGGGTTGCCAGGTTACAGCCCAGACATACCTGCAGCGTACTCCACTACAGTGAGAGAAAAGGTAGCTCTTGCTTCTGCCACCTGTTCCTTTACCAGCCCAATGGCCACCTCTTAAGTGAACCAGACTCCAGGAGAGGGACAACCTCCTCCTCCTCTGGAGGAACAGAAAAGAGAAGCGGAGGCTGCCCTTTCTCCCAGCGCAGCAGAAGATTCAAAGGGTCAAACTCAATGAGATAGGCATGCCCGAATTCACCCCAGGGATGTGCTGCCATTCTAAAGAGTGAGGTTCCCACCCAGGAAGTTTTTTAAACTGCACCACAAAAGCCAATCCTGCCTTCCTCACACGTAGAGTCGCCAACTTTCAGGTGGTACTCAACAAAAAGAATACCTCTGTACTTATACCAAGGTTAGGAAATTAGTACAGGAAACAGCTGACACAACCATAGCATAACAAAATTGTATTAACTAACTACAAGCAACAAGTGAAAGATATATACAGTGCCAATGAAATAAAGTATGCACAATATTTATGAAGGAGTCCATATAAATGGTATCCAATATCAATCTGTCCAAAAATGGTATCTTCAAACTGAAGAGTAAAAAGGGATACGATCGTTTCGCAGTCTTCCTCAGTCCCACTTATATCAACAGCAATGCATACACTTGTTCCAAATTAAATTTATGCATATTTTCACAATTTCCCAAAAAGTCCCCATAGGGATACTTAATATAACTGCATATATAACTGTCCAATATTCCCGATTTGGGATATTATATCATTTAATCCTAGCAGTTATTCAGCAATTGTTCAGCCAACTTTTCACAGCATCTACTACAGAGTCAACAGGTTCCCAGCTGGGATACAGATAGTAACAGCCTTCTTCTTTACTTCCAGGTGGTGGCTGGAGATCTCCCGCTATTACAATTGATCTCCAGGGGACAAAGATCAGTTCCCCTGGAGAAAATGGCCACTTTGGAATGTGTACTGTATAGCATTTTATCTTATTGAAGTCCCTTCCCAAACCGTACCATCCCTAGGCTCCACCCCCCCAAATCTCCAGGTATTTCCCAACCCAAAACTAGCAGATCTCAGAAGTTAAGAAGTGTCAGCCCTGGTTAATACTTCGACCACCAAGGAAGTCCAGGGTTGCTATGCAGAGGCAGGCAATGGTAAACCACCTCTGAACATCTAAAAGTGTCTTGCCTTGAAAACCCTAGGGTTGCCAACTGCCAGGTAGTAGCAGGAGACCTCCTGCTAATTCATCTGATCTCCAGCGATAGAGATCAGATCACCTGGAGAAAAATGGCCGCTTTGGCAATTGAACTCTATGGCATTGAAGTCCCTCCCCTCCCCAAACCCCGCCCTCCTCAGGCTCTGCCCCAAAAATCTCCTGCCAGTGGCGATGAGGGACCTGGCAACCCTACCTATGGGGCTGCCATAAATCGGCTGCAATTTAATGGCAAAAAAAAAAATGCTGCTCCTGGGAGCAAGGGGACTCCTAGAAATAACTTGGGGGGTAGCTTAAAGTCTGTAGCAGGAGGAAGTTTCAATGAAAATCAAACCCCCCTTCTGCTATTAGAAAATTTCCATGGGAACAAAGCCAATACTTCCTCAGCTGGTGAAATGGCATTGTCCTGATTATCCACACATACACTTCCATAAAAAAAACATGTATTTACTCTGATTTGTTTTAAGAAGTAGAAGTCCTTCCAAGCAGTCCTTCCAAAGATAATGTTGATGGGGAATTATATTTTTTAGCATCGTCCGCTTGTTTATTCCTCCACATCCTGTCTCATTAGTTTGCTAACACTTCCAGGATAACAATGAAACAAACAGAGCATTGTGCTGTTCCAAGCCAAACGTAAATCTCTTCTTGGCACTGCTTCAACAAGGCCTGTCAACATTCTGTACAGGCCAAAGCTTGTTAATGGCACTTGGAATTGATGCGTCTTTAGCACGGAAACCTCCCCATTTTAAAATGATGGGGATACGTCCATTGAAAAATTATGCCTTTTTAAATAACCAGGAAGAAACCTAAAACTTCAATTAAATATATTTATGTATTGCTTAAGTGCGCCATAGGGAAAGTACAGCATAGTTATTACTGGTTCCAAACCACGTTTTTATAGCTATGTGGGCCCAAGCAAAGGAATTGGATAGATCCTCAGTTCTGACATTAGTTAAGGGGAAATATATAGACAAGTTACTTTGTCAAGTGGAAGGGTGACTGACTGCTGATTGCTATCTATCTGGGGATACGTATATTCCTGTGATGACTTGTGGTCTATATTATCCTGCAAGGCAATAAAAGGAATCTTACCACACTTCTGTACCTAATCCAAATTCCAGTGCAGAAGGGAAGGGAAGATGCTTGACTATGATAGGACTATTTCATTCTCACAGTATTACACTAGGACATGGCAAAGCCATTATCTCTGCCTCCGTGAAGGTTCTTCACACTCTTGTGATTGTATAGTATCTGGTCACACCAAATGAAGGGACTGGTGTTCTATAGACTTAAGGGCAACAAAAAGAGAAATCCTAAGTATAGGGGTGCCAGATCATGGCCAGGAAATTCCTGGAGATTGGGGGTGTAACTAGGGAGGGCAGGGAAAGGGGAGGGAAGGGTACCTTTAGGGTTGCCAGGTCCCCCCTCCCAATAGGCAGGAGGTTTTACTTCCAAAAGTGCTGCATCGCTGTGGCAATTGCCCACCAAAACCACCCACTTGGCAACCCTAGGTACAATGTCATAGAGTCCTCCCTCCAGAGCAGCCATTTTATCTAGGGAAACTGATCTCTGTCATCTGGAGATGAACTGTAATTCTGAGAGATCTCCAGACCCCATCTGGAGGTTGGCATCTCTATGAAGTCTACATTGAATCTGGAGCCTATTCAGTGGAGCTTACTCCCAGGCAAGTGTTCTTAAGATGGCAATAAAAGTGCTGCTTGTGGGACTCCTTCAAAGCCAAATGAGGGTTCTTCCCCTCACCCAATTCACTTCTATTTATTTCTGTTGTGCCTTCCTGTCTTCTGACATCAACACAGTGCAGTAGTTTGGAATTCTGTGCCTGTGAATCTGGTAGATTGTGTATTATACAGGAATGGCTGTCTCTTATACCAGCTTTAGCTGTCAGATTTTAATCTGACCTTTCCTCCGAGAAACTCATGGTGGCATACGTGGGTTTTTTCACATTTGATCCTGATAACCAGCCCAGTGAAGTAAGTTAGGCTGAGAGGTAGGGTTGCCAGGTCACTCTTTGCAACTGCCCGAGATTTTTGGGGCAGAGCCTGAGGAGGGCGGGTTTTGGGGAGAAGGAGGGACTTCATTGCCATACCGTCCAATTGCCAAAGCAGCCATTTTCTCCAGGTGAACTGATCTCTATCGGCTGGAAATCAGTTGTAATAGTGGGAGATCTCCAACTAGTGCCTGGAGGTTGGCAACCCTATTGATAGGGCCATGATCAAGGTCACCACATGGCTGAGTGGGAATTAGAACCCATCTTGTTCTGGTAAAATCTGGGCATTCTACTCATTAGCTTCCTAGCTCGATCTGCTATTCTGTGGCCGCAACCCTAAAAACACTTTCCTGGGAATAAGTCCCATGGAATGAAATGGGACTTACTTCTGAATAGATCTGTTCAGGATTGTTCTCTTTGTGTCTAGCCAGAGAACAAAGAATATACCATAACCTTGGAAAGGAAGGAACATACATCTCAAAGCACTAAAATTAGAGATCACTGAACCAGGAATCAGTTTTAAAATAATGCAATTAACATCAAGTGTTTGGGCCCTTATTTGAACACATACAGTAGCTCTTGGTCCCAGCTAAGATAGTGTATTTATGTTAGTAAGAGATATCTTCTTTGAAATTTAAATGGCCTTCTTTCTCCATTTCAAAGGTGTCTGGAAAGCAAGCGTATGAAATAAAATGAAACCCAAGGCTTTTCATACATCTCATCTTCCTTTGTCGAGTAGGGAGGGTTCTTGAAGTTTGTAACAGTGCATCAAGGCAACAGGACTGGTTCCAGGTTAGGGGGGGTAGGTAGAGAGTGCCCAGTGGTCTCCCTTCTGGTCCTCTCCTTGCACTTCCCTTCCTGTCCACCCATCCACATGCCCCATGGCCTGTGCTGCCTGCAAGCCCTCCCACCATTCGTACTCACAGCCAACTGCACTGCGCATAGACCTTTCCCTGATAGCATGGGGCAGTGTATGCAGCTGGGACCCTTCCCCAGTGGTAGGGTTGCCAGCTCTGGATTTAGAAATACCTTGAGATTTTGGGGGGGGGAGCCTGAGGAGGTGGGGTTTGAGGTGAGGAGGGACTTCAACGGGGTATAATACTACTGGAAGTCCACCTTCCAAAGCGGCCATTTTCTCCAGGTGAACTGATCTCTGTCGCCTGGAGATCAGTTGTAATCGCGGGAGATGTCAAGCCACCACCTGGAGTTTGGCAACCCTACCCAATGGTGCTTGGCCGTAAGCTTAACAGGAGCACTGGTGGCAGTAGCTGAGTACTTGTGAGAGGAGGGAAGGGCACATGGGTGGGTGGGTGGCAGGTAGGGTTGCCAGGTCCTCCTTCACCACCAGCAGGAGATTTTTGGGGCAGAGCCTGAGGAGGGCGGGGTTTGGGGAGGGACTTCAATGCCATAGAGTCCAATTGGCAAAGCGGCCATTTACTCCAGGATAAACTGATCTCTATTGGCTGGAGATTGGTTGTAATAGCAGGAGATCTCCAGCTAGTACCTGGAGGTTGACAACCTTAGTGGAAGGGGAGGAACATGGGCAGGGGGGTCAAGGGTTGTGGGTCCTGCCAGAAGTCTTGGGCCCCGGCAGCTGCCCCACCTCAGGGTATGCCAACAGTGGCCTTGCAAGACAGCATCCTTAAGGCAGTATAATTATTAGATGGCAGTAGGCCATCATTCCAACTCTATGCCCAGAAGTGTTTGTATTCAAGAAAGAGAGGTCTCATGGGATCTTATGGGTTCATATGGCCTAATTTACTGACTTTGTGTAATGAAGCTCCTGATGACTGTAGTCGTGGCTTCTGTTTCTGGAAGCCAGTACCGGTAATTGTAGCTTGCAGCCCTTACCCAAGCAAAAAGCAAGTTACTGCTACCACCCTCTTGCTTTCCCTTGCTGAAAATCAAGGAGAATTGATGCACTGGTGCTTTGCCCCATGGCAGATGTTATGCTCTGCTCCTTCTGCTCAGCTGCAAACAAGTGCAGCTGCCGCAAGAATGAACAAGGAACCAAAAAGCTGGTGCAGCAATTTCCTTGTTCTTCCTGCAAGGCAAATCTAAGAGCCTCTGTGAGGTTGTTCTCTGAGGCGCCACTGGACTCGACCAAAACATCTACCCTCTAAAACTATCCTCTGTGAGGGTGAGTGTAGAGCAGTAGAAGCTCTTCCCTTGAATTCAACGATTACACATTTTTTTTTAAAAAAAATACACATTTGTTTTTTTTTTTAATCTGTAATCTGTTTTGAAGGTTTTCTGAGCTAATGCAATTGACATGTTTCATTCCCCCCCACCCCCTGGCAATCGTGAAGACTTGCAATTTACCATATTTCTCACGCAGCTGCCCAATTTCTAACAGCTGAGCCTAGAAGATAAACTTCAAACATTGTAAGATGTGTTATAATCATGAGCACTGCCATGTTATTACGGTGCTTGTTACACACCAGTCTAAACTTTCCTGTTAGTTAAGTATATGACCCTAAAGCATTTCCCTAAAATAGAAAATTTGCACAGCCTCATCATGGACTGAATCAACTTTGGGGCAGAGTCCCAATTAAATTTATAGTAAAACAAACAAACAAACAAACAAAAAACTACTTCAAACTTGAACACAATAAACTGCTTTATACTCAGTCAGATTATTGATCCATCTTGATCCATCAGGGTGAGTACTGTCTACTCAGATTGGCAGTGGCTTGCCAGGGTCTCACGCAGAGGTCTTTCACATCACCTCCTACTTGATCCTTTTAACAGGAGATGCCAGCGATTGAATCAGGGACCTTCTTCATGCAAAGCAAGTGTTCTACCACTGAGCCATGCCCCCTCCCCAAACATTTAAAAACAAATAGAAGTTAGTAGCATACCTAACCCAAGTGAAAGACTGGATTAAAAAAAAAAACCCTACATAGGGAAGGTGATCCAGTCAAAGAAAAGCATTTAAAATTCCTGTTGATTTCCTGTAGGGTTGAAAGCTCTGAGTCCAGAAACAGCTGGAGATTTTGGAGGTGGAGCCTGAGGAGGGTGGGGTTTGGGGAGGGGAGGGACTTCAATGGGGTATAATGCCACAGAGTCCATCTTCCAAAGCATTCATTTTCTCCAGGTGATCTCTGTCACCTGGAGATCAGTTGTAATCCCAGGAGATCTCCAGCCACCACCTGGAGGGTGGCTATCCTATTTCCATGTGAAACTGAAGCACATGCTCTCCAACTGAAAATAAATGTCTTTAATTATGGCTGGATCATGCTCATTATTTTATTGATGTGGAAATATGGAAGACAGTTCATACCTTATGCATTCACCTTTATTGTACTTCAGGATTCTTTGAGTGGGATGGCTGGAAGCTCCCAGCCAGCCCCACCTTCAGCCCTTCGCTGCCACAGCTGAATTCCTTGTGGACTTCAACTGTGGCAGGATGCAGAACTGAAGGCTAGGTGAATCCAGCTTTCAGCTCTGTGCCGTATTTTTCGAGTTTGGGTTTATTAACCTGAAATTGTTTTTTAAAAAAATTAAGTATTTGGCTTTTTTCAGATTTTTTTTTGAAAATTTCTGGGTCTAACAATCCCAAACCCGAAAAACACTGAATAAAAAATTGGTGCACAATCTTAATATGTGTCAAACATTTCCTTTGAAAGGCAGGTGCATCCTCTTGGACAGATATTGACAAGCCCTAGTGTTGTTCCAGCGTAAACCAATTGGCAGTTACACTGTTGCCCCATTGCCTGAAGTCTGTAGCAACTTACAGTATTCCTCCCTTCTGCTAGACCAGCTGGTTTACATATTACTTCACATATTACATATTACTTCACAAAGGCTAGGGGTGTTTCTGTTCACCTTGAAGTGTTTCCAGTCATGATTCCAATGTGCGCAGCCTGGGTTACTGGTTATGTCTAACTGCATGTATAACCTTCATTCTCTGCCCCACCCGAGGTAACAAACAATGATCAATAAAAACAAATTAAAATATTCTACTAAAGCATCCATGAGTTCACTAAACTAAAACTCAACATAGAAGAAGAAGGAGGAGGAAGAGGAGGGTTGGTTTTTATATGCTGACTTTCTCTGCCCCTTAAGGAAGACTCAATCCGGCTTACAATCACTGTCCCTTCCCCTCCCCACAACAGACACCCTGTGAGGTAGGTGGGGCTGAGAGAGCTCTTAAGAGCTATGATGAGCTGGCTTCATGTGTAGTAGGAGTGAAGAATCAAGCCCAGTTCACTAGATTAGAGTCTGCCGCTCATGTGGAGGAGTGGGGAATCAAACCTGGTACTTCAGATTAGAGTTCATCGCTCCAAATCACCGCTCTTCACCACTACACCAGGCTGGCTCTCTATCAGATATATCAGATATACTTTTTCTCAGGTATACTCCTTGGCTTCTCCAGTTAAGAGGTCCATGCTTATCAAGGCTGGGAAGGATCCCTCCCTAAAAACCTGGAAATTAGAATGTCCCATGGTCATCATTGGTCAGAACAGACTGCACTTGTCTCAGAGCAAATATCTGCCCCACAAGCTGTTTTCACACAACATATCTGTGGTGAATCAACACACAAAAGGCGTGAAGCAGCTTCACCTTCAATGTTTGTGCTTCCCTTGAGTTTGGGGAGGGAAGCTGGAGATCAGTTGTAACAGCAGGAGATCATCAGCTAGTACCTGGAGACTGGCAACCTTAGTGACGAGGTCCCTACTTGCATGAAGGTAGTGGACAGCTCCTTCTCATGCTGTCAAAATGTTGTCAGAAATATTGAAAACCAATAAAAATATTTATATATATATATAAAAAATAAATCCCTGTGAGCTTATCACGATAGCATTCTTTATTGCTAGCATGAGAAGGAGCTGCAATGTAAAGTCTATCTATATGGCTGGGGCTTCTGCTGTTACCTTTGCAACATGAGTAGGAGCCGTGTCCCAGAGCCTCCCATTCTGTGAATGTCCCATAAGTAGAGGCCCTCACGCCTCCTGACGTGCACACCAGACTGCGTGATGCAGCTTCCATCTGCCAATATGTAAACAGCTCCAAGATGTGAATGTGTTTGTGAATGTGAATGTGTTTGACATTTATGAAAGGCAGGGTTAGACTCCAGAAATGGGGTCACAATAGGCTTCAGCAAAACAAGTACTTTCTTCTTACCAACAAAAAGCCGAATCTCCCCTACCTATGTGGCTCTCTGAGATCCATACAGCAATAGAAAAAGACACAATGCTAAACAGCTATTGTTGTTGGAAGCACTCTCCCTAATCATGGCTGGACATTTTGTATTGATGTGTTGTACACATCTGTGGTAATATATTATTCATGGAGTCTATTGACAATATAATACGTATAGACCTTTCATATTTGCTGAAAAGAGCAGGAGCAAAGCTCTGGTTCCAGAAGTCTGCTGCAAACAGACAGGATTAAGTCAACATTTTTAATTGACACTAATGATTTTGGTAATGTTTGAATTTGTAAAAAGTTAACGGTCTAGAAGTCCAGGTTTTTATTAACGTTCAGAGTACAATAGTTTTAAGCCCACATATAACAACAGAGAGAGATTTCTGAAAGAGATCCACCGACTGACTTGTAGTGCATTTATGTTAGCTATGAAGATGCAAGCACACAATCATATTCATCAGTACTCATCGTGAACAGTGATGGTTGTGTGATTGTATCTTGATAGGTGTTTTGTATGTTAGTAATTGGATAAAAAGGGGGTAAAAAGGGATAGGCATGGCCATATTTTCCAAAACCCTTGTCAGATAGCAAGAAACATGATGGGTGCTGAATGCGAGTTTTTCTGAAATATCTGTTGTAGGTGCAATGGGCACAGCTCATGTCTCCAATATATAAAATGTGAAATTATGTAGAGCTGGTTATTTATTTGTAGACATCATTATACTATTAAAATCAATAAATATAGAAGTGAGAACATTCCAAGTCGCAATGACAACTGGTTTTATTTTTTGCAATACATGATCCTTTCTTACGTTTTGTGACGAAGGATAATGTCAGAAGGTGTGCGATCTTAGATCTAAATTTACTCAGGGGGGGATCGTCACCCTCCACACTGTTCCAGGGTTGATACTTAGGGTTACCAACAGGTCAGGAGAAAAATGTCCTATGCATTTAGTAGAGATTTAATGTGCAGAAATGAAAAGTTGTTTTTCATGACATGGAAATAGATAACATCACCCAGTAAATAACACCCTATTAAGACTCTGTTAAAGTGATGGGGCATTTTTCTCCAGGCCACTTATCAAATTTATATGTGAGATACCAGGGCTTACTTAGCCTTGTGCAACTCAGGTAAAAAAAAAGTGAACCTTGGAGCTGACGAGGTGCTTTATCAATGGGTTGGCAACAGAAAAACCTAGCTATATCGTATATCTAATTCTGAACATGGTCTTCAAAAAATCCATACATATGGGCCAAGTACTGAAAGACGAGACATCACTGTGAATGTGGGGGAGTCTCCAGGTTTGCAGAAAACTCATAAATTCAATATGAGTTTTAAACTCATAAGATTACCTCATGAAATTTCAGCAGCCATTTTGGATTGCCTAGGAAAACACATACATCACAAATGTCTGTGATTGCCTAGATAATCCAAAGTGTCTATTGCAGTTTCATTTTGAAATCTGAGGTGAAGGTAGGGTTGCCAGCCTCCAGGTGGTGGCTAGAGATCTCCCACCATTATACCTGATCTCCAGGCGACAGAGATTAGTTCACCTGGAGCAAATGGCCACTTTGGAAGATGAATTGTTTGACATTATACCCCATTGAAGTCCCTCCCCTCCCCAAACCCTCCCTCCTCAGGCTCAACCTCCAAAATCTCCAGGTATTTCTCAGCCTGAAGCTGGCAACCCTAGGTAAAGGAATGGGCAGTCAAGAAAGACAAAAGGAAGATGGCGGGGCAGGAAGCAAAGCCAAAGTGGAGGCAAGCAGTAAAGAAAATTAGAACAAACAGGACAAAATGGGGGCTAGGAGATGGAGAGGAAACAAGGAAAAGGGAGAAGCTGCAAAGGGGAACAAAGGAAATAAGGAATGGGGTCAGTAGATGGAGGAAGATGAAGGGGAAGTTTTTTTATATCTGTTTAATAACAAAGATATATTTTCAACAATACTATATTTTTTTTCTTTTTCCTATCGATAAACTGTACACATTGTTGAAATGTTTTGTTTATAATGTTATGGAAAAATAATAAAAATTGTTTTTTTTTAAAAAAAAAAGTAGATGGAGGAAATTGCAAAAGATATGTGAGGGAAGAAAGGAAGAAGGGAAAGGGGGCAAAAGGGAAGGGGCTGTGAAGAGGAGGAAAGGAGAGAAACCAAAGATAGTATGGGGATGAAGACCAGTGTGTGGGGGGCAGGTTGATTTTCCTCCTGTGAGTCCTTGTGGGTCCCCTGCTTGTAAATTTGTCATACCTGTCCACATTTAAAAGTTTCTTAAACAGCAATAAATTGTTTTGATAAGTTTAAAGAGCAAGTATCAGGTTTCTTTTCTGGAGTAGCACAGGTATATTTCTAAATCCATGCATCTTCCCTTTCTTTCTCACTTTATTGGCCAATACCACTCCAGTTAATTAAGCAATTACTGATACATTTTCAAAATGTTTTTGAATCTTATTATATGATATGAGGTTTCAAAGATTATCTTGACATTTACTTATAAGTACTATAGCCTTAATTCAAGGGTGTAATAATAATTTTTAGGGAAATAAATTCTATGATTATATTGACATTTCAATATATTGTGATGTATCTTCTGAAGAATAGTAAAACAGAACACTGAAGTTTTAAACCTAAAAGTATCTAAATTTCCCCTCTGCCCCTATGCAGGCTGACAATATCATTCCATATTTAGGGCATTGGTATCAATTGCAATATATGACAAGGAGGTCTTTATTAAATAATTCTGTAGGAAGTTTTTAAAAATTCGATATATCTAATTCTCAACATGGCCCCATCTATGGGTACTTAACTCCAGAGACTGGAAACATGGACAGAGAAGATAGATCTTTCTGCCACAGGTTTGCAGAAAAACCTGAAACCTGGAAAAAAAAATACATTGAAGGCTAAAGCCCTCAATTATGATAGTAGTACCTGTAGCTTTAAGATAAAATTGCCCTCTCAGTGTTTGCTCCATGTTCGTTGTGGTCATTGTTAGGCAACCACCACAGTATTGCCAGCCTTCAAGCCTTACAGCGCATTCCTGAGCTGCTGGCGGCCGGGGACAGTGTTCGACGGCCACCAGCAGCTCGAAAAGTCACACACTATCAGCCTCATCTATTTCACAGAGTTGAAATGCACGAGTTCCTTTTCAGTCTAAGGAACTTAGTTTTGAGTTTGCACCAGTATACATTCTGCTTCCAGATGCTGTCATCCACCAAGGAATAATCTTCTTGGTGGCTGGGAAAATATCTAGAGTACACTGAAGGAACATTGCTGTAGCTCAAAATTCATCCCCTCTATAAATTAAATCCCACCTGATCTGTTTTTTAAAAAAAAATTCTTTCTGTTAGGTACAACAGAAGACTAGTTAAGAAACTTAGAGCTCCTACACCTGCTTGACAGTTACATGTAGAACATAAGAACATAAGAAAGGCCACACTGGATCAGACCAAGGTCCATCAAGTCCAGCAGTCTGTTCACACAGTGGCCGACCCAAAAACAAGATGACTGCACACAGTACACAGTCTTGTCCAAGGAATTTATGCATTTCTTTATTATTCAGTACTGATCAGAAATGTTTGTAATATAACATTGTCTTGCCTCCCGCAAAAAGCAATCGCTCAGTGGTAAAGGCGAATTTAAAGGTAGCACTGGCATCTCCATTTGAAAGGATCTCTGCCCTGAGAAAAGCTTCTTGCTGACACAGTGAAATATTGCTGCTAGTCAGGGTAGTTATCTCTGGATTTGAGGTGCAAATATTCCTTTAGCTATTAGAGGCATTTGTCTGCCTATTATCTTGCCCCTCCTCAAAGTACTTAAGGGCAACATATATAGTTCTCTCCTTCCCTGTTCTATCTTCACACAAAAAACTGTGAGTTAAGTTGGGCTGGGAGAGAGAGGCTAGCCCAAGGTCACACATTGACCTTCATGAGGATTTGAACCAGGTTTCCCCACCCACAGTCTGACATGAAGCACTACACTATAGAGACTTAGGGGAGTGTTGTAATATAGCATTATTGCACAGAGGATGTTGTAAGAGGGAAACCAAATCTCCCTACTTCAGCAAGTGTGATACAAGGAAAGCCCAAACATTTGAGATTAGAATGATACCTATGAGACCCCCCACCCCGAAAGGGCTGCCAGGTCCCTCTTCGCCACTGGCAGGAGATTTTTTGGGTGGAGCCTGAGGAGGGCGGGGTTTGGGGAGAGGAGGGACTTCAATGCCATAGAGTCCAATTGTCAAAGCGGTTATTTTATCCAGGTGAACTGATCTCTATCAGCTGGAGATCAGTTGTAATAGTAGGAGATTTCTATCTAGTACCTGGAGGCTGGCAACCCTACCCTCTGACACTATAGAACCACCATAGTTGTTAACCCCTAAAAATCATCTGGCTAAACTGCCAGAGGCCTGGATAAAATATCCAGCTTGATAGTAAATTGTGTCCCCCTGAAACTGGCAGGTATTCCTCTGGACACTCTAAAAAAGGAGTAGCCCACCTGGTTAGGGTTGCCAACCTCCAGGTAATAGCTGGTAATCTCCTGCTATTACAACTAATCTCCAGCCAATAGAGATCAGTTCACCTGGAGAAAATGGCCGCTTTGGCAATTGGACCCTATGGCATTGAAGTCCCTCCCCAAACCCTGCCCTTCTCAGGCTCTGCCCCAAAAACCTCCTGCCAGTGGCAAAGAGGGACCTGGCAACTCTACACCTGTTGGAATGCTCTATGGAGTACATTAATGAAAGGCCTTTTGCCTCAAGTCTCTAGAGTTTCTTCACCATCTGGTTATGAATAATTGACTCAGTCTTGCTGGGCAATGACTAAGCCTCCTGACTGTGCCAAAATCCCCCCACTCCCCAACTGGATTCAATCAAGCTTCTAGGCGGAACTTCCAGCCCCACTCCAGCCACCGTCACTGACAGGACATCTCACTGACACCCCAGTTTCATTTTATACTTCAGTCACTAGTCGGTTGATGGATCCTCAACTTCCTGTTTTTGGACTTTCATCCATCATGGGAATCCTTATCCCAGATCAGTGTTTTCACACCCCCCCAACATTGTATCAGGGTCTTCTTTTCAGTATCAGGATGCCTTATTTCTCCCCTTTATTTCCCAAATGCACCCCCATCTTGCCTTACTGCTAGCTGGTCCCCTCTCCCTAATTTTCCCCCAATAGACAATAGCTCTTCGACAGTTTATGTAAAAAGTTTGCATTTGTTTATTGTATATAACTGTCTTGTATTGTTATTCTTGCCATTCGATTTTTAAGTTCTGTACCTTGTTAGGGAAATACAGATTTTTCTTAATTAAGAATTATTTTCTCTAGGGTTGCCAGACCCTTCTTGGGGACAGGGGTCGCCCGTTTTGGCTCCTCTCCCCCCCCCCGGCACCATTCAGTCAGCCTTTGGGGTCTTATCAGCTGCAAACTGAGGCCTAAGCTTAGTTTCCGTCAGCACATTTATGTCACTTCCGGAAAGGACACCATCACGTTGCCAACGACATCAGAGATGCTCTGGTATTTGGGGAAAACTCTATGTTAAAACAGCTTCTACCATAGAGTTTTTGCCCAAATACCAGAGCATCACCCACATCGTCGGCGAAGTGATGATGTCACTTCCAGAAGTGATGTCAACATACCGACAGCGACTAGGCCTTGATTTGCGGCTGGTAAGACTCCACTCCTCTCCGCTGGAACCTGGCAACCCTAATTTTCTCCCTTGTTCTCTTGGAGTGCTGTCCTGAACTGGACCCTAGTATACATAGGCAGAAGACCCCAACATGAATTGTCCATATGATGCATGCTGGGTCTTATGTGTGTAAAGGATGCGTTGTGCATTATAGGCCCTGCATGGATACCTATTTGGATGACAAGGATCATATCTTTTTAAGCCCTCCAACCACTTCAAACGATATGGCTTTGAGGAGATGGGGTCCTTGATTTTAATTACTATAAATGTATCATTAACAGTAACCAGCATAAAATACAGTAGAACTATACACAAGATTTAAAGTGAAGGTGGGAGGGAAGAGTTGGATAATGGAACCCTGAAAGCAGGTCAGTTGCTTTAGAATAAGCCCCTGTGCAAAATGTATTTTTAATATGGGAGTATTAGAGCACTGGCAGCCAACAGAAACAAGTTCGTCTGTGATGCAGATGTGGTCCAAGTTATCTGACACCAATATAATGGCCATAGGCTGCCAAAGAAGGAAAGGGGAAGGATATTGTGTTTCTCTCAACTTTTAAACCTAGAGCCTGAAGCCAGCATGAAATGGAACTTGTAGTTTCCAGATTTGCAGCTTCAGAATTTTCTGATGCTATAACAAAAATATTTTTGTTTTTTAATTTTAGAGAAAACAATTGCTCTGCAAACTTGGTCTGTCTTTAGAGGCATGTTACTGTGGTCTCACTGTGTTACTGTGATTCCTGAGTTATTTGACTAAATATCACAGGACATCTTAAAAATAAAATAAATCTTCCCTGGTCACTTTTTAGGCTTGTTATGTAATCCCCCTTTTTACTTAGATGCCTATATCTTCTGCACACAAGGAATCATATGCGTGGGTCCTTCAGGGCCATTTCTTTAAATACCAGCATTTTATCTTCTCACAGATGACAAGACTTATTCAACAAAATAATACATGGGATCGCCCAGTGGGGCAGAGAGAGAACCAATTTCTCTCACTGACAGAAGCTCATATACCAAAAAGTGTAAAGTTTAGTTTCATGTCCTTGGCGGTCTGGGAACTGTGCGCTATGACTGATACCTGCTGTGCGCTATGACTGATACTGCTGGTGAAGGAATTTTTGGGTGGTGATCTGCAGAACCAACTGGACGCTGCTTAGTGCAGATACATGCAGGGCTGGTTCTTAGCCCAGGTGGCCAGAGCCACAATTAAGAAAGGGTGCCAACACACTGCTAGGGCTGTGTTTCCTCTCAGCTGGTGGCAGCATGGGAGAGGGTGACAAGGATGGACTGCACTCCCCCATTGCCTCTGGGACTCGCATTGTCACTGGCCGGCTCCCGGGGCACTCACCGAGGCATTTGCAGCTCCTTTCTGTCTTCCAACTAACCCTGGGAGGTTAGTTTGAGAGAGAGAGCGAGTGAATGACTGGCCCAAAGTCACCTGGCAAGCTTCATGGTTGAGGGGGAAAGGACCCCTGGCCTTCCAAATCCTGAAATAAGATGCAGATGTCCTGAATGGAGGTTTCCTATCCATCCCATTTTTATCCTGCCATTCCTCCAAAGAGCTGAGGAAGGGTGACATATATGGTTATCCCCTCTCCTTTCAGCCATAAGGCATCCAGAGGAAAAGAGTTAGCAAGATTAATGAAGGAGATACCTCCCTAGGGTTGCCAGGTACTTCTTTGCCACTGGCAGGAGGTTTTTTGGGCGGAGCCTGAGGAGGGCGGGGTTTGGGAAGGGGAAGGACTTCAATTCCATAGAGTCCAATTGCCAAAGCGGCCATTTTCTCCAGGTGATCTGATCTCTGTCAGCTGGAGATCAGCTGTAATAGCAGGAGTTCTCCATCTAGTATCTGGAGGTTGGCAACCCTATACCTCCCCCCAAAAAACAGTGTCCAATAGAGATCTAGAGGGCAAAAGTTAAAGAAAAAAACAACTAACAGGACCCAGAAGCATCATTTAAAAATACAATGAAACAAGAATTACCAATATATGCATTTGGATACTATCATCACTACACATGCTGAGAAAGGGGGCTGAGAAAGAGAATGTGGGGTGGCAAGAGAAAGAGGCTTTTAAAGAAAAGCAATATGTATATTGATTCATAGTAAAGTGCCTTGGTTCCTTCCCTTTCAGAACTGCACTATTTTCCAGACTGATTTACCTGTCCCTAGGAAGTTACCACTCAACTACTGTGTTATTATTATTATTTTAAAAATCATTACACAGGTCAAATCCCCATTCCATTACAAATCCCTTTGCATAGTAATTATAGAGCATGTGCAGTTTGTCTGAACTGGCGGCTGAATGGAGAGCTTTTTTTTTCTTTTCCGTGGAAGTGAAAATGTAGATTGGAGGTCTGCACTTTAAATGCTCCCCCCCCCAAAGCATTTGTCAGAAGCCCTCCCAGAGTGCCAGAGCCCATGAATATGTGTTTTGTATTATTCATTCTTTACTTTCATTTAAGCTCTGCAATAAATGCCCAAGAAACCCCATTAATCCTTTCAGAGCTAGCTCTTTTCAAGTTACCTTAATTACGGAACAATTTCAATCAGACATAGTTACTGATCCATTTAGATGAAATTGGGCATATTTTTGCTTCTGACCTGTTCAGAAATTAGCACTGATAGAAACTTGAGACAGAGATGCTGCCAAGCCGGTAGCTCTCAAGAGCGCTCAAAGGAGAAGGAAAGGAGCCAGTCTGAAGGACCAAACTCCCTACCAATGTACGCAACAAGCACTCGAGTCTGAACAAAAGGCACTCAGAAGCATCAGTGTTTCTGATGATGTGCCACTGAAGCTAAGGCTCAGGTGCAGGGCATGCTACTGGCCTTGGATTTATTTTTCAACTGTGAAATGAGCAAAGAAAACAATTATGAAAGGAAACATACGTGGAAGGCAGAAGAAAGACGTGGGCTCAAAGCCCAGTTCAGCCCTACAGTTACTAAATAAGAACATAAGAAAAGCCATGCTGGATCAGACCAAGTTCCATCAAGTCCAGCAGCCTGTTCACACAGTGGCCGACCAGGTGCTTCTAGGAAGTCCACAAACAACATGACTGCAGCAGCAATTTCAACTCTGACTCTTCACCACACAAGCCCTTTCAAATGTGATTAGTACATACAATTAACACACTTATGGGTGAGGGGAGATGAGTGGATTCAGAAGAATAAGTTCAACCCTGACCTGCACACATTCTCTGGATTACAGGGGTAAGTTTGAAGGGTTCTTTCCATACAAACAGGAACCCTAAAAAAGCACAGTTTCCTATCATACAGAGAGACCCATACATGTGTATACTCCATGCTGGCATTCCCAAGAACTGGTGTGGATCAGGAATGGAGTCTGATGCTGCCATCCCATTTACCCACATTCATATTCATTGAATGTACTGATAATATCTGAAGATAGCAGTACTTTACTGGACTAGGAACTGAAGCACCCTTTCACTCTGCTACCTCACAATCATAAAAGCAAGACAGGTCACAATATGTATTCAAACCATTAGGAGTCAGAGTATTCAACACCTTGTCCTTCAATATTCATCGTATTATTCGTAGACATTGGCATCTTGTCCAGGACATCCCAGGGTGCCGACAAGTACCTGTATTTGGATTTTGCAGGACTAGCTCCTTAAGAGACATTCTTATACGATCCTATGCCAAGATTTCAGCAGCAAGTTGTGAGTCACTATAGATGTAGTGGGTGTTTTGTATGCCCATTTGCTCTTCCTGCGAAGGAGTTTCAATGTATTAACATGGGCATTAAATTTACTTTGCGTCAGTTTAGTAACTGCGCTTCCAAGTCAGAGCGAGAGCGACAGCGAGACGACCTCTGATGGTCGGAAACAGCATGCATAATCAAAACAAAGACCTGAAGTCCTCGGAGGGGTGACAGCGAGGGAAACAGCCATGCATAAAGGGCCTCAATGGCATTTGTATCGGAAGCAGGTAAATGTTGCCTCTGACCGCACGTGAAAACGCCTGATTTAAAACTATGTGTACATCTACTCTGTTGATGTTCCGCTGGTTGCATTTCTGCATCGGGCAGGCTTCTGGCCTTTTACACAACCCTCAGAAGAGCAGAAGAATAATAGCCAGAGTATTCTGCTTGCCCCGAGAGCTACTGACTAACCAAGGCTCTGTCCTGCGCTGGAAACCCTGAACTGTCCAGGATGTAAAGGTTGCCACATTAAGTGTTTTATGAATCACCCGAGAAAGCCAGCACTCTATAAACATAAGGCAGCTCATTGGCAGGAAGGCGAGTTACAGTCATCTTGGGACTCCAGTAATTTATGTTTCTTTCATTTAATGTAGAACGTGCCCTTTCCATCATACCTCAGAGGACTGTGAATTTAAAAACCCTCCCCAAACCTAAAAAGCGTGGAGATTCCTCTCAGCTCTGAAGCGTCGGAGAGGGTCACGGTGATATATATTTTTTGTCAGTAATAAAAAAGACAAGCCAGGAAAGCAAGGGAGGCAACACTTTCATGGGGCCAGTGCAGGGAAGTTTTGCATGCGCATCTAGCCACTCGTCCTCTCCCTGTGTGGCAGGGAGCAAACACAAAGAGCATGGTTGTGTGTTACCATAGTAACATGCTTCCGTACACTAAGCCAGCTAAAAGTGCTGATGAAACACATGTGTGACGATGATCTTACGTTTAAAATGCTAGAGGCAGAGGCAGCCTTCATCTCAGGGCCTCATGAAATAAGACGGTGTTCATCTGTTTCCATGTCTTTCCTTGGTCCTCCCTCCAACCATTACGACCACTTTGTGGTAGGGTTGCCAACCTCCAGGTGGTAGCTGGAGATCTCCTGGGAAAGAGATGTCCAACTGGAGAAAATGGCCTCTTTGGAAGGTGGACTCTATGGCATTATACCCCATTGAAGTCCTTCCCTTCCTCAAACCCCTCTCTCCTCAGGCTCCATACCCAAAATCTCCAGGTATTTCCCAACCCAGAGCTGGCAACCTTACATTGTGGCCTGGCCTTATTGTGGCTGCTTTATCTTCCTTTGCTACCTGAGAGAGAGAGTGTCCAACGTGCTTTGTAAGGCTTCTCCAGGATGGTCCTATCCTGTGCAAGCTGACACTATCCTAGAAAAACTTCACTAGCCTCCGGACTCCAGGATGCCAGTGTTTCCCCCGAAACATGTCCCTGCCCAGGAGAAGGTTCAAAATGGGCAATGGTAATGGTGTAGAATGATGTACAGGACAGGGCAAGATTTGCTTCTCCTAGGTGAACCTGCCATAAATTACGGTTCTCCTCTGAGACACTTGTCTGAGTGTTGTTGGAAGTGGTTAGTGGCTTTTTCCATGGTGGCGTCCTGACTTTGGAGGTCCACTTGGTGCTATTGTCAGTGTTCTGGACAACAGACTAGACCGTCCTTTTTGACTGCCTGAAACCAACTTCTGTTGGGATCGAACTCAGGTCGTGAGCAGAGCTTGGACTGCAGTACTGCAGCTTACCACTCTGCGCCACGGGGCTACCTCTATATAAGCCTGTATTTATGCATCAAGGTCTAGTGTTCTTAAAACAAAAGAGAAGAGAGGTTCCCTTTTATTTTAAGAACACTAGGCCGGGTTGAATCAGGATGCTGCAAGAATCAAGTTTAGGGGTACAGCCAATGCTCAGTGGAAGAGCCTCCACTTTGCATACAGCCAAAGCTTTAATTTCAATCCCTAGCATCTCCGGTTAAATGGATCAGATAGCAGGTAATGGGAAAGACCTCTAATTGGGACCCTGGAAAACCACTGCCAGTCCGAGGAGATCATTCTGGACTTGATAAACTAATGGTCTGATTCAGTAGGGATCAGCTGTGTGTGCATGTATGTAAAATCAAGGCAATGAAAAACATTCAGCAAGGAAATATAAAGAAACTCAACTGTAAAGAGGAGGTCAACGTTTGAACTTTCATTTTACAGGTGTATTGATATCTCTGGCTGTGGAACGCACTCCAGATCAACCCACACTTGGCCTTGACATAAAAACATGCAGCCTTGTAAACATACCTCCCCCAAATGCCCTACTGTATGCACTGTAAGTGTGTGGATCACATTACAATTCCCCTGATCCCCAGCAGATGACACCAACTTATTTAGGGTGGTTAAAACAAAATTGGACTGTGAAGAGCTCCAAAAGGATCTTTTCCAACTGGAGGAATGGGCACTAAAATGGAAAGTGAGATTCAATGTTAGCAAGCGTAAAGTGATGCATATTGGGGCAAAAAATCCCAACTTCACATATTCACTGATGGGATCTGTGCTAGCAGCGACAGACCAAGAAAAGGTTCTTGGAGTGGTAGTGGATATCTCTATGAAGACATCAACCCAGCATGCGGCCTCTGTGAAAAAGGCAAATTCCATGCTGGCCATAATTAGACAAGGAACAGAGAATAACAGCCCATTTCTGACTTGCGCCGGTGGCCACGTCGAAAGTCCTTAGGAGCCCGACGAAGGCCTCCACTGGTGCAGGGGCCCACACCGCTGGCGCCTGGAAGGTGCACTCCAGCGTGAGTGGCCCCAGCTCCAGCGTGCAGGCCCGGACGCCAGTTCCTGGCCGCCGCGGCAGCACTGGCCCGGACGCTGCTGCAACCTAAAGGCACCTGGTTGGCCACTGTGTGAACAGACTGCTGGACTTGATGGACCTTGGTGTGATCCAGCATGGCCTTTCTTATGTTCTTATGTACTTATGATCAGCTGCCCTCAGTGCTGAAATTAAGGCTCTGCTCCTCTGAAGCCATGGAGTTTGTTGCTGAGTAATTAGTTGCAGAAGCATCCAGTCCTGACTCAAGAATAGCTGTGGGTGTTACATAAATTCATATTCTGAGAGGGCTCAGAACAAATTATTAGTTGATTAGTCACTGAGCAATTGGCAGGCTCCCCAATCATCCATTTTGATAAACAAACAGGCTTATCGTGATTGATAGAAGAGAGGTACACAAACAGGGAAAGGTGTCAGACAACCGGGAACATCCCAACTTTGATCCTTAGATATCACGTTGCTGGCTCTCTCTCTCTGCCTGCAGAGCATGATTGTTAGAAAAGGGCAGCTTGTGTTGTGGCTTGCTGGAAAACTCCAGCTACTGCCCCTGAGCACCTCTAAAGAGAGAAAGGAATTTGGTGCCTTTACCAAAAGGCATCGAAAGGCAGCACCACTGAGTAGCTGTGTGTCTTAGTCGGCAGCCCGAGTGTCTCTCCTGATGCTCTCTAGTAGACACATCAAGTTGCCTCAAGTAGACACATCAAGTTGTTCGATGTTTTCTACTCTGGCTGGCAGCAGCTTTCTGGAATCTTAGGTCGGGAATCGGGATCTTTCACATCACTTACTACCTGATCTTAGGAGGGCCTACATGCTGGCCAGATGTGCAGCCCTACCATCTGCCATATTAGAAGGGAGATTTAAGAAGATCCCCAGGGTGGAGAGACTTTGCCCGTGTACCATTGAGCATGTATTTTTTAGATGTCCCCTTTACAAGTCAGCCTGCTTCAATATTATTGACCCTTTGATTAGGGAAATGGGCTCTGGTGATGAGGGGGAATGGGCCAAAAGGTTTCTGCTGGGAGACAGCTCACCAATCACCACCCAGGTTTTCAAAATAGTGTGCCATAGCAATGAAGCTACGTCGCCTCAATGTTCCCTAATCTGTGGAAGTGTAAAATTGGGTGATTCCTAATTTTGTTGGCCTTGGTTGTAAACATCTACTCTGTATGGTCAGTTTCTGTTTTATCTGTTTTATTTGGCATATTAGCCGCAAATAAAATTTATTTATTTACTACCTGATCTTTTTAGCAGGAGATGCTAGGGGTTGAACCTGGGGCCTTCTGCAGGCAACACAGGTGGTCTACCACTGAGCTACGGCACCGTCATCCCTAAAAGGCAAAGAAAATACCAAGACCACGGTTACACAGCCCGGATAACCTACAAGTACCAATGCACCAAATCCTGTTTCCCTTGCAATGGTGGTGGTAGCTACAGTACTCCCAACAAATCACCGCATGAGTTGCCCCTGTTTCTGGGATTTGAAATACCAGACTGATGGCTGCATTATTTCTTCTCCCACAGTCTCTTATTTTTCTATTCTTCTGTGGTTGCAGTTGAATTTAAATACACGTGTGTTATGGCGCAGTATTCCATATATCCAGCTGTATAGCTTCACAATGTGGATAGAGAATTGCTTCCTCGAATGTTTCCCTCAACAAAGTATCCCTTCGCATGAATAACAGACAGACAGAACTAGCAACGAAGCCTTTTCCTTACACATGAAGACATGAAACTGTCTTATACTGAGTCAAATCATTGGTCTGTCAGAGTCAGCACTGTCTATTCTGACTGGCATCAGCTTTACAGGGTTGCTAGGAGGGGCCTTGCACATTACCTGGAGATGCCAAGGACCTTCAAGACCTAGGACCTTCTGCATTCAAAAGCAGATGCTCAACCACTGAGCCATGACTCCTCCCCATGTAAGGATTTTCATCATGAAGGAGATTTTCTAGGACTGGTATGTTCAAATCAACAACACCCCCTGCATATGCTCAAGTAGGGCAGTCATGTTTGAATTGTTTTTCATTCCCTTTGCTTCTGCAAGGGAATTGCAAAATTGGCTTAACCTTAAGATTGCTAAAATCTACTCTAATATTGGTTGTTTCCCTATTCCTCCTTAGGAGAAGCTGCATTGCTAATGATAATTACACCTCCATAACTGTGGCAAAATTGAAGGCTTTCTTTTTTTCAGATTTAACATAATATTTGGACAAAATAGAAGTCAAACTACATGTACCTGGAACTCCCAACATGTTTTCTGGCCCTGAAAGGTATGAGAGGGTGCAATATGGTTCTGGCCTGCAGAGCTAGGAAAGGGTGAGTTTCACCATGCTGTTTCTCTGATAAACAATGTTCCTCGCCCACAGCTTCTAAAGACAAATACCTAAATTGTGTCTATATTTTTCCCCTAGCTGTATAAAAGCTGTTGAGAGGATTTTTGATTGAGGAAATGTAGACAGAACTTTTTTGTCGGGGGGGAGAATGGGTATAGTGGAAGACAGACCATTGCAAGCCTGGTTTAGGCAGTCCCCAGTCAGTTTGCAGTGCATGTACTTATTTGTAGTATTAAAGTAATATAGTAAAGAGTATCTCTGGGCATATGCAGAGTATCTGTCCTCCCTCCCTCGAATAATCAAGTTCCTTCATCAACAAGGTCCTTACAGGAATCAATTGCAGCCTCTGCTGGTCTGATAGACAAAACTGGCTTTGATGGACCAAGGGTCTGATTCAGTATCAGGCAGCTTCACGTGTTCATGTAATCTTCTGCTTTTTGAAATCCTTTTTTCTACCAAGCACAATCTTTCCATATTATATCTGCAATATCTCCTGTAAAAGGTAAAGGTCCCCTGTGCAAGCACCGGGTCATTCCTGACCCATGGGGTGACGTCACATCCCAATGTTTACTAGGCAGACTTTGTTTACAGGGTGGTTTGCCAGTGCCTTTGAACATCCCCTGTACTATGTTTTAAAACTGCTACAGACTGCAGGCTTTTCTGTCATACCCTAAAACACATTTTTAATGACAAGGGAGCATTGCTTGATCAGACCATTGGTCCATCTAGTCCAGCATCTGGTCTGTTATGGTATCCAGTTGCCCTGGAAAGCCCACAGGCACAGGCCAAATCCTGTCCCCTATGTTTCCCTTCAGCCACTTTCACTGGTATACTATCCCAGAACATGGATGTTCCATTTAGCCATCATGGCTTATAGCCATTGAGGGATCTATTCTCTATGAATTTGCCTAATTTCAATTTATAACCACCTATGCCAGGCTTTGACAAATTTACTTTAGATCTAGGAGCCAGATTAATTGTTCAGCTTTCAGGGTTTTTTACTTTAATGACCAAATTTTCTAATTATTGCCACTACAAAACCCAATCCCAACCCTTTTACAGTTTCTCATGTTACACCCTCATTTCAGAGAAGGAACTTCCTTAGAAGAGACATTCTCTCCTGTGTAAGAAAGAATATGCGTCTCCACCAGTTGTTTCATAAGTGTGTGCATGCACACAAACATTTTAAAAATATGCTGCCAGATTAATCACAGACACCTTTTAATTGGCCTAAAGCTTTTAATTGATTAGTGATTAATTGGTTAGTGATTAATTAATCAAAATCAATTAAACACGGCAACTCCGATTAGAAATAAATACCATGTATTTTAATAAGTACATATTTCTTGTTTTATCCGACTAAGGGCCGTAAATAAACAATCAATCAATGTATTTTAATAGGGTCTGCTTCCCAGTAAGTAAGGTTATGAGTGCAGCATTCAGATTATTAGAAATACAGCGTGCATAAGTTCACAGCCAATTAAAAGTTGTTACTTCAGATACACATCACGTTTTTGTAAAGACTTTAGCCTTCACTCATAACTAGAAACAAAAAAGGAGTCCTGGTATCTCAAGTGCTTGAAATGTATCGAAGCATGTCCTTGCATGAGCTAAAGTCCACTTCAGACATGATTAATGTCTTAGTCTTTAAGGTTTCACAGGGAGCCTTTGTGGTATAGTGGTTAAGGTGCTTGCCTAGGACCTGGGAAACTCAGGTTTGAATCCCCACTCAGCCACCACCTGGAGGTTGGAAACCCTAGTCTCACCCCAAATCACCAGGGGTTTCCAAACTGAGAGCTGGCAATCCTATCATTCTTCACCATGTGATACATTACTAGACCTTTTATGAGGGCGCAAGCACGGCACACGTTTAGCCGGGTTTGAATTTAATTGGGCGTGGTGCTTGTTTATTTATGTGAAGGGAGTCACAAGAGGTCTTGGCTCAGCTCAAACGGAGGCTATGAGGAAGAAAGGACCTTTCGTCAGGAGACAGACAGGACAACGTTTAATTAAAAATGATTCACAAAAGTTTCTAAACTTGAAATACGTCTTTGAGGCATTTAGTTTATATTTACATTGGCTTCTTTCCTACCAGCTTTTAATTGTTGTAACTGTTGTTTTTCAATGGAGATATTTTTATACACACTCTCATCCTCTCATCCTTCTCAGTTCCAGGTTATGGAAGGACATGCCATAGGTTTGCCATCCTCCAGGTGGTAGCTGGAGATCTCCTGGGATTACAGCTGATCTCCAACCATCAGAGATCGGTTCACCTGGAGAAAATGGCAGCTTTGGAAGGTGGACTCTATGGCATTATACCCCACTGAAATCCCTCCCCTCCCCCAAACCCCACCTTCCTCAGCCTCCATCGTCCAAAACTCCACATATTTCCCAACCTGGATCTGGCAACCCTAACGCGTCATGATCCAGATTATCTGCTGTGAGTGTTTAGGTAAAGGGTTGTGGTAGGTTGCACGCAGTCATAGTCACATGAAAGTTTGGCCATTTTTAATTTCAAAGAAGAAGAAGAAGAAGAAGTTCAGTTGTAATAGCAAGAGATCTCCAACCACCACCTGGAGGTTGGCAAGCCTACTTCCTCTTGACTGGAACTCTTTTCTCACTAACCCTTTTGTTTTTGCTTTGACATCCTTGCTTTCATCCTGAAAAGTTTTGGACAGTTTTCTCCTGGTCCTTTTTGTGGTCTCAGTGACAACATGCATGACACACATCCCAGTATCTGGCAAACAGTTGCCCATCTATGCAGCCTTCGAAATGCCATTTCAGGCAGTCTAGGCTGTATTCCCCACTGGAACATATCCTCTGCAATTGCATTTGTTTATCTCAAGACAATTGACCTGGGCTACTGGCTGGTAGCCATAGCCTTTAATACTCCCCTCACTTTCTCTCTGAGAGAAATTGATCTCGGATCGTTTTCTTCCGTTTACTCGACACATGCCTTTGCTCTGCTTTCCCCCTGAGCCCCCTTTGGCAGAACATAAGAAGGACTGGAGATGAGAGAGATTTTTTTTTTTTTTTGAAAAGCATCCTATCATCCTGCAGGCTTTGAAGTCAGAGACTGATTCCCCCTTGCGCTTTTGGACGCCCACTGATTCCAATCAGCGTAACCAGGGAGAAACATCTTTATGTTTCAGCCAGGCAGTTCACTCCTCTTGTGCTGTTCTTGCTGCTGCTGCTGTGTGCACGGGCCAGGCTGAGCACGCTGGCTTGTTGGTGCCAGCACTAAAATGTGTGAAAACACCACTACGGCCCAGTTCTCTGCACTCTGCCAAGGCTGCGCTGGCTTGGTGATATCCTAAGGCTCCTGGAAGGAAGCAACGTTGCTGGATACCAAGCGCCGCAGTGAGCTTCCTGACCGTGTGGATAATTAGACAGGCTTCCTGCGTTAACCTTATGGATCGGCCCTTGGGTTTCTCTCCCTGCCTCTGTCTGCAGGGCTGCGCTCCAAACGCCCGTGCCAGCTGGATAACAGTCTGTTCCCAAGAAAGGAATGGAGCCTGGGGCCTAGTGTATGTTTTCGTGGACAGTTGTAAGCACCCTGGCTGGTTCCCAGTTTTAAAACAGAGCACGAACGTGAAGTGCGGGTGTTTCAGGCAGACCGCTGAGACTTCTCGGTCGAGGTAGCTTGCTCTGCAAAGCTTTTCTGCCTGAACGAAACGATTCCTCTTCCACTCTGAAAGGGGCCTCGGAGTTGCCGGCTGAGTATTTGACACCATCCGTTGAAGTGGACAAACCCTTGGCAGCCAAGGGTGGACCAGCTGTGCTCTGAGGCAGCAATAAATCTACTCGCGCTCACTGGCATTTGTCTGAACAAGTTGAAGGAAGCTGAATCTCTTCCAGGGTGCTGAAATATTCCCTGGCTGGGTAAAAGAGGAAGGATAGAAAACACGAGAGGGTTGTTAATATTTTAGATAGTTGGGCTTCAAGGAGTGGCTTATGAGCTGACCAGGGAAGATCATACTAGCAAAGCACCAGTTTCAAGGTTTTTTTTTTTTTTTTTTAAACAGTGACATGGGCTGGATCCACCCATCATTGGCTACTGCACTATTTAGGGTCGCCAACCGCCAGGTGGGAGCTGGAGCTCTCTTGGGATTACAACTCATCTCCAGGCGACAGAGATCAGTTCCACTGGAGCAAATGGTCGCTTTGGAAGGTGGACTCTATGGCATTATACCCTACTGAAGTCCCTCCGCCCTAATCAGGCTCCGCCCACAAAATCTCCAGGTATTTCCCAAACCAGAGCTGGTAACCCTAATTATCATCATTATTCATATCCTGGATTTTCCTGTGTGGACAAGACCATCCAGAGGTACATTACTGTGATAGTGCAGCAATGGCATGATATCCCACAATGTGAGGATTTGCCCTGAGACTATTGCACCTAAAAGAACTCAACAGTACCAATAGTTTGCATTTGGGTACTGGACCTCAAGCAGAGTAGAAGAAGAAGAGTTGGTTTTCGTATGCCGACTTTCTCTACCACTTAAGGAAGTATAAAACTGGCTTACAATCACCTTCCCTTCCCCTCCGCACAACAGACACCCTGTGAGGTAGGTGGCGCTGAGAGAGCTCTAAGAGAACTGTGACTAGCCCAAGGTCACCCAGCTGGCTTCATGTGTAGGAGTGGGGAAACAAACTCGGTTCTCCAAGTTAGAGTCCACCGCTCCAAACCACTACACCACGATCACTGGTTGGAGTGCCGTTTCCAAAAAGGTAACCTCTGCCCTAATAGAAAGGAGTTCAGAATGTATTTTCAGGATATCTTGCAAACTGCAATTCCATAGCGCCTCTTCCTGTTGAATGCAGCCTTCCCCCAACTGTAATTGTACCGTGCCACTCTGAACACTAAATTTAATGTATTCCCCTTATTATCCCAAAGGCAACTATGACTGGAAAGCCTGTGGCTTTAACATGTAAAATGAGTGGAGATGTCCTGTCCAGGTCGCCTCCTTCTATGCTTTAAGATGGGAAGAAGCAGGTGGGGCTGGGGAGCTTTATTCCTATTTCTAACAAACATCAGCAGGAAAGAAAGAAAGAAAGAAAGAAAGAAAGAAAGAAAGAAAGAAAGAAAGAAAGAAAGAAAGAAAGAAAGAAAGAAAGAAAGAAAGAGCAAGCTGCCTTTGCTGAATAGTAAATAGTATAATAGTCTCCGTGCCACTCCAAATGATGGCAGAAATTTTCCCAGGGGGACTACCCTCCAGACTACAATGCTGAGTTTTTATATGAAGTGTGTTTGTTTCTGCATTTACCAATGACTATAATAGGCGAGTCAATCACTTGTCAAGGGAGAGCTCATTACAGGCTGGTATAGACAAGAAACTGGTAGTCAATAGCGCACTGTTCTCAGCAGGGTTTGTGGCTCTGGAGAGCCGACTCTTTTATTGGTGCTCTGTCTTGGCATTCTCCCCTCAGAGAGAATGACGATGAAGGATGCCTGACTGCTGGCACTGAAAAGGCACGCAGGAGCAGAGCCACAATGCCCACTAGTGTGATGGTTGCCCCTCCATTTTATGGCTGCTTAACTTCATGGCTCCTCAGACCCCCTGGGGAGGGACCACAGCTGCATAGTCAGGCTGAGATGTAAAATGTAGGCTATGTGCTCGACTGCCTCTGTTAAGAGGTTACCAAGTGAAAGGAAGGAAAAGGGTCAGGATGCAGCGTAAGTACAGAAAGCCTTACGAAGGGAGTTTGATTGAATGGAACTCAACATCTCCCCCCCACACACACACACACACGCACTGGTAATGTATTTAAATTATCTATAGCATTCTTATCCCACCCTTCTTCCAAGGAGCTGAGGGTAGTCCTCGCAACAAACCTGGGAGGTAGGTTAGTCTGAGAAACAATGGTCATTTATGCATGGGAGTTTTACTTGAGTTTCCTTGCTCGCTGGGCCTACACTTTTCCTGTTGAGAAACTATGCACCGTCTCCAAGCTCAAATCAAGTTCCCACCCCTTTAAATGCTGCTTTGTAATTGGCTTACTTCGTAATGCTTATTGTGAAAGAAAATCCCCCCCAACCCAATTGCCACATACAAATCATTTTAAGAACAAAAAACGGAATAATCTGAAAGGAAGGGAAAGGGAGAAATCCAAGCCTCAGTTTTAAAAAGCCTTTCTTCTATTCAGAAAGAACTCCGAGGAAGCAAGAAGCAGGAAGCATTTGAATCCCCACCTCTTTACATGCTGCTTTGTAATTGGCTGTGAGAGAAACCAAGCCTGTGTGTCCCACGCTTTCCCTTATGCATGGGGATTTCACCCGGGTTGAACTCAGGGGAAGGGGAAGAATCAGATTAACAGAGGGACAGGAAGTCCCGGGATTTGTGAGGGCTGGCCACAAGGTCATCTCTAATGGACGGAAAACTCATGCATAACTCCAAGAAACAACTGAGACAGACCAGAGGTGAATGTGAATGAAAGTACCCATGCATAAACGACCAATAACTTTCCACGTCTACCATAGAGCACAATTTTGTTTTGCTTTCCTCCTCCTACTGTAGCCCCAAATGCCCCCTGAAACGCTACTTTTGGTGGACAGGGGACCCCCAGCAATGGCGTTTTTGGGTTGTTCTGGGAGGGGGAGGGGAGAAAATCACGCTCAGTGGGCAGAAGTCATTTATGCCCATAGAAACACTGCTCTGGATCCAAGCCAGTGATTGACCCAAGGTTGCCCAGTGAGCTTCATGACAGACTAGTTATTTTAACTGGATTTTCACAAGTCCGTCTTCAAAATTTCAACTACTACACCATACTGGCCTTTCGGAAAATGGTGTTGTTGTAATGTGTGTGACTAGTATAAAATGTTCAATAACATAATAAGATCAACAAGGTACTGTTTTTCCTGCTGGTCTCCAGGTTTAGATCAATAATAATTTATCTTATTTACAGAATTTATATCCCATCTTTCCACCCCTACAAGGCCCACCGAGGTGGCTAATAATTTAAAATATACACGATGAAATTATATTAAACCCATTAAAATACCCCCTCCCGGAATCGTATAATTAAAAATAAAAAAGAGTTAAAATACATACAAAACAGAGTTAGACTACATACCGAAACATAAACACTTTCTGCTTACTTGACCAGGTTACAGTGGCTACTATCATCCTTACTACGCAAATGCCGTTTTGATATATTTATAGTTCTTTTATGATTATTGTTGTCTTAAGCTGAAGTTTTATGGTTTTATATTGTTTTAAATGTTGTTCCCCCCCACCCGAGCCCGGCCTGGCTGGGAATGAGGGTGGGCGATAAATTTAAATAAATAAATACATTAAAACATTGGTTAGGAAAAAAGGCTCATTGAGGGAATGCCAAATGAACCATGCCCATATCAGAATGCAGGCTGGCAGAACATCTAGTGCTCTGCAGTTGGCCAGATGTGCTAAAAACGACATTGCATGCGCTGAGGGCAGTTTGACTTTGACCTACCTGATTTGAGATTGATAGAGGGAAGACAGTTTTCACTCATCCTCTATGGCTAAATAGTCTAAAGCTTTGTTCAGGTCCACTGTTCATGAAATGTAATGGCTTGTATACTATGGAAGAGTCCTGTGTCCACACATACATGTGGACCTTGGAATTAAAATTTTGCTTTCAATTTCATTCTCATTTGAATCAATATTTTGTGTTGTTTCGTATGAGATAGGCTAGGTAGAAAATAAATAAATCAACTGAGCACCAGATGCCAAAAAACCTTTTACACTGGGGGGCAAGTTTCACGTCTATTTCCGCAAAAAAATGTTCTAGAGAGCTTTTTGAAGGAGGGAGAAATCTCTGAATAAATATTCATCACCACACATTTCACCAACTAGGAAACAAATCAGTCCAAGTATGACTTCTGTAATCTTACAGAATCTCACATGAGGCTCAGAGGCCAATGCTACTGTTGGATATTTCCTTCCTGTATTAGGGACTTATTTCCAACAGAAGGTTTCCCGGAGAAAATCCCCTTGAAATAAATGAATCCGAGTGAAAGATCACAGACCATGCTGGTGGAATATGTTCTTAGGCACTACCACCTCTATACTTTTAGCAGTTTTGTTTAAAGGGGTGATGCTGGAAGATGTTCATTAAATGCTCATCTGACCCACTTCCAATCCACATTACATAGAGCCCTCATTGATCCTATATACAACCTTGTACTGCAATCAACAAATGGTTACAAAATTAATGTCATAGGTGCAGCCATTCCACAAGGGTAGGATTGGTGGCCCTGAGAAGTTCTCGCAGTTCATTGTTGCCCACTTCCTTTTCTCTGTTTTTTAACAGTGGCCACTTCCCTGAGATAAGCAATCTTTGACATCTGTTTGGTTTGCTAGCCCATGTAGAATGCAGTAGGCTTCCTGGAGGCACTAAACAATGATGCTATGCTTATTTATCTCAGTAAAACAAGCTTTCTTTGCTAAGCTGACCCCAAATCCTAACTAAAAGCCAAGTAAAACCCTGGCTAAACCGACGCTGTTATCTAGACCCCCAAATTCCTTGTCTGAGAAAAAAACCTTCCCCTCCTTAAAATGAGGCTTACTCGCCCCCTCCCATCTAGTGGGCTCTAACTGGCTGACAAATGCATTTGCATGAGGCCAAAATCACAAGGATTGGTTCTAGGGTTGCCAGCTCCAGTTTGGTAAATACCTGGAGATTTTTGGGGCAGAACCTGGGGAGGGCAGGGTTTGGGGAGGGACTTCAATGCCTAGAGTCCAACTGCCAAAGCGGCCATTTTCTCCAGGTGAACTGATCTCTATCGGCTGGAGGGCAGTTGTAATAGCAGGAGATCTCCAGCTAGTATCTGGACGTTGGCAACCCTAATTGATTCAGAGCCCAGGGAGGGGGAGGCAAGACTTTTGGGGTACATTGCTACAGATGCAAACAAGGGTTTGTTCTAGGGATGGGGAGGAAGCATGTTGATCTGAATCAACTTGGGTGCTGGATATAGGTTTGTTACAAGAGTAGAGTGAGCTGAGCTTTAGCACCTCTGCTGACTTGCAATAGGAATATCAGCGCCTGTTGTGGTCACCATCATCCTCTCTATGTAAATGCATAAGTAAGCAGATGTCTATACCATTATGAGTTTCTGCATCTGTCTTGTCTGAAGATGGTGAAAACTCCTGTGAACATTTTGCCCTTGCAGCAAAGTTAGGCAAAACATTATGCTTTATGCTACTTCATTGACCTCCATAAGAGCCCCCTGAGTTTGGCCACCAGTGTTAGAGCATCCGCTTCGCATGAAGAAGGTCCCAGGTTCTGTCTCCAGCATTTCCTGATGAAAGGATCAAGTAGTAGGTGG
The DNA here is from genome assembly GCF_029931775.1 of Euleptes europaea. Lineage (NCBI taxonomy): Eukaryota > Metazoa > Chordata > Lepidosauria > Squamata > Sphaerodactylidae > Euleptes > Euleptes europaea. Next base: position 42,882,424 of record NC_079312.1, on the reverse strand, counting down.
TATGAAAGACCTTTCCCTGAAACCCTGGAGAGCTGCTGCCAGTCAGAGTAGACATTACTGATCTCCACAGACTCAATATATGGCAGCTTCATCTATTCAGTCAGCTTCACTGGATGGTTAGACTTGATCTTGGGCCTCCAGATCCACAGCAAAGCCCAACACTCTTCCCACTGTTCTGCACTGTCCCTCTAAAAATGACGCCTCCATAATCTTGTCTCATTCATTTTCCTGGGTAAATGCCTTTACCTGAAGTTGGGAGTTATTTGAACCCTTCTGTACCCCTCCCTGGTCCCCTGTTCAAGATGCTGGATATTTTAGAGAAATATTATGTGAGTGCCGATATCCTTTGAGCTGGTCATATTGCGTCCTGTTGCTGGGAAAGATGATATGTGCAGCTGAGGGTCTCTCGTGCTGTGGAAATTGCAGGAGTTGAATTCTCCTACCTGTGGATCTGCTGATAAGGCAGGGCCATCTCGTTTGCATGTGGAGTGATTCCAGAACTGGCTTTGAACATCAAACTTTGTTTCAGTCCCTTGCCGAAAACAGGGAGTCTGTAGTACTCACCGCCTCCACGGCAGACACCTAATCGAATTCTACACGACCAAAGCCATGTCATACACAGCTGTGGAAATGAGATTTTCTCTTTTCAAAGTTAATCCTGCTCAGCTCCACAGCCTCCCATTCCTCTACCTCCGCCCCTTGCAATGGGCACGGAAACTCAGCGATTTTGACATTTCTGGCTGCGAATCCTGCCCTCGGCAAATGCATTTTGATGCCGATACAAGGCCTCTTGGCTGCCAGTGCTCAGGCCCATCTGTTCAGATGGCACACCGCCCATCCGCAAGATGGTGTGCTATTTTTACTGAAGCAGAGGTGCCAAGTGGACCAGATGTTCTCGGCGGCAAAGTGAAATGGAATCATTGGGGAGCTGTATGAAGTACCAACTCACTGGGACGACGCCAGAAAGAAATCCTGCGTACGTCCCAGCCCATCTCACTCCCATCCCCAATTGTCTCACTACCACCGTTTAAAATATTGTACCTCGATACTGCACTTGCTAGACCAACATGTTGGCATATGCCTATATTGGCATAGCTGCTGCACCTTTTACACTGCAACAGTCCTATTATATGAAAGTGTGATATGATTCAGGGGAGTTTTATTGACTCCCTTGAGAGTCAGCTTTGGGGATCACAAACCGCCGTACAAGGAACACCATCTCTAGGTTGCTGCTTCCCCTGGATATTTGTTGTTACAGGGATATAATAGGGGTATTGTTGACAGCCTATACAGGGAAGTAATTACTCTGACTACAGATGTCTGAGCCTCTTCAGCCCTAAAGCCATCCATCATCTCTTAGGCTACTCTTCTATTTCTACATAGCCTCCTAAGTGTCGTTCAAACCAGCGACTCAAAAATGGTACAATGCATCCTGAGAAACACCCCCCAGGCAAAATGCGGGCAGCACTGGAATGATTATAGCACATTTTGTTTGGAAAACACAATCCGAGGCACAGAAACAAGAACAGAAAACACATGAGCTATCATTGCTTGTTAGCAAACACTAAATGTTGGCGTAGCCATTGCTGAGCCAAAACACTAAATGTTGGCGTAGCCATTGCTGAGCCAAAATGCAAACTCTGGATATGATTCTAGTGGTCTGAGGCCCATTTCAAAGTAAGAAAGCATTATTGCCCTTGGCACTAGAGTGTCCACAACATTCGCATATGTTACTGTAGTAATCCTTGCACCACTTCCATTCTCTCTGTAGTAGATGAGGCACTGAAGCTGAGAGATAGAGGCTTGTCTGAAGCCACACCATGAATTCATAACTAAATGGAGATTGGTAGCTGGAGCTTTCCAGTTCACAGAAGCTACTACACTTTACCAACCCCTAAGTCACATTCTTATTGGACAGAAAACGAGGCAGTCTTTCAGAATCCCAAATGCAAAACATGTGGAAAGGTAGAGAACAATTAGGAGATGGGACACACCATCTCCATCAATCTACACTCTAGACCAAGGGAAAAATATAAAACTCCTTCCTCAAGCCTTTTTTTTAATGTGAAAAAAAATCCCTGGGTGGAAAAAGTAGGACCCCAAATCCATGAATAATGAACTATAAGAACTTTGTGTCGCACAGTGATGGTATCTCCTGTTACCCAAACGAGTCCCCATTTCAAGCCTGTGCAGGCTGCGCAGAGTTCCCTACACATGAGGAACTAGAACATGAATTTCAGTCTGTTGTATACATGGATCACAGTTTGACACAATCCATCCCTAGGAGAATAGAGACGGAAGTGAGATAAGCCTTTAACCAGAGAGTACCTTTATTGCCTTATCTGAGTTACAGAAGAGAAAGGGTGGATCAAGATGAAAGCACAAGGCCACAGGGCTAAACAATTCAATTTATCATAGTTCCACAGGAATTTACATAAAAGCATTCACTTTGCATAGTCCTCGCTCTCCCTCCCCATGCAGTGAGTGCCCACACGACTGGCAAATCTGCATAGGGCTTATGTACACTTAAAGCTGCCTTATACTGAATCAGACCATCGATCCATCAAGATCAGTATTGTCTACTCAGACCGGCACCGGCTCTCCAGCATCTCAGGTGGAGTTATTTCACATCACCTGAACCTTTTGTGGAGATGCCGGGGACTGAACCTGGGACACCTTCTACTGCCACAGTCCCTCCCCTCCCTTCCCCTACCCGTAATGCTTCCTTGTTAGTTTGTTTGTTGATTTCTTGTTAGTTTGTTTGTGATGTATGGTGAAGTGATATTTTAACTGCGCATTCCTGAGCTGCACCGGCTGCCAGGACGAAAGTCCTCAGGAGGCCGGCGAAGGCCTGTGCTGCCGCAAGTGCCCACAGCACCAGCGTCCGAGCAGCATACTGTGAGGGTTCCCAACCTTCCTGTGCAAACTCCATAAAATCACTTGCTCAGACTGTCATGCAGAAACAAGGAACTTTATTGGAAGCTTCAGGTAGTACAGGCCTTACACTGGTAAAGTTGCAAGTGCTTACAGTTTCACAAAGACAGAATTATAACCCCTACAGGAAAGCAGACGTCAAATGTATGTTATGGGAATCTACGAGATAATTGTGCATGGTACAAAAACATCAAAGACCTCAGGGAGCTTGTTAGTGCTATCTACCCACCAAGGGGAGTCAGTGAGAGCAAGGGAGGTGGACGTGGGAAGAGGGAAGAGACATTCCAACCTGGGGCCCTGTCAGACGCAGCGCCTGAACCAAGTAAAGGCAAAAGGCCTGACTGCTTTTACGAGTCCGGGGGGGGGGGGGAAACATACAAGGCAAAGGCGTACAGACCCTCACATTCTGCCCCCCTTAAGGCCCCCCTCCCCCGAGTCCGGGCGGACGAGGCTTGTCCGGATAGGCAGAGTGAAACTCTCGAACCAGGCGGGGAGCCGCCACATGGGGAGCGGCCACCCATTCATCCTGGGTGGATCCCAGGTGCTTCCAGCGGATCAAATAGAACAGCTTTCCCTTTTTCAGCTTAGAGTCTAACACTTTAGAAACTTCAAGATGCGATTCCCCCCCCCCCACAACTGTAGGAATTTCGGACTTAGGGAGGGGGTGGAACTGAGGGGCAGCGACGTACGGTTTAAGTAGGCTGATGTGGAACACCGGATGCACCCCTCAAAGAGACTTGGGAAGTTCCAACTCTACCGTGACGTCATTGATCACTCGGGTGATGGGGAAAGGACCTACATACTTGTCACTAAGCTTTTTGCAAGGCCGAAGTGAACGTAGGTTCTTTGTGGAAAGGTAAACCTGTCCTCCCACCTTGAGTTCCCACCCCGGAGACCGATGTTTATCGGCCTGGTCCTTGTATTTGCGCTTGGCCCTTTCCAGGTTTTTCTGCAGCCAGGGCCAAGTGGTCTGCACTACTTGTACCCAATCCTGGACCTCCTGCACCCCTTCAAGTTCCGGAGTGATGTTAGGAGAACCAAAGGGCCCAAAATCCTTTCCATAAACCACATGGAAAGGACTGAAACCTGTGGAGGAATGGGGGGCATTATTATAGGCATATTCAGCAAAAGGCAGTAGGTCTACCCAATCGTCCTGGTGGTAATTAACATAACACCTTAGATAGCATTCTACTACAGCATTGACACGTTCGGTCTGACCGTCGGTCTGGGGGTGGTAGGCCGAAGAGAGACCTTGCTCTTCCACCCCCATGACTTTCAGAAAGGCCCACCAGAATTTGGCAACGAATTGGGCCCCTCTGTCGGAGAGGACCTTCCTCGGGATCGAATGATGCTTCACCACATGATTAATAAACAGTTTAGCCAACTTCTGGGCCGATGGTAGCCCCGCATAAGGAACAAAATGAACCTGTTTAGAGAATAAGTCTGTTATCACCCACAGTACGGTTTTCCCCCGACTTGGGGGCAAATCAGTGATAAAATCCATGGCGATCACTTCCCAGGGCATGGTCGGGGTTTCCAGAGGCTTTAAAAGTCCGGGGGGCTTTCCCATCCGTTTTTTGGCCGTGGCGCAGACGGGGCAGCTGCGCACGTACAACTCCACATCGGCTCTCATACCTGGCCACCAAAATTGACGCCGCAATAAATGCAAAGTCTTTACAAACCCAAAATGCCCCGCAAGTTTGGCCCCGTGAACCATTCCCAGTACCTCTTTTCGGAGTACTTCGGGGACATAAAGCCTACCCCCCTGCAACCACAAGGAGCCCTGTTAGTCGAGATGTGCGGGAAGAATCTGCTGATCCGCCTCCCTCAGAGAAGCGTCCCGGAGCCGCTGTTGAAAAGCCTCCGGGATTCCCTTGAGGGGAGGAACATCCTGGCGGTGGGACTGGGACCGGGTGGTTACTGCAAGTCCCGAGACTTCCCCTCTCTGTTCAGGGGTAAACAAGGAATCCACCGGCTTGTCAAAGTCATTGCGGTATTGGGGGAGTCTAGAAAGAGCATCAACTAACGCATTGTCCTTCCCTGGCACATGTTTCAGGACAAAGCGGAATTTGGCAAAAAACTGTGCCCACCGAATCTGTTTCGCGGTGAGCTTTCTAGCCCCTTTTAAGGCCTCTAGGTTCTTATGATCGCTGCAAACCTCAAAAGGGATCTCTGCCCCTTCCAGAAAATGCCTCCAAATGGTAAGGGCATGTTTAACAGCAGCGGCTTCCTTCTCCCAAATGGCCCAGTTGATTTCGGATTGGGAGAATTTTTTAGAAAAATAGGCACAAGGTTTCAGCTGACCGTTCTCATCCCGTTGCAAGAGGGGCCCCCCCATGGCAACGTCAGAGGCATCGACCTGGACCACGAAAGGTTTTTCACAATCAGGGTGCGCAAGAACGGGTTCGGACGAGAAAAGCAGCTTGAGCATATCGAAAGCCTTCTGGCAGTCCATTGCAATCTAGCAGAGGGCAAGGCGGCTCCTGCCCCTTTCCCTTTTGTGCGCAGGAGCGAAGTGAGAGGGAGCGCTACCTGGGCAAAGTTAGGGATGAAGTTTCGGTAGAAGTTAGCAAAGCCCAAAAACTGCTGTAAATGTCTGCGTGTGATGGGGGGGGGGGTCCCACTCCATTACCGCCCGAACCTTCTCGGGATCCATCTCTAAGCCTTGATGGGAAATCACATAGCCCAGGAAAGTGATGGAGGGTTGATGGAAATCACATTTGGAAACCTTAGCAAACAGTTTGTGCTCGCGCAGCCGCTGCAGCACCTCGCGCACCAATTGTACGTGCTCCTTCATGGTTTTCGTATAAATGAGGATATCGTCCAAGAAAACCACCACCCCTCGGAACAATAAATCATGAAGCACTTCATTAATTAATTGCATGAACACACTCGGAGCCCCCGAAAGTCCGAACGGCATCACTAAATACTCAAACATTCCAAAACAACTGGAGAAGGCAGTCTTTGGTTCGTCCCCTTCTCGTATGCGGATTCGGTGGTAAGCCTCCACCAAATCCAATTTGGTGAAGATTCGGCCCTCTTTCAATTGTGCAAGAAGGTCTGGAATGAGAGGGAGGGGGTATGCATTAGACTGAGTGACAGCATTCAGTCTACGGAAATCAATACACAGTCTTAAGTCTCCCGTCTTTTTCTTGACAAAGAAGGCGGGGGCCGAGTATGGAGCCTTAGACGGGCGGATAAAGCCCTGCGCCAAATTGGTGTCCCAATAGTCTCGCAACACCGCCTTTTCATTAGGACTCATGGGGTAGACCTTCCCCTTGGATAATTTGCCATCCCCCACTATCTCGATAGCACAGTCCGTTTCCCGGTGGGGGGGGCAGTTCGTTGCATTCCCGCACGTCAAACACATCGGCAAACTGGGAATACTCGCTGGGAAGCTGGGGCAGAGGAATCCCGATAGAAGGGGCCCCTACGAGGGCGGCTGCGGGAGTGTGCAGTACTCGGTCTTTATCATGAAGTTCACACGGGTTGCGGGGAAAGGTGAGCGTCCGCTCAACCCAGTCTATGGAGGGATTGTGCCCCAGCAACCAATTCATCCCTAAGACAATGGGTGCGGTGATGGGGGCAATGGTAAAATAAAGTCGTTCCCAATGCTCCCCTATGGCCATGACGACCGCGGCGGTGCGGTGAGTTACAGGTCCTTTTTTAAAGTCACTGCCATCCATCTGGGAAAAGCGGATGGGTTCAGGTAGCCGCTTTCGCTTAACTCGCAATTGTCGGGCAGCCTCTTCGCTTATCAGGGTGCGGGCACAACCCGAGTCAACTAGGGCCGTAAATTCTAACATGGGCCCCCCTTTAGGCAATGAGAGATTGACCTTTACATACACATTGTCTTCCTGAGCGCTTACCATCAATGGAGCTCCTTGCACAACGTTCGGAGTGGTCTGCTGAGGAGCCCCCTTTACAGCAGACCGACGGCGATTTTTGCCGGCATGTCCCAGTCCTCCTCCTCGCTGGAGGAAGCAGACACGGTGTTTGTAATCCGTGACTCCGATGAGTCAAAGGCTTCATTTGTAATCCGTGGCCCCGATGGGCCGGAAGAGCCCGAGGCTTCAACCTCGGTGCGTGCGTGCAAGGCCGAGGGTGTGCCCCGGCGGCTCGGTGCGCCGCTCCGGCGGCGAGGTTGTCCCTCGGGAGGGGGCTTCTCAGGTACGGTCATTGTCGGACGAGACGGTGCCGGACGTCCGGGTCAGGAAGGGCATTGAGAAGCAAAGTCCTTTCCCCCCACAAACGAGACAGACCCCGCTCTCAAAGCGTTTGCGGCGTTCGGTCGCGGAGGGTCCTCCCCCCAAGGGGGGACGAGAGTCCTTCGGACCGCCAGGCCTGTCTCCACGGGTCTTGGTCTCCCGTCCGGTGCGTTGTCGGGACAGGAGCAGCAGTTGCTTTCGGTTTTCGATGTCAGCGGCGTGACGAACCCACCCTTCAACATCGGGAGGGTTACCTTGCATGAAAGCCCAGTGTTGCAATTCCGGGTTCAAACCTTCGCGGAAACACTGCACCCTGGTAGCTTCACTCCAGTCCAAAATTCGACTCGAGAGCGACTGAAATTCGCTTGCATACTGCGTGACAGATTTAGTCCCTTGGCGCAGTTGTTGCAAGGCAGTTTTTGCTCGCTCACCCAAATGCGGGTCCTCGAAACGGTGTCGAAGAGCGATCATGAAGTCATCGAGACTTCGCAAGACCGGGGAGCGGAGCTCATACTGCTGTACCATCCAGGCGGCCGCCTCACCTTGTAGGAGGGACGCCACATTCTGGACCTGGGATTCTTCCGAGGTAAAAGTCCGGGCCTGTTCGCGCATAAAAATGTCCACTTGCACCATAAAAAAGTCAGCTGGTCACTCGACCCGTCATACATGATCTTCAGATCTCGGCGGGCCGGTGGAGCGGGACGGATGGGAGGTGCGGGGACCACAGGTGGGCCTGGTTGTTGCCTTCTGTCTGCCGGTGCCACGGGTGGAGTCTGAACCTTCAGGTCGTCCATGGCTTGAGCCATGTCCAGAATCACCGCGTTCATGGCATCCATCCGGTCCAGTAACTCCTGGCGCTCTTCCTGCCAGCGCTGCCGCTCCTCATCCATCTGGTGAAGCAGCAGGGCTTCCTTTCGGACGGGATCATCCTCGAACTCCAACCCGTGAACCGCAGTCCGTCTTGACCGCGCGTCGCTCTGCGGGAGCGACCAATGCCGGGGAGACTCCAGCCAAGTATTCAAGCGGGTGGGCTTGGGCTTTGCACCCAAACCCGATCCTGAATCAGTTCCACTGGGCGTTTTCCCAGTCGACTTCCCTTCCGAAGGGGCCAAGTCAGGCTGTTTGGGTACAGCGTTGTCCTTCTTGTCGTCGTCATCCCCGTTGCCTGCCATAGCTGTCCAAGAACGGTACAGGAGCAGGACAACGAGGCAGAGACTTGCAACTTAATGTGAGGGTTCCCAACCTCCCTGTGCAAACTCCATAAAATCACTTGCTCAGACTGTCATGCAGAAACAAGGAACTTTATTGGAAGCTTCAGGTAGTACAGGCCTTACACTGGTAAAGTTGCAAGTGCTTACAGTTTCACAAAGACAGAATTATAACCCCTACAGGAAAGCAGACGTCAAATGTATGTTATGGGAATCTACGAGATAATTGTACATGGTACAAAAACATCAAAGACCTCAGGGAGCTTGTTAGTGCTATCTACCCACCAAGGCCATAGCTGGTGGGGGGGGGGGAGTCAGTGAGAGCAAGGGAGGTGGACGTGGGAAGAGGGAAGAGACATTCCAACCTGGGGCCCTGTCAGACGCAGCGCCTGAACCAAGGAAAGGCAAAAGGCCTGGACTGCTTTTACGAGTCCAGGGGGGGGGGAAACATACAAGGCAAAGGCGTACAGATCCTCACACATACACTGGCGTTTGTGGCCCCAATGCCGGCATGAAGGCCCAGACGCTGGTCACCAGACGCTGCTGCAGCAGAGCCAGGCTGGGACACCGACGGAGCCTTCCGCAGGTGTCTGGACGCCGGGAAAGGCTGCCGCGGCGTCCTGGGAGGCATTCCCGGGGTGTTACGGTGCTGATCTGGGAGCCAGGCCGCTGTTACGCCCCCCTTTTTTTGGCTGAGATACACCAGCTTTTAGGTGGTGTATCTCATGTGCAACTCTATGAGGATTGCATGGATTTTTGGCGCCAGGCAGAGGTTTCGTCGGGGCCAAAACCTCCTTAGGAGGCAGCCCTGCTGCGTTGCCTCCTAAGCCTGGCACAGGCATTCCCCTCAGGAGGGAGGGAAGGCAGCGTGGTATAGCCCAATCTGGTCAGATCTCGGAAGGTAAGCAGGTCAGTACTCGGGAGACCACCAAGGAAGATACTGCAGAGGAAGACCATGGTAAACCACCTCTGCTTCTTTCTTGTCTTGAAACCCTTTTGCTGGGCTCGCCATAAGTCAGTTGTGACTTGACGGCCCTTAACAAATGCAAAGCCCCAGAGCATGTTGCAACTGCCTGCCTTTTCTTCATAAGGTGCAGCAAGGACATATAAATGCACATGTACTGTTCGGGTTTTATAAGAGCTGTTTTTAAAGAGGTGATGCCTGAAATGCTAATGTTGGATTTGCACTGCTAATGAAGAACCTGCTGTGGTAGTGTCTTGAATATTATGCGTGTCGTTACCATTAATGTGGTACATTGTGCACACAACAACACGAGTTCTCCTGCTTGCTCTGTTATAGGGAAATGCTTTGCAGGGTCGCCGAGTCAGTCTCTCCTGTTGCATTAAGGCCTGTGTGTGTTTGTGTGTTTGTCAGTCATTCTCCAGCTAGTTTGATAAAGTTGTTGTTGGTGGAAAGTGCCGTCAAGTCACAGACAACTTATGGCAACCTCATAGAGCTTTCAATGCAAGAAATGTGCATAGGTGGTTTGCCATTCCCAGCCTCTGTGTAGTGATGCTGGACTTCCTTGGTGGTCTCCCATCTAAATACTAACCAGGGCCAACCCTGCTTAGTTTCCAAGGTCATGCTAGGCTGGGCCATCCAGGTCAAGACTTTGATAAAGTTCGTCAGTCCCAAACTATTCAGTGCTATGTGGCTGAGCAATATTTATTATTGCAGCTACTATCAGGAGCAGGAGTTCATTATTTGCAAAGACATTTGTAATTTCAGATTTTTGCCTTAGCCCTAAAAAAAAATAAAAAAAATTAGGTGACTCTTCATACCAACTTTAGCAAGGTCTTTGCTTACATGTACAGTGGCCTAGTTAATCTGTTCCTTTCTTGCCTGTCACTTTATTTTAGGATTAACAATCTCTATCTGGGGCCTAGAATTCTCCTGGAACTATAACTGCTCTCCACACTATGGAGATCACTTCCCTGGAGGAAATGGCAGTTTTAGAGGACAGACTCTATAGCAGCGGTTCCCAAACTAGGGCTGTCAAAAAAAAAAATATTCGGTACAGTTCGGATTCGGCCGAATTTGGCCCTTGTGGGTTCGGTACGTGCCGTAGTCCGAACTCCCCCACTTCGGATCCGTTCAATTCGGCGGGAATTCAAAGTTCGGAAAAAAATTCGGCCGAATAAAGCCATTAAAAACACAATCGCGCCTTTCTGCGGCTCTGGGGGGGGGCATTTTTTAAGGTGGAGGTCCCAAAATTTCAGGGTAGCTTGGAGGGACCCTCCTTGCAAGAACCCCCAAGTTTGGTTAAGATTGGACCAGGGGGTCCGGAGTTATGGGGCCCGGAAGGGGTCCCCCCCATCCACCCATAGGAAAGAAAGAACAGAAGCCGGCTGCTATTCATGCAATGGGCGGGGGGGGACCCCTTCCGGGCCCCATAACTCCGGACCCCCTGACCCAATTCTCACCAAACCTGGGGGTTCTTGCAAGAAGAGTCCCCCCAAGCTACCCTGAAAGTTTGGGACCCCCACCTCAAAAAATGCCCCCTCCAGAGCCGTGGGAAAAACCTCCCTATGCCTGCTGGTGCTGAGAGATTTCTCATTAAGCTTGTTTCCTCTGCGGTTAACCACAGACGCCCAAAGTGTTAACCCCTCATGGGAAGTAGGTTAATGAGAAATCTCCCAGCATAGGCAGGCATAGGGAGGTTTTTCCCAAGGCTCTGGGGGGGGCATTTTTTGAGGTGGGGGTCCCAAACTTTTAGGTTAGCTTGGTGGGACACTCCTTGCAAGAACCCCCGTGTTTGGTGAGGATTGGGTTGGGGGGGGGGCTGGAAGGGGGCTTGCCCCCTTCTCCATAAAAACCAATGCAAAACTTTTGGCTTAGGGTTTAGGGCTATCCATGGCTACTAGTCAAAGTGAATACTAGTCATGATGCATATCTATAATCTCCAGGGTCAGAGAGGTTTTGCCTTGGATTTGCCACTCTCTAGATGCACATTCCCCCCAGCCAAATTCTCAAAACTCAACAATAAGCCCCCATGCAGAGTTTGGAGAATCTGGCTGGGAAAATGTGCATCTGGAGAGTGGCAAATCCAAGGCAAAACCTCCCCTGCTTAAATGACCAAGAGGTTTACCTCCCTCACCCAAGCCTGGGTGCTACCCTACCTAATAACTAGTGCACCCTTAAACAAAGTTAACCACCAACATCACAAACAAGGCAGCTACCTTGAAGCAGATGGATCTCCCCTGCAAGCAGGAATCACACAGGTGAGGCGGAGCAACACTCTAGGAACCCAAGCTAACTTCAACCAAAGTACACTGGATCCCCCGCCCCGCGGGCAGAGACTCACACTGACCCACTTAACTCCAGCCAAAGTTGGCAACCACAAAAAACAGCAGGAATAACACTCCCACAAAGGCAAGCCCACCCCAACCAGAACAGGTAATCCCCCCCCCCAACCAGAAATCACAGCGTACACACACAGAGCAACAACCCAAACATCAAATTTAACATAAAGAGCCCCAAACCAGGCCAAGCTTAACAGAGACTCAGTCAGTAAAAGCCTATGCCAACTCCAGGCCACAGCAGGAATTAGAAAGCCAAACTTGGGAACAGTAGCACAGGCCAGAAATCACAGCCCGCACACACAGAGCAACAAACCAAACACCAAATTTAAAATAAAGAGACCCAGGCAGAAGCCTGGGGCTTGCCCCAAATAAATACAGCAGAATCTGCTCCCCTACCCCAAGTTATAAAGAAAAGCCCCAAATTAAGTAAAATGATAGGGTCAAACTGTGGATGTCTTCTTCTCTTCTCTTCCACGTCCAGGGACCACCACGAAGCAGGCAGGCACAGTCAGGGAATTATAATCCAGTTAGATAGATCCAATTCCAGCAGGCAGGTTCACCTCAGGATCCCAAGAGGAGCACTCACAGCAGCCAGCACCAGCTGGATAGAGGTCTATAAAATTGTGCATGGTGCAGGGAGAGTGGACAGGGAAAAGTTTTTCTCCCTCTCTCATAAAAACTAGGACATGGGGTCATCCGCTGAAGCTGGAGGCTGAGAGATTCAAAACTGATAAAAGGAAGTATTTCTTCACACAGTGCACAGTTAAATTATGGAACTCCCTGCCACAAGATGTGGTGATGGCTGCCAACTTGGAAGGCTTTAAGAGTGGAGTGAACATGTTCATGGAGGAGAGGAATATTCATGTCTACTAGTCAAAATGGATTCTAGTCATGCTTCCTAGAGGCATGAATATACACTGTGCAAGAACTGAAGGAGATCCTTCCAGATCCATTGCAGTCAATGTAGGATTGATTTTGAAGCTCGCTTAAACCACTCTTTTTTAAAACAACAACAACAACTTTTAAAACCTTTAAAATGACTATTCACTGTCCTGATGCAAAAGGAGAAATTCCCACCCCACCGCACTCGCCTGCTCATTGTTTGCATGTGTGTGTTAAGTGCGGTCAAGTTGCTTCCGACTCATGGTGACCCTATGGCCATTTATTCATGGAAAGTTTTGCATTGGAGTTGTCACTCTCTAGATGCACATTTTCCCCATCTGAATTCTCAAAACTCTGCACGGCAGCTTATTGTTGAGTTTGGAGAATATGGATGGGGGGGAAAGTGCATCTAAAGAGTGGCAACTCTGATGCAAAACCTTCCATGAATGAAAGTCCTCCAAAATGTCCCATCTTTGACAGCCCTGCTCAGATCTTGCAAACGGAGGGCCGTGGCTTCTGTGGCCCCTGCAGGTGGCAGGATTGCTCGGGAGATTGGAGGGGGGATTGGAAGGGGGAAGGGCAGGCGATCCTCCTGGCCCCAGCTGACAGGATCACCCGGGAGATTGGAGGGGGGGATTGGAGGGGGGGTAGGGCAGGCGATCCTCCTGCCCCCAGATGACAGGATCACCCAGGAGATTGGAGGGGGGATTGGAAGGGGGAAGGGCAGGCGATCCTCCTGCCCCCAGCTGACAGGATCACCCGGGAGATTGGAGGGGGGATTGGAAGGGGGAAGGGCAGGCGATCCTCCTGCCCCCAGCTGACAGGATCACTTGGGAGATTGGAGGGGGGATTGGAGGGGGGGAAGGGCAGGCGATCCACTGCAGATCCCTCGCCTGTCTTCCCGGGACTCCCAGGAAGGCGAGCGGGGGGTTGGCAAGCTCCTCTGCTCTGCCTGGACAGGCAAAGCAGAGGGGTTTAAAGACCCCTCGCCTGTCTTCCCAGGACTCCCAGGAAGGCGAGCGGGGGTTGGCAAGCTCCTCTGCTCTGCCTGGACAGGCAAAGCAGAGGAGTTTAAAGACCCCTCGCCTGTCTTCCCGGGACTCCCAGGAAGGCGAGCGGGGGGTTGGCAAGCTCCTCTGCTCTGCCTGGACAGACAAAGCAGAGGGGTTTAAAGACCCCTCGCCTGTCTTCCCGGGACTCCCAGGAAGGCGAGCGGGGGGTTGGCAAGCTCCTCTGCTCTGCCTGGACAGGCAAAGCAGAGGGGTTTAAAGACCCCTCGCCTGTCTTCCCGGGACTCCCAGGAAGGCGAGCTGGGGGTTGGCAAGCTCCTCTGCTCTGCCTGGACAGGCAAAGCAGAGGGGTTTAAAGACCCCTCGCCTGTCTTCCCGGGACTCCCAGGAAGGCGAGGAACACACACCCCAGGCAGAACCGACGACAGCCCCCTTTGGCTTCCCCCCCACCCACAGAAACTGCTCTCTCCCCACACACACACAGACTCTGCTTTCCCCCACACACACACACACATACACAGGAGAAAAGTTATAGATTAAAGCCCCCAAAGGGGTCTTACTGTGGCTGTCTTCTGTTCCATCAAGAGGGGCTGAAGAGGACTTGTAAAGTAATCCAAGATGATTCCAATTAGGCACGGAACGTTTTGCTCTGGAGAAGATGCACACAGGATCGGCTCGCTGATCCATTCATCCCAATAGGGAAAAGGGGAAAGGGGAAAGCCCATATCTCGGGACCCCCTGACCCAATGTTCACAAAACTTGGGGGGTTCCTTAAGAAGCTTAATCTAAAGTTCCAGTGAAAGTTTTGTGTCTGCACCCCCAAAAATGCGCCCCCTGCAGCCATGGAAAGAGAAAAGGGGGGGAGGCGATATTTCTGCCCCCACTAAACCCATCTTTACAAAACCTGGGTAGTATCTTAAGAATAATTCACTGAAGCTATGCTAAAAGTTTGGGGGCTATATCCCCCAAAAAGCGCCCCCTGCAGCCACATAAATGGAAAAGGGGGGGAAAAGGGGGAGAGCCCATATCTCGAGACCCCCTGACCCAATGTTTACAAAACTTGGGGGGTATCTTAAGAACACTGGTCTGAAACTCCGCTCAAAGTTTGGGATTTGTACCCCCAAAAATGCGCCCCCTGCAGCCATGGAAAGAAAAAAAGGGGGGAGCCCATATCTCGGGACCCCCTGACCCAGTGTTTACAAAACTTGGGGGGTACCTTAAGAAGCTTCATCTGAAGTTCCAGTGAAAGTTTTGTGTGTGCACCCCAAACAATGCGCCCCCTGCAGCCACAGAAAGGAGCGGATGTGCACAAGCACCCCACACACACACACACACACACGAGGATTTCGCTCTCTCTCTCTCTCTCCCTGGCCGGGCCGCACATCAGCTGATTCCTCCAGTACTCAATCCTGACTGATTGGCCAGAAGAAGACCCAGCTTGCCCACCGATTGGCCGGGGGAGGAGAATGCTGCTTACTGACGGTTATGCTGCTTACTGACGGCCGAATTTGCCGAATTTATTCACGAACTCCCGAACTCGCTGAATTCGGCCCCCCCGGTTGCCTGCCAGTTTTGAGTTCGGATCCGTCCAAACAGAAAAGCACCGAATCAGGGGAAATTCGGTTGATTTTCAGTTCGGACCGAACCGAATTGACAGCCCTATCCCAAACCTTTCAGGCCACCGCCCCCTTGGTTCCACAAACTCAACCCCAGTACCCCCTACCCTATCCAACAACACAGTTGAAGGGACCCATCTCTAGCACCTCCCTACTGCCCCTTTGCCTCTTAGTTCTCCCCTAGGTAACCCCACCGCCCCCCCCAGGGGGTGGCACTGCCCACTTTGGGAACCACTGCTCTATAGCTTCACATCCTCTCTCCAAACTCCATCTTCCCCAAGTACCGCCCCTAAATCTTTCAGGAATAACACAAGCTGCGGCTGGCAACCCTGCTTTATTTAGGCAGCGGATAATTTCGAAAGAAAGAAAGAAAGAAAGAAAGAAAGAAAGAAAGAAAGAAAGAAAGAAAGAAAGAAAGAAAGAAAGAAAGAAAGAAAGAAAGAAAGAAAGCAGACAGACAGACCAGTCTTTCCTGAAGACCTTTTGGTCTGGAAGGCTTTACTGCTAATTCTAGATGAATGGAAGCAGATTGTGGTTAGCAATTAAAGAAATACACAGATTGTAGAAGTCAGTGCTGTCTTTCAAAACTAATATTAGAGTTGAACCTTGACAAACACTGGCTCAGTTTGAAATTCTGTAAAGTTCTTTCTTAAAAGCTACATTACATCTTTTAAAAGGTCTGTATTTTTGGAAGACACAGTTCTGGCAAAGCCTAGGACCTGTCCACCCAGTGGTGGGACAAGTGAGGGTCAAGAAGTAGGCCTTGGGCAAGGGGTGAAACCCATGTGATGAGGGATAGAGCTGAGGAGTTAAAGGTGGGAGCAAAAGTGTCAAGGAGCAGACCCAACAGGAAATGCTAATACATTTAAGGTGTACTGCCCCTCTCTTTCTCTGGCTGATCATATATTGGGAGAGGAATGGAAGCAGAAAAGCCAGTGAAATATCATGTCAGTGTTTAGAGAACCTGCTGTTGAGACACAGAAAAGCCTGGTCTAAAAATGAAAGTTAAAACTGCATTAAGTCTAGTGCTACAAAGATCTTAAAGGCATGGCCAAGCAAATTCCTTTGCCTTGTGTGTGTTAAGTGCCGTCAAGTCGCTTCTGACTCATGGCGATCCTATGAATCAAAGTTCTCCAAAATGTCCTATCTTTGACAGCCTTGCCTTAAAAGGCACTAAAAATAGGGGGAGGAGCCTCACTCCCTCCTTCTCTCCCTGCCCCCCTCTCTCTGACAGTATGTCTATGTGGATAGAGATACAGATATAAAATCTCCTCATCTGGCTGTGAGCCAGAAAGGGGAGATGGACCATCCATAAATATGGAATGTTGGCCAGTTATGTGTCAACCACTGCCCCAGGTGAATTCTTAAAGATGTAAGGTGGTAGCCAATTAGCCACATCTTTCTTTTTGTCACCAAATTTGGTCTGGGAACAGCAAAAGTGATCCTTTCCACCTGTCCCGTTTCTCTCCCTTCTGCCTTTTGTGGGCAGCTCTTTACACTGGTCCCATTTTGTGTTCCATTCCCTACCTTGATAGAGTTTCGCTCATTACTATGACCTTGGTCACAGGTAGCCCTGTACTCCTCACAGGCTATGGTCACTGCTTCTAGATGGAAGAATGTTTCAAACCACCGGGCTTTTATGTTTGAGTTGGTGTAGCTCGGTGGTAGAACCTCTGCTTTGCATGCAGCAGGTTCCAGGTTCAATCTCCACCATCTCCAGTTATAAGGATCAGGTAACAGGTCATATGAAAAACTTCTCCCTGAGACTCTGCCAGTCAGAGTGGACAATCTTGACCATGATAGGCCAATGTCTCTCCTCTTCCAAGACCACCTACCAGCAAATATAGCTGCCTGGCACTTCCATGGCTGGTTTTTCTGTACCCTCTACAGCTAACTCCTTGAATTGGCCCATTGCCCTCTTCTAACTGGCATGGGGCCCATTCCCATAGTTTCCGTGGGGTGAGATACCCCACAAATTTGAAAGGCTCCAAGCTGGTGAGTTACAGAATTAAGGAAACCTCTGAAAAGCATCACTTGCCACATGTGGTGGAAACTGCACTTATTCCTGTGATTGACTTGACAAGTCAACTGCATCTGTGCAATTCTAATTAAACAGCTCAGTGCTTATGCAGAGTTGGAGTAAGCTGCTCCCCGTGATTCTGAACTCCGTTAAACTGTCTCTCTGGAGCTCCTGGGAGCGAAACCTGCATTTTTATCACTGTTGGCCAGCAGGCAGCATTTGTGAAATTTTGGAGCAGCGATCTGATAATTTGCCAATCACTATGCAAAACGCATGAGCTAACACTCTTCCCCCCTCCTTTCTCCCCATGTCCCATATAAAAACGACACATTGCTTTGAACCCTCCATGATTTCTTTCATTTTTAAAAAAGGAAGTGTTTTGTACTTTATTTTTATAAACACAGGAAACCAGTGCACTTGGCTTTGGGCAGCTGCATGAACCCTCTTAAACACTGTGAGGTAATGCTTGACTAGGGTTGCCAAGTCCCTCTTTACCACCGGCAGGAGGTTTTTGGGGCAGAGGAGGAGGAGGAGGAGGAGGAGAAGAGTTGGTTTTTATATGCCAACTTTCTCTACCACTTAAGGGAGACTCAAACTGGTTTACAATCACCTTCCCTTCCCCTCCCCACAACAGACACCCTGTGAGGTATGTGGGGCTGAGAGCGCTCTAACAGAGTTGTAACTTGCCCAAGGTCACACAACTGGCTTCGTGTGTAGGAGTGGGAAAACAAATCCAGTTCCCCAAATTAGCCTCCGCCGCTCATGTGGAGGAGTGGGGAATCAAACCCGGCTCTCCGGATCAGAGTCCACCACTCCAAACCACTGCTCTTAACCCACTACACCATGCTGGCCGAGGAGGGTGGGGTTTGGGGAAGGAAGGGACTTCAATGCCATAGAGTCCAGTTGCTGAAGCAGCCATTTTCTCCAGGTGAACTGATCTCTGTTGGCTGGAGATCAGTTGTAATAGCATGAGATCTCCAGCTAGTACCTGGAGGCTGGCAACCCTACACTTGACACTAACTTCAATGTTATTCCACAAAGATATAACCTCAAGGATGAGGGTGGGAAGAACCAGGAAACAAGATATTTGAAGCAAACTCTGTGGTAGAGAATGGAAGGGAAAAGCAAGAACAAAGAGACTACAAACAGCCCTGCCTTCCAATGCAACACTAAGGTATTCCTTCAGTTCTGTGGATCCCCACTGGAGCAAAGTGATTGAACAGCCCCTGGAAAGAAAACAAGCCCCTTGGCTTCTCAGTGAATAGGAGAGGGATTTTATTGCATTACTGCCATGCAACATTTCTATCGCACTTTTCAGCATGCAAAGTACTTTACAGTCTCTCAGCGAAGCATGAAACGGATTCCCGAGAGAAGTCTGCTGTGTTCTTTCTCGCGCTCCTTTCTTTAACAGCCCACCTGCAGCTGAAAGCAAACAAGAGCATGAGATAACCGGAAATAGCCAGCATGGAAGAGCCTTTGAGATTAATCTCTTGAGATTGCTCAGCTGTTGAGGTTCATTTCCTGAGATGTGAAAGGCAGAATTGGGGGAAGCGCTTTCCATATCTCAACTAGCAATGATTTGATTTTCGCAAAGAACATGTTTGAAAATTTAGATTACCTTTAATGACTGTTTTCTCTCATGTTTTCTATCTGACAAAAGGGAGATTTGACTGTCGAAAGCTTATACCCTTCTAAAATCTTGTTAGTCTTTAAGGTGCTAAAAGTAAAGGTAAAGGTAGTCCCTTGTGCAAGCACCGGGTCATTCCTAACCCATGGGATGATGTCACATCCCGATGTTTACTAGGCAGACTTTGTTTACGGGGTGGTTTGCCAGTGCCTTCCCCAGTCATCTTTCCTTTACCCCCAGCAAGCTGGGTACTCATTTAACCAACTTCGGAAGGATGGAAGGCTGAATCAACCTTGAGCCAGCAACCTGAAACCGACTTCTGTCGGGATCGAACTCAGGTCGTGAGCAGAGCTTTTGACTGAAGTACAGCAGCTTACCACTCTGCGCCATGGGTGCACATCATCTACTTGCTTACTCCCTTTAACTGGGACCTTCTGCATGCCAAGTAGATGATCTACCACTGAGCCATGACCCCTTCCTGGCTGGGGTCTAACTAGTTTTTCCACTGGTAAAAAAAGGGAGAAGTTCCCCTTTGACTACCAAAAAAGCTATGCTAGGGATCACTGGACCTGCAGAGACAAAAGGTATGTGTGGCAGAAGCTAGAATAAGAAGGCAATATGGGTAAGATTGTGTTAACAAAGCTGGCTGGATTCAGCCCCCTGTCCAAAAAGCAGAATCCAGAAGGTTAATAATTCCAGTAGCATTATATCGAATGACAAGTGGATCCAGCCTTACAGTCAGGGACTATATAAGTCATTCCATCAATTTTTCATTTACAAACGTCTTCTTGTCTTTCCACAAATATGAAAAATGGCAAGTGTCCCACACTGAATAGTCAAATGTTACAAGGCAGTCACATAGATAGCGTGATGTATTAAGGTGCCTTCAGTGACCAGCCACGGTGCGCTTTCTTGCTGTTCCTCCTGCAGTTTTCCAAGCCCTTTCCGTGAAGGGGCAGAAGCCAGGTAACACTCCTCCTGGCTCCCTTGCCAGTCGCACTGATGATGTTTAATTCACTTAAAAAGAACTTGATGCTTCTTTAAGTGACAAATGAAGGGATTCTCCCTCCCTTTGCAGAGACATCCAGTGGGAGGCAGACACCCACCCGGCCTCTCCTGTTCTCATTACAGAAGAAACATCAATAATGCACAGGTTTAGTGACAACCTATTTTTCAAACGGAAGTTCTTTTCCCCTCCCGCATTCCTCCTCATCTCCTACAACAGCTGGTTTAGAAATAGAAGACATCTGTTCAATTTTTCAATAAGTACTTTGGCAGTTTCTGCCGTATCAGCTCCCTGCTCCTGGGAGGTGAGCCTCCTAAAATGGCCAAGGGCCCATGTCATTGTCTCTCCCTAATTTTACGCTTTGTGGAAATGCCTCCAAAACAAAGATGGTGATAATTGAACAGCTGATGGCTGCTGATCGATCCACGTCCTCAGGAGTCTCCTGGCTGCTTTGTGACCGTGGCTATGCCTCGATCTACTTGTTGCTTCACATTTGAGTTATCATTTGCAAATTCATTAGAAAGCACACACACACAGTGGGAGGTTATATGTGTTCACAGGATGCTTTTTGCTAGATCCCCGGGATTTAACTCCTAGAAGAATCACAGGATTTCTTCACACAACGCATTGTTAAATTATGGAACATCCTGCCCCAGGATGTGGTGATGGCTGCCAACTTGGAAAGCTTTAAGAGGGGAGTGGACATGTTCATGGAGGAGAGGGCTATTCATGGATACTAGTAAAAATGGATACTAGTCATGATGCATACCTATTCTCTCCAGGATCAGAGGAGCATGCCTATTATATAGGTGCTGTGAAATACAGGCAGGATGCTGCTGCAGTCGTCTTGTTTGTGGGCTTCCTTGAGTGTCCTGGTTGGCCACTGTGTGAACAGACTGCTGGGCTTGATGGACCTTGGTCTGATCCAGCATGGCCTTTCTTAGGTTCCTATACCTATTGTCTCCAGGATCGGAGGAGCATGCCTATTATATTAGGTGCAGTAGAACACAGGCAAGATGCTACTGCAGTTGACTTGTTTGTGGGCTTCCTATAGGCACTTAGTTGGCCATTGTGTGAACAGACTGCTGGACTTGGTCTGATCCAGCATGGTTTTTCTTATGTTCTTAAACACACTTTACCTGAAACGTAATCTGATGCTTAGGATGAAACTTTTAATATATCTCCATCTCCCAACACAGTATGGTCTGCCCTGGTTAGTACTTGGATGGGAGACCACCTAGGAAGTCCAGGGTCCCTACACAGAGGCAAGCAATGGCAAACTACCTCTGAAGTCTCTTGCATTGAAAACCCTATGGGGTTGCCAAAGTCGGCTGCAACTTCATGGCACTTTCCACCACTATTTGTGAAATTCCCTGAGCTGCATGGCCCAGGCTAGCCAACCTCGTCAGATCTTGGAAGCTAAGTCGGTTTGGCCCTGGTTAGTACTTGGATGGGAGACCACCAAGGAAGTCCAGGATTGCTGCGCAGAGGCAGGCAATGGCAAACCTCCTCTGAACGTCTCTTGCTTTGAAATCCCTATGGGGTCGGCAGAAGTCGCTGTGACTTGACAGCATTTTCCACCACCACCCAACGCTGTTCACAGCTTCACTTCACAGATTAATTATTAGGTTATGGAGTAAGGATAAAATCCACCCCCGCCCCCAATGGGAACCAAATACAAGAGAAACGAGAACGAAACCTATGTAATCCCAAAACACACAGAACAAGCAGTGTAAATAATGTAAAGGCTTACAATATTGGCAGGTAGGAAGGTTTTCCTCCTCTTTATGATGAAGAAGATATTTCCTTTTACATCTGGTTTGCATTTTTTCTTTAGGTTTCTGCCAGGAACAATTCCAAAAACAGAACACAGATCCAACGAATGTATACATTCCTAGAGGATTCTTTTGCTGTCCTCCAGAGTCCTAATTGTAGCCGTCGTCTTTAGATATATATTTTTTAAACTAGCACTAATTTCTTAGCGCAGAAACATATGGCTGGATGATCTTTGCAACATTGCTGCTCCTATCATATAAAGCAATCCGCATTTAGAAAATAATTACTGTGAATAAGACAAGAAAAATATTCTGTTGTAGAAAATGTTTTCCTAATTTTTCTAACCCTATTATCTTCCCTATGGGACTTGTCTGGAAAGCCTTATTAAAGACAGAGCAATGGACTCTCATGTCAAGTCATTACATTTTCAAGCCCACCATATTTACCTAAGATATAAACATAGTTTTGTATTGGCTAAATTATGGCAGAGTTATCAACACTTCTTCACAACCAAAATGATGCCACAGAAAACATTAGATAATGCCAGATAAAACCTTACAACTAGCCAGCTATAAATCTAATGACCCAAGCCTATGGGAAATGGTGAGGACCGTGATGTGCCATCAGATCAGGGCATGATGAGAATGACCCCTTTTGTAAATTAGTTGCAGCTTAAACAGAACTATTTCCAACATTTGGGAGCGATTGGAAACAGGGTAATCTGGACTGGCATTTCAATACACATCTTTCTGACCTCCTGCCAATCTTTTTGATGTCTCCCTGGTGATGTTGGGAGTGCTTTCTGATTCTCTTTCAGCCAGGGTCTTGTTTGCAAGTGCTTTTTTGGTTTCTAGGACTGTGTCTGACGGGCATGGCCAAGGCTTCACTTGCACGTGTTAGGAAGAAGGGCAGAGGGAGGGACAGAGGCAGCAGTCCAATCTCTGTCTGCACTTGCCAATAACTAGACTCAGAGCAGCTTCAAAAGAGGTAGGGATAGAGAATTCAGAGAGCCTGTCACACTTATTGTTACAATGGTATCTAGATATAACAATATTCTAGTGCCATAATTCCAAAAGCTCCGGTGGCTAGGGTTGCCAGCTCCCTGTTGGGAAATACCTGGAGTATCGGGGTGTGGAGCCTAAGGAAAGCAGGGTTTGGGGAGGGGAGGGACTTCAATGGGATATAATTCCATAGAGTCCACCTTCCAAAGTGGCCATTTTCTCTAGGTGAACTGATCTCTGTCACCTGGAGATTAATTATAATAGCAAGAGATCTCCAGCCAACACCTGGAGGTTGGCAACCCTGCTGGTAGCCCAGGGGATGGTGGGTGGCCTCTTCCAGGGGGCTGGGCAGGGAAAACATGGGGAAACCTGCCATATAGAAGCCCCCTTGCTGCTGTGCTTTATCTACAGCTACACCAGCAATTGGGAAACCACAACATCCCATCCCTGGGTGGAAGACGCCTCAGATGTCTTGAAGCGGGTCGTGCTGTTCAGATGACAGGCTCTTAGAATGTATCACTTACTGAGAAGTGAAGGTATCTTATTCAGCCAATCATCGAGTAAGCAGGACTCAACAACTTTACTTACTTTTAAAAAGCAAGTCTTTTTATTGATATACTTCTAGTAAAATATGTATAAATGCAGATTATCAAGTCTTTAACACTTCTATAAAAACTCTTGTAAAAATACAATGTATGTATGTACAACGTATGCAGTAAAAGCAAGCAAGTCTTACATACTATTCAGTTTCAAAATCCAACTTCTAAAATATAACAGTCAAATTATTCTGATTCAGTTCAAAGTATCTAATTCACAAAGTCTAGAGTAAAGTATTTAAGCCATACATACCAGTCAGCCTTTTCTGAGAGCCTTTTGGAAGGTTCTAAATCTCTGGGCTAACTGTAGATGTATTTATACTGTTTCTAGACTCATTAGGAGAAAAGAGAGATTCTTTCCCCCCCACCTTAAGACAGCTTTTTCATCCAACAGGAGGAATACTTGTTATACCTTTTATTCCCTCTATCAGATATCATGAGCAGTGCAGTAATGTTTTAATATGACCATATATGGGCTTCCTTTCCTTTCAGTCTATTTTGCTTAAAGTATAAACACTCATTTCTGAGTTTCATGATCACATTATATACTTAATTTTTATACCATTCTCTTCATTAGAACAATACACATTAAATGAGACTACTTAGAAATCTGTAGCACAATATTTAACTATATAACTCATAAAACACAATTATTGCTTACATTGTCACTTTGTGACCATCTGTCAGTAACACATAGCCTTGAGCAAGGTTACAGAAAGCAAGAAAGCATATTATTCATATCTTTGATAGGACTGCTGGAATCTTTAATGCCTTTAGTTATAAAAAGTAAGTTTAAGCTATTAATACACTCTTAGTACATTCAGTAGACTTTGAGGAGGACAAAGCTGTTTTGCCTTCAAGATTCAGCTGGCAGCTGACATTTAACATTTTGCAGATAGTGAAAGTTGAAAGAGCTCTTGAAAGAGCTGACCTTGAGAGAATTCTGTCAGCCTGTTCTAAGAACATTTGCTTTTCACAGGCTTTTCATTACCTCTATAGTTTTATAGTTCAGTTTGCATGATATGTTCAAGCTTTATATGGAATTAATTCTGCACATGTTCACAAAATACCATAATTATGTCAGAGACCGTGACAGTCTTTTCAGAGGGTTTTGCCAAGTTAGTCTTTTGTAGCAAAACAAAACAGGAGTCCAGCGGCACTTATAGGGCTAATAACATTTATTCCAGGAGCTTACATGAGTTAAAGATCACATCTTCAGACTTTTTTTACCATCTTCAAGAGCACTGCAGTCCACAATCTGCCCATTCTTTTGTAAAGTAGGATGGGAGGAGTAATCCTAAATGTCTTCCGGCTACCCAGTCTTACCTCATTGTGCTCTTGTCAGATAGGGCTTCTGACAGCTCCATTCTCAAACAAGATGGTTTCCCCGCAAACAAAATGGAGTTCTCCATGCACTCCTTCCCCCCCGTTTTGCACATGAACTCCGGCCAGAAATTTATAATTGTATTGGGACCCGCCCGTGTAAATCTTCGATCTGATATCGGGTCCCGCACACAAAGCCGAGAGCTCGGCCATCTCCTCCACTGATTGTTCATAATTGTTTCTGTTTCAGTTGTACTTAAGTCGTTACCAGCAGGAAACGACTACATTGTCTCTTTGTTCCTGTAACCCTATTGTATCAGCCCTATAAATGTATCCACAATCCCCCTGTCATGTATTCCAGCCTTGTGCGTCTCCTTACTGAAATCACTCACTTTCGGAATAAGTTCTTGAATTGCTGCTCTGCCTGGATTTGAGTTCTATTGCCTGAAACGCCGTGCATTTGCTGAAGCCTGACATTAGGCTGGAATCGCCTTTTTTATTTTTTATTTTTTATTTTTGACCAGTTTGTTGTTGAAAAGATGTTTTCTATGTCGTCCCGATCCACCGAGCTGATCTGGCGGTACGAGCGTATCTGCCAGTCAGAACGACAGAAAGAGGCACTACTCCGGGAGGAGGCAGCCCCGGAAGGAGCTGGCCCGCTCCGGGAGAAAGCGGCCTCGGCGGGGTGCCCCACAGAACTTGCCAAGGGGGCGCCGCTAAATGAACTCCACACCGGACAGCACGTCCATCGTCTGACAGCGACCCCAAGCTTCATTCTTGAATCGCTGCTCTGTCTGGATTTGAGTTCTATTGCCTAAAACGCCATGCATTTGCTGAAGCCTGACAGCTCTGCAGTCTGATGTATTTAATTGCAGCCAGATATCAATAATCACATCAGCCATAAAAATGCTGAGAGAAACAGAGCACGGTGAAATAAGTCATGGTAGGGAGCAAGGTTCAGCCTGCCCTCGCCTGCATGCTCCATTTTTGAAGAAAACAAAACAAAACCAATCATTGATATTGGTAGACTCCTAGTTAGGTCCCCCCAAAAATTACTTTTTGGGTTGTTAGTAGGGTTGCCAGCTCTGGGTTGGGAAATATCTGGAGATTGGGGGGCAGGTAGAGTCTGATGAGGGCAGAGTTTGGGGAGGGGAGGGACTTTGGTGGGGTACAATGCCATAGAGTCCACTCTCCAAAGTAGCCATTTTCTTCAGGTGAACTGATCTCTGTTGTCTGGAGATCAGTTGTAATAGCCAGAGATCTCCAGCCACCACCTGGAGATTGGCAACCCTACTTGTTAGGTCACAAGTTGGGTAGGCAGGCTTTAACTATTTATATACCATTTGCCATTTTCATGTTTCTTCAAGAAATTTCTGAAATACAGTGACTGTGGCAGATACATTACTTTGGATTCAGCCAGTTTTTTCACTCGATCTTGCTGAATTTACCTCCATACCATAACCTCCATCCCACATGATTTTTAGGTCTTATGATCCCCAGAACAGTATTTTTTGGGTGGGCAAAGGGGACACCTTCATTCCTTTTTCAGTAAGTGAAAAGTTGGCTGAATCCAACCCTGAAGCTAAATGGAACACCAGTCTCTTTAAGGAGACTTGCACAGGAATATCCTATTATAACTAAAATGCTTCAGAGGTTCATTTTCTTTGCTTGTGCCCCCAAATATATGTAATTGGCTTAGGCTATAGGGGCTCTGTTGAACACAGACTGACAAAAAGAAGAGTGTGTTTGTTTGCAAAAACTTTACTTCTTGACTTTCAGCTACTCTGAGCCTTGTTTGTTTGCTCATTTATAGACTTGGAAATATTTGAGGAAATCATGGCAACCGCAGCCCTAATTTGAATTCATCCGCAGTTCAAACTCATCAGAACTGGGCTCAGATGCCTCTGAAGCCTGCCAGATGCCAACCAGATGACAAACACAATGTTGTCATAGCACAAATCCGTGGCTTTGTGTCCGCTGTTGAGGAAGCAAAGTGTTTAAGAAGCTACTGGATTGGGATAATCAAGAACAGAGACTGCGCACAATGAATGCTATCTGGAACTCCCAAGAATTGATGGTTCCAGCAGGAACTCCGGCTCATTTGCAGTTGGATTCAGAGCTGATTTCCTTGACAAGGCCTCAACATCGCTCTCAAGCCAGAAACCAGTCCTCTTGCAAGTGACTATTTATAAGGATGTGTAAATGTTTTATGAAGAGTACTTTGCTCTTAAAAAAAACACTTTCATCCTAAGGGGGGGGTGGGGAGAGAAAAGGGAAAACAATGCATCATTATTCCAGTAGAGGGTTGCTGCGAATCAAATAAAGGTGAAAATCAAATAAAGCTCTGAAAAGTGGCACAGGGGAAGGCAGGAGCTCCTCCTCTGTCTGCACCATTGTCCTGATACAAATGTGTCCCCCACAGCACTTTTATCTAGAGCTGCCACAGAGGACTCACAGCTGCTATACGGCTGCCGGCCCCCACTGGGAACTTGTGTGAAACATACCGTAACCTGCAGTCTGGCCCTAAATTAAAACACTTAGGCCAAGATACTTACTTGCATCAGCAGTCCTATTCCTTAGCAGGGTAAGCCCATAGGTGCATGGGGGCTTGTCCCACAACCATTCCTTTGGCCACCCTAATAAGCTCCATCAACCATTTTTCATTGAACTATGATGACCACTCAACCAATTGCGCTTGACTCCTCCCCCCCCCCCAAGATTCTTACTATGGGCTTTGGGCAGGGATATAATCCAATTTCATGCCTTATTAATCACAGAGAACCAGCCACACTCCCAGACTTTTTTACAGCAACCACGGAGAACTTGGAGAATCAACCTGTTCACATTTTCTTGCATAGCTCCTGGTGTAATCCCAGCAATAATTCAGAATATCTTTTCAGAATTAGAGCAGAATGGAGTGAACTGCTAAAGCAGCAGGCAAGCCAAGGGGCCTTTTTAGACAAAAATTTGTCGAGGGGATATTATGTATGCGTAGGTTACACACGAGGCCGGAGATAGAGTTCCAACAGCAATGGCTTTATTCAGTTAACAGGGAAGAGACAACTAACTTAACTGCAAAACACCCCAACATATATGCAGTTCCCAACCACCTAGAGCCACTCCCCCACAGTCCGTGGCTGGACGGCCAAAGTCCAACGTCCAATAGGAGAAACAGACGACAGAGCCTGGAGCAGAGCCTCAAGCTCAACACAGTTCAGCACAGCTGAGTTCAGCAGTTCAGCACTTCAAGAGTTCAGCATAGGCCTTGCACCAACTAAATACATTACAGGAGACGCAATTGCTAATGGTAGCCCTCTGCCCCTGTCCCACAACTATGGAAGGAATATACTGGGAACATTGGGAAGGGGATAAATGACAGCTTTGTTGCATGAGAAGATCACCAATTATTGAAATTCTAGCTGAGTTTCACCTCCCTGTACCACTAACCTTCCCCACATGCTGCAGAGGACAGTGCAGCGCAGGCTGTCAAAAACCATTCTGTGTTCTCATTAAACCTGCTACGCGCAAATTTCATCATAAGATGCCTCCTGATTTTTATGGGTAAGGATGAATATGAATGCTATTTCCTGTTCACTCATTTTAAACTCACACTTGATTTTTCTGCATCTCTCATATCCATTATCCCACTTTTGTAAGTTAAAGAACGGGGGGTGGGGGGGTGAGAGATTGGCCTCTTTATGAAAGGACCCAAGCCAATGTTATTATCTGTTCTAGGTGCAATTCATAGCTCCCTAGAGCAGTATCTCCTAAACTTCCAGTGCCTGAGACACAGTTTCCCTCCTGAAATAAGACTGTAGCATTCCACATACCCCAAAAGCTTACTTTTTAAGTTATCATGTTTTAGAGGAGAAACACCCTCTGTATCTGTATGAATCATGGATCCAGTTGTGTCTATGAGTAGAAAAAAGGCAAATCTAAAGTAGATACTCCTTTTAAAAAATAACAGACAGCCTCATAGAATCATGGTCCAGGTCAAGAGTTGTAAGGGGCCATAATGGCCATCTAGTCCAACCCCCTCTTTAATGCAGGATC
This sequence comes from Euleptes europaea, assembly GCF_029931775.1. Taxonomy (NCBI): domain Eukaryota; kingdom Metazoa; phylum Chordata; class Lepidosauria; order Squamata; family Sphaerodactylidae; genus Euleptes; species Euleptes europaea. Next base: position 42,853,861 of record NC_079312.1, on the reverse strand, counting down.
AGCCTAGAGCATCCCCTGACAAGTGTTTGTTCAGCCTCTGCCAGTGTGGGGGAGCTCACCACCTCCCTAGGTAGTTGATTCCACCGTCAAACAACTCTTACTGTTAAAAAGAATCCTAATATTCAGCTTCTTAACTACCTCCCTGTTCATGTCAACCAGCAGCCCGGATGCTGTGCCTTGCATACGATCATCTCTAGATGAGCCTGTTCTCTTCTTCACTGAAAAAACTGAGGCAAAATAGGCATCAAGTCTTTCTGCTTTCTCTGTCCTCTGTCAGAGTTTCTCCATTTTCACCCAACAGTGGGCCTATGGCCTCTTTTCCCTTGCATCTGCTCCTCACATATCTGAAGAAGCTTTTCATGTCATAGTGAGCCTTCCTGGCTAACATCAGCTCACTGTGACCTTTGGCGTCTCTGATGGCTGACCTACAGTGCCTAGCAACCCGCATATACTCTTCTTTAGAGGTATGTCCTTGCCTCCATTCCTTGACCATTTCCCTTTTCTCCCTTAGCTTATCATGGAATTCTCTGTTCATCCACATTGGCTTCTTGGATCCTCTACCATGTTTCCTTCTTGTTGGAATAGTGAGGACTTGAGCTTGCAAGAGCTTTTGTTTTAGGAGAGCCCCCCTTTACTTGCTCCTTTCGCTTCCAGCAGTCTTACCCATGGAATGATCCTTATCATGCCTCTGAGTTTATTAGAATTTGCCCTACCAAAATCTAACAGACACGTGTGGCTACAAACTAGGGCTGTTGGGGGAAAAAAAATGGTAAAATTCAGATCCGGCAAAATTCGGCCCGTTTTGATTCAGGAAATGCCGAAGTCCGAACTCCCCTGATTCGGATCCATGGAATTCGGCACGAGATTCAGAGTTTGGGGGGAAATTCGGCTGAATAAAGCCATTTAAAGCACATTCGCGCCTTTTCGTCGCTCCGGGGGGCATGTTTGGAGGTAGAAGTCCCAAACTTTCAGTGTAGCTTGAGGGGACCCTTCTTGCAAGAACCCCCAATTTTTGTTAAGATTGGGTCAGGGCCCCCCGAGATATGGGGCCCGGAAGGGGTCCCCCTCCAATCTGCCCATTGCAATAAAGCCATTACAAACACATTCGCGGCTTTCCACGGCTCCGGGGTGGCATTTTTGGAGGTAGAGGTGCCAAAATTTCAGTGTAGCTTGAGGGGACCCTTATTGCACGAACCCCCAAATTTTGTGAAGATTGGGTCAGGGGGCCCCGAGTTATGGGGCCAGGAAGGGGTCCCCTCCATCTGCCAGTTGGAATAAAGCCATTAAAAGGGATGTACTAAAACGAATGACAAGTCAGCCAATTGGAAGCAATGGGAGAGGCTGCCCAGCCCATTGAAGATAATGGGAGACGGGAATGTCGGTTGACTTGCATTGACTCCACTGAAATACATTACAGGGGATGTACTAAAATGAATGACAGGCTAGCCCATTCGAAACAACAGGAGCGGCTGCACAGCCCATTGGAAACAATAGGAACCAGCCAGAGAAAGACTCACTGACCCACAGTTAACTCCACACGAAGTTGGCAACCGGTGAAAACAGTAGAAAGCACAGTCCCACACAGAGGCAATCAAGCTCACCCCCAGCAGAACAGGTAAACTCACCCCCCTTTGGCTTCCCCCTCACACACACAGAATTCCCCCCCACATACACACACACAGGAAAAAATTATAGAGAATTGTAGAGAAAAGCCCCCAAATGGGTCTTACTGTGAATGTCTTCTTCTCTTCCATCAGGAGCAGGGACTGGGAATCAGGACTCAGGAGTAATCCAATACGATTCTAGCAGACTCACACACACATACTCTCTGGCCATTTATGCACGGTAGATTTTGCCTTGGATTTGCCGCTCTCTAGATGCACATTAAGGATTGCCTGCTCCCATTCATTCCAATGGGTGGATGGGGGGGACCCCATAACTCAGGATTAATTGCCTTTTAGTCAGACCCCTGGGCCGGGGTAATGGTATGGCCCAACTGCCGAGGCAACCGGACCCCTGGGCAGGGGTAATGGTACGGCCCAACTGCTGAGGCAACCAGACTCTCGGGCCGGGGTAATGGTACAGCCCAACGTGAATGTGTTTTTAAAGGCTGTATTCCAATGGGCAGATGTGTGGGGGGACCCCTTCCGGGCCCCATAATTTGGGACCCCCGACCCAATCTTAACAAAAAATGAGGGTTCTTGCAAGAAGGGTCCCCTCAAGCTACACTGAAAGTGTGGGACCTCTACCTCCAAAAATGCCCCCCCGTAGCCGTGGAAAGCCGCGAATGTGTTTGTAATGGCTTTATTGCAATAGGCAGATGGGGGGACCCCTTCCGGACCCCATAACTCAGGACCCCCTGACCCAATCTTCACAAAACTTGGGGGTTCTTGCAAGGGTCCCCTCAAGCTACACTGAAAGTTTGGGACCTCTACCTCCAAACAAGCCCCCCCACAGCTGCAGATAGGTGCGAATGTGCACATGCACCCCCCCCCCACGGGGATCCCTCTCACACACAAACAGACACTCTCTCTTTCTCTCACTGGGCTGCACAGCAGCTGGGCTCACGCACTCAACCACGACTGATTGGCCAGAAGAAGACCCGGCTTGGCCACCATTGGCAGCGTGAGAATGCTGCTAGTTGCTTACTAACTGACGGTTATGCTGCTGATTCGGAGCCCCCAAATTTGCTGAATTTATTCGGCATTCACCCGAACTCGCCAAATTCGGCTCCTCTTTTTCCCGCCTTTTTTGGCTCTATCCAAACCGGAAACCGTTTAATTGGGGAAATTCTGCTGTTTTTCGGTTCGGGACGAACCGAATTGACAGCCCTACTACAAACTTCCTTGTTCCCCCCCAGCGAAAGGAATTCTAGGAGGACATTATCACTTCCCCCTAAGGTCCCAATCACCTTAACCCCATCTACCATCTCTTGCCTGTTGGTCAATATTAAGTCTTTGTGTCCACCCCATCCTCCCTGTGTCTTCCTTGTGTTTGTGTTTCTTCCACTGGCAGTGTTTCTGGCTCTTCCACCATTGTAAGGGCCTGGAATCGATTCCTGAGTTCTAATGGCACTGAGTGCAGTCTTGCACAATGCTTATGGGGATGTGCTCTGGTGCTCTGAGGAGTATCGTTAGGGCAGGCAACCACACTGTTGTCCCTTTGAATCAACTCCCCTTCCCTATGCAGGGCCTCCAGGCTTCCATTAATAAAATCCTCTCCATCCTTGCTGTCATGGAGAGTAGCTCCAGGCTCTGAACCTTCTCCTCTAGGAGCCCTATCAACCTACACTTTTGACAGGTGAAGTCCATCTTGTCCTCTGAGAGGAAAACAAACAAGTTGCACTCCCTGCAGGTGACTGGAATTGGTTCATGAGCATTCATCATCACCCTCGTAGTGAATTATTTCATGATAGAAATATCTTGATGTGTTGATCTAACTTGAAACTAACAGACCTAAACAATGTCTACTGAAGGCAAAGTGGGTTACAAGAACACTAATGTAAAAGCTTCTTAACTACTTATATGGACCCAGGCCCGAGCCCCAGGGCAAGAGCCCTTTAGCTCTTGCCCTTCGGCTTGCGCCTCTGGCGAGGAGGAGCCTTGTAAATCAAAGGCTCACAGACCCACCTCTCAACAGCCAACAGCAGAAGGCAGGGACAGCATTCAACCCCAGGCACACAGGCCCTCTTCACTGAGCAACGACGAGACAAAAGAACCAATCGAACCAATCAGAAACCTCTCTCCAGCAGCCTACAACCACCCACTCACCCTCACCCACTATCCTCTCACACAGCAACCTCAGCTACTGCTTCCCAGCAGCTGAGAAAAAACAAAAACTAGTACTCGCCTCGCCAGCCACCCTGCCTCCTGCTCTGCCTCCCAGCACAGCTGCCTCCTCTGGAAGCAAAATATTCTGCTGCATCTGTGTGCTTGGAATGATTGACTGATACAGTTACAGCTGATGCAGAATCAGCTGCCCCAGTGAAGGCTGTTTGGAGAGAAGCAAGGCAAGAGCAGTGCCATATATCACACAGAGATACAGAAGGCAGCCTCCTCTGTGGGTAGGTACATGACACTTTAATTATTTAATTTACTTATTTCTTACAACACTTTAGCAGCTCTGTTTTAGCCCACTGATGTGCCCTGAAACATGGATTAGGAATTAGCAGCCTGTGAATAACGCAAGACGTTCACAGGATGAATCATGATCTCAGGATAACTCAGCCTCTGGCTCTTGACATTTATTGATCTGCTACTGTTGTTGCAGCTCAAATATGTCAAAGATGGAGGGTTTACCTGGGAGGTTATTAAGACTTAACACATGCATAGGTATTGAGATCTGAATTTCTATTTATATACATATCTATCCACCTGTGTCATTAGGGTAAGCAAGTTTTTCGATATTAGATCAACATCATTAAAAGATGAACTTGTCTTTTACCACATTTGGTTCAATGATTAATTTCCCTTGTATTAACCTTAAATGAGCCCATTAAAAGATTTCTCCCCCCCCAAGTGCTGCTCATTATGCTATCATTTTAAGTAATTAAATCAGAATAAATGGCTGTGTGAAGATATTTTAATGTAATGTCTAATTATATCTGACCCAGACGCTGAACTATAATCATTAACTACATGAACTGCGTAATGTTCCGAAGACTCTTTAATAATTTATACGTCGTGGATTTTGCGGAAAGCTGGAGGCATTGGATAGCTTGCACCTGCGTGTGTCTGGCATCAAGCAATGAATGGGCCCACCTGTCAAATTATTCCTGATAACACTAACCTGATTGTAGCTCTGAATGATCTGATCAAAACTACAGAGATCCCAGAGGAGATCTTTTTCAGTCTTTGCCTAGCTTAGACTTCTTTGGCAGTGCCCCAAGGAAGTCTAAGCCAGACTTCTTGAGTCGCCGGAGACTATTTGCTCTATGACCAATCTTGACACAGACACCTTATTTCTTCCACTTCTGTTCTTCTGGCAAATTATTTTCTGAATAAGGTTAATCAACATGGGAGTCAAGCAAAGAAGACCTTGCTACATCATCTGACTGTGCAGAATTCGATGGCATGGACCCAGCGATGGGCAAGCAGAAACACGAAAAGACTTGGCACCATTCTGCTTGCACAAGATTTGCAATACATGGCATTCTCATCAGTATATGAGCAAGATTTCAGTCCAGTAACACCTTAGAGACAAATAAGATTTCCAAGGTATAAGCGTTTGAGGGCCAAAGCTCCCTTCATGTGACAAGCTTTGACTATCAAAAGCATATTCTCTGGTAAATCTTGTTGGTCTTCAAGTTGCTACTTGGACTTGAATCTTGCTCTTCTACTGGAGAGCAACATGGCTACCCACCAGAAACTATCCTCCATATATGTTATACTGCTCAGAAATGGCTTGCCCAAGGGGAAAAGCAGTTTGGGATACGCCATGTTTAACTTAGCGCAAGGAGCTAACATAAGATTTCTACCACCCACCCCCTCTTCTGCTTGCTCAAGGAACCTCGGGTATGAAGAAATGTTCTGGTGGATCCTAGCCAATAGTAGCAAAGCTGAGGCTAGGGTTGCCAACCTCCAGGTACTAGCTGGAGATCTCCTGCTATTACAACTGATCTCCAGCTGATAAGAGATCAGTTCACCTGGAGAAAATGGCTGCTTTGGCAATTGGACTCTATGGCATTGAAGTCCCTCCCCAAACCCCACCCCCCTCAGGCTCAGCCCCCAAAACCTCCGGGACCTGGCAACCCTAGCTGAGGTGGCGGATGCTTTGGGCAGCTGTGGGGATGACCACCACCACAGAGAGCCAGGCTTGGCTGCATCGGCCACCAGGCCAGGCCATGGCAGCAGCAGATGCTGGGAGCAACTCCCAGTCTGCTCCACCACTTTGACAGATGCCTTGGGCCACTCAAGGGACACCTGAGCCCAGCTCTCTGCGACAGCTGCTGTCCCCAATGCAGAGAGCTGGGCCCAGCTAGGGGATTTCCCCCCCCCCTCCATGAAGGGAAGATGGCATTCCCCTCCCGTGAGGGGGATGTGGCATCCCCCCCCACTGCCAAGGGGAAGTGGCATTCCCCCCACGAGGGGTAGATGGCATCTCCCCCACATTTAGTTGGCCCCCACCTTTTAATAACTAGTTTCCATGCCAGCTTGCAAATCAAACCTTCCCAAAACTGGGAAGGGGAGTTGCTGTGGTAAATTAGGGTACAGTTGGAAGCTGGGTGCCTTGTGTAATGCTCACATTCATGCTGAAGTGAGTGCTTGCTTTCCTATTTAAGGGGGGAGAGATTTTGCCATCGAGATGTTGGACCACCTTCTCTGCCCATCTTCACACACTGTGAATTAGTTTGTTGAAAGCAGATAGACAGATTGCCAAGTAACCTGTATTTAAATATTTTGGGCATTGGTTTCCATTATTATGTTTGGCAATGTAAATGGCTTTCAGTCTGCACTGATCAGAGAAAAGCAGCTTACACATTCCCAAACGAATGAATAGAAATATCAGACCATGTTCTTGATATACCATTTTGCCTGTACGAAGTGGACTATCTGGAAACTTGATTAGCCTTTCCAAGGTCTGGATCTCATAATGAAGAAGGAAGATGTCAGTTTTAGTAGAACATCCATGGGAGTGACTATACACAGGACAGGGTCCTAATTTGGCTACAAAATTTTAAGCTACTTTACATGTTCTAGCTCCTGGCCACTGATACATGCACCAGTATAGCCAAATATTTTTATTATTTAAAATACAAGCAGGGAACTGACAGGGACTTGCAGGGCGTCACTTCATTTTCTCCCATAATCCCCTTCCCCAGACTATTTCCTCTTTATTTCTTCTGGCAGTCTCCACATGCTCTCCCTGCTTCCTTCTCTTCTTCCCACTCACCAATTAACCTTTCTGTTGTGTAGCCCCCAGAGTTATCAGCTTTAAATTATTGTCAGCACGCTAACTTTAGTTTGCTAAACCTCCAGGTAGTAGCAGGAGATCTCCCGCTATTACAACTGATCTCCAGCCGACAGAGATCAGTTCACCTGGAGAAAATGGCTGCTTTGGCAACTGGACTCTATGGCATTGAAGTCCCGCCCCTCCCCAACCCTGCCCAAAAAGGGGTACCCAGAGCAGCTTACATTATTCTCCTCTCCTCCATTTTATCCTCACAACAACCTGTGAGGTAGGCTAGGCTGAGAATCTGTGGCTGCTCTACACCACACTGGCTTTAGTGTTGAACAGTTCATAGCAGCCAGGCCTGGGCAAGTAATTAAAGTCAGGTGGTAGCAAGTCATCCAATGGTTGCTGGTAGGCCTGGCCCCATGAGTCTTCTCTCAAAGGTCAAAACAGCTCTGAAAGGGCCCTATCTACTTTTTACTGAGAGAAACCAAGGCTGAAAGGCTGGCAATACTGTGGTGGTTTCCTAGCCATGGCCACTAAGGGCATTCATTTCTTAAAGCTACAGGCACTGTGTCTATAATCCTGGGGGTTTAAAAACCCCTCTTGTGTGTATGTGTGTTTTAAATTTCAGATGCTTCTTCAAGCCTGAGACATTTCTCAGGTTTGTGCAAAGATGTGTCTTGTCTGTCCATGGCACTAGTCTCTTGATTTAAGTATCCACAAATGGGGCCATGTTGAGAATTAGATGTATTGATATAAATAAGAGAGTAATAAATCAGAAGACTATATTGATATTTTGCCACAAAACTATATTTCCTATTTAATGACAAATTTCCTAGTTACGCTACTTGGACTGAAACCGATATAGCCAGACACAATGTGATTGGAGTGCTACATTCCCTTCCTTTCCCTTCCTTTCCCTTAGTACATATAAGTAAACAAATACAATAAAATTATTCACATGGTTTTAACATTTTCGGTGAGTTTTTAAAGTGTTTTAGTTTATCCTCTGACAAATACCTCCACTTAAGTCTTTTATTGTAAAAAAAATAGTTTGGTTTTGTGCATCTGAATTGAAAGGATACAAACACACAATGCTAAAGAGAGATGTAGACATTGCTAGTGCCACCTATTGGTAAAAACTTGTAGAAGACAAGGTGATTAATTTATAATCTGCATAATTATTCCCCAATTGATAACAAGAGTCAACAGATCAGAATTTATTTTTCATTTTAATTGTTTTAAATTGCATTTCAGTCTATGTTGTTTGTATGTCTGTTTGGTTTCCTCCCCTTTTAAATACTCTGGGTTTGGTTAACACTGCCATATACTATACTACTGGGATGTGTGCCTTTAAAAAAAGATATCAGTGTACAAGACTAGGTGAATGCAAAGCTTATGCACAAGCAAGGCATATGCAAAAGATGTAGAATCAGTTTCCTTTCAATAATATTTTGTCATAGAAACAGTTCCCCAAATTTGCATACAAAAACAGTCAAAATGTAGAGTATTCTCTTGCTATTGTTGGCCTGGATCCAAGGAGGGAGATACATAGGCAGATAAGAAAAACTTGCACAGTTGGAACTTTGCTTTGCTTTTTCACCACATAATTTCCTGGTACCAAAAAGACAGGTTTCTTTTAAAACTGAAAAACAGCTTATCTCTTCAGCAGCAGCAACATGTATAAAAAGACAAGAAAGGTCTGTCTTCACACAGTTGTCTCATAATGGCTTTACCCATTGGCCACCATAGATGCTGCCACTGCTAAAAACAGAAACTGTGGGCTTTGGCATATTTTCTTTACCTCATGGTACAGAAACGCTTACTGTGACTAACAGGGTTGCCTATCTGTGGTGCCTGGAGTTCTTCTGGTATTGAGAGCCAGCGTGGTGTAGTGGTTAAGAGCAGCGGACTCTAACCAGGAGTACCGGGTTTGATTCCCCACTCCTCCACATGAGTGGCGGACTCTAATCTGGTGAACCGGGTTGGTTTTCCCCACTCCTCCACATGAAGCCAGCTGGGTGACCTTGGGCAAGTCACAGTTCTCTCTGAACTCTCTCAGCACTGTGTACCTCACAAGGTGTCTGTTGCGGGGAGAAGAATGAAAGGCAATTGTAAGCTGCTTTGAGATTCCTTAAAGGAAGAGAAAATCGGGGTATAAAACCCAATTCTTCTTCTTCTATTGTCACTGAACCCCAGACTACAGGCCATTAGTTCCCCTGTAGAAAGTAGCATTACATCCCCACTGAGCTCCCTCCCCTCCCCAAACTCCACCCTCCCCAGGCTCTGCTCCCAAATCTCAAGAAATTTCTCAGCTCTGGTCACTGAGCTCCAGTGTAAAAGGAGTAAAAGGAGTGTAAAAGGAGGCACTGAGGTAAAGAAGAGTAAAAGGAGGCACTGAGGTAAAGAAGGGAATCACTGGTCTCTTTTTGCTATACAATTTTTAAAAAATTTGGGGGTGAGTCATCTTTTTGAAGTACTGTGTGCTATGTGTAAATAAAATAAAGAAATAAATAAAATAAATACTAGAAGGAATTGTTCTCTCAAATTTAATTGGATTCTCTGTAACGTGGGAAGAAGAAGAAGAAAAGTTGGTTTTTATATGCCGACTTTCTCTACCACTTAAGGGAGACTCAAACCGGCTTACAATCACCTTCCCCTCCCCTCCCCACAACAGACACCCTGTGAGGTGGGTGGGCTTAGCGAGTGTGACTAGCCCAAGGTCACCCAGCTGGCTTCATGTGGAGGAGTGAGGAAACCAACCCGGTTCACCAGATTAACCTCCGCCGCTCATGTGGAGGAGTGGGGACTCAAACCCTGTTCTCCAGATCACCGCTCCAAACCACCGCTTTTAACCACTACACCATGCTTGGTCTCCAATATTACCATTAGCGACTCATCCAGCACAATCAGCTGAATTGTGTGGGAACTGGACAATGAATCAGTGGGAAGATACTCTGTCTGCCCTGTGTAGCATATGGCTGATGCCCAGTGAAGGGACAGTCCAAACACTGAATGTTTCTACACTCATAATCCCCCACATTCATAAATGCCCCCAGCGTCAAGGTGAACTAAAAGTGAAGTTGAGGGGGTTTGCCCACAGGCTCTGCTCACGCCTGCCAGAAATTGAGCTCCATTCAACTGTTTCTCATTACTATCAATTGGTCATCAAGTCCCACTATAAAATTTTTAGTTATAGTTAATCAGAAAATTCATGCTGGCACCATGCCTTATGTTCTTAAACCGTTTTACAGACTGCCTCAGAGAACAGGGCTATTATTGGAATTAGACTTAATACTCCCAATCAATATGCAGAAGGTTAATATTGTGGTCTAAACATTCTAAAGGGTTGCATGCTGAAGGGAGTTGTTTGTAACAAGCCTTTCTTCTAACAAAACCCTATTAAATGAAATTTTCTGCTCCATTCTATTTTCCTGAATTACGGGTGGATGAAGAAAGCCCATAGCAATCATGGCAGGTGGGAGACCCTGAGGAGGGCGGGGTCTGGGGAGGGGAAGGACTTCAATGGGGTACAATGCCATAGAATCTTCCAAAGTGGCCATTTTCTCCAGGTGATCTGATCTCTATAGGCTGGAGATCAGTTGTAATAGAAGGAGATCTCTAGCTAGTACCTGGAGGTTGGCAACCCTACAAAGAAGTCTAACAGCTGGTGGTTGTCACATCCTTGGTTGTTGCCTCCTCTGTCACTTGTGAACATCTCCCCATAAGAACCAAGGCTGTCCATTCCTCTTATAGATAGCTGCCTCTGATAGTGCTTTGTTTTCAGGAATGTAACCACAGGATTATAGGAGGGGTTTCTGTAATACAATTTATTTTCTTGTGAGTTAAGAACATAAGAAAAGCCCTGCTGGATCAAACCATCAAGTCCAGCAGTCTGGTCACACTCAGTGGCCAACCAGGTGCCTCTAGGAAGCCCCCAAACAAGACGGCAGTGGCCAACCAGGTGCCTTTTGGAAGCCCCCAAACAAGACGACTGCAGCAGAACCATCCTGCCTGTGTTCCACAGCACCTAAGATAACAGGCCTGCTCCTCTGATCCTGAAGAGAACAGGTATGCATCATGACTAGCATTCCTTTTGACTAGTAGCCACGGATAGCCCTCTCCTCCACGAACATGTCCACTCCCCTCTTAAAACCTTCCAAGTTGGCAGCCATCACTACATCCTGGGGCAGGGAGTAGGGGGAAAAATCATTTCAGCTGTGTCCATTTGGATCAAAATGAGATGGAGCCCATCACTGTTGCTGAAGAGATCGTTTATCATTTAAGCCAAACGACGGCTTGTATCTTTGATAGTGGGAAGCACTGCAGCAGAAACTGAAAACCAACCAATCTTCACCCGTGTCCCACCATCTTTACTGGAATCAAATATTTCAACCTCCTGGCTTAACATACTTTCAGTGCAATCCTAGAAATGCTTTCCTGGGGGCAAGCCCCATTAAATAAATGGAGTCTGAGTAGACCTGCTTAGCATCGTTCTTTTAGTTTGTCACAGAAAACCTGAGCATTCTCAGTGCTGTTGTCTGGTAGGGAAGAAACAAAGTGTTCCAATAGATGTCAGGAAAAGCAAAAAAAGATGAATGTGGCTAAGGTTGTAGCTGACAGGATGGCAAACAGAAAGGACTTGTTACCTTTAAAATGTTTTACTTCTATGACTAAACTTCTGTTCTGGCACTAGGGCTTGATACAAGTCCCTTATGAATGTGGCACTGTGATGCTGACAGTCTAAAACAAACATAAAAGTTGTACCTGTACAGAGAAATGCTTGATTTGAGTGACACAGAAATTACAGCGTTTGCAGGCTCCGTTGAGATGAACGCATGTAGAGCGCTGGGTTTTCTATCAGCAGCATCGAGTGAATAATTTCACTTTTACAGAAAGGAATATTTCACTGTCTTCAGGCAGTGAAAGCCATTGAATCACTCCACCAGTCTCATGGCTGGATTTCTTGTACATCTTTCTCTCCTACAGAAATCCAGACAATAGTGCAATACAAGCAAAGAGTAACGGTTAAAGGCTCCTAAGAATAGAGAACTCCAGTAAGTATACCAAGGATATTTTTAAAAAATCAGGCTTACTATTCTGGATAAATTAGCTATAGTTCTAAACTACCTATTATGGATTGATTGAATACATTTCTGTACTGCCTTTCTGCCAATGCCCTCAAGACACTACTATTTGAAACTATAAGAACATAAGAAAGGCCCTGCTGGATCAGACCCAGGCCCATCAAGTCCAGCAGTCTGTTCACACAGTGGCCAACCAGGTGCCTCTAGGAAGCCACAAACAAGACGACCGCAGCAGCACCATCCTGCCTGTGTTCCACCGCACCCAAAATAATAGGCATGCTCCTCTGATACTAGAGAGAATAGGTATGCAGCATGACTAATATCCATTCTAACTAACAGCCATGAATACCCCTCTCCTCCATTAATATGTCCACTCCCCTCTTAAAGCCCTCCAAGCTGGCAGCCATCACCACATCCTGGGGCAGGGAGTTCCACAATTTAACTATGCGTTGTGTGAAAAAATACTTCCTTTTATCTGTTTTGAATCTCTCTCCTTTGGAACACCTGTAACATGTTGAAAGGTCCTTTTCTTTCTCATTATCAAGTTCTGCTTGTTTCTTCACACTGACTTTCCCTCTTACACTCTCACTCTCTCCTGCCTCTATCGAACTGTTCTGCCTTGTTGGTTTCTTTTTATGGGTCCCTTCACCAAACTTAATATCTTTTGCGTAATATTTTTATTTTCCTATTATTGCTGCTATTGGGGGTTTATTGATTTTAGTATCAGTTTTATTACTTGAATATTGCAGGTCTTTTAGATTATTGCATGGTGTGTTATCTTTTTAAATCCTTACTGGAAGCTACATCAACTGCAAACTGCAGAGAGTATAGAAGACAAATAGTTTCTGAAGCATGCAGCAAGCTCCTCACCCTGATCCAGTTCAGGTGGGGCAGAATTTGGTTGTGGCTTTCTCCACCATGAGCACCCCATGGAAAATAATGTAGTGCAAATAGACTCCATCTCCACTTGGGTGTATAACTGGATGTAGTTGTGTACCTGCCCTGCATTACTTTCAATGGGATGTGCATAGCATTGCCAGCTCTGGGTAGGGAAATACCTGGAGATTTTTGGGGTAGATCCTGAGGAGGGTGGGGTTTGGGGAGGGACTTCAATGCCATAGAGTCCAATTGCCAAAGTGGGCATTTTCTCCAGGTGAACTGATCTCTGTCAGCTGGAGATCAGTTGTAGTAGCAGGAGAACTCCAGCTAGTATCTGGAGGTTGGCAACCCTAGATGTGCATTTAGGTTTTCATTCCAAGGTGCATTCCATGTTCTCACAGCTATGAGGGTCCAAGGTCTTGAAGGGATTTGTATGTGATAGCCAGTACTTTAAATTGAGCCTAGTAACAGATGGGAAGCCAGTGGAGTAACTGTGGAATCACAGAATCATAAAGTTGGAAGGGACCACTAGGGTCATCTAGTCCAACCCCCTGCACAATGCAGGAAATTCACAGCTGCCTCCCCCCATACCCCAGTGACCCCTGTTCCATGCCCAGAAGATGGCCAAGATGCCCTCCCTCTCATGAACTGCCTAAGGTCATAGAATCAGCATTGCTGACAGATGGCCGTCTAATCTCTTCTTAAAAACCTCCAGGGAAGGAGAGCTTACCACCTCCCGAGGAAGCCTGTTCCACTGAGGAACCGCTCTGTTAGAAAATTCTTCCTAATGTCTAGATGGATACTCTTTTGATTTAATTTCAACCTGTTGGTTCTGATCTGGGTTGAAATTAAATCAAAAGAGTTTCCGTCTAGACATAAGGAAGAATTTTGGGGAGTGATTTGCATGCTTTGCTGCTCACGCTTCTGAGCGTATATTTTGTCGGCCTGCTGTTCCATGGTGAGAGCAGCAGCTGTGTTCTGGCTGTGAGAGAAGAGCTGTCCTCCTGGCTTCACAGCAAAGCCCCTGATGCAAAATGCACTGCTCCCCTGAGCCGCCATCTTGTTTAGGAATCATTAAGGCCGGAAACAACCAGGCACTGGGAGGGTTGTAATATGCATGCTCCTTCTAGCCCCCAGTAATAGTCAAGCTGCAGCATTCTGCACCAACTGGAGTTTCTGAATTGATTTTGAGGGGAGACCAGTGTATAGTCCATTACAGTAGTCTAGTCTCAATGTCACCATGGCATGGATCCAGTTGGCCAGATCAGTTGTATCAAGGTAAGGGGCCAATGTTTGAACTCGGCTTAGTTGGAAGAAAGCCTTTTTTGCAACTGCATTGACTTGCTTCTCCAGCAATAATATTGGGTCCAGTATAACCCCAGGCAAGGGTCAGCTGAACCCCATCAAAAGTGGGGAAAATAATGTCCTTCAATACATCCACCTTCCCAACCAACTTTCAAGGGTTTAGTTTCAGTTTATTCACACGTAGCCATTTAACCACAGCAGTCAGGCCATGATTTAGAACCTCTGCTGCATCGCCAGGATGTGTGGATCAGGATTTATAGAGTTCTGTGTCATCTGTATATTGATGACAGCCAACCCCAAAACTATAAATGATTTGGTCTAAGGACTTTACGTAAAGATTGAAGAGCATGGGGGATAAGGATTGTGCCCTGTGGGACCCCCAGTATTGCTCCCACACTGATGATAACTGGTCCCCAAGGACAATTCTTTGGGTCCGATCCATGAGGAATGATTTGAACCAGTCCAGCGCACAACCCCTGATGCCTGTGTCTGCCTCCAGGTACCTCAATAAGATGACATGGTCTACTGTGACAAAGGCAGCAGATAAATCTAATAGTTGGCATTACAGAGGTTCTATTCATTTACTCTGGAGCTTGAGCATCCTTTGGAGGGCAATTATTTGAAATGTGTTTTCCATTTGTATTGAAAGGGGTGTAAGTGCTCTTGGAATGGCCAATGACCCAGCAATGAATCCAAATGATCTGAAATGGCTTGAAGCTTCTCTAACCTGTAGTTCTGAAAGGGGTAGCTTTGGGGGCCATAAATAAAAGGTTATCCTCCTCATAAATGCTTTAAAAATAACTGGGAGAAATGCTGAATTGGTCATTCAGTCATAAACAAACATGGTTCCTCCTAAAATCCCCAGTTTACGCAATTTAGTTGATTCATCACCTCTCACAATAGACTACTTATCCTTGACCATAGAAGATTTCATATACCAGGTACTACCCTATGTCACTGTCTTGTTACCAACTTTGTGGATGGGGGAGAAGCAGTTTATAACTCTCTGACCTTTGAGAGTCTTGTTTTTTTTCCCCTAAGGTGAAATTTCTTCCTAGATAAGCAGTGCAGCAAATAACTTCATTCTATGATATTTATGAAGCCTGTATATTCACATGGCTTTAGGAGGAAAGATAATACATGGCACGAGCTATTCATCAGCCTGCAAAGGAAGCTTTTACTTATAATGGCTGCACTGCTCTTAATATAATTTAGAAGCAGCATGGTTGACTCTGCTTGCTGGAATGAAGATTAAGGGTAAATCTACAACATGGACTGTTTTTTGCCACTCCTTCTTAGGGAACACTGGGAATTGAAATTCTTTGCAGAGTAAAATTCTTGGCATCCTGCTACTAAAATTATCAGGGTTCTTTGAGGGGATGCAATGACAAGCAATACAAATGGTATAGTGTGGAGCTCCCCTTAACCTCATAGAATCATAGGTCATTTTTGCATGATCGCTTTAACCTCCTTTATTCCCCGTTTCAGCCAGGATCAAAGTAACCCGGGTTGGGGAAAACTGTATGCAATGGCTGGAATGATCAGGGACGAAACTGTGTGCTAATGGAGGCATGAATACAGAAAAGCAGTCTCCCAAGTTCAAATCAAGTCCCACCCCTTTACATGCTGCTCTGTAATTGGCTTACCTCGCAGTGCTCCCCGTGAGAGAAGACTTCCTCCCCCCCCCAGACCCAACTGCCGCATAAAAAAGCATTTTAAGAACATAAAAACAAAAACGAAGCAATCTGAAAGAAGGGGCAGGGGGAATCCAAGCCTCGTTTTAAAAAAAGCCTTTCTTTTGTTCAGAAAGAGCTCTGAGATAGCAGGAAGCATTGAATCCCTGCCTCTTTACACACTGCTTTGTGATTGGCTGTGAGAGAAGCCAGTTTTCTGTGCTTTACCTGTTTGGCTGCCTTGAAGAAGGGTTTGGAAAAGGGTGGGGCAAAGCTCAACCTGAGAAAGGTGTATGCTTGCTCTGTGGCTCTGGAATGAGCCAGGAAGAACGGTTTGACTCGGTCCAGAAGAGGAATGGAAAAACCAGGTTCGTTTTGCGTTGAGCTTCCAAGGAATGAGGTAACGTGCATTCCCAAAAATTTGATCCTGCTGAAACAGGGAATAAAGGAGGGTTAAGCAACCATGTATAAAACACCATAGAGTTGGAAGGTACCACCAGGGTCATCTAGTCCAACCCCTTGCACAATGCAGGAAATTCACAACTACCTCCCCCCACACCCCAGTGACCCCTACTCTACACCCCAGTGACCTCTACTCCATGCCCAGAAAATGGCCTAGATGCCCTCCCTCTCATCATCTGCCTAACCTCACTTGGTGATTCCTCCCAGGAAGCTGGCACAGGGATTTGCATCACTGGAACGCTGCCAGGAGGCAGTGCCTGTGCCTAAGCCCCATGCTGCAGCATGGTGTCCCGGCGCTGGTGTGGATGCCACCCCTGACAGTGTAAGTGCCCCCTATCATGGGTTAAATGGGCACTTATGCCAGCCCAGGGTCACGTAAGCTCCTAAGGAGCTTTGCCCCTCCCCCTTCAGGATTGCTGCCTTAGTGCTGCCCACAGCCACCATTTTTTTGGTCTTTCTTCCTCATCCCATGTTGATATTGGAACCAGTTCCTCTCCATGTGTCACATTAAGCCCAGAAATAGGTTTTCTGGCTACTTCATCATAACAAAAAAAAATGTCTAGGACTGTACCTAATTCAATCATGCAAACTGAAGCGATGCTCTCCTGGTGAGGTGATGGCCACCAGATCATTAATTAAGACCTCTCAGTCATTAATCATTGTGATTTTAGTGACATAAAGAACTGACAACATTTGTATTTGTCACAGAAAGATGTTCTTTGCCTCAGGTTGATCTAAACTGGGCTATTTGGAATTGCCCACCAAAGCTACCGATCGCACCAAGTTTGCCCCCAAACATGCCCCCTTCCTGCCTAGATATTTTCCACACTCATTTTTTTCAACATATTCCCAGGACTTCATGCTCCTCCTCTTGATGATTAAACCCTGAATCACACAGAAACCATTTTCACTAATGAGTCACAATTATATTTCAATAATTAAATCTACAACCTAGTAGTAGGTACAACAAACACAGTCAGGTAACATATAGAAATATACAAAAAAGATGGTTACACATCAACATCCACAAAAGTGTGAATACAGGTCAATATGCAAATATCTATTTCTAATATACATATGTCTAATAATATTTCTTTCTTTCAAAGCAGAATAAAGGTTCATCAAATGTCAGACAGGCGAGGCCTGTCTCCGATGAAAGAAAGAAATATTATTAGACATATGTATATTAGAAATAGATATTTGTATACTGACCTGTATTCACACTTTTGTGGATGTTGATGTGTAACCATCTTTTTTGTATATTTCTATATTTTACCTGACTGTGTTTGTTTTACCTATTACTAGGTTGTAGATTTAATTATTGAAATATAATTGTGAATCATTAGTGAAAATGGTTTCTGTGTGATTTAGGGTTTAACTGCTGAGTACACAGAAGTGTCTATCTTTTGCCTCCTCTTGATGATGGCACATATCATCATCCCTTTGCCCTGTCCCCTTTTTCTAAGCCTGTCCGCCTGTCTTATGACTGGAGCCAGAATCTGTTTCCACAGTGGAATTCTACCGGCTAGGCCCGTGTACTG
Organism: Euleptes europaea; assembly: GCF_029931775.1. NCBI lineage: Eukaryota > Metazoa > Chordata > Lepidosauria > Squamata > Sphaerodactylidae > Euleptes > Euleptes europaea. The sequence goes on along the minus strand of NC_079312.1, from coordinate 42,836,020 downwards.
GTACAGAAGTTTCCCATCGACACATTTCATGTCTTTCCAATTCTCTACCCACCTTTAGGGCTACAACAAGACTCGCCCTGCTTCTCTTCCCCCTTTGAGTTCCTTTTTGAAATATTTGCTGCTTCGCTTATTGCTGTCATCTCTCAGGGAAGCGGCACTATCTGGGCAGAGCCTCCTATCACAATGCTTGGATGGTGGGCTAAAGCTAATGTGGAAGAAAGCTTCCCTTCAGGTGCTTTTTCTGCATCTTTTGCCAAATAATTTCTCCATGTGCCTTAATCAAAAGCCCAATCCCATATATGTTAAATTCCACTGAGATCAATAATACGCCTCCCCCAAAAGGTGTGTTTAAGATTATAGCATTAGTTTTTGCACCAAGGCTTCTTTGACTTTCAGTGCATTCCTAAGGTGAGTTACTCCAGTCTAAGCCCATTCATTTCAGTGGGCTTAGACTGGAGTAACTCACCTTAGGAGTGCTCTCTAAGACTGAAGTCACTTTCACACAGCCCAACTAATGCACTTTCAGTCCACTTTCAGTGCACCTTAACGATCGTTTGCAAGTGGATTTTGCCAGTTCACACAGTAAAATCCACCTTCAAAGTGGATTGAAAGTGCATTATTTGGGCTGTGTGAAAGCACCCTGACAGCTCACCATTCTGTAACACTCGGGGTGTATGGCTGCCACTATATAAACACCCATCTTTCCTTGAACAGCCAGTCTTAGACATTTTTGCACGAAATGTGAAAAACAAAATGAACCCCCCATGCTCTAGCATACAGCTTTTTATTTTAAAAGAAGATACAGAGCGCTGGAGAGCGGCAGCAGGAAAATTACACTCCCTGTGGAAGCTGCTGCCTGAGGCAAATACTTTGCTTCACGTTGCTTCATGATAAGCCTGGTGTTTACACAATTACAGAGCACATTTCAGGAACTTTTGATTGAGGCTAGTTTCACGATGTGTTAAAATGTCTAAAAGGAAAAGAAGCAGAAGCATCTACATCTGGAAAAGGGCAATGCAAAGGAATTTGGGCACAAGTCTTGGAAGAAACGTCTTGCAAAAGTTGATTCCAGGAGGAGTAAAGAATGTTCTTGAAAATGAGTCCTTTTTACAGTTTTGCAGGCCTCACAGCACAGATCCGCCATAGCTGTCACTGAGGAGACCTTATAGGTTGTAGCCAAACTCACTAGGGTTGCCAGGTCCCCCCTCTCCTCCAGTGGGAGGCTTTTGGGGCAGAGCTGAGGGGATCATGCCTGCATGCCCGTGCCAACACGCATGCACATCACTTCCAGTTTACACCCAGAAGTGCCACATCGCAAGGGGCTTTTTACCACTCAAACTCCCAGTTTGAGTGGTAAAAGGCCCCTTGTGATGCAGCACTCCCGGGTGTAAACGCATCACAAGGGGCCCTTTACCACTCAAACTCACAGTTTGGCCCCTCGCAATGTGGCTCTTCAAGGTGTAAACCGGATGTGCTGTGCCGTGCCAACCCTCAGCTGGTAGGCGGGCAGGGGGGTGGATTGATGGGGGTTTGCCTGCCACCACCGGGCACCTGGGAACCCTAAAACTCACCAAACACATAAGTGGTGTTATTTATATATTTATTCAAAGTGGGAGACCCATAATGACTTATGGGGAGCATCTAATCCCCCCACTATTTAATTCTCTGAAAGCCCCCAGAGCCTGTCCCCTTTTCCTTCTTCCTTCTCTCCTTCCCACCCACCAACTAACCTTTTATCTGCCCCCATCTTCAGCTACATTTATTATTTAATTACTTCATTTATACCCTGCCTTTCTTCACAAAGAAAAAACCAAATAAGTTCACATAATTCTCTTCTCATTTTATCCACACAACAACTCTGTGAGTTCAAACCTGGGTTTCCCAGATCCTAGTCCGAAATTCTAACCACTATACAACACTGGTTTTGTGGGGTAGTTGCTGTTGAAGAGTAGCAGGAAGCCAGTGCTAGGTAGATCATGCAAGTTGCGAGGTATCAAGTTGCTCGCAGATTGCTGCTAGGCCAAGCCACGATGAGTCCTCTCTTAAGGCCAAAACAGCTTTTGAAAGGGATCCCTCCTCTACCGTTGACTAACAGAAACCAAGACTTGAAGGCTGATAATACAACTGGTTTGGTTGGTTGGTTGGTTGGTTGGTTGGCTGGTTTTTTAAATATGCTGACAGGGTTGCCAGGTCCCCCCCTCTCCTCTGGCAGGCAAAGCTGAGGCAGGGATCTCGTGCGCATGGCTGCGCCAACATGATCACGTCACTTCCGGTTAACACCCAGAAGTGCTGTATTGCAACAGGTCTTTTACCATTCAAACTGGGAATTTGAGTGGTAAAAGGCCTATTGCAATGTGGCGCTTCTGTGTGTAAACCGGAAGTGATGTGATCGTTTTGGTGCGGCTGTGCGCTAGCGATCCCTGCTTCCGAGCCGGGCAACGGACCTGGCAACCTTATCTACCACTTAAGGAAGAATCAAACCAGCAAGTTTCAGGTACCGCTTCTATTATTTTGGGGTTTTTAACCCCCATCTGTGTTTTTTTTTAACTTGGTTTGTTTGTTTAGATTTCAGATGATTAGAACATAAGAACATAAGAAAGGCCCTGCTGGATCAGACCAAAGCCCATCACATCCAGCAGTCTGTTCACACAGTGGCCAACCACATGCCTCTAGGAAGCCACAAACAAGACGAGTGCAGCAGCACCATCCTGCCTGTGTTCCACCACACCCAAAATAATAGGCATGCTCCTCTGATACTAGAGAGAATAGTTATGCAGCATGACTAGTATCCATTCTAGCTAATAGCCATGAATACCCCTATCCTCCATGAATATGTCCACTCCCCTCTTAAGGCCCTCCAAGATTCTGCACATCTGGGATATTTTTCAGGTTTGTAGATAGATCTGCCCTGTCTGTCCATGGCTCCAGTTTCTAGACTGAAGTATTCACAGATTTGGCCATGTTGAAAATTATATATTTGCACTGTGCTTTTCTCCCCAATGCAGACTCAAAGAACCTTATAACATTGTTCTTCTCTCTCCATTTTATCCTCACCACAATGCTGTGAGGTAGTTGATACTGAGAGAGCGCAACCGGCCTAAGGTTAGGGTTGCCAACCTCCAGGTACTAGCTGGAGATCTGCTATTACAACTGATCTCCAGCCGATAGAGATCAGTTCACCTGAAGAAAATGACCACTTTGCCAATTGGACTCTATGGCATTGAAGTGTCCCCCCCTTCCCAAACCCGGCTCTCCTGAGGCTCTGCCCCAAAAATCTCCCACTGGTGGTGAAGAGGGACCTGGCAACCCTACCTAAGGTCACCCAGCAAACTTCCATGGCAGAGTGAGAAGTCAAATCTATGTTTCCCAGAGCCTAGTCCAGTTCTCTAACTACTGCATCCCACTTCATCAGTAGGAATAAATCATGGAAGCCTCTGCTGATTTCTTTACCACCAGCTGAAGTAAAACAATTTAATAAAAATAACAATATCTTAAACTTTCTGACGACTATCCTCAAAAAGAAATATTTGGCTGCTGGCCATAAAAAAAGTCAGTGGTATGAAAAAGTAGGAAAGAAAGGGATAGAATGTATTGGCATGCTCCACAAATGGCAACATATGGATAGCTACAAGTTATCTGGAACATTGCGATATCCATTCCTGGAAAAAGATTGAGCTCGGAGGGAGGGGGGCTAGAAGGCAGTCACATGATGAACTCCAGGTGGCTTGCTTGGCAGCGCTCTTTCTGCTGCAGAAGGAATGCCAGTCCTTGCTTTTCTTGGCTTCACAGAACGTAAATATTAGCTAGCACACTGAGAAATTTCTTTTCAAGGTAGTCTCAGGCATTGCAAAAACCGTCCCAGCTCAGCTATCCCCTTTTTGCAGATATCAAGCTGCTCTGAGCAGATATCATGACCACAGTTTTTCCATTCAAGGGGTAGGGCAGGATAGAGGAGAAAGTCTCGGGCTGTAATTAAATATAGCATCCATTTAGAGTTATAATGCATACTATTCCTGGCTCAAGAGCTAAAGCTGGTGACATGGACCTTTATTTAAAACCAGGGAAGTTTGAATTTGTAAGCTTATATTTCCACAACTTTCTGTTCTACCCTGCATATACTTATGATAAATATGTACATTACATTTAAAAACCATTGTGTTGTTAATTGTGATAACGACAAATAATAACAAAAACATGGATTTGCATTATCATCAAAAAATCATTCCAGTAAGCAAGAGACGCATTTCTGAATTTAAAAAAATGTATAAAACTAAAGAGAGATGGTCCTGCTACCAGTATTTGACACCAGTGCAACTTAGAAATCGTCAAGCCACTTTCCCAAAACAGTGGCATAGCTAGAATTCTGTGTCCCTGGTCAAGAAATATTATTGGGCTTTCTTCTATGCCCTTATTTTAATTAAGTCAATTTCCCCCTGTATTTAACAGCATACTAATTCTCCTTCCTTTACACCAATATCCATGACTGTGAAGTTTGCTTAGCAGTCTTTGGTGGGGGACTTTTTTTTTTTGTCAAAAGCCTTTTGGAAATCCAAATACACAATGTCCACAGGCTCATTCCTGTCCTCATGCTTATTGACACTTTCCAAAAACTCTAAAAGGTTAGTGAGACAGGACCTACCTTTACAGAAGCCATGTTGGGTTTTGCTCAGCAGGGCTTGCCCTTCTATATGCTTGACAATTCTATCTTTAATAATGCTTTCCATCAATTTACCTGGAACAGACATTAAGCTAACTGGCCTATAATTTCTTTGGTCCCCCTGGTATATCTTCAACAGTGAAGACAGATGAGAAGAATTCATTTAGTTTCTCATCAATCGCTTTATCCTCCCTTGGCGTTCCTTTGTTCCCATTGTCATCCAATGGTCCAACAACTTCCCTAGCTGGTTTCCAACCACTAATGTACTTAAAGAATGTTTTAAGATAAAATTTCTTGAATAAAAGGTGTATATACTCAACAAACAGCTAATTTGATTATAAATGGGTCATTATCACCGAAGATTGAAATTCAAAGGGGAACGAGACAGGGATGTCCTCTTTCCCCTTTGCTGTTTATTTTAGTATTAGAATTATTATTGAATCATCTTAGAAAAACTGATGATGTAGTTGGTGTACGAATAGGGAGAAATCATTATAAAGTTAAAGCATATGCGGATGATTTAGTATGTTTTTTGATTGATCCGATTGAACAAATTGACAGATGGAATAAAATTTTGGAGGTTTACGGAAAGCTTTCGGGTTTTAAAATTAATAAAATTAAAACTAAGATATTGGTTAAAAATGTGACTCACAACAACAAATATTAATTAAAAAGACGGGATTTAATATAGAACATAAAGTTAAATATTTAGGTATATGGATATCGAATAATAATCTTAATTTATTTCAATATAATTATCTAAATCAATGGCAACAGATAAAAAAAGATTTGATAAGTTGGGAAAAAGTGCCGTTATCACTGTGGGGAAGAATCTCAGTAATCAAAATGATGTTATTACCTAAAATGCTTTTCTTGTTTCAAAACCTTCCAATAGTGAAAGGTGTACAGATATTTGAAGACTGGAAGAAAGATATTATGAGGTTTCTTTGGGGTAAAGAAAGATATAGGATTGCATATAATAATTTAATAGAGTTGAAGGAAACAGGAGGATTGGGATTGCCAGATTTGAAAATGTATTATCAAGCAGCTTGCTTCACCTGGATTAAAAATTGGATTCTCTTAGAGAACCCGAAGTTACTAGAATTAGAAGGATTTAAACTGCGATTTGGGTGGCATGCTTACTTATGGTATGAGAAGGAGAAAGTAAATAAAGAATTTAATTCCCATATTATCAGGAAAAATTTATTACAAATATGGAATAAATATAAAGCTTCTTTTGAAAGTAAAACTCCTGGTTGGATTAACCCCATAGAAGCATTTATGAGAAGAGGAGCACATTTAAATTTGGATTGTAATAATTATAGAGAAATGATAGAATATAAAGATGGGATATGGGTGTTGAAATCACGTGAAGAACTTCAGATTAAAGATTGGTTTATGTACTATAAATTAAGTGATGTTTTTAGTAAGGATAACAGGTTGGGTTTTAACCAAACCAAATCTAAATTTGAGATTATATTATCTAAGGGTAATAAAGGATTGATAGGAAGGATTTATAAAGCACTTATAGAAACAAATTTAGAACAGGAAAGGATTAAACCAGTGATGGTGAAATGGATGAGAGATTTAGGTTATAATATAGATTTGGAGATATGGGAAAACTTGTGGAAAAAGGAGTTTAAATTCACTATTACGAATGAAATAAGAGAAAATTTATATAAAATGTTTTATAGATGGTACATAACTCCAGTACTATTAAATAAAATGAAAAAAGAAGATAAGGCTCTGTTGGAAATGTGGTATAGATACAGGTACATTCATGCACGCTTGGTGGTTTTGTAAAAAAATTAGGAGGTTTTGGCGATTAGTTTTGAATGAAACTAATAATTTGATAAACTAAAAATTAAGAAAGATCCCGCCTTTTGCTTACTGGGTATTCCAAAAAAAGATTTTGATAAATGTGACAGAGTCATATGTCAATATAGTTTTGCAGCAGCAAGAATTACAATTGCTAAAAAATGGAAGCAAACAAATAAACCTTCAATTAAAGAGTGGAGAGAAAAACTATGGATGTATATGCGGATGGCCAAAATCACAGATTCTTTACATGGTAAAGATATGGATGAATTTAAATACACATGGTCAAAGGCCGCCGCATATTGGGATAAATTGGCAAAAACGGATTTTAAAAGTATAGTTAATGAATTATAGTTCAATGTGATTTTTAAATTAATGATTATAATAATAGAGTTTTATATATTGTCATAACACCTCGCCGGAAGTCCAATGGTGAAGGGCACAGTGGTGGGGGGTGGGCTTTTGGGTTTTAGGGCACTATAGGGTATATAAGGAGAAAAAAATATTGTATTAGCAGTGAATCAGTGTTCTGTATATGTTTTATGTATTTTATGTTTTTTGTTGTTGTATTATTTTATTACTATTAAAAAATTCTTTTTTTGTTTGTATGTTTTATTATAAAAAGCAATAAATTTTTTTTAAAAAATAATGTTTTATTGTTGGTCTTGATATGTTTAGCAATATGTTCCTCAAAATCTTTTTTTGAGCATCTCTAATTGTTTGTTTGCATGAATATTGACAGTCAACACTGTTACTTTTCTTCTTTTTCTCTATCCTTCTTCACACCGGCTGGGCAGTACACTGTAAGGATTGAAATCCAATATAAATACTAACCCATAGTCCAAAAAAACGAACCAGTAATTTTCTCCATCAATTAACCACATTTCCAGCTCAGGGTTTTAAATTAAAGGGATAAAACCTCGCTGTGAAGGGTAGCCACGGGGAAACAGTAAATTCACTAATACGTTTTTGTGGAAAACAGATTCTTGTGCTTCACACGTTTTCTAGGTCTGGATTAGAGGTTTACCTTTGTTTTTTATTTTATTTTATAGAGAATATAAGAGCTGCAGTCAGCAGATGAGGGCCCCTGCTGTGCAATCAAAATGAAATATTTAAAACAATAATGAAATACAGAGTGTGTTTCCTGGCATGCAGGGAAGGGTATATGTGGGGCAAGTCCTGATACTGACTAAGCTCTTAGAGCACATGTGGGTTTAATCAGGTCTGTCAGCAAACTTCTCCTCTTTATTAATGTGCACGGAACTGCATTTTCTGAAACCCAAGTGGAAGAAGAGGATATGTTTCCAAACTGATAATGCTTCACATCACACAATAAATTAGTTTTGGCTTCAGAGGCTGATCAGCTAGCTGGATGCATGTGCCAAGCCATTTTCAGAGACTGCAAAACTACTTATTGGAGTTCCTATGTCCTCATCCTCTAAATTAAGAGGCCCTGCATTTATAGGATTTGACATGTTACCTATTTGGGTAGACTCACAAGGCCAAACCTTCCAGAGGTAGGTTCAGCTGTGGCGGGTATTTACCTTAGCAAAACAAATTACATTTTGCAAACAGCATCAAAGTACATATCAGTCATGAGATAAGAACATAAGAAAGGCCATGCTGGATCAGACCAAGGTCCATCAAGTCCCATCAAGACCAAGGCCCATCAAGGCCCATCAAGTCCAGCAGTCTGTTCACACAGTGGCCATCCAGGTGCCTCTAGGAAGCCCACAAACAAGACAACTCCAGCAGCATTGTCCTGCAGCTAATATAATAGGCATGTTCCTCTGATCCTGGAGAGAATAGGTATGCATCATGACTAGCATTCCTTTTGACTAGTAGCCATGGATGCCCCTCGCCTCCATGAACACGTCTACTCCCCTCTTAAAGTCTTCCAAGTTGGCAGCCATCCCCACATCCTAGGGCAGGGAGTTCCACAATTTAACTACGCATTGTGTGAAAATACTTCTTTTTATATTTTATAGATAATGACAGGTACATGACAGGTAAATGTGATGCTGAAGTCCAGTTGAAACCACGTTTCATTATCTTACCTTTTTGTTGGCATAGCAGAAGATTTGGACTTTACAGGCTGGAAGTGTCACCTAATGGAATCCATTAGAGAGCACATCTGGTTCTGGGCTGCTCATGGGACACACTTGGTCTTGGCTCCCTGCACTGCACAGGCCAGTGACACAATTAATATGTGCTAGGCGCCAGAAGCAAATGCAAACATACAGAACAAGGTAGCTGTTCTCTTTTGAAGCCCAAAATGTGTATTAAGTGCTGTCAAGTCACTTCTAACCTATGGCAACCGTGTGAATTTATGACCTCCAAAACATCCTATCTTTGACAGCCTTGCTCACGTCTTACAAGCTGAAGGCTGTGGCTTCCTTGATTGAGTCAATCCATTTCCTGTTGGGTCTTCCTCTTTTCCTACTGCCTTCAACTTATTGACTTTTCCAGTGAGTTTTGCCTTCTCATGATGTGACTAAAGTACAATAACTAGGCTTGCCAACCTCCAGGTACTACAAAATTGTATTAACTAACTACAAGCAACAAGTGAAAGATATATACAGTGCCAATGAAATAAAGTATGCACAATATTTATGAAGAAGTCCATATAAATGGTATCCAATATCAATCTATCCAAAAATGGTATCTTCAAACTGAAGAGTAAAAAGGGATACGATCATTTCACAGTCTTCTTCAGTCCCACTTATATCAACAGCAGTACATACACTTGTTCCAAATTCAACTTATGCATATTTTCCATAAAGTCCCCATAGGGATACTTAATATAACTGCATATATAACTCTCCAATATTCCTAATTTGGGATATTATATCATTTAATCCTAGCAGTTATTCAGCAATTGTTCAGCCAACTTTTTCACAGCATCTACTACAGAGTCAACTGGTTTCCAGCTGGGATACAGATACAGCCAAATTGGGAATATTGGAGAGTTATCCATTTTTGGACAGATTGATATTGGATACCATTTATATGGACTTCTTCATAAATATTGTGCATAGTTTATTTCATTGGCACTGTATATATCTTTCACTTGTTGCTTGTAGTTAGTTAGTACAATTTTGTTATGCTATGGTTGTGTCAGCTGTTTCCTGTACTAATTTCGTAACCTTGGTATAAGTACAGAGGTGTTCTTTTGGTTGAGAACCTCCAGGTACTAGCTGGAGATCTCCTGCTATTACAACTGATCTCCGGCTGACAGAGATTGGTTCACCTGGAGAAAATTGCCTTTTTGGCAATTAGACTTTATGGCATTGAAGTCCCTCCCCTCCTAAACCCCACCCTCCTCAGGATCCACCCCAAAAATCTCCAGGTATTTCCCAACTTGGAGCTGGCAACCCTAACAATAACCTCAGTTCAGTCATCTTAGCTTCTAGGCTTGACTTGATCTAGAACTCACTTATTTGTCTTTTTGGCAGCCCGTAGTATCTGGTAACCTCTCCTCCAAAACCAAGATGGCTATCCCTAAACTCAACTGATTCCAGAAATTAATCCAAAAGTTGTGTTCTGTTGGTGGGTGGAAGTGAGCTGACATCAGGGAGACGTGCTGGCGTTGACATACATTGGTTCACTGTTTCTACATACAGAGGACACAGAGGCCTTTCACTGCATGATTGGTGGGTGTTGGCAATGTCACTATGGACTCCAGTTCAGTTGCTGTACTATTATACTGGTCAGTTGCTCAGGTTATGCGTATATATGTATCTTTCTTCTGTTGAGAAAGCCTAGAATACTGACTAGTATACCAGCACTGTGAGCAAGCTGCCCAATTTATATTTTCATATATAGCATCAGTTTCTGCCTTCACAGCCTAGCAAGGTCTTACTTGGCAGGGCCGGCAAGATTGCATTCAGAGTCACCTTCCAAGGCAGATTTTTAAAAAGAATATTCAGAGCTCAGTTTCTCTATTTTTTTCCCTAATACCAGTAACCTGCATCTTACTCTAGAATTTGTATTCATTGTATGACACTAGATCATTGAGATATATATCTAGACACATTTGATCCAAATGCCAGAATAAAGTATTGCATAACAACAATACAACAATAGCAATGGCTTCAGATGGTAGCTATGCTGGTTTGCAGTAGAACAGTTAGATTTGAGTCCAGTAGCACCTTAGAGACCAACAAGATTTGGGGGGTATAAGCTTTCGAGAGTCAAAGGTCTCTTCATCAGATACAGTATCTGACCAAGGGAGCTTTGACTCTCAAAAGCTTATACCCCCAAAATCTTGTTGGTCTCTAACATGCTACTGGACTCGAAGATAGGAACAGTATAATATTAACAACAACAACCAATATATAAATGCATCCTAAAAGTGAGTTGTGCACCATACAAAAAGAAAACTTTCCCCCCCTACAAGCATACACTTAAAAATTTAATTATGTAACGTTTTCCTTATTTGTGTAAAGAGTGCTTAGTCTCAGGCTTAAACAGATAGGTCAGAAACGACAATTGGATATCTCTAACAAATGAAACGAGTTGTTTTTCATTTAGAGAAAACCACCAGCTGTGCAGGCACTGTTCACAATAGTTATTAACTTCTGCTTTTATCAGTGCAAGAAGCTGGTTTACTTGCACAGGTTACTGGAGCTCATCTGGAGTTGACCTAACCAGCATAACCTATCTACAATGAAAACATCTAAGAATTCTTGTGGCTTTTGTTGAACATGTTGAGAAAGGAGTAAATGTGTGAATCCAGGATTAACCCTAAGCTGAGTTGTCATGTTTACTTAGCTATAGTTGGCCAAACCTGTGCTGTGACTTGCTTTCCTACCTGTTCTCTTCTCAGTCCACAAAAAATAGCTTATTTTTTTAATGATGACCCAGTCATCATTCTTACTACCTGGATTTGTTTTTTTTTGGGGGGGGGTATTTATTGAGTTGGTGTTGAGATTACTGGAATGAGTTTGTGCAGCTGTGTTGCTTCAGCATGCGAGGAATACGTAAATGTTCATTCCTACAATTTTTTTAAGGGATGATCTCATCAGCAAACTCATAAGCAAACCACCTAACAATGTGGTGGGGGGAAGTCTTAGTGTAGAACTAAGTGTGGAACTAGACATGACATTGCAATTCTACATAGGGCTGCCTCTAACAACATTTTATCAGACTTACCTGTATTGTTTCCCCACCAACAGCCAATGATAGTGGGAAATGAGAAAATTACATGGGTCAATTTTCTTTTTAAGTGTTATAAGACTCGGACTGTAATTCTTTGTTTGTAAGAATTTAATTAGCCCATGTTTTCTGTTTTATCTTGTTTTATCTGGCTAAGGGCAGTAAATAAATTATCTATCTATCTACATGGGTCAATCTCATTAAATGTTACAGGGAGAATGGGGAGAATTTCCAAACAGTGAGTTGCATAGCACCCAAAAGTCATATTAGAAGGGTGGCTGGGGAGGAAGGAGAGAAAGAAGAAAGTGTCTAGACACTCTAAACATTATAGTCTAGACACTAGAAACTATAATGGGCCAGAATTTTTCAGTAAACTCAGAAATAAAGCCAAAATACACCTTTACCATTATGGGTATTCAGCTTATCCCAGGTTTACTGGAAAAAAAATCAGGGCCAATGAATCCGAAATATATCAGATTTTTTTTCTTGCACAACCTTAGTGCCTATCCATGCTGATCTAGCAAAAGTCTGATTGCATATGCAGGAGTCCAGTAATCCAGGTAGCCAATAATCTACAAAATAATTCAAAGGAAAAGTAAAACAGGGAAATACATGATATGTGCAGACTACATACCCCAAAGAAGTAAGACAAAGGTGGTTTGGAAATAGTTAGAAGACAATCAGAACATCTCCTGCAAGCACACTCAAATGAAGGACCAGTTGGTGACAGGTTCTGGTTCTAGTTGTTGGGCCAAAGACTTGGGGATAAAAACAAGCAACTCTTTTCTTTCCTTGCTTGGAAAATGGGGAGGGAGGAAGATGAGTTACCAAGGATTGGCCGAAGGGGAATATGGGGAAGGTAACTAGTTACTTCACTGAGCTGGAGATTTTGACAGGAAATTACCAGCTCTGTCTGACCTAGTTGAGAATAGTACTTTGTTGGCAGAAATGTTAATGCAGCTGGATCCTTTGTGGCTTTGTGTGTGAAATCAATGGGTTTAGACTGGAGTAACTCTGTTTAGGATTGCACTATCAGTGTACCTTGATAATTAATTCGGAGGACTTGCTCTATGGTCTGATAGCCGTACAGTATAGTAGGTGAGTCTTGGTTTGTTCTTGGAATTCTCTTGATGGAACTAAACCTGATTGCACCAGACCCTTTTGGGGTTGTTAAGCCTTTCACTGTCTGCTTCTCTCCAAAACCGGCTTCATCGTAGCCATTTTTTTGCTGGTGGGGCTCTAAGACCAGACCTCCGAGTTTTAAACTACCCCTCCTCCACAGAAAACAGGTGCAACCTATGTTCTGCCTAGGGCTGTCATTTGGTTCGGCCCAAACCGAAAAACAGCCGAATTTTCTCCGATTCAGCGGTTTTTAGTTTGGATGGAACCGAACTCAAAAAAGGCTGGAAACCGGGGAGCGAATTCGGCGAGTTTGGGGTGTTCGGCGAATAAATTCAGCAAATTCGGGGTTTGGCACAGCAGCATAACCGTCAGTTAGTAAGCAGCATTCTCCCACGGCCAATCGGTGGCCAAGCAGGGTCTTCTTCTGGCCAATCAGTCGCGATTGAGCATGTGAGCCCAGCTGCTGCGCGGCCCAGGGAGAGAAAGAGAGAGTATATGTTTGTGTGAGAGAGAAATCCCCGTGGGGGGTGCGTGTGCACATTCACTCTTTTCCGTGGCTGCAAGGGGCACATTTTTGGGGGTGCAGCCCCCAAACTTTCAGCGTAGCTTCAGATGAGCCTTCTTGCAAGAACCCCCAAGTTTTGTAAAGATTGGGTCAGGGGGTCCAGAGATATGGGTCCCCCCCTTTTCCTATTGGGATGAATGGGATCAGCCGATCCTATGCATCTAGAGAGCGGCAAATCCAAGGCAAAACCTCCCGTGCTTAAATGGAATCGTATTGGATTACCCAGTCCCTCCTGATGGAACAGAAGACATCCACAGTAAGACCCCTTTGGGGGTTTAATCTATAATTTTTTGCCGTTTGTATGTGGGGGGGGGAAGCAGAGCAGAGTCTGGGGGCAGTTTTTGTGGGGGGGGAGTCAAAGGAGGCTTTTGCCCATTCTGCCAAGGGGTGTGTGACCGTTCACCTCTGTGGGAGTGTGTGTACTGCTTTTAAAGTTAAGTTTAAAGTTGAGTCTGTGCGGCGGCTAGCAAGTCTCTCTCCACTCGGCACCCTTGGTGTCGAGCCTCCTCCTTGGTGTTTTTCACTGTTTTTGCCTCTAGCCTGGGGTTGAGTACAATGGGGCGGCTTGCGTGAGATCCCCTGTGTCTTGGATTTTTCCCCCGTTTGGGGGGTGCACCGCTGCGCCGTATTGGTTGGAGAGGTGGGTAGTGGTGCTGGTGAGACTTGCTTGAGTTTGGTGGGGTCATTTGCATAAGGGGGGAGAGTCCCTCCACCATGAGAAGGAGCAGGGCAGAAAATACAAACTCTGGGGGTTTTTTTGCACGGTCTGTTTTGCTGCTCACTCAAAAATGTTTTTGCAAAATCTGACTTTCACAATACATTTTCACGGTCCACGTCACCTGCTCCTTTTTCCCTTTTTGCTATAGCTAGCCTAGTGCGCCTCTGTTCCTTTCCTCGCGTGTTGCTTTGCATTGCAATGGTTAGCACGGGAGGTTTTGCCTTGGATTTGCCGCTCTCTAGATGCATAGGACCGGCTGATCCCATTCATCCCAATAGGGAAAAGGGGGGGACCCATATCTCTGGACCCCCTGATCCCATCTTTACAAGCTTGGGGGTTCTTGCAAGAAGCCTCATCTGAAGCTACGTTGACAGTTTGAGACCTCTACCCCCAAAATGCCCCCCCGGAGCCGCGGAAAAGCGCCAATGTGCTTTAAGTGGCTTTATTCCTGTCACTGTGGGTGATTTTTTTGGGGGGCCACCTCTTCCAGGCCCCATATCTCGGGACCCCCTGACCCAATATTTACAAAACTTGGGGGTTCTTGCAAGAAGCGTCCCCTCAAGCTACCCTGAAAGTTTGAGACCTCTACCCCCAAAAATGCCCCCCCCGGAGCCGCAGAAAAGCGCAAGTGCATTTTTAATGACTTTATTAGGCCGAATTTCCCCCCGAACTCAAACTAGGCGCCGAATTCCACAGATCCGAATCGGGGGAGTTCGGACTTCAGCATATCCTGAATCGAGACGGGCCGAATTCTGCCGAATCCGAACTATACCGATTTTTTTTCAACAGCCCTAGTTCTGCCATTGTAACAGTTAACTTATCAGTGTACAGAGCTATAGATACAACTCAGATACAGAGGCAGTGCAAATCCTGTGAGCGAAAAGCCATGTGTGCATTTGAATTGAAATGAGGATGTCATGTAGAAAAACCAACAATGATTACTACAAGCCAAGCAGCCAACACAATCTCTGTCTCCAAAGGTAAATGGGGAGAAATCAAGACACCCTTGTTGCAAAATGGGGCCCTCGCTCATTAACATGTGTAGAATGAATGCATTCTCTTTACAGGAAATCGTCTTGAATGATATCATGCTAGGATCTGATTTCAAGCCAACATTTTGGTCTGGTAATATTAAGAGAGGGTTTCGGACAAAAAGGCTCTCTCAGAGCTATACTAGCTTATACTAGCACTGCACAAATGAAGTGTGCAAGGGTTTGATCAGCCCCATCTGAATGCATCAGCTCCCATGTTCTCACGATGCATAGAAATCCTGCAGGTCATCATGCTCAAAGCTTCAGGTAGATAAAATAACAACAACACAGGAAAGAAACAGAAGAGGAGACGAAGAAGGAAGAGACATTTCATGACTAATGAACACAAGATTTCAGCTTTCAGAAGGTATTCTCCTCAGCTTGAAATGTGTCAAAATAACAGGATTGAGATAAATGTGAGAAATCAGCTAGTTATGCATTTGCTCGTGAGCTTTGTTAGGAAGCAAGAAAATGATGGCAAATACAATTGAAATTATTCAGCAGAAAGGGGAGGAGATGGCAACAAATTAGATAGCACTAATTTCCAGTCACAATTGTCACCACAAAGAGAAAGTAGACAGATGAGCTGACAAAATGCGTAGGATTCTCTCAGAGCAGGCCATTGTGCCAGCCAATGTAGTTGTTCATTGACTACATTTTTATCGTGCCCTTTCTCCGAGAAGCTCAGGGCTGCACGTATTTTCTTGGCGCCTATTTTATCCTCACAGCAACCCTGCTGAGGTAGGTCTGGCTGAGTGTGTGACTGGCTCGAGGTCACCCAGCGAGATTTCATGGCACAGTGAGGATTTGAACCCAGATCTTGAACACCAGCACTATAACCACTACATCACACTGATTTTAGCCACAACTAATGGAAAAAGACTACCTCCCTAAAATAGCCAGGTTACCCATTTACCAGGCCCAGTTACCTTTCCTTCGATTGGAAGAATACACAGGGAGAAAGGAACCAAATGTCTCCAAACTTGCAACTGCGATAGTTCAACTTGGAAAGTAGCCTCAAATCTTTGCTGAATTTTATTTGGTCTACAGTAGTTTACTATAGGCTACCATAGTCTACCATACTTCCTCTGCCTTCATTTCTGTTGATGAAACATGTTTGCTCTGGATAAGCATGAGAATGTAGTGCTTTAATAGCAATAATGGCATTAACTCTGCTTGTGAAAGTGAGGTTCAAGTTGTATTGGTTAAATATGCCAAAATATACACATTAAATAAAGCCCTCTCACTTGGGAATTATTGCAGATGTGCCATTTGTGGCTGACCAATTTACTGTGATAGTATTAGCAACTAAACATAACCATAACAGGACATATGAAAGAAAAGTGGCAGGCACAAGAGGACGTCTGTTCTTTTTATTACTCATTCCTTTCTTATACAGAATAGGTAGGGTTTCCAGGTCCCTGTTCACCACCTGCGAGAGATGTTTGCATTGGAGCCTGAGGAGGGTGGAGGTTGGGGAGGGGAGGGACTACAGTGCCATAGAATCGAATTGCCAAAGGGCCATTTTTGCCAGGGGAACTGATCTCGGTCGGCTGGAGATCAGTTGTAAGCGCAAGAGATCTCCAGCTAGTACCTGGAGATTGGCAACCCTAAGAATGGGACACTAACAATACCGCCCCCAGCCTGGAGCTTCAGTCAGCGGTTTCCAGGCTTGGGGGGGGGGTCGCTTGGCCCAGAAGGGACTTTCTGCCCACCTCGCCTTCGCTGCATCCCGCGGCCTCCCGTCCTGCCTCGCCTGGCACCGCGTGCAGAGGGCGGCGAAACTGCCCCACCGGGAAACTGCTGCTGGGGTGGCAGTGCTGGTGCCCTCTGCTCCTGGAGAGCGTGCATGGGGGGCACGTTCTTGCTGGGCGTTGCAGCAGCATTCTCCTGCCTGTGTTCCACAGCATCTAATATGTTCAGCATGCTCGTCTGATCCTGGAGAGACTAGTGTTCATTTTGACTAGTAGCCATGGATAGCCCTCTCCTCCATCAACATGTCCACTCACCTCTTCAAGCCTTCCAAGTTGGCAGCCATCACCACATCCTGGAGTAGGGAGTTCCACAGTTTAACTATGGGGGTTACCACACTTTGTATTCCAAGCGATGTATTAAGAGTATGAAAATGTTATAAAAAACATCGCTTTAAAAGGGTTTTTGGATACCACGGCTTATAAATGGTTGGAAGACGTCTTCACTGCTTAAGGGGCCAAACAAAGTGCGAACAGTATTTTTTATAACGTTTTCAAACTCTTAATACATCACTGGGAATACAAGTGTGGTAACTTTGTATGAGTTGTGTGAAGAAATACTTCCTTTTATCAGTTTTGAATCTCCAGCTTCAGCAGCTGACCTCATTTTCTGGAATTATGAGAGAGGGAGACAAGCTTCTCCCTGTCCATGCATAATTTTATAGACCTCTATCATGTCTCCCCTTAACCGCCTTCTTTCCAAGCTAAACAGCCCTAAGCGTTTTAACCACTCCTCGTAAGGCAGTTGCTTCCAGTCCCCAGATCATTTTGGTCGCTCTTTTCTGCACCTTCTCAAGCTCTGCAATATCCTTTTTGAGGTGTGGTGACCAGAACTGTACACAGTATTCCAAGTATGGTCTCACCATAGATTTGTACAAGGGCAGTATGATATCAGCAGTTTTATTCTCTATTCCTCGTCTAATTATGGCCAGCATGGAATTTGCCTTTTTTACAGCAGCCACACACTGGGTTGACATCTTCATTGAGCTATCCACTACCACCCCAAGATCTCTTTCTTGGTCTGTCGCTGCCAGCACAGATCTCATCAGTGTATATATGAAGCTAGGATTTTTTCCTCCAATACACATCACTTTACACTTGACTGCATTGAATCTCATTTGCCATTTTAATGCCCATTCTTCCAGTTTGTAGAGATCCTTTTGGAGCTCTTCACAATCTGATTTAGTTTTAACCACCCTATTTTATATACCTTATATACCTGGGGTCCCCTAAAAATTTCTTGGGCAAAAAGGGGTCACGAGTGGAAAAAGTTTGAGAAGCTCTGCACTATACTAAATGATTCACAAAGTTACTTGGAAAAATTACTAGGGACTGTGGTCTATTCTAGAAGAAGAGTTGTTTTTTATATGCTGACTTTCTCCACCACTTAAGGCAGAATCAAGCAGGCTTACAATCACCTTCCCTTCCCCTCCCTACAACATTCACCCTGTGAGGTAGGTGGGACTGAGAGAGTGTGACTAGCCCAAGCTCACCCAGCTGGCTTCACATGTAGGAGTGGGGAAATAAATCTAGTTCATCAGATTAGCCTCCGCCGCTCCTGTGGAGGAGTGGGGAATCAAACCCAGTTCTCCAGATCAGACTCCACCTCTCCAAACCACCGCTCTTAACCACTACACCATGCTGGCTATACTGTGTATAGCTTGCTGAAACTAGGATTCTATTATGAAATTTTACATCATTTAATTAATATGTATTAATACATATGCTTTGCTTCAATACAGTTTTCAGACATCTGGTAGGTTGTACAACCTTAATCCTATTGCATTGTTTGTAGAATGTCCCACCCATCAATTGTATTGTCTCACTCTGTGTAATCTGCTTTGAGTCCAAGTGAAAAAGGTGGACTATAGGGCTGTCGATTCGGTTCGTCCGAAATGAAAAAACAGCCGAATTTTCCGCAATTCAGGCGTTTTCAGTTCGGATGGAACCGAAATGAAAAAAGGTGGGAAAACAAAAATTTGCTGAATTCGGGGTGATCAACGAATAAATTTGGCAGGTTCGGCGTTCCCGAACCTGCCTTTTCCCGCCTTTAAAGACCCCCCCCCCGCGCGCCTTCACGGGGCTTCCCTGAAGGCGCGCAGGGGGAGCTTTAAACAGATCTGCGCCTTCCAGCTGGAAGGTGCAGATCTGTTTCCCCCCCACCACCACACGCCTTCACGGGGCTTCAGCTGGGAGGCGCAGATCTGTTTAAATTCGGCCGGGTCTTTGAAGTGCTGGGCGCCGCCTGCCCAGCACTTCAAAGACCCATCCGAATTTTCCCCCAAACTCTGGATCTCGCGCTGAATTTCACGGATCCGAAGCTGGGGAGTTCGGACTTCGGCACATCCTGAATTTAAAAGGGCCGAATTTTGCCGAAGCCGAACTTTACCGAATTTTTTTCCCAACAGTCCTAGTGGACTATACTGTAAATAAAAAAAAATATTGGCAACTTTCTCTCTCCCTTGTATCAACCCCGTCCATCAAAAGGGAGTATCTTATAAGCAGGCTTCTAGGTATGTATCACACACTGTATGTATTACGTATGTATCAAGTGCTGGATGAGGAGGAATGGGCACACGTGGGATATGCATTGGAATGCACTTCAGGATACAGATGCCATTCATGCTCATTGCATTGCTTTCATTTTATGGAGCATTTGAGAATGTGCAGTGTGCACAGAGACATAATTACCTTGTTTAAAGTACGATAAAAGCAGACTGCAATATCAGTTAAAAAAACAAAAACACCTCTATGGGCTTTTTCCCATCTTCTGGGCATGGAGTAGGGGGTCACTGGGGGTGTGGGGGGTGTGTGGGGGGGAGGTAGCTGTGAATTTCCAGCATTGTGCAGGGGTTGGACTAGATGACCCTGGTGGTCCCTTCCCTTCTATGAGGTTAAGGGGAACTCCACACTATACCTTTTGTATCCGCTTGTCATTGCATCCCCTCAAAGAATAATTGTATGGTGGTTGTTCTTGTTTTCCTTCCTTTTTTCCTCAGCTAGCTAGCTATCCTCGTGTTCTGGACTCGCCCTGGTGGGCTGCATTACTTGTTTCAAAGATGTTCTCTCTCCATGCTGCTGCGGTGCTTACTGGCTGCTCTTAAGCTGTAAATGGATATTAATGGAGCAGAAAGCAAACTGAATTACCCAGTGGATTAAAAAAAAATCTCATTATCCAATTTGGGAGCCCATAGGACATTCAAGTGGTATTTCCCCCCCGCCCTGCTTAAAAAAGCAGAACCTAATCTGAAATCCCTTTGTTTGCCAAAATATAATCTCATCCCCCCCCCCTGCCTCCACCCCCCAGGACGCATTGATAAGAGAAGCCTGAACAGACAATTGCCCAGCTTCTTCAAGGCTGGCTGATTCGGCTAATGTGCTTAAAGCCAGAGTAAACAAGTGTGTTGATCTGCCTGCCTGTCGCCATTAAAAGGAGAACACCCAGCAGGCTCTGGGGTCCTCTGTTCGAGGGGCACCTGCTGAGCCCACTTCGGCATCCCAAAAGCCTCCCCACAAATTAGCCAACATTTTCCCACGTCTCCCGGCAATCCCGGTGCATTGGAACACTGGAGATGTCCAATAGCCGCTGTCTTTTGGAGAAAGAGCCCCGCCGACTTGTGAATCCATTAATATGCTGCATGCGCGGCGTCATTACTTTAACACGGAGTACCTTTTAGCGTCCTGTCAACCTGTCACGCATCTCCTTATTAGCGTGTCCTCCGTATGTTAGAGGGAACCAGGCTCACCTACTTAAATCTCTAGGAGGATGCTTTTAAAGAAAAAAAATGTTTAAAGAAATGTAATAGGGAACAGGTGCCTAACTGCATTTTCGAGAAAATATCTGGTGAATAGAACGCTGTCACCTCTCCATCTGTAGCTTTTAAAAGAAAGAGAAAAAAAAACACAACTTGTGAGCTTGCTCATGTAGTCTGCACCTGTAGATAGTTATTAAAGCGCTTTCCCAAGGTAGAGAGTTTGCCTCTGTTCTCTTTCATCACAGTTTCTGCTACTTTGTATGGAAGAAAATGTGCTTTGCGCCACAGGGAACCTGTTTCTAAGCAGGTCACATCTTCAATGATTTACTTTCCTGAATGAAAAAACAACCACATTTTCCCGTCAGTTGTAGGTGGGTCTGTCGAAATCTTTGGTCCTTGTACTCATCTTGCCAGGTTTTGTTGAGAAACTCTTTAAGGTGGTTTCCACATGGGGAGGTGGGGGGGGGCTTGTGTGGTTTCCCTGTTGCTGGTGTGGCTGCAGATAAAGCACAGTGGGGATGGGGCTTCCAGAAGGCAGGTTTCCCTGCAGTTTCTCTGTCCCAGCCACCACCACCCCTCCCCTGGCCACAGGGGCTTTTGCATTGGAAAAAAATTAGGACTAGAATATCATTATACTGATATACCATTGTTAGGGTTGCCAACCTCCAGGTACTAGAGGGAGATCTCCTGCTATTACAGCTGATCTCCAGCCGGTAGAGATCAGTTCCCCAGGAGAAAATGGCCGCTTTGGCAATTGGACTCTATGGCACTGAAGTCCCTCCCCTCCCCAAACCCTGCCCTCCTCAGGCTCCACCCCAAAAACCTCCCACCGATGGCAAAGAAGGACCTGGCAACCCTAGCCATTAGGGAAAGCCTCAATACAGCAAGGGAGAGAGGGGTTCTTCTCCACGCAACTCCCTCTCCCCTACTATGGCCCTGTCCGTCCACACGCTCCATGAGTGGGGCCTTACCCTTCCTCCTCGGCTTCCTCCCGGCTTGCTTTTTAAAAGCCCCCCTGGCAGCCAGCCATCCCTGGGCTCCTCTAATCCCCGCCCCGACAGACCAAGATTCCCCTGATTGCTGTCCCTATCTGCTAATGACAGGCCAGCCAGGGATTCCTCTCTCTGGGTCCCACCTCTCTAGGAAGTCTTAAGGACTTCTGAAACACTTTGGGAGGCAGCATCCAAACACTTTGGGAGGCAGCATCCATCTGCAAACCCTCCTTAGTAGGATTGCCAACCTTCAGGTGGGGCCTGGAGATCTCCTGCTGTTCAACTTATCTCCAGGTGACAGGGATCATTCCCCTGGAGAAAATGCCTGCTTTGGAGAGTGGAATCTATGGCATTATACTTTGCTGAGGTCCCTCCCCTCCTCAAGCCCTACCCTCCCTTGACTCCACCCCTCCTAATATCCAGTTATTTCCCAACCCAGAGCTGGCAACTGTACTCCTTAGCCCGGTGAGCGAGCAGCTGGCCCACCAATACCCCTGGCTTCCCCACACACACACAAGCTTCTGTGCCCGGCACAGCTTCACATTGGCTGGAGTCATTGCAGCCCGCCAGTTCCCACTCCCTGCTGCCTTTTCAGCTGCCCCTTGAGATCCTGGGCCCACTGAGTCCCACACCATTTCCAATTCCTCCAGCCGCCTCTTCTAGGGCTATCTTTGCTCCCTGCCCTCACTGGCTCCAGGAGGAAGATCCACAGGCTCATAGCTGCTCTCTCATAAGTGTGTGTGAGTCAACTTCAGACACTGCCTTTCATTAAATAAAAAAAAAGTAAACCTCTATCTCATTCCATTGCAGAGATATGTCTTTCTCACTTATATGTCCCTCGGGGATCTGTGTTGGGACCAGTGCTTTTCAACCTGTTCATCAATGACCTTGAGTTGGGGGTGAACAGCAAGGTGGCCATGTTTGCAGACGACACCAAATTATTTAGGGTGGTTAAAACAAAATTGGACTGTGAAGAGCTCCAAAAGGATCTCTACAAACTGGAAGAATGGGCATTAAAATAGCAAATGACATTTAATGTGAGCAAGTGTAATATGATTAGGGTTGCCAGGTACCCCCTCTCCTCCAGCAGGAGGTTTTTTGGGAGGAACTGAAGCAGGGATCTCGCGCAGAGCCACACCGATGCGATCTGTCACTTCCAGTTTACACCCTGAAGTGCTGCATCGCAAGGGACCTTTTGGCTTAGGGTTGCCAGCTCTGGGTTGGGAAATACCTGGAGATTTGGGGGGGGGGGTGGAGCCTGAGGAGTGTGGGGTTTGGGGAGAGACTTCAATGCCATATAGTCCACTTGCCAAAGCAGCCATTATCTCCAGGGGAACCGATCTCTCTCATCTGGAGATCATTTGTAATAGCGGGAGATCTCCAGCCACTACGTGAAGGTTGGCTACGCTATTTTGACTCCTTGTTTTGAATTGGTAGCTGTCCTTAAAATTACAAATGACTTGAACAAACAGGACTATACAGGAATATTCTGACAAAGATTTGCTCAAAACAGAGTTTGGTTGGCAATCTATCTTACTTGTCATGCGTTTTACTCCTTTTGTACACTGTTTTTATGCATCATACATTTTTACTGTCAATCATTCTTGCATATTTATCTATTTGTTATTGGTACACTGAACATTGTTTATAATTATATGCTTGTCACATGTTTTCATATTGTGGTTTCAGATTGTGTTTCATTTGTAGTTCACTATTTACCTCTATTTTTGTTATACCTTCTTGTTCTTTTGTACTTTCTGTTATTTACACACTGTCATCTCACATCCAGTCTCAGGTACTTATTTTCCACCCTGACTTTCAGCATGTACCCCCCATTTACTAATATTTATACTCTGCCTTTCCCCATAGATCAAGGCTACTCACAACTCCAGATTTAAAGCATACAATATAAAATAACCTCAAATAGCCTCCCAGGGCCCTATGGCTTACAGTCACATAATCACAATGAAAAACCAAAGATCGAGATGCAATATCCCATAAATGCAAGAAATCGTATATACAAGACAATAACAACCTGACAATGCAAATCAGGGTGCCAAAAGAATAGCAACTGGTACTCGAATCCAGATATATCCTCATCTACCTCAACTTTAGGCTACCCCAAATGCTTAGTGGGGGAGACACATTTTTACTAACCTCCTCAGAATCAAGAGGGAAAGGGCCAGCCATGAGTCACATGCAAGGGCACTCCGAATTTCAGTGCTACCACTGGAAAGGCCCTTTCCTATGTTGCCACACACTGAATCTCCAATGATAGTGGCATACAAGGCCGGATCTCACCTGATGTAGGAGGAGATGGTCCTTCAGGTACCCTACTCCCAAACTACTTAAAGGTCACAACTAGCACTGAAATGTACTGGCAAAAATATGATCCCTGTAATGGTCTGGTAGGAATGATCCCAGGGGGTTATCCCAAAGCTCGGAGAAGGGTAGAATAGTGGCAAGACCAGCCACATAGAAAGTTAATATGAAGCTGCCTTATATCGAATCAAGCCACTGGTCCATCTAGCTTGGTACCCACACCAAGCTAGTGCATTGGCTGCTGCTGGTTTTCCAAAGTCTTGACAAGGACCTTTCTCAGTGCCTGTACCTGAAATCCTTTCAGCAGAGAAACCATGGATTAAACTTGTGACTTCCTTTAGGCAGAACATGTGGTCTTCCGCTGAGCTAACTACCACTGAGGAACTGCAGACCAAGTTTGACCCCAAAACCCAGCTTCTTGAAAAAATTAACTCATACACCATGGAGAACATGATATCTCTACAGTAACTCAGTCTTAAGTCCCTGAACAGCTATATTGTCCATGCTCAGCCACTAGCTCAATATCCACCTGATCATCTGGATGCTATTCACCTCCTCCCCAAAGTACATACG
This sequence comes from Euleptes europaea, assembly GCF_029931775.1. Classification (NCBI taxonomy): domain Eukaryota; kingdom Metazoa; phylum Chordata; class Lepidosauria; order Squamata; family Sphaerodactylidae; genus Euleptes; species Euleptes europaea. The sequence goes on along the minus strand of NC_079312.1, from coordinate 42,811,559 downwards.
TGATAGCTGTCCACTTGCAACAGTACATTTTGAAAAGCCTTTTACCATTTTCATATAAAGTCTCTGAGAACTGTGCATTAATGGGCCATTATTTTTACTCTCAGATGGAGCCCCAAGTGAACAAACAAATGTCTGGGAATACAGACAATTTAGATCTGAAGAGATATCATCTACGTAGTTCATAGGTTAATGGGTATGAAGGATTTATACTTAAAGGTCACAACTAGCACTGAAATGTACTGGCAACGGTTATAAAAAGAGAGAGAGAAAATCTGGGCAATCAAATTGACACCTATTGTACTTCCTATAGCAGCTCATCTATATCAGATTTATTAAGGGAATTACAAAGAGCATTTATACACGTACACACATACATTAACAGATATATGACCAGAGAAGGGCAGAAGGAGGAGGACTGGAAGTGAGGCCCGGCAAGCCATATTTTTTGTATCTGTAACCAACATTCAAGCAATGAACCCTCTAAAAGTCTGGAACTCAGCCATCGTCTGTCCATGTCTGATCTCCTTGGTAAATATTACAGCTGCCAAGAATGAAGCAAGCAAAAAGCACTTACAGATCAGAAAGGAACACATGACATTGACTGACTTGCTCCAGTCATAAAATACATCATAGACTCAAATGTGAGAGGGAAAGAGAGAGGGGGGGAGGGAAACCAATCGTTCTCACAGGAATGGCCCATCTGTTCACATAAAGCCTCAGTCATTACTGCAAATAAATACATTCAGGCCAGCAACGTCTGGGATTAATTTTTGTGGTTCCTGTTTTTTTTTTTTTTTTTTAAACAACCCATAATTTCTGGAACCTTTTGGATGCTTTCCTATATAAACATGATATCAGTAATCAAAAACAGATAACATATCAGTCTCACATGGTGGAATGGTATGGAGAGCAATATTTTATGTGTGCAACATTTTCAAGAGCACAATTACCATATCTTGGGAACAAAGCAGAGCACTCAAACTTTGCATTAGGGAGGGACTGTAACACATATTAAAAGATTTTTTTCATCTTAAAGAAGTCCTAGAAGTCCAGAGTGACTGACATTTGACATACCCAGGGTAATATTTAGGGGCCCCAACAGCTACTCTAGAATGTGTGTGTGTTAAGTGCCGTCAAGTCGCTTCCGACTCATGGCGACCCTATGAATCAATGTCCTCCAAAGTGTCCTATCCTTGCTCAGATCCTGCAAATTGAGGGCGGTGGCTTCCTTTATAGAGTCAATCCATCTCTTGTTGGGTCTTCCTCTTTTCCTGCTGCCTTCAAGTTTTCCTAGCATGATTGTCTTTTCCAGTGACTCTTGTCTTCTCATAATATGTCCAAAGTACAACAGCCTCAGTTTAGTCATTTTAGCTTCTAGGGTCATTTCAGGCTTGATTTGATCTAAAACCCACTGATTTGTTTTTTGGGCGGTCCAGGGTATCCGTAACACTCTTCTCCAACACCACATTTCAAAGGAATCTACTTTCTTCCTATCAACTTTCTTCGTTGTCCAGCCCTCACACCCATACATAGCAATAGGGAATACGATGGCATGAATTAACCTGATCTTGGTTGCCAGTGACACATCCTTACAACCTATAATGGAAGAGGGATAAAAAAGGAGGGGTCAATGGAGTATAACCCCAAAAGTTGTGAGAGTTAAAATGGATCACTCCCTGCCCTGTATTACTCAGGATCTGAGTGACACAGGGTCTTATTCCAAGACACTGAAATACTGGACAATTCTACCAACTATTTTGTCAGATTGCACAGAGAAGCTATTGAAATTCATAAACATCAGCACAACTTTAACAGAAGAGAGTTTAAGAATGAATAAGGCTTGGCTTCCTGTCCTGAAAACCTCCAGACTAACAAAGACTACAGTCCACAATAGCCATGCAGATTAGCCTTGGATTCCACATGTTAACAGATCACTTCAGGATACAATGGTTCCACATTAACATACCACACCCTCATTAGCACATTATCTTGATACTTACAGGACAATGATTTGCACATTACCTTTAATACTTTGCAGGACAATGACTCAGCTCAAACCCAACCCCCTTCTGACTATATCTTACTCTTCCTACACACTTGACACTGAGAGACACTGCCCTTCAGTGTTAATCCTCTGAAGATGCCTGCCACAGCTGCGGGTGAAACGTCAGGAAAGAAAATACCAAGACCACGGTTGCACAGCCCGGATAACCTACAAGAACCATTGATCAAGGTTATTTCCAAGATATACCAAGATGATTTGTAGCAAAAAAATGAAAATTAGAAACCTCCTAGCCCAGGGGTGTCGAACTCAATCGTTACGAGGGCCGGATATGACATAAATGTCCCTTGGTCAGGCTGGGCCCATCTTAAAGCAGGAACTAATGTGGAAAGACTGAAAATTCTCCTGTTTCGTAAAGCTCACATTTGTTAGGTACAAGGGATTTCACCAAGTTTTATTCCTCATCATTTTAATTAGGTCAGTCCTGTTGTTCTGTATATACTCTGTTGATGAAAGAATAATAACATATTTTCTCCAATATGTGAAATCATAGTAAAGAAGATTAGAAAGAAAAATGACCGTAATTTTATATTATTATTTCTATGAGGAAAATGTCAGTATGTGGTATCTTTTTGTTGTTTCCTACATGTTGAGTCTTTCTAGAGGACATGTCCTCCTACATCCAAATATGTGTTTAACGACTTTCTGCCTTACAAACTAAACTTAAATGACCTCATAAGCACAACCTAAACCCCTCAGATGGAAGGAATCTAGTGCACTAGCCTGGTACTGGCAATGTCAGAGACTCCAACACTGGAGCTCATTTCCTTATGAAGTGCTGAGATACGCCGACAGAGTTAAGTAGTTAAGATAGGTAGACTCTAATCTGGAGAACCAGTTTTGATTCCCCACTCCTCCACATGAAGCCTGCTGGGTGACCTTGGGCTAGTCACAGTTCTCTCAGAACTCTCTCAGCCCCACCTACCTCACAAGGTGTCTGTAGTGGGGAGAGGAAGGAAAGGCAATTGCAAGCTGATTTGAGACTCCTTAAAGGTAGAGAAAACTGGGGTATAAAAACCAACTTTTCTTCTCCTCCTCCTCCTCTCTAACAACTATGGCTCCATCAGCATGCTCAAGATTTGCCAAGTTATTATCAAGAAATTATGCCTTTAAAAGCTCCAAAGCATCAAGAAAGAATGGAACGATTATTTCTTCCTTGTATTGTGGGTCGCTTGTGACAGCAGGCAGAAGAGAAGTAGATAAAGGAAATGGCGGAACACCTGAGTTAAGCACCTCATGGGCATTCTTTATTTATTTCCTAGATGGTTTAAAAGTACCATTTCCAGGCAAAAAACTAGCAACCCTGTTTTTCAGATCTGTTGTTCCTGATTGTCTCCCATTTTGGCAGTTACTCCTCCTGATTTTGAATTTCCTGCGATCAAGAGTTTTGATCAGAAGAGCAAACCCTGTTCTTTAGCCTTCTGGCGTGCTTCTCACTCAGGTTGTGCTGTCATTCACTGCTTGCATACTTGGTGAGAAAGCCGTGTGCAATAAAAAGATCCTCCTAAGCATTTATTAGTGTTTATTTCCCTGGGATTTATGAGCTTTCTAGATAGCTTGCGACTGCCTTCAGATTTCTGTTGCTGTCAGAGATTTTACTCTTGGTGAAGTTGCATAATAAATCTGTTTTCCCCCTTCCAAAATAAATTAATCATTTCTTGCTGCTCATGTTTTTCACCCTGAAATGAAACTTGGCAATGTTAGGTTTACGTTTTCTTCTTGCTCAGCAGAATGTCTTAGTTCTAATTTGTTTTTTTATCATTCATTCCCTGGACATTTTGGTCATTAGTAGCCTCTACCATCCTCATGTCAGGAAATATTTACCTGTTTTTATCCAATTAAACCAGCCACCTTTAGTAACCATGAAGGGTGTGTGTGGGCTACATAAGTTAACAATGAACTTTACTACTCTACAGCAACCTGCTTGGTTGTTCTCAGATCAGACAATTGTATCTTACAATACCAGCAACAGAAGGTTGTTTTCCCCCCACCCCGAGTTAAAAATATTATAAGAAAAGGATCCTTGCTCATGATCTACACACTCATCCTGTTACACAAACCCTTCCAAGAACAGGATAATATGGTTTACAGGATTTTGTAGCACTTCAAAAACCTGTTTGGCCAGAGAGAACTAAGGGACTTAGCTGGCATGAGAGAGAGCCAGAGGGAGAGTCTGTACAAACCCAGGGGGAAGATGCTGCTGGAGCAACGGTGGTAAAAGAAACAGAATGTTCATTTAGGAGTCCTAAGCTTGCTGGATGACCTTCAACCAACTTAACCAAACTCATCATCTTGCTGTTATAGGGGATATGTGTTAGTTAATATAGAAAAATTGCACAGTGTGGTATCACATGCAGATCAACTCCAAACCAATATATTTCAAAAAGGTAAAACTTACATTTATTGAAGTAGATTCAGTTCACTTCCATGTTGCAACTGAAAGGAGAGAGAGAAGTCTCATCAAAAGAATACTATTCCCTAATACAAGTGGCAAGCTAATCCAGCATCATGTGCATGCCAGTAAGTTGCCATAGCTTCAACAGCAGAGACCTGTAGATCCAACCTGTTCTTTGCATGTCCACAAGCGGAGAAAAAGAACACATAGAGCACAGGAAGAAAAGGAGGAGTCAGAGAGAAGCCCCCAGGCTGGACAAAGAGAGGTATCTCGTTCATTAAGAAGAGAACACCTCTACACATCTAGAACAATGTAGTGCCCCCCCACCCCCGATGTCCAGGCATGCTGAGTTGCCTTACAGGAGTTGTGAGGATAAAATGGAGGGGAGAGCCACCTAAAGCTCCTTGGAAGAAGGGTGGGGGAAATGCAAAATGTGCTTTCATCTGACTTCACAAGTTGTTAGAAGCCTGCTGCCAGTGAAAAAGTTATAATGTGGGTGTAACTACTGTTGTCCCACAGGCATGGCTGGAAGCGTGAGATAGAGCTGAGTGACAGCCCAGCTCAAATCTCCAGATGACCTCACCCAGCGGTTTCATACAGATGTTAAAGAGCATAGGTGGAGCCTTGCAGGACCACATAGGCCAAAGGCCAAGGGGCTGAGCAGCAGTCCCATAGCACCACCTTCTGGAACCCACCCTCCGCAGAACAGTGCCTCCCAATCCATGCCCAGAAAGGCAGTCCAGAAGGATACCATGCTCAATGGTATCAAAAGCCGCCAAGAGGTCCAGGAGAATCAACAGAGTTGTACTTCCTCTGTCCGTCTCCCTGAGCAGGTCATCCACCAGAACAACCAAGGCTCTTTCAGTCCCATAACCAGGCCTAAACCCAGACTGGAAAGGATTTAAACAATTTGCCTCATCTAGGAAAGCTTGAAGTTGTCCAGCCAGCACCCGTTAAATCACCTTGCTCAGGAATGGAACATTTTAGACTGGTTACTAGTTATTAAGATCTCCTGGGTCCAGGGTGTGCTTCTTTAGAGGTGGATGCACCCCAGCCTGTTTCGAGGCTGGGATGACCACCCTCTCTCCCAAGGAGGTATGAACTTCCTTGAGGACCCAGTCACCCAGCCCTGCCCCACCCCCAACCGATTTAAGTAGCCCAGAAGGGCAAGGATAATACAAACAGGTGGTAGGTCTTAACACTCCAAGGATTCTGTCCACATCCTCAGGGTGAATAAAGTGAAAAGTATCCCAAACAACTAGACAGGTTGGCACCCTGGCACTGTCTGACCCTGGCACTGCTAATGTAGACTCCAAGTCAGAATAGATGCATGGGCCATCAGCCTCTCTTTCTTTAATCTTGAGCTGCTTGCAAAAACTGGATTTTCAAAGCACTGTGATCAGAGCACATAGAGTATGTTCACCGTTATACCTAGGTTTAATGCTGCCACAATCTCTTCCAACATGTTTTGACTTCCTGATAGTCCCATGCTACAGATGATTATTTATGCTGGCTAGATAGAATGCCGTTCTGTTAGGGGAGCTATTGGGCCGTTTAAATGAGGTTCCATATTCTGAGTGAGTGGGTCAAGGTGGTTCTGGTCAAATAGACCCTTCAGCAATTTCTATTCAGCTGTGACCTGCTCCATGTGGCAAGAGATAGAGGGATAAAACCTTTTATCTGGGGCCCTAGATGTGAATTGGATAATCTGAGGTTTCTTTTAGCAGGGATGGATTTTAATATTACATTGGCAGTTGACAAGTTTCCACACAGTTGACTAAAATTAAAAATTGCTAATTCTCTATTGTTTATGCATATATATATATATATATATATATATATATATTCCACAGGGTATATTAGTCAGTTTTGATGTTGTATCCCTCTTTACCAAGGTTCCAGTAAAAGACACAATCTCATTGATTAACCAGATTTTTCCAGAAGATATAACAGCCTTATTTCACCATTGTTTGACAACAAGTTATTTCCTATGGGAGAAAGAATTTTATAAACAGATTGATGGAGTAGCTATGGGAAGTCCACTCAGTCCAGTAATAGCAAATTTTACATGGAATATTTTGAAAAGACAGCATTAGAATCAGCACCTTACAAACCTACAGTCTGGTTCAGGTTCGTAGATGATACATTTACTATTTGGAGCCATGGTGAAGAAAAATTACTGGACTTTCTAAACCATCTTAATAATATCCATCCAAACATTCAGTTTACCATGGAAAAGGAAACTGAGGGTCAACTCCCATTTCTTGATATCCTTGTCAGCCGTAAAACAAACTTTCAGTTAGGTCACAAGGTCTACTGGAAACCAACTCACACAGATTGCTACTTACACAAAAACTCCAACCACCCCCCCACCAACAGAAAAAAGGAATAATCAAAACATTAATGGACAGTGCAAGATGGATCTGTGAACCACAGTTTCTCAAGGAAGAAACTAATCATCTAAATCACGCGCTGCTAGCAAATGGCTATTCCAGAAATGAAATCAGAAGGGCCATTAAACCAAACAAAAATCAGAAAACTCAGGAAACAGTTTCCCATAGGAAAGGTATTCTTGCCATTTATTAAAGGAGTCACTGATAGGATGGAGAAACTTTTGAAAAAACATAACCTACAAACAGTGTTTAAACCCACCAAAAAAATACAACAGATGCTACGATCAGCAAAAGACAAAAGAGACCCCCTCACCTCTGCAGGAGTATATCGTATACCCTGCAGTTGTGGACAAGTTTACATCGGGACCACAAAACGCAGCATACAAACAAGGATAAAAGAACATGAAAGATACTGCAGACTTGGCCAACCTGAGAAATCAGCAGTGGCTGAACATGGATTGACACAAACAGGACACAGGGTCTTATTCCAAGACACTGAAAGACTGGACAATTCTACCAACTATTTTGTCAGATTGCACAGAGAAGCCATTGAAATTCATAAACATCAGCACAACTTTAACAGAAAAGAAGAGAGTTTAAGAATGAATAAGGCTTGGCTTCCTGTCCTGAAAACCTCCAGACTAACAAAGACTACAGTCCACAATAGCCATGCAGATTAGCTTTGGATTTCACACATTAACAGATCACTTCAGGATACAATGGTTCCATATTAACATATCACACCCTCATTAGCACATTATCTTGATACTTACAGGACAATGATTAGCACATTACCTTTGATACTTTTTGCAGGACAATGATTCAGCTCAAACCCACCCCTTTCTGACTATATATTACTCTTCCTACACACTTGACACTGAGAGACACTGTCCTTCAGTGTTACTCCTTTGAAGATGCCTGCCACAGCTGCTGGCGAAATGTCAGGAAAGAAAATACCAAGACCACGGTCACACAGCCCGGATAACCTACAAGAACCAACAAATTTTCCCCTTTCTTTTAGTCTTAGTATGACACTGTTCAGAGCCACAATGGCTGTATGAGCAGTATCATTAAAGTAAGTCAGTCAGAATGGATGCGAGGGATTTCATTTGCAAAGTGCTGAGCAAAATGGTCACAGCTAGGGTTGCCAGGTCCCTCTTTGCCACTGGCGGGAGGTTTTTGGGGTGGAACCTGATGAGGGCAGGGTTTGGGGAGGGAAGGGACTTCAATGCCATAGACTCCAATTGCCAAAGCGGCCATTTTCTCCAGGTGAACTGACCTCGATTGGCTGGAGATCAGTTGTAACAGCAGGAAATCTCCAGCTAGTACCTGGAGGTTTGCAACCCTAGTCACAGCAGGCCACCAAGCAGTGCACCTCCTCCTATTGGCCAGCTCCTAAGAGGCCTCTGACCACCTGGAACAGATCTGCTGTGTTACAGTATGCAGATGCAACCGCGATGGGAAAGTATCGTTTCTTTGCCACCATCACTGCTTCAAAAGGTGCTTTCGCTCATGTCTTACCAAGTATTCCTCCACTGTCACTCTAGCCATCTTCCTTGCCTTTATATCACCCACAGCCCCTCAGTAAACCAGGGCTCTAATGCTATAACATCTATCATCTGTGACACGGAATTGCTCAGCGTTAAGAGAAGTAGAAGACATCACTTCGGTCAGCTTTGAAAAGAGAAAAGTGCGGGGCTGTTCTTCACACCGAGTGATCACCTTGTTAAAGTGATAAATTTAGCAAAAGTGCCCTTCATTTGATCTATTCTTGTTGGATACTTGAGGAGCTGTCATATAGAGGATGGTGCAGAATTGTTTTCTGTTTTCCCAGAAGGTCAGACCAGAACCAACGAATTAAAATTAAATCAAAAAAGTTTTTGGCTATACATTAGGAAGAACTTCCTGACATTGAGAGCAGTTCCTCTTTGTTTGTTTTTTTATATATAATTTTTTTTATTGATTTTTATAATAAATCCAAAAAAAGAAGAAAAAAAAAGAAAAAATATATACATAATAATAATAAAATAAAAATAAAAATACATAGAGCGTACAGTTCTGTTATTACACTGTTCATATAAAAACATATATTGTTAATATTGTTCTACATATATTGTTATACATAATTTGTTATACATATAAGGATATATATTACGCCCTACTTCAAAAATCCACCACCCACCACAGTGCCCATCACCAATGGACTTCCGATGGGGTGTGTTGACTAATAAAAAAAAAAATCACATTGTTATACATTAATTAAAATCACCTTATACTATAATTCGTTAACTATATTTTTAAAATCCGTTTTTGCCGATTTATCCCAGTATGCAGCGGCCTTTGACCACATAATTTTAAATTCCTCCCTATCTTTACCATGTAAGGATACTGTAATTTTGGCCATCCGCATATACAACCATAATTTTTCTCTCCATTCTCTAATTGAAGGTTTAATCGTTTGCTTCCACTTTTTTGCAATTATAATCCTAGCTGCTGCAAAACTATATTGACATATGACTCTAACACCTTTATCCAATTCTCTATTTGGAATGCCCAATAAGCAAAAAGCGGGATCTCGCTTAATTTTTACTTTAATAAGATTATTAGTTTCATTCGTAACTAATTGCCAAAATCTCCTAATTTTTTTACAAAACCACCAACTATGCATAAACGTGCCTATATCAGTACCACATTTCCAACATAACGCTTTGTCATCTTTTTTCATTTTACTTAATAAAACCGGGGTTATATACCATCTATAAAACATTTTATATAAATTTTCTCTTATTTCATTCGAAATAGTAAACCTAAATTCATTTTTCCAAAGCTTTTCCCAAATTTCCAAATCAATATTATATCCTAAATCTCTTATCCATTTCAACATGACTGGTTTGATCCTTTCTTGTTCTAAGTTCAATTCTATAAGTATTTTATAAATCCTACCAATCAATCCTTTATTACCTTTCAATAATACTATCTCAAAGTTAGATTTAGTATGATTAAATCCCAATCTATTATCTTTAATAAAAACATCATTTAGTTTATAATACATAAACCAGTCTTTTAGTTGAAGTTCTTCACGAGTTTTCAATATCCATGTCCCATCTCTATATTCTATCAATTCTCTATAGATATCACAGTCCAAATTTAGATGTGCACCTCTTCGCATAAAAGCTTCTATAGGGTTTATCCAACCGGGAGTTTTACTTTCTAAAGCATCTTTATATTTATTCCATACTTGTAATAAGTTTTTCCTGATAATATTAGAATTAAATTCCTTATTCATTTTCTGTTTCTCATACCATAAATAAGCATGCCACCCGAATCGTAGTTTATATCCTTCTAATTCTAATAACTTAGGATTCTCCAAGAGAATCCAATCTTTAATCCAGGTGAAACATGCCGCTTGGTAATACATTTTTAAATCTGGTAATCCCAATCCTCCCGTCTCCCTTAATTCTATTAAATTATTATATGCAATCCTATGTCTCTCTTTACCCCAAAGGAATCTCAAAATATCTTTTTTCCATTCCTCAAATATCTGTACCCCTGTCACTATTGGTAAATTTTGAAACAGAAAAAGCATCTTAGGCAGTAACATCATTTTAATTACTGATATTCTTCCCCAAAGTGATAAAGGGACCTTTTCCCAACTTATCAGATCTTTTTTTATTTGTTGCCATTGTTTCACATAGTTGTCCTGAAATAAATTAAGGTTATTATTCGATAACCATATACCTAAATATTTAACTTTATGTTCAATATTGAGTCCCGACTTTTTGATCAATGTTTGTTGCTGTGAAAGAGTCATATTTTTAACCAAAATTTTTGTTTTTGCCTTATTAATTTTAAAACCTGAAATCTTTCCATAAACCTCCAATATTTTATTCCATCTATCAAACTGTTCAATCGGATCAATCAAAAAACATACTAAATCATCCGCATAAGCTTTAAGTTTGTAATGATTTCTCCCTATTCTTACCCCTACTACATCATTAAATTTTCTAAGATTATCCAGTAATACCTCTAATACTAAAATAAAAAGTAAAGGGGAAAGAGGACAACCCTGTCTCGTTCCCCTTTGAATTTCAATCTTTGGTGATAAAGACCCATTCACAATCAAATTAGCTGTTTGATATGTATATATACTTTTTATGGCAGTTTTAAAACTATCACCAAAACCCATATATTCTAATACCTTAATCATAAACTGCCAATTAACATTATCAAAAGCTTTTTCGGCATCCAAAAATATAAAAGCTATTGGTGTTGTGTCTTGTTCCGCATATTCTAAAAGATCAATTACCACCCTAACATTTTGACTAATCAGTCTTCCTGGTAGAAATCCAGCTTGATCATCATGTATTAATTGGTTCAGTACTCCTTTTAATCTAGTAGCTAAAATTGCTACAAATAGTTTGTAATCAATATTTAGCAATGAAATCGGTCTGTAGTTTTTAACTTCCAATGTATCCGAATTCACCTTTGGTATTAAGGCTATATTTGCCTGTTTCCAGGTCTGAGGGATAATACCTTTTGTCATCCCTAAATTCATAACTTCCAAAAGATAGGGGATTAATTGCTCTCTAAATGTTTTATTATAATATGCTGTAAAACCATCTGGTCCAGGAGATTTATTCAGCTTACTTTTTTTTATAGCCTGCTCCAATTCGTCCATGGTTATTGGAGAATCTAAAAATTCTTTGTTTTCTTGCATTATTTTTCGCCAATCCCATTTAGCAAGATAAACTTCCATTTCTACCTCTGAAACTGACTTTTTTTTATATAAATCTGTATAAAATTTCACAAATGTATCTACTATCTTCTCCTTAGCTCTTGTTATCTTGCCCTCCCTTCTTATTTGAGTTATTGGTAATTTTTTATCTTTCTGTTTAATTTGCCAAGCTAACATTTTACCTGGTTTATTAGCATGTTCAAAAAATCTTTGTTTAGTATACATAACTTTTCGTTCAATTTCTTCAGCAAGTAAAAATTCATATCGATGTTGACAATTTCTAATCTTATTTTGTTGTTCTAATTTAGCCCCTTTGTCTTGCAGTCTATTTAAATATCTCTCCGCCTGCTTTATTTCATCTAATATGCATTTTTTCTTAGTCTCCCTATCCCTATAATATCTTGTATTTTGTTGAATTAAAAATCCCCTAATTACTGCTTTGCCAGCATCCCAAACTATGTCTTCACTGGTACCTTTATCCATATTTTCTTTAAAGTAATTTAATATTTCAGTTTTCAATTTGTCTACAATTTTTTTATTATTTAATAGAAAATCATTAATTCTCCAGGGTTTATAACCTCTATTTCCCATTTCAATTTTAGCTGATACCGCGTTGTGGTCTGACAACACCCTAGGTAAAATCTCACAATTTTCTAAGTTCTGTACCAGACCCTCTGACATCCATATCATGTCTATCCTGGAACACGTGAGATGTCTCTGTGAAAAAAAAGTATATTGCTTCATATTACCATGTGTCAACCTCCAGACATCAAACATATCCCACTGATCTGTAAGAACATCAAAAATCCCTGGTAACTTTCCTTCATTGCTAGCTTTTTTCTTTTTCCCAGATCTATCAACCTTAGGTACCTTAACTCCATTAAAGTCCCCCATCCATATCATTTTTTCTGTAGCATATTCAGCTAATAATAATGCTAAGTTCTCATAAAATACCTTTTGATTTGTGTTAGGTGCATATATTCCCACAAGCAATACCTTTTGGTAACCAATTGTTACCTCCAACAGCAAAACTCTTCCCTCTATATCTTGAAAAATAACTTTTGGTTGTAATGAAACAGGTATATACATAGCTATTCCATTAGTCTTTTTACTACTATTACAAGCCGTAAATAAAGTACCCAACCTAGCATGTTCCAACCTGAAAACATCCTTAGGGAGTATATGCGTTTCCTGTAAGCAGATAATGTTAGCATTAAATTTTCTTAAATGATGAAAAATTTTCCTCCTTTTGTTGGGAGAGTTCATTCCATTAACATTCCAAGATATGACCTGTAACATATCAAATTTTTAATTAAATTCCATTAAATCCACAATAAGTACATTTTTAACTCCTGTTGCTGCAACCCCCCTCTACCCCCCATATCCATTCAATCTTCAGTCTTCAGGTTCCTCATTTGGAGAGTCCTCTGATGAAACTACTGGCAAATCTCCACCACCAGAAGCTTCAGATGCCTTTTCTTCTTCTGTAGACTCTCTAGTTGGAGCTTGTTTAGCTGGCTTGAGAGGCTTAACCAGTTCTGCATCATATCTTCTTAAAAACTGGTCTGCCTTATCCACTTCCGTGAACTTGAACCTTTTCGCCTTAAAGATAAAAGAGACCCCCTGCGGGTATTCCCATCTGTATTGAATTCCACTGAGTCTTAAACGCTGGGCAATCTCCATAAAATCCTTCCTCTTCCTCAGCAATCTTGCAGGTATTTCTTTCATCAGCCTCAGTGACTCATCTCCAACTTTCAATGGTGTTTTGTAATGAGTATTAAGTATTAAGTCTCTGTGGCTTCTAGAAAAAAGTTGAACCAGGCAGTCCCTCGGTACTTTATTCCTGGTTGCATATGCTGAATTTATTCTGTAGGCTGTCACAATCATCCCTGCAATGACCTCTTCAGATTCTTGCAAAAAGTCTGCCAAGAGAACCATCAGATATCTTCGCAAGTCCCGATCCTCAATTTTCTCTCGCAATCCACGAATACGTAGGGAAGATTCTTTTATCTTGAGTTCCATCATTGCCATCTGATCATTTTGGGTCTCTTGTCTGTCAGCTACAGATGTTATTGACATCTCCAGGGTATCCACCTTCTTCTTAGTTTCTTTGGTTTCTTGTGAGTTTTTTTTTAACTTGGTTTCTACCCTGTCTTGCCTGACAGCCAAAGATGAAATAGTGTCCTGCAAGGAAGCTATTGCAGCTGAATTCTGAGCTATAGTAGCTGTATTCTGAGATAGCTCCTGTTTCATTTCTGTCACATCCTGATGAGTCTTAGTTAAGAGTTCAAAAACAGAAGCCAGAGTCACTTCAGGTTTAGTTTCTGGTTTGGTTTTTAAAGGCATCTTAGCAGCAATGGATGTTGTTACTATTGGAGAAGTTATCTGTTTGGTTGTTTGAGTTATTTGGGTCACAGAGGAGCGTCTGATAGGAAGCTGTACCACCAACTTTGTAGCCTTTAAAATGTCCTTGGTGTGTTTCTCTTTCTCACCCATTGGTGAGCCAAAAAGACTGAAGTTAGAAAGTTGTAATCCAAGGGAAAATAGGGGGGGGCAAAAAATTTCTTTTATATCATTTCATTCAGGTAAAACATGTGGAGAGAACAATCACTGTGAACAGTAGGAAAAAATTCTATGCCATATCACTTAATTGTCCTCTTTTTTATTTCTGAGTACTCTTGGCTTTAAAGAGAAAACTTTTTGAGTGCGTCACTCAACTGGCAAAAAGCCAAAAATCACAAAACCAGAGCGTAACTGAATTATAGATGGTTCAAAAATTGTCCTTCACAAAAGAAAAATTGCCACACACCCCAAATTAGTGATTTTAAAGTCCAAACAAAGAATCTTTATTTATATTTCAAAGAAAAACAAAATCGGGTCCCACCTCGCTCTCTCCTGCCGTCTTCTTTAAGATGGCGCCGGCTCTTCGGTGAAATCCGCCAGAGCGACCGCCGCCGATTTCTCGGCGGTTATCGCTCCCATGGCAAGACCACCACCGGCACCCAGGACTGCATCCCCTCTTGCCCCGAGGGGTGCCGCTTGCCGGCTCTTCCCAGGGCTATTTTTAGCCCGTCGGCAGCGAACGGCAGGAGCGCGGGAGCTCCGCGCTTGTGACGGGGGGGTCGCCCGACCCGGAAGCTGAGCAGTTCCTCTTTGGAACAGGCTTCCTCGGGAGGTGGTGGGCTCTCCTTCTTTGAAGGTTTTTAAGCAGAGGCTAGATAGCCATCTGTCAGCAATGCTGATTCTGTGAACTTAGGCAGTTCCTGAGTGGGAGGGCAGAAAGGGCTGCATCAGTGCTTAGTTCTTGTGGCCCTTTCTTACATGCCCAGGGAAATGCCAATCACCACTTTGGGGTCAGGAAGCAATTTTCCTCCAGGCCAGTTTGGCCAGGGATCCTGGAGGGTTTTTTTGCCACCTTCTGGGCATGGAGTAGGGGTCTCCAGGGGTGTGGAGGGGAGAGGTAGTTGTGAATTTCCTGCATTGTGCATGGGGTAGAACTAGATGTCCCTGGAGGTCCCTTCCAACTCCATGATTCCATGATTGTTTGACTATACAGCAGTCTATTAAGTAACATATTTATCAACATCAGTCAGCAAATAAATATTCTTGTCATAATCCATCATACTAGAAAAACGTTTCAGCAGTATGAAGACGTCTATCTCTGGGATCCATATATAATACAAAGATAGTACACAAATGAGTTTTGACAGAGTAGTGCCCACATATTCACAGCCATTAATCTGCAGGAACACCAGAGTTTCTATCATTTAAATATACCGTAATTTGGGAATATAAATTTGAAAAGGCCATTCTCTGAGGAGTCATGGTGAGTTCAGCAAAATATCTCTGCAAGCCATGGTTTAATTTAATTAAAGAATACCAAGATGAAAATCAAGCATCCAGTTTTATTGTCATACCCTTGTGAGTGTCTTCAAAATACATACTATCTCTGATTGGATCGCTTCAAATTCAACAGACAATCAAGGTTTCTCAGGAAGGTAAATCTTTACTTGGTTTAACTGAAGCGTGCTGGGAAATTTTGTTCTAACAGACATTTCTTTGGATAGCTGTTATCTGGAATCTTGTGGAACTTCAGACAATAAACAAGTTTATATACCTTGTTTCCAATGGAAGAAAGCCTGTAACACAGTGGCTGGATGGACCATTAGCTTGGTCTAAAAGATTTGAGAAACCTATTCTGAATTATTTCTAAGGTTTTTAGATTTTCAAACCTTTCAGCATTTTGGCAATTGTAAGGAACTTGAAACTAATCCCCTCCCCCTAAGAGTACACGTGTGCAGGTCTAGATACAGCCAGTCACTGCCTTTTCTGAGTGTGCAGTTTTCCTTCTTCCATTTTACCCTCACAGCACCCTGGTAAGTTAAATGGTGAAAAAGTGGCTGGTACGAGGTCATCCTCCCTTACCTGGATGGCCCAGGATAGCCTGATCTCGTCAGATCTCAGAAGCTAAGCAGGGTCAGCCCTGGTTAGTATTTGGATGGGAGACCACCAAGGAATACCAGGGTTGCTGTGCACTGGCAAAACACCTCTGTTAGTCTCTTGCCATGAAAACCCCCAAAAAGGAGTCGCCATAAGTCGGCTGCGACTTGACGACACTTACACACACACACACACACACACACACATGAGGTCATCCGGTCAGACTCATGGATGAGTGGCATATGAGGTCTTCCGGTCAGACTCATGGATGAGTGGCATATGAACACACACTTCCTCATGGGTCTGATTCTCCATTTTGCTCTTTTTGCCACAGCAAATGCCGAGGTGTTTGTAGCGGCAATGGAGGCTCCACATGGGGGTAGTCTCTGTGCTTTCTCATCATGTCTGCCTTTCCCCCCCACTACCATTGGAGGGCTTGTTGCCATTTTGAAAAATGGTGGCAACAGTTTTTTTTAAAACCAAGAAAATGCCCACTAGCAGTGAGCAGTAGGGTAGGATGGTGGAAACGAGATGAAATGGTACTGGATGTGATGCTAGCTGTGGGCAGAGAGGTGTAGAAATCCATAGTTTCCTGCCCACACTGATCCAAAATCTGCTTTGAGTACAGTCTTTCCATAAAGGCAGGAATGGGGACAGGGAGAAGTAAAGCGAGGGAAACCTGGAAGGTTTTTTTGCGGGGGGGGGGGGAGTGGAGCAGATCTTCCACATGGAAGCATCCCTAAATTGGAACCAAAACATTAGAATCATAGAATCATAGAGTTGGAAGGGACCACCAGGGTCATCTACTCCAACCTCCTGCACAATGCAGGAAATTCACAAATACCTCCCCCCACACCTCCAGTGACCCCTACTCCATGCCCAGAAGACGGCCTTAATGAATATGATCCAAAGTTTTCATTCTGCTAACAGTGGAGCTTTTCTCCAATGGCAAGGAGCCTTCTTCCAGTACAACCTAAAGTGTCGAGTGATCACCTCTGTATTTGAATTGCAATTGGGTTACAATTCTTTAAAATCTTTAAAAAATGTTTGTTTTCTTAATGTTCAAAGATGTTCTTACTGAAATATAGCAATGTCTTGAGTTCAAAGAAGAAGAAGGAAAAAGATCCTGCAAGGGACAATACGCTCTAGCTAAGCAGGACTGTAGGGGAGTACGGGGTTTTTTTTCCCTTAAAGGGGCTTTTCCTTTACTGTCTGCAGAATACTATTCTTAGAATCATAGAATCTTACTCTTTTCTTCTAGAATAATCTAAAACTCCCTCTCAGCCAGTAGGGCAGCTAGGCTTATCTCTTAACCAGTTTATTAGTTCCATAAATAAAGATTTTGTTCCTGTTAGGTGGTTCAGTATCCTGACTATTGCACAAGCACTCTGCCAACAGTTCTAAACTGGGTCACAAATGTTTTTGTACATGCATACTCTCATGCCACTTTCCCCATAGTTATTCCCCATTAGATAGCCACCAAATAATAATGACTTTTAAAAGGTATGCTTTGACACCTGCAGTGTTTGTTCATGGGAAAGTAGGGGTCCAAAAGCATTATTACTGAGGGACTGTAGGTCAATTCAATAAGTTCTGAGCATGCATAGGTGAATTGGGAAGCCAAAATGGCCCCTGAAAAGGGTCCCATCCTTCCCCAAACATTTCCCCTCTACTAGAAGAAGACTACGATGATGATGACGAAGAAGAAGAAGAGTTGATTTTTATATGCCAACTTTGTCTACCACTTAAGGAGGAATCAAATCAGCTTACAATCACCTTCCCTTTCCCTCCGCACAACAGACACCCTGTGATATGGGTGGAGCTGAGAGAGTGTGACCAGCCCAGTGTCACCCAGCTGGCTTCCTGTGGCAGAGTGGGGAACCAAATCCAGTTCACCAGATTAGCCTCTGCCGCTCATGTAGAGGAGTGGGGAATCAAACCCGGTTCTCCAGATCAGAGTCCACCGCTCCAAACCACCACTTTTAACCACCACACCACACTGGGTCTCCAATCTTACCATTAGCGACTCATCCAGCACAATCAGCAGAATTGTGTGGGAACTGGACAATGGATCAGTGGGAAGATACTCTGTCTGCCCTGTGTAGCATATGGCTGATGTCCACTGAAGGGACAGTCCAAACATTGAATGTTTCTACACTCATAATCCCCCACATTCATAAATGCCCCCAGCGTCAAGGTGAACTAAAAGTGAAGTTGAGGGGGTTTGCCCACAGACTCTGCTCACGCCTGCCAGAAATTGAGCTCCATTCGACTGTTTCTCATTAATATCAATTGGCCATCAAGTCCCACTATACAAATTGTAGTTATAGTCAATCAGAAAGCTCATGCCTTATGTTTTTAAACCGTTTTACAGACTGCCTCAGAAAACAGGGCTATTATTGGAATTAGACTTAATACTCCCAATCAATATGCAGAAGGTTAACATTGTGGTCTAAACATTCTAAAGGGTTGCATGCTGAAGGGAGTTGTTTGTAACAAGCCTTTCTTGTGCCAGAGTGGGGAACCAAATCCAGTTCACCAGATTAGCCTCCGCCACTCTTGTGGAGGAGTGGGGAATCAAACCCGGTTCTCCAGATCAGAGTCCACCACTCCAAACCACCGCTCTTAACCACTATACCACACTGGCTCTCTACTTCCATGCTCTCCATGTTGAGAAAGATCTAGCTGGTGGCAGTAGTTGGGGGTGACTCGCCCAGGACCATGGCCACTGCATGGGAGACTCTCCCCACCTTGTCCAGAGACACTGCACTAAAGGCAAGGCTCATCTTGTACAGGGCAGGCCTAAATAAAGGAAGGCAAGGTGTGTCTTGTCTTACATGAGGCAGCCCCACACAAGGTAAGGCAAATCTCTCATTGTGAGGGGCCAGCGCAGCCACTGCAGGGGTTAACCCCCAGGCCATCAGCCCCGTGGGAATTTTCCTGATGGTCTTAATGGCCAGTTTGCCCCTGTGGGAGCATGTTGCAACACAATGAATGCCAGCAACACCATCTGCACATGTTCCCAAACACATGCATGCTAATACGGTTGATTTTTAAAAGATGCATGACTTTTCGTTGCATCTCAAGAACTGAGCTGTGACTCACTAAAGGCTCTTGCTGGAATAGATGCTGTTCGTCTTTAATGTGAGACCAGACTTCTGCTTTATTTTCCCTGGATGACCCTGAGACATATGTTTTATGGCTCGTTTTCATGCCGTGGTTTTTATGGCTTGTCTTTATGCTGCTGTTTTATAATTTTATTGTACTGTTTTACTTGTGAGCCACCTCAGACAGGTCTCTGAAGAGGGGAAATAAATACTTTCTAAATAAATATATAATGCATATTCCAAGCCAGCCAGCAATTTGTCAATGTATACCCCCAGCAGTTGTCAAGATAGCCACCTGTTGAATACTGACTATACATGAAAAATTATTAAGAATACTGTTTGCTCTAAACTGCAAACCAAAAAAAAAAATCTTACAAGCTTGGCTTTGACTAAACCTACCCTATAGGCTTGGCCTAAACAGGGGGAGCGGGGAGAGTTTATGGCAAAACAAGTGGTAATGTGTCTTAGTCATGGTAGATACCTCCTCAAGGGCCCTCAGTGTCATGAAATGACTCTTGCCAAATGCCCATCAGGCCTTGGAAGAAGTAAATCTCCCTCCTACTGAAGGAAGGGGACAAAGAGGGCAAATAGCTGTTTGTATAAAAAGGAAAGGTAGTTCTGATGCTGAAAGGGACATTGAGAGAGAGTGACTGCTGTGAGTTAAGAACATAAGGCGAGCCCTGCTGGAACAGACCAGTGGTCCATCTAGTCCAGCATCCTGTCTCACACAGTGGCCAACCAGTTTCTCTGGAGGGCCAACAACAGAGCATAGAGGCCAAGGCCTTCCTCTGTGATCTGATGTGTGGAAGTAAGTCTGCTGCCCTGTAGCAGTAGCTGTTTACTATTACTTGTGCTATGCTTACATGTTTGTAAACAAATAATACAAAGATGCCATATGTTTCCAGGTCAGTCTCCTCCAAGATGAACAAACCCCAGTAAGCAATCGCTCCTGGGATGTTTCACAACTTGGAGAAGTCCTTTTTCCTTTTTTCCTTTTATCCCTTAGAAGCTCCTTGATCAATTGATCTTGAGCAGCATATATCTAGTGATGGAGGGATATAAGAATTGAAACAAATCTTGCCACCGACAATGTAGCCTTGGGGTCCCTATTGCTTAGTAAAAAAGGCATTATGTCAGTCACAGAGGCATTGGATTTGTATATTAAAAGGGGGGAAATATAGTGCGATCGAAGTTCCTTGTAAAAGCGGCATTCCAAAAGGGCATGGGCTAATGCGCCAATAGAGCCAGAAGAGCATGGGCAGATCCTGTCTGAGTATGGTATATTCAGAATTCTGCCCTGCATTACCATAGAAGGGTTAGCATTCAATCTAGCCAAGCAAAAAGCTCTACAGAGACGAGGAGTTGTCAGATAATATGTATAGGCAGCCAGACCACGTGGAGGGGGTATTCCGAAGAACTGGGATGAACAGGTGCGATGAGCATGAAAAGTAGTGCTGTTATAATTGAGCTCTTTAATGCGCTTTTTAATTTTGGTAAAAGCTTCAGTTTTCCCAAGATCTAATAACATATCCTGCGAGAAGCCCAACAACGACATTTTCTCATCTAAGATTTTTTGCCATGAGGATTTAAAAGGGTCATGCTTCAGAGAAGCTAGGAACCCCTCAGTGCTAAAGCACAGTTTAAGGTGTAGTTTAAAGGTGGCCAACCACACCCTAGCTTCAAGTGACATTTGGCCAAACTGGGAACGAAGAGTAACACCAGCAACACATCGAGGGGCATTTAGGAGTTTTCGTAAGAACTGAGCAGTGGACGATCTACAGATTAATTGATGACTGTTATCCAGATGGCAACACCAAAGAGGATAATTGGGGTAATTTTCAGGTTAAAAACCTGAATAGCCCCTGGAATATATTACTTGGAGAAGTGTGATAACATCAATGTAGTTGGCATGAGATGAAGTGAGCATTCCAAAAAAGATCAGTTTCAGATGTCTGTTTAGAGAACGTTGAATCATCTCTAGTCTCCGCTGGGGCTTTGTAACAAATCCACATTACAAGAAACACATCCAAGTTGCAAGTCTTGCCTATTTGGCCCTTATCCCATTTTTTGCCATATTTTGGTTTGTCAATTGCCCCGTAGGGGTGGGCAAAAGACAGCCAGATAGAGGGGGAGGCGCACAACGCACACATGCGAAACCCATGCAACACGGACGCTTTAGCAATCTCCATCAAAACTCTATGAAAATCATTGAGTTTTGGCGGAGATTGCTAGAGTGTGTGTGTTGCTTCCGGGTAAACCCAGAAGTGACGTTGGCGCGTCATGCGGGGCACGCATACGTCACGCATCCCCAGCCACGCCTTCATAAAGCTCCTGCCAGTGGAGCAAAGGGACCTGGCAACCCTAGCCATATTGTCCCAAATGCCATGGACAAAAGGGTTTCACCCACGCTTTTACAGTATGCTTCAGTTCTTTCTGGTGGCTCCAGTCTTCTAAAATCCTAACACACTGGTGACTGAAAGTCCCATTTCTGTGATTGTACTGGTTCACTATGTGTGTAATCCGCCTTGAGTCCCTCTGAGAAAGGTGGACTATAAATAGCATAAATGAATGAATGAATGAATGAATGAATGAATGAATGAATGAATGAATAATGGTACTGTCTGTGTCACTAAGAAGCCCATCTCTCCACACATATGCAGAAGCGATCCTTTGTCAGTGGTGTACGCCAACACATGCAAGGATCTGAAAGCTAACATTGTTTCCTAGCAAATGGAAGTCACCATGGAAGATGCTGCCATGCCCCCTTGCAGGAATGCTCCCAATTTATGTAGCCTACAATAAACCTTAACTTACGTTCCAAGTGGCTTTCTTTACAACCAGCTAATAATGGGCAATACATCTTTAGGGCTTCACAGTCCAGGATTTCCCAGTTTGGGGACAAATTTGTACTCCACTTAAAAACCCAACACAAATTTAGTTAACGGCCATTCCCATGGAGGGCACTAACAGTCTAATTATCACTGGAGAAGATAGCTGACGTCGTTCATCTCATGCTACTGTAGTAAAATCAGACGGTGCCAGAGTCCGTTTGCAATTTATGGGCTATTAAAAGGACTTACACCCATAAAACAGGCCAGAAACAAAGTACCGGGGAGCACGTTAAAAGGAGAACGTGTTAAAAAGAACGGGCCCCTAAGTCATAATTAGCAACTGCTAAAGGCAAAACAGCAGCTGTGGAAACATAAAGCTCATTTTACAAGTTATTCCCTAGAAGACACCAAACGGAGCGAAAAGCTGCTGTAGGTCTTTGGTGTTGAGCGGAGAGGTAAGGGGAGTCAGATTGCCGGCAGCTTTCCATTGCCTTCCCTTTCTCACACATGGTTACTCTAAAGCCATGGTAGGGTGCATAGAGCACAGCTTCATGCTCTGGGCCATTGAGGAATGCAGCCACCTCTGGTGACCTTTATTTTCAAGTGGTTCAAATTAGTTCCAAAGATTATAGGCATTCGATGACATAAAAAGCCAGTTGTGCTTTCCACTTAACGGCAGGAAAGAGTAACCAAACTAGTCAATCAAAACGACAGCTGGAGACAGAAACAATGAGTTTGTTCCTAAGACATGCCATTAGGCCCGAGCTATGGAATATGGGATTTAAAGGGTTATAAATCACTTTTTGTGATTTTTTGGGAGAGGGGTGGAAGCATGATTTTCAGCTCTTTCCCATGCCTGTGGCAGAAAGAAGTCTTCAGGTAACCAAGAAGTTCTGAAACAGTCACAGGATACTTAGCAGAATTAAAATGCATTCATGAATGAACAAATGAACAAATAGTTGTGGCAAGTGACAAGCTCTCAGCTTGTCCCAGAAAGTTCCCCAGTGCCTCCTGGTACCACTTTCTCATCCACACATTGAGACCCCTAATCTGTGTCTGACTATCTGGCCCTGGCAGCAATTCTGACAACTCTGATTTTGAGGTCCTAGCCTTTAACTGTTTGCCTAGTAACCTACATTTTCCCTCCAGGACCACATGACTACGTTGCCCAGTGTCATGTGGTACACATAGCCATGGTGGAGCCACTTGGGAAGGGCATCTGAAGAGCGGAGTCAAACTGAGGTAACGATAAATGAAGCTGTAAGACGACTAGGCAAACTGAGGTAACGAATAAGTTTTCAGGTCCAGGTGGCATACATCTGAAGGCTCTTAAGGAACACAAACACTAAATTGTCGATCTGCTAATCGGTACATGTAATTTGTTGCTAAAGTCAGCCTCCATAACAAACAACTGGAAATTAACAAATATCAAACCATTTTTTTAAAAGGGTCCAGAAGAATTCCAAAGAATTACAGGCCAGTTAGCCTAACATCTGTTCCAGGTAAATTAGTAGGAACTGTTATTAAAGATAGATGAAGTAAGTACATCAAGGAACAAAGCCTGCTGACAGGAAATCAGCCCAACTTCTGCAAAGGGAAGTTCTGCCTCAAAAACCTTTTGAAATTCTTACAGCGGGTTAACAAGCATGTGAATAAGGGAGTCTGATAAACATTACTGTATATACTTGCACTTCCAAAGGACTTTTGGCAAGGTACCTCACTCAAGACGAAGGAGAAGGAGAAGAAAAGAGTTGGTTTTTATATGCCGACTTTCTCTACCACTTCAGGAAGAATCAAACCAGCTTACAATCACCTTCCCTCCCCACAACAGACACCCTGTGAGGTAGGTGGGGCTGAAGGAGCTGTGACTAGCCCAAGGTCACTCAGCTGGCTTCATGTGTGGGAGTAGGGAAACAACTCCAGTTCACCAGATTAGCGTCCGCCACTCATGTGGAAGAATGGGGAATCAAACCGGTTCTCCAGATCAGAGTACACCACTTCAAACCACCGCTCTTAACCACTACACCATGCTGGCTAAGTAAGCTTTTCAATTATTGGATAAAATGGCAGGTCCTCTTATGGGTTAAACATGACAGAATTAAATGACAGGAAGCAAAGAATTCAAATAAAATGTCCAGTTCTCACAATAGAGGGAAGTAAGCTAAGGGGTCGCACAAGGATTAGTACTGGAACTCATTGTCATGGATTAGATGTCGAAAAGTTCATCAATAGGTATTAGCCATCATGATAAAGGCTTATTTTTGTTAATTTATGTGTATCCCATCTTTCTGTTCAAAATAACACTCAAGACAACCAACAAATATGAAACATTATAATACATAAAATAATAAGCTATTAATTAACGAAACATTACCAGCTTCATTGTACAGGCAGATAGCTGTGGGTTGGGTCTGGGAAAACAGAATAGCTCAGTTTAGATGGCAAGGTCTCCCTAGGCAGAAGGCAAAACCTCCAGGTTGCAGCTCCTTCTTTTTCAAGGCATCAGTTGTCATGGGGTGGGGCTGAGCAGGTAGAAAAGTTCAGCCTAGATGGCAAAGTCTCCCCAGGCAAAAAAAGAGCCCTTTTTGGTATCTCTATGGTCAAAAGTTGTATAACCTCTGATTACCATAATTCACAGTGAGTTACCAGTTGTGGGGGAGGGCAGCGGCTTGGAAAGACTTTGACTTCTTGGATGTGAGGTTGATCTGGCTGCGACATCTGTCACCCCATTGATCACCGGGGTTGATTCAGCTGATCTGGCTGGCTAGGCGGGTGTCCCCTAGCTCCCTCACCGCTCCATGTGTGTCCCTCCCAAAGCTGCGCAGTTGGTGGAAGAGGCGACCATCCCAGATAGAAGGAGTCTACCATTCTTCGGTCAAGGGTATACAATAGCTGTGCTTCCATGATAGAACCTCCAAACAAGCTTTGACTTCTGTGGCCCTTCCATGGTTATTTTGTGGGCCAGACAATTTCCTGAATCCTTTGTAAACATTATAATTATGTGCTTGAGAGAATTAAAATTAGCCTATCCTCAATTCTAGGTTTTTTTCATCAAGTTGGCAGCCAATATATTCCTATGGTTCCTGCAGAATACTGTGCTAAGATCTTGTTTCTTCTGCTTGATGGCGCTCCTTTATGGGAATCTGCAGTTTCTGCTGGTGGAATCAGCTCAGGCTTCCTTTCTTCATGCCCTATTGTAGATCCCAAAATGTGTTCCAAATTCCAACTGGCTTTTGGAAGTAGGCTGGAGCTCCCTTTCATTGCAGGCTTGCTGCAGTTAAATGTAGATTTTTTCTTGTTACAGCATGATTCTTTGCCGGTTTTACTGCAGCGGTCACAGCAGGATTCCCACATATCATCTTAGAGCATCTTAATAGACACAAAGTTTAAAAGCATTGGAGCAGCTTTACCATCCTCTTCTTTGGATCTCCCTAGCCCTGACCTGGATGGCCCAGGCTAGCCTGATCTGCTTCAGGCCATCCAACAAAGCTGTGAAAAAAGCTCACCAGAATCACATTCACACTTCCTTCCTAACTCAATTTATCAGGAAATTGAAGGCTAGTTGCCAGCCACGCACCAACCGGGGCTCAAGCCTACATTCCAGAGGGAAATAATCAAAAAGTTCAAGTTTTTGGAAAACTCTATGAATTTGTTTTTCCCCAAATTTCCTTTACTCACTCTATTATCATCATTCCAAATGGTAATGTCTTACCTTGCCGTAACAGGTAAACAGGATCATTCTTCCTACACAAATCTCCTTTTATATATTACCATTATTGTCCCACCAGCTGTTGTGTGCGGCATACATATGCCAGAATGCAGATTGTGCCATTCATTTACATACAGAGTTCTGTCAGAATATTGTTTCCATGCCAATCCATTTCTGGAATCATGTTTAGATGCTAAACCTGAAAGTCTGCTTCTTCATATTTTTGAAGTGATATTGGATACTGTGTAATATCAAATTATCAGTCAGAGTTATCCCACTAACAAGTTTAAAATTTTATACCTCACTTATAAACAGGTCATATATTACACTAGACAGAAGATGACATGCATGAGGTTTTCCCATGAGCTCTTTCCATGCTTGGATAATGCATATAAATGCATTTACCCCAATCAAAGACAAGAGATGAATACATATACCTGATGAAGAAGGGTCGGAATAAATAAATGGAAGCACTTCTTCACATAATAAGTCATTGATCTGTGGCACAATCACCAGACTTAGTGATTTTCACTAGTTTAGATAGCTATAAAAGGGAGATTGTAGACAAATTTATGAAGCAAAAGGCCATCAATGGTTATTTGCCACAACGTCTAGATTGGTTCCTTCAGCGACTCAGTGTGGTGTTGTCAGGCCTGTATCTCAGTTGATGTTTACTTTCGCTTTCCCACCGACCAGACTCAAGGACTGTTGTGCCTACTGAACTCCGTTTGAAGCTCTGGGAACTCAGCTTTGTTTGTGATATGTAATCTCTCGCCTTTTCAGTGCTTTTATATTACCAAGTTCAAGCCAGCAAGCTTCTTTGCTGTCACAATGTAAGCCCTTGGCCCAATTGAACCAAAAACCACATCAGAGACAGTCAGGTCCAAAGAAGCTGGTTTTACTGGTCAAAATAGGTTAACAGAGCATAAAGAAAAGGGTGACAGCAATGAAGCTTGCTGGCTTGAACTTGGTAATATAAAAGCACTGAAAAGGCGAGAGATTACATATCACAAACAAAGCTGAGTTCCCAGAGCTTCAAACGGAGTTCAGTAGGCACAACAGTCCTTGAGTCTGGTCGGTGGGAAAGCGAAAGTAAACATCAACTGAGATACAGGCCTGACAGGTGTAGTGGTTGGTGTATCAGACTACAATCTGAGAGACCCAGATTCATTCAGCCACGAGGATTGCTGGGCGACCATGTGCCAGTCAATTTCTCCCAGCCTCCTATCAGACAGGACTGCTGTGAGGACCAAAAGGGAGGAAGAGACAGCTATGCATCCCACCTTGAGCTTTTTAGAGGAGGACAGGATTTGTGTCCCAAGATAGTGGCTGACATCCCCCAGTTGTTTCACCTCTACTTCTGTGTTTAGGTGATGCACCAGTTTCTTGCAGTCATCTGGGTCCTCATATGCAATTATCAAATCATCAACATAGGCTAATACAAAAGTCCAAGTACCTTCTTCATGTTTGGTGTAGAGGCATTGGTCATTTTTACTTCTTTTAAAGTTTGCTTGAAGCAGCATTTCATTCAGTTTTGTATTCCAGGCTCTGGCAGCTTGTTTAAGTCCATAGATGCTTTCCTGCAGTTTGCACACAAGTCCCTCTTTTCCTTTCTGGATGAAACTTGGGGGTTGTTGCAGGTAGATTTTTTCCTCCAGCTCGCCATGCAGAAAAGCTGTCTTCACATCAAGGTGTTCAACCCGCATGTCTTTGCTTGTAGCAACACACAAGAGAGTCCTAATAGTGGCATGTTTGGCCACAGGTGCAAATGTTTGGTCATAATCCTCGCCAAATTTCTGTGAATATCCCTTTGCTACTAATCTGGCTTTGTAGCGCTGGACCTCACCTTTGGCGTCACGTTTGATTTTAAAGACCCATTTGCACCCTATCGCCTTTCTGTCAAAAGGCAACTCAACTAAAGTCCATGTTTTGTTATTGTGTAGAGAGTTAACCTCCTCTCTTGCAGCTTGCTTCCACTGCTGCCCTTCTTCTGCAGGCAGTTTGGAAACATCCAGGAAGTTGGCTCGAGTTCGTCCACTGCTCTTATGAGGTAGGACAATCTCGGCGGTGGTACACCTCTGTTCAAACGTCCTGATCTCCTCACTGCACACTCCGTGGTCTGCTCCTGTTGGGCAGGTTCCATCGGTTCTACATCAACGGCTTCTTCCTCTTTAGGGTTCACCACTGGTTCTTCCTCCTCCTTGGGGCTGACAACTCCAGGATACATGAGTTCGCTGTTCACTTTGGCCCTTCCCCCCCCTGAAGTCGGAGGTGCTTGGCTCTTGGTGATTCTGTTAATGGCTGGGTCGAAAAATCTGTTTGCATCTTGCCCCTTTGCAGCATTGACTTCTTGTTTGGCCACATCAGCATATAGTTCATGCAAACCAGTCTCTTTACTTTGGGCTAAAACGCAATTAGCATCTTGCTCCTCTTGGACAATTAGCAAACCATTGCACTGTATTGTAGTCATGCAAATTATTCCACCCTTTGAAATGGTACATTTATTCCCCTTAGTGGTTAATTCAAATCCTTCTTTAGCAAATTTAGCCCATGAAACACAATTGTTGGCAAACTGAGGAATGTAGAGGACATCCTTCAAAGGGAACTCGCAAACTTGGCCATCTTCTAGTTGGCAGTATAAAACTCAATTCCCTTTCTGTTTTGCAAAAACTTCCATCCTATTTCCCATGAGCACTGGCTAGGGGGAAATACTCTATAATTCAACAAAAAAATCTTTCCGATTGGTGACATGAGTGGTAGAACCAGTATCCAGGATAAAATAGGGTGTTTCAAAAGACTTTTCTCCAACCGAATAGTTAAAATGTCTGGCTCTGTCACTATCATTCCATCTCTCAAAGCCCCTCTGTCTTTGGACAGTGTCTCTTTTGGCATCCCATTGTTTGTAGGGACATTGTGACACCCTGAGGCCAATCTCTGAACAACCGAAGGAGGTCACTTGAGAGGAGGGGCTCCTTGCTCTCATCTGGGAGGAGGGGCTCCTTGCTCTCATGCCAAAACTTTTCCTTTCAAACTGGCCATCTGTCTGTCTCTTCAGCCCCTCCCTTCTGCCCACGTGGCTCACTCCTTTGTTTCGAAATTTAGGAGATGGGGCCCCTTTTGAGACATGGTGTTCTCTCACAGTTAACTTGTGCACCATTTCCTCTGATAAAGAGCAATCGCTCCCCTTCAAAACATAAGAACCTCACCCCTAGACGCCCAAGTGAGTAGATAAGAATCTTTCGTTTATCATTGGCGTTATCGAATAACAGGGGGGTTGAAGAAGACATTCCTGGAAACCCTGTTCCTTCCTTAATTGAAACGGATGACTCTGCTGTATGAGACTTATCAAATAAAGCGGCAGGAGCCTTATCAAACTGATCAGCTTAAACCAAAACAACGAGCCTAAATGATTGACTTACGATTTGCCAATCCGATTCGCTCTTAAAGGAAGGGGAGGGAGATACCTTTGAGAACTTTTCCGGTGTAAAAAGAGTCCTCCAGCCACGTTTTGCAACAAAGAGGATATTTTAGACCGGAAGACTCTGCGTTCCATCTATTATCCCTCTCTACTGTTCGGCATCCAAATCAGCAGGAAGTTATAGGACCGGAAAAACGTCTCACTCGTGCTACATTGAAATTGTTCCTGAAGGAAACAACCATCAAGAAGAGACGATAGAAGGTTCGTGACGAGGCAACTTCCGGAATACTTCCTGGTTAAGCCGACCTAGAGCGTCCGGTAAAACTCGTTGGTATTGTCAACTTTAAAAAGCGACTTTAAGGGTAAATGTTAACTTTTTTAATTCGAAAAAGTATTCAACCTGGTCAATGAAATATCCTTCATCAATTACATGTAAAGGACTCCTGCCAGATGACCAACAATTTTGCAGCTTAACTACTCAAGTAAATATCTGGAACTTGTCCCTGTTCTGGTTTATTACATAGCCCTGCCTTTAAAAATTTAAAGGAAACTTTACAGAGCTTAACCATGGAGAAAAAAGTGCAGGATATGTTAGTTAATCAGTCTGAGGTGACAGCTAAACATCTAGAACAGATATCAATACAAATGGCTCAACTGATCTCAATGGTGACTACTCTTGACAAATCATCACAAATCATTAATCAGAAGCTAGATCTGGTTACAGAAGACATAAAGGATGTTAAGGTTCAAATGATGATCAACACAGACAAGCAAGCAATGGATTCTTCGGTCAAATTAGCCTTGGAACAACATAAGGATATAAAGAAGAAGATAGAAGACCAAGAATGTAACCTGCCTGTGACAATGAAAACAGACATGCAAGAAATGGACATTCCAGTTAACAAAGTTATGGAAGAATTCAAGGAAACAAAGAAGGAGCTAGAAGGTCAAGAAAAACAAATTGAAGCAACACAAGTAAAAATTAAGGAGTTAGCCATGATGAAGATGCAGGTCAGAGAAAATTATCTTGGTGTGTGTAACCTGCCAGACGAGTTGAGAGAGAACAAAGAGACCTTGTTCCTGTTTTTAACTGACCTATTTCAAATGCAGAAGGAAATATTAGATCATGGCTAAAAGACTTGTTCAAATATGATTATTGGATTTGGATGGCTTTGACAGTATAAATGGGTGGCATGGCTATTTACGGTATAATGTTAAAAGGATATTTTTGAATTTATCTTATAATGGCTACAAGATTATTATCTGCAGCCAAATGGAAAGAGGCGGAAGTTCCAGAAAGAAAGAAAAAGAAATTGGAATTTTAAGATTTTAGAGCTGGTGGAGATGGAGAAATTAATATGCTAAATTAAATTAAATAGGTAATGAATATCTATGGGAAAATGGGAGGATTGAATTAATTTTTAGAATTTATAAGATTTGGAAAAAATGAAAGTTTACCTTTTATCCTGATCCGGAATGTAATATTCTACATGCTATGAGATTAATATTAGGATCAGAATATATTAACGATGGATTATATTATTTTATCAAGTGGCAGACCGGGGTGGTCGGGAAGTCAAATTGTTTATTTTATAACTATTTGTAATTAAGACAACAATTGTTACAATCGTACTTTGACATTATCTTTAAAATTGTTGTTAAAATTATGAAGAATTTATAGTTTTAAAAAACCAATAAAAATTTATTTAAAAAAAAACATTTCTCCTCACAATTTCCATCGTAATCTCATGGCATTAAAATTGTCATCATTCAGAAGCATAATTTTGTGACGTTCATCTCTCTGGCGAGCCATGGTAACAGCCTTCAGCACACACACACGCACACACAGTTTGAGCACGCCCCACGGGGTTTTCGGGCTCACCTTCTTTTTTCAAAGAGCTGATCTTCCTTCTGCGTCTGTAGGGAAACGATTGTGAGGTAGGTGGGGCTGGGAGAGTTTGGAGAGAACTGTGACTAGCCCAAGGTCTCCTGTCCCTCAAGCATAGGTTTCTTGGGAGGCACCTTGGAGGGAAGATATAAAAGCCCTGAGCTAAGGACTCCACTTGTTCTTAGGATCTGGCCCAGCATCTGCATCCAGATCATCTTTCAACTTAAATTTGTTAAAAGCCAAGTTGCTAAGCCTCTGTGGCTAGAAAGCTAATGATCTGAAATTATACAGAAAATACCTGGTGACATCTCAGAAGTTAGAGCAGGTTTTCCAGGAGCAAAAGGCTGGTTCCTTCGTGCCCTGTTGTCGGCTGATACAGAATCAATCAGGCAGATCAAGGAAATATATGCAAATGTGCTTATTCACATAATTTTCCAGGTCCCAAGAGTCAGCTTTTCTTGGCAGAATTTTTTTTAGCACACTTGATGCTTATAGGTTTTATTTTTAAAAAGAGGTTGGAAAATGTCACCACATTCTACAGAGCTGAACTCCCTTCTCTAGTCTCTTTCTTCCTTAGAATTTGTTTCTCTCTGTTTCTGGGGTTGTTGTTGTTTTCTTTTCATTTTGAGTGAATTTGGATCCTGTTAGAGTTCTCTCATGTAAGGAAGGAATAGCCAATCAGAATCCCAAGGGCTAAATCCAAACAGTTTCCCCAGCCCCTTGGAGAGGGGCCATGGCTCAGTGGTAGAGCATCTGCTTGGCAGGCAGAAGGTCTCAGGTTCAATCCCCAGCATCTCCAGTTAAGGGAACCAGGCAAGTAGATGATGTGAAAGACCTCTGCCTGAGATCCTGGAGAGCCTCTGCCTGTCTGAATAAACAATACTGACTTTGATGGACCAAGGGTCTGATTCAGTATGAGGCAGCTTCATGTGTTCATGTGTGGACCCTACCAAATGTTAATCAAGGTAGAGTAAAACATGTTGTTCATAGTTTCAATTTTGAGGAAAAGAAAGAATAAAACTCCATGTATATGGAAACAACGAGTCTCTCTGTGTATGGAAGCTGATTGTCTGTGATGCACAAGAACCCCTTGTTCTTGATGCCTTGGCTTTATTGACTGCAATTTAAGTTGTTCTGTTTTTTGTAGCTAAGCAATCTTTTCCCATGCCAAGGAATTCAAGCCAAAACAGTCTTTGGTTCCCCCCCCTCCCCAGTTTTTCCATCTGGTTTCTGTCTGATTACAAAACTGTCACATTTATATTTCTCCAGTGGTGTTTCGATGTTATACAGAATGATGATGATTATGATAATGGTATGCCTTTTGTCTACAAGTGTTAATTCCAACCAGGTTAGTTTTACAGTCTTTCTGAAACTAAACTGATCCTTTTCCTATATAGTTGTCTCAACCCAAATGCTTCCAGAGAGAAATTCCTTGGGTCTTCCCCTTTTCCTTGGGTTTTCCCTTTTTTTCCTTCATGCAATTTCTGATAGTAAATAACTGTGATAATTCTGTTAACATTTCATTGTCTGGCACAATTTCAATGTAATCTGCTCACATGAAATGGGATGCCATGAAAATCAGTGTGTATATGAATCTGTGTTATGTAAAGGCAGCAACCCCATCCTAAACACCCACATTATCATCATTCCTACACACTTCAGTTTTTGACATACAAACAGTGGAAAGAACTAGAAACTAACCATTTTACTTGCTCTTTCTCTCTGCCTTTTATGGCAGATTTGCTCTTGACAACTCTATCCCTAAAGAACACAGTTTTTTTTTTAAAAAACCAGGTTATTATACCAGCACATACATCTATTTATATAAGTTTGACACAATCACAAGTCATTCAGGATAGTAAAAAATGGTCAGGAATATGATTTCTACTGGGGGAAAAGATTTTACATTTTAGACTTATCAGGCCTATGACAACACTGCCTATCAGTGAAGTTCAGTTCGG
The DNA here is from genome assembly GCF_029931775.1 of Euleptes europaea. Classification (NCBI taxonomy): domain Eukaryota; kingdom Metazoa; phylum Chordata; class Lepidosauria; order Squamata; family Sphaerodactylidae; genus Euleptes; species Euleptes europaea. Next base: position 42,778,620 of record NC_079312.1, on the reverse strand, counting down.
GGCTTGTAAAAACAAGTCACAGATATATCACAGGCTAAATATATATATGAAATGAAAGACAAAAATAGCTTCTGCACAATCACTTACAAATAAACAGGAGGGGGAACTCAGAGACAGAACACTTGCTTTGTATATATCCTTGACAACTATGGATATGTGCCAAGCCAGAAGCATGGAAAGTGTGCGTAAGCAGGCCTTCAGTGAAGATAGTATTTTACACCAGTATGAAACCAGTCCCCTGACCCGGATGGACCAGGCTAGGCTGATCTCATCAGATCTCAGAAGCTAAGCAGGGTCATTCCTGCTTAGTACTTGGATGGGAGACCACCAAAGAAGTCCAAGGTCTCTATGAAGAGGCAGGCAATGGCAAACCACCTCTGTTCATCTCTTTCCTTGTGAACCCTATAGGGTCGCCATAACTTGGCTCCAACTTGACCGCATTTACACATGCATGAAACCAGAAAAACAGTTGAGTAGAAACCACAGTAGAAAATATGCCTCTTGCCTGACTGGCTCCTTTTGTGGAAATGACTGCCTGGAACATTTGGGAGATCAATGTATATTGTTGGATTACACACATTAACAGATCACTTCAGGATACAATGGTTCCATTTTAACATACCATACCCTCATTAGCACATTATCTTGATACTTACAGGACAATGATTAGCACATTACTTTTGCAGGACAGTACTCAGCTCAAACCCAACCCCTTTCTGACTATATATTACTCTTCCTACACCCTTGACACTGAGAGACACTGTCCTTCAGTGTTACTCCTCTGAAGATGCCGGCCACAGTTGCTGGCGAAACGTCAGGAAAGAGAATTCCAAGACCACGGTTACACAGCCCGGATAACCTACAAGAACCAATGAACTCTGACCGTGAAAGCCTTCGACAATATTTTAATGTATAGTGTTGATTTTTAATCCTCCTTAAAAATCACTTCTTAAGTCGTTTTACTCTGGCTTCTTTCCTTCTCTCTAGATCATTGAACCCTGTCCAAGTTAATTTACCCAAGTTAAATGAAACAACACTTAGAAGTCCTCCTGCCACGAAACATTTCCTAATTGTTACTTCCTCTCTTCTTTGTATCAGAGTTCTGCTTGGGCTCTTTGAGTTCCAGGTGCTAGAGTTGCAAGAAGCTGGAGGGGAAAAGTGCCCTGTTCCTTTAATAGTGGCTTGATGGGATGTTATCTACCAGGTAATGCTACTTACCATCATCCTACAAAAAGCTTCAGCTGCCCATTTTCAAACATTAAGCCTCTTCTGAAGGGACAAGATATTTTTCTCAAGGTTGCTGGCAATCCTACTAGTGCCCACATTACAACAGCAGCCAGATAATGCAGGGGGGGCTTTATAAAAGTAGCTTTTAAACTGTGCATAATGTTCCTTTGACCTGACCTGGATGGACTAGGCTAGCCTGATCTCGTCAGCTAAGCAGGGTCAGCCCTGGTTAGTTCTTGGATGGAAGACCACCAAGGAAGCCCGGGGTCACTAAGCAGAGGCAGGCAATGGCAAACCACCTCTGAATGTCTCTTGCCTTGAAACCCTACAGGGTCAGCATAAATTAGGTTTGACAGACCCCCCCCCCCCGGCCACCAATGGGCGATGGGGGTAGAGTTGCCAGATCCAGGCCTGAAGATTTGGGGTTGGAGCCTAGGGAAGACAAGGACCTCAGTGGGGTACACCACCCTCCAACCCATCAATTTTCTCCAGAGGAACTGATCTCTGTAGTCTGGAGATGAGCTGTAATTCCAGGGGATCCTAGGGTTGCCAACCGCCAGGTACTAGCTGGAGATCTCTTGCTATTAGAACTGATGTCCAGCCGATCGAGGTCAGTTCACCTGGAGAAAATGGCCGCTTTGGCAATTGGACTCTATGGCATTGAAGTCCCTCCCTTCTCCAAACCCTCCCCTCCTCAGGCTCCACCCCAAAAACCTCCCACTGGTGGCAAAGAGGGACCTGGCAACCCTAGGGGATCCTCAGGTCCCACCTGGAGGCTGGCATCCCTAGTATAAGTCAGCTGTGACTTGACAGTACTTTCCACTACCAATGTCCCTTTGACTTTCCAATAAAAGCGGGAAAAAGGGAAGGGACCTCTGGCTCTTCTGCAGTCTTCACACACATTCCCATGATGCCTTTCCTTTCCTTCACTTGGAGACCACAGAGGAAATATCCTCCTAGCCTATGGTGCTTATAAAAAAGTTTAGTGTGGTCTCCCTCCTGGTGCATGTTGCAAAAGAAATTGAAGATCATACAAGGCAAAGCATAGGCTGCAATGAATAGCTACTGCAATGTAAGTATCAATACTTTCTTTCTACTATGTGGAAGTGAGGAAGGGCCATGGTTCAGTGGTAGAGTGTCTACTTTGAATGTAGGGGGTCCCAGGTTCAATTCCAGTTGAAAAGACTGAATAGTAGGTGATGTGAAAGACCTCTACTTTTGACTGTGGAAAGCAGCTGCCTTTCAGAATAATAGAGTTGGAAGGGACCACCAGGGTCATCTAGTCTTGGCAAGACTTCAAGACTTCTCAAAAATAATGGTAAGAGGCTCAGAAATTACATCTGCAAGTTTCTTAAGTACCCTTGGATGCAATTCATCTGGCCCTGAGGCCAGATTTGTTTCATTCAAAGAAACTAGGTTTTTGTGCACTACCCCAATGCCAATCCTAGGCTGCAACTCACTTCCCTCATTATGTGTTCTTTTATGCCATGTTGAGCACCATTTCCCTTGCAAGAAAAGACTGAGGAAAAGTAGGAATTGAGCAGTTCTGCCCTCTCTTCCTGTTACAATTTCACTTTCCAGTCCCCACAATGGGCTTATCCTGTCCTTGTTCTTATTCTTACTCTGTACATAGGAAAAGAACCCTGATCGCAATAGATCAATAGCCTGACTCAACTAAGTCATCTTCATGGGAAAGACATGAGCTTGCATCTAAGATCTAGGCCAGGACATCTTAAAGTCTAGTTGGATGATGTAATTCTTGTATCTATTTTATTTATTAAATTTATACCCCTTCACTGCCCAAAACCTCCACTTGAAGCTCTCCCCTCAACAGAAGGGCAACTGTGGGAGATATACAACTGCATAAAACAAATAAAAAGCAAAGGCGAGTTTGCTACATAATTGTGTGGAAAAGCCCAGGATGTTTTATGTTTCATTTGCATTGAAAATGTCAAGTGGTTTTAGAATGCAGCCGTGTGGCAGGGGGGGTTCCCATTTGTATTGTTGAAGCAATTTCAGTAAATTAAAATCACTTGAAGGCTGGTGTGTGTGTGAGAGAGAGAGAGGGTTTTATACCTGCTAGACTTTGCTGGGCTGCTATCCAAATTGTCTGAGATTATGGTAAACTGAACATTTATCTGAGGGGCTGGTTCACCTCTGGTTACAACCTTAAAACATTCCACCTCCAAGCATGCCTTTCTCCAAGTAACCTTTTGTTATTAATGTGTGCATCGGATGGGCTTATAACTTTAGCTTGCTTTTATTCACATCTTTGTTTCGTACAAGAAGAATGAGATTTTCAGCTGGGATGCATATCAGCTCAATGAGGGAGGGAGGCAGGGAGGCAAATGCACATAAAATCAATGTGTTCAGAAGTCTGACGGACAGTCAGTCATTCTCCCTCCCTCCTGCTTTAGAACTAGGCTCATACTATGTGAAAGACAGCAGGTCCCCAGCCATTCTGGCCTAGTCTTAGTGAGATCAGTGGAAGCTCTCTGGAGAGAGCTTTTTGAGAACTGCAGCCCGGCTATTGGTGGTTAGGCTAAATTGACTGGCACGGAGTTCTCATTTGGCAAAGCATCTCAGTTTATGATTTTTTTAAAAAAGTTGTTCTGCTTCATCTTATAGTTCACTATCTTTAAAAGAAGAAAATTTGCAACTAAGTAAAAAAATGTGCATGAAAATAAAATTCCCTTATCCCTTAGAAAATATTTAAAGTTTTCTAGTGCCTCCATAATATAGCTAGGCTCAAGGTCATGTGGGCTTCCTACAAAAGGCAGTTTTGTGCTCTGGGATAGGGTTGCCAGCCTTCAGATGGGACTAGGGTTGCCAGGTCCACACACACACACACCTGGACACCAGCAGGGGATGAGGGGTTCATGTTGCCAGATCGTCAGATCCAGGTTGAGCAACTCCTAAGGATGTGGTGATGAAGCCTTCAGGTGGCACAAGGGTTGCCATGTCCCGTTCCCCCCCCCCCCGGACACCAGCAGGGGATGAGAGGGTTGTGTTGCCAGATTCAGGTTGGGAAATTCCTGAAGATGTGGGGATAGAGCCTGGAGAGGACAGGGACCTCAGTGGGATTTAGTGGGAGGGTGGAAAGCAAGAAAATTGTGTTCCACTAATGGAAGTGCCTTGCATGAGGAGAAGACTTAGCCTGAATCCAGGTCACAGGGTTTTGTTTTTTTTAATTAATATGAATATCTGTTTTTATTCAGATGAGAAAAAATGGCATTGACAGTGAATGCAGTAAGATGGAATTTTGGAAATGAGGGAGGCTCAAATGAACATTCAGCATCTGACTTTTTAAAAGCAGCCCTGTCCTTGGAACCTTTCAAGTTGCAATAGTTTCCAAAAGGGATGGAGGGTGACACCATGCACAGAACAGGACTTCTGTTTCTGCCCAGCAGTGATCAGCAATACATTCAGGTTAGCTCATGCCACTACCCTATGAGCTGAGCACTAGGAAACTATGGCTAATAACTGCACGATTAATTAAAACTGTAGGCAGTGGCATCCTCCAAGGAAAATGGAAGTAGCAAGCACACTGTCATTTCTTATTAAGCCATGCGTTCCTGCCTTGTTCGTCCGTTCCAGCTACTACAGTAGTTCTGATCACAAGTATTTCAGTAGCACTGCTGCTTAATTGGCATCTAGAAATTCAAGACACGAATTTCTCTGATAATGTCAGCTTGCATTCATGGGGTTTCACCTCTACGTCACCTAAAAGATGGGTTGCCAACCTCCGGGGCTGGAGATCTCCCAGAATTACAACCGATCTCCAGACTACCTAAATAGCTTGTTCGTTCGTCATTCATTCATTCCACTACTGGAGAAAATAGCTGCTTTGTAAGGTGGACTGCATGGCATTGCACCCTACCAAGGTCTCTTCTCTCCCTAAACCCCACTCTCCCATATCTTTACCTATAATGTAAACAACCCTAATGTATCAACCCTAAAAATGGATTCACGTGTATATTCCTCTTTTGGTCATCTAGAAAGCAAACTTCATGAGTTCATGTTAATGTATATGGGAAACAGAAAAAAAAAGTACATGTCTACATTAAGGACTTCCGGAACTATATCTCAGGCAAACTGACATAAACAAATATACATGTGCCAGGATGCCCTAGAATTAGTTGTGGAAGACCTTACTGCTGGCACATAGAAAAATTACATTGCTCTTCATTCTCCATGTACTACTCCCGTGTTGGCGAACCTATGGCACGTGTGCCACTTCCGGCACGCATAGCCCTCTCTGCCGGCACGCGCTGGTGGGCTCCAAAAGGCCTCCCGGGTCATCTGTGCCCCTCCCTCTCTCAGCTGAGCTCCCCCCGCACCGTGCATGCGTGGGCGCGTCAGCTTCCTGCCTCGCACTCACACGGCTGGCTTCTTTCTCTTCCCCCCCTCTCACCCCCAACAGCTGACAGGCGGTGGGGAGGCCAGCAGCAAGGAGGCGGGGCCTCCTCCTCCAGGCTCCAGCAGCAGCTCCTCCTCGCCGCCTTCCTCCTCCTCGGCCCCCTCAGGCGGCTCCCAAATGTCCAGCTTCAGGCTGCCGCCGCCATCGTCCTCCTCCTCAGGTGCCTCTCCCCTGGCCGTTTTCGCCCGCCGCCTCCTCCTTCTCAGGGCGCTTGCGGAGGGCCAGGCGGCCCCTCAACAGCCGCGCATCCGCCAGAGAAGGGCCTGTCATCTCCCGCCATCCTCCCCCTCTCCCCCGCTCACGCTCGTCCCTGACTCCTGCGGTAAGCTTGTGGGGTAGCTGGAGCCACCCTCAAGTCCTCTGGCTCGGGCGTGGCTGCATGGCCTCTGCCTTCTCCCTCCCTGCCCCCTAAGGTCGCCCGCAGGCTGGCGGGGTCGCGAGTGTTGGCGCGCTCGCCCTCGCTCTCGCCGCCCCCTCCTCCCCTGCCCCAGCTGGGAGGTGACCGATGCTGCTGCGCTGGGCCCCAACATCTCCGCCGTCCCGCACCGTCGCCTCGCCGCCTCCCCAGAGCTGCCGGTAAGGGGGGGAGAACTTCGGGTGTGCGCCCTGGAGCAAGTCCTGGGTTGGGCTTGAGGCCCGACCCAGGACACTTTCTTTCTTCCTTTCATCCTTCCTCCCTTTCATCCTTTCTTTCCCAGTTCCTTCCTTCTCTTTCCTTTCCCAGTTCCTTCCTTCCCCTCTTTCTTTCTCTCTCTCTCTCTTTCTTTCTTCGTCCCTCCCCCTTTCTTCCTTCCTTCCCCAGTTCCTTCATTCTCTTTCCTTTCCCAGTTCCTTCCTTCCCTCCCCTTTCTTTCTTCCTTCCTTCCCCTCTTCCTTCCTTCCCCTTTCTTTCTTCCCCTCTTCCTTTCTCTTTCTCTTTCTTTCTTTCTTTCTTTCTTTCTTTCTTTCTTTCTTTCTTTCTTTCTTTCTTTCTTTCTTTCTTTCTTTCTCCATCCCTCCCCCCTTTCTTCCTTCCTCTACTAGGGCTGCCAACCTCCAGGTGGTGGCTGGAGACCTGGCAACCCTAGCAATAATGTCTGGTGGCTGAGCAGAGGACGAGTCCTGGAGAGATGCATGCCAAATACAAACAACTTTTTATTGAAAGGTAAAAGTTTGCATCATTGAAAGCTCTGTTATTGTGTTTTTCTTTTAACACAAAATATGTGAATGTATGAGTTGTTTTTTCTAAACTAAAACCTCAGTATTCAGGTTAAATTGCCGTATTGGCACTTGGCAATAAATAAGTGGGTTTTGGGTTGCAGTTTGGGCACTCGGTCTCTAAAAGGTTCGCCATCACTGTACTACTCCATATTCTTCATGCACTGCTTATACAATGCCTGCATAATCTTTCATATATATTATCTCTGTAATTCTTTTTTCCTACTTGGGAGCATTGTAATATTCTTAACAATGGAGGTTGAAAGAATGGCTTTGTAAGGCATTTTTTTTCATAAATAAGCAATGTGCTTTTAAAGAACAAAGGAATTTTAATCAAAAGCCTCCAGGAAATCAGCTGCCAGTAATACTTCAGCTTTCCTTGCTGAAGATCCGGGTATGTAAAGTTTTTTTGGAGGGGGGGCTAGAAAGGTTTAGGCATGAGAAGATGACAAAATTTCTGCTTGAAGTATGAGGTACATTTTCTTTTGCATCATTGTATTGGTCCTAACTGTAAATAAAGTATTGATTTATCCCACTGAACTAAGTGATTTCTTCCCGAGAACGTGTCAGGCTTCAAACTTTATAGGAACCTCTGCCTTCCTTCCTTCCTTCCTTCCTTCCTTCCTTCCTTCCTTCCTTCCTTCCTTCCTTCCTTCCTTCCTTCCTTCCTTCCTTCCTTCCTTGTGCAGGACAAATGTATTAAACAAGTTAAGTGGCATCTTAAATATTAAAAGGTTTAACATGGCATAAGATTATGGGAACCAGAGATCACTTTGTCAGATGCATGATTTATGTCCTCAGTTGGCAGCTGTGTTTTATATATAGATATAGATATATAGATATGGAGGAAAATGAGTGTATATCTGATAAAGTGGGCATGAAAGTTTAGGCCATGATTAATTGGTTAATCCAAAAATCCCACAAGATCCTTTTTCTTTTTACTTTGTTGTGACAATCACAGCTCAGACATTTTTTCACATAACTGCTTTAGCCAATTTAGTCAACCTCCCTCAAGGATCTGCTTCTCCTGCAGAAATATTTCATTTTACAGGCACCTATTGGATAGTGTTCTGTCCACTATATCACTGATCGTGACAGATATAGCCTCCCCGTGGTTATTTTTAACATATGCATTTTTTTGATATTTAAAAACATGTTTTTGCTTTCAGCAGTTGTACGCTCACCACAATATTGGAAATACAGAGCTGCAAACATGCCAATTGCACAACAATCAGAGGGACCTGGCTGAAGCAGAAGATTAACACGGAAGGCTTTCAGTTCAATCTCATCCTTATGACAATAATTAATCAGCCCTTGCCCCAAATAGACAGACATAACAGAATGGCAGGGCTATTTTCTTTGCAAAGCAGCACTGTTTGTTGAATGGGAACTACACAGCTGTATAAAACAGCAGTGCACATCAAATCTGTCGCTTTCTCCATCATCATCTAGCATCAACGGGAAAAGTTGCTTTTTTACCAACACTACGTAGGGTTTGATCCTATCAGCTGCAAGAACAGAAGCACTAACAGAAATGGATCTTTCATACCTCTCCTTTCCCCCAGCCTCCTGAGACTTCTAAATTGCTGATACTTGGAGGCAGTAGCCCCAGAAACAGCATACTAATGAGTACTGTGAAAAATGGGTGACATCATCTATCCTTGCTTTTCGTTCTCCTCCAGGTACCTTGACAGTCTTGTTCATTTGCTTGGGCTGCTTTGCCTTGTGCTGAAGATAAAGCAAGAAGGCAAAGAGGTAAGTAAAGGGCACACAGGTTTCTTGTGAACAGAGGCTTCGTGATGCTGCTAGCTGGCTCAGAGCAGACTCCTGTGTACCCTTTGCTTCCCTGGCTGTCTTCTTTTTCTTCTTGCCCTGGCTGTCTGCCAAGGAGAGAGAGCAAGAAGGCAAGGAAGGAAATAAAGCATGCTGCCTTGGAGCCATGGAATGACCTGAGCAGGGTCCTGTAATAAGCTTGACCAAACTTGACTTTCCTCTCTGCTTTCTTGGGCCTTTTATGCAGGGGTTGTTTTTGTCACTTTGGGTCTTTGTTTTCATTGTGCATGTAATCTCTAACCTTTAGAAGTCACCTTGCTCTCTCCTCGCATTTCCCCTGTGTTTTGTGGATGTTGTTTTACCCCAAGTTTAATGTTTGCCTCGATCCCAAATCGAAAGCTGGTCCTGTGCATACTTGTCCATTCAGGGTTTTCTCCCCACGCCCATTCCCATTTCTCCCTTCCATTTGTCTTTCCCCTCATCCAACCTCTCCCCTGGAAGCTGGAATACTATGAGGTTGCTTTATCAGTCAGTTTCACAGCGTCTGCTGTCAGTTTCAGACCTCAGCCTGATTGAACAGGGGTTTTTTTTTTTTTTGCAGCTAGCGAGAACACTAGGAAGTTCTGAAGCTTTGCATTTTCCCTGGTGATGCATAAATTTAACCCCAAATACTCCAGAAATTTCTTCGGAGGGAAAAGCCCCTGTGCATAATGATTTGAGAATTCAAGTTCAAATACTGTGCATTGAGACAGCAGCATATCCAGCGGAAACTACCCATGCATTAAAGGCCTTGCTCTCTTCCCCACACTTCAGGTACACAGTGGCTGGCTCAGGTACACCAGTGATGGGGAGAGATAACCCTACTTGCTTAAAAAGTATTCTGGTTATTAAAAATGTTACATCATATTAAACCTATAATTATATCTTTCATGGGGGATTTTCAGCATGAGAATGTGCATTTTAAACCAATCCTGTGTTTCAGAACATCAGATTATTCGGGGGAACCCTGACCATACACTGGATACGACATATGACAGATCACTGGAAAGTCTACTTGTAACCTTTATGCCACAATGATAGGCATTTGACATCACCCAACACTAAACTAGTTTCTAACTCCACAATTCCTATGTCATTACTTCTGAAATTTAAATGTTAAGTTTTGTAATTAGTGTTTTGTGAGGAAACATGAGTTTTTGGACTTGGAAATCTAATGTTTGTCCATGAAACCCAGATGCCCCTAGAAATTTATACTTCACTTTTTTTAGAACTATTCCCTCCAAATTTTAATTCTACAATTGTGAATGCATGAAATCAATGACACGTTTAATTTTTTCCTTTTTTGCTTCCAGGATAGAATAAACTGTGCCTTACTCTAAAAATAACAGATTGCTGAATGTCTCATCAACAACATTGTATTGCCACCACAGAAAAACCAAATTTCCACAGCAGGAAAGTTAGACATAAGCTTCATATGCCTTTCACAATCCAAAAACCTTGCATGGAATGTAAACTAAATGCTGTAACTCTAGACTAGTGGCAATCATGCAAATGAAATCCCAACTAGCTTCGTGTTTGGGAGATCAGTTTCATTCAAAAATGTGCTGATTGTTAATTGAGCTATTCTAGCCTGAAGAGGAATAATAACTTGGAACTGGAAATCCAACAATGATGCCCTCTTGCTGCCAGATGTGCTGCCTCACATCTGCCTGTAAGGGAGAATATTTCCTCACATACCATAGCAGTGATTTAGCAGCTAATGCTATGACTTCATGCTGGCTCTTGTGACAACAGGCAACGTTTAACCCCTGCTAACAAAGTAACTAAATTTGATAGGTGTCTGCATTCCGATGCATCCACATTGCAATCCTGAGCAGAGTGATGCCCTTCTAAGACCACTGACTTTAGTTGGTTTAGAAAGAGGTAAAAAGAAGAGTTGGTTTTTATATGCCACTTTTCTCTACCTTTTAAGGAGTCTCAAACCAGCTGACAATCTCCTTTTCTTCCTCACCCCATAACAAACACCTTGTGAGGTAGGTGAGGCTGAGAGAGCTCAAAGAGAACTGTGACTAGCACAAGGTCACCCTGCAGACTTCATGTGTAGGAGTGGGGAAACCAACCTGGTTCACCAGATTAGCATCTGCCTCTCATGTAGAGATTAATATTAATAGAGTTGTGCATCACAAAAATGGAGGGGGGGTATTTTGTTTTGTTTTTTGCCATCGAGTTGCAGCCAACCTATGGTAACCCCCTGGGGGTTTCAAGACAAGAGACAGATGGGGTGGTTTGCCATTGCCTGCCTCTGCATAGCAACCCTAGATTTCCTTGGTGGTTTTCCATCCAAGTATTAACCAGGGCTTACCCTGATTCCAAGATCTGATGAGATCGGGCTAGCTTGGACCATCCCGATCTAAAAATAGCCATTCACAGTGTGGGTATATCACACTGTTCAGTTTCAAGAACCATATTTTAATAGAGGTAACTCCCAGAGCCGTGTCTACTGGGCACTTGCGTCCATAGGTGTTGCCCTAGACCAGGGGTGTCAAACATAAAGCCTGAGGGCCAGATCCGGCCCCTTGAGATCTCTTATCTGGCCCACGAGCCAACTGAGGCAGCCACCCTCCCTGTTGGAAAATGTGTCTAGAAGGGCACACTGCTGCCACCTGAGAACGTGTACCATGAAGCACTAGGTAAGCTGCTATATGTCAGTACACTAACTAGACCAGATATCAGTTCAGCAGTGGGCATATTGTGTAGAAAGGCTGCAGCTCCAACTAACAAGGACTGGAATGCAATAAAGAGGGTTGTGAGATATTTAATTGGCACAGTGAACTATAAACTTAAGCTCCCTGCCAATGAGAGGCCCAAGCTTATAGCATACATAAATGCAGACTGGGGTGGAGACTTAGAGGACAGAAAATCCACCAGTGGCCACATATTTTTCTATGGAGGTGGAGCTATAAGGTGGCTAAGCAGGAAGCAAGACACTGTAGCCACATCCAGTACAGAGGCTAAGTACGTCTCCCTTGCACAAGGCTGTCAAGAGATACTATGGCTATGCAGACTTCTGACAGACCTCTGACAGATGGATGCATCTGACCCCATAGAAGTGAATGAAGATAATCAGAGCTGCATATCCCTAGCAAAACAAGAAGACACAAACAAACGAACCAAACACATTGATGTCAAGTATCACTTGGTAAGAGGGATGCACAAAGACAAAGTTATTGTGCTGAAACTGAAGAGATGACTGCAGATATTCTTACCAAGCCACTTGCAAGGGTGAGATTTGAAGATCTCAGAAGAAAGGTGAACTTGATAGTGAGTCAAGTTACACCGAGAGGGGGTGTGGGAAAATGTGCCCTTCTAGACGGTGTCACTTGCCTGCTCATTTAGAGGGGGGACTGACCAGAGAGTCAAGTCAGATAGACAGGACTCGGGAGGTTATCTCTAGTTGCACCTCACCCTCATTTCCTGTCTCCTTTGATGCTTAGAGATATATTGTCAGGGAAACTTCCCCTCTCTCTCTTCCCCTTTGCCATCATCCAAGCAAGACATAGGAGCTGGGTGCTCCGCGCGTCCAGGCCTTCCCACCCCAAAGATGGAGTGGAAGGCAGATACCCTTTTATACCTAGAGAATTAGCAAGGTAGATCAGGATAGGGGACCCTTATTTGTCCTTTCCTATCCAGTGTGTATTTCAACAATAAATGTACTTTAGTTTGATTAGAGCAAATGACTGATACTCCTTTTGTTTTCACACATGCACATGTAGCTTCTGCTGTTTAGCTAAGCTTAATGCACTCTGCTAAATACTGGAAATATCTCCATGATAGATAATTTCTAACACTCCCCACATTCTCAATCTGGGCTGGCCAGGCATGGCTCGGCCCAACCAAGTGACATTTATGTCATATCCGGCCCTTGTAACAATGTAGTCCTACCCTAGACTATTTCCAGGGGAGATGATATAATGAAAAGCCACCTTTATTAAGTTTATACACAGAACAGAACATCAGCTGAGACAGTATTTAATTGGCATGTGAAACCTAGTGGAATGTCAATATAAAGTTTTACTAGTAGTGCATTTGGTACGGTGAACACAATTGCACCATAATGGTGCGTTGCTCCTGGGAATCTGGCTGTTTCTACCATGCTCCCTGGGAAGCCTCTGTCTCTCCACATATGATCAATTATGTACAGCGCACATTGCCTCTGTTGCTCCCGCTACCTCCTGCCTGAGCGGCATAATGGATCTCCTGCAGGGAAGCTGAATGACACCTGGACTAGCAGGGAGCACGGAGAAAGACGTGCCAGTACGGTGCCGTACTGTGGCTGTCACCCATCTCAGCGCTGGCACAATGGGATGATGAGTCTCCCTTTGCATCTGTGTCACAATTTAATACAGCATCCTATCAGCTTCCTGCCCCAGTCCAGGAGCTCATGGTATCGCTCTATAAATCCAAAGCCTTTTGGTGCAATTCAATGAGATCCAGACTGAGGAGGAATCTTAATTGAACGGTTAATGTCAGGGTATGATTGAGTGGTTGGGTGGGGAAGAAGACATAAAATTAATGGTTTTGTCTGCAGGGGCTCATCAGTGTCTTGGCACTACGGCTCCTTTAGAGGTCAGAAATGAGACACTGCCAGAATGCTGTTACGGGAAAGCAGACCGAGTCTTCTGACTGTTTTACACACCAGCAATGGCAAGCTTTGCTTTCTTCACTGTTTTTGCTGCTTGAATCAAACAGTGGCCCTGAGCTGCATGGTCCAGGCTAGCCCAATTTCATCAGATCTCGGAAGGTAAGCAGGGTTGGCCCTGATTAGTACTTGGATGGGAGACCACCAATGAATTTCAGAGTTGCTACACTGATGAAGGTCATAGCAAACCACCTCTGGTCCTTTCTTGCCATGAAAACCTCCCTTTTTTGCCATCAAGTTGTTTTCTGTTGTCCAAGAAGGTCAGACCAGAACCAACAGGTTGAAATTAAATCAAAAGAGTTTCCATCTAGACATTAGGAAGAATTTTCTAACAGTTAGAGAGGTTCCTCAGTGGAACAGGCTTCCTCGAGAGGTGGTAAGCTCTCCTTCCTTGGAGGTTTTTAAGAAGAGGCTAGATGGCCATCTGTCAGCAATGCTGATTCTATGACCTTAAGCAGATGATGAGAGGGAGGGCATCTTGGGCATCTTCTGGGCATGGAGTAGAGGTTACTGGGGGTGTGGGGAGGGGAAATTTCCTGCATTGTGCAGGGGGTAGGACTAGATGACCCTGGTGGTCCCTTCCAACTCTATGATTCTACTCTTAACCAGTACATCATGTTGGCTTGCCATTCCACATGTGGATTTTTTTACATGACCATCACCAGTCCCTAATAGATATTATTTGGGCCGTGGCTGGTGGTAAATGACACAATTCACAACCCATAACTATTTATACTGTTTTTCAATAACACAAATACTTTAAAACTAAAGCTATAACTTGGAAAATATTTCTTTGTATATTATTATAACAAAAAGGCCAAAAAATGCTTCTGTCTGTAAGACCATGTTAACATCCATGCATGTAATCTTCCCAGAAGTTAATAAAGGGGTCACCATTTTTTCTTAAACGAGTCGGCAAGCAAAGGGACATGAAAAAGTAGATCCTGAATAATGCTGAATATTTTTGGCATTATTTGGAGTGCTTTGGCCCAGCCGCCACTTTTTCCCCTTCCCTCCTCCTTTCCCCCTTATTTACCTACTGGCTGAGTCACATCCATGGACTTCAGAGACTGCAGGCAGTGGGGATCCACCTGAGATTGGTTCCTTCACCCCCTGCAAAGTCCATGGACGAGGGTGGTGGTGGTGCTGTGAGCGAGATCAGATCTAAGCGAGGCAGCGGGAATCTGCTTAGATCCATGTCCCCTGAGGCCTCCGAGATCGGAGGCTGTAGAGATCACAGATCTAAGTGCTGGGCACGTTGTTCTCCCACATTCTTTGCCTGGCTCTTCATGGAGTCAAAGAGAAATTAAAGGGCTGGACCAGTAGCAAAAGATAAAAATAAGGCCAAGGCCAACGAGAATTTATGCTCATTTGAAGGACTACTGTAATAACTACAGATTCTCCTGAAGAAGCCTCTTGGGCGAAACGCATAGGGAAATTCTATTCTGAGTAATAAAAAAATTTTAAACCTATTTTGCACCCCTGTCTTTGGCCTTTTTTTATCTCCTCTTCATGGAGTCACACATCTCTCCAGGTCTCTTGTATAGAAACAATGCCCTCATACTTCCACATACATGATGCGAGATTTAGCTGGCTCCTCTCTGTCCTTTTGACTGCCATCTGAATGTAAACTGAATCTGAATTGAGTAAAATGGAAATTTTACTATTGCAAAATACTTCTTGGGAGATTTATTTTAGAGCACTCAATATCGTGCTTCTACGGCAGGGCAAACTCTGCTGTATCAACCAAACATCCCAATATCAGGCGCTGCCTGGCAACCTTACCTCAAAGTGGGATATCAAAGAGTGTCATGCTGGGTGAGCATGCAAGATACCAGGCTTTGCTTCTCTACTTCTCTGTTCCTTGTTGGTATTTCTGATTCTGAAGGGCCCAGTGTCTGCTACCGCTGAGGCAGACAGGAAAGACAATGAGTGAGATTGGCTCAGCCCAAACGTCACTTCACCTCTCTTTCTCAGGGACGTATCTGGCAGATGGGCTTCAGCGCAGCCTTATGTTTCTAGGCAGCACCTAACAAGTCACCCATCCTCATTTCTTAGTGAGTCCCTTTTGTATCACCTAATGCCGTGTTGGCGAACCTATGGCACGTATGCCGCAGCCGGCACGCCGAGCCCTCTCTGTGGGCACACGTGGACCAGTCGTGTCTGCCTAGGGCTGTGCCATGTTGCCGTGGTGAGGGCGCTGAGGGCGGTGCTCCTTCTCCCCAAGCCCATGCTCCCCAAGCCTGCACTGGCGCCCTCCCTCTCCTTGCACCGGGGCAAGCCCCTCCCTCTCTCTCAGTTGAGCGTCAGCCACAGCTCAGCTGTTTGTCGGGGCGCCCCCCGCCCATCTTCAGTTTGGATGGGGGAGGCTGTGGCCGAGCACCTTGCCATGCCCCCCTCTCAGTTTGTCGGGGGCCCCACCCATCTTCAGTTTGTAGACAATCCTACAAGCCATCAGGAAATCTACAAGGAATTTTCTAGCATTGTAGCAGCTGCAAAGGTGAAGTTTAGTATCAGATTTTTACAGTTCCGTAAGATGGAGACAACCCTGTGTTTTCTTACTTCTCCAGATAAAGCCAGATTTGAAGAACTTGATCCTTCCTGCCTACACGGGTTAGATTTAGAAAATCTGGAAATGGAGCTAATAGAATTTCAAGAAAGCTGTATCTGGAAAAATAAATTCTATGACCTGCATGAAACACTTGAGAAGATAGAAGGCATGCCAAAGGACAGCACAGTTAGTTCTGAAAATGAAATCCTTAAAGTGTGGAATTCTCTGCCAAATAATTTTAAGTCAATGAAAGCACTTGGGATTGCTTTCCTTACTTTGTTTGGATCATCTTATGCTTGTGAGCAGCTGTTTTCAGCTTTGAATTATATCAAATCTGACACCAGAAACAGGCTAACAGATGACCTGAGTGCTGCATGTGTTGCTCTCAAACTTACAAAGTATGAGCCAAGGGTAGACAAATTATCAGCATGCACACAACAGCAAAAATCACATTAATTGTTCAAAAAATTTGACGATGTCCTCAAAGATGTCACAAAAATGGTGAATTACATCATGGCTCGTGCTCTGAATTGTCGACAGTTTCAAGCACTTCTTGAGGAGGTTCAGGCACAGTATAATTGTTTACTTATGTACAATAATGTCCGGTGGCTGAGCAGAGGACGAGTCCTGGAGAGATGCATGCCAAATGCAAACTTTTACCCTTTCAATAAAAAGTTGTTTGTATCATTGAAAGCTCTGTTATTGTGTTTTTCTTTTAAGTTAAAGATGTGAATGTATGAGTTGTTTTTTCTAAACTAAAACCTCAGTATTCAGGTTAAATTGCCGCATTGGCACTTGGCGATAAATAAGTGGGTTTGGGGTTGCAGTTTGGGCACTCGGTCTCTAAAAGGTTCGCCATCACTGACCTAATGCCTCTATGAGACAGGTATTTTATATGGAGTGTCCTTCATCTTATGAAGATTTAGTGAATGAAAGGGTGTCTGTGGCTGACAAGGCCATGAGGACATGATTTCATAACATGGACACGATTTTGTAACATTATATAGAGTGTCCATAAGGCATTGAAGGCATTAACATTTCAACACTATCTCAAGCTTCCCTGCCATCCCTTCTGGCACAGCAAGGCACACAAATCTTTTGTGTGGAAAATTATCCTTCTGTGTATCTGCAAAAGTCGTTACCATGGAGATGTAAAACAGCATCTCTGCTCTCCCCCCCCCCATCCCCATCTACCCAAACACAAATTGGTACCCCAGAGTTTCACAGGCCTTTTTTTATTAATGACAGAAACAACAAAATGCCGAGGAGACCATGTGCCAGGATAAACAAATTAGATTCTGAAGGAACTGACAAGAATTATCCTGGCTCTTGCGATGATTAACTTATCAGGGCTGAGGTATAAATACAGTATATGAAACTCCAATATCTAATTATTTCTCTCCCACTCTTACAGGTCTCCATTCCAAGCTGCTTTTCTGCTCATTGCCAAAGGCTGGGCTTGAATCCGCTCGGCCTTTGTGTGAGTGTCCCTATATGACAAGTTTCCCTGCTGTTCCACTCCGTAGTAGCTGTCTTATATGTGCCATGACTAGCAGCAGCAGACTAGCAAGGCCTTGAAGGAATAAAGTCCATCTTATCTGAATATAAAAAAGCTCCAGACATCAATGCTCAGCTATATTTGGGGATTCTTTATCTTCGTATGCCTCGATACTTTTTGTATACACATGCACACTACCAAAATGGACATGGTTTGGCTGGCTGGCTTGCATCATCTGGTCCTGTGCCTGTCTTGCGGCATACCTGTTTCTCTCCCTCCATGTAATAAGCCAGCACGTCAGGGCAAAAGCTGAAGATAGCCTTCTTCCTGATAAAGTTTACCACTGTATTCATGCAAACACAAAACTAGGGTCTTTTATGCATGGGCCGGATCTCCCTGCTTGGACCTGGGTTCATTGCACATTAAAGTAACCCGGGTTGGGGAAAACCGTACGCATTGGCTTGAATGATCAGGGACGAAACTGTGTGCTAATCAAACCATGAATACAGAAAAGCAGTCTCCCAAGCTCAAATCAAGTCCCACCCCTTTAAATGCTGCTCTGTAATTGGTTTACCGTGAGAGAAGATTTCCTTCCCCCCCAAACCCAACTGCTGCATAAAAAAGTATTTTAAGAACAAAAAACAAAAACAGGAGCAATCTGAAAGAAGTGGGGGAGAGAAATCCAAGCCTCGTTTTTAAAAAAGCCTTTCTTTTGCTCAGAAAGAGCTCCGAGGTAGCAGGAAGCAGGAAGCACTTGAATCCCCGACTCTTTACACACTGCTTCATGATTGGCTGTGAGAGAAGCCAATCTTCTGTGTTTCCCCCTAATGCAGTATGCACATGCTCTGTGACTCCGGAATGAGCCAGGATCAACGGTTTAATTCGGTCCAGAAGAGGAAGGGGAAAAGCCGGATTGTTTTGTGTCGAAACAGCATTGAGCTTCCAAGGAATGAGATAGCGTGCATACTGAAAAATTTGATCCTGGCTGAAACAGGGAATAAAGGAGGTTAAAGCAACCGTGCTTAAATGACCTAGGAGTTTTCCCCAGGTATACCATTTTTAAAAAGAGGGAGGTCATCTAACATTTGCAGTTATGTCCATTAATAATATTGGGGGGGGGCTTTTTTCAGGGGGAATCATCTTATATTCAGGGTTGTCTTCCTTTTGAGTAAATACAATATATGCAGGGAGGGTTTTTTAACCCAGGGAAGCACTCAAAATATGCCAAGAATTCTGCCACCTCAGTGTAGCATCTCATTCTGTATAATGTGTAGAGCAGCTCTGCTCGCTAGTGTTATGGAAAGAAATAGTGGGGGTGCGGGTTCCAGATTTTGGAAGACTATCGGGCAAGACCCCTTCAGTGGAACCCTGTGGTGAACTTAAAATGCATCCTCTGAGGGCCAAAATACCTTTGGGTTTGTTGAATGAACCAGGTTTGATTCCTCCCAGTAGGACATCAGCTTCTGGGGCTAATTTTCCAAGTGCTACTGGGGCCCAATTCAGATGTGGGCCTTGGCAGGGGGAGAAGAGGCCTTGCCCCCATGCTATTTTCATGAATTGAAACAGCCCCACATGTGCTATTTATCTTTTGGGGTGGGTAGCCCATCAGGGCATGTATAGCCCAACTAATGGAGAATCCACACCCAGCTTATTATAAAACGTCATGGTTAGTTTGACCTTAGTCCGGTTAGGGGAAAGGGCTGGAAGACACCCCAGGGGTGGGGTGTTGCAGAGGACTTCAGCTGCCTCTAGCAGTAGAATGTTTTTTTAAGGAAGTACTTCTGCATACCTTGTTCTTTAACAGGCTGAGAGCCAAGCTAAATGTTATGGCATCCATGGGTCTGACCCATGGTTGCCAACGCTATTTTAGAGAATTTGGCCATTTAAAAATGCTGTGAAGGCCCTGCAACATGGCAGAACCAGGCAATCTTGTCTCCCCCCCCCCCCACATCTTTTCCGGTACTGAACAGCCATGGGGGGCTGTTTTGGCACTTGAAAAGACATTGGAGAAACAAGATCACCTGGTCCAGCCCTGCCACGGTCATATTCTTCTCTAAAATGCCTCAGTGTCCACAGACTGGACCCAAACATCTAGTTTGGCCCAAACTAGTTTGGCCCAAAATACGTGAAACAAAGAAACAGACTGTGAAGGAAATGTAGCTGTTTTCTTCCTTCTCTGAGGAAGCTACTGTAGGGCTACTTGAAGGTCTGGCTGAATGTTCAAAGACACATAGCGTTACTTAAAAGGAAGTAGTTTATTTAGAGACAAAAAGCTTTAAAATCAGCAGGTGATTTCTGGCATAAGTACAATTCATACTGGGGAGTCATAGGAACTCAGGTAAACTCAAATGCAAAGAGAAATTCAAAGAGGAGACAATTGCATCCATATTTGGTAACTGAAAGCTTACATTATATCTTAGATGCTGGGATGCATTGCTGGTATCTAGTCAGGGCTAGATGGCCACTGAAGGGAAAAAAGTTCCAGTTGCAAACAATACAGTAATATGAAGATTGCTCTGATTCAATACTATACTAACAGCCCATTCCTGAAAATATGGCGTGCAGAGTCGGTGGGGAAGAGGCGTAGCGGTGCCTCTTCCTAAGCCGAATCGCACACGCCATTAACTGGGGCTTTTTGCCCATTGAAAGCAGCGAGGCTGCTCCTGCAAAATAGCAGGTGCAGCAACGCCGTTCTGGCCACCGGCGCAAGTGGCCAAAAAGGGATAGGAGCCGCCTAACCGGCAGCTCCTCCCCCCAGCCCACCCCCGGAATGCCCCCCTGCGCTGGTGCGGCCTCTCTGCACTGTTGCCAGCACCCCGGAGAGGCCACGCCGGCGGAGGGGCGAGGCGCGGCCCCACAGAACTCCTCCGCCAGAGGCCCTGGCCTCCCCACCGGCGTGTGTGTAATCGCTTGATTACACGCACTTACGCTGGCGGCAGGGGTCAGGCTGCCTCCTACGAGGTTTCACGCCCCCCCCCAAAGAATGGGCTGTAAGTCCAATACAGAGGGATCTGTATTCCCGCTCCATACTGTTGATTTTGGCCGCTTTGACTTTAAAGAATGTGTGCTAGAAGTAAATCACCTGTTTGATGATATATAATGATGGTTTTGTTGTAATTTCCCTTGTCCATGCCAAAAGAAAAGCACAAAGTATGAGCAAATTGTAAGGTATGCCAAACCGAACAGTTATTTTTCATGAAGCTACAGGATATCATTTGTGATAGTTCCAAGAACTCTGAAAACGTCACCTGTCATCTGGCAACATCTGCTAGAAAAGCCTTTTGTCAGGACGGTTTCTCTCAACACCACCAAGTTGGCTTATTCTCATTCCTAGATTGTAAGAAAAAGGAGCCCACAGAAAGCCAAGGATGGGAAAAGTTTTCCCCCTTGCAAACTGGGATTCCTAGTTCCCTGGGTCACAGAAAGTCACTGAAGAAATTAAGTTCCCTGATCAACCTAAAGTGAAAGTCCAATTGTGCAAGGAAGCCTCCTCTTCCTCCTCTACAACCATAAGGAGGAAAATATCTGCATCTGATTAAAATTATTCACAGTGGGTAGCCGTGTTAGTCTGTTTGCAGTAGTCAAAAAGGGCAAGAGTCCAGTAGCACCTTAAAGACTATCAAAAATATTTTTTGGTAGTGTATGAGCTTTCGTGAGCCACAGCTCACTTCTTCAGATACAGCTAGAATGTGAATCCATCGGTCTTTAAGTACAGGAACAGAATGTAAATGTGAATAGCAGGCTTGATGGGATTAGGTGTGATATGCAGAAGAGTCTGTGATGTCCAGGGGAGAGATGGGTGTGGAGAAATCAGCATTGGTAATGGGCCATGAATGCAAGGTCTTTATTCAGCCCAGGTAAATGCATTGACTTTAGTTTGAATATCAACTGTAAGTTGATCCCATCAAGCCTGCTATTCACATTTACATACTGTTCCTGTACTTAAAGACCGATGGATTCACATTCTAGCTGTATCTGAAGAAGTGAGCTGTGGCTCACAAAAGCTCATACCCTACCAGAAAATATTTTGTTAGTCTTTAAGGTGCTACTGGACTCTTGCCCTTTTTGATTAAAATTATGTTTGCCTAGAGAAAAACGTCAGGAAAACAGGCAGAAATATCTTAGTCATCATTTTAGATTTCTTGGTCAGTATATGGTCAGTATATATAAATCAATATTTTAGGGATAAAAAAATGACCTTAGGTTTTAGAACCTAAACTTATTAAACAGTAGACTAAGATGAAAATAGCTAAATAATAATTAAAGTAAAAACAGATAAAATCAAAGTTATTCACAAAAGAAATAAGATATATAATAATCTGTTCTGTATGAGGAGAGTTGGAAGTCAGTTTCTGTATTGTTTTATATCTCACTTTTTCTTTTTTTCCCTTCACGTTTTGTATATTATGTCTTTTTGTATATTTTGTATATTTTGGCATATTCTGTAATATTCTGCATACTTCAATAAAACTTAATTAAAAAATTTTAAAAAAAGATTTCTTGGAAGAAGGATGAAAAGTAGTGGCTGGATAGAAATTATTTTGAACATTGTCTTTATCAGGGGTCCCCAATGTGATGCCTGTGGGTGCCATGGTACTCACCAACACCTTTCCTGGCACCCATCAAGTGTATTTAGAAAGTGGGTGGAAACAGGTGGGGCTTTTGCCCAGCAGGGCTTCTGATTGTCCACTGGATATCTGATTGGCTGTGAAGAGTAAAATGTTATTTTGATGGCAGCTGCTACCCTAGTGTTGGTTTTATTCTCTCTCTCTGCTTTTCCCCAGTATATTTTTTAAATTACCCATCTTCTTCCTTGTATTTGCCCCTCCTCTGTGTATAGGGTCACCAGCCTCCAGGTGGTGGCTGGAGATCTCCCATTATTACAACTGATCTCCAGCCAACAGAGATCAGTTCACCTGGAAAAAAATGGCAGCTTTGGCAATTGGACTCTATGGCATTGAAGTCCCTCCCCTCTCCAAACCCTGCCCTCCTCAGGCTCCACGCCCCATATCTCCAGATATTTCCCAACCCAGAGCTGGCAACCAAAGTTGTCAAAGGGGTGATGGCGAGTGAAACAGCCATGCATAAAAGACCTTAGATAACTTTGCTAAAAGTGGGTTTCCCCTCCTATGCAAAGCCCAGTGGGGGTAACCATGTTAATCTGTTGCAGAAAAATAAAAAAGAATGTCGCGGCACCTTAAAAACTACCAGATGTGTTGGAGCATAAACTTTCATGGGCTGGAGCCCACCAAGAAAAATGTAACTATCAAAACAGCTGGGATATAAACTTGTCCATCTTAGAATTATGATTGTGTTAACTGTATTATATTGCCACGTGAGCAGGGTTCTTTCTAGACAAAAAATGGGGTTGCAGAGAGTATGAAGAATTGGTACCACCTTGTGGGAGAAGAGGGGGGAAAAGTAGCTTCAGGTATAAAACTGACACGTGTTTGCTTTTGTTGTTACCCTGGAACAGCAAAATAAGAAAGGGATCAGAGATGTCTTCCTAAGGGGAGTAGAGAATTATTCGGAGGAGTAATTTGGGAAACAGGTTGTGAAGTAAGAGAGGTCAACTGTGAATGTCACAGTTGGCCTCCCCACAGCTTTTCTCCCTTCAATTTTTGAAAAGTCACTCAGGCTCTCTCTCCCCTCTCCTCTCAAGTTAATTACATCTTCTGTTGTCTTAAACTTCCATCAGACAGATATGAAGGATTACAATTTTTTCAGAAGTGATCACTTCACTTCTATGAAAGCTAAATGAAGTGGTATCATCGTGGCTGCTAGAGGGGAATTAATTACGAGCGTTTAGCAAATTGTGCAGTTCCTACAAAACAAAAACACAACTTTACAATAATGTACATCTTCAAATAGCTTCAGCCTAAAGCTCTTTTGAAAACACACCACATCATTTTTATTGCCCTGCTATTTACTGAGCTAAGTATCCATTTATTATAATGCTTTATGAAGTTTGTCAGCTTTTCCGTGCAGCCATAAACACACAGCATTTTCTGATCTGGGGCGGGAAAGGGGGGATTGGCAAAATTAATTATTTTGTCACATGGACAGAACACCCTTTTAACAACAGTAGACATGATTTATGGGCAAGTCTTTGAAGCAGGCGAATTCTTTTTTCATTCTCTCATTTCTTTGTCAGGAGGAGATAGCTACAACTTGGACTTTGGGGCCTATCCTGACCTATCCTAAAGGAAGTTAAACTATTTTATAGCTAGAGGATGGTGAACAAGATAAAACAGCAAAATAGTGGTGAGGAGGGACTCACAATTAATTTAATTAACCAGCATTAACGCAAAATTGATGTCACCATGTCAGATAGACCCCTGGCAAGTCACCTCTCTGCCCGCCAACCACCTGAGGGTCAGCGGGCAAATGTGCCGCTTTACCACTCAAACTAAGAGGGAAAGGCCCCTCGCAAGGCGGCACTTGCGGTTGTAAACCACCTAGGCGCACATGCGTCCATGTGACAAAATCTCACTCACAGCCTCATAGCCTCCCGCCAGAGCAGAGGAGGGACCTGGTAAGCCTAATGTCAGAGCAACACTCTAGAATCCACCCAAAACTAGAGTTGCAGGTGAATCCAAGAGAATTGCTCCAACTATAGGGTTGCCAGGCCCAGCCTGCTAACCAGTGGGAGACCAAAGAGGCAAGTATATGGGAGACTGCAGCAACAGTGTGACATCACTTCTGGGGAAACCTAGAAATGACATCACACCTCTCTAGCAATCACTGGAAAATCTATAGTAAAACCATAGATTTTTTTTGATGACTCACAGAGAGGATTGACATCACTTCTAAGTTTTTTCAGGAAGTAACATCACATCACGGCTGACTGTGTGGCTTTTTTCCCCCTCCTTCTGGCCAGCTGCTGGCAACCCTATCCAACATGGTGAGATCACTTATGGGTTCATGCCAGAAAGGGTATCACAGCATTGGTGCAATCCGTTCCCCCCTTTTGCTCCCACGGCTCCATAGAGCAGCAGCAGGAGCCCAGGAGTACCAAGTGGGAGGGTCTCCAACCAAAACAGAAGTCCCGGCATCTCTTCCTGCCACCTACTCCCTTCCTTCCAGTATAACCAAAGCTACTTCATCTGTCTAAGCAGACTGCATAGGTGAGTCCATGATTCCTACTTAGTGTCTTGTGTAACAATGACTCAGGAATTACAGTTTCTCCTCAATTACTACATGTGTGGCACCCATTTCAGATTGTTACTGTGATGCTTGTTGAGGCTTGGCCTCATTGTACTACACACACACCCTACACACACACACCATTTTCCTGATCTGAAATAGTTCTGGGGTTTGTTAGTTGGCCTGATGAGGCATCCGTGGTTTCAAATTGGCCTAATGGGGCCATATAGTGCCCCCTGGACTCTTTTAGTCAAGGAAAATGGGATTGCTTGGGGAGCTATCATATTAAGCACATCTTTCAATAGCATCTACTGCATTCCTTTGTCAGTCACCTCCATGGAGATGGTTGACAGAGTGACCTGTATTTGAACGGTCCTGTGTTGCTTAGGGGAAAGGTGAGGATGGAGAGTCTTCACAGCTATCCGCCCAACAACATGCATCAATCTAAATTATATCACTGATCTCTATTGGTAGAACCAGAGAGAGTACCAGGACAGAGTGCCATATCAGACCAGAGAGGGTGGGGTTCAACACTTTACTCACTCAGTAATTGACTTTGGCCAGTCACAGACCTTCAGCATAATCCACCTCACTGTGTTTTTGCTGGTAGGATAAACTAAGGTGATTGGTTATCCGGGCTGTGTAACCATGGTCTTGGTATTTTCTTTCCTGACGTTTCGCAAGCAGCTGTGGCCGGCATCTTCAGAGGAGTAACACTGAAGGACAGTGTCTCTCAGTGTCAAGTGTGTAGGAAGAGTAATATATAGTCAGAAAGGGGTTGGGTTTGAGCTGAATCATTGTCCTGCAAAAAGTAACAAAGGTAATGTGCTAACCATTGTCCTGTAAGTATCAAGATAATGTGCTAATGGGGGTGTGGTATGTTAATATGGAACCATTGTATCCTGAAGTGAACTAAGGTGACTTCTGTGGAATTTGGCTATCTATGTGGAACATTCTGTCCAGCCTCCTCCCCACACCAGTTCCCTTATCAACACCAGTGAGTGGTGTGATGCCCCTGGCATCCTCTGGCCAGCTGCTGAAATTACTTTACTCTTGTCCACTTCCTTCTTCAGTTTCTTGTTACTCTGTATCTCTGCAGTCCATAATACCACTTGCGTATACTGTGCTACCCTTTTTCAGCGAAGTATGCTCTATCTCCTACTTCACATCCAGCTGGAAGTCTAATTTTGTACCCACGGAAAGGGAATTAATTACATGCACAATTGCTTTCTTGAACAATGATAGGCTAAGCGGCCAGTTGATTAGTCCCATTAATTTCAAAGGAATTTAAGTGTAAGCATATATACATCCCTGAGAAGACAATCAAGAGAAGACCTTTTCCAATGGGGGACTTCTGCTCATGGCATTTATGTGTGGTGGCCCATGGCCCTGTGCCATCTCCCAGGCTTTTATTGGTTTTATTGATTTCCTTTTCTTTTTAAAGAGTTGGCATTACACTAATTACACAGTGGAGCTTGGAGAGAAGTAACAGTGGCTTGTTTGCAGTTTAGAATAGTACTTTAAACCCAGGTATTTATATTGCTGCACTGATATAGTAAAATTAAAATGAACATTCTTGAGATGCTTTTTAAAATCCTGCCCTTCATCCAAGGAGCCCAATGTAGCCTTCTGAGGATTGCCCCATTTTGTTCCTACATTCTCACAAGGGAAGTTAAGTTGTGAGAGCGTGTGACGGGCCTGAGTTTCATAGCTGAGGACTATTTAGTCACAGATTCCTCTGGTCCACGCCTAACAGTTTGCCCATTGTTCCACACTGGCTGGCTGTCGGATGAGTCGTAGACAAGCAAAACATCTGACCTTGGGCAGATCATGGGGCAATATACCACAAAAACTGTATATGCTTACATACAGTTTTGGTGGCAAAGAGTTTGCTACTTCTTACACTACACAGTGTGGTGTAGTGGTTAAGAGCGGTGGTTTGGAGCGGTGGACTCTGATCTGGAGAACTGGCTTTGATTCCCCACTCCTCCACATGAGCAGTGGGCACTAATCTGGTGAACCGGGTTGGTTTCCCCACTCCTACACATGAAGCCAACTGGGTGACCTTGGGCTAGTCACAGCTCTCTCAGCCCCACCTACCTCACAGGGTATCTGTTGTGGGGAGGGGAAGTGGAGGTGATTGTAAGCCTGTTTGATTCTTCCTTAAGTGGTAGAGAAACTTGGCATTTAAAAACCAATTCTTCTTATTTATTTATTTAGTACATTTTTATCCTGTCCTTCCTCCATGGTGCTCAGGAAGGTATACACCATTCTCCCATCCCTTATTTTATCTTCACAACAGTCCTGTGAGATAGACTATGCTGAGAGGCACTAGGGATTTGAAGCTGGGTCACCCAGATCCTAGCCCATCACTTTAACCACTACGCCAAGCTGGTTCCTTTTCTTACTCTACAGTTATTGCAAACAGCACCAAAGTCCTTACAACAACCAACAATTACAAGTTTAAAGCTGTGGGCTTTTGGACCAAGTGGTGTGAGCACACTACTTGAAATGTGGTGTTATGGATTCCATGGACTGCCAAAAAAAACCAAAAAACAAATCAGTGGGTTATAGATCAAATCAAGCCTGAACTGACCCTAGAAGCTAAAATGACTAAACTGAGGCTATCGTATTTTGGTCACATTATGAGAAGGCAAGAGTCACTAGAAAAGACAGTCATGCTCGGAAAAGCGGAGGGCAGCAGGAAAAGAGGAAGACCCAACAAGAGATGGATTGACTCAATCAAGGAAGCCACAGCCCTCAATTTGCAAGCCCTGAGCAAGGCTTTCAAAGATAGGACATTTTGGAGGACATTGATTCATAGGGTTGCCATGAGTCGGAAGCAACATGATGGCACGTAACACACACACACAGTGTGAGCACCATCCAAAAAACCTAACCTGAGCCATGGTCTCTGGTATACCTTGTCAATGCCCTTCTGGAAGTTATTGTGTCTGCAGCTGTGTTTAATTAAATGGTTCCACCTATTTACACGAAATCAATCAATACGCTCTGTACTGGGGGGGAAATATGTTTCTGCCATTGATTAATGCTACATTGTGACTAAATGGCATCTATTATCTATTGCAGGGTTGGTTTACACATATGGGGACTGACATAATTATAATAGCTGCTGTCATCATGCCATCCATCACAGCCTTGTCCAAGTGAAAGTTCCTAGTTGGTGTAGCCTTGATAGTTTATCACCACTTTGGGTTCTGGAATGGAGAATGGTAAAGGTACCAGTTTGGTCTTAAGGAATGAAGAGACTTCAAGGAGATTCAGCCTCCAGCTTTCTCTACTGTATTATGGTCTAGTGACAACAACTAATGTAAGACCTGAAATGAGAGGAGCTGCTACAGAAAGGTTGATGAGAGAAAGATACCAGAAGAAATTGGGGGTAGAAAGTGCTGCCAAGTTGCAGCCGACTTATGGTGACTCTGTAGGGTTTTCTGGGCAAGAGACAGACAGAGGGGGTTTGCCATTACCAGCCTCTGCATAGCAGCCTTGGACTTCCTTGGTGGTCTCCCATCCAAATACTAACCAGGGCTGACCCTACTTAGCTTCTGAGATCAGGCCAGCCTGGGCCATCCAGAAAAGACTGAAAATAAATATAGGTTACAGACACAATGCCGAAAGTCATAAATCATCTTCTCTTTCTCTCCATATTATAGCTTCACTTACTACTGAGAGAGGTTACTGTGTGGGAGACCCCAAACTGCCAATCATGCACTCCTCTGCCTGGTCCAAGATTGAGCTCTGTCCCTCTGTCTTCTCCACTCCTGGGGTCCCAGGGGAGACCCTGGAGGTGCAGAAGATGAACAGGTTCACTCAGTGGTTTCCTCATTGCTAGTTCTAACAGAACTTCAGCAGGAGCCTTCCTTTGAAGACAAACCACAAGGTCTTCTGGAGTGCACATAGGCTTGGTCATAGTGGAAACCACGGGAAGCTCATCTTCAGTGGAGACTTCTGAGGAGTCTTTACCCCATGTGTAGGTGGGAATAGGGCATGCCTTTATGCCCACTCACTGCCTTGTCTACTCCAATCCTCAGAGATTCTCCCTAGACAGGCTATTATTATATACAACTTCTTAAGAAACCAAACAAAACACAATATAGATTCCACCCATTCCCAGTGGAACTTGGAACTGAATACACCAAACCACTTGCTCCAATGGCAAAATGCACTTACATCCATTAAATCTGCTACCCTGGACTTACATTTAAGGCTTATTCAGCAGGAAAGTCTGTTACAAGTCCAATGGTATCCCACTACATTTAGCCACCTAGATCTTGCTGAAAGTGATGCCTGTTGGTGACACTAATCACCTAAATCCAGTCTGATACACATGCTCCAGCGATGCTCCAAAATTACAGTTCTGTGCAATCTTGATTTTTCTTTCTATATGCATTGAGTAACTCTCATGTTACATTCAAAGCGTGTACAGCTGAATGTGTGATTTAAACCCCACATCTGTTCAGGTACTGGTCCCCAGTTTCATTTGTAAAGTGAACGTGTGTTAGCTCTTTCATACAAATAAATGTACACACGTACATGCAGGATGTAAATGTGTTCGCTGTAACATGTGAATAGGGCTAAGCTTTGCTTAGGAATGCTTTCCAAGTTCCAACATTAAATTCTTTCTGTAAAGGATCACCTGGGACGACTGCTCTGGCAAAGCCATATTTGGAAACCCTCTGGGGGCTGCTGGATACCCTTGATGCTGTGATTGTGGATCCAGAACAAGCTGGCTGAACGCGGCTCTTGGCTGTTGGTTTGTGCATCTATAAAGTGTCAGCAAAGACAGAGTACTAACCAGAGAAATTGTTCTATAGCTTCCCAGAGTGCCTAACTCAGTTTGATGAATGACAATTACAAACATCTATCTTGGAAACGCTCGCTCTGTGTGTGTGTGTGTGTGTGTGTGTGTGTGTGTGTGTGTGTGTCTGGTTCAGAATACTAGTTTTATCCAGTTTGCATTGCCACTTGTTAGCCTTACTTAAAAATAAAAGTTCCAGCCAGCTCACTTACAGCATTAAAAAGGAAGTGGCAGAAAGGTGGAAGAGGTGCCATCTAGTGCATGCAGATAATTCCAGATGGGAATCCCTCTAGCATGTAGTGAGTGTTTCTTAGAATGACCCTGTTAATTTCTGGTCTGCTGTCTGGACTAACATAAATCTTATATACTGTACCATGTGTTTTGCAGGAGGGGGATTTTTAGAATGTCTCTACCAGCTGCATAAAATCTAGGCGAGCTCCTGTTTTCCCTTTGTGTTCACAGGTATTAAAGCCTGAGAGCTCTTGGGCCTTAACTCTTAATGGGTGGTTTTTATTACCTGAAAGAGCCAGGCCAGCAGATACAGGACTAGCCAAAGATGTGTGCATCTGTTTGTTTAAAATATATTTTGGTATTCTGTAAGTGGCTTTGGGCCACCACTGGGACCAAAAATGGGGTAAAAATACTAGGAAAAATATAAAAATAAAGGAGTCAGGATAGGGTTGCCAGGTCCCTCTTCACTGCCGGTGGGAGGTTTTTGGGGTGGAGCCTGAGGAGAGCAGGGTTTGGGGAGGGGAGGGACTTCAATGCCATAGAGTCCAATTGCCAAAGAGGCCATTTTCTCTAGGTGAACTGATCTCTTTCGGCTGGAGATCAGTTGTAATAGCAGGAGATCTCCAGCCGCTGCCTGGAGGTTGGTGACCCTAAGTCAGAACCCCTGACTTTTAAAAAACAACCTTTCATTTGAAAACACATCTTGTTCCATTGACATTATGATAGCCTTAAAACTTAGCACTGGGGAGGAGCTAGTGGTAAATCCAGGGGCTGCCTCAAGTGTCTGAAACTCCCCTCCCCAAACCTCACCCTCCTCAGACTCCACCCCAAAAATCTCCCGCCAGTGGTGAAGAGGGACCGGCAACCCTACTCCCCCAACTTTTCAATAGGGATCTATGTAGCCAGGGGTCTGCTGGGTTACATCTGGACTTCAAAGTACCAAGCAAAGCTTTCTGGGCTTCTGGCACTGTTCCTGTTTTTGGTTACAAGCTTTTCAGACTTCTCAGCCAAAATGTAGCAGCAATTGGAAGAATAGGCGTAGGCTGAAGATAATTGTAAAGGGCTCTGGGATAATGGACATGTTGATAGCCGAGTGTAGGTTCCCATTGTGTCAGCCTGGCAATGATAGTATCTGTCGGCTATGGTTCATGCTCTCCACTAGTGTTTAAAGCCATTCTTTCCCTTTCAGAGTCCCAGCTCGCAACACACCCAGTTCATTCACTTGTCCGTTTTTTTTTAATGGCCCTGCCCTTGTCCCACTGTGCAATTCAAATGCTAATGAACACCACCGGACCTTTTAAAGCATAAATGGCATTGGATTATCTTTTAATTAAAAATTGACTTTACACAGTGCTGGTAATAGATCCCAGACTTTTTTTTTTTTTTTTAACGTCCTTCTGTTCACAGGCCTGTTAATCTGTGAAGAATTTCATTTTTCTTCCTTTATATTCTGATATGCTTGAACTGTTTATCCAGGAATGTCATTATTTTTTGGTGCCCAGCACTATCCCTATTTTCCTTATTTTGGAAAAAATGCTGGGGCTGCATTTCTAAAATGGTGGGGAACACTTACACTCAAATGTTCATATCTAGCCCCCCTCCAGTCTGCGGCAAAATGCCTCTTTATTTATACATTCAAAAAACATTATAGCCCGCCTTTCTGCCCTCATTAGGGCCACCAAGGCAGCTAACAGATTAAAAACATACACCATAAAAAAACACATCTTAAAAAACCATTAAAACCAAACAGGAACACATCATTCAGACAACTAAAATCAAGTCAAAATACACATACAATACAATAGAATATTCACACATGAAA
This sequence comes from Euleptes europaea, assembly GCF_029931775.1. Taxonomy (NCBI): domain Eukaryota; kingdom Metazoa; phylum Chordata; class Lepidosauria; order Squamata; family Sphaerodactylidae; genus Euleptes; species Euleptes europaea. The sequence continues at coordinate 42,747,237 of NC_079312.1, read as the reverse complement.
ATGACAACGACAATCAGGGCGGAAAGGAGGGATCAAGGAGAGAACGCCAGACAAAACAAAACAAAATTTCCCTTGATTCGGCGGTTTTTAGTTCGGGAGGAACCGAACTCAAAACTGGCGGGCAACCGGGGGGGCCGAATTCAGCGAGTTCGGGAGTTCGCGAATAAATTTGGCCAATTCGGGGCCGTCAGTAAGCAGCATAACCTTCAGTAAGCAGCATTCTCCTCCCCCGGCCAATCGGTGGCCAAGCTGGGTCTTCTTCTGGCCAATCAGTCAGGATTGAGTACTGGAGGAATCAGCTGATGTGCGGCCGGCGGGGAAAGAGAGAGAGAGAGGGAAATCCTCATGTGTGTGTGAGAGGGTGCTTGTGCACATTCGCTCCTTTCCGTGGCTGCAGGGGGCGCATTTTTTGGGGTACCGACCCCAAACTTTCAGGGGATATTCAGACAGGTTTTCTTAAGAGACCACCCAAGTTTTGTAAACATTGGGTCAGGGGGTCCCGAGATATGGGCTCCCCCCTCTTTTTCTTTCCATGGCTGCAGAGGGCACATTTTTGGGTGTGCCGACCCCAAACTTTCAGCGGAGCATCAGACAAGGCTTCTTAAGATACCCCCCAAGTTTTGTAAACATTGGGTCAGGGCCTCCCGAGATATGGGCTCCACCCCTTTTTCCTCTCCCCCCTTTTCCATTTTCGTGGCTGCAGGGGGCGCTTTTTTGGGGGTGCAGCCCCCAAACTTTTATCATAGCTTCAGAGAATCCCTCTTAAGAGACCACCCAAGTTTTGTAAAGATGGGTTCAGTGGGGGCTGAAATATCGGCTCCCCCCCTTTTCTCTTTCCGTGGCTGCAGGGGGCGCATTTTTGGGTGTGCCGACCCCAGACTTTCAGCGGAGCTTCAGTCAAGGCTATTTAAGAGACCACCCAAGTTTTGTAAACATTGGGTCAGGGCCCCCCCGAGATATGGGCTTTCCCCTTTTCCCTATTGGGATGAATGGATCACCCTCGAGAGATGCATACATATGGATCTTATATTGGATACAAATGGAATCATATTGATTACCCAGCCTCCCAGCCCCTCCTGCTGGAACAGAAGACAGCCACAGTAAGACCCCTTTGGGGGCTTTAATCTATATTTTTTCTTTTCTGTGTGTGTGTGTGTGTGGGGAAAGCAGTCTGTGTGTGTGTGGGGGGAGGGAGCAGTTTCTGTGGGTGGGTGGGGGAAGCCAAAGGGGGCTTTTGCCGGTTCTGCCTGGGGTGTGTGTTCCCCCTCCAGTCTCTCTCTCCCTGGTTTGAGGGGGGGCTTCATTTTTATTCTTCAGGTTTTTCCTCATTCATAAGATCAGTTAGGTTATTTTGATGCTTGCTCAAAACTGGTTTTCAAATGGTGACTTAAAGAATGCATCTGCCTGGTCCCAAGTCCAATGCAAAAGGAGAAATTCCACCCCCTCCTGCTCATTATGCATAGCTAGCTGCCTCTGTCCCTTTCCATGGTATGCAAACTCCCAGGTGTCAGGTGTTGCTTTGCACTGTTGCAAAGGTGTTGCATTGCGTGCTTGTGTTGCTTTGCAGTTGTATTGTTTTGCAAAATTCTTCACACCTGCCCCTCCCTTGCTCTCATCAGCTGTTTGTCGGGGCCGGGAACTTTGTGCCTGGGCGGCAAGCTCTGCTGAGAGATACACATTAAGGGTGGGGGGGACCCCTTTCAGGGCCCATATCTCAGCCCCCCCTGACCCAATCTTTACAAAACTCGGGGAGTCTTTCAATATACGTCCTTTGAAGCTCTGCTGAAAGTTTGGGACCTCTAAGCCCAAAAATGCCCCCCCCAGAGCCGCGGAAAGGCGCGGTTGTGTTTTTAATGGCTTTATTCGGCCGAATTTTTTTTCCGAACTTTGAATTCCCGCCGAATTGAACGGATCCGAAGTGGGGGAGTTCGGACTTCGGCACGTACCGAACCCACAAGGGCCAAATTCGGCCGAATCCGAACTGTACCGAATTTTTTTTTGTTGACAGCCCTACTGTTCGGGTTTTTTGTTTGAAACCAAACCTGCTCCTGATCAGTCTATTAATGCACCTTGCTTCTGAAGCCAATGCAGAGTAAATTAACCAAATACGCAGCAGGCATCTTGAAGGAGAAGAAGAAACCCCACCCATCTTGAAGGGGGGAGCTGCATGCTTGGACACTGATCTTTGGCATTGGAATAAGAGTGTGATAAGTCAACCACAGTGCCCCTGTTTAGACCTCTGAAATGCACTTTCAAATTAGAGGTTCTCAACAGGAAATCTGCATTAAAGGGGCACAGATTTAGGGCTAATTCTCATAATTAAAAGTTGCTAATATATGGAAGCCCTGACCTGGATAGCCCGGGCTATCCCATGTTGTCAGATTTCAGAAGCTAAGCAGAGTTGGCCATGGTCAGTACTTGGTTGGAAGACAACCAAGGAATACCAGGGTCACTGCTTAGGCAGGCAATGGCAAACCACCTCTGAATGTCTCTTGCCTTGAAAAGCCTATTGGGTTGCCATAAATTGGCGACTACATATGAAGTATGAAGCAGGAGAGCGTTCCTATTCCCAGCATCCCTTAACAAGGGCTAGGCACTGTCGGTGGGAAAGGGTACAGAGAATGAGGAATGATGCAGTCTTCACTTCCCCAGGGGAGACGACATCATCTCCAGGTGCTTCTCAAGCATTTTAAGCTTCCTTTTCTGACTTCTACACTTACTCACCCTTTCAGAATGCTCCAGCCCTGTACCAACCAGAACTGTTGAATGGGTATGGCTTAATTCCTCTGATATATTCTCTGCTTAAGCCAGTTTTTTGTGCTATGGATGTAAAATAAGAACTTCTTGTGGCAATGCATCTAGACATGGGACATTTCCTTTTGGAGAGATTGGGCTGGATACCACAACCTGCAGGTATGTGGATCATGGGATGTGTCCCATCTTCCCCTCCCCCTGGAACCCTTTTTGGTCCCAGAAAAGTTTGTTCCTGGGGTCAAGGAACCTTGCTTGTACAAATAGCCACGTGGGTCATGCAGGTTCAGTGAAAAAGAGAAAGGGGGCAAAATCGCTCCTTTCTTCGTCTTCCACAAACTTTCCTGTGGTCGGAAAGGGCTCAGGAGGGAGGGAGATTGCATTGCCAACCCATTATTACCAATTTAAAAATATATTTCAAAAGTTGATCTTAACACAGTTGTCCTTGGCTAGGAACAGGCTTTACCTGGCTTTTCTCAGTGTTGACTAGAATGGAAGAAACGAAGAAACTCCTTTTACCAGATGTTACTTGCAGAGTTGCTCCATATGATCACAGGCAAACCAGGCAAGACACGGTCCATGACTGGATTTCCTGCACATGTTTTTAAAACATAAAGAGCTTCAGTAGGAAGCATCAGCTCAGAACAGAACAGTGGTTTGGGGCAGGAGAGGTTAATGCTGTCTTCCTGTGCCCCTAAAACTGGTGTGTGCCCCACTGAGAGAAACAAATAGGCAACCTGGATGTTTTCCCAGTGGGGCAAAAGCAGTTCTTGGTTCAGGCTGTTTGAGTTTGGGAAAATGAGATGGGGGGAAGGATTAACCTCTCCCTCCCCCTACAGTTTTTGTTTTAGAAAAATAAATGCTGGAGATTTGATCATGCATTTTATAACACCTTGTCTGTTGTAGCCCTGTCAGAGAAAGACAAGTATCTGATCACTCCCATATTCCCAATATTTGCATATTCCCATGTGAATCATAATCTATAGAGGGGTCCCACCCTAAAGTTTCTCAAAAATCACAAACTCAGATGAATAAATTGGACTATATATGCCAAGGAAAGGAAGGCAGCATGGTATAGCCTGATCTCGTCAGATCTCAGAAGTTAAACAGGAGTGGCACTTGGTTGGGGGACCACCAAACAAGGCACTGGAGAGGAAGGCAATGACAAACCACCTCTGCTTCTCACTTAACTTGAAAGCCCCTTGCTGGGGTCTCCATAAGTCAGCTGTGACTTGACATCACTTATGTACTTACATGCTCCACGTGAAATGGAAAAGAACCCCCAAAATGGAGTTACCAGATACTCTGGAAGCTTTCACTGGTTAAGAACTAAAATTTAGTTGATTTTAACATTTAGACCAGTTTTATTGGTGGGTTCAGAAGCTAAGCTTTTTTGTAACTGAAGCTGTTTTGGTGCTACAGTGCTTAGAGCCCAAGAAAAAGAAAATATTGAAAATGTGAGCCAGTGTGGTGAGAGCCAGCGTGGTGTAGTGGTTAAGAGCGGTGGTTTGGAGCAGTGGACTCTGATCTGGAGAACCGGGTTTGATTCCCCACTCCTCCACAGGAGCAGCGGAGGCTAATCTGGTGAACTAGATTTGTTTCCCCATTCCTATACATGAAGCCGGCTGGGTGATCTTGGGCAAGTTACAGTTTTATTAAGAGCTCTCTCAGCCCCACCTACCTCATAGGGCCGTGTTGGCGAACCTATGGCACGGGTGCCACTTCCGGCACGCGTAGCCCTTTCTGCCGGCACGCACGGTTCCTCCAAGCCACTGGTCTTTCCGGCTCTGCCCCACCCCGGATGGGGGAGGCTGTAGCCCAGGGGTGGGGAACCTCCGACATGATTGGCGGTGGCCCCCGGACTCTCCCACAGAAGCTGCCGCCATTGCCGCCGCTGGAGCATGCGCGGCCAGCCAGGCGGGTGGGAGAGCGGGGAACAGAAGCTGAGCGCTCACACTCGGCATGGCCGGCGGCTTCTCCGGCGCCCTCTGGGCCTGTGCGGGCGGAGGGGCATGGCTGGTCGGTGGGTGCGAAGGAGGCGCCCTCTGCCCCACCCTGCTCGCCTCTCACAAGCCTGCTGCCGCGCCCCACCGAGTGGCAAATCCAAGGCAAAACCTCCCATGCATAAATGGCCTCTTTCTTTTTCTGTCTCCCTCTGTCCTTTTTCTTTCTCTCCCTTGCTCCATTTCTTTCTCCCTTTCTCTCTCTTTTTCTTTCTTTCTCTCCCTCCCTTCCTTCCCTTTCCTCCTCCCTTCCCTTCTTTCCTTCCTTCCTTCCTTCTTTCCCTCCAGCGGCTTCTCCGGCACCCTCTGGGTCTGTGCGGGCGGAGGGGCGTGCAGTCCTATTCCACCTTTGAAGTGCCCACAAGCTATCCTCCAAACACCTTTCCATTTGTCTTGATATGTAGAGAGAAAACACTAAGGAACTAGTTGCCAATCTCCAGGTACTAGCTGGAGATCTGCTATTACAGGTGATCTCCAACCAATAGAGATCAGCTCCCCTGGAAAAAATTGCCACTTTGGCAATTGGACTCTATGGCACTGAAGTCCTTCCCCAAACCCCGCCCTCCTCAGGCGCCACCCCAAAAACCTCCCACTCATGGCGAAGAGGAACTTGGCAACCCTAGCCTCTCCCTCTGGGCCCCCTCTGGGGGTGGTATTCAGGTTAAATTGCCGCATTGGCACTCGGCGATAAATAAGTGGGTTTTTGGTTGCAGTTTGGGCACTCGGTCTCTAAAAGGTTCGCCATCACTGTCATAGGGTGTCTGTTGTGGGGAGGGGAGGGGAAGGTGATTGAAAGCCAGTTTGAGTCCCCCTTAAGTGGTAGAGAAAGTCGGCATATAAAAACCAACTCTTCTTCTGTTTCCTACAAATCATGGGTGGCAAGTTTTGCTGATTGCATTGTATGTTATCTTCCTTCAATACTTTAGAAAACGTTTCCATACTGAGATTTGGGAAATGACACAATGAATCCATGAATTAATTGATTAAAAAGGGGTGATGAATCCACTAAATATTCGTTGTTGAAAGCTCCAGATGTTAGCACACACGATGAAATGTAGATACAAAACCCAGAAGCAGTCTTGGCAAAAATCTGGAAAAATCTTACCAGAGCAAAGAGCAGAATCTACAGTGCAACGAAAGTTAATTCCCTACTCACGCAAAGGTTTTTCATCTCCAAATGATAGGGTATCGCTCATTCCTAATGCTTGCACATTAGGAATCCTATCCTGCTTCCAGCCTCTTGCACAAATTATGTTATTAAAATATATTTGTCAGGCTGTATTGCTATACCTTATCTAATTTCACAACTGAGAAAGAAATGCATCTTTGGTATTTAACAGAAGAGGCCCCAAAAAGAAGTGAGGTTTCAGTCAAAGCATTCCACATTGCCCTCTAGTGACAGTAAAGGGTATGTACTGTATTTATTTTAAGAAACTTGCAAGGCAGAGCTTACATCGAAAAAGTGAAACGAATGTACACATAAAAGGAGACTCTGAACATTAATTCTGAAATCTGAACTCAAATCGGTGAAAAGGAGGGAAAGTGTTTGTACCCCATTTTCCACTGTGTCCAAGGATGCCTACAAAGAATAAAAGAAGTAATTTTACATGACAAAATCAGCAGCATCAAATATCAATTAAAAACAACATTGAAACAATAGAACAACATCATAACTCTTCCCAGTCTCTTCATGTCTCAGGATTCCAGCTGCTACCCTGGAAAGGAAAGACAGAGATGGAAGTAACCAGTGTGTTAACAGTCCTGGACTACAAAGCTCCAGATGACCCTCAGGCTGCGGTTTCAGTTAGAGAATTAAATTGCATGGAGGGGCAAGATGGAATGAAGAAGAAGGAAAAGAAGAAGAAGAAGAGTTAGTTTTTATACCCCGATTTTCTCTACCTTTTTAAGGAGACTCAAACCGGCTTACAATCACCTTCCCTTCCTCTCCACACAACAGACACCAGACACCTTGCGAGGTAGGTGAGGCTGAGAGAGCTCGAAGAGAACTGTGACTAGCCCAAGGTCACCCAGCTGGCTTCGTGTGCAGGAGTGGGGAAACCAACCTGGTTCACCAGATTAGAGTCCGCCGTTCATGTGGAGGAGCGGGGAATCAAACCCGATTCTCCACATTAGAGTACACCACTCTTAACAACTACCACGCTGTCTCTATAAGCCAAAAGCCAGGGGGAGGAGCAGTAGTCATCTAGCTCTACCACCTGAGATCTGCCACTAGGAAAGGCTGGAGAAATACGTAATGGTGCCCTTAGTCCTGCCCTGGCAAAGCAGTCCAAAAGGACTCCATGGTTAATGGAAGCAAAATCCAACAAGAGGTCCAAAGGACCTCACAGGAACCTACTTGTCACTCCCTGGAACTAGTAATCTGCTAAAGTGTCCAACACAATTTCCATTTTGACACTGGCTAGAAGCCAGATTGGAAAGAATCCAGATAATCTCATCCAGAAATACCTGAGGCTGGGAAACCAACACATAATTGAGAGCCTTATTTAAAAAAAAAAAAAGGAAATAGAGATTGGTCGATTGTTGTTCAGAAACCACCCACTGAACCACAGCAGGGAGCTCCCCATGAAGCCACATGGCAGCAGAACCCACCCTTCTCTTCCCCACACCAACACCAAGGCAGGACAGGGTAGGAAACTACCCCCTCCCCACTAGAGGTAATGCACAGCAGTAAGAGAAGGAGGGTCAGGCCAGGCCCATTCCTGCCCTACCGCTAGGGTTCCCAGGGATTTTGAGAGGGGAGGGACTTCAGTGCCATAGAGTCCAATTGCCAAAGTGGCCATTTTCTCCAGGTGAACTGATCTCTATCGGCTGGAGATCAGTTGTAACAGCAGGAGATCTCCAGCTAGTACCTGGAGGTTGGCAACCCTAGTGGCAGAACTACCTGGCAGGACAGAGGCACCCACTCCTCCTGTAAGAGAGACAGCTCTGCCACTCTCCCTGCATGCCACGGGGCAGCCGGTTGCCCTCCTCCCCTCTCCCCCCCCCTTACAGCCCTGGTCACTAGAGTGTTGCGATCTGGGCTTTTTAGCCTTTTAAACTGACTGCTTTTTAGACAGACAGGGCAAAAGAGCAGGAAGAAATTACTCAAGCATCATTCTGTAGAAAGAGAAGTAGGAATAAGAGAGGAAACCTGAGTCTTACTGGCACATCCCCCCCTTCCTAGAAATGTGCAGTCAGGGTGTCAGTATGAATTTAAAAAAATGGATGCTAGGGAAGACTGTCAGTGACATTACTACCTGTCACACTTATGTAAAGCTGTCAAACAGCAGGTGGGCAGCAGAGACAGCCCCGGAAAAGATATCTTTATTAGCTTTCGCACTCCCCCCCCCCCCAGCTCTGCAGTAATCTGCACTTGCAGTGACGGGGTGAACAGGCTGTTTCTGCTCCAGCCGAATGTGCAGTCTGCAGGGAATAATGTATTTGACAGGCTCGAGTGCTTTCTGTCTCCTGAATTAGGTGTGATCAGACTGTGATCGTTCGTGGTTTCTCAGCAGCTGATTCTCTTCCATTACCTCAGCTAGCACCCGGCTATCCCACCAGCGCCAAAGGCACTGTAGCTTTCAAGATGGGCAACTGTCTGGTTTCTAGCGTTGCCAACCTCCAGGTAATAGCTGGGGTCTCCTGCTATTACAACTGATCTCCACCCGATACAGATCAGTTCACCTGGAGAAAATGGCCGCTTTGGCAATTGGACTCTACGGCACTGAAGTCCCTCCCCTCCAGAAAACCCCACCCTCCTCAGGCTCCACCCCAAAAACCTCCCACCAGTGGCGAAGAGGGACCTGGCAACCTTATTCTTCTGAGGAGCTCATGCATTCTTTATGCATCCTTCCTAACCAGGGATCAGGAATTAGCTGAGTGCTAGAATAGGATCACCAGTAGGGTTGCCCACCTCCAGGTACTAGCTGGAGATCCCCTGCTATTACAACTGATCTCCAGCCGATACACATCAGTTAACCTGGAGAAAATGGCTGCTTTGGCCATTGGACTTTATGGCATTGAAGTCCCTCCCTTCCCTAAACCCCACCCTCCTCAGGCTCTGCCCCAAAAACCTCCTGCCGGTGGCGAAGAGTGACCTGGCAACCCTACTGGCTTCTGACAGGTTTTGCAAGCTGTTCGAAGTTCAAGGCAGCTGCCCATCTAAGCTAAAAAAAAAAGTTCCCTGGCATTAGGCTGAAAAAATTGACTAACAACACTTATACATATTATATAGCAAATAGGGTTGCTGAATGAATTCCAGTGTTTCCCACTGTAGTGTAGACAAGGGGTGTCCAACAGGTAGCTTGTGAGGTGAGCTACCTATAGCTCATCAGCTTCAGAGTAGTTTGTGCATTCTCTGGAAGACCCAGGAGAAGATCACAAAAAACCTGCTCTAGCGTTATGCTAGCAACCCAGCATGTGTCTAGAAAATAGAAAAGGGGGCAGCTAAAAGCCACACACACACACACACCCTCACTTTTAGACTCAGAGAACAAAAGCCAAAAGGCATGGGGAGGAAGTAGCATGGACCAGACTCTGAGTTTCACAAGGAAATCATTGGTTTGTTAAAATGCAAAGCAAGTCACTCTTTTCCAAGAAAGTTAATAGTTTAAGCAAATGCCTTGCTTGGCTGAGATCACTTCAGATTCCAGCAGCCACAAGAAATGGTCAGTGTTTGTGACACCAAAGGAGAAATGCCGCAGAAGAGATTTTCTTAAACCAGGGGATTTTCTTAAGCCAAATGTCTAACACAGGGGTCCCCAACGCAGTGCCTGTGGGAGCCATGCTGCCCACCAACACCTTTCCTGGCACCCACCAAGTGTTTTTAGAAAGCAGGCAGGGCCAGGTGGGACTTTTCCCAGCAAGACTTCTAACTGACCGCTGGAGATTTGATTGTCTGTACCGATTTTTAAAAATATTCCTTTGGCAGAAGCTGCCACCACAGCACTAGGATCTTCACTGTGTGCCCGCAGGTAAGCTGTGGGAGCCATACTGTGGCTGGCTCCACCTTCTGCAGCAGCCATTTTGTGGCAGCCATTTTGTGGCTGCGCCCACCATGCTATGTCACAAGTCCAAAGGTGCCTGCAGGCTTAAAAAAAGTTGGGGACCCCTGGTCTGACACATCCAAGAACCTGTTTCCTGCTTTAACCATAAGGGCAGATCTGTAAGCAAATACAGGGCGTTAATCACGTCATGGTCAGCTTTTGCCACAAACATTACGCAAGGAAATAACTTCTGTCAATCAGGAAACTAGCAGATAAAGTTAATTTAGTTTGAAATTGTCACAAGGCTCCCCTAAAAAAGGGGGGGATTTTAGGTAAATAAGTGCTGGAATTTCAGTCACAGAATTGGTTCAGTTTCTCCTCCAGGCTGACCTCTGCTGCCACTCCAGAACCAGGACAACAAAATCAGGCTAAGTACAATTTAATACCTTTCTCTTTCCTTGCTCTCTCTCACCCTGTGTGTGTGTGTGTGTGTCTTTCCACTGCCACTGCATTCAGCCCCCAGGATTTCGACTAGCACTTTTGCAAATACCATCCCAATGCACCATCCTGCTCTAGCTTCCCTCTTTCTCTCCTTCTAGAGCCCCACATCTTGCCTCTCTCCAGGCATCTCTGCTACCCAGCAGGTTTATCTGACTCCCATCCTCTGCAACGGCCTTAAGCATAGTCCCTGGGATTCAGTCCCAGGCGTTTTCAAGGACACCCCCCCACTACTGCCTGCCTCTCTCTCTCTCTCTCTCTCTCTCTCTCTCTCTCTCTCTCTCACACACACACACACACACACACACACACACACACACACACACACACACACACACAGAGCACAGCAGCACTTTTCTCTTGGTCCCTGCCAGGATCCAACACACACAACCTCCCCTTGGTTGAACGCCTCCTTAAAAATAATCAGAAGTGAATGGGACACCACAGTAAAATAAGCGAATAATCCCACGAGGGCTGAGATTGCCATTGTTGCTTGTATGAGCCGCCATCGATTAAGCGATGCCTTCATTTTCCTTCTTTCATCTATCCACTTTTTAGTTAATAAAAGTTCCTGTTGTTTATTAAAGGAGCCTTTCTTTCCACCTTCTTTGGGGAAGGGTCATGCCAGGGCAAGCCAGTGTGTACAAAGGTCTGAGTGTTGCCTAGACTGTTGGGGTGTGCATTTGTGAGGACACCTATAAGGGCCAGATTTCTGGTAACACTAGGCATTTAGGGAGGGAAACCACTTTTATAGCATAGGATTTTTCTCTGTGCTTAGCTTCATTTTTTGCGCTCTTCCTAGTCTAGGCCAACAACTGAGGACAGCCGCGGATGTCATCTGTGCTGGACTCCCTACCTCCCCCTACTCTGTTATTCTGTCCATTTTACGAACTCGGAGGGACTGCTAAGCTTTTCGGTGTCTACTTTCCTAATCGAATGCCATCTGCTGTTTTTACTATGGTTATAGCATTTATTTTAGTGTTATTTATTGGTTTTAATGTATGAGTATTATGGTTTTTATTACGGTTTTAATAGTGTTACCCGCACTGAGCTTGGCTTCGGCTGGGGAGGGCAGGATAGAAATTTGAAATATAAACTAAAATAAATACTCTGTTTTAATGCCAATAAAGGTACTGTTTATGTTTACTGTTAAATACTCTGTTTCTAGGACAGAACAACATTTGGTAACATACCAGAGGGGTGGAAGTAGCTCTCATTAGTCTTAGTCAGAAGTAGCTCTCATTAAAGAAAAGATTGGCAACTATTTTAAAACATACGTGAAACTGACTTGTACCCTCAGTCTATTAGACTGTCCACCTCAGCATTGTTTACTCGGAATGACAGTGGCTCTCCCTGCAGAGAAAGATCTTTCCTAATGCCTGCTATCTGATATTCTCTTAGCTGGAAGGGCCAGAAGAAGAAGAAGAGTTGGCTTTTATATGCCGACTTTCTCTACCACTTAAGGGAGACTCAAACCAGCTTACAATTACTGGCTTGCCCTGACACCCTGTGGGGTAGGTGGGGCTGAGAGAGAGCTGTGACTAGCCCAAGGTCACCCAGCTGGCTTCGTGTGCAGGAGTGGGGAAACAAATCCAGTTCACCAGATTAGCCTCTGCCACCCATGTGGAGGAGTAGGGAATCAAACCCGGTTCTCCAGATCAGAGTCCACCGCTCCAAAGGCCAGGTGTTGAGCCTGGGATCATTTGCATTCAAAACATGGGCAGTACCGCTTAGCCATGGCTCCTCTTGCATATGTCAGAAAAGCCTAGCTGGGTCAGGGTTTTCAGACAGGTATGCTGCTGTCTACTTTGCTGCAGGATGCACTGGTATAATCCCTGGCAGAAAGTGGAGATGTGTACATACTAGAAACACTGGAATGGATCTAACCATCCTCCAAATAGCTTCCTCTGATCTAAGGAGCCTTCCCCTAAATTAAGTGGCTCTTCCTCCAATGGAGGTAGGCATCACACTTTGCTTAGTGAAGGAGTAGGATATGGGTAGGATCCACCCTACTGGTTGGGACATCCTGGTTCGGTGGGAAGACTGGCTGAGTGTTCTGGTTGGAATATGTCCCTGTCAGGCACATATTTGAGAGTCATGCTCTCTCCTTGCTGACCATTTCTAAGTTCTACCAAATGAAAAATAGGTGGTGATACACAGAATTGGGTGTGGGAAAAGTCATGCAACATGATACAAATGGCTTGCTGTCTTGTCTCTTCTTTCACACTATTGTTTTTGTAAGCAGTTACCACACTATCAAGTGCAAATGATTCCCTGATAACCTCGAATCCATTTTTAACAAATCTCTGATTAGCTTAGCAAAGCAGGGTTCTTTCTATTGTAGAAGAATCGGAGCAAAGAGCACAGCAATGCAATTGGTGTAATCTGTGTATAGACAAGACTGAAGAGACTTTCCTTGGCAGTTGCTGAAATGAATTCTTGGTTTTTGCTCAGTTGGCAGCATCACCCAAGAAAAACAAACCAACCTGTGGGAAACCTGTAACTTGCAGAGCTGCTGAAGTATTTACTGTGCCAGCCACAATATTAATGCAAGTAGATCATATATTGGCTGGAAGACAAATTGACAGGCACTTTTCGGATGTTGATCTTGGCCTCCTACAAATAATAATTTAGACTTGGGGCAAAAGAAACATTTGTTTCCTTTAAAAATCCTGTCTAGTAGCCTTCCCACACACACACAAAATCTGTACCTCAGCCAAATTTTATCCTTCAACCTGAACAGTTTATTATTTATGCCAGTCTTCTGAATAACTCTGAGTCACGGCCAAATAGGATAGTATGCTATCCACATATAATGGACAATGTGGCAAAAGAACCTGCTGAATACATAGAGTACTCGATGAAGAAGCTTTAAATAACAAGAGCTGGCCCTAGTTTATCTTTTCCAGCCCCTGAGCATTTGAAAAAATGAAAACAAAAATATTTACAAATTCCTTAAGTGGCAAAAAAAGATGCCAGAGGGAATTAAGGTATATATTAGGGTATATCTTCTTGCTGCTGTTTGCTACTGAAAGCCAACATTGTGTGGTGATTAGAAAGTTGGACTCGAGTGTGGGAGACCCAGATTTGAATCCCCACTCTGGCATGGAAGCTTGCTGGGTGACCTTGGGCTAGTCGCACACTCTCTCAGCCAAACCTACTTCACAGGGTTGTTGTGTGGGGATAAAAGGGAGGAGATGATGTTGCAAGCCATTTTGGGTTCCCATTGGGGACAAAAGTGGGGAATACATTAAGTGAATAAATAAACTTACAAGTTGATGAACACCTGATCAGTGCGGATGCATGCTGGGAGATTGCACTGTGTCAGAAAAAACGAATAAATTTCCAAAAACAGAAGCTTAGAAGAGGGGGGACCCATGAGAATATGTGGGGGAAGGATAATCCCATTCACCTGCTGTCTCTCACTTCACCCCTTCAGCTCTGCTTTCTCCCTGGCTACTCCCCCATTTCAAGGGTTGCCAACCTCCAGGTACTAGCTGGAGATCTCCTGCTATTACAACTGATCTCCAGCAGACAGAGATAAGTTCATCTGGAGAAAATGGCCACTTTGGCAATTGGACTCTATGGCACTGAAGTCCCCCCCCCCCCCGCAAACCCTTCCCTCCTCAGGCTTTGCCCCAAAAACCTCCCACCAGTGGCAAAGGGGGACCTGGCAATCTTACCCATTTTATTGTCTGGATTACCTGAAAATACAACAAACTGGAACACCCACTGATGTTATTAAACAAGCCCAGTAAATGAAGCTGGTGTAGGGTTGCCAGCTCCAGGTTGGAAAATACCTGGAGATTTTGGGGTGGAGCCTGATGAGGGTGGGGCTGGAGAAGGGAGGGACTTCAATGCCATAGAGTCCAATTGCTAAAGCAGCCATTTTCTCCAGGGGACCTGATCTCTGTCACCTGGAGATCAGCTGTAATAGCGGGAGATCTCCAGCCACCAACTGGAGGCTGGCAACCCTACTAGGGTTTCCAGATCCCTTTTCCCCACTGGCGGGAGGTTTTTGGGGAGGATCCTGAGGGCAGGGTTTGGTGAGGAGAGAGACTTCAGGGCCATAGAGTCCAATTGCCAAAGCAGCCATTTCCTCAAGGTTGAACTGATCTCTGTCGGCTGGAGATCAGTTGTAATAGCAGGAGATCTCCAGCTAGTACCTGGAGGTTGGCAACCCTATTGTTGCATGTATGAGCAGCCATTGATTAAGTGATGCCTTCAGTTTCCTTCTTTGATCTATCCACTTTACATCCATCTTGGAGTATGAAGCTTGAACCCTCTGAGGTCTATTTTAAATGTCTAAATAGTCATATAACAGTCTATGAACTGCTTGAACTTTAATACAACGGACAGCTGAAGAAGATCATCAAAACGCTGGAAGTATCTAGAATCAGTGTCCTATGGGAGTAGGTCCTTCTGCTATTCCGTTTAAGGGGATCTGTGCTTCGGATCAAGACCATTTTTGCTAAGCCGGACTGATTTGAGTGCTCTGTTCCCTTTTTGTAGCTGTTTGTAGCTTTTTGTAGCATAATGTTATGGTGTTGTTTAGAAGGGTATAGTTGTTAGATATATGTGTTGTTGGTTCTTTCTATGCTCCACCTGCACTTAGTTTTGTACAATATAGGATTTTGGCTTCAGTTTGAATATTTGTCCTTAGTGAGCCTCCGTGTTGCCTTTCGGATTTCAGTACCTGAAGGTAGGCAACCCTAATAATTTCTGTTACAAAAATTACCTTTCTCTTGCAAGACGTGGCCAAATGGGGGCAGTACTCTAAGAATGAGGGTAGCCAGAACATTTCCAATCTCATGAACCCACAGAGTTCCATACATGGTGGAAGACGCCCTGGTGTAAGCTTGATACTTACTCTCATGCTCCAGTGCATGCTTGTTGATATATGTGCTGATATATAGACCAAAGTAATAGAACACTTGTCTTTTTAAAAATTTCATCATGCTTTCATCTGACTCTGTAGCGCGAGTGACACATATGGTCCATTTGAGCCCTTTTGGGAAGAAAAACAGCTATAAATATTTAAAATAAATAAATTAAATAGGTCTCTCCCCTCCTAAACAGAAACGATCCTCCTCCTGTCATTCAGGGCTATGTGATTCCACATAATTGCCAACAACTAATTAAATAAAATTCATTATAATAAACTGGCAGCGCTGAGATTTCCACAAGTGCATACACCCAAATGTACCAAGCATGCTCAGCCAGTAAGAAAGCTTCTTCCTATTGCAGACTAAATCACCAATTTGCAATTTGCAGGGCATAAAAAGAGAAATTGCCTTCAATTGCAGAATCAATAAGAGGGCTGTTCTTTGGATTGCTAATCAATGCTCTCAAAGGGCACTTGGAATCCCCACTAATTTCTTTAAGTACTTGTAAATGCACTTGCGGTGTTGTAAATTAACTTTTCTGTAGAGAGGAAATTGGCGCAAATGGTACATTGACTGTCCTAAAAGTGGTCTTCAGTGAAGAAAGAATTTGTACCTGCTTGGCACTTCTTGGTGCTTCTTTGTGATAGATACCAGCACCAACAAAGAAATGTTTGGATTTATGATTCATAAATATGTTTGATTTTCCCTTGCATTTTAAAATCTGCAACAACAACCCCCAAAAACCTCCTAGGTGAAGACAACTCCTAGATGTCTTAAAATGAAACGCAACATTAATAAAAGTTGGGCAATTACAGGGAGGGGGATTTACAAATATTCTGAGAACTTGTGTTCAACTGTCTGATTCTGTCCTCAGCACTTTGCGCCTAGAGTACCCAGGATGACTTCCAGAGGCCACCAATGGACTGGCACCGTGCCAGCAGTGTGAGCAGTGCTTCTGATGACTGATGTGCAGGTAGTTGGTGTCTTTGAGATTACTGCAATGAATTATGTGGACCTTTTGACCTGACTCTTCCTTAAGTGGTAGAGAAAGTCGGCATATAAAAACCAACTCTTCTTCTTCCATTGGCTGCGTATCAGTTACAGGGTTCAGCTCAAGGTACTCACTATTACATACAGAGCTCTTCATCACCTTGGACCCTCATATCTACAGCCAGGACCACCTCATCTCTCATGCTATACCATGCATGCTTCACTCCAGGGCCTTCTGGAGGTGTTTGAGTGGTAAAGGGCCCCATTGCGATGCAGCACTTCTGGGACTAAACCTGGCAGCGATGTAAGCATGTCACATGCAGCCGCTGCTCCAAGCAGGCTGCTGGATTGGAGGGCAATTGCCCACCGGTTCCAGCAACCTGGCAACCCTATGTATCATTCACAGAGGCTCTCACCATGGGCAGACTTGCTGGAGCAGCGCATCTGAATTAAACAAACGTTCACAGGAGAAATCCTTAAAATGGTGTATGGGTTGCCAGGTCCAGGTTGGGAAATACCTGGACATTTTGGAGGTGGAGCCTGGGGGAGGCAGGCTTTGGGAAGGGAGGGACTTCAGTGTGGTATAATGCCATAAAGTCCATCTTCCAAAGCGGCTATTTTCTCCAGGGGGACTGATCTCTGTCACCTGGAGATCAGTTGTAGTAGTGGGAGATCTCCAGCCACCATCTGTTGGATGGAAACCCTACACCATGACCATTAATAGAAAATCTGGCTCTGGTTTAGAACACTGAAGTCTGACCTGACAACATTAGCAGTTTAGGTGTAAGTAAACAGATACCAGCCCCCGTGGCCAAAACAAAAATTATGCATCTAACATTTCTTTCAAATAGTTAATAGATTTTTTTTAAGCAAACCATTAAAGTAGAAACATTTTTTTTAAATCACATTTCTCACTTTAAAAGAAAATGAATTTAAAGTAGTGATTAACCTGCTTCACTCTGCTGGCTGGCACTTCCTTGTTTATTCTTTATGTTTATTCTTTATGTTTTTTTATTAAGGTGAAATACACTCAAGCCTATACTGGGATTTTCCTGTTTTATAGTCCCATGCAATTACCACCAGAGAGCAACCTTGTATACATTTTTAGATGGCACGCAACCTTGAATTGAGAAAAAGCAATACAATTGAGGCACTGTTCCCCTCTGAGGGAGCTGCATCTAAAATAATTGCAACTTGTCTATCAATCCCATTAGCAGACAAAACAACATTATAACTCAACCCTTTCCCCCTGCAAAGGGCTGCTTCTCAACTGCTAAGCGATATGAAGAAGCTTAACATGAGAATCCCATGTCAATGCTGTTATAACATGTTCTTAACTGAGGATACCTTGAGTTGCTCATTGTTCCAGCAGAATATAGATGAAGAGGGTCAAGGAAATGCAGCATAGACGAAGACGGAGGTCCTTGCATTACCTTTGTTGTGTGGAAACCACAGCAGTGCTTCTCCTTCCCGCTTACATGGGGTGACACAAGTAGCCCCATAGGGTTGCCAACTCTGGGTTGTGAAATTCCTGGAGATTTTGGAGGCAGAGCCTGGGAGAGTGCGGTTGGGGGAGGGGCTTCAGTTAGGGTTTCCAACCTCCAGGTAGTAGCAGCTATTACAACTGATCTCCAGCCAATAGAGATCAGTTCTCCTGGAGAAAATGACCGCTTTGGCAATTGGACTCTGTGGCATTGACGTCCCTCCCCTCCCCAAACCCTGCCCTCCTCAGGCTCCACCCCCAAAATCTCCTGCCGGTGGCGAAGAGGGACCTGGCAACCCTAGCTTCAGTGGAGTATAATGCCAAATAGTCCACCTTATCTTACAAACCAGCCATTTTCTCCAGGGGAACTGACCTCTGTTGTCTGGAGATCAGTTGCAATTCTGGGAGACCTCCGGGCCCCACCTGGAAGTTGGAAACTCTACTCCTCTCTGGGTAATGGGAAGAACCCATACTACCCTGCCTGTCTGTGGTAGCAAAGTGGGAGAAGCGTTTCTATGGTAGCGTATAGGGAGGACCCTATTCTATGCTCTTTTCCAGCTGGGTTAATGTCGTGGATGGGAGCTGTAGTGTGGGCTCATATCACATGGTCCAGGGATTCTACAAGTTATCTCCTCATTAGCACTGTTGAAATCTCACAACAGCAGGGCAGTATGACTTCCTAGCCTAAGTATATACTCCAAATATCCTTTGTCTGTATAGAAAGTGTATCATGTATAAGAATAAACCTTTTCCACTTGACGTCCTTTGTGTTTTCATAGCTTATACCTCCCGAATTTGCTGGATAAATGTTCAAATGAAATACGTGTTTGAAGTACTTGAGACATTGCTTTAGACATAGCCTGATTTAGCTTGCAATCTTGAGAAATGCCTACTTGGAAGTAAAGGTCAGTTCCTTTTGGCATGCCAGATGCCTTTTGTCTATGAGTAGACAACCCCATTTCGAGTGCACTCATTGCAACAAATACTCTGCCCATTAGCACAAGCTGCAGTTCAGCATGTCACTGCAGACATCTCCAGTGTTGACTTGAGAGCAGGAGTACTGGATCATGAGTGGTCGTGATGGAGGACTCATACAAATACATTCTCTTGAGCACACTTGAATCCAGGCTTTCAGCCAAGACAAAAAAAAAATTCTAGCCAGTCACACACTTGTGTCACATAAAGTGGTCCAAAATACTGTCAAATTCCATTGCTTCCAAGTATTGGCCATGACCCAGTACCATAAGGGCATGTACAGGTCACATGCTGTTGCTTCACAGGAGAGCAAAAGCATATGCAGTGCACCAATCCAGCCCCTAAAGACAGCACAGAGCCTTATCACAAGGTGCCATAACTGGGTTACCTTCATATTCTGCCCAGCATATTAAAGAAAAGCTTCTCATGCCTAGGCATCACCCCGCAGCTGCTCATCCAGCCTGTTCAAAGTTTTATGGCCAAAGAAAACTCAGCTTGAAACAGCTGATATGTTGTAAAATTCTCCTTGTCACATGGCAGGACAGTACAGATTAAACTGGCTAACCAAATGGAATCATGCACCCCATGGTAAATGGTCATTTGTAACCAACCACCCATAGCTACGCCCAGGCTGTGAATGAGTCGCTATCTAGGCCCAACTTTTCCCTGGCTTTACAAGGAATTCTTATGAATCTGATCACAGGAATAGGGAGAGCACATTTTAAAAAGCTACCTTCTCCTCTGAGTCTTGAATTGTGGCCACAGTGCAGTCACACGCACAATGAAATGAGTGGGAACAACATACTTAATACCAGCTGTAAAAAGCATGGCCTCTGTAATTTATACTCCATGGATTTATATGAAAATGGGCTCCATGGACCAGATGCTCAGTGCCACCAGCACCAACATCCTGCACCCAGCACGGGCATGCAAGTTTTGCAAGAACTAGCTTTGTAAATGCTTAGATCTGCACTGACATCATGACTCACAATGCTTTGCCTAATTTCCTTTTAAAAATTATTATTATTTCTCATTATTATCTATACCATCTTCCCAGAGGGGGGCCCAAAGCAGTTTACATCATTTGCCTCTCCTCCATTTTTGTCCTCACCACAACCCTGTGAGGTAGGAGGACAAACTACAAAATGTGTCTGCCCTGGGATCACCATGGAGACTTGCAGCAACAGGACAGCAGTCCCTCCGCTCCCCAAACCCTGCCCTCCTCAGGCTCCACCCCCAAAATCTCCTGCCTGCGGCAAAGAGGGACCTGGCAACCCTAGTGGTATGGGAAAAAGGCTCCCACATTGCCCCCATGCCTTTTTTTCCAGAGGTTGTTTGCTGCCCCATTGGGAGGTCTGTACATGCAAGCATTCAGTGCAAGTGTAGCCCCCACAACAGGACAAATAATACCTTCCCAGTGTCGCTTCAGATAAGTAAAATGGAACCAGGGGGATCAAGTAGGAACATCTCCCCCACCCTCGTGGTTCCAACTAGAATCAAGCCTCTGTGGCAGTTCCCACAAAGAACTTGCAGCTGTGCTATGGGTGCATGGGCCTGTGGTGGCTCCATGGAGACCTTGTTGACCAGGCTAGGCTAATCTTGTCAGATTTCAGAAGGTAAGCAGGGTAGACCCCGGCAAGTATTTGGATGGGAGACCTCCAGGGAATACCAGGGCTGTGATGCGGAGGCAGGCAATGGCACAACCACCTCTGAACACTTGCCTGTGAAAGTCTCACTAGGGCTCACCATAAATCAGATGTGACTTGACAGCAAAAAAAAAAAAAAAAAAAAAGGAAATCCTTATGACTTCCTCAGAATAGGTGCAGGGGTTATGTGTTTGAGACTCCGAGTCCAGGCTCTCCTGCTTACTTGAAACTGAATTTATGTGAATTTCCATTGTTTTTTTCCTTAAACCAAGGGATTTCTTTTGAAGCACATATCTTGGAACATACTGTCAGTTTTTGAAAGGAACGTGTGATGCCCTGTTGGTTTAGATAATTCCTCTTTCAAGGATGATGGCTCCGAAGGTTCATGGAAACATCCCCACATTCATAAAACAAAGCAAAAGGCTTATCTTTGCCCTGTAATTTGTAGTTTTGAAAAGCTTTCTATTTAGCCCTTGAGAAAGTGACCTGAAAAGTGCTACCTCAAAGTGCTATGAATTGATTGTTGCAGGGAAAAATCCCACTCACGATATATATGATGCAGAGACAGCACATAGTTATTTCATGTGGCCTTATATGAGTCATCAGAGTATTTACAAATATTAAAAAGACAGCTATTATTCTGAATAAAGTTTAGGAGTTAGGAGATTAGAACATATACCATTCTCCTCACTGTACCTTTCGTATTTACTTTGCTGACCAATTTATACAAAAGCTGATGTATGTATTTATGAAAACATTTTTACCTGACCTTTCCCAACTACGTGTCTGAAATTTTTATTTGAAAATGGTGGCTCACAACCCTTGGACTTCATGGATCTTCCTTTACTTCAAAATATTATTTCCTTTTGAATTCAGTAGAATTTAGGTGCATTTTTCCATTGCATTTTTAAACAAAAAACAAGAGTAAAGTTTGGTGTTACTGATATTAGATATTTTACTCTGTCAGTACAGGAGAAGTACAGAGCATAGAGGGGGCATTCAACCCTTTTTCACCTCCTGGATAAACACACCACAAAGTAAGAAGTTAAATACCAGTTATGGGGGTAGAAAGCCAGAAGGGGTTGAGATAGGGTTGCCAGGTCCTTCTGGGGCGGAGCCTAAAGAGGGCGGGGTTTGGGGAGGGGAGGGACTTCAATGCCCAGAGTCCAATTGCCAAAGCAGCCATTTTCTCCAGGGGAACTGATCTCTATCGGCTGAAGATCAGTTGAAATAGCAGGAGATCTTCTGCTATTACCTGGAAGTTGAGCAATCAAAAATTAACACCTCTGCACTAATATCTAAGATTAGGAAGAAAGTACAGAACGCAGGCAATGCTGCATCAAAGTGACAAAAGTGTAATACATACACAAGTATTACAGGTGTGTAAATACGTGGATCTTTCCTTTTAAAGTGGAACCGAGCCTGTTTCACCTTCTGTGCAAAAAACTTTCCCTGAATTTGTTCTTGGTGGAAATCCACATCCTCCTGCTATCCACCAGGCAAATCCATGCCCCCTCTATCCCACATGCTCCCCCACACACACTTCCCATCTGCATTTTGGAAGTGGGTTGTTGTTGTTACTTTCTACAAGATGAATTAATGTTAGTGCGTTGGTTGGCTAATTTGCCATGAACCCAAGTGCCCTTGTATACATTTCACTGTTTTGCCTGAGCCTCTAAAGGGGATTGTTAAACCACAAATTATGCCTCTCCTGCAGTGTTTCCCCCCCACCAAGCTTCCTCCCTCTCCCGCAGAAGAAATGGTTTCACTCCACTTCCCCCCTGCCTTTTCCCACCAAATGATCCTTCAGAAACCATGCTCAGAAAGATTGCGTCACCCAAAAGGATGTTCATTATGTGTGTCCTGCTATGGTCTTTTTCCATGCTGACCTTCTTCCCTTTCCACAGAAACAAATGATTGCACACCCCTTCCTCCCAAACTTAAATTTTCGTTGGTGCGTTGGTTTGCTGCTGTATTACTAACACTTCAGAATCGTCCATCTACACCTTTGCATTTTTTTTCTTTTATGAGCTTTGAGCATCATAAAACAATTTTCGAAGTTAAAAAGATGCCCCCTTCTTGGTCCCTCTGTTCCGTCATTCTTTTTCTCCTTGTCCTTAAATCCCTGTGGGGGGTCGCTCCTAATTTAGCAATAGAATGTAGGTTTGTTAGTATGAATGCCAAAAAAGGGGCTGGGTTTGTTTTCTGATGCTATAGAAGATGGCATCGCTGATATCTTGGTGATGCTCACAGCAGTGAAGATCAGCTCCAGAACACTTGCATACATGCAGAAGGGGGGGGGACCTGAGACCAGTGCACGGGAAATAGGGAGGTGTGGGTGGTTCACAGCAAATCTAATCTTCAGGCTTGCAGATCGACCCTGCACAAAATCAGAAGCGAGGACAGCATGCAGAACAGCCCAGCATCTGATTTAGTTCCCTTTATGCTACAACCACACTATAGTCCTTGTAGAAATAGGCCATTTATGCAGGGCTGTTTCCCTCGCAGTCACTCCGCTGACTGCTCCGGTGCTTCGTTTTGGTTATGCATGCCTTTCCCAACCATCAGAGGTCACCTCACTCTCCCCACGTGTTTCCGCACATTTTGCCTTGTTTTCTGGATACTGTTTTAGCGAGAATTTGGAAAACGCGGGCAAATTGCGCTGGGAGAGCGAGGAGACCTCTGACTGTCAGGAAAGGCAGGTGTAATCAAAACAAGCACTGGAGCAGTTGGCAGGGATGACCGTGGGGAAACAGTCCTGCATAAATGGCCTAAGTCTTATTTTTTCCCAACTTTTCTCTACCCGTGTCTCTGTCCTTACTAAACATAGGATTCAATTCAACTATATTCTAAGCAACACCCTTTGATCCTGCCAATGACAATTCTTTTTTTCAACTCCTCAGGTTGCGATCCAGATGAAATTCTACCGTTACTGAAGCCCATTGATCTCTCCAAAATCTGTGGGTATGGGGACCCTCAGGAAAAGCATGAGGTTTAACCCTTTCTTCTTCCAAATTATATTCTAATTAGGGCTGTCAATTCGGTTCGGCCCGAACTGAAAATCAGCCGAATTTTCCCTGATTCGGTGGTTTTTAGTTCGGGAGGAACCGAACTCAAAACTGACGGGCAACCGGGGGGGCCGAATTCAGCAAGTTCGGGAGTTCGTGAATAAATTCAGCAAATTCGGCCGTCAGTAAGCAGCATAACCGTCAGTAAGCAGCATTCTCCTCCCCCGGCCAATCGGTGGGCAAGCTGGGTCTTCTTCTGGCCAATCAGTCAGGATTGAGTACTGGAGGAATCAGCTGATGTGCGGCCCGGCCAGGGAGAGAGAGAGAGAGAGCGAAATCCTCGTGTGTGTGTGTGGGGGGGTGCTTGTGCACATTTGCTCCTTTCTGTGGCTGCAGGGGGTGTATTTTTGGGGGTACAGACACAAAACTTTCACTGGAGCTTCAGATGAAGCTTCTTAAGGTACCCCCCAAGTTTTGTAAACATTGGGTCAGGGGGTCCCGAGATATGGGCTCCCCCCTTTTTCTTTCCATGGCTGCAGGGGGCGCATTTTTGGGGGTACAGATCCCAAACTTTGAGCGGAGTTTCAGACCAGTGTTTTTAAGATACCCCCCAAGTTTTGTAAACATTGGGTCAGGGGGTCTTGAGATATGGGCTCTCCCCCTTTTCCCATTTATGTGGCTGCAGGGGGCGCTTTTTTGGGGATATAGCCCCCAAACGTTTAGCATAGCTTCAGTGAATTATTCTTAAGATACTACCCAAGTTTTGTAAAGATGGGTTCAGTGGGGGCAGAAATATCGCCTTCCCCCCTTTTCTCTTTCCATGGCTGCAGGGGGCGCATTTTTTGGGGTGCAGATCCCAAACTTTGAGCGGAGTTTCAGACCAGTGTTCTTAAGATACCCCCCAAGTTTTGTGAACATTGGGTCAGGGGGTCCCGAGATATGGGCTTTCCCCTTTCCCCTTTTCCCTATTGGGATGACTGGATCAGATCCTGTGCATCTTCTCCAGAGCAAAACATTCCGTGCCTAATTGGAATCATCTTGGATTACAAGTCCTCTCTTCAGCCCCTCTTGATGGAACAGAAGACAGCCACAGTAAGACCCCTTTGGGGGCTTTAATCTATAATTTTTCTCCTGTGTATGTGTGTGTGTGGGGGGAAAGCAGAGTCTGTGTGTGTGGGGGGAGGGAGCAGTTTCTGTGGGTGGGGGGGAAGCCAAAGGGGGCTTTCGTCGGTTCTGCCTGGGGTGTGTGTTCCCCCTCGAGTCTCTCGCTCCCTGGTTTGAGGGGGGAGGTTTAAGTTGTGTGTTGCAAAGGTGTTGTTTAACAAGGTTGTGTTTGCAGTTGTTTTGCTAATTTCTCAGCTGTTGTCGGGGCTGGGAGCTTTGTGCGTGGGCGGCAAGCTCTGCTGAGAGATGCACATTAAGGGTGGGGGGACCCCTTTCAGGGCCCATATCTCAGCCCCCCCCCTGACCCAATCTTTACAAAACTTGGGGAGTCTTTCAATAAACGTCCTTTGAAGCTCTGCCAAAAGTTTGGGACCTCTAACCCCAAAAATGCCCCCCAGAGCCGCGGAAAGGCACGATTGTGTTTTTAATGGCTTTATTCGGCCGAATTTTTTTCCGAACTTTGAATTCCCGCCGAATTGAACGGATCCGAAGTGGGGGAGTTCGGACTTCGGCATTACCAAACCCACAAGGGCCAAATTCGGCCGAATCCGAACTGTACCGAATTTTTTTTTTGACAGCCCTAATTCTAATATGAGTTTATATAATTTGGAGATTTGGCCTTTATTTTCTGTTTCTAATATCTTTTCTAGTGTAGATTTTTTGTCATCAAAGCCTAATAGTAAATCTTTTTAAAAAAATATTGTTTAATTGCATATATTTAAACCAATCTGTTATTCCCAGTTCTTCCCTACTTTTTAATATCCAATAATCTCCTTCTTTTTGTATACATTCCCTGTATATTTTACAATCTCTGTCCATGTTTGGTTTCCTTCTTGTGATTGCCTCCAAGGGATTGAGCCAACCTGGAGTCTTGGATTCAAAACCTCTTTTGTATCTTTTCCACACTTGTAAGAGGCTGGTTCTTATCACATGTTGGTTAAAGTCTCTATTAATCATTTCCTTTTCATGCCATAAATAAGCATGCCATCCAAACCTCAAGTTAGCCCTCTCCAAATCCAGCAATCTAAAATTCTGAAACTTAATCCAGTCCTTTATCCATAACAAGTTGCTTCATAATAGTATTTTAAATCAGTTATGATAGCATGGGCAAGAGATCTAGGCCATAATATAGAAATGGATGACTGGGAAAGACTTTGGTCAAAGGAACATAAGTTTACAATTGCCAGTAGTATAAAAGAAAATATGCATAAAATGTTTTACAGATGGTATGTGACTCCGGAACTACTGGTTAAGATGGATAGAAAAATATCAGATAAATGTTGGAGATGTAAAGAACAAAAAGGAACTTTTTATCACTTATGGTGGACCTGTGTAAAGATTAAGAAATTTTGGAAAGCAATTATAATAGAAACCACAAATTTTATACAAGGTAAAATAAACAGGAAACCAGAATACTGTTTATTAGGACTGTCACCTAAAAAAGTAAGTAAAGAAGACAATATAGTCTGCCAATATAGTTTTGCAGCAGCCAGAGTAGCTATAGCTAAACACTGGAAGGAAGACAAAAAGTTACACAAGAAAGAATGGAGAGACAAATTAGTAGATAATATACAAATGGCCAAAATTACTAATAGTCTAAAGGGCAAAGACACAGAACTATTCAAAGAACAGTGGCAAAAGGCGTTTGTATATTGGGAAAAAAACGGCAAAAATTGACTTTAAAAATATGATGAAAGGATTGTAAATAAAATAAAAAAACGAAAAGGGTAAAAAAACAGAATAATTATAATCTAAGAGAGCTTTCACCAGAGGCCAACCACTGGAGGAGGGGGTGACTCACAGGAGATGGGGGTGGTGGGTATATTCTATATTTTATTTTGCTTTTGCTTTTCTTTTGGATATAATATTATAATGTATACTAAGTTGTTATGTAAATGACTTTTATATAGATAATTTATAGGTTATTATAAATGATTAAATAGTACAGATGATAGAGAGTTGAATTAGACTCAAAAAGGGATATAAATTGTTAAAAATATCAAATGATGTTATATTGTACCCTATACTTATCCTTTTTCTTTTTTTGTTATTAATTATCACTTTTAGAAATAAAAAAATATTTTTAAAAAGGAAAAGCATGAGGTGGCAGAGTCTACAGGGTCTACAGCAAGAAAAGGGAATTGGTGGAAATTACATCTTCCATTGTGCTAGTGGAAAATGTAATGTGGAGCCAGCCTCTCATATACAGAATCATAGAGTTGGAAAAGGCCTTACAGGCCAGATAGTCCAACCCCCTGCTTAATGCAGGATCAGCCTACAGCATCCCTGACAAGTGCTTGTCCAGCCTTTGCTTAAAGACTGCCAGTGAGGAGGAGCTCACCACCTCCCTAGGTAGCTGATTCCACTGTCGAACAACTCTTACTGTAAAAAAAATAATCCTAATATCCGGTAACCTTCCTCCCACAATTTAAACCCATTATTGCAAGTCCTATCCTCTGCTGCCAACAGGTGTAGCTCCCTGCCCTCCTCTAAGTGACAGACCTTCAGATACTTAAAGAGAGCAATCATGTCCCCTCTCAACCTCCTCTTCTCCAGACAAAACATTCCCAACTCCCTCAGCCTTTCCTTGATCATCCTCGTCACTCTCCTCTGCACCCACTCGAATCGGTCCACATCCTCCAGAACCGCACACAATACCCCAGGTGCGGCCTGACCAATGCAGTGTACAGCGGAACTATGACATCATATAAATGTCATTGACCTAGTGAGGACCAGCTACATGCATCTGCCAAAGGGGACTCCGGACTACAAAAGCTCACCCGAGATTAAAAACATATTCGCTTTATACAACTAGCCTCCTATTCATTTTTAAAGAGGAGGAAAGCAGTCTATAGTAGAAAGATATGAAAAAATAAATATTCTTGTCTGGAATTCAAGCACGCTTAAATGATTCGTCCATATGATTCATCATTACTCATTCACTATTCAACTCCTACCTTTGCCAAGGACTCATGGTTCAGCCTTGGCTAAGCTCATCTTTTCTCAGTTAACCATCTGTAAAAGAGTGACTTTCTACTCAATGAGTTGCTGAATGGCTGAATGGAATTAATTTTGCTTCCACATGGAGTTCTTGCTTCACAATCCCCCCTCCAAAAAATGTTAGTAGTTTTTCTTTAAGCTTCAACATAACATCATTCTCCCACCTGCTGGACTTTCCCTGGTTCACTGTTCCCCAAATCTTCTTTGGTATAATCTTTTTGGGAAGTCATACCCAAAGTGGATTTTGGGGCAAATCTGTACAGGAAGGTGTGAAGTTCTGCAGCTTCCTGTCTACATCTGGCTGTGTCTAGGGCTATTTTTCACCCCACTGTCCCACCCACCCTATTGGCAGGCTTGAGGTACTACATGCTTCCTAATTATTTTTAAAGCAGGGGAAAGGAGGTTAAGAACATAAGAACATAAGAAAAGCCCTGCTGGATCAGACCAAAGCACATCAGATCCAGCAGTCTGTTCACACAGTGGCCAACCAGATGCTTTTAGGAAGCCCACAAAAAAGACAACTGCAGCAGCATTGCCCTGCCTGTGTTCCAGTGCTCCTAATATAATAGGCATGCTCCTCTGATCCTGGAGAAAATAGGTATGCATCATGACTAGTATCCATTTTTACTACTAGCTATGAATACCCCTCTCCTCCATGAACATGTCCACTCCTATCTTAAAGCCTTCCAAGTTGGCAGCCATCACCACATCCTGGGGCAGGGAGTTCCAAAATTTAACTGTGCGTTATGTGAAGAAATAATTCCATTTATCAGTTTTGAATCTCTCACCCTCCAGCTTCAGCAGATGTCCCCATGTTCTAGTATTATGAGAGAGGGAGAAAAGCTTCTCCCTATCTCTCCATACCACGCATAATTTTATAGACCTCTATCGTGTCTCCCCTTAGCCGCCTTCTTTCCAAGCTAAACAGCCCAAAGCATTCTAACTGCTCCTCATAGGGCAGCTGCTGTAGTCCCCTGATCATTTTGGTTGCTCTTTTCTGCCCCTTCTCAAGCTCTGCAATATCCTTTTTTAGGTATGGTGACCAGAACTGTACCCAGTATTCCATGTGTGGTCTCACCATAGATTTTTACAAGGGCAGTATGATAGCAGCAGTTTTATTCTCTATTCCTTCTCTAATTATGGCCAGTATGGAATTTGCCTTTTTCACAGCAGCCACACACTGGGTTGACATCTTCATCAAGCTATCGACTAGCACCCCAAGATCCCATTCTTGGTCTGTTGCTGCCAGCACAGATCCCATCAGTGAAGTTGGGATTTCCCCCCCAATATGCATCACTTTACACTTGCTCACAGTGAATCTCATTTGCCATTTTAATGCCCATTCCACCAGTTTGAAGAGATCCTTTTGGAGCTCTTCACAGTCCGTTTTGTTTCAACCACCCTAAATAATTTGGTGTCCTCTGCAAACTTGGCCACCTTGCTGTTCACCCCCAGCTCCAGGTCACTGATGAACAGGTTGAAAAGCACTGGTCCCAGCACAGATCCCTGAGGGACCCCACTAATCACATCCCTCCATTGTGAGAACTGACCATTGATTCCTACACTCTTCTTCCAATTTTTCAACCGGCTCTCAATCCATAAGAGGACTTGTCCTCTTAACCCATTGTAAAGCACCATGACTGTGAAGTTTACTTAGCAATCTGTGGTGGGGGACTTTGTCAAAAGCCTTTTCGAAATCCAAATACACAATGTCCACGTGCTCATTCGTGTTGTAGCAGAAGTTGTGAAAAAAGAAGCATTCTTGTCATGAGTTCAAGCTCACTAAAATAAATGAATTAAATACATTTTAAATTATATAAATAAATGTTTGGCAAGGTGAGTACATGGACACAAAGCATCTTGGTGGGGAAGAGTAGAATAGATCACAATAGTTCAGCCTTTTCCTGTAGCTTTTTCGCATGTTGTCTGCATATTGAAGTGGAAGTAAAAGTGGGAAGAGACTACACAATGCAGAGGGCAATGTGCCTGGGAAAATGGGCCTTTCCCATTGTGAAGCAAATGGTTACGTATGCAGCTATCTAGCACCAAGCTCTCTCTCATTTCTCAAATCTCCACAAAACAAAGTAATTATCTGTGACCTCCCCCTCCCTTATTAAACATGCACGTGAGGGGGGACAGTTTATTAAATTCTAAACTTCCATCTGTTCCTAATAAGACCTCTTCTGTGGTGAAATTTGAGCAATTCAGTGATTACTGACACAGGAGAAAATTGTCTCGGCTCGCGTTCTGCCGCCACTTCTCCAGCTGTTAAAGTACAGGCAGACATTGGGCGAAAACGCATGGTCGCTTTAGCCTCCTTTATTCCCTGTTTCAGCCAGGATTCAGCCAGGATCAAACACATGCGTTTCGCTGAACATGCGTTCGATCCTGGCTGAATCCTGGCTGAAACAGGGAATAAAGGAGGCTAAAGCGACCATGCGTTTTCGCCCTTTCACTTCCGTGTAGATTGCGCTGATGGTTTTCATTAGGTTTCTTTTATCTGTGCTTTCATCAAAATATTTCAGCAAGCCAATCTTACCAGCTGGTCTTTGGATTCCTGGCCTACTATCACTTCCAAAAGTGACTAGATTGCCTTACAGTTTCCACAAATCATACATCTGTTCTTGGCTCCTAATTACTGTAAAGGGCTGACAATTCTATGTTATACAGACAATTTGCCAACTTAATGGGCCACCTGCTATTGTGGCAATAATTCTCTGGGCAATGTGTCCAGCCCCATAGATGGTGATCAGTCAGAACCAGCAGGTTAGCTTCCACCAAGTCTTTCCAAAGGCAATTTTATGGAGATGCAGCTTCACATCATCCATTGTCTTCATTCGTAGTGCCCTAGCAATTTCTCCCTGAGGCATAGAAAAAAAGGAGAAAAACTTAACCTGAAATCAACCCCAAAACCAAAAAAGGCCAAAATGTTTAAAAACCAATAAGATCTAAAAGAAATAAATTTCCTTCAATGAATATACTGAAAATGTCCCTGAATAAACATAACATGTAAAAGGCTCCTATTATCAATTGTAGCACATTCCAAATGATTGAAAGGCGTCTTGTACATGGTATGATTATTCAGAGACATTTTCTGCATATTCACTGAAGGAAATTTATTTGTTTAAACCTTGTTGGCTTTCAACAGTGCAATCCTAAGAACATGTTCCTAGGAGTAAGCCCCATTTAATAGATCTCAGTAAGATCCTGAGGAGACCTGGCACTTTAAATAAATTGTTTTTATTCTCTATATACACAATTTTTCCCCTCAACCTTTTTTGGTTCTTTTGGTATTTTATGAAAATTTCTCACACCTCAAAAGAATGGGACAGCTCAGTAATATAGAAAAGGGAAGATTTCTTCCCCTGGATACCTGAGGAATTAGAATAGAAATCACGAGGCATCTTTCCTTCCTTTATTAATTAAAATATTTATGTCCCACATTTTCATTTGGTTCAAAAATGGTTACATATCTATGAAATACTAGATTCAGGTAGGTAATGTGTTGGTCTGAAGTAGCAGAGCAAGATTCAAGCCCAGTGGCACCTTAAAGACCAACAAGATTTTCAGGGTATACGTTTTCAAGAGTCAAAGCTAGGATTGCCAGGTCCCACTTTGCCACCGGCGGGAGGTTTTTGGGGAAGAGCCTGAGGAGGGCGGAGTTTGGGGGCGAAAGAGATTTCAATGCCATAGAGTCCAATTGCCAAAACAGCCATTTTCTCCAGGTGAACTGATCTCTATTGCCTGGAGATCAGTTGTAACAGCAGGAGATCTCTAGCTAGTACTTGGAGGTTGGCAACCCTACTCAAAGGCCAAAATGAGCCTGGAAATGGGCCCTACCTAGGGTTGTCAGGTCCGTCTTTGCCACCAGCAGGAGGTTTTTTGGGGAAGGACTTCTATGGGGTATAGTGCCATAGAGTCCACCGTCTGAAGCGGCCATTTTCTCCAGGTGAACTGATCTCTGTCGCCTGGAAATCAGTTGTAATAACAGGAGATCTCCAGCTACCACCTGGAGGCACTGAGCCTTCTTGTTTTGTGGTGGACCACCTGGAGGCTGGCAACCCAATCCTCGCATGTAACTTCCTGTTTCAGGGGGAGGTTCAGTTCCAGATGTGTTTTGTGGCTGGAGATCACCTGCTGGAGGTTGGCAACCCTACCTGCAGCCCTTTCCACATTGACAATGGCAGTGACAGTGGAGATAAAAGGTCACTGAAAACAGAGTGGGTGGAGCAGGCCGGCAGCAGTGGGCCCCACCAGAACCCCCGGGCCGCGGCACTTGCCTCACTTAGGGTCTGCTGATGCCAACCCTGAACTGAAAGCTTCTAATACTAGAAATACCTCTTTTCCTTATTTCCCGCCCCCATTTGATTTCCAGTTTATTCCTTCTTTAATTAAACCATTCTCCTTCCCCAAGGATGCTCTGTCATCTAATATATTTGCAGGGCACTATTTTTCTCTTTACAGCCTCTTTTGTTTTTGTTAAACTCAAAGGCCAAGGTCTTTTGATCTTTGTTCTTAAGACATCAATTCCTGTCATCACTCTAATCGCTTTTGCCACCCCTCCAGCTTAATGCAATTCTTTTTGTACATGAGGAAGCCTCATTTTCAGCAGTGCCTGGTATAGGTTTGCTCTGATGCAAACACAGGCATGATTCCTATATTCTTGATAGTTATGCAGTTATCAGAAATGAGGCTTTCACAGGCTGGATTAATTTAAATCACTTTTGCATTTTGAGATTAATATATTTCCTGAACAAGCATTCATGCTATCTGGTTGACATAGCAATTAAAGCATATCAGTTTGCAAACAATAGAGCCTTTGTATAAGCGAGGAGCATAATCCAAACCCCTTTCATCATGCAACCCACGTGCCTTTTGTATCACAGAATTGTTCATATCTGTATTTTTTATTGCTTCTCTATATACATGCAAAGATGTTAGACAAGACTTGAAGGCTAAGCCTCTTTCCAGAATTTTCCAGAAGCAAGGGCTGATAGGTACTGGGTATTATTTCTCAATGAGATGGAAAACAAGTCTGCACTTAGATATAGCTACAAAGGATGGTTTTCTCTTACAAGAATTACCCTCGGAAGCCCTTGAGTCCGCATACTCTCCTGCCTCCAGCCTTCCCTCACACTTAGCTAGAGTATTAAAGAATTCCTGGATCCCAATAAACAATGTGATGTTTGGTTAAGAAAAAATGACTAACAGCCCATTCCAGAAGGGGATGGTGGTTAGCGGGCACCCGGAGGCGACGGAGCTGTGCCACCTCCTGTGCAGCTTGCTGCCAATGCTGCAAGCAGGAAAAAATTAAAAGCACTTTCCAGGGAGGGGGGGCGTGGAACTCCCCATAGAGTTCCATGGGGCTACGCCATGATTTTGTAAGCTGCAAAACTGATCGCCTGCAAAATGGTGCGTTGCTGGCCCGAAAGGGCTTAGGAAGCTGCCTAAAGGAAGCTCTGCCCCTGGGAACGCCCCCCTGGATGTCGTCGTGGGGAGATATGCTGGGAAAATGCTGCTGGGAGGCTGCCCCAGCACCCGAGCCTCACGCCTTTGCCAGCATCCAGGGAGGCCGGTGTAAGGCACCCTATGCCAGCATCCATGCCAGTTTGCACAGAACAAGCTGTACAGATGCCAGAGTAGGGGTCACACCAGCTCCTATGTGGTTCTGCCCTGCCCCTCAGGAATGGGCTGCCCGTGTAGTCAACCCTTGCCTACAAGCCAGGATTCCACACTTACATGGTGTAGAGGTTAAAATGCTAGCCTAGGATTGGGGAGGTGTGTACTCTTTACGGTGTACCCTTGGGCCACTCTCATACACACACACTCTCTCTGAGACTTATCTTCATCACAGGGTTGTGAAAATAAATGGAGGGAGGGGAGAACCATGTATGCTGCTCTGAGCTCCTAGAAGGAAAGAAAGGTTAAAAATATACTAGACAGGCAAATGTGTCCTAAATTTTAAACAATGTGCGTTTTGTGAGTCAGAAGCAACTTAAAGGCGCTTAACACACTCACACATTTTGTGGTAGGATTAAAAAAAAACAATTCCCAAATTATTTAAGATGAGGTTTGTTGTGAATTCAAGGAATCATATCTAATGGACTGGGAGTTCATTAAGTTTTTGCCCTTATCTAACCCAGCAATTGTCCCTCTAAACTGAAACCTTCATATTGAACAGAAAACCTGGCAAGGAAAGTTGTCTGCTGCCTTTATGAAACAGAGGCTTAAGAGAAACCTTCAATGATGCCTTGGCCTTCTGACCAATGTGGACCCAAAGCGGCTTACGTCATTCTCCTCTCCTACATTTTATCCTCACCACAACCCTGTGAGGTAGGTTCAGCTGACAGCATGGGAGCGGCCCAAGGCCCTCCAACAAGCTTCCATGGCAGAGCAGGAATTCGAACATGGGGCTGTCATCCTAAAAGCACTCTCCTGGAAGCAAGCCCCATTGACAAACATGAGGCTTACTTTCAAGTATATCTGCTTAGGATTGCTCTCCCAGATCCTAGTCCGACACTAACAACTAAACCACACTGACACTGTTACTGTCAGACACACAGAGAAACCTGTGTTACATTCGCAGAATTAGACTTTCCTACCTTTTCGTTCCCACTCCGGCCCCATGTATTCCCCATGACACAAGGAGCTGCTGCTGCAGTAGGGAATCCCTTGGAATCAAGAACGCCTGCTCATGTATCGGGTTGCCAGCTCCGGGTTAAAAAATACCTGGAGATTTTGGGGGTGGAGTCTGAGGAGGGCAGGGTTTGGAGATGGGAGGGACTTCAATGCCATAGAGTCCAATGGCCAAAGAAGCCATTTTCTCCAGGGGAACTGATTTCTATCACCTGGAGATCAGTTATAATAGCAGATCTCCAGCCAACCCTACTTATGTAAGAAATCCTTTCAAACACAGCAAATGACAGGATATGCTCTCGTGATAGCTGGCAATCTCTCACCAGCTTTTGGAATGTGTTTTCCATCAAAGCTTGAGAAGGTATAAATCTTCTACTTAACAGTGGGGGAGGGGGCACAGAAAGCAGTTTGCAATTCGGATTTCGAGAGAAACATAAAGATACAGAAAGATGTATAGAGCAAAGAATTGGCTGAAGCGGCTTAAGGGGTCCAGTATGTTACCCAAACTGGTAGCAAGTAACTTTCTTCGGGGAAACCTGATGCAGGATTAGAAGTTGTGCTGTTTGCCGCATGACTCTTTTGACTTCCACAGTGCCCTCCCTATACTGTTGTAAATGAAAGAAATATTTCAAAAGCATATGAGCACTGTCATCAAGGGAAACCAAACCCTCTGGCTTTTGCCCTTCAACTCTTCATCTCTCAGGATACAACATTAATGTAGTGAGAGGAGAATCACGCTCAAAGCACCAAGTGTGGGACTGCAACAGCAGTTCTTTCAGAGATAGCTGTCATGTCCGTTTAAAAACAAAACAACCTTCCTAGACATTGATTTGTCACACTTTTGCCAATTCTACTGGGGAGGGGGGGACGACTTGCACTTACGAAAATCAAAAACATAAATCAAAAGCCCAACCAAGCATTTCCCCTGCTTTTCATGGGGAAGACTACAGGGGCTCTTTTTTATCACAGATGTCATAGCCATATGGTGACATTCTCCCTGCCCACCCTCCTCATTTTCTGCAGAGCCTCAAGCACTGAAAAGCCACCCTGGATGCTATAAATTAGTATTGGCATGATCTCAGCTATCACAGTGGAAAGCAGGGCTGTGTGCGCTTCCAGACAAAGCAATGCGACTGCCAGTGATGTTCTGCAATTCATTCTTAACAAGTGGCTCCCACAGCACCTGCTGCTGAGAGCCTATAAAAGGCCCAACATCTTTAAGCCTGTTGGCTTGCACTAGCACCTAGTTCTCAAGGTGATGTTAAACTTGAGTCTGGAGTGTGTCACTTCTCACTGCTCAGGTGACTAAACATGCTCACAGATCATGAAAGGGAAGGCAGGAAGGGCTGCATCAATGTTGGGCTCTCGTGGCCCTTTCTTGAATGCCCAGGGTAGTGCCGATGACAGTTCTGGGGTCAGGAAGCAATTTCCCTCCAGGACAACTTGGCCAGGAATCCTGTCCCTCCATCTTCTGGTATGGAGTAGAGTCACTGGGGGTGTAGGGGGAAGGTAGTTGTGAATTTCCTGGGTTAGACTAGATGACCCTGGTGGTTCCTTCCAACTCTATGATTCTATGATTCAATGTTTTCCCACACTTGAACCCACAGAAAATCTTACAGGCTAGGTTGGAACACTTCTCGATATGTAGCATTCTATGTGCAGGGATTTTTTTTCCTATGGGTATCATTCAACAAACATAATCACATTATAAGGGGGGAAGGGACCAGTGACTCCCTGAATCAGTTCTGACTGAGACCAGTATTTCTTCCAGACTTGTAGAGACACCTCAACACTTTAAGGGTCCCTTATGTCCTTCCCTTTGGAAGCATTCTTTTAAGCCAGGTGTAGAACAGAAGCCAGGAGCTCTTAGGAGTCACAGAAGACGTATTCCTCCTGATTGTCAGGCTACATTAGTGGGGCTTTACATCAGAATGGTAAGTGGGCCACATTTATGCTAACAAGTGTCTAGTGTTCATGTGTCTCCCTGGACCATACATGGTAACACATGGGAATTCAAACTCACATCTGCCCATGCTACACCATTGTCCTATGTTGTTGTAAACTATTCTGTGTACTATCCCATTTTCACGTGTCTATATAATCCAGGTACTACCATTAAAAGGGGGAAATTATGACCTTGTTGTATCTAGCTCTTAGGCCACCTGGTTATTAGAATAGCAAGACAAAAATGCTGTTCTAATCCAGGGTCCTTTATTCTCTACCAACAGTACAGTAAATATAACATCCAACTAGTCCCTTGCTTGCTGTTTTCAACCCCCACCTGGGAGACTGTGAAACTAAAAAATAATAGTATTACATTTCCCCCCCCAAAATTCTTATTATCAGTTTATTCTCTATTATTGTAATTCTTTATAAATATGGACTGACTGCCATCCCTATGTCTCAAAGGCTTTGTTCCTGTGGTAGTGGGCAAGTCGATACTATGGAACACATTTTACTATTCTGTCCCCTTTATGAAAATGTTCGTGATGAAATGGTCTCTCCATTGTTGATAAAATATCCAGGCTGGGACTCAGTGGATAGGGTTAGGAAATTGTTAAGCAGTGAGAATCCCCAGGTCACAAACAAGGTCGCCAAATATTGTGCTGTCATTATGAAGCTTCGTAAATGTCTGCTAAAATGATGTTATCTGTGCCTATTGGGCCTTTTTTTCTCTTCACTTAGTCTTTTATGTAAAGTGTTTTATATATATATATATATATATATATATATATATATATATATATATATATATATATACACACTATCATTTTAAAGCCGTTTTTATATTGTTTATGTTGAGGTTACTGCTGTATATTTTTTACTGGTCTGATTGACTGTATTAATAAATTGATTGATTGGACTGACTGCCTAACACATTGAAGTGCTTATTTATTGACTGATTTAAAACATTTTTATGCCCCCTTTCCACCCAATCGTGGTCCCTACGGTGATGCACATTAAACATTAGAAAAGTTAAAAATAGCATTAAAATTATAAAATTATTCAATAGAAATCTATACAAAACAACACCAGAACCAGGGAGGAGGGCCAATAACCATTACTGGGGGTATGCCAAACAAAACAAAAAAAGTCCTCACCCGAAGAAAAGATGATGATATTATTTCCAATGGTTTTATGTACAGTGCTCCAAACGCATGCTTTGAGTTTATTATACTCTCTTTGATGTATTCATACATTTGCAGTCCATGACTTTCTTGAAGGGAAAATGAAACCAACTGTGAAAATGTACAAAGCTTTCATTCTAATGTACTTTTAATTAGCAACTTATAGAGTATGTTGATTCCAAAAACAGAAGTGATGATTCGCCAGGTCTGAACTACTGTATTATATGATCTTTGCTTAAAGTATTCCAGATTATTAATGTATGTAATCTAGCTACTGTCAACAGGCCTAAAGTGTATCGTTCTCACTAATTGCTGCCAGGAGAACAAACGTGTAAAATGACTCAGGAAATCCTATTTTCCCCTCTATTTTAATATTTATGAAACACAGCCAAGAATCCCCAAGAGTTTTCTGCTCATAATACTTTAGCTTGCTTTATGAAAGTGATAGGTTATTTATGTGCTGCAGAAGGTTGATATTTTGATTTCATGGCTAACACTGCTGCCTTTGACTTCTAGCATGAGAGTAGAAAGATGATTAGGGTTGCCAGCTCCGGGTTGGGAAATACCTGGAGGTTTTTGGGGCGGAGCCTGAGGAGGGTGGGGTTTGGGGAGGGGAGGGACTTTAACGCCATAGAGTCTGATTGCCCAAGCAGCCATTTTTTCCTAGTGAACTGATCTCTATTGACTGCAAATCAGTTGTAATAGCAGGAGATCTTAAGCTAGTACTTGGAGGTTGGCAACCCTACAGATGATGCCTCCTATGCAGTGTATATTGCTTGGAGAGCTATATACAAGACATGTGCCCTCACTGTTTCCCTCACTGTCACAGTGAGGGAAATATCAGCCTGAGTCCAGGCATCTGTTAGTGACTGAGCTGCTGGGGGGAGCTTGATTTGCATCCCTGCTAGCTAGGATGCACACCGTTGTCATTTTCTGCGTGTCTGAAAGGCAATGCACTCTAGCATCTGAACTAGCCAGAGGATTGAGGGCTGTTAGGAAGTTGTACCATCTCACTCCCAGCAAGAACACAAGCAAGTATGGCCCCAACACAGTGGACATTCTGGTTATCAACTTACCTTTTTTTACTCTCTTGTTTTTGAACAGATCCCCCTCCTCTACTATTTCCCTCTACTCTCCTTCCTCTATCTGTCTTCTTCCAGATTACAAGACTGATTATTTTGATGTCTTATTTTGATGGGTGCACAGAATCAATTAGGCGCTCTAGAAAGAAAGACAGTATGAGAGAAAAGACAATTCACTTCCCCAATGACTTTGGCATTATTGGCTTAGAAGAAGAAGAAGAAGAAGACGAAGAAGAAGAAGAAGAAGAAGAAGAAGAAGAAGAAGAAGAAGAGTTGGTTTTTATAAACCAATTTTCTCTACCTTTTAAGGAGAATCGAACCTGTTTACAATCACCTTCTCTTCCTCTCCCCACAACAGGCACCTTTTGAGGTAGGTGAGGCTGAGAGAGCTCTAAGAGAACTGTGACTAGCCCAAGGTCACCCAGCAGGCTTCATGTGGAGGAGTGGGGAAACCAACCCAGTTCACCAGATTAGAGTCCTCCACTCTTAACCACTATACTACGACGTGGTTGGTTTGATGGTATTTTGTTTTATTTGTCAGCTGCTTGCAGCAGATATCTGGAGCAATGGCATTTAAACCCCCTGAATAAATAAATGTTTATTCGTAGGTGGATCATGTCCAATGCCAGTTGAATGGAATCATGTTTAGTAGCAGAATACTTCTGATTACCACTGGTCTTTAAAACAGTTGAAGGCTAGTTGAAGGCTATTTCTTAGAGGTTAAGTGGCAGTACTAGGCGGGAATCTTTATATTCAGCTGAAACCACAACCACCACATAAAATTTTATTTAGGGACAGCCATTTTATTGATATACTATTTATTTAAGAAGCAGACCAGTTGTGGAGGTTATTTAAGATTTATATTTAGGAGTTCTAGATGTAAATCTTAAATGATCTCCACAACTGGTCTGCTTCTTAAATAAATAGTATATCAATAAAACGGAGTCATGGTGTAATTATCTAATTCAAATGTAAGGCAAAGTTAGCCGCATGCAAATGCAGTACTTTGGCAAATGTAAATCCTATGTTTAGTTCCGTCATTTTTACACATGCTTAGAAAAGTAGTTAGAGTATATCATTGGAAAGTCTTGTGTAGTTTTGCTGTTTTGTTTTGCTGTCCCCCAGAAGGTTTAATTATGGAGGATAGGTCTATCAATGGCTACTAGGCATAGTGACTAATGGGAACCTCCATTTTCAGAGGCAGTAAACCTCTGAAAACCAGTGCTAGGAGGCAACAACAGAGGAAGGCCTCGGAAAAAAGTGCCCCGTTGTTGGCCATCCGCTGTAACTGGTTGGCCACTGTGTGAGACAGGATGCCGAACTAGATGGACCACTGTCTGATGCATCAGGGCTAGGGTTGCCAGCTCCGGGTTGGGTAACACCTGGGGATTTGGGGGTGGAGCTTGAGGTGGGCTTGGGAGGGGAGGGGACTCAGCAGGATATAATGCCATAGAATCCACCTTCCAAAGTGGCCATTTTCCCCAGGTAAACTGATCTCTGCCGCCTGGAGATCAGTTGTATTAGCAAGAGATCTCCAGCCACCACCTGAATCTTAGCAACTATGAAACACAGCAACAATTGCAAAACTTAAATAATTATAATAGTGTTATTCAATTCTCATATACACTATTAGCAACATCTAATTCACTTGACAGATAAGCTATTTTAAGCAAACAGTAACAAAAATTCAGAGTCCATTGAGTCAAGTTTCAAAGTCCTTTTGACTGAAAGTCCCGTAGGTTGAGGAGGTTCAAGAAATATGGTTGATTATGTTTCCATTTATACAGAAGTCCGGTGGTCTTTCTGTTTCAGCTTATAAAAAGCCTTCCTCAGCGACCACTACATGAGACAAATCATAAACTTATACAGAGCAAAAGCGGCTTACAGAGGAACCAAAATTAACAGGTTATATTACAGATAGCATGCTAAGTCCAGTGATGTATTGAGTCCCTTGTGATATACAGAGTCAAATAAATGGATGTATTTAGATTCTTGGCGTCTTAGTATAAGTTCTACATCAGACTTATCATACCTGTTGACTTAGCATGCTATCTGTAATATACTGTAATCAATGTGTGTATAATTATGACTCTCTGTACCTTTAAACCACAATGCTTCTGCCTAGGCGGATCATGTGATCTAGCTCTTAAAAATGAGACTGCAACATGGCTACTTTGCCAGCGCGAAAGCCAGTTACTAACAGCTCACGTGTAAGTACTCTACAAATTTACATTATATTATATTATTTTGGTACTTTATAACCTGTTAATTTTGGTTCCTCTGTAAGCCGCTTTTGCACCGTATAAGTTTATGATTTTTCTCATGTAGTGGTCGCTGAGGAAGGCTTTTTATAAGCCGAAACAGAAAGACTACCGGACTTCTGTATAAATGGAAACATAATCAACCATATCTCTTGAACCTCCTCAACCTACGGGACTTTCAGTCAAAAGGACTTTGAACCTTGACTCTGATTTTTTGTTACTGTTTGTTTAAAATAGCTTATCTGTCAAGTGAATTAGATGTTGCTAATAGTGTATATGAGAATTGAATAACACTATTATAATTATTTAAGTTTTGCAATTGTTGCTGTGTTTCATAGTTGCTAACTACTGTACAGCACGCTAACTTTTGTCTGCCACCACCTGAATGTTGGCAGCCCTAATCAGGGCTCTTCTTACATTCAACCTGATCATTTGGACAAATAGAGTCAACGTCTTCTCATGTTACAGTGGAGATCCATGCTTGCATCTCCTGATATGTTTTTGATCCTATAAAGAAGCCATAGAGGGTTCTGATTCAGATTGCAGCCAGAGCATTGGACAAAGGGGGTTAATTTTTTCCCTCCTCCACATGCACATTACTTTCTCCGCTGAAACTCTGCCAGTAGGAAAGAAGACAGGCAAAAATAAAGTGCCGGTCATTTTTTCCCCTCTACTGTGGCTTATTGCAAGTCAGAACAGCCAATTATGAGTGAAGTGGTAACCTAGGAAAAAGTTAAGCCAACTTTCCCCTGACCAGCATAGCCACCCCTATCAAAATCAGGTTGCCCCATATATACTTTACAACAGGGGTGGGGAACATCAGGCCCGGGGGCCTTTTAAGGCCCGTGAAATCATTTGGTCTGGCCCTTTGTGAGTCCTGGCAGATCTCTAGCTCAGAAGGATCTAAGGATGGTGATCCGCCCCCTCCTGCGGACAGGAATAGCCTCTATTCAAGGCGGATGTGAATTTGTTTTGCCGAGAAAAGGAACCTTCCCCCCCCCTTGCAGAAGAGTCATTAGCTATGGAGCTGCTAGGACCGCCCAAGAAACTATGTTAACCCTTTCTCACCTAGGCCATGGAGAAAAGTATTTTCTCTGTACTACAAGAGGGCTGGGGGCGGAAGTGGCAACAATAGAGGGGTTAAAGGGGGCAGGGCCAGAATGCATGCGGCGGGGGGGGGGGTGTTCTTAGCCAGTGTGTCCTTATTTCATCCCTGCAGGAGGAGGTAGCAGGAGCCAGCTGTAGAATCCGGCCCTGACCATGCAGAGCAAGAGCAATTCCAGCGTGCGTTTGTTGGATGTAAATAACGTTTGGATGGCTACGCCCGGCTGGTGCAACAGACCATCCTGTGCCACCAGGTGGGCGAGTGTGCCACCGGTTGGATGCCTGCCTGCTTGCCTGTGCGGGGGGGGGTCATCCGGGGCAGCTGCCATCTTGGGGCTTGGTCGGCTAATTTTTAAGTTGATAATTTTGTATGGCCCACGAATGATGTTATAAATATCCAAATGGCCCTTGGTGGGAAAAAGGTTCCCCGCCCCTGCTTTACAAGGTCAAATAATATATTGAGGGATCTAGTCAGTGATCTTCATAACATGCAGTTTAATCCTAAAGCTCAGATCTCAAGAATACTGAGTAGGAAGTAAGTTCTATTGAACTTGGCGGGACTTATTTTCTAGTTAACATCTTGAGGATCAGGCTGCTTACTTCTATATCATTGGGATTGTTTGTGCAGTGTTTCCATTTTCATCTGCTGCCAAGCTCATTCCTGGTGCCAGTAGGATCTTTGCTCCAAAATGAGTGAATAAGAGCCAGCAGGATGGGCCCATGCTAATATTTGTTTTCAGATTTGCATGTAAGAATTAACATTCTTGCACTGACTGGGATCCAATTTGCAATTAAAAGGAGTGGAGAGGAGCAAAGTGAACAGAAGGATATTTGCATCGCTCAAAACTGCCTAGATATGCGAGCTGTGAAGTCCCCAGATCATTGGGGGATAATTCAGCACCTTTCAACTGTCACATAAAATTTCATGGAGGCTGATGCCTAGCATTGTTTATCAGACTTTAGCTTCACCTCTTCATCCTACTGGGGACCATCAAATGCAAAATTGGATTAAATTTGGCAGATCGCATTATATACAGGAAAGTGGGAAATACTGTTGCATCACAATTGATTTTCCCAGAGGCATGAGCAGGCTCTAATAAGTTGGATACTGCTATGGTAAATACATTTTCCCAACAGTAAACACTCATATTTCAGAGAGTTGCAGAGGACAGATGAGAGTTATTTAAATCATATTTTAATGTTGATTGCAATCAAGCTCAGCAGCGGGATGATATTGATCAGTGCTGATAACAAATGGTCAGGAAACCACACCAGAGAGCACGCTGTAGGATTTAGTTCACCTTTGCTATGATAATAAACAAGCATACCAATTACTGGGGTAGGGGGTGGGGTAGAATACAGGCTATGGGAAACCCAACATGAAAGCCATGCTCCAGTATAACGACTTGACAAGATGGGGCTAAAATACGATTGAGGAAAGAGCATAAATAACAAAGGAAGATTGAAAATTAATCTAAATGCTTTCAGTAACAGTCAAGAAAGACAATGGTGATGTCTACACATATTAGATTCATTGTGTGTGTGTGTGTAAATGCCGACAAGTCGCAGCCGACTTATGGCAACCCCTTAGGGCAGGAATGTCGAACTCAATTGTTATGAGGGCCAGATATGACATAAATGTTACTTGGTCGGGCTGCTGTGCAGAGGAAGGCACCGGCAGACCACCTCTGTTAGTCTCTTGCCCTGAAAACCCCATAAGGCAGGGGTGTCAAACATAAGGCCCGCGGGCCGGATCCAGGTCCTTGAGAGCCCATATTTGCAGGGCTGGATTAACCATTAAGCAAAATAAACACTGGTTTAGGTCATCAAGGGAAGGGGGGCACCACAGAAATTTTCCATTGCCGGATTTACCATGGACCATATGGTGCAAAATTGCAAATGGTGCAGCTGAACCAGGGGCCACAAAAAGGGCCCCCCACAATAAATGAAAAAAATTACATACAAGGCTATATCCTGCTGCCTTCCCTCCCTACTATATTCATTAGATACCGAGAATTCAATCTGATATTGAGAGCCACTGTGGTGTAGCGGTTACCATGTCAGACTAGGGCCCGGGAGAGCTAGGTGCAAACTCCTATTCAGCCATGAAGTTCATTGCGTGAACCTGGGCCAGCCACTCTCTCAGGCTTAACTTCACATGCTTCCTGGGATGTCAAAAGAGATGAAGGGAGAGCTGTATAG
Source organism: Euleptes europaea (assembly GCF_029931775.1). Classification (NCBI taxonomy): domain Eukaryota; kingdom Metazoa; phylum Chordata; class Lepidosauria; order Squamata; family Sphaerodactylidae; genus Euleptes; species Euleptes europaea. Next base: position 42,703,435 of record NC_079312.1, on the reverse strand, counting down.
GCTGCCCTGAGTTTTTATGCCAAGATAAAATTCCATAGATAGATTTCACATGTTCTATGTGCAGGAGCCCCGTGGCACACAGCAGTAAGCTGCAGTACTGCAGTCCAAGCTCTGCTCACGACCTGAGTTCGATCCCAATGGAAGTCGGTTTCAGGTAGCCGGCTCAAGGTTGACTCAGCTTTCCATCCTTCCGAGGTTGGTAAAATGAGAACCCAGCTTGCTGGGGGTAAAGGGAAGATGACTAGGGAAGGTACTGGCAAACAGCCCCATAAAACAAAGTCTGCCTAGAAAACATCAGGATGTGACGTCACCCCATGGGTCAGGAATGACCCGGTGCTTGCACAGGAGACCTTTACCTTTACCTATATTCTATGTGCAGGCAGTGAAGTCTACTATACACCACATCTTTTGATGTGTGACTGCCGACTTGCTTTTCTAAGAGGCAAACTAGATGCGAAAGAGTCCCTGTCTAACACAGGGATGCCTCTGCCATTTTAGGGATAAAATACCCTCTGTTTACAAAACAGGGGACCAATCCTGATCGGGACCATGGGGGAAGTGTTCCTGTTTTCCCACTGCATCATTTGCAAAAGCCCTCCCCCCCCCTCCAGCGTTTCGGCTCTTGAAAACAGTGAGCAGGCAGGGGGAAATAAGTGACCCTCCCCCCCTTCTCAGTCCCTATCAGAATTGGGTGCCCACAGATTTGTAAACTGAGGGAATTTGATCTCTAACATGGTGGAGGCATCCTTGTGTTAAGGTAAAAGGTAAAGCTTGCTGGGGGTAAGGTGTAGATGACTGGGGAAGGCAATGGCAAGCCACCCCATAAACATAGTCTGCCTAGTAAACACCATGATGTGACATCACCCCATGGGTCAGTAAGGACCCAATGCTTGCACAGGGGACTACCATTACCTTTAAAGGCTTAACATTTTCTATACCTTGATACCTTTAATATCAAAGGAAATTGCTTTAAAATGGCTGGTAACTGTTTATTCAGACATTGATTTTTTTCCACTTTATTTCAACACTACCTTTCTCACGAATGGACCCAGCTCACACTGTTCTCCTCTCCCCCATTTTATTCCCACAACTCTGTGAGGTAGAGCCAGCATGGTGTAGTGGTTAAGAGCGGTGATTTGGAGCAGTGAACTCTGATCAGGAGAACCGGGTTTGATTCCCCTCTCCTCCACATGAGCAGCCGAGGCTAATCTGGTACATTAAAGTCTGCTTTCCTAAAATCTAACAGACATGTCTGGCTATGAACACCCTTGGCTCCCAATAGCAAAAGGAATTCTAGGGGGGGGGGGACAGGGTCACCTCTCCCTGAAGTCCCCATCACCTTCATCCTATCTACCAACTCTAGCCTGTTGGTTAATATTAAGTCTCCCATTCTCGTCAGGGAAGTCATCTATTCTGTTGTCCCTCTGACTGGTCTCCCCATCCCTATGCAGGGCCTCATAGCTGCTGTTAATAAAATTCTGCCCATCCTTGATTTCATGAAGGGTAGCAGTCCGATCTTCCAGACTCTGAACACTCTCATCTTACACTTTTGGCAAGTGCCAAAAGTGTAATTATTCATAGATAATAGATAAGATAATGTAAAATAACAATTCATAGAGGTCAACACAATTTATTCTATTGTTTAAAAGAGTTGTTGACTATATGTGTATATTATATACATTGATTATATATGTGTATATAAAGAAAAAATATGTATATAATATATGGGGGGCGCCATTTTGTACTTTTGTCCCCCTTCAAAAGAATGTAGATCTGGCCCTGCAAGGAACTCAGTATTTCCTACATGCCCACCAAAAGGTGTTGCCATATTTCAGACCTACAGTACAATACAATCTAAGATCCACCATCTAACTCCATGAACTACTAACTGAAGGATCTGTGGCAATATCACATACTGCAACATCTCCTTCTTCAACTGCAGACTGGCAGACCTGTAACTAGGGTTGCCAGGTCCCTCTTCACCACTGGCAGGAGGTTTTGGAGGCGAAGCCTGAGGAGGGCGGGGTTTAGGGAGGGGAGGGACTACAATGCCATAGAGTCCAATTGCCAAAGCGGCCATTTTCTCCAGCTGAACTGATCTCTATCAGCTGGAGATCAGTTGTAATAGCAGGAGATCGCCAGCTAGTGCCTGGAGGTTGGCAGCCCTACCTGTAACGGACTCCCAGTCTTATAAAAGTTTTCCCTTGATTTGAGCAGCCATTTTGTCCTGAATGGGTCCTGTTGGATATACAAATCCTTGCGCCATAGGAGTATGATAAAGATTACCCTAGCCGAGAAAAGACAGACTGCCTACCAGCTGGTTGAAACTGTGTTCACCTGACGGAGATTGTAAAATGTATTGTCTTGGACTACAACTTGACAGGCTTCAGATATATTTATCTTTCTTTCCCTACAGAGCTGTTCTCAGGCTCTGTTACTAAGTGTAGCCATCACCCTTGACTTCTGGGATCACTTGGTATAAACGTACAGAGTGCTTTCCTTTTAGCTATCACTAGTTTGTCAAATTCACTTTGATGGAAGGCTGTGGAGTGGATAGTAATATGACAGTCACTTGTTGCAAAAGCAATTCAGATGCAGTTGACAACTGCTAAGATGTTTCTTTTTTAAAAGAAGATGGATTTCAGGGTTGATATTCCACTTGAGGACACTTGGCCCTAGGAAAATAGGAGTGTGCTGTATTTCATTCAAGGGGGGAAATGGAGAACAAAAATACAGGTCAGGGACAATCAGCTATTAGAACCCTAAAGATAAGCTTATATGATACATTACTCTCAATATTATGTAGGACGCAGCATGCGAAATGTTTAATCCAACATGAAATGAATGCAGAATTTGGCAAGATAACTGAGCAAGCAGCTAGTCCATGCAGGATTTTCAAGAGGCATCCCCAGCCTTTTTGAGGCTGTAGGCACCTTCAGAATTCTGACACAGGGTGGTGGGCGCAACCAAAATAATGGCTACTATAGGAATCCGAGGCAACTACATAATGGCTGCCACAAAAGGTGGAGCCACACACAGAGAGGACGCCCAATTGCAGGGGATAAGAGGGGCAATTGGGTCCCCCACTTATCTCCAGCAGCTCTCTATAAATGTTGCTGTCTTTTAGGATCAAGTCCCAGATGATTGTTGGTTTATCAGTAGCACTGCAGAACAGCAGTTGTAGAGTCACTGGTCAACCTCCCAGAACTCTAAGCACTGGGAGAAGTAGGGATAGCTCTCAGTGCCCTCTTACTTTTTATATCCTTTAATCCCTCTAGTCTTCTTTCCCTCTGTATCCCCTACCCCTAATTTGCTAAGATTTTTGTCTGCCTTTTATTTTTCTCTAAGGTCAAAGCCCAGTCTAGCCTGATCTCAGAAGCTAAGCAAGGTTGACCCTGGCAGATCTTTGGATGGGAGACCTCCAAGGAATACCAGGGTCGTGACATGGAGGCACTCAATGCAAACCACCTCTGCACGTCTCTTGCCTTGAAAACCCCACCAGGGGTTGCCGTAAGTGAGATGTGACTTGACGGCAAAAAAGGGGGGGTCACAGAAAGTTGCAACTCAGCCAAGTGTCAATCGCTCTTTTTGTGTCATAGCAAAAATAGACTTTTACTATACCATGAATATGAAAATTATCCACACAAATGCAGCCCAGTAATAAAATATCAAATATGAGTCCATCTTAATATTTATCAACTCTGCAGTTAATCAGTTTGTTCCTCAGAGTATGTGATTTGATCCTTGCCACTCCCACAGTGATGCTGCTTTAAAGAATACTTTTCTATACCATTTAGCAAATATACCAGTTTAAACATCACAGGCCAGCCAGCCAGTTTGGCCAAATATACATACAATACTGTGTCTCTCAGGGATTTATACTAAGAAGGCATAGGTGATACAACATTTTCCTCACCTCCAAAATCACAAAGGCAAAACCACTCTTCCTATAAGATGTTGTAATAGCACCCCAAAATTCACTGGAAATAGCAGCACAGAATGCTATTACAGGGGCAAATTAGACTTGACCCACACTGAAGCTGCAGTATACTGAATCACTACAGACAAATTCCATATTGTCCACTCTGACTGGCAGCAGCTTTCCTGGGTTTCAGGCAGAGGTCTTTCACATCATCTGCTAACTGATCCTTTTAAGTAGAGATTTAAGGGGTTGAACCTGGGATTCTCTGCATGCAGAGCAAGATGCTCTACCACTGAGCCATGACTCCATTCCAACTCAAAGGGCTTCTACTGTTCTTAAAATGCTGATTTATACAGTACCAGGTGGATACTTTGAAAGCATGGAATGGTCACAGGGTGGAGGGGGGTGTTTAAAACCCCCCATTGCCTTTTCCATTATTTAATTTCAGAAAGTAGCCATATTGGTCTCCAGTAGAGCAGTTAGATTTGAGTCCAGTAGCACCTCACAGACCAACAGGATTTTCAGGGCATAAGCTTTCAAGAGTCAAAGCTCCCTTCATCAGATACTTCATCAGATACCATTATTTAAAGCATCTGGGACATCGATTCAGGCCCCACAGTTGCAGTTTTCAAGAGAGATGTTTTAATTCATGGAAGTGGCATGGAAGGAGAGGATTAGATACCATCTCCCCCAGTAACCTTAGCATGGTCTTCAAAGCAACCACCTGGGAATTTAAAGGAGCAATTAAAAAAATGGAAATCTTAATAAACTTTTCCAGCAAGTCTGGTTTGTCCCAAAGATTAAGGCTACGATCCGTGCAGAAATAAGGGTCTGTGGTTCAATGGCAGAGCATCTGCTTTGCACTCAGAATGTTCCAGATTAATTTCCTGGAATCTCCCGTTAAAAGGAGCAGGTAGTAGGCAATATGAACAACCTACACCTGAGATCCTGGACAGCTGTTGCCAGCCAAAGTAGACTATACTTTATAGTTCAATGGGCTGGCTCATGTGTCTTCAACAGTACAGCTTTTCTGTCTGTGGAGGAAGAGCGTAGATTTTTGCTGCTCCCTCCACCACAGAGTAACAGTCTGCTCCCCAGACTATTCTTTTGGATCCACTGACATGTAAGAGCACAATTTTGCACAGCAAAGATAACTGCACTGAGATTGTCAAAAAGGGCAAGAGTCCAGTAGCACCTTAAAGACTAACAAAAATATTTTCTGGTAGGGTATGAGCTTTCGTGAGTCACAGCTCACTTCTTCAGATACAGCTAGAATGTGAAACTGAGTGTGCACTGAGATTGTCAAGGCAGGGAAGCCGCCTACCTCTAGCTTGACTCCATTTATGCTGCTTAGGAACCAATCCTAAGATTTCAAGTTAGACTGTTAGACTGAAAAAATGAATGGCACAGTCAGAAACCATTAATATCAATAGAAAAGAGCAAGAGTCCAGTAGCAACTTAAAGACTAACAAAATGTCTGGTAGGTAGGGTTCTCCTGCTATTACAACTGATCTCCAGCCGATAGAGATCTATTCACCTGGACAAAATAACCGCTTTGGTAATTGGACTCTATGGCATTGAAGTCCCTCCACTCTCGAAACCCTGCCCTCCTCATGTTCCACCCCAAAAACCTCCCGCCGGTGGCAAAGAGGGACCTGGCAACCCTACTGGTAGGGTATGAACTTTTGTGAGTCACAGCTGCATCTGAAGAAGTGAGCTGTGACTCACAAAAGCTCATACCCTACCAGAAATGTTAGTCTACGGTGCTTCTGGACTCTTGTTCTTTTCTACTGCTACAGAGAGACTAACCCATCATGATCTATCTCCATTACGATCAGAGCAGCTTACCCAGTTGCAACCAACAATTGTTAGAAAGAGCAATAATAATTTAGCTAATAATTAGGCAGCCAGATGGACTCAGCAGGTCGATTTTTTAAAGAGGTGCAAATCCTAAACCACAGGATAACTGACAAATGATGAGACTGGACTAGCACTGCAATCCTAAACAGAGTTACACTGTTCTAAGTCCATTGACTTCAGTGATAATTCTGCTTTGGATAATTCTGCTTTGGATTTTCTCTTAAATGTTGACTGCATGTGATATTTACTATGAAAGCTATTTTAAAGGTAAAATATTTAAAATTACATATTTATTTGACTTAGCAATACCCCATCTTGCAGTAGAAATACTCAGGAGGCAGTTTCCAATGTTAAAGCAATAGAATGAACAATAAAATAATATGAAGTTAGAGACAGCCCAGGGACCAGCAACCCACTACTGAAACATAAAATATGGAGACCAACAGTAAAAGCAAGGTGAGAAGCAGGGAAGTCAAGAAAAATTAGAGAGGCAGCAACCAAACAAGAACACCAGCACCCTTCTAAAAGATAATGCAAATCAGCACACCTATATGTAGCTAATTCAACAAAACATTGCATCCAATTTGTTAAACAGAACACTAAGCTCTTTTCCCATATAGTAACAGTTTGATGTATCATTCCTTCCTTGTAAAGTAACTTTTATTTTAAACTTTCTTTTCCTTCTGCCCTCTGGTGGGCTATCATGTGAATTTCTCCCACGCTTTCATTTATCTCTGGACTTATGTTCAGCTGAGCATGCGAAACTGTTGGGTGAACAAATTTGATCCCAACAGTCCTTGCACAGTGTCCAGTCATAACAAGGATCGACTGATGTGGACAGTGCTGGACAGGCTATAAAGATATGTTTCGACCATCCAATTGTAGAGAAAGGTCCCTAAGTGTCAGTGGTCTCTTATGCATGGGAGTTCTACCTGAGGTTCGTTGTTCGCTGGACCCACACTTTCTTCTTGCAAAGCTATGCACCAGCAGTCTCCAAGCTCAAAACAAGAAGCTTTTGAGTCCCCGCTCCTTGAAATGCTGCTTTGTAATTGGCTGTAGTGCTTTCTTTGAGAGAAAAGCCCCCCACAAGGAAACCCAAGTGACAAGTCAAAAAGCATTTTAAAAAACAAAAACAAAACAGAGCTCCCTAAAAGGAATGGGGGGATCCAAGCCTCATTTCTAAATGCCTTTCTTCCGCTCAGAAAGAACTTCCAGGAAGCATTTAAATCCCCGCCTCTTGACGCACTGCTTTGTAATTGGCTGTAATTCCATGTCCCGCATTTTGCCTTATGCATGGGGATTTCAAGTGGGCTGAGCTCAGGGGAGATGGAAGAATCGGGTTAATAGAGGGATGGGAAGTCCCCAGATTTGTGAGGGCTGGCAGCAAGGTCATCTCTAATGGAGGGAAAACTCATGCTTAACTCCAAGGATCAACTGAGACAGACTGGGGATGAACGTGAGTGAAAGTACCCATGCATAACCGACCAATGTCAAAACCAAACTCAGATATCGGCAGAATCGCTTTTTTACAGTGGCAAAGCAAGTCACATGAGAACCTCAAAATATTCACAGGTGTACTCAGCGTTATGTCCTGCTGTCAACTGCCCCCAATGGAGACCTGTTTTCCTTCGAGTGAGAAAACCAAGTAAAATAAGAGAGACACTGTCCTTCAGTGTTACTCCTCTGAAGATGCCTGCCACAGTTGCTGGCGAAACGTCAGGAAAGAAAATTCCAAGACCACGGTTACATAGCCCGGATAACCTACAAGAACCAATGAACTCTGACCGTGAAAGCCTTCGACAAGTAAAATAAATTGTTAAAAACCCACCTGTGTTTTAAGAAGAAAACCCCTACCCTGCATGTGTATCCCTGCTCACAAAACCGATCACTGGCAAAAAAAAGAAAAAAAAATCAATCTATAAGGATAACGGAACACCATCTAGCTACTCAAAACATCCAAAGCTATCTGCATCCCAAGGAGTGTCACTGTATGTGACGGTCTTCACTCTGCGGGGCAGAAGTTTCTGAGTTGTGATTAAGTGGAGAAAGGAAGCAGATGGAGGTGATTTGAGTCAGACAATCATTGAAAGCTTTTGGTGTATATTTATGCGTTGCTAAACTTGTCATCATCAGTAAGAAACGGAGGCCATTCAAGGACATCCATTTTCCAACAGAACTTCCTGCAGATTTCATAGAATGCTTCAATATTGATGGCGCCATATGGCTCTAGAGTGTTCTTCGGCTCTGCAGTACGAGAAACACAGTGACAGAATGTGTGGCAGTTTTCAAGAGTGATCCAGTTGGCACAGCGCACCAGTAGTCAAGAAGAGAACTATTGTAAATAAACCAGAATCTTATCACATTTCTATCTCACCCTTACTCCGAGAAATGCAGGACAGCACACATAGCTCTCCCCCTCCCCTCTATTTTATCCTAATCACAGCCCTGTGAGGTAGGTTAGCCTAAGAGAGAGTGACTGGCCAATGAGCTTCTTGGCTGTTAGTTTAAACTCGTATCCCCTATCATAATTGAGCACACTCACCACTACACCACACTGTCTTTCACAAGAAAGAGTACTTTTCTACCTTAAAGTCTCCTCAACTACCATTCCTCTCCATCACTTCACAGAATTTCTAGAAACCCCCATAAAAGTGAACAAATCATATTGCCTTTCTTAAGTGGTTTTGAGATAGGTTGCTCAAATATATTGCACACTTTAGACTCTTATTTAACAGGTAAGGAAATATTACCTTCCTTAGCCCCAATTCATCAAATGTATAGCCACTCAGGTTTTGAATGTAGTTTTGTAAACTGAAGTCCAGCTCTCTTTGGAGCCAGCGTGGTGTGGTGGTTAAGAGTGGTGGTTTGGAGCGGTGGAGTCTGATCTGGAGAACCGGGCTTGATTCCCCACTCCTCCTGCACATGAGCAGCAGAGGCTAATCTGGTGAACTGGATTTGTTTCCCCATTCCTACACACAAAGCCAGCTGGGTGACCTTGGGCTAGTCACAGTTCTCTTAGAGCTCTCTCAGCCCCACCTACCTCACAGGATGTCTGTTGTGGGGAGGGGAAGGGAAGGTGATTGTAAGCCGGTTTGAGTCTTCCTTAAGTGGTAGAGAAAGTCGGCATATAAAAACCAACTCCTTCTTCTTCTATTCTGCTTTGCTACAAGACACATGAAATAATTGAGAAAATAATTTATGGTGGCTTTTCTGGCATATCTTCTTCAGAAAATGAAAAGTCATACACACACGCAAGCAGATTTCTTTTAATAAGGTAGACTTAAGGAACTTAACTACCCCTTTTCACATTTTTATTTAAACTGAAAACATGTACCACAACATAGCCCCCAAGAGACCAAGAAGAAAAGCCAGCAGTGATATGCAGCTGTAACTGTAATTAAGGTCTTATATTTTTTTTCCCTATTTAAAGCCCTCATACCACAAACAGCATCCAGGATGCAAGCTTTTGCGGCCCCAGCCCTATTGGGGGATGGAACGGGGTGGAAAGGGAGCACGGCTCCCCGGGGCCACCCCTCCCTGGTGACGGAAAGGCGTGTTATTACCAAGAATGACTAGTACTCGATGGCTGGTGTAAACAGGCCACAACTTTATTGATTACAGCGTTAGGCATTGGCAAGCATGGAGGGTGGGATCCAGGGATCAGCTGACCCGTCTGTCAGCTGATCACACCCTGCGCCCAACCTGCCTGCTGGGCGCAGCCTGAGATGGCAGTATGCTGGGACCCACGTGGGCGGCAGCCAACCGTGTGGTCCACTGCCACTTGGGAGGAGGCCAAACCGCAGCCCCCGAGACAGGCTTAACCATTCCTGGCCTCCCCCCAAAACCCCTTATTAGGGTCCCCAGAATGGGAAGCGGGGCACGCAGGCCATCTTTTCCCCAAACTGGATCCGGCCCCATGCCCAAACCGCCAACCATTAGTTGTGACAGATAACCCTGCTGAAACCCCATGCACAAGGGGAGGGTGGGCGGGACAAGCGGCGTGGAGGGGGAAAGAATGGCTGCGTAAGGGGAGGGGTCGCCTTTTATCCCCCCTCCCGACAAGCCGGCTGGAGTGGGCCCTACTGGGCTTGGGTGGGCCCTGTGACCCCCCGGCAGAGCCCACCAAGCCTGGTAAGGGGGCGGCCGGCCGCAGGGGAGGCCGGGAGCCAGCAGCCGTCATTATATGACCCGGCCGCCTAATGTAGGACCCGTGCCACCCCTCCCTTCGCGGGGCCAGCCGGGGTCCCCCCCGGCCCCCAAGCCATCTCCCGGACCGGCGCTGCTGCCTGGATCGGCCGCGGCAGCTGGTAAGTAGGCGTCAGCCCCCCATTCCCCCCTCCTCCCCCCCGCGGGTCCGCAAACCCAGGGTCCCCCCCAGCGGGATCCGCTGCTTCTGGCAGGCAGTGTTCAGATCTTTGGTGGAAAAGGTGGGGGAGTTCACACTCTTGGCTGTGTAAAGCTGTTAGTTTTCTGTTTACATCCCATTTAAGAAGTGTGTGGGGAGAGGGAAGAGAAAGAAAGGTATGTTTGCCTGTCTTCATAATAGTCAGTGGCACTATAAGCCCAGGGTGAGAACAGGCAGATTATTTTCCTGTATTCTGTTGTAACTTCTTTGTTTTGGTAGATTGGCTAAACACTATCAGGAGCTTAACAAGGCATATTGTGCATTTTCTGCTGAGTAGCTCAGGGCACTCTTCTGTGTGTGTGTGTGTAAAGTGCCGTCAAGTCGCAGCCGACTTATGGCGACCCCTTTTTGAGATTTTCATGGCAAGAGACTAACAGAGATGGTTTGCCAGTGCCTTCCTCTGCACAGCGGCCCTGGTATTCCTTGGTGGTCTCCCATCCAAATACTAACCAGGGCTGACCCTGCTTAGCTTCTGAGATCTGACGAGATCAGGCTAGCCTGGGCCATCCAGGTCACAGGACACTTAAATAACATCCAGCAAACAAAAAAATACTTACAGTTCCCAGTTTATCCCCAAACACAGAAAACTGATTTACACTTGAAACCTTGTCCAAGTTGGTCTACATGTTAATGGCATTTTTGAGACTAGAAGGAGTGAGAGGCAAGCCAACCTTCTCTCTGTGCTACTTTGAATAGAGAAGCAGCTCAATCTTTTAATTCTAAAGTCATGTTCTCCTCCATCCTAGAGGAAAAAAGCACACGTCTCTCCTATTAAAAAAGGTCAATCCCAGAGCGAATAACCACTTATGGATCACCTCAGTCAAGGTCACTCTGCCTTAACACCAAGCCTCTGTTCTGAGGTATGGATGGCTTTGTTGGGTTCCAGTTAGAATAAGATAAGTCTATTGAAAGGAAAATGACTGAGACACTTGCTGTCCATTAGAGTTTCTTTCACCCCCAGGCATACCTAAACACATATATTTGTTTCACATTAGGGTTACCAACCTCCAGGTACTAGCTGGAGATCTCCTGCTATTACAACTGATCTCCAGCCGATAGAGATCAGTTCACCTGAAGAAAATGCCCCTTTGGCAAGTGGCATTGAAGTCCCTCCCCAAACCCCATCCTCCTCAGGCTCTGCCCCAAAAACCTCCCGCTGATGGCAAAGAGGGACCTAGCAACCCTATTTCACATATAGCCCACCTTTCTCACTGAAACTCCAGGCAGATCTTTTGAATCTTGTGCATATACCTGCAGCAGTTTACTTGACAACAATATGACTATCAATCAGGGTCCTTCAGTTCTTACATGTAATTACCAATAGTCTGAGTATTTTGAAATGATACAACTGGTTCCTACATCAAAAATACATATAAAATATACCAACTGTTTCAGAAAGTATGGCCAAAATAAAGCATCAGCACTACAAAATGTGCACCTCTTGTTGGACCATGCCCAACGAGTGCTCCTTTAAAAGGTGGCTTTCAATAACATGAAAAAGAAAACAAATAATTAAAAATTAAGATTGTTGTATAAAAACTGATTAAGAGAAATTTATCAAACGAAAATATGTTTCCCCAATGATAACCTACTAAATATATCCACTTAGAGCTTTAATAAAGACGGCTGCAGAATTCACAGGCTTCAAAGAAATAAAATCTCTCTACTTTGCCACTACCTAATAGTAAGGAGGCAGTAAATCCTTTAAAGTTATTGCTATCTCAGTGAAAATGTACACATTAAAGGGTATCAACTCACCATTAAAACTATAACAATTTGATTAATAAAAAAGAAATCAAGATTCTTAAAAATTCATCAGGAACAAGACCATACCCTAGTTTAAAAAATGTACTATGGACTAAACCAAACAGGATATGGTCACTACAAAATCTCAGTGAAAAATGATAAAGAAAAAGATCCTAGCTCTCATAGGGAGCCAAAAGGTCAAACTATATTCTGCCAAAAATTAGGTTCATTTATCATACCTGAAGACCTGGTGAGACCAACTCTTAAATAGTTTCCATAGAAGACATAAAAATATTGCAATGCATACTAAAATCCAACCATTCTAATGTCCCCCAGAGTACTCTATAATGACAGATGAAGATTACATGTTGAACCCAGAGCTAGCATGTCATATTGGTGTCATCCAATCAGAATAGTCATTTAAATCCATAAAGTATTCAAAGTGAATGTCCAAAAAACTTCTTTTCCCTTTCAGTCTTTGATGAATTTCACTCCCAGATCCTTGAACAGCCTCAGTGTCAAAGAATTGGAGATCATTCTCAGTTTGTTGGAAGGTGGACAAATGTTTGATCAACAGAGCCTGCAACTTTCCAGTCCTGATATAGCCCTTATGTTCACAGATTGTGATCTTCACTGCTCTTCTACTACCAATATACAATTATTGACAAGGACATTGCACAACATAAATTATTCCTTTCTACTGACTTCCAACAGCCCCACAAGCTCTCCTGCGCCTTCCACACCCAGTGGAAATCCCCCCTCAGAACATATTCCCAACTCAGGCCAAGCCTTTTCTCTGTTTCCCCCATCTTCTAATTGAGTCTCCACTTTCAGTATTTGTCTTCTTTCAAGGGATCTCTCCCCCTCCCCTCAACTTAACATTTCTGCTCACAGCCTTGGCTGTCAGAAACACGCTTTTGCAATCTACCTTTCCATTCTGAAATCTTCCTCATTAAAGATCCCAGCATTACCTCTCCAGTTTTCTCCCTTTCCCCCTTAAAATCAGTTTTTCTCTACTTGGGACAATGTTCTTGCAACTACAGTTACAGGGTGGGCTTAGTAGATTTCCCCATATATCTGCAAAGTATTCATTTGGGCCAGTCTTAAGTGGGTAATTTTGCTCATTTCCCTGCTCATATCACGAATGTGTTCATTGTCTGAATCCAGTTTTAATAAAAATCCTTTTTACCTTTTAATCGCTCCTCGGTAGTCAATAAAAATCATTCTATTGAATTAGAATTGCCTCCTCCTCATTTCCCCCAATATTCCTCCCAAACATGCCAGGGTATACAATAAATTTCAAAAATCCTGCATCCTAAATCAGGACATATATGCCTGAAGGCAACCTCTATGTACCTCCCCCTTGATCTGTGGTAACAGGGGAGTAGCATGCCAATGAGACTGCCATGCTAATCATATAAGAGAGCAGACTACAGATGCTTGCCACCATGGAGGGGCCATGGCTCAGTAAGTCACCAATCCTAAACAGGTCTACTCAGAAGTAAATCTCATGTTGTTTGGGGGGGGTTTGCTCTAGGGTTGCCAGGACCCTCTTTGCTACCGGCGGGAGGTTTTTGGGGTGGAGCCTGAGGAGGGAGAGGTTTAGGGAAGGGAGGGTCTTCAATACCATAGAGTCCAATTGCCAAAGCAGCCATTTTCTCCAGGGGAACTGATCTCTATCGGCTGGAGATAGCAGGAGATCTCCAGCACTACCTGGCAGTTGGCAACCCTAGTTTGCTCCCAGGGAAGTGTCTTCAGGACTGCAGCTCTAATGCACGCCACAATGTGATACAAAAAGTGAAGAGGGAAAAGGTGCACCAAGAGAGCTTCGAGGGAGCCCAAGTACTCAGGAGGGGAACGTTCCCCAGCCAATGAGATTTGAGGGGCAAAAATTTCCTCCTATAAACAGCTGCATAATCACCCAAACATTAGCATGAAGAACTGTTCTTATACTTAGAAAGCAATTCCTACACTTCCCTCCCAGCACAGTTTGAATGATGGCTTAGAAACCAATCAGTATTTTGGATGTCCAATACTAACGTGGTTCAGATGGAGAAAATCACAATGAACATAAATTATAGGTCAAATGAAAACTCAATATCATTGAAAGGTCTGCCATCTCATACACATGGGCCTGTAGCAATTAAGCTGTCTGCATGGCAAAAAAAATACACTAATGGTTGCAAAATGTTCTCTGAATTAATTGGCCTTGGCATCTTACACACTCACATGATTTTCTACATTTTTGCCCATCCTGACAATCATTCCATGCTCCAGGCGTTCTTTGCCTGCGCTGTCTGTCTCAATAAGCATCACATTATTCTGGCTTTGTGAACATCACAGAGCTGCAGTTTGCCTCTCAGCAGCCAGGAAGGTTTAATCTTGTCCTTATTTGTGTGCCATTGTCGAGTGAAGCAGTTTCATTCTTAGGAATGGAGGATTACGAGGTAAAGGCAGCATCGTAAAGGAGGTAGCGGAACAGCAAGGGATGCATCTGCGGAGTAGGGGTGTAGGCTGCAGTGCTATCCATAAACAACTTGAAGTACAACAGCAGCAAATCACCAGGGCATCTAAGTACAGAATTAGCGAGGAAAATGTGTTTTCAAAGGCAAAAGTATACACATTAGCACGAGGATATGCAGGACCATAATGAACAAAAAGATTGTAGCAAAGCTCCTTTTTTGCTACAGGCCATTTCAGACTGGAAGTACATCTGTTCAGGAGTCACAGATATCTAGAGATACAGGTTCAAGCTTAATGTGCCCTGACCTGGATAGCTCAGGCTAGCTTGATCTCATCAGAAGGAGGAGGAGGAGGAGGAGGAGGAGGAGGAGAAGAGTTTGTTTTTATATGCTGACTTTCTCTACCATTTAAGGAAGAATCGAACCGGCTTACAATCACCTTCCCTTCCCCTCCCAAACAGACACCCTGTGAGGTAGGTAGGGCTGAGAGAGCTCTAAGAGAGCTGTGACTAGCCCAAGGTCACCCAGCTGGCTTTGTGTGCAGGAGTGGGGAAACAAATCCAGTTCACCAGATTAGCGTCCGCCACTCAAGTGGGGACTCAAACCCGGTTCTCCAGATCAGAGTACACAGCTCCAAACCACCGTTCTTAACCACTACACTATTCTGCCTCTCCACGCAGGCAATGGCAAACCACTTCTGTACATCTCTTGCCTTGAAAACCCTTTGGGGTCACCATAGTTGGCTGTGACTTGATGGCATTTTACACACACAAGTTACCTCAGACTCAATTTGTAACAATGGACTTCCCTTCCTGATGCTGTCCTAAGCAATCTTGAAAGAAAGTTTTCTTTTTTAGCTCTGAAATCTCATGAATGGACCATATCAATAACAAAATAGAATCATAGAGTTGGAAGGGACTACCAGGGTCATCAAGTCCAACCCCCTGCACAATGCAGGAAATTCACAACTACCTCCCCCCCACACACACACCACTAATGACCAGAAGATGGCCAAGATGTCCTCCCTCTCATCATCTGCCTAAGGTCACAGAATCGGCATTGCTGACTGATGGCCATCTAACCTCTTCTTAAAAACCTCCAGGGAAGGAGAGCTTACCACCTCCTGAGGAAGCCTGTTCCACTGAGGAACCACTCTGTTAGAAAATTCTTCCTAATGTCTAGATGGAAACTCTTTTGATTTAATTTCAACCCGTTGGTTCTGGTCCGACCTTCTTGAGCAACAGAAAACAACTCGGCACCCTCCTCTGTATGACAGCCCCTCAAGTACTTGAACATGGTTATCATATCCCCTCTCAGTCTTCTCCTCTTCAGGCTAAACATACCCAGCTCCTTCAACCTTTCCTCATAGGACTTGGTCTCCAGACCCCTCACCAACTTTGTTGCCCTCCTCTGGACACGTTCCAGCTTGTCTACATCTTTCTTAAATTGTGGTGCCCAAAACTGAACACAGTACTCTGGGTGAGGTCTAACCAGAGCAGAGTAAAGCGATACCATCACTTTGCGTGATCTGGAGACTATACTTCTGTTCATGCAGCCCAAGACCACATTTGCCTTTTTAGCTACCGCATCACACTGCTGACTCATGTTCAGTGTTCAGTCTACTAAGACCCCAAGATCCTTTTCACACACACTACTGCTCATACAAGTCTCCCCCATCCTATAATTATGCATTTGATTTTTCCTACCTAAATGCAGAACTTTACATTTGTCTTTGTTGAAGTGCATTTTATTAGTTCTAGCCCACTTCTCCAGCCTGTCCAAGATCATCCTGCATCTTGGCTCTGTCTTCTACTGTATTTGCTACCCCTCCCATGTATGTACCTGTTCTTTGCCTGTACCTGTTTCCTCCACCATGCTTGTCTAATTCCAAATGAAGGATTACACTGAGGATAAACATGGTGCTTTAACAGAGGGTACTATGAGAAAGGCCTGCAGTAAGGATATGAGTTGCCAGGCAGGTTCATCAAAGGCACAGACAACCCTTCAGATACCTGGGCCCCAGGTCACGAAGTGCTTTAAAGGTAACAAACAGCACATGGAATGGAGCCTGAAAACAATTAGGTCACCAGTACATAGGGTTGCCAGGTCCTTCTTTGCCACCAGCAGGAGGTTTTTGGGGTGGAGCCTGAGGAGGGTGGGGTTTGGGGAGGGGAGGGACTTCAATGCCATAGAGTCCAATTGCCAAAGCAGCCATTTTCTCCAGGTGAACTGATTTCTATCACCTGGAGATCAGCTGTAATAGCAGGAGATCCCCAGCTAGTACTTGGAGGTTCAACAAGCTAAATAACACAAATAACCTATGATGAAACAACTGTGTTGAAATTACAAAAACAGCATGTAGACTCAATTTCTATGCAGTAATAATTTTACCATACACACAATCACAGTGAATCCTAAAGACTAAATCCTAACTCTAATGCAAAAACTACAGCCTATAGACAAATACACAGACAATACAGTGATACAAAAATATATACAAATCTCTCACAGGGCGAGAGGCTAGTCGCTTCCCTCGTAGGGGCACTCAATCACAATGTATGGAGACTGCAAAGTCCTCTGTCATTGACTTAATATCGGGGCAAGTCTTGCCCAAAGTCCATCATTTCTCATAAGTAGAAGAAAGAAGATATTGACAAGAGAGGCATACCGGTAGCCCAGGAACGAAGACTAGGCGTGGCCCAGAATCGGACGCAGCCTCCAGATCAGTGTGAGTTTCGCCGAACCCGGCTTCTTCAGCTAGATAAACTCCTTAATGTGTTTAAGCAAATTTGCTCAGTCTTAGCATGCTCATAGGTACAAAAACCTCACAAGTACAGAAGCCCATCAGACCTCTCTATTACTGCACAGAAATTGAGTCTACATGCTGTTTTTGTAATTTCAGTACCTGGAGGTTGGCAACCCTACCAGTCCAGCTGATTCAGCACTGGCATAACATCTTCAGGGGCATCTGACAAAGGACATCCCTTTGCCCAGGGGAGTGACGCAGAGTTGCCTGTTGCTCTTATTTAATTTCTAAATTAATGATCCTTCAGGCGCCTTAGCAGCAGTGCATACCCATGCCCTGTTCTAGCTACCAGTCATTACTCTATGCAGATGATGCTGTCTTAACTAGACCACTGGTCGGTCTGCATAGATTGCTAGAGGCAGAGCATCTTCCCAGCGCCTAGAAGGTGAACAGCTGCACTCTCCCATGAGTGTCCCTGTCAGTCAATCACCAATGGCCAAGAAAAAAGTAAGTGGGCAAGTTATCTGTGCTTTTGCCACCTGCCGTCGCCTTCAAAGAGGGGCAATCCTCAGCACTTCCCCTGAAAGCAGACACAGGCTTCAGATACATGTAAAGATACGTAAGCCCCCCCCCCCTTTCAGATGTTACAACATGTTTGTAATTTCTAAACCCACACGTAGAGCCCTCGTAAACCAAAAAGAAGAAGCACGGTAGGAGAGAAAGAGCAGGTCATTTTCTGTATTGTAGTGCCCTGCCAGAGTCAGAAGAGCATATAAAGCATAGCTGGTTAGTTATACAGCTAGGTTTAGTTAACTGCAGTTGCTGTTATTGTCGTTTTTTAGTCCGCTGAGAAATTTTATTGTCCTTAGTGGTGGGGGGGCTGTGGTTTTGTTTTGCCTGTGCTTTTTAGCATGTGTGATCCTACTGGGTTTATATTTTAAAGGCAGGGTACAAATCTTACCTAAATAAATAAATGCAGCTTATAGATGGCTCTTCTCCCACAACCCTCCAGGGGTATCTAAAAGTAGAAATGTGTTGCTTGGTGATGATTTTTACAGTTCAGCTTAGCTTGGCTTCCAGTTCCTTGCATTGTTACCAGAAGGCGTCTAGAGATGTATGTATATTTCTACCTCATGTTGTTTATCTAATATTTCAGATCTCTAGACATTATTCATTGTTACTCATCCTGAGTCCAGCAGGCAAGGTGGTTTTTAAAAATACTTAAATTGCATTTGTATTATTCATCATGAAGAAGTGAAGGCTGTGATACAATGTGCAATTACTTGGCAGCTCACTCAACTTCATTAGATCGAGCTGCTCAGCCCATGGAGGTCGCTGGAAGCAGTGAGCAAAATAACATATACTTATAGATTATTCGTAGTATACAGTTTAGCCATTAGAAAATGCTGCAGAATCCTAAAAAGAAATGAAATATTTGTTCCAAAAATGAATTTAAAACATTACTGGCAAAAAAAATAATCACCGATACATTTATAAATATTGGTTAAAATCTGTAGAGATTTTGTTCATTCATTTTAAAGCCATTCTAATTTTATTGTCCATCCATGGGGGTAACGTGTAGATGACTGGGGAAGGCAATGGCAAACCACCCCGTAAGCATAGTCTGCCTAGTAAACGACTTGATGTGACGTCACCCCATGGGTCAGGAATGACCCGGTGCTTTACCTTTACCTTTATGTTTATGTGCTTGAGGTAGGAGGAGGCTCTTTCATATATCACTCGGAGACAACCTATATCTCTGTTTAGATTTCCTTCCAGGCATCATAGAAGGCCTGTACATTTAGGATCCAACAAATTTTACAGACAGTCTCTGTGCCAGGCATTTATAGTTTGGGCATATAGAAGTGCACTGTGAATGTATTTGGACAGAACTGAGGGAATGAATCACAAATCATTAGTGGCACTGAGATGTCCATTTAATTATGCTGATTAGCACTTACTCCCTCCCAGCTCTGCAATGCACACAGTGCTTCTAGCATGCCTTGTTCTTTCCCTTCAGCATCATTGGTGCTGGCTTTCTCCTTAGTGCTGCGGTACCCTAACCCCGCTGCATTCTTGACCAACTCCATAATTGTCACCTGCACTTCGAAAGAGCCGGTTACATTAGCTTTTGACTCATCATCAGGCAGATGGGACCTCAGTTCACATGCCAGTGCACAGGGGCGGATTGAGCTGCTAAAACATCCCCAGAACAAGCTGAGCAACGTGGTTCCTGCAGCGCTGGCAGCACCACATAGACCATTCAGCTCAGATGTGGAGCATAGTGACAGTGACAATGGGTCAGCTAGATTTGAGTCCGGTAGCACCTTAGAGACCGAAAAGATTTTCAGGGTATAAGCTTTCAAAGAATCACGTTGGGATGGTTTCTGACAAAGGGAGCTTTGTCAGCAGAAGACAACGTAGCCGCTCTGTAAATGTCCATGATGGGAACGCCATGGAGGAAGGCAGCCGAATAAGTGAAGACCTTGGTGGTATGAGCTCTGACGTGGAATAGACAGGCAACACCTACATGTCAGTAACAAAGTTTAATAGTTTGAAGAATCCAGTGTGCAATCATCTGGATGGAAACTGCACTGCCCTTGCAAAGACCGGAATGACAGACAAAGAGAGTTCCTTAATAAACGATTGTGTTCGTTGCAAATAATATAATAAGGCTTTCTTAACATCCAATGTATAAAGTGCCTTTGGTGAAGAGGGATTTGGAAAAAAACACGGGTAGTATAATCACTTGAGAGAGGGGAAACCTGGAAGTGTCCTTAGGCAAAAACTGGAGACTGGTCCTGAATACAATCCTTCCTGGGGAAAACTGAATATATGGGGAGTCTGTTGTTTTTAGGTATAAGAGACAGTCTAGGACTAATAGTAGGGGATAGGAGGGGGCTTCCTGCCCAGTACCAACTAGCCAGGAGGTAAACTTGCACCACTTATAGGCATAAGACTTGCAGGGAGAGTACCTGCAGGAATGCAGCAACACATCAAGGACCCCCAAAGTCATATGAGAGCATGCAGTAACAAAGTGGTTAGCCACAGCTTCTGCATATTGTGGTGCCAGTGTGAACTCTCATGCAGGAAGTCTAGAACCATCAGGAGCTGCATGAAACAAATTTGGGCCAGGGTCATAGCGTGGGAAAACCATGTCAGACAAAAGGAGCTATTATGATTCAAGGAGAATGTTTTTGAGTTATTCTGGCTAGAACGTTTCCCAGTAAGGGAATGGGAAGGAAAGCAAAGAAAAGATTCCCTCTCCAAACAATTTGAAAAGCATCGCCGAGGGCTTAGGGGTCATGACTGGCCCTGGAGCAGAGTTGTGAAGCCTTCTTGTTGAGTCTGGTGGCAGATAGGTCCACACTGGAAAAAACCCTTGTATGAAAGATGCAACGAATATAACTGGTTGGTGATGCACCGCTCGTGATGCGGTAAAGAAAACCTGCTCAACATATCTGCTCTTTTGTTGTCTGACTCTGCAATATGAATGGCTTGAAGGTGAACATTGTGTTAGATTGCTCAGTTACATATCCTGGATGTTTCTGTGCACAGGGGGATGGAAACTGTGCCACCCTGTTTGTTGAAGTAAACATAGTGGTTGTTGGTTTGAGCTTGCACAATTTCATCCCGATGTAAAAGACGCAAGAGCCAAGCAAATTGCTCTAAGATCCAAGATGTTGATATGTAGGGTAGATTTAAGGGGGGTCATGAACCCTGAATAGATGCATGGCAACAATGTGCTCCCCAACCCATCAGGGAAGCATCAGTGGTTAGGGCAAATGTAGTTAATGGTACACCAAACAGGATGCCCTTCATCAAATTGGCCTCTTCAGACCACCAGAACAATGACCACAAAATATAGCTAGGGACAGATAATTTAGACTTCTGAGTGAACCTGGGGTTGATATTACCTCAAAAACCAATTCGGGCAAAAGGCATGAAGTGGTTGTACATGCCATTAAGCCCAGTGATTTTTTGTATCATAAACACTGATTGAAACACGTGACACTGAAATTTGTGAACGAGAGCCTGAAGTGTCAGTACTCAGTCATGTGGGGGGAAAGCATGCCCCACTTTGGAGCCTAAGAATGCCCCAATGAATTCAATTTGATGGGAAGGGCAAAATTGAGACTTGTCCCAGTTAATAGCCAGACCAAAACTAGAAACTGCAGAGGTAGCCAAACTAAGACAGTAATTCACAAGCTCCGCTGCTGCTGCTGCTGCCAGGAGCCAATCATCTAGGTATGGAAATATAGAAATAAATAAATAAATTTTATTTGCAGCTAGTATGCCAGATAAAACAGGTAAAACAGAAAAATGGAAATATAGTACAACCTTTGACTCTCAGGGAAGTAATCACAACAGCCAAACAGTGAACACCCTAGATACTGTAGTAAGGCCAAAAGATAGAATCATGTACTGAAAATAGTGGCCTTTACTCTGGAACCGCAGGTATTTTCTATGTTCAGGATGAATGGCAACATGAATATAGCTGCCTTTTAAATCAAGAACTGCAAAGATTAAATTTCAGCAGTCACAACACTAAAGGTAAGGTAACCACCCAAAACTTTCTAATACATAAAAATGTGTTCAACAGATGTAGGTCCAAAATGAGCAGAGAACTACCGTCCCTCCTGGGGCAAAGAAATACCTAAAATAAATCCCCCTGGATAGGTATAAATTAGGTACAAGTTCAATAGCCCCTTTATCATCAAGGTCCAAAACTGCTTGGGAAAACTGTTCTGGGCAATACAGACTGGAGGTGGAAGGTGGAGGACCCAAAGGAGGGTGTTGAAGGAACTTGATCCTGTAGCCATCTCAAACAATCAACAAGACCCAAGAGTCAGAGGTGATCACCTCCCACACAAGGAAGAAAGGAGAGAGCCTGTGAGCAAAATTCAGAGGCACAGAAGGGCAGAAAACCTCTAGTCATAAGAGAGCTTTTGAAGAGTAGTGCGCCTCCTTAGGGGATTGTGGATAGACCTGCTTTTGTCTAGGCTAGATGCCTATCACTTCCCTTGAGGGTGATGTTGCTGGTACGGGCAAGTGGATAGAATTGTGGGAAACTCTTAGGGTACCTTGGCTGACTCTGCTGGAAGTGTTGGTGTGGCTGGGCATTCTGTTTGTATGGAACAAAGGCAGAACTGGGGACTGAGACCTCCTATGAGGAACTGGTGTGGGAACCAAGTGATTAGAGGCCATCGATTCCATCCTGGCACCAAGCTCCTATGAGGCAGGTTGCTTTAATGCCAGCTGATCGCAGGTGGAGAGGGCCCATTCCCATAATGCTGCCTTGAGACAAGAGGCCCTATCTCTCCTAGCTTTTGGAGTGAACTGCTGACAATGTCAGCATGAATTAACGTTGTTTGATTCCCCCAAATAGATGAGGCAGAGGGAATGTTCATCAGTCTGAGGCATTTTTGTGCCACACTGAATACATTTTAAAACAAATTTTTGTGACAGAGCTCGCCTTTTTTTTTTTCCTTTTTTAAAAAAAAACTAGAAGTAGAGGGAGATCAACAGACCAGACCAATAACAGAGAAGGGTGGATGACAAAAAAGTAGATGAAGAATGATGTAGAAGAAAGAACAGAGCCCGAACACATCCTCTCCGTGTGGCTGCGAGAAGAGGGGAAATGGTGCTCCTTCCTCACGGTGCGCACCGGATTAGGTGGGAAAATGCCACTGTGCACAGGGAGGAGGAGGAGCACCTTTTCAGTTCCATGAAGCTAGAAAATCCTTTCCAAAGCTGGTCTGCTCATGCACAGTCCCCATGTGTGACAGAACAGAAGACCAAAGATGAATGGTGGTATCACAACTGTTGAACAAAAGGTGGAAGGTAGGGTTGCCAGGTCCCTCTTTGCCACTGGTGGGAGGTTTTTGGGGCAGAGCCTGAGGAGGGCGAGGTTTGAGGAGGGGAGGGACTCCAATGCCAGAGAGTTTAATGGCCAAAGCGGCCATTTTCTCCAGGTGAACTGATCTCTATCGGCTGGAGATCAGTTGTAAAAGCAGGAGATCTTCAGCTAGTACCTGGAGGTTGGCAACCCTAGTGGAAGGGCTTGTTCTGCTCTAGGAAGGTGGATGAGTGAAAGTTGGCTGTTTTACATCACTTCACTGATCAATGAGATGGTGTCCCATAAGGTTTTTCTGGGGAAGCATGCTGGCCTTTATCAGGGCTTCATGCTGCAAGTTGATGCTTTATGCAATGCCACCACCATCCACCATTCCTTTGGCATCACTACTCCCAGCCCCCCTGATGTTTCCTTTTTTTTAATTTAATTCTGTTCACTGTCCTGAGTTTCCTGTGTATAGTTGCTCATGTGTAACTTCCATTTGTGCTGTCTCATTACTACATGCAAGATTGCAGCTGCAGCTATTATATTTTGTTTCATTTTCATTTCCTTTTTATCTCTTCATTATAAATCTGTAAAAAAAAAGATGACACTGTGCCTCTGGTAATCATGAAACAAGCCATTGGGCATGACAGAGCACATTTCTAGTTGTGATGTAAGCAGAGAATATTTTAGGGGTATTAATGACCTTGAGTATCAAGACTTGAGGAAGTGAAACAAATTTATGGGGTAACTCTGCGGCTCCTGCCATTAAAATATAGCTGATAAATCAGCCAAATCATTGTAAGGAAATTGAATATTGTGGACAGAGATTAAGAGAAGTATGTTGAGTTTAGAGGTTTCTGATGGTTGCTTAGAATGATAATGAGAAGATGGGATGTGAAGAGCCCTAAACTGTCCTTGAAACATTATGACTTATTTGAAAAAAGGGTATTTTCCATTTATATGATTAATGTATACATTTCTATTACCAATTAAAAGGGAAACATGCCTGGACTAAATACCGAGTCATGTCTACCATCTGGTGAGAAACCTACATGTCATCAGCTAATTGGGAACAGTGGCCAATATGCTATGAAATCCAACGTATATTTAGTGATACTCTGCACAGAAAGTCTGCCATGGTCACATTTAATTTCAAAAACAGGAAACTTCTAAAATTGAGTCTACCGGTAATTTAAGAGGAAGTTGGAGAAACAGTGAAAGGGTGACATCTCTTCAGAATTCATGGGATTGTTTACTGGGTTGAATCCAGCCAGCTCTTTCACTCAATCCTGACCAATTCCCCCTCCTTACCACAGTCCCATCCCCACATGACTTTTGTCCACGGAGGTTCCATAGTCCCCAGTGTAGCACTTTGATGGTCAAAGGCTGTGGCTCAGCGGTAAGGCATCTGCTTTGTATGCAGATGGTCCCTGGTTCTAACCCTGGCATTTCCAGTTACAAGGATGAGGTAATGGAGATGTCCCAGGCTCATCCAATCTCATCAGGTAGAATAATAGAATCAGAGAGTTGGAAGGTACCACCAGGGTCATCTAGTCCAACCCCCTGCACAATGCAGGAAATTCACAACTATCTCCCCCTCACACCCCCAGTGACCCCTGATCCATGCCCAGATCCCCTCCCTCTCATGAACTGCCTAAGGTCATAGCATTGCTAACAGATAGCCATCTATTTAAAAACCTCCAGGGAAGGAGCACTTACCACCTCCCGAGGAGGTCTTGCAAGCTAAGCAGGGACAGAGACACGATGAAACCTGGCACAGTGAGAGGCAGCATAAAAGAGCATAACTCAGATGGTCAAAGCCACTAAAAGCCAGTAAGCCTGTCAATTCAGTCCCCTTAAGTAGAAGGACTCTATTCCTACAGATTCTTATCATCCCAGCACATATGCAACTGTCAGTAGGAAGCCTCTGACTCTAAAGTGTTACTGATATGAATTAAATGGTTTATTGGAAGGCATTATTGCACAATACACTACAAAAGCTAACTGGTAATTGCAAACTGAATCAGATGCATGATACAGGAATACATATGGAAAAGCACGGATAAACCACTAGGCATTGTCAATACACTTGAAGCAAAAAATTGCAAACATGAGAGCAAACAATGCATATTAGCCAGTCTAAATCTATTAATTGTCATCTTTCTGTTTTCTAGTTTTCAGCAGTTTCCTAGCAAGCAAGCTTATGCAGTTTCATAGCTACCTGTCCAATAATAAAGGAAAGTTGAAGAGTTGAGGAGACTATCACAGGTTTCTGGGCCTCTCAACCCTCAAACTCCTAGGAAGTAGAAGGAGGGCAGGGCAGGGTAAGGATAGGTCTTTGGAGGCTTCAAAATATGATTGCCAACCTCCAGGTAGTAGCTGGAGATCTCCCAGGTGAACAGATAGAGATCTATTCACCTGGAGAATATGGCCACTTTGGAAGGTGGACTCTATGGCATTATACAGTCCCTCCCCTCCCCAAACCCAACCCTCCTCAGGCTTCACCCCCAAAATCTCCAGGTGTTTCCCAACCTTGAGCTGGCAACCTTACTTCAAGACATCCTGAAAGCAAGAGGATAAACTGAAAGGGTACTTTAAACAGAAAGGCTATTTTCTTTAAACAGAAAGCCTACTTCTGACCTGAAAAGCTGCTTCAAAACCTCCTTTCCTCTGGGCCTTTTCTACATTTCCCTTGGGCAAGGGCAATACCATGGGGGCACCTCAGAAGAGGAGTCAGAGGCATGACTTAATTTTCCCTCATTCATTGTTTACTTTGCCACCAGGTGACTCCAAAAATCCATATCCATTAACATCTTCCTTAACAAACCAACATGTTGGTCAAAGCGCTTCTTATTGGTCATGAGACTGGTCTTCCTGTTTGCCAGAATTGCAGGTGTGCACCTGTGTCCTAGGGACTTTTTGCTTTCTCATTAATCAGGAATGCGTTCTGGGGCTTTCCAATGAGTTTCAGGCTGGGATGCAAGGAAAAGTATGCCTGAACAACATGCTAACTGTGAAAAAACATAACTGGAGAACATAGACAATTAGTGCATGGAGGGGGTAAGGGAAATGGGGTTAAAATTGGAGTTGCACATATCCACCCACATCCTTCCCATTGTCATACACAGCTACAGGACCATCCACTACAGTTAGGGTTGCCAGCCTTCCGTTAGTGGCTGGAGATCTCCCGCTATTAAAACTAATCTCCAGGCAACAGAGATCTGTTCACCTGGAGAAAATGGACTCTTTGGAAGGTGAGCTCTATGGCATTATATCCCACTGAAGTCCCTTCCCTCCTCAAGTCCTGCCCTCCTCTGGCTCCACTCTCTAAATCTCCAGGTGTTTCCCTATCCAGAGCTGGCAACGCTAGCTACAGTTCATCTCATGCAATTCAGACCAAATGGGCAACAAACAGTTCAGACAGGTACTTAAAAGCAATTATAATAGGCACGCTCCTCTGATCCTGGAGCGAATAGGTATGCATTGTAGTTTGAGAGTCTAGAAAATATTATTTCCACATCGCATCAACACAACCTTGAGAATGATCCACCCAATAACTGAGCGTTTATTAAACAATAGCACATTGTCTATGATAGCCTTTTGTTGGCCATAGGCCATGGTAATTGCAGTGTTTCTCTCCAGGTACATGCTTGGTTAAAACTAAGCATTGGCTAGTTGATTAAAATTAAGTGAGGATTTGCTAGAGGGTCGTGACAGCCTGTCCTCAGCACAGCAGCAGGACAAATGGCAACTACCCCAGGGGAAATGTAGTATCATTGGGCAAATGTCACCAAAAGCCGAGCAGAGCACTCTAGGGACTAATTAAGATGTTTTCAAATTATTGAATTTGTGACGGGCAGCATATGCTCCACTATTCACTCAGGTGTCACAGTAACTATTGTAGATATGACAGCTCTGGGTAATGAAATAATAATCACCTTGTGTATCCGTGATGAAAACAGATTCAAGGCGTTTGAGCCCTTAATTGTGCGCCACACTACATTAGAGCCAGATGCTTCGGCTTCCTTCACGTTTCCGAGATATGAAATTCCAAGCAATATGCTCAGCGCTCTAGGAATCAACTGGCTTAATGAACCAGCAAATTAGACCCCCTTCTATCTCTTTATTTAACATGTTGTCCAATGAATTTATTAGAGTTCATTACAAAGGTGCAAACCATCTAGCCGTGCTGCAAAATTCGCTTGCGATTAGAGCTAATGGCAGTGGAGATGGGCTTTTTTACATCTGAGAGAGATAAAAGTCCATTATTTATTATTAGATCGCTGTCACTTTGATGCTAATGAAACACTGTCTTTCTGCCCCTAGTTTCTATTATTGTTTTGTTTTGTTATCACACAGCTTTATAAAAGGAAGATGCATAAAGGTACTATGAAACTCTTGCCATTATAATGCATTAAACCAGTCTCAGAATCATGTCATATGGCACCCTATCTATGACAAATTCCTTCCAAATCACATCTTCCCATAATTCCTACCACATAATAGTTCTGCAAAGGTTATATCTATTTTTATAAGTTTCAGCAAAAGTGACACATCATTGAAGAATTATAAAACAGAATAATATTTGAAAATCCAACAAAATGGAGGCACCTACCTGCATTGCAAATCAACTCATTTTTGTTGAGATGGAGTTGATTCACCATTTCTGGCTCAGTGGTTAGACAACCTGGTGCCAACTGCTGCTTTGAACCCACTGACCAGAGCCACTTCCTCACAGTCTCTGGTCTGTCAGTACAAAATTGTGGGAGGGGGAACAACACATACAGCAGGGGGACCCCAATGTGGTGCCCATTCACTTTAACAGATGAGGGAAAAAGCCCTATCGCTTTTAGATATGAGAGATAGTCTAAGACTAACAGTAGGGGACCACGATGTGGTGCCCATGGGAGCCATGGTGCCTGCCAGTACCATTCCAGGCACCCGCCAAGTGTTTTTAGAAAGTGGGTGGGGCCAAATAGGGCTTGTATCCAGCAGGACTTCTAATTGGACATTGGAGATCTGACTGCCTGTACAGATGAAAATAACTGTTTCATTGACAGCTGCCACCACAGTGTTGGTTTTATTGTCTCTCATACTCCTCTTTCCCAGTGTATACTTTTAAATTACTCCTCATGTCCTCTGCCCTTGGGCTTTCTGGGTGGGGGCCTTGCTTTTTGTGGTTGCACCCACCACCCTGTATCAGAATGCCAAATGTGTAGGGTTGCCAGGTCCCTCTTCGCCACCGGCGGGAGGTTTTTTGAGGTGGAGTCTGAGGAGGGTGGAGTTTGGGGAGGGGAGGGACTTCAATGCCATAGAGTCCAATTGCCAAAGCATTTTTTCCAGGTGAGCTGATCTCTATCAGCTGGAGATCAGTTGTAATAGCAGGAGATCTCCAGGTACTAGCAAATGGGTATTGTTCAGCAATAACATAAGGGCACTCAGCTGAAATGTTTTGCTCATGTAAGAAGGAAAAAATGCCACAGGGTTGTTTTCCAGCTTTCTTGACAGATTATTTGCTATTTAGCTTAATTCGCTAATAGATAACGGGAAATTTTGAATTTGCTTGTATCTATACCTGTCAACTTGATAAGTGAAGTTGAAGAGGGACTGTTGAGCATCCTCAGTTTTAATCTTGGGCTCTCTTGAGCTTCACCTAGATGAGGAATAGTATCTGAAAAGTCTTCTACTACATCTTTATTTTTTCTACCGTAGCATTCCTTAGCATGAAAGTTGGTGACTTGCCTTAGGGGGTTGTGCTTCTGGAGAAAAGGAATCTATGCTGCATTTCCTCTGAGCGATAGCAGCAATCAAACAGAGATGAAATAATTGAAAGTATTTGCATTTTAAGACCTTCATGTACCCACACCGAAACAGGGAGCCTCAGTGCGGCTCCTGGACTGCATAATGCAAATGCTCTGAAGTCATAACTCCACTGGAGTTGTGCTGAAGTGAAGCCGGTATTGGGGATTCTTTTTACCCTGATAAAGTTGTCTGCTTTTAGTAAAAATAAACATCAGATTGAAAAATGTGCATGAAAAGATTATATAAGGTTTGTTAATGTAGCAGAAAGATTCATAACCTTCATCAACTTCAAAATTAAGTTGGTCAAGCTGAAACAAATCCATTTTTCTTCCCTCACCCTCCTTCAGCTTGTCAGAAAAAATGATATGTTTACTGTGAGGTGAAACTGAAATTCCCTTTCCTACCTAACACACTCAGCAGCAAACACAGAAGTCCTTCTTAACTCAAGCATTTTGCTAATGATTCCAACGTCCTTCTTTCCTGTCCTTGGTGGGTACAAATGGGCAACAATGTCCCTATCAAAGAGGTGCCAGCCATTTTTAGGTGCTTATGTTAGTTACTCCGTGTGTTTGGCTATTTGGCAAGCTTGGTGTAGTGGTTAAGAGCAGTGGACTCTAAATCTGGAGAACCAGGTTTGATCCCCCACTCCTCCACATGAGCAGTGGACTCTAATCTGGTGAACCAGGTTGGTTTCCCCACTCCTACACATGAAGCCTGCTGGGTGACCTTGGGCCAGTCACAGTTCTCTCCGAACTCTCTCAGCCCCACCTACCTCACAAGGTGTCTGTTGTGGGGAGGGGAAGGGAAGGCAATTGTAAGCCAGTTTGAGACTCATTAAAAGGGAAGAAAAAAGCAGTAAATAAAAAACAACCTCTGTTCTTAACTCTTTGGATCAGGGCAGATATTGCAAGAAACCATGGTTTCGTTCAACCAATAAAGGTTAATATGACTAACAAAGACTACAGTCCACAACAGTCATGCGGATTAGCTTTGGATTCCACATGTTAACAGATCACTTCAGGTTACAATGGTTCCACATTAACATACCACACCCTCATTAGCACATTATCTTGATACTTACAGGACAATGATTAGCACATTACCTTTGATACTTTGCAGGACAATGACTCAGCTCAAACCCAACCCCCTTCTGACTATATATTACTCTTCCTGCACACTTGACACTGAGAGACACTGTCCTTCAGTGTTAATCCTCTGAAGATGCCTGCCACAGCTGCTGGCGAAACGTCAGGAAAGAAAATACCAAGACCACGGTCACACAGCCCGGATAACCTACAAGAACCGTTAATGTGATAGTTTGAATGCAATATCTCAACTATCCTTGGTTAGTTATAGTGTTGCCAGGCGCCTCCTGGCCATCGGCGTGGGGTGGAGGGCAGGGTTGGCAGATCCAGATTGGTGAGCCTGGGGAGGACAGGGGCATCAGTGGGGGTACAATGCCATAGAATCTATCCTCCAAAGCATCCATTTTCTCCAGGGCAACTAATATCTGTAGTCTGGAGATGAGCTGTAATTCCAGGGGATCACCAAGTCCCACCTGGAGGCTGGCATTCCTAGTTAGTTAAGGCCCATAAAGACAGGATATGAAGTTGGTTCATTCCTAAATTATTCTCAACTATGGTTTCATATAAGGTACTAATGCATTCTAGCCTTAATTTTGTTGTGTTTCACAGTGATGTCCTCCCAGGCTACAGAGAGAGAGCAATTACACCAGCGGTAAAAGTAACCATGTGGCAATCTACTGATGTGCTCAATGTACTAAGTGGGCAAAATCATTCTAAGAAGAAGAAGAGTTGGTTTTTATACCCAGCATTTCTCTACCTTAAGGAGTCTCAGAGTAGCTTACAATCACAATCCCTTCTTCTCCCCACAACAGGCACCTTGTGAGGTAGATGGGGCTGAGAGAATTCGGAGAGAACTGTGACTGGCCCAAGGTCACCCAGCAGGGTTCATGTGGAGGAGTGGGGAATCAAACCCAGTTCTCCAGATTACAACCCGCCACTCTTAACAACTATACCACATTGGCTAACTTAAAGGGAGGGAGAAAGAAGATAATATTGGTATCATTCAATTCAAGCCAAAACATAGCTTCACACAAAGGACTTCCCATGTTGAAAAGCTACCTCATGGGGAAGCAGAGACTAAAAACTAAGATGGCTGCCGGCTGATGAAAATATAGGCTTTTTCAAAGGGTAAGAACGGCAGCAATAAATTAATTATTTCAACCACAGGACACTTCACAAATAATGAGCTCAAGCTCAAGCAAATGTTCTCAAAGCAGCTGTGATGCTCAATAATACAATGTGTTTTATGTGGTGACGCTGGTGTGATCATGATGAGCGAGTAGGCGATTCCAAGGGCAGGAACTCCCAGTCCTGTTGCTGACTTGCTGTGGTTTGGCCTTGAGTACATCACACTTAACATCTCTCTCTCTGTGTCATTCCCTGAAGTGTTTGAATGATGTTCTGGCAGCTTTCCAGATAGCTTATTTAACAAAAAGCAATGGCCTTAGGAGAATATGTAACTGAGATGCTGTACCAATCAAATGTAATTCTATCCTCTTTGTTCTTGCTCTTGCCTTTGTGCATAGAAAAAAAGATCAGGTGTAGGAATTGCAAGCAGAAGCTGTGCTTAGGTAAGATACAAAATGTATTCAGGCTCCTATTCAAGGGATGGTCTTTGAACATGTTATGTAGGTGCCGTTTTCCAACGAAAGTGTTTGCATATCCCTGTCCCTCCTGTCCCTCTCCCCCTTCTTATATGTATTTTAGTTTGATCTAAAGGGGCGGCCTGCGTGTTTGTCTTGGTCAGCTTGATTTAAATTTGGGTGCCATCCTGGGATTTTGTTGATTTTAATTTATTGTTTAGTATCAATTTGATTAATGCTTTTGTTTTAGTTTTATTGATGTGTATTTTAAATGATTTTATCCACCCTGAGCCTGGCTTTGGCCGGGGGTGGGGGGGAGCTACGAATAGAAAAAATCGAATTGAATCAAATAGGCCTGCTTCCTCTTGAGTAGCAGTTTTCAGAAAGCATTTTTATCAACAATATATTTTTGGGAATGACTGTTGTGCCCAAAGTATACATTTTTTCAGAACATGCCTTCCACACCAAGATGTGTAGTTGGTCATAGTGTTTTGAATGAGCTAGCTAGAAGACCCCAAACAACCTCTTTGTTTCTGCAAAGTTAACGATTACCCTGGCTAATGTGCTGCCACTATGATAACTGGGAGCAAGCCTCCCCCCCGCAAAGACATAATTTCTACTAGATATTTAGCAGTGCCTTCCCAAGAAATTGATCACACACCTAAACAAGATATGCTGATAATCATAGGTGATTGGAACGCAAAAGTAGGAAACAAAGCAGAATCAAATGTTGTTGGCAGATTTGGGCTAGGAGCACGGAATGAAGCAGGAGAACGCCTCGTAGAATTCTGTGAAGACAACAATCTGTTCATTGCAAACACATGTTTCAGGCAACCAAATAGACGATTGTATACATGGACATCACCAGACGGCCAGTATAGAAATCAAATAGATTATATAATTGGAAGCAGAAGATGGAGAAGCTCTATTCTCTCGGCCAAAACAAGACCAGGAGCCGACTGCGGTACAGATCATGAATTGCTAATATCAAAAATAAAGATAAAGCTTAAGAAAAACACCAAAACATTCATAGCACCAAAATACAATCTAAGCAATATTCCGGAAGAGTTTAAAGACCATGTAAGGAACAGATTTGCATTACTAAGTTCAAGTGAATGTAAACCTGAAGAACTATGGGTGGAAACTAGAGATATTATCAAGGAAGAATGTGCAAAGACTATTCCTGTAGCCAAAAGAAAAGAAAAACCTCGATGGATGTCTGAGGAAACTCTTAAAATTGCCAGAGATAGACGAGAAGCAAAAGTAGAAGGTGACAGAAATAGAATCAAAAGTCTAAGTGCAACGTTCCAGCGACTAGCACGTAGAGACAAAGAGACCTATTATAATAGCCAGTGTAAAGAAATAGAAGAGAACAACAAAAAAGGAAGAACAAGAGATCTGTTCCACAAGATCCAAGAAATCAAAGGGAAATTTAAAGCACGGTTAGGCATGCTGAAAGATCAGCATGGAAATACATTAACTGAACAGGACAAAATAAAGAAAAGGTGGGAACAATACACTGAAGAACTATACAGAAGAGATGAAAGGATAAAAGATTCTTTCCAAGAAGAATCTTTTGAAGAAGAACCTACAGTTTTAGAAAGTGAAGTGAAAGCTGCATTGAGAGCAATCGGGAGAAACAAATCACCAGGAGCAGATGGGATATCAATAGAGCTATTCCAAGCCACAGAAACGGAGTCCATCAAAATCTTGACAAGAATATGCCAACAGATATGGAAAACAAAACAATGGCCCACAGACTGGAAACAATCCATTTACATTCCAATTCCCAAGAAAGGAGACATCAAAGATTGCAACAACTATTGGACCATTGCATTAATTTCTCATGCAAGTAAAGTGATGCTCAAAATCTTACAGCAAAGGCTGCTACCATATATGGAACGAGAAATGCCTGATGTTCAAGCTGGTTTCAGAAAAGGAAGAGGCACTAGAGATCATATTGCAAATATACGCTGGTTACTGGAGCGTACGAGAGAATTTCAGAAGAAAATCAGCTTGTGTTTCATAGATTACAGCAAAGCTTTTGACTGTGTGGATCATGAAAAGCTATGGCTGGTTTTAAAGGAAATGGGTGTGCCACAACATCTGATCGTTTTAATGCGCAACCTGTACTCTGGACAAGAGGCCTCAGTTAGAACAGAATATGGAGAAACGGAATGGTTTCCAATTGGCAAAGGTGTCAGACAAGGATGTATTTTATCTCCCTATCTCTTCAATCTATATGCAGAACATATAATTAGGAAAGCTGGATTAGATTTAGATGAAGGTGGAGTGAAAATTGGAGGGAGGAACATTAATAATTTGAGATATGCTGATGACACTACATTATTGGCAGAAAATAGTGAAGATTTGAAACAACTATTGCTGAAAGTTAAAAGAGAAAGTGCCAAAGCAGGACTACAGCTGAACATCAAGAAAACAAAAGTAATGACTACAGGAGAATTACACAACTTTAAGGTTGACAATGAGGAAATTGAAATTGTTCAAGACTTTCTATTCCTTGGCTCCACCATCAACCAAAAGGGAGACTGCAGCCAAGAAATTAGAAGGAGATTGAGACTGGGAAGGGCAGCCATGAAGGAGCTAGAAAATATTTTGAAGTGTAAGGATGTGACTCTGGCCACCAAGACTAGATTAATTCATGCCATCATATTCCCTATTACTATGTATGGGTGTGAAAGCTGGACAGTGAAGAAAGCTGATAGGAAGAAAATAGATTCCTTTGAAGTGTGGTGTTGGAGGAGAGTGTTACGGATTCCGTGGACTGCCAAAAAAACAAATCAGTGGGTTATAGATCAAATCAAGCCTGAACTGACCCTAGAAGCTAAAATGACTAAACTGAGGCTGTCGTATTTTGGTCACGTCATGAGACGACAAGAGTCACTGGAAAAGACCGTCATGTTAGGAAAAGTAGAGGGCAGCAGGAAAAGAGGAAGACCCAACAAGAGATGGATTGACTCAATAAAGGAAGCCACAGCCTTCAATTTGCAAGATCTGAGCAAGGCTGTCAAAGATAGGACATTTTGGAGGACTTTCATTCATAGGGTCGCCATGAGTCGGAAGCGACTTAACGGCACTTAACACACACACACACTCCTAAGTGAGTCTACGTAGAATCCCACTGAAGTCTATTCATTGAGAATTACGCCCAGGAAAGGTTTTTTTTTTTTAGGATTACACTGTAAGGAGCACAGATATTTGGGTCCATATTTGTGGAAGCTGGGAGTAAAAAAGATGAAATCTTCAGGTAAAATTTGGGAGCTTCTATGTTTTTGGCATTTGGATCTGTGACCCATGTTGCCAGTTCGGGCAAGTTCTTAACTGAAGTGGCAGACAGAGTGTAGTGGGAAATTACCTGCATATAACTTTATCCAGGATTACAGTTTGTACATTTTGTAATACTTATATCTGATCACATAATTGGGCAGCGTGTTCCTGAAGGGGGGGCAGTTAGGCAGTGGCTGGGAGCGCGCGCAGCCGCAAAGAAAATAAAAGGCAGTCACAAAATAAAATAGGGAAAATGCCCCCACTGCCTTTAGCAAGGCTACACCAGCAAAATAGCTGGTGTAGCCACGCCACAGCTCGAGCGGGTGTTCCTGGGGTGAAAGGGGTTTGGATGCTGACTAACATCAGCTCCACCCCTTGGAATGCCCCCTCACGCTGGTGCGGGCTTTCCCTTCCAGGAATTCCCTGCTGGCGCAGCTGTGCTGGCAGTGTGGGCTGGTGCCTGGTGCAGCGCCATGGCTCCCCGATGGTGGCATGTTTGCCCCTGGGAAGGCATAAGTGCCCCTTATCCCTGGTTAAAGGGGCACTTGTGCCGGTGCTGGGTCATGCCAGCTCCTAAGGAGCTTCGCCCCCCTCTTTCAGGATTGCAGCCAAAGTTGTTTAGTTAAATATTGAAGTAAGAATTTCTAAACAAGCAACCCACCCCCATGAAATACATCATTAGAATATTTTATCTGGCACACTAATTTTTGATGCAAAATGAAATCAGTGCAAATTACACTTAATACTAAATCAATGCACTTGGATTAGAGCAACTCACGTAGGATTGCATCTTTAAATATTTTTCTTTCGTATAATATGGTTGCAGCTGCTGGCAGACCATTCATTTGTGAGACATGTTCTGGGATGGTAGGCTGACATTTCATCAACTGAAACTAACTCAGTTCTCTTAAGAGCTTTGAATGAGACACACCTGGGAAAGCCTGGAGGAAGCAGAAAGACAGCATATGAAGCAGCTGACAGAAGCATAGATTCTAGATGGAGTTAGCAGGAACTAGGAATGCAGCCTGACGACTGAACATGCAGAAGTTGCTCTCTCCATTTTTAGGAATAACTCTTTGCTTCTGCTTCTTCTGGGCTTGTATTTTTGTGGTTAAGAGCAGTGTAGTGCCAGCGTGGTGTAGTGGTTAAGAGCGGTGGTTTGATCTCCTGATCTGGAGAACCGGGTTTGATTCCCCACTCCTCCACATAAACGGCGGTCCAGCTGAGGCTAATCTGGTGAACTGGATTTGTTTCCACACTCCTACACGTGAAGCCATCTGGGTGACCTTGGGCTA
Organism: Euleptes europaea; assembly: GCF_029931775.1. Taxonomy (NCBI): domain Eukaryota; kingdom Metazoa; phylum Chordata; class Lepidosauria; order Squamata; family Sphaerodactylidae; genus Euleptes; species Euleptes europaea. The sequence continues at coordinate 42,667,399 of NC_079312.1, read as the reverse complement.
GTCACACTCTTTCAGCCCTACCTACTCACAGGGTATCTGTTGTGGGGAGGGGAAAGGAAGGTGATTGTAAGTCAGTTTGATTCTTCCTTAAGTAGTAGAAAAAGTCGGCATATAAAAACCAACTCTTCTTCTTTGGAAATAAAGCAAATATTACAAAGGTAGCATACGTTTCCACCCTGACTTGGATGGCTCAGGCTAGGCTCATCTCATCAGATCTCAGAAGCTAAGTAGGGGAAAAGGAGAAGAAGAGTTGGTTTTTATATGCCGTCTTTCTCTACCATTTAAGGGAGATTCAAAGCGGCTTACAATAACCTTCCCTTCCCCTCCCCACAACAGACACCCTGTGAGGTGGGTGGGGCTGAGAGAGTGTGACTTGCCCAAGGTCACCCAGCTGGCTTCGTGTGTAGGAGTGGGGGAAAAAATCCAGTTCACCAGATTAGCCTCCGCCGCTCATGTGGAGGAGTGGGGAATCAAACCCTGTTGTCCAGATCAGACTTCACTGCTCTAAACCACCACTCTTAACCACTACACCATGCTGGCTCAGGGAGGCCCTGGTTAGTACTTGGATGGGAGACCACCAATAAGTGCTGGGTTGTTTCACAGAGGCTAGCAATGGCAAACCACCTCTGTTCATTTCTCCCCTTGAAAACCCGAAGGAGCTGCCATAAGTCGGCTGTGACTTGGCAGCACTTTACACACACACCGTAAGTTTTCAGTGATCCAAACTGAACTAATCCCAGTAACTGTGCTCCACTTTTAACCACTTGGAAGTGAGGAATTCGTGACAGTACCTTAAAGGCAATTTCAGGAATTTCTATTCACGCTTTATAAATTTTCATGATTACATTTAATTGAAAAAAGGAAGACTGGGTAAGCATACAATACATGTATCCTATCTGACTTCCCTGTCAAGTCTGTTCAATTTATTATGAGAAAAAGGGCGTCCTGATTCAACAGGTCGCCCCGTTGTGGGCTTACCGGGCGGCGCAGAGGAAGGGGGGGGAGGTCTCTTGTTGCCAGACGGCACGTGGGGCCTTCTCGCGAGGCTACGCTGGCCTCACGGTTTCTCCCCTCTCCTCATGGGGTTGGACAGGGTGCGGGGGGGGGGGGAGGTGACGTCAGGCACCCTGCCCCCACGCCTATTTAATGGGTCCCAGCCCGGCAGCAGTCCTCTTTGCCGGGAGAAGGCGAGGATAGAAGGTGGCTGCGGTGAACGGAGCAGAGCCAGGCAGGGACCACGTGGCTTGGGACGATCGGCTGTACTGCAGGAGGCTCTGGTAGGCGGTTTCCCCTGGGTCCTAGCTCCTTGGGGAAGGATTTGTTCCCTTTTTCCTTGCCGTGGCCAGGGCTGGGAGAGTAGCTTCTGCAATAAAGCTGTACTGCAGCTGGGCTGTGCTGAGGATTGCACGGAGGCTCTGGTAGGCAGTTTCCCCTGGGTCCTAGCTCCTTGGGGAAGGATTTGTTCCCTTTCTCCTTGCCGCAGCCAGGGCTGGGTGAGTAGCTTGCACAATAAAGCTCCCCTTACCTGCACTATTGGGTCTGATTAAGGGCGTTTGCTGGTTTTTTGGGGGATCACGTGCAGGTGGCCTTTGAAGCCCCCCCCCCCTCGGCACCAGTGGGTCCCCTTCTCAGTTGGGACTTGGGTGTGTCTGCCCCTGCTTTCCGGTTGGTGTTGGATAGCTTTTTTGGGTGGCAGCGACCTTCTACCCCCCCCCCCTCCATTTTGTTAGGGATTTACTTGCCCTACATTGTTCCTAGGCTCCTGGTTGGTCTCTGTTATTACCCGGGTGGTTGCAGCTGTGTGTGTGAGTGGTTTCCCTGGCTTATATCCCCACTTCTCGCCAACCCCCAACCCCTCTCACTTTTGTCTTGAACTGCTGCTAATTTGTTCTTCTTACCCATTCTTTTCTGAGCAGGATTTACTTGGTTGTAGGCTATAGGATCTTGCTTCTGGGAGGGGTGATAGCTTATGTTTGGTTATTTACCAAGGTAGTCTGTGTTTTTGTAATCAATTGGGAGTGGTGAATTCATTGGGCACCTTGCTTTGGTTAATTCAATTGATTGATTTGCTTGCCTTTAGGGGCCGGGGGGGTGATTCTCTGCCTGTTCTTTTGATGCTAGATTAGTTGGGTTTGCTTGCAGTGTTTGCAGAGGCTATTTGCGCTTTCACTAAACGTATACATAGATAGCAACCACATGGCGCCAAAGCAAGCTGGGGGGCCTAAGCGCAAGGCCAATGCTGGCAAAGGGAAGGGCAAGGCTACTCCGCAGCCAAAGAGGGCCCGGCCTGGACCAGATACGGTTTCTGCAGGGCCATCACGGAAGTCTGCCCTAACAACAGCGCCTTCACGGCCAGCTACTTCGGCTAAGGCTTCGGCCCGGCCAGCCCCTAAGGTTGCAGGGGCGAAAGCTCCGGCCAAGTCTGGTAAGGCGACTGCCTCCAGGGGGGGGCGGGGTGCTGGGCCCAGGGCTGTTGCCCCTATGGCGGCCGCTGCTGCTCAACAGGCACCAGATATACTGGTTGGTTTGACCACTACTGTGGCCAGATTGGTGGAGAGGATGGAGAGGTGGGAATCTCCACAGGGGTTGCAAGGGTCAGCAAGTTCCGCCTTGACCGAGGCTCCTTCCACGAGCGCGGGTGCACTTGGGACCAGGGCTGGTGCACGGCGACAGGATCAGTCTTCCAGCTCGTCTGACGTTCCTGGGCCCAGGGCCGTACAGATGACTAGGTCGGTGGGGCGGAGGGGCGAGTCATCCGACTCGTCCGATGGCTCGGTGATGCCTGAGGTTGGGGTCCGTGCGGCGACTAAGAAGAAGGAGCGGCGGAGACGCAGAGCTCGGCGACCCAGGGAATCATCTACGGATGGGTCTTCCACTGGTGAGTCTTCCTCGGATGAGGACTCTGCACACACCGGGGGCCGGTATTGGTTGGCGGGGGCGCGGGTTCCTGGGCTCCCCCGATGGGTGATTAGGAGGCGTAGGTTGGCGCAGGAGGTTTCCCCTGCGGCGGGTTGGGTCCCAGAGGCTCTGCCTGGATCGGGGCAGTCCTCATCAGCTTATTTAGATTCGGAGGACCCCCCGGGCATTCACCTGGCTAGAAAGGTCAGGGAAAGGATTTTAGAAGGCTACTTCATAGATGTCTTCTCGCTGCTCAAATCTGAGTCGGATGACGGGCAGGACGGGCCTAAATCCGGTAAGAAGAGAGGCAAGGCTGGAGGGGCGGAGCGTACCTTGCTTAATTGGATGGCTGGGTTCGCGGTATTTCGTGGGGTGGTCGAGGCAGCTTTCCCAGAGCGAGCCTGGCACTTGACAAATCATATGGCCAACGTACTGTCCGCTGTAGAGCTGGCGGGTGAGGCTGCGGCCTTTAGTTACGATGAGGCGTTTAGAAAGCGAGCCTCACACAGTCAACACACTAGGTGGGATCTAGTGAATGATAAATTGTGGCTGCGTTTGGTGGGGCCTCGGATGAAGGGCAGGTTGGAAGGTCGGAGACCATTCAAGGGTGGTTTCAAAGGGGACCCCAACCGGAAGGTGTGCTGGGAGTTTAATCAGGGGCGGTGCAACCGTGTGCGATGCAGATATGCACATGACTGTGAGGTTTGTTTTGGCCCCCATGCCAGACTGTCCTGTAACAAGGAGCGGCATAATCAGCAGCCCTTTCGCCGTTCCCGCCCCCTCCCAATTGCTGGCCGGGGAGAGGGCGGAAAGGGGGCCGCCGTACCCGACAATGCCGGTGCCAGTAAATAGCGCATCAGGTACCACCGGTTTCTTGCCCCTTTGCCCGACTCCTGTTCGCCTCCGCCCCTTGGAAAAATTGCTTTCACTGTACCCTTCCCGCCCAGCGGCGAAATTCTTGTTGGAAGGTTTCTCTGCTGGTTTCAGGATACCTTTTAGTGGCCCTCGCATTCCTTTTGATGCACCTAACCTGCGCTCAGCTCGGGAGTTACCTGACGTAGTGGCAGCTAAGGTTCGGAAGGAGTGTGACGCGGGCCGGGTGGCTGGTCCCTTCCCCTCCCCGCCGTTTCCCAATCTCAGAGTGTCTCCGATAGGGGTAGTTCCTAAGAAGGCCCCGGGTGAGTACCGGTTGATCCACCACCTGTCCTACCCTAAGGGATCTTCCGTGAATGACGCCATACCCACTGAATTTTGCTCGGTGCGGTACGCGTCATTCGATCAGGCCGTACACATAGTAAAGGCTTGCGGAGTGGGGGCCCTTATGGCAAAATGTGATGTAAAATCTGCTTTCCGACTCCTCCCAGTTCACCCGCGGGACCACTGCTTGCTTGGATTTAAACTTGATGGGGCTTGGTACGTTGACAAGGCGATGCCAATGGGTTGTTCGGTGTCCTGCGCAGCCTTCGAGACTTTTAGTACTTTCCTCGAATGGGCCTTTAAGTGGAGGGCGGGCACCTCTTGGGTGACCCATTATTTGGATGACTTCCTTTTTGCTGGGCCATGCCGGACTACAGCTTGCGCGGATGGCCTCAGGATTTTCGGGGAGCTCGCTGGGGAGCTGGGGGTGCCTTTGGCCCCAGAAAAAACGGAAGGCCCCGCCAATAAGTTGGTGTACCTGGGCATCCTACTGGATTCGGTTCGAGGGACTTCTAGTCTGCCAGAGGATAAGTTAGCTGCCCTTAGGGCGCTTCTTTCCTGGCTCTCGGCGCAGAAGAAATGCACCTTGAGGGAGATACAGGTTCTTCTCGGTCACTTGAACTTCGCCTGCAGGGTGGTTCGTCCGGGCAGGGCCTTTTGCGCCAGGCTAGTGAGGGCGACTGCTGGGGTTAAGTCACCGCACCATCGGGTGAGGGTAACTCGAGGCATTAAGGCTGACCTGCGGGTTTGGCAGACGTTCCTAGCCAGCTACAATGGAGTTTCCTTGTGGCAGACTCCCCAGGCACTTAGTCCTGCCCTGCAGGTTCACTCCGATGCGGCAGGTAGCGTTGGGTTTGGGGTTTACTTTAATGGGCGATGGTGTGCTCAGCGCTGGCCCCTAAAATGGCAGGGCTCCGGGGTTCTGCGGGATTTAACGTTTTTGGAGCTTTTTCCCGTTTTGGTTGCGGTGGTGATTTGGGGTCCTTCCTTTGCCAATTCAAGGGTCACCTTTTGGTGTGATAACCAGGCCGTTGTTCGCGTGGTCAACCGTCAATCCTCACGCTCTGAGCGGGTGATGCGCCTGGTGCGCAGGTTTGTGTTGGCCTGTCTTACATACAATGTCTCTTTTTCCGCCAAGCATATTCCAGGCGTTAATAACGAGGTCGCAGATGCTTTATCTCGATTTCAGGAGGAGAGGTTCCGGACCCTGGCCCCGGAGGCGAACCCTCAACCAGACCCGTTTCCTGCGGACCTGTGGACACTTGGAGGGACATAGTTTTGCAGGGAGTATTGAATTCCATTGCTCCTTCCACCCTGCGGGCTTATGAGGGGGCCTTTGAGAAAGTAATGGCCTTTGACCGGAGTATTGGGGGACACGGGGCCTTGCCTCTGGCTCGGGACACGGTTCTTCGGTACCTGGCCAGGATGAGGCTGCAGGGCCTGGCTCCAACAACTATGTCCCTGCATATGGCCGCTGTGGCCTTTTTTAGTAAGGCATACGGCCACAATGATCCCTGCCAGGGTTTCACCATATCACGAGCGATAAAAGGATGGAAGAGGACCAACCCCCGTCCTCCTGATGCCAGACGCCCCATCACTTTCCCCATCCTCCGTCGACTGACGGGCCTCCTCCCTTCGCTGTGTCACTCGAGATTTGAGGTGAAACTGTTTTCTGCTGCTTTTGTGTTGTCCTTTTACGGGGCTTTTCGATGCAGTGAGATTGTCTCGGCCTCCGCTCGGGATGTCTCAGGTCGTGCCATCAGGTTGGCGGATGTCACTATCTGTGCATCCTCTCTTACGATCACGGTAAGACAGTCCAAGACCGACCAGTCCGGCCGTGGGGTTACGGTAGTGCTTCATGCAGTAAAGGGTGGGCCCTGTTGCCCGGTATCCACGCTTAGGGCCTACCTCCGGGCTCGTCCTTCTGCCGGTGACCCCCTCTTGCTACATGAGGACGGGTCTTTGCTGACCAGATACCAGTTCATGGCAGTTCTACGGTCCTGTCTCAGAGCGGCAGGCTTGCCCCCTGAGGAATTTGGGACGCATTCCTTCCGCATAGGGGCGGCCTCTTACGCCGCAGATTGCGGTTTACCCCAGGAGGTCATTCGCTCGATTGGGCGGTGGAAGTCTGGGGCCTTTCGCACTTACCTCCGTAGGTGACTTGGCTGGATGCTGTCCTGGCAATGGTTGTTTTCTTTCTCTTTCTAGGGCATCGGAAGGTGGTTTGGATCCTGGGCCATAGCATAGTGCACTGGGCCGGGCGCTATGCGGAGTCAACGGGTTGGGGAAGAGCGCTTGGACTGCAGGACTTCTTTTCCGTGAGGTGGATCGGGCGACGTGGGATGCGTTGGGATTCCTTTTCGCAAGTGATAAGGACGTCCATGGCCCGTTTCGGACCTCCGGATGCCATAGTGGTTCAGCTGGGGGAGAACGACCTGCCGGCTCAGAACGGAATGGACTTGTGCTCTAGGATGTCCAGAGACTTTGGGACTTTGCATGCAGAGCTGCCGGACACCCGGCTGTTTTGGTCGGAACTGTTGCAACGGCGGGTGTGGCGTGGCGCGAAGGAGCCGACAAGAGTGGATTTCGCCAGACAGAAGTTGTCCCGTGCGGTGGGCCGTTTCATTGAGTCACTTGGGGGCATCGTGATTCCCCACACAGAGATCTCATTCCGGTTACCGGAGCTGTATCGCCCTGATGGTGTGCACTTGTCAGACTGGGGTCACGATTTGTGGCTACATGCTGTACGGGGCTCGCTACTTTGTTGGTCACAGCAGTAGGAGCGTTGGCGGGAGCAGGGCGGATGCCCTGCTCTTTGGCGGGTTTTTGCATGGGGTCTGATCCAAGAAGGGAAGATGGGCGTTTCCTTCCCGTTTGTGGGGACCCCCATAAGGGGTCTTGGGATGGAGCTCAACAGCGTTGCCCGGCTCGGGGACCTGTTTGGGAGCTACAATCCCAGGTGGCGCTGGCTCCACATAGAGATGTGCGTCCGGTGGGGCCACCTAAGCGCTACTCCGGTGGGGTACCCCCCACGGGTGTTGGGGGGTGTTTATCGAGTGGTTCGATACTATCGGGTTACAGGGTGGTGACCCGATATCTTGGATCCGCCCCCATGATTTTCCGTCAACGCTCCATTCTGGTTTGATCAATAAAACTGTGGCCATTTATTTCCCAAAGAATACAGTGTATGTGTGTTTATTTGATTTTCTTACTCCCCTACTTCCTTGGAGCCACTTGCCCGTGGGTCCACAAAAAGGGCGTCCTGATTCAACAGGTCGCCCCGTTGTGGGCTTACCGGGCGGCGCAGAGGAAGGGGGGGGAGGTCTCTTGTTGCCAGACGGCACGTGGGGCCTTCTCGCGAGGCTACGCTGGCCTCACGGTTTCTCCCCTCTCCTCATGGGGTTGGACAGGGTGCGGGGGGGGGGGGAGGTGACGTCAGGCACCCTGCCCCCACGCCTATTTAATGGGTCCCAGCCCGGCAGCAGTCCTCTTTGCCGGGAGAAGGCGAGGATCCCGCCCACCCACCCTATGTTATGTTGTTGTGTTGTTAGTTCTTTTGTCACAGTTTTTGGGCGGTTTTTGCATGGGGTCTGATCCAAGAAGGGAAGATGGGCGTTTCCTTCCCGTTTGTGGGGACCCCCATAAGGGGTCTTGGGATGGAGCTCAACAGCGTTGCCCGGCTCGGGGACCTGTTTGGGAGCTACAATCCCAGGTGGCGCTGGCTCCACATAGAGATGTGCGTCCGGTGGGGCCACCTAAGCGCTACTCCGGTGGGGTACCCCCCACGGGTGTTGGGGGGTGTTTATCGAGTGGTTCGATACTATCGGGTTACAGGGTGGTGACCCGATATCTTGGATCCGCCCCCATGATTTTCCGTCAACGCTCCATTCTGGTTTGATCAATAAAACTGTGGCCATTTATTTCCCAAAGAATACAGTGTATGTGTGTTTATTTGATTTTCTTACTCCCCTACTTCCTTGGAGCCACTTGCCCGTGGGTCCACAAAACATACTTTTTTTTTCTTTTTCTTTTTTGCAGTCTTTAGTTCATAATGAATCTGTTTTAGGAGAATCTCACACACACTCCATCCTTGTGGTTTGTAGAATACAATTTGGTACCAATTGTTCTTCAGTACAAATTTTTGTTTCTAGTCAGTGATGATAACTCCGAGGGATAATACAGGAAACGGGAAGGGCAATATTGTTAGCGTTATCTCACATTTGTCCTACGCTGTTAGACAAATATGAGATATAAAACAAAGCTCACCTGGGTCAAACAGCCCGGTCCTGAAGGGGGAGGCAATTAGGGAATGGCTCGGAGCGGCACAGCCACGCCGCCTCCACAGAGGCTTCCTGGCCGCCTCCAAGAAAATAAAAAGCTGTTAAAAAAATAAAATAGGCAAAACACCTAGGGTTGCCAGCCTCCAGGCTGCATACTTACTGAAGGAACCTCCCTCAGTCCACTGAAGGTGTTAGTTAGGCTGAAGAAGCCTCAGGATGAAACATGATAAAAATACCTGGGATATGCATGCCTTTGCCTCTACCATCTTGTGAATTATATCACATTACCCCCGGGAAAGAGGAGTCCATTTTTGGCTATCAGCATGTCCAGTGCCTACCTTCTCGGGACGATACTACTGACAGGAGCCAGAAAGTTTTCCTTGCCTGTGGGCTCCATTGCAACACAGACAACACGTAGGAGCCTTCTCAAGTCAAGTCAAGTCAAGTTTATTGTATAAGGCTGAAGGCCATTACAATCTAAAACAGTATAGTAGCAGGTTAAAATAGGCAGAACCAGAATCATTAAAAGACTACAAAAATTTTTTAAAAAAATTGAAATACCCCCAGTCGGCTCTAACCAACTTTGCCACCTTTTCCCTAATTTTCTTGGCCGCCAGACCATACAGTGCCAATCTTTTGGAAATATACAGGTCCCTATCTGACAACAAATAGATTAATCTGTCAGGATCAGATGTCAGTTGTGACCCTAAAAGAATGTTTGCTAGAAACTTGTTCAGGGGCTCAGTATATAAAAGGCAGGCCAGGTCATAATGGGGGAGATCTTCCACTGAAGCCCCGCATAAACAAATGCGTTGAGCCAGTGGTATTTTTTAAAAACGGCCTGCAGGGAGCTCCGTGGGCATGGTTTGAAAACGTAACGATGTGAGGGCTGCTCTGAGGCTGTATGTTGTAATGTCTGCCAAATATGAGGCTCTGAAATGATCTTTTGTAATCAGTTTAAACCATGGGGTGAATTTTGTATGGGCAACTAGATGGTTATCAATTGAAGCATCTTCTTTATAAATCCAACCTCGTAGTTCTGAATTGCTCTCTGAAGACCGGAGCATATCATCTGGGATGGAAAAATGGGAGATGATATTACCAAGGTATTTGGATCGCTCAATATCCCTATTTTGCAGTAGGTGAAAACTGCTTTTACTGAATGAATCAGTGTTTTTTAAGTTATATTTTTTCACTGTTTTCAGGATGATGAACTGAGCTCGAGCTTTCATTGAGGGAAGGCCAAGTTCTGCCCAAGGGCTGCTGGTGTTCCTTTTGGTAAAGCCAAGATGCGCCTCATGAACATATTCTGAGTGACTTCCAAGTTGGATAAAGTTTGTTCTTTCCACCCCCGTATTTCAATGCCATACAATAAGTGAGGAATGATCTTACTAATGATGACTTTACTAATGTAAAGCTTAAGAGCCTGGTCTATAAGGAATCCACCCCGGTGTAATAAAATCTCATAATAGCTAGGAGCCTTCTCTACACTATATAGGACTGTGTTACAGGTCCCGTTTGCATCGGACTTTTGAAGGGGTGTTACTCCTATCACACATTGTATTGTACTGTTGTTTTTGTACGTTTTATTGTTGTATTGTGTAGTTAGATAGTTATAGGAAGTTGTTTTCACTGTTTTGCACAGTCTGCACTTTGTGTCAATTTGTTGTCAATATAGAGTTAAATTTGGACCACGTGCTGTTCTTTCTTACGAGTAACCTCCAGGATATCCATGTCCAAAATGGCTCAGGAAATGTCCAAGCCCATGCAGGAAAGTCCTGATCTGAACTGGGCTCACAAACCCCTGGGAAGCATGGAACTTCACAACACCCAACCCAGGGCCGTCCTTCTGAGAAATGTAACATGCCCAACTGTCTTTAGAAAAAGGTTAGAGCTATTCTATTTCAGATAGCTTATGGAGTAAGTTGAAAGTTTCCTGTTCTATTTCTGTGCGCAAAGTTAAAATTGTGGTCTTGATGACTTCTAGTTTTTGTTGCATTTTTAATAGAGCCAGCATGGTGTAGTGGATCTGGGAACCTTGCAGTGCAATCCAGTATGAGGAGGGGACGTGGGAGTGGGGTCGGGGATGGTGCAGCAAGCAAAAAATTGCTGTTGTTTTTTAAAAAAAAAACATGAAACTGCTCCATAGGGTTTCCTGGGGCTGCACCACCAATTTTGCAGGTGCAACTTGGCACCTGCAAAAGGGGCCGTTCCCGGAGCAAATGGGCCTAGGAATGCCCCCTTTGGCACCAGTACGACCCCCTTTGCCAGAGCTACGCTCCTGCAGAGTCTGCGGCGGTGCCCAGGCAAGGCGCTGCCATGCTGCTCCCTGCCACTGACGTAAGTGGACCTGCGCCAGCATAGGTGCCGCTTTAGTCAGCGTAAGTGGCATCTACACTGGCACAGAAGTCACACTGGCTCCTCAGCCATTTCCCCTCTCCTTCAGGATTGGGCTGCCTGGCTGGAATCCCCACTTCGCTGTGGAAGCTTGCAGGGTGACCTTGGGCCATCCACTCTCTCTCAGCCTAACCTACATCACAGGGGTGTTGTGATGATAAAATGGAAAAGGGGAGAATGATGATGTAAGCTGCTTTGGATCTCCACCAGGAAGAAAAGCATGTAAGGAGTGGTAAAAACTGTTTAACAATTATATAAACTTGCAAGACTGCCTCTAGACAGTCCTCTCCCCTTAGCCCATGCCCTCCCTCAAATAGCATTTGCTTTCCTCTCATAATTCCCCTGATAAAGCAGCGGTTTGTATTCTATCCTTGTGGATTTCTTGGCGCTCACTTTGTTCTGCAGACCATTCCCTTAGTCACCCAAGGCACAGGGTCAATAAGCATACCTTATTCTGTTCATCGTTTAAATTTCTTGCATATAGGGGAAAAAAACCTCATAGCATGTTTTAGATACATTCTAAATTATGAATAGTATAACACAAGAGGTTAAAAAGAGCTATTAACTGAGGGTTTTCCAACTGAAGGTTGAATCCTGTGCTATATTTTCTACACAGATGATCAGTTCTACACAGATGAACATGCATTACATAGGCATCCTGAACTGTAATTTAAAATACATTATTACAATTATCAGTTTACTAACTGTTTGAGACTCCATTTTTTATATAAGTGATTCCTTCATATTAATAAACTAAACATGTGATGGGTAATCCCACTGCAATCTGCTGATTTGTGTGTGTGTAAAGTGCCGTCAAGTCGCAGCCGAATTATGGCGACCCCTTTTGGGGTTTTCATGGCAAGAGACTAACAGAGGTGGTTTGCCAGTACCTTCTTCTGCTTAGCAACCTTGGTATTCCTTGGTGGTCTCCCATCCAAATACTAACCAGGGCTGACCCTTCTTAGCTTCTGAGATCTGACAAGATCAGGCTAGCCTGGGCCATCCAGGTCAGGGCAATCTGCTGATTTAGTTGAACTTAAAAACACTGGTCCAGCATCGAAATCACAATTCAGATTCATTTGTAAGTGCTAGTTGCCAGTGAATAAACTGTTCCATACAAAATTACAAAAGTCTAATACAGGCTATTGTTTTACAGATACAGACAATTATATGTTGGTCTGATGTATGTCATTCTGACCCTTAATCAGCAAAAGAAGACTAAAGGGGCAGTTTCAGCTAATCACATCAATTTGCATCTGTAAAATGCTTGGAGAAGGACAACCCTAGGCATGCAGTTCAGACAGCGAGCTTCATCCTTATATCCACATCTAGTTAATTATCCTAATTATATAGACAAGCTCTTTGTCAGAATGCTGATTAGATGGACATGCTAAGCATCATTGGCTATCAGAGGTAACAGTCACTTGACATTAGTTCAGCAAAATGCTGAACACGTTGTTTAAAACATTGCCAGCCAGTAGATGAAATTTAAGATGACTGGGGAATTTACTAGTGCTGTTTAGTACTGGAGGAGCATTGTATGCACTTGGGTGCTAAGTTTATGTGCATTGGACCTAAGCTGAATCTAAGCAGAAAATATTTCTGCTCAACAGGCATGATGACTGTCACCCAACCTCCATCCATTTCAGCAGAGCATGTCTTTAATAGAGACTGAACCTGTTGAATTACAAACCATTACCTGTTGAATTACAACCATTTTTAAAAAATATTGTGTTCATAACAGAGGATGAAAATTTCACTTCTCTTTATCCTATGATTTAAGGATTTCAGAGCACCACACAGAGATTCAGTCTGATGAAGTCCCTAGGAAAGCTCTATTGGAACAACATAAAATTAAAAAACAGGATATAAAGAACAAATTAAGATAACAATATGCATGTGTTTGCAAAAATTGGCTGGGAAAAGTTGTACAGTAATATTTGCTTTTACAAGAAAAATGTGCCTGAAAAATAAGAACATTCGCTGAAAGAAATCTGCAATTGGAATCAAATTTCATCAGGAAGCTTTGAAATCATTTTACACCACTAATGGTTCAAATAGAACAGACAGACAGACAGATAAATAAATAAATAAATAGATAAGAAAATGAACAAACCAATCTGAAAGGGTGACAGTATGAGAAATGTATATGTAATCCCACATTCTGCATTGCTCATACTATATTGGCCTGGGCAGTTGACTGTTCACACTGACATTTTATTTTTGTGTTCCTAGTTCTATTGTATTGTTCAACTGCTTTGTTTATTATATATGTTGTACTCTGTGATCACATTGTTGCTCACTTTGGTCAATTTTGTTTTCCTACTCCTATTGCATTATCCATCTGATGTCTATACCATATGATTACCTCTCTCTCTGTCCCTCTATCCGTTCTCTGTAATCTGCTTTGAGTCTCAGTGAGAAAGGCAGGCTATAAATAAGCTAAATAATAATGATGATGGTAAATAGGAATCGTATTTAATCAAGGAACATACAACAGGTCACAATCTCTGGCAAACCATATATAGGATTAGATACAACAAGCTTTTTCATTAAATCCTGCCTAATTCCCCTCCTTTCTACAGCCCCCATCTCACATGACATTTGTCTATGAGGGTCCCATGATCCTTAGTACAGGATTTTTTTGTTGGGCCAAGGGGATTTCTCATTCCTGTTTTATCAGCTGAAAAGCCCATTGGTCCAACCTATTAATTTGTGAAATGACAAGTCAAGCAATGGCTGAAGAACACTTTGCAAAAGACATTAAATTTAATAAAAGATACATGTGCAGATTTTGGTGGACTGGAATAGGGGGGTAGTGGAAGAAAAAGAAAAGCGGGAAGATTTTTACCTGTTCCACTTAATTCAATCCCATAAAAATGCATATGGCCGAAATACCAGGCTAAGTTGAAAATGATCCCATTCTTAACCATTTTTGATACTACAGTTTACTACACTGGTGGGAAAGCTAGGTCCAGCACCAGAACACAGTCAAAAAGAATATGTGTGATAACACATTTACATTAAGGTATCAGAAAACGATCCAGGGGACTTCATATCTTTTGAATCTCACAAAGAAACTAGAATGCTTTGTAGTATAAAACATGCAAACACAACAAGTTCAATTCAAAATACGAGTTGTATCCATCAGTGTAAATAAAATTCCTACTTTTGTTGTCTCTTTTATGGACAATTAAATGCATTCTGTCATACATGTCCTTCAGATGCACTCAAGGACAATACTATACAGAAGAGCATTCCTCCTTACACAATATTTGCTAGAATAGCACATTGCTGCTCAATTTAACCTTTCTTTCTGTTACTTTCTTTCTATTAAACAGGTGGTAGGCCAAGCTTTTCCAGCAGTGTGGTAAATTGTAGGATCAACATAGTTAAGATGGGGATCATCTTCAACTGAGCATCTCCCCACATAGCATTTGAGTCACACGCATTTGAATGCTGCCTTTTCCTTCTCTAGCCTTGATCAACAGAAACACACTAAAAAAGGTCAGGATATGTTCGAGTTGATTTTCAATGGAAGCGGGGAAATGACGTTATTGTAGTTCCTTCATTTAAACAAAAACAGGTTGATGAGAGAAGTTTACGGTCATTAACAAATGCAAAGTGAAAGTGTGATAAGTAATCATAACCCACTTAACAGAAATGTGCAAAATTTCTTCCTTTTGATGACAAGAGACTTTGAAGAGTTGATTCTCTTCTATCTCAAGTAACCTGGTAGTCTTACTAAATACGGCAGGGCTAGTCCTTAAAAAGCCCCAATAACTAGAATAATCTTTGGGATATAAGCAAGTGTTTCTCAAACTTTTGGCAACTGGGCCATCCTCTAACATTATTGTGCCCTGATTCCCTAATCTACTGTCTTCCATTTTTTCATCAAGTGAATGTACTGCATCCTTGTGTGTGTAAGGGAGAGTGGACTGAGGACCTAACAACTGGAAATAAACTAAAAGAGGACTAGAACAGGGCATTTCAGACTCAGTGACTATACTAGGCCCCAAAAGTAATTTAGTACTGGGGACATGCTATCAGCCCCCTGTTCAAAATATTCAGGGTGATCTTGAGATGAAAAATGAAATATGGGAGTCATCCAAAGGAGGAGTTGTAATAATGGGTGATGTCAACTACCCTCATATAGCCTGTGTGTTCCAGTCATGCCAAAAAGGTAAAAGTTCTAGATACCCTAGATGACTGTGCCATGGAACAGCTGGTCATGGAATAGATCAGCAGGGAAGTGAACCTGGATTTAATCGTCAGTAGTGCTGCGCCCAGGACCTAGTGAGAGATGTGGAAGTTGTTGAACCAATTGAAAATAGTGATCACAATGGCATCAAATTTAATTTACATGCACGTGGAAAAGTGCCAGGGAGTTCCAACATGATCATGTTTGATTTCAAAAGAGGACACTTCTCTAAAATGAGACAGCTGGTAAAAAAAGAAGTTGAAAGGAACAGTCAAGAGGGTCCAATGTCTTGAAAAGGCTTGAGGGTTACTCAAAACCTCAATACTAGAGGCTCAGTTAGAATGTATACCACAGGTCAAGAAAGGTAGTACAAAATCTAAGAGTTAACCATCTTCAAGTACTTGAAGGCTGTTATATAGAGGATGGTGCCGAGTTGTTTTCTGTTGCCCCAGGAGGTCAGACCAGAACCAACGGGTTGAAATTAAATCAAAAGTGTTTCCGTCTAGACATTAGGAAGAATTTTCTAACAGTTAGAGCGATTCCTCACTGGAACAGGCTTCCATGGGAGGTGGTAAGCTCTCCTTCCCTGGAGGTTTTTAAGCAGAGGCTAGATGGCCATCTGTCAGCAATGCTGATTCTATTACCTGAGGCAGATCATGAGAGGGAGGGCATCTTGGCCATCTTCTGGGCATGTAGTGGGGGTCACTGGGGGTGTGGGGGGAGGTAGTTTTAAATTTCCTGCATTGTGCAGGGGGTTGGCCTAGATGACCCTGGTGGTCCCTTCCAACTCTGTGATTCTATGATTTTAGTTAATCAGCATGGCTAACAAGCAGGGTGATGAAAGAGTGAAAAAGGCTTCCTTCAGAAACTGGAAGGCTTACCCAAATGAGACAAACAAAAACAAACACCAACTTGCACAAAGGAAATACAAGCAGATCTTTAGGGATGCAAAAGGGGATTTTAAGGAACGTTATCTCTAAAAGTATAAAGATGAACAATAAAAAATTCTTTAAATACATTAGGAGCAAGAAACCAGCTAGGGAAGCAGTTGGACCATTAGATGATAATGGAATTGAAGGAGAACTAGTGGAGGATAAGGGAATTGCTGAGAAGCTAAATAAATGAATTCTTCTCTTCTGTCTTCACTGCTGAAGATATAAGATAAATACTTGTTTCCGAATGGATGCTTTCAGGAAGGGAGAATGTGGAGCTTAGCCAAACAGCAGTGAAAAGTGAGAAAGTTCCAGAATTAATAGGCAAACTGCAAACTAACAAATCACCAGGACCAGATAGTATCCATGCTAGAGTTCTTAAAGAACTCAAATGTGACATTGCTGATCTTCTAAAATATGCAACGTCCCTAAAATCAGCCTCTTTACCAGAGGATTGGAGAGTACTGAATATACCTCTCATCTTAACAAAGGAAATGGAGAATCTTTGAATTTTTTCCCACTTTTTTGCAGATAAAGTCTTGTCGCTTTGCCACGACCTCCTTGCCAACCTTTTTTTATTATTATTTCTTTTTATACAAGTTTCTAATATATATTATTTATTCAACATACATTGTTTGTATATCGTATTTTTCTCATTCCCTTCCCACCCCTTCCATCCCCCTCCCTATCCCCGCTCCTTCTCCTTGTAATTTTTAGTCTCTTAACCCCAGCCACGGGCACAAAGTCTGGATCTTCCACCAAATGTCTTTTCTTCCTTCCATTGATATCAACTCTAAGTAGGTCTTCCATCTACTCCTGATTTCCCTGTTCTTATCTTCCCATGAAGTCTTCTGATGCAACATCTCAACGATATCCGACTGTATACATTCAAACAAATAGTTGTGCCAGATTTCTATAGTCCATTTGCTTTTATCCCTCCAACCCAGAGCTATTACTGCTTTGCTTGCTAATAACATAGCCTTGAACGTGGCTTGATCCCTCTTGTTTACCGCCAAGTTCCCTGTTATACTCATTAACATTAGCTTAAAATCTATGGTTAAGGGTACTTTACATATTCTCCTTATAATTTTTAGTATTTGTGTCCAAAAATCCCTAACCTCTGGGCATCCCACCACATGTGGGAGAACCATCCTTTAGATTGTCTACAATGCCAGCACATGGGGCTTAGTCCCGGAATCATATTCGCTAATTGCGCTGGTGTTTTTTACCATTTTGTAAAAAATTTATGTTCCAACTCATTAAATTTAATCACTTTAATTTCCTCTAATCCTTTCATAATTTTACCTGCTGTGTTTTCTGATATCTGACCTTCCTTACTCCAAGTTTTTTGTAAATATGATATTGTCTTATCTTTGATATCATTTTTCTATAAATTTTTCCTGCCAATCCTAGTTTTTATTTTTATTTATATATATATATATATATATATATATATATATATATATATATATATATATATATATATATATATATATATATTTCTTCCATTGGTTCCTCTGACCATATTTCCCCTTTATCATTGATCATTTTAACCCTTCTGTAGAGGCCTGTTGTTTTTAACCAATATTGCTTGCCTATCTCTTCTACTATCTCCTGTAAAGGTTTTAGGGTTCCTCCTCTGTACATATCTCCCAGTCTATAATATCCTTTTGACCTTAGGATTTCCCACTATTTACATTCCCTCGTTTTGGTGTGCATAGTCTCTAGCGGTGCCCATCTTGAAGTCCTTCCTAGCCATAAAGGTTGCCATTTACTCCATACCTCTAGTGCTGAGTGTCTGGGCCCTATGGTTAATTTTAAATCTTTACTTATAACTTTTGAGAAAATACCAAATCTTCCTATGTCACTGTTGATCTTGTTTTCAAATCTAACCCATTTCTGGTCGCTTTCTCTGCAATTTCTTTAGGGTTTTGTGATGTTTGGTTATTAACTATTATACTTTTGACCCGTTGTTTTTCCTTTCTATTTTACATATCTGCTGGATCGTCTCTCCTGGTATGCCCCTCAGCGAGCTTTGCATTCAGCAAATAATAATCTCCTGGTCGTCCCCAGCTCAAAGAGCTTTTTCAGCCCTGGCTCCAGCCTGGTGGAACTCCTTATCCAACGAGACCTGGGCCCTGCAGGATCTCAAAACAATTCCACAGCACCTGTAAAACGGTGCTATTCCATCAGGCCTACGGCTGAGGACAGATAACAGTTTCCATCTGACCTGGCCTAACTACCCTCTCCCCTACTATATTCTATATTAAGGCAGTAACTATATGGGGGCCCTGGCTGCTGGTAAGCCACAGCGATTTCTTTGTTTTTTTGTTTCATGAACACCATTGCCTATTTTATCCATTCTGTTTTTTTCTGAGATTGCATATTTTATAATTTTATTGCAAAGTTTTTATTGTATTTAATTGATTTTATTGTATGGATTGCATGTTGTGAGCTGCCCTGAGTCAGGCTTTGGCCGGGGAGTGAGGGAGGGGTATAAAACCAATAAATAAATAACAGCCTTGTTAGCTTAACATCTGTTCCAGGTAAATTGATGGAAAGCATTCTTAAAGATAAAATTGTCAAGCTGATAGAAGGACAAGCCCTGCTGAATAAACACCACCATGGCTTCTGTAAAGGTCAGTCCTGTCACATTAACCTTTTAGAGTTTTTGAAAGTGTCAATAAACATGTGGAAAGGAATGAGCAGGTAGACACTGTTTATTTGAATTCCTGGTAGGTTTTGACCATGTCCCTCACCAAAGACTCCTGAGCAATTTTCAGATAATAATTTTGATAAAGAACAGATGACAGTATTGAAAATCCAGAAATAGGGAGCACTCTTAGATGCAAAAGAAGCTGAACTTTTAAGAACTGTATCTTATTTTGTTATACTTAAAAGCACATGTAATACTCATCATCATATTCTTGATGCTGAAAATAATCTGTTCCATAAATTACTTACTTAAGAGAAGGGAGAACATCTGAATGCTATGGTATCAACTACCATGTAATCCTAACTATATATCTAATTCCCAACTCTGCCCCCGATCTGCAGATACTTAAATCCACAGATAGAGGGCACACTTACCCCAAACAGATGATTCTTCAAACTTGGGGTACTGGAGCAGCTCTGGGCAAGGCAGCAAGAGCAGGGCTGTCTGTGGGGGGGGGGCTTGCCATGCCTGCTTGGAGTGGTTCTGGGTGAGCTGGCAAGAGTAGAATTGCCAGGTCCCTCTTTGCCACCAACGGGAGGTTTTTTGGGTGGAGCCTGAGGAAGTTTGGGGAGCGAAGGGACTTCAACGCCATCGATTCCAATTGCCAAAGTGGCCATTTTCTCCAGGTGAACTGATCTCTATCGACTGGAAATCAGTTGTAATAGCAGGTGATCGGCAGCTAGTACCTGGACGTTGGCACCCTAAGCGAGAGTGAGGCAGAAGGGAAAAGCAAAAGAGAGAGAGCTGGGGTACGGACAATAAGAGGAAGACAGAACTGGGGCAGGGGACAGAGAGAGTGCTGGGGCAAGGAAAGAGTTGGGATAATGGGGCAGAAAGAGAAAGAAAGAGAGTTGGGGTAGGGTGGCAGAAAGAGAGAAAAGAGTAATAGAAGGGGTGGCAGGATGGAAAGTGAGAGGCAGAGAAGAAGGGGGAGAATGGAAGGGGGAAAAGGTGGGGGTAATGCCCCTTCCCCGCAAGTTTCTTGTGAGTCCCCTCTTGTTCCATCTATATTTAAAATCTGTACTTTAAATTTAACTTAATTTACTTCATTTATGCCTCATCTTTCAAACCAATTTACATCAAGGACAATGTTTAATTACAGAAACCTTCAAATAAGAAGAAAATAAACCATTTCATATTAAATTTACAATTTTGAAAAATATTTGGAATGCTGATACATGTGTATGAAGAAGATATAGTCATACTGGAAGGAAAAAGTGTACACTGCTGCTTGCTGCAAGAATAGTTCTGGAGCACTAAAATCGTAGGTTCATTGAGACTTATATAAAACAAGCATCAGCCTGGCTTGTTTTTGTGCTGGTAAACATTTTTCCCTTCAAACTCAGAGATAGGGAAGTTGTATCCCCCCCCCCAAAAAAAGAGAGAGATACCTTTCTACACATATTGTTGTTGTGGGGTTTATTTGTTTATATGCTGTTTTGCAAAGTTCCTCTTTGCAGCATGCACCCACCCATGGTTTCATTTGTACCAGGATTCCTGCATTCAGAGAGTATTTGTTCACCCCTAAGGAATTGAAAACCCCATAAGGGTCACCATAAGTATGCTGTGACTTAACAGAACTTTATACACATGGGCTTTTGATGCATGTTTGTTTCCTTCACGGTTACCCCTCCGACGACTTCGGGTCTTTTCTGTTGATTATGCATGCCATTTCCAACTGTCAGAGGTCACCTTGTTCTCCCCCTGCATTTCCCACTACATTTTGCCCGCTTTTTCCAATTTGAGATAAAACATGTCCCTGAAAATGTGGGCAAAACATGGGGGAACGCAGGGGGAGAGTGAGGCGACCTTTGACCATCGGAAACAGCATGCGTAATCACAACAAAGACCCAAAGTTGTCAGAGGGGTGACATCGAAGGAAACAGCCATGCATAAAAGACTACAAGGAATTATAGAGACAGATTACACATCATGGATTAGTGGAAGGACACCCAAATCACACCTAAAAGCAAGGGTTTCCAGACAGACTTGAGCCCAAGAATCTCTTTTTTTTTCTAGAAGCACTGACTACCATCAGCACTGACCTTGTGATTCTCTCAGTTTGTTCTTTGGTCTAGGAGGGATGCAATAGCATAGTTATTATTGGGCTTCCAAGGACTGGATGTGCTGAATCAGTACATTCAAGTAAGGACAAAAATCCAAAGCAATTATACCTTTAATAGATCATTAATAAACTACAAATCTCGTCCAGTAGTGGATTTCTCAATGTGAACAACATGACTGCAGCCCAATATAAAGCTCAAAACTCAAATATGCAATCCACCAGAGTAGAGACATCATTTGCTGCAGGGTTGGAAACACCTCCGTATGTGCAATGGAAATCCATGACCCAGATGTGGAGTTCATGCCCTGAATACTGAAATGAATTGTGAAACCCCGATGTACCCAGGAGTTCTATTTGTATCCCAGAGCCCAGCACAAGAAGCCATTTGAGAAAAGCTAGAAGGCTTATTTTTTGTTAATACAGCAGGAATTGTAGGAATTGTTAGTACAACAGGAATGCCATGTTAGAGAGAAAATGTTATTTTTCAATTTAAATGTTTCAGAATCTGAACCCTATGGGAAGAGATAGAAATAAATCTATCAAAGAAATAAATCTATCATTTGATTTCTCAGAAGATGACCAGAATGAGTCAGAGAGCACCTTGGGGGGTAGAACGGGAGGCTCAGAGGACACCGCACAATATTTGACCCCCTCCTAAGGTTACCAACTCAAGGTTGGGAAATTCCTGGAGATTTGGGGGTGGAGTCTGGGGAGGGGAGGGTTTGAGGAGAGGAGGGACCTCATGGGGGTATAATGCCATACAATCTACCCTCCAAACCCTTCATTTTCTCCAGAGGAATTAACCTCTGTACTCTGAAGGTTAGTTGTAATTCCAGATGTCCAGGCCCTACCTGGAGTTTGGCAACCCTACCACCCAGACCTAGAGCTTCTTCCAGAACCAGCACCCCTGGATCTTTGAGGAGGCAACTCATTGACAGAGAAGTGCCAGGCTGGCAGGCCTCTGTTCCAGCTACTGAGCCAGATCACTACCTAAGAATATACTTTGCAGGGTAAGAGCTAAACCTTGGCTAGAAAAAGCACAGGAACAGGGGCCTCAGCCCTGAGCTAAACAGAGAGCCCTGCTGGTTCAACCAGTTCATAAGGCCAGCTTGTTTCTGTTGGCAATGGAAACACAGAGGAGACATCATGCCTGTCTAGGAACTGACATAAAGTTTCCGGTGATTTCTAGAGGCATGGCATCACTTCTTGGTTTTCCCTGGAAATGACATCATGCTATTGACACAGTAGCCCTTTGTTAAAAAAATTTCTCCTACTGCTGCTCAGAGCTGTGATGGGAAACAGGAACCGAGACCGGGGACTCCCTGCCCCCACACGGGAGCTGGCAACCCTACTCACCAATACACTCAGTTCGGAGACAGAGAGCTATGCACATTTAAGACCCAGTTTTTCCTTTTAAAAAATTCCTTCTTTTCAATTGTGAGTAGGATCGCCAGGTCTCCCCTGCCACCAGCAGCGATGGGTGGGTAGGGTTGCCAGATCCCCGTTGGGAAACTCCTGGAGATTTGGGGGTGGAGCATGGGGAGGACAGGGACCTCAGTGGGGTACAATGCCACAAAGTTCACCCTCCAAAGCATTCCTTTTCTCCAGGGGAACTGATCTCTATAGGCTGGAGATGAAGTATAATTCTGGGAGATCCCCAGGCTCCACCTGGAGGCTGGCATCCCTAATTCTGAGGGAACCTCCTTTCCCTTAATAAGATAAGAAGCTCTGATCCATCAATGATATCCCTGTTCACCAAGAACAGATTAGGTAGTTGTCTGGGTTCAGTGACTAGAGGTGTTCAGCTATTTTTAATGGATGGAAGTATATGCTGGAAGTGAGAGCTGACAGCTATCTATGAAAGGAAGACTACCTCCCTGCACATCTCAACAGATTGTGTCACCCCTTCATAGCCATTTTAAAAAATCCTGATTATAATTAGTCTCCTGACTGGGGAACATGAGCCCTCCTCCACTTATTCTTCACTTCTGAAGAAGGAGTAGACATGCTCCATCTGTGGCCAATATGGGTAGGTACAGATTGGAGAGGACTGCAAGACTAGGCTCACACCCCTGTAAAAGAGGGAAAGGAACAGCCACACAAAAGCATTAAAAGCACGGAAATTTAAATTAAACTTTATTTTCAAGCTGTACATTTTTTTCCAAGAACCCAAAAAGATGTCATTTTTTTAAAAATTATTTTCCAGAGAAAATAAAATATATATATTGAAATGTGCACACTTGGCCAAGCTCTGCGATAGGATATTTGCTATGGGTAACCAAGCTCCATGGCACCAGTTCAGATCTATCACAAGCTGGTAGGTACTGAATGCTGGAAACATTTGACTACAGCACATGTATTTCATTTTATTCCAGTATTCCCTAGAGACATATGTCCTTATTACCACTTAAAGCCATTCTTTGCTTGAAGGCCAACACTGGATTAGCATAAACTGCCCCACTGCCTTTAGGTCTTAGCTGAAGAATATTGTACAGAAGTGGAGAAATGCTTCTATGCCCATTCTTTGTTTCTTTAAATAATATTCTGTATTTAGGTGAGGCAACCTGGAACAATTTGTGTTTAAAACCTGAAAAACAGTTGTTCAAGTCTTGCTTAGCATTATGTGGGACTGATTCTTTGTTTTTGTCCTTTGAATACTTTTATTTCTGTAGCATTGTAAAAAGATCACAAAGAAAACTAGGTTTTACCTTCAAATGCACTGTTTTAAATCCTGACAAATTAATAATTAAAATATCCTAAACACAATCCTGTCTAAGTAAAGCATTCTTAGGTTCTACTGATTTCAGTGGGAGAGTGTATGTAAGTGCTGTGCTTTTTAAAGAGGAATTGTACTCACAAACTATAGTGTTTGGGAGTGTGCTTGCACAATTGGTTCTTAGAAAGGTGTCGTTACTTACAGATTAGGGGACACAAATGAAGTCAGTGAATATAGCAAAGTGTGATCTTCTTCATGACATCACAAAGATAATTATGAGGGCACAATTGACATCACTGAATCTGATGTCAATGAAGATGACTCAGTACTAATCACACGTATGTATGTATGTATGTATGTATGTATGTATGTATGTATGTATGTATGTATGTATGTATGTATTTAGTGCATTTTTATCCCTCCATTCCTTTCAGGAGTTCTTTTCTCTCTTTTATCCTTATGTGTGTATGTGTTAAGTGCCATCAAGTCACTTCCAATCTATGGTGACCCTATGAATTAATGACCTCCAAAACATCCTATTGTTAACAGCCTTGCTCAGCTCTTGCACACTGAGGACCGTGGCTTCCTTCATTGAGTCAATGAAGGCAATAATCACTGTACACAGTATTCTAAATGTGGTTGCCACATAGATCTAGGCCAAAGCTTCTTAAACTGTGGGTAACTGAATGTAGTGGTTGTGAAAAAATTGGCAACAGTAAAAGGTTCTTTATGATTTATTATCAGTAAATGTTTGGTTTGAATACCTATTTTATAAATAATACATA
This sequence comes from Euleptes europaea, assembly GCF_029931775.1. NCBI lineage: Eukaryota > Metazoa > Chordata > Lepidosauria > Squamata > Sphaerodactylidae > Euleptes > Euleptes europaea. Next base: position 42,643,212 of record NC_079312.1, on the reverse strand, counting down.
AATGTTAAGTCCGCGTGGGAAGGATTCATGAGATCAGAGACGGAGTTCAACAACACAGCTTTATTTGATTTCAGCACAGAACTAACTTACACACTGAATGTGCCCTGCTTATATGCCCCCCTGGCTGCCTTCGGCCACTCCCCCCAATCCGTGATAGAGGGGAATACCCTCTCGGCGACCAATGGAACATGTTGGCTTAGGGCCAATAGGATTCATTTGCTTGACCAATAGGGTGAGCAGGGTTTAGGATCCTTTGTGCAGAACTCAAGCTCCTAAGTCTCCCTTGATTACTCCCCAACTATATACATTCACAACACCCCTCCCCCCTAAGTCCGAGTGACCCTCACTGTGCACTTGGAGCACACAAAGTCCTGGAGGTAGCTCGGCCACGTTCGATTCCGCTGGGAACGGCGCAGCGCTGGGATGAGGGACGTTGGGCGATCCGTCATTTCCGGATCAGTCTTACCCTCGGTGGCTGAGTTGTCATCCGCTGGGCTGTTGGGGAAGTCCAGCGCTGGCAGCGGCAATGTTTGTTCCGGTCGCTCCGGTTGTTCCAGCTCCCGGGTGACAGAAATCGGCAGTGGCGCTGGCACTGTGGCTGCTTCCGGCAAGTCGGCGGGGCAGCGGCATAGCTGATCGATGTGGCGCTGCAGGATGTGCCCCTCCGGGGTGGCGACCCAGTAAGATACTGGGCCGGTGGTGTCCTGGACCGTGGCTGGGATCCAGGGGGGCCCGCCCCGTAGTTTCGGGCGAACACGGGGTTGTTCTGCTCCACGACCCTTGGATAGGTGGTCGAGTCTTTGCGGCCTGGGTACTCAGGCGCCAGGTCGGGGTGCAGCCGGTCGAGCAAGGTTTTCAGCTGGCGACCCATGAGGAGTTCCGTGGGGCTCTTCCCGGTCACAGAGTTAGGTGTGGTGTGCTGAGCTAGGAGGAAATCCACCAGCCCCCTTTCCCAGTCACAACGGTCGATGCGCCGCAACACATCCTTGGTAGTCTGGACCATCCGTTCTGCCTGTCCGTCCGTTGGTGGCGGGGTGGAACAGAGCCGAGGTTGCGTGGCGTATCAAGTTCTTGGCCAGGAACTCCTTGAACTCAGAGGATGTAAATTGGGCCCCATTGTCGGAGACCACAGTGTCCGGTAAGCCATGGGTTGCGAAGACCTTGCGCAGCTCTCGGATGACCGTACGTGAGGTCATAGAGCCGACATCGACCACCTCCAGCCACTTAGAGTAGGAGTCCACTATAACCAAAAAAGTCTTACCCTGGAAGGGACCCACAAAGTCTATGTGGATGCGGGACCAGGGTGTGTGTGTGGACTTCCAGGGCTGTGTCAGGGTGCGCGGCATCTCTGGGGGTGACTCCTGGCAAGGTCGGCAACAGCTCACCCACTCCTCGACAGCAGCATCGATGTCTGGCCACCACACGTAGTTCCTAGCCAGGGCCTTCATGCGCACGATTCCCGGGTGGCAGACGTGCAGAGCCTCCAGGACCCGTGTGCGCAGCTTTGCCAGAATCACCACGCGGCTCCCCCAGAGCAGGCACCCCTTGTTGAGCAATAGCTCATGTTGGCATGTGGCGAACGGCTTGAATTCCCCGTCGGGCTTGGCGGTCGGCCATCCCTTCCCCACCCAGTTGAGGACCTGGGCGAGGGTGCGATCCTTAGCCGTGTGCGCGGCGATGTCCGATATGTGGAGGGGGGCTTCCGGCAGCAACTCCAGCAGTATGACGTCGGCGGCAGGTCCGGGTCACAGACGTCCAGCGGCAGCCGGCTGAGGGCATCACCATTGCCGATGGACTTTCCAGGCTGATGGGAACTCGTAGGCGTTCATAAAAATGGACCAGCGGAGCATCCGGGGCGACAGGATCTGCGGCATCTGGCTATCCAGTACGAACAACCCCAAGAACGGCTTGTGGTCCGTCACAATCGTGAACCGGCGGCCGTAGACAAAGTCATGGAATTTCTTGACACCAGCCACGGCGGCGAGGGCCTCCCAGACGATCTGTGCATAGTTCCGTTTGGCCGGCGTGAGAGTCCTGGAGTAAAACGCGATCGGGGCTTCCCGACCGTCAGGCAACCAGTGCTGCAGGACCACGCCGACACCATATGGGGAGGCATCGCAGGTCAGCACCACCAGCAACTTCTCGCTGAAGTGGACGAGCAGGCTGGACGAGGATAGTAGGCCCTTTGCTGCCTCGAATGCGCGCTGCTGCGGCTTGCTCCACGACCACGGAGCAGACTTATCCAGGAGGCGGTGGAGGGGCTCGGCGACTGACGCCTTGTTGGGCAGGAAGGCGTGATAAAAATTCAAAAGTCCCAAGAACGCCTGGAGCTCCTGCTTGCACTTGGGCGGCGGAGCGTTGTGGATCGCCTTGACTTTCGATGGGGTCGGGTGGATCCCGGCAACATCGATGAGGTAGCCCAGGAACTCCACCTGCGGAAGGCCCAGCTGGCACTTCTCGCGTTTGACGGTGAGGCCCGCGGTTCTGAAACGGCCGAGCACCTGGAGGACGCGGTCCAAAAGTTCCCCCTCGGAGGCAGCGGCAATCAGGACGTCATCGAAGTACGGGATGACGCCCGGCAGGCCCTTAAGGAGGTCCTCCATGATGTTCTGGAAGATTCCCGGGGCCGTGCTAACCCCGAACTGCAGGCGGGTCACCCAGAAAGCGCCCCGGTGGGTGACGATGGTCTGCGCCTCTGCCGAGGCCTCATCCACCGGCAGCTGCTGATACGCCTGGGCCAGGTCCAGTTTGGCGAAGACCCGGCCCCCAGCGAGGGATGCCAGAAGGTGGCTGACGACTGGCACGGGGTACACGCGACTCTGAAGAGTCCGATTTAGGGTGCACTTGTAGTCCGCGCAGATGCGGGCATCCCCGTTCGGCTTCAACGGAGTCACAATCGGGGTCTCCCACCTCGCGTTGGGCACTGGAACTAGGATGCCCTGGGAGAGGAGCCGATCGAGCTCCACGTTGATCCGGTCCTTGAGCGCGAAGGGGACGCGGCGGGGCTTCAGGCGGATGGGGGTGGTGGCAGGGTCAATGAGGAGGCGGACAGGCGGCCCCTTGTAGCAACCCAGGGGGCCACGCCACACATCCTCGAACTCGGACCAGACAGATTCGAGCGACGCCTGACTGAGGTGGTGGAGGCCCGTAATATTCAGTCCGAGGGCTTTAAACCACTCAAACCCCAGTAGGCTGGCACGGCGGACCTCGACCTCGACGAGGCGCAGGTGGCTGGAGAGGGACCTGTATTGCACGGACACGTGAGCGACACCCAAAACCCGAACACGGTGGTGTTGGAAATCCATGATGACGAGACTGGAGGGCTCCAGCTTGGGCAGCAGGGCGCGCGTGGCAAGGTCTTGGAAAGTGTCCTCAGAAATGATAGAGAGGGTGGACCCGGAATCCACTTCCATCACGCAGGGGGTCCCCTTGATGTAAACGGTGGTAGAGAGCTTGTCGACGCCGTGGACCTTGTGCAGTGCAAGGATATGGACGCGGCGTCAGTAGCGGCGGCCTAGGCACGGGAACTTGTAGTCATTGTCCTCGGGGAGAGCGTGGACCGGACGGGCAGTTCCAACCTTCTTCTCTTGGCAAGGCAGCCTCTGTGACGAACGGCAGACCTTGGCGAGGTGGCCAGATCGACCGCACGCATTGCAACGGGCATTGCCGAACTGGCATGTGCAGCAGTCGTGGGGGTCACCGCAGCTGGCACAGGCCCTCGACGCTGCAGAACCTTGCGATCTGGCACAGCGCCATGAGGTACTCGGCGACAGACTTTCCTGGATCCTGGTCACGCAAGTGCAATTCCAGGCTCTGGGCCATCTGAGTGGGCTGTGGAGCAAAGTGTTCGCCCAGAGCCTTCATGATGCCGTCGAAGGACGAGGCGCTCAGTGCCGCCGGGGCCAGCAGGGTCTTGGCCAGCTGGAACGTACGGGGACCGCAAACACTGAGGAAGGCATCACGCTTCTTCTCGGCATCCGTCATGGAGTTGGCGGACAGGAAGAAAGTAATGTGGTTGGCATAACTCTCCCACTCGCAGGGACGGGAGATGTCGAAGGCTTCTACGAATCCAATGATGGCCATCGTGCGGCATGTGTCGTCTCTCCTGAGAATCCAGCGAATCAGCAATCGGGCCGGCCACCTGGACACAGCGAGGTCGCGGAGCGAGGCGGAAGCTGCGGGTCAGCCGGCGTGTGATTCAGCGTTGCGGACCAGGCTGCCTACCGGTCACTGTGAATGGCGGAGTGAGTCAGCAGGTCAGTCAAGCCGCTCCCCAGTCTTCGTCGCCACTGTTAAGTCCGCGTGGGAAGGATTCACAAGATCAGAGACGGAGTTCAACAACACAGCTTTATTTGATTTCAGCACAGAACTAACTTACACACTGAACGTGCCCTGCTTATATGCCCCCCTGACCGCCTGCGGCCACTCCCCCCCGATCCGTGATAGGGGGGAATACCCTCTCGGTGACCAATGGGACATGTTGGCTTAGGGCCAATAGGATTCGTTTGCTTGACCAATAGGGTGAGCAGGGTTTAGGATCCTTCGTGCAGAACTCAAGCTCCTAAATAAATAAATTTTATTTGCGGCTAATATGCCAGATAAAACAGATAAAACAGAAACTGACGATACAAAGTAGATGTTTACAACCAAGGCCAACAAAATTAGGAATCATACAATTTTACACTTCCACAGATTAGGGAACATTGAGGTGATGTAGCTTCATTGCTATGGCACAATATTTTGCAACCTGGGTGGTGATTGGTGAGCTGTCTCCCAGCAGAAACCTTTTGGCCATTCACCCTCATCAACAGAGCCCATTTCCCTTATCAAAGGGTCAATAATATTGAAGAGGGCTTACTTGTAGAGGGGACATCTAAAAAATACATGCTCAATGGTTTCCAGCTCCCCTGTGTTGCATGGGCAAGTCTATTTTATATACCTATATACCCCGGGTCGCATAAAAATTTCTTGGCCGAAAAGGGGTCATGAGAGGAAAAAATGTAAGAAGCCCTGATCTAGACAAGGGCATCTACAAAAGAGTTGTTTTGTTCACAATCCCTTTCCTAATAATCCCTAGCATAGAATTTACCTTTTTTTTTCACCATTTCCGTAGAGTGAGACATTTTCTTTGAGATATTTTCCACATCCCCAAGACCTCTTTTCTCACCAGTTACCCCCAGTTCATACAACACTGGTGTATATGTGAAATTAGGACATGTTGTTACCTACATTTAACCTCATTTTCCATGATGTTTCCTGTTCACTCAGTCTGGAGAGCACTTTGGAGCTCTTTACAATTCACATTGTTTTTCATCATTCTCAATAATGTCCAGTTCAATCTTAAACAGTTATAGTCTTCTAAACCCATTTGCTTCAATTGACTTTAAAGTTCAGGATTGCACTGTTGGTATCATCTGTAAATTTGGCCATGCCACTGCTTGCATTTTAATCTAGATCACTTACGAACAAATTAAAAAGCACTGGTCCCTCCCAGTACTCATCCTTGTGGACACCCCACCCCATTGTGACCTGTCCATTTACTCTTACCCCCGTATCCTGTCATTTTACAATTTCTAATCCATTAGCCACTGAAGTCAACAATTCTAAGTTTGTTCAGGAGCTCCTGATTAAGGAGTTTGTCAAAAGCTTTCTGCAAGTCCAAGTACACATTTACTAGATCACCCTTATCCACATGCTTGTTTACACTTTCACCTCCTACCTGATCCTTTCCACTGGAGATGCCAGGGATTGAACCTGGGGCCCTCTAGCATGCAAAGCAGGTGTTGTACCACTGAGTCACATCCCCATCTACACAGTACTACTATTCTGTAGTACTATTGTACACTTTTCAGGGTAAAAATGATTAATAGCTCATTAAACCTTAAAGTCCAATAGCCAAAGTGTCAATTTTCTCCAGGGGAACTAGGGCTCTTTCACATAGCCCAACTAATGCACTTTCATTCTACTTTCAATGCACTTTGAAGGTGGATTTTACTGTGTGAACTGGCAAAATCCACCTGCAAACGATCGTTAAGGGGCACTGAAAATGGACTGAAAGTGCATTAGTTGGGCTGTGCGAAATCTCTATGGGTTGGAGATCAGTTGTAATAGGAAGGACTGAAGAAGAATTGTTAAATTGCCAAGAATTTGAAACGGCCGTATCCTCCATTACTATTGGCATCAATTGGTTCTACATGAGATTAGCTTGTGGAAGAAGAATGTGTACCTTGGTTCTCGTAGGTTATCCGGCTGTGTAACCGTGGTCTTGGTATTTTCTTTCCTGACGTTTCGCCAGCAACTGTGGCCGGCATCTTCAGAGGAGTAACACTGAAGGACAGTGTCTCTCAGTGTCAAGTGTGTAGGAAGAGTAATATATAGTCAGAAAGGGGTTGGGTTTGAGCTGAATCATTGTCCTGCAATGACCAGCACATTACCTTTGTTACTTTTTGCAGGACAATGATTCAGCTCAAACCCAACCCCTTTCTGACTATATATTACTCTTCCTACACACTTGACACTGAGAGACACTGTCCTTCAGTGTTACTCCTCTGAAGATGCCGGCCACAGCTGCGGGCGAAACGTCAGGAAAGAAAATACCAAGACCACGGTTACACAGCCCGGATAACCTACGAGAACCAATGAACTCTGACCGTGAAAGCCTTCGACAATAATGTGTACCTTGTGTGGACATTTAAAAATATGAATATTTATGAATGGCTTCTTGTAGGTCTTTTTGTGTATATAATGTCTCATAATGTATGTAATTGCATATGTAATTTATAAATCTATTTGCACTTTATGTAGTGTTTCGCTCCTGTACTAGCTTCTAAACCCTTGGATAATGGTACAGGGGTGTCTATTTTCTCCTCCAGTACCTGGAGGTTGGCAACCCTATGGCTAGGAGAGATTTGCCTCTGACTCTCATTCGAACCCAATAGCCTCTGCACGCACACACACACACACCCCGTAGTGAGAACTTCGCCTGTGTCCTCCGCGGCTGTCCACTCGCGCGCCTCCGTGTGCGTCTTTCGCGCGGCTGTGCGCGGTCCCTCTCCCCAGCAGCAGCGTTGCAGGGGTAGGTGGGTGGGTGGGTGAGTCATCTTCCCTTTGAATGGCAGCCCCGAGCTTTATAACGGCTGGAGCGCCAGCTCAGCTTCGCCTCACAGTTGCTACTGCCCGGGGCGGCGGGGGGGACCCCGGCGGACCGAGTCTCCAGGCGCCGAAAGCCGCGGAAAAGAGAGCGAGCCATGAGGAGCCTGGGCTGGGCGCCTCTCCTCTTGCTGCTGCTCCCAGCGGGGGACTCTGCGGTCATCACCGGGGTGAGAAGGGCAGCGTGTCTGGGGCAGGGAACCCGCCCCTTTGGCTCTGCGCGGCGCGCGGGGGAGCGCGCGCCGCCGGCTGCGGGCGGGACCCGCGTGCCTGTGCGGGGCCGTGGTCCTGCCGGCGGGTTTTGGCGGGAAATTGGGGAGCGGGCTGCGTGGGAGGGAAAGCAAGGGCCGCCGTTTGGCCGGGTCCTTTCGTTGCAGAGCTTCTGATGTGCCTGTGTGCGTGAAGTGCCGTCAGGTCGCTTCCGACTCACGGCGACCCTGGGAATCAATGCCCGTTTGCGCAATGGGAGGTTTTGCCTTGGGTCGGCCGCTCTCTAGATGCACATTCCCCCCCCCCCCATCCAAATTCTCCAAACCCGCCAATAAGCCCCCCATGCAGGGTTTTGAGAATTCGGGGGGGGGGGGGAAATGTGCATCTAGAGCAGTGGTTCCCAACCTTTTTTTGACCAGGGACCACTAGGACTTTTTTGTTCGGAGCAGGGACCCCAAGGTTCAAAATAAAAATTCCGGGAATTTGAAAATAAACTTCAATCATAACTGTTAGTGAAACGTTAAACTTAGAATAATATTTGAATATATATTTTTATAATAGAGAACTTTTAATTGAAAATATTAATTTATTATGGGTTTATAACTTTGTTTCGCGGACCTTAATTTAGTTCTTGCGGACCACCGGTTGGGAACCAGTGATCTAGAGAGAGGCAAATCCTGTTGGAATATCTATCGTGGGGATATTCCGGTATTTGGCAGAGTGCCTTAAGCTTAGCAGCGGCAGAAGCTACACGTGCATGCGTGCGTGAAAATAAAAGGAGCATCAGTCGTTTGCTCTATTCAAACTAAATACATTTATTGTGGAAATACACTTTGGATAGGAAAGGACATACAGGGTCCCATATCCTGATCTATCTGGCTAATTCCTTAGATGTAGAATAAGTTACCTGCCTTCCGCTCCATCTTGGGGTGGGAAGGCCTGGATGCGCGGAGCGCCCAGCTCCTAGACCTTGTTTCGATGAAGGGTGAAAGGGAAGCGAGAGAGAAGAGGATATTGTCCCTGATAATATAGCTCTAAACATCAAAGGGCAGGAAATGAGGGGAGAGGTGCAACTGCTAACAAACTCCCATCTATCTATCTGACTATCTGGTCAATTCCCCCCTCCCTTTGAGCGTGGAGGCAAGTGACACCGTTAGGGAGAGCCCAATTTCCAACAAATCCAAGGCAAAACCTCCCGTGCATAAATGGCCAATGTCCTCCAAAACGTCCTATCTTTGACAGCTAAAATGTGCTATCTTTGACTCTATGATTCTAAGGTTGCCAGCTCGGGGTTGGGAAATACCTGGAGATTTTGGGGGTGTGGAGCCTGAGGAAGGTGGGGTTTGGAGAGGGGAGGGGCTTCAATGCCATAGAGTCCAATTGCCAAAACGGCCCTTTTCTCCAGGGCAACTGATCTCTGTCGCCTGGAGATCTGTTGAAATAGCGGGAGATCTCTAGCCGCAACCTGGAGGATGGCAACCCTATTGACAGCCTTGCTCAGATCTTGCAAATTGAGGGCTGTGGCTTCCTTTATTGAGTCCATCCATCTCTTGTTGGGTCTTCCTCTTCTTTTCCTGCTGCCCTCAACTTTTCCTAGCGTGACTGTCTTCTCCAGTGACTCTTGCCTTCTCAGAATGTGAGCAAAATACGATAGCCTCAGTTTAGTCGGTTTAGAGTTTATGAGGGTGAATTATATGTCAGGGAAAGAGAGGGCTGTGCATGCAGTGTTTGGGGATACTCCTGAGGGAGGGGAGGTTAGGTGGCCATCTGTCAGCAATGCTGACTCTATGACATTAAGCAGATGATGAGAGGGAGGGCACCTTGGCCATCTTCTGGGCATGGAGTAGGGGGTCACTGGGGGTGTGGGGGGGGGGAAGGTAGGTGTGAACTTCCTGCATTGTGCAGGGGGTTGGACTAGATGACCCTGGTGGTCCCTTCCAACTCTATGATTCTATGATTCTACCTCTTGTCCAGTCCTGTGGCATCATTTCTCTCTGTTGGATGTGGTACTGTGGCTTGGTGCTGGGGGAGAAGGGGATTTCTCATATGCTACACATAAGAATGACTGGTGTTGGGAGAGGTCAAGTCTTGCCCTTGCTTGTATTGGGATGAGAATGACAGCAGCGTGGGTGTGGTTGTCATTGGGATGGGCGGGAAGATCAATTTGCCAGGATGGCTTCTTCTTTTTAGGGGATTTTGTACGCCTAGAGTCTCTGGGGCTTTGGAATACAAAGTGTTCCATGACTGGGGTTGCCAATCTCCAGGAGGTAGTGGGAGATCTCCTGCTATTACAGTTGATCTCCAGGCAAGAGATTTGTTTACCTGGAGAAAATGGCCACTTTGGAAGGTGAACTCTACAGCATTATATTGAAGTCCCTCCCTAAACCCCACCCTCCTCAGGCTCCACCTCCCAAAATCCAGGTATTTCCCAACCTGGAGCTGGCTACCCTGTCCATGAGTGGGAATGCAGGAAGGCTGATGTTTACGAAATGAAAGAGATGCTTGAGCCTAAGGAGTCCAGTAGCACCTCAGACGAACAAGATTTTCGGGGTATGAGTTTTCAAGAGTCAAAACCCTCTTCGTCAGATAGTCGACAAAGCTTTGACTCTCAAAAGCTTATACTCCTAAAATCTGGTTGGTCATTAAGGTGCTACTGGTGGAGCTGTTAACACACTCTTAAAACCTGTAAGTAGCAATGCTCTTTGGGGAGGGGTTCCTGCCCTGTCCTAACCTGTTACTGAAGTCTGTCCTTGTCTCCAGCCCCAGTAGTTCCTGATCTAGAAGTTTTGGGAATAGATGAGGGAATCAGGATTGAAGATTTAATGTCACCACCTTCCTTCCTTTATTTTTGAGGGAATTGCTTCCTCAGGTGAAATCTCTCATGGAAATGATCTTTCTACCTCCAGTCCATAAGTCTGCCTTTCTGTTATAGGGAAATATTTACTGAGGTCTGTAAGAGATTCTACCATTGTGGAATTGTCCCTTCAGAAAAGACTTCTGCACATTTTCTTGTTGCCTTTCCAATAAACCTTTTACATAATCGATTATATACAAAACCGGGGAAGGAAAACAAGAGACTCAGCTTCACAGTAGAAGGTTAATTTTTCTATTCAAAGCTCCCACCAGGTATTTATCAGTTTCCACGGAGACTGGAAATCAAACTGAGATTTTCTGTACTGGACACATACTGTACATTTCTGTGTGCCTTTAAAAAAAACAAAAAACAGGCTACCACACTTTTCTATTACTTGCTCCTTCTGTTGAAAGACTCTGCTCCTTCCTTAGGATTATGATGATGAGTCTCCAAATACATTACAAATCTTTTTCTGTTCAACATTGTTCCTTACCCTTGCACCTCTTTACAGTTTTTACACGTTTTTCTGCAATTTGCTTCTATTGTTTAATTTAGGTTTTCGCTTTTAAGCTGAAGCTAGCAAAAGCCAGCGCAAGTTTTCATTCAGAATAGCAGAAAAGGAAAGAATAGAAGTCAGTAAATTGGAGGACATTTAATCCTGTCAGTACCTCATGATTAGCATAATTAGCAGGGTGGCTGAGGGAATTAGTATAACACATGTTGTAGGCACTCCTATCTGCCATCCAGCATAACATGCATCTATTCAAAGGTGCTCATTATCCTCCTCTACTGTTTGGTTATTACTAGTACTTGTGGCTGGGCCCACTAGAGGACTGCAATGACAATTTCATATCTAGTTCTGCCAACTGATGTTCCTTATTGCTATTGTACTGTTGCCATGATCTATTTTCTGACATTAATGATGGATGCATAATCATAGGGACACTGGTGTAAATAGGGAGGGAAACCAAAAGGAAGGGAGATTCACTCAGCAGGAGAAATTTTTGCACGTATGAAAAAGAGCAGTGGGTACAAGAGAGAGGAATTTGGTGGGGAACTAGTTTATGCCTTAAGGATTCCCCATTAATGAAGTAATAGGAGAAATAACTAATTTTACAGTGCAGCTCTAAACAAAGTTATACCCTTCTAAGCTCTGCTTAGGATGGTACAGTTATCCGAGTTGTATTTGTATTTTGGGGAAATACCATCTTTGCTTTCTAGGCTGATTTGAAATGCGGAACTATTAACTCTGTTAAATATAATTCACTATGAAAAGACATTCTTGTATATTTCTGAGTATGTTGTATTTATGTGGATACCTGCATGTTTACACACACACACACACACACAAGCAGCTGGAATAGGGCTGGATTCATTTGGAGCATGACACATGGCACAGGGGTTAAACTCTCTCTTTCCCCATGCAAATTGAAATGTGCCCCCCACAATTGCTATTTATTGTTTATGAAAAAAGGTCTTAATGCTTTTTAGACCAACCTGCAGCCTAAACAGCAGAAAATTAGAAATGTGAAGGGCGGTTTCAGCTCATCTCACAAAAGTTAAGTGTGTACCAATTGTAAGTTCAAATGTATGTGTAGAAAGTAATGAAATTCTTGATTGAAACCCATCTTTTTATTTCAAAATGTACATTTTAGTCAGATGAAAGGCTGTGAAAATATAAGTGATCCAGTTAGGTTGTCCTGAGAGGAGCTGTTTAGGGTACTGATCTATGACTCTGAGAAAGCTGTCGCCTCGGAGAAGAGGATATGGAGCAACTGATGCATCCTATGAAGAGAGGGATCATCTGGAGTAATTGGGAAGGGCAAGAGAAAGGATGTAGAAAAGGGAAGAAGACAAAGTTCTGTCTTCTCTTCATGTCCTACTTGTAGATGACCCAAAGCATCTGGAAAATTTAAATAGCAATTGCGTATAATACGATACACTGACTACAATATAATCCAAAATGAAGCAATTCTTTTACTTACTTCCTGCTCTGTCCTCATATGATTAAATAATTGGATTCTTCTGCATTCAAACTACATGGCAATGATTCATAGATGCACACAAACAGTACAAAGAAGAAGAAAAAACCCTCTGCCTATTGTTGTCATAGTTATAACATAATTTAAAAACAGCTTTCCAAGAGTGAAAAAAAGTATACCTCTTGACCAGTGGTCAATGGGGTTCTCTGCTGAGCCATTTCCTGGGATTAATCATAGGGAGGGGCTGTGGCTCAGTGATAGAGCCTTTGCTTTGCATGCAGAAGGTCCCAGGTTCAATCCCCGGCATCTCCAGTTAAAGGGACTGGGCAAGTAGGTGATGTGAAAGACCTCTGCCTGAGACCCTGGAGAGCTGCTGCCAATCTGAGCAGACAATACTGACTTTGATGGACTAAGGGTCTGATTCAGTATAAGGCAGCTTCATGTGTGTTCATATACAGTGTATCCTTTGCCTATATTTATGTGTTTACTGTATTTGTACCCCTTTCTTGGACAGAATCCCCAAAACAGCTCATAATCTTTGTAAAAAGTAACATGCAATTTAACACACACACACACCCCCCAAAAAAACAGCCCTTTCAATTAAAACCATCAACCTGTGAATAAAGATGTGAGTGGGCAGAGTAGAGAACAGATTGAAAAGCAGAATTTTGAAATGCTGAACTGAGACACATATACATACAAACAAATTTAAAAAACAAACAAAATTCAAATTTTAAAAAGCCCCTCACAAATAGAGAATGATGAGGCGAGAAGTAGAATGGAACAGTCTGAGCTGAACCAGGAGCAGGCATGTGGAGGTGTCTTTGCCTGCCTGCCTCTGTCACTTCATGTCATTTCACACATTACAGAGTACACAGGTTGGGTCTGAGGTCTCCACCCTCGGTAACAGTGAGAAGTGAGTTGTGAGTCTTTCTCAATTCCCCACAGATGGTGCCCAGTTTAAATTGGGACTTCAGTGTGTACCAAGAATGGACTTCATCCTCTCCCTTTTCCACACCCTACACTGTTTTCCCAACATGAAATCACTCCAGGGCACTATTTGCCTCACTGGAAAAACCCACATATTTCCCAGAAAACATGTAGATTTCTCCAACAAGCAAAACAGCATCCCTCAGACCATTTCAAATCAGGAAAGCAGTAGGGAGGGGGAACCACACATGTTAAGCTCCTGATCCAAATCAGACACCTCATATACTGCACACACAGAAGAACCCACAACTCACATCTGAATATAGGGTGGGCAACCTAGGCCCAACCTGTGTATGACATGTGAATCACTCCAAAAGAAGTCAACATCATGCACAAAGAAGAAGAGATGGTTTTTATATGCCGACTTTCTCTACCACTTAAGGAAGAATCAAACCGGCTTACAATCACCTTCCCTTCCCCTCCCCACAACAGACACCCCTGGGGCTGAGAGAGCGTGACGCCCAAGGTCACCCAGCTGGCTTCATGTGTGTAGGAGTGGGAAAACGAACCCAGTTCACCAGATTAGCCTCCACCACTCATGTGGAGGAGTGGGAAATCAAACCCGGTTCTCCAGATCAGAGTCCACCGCTCAAAACCACTGCTCTTAACCACTACACCACACTGGCTCTCCAAAGACAGGTGCCGTGTCTCTAATGGGAAGGTGATTGTAGGCCGGTTTGAGTCTCCCTTAAGTGGTAGAGCAAGTCGGCATATAAAAACCAACTCTTCTTCTTCTTCTTCGACTGGCAGGGGGCTGCTGTTCGGGGACTTGGGCAGGGAACTTCAGGGAAGCTATGAGGTTTTGGATTGACTGTTCCTTGGACATCATTTATCCATAATGGCTGGGGAAATGCTCCTCCAATTGCTCCATCACTTCATCCTGATTTGAGAACAACAGACTGCAGGAAGGACTGCTTTATTCTAACAAAGTTTCTCTCAGTTTTAGGAAAGAGTCTGAGATGTCCTGTTATATTCCTCTTCAACTATTCATGTTAATTCAGAGCTTCAGCCTGACAAATCAATACATACAGCAGCTAGCTCTACAAAATGAACTGTGTGATGATCTCTGCATACTCAGCAGACAGCTGGTGTTAGAAAATGACCTATAACGTTATAGAGAATCCAATATCAGTAACCCAGGTATCTCAGGAACAATAATTTATTTCTCACCTACAGCGTTGGTATTGATTTGCATATAGAGCATTAAATCTTCCCCAGGCAAACTTGAATTTAGCCAAGGTTGAATTAAGATATGCCCATTTAAAGCACTTTTCAGTCCTGCTGCTGTAGATGTGCCTGGGCAAATTTTAAAAATGAAGCCCTAACTATGCTTCTTCTGGGTTTCTGAATCAATGGAGGCCCATGCAGGAAGGCCCAATCAAAAGGCTTAGAAGTAAGCATACTTAGTTTTGTACTTGATATTCTTGCCACTGAGGGGACTGGTGCCGACAGCCAGACTTGCCCAACCCCCACCCCCCGGCCAACATGAAGACTGGTTCTTGGGACTGGTTGGAGTTCCAGAGGCTCCTCGGCCTGGACCTGTGAGGGGGGGGGGTCCAATCCCAAGAGGCAGGAGAGGGCCGTCTGGAATGGGCACTCAGCCTGGGGAAGGGGGGGGGGAGACATTTAGGTGTAGGTTAGTTGGCTGCAAGCAGTTGAAGCCTTCACCATAAAGAAACTAAGGGGGAACCAAGAGGGAAAGTGTGTGTGTGTGTGTGTGTGTGTGTGTAAAGTGTCGTCAAGTCACAGCCGACTTATGGCGACCCCTTTTGGGGTTTTCATGGCAAGAGACTAACAGAGAGGTGGTTTGCCAGTGCCTTCCTCTGCACAGCAACCCTGGACTTCCTTGGTGGTGGAAGACAGAGAAGAAAATAACGTGGGGAAAATAAGGAGTAAGCAGAAGGATGTGTCACTGGCAACCAAGATCAAGTTAATTCATGCCATCGTATTCACTATTACTATGTATGGGTGTGAAAGCTGGACAATGAAGAAAGCTGATAGGAAGAAAGTAGATTCCTTTGAAATGTGGTGTTGGAGGAGAGTGTTACGGATACCCTGGACTGCCAAAAAACAAAAACAAATCAGTGGGTTATAGATCAAATCAAGCCTGAACTGGCCCTAGAAGCTAAAATGACTAAACTGAGGCTATCGTACTTTGGTCACATTATGAGAAAGCAAGAGTCACTGGAAAAGACAATCATGCTTGGAAAAGTCAGAGGCAGCAGGAAAAGAGGAAGACCCAACAAGTGATGGATCGACTTTATAAAGGAAGCCATGGCCCTAAATTTGCCTGAGCAAGGCTGTTAAAGATAGGACATTTTGGAGGACATTGATTCATAGGGTCGCCATGAATCAGAAGCAACTTGAGGGCACTTAACACACACACAAGCAAAATGAGAAGACTTAAGACAAGAAGGGGGAGAGTTGGAGGGCAAAGGACAGTGTGAGAGAGAAGACCCAGGTGGGCTAGGAGAGTCTAAAAGAGAGAAGGCAGGTGGCAGAGAAGCTGGAAGAAGGGGAAAATTCGATTCATTGCTTAAGATAAGAGCAGTGCTGGGGGGGGGGGAAACAACCTCATCAACCAATTAAAGCCAGATTGAGTTAATTTATCTGTATGGATTGTAAATAAACCACACATAAATCTGAATCATATTTAATAGCAATAAAAAGTACTGTGGCCCAGCTCCAGCTGAACGTAGTCACAAGCCTCGTTGATTACTGCAGGACCTGACTAACTGTGGCTGAATTTACGCCAGAATCTGCTATGTCTGAATTAAGTAAAGAATTTGAGCATGAACAGTATATATTTTATATTTATTTCCCAGTTAACAGAAGATAAAAAGGTAAAACACTGACTAACAGGTAGGGTTGCCAACCTCTGGGTGGGGC
This sequence comes from Euleptes europaea, assembly GCF_029931775.1. Taxonomy (NCBI): domain Eukaryota; kingdom Metazoa; phylum Chordata; class Lepidosauria; order Squamata; family Sphaerodactylidae; genus Euleptes; species Euleptes europaea. The sequence goes on along the minus strand of NC_079312.1, from coordinate 42,627,138 downwards.
ATAGAGATCTGGATTTACAACTGATCTCCAGAGACATTAGTTCCCCTGGAGAAAATGTGAGGGTGGGCTCTATAGCATTATACCCTGCCGAGGTCCCTCCTCTCCCCAAACCCTGCCCTCCCTTGGCTCTACCCCCAAATCTCCAGGAATTTCCTAACCCAGAGCTGGCAACCTTAGGGCTGTTTGGCTTAGAAAGAAGGCGGTAAAGGGGAGATATGATAAAGGTCTGTAAACTTATGCACAGTGTGAAGAGAGTGGACGGGGAGAAGCTTTTCTCCCGCTCTCATAACATCAGAACACGGGGTCATCTGCTAGAGGATGAGAATTTCAAAACAGATAAAAGGAAATATTTCTTCAACAACTCATAGTTAAATTGTGGAACTCCCTGCCCCAGGATGTGATGTTCGCTGCCAACTTGGAAGGCTTTAAGAGGGGAGTGGACATGTTCTTGGAGGAGAGGGTTATTCATGGCTACTAATAAAAATGGATACCAGTCATGATGCGTACCTATTATCTCCAGGATCAGAGGAGCATGCCTGTTATATTAGGTGCTGTGAAACACAGGCTGGACAATGCTGCTGCAGTTGTCTTGTTTGTGGGCTTCCTAGGGGCACCTGGTTGGCCACTGTGTGAACAGACTGCTGGAGTTGATGGGCCTTGGTCTGATCCAGCATGGCTTTTCTTACTTTCTAACCCTAGTCTAATCTAAACAGTTCTATTTATTATTTTAAAAAATAATACTGGCTCTAATGATCATGTAAATCCAAAGTTAATTTAAGATAGCTGATTGTTATTCATGTTTCTTTCTACAATCCCGCAATCTTACGTAAGCAGAGCCCCTTAAAATGCATAAGAAGGTAATGGAATGAAATAGACTATTTTTAGCATGGTTTTGTTTCTCTAATACTGTGTATCTCTGTGTTATATTTAAGGCTTGTGACAGAGATCTGCAGTGTGGTGGAGGCATGTGCTGCGCTGTTAGTCTCTGGATTCGAAGTCTTCGAATGTGTACACCAATGGGCAACCTGGGAGAAGACTGTCATCCGTTGAGTCATAAAGTTAGTATGTTATTCTAGTGCCTTGTGTGAGACTGTAACTGACAGGGTAGAAGGAAGTACGAATATATTTTGCTGTAAGTCAAACTGCATAAAATATTATCCATTGCAAAAATGCATATATATATTACCCAGGAAGTGGCCTCCTTATGGAAATAGCATCATAAGAACTTACGCAAATAAATATATTACTGTCAGTACTATTCTGCAGAAGGTCTTAAGGTAAAACAGACTGTTTTTCTTGTATTATAAAATGTAATCCGTATCTTACCGTTAAAACTATGTTTACTCTTGTCCCTTTAGGTACCCTGTAATATTCAAGTCATGGTTTCTAGAGCTATTATTCGTTTGAACAAGCAAACTGTTCAGATAACCAAAAGCTCCTCATTGCTTCTCCCAGACAAAGAAGACAGAATACTTTTCCTCACTTAACTATTGCCTGTACGAAATGAAATTTGAAGCACCACTCTGCTTAGATGCTGGAGGTTAATGACCTTCAGATTCACTGTGCTCCCTTCAGATCTGTGCTTTCCATCAATCACTTCTGTCAACCACAATTATTCCTTTAAGGTTCTCTTGCAAGGCTTGAAGATATAAAATATTAACCAAAGGGATTTTACTTAGGTCTGAGATTTCAACAGCTCCCATCATGTTCCTTTTTTACATTTAAAAAAAAAATCACGAATTCCCTAACCAACCTGTTATTTTAGGCTTTTGAAGTTACTCACATTCTTTAAATTATGAGCATATTTATTACCCGGTGGAATGAGAAGTTAACGTTTCACTATCCTATATCTTGTTGGTGATATTAGTAGAAATAATCCCTTGCAGATGCTATTGGTCTGACAGCCCCACCCCAACTCTCATTTTAAGCACATCCATGCAGTACTCACTATGGCCATGCCCCTTCTAGAAATAGATGTGAAGTAATATATAATTAAGAGAATTGCCTTAATAATTATAATTAAGCACACTACTGAGTGTGTTTCTCTTACCTTTGAGCAAAGTAGGGTTGCCAACCTCCAGGTAGTAGCTAGAGATCTCCTGCTATTACAACTGATCTCCAGTCGACAGAGATCAGTTCACCTGGAGAAAATGGCCGCTTTGGCAATTGGACCCTATGGCATTGAAGTCAATCCCCTCTCCAAATTCTGCCCTCCTCAGGCTCCACCCCAAAAACCTCCTGCCGGTGGCAAAGAGGGACCTGGCAACCCTTGAGCAAGGGGTGTGCAGAGGGAAAAACAACCCTGGAAATGGACACCAACCCCACTTACTCTGGCCCATCCCTCCCCCAAAGGAGGGAAGGAGAACTGGCTGGTCCAGTCCCTTATTGCGCCAAGAGCAAAACTGGACACTGCTGTCCCCTTGCTATGCCACCCATGTGAGTAAGGCCCAGACAGTCCCTTGCTACGCCAAGTGTATGAGGGAGGCCAAGCCAGACTTTCACTATTCCATGCATGAGAGCAAGGGTAAGCCAAACTGGTGTATCACTGCTCAGGCAAATGAGGCTGGGCCTATCCCTCGATGCATCAGTGAGATTAGACCATGTGCCTCTTGTGGGGCAGGGGCCACTGGCTTGCAACAGATTTGAGCTGGGGAGGCCCCAGTGGGGGGGGGGTGCCCCCAAAGCCATTAGCCCTTCAGGACATTCCCTGATGACCTTAATGCCAATGCACCCTGCCTTCAGAGTGTTTTCACATATTTGAGATCAAAGCAAATGGTAGAGCAACCACACAGGCCTGGATCTGTCCGAACAAAATTATAAAAACACTCTAAAATGAGGTTGTTTTTATTAATTAACACTTACAGGTTACAAGAGAGCCAGTGTGGTGTAGTGGTTCGGAGCGGTGGACTCTAATCTGGAAAACCGGGTTTGATTCCCCACTCCTCCACATGGGCGGTAGACTCTAATCTGGTGAACTGGTTTGGTTTCCCCACTCCCCCACATGAAGTCTGCTGGGTGACCATGGGCTAGTTACAGTTCGCTCCGAACTCTCTCTGTTGTGGGGAGAGGAAGGGAAGGACATTGTAAGCCGGCTTGATGCTCCTTAAAAAGGTAGAGAAAATTGGCATATAAAAGCCAACTCTTCTTTTTATGGTGCTACTCTAAACCAATGTGAGACTTTACGCTAGTCTCCAGTTTACTTTTATATCTGCAGATGGTGCATTTATTAACTGTACTCATTCCCAATATTTTTTCCTTCACAATATTCAATTTTTGATTTTGATTGTTCCATCTTCCAAACTTGCAGTAGGACCTTCTTCACCTTTTATGTAGTGTTCTTAACAGTGGTAAACTTGCCGTCTCTAATATAAAGTAAGGCATCAGGAAGACCAAAATGATAATTGTTTGATACCCTCGTTGCACATAGTACACTGGTTATTCCTAAAGGCTACTCCTGCTCATAGCTACTCTTATGTGAGAACAATTGATTCTTCTTTGTGGTCTTGTGCACAGAGAAAAATGGACTTTCTGTATTCTTCTAAATTTGTGAAGGGCCTGTGCTTCCTTCTAACCACTTTTGCAGCCATTCTATGAGATGAAGAGTGAGGCCAATAACTTCCCGCTCCATACCTTTCTGACTAGATACTCAATCAGCAGCAGGAAGGAGTGTCGCACAACATTTTCATAAGCTCTTGGGGTTGCTTAAAATGGTGAGCATGTAACTGTTCTCCAGAACAACTCTTTGCAATTAAATGGCCTTAAAGCAAAAAAATGGCTGTTCCGTTAAGGTCTTCATTTTCCTTTAAATATTATTCATAGAAGGTTAAAATACTATGCAAAGTAGCAAGCATTTTAAGTTTAAGCATTTGTCTGCAGGTCAGGTACAAAGCAGACATCTTCAATTTTTATTTTCCCACACTGCCACGCCACTGAATTTAAACTTGATCTGCAAGGACAAACTTAAATTGAAAGGCAATTTTGTCTTTATACTAGATTAGCCTTGGGCGCCCTTTGTTAAATAACACATGGCAAGCTTTTAAAGTGGACCACCAGCTGATATAAGCTGATTGGAGATCACTAAAGGCATATTGCTTAAATCAGAACACAGTTTAAATTTTAGCCTCTCAGATAAGACTGCGAGTTGTTATTCATTTAGACCTGCTACCACCTCTAGAGATACTTTTTTTTCTTTCTAGTAAAATGAATGAAATAGTATTTGTTCTCCTTCTGCAAAGAAGACAGATTCACAACATGATGCCTTTGCAACAGCCATACAAGAAAGAAATACATTGGTCTTTCCGAACAAAATCAGACGCAGATAAAGTTGCTATTGTCCACGTTGAAGATGGTGTTTTTGTAACTGGTCAGTGCTGGATACATGTTTAGGGATGACCAACTCTCTGAAATGTGACTTGTGTAAGGATACTGTCAGGCACCATTATAGACAGCTCTCTTGTTTGTAGAAGACTTATTTGCATTGGATGTCTAATTTGGGGGTGTCTACAAAAACCTTGAAAACATACTTCTTTATACAAAGTATATAAACAATAAATGAGGAAGTAGTAGCAAATGTGGCACAAAAGCTAAAGCTTGTGGGTAAGAACAGGAGGAAATGCATGGAATAGGCTGGACAAGTTTTGTGGCATGCTTGAGCAGGAGCAGGCAGATCCAGAGGTCTAACTAGCATGGAATTCAACCTGCACTGCTGTTTCTTCTCTGACTGTGTACAGCTTCTTGCCACCCCTGCCCCAGAATCTGAAAGCTAGAAGCATAATTATACCAAAGCACAGGGAAGAGACCTACTGCGGTAAACAGTGGCACTAAACTTATACATTGGATTTGAATCCACAGAATCCTAGAATCATAGAGTTGGAAGGGTCCATATAGACCATCTAGTCCAACCCCCTGCTTAATGCAGGATCAGCCTAGAGCAAACCTGTCACATGTTTGTCCAGCCTCTGCTTAAACCTGCCCGTGAGGAGAAGGTAGCTGATTCCACCACGGTTGAACAACTCTTACTGTAAAAAAATGTTTTCCTAATATCCAGCCAGTACCTTTCTGCCAGCAATTTGAATCCATTATTGCAAGTCCTATCCTCTGCTGCCAACAGGAACAGCTCCCTGACCTCCTCTGTGTGACAGCCCTTCAAATACTTAAAGAGAGCAATCATGCCCCCCCAACCTCCTCTTCTCCAGACTGAACATTCCCAAGTCCCTCAGCCTTTCCTCATAGGGCTTGGTCTCCAGGCCCCTGATCATCCTCGTCACGCTCCTCTGCACCCACTCAATTCTGTCCACTTCCTTTTTGAAGAGCGCAGGCCTCCTGAACTGCACAACTCCAGAACTGTAACACAAATGCCATAACGTTTGACCATTGCTGACAAAACTGATGAAGATCAGTATCTATCAACAGTCCTTCCTCCTCCCCTCATGATGGACCTGATTTTGAATGGTGCTGCAATAAATAAACAAAAATCCAATCAAGTATCTATCTGTGGTTTACAAAGATCACAGCATAACAAAAGCTGATTCTACTAGAGTTTAATTGAAAAGCATGGTATAATGCTGTATATAATACATTCCTATACTTTTAGATTGAACACAGTGAGCTTACTTTTGTTTTATGGGGCCACAGTATTCCAAACATGAACAAAGATTTACACATTTAGAATCTCATTTATGGAAGACTTGACAAAGTATGTAGGGTATGTCATCTTTGTTAAAGGAATCCTGTCTGTGCAGCAGTTCAGGTTAGATTGTAGATAAAATTCTTTCCAACACTTTGCATAATGAAGAACATTGCACAGCCCCAAGTCCTCAGCTGATCCTGTTATACTTCTTCATTTTTATAGGAATGCACTGAAAATAATTGAGGAGTTATGTCACTGGAGGATCTTACTAGAAGGCCCTATATGAAACAAAGAGGCATACATTAGAAAGAATTTGGATTAGGCCCCATTAACATGGTATATTGATAATCACCTATGGCAAACTTTACACTTCTGTGATTATGGTTAAGTGCTCAGACAGAATCATGTTCACAGTATGTAGTTAACAAAAGAGAATCAGTACAGAAAAACAACAACCAATATACCAATATTTTGAAGACAAAAATACTTCGAGTATTCCCATGAGACATTTTTATATATCAGGATGGACAGTTTAGTGTAACAGTGAGCAGTGATGCTACCTATTACTTAGCTTCCTTCCAGTTTTCATTTCTTTAACTTTGGATATTTACTTGCAGGTTCTGTTTTTCGGAAAGAGAATGCATCACACCTGTCCATGTCTACCTGACTTGGCCTGTGTCTGGATTTCTCCTAGCAAATACAAATGTTTACCAGATTTCAAAAATGAAGATGTCTTTTTTTAGCAAAAACGTTGTGGATTATTCTGTGCCATTTTATGTATTAAAATCCTTAATTGCTATTGTGATTAACTTATTCGCCAGAGAACATTTTTAACATACTTTCTCATCCAACAGATCTTAATATTATTGAGATATTGGCCTGTATCCACTCACATTAAGAAAACTTATGGGCACTTAAGTTTTTTAAGAGGGGCTGACATTTTTCACTGATTTTCCTTCCCATTGTAGACCCCCAGTTATGCTGTTCCTGAGGGTCTACTGGGCCTGGGCTGGAATGGGAAATCAGCAAAAATTATCCCCCCTTAAGAAAACTTAAGTGCCATTAAGTTTTCTTAAGTGCATATTTGGATTTCAGGGCAGCATACTAAATAACAGCCAAGATATTTGACATGATTTGTCAATGCAAACACAGTTCACAAGAGGTCCAGTACATCTCTTATTTTGGATGCCTGTGTGTACAAAAGCAGGGTGTCATGTAACTGGAAGCCCCCCCCCCCCCAATTTATGATTAGTGGAGTGCATTTGATTTGTTGGATCAAAAGTTGGCCTTATGATTAGATAACCTGTTAAAAGCTGGTGGACTTAAGGATGTTCAGACTGATCACCTAGAATTGCCAAGTCAATTTTGCATAAATATAACCTAGACTTTTATTGCTTAAGCTTCATTCAATGTATTTTTGTACAGAAAAACCAGGCTAAAAATAATTGTTCAGAATTGTTTCAGTTACACTTTGTAGTTGTCAAAATGATTAAAAGTTGTGCCTTACTACTGTGTTTGACAGTGTGTGCAGTCTTCCTCCTGCTCAAGAAATTTTACTCTGGTACTCCAGAGGAAGGCTCCCTTGGGACCAGAGGGAGGCTTCACACTTAGCTGAGGGGAGTGGTAGGCACCTTAAAAATTTACAGTGTAAGGCTAGGCAGAGTTCAGTGAACGTAGAATGGTACGAATTTGCTTAGATGGCGCTACTTTTGTGGCATGAGTACCCATTTTTGTCAGATGCACGCTAGCATGGATAACCTGGAATCTGTTATTGTAATTCCTACATTTTTAGATTGAACACAATGAGCTTACTTTTGTTTTATGGGGCCACAGTATTCCAAACATGAACAAAGATTTACACATTTAGAATCTCATTTGACTTGACAAAGTATGTAGGGTATATCAGCTTGTTAAAGGAATCCTGTCTGTGCAACAGTTAAGGATAGATTGTAGATAAGATTCCTTCCAACACTTTGAATAATGAAGAACAGTGCACAGCCCCAAGTCCTCAGCTGATCCTGTTATACCTCTTCATTTTTATAGGAATCCACTGAAAATAATTACTTTTCTACATGGTATGATTAAGGAGTTATATCACTGGAGGATCTTACTGGAAGGCCCTATATGAAACATAGAGACATACATTAGAAATAATTTGTTATTGTAATTATATTATTTTTAGATTAGGCAATACATTGTTCTAAAGTTTTTGAACAGTGTTTTAACTTTTTTTTTTAATTGACCATTTGAACCACAACACTTAAAAAGATGGTTTAAAGAATCTAATCATTCTGGGGGATGAGAAGAAAAAGATTTGTTTGTGTTTTATCTGGCATAAAGTAATAGTTCATCTGAATTATATACTCAAAGTGTACTTTACATTTTTAAAAAACAATGGAAGTCTATTGAACTTGGAAGGCTATTGAAGTACCTGACTTCTTGTTATGTAAATATATACTGATATTGCTATGTAAGAATTCTGTATCAGAATAACAGCAGTATGGCATTTTATTTATTTTAATATTATATCATTATTTTTGCACCATGGTCTGATTTTATTTCATGAATTGTTATATATCAGCACTAAACTAAGAAATATAATATCATTTTTCCATGCAAAAAATGTTCACTATTCAATATTTCCAAGGAAATGTACCAGCAAATTTGATACATAGTTCAAAAGATACGAAGCTTTACTAAGGAAGAAATTAAGACATTTTCTAGGTATATACCACAGAGAGTCAAAATTGTAAAACTGGAGATCTCCTAAATCTGTTTTTAGTTCCCATTTTTAAGACAACTTTACTGAGGAACCTTGCTCCTCACACCAATAATTTACTTTTCTTACAGTGCAATCCTAAACAGAGTTACACTCTTCTAAGAGCATTGACTTCAGTGGAGTTAGAAGGGTGTAACTGAGTTTAGGAGTGCACTGTTAATTGCTCTTGTTTTAAGATTAGTGACCTGGTAAGTGCTTCTGTGTTATAACAACGTTGTCTAAGCAGCTGAACAAAATTGTTCTGTGCTATTGAAAATAGATAGAATTTTACCTTCCTGATTCATGCAAAATCCAAGACCAAGGGATTGTGGGGAGCTGTCCAGGTAATAAAATATGAATTTTCTATGTGGACAGCAGTTCCATATGGAGAAAAAAGGGGCACAATCATATGTGATGGTCACAGATGGATTAGTTTACCTGCTAGAGAGATAGGGCTAATGGGTTGCTTCCAACCTGATTTTCAGCTGCCAAAAAAAGAAATGAGGGGTCCCTCTTGACCACCAAAAATTGCTATGCTGGAAATCACGGCACCAGAAGGACAAAGCTGAAGGACAAAACCTGAAGGACAAAAATCACATGAGATAGGAGCTGTGATAAGAAGGGGAATTGGGTAGGCTTGAATGAAAAAGCTGGCTGGATCCAATCCAGTCACTTGAGGCAATCTTTCATTTTAGCTCAGGACATTAAGGCTGCAATCCTGAGGGTGTGTGAATCTCCTTAGGAGCTGGCATGACCCCGAGCCAGCGTAGGTGCCATGTGGCACTTACACCAGCACAGGGGCGAACACACCAGGGTCTGGGAGCCACAGAGCTCCACCAGCCCCTGCCACCACTGCAGCCACTCCGGGAACTAAATCCTGGAAGAGAACGCCCACACCGGTGTGAGGGAGGCGTTCCCGGGGGCAGAGCTGCCTTTGGGCAGCTTCCTAACCCCAGTCGCCCCGGGAACGCCCCCTTGATCTGCGGCTTGGCTGTGCCACCTTTTTTGGTGGCACAGCCTCGCTTTATTCAATGGAGCATTTACCCCCCCCCCCATTTTTTTGTTATATATTATTTTAAACTGCTCTTTTTCCCTAAATGCCTAAATGCCCACCTCTTCAGGATTGGGCTGCCTGTCCCAGCTTGTACAATCTGTGGAATCATGTGGGAAAGATGGAGAGATCATGTTTGAATTTTCTTCCCATGACAAAACAAGGTATCAGGAAAAGTTTAGCGTGAACTGTTAACTCTGACGTGCTCAAGGTTTTCCATGGTTGAGATTGTATTTTGCATTGGGAGAGAGGTGCTCCAGAAAAAGCTTCACTATTTCATTCTGCTGATTTTCTAGAGTGACCAAGATAATGGAAAATACATCCATAACTTGCCATCATCACCTTGAGATATTTAAAAGGAAGCAAGGGATGGAACATCTAGGCTGCCTCCCATATATTTTCTACCCATGAGTAATTCATTCCTGAGGAATTCTGTGTTAGAAATCACTGGTTTAAATCGATTTGAGGCCACATATAGTAGGAAAACTAAAGCGTGCTGGCAAAAAAACTATAGTAGTGCTAGACAGTGACTTATAAACATGCACTTGTATTTTTTTAGTTCTAGAAATGAATTAGTCTCAAAATAATTTTATATAGCTAAATACTATAATTCCTATAGAGATAGCCCTCAGGTAACGGTACAGAGATCCAGTTCAGGTTAATAGTCTATCTTCCCTTCAATTGTCTATATTAATAAGACTGTTTTTTTAGAAATCGCATCCTTCAGGTAAACTAGTTTAGTGGATCCTTACTTGGTAGTTCTTAGATTAATTGAATCTCTCCTCTACCACTCTTTTTGTAAATGTCTGGATATATGAAATAATGTTAGTGTACTCCAATGAGTTCATTCCTCAGATTCTAAGATGTATGTTGTTTTCCATATTATGTGAAAAGAACCAGACTCACCAGCCTACAATAAACCTTATAGTGGAACAGCCGTAAATTTGTTTTGAATTCATGGAACTATGAAAGAGTTTAGCCATGTGCATTATTTCACATAGATCATATCTGTCAGGGCTAAAACTACCTTTCATTAACTGGCAAATCATTTTTCACACAGCCATTCACTGTTGACTGCTGAGTCTTCACTGACCCATAGAACTCATCACCTCAAGGTGCTTGAGGAGAATATTCTTCCCTCTCTGCAAGGAGCCAATGCAAGTAGATAACATTGTGGGGAAATAACAGATCACAAAATTAGGGCTACTTCATGTATTAAGTGGGGCAGCATATGTTTCTGAAACTGTACATTTTCCAGGCATAATTCAAATAAATTAAATAATTTATAAATTTATAAATTAATTAAATTAATTAAATTAACATGGCAGAGGGGGGCTATTTCCACATGAAACAACAGCCTCACCATCTAGTGCGGCGATTTTCACCCCTTCTTTGGCAACATCCAAGTTTCTTGAGTTATCCCAGTGGGTGTCGTAAGAAAAATGAAGTGCAACTCCCTTCAATTTAAAAAATAAATATAAGCCATGCAGTGCCTTTTTATTCTAGTTTAATTTCAAAATAGTAAATATGTTGGCTTGGATCAGCAATGCTGATTCTATGACCTTAAGCAGATGATGTGAAGGAGGGCATCTTGGCCATCTTCTAGGCATGGAGTAGGGGTCACTGGGGGTGTGGGGAGGGGGAGGTAGTTGTAAATTTCCTGCATTGTGTAGGGGGTTGGACTAGATGATCCTGGTGGTCCCTTCCAACTCTATGATTCTATTCTATGATTCTATAATCCTTTCCCTTGCATGAGGATCAGGAGTTGAATTTCACAGAGAACATCAAAGTGAAGCATAGACCCAGAGATCGGAAAGTCACCTTCCACTAACGGAATCTTCTCAGTTTGCCATTTGTAATGTTAAGTGCAATACTACACAAATGTTATTTTTTCCTAATTGTGTTAAAATGGTCACTGTTTTTAAAATGTTTTGTTTTATATGGCATATCATAGTCCTCTACATAGGCCACAAATGTAGGCCTAACAATACTAATAATAATGGTTCAGCAGACTGGGATATTTCAGATTAGGGCAGCAAGTCAATTTCTTTAGAAAGGGCACAATGATCATTCTACACTCTTATGTTGGCATCTATTTGGCTTTTACTATTTTTTAAAAGGCTTTGGAGAGAGAAGTAGCAGAAGGAGGAAGGCATGCTTAACTTTTCCCAGCTGACCATTTTCCTACTGAATTCACACACGCCTCACTAGATTTCCTCATCATCAGCTTTAAAAGGGTAAAGGTCCCCTGTGCAAGCACCGGTCATTCTTGACCAATGGGGTGATGTCACATCCTGACGTTTACTAGGCAGACTTTGTTTACAGGGTGGTTTGCCAGTGCCTTCCCCAGTCATCTTCCCTTTACCCCCAGCAAGCTGGGTCCTCATTTTACTGACCTCGGCAGGATGGAAGGCTGAGTCAACCTTGAGCCGGCTACCTGAAACCAACTTCCGTCGGGATCAAACTCAGGTCATGAACAGAGCTTTGGACTGCAATACTGCAGCTTACCACTCTGCGCCACGGGGCATCAGCTTTACAACTACAGATATGCATTTTAAACCCCGCCCTCAAAAATGTTTGAAGCATGATCTGAAGCAGAAAAACAGGAAAAACCCAAGAATGGCTAAACACCCCTTCCGTGAAAGAGCTTCACTGTCTGTCTCAGGGTTGGAAGCTAGGGTATTTGAAGGATCTTCTCCTACTGTACTGTCCTTATAAAAATCAGCACAGCACCGTTTATCCTAATGATGGTGTATAAATATAGCAGGAACAATAAATAAAAGAGGAAAGTAGGAGAGACAAGTATAGTCGAAGCACATACTTCAGTTTGGTTTGAGGTCCTGGTTTAAAAGATCACCTTGCAGTTTTTTTCTATCTTTATCCAAATTGAAGAATGTATTTACCTTATTTGCATATATTATCTTGCATATAGGATGCTTCAAAAAGGTGAAAATAAGCTGCCCGGGTAATTCTTTTGGCTCATGTGCTGAGTGACACATACCAAGTGACATAGCTTTTTAGCTTAGCAATGCTTGTATTTGAGAATGGCTTCACTGAACCCAACAAGTGTATATTCAGTCACCTGAGCTTAGCCAGAAATTTGCAATCCTTATAGAATATATCTCTAGTGTGTGTTGTAAAGGGACACTTGACTAATGAGTCTTGTCAGCATAATGAGACACAGTGATAACATATAGTTCCAAGTATGACTGCATTCTAAGGCCTCTTGCTCGTACCCGCTTTCTCCCAAAATGTGTGTCTACTGCACAGATGGATCTTCAGAAGAAACAGAAGGTGCTAAGAATCCCTTGGTTTAAATAAGGATTTGATCTTGACAATATGGAACATGCTTTCCAGGAGATTTCTGTAACACAAGAATGGCAAATCATGGAAAAGAAACAAGATTTTACATTTCTAACTTTACGAATGACAAAGAAGGTTACAGAGCTGGTGGCATCTGTCTTCTGGAAATGTTTTTACTAACACATTTACAAAAGTTGAAAAGATTTCTTTCCCACATGGCCATATTTACCTAGTACTTTATTTATTCCGCTATTTGTCCAAGGATCTCAGGGTTCCATTTTCCACCACTGTATTCTTACAACAACCGTGTAAGGTGGCTGGCCCAAGGTGACCCAGCAAACTTTGTGACAGAGTGGGGATTTGAACCAAGATTTCCCAGATTCTAGTCTGATATTCTAACCACTACACTACGCTTTGTAAATACTTATGTTGGTCTAAGTTTTTATTTTTATTTTTGGTGTTGATGTAGATAATCCACATAGGGCTAAGGATAATCGTAATTTTTCCAAGACTTCTGGGGAGCAATCTAATCTCTTGCACACTCTGACAGAAACACTCTCTGAATGAAACCAAATATTCCATTAGTTTGCATTTCTTTGCATCTCTTTTAACTGTGTCACCCCACCATGGGCCCAAAGTCCAAAAGGAAAGAAGGAACAGCTATATGTATCAACTAGAGACTTGTGAGCCAAACCTTGAACTCAAACAGCTACTGTCTGGCCTGCTAGGTAGGCCATATTTACAGGTGAGGGGGTAGGCAGTGGCCCACTATGTCTCAGTCTTACCTAAAAGTGATCCACTAAGAAAATTAGTTATTGTCAAGGGGGAGAGGTACTAATGAACTGGTAAGAATCAAGCAGCAGCAAAATGTGACCTACTTCCTAACCTTATTAACACCAAAACTTTCCTTTGTTTTACTTATTTGTTTTACTTCAATGGAACTACTCGACAACTTTGTTTCCACCATCCTTCTTCTGGAGTCCAGGTGACAGATGGGAAGAGACTGAACACTTTGATGGAGTGAAGTAATATTCTACTAAATCACGCCACTCTCTCTAGCTGTCACAAATCACCATGACTTCAAGTTCAGATCTCTTTTTCAGCAGGGTGTGTGTGTTTGTTTTTACAAATTACAATCTTGTTTAAATGCCAATTTTTGTTAGCGACCGAGAAAAACAAGAGAATATTTATCCTGTATGATCTGTGAAGTGTCTTAAAGCAAATAGACACACACAGACAGGCTGTTAACAAAAAAGAATACATGATTCATTGATAAGTAACAGAAACGTTAGCAATCTGAAGGTGTAATGCTACATATGGGAAATTATGTTTCATTTCTTCCATCTCCCCTTTTATTTCATCTTCTCGCAGTGACCAGTCAATTGTGCATTATGTGCAAATACAGTGGGAATAACCCAAGGGAAAGTTGAATTCAAAGATCAAGCCATGTTGTGCTAAAATTTGTGCAAGATTGTGGGTATAAGATTTCCTCTACACAGTTTTTAAAGGATTCTATACATGAAAAGGGCATTTTAATCATTATTAGGTTTCCCCCACACACACACACCCAATGATGTTGATTTACTGGTGATAATGATTCGTGTGACTTTGATGTTTTAACGTTAGGTATGTTTGTCTACATGCCCTTGTTAACACACACACCCTGGGTCCATAACATGAGTAAAGGTGGCTTATGACAATTTTAAAATAAATAACTTGAATCTAAAAGAACATTTCCCTAAGATTTTTCTAAGACTAATTTTTTGCTGAACATTTCTCTGACTGTAGACAGATTTCCACTTTCATTGTCCTTACCTACTCTGAGGAGCCCTGTGGCGCAGAGTGTTAAGCTGCAGTACTGCAGTCAAAAGCTCTGCTCACGACCTGAGTTCGATCCCGACGGAAGTCGGTTTCAGGTAGCCGGCTCAAGGTTGATTCAGCCTTCCATCATTCCAAGGTCAGTAAAGTGAGGACCCAGCTTGCTGGGGGTAAAGGGAAGACGACTGGGGAAGGCACTGGCAAACCACCCCGCAAACAAAGTCTGCCTTGGAAATGTCAGGATGTGACATCATCCCATGGGTCAGGAATGATCCGGTGCTTGCACAGGGGACCTTTACCTTTTTACCTACTCTGAGTCCATGAAGGGACAAACATCATAAATAATATGCCAATTCTAGATTTTAAAAAAATCTACATGGAAGAGAATTTCAACACAATTTTCTCCACATGAATGCCTCCATGAAATTATTCCTAAGAGCTCTTGTCCTTACCTACTCTGAGTCCATGAAGGGACAGACATCATAAATAACATGCCAATTCTAGATTTTTTTTAAAAAAACACCTACATGGAAGAGAGTCCCAGCACTATGTTCTCCACATGAATGTCTCCATGAAATGATTCCTAAGAGTTCTTGTAATGTTAAATGTCATGTGAGAACTGACAAAAGGAAATGACGTTACAACCCTGACTGCCATTTCCTGTATTTGACATACTATGGCTGCTGCTAGGATTAAATTCTGTAACCAAATCAGGACCCAGACTTTCACACAGCAGCCACTTCTACTACGTTAAGATTAATCTTTCTCTCTCCTCCTTCCTCCAGTCATTAGATCAGCACCTGTGTAAAACTATTCAGGTCGCACAGTCCGGATACACTGATTTGGTTTACCATTGCCAGTTTAGACATAATCAGAAGTGTGCAGAAATGTATGAGGCACTCAAGAAACTGTACTACCCATTTTCATAAGCAGACTAGAGAAAGTATGAAGGAGCTTGAGAGATATGCAAGATGAAGACTGATGTATGTTGGTCAAATTCCAGAAAGATACATAATGTAATTCTACCAACAATGATTTGGAACTGCTACCCCAGGGAAAGATCAATCAATTCCACTATTCCTACACTTTAAAAGCTCAGTATTACTTAGAGTATTCAATATTACTTAGTCCTGCTAAGTAAGTGGAGTAATAGCTGCCATTTCCCAGAGCTGTACCACATGCCAGTTAAATCTGCCATACACGTAATTTTTCTGTCACCTTCAAAAACACAGCATTTTTGTCATATTGAAATACACAAGAGATTCTACAACAGGTAGATCTTTCAGACTTTTAGACCGTAACAGAAATGATTTTTCAATATATATTCAGTGGTGTTAGAATGGGGACATTGGTGGCCATATAGTCAATAAGACTCCTGCTCTAGAGTAGAAAGCTGGGGTGGTATGGGGAAACTCTGATGGGTAGGCACAACCTTCTTTGCAGAAATAATGCTCCAACATGGGCAGGCAATGACTATGCTGCCACCCACTAATCACAAAGCTGCTTTCCAACAATGCTCCTTTAACCTTGCAGGGAAGGTATCAACTAGCGTGTGGCAAGGGCACTTCATAGAAGAATGTAAAAGATACCCAGTGGGATCAGACCATTGACCCAACTAGTACAGCATTCTGTTTCATAAGGTCACTGACTAGTTTGCCCTCATGGTGTAGTGGTTAGGAGCGGCGGACTCTAATCTGGAGAACCTGGTTCGATTTCCCACTCCTCTACACGAAGCCAGCTGGGTGACCTTGGGCAAGTCACAGTTCTTTCAGAACTCGCTCAGCCCCACCTACCTCACAAGGTGCCTGTTCTGGGGAAAGAAAGGAAGATTGTAAGCCAGGTTGATTCTCCTTAAAAAAGGCAGAGAAAATCAGCCTATAAAAACCAACTCCTCTTCTTCTCAAAGATCGCCAAACTGGACACAGTGGCCAAGGCCTTCCCCTGATGTTGCCTCCTGGCACCTGGTATCAGAGGTTTAATGCCTCTGATTATGGAAATTCCCTTTACTCACCATATATATTCAGAGGCATGAAACCTCTGATACCCAGTGCACCTTCACATACATGCCACCCTGCAGCAGACTTTCCACTTGTCACTGCTGCAGGCCTTGCTGGTGGCATGGCATGGCATTACGAACATCATAACAGTGCTGGAAGGTTGCTTGTAGAGAGAAACAAGGGCTACCAAGGCTGCTAAGCCTAAAAACCATAAAATCACATCTTACTTCAGTGTCTCTTGTACTAACCTGAGCATTTAGCAAGTGTACATCCAAATTACAGGAGGAGTGCACACTCTGCCTTGTAGTACTCAGGGGAACGGGGTTGGGGAGTCCCATTTGGAGTTGAAGCCCGCCTTCCATGGCTTACCTGTTGGGGGGCCCTGTCCTTGCAGCCCTACTTACAGTAATGGCATTGGGTGTCTTAGTTGCATCTGGAATTGAGGCAGATTGTGTGTAAGTGTTCTGCGAAGAAATGACAGCAATACGCTCGTCCAGCTTTGTTGTGAGTTTTGCCTGGCTGTTTGTGCAGTGTTCTCTTTTCACCATTGCCCCCGTCTTAAAAGTTTCCATGCATTCTCTTAAGTTCTCCAGACATGAAAACAGAGTAAATGTAAACCCATGCTGCTATAGAAGAAGAGTTGGTTTTTAAACCTCACTTTAAAAAGGTAAAGGTCCCCTGTGCAAGCACCGGGTCATTCCTGACCCATGGGGTGACGTCACATCCCGACGTTTACTAGGCAGACTTTGTTTACGGGCTGGTTTGCCAGTGCCTTCCCCAAGATCATCATACCTCACTTTACTCTACTGAAAAGTCTCAAAGCAGCTTACAATCACCCCCAACCCCCCAACAACAGGCCCTTGTGAGGTAAGTGGGGCTGAGAATTTTGAGAGAACTGTGACTAGCCCTAGTTACCTTCATGCATAGGAGTGGGGAAACCAACCCAGTTCATGTGGAGGAGTGGGGAATCAAACCTGGTTCTCCTGGTTAGAGCCCGCCGCTCTTAACCACTACACCACACTGGCTCTCTATTAATGTTAAAGCCTACATAGTGTTTGCAAGCCTATATTAATAAAACTTTCCTTTGGTTTACTATCATGTTGATAGTGGGGGGTGGGGAAGTAACTTATTGTTTTCACCTGTTTTCCCAAGTGACAAAACTAAGATGTACTTCTTGTGCCATTCCTAGTGCCACACCTTTTTAAGCCCACTAAAGACAGCTCTGCTTAGGACTAACCTGGTAGCACTATTTAAAAAAAGGTAAAGGTAGTCCCCCTGTGCAAGCACCGGGCTATTCCTGACCCATGGGGTGACGTCACATGCCAATGTTTACTAGGCAGACTTTGTTTTATGGGGTGGTTTGCCAGTGCCTTCCCCAGTCATCTTCCCTTTACCCCCAGCAAGCTGGGTACTCATTTTACCGACCTCAGAAGGATGGAAGGCTGAGACAACCTTGAGCCAGCTACCTGAAACGAACTTCCCATTGGGATAGATCTCAGGTCGTGAGCAGCGCTTTTGACTGCAGTACTGCAGCTTACCACTCTGCTCCATGGGGCTCTTAGCTCTACTTAACACTCGGTATAACTGTTGTTTTCAACAAAACAAAATGTTAAATTTCATTAACAGAAAAATTCAGGTGCTAAATTACCCAAAATATATTTCACATTCTTCGAGCAATGAAGCTCAGGTTTAATCTTTTTAAGTAAATATTTTATATACTTCAATTCAGCCCCTTCCAGTTTCTCCAACAAAAAAACAAAATACTGGGGGATAGAGGCATACTTTACCTCCCATAGCTACAAGATCTGCAGAAATTTTACATCTTTGCACTGGAGTAACAGTATACCATGGCATGAACAACAGCGAAAATTTTTTTAACACCCATTGTGAAACTAACCTTCTTATTGTTGTTTTTAAAAGCAAAAGGGAGAGATATGACCTAACTGTGTATTATGGTAAACACAGCAAAAAATAAAGTAGCTGTTAGTTCAGTTATATATTTAGAAACTTTTTACTGCATCATCTGCCATTTTTAAAATCCCAGGACATTAATAATTTAAAAATAATCTCTCACATAACAGTGCAAGGCAGATAAGCAACTAAGCAATTATGTGCAGCAACTGCTTTCCCCACTAAAATAAGTGACCCACAATTATCTAGAGACTCTGCTGCCATAAGATGAAGAGTCATTTTTAAAAAAAATAGAAATTGGTTGCAGCAGATGGGAGTGGGGTGGTTGGTCTATTTAGGCACACCTCATTAACATGAATTTAGCTTTCTTTAAAATGTATACTCCCTTTAATGATTTTATGATTAGCAACCAGTCTAAGCATGTTCTCTCATAAGCAAGTCCTAAACATTCAAGGAAATGTGGCAAGCAACCCCATTCAGTGAGCAATTACTTGGGACGTTGGTCTCATTGACTTCAGTAAGACTCCTAGCTCATTGTGCATGGGTTGTTGAAGCCTTACAACGGGGCTTAAACACAATCAACTGTACAATCCTAAACAGAACTACAGCATTCTAAACCCACTAAAACCAATGGATCCATTTAGGACTACACTGTAAGTGTTTTTGGATTGCCAAAATCTAAGAACCAGCAAAACTTCAGGTGGTCTATCACGGACTATAAACAACAGCAGTCGGCAAACCAGAACCTAGCCATTCCATGTACGAAAATTGGACAGTGTTTTATTAAAACAATCAAAATGTACAAGTACTACCCAGTTTGTAGATAAGATCTTAAGTCAGCAAAATATGAAATTCAGTGTAATTTAGAAACCTTACTGACATTTTAAAGGTGATATTAAGTAGTTGGTTTGCTTTTAAAATTGACAATTTTGTTCTCCAAACAGTTGAGATTACCAAAGAAACAGTGCAACAAGAAAATGCAAAATTACATCTACATCAGAGCAAGTGACCCTAACCCATTGTAGGTCAACAGGAAATAACCTAATACCTTGAGTACAGTTAGGGGTGTGGGTCAGGTGGATTGCATCTCATGTTTCCATGTCAGGCAAAGTTAAAAAGTCACTGCTTAAAATACTGAAATCAATTTAACCCAAATGCTTTCCCCCCATCACGAACAGACTTAACACAGTATAGTTTCTCCTTCTTGGTTTCCATTTAAAAACTAATGCTGTAATACAATACTGAGGTCATCAAAAATAATACTTTAGTATAAAATTGTATTTTGGCCTTTATCAAATCTTACATGAATAAAATTGTTTAGAATTTATCAAAACCAGTAGGGGTTTTTTTTAAAACCAAAAAAAAACACCCAACCAACCAAAAAAACCAACAACACAAAATTATGGCCTTTTAATCCTTATCAGAATAACTTTCTGCAAGTGTTAGAAGCAGCCAAGAAATCTGGAGTCCTGTGTTATAAGCCCCCACCCGCTCCCCAAATCCACATGTACATAAATAAATATCCTCTTAGAACCCAGCGATGTGGATACCGTATGACAGTCAAAGTGTCTCCTTAGATAACAATCTTTCAAGTGCATATACCAGAAGAAAAACATAGAAATTTATCTTTTTCTTGAAAAAAAAAAGAAATGAATAAAACTACATCCCAAAATTCTTCAGATCACACAGAAGGGTGCCTTGGGTGTTGTGTATGCTTTGGCAGCAGAAAAAATGAGCTCTAAAACAGACTCTGAGCTTTTTGTTGAAAATGAAGCACAGGATGGGGTTGACCCCTGCTTGAGCAAAGGTCATCCAGACGGAGGTGGTCAGATAGACTTGGGGGATGGCGCTCGCTTTGATGAAGACGCGCAGGTAACACGCCACGATGTAAGGGGACCACAGCAGCAGAAACAAAAGAGTGATCATGTAGAACATCTTACAGATCCTCTTCTCTGTTTTGAACTCCTCCAGGACCAACAGCCTCTTGATCTGGCTGTGGGTGGCATTCTGCCTGATGCCCACTAAGGTAGGAGGGGTGGGACCCCGGCCAAAGCCGGCCGTCCAGTTTGCGGCCGCTTGGCCCGTGGCCCCAGGGCCGTGGAAAGTCCAGTTCTGGCTGATGGCCGGCACCAACTGAGCGGGTTTCATCTTGCGGTGGCCGTGGATGAAAAACAGGAGCTTGACATAGACCAGGTGGGTGGCGGCGATCACAGCGGCGAGCATGAGCATGAACCCGAGGGTGTCGTTGGCCTTGACGTAGCGGTGCTCGAAGATGCACTGCTCCTCCTCCCGGATGAACTTGTAGGTGCCCACGTCGAAGACGGGCGGGAAGGCCATGGCCACGGCGAGGGTCCACACCATGCACACCACCGCCAGGCAGGTCCAGCCCGTCATGCGCTTGGCGTAGAAGCGGTGGTGCGCGATGGCCATGTACTGGGTCACGCCCACGCAGAAGAGCAGGAAGGCGGCGTGGAAGCAGAAGAGCACGGCCAGGAAGGCCAGCACCTTGCAGCCCAGCGGGCCGTGGGGCCACGCGCCGGCCCCGCCGTGCACGGCCAGCATCACGAAGGGGAAGCACGCCAAGGAGCGCAGCCCGTCGGCCAGGCACAGGTCCAGCAGCAGGTAGTAGGGGGCGCGGTGCAGGTGGCGGTCCTTCAGGATGAGCCACGCGAACAGCACGTTGCCAGCCAGGCTGACGCACAGGATCAAGCCCAGCGCCGCCAGCTTGAGGCCCGAGGCGCTGACGAGGCCGCCCGGGCTGGGCAGGTGGGGGCTGCTGCTGCTGCTGCTGCCCCCCAGCTCGCTGGCGTTCGCCATCTGGGGACGAGGGCCGGGGTCCGCCGCCTCCCCCACGCACATCACCCGGGGGGATGGGGGGCGAGCCGGCTTCTCCTTCAGCAGGCGCCGCCGCCTCCTGCCGGGCTCCTCCACATGGCTTGGGGCGACGGGGGAGCCCCCCCCCTCGCCCCCTTCTCTTCCACCTGGGTCCCCCAGGAGCCGGGGCAGCGGCTGCCCCCTCCCCTCCAAGCAGCAGCCGCGGCGGCCGGGGTCAGGCGCGCCTGGCAGCAGGCGGCCCCCTGCCGAGCTCCGCCGCGTCCTCGGTCCTCCTCGCAGGCTCCTGCTCCGCCGGGGTGCGGCCGCCCCACTTTACAAGGCTCCCCCCCGCCTGGCAGGGGAAAGCCCGGGGGAGAGGCTCCCCGGCAGCCCCCTGCCCCGCTCGGGGACCGGCGGCTGCCGCGGCTCCTCCAGCATCGCGCCTTTTGTTGCCCTGCCGCCGCTACTGTTGCAGAAGCTGCCTTCCTTCCTTCCTTCCTTCCTTCCTTCCTTCCTTCCTTCCTCTCTTCCTATTGTCTCTTCCCTTCTGCTCGCTCTCCGGCGCGGTTTTCGCAGGGAATGCCGGGCTTCCCCCCTCCCCCTCCCCCTCCACGTCGCCTCCTCCTCCTCCTCCTCCTCCTCCTCCTGGCCACGGCCCCCGAGGCAAGAGAGGCGGCGCGCGCCCCCATGGCGCGTGCGGCGGGGCAGGAGGGCAAAGCCAATTGCCCTCTTTGCAATTATTGGCTCGCGCCTGCACTTCCGGAGGGGGGGGGATGCTTCTCCGGAGGGAAGTTTCTGGGGGCGGTGGGGGGGGGGGACAGGCTGAGCCTGCGCAGAGGGAAGAAGACGCGGGGTGGGGAATCCGCGCTGCTCTCTAGGTTTCCTCCTAAGGACAAATCAGCTTGGCCCTGTAGGCGCCGGAAAAGAGGAAGACCCAACGGGAGGTGGGTGGGCTCAATAAAGGAAGCCCCGGCGCTCCGTTTGCAAGGCCTGAGCAAGGCTGTCAAGGAGAGGACGTTCTGGAGGACTTGGATTCATAGGGTCGCCGTGGCCGTTTATGCACGGGTGTCAGGAGCAGGCCATGAAGACAGTCCATGGCTGTGCTTCCAGGTGTTGTTTTGCAGTTCTCTCCAAGGCCAGTCCGTGCCCCGTGTTTAGACTTCTTAGATTCCTTTAGTCAAAAAGGGCAAGAGTCCAGTAGCACCTTAAAGACTAACAAAAATATTTCCTGGTAGGGTATGAGCTTTCGTGAGCTACAGCTCACTTCTTCAGATGCAGCTAGAATGTGAATCCATCGGTCTTTAAGTAGAGGAACAGTATGTAAATCTGAATAGCAGGCTTGATGGGATTAGGTGTGATATGCAGAAGAGTCTGTGATGTCCAGGGGAGAGATGGGTGTGGAGAAATCAGCATTGGTAATGGGCCATGAATGCAAAGTCTTTATTCAGCCTAGGTAAATGCATTGACTTTAGTTTGAATATCAACTGTAATTCAGCAGTTTCTGTTAAGTCCGCGTGGGAAGGATTCACGAGATCCGAGACGGAGTTCAATAACACAGCTTTATTTGATTTCAGCACAGAACTAACTAACTTACACACTGAACGTGCCCTGCTTATATGCCCCCCTGGCTGCCTCCGGCCACTCCCCCCCTGATCTGTGATAGGGGGAAATACCCTCTCGGTGACCAATGGGACCTGCTGGCTTAGGGCCAATAGGATCCGTTTGCTTGACCAATAGGGTGAGCAGGGTTTAGGATCCTTCGACAGAACTCAAGCTCCTCCGCCTCCCTTGATAACTCCCCAATTATATACATACACAACAGTTTCTCTTTCCAATCTCCCTTTAAAATTCCTTTGTAAGAGAACAGCTACTCTTAAAGATTCCTTTAGTGTGGGAATTGCCAAGTGCTCCTTCCTGCCTCTGGGAGGGGGGTTGCCTGGGTTACTGGTTATCTCCTTTTGCTTTTCCATATTTGCCGTGTGCCTTGCCTTTGCCCCTTACTAGTATCATCCTGAATATAGCTTCTGTAACCTGTCGATTCTACCCAATAAAACTGCTTTCGTGGATTTGCCGTCTGCTGAATTCTGTTTGAGGGATGGAGCGCAGAGCTAGAGCTCACATTGGGAGGTTTTGCCTTGGGTTTGCCGCTCTCTGGATGCACATTGTTCCCATCTGAATTCTCAAAACTCTGCATGGAGGCTTATTTTTGAGTTTTGAGAATTTGGATGGGGGAAATGTGCATCTACAAAGTGGCAAATTCAAGGCAAACCCTCCGATGAATAAATAGCCCGTCGGAAGCGACTTGAGGGCACTTAACACACACACACACATAGGCACTGGAGCCTGAACTCCGCCAGGCGTCAGGGCCAGTCTGCAGAAACCATCGAGGCTTAAGGAAACAAAAGCTCATCCATCAATTGAGTCCAGCCTTCCTCCCCCTTTGACCCAGAGGCGTGGAGCGTGCCCCCATCAGTCCACCTCGAGCAACTTACACGATGCAGACCACACACAGCGCATCCAATAGGTGCTCCGCAGAAAGCACGTTGCTCCAGAGGACTCAACCAAGCATGGGGAAAGACATTCAGTAAATCTCTAGCAGTAGAAAAGAGCAAGAGTCCAGTAGCACCTGAAAGACTAGCAAAATTTCTTTAGTTAGTCTTTAACGTACTACTGGACTCTTGCTATTGCTAGTGACAGACTAACACAGACTAACCCATTGGAATAAATCACTTGTCAGTTACGGTCAGGAGTAGGACTCCGTCAGGGCTGGATTAACCATTCAGTAAAATAAGCATGCTTGGGGCATCAAGGGAAGGGAGCACCACAGAAATTTTCCTTTGCCGGATTTACCATGGACCAAAACTGCAAATGGTGCAGCTGAATCAGGGTCCACAAAATGGGCCCCCACAATAAATGGAAAAATTACATGCATAACAGTGACTCAAAAAAACAAAAACTAGCCTGTTGTGGCTTAAGCCTATAATTTGTTATACTCTTCTTATTCTTTGAGACTTGCTTTTTAATATTTCTGAAGTTAGCAATAAAAAGAATCTCTAAGATTCAATAAGATTGCCTCTTTACTTTGGGTAACTATTTCTACCAGGGAACCATACCTTTCAGCAAGGTATACATCCTATAGATCTAGTCACTGACAACAGTAACTGAGCTTCTTCATGAACATCACAATTTTTATTCTTATCCATTAAAAAAAAATAAGGATGAAGAAAAAGTGGAAAATAAAAATAATCACACTAATCACACTAGGCTCAATATATATATTTTTATTTTTATTATTAAATAATTTAATACTAATTGTTTTTTACATATATATGGGGGCACCACAATCTTTTAAGTGCTTAGGGCCTCTAACAGTCTTAATCCGGCCCTGGACTCAGTCCTGGTGCACGTGAAGGATTTCATTTCTGAATGGCTCCTTATTCCCCAGGTCACTGTGTGCTAGGGTTGCCAGTTCCACCTTTGGAAAGTCGTGGAGATTTGAGGGCAGTGGCTGGGAAGGGTGGTGTTTGGGGATGGAGCTGGGTATCCAAGGTTGGGTGAAAAGAAAATATATATAAGTCTATGTATAAATACTAAAAGTATAATTTATTAGAAGCGCTATATAAAAGTTAAAATTACTTAAAAGCATTAAAATAGCACAATGGCATTTCCTGAGGTTGATAACTATAACCACATACCAAACGCATTTCGGCCTATGGGGCCTTTATCAGTGGTTAATTAAAACCCTTTGTTAAGCCTGTACACATTTACAGAAATACATTAATGAATACAAATACAAACAGTTCAAACCCAACCAGGCATGTGTATATGTTGTAAATTCAATTCCCAATTACTCAGACATCTGGTATAATAGGTTCTTGTTGTAATACTGGTTAGTATAAGTCTCTCAAATACTATGTGTGCAGGTATCAACCTAGTAAAGCAGTAGGTTTATTCCACTCCTTTTTTTTCTTCCACATTTGGGGAGGGAGCTCAGGAGGGATGTGATGCCATTTCCTCCAGGGGAACAAATCTCTTTAGTCTGAAGATCAGTTATAATTCTGGGAGGACAGGCCCCTCATGGAGTCGGCAGCCCTACTGTGCATGCCAGCATCTTTTCAGCAGGGATATGTTTTTAAATAGACACTCTTGGGATATAGCTGGCTAGAATTGCTCCACATTGCTTGCTGTGGCTGTGGAGCAGGTACAGGCCCATATTGAATACCAACAGAAAGAAGTCACAGTGATCCCTTCTATAGGGCTGTTGATTCGGTTCGGCCCGAACCGAAAAACAGCCGAATTTCTCTCAATTCGGCAGTTTTTCGGTTCCGGTGAACCGAACTCAAAAAGGGGGGAACCGGGGAGCCGAATTGGCCGAGTTCGGGGTGTTCCCGAATAAATTCAGCCGATTCGGGCCCTTTCCCCCACCCTACGCGCCTTCAGGGAGCTTCCCTGGAGACGCGCGGGGTGCCCTTTAAACAGATCTGCGCCTCCTGTTTAAAGGGCACCCCGCGCCTCTCCAGGGAAGCCCCCTGAAGGGGGGCGGGGTGCCCTTTAAACAGATCTGTGCGTCCCGGCCGGGAGGCACAGATGTATTTAAAGCCCCCCCCCAGTCCTGCCGGGAGTCCCGGCAGGGCTGGGGGGGGGTCTGAAAACCCTCTGCGATGCCTGCGCAGACAGCGCAGAGGGTCTTGCCAGCCCCCCCCCGCCTGCCTTCCCGGGAGTCCCGGGAGGGGGTCTTTAAACCTCTCTGCACTGCCTGCGCAGACAGCGCAGAGGGGCTTGTTTAAAAGGCCCCCCGTGCACCTTCAGGGAATCCCCCTGAAGGCGCGCGGGGGGGCGAATTTTCCCCCGAACTCCGGATGCCCCCGAATTTCCGGGGATCTGAAGCGGGGGAGTTCGGACTTCGGCACGGCCTGAATAAAAACGGGCCGAATTTTGCCGAAGCCGAACTATACCAAAAAAATTTTCAACAGCCCTACCCTTCTAATCTTCAGCTTTGAGCCACCCAAGAGAGACAGTGCTGTTAAGAAATGTAAGTTACTCTCACCCCTATTGCTTAAATGCAGCAAGGATTGACCAAGTAAATTGTCATATTGGGGAGGGTTATCACTCAGAGGCAGAACTCATAGGATGATAGAGTTGGAAGGGGTCGTACAGGCAATCTAGTCCAAGCCCCCGCTCAGTACAGGATCAGCCTAAAGCGTCCCTCACTATTGTTTATCCAGCTGCTGCTTGAAGTCTGACATTGAGGGGAAGCTCACCACCTCCCTATGCAGCAGATTCCACTGCCGTACTACTCTTACTGTGCTCTTACATGATCCCAGCTTCAGTCCCTCGCCTCTCCAAGGATCTGTGGTAGCAAGTACTGAGAAGGATCTTTTCCCATTGGACTAGATAATGCTCAACTAGATAAATGATCTCCATATGGGTTTCCTTGAGACGCCAGTCGCAGGGACCCCATCGCTCTGGTGATAACTGTTTCATTGGACTCGATCCATGCTGAAGTTTGTAATAAAGTTACTATTCTATTAGTGGATCACAAACCACTGTCTTGTATTCTGTGGTCTGTCGTGGTTCCCCCATGCAAGGAATATACCAAAGAGCCAGTGTGGTGTAATGTTTAGAGTGTTAGGCTAGGATTGGTGAGATCTGGGGATTAAATTAAGCTTAATAAGTGACCTCATGCCAGTCACTCTCTCTCAACTTTACCTCACAAGGTTGTTCTGAAGATAAGATGGAGAAGGAAGACAGACATGTCTGTCGCTCTGAACTCTATTGAGGACAAGGGGGATAAAATTGTAGCCAATAACGCCCTAGCTCCAAGTCCTCGTGATAGAGGCCAAGATTTAAGAACAGCTTGGTAGGATTCATAGTTCGTTATTTCACTTCTGTTCATGATGGGTAGCCATATTAATCTATCACTAGCAGTAGAAAAGAGCAAGAGTCCAGTAGCACCTTAAAGACTAACAAAATTTTTGGCACGGTATGAGCTTTCGTGAACCACAGCTCACTTCTTTAGCTCACTTCTTCACATGAGCTTCAGAAAGCTCATACCCTGCCAGAAATTTTGTTAGTCTTTAAGGTGCTACTGGACTCTTGCTCTTTCTTACCACTTCTGTTCAGTGGAGGACATGAAATGTCACTTCTGCCTAGTGTTACCAGACAATGTTCTCCTTTAAAAGCAAGCTATCGTTTCCACATCTTGTGTAGTGGCTGCCTTAGTTTCCGTTCTCCATCTCTGCAAACTCAAAACTGTGTTTTTTGGGTACGTCTCCTTATTTTTTTAGTTCCTAGTGCACCACAGGTAAGAGCCCCGTGGCGCAGAGTGGTAAGCTGCAGTACTGCAGTCAAAAGCTCTGCTCACGACATGAGTTTGATCCCGACGGAAGTCTGGTTCAGGTAGCCAGCTCAAGGTTGACACAGGCTTCCATCCTTCCGAGGTTGGTAAAATGAGTACCCAGCTTGCTAGGGGTAAAGTGTAGATGACTGGGGAAGGCAACGGCAAACCACCCCGTAAACATAGTCTGCCTAGTAAATGTCGGGATGTGACATCACCCCATGGGTCAGGAATGACCCGGTGCTTGCACTGTTGACCTGGATATGTCAACAGTCCCAACATAGACACATGTTTGGGTGCCACTGGCTATATCTTCTCTATCCCAATCAAAGGATTCTTAATGTGATGGAGAAAGTCCCAAGGATGGGTGTGACTTGTCCCAGTGTCAAAAACAGACACATGTAATCAAGGCTCTGACCCGAGAATTCTGAACCAGGAGCTTCTGACTGCCTTTCTCGAACCATTTCTTAATTTCTCGTTATCTCTCTTTCAATGGCTACATTGATCCTGCTTCTCTCCTTCTCAATGCCATAGGGACAATTATTTGCTAAAGGAGGGAGACAGTGAGATTTTTAAAGGGCCTTCAACAATGAGGGAGCCTCAGAACTCTCAACAGTAAGGTGCCTCGCACATGACTGCATATGCGCCTGGCTGCTACTACACATTTCTGCTTCTCACTCCCTGTCCCCATTTGAGCCCACTTTAACAGTGTGAAAGCAGAACTCCAGGTCCAACATCCTTTCCTGCCAGCGCCCTTTCTATGCTGCAATGCTGGCTGCAGTTGAAGTGGCAGAATTTACCTTGTGTAATTTTAGGGAGAGAAATGCCCTGTTTTGCTAATATGGAAAGATTACTTCTCATACAATTTAAAATTTGTGCCATCTTGGTTTAACCATTTGGCAAAAGGCACCACTGGGCCATGGCACAAATACCTCCTCTCCTTGTATGAACCAATGCAGCAGCTCCAGTTGTCATAGTAGAGGTTTCTTAGTTCTTCATGGTATGGACAGCTGTGACCTGTGCCCAGGATTTTTCTGAAACAGCCTCCATGACCATGTGTGAAAGTCTCTGTGATGGCTTTCAGGAGAGGTTGTAAGGCCTAGTTTTTTAAAAGGGCATGTGGGGTTTTGTAGATGAGCATCAGTTAAGGATGCCAGGCTACTGCCTGGCAGCCCTGGGAACTTTAGAGATGGGGCAAGAGGTGGATGTGACACTGAGCAATGTGTCCATGTCACATCCAGCCATTTGCCCACTTCTGGCAGACATTCTCCTACCACTTGCCATTGTATCCAGGCAGCCAGAAGAACTGTGTGTGTGTGCATGCATGCGTTCGTGCGTGCGCCATCAAGACACAGCTAACTTATGGTGACACTGTAGGGTTTTCAAGGCAAGGGATGTTCAGAGGTGCCATTGCCTTGCCTCCACATGGGTTGAGAGAGTTTGGAGAGAACTGTGACTGGTCCAGGGTCACCCAGCAGGCTTCATGTGGAGGAGTGGGGAATTGAATCTGGTTCTCCAGATTAGAGTCCGCCGCTCTTAACCACAACACCATGCTGGCTCCCAGAAGAACCGTGAGGGACAAAAAGGACATTACATAATACATCAATGTCCTGTCCAGTAGAAAACCCTCTATTATCGTAGAGTTTCCATCCAGGTTTTTGGCTGTTCTTTTGCCTTCCTAGACATCCTACTGTTCTTCTGCTATCCCAGGTGGGCAGGTGGGAGGGCCTATCTGGTGGGAAAATGCCCACCAGAAGCAGGCAAATAGCATGCCTGGCATCAGTATAGAGTTTTGAATGACAACAGTCCTTATCTGTGCTGGCTGGCTGCTAGTTATATCAGTTTTGACTGTGGTATGGGGCTGTGGTATGGATTTTTCACTCAGTCCAGCCTGATTGTACTCATTACCGCAGTCTCCATCCCACATGACTCTTGTCCATGCAGGTCCCATGACCCCCAGTGTAGCATTTTTTAGTGGGCACAGGGGGCCCACATTCCTTGTTCACCACCTGAAAAACTGGCTAGATCCAACCCATGGATCCAACCCAATAGTTTTAATTTGTGCTCTCCCCCAGCCACTTTAAACCCCACCAGTAGAGAAATAAGAGACCAAGGAGTAGAGAAATTCATATTCGGCCTATCCATTTTAAACAACTGGGCATTTCGACTGGGGAAATATTACAGGGTTAGGGCCTAAAGACCTAACCCACCCACCCCTTTCCCCAGTGCCATTGCCCTGATCCATATCTGGCCCTAGGTTGCAAATTGGTTGAGCCAGCGATTGATTTCCAGTATCACACGTTCTGAGAGTAAAGTATTTTAACACATTATGTTCTTAAAAGTGATTTTGGAGAAGGATGTCTTAAATGCTCAGTGAACCGTTAATTCATCTTTACTTGGCCGATTATCCTATGCAAATAATAAAGGCATGAGAGATGTGTACAATCATCTTCAAGACCTCATTCCTAGACTTTCAGCACCGAATTACAAAGCCAATAGGACAAATTCTCATCCATTTACTCCCCTACAAAATACGATACAACTCTGTTAAATCTGAAACCATGAAACCATTACATTTTGCATAATTGACTCAGATTCCCGCTGAAGACTCATCCAGGGCAATTTAGGCTAATTTGTCATATAACCTAAATAGATTTCACTGACCTGTGGCTTTGTTCCGTTTGCAGCTTTAAACATTGCTAGCATGGCTAGGAAACTAGGGAAACCCTAGTAGCAAAATAAGAGATAATTGAATTTGCTCCAACCCCCACCCCACCCACCACCCCCACTTAATAGTAGCACATCCAAGCTGGTTTTACTTGTCAGGTTTCTCGTCTGCACACTCTGACAGAACATTGCCTATGGGGTCGGTTAGCGCTGGGGTGGCTTTTGAAGCTTTTCACACATTTTATACAGTCATCTCTTTAGGCTAAATACATTCTTCACCCAAAGGCTTCCAATTTCACAGCAACGCGTTTTAGAAAAATACCAGTGCTATAATTACAAAGAGGACACAGGGTCAGTATGCACTATTCAGAAAGCCTCACCTTTTGGTCATGACTCCCCACCCCATCCAGATGAACGTTAATCATTAGGGTTGCCAACCTCCAGGTACTATCTGGAGATCTCCTGCTATTACAATTGATCTCCAGCCGACAGAGACCTGTTCACCTGGAGAAAAATGGCCGCTTTGGCAATTGGACTCTATGGCATTTAAGTCCCTCCTCTTCCCAACCCCCCTCTCAGGCTCCGACCCAAAAGCCTCCCACCAGTGGTGAAGAAGGACCTGGCAACCCTGTTCATCATGCACTAAGGTAGTCTGTAGAAAGCATCAAACATTCTACTCTTACTGGACAAATACTCACATGTCTCCTTCTTTCTTGCAGGATCAGAGCCCAGGAACACGGAACAGAACAAACAATGACTGGAAACAAGAATTGCAACTCTCGGCTTTGGGCGAGTGAGGGCCAAACTAGTCATGACAGTGGAAGATCCGTGAGCAGAGATCCTGTGGTGTTTGTAGGTATTAATAGCAGGTGCGTAAGTAGCCAGAGTCAGATTGGTTATGATGCTGGGGGACGGTGGGACATTTCCCTCTGCACTGTTTTCCTGATGTAAGTTATCCCCTCAGAACCGTTGTTTGCTCCCTGGAGCACCAGAGAAGGCCAGCTTCCTTACATGTTGGAAGAATATAATATTTTCTTGATTCTATCCTATCCCCTTATTATATAGTAATAGGACAGGATAACCATTGTATTATTCTTAAAAATATAATAATGTGGAAAAAATTGAGATAATGCATACAGATAGTGAACCCGGACATGAATTTTGGTTGTAAAATTGTTCACAAGTAACCAGGCATTTACATAAGTAGCTGTGTTCATGTCTGAAGAGACAGTAAGCATCTGCTGCTGTGGTAAATAATGTTGGTTGCCTTCATCTCAGAAGAAGGGTTGGTTTTTATATGCTGACTTCCTCTAACACTTAAGGAAGAATCAAACTGCCTTACAATCACCTTCCCTTCCCCTCCCCACAGCAGACACCCTGTGAGGTGGGTGGGGCTGAGAGAGCTCTGAGAGAGCAGTGACTAGCCCAAGGTCACCCACCTGGCTTCATGAGTAGGTGTGGGGAAACCAATCTGCTTCACCAGATTAGCGTCCGCCGCTCATGTGGAGGAGTGGGGAATCAAACCCGGTTCTCCAGATTAGAACCCACTGCTCCAAACCATCACTATTAACCACTACACCACTCGGGCTCTCTCAAACTACAAATCTGTCAAGAGTCACCAGGAACACTCAAGAGGGTGGGCTTTTGATTCACATTCCAATTTCTTTTGTGAAAAGCAGCCATCTAAGGCTACAAAGTGAAGGGGGAAAACCAAGGTAGCAATGCTAGCGCGGGGCCTGATACAGTTCTCTTCAGCAAGCCCATTGGTCCCTTTTGGCTTGAACTTGGTATACTTGCAGGTTAGACCTGGGACAATGCCTAGGGTTGCCAGATCCAAGTTGGGAAATACATGGAGATTTTGGGGACAGAGCCTGAGGAGGGTGGGGGCTGGAGAAGGGAGGGACTTCAATACCATAGAGTCCAAATGTCAAAGCGGCCATTTTCTCCAGGTGATCTCTATAGGCTGGAGATCAGTTGTAATAGCGGAAGATCACCAGCCACCACCTGGAGGTTGGCAACCCTAACAATGCCTGAGTAGCAACAGGAGATCAGGGGTTTGCTCTTTGTTTCCTGGAGCAGCTGCTTCAACTCTCCCTATGCTTGAAACTGGTTGCTGTGACTCACCGCAGTTTTTGTTCTTCCTGTACCTTGCGCTGCTTACTTACGGTAATTCTTTATGCAGGCTCACAATTATCTCATGTCCTCCTGTAAATCTGCCCTAGCACTCCACCTGACTGCATGATTCCTGTCCTGCCACGGCTTCCATGTGTTGGCCTTAGGGTTGCCAGGTCCCTCTTCGCCACAAGCGGGAGGTTTTTGGGGCAGAGCCTGAGGAGGGCGGGGTTTGAGGAGGGGAGGGACTTCAGTGCCATAGAGTCCAATTGCCAAAGCGGCCGTTTCCTCCAGGTGAACTGATCTCTATTGGCTGGAGATCAGTTGTAATAGCAGGAGATCTCCAGCTAGTACCTGGAGGTTGGCAACCCTTGTTGGCCTGCTTATATGTGCATCTCTACTTATAGCCCAGCACTGACACAATCTGATGTGTCTTTCCTTTAGAAGGACTTCATTCTGGCCTTGGAGAATTACCAATAGGTTTAATATGTGAGTTCCTTCTGAAACATAATCTTAAAGGAATTGCTGAGAGGGGAAAAAAAGTTTCCTGTTTCACTCTGCCTCCCAACCATCTCCACAGCAAGAAGACGCTCTGCTTTTCTTTTCTCCATCTGACTGTGAGTCAGGGTTGGCTTTCTCCATTCTTCTCCATAATTGAGTGGGAGATTATTTTGACTGGAAACAACCAGACGGAGTGTCGTGCCTGTGAAAGCCACCATGTGCTCCACTCGCTGAAAGTCGTTACATTCCCGAGCATTGCACACACAAAAAGGGACTCCTAAAAGGCTTGTTCAATAGAGCGGCAGAAGAAAAGGAAGATGAGGGGAGAATAAGCTGGCATTCAGTTTCATCACTGTCTTTTGTCAAGCGGGATGCGTTTCTACCACAGGCAGCATGCTGCTCTTTAGAGACTTGTCTTTTGTGGAACACCTCCCCTGTGACCATGGGACACAGCAGAAGCAGCGGCGTTGCATTGTTCAGTGTGAGCCTCTGACTTCTGCTCCGGAGACTGCCTGGCCAAGGGATGCTGGGGGAAGAATTTGCTTTCCATGCATTTGGTGTATGCCTTTGGTAGGGTTGCCAACCTCCAGGTACTAGCTGGAGATCTCCTGCTATTACAACAGAGCCCCAGCCGATAGAGATCAGTTCCCCTGGAGAAAATGGTCGCTTGGCAATTGGACTCTATGGCATTGTTGTCCCTCCCCTCCCCAAACCCTGCCCTCCTCAGGCTCCCCCCAAAAAAAATCTCCCACCGGTGGCAAAGAGGGACCTGGCAACCCTAGTCTTTGGGCTAGTAATGCTTCCCCAACTGCTGTAAAGCAACAAACTATGCCACTGTGGTATCCGTTGAATATTGGCATAAGTAGTAAGAATTTAGTCTGACAAATGGGCTTTTCTGGAACTGCTTTTCTTTCTGCCAAGAGTACGCTGACATTGGAATGACAATTGTGAGCATCACCATGGCTTCCTAGCTAATGGTGCGCATGTATGAGAGCTGCCCCTGGAGCACTTTAGCTTGGCGAGTGGCTATCTTGACATGGGGAAGCAGTTCTGTGTCATTTTTTGTGAGGAACAGTACACTGGAAACGGCAGAGGCTGCCGTCATCACTCAGTGGGTGTTCTGCCAGTGTGAATTAATCTAAAACTACCCCTCATGCATGGTTTTCCCTCCCTGTTTCAACTTAGCTATGATCCTGATAGCTGCACATTACAGGAGGACATTAGGCAAACAGAGACTGACGATTTAATAGGGCATATACCACTCTTGAAGAAGAAGGAAGAAGGCTTTTCAAGGGAATGATGATGTACAATCATTATGTCCATAGAAATATATGACATATGCTGTAGACATGGTGTTCCTCTCCTGATTCAGCACTGCTGCAAATAGACACTTGAACTCAATTGTCTCGATTGAAATCCTTATGGCCCCACTTGCAGAGGTGGCTTAGGTTGCCAATTAAGTCGTTGTGCCCATGTGTTTTGGAAATGTGCTGGTGTAAAACTAGCACCTGTGCAATGGGAGTAGCACAGGAACCAAAGCTGGGCCGTGACAAGGTCTTGTGAGGGGAGGAGCTAAACTTAGTCAGCAACCCAAACACTCCCAGGCCAGGATCCTGTTTCTAAGGGCACTTTCACGCATGCCGAATAATGCACTTTTAATACACTTTCAATGTACTTTGAAGCCGGATTTTGCTGTGTGAACTGGCAAAATCCACTTGCAAACGATCGTTAAAGTGTACTGGAAGTGGATTGAAAGTGAATTATTTGGCATGTGTGAAAGTGCCCACAGTGTATAGATATGTCCAGCATTACATATGTAAGTGCTGTCAAGTCACAACCAACTTATGGTGATCCCACCAAGGGGCTTTCAAGTCAAGTGAGAAGCAGAGGCATAACTCCCACTGAACTCAATGAGAGCAAATCATAACTCCCCCATTCTCCTGTCCCTTCTACACAGCCAAAATGGAGTTTAGGATTCTGATCAACTCTGGTTTCCCAGTGGGCTATAAGGGAAATGATGACAGCAATGTGGCCTTTGAATGCTGTCATCTCTTATAGCTGGTCCTCTCTTTTCCCGTTATCTTGCAAAAAGCTCCATCTTCCTTTCAAGGTGTTGTTCTCCCAGTGGGGCCTGACTTTGGACTGTGTATTTCGATTTCCAAAAGGCTTTTGACAAAGTCCCCCAAGCAAAGACTGCTAAGCAAACTTAATAGTCATTGGATAAGAGGACAAGTCCTCTTATGGATGGAGAGCTGGCTGAAAAATAGGAAGCAGAGAGTTGGAATCAATGGTCAGTTCTCAAAATGGAGGGATGTGAGCAGTGGGGTCCCTCAGGGATCTGCATATCAGTGACCTGGAGCTGGGGGTTAACAGCGAGGTGGCCAAGTCTGCAGATGACACCAAATTATTTAGGGTGGTTAAAACAAAATCAGACTGTGAAGAACTCCAAAAAGATCTCCCCAAACTGGAGGAATGGGCATTAAAATGGCAAATGAGATTCAATGTGAGCAAGTGTAAAGTGATGTAAACACTTTGGGGCAAACAATCCCAGCTGTACTGATGGGATCTCTGCTGGCAGCAACAGACCAAGAAAGGGATCTTGGGGTGGTAGTGGATAGCTCGCTGAAGATGTCAACCCAATGTGCAGATGCTGTGAAAAAGGCAAATTCTATACTGGCCATAATTAAACAAGGAATAGAGAACAAAACTGCTGCT
The DNA here is from genome assembly GCF_029931775.1 of Euleptes europaea. Classification (NCBI taxonomy): domain Eukaryota; kingdom Metazoa; phylum Chordata; class Lepidosauria; order Squamata; family Sphaerodactylidae; genus Euleptes; species Euleptes europaea. The sequence continues at coordinate 42,591,525 of NC_079312.1, read as the reverse complement.
ATTATACTGCACTTATACAAATCTATGGTGAGACAGCACTTGGAATACTGTGTACAGTTCTTATCACCACACCTAAAAAAGGATATTGCAGAGCTTTAGAAAGGGCAGGAAAGAATAACCAAAATGATCAGGGGAATAGAGCAACTGCTCTGTGAGGAGCGGTTAAAATGCTTAGGGGGGTTTAGCTTGGAAAGAAGGTGGTGAGGGGAGACATGATAGAGGCCTATAAAATTATGCATGATATGGAGACAGTGGACAGGGAAAAGATTTTTGTCCTCTCTCATAATACTAGAACACAGGGTCATCTGCTGAAGCTGAAGAGTGAGAGATTCAAAACCAAGTGACCTGTGGAGGTGGATGGGTGATATTCCTCCTTACCTGTGTGTCTGCCTATCAAAATGGTAGCTGTTTGGAGAAGGGGATTTTCACTCCCATCAGCAGGAATCTGGCAGCCATAGGGCTCTTACTGGCCATGCAACAGTCCTTCATACAATGGAAGGTTCAGTGTATCTATCCATCACATTTTTATCCTACCCTTCTTCTGAGGAGCTCAGGGTATATAGTTTTAACCTCCTCCATTTTATCCTCACAATAATTTTATGCAGTTGGTTAGGCTGAAAGAGAGTGACTGACCCAAGGCCACTGTGAGCTTCCTAGCAGTGAGGATCTGAACCCAGATCTTCCCACATTCAGATATCTACACCATACTGGCTTTTAGCCTTGCAATGTCTAGAGTGCACAGGATCTGAGAAGAAGGGGATGGGCAAGTGGTCAGTTAGTTAGGGCTGTAAGGCTAGAGACCTTGCCACCCTTTTTTCACACCTGTCTGTCCTTAGACTGATATTCTTAGGGGACAATTTCCTCCTTCTCGAAAGTCCTTCTACCCTCTCCCTCCTTAGCTAGTTAGGCAGCTAGAGGCTCTGTCTCTCAGCTTTCCTATCCTAAAATGTAGTTCCCGCAATAAAGGTGCACCAAACAAGTACGGACAATTACGGGCAGCAGCTAATGAGCTTGTGGTGATACAAAGACACAGTAATCTTCTTAGTCTAGTTATAAGTAGCTTGCAGCTACTTAGAAGCTCTACCACTACTTGCTGTAACACTATTATTCTTCTCAAATGAAAAATCTGTTCCCTTAAGAGGTGAGCACTTTATGTCTTGCAATTAATAAAGTATACCATTAGTTACTCATACCTACCATACTCAGAGCTGAAAAAAATATCTTGGATATACCGCATGTGGGAACAGATCACTGATACATTGATTCTAACACAGGGCAAAGAATTCTCAATCGCAAATTAAAATGATAGACAGTACTGGGCATATGTTTGCAAATAGTTAAATAATAGGCTACAATCCAGCAGAACTCAGGGTGCTTGGGCTTTATTTTATGACTTTAATTTTGCATAACCTTGAACTTCAGTAGGGACCTCAAACCCATGAGACAGTTCATCTGGGGCAAGGGTCAGTCAGAAACAATCTATTGATTTAGCAGCATGACATAGGCTGTTACCGCACTAGGTATTCCCAGCAATGTATCAAGAGTTTGGAAATGTTATAAAAAACATCGCTTTAAAAGGGTTTTTGGATGCCACGGCTAAAAAATGGTTGGAAGACATCTTCACAGCTAAAGGGGCCAAACAAAGTGCGAACAGTATTTTTTATAACATTTTCAAACTCTTAATACATCACTGGGAATACCTAGTGTGGTAACAGCTATAGACAGTAGCTACTTATCAGCTAGCGATAGGAGTTTCAGTTATGCAGATAGGTACGAGAGGAGGGAGGGACTGATGCAGTTGAAACTTATGTCACCGAGGCCCTTAAGCCCTTAAGCGTATACAGGTATTTCTCACAGGAGGTTCACCACAGGCAGACCAAACCCAGGTTACTAATTTCCTCTCCGCTTCCCAACCTGGCCAAGTGAAGCAGTTAAGGACAGGGACTTTGCACATTCTACATATTGCATGGCTTAACTAACATATTTCACACAAAGGAACTGTAGAATTCAACGAAAGAATACATGCAAACCAGTGTTTTGCTTTGCCATCAAATCACAGCTGACTTATGGTGACCCTGTATGGGTTTCAAGGCAAGAGACCTTCAGAGGTGGCTTGCCATTGCCTGCCTCTGCGTCATTGCCCTGGTATTCCTTGGAGGTCTCCCATCCAAATACTTACCAGGGTTGTGGCTGAGAGTGTTTGACTGGCCCAAGGTCACCCACCAAGCTTCAATGGTGCGAGTGGGGATTTGAACCTGGGTTTCCCAGATCCCAGTCCAACACCTTAAACCGCTATACCACAAAAGGCTCTCACACAAAGAATGGTAGAATTCACCAAAATAATACATGCAAACCAGTGTATACAGTAATAAACGACTGTCTCTAGACTGCTAGTTTATTGTGGCCTGAGCTTTCTTAAGGTAAATGTCAGAATTGCATCTGTGCACAAATGTACAATAAACTGTTGTTTCAGTAACTAAAAACAAAGTATTGATGGAAACAAAGAAAAGTGAGGAATCTTTCGTTTGCATTCATAAAACTATGGAGGCTCCCTCTAATGGCCAGTTTATAACATAGTTTATATAAAGTCTACTGAATTAGCTTTGCCCAGTGATACAGTGTGCTCTTTGCTGTGCACCAAAATGATAAAAGTTTAGACCAGCCACAATGCCAAAACACTTCATAGAAGAGAGTCTCTAAGTGATTTGGAGTGGTCCAGAATTTATGTTGCATGCAGCGTTTTTCTTTTTCTTTCAAATTTCAGTTCCTTATTCAGGCTGCATGTGGCAGTCTGATCATCTGCAGCAGGGGTGGGAAACGTCAGGTCCAGGGGCTGTTTAAGGCCCGCGAAATCATTTGGTCTGGCCCTTAGTGGGTCCTGGCAGATCTCTTGCTCAGAAGGATCTAAGACTGGTGATCCGTGGCTCAGTGGAAGAGCATCTGCTTTGCCTGAAGAAGGTATCAGTAGGGTTGCCAGGTGGCTGGTTTCAGCAGGCAATTGCCTGCCAATCCATTCAGCACCAAGGAGCGATGATCATTAAGTCATTAAGGTGCTACTGGACTCTTGTTCTTTTCAACTGCTATTGACAGACTAACACGGCTACCCATCATGATCTATCACACTTCTTAACTGAGGTTATTTCCCTGCACTCAACCAAGTCCAGTAAAAAAATCTAGAATGTAAAATCTAGCCAGCATGGTGTAGTGGTTAAGAGTGGTAGTTTGGAGTGGGGGACTCTGATCGGGAGAACAGGGTTTGATTCCCCACTCCTACACATGAGCGGTGGACGCTAATCTGGTGAACTGGATTTGTTTCCCCACTTCTACACATGAGCTTGGGCTAGGTGAGCTTGGGCTGGTCACAACTCTTAGAGCTCTCTCAGTCTCACCTACCTCACAGGGTGTCTGTTGTGGGGAGGGGAAGGGAAGGTGATTGTAAGTCTGTTGTGGGGTGTCTGTTGTGGGCAAGGGAAGGTGATTGTAAGCTGGTTTGATTCTTCCTTAAGTGGTAAAGAAAGCCGGCATATAAACCGACTATAAACCCTCAGACAGAATTGTGAGAGGCTAAACTTTGTGGGGAAAGAGACAAGCCAGTCTATATGTCTTTCACCCTTCCACCAAGGAGTTCAGGGTGACCTTTATAGTACTCCCCTATTTTATTCCCACAATAACCCTGTGAGGTAGGTTATGCTGAGAGACAGTTACAGGCCCAAAGTCACGTAGTCAGCTTTATGGCTGGGCGCTGTTTTACTATCCTCGAGGTCTGGTCCACAGATGAGGTCTGGGAATTCCATGCCTGGGTCTCAGATCCCGTACATGTGGTGGCCCACTTTGGATCAGGACCATGGCACGCTGGCAGAGGGAGGTGAAGACTTCTCCCCATGCCATTTTCCCACATGAAATGGCCCCAGGGATCCACTATTTTGATGGCGTTTGTTAGTTTTGTTAGCCACCCAATCCAAGTGAATGCAGCAGAGTCCAACACAGTTTAAAATAGTGCTATTTATTATTCAGTGAATCAAAGTGCTTCGCCAGTATCTTTCTCCATACACCCCACACCTTTGTACAGATATCATACAGTTATATACAGTACTGACCCAGTCTATCAGCCAATCCACTGATAGTTCCCAATTATCCTCTTTGGTGTTGCCATCTGGATTACAGTCATCAATGAATCTATAGATCGTCCACTGCTTCAGTTCTTACGAAAACTCCTAAATGCCCCTCGATGTGTTGCTGGCGTTACTCTTCGTTCTGAGTTTGGCCAAATGTCACTTGAAGCTAGGGCGTGGTTGGCCGCCTTTAAACTCCACCTTAAACTGTGCTTTAGCACTGAGGGGTTCCTAGCTACTCTGAAGCATGACCCTTTTAAATCCTCATGGCAAAAAATCTTAGATGAGAAACTGTCATTGTTGGGCTTCTCACAGGATATGTTATTAGATCTTGGGAAAACTGAAGCTTTTACCAAAATTAAAAAGCGCATTAAAGAGCTCGATTATAACAGCACTACTTTTCGTGCTCGTCGCGTTTGTTCATCCCAGTTCTTTGGAATACCCCCTCCACGTGGTCTGCCTGCCTATACATATTATCTGACAACTCCTCGTCTCTGTAGAGCTTTTTGCTTGGCTAGATTGAATGCTAACCATTCTATGGTAATGCAGGGCAGAATTCTGAATATACCATACTCAGACAGGATCTGCCCTTGCTCTTCTGGCTCTATTGACTCATTAGCCCATGCCCTTTTGGAATGCTGCTTTTACGAGGAACTTCGATCGCACTATATTCCCCCCCTTTTAATATACAAATCCAATGCCTCTGTGACTGACATAATGCCTTTTTTACTAAGCAACAGGGACCCCAAGGTTTCCACGGTCCTAGTTCAACACCTTAACTACAATTCCACATTGCCCCTAGTATATGTGCCTTTAGCTGGAAATGATGAAACATTGGAAACCCCTCAAAAGCCTACAACAGTTGTGCAGTATAAAACTCCATTGTGTGGTTCAGGCCATGTCGGAGAGTAGCCATGTTGGTCTGCAGTAGAACAGTTATATTGAAGTCCAGCAGCACCCTAGAGACCAATGAGAGTTTCAGGGTAGGAGCTTTCGAGAGTCAGAGCTTACACAAAGGGAGTTTTGACTCTTGAAAGCTAATACCCCAAAATGGGGAGGGGCTGTGGCTCAGTGGCAGAGCATCAGTTTGGTATGCAGAAGGTCTCAGGCTCAATCCCCGGCATTTCCAGTTAAAGGGCCTAGGCAAGTAGGTGATGTGAAAGACCTCTGGCTGAGACCCTGGAGAGCCACTGCCGGTCTGAGCAGACAATACTGACTTTGATGGACCAAAGGTCTGATTCAGTGTAAGGCAGCTTCATGTGTGGTGATCAGAATTGGCCAGTCCTTCAGATTGGGTCACTCTTGAGACTTGGTTCGCTACATTCAATACCTGCAGAACTCAATTCACCTCTTATAATAATAGTTGGGAATTTATTGAACAAGTGCTGAAGTTATGTAAGAGATTAGTATTCATACACTTCCGCAATTAGAATGCACAAATAACCTATTAGGCTCTGCATACAGCACCCCATATATGCCCATTATCAGTGGAACTCATTCAGTTTCCATGACAACCTATACTGAACAGCTCGGATGATATGAGATCCTTCCTCAATGGGAAAGCCCTTGCCAAAACTGAAATTCTGGAATGCAGCAATACTGTCCTAGTTCCGAAGGTTATTTTGTTAAAGTCTAAACTTTCATCATCATCACAACACAGGTTAAGACGGACCTCTTGTTTTCATTCCTTGTGTTTTGACTTTGCTTTTGACTACCCCTAATATATGTCAGTTTTGTACTGATGACTTCCAACTAACCATACTTGTGCAGTCAGTGAGTCATGAATGCATGGTATTTCTCCATCGATAATTAGCTTTAAAGACTGTATTCCCCCTATTTAGTGAGTCACCAGTATGGCAAAATCACCTGCTAGGCTATTCAACAAGTCACCATAACAACTGAATTTGGAAACAGCTCAGACCGAAATCAGTGGTAAAATTTGCTGCAGTAAGTCTTTGCTCTGACCCAGGGTAAAGTCCAATGCATTGTTCTGGACTTGATTCTCCACTGTACTTACAGAGCAATCCTAGCTGATGTCAAACATTGAGGAGCTGATTAGGAACAGCCCTTGGTACTGGCACAACACAGAGCTACTATGCAGTGTGGATGCTGCTTTGCATACGGGACCTAAGGCTGTGAAGCTGCATATTCAGCAGCTGTACTTGTACAACTGAGCTGTGCAAGCTATTTTGCAGTTTGGATGTACAAAGAAGAATTGTAACTCTCACTAGCCATAGTTGCTCTGGGAATGGTCAGGGTTGGTGGTGGAATTACACAATTGTGATAGTCTTTGTATTTGAATGGTTCTTGTAGGTTATCCGGGCTGTGTAACCATGGTATTGGAATTTTCTTTCCTGACGTTTCGCCAGCAACTGTGGCAGGCATCTTCAGAGTAGTAACACTGAAGGACATTGTCTCTCAGTGTCAAGGGTGCAGGAAGAGTAATATATAGTCAGAAAGGGGTTGGGTTTGAGCTGAGTATTGTCCTGCAAAAGTAATGTGCTAATCATTGTCCTGTAAGTATCAGGATTACAAGATACTTACAGGACAATGATTAGCACATTACTTTTGCAGGACAATACTCAGCTCAAACCCAACCCCTTTCTGACTATATATTACTCTTCCTACACCCTTGACACTGAGAGACACACACCCCTCTCTCCGGTGTCTTGGCTGGTTCAAGGCTCTGGCATATCTCTCTCCCATCCCCTGCTGTACCTTGTTTTATATCTATAAGCCAAAGATTTTGGACATCTCCTTCTAGATCGGTAACGTATTACCTAATCAACAACATCCTAAACGTCTCTAATCCTACCTCCTTTTATTCTTGTATGTATGTATTTGCAAAACTGAATGAATGAATACATAAACACCCTTTTAATCTGGAAATCTTTGGTCTGTCTTTATTCTGAGAGTCTTTGAAAACAACCCTGGTAGACACTGGGTGATCCCGCTATATAAATTAGTACCGCTGCTCATGCTAATTTCCCCAATCAAAGAGCAGTTTTGGTAACAATGCCTAGTCCAAAATCTAGGCACAGCACCAAACTAGCTCTATTTATTTAGTACATTTCATCCTCCTAAGAGTTCAGGGCATAGGGTTGCTAGATGCCCCCTGTCCACCAGCAGAGGATGGGGGGTAGGGTTGCCATCTCCAGGATGGGAAACGCCTGGAGATTTGGGGATGGAGCCTGGGGAGGACCCCAGTGGGGTACAATACCACAAAGTCCACCCTCCAAACCATCCATCTTCTCCAAGGAAACTGATCTCGGTAGTCTGGAGGTGAGCTGGAATTCCAGGAGATTCCTAGGCCCCACTTGGAGGCTGGCACCCCTATCAGGGCAGCCTACATTATTTTCCCCTCTTCCATTTATCCTCAATAGCTACCCTAAGAGTAGGTTAGAATGAAAGAATCATTGGTGCAAGGTAACCCAGTGAGCTCCCAAAGCACAGTGTCGAGATGTGTTATCCGTGTGTTTATTGAATAATCATTTTTTTGTATAATTTGACCACTGAGGAAGGCCCAAGAGGGCATAAACCTCTGGTCTATTGGGTCATTTATATTTTACATATCATCAGTGATGTTGATTGTTTTTGTAACAGTTTATACTTGTGATTTTATATGTAGCCTGCAGTCCAGGCCCAGTGTTTTTTTATCCATTTTATTGTGTACACCTAATACATATATAGAGCCCCGTAGCACAGAGGGGTAAGCTGCAGTACAAGCTCTGCTGAGTCTGCCCCTGACCTGAGTTCAATCCCGACAGAATTCGGTTTCAGGTAGTCGGCTCAAGGTCGACTCAGCCTTCCATCCTTCCGAGGTCAGGAAAATGAGTACCCAGCTTGCTGGGGGTAAAATGTAGATGACTGGGGAAGGCAATGGCAAAGCACCCTGTAAACATAGTCTGCCTAGTAAACTCCCAGCACCCCATGGGTCAGGAATGACCCAGTGCTCGAACGAAGGTTGCCAGGTCCCTCTTTGCCACAAGCAGGAGTTTTTTGGGGCGGAGCCTGAGGAGGGCAGGGTATGGGGAGGGACTTCAATGCCCTAGAGACCAATTGCCACAGCGGCCATTTCCTCCAGGTGAACTGATCTCTATTGGCTGGAGATCAGTTGTAATAGCAGGAGATCTTCTGATATTACCTGGAGGTTGGCAACCCTATGCTTGCACAGGGGACTTTACCTTTGTAAATACATATATAAATATATTATTTTAAAAGAATTTTTAGTTCTCAGCTCAACCCTTAGGTTCCCTGTACTTTGGGGGGGGGGTTCATCCTGTTGCCCCTCCCCTTTTGGGGGATTGTTTATCACAGAGCCCCGTGGAGCAGAGCGGTAAGCTGCAGTGCTGCAGTCCAAGCTCTGTTCACGACCTGAGTTCGATCCCGACGGAAGTCGGTTTCAGGTAGCCGGCTCAAGGTTGACTCAGCTTTCCATCCTTCCAAGGTCGGTCAAATGAGTACCCAGCTTGCTGGGGGTAAAGTGTAGATGACTGGGGATGGCAATGGCAAACCACCCCGCAAACAAAGTCTGCCTAATAAACGTCGGGATGTGACGTTAACCCATGGGGTAGGAATGACCCAGTGCTTGCACAGGGGACCTTTACCTTATCACAGTGTGGATTTGAACCTGATCTCCCAAATCCTAGGCCCTTTATGCACAGGCGTTTTTTGCCTTGGATCTGCTGCTCTCTAGAGGCACATTTTGCCCATCCGAATTCTTAAAACTCAACAATAAGCCCCCATGTAGAGTTCTAAGAATTCAGATGGGTGGAAAACGTGCATCTATAGAGGGGCAAATCCAATGCAAAACCTTCTGTGCATAGCCAGGCATTCTAACCCGCGCTGAAAAGTACTGCAACTAAACATGGCTTCGCCATCAGCTCCGCTTGTTCAAAACACATCCATGGGAGGCAGGGCCGGATTTAGGATTGATGAAGCCCTAAGCTACTGAAGGTAATGGGGCCCTTTATATGTCCAGCTGTCCTTCGTCAACAACAAATTGTCGCTTTTTTTGTGTTGACTATATGCTATATGGTAATTTATGGACCTAATGAAGTGCCATGTTGTCTTATAAAGTCCAATGAAGACAACTAGGAGGAGGTTAAAATAAGCAACAGTTCTTTATTTAGCTAAACAGAGACCCTGGGGGTGAAATAACCCACAAATAAGATGCAGAGTTACTCACCCGAGAAACAAAGGAAAGTCAGTATCATTTATGCATTCGCATGGGGCAGGCCCATGGCTGCTGACAAGCAGATTGATACACAAACGCACCAATGCACATTAAGTGTCTATTTCACTCTAATTAGCATAGCCATAGATATTGGCCAAAGGCTGTCTCTAAGCAAGTTCTAGGTCTTGTGATTTTAGTAACTAGAAACCACATACCTAAAGATGAAGGTAATTCAGAGCTCTCTATGGGTGAAAGGCCGTACCAAGCACAGAGAGCATGTTGGTTCTTGTAGGTTATCCGGGCTGTGTGACCGTGGTCTTGGTATTTTCTTTCCTGATGTTTCGCCAGCATAGTGTCCTTCAGTGTCCTTCAGTGTTACTCCTCTGAAGATGACTGCCACAGCTGCTGGCGAAACGTCAGGAAAGAAAATACCAAGACCACGGTCACACAGCCCGGATAACCCACAAGAACCAATGAACTCTGACCGTGAAAGCCTTCAACAATATACAGAGAGCACGATTTGTTGGGTCATAGCTCCCGGATGCCAATTTCCCAAAGCTTCCATGTGTGTGCGTATGAATACATAAGTGTTGTAAACCAGCCCTTATATCTGGGCATTACACTAATAGGTATCTAAAGCCATTCGCACAGAACAAAATATGTGTTTTATCAAAGTAATTGTTGATTTTGTAAATTTACACCCAGTTTTTGTTTTTTCCTTTAAAAGTAAAGCTGCAGTACTGCAGTCCAAGCTCTGCTCACGACCTGAGTTCGATCCCAATGGAAGTTGGTTTCAGGTAGCCGGCTCAAGGTTGACTCAGCCTTCCATCTTTCCGAGGTCGGTCAAATGAGTACCCAGCTCGCTGGGGGTAAAGGGAAGACGACTGGGGAAGGCACTGGCAAACCACCCCGTAAGCAAAGTCTGCCTAGGAAACGTCGGGATGTGACGTCACCCCATGGGTCAGGAATGACCCGGTGCTTGCACAGGGGACCTTTACCTTTTTAAGAGAGTGGGGTCCCTAAGCTATAGCTTGTTTAGCTCCTACGTCACCTAAGCTCTAGCTTGTTTAGCTCCTACGTCACCGGTTCCCAACCGGGGGTCCGCGGGAACTAAATCAAGGTCCGCGAAACAGAGTTATCAACCCATAACAAATCGATATTTTCAATTAAAAGCGCTCGGTTATAAAAAAGATATATATTCCAATATTATTCTGAGTTTCATGTCGAACCAACAGTTATGATTCAAGTTCGTTTTCAGATTTTCAGTCTGGACCTTGGGCTCCCTGCACCGAACAAAAAAGTCCTAGCGATCCCTGGTCAAAAACAAACAAACACACTGCTCCACGCCCACCCGGCACTGGCCTGGGGAGGAGGCAAGCGCGCGCCTGCCTCCAGCGGCTCCCTGCGGCCGGGTGGCGGCGGCCGGGCAGAGCCCCCTGCTGCCCGCCGGCGGTGCGTGCATGCACGCCTGGGCCTGCCTGCCGGCCTGCTCGGGGAGCGGGAGGGCGCGAGCGCGGCGGCGCTGACTCAGCCTGGGCCGAAGGCGGCGGCGGGGCCATGGCGCTGAGCCCCCCCGAGAGGCAGCCCGGCCCGCCCGAGCCCCCGCACCCCCAGCAGCAGCAGCAGCAGCAGGAGGAAGAGGGCGGCGGCGAGGCCGAGCTCGACCCCCAGCGGCTGAGCGGCCTGGAGGCCGAGCCGGGAGGGATCCCGCTGCACTCGCCCTGGACCTTCTGGCTCGACAAGTGAGTGCGGGGAGACCGCAGGGAGGGGGAGGAGGGGGAGGAGGGGGAGGAGAGCCTGGTGGGTTGGGGGGCAGAAGTGGGAAGTTGCCCTTCCCCAGGCAGGCAGGCAGGCAGGCCGGGCGGGGGGGGGGGAAGCGGGGCTGGCCTTCCTTTGTCCGGCCTGGCTCGTCCCTCCCAGCCCTTCCCCCACACCGCCGACTCACCGGGGCTGTCCAGAGCAGCGGCGGCGGCGGCAGGGAGGGAGGGAAGGAATGAGCCGCCTCCGCCCCGCATCAGTGTTCCCCCACCTACCCACCCGCCTGCCTGCCTGCCTGCCTGCCTACCTACTCACCTACCTACCCACCCACCCACCTGCCTGCCTACCTACTCACCTACCTGCCTACCTACTCACCTGCCTACCTACTCACCTACCTGCCTGCCTACCTACCCACCTACCTATTCACCCTCCTTCCCCGCTACTCCAGAGCCTCTCTCCTCTTGCCCTTTCCTGATGGCCACTTATGCATGGGAGGCTTCGCTCTTGAGGTGCACGTTTTCCGCCAAACCAACTTTTTTTTTACTATTCACTATTTGTATTAACACGTTGAAAGAGGGTAACACTTAAGTGTTTTAATGGTAAATTGAGAGGAGCTGTGCTAGGCTATGACTGTTGTTGTAGTGGAAAAGGGCGAGAGTCCAGTAGCACCTTAAAGACTAACAACAGTATTTTCTGGCAGGGTGTGAGCTTTCGTGAGCCACAGCTCACTTCTTCAGATCCGAAGAAGGGCAAGAGTCCAGAAGCACCTTAAAGACTGACAAAAATATTTCCTGGTAGGGTGTGAGCTTTCGTGAGCCAGAGCTCACTTCTTCAGATCCGAAGAAGGGCAAGAGTCCAGAAGCACCTTAAAGACTGACAAAAATATTTCCTGGTAGGGTGTGAGCTTTCGTGAGCCACAGCTCGCTTCTTCAGATCTGAAGATGTGAGCTGTGGCTCACGAAAGCTCATACCCTACCAGAAAATATGTTTGTCAGTCTTTAAGATGCTACTGGACTCTTGCCCTTTTCTACTACTGCAGACAGACTAACACGGCTACCCACTGTGAATTATGACTGTTGTTGTTGTTTTAAAAAAATATTGATGCACATTTCCCCCATCCAAATTCTCAAAACTCAAAAATAAGCCTCCATGCAGAGTTTTAAGAATTCGGATGGGGAAAATGTTCATCTAGAGAGCTGCAAATCCAAGGCAAAACCTCCCGTGCATAAGTGGCCTATGTGTTCCGTTTCCTCCTCCACCGCCTCTTTCATTTTCTTTCTCTGCATAGCGCCACCTCCTTCCTATTTACAAGTTTTAATTTGAGAAGAATGTTTAACCCTGATGCCTGTTTTTGATTGGTGGGGCTCAGCCTCAGGGCGCCTGTTTTCAATGGTGGGGCTCTGCAGCAATGCTGAACCTATGACCTTAAGCAGATGATGAGAGGGAGGGCATCTTGGCCATCTTCTGGGCATGGAGTAGGGGTCACTGGGGGTGTGGGGGGGAGGTAGTTGTGAATGTCCTGCATTGTGCATGGGGTTAGACTAGATGACTCTGGTGGTCCCTTCCAACTCTGTGATTCTATGTCAACTAATTGTGCCTCTGAACATGTCCTGAGTCCCCCCTCCAGAAGTGATCTTGTGCTTTGCAGGCAGAAATTCAACCCATCTAGCTTTTCCCCCCAGCAGGGAGCTGCACAAGGGGGGGGGAAGGCCTTGTTGGTACCAGTGAACTGTTTGTCTGCTGGCAAAAGAAGAATGGTTATGGGAATGTCCTTTAATTATTAAAATTTACCATCATCTGACTGACTGAGCTTCTTTGCCATTCACTCTACCTTAGTGAGGATTATTTATTTCGCTAACTATCTCTGGAGATACTTTAGCTGCTCTTTGGAAGCTTTATGTCTAAGAGAGGAGTTCCTGAGGCTGAGAAAATGGGGTATTTTCACACACACTATTTTTGTTCTGAAAGCAAACCAAGGGTGTGTGTTTTGATCTGCACTGTGCCTTGGTTGGGGAGGTATGGAATATAAATCAAATAAATCCATAAAATAAATAAATAAAATGCTCCAACTATCCTCACAGTACTGTCCTGAACAGAGTTATGCTGTTCTGAGCTCATTGAAGTTAATGGGTTTAGAAGGGTATATCTCTGTTTAAGTTTGCATGCAGTCTTCATCGTCTTTCAGCGCATGCTTCTAGATGACATGGGGATTCTAGCATTCCTTATGGAAGAACTGTGCGGTAGTTATTCTGGGTTAAAGCAAGAAATTTATTGTACCCATTTCTAAGAAATTTCCACCCCACCTTTCCATACAAGGCTCCCAAGGGTGGCTTTTAAAATTTAGCAATGATAGGGCGTGTGTCCAAATCCTCCGTATGAGTACAAAAAAGTGTTTTGCTATTAAAATGGAGCACGTCTCTAACATTTTGCCTACTGTTTATTTCCCAGCAATTTTTAAACCCGTGTGGTCTACTTCTCAATATCATTCCATTCCAGGCCCACTTCCTCAGGCTTTCCAAAGTCAAGCTGGCAATCTTTCTTCTTGTTCTATTTCTAACCGTTGACTTCTTTATCCTCACTTTTTATAACTCCATGATCTCCGACCCTGTCCAGTCCAAGCTCATAATAGGTGGCTGGCTGGCTTGTTTGTTTTTTACGGATCTGATTTTGTAATCTGAGAAAGAAATGAGTCCTTGAGGCATAAACATCTTCCACTGCTCAGCTAGCTGGGGCCTGAAAGGTTGTTATAGTTGCATTTTACTACTATTTTTCCTCCCAAAGGATTTAGTAAAATTAAGTGCCAGATTAGATATGGGGCAGCTCAGTGTGTTCTGCTTACTTTCCCACATCCCCTGTCACTGACTTAGCTGAGGACACTTCCGGTGTTGGAGCCTGGTTAAGGAAAATGGTGCTTGGGGGTGCGGGGGAACTGTGCTCAAGAAAAGGGTTCTGTGCTCTCACCTGGGCGCCCTTTTTTCCTGTTAAAAGGTGATTGGCCAGACACTCATTTTATGTTTAAACATATGGAGCTGCCTCTGTCCTGGAGAGCCAGCGTGGTATAGTGGTTAAGAGCGGTGGTTTGGAGTGGTGGACTCTGATCTGGAGAACCGGGTTTGATTCCCCACTCCTCCACATGAGCGGCGGACGCTAATCTGGTGAACTGGATTTCTTTCCCTACTCCTACACACGAAGCCAGCTGGGTGACCTTGGGCAAGTCACACTCTTTCAGCCCTACCTACTCACAGGGTATCTGTTGTGGGGAGGGGAAGGGAAGGAGATTGTAAGCCAGTTTTATTCTCCCTTAAGTGGCAGAGAAAGTCGGGATATAAAAACCAACTCTTCTTCTTCTTCTGTCTCACTTATGTAAACAAAGATAATCTCAGCCACATCTGAATTATAGCCATCTTGTGTCAGGTGTCTGATACGTGCATGACAACTTGTTGTGGAATAAAGGATGACACCAGCAAGTCATAATACTGAAAAGTGAGATGGTTTAGGCCAGCTCTTCCTCTTAATGAAAGGCAGAATATTTCATGCATCAACTCATCTACATTCTAATCCCACATTACCAAGCAGCCAAGCAGATAGCCAAAACAAGAAAGATGTTCCCACATTATAGAGGTACCTGCTTGCAAGGAATAGTTCTGGGGGGGTGGGAATCCAGAAGGCTTCAGGAAGCTTCATAAGATGCAAAGAAAAGCACAGTATCTCTTTGGTCACTGTTAGCCAATGAAACTGTGCTCCCAATATCATGGTTAGGATTTGAGCATGAAATAAACTTCATTTGTGAACATCACTGGAGCGATCTTGGCTTTCTGACAGCAAAGACATCGCTTCTGATTTCCATCCATTGTGTTGGGCATACGTTCTGTAACCGTAAAAACTGTATTAAACTGTACAACAGGAGTAGATGTTACAAAATAGGGAAACTTGCATGATCATATTTAATTTGTATACATTATTTTGATTTTTCAATTTGCTGGAGGTATTTTTTAATTTATTTATGTTATTTAGAGTCCACCTTTCTCACAGGGACTCAAGACGGATTACACACAGTGTGCCAGTACTATCACAAAAATGGGACATTCAATAACCAATGCATTAGGATTTTAGAAGTCTGGAACCACCAAAAAGAACTGAAGCATAGCATAAATATTCTCAAGACACATTAAGCAGTACAGAAATCACATAAACAGGATCCTATAAACTAAATACAGCAGTATAGACCACAGTCCTTAATCATTTATCCAAACAAAAATAATGCTTTGGAGTAGTGGAGTGGGAAAGGAACTCCAAAATCTTTGCCCTCTTCACTGTCTAAGTGTTTGGTAAAAACTGTTTTTTTAATCCCCATAAGAGAAGAGCTAGAAACTTAGTCCCTTTTTTTAAAACAAGCAAGAGCACATGTTCTTGGATTTCCATAACTGCTATCAGATTTTGTGTTGAAGTTCCTATTTCATGCTACATTCTGTGATTATAGCCATGGAGCTGTCAGGATTCTCTGTTTCAGTGGCACAGGCTTCATTGCATTCTGTCCTCACAAACTGGAGTGCGTGGAGCTCCTGCCAATGAAAGTCATATGTTTCAGCTGTCAGTATTAAATGCAAAAGGTGGAGAGTCCCTCACTCGACTTGTGCTTAGTTTGAGTACTACTGTACTGGAACAGTCTGCTATGAGCCCACTATCCTTTCCGTCCATAGCCTGATTTACTCCAAGTCCTATGTTTAAAAAAAAGAAATTCTGAAGGAAGTTCTTTTTCATCAGAAACCCTACCCTTTATTATGGCCCATTGTCCTGAGGACTACTTGGGGCAGCTTAGCTCTCCCTGAGTAATTTGAATTGCTTTAATTGGAAGTGTGAATCAGTAGCAGGGTAAGAATCATGAGCCAGTTTCCCCCCCCCCCCCCCGGATTTCAAATCCAACCCAAAAGTCAGATAATTTCCAGGATGGAATAGGGTTTTTGAAAAATGTTTTAATAGGTAGACGCAGAAGTCATGGCCAAACTGTGCAGCCATTCCAGCAGCCCACATTCAGGAATGTCAAACATAACGAGATCAGACCAAAGGCCAATTTAATCCAGCATTCGACTTTGAGCAACGACTGGTTAGATGCCTCTATTAAGTTTAAAATTAGGCCAAGAAAGACACTACTCTCCTCTACCTTTGAGAGCTTCCTCAGTGTCAAATTGATGGGAAAGACTCCCATCTCATTATACCTGTAACAGTTGTCTTAAATGACTGTCAAGAAACTTAGCTGCAGTGGGATAAGGTACTTGGAACCATGGGGTGGAATCTTACAACTCCTTCCCTCTAATAGAGCAGTGGAAGCGGGTCTTCTGCTGAAGAAAGTTTTCTTGTGCCGGAGGGAAGGTCTTCTCATTACTGGTATACATCTGTAGCATGTGAATTTGAAAGAGGCTAATGGATCGTCTGGTTCAAACCATGATAATTGCTAGTGCTTAAAAATAAACACGATCATTGTGAAATAATTCTTGCCTCAACTAGACCATTGTTGTGAAATAGACTGAACACTAACCATCTATCCTTGTGTTTTGTAAAAGGAACCGCCACAAGAGAAAACAAGATATAGAGGACAAATTTGTACCATTAGCTGATGTGGATAGCTGCATGTTCTAGATAGAAAACCAGAAATTCAGAGAAACAGAAATGCTTTTATTCGTGTATATAGTAACATGAGATGTATAGATAATAAGCTGAATTAGTCAGGACTGAGGAGACTGATGATAATGTGGTTCAGATAATGTTGGTTCTTACAGCAAACTTGTAAATGAGCATGTGTGTCAACAGTATGCATAAAGCTTTGTGCCATTCTAAGCACAGCCTAAGTACCTGACAAAGGGAGCGTAGCTTCTCCAAAGCTCATACTCCAAAAATCTTGTTGGTCTCAACAGTGATACTGGACTGGAATCTAGCTGTTCTGCTTCAGACCAACATAGCTACCCTCTGAAACTATCTTAAGCACAGTTACACCATTCAAAGCCCATTGATTTCAATGGACTTAGAAGGGTGTAACTCTGCTCAGGATGGCACTGTAAATAACAGACTGCAGACACATTTGCCTCTAGGTCGTGTGAAATAGCTGATTACAAGAGAGAACGAACACACAGCGGTCCTGATGACTTTCTTTGGAACCCTTGTTCTACATTGAGAATCAGCGTGGTGTAGTAGTTAGGAGCAGTGGCTTCTAATCTGGAGAACGGAGTTTGATTCTCCACTCTTCCACATGAAGCCTGCTGGGTAGCCTTGGGCTAGTCACAGTTCTCTCAGAACTCTCAGCCCCACCTACCTCATAAGGTATCTGTTGTGGGGAAAGAAAGGGAAGGAGATTATAAGCCGGTTTGAGCCTTAAAAGGTAGAGAAAGTCGGCGTATAAAAACCAACTCTTCTTCCTCTTCTTCTGCAAAAAGATGTCATGCTGCAACATGGATAGCACTATAAATGTTGTCAGAAGAAGCAGTGTGATTATTAAACCGCAATTGAGTTGCTTTATTATTTTTCTAACACAATATTTGTCATTTAAAAAAAAAATCATTTAATCTTCTCTTTACCTTACATTGCCTAAAAATAAAATTCTGCTTTCCAGGTTTGCCCTAGGGTAGGTGTTGCTGCCCTAGGAGTTGATACAAGTAATTACATAATTGCTGGTACGGAACAATGCAGAATCAATAAAAGTCATAATTCTACACCATTCTTAAGGTGTTACTAGCACTCTGGTATTAACTTAGCAGTAACCTGCACAGAGTGTTCTAAAATAGCTTTTGAGTGCCCTCTTGTTCTGTTTCTAAAGTCCAACTAGTCTTTGGAAATTTTTTTAGAGTGAGTTAAAGTCTAACATATCTAATCCATCCCTCTGAGAGTAACTTTGCTACATATAATGGTTTCCATGTCCACACGATATAGAAGGAAAGAACCCCAACACTATGAGCCCACGTTTGACTTCTTCTCAAAGGATTATAAACTGCACAATCCACACAGCATTTGACAACTCTAAGGTTTTTAGGGCAGGGTGCAGTGTGGGACTTCAGTTTGCAATCTGTGGAATCCTTTCATATTAGTCCACAAAGGTTACTAGCCCGCAGCAATATTTATTAGCCCATTCATAGCCATTTGTGGCATATTGACAGCCGGGGGAGGGGAGTTGACACACCAGTTTAAAACAGATTTCCTACCTGATTGCCCAGAGGCACAAACCGGTGGCTTTCAAGAAACCTTGTCTGGGGGTTTGTAGACCTACAGTTAGGGTGATCTTATTGATGTGGTCTTAATTATGCAAACAAATACAACTCTTAATTTCAAATGCTGTCAGGCTCAAGATCTAATGTGGATTTACCACCGTTCGTAGAGTGTGTGCATTTTTTGGACAAAGTGTTTCCTTTTCATGTAAACGATTTGACCAATAGGGTTCCTAAAGGAAAACTGCTAGACTTTTAAAAAATCAGTTGTAAACCTTACTGCAATCTGGGTATTCCACATATTCCGTAAACTTTCTTGAGCATGGTGAAGAAACTGCACAGGTGTGTGTATACACAGCTGTGGGCAAATAGCTATCCTCCAAAAAGTCCCAGTGGTAGTGGAGGGTGCTGCTAGTCATCATAACCATAACATTTTTCCATTTTCACTCTAAAAGGTTTGTGTGTGTGTTAAGTGCTGTCAAGTCGCTTCCGACTCATATTGACCCAATGAATCAATGTCCTCCAAAGCATCCTATTGTTAACCGTCTTGCTCATGTCTTGCAAACTGAGGGCTGTGGCTTCCTTTATAGAGTCAATCCATCTCACATTAGGTCTTCCTCTTTTTCTGCTGCCTTCAACTTTTCACTTGGCTGTAAATGCAAGTGTTTCTCCTCCTTTATACACAGGAACAGACGTTAGCAGGGGGACTTGTTCCACATGTACGAGACAACATGAATTATCTTTTCAAATTTGGAGAACATAATCCTCACAATCTGTTTCTACAGCCAGCCCCCAGGGGTGCAAAATTGCAGTAACCCAGTCACTACTGGCAACCATATAATTAAGTCTGGCTTCTGAGAGAGAGAAAAACATGACGCTCACCCTATTTTCCTGCCAAATAAAAAATATAGAACTAATTTAAATGCCTGAGCTGCAAGTCACCTGTTCCTGTAGGTGGCAGTGTGTGCATGCAGAGCTTCTCCAAATTGGTTTCATTATTTGTTTAGGAGGGTAGAACAATTTGCTGGACAGTACATCTTAAGGTTTTGGGCAGCCCATAACAAAATGAAAAAAAAGAGGGAAATGCCCCATTGCAAACAGCGAGGCTGGACCACCCAAGAAGGTGGCGCAGGCCTGGCGCAGCTCAAGGGGGCATTCCCGGGGCGAAAGGGGTTAGGAAGCTGACTAACATCAGCCCCGCCCCTTGGAACACACACACACACACACGATGCCAGTGCAGTTTGCCACTTCTGGGAGTTAGGTCCTGGCGCGGTGGCTGCAGTGGCAGAGGCCCACGCAGCTCCAAGGTGCTCAGACATAGGCTTGTGTGCCATCCTGGACAGCGTAAGTGCCCGTTATCCCGAGTTAAATGGGCACTTTCACTGGGGCAGAGTCACACTGGCTCCTATGGAACTTCGACCCCCCCCCCCCCAATGCACTTTTAGTCAGATTGGTAGCTTTTTGGTTCTTGTAGGTTTTCCGGGCTGTGTGACCATGGTCTTGGTATTTTCTTTCCTGACGTTTCGCCAGTAGCTGTGGCAGGCATCTTCAGAGGAGTAACACTGAAGGACAGTGTCTCTCTTCAGTGTTACTCCTCTGAAGATGCCTGCCACAGCTGCTGGCGAAACGTCAGGAAAGAAAATACCAAGACCACGGTCACACAGCCCGGATAACCTACAAGAACCAATGAACTCTGACCGTGAAAGCCTTCGACAATAAATTGGTAGCTCTTTATCGTTTAATAATTTCACGTCCCTTCCCCTTATGTTTGCCTTCTATGGTTTCCCTACCCCAGGGTCTGCATTAGGATGGGATCCTCCTTCTAAATACAAGTTGTTTAGTTTAGAGATTTTCTAGGCTAGGCATAAGCTGAAACTGAAGCAATTTCCAGTGACTTTTAGAGGTCCACGTGTTGCAGAGAGGGAAGGGACGAGTAATGGTAAAAAGGGGGATGGAACAGAAGGAAACAGAAGGAAAATCAGAAGAAAGAAAGTTAAGGGAACATTAAGACGTGTAAAAAAGGATAAAAAAGAAAGAACAGATGAAGAAAACAACAGAGCTGGAAGAAGAAGCTACTATGACAAGAATTCTTATTGCTTTGGACTATTAGGAGGGGATTGCTGTGAATTCCCAGTTTACAGATTGGGGATTGAGGCTGAAGGCAGGTGGATTTGCCTGATGCTGCATAGTAATTCCATGATAGAGGCAAAATTTGAACTCGGGCAAGTCCCAATGGTGGTAGGACATAAACCTACCTCTTTTTAAATATCAAATGGTGATGTGTGAAAAGAGCAAAGACAGTAGCCCTGTTCAGACATAAATCACAGCATGACCTATTACACAGTATTGCTATCCCACCCCAACCTCCACACATTCAGCTGAAAGTGAGTATAGAGCCAAGGTACTTCATGGTTCCCATGCATGCCTTATCACAGTTGTATGTTCATAGGGTCTGTTCCAGACTTCATCTGAATGTGTGAAATTCTAGAGGGTCCCCCTCTAGAGTTCCCCTTCCATACATTCAGTGAATTTGTGAAGACAGCTAATGCACAATGCCTACTTAAGTGTGCTAAAAGAGGGAGGGGAGGGCCTAAGATAATTTTCCACCCTGTCTCCTAGAAAAACTAGCTGGCTTTTAGGGTATGCAAACCTTTTTAAACATCTGGGATTAAGACGTGCCGGATAACCATGGTCTTTCAGGTTAGTTTGAATCCTGGTTCCTTTCACTGCTGGTAATAATCTGAACCTGGGTTTCCCAATTCAGTTTGTCTCTTGCTTACAATAATTGCAACATACTGGCATTCTGCCATTACTTTTTAAAATGTATTTTTTTTAAAAAAAAATACATTTTAACCGCGGTGTGTGTGTGTTAAGTGCTGTCAAGTCGCTTCCGACTTACGGTGGCCCTATAAATTAATAACCTCCAAAATCTATCATTAACAGGCTTGCTCAGGTCTTGCAAATGGAGGGCCGTGGCTTCCTTTTTAGAGTCAATCCATCTCATGTTGGGTCTTTCTCTTTTCCTGCTGCCTTCAGTTTTTGCTAGTATTATTATCTTTTCCAGTGAGTGTATAAACTGTGCAAATTTTGTAGAATTCTGTCCAAGAAATCAACCATACCACTCTATAGAGCATCATACTGTAATTCTGCATAAAGTATACCAATATATAAAATGCCCCCATAGCAGACAGCAAGGCTACGCCACCAAAAAAGGTGGTATAGAAATGCTGCTGCTCAAGGGGGCATACCCAGTGTGAAAGGGGTTAGGAAACTGACTAACATAGCTCCGCCCCCTGGAAAGCCCCAGGCTCCCACTTCTGAGATTTCATTACCGGTGTAGCAGTGCTGGTGGTGGAGTCCCGCCCTGTGCTGGCGTAAGTGCCCCTTATCCTGGGATAAGTGGGCATTTACGTTGGCGTGGGGTCACGCCGGCTCCTAAGATGATTCATCCTCCCCCCTTCAGGATGGCAGCCTTCATCTTCATTACCTTTTATTGGGAAATATATGTTAAGGTGTTATTCATGGCTTGTGTCTAATGAACAGTTCAGTATATGATGCTTCAGCTTCATGACTATCCCTTTGAAATTAAATGTATTTGCTTCACCTGACAGGACCCCTTGATCCTTTAAATTCCTTAGCACATCAATAGCATGCAAGACTATAACCCTGTGACAAAATTGTGTTTCATCATCCTTATTTCATTTATATTTCTAAAATTGCCGATCCCCGAGGTGCCATGCCTGTTCGGGCAGCTACCAAAAGTTTATAGTCTGGCATTTGTCTTGTTTTTAATTTCAAAACGAGTGGCAGCGATGAAAACAGCATGGAGAAAATGATTAATTGGCAACGAACTTGATGGGAATTCATGCATCATAACTAAATTAGCTACTGATAAGAGAGAAAATGAATAGGAACTACACAAAGGGCGAAAACGCATGATTGCTTTATCCTCCTTTATTATCTGTTTCAGCCAGGATTCAGACAGGATCGAACACATGCGTTTCGCCGAATGTGTGTTCAATCCTGGCTGAATCCTGGCTGAAACAGGAAATAAAGGAGGCTAAAGTGACCATGCGTTTTCGCCCCATGAAACTTGGCCCAAATACACTTTGCTAATGGTGTTTTTGGGCACTGAACTTGCAATTAAATGTCACATTTGAATAGTGAAGTTGTGGTGAAATTACTTAATATTATTTGAAGCTTTCAACAGAACTTTTCACTGTGAAATTCGTAGAATAGATTCACAGACAATTATGCTAGTGTCATTAATTTTCCTCTAAGCAGCTGAGGTGTTACTGTATATTTACTTCTGCTGACATGAGTCTTTGCCTGCTCTCTTTCCCCTTCTGCTTCTCAATAAGCTCTTTTGAAAGAGTGATATTTCAGTTTGTTAGACAGATTGGTTAAATATTCTGGTAGGAGTGTTCGTTTATGCCCTGTGGTAGCCTTTATTCCAGTCCTCTGAAGTTAATGATAAATCTCCAGTTGACATATCCAGATATAGAAAATGATAGTCCCCTGAAACATAGTGAGCCATCAGACAACATGTTGTTCATGTCTGTTGAAACATGTTGGGGTATCATAGAGAGCTGGAAAAAGTACAGAAGAGGGCAACCAAGATGATTAAGGGGTTGGAGCACCTTTTCTATGAGGAAAGGCTGGAGAATCTGGGACTTTTCACTTGAGGGGGAAAAAGACAGCTGGGGGCATAATAGAGGTTTATAAAATAATGCATGGGGGAGAGAAAGTGGATAGAGCTTTTTCTCTCTGTCCTGTAATACTAGAACTCAAGAGCACCCAATGGATTAGTTGGGAAATAGGTACAGGACAAACAAAAGGAACAAGTAATTGACCTGTGGAATTCACTGACAGTGGAAGTAATGATGGCCACAAGCATAGATGATTTTAAAAGGAGGGTAGACAGATTCATGCCCTGACCTGGTTAGCCCAGGCTAGCTTGGTCTTGTCTGATCTCAGAAGCTAAGCAGGGTCGATCCAGGCAAGTATTTGGGTGGGAGACCTCCAAGAAATACCAGGATCATGACGCGGAGGCAGGCAATGGCAAACCACCTCTGAATGTCTCTTGCCTTGAAAACCCCACCAGGGGTCACCATAAGTCAGATGTGACTTGACGGCAAAAAAAAAAAAGACAGAGTCATGAAGGAGAGGACCATCAGTGGCTACTAGCTTTGGTGACTGAAAGGAGCTTCCATCTTCAGAGACAGCAAATGTCTGGTTACCAGTGCTAGGCTGTATTTATGGGTTCTTGTGCAGCAGGAGAGCTCTGTTTTATCTACTGTGAACAAAATGTGGTATGCATTAATGATTTTGTATTTAGGGTCACCACTCCAACAAGAGATGAGGAGAGGAGAGATATATTGGTTGTGCAGTGCATTCATTGTGTGTTCCATCACAGCATTTGAAGGAGATATGGGGTTAGATCCAGTGGCTTTCTTCTGCTTCCTCCATTAGATACAGAAGGTCTTTCCCTATCAGAGGAAAGTGGAATTAAATATATATATATTAAGAAGGCATTGGATCCAAGCCATAGTCAATAGGCTTAGAAGGGAGTGACTCTGTTTAGAATGGCAGTGTTAAATGCTTATCTCTGGCAGTGTTACATCCTTATCTACACAAATAAAAACAATTTAAATCAAGCAGATAAAAGAAAATAATCACGTTATAATCAGCAAAGACCCAGGCAAGAACAAAAAATATCCAATAAACAAAACTTCACATCAGATGCTACTGGAAAAGAAATTTCTAGGCCAAATATCTAAAGATTGGAAGGGTCAGAGCTGGATGCTGACATCATCTGCCAAGTCGTAGAACAAGGGTGAAGGTTGTTAAATGAGGGAATTAAATGGTAATTTTTTCATAAGGGAATTTATGCATTTACTTATGCAAAAACTCAGGGGTTGGGTTTTTAAAATTTTTTTTACTGAAGATCAGTAGGGTTAAATTCAAAAACTCTTGCTCTGAAACATGCTCAAAGTAGGGTCTTTTTGAGTTAGGCTACTGATAGATAGATGGACCATGGAACAGACCCAAAATGCTATTCTTAACTGTGTTTCAGTGCCATTTGAATCCAGTTATGACGTGGCAGTATGCCGTTCTTATGAAACTGTTTAAGAGCCTCGTATGCTCTATCAGAGCTGCAGAATGACACAGTCCTGTCTACTGCCCCAGATAATCAGTAGATTTATTATGTTGCTACATGTTTCATCCTTGTAATTAAGACCTTATTGCTTATGCAAAATAATATTGTTTTTTTCACTTAAATTGTTTGGATTGTTGCTGTTTTTGGTTTGCTCAGGTGCCTAGTGGTGGCAGGCAAACCCCCGCCAATTTACCCCCCTGCCCATCGACCAGCTGAGGGTCGGTGGGCACACATGCACCGGAAGTGCTGCATCGCGAGGGGCCCTTTACCACTCAAACTGTGAGTTTGAGTGGTAAAGGGCCCCTTGTGATGCGGCACTTCCGGGTGTAAAAGCATCACAAGGGGCCTTTTACCATTCAAACTCCCAGTTTGAGTGGTAAAAGGCCCCTTGCAATGCGTTTACACCCGGAACTGCCGCATCGCAAGGTGTAATCGGGTATAAACTGAAGTGATGAGCATGCGCGATCCCATCAGCTCTGCCCCAGAAGCCTCCCGCCGGAGGAGAGGGGTGACCTGGCAACCCTAAGTCCAGAGAATGATGCATGCAGCAGTGGGTTGTGCGTGCCTAGCGATGTTGACGTCGCCCACCACCTGTTTGGAAGGGGAAACCTAAATCCAGGTCTCCTCTCCCAAGCTACTCGTACAAATACATTGTTTTATAGCAATGTCATGTTTTAACTCATACGAGTGTCACAAATATTTCAAAAAGGGTGTATGCAGAATCTTTGCAGAGATTAAATATAGGCATTATTGCCACACTCTGTATGGAAACGATGAAGTTACTGTTAGATAAATAGCTCAAATATACATTCATCTTGGCTGTTCTGGAAAGAAAGTTAATATAGTCTGTGGAGCCTAAGGATATGACTCTTTTTGAGCAGGGCTGCCTTTTAGCCCCTGCATTATTTATTTACTATATAAACAACATCCCCAATTGCCCTAAATGAAGCTGATCTGCATCCCCCTAAACTGGCACATCGGCATATTTCGGTTCTATTGTATGCAGTTGACACTGTTATATTATCCAGAACCCTATAGGACTTAAAAAGGCTCTTGCCAGATTCGCCTTATATTGCGATAATGAAAAACTAACCATCAATTTTCAAAAAACAAAGATAATGGCTTTTGACAAACGCCCAAAACTTAGAGTCTGGAACTGAAAAGGGATTAGGCTGGAACAGGTGAACACCTTTAAGTATTTGGGAGTAGTCCTACAGGCTTCAGGCTCCAAGCAGGCCCACAATAACTATGTGGCCAGCCTGGGGGATAGATCAGTCTACAGTATAACCAAATTCCTCCGCTCAAAGGGGGCGCACTTCATCCCAGCAGCTCTCAAACTATATCAGGCCAAAACACTGGCACAACTGCTCTACAGAACACATCTCGGACCCCCCTCTTCTTGTTTCGCACCACTGGAACGAGTCCAGTCTAGGTTTCTTAGACTAGTTCTCCAGGTCCCTAGATGTGTATCAAACCCCTTGGCACACCTGGAAACAGGGATGCTAAGAGTAGATGCAAGAGTGTGCATATCATCCTTCCTCCTATGGTTAAAAATAAAACTCAATCCCCATGGTCTTCTTCCCCTGATTCTCATTGACAACTTTGAATCCAAATGGCAAAAGGCCGTGAGAAGCAAGTTGGAGAGTCTGGGTCTCTCCCCCCAGGCTTTGCTGAAGATGGGTAGAGATCAAGCAAAGAAAATTATAACCCAGAAAGTTAATGATATTGAACGGCAGTCTGACTTGCTGAGGGCACCCGTATTTATGTCCGCCCCTAAGACCAGATACATTCCAGCCCCAGCTGCCTACCTTTCCATTTTGGAAATCCACACCCATAGAAGGGCATTCACTCTAGCCAGGTGTTCAGCCCTACCTTCTGCGGTCTTACAGGGAAGGTATAATAAGATCCCAGGCTCAGAGAGATTTTGTCCATGCAATTCTGGGGATGGTGAAACACTGGAGCACATGTTTTTTAGATGCCCATTCTACAAGCTGACCCGATCCATGTCTGAGAAAATTTCAGGATATTCTGATAAATTTCAGGTTAGGAAGCTCCTCTCGGAGGAAAATCCCCACCAAATCAGTGAGGTCGCCAAATTCTGTGCAGCAATCTATAAACTTAGTCAAAGTCTTTTACGATAAAATCCAAAGAAATTACCGAAAACAAAGAAGAGAAAGGGAAAAAAATCTTTTTTTTAATATGTGTCAAAATGTTTATTTTTTACCTAACTGTAAATTATTTTAATTATATATGCTCTTTCAACTTAATATGACATAACTTTTAAACAATATCAATGTACCCGTGGTAACATTGCTGTTGTGTTCTTAATCTTTATTGGCGCAATGCCGCAATAAACCTACTACTATGACTCTTTTTGAAGACACAAAGTGAGAGGCTTGCCCCAGCATTATTCACTATTGTGGAACATTTGTGATGTCATTAGCATTTCTGTCTTCTTTGTTCTTACAGCAGCTGTGTTCTAATTTTATAAATTGGGGTATGGCAGCTGAGTAGTAAAAAAAAAAAAGCATGCTTATTGACATTCATAATCCACTAGTTGAGCAGGAGTTGAATCCAAGTCCAACGCTGTATCCATTCTGCTGATCATAGTGGGACATCTTCGCTCAGGAAGTCCCATCTTGAAGTGCTGCCTGCCAGTTGTAGTCTCAGGGAGGATTAATGTTGCATATCAAGCGCATAACGTATGCAACAGAGTCAGTGGCTCTCTGTTGTCCTAAATGTTTGTACGGAGCTCTGCAAGTGAATCATGCACATAGATGTGGCATGGTTTGTCTGGAGAGAACAATAGTTATCTTTTACCATGGGTTTCATCTATGAAAAAGCATTTAGGGCTATATTTGTGGTTGAAATTCTGAACAGGGTTGTGCTGTGTCAGCACAGAAAAAAAATATGTATATGGTTTGAGGCTTTCCAAATGTTGCAGCATTTCTATAAATGAATGAAAACAAATATTTTCTCTTGAAATGAAAATATCACGACTACTGATTAAACTAGTCTCCTATAACCAATGTGGACATTTCTTGTTTCATTTGAGTTATTATGTGAGGTCATGCTAGATTTGTAGTATGTTGCCATCTAGTGGTTTATGTCTGAAATGAATAGAAAAATTATTTAAAATGTCAGCATGACAAGAGCCTTTTGTAATCCTTTAACAGAAAATAACAGAATATGTTTTTTTAGATTGCTGTGATAAAATATTAATGAAGCCAAACCATCTTTTAAGATTGCTAATTAATTTGCAACAAAGAGTTGCTGTTGACAAAATCAACTTGAAGATATGCTGTTTGATTATTAATAATAATAATAACAACAACAACAACAATGACAATCACATTTATAATCCACCCTCCTCAGCCAAGACGGGGCTTAGGGTGACTCACATAAAATAGATTATAATTTTTTTTTAGTTTTTCTCACATTAGTTTCTCTCTTGTTGACTTGTTCCACATTCATGTGCAGTCTCATTTACAGTTGGCTGCTAAAATCTCACAATTAAATCAGATTTAAGCAGCCTATGTGTGAAATTGGAGCCTTCATAACTGTATAACCCAAAACAAATAAAAATTTTGAATTACATTGTTCCTCTAGGCCATCCCCAAAGAATGTATTAGTCAAATAGCCTTGAATAAAATTAGTAATCATCAAATTTGTGACATCCTTTCACACCAGGGAAGGATGATCATGTGCTTATTTGGTAAAATGTTTACTTTGCCACTTTAGCATATATTAATCAATTTGCATAATGTGAGCGGCGCCATAGGAACCCTCTTTTAAATCTTAATATATAGAGCTCTTTTAAATACATAGAAATTATTTTCTATTTTTATTATATGTGTTTTTATATTCAAAATTCTGTGTGTATAATATATGCAGTTTAAAAATGTTTGACAAGTGCATTCATTGTACTTCATATGTAATTAATATCTTCTTTCTCTTATTTTTTTTAAGGTCCCTTCCTGGTACCACAGCAGCTGAATGTGCATCAAATTTAAAGAAGATCTATACAGTACAAACTGTACAGGTAAAAATTAAGATGTTGCAAATTAGAATGACTCATTTCCAGTTGAAGTCGCAGTGATCCCAGATCTTATCTTAAAGTTAAACATTAAATAGATTGTTTCTTTCACATAATTTATATTGCTTATCTTTCTGCCTAGCTGAACCCTGTGGCAGACAAACTGAATAGAAGGTACTGGGTAAAACCTGCCACCAGTGTTGAGACCAATATTTTCAACACTGATAAATCCTTGTTTCTAGGATCAGCATACATTGCCTCTGAATTGGAACTTAATTGGTTTTAGCGTTTTTTAAATTCTCAGTCTCACTTATTTCCTTCTGCACTTGGTGTGTCAGAATATAGAAAAAGTCCTTTTGTTGGGGACCTTGAATTCTCTCGTAATTGAAAACGTGGGCTGGGACTCTGCACACTACACTGTCCTTCCAACATCCGAAGTCTGAGAGCCAACTTTTGAGTTAAATTCAATCGTGGAGATGGTAGTGTCAGAATATATGGATCTGTTTTTATTAGCATGATTAAGATTTTATAGTGTGGGTGTTTCTCTTCTGTGTAATTGTAAATTTCCATAATTAAAAAGTCTGAAAGCCAGCTGAGTTATATGCTGAAAGCCAGGCTTCACTGCAGTCTGCTAAACCGAGAGGCACCCAGGACTCGTTAGAGGTGGAATCTCTGCTAATTGCAAAACAAATCACCTGTATTTAGGACAATTACAGCACAGTCCGGGGCGGGGGGGAGAGCCGTGCTAGGGACGGAGCAGCTGAAACTGCCTCCTAAGCGGTTGACTGCACCACGGCCAGCAACCTGACAGGGATGTTCCCCCAACCCCTGTGGAACCTCTGTATGCAGCTCTATGAGCTGTGTCAATGTTTTTGCCAGCTAAAATTCATGCCAGCAGATGTGGGCGTTCCTCTGCCAAAAGAGCCCAGGGAGCTGACTAATGCCAGCCATGCCCCCGGGCATACACTGTTTGGCGCTGGCACGAGCCCTTGCACCAGACATGCAGCGGTGTGCATGGCTGACACGGCTGCCCCAGCGCCCATGCATGGCACTGCCACACTGTTCCCCTACGCCGTCATAAATGCCCCATATGCCACGCAAGTGGCATTTACGCTGGGTCTGGGGTCACGCTGCCTCTTCGGAGCTTCCCCTCCCCCCCCTCCGGGTTGCGCTGTTAGTTTATCTTTCAAAAAAGGCATTAAGGAGAAGTTTTGTGAAAACTCACAAGCTTAACTCGCAGATGAGGACACTGAAAATGCTACATTACATAAGGTTTGTTACAGGCTGGTTATGGCCATTCTTACCTTTTCAGAACTCTGTTTAAGGATGAGAGCACACCAAGGCATAATTCTAATTCTTTGTGCTGCCACCATTCACTTTAAAGGAGATTGTGCAAAAAAATATTTCCAGTGCCAGGTCCCTCGGAAAATAAGGGAAAATTTGTTCTGTTTCTTATTGTGCGTGGATTAATAAAACCATTATCATTCTGTTTAGATTTTCTGGAGCGTTTATAATAATATTCCTACCGTGACAAAACTGCCTCTGAGATGTAGTTATCACTTAATGCGTGGAGAAAGACGGCCGTTGTGGTATGTATAATCTCACCTTTATTCTAACCTGCTTTGAGCACCAAGTGTCATTTTTGAAATCAAAGAAGGTAGCACAGCTTTCATTTTTCTACTATGCTGAGTAAATACTAGAATACATACAATGACCTGCGTATGCGATTCATTGTCTTTTCAACTTTCCAAGTAGCCGTATTTACCTAGACGTTTGTGTTATGCAACAATATCTTGTCCGTTGCATACCTTTTGAGTGGAAGTAGGCTTTGCAGAATTGGATCAATCTGAGTAAAATGTCATTGATGATCAAAATTTACTGTTGGGTATTATTACAGCTGCAAGGCCAGTTTCCAGTGACCTGTGTAACTACATCTAGGCCATTTATACATGGCTGTTTCCTTGCATTAACCCCGCTAGGACTAGTTAGAACTCTTTCTTCTTAAAGGTATCACAAGACTCCTGTTTAAGTCTACAAAAGTACTTTGAAAACCTCATATTCTCCCTAAGTAGTCTTACGAAATGCATCTTTCTTCAACGTGTTATTTTCCTTTCCTTCAGATTAGAAAACCCTCAAAATGTGTATATAACTGTCCAACACTTGCTCTTGTCACATGATTTCACATTGGGTTGCCAACCTCCAAGTAGTAAAATAGTATAGGAGCGAAGAACATTTATAAACAAGGTGCAATTTATATAAGCTACTGAGATACCTGTATACATACAATGTACAAACACAAGTAACCACACTATAACCAACACACAGTATGTACAAAATATACAATCAAAGGGCAAAAAGTCTTTCAAAGGTCTCAGCAGAGTATCAAGTAAGTAATATGAGTTCAAGTTCAATATTCAAGATGAATGAGAAGCCACAATCTTCAATAGGATACAGCCGTTTCAAATTCACAATAATGTAGAATCCTTCTTCAGTCCTTCCTATATTTTAAAATTGCAGTACATAGTCATATATTCTAGATTACAGCTATTCAAGATACAAAGTTAAATGAATAAAACATACTTACAGAAAATTGCTTCGTCTTCGGTCTTCTGTGCAGTCCCACATTGGGGACTGCGCACGCGCAGGCCAGCCATCGGAAGATTTACATAGCTTCTAATCACTAGATAGGGGGCGCCGCGTCCTCCTCGCATGCGCGCGCCTTCCCGCCAAAGCGACGCAACGTCGGAGGTCGGCGCCCCCTATCCCTCAGTTTTTTCTTTGCCGCCTGTAAGGAAGGTTCTACAAGCTTCGCTCGTCTTCATTTCTCAGAACTTACCGTGAGTTTAATAAAAGTTTTTCATCTTCACCGTGGCTGCGGAAATGGCGCAAAATGCCCTTTTCAAGAGGTGTGCCCAATGTGATTCAAAGATGTCTACAACTGATGACCATACCCTTTGTGTTATCTGCCTGGGTGAAGGTCACAAGGTGGGCTCCTGTAAAATCTGTGTCCAGTTCACTCCAACTGCCCGCTCTAATAGGGCTGCTCGCCTACAAGCTGCGCTGTACAAGAAGGCCCTGACTTGCTCTGATTTGCCGGCTCCGTCCCAATCGGCCGCGCGAGAGCACTCCCCCAGATCCGAGTCCGTCGGTTCCGTCCGGTCGGATCCGACCCCGAGCTCGAAACGGAAGTCCTCTCGGTCCCCTGAAGCTAAGGAATGGAGGTCTTCTTCGGAACCGACGCATAAGAGGTCTTCTTCGGAACCGACGCATAAGAAGGTGAAGGCTAAGACCAAGCACCTTGAGGGGCAGCGCAAAGAGAAACGCGGCTCTAAGAGCTCTAAAAATTTGTACCCAAGCTCTCGGTTTCGACACTTACCGAACCGGTTTTGATTGAGGGACTATCTACCCCACCTCCTCCTCGGACCCCGTCACCCATTGTGGGGCTCGATTCTGAGTCGGAACTGGACCTCCCCGACCTCTCCATTGGGGATAGCCTGCAGATTGAAGGGACAGATCCGTTAGTTCCGACGCAGGTAACAGCCTCTTCGTCTTCGGTTCCGGGCCCATCGGTTTCGACACAACAACCTCAACCCATGCAACCTTGGTGGGCTCCACAATGGCCCTTGCAGCAGCAGCCCCAGTGGCCTCCCACCCAACCACAGCAACAGTGGCCTGCATATGGAATGTACCCTCAGTGGTTCCCTCCTCAAGTGCAACCGGGCCCTTGGCTTCCAGCCCCTGTCCAGTCTTCCACCCAACCTTCGGCACCGCGCAAGGAATCTCGCTTCTCTACCCAGGATAGTGACACTGAGTCAGACCATGGATCCCAATCGTATTGTTCGGAGCTGGGTTCCGATGTGCACTCTAATCTGTCTCCGATTGATGATGTTGTGGGCGACTCTTCTGCATCTTCTCCCACAGATGACAACCGTTCTTTCTCTGACCAGATGCTCAGAATGGCTAAGGCTCTGGAGATCACTATTCAGCCTTCCAACCCTAAGCCAAAGGAAAAGATCCTCTCAGCCTTATACTCGGAATCTTCTACCACTATTGCCTTTCCAATACTCTCTGACTTCATGGACATGGCTAAAAAAGTCTGGGAAAAGCCTTCTTCCATCCCATGTACTGCCCGCAAGGTGGAAAACCTGTATAGGGTTCAGCCTGAGAACTGCGAGTTCCTGTTCTCTCATCCGGCACCTTCCTCCCTGCAGAGGTCCAGTCTAAACATCGACAAGGAGGACATTCTGCCCCGGTCGACAAGGATAGTCGGAAAATCGTTGCCCTGAGCAGGAAGGCTTATTCAGCTGATGCTTTAGGTTTTAGAATTGGTAATTACCAAGCAGTGATGGCTGCGTACCAGCTTTTTCTGTGGAACAGGATGTCTACATACATTGAGCACTTACCTGAAGAAGAGAAATCCTTAGCTAAGATTGTGGCTTCGGAAGGTTCCAAGCTTGCCAAACACCAGATGAATGCAGGCAGACATGCTGCAGATTGTTCGGCCAGAGGCATGGCTGCTGCTATCTCCCTGTGCCGTTTTGCTTGGTTACGCTCCACAAATTTGACACCTGAAACAAAAAATAAGATAGAGGACTTACCTTTTGACGGTTTGACTCTCTTCTCCACTGCCACTGATGACACATTGGAGAATCTCAGAAAGCAGAAGCAGACAGCAAGGTATATGGGTGTCACTGCCCCTCCCTCTGTGCCGTACTATAGACACCGCTTCCCTTACAAGGAAAGCTTTCGTCGTAACCATTTTCAGAAGCAAGTTCCATCTGGGGCTTATGGCCAACAGCAACAACAAAACCGTCCCTACCAAGGTTATCAGCAGACCAATAGGTGCAGATATGGCAAGAACCGTGCCTATCAGCAGCGCTCTCAATCCCCGCAGAAGCAAGGCCCTAAACCTGCCTTCTGACTGAGGGAGGATGCTCAAGCTGGCATTGTTAGGTTTGGGGATAGATTGGTCCCTTATTTGTCGGCTTGGGAGCACATCACTTCAGACACTTGGGTTCTTTCCATTATTCAGTTTGGGTACCAGTTAGAGTTTAAGTTTACTCCCCCAATGGTTCCTCCCCCTCGGTCATCTTCTTCGGTGCATCCGAGTTTGGTTTCCTCACTGACCGACCTGGTCGAGAAGGGAGCAGTTGACCAACTCCCCATCGATACTATTGAACCTGGTTTCTACTCCAGACTGTTTGCAGTTCCTAAGAAGGATGGTGGTCTTAGACCCATTTTAGACCTCCGTCAGTTAAACAAGTTTTTGTTTAAGCAGAAGTTTCGCATGCTTACCCTTCTTAATGTGTTGAGTTTATTAAAATCTGGTTGGTGTTTTATTGTTATCGATCTCAAGGATGCTTATTTTCATCTATCCATTTACCCGGAACATAGAAAATTCCTTTGCTTTGTGGCAGGAAATAGCATTTATCAGTACCGGGTCCTCCCGTTTAGGTTATCTACAGCCCCCAGGGTGTTTACCAAATGCATGGCCGTAGTGGTATCATACCTTCGCACCCAGGGATGTACTATTTTCCCTTATCTGGATAACTGGCTCCTTACTGCCCCTACACAGGAGGAGTTGGTAGTGCATAGGGACTTAACTCTTCAATTGTTGAAGAATTTGGGTTTGATACTAAATGTACAGAAGTCAGTTTTATCCCCATCTTGGTCAGTTCAGTTTGTGGGAATGCGTTTGGAATCCCTGCAAGGTAAAGCCTTTTTGCCTGAGGATCGTTTACTACAGCTTAAACGTTTGGCCTCAGCGGCCCAGTCAGTCCGTTTTCGCTCAGCCCATTTCATCCAAACACTCTTGGGCAAGATGGCCTCTATGACAGCAGTGGTCCCATTTGCCAGATTGAATATGAGACCCCTTCAGAATTGGTTTGTACGGGCCTTTAACGGCCTGTTTGACTCGCAGGCTAGGAAGCTCTCTATACCCAGGTCCTTGCTAAAATCCCTTGCTTGGTGGCAATCAGAGCAAAATCTGAGCCAAGGAATGCCCTTTGGAATTCCCTCCCACACTAAGGTGGTAACGTTTGATGCTTCTAACTTGGGTTGGGGTGCTCATTGCGAGGGCTCCTCCGCACAAGGTGTTTGGTCCCTGTCTGAGAAGTCTTTTTATATTAATTTGTTAGAGTTACGTGCTATCCGTTATGCTCTTATTTCATTTACAGATTTGCTTCGCAATGAAAGTGTGCTTGTGCAGACAGACAATACGACTGCGATGCACTACTTAAACAGGCAAGGAGGCACGGTCTCTGTGTCTCTCTGCCGAGAAGCAACCAGGATTTGGAAATGGGCAATACTCAACAAAGTGTCTCTTCGTGCTATTCATATAGCGGGCATCAAGAACTGTCTAGCCGACACATTGAGCAGGGTATTCTTACCAAGATACGAATGGTCCCTCAGTTGGGATTACCTTCTCCCAATTTTTCAGCTGTGGGGTTTTCCTGTGGTGGACTTATTCGCAACATCGAACTACGCCAAAGCCCCTCTTTTCTGCTCCAGAGCGGGTCTCGATCCCGGCTCTTTGGGAGATGCATTTTTGATTCCCTGGGACAAAGGCCTTCACTATGCTTTCCCGCCACTACCACTAATGGTTCGTGAAGTCACGAACTCATTGCATTCTGATTGCTCCGTTCTGGCCGAGACAGCTTTGGTTCTCCCTGCTATGTCGGATGGCGGAGGACAGATTTGTCCACTTTCCACCTGCCCCGGACCTTTTACTCAGCGGAACACTTTGTCACCCAGAGCCTCACAAATTGCGCCTGACGGCCTGTTCCTATTCCCCCCATGTTAAACCTTACTGATAGGGTACTAGCAGTGATCCTTAGTTGTAGGAAACTATCCACTAGGACCTCATATGCAGCCAAATGGGAATGTTTTTCTAGTTGGTCCTTGGAGCGTGGTTTTTCACCTCATTCATGCCCTCTACCCACTGTGTTAGAGTATTTGTTATCACTGAAGGATAGTGGCCTCAGTGTTTCTTCTATTAAGGTTCACTTGGCAGCCGTATCTGCTTTTCATATTTGGGTTGATGGTGTTTCCCTGTTTTCACATCACACATCTAAGATGTTTATGAAGGGATTATCTAATTTGTTTCCCCCTATTGTCAGACCTGTTTCTCAATGGTCTTTGTCTCTGGTGTTATCCCAGTTAATGTTACCCCCTTTTGAGCCGTTACACACTGCTTCCATGGCTCACTTATCTCAAAAGGTATGTTTCCTAGTTGCAGTCAACTCAGCCAGAAGGGTTGGGGAGCTGGCAGCTTTAAGTTCAGTGCCTCCGTTCCTACAGTTTTACCCAAACAAGGTAGTTCTCAGGCCTAAGTTTCATTTGACTCAATCTGTCTCCTTACCTGTTTTTTTCCCTAATCCACTCTCAGATGCAGAAAAGGCGCTTCACTTATTGGATTTGAGGAGAGCTTTACTTTATTATTTACAACGTACTAAAGAAGTTAGAAAGTGTAAGTCTTTATTTGTCTGTTTTGCTGGACCCAAGATGGGTCTACAGGCCTCTTCTCAGTCTATTTCCAGGTGGATCGTCCAGACGATCAGGTTTTGCTATCGACAAGCTGGTTTTCGTTGTCCTGGTTCCCTGCATGCCCACTCTACCAGAGTGCATTCGACGTCAACAGCACTTCGGGGAGGTGTTCCCTTGTCCGACATCTGCAGAGCTGCGACGTGGTCGTCACCGGACACGTTCATCCGTCATTACGCAGTGGATGTTGAATCTAGAAGAGATGCAGATGTGGAGAGAGCGGTCTTACATTCTGCTTTGACTAGTTGCTCATACCCTCCTCCATGACAGTGAGTAGCTACTTAATCTCCCAATGTGGGACTGCACAGAAGACCGAAGATGAAAACAAGGTTTCACTTACCTGTAACCTTTGTTCGAGTTGTCTTCTGTGCAGGCACACATCCCACCCTCCTGCCCCGCTATGAGCTTCTTAATGTTTTTTTCTATTCTCTTCTTAGGAGTTCACGCAGCTGGCAAATTTAAAGAACTGAGGGATAGGGGGCGCCGACCTCCGACGTTGCGTCGCTTTGGTGGGAAGGCGCGCGCATGCGCGGAGGACGCGGCGCCCCCTATCTAGTGATTAGAAGCTATGTAAATCTTCCGATGGCTGGCCTGCGCGTGCGCAGTCCCCAATGTGTGCCTGCACAGAAGACAACTCGACGAACAAAGGTTACAGGTAAGTGAAACCTTGGTTCTTGTAGGTTACCCGGGCTGTGTAACCGTGGTCTTGGAATTTTCTTTCCTGACGTTTCGCCAGCAGCTGTGGCAGGCATCTTCAGAGTAGTAACACTGAAGGACAGTGTCCTTCAGTGTTACTACTCTGAAGATGCCTGCCACAGCTGCTGGCGAAACGTCAGGAAAGAAAATTCCAAGACCACGGTTACACAGCCCGGATAACCTACAAGAACCAATGAACTCTGACCATGAAAGCCTTCGACAATAAAGTGAAACCTTGTTTTCTAAAGAGTGTATAGTCATACATAATCATTTTCATATCCCACACAGGGTAAGTATAAATCAGGTTACTATAAGATGTCCAAAAGGTACTTCACATCATGCAGCATTAGAGAATTAGAAACTAGCTAGCAGCTATGTAGTAAACCCAGGTGTGCGTCATTACAGTCAGATCTGAAACGAAAGCCAGACCTTGCCACTGGCATGCATGTATCTTAAAGGGGACATAAGTATTTTAGAGGAAGCATGTCAGATCGTTGTCCAAATTTAAACCGTGTGGAGCCAGCGTGTTCAGGAGATGTATGAAGAAAGCCTCCTTTTGTCTCAGTATCTTTTCATTATTGCATCTATCAAAACGTTTCCTGTTTAAACGCCAGATCACAAAGTAGCAAAGCTCATTCTCGCTGTGGCGCTGCTGAAGGAAATGTTCCACTACTGGGGCAGAAATTAATTTAGCCCATATCCTGGACTTATGTTCAAGTATACGACTCCTAATAGATCTAATAGACGAGCCAATATAAATTTTTCCACACGGACAAAGGAGGCAGTACACACAGAAATGAGTGTCACAATTGGTATAGGATCGCAACTTCAAGGTAAAGTTCATGTCAGTTCTAGTAAATTCCTTGACCTCAAGGCATAAATTGCAAGCCATGCATTTGTGACACTTAAAGTGTCCATATGTAGATTTACTGTCAGTATCCTTATATATGTCTGAATGGACTAGTCTGTCTTTGATAGAGTCAGTTTTACGAAAGCCTATTTTGGGAGAGTTCTGACATCCGGGGATGTCTTTCAAAAGGTGTCAATGCTTGTTGATAATGCTGGCAATGTGTCCCGACAGATGGGTATATTGTAGGGCAAATGTAATAGTCTGTCCATTATTGCTCTTCCTGGATCTATTGTATAATAGATCCTGTCTATTAACTCCCCTTATCCTATCCTGAGCTCTAGCGATGACTTTAAAGGGCTAGCCTCTATTAGCTAGAGACTGCGACAAGTCTGCAGCAGCCTGTTGAAAATCCTTAGCACTGGTTGTATTTCTTTTAATTCTAACAAACTGCCCATAGGGCAGATTATGTCTGAGGTGTTTGGGATGATGGGAAGAAAAATGCAAAAGAGCATTTTGATCCGTTGGCTTTTTATACAACGTCACGGCTAATTTGCCTTCATTGTCGTGGTATACCATGGTGTCTAGGAACGGGATCCTGTGGGCATGAATTTGACCAGAAAATTTAATAAAAGAACAGGAATTAACCCAATTCATAAATTCATCAAAATTAATCTCCGGAGATATAAAAATATCAAATCATCTATATATATCCTGAAGCCCCAAATGTGTTGTTTAAAGGGATGGTCACTGTAAATATATCTATGCTCGAAATCGACCATAAATATATTTGCAATGGTCGGGGCAACTGCAGATCCCATGGCAATTCCATTGACTTGTAGATAAAGTTGTTCATTGAATCGAAAAAAATTATTTTTAAACACCAAATCAACCAGTTTCAATAAGAAAGCAGAGGAAGGGGTGGGATCTACTCTAGAGTCAAGTAAGGTTTGGATCACAGAATATGTGTAATCAAGCGGGACATTCGTATATAAGGATACGACATCTACCGTGGCAAGAAGACAATTGTGGGGAACTTCAATGTTTTCAATAAACCGAATAAAGTCACCTGTGTCCAGCAAGGACTCTGTATCCACAGCAAATTGTCTTTAATGAAAGTCAAGGAATTTAGATACAGGTTCAAGTAAACTTTGCGAGGCTGATACTATTGGCCTGCCTGGAGGGACTCGTCCTGGTTTGTGGATTTTAGGTAGGGTATTTATAGGATATTTATTCACCAGGAATTCAGCTGTGGAATCGTTTATATCCCCATTGGAATGTGCCTCTTGGACAATGCTGGAAATAATTCCCTCTATTTTACTGGTGGGATCTCTAGATAGTTTTTGGTAATATTCGGGGCAGTCTAATTGGCGTTGAATTTCCTCAATGTAATCATTTTTATTTTGAAGCACAATTGCCCCGCCCTTATCAGCAGCACGAATAATCAACTGAGAGTCAGAGGCCAAATTGTCTAATGCTTGTTTTTCCTCTTTACTTAAATTATGTTTTTTAGCAATTTTTTGATTTTCTATTTTTAAAATGTCTCTGTTGACCACATTTTGAAATGCTGCTATCATAGGATTTGAACTAGGCGGGTTAAATCTAGATTTTGGACGGAAAGGTTTAGAGGGAGAAGAAGTTGTCTTGAAATGATCTTTCAATTTAATCAAACGGAAAAGTTTAAATAAATCCACATGAGTTTGAAAAGACAAGTACATAGGGGTGGTATAGAGGTGCCTGTTTCTCCCCCAACCTCCAGGTAGTGGCAGGAGACCTCCTGCTATTACAACTGATCTCCTGCTGATACAGATCACCTGGAAAAAATGGCCGTTTTGGCAATTGGACTCTATAGCATTGAAGTCCCTCTCCTCCCCAAACCCTGCCCTCCTCAGGCTCTGCCCAAAAAACCTCCCACCGGTGGCAAAGAGATACCTGGCAACCCTACTCGGGGCTTTGCCTTGATTATGCGTCAGAGGTTGCCTCACTGCCCACTCACGTTGCCACACATTTTGCCCATGTTTTCTGAATTCGTGTTTAGCCAGCATTCAGAAAACCTGGGCAAAATGCACAGAAACGCGGGGAGAGCGAGGCAACAGAGGTTTGAAAATGCATGCATAATCAAGGTAAAGCCCCAAGTAGTCGGCGGGGTCACCACGAGGAAACAGCTATGCATAAATGGCCCAATGGGAAGCTTTAGACATGCAGTCCTAGGGTAGTGAGTCCTCGTGAAGCAATGCACTTTTGAAAAGCAGCTTGTGATAAGAATTTTGGGTTCTGGTGTGCAAAGTATAAAATCATATGGGGAACTTGCAACATCTTGGATGTACCTAAAGTAACTCTCTGGATATTGGCCAGTGTATTTACAGGAATAATACAATAAAATAAAACAGTGACAGCAAGTGGAACATGCTCCATTTGGACAGATCTTTTATTTACTTTGAGACGTGATAGTGACTACTTGTGTTCTAATGGTTTACAATACTAAAAAATTAACTTTTTGTTTAATTCAACTGCTTATGTCATTAAATGAGTACAGTCTGGACCTTTCAACAAGTGTAAAAATTAGCAAAACCATCTGTTTTATCAATCAAAATCCCCAGATGAGTTCTGCCAAGCCAACTGTAACTGTGTTTTGTTCTATAATAAATGCATTCTGAGTAAATCCAGGCACCATAAAAAAAAAAAAAGACACAACATCGAACGTTTAGACTGAGTTAATAACAGACGTTTTTCTTCTTTTCTCTCCACGCAAAATAGTGCGTTATTACTTGCCACAGGTGAGGTAGTACCAAGTTCTTTTACATCAGTATTCAGCGTGTGATCTTAGTATGCTTTTTTAGTGCTGAAATCCTGCAGGAGGCTTCAAGTATATAGTCTGTAAGAAATAGGGTCTTCTAATGATTAAAAAAATGCCCATATTTGCCTAATCTTTCAGAGTATGTGCTTGTCACAAGTAAAGCCTATTACTCTTATACCAGATACAATTGGACAATCTAATGGGAAGTGTTATAATGCCAGTGCAATACACAAGACAATGTTTTTTTTGTAAATCGTGTTGTACATTACATGTTCTGTGTGTATATGAAATGCTATCAAGACACGGCTCACTTCTGGCGACCCCAGCAAGGGGCTTTCAAGGCACGTGAGAAGCAGAGGTGGTTTGCCATTGGCTTCCTCTGCAGAGCCTTCCTTGGTGGTCTCCCTTCCAAGTACTGACCCTGCTTAGTTTCTGAGTTCTGACAAAATAGGGCTCTGCCAGGGGTCGGCAAACCGCGGCTCCCGAGCTGCATGCGGCTCTTTGGCCTGTTGAGTGCGGCTCTCTGAACTTGGTTCGGAGCCCCTGCTCTCGCGCGGCAGCTGGGCTTCGGAGCCGGCGCGCCTGAGAGAGAGAGAGTGAGCGAGCGCGAGAGAGCAGGCGAGTGGGCGCACTGTCTCCCCCCCCCGTGGAGAATGGCTGGGTCCCCCTTTCCCTTGCCCTCAATGGTTGGGAGGCTAAAGCCTCCCCTCCCCTCTACCCACGCGATTGATGGGCGGGCGGCTCGGCGGTTCCTGGCCTGCCCCGCCCGCCTATCAGCTGTTGGGCGGGGCGGGCTTCCTTTGGTAGACCTGGTTTCCGGCTGAGTCCTATTGGGAGGCCATGTCTACCCACTGGCTTTCTTGGTGGTAGACCTGGACTCCGAGAAGGGGGAAAAGTCCCCCTTCAGAGGCCAGGTCTACCAATTGGCTTCTATGGGCCTCCGGAGGCCAGGTCTACTGCCAAGAAAGCCAATGGGTAGACCTGGCCTCCCAGTGGGACTCAGCTGGAGGCCATGTCTATTCACTGGCTTTCTTGGCGGTAGACCTGGACTCCGAGGAGGGAAAAAAGTCCCCCTTCAGAGGCCAGGTCTACCAATTGGCTTCTATGGGCCTCCGGAGGCCAGGTCTACTGCCAATGGGACTCAGCCGGAGGCCAGGTCTACCAATAGGCTTTTATGGCGGTAGACCAGGCCTCCAGGCAAGGCCTCCAGATGGGGAGGGGGAAATGGCAGGGACTTACAATTTCATTTTTATCAATAAATAAGATTACTATTAAGTATGATGTCAAGTTTTATTCAGTGTAACTATAGTTTAATTAAGACTTAAAACTTTAATTAAAGTTTATTAAGTTAATAAACAGTGTACCTACCTATATAGTTTAAGTTTAAGAAATTTGGCTCTCAAAAGAAATCTTAATCGTTGTACTGTTGATATTTGGCTCTTTTGACTAATGAGTTTGCCGACCC
This sequence comes from Euleptes europaea, assembly GCF_029931775.1. Classification (NCBI taxonomy): domain Eukaryota; kingdom Metazoa; phylum Chordata; class Lepidosauria; order Squamata; family Sphaerodactylidae; genus Euleptes; species Euleptes europaea. The sequence continues at coordinate 42,549,743 of NC_079312.1, read as the reverse complement.
CTGGGCTATACCATGCCGCCCGCCCTTCCTTCATGTGCTATATACATGAATTACAGAATATTAATAATGAATAATAAGTGTTCTATATAAATGACAAATTAATAAAAATCCTTATATTTACTGTTCAAGAAAGGGGAAAGAGCTCTTGCTTATGAGAATTCAAAAAAATAAATAAATAGACCATAGTCTATGGGGGGGGGGGGGGAATGGCCATATATGCCAAGGCTCGGGAAGTTCTTTGCCTGAGAGCTGCACTAGAATTCTCTGGTAAATGTGTTAAGTCTGATCTCACCATGAAAGTGAGCATCTCTAGGGTCAGAGGTGACCTTGGAAGCTATCCTACTCCAACCCCCTGCTCAATGAGGGAAATTCAAAGGTGGATCATGGCCAACAGATGACTGTCCTGCTTTTGTTTGAAGACCTTCACATAGTAAATGATTTGCATAACCCCATCTCCTATTTGTATCAGTCCCTGCCTGTGCTTCTGTGGTGGGATGATACCCCAGCATGGCATGGGCAAGTCCTGATGCTAAAGGTAGGGAGACCTAGGATCAAGTTGAGCCTTCCAGCCCACATCCACTCTATGGGAAGGAGAGAGGCTGAGCAAGTGCCCGTGGCTTGTGCCACTTAAGAATTCTTGGAATAGTTTTCAGGGGTGGATTCCTTCTTCTTACTGCTTTCGTTCACCATCATCTGGTTTCTATAATAAGTGGATACGTTCATTCAGAATGTCAGATGGAAAAGGGAGCTGTTCATCTTGTATTTGACAATCGTATTTCCAAGAAGCCATGTTTTGTAGACTCTTCCTCAAAATGATGCAGGTTACTTTTGAAGACTCCTTAAGATAAGATGCTCCACACTCATCTTTTGATTCAGAAAATGGGTAGCATAGAGATCACAGGTTTGTAGTAATTATTTTAATAGTAGCCAGGCCACCCATTTCTGAAGGAGGGCCAGATCGTCACAGGAGCCAGAGTGACCCCCCACGCCGGTGTCCGTGCCACTTGCGCCATGGAAACTGGCATGGGCACCGGCGTGAAGTGACTTACGCCGGTGCCCCTGGACACTGGCGTTTTCCTGGCATATCTTCCAGCACTGGCATCCGACGGGGTGGAGCTGCCTTTCGTGCTCAAAAAGCACCATTTTGCAGGCATCAAGATACGCCTGCAAAATTGTGGCGCAGCCCCATGGAACTGTATGGGAAGTTCCATGGGGTTTTAAAACTAAAATAATTTTAATTTCTTTTATTTTTTTATTGCGCTGGCAGCAAGCCACTGGAGGTGGCACACGCAGCTGTCTCACCTCCGGCCACCACGGAACCACCACCACCCCACTCAGGAATGGGCTCCCAGTCTCTCATACAAGCACTCCTTCCTTTCTCTTCTTACTCATCCAGTGTGGCTAATATTCAGATTATAGTTTGATATTTGTTTATTTTTCAAATTTATAGCCCGCCCTCATTCCAGCCAGGCTTAAGGCGGGTAACAATCTCTAAAATACATAACAACCTCTAAAATACGTAAAACCATAGAACGTCGATAAACAGCAATAGACATTGATAAAACATCTTATAATAAACCATAAACAGGGTGGCCTTAAAAATCCCAGATGCCACCATGTAACTGAATGTCAGCAGGTCAACCCCCACAGATGCCAGGGGGGGGGAAGGATGGGGAGGCCAGCAACGATGGATAAACTCACGACTGCCCTCAATTATAGGCCTGGCAGAATAGTTCTGTTTTACAGACCCTGCAGAACTCCTTAAGATCCCAAAGGGTGCTGATGCCACCAGGAAGACTATTCCACCAGGCTGGGGACGAAAAAGCCCTGTCCCTTATTGAGGACAGCTGCACACTCTTCGGGCCAGGGACTACCAGCAGATTACTACAAGTAGAGTGTAGAGGTCTTTGGGGGGCCGTGCCAGGAGAGGCGGTCCCATAGGTACGATGGTCCCAGACCACGTAAGTTGAGGAATTTGCTAATTGCACTCTTATGAAACTAAATTATGGCTCAGCTCCAAAGAACTGGAGCAAAGCTCCACTCACAGAATGGGGCTTTGGTTCTTTCCCTGTTCTGTCTCAAAAGTCACTCCTTAAGGCTGGGTCATATTGCAGGTTTGCAGTGGAATGAAATGTGGAAGCTGCAGTCGGAATGAGGAGCCCTCAATCCCATTCTATAGATTTTCAGTTTTTAAAATAAGTTCTTGTTTCTGTTGCAATTGGAGAGAAAACTCCCAGTCCTTTTGGTTCAAATTTGTAGTTGGAAGTACTGCAGAATCTGTGGTTTGGGGGTGGGGGGCTATTTCTAAACTTTTGTTTCAGTAAATGTTAAAGCAAAAGTTTCAAGGAAAGTTTTTACTAAGTTAGTTGTGGCAATAGCATTTATATACTATAAAATAATTATTATATTCTGATGCGGGATTATGTAAATCATTGTATTGATTTTGTAGAAATATAATTAATTCTTCCAGCTGGAGAATATAATTGAACAAGTGTATTTTGCTCACATCTGAGATCCAGAGATTCAAATGTCTAGAGAAAAGAAATTTTCAGAATAAAATAAAAAATTTCATACAAGAACTACTTATGATTCCACATTAGTGTGCAGCTGCATGTCTACACCGGATATTATGTTAGGCATGATTATATTTTTTCTTAAGAAAAGACCATTTTTTGAGACTGATAAAAAATATTTACGTTCTGACCATGCTACATCTAGCGAGTGGGTCTGGAAATCTATTTTAGTCTCCCCTCCCCTTCTAGAGTTCTGCTTTAGAAATAAATTGTGCAATTAATGTATCTGAAAACCTTTATTTAATTTGCATGTTATGTACAATGTAGTCCATTTACTTCTTTTGAACTTTCAATTCTTTGTTAATTTTTTGTCAGGGAGTAAGAATAAAGGGTTGTAAAATTAGAATATCTCTGCCAGGGTGTGGAGCCAGAGAGAAATGATCCACAGACAGTGTTCAGTAGCTCTTCTCAGGTCAGATGCACACCCCAACAAATAGTGAACTCACCTACACTTTCCCTGTTTCCTAAGCTATTAGCAGAAATTATACCTCCAGGTTTGTTCCATAAAGCATGGGGCCTTGAAACTTCTTTCTTTGTATTTGCATCTCAATAAAAGTAAGAGGATTTTACTTCAAGTACTGTTTTAGAAGCCATAATATTTAATTCAGGTCCCCCAATTATAACCATACAGATTTGTTGCCCTCCTGCATGAGTCTGTGTTTCTGTACTTTCCCTCCTTTCCTTTATTTCCTGTACAGAGGGGGGTGGGGAATCCAAGCTATAAAAATGTATAGAAATATTTTGGAAAGTGTAATGATGAATGTGGGAAATTTCTTTACGCCGAATTCTGAAATGGGCCCCCCAATGTTATGGCATTTTGTTCAGTCTCCTGTAGCATGTCGTAGCAGTTGGCAGCCGCTGTAGTAATACGATCTGGTCCCCAGAGGGAAAGGGAGCCAACTCCTGACACTGAGGATGGCCCTGGTTGGACATTTTTTTCTGAACCTGCTCTTGACTGCTAGTAGGTTTGCATTTCCATCATGCTGAAGAATATTTAGTTATTCTTTATATTGTGCCATCAAAGTGCATTTATACAGGGCACTGAGGCACCCATTCCTTTAACACTGGAAATCCTACTCAGCCTGCTGCTGGCTTCTGAGACTAGGGTTGGGAAATACCTGGAGATTTTGGGGGTGGAGCCTGAGGAGGGCGGTGTTTGGGGAGGGGAGGGACTTCAATGCCACAGAGTCCAATTGCCAGCTCCAGGTTGGGAAATACCTGGAGATTTTGGGGGTGGAGCCTGAGGAGGGCGGTGTTTGGGGAGGGGAGGGACTTCAATGCCACAGAGTCCAATTGCCAGCTCCAGGTTGGGAAATACCTGGAGATTTTGGGGGTGGAGCCTGAGGAGGGCGGGGTTAGGGGAGGGGAGGGACTGGCTGTCCGGCTAGCGCTTCTGTGTGCAAAAAGCTCCTTGAAAAGTATTGATCTGGTGCAGTGATGGCGAACCTTTTAGAGACCGAGTGCCCAAACTACAACCCAAAACCCACTTATTTATCACAAAGTGCCAACACGGCATTTTAACCTGAATACTGAGGTTTTAGTTTAGAAAAAACAACACATACATTATTAACATCTTTTGCCTTAAAAGAAAAACACAATAACAGAGGTTTCAATGATACAAACAACTTTTTATTGAAAGGTAAAAGTTTGCATTTGGCATGCTTTTGAACAATTAATGTTTGTTCAAAGCCCCTAAGCTGGGCAGCGGGAGTCCGGGGGGGGGGGTCTTTGAACTGCTCCACGCTGCCTGCAGGCAGAGTCCAGGGAAGGCAGGCGCGACAGCTGCTCAACTTATCCGCGCATGCCCACAGAGAGGGCTCAGCATGCCAAGTTCGGCACGCGTGCCATAGGTTCGCCAACACGGATCTAGTGCATGTGGAAATCCTAGCAGCAGAGGAAGTAAGTGCTACAGTGGAGGAAACCTTTTGCAGCAGCCAAAAGAAGCGTTAGGGGAATGATGTCATAGAAGAAGAGTTGGTTGTTATATGCCGACTTTCTCTACCACTTAAGGGAGAATCAAACCAGCTTACAAACACCTTCCCCTCCCCACAACAGACACCCTGTGAGCTAGGTGGGGTTGAGAGAGCTGTGACTAGCCCAAGGTCACCCAGCTGGCCTTATGTGTACGAGTGGGGAAACTAACCCGGTTCACCAGATTAGCCTCCGGCGCTCATGAGGAGTGAGGAATCAAACCCAATTCTCCAGATTAGAGTCCACCGCTCCAAACCACCGTTCTTAACCACTACACCATGCTGGCTATATCAGGACCCAAGCCTGAAGTTTTAGGATGCTGAATTCTGTTCATAGTACCAATTTCTCCACTTGCACAAAATTACTGAACACATGAAGCCTTTCAATGATGTATATATTACCAATATAAACACCTGAGTAATGATGATTTCTTTTCCCCCTGCACAAATCAGGGAAGAGGAAAGCAATGCCAAAGGAGGCGTGTGGAAAATGAAGGTCCCCAAAGACAGTACGGTATGGTGTGCCTCACATTGTCCGGCCATTCCTCATCAGATTCTGTTGGATGGAGGGGGCGTGTGTTGATTTCTTTACTTGTGCTCACAGTTTTAGCCGTGCAACCTTATATAGCTGCCTATATCAGGGGTGTCAAACGTAAGGCTCGCAGGCAGGATCTGGCCCCTTGAGAGCTCTTATCTGGCCCGCAAGCCAGTTGAAGCAGTCACCCACCCCCCACTCTTGATCTGGGCTGGTGAGGCATGGCCCTGCCCGACCAGGTGACATTTATGTCATATCCAGCCCTCATAACAAATGAGTTTAACACCCTTGGTCTATATACTCGTTCAGAAGTCTGGTTGGATCCAAAGTAGTTCTTGCGTAAGCAAAAGGCACTTCCACAGCAGCAGTAAGACCCCCTCCCCCATCCTATCCCATTTCTGAAAGTCCTCTGATCCTCAGGAGCAGCTTTGGGGGTGGTATGAGAGCTGCAAAATCAGAAAGTGCGGGGAGGGGGAGATCCATTCTCCTTGTGCTTCTTTGAATCCAAACCTTTGTTTGAGAAAGCCAGAAAACTTACTGGGTCACGGGTAGCACAGAACATTCAGTCTCTTGCCTTGAATGTCCTTCAGCAGTGTGTTGTTTTAAAACAGCATCACTTTCCATCCGTGTTGTCATTTCATGCTTTAAGAGCCCCTAATTTTTAAAAAAATAATTATTGCTTTGGGGTTTGTTTGGGACTTGTGAGGGGGTGCTGTTTTCTCATTTTTGCTGGTTTTTACAATCACTACAGAAGAGAACTGGCACAAAGTTAATCATAGCTACTTTGAAGACCTGACTAGTCTAATTGATTTGCATTGAAATCTTCCCTATTTAAAGGGCTTGCACAGGGAAATAGTAATTCTAAAGTCCAAATTATCCATGATCAAATCCTCATCTTAATCCTATTCCTGGTGAATCTCTATGGCAGGGGTGTCAAACATACGGCCCGCAGGCCAGATCCGGCCCCTTGAGAACTCTTATCCAGCATGTGAGGCAGCCACCAGCCCCCTCTCGATCTGGCCTCGCCATCCGAGGCAGACATCCCCTCCCTGTTCGCGTTCTGGGCTGGTGAGGCTTGGCCCAGCTGACCAAGTGACATTTATGTCATACCCGGCCCTCGTAACAAATGAGTTCGACACCCCTGCCCTAGGGGAAGGGAGTTACAGAGCTGCTGAGTAACCCTCAAAATAGCCCTTCTGCATGGCGCTGCAGTACAGACTTGGTGCATAACTGGTAATAGGATGCGGCTGCTCTTTATGGTCATACTAGAACTTGTGGTATGGCAATCACTTACATAGGATGGGCCCGTACCATTTAGATCAGTGGTTCCCAAACTTTTTGAGTTATGGAGCACTTTTCAGGCAAGAAATTTGTCACGAAGGACTAATTTTAACCTAGCACCTCTATACTAGCCCTGAGCTGGATGGCCCAGGCTAGCCTGATCTCGTCAGATCTCAGAAGCTAAGCAGGGTCAGCCCTGGTTAGTATTTGGATGGGAGACCACCAAGGAATACCAGGGTTGCTGTGCAGAGGAAGGCACTGGCAAACCACCTCTGTTAGTCTCTTGCCATGAAAACCCCATAAGGGGTCGCCATAAGTTGGCTGCGACTTGACGGCACTTTACACACACACACACACACACACCTCTATACTAAACCAAATGACAGTAGTATTTTTCTTTCCAATCAGGGTAGGGAGGACTGTAGAAAAAAGCATAGCACCATAGAAATGCAGAGGTGTGTCATACCAATGGTCCTTGATTTAAACCCTGCATGGGGCTAGCTACGAGACAGTCTTGCAAAGAGTACCAGGCGCAGCTGAGGTTTAGCACCATAGGCACTTGGGGTGAGCCACCGCTTCTGATTGTCTTCAGTCAGAAATCCTGAAGCTCCATCCTTATGCTGCACACAGAGGGCTCATTACTGCCACCTGTTCCTGTCCATTCCAGCAGCCTTTATGCTCCATCCCTCCTCATCCCAGTTATATTTGTGTCCTGGGATGGAGTACTGTATAGGTTTTTTGGAGAGCAGTGTTAGAAATATGCAACAGCAGTGTTTCTTCTCTTCCTTGGAGCTCTGCCTCAAAGATCCCTTTCTCCAGGGCTCCATTCTCCCACATATATGTTCCAGGTGTGTGTGACATGGAGCAAAAGACATGTAGCCACATGCCTTGAGATACAGGTGTCCTGGGTAGGGTTTACATAGTGCTTGGGAAAGCTGTGATTGGCTGTAGGCTTTGTTTACTTCAATTTGTTTATTTATGTATTTATACCTGGCTTTTCTCCCCAGAGGGGGAACCAAAGCAGCTCATAACATTGTCCTTCCCTCCTCCACATTACCCTCACAGCAGCAACAACCCTGTGAGGTAGGCTAGGCTGAGAGTGTGTGACTGGCCCAAGGTCACCCAGTGAGCTTCCATGGCAGAGGGGGAATTTGAGCCTGGGTCTCCCAGATCCTAGTCTGATGCTGCAGCCACTGTGGCTTGTGGCAAGAGGCTTGAGGACAATTGTATTTTCATTCTTGATGAAGTCTGGAAGTCCAGCTGCACTGAGTATAGGAAGGAGGTTGGAAAAGTTTAGGATACTGACTAAGGCAGGGATCCTCAACATGGTGCTTTTCTGGTGCCTGCCAACTGTTTTTAAGAAGTGGGCAGGACCAAATAGGGCTTTTGCCCAGCAAGGCTTCTGGTTGACTATTAGAGATTTGATTGGCTGTACAGATTTTTTTTTTAACATTGCTTTGGCAGCAGCTGCCACCACAGCATGTGGATCTGCACTTTGTTGCTGAAGTTAAGCTGTGGCAATCATTTTGTGGCTGGCTCCGCCTCCTGTGGCAGCCACTTTATGGCAGATGTTTTGTCGCTGTGCCCACCATGCTGTGTTAGAATTCCGGATGTGCCCACAGGCTCAAAAAGGTTGGGGACCCCTGGACTAAGGCTTGTCTGAGGCTGCCAAATTCTGTGCCATTTCTGGGTCTTGCACCAGTACAGCACCGATGTATCTTCACTGTAGGGATTGGTTGGTTTCCTAAACAGCTCAGAGACAGGGTTTAAGAGTTGCTCCCTAAATCCATTTTGTTTTCAATACAGTGAGTTTATTCTTTTTAAAAAAAATTGACTCATAATTGTCTACAGAAATAAAACAGAAAGGAGCTCACTAGAGAATTGTGGAGGAAAAGGTTGACAGACGCAGAGAAGATTGCCTTTTGCCATTTTCTTATAGCATTCTTTTAACAAACGTTGGACATATTCATATTCAAAATGTATAGTTGGGTTGATGTTTGTATTGCAATTAACGTGAAGTTTATAATAAGACACACTACAATAGCACAGTGTTTGTGAACACAGTCAGTGTATTACTGTGCAGACTGCATACCTAATCCAATCAATCAATCAATCAATCAATCATCATTCCTTTATTGGCATAAAAACACAATACAGAAAGATACAAAAGGAATGGAAATATTAAAAAGTGCCCTTTATAGAATGGTTAAAAGACAGTTACATCAAATAGCGCTGTTTGTTGATATTGCCATCTAATTAACTGTTTGGCAGGCTTTTAAAACAAACTTCAAAAACTGTGCCACCGTCTCCAATATTTGGGGAGAATGATTGTCTCAGATTCTTTTAACGTTTCCTATTTATTGAACATTCTGGCTATTAACCAACAGGGGGCTTAAAAGTTCGTTACGAGATTCTGTGTAGAAACTACAATAAAATAAAACATGAGCAACCGTTTCAGTCATACCTAATCTTGAATGTAACAAAATCTAAATGTGTTTTGTTTTGTTAGTCTGCAGTTTGGAAAGAGTTATTGTTAGCAACTATTGGGGAACAGTTTGCAGACCGCTGTGCAGGAGGTAAGAAATTGCCCTTTCGCGCCCCCCCCCCCCAGTTTTTATTTTGAGTTCTTCTTGTTCAGCTCAACATTAGGACAGGAAAGTTTTGCCAAACGCCATCATCAGATGCAAATCAAAATACTCAAAATATGCCCAAGTGAAATGTCTCGTCACCCTTATTCCATTCGTTCAAATTTTGTCCACTTATGTGACTCGAGAAACATAATTGATTGATCTTTGCCAAAGAAGGATTTAAAGGGACTAGGCAAGTAGGTGATGTGAAGGACCTCTGCCTGAGACCCTGGTCTGAGTAGACAATACTGACTTTGATGGACCAAGGGTCTGATTCAGTATAAGGCAGTTTCATGTGTTCATGTGTGTTCAAATGTTTTAGCTAGCTAGCTGCTTATCAGATCTAACCATAGTTTGTTTTGTGCCATTTCATATATTCGGGTGCAGATGATGCTTTGGATCTTAAAAGCTATTTTCATGCAAAATGTTTTCTTCCAAAACAGGCTCATAGAGCCGATAAAAATAAGTGGGCCGTGCTAGCTAGGCTGTGGTGGACTGCACACTCGCTTAGGACTGAGCTCTGTTGAACTCAACAACACTCACTGCTACGTAAACACCTAAGAGCAGGCTGCATTTCTTCAGTACAGCCACTCCTATATCAAATGCTGAGCTTAGTCACAGAAGTAGAATTTCTCTGCCTTCCTCTGCAGCCCTTTGTCCCTCCCTCCCTCCCAACCCTCACCTGACCCTCCTGAACAAAATGCCACAGGGTACTGGGTGGGGGGATGCAGGAAGGGGGAAGAATTGCCTTCTCACTCATGTGCAAGCAGAGAAATCTTGGTTCTGAGGCCGGCAGGCCCTAGGGTTGTCAACCCGCTATTACAGCTGATCTCCAGGCAACAGAGATCAGTTCACCTGGAGAAAATGGCTGCTTTGGAAGGTGGACTCTATGGGATTATACCCCATTGAAGTCCTTCCCCTCCCCAAACCCCTCCCTCCTCAGGCTCCACCCCAAAATCTCCAGGTATTTCCCAACCCGGAGCTGGCAACCCTAGCAGGCCCCCATGTTGCATTGCTTTTTGTTCAGGGGGGCCCCCTGGCCACCAGCAGAAGGTTGTTTTTTTTTGCAAGGCTCAGGTGGTTGCTGGATGAACAGAATGGTAAGAAAGATCTACAAACTCCTTTTGTTTGTGGGAGATAGGATCCAACCAGCTTTTATTTTAAAATGGCTGACTGAAGCCAGCAGAGTAGGGCCTTTTGGAGGCAAGTATGCCTTTTGGAGGCCAGCCTGAGCTGTTCGCCTCTCCTCTCTGTTCCATGATGGCTTGGTGCTTCTCTGCTGCTACTGTTTTCAATATCAGTGATAAACCTGCACCTCTAAGCCCAATCCTTTTGTAGGCAATTCCCCCCTGTCGGTTTCATATATGCCCACATTCCCTTCTTCCTACTAGGGAATGGCACTGAATTTCCCCAGGGCTCCCAATCTCACTGCTGCTCCTGGGAGAGAGCTCTTATATCAACTGGGTTCAAACTGTCTCTGGAGTCACTCTTATGTGACACCCATTTGTAGTGAAAACCAGTGTGGTAGTAGTGGTTAGAGTATTGGGCTAGGATCTGGGAGATCCAGGTTCAGATGCCATTCTGCTGGAAACTTGCTTGTGACCTTGGGCCCATTGCATTTTTTTCAGTCTGACCTGCCTCACAGGGTTCTGGTGACATTGGACTGGAAAAGTGTAAAATATTATAAGCCACTTTGAGTCCCTATTGGGGAATAAGACAGGGTACAGATAAACTCCTTTCCCATTTTTTTAAAGGACATCTTATGTTACTAACTCAAAACAGGTGCCCCATGGGACAAAGTCTTTGACATGCAAACTCTAGCTGATGTTACATCCTCTACTACAGTCCTTTAGCAAATACTTTAATGATATTGTTCACATGGCCAATCTGGCCCTGAACGATGTCACACTGAGATCAAAACAGGAAAAAAGAAAAAGTAACTATCTAACTAGCCCATAAAGAAATTAATATTTTTTAATCTTAATTGTCTGGGAAATAAATTTGGCAATTGCCAATGTAATATTAAAATCCACCCCTGCTAAAATAACCCAGTACTTTAGCATATATATGCTGGATCCCAGTGGTCATGTCTCTTGCTGTTGATGGCCCGAAGGTTAATAGCACTTTATCACTAATTCAGCCACTGCGGAGTGTGAGTGCCGTAAACTGTTAGCCTGGGAAGGTGGCGGAATTTATCTGCCACACATCCCCTTCAAGTTGTGAATCAGCATGTTGATATGGCCCGTTTACTATCCCCTTTGAAGGAAGCTTGACATACCGTGTCCCACAGCCTTGAACTTGAAAAACCTTTAATGGCATAAGTAATATTACAATTGTTACTGAAGGTACATAAAATATGCAGTCATTAAGATAAAAACATAGGCCAGTAAATTCCAATAATAGAAATTACAAACTTTGGGCTTTTGTGTCCCACAGCCTATGCTGTGGTGGTGTACATGCCACATCTGTTCCTTTAATCTGGGTCAGTCTTTTGAAACTGCCCTAGGAATTAGTGTTGGAAAGAGGAAGGAAAAGAACTGGTTGTTACAGCGGCTCCACAGAGAGGCGATAAATGTTACTGCCTAGTTGGACAGTACTCTATGGGGAGTAATAGGCTTGCTGTGAGCTTCTTAAGAGTCACCTCTTCTTCCCCTCCTTCAAATAATATGGTGTCTCAGGGTTGTACACACATTTTTTTCCCATGTGCAAGATGCCGGGCTCCATCCTTCGCATTTCCTACTGAAAAAGTCTCTGGTAATTAGACTTGTCAAAATCCTTTAAATCCTTTCATCTGTCCTCTGTGGTGATTTCATCATTGTGTCTTCAGTGCCCTGAATACACTCGATGAACAGCAGTTACAGGTAAGTGCAACTTTGTTTTACTCAACAAGAGAAAGTGCTGCCTTAACCACCACTTACAGGTTTCCTCCAATTCTTTTCATACCTGTGTCACCTTGTGGGATTGAACCGCTCCTCTGAGGGAAGGCCACCTGCCATTGGGGGTGGAAGCAGCCAATGGCAGGATTCCAGCACTCCTCTTTGTTTGGGATTGGGCCTTGGCTGTTTTACAAAACACATTGTCCTTTCCAGGGCACCCCTTTTTTATCCTACTTATTGAGTTTACCTTTCTCGGTCTTTAGTCAGTCCTTATTTTACGAAGATGTTAACTTTTTTGGCTTCCACAGCTGCAATTTCTGTCGTTTTTACATATCTGTATGTGACACCATTACAGAATTTGGTTTTTGGTGTATATTTCACCTGTCAGGGAATGCCCAGATTTGTTTTTCTTCCTTCCCAAGATAGAGCGACTGTGCATCGTTCTGGTGGTCTCAGCACTTCATTGCTCTCAGGACGCTTCTTTTGAGTCTGAGCCTCTTTTGAGTCTGTGTCTCCCAGTGACTCCTGATCTTCTGCGAAATCTGTTTGTCATACTTTACTTTCACCTAGAAGAAGAAGAGTTGGTTTCTATATGCCGACTTTCTCTACCACTTAAGGGAGAATCAAACCGACTTACAATCACCTTCCCTTCCCCTCCCCACAATCGACACCCTGGGAGGTACGTGGGGGCTGAGAGAGTTCAGAGAGAACCCTACTTTGTGTTGGTCTCTCAAGCTCCGAGAAGGACCGGTCAGCATCCTCATATAACCCGTCCTTGTGGAATGGTATAAGCTCTTGCACTCTGTCTTGAGTGCATGGCTGTTCAATGACACTTTACATATCACATCTGTTTCTCTTTGCCACATTCCTGCATATATTTTGGTTGGGACACTTGTAGAGAGCTCCCTGCTCCTTTATAAGATTTTATATCAAACAGAAATCAGTGCCCTTTGTACTTAACACCTGTATGTACTTACACAGCCTTCATAGTGGCAAACAAAATTACTTCTGGCATATGTAGCAAAAATCACACCTATGCTACTGAAGAAGTGAGCTGTGGTTCACGAAAGCTCATACCCTACCAGAAAATATTTTTGTTAGTCTTTAAGGTGCTACTGGACTCTTGCCCTTTTTGACCTATGCTACTGTTATTTTTTTTTTGTGCTAATTAGGAAAGTCCTGTGAAACCAAAGAGCTCAGTCTTCTCCCGAATCTCCACATTTCAGACAAACACCATGTTATCTTAGAACAAACAAACATAAAAGAACACTATTATATTGGAAAATATATTTCAAAGATCTCCATATAAACTGTTGACACTACTGTCAAAAATAATGCTGCCAGAAATAAAGCTGACTGTTGATGACTTCATGGTAGAATTTTTACAGCAGCGTCTAAAATGTGCACAAGTTAGCTTTCTTTCAACAAAACCATTAGTTCTGGCTTGGTATTCTTGTTTCTCCTTTGATTTGTGGGTAAAACCATCCAATCTTGATTCTGACTTAAGGATACCTTTTTAAAAATAATGACGCTCTCTTTTTTCTTGACAGGTGATGAAGTAATAGGGGTCAGTGTCAGCGTTCGTGACCGGGAAGATGTCGTTCAAGTGTGGAATGTAAATGCGTCATTAGCAAGCGAAGCAAAAGTTTTAGAAAAGATCTATGAACTTCTGCCACACACATCTTTTAAGGCTGTTTTTTATAAACGTAAGTAGTACTGGCGTGCAGCACAAGTGGCGTTTGCTGTCCATATGGTTTCACACGTAGCTTCTCTCTTTCCTTCTTTGCTCCTGTGTGTGGCCGATAGGTCCTGAGCAGTTATTTCTTAGAGGAAAATATGATGTAGAGATATTTGGCCATGGCCAATGTTATATTTTTATCTCTATCCATCAGCAAAAAGGGGACTATTTTGTTATGGGGGCAGGAATGCTTGCCAATCTGGGGGAATCCATTTATCTCGGTGGTATTTAAAGAGGGGGCATTCCATCATCTTATGAAATAATGTGTCAATTTTCTTTGAATTGCATGGGCAAACGTGGTTTAATACTGACATTGCTTTTGTCTTTTCAGCTCACAAAGAGCATCACGCTTTTGAAGGTGGACGTGGAAGACATTAACAGTACTGAACTCATGTTGAAATAATTATTTTTTTTGGAGATCATCACAGCAAGAAGATGGACAGTACATCCAGAAAAACACCACAATCCCTGGTCATTTTACGTCTCTTTCTATTCACATTCAGCTGCTGGTGCTCAAAAGGAAAGAGAAATGCTGCCTCAGTTGCTGATCAGGACGTTTCTTTGGACTTCACAACAAAAGAAAAATCACCATTCAAACTGTTTTAGTACCTTTTTTTTAGATAGAAGGTTTTCTTGTTTTTAATTAGTTTTACTGTACTTAGTTTAAAGGCAGATATGCACAGGCATGAGACGCTGCTTTTCCTAGACTTGCTGTACTTAGAGAAATCATAGCTCTTTGAACCACGGGTGGGTTTTTTTTTTTCCAAGCCTTATTGTGAGACATTCCTATCATGTTAAAATCTACTCGCCAATTGTCCCGAGAGAGATTGGAAATTTGCACTGTGTTCCTTCTAATATAGAATGGCAGAAATCCAACAAGAGGAGCTCGTTGGACCTGAATGGCGACTGCATGACAGCCGTGCTGAATGAATTGATTTCAGGGTCATCTGGTTATGCACTGATGATAGCCACACTGCAAAATAATGATAATAATAATAATAATAATAATAAGTTTTAATAATCAATGAAGAGAGACTATAAACAGAGAATAAGTTTCTGTTGTTACTTAATTTTAAATGCTGGGGGAGGAGGAGAAACCTTTGAACGATGCTTGGGCTGGTTAACGTTTGATGACGTGCTCCGTGGGAACATTTTGGCATCACCGGCAGACTCAAAGCCAGGCAGTAATCTAGCGGAAGTGTTGTGTCTGTGATTTGTTTCTTTCATGAACATGGCAGCACTGTTTCAAGTCACTGCCGTTGTCTTAATTGCCGCATGTGTCAAGCACGTGGAGTGGCACGTTTGTTGATCAGTGTTTCATTTTAGCTGTTTCAGTACAACACTTGTTTAGACAAATGAGTAATCTTTCACTAGGAAAAAAATGTTTTAAAGGTGTCTAATCTTGCATTAGGTAAACTCTCTTTTTTAAAATAACACTTCAGTGTTTTCAGTCGAAATGGGAAGTTTCACAACCCTGTTTTAGCATGCTTTTGTAAAACAGACCTTCATCTCCCCCCCACCCTCTGTCCAGTTTTCATATCAGATGTGTTCTACGCCCATCGAAGGTCAGCATCAAATATAGAGTCATTTTGCTGTAAACATAACCAGTTGCAAGCTATGATGGCGCCTTATTCCCCTCCCCCCATTGCAGAGAAAAAAAGTCAGTTACACTTTGCAGCATGAATGTGGAAGTTTCAACATTAGCTTTTGTGTGTGGTTTTCTTCCCCTTCTTTCCCATATTAATTACTGGAGCTTTCAATATGTTTTTTTTTTAAAAAAAATTACAGCACCAAAGATTTATTTAGTTTCTCAAGAATATGCCGTTGAGTGGGAGGAAATGCACATCTCTCTAAGGCAGCATTAGTGGATTAGAATTAGAACAATTTGGAAATTGTTCTGACTGCACTGATATCAACCCATCTGATCATATAAGAGGCGGCCGTTGGAATTTAATACATTTATAAAGAAATCAATTTTCCCCTTTTTAATTTTTGTACTAGTTCATCCGTATTTATGAATTAAACTTGTGCATTTAACAAGCATTATTAAACAACTGTTTTATAAACTCATCTATATATATATAGATCTGTTCAGTCATTGCATTGATCATTGAGTTTCCTTTTCAGAAAATTTAATGCTCAAAGGAAGAGTGTTCTCCAGTTCTGCCATTTACTTACATAACAGACATTTACTGCATTACCAGTATTCCCCCCCCCAATACATTGTAATAACACAGCATATCTACAGCTGTTTGCAGAATCAGGGTTGAAGGAGCCCATAAAAAAATAAATGAAAAAGAATTGTGATACAATTACATTGTTTGGTATTATGAATGCAGACACAGACATGGAATTTTGGCTATTGCTCTTTCCAGATAAGACAATAATTGTGCCCTTCTTACCACATTTAATGCTCTTACCTGTGTGAGAAAGGGTTAACGTTGTGAACCGTATAAAAGGTTTTTTTCTTCTTGGCAAGGGATTCTTGGGGGAGTAGTTAAAAGCCAACATTCTCAAATTGTAAGCAGTTACTGAGGATAATATGGACCTAGCTTGAAAACTCACAGAGTGGAGAAGTATAGCCAAATCCATTTAGTAACTTTTTTTAACCTTCCCCCCCCCCCGCCCCTTCTCATCCTTGCTTTGATTCAGCCGCACTTGGGAAAAGTCAAAATATCCACCTGAAATCACAGCAGCCTTTGGGAATACTTGATTTATGGTCCGATCCTCTTTTTTTGCTCAGAAGGAAGTCCCATGGATATCATTGGGGCAACTTCTAAATGAATGAGCTTTGGATTGTGGTGTTAGCGTACTCAATAATTTAGTCTTTTGCTTCAATACATCCTCTACACAGGGGCTTCCGCACCTCATTCTTTTTATGCCAGTAACTGATGCCCTTGCCCCGGGCATAGAGCATTGCTTCTCTTAATGCTTCTTCCCAATGAGATAGGCCTCTGCAGTAACACAGAGGTTCGGGAGGTCCCCAGACAGCAACATTATGGTTAACACAATGCCTTTTAATTGTAAATTCCTTTTCATAAGGATGAAAGCTCTGTCCACTGGGGCATCCTAATTAAGAGGCTTCCACAGCAGTAATTAAACATAATTTTGCAGCACATAATTCATCTGAGGAAACATTTAAGTTAGGCTATAGAGAAAGGTCAAATTTCTCATAATCTGAGTTTCCCCTTGCCCCCCCCCACACACAGAGTGTGTAGCTTTTCCTCCATTTTTATTTTCCCAGTTTGAAGCTAACAGTCTACAATTTTGCTCATTGCTGAGTCTGAATATGATTTTGTTTGGCATTTTGAACAGCTGTCTTCTTCGAATTTGGGGGGACTTTTTCTTGACCCAGCCCTGTTTTTCCAAGCCACGGATCTGCTGTAGGTGAACACCAAGCATGTCTCAGCAAATCAAGTGTTGTGAAGAAAACACCAATTAAAGTGGCATACAAGGGGCATTCTTCAAAAATAGTAGTTACGGGAATTCCCAAACCCTTGCGAACAAGTGACATACTACTAATTTGTGGACACTGTTCTTTATAAACACCAGTGGTACCTGGCTGTATACTTTGGTATTCTTCCCTTACTAGTAGTCTAACTTTCTTCCATTCAGCACAAGAACTGGATTGTTGTGGTCCTTGAACATCAAACTATTCCCATCAAATGTAACTCAGAACATTTGTTATCTATATTATTATGATGGTTTCAGAAAATATTGAATATATGAAAGGCCTAACAAGTTAACCCCTTTCTGTGTTCATAAGCTCTACCACACTGTGTGGTATGTGTCTTCCCTTTGCAATAATGTCAGTATGATGTAAGTTATTTCGCTGAATTCTCTCTTGTATTCGCTGAATTCGCTGAATTTTCTCTTGTAGAGGGATACCTTGGTTATCACCATTTCCAATACCATGAATATCCATGGAGCCATTGGTTAGTGCCTAAGCTCTACAGGAGTTTAGATTTGTATTATACAGCACAAGCTGGCATGATTTTGCTAATTATGCAGCACTGTTTCTTTTTAGTCCTGGGAAGCTTGAAAGTGGATAAAAACAGCATGGCCTTATTTCTGGATACACAATAAAAATAAAAATGAATGGGTTGAGTCCTATGAACCACAAGGGCCTTCCTTGCCTTCTCCCAGCAGTCCCCTGTGACCCGCCAAAAGCTACTGCCAGAGAAAAAACAAACTATGCAGCGTGGGCAGAGTCTGAAGGGGAGTTGACTGGAAGAAGAAGAAGAGTTGATTTTTATATGCTGACTTTCTCACCCTTTTAAGGAGAATCAAAACGGTTTACAATTGCCTTGCTCCCCGCATACACACAACAGGCACCTCGTGAGGTAGGTGGGGCTGAGAGTTCGGACAGAACTGTGACTAGCCCAAGGACACCCATCTGGCTTAATGTGTAGGAGTGGATAAAACCAACCCGGTTCACCAAATTAGCATCCGCTGCTCATGTGGAGCAGTGGGGAATCAAACCTGGTTCTCCAGATTAGAGACCACTGAAGCAGATCAATTGATGTGATAAGTAGCTAAATTTCTAGATCTCGTATTTCACTAAAAAATACTTTATCTTATTTAGCTAGCCACCTCAAGCAATGATACAACTGTAAGAGCTTTTTATTGTAAGAGCTTCAATAATGCTAATAAAAAAGTGAAAAACTCAAAAAACTCACTAATATACATGAAAAGTAGATTACATGAAAAATATAAAATATTCTAGCAAAATAGTATAGATCTGGTTACAGGTACACAGAAATAAAAATTCAAAGTTACATACACATCAGAGGAGTCATGTTGGGGAGCCCTTCCCAACACCCCAACAGCATATAGGCCTCAATGGGAGATGATCTCCAACCTTTCCCAATTTCAAGCCCCTTTTTATACCCTTTCTAGAGGTCATTTGCTATGAGAACCAATGAGAATCAAAAGAAATCACTTGTATCAATAAGACAAAACATCCCTTTAACGAACATCTTTCCCAAACTTTGAGCTCATATCAGACAAACGGATGTCATAGGAATAACCCAAACATATTTCCTTTCTCACACTTTCATCCTCAAGGCTTATTAACCACAAAAGACCAACTTGTTATTCAAGAAACCACAAAGACAAAATAAGTCATTATCATAATACACTTGAAAGCTAGGGAAAATACTTGAGAAACCATGAAAACAGATAGATTTGTTTCCCACCATTTGGCATTATCAAAAAAACCTTGACTTTTGGCTAATCCCAGACTTCAAATGACTATACAATATCTGGGGACATAGTATTTAACCTTGTTTTGTGGTTTCTGTGGTTTAACATCCTGCCTCATGAACAACTTGTTTTTCACAGGTGTCTGCCTTCATGCAGGCTCACGTTTGAAGTCTTAAATTTTAACTTGGATTATAGATCAATGCTATAGTTTGTCGATAATCTATATTTCTAACTTTAAATGTATTGAAAACCCACAATACCACCGCTCCAAACCATTGCACCACACTGGCGTCCCCTTCCTTTATTTGTTAGCACAAAATACCTGGGGGAAAATCAACCCCCCTGTTAGAATGGCAGCAGAAATTGTTACTTCCAGTGCTCCTAGCCACCATGTGCATCTATGATATTCTTTGGTGGACACTAAGCCTTTCTGCAAGCTATAACACCATGAGGTCTGGCACCATGAACAGGTTTGTTTTAGACACAGAGGAAAGAGTGTAGAGGATGGCATCCATCACAACCTCTGCACAGAATGAGCCCAGTTGTTATCCCCTCTCTGCCTTGGGCACTTGCTGGGTGATGGGCCAGTCCCAAACACTTCAGTGGAGGGGAGGGAAATGATGTAAGCCATGTTGAGTCCCCATTGAGGAGAAATATATACATATGTGTGTGCCATCAAGTCACAGCTGACTTATGGCAACCCTATAGGGTTTTAAAGGCAAGAGACGTTCGGAGGTGGTTTGCCATTACCTGCATCCACATGGGCTGAGAGAGTTTGGAGAGAACTGTGACTGGCCCCAGGTCACCCAGCAGGCTTCATGTGGAAAGGTGGGGACTCGAAGCTGCTTCTCCAGGTTAGAGTCCACCGTTCTTAACCACTGCATCATACGGACTGCTATTGAGAAAGGATATAAATGTAAGTAAATAAATAAAATACTTGGTCTGGTTTTGCTTGAATGCCATAATGTTAGGATTACATACTGTAATCTCAATTTAGACATCTTTATGATGATTCTATATATTATATTACTTTATCTGTAATTTCTATCAAAGAAAACCATTTTTAATTCCCTAAGCGTGCATTTAGAAATAGCATAAAAAAGCAAATGCCCTACCCAGTTCTCAATAAAAAAGGTAAAGGTAAAGGTCCCCTGTGCAAGCACCGGGTCATTCCTGACCTATGGGGTGATGTCAGATCCCAATGTTTACAAGGCAGACTTTGTTTACGGGGTGGTTTTCCAGTGCCTTCCCCAGTCATCTTCCCTTTACCCCCAGCAAGCTGGGTTCTCATTTTACCGACCTTGGAAGGATGGAAGGCTGAGTCAACCTTGAGCCGGCTGCCTGAAACCGACTTCCGTTGGGATCAAACTCAAGTCATGAGCAGAGCTTAGACTGCAGTACTGCAACTTACCACTCTGCGCCACGGGGCAGTATGAGTTTATTTGGTGTGTGTGTGGGGGGGTCTTCATTATCACATTTAATATACTGTTTTTCTGCCTTTATGGTGCCACTCAAAGATGGATTAACATGTAAGTATTTCTACCAAAATTTCTACCAAAATTTTCACTTTTTAAAAAAAATTGTTTTTTTAGCATGTGCTCAGAACTCCCAAAAATTCTGCATGGCCAGATGTTCTTCAACCTCAGCTCAAGTAATCACATTAGCCATGAAAATGTCTGGTGCCCTCACACCTGCCTGCTAACGAGTAGTGAGTCACCCCACTGCAGTAGGACTGAGACCATTACACTGGATCTCAAGACTTGTCTTGGATAACAGGACTTAGCCATTAAAAAGAGTAAAAAGGAAAAGAGAGGAACGACCCATTCGAGAGAGCGCACATCAAGGGTCTGTATCCGTTACAACTCCGGAGTTTGCTTTCACTCATCTCCTGAATTCCATGTCCTACATATTCTTCAAAGGGAAGTTTGAAAGAGATCACACGCTGCTATCAGGGCTAATTAATTAAGCGTTGTCCTCATACATGGTGGCTACAAAGGAAAGACAGCTCCCTACAGGCTATGTCAGCGCACCGTTTCTGCCAAATGGAAGATGTACAGAGGAGAACAGTTTGTGTGCGTTCCTCTGTGTGCCATGAGATCACTTGAAGAACTATGTGCGAAAGGGGTGGGGGAGCCATCCTGTAATAACACAAATAACTTTGCATGAAAGAGACAATTACTGACATTGTGGATTACTTGTATAAACATTTCCACATGTTCCTAAATGTCAACGTTACTCTTTTTTTCTTTAACAAAAAAGTATAATGAGCAGTTTAAACTTATTCTTTTTTTTAATTTAATTTTTTAAAAGTATAATGAGTAATTGTGAGCATTAAACAGTTCATTTTCTTGTCTTTTCCTTTCTTGATTTCTCTTAGGATGGGGTGGTGGGGAGACAGATAAGGGACATTACATAAAAGGATTAGATAAGGGATATCTCTACTTTTTTGTTTTAAAAAATCATCGTCAGTCTTAACTATACTTAAATCTGACAAGTCTCCTAATTTCCTAATTTGACAAGGTAATGAAGAATGAAATCATGTCAGAAATCCCATACTACTTGAAATAGACTATAAAATGTGCCTGTTGCCAATGTGGATAGATACAGGGATTGGATTAAATATCTATGAACAATACTTCCTAAACCAAAATACTTTTCACACTGTTTAAACCTATAAAGTTTCACCAGACATTTAGGTGGAATCCTAAAATCCTAAATTTCTTTGCTTCTATAAGAACAAGATAAAGCAGAGATCCTCTAACAAATGGTGTGGGGGGATATAAACGATTTAGAAATTTCCTTCCACCCACCTACATTTCCTTCTGCAGGATTCTATAAACTTTCAGGGACTTGAATTGGCCAATCTCCCTTTCTCCTGGTATTTTCTCCACTGATTCTCAACTGCTTTCAGCATTCCATACCATGCCTGGTGGATGCCCAGACACCATACATTCATTTTTCCCCCTTTTGGTTAATTGGCAAAGTCGTATTTTTCTACGTATTTGGTGAATCTCCCAAGTACATAAATCATAAAGTTTGTGGGTGAACAGGTTTTGATGCTTTCGGGATTGGCACCAGCCACCCAGTTTTCTGTTATTTATAGTTTTCATGGTAACAATTCTGTTCTTTCACAGGCTACCACCTCACCTCTGAGAAGGGTTGCCAGCTCCGGGTTGGGAAATACCTGGAGATTTTTGGGGTGGAGCCTGAGGAGGGCGGGGTTTGTAGAGGGGAGGGACTTCAGTGCCATAGAGTTCAATTGCCAGAGCAGCCTTTTTATCCAGGTGAACTGATCTCTATCAGCTGGGGATCTGTTGTAAAAGCAGGAGATCTCCAGCTAGTACTTGGAGGTTGGCAACACTATCTCTGAGGCTCAAGGACTTTATCAGGGAAGACTTCCTTGATGGCACTTCCATGTCCACCAGAAGCAAGGCTGCCAACCATATGAAGAAATGTGTCCTCTCCTTTTAACAGAGGTTTAATGTGTGGAAATAGGCATCTGAAGCTTTTCATTGCACGGAAATAAATATCACCACCTGGTAAATAATATTCTATTAAAGCAATAGTGCATTTTTTCCTCCTTCAGGCTGTTTGCAAGAGGCTTGCCAAGCTCTTGTTATAGTGAGAGACCTCCCACTGGCAAGCTCCATTGAAATATTTTTTTAAAAACAGCAACATTGCCAACATTGCTATGTCACTTCCGGGTTAACGCTGGAAATTCTATGGTAAAACCATAGAGTTTCCAGCGATTGTTAGAGCTACATCAGTGGCGTTGCTGACATGGCTTCCACTCCCCATTTCCCCTCCCCCAGCTATCCCCAGTTCCCAGGCAACCCAAGCTTGAAATTATGTTGTTGTTTTTTTTAATGATGCAGAAGAATACTAAGAAGCGCAGAGGAACCTGTAAAGAGGACACTTTTGAATCCCCATACAGACACTTTCAGGAAAAGCTACAAACTCAGGAAATGCTACAAGAAAAAAACCCTCCAAACTTGTAACATATGTCTGAAGGGAGCAGGTTATGATGAGAAAAAAGAGAAACAGAAAGTATCTATGCTATTCAACATTATGGAGCCGACATTTTTTAAATAGCAGGCAGCTAAGCCATCCTTCCGAGGTGGGTAAAATGAGGACCCAGCTTGCTGGGGGTAAAGGGAAGATGACTGGGGAAGGCAACGGCAAACCACCCCACAAACAAAGTCTGCCTAGAAAACGTCGGGATGTGACGTCTCCCCATGGGTCAGGAATGACCCGGTGCTTGCACAGGGGACCTTTACCTTTACCTTTTTAAGCCAGGCTCAGAGAGGAGCCATGGCTCAGTGGTAGAGCATCTGCTTTACATGCAGAAGGTCCCAGGTTCAATCCCCGGCATCTCCAGTTAAAAAGGACCAGGCAGTAGGTGATGCAAAAGACCTCTGCCTGAGACCCTGGAGAGCCGCTGCCAGTCTGAGTAGACAATACTGACTTTGATAAACCAAAAGTGTGATTCAGTATAAGGCAGCTTCATGTGAAATCGTGTGAAAAGAGAGCAAGTGTGGAACAGTTATATACACATTTGGAGATCATCTGATGACGACGTGGAATGCGTTAAAAAGAACTTTGAGCCCCTCCCCTCCAAAAATAATGTCTCCAACAGAAGCGTATCTTGATTTTGCAATGAGGAAAAACTTTGACTTTCTTACCTATCAAGATCTTATTGCCACAGATGGAACAGTGAAAACTAAACAAGAACTACAAGTTGGGAGACAAGAGATTCCATGGTTCCCCTACCATAAAATTGTTCAGTTTGAAAACTGACTGCTACATGAAAGGAAACATGAGAAAACTAACAGAGTTTGAACAAATGATAATTAAAACACAAGACCACTTGCTATCCAGAATTTATAAGTTTTTACTAAAGAAAGAAACAGCATCTGAATAAGTAAAGGTGTGTATGATTAAGTGGATGCAGAATTTTGGAGAAATGATTCAAATGGAAACCTGGGAATGGCTGTGGTTGAAAGGGATAAAGTTCTCTTCTTCTC
Source organism: Euleptes europaea (assembly GCF_029931775.1). Classification (NCBI taxonomy): domain Eukaryota; kingdom Metazoa; phylum Chordata; class Lepidosauria; order Squamata; family Sphaerodactylidae; genus Euleptes; species Euleptes europaea. Next base: position 42,525,914 of record NC_079312.1, on the reverse strand, counting down.
AAGCAATACGAGAAAACAGGTACAAAATGTTCCATAGGTGGCATCTGTCACCAAAAGATCTTCAAAAGATGTTCAAATCAAACCAAGCAAACTGTTGGAAATGTTCTGAAACTGAGGGAACTTTTTACCATCAATGGTGGACTTGTAAAAAAAGTCAGCAATTTTGGAAGATTATACACAAAGCTATTGAAGATATTCTAAATATCAGCTTTGATTTAAATCCCAAATACATGTTATTAGGGATAATTCCTCAACAAGTGAATTCTATACAAAGATAATTTTTTCAATATGCTACAACAGCAGCGAGACCTTTATATGCCTCATATTGGAAAAATCCAAGAATACTGACCAAAAGAGAATGGATCCAGAAACTTATGGACTTTGTTACGATGTCTAAACTAACTTGTCTAATTAAGAAACAACCCTTGGAAGATTTCTGGAACAAGTGGCAACCTTTTTATGACAAACTCGGATAGAGGAATAATTTGCAGTCAATTTAATATCATAATTTGTGATCTAATATAGAGTTTTGTTATTAAATGAGCTAACTATACTGAATGAATAAGATACCCAATGGTTGATAAAGAGTCCAGTAGCACCTTAAAGACTAAAAAAAATATTTTCTGGCAGGGTATGAGCTGTGGCTCACGAAAGCTCATACCCTGCCAGAAAATATTTTTGTTAGTCTTTAAGGTGCTACTGGACTCTTGCTCTTTTCTACTACTGCAGACAGACTAACACGGCGACCCACTGTGAATTATCTTCAATGGTTGATAATGAAATTTAATCAAGTCTGATTATAGTATAGAATATAGTATTAAAATTTTTTGTAATAGAAGATAAGGAAGAATATGGAGATCGACAGTAGAGATAAATAGAAATTGTGGAGGTTATAACGAATACTGATTTCAGAATAGAATTGTAATGAACATTTTAATTTTAGTTTAGAAATACAATGTGTTAATGCGTCAAGTATCAGATGTGGTGGTTTGTCACAGGAATACATGTTTATTTTTACTTTTCCCTTCCCTCCTCTTTCCTGTTTTATTCTGTACCCTAATAATCTAATAATTTTTTTAAAAAAAGTTATATACACATTTGGAGGGTTTTGTAGTCTGAAGGAAAGTAAAATAACACATTGGAGAAAGAATATTAGTTTTCAAAGTACTTTTATAGACTTAAACAGGAGTCTTGAGATACCTTTAAGGAGAATGAGTGCTAACTAATCCTAGCTAGCAGAGCTAGTAAAATGCTAGGCTGGTTTATGGCAGACAGGTATCTTGTAATTAAACTGAAAACTATCAGCCATTTAATCAGAGTTAAGCAGAACATAAACACTATTTGACTTCCAGTAGTAGTCTTGGAAGTAGAACATTCTAGAATGTCCTGTAACAGCTAGGCTGCAGTAGTCAGAGAAGCCTCTAGGCCGATGCAGTATATTATACCAATTTAGTATAATTTCTTTCATTCTTACTTGAGGGAATCTTCCTTGGAAAGCTAGAGACAACACCTACACCCTTGCTGCAATACAGGTCTGCTAGGCCTTCTCTTTAACTTCTCCTAGCACAGAGCTTTAGAACAAATCTGGAAGACGTCAGGAAGTAGCAGCAACAAATACTGTTTGGCATAGTTTGGATTTTTCCTGCATGACGCTATTCATAATTTTGGTTGTGTATTTCCCACATGGACACCAGTACCAGTCATATGCTATAGGGTTGCCAACCTCCAAATGGGTCCTGGAGATCTCCTGGAATTACAACTGATCTCCTGACTACAGCGATCAGTTCCCCTGGAGAAAATGGCTGCTTTGGAGGGTGGACTGTACGGCATTATACCCTGCTGAGGTCCCTTCCCAAGCTCCATCCCCAAATCTCCAGGAATTTCCCAACCTGGAATTGGCAAGGCTAGTCTGCCACATGCAGGCACAGGATTCATGGCTAACAAGATGTGTTTAATCCTCCTGAAATGCTCTTGTGCCTCTTGAGTGAGCAGTGATCTGTATTCTTCTCATAGAGTGACACTACGGCCCCTCTAAAGCGGTTCTGCCACAGACAAGCCAGTCAGTGGTATTTCATGGTTTACTGATGCCTAATTTCCTCTAGCAACCCTTCTGAACTGTCTGCTTTCAGTATCAGTGTCTATGACACGTTATCTTTGATGAAGAGGGCTTGGAGAAATGGTTTCCGCTAGAGCTGCTGTCAATAAAACTCCATAAATCAGAGAGCCCAGGCAGGATGAAGGCAAAGACCAATGTATGAACCATCCATCACACCTCAAGGAGCTCAACGGAAGCCTATGGAAGAAAAGTCGAGCTTGAGCATAATTTATGAGGGGACTGATGATTTTTATAGTAAATCTTAATTTTGTGTAACAAGCCTGTCAAATTGGCTTTTTTAATCCAATATCAGAGGTTGCAGTTCATCACATGTCTGCTTCTTTTCTCTTATTATAGCAGATATTGGGATACGGTAATAATGGCTACATGTAGGTTTCCAAACCCAGCAAAGAGCAGCTCTCTGGAGCCATTTCAGCTCGCAAAAATGGAGTAGGGGGGAAGGTGGAAGCTGTTTTTGCAAACTGAAACAGCCCCAGGGAGCTACTATTTGCTCTGTTTAGAAACTTAGCCAACATTACCTTAGCCCAATATCTCCACATTCAATGTGAATATCTGGGAGACATGGAACTCATAGTGACCATGCTAGACAAAGATCTCGTGATGGCCATGAGGAATTCAGACTATGTGAATTGGCCCTTAGTCACAGTGCTGCCACTTGAACAAATCTTGTGTGGCTGGATTTGTTCACATTGCCCCCGTGCTACCCTTGTCTCTATTCCCTTTCTTCCATGTTGCCTCCACTGTTCCTGAAACGTAGGGAGAAAGCTCCTCAGAAAAGAATCTGGTGTTTTGTTTTGTTTTGGTTTTGGGGAGTGCTTATGTTTGTCAAGAAACTAGTTCCTTTAAGCAGTTTCTTGCTAAATTTAAACAATGGGTCATACTGAGGCCTAGTTAAAAATCATGGAAGTTTCTCTCTGTGAGAACTTAGGTCAAGCTGCTTGTAGCTTCAAAGAGTAAGGTAATGGAGATGGGAGGCAACCCAGGTGCCAGTCAGTCCATTAGGTTTGGCAGTTTCAAAGCCTCACAAGGCCAGAAGAATTTAGAAAGATACATTACATCTCGTTAGTGCCCAAGCCCATGGGTGGGAGAAGGTGTTTGCTTAATTGGATCCAAAGCAGCTGCAGAGTATCCAGTCTAATTGGCAAACTCACCTGATTGGCTGAGTCACCTGGTCAGCAATATACCTGGTTGGTCATGTTACATCATTTACTATACATTTGATTGGACAACTAGAATCAGGCCAATGTGGGACATTGTTGCCAACCTCCAGGTACTAGCTGGAGATCTCCTGCTATTACAACTGTTCTCCAGCTGATAGAGATCAGTTCACCTGGAGAAAATGGCCGCTTTGGCAATTGGACTCTATGGCATTGAAGTCCCTCCCCTCCCCAAACCCCACCCTCCTCAGGCTTCGCCCCAAAAACCTCCCGCTGATGGTGAAGAGGGACATGACAACCCTGGACATTGTGCATAAAGAAAAATAATTTTCATTCTAGTTTTGCCATGTGTCGATTACATTTGACTTTAGAACATTTCTTGATTCTGGGTAGGTCAAGCTGGCCAGAGCCCTTGTCTTGGACTTTGAATTTTGAAACCCTGTTGGACTCAGTCTTGCTGGGGAACATCTGTATCTTGAACCAATTTTTATAAATGTGCTTAGCTTAGATTTATAGCTTTGTTATTTCTATCTTTAATATTCACTGCTCTTTTATTGTATATTCCTGCATAATTTTATAATAAATCACATTACTTATATTTTATAGTGTACCTGGGTTTGGGGGCTCCAATTTAAATCCAGTACTTTAGTCCATGTAGGCTACAGCTACCAGAGTAATTGTTTTCTGGAACACACTTTGTAAGCACCCTCCTTTACAGATCTGACTTTCTTGTTCTTAGTGCCTAGAGAGCTAGAGGCTTTGTCCCTTGGTCTCTGGCTGGCTGGGTAGTAAAGTGACTGGTTAAACCCTGAGGTGTGAAGACTCACACTTCAGCTTTTTGGTTTTGGCTTGACCAACCCTCCCCTTAAACAGGGCCTTGGCTTTAAGGTCCTTTGACAGTGTTCCTGTGTAAGTACTGTTTCCACTGATTGCTGAATGTAAATTATTACAATTATACCACAAAATAACAAAATCTTAGCGGGAGTGTGATTCAGAGATAGTAGGATATGAGGGAATGGGGCTGGGAGGGGACAGCTAAAAAAAGGCTCTGGGGCTTGGAGGACTGACAGGTATGGGAGGAGGCCAGGGATGGAAACAGAACAATGGGCAGCAGCAATAGAAGGCACACCTGGGGGGTAGGAAGCAGGAGATAAGGCAGGGTTTAAGCAGAAACAAAGAAACAGATGGACAGGACTGGTGGCATGAAAAGCAAGTCAGAGAAAGGAAAGGGGAAAGCTCTCTCCTTAGTGAGGAGCACTGAATATTAAAAGTTCCATGGTTAGGGTTGCCAACCTCCAGGTACTAGTTGGAGATTTCCTGCTATTACAACTGATCTCCAGCCGGTAGAGATCAGTTCAGCTGGAGAAAATGGCTGCTTTGGCAATTGGACTCTATGGCATTGAAGTCCTTCCCCTCCCTAAACCCCACCTTCCTCAGGCTCCGCCTCAAAAACCTCCCACCCGTGACAAAGAGGGACCTGGCAACCTTAAGTGCAACCCACACAATGTGCCGATGTCACTTCCAGGTTTACCCATAAGCGACATGGATGCTCTAGCAATCGTTTCAGCAGAGATTGCTAGAGCATCCACATCATTTCCAGGTAAATCCAGAAGTAACATAGGTGCGTTGTGCAGGTCACGCATGAATGCATTGCATGCCTCCCCTTCCGCCTGGTCTTTTGCCCGCCCACCAGCCGAGGGTCGGTGGACAGCCTGGTGAATTGGCAGCCTTTTGCCCACCCTCACCAGGCAATTGGCAAGCCTACTGATAAGATTGCCAACTCTGGGTTGGAAAATTCCTGGAGATTTTGTGGGTGGAGCCTGGGAAGGGTATGGTTTGGGGAGGAAAGGGACCTCAGTGGGTACAGTGCCATAGAGTCCACCCTCCAAAGCAGCCACTTTTCCCAGAGGAACTGATCCCTGTCATCTGGAGATCATGTACAATTTTGGAAGATCTAAAAGCCGAAGACACACATGATACTCTCTTTAGTGTCTTCCCTTCTCTTTAGGGAAGAAGAAGGTTGGTTTTTATATGCCGACTTTCTCTGCCACTTAAGGCAGAATCAAACCGGCTTACAATCACCTTCCATTCCCCTCTCCGCAACAGACACCCTGTGAGGTAGGTGAGGCTGAGAGAGTGTGACTAGCCCAAGGTCACCCAGCTGGCTTTGTGTGTAGGAGTGGGGAAACAAATCCAGTTCACCAGATTAGCCTCCCCTGATCATGTGGAGGAGTGGGGAATCAAACCCGGTTCTCCAGATCAGACTCCACCACTCCAAACCACCGTTCTTAACCACCACACCATGCTGGCTCTCCCAGGGGTTGTGGCAACAAGAATGAGTGCATCCAGTGTGTACCCAGCACAGAAAACATGCCTAGAAAAGCAAGCAAAGGCTGGAATGTCCGTATACCACAAGATCTGACATTGGAGTGAATCTCTCAAAAAAACGTTTTAAAGAACTTGAATCTAGGAATGAGACAGTGTAGTCCAGCGCAGACATACTTCGTCCCCTTGCCATCTCCATTTTAAAATGGAAACAATAGCAGCAGTTGGTCTCAGGGGAGCAAACTCTCCTGAGTTTTCAACACAGTGATACCAGCTTTACCTAAAGTCTGCTTTCTTTGCTAACAGGAGTCAGCTGCTACTCATACAATTAAAGTCAATGCCAGGGTGAGGCATTCAGGCCTTCACATTTTTGAAATATCAGGGCTTTTGAATGGCTTCCGGGTGAGCAAGAACAGCCTTAACACAAAGGCGTGTTTCAACAAAGCAGCATTAATAAAAGATTACAAGGCACGGGCATCCATTGTGGACACAAGATGTGTGGACGCTCATTATCATCAGGTTTAGTGCAGATGATGATTCAATAGTGATTTATTATGTACCTGAGGGTGAAGGTTCAGCATAATCACCTACTACAGCAAAGGGCTCATGTATGAAAATGCCTCAGTGAATTTCTCCATACCCTAAATTCTTTTTTTCTTTTTTTTTAATATTTATTCAATCAAATAAACAACAAAAACATACAGCAATCTTCATAATTTAAAATACAATATATATGTGTAAATTTAAAAATGAAACAGAATTTCTATATTACAACTCATTCCAATATACTCATTCATCTACCACACCAAATACACAGTTTAGTCCTCTGTAAAATAACTAGGCTATCATCGCTGCACATTGTCCTTTCTCACCCTTAATTATAAGATTTTCCATTTTATTTACAGCTTGTAACCATAGCTCATCTAGACTCATTGTATCACCATTTTTCTGATGCGTTGTTAATATTTCTTTAACTTTAACCAACCATTGCTCTATCTTTGGAGTCGTTTTTTGTTTCCAAAAGTCCTTTTAGCAGCAGTTATCATGTGTAACCCCCTACATCGTTTATCTTTAGTTAGGTTTGGAACTAAATTTAACAAGAGTATCTCAGGTTTACATGGGATGTCAATCTCCATTCCAACAGATAGGTATTTCACTATTTCACCCATACCCTACATTCGAGTTCCACTTGAGGTAGTAATGTTCTATAGAAGCCACTGTGGCATAGTAGTTAATGTGTCAGACAAGGACCAGAGACACTCAAGTTCGAATTTCCTCTCAGTCATCAAGTTTGCTGAGTGACCTTAGAACAGTCGCTTTAGCTCAGCCTGGCCTACTTCACATGACTGTTGTCAATGCAAAATGGAGAGCCATGGAATTTCCCCTGAGCTCCTTGGAGGAAGGCCAGGATTTTAAAATGTTGCAATAGAGAGGTAGGTATCGGCCTTATATCACAGTCATAGTCCGTTATTTTGACCTCTATCCCACAGTGGGCCAGTGATACGTCACAAAAAACGATTTCAGGGGGACTTAGGGCAAAAACGCATGGTCGCTTTATCCTCCTTTAATCCCTGTTTTAGCCAGGATCGAGCTCACATTAGGCGAAATGCACGCGTTCAATCCTGGCTGAAACAGGGATTAAAGGAGGATAAAGCGACTGTGCGTTTTCGCCCTTAGAATGAACGGTTATGTCACTGTAACTGGGAAACATACATAGGTAGGGAAGGGGTAGTACATTTCCTTTGATAACAACTGTCCTGTCATTTCAAGAGGAAAGAGCTCTTTTTGAAGCACTATATTAAATGAAAGTTCAACTTTCCAATTGCAGTCCAGAATGGAGTTGCGGTTAACTCAAGCACAGGGCTAATAATAGGCCTGGAGAAAAATGTCCCTTTAATACAGCCGTAATGTGTGGAAATGGGTACCTGATAGACTTGCCGTTCTCCTGCTGGGGGTGGGGTATTCCCCCGCCCTCAGTGGACGCTTCCCCACCACCACTCAGCTCGGCAGCAGGGTAAAAAACGGCAGGAAACGGATAAAGTTGGCAGCGTCCACAATGCGGTGATGACACTTCCCACGCACCTGAAAGTGACGTCAGTGCATCACTGGGGGATGCTAGGGACGCTCTAGCATTTGGGCAAAACTCTATGGTTAATCCAGTGGTGATGTGCTGGCTTCACTTCTGGGTGCAGGGGGGGGTGATGCCATTGTGTCACTGGCAATGAGGGCCTCCACCACATATAAGTCCCCCCACTGGTTCTCAGGCCTTGCATGGCAATCCTAGTAATTGAAGCTTTCCATGGCATGCAGGTAAAAAATATCTCCTGGTAAATAACATTCCAAGGAGCCCCGTGGCGCAGAGTGTTAAGCTGCAGTACTGCAGTCCAAGCTCTGCTCACGACCTGAGTTCGATCCCGATGGAAGTTGGTTTCAGGTAGCCGGTTCAAGGTTGACTCAGCCTTCCATCCTTCCGAGGTCGGTAAAATGAGTACCCAGCTTGCTGGGGGTAAAGGGAAGATGACTGGGGAAGGCACTGGCAAACCACCCCGTAAACAAAGTCTGCCTAGGAAACATCGGGGTGTGATGTCACCCCAAAGGCCAGGAATGATCTGGTGCTTGCACAGGGGACCTTTACCTTCTTTAAAATAACATTCCATTAAGCCTCTGTTAAAAGGACAAGACATTTTTTCCAGGCCTGTTGGTGACCCTACTCAGACTTCATGATACAGTATGACAGCTTATATCTAAATGCTCAGAGGGGCACCCAAAATATTGAAGGAATTTCACATCCAGATGAACAAAAAAAGCCATTTAAGTTGGTTTGCACTGACAGAACAGAAGCAGCGCTTTGTGTACTGGGGAGCTTGAGTACGTTCAAGACAACCGCAAAATGAACTGGGGTGAGAATCTGAACTCAAACAGTCTTTTCATGGCGCTTTGTGTCTGAAATGTCTGGAAACACAGTCCCTGGTTTGTTCTTATTAATAGCTCATATGCAGCTACTCAGTAAAACTGCATTCAATTTTAATTTGCTCTAGGGAAACCTTGGGTTCTTGGCATTGCCTCCTCTCCTGTAATTAATTACTGTCCATTTACTGGGGCGGAGAGAAGCCATACTGCCTCAGCAGGGTTCCAAATGGGGAGCCTGCGTTTGCTTGCAGAAGAAGTTGATACCTGATGTAGAAGCTACAGTTAATGCTGCGCCTGAATTTCGTTTTGCTCTGTAGGTTGGGGGATGAGAGGTCATGTTACAGATGAATGGCACCCGACTGTGTGTGCAGGACTCTCACGTTTTGCAAAATATTGTCTCCATTTTGGCTATGTTGCAAAAGTAGATCAGGTACTATTGTAATATGGTTGAGTTTCATATAAATTTACCCCTTCCAAATAAAGACATGGTCGCATTGATCATTTGAATTTGAATTTCAGTAACTTTTTAATCTCACGAAAGGCTTGGTTGGAATGTTGTATAAAGAAAAAAAAAACCATGAGAGATTGTAACACTTATCTAGGTAGACTGGACTCCCTCACAATCACTCTTGTTATGGTCAATAGCAGGTCCATAGAGACGTCAAAGCCAGCCTGATACATAAAAATCAGCTCAGGGCATCTCAACGATTAGTCAAGGAGCATGGCTGCAAAAGAATACAGCTGCCTAGCACTCAGCCAGAGAAAAATACTGTGCTTTTATTAGGATTTCTCACAGAAAATTTCTCGCTTCAGAGTTATCTAATTTGGAGAGCTGGAAACTCCCACCTAAACTTATGCAGAACACACTTCCCATCCAGAGCCTACCCCTGTCTTTCCTTATCTGAAAGTTTTCCCAGTACCCCAGGCCTCCCTCCTTTTCATCTTTGGCCAAGGTGATGGCTGAGATTCATTGAAGGTAGTTCCGTCAACAGCTACTAGCCATAGTGAGTAAAGGGAACCTCCATATTCAATGGCAGCAAACCTCAGAAACCCGGCACTGGAGGCAACATTCCAGGTGTGGCCTGGGGATCTCCCGGAATTACTACGGATCTCCAGACTACAGAGATCAATTCCCCTGGGGAAAATGGCTGCTTTGGAGGTGAACTCTATGGCATGATATCCTGCTAAGGTCCCTCCCTCCCCAAACCCCACTCTCCCCAGGCCCCACCCCCAAATCTTCAGGAATTTCCCAACCCTAAGGGAGGGCCTTGGCCTCTATGCCCTGTTTGTTGAACTTCCGAATTGGTTAGCTGCTGGGTGAAACAGAACACTGGTCTAGATGGACCCTTGGTCTGATGCAGCAGGGCTCTTCTTCTGTTCTTATGCCTGCCCTTGACGATTGTTACCGTGTGACCAGAAAAGTGGCTTTGCTGTCTTTCCTCCTTTGGATGTATCTTTTGGATCTCCTTCTGCTTGGATGTTTTGAGATGCCTGCTTTGAAAGTTGGACCTTGGCCTGTAAAACACATGGAAAGAAGTCCTGTTTTACCCTCTTTGGCCTCCTGCCTTTCCCTTTTTTGAGTGGAACGCTTGAACAGTGTGTTTGTAGGTACCCGGAATAGTTGTATCCTTCTGTGGGCATTCTAGTGTTGAATATTATTGCTGTGTGTTTGATGTTATTTGGCTGCTTGCATTATTATAATAAACTTTGTTGCTGATTTATCTCTGTCTGGAGTGTCAGTATGCTTCTCATGGTTTGGAGAAGCTGTGTCTCTTTCTCAGCGGATCCCTTATGCAGTTTGCACAGAGTAGGGATTTTCCCTTAGCCAGTGGCTCCTTGGCCTCAGAGTATGGATTTAAAAACCCACAAAATGGGGAAGATGTTTTTATAAAATTGGGGGAAATCCCAAACCAAAAGTAAAGTCCCCAAACTGAAAAAACAACAACCTCTTGTTTTTTAGACTCAACAGATCTGGCCATGCAGTTCCATGCTTTTGTAACTTTGTGGTTGGCTTCTGTAAAGTGCTGCACTTTGGGTGCCCTCGAAGAAAACCTGGAAAGTGCTGCTGGTCCAGAATGTGGCTGCCCAATTTTTGTCAGGGGTTAGCCAATGGGAACTTATTTTGTCCATTTTGAAAAAGCTATATTGGCTGCCAGTTTGTTTCCAAGTTCAGTTCAAGGTACTTATAAAGCAGGGTATAAAAACCTTCTTCTGCTACCATTTGTTCCCGTGCACCACTTACAATCACCAGGCTGCCATTTGCTGGCTGTTTCTCCCCTCAAGGTAGCCCGCTGGGCATCAGCAAGAGCACAGGCCTTCTCCATTGTGACTCCCATGCTGTGGAATGGGCTGACTGAAGAGGTGGGGGGATCGTTAGGAGATCTAGGGTTACCAACCTCCAGGTAATAGCTGGAGATTTCCCGCTATCACAACTAATCTCCAGCCGATAGAGATCAGTTCACCTGGAGAAAATGGCCACTTTGGCAATTGGACTCTATGGCACTGAAGTCCCTCCCCTCCCCAAACCCCATCCTCCTCAGGCTCTGCCCCAAAAACCTCCTGCCGGTGGTGAAGAGAGACCTGGCAACCCTAAGGAGATCTTTAGGAGGCTCTGCAATGCTTAGTTTTTTACCAGGGCTTTTGAGGGCGTTTGAATTGACAGGCATCGTTTAAGGTGGGGGGAAGAAGTATTGGGAGTTTTTTTGTTTGGTTTTAATCGGTAATGTTTTAATTATTATTTGTAAGCACTTTCAGCCAAAAGGAAAGGCAGGGCATAAATATTTAAATAAATAAGTAAACGAAGTGAAAACCCATTTTTGTGTAAGAGGAAATATTCCATTTCAAGCCAAAAGAGGGAGGAAGGAAGGAAGGAAGGAAGGAAGGAAGGAAGGAAGGAAGGAAGGAAGGAAGGAAGGAAGGAAGGAAGGAAGGAAGGAAGGAAGGAAGATCTCACTGAGCTGTGAGTCTTTGCTTGGAGCAGAAAGTACATTCCACATGCTTTCTTTTCCAAGTCCCGTAAGCAGATAGCTGGTAATGACCCTCACTGGCAGTCTTCAAACAGCGGCTGGACGAATTTTTGTCAGGGATGCTCTAGGCTGATCCTGCATTGAGCAGGGGGTGGAACTAGATGGCCTGTGTGGCCCCTTCCAACTCTATGATTCTATGACAGGAAAAAAGGTTTTAGCAGAAAGCACACAGTATACACTTTCTACTCTAAGCCTCCTTCCTCAGGGATCGGTGGCCAAAGGGTCAGGGTCTTGGCTTGAAGTGAAAACCACACTGGGCATGCTTCCTTCCCATCACCTGGCCAACAGTAGCATGGGAAAGAAGTCTTGGAATGGGAAATGTGTTTGTATTTCTGCTCCAAGCCTTCCCCTGCTGGCCACCTGATGGAGCGGGTGGGCTTAGAATGGAAAGTATGCACTTTTTTCTTCTAGTCCACACCCCCCATCACATGACTATCCCAAGCCAATACTCACACACATGAAGCTGCCTTATACTGAATCAGACCCTTGGTCCATCAAAGTCAGTATTGTCTACTCAGACCAGCAGCGGATCTCCAGGGTCTCAGGCAGAGGTCTTTCACATCACCTCCTTGTCTAGTCCCTGGAGATGCCAGGGATTGAACCTGGGACTTTCTGCATGCCAAACAGATGCTCTACCACTGAGCCACAGCTCCTCGTCACTGTGATGACCCCCAGAGACCAGCAGGGAAGGGGAAAATGGGATGTTCCCTCTTCTGAAAATCTTTGCATGTTACAAACTGATAACCATGGTCCATTAATAGCCACTGGCCAGTTACTAGCACCTGGCAGGACTGTAGGGGCCTGGGTCTGATCCAGCCACACGCTTCTTCTGTTGTTAAAGGAAAAGAGCATGCTCAGGATCGTTTAACATGGATTAGTATGGCCCAGGCTAGCCTGATCTCGTCAGATCTCAGAAGCTAAGCAGGGTCAGCCCTGGTTAGTATTTGGATGGGAGACCACCAAGGAAGTCCAGGGTTGCTGTGCAACGGAAGGCATTGGCAAACCATCTCTGTTAGTCTCTTGCCATGAAAACCCCAAAAGGGGTCACCATAAGTCGGCTGCGACTTGACGGCACTTTACACACACACAGTTATGCCTTAAGTGCTAAGACTTAACTGTTATATTAGCAAGCACTTTTGTAAATAAAACACATTGATGGTGTACCACAGGGATTTCTTTTATTAAAAAAAAAAGAAAAGCAGGCCTTGTAAGGCTGAAATCAGTCGATCTCTGCCTCAGGCTTTCAGAAGAGGATAATAGTCAATGGGAATGTTGCCCATGATGTCCTTGTCAATATTTTCTTTAGCCTCTCCAAAACATCAGCTGCTATAGATTGTCCTTAGTTTTAGCTGGGAGTGGTTGGGGGTGGCCACAGCTATTCAACTGTATATTCGCCTTTAATATCTGCAAGGAAACAGAAAATCTCTATGGAAATGTGTTACCCAAGTGCTCTTCTGTTCTTGTCCTATAATTCTCTTTCAGTCTCCACTTTCTAGCTTTGGTTTTTTAACTTCCTTTACACTTTTAAAGTCATCATGGACAGAACCCATGAAATTGCTGAACGCGTTAAAAAGTGGTAAGAAATCAACCATAAGATGGCACCATACCCTAAAGTATGGGGAAACATCTCTCTCCTACACAGAGAACTGAAATGAATTAGCTGTACTTCAATACCAGCATACATCTAACTTTCTTCCTGCAACTCCATTTTCAGTACCAAAGACAAATAGAGATCTCTGAGAAGTGAAATAAAGAAGTGTGGATCTTCGTTGAAGCTTGTTTTGCTTTCAGTCTTTTAATTAATGTAACACCAGAGTGGAACATTAGAACATATTATGCAACAAAATGTTTCCAAAACATGCACAAGACGTAGATATTGAATAATAATACCGCAAAGAAAGCAATGTGACATATAACACTTAGACTAGGAAGGGAATAATACAGGGATATAGATGTTCATGGTGTAACCAAGTATTTATACTTGTATCAGGATTATATTGTCATTTACTGAAATTAATAAATGCCAATATAGTATACCACAAAAAAATTCTGCGGCAAGTTACCACAAGTAAATGGCTCCTCATGTGAAGCAACTTTGTGGTAAGATGAGGAATCTAGAAAGGAAAGATGAGATAAAAATGAGAGAGATACAGAGAGGGTGTGTGTGTAACAGTCTTTCTTAGAAAGCCAGCTATCCCTAGAGGTGAAATCTGGACTCCTGCAGTCTCAAGGCTTCATAGACATTAATCTTCTGCAACCGGCCAATTCAACCATTCTTTTGTAGGGACTGTGTAGAGCATCTGCTTGGCATGCGGAAGGTCCCAGGTTCAATTCCCTGGCATCTCCAATTAAAGGGACTAGGCAAGTAGGTGATGTGAAAAACCTCTGCCTGAGACCCTGGAGAGCTGCTGCCTGTCTCAGTAGACAATATTGACTTTGATGCACCAAGGGTCTGATTCAGTATAAGGCAGCTTCATGTGTGTGAGAGAGACACACACAGAGAGAGGGATTTGTCAAGGAAGTTGTCACCACAACTTTAACCAATGAACTCCCGGCACATTTCACTCATATTAACAAATGACTGAATTAGCCCTCACAAGACTCTGAACATCTCTGAATTCAACACACCATCATGCAAAGTACAGTAAAAGGATCATATCAGTGTGTGATTGGAAATACGACCAACGGAAAACAAAGAAGCCCTACGTCATGATAGAATTGCCAACTGCCTGGAGAGAGAAAAAAATGTCCCGCTCCTTTAATAGATGCTTCATAGGATGTTATTTAACAGGTGATGTTACTTACCTCCATGCCACGAAAAGCTTCAGCTGTCCATTTCCAATAATTAAGCCTCTGTTAAAGGGACGAGACATGTTTTTCTTCACGCAGTTGACAACAACCCTACTTTGTGGCTTCCGCTCTGTATTAACCTACCGCCAGGGATTCACTTGGTAGCACTGGGCATGCAGTCATCTCTCGTTCTCTGATTCTCCACGTGTAAAATGAGAGTTAGACATCCTGGTGGTTGCCTGGGAGAAAAGCTTTGCTGCACATTAAATGTTCTCTCCAGGTCATAATTGCTGATGCATTGTGGGAATGATAGTTGACAATTAAATTCTTTCACTTCTAGCTTCCTTTGTCTTCGACACCTCCTGTTTACAGAACTGTAAAGCTAGGCTAAGAGCCACATTCAGATCACCTCATCCAACCTCCCACCTAACAAGTAGCAGGATCTTCTATAGCCAATCACTCATAGCGGGTGAGTCCATAGCATCCAGAACACACATGTCAAGACAGACAATTCCTAGGACAAGCTTTCTTTTCTTTTCTTTTTTAAGGCAACTCAACTCAACTTTTTTTTCCTGCTCAGATTTTCTGCATACCTGTTGATCTCTTCAGAGAGATATGAGGGCACCGAAATGAATTTGTTTAAGGATTTAATAATACAAGCAAGAATAGGTTGCTGAAGTCAGTACAATGTGTTGGATTGCCATAAAAAGAAGTATCTTGGGATTGTTTTCATTTTTTTGCTTAAAGACATTAAAATGCCAGAAATCCAGGGATGGGAGTATATCTTGCCACCCTTCTGAGGTAAATGCAGGATCTTCCTCTTGCAGAAAGGGAAAAAATGCAGCAAGTTCAGTTTGTTGTCGGATGTGCAACTGTTACTTGTTTGCATTAATTTAATTTTTCTAATTCTAAACATAGAAGAATATTAGGGATTTGTGAGACGGTTTGTTTTTGAGCAATGCATTATTGGTCAAACTTCTGTGTACCTTTGACCATCTCCTTTTTCATTCCTTATAAGGCTTCTATTAAGTTATGTTTCGCCGCCATATCCAAGTCTTTTCTGTGTATACTTCCATCCATGTAACTCCTGTTTGTGGAAAACAGCTTGTCCTTGCCTTTTCCATGCTGGCTGATCACTGAGGTGACAGGCCACATCTGGCCATCTTAGTCACATTCTGTTATGTAACAGTGGCGTGCCAGACAATCCCTTCAGTTGGCACAAGGCAACAACCATCCAGCAGCCGAGGGAGATTGGTTTTGAGCACATTGTTTTTGAAAACTGCACTTGGCAATGACACGGTGGATTAAAGCTCAGCTAGGGACTGAAGAAGCATGAGGGCAGAGAGAGCAAAGGAACTTCAGTGTTTGTTAGTTGGTTTTGAACAACTGGCTGCAGACCCTTCATGAGTAATTTTAGGAACTGGATTCTTTCCAGAGACAGAGAAGGAATAGACATGTTTCTCGCTAATGAGCTATGATTTCCACCAAGCTGTTCTTCACATCCTCTTTCTCTTTAGTCAGATACATTTATGTTGGGTTGTACTGCTTTATTCAATACAATCTGGAAAAGGACAAGCTGAAGAAATATAGGCCGACATTTCCCCCAAATGGACATGGACGT
The DNA here is from genome assembly GCF_029931775.1 of Euleptes europaea. Classification (NCBI taxonomy): domain Eukaryota; kingdom Metazoa; phylum Chordata; class Lepidosauria; order Squamata; family Sphaerodactylidae; genus Euleptes; species Euleptes europaea. Next base: position 42,509,969 of record NC_079312.1, on the reverse strand, counting down.
GGCTTTGTTTTGGATGGGGATGAGGAAGAAGGGGTTAGCCCAAAAGCTAAAAGGAAAAGGTGGATTTGAGGAATGATTTGAAGGGAGGTATACCTTAGCCACTGCTTTTCTTTTCTTCTGCTTTTGTCCTAAATAAGATTTATTTTCCAAGTAATAATCCCAGAAATCTTGAGGACTGGATGAGACACTTGGAGGTAGAAGTAGGTATCAGGATTTCGGTTTGTTTTGGATTGGTTTTAATAGTTTGGATTTGTTTTAATAGTTACTTATGGACTAGACTCAGAAGGTGGTTGTTGGAGACCAGTTGTCACCAGAGAGGTATTTGTCCTTTGGGGTTCCATTAGGTGCAGTCCTATCCCCCATGCTACTCAATTTCTATGTCCCTTAGGAATAAATAAGTTGTGGTTTTGGAGTTGGCTGTCATCAGTTTGCTGATGACATCCAGCTTTATATTTCTTTATCCAAATTGTCTGCTGATACGATAGAGGTCTTAAGCCACTGCCTGGCTGATGTGGTTAAATGGCTAAGACAGAACAAGTTGAAAATGAATGCTGATAAGACAGATGTGATGCTGGTTGGGAAGGCTGAAGTCTTGAAGGACATTGTGCTTCCTGTATTGGGTGGGGTTCAACTGACCTTTGCCCAGCATTATTGCTAGAGAAGCAAGTTAATGCAGCTGCCAAAAAAAATCTACCTTCTACCTCCCAACTTCCACCTTTGTGTAGGCTGGAAGATGGCTCCCTGCCTTGACTTGGCCAATCTGGCCATGTGGATCCACAACTATTGTAATGCACTCTACATGGGTCTGCCCTTGAAATCAACTTGGAAACTCCATTTAATAAAGAACGCCTTTGCTCAGTTACTATTGGAACTTGGCAGGGTATTCATGTTACACCCATTTTTCAGGCCCTTCCTTTAGTTACTGGGTTAGGTACCGAATATCACCTACAAAGCCCTCAATGGCTTTGGCCCTTCATATCTGTAGGATCACCTTCTCCTGATGAAGAAGAAGAGTTGGTTTTTATATGGTGATTTTCTCTACCTTTGAAGGAGAATCAAACAGGCTTACAATCTCCTTTTTCCTCTTCTCACAACGGGCACCTTGTGAAGTAGGTGAGGCTGAGAGGGCTCTAAGAGAGCTGGGACTAGCCCAAGGTCAGCCAGATGACTCCATGTGTAGGAGTAGAGAAATCAACCTGGTTCACCAGATTAGAGTCCACCGCTCATGCGGAGGAGTGGGGAATCAAACCCAGTTCTCCAGATTAGAGTCCACAGCTCTTAACTACTATACCACGCAGATTCTGCCATGCCAGCTGTGTTCATTGGAGCAAACTCTTCTGAAGATGCCACCCACCTAATGGTCAGATTGACCACTGACCATGCCAATGTATTCACTGTTGTGACTCCCACTTTGTGGAATGGTCAGCCTGAAGAGGTCGGAAGACTCCCAAGTTTCTGTCATTCCACAAACTGTAAAACATAATTATTCAGGAGGGCATTTTTGTAAAGGAAATAAGGCTATAGCATAACAGAATGGATGGGATGGCACTTTTATAAAGGGAACATGATCGTAGCTATTTCACTGCACATTGTGTGCATTATCCTGCTGTTCCATTGCTTATTGTATATATTATCTGGTTCTTACTGCATTGTTTCTATTTTTGTGATTCTGTTTTTGATTTGCTTTATTGAATTTATACCCCGCCCTACCCATCTAATGTCGGGCTCAGAGTGGCTTCTATACAACTATAAATACATCAATTAAAACATATCACATTCAATTAAACACTAGACTCAATTTAAAACATGCAAGGCGCCCTAATACAATAACACCTATAAAATATACACCGGGGAGGTTGGCAACGATGCATCGGTTATGATGTATCATGCCTGCTCCTTTGGGGGGGGGGCATTATTTCTAACTTTTGGGATCCTGGCCCTATTGCATTGTTTGCTGGATGTCTCGTGCTCACGTCTAATCTGTTGTTATGTTTGTTCTCGTTTGTTCTGTGTAATCTGCCTGAGTTTCGGCAATCATGGTGAGCTATAAAGAAAGAAAATAAACAAATACATTAATAAATGCATGTTTTTATCCGCACCATGAAGCCATGCTTTGATCAAGCCTTCCCCCCAAACAAAGAATGGGCACTGCACCTTTCTCTGGATGCTCTCTAACCACCCTCCTACTCAGGATTGCGCTCTTCTTCTTCGTCGTCATCTTCATATCTTTTTCCTCTTCTTTCCTCCTCTCTTCCCTTCCTAGTTCCCTTCCCTCTCATTTCCTCTCTCCCCTCCCCTTTGTGCTTCTGTTTCCATCCCACCAAAGTAATGAATTCGCTTCTGGTTGTTGGCCCCTCTTACTATTCTTGGTTCACCGCCGTCGCCTTGCTGGAATATCTTCTCCCTAGGGAGTAACAATATAGATAAGGTGCCATCTGTACATAATACATTAGTTGGGTTTTATGATTTTAATTATGTTTTAAAATTTGGATAGATAGATAGATAGATAGATAGACAGACAGACAGACAGACAGACAGACAGACAGACAGACAGACAGACACAGACAGACAGACAATGTTGTCAGCCTCCCTGAGCCAGGGCAAGGTACAAATCAATCAAACAAACAAATAAATAATTGATTCCTAGAGACCACAAGGACTTGCTGTGCAGATCAAAAACACATTAGGCCAACAGTGAAACTTTTGCCAGAAATGGAAAGAAAACACTCATTATAAGACAGACTGTTGTGATGTGGATTTGCATTCATGGAGGAAGGAGAAGGACAAGCTGGATAAAGGGACTGTACATGTGAAGTTTGCTACAGCTTTCACATGTTTTGGAATGTGCTTGCCCTGTGCTACCAATATGCACATCCACGTTGATAAACACTGCAAAAAAGCCATTGTGGTGGGATTGTGCTTGCATCAGGTTGCATCAGGATTCTTTCTTATGGCATTTTACCAAGGCATAGGAATACAGCAAAATACAGCAAAAAATAATATTGATGCATTCTTCATGCAGGATTTTTATCAATGCACACATTCACCAGTGACGAAAAAGATTTTAAAAACTAATTTGAAAGTTGTTACAAATTATATAATCCAGTTTCAGAATTAATTTTAGAAATCCTCATAGCTGTATTGAAATTAAGGGGAAATGAACTGCTGTGCAGACAGAAATTCTAGAACAATAAAAGAATGGAATGTGGAAACCCTGATTATCTCTACTTGAAAGCACTGAGGAACTTTCTCATTGACTTCCGTGGAGCCAGGATTCTACCAGCTGTCACTGAATCAAAAGATGGAAGTAAAGGCATATGCACTTACCACTAAAATGTACCCTGACTGATAGTCTTATAGTGAAAGATGGACAAGGGTCATATGACCAAATTGATTAGCTGTCCTTTGGAATCCTAGAACAAGTATGGTTTTGAATGACTTTCAACTTATTCTTCAGGGCATATGCCAATAAGTAAAGCATTATTACTTTCAGACAGCTGGCACAGGTAAATTCTGCCTCCAAATGGCTATACAGTCTTATAACAAACATTGTATATTAACAGGAAATAAAAGGGCAAATTTTCACGTGACAATCAGACAGCTAATACTTAATCCCCATTAGCATCAGCACTGCAGCATCTGACCATTAAAATGAACTGTGGTGTTATAATTTATTCTGAAGGTGCCTGGGAAGTTTGGTTGTCTTGCATTAGAGTAACAAATAAGCCACAATTACAAGTCTCTGTATCTACCTCAGTGGGATTTTTCATAGTTCTTGAGGGGAGTTAGATGATCTTCTTCCATGGTGTTATGTGACCTATTCCTGGTGCATTTCAAACTCCCTGCGCTCACAAAAACTATTATTCTCATCCCCATCTTCATATGAGTACAATGTATTGTCAAATGAAAGACTTTTTTTTTTTGAGAAAATGACTCATAATAATTGTTTATTATGAGTCCTGAGAAATCCCGATGTTGCTAAGAAATTGCCTCCTGTTTGATTGGACACTGTATTCATGTTTTGTGTTCTAACAAATGTTTAGTTTATGCATGTTAGTGGTGACACTATCTTTTTTGTATGACCAAGGCATAGCATAAAGTATTTCTTCTGATATAATTCTGAAAGCAAATTAAATTAAATTATGTGAATCATCTGTTGCACATTCCATTGTTCCATATGCACACTGTTATTTCGTTAAAAGTTATATTAAAGCATTATGCTTCTGCTTGCACATGAGGAACTGCACTAACCGCTCATTCCTGAGAGCTGCAGCGGTCGGGGACAGCATGGCCAAGGAGGTGCCGCAGCGCCTTCAAAGAGGTTTGGCCACTGCAGCGGGGGCGGGGGGAGGCCTTTTTTTAAAGAAAAATTAGAAAAGGGGGGGGAAGCCCCATTGAAAACAGCGATGCTGTGCCAACAAAAAACTGGCGCAGCACCACTATTGCTAAAGGGGGCGTTCCTGAGCTGAAAGGGATTTGGAAGCTGCCTAGCAGCAGCTCCAACCCCCCCCCCCCATAACACCCCATGAATGCCTCGCATGACGCTGGTACGAGGACGCACTGGCAGGACACTGGAGGGATGCCGAGCCGGCTGCTGAGGGCTGCCCTGCCGCGGCAGTCCTGGGGGGCCGATTTGAATTGAACCATACATTAAAAAAAAATCACGGTTTAAAACCAACTAAAAAGAATGAGACATCATTAAGGCAATTAAAACCAGAACTCAAATCCATACAAATTCATGAAAATAACAATTAAAACACTGGGCAGGGAGTAATGATCACTGAGGGAATATCAAACAAACCAAAAAAAGTCTTCTTCACCCACTGGCAGAAGATGGTAACAAAAGGGGACAGATGGATCTCCCTGGGGGGAGAGTTTTAGAGCTTTGGTGCCCCAGCCAAGAAGGCGCTCTCCTGGGTTGCCTTCCACCTAATCTCAGAAGGCAGGTACACCTGAAGCAGTGGTTGGGTAGTTTCATAAGGGAGTAGGAGATCCCTCAGGTATGTTGGTCCCAAACCGTATAGGGCTTTATAGGTCAACACCAGCACCTTGAATTCTGCCCAGAAATAGATTGGCAGCCAGTGAAGATGTGCCAAGTCTGGAATGATATTAGGGTTGCCAACCTCCAGGTAGTAGCTGGAGATCTCCTGCTATTACAACTGATCTCCAGCCGATAGAGATCAGTTCACCTGGAGAAAATGGCCGCTTTGGCAATTGGACTCCGTGGCATTGAAGTCCCTCCCCATCCCAAACCCCACCCACCTCAGGCTCCACCCCAAAAACCTCCCACCGGTGGCGAAGAGGAACCTGGCAACCCTAAATGATATGGTCCCTATGACCCACTCTAGTCAACATCCTGGCTGCAGCATTCTGTACCAATTGTAGCTTCTGAATACCTTTCAAGGGCAGCCCCATGTAAGGTAAATAGCAGTAATCTAACCTAGAAGTAACCGGGGCATACACCACAGTTGTCAACTCATTTCGACCCATGAAAGGCTGCAGCTGCCTAACCAGTCAAAGTTGGTAAAAGACGCTCCTGGCCACAGCTTCCGCCTGCTTATTGACTGTCATGTCCTTCATTGATTCACCATCACAATTCACATTAAGTAAACAATTTTTAAGCTACTTTGGTCCACTATGTTTTTCATTAAGTAACATAGCTTTGAGAAACCTGGGGGTGGGGACAGGACAAAAGACCAATCAATGCAGTTGTGTAAAGGTACTTATGTGGAATCCATACATAAAACCCATTAAAGCAAATGACATCTGTTTGCCAAAAAAAGCTTTGTGGATTCAGGGTTGTGAGTTGCCCCATGTGCTATGCAAAAATAGTTCTGAAATTCCCAAGAATATACTTTCTGTAGATATAATGGTAGCTCCTGTTTAAACAATATAGCCTCTTTATAGCCACTGGAGATATTATGAGTATCGAGGATCTTGGACCAGCCCATGCAGTAAGAGCCTTACAACTTTTAGGGCGCTTTCAAAACATGCTGATTAATGCACTTTCAATCCATTTTCAATGCACTTTAAGGTTAGCTTGCAAGTCGATTTGCCGTCGCACACAGTAAAATTCAGCTGCAAAGGTGCATTGAAAGTGGATTGAAAGGGCATTATTCGGCATGTGTGAAAGTGCCCTTATAGTCTCTATTTGGAGTGAAAACCCTACAGGGTCACCATAAGTCAGCTGTGACTTGACGGCAAACAAATTTGTAGTACCAACTTGCAGGAGTGGCCTATGTTAGGAGGTCATAAGACATGAAGTAACAGTCAGATACATCATTCTTTGCCCTAAAATAGTGGCTAGCCCCAGCTGCTTTCGGATGACACAGATTGTCTAGGTCTGTCTTCACTGACCTTCAGGACTGGTTTTGGAACTGAGACTACTGTAGTCGCTTAGAGAAGAAAACAAGACTCTGCTCATTCTCCTTGATCTCTTGGTGGCTTTTGATACCATCAACCACAATATCCAAAAAGAGAGTCTTGCAGGATTAGGCCTAAGGAGTCCTTGCTAGAAGATAGGTTCACAATGATGACACAAAGAAACTATTGCTCCTTCACCAGAGTCTATCTTATGGAGTTACTCTGGGTTCCATCTTGTCTAGGGAGGCTGCAAATTTAGCCACAAACACATTTAACTGTAGAATTTACCATGTTCAAAAGTGTCAATCAGATATGAGCTAATCACCTGATCTGTTTGGTTCACGCTAAACAGCCACATGCTCCTGCTGAACTGGTTAGCATTGGGCTTTTGCAAAACTGTGCAAAGATACTGCTGATGCAAACTGATTGGTAGCCATTAGCATCATTTAGGACTACTTAGACAAAAAACGAAGGGTAGGATTTTATTGAAACACAACATTATGATCTTAGGCAGATCATGAGAGTGAAGGCATCTTGGCCATCTTCTGGGCACGGAGTAGGGGTCACTGGAGGTGTGGGAGGGAGGTAGTTGTGAATTTCCTGCATTGTGCAGGGGGTTGGACTAGATGATCCTGGTGGTCCCTTCCAACTCTAGGATTCTATGATTTATTAATGACTGATTTATATGATTTGTGAGTGATCTAATTGTCTATTGAGGCAGTTGCCTGCTAAGCAGAGCTGTTACAAAGTGAAAACAGGGGGCAGTAAAACTCAACTGGGTTGTGTGAGAATGCATTTGTATGGAAAGCAAATTGTGCACCACTGCGTGGTGGTAAAGGAATACAGTGAAACAAGCTGTAGAATAAATTGACAAGCTATTGAAGCAATCACTGAAAGATGAGGCCCCGTCCAAGACGGGTGAAAAGGATGCAAGGTGAACCAGCGAATTGTAGAGCCATTCCTAATAGTGTCTCCTATGTTTATAACATGTATCATGAAGTTGTGGACACTTTCGAACAGTGCTTTGAAATTTGAAATTGGTCACTTGGTTCATGAGTTATAGCTCAAATTAGAAAAGGAAGGAAAAACTGGTTTCAGTCACCTTGATGCCATCATAAAAAGCCAATCTACCAATCAGAACGAGTTATCACATAAAAACAATACATAGAAACAGATAAAATGTGCAGGAAAGCCCATAGGATGACAGGTGGATAATTTGCCCCAAATTTAGTGTTGGAGAATATTATTTTCCAGCCACAGCCTTAAATTTGTAAGATCTGAGCAAGGCTGTCAAAGATAGGACATTTTGGAGGACTTTCATTCATAGGGTCGCCGACTCGCCATGAGTCGGAAGCGACTTGACGGCACTTAACACACACATTACATTATATTGCCTTGACCTGGCTAACCTGCTCTCATCAGATCTCAGAACATAGGTGCTGGTTAGTACTTGGATGGGAGGAGACCATCTAGGAAGTCCAGAGTTGCTACAAAGAGGCAGGCGATGGCAAACCACCTCCATTCACCTCCTGCCTTGAAAACCCTATGGGGCCATTATAAGTCAGCTGCGAATTGCCGGCATTTTACACACATTTTACATGAAAGTGGCATTTCTCCTCTAAGTCTGGGTGCATTCAGATGTGACTACATTTTCAAACTGACCTGTTACCAAACCACAAAAGTCCGATTAAAGAAGCTTCAGACTTAAAAAAAATTAAATAGTACACCATTCCCAATAATACGGAGATCTGAGCCCCAAAGCAGGGAGGTTTTGTATCTTGTCAGAGCACTTGTTTGTTTTTTCTAACACAATCATTACCCTGCACTTTCCTTATTATCCACATAAATGGCCATTGCAATTACCATGTTTCTAAACTATGAGCAATGTGCTTCTTCCTATTAACTTCATTAGTTAGCATGACAAAAAAAATAGGGATAACACATTAATTTGTGTTACAGCGAGTGAGCCAGGCGGTTATCAGCAGGGGGCCCTAATGGAAAGGTATTTTATTTATGTACTTAGCCTGTCAAATTAATTCTGACAAACCTGAAGGCTTTTCTTTTTTCCTTTCTTTCTTTCTTTCGTTCTTTTTTTTTTTTATGCATTCCCTATTCCTTTGCTGGAATCTTAAGAAGAAGGTTCAGATGAACAGAATCTGCAGGTGACTAAAGCACAACTTAAATAACATCAAATTATGCTCTGTTGATGGGTCATTAAGAAAGTGGTGCTGGGATGGGTGGCACAATTACTGCACCGTGCAGATGTTCGCATCAGAGAAGCCTTACTTTGCATACGTTGAGAAACACGCAGGTTATCACCTTCTCCGGCTCCAGCAATGAGGTAAATACGCAGCTGTTGAATCAGAAGGAAGTCCAGGTTACTAGACGACTCTGGAGGGCGCTTTGCGAATGTTTATTTGTGTTCAGAGGGCCTTCTAGTTGCTCTGGCAGCTTTCTGGTCTCTGCTTGGGACAATCCCCAAGGAAGAGTGAGATGGGTTATATAAATAAGCCCAGTTGAAGAATTAACCACACTCTGTATATCTCACCCTTTAAAAATGTGTACAAGCCTGTAACAAAATCTGAGACAACATTCCTCCCGGTAATTAGTGTTTCCACCGCTCGCTGCAGAAACGAGGACGCCGCTATGAAGAATTCAGGAAAAGTAATCAGCAGCACAATTAAGCAATCTACTATAATGACAGAACACAACATTAGTGCCGTGTAATCAGAAACATATTTATTTTTTCTCCTTGATTTTTTTTTTCAAATTTTCAAATACCCAATTATTTGCTGTGGCAGACTTAGAACTAAAGTGACCTCTGGTGAAATGTCTTCTCTACAGCATGTTTTATTTCACCAAACAGCAAAATTAATGCATGCCACTTAACGTAGCTTTCATTTTGCTTTGAGTATTTCTAGAGCTTCGATTAGGCAGCCAGACTTCGCTTCTTCCACAGCTGATTTAGTAGCAGTAAGCTGGAAGTTTGGGGGGGGGGGACATATCTCAAGGAAGAAGTACCAGATGGTAATGAAGAGCAGACCCCACACTCCAGTTTGTCATAAACATGGGGAATCTGTATTCATTGACATTCACACAGGACTCAGTCCATCCCTGACATCTGATCACATGACAAAGGGGCTGGAACACCCAAGATTTTGATTTCATTTATTTCTGCTACACTCGAAGTATCAAATTATATGGTTAATCATCATATCAAACAGGATGAAAACCTAAGTTATTAATCATTTCAGGGTAGAAACCCAACTAAGCCAGGTAACAAAATAAGTAGAAAACCACAGTCTCCTAACCTTTGCTGTAATAAACTATACTTCAACATAATGCACCCATAATGATCACTTGTAACCTATAACCACAGGAGTCCTTTGGGCGGCTTCTCTTCTCCACGTTTCCCACATGAACACATGAAGCTGCCTTCTACTGAATCAGACTCTTGGTCCATCAAAGTCAGTATTGTCTACTCAGACCGGCAGTGGCTCTCCAGGGTCTCAGGCAGAGGTCTTTCACATCACCTACTCACCTAGTCCCTTTAACTGGAGATGCCGGGGATTGAACCAGGGACCTTCTGCATGCCAAACAGATGCTCTGCCTGAGCCACATGCCCTCCCTCTCAAATCTGTTTCTTTCCCAGTGGCCCAAACTGTTAACCGTTCAATTGGTCATAGAACTCCACCCTCCATTCACCTTCCAACCACCATCAAAGACAAGAAACAACCAATGTCACCAGGGTTCTACGTTTTCTCCATAACTAATAGGAAGTACAGGTTTCCATTTCCCCCCTTTTCACCGTAAACTCATCAAGCTGTGTTTTTAATGTATTATTATCACCCCATCTGGAATGCAGTCACCTAACATCTACTTTATAATATTTACTCTTCCATATGTCTACCTCTCTATGTGGTATCTTTCGCTAAACATCTAATCTCCAAATATCATTTAACTTGTACTACTTACCCTCCAGACTTTCTTGTTACAAGGGCCTAAAGATCTTTTTTCATTTTGGATTGTCTCATTATAGGGTTTTCATAGGGTGGACTGCCAAAAAAAACAAATCAGTGGGTTATAGATCAAATCAAGCCTGAACTGACCCTAGAAGCTAAAATGACTAAACTGAGGCTATCGTATTTTGGTCACATCACGAGACGACAAGAGTCACTGGAAAAGACAGTCATGCTAGGAAAGGTTGAGGGCAGCAGGAAAAGAGGAAGACCCAACAAGAGATGTATTGACTCAATAAAGGAAGCCACATCCTTCAATTTGCAAGATCTGAGAAAGGCTGTCAAAGATAGGACATTTTGGAGGACTTTCATTCATAGGGTCACCATGAGTCGGAAGCGACTTGACAACACTTAACACACACACACAAAAATATCTTTGCTGAGGAGTGACCTTGGCTTTCTTTTATTAGATGGTCTGTAGTAGCCTTCTGGGCCACTTGTGGGATTGGTGGTTGTGCTGTGTAGTGATTTGCTTTTATATGCAGGTTCCAGAATGTTTTTGTGAAGGACAACTGTGAGACTTATTGTGAATTATGCTGAAAGGTTCCATTCCGTTTAATGTCCACATGAAACAACTAGGGGAACTCTTTTGGAACAGTAGGTGAGATCTTTGGATTGTCTCATCATAGGGTTTTCAAGGTAAAGGTTGGTCAGAAGTGGTTTACCTGTGCCTTATTCTGCGCAGTACTAACCAGGGTTAGCCATAGTGGCACTGCCATTGTCTACGAAAGATCTTCCACCAGGGTTACCTTTCACTACTGCTGCTGCCCAGTAGCTATCCTTCAGGGATTCCTCTGCTCCCATCCCCATTGGAACTGCCTGTTCTCTTCTGCAGATGTGGCTATTGATCCCTTAAGGGGGTGGATGCATCTTCGTCTGGTGTCTCAGCTGTGACCATTCCGTCTTGAGTGACTCTGCTAGGAGTTTAGTCTCTTGATAGAGTCTAGACCCCTTACGGTATTGCTCTCAGCTTCCCTGACACACACAAACCCCCTCACCACGTTAAGGTGTGCATCCAGAAGGACTGCCAAAAAAAAACAAATCAGTGCGTTCTAGATCAAATCAAGCCTGAACTGACCCTAGAAGCTAAAATGACTAAACTGAGGCTGTCGTATTTTGGTCACGTCATGAGATGACAAGAGTCACTGGAAAAGACAGTCATGCTAGGAAAAGTTGAGGGCAGCAGGAAAAGAGGAAGACCCAACAAGAAATGGACTGACTCAATAAAGGAAGCCACGGCCTTCAATTTGCAGGATCTGAGCAGGGCTGTCAAATATAGGACATTTTGGAAGACTTTCATTCATAGGGTCGCCATGAGTCGGAAGCGACGTGACGGCACTTAACACACACACACAGGTGAGATCACCAGAGCTCAGATGACTGTCAGCTCTATGTCTTCTTTTCATCAGAGCCAGATGTTGCACTTAACATTTGTAAATGTCTGCCTGAAATCTGTAATGGAATAAATGAGGGTGGAACCCAGTCCAGACAAAATGGCTTTGTTTATGCATAGGAACCATGGAATTTAGGAGGTAGTGGATCTGCCTGTCTTGGGTGGAGTCATGTTTCACCTGTAAGTGTCACTCACTGGTGGATGCCCTTAGATCTGGTTTTTCTCCTGAACGTTCAGGTATTGGCCGTAGCCAAAACTACAATTCAACAGTTGGTTCACCAGTTGCACTCCTCCCTGGATGAAAAGGCTGTAGTTATGGTAATTCTTCCTCTGGTAATTTCTCGACTACTGGAATGAACTGTATATAGGACTGCTATTGTACTACCCTGTTACTAGTCTTAGGCCTCATGCAGGGAGCACATTACACCCACATTATATTCATTCCGCAAAAGCTCCCCTGGCTTCATATTTGGTTTTGGTCAAGGTGTTTATTTTGATCTTTAAAGCCCTAAATGGACTGGATCTAGAATATTTGAAGGAGCATCTCTTTTATGAGTAAAATCCTGGCCCCCCTCCAGCAGATAGCAAAGTAGCAAAACTGGGCCAGGCATGAAAGAGAGAGGGTTACCCAGGTTAAAACCCAGCTATGTAGAAAGATATGAATTTTCCTTGTGACCCTCATGTTGAGAATTCCTCAAAGGGATTATCAAGACTGCACATGTGCAAGGCCTGTAGTGAAACTTGATGTGTATACCTTCCTATCTGATGAAGTTTCTAAACAACCAAAATGGAACCTGACCTCTCACTGAATGAGGGGATTCCCAGAAGTTTGGTTGCCATTTTGATTGCCTGAGCAACCAACACATACAACGCACCTTCCACCTCAAGTCCCAGCACGGGGCCACAGCTAGGGTTGCCAACCTCCAGGTAGTAGCTGGAGATCTCCTGCTCCTACAGCTGATCTCCAGCCAATAGAGATCAGTTCACCTGGAGAAAATGGCCGCTTTGGCAATTGGGCTCTATGGCATTGAAGCCCCTGCCCTCTCCAAACCCCACCCTCCTCAGGCTCCGCCCCTAAAACCTCCCACCGGTGGCAAAGAGGGACCTGGCAACCCTAGCCACAGCAAAGACCTCCATTCCCTTTCCCAGTATCATGCATCAGCTGATGGCAAGTTGTAGTTAGTGGGAGAATAGAAATAGGGAAGGAGGTTGGAAAGGCTGGATTGGATAGGGGGAATATTATGGGATTGGCAGGAGGGGAGATGGTTTGAGGGCATGCAAAAGATGAGAAGGGGTGAAGGGAGGAGTCATGGGAATGAAGTGTCTAGGAAAGTGAGGCCAGAAAGAAGATGGGGCATGAGTGGGTGAGTATAATGGAGGCCAGGGCTGCAGAACAGATTAAGAACATAAGAAAAAAACATAAGAGAAGCCCTGCTGGATCAGACCAAGGCCCATCAAGTCTAGAAGTCTGTTCACATAGTGGCCAACCAGGTGCCTCTAGGAAGCCCCCAAACAAGGCGACTGCAGCAGCACCATCCTGCCTGTGTTCCACAGCACCCAAGATACTAGGCATGCTCCTCTGATCCTGCAGAGGCGGTTGAAGGATGATGAGAAGTGGGGAAATGATGGAACTGGGCATTAAAGGGAGGGGGCTTAGGACAGGAAAGAGAAGAAAAGGGATGTGAGGGGTAAAGAGTGTAAAGGGAGACAAAAGGAAATTGAAAGCTCAAGGGGGAAGAGGAAAAAGAGAATGTTGTGAGTGGGAAGATAGTAGGATGAGGAGAGGAAGAACAAGAAGGTCAGGGGATGGAAATCAGGAAAGGTGCATGAGAAGGGCAGTTGTATGGGGTGGGAAATTATATGAGGTGATGGGTGACATGTGCGTGAGAAAGGGGTTATACAAAAATTTATGATACCTGCATTTATCCCACTAGTCTCAAGTCAGCATTTCTGACAAGGAGCAGTCAATCTGAGCCTGGCCACTGTCCCTGCGTTGTCCTATGAGTAAAACAAAAGTCCAGTGGCACCTTAAAGACCAGCAGCATCAATTTCAATATGTGCTATCATGAGATACAGCTCAACGCTTCAGATAGATATGAATGTCAAGTATACTAAGGGGCCTAAAGCACTCAGTATAGACTACGTTTTTAAAAACGTGCTATCCAGGTTAGATCGCACCTCAGACCTCCCATTTCGGCTTGGAAATGCTTTGGAAGCGCCAGACATCTGTTTTTCCCCAAAACGCCTATACCACGATGTATTTCGTTATGTCGTTTCAAAACTGGCAATCCAAGGGGTGCGTTCAGTTACATACGCTATTCAGTTCTCCTCCCCTCTTTTTGCAACACCCAATAAAAAGCCTTTCTCCTCCCATCCCACCTTCCCCCTCCCCTCCCGTTTGCATCCACCAATCATTATTGTTACTTAATTCCCCCCCCCCTTGTGGTCATACAAAGGAACACGGGACCGTTGGAACATTAGATCAACCATTTGTATTTGTGCAGGGTCCCAATCAAACATTTCCCTCTTTTATTTGCTTGCGTCCTCTATTTTTTTTATGGCCATCTGCTTTTGCTACCGTTGGGTCAAAGGGAGGCTTGTTCGTTGAGACGAAGGGGAGGGGTAGAAGAGAGCAGGCTATAGGATCCCAGATGGGACACACTCCTTTTGATTGGTTTGTGCTTGGACTGTACCATCACTTAAACATGAGCGGGTGGATTGTATTGCCAAGCATTTCTCCCCCCCCCCCCCATCACATTGGGGAATTGTCTGCTCTCTATCTAGCCTCAACGGGAATTCCATGTTTTTGGAGGGAAAAAAACCCTTTCTTAACCTCCAAACCACCACAGCGAACATTCCTGGCAGCCTCTGGTAATTGGAGAAATAAAAGTGTACGCTTGCAAGCCCCCCCCCTTATTTAAACCATGATAATTTCTAGTGCACACACACACACCATCTCTAGGCAGAAGGACTTTCCCGATTCTGCTTTTGGGTCCCGATTGATTGCAAGACCCCTCTGTTTTCCCAACCACCCAACTTCTAGGGCACACTGCCCCCCCCCATTAGTTTCACTAGTCGGTTACATTGCAAACTGATTAGAGAGTTCTGTGTGTGGTTTGTGTGCGTGCGAAAACGTCAGGGGAAAACGTGAGGCCATTGTCCTATCGTCCCGTTGCAACGACGATCCAAAATGCCGAGGGGGGGGGAGGTAGAGGGGAACCCAAGCAATGTCACAATTACGTGTTGCTCCCTCCACGCCCCCCTCTCTCTTGTGTGCGCGCTATTTTACTGGATGTGCTCTCTGAAAGCAGTCGTTTCAGAGACGTTAGAACAGGCAGGAATGCGGGGGGAGGAATTGGAACTCGCATCCAGGACAAATGCTTCTAAGGTGTCTTCCACATGTTTCCTGGACTGGGTGCGATAAGCCTTAAGGTCAGTGTGCCAGCACCTGAAAACTCCTCAACATGAAATCATCCACAAACGTCATGCCATTACTTGTCTTCCCTTTCATTTAAGAAATAGGGAGGGGGACAATTGAACAATGAGATGTGGAGGGCTGGCATACAATTGCTTCACCATGCCCCCAAGCCAGGTCCCAGTGGGAGGTTTTTGGGGTGGAGCCTGAGGGCAGGGTTTAGGGAGGGGAGGGACTTCAATGCCATAGAGTCCAATTGTCAAAGCAGCCATTTTCTCCAGGTGAACTGATCTCTATCGACTCGAGATCAGTTGTAATAGCAGGAGATCTCCAGCTAATACCTGGAGGTTGGTAACCCTAACCCAAGCCTCAGTTTTTCAACACATGGGAAATGTGTGCCATTCTATCTAAAAACCTTCTCGGAATTGGTCAATGTTGGTGCAGTGAAATCTCTACTGCGAAGCAATCATATACTCACTAGCTGTGCATCCTATTTCAGCCCACCTACCACCGACCCCTGTGAGAGTAGTTGGTGAAATGAAAGAAAAAGGAGGTATACAAGTTTGGAGGGCTTAGAAAGATCCCCAGGCCAATATGAATGGTCTTAACGTTGAATTACGTTGAATGGAAAGCATACTTCAAAAGACGTGTGACAAATCCATCTGTTGTATAAAGGCAGGAGGCCAAGCTGCTTCGTAGGTGTCCAATTCACCAGACCGGCAGAGTAAGGAATCCCTGAGCAACTGAGAGTAGGTGGGGCATCTGACTTCCTGCTACACTTGCATTTCCAACTGTTCCATGGTTCTCAAAGTCTCAGGTGCCTGTCAGTTACGGATGTGCCAGCAGTTGTAAGAAAAGGCACAGAATCCTTTTAATCCTCTTACCAGACACTTTGTAGAACAACTCACTATTTTTTGGCACAGCTTTAATCCTTAGCTATTTTGATATAACTGTTTTGACATTCCTCGGCACTGGCATAAATGGTAGGAAGACTTCGATCTGTATATTTGATTCTCAACACGGCCAAATCTGTGGATACTTAAATCTGGAGATTTGGAGCCATGAGCAGACAATCCAGATCTTTCTACAAGCCTGAGAAAAGCCCCAAATTGCAGAAAAATCTGAAATTAAAACAAAACACTGGAGCAGCTACCTCCTCCCCCTTCAAATAACAGAAGCAGTGCCTGTCACTTTAAGAAACAAATACCCTCCGTGGCCATTGCTGGGCAATTACAACAGTATTGCTAGTTGAAGCCTTGGCTTCTGTCATTAAAAGACAGGTGGAGGGGGCAGGTTCCTTTTCAAGACTGTTTTCTCCTTTGAGAGAGGACTTTTGCGGACAAGGCTTGGCAGTAACCACTGGGTGACTTGATACTATGTGAGCTTCATGAGTCATTCAGGCCCAGCTGCTTGCTGCTATTCAACAGCAGCCACCACACAAAAGTCAGTGTGGTGTAGTGGTCAAAATGTCAGACTTGGATCCGACTAGACCCAGGTTCAACTCCCCATTGTGCAATGGATAGGGTTGCCAACCGCCAGGTAGTAGCTGGAGATCTCCTGCTATTACAACTGATCTCCAGCCGATTGAGATCAGTTCACCTGGAGAAAATGGTCGCTTTGGCGATTGGTCTCTATGGCATTGAAGTCCCTCCCCTCCCCAAACCCCACCCTCCTTAGGCTCCACTCCTAAAACCTCCCACCAGTGGCGAAGAGGGACCTGGCAACCCTAGCAATGGAAGCTGTCTGGGTGACCTTGGGCTGGTCACATACACTCAGCCTAACTTACCTCACTGGGTTGTTGTGAAGATAAAATGGGAGAGAATTGTGTAAGCTGCTTTGGTTCTCCATTGTGGAGACAGGTAGGGTGTAAATTAAGTAAATGCATAATAAATATAGCTAACTATGGGGGGGCAAATAAAATGTAAGTAAGTGGGTGAGTGGGAAGGAGAGAAGGAGGAGTGACAGGTAAGGATATGGAGGCTGCCTGGAAGAAGAAAGAGGAAATGATATGTGGAGGAGGGTACAGGGGAAACTGAGGTGCCCCTTACAAGTCCTTGCTGATTCCCCACCATGCAACAGGGCCTGGCCTAGCAGCTGACACTGCACAATGTGGCCAGAGACTTCTCCCAGAGACAGGGATAGCGTTCTCCCTGCCAGGGGCAGAGAAGGAGAGAAAACTGAAGAGGGCGAGAGGGAGATAAAGGTAAGTTGGCTGGTGGGTGGGAGGGAGGGAAAGGAGAGAGGCCTTGGGAGCTTTCAAGGAAAGAAGAAATAGCGGGGAAGGGAAAAATGAGATCCCCCCCCCCTCACAAGTCCTTGCAGGCCACCCTCTTGTAGAATTCTTATGATGGTTGAAAGGGAATAGGCTATACTTGCTTAATCCTCTTGCCTGTCAAGTTATCAAACTACATTTTATCGCGCCCTTCCTCCAAAGATCTCAGGGTGGTGTACATAGTTTTATCCTCACATCAACTGGTTAAAGTCGTGTAGGTTGAGTCGGGGTGAAGGGTCCAGCAGCACCGGTTACCTTTATGGCAGAGTGGGGATTTGGGTTTCTCCACCAGATTCCTCTCAGTTCTAGCCCAGCACTCTGACCACTTTACCACACTGACAAAGAAAATTTATAAATAGCAGGTCATGAAGGGTTCTATTTTACATGATTACATTCTTTGACCCTGTTTACAATTTTTTTCTTCATAACCTTATATACAGTGAAATGTTTTAAATATGTAAACAATAAATGTCTGCCTAGTGAGGATCAGCTACATGCATCTGATGAAGTGGGCTCTGGTCCCTAAAAGCTTCCGCTGCACTAAAGTCTTGCTAAGGTGCCTCCTGCTTATTTCATCATCCAGTGAGCTATACTGCAAAGTAGAGATTTGCTGTTAGATTTATCTAGTTCAAGTAGGATTGCAAACCTCTAGGTGGTGGCTGGAGATCTCCTGCTATTACAACTCATCTCCAGCCAATAGAGATCAGTTCACCTGGAGAAAATGGCTGCTTTGGCAATTGGACTCTATGGCATTGAAGTCCCTCCCCAAACTCTGCCCTCCTCAGGCTCCGCCCCAAAAACCTCTCGCTGGTGGAGAAGAGGGCCCAGACAACCCTAAATTCAAGAGCCCTGTGGTGCAGAGTGGTAAGCTGCAGTACTGCAGTCCAAGCTTTGCTCACGACCTGAGTTCGATCCCAATGGAAGTTGGTTTCAGGTAGCTGGCTCAAGGTTGACTCCAGCCTTTTATGCAGGGATGTTTCCCCGTGGTCAACCTTGCTGACTGCTTCGGAGCTTCCCTTTGATTACTCGTGCCTTTTCCGCCCATCAGAGGTCATGTCAGGCATCGCCTGAGAATGGTATGTTGCGGGTGAGCCTGATGCCAGCCAAGGCCAATGTGTTATTCCTTTTTCTAAGTGTTTTGACTCCCTTCATGGGAACCTCTGGAAGTCGCTCTTGGGAGGGGGGTTACCATGGTACCCTGGGCTATCTGTCTTTTGATTGTCTATTTATGCCATGCACTGTACAATTGATCCTCACTAGTATCCTTTTGATTCCTGGCTTCTGATTTCTGTTGATCTTTCCTAATAAATCAGCTTTTCATAGGACAACTGCCTGCTGAGTCTGTTTATGGGATTATCACGGGACTAGAGCTTACAGGTCACCTCACTCTCCCCGCGCATTTTGCCCATGTTTTCTGGATGCTGTTTTAGCCAGAATCTGGAAAATGCTGGCAAAACACATAGGGAGAGCCAGGCAACCTCTGACCAGCAGATAAGGCAGGCATAATCAAAAGGAAGCTCTGAAGCAGTCAGCAGGGAAACGTCCCTGCATAAAAGGCCTCAGCCTTCCATCCTTCCAAGATCAGTAAAACGAGTACCTGGTTATGGTAGATGATTGGGGAAGGCAATGGAAAACCACCCCGAATACATAGTCTGCCTAGTAAACGTCTTGATGTGATGTCTTCCCATGGCTCATTTATGACCTGGTGCTTGCACAGGGGACTACCTTTACATTTTTATCTAGTTCTGTAACAACACGCTATCCACTGGCCTTCATGATACTTTTACAGTATATGCAAGTATGTGTACTTGCTCTCCTAATCTTTCGTACTACAGTTCCAAAATACACATGGGTAGTATCAACAGACCAAATGTAATATACTACAGCTCCAGAAAGTGAGTGCTTAATACAGAATGACTTTCCAACGGCTGCACAATCACACATGGTGATTTTTATACCAGCACTGCAGGCCGGGGTGTTGCTGCAGATGTTTAGGATCAGATGCCCAGAATCCATCTCAAAACTCCTGTTATTGTTCCTGTCGTGATGGCACCAGCTCGCCGTCGTATTTTGAACCATGATGCCAAGCTCAAGCATTGAGTTCTCAGATGACTGAAACAAATGAGACTACTCCAGAATAATTGTTTTGGTAATCGCAGCCAAAATTACTCAAGCCTACTCCGTGGGAGATACATGGATTAGCTTCAGAAATTGGAACCTTTATTCTGTTGACTGTGCTGGCGTAAATTGGAAAACCCACTGCAGAATTTCTCGTCAGCCTCATGCTTCAATTGCTTTGCCTATTAACGGGGAGCAAATTAAAGGGCTACGTGCATAAAAAATGTTGATCTCATATGACAAATTGTATGCCAGGTAAGGCTGGATGTCACAGAGAGCAGCGAAATTACAAGAATGAGAAGATGTGCAGTTCAGCAAAACCAAGGTATATCTCGAAGGAAAGCATGAAAGACTTCCAAGAACTCGTAAGAGTCACTTCATGTTATAATATCAGTGGAGAGTGTTAATGCATTCAGCACAAATGCAGACATTGCTGGTGCTAATGTGCTGCCTGATATGTATTTTAACATTATATTATAGTAGAACTCAGTAAGAATATAGGGGGTGGAAGGTGAGGATTGAAATTGCTGCTGGGAACTTGCTTTTTGTTCGGTTGTAAGTGCTGTACATCTCAGCAGTCTGGAAAAGCTTCTCAGCAAGATGATATTGTTACATCAGAACCACAGTGGGCTGAACACAATTCTCAATTTGCAGGCAAATGGATGTATTGTGTTGGGGTTTACCAGTAGGAGACTGCAGAACTATAAATTACAATCCAACAGTATTCTCTTTACCTGGATTTGTGGCTAAGTATAAGGGCCTTCACCTGTAGATGGAAGGAAGGAAGGATGTTCAGCATAGGGCTTGAATATCCTTTAATGTTATATGTATAGCTTTCTTCATGTGGTTTATGATATATCAAAAGCATTTAATCAGATTTGTAAGTGAACAAGAATGTTCTTTAGTTATGCTGCTGTACTCCTACCATTGTTATTACTATGTCACCTTCCTAATCTATATACCGATGACACATTAAATGCATGTATATTTAAAACTGCCCATGGCCACCACCTATAAAAAGCCACTTGCTTGGCTGCCAGTGGTAAGTAAGAATGGCCTCCGTGCAATCGGGCAATAATAAAGCCCTATATGGTTTGAGACCAATGTACTTGAAGGATCACCTACTCCTTTATGAACTTACTTGACCATTGCAGTCATCTTCCAAGGTCCTGCTTTGGGTGCTGCTACGTTTTGAGATCAGGCGGGTGGCAACCCGGGAGAGGGCCTTCTCGGTAGTGGCACCAAAGCTCTTGAACTCTCTCCCCAGGGAGACTTGTGTGTCCCCTTCTGTTGCCATCTTCTGCCAGCAGGTGAAAAGGTTTTGCTTTGTTTGGTGTTCCCTCAGTGATCCCTCTTTCCTGCCCAATGCTTTAATTGTTGTTCTTGTGTTGTTGTTGTGTGTATTTTAGCTCTGATATTAAATGTTTTAATTATGTGTTTTTACTGGTTTTAATTGTCTTTAAGACATGATTTTATGAGGTATGTTTTTAATTTGTCAGCCACCTTGGTGGCCCTTATGAGGGCAGAAAGGCAGGGTACAAATTTTGTAAAGCAAATAAATAAATATGCTGCAAAGATTCTGTAAGACAACAAAGATGCAGCGTATGCTGTAGGCTCAGCATCAAAACTAGTTATACGTAGCATAGATTCTAACAAACAGTCTGGCCTTGTTGGGAGCAAAACATTCACTCATACCCTTAAGTATATCAGTGTTAGAAATCACATTTAGCTGTGGTCATCCTATTAAGCCTCAGTAAGATGGTGGGATACTGTGGTGAATTCAACAAGTATCATTCTAGCACTCTTCTCTGGCCAGTGGCATTTGGAGATTTCTTTAAAGGGGGGGGGGGAAGAGCCAGTGGTATAGTGGCTAGAGTCTTGGACCAGAGCCTGGGAGACCCAGGTTCAAATCCCCACTTTGCTATGAGTCACTGATTGACCTCAGAACAGTTACACTCTCTCAACATGAGAGCCAGTGTGGTTTAAGAGCAGTGGTTTGGAGCAGTGGACTCTAATCTGGAGAACTGGGTTTGATTCCCCACTCCTCCACATGAGTGGCAGACCCTAATTTGGTGAACCAGGTGGGTTTCTGCACTCCTACACGTGAAGCCAGCTGGATGAACTTGGGCTAGTCACAGCTGTTAGAGCTCTTTGAGCCCCACCTACCTCACAGGGTGTCTGTTGTGGGAGGGGAAGGGAAGGTGATTGTAAGCCAGTTTGATTTTTCCTTAAGTGGTGGGAAAAGTCAGCATATAAAAACTAACTTTCTTCTTTTTCTTCTTCTTCCTCTTCTTCACACAGTTGTTGTAAAGATAAAATTGGGGATGGGGTAAAAGTTTGTGTTTCCCTTAGCTCATTGGAGGAAGGGTGGGGCAAACCTTTATTTAAAAATAAACATAATAATAGTGGTTTACCAATTCTTTCAGTTCATTAATCAGATTTCTGGAGCTTCCTCCTTGCTACCAAATACTCAGAAAGGTGCAATGTTGCCCCCATACCTTGGGCCACATTCTCAAGTGGGGCTAATCGTGTTTGTCAAACTGAGCTCCTTGGGGCTACTCATTTCTATGTGAACTGGTGCCACTTTACTGAGCATAGAAACATATACTGAATTACTGAGAAGTAATTTGCTTAATTGGCACTCTTTAAATGTGGCAGACACACTTGGTGAGATTCCAGATGTCATCCTGAAACATCTCATGTCGGCCAGGATTCCAGAGGAAGCACAGACTCCCTTTTTCCCATTCCAGGTTGGCATTAAACAAGATTACCACCCAGCCCGTTTTCTCAGGCTTTCTATGCTGCCCTTGACTTCTCTCTCTTTGCTGTGAGTCTGATCTTTACAGGAACCAACCAATATCCTGCTTCTCAGAATTTCCTGGTGGAAAGTGCAAGGCAAACTTGCTGGTTGTCCAGCGTGAAGCTCTTGCCACTTGTACTGTAATGTCCATTTTATCCTGTTAGAAGAAGACAAGGGCACAGCCATCCTGAGGGCTGCCTGCACTACCACAGTAACTATAGTGTAACTATGGTGTAACTACATTCTTCCTTAAGTGGTAGAAAAAGTCGGCATATAAAAACCAACTCTCCTCCTCCTCCTCAACATCTGGTCCACAGGAGTCGGTTCCTGCAAGGGAATAAGTCCAGGAACTGTGTGGTTACCCACTTCCCTCAGCATGGTAGGGTTCCACCCCTCCATGCGCCCTGTCCAAGGGGAAGCCTGGCAACTGCCTGAGCTGCCAGTCCAGTGCAGAGCTGTCTGGGCCCCCTCCCCCAGCAGCTGTTCCAGCCTTTGTGCACAGGGGTGATGGGGGGGGGGTCTGGGGCTCCAGCCAGCCCCACTGGCTGCCAGGCTTGGGTGCGGGAGGCAGCATTGCCAGGGCAGCTTCCAGCCATGAGCACTGGGAAAGGGGGAAAGAGGTTTGGGGGAAAGTCTCCTGCTTACCTGTCAGCACACAGCAACCCCTTTGGGTCCTGGCTGAGGAGGTGAGGTACCTGTTAGGGTTCAGAATTGAGAGAGGTCAGCCATAGAGTGTAGACTTTGCTCTTCAGGTTGGTTGGTTGGGCAAAGTGCTTGCCAAGTAGTGCTAAGGGCCCTCTTTGGGGGTTTTGTAGAGGTGGGAGGGCATGATCGGGTGCTGGGCAGGGGCCTGGTTGCTGCAGGAGAGGGAGTTGATTGGTTGGGCTCTTAGTAGGCCATCCCCCCCCCCTTAGGATTGTGATGCTAGTTCAGGAACAGGTTCTGCCAGATTCCAGGAAGATGACTGTGATGCTATTGTTTGCATTTATGATGTATGAGTCATGGCACAAAGGACACTCGTCTCCAAAGAGATACTCTTCCAGAATGTAAAGCACACTAGCCTGAATTGTGTCTCGCTCACTCTTTCTGCCAATTCAACCCAGGAAGTGACTCAAATGAGAGTTGGATTTATTCAGAAAATGTCTGTGCCGCCTCTCCATAAACCTGTTTGTGGTGTCTCACAAAGTAAAACAATGCAATAAAATAATAAAACCAACAGCATAAAAATCCATCAATGCAAGCCGGGGGGGCGGGGACGGGACGGTGAAGAGCACAGAATACAGCAGCCTAAACTGATATTCATAAATCAGTCCTGAGGGCAGAAGAAGACAGTAAAAAAGGCTTTAAAAGATGAAAAGCTTCAGTTAAAAGCCTGGGTAAAAAGAAATGTCAGAACATTTCTGACGCCTAAAAAAAACTATGGTAGGCATCAGGTAAGTCTCAAAGGGAGGGTATTCCAAAAGTAGTGGTGCCACCACCAAAAAGACCTGTCTCTGATTGCCACCTGCTGCACCTCTGCAAGTGGGGGCACAGTGACTAGGGCTTGGGAAGAGCATCATAATTGGTGAGCTTTTCCCAGTCATAAAGAAGGCGGCTAAGGGGAGACATGATAGAGGTCTATAAAATTATGCATGGTTTGGAGAGAGTGAACAGGGAGAAGTTTTTCTCCCACTCTCATAATATTAGAACACGGGGTGATCTGCTAAAGCTGGAGGGCGAGAGATTCAAAACAGATAAAAGGAAGTATTTTTTCACACAACGCATAGTTAAATTGTGGAACTCCCTGCCCCAGGATGTGGTGATGGCTGCCAGCCTGGAGGGCTTTAAGAGGGGAGTGGACATATTCATGAAGGAGAGGGGTATTCATGGCTATTAGAATGGATACTAGTCATGCTGCATACCTATTCTCTCTAGTATCAGAGGAGCATGCCTATTATTTTGGGTGCGGTGGAACACAGGCAGGATGGTGCTGCTGCACTCGTCTTGTTAGCGGCTTCCTAGAGGCACCTGGTTGGCCACTGTGTGAACAGACTGCTGGACTTGATGGGCCTTGGTCTGATCCAGCAGGGCCTTTCTTTGTTCTTATGTTCATATGGATTACATTTAGCTGCTGTTTGATCTTATTGCTATGTATAATCGGTGGGCCTTTATGGCATTACATAAGAACATAAGAAAGGCCCTGCTGGATCAGACCAAGGCCCATCAAGTCCAGCAGTCTGTTCACACAGTGGCCAACCAGGTGCCTCTAGGAAGCCCACAAACACGACGACTGCAGCAGCACCATCCTGCCTATGTTCCAGAGCACCTAATATAATAGGCATGCTCCTCTGATCTGGAGAAAATAAGTATGCATCATAACTAGTATCCATTGTTACTACTACTACTACCACTACTACTACTTTTGCTCCTATATTGTTTTGTTCTAATTTACAGTCTATAATCCACCTACTTCATCATCTAGGAAAGACTACCTGTAAATGATTCTTAGTAAATAAATGATAAATGTAAATCCGTATACATGGCAAGAAGAGCTGAACAGTCTCCTTCTGAGATCATTGAGTAAGCCTTTGGTAGCATCCCCACCTGAGGGATAAAGGCGATCACTTTTAGAAAAGAAATTCAACAATTTTTACTGTATATTTTAACAACGCTATCATTTCTCTTGTGTTTAACACAGCTATTGGTACAGGAATGGTCAGTGGTAGTTGGTGTGGGATCAAGTCAGAACAAGAGCATGAAGTAACAGCTGTGCTGTTGGCGCTAGCACCTGATTCTGTGCATCATTCATGCAGTGATTCAGAGTGGGGTTTAGAAAGGAAACAGCTAAAAAAAGTGACAATTGCTACACATTAAAAATCTTGAGAGAAATATCTAACACAAAAAACATGTGAACTATAGCTTTAGGAATCATTATTATAAAACACAAACGATAGGACTGTACCGGCAAAAATTCTTCTACACGTACCCAAATGAATGGCTTTCAAAATACCTTCAGCTCCCTTCCAGACACTGTATTAGAGCGGATAATATTTCTGCCTATAATTTCATTACAATTCTGCCAATCTAGGCTAAAATGAAGGGGGGCGTTGAGGCTGTATTTGATTGGCAAGCAACCCCTCTGTCTCCTTGATGACATTCATTTCAATATTAGGTCAATGTGGTTTTGATGATTCTGCCTCTGCACCTGTGTAAGGATATGTGAAAGTCACTGAAGGGCATTCAGGGACAAGTTTATGTTACGGCCATCATGTTGAAGAGGTGTTAATTTTTTCCTCATGGTGGCTGTCAGCACATGGTGAGCTATCACTATGTAGTGGTTCCACACACCATGTGGATAACTTCCTCTCTGTCTTCATAGTCCCTAGAATTGGGCTGCTTATGTTTCAATTTGTGGAGGAAATTGCTCAAAATTTGAGAAGGAGCATTCCTTGGGCAAGTGGCGCCACCCCTGAGAATTTGATTCCAACTGGATGTGGCTGGAAAATGTTTCATCCAGAAATATGGATGAAATATCCCACTGATAGACACAGCTATAAGACTGATTTCCTAATATTACTTATGTAGCTTCTGATAATAAAGAATATGAATAAAGTGTTTTAAAGGGCGACTCTCCCCACTCAGAATTCTACTTCTGGGGGAGGAGCATATACTTAAGAATTTGGTTCTGATTTGTTGTTCATGTAGGTAGGCCACATGCATTCATTGCAAAGACAACCAAATACTATTTATTTTGTGTTTACTGATCTCTGAGAACGTGCAATGTTTTTCTCATTATTAGAGTGATTTCATCTCTTTCCATTTCCCTCTATATAATAATGTTTATAATGTGTGTGTGTTAAGTGCCATCAAGTCACTTCCAAATCATGGTGACCCTATTAATCAATATGTTAATAATATGTTTATAATAGTCATTGTATTTATCTATTTAGTAAATTATAATTCAAAAGTATTTTTCCCGTTGTTGATTTATTTTGTTGTATTGTTATTGACCTGCTGTTTTAAAACTGTAATAAATCAGCTGTGCACCGGGGATAGGGGACCCAACTGCTCTAAAACAAATTACGGCAATTCTGATTGACAAAGGCCATATGAATAACAACATAAATGGCAGGAATTATTTCCCAAACAGCTGCTGGAAGTGGAAGACATTGATTTGCTTCCTAAAACTGATTTAAGAATGTGCTCTGCCCACTTTCTAGAAGAAAAGAGGCAACAGTCCAGAGACCACATGAGAAAAGGCTTTGTGGCAGCTGCGAAGTACAAACAAGGCTCTCAAGGTGTGTCGGCAATATTGCAAATCTGTGGGCGAGGGACAGAAGGAGTGTCCCAGGCAAACATTCTGTGCACTAAATTTGCTGGTAAATTTATTGTACTGAACGACAAGGCCTGTCCTGACGGCTTCTTTCAGCCGCCACCTTGGACATTTCAAAAAGCATGACCGTAATGGGGGTAATATTAGGATTATCTCTCATCTCAGTCAGGTGGGCTGGAAACATAGTGCTTGCTTACCTTGACATTTGCATATTAAATGAAAGATTACATTTAATGGCAGTCAATAGAAAGGGAACAGCTGATGCAACATTCTCCCAGCAATTGCCTTAAGCTGGTCATTGCCCAATAGATGGTAGCATTTGTTTGTATTTATAAGTCACCACGTAAGCAAGAGCTGCTTAGTCACAACTTGTTATGCTTTGTTACTGCATTATATTTTGATGACTGACCTGCTATGGAAAATTGTCAGGAGACTGAAGATAGGTATTTATCTAGTCATTTCATTTTATTTGCTCATCTCACCTATTTTAAAATATGTACACTGGCTGCCGTTTTGTTTCTGAATTCAGTTCAAGATGCTGGTTACCACCTTGAAAGCCCTGCATGGCCTGGGACCCTCATATCTATAGGATCATCTCTCCTCATATATCCTATTGTGCCAATTACAGTCTTCAGGTGGCCCCCTACTGGAAGCTTCCCTGCTTAAGGTAGCCTGCCTGGCATCTACCTCAGCCTGGGCTCTTTCTATTGTTGCTTCCATCCTATGGAACTGGTTCCCTGAGAAGGTGTGGGGGTGGCATTTCTAGGAGTTTTTGCAAGGTACTACACAGCCATTTTATATATAAGGGATTTTAATAGGGTGTAGACTGCAAACATTTTTGGAAGGACGTCTTTTAAATTTATGTGTTTTAAATTTGGGTTTTAAGTGCCTTGAGCCACAAAGGAAAGGTGGGGTGTGAACATTTTAATAAATACAATCAGAGTATCAGACTACCTAGAGAACACTACACTGATGTTCCAGATTCTGTGGTGACATCTTACACCCTATTGCCACAATTAGAAATGTCAATTTGGGGCTCTGCATAATACATAGATTTGTCTTGGGAACTGGCATGGGGCAGCATGACGTCTAGGAGTGTGGGCTCCAAGCCAGGATGTCACCAGCTGATATATGATTTAATGGGTGGCTTAAGGCAAGCTACTCTCCTTCAGCCTCATCCCCAGTCCAAGGGCAATAAGGGATAATTCTACTAGCTTACTAATGTAATTATCAAGGAGATAACAAAGGGCATTTTGTCAATTGAAGTGTGTTATATAAAGGATGGGAGACCACCAAGGAATACCAGGGTTGCTGTGCAGAGGAAGGCACTGGCAAACCACCTCTGTTAGTCTCTTGCCATGAAAACCCCAAAAAGTGGTCGCCGTAAGTCGGCTGCGACTTGACGGCACTTTACACACACACACATATAAAGGCACCATAGACTATGTTCATCATGTCTACAGGTGCCTTCAAGCCAAGCTAGATTCCCTTCTCCCAGTAATAGAGTACATTGTTTGAATGCAAAGGATTCCAGGTTGAATCACTGGAATTTCCAGTCACAGGATTCAGAGAGACCCTTGTCCGAGATCCTTAGAGCCGCCATCAGAGCAGATAACAGTGAGCCAGATCAGCAGTTCCTAGTGTGGTGCCTACCAGTGTCATGGCACCACCAGTGGGTTTCCTGGCACCCATTTGCTTTTTCCCAAAAACATCTCTTTCCCAAAGCAAATGGCCAACCCTGACTTTCCTCCACCCTGTGGCAAGCCTGGAGTTAAGTGAACCAATGCAACACACTTTAAAAGGCGCATACAAGTAAAAAGAGAGAACAACCCTACTAGACTCTACAGGGGTTGCTATTTTTTATTAAGTGTGGCTATAATTTTATTAGCATCTGTAAAGCCAACTGGCATCCATAGTTTGTCTGAAGGGATTTTTGCAAGAATGACCTTCAAGTGTTCTGTGTCAAAATGATGCAAGGGATCTTGTGTATGTGTGTGTGCGTGTGTGTGGTTATATTAGTTCTCTTATCATACTCACTTCCAAGAAGCTGAGGAGAGGCTGGCAGATTGTTTAGCAAACAAAGGAGTTGTGTTTGTCAAGGAACCAGGGCACTCAGTAATTGCACAAGTATTTGTCTTTGGCTGAGCCTTCCAAGAAACTCAGATTCCTGTTAACATCAAAGGCCATTGACCCAAACCCTTCATTCCCCTGAGCATGCTCAAACCGCAGTGAGTGTTGGTGCAGTTGCCTCTATATTATCGTTCTCTTATTTTCTTCTATTTCGACAATACAAAACACCCCACTGCACAAAACTGGAGTTATGCAGTAATGCTTTATGGGTGGAATTTGTTTACAACAGATGTAGGCAGCACAGTCACTGCTATTTGGCCGGGGGGTGGGGGGGAGGAGAGAGAGAGAGAGAGAGAAAACAGTGAGACGGAAGCTTTACCTGAATAAACTAGGGATTCAGTCTAGGTTGCCCAGTCTCAGATCAAACTGATAGGCTAACCAGTGAACCTCGGCGTTGCCAGCAGTAGCACCTTGTTGCAAAGAATATTTGTTTGAGTAAAGCTGAGGCATGGCTTATTTGATCCACCAGAAAAGGAAAAAAGCATATTCAACCTTATTAGTTTACTTTAATGATAATACTTATACAGCCAATTCATCTCTGAACAGTATCACACTAAGTCTAAAAGAAAGGATTTTTTTTCTAACAGAAAGGAAAATATTCAACCCTACTAAGATTTAACACCTGCACATTGAATGTTAGTTTAAGTTAAACCCTCTTAGGTGTCACAGAAGGAAAAGGGCTAAATACTTATACTAACAGAACTCTTCCGATTGGAGAAATTGAACTGTCATTAGAGACTAAAAATAAAACAAAAATACAACAAGCAAAGGTGTAATAAGAGAAGGTCATGATGCTTGCAAAAGAGGGTCTATCAAAACACGTTGGCTGTATGGCCGTGGGGGGCGGGGAATATACAGGACTTGGTTCTGGTGCTATGCATGGTGTTGTAACAGTGCTTTGTCTCTTTAAAAAGTAATTCCCCTGTAGAGCATATCAAGATGCTTTTGAAAGTCAGAGGCTTTGGAAAACCCAGCTGTGATGGCTGGATGCAGGTATTTGAAACATTTTGCAAGGGTTTTCTGAAGGCCCGAGCAGGCAATACCATATTTCCAAGTCTGCATGGGAATGTCGCACCATTTCAGAGCTTTGGTTTTTACTTTTAAAAACACCATGTGGGGGGGGGGTGATGCTGCTAGAGATTGTGCTGTGGGTGTGTGTGAAAGGCTCCTGTCTTTGGGGGGTGGGAGACAGGAGTGCCTCACTCCACCCTAGGGTTGCCAGGTCCCTCTTTGCCACCGGCAGGAGGTTTTTGGGGCGCAGCCTGAGGAGGGCAGGGTTTGGGGAGTGGAGGGACTTCAATGCCATAAAGTTCAATTGCCAAAGTGGCCATTTTCTCCATGTGAACTGATCTCTATTGGCTGGAGATCAGTTGTAATACTACTCTCCAGCTAGTACCTGGAGGCTGGCAACCCTACTCCACCCACAATACGATCCCAGCAGGATCGGGGGCCCTACAGCATTTTAAAAAGTGAAAAATCAAGGCTCCAAAATGGCACCATGTCCCCATGATGGACTCAGGAACACAACACCATCTGCTTTGGCCCTGTGTTGTGTCGGTTTTAAAGGCCACGTGAAAAGGGGTGACATCAGA
This sequence comes from Euleptes europaea, assembly GCF_029931775.1. Lineage (NCBI taxonomy): Eukaryota > Metazoa > Chordata > Lepidosauria > Squamata > Sphaerodactylidae > Euleptes > Euleptes europaea. Next base: position 42,479,555 of record NC_079312.1, on the reverse strand, counting down.
AATAAAACACTTTCTATATTACTTCAGTGTTGACAAAGCTAGCATTAACAATGGGGGAAATATTGCTCCCCTTTCAGATCATGAATCTCTACACTATTGGAAATTTAGAATGGTTTGGTAAGTGCAGTGACAACACCGGTGAGAAACAACTGTTGCTGGTCTAAGTAAGTCTGACCTATTCTGTTCCATTGCAGTTAAAATCCTATAGCCCACAGTTCCAATCTAGGGCAGGGCAGCTAGAATCACCGCCGAACACTGACATTTCCAAAACCTGGCTCAAGGTTGTGCTTGATTTGGAGATCGTTAAATATTGGGCCTAGACACTAAAGCTGAAATTCAAATGTCACAACTGTGGACAGGTTAACATATCCACGACCTTACATGCACTTACCGGTATGTTCATGCCTTGCTCCTTCTCTCTGCCTTCTCACATGGAGAATTACAATTAAGACTAACTCTGCTTACTGGGGTTACCAACCTCCAGGTGGTTGCTGGAGATCTCCCGGAACTACAACTGGTATCCAGACAACAGGGATCAGTTCCCCTGGAGAAAATGGCTGCTTTGGAAGGTGGACTTTATAGCATGATACCCTGCTGAGGTCCCTCCCCTTCTAAATCCTCAACCTCCCCAGGTTCCACTCCCAAAATCTCCAGGTATTTTGCATCCCAGAGCTGGCATCCCTACTGGTTACTCATGATGGATAAACACAGGTGCACAGGTTAACAGCAGTTAGTTTTCTCCCCACTCACTGGTTTGCCTGTGCACCTGAGGTAGGGTTGCCAGCTCCAGGCTGGGAAATACCTGGAGATTTTTGGGGCAGAGCCTGAGGAGGGCGGGGTTTGGGGAAGGGAGGGGCTTCAATGCCATAGAGTCCAAAGGCCAAAGCAGCCATTTTCCCCAGGTGAACTCATCTCTATCGGCTGGAGATAAGTTGTAATAGCAGGAGATCTTCCATCTCAGCCATACATTTTTCCGAGTGGCTTTCAGAGCCGTTCTCTTAGCCTAGCCTACCTCAGAAGTTGCCACCATGCTGACTTGTGCAGTGACCTCCACTGGGCTGACTTGTGTGATGTCTTCTGCTGGGCCTGTCCCTGACAAATTCTTCTCAGGGGACATGACAGGGGAGGGGAACCATTTCCAGGGCTGTTTTGGCCTCCAAATCAACCCCTGCTCCCCACCACCACCACACACACACATACACACTTTGCTTGACAGTAATCAGGGCTTATAAGGCTGGGCAATATTGTTGTGGTTGCCTAGTCATCTGCAAGATGCCTTGAGATTTCAGAACGTAGTCCCAGTAGACATTCTGTTTCTATTGGGAGTTGGGGGTGGGTGGAGTTTTAATCCCTGACGTATTATTTTTATATTTTATATTTCTCTGCAAACGTGGGGTTTCCTTCAGGTTTGTAGAGAAATCTCCCGTCTATCCCTGGCTCTATTTTGTGTAGTTTTTGATCCACATTCCATAGTGTGGTTCTGAATGAGATATATTAATTCAGCAGGCATAGGAGACAATTAAGCACTCTTTCCTCTTGTGTACTGACTTTCTCTTTCAAACACTGCATTCACCTCAACATTTTGTTGTGTAGAAAATGCAGATTTGGAAACATCCAGATTTTTCAAGGTAATATGCAGTTCTACTGTGAGTTTGCACCAAGATGTATCAGGCTTTTCATTGGCATGTTACTTAAAGGGTGCAATGAGAAATAAGCGCTCCCTGTGTCCACTTGCATGTACAAAGGTACATAACCATAACCCTCCAAGATATTGTTTGGGGGTGAGGGGTATGCCAAGTTCTTTTTCAAACCCACTCTAAAAGACAAAAAGGGAAAAAAAGTTCTAGATTAAAAACATTGTAGGATACTTAGGTCTGACCAGTTTTTTAAACAAACAAATTGATTGGCTTGTAGCGAATGATCAGTCAACTCATTATGGGTTACAATAACTATTATGGTTTCTAGCCACAGGTATTATTCATGGGCCTTTTCAAGGAGGATAATAAAGGCTCGCCTTGGTTAAGTGGCAAAGATACTCTTTATTATTTGGAAAGTAATTTTGGGACAAATTGCTGGAGTCGGGAGAGTTACATATCTTGTTTAGAACAACAGTGTCAGCATTGAACCTGAGACTATGTAAATTAAAGCTCTGCCTTTTTAATTGGTCGTGCAGAAGAATCAATTACTTTCAGCCCTAATAAAACCCTCCCCCTCTCACTCTCAAGAGCATAGTGTGCAAAACAGATTTTATAAAAAAGCAGTTGTCTCTTTAATATTATAGTGTAGGTTTACATGTTTTTTTTTTACTGTACAGCTGCAATTTCCATATTGGTAAGGAACATCCATACCAATTTCCTCCCCCCCCCCCATGATACATAAAAGTTTTGTTGACAGATAGGAGAATCCCCATAAAACATCTCCTACATTCAGAAAGGCTCCAGAAGCATGGCTCATAGGATATAGGAGGTGTGGCATACCAATGGCTTGAAAAACATTCTGACTTTAAAACTGTAACACCTATAATTATGAAGGCGTCATCACCTCCATAATTCTTATTTTTTAACTAACAAGCTGTAGTCATAGCATGTGTACACCCTTACCAAATTCTGCCAGGCATTCAGCACACCTGGGATTTAAGGATAGATGGGAAAGGAGCTTTTCTCTTTGCACTTGTTAAAAAAAAATGATGGCAGTAAACAATTCAAGAGCAATTAGCAATTGCATTGGAGGTAAGGGAGAAGTCCCACTGCTGTTATTGTCAGAGGAATTAGTAGTATTTTATAGAGTTAGCTAGGTGGTTTAAAATCAGCAAGACAAACAAAAACAAAATAGCAAGTCTGTTGACCCATAAACAGAATAAAGGACTTTTAACCACATTTCTATTCTTTCTCCATGAATGGAGAAGAATCTTATCTCTGTGTCCTGGGGGGGAAAGTCCCTTCCTTTTTGGAGGGCATCTCTTCTTACTGGAAACCAATGATAGAAGAAAGCAAGGGAGAAGTGTGAAGCAACTCAGTATAACTACCTGCTCTCCCACCCACCCCCAGCTTATCTCAGTCACATAATCCATTTTAGTTTGGGTAGATGAGCTACAATGTGAAGGTTATAATTTTGCTGCTGATTTTTTGACAATTGCGTCTACTCATGAGAATGAAGAGCCAAATAGCATGATATAATGGTGTGGCTCTCTCGCTGCCATTAAAGATTAGTCCTCAAGTACATCTAAGCCATCTTTTCCATTGCAAATATTTATTTGCAACGATTCTCCTCTTAATTATTTAAAATATAATGAATTAGGCATAAGTACTTTGCCATTACTGCAATTTAAAGTGTAATTGCACATCAGAGGAGTCTTTTCTTTGGAATAGGGATGTTTATTTTTTTCCCACCAAAAGGTGGCGTCGTACTCCCGTGCCCTTTCTTCTGCAGGCAAAATCTCTCCGGCTTTAATTTGCCAGGAAGAAACTTCCATTTGATTACTGATCAAGAAATTAAAATGTGCTGTATATGAGTGCAACGTGACAGTGTTGAAAATGAACAATATGTTAAGCTGCAGTTTAGTTTTCCACTAATAAGTACCAAATGGACATGCAAATCTTTATTCCCCTTTGCTGAGTAGACACCAGTACAGGAAAACCCATGTTGCAATGTTTCAGAGCAGCCGCCCTTTTACGGAGTTTCTTGTTCCAAGCCACAGAATAAACTCCACAACCAAATAAACAAAATGTGCAGCAACGAAATGACCCTCGAAAGTCCCACTTAAGTTGAAGGCAAAGTATACTGCAAGATGAAAGCTTCTGTACCCAAAATGCCTGTGTTTTTTTTTTTCTTTATAGGAGACAAAGTTGCTGTGATCCACATCTTCCTGAAAGCTCCTTGGGTTTCACAGTTCTGAAGATAGAGGCTCATGGAGAAAGGACTAAATTCAGGCACCCTAAATTCACACACTTGTTCAAACTGAGTATTGTCCATTTGCTTAATTTTTCATCCACTGAGCATTATGCTTTGGCCTGGTTCATTTTATAGGTGTCCTTTTCATGCTTAAAAACAATTCGGTATTTTGGAATTTAAAAAGCAGAATGTTCATCTTCACATTTTCTATGAGACATCTGTATTTATCTGAGAAAATATAAAGATAAAATTGTGTTTTCCTGTATCGATTAATAGAAAAATATGCATGTATCATTTTAATTACCAAGGTTCTGTCATTCCACTGAGCTTTATAATGTCATCAATTGCAATTTTCAACCTACTATAGTTTGTCTGCCACTGAACCAAAGTGTACATATTCAGCTGCCACCCAACAATTATCTTGGAATAGTCTCAGACAAATACACCATCGTTTGTGGGACAACTCCAACGTTTGTGGATTTTAGCAAGAAGTTTAAATCAGTTCTGTCATAAAAGGTAAAGTGAGCTGTCGAGTCACAATCAACTCACTGAGACCCTGTGAAGTTCCACCTCATGGGGTTTCCAAGGCAAGTGACGAGCAGGGGTGGTTTGCCACAGTTCTGGCAAACAGTTCTTCAAATAGAACACAGGTATCTGTACTTTGCACCTCTGTCCACTTATGCCATTCCTGGTCAGAATAAGCAACTTTTTAAACAGTAGATACTTCTTCATTCCTTCCCTCACGAGCTTCCAAACACAGATGTGCCACTCCACAGATCTTTAGAACTTGGGGTGTGTGTGTGTGAGAATAACAGATGCACAATTTGGAGTACAGAAACACTTCTGTCCACATGAAATTGTTTGTTTTTGTTGCATGTGTGTGTGTGTGTATAGTTCTACTCTAAGATTAGGAGACATTTGCCCAGCATTTTCAGGTGAGTTCACAGCTCAACTGGGATTTGATTCAGATCAAAGCCCAAAGATGTGCCTGCTAGACCACACTGGTTTTCTGGAGGGAGAGTTAAAATATCTGCTTAAATAATATTATGATGGATATTGAATTTAAAAACATGTTAGGCACTGTATGAAAGAGCCAGATGTTACCTGTGGCTGAAAGTTTGCTATTTAAGGTTTGAATTTAGCAAAGCAGTGGAGACCATTTTTACACCTTATGATAACGAAGAGCCAAATTAATACCTACAATTACATATCATTTTCATTTATAAAGTGTTTTACATTCCTATTAATTGTTTGTTTCCATCACAGCAATTCTGAGATAGAGCATTATTATTCCTCTTTTGTCAATGGTAAACTCAGCTTGAGAGGCAGTGAGTCTATGGTGGATGTGAGTCTTGAACGCAAGTTTTCTGGATCCAAATCTCTGAATATTGCATTGCCTCTTATGTGAAAAGAGCACAATCTATTCAGCACATTTCAGTCTCATTGCATTTGATGGGGAACATTTAAGCAAGTGCCTAACTTCTCTATTGACCTCAGCGGGACTGAAAAGCTTATGATGAATTGTTGCCCCAGTCGATTGGATAACCCAAAGTGGGGTTTTTGTTTTTTTTACATAGGATTGGCAAGGAGGCACTCAGTGGTCTAATGTAATCAGAGTGTACGTATAACCAAGGCTTTGTAGAAAAAGAGGGTTTTCTATATGTCTGAGGCTATGAAGATTAAAATGTGGGCCTTTTCTTCTTTAAACTGACTATAATGGAACCAGTATTTCACCCTAATAAATAGTTTCCTCTAGCTGTCACTGGTTAAAATTCATATGAATATTTTTAAAACTCCAATAACGTAGGCATAAGAATAGATTATTGAGGTTATGAAAGTGTTTTATTAGTGATCCATTCAGAGCCCATATTTATAAATAGTATAAAAATGAGTGAATAAGTGGTTAGATTATGCATTACAAGGATAGAGTATTGTTTAGTGGTTAGACCACAGGGCTGAGCCTCAGAAGGAGCTCTGGATTTTATTCACAGCTTTACCACTGACTCATTGTGGCAGGTAACGTAACCCTTTCCCTACCTTGGCTTTACTTGCCCATACAAATAAGGGAAGATGTGTCAACTGTCAAAACGTACTTGGATGACTTGAAGACCTATATGTACAAATTAAAAACCTAGGAATATTTTAAAGCAAATCTATATTTGCTGCTTTCCCATTTGATAGCTTTTATTAGAAGAATAAAGAAAGGCCTTAGTGATTGAATTAAGGCTAAAAACGTTTGGTAGGATTCCAAAATATTCTCCCCCCCTGCCCCAAAGAAAGGCCACAGTACCAGTTTTCCCATGGTACACCGAAAATACATCAACCCCCGTGGTATGAATCTTTCAGGATAGCATACCTTTTAACCACAAAAGTGCTAAGATTTGCAACACTGCCAAGTGTGTGTGTGTGTGTGTGTGTGTGTGTGTGTGTGTGAGGGGGGGTGGGGAATCAGTCCTTTAAGAGTACGAACAACCCTGCCCTTCCTTTCATCAGCTCTGTGGAAAGTGAATTCAACTCCAGAAGGATCTCAGTGCACGAACAGTAACTTTTCTGGAGTGTTAACCCACCCAGTACTTTTTTATTTTCCAGAATGCACAGGCAGTAGCAGGTAATTTGTGTTAAACAACCCACTGGCATGCTAGCCCCTGGGCGGGTTCCTAGGAGGAACTGGAGAAGGCAAATAAACAACCAGCCACTCGCAGTTCTTCCCCAGGCGCTTTCTCAAAACCGACTGCGAGGAAAAGGTTTGTTTCCCCACACACACTTTCCCCTCCAGAGCCTCCTTAACCGAGCTATCAGGAACTGAGCGCCGATATCTTTTTGAATGGGGAGACTTGGTACAGAGACAACAACGTATACCGGCAGAGTGCCTTAGATGGACAAGTCTGTTTCCTTGCACACATGGGTTTGTCCTTCTGCTGAACTTTCACCTCCCGAACTCGCCTCCTTTCATTGGGTAAAGTGTAGGGGGCGAGAGGGGGGGGGAGAAAGGAAGAGAGAGAAGGGGAAAAGAGGAAGCCGCCACTTGGCTCGCAAAGCACTTGCACTTTTGAATTGCACCCCTCCCACTCCCGTCCCTCTTTAGTCCGGGGGGGGGGGAGGTTTTGCAGGGAGCCTAGATTTCCTTCCAAGAAACCCTAAGCGGTCCAACAAAGCGACCCGGAGCCCTCCTCGCGCCGATCCCCGCAATCGCCTCTTACCTTCCACCCCACCCCTCCTGTTTGCTCTTCTCCGGGTTGCCTCCGCCTCCTCCCCCTCCCCTTTTCTCTAGTTTTCTTGGCTTCTCTGCTCTCTCTTTCCCAATCTCCTCTTGCAGATTGCCCCCCCCCCTCGCTCGGCTCCCTCCTCCCGTCTGTTCTGCCTCCTCCTATCTGTCCCCCCCATCCATGCTTTATTATTTTTTTTGCAACTGTGATCTATCTGTCTTCCCCCCCCCCCGTTTTGCACTGAGCCTTGTTTACCCAGCAGGTGGATGTGACGTCAGGGACTCATAACAGCAAAAAATAACAAAATCTCCCTCCGCGGGGTGTTATTTTTCCTCACTCTCCTCCTGGGTTTTTTTTTAGTTCCTTCCCGCTATTTAAAAAAAAAAAAACCAAAAGCCCAAAAGCCCACCTCCGGAGCGGCTCCACGGCGGGCAGAGCGGAGCCGGGAGCATCCTGGCCGGGCTGGGGGTGGTGGTGGTGCGCGCGTGAGGGGGGGGGAGAGGAGGACCGTCCTCCCTCGGTCGCCTGCAGCTGCCGCGGCTGCTACTGGCTCGCCTGTGCCTGGATGCTCTCCGCTCGCTCTCTCCCCCTTTCGGAAAGCTAGTCCCCGACTCGAGCGGAGGGCTCTATTGTTATTTATTGTGTGGCTTGTGTTGCACGCTGTGCCTGCTGCATGGGGCCGGCTGGCTGCTTAGAGAGGGAAAGAGAGAGAGAGAGAGAGTGAGTAAAGGGAGGGACAGACAGACAGACTCACCCGCCGGCCCGCCCGCAGTGGGGGGAGCCCCTTAGCTGGCACCGCCAGGCCGTTTTTTCCAGCGGGTGAGTTTGCCGTTGCGCCTTTTCGCATCCACTTTTAACTCTTGTTCTGTTTTGCAACCTCCCCCCCTCCTCCCCGCACCCCCACGTCTGCTCTTCACCGTGTGTCCCCCCTCCCCGCTTCCAAAGCCTTCTCCCACCCCCCCACTACCTTTCCACGTGCCTCGGCTCTCCCCCCTCTTCCCCCCCCCCCGCTGTGGCTATTGGCATAAAGCACCTCAGACGCCGCGGGAAGGAGCCGAGGCTCTTCCTCTTTACGTACCCATATTGGCACCTCGTCCTCCCCCCTTCCCCCCCCCTCCGCGCGCTGGACCTCGCACACACGAGCGTAGCAAGTTGCCCCTGGTGTGTGTGTGTGCGCGCGGGAGAAGAGGGGGGGATGTTTGGAGGAGGGCAGGAGGGCGTGCGCGCTCTTCCCTGAAGGACTCGGGGGGCGTCTGCGGCGTGGCGGACGGGGGAGGAAGAACTTTTCCTCCACTTGCAACAAACTTTTACTTTCTTTCCTTTTTTTTTGTTGCCCCGCGTGCCGCTTCTACGCTTCCTCCTCCTCCTCTCTTCCTTGCCCCCCTTCCACGCCGTGAACTTCGGCGAGCGGGCCTCGGGGGCTCGCGCCTTTTACACGCACGCCCCCCCCCCCGAACTTGAACTCGCCGGCTGCTCGCGGCCGCGCCCAGACAAAACACAGGTCGCGGCCGCGACCTGTGTTTTGTCTGGGCGCGGCCGCGAGCAGCCGGCGAGTTCAAGTTCGGGGGGGGGGCGTGCGTGTAAAAGGCGCGAGCCCCCGAGGGGGTTTGTCGGCGCCTCGAGCTCTCTGCGCCCCCCCCCCCAAGGTACCCGCGCAAGCGGCGGAGGGGAGGACGCGTTGCCCAGTTTGCGCACTCGGATCAACTCGTGCGCAGCGCAGCCCGGACTGAGGCGCCGCAATCAAGCCGAGCTGCTGCCGCCGCTCTCTCTCCCCCCCCCCCCAGCCGCCCCAAAAAGACAACATCACCGTAGCCACACAAAGGCACATGGAGAAGCCGCGCGCGCAGGTGACCCACGAGGCCTCGGCCCGCACGGACGTCAATGCCAACTCGTTCCGCCCGAGCCCTTCGAAGGCACTCCGGGAAGCCAAACTCACACGTGGAGAGGCTTTGAGCTTCACACGAGGAAGTGCGCTCGGAGAATCTCAGTTGTGTGTGTGTGTGTTAAGTGCCGTCAAGTCGCTTCCGACTCATGGCGACCCTATGAATGAAAGTCCTCCAAAACGTCCCATCTTTGACAGCCTTGCTCAGATCCTGCAAATTGAAGGCTGTGGCTTCCTTTATTGAGTCAACCCATCTCTTGTTGGGTCTTCCTCTTTTCCTGCTGCCCTCCACTTTTCCTAGCATGACTATCTTTTCCAGTGACTCTTGTCGTCTAATTATGACCAAAAGACGACAGCCTCAGTTTAGTCATTTTAGCTTCTAGGGTCAGTTGATTTGATCTAGGACCCACTGATTTGTTTTTTTTGGGGGGCAGTCCACGGAATCCGCAACACTCTTCTCCAGCACCACAGTGACCACACACAAACACACATCTTATGCACACACGTACGAGCCAGCGGCCAGCTCGGCCGCCCCGACTTTTGCCGCGCGCAAAAAGCCCACCACTTTCCCCCGCGGCGCACCGACCGCGCCGTCCCGGCCCGCGCGGAGCTGCGGTCTCTGCTCGCCCCGCGGCGCACCAAGCCCACACTGGAGGGAGCCCCAGGCGGGCGGTTCCCCCGGCGCTCGGCGAGCCCCGGCCGCCGTGATTGACGGACGCGCATCTCCACGCGGGAGGCGCCCGCTCCCCTCTCCCCCGCGATCGAGCAGAGCCTCCCCGAAACACAACCGCACAACCCTCTCCTCCCCCGGTGGCCTGCCCGGATCTCCCCCCCCCCCACACCCGGGGCTGGCTCCACGCCTCGGGTGGGCGCCGTGGCCGGTTGGCCGCCTGGGGTCTCGCTGCAGCCGCCCCGGACGACTTCGGAGCGGCTCGAGCGCCTTGCTGCCGCTCCAGCTGCGCCCGCTTCCCCGGCGCTTCCCCGCCTGCATCTCCCCTCCCCGCTGGGGCGAGGGCAGCTCGCCGGGGGCTTTGTGGCTCGGTCTCCTGCGCTCGCAAGCGGCGGCGCGTCTCCTTTCCCTTCGCCTCCAGCCGGCGGCGGACCCCCCCGACTTTGCGCCTGGCTCGCCCGCTGCAGCCTGCGGACCTGGACGGCCTGAACACACACGTGCAACTTCACATACCTAAGCCGGCCTGCCATGCTTTGCCCCTGGTGCGTCTCTCTACCAAAAGAGCAGATCCCAGCTGAGCAGGGAGGAGGGTTGTGTGTGTGTGTGGGGGGGGTTGTGTGTGTGTGTGTGTGTGCGCGCGTCTGCCCGTGAATGTCTGTGGCAATCTTGGATCCTGTTACTAGATCTGGTTTCCTGGTCCCCTTTCTTGCAAGTGCTTTCCAAGGCTCCCCCCCACACACACACCTAACCCTTAGACACAACCACACATTTTCCCTCCCTCCCTCCAGATTTTAGCTTCCCCCACCTCTTAAACCAAAACCTGTTTTGTGGAGACTTGTTGAAAGTACCCTTGGTTTCTTCTCGACTATAGAGAGCCCAAAGTTTTGCCTGCCGGAGAGGAGAGTTCGGGAGCAGCAGCAACCTTTTGCTTAGGAACTGGGTGCTGGCGGTGGCGATCACACACTCGTTTCCGCATCACATACTCATTTCTGCCGGTAAGTATAGGAGAACCAGTGGAAGCTTTAAGAAATCCCCAACCAAGCAAACTCCCCGGTACAGAAAAGCCACTGTACATCATTCCTAAAAAGAGATACAAACTTCCTGTGCAGGTTCAGATTTTTTTAGGCAGTGAAAATGAGCAGAGGGGAGAGAAAGAGGAGTCATAAAAATATAGTTTCTCCTTGTTTTTAAACTAAGAAAACCAGGGTTCAGGAGTTTAGCAAAGAATATAAGTGCTGTCATAAAATATGATGACATTCTGCTTGCCCCCCCCCCATCTCATCTCACCCCACTTGGTAACTATTAATTATTTCCAAGTCATTGTGTTCAAATACCATTGCTGGACTGATTACTAAGTGTATTGATTTTACACTGTCTTCATCTGACATGGTTGGTTCCCCCCCCCCTCCCAATTTGCTTCAAGGGAGTGTAGAAAGTCTTAAAGCACAGGAATAACTACAAAGCAGTGGCCCACCTTCTAATGATTTTTGTCTAGGGGAGGGGGTGTTGCTTTGGTACCCAAAATGACCACTGGCTGTCTTTCTGAAAAATATAATCAGGAACCAAACTCAAGCTGCCTACAGTGGCTTCTGAATATTAGCTTCTTGAAGAACGAGTCTTCCTCTTAGAAGTTTAAGGTTTCATTGTTGGTAACAGTTAAGAGAGTATTTGCATAGCTTGTATTATGTCTGCTGTATAAATCTGAGTTTCATGTACTGAATGATGACATTTTAAAAAACAAAGTACGTAACATTTTTTTTGTTTTCTGTTCACTCTATGACGGTAGTTCTGAATTGCTTTATTTCCCTGACTTCACAAAACATTAGCATGTTAAAATGTAATTCCTCTAATGTTACAGATAAACTGTAAAGTACAGGATCCGTGTTTTGTTTAGGACATTTAGTTTAATTTAAGAGGAGACGAAGAAATGGGGACAGTTCAAAATACTTTGCCATCTAATTTTTATGAACCTGAAGAGGCTACCCTTTTCCTGCTCTTCCAAGGCAGATTTCCTCACATATCTAATTAGCACCAGTAAAGGCAAATCTGTTCTTGAAGAATTGACATAGTTGATGCTGAACAAGATGATGGCAAAGACTTTTGTGTTTTTTTTTTAATGTAGAGTTCTAGTTCTGTTTTTATTTTGAACCATCTTAACAGAACGAGAGAGGAGGGAAAACTTTCCACTAGTTACAATTCAAAATGTGTCGGCTAGAATCTCATGGCAAAAAGGTATTTCAAGCCTTTAACATCTTGCATTGGCAGCATTCTTTCCCCTCAGTCTTTGGATTAGTCATTGTGTGTGTGTGTGTGTGTGTGTGTGTGTGTGTGTGTGTGTGTGTGTAAGGGGGGATAAATCACTTTCCTTTTTTTTTTTTAAAGTAAACAGCCTCCAACAAGTGAACCTTGACAACCCAGATTAAGGAAGGCAGGAGAGATCAAACAAAGCTGCTCCTCGGCTGTTGTTTGGAGCGGCTGCTCTGAAAGATCTAGAGTATTCGATCAGGCAGCAAGACTTCTATGTTCACTTATGCAGAAATTGACCATTACAAATGGTGATCTTTGTTGTGAAACCTAAGGATAGGTTGGGAGGATCTGGACTGTCTCAGTCAGTGTTTTTCACCCTAATTCTGATTGGAAAGATTAGCTAATTTAAAAGAAAAATCGCCGCTTGATTTGACTACATTGTGTATGCATGTTGCATTGATGTACAACTTCCTTTTTTATCTATAACACCTTGAAGTGCAGAGAGGAACCCTTGAGATCCCAAGCATCTGTTTAAGAAAGGGGAAGGTTTTTTTTTTTTAAAAAAAAAGTTCAGCCTTAATTGTCAAGAAAAAGACATTTTGGGGTCTGTGGGGGTGTTATTCTTGTGTGGAACTGTTTCACTGTGATGACGTAAGTTTTATGCCATTCTGTTCTAGGCAGTTGTAGAAAATCAAGGTAATTTCCCCCCTTTACACATAGCACCTCCCAATCATTATGAGATTTAATGTTTAAAGTGCTTTTCATTTACTTATAAAAACAAAGTTTTCTAACTTGCCTTGGCATTTAATTTTGCAGGAAAACTGTGTTTCAGCATTTTAAAATAGCACAGGGAGAAATTACTGTAGCAATTTTATAGGTTTTGTATTACTTAAGAAAAGCACCATGAGACATACCAGCTAGTTTTGGGTTAGGCTGTTTATTTTGCTTGAAAGTCCTGAAGAATTCTGTGTGCAAATACTACTATTGCTTGCAACTATTTGTGGCAGCCTAGTTTCTTACCATGATTAATATGATAACAAAGGATCTTTCAAAAATTCCAGATGTAAGCAGCTCCTTTAAGAAAGTACATAATCATCAAAAATAGAAGAGACATTTGTCTCAATGAATAAACAGCCAATATCACTTAAGTATACATTTAATTAGCATTTCAGATCACAAAATAAGTACTTATATCTTTTAAAGGCATAGGTTTCATAACTACCCAAACAACTTACTTGCAATGATTGTTAAGATATTTTTATTAGCTGTAGGTTTATTATGTAATTAAATACATATGCATTAAACGTACAGATGTATGCTGTTAAGGCATTTAGGGCAATATGTGTCTTTTTTTAAAACGCTTTAAATATTTCCTTCTTCCCCTCTCCCATAATTTTAACTGAAACAGTAACTATTCCATTTCTGTACCTATAGGAGAATTATCCAGGCTTCTCCCCTTCAGGTTCTGGTTTATACAGGATTTCTGCAAGTAAATTACGACACAGCGTATTGGTGAAAAAGCCTGATTTTACTAGGGTTTGCATATGCAGAAACATCATCACATAGAAACTTCTCACATTGTTTAATTTCACACTGTTTTATTTTTACTCTAAGAAGTGGTGGATGAATTATTAGTTAATTGACCCCCCCCCCCAGAGAACACAGTAAGGTACTGATTTGTGTGTGTGTGTGTGTGGTTTGCCTCTTTTTTTTTGAATTGGATTTTGAATTGGGTGCAGTTCAGCATCATTGTAGTCAATGAGACCTTTTCCATTGACTACAGCGAGAGGTGAATTGTACCAGCTAAATTTCCTTGTGTGGAATGTTTAAATGTCGCAGCTGTCATGCGGTACTCTTCATTTCAAACGCAAACCTGTATGTGCACAACTCTGTAAAGGATTTCACCAAATACATGCTAAATGTTCACAAAGTATGTGTGTACAATATAATTTTACCTTCTGCCCTTGTTTTTTTCCCTAGGCTGCAGTGGTATTTCTGTCCTTAAACAGTTCCTGGAGATGCACTAATAAAATTTAAATAGATTATAAGGTGACCGTATCATAGTATAAATTTTGTTTATGATTCAGGTGCTTTAAGGTACTTATACAAAAAGAAGTTCCTTTAACCCCAAGTCTGAGTGGCATTAAGTGGTGGAGTAGTCTTCTGAAGTGCTTCTACCGCCCTTTGCTCTTGTGATAATCTTAAATTACTATAACTTAATTGCGACTTCAAGGCACTGAGCTGAAATGTTCTTATGAAGCTCTGTGGGGCTTGGTGTCTATGCAGTTAGTCTTCTGCTTGTGAAGGGTTCTTTTAAAAAATATCTGTAGGGGCCTTTCCCTAGCATTCTGAATCGATGGCGTGTTGTAGCTTAATTTTAACTATTGGGCAGCTTCACCTTTAATTCAATGAAAGTGGAGATTTTGGGTACTTCAGTACTTTAAAGAAGCACTGAAGATTATGTGATAAACGGGTACGTATTCGGGGCGTTAAAAACTGTACAGAACCCACTTTTGTCTGAAAAGCAGTGGGGGGGGAAAATCTCTTGATTACCCCCAAATCACTGTTTACAGACTCATGGCAATGTAAATAGCACTTTTCAGTTATTTGAACTTTTCATTGGGCAGAATAGATTCCTCAGAACACTGCAAAGAAGGAGTCCTAGCGTGTATCTGTACTGTGTAATAGACTGACAACTCTATAAAAAAGTGATCTCTCCTTTCATCTTACATCACGTAGTTTTCATTAAAATGAGAAACAACTTTTTTTTTGGGGGGGGAACTTAAAAGTCAAAGGAGAAAGACAGATGTTTGATATTAAAACTCTGGCATTAGGAAGACAATTAATGCTGCCTTGTATCATGCCCTGCATCCATTTCTATTTGTAGCAGTAATACTGCAGGTGTGCCTCATGAATGAAAACTGGTTTTTTTGGGTGGCTATATGTTCCCTATTTTAAGGGGCATGTTTTCTTTCGGTGTATTATTTTAACACAGTGAAGCCCTATACCCAGAATGTGATAGATGTCCCATATCTCAAGGCACAGCAGTTCGTCTGACATGTATAGAATGGATCCCAGGTTCTCCCTTTTTTTGTTAATTTGATCTGACAAGCCTTACATCTTTCTGCCATATGTGAGGTTCTACTGAGGCCCTCACTCGTGTGATTTCCTGCATCTGGAGCAAGGCCTTGAACCCAGGGTCTCACATCTACATAGCCACAGAGCTGCAATGATTCTAGATGTGATCTCACAGAAGAATTAAAGAGCTCTTGTCACTGGATTACACTTTCGGCTTGGGCTACTTTTGCATGACAAGTTCCTGTTTGATATTTTTGGTTATTACTACCTTGTGGGGTAATTAAAATATGTTCTAGTGTAGGAATTAAATGGGATATTTCAATGGAAGGATCCATTCTGTGGATTTTCAGCACAGGATTCTTGTGACCTGTTCACAGCTGAATGAGATCCAGGCAAGCCCATGAATGGTCCTGTTAACCCATTTAGGATTACCTCTTGATTTATGTATATTACTTGATTGGACTGTCAGTGAAGTTTTCTACTGATAGTTAAACACGCTGGATGTTTTCCAGTATTTGTGGCAGGCAGTAAACTTTCGCTTTTTAAAAAAAGTTAGTGATGTAAACAGCAATATGAAAACACTGAAAGTTATTCCAAAGATATTTACAAACTATACTTTGATACTAGCAACAGTCACTTGATGATTTCACACAAGTGTTCTGTACAGAGCAAACATGCTAAAGCATTTAGATTAAGGAAGCAGATGAACTGAAGCCTATATTAATTTTATTTATTTATTTTTTACATTTTTATCCCGCCCTCCCCAGCCCAAAGGCCCGGCTCAGGATTGCTTTACTCAGTTTTCATATATATTTTGTTCATATAGAAAAACCTTCCAAGAAAGAACTCAAGAAACGTGTATGCTACAACAAAGACATTTATCAGCTGTACTTTGGCACCTGTAATGTCCACAGAACAACATGTTAATTGTATGCAACTAAAATATATACATTCACCGTGGACCTCTGCCTGATTTGAACCTCAAAGATCAACTGGTTGTCTACACTTAACAATATGCATTATTGTGTGTGACGGGTGTTTGTATTTAATAGGCAGTCAGATAATCCGTCAGCCATTATCTAATTAAATTTTTAAAAATGAAAATAATTTTGAGGTTGAAACAAGAACAATAAAAGCTTTACCAGAAGTTCCTTTGCCTAATACAAAAATGCTTCATGCCTGGGTCATTGGAAATGATTTTTTCCCCTACTGTTTAAAAAGATCTCAGTTTAGTGCCTTGAAATTGTAATTAAGTTGTAGTAATTTAAGATTATTGCATGAGTGCAAAGGGCTACAGATGCTCTTTAGAAATCTCATCTCCACATATAATACTACTCAGTCACGGGGTTAAAAGAGTTTCCCCAATCTAAGTACTTAAAGGAGCTGCATCGTAAACAAAATTTATACTGTATTCTGACAACTAATAATCTATTTAAATTGCATTAAAGCATGTATGTTAAATTTAATTAAAGGCAGAAAGTAAGATTGAGCGTTGTAAATATCTTGACAGATCTTTTAAAATGGAATTCATATCATGAAATATTTACATTATGTCTTTTATGTTGAAATATAACTGGGTTTTTTCTTGCACTAGATTTTCTCCAAGGCACCTACTCAGAACAATTTTAGAAGGAATACTAACAAATGCAAAACTTTATTCAGATTAGACTCAAGTATGTTATTTACTTTTAATCATTTACTTTGAAACAGTGTTACACATTGTTGTGATTATACTAGTGCTTAATTCCTCAATATTTAAACCTTACAGTTTCTATTAATTCTGTTGTGAACCTCGTTAAAAATGACCACGTGATATCTTGGACACAAAGTGAAAAATATATGGGGTGTTCTTGGATACTAAATTCTGAAGTCAGCTTTTCTTCAGCCATTCCTTCTACCAGGAATGCAGCTTCCCAGAGCCCATATTACTGTTTCTCCTTTATTTTCAGATAAAACACATTTCACAAGTGAAATTATAAATTTCATTTTAAGAAGCATGGCTGTGTGTTAAGTGCCGTCAAGTCGCTTCTGACTTATGGTGACCCTACAAATTATATGACCTCCAAAACATCTTATTATCTTTTTTTGTTTTGGATTGTCTCATCATAGAGCTTTTGAAGTAAGAGATGACCAGAAGTGGTTTATCAGTGCCTTATGTGTTTATTTTATTTTTGTGATCTATAACCTGCCCTCCCCGGCCAAAGCCAGGCTCAGAGCTGGTAGCATCATTTAAAATGCAACAATATAATCGAAAATAAAATTAACCATAAGTTCTAAATTTTAAAACGTAGTACTAACCAGTGTTAGCAGAAGTGGTACAGCTGTTGTCTATGAAAGATCCTTCGCAAGTGTCACTTTACGCTACTGCTGCTGTAGTGTACCCTTCAAGGATTTCTCTGCCCCCATTACCATTGGAACTGTCCATTGTCTTCGGCTGATGTGGCCACTGATTCCTAAAAGGGGTGGATGTGTCTTAGTGTGGTGTCTCATCTGTGACCATTCCGCCTTGAGCGACTCAGCTAGGAGTTGAGCCTCTTGACAGAGTCTAAACTCCTTATGGTATCGCCCTCAGCTTCACTGACACAAACAAACCCCCTGACCATGTTAGGGTGTGCATCCAAGAGGGGGGTTGTAGCTTACTCTAGATATTTTCAACAGTCCTGATTCTCGTGTACTTCAAGATCTACTGCATTCAAGCATTTTCAGTGCTATGCTAAGGCGAAAGGCCATCCTGAACGTGTTGTACTTTTCTGTTCATAATATGGTAGTCACCTTTGGGTGAAATTGCTTCATGCACTGTAAACTAATTTAGCAGAGGGGAAATTGAAATATTTCACCTTCATGATCAAAAACTTACCTGTGTACCCATGCAGGCTCACTTTTAAGCAAATTAAAATTAAGAGCCTTAGTATTCTAAAAAAGAGCTCAGGAACCTGCTCTTCCAGATGACTAGACTGCAACAGACCAGCTTTCTACAATTTAGGATTGCTTCACATATTACGTAGAACTAGGAGAAGGATTGCAAATGGCTTGCATGTTGGATGCAAGATTCTGTCATATACTGTCAGACCACTGGCTCACCTGCTCCAGTATTGTCTAATCATACTGGCAGTAATTGCAGACATGGGCCTTTCCCATCTGTGATGCTCAAGATTTTTTAATTGGAGATATGAGAGAATTAAAACTAAAACTTAAATTTATGCCAAACATGTTCTCTACCACTGAGCTAGGGCTCTGTTTTGTTTTTTGGTACCACTGAACTGAACCCTCCTTTATTCTTGTTAAGATCAGCGATGGCTGACAGAGTTACTAAGGGAATGTATGATATTGTGCCTTTATAGGGGATGCATATTGTGAGTTTTTCTGTTGCATTATCCAGCAGCTTGCTTGAGAAATTGGCATCACAAGGTCTGATAAGCAGATGATCAGCTGGAAAGATCTCAAACTTGGAAAAATTGTAGATGTAGAATATCAGTAGTATTAGGCTGTATTTTGAGGGAGTAGTAGAAATATGTCCAGACCTAAAGTGGTTGTTTCTAAACTATGAACTTTCCTTATAGTCAGTTCATAATCCAGGTTAGTAGGAGGATTTTTTTGTAGTTTAGGCCTGATCTAGACAAATCACTTTATAGCAAAACTGTTTGTGGAGAATTTTAGCTGGCACATATGTATGGTGGTGGTGGTAGGGGGGGACTGTGCGTTTGAATACACCCAAAATATCTATGAGAGAAAACTAGCTTGTAGGGAGAGAGGCAGAATAGAGTTCTTCTCCATAATGTTTGGTTTTCTCTGTGCAGAGACGTTTATAAGGGGTCAGTGTTCTGCCAGGTGAGCCATTATCCGTGTATGAAGGGTGGTGTCCACCCAGCAGCCTTATTAGATGTTTGTCACTTGGTCCTCAGGGCCAATTTATAAACCCAGCAGAATCAGGTGGCAAACCTGTTTCTTGGTTGTACAATTTCAGATTGCTGGTGAGTAGGTTTTAATGCTCCCCAGAAGCATAAGATTTTCTTGCACATAGAAACATATGCCACAGAGCTCTGCTGCTTGACATACTTCCCCCCCCCCCCCCAAATGCAGGGAAATGGTTTTTGGAAGGGGCATTCAAATATGCAGTCTCTTTGTGCTTCTTGGGAAGCTACAAGTTCAGGAAAAAGGACCAAGCATCATTTCACTGGGCATAGTACCAGTCCTTCCACCCCTCTTGCCCAATCCTATTCTGTATGAAGTCTCATGAGATGTAATAAAGTTTCTCTTTCAGTTCTTAGATAACACAACTGAACTGTTTGATTGCAATAAACTTGCAGTCCAGGCTTCAGTCCACTGGAGCTCTGGGCCCTGGTAAATTGTACCTATTCACACATGTTTGCGTGAAGGTGTGCATACACACACACTCAGTTGGGCCCCACCAAGAAATGCTTTGCTGTTTTATTGTACACTTACCATCTGATTTAATCCATTAGGCTAAATCAGCCTAAACTTCAGTTATTCAGCATAACCGGTTAATGAACTGTTCGAATAGCACATATATGTAACTGGGTAGAATAAAAATTTATCTTTGGCAAATTATTCTTAACAGTATAAGAACTATAAGGGGAATAGCTGTGTTTGGGTGACTGTATATCTGTTCTGTAAATGCTGAAATGAAGAGGAAGAATAATAGTTGGTTTTTGTACCCCGCTATTGTCTACCTTAAGGAGTCTCAAAGCAGTTTACAATCACAGTCCCTTCCTCTCCCCACAACAGGCACCTTGTGAGGTAGGTGGGGCGGAGAGAGTTCTGAGAGGACTGTGACTGGCCCAAGGTCGTCCAGCAGGCTTCATGTGGAGGAGTGGGGAATCAAACCCAGTTCACCAGATTAGAGTCTGCTGCTCTTAACTACTACACCAGCAGTTCAGAAATACAGAGGTGTCCAGTTTTATCTAACTTTTACAAGCACCAGTGGAAAACATAGAATTTTCTTGAGCAGAGATCACTGAGCAAAGGTAAGCTGGATGTTTGTGTGAACAGAAGGCAAATATGTTTTAAAATTTGAAATGCAAGGTGGCATAGCCATGATGGTTGATTGGAACAAATAACGGTGGTGTTGGTTCACTGTCCCTGCCCTTACTGTCCAGACATTTCCTTTCATATTGTGTCTTTTAGCTATACAGTTTTAGCTATACTTCCCAGTCATTCTTTTCATTTTGTTGCTAGCAGTTAGGGTCAAAATGTTATCTCCCTCCTCCCTTGAGGCTCTGTGGTACAACTTTTCGTCTAGATTTTCTTCCTCTCTTGTATTTTATGAAATGAAACCCACTCATTTAATTGGAAGATTAGGCATATTGGGTGTGTGTATGTTAAGTGCTGTCAAATTGCTTCCGACTCATGGCGACCCTATGAATGAAAGTCCTCCAAAAATGTCCTATCTTTGACAGCTTTGCTCAGGTCTTGCAAATTGAGGGCTATGGATTCCTTTATTGAGTCAATCCATCACTTGTTGGGTCTTCCTCTTTTCCTGCTGCCCTCTACTTTTCCTAGCATGACTGTCTTTTCTAGTGACTCTTGCCTTCTCATAATGTGACCAAAATATGAAAGCCTCAGTTTAGTCATTGTAGCTTCTGGGGTCAGTTCAGGCTTGATTTGATCTATAACCCACTGATTTGTTTTTTTTTGGCAGTCCATGGTATCCGTGACACTCTCCTCCAACACCACATTTCAAAGGAGTCTACTTTCTTCCTATCAGCTTTCTTCATTGTCCAGCTTTCACACCCATACATAGTAATAGGGAATACGATGGCATGTTAGCTCATCAGTAAATGATAGTAGACTTCCAAAGGCATCTTTGGAAAGCCTCTGTGGTTTTGTGCGACTGGACACACACTATTAGATTTAGATAGCAAGGCCAATGATTTTCAAGCATTTCAAGAGAGACATGGATGGAAGGAACACAGCTGTAAGTAGAATGTCATGTCTCCATTTAAAAATGGTGATAAAGGAAGACCATATGATGGACTAGTTAAACATCCAGATCACCACCTGAACAAATTTTAAAAAAAGAGACTCATTGCCATGACCTTTTGACCCATTGCCTTGTGTTTAGCATGGATGGATTTCTCTTGCTTTGCCACACACTAAAAGTGACAAACTTCTAAAAGATTGTATGAAACCTGACCATCTTTCCTGGGCTACAGATGAGCTCAGTCATAACTGACTATTTGCGGTTGATCATAACTACAAGATCTTGGAAGAGTTGTGGTTGAGTTCAAATAGCCCATCCACACTGAACTCAAAGCATGCCTGACACTAGAAGCTGGATTATATGATGCTGAAGAACCAAGGTGTGCTATACTTAAATAGTAGCTAGTCTCTCTAGCTCAGAAGGCTGCTTTACAAAAAGGAGGAGCAGATTTTATACTGTGTGTACTCTTCCTGCTACATTTCGAAGTACATGTGTTCCTTTTCTGGATCCTTTTCTGGATGCTGAAATATATTAATACCCCTCCCCCCCAAAAAACCCCAAACCCACTTCCACATTTTAAACCACATTTTAAATTAAAAATATATATGTGCCTTCTGTTCACACAAACATTCATTGTATCTTTACTATGTGATCACTGCTCAAGAAAACTCTTATGTTTTCCACTGGTGCTTGTAAAAGTTTGATAAAAATTTAAAGGGCCGTATTACTGGACACTTCTGTATTTCTGAACTCAACCTTGTGTGTGTCTGGAATATGGCATTTGACTTAGAACAACAGCAGCAAAAATATTTCTGTTGCATATTAAATAGAGGTTGCTGTATAGAAATAAAACATTTAGCTTATTTGAAGGGGTAGTGACAGAAACCGAATGAAAGAAAATGGATAGGTGTGGGGGTGTTTTTGTTACTAGAACTTTTATGAAATATCTATATTTCAATGAAGCTGTTAAATTCCTACAGATTTGTCGGTTTTTTAAAACATAGTAAGTAAACATCTGATACTTATTTAGGAATTAATGCCATATTTATTTGTGTTACTACTGCAGCCTCATTCGCATCATTTTACTGCTTGGATTTAAAATTTAAAATTATTTCCTTACCAATAGACAGTAAGTGAACATTCCAATCCTAAACAAAATTTTCTAGAGGTTATTTATCTGTTTTTTTATTTACATTATTTATAGTCCGCCTTTCTCACTTGGACTCAAGGCAGATTACACAATCGATGGATGGGGCATTTGATAAACAATGCAATAAGATTAGAGTTGTAGAACCAACTAGAAGTCTGGCACCACCGTAGCTATTGGCAGAATAATTGCAGCAGCATCATAACTAGCAGGAGAGTCGCAGGAGGTTGTGCCAGTGCATACCCTAACACCATCAAAACATATGGCATCAATGGAAGTAGACAAATCATCCCATGTGCTATGTTGGGACCATCATTGTAGATTGACATTCTACTTGTCTTGGATATTGCAGGTTCCACCTCTATACCCATGGTTCATTTTGTTCCAGGTGAGGATAGTTCAAAGGGAAGAACTGATGGGGGAATTAGTTTATGGTAAGCCATTGGTCAGTTTATATTTTTTTTAAGTAGAAAGCATTATTGTTTTCTAAACATATAGCAGAGCATCAGTGCCTTTGGAAGCAAGTTCCCCTTTATTCATTAGGCTCCAGACTGTTTGCCTGTGCTAGTATTTATGAAGTCAACAGTAGAAAAGAAGCCAGCCTTTGGATCTGGCTGTTGAGTCTTAGCGTAACATAAATCTATGGGAAGTGAGGTGCATGGAAGAGCTGCTTTTCCTTTTCAGGAATTCAAGTTATGAAGGAGAGTATTTTAAGATCCACCCGTTGAAAAGAAAGGGCCCTGTTAAATTTGTGAATCTTTTACCAGGATCAGAACCAGTGGTAGAATAAGGGAGCAGGGACTACTTAAAAACGTTGCTTGCCCTACAAAGATAGGTATTGAGTTTTGTGTTAGAACTGTGGAGTGCAGTTGGTTTATTTATTTAATTAGCCTACTACACCTTTCTGCTCTAGAGAAGATGGCAGTTCTCAGGACAGTATTGGGGGAGGTCATAGAATTTAAATATCTTGTGATTTGGAAGATTTTGGACTGAGCAAAGAGTAACAGCATTTGACCTGAGTTAGTGAGATTACTTTGGTAATAGACTAAAATTTCAACATCACAATCTGAGATATAAGAAATAAATGTTACCAGAAATTGAAGTTCACCTTGAGTGATATGAATTCTGCCAGACAGGTCACATAATACAGCTGAAAAAATTACATTAGTATCGATAGCATTCAGCTTCCATAAGGGTCTTCCATTTTTTAGAAAATGTATTGCAAACTCTCTATTTTGTATTGTTATATACTCAGCTCATATCCCCAGGAGGCGAGAAGTTTCCAGGATTACTGCTACAGTGTTTGGTTTCTTTTGGATGAGAGACCACTGAAGACTTGTGGGTCTTTGTAATATTTGCAGAAAACAGTAAAGGCAAATACACTCCGATAAACAGATAGCACAGATTTGTGCAGAAGGAATCCTGCAGTTGCTCATGCTGTGGTATGTTTAGGGATTCTCTTCAGCAACCAGTCAGTTGCTAATCTGCGCTAAATGGGGGAGAAAAAGGTAGATGTAAGTTTGAGGCGCCGTTATCAAAGTTGCTGTATAAGCTGAAGTTTATGCACTGTGATAATGCTAATGACCGACAGACTCAGTGATGCATTACTAGAGGAAATCAGTGGTATAATCAGAGAAACTTATCAGGCTTTTTGTCATTAATGTTAGTGATAAATAATGCACTTCATTTTGTGTAGATAGAACATATTTAATTCTGATTACACAGACTTTAATAAGGGTCATGACTGAATGAAAAACTGATGTTTGGTAACTTAGAGATAAAAATACATTTTGTTTCAACATAGTTTTTAGTGCCGTCTTGACCATCTGGCCTCATTTGTCTTGCCTAGCTGCTGCATTCTGGATTTTTCTGTGTGTATGGCTTATTTCTTTCTTGCTTGCTTTGTTCCATGGAGTCACTGAAGTGGACACCTTAAAAGAGCAAAATAAAAACTGAGAGACGATTATCAGGCGTTCCTGAGCAAGGTATTGGCAGGCTTAGATCTTCATGAGAGTGAGGACTCAGAGGCTTCCAAAAGTAAGGCTAGGTTTAGGGGCACGAAGGAATTCTTCATCAGACTGAGGACCCATACCCGGGCTGTTTTTTTCCCTGAATACTTTGAGGACCTTCTCAAAAATGAATGGGAGAAGCCTCTCTCTAACAGACAGCTCCCCGCTGCTGTTAGAAGAACGTATAATCTAGAGTCCCAAGCTTCTAGCCTCCGTCAGGTTCCCTTAGTTGAAGCACCAGTCGCCGCTCTGCAATCCACCGGCTTACTTTCTGAGGATGGGGCTGGCAACATCAGGGACCCTCTAGATAGAAAAGCTGATTATGCTATCAAAAAGGCCCATGAGGCTTCGGCCGTATCTGTACAAGCATCTGCTACGGCAGCATTGGTGGCTCGGGCATCCATCATGTGGATCAGAAAAATAATTGACCTGACACGACAAGACAATAAAAGGGTTCTGTGTGGTCTTAACAGAGTTCTGAAAGCAGTTGATTCCATGACTATGTCGGCAAGGGCACTGGCAGTTTCCTCTATTTCTAGGAGGGCACTTTGGCTCTGGTCCTGGTCAGCTGACTTCGGTTCCAAATCCATCCTGTTGAGATACCCATTCGAGGGTGATCGGCTCTCTAGTTTAGAGGACATACTAGTCGAGACGAAAGACAAGAAAAAGGCCTTGCCAAAATACATAAGGAAAGAAGGTAAGACCTCTTACTCTTCTTCCTTTCGTCCCTTCCGAACCTCTCACACCCTGGCAAGGGGCAGAGCGGACAACAGAAGGAACAACTGGAATTCTGGAAGGGAATCCTTTTGCAAGGTCTCCAGGTTTAACAAGGGATTCCAGCCACAACAACACTTGGACAAGTCCAACAGATTTAGTGAGAAACCCGGGAAACAATGACTGCTGGGACAGTCCGGTGGGGGGAAGACTCCAGCTTTTTGCCAATACCTGGGACTCCCTTCACCCAGACACTTGGGTGCATAAGATTATTCACGAGGGATACAGCTTAGAACTATGCAAATCCCCCCAAACCGCTTCTTTCTCTCCCCCTCCTAATCCAAACCGGACAAGATAGCCTGCAATCAAGCAGCCATTGACCACCTGCTTCAAATCAGGGCAATTGAACCAGTCCCCCAGAACAGAACAGTATACTCAGTTTTCTTTACCGTTCCGAAGAGAAACAGAGATTGGCGCGCAATCCTAAATCTAAAGCACGTCAACAAATTTATCTGGCTCAGACGTTTCAGGATGGAGACAGGTCCATCGTAGAGGCACTCCGTCCCCAAGCGTTTCTGACGTCGAAAGACCTGACGGAAGCCTTACACATCCCCATCTACCCAGAGCACCAAACATTTCTCCGCTTTGCGTACAACCTCGGTCACTATCAGTTTCGGGCCCTCCCATTGGTCTCTCATCGGCCCCGAGGGTCTTTACCAAGGTCCTGGTGACGTTGGTGGCTCACCTGAGAGGTAGGGATCCACGTCTTCCCATATTTAGACGATATCCTGGTGAGTGCTCTTTTAGAACAACTGTCCTTACAGCACACGGAGACCGTCCTCTGGGCTCTAGAACTCCATGGTTTCCTGGTAAACTGGATCAAGAGCACCCTCTCTTCGTCCCAGTTCATCCATCACCTGTGGGTGTTCATAGACACGAACCAGAATACAGTCTTCCTTCCGCCAGACAAGATGTCCTCCATTGTCAAGTTGACAAGGACAGTGATTCTTTCCAAATCCTCCAGCCTGTCGTCCTTAGTCAGACTGCAGGGGAAAATGGTGGCATGCGTAGGGTTTGCTCCATGGGCTCGCCTCCACATGAGGGACCTGCAATGGTTTCTCAAGCCATTTCAACTGCAGATAACTCAAAAGAGGAACCCACGCCTCACCGTCCTGAGACAAGTGAAGGACAGCTTAAGGTGGTGGACCAGGTCCCACAACCTAGCCAAGGGCCCAAACTATCTCCCGATCTTCACGATCCAGATTTTCACTGATGCCAGCTTGGAAGGCTGGGGTGCAATTCTGCAGCAACAAGTAGCACAGGGTCGTTGGACACCGGAAAAGAGTCACCTCCACATAAATCGGCTAGAGTTACGGGCAATCCGGAAAGCCTTGATAGTTTCAGCCAAGAGAACAGTCACGTCCTGCTGAGAACAAAGCAAAGTGGGGATTCGAACATGCATCTCCCGGATCCTAGTCTGATGTTCTAACTGCTCCACCACTCTGGCTCTGTTTGATAATTTTGATTTATTGTGAGGCAATTTTTATGGTATGCAATAAAGAATTACTCAATATGATGTTTGTCACATGCAAATAAGCCTGCTTGGCCAGATACCTATCTCAAACTATATTTCTTACCTGCTCCTGTTTATGTGAGATGCCTTGAGGCTTCATATCCATTCATCCTTGTGGTATGATCTGATCTTGCAATTTAAAATCAAGCAAAGCTGTTTTGACAGGTATCTTGCTCAGGTTGGCTCTGCTTGTAGGGTACTTTCACTCCTGGGGCCTGTCCTGAAGGGTTCTTTTTTCCCCCTTCAGGTTACTATATGTATATATATTAGTGAAATGGGTGGTAAGATTGCATCATAACTGGAATACATATTGTGCTTGCTTTCTGCGGATGGATAATTATAAAGGTGCACCATGTTTTCCTTGAGAGGCTGCTACATGCAATCTGGCATTCTGGTGTGATTTGGGTGTAGCTCAATAAATGCAGTATTAGAGACATAAATTCAGATTTCTGCACAAGTCATGTGTGGTCTTGGACATGTAAAGTTTTCTGCCTCCATTTTCCAGTCTTTAATAATGAAACTAATTACAACCTACCTCACAAGGCCATTGTTAGGGTGAGTAAGCTAAAGCCCATATTCATATACTCAATGTGATGTGTAATAGTAATGAACTTTTTAAAGAGTTGAATGAAGGATCTGAAGTGTGCCTTTTTATATAGGTGTGTTGGAGGTGTTGTTTTTTTTTAAAGAAAGATATTCCTGCCTATGCCTACCAATGTATGTTGAAGGATGTAGAATATACCCTTCAGGTAAGCATGATTGTAGATGACAACTGGTGTTGTTATAATAAGCTGACTGAGCCTCGAATATGTATCCTTAAAAAGGTAAAGGTAGTCCTCTGTGCAAGCACAGGGTCATCACTCATCCATGGGGGTGATGTCACTGCTTGACATTTACTAGGCAGACTGTGTTTATGGAGTGGTTTGCCATTGCCTTCTCCAGTCATCTACACTTTACCCCCAGCAAGATGGGTACTTGTTTTACTGACCTCGGATGGATGGAAAGCTGAATCAACCTTGAGTCAGCTACCTGAAACCGACTTCTGTTGGGAGTGAACTCAGGTCATGAACAGAGCTTTAACTGCAGTACTTCATGTTACCACTCAGCACCATGGGACTCCTTCCACTTAGGAATTAGCACTATACTAATTACTTCGTATTTTTCTAACTTGCTTGCTTAATGTGACTTGTTCCTCTTTTCCAGTCCCAGAGTGCAAGAGATTCCCATGCCCTCAATGTACAATGTCACCCTAAGAATCACACCCATTCACTTCAGTGTACTTAGAAATGTGTAAGTCTGTTTAGGAGGGCATTGTGAGTAGATTCAAGTTATACAAAGTTGGTAGGACTGTACCATTTCAAACTTCAGGTGGCAGATCATATCAATGGTTTTATTTTGTTTTATTTTACTTGTAAGTCAGCTTGAAGGGTTCTCTGGAGAGACAGCGTATAAATTTACTACCTAACTAATTTGTACATTTTCTGTACATAGGAGAACAACTCATTATGGAAAATTAAGCAGAACTCTGCCTTATTATCTTAGTATTTTATGTCACAATTTGTTTCCACAATTTTTGTCACAGGGAGTGTTAGAATGTGAAGCCCCACCCCTTTTATCCTGAAATGGTATAGTTAAGAATAGGTTTTACTTTCTGATGGCGTTGAATATATAAAGTGGCCCTCAAAAAGGGGGATGGAAAGAACCTCAGAAATGGGTGTCCTAATAGTCCAAAGAGCCCCGTGGCGCAGAGTGGTAAGCTGCAGTACTTCAGTCCAAGCTCTGCTCACGACCTGAGTTCGATCCCGATGGAAGTTGGTTTCAGGTAGCCGGCTCAAGGTTGACTCAGCCTTCCGTCCTTCCAAGGTGGGTAAAATGAGTACCCAGCTTGCTGGGGGTAAAGGGAAGATGACTGGGGAAGGCACTGGCAAACCACCCCGTAAACAAAGTCTGCCTTGGGAACGTCGGGATGTGACATCACCCCATGGGTCAGGTATGACCCGGTGCTTGCACAGGGGACCTTTACCTTTACTTTTTAATACTCAGTCTAAGGTGCTATCTATGGTCCTCTATGATTATGAGCTGTTTTATGTTAGGTCTATATCATGAACACCATCTACAGCTGAAAACGAAGTGTGCAATTTAAAGCAAAGCCTTACAGTTCGTCTGTGCTTTTATTGCTTTTGAAAATGGTGCAGGTGCATATTTAATGGAAAGTGAAACTTTAGAAAGCCTGAGGGAATTTCATTCAGATTTTACCAGACAGGTAAAGGTATACAAATTTTTTATCACCTGAGTGGTAATCTGGCACCCTGGCTGCTCTCACTCATGTAGTAGGGATTAGAATGGGATGATGTCATATGTTGTTTTGGCACAGACCTGAAATCATTTGCAAGAAAATGGTTGGTTTTTAGAGCCACATGCAGATGTTTAAAGCCACATTTTGCCCTGTCCGCAGCAGGATTGGAGAGTTATCTCCTCAGCCTCGTGGAAGCTCAGCCAGCTCCTGATACCTTCATTTTCTGTTTGCCTAGCTATCAGAAGATACTGGTACTGTCTTATCCAGATAACTTGGGGAATATCCAAAACATTTGTGTTATCTGAAGATCTGATTTACACAGGGTCACACTGACGTGGTGCATGGGAAGATTCTTAGTAGATTCTTAGTAATAAGATTCTTAGTAATAAGGATGTTCAGGTAATGGAAGATTTAATAATCGATAATAATAATAATAATAATAATAGGGATATTTTAGTGTTTAAGGTAC
This sequence comes from Euleptes europaea, assembly GCF_029931775.1. NCBI lineage: Eukaryota > Metazoa > Chordata > Lepidosauria > Squamata > Sphaerodactylidae > Euleptes > Euleptes europaea. Next base: position 42,450,432 of record NC_079312.1, on the reverse strand, counting down.
TTCTTCAGACACTCGAAATTTTAGATTCAAGCTACATTACAAAATGTATGGTAGAGATCTTTCTGAGGGTATTACTTCACACTGACAGTGGAGTGACTTTGATCATGTGGGTAGGGCTAATAAATTCTTATGCATGAGATACCTTTTAAAAACCATATAGTGGCCCATGCACACATGCTGTTCACCCAAACAGAAGACTTTTTTGTGCATTACAGTAGTTTTAATGATGTGTTTTTGATGGGTTTAAAGATGTTTTTATTTTGTATGATTTAATTTGTATGATTTATTTTGTATGCTTTAATTTGGTATGCATTTTGTTTAAAAAATACATCGTATTTTTAGTTACAAGATTTTTGATTTTTAAAAATATAAAGCTTGTGTTGTTATTGTTTGTTTACACTAGCAGCTTTTTCTTCTACAATGAAGCTGCTCAGCTGGTTTTCTAATGTTTATAATTTTGTCCAGTGATCAAAAAAGTAAACAGCCACTGCCTGCCTCAGATTATGCTTTATTCAAGGTCAAAGTCAAGCTATGATTGCTGTTGGCAACCAAAGGGCCAACCCAAGGGTGTGAAAGGTTATAGGTTCCTGAATTTATATGGGGTTTTGTGAGCACTGTGTAGTTATGAACATAACTTCTCTCTTGGATAAGATACTGGAAAATGTGTGTTGAATAGATGGGAGATGGAAGGGGGCAACACCCCAAACTGCATGGCACATTATTCTGGAGGGCCTCACTGTCCTCTGCTGGGGCAAAAGGGAAGTAGGACATAGTATTTTATATGGACTTTCTCTTTTTGTAGGAACCCACTGTCTCTAGCAGCTTGGTAGAGAGCTGGTATAGTGCAGCGGTTAAGGAGGAGACCTGCAAATCAGGAGTACTCTAGTTCAAGAGTCAACTCTACAATTAACTCAGTAGGTAACCATAGGCAGTCTACCCTCTCCGTTGGTGTCAGCCCTTCATCTGCAATATAGTTGTTTTTTTAAGGATTACGACAAAATGTACGTAAAGCATTTTGAACACTAGAAAGCTCTATATAAATATTATTATTATTATTATTATTGTTCAGTAGAGATGGGCTTGCAGGTACTTTGTGAAAAATGCAGTGATTACCCTTGAGTCCAGAAGGGAAGGAACGGGAGACAGACTGATTTCCAATTCGCTTCATTGGGAATTTTGTCCCAGATTCCTTCCCAAATGAGCACTTCTGTGCCAAACTTCAGTGTCTCCACAGAAACACTAAGCAATTTACATAATTTCTTTTAAAAGAAGCTTGATGTGTTTTTCCCCTTCATAAGAAAAGCACTTTTGAATAGAATCTTAATTGTTCCATTTGTTCAGGTTTCTCCCCCCCTTTATTTAATCCATTTGAGAGCTTATTTCAAGAGCTTCAAGACAAAGGCAAAAAGCAGTTAAACAAGTTATAGACCTTTCTGTAGCCTCAAATTGCACCTGGCATTAAATGGATGTCCAATCCCCCCAACATCCAAATAATTACAACCAGCACAAAGACCCAAATTGTTTGGTTTCCAACTGAGATGGTTTCACCTGTTTTAAAATGTTAGTGCAAACAAAACTTTAAATGTTTCATGATACAAATTCAACCTATCGATTTCCAGCACTGAAACTGTTCATCACAGTTAATCAACCTTTTTTGACCCAAGTGCCCCCAAAGTTCAGCAAGTGGTACTGCCAGCAAACAAAAGGGAGGGGAAGGGACATGAGGGGTGGCCAGACGGACGAAGAGCAAGCCAAACCCTAGTGGCCCTGCTAGAATCTCAGAAATAACCTAGGACTCAGAGGGTGGCCTGGTGGTAGACATAAGCCATGCCTGTTGCCTTCTTCTTCACCACAGGCACTGATAATGATGCTAGTTCCTTGGTTACTTGAACGGAACCCTGGGTGCCAAGCAAAATGATCAGGCACATGTCTACTTGTGCTGGGAATTCCCCCCCCCCCGAGCTGCATTCCCCCCCCCCATATGCAGAGAGCACCAGTCCCTGGCATATTCTCAGAGAACTAATAATAGCTAGAGATGTTAATTTTTTGAAAGTTTTGAAGCCACCAGGTAAAATGTGGTGTCCCCCTCCCACAGTGGTGGTGGGAATTGTTTTTGGAAAAAATTGAATTACATGCAGTACTTACTTTCCTAGCAAATGTAAACTTATTTTACTGGTTAAACAATATGTATCATTTATAACCTAGCATAAGAAATTGTACTATTTGGCATATTTATAGAATTTAATAGTATAAACACCTTGGTTTTCTACAAGCAAGATTACAATTGAATTAGAATTGTTGTAAGATGAACAGTCCAGAAGGGTGCCTTCATATGGAAATAAGTCTGTAGTCCACTGTAGTGATTATTGTAGATCTCATCAATTGTAGGCGGTATCTTGATTTTACTGCATTGCCTTACACTTCTATATTTCTACTCTTCATTACTCATACTGCACCATGCATTAGGCAGTTTTCTGTTTACACTGTTGCTTGCATTGTCTCTGAATTTTTTAATTTCTAGTCCTATTGCGTTGTTCATTGGGTGTCTTATGCTGTATTATAGCATTTCATCTATTTTGTTACTTTGTAATCCATCTTGACTCTCAGTGAGAAAGATAGGCTATAGATAAAACAAACAAACAAATATTCCCAGTTCTTGAAAGAGAGATGCAAACTACTTTACCCTATGCTACCTTAGCACATGTATCTTATTTTTTTCCAAACGAAAGGAAAAAATGAACATTGAAGGTAGAAAACATATTGTGTAGTAAACAAAAGTGTAGTATTTGCACAGAAACACTCTTACAGTCACGATAGGTAAGGCTACTTTCATATGAGGATATCAAGTTAACTTTTATAACATTTAAAATAGTGAGTTCTTTAACAATATAATCAAACATTATAGCGTATTAATTATTGCTGCAAAATTATTTACATTTAAACAAATGTATCCTTGAAAAAATATTGTAATGTCTACAGTAAACTTAGGAATTATCATTATTTAATGTTGAAAAGTGTCATACATGAAAATGTTCATATTACACATTTTTAGTGAGTAAATAACTTATTTTCAGCGCGCTTACAAAATTTCTGTTATTTTTCTATCAGAAAAATTGGTTAAGCACTCAGACTTTCCATGCTATACATTTTGAGGGTTAAACCTTCAAAGCATTTCATTCATTCCGAAACGGTACAAGCTTTTTAAATGCTTTTCAGAAATCTTCATTTTTTCCATTGGTGGGGGAATAGTTTTTGGGGAAAATATTGGTGGTGGAAAACTGTTATTTTTTTCTCCCTATTTTTCTGTTCCCCCCCCCCCCCCCCGTGGCCTTCTGATCTCTAGGATAGACTGGAATATCGTATATTTTTTGCTGTAAAAAAATCTTACAAAAAGCCTCTCAGTATGGTTTCTAAATATGAAGTGATGTACAAAAACTCATGACTTGAGTAGGAATTAAACTGCCAGTTGTGTGGAATCTAGACAGTGCTGGACAAATTGAACTTAATTCTGTAACTGTGTAATCCTTAGGCAGAATTATACCTTTCTGAAATCATTGTCTTCAGTGGCCTTAGAAGGGTATAACTGGTCAGGATTTTATTATAAAATGTAAATCTTGGCTGGCCAGTGCTCCTTTTGTTGGCTTCAAATTATTTGGTGCTGTTCTAGAAGATGTGCTTATGGAGACTACCACTGAACACTGAACAACCACAGACCTTTTGAGTGAACAATTTGAATTGCAAGGAGAAAGCAGAGAAGGACTCCGGGAGAAGATGAAAAAGTGCTTCAAGTCTTCCCCAAAAGGAATCCATCACAGTCAACCTACTGACTCAATGTTTATTCTCATAAGCCTGAAAAAAGCATAGAGTATGATGCCAGCATCACCCACACCCCATAACTATTAGGGGATCTTTTTTCACAAGTTGTAGGAATCTATCACCTATGCTTGAGTGCTGGAGACAAGTTTCATAAGGATATGTGTTGATGTTAACAAGGAAATGTAGGGACAGTTCATTTAGTTGGCTTCTTCAAAGACAAACATGGCTTGCAGCCATACATCATGTACTAGTAATTAAAACAGTAGTACCTTTTGATGCCTAGAGCTAGAGTGTACTTCATTAGGGCAATTCTTTTATTACAAGCAATTCAAACATCAAAAAGTACTGGAACTTTTTGTCAGGCTTACATAAGGTTATATTAAAAGATACTGGGACAACAGCACAATGCCTGCTCTCCCTTTGAATGTATAAACAAACTCTGTGAGGATCTAGACAGGGCCTCATAAAGATTCCCTCTTTTATATTGCTTTGCTTTGTTCTCCATTGCCATGTTGTTAGACATTAACAGAACAGAAGAAGAGCCCAGTGGTCCATGTAGTCCAGAATCCTGTCTCACACAGTGGCCAACCAATTGGCCACTGTGTGAGTCAGAGTAACTGGTTGGCCAGTTACTTTGGAGGCCTACCCCAGATGTTGCATCCTGGAACTGTTATTTATAGATTTATTGCCTCTGGTTGTGGAGGTTCCCCTTAGTCACTGTGACTAGTTGTCACTAACAGACCTATTTTCCACAAATCTGTCTAATCCCCTTTTAAAGCTCTCTATGTCTGTGGCCATCATTACATCCTCTGGCAGCACATTTTAGTCACTCATTGAGGAAAGAAGTACTTCCTTCTGTCCGTTTTGAATCTACTGCCTGTCAGTTTCATTGGGTGCCCCTGAGTTCTAGTATTTTGGGAGAGGGAGAAAAGGTTCTCTCTGTCCAATCTGTCTACCCCATGGATAATTTCATAAACCTCTGTCATGACCCCCTTAGTCATCATCTTTCTAAACTGAAAAGCCCCAGACTCGTTAGACTTTTTTTCTTCATAGAAAAGGTACTCCAACCCCTTAATCATCTTGGTTCCTTTTGGTGTACCTTTTCCAGCTCTGCAATGTCCTTTCTGAGGTATGGTGACCAGAACTGCACACAGCATTCCAAATGTTACTGGACCATAGATCTATACAGGGGCATTATAATTGGCTGTTTTATTTTCAATCCCATTCCTAATAATAGTGTAGTGTTTGCCCTTTTCACCACTGTGGCTCACTTTGGTGGCATTTTCATTGAGTTATCCACTATGACACCAAGATATCTGTCATTTCCAGTCTTAATAAGTTCAGACACCATTATCATGTACTTAAAGTTGGGATTTTTTGTTCCAGAGTGCATCATCTTACACTTACCTGCATTGAACGTCATTTGCCATATTGTTGTCCACTCATCCAAGTTGTGGAGCTTCTTAGAATCATAGAATCATAGATTCATAGAGTTGGAAGGGATCACCAGGGTCATCTAGTCCAACCCCCTGCACAATGCAGGACATTCACAACTACCCCCACACCCCCAGTGACCAGAAGATGGCCAAGATGCCTTCCCTCTCATCATCTGCCTAAGGTCACAGAATCAGCATTGCTGACAAATGGCCATCTAACCTCTTCTTAAAAACCTCCAGGGAGGGAGAGCTTACCACCTCCCGAGGAAGCCTGTTCCACTGAGGAACTGCTGTAACTGTTGAAAATTCTTCCTAATGTCAAGACGGAAACTGTTTTGATTTAATTTCAACCTGTTGGTTCTGGTCCGACCTCCTGGGGCAACAGAAAACAACTCGGCACCATCATCTCTATGACAGCCTTTCAGGTACTTGAAGATGGTTATATCCCCTCTCAGTCTTCTCCTCTTCAGGCTAAACATACCCAGCTCCTTCAACCTTTCCTCATAGAACTTGGTCTCCAGACCCTTCACCGTCCTTGTTGCCCTCCTCTGGACACATTCTTCTGGAGCTCTTCACAGTCATACTTTATTTTCACCATTTTGAATAATTTGTCATCTGCAGAATTGGCTCTATATTGCTCACCTCCAATTCCAGACCAGATCATTTATAAATGAATTTAAATAACACTGGTCCTTTATGGGACCCACTGCTTACACTCCTCATTGAGAGAACTGCCCATCTATTCCTACTCTCTGTTTTCTTTTGTTTAACCTATTTTTAATCCATAAAGGGACCTGTCCTTTTATCCAGACTGAAGCTTATTTGGGAGTCTTTGGTGAGGTACCTTACCAAGAGTTTTGACAAATATATTTTGATATTTTGGTCCAGAGATCCTGTCTTGCCAGTATTGCTGTGTTACAGCAGAGAGACCTCTTCCCCTGGTGAATCCAGGAGCCGACTTTTCTCTACCAGGAGCAGAAACTGACCTCTGGCCAACTTTTGAGAGTAGGAATTAACACTTAAGTCAACATTTTCCTCTCCTGACAGTGACCTCTTTTGATATGTGGGAGCATCCTGTGTTTAGGAAGGGACAGGTTTTGTGGCAGAAAGAAAAATGGCAGGTACATTGGAATGCTCTGTGTGGATGTCTTTGTGACCAGTTTTCACCGGCTGCCCAAGTATGTACTGTAGAGGAGACTCTTAGAACAGAGGTATATTATGTGATACACTCAAGTGCTCTTTGGTGGCTAGTCAATATGTGAAGAGCTCTCCAATGAGGCTCAACAATTTACCTTTTCTGTCACATGATCGTCAACATGAATTCAGCTGTGCATTCTGTGTGCCTTGAATGTTTAGATTTCTTTCAGTTGTGATAATGTAGTGGGAGCTTCTTATGTACTGTAAATAGAAATATGTGTGCTGGTTATAATCCGGCTGGAGGAAGCCTTACCCTGAAACCTAATTCCTTGTACCACAGAAAGCATTAATAAAGTAAGCCATGTAGAGCTGTTGGACCTTGAGATCCACAGAGTTGTAAGTGTCCTCTTAAATCCTATCTCCTTTAAACTGCACTTTCTACCCAACCTGCTACCAGTTCAGGCTTGGTCAGATTAGATTTCAGGTGGTTTTCTCAGTTGCTGAAGGCAGAAAGTCTTGTGCAATCCCAGCAGCAAAGGCAACAACAAAACAACAGTGGATGCTGTAGCAGACGCTTCCACATCATCTGTACCATTACTACCATGTGGAAAATGCAGCTTTTTATAAAACAGTGCCTTCCCTCCATCGCCCAGGCACAGAAGGAACCAGTCCACACATGGTGTCAGCATAATACCTCTGTGACATCACCCTACTCCCACTCCCACACATGCACAAGCTGGCATGTAGACAGCTCAGCATAATACAAGGCATGCACAAGAACCCATGGGCTTTCTGTACAAGTCCTGTTGGAGGACCATTGCTCACACACTGTTTTGAATAAAGGGAGTGAGCTTCTTGTGATAGTTCTGTACGCAGGATGAATAGCAGGAACCACCATGAGCAGTTCACAGGGACCAAAGTATCTATAACAAGGCTCTCTTGGCTTCCTGTACTGCAACAATTATGGCAGACACGCAGAAAAGGGGACAAAGCTGAAGACCTGCTGTAGTGCTGATCAGGAATAATGTGCTGACCAGTAGGACCCATTTAGTTAATTGCCTGGCTTTGTCGGCTGTCAGTTTGTCTAGCTTCTTTCATACCATTCTGCCCCACCAAAGAATTAGTTTTGTCATTGCTAGACTTGATAGATAGGTCCCGATGGATGGTTGGAAGGCATATGATAGGAGCAAAATGACATATATAGCATCCTTGCTAAACCTAAGTAGGTATGGGTCTTGTTAGGGCCTGAAAAAAAGATAGGATATTGATTAAATAACTAAAATATTGCCCCAGTGGCTGCAGTTTTTCTTTAAAAGACGCTAGGAAGATGTGATTGTGGCTGTCTTCAGGTCTCATCTGTTTTGACTGTGAGTTTGTGCCGCTTTCCACCAAATAAGCTCCAAATTGATCCCAAGTTTAAGTCCATTGGAGTGATGTGCATCTTTGTTGCATTGCTTGGAAACTCCTAAACCACTTACAGCAGAGAAGGAATTAGAAACCTCTGATTCTATTTTACAATATTGAGATTTTATTACAGAGGCTTTCTCAATGTCTAGACTAGAGGAATGATTAAAGGCATTCTAATATATTTAAACATTTTGCAAATTCTAGTATTTTGCATGAGAGTGGGGGTCACGATCACTGTGATAGCCCCTGCCCTTCTGTTTGCTACCCACCCCTTTAGTATACCCAGCATCCATGCTTTGTATCTGCACAGATGCCTACATACATAGACCTGTATCTCAGGATCTGTGAATCACAAAACTGGAATTTGCAGATTGCATGATGCAGATATATGCATGTATGTCCTTATGTAAAAGTGAGGCAAACACATGGCCATTGACTGTGTGAAGGCCAGCCATAGTTGATTGCAGTGGGTGCCTTCTGATGCATGGTATACCAGGGTTTACATAAAGAGTGGTAGTAATCAAAAAAGGCCTTTGCTTTCTAGGTTGTTTCTTTGTCTTAGAAAATGCTTCATTATCAGTGGAGACTGATTTGTTAAGCGTAGCACTTTAAAAAAAAACAGCTTACTGACCATCTCATGAACTTACTTAAGAAATAAAATATAATGGGAAGTTAATTATTGATAGGCATGTATGGTATGTGCTGTTCGGTAACAGTGGTTCTAAGTGTGATGGTCTTGCATACAGTGCATACAATTAAAAATGCTGTGATACTTTGGTGCCCTGAACGTTAAACAATTTCTAAGCAGTGAATATGCCGGGGCAATCCATATTTCCTTAAGAATAATTTGGTCAAGTTATGGAAGGTCTTGGGTTTTCTCCCCAAAGAAACACTTCATGATATTAGGCTAATACTTAGGGCAGTTCAGAATGCTCAATAATTACTGAAACAAATAATCAGTATATATTTAAATGTTGGAATTTGTTATAAAATCTTTCTTTCTTTCTTTCTTTCTTTCTTTCTTTCTTTCTTTCTTTCTTTCTTTCTTTCTTTCTTTCTTTCTTTCTTTCTTTCTTTCTTTCTTTCTTTCTTTCTTTCTTTCTTTCTCTCTTTTGTTGCCCTATGTCTCCCAGTTCCTCTGTGTTTAGATATAAAAATGCTTGTCTGTATGTTTATTATTTGTTTATTTATACCCTGAATTTCTCCACAATGGGATCCAAAGCAGTTTAGATCATTCTCCCTTCCTCCAGGTAGGTTAGGCTGAGAGTGTGACTGGCCCAAGGTCACCAATTGAACTTCAACAGCAAAGTGGAGATTTAAATATTAGTCTCCCAGATCCCAGTCTGAAACTCTAGCCGGTATGCTGTGCTGATTTCTGTGGGGTGGCTGTTGTTGAACAGTAGCAAGCAGCTGGGCCTGGGTGAGTCAGCAGGTTGGGTGGTAGCAAGTTGCTTGGTTATTGCGGGTGGGCCTGGCCCCAATGAGTCCTCCCTCTCAGGCCAAAACAGCCCTTGAAAAGACCCTTCCCCTCACCTTTTACTGATAGATACCAAGGCTTGAAGGCTGGCAATACTATAGTAGTTGCCTAACAATGGCCACTGAGAGAGCATTTGTTTCTTAAAAGTACAGGCGCCACTTCTATCATTTTGATTTTTTAACACCTCCCAGTGTTTTTTGTGTGTGTGTGTGTTTTTAGATTTCATATTTTTCTGGAAACCTGAGAATTTTTTTCTTAAAGGTACAGGCGTCACTTCTATCATTTTGGATTTTTAACTCCTCCCAGTATATATATTTTTAGATTTCATTTTTTTTTTAAACCTGGGCTGTTTTCAGGTTTGTATAAAGGTCTTTCTCATCTATCCATCACTCTACTATTTGTATCCAGTGTTAAGTATCCAGAAATGAGGCCTTGTTGAGAATTAGATATATTGATATAAAATGTTGCCCAGAGTAATCTTTTACTGTTGTATTTCATATAGTGGTACCTTTCAGCTGTGAAGTATTCACCCCCCCCCCCATTTTTTGGACTAGTCTATTTGCATATGTACTTTTAACAAGCTGCTCACTTTTGAGGTCTAATTGCAAGGCTGTATTAGGTTTTTCTTGTTATTTCAAAATCTGGTAAACCTACATGGCAGATGAATATTCTTCTCTTGGCTGGGGTTCAGCAAAAGGACCCTCCTCCTTAAACTGACATAAACATTGGGGTGTAACCAAATACCCAGAATCCTTCTGCACCTATTTAATTTCCTTATGTCCAAAGAGGGTGTAAAAATATGAAAGCATTGTTTATTTTCTTTAACTAGAAAGGTCAAAGTTAAATGGAGTTTTTTCATTGGCAATCTTTGAGCTAGTTTGTAGTCTAGATAAAGAAAGTCATGTTGGAACATCATCTATTGCAAACTATAACCATATGTTGTGAGAAGCATCTGTAATTTAGCAATCCATGAACAACAACAAAAAAAGACATGGACAGCCAAGGGGTCTAATAGGGCTCCAGTGCTTTTGGATGAAAACATAAGGTACATCTTTCACATGCATATTAATTTTAGTGTTATACTAAATTTTCATGTGCTTCCATTTTCACCATGAAAGCTGAAAGAATTTGCAAAATACACTTCTTCCACATGTCTACATTTTCCATGCTTATTTTTCAGTAATTTCTTTTTAATTAATTATAATAACCTCCTGTATGGCCTTTCTTCAGCTCACAGTGGTCCCAGGGTAATTTATGTACTGCTGTTACTATGACATTTTTTTTAACTTGGGAGGGGCTCGACATTATGAGATTCAAGACAGTCTGGGGTCTCATACTAAAATGAAGATTTCACTATGCCATGTAGCCAGTATTTTAATAATATTTTTATAAATGCTCTGGATAAGGGGGTGGAGGGACTATTAATTAAATTTGCAGATGACACCAAATTGGAAGGAGCAGCGAACTCACTGGAAGATAGAGAATTTAACGAGATCTGAACACACTGGAAAAGTGGGCAATGTGATCATGATGCAATTCAACAAGGATGAATGCAAAGTTCTACATCTGGGTAACAAAAATGAGAAACATGCATACAGGATGGGGGATACACTTCTGGGTAGCAGTGTGTGTGAACAAGATCTAGGGGTACGGGTGGACTGTAAGCGAAATATGAGCAACAGTATGATGCAGCAGCAGAAAAGCTAATGTGTACTTGGGGTGTATCAACAGAGGCATAACATCCAAATTGCAAGATGTGATAGTCCCGCTGTACACTGCATTGGTCTAGTCGTACCTGGAGTATTGTGTGCAGTTCTGGGGGCCTCATTTCAAAAAGGATGTGGACAGAATGGAGCGGGTGCAGAGGAGAGCGGCAAGGATGATCGGGGGCCTGGAGACCAAGCCTTACAAGGAAAGGCGGAGGGACTCGGGAATGTTCAGTCTGGAAAAAGAGATCGAGTGGGAAGAAGAAGAAGAGTTGGTTTTTATATGCTGACTTTCTCTACCACTTAAGGAAGAATCAAGCCGGCTTACTGTCACCTTCCCTTCCCCTCGCCACAACAGACACCCTGTGAGGTAGGTGGGGCTGAGAGAGCTCTAAGAGAGCTGTGACTAGCCCAAGGTCACCCAGCTGGCTTCATGGATAGGAGTGGGGAAACCAACCCGGTTCACCAGATTAGCGTCCACTGCTCACGTGGAGGAGTGGGGAATCAAACCTGGTTCTCTAGATCAGAGTCCACTGCTCCAAAACACCACTCTTAGCCACTACACCACACTGGCTCTCGTTAAGTATTTGTATGGCTGTCACTTAGAGAAGGGCAGTGAGCTGTTCCTATTTGCAGTGGAGTATAGGACTCGCAATAATGGGTATACATTACGTGCGGAAAGATATTGGCCGGATATCTTCAGTAAGAATAGTTCAGCAGTGGAATCGGCTGTCTAGGGAGGTGCCAAAGCTCCCCCTCCCTGGCAGTCTTCAAGCAGTGGCTGGCGAACGGTTGTCAGGGATGCTCTAGGCTGATCCTGCACTGAGCAGGGGGTTGGACTAGATGGCCTGTATGGCCCCTTTCAACTCTTATTCGATCTAGTTTGGTCACTGAAAGCTATTACTGAAAGAAAGTAAAGCCCTTGCTTTGCTGTCACTCTGAATGGGGGGGGGGCGCAGGAGACCAGGAAACATCTTCATTGACCATATAATCAGACAGATACTTTCTGTCTTCCTGTGCTTTTCTGGTTGTTGTTTTTCTTCTGTCCCACTCTAGTGGTAAGTGCCAAAGAATCCAAATGTATATTCAGATGCACATTGGAAGAAATAGAATGTACTGTCATTTGCATTCAGATATACATCCCAGTGTGCATTTGCATTTTGCTAGAGATATGCAACTGGAGCTGTATGAGAGAATGTTTGTCTAGTTCCTACTGTCCCCAACTCCCATCCACTAGTGGCCATTTCCCCATCATTTCTTGATGGGTGCAAAAATTGCCAAGAATGAAGGGCATCTTGCAAGAGAAGAGAATGTGAAATAGTTTATATACCAGTGAGTGAGTTATTGTTCATGAGCATTTAGACTCTTCCCAGGCACTTTGATTACTTGAAAAAGAGGAAGGGACTGGAAGAGAGTTGGTCGTCCCCCCCCCCGCTCATTCTTTAAGCCCCTCTCAACCATCATCTGATTCTTTTCAGCTAAACCAACATTTGAAGTACAGACTGGTGGCTGCCACAGAGTGTCTGAGAGATGGGCTAAATGCATTGCAATTTGATTCTGCCCCAAGGATCTCAGATGCTGTCATGCATTTGTCAATTCTGGGAGTGAGTTACTAATGAACTCAAGTTTCCTCACTTACTATCTCTTGTCTTAAATTATTTCTGCACATCAGAATACTGTTCCTGACATCCTTTCAAAATGCTCCGAGAAAGGAGAAGTCTAAAATGCTGCAGTCTGCAGACGCTGACCCCTGCTCTGTAGTTTTGCCCTTCTTAGCTATTAATCTAACTAAAATTGCTGCTTCTGACTGTATTCTCATTTTGTAACGCAAACACTTGTTATCTGTGCCATACAACAGTATAAGATACCCAGCATGGGTCTATGCTGAGTCCCCAAAGAAGATTATTGTGGAGATATGTGTGTGCCTGCCTGCTTCTAGTTCTGAGAATGCTTAGGGAGAAAGAATTGATTACTATTGGTAACTTAATTTACAGCAAAGTAAAGAGACCCAAAGAAAAACCTACTTCAAAAGCTTTTGGATTTTACAAAAGGATATGCTCTAGCAGTTTTCCAGTAGCCCAGGATTTCAGCCACTTCCTTTAATCTGGAGTTGTGTGAAAACAGTTGTTTTAAATGAGAAGGAAATGATAAGAATCTGAGGATTAAGATGTTGGATGAGAAGGGCAGTTGAGTGGCATGAACTTGAACAATGTTCTGCTCTTAACAAGCATTCTTATAAACCGATCACAGTTCCTCATCTCATTACAAGGTGTCAGTGCTTGAGACCGTTTAGTCAACTAGGTTAGTTGATGAAAAAAAAATCCATTTACTTTTAGATCCAGATTGTCTTTAGTATCTCCCTTTCCAGCACCCATTTAATCCTATGGGGTTCTTTTAAATTTCTTGCTCAGCTTTAACCGAAACGAACGTTCCTGCCGCACGCATCGCACAATTTGGCTGAGTACGCTGGCAAAAAAAGAATAACCAAATTATTATTCAGTCATGGGTTTTTAACAACCGCAAAGCAAGTGGATGTTAACTAAATGATGCAGTTTATTCCCTCCATTCTTGTTGCCAGCTTGCCTATTACGGGGAGGCTGCCAGCTTTAAGTAAAGTGGTACCCAGATGGTAGTCGCAGGACGCCCACTTGGTTACAGAGCCTAAGCAGGGAATAACTCGGCAGCCAGAACAAGCTGTGGGTCAAATGAGGGGGAATGCCTGTTGCTTCACAGTTTTTTGCATATGTAAATCTGTTAATGTTATGTCAGTGTTGTGCGGTCTAAACACAGCGTTGCCTTTCTCTGGGGCCCGGATGAACTTGGACGGCAGCCCAGTTAACGAGACTCTTAAGGGAGAAGCTTTTGAATGCGCCGCTGCAGCCTGCTTCCTCAGTGTGAACTCATTGCTTCCTGGACGTACTCATTTTCTTCGCAGCTGAAGCTTTTGTGCACAGGAAGTTCCCCTTGATAGTCTCACTCCAGAATGGGATACACAGACAAGAGATTTTTATAAGGCTGGGCAAAGAGCTTGAGCAAGTGTGTGAGCTGAGCGGCTATTTTTAGTTCCCCGGCGTTGAAGACAATTCATTTGGCAGGGGCCGCGTCTGCTTCTCTCACACTTTCTCTGTCTGCCACACTTCTGCACGCTTTTCATCAACTACAGATGTGGCACACAGCCGTCTAAGAAAAGTCATGAACTGTGTCGTCTGCGCCGTTTAACAGCCAACATCTGCTGCAACAACCTGATGGAAACAGAAAGGAAACAATTTTTGGGAAAGCTCTAAAATATTTTAACTTTTGTCTTATCATTCCGGCTTTGGCAGATAATTACATACAAATAGTTTTATTAGTAGAGGGCTGTAAAAACTGAATAGCAAAATGGATTCTTTATTACCAACTCTGTTTGATATGGAAGGTGTAGTATAAAATGCCTGCCCTTTTGTTGTTGTTTACAGTTCTTAAAAAGTTAACTAGCATAAAGTGAAAGCAAAAGCCCTTTTAAAAATACTGGTAAAGAGGTAGGGGCAGTAACACACTTAAGGCTGAAAGGTACCTATTGCATTGGTTAAGCCAAAGAAAATGATCCTAAAGGTATTGTAAAATTTATATGCCAGGTGAAAAGCATTAAATGTGTTCAGAGTTGGGTTTTGTGAAGGAAAACATTCTAGTTTTAATCATTTTGAAATTGTATTTGTACCATAATACTACTTAAACCATTGTGGGTCTGAGCCTGAAAAAAAAAAAAAAACTCATTTGTGTGATTAACCCCACTGGGGTTTTCTGATGTGAATAACCATTTATAGGAACAGCCACTGGGGTTGTATGAACTATTATATAGGCATGGTTAGATTTCTTTCCTTTTACATAATGTGAGCTGGTTTTCAGTTTATTGGATTTAATGTAAATTTTCAAAAGCCCCATAATGATTTTAAGGGCCTCTGTCACCTAATTCTGAACTACCTGTGGCTAGATTTTCAAAAGAAAAAAAATAAAATTTTGGTTCTGAATTCCCCAGCAATTCACTGATACTTAACAAGCATCATCTGTTTGAAAATTTATACTTATTGCTTTTGGATGTGAGCTCCCAACCACCTGATGTCACAAATTAGTTATGTTGGAGTGTTAATGGGTCCAGATAACTTTTTTGGGATCAATCGGGTCATCTTATATCCATGTATTCTTGTTTAATATCACACATTTTGCTGTGCTTTAGGATTCAATCCTGTGCATACTTACCTGGAAGTAAGCAATATTAAACACAGTGGAACTTATTTCTGAGTAGACAGGCACAGGATTGCACTACTAGGCACCTTATTACTGATAATTTTATCCTTAGAATGTAGACAAATAGAACATGCACTTATTGTGGGATATACATTCAAGGGGAGTGACTGAACTCTTGGATAGCCAAGTCTGGAAAAAACAGTTTCAAATTTCTAGGTGCCAACAGTCTTTCATTTCTCTAGTTAGATTTTTATCCTATCTTATACTCTCAGAGTAGAAGCCAAAACCAGCCAACTACACTCAAAACTAAAGAAATGGATCTATAATGGCTCAAAGCATTTTAGCTCAAAACCTATAAAAGCACATGAATGTTTAAAATATACACTAACATTTCTAATAAAATACTGAGAAGCTGCCTTCATGGACCGTCCATTCTTTTATTCTCTACCATGAAGTATCCACACTTGGTAGCCGTGATAGTCTGTCTCTAGCAGTAGAAAAGAGCAAGAGTCCAGTAGCACCTTAAAGATTAACAACATTTCTGGCAGGGTATGAGCTTTTGTGAGTCGCAACTCACTTCTTCGGATACAGCTAGTATGTGAGTCCATCGATCCTTTAGTAAAGAGTGAATTCCGGTCTTGTCACCAATGCCAATTTCTACAAGCCTACTACCCCTCTTCACATCACACCTGATTCCAATCTCGCCTGCTAATGTCATTTACCTGGTATTGACATTTGCATGCTATTGCCATTGAATTCACTCTTCTCTACTTAAGGATAGATGGACTCACATTCTAGACGTTTCGGAAGAAGTGAGGTGTGACTCACAAAAGCTGATACCCTGCTAGAAATTTTGTTAGCCGTGAAGTGACCAGTTTGCTGTTTTCTCTTAGCCAACTCTGCCTGACCACTGCCATTAGATGTGTCGCTGCCGCACTCTGGAAAGATGACACAAAACTCATCGCTGGAACAAACAAGGATCAAATATATGAACAGCTGATCTGCAGCACCAATATCCCTATTTAATAACTTCCCAACTCTCAGTGTGGGTTGCCTTAAGCTATTCGTTTGGAGATTAATGCCCTATTGACTTGGAACATGGGCAATCCCACCCTGGCTCAAAGCTTAGCACAGCTGATGTCCTTGTTTTGCTTTTCACTGTCTACTTACCAACTTTTCACTGTCTACTTAGCAGCATTATTTCCCCCCAGCTACGTTAGTCTTAACATGCAGTGATTCTGTCCAGCCCCAATAAAATCACCCCATCTATTTTGGCCTGGTCATATGTTAGGGGTTGGTTTAGACTCTAGTTTTGTTCCTTGAAATCCTGATAGATCAGAAAACCATGTGGCCATCCCAGGTATCCACCTGATGTCGATGCACCTTTCCCTTATTGCAGGGGGTATCAAAATAAAACTGGGTAGTAACCACTGCCACAAGCCAATCTGAGAGTATCTACTGCTACACAAATTTGCACATCTAGTACTCTGTATCTGCCTTGCTGTTTAGCAGCTCTGCCTAGCTGCATCTCCTGATTCATTCTTACCAGGGCACCTTTGCAGTTTAGAGCTATCATGCTCAGTGGTTGCTGAGCTCATGCTTTACTGCTTTACCTTTACCACTCTTTGGGTAGCTAGACTGAATAGGTGTGGTTTGTTGAGAGCATTAAAAATACAAGAAAGTTTAATAAAACTAAAAAGGATATGCATGGCCTGATCAAACATCAGGCTGAACAATGATATACATAACAGGGGAAAACATGCAGTCCAGTTAACCTATACTCGATATTTATCCTAAACAATGTTAAACTAGAATAAGCTTAATGTTGCAGCATTTAGAAGTCAGTCATTACCTTAGTTCTCAGAGTTGGGACTTCTCCCCATTTTCCCTCACTTCATGGAAAGGCCCTTCTTCCTCTTGTCTTGAGAATTTATACTCTCTCCTCTGAGAGCTTGTCCTCCTCTGGGATCATTCTCACTCCTGATCAAGAGGAAGAAAAACTATCTAGTCATTTGGCTTTTGCAGTCTAAATCCCTAGGTGAGACAATTTAGAAAGGGGTGTAAGATAGTAATAATTTTGTCTTTCCCTCAGTGAGAGCCATTTACATCTCCAAATGCTAAAATACTGGGAGCTTGGGGAAGGGGTGAATCTTCTCTGCCAGCTACAGATTTGCAGAGAGGCTCCTGTAACATGGATACAGCTTAAACCCAATTATTGAAATATAAACATGATCTATATGGTGGAGGGCATATAAACTCTAGCATTATTATTATTATAATTTATTGTGGTCCTTGACCAGTATTACAAAGTTAAAAACTCTTATCATTTAATGTTGAGGAATCTGGGCATCTAAGCTTCTTGTGTTTTCCTCCCAGCCTGAATGAATGGAACTTAACAAATAAGGCCAACTTTTCGGTAAAGAATGGACACTCGGAGTGAAATGTCGAATTCAAGTAGACATCACCATTGGTGTGGCATTTGCTACCTTTTGCTGCTTTTTACTCACCTCCTGGTATATTCTTTCCTTCATCTAGAGTAGGGGGTCCCCAGTGTTTTTGGTAGGTGCAGCCACAAATTGGCTGCCACAAAATGTTTGCTGCAGGAGCTAGAGCTGGCCACAAAGTGGCTGCTGCAGCTTACGTTCGGTTACACAGTGATGATTATTGTGGTGGCAGCCACTTATGCATAGCTGTTTCCTTGCGGTCATTCCGCCAACTACTTCGGCTCTTTGCTTTGATTATGCTTGCATTTTCCGACCTTCAGATGTCGCCTTGCTCTCCCCGTGCATTTCCCCTGCGTTTTCTGCATGCTGGCTAAACAAATCCAGAAAATGCGGGCAAAATGCACGGAAACACACGGGGAGAGCTAGGCGACCTCTGACGGTTGAAAAATGCAAGCATAATCAAAGCACAGCCCTGAAGTAGTTGGCAGGGTAACTGCGAGGAAACAGCCATGCATAAGTGGCCAATATTTAAAAACTCTCAGCCAATCAAATCTCCAGTGGCCAATCAGAGGTCTTGCTGGGCAAAGGCCCCACCTGGTCCTGCCCACTTTCTAAAAACACTTGGTGGGTGCCATGGTGCCCACTAGCACTATGGTGGGGAACCCTGGTCTAGAGGGTAACTTCTAGCTACTGCTGGCAGGTATGTATACAAGTACCTTACTTGACAATGAAAAGGGACAAAACATGATCACAGTACAGACCCTCATGCGTACGTGGGTCTAATTTTCTTCTGGAAGAGTGAAACCTTTTTGAGGGTGCTGTGGTGTGCTTTGAGTGTTTCCCTTTTAATAAGAGAGAGCAGGAAGCATGGATTGATGGGTGCAGCAGAGTTACTGATAAGCAGCCGTTTTTGGAAGTAGGAAGAACTCTCTGTTGAACAGTGAGTCAGCTTTGTAATTTTCTAAAAAAGGTGAAGGGATGGCAGGAGTTGAGATGTTTGGGGAATATTTCTTCTCTGTGTAGCACTGTGTGTGTAAAGTGCCATCAAGCCGCAGCCGACTTATGGCGACCCCTTTTTTGGGTGGTCTTCATGGCAAGAGACTAACAGAGGTGGTTTGCCAGTGCCTTCCTCTGCACAGCAACCCTGGTATTCCTTGGTGGTCTCCCATCCAAATACTAACCAGGGCTGACCCTGCTTAGTTTCTGAGATTTGATGAGATCAGGCTAGCCTGGGCCATCCAGGTCAGGGCCTGTGTAGCACTAGCATGACATAAAAACTAAAAAAACAAAACAAAAAACCCCCGAAATGCTTAAGAATGGATCTTGCCATGTTTTCAAATGTACTGATGATCTATTAAAATGACAATATTATTTCTTAAAGTACAGTTTTTGCTGGTGTGAATAATCCTCTGTTCATTGCCCCCCCCCCCCGGTTGTTTCTCTGACATTTGCTAGCATGGGCATTCAGGTTAGATGCGTGAATGCCTACTTACATTTCAAGTCAATAGCCTTTGTTCTTTTGGACCAGATGGATATCAGCAAGGTTCTTCTTCTTAAAAAATCTTTTATCCTATGCAGTGTAATTCGATCTTCAATTTAGCCAGACATCTATCTGAATATTTACAATGTGGAAATAAACTCAAGGCTGAGAAAACAGACCAGCAAGAAACGTCTGAGTTCTATAAAATGACCCTAAACCACTTTTGGAGCTTCATAAAAGGTTTACCACTTAGAGAAATCTCATCATTCATGCCATCACTTCGGGCTTTGGCAATAATTTGGTTGTATTCCAGTGTAGTTTGAGTTTTAAGTTTTTCAAAAATCTGTAGCAGATTGCAAATACAGTCAAGGTAAATCAAGCCATGCATTAGGTTAGATACAGTGTGTCAGTTATGTGTATTAATAGAGCACTACAGATCTCCCTACCAAGAAAATAATTGAGCAAGTGGAATATTGTGTTAGTGCAAATGGAGAAAAAGTATTCTCATCAAAACTTTAAGCCAAATATGTTTTCAAGGTGATTCAGCTAACGTAAAGTATTTCTCTTCACTTTTACTTCAGTTGTTATAAAATGCAGTTCGCTGTTGGCAGTCACATAGCATTAATTTCCTGTGTTTTAAAATAATTGTCTATGCCTTCAACAGAGGCCTTAGACAAAGGCTCTAGCCAGGGTGGATCACTGCATGTGCAATTCCCTGCTAACCAGTTTTTATTATTTCTAATGTGGAGCAGTGATTAGAAGTTAGAGTAGGATCTAGAATACCCAAGTTCAGATCCCTACACTGCCATAAAATTTCTTGGGTGACTTTTGGTCAGTCATCCCTTATAATGGTTTCCCACCCCCGGATGTATACAAATGTATATAGCTGTATTCTGACCCAACCTAGGAAGCTGAGGAATTGAAAAACCCTTAATTAGTATATGTCTGAATATGGCACATGAGAGGCTGATATGAATTCTCAACACATAACCTGTTTTATTGTTCTGTTATGGGGAAATGGTCAAGTGAGACGATCAAGGAGGTTTCAGGTTTAAACTTGGCAAGTGAAAAGGTAACAAGAATGAGGGAAACTTTGTATAGCTATATACAATGGATAGCTTGTCACAAGAATGTAGCTGTTTTGTTCTACCCACAGGTGTTTGTAACTGTTGAGGGAGATCACTTGGCTGTCACTCCTTAGTTAAATAGGCATACGTTTCATTAGCACATTATCTTGATACTTACAGGACAATACTTTTGCAGGACAATACTCAGCTCAAACCCAACCCCTTTCTGACTATATATTACTCTTCCTACACCCTTGACACTGAGAGACACTGTCCTTCAGTGTTACTACTCTGAAGATGCCTGCCACAGTTGCTGGCGAAACGTCAGGAAAGAAAATTCCAAGACCACGGTTACACAGCCCGGATAACCTACAAGAACCAATAGGCATACGTTTATTTATCACAAAATTTCAAAAGTGTGGAGGCAGGAACATACACACAGATTCAATTTTCCTTCTTTAGCTCTTGATAGGGATCACCCCCTTTTCTCTGGAACTATTTCCCTTGGAAGCGCTACTGGTTTCAGTTCCTTATCTCAGGATCCTCCTTGATCCTACACTACTCTCCTTCTCCCACTTTAGCTGCCAAACTCTAACTGCCACTCTCAACTGCCACACTCAACTACCACTCTTCCAGGTCAACAGTAGAATTCCATTTGAACCCCCCTGTCAGTCAAGGTTCCCAGACCGGTATAACGGATCAGCAGTTAGCTGTCCATCACACCCCTTCTCAACATATCCTACCTCATAGTTGGAACACGGGAGAATCTATGTTGCTGTCTGTTGCCCTGATCTCCTTGGGAGAAAGCTGGGATAAAAACATGGTACAAAGATCCTAAGGAACTTTGCCTGTATCTCCAAAATTTACCGTGTCTGAGGGTTACTAAACAAGTACTGTTAAAAAAAATGGAATTGATACCATTGCAGTACTGAATGGAGTGTTTACCTTTGCTGTGATCACGCAAGGTGCCTTACAATGCAAGCAACAGAATGTCTACACTAGAGTTCTTCAAACCATCTCATCTATTACAGTTCACTGTGCCAAACTACAAAATGCTTTCAAAACCTTTTAAGCATTTTGTGTGTGTTTCTCAGTGGGAGAGCTGCTGTGGAACAAATGGCTAGAAGAACAACTGTGTGCATCTGGTGTCCAAATGTTTATGGATTGCGGCCTGCAGGTCTGTAGCTAACCTTTGTGTAAGTTCCTCAGTATCTCTATAGCTCATGGTTTCAGTCCTCCACACACTTGACTCAATTTGTGGAAGATAAGGTGGATCGCCGAAGGCTTTCACGGTCAGAGTTCATTGGTTCTTGTAGGTTATCCGGGCTGTGTAACTGTGGTCTTGGTATTTTCTTTCCTGACGTTTCGCCAGCAGCTGTGGCAGGCATCTTCAGAGGAGTAACACTGAAGGACACACAGTGTTACTCCTCTGAAGATGCCTGCCACAGCTGTGGGCGAAACGTCAGGAAAGAAAATACCAAGACCACGGTTACACAGCCCAGATAACCTACAAGAACCAACAAGGTGGATCAATCACTGAGAATGATTTAAAATAAAAAATAAAAATAAAGTAGTCCAATGCAAATGTCACAGAAAATTATTCAGCCTGCTGAGGGCTTCTGCCTGCTTATCAAGGGATAATTAATTGCACTTCATATAATTACGTAGCATTCATTCATAATATGCTTGTGTGTACATATCCTGTGCAGCTCCAGTTAAAACATATTCAAATGTTGGGAAAGACCCTTCTCTGTCTGAGATTCTGAAGAGTCATTGCTGGTCAGAATAAATGAACTAAGTTAGCCAGACTAGTGTTCTGCATCATGTGTTATTGCATGATCTGCCTCCCCCACCTTTATGTATTCTGAATTTTAGAACACAGATGCTGAGGTTAGAATTTCAGAGGGGAGCCTGGTGCAGGGAGAGAGGGGGTATGTAACCTCTTTCTCTTGCCCCATTTTCTGGGAAACACCACTCTAGAGTTGTTTCCCTCACGTGCTCATGCTTGAGAGTAAAGTAGCTGGGGGCTAGCAACTTTAGATGGGGAAAGGAGCACAAGAAGGGGTTAAATATGCCATTTCCTCCCATGCTGGTCACAACCTTAGAACATTCCAGTGTTTCATTCTTGAAAAACAACTGTTGGAGAAAAAGGATTACAGACCTACATAAAATGTGTAACTTCTTCCAAAATATGAGGCAGCATCTTAAGTTCAATTAATGCTTGTGGGATGCTTTAGAATCATTGGATACAGGTAGCATAATGGATGGGACAGCCTATACATTCTGGCTGTTCTGAGATTTGGTGATTTATAGAGGTCTATAAAATTATGCATGGTATGGAAAGAGTGGACAGGCAGAAGCTTTTCTCCCTCTCTTATAATACCAGGACGTGGGGTCATCTGCTGAAACTGGAGGGTGAAAGATTCAAAACAGACAAAAGGAAGTATTTTTTCACAGAACTCATAGTTAAATTGTGGAACTCCCTGCCCTGGGATGTAGTGATGGCCGCCAACTTGGAAGGCTTTAAGAGGGGAGTGGACGTGTTCATGGAGGAAGGGAGAAAAACCTGGTGCAGCACCACTGAGGTGTGAGGGGGTGTTCCCAGCCTGAAAGGGGTCAGGAAGCTGCCTACTGGCAGCTCTGCCCCCCGAAACGCCCTGGGAACACCCCTCGGGACAACATTGGGATGCTGGCGTGAGGCCGAGCCAGTGTCCCAGGGCTGCGCTGTCGCGGCATTCCAGGGAGGCCGGCGTGAGCACCCCAACGCTGGCGTCCATGCCTGTCTTGGCAGCACAAGTGGCACAGCTGCTGGCACGGCCACCTGCACTTCTGAGGACTTTTGATGCAGAACCTCAGAAATGGCCTGTTATTCAAGAACTTTCTCCCACCTGGTGTTTTTTGACATATGTTTGAAAAATAATATTGGCTAACATGCTACACATCTTCTGCTTCTAGCGTACAAACATCCTGTAAACAGTGTTTAATCACCTTGATGTGACAGAAATAGAGAAAATAATTGGAATATTAACTTTAATGCTGTTCTTCTTAATAAATGAACATATTTGTATAGGAATATTTTTTATAATCTCTGCACTTATGTATTTTAGTAAAAACCAAATTATATAGAACCCCCCCTACAATGTTTTAGTAGGCAATTCCTATGAAAATGGTAGATTTTCACTGAAGACCTTTCTTTTGTCTGTTCTGATACTTTAAAACAGTAATAGCCAAATCTTGGTTTTTGGTTACAGTTGACTCTCCATTACTTTAAACTTTAAAACTAAGTTGAGTCCATCTGTTTCTGGAATAGACTTCCCACCCCAGTACATCACAGAGAATCTTCCATTAAGATATCTGCATTGGGTATGAACTCAAAACAGATGTGAGTCCTCTTCAGTGAAAAGATATGGAACTATCCCATCAAATGACTATGGGCAATGGTTCCAGTATATCAATATCTCAGAAAAGAGAACTGTACGTAAAAATCCTTTTAGGCTTTCATCACTTAGTTGGAGTGGGAGGGTACCCATCATAACAGGGATGCAAAATGTTAAGGGATGTTGAGATCAAAGGAATTTAGGGTTTTTTTCTCTGCTTGGCAGATGGAAAGCTTAGTAAACTTCTTTGTAAGACCAAATAAGAAAGTGGGCTCTTTAGCTTAGCATTAGATAATCTTAGGATGTGAAATGGTGGAATTTAATACCGGTTATAACATGTAGATGACCAGATCTTGTATATTACGTTTGTTTCTTAACTGCAGTCACTTTTTTACATGACCATATTTAATTTATTAATAGTGATGCTGCATTCTATCAATGGTCCATCTAGCATAGATAGTAAATTACTTCAGAGACCATCAGCTATGAGTTCACTTACAGGTAGATTAAACACAACCTTCCCAGCCTTCTTCATTGTGAAAATGTTAGGGATGCCTCCAATATGATGCTGGTGATTTCTGGCGATACCTGGATTTATTTTGAAACTAGAAATGTGTAAGGTGCTAATGAGGTGAGTGCAGCACCAAAACAGTAAGACTGTATTTTGGGTTTCTAGGGTTGATGGTAGATTACCGCATCAATTTATTATGGGAAGTCCTCTGATTCCTGTGACAGCTTGCACAACAGTAATAAAGGTTGCAATCAGGTGTCTTGTGTAGAGATGTGAAGGCTTGGGGGGAAATCTCAAAAATTCAGAGAAAATAATTTTAAAATTTCCCTCCTCAG
This sequence comes from Euleptes europaea, assembly GCF_029931775.1. NCBI lineage: Eukaryota > Metazoa > Chordata > Lepidosauria > Squamata > Sphaerodactylidae > Euleptes > Euleptes europaea. Next base: position 42,426,015 of record NC_079312.1, on the reverse strand, counting down.
GATTCCCCACCATTTTTCCCAATGAAAAAAATGAAAAACTTTGGGGGCTACGTTGTAAAAAAAACCTTGTGAACAGTTTTCTCTTTTGGAATGGGCGAAATGCTTCTTAAGAAAAGTGAGTCTTGAAGACCTTACTCAAAATGCATATGAAAAAAAAAAATGAGGACTTTAAATTTTCCCAGTGGAAAAACTGGGAAATTATGGGGAGCACTGAAAAACAACTTCTGTGAGCTATTATCTCTTGGAATGAGTAAAATGTTTTTTTTTTAAGGCAAGGTTTTACTCTAAAAATGTGTAGTATGAAAACTTCTACTCAAAACTATCTACAGCATTAGATAATTATAATTCCTGTATATACTGTAGACATATACAACATACCTTAAATAACATGTTTATTGTATAAATGTGAATATTTTTGCAACAATATGCTATAATGTGTTTAATGATAATTATACATTATTTAAAACTGCAGGGTTTTCAATGTGATAAAGTTTAACTTGATATTCAAGTATACTTGTTGTTTCTGGCCAAACAACACACTTTATTTTGTTTACTATAGAATTTGTTTTTTACCTTATTTTTTCCCTACCTCCCAGATGGCAAAACTTAATAATGCCTTAGCATAGGTTCAGCAGTTTAAAGTTCTGTCTCCAGTAATAGGCATATTAGCCATTTTGCTTGTTGAACACTAACACGTTTTTGCCAAATAGTACAATTTAATATGCTAAGTTATAAATTATGTATTTTATGCTGTTAAATAAAAGAGATTTAGGTTTGATAGAAAAGTAAGTATTGTATATCTTTCAGTTTTTTCAAAAGTTCCCATCACTTCCATGTTTTCAAGATGTTCAGAAGTTTTATATTTCTAGACTTGTAGTACCTTAAAGATAAACAAGTTTTATTCTAGCATAAGTGTTTGTGAACTCAGAGCCCAGTTCATTAGATTGGTGTAATGGGTCCTCACTAGGCAGACATATATAAAGAAATAATAGTATCACAGGACCACAAAATGCTGCAAAATCAGTGTGAAATGTAACCATGGAAATTAAAATGTAGTCAAAAAAGCACAGACATGATTAACCATAACAAGTATTGGTTATAACACAATCTCACTAGTTTTGCTAAACTGGTTATGCTGGGGGAGCTGGGGAGAATGGCACGGTATAAATGAAGGAAATAAATAACACCAGTAATGGCTGACAAATCCAAGGTAATTGTTAAACCCTTTTATGATTGTACTAAATGTTTAGATAATGGTAATTCAACGGTTTCATGCTGGACTCTCCCTTTGAGGTTTTTCTGCTGGGTATGGTAGATTTAAGATCAGCATCAGCGTCCTAAGAGATTGCAGAGTTCTCCCACTAGTTTCTGACTGGACTGTTGACATTACATTGGACGGTTGGTAATTGTAGGTAATAACCAGTGGTGTTCTGTTCTCAGTTTTATTGTTGTCTGATGTTTTAATTATGTATTGTAACCTGCCTTGACCCCTGGGGAAAGGTGGGATATAAATGTTTAAAAAATTAAATAAGAAATAATTCTGAATTAGGGTACGGACTGCTCTAAGTCCACTGTATGTTTGGACACTGGGCTCTAGTCCGTGCAAAGTTTGTTTAAGTTAAGACTTACCTTGTAAGTCTTTTATGTGCCGCAAGACTCTTGTTTTTGGTGAAAAGACTAGCATCCCTTTTGGAATTAAAATTGTAATAATACTTTTGATGATCAGTCATATGAACACTTGAGAAAGGAACTGATAATTCTAAATGTGTGCCCAAACTGTTAAAAATAAAGGGTTCTTCATAAAATATTCATAAAGATGTGACACAACAAGTGTGATGTGGCAAAACATTTGGAGAGATGGGAAAAAGGTAGACTGGAATAGTGTTTTATCTGTTCGTAAATTTTGTATGAAACATGACTTTGAATTTTGATATTCTGGAACATCATACCAAATTTTACAGTGTATCACATGAAAAATACTCAAGCCCACTTTGAGCCTTCAGGATAGATTGGAAAGCATGTTTAAATGAATGCAAACCACTTATCTGGATGTAGCTATGCTACTATGCTATTGGCTATCTCCAGCTTGCTGAGAACTGCTATGCACAGGGGACCCTGGGAGATAAAACTAACTTTGTATCCTCCTTCTATGTGTGTGAATGTGTGAGAGGGGGAGGTGGCAGGTACAAGGAAAGACAAAACAACCACTGTGAACATGGGTTCTCCTTGCAAGGTACATTTTCTCTTTTTCAGAGTTGAGTATAGACTTTGTTTAGTGACCCAGTAAAAATACAACAATGTGAATAGTCTGTGGAAAGTTGTGCAGATCACATCCCCTTTTGGAGAGCTTCTCCCAGCTATACACCAGACAAAGCAGCTGGATTCCCTAAAATTATTCTCTCAGAACTCTCTCAGCCCACGCAGAGGCAGGCAATGGCAAACCACCAGTGAACGTCTCTGGCCTTGAAAACACTACTGGGTCTGCATAAGTCAGCTGTGATTTGACGGCACACACCACACACAACTTTGATGCAGTGATACCCACTTATTTTAGTAGGCTGCTCATCGTGTAGCACAGGAGCAGCATCTTTAGGCTGCTACAAACACAAGTAACTAGAGTCTCAAGCAGTTTCATTATGAGTGTCCAGTATAAACTCTCAAGTTGCCTCAGGCAGCATGTGTACTCTCTCTGCTGAAGAGGAAGGTCGCTTCTGTGGAAAGGAAAGTTCAGTCTTGGCTATATTCACTGTGCCAGTTCCTAGTTAAACGGTGCCCCACCTTTCCTCCTCCTGCTACATCTGATACAGAGGAAGGGAAAAAGGTGGAACATGTTTTGGGAGTATCTGTTGGCACAGATACAAAAGAGAATACAAAAGAGAAATAGCGTTGTTTTTATAGGGTTTTTTGTTTTATGATTTCCTATCTTGAAGGGGGATCTGTTCCAGATTTACATATGAGCACATATATACAGAACAGATTTTTTAAAAAGCCTAACTCTGTATTTTCCATAACGTGTTAAAAAGTCCTTGTAGCATCATGTAATCTGATTAAGATCTGTTTTAACTTAACTAAAATATGTTAAGCTATCCATTGTGGATTTTTCTTATTTTTTAAATCTTGATTCTATTTGCAGCTAATTGCTAACCAAAGGTTCCTAATAGGAATGTATGAAACTCCTCTAAGAAATGTAATGTGGAAATTCAATTTTTCTCCTCAGGAAAAACTCTCATATTTTGTTTTGGATATCACTTTATTTTATTTTATTTTTATTTATTTTGTGATTTATAACCCGCCCTCCCCGCCCGAAGCTGGCTCAGAGCGGGTAAGATCATATAAAAACATCACTACACCAACAATAAGAATCTAAATTTAAAACATTAAAATCCCAATTAAAACACAAAATTACAAAGTTTCAAATGGCGCCTAACCTAACTCGCATTGCTGGGTGCTTGCAGCAGGTTACCCCTCCTTTGACATCAACAATATAACAGGAAGGAGGAGCAATAGGGAGGCCAGCAGATGATATTTGCGGCTATCCTCAGCCATAGGCCTGGCGGATTAGCTCTGTCTTGCAGGCCCTGTGGAACTCTTTAAGGTCCCGCAGGGCCCTGATGTCACCACACAGAGCATTCCACCAGGCTGGAGCCAGGGCCAAAAAGGCCCTGGCTCTCATGGAGGACAGCTGCACACTCTTAGGGCCAGGGACCACCAGTAAGTTGTTATCAGACGACCGTAAAGATCTTCGGGGGGGGGAGTATACCAGGAGAGGCGGCCCCGAAGATACGAGGGTCCCAGGCCGTGTAAGGCTTTAAAGGTAAAAACCAGCACGTTGAATCTGATCCGATACTCCAGCTGGAGCCAGTGCAGTTGGCAGAGCACTGGCTTTATATGTTCTCGGGGCGAGACCCCTGTAAGGAGTCTCACCGCCGCATTCTGTACCAGCTGGAGCCACCGGATCAGTCTCAAGGGCAGCCCTACGTAGAGCAAATTACAGTAGTCTAGCCTAGAGGTGACCGTTGCATGGATCACCGTGGCTAGGTCAGGGCGGGAGAGATAGGGCACCAGCTGCCGGGCCCGGCAGAGATGGAAGAAAGCCACCTTGACCACCACTGTGACCTGGGCCTCCATAGACAAAGAGGCATACAAAATCACACCCAGACTCTTGACGGCGAGTGCACACTGTCAAGAGCTGGGAGCCGGCACCCCAACCCCAAGCCGCCCTTAACAAAATTCTCTTGGTAATTCTACTTCCTACCTTTTCTTTCTGCCAGTGCTCCTTTACCCTTGTGAGTGAATGACATGTCCAACAGAAATTCATCAGCAAATGCTTTTCCCCACCATCTCTGTAGTGTTCTAAACTGTGCTAGCTGATTTACCTATTTTGTTCAGGGCACGGAAATCCATCAGAAAAATTAGCAACTCTAAACATATCACATTATGCTGACACTGAGAGAAACTTTCTGAAGTGTGTGTTAAATGCTTTCAAGTCAATTCCGACTTAAGGCGACCCTATGAATCAATGTCCTCCAAAATGTCCTATTGTTAACAGCCTTGCTCAGAACTTGCAAACTGAGGGCTGTGGCTTCTTTTCTAGAGTCAATCCATCTCATGTTGGGTCTCCCTGTTTTCGTGCTGCCTTCAACTTTTCATAGCATTATTGTATTTTCCAGCAACTCTTCTCATAATGTGACCAAAGTACAATAGCCTCAGTTTAGTCATTTTAGCTTCTAAGGAGAAGTCAGGCTTGGCGTGATCTTTCTTCCGCCCCCCCCCCCCTCCATCAAGTCACAGATGATTTATGGCAACCCTGTAGGGTTTTTAAAGCAAGAGATATTCAGAGGTGGTTTCTAGCTCCTTCATAGCTGCCCTTCCCAGTCTAGGTCTCCTTCTGATTTCTTGGTTGCAGGCTCCCTTTTTGTTGATGGTTGAGCCAAGGAATAGAGCATTTTTAACAATTTCAATTTCTTACTCAGCCGTAAAGTTGTGTAATTCCTAAGCAGTAATCACTTTTGTCTTCTTGATGTTCAGCTATAATCCTGCTTTAGCACTTTCTGCTTTAACCATCATCAGTAGTCATTTCAAGTCTTTGCTATTTTCTGCCAGTAACGTGGTATCATAGGAATATCTCAAATTGTTAATGTTAATGTTCTTTCCATCAATTTTCACTCCATCTTCATCTAAATCTAATCCAGTTTTCCTTAAGATGTGTTCTGCATATAGATTGAAGCGATATAGATATGATATATCCTTGTTTGACACCTTTCCCAAATTATTTTGGGTTGTTTTTTTAAAAAACCCATATATATATATATATATATATTTCATATTTTTCTGCAAATGTGGGGCTGTTTTCAGCTTTGTAGAGAAATTTGTCTTACCTGTTCATGGCTTCAATCTCTTGATTTATGTATCCACAGATTTGGCCATGTTGAGAATTAGATATATTGATATAGGGGTAGCCTGGTTGTAATCATCACAACAGAAAGATAACCCTTACGTAAGTTCTTCCGAATTTCTCATAAATACATTATTACTTTAAAAAGTTCCATTAAATTAAATATTGGAGCCAGTATAGAAAGCAACAGGTTAAGAAAGATATTCATCCACCACCACTGAATGATGTAGTTAACTTTATATAAAAACAAGTAATGACAAGAACTTCATCCACATTTATTTTTATGTCATGTAACAAAACATTCTGGTACAAAATGATAAATAAGCTTAGTACTTCCACCGAGAATTGCCAAGAGATGCTATAATAAATTTATGGATTAAAATACGGTGCACCACAATGAAATTTCGAGGCACCATGGTGACCTGGCACCTGGGATTTGTCAAGACCTGCTTGTTTTGTAGCTTGTTTTGTAGCTTGTTTTGTAGCTTGTTTTGTAGCTTGTTTGTAGCTTGATGGAATTTTTTAAATAAAAATGTTCTTTCCCATAATCAAGTTTTTTTCAGCCGCTCACACCTGCATATTCTGTAAGGTACAGGTCCTTCCCTAATACACAGTGTAAATGCGCCAAGGAGCCATATTACCTATATTCTTCCAAGACTTCACCATGGGGTTTGGAATCTATGAGGTTCTTATAAAGATAGGTATGGATAGTTCTTAATTCTAGCTGTTTCTTGTACATCCATTGCATTTTCCATTTTCTATTGCAGTGATCCTGAGCACAATCCAAAACGAGAGGTGATTGATTTGCCTTTTCAAAAAGGATTCCACATTTTGTTAAATATGTTCATCTAGAAGCTTTCAAGATGTCAATGCCTGTTCCCAGTGAACTGCTGCCTGTGCAAAACTCCCCAGCTGTAGCAACAGCAGCAACTGTAATATGAACATGGAGGATGCTTTGTGAATGAGATGTGCTGCTACCTCTGATCTACAAGCCTGGCAGTGTGATTATCATTTTCATTATGTGTGCCACATTTCATTTTAACCACATTGCATCCTATCATCCCGTGGGGGAGGACGGGGAAAATGAGGGAGTTGAACTAGTTGTAATCAAACAATTAGTATATTGGAAAATAAATGGGTTCTGGTAGGCAGTTTGTTAGGAATTCATGAGATGTGTCCATATTCTCTTATGGGAACTAAGGTGTTTTATTTTCTTCTGTGATTTTTTTTTAAACTGAGAAGAAATTTAATGGGTGAAGATTTCAAATGCATATACATTTACCCTAGGTAAAAAACTTTTTTCCTTAATTTTCATCTTTCACTCTTCTGGAGTTTTCTTGCCTTTCTACTTTGTCTGGCTTTCTGTCCCCCAACGTTACCCTCGCCTTTCATTCTGGAGCTAATCAGTTTGGTTAATACTTCACATGCACCAACAGTTCGAATTCTTGGCCGCAAGCAGTTTTATGTGCCGTTCCAAATTGCTCTGCGTGGTGGCGGTTTAACGCCCAGTTCAAGAAATTTGAATCTTGGTAAACCAGGTTGACATGGAGTTTTGAAGTAGCAGTACAAAATTATGTAGTTTCGAACATGGCTTGCTGCTTTGCCCTATGATGCTGAATCCCAGTTTCTAGTATGCTAGGATAAAAATGGTACTTCTTGCTCTGACTTTAGTAGTGTTAATACTGATCAGTATTACTAAATAAGTTTCTAAGAAATAAAAATTTAACCACACCCTTGAACACAAGCTTGCCATGTGGAAATAATGCCACGGGGGAGCAATTTAACGGGGCTTTCAGATTGTGGTTGTTTCACATGCTTTTATGTGTCAGGTGCATTTAAAGTATGTGACAAAATCTAACCAAAGCCAATAAATTCTAGGGTACAGCCAGCTCTGCTTAACTCATGTTGTTGTTGTGATAACTTTCCTCCATTTTTGGAGTACCAGGTAACAGCAGTAAATTTAGTTTTTAATTTCACAGTTTCTGAAGGGCGGGGAATTTTGGGGGAGGCAAAGGGTAAAGATTCTTGAGCACACAGTATGGTTATTATTTTTAAGTATTCATAAAAGAGCTTGTAAAAGACTTTGGCCCAGAACACTAGTATGTTTTTGTCATGGAATATTGTTATGAAAGAGTACTACTCTTGGCACAAAATGTACCAGCCTGCTCCATTACCAAGATATCTGATTATAATTAAAATAAACAACAATGGCCTCAGGTATAATGTTAACACTGCTTGTAATGAAGCATCCCCCATGCTTGCCTTCCCCATGTATCACAGAGAGTATCTTGTAGCCTAGTGTAATATATTACATGTTATTCAAGAAGGGAGCATGCTTCTGGTGGCTTTAAATGGAGGTAATCCCAAATTCTTTTATTAGTTTCGAGATCTTCATTCCAATGTGTGTTGGGTACCAGTGGTCTTCAAGGCTGTTTATCCCCAGTAAGAAGGCATTAGCATCTCAAGCATGCTTGCATTCTTCCCCCACCACAAATCTACATAATTTCAAAGTTGTAAATCTGATGACATGATGTGCTGATTCTTCAGAAGCTTGAAGGCAAGTTAAAAGAATGTTAAGTTCATTGATGCTCCCCAGATCTTGAGATCCTTACACAAAATGTTTTCATACTTTAAGAATACCAAAATAAAGTAAAAAGGAGTCTTGTGGCACCGTAAAAGCTGAAAGATATATTGTGGCAGGGGTCCCCAATGTGGTGCCTGTGAGTGTCACATTGGTGCCTGCCAACACCTTTCCTGATGCCTGCTAAGTGTTTTTAGGAAGTGAGCCGGACCTGGTGGGGCTTTTGCCGAGCAAGGGTTCTGATTGGCCATGGGATTTGATTGGCTGTGCAGGTTCTTAAAAGCATTGCTTTGGCAATAGCTGCCCCGTAGCACAAGGATCTTCACTGTGGGAGGCATTTTGTGGCTGGCTCTGCCTACTATGGCAGCCGTTTTGTGGTGGCGGCCGTCATGCTTTGTCAGAATTCCAAAGGTGCCCACATGCTTGAAAAGGTTGGAGACCCCTGTATTATGGCATGGATTTTTATGGACATAACAGCCTTTAGCTGTGTCAGCATTTACAATAGTTAAGTGAGTGGCGTGCAGACCGTATAGACATACATAAGCAATCAGTTGCATATCAGTTGGGTTCTTCTTCATCATCATCACCCATCATCATCACCCATCATCATCATCATCATCATCATTATTACATCACCAAATGTTTCAGTGTGTGTATCCTATTAAGTACAATGGAAACCTTTATAGGAATCATCCAGGATAAGAAGTGTACAGTCTTTTCATCAGATTTTTTTACAAATAAAACTTATTTTATTTAAGGATAATATATGCAAATAATTATCTTTTGGGCATTCTACCATAGTAATTTTGGGGTCGTTTTTGACACGTTTTAAAAGTTGGATACATGGTTACTTTCGTTTTCTATGGCGAGGAATGTGCGCCACTGCTACTGTTTTGAACACAAGATGTTCATCCCGATGTCACAATGGACAATGAATGTAAAGTCCCCAGGAAAGGTCCATGAGGAACAGTGGGCAGAAATTCATTATTTTGCTTTGCAGATTCCTTTCTGGAAATCACATGTACACTTTGCATCCCTGCCTAATGTTTTTCATGTAGACTTGAGGAGAAAAACATGCTAGACTTAGCTGTTAAAATCTTTTTAAATTACCGTCGGTTTTGATCTGGAAAGTAGTGGTGATTTCTATTTGACTACATTGTGCAGACTGTATCTTGAGAAGCTTAAAGAGCATCAGGAAAGTTTGTTTGAAAAGCAATGAAAAGTCAAAATTGTCTTTGACCCCAGTGAAAATGCTTCTTCATAAACAACCAAATAAGAGCCATAGAGAATGATTGCCCAAGAGTCCCTTCCTGCACAGCATTTCTCTCTCTGTGCATCCAGACTTCTCAGCAAGACCCAATAATCTCATGCGCTTACTGAATTTGTTCTTTTTAGGTATTTGATCAGATAATTTTGCGTTTCCTATAAATCTTACAGATACCGTAATGGTCTTCTGTTATTTGTTGTTGATGCATGCTTCATTGGAGAACCAGATTCTTACATAAAGCTTTGCCTCTACTTTAAAATTATCTTGCTAGTCAGCATATTAGAATTGTCTCTTCAGGAATAGTTACTAAAATAACAGTTTATAATAGTTTGATGTTCAGAAGCAGTACATACATATTAAAAAATTAGGTTCTGCCATTCTTCCCAAACAACTCTTAGTGATTATCACATTTGGCCAAGCTATTTGACTTGGTAAAATAGACCTAGTGTACCCCAGGAAGTTGAAAAGAGAGCAAAGTTAAGCTAAACGCTTGCACATTGCCATTCTTCTCATAATATCAGAGCATCTTCCCAAAAAATCCTTTTTCTTTTCTTTCTTTTTTACCATGAATTCACACATATGGCGACCTCATGGGGTTTTCAAGAGATGTCAAGAAGTGGTTTGCCACTGCCTGTTTCTGTGTAGCAACCCTAAACTTCCTCGGTCATCTCCCATACAAGTACTAGCCAGGGCTGGCCCTGCTTTGCTTCCGAAATCTGATAAGATTGGGTTAGCCTGGGCTATCTAGGTCAGGGCAAAGTACCTAGTCTGAGTCACAAGAGAACTCTACTGCAGCACTCCCTACCAACACTCTTCTGGAGCACAATAATGCCTAACACCTTCACACAATGATTCTTTAGATGTTGTCTTTGGTAAAAATTCCTTAGTCGCTCTCACTGAGAGATGGTATTAAGATACAGTCATCTGAGGATACAATTGAAATGGTAGCCACCCTGTCTTCAGTTTATCCAAGAGGGCTTTTTTACATAGGTAATAAGGCTGTAAAGGTAAAGGTAGTCCCCTGTGCAAGCACCAGGTCATTCCTGACCCATGGGGTGATGTCACATCCTGACGTTTATTAGGCAGACTATGTTTATGGGGTGGTTTGCCAGTGCCTTCCTCAGTCATCTTCCCTTTACCCCCAGCAAGCTGGGTACTCGTTTTACTGACCTCGGAAGGATGGAAGGCTGAGTCAACCTTGAGCCGGCTACCTGAAACTGACTCCTGTCAGGATCAAACTCAGGTTGTGAGCAGAGCTTTTGACTGCAGTACTGCAGCTTTCCAGTCTGCGCCACGGGGCTCTTACTAATAAGGCTGTACTGTAATGGAATACTACAGAAAGGTTTTGTAGAGGGATAAGGACTGTACAGCCTGCTGCAGTAAATGCTTTGTGCTTTGTTTCATCTGTGTTTCACATTTCTGCTTATTTTCAGATTTCTGCAATCCAAAACCTATTGCACTGTTTATTGGATGTACGGTTCTGTTGATTGTATTGACTTACATTATGTAATCCCTTAAAGACTCACAAAATTTCTGGCAGGGAATGAGCTTTTGTGAGCCGCAACTCACTTCTTCAGATATCTGAAGAAGTGAGCTGAGCTCATGAAAGCTCATACCTTGCCAGAAGTTTTGTGAGTCTTTAAGGTGCCACTTCTGCTCTTTTCTACTGCTTGTGACAAACATGGCTACCCATCAAGAACTATGTAATACGTCTTGAGTCTCAGTGAGAAAGATGTACTATAATTAATCAGTAATATTTCTTCAGATGAATCCTCACTTTTTTGCTTTGCTCTGCACCTAGCTATCCAGTGTGGATAGTTTGCATTGTTTGGACATAAGTATTTTGAATATTATAAGTGTACATTTGGAATTATAAATCACCTTTTCGAAATTCATAACATTCAGGTTTTCAGTGGTATTTTTGTGTGTGTATATGTGCTTTGGGTACCTCTCCCCTATTGGTATATTGTATTGCAATCCACTGTTCACTAGGAAGTTACTGTAATAAAACTTCAACAGTGAAGAGAGGAGGGGAAAAGTTTACTTCATGGCTATGTCTTGGTAGCGCAGGCAACTCAAACAGTGACTTTGGATGGCAGTGAAGCAGCATGCAAGCTAAAAGTTCTGCCCCCAACATCCTTTGTGACACTTTGAGGGATCCTGTGTTTCTTTTGTTAGAGCAGTTATTATTTATTGCATTTATTTAAAACATTTATACCCCACACTCTTAGCTTTTGATCCAGAGGCAGCTTCCAGCAGTTGAACGCAAAACAATTAACATTCAATAATGATAATAAAATGAGTAACGGTCCCAAAAATAAAACTAAAGAATGGCATAAAAACACTGCAGTTAAAAACACTCTTAACAATAGAGGCTACTGTAAGAATATTCTGGGAACAGTTATGGGTCAGGAGAGGAAAAAACACAAAGGACATAGGAATACAGAGAGGTGTTGCCTCAGCAAGCTTGGCAGCAGGTGAATCGCTGTGTGGAAGGATCTCCACAGTAGAAGGCCTTGTCTCTGACCGTTGCTCACTGACATTGCCTTTGCAGGTGAGAACCATGCAGAAAAAGGCCTTAGAAACAGCTCTTAACTGATGGGCAGACTTTCTTGAGATTAGACACTGTTTCAAATTCTCTAGTCCTGAGCCATTTAAGGCTTAATAACCCGGACTTGAACTGTGAGAAGTGTTCCTTGTAATCCACACCAGCAGGCAATCTTGCTTTTGTGTTTTACACAAGCAGACGGTCCCGTTCTTCAGATACAGCCCACACAGAGCGTACTGCTCCGTGATATAATCTGGTTGTGATCAAGGCATGGATGGAGTAGGGATTTTGGCTGCTACCACTAATTCTCAAACTGTCATAAGTAAGCACCAAAAAGAGATCTATAATATGCGGGATCAGATTAGATGTGGGTGCCATCTTTTAACTAGGGATATAAGACGTGGATATTTTATCAATATTGTTATAATTTTGTATGTTTTATTCAATTCTAATTAATTTCTATCTAATATTTATTGTGGTGTTGTTGTTGTTGTGAGCCACCCTGAGCCTGGCCCTGGCCGGGAAACAGCAGGATATACATCTAATAAAATAAATGTGAATAGATAAATGTGGCTAGATCACATATTTCAAGGAAGGGTTGGAACTGGTTTACCATCTGGAATTTACTAACAGCCCATTCCTGAGCTTTCGGCGTGTGAGGATGGAGGGGAGGAGGCTCCTCTGCCGTGCCTCCTAAAAAGTTCCCCACATGCCGAAAGCACGAAAAAAGCCTTTAACTGGCTTTTGTCATGTAAAATTGGGCAAAAAAGCCCCATAGAGAATAGCGACTTTCTTTGTGTCGGCGTCTGAGGCTGAAAGGGGACAGGAGGCTGCCTAACGGAAGCTCCTCCCCCCGGAACACCCCGGGAACACCTCCTGGGATGCCGGAATGCCCCCGAACACGGGCACGGGCCTTTACGCTGGTGGGATGCTGGCAGAAGGCCCTGCCGGTGTTCCAGGGCAGCGTTGCTGAGTCAGCATCCAGAGACTGGTGTCTGGGCCTCCATGCCAGCACTGGGGCCACTAATGCTGGCATAAGTAGCCTGGATGTCAGCATGGAGGGCCCCGATGCCAGCGCAGCGTCTTCCTGGCCTCCTAAGGGCTTTTGCCCTTAAAGGTCAGGAATGCTCTGTAAATGACTTCTAGCAATTTTATACAGCATAGGAGACAGGCTAGAACCCTGCAACACTCCATCACAACAGCCATGGTGCTGAGAATCTGTCTTCTACCACCGCAATCTGAAACTGATCTGCCAGATCAGAATGGAACCACTGGAACTATTACTTCTATCCTGGTGAAGGTTACCAGTCTAGAGACTTAATTTTTCTGGAAATATTAAAACTATGTTTAAAAAAATGGAAATTGAGATATACATGATACAACACACTATAAATCATACCTGCTAACTGATGGCAGACACTAGCATTTACCAAGAATAACAAATGAATGAGTTAAAAATACAAAAAAGCACCATCCAACCATACTTCCCTTCCATTCTAATTAGGGAGAAGATGTGCAGTTTTCCGGATTACTTCTTTTAACACAAGGATTTCAGTGTAATGGACATTGTATGAATGACAATATAAAATGACTGTTCTCTTTTACAAACAGATTTTTCCCACTTATCCAACACTGAACACAAAACAGAAGTGCAGTGGCACCTTAAAGACTAACAACATTTATTCCAACATAAGCATGTGAACTCTGACTCATGAACCCTAATGCTGGAATAAATTGTTAGTCTAAGGTGTCACTCGACCCCTTAAAGACAAACATGACAACCCATCTGGAATTATCATCATTGAAAATGTTTCCATTTTGAAAGCTACTGTAATTCTAGAAGATATCAAAAGCATTTATTTTTTGAATGTCTATAACTATGGAAAACACATGAAGAAAGCCTTGTGCATATATAGTTTTAGTACACTTACAAGAGTATATACATGTAGCAGTGTTGTTTGTGAAAATAATTTGCCTGTGATCTTCCTCTCCAAACTGAAATGTTGGCATCGGGCAGCCCATTCCTGAGCCTTTGGCGTCCGGGGATGGTGTGGCCGAGGCATCGCCTTGGCACCCCCAAAGCTGTTCCCCTGCCGCTGAAAGGCTTTAAAAGGCCCTTTAAAATGTTTGTTGCTTGAAAATGGGGCATTTTGCCCCACTGAAAACAGTGAGGCTGCACCAACAAAAAGCTGGTGCAGCAACACTGTTGTTGTGGATGGCACACCTGGGGCGAAAGGAGTCAGGAAGCTGCCTACTGGCACCTCTGCCCTCCGGCATGCCCCAGGAATGCCCCCTGGGATGCTGGTGCAGGGAGGCCAGCGTGTGCGGCCCAACACCGGCGCCCCTGCCTCTCACGGCGGTGCAAGTGGCCCTGGTGTGGGCACTTGCACTCCTCCTGAGCTCTTTCCTGCCAAGAGCTCAGGAATGGGCTGAAAGAACTGCTTCCTGTGCTAACATTTAAAGACATGAGCATTCCTGTGAAACATTTACTTGACTGAAAACATCTTGGAATGTCTAATAACTATTCCTAACTATCTCAAACACAGAAAGAAAATACAGATATGTTTCTTAAATTCATGTGTCATGCCTTAGAGTTTCTCAGGTATTACCTGTATCTACAGGGCGTGTTCAGTCTTGTCGTTTATTCGCAATGCTTCCGTGTCTTTCAGCTGTATCATAGGAAGCATCCCCAGAATATCAATTGCGAGCTAATAAAATCTGTGGTGGTGCTATGAATACAGTATTGGGATATGGACAGTGGAGACTTTTGTTCAAGTTTCCCCTTTAGGGAGCTTACTGAATGGCCCTAAGCTCAACCTTACCTACCTCACAAGATTGTTGTAAGGATAAAATGGGCTTACCCCATCTATTTATTTCAAATGTCAATAATAATAAATGTATTTGGGAATGAGGAAATTGTAACTTAATAAGAAATATCAATAACTAAAATTTCTGAATGCAAACCCTGTTTTAGTAGAAATACACCAAGAATGATCAGGTATATTTGACCTGTGGAGTGAATGGAAGGGGGGGGACCCATTTATTTTACCTCCATAACTCTTTTGGCATAAACAAATAGATCAGAAATCACTCTCACACGCATACACATACCTAGTTTTTGAAACTTATCCTTTCACTCTGAACCAACTACTGCCCACATCACATTTCTTGCATTTCCTGTACTTTTTGTACTTTCAATAAAATGAGCAGTTCTTAAATTAAAAAAATAATAATAAAGAATACATCCTCTCCCTCAGGTGTGAGTGGGTGAATTTGTTCTCAGTTGAGACAATGGCTTCCTAGCTAGCACAAGAATTATGGCTTTCTCTTTATGCCTGTGTACAACAGCTTAGCCATCAACCCTCTTCCCCCATGAGATTTAAAAAATTGGTATGTTGACGTAACCTTTGTAGGGTATATGTCCTGCGTGCACAGTGACATAGCGCATGCATTTACATGCTTACTGTTTTGCTGATCAGGGTAAACATACCTGACATAACAGAAACACATTGATTTGATTAAAAAATGTCTCTTATCGTCTGACAGAAACCTTCTCCTTCTCCTTTTTAACCCTCTTTGTAGTCCGAGAGAAATACAATTTCCATTCAACGTTGATGTTTCCTTTTCATCCTTAAAAGCTTTTTTTTTCTTCCTGTAGCAGTTTTGGTGGAAATTATGTATCGCTTGTGATAATTCATTTTAAAAATTCCTGGGCTGTGTGGCATACTTTCATGAAAATTCATTTAGATAAAATTAGATATTATTGTTTAATGAGGTGGCATTTCAATTTAGACCTTGCATCATGCATATACCAGGAGTTTTTTATGGAATAGTTAGGTTCATTTGAGTAATAAAGGCTGAATCATGGGGGCTTTAATTCTTAATCGCTGTGAGGATTGTTATCTGTGGGATGTGAGCTGTCTTAGTGGTATTCAATCAAGTGTCCACTTAGCCGTGACCAGAAGTAATTGCTCCCAAGTGGGTTGCACAATGACCTGTTAATACTTGCTTTGACCCTGTGACCTTGTCTGCCCCATTGTTTAGGATTTTATAGCAAGCGAGTCTGCATTTCTGTGGGGTCAAGTAGATATCTGAGGTCAAACATTTTCTGATTACTGCATAGCATACACTGTAATGCTACTAGAGACTGTTGCATAGAAATAGGCAGTGCTTTGTGGTATGCCCAGTGCAAACAGTTTTCAACGTTCTCTTCCTTACTGCATGTAAACAGTTTAATATTTTACCAAAAGAAGTTCATCTTGTAAATTAGCTATGAATAATACATAGGTAATTGCTAACTCATGTCTTTAAGCACTTGGGCCTTAATTGGCTCAGAAAATTTTGAATGTATTTGCATTTTATCAGGGAAGTTCATTTTCACTTGCACCAAGAAGTTACACAGTTGTGCTAGTTTGAATATGGATTTGCCCCTCTTCTCTTGAGAGTGTAACTTCTTGTCAGATTACAATAATGGTACGAGCAGAGTTTTGACTCTTTTGCATTCTACTATTTTGATCATTTACCTATATCATGATAAACCTTCAAGAACTGATTTCATTGACCTATTTTTTTTTAAAAAAACTTTGAAGTTCTCAGTTCACACTGTATTTATTTTGTTGATCGTGTCCTGCACGTATCTCTGATCATAATGTGAATTTTTTTCCAGTTAGGGCAGGGTTTTGTTTTTTCCCGTAACTATGCATGGCAAAAATAAGATTATAAAAAATGAGGCCTTGATGTTGATTGTATGTCTTACTTCTCCATGTGCATGTTTTGTTTACTAAGCACACTAGTCAAAACACTTTTACGTATTTCTCAGCCTTGTACTAATGACTCCCCACGCCTTT
This sequence comes from Euleptes europaea, assembly GCF_029931775.1. NCBI lineage: Eukaryota > Metazoa > Chordata > Lepidosauria > Squamata > Sphaerodactylidae > Euleptes > Euleptes europaea. Next base: position 42,409,377 of record NC_079312.1, on the reverse strand, counting down.
GCCTCATCCGTCCAAGGGAAACAATTCCACAGTCATCTCTGCATTTCATCATATGGAAATGTTTTCAGTGTTTTGGTTTCAGACAGCTACTAGCGATAGAGACAATACACAAATAATTTAGACTATGATACATTTTGCTATTTAGACAACCAAGTTGATGTACTTTGGGAAATGCAGACTATAGTCAACTGAGAAGGCAAACTATGAGCAATAAAGGAAGGGGAAATTATGCAGCTTGCATGAAGAAAGCACAGTAATTCTTATATTAACAACTCACGCAGCCAACTCCTGCAATTTTAATATGTAAACACGTTTAAAACACTATTTATAAATCAAAATGAATGCACTTTTGCTTAGCTTCTCACATGCAGCAAACATGCTCAGAGATACTAGAGCAGTGATATTGCTATTAGAGCTAAAATGAATATTCACAGTAATCTTGGGAATTGGAGAGTTTTGTATATTTGCCAGATACAAATTAGATCATTTGTCAAAGAACGCAAAATATCCACATTTGATTTGTAAGTTTGAAGGGCACTATTGACTCTATGTCTAATACCTAGATTCTTAACCACAGACATGTTTTTCTAATTAATCTTCACTCTGCCTTGTTATTCATTTGTGATAGGAGGGTAGGGGCCATCTTTATATGTAATGATAATTTTACTTTGTCATGAAAACTATTGCAAGTCTGTTTAGTATCTTTGCAAGTACAGCACATTATTCAATGTCTGTTTGTTCTGAAGAGAGCACACTTCAGGATTAAGATTATTAATTGGTTGTAGAAGAATTGTGAAAGTCTACAGATGTGGCAAAAGGGACAAAATTCAAGTGGTACTCTAATATGGACCCCAGCGTGGTGTAGTGGTTAAAACTGGTAGACTCTAACCTGGAGAACCAGATTAGATCCCCCACTCCTCCACATAAGACCTGCAGGGTGACCTTGAGCTAGTCACAGTTCTTTCAGAACTCTCTCAGCCCCACCTACCTCACAAGGTACCTGTTGTAGGGGGGAAGGGAAGGTGATTGTAAGCCACTTTGAGACTCCTTACAGTAGAGAATAGTGGGGTATAAAATTTCTTCTTTCCTATGTGATCTCATTTTTGCTTTAGGTGCCACTCTAGAGCCTGAGCAAAAAATATGTTAAAAGAACATAGAATTTCTGTTTTTGGACTGATGAGCAAGGACCTCCTGTGCTGGTATATACTCTCATGTGTGGTTGCAGTTGGCAAAATAAAAAAAGAAAGAGGAGACAGACACTAATTCCAAATATGGTCTGTAGTCCAAAGAGAAGAGATAGTGCACCAAATAGCCATTTCAAAAGAGTGAGAAGGAGAAGGTATTTACATTGTCCTCTTGGTAGGAAGGGTCTTCACTTGCAATAGGATATGGGCTATAGTGATCATGCAGGTTGCCCTGTAGTAAGTTAGAGACAGTTCATCAGCCTCGATCCTATTTCTACTCATTCACCTATGATGGCTTGGATTGGTTCTGGGGAAGGTTGTGGGAGGACTGTCCTTCTTCCCATCTTCCAGCTAATGCAATTTTTCTGTACACCTATTTTTTTAATTTTATGGATTCCTATTTTATGACATTGTTTGCTGATGTAAATTGCAGTTTGTTTCAAGATCTGTTGTAATGGAGGAGGAGCGCTAAAGAACTTCTAGTTTTACAGCATTGACTGCAATACATTTGTAATTGTAGCAGCCTGAGGGGTGATTTACACATTATAAAATATACAGGTTCCTTATATCAGACTGATACACAGCATGGGAACCCTATAAGGAACCTGTATAGAGTTACAGGTTCTCCTCAGTTCCCATGCACACAGGACCCGCTTTTGGATTGTGACTGAAGTATGAGGACAAGGCCTTTCCTCCTGTACCATCTTCCTGATTTGAAATGGTCTGGATAGTGCTATTTAACCCATGGGGTTTTCCCAGTGCACCAAATAGCGCCCCCTGGGACTGTTTCACGCTGAGAAAATGGTATGGAGGAAAGGCTTAAGATCCTTTTCTGCATGCACCACATTTGCAATCCCAATTGGGCACTGTGCATATGGGAATTAAGGAGGACTCACAGTCTACATTTGACGGTTACACAGGACGTGGAATGGGAACCTTGCACCCATCCTGGTTACTCTGTAATGTATAAATTGGTCCTCATGTCGAATGAGGGATGAGCTATATGTGACAACTTACATAGCATCCAGAATGTTGCAAGGTAGTGGAAGGGTGATTCCATATGTACCATGACTTTGGTTTTCTTATTTGTCACAAACCTCTGGTATGATATTTCTACAAATATGAAATAAACAATTCAGGTCTATCTGGCATGGTACTTTGAAACATTCCAAGGTGCTTCAGGTAATAGAGTGGGCTTTCAGACCATGAGTTATATGAGACGGCTAAGTGTGAATAATGGGCTTATACAAAAGTTTTGTATATACAGCAAAAAAAATGCAGATGCGTTTTCTCAAAAGTTTTTTTAAAAAAGAATAATATTTGTATTTTGAAAACTTCACCTGATTTTCAGTGTTGCAGTGTAGCTTCTTTCCAGCAGAGGGAATGCAGGACTTGTTAATGAAGCGGAAAAGCTGCCTCTGTGTGGGCAAGCAAGGAGGAGTCCATATAGGTGGATTTAATTTCTTCTGAGGGTCCAAACGATGCAACTGCATGACAGATTCCTCATTAAAGAGATGGATTAGAATGTGTATCATGGTTGATGCCTTCCCTGAGTAATACTTTTAAGAGCTCATTCCACTAGAGCTATTGGACATATCTTGGATGGAGGAGAGAAATTGGCACCTGTGGAGGATATTTGCAGAAAGTTACACTTCCATCTTATGTTGGTAGAAATCTCTTGGGATGCAGATTTTGGATAGTTTTTTCAGTGTTGTTGTAGACTAGTTTGTCCTTTTTATACCACTTGTTCTGAATCATTCAGACTACTTGGACTATTCACTTTGTTTTTCCTGAAAAATGGTGGGAAGCCCCCCCCACCCCATGCATCAGCTTTTTCTGTCCCTTTTCTTTTTGCTAAACAAATCACTGACTGGTGGAGCAGAATATTGAGTCTAAAATTTGAAGCTCTTACATTATTACTAAGTAGAGAAGATGGTAGTGAACCTAAAGACAGTTATCATGTTCATTCAGTTTGGGTTGGTAGTTTGGACTCGCAACAAATCATGTAGTAGGAAGGAAAATGTCCTTTTAATTTTTAATAGCTTTGCCATGAACTTTTATGAGGTAATAATCTGGTTCCTGAGTGGATAAAGGATGAGGTTACAGGCCAAGTACCTTGTTTCCCTCAAGGGTAAAACTGAAACTGCTTGCAAAAAAGCACCCAGCATTTCAGATCCCCTTTGTTTTTGTGTCCACAGTTATTTAAAGGGTTGTCTCTAAAGTATTGCTTAGCATATGAAGTATAAGGTATATCTTTCTGAAAAGGTGAAAGGACTGCATGAACAAGGACAGAAAGGGAGGAGGTATGAGCAAAGGGCTTGGAAGCCGGGCTTCTGATAATTTGATTATCCTCAAGATGACAGGTGGGATTTGAAGAATCACTGAAGTGACTAATACCTCACTCAGATAGATATGCATAGCTGCCATGGTGCACTTAGTAGGTTGTGCTGACATCCATACAGGGTATCCTGTACTGGCAAATTAAGCAAGCCTGTCCTGTTCAGTTCATCAGTTCCAATCCCATTATAATAGTTGGCTTGCCTGTTGGAATGAGCTGTATTGTCCTATTTTGCTGTTATCATATGTATACTATGCTGCTGTGTGTCATGTTATGCCTCAGTTCTGCACATGTTAGACTGCTCAAAACATAAGAAGAGGCCTGCTGGATCAGACCATTCGTCCATCTAGCATCTTGCTTCTCACAATGGCAAACAAGTGACCCTGGCGGGCCAACAAAATAGGACATAGAGTCTAAGGGCTTCCCCTAACATAACCTCAGCCTCTGGCATTCAGAAGCTTCCTGGCTATAAACATAGAGGTTCCCTGTGATCACCACTAGTAGCCATTGCTGAACCTATCCTCCATGAGTCTGTCTAATCCACTTCATAGCAAGCTAGGCTTGTGGCCATCACTATGTGCCTTGGCAGTGAATCCCATAATTTAATCGCTTAGTCCCTTCTATTTATCATGAATCTACTGCCCATTAATTTCATTGGGTGCCCTGGGCTAGTATACCTCATCTTTGTCACCTCTGTCATGTCCCCCTTGCATGTCATTTTTCTAAACAGAAAAGTCCCAGACTCTTTAGCTTTTCCTCATAGGAAAGGTACTCTTTAAAACCCTTTAATCCTCTTGGCTGCCCTCTTATGCACTATTTCTAGCTTTGTAATAGTCTTTTTGAGATATGGTGACCAGAACTGTGCACAATGGAGCATTGCAATACTGGCTGTTTTATTTTCAGTTCTGTCCCCCATAGTGGCGTTTGACTTTTTAACCGTTGAGTTGGCATTTTCATCGAGCTATCCACTACATGCAAGACATCTCTTTGCTCTCAGTTTTGGCTAGTTCAGACTCTATTAGAGTATATTTAAAGTCAGGATTTTTTATTCCATGGTGCATCACTTTACACTTGCCTTCATTGAACTAAATTTGGCATGCTGTTGTACACTCACTCAGTTTATAGTGATTACCCTGTAACTCTTCACGATCTGTCTTGGTTTCTCCATCCTGAGTAACTTCGCCGCTGCAAACATGACCACCACTCAATACTGATCCCTTGGATCTGACCCACAGCTCCATTGTGAGAAGTGCCCTTTTATTGCCACTCTCTGCTTTCCTGTCCATTAACTATTTTCATCTGTCCTGTTATCCCATCGCTTCTAAGCTTACTTGAGTACTTTCTGTACCTTTGTCAAAAGCCCGTTGGAAGTCCATAATGTACTGTGAGTCCACAATGTATTGTCTATACAAATGCTTATTAACTTTCTCAAAGAACTTGAAAAGGTTAGTGAGGCAGGATTTTCCATAATTCCATCTTTAATAAAAGTTTTTACTAATTTACCTAGAAAAGATATTAGGCTTACTGTCCTGTCATTTCCTGGATCCCCTCTCCAGACTCCTTTTAAATAATTGATATGACATTTGCTACTTTCCAGTTCTATCATGCTGGTTTTAACTAAAATTGCATATGCAGGTGTCTGAAGAAGTGAGCTGTGACTCACGAAATCTCATATGCTGCCACAAATTTTGTTAGTTTTAAGGTGCTACTGGGCACTTGCTCTTTTCTATTGCTACAGAGAGACTAACATGACTACCCATTGTGATCTATATGCTGGTTAGCAGATCAACAATTTGCTGTGAGTCATCTTGTGGTGTTGTGACAGTGTCTGTACAGGTGATGCAATAACCTTGGCATAGCAATAGGTATAACCCATGATGAACTCTTATGTGCTTGTTCAGAGGCTGCTGAGTTTAGGCTGAAAGGCATGGCAGCTTTATGAAAGATTCATTCCTGTATATTGTCTAATGTGTAATACCTGATGCTTCAGATAACAGTGTTATCCCAGACAGTGCAGTTTCCATTTTTCATTACTTTAAAAGTTTCACATTTAGCCTTACATTCTGCCTTTCCTCCTGCAAAAACTCTGATGGGAGTTTACAACAACAATAAAATTACCATTAAATAATATTAAGAATAATACCTCTCCACAGCATTCACATAAATCCATCACAAAACTTGTGTGGTGATCAGTCCCATTTCATCATAGTTGTGACCTTCCATGAATTCTTCTTCGTGTGACTTTCCATGAATTCTTCTTATCTTACTGTTTTTCTGACTCAGAGGTCTTGAACAGATGAAAACCCAACCATTACAGGCAGTCACCACAGCTCAATATTTAGTGACTGTTAAAGTACTAATGAGGGATGACCTTGCTTAACTCCCAAGTTGAGACTGGGGCCATTAACACATGGGCAAGATGTCACCGGTTAATCTCTCTCTCATCTCACACTATTTTAATCTGGGATCATAAAAGTAAATGCACGTCCGTCTCCCATCCCACACTATGTGCACCACCCGATGCTCCATGCGTTTGGGACATGGGATAACGTGGGATATTCGGGGAGTGCTCCGTCGCTACCGACATCATTACATCACAGTCACTTGATTGTGCGTGCCTGGCATCTTCCTTTTTTTTCTTCTCCCCCCTAGAATGATATGCCTGTATACCAACGCAATTCTCTTCAGGACGTTAGTTTTTCTCCTGCCCTCCTGCTCTGCAGCAAAAAGCAGAGCTCTCCGGCCCGCAGCTCCGCCATCTCCGTTTTTGAGGCGGCAGGAGGCTCGGAAGCTTGGGGCAGGCGCGGCTAGAGCGGGGAACACTGAGTCCGCCGGCCAGCTGAGCGGTGGCTCGGTGGGTGCCGCGGGAGCCGCGAGAGACGAGCGGACACTTGGGCCATCTTGTCAGGCTTAGCGGCATCGCCCACTCACTTTCCTGGCCAGGGGAGGGGCGGTTTTGAGCCCCTGAGGGGAGTGAGCCTATGAAGGAGAGGCATGGCCTCGGCGCAAGGCATACATGGGGCCTGATGTCAGCAGGTGGCTGATCTACTGGAGGAGCCCCCCCTCTCTTTGGTGGGGAATTTCACACACACACCCCTCTTTAGGGCGGCCAGGCGCTAATTAAAAAAAATCACTCCCGGTTGCGTTTGGCCGGGTGATTATCACACACACGCACACGCTGGCACGCATGCACAAACACAGTCTTGGGCAGCAAGGACTAATGGAATATCAACCCAGAAGCACACACATGACGAAACAACCAGATTTATCTCGATTGTGATCTGTATTTCGTGATAAGACGGGTCTTGGAAAACAGGCAAGTAAATCGTGCTTGTGGTAGATTTGATCCGCAGAGCGGGGACAGTGTGCGTGTGACCACTGGAAAACCACTACATTAGGGGGGGGAGAAGCAGACCAAATTGGTCATGCGTTAACGGCCTGGGCTTGCAAACAGTAGAGTGATATTCTAAAAACACAGTGGGATGTGTTTCTTTCTAAACACAGCTAAATTGCTTGAAGCGCATTCCTGAGCCTTAAGGGCGAAAGCCCTTAGGAGGCCAGGAAGGCGCTGTGCTGGTGTTCGAGCCCCACACACCGGTGTCCGGGCTACTTATGCTGGTGTTCGTGGCCTGGATGCCGTCAGGAAGGCCCGGACACCAGTCTCCAGGGGTTGCCGTTGCAGCGCCACCCTGGGACGCCGACAGGGCCTTCCGCCAGCATCCCACTGGCATAAAGGCCTGTGCCGGCATCCTAGGAGGTGTCTCGGTGTCCCTAGGTAGGGCCGGGGGAGGACCAGCCATTAGGCAGCTTCCTGTCTCCTTTCGCCCCAGGAACGCTGACGCCGAGAAGAGCGAGGCTGTGCCTGCTTTTTGACAGGCACAGCCTCGCTTTTCTCTATGGGGTGAAAAGGCCCCATTTCATACAAAAAAGCCTCTAAAAGGCTTTTTGTTTTGTTTTTTGGCATGTGAGGAATGGCTTAGCACCTCCTCCCTGCCGTCCACACACGCCGCAGCTGAGGAATGCGCTGTAAATGTACCTAACTGGATCTTCTATTGAACTCCACAGATCTTCCCAATTTGAATGGTTTTTTTATAATTCATGTGGAAGTTGTTAATAATGGACTACATCAATTTGTTTAACTTTTCAAAAGTAATTTATGTTCTTATCAAAATCTGGCCAGAATCTCTGTTATAATACACTTGTCAGGGAGCTCTCACCAACCCTACAGTGCCAACGAAGAAGCATTTCTTCCTTTTCCTTTTGGATAAGTATGTTAGATGCCTGCAAAATAAAGAGAGATGCTGCCAAACAAGGGTTTCTTAGTTAGAGCAATAGATTTACTTCTTCTTTTTTGTGCAAGAAAATATTTAAATAATATGTTAATTTAAATTAAATATGTTAATTTAAATTGTGCCGAGTTATTTTACTTTTGTAACGGTCCCAGTTTTTCATCAACTTTTTTTCTTGGCTAGAGTAAATGCCTTACCACTTGCAGATAGGTCGCTGTGAGGATATTAGCTGTCCCTAGAGACTGTGCCCTTCTGGTAGAGCTGAAATTGAAACTTTGCCTCATTTTGTATTTGGTTATTATACATATTCATCTATAAGAGCTAAAAATATATATCGCCTTTATTGAGCAGGTGTCCTTGCTGTTTACATGATTTTCATCTGCTATATCTTTTGGCTGGTAATGATAGGCGTGTTACTTTGTCTATGGTAAAACTTATATTTTGTGTCTTTAGAATTAGAGAGACATATGTTAAAAATACCCTTGGGGTTAAGTGTTAGCGGGGCTGTTGTTTTATTAGTTTCGCCAAGCTGCTTTGGGGCATGTAGGTGCTCTGATTTTGAAACAGGAACAGTTGATTTAAAAAGGCATCCTGTTAAAACAGAATTCCTGCTTGAAATGTTGAAGAGCTGCCATAGGAGGTAAGCATTACCTTGCTCCCTGGCATTTTGTGGTTGGCTCCGCCTCCTGTGGCAGTCATTTTTGTGGTTGAGCCTTACCAACCTCTGTCAGAATTCCAAAGGTGCCCACAGGCTCCAAAAGGTTGGGGACCCCTGATCTGTACCATGAACATGAACACAATAAACCTGATGCCAACAGGCAAATTACACTCATAATTACAGCAGAGTGGAGCACTGTTGATTCCCAGAAATTCTATGATAATTGCATTGGTACAGGGAACTGGACCAAGGAACAGCATGAGGTAGTCAAGAGCCTTTTTGGTCTCAGGAACCATATGCAGCTCCGGTACTGTGAAGTGAATTCAACCATCCTCCGAGGAACCTTCCTCCAGTCTAAGTTTTCAATTTAAGTGGTTTTTCCTCCAGTGGAAGGCTTCAGACTTAGCTTAGTGGAGTGGTAGGATAGGGGTAGAATCTACCCCAGTAAATCCTGTCTTGGCTGGCATGTCAGCTTGATTGATAAGTGCATCAATTGCCGTTTCCTGCTTTGGTAACTTTATATACGAACAGTACTTATAAGCTATATTTCAACATGGATTCAGAAAACTCTCTCTCTGTGTGTGTGTGTGTGTTAAGTGCCATCAAGTTGCTTCTGACTCATGGCGATCCTGTGAATCAATGTCCTCCTATATTACCAGCCTTGCTCAGGTCTTGAAAACTTTATAGAGTCAATCCATCCCATGTTGTGTCTTCCTCTTTTCTTGATACCTTAAACTTTTCCTCGTATTATTGTCTTTTCCAGTTAGTCTTCTCATAATGTGACCAACGTACAATAGCCTTAGTTTAGTCGTTTTAGCTCCTAGGGACAGTTCAGGCTTGATTTTATCTGGAACCCACTTATTAGTCTTTGGTGGTCCATGGTATTTGTAAAACTCTCTTCCAACACCACATTTCAAAGGAATCAGCTTTTTTCATTGTCCAACTTTCACACCCATACATAGTAATAGGGAATATTATGGCATGGATTAACTTAATCTTGGTTGCCAGCAACCCATCCTTACACTTAAGAAACTTTTCTAGTTCCTTCACGGCTACCCTTCCCAGTCTCGATCTCCTTCTGTTTTCTTGGTTGCAGTCTAACATTTGGTTGATGATGGAGCCAAGGAATAGAAAATCTTGAACAAGTTCAGTTTCCTCATCATCAACCTTAAAGTATGCATTACTTTTTCTTCATGATATATAGCTGGAGTCCTGCTTTGGCACTTTCTGCTTTAACTTTCACCAGTAGTTTCAAGTCTTCACTGTTTTCTGCCAATAATGTGATATCTCAAATAGTTAATGTCCCTTCCACAAATTTTCACTCCACCTTCATCTAAATCTAATCCAGTTTTCCTTATGATATGTTATACTTATAGATTGAGGGGATAGCGAGATAAAATCCATCCTTGTCTGACACCTTTGCCAATGGAAACCATTCTGTTTCTCCATATTCTGTCCTAACAGTAGGCTCTTGTCCAGAGTACAGGTTGTGCATCGAAACAATCAGATCCTGTGGCACAGCTATTTCCTTTAAAACCAGCCATAGTTTTTCATGATCCACACAGTCAAAAGCTTTGCTATAATCTATGAAACACAAGCTGATTATCTTCTGAAATTATCTCATATGCTTCATAACCAAAGTAAATTTGCAATATGATCTCTAGTGCCTCTTCTTTTTCAGAATCCAGCTTGAACATCAGGCATTTCTCGTTCCATATATAGTAACAATCTTTGTTGTTACTCGCATGAGAAATTAATGCAGTGGTCTGATAGTTGCTGCAGTCTTTGGTGTCTCCTTTTTGGAATCAACGTAAATTGAGTATTTCCAATCTGTTGGCAGTTCCCCCCCCCCATATTTGTTGGCATATTCTTCTTCAAATTTTAATGAACTCAGTTTCTGTGGTTTGGAAAAGCTCTATTGATACACCATTTCTGCTGGTGATTTGTTTCTCTTAATTGCTGTCATTGCCACTTTCACTTCACTTTCTAATCCTGTAGATTCTTCTTCAAAAGATTCTTCTTGGAAGGAATTTGTCATCCTTACATCTTTTCTGTATAGTTCCTCAGTGTATTTTCCCCACCTTTTCTTTATTTTGTCCTGTTCAGTTAATGTATTTCCGTGTTGATCTTTCAGCACGCCTATTGGTGCTTTAAATTTCGTTTTGATTTCTTGGATATTGTGGAACAGATCTCTTTTTCTTCCTTTTTGTTGCTCTCTTCTATTTCTTTACACTGGTTATTATAATAGTTCTCTTTGTCTCTGTGTGCAAGTTGCTAGAATGCTGCATTTAGACTTCTGGTTTTATTTCTGGTGCCTTTTAGTTTTGTTTCTCAACTGTCCTTAGCAATTTAGAGAGTTTCCTCAGTCATCCATCAAGGCTTTTCATTTATTTTGGCTACAGGAATAGTCTTTGCTCATTCTTCCTTGATAATATCTCTGATTTCAACCCATAGTTCTTCTAGTTCACATTCACTTGAACTTAGTAATGCAAGTCTGTTCTTTACATGCTCTTTAAACTCTTCAGGAATATTGCTTAGATTGTAGGGTGCATTATAAGAAAACGATAAAATTAGGGTACATTATAATAAACATATTAAAACGCAACAAAATGTACCTCTCAGTTTTGATCGCCCAAAAAGCATAAGAAAATATAGTTAAAATATTTACATGGATAGTGAAAACAGCTATAAGAAAACCCCATTTTCCAAATGCCTGGCATAATAAGGCTGCAGTCTTAAGAGCAGTTGCCTGGGAGTAAGCACCATTGAATAAAATGGCACTTTCTGACTATACTTGCTTAGGATTCCTCCCGATGCCTATCTTAATCTGCTTCTGAAAAATAGCCAGGAAAGAAAGCAAATTACTTTCATGAGAGGAGCATTCCACAGGCACTGGAGATACCAGAAAAGATCTTGGACCTGGTAAAATATTAGCAGGTCCTTCCAGACTGATCTTAAAACCCCAGAGGATCATCTATGAGAAGGTGTACCTTGAGACAGTCAGTGCCCAGATTATCCAGGAAAAAGTGGTACTGGTACATTGATTTGGGCATGGAAGCAGATTTGTAACCTCTTTCAGTACAGCTGTCACATGTCCTCCTTTGTTCACAGCTTACATAATAATGGTCATCTGTAGCAGCTGATGTTTGTAAACAGTCTTTAAGAACAGTAACAAACAGAGTATATTAATAGAAGTCACCAAGAAGTCCATCCCTGTCTATCAATAAATAATGCAGCTGGCAAACCAGACCACAGGCATACCTGGAAATCCCTTGCTTCAGAAATACCTTTTGAGGTCACTCCCCCCTCCCCACTAGAAAAACCACAAGGTAGTTCCACTGATTGCCAGCTAAGAACATAAGAAAAGCCATGCTGGATCAGACCAAGGTCCATCAAGACCAGCAGTCTGTTCACACAATGGCGAACCAGGCGCCTCTAGGAAGCCCACAAACAAGACGACTGCAGCTGCATTGTCCTGCCTATGTTTCAAAGCTCACACAGAGAACAAGAATAAAACTGTAATATCTCATCTTTCTCTCCCAGTAAAGATAATCAACCAGGATGACCAAAACATGGTCATAAACCAAGGTCTGAAACCAGACTGAAATGGATCCGGATAATAACTTTAATCCAGAAATATCTGGAAGTGAGGCTGGCAAGGCTCTGAAAAATCTCCAGGTAGGGGAAAAGCCCAGAATAGGGAACAGGTACTAATTACAGAATTATTGCCAGCCAACAGCCCCTTCCCACATCCAGTATGACATATTCTGACCAACCTTTCCTCAAGGTAAATTAAAAAAGCACAGCACAGCAAAAACTCCTTTGAATATCATAATGGCACCCAAACTAACATTATTTAAAAGGAATCAAGTGCTATTTGCTTATCATCCCTAACCTCACTCATTCTCTCCCACTCTCACCAAGGAGAATGATGAAAAACCATTTAATCTGAGTCTGCTGTTACTAGGGCAATATCAAAATATCCATTCACCAGTCCCCTTTGCGGACCAGTACCTGAATAATTAATCTCAATAATCCAAACGACCGTATAAAGAGGACCAAAGGGTCTGCCCCTTGCACTTCCATCATATGATTAATGACTCTGAAGGTAATCCCACTTCATCGTCACCCTGCAGAAAGTCTGTTAGTGTTTCTGCCAAGGAAGAATAGTCCCTTTACCAACATCTGTCTGGGTGGTGCACTGGTGAAGTGATAGAATTGCTTTTAGAAGTCAGTTATTCTGGTTTCCCACTGCCAGGAGTTTAATGGGTGAAGCATACAATTTAGGAAAGATAAATTCCTTTTAGGCGACAATATAATAAACCATTTTTCTAAACAAATGGGAATTTTCAGAAACACTTGAGTTGCATATTTGCTTTTGCCTTCTAAAATCCTTCAGGAGTTTGCAGATCACGTTGCAACATCACGCGTTCCAAGAGGGATGTGCCTTGCCCTTCCCCTTATAAAATTTCCTTGACTTTCACAGTGTGACAGCAAAGGGAGCACGGAGAGTGTGTAGAAGATGTTCCCTTGCTTTGATTACAGTAATTAATTAATCACAGGTTAGTTCCTCTCTGAGGCTGACTGGACAAGTAGGAAGATGAGATTTCGTGAAGCAGCTTTATATGATAACTTTATTTTGAAACCTGTGTGTGTGTACTCCACTGACACTCAATGCAATAGATGTTTCACTGACAGTTAATAAAATGGTATCGGCTAGTGCGCAATAATATAATCTTTATACAAGTTTGGTTGCTAAACCCAGGAGGCCCTTAGGCAATTGTGGACAAATACATTTTACATTGTTACTTATTTTACTGTTGTCTCAGATGACTAGGCAGAATTTCCATCATTTTAAAGTACTCTGTTATTGTGCAATTTGCTATGACACGAATCTGCATAAAATTGTTAGACAGGCTCAACTGGATACCAGCAGAGCTGGTTTATTTGTGAACTGATGTTGTTGTTTTTTAGTACTGCCGAGCAAATGCTCTGTAATCTTGAAAATCAGATCAGCCTCGTTGTTGTTTGATGAACTTCAGGGATAAAAAAAGGATAGACAGATAGAAGAAGGGGAGAAAGAAAGCAAAGTCACATGGAGGGAAATACTGTCTTATCAAGCCAGCCCTCCAAATATCCAGGTCTACACCAAGCCATACTGTTGCTTGGAACAACAGGTAAGGATCTGCAGTTCCGGTGGTCCATGATGTGTGATTGTGTGGGTAAGTAGGGGTCTTGGGGGAATCATACTCCCCCTTTCCTTTTCTAACTATTCCAAAGCCACTTTCCCTCCGTGGATACTAGTCAATGCATACCAATTATTTTCAGTATCAGAGGAACATGCCCATTATGTTAGGTTCTGTGGAACACAGGCAGGATGGTGCTGCTGCAGTTGTCTTATTTGTGGGCTTCCTGGAGGCACTTGGTTGGCCACTGTGTGAACAGACTGCTGGACCTGATGGGCCTTGGTCTGATCCAACATGGCTCTTCTTATGTTCCCATATAATACGTACCGATTTTAAGGAATCCATAACTATCTGTGGAGGACTGGATGATTTAGCCCGGATCACAAGGGTTTAGCCCATTACGTATTTTTTCATTGCCTAGATAATGTTTGTGATAGTTGGAGAGACAGTAGAAGAAATCTCATGCCAAAGCCAACAGAACATAAGCTGGAGCCCATGACAGGGACTCTTTGTGGTAGTGATGATGTATCTCCATCTCCAGTGCTGTTTTGAGTACTAAGAAACCTTTTACAGCTATCAGTACTAAAACAATGGTTCTGTTATGGTTATATTACTTGCAGTGCAACTAAAAAAATAATGAAGACCCACAAAAGTTGAGGGGGGGAATCACTATGATACTGAGGTTCCAATATTAGGAAATACTAAGCCAGCAAAGTTTTGGATTAGAATCTGCATTTCATTATTCTTTTTATTTATATTAGTGTAATTTTAGTTGGGACTGGTTATGTTTTGTGAACTGTTAACTTTTACTGTTTTCTCTTATGAGGGCCCTGTATTTTTATTAATGGTATGCCTGGAAACCTTGTCTCGTTTCCAGGTAAATAGCTACTTCTTAAAGAAAATGGGTGTTAGTGCCCATGTTTGTAGCCTATGCTCTTGACACTGAATTTTGCCCCGGATTATTTTAAATATATTTTAAATTCAATATTTCATTTTATCTTGGAATCATGAAATGCTGGTGGCAGTGGAAATGTAGTGACAGTAAAAGTAACGGATTTCAATGTGCTTCAAATGTCTTTGATCTGACACTGAATTTCTCTTCTCATAGCACATCTGATGTAATGTGGATATCATACATTAATGCTTTTATGAACAGTATAAAACCTACTGAAATATAATTTTGATTATTCAGCCAAGATTTTTCCTCTCTTAAAGCATAAAATGATAGCAATACAAATAAAATGAGATTTGAAACTAACCTCAGTCTACAATAAGACAATGATGATAATTGTAGAGCTTCTCTGAGATGTGTTATTTGGTTTGCCACTTTAGTCAGAACATACCACATACGCCACAGGTGATATGAACAATAAAATACTAAAGATACATTCTCTTCTTCATTTGCGTAATATTAAAGATACAGTTCTTGTTCAGGCAGAGAGGAATAACATCATATAACAAAACATCTGTTGAAGATCCTCACTATCTAAAGGCAAATATGAAAGTAGCCATTCTGTTGGTTGGTTATGTCCCAGATGGCGCAGTAAGGAATGGCGATGCTAGTTCCATAGGGCATAGCCTGGGAATAGTCAAATTGAAGCTGGGAAAACTTTCTGTGGGAGGAATAGCTTCTCCTGAGAAGTGAGATCTTAAAAGTTCTAATTAGAGTTCGGCTAAGTCTGTAGCTGAGATTTTAATTTGATGGAGCAGGATCCGTAGAGCAGGGTCACAGGCAGAGGAACAGAAGATTCCAGGAGACAGACAGCAGAAGCAGGCTAGGCTGGGTTATAAATGGCAGGAATAGGTCCCCAAGGAAGAACAGAGAGCCATATAAGCCTGATGTGAACTTTTGTGGTAGTTGAGGTGGGATTAGGAAGAACCCATTGTAGAGCTAGAGATGCAACAGGGTGAGGGTGTGATCCCTGGGGGATGGGGAAGGTCTTTTGCTGGTGCCCTCTGGAAATCAGTTTAGCTCCTGGCAATAAGTACCAGTTTAGAAGGCAGAAAGGTCTTGTTAAAGTAGGTGAAACCTTCTTCCCATAATTTAGAGATACGAAAAACTATATCTGGGCTGGATCAGTAATAGTAGGAGCGTAATATTAACTGGAAAGCATGTTTTGTTTTTTGGCGGGATTTTTGGGAAGGTCCCTCTTTGCCACCAGTGGGAGGTTTTTGGGGCAGAGCCTGAAGAGGGCGGGGTTTGGGGAGGGGAGGGACATCAATGCCATAGAGTCCAATTGCCAAAGTGGCCATTTTCTCCAGGTGAACTGATCTCTGTCAGCTGGAGATCAGTTGTAATAGCAGGAGATCTCCAGCTAGGACCTGGAGTTTGGCAACCGTGGGGGAAGGGGTCTAGATGGAATGGTATCAGCTCAGTTCTTCATCCACTTAGAACTCTGAACACTTAGAGTCCTGGAGGCTCAGTAGGGTTTCTTCAAGTGGGTGTGTTGAGAACGTACACATGCTTGTTTTAATAAAGAAAATCCAGAATTATTAAGCTGATTTGCCCTAACTGTTATACATTTAGTCTTCTGTGAACTGGGGGGAGGGGTAGTAACAAATTTAATGTCATTATTTATTCTTCTATGCATTGGTCTCATTTATGCCCTGCACCATAACTTCTGGTTCCCAGTAAATGTCTTAATACTGTGTTCACACGCAATCTTGTTAATTGTTATATGTACAACAGAATATGTGTGGAATGATTAACAACTCAACTTGCAGACTTTTTAATGAAAAGTAGTCTTATCTGCAGCTTTTCAAAATCTGACATACTGCATGGAATGTGCCAGTGGCAGAAATTTAGCTCTCAGCAATGGCTGCTGTAGTCAAATTCCATGCTCATGAATTATGACAAGTTAGGCTGACTGTTCTGTGGTTTGTTGTGTCTGGTTTGGTTCCCACTTTTAAGGTTGCAGTTGCATTTGGTCATTTGAAGCTTATTTTCATAGTCTGGCCAAACCAGCAGGATCCCCGTGCACTGCAGGGAAACATAAAACGCTCAGCTTTTGAGCTGAAGTCCTCAGTAGATAAGACTCTCGTTACATCATATGCACTGTCTTGTGAGGTTACTTTAGTATACTCCATGTTATTTAGTTGGATACTGAACAAGGCAAAGAAAAAAAACTTTAATGGGAAGGAGGAAACACTTTGGGCACCATCCAGATTGATTATATCAGTGGAAAGTTTGCCTTGACTTGAACAGAATGTATACTACATCCAATGTGTATGTAGTGATTTTTTAAAATTTGCTAAATAGGAGAAAAATGATCACAAAGAAACTAAAGTATGAGTCAGTCCCACCACAAGAATTGTTTCAGTTCAGTGGGTTCTGACTGATTGTCATATCACTGTACCCTGCATTTTTTTATGTGTGTACTTAAAGGTTTTAGACTGACCCTAGAAGCTAAAATGACTATACTGAGGCTATCGTATTTTGGTCACATTATGAGAAGGCAAGAGTCACTAGAAAAGACAGTCATGCTAGGAAAAGTTGAGGGCAGCAGAAAAAGAGGAAGACCCAACAAGAGATGGATTGACTCTATAAAGGAAGCCACAGCCCTCAGTTTGCAAGGCCTGAGCAAGGCTGTCAAAGATAGACATTTTGGATGACGTTGATTCATAGGGTCACCATGAGTCGGAAGCAACTTGACAGCTCTTAACACACACACACAAAGGTTTTAGGGTGGGTGATCAGTCTGGGGGGAGCCCTCACCCTTATATTGATGTGCCAGAATTTAGCCAACTGTATGCTACTTTGGTTGGCTTGTTTGGCGATTAGGAAGCTGGGGCAGCGGTAAAGACTGGCTGCTGTATGATCCATGTGGCTTAAGGGCATGTAGAAATATTTGCCCCCCCCCCCACTGCCCCAAGTCTGTGCAAAGCTGTGGCTTATCAGGAAGGGCTATCTGTTTATTTAATTCTATTCTATGCAGATACGAGTTATATAATTAGTTGACGATACTGCTTTTGTTCCTCCCCCCCTTAATTTGCTAAATGTGAAGGAAAATGAATTAAGTTTCATGAAGAATAATAAATCTGGATATCAAAAAGCAAAGGGATGAGTTTTAGATAAATGATGGTTTTTTGTTTGTTTTTTGTTCAGCAAGGTTGCCTGTACAAAGCATGAAAACAAAATTTGAGAAAGACTTTCTCCTCTCTTGCATTACACGTTGAAATTTGTAACCAGGTGACTGTGGATGCTACCTTTGTTGACAGTAGGTAGAAACAGATCTAGTTAAATATTTCCTCAGCATACTTCTTGTTTGTACTGGCAAGACTGGAAATCCTATGGGAGGCACAGGCCTCTTTGGATGGCTTTCCCGGGAGATTAAGAAAACCACAGGGATGTGGTATGCTTGCGTTTTGTGCTGGGAAAGCTGAACGTTCAGGAGGTTAGCCTTTGGTGGCGTTGCTGTTGTCATTGGTTCTAAAGAGAACCTGACAAGTGACTGAGATGGGTTCACAATACAGATTAAAAAGATAAACGATTGGAAGCCTACAACAAAAGGTTTAACTGTTAACAATAAAAAAAGATGGGACCTTGGAGAGATGAGTAAAACGTTTCTTTTAAAGGTAACATGTTTATAAATTCAGAAATGGCATTTGCTTATTTTAAAAGATACTTTGACTGCCTAAGAAGTGTAGCATGGGGCACATTTCTGTATCACAAAATCAATCAATTCCCACAGTGTATTAATTTTGATTGGTTGTCTCCCCCAAAATTCAACATAATAGGATCTTGAGTTGCAATAATGTTTTCAGTTTGAGGCATGTTGAGATGCTTCATAAATATAATTTAGAGGGACCTATGAGTCAGTTGACTAACGAGGCAGACTTCCTTTTAATCCCAGTATGAAGGTATTTGTGTGTGGGTAAGGTCCTGTCATGTCGCAGCCAATTTATGGAGGGAGTCCCCAGCAAGGGGCTTTCAAGGCACATGAGAAGCAGAAGTGGTTTGCCATTGCCTTCCTCTGCAGAGTCTTCCTTGGTGGTCTCCCTTCCAATTACCGACCCTGGTTAGCTTCCAAGTTCTGACGAGATCGGGCTATACCATTCCGCCTTCCCTATGCTTGGTTTCCGAGATCTGATGAGATCAGGCCACCCTGGTCATCCAGGTCAAGGCCATATAGGATGACCAGTCAGAAAATTGGTGCATATATTTATTGGTAACAGCTTTGCCCTGACCTGGATAGCCCAGGCTCTCTTGATCTTCTCAGAAGCTAAGCAGGGTCAACCCTGAAGTACTTGGATGGGAGACCTTCCAAGGAATACCAGGGTCGTGACATGGAGCCAGGCAATGGCAAACCACCCCCGAATGTCTCTTGTCTTGTAAACCCCACCAGGGGTTGCCATAAGTTAAATGTGACTTGATGGCAAACCCCCCACCCGCACGCGCTCAAAATAGCCTTTACTTATCAGTCTTGTTTTAGTGATACGTTGTTTTATTAACTTTTAGAATAACATTACCAACATGTTTTTGTCTGCAATTCAAAAAGCTGCTTTATCAAGGACTTAAATTTCTGAGTAGTTTTTTTTTAACATCCCCCCCCCCTTTGGACAGGAGACTCTCATGCCATATCTCAAACTGCTTTTAAAAGTTCCCTTGCTTTCAAAAGACCACAACAGTATAGGGAGATTGTGAGGGTAACCAGTAATAGAAGCATGTGTTGGAATTGCTCTGCCTATGTCTTGTAATTGAGGTGTCTTTGTAAATGAAGAGGGAGACGGAATAGTTAGTTATAAAAAACACAAAAAAGTTAATTATAAAAGAAAATTCTTTAAAAATTTTTTGATTATTATTATTACTAAGACTTGGGCACATTTTTTTTTCATTTTAATGCGCTGTAGGGAAATGAAATACCACTTTGCTTCCCAGGAAAATGAAAAGGGCAGAGTTTGTGGACAACATTCCAAATGCACAAGGAATCATTGTGTTTCAACATTTTTTGTCTCACCTCTTAGTGTTTATTCAGCTAAGGCAATTTCTGTTTCTAAGCCTTGAACATCTGGAATACAATTTCTGCTAATAAAAAAAGAAAGTTGGAATCTGAAAAAAAAACACCAGTATCTATATATAGCTACAGGCTTTTCTTTGGGTATCAATCTGTTATTCAGTTAAATCTTTAAACGTTTTAACTAAATGGTCCCTTATTTAAATCTCTTGTCTCTTTGGGGACAGGGTAGCTATTCTGGAATGAGAAGCTTTCTGTGGAACACTTCTTACTGAAAATAGAAGTGATATAATTAAGTCATACTAAACATGACTTAGCAAGAGCAAAGATTTAAGTGTTACTTTGAAAGCTGTACAAAATTGGCTAGTATTGGCTACCTGCGTAAAAGTACACAAGAATATAGGAAGAGCCCTGCTGGATCATACCAAAGGCCCATCTAGTCCAGCATTCTGTTCACACAGCAGCCAATCAACAACTTCTAGGAAGCCCCCCAAAAGGAATATTGCAACAGCATCATCCTGCCTGTGCTTCCCAGCAACTGATTTAAAGAGGCATATTATGTCTGGTACTGGAGGGTGTAGATATCCATCATGATTTGAAGCTATTGATAGCCCAGTCCTCCATGAATTTTTCCACTCCCCTTTTAAAGCCTTCCAAGTTGGCAGCCATGACCACATCCTGTGGGAGTGAGTTCCACAAATTAACTATACAATGTGTGAGAAAATACTTCCTTTATCTCTCCTGAATCTCCCACCCTTCAGCTTCAGTGGATGACTCCAGTTTTCTCTCTCCACGCCATGCATAATTTTATAAACCTCTGTCATGTCTCCCCTTACGAAGCTGTTCCGGACCATACTGAGTTAATGTTCTTTAATAATTATGTTTTAGGAACTTTTTTAGGTTGGATAGCTTCAGTGTGCTTGTCAGAGGGCTACTGAAACTGATTGTGAACATTTCTGTGTACCTCATATGCGGCTAATCTGAGCACATTTTGCGTTGTCTAATAAGATCGTTCAGTGTCTTTTTATATGGGAACGTATGAATCATATAAGTGCATATTCAGCTTGCTGTTGTTTTCTCTGACTTAGCTGCTGCTTTTTAGAACCTTAAGCAGAGTTCCTTTCCAGCCCTGTTTTCTGTGTTCCTTTATCTCGAATGTCAGGGTTTAAATTTAGGATGTAAATCATGTGCTTTACCACTGAATTTTGGCCATTTCCCACAGGAACTTTTCATTTATGTGATATAATGCTTGGGCCCCTATTTCAGCTACTTGGCAGCTCTCTCTCTCTCTCTCTCTCTCCCGCTCCATAAGTGGCACAACACAATATCGTACTCATACCTTCCCAGTGATAAAGTGAAGTCCTGCTGTGGCTTTGAGCTCCCAACTCATATAACACTTATACGAAACAGACGGTGGAGAGTATATAAACCTACAGGAACTGGGCAGAAGAGAATGAGGTTGTCTCTGCTGTCCTGCTTGGTGCTGTCTATTTCAGAAAAGGAAGATATAGCAAGTCCATTTATTTAAACAATTTGTATTCGGTCTTTCCACTTTAAACATCTTTGGGAAATTAATGCAGGTAGCATAAAATATCACAGCAAAATAAAGCAGCAGAAAGACGTTAAAGCCGGACTGAAGTAGTCCAATAGGACGAGGATGATAACTTATGCTTCTTCCTACAGTGTTGTTTAGTTTGTTTGAAAGCAAGATCCCACCGCCTTGTGGGTCGCAAGAACAGCAGAAGTATAAACTGTGGGCTCCTTGGCTTGGGTAACTGGCAACATAAAGCTATTATTTTTAAGCAGTTTCAAATTATTTAACTTTTACCTCTTCCTTATTTCCAAGAAACTCTTGTGTCAGTTTCCAGTAAGCAACAGGCAGCAAATGTCTTTGAATACTCCTGTGTGTACCAACCATTCATAAACCCCTCCCCAAGGCAACATTCAAACTAATTTTTCAAAGCACATTGTCATTTATGACATTGACATTGACCAAAATTATTTGTGTGTGTGTGTGCTTTAAATGCATCACTAATATTTAACATAAACCTTCTTGGAGATGTTTTGAACAAGATATGAGTTTTAAAAATGCAAGTTACACATATTGTTTTGTTTTGTGCTTGGTGGTGGGTCTGTTTTGTAAACAACATGATGCCATGGCCTTGGGGAAACCTGCAGCTGCTCCAGTCATGCTCCCTGTAGACATTTTAACTAAGTGGGGATTGTTGAAGAAGGAAAGTAAACAAGAAAACAACATATATACGATCATTTTGAAACCTGGTTGAGTGTGTCAGTTGTTTTTAAGGACCATTTCCCCACCATGCACTTAAATTTGATTTTTGATTTCACCTGCTCCAGATAGTCATTTGTTGCTTTAAACCCTTTCTCTGAATTAACAGCTTGGATATTATGTGCCAAGAATGCATTAGGAAAGATGATGGTGTATTCTTCTCCCCAATTATATACAAGTTAGTAATACTATATTTCCAATCTTTTTGAGGACATCAGTGTATCTCATTCTCAACCTGGCCCCGCGTGTAGATACTTAAATTGGGAGATTACGGCCATTAACAGATAATACAGATCTTTCTACAAACCCGAAAAAAGCCCCAAGTTTGCAGAAAAATCTGAAATCTTAAAAAAACAAACCCACAGGAAGGTTTAAAAACCCAAAATAATACAAGCAGTTCCTGTACCTTTAAGAAATGAATGCCCTCTCAGTAGCTGTTGTTAGGTAACCTCTCCAGGAGGGGTCCTCAACCTTTTCGAGCCTTTGGACACCTTTGGAATTCTGACACACTGTGATGGGCTCAACCACAACATAGTTGCCACAAAACAGCTGCTCCAGGAGGTGGAGCCAGCCACAAAATGACTGCCACAGATTATTTTCAGTCACACAGTTAGGGTCTTTGTATTGTAGTGGCAGCTGTTGCCAAAGCTCAGTTTTTAAAAATCTGCACAGTCAGTCAAATCTTCAATGGCCAATCAGAAGCCTTCCTAGGCAAAAGCCCAATCTGGCCCTGTCCCCTTTTAAAAACACTTGGTGGGTACCAGGAAAGATTTGGTGGGTGCCATGTGCCCATAGGCGCCACACTGGGAATTCCTGCTCTAGAGTACTGCTAGCCTTGAAGCATTGGTTCCTGTCTGTAAAAGGTAGCGGGAAGGGCCTTTTCCAGGGCTGTTTTGACTTTTGAGGGAGGGCCCATCAAGGCCAGGCCCTCCAGCAACCATGAGGCAACTTGATACCACCTGGGGAGCGGGGGCGGGGGGGACTTTCAAAGTCTTCCTTTAGTTATTTATTTATACCCCACCCTTCTCCTGCAAAGTAGGACCTATGGTGGCTTACAGTAAAAAAATCACTGGAAACCATTCTTCCTTGCAATAAACAGCACCAAAAAGTAATTGACCCCAGGCAAAAGTTCTTTCAGGGCCTTAGGCACAGAGGAGGGCTTGGTTGAGCAGCTGATTTCCCTCAGCCCTGATTGGAGCTCTCTCTCTCCCCTGTGACAGAAACAGAAATTTATCTCCCAAGTGTGATTAATGTGCATTGTGTTGTGATGTAAAAACAACAACTTTTTCTGTTATTTTCTTTGCAAAAGAAAGAAACACCCCACCCCCCTCAGAATATACACTTTCTTAAAGGTTTCGTTAGTATCTATCAAGCAGAGGGCAAAAAATATCTTTTAAACTCTACATCTGATCTGACAGTGTAAAAGTAGATCAAAATTTGGCACAGTTCACCAATCGGTGCTTTCACTGTAATTACTGTCTGTTTTGTTAGATAAGGAAACGTATAACCTTTAAGGGACATGAGTAAATTTGTATGTTGGTAATTTTGATTTTGCGGCAAAAAGCAAGAATGTGAGCGTTACTGTGTAGCAAAGTGAAGACCATAATGGGTTGGAGCCTACAACCTACAAAAGAAAGGTATTCACAGAACACATCGCTAACCCTGAGCCATGCTTGGGCAAGGGGTGGGGTGTGATATAAGTTGAAATTATAAATAATATAAATATAAATTAGACCTCAGGAACCCCTGAAAATCTGCTCCACAAGGTTGGAACAGATTAAAATGTGGTGCAGGAGTCTCTTAGAAGAAAGAGAATCTGCAGAAACTACCTTCCCACCTTGTATGAAGAGCTTGTGCAAGATAGGTGTGGATCGTTTGTGCCAATTTCTCGTCAAGCTATATCTCTTGCAATGCATCCCACTCTGTTACTGAGGCTCCCCCAAACCTCAGAGGCTGCTTTTCTGGGGAACAAAAAAACCTCAGGGAAAAGAAATAAAGGATTAATACCCATGAGAGCCAGCGTGATGTAATGGTTAAAGTGTTGGACTAGAATATGGGAAATCCAGGTATGAATCCCCACTCTGCCCTGGAAACTTGCTGGGTGACCTTGGGCCAATTACACACTCTCAGCTTCGACCCTGGCAAGTATTTGGATCGGAGATCTCCAAGGAATACCAGGGGTGTGACATAGAGGCAGGCAATGGCAAACCACCTCAAATGTCTCTTGCCTTGAAAGCCCTACAGGGTCACCATGAGTCAGATGTGACTTGAAAGGGTGGGGGAATCACAACACCATTCCATGAATTGCTTCAGTTCATAGGAAACAACTAAGTGAATTTAGAAAAAACTTTACACATTGCTTGTATTTAAAGCAAAAATATATGACCAGTACATTAAAATTATATTTGAAATAAAAATTTCCCTTGTCTCTATATGTACAGATTATTGTTTTATTGGAAAAGAGATCCACCAAGCATACCTCAGACAGTTTTTCTTCTTTCAGCAACCCGAGAACTGTTTATCTGAGCAAATCCTGCCTGTGACTGCGCTGGAGATGAAAAGGGGTTAAATCCCTTGCAAGACTTCTCCATCATGAAGGAATATGTGTAATGCCCACAGCTGGTGAGTCAATGATCCCACAGTGTTATTCTCTTTTTCTGTCATTAATGTATATTATTTCACTTCACATGTAGAACACTGCTGACGTTAAATATGTAGTCAATAGCAATAGCAACGTTTATCCCCCATGCAGGACCTGCACTGACTATAAAAGCCTTCTAGGTTGGGAGGCTACAGTAGGGAGGAGGAAGGAGGTGAAATTGCTCTCTCCTCTTGGCAGCAGAGCTATGCTGATGGAAGATGTAGGGAGGGCCATTTTGTCCCCTTCCCGACTCCAGCCTCTCAATTAGCTTGGCTGTTAGTCCATGTGGGTTCCATGACCCCAGGAATAAACTTTTATGGGGGCAGAAAGGATTTCATGGCTCAGTGGAAGAGCATCTGCTTGGCATGCAGAAGGTCCCAAGTTCAATCTCTGGTGTCTGCATTTAAAACGAACAAGTAGGAGGTGATGTGACAGACCCTGGAGAACTACTGCCAGTCTGAGTAGACAGTACTGACCTTGATGGACCAATGTTCTGATTCAGTATAAGGCAACTTCATGTGCTGGGGGGAAGTAATGTGGGAAGGATATGACATTATTTAATGGGCATTACATAGACTTGGTGAGTTGATTCCCATGACTGGAATGTAGTGGTAGATGGATATGAGTTATTCAAGAAATATCAAGAGAGTCGGAAAGGAGGCGGAATGGCACTGGATGTGAGGAGACTATTTGCTTGTCAGGAAATACTGGAGGAGGCAGGTTACAGCCCAGTGGAAAGTATTTGGGTGAGAATAAGAGAAGGAAGGACAAATAGTATTGTGATTGGAGCCTGCTACAGATCTTCTGACCAGGGTGAGGAGGTGGAGCAGCTTGACAGAGTAGTATCCAGGCAACATGACCTTGTGGTTATGGGTGACTTCAATTTCCTTGATGTGTGCTGGGAGACAAATTCTGCTAAGTGTCCACAGTCACGCAATTTCATGACCTGCCTGGCTGACAACTTCCTTCTTCAAATGGTGGAGGAAGCTACAAAGGATTGGGTCATACTCAACTTAATATTAACCAACAGGCAAGAATTAGATGGGGGAAAGGTGCTGTGGACACTAGGGGGAAGTGACCGTGTCCTCATAGAATTTCTTTTTCAGTGGTGGAAGACCAAGGAAGTTTGTGGCGGGACATGCATGTTAGATTTTAGTAGGGCTGACTTTAATGAACTCAGGCATGATGAGAGTCATTCCATGGGCAAGAATTCTGGAAGGGGAAGGAGAAAGTGGGATCTTCTGGGGGGGAAAAAAGCTCTTGTGAGCTTAAGCCATCACTATTCCAACAAGACTGAAACATGGTTGGGGATTGAAGAAGCCAATGTAAATGAGTAGAGAACTCCATGATGAGCTTAGGATAGGTCTCACAAAAATGGATATAAATTATGGACGGAAAGGTACCAGCTGGACATTAGGGAAACATTTTTTTACAGTGAGAGTACTTTAGCAGTGGAATTGGCTACCTAGGGAGATGGAGGTAGTGAGCTCCCCCTCACTAGAAGTCTTCAAGCTGTGGCTGGACAAACACTTGTCAGGGATGCTTTAGCCTGATCCTGCATTGAGCAGGGGGTTGGACTAGATGGCCTCCATGACCCCTTCCGACTCTATGATTCTATGATTCTAAGGACTAATGGAAAAGATTTGTGATCATCAGCACTTTCCACAGACATACCACTGGAACTAGCCATATAGATCAGTGATGGCGAACCTTTTAGAGACTGAGTGCCCAAACTGCAACCCAAAACCCACTTATTTATCGCAAAGTGCCAACACAGCTGGAAGTCCACATGGGGCTAGGGGTTGCCAGGTCCCTCTTTGCCACCTGCGGGAGGTTTTAGGGGTGGAGCCTGAAGATGGTG
This sequence comes from Euleptes europaea, assembly GCF_029931775.1. Classification (NCBI taxonomy): domain Eukaryota; kingdom Metazoa; phylum Chordata; class Lepidosauria; order Squamata; family Sphaerodactylidae; genus Euleptes; species Euleptes europaea. Next base: position 42,382,976 of record NC_079312.1, on the reverse strand, counting down.
GGGTTTGGGGAGGGACTTGAATGCCATAGAGTCCAATTGCCAAACTGGCCATTTTCTCCAGGTGAACTGAAATAGCAGATCTCCTGCTACTACCTGGAGGTGGAGCAACCCAAAACAGCACTATGACAATATAAAGCAAATAAGTGAATTTTATAAAGTGCAAAGTGAATAAATATATACAGCATATACAAATAGGAGTACAAACCAGATACAAAATTTACAAAAGCAATCCAATAAATATGACTTGTCCAAAGGATATCACGGATCCTAATCCAACAGGTAAGTCGAAGTATATAACCAATTAAGGTATCATTTAATGTAAAAGTTTTTTTGAGTCTTTTAAATTATTTTTAGGTTTCAGTTATTGGAGCAAAGCCACAGGAAAAAGATGTCAGACGTGTCGTCTAGATCGGGACCACGTTTTGCATATGGCTTCTTCGGTGACCTGTATCAATAATAAATATATGTATATATAAGTGCCTTAGTAGGTGTCGTCTCATAGGGACCGCAAAGATTTGTATCTAGGTCTCCAAAAGGACAGAATAATCTGTCCTTTTGGAGACCTAGATACAAATCTTTGCGGTCCCTATGAGACGACACCTACTAAGGCACTTATATATACATATATTTATTATTGATACAGGTCACCGAAGAAGCCATATGCAAAACGTGGTCCCGATCTAGACGACACGTCTGACATCTTTTTCCTGTGGCTTTGCTCCAATAACTGAAACGTAAAAATAATTTAAAAGATTTAAAAAAACTTTTACATCAAATGATACCTTAATTGGTTATATACTTCGACTTACCTGTTGGATTAGGATCCGTGATATCCTTTGGACAAGTCATATTTATTGGATTGCTTTTGTAAATTTTGTATCTGGTTTGTACTCCTATTTGTATATGCTGTATATATTTATTCACTTTGCACTTTATAAAATTCACTTATTTGCTTTATATTGTCATAGTGCTGTTTTGGGTTGCTCCAATTATCCTTACAGCACTGAGCCTTTATTTCTTGTGGACTACCTGGAGGTGGGCAACCCTGCATGGGTGGCTGAGCGGGGGAAAGAAAGCAGCTGGAGCATAGCCCCCACCCCTTCAGTTTGGCTCTTTTTCTAACTGTTATCTTCATACGAATTAAAAAAGACTGTTATGCGGGGGGGGGGGGTAGATGGTGGGGACAGCCCTATGCACGCGCTCAGAGGCACCTTCGGTTGCATGAACGAGCAGAGTGGAAACCCGAGCTAAGCGAAGGGCTTGGCTCCAGCACAAACGCCAGGCGGGCCCCCGTTCGGCCCTCACCGCCAACCCCCTGCGCTGCAGTCAACAACCAGCCCACCGCAGACGGCCACCCAGGCATCCCACTCCCGGTCCAGCCCCGTCCCAGCTCTGCCTCTTCCAGTCCTCGGCAGAAGGCTCGTCGTTGTCTTCACTTCCGGAGCGCGCAGCTGGAGACTGTGGAGAAGGCACTGGGATGGAGCCCAGTGCTTCCTGGAGGAGCCGGGAAGGCACCGCTGGTCCCCAGCCTCCTCATCCAGGGGAACGAACTCAGGCAAACTCTGTGCTGGGGCGACAGCTTGCGTGCCCACAGAGAGGGCTCTGAGTGCCACCTCTGGCACGCATGCCATAGGTTCGCCACCACTGATATAGATGGTTCCCAGTATCTTTTCTTATATCATTTTTTAAATTAGTAGTGTTTCCATAATTAAAGATGGGAAATATTTTGTGACATATAATTGATGTCTATAGCAGTATTGTATTGGGTAATTTTGTATTTTAGTCCCATGTTTGTTTTTGATTTGTTTTTTAAAATAAAAAAGGATGCATGCCTGAGAGTCAGTAACACTGTGAAAGCAATGCTTGCATTAATAATTGAAAATTAATATACATAAAGCTTATTTTCTGTTGATTGTTTTGCTCTGAGTCCCAGAATAGGCAAAGGCATTGAATGATATGCTGTAATTATTTCAGTGTGGTGCAGTTCCAGTTGCAAACTGGTGCCACCAACAGACAGAATAATTGCTTTGTTCTGTCTCTTCTTGCTCAACTGTTCTGTCAGCCATATTGTCCCAGTTCACATGGAATGCTGTCTGATCATCTAACCCTGGCTAGGTAATCAGGAACACCCAACAGATTTGCTTCCTCCTGATTTTCACTTAGTGAACTGGCTGGGTGTTAGTCCTATGTGGCTTGGATCCAAGGAACTGTGAGAAAAACCCAATTCATGGAAGGAATATGTCAGTTTTTCACTCCTACTACAGTCCCTGTGCTCTTTGGAAACCTCTTGTGAGAGTCAGGGAAGCTTGGGAACAAAGAGTCTTTCCGTGAACTCTGCTCTATTCTTGGTTCTTTAGATGAAAGCCCTAAGTGGTATAGTCAGGCCTTATTCTATAGTCAATGTTGTAATTCACAGGTTTATCTTTTTTCTTGAATATAAAGGAAATATTCTTTAGACAACTAAAAGTGGTCCTAAGTTAAATAAAAAATAAAGAATTTTCAAACTAGGAATTTGCATTAGAGATTTTCTTTCTTTTCCGAAAGAATTTTGTATTAAAGGAATGCATTTAATAACCCTATGCTTATTAAACCCACTTTCATTCAAACCCACTTTCATTCAAAGATTATTAAAGCCTTTGAAATTAACACATATTTTAAAGGGGCTGTGCTTTTATTTTCCGATGTAGTATAATTACCATGCTATTAAGTTTGGATTATCACAAGTATTCACATTTTACTGACTGATATAATAAACAGTTGAATAAATCCATATGGCTAAGTTTATGTTCATGTATGTGTATGGGAGAGGAATTCTTGTATGTCGGAACACTTGTATGTAGATTGTCACCTTGACTGACGTGATGAAGATTGTGAAGTTTTGACTTCCCTGGTAAAACCAAACTGTGCAGGACGCAATAGCAATCCAATACATACAGCCTGGTTCAGAGATCTATGAATGGAAACTATTTCTATCGCCATCACTTTCCTTCTGGCCTCAAAAATGGTTGAATTTATTATCTGTTCAGGGGTGAGCCCCATGTCACAGAGTGATAAACTGCAGTACTGCAGTCAAAGCTCCGCTTACAACCTGAGTTTGATCCCGACAGAAGTCGGTTTCAGGTAGTCAGTTCAAGGTTGACTCAGCCTTCCATCCTTCTGAGGTTGGTAAAATGAGTAAAGTGTAAATGACTGGGGAGGGCAATGGCAAACCACCCCGTAAACATAGTCTGCATAGTAAACGTCATGATGTGACGTCATCCCATGGGTCAGTAATGACTCAGTGCTTGCACAGGGAACTAACTACCTTTTGCTTTTTCAGGAGTAAAAGGTGTCCTTTTACACAGTAATAGATGCATGTCTCATTGTTGTGCAAGAGTATTTCTGGATCCCAGCTAGTAGATTTAGCATTGCTGCTAAGGAAAACTTTCTTTTGTTCAATGTAGACATAAACAATGTTTATAGGCACAGGGGAGATGGTTTTCTTGTTGACTTTGTCTCTGTGCATTTTTATACATTTGCTTTGAACACAGAAAGGAGTTTTGTGACACATCAAAGGCTAACAAGTATTCGACTTTCTTTAGTCCATGAAAGTTCATGCTGGTACAACAGTTGTTAGTATTTAAAGTACCAGAAGACTCATGTTTGTTTTTGTATAACAGATTAACATGGCTGTGTCTCTAGAATACATTCCCTTAATATGTAAAATAATAAGGAATTCCAGTATTTCATTGTGTTTAATGCCTGAAAAGGCCAAATCATTATTATGATAAAACTTAGTCACGAGTGCACCTGCATGGCAGGATGAAAGAGTGTCTTGTTCTTTTTCCATAGAATAACTTTGCATTATGGGCATGCAGTTAATTATCTTCTGCTTATTACAAACCTACATTCATTCAAAGATTATTGAAGCCTCTGAGATTAACACAGTTTAAAGGAGCTGTGGTTTTATTTCCAAGGGCTGTTGAACCCCTTGCCTGCCCGCACTATACTGAACAGTCTGTATAGTCTGCTCTCGTTCATATCCTGCTTTGAATCCACATTAAAAAAAATATGTTTGCAAAGCAATCCTATGCAGTTACTCCAGTCTAAGCCCATTGATTTTAGTTGCCTTAGACTGGAGTAACTCTGCATAGGATTGCACTGTTAATCTCTGTTTCCTGTGTTCGAGTTTAGAGTGCAGGTAGCAAACTAATAGCACAGGTCTTCTAGGTGTGTGTGTGTGCTATTTTGATAATATTTCGGAAAGACCTGTAGCGCTGACCTGGATGGTTCAGGCTAGCATTAAACAGGGGCTTGGATTTGTTACCCGAATTGCTCTATAAATGGGGAAATTAGCTTGAGCAATCGGAAACTACAATATTTATATAGCAAGATCAACCTATGTATACCAGAGTTAGTATTCTGTGACCTTTGAATAACCACAGAAGCAAAAGGATTCCAAATTAATAATGTTTATGTAGTCATTCATTCAGTGATGCGACACACAACATACAGAAAGTCTAAGAAATCAAAAGGGGAGTACAGAGACATTTGCTGTATGGCAGGCAGATTAAGGGAATATACTACCTTTTTTGTAGAGGAGTTGTCGGTCCAGAGTTCCAATAGACTAAGATGAATAAATAAGGGGCATGAGGAATAAACAGAGGGCAGGGGTACCCCCCCGCGTGCTCCAGCATGGCTGCTCACTCTGGCAGAGAGTGGCAGTCTGTATGAAATGGCCAGTCCTAAGGTAGGGATCGTCTGGACTTTCGGGGCCTCAGTTATACTCTTTCAGGGGGTGGGGGCTGTCTGGATTAAAACAAAAGGTGGCAGAACCCTTAATGGCCGGCTTCCTGGGTGGGGAGGTAAGAATTTGTAAATCTATTCTAATGCCAGTGACTTGTGCAACCAGGAAGAAACCAGGAGTCTTGCTGATGAGCTTAATGGTCAGAAACAATAGGTGCAATCTTGCTAACATCTGAGGATCGTTATCTCAATACCTCTGAATGGCTTTGCTTAAGCAGTCCGATGATGCAAGGGGTGTGTGTAGATGCAGCCTACGTGTCTTTGCGCTTTCTCTGACATGGCTTCTGCTGAAACCAAGATGAACAGGTAAAATGGAGTCTCTCAGGTTCTCTGGAGGTTGCTCTGGCCTCTGTCTCTCAGCTGCCTTGTGCTGAATGGAGCGGTTCATGCCAGTTTCCCTGGCTCATGCCTGCCTTCCCTGTAGCGTTTTGGGGCAGGCACACGGTTAGAATGGGGCGCACACGTATGCTGTTTGGGGTTGCCATAACCAGTCCAGGAGATTGGCACCTGCGGGCTTACAGACTAGATGGCCTGTATGACCCCTTCCAACTCTGTGATTCTATCTCATCAGACCTCAGAAGCTAAGCAAGGTCAGCACGTTGAGACTATCTGAGGACTTTATAACTTCTCCATTGCTACATTGAGAACTAGTGTTTGAGTCAGTCATACCTATCCATAGGTCAGTATTGGTTAATATTTATACAGACAGATTGTGTGTGTGTGTGTGTGTGAAGATTCTTATTACTTTGGAAGGAGTGGATCCATACATGCAAATGTATGCACAAATGTGTATCCATTTCCTTCAGTCAGATTAATTTGTGTGCCATTCTGGGTATGAAGCAGTTTTGTTAAGAAAAGAGTGCTGGATAACCAGTTCCTTTTTTTTTTTTTTTACATTACTATTTCTTTACTGAGGTTTGTTGTCTTCTGCCTTGACACTGTGTTGAGTGCCTGGGGAGTGAGCAACAACTGCAGTCTGAAATATTGTCGAAGGCTTTCACGGTCAGAGTTCATTGGTTCTTGTAGGTTATCCGGGCTGTGTAACTGTGGTCTTGGTATTTTCTTTCCTGACGTTTTGCCAGCAGCTGTGGCAGGCATCTTCAGAGGAGTAACACTGAAGGACAGTACGCTGTCCTGCAGTGTTACTCCTCTGAAGATGCCTGCCACAGCTGCTGGCAAAACGTCAGGAAAGAAAATACCAAGACCACAGTTACACAGCCCGGATAACCTACAAGAACCAACTGCAGTCTGATTCAGATCAGAATAATGCCAGTGCACATCAGAAACAAATTATTTGAAGCCAATAGAAATTCACCAGTATTGTTCCAATATAAAAGGAGGTCTACAAAAACAAGGGGGGAAATCCTATTCCACTTGATATATTCTCCACATTGCTTCCCTCAAGGAACATATTAGAATATTTTGAGAAACTACCACAAATGGAACTGTCTTTAGTTTCCTCCTAATATGCTCGCCACTGAAAGGAGATGCAACAGCCCTTCTAGAAGCAGAGGACACATCTAGGCTTACCATTTCCCTGGAAGCAGTGGACGATCGATGCCTAGAGCATCACCTAGAAGTGAAACTGCCCTCCCCAGGAACCTCACCCCAAATCTCATGGCATTTGCTTCTGCAGGGCTAGCAACCCTACTCGTGTTGGACCTGTAATCAGCCTTCTGTTGCCTCTCTGTGATTCTTACCATTAACCTTTCATAGGCTGGCAGCTTACTTTTGAGAAATGGTTCTGAACATTCTGTGACATGGCATCAGCTCATCCAAGGCAGCCAGGGAAGTGAAGATATTACAATAAACTGAACTCAGATCTCTTTCAGCTCTGAATTTCAGGGACCTCTGATATTACTTCAGACCTTCTGATTTATTTATTTATTTATTTGATTTATTTGGACTTCAAACCCCGGCCAAGGCCAGGCTCAGGGTGGGTAACAACAAATCAATACAAGAAACACCCCAAGACCAATACACATAATCTATTAAAACTATTAAGGCCATATAAAAATATTAATAAGTAAAACAAGATGGTGCTTAATTAGTATAAAACCACTGAGGCCTCGGCAGAGCAGTCAGAGCCCCCACATAGCTGATAAAACTAAGGGTGGGGGTAGGGAGGCTAGCGCAGATGACAACTTGCGGCTGCCCTCAATTGTAGGCCTGGTGGAATAACTCCATCTTACAGGCCCTGTGGAACTGTTTAAGGTCCTGCAGCGCCCTAATGTCACTAGGAAGGACGTTCCACCAGGCCGGTGCCAGGGCCAAAGAAGCCCTGGCCCTTGTCGAGGACCGCCACACACTTCTTGGGTCGGGGACCACCAAAAGGTTGTTATTTGTAGAATGTTTTTGTAGATAAATGGCTGGGCTTTGTTTTATTGCAGGCTTTCATCCTTTTTCTTCTAATTTCCAGTGACCTCTGGCAAATAGGGGAAATTACTGTTTTTTAAAAAATTTAACGTGATAGTTTTTGACATGTCATTCACATATCTACAAACACAGAGAATGTTCTAAAAAAATGGCCACAGTGGATGTCAAAGACAAGATGTAGGTACTTAATTTCAAGTGCTTACTGTGCTCACTTCCACGCCAGTATAGGGCAGCAGCCAGTGATCTGCTACTACTTTGTACTGCAACACCAACAGCAATCGAAGCAAAGTTTGTTCTCCCCACCCCCTTCATGAAACTTTCTTGCAGAAGGAGGAGGGGATGTAATTTTAACAATTTAATATATACAGCCTAATGTGTTTTATAAGCCTGGCGTGCTTGATTCTATCTATCTTGGTTTCCCTCCTAACACAATGAACCAAATATTGGTGGGAGGGGGGAAGAAACCCCGATCTTAGCTGCCATAATAAAGAACCGCTAGATTTCATAAACAGTTATGAATGTTGGCAGCTGCCTATCATATTGTATAACATCCTGTATAGCACATGAAGACAGTGTCAACTTATATTTTATCTCTGAAGTAGTTTCAAAGCGTTTATTTTGCTTTCTCTTGAGTCCTTAACCTAATTCAAGTAACATAATTGGCTGAATATTTTTCCACATAACTAATTGGCTAGTTGCCAGTGTGGAAACCATTGTCTGACTTGATGATGATCAGAAATTAACATGACATTTGCGTGGTGGTAATGGAATATATTAGTAATGTAATTCTTGACTGTAAGAAAGAGTCCATCATTCCCCCCAACTTATGATCAGCAGAATGGGCTGAGAGAATGATGAAATGTTCCCAGCAGGCAGTTCCCAGCAGTGGCTAGCCAATCTCTGTGTCAAATTTTGTTTTAAATTCTTCAGACAAAGCTGTAATACTTACCAATTAATTACCACAAATGTCAATTAAAAATCTACCAAATAATGCAGCAAGATTAAATTTCAATTAAAAGAATTACATTTAGCAAGGGGGATATAACATTATTTTAATGAATTCTGCTGAAGGTGACAGATTATATAGATACGTTTGCGCACCGTAGGTGGATCGGAATTCATTGGGCAATATGAAATGTGTAACTTCATACATATATTAATTGTGAGAATTATATCCACAATAGCAATGTCCTTAAGGAGTTGGGAGCCCAAAAATATAACACATCATCAAATAAAGGAGGTCCTTTGTATTGTTACAGCTTTGTGTCTTTGTACTAAATGTGTTTATAAATATTTTTCAATAGCTGCATTCATGAAATAGGACAGCTGACTTTGTAAATTATGGGAAAAACTGTTCTCATTAATTATTGTCCCTTCTCCACTTTCCCTGTCTCCCTCGTTCATCTCCCAAAGTAACCAATTATTTTCCATTTGTTCTATAATGTTCCTAATGGAATAGTGCTATACCAAGGCAGGCAAAATTACAAGTCATATTCCCTCACAAAGGATATTCACCAGACTTTTTAGCTTCGTGCTGCTTTTGTATGGTGATTCCTTAGGAAAAGCTTTCCAGGAGAGAAGCTTTGGTGGCCCAGATAATGGTCTTTGCAGTCCTTATGTTGCCTAACCCCTTTTTGTATATAATGAAGACTGAACATAGAACTGGGAAAGAAAGTATATCCTAGTACTCTTTGCAGATGCCAAAGACCAGCTGATGCTTTTGTGTGCTGTAGAATGGAGATATTTATTTATTTCTAATATTTATGTACCCCTATTTCTCCCAAGTATCTCAAGACCCAGGGTGGGTCAATAGATTTCTTCTCTGAGGCAAGATATAATCCAGTCCTGATAATGCCTACAAATGAATTTTGTAGATGGAGTACAACAGGCATTTCATCATATTCTGTTGTATAGCGTGGTTGGTATGCCAGACTGGTGTTATGCAAACAGGTGACAAACTAAGGTAGTGTAACACAACAGGAAACTGATGCCAACTCTGTTCAGCCCAGCAGTACCTTCTCATAGTTCCCTCAGGGAAGTTGTTACGTGGCGCTGTCTTCCATTGGATTGTTTTTCCCATTGTTGCTCCCAACTTCCAGAAAGGGCTTTCAGAGACTGTTGGGACTTGTCAGCAGGTCTTTGTGGCTATGTTATTTGAAAATGGGTTTATCTGAGAGCTTGATCGGAGGTCTTGAAATTGATCTTTCTGGAGTGGATTTGTTTTATTAAAGGGTATGTAAGTTGTACTAAAATTATTTATTGGCTAATATATTTGCTGTGCAAATGGGATTTTATTGTAATTTTGGTATATTTTTATAGGCTGTCCTCAGCTTTAGAAGGGCAGAATAAAAATTGTAATAAATAAAATAATTTTTTAAAAAAAATTAGCCTCTCCTTGTTAATAATCATCATCATAATCTGGTGTAATATAAAGTGACGGAGCTGCCTAGAAATATGCAGAAATCGTACATGTGCAGTACAGTAAGATTTAGTCACTCTTTACATACACATTTTATTGATCAATTCTGGACATGTTCTCACATTTAGATACTTTGAACTAATGTGTTATTTGGACTATACTGTACTAATTAATAAAAATTGAAAAAGTTTCATCAGTGCCCCATCTTCAAAGTAGCTAACCACAGATTATCTCATAGTATCAAATAATGTGTGGTATGTTTTTTGTAAGATAGAAATGGTTTTGGAATTAAAATTGGGACCCCTCTCTTTCACACATTGGATGTTAGTTTCCTTATGTATATAGAAACTGTGAAGTATATGTGGAACTCTCATATTAACTGATTTATTACCATTAGTATACCTTAAATGCTTTATTATATGCAATATATGATAAGGTAAAATTAATACTTTTGAAGTGTACTGTCTGCATGATACTGTGAGCTAAAATTTTTGAACCTCAGATTCTGAAAGTAAAACATTTTCAAAAAGGCATCATACAGCCACATGATACAGCCACAGGTCTATAACTGCTAAATATATAAAAAAGCCAGACACATACATATATCAGATAACCATATATTACTGGTTATTCTCCAGACTAGGGCTGTACATACTGGATTTACCGAACCGAAAATAAACCTGAAAAAGCCAGGTCTACCCATTGCTTTGTATGGGCCCATTGCAAGCAATCATGGGAAAGTTAATTTTCCCACGTATTCTCAGCTGTGAATACAGCCACTATAGTCTATGGGAATTTTTTTCTTGGCGATCTGAGGGGGCATTTTTCGAGGTAAATTCACCAAATTTGCAGAGTGGCTGCAAGGGACTCTCAGTTGTTTCCTGTAGAGTTATGGACAACCCCTTCGGGAGCCCATAAAATTGCACCCCACACCAAACTTTACAAAACTACAATGTTTGTCTCAGGAGAGTCCCTTGCAGCCAATGTGCAAATTTGGTGACTACCTCAAAAAATGCCCCCCCCCCGAGCCTCGAAAAAATCTCCATAGGATGTAATGGCCCCGAATTTTTGGGCGAATCCAGAAAAAGCCAAAATACCCATATTGGTAAATGGGTATTTCAGCTTTTTTTCCTGGTTTCCTCCCCCAAAAACGGGACCAATAAACCTGAAATTTACCGGAAAAAATGCACAGCCTACTCCAGACTGCTGTAAGGTAAGCAGTGATTTGTGGAGAATCAAATCTATTCACTTGTATGCTTCTTTTCGTCACTGTTGGACTTATTTACTTTCTATATTAATATATGTGAAATGGAATGAAAGAAGAGCACAGAGAGCCTGCATACAGTACTATCATCAACATATACTGCTGCATTGCTCACTTTTGTGAAATGGCAGCAGAATGAAACTGCAGGACTTCTGTCATTCTGTCTGTATCATCCCTCAGTGGAAAAAGAAAAAGGCTCTTTTTTCTTCCTCTGCTTTCCAGTAACAGAAAAGAATGTGACTTTTATGAGCATCCAGGAGGCAGTGCATGGCATGGAAGTGGCACATCATGAATTGGGTCTTCTAGTAGGGAAAAAGGTAAAGGTCCCCTGTGCAAGCACAGGGTCATTCCTGACCCATGGGGTGACGTCACATCCTGACTTTTCCTAGGCAGACTTTGTTTATGGGGTGGTTTGCCATTGCCTTCCCTAGTCATCTCCCCTTTACTCCCAGCAAGCTGGGTAATCATTTGACCGACCTCGGAAGGATGGAAGGCTGAGTCAACCTTGAGCCTGCTACCTGAAACCAACTTCCATCGGGATCGAACTCAGGTCATGAGCAAAGCTTGGATTAGCCCCCTGAAACCTGCTTGCTGTCCAAAGAAATTTCCCCCCAAATGGTTTAACCTCCAAACAATAATACAGACAATATTTCAAAGCCTTGAGGAACTGCTTCTGTCCTCTTGGTTTTCTTTCTTTTCTGGAACGAACAGGTATGATAACCGCCATATAACCAGAATTTGAAGCTTTGATATCTACTGTAAACAGAACTTTCTCATGCATGTGAGCACTCCTAAGCTATCCTTGACCATGCAGCTTTCTATAAGAACGTGGAAGAGTATAACCAAATAATGCAGTGAGCAGCATTTATTGTTATTGTAGTATATTAGAACCTTTTCCAGATACTACAATCATGGGAATCTTCCCTTGGTAAATTCATGCACTAATTCATAGTTTCCTCCACATAAGTAAGAGCTGAGGATAGCTTCAGCTGCTATCAGTAAAGACCTTTGTGTCTCGAGTAATACTGATTGATGCTAGCACTGTAACCTGTTAACAAAGCAGCACTTATTTTGATTGTTTTATATCTATATTTATGTGTTCCAGTTCAACAGGTTTTCTTTCCATGTTAGTCAATTATATTGACACTAGAGCACTCTTTGATTTTCACTTGGAAACAGTTTTGCACATAAAACACTGGCAGAACAAGAAGTAGATGGTTTTTTTTATTACCTTTCAAAATATTTATGAAATCTTATTTATCTGTATTTATTTTTATGAGTTCCTTTTGGCCAATAAAAACTCAGTTCTAATCTGAGAGTGAGTGTTAGGTAAGGGTGAAGGACAAACAGTGCTCACAACCATATTTAGTGCAACTGAGGGCCAAAGTAAACATTACACTGAATTTCTGTAGCTGGAGTTCCAATATGGTGCTAGGAATTGTGCTTTTCTAATTTAAAAAAAAAATTTTTTTTTGCTTATGGAGCTTAAAGCAACCCGGGGAAGCAATATTTGAGTGTGGAAATTGTGGGGGGAGTTAGCCTCTCTCCATCAGAACTGTGAACCAGTTCAGATCCAGGTTATGTCATATGCTCTTAGAAGGAAGTTCTAAAGAGCTTCAGAACCAGGAAAACATGAGTCATACACTCATAATCCTTATGCAGGGCTACATTCATTTCATTGTCACTTGCATGCCTGCCTTTCTCCTGAGCAGGTCAGGAGGCAACATGGATAAGAGTAAAATAAAATACAGTAAAGTAGTATAAAATGACATACTTTAAAATATAAGTTCAATAAATATATTAAAACAACATTAAAAACCACCACTTTAAAAACACCCTGTGCATATATCCCTTTGGCCCAGACTTAAATTGCCCTAAAAGCTCTATGGAATAGTTCTGATTTATAGCCTCTCTGGAAAGCTTGAAGTGTAGAAGCCCCGAATCTCTTCTTGGGAGGCTGTTCCACAGGTATTGGGACAGCTACCAAAAAAGTGCAAGTATTACAAAATATGATATTGACAAAAAGGGCACAGCAGTCAGTAGGCTGCCACATAGCAACAGTATTGTCCCTTGGGGGCAATTCTTCGTCTGCAGATGTTACCCTTCATTAATTCTTTGTCCCTACAAGTTTTAAGAGATAGATAGAAGTCCAGTGCATGCACAAAGAGTTAGCTGTGGACTACTTGCCAGGAAAATTTGCTTTTAAACAGCCTGTGTAATGTCCTGGACGTTCTTTGCAGAGGAAAGTAAATGGTCTTCAGACAGTTGAGATAGTTCATTTGGCAGTTCTGGTGGGGAGGGGACCGCTGAAGCATGGTTTTGGTATTTTTAAATCTCTCTCCCTCCCCCCACCCAGATTTTAGATTTTTCTGCAAGCCTGGAGCCCCCCCCCCCCATATTTGCAGAAATATCCCAGCTATCAGAACATGGCCTAATTTGCAGACTTTTTGATCCACATTTTAGTTACCTTGTTCAGAATTAAATATATGATAACCCTTTACACAGTGCTTTAGCATAGTCAGCATTTTTATAGCCATTCACAAAGCCAGTCATTCTATGAAAGAAACACAAAAATAATCTATGTATGCTAGCAATAGAAGGCTTCTGCAAAGGCCTAGTGAAATTTGGCACAAATGTGGGGGTGCTGGAAGCAGGTAGGACTTGTGTACGGATTTTGATAGGCATATTTGAAATTTCATGGTTGGTTATACCTGGCTGGAAGCATAAATCTGGCCTGATTTCAGATTGTGCCAATTGCTCTTATTGCTTAATTTTGTGAATTTGTACTAATACAAGACAATATTAGGTGAGTTAACTATATTGTCTTTTTAAAATATTTGGCCTTAAATAATTTCCATAATTCTTTTTGTTAGGCAAACCTGATTTTTTAAAATCTCAGCATAATGTTTTGTAATTGTTTGTTCTTGTGTCTTTTTATTGTGTTTCTTTTAAATTCTGTCACTGAAGTGTATGAGAGCTGACATGTGTAAATATGTAGTTAGACAACTGCAAAAGTATATTATTTGCGGATCAACCATAATGGTTCTATGGAAGCCATTATACACAATCATATCATGTCAATCTGTGGTAGTTATTATGATGCTAATGGAGATATGCATTCTTTTCTTTTTTTTAGAAAAAGAAAAAGAATTATTGTACTTGTGCAATAACTGTTTTTAATTGTCAGTATTGTTTTCTTCCTTTTAGTAATATAAGAACTTACATTATGTTATGGCTAAGTATAATAATAAAATGAATAATACGTCTGAGATAATCTGATGTATAATGTGAAAAGTAACTAGGAGGACAGGAGTTTCTGGATTTCAACTCCTTATTCTTGGCTATGCTGGGCAGGTATTTGATCTGAGCAACAAATTTCCTACAAACTGTCAGTAAACTGGGCTGTAACCCACCTTAGTGGTTCTGTGCAGTAAGTAACACTGTGGATTGCAGGTAATTTTTTTTTACATTTTTGATCCTTGAACAATTGTAGCTCATCTGTTCTAAATGAAATTAACGTCACTGGTCTTAGAATATACTGCTGGCAGTGCATTCTTTTCCTTCTAGAATAAGGCAAGACTTATTAGCAGATGACATTGACCTAAAGCAAAGAAGAGTCAAATTTCATATTGTTTTCTTCATGCTTAAAAGAAAATTTCAGATCTTTTGAAGACTTCAAACTTGAACTTATTATTTATTTCAACTTTCTACCCCGTTCTCCCCAGCCAAGACTTAGAGGGTGTATGAATCTTTTGGAGTAATTGTCAGTCTTTATCAACAAAATACATACCATAAATGTTCTTCCATTATGGATGGAACTGTATGGAAACTCTGCATAAGGGTTGTCTTATCTGAGGTTCTCCTTCTGGCTTTTATCTTTGTGACCATATACCTGTGGTAGAGACTGGTTCTTTCATTCTTAGAAGGAACTTGGCTGGGAAACTTTTTGAAAGATTTCCTAGCCTTCTTCAACTTATCTTGAAATGTTAGAAAAACTAGAATCGGAATGACTTTTCATTGCTGCAATTAAGGACTTTTTTTGGGCTATCTATTTAAATATTTATTAGCATCAGAGTATCTTGTTTTCTAAATAATTCTTAAAGCATTTCTATGAACACAGAAAAACTGCTGACAATACTTTAGTGAAACAGAGTAATTCATTTTTTTGGACTCGCTCAAGTGTGATTGGCTTGGTTACTAAGGAATTTATTTTAGGGAAAAGTCAGTGTCAACTGAAAAAGGGTTCCATTCTGAAAAGACAAAAATTCCCTTACTTGTGAAAATGTGTCTTGGCAGCCAATTTGACTTCTGATACAAGATTTAACACTTCTCTTGAAACATGAATATTTACCATGGCAACAGCAACATTGTGCACCACATGTTGGAGTTTTGTTTTCTGCGCCTCCTGGTTTGCATTGGTGGCATGGTCCCACTTTTTGTAGCTAGTCCTTGCACGAGTCTTTAATACACCTCTGCTCAAGTGTCCATATTCTAAACTGTCTATATAAAATTCCAGACGTCAGAAACAAGAGGTCAGGTACCCTAATGGATGTAGTAGCCATATAAATGGTTAATGGGTTATTTGGCGTCCGCTGCATTCAGCAGAGTGAAGCTACAACTATAATTGTAACAGTTGCGCTTCACTAGCAAATGGCTTAGACCAGGAGTTCCCAAACTGTGTTCCACGGAGCACTTGTTGCTCCAAGAAACATCTCCTAGTGCTCTGTGAAGAGAGTGGAAAGAAAAATATTACTGTCATTTGGATTAGTATATAGGTGCTAGATTAAAATTAGTGCTCCATGACGAATTTCTCTCCTGAAAAGTGCTCCATGACACAAAAAGTTTGGGAACCGCTGGCTTAGTCAATCTGGGATATGATTGAAAGAGGCATGCATACTTTGTGTGAATGCACTGTTTTGGGTTTTTTTTGGTGGGGAGTCAATGGAGACCGCAAAGTTTATTTTTAATCAAAGCTGTTCAAACTTGAAAATTCCTCCTTAAACTCCCCAAGCTGAAAAAACACATGGGGGTACATGGTAGCTTTTCAAAAGGGCATGCACACATGGGCAGTATTTCCCTAGAATAGACAACCCAAAGGGTCAAACATACATTTCTTTTTCAGCGTTCCCTTCCAGAATTCTTCCAAAACTCTCACCCTTGAACAGCCTTGGTTAGTGGATTCCTGAACCTAGGATTTTGTAGCTAGTCAGTGTTCTGTGCTCTCTCATATAGCCAAAAAGACCCAGTTCCAAGAAACTGAGAGTAGAAGTCCATAGTACCACTGCCCACCAATCAGAGAGAGACATGTCTGTGATGTCATCTTGTTTGGGGGCTTCCTAGAGGCACCTGGTTGGCCACTGTGTGAACAGACTGCTGGACTTGATGGACCTTGGTCTGATCCAGCAGGGCTTTTCTTATGTTCTTATGCCCCCATGTGAGAGCCATATATGGAAGTATGCAACCAATGTTTGGCAAAACAAACAACACAACAAAGGAAGACACATAGGAAACACAGCACCCTCCACTGTCGGGAAAACTTTGGTATATACAATAGCTACCACATTCTTGGGCAGTCTACAGATAGGAATTTGAATCCCCTCCTAAAAACTACAGACTATTTTCCCCCCTTGTGTGCCTCTTCTCTATCTCCACCCCGACCTGGATGGCCTAGGCTAGCTCGATGTTGTCAGATCTTGGAAGTTAAGCAGGGTTGGCCATGGTTAGTACTTGGTTGGTATGCAGAGGCAGGCAATGGCGAACCACCTCTGAATGTCTCTTGCCTTGAAAACCCCACTAGGGGCCACCATAAGTCAGCTGTGACTTGATGGCACTTTCCACCACCACTCCTATATTCCTATCTCCTACTCTGCACTAACAAAAGAAAAAAAAACATTTCCCCCTCTCTCTACTTTTTCTCTACTCTACCCTTGTTGGTTGCTCCTTCAACTGCAACAATGGCCTTTACTGGCTGACCAACAGAAGCCTCAGTTGTGGTACTGGAGATGGAGCAAGTCATTCCCAGCAGAAGGCTGGAAAACAATTCTGGTGAGAGCTTCCCACCACACTTCCATGCCCATCTCCTGAGGAAGAGCCTCTTTCTCAAGATCAGAAGAACATTCAGCTGGCCATTCCACTGTGCATGCAAAGAACCAAGCGTGCCATGAAGAAACATGCAAACAACAAGGCGAGTTTTCTGGGGCTGCAGACAGTGAGGAGCAGATGCTTTCTGTGTCAGGGAGCGGTAAGTGGTGGGGGATGCCCTGCAATTTGAGAGGAGAGGATGCTTTCTCTGTAGCCCTAGGCTTAAATACTTGGATGGAGCAGTTTGTAAATCTCCAGTCCACTAGAAAAAGACATCAATGGCCAACTTTCTCTCCCTCTCCCCAATCACCCCAGCAGGCCATGCAAATAGGTGCAAAACCTAGCCTAACCGGCCCTTCTAGGACTGCTGGAAAACACTCCATGGGCCATTCTTGTACAGAGTTATTCTGTTTTTCTCAGAAGCTAGAGGAGGACTTATTCATCATTTTTTCCGGGGATTCAGACCAGGATTCAGGGGTGACAGAGAATTGTCGGATGAGGATGACCCTCCACACATAGGTGCAACATTGTAAACAGCTTTTTTTTCAGTTGGAGGGACTTATTTCAAATCTCTGTAAACCCCTTACAGTGCTCAAGCTCTTGGTCCCTAAGGCTGAGCAACTCCCTGAACCAGAAGATGATTGTGATGAACAGGGGAATGCTGAGGTTCTCTCTAATGCTAAGGAACAAGGAGTGTGGTTCTCTTTCTCTTCTTTTTTCACCTCAGAAATTAAGGATGATTGGGCCATTCCAGAGGCTTCATATAGGCCATTCCACAGGGGTATACTCTTTCTCTCCGAAGTCCAGCAGGGTCCTCCAAGTTCCCATGGTGGATGCCTCTGTGGCTAGCCTGGCTTCCATCCTGGATCTGCCTAGGAAGGGCAAGGGGTCATTGAAAGATGCTGCTGATAGCAAAAGCAATGCCATGCTCCATATATCCCAAGAAGCAATGACTCTATTTATAAAGGCTTCAGCGGCCATGTCTTTAGTAGCAAGGGCCTCTCTCCTTTGTTTAAGAGAACTATTCAGGGAGTATCCAGACCTATGTAAATGCCTAGCAGCTTATCTCCATAGGCTAGAGAGAACCATATGCTTTACTTCAGCTGCCAGCCTGGACTCCATGGGACCTCTTCACATCCATAGATCTGACATTCGTCTGGCTCACTGGCACTTTCTGAGGTTCACCTGCAGAGACCTTCAATTTCTCTTCAAGGTAATGTTGTTTGGACTCACCTCAGCTTCCTCAGTGCTAACAAAGTTGATCGTGGTCCTAGTGGTGGCTTTTCAGACCAAGGGCATATATTTCCATTCTTATCTAGATGACCTTCTCATAAGGTCTTTGAGCAAGACCAAAGCTCTTCAAGACTTCATGTTAATGTTTCACCATTGGAAGAGTTTTCTGATTAGCTGTCTGAAGGGCCAGCTCATTTGTTTCTAGACAATGGTACATTTGGGCACGTGAGTAGTCTCAGTACAATGCAAGTTATTTCTGCCTGTGGATAAGAACAGTAAGATTATGACAGGAGTCAGGTTTGTCCATTCATCCTGCTCAGTGGACCTCGTGTTCCTCACCTATCTACAAGGATTAATTATCTTTCCTATCAACAGGGTTCCACAGTTCATCTTCAGTGGGCCTTCCCAAAAACACATAGCGCTCAAAATTCATTCCAGAGTATCAAACCAGAGCCTTCTGAGGGATTTAAAATGTTGGACAGTGAAGTCACATATTTTCTGAGGAAAACTGATCCTAGTCTCCCCAGACATAAAAATCACAACTGATGCCAGCCTGTCTGGTTGGGAATCCACTGTCTTCTAGGTCATGTTCAGAGCACTTGAACACCTTTAGAGGCCATGCAGAGTACAACCCTACTGGAGCTCCGGGCTATCCATTTGACCCTAGTCCACTTCCAGGATTAGATTAACCGCCTCAGTATTCTTGTTTGGACAGGCAACACAACAGTGAAAGCCCACATAAACCATCAGGGAGCACTAGATCCAGGAACCTTCAGCAGGAGTGGCAGCTCTGGTGTCTTGGACCAAGATTCATCTAGCCTTATAAAGGTGGAATACATAAGGGGCTTCCTCAGTGTGGAGGCATACAGGCTCATTCTCAGTAATTGGACCCTGGGGAATGGGCACAGAACAGCCATCTGTTTCAGCTGCTTAGAAAGAAATTTTGACAGCCAACAGAAGATCTCTTCACGACAGCAGAGAACTTTAAGTCCCACATTTCTTCCCTCAGTTCCATCGCCATACAAGAGAATGAGTGGATTCCATTGCCTGAGCTGACACAGCATTTGGGTGGCAGGCCCAGCAACAAGTGGGACTGTTTGATTTTCCTGGTGGCTATCCCTTCTGTTTTGGACACACTGCTTGGTAAAATCCCAAACATCTCAGAGTGTCCTCCTCTGCTCAATTGAAAGTCGAACATTAGACTTATCATGAAGGTTCCTTTTTCTTGGAGGGTCCTCTGGACCCACTGTGCTCAGGAAGGGGGGATCCATTGGATGAGATGTCTGTGATTTTGTTTGGGGGGCAGGGATGGCTACCACACCAACTTTGATTCTGACATTCTTCCTTTTCAATGTGCCCCCGCCCCCACAACAGTATACTATTATTGTGATGGAAATGAAAAACACCTGCCCCATTGAGTGGGAGTGTTCAAACTTAGACTAGTATTTTTACTATTGGGGTGGGATGATGGCTGATGGGGTTTAGAATACTATGTAAGCTCCATTCCTACCATGGCACAATTTTGTTCCTGCCCATTTCTCACCTCTGTATTGTCACAGTTTGTGTTAGTAAGATGTAGGTAGGATGCGTGGCACAATATCTCCAGATATTAGCAAATTTGGTGTAAAAAGTCTTCATATGCCAAACTCTGGGAGGAGGATTGCTTTTGTGTCTATATATATGAAGCCATTATGTAACAGTTTGTCAGTTTTCCCCCTGAGCTTAGTAATGAAAGGATCCTTTTGATTAAGATTGCTATGTTGTGTCCAAAGGAGGAAACATGAGGTCTGAAATAGTTTGGACAAGAGCTTGTACTTTTTATTGATCCAACTTCAAGTAGAAGGATTTCTGTGAAACTGTTAATGGCCACTGCGCTGCCAAAACTATCCTGTCCAAAAATTGTATGATCTAAACCCTTTTTGGATCTGATTTATTGTTCCAGTTAACTACCTGCAATGCATTCATATTGATTAGATCATATCTGCATGTGGGTATCTTTTTATCTTTTTTTCAGAATTAACAGAAATAACGATGGATCTACAGTTTCAGCTGCATACGATCAATATAATCGCCTAACTGTGCTACACGTCCCATTTACTGTTATCTTCTGTAGCACAGAAGTGATAATGGAACATGTGGGTCATTCACAACAATATAAAAATATCTAGTTACTACTATTTCCATCAACGCTAACACTATTTTCTTGTTTTGGGTCTTTCTTTTTCTTGGAATTTATCAAATTCTGAATTTTAGGCAGAATGTAAACATTTTTTTTAGCATTTTGACTTTCTGAAAAGTAGTACTTGCTTCCATTCTGCACTAAAATCAAGTGCTTCAGCAAGGTATTTTATACTGTTGAAATACTATCTATTTAAATTCCTTTTAACCTATCTATGTATTAAATCAAATATCCTATTGGGATTTCAATTATGCATGAATACGGTGCACTTGTTTGTTACTAAGGTGACTAGTGTGTCAAGGTTATATGGATGCTATACAGTTATAAAGACAATAATACAAAAAGAAAAAAAAGTAATATTGGCTAACATCACTACATCCTTATAGAATAAAGTTTGAATGGCATCCTTCAGTTGAGATTGTGCTCTGTTAAATGGTCTCTACAATAATATGAATCTGGTATTATTTTTACACTATATTGCAAATGTATGACTAGCAGGTTATTTTAAGATAAAATTTATTAAGGAAAATTGTTACAGTTAGGCATCATTGCAGCCCACATATACTTACTTGATTTTTATTTTTATGCTGTTTTGATTGATTACTGAATGTAAGTTTCTAAATTTTACAAGGACATAATACAGCACATTTCATATGGAGAGAAAAGGGATAGAAAAGTCCTTTGTAAATATGGAGCGACAAGCAAGGGACCCTATGACTCAAGGGAATAGGGACACACAATCTTCTGTCCCCATAGCTCTCATTGTGGTAAGTCTGCTTCTGCTGGCCAGGTGATGATGGTTGAGCTTGGATCAAAAAGCATGTCCGACATGCTTTATGCTCCAACCATAGATCCTGAATAGCTGGCAAACAATGTCTGGGGAAAGGAGGCTTAGAGTAAAAAGAACTTCCTGTATTCTTTCTTTCCACTCCAGGCCTGATCAGCTGCCCAGCTGTGATGGGGGAGGTTTGGAACAGAAATTGCAGAGGATGTACTTTCCATCCAAACCTTCTCCCCCACCCGATGCTGGCTAGCTGATGGCAGGGGCAGAAGCAGAAAGCACACAGCCAACCCTTTCTGTTCTAAACCACACCCAGCTGGGCTGCTTCTGTTTTAGTTTAATTTTTTTTCTTTTTTTGCATTTTCCTGCCAATCTGGGAATTTATAGAGAAGTCTCCCATTCTCTATCTGCCCCGGTTGCGTGGGTTTTTAAATCTGCACTCTGAAGCCACATTCAGATTGAGGTATATAGATGGGAATTTCTGTACTTATCTATCTAATGGAAAAGTACGTGGCATAGCCATCTTGTACCACTTTGGAATGCAGGTGGAGAAGAACTCTGGGATGGATTTTGATGGTGGTGAAAAGTGCCATCAAGGTGACTTAAGGCAACCCCATAGGATTTTCAAGGCAAGAGACTTTCGGAGGTGGTTTTCCATTGCCTGCCTCCGCATGGGCTGAGAGAGTTCTGAGAGAACTGTGACTGGTCCAAGGTCACCCAGCAGGCTTTATGTGAAGAAGTGGGGAATCGAACCCGGTTCTCCAGATTAGAGTCTTCCGCTCTTAACCACTACACCACACTGGCTCTCAGGATGGATTTTAGCTCCTGCTATTTAAGAATTGTGCCTTTTATTAATTTTGTTATTTTATTTTGTTCTTTTTATTTGCATATTTGATTCTGTTTATAAGTCACTCTGAGTACTTGAGAGAATTTCAACCAATCCCCAGACTTCTACTAAGTCAAGACACTATTATCCTGGACAACTGGGCCATTTTTACAACACTGCTCAACTGAGTACATTTCCTCGTCAGTTTATAAGTTCTGACTTTGGTATAAGGACATAATTCAAAACTCAACATCTCTGGGAACCTTTCTGTTAGCTTCTTCAGTATTTTGACCGGATCTGTTTTCTTCTTTATTTTATCCTTGATATCAATATACAATGGACATCAGTCATATTGACTGGCATTAAACTAAATTTGGGACCATGATGAGAGGAGAATAAACTCAACTTTTGTGATTGCTTTGCTTTGAGATGTTACTCGTCAAAAGGTTTCGAAGCTAGTGACTTTTAAACTTGTTACATGCCCTCATGTCAGAAGCAAGGAAGAAAATGCAATTTCTGTAGGATGTTATCTACAGAGTGTTGAGTAGTGGGTTCAGTTTGCCCTTATGTGTAGACTCCGCAGTGATACTCTGCCCTTCCAGGTTTGCCCTTTTGTGTAGACTCCACAGTGATACTCTGCAATGATTTTCTGACAAAGGTTTAACTGTAATGTTACATTTTTTGTTATAATTTATTTCACATACAGGTTATTGGGGGGCGGGGTTGCATTGGTATGAGGATGAAATTTAAAATTCTTTCTGAGAGGTGATGTGAACTCTTCTTTCACATTTTTGTGTGTAGCCAAGTCAGAACTGATTCCCATATTCTTTGGTTTGCCTTAAATCACTAATGATAATCTTTTTACCTACCACTAATAGTATGTTGAATTTGGTCATTGCTTTGAAATATAGCAAGTATGAAAAAGTATTTTTGTTTTTTAATTTGGAAGTACAACGTATAGTATAATGGCATATTCCAGTCTCCTCCCCAAAGAAGTGGTTTATCCAAAGTTATAACACCTCCCACAACAAGAAAAAAAATTGGTCAAAGAGCAATGAAGCACACAATTACATGATGAAAACCAATAAAATGTACCATACTTCTAGCGATTGTATGACTGTATAATAAAAATTAAATGTAATTACATTTCCAAAGCCTGTATGAAAAACCCCTTGTAGAGATGCCTTTGTTAGACTTGAGATTTCCAAGCAGTGTTGCTCACTTGCTTCAAATCTGCCATATCTTAAGTGGGATTTGAGAAATTTCAGTCAGAATAATTGAACACGATGGCTTTAAAATTTATAAAATAAGATATTGGAAGGCCTTTGAACTGATCAAACAGTGCAGGGGGAAACTTGGTTGAGAACATGTTGGGGAAGAGATGCAATGCAAGCTAAAACACTTGCATGGGGGGAATCAAACTAGAACTGGTTTGAATGTTACTATTTATACATAGACACAGGGAGTGTTAAATGAGTCATTCCTTCAACAATCCCTGCTTGAGGAGCCCATGCATCTCACTGGGACGGGGTGGGGTGTTGAAGATGTGCATTCTACATTAAAGTCTGACTAGGAAATGCAAGTCCCTTGTGCTTCGTTTCCTGCTTATTATCTGAAAATGCTCATAATGAAGACAGCATAACTATAGCACTTGGAGCAGATTGTAAAGGATCAAACTGACAGTTGAAACATAGAAAGCTACATGGACTTAGAAGATATTTTGATGTCTAGAAGGGAAAACATTGGATCCGATTAACATCAAAATGTAGGATGAAAGTTTAAAGGGAATGAATTCACTCATGGGTTTTTGTGTGACAGTGGAGGGCAGAGGAGATTCTAGAAGGAATCGTAGACGGAAAGGAGAAAGACAGGGTTGCTATGGCACTAGAATCCATGCTTGAAGATGGAAGATCTTGCTTATTCTCACTGGGAATTACTTTGAGCTGTAGTGAGACACATTGTGGCTGGCATTCTGCCACTTTCTAGTACTAAAGATCCATCCTTCATTCATAAACTGAGAAAATAAGTCACAACAATGTGTTTTTGTGTTTTGTTTCTAGTTCTGTCCTCAAGATACTTTGCTTCCCTGTGGGCTACCTCTTAGGCCTCATTTCCTGTTTCCAAAGCAGATCACTTAGTATAATCCCTACTAATAACTTCCTTTTTATTCTTATCCTTTGCATTTGATATGCCAGTTAAATTAACCTCTCCAAGAGATTTCTTCTGCTGGATCTTATGGATACAACTTTGGGTACAATTGGCAGCGAACTGTGCTTCTCTGCAAATGCTATTGAAATAAATATGATTTACTCTGTATTATAATCCCAGTTTTGATTTTAAAAATAAATAAAAAGCAGCTGTGTTATTCAAGAACTAACTGAACTCAAATATCTAAATGGGTGTTCTTACACAGTAAATATATATTAAATATTAGAGTCTTCACCTTTGATTATTACTAGAACAGTAAAACTTTGGGGGACTTCAGTAGGGATTGTTTTGTTGTGTGAAATATCAGACTAGGTTCTGAACGCTAAACATTTTCAGATTTTTAATACTACTTAGAACATAAGAACATAAAACATAAGAAAAGCCCTGCTGATCAGACCAAGGCCCATTAAGTCCAGCAGTCTGTTCACACAGTGGCCAAACAGGTGTCTCTAGGAAGCCACAAACAAGACGACTGCAGCAGCACCATCCTGCCTGTGTTCCACAGCACCTAAGATAATAAGCATGATCCTCTGATCCTGGAGAGGTATGCATCATGACTAGTATCCATTTTAACTAGTAACCATGAATACCCCTTTCCTCCATGAACATGTCCACTTAAAGCCTTCCAAGTTGGCAGCCATCACCACATTTTGGGGCAGGGAGTTCCACAATTTAACTATGCGTTGTGTGAAAAAATACTTCCTTTTATCTGTTTTGAATCTCTCACCCTCCAGTTTCAGCAGATGACCTCGTGTTCTAGTATTATGGGAGAGGGAGAAAAACTTCTCCCTGTCCACTCTCTCCAAACCATGCATAATTTTATAGACCTCTATCATGTCTCCCTCAGCCATCTTCTTAACAAGCTAAACAGCCCTAAGCGTTTACTTCTCGGTAAAAAACAGAATCCTTCATTTCTATAATTGCTGAAACACAGTTCAGGAATAAAATGTTTGCATGTCAGATCTGTGAAGAATTTTGGATAGGATTGGGCAAGCAAAAGCAGGGTACAAACAAACCAAGGGCAGCAAGTCTTCCAGTTATTGAAACCAACAGGCAAACCTGATGTCAAAACTTCTGCTGTTGCTTTCTATTATCTATATTGAGTGTGCCAGCCGGCCCCTGTCTTGATCATGCTGACCTTGCCACTCTGATCCTTGCCACTGTAACCTCAAGGCTAGATTAGCATATCACACACACATACATTAAGCTGCCTTATACTGAGTCAAACCTTTGGTCAATCAAGGTCAATATTGGCTACTCAGATTGGCAGCTGCTCTCCAGGGTTTCTTTGATATCACCTACCACCTGATCCTTTTAGCCGGAGATGCTGGGGATTGAACCTGGGACCTTCTGCATGCCAAGCAGATGTTGTAATAAATGTCTCTGACAGCTGATAGCGACAGTGTTGCATTTCTAAAGTGTTGTGTGTTTAATTCATGTGTTATGTTTTAATTGTGTATGTTTATATTTTGTAAGCTGCCTTGGACATTGTGGAAAGGTAGGGTATGCATATTTTAAATAAGTAAATAAACCTGGTCTGTTTTAACCTCTTGGTACAATGTAGCTGTGTGATGATTCCCCCTGAAGTTCTCCCCTTTGGCTTTTACCTGGTAATAGGCCATAGCCAGGACATGTTGGAACAAATCTGGGCCAGGATGTTCCAATTCCATTCATTTTTGGCACTGCAGCTCCAACAATCATCCTGAAGCTGGTGGCCAATTTTGAGCCTAGCTTTGTTTTCTCATGAGTTACACCTGCCACAAACACGCTTCCTTAGCTTTCACAGCAGCTAGCATGGTGGGGGAATAGGGAGGTAAACTGGGCCAAGATGTTCTGATTTCTTGTATTTTTGGCACTGCAGTTCCCATCATCATCCTGAAGTGGGTGGCCAATATGTAAATACCTAGTTTTACTTTATTCTGAGTTATGCCTGCTGCACTCACAGAACCTTAGCTTCAGTTGGAGATTCCAGGGGGTAGAGGTGTCGTACACCAGAGTGTTCTGATTTCTTTGGCTGTTGGCAGTGCAGCTCCCATGATTCCCCTGAAGTGGGTGGCCAATTTTGAGACCCCTAGGTTTATTTTCTGATTAGTTACCCCTGCCATGGACATACTCCTCCTTTTATTATTATAGATAGCCAGTGCTTGGATCCTGCTTAGAAAATTTCCATTGTTGGAAGGATTTCCAAAGTCTAACTTCTTTTTTCACCACCTCCTGCTTCAGCCCAAAATGTCCTTCCCTGAAATACTGCTCTTGGGGATGGGGGAGTTGGAGCTCTGTAGCAAAAGGGAGAAATTGGCAAAGAGCACCCCCCTTCGGTCAGCAAAAATAATTCATAGGATTACCCCTCTTATCTTTAAAGTAAATACTTTAAAAAGAAGACATGGTGAAGGAATTATATGGAAATTTGGTGACCAGTATTCTGTACATTTTACAGAATTATTCTCTCACTTTCCACTATGACTAAAGGAAGTTGGCACAATATTTCCCCTTTATGATAAACATAGTCACTGTTATTCAATAGTTTTCAGCCGTTGCCATAGCTGGTTTCTCCCCTTCCCCCCTTTTATTGTCAAGTAGCTGTTAGAGCCCAGGAAGGAAGAAAAATTAGATTACCATTGATAATACATTAGACCAGCCTATTAATATTGACAAACTGTCACTATTGTTACTATGCTATTGTACTATCCCAGGTAAATTGATAACACTTTGTACAGCCACACAGTAATGTTGAACTTATCAACCCACAAAGGTGATATGAACTCTGAGGCTTCCAAACAATCGTTGCTATTTTATGGTACTTTTTTTTTGTTCCCATTTTACCATTCCTTTCGTAACGTTGAATTCTTTGGTATTTATAGAATACTTCCAAAGTGAGTCATATTTCACCAATTCTTTTTGGAAGGTTAGTATTCTTGCTGCTATTGTGTGTGTGTGGGCGGGGGGAAGGGGCACTGAGGCCAAGAGACAATGACTAAGGCCAACTAGTTGTAGAAACAAAATTTGTACTGGAGACTTGCTAGTCTACAGAACATGTTCCCAGGGCCAGGTAACATTACGGTCACCACAGGTTGGACCTGTACACATTGATGCCATTTTAGGGAAGCATTTGACCATTTAAAAATGCTGTGAGGGCCCAATCCTTATTGGATCTATGGTGTGTGTGTGTGGGGGGGCTTGTCACCCATGTGCCTTTTCAAGTACCAAAATAGCCTGTTTGTGACATTTTTAAATGGTCAAATTCTTCCCTGTAATAGCATTGGTGGGCACGAGTCGAACCCATGGCTTCCATAATGGCTAGTTTGGTCCTCTGTGATTATGAGGACCAGCTTTTAATTTTGTATTGCTGTAAGCCAAATTCCATCAAATTTTTACTTCCAGGGATATTGCCAGAGCGTAATTTAAAAGAGGGTTTTGTTGTCAAAATGCCCCCCCCCAATCATCTCACCTCTCTTGTTTTAGATTTTTAAAGTTTTTTCCCCTTTAACAAACACAATTATGGAGCAGCAATCTGGTTCACTTTCATTTATAGATCCTGAAGGAGATATGCTCATTCATTGCTTCTTTTGTTGTATCTTCATTTCTTAAGACTCAAGCCATCCTCTTCCCAGGTCCAGAGTTTAGAGTTTTAAGATTGCTCCTGAAAATGCATGGAAATGTGTATCTCTCAGAAGGGATAGTTTGTTTTTCCTGATTTCAGTTTTGTTAACCTTCAGTTGTACTCCTTTACAACATTTGCTTAAATCAGCTCAACAACTTCAAAATAGGCACTTTAGTTACGGGAATTCTTTATGGAGAGCCAGTGAGATGGGGTAACTGGGATCTGCAACTACGTCTACCAGGATCAATCCTGGGGAAAACTCTTTAATGATCAGGCAGTTGTTCAATTAAAGGGATTTTATTAAATAATAAAATAATAAAGAATACACCTTTCAAGCAATGGGCAAACATACACCCTTTATACAAGAACTAAGGAAACAAAGGTGGAAAATTGGATAGGGTTTAGGGATGGGTGATATTTACTGGTCCAGAAGAGATGTCCAGAGAAAGCAGTGCTGAGAAGGGAAACAGCCAGTGTTTCTGGGAGCAAAAAGGAGTGAAAAGGGTGTATACATGGATCCAACACACACACACACACACACACACACACTATGAATGGCCAAAGGACTAGTATTTATACCCCAAAAATGAGTTCTGAGGCGGTATGAGGTAAGCTGGCAGGAAAACCGACCAGAGACAATTGCTTTTCCGGGGTCCGAACAAAAAGCTAGGAGAGGCTTCATGAATCATCAGGATGCAAGGGAATGTCTGTGCGATCCTTTCGAATACTGACTGATTGTCTAATGATTGGCTCAGAACACTGATTAAATCACCTTAGGGTAAGGAAGTGGAGATTAGCTGGCCCTTTTGTCCCTCCAGGCACACCTTGGGCCATAGAAAAATGCACAGCTGCCAACTGCCTTCCTGCCCAAATCAGACACACAAGGTGGATCCCAGAATTCTCTGAGAGGCCTCCATTTCGTTTGGAACAGTGTCTTGTTCTATGCCAGACATTGGTCCCTGTGCCTTCACGGCATCCTTTAGCGGGAGGTGTCTGGCTGCTTACAATATGTGTTGTCTGATAGGTATGAAATCTAGAAAGCAGTGGTTGGATTGTTTGGAAAGAATTTTCTGAAGATTGATTCAGATATCACAGTAGAACAGGAAAAGCAGAAGCACTGGCAGCTTGAGCTGCTATATTTCCCATTTGTGCTGTAACATGCAAAGCAGAGCCTCAAGGTCTTAACTGTTTTCCTCAGTTCTTTGTAACATCTAAATAGTCTGTTATTGTCTTCAGGGTTTTTTTAAACTCACTTTCATATTTTCCATTGTAATTAGATTTCTGTATTGTTTTTGTAGGGCTAAAACATTTTATTTATTATTTTGTTATTAATTTCTTTGTTCTATTGGCATGTAGTCACTTCTTTAGGGCCACCCAGTAAAGTTTCTGTGTGATTAAAATTAGAACATCATTGTTTTCTGTGTCCATTCCTTGTGATATATTTGTCCTATTGATTGGCACTGACTGAATTAGTTGGAGACTAAAAAGCAGGTTATGTCTGAGCCTTTTCTTTAGTATTCTTTTGAAAACTGTTTTGAGTTAATTGGAAATGTATCAGGATATTATAAAACTATTTTATAATTTAAAAATTACTACGTTTATGTAGGGATTGCTTACTATTAAAAGCAAAACCAATTCAAAGACACCGCTGTACAGAGATCAGGTGGAAATAAAAGCTGGTGGTGATGTTGATGGCCACATATAAACATGATAATCCATCCTGCTTATCCACTATAAATGTTGGTAGGCTTGATGATTGTCACAGTTTTTATGCTGATCACAGACAGGCCTTTTTCACTGCCTTCATGTTTTTAAAATTGAAATAATGCCACAAGAGGCTGCAGGTTTGCTCAGAAGGATTGTTGAGGGAAAGGGGGTCCTTTCTCTGCACCATTTTCCTCAACATATTTATGTTTCTTTCTCACCCACAGAGATATGGAAAGCCATCGATCTGCAGGAGAAAAAAAATCTAATGACATGGTTTTAGAGAACCTCAAACATATTTTTGAATGGAAGGATTATTTTATTTTAATACACTATGCAGCACGTGTACTGTCATCCATAATCTTGTTTAGTTTGTGAGTCCCGTTGAGTTCAATGAGGTAAACTTGGAAGTAATTGATTCTCTGATTAGAGGTTAGAGTCACATGAACTCATGAAGGTGCCTTATACTGAACCAGACCCTTGGTCCATCAAAGTCAGTATTGTCTACTCAGTCTGACAGCGGCTCTCCAGGGTCTCAGGCAGGGGTCTTTCACATCATCTACTTGCCTAGTCACTTTAACTGGAGATGCCAGGGACTGAACCTGGGACCTTCTGCATGCCAAGCAGATGCTCTACCACTGAGAGACGGCCCCTCCCTCATAAGGAAACAGTTATACTTGATTAATTTATATGCAATTAGATTGCTTTTTTAAAAAAGAATAGCCCTTATTACTCTTCTGGTTACCCATTGGACATCCATAGAACTACAACATCCCCCTGAGTGTCCATAGAATTCTCACATCAAAATATGGGTATAGTCAGAATTCATAAGGTTAACAGACAAAATATAATAACTCAGTCGATTTGGGGAAAAATCTTTCCATTTTGAGATGGTTAATTACCGTATATACTCGTGTATAAGCCGAGTTTTCAGCCCAAAAAAAGGGCTTAAAAAGCCGGCCTCGGCTTATACATGGGTCAGTACGGTAGAAGGGGGAAGGAGGGAGGAGGGAGGAGGGAGGGGGGAACTTACCGCCGCCGCCGAGCCACCGCCATTTTCTCCCGCCGGAAGGGGTCTTGGGCAGCCTCTCTGCAGCCGCAGAGAGACTGCCCTGCCCCCCCGGCCCCCGCCGCCATTTCCCCCCGCCGGGAGGGGCCCTGGGCAGCCTCTCTGCAGCCGCAGAGAGACTGCCCTGGCCCCCCCGGCCCCCGCCGCCATTTTCTCCCGCCGGGAGGGGCCCTGGGCAGCCTCTCTGCAGCCGCAGAGAGACTGCCCTGCCCCCCCCGGCCCCCGCCGCCATTTTCTCCTGCCGGGAGGGGCCCTGGTCAGCCTCTCTGCAGCCGCAGGGAAGCTGCCCTGGCCCCCCCGGCCCCCGCCGCCATTTTCTCCCGCCGGGAGGGGCCCTGGGCAGCCTCTCTGCAGCCGCAGGGAAGCTGCCCAGGGCCCCTCCCGGCCCCCGCCGCATTTTCCCTGTTGGGAGGGGCCATGGGAGGCCCCTGCCCGTCGCGCCGCTACCGCCCACGCGCCTGGGCGCCTTCCTCCGGCCGGCAGCGGCCTGGAGGGGCCTCCTGCCGGCCCAGGAAGGACGCGCCGCCACCGCTTCGCCGCCTCTCCAGGTAAGTAGTGGGTTCAGGGGCTTTTCCCCCTCCCCCCCTTGGATGGCACTGGGGTCGGGGTGGGTCGGGAGGGCCTGGGAAGTGGCGGGAGGGCGACCTGGGGCAGGGGCCCTGCGCTCTAAAATGGCGGCCGCCATTTTAGAGCGCAGCATTGCGGGTAAAGGAAATTTCTTATTGCCCCTCGGCTTATACGCGGGTCAATAAGAAATTCCCTTTTCTGGCCTCTAATTTGGGGGGTCGGCTTATACTCGGGTCGGCTTATACCCGAGTATATACGGTAGAAGCACTGTCCTGTGAATGTATCCTTCATATTTCTAGTGCTATAGAGTGGGATCTGATAAATATACCATGTGTTAATTTGCTCCTTTCCAACCTACACCCAGGACATTAAGAGACCTCTTCCATGCTATAAAGTGATTGTTTTTCATTCTTCTTTCATGAGAAATGCCGGATTAGTAAACTGGTTGTCTTATGGCAACAGTTAATCAGTCGCATCAATTGATCGGGAATTATGGTTACTAGTTGTGTTTATACACATCAGGAAGATAACATGACTTTGGTTATAGCCAAACATACAGAGCTACCAGAAAAGGCAATTGCTGTATTTCACACATATTAATATTGCCCTTCTTGATACCACCGCACAAATTGTCACAACAAACTTCGCTGTTTTGGGCAGGATGTTAGCAAGGCAAATTCTATTGACTCATTAGGGTGAGAGCAGATTAAAATGTTCAGGATTTGTGTGTGAAACAGTCATTTGTGTGATAGTGCTACCACAATGAAGGCTGCTTATTTGAAAATTCCCCCCCCCAGGTCATAATTTCTCGGTATGCACAAAGTGAATATGTTGGTGGAAAGCATGCTTCCTCATATTGCTTTCTACAAGTTTTGGCATAGGAGAACTTTCAAATAAGTGGTTATTGATAATACATTTTGAGATGGGCCAGTTCTCCAAATGTGCCTTTTAATTTCACAGATTTAGCAGGATACTAGTAGAAGATGGTATGGTAGGAGGTTGTTGACATGTACGTCTTGCCTTAGGACACATAGATGACAGCAACATGTATATATGGGTTAGAAGTTGTGCTTCATGTTCATAGGAGATATGCAGAGATGTGGGTGATGCATCTGTTAAAAGTAAGGTTTGTGATCAGCAGATTGGGGCCAGAAGAGACTGCCACACACACACACACACACACACACACACATGCATCACCAATATTGTTATATTTTTGTGATAGATTTTAATTGCTGTAAGCTGAAAATATTTGGATCTCATATCTGAATTTGAGATTCAGGGAGGAATAATTCTTCCCCACCACCATAGCAAAAACCAGTAAAACTGTTGGGGGGTGATTTTCAATTAGGGAAATAGTGTGGGAGGATTTAACCCTGCCATTGCAATCACCTATTCATGTTCCCTCTTCTTGCAGATGTTTTTGAGGCTAGATTACATGTCGGGATCTAATCACATATCCCCAACATCATGTGTTGTCTGTCCCTCATCCTCTGATTATTTCAGATACAGAAAATATCTGTAGTCCAATCTTAAGCCGAGTTACACACTTGTAAACATGTTGACTTTACCTGATATACAAGGGTGTAACTCTTCTTAGGGTGGCACTGCTATACTTCTATATGTTGAAAGTGTGGATAACCACTTCCTGGCCTTCATGAAGTCAGGCAATTATGTCATTAACATTTTTTTCCTTTAATTCTTTCTTCTAAGAAACTTTTAGAACAATTTGTCCTTTAACTACAGAACCCTGAATCTTACTGAAAACCCCTAAATGTAAACTGTTGCTCACAGATAACTTCTAGCCAGTTCTGTTCACAAATATATCTCATATAAGGTGCTATTCTATGTTCTGTTCAGAAGCTATTTTGCATTCCTTTTGCTGATTTATATCTGGCTTTTAAAAGCCTCAGAATGTCAGATGGTTAATTCTTACTTTTGTGCAAATATGGTGTTTTTACATCAAGGTGTAAGTGTTAGGATTGGAAACATTTTGCCACACATCACAGGGAAAAATCATGCAACTATAAGTACCGTGGTTTTCAGGAGTCAGACTAGAGGTGTTGTTTGAAGCTACCCATGTTTTATTTTCTCAAGCAGTGCGTGAGTCACAGTTTATATAGTTACTGTGACGGATACATCTAAACACTGTAATCGGACTATGGTACGAACGAAACAGGTAGAGTTCATTTCTTCTCTTCTTTGTCTCCATCACTCTTTTGCACAATAAAATACTAAGAAATTCAGCGGCTTAGCTAATAAAATTCACATTTCTTTTATGGACTTGGCTTATTTTAATGAACATTTTACATTTACCATGCTACATTAGCAAAGTGTCTCCTGATTTTATGTAACAAAAGTTTACATAGTAATTTTGAAAGAACTCAACTTCTGTTACTTTATTCATGCCTGTTCTTAAAATCTAATATTTCGGTTAACAACCATCAACCTAAGATGGTGATGCTGCTGCGTGAAACAGACTCAGGCCTGCTAGGTATCTGTTACGAGGAAAAGAGGACTAATTCTCACAGGGAAAGAGAATAAATAATTTATATCAGTTCATCACTCTGAGCTCTTTT
The DNA here is from genome assembly GCF_029931775.1 of Euleptes europaea. Lineage (NCBI taxonomy): Eukaryota > Metazoa > Chordata > Lepidosauria > Squamata > Sphaerodactylidae > Euleptes > Euleptes europaea. The sequence continues at coordinate 42,349,304 of NC_079312.1, read as the reverse complement.
ATGGTAGTAAAACTAGAGGTTTGCTTTGTCAAAAGGCCATTGGAGTTTGTGGAGTGGGTACTCCAATGGCTTGGATCCTGCATACTGCCAGCAGAAAGCACTGGTGGTTTGGGATCTTCCTCACCCTCTTCTCCCCCTCAAGCCATTTGCGATCCTGGGAAAGTTTATTCTTGAGGATGAAGGGCTTGTGTGTGCTAATAGCCAAACTAGCTGTGTGGCAGTAGTGGGGAGAGGGAAGGGGCTGAGATTGTCCTTTTTTGCCTTTTGTAGGAGCAGAGCTCCACTCACGGAAAAGAAAGGGGCTATTTTGACCCCTTCTTCCCATTGCAGCTGCCTGACTGATGCAGGTAACAGTACATGCGGCCAGGTACCTTGACACCAGAAATAAACTTTCCCAGGATCAGAAATGGTTCCAGGGGACAGTAGAATTGAGAAGGTCCTGTGACCCTTGCGCTTGCAGATTGCAGGATCCCATCCAATGCCTTACTGTTGACTAATGGCAGCTCTGCCCCCCGGCCCACCCTGGGAAGGCCCCCCCCCCCGCTGGTGCCGCAAGTCTCTGCCATGGCCTGTGCCACGGGGACACTTCACCGGCGGAGGGGCAAGGTGCAGCTCCGTGGTGCTCGGGCACCGATGTAACTGCCCTCGCTGCCAGTGTAAGTGTGTCTTGTCCTGTGATAAGATGCAGTTACGCTGGCAGTGAGGTCACGCCACCTCCTGAGAGGATTCGCGCCCCCCCCCTCAGGAATGCACGGTTACAGTGCAATCCTAGGAAGAGTTATACCCTTCTAAGCCCATTGACTTCAGTTGGCTTATTAGAGTGTAGGATTGTAGGTAACATTAGAACATTCTTCTATGAAGCATCTTTGTTTTTCACACTGATCTCTGCTATTCTTTTGAGAACCTGGCCCATTCCAAAATGTTAAATACAAAATCTTTGTTAACGTTTCTTTTCTCACCTTTTGGCAGCTTCTTGTTCTCTTGGTGCCCTTCTGCCATAATGCTGATAATTCAGTTTATTCACACACTCAAAACTACCCACCATCTTTTAGAAGACAATTTTATCAGTCTTCACCCATTTATTTTATTCCTTCTTGCTTAAGAACATAAGACAAGCCATGCTGGATCAAACCAAGGCCCATCATGTCCAAACAGGTGCCTCTAGGAAGCCCACAAACAAGACAACTGCAGTAGCATTGTCCTGCCTATGTTGCACAGCACCTAAGATAATAGGCACGCTCCTCTGTCAGGTTGTTATCTCGGTTTAGATGTTTCCTTTCATTTCTATGCTGAACCGTCCAGACTCAAGGACGGCTACACATACCAAAGCCTGGGAACGCCACTCCTGGGAAATAATGCTCTGTTTATGCTTTGTAATCTCCCGCCGTTTCTCTGCCTTATATTTCCAAATAACGGGCAAGACAAGCCATAGCTGTCATCTTGCTTTTCATGCACTGTATTGCCTATTTGACCAGTAAAGCCATCTGCTTGGAATCTGATTGTCTCTGTGGTGATTTTTGGTTCGATGGGTCAAGAGCTGACATCCTCTGATCCTGGAGATAATAGGTAAGCATCATGACTGGTATCCATTTTTATTAGTAGCCATGAATAACCCTCTCCTCCAAGAACATGTCCACTCCCCTCTTAAAGCCTTCCAATTTGGCAGCTATCCCGGGACAGGGAGTTCCACAATTTAACTATGTTTTGTGTGAAGAACTACTTCCTTTTATCTGTTTTGAATCTCTCACCCAGATTACCCCACATTCTAGTATTAGGACAGAGGGAGAAAAGTTTCTCCCTGTCCACTCTCTCCATACCATGCATATTTTTCTATACCTCTATCATGTCTCCTCTTAACTGCCTTCTTTCCAAGCTAAACAGCCCTAAGCGCTGTAACCGCTCCTCATAGGGCAGTTGCTCTAGCCCCCTGATGCTTGCTGCAGCTACTCTTATGTGGAATTTATTCTTCCATGGAATCTATTTCCTTTCTTCTATGGAATCTATTTCCTTTTGTTCCTCTTGCCTTTCTCCATCCACTTCCTTACTTTTTCTGTTGTGTGAGTCATTTTTAGGTTGTGATCCTGCAGGCAGGCAATTTTTTAAAATTACAGCACCTAGTAATTTTAGGTGATTTATAAATGCAGTGCTGCTGATGATCATTTTAGATGCATTGCTGAACCTTAACACATTTTCTGATCTCTTACATTTTATAAGGATTGAAGGTAGAAATCTGTAGAAAGCAAGCATGCCAGGGAGAAAGCTAAAACTCCCTGACATCAAAATTTTCTGTGTGTACAGGAAGATATGTTTGTTATTGCTGTTTGGCTGAGGAACATTCAAACATGCAATCTCTCTTCCTGCTGGAGCCAGTGTATGCTGACTTTGTAAGAAAACCCCACTGAGTTCAATGGTTCTTACTTCTTAGTCAGGTTGCATAAGCTTCCAGCCATTCAATTCTGCTGACTATATAAACCGGTCTTTCGTGGCATTCATTGGCATTGTCCAACCTCCCAAGGTTGTTGGATCAAATGGAAAAGGAGAGGGAGCCATGTATGCCACCTTGATCTCCTTGGGTATAAAAATGTAATAAATAAATACCGTATACGTATGTATGTATTTGGGTCTTTTGACTGTATATTTATAAGATGGAACATTAGAAACAGTCCAGCACTGAACTATTTAACATACCTGAAGTGTTGTATAAATATTTTGAAAAGTTATAAACTCCCCAGCATTAGATCAAGATTGTAATCGCTCATTGGAGGGGGGAAAAAGGCTTTCTCTGTTGAACGTTTGCTGTTTCCTGTGAATTGAGTTTCCCCTACATTTGAGAAATACATCCAACATCCTTCCCTCCCCTAATACAAAATTTCAGTTATCGCAGACTGGATATCCAGTTTGCTTAAAGGCATGCTGCTAATTATGCATCGTGCTGTAGCATCTGTAAGGTCCATTGAAACAAGTTGCTGGGTATGTAAAAAGGTAATATACATGCATAGGTCCATATGGTCCAGAATGCCATTAAAAAGGTGTTGCAATAACCCCTACACACTGCAATCACATGATGGCATGCCTTCCATTCAGTCCATGTTCCACTGTATGTGAATGTTGCGTGCGTGAAGACTGGTGCATAGGTTAATGTTTCTGTATATAATTTGAAAGGGCCTCATGCAAAAGGACACAAATTCTCCATGGCGTGGGTCCTGTGACTGAGTTGTGTGCATGCTTGATCATCTTTGTTGTAGAGCATGCTTCCTCTTCTGCTAAAACTTCCCTGTGCCCTAAATCAGTGGTTCTCAGAGGGCCCTTGTGCAAGCGTAAGTTTAATGGAAGAGAAAGCACACTTTGCAGAGACTATCTAACATGCGGGGAATTAGTTCATGTTAGTTCAAAGGGTTGTGCTTTCTATTATGGAGATCGCCTCTTGTATGAGAGCTACTATGCTATCCCTTCCTCCAGCTTCCAATTGCCATTCAAGGGACCATCAGAGGGGTGGGAAAGGCAGTAGACAGGCATCCGTCCATTGTCCAAGGACATTTATACTAGGTTTTAATATCATTTTAAAAAAATTATTTGAGCTGCTTTTGGAACCAATTTCATCCAAAAAGCAGGATGAAAAATACAATTAATAAATCATGCAACTCAACAGTAGCAATAGCAGCACCACTGAAAGAGTGGAAACAAGAAGTGGGAAAGTAACGTTTGTGGAAATCTCTTGCCATTGAACCATTTCTCAAAAATATCGGATGAGGCCTTTTAGTCCCTACTTCCACCCCTGGCTCCATCACCTGTGGATAACAGTGCCCCTCCTCTCATCAATAGGCCAGTTTTTAATTTAATACATCCTTAGGAGGAGTCCTCTCTTTTTCTCTTCATCATGCTGTAGCAAAGGTTCTCCTTCTGCTTATCTCTGTAATTTTGGACAAAGGGATATGTAATAACTTCAAAAAAATGAGATCTTTTATTAATACTGGATAAGCCCACTTTAACTTCAGAAAGCTTAAAGTCAAATTTGGCAGAGCTTAGAAGGATGTTGAACATGGAGACATTAATGTAGTAATGTGTGTGTGTTTGTGGGGGGGGGGCTTTTGGGTTATGTTATGTGTTCAGTGGCTGCTCTTTACATGGCCACCAAGTACAAGGCACTAGATCCTCTGGATCTACTTTATAATAAGCTTCAATTTATAGTTTGGTATCTTATGTTCTGATTCTCTCCCCCACCCCCCATCTGTGCTGTTTGTGCATTAGGATAAAAGTGGTCGCCTGTTCGAGGAGAATTTCAGGCAATAAGTATATTTTAAGATTTCAACACACCTAAATATATACTTACTAAACAAGAGTAATACTGTCGCGCTTGCTTTTTTCTGCTGCTCCAGCCATGGCAGTAAGACAGATAGCATTGTGCCTGTGTGAAAATTTATCCATCCAATTGTCTTTAAAAACATTAACTGCATATGTATTAATTTAATATGTTAATAAAAGAGAACAATTTTCTTGTGTGTTTAAAGCTGATTTTGACTACTTTAAAAACAAAGTAACTGGTATTAGGAATCGGAATAAAAACCAATCCACAATTGCATTTCGTGATCTATAGTAAGATTGCATAAGGGCACAGAATAAGGCATCTGATTAATTATGTTTTTCCCCCTTTTGGCATTCTGTTTGTGACAATTACACGACTCTTTATTAACTCTCTCTGGAAGAAAGCAGTGTTACAGGATGAGAAGAGATTCCCTTCATCTGTTACCCCGTAGGTAATTTTTGTGCTTTTCCCAGTATTTAAGCAGTTAAGTGCCTCTTAACTGCTTGCTGTCCATCTGTATACCATTCATAGTACTGTAAACTAGTATATGTAGCATGACCTTGTAACTTGCTTTGTTTGTGCATCTGCCAGGACAATATGTTGCCTTTCCTTAAAATGCAAATACGCTGCATACGGCAGAGAGCTCCTTAGTCAATAAATAAATTGAGGTTAGGGGGGAGAAAAAACCCTGTACCTAATACCCATTTAATTTAAATTCATTTTATAAACATAAAGACGCCTTTTAAGAGAAGCTTTAATTCAGACTAGCACCTTGATTTGTGGTTGCCATGGAGAATCAAATCTGTCATTTGACAAGAAAAGTCACCCATTTATGACAGCACTTTATCTTGTCTCTCCAGGGGAAGAAAATGTCAAAAGTGAGAGCAGGGGAAAAATAAAGCCTTGAAACACCAGAATTTCTTGATTTCATTTTTATTATTCAGCTATCATATCCTTTCTGATAATAGCAACTTGGTGAAAATAAATAATGTTCCTACAGTAAAATCAAATATTTCCTATTGGAATGGACAGGGCTCTTTGTGACTGTCAGCGCTGTGAAGTCTGGCAAGAAATAGTGTTATTAGATAAACCCACAGTGCCCAAATCCCATTTTCTTTTCATTACAGTGTCAAAATAATTATACCTGTGTAATTTGGGTAAGAAATTGTAGAATAAGTAAAACGGTCCATCGGAACAGATTGCTTTAAGGCTGCATTATTATGGGGTGGGGTTTTCGGCACACTGTAGGAAAAGAAAATGGTGTTATAAAAGTATTCAAAATTTCATTTGAATAAAGATATGTGTTTAGCCTTTCATATTGTACATAAAAGCATGAGAGGGCAAATGCTATATTCCAGCTAAGATATATGTACACGCACATACACACACACATATACGGGGGGGGGGGGGAGAGAGAGAGAGAGAGAGAGAGAGAGAGAGAGAGAGAGAGAGAGAGAGATGTAGTGTTTTACTGAAGAGAGTTAAAAGGTGAAGGGATTTCCCCCCTTCTTTTAACACTTCAGAGATTCTGAACTAAGATTAATCAAAAGAATTCCAGAGGTGTTGCATGAAATCTAGTGTGATCGAGGACTCTTGGAAAGCAATTGTATTTCGGAAGGCTTAACAATAATAAGAATTGAGTAATTCTCGGAATGTGACTTAGAAGTTATAACTGTTTACGAGCTTGAGTTTATATTTAGAGTATCTATACACCAGATCTGCCTCAGGGGCAAAAGCAGTGTTTCTTTTCACGGTGAATCTTAAAATGCTCTTTAAGTATCCAGACTAAAAATAATCCCTGCTATGCTGCTTTGCTTGAGACCGTTTTCTCCCTCCCTCTCCTTTGGCCTGTTAATGCATTTTATGGTTGGTTATGGTTCAAAAGTAATCTTGTATCTATAAGATAGTATAATAAAGACTTTTAGAAAAAGTTTAATGACAATATAGAGCGAACAGCAAGGAAGCGTCTCCCTGAAACAGTTGATTCTAGAGGGGATTGTCACCATCACCACCCCCACCCACTCAAAACCGTGCAGGTAAAGGAAAAGGTTTGAACTCTTGCTTGTTTGGAAATGGGCCTATAGAGTTGGATTCATCTGCTGCAAGGAAACAGACAACACGATAGCCATCTTCTTTGTGCCTATGTAAAATTAGAAAATTAGAGCCATGTGGAATAGAATGACAAGCAGAGGGAAGAGGTGCAAGAAAAAGTAGCAACTATTATATTATTTTATTTTATATTATATTATGTTATATATTGTGGAAGTGCTTGATTATTCCATAATAGTATGCCAATAGTTTAAAACTGATCAATCATCCTCTAACTTTATTAGAAGTCAGCTGTCCTCAGCTGATGGGTAAGGGCTGTGTGTCAGTTCAAAGGAAAGCTGATATCTAACCCTCCCCCCTCATGATAGATGCTTGTCAACTTTTGTCCACAACAAGTCAGTGCAATGGTTTATTCTGTAGGAGGATATCTATTATCATCAGACAGCCCCTGATTCCATGTGCATCTCCTGGAAGGAAGAGCCTGGCCCTTGGACTGCATCATAAAACACTGCTATGCATTAGCTAATGTATCACTGATGACTTACGTTGTATGTGTTGATTGTTGTATGCTGCCTTGGAGGCTCATCCTGGTTGAACCGTGTATAAATATAATAAATAAATATATGAGCAGCACACGTTCCAAGCCTACTGCCACCAATCAGAACAAGTAATTCCTTCCTAAGTATAATCACTTCCCAAATGGGCTGTTCCTCATGAAAGGACCCCCGAAAAGTACGGTTGGATTTTGATTCTTCTAAGACAGTATGGCAATAAGATCCGATCTGTAATTATTTCAGCAGTCATGTACCCCCTATGATCTGGATTTATGACCATTAACGATTGAGCCGACTTACTGATCTTTGTGACTGAAGAAGTCTCACAACAGTAATGTATAAGTAACCTGGCTTTACCCATTAGAATATTGTCAAAATTGCATTTTCAATTGGATTAGTTTACGAAAGGAATTCAGAATGGCAAGGAAAGAAAGAGTACAAGATGGCAACTCGTTGTGTACAGACAAACATATACACCCCATTTTCCTGTAACTTAGAATGACAGTTGGGGGAGGGGAGGGGAGCCTGTAATAATATGATTTTCTTTGCCTCACAACACTGTGATTCTGATTTTCTCTAAACAAGCCTAAGAAGATGAAGAAGAGTTGTTTTTATACCCCACTTTTCTCTACTGAAAGGAGTCTCAAAGCAGCTTACAATCACCTTCCCTTCCCTTCCCCACAACAGACACCTTGTGTCGTAGGTGGGGCTGAGAGAGCTCGGAGAGAACAGTCACTGACCAAGGTCACCCAGCAGGCTGCATGTGGAGGAGTGGGGAAACCAACCCATTTCTCCAGATTAGAGTCCACCGCGCTTAACCACTACACCACGCTGGCTTTCAAAGGACAAAGTGAATTGGCAATATAGGGGCTGAGCCTAGGTGGATTTTTTTCCTGTTGGAGTGGGCTGATGGGCTACCAGTTGCCAAACCGTGCTTTCCAGAAGTCTGTATATGGTCTTGTGCTTCTGTTGTGTTTCCAAGAACCACCATGGATCCCTACATAGAGATGTCTTCTGCCTCCTTCCTCACAATTCCCGACCCAAACCAAATATCAAATGAAAGCAAACTGCATGATCTGCCCAACTGTGTGAGCCCACAGGGTGACCAGGGTCTCTGGAATGTTGCTCCCATAATGTTCTTCTTGGTGGCCCTGGTTTCTGTGAGAGTTTTATTATGATTTTGCACACATGGCAAAGAAATGCCTCTGCATTCCTATTTCTTTAAAACAGTTTAATAGGTTCTGAGAAGCTGCTACTTCATTCTTTAATCTGATGCCCTATAGAGCAAAGCTGTTGGTAATAAATTAATTATTAGCACTTATTTCAGCATAAATAGTGCAGATAGCACAACGGATGAAGTACTTAGGATGCTGACCCCATTCACATACCATGGTGTAAAAATCCAGTCTTTCATGACTTAGAATAATAGAGTCATAGAGTTTGAAGAATCCATACAGGCCATCTAGTCCAGCCCCCTGCTCAATGCAGGATCAGCCTAGAGCAGTGATGGCGAACCTTTTAGAGACCGAGTGCCCAAACTGCAGCCCAAAACCCACTTATTTATCGCCGAGTGCCAATGCGGCAATTTAACCTGAATACTGAGGTTTTAGTTTAGAAAAAACAACTCATACATTCACATCTTTTGCCTTAAAAGAAAAACACAATAACAGAGCTTTCAATGATAGAAACAACTTTTTATTGATTTTCTAAATGTAACCAGTGTAGGCAGGAAAGATCAAGTTCTTCAAATTTGGCTTTATCTGGAGAAGTAAGAAAACACAGGGTTGTCTCCATCTTACAGAACTGTAAAAATCTGTTGCTAAAATTCACCTGTGCAGCTGCTACAATGCTAGAAAATTCCTTGTAGATTTCCTGATGGCTTGTAGGATTGTCTGCAAATTTTGTAGAATTTTCTAAATGCATTTTTAGTTTTCAGCTGCCCACTTTGAAGGTCTCTTTCAAAAACCTGCAGTTTTCTCTCAGATGTTTTGATATTACAAAACATCCTTTCTGCTGTTTTCCCTATGCCTTGTAGTTGTTTGTTCAGTACACTGAAGTGTTGTGTAAAATCTGTAAAAACATGAGGTTGGTAAGCCAGGCCATATCAGTGAGCTGTGGATATTCTTGCCCTTTTTCATTCATAAACAGCCTAATTTCATCCAAGCAGGCTACAAATCTGAGTTGGACTTCAGCAGCTGCAGCTGCAGCATCAACTTAAAGACCCCCTCTTTAGGGCGACTGTGCAGCAGCAGCAGGAGAGGGGGCGGGGGAAGCGTCCTCTTGGCCCCCCTGACCCTCTCCCCCCACCAACTGTACCATCGAGAATCCCGTGCCTCTCCCCGACGGCAAGCAAGGCACACTTGGCGGCTTTGGAGCCGGGTGAGTGGCACCGAGAAGAGGAAGGGGGGCAGGTGCCCACCGCCCCTGCCAAGCGCAGGCAGTTGGCGCAAGGGCTGCAGCATCGGGCGCACAGCCTGGAGGCACTGACAGGACGGAGGAGAGGAGAAGAGGAGGGAGGGTGAAGAGGAACAGGAGGCGAGGGAATGTAGAGTTGAAGACAGAGGGGGCGATCCTGAAGGCGGGCGATGGAGAGCGGAGCAGCGCGCCAGTGAACTGGGGCATTGGAAGGCGGGAGGGCTGGCCGGCCTGTTCGCGGAGGGCCTGCCCCCGCCGCCCCCACCGGCGCGGACTTCAAGGAGCGAGCGGGCAGCAGACACACAGCAGGAACAGCTCGGGAAAGAGACAGAGGCGGAGCGCACAGGGGAGCGCGGAGCGGTGGCGGCAGCAGAGGAGTTGGCAGCGGCGGCAGTGATGGAAGACACCTGCACTTGCTGCTGGCTTCCCCTCGCCTCTACCCGCTTCCAGGGAGGAGAAGGGGAGAGAGAGGCGCAAGGTGGGGGGGGAGGAAAAGGTGCCACTCCTGCTGCCCCTGCCGGCCCGGAAGTCTCCCGGCAGGGACTTGACCTGGAGGAGCACGCACGGGCGGACTTCTTCCTTTATTATGCAACTTCCATTTAAGTCGCAGTAACAGAGGAATGGGTTCTCCTGGGGATATAGTGAAAGCAGGACGACTGAACGCGCATGTGGGCAAAGCACGTGCATGCAGACCTCCTCAATTCGCTGCATTCCCGGGAGAAAAGAGGAAGAAAGTGGCCATGCGTTAATGGCCTGTGTTACAGAATGAAATAAATCTTTCTGTTGAATGTTACTGAACTTCTTTAAATTTGGAAGTGAAAACTTGTATTAATCACGTGCGTATGCCACTCTTCCTTCAAAAGCTTAAGGCAGTATACATCGGAGTTGTGATTAGGCTAAAAATAGCAACTAACTCTACTTCACCTTCATGACTGAGTGGGGAATTACAGCTTGATCTCCACAGTCCAAGTCAAATGTCCTGTCCATTACACTGAAATGCTTCTTGTATGAGCTGGGACACTGGTTTATAAATGAGTGACTGGGTATAGAGCTGGTAATACACGACTGTAGACCCACTTTATTAATACCTATGCTCTTTTCAGACTTTTGCTTATCTGTGCTTACAGCTTTAAAGTTTATACCAATTAATCCTATTATCTGTGCTAGAAAATCCCCTTGAAACGTTATTTCCTAAGCAAACAGAAAGGTTTCCTGATTGTTTGTGTATCGGAAAAGCATGGTTTACATGGCAGTATTTTCCACAAACCTAAATCTTTTGCAGATATTGCCAGAGCTCCCGCTGAGCAAATATGCCAAACATAAATTATGTGGGAAATAAAATAATGTATTCATTTTTATTTGTCGGCATTTCGGTGGCACTGCAGTATTTGAGCAATTCACAACATCCGTGAGGCTGGAAATGCTTGTGCCCGTCATAAACTTAGGGGAACTGAGACATGTGGGTGTGAGATAATCTCTCTGTGGTTGGGAGCAGAACTTTAATCTCTTGAGTCCCAATCCACTGTCTAGCCACAGGACCTTCCTTTAGGGCGAAAGGGATGGTCGGGAAGAAATATGATCTTCTTTTTCCTTGATCTCCTGTTTTTTGAGCCTGGGAAGTACAGAAATAAATGGCATTTTGAAAGTTTCAGTGGTTTTATTATTTTATTTTTTTGCTAAACGAGAAAACTTATAAGATGCATGTTGTTTTTATTTCTTGTTTTTATACTTCTTGTTTTTATATTTCTTGTTTTTATATTTCTTGTTTTATCAGTGTACACGGAGTGTACATAGAGCGATTTTAGTGGGGGGGGGGGGAACAGGTCGCCACCCCAAGGAACTTACAATCTAAATTTAACAGTGAGAAAAAGAAGGGAATTGAAGAAAGGGTGACTGGGATGAATACATACAAATATAATATATGCATATTTTTTGTTTTGGTTGATAAGGGCTAAGAAATTAAGCCATGGTCTAATTTTATCAAAAAAAGATACATTGTATGCATAACTCCTACTACTGCTACTGCTACTATTATTATTACCATTACTACCATTATTATTATTATTATTATTATTATTATTATTATTATTATTATTATTATTATTATTACCATTATCATCTTAATTTATAACCTACCTTTCTCACTGAAACTCTAGGCATATTAGAAATGATGGAAGATAGCAATTCAGTCCAACAGTGCAGTAGGACTAGGATGACAACTGGAAAAAAAATGCAATATAAGACTGTCTAAGGCAGTGTTACTCAGTGGTACGGGAGTCACAGATGGCTCTTTGACATGCCACCTGTGTCTTTTTTGAGCACTGTTCGCCAATGTGACACCCATCCCACATTCCAGAAAAGTGTGCAAGGCCAGTAACTCATCCAGGCCTGGCTGCTTGCCACTGTTCAACAGTAGTCACTGCACAATAGCCAGTGTGGTGTAGTGGCTAGAGTTTCAGTCTAGAATCTGGGAGACCCTACTCTGCCATAAAAGCTCACCGGTTGACTTTGGGCCAGTCACACATTCTCAGCCTAACATATTTCACAGAGTTGTGAGGATAAAATGGGAGGAGAGAAGAATTGTGTAAGCTGCTTTGAGTCTCCATTGTGGAGAAAGTCCAGTATAAAAGAAGTAAATAAATAATACCTGTAGCGAAAGATTGGGGGGCAGGTATAAGGTGTGTTGGTTCGCGGGTTGGAAAGTTGAGAATATGGAGGCTGCCATGAGGAGGGAAAGGGAAACTAGTGTAGGGAGGGATATTCTGAGAAAAAGGCAGCTGGTGCCTTATCTCTCCAGCCTTGATCTAGCTGTGGTGATCCATGCGACGGTCACCTCTAGGCTGGATTACTATAACTTGTTCTATGTAGGGCTGCACTCAAGATTGATCCAGAAGCTCCAGCTGTTATAGAATGCTGTGGTGAGGCTCCTACGGGGACCCTGCCGCATGAACATATACAGCCAGTCCTCCATCAACTGCACCGGCTCCAGTTGGAATATTGGATCAGATTCAAGGTGCTGGTTTTGACCTTTAAAGCCTTTCATGATTTGGGACCTTCGTACCTTCAGGACCGCCTCTCCTGGTACACCCCCAAAGAATATTAGATTCTGCTAATACCAACCTTTTGGTGGTCCTCGGCCCTAGGAGTGTGCGGCTGTCCTCGACAAGAGCCAGGGCTTTTTTTGCCCTGGTCCCGGCCTGGTGGAATTCCCTTCCTAATGACATCAGGGCCTGGCAGGACCTTAAACAGCTCCGCAGGGCCTGCAAGATGGAATTATTCCACCGGGCCTACAACTGAGGGCAACTGCAGGTTGTCATCTGTGCTGGTCCCCCAACCCTCTCCCCCACCTTATCCATTTATTACATTATGTGGGGGGCTGTCTACTCTGCTGGGCCCCCAGCGGCTACTAGGATTTGATTGTGTGCCATCTGTTGTATTAATATTACTGTATATTTTAAAAGTTTAGTGGTGAAATTATTAAATGTTTTGAGAGTTTTAATGGTTAAATTGTGATTTTATTGTGTTATTGTAGTTGATTGTTGTTAGTCACCCTGAGCGCAGCCTTGGCCGAGGATTCAGGGTGAGATAGAAATTCCAATAAATAAATAAATAAATAAAAACGAGGAGCCCCCTCCCATATGTTCTTGCAGGTTCCCCACTGCGCATCTGGCTCTGGCCCAGAGACTGGCACCAAGAAACTTGGTCAGAGTTTTCCTGGGAAGAAGCTGCTAGGGGGAGGGAAGGAGGGAAAGATGAAAACCTGGGGTCAGATAAAGATTGGCGGGCAAGTGGGTTAGAAGGAGAGAAGGAAGAAGGAAAAGTGGAGAGGCTATGGGGACTGCCAGGAAAAGAGAAGAAGAAATATGGGGAGGGTTAAATGAGATACCCCCCATAAGTCCTTGTGGGTTTGCCTGCTAGTCCACTTATTTAGGAGAAAGTAAGAGTGCACTTGGGGGACAGCATTAGGATGAATGCTAAACCTGCTCCCTGGCCTGGTGACTCCGGCTATTGAGAATCAAGACTGCTACTATGTACACAGCCCTGTACAGAAGTCAGGTTTTCTAGCTACTGTAGCAAAATGTCAATTATTATGATGGGTGGGGAGTTGGAGATTGTATATTGCAAGGACCACTGAGCAGGTACAGACTGCACACATAGACATATTGGGGGATCCTACAGTGGTTGGATAGTAGACAGATTTGAACTACCATAACTGTTCTCTAGATGCAGTCCTTCACTTTTATCGTTAGGAGTCATTAGTAGCCATTCCTGTATAGAGTATAGATGTGCACATTGAGGCTAGATCCTGTTATTGGTGCCTAGACTGAGTACAGCTTTTGTCATTTCTGTGCTCTTGTTTATGTTGGCATGTGACACAAATATTAGGAAGTGGCTTATATGTATGTAGCTTTTTTCTTGGACTTAATGGGAAAAATAAGGAATCTTCACATTATTGTAGTTTCTGCCTCAATTAATATTTCAGATAAGAAGGTAAAAGAGGAAAAGGTAAAAGAGGAAACTTATTTTCTCTTTTCAGTATGTGGGGATGGAAAAGACGCCTGACCATCTGCAAAAAGCTGAGGAGGAGGAAACCAAACTAATAGAGCAATCAGTGTTTTTTGGAGGGAGTGGGTAGATCTGCATGATGGAAGCTAAGAATCATTTTGCTTATTTCTCTCACAGGATTAATATGGTAGATGTGTAGTGTATCCTTTCATGATAGTTGCAATGTTGTGAGGAAGAGCTCAGTAAAGAATGTCTGTAGATGAAGCTACTGCAGTGGTGCACACGGTGTTTTTATGGACATATTGTTTATTGCAGGTGGAACTTTAACCTAATGTGAAATTAAGCACAAGAATGGATGAACACACAGTTGACAGAAGATCACCCTATTATGGCAATAGCAGGAAATATTAAATCAGGAATGCCTTGGAGAGCCAGTGTGGTATAGTGATTAAGAGCGGTGGTTTGGAGCGGTGGAGTCTGATCTGGAAAACCGGGTTTGATTCCCCACTCCTCCACATGAGTGGAGGAGGCTAATCTGGTGAACTGGGTTTCCCCACTCCTCCACATGAAACCAGCTCGGTGACCTTGGGCCAGTCACATGCTCTCAGCCTCACTGACCTCACAGGGTGTCTGTTGTAGGGAGGGGAAAGGAAGGTGATTGTAAGCCAGTTTGAGTCTCCCTTAAGTGGTAAGAGAAAGCATATAAAAACCAACTCTTCTTCTTCTTCTTCTTCTTCCTTGTATAGGATAGGCACTTATCATTCTTCCACTAGTGGCCCCTTTCAGAATTCTCTGCACTGAATATGGTAGCCTGCATATGGTAGAAGCACTGGTCACTTTTTGAGCTGTTGTGTGTGTGTTAAAGGAACAGAAGCCAGCTTCTCGACGACGACAACAACACAGCAACAACAAAACAACACTGATGGAATGCAGACATTGATAGGATGAAAAGATGTGTAAAGTATACATGTTTAAAACAGTGTGGCTTTTGAATTGTTGCTGGAAACATTCGACCATATGGCTGCCATAGCCATCATTATATGCATGTGTTTTCACCTTTATTCATTATAGAGTGAACTCAACAGATACAGTTTTCCTTGTCACTGTATCTGTACATCAGGAAAGCTGCATGGGTTGAATTTCTGTCTGAGATTCACCTATGAAAGCCCCAGAGCTGCTGTCAAAAGCAAGAACGGGAGGGGGACAACTTCATGCCATTTACTCTGGGATGTTTATGGTGAAATCTTATGCAGAGTTACTCCAGTCTAAGCCAGATTGATTTCGGTGTTAGTCTAGTTTGCGGAGTCTGACAAACGTATTTGCATGAAGCTCTCCTTTCCCTTGGTTCCCATGTATTGTTTTCTCAGATTTGTGATTTCAGCACAGGGAGGGGGGAATCCTCTTGACACATTCTTCTTCTTGAGCTCCCCATAAGTGTCAGATTGAAAGGGCTCCTCATTATTGATGCTATCTCTCTCTACTACCACTACCCTTTGCTGGAACTATCAGTTGGGTAAGAGTTTTAAGCTGCTGGATTTTTTGAATTGCTTCATTGTTCATCTGATTAAATTGTATTTAATTAGCTTTGTATTTAGTCCTTTTGTTTCAGTAAAAAGATTACAGAGAAGGAACGAATTTTTTTTTTAAAAAAGCTGTCTAAATGGAGCTTCATCGTTTAAAACACATATTTAAAAAAAAAACTCCACAAGATGCCTTTTATTCTGTTCTCCTTTATCTCCCCCTTGCAAGCTTTCCCAAGAATGAGTAGTGCATGTTGAGGTTTATCTTTGCTTTTATGTGCGCCAGCCACATGCTTAACATTGAGCACATTTGAGTTGCATTTCATAGGGCTTTCACAATCCCTTTATAAAGGGACTGATCTGTTAACATCACCCTCTTTAGATCTCGCAGGCAGGATGTTCTTCCATACAAAGAATTGTTCACAGTCTTTCTTGCCAGACCAGTAAGTGAATGATTTCAAGCCTGGTGGGCAATAGTCGTGTCCATGCGTAACACAGACAGACCACAGTAGTAGGCAGCTGCATGTAATTTTGAACTCCACTCATTGAACTGTAATAAAACAATATAAGCACTGCTTGGGGGAAAAAGATTGGATGCAGTTATCCTTACACAAGGTTTGGGCATATGAAAGCAGCGCAGGCTGACAAGAGGATTTTGAGATTTGATTTTGATTGAATTGCAGAACTGAACAGGCCAAGAATGTCAGTGGAAGGCTAAATGCCTGTAGTGCCGTAAAGTTTTATTCATGTGAGGCTTTCCAGTATAAAGTAGATGGATTCTTCGAAAAGGCGTCAAGGGACATGAAATAGAAGTGCCCAAAACTTAGATGTGGCTGGAAGGGTAATAATATTTCTTGCTTTAGTGCATATTTAGCTTGTGCATGCACATGCGCGCGTGTGTGTGTAAATGGGAACTATTTTAGATAATTGTTTATTAGCCAACAGTTTTATTTAAGTAACGCAAAGCAAGGATTTTTACAAAAGAGTTTCTGTTGTTTTTAGGAAAAGATATTGTGAATGATCTCTTGAAAGCACAATTTTGAATGTAAATTAGCATATCTCATTTTCTCCCCCCCTCCAAAAAAAAGAAAAGAGTCCACAGGAAATAAATGTTTAGCAGACACTGAAATCTCAAAAACAAACCAACCCCAACAACAACCAGAAACTGGACATCCTTTCACATGCCATAGTACCCTGACTGATTTCCTAGCTCAGAAATGTACATCCAATTAGTGAAAATTTATGTAAGGCAGATGACTATATGAGGGTGAGCGGGAGGGTGTCACTTTTTTTAGACTGATAATACTTCTCCATTTGAAAATGCATTTGTGTATAGTGATGGTATAAAATGTGTGGCCACAGATGTTCTTTGAAAAAGGTATAATAATCTGATTTCTTGAATACGGTGGGTTTTTAATTCTAATTTCTTGTATTTTTTTAAATTTTGTGGTTTACACAGTTGTGTCATTTTAAGTAATACCCAGGTTATACTTACATTATGTAGTACATATTGCTTTAAGGCATGGACTGGCGTGTATCATAATAATACATATAATGTGCATTTATTTTCTTTATATTAACAGCATGCATTTCCATGCTCTGTTATGCATGACGGACTGTAAATATATTAAGCTTGTTTTTATTTGTCGTTGCCCTTTTACAAGCCGAAAGGAAATACCCAAAAGATGTATTACTCACTGTATGGGTTTTAATTATCGTTGTTAAAATGTACAATTGAAAAGTCTGGGTTTGTGAACAGACAGAGAAAGAAATGTCATGCTCTATGCCAGTGGGAACCCTCTGGGGCTTTATAAAACTTTTATTTACCACATGTTTTAGGAATCATTTTCTTCCCGTTTATTTTATTCCACTTTATTATTTTGTGCTTTTCCAAAAATAAACTCTTATGAATATTTATCTAATCAAATAGCAGCTCATTTGCGGCAGAGCAAAAAGTTTGTTGTTCTTAAATAATGTGTCATGCAGACTGCATGACCAATTCCTATAACTTTTAAAATCTCCCCTCCGGCAGTTCTGTGTGTGATACACAGTACAGTGTAGCTTGGAACAATAGTTTCATATGGCATTGACTCCTATATAGGTTCTGTGCAAAATCTCAAAGTGAAACATCTTGCTGGAAATAATGCTCCAAAGTATTCAGATTAGCCTTCTGAAAGCTTACTAATCACAATTAAACCCTTGGAACAGTTGGAGAACCCCTTTGTTCTAAGGCAAGAAGCTCATGTACCTCTGGCTCAAGTTTGTCCATATATTAGGGCTTTGGTTGTTAGTTCTGTCAGGTCATGCATGAGGAGTTAATATATAGTTTTTAATATATGTGAGTGGCAGAATTAAATCTCCACTCAAGTCAGTACAAGTTTACCGTCTCCTCAACAAATACGTGACATTCTTTAAAAACCCTTCCAAATAGTAAGCTGTGGTTCATCTTCTCTGAACAATTTAAGAGGAAAGCTGACCTGAAATCCTGAATACTCCTGATTAACTAATTCTTGTGAGCCTAGAGCACAGTAGGTGGGCTAAAAGGTTAAAGACTAAACCGCCTGTCAAGATAGTATTATTCAGTTATATTATTGAGATTTCTGATATGAAACATACACAGGGCAGTTAGACTTCAGAGCTATGAAACTGGGGTTCTTGAGATGCTGTTTCTGAATTGTTTCTGCATGTGCTTCTGAAGAGCAGGAGCCACTATGCTCATCTGAGGTTATACAACATATAACGTGGGTAATGTTCTGGGAAGCATAATCATAGCCAAGAAATACAGTGCAAGTATAAATTTAACCCACTGGAAAGATCTGCTCGGTTTTAGGGAAAAAAACCGGCTCTTCAGCTGTATTAGTATTGAAAATATTAAAACTCCTTTCCAAAACCACTAGGGCTTTTGTTTGCTGTATAAGCACTGTGTGCCCAAAATTTCTTATGTGGCTTTTAACATGTTTCAATTGATTTCTGATCTGGTAGGTTACATCTGAGAGCCATTATTTAACCGATGATGGTGCTGTTTTTCTGCCATGACCACCCTCTAACTAATGGCAACCCACGTATTTTCATAACGCCATGGTTGGCTACTGGGTTATTTTGACAGGAGCCAGCCCCTAACTGCGGAAAAGGATTGCAGGCAAAGTCTCCTTAACCCCTCCTGATGTCATTGCTGCTATCACAGGTACCAGTTTCTCTCTCACAGACACCCCACATTATTTTCTAGTCTTTTTCTCTTGCTGCCCCTGTTTCTTGTGGTCTGTGTGTGAAATTATAACTAGCCATGCTGGACTATTCCATACCGGTTTTAAGTTCCTTCTTATTGCTATTCCTTCAGTAAGCAGAAAAAGGAAAGAAGAAAGGTGTTCAGTGGGTGCACAGATGCTGGAGAGGGATGAAGGAGGAGGGGACTTTACATTCTCCCATGAAGCTTGTTGGGTGACCTTGGGCCAGTCACGTGCTCTCAGCCTAATTTACCTCACAAGGTGAGGATAAAATGGAGAGGAGGAGGACAATGTAAGCTTCTTTTGGTCCTCAGTTGCGAAAAAGACAGGTAGTAAATGAAGTAAATAAATAAATATGATAGAATTTATTAATCTCTTATGCAGATATAAAAATTTCCCACATCTCCTCTGTTCATTAATGTCTCATTTAAACCAGCCAGCAAGCACCTTCACAGAATCATTGTAATGCAGAGTCAAAATGGAGTCATTGAGCCTGTGTGTTCAACCTTCTGCACTAGGCCAGGTTAATACCATTTAAATAATCCACTGCTGCTTTAGTTTCGTGAACAGCTCACGTCATGAAGACAGCCACCATGTGGAAGAAGTTAAAGTGATCTCCACATCGTGGCCTTAAGCGCTGGCTCCCAGATGTACAATCACAAGCACATAGTAGGAATAAAAATGTGTGGGCATTCAGGTATTCATAGTTGCCCACGTCATTTTTTCTTACATGCTGAAGATAATGACTTCAGACAAAGTAGACTTTTTAAGTTGGGTAACCTATCTACCAACAAGAGATGGATTGACTCAATAAAGGAAGCCACAGCCTTCAATTTGCAAGATCTGAGCAAGGCTGTCAAAGATAGGACATTTTGGAGGACTTTCATTCATAGGGTCGCCATGAGTCGGAAGCGACTTGACGGCACTTAACACACACACACAACCTATCTACTCCTTTAAATGCTGATAAGCCTAGTGCTTATTCACTGTGCAATGATAGGCACCCTCTTTTTAGGCATTGTTGTGCAGATCTATTTATTATGGGTGGAGAAACCTCTCCTGATGAGCGGGGACACTTTCTTCTTACAAAAAACCCCCCATACCTGTCCAATAATTGCACTTTTTCCAAGCTGTGTCTCATAAACAATGAGCCACTTTTGGAAAGTGTACCTGGCAGCATGTATTAAGCAGCGCCTTAGGAGTGAATTGTAAGAACATGATTTTACAGAAGCCTTGGAGACATTGCAGCTTATTCATAATAAGCTCCAGTGTGTAATGCTTCATCTTCTTTTTATTAATTAAATTGCTGTTTTTGTGTGTACCTGTGGGGAGGGGACCTCGTGCATCACAAGAGTGCCCCACCCACTCCAACCTTTTCCAAGGCATGCCTGCCAAGGCTCTTTCTCACTTTCTGATGGCGAGGACTCTGCCATACCTGTGATGTCTGAGAGTTTTCACCCACCTGGTTTGCTCAGAGCATCCTGCTGTTGGCATGCTGTCTTCATCTTTATCTACACTCGCTCAGCCCTTCCATCACTGTGCACATATTCACTGCCCGTAATGCATGACTGCCACTATCTACCTGAGAGGGAGTGGTAGCTACAGTCAGCGTGTTTCTTCCTATGAACCAACTCGACCCCATTTATATGCAAGAATCCTACCCTGATTGGCAAGTAGGAAGTTGGTTCCCAGTTATGTTTCTCTGCACCGGCCCAGCCGCTATCCATATTGCATCTTTGATCTTCCCACATTTGCTTACATTTTCAGAAAATTTCCAAATAGATTGAGGTCAACCATATTTTTTTTTAGTCTTTTCATCTTCTCACTCCCCCCTTCATTCTTTTTAACACTGCAACATATTATCTTGAATTATATGAAACCATAGGTGACCAAAACCTCTCTAGCAGATCTCAGTTCGTCGTTTTCTGTCTGCAAGAGGCAGCAGTGTTTGAATCTAGCTGCTTATCTAATAAAGCAAAAAAAAAAAAAGAGGAAGAAGCCCCACTTCTTGCAGCTTTTGTAGCACAGTTTGTGGGCTTGCCCATCATAATACAATTATGAAGGTTAACAGGAAAAAAAACTGGGCCCAGCAGTGATTCCAGGCAGCTGGCAGTCCTGAAGAATTGGAAGCGCACCACCAAAGGAAACTGCAGTGAAAAGCAAATTAAACCTCATATCTGCCATCTCACTCGCTTTTCTCTGCTTTCCTGTTTGGACTTGAAAGGTGATTGGAGCCAAGACAGTGACAGTTGACGGAAGTGCTGCAAAGAGAGAGTATTTATTTACAGTGAATCGCGGTGATGCTTGCTCAGGATGCGGTTTCACGCAGGATGTTCTGTCCCCCACCCCCAGTTTTTGATCATTTCTTAAAGTTTTTTTTTTTAAAGCATTCTTGATTGTTTGAGGGCACAGGTTATACTTAGGGAAATGTTGTGTAACATGTCTGCACTTGGAATCTTCTCTTAATTTACCATCATAGGAAGTTCCTGTATTGGGCATCATGGCAACTGCCAGAAACAGCTCTCACCCAGATGTGTTCCGACACAGCTGTAATGGTTAGGCATGCAAAATAGGGAAGTAGGGTGGGGACGCATGCTGTGAGCTATGGTTAACGTAGACCTGTTAATGAATTGTCAAAAATATTGCCGGTTGAGTGTGTTGTAATTTCTTTTCCTATCCACAAACAAGTTTTGCTGAATTCCTCTGGTCTAAAAAATTTGCAGAGAATGCAGAAGTTCTATTTCACTTTATGGTCATTAAATCTGGAGGGTTCCCCTGCTCTTTGCTGTAGTTTAGTGATCTGAATTTATTTATTTTAAATTAGAGTTTAAGAAAATGAGAAAGGAGTTACAATTTTGTAGGTAAATTTTATTCAGCAGTCGGCTGTTGTCTCATAATCTGTGCGGCTATAAGTAGAAAGAATAGCATACATTTCTGGATATCACAAAATTGACTTTTTGCTGGCTTCACATTGAGTTTTGATTGATCATTTGATCCACAAGTTAAACTGGAGTCTTTGGCATAAGCTCCCAAGGTTATATAGACCACAGGTTGATTAATCTGGCAAAGTTACATTTAGGAGAACCTAGTGCCAAGTGAATGGGACTTAAGCTTGCTTCAGTTAAGATATTGTAGTTTACATGTTTGGTGGGTTTTTTTGTTTTTGTTTGGTTTTAAGTTTGTAATAGGGTCAGATCAAAGGCAGAGGACGCCATCAGTTTTAAGCGCTGACGGTGGGGTGAGAAAACAGATAGATGCTTTCATAGTTTTTCAAATCATGGCAATTTGTTGGCATTGCAGGCAGATGGCACAATATTTGGGATCAGCATATCAGTCACTTTTTGAAATGGTATGCCAGAGCTACAGGTTGCAGCTATCAGTCATAGAGCTTCAGCGCAATACTGTTTGGTTTGAAAATTACAGCCCAGGACAGTTTGCTTGGTCTTAGGTCCCCATGATTTAATTCAGTTTATTCCCAAACTGTACACTGAAGACATCTAACTGTTACATGTTATTGCTGCTGCTCTTGAACACATGAAGCTGCGTTATACTGAATCAGACCCTTGGTCCCTCAAAGCCAGTATTGTCTACTCAGACCACCAGTGGCTCTCCAGGGTCTCAGGCAGAGGTCTTTCACATCACCTGCTTGCCTAGTCTCTTTAACGAGATGCTGGGGATTGAACCTGGGACCTTCTGCATGCCAAGCAGATGCTCTACCACTGAGCCACAGCCCCTCCTCTTATACTGCCAGTAGGGGTGTGCTTTTGCTAGTATCAAAAGGTGGTTAGGTTACCTGCAAGAAATGTTGAGTGTGTGTGTGTGTTTAAAATATTCCAGTGTGTGTCAGACTAAAGTACTTCGGAAAATGAAACTCTTCTATTACCGCAGCACAAGCAATAACAACATGAGCTTTTCTTTTGATTCTGCAGGTTCCGAAAGTGCATCATTAACTATCACGTGCTCATTTCAGTCTTTGGCAAATGATCTTGATCTTTATGGAGGATCTTAATAACTCCTTGATTTGAACTGTAATTTTTAAACGTATATAATCTTGACTGATACTACATGGTAGCATGGAGAAGACAAGGACTCTCCGTGCAACTAGATTGGCCCAAATCTGAGCTGATCTTACAAATTGAGAGTACAGCAATTTATACACTCCATTTTCTTTCAGTATAAATGAGCTTTTTGAAATTGTGGAGGAGAGATTTTTATTTCATACTTTTCTTTTGAATTAGTTTATGAAGGAACTTTATAATGAGTTTTATATCTGGAAGGAAGAATCTAATACTTCGAGGTTTGTTTTGGGTTTTTTTTTTTTTACACTGACAGGTTTTAATTACACTTCTGCTATCCACAAGTTCCTTCTACAACTCCCACATTGTTCCAGCAGACAGTGAAGTGTTTTAAGGAACCATAAAAGCCAGTAGCTTGCATCCAGAGGCCACGGTTGCAGTGGGCATTCAGGCTACCCAAACAAATGCCTGAATAACTTTATGGTCAATAGATGTGCTGGTTTATATAGCATAGAAATGCTTAGGAAAGAATAAAACATGACCCCAACATCTGCATATACCCTCGTGAGGGCCCTTTAATGCGTAAATTGAACAAAAATGAATCAGTGGCAGCACTAGGACGAGAAACTCAATGTAATGATTCAAATTACTGTATATTCAGCCAACAGATTTTACCTGTCACTAAGGCTTCTTCAGAGCAGTCAATTTGTTTTATTTTTTAAAGAGCTTCCCCTTGTATTGTGCTCTTTTGATAAAAATTTGCTAGTAAAACTGCCTTAGGTTCTATAGGAATCCACTGTAAAGGCCTTAAAGCTTATATGAGGGACAGCACATTTGGTTGTATTGTTATTAGGAAGGAATACTAATCCAAGTGCCAGTACAGCAACAGACAATTAACTCTTTATGATGAACACACAAAGCTGCCTTATACTGAACCAGACCCTTGGCCCATCAAATTCAGTATTGTCTACTCAGACTGGCAGCGGCTCTCCAGGGTCTCAGGCAGAGGTCTTTCACATCACCTCCCTGCCTAGTCCCTTTAACTGGGAGATGCTGGGGATTGAACCTGGGACTTTCTACATGCCAAGCAGATACTCTACCACTGAGCCACAGCCCCTCCTCGATGCAGCAGATGCACACCACTAACCCTTTGTGATGCAGCTCCTGGGCAATTTTGGCCCACTGGAGGAAAGGAGACTGACTGCAGCGAAATACAAGAGAGGTTGTTCTTCTAGAAAAGAGGCAGAAATATTGGAGGGGGAGACCCAACAAAATGCTGTAAATAAAAACTGCACAGTTTTGCCTTGCTTCCAAGATTTTTGATTCACTCATGGATGCACAGATCCATTGGACCATACTGTCAGATATAGGATGGCTACCTTCTTCTTAGGAGGAGGTCAGTGAGTGTTGTTCCATTGTGTTTCCTCTGAGGGAGGGCAGAATGCAAACAATTCAGTACCGGAGTCAACAGGCCTTGTTACAATGAAGCAGGAACTTCCTTCTCTTTACCATGATACACGGCCCCTGCACGAAACGTCCCTATCATCCTAGTCATGTACTAGTTTTCTTAAAACTTCAAGTAAATAATTACCATGTATATGAAGAATACTTGTTTCTTGAGAACTTTTCTTTTTGCCTAATATTGATTAGAACTGTAAACCTAAGTAATGGTTTAAGATACTAAAGTGAGATTTTTTAAACCCTTGGATAGTGTTTTATACATTTTTTTACCCTTGGTAAGAGTTGGTAGTATATTATACAAAGTATGTCAAATTTCCTAGGTCATTTAAACAGCCTTAATTTACTGTTTCAGTTAAATAACAAAGGTCAACAGTCTTTAAAAAGTGGGGATTAAAATTACTGTGTACTTTTAAGTATAGCTCTCTTGTTTATGTTGTAACAACACCTCCCCATCCCCTACTCATTTTAGCTGGGGATAGACATTTCCTGATGTCAACTAGAATCTATATGTAGTACCAATAACAGGTCTCACAGGCACAGAACCCTTTGCAGCTCTGAGGTTACTTAGAGCGCATTCCTGACTTCTGAGGGCAAAAGTCCTCAGGAGGCCAGGAAAGGGCTGCGCCGGCGTAGAAACCCCCCGCGCCGGCATCTGGGCTACTTACGTTGCTGTAAGTGGCCTGGACGCCCGTGGGGAGGCCCAGACACCGGACTCCTGGTGGCAGCACTACCCTGGCAGGCCGATAGGGCCTTCCGCCGGTGTCCCACCTGTGTAAAGTCCTGCGCCAGTGTTCCGGGAGGCATTCCAGCATCCCCAGGGGCGTTCCCGGGGCGTGTCCCCTTTCAGTCCAGCACGCTGGCAGTGAAAATGGCAGTGCTGCGCCTGCTTTTTAGCAGGTGTGGCCTTGCTGTTCTCTATGGGGCAAAAAGCCCCATTTAAAATTTACCATTTTTTTGAGTTTTCGGCGGGCAGGGAACTGGTTAGGCAGCACCACAGCAGTGCCTCCTCCTTGTTGTCCCCGCACGCCAAAAGCTCAGGAATGCACTGTTTGAATGGTATATAAATAATAGACACTAGAATAACAGAAGAACCAGACAAAACACGACAGGTGTCAAAAAAGATTATGTCTTAATTAATTTTTCTCTCTCTTTCAGCTCAATATGTAAAAAAGTGCAGAAGTTTTTTAATTTTTTAATTTTTTCAAATTAATGAAAGGAAAATATTATAGAATTACATTGCAACCATTGTCATGATATATTAGGGTAAGCAGAAGAGTGTACAATATTCCTTATAACAATATCAAGAGAGGAAGTGAGGTTCTAACTTTAATAAACACCTATCCATAAGTGACTCAGTGCATAAGAAATTTCTCGCTAGATAGAGGAGATTGCATGTGTGTGTACTTTGTATAAATGTTTTTCTTTTCTTGGGCTAAAAATGGACTTCAGGGAAAATGGGAGGGGGGAAAAGTGAAAAAGTGTGAGAACATAGCTTTATAAAAATGTATTGGTATAAATATGTCCAAGGGAAAACAATTCTAGCTTATTGCATATGGTTTCCGTTTCCTAACATGTATTTGTGAGATAATGTTTTTGCTGTGTTCAGATAAATATCCAGTTCGATGATACAAGTTTGGGAATTCTAACTTGTATGCAGGGGAGTAAGAGTGTCAGTGCTCATCTCAGTGGACTGACCTTATCTGCTTATGCAAATGAATTTGTACATGGTTTGTGTCACTTCACTGAAATAAATGGGAAAGCACAGTGGATTGCCCGAATGTATCAAGATGTGTTTGACTTACATTCAGTGATGTGTATTTGAATCGGGGCGGGGGGATTTACTATCCAGATAAGAGTGTGATCTAATGTAGCATGTTTTACTTATATTTAGTAAAAAAAATTTTTTTAAAATATACTCCATGTTAATGTTATGTCCTTAAAGCAACAAATCCTTGAGCTGGAGTATGGGATTAGGAAAGAAATAATAAATCACATATGGGTTAAATTTTACCTTCAAACAAATTGAAAGCTTTATGTGAAAGTTATTTTTATTGGGCTAATTCTTGTATACATTTAAAAACAATATTTCATCTACATCTCTTACACTGTGTAAATTTAAGAAAAAAACAAAGTCACTGAAAATGGTTAACACACCAATTGTGGATGTGGTTTTTTCACTCATCTATTTTAATAAAGTTTAACTCTCTTTCACAGAGATCACTGTGGCACCTGTCACTCTCTATTAGGTTTGCCACAAACACATGAAGCTGCCCTATACTGAATCAGACCCTTGGTCCATCAATGTATTGTCTACTCAGACCAGCAGCGGCTCTCCAGGGTCTCAGGTAGAGGTCTTTCACATCACCTACTTGCCTAGTCCCTTTAACTGGAGATGCCGGGGATTGAACCTGGGACCTTCTACATGCCAAGCATGCCAAACTGAACCACAGCCCCTCCCTGTCCCTCCTGCTATGGCAGGAGACGTCCCACCTGTGACCAGCCCTTCCCACCACTGCTCAGCTGGGCAGTGTAGAAGAAATGGGGAAGTGGGGTTGAGCAGCAGCATCTTGACATGATGATGTCACTTCAGGATGACACTGGTGCTGCAGTAATGTCACTTCCAGTCATACCAGAAGTGATATCATTGTGTCACCGACGAGGGGGCCCTCACAGGTTAGTCTCCCAACAGTTGCCAACCTTGTGCTGGCAACCCTACTCTCCATAATGTAGCTTGCTTCACTTGTTAGTTGTGTTCAATATCCTTTCCATCCTGTGAGAGCAGACATAAATAAGAAATATAGCTTTGATTTCAATTTGACCTACACAGCAATAAGATGAATGAATAACTTGATTGGGGGAAGGGATTCATATATTTACAAATCAATAAACCAGATATAAATCAATAAAACATACATGTTCTCACTGTTTGTAGGGACAAGTATCTGAAAAACCTTAATTACAACTGAATCTGCTAAGCTTGCCTAATATTGTATCGGCAAAGACATCCATTTGTTGTTGTTGTTTCTAATCTTCAGAAATGGAAAGTTTTCCATGGAAAAATATTGCTCTGGTAAATTTTCCACCCAACATCTCTGCTTGCAAAGGAGGGATTAGTTGCTATACTGAAAACCAGTTATACTGAAAACCTTGAGGCACCTGGTTGAACACTGTGTGAACAGACTGCTGGATTTGATGGACCTCAGTCTGATACAGCAGGGCTTTTTTATGTTCTTATACCTATTCTCTCCAGTATCAGAGAAGCATGCTTATTGTATTGGGTGCTGTGGAACGCAGGCGGGATGGTGCTGCTACAGTCGTATTGCTTGTGGGCTTTCTGGAGGCACCTGGTTGGCCACTGTGTGGACAGACTGCTGGACTTGATGGACCTCGGTCTGATCCAGCATGGCTTTTCTTATGTTCTTAATGAATAAATCCAGGAGGTAAAAAAAAAATTCAGCTTGTGAACAATCAGGTCATCTAGTCATCTCTGCTTGACTTCCTGACCTCAGATCTTCCAGAAATTTTCCATTTCTAAGTTAGGTAATACCATTCCCGCTCTGAACGAAGGTCATCTTGCAGCGTTGGGTGTTTCTCATCCCATTTGCTAGGAGAGGCAGGACTAATTTTAAAACAGCTTCCTGTCTCGGGGCGAGGAATGCCCACCTACTTCCAGTTATTCTCCTGCCTTTGACGGAGAGAGGACATGCCCAGCCCTAGCTGGGACCTAGATAGAAGACTACTGAGGAGATTTAGATTCCTTTTTTGACCTTTCAACCTGTTCCCCTCCCGTCCTCCCTTTTGTCTCTGTCTGCGTTACTGTTTTTTGTCTCCCGTTCACCTTTTTTGGCGGCTTCTGCCGGCTTGCACTGATTAGGGAGAGAAAGAGCGGGAAGGGCATGCACACAGAAAATGGCCGCCACCGCCACTTCGCGTCAGGAAGAAGTGGAGCTCCTTTCTGACAACGATCACGATGCCGCCTTCAGCAATCAGCCCCAAGCGAGCCCCCCTGTTAGCCCCCCGGCGGACTTTCAGATGGGGAATTAGTTAAAGCGCCGCCACCCTCCCTATCGACAGAGAAGGAAGGGGGGGGAAAGGGATCGGAGAAGGAGGGCACGAATGGCGGCAAAAAGAGCGGGAAAAGGACAAACCGCAAGTGCCATACCAAACTGAGTGCCGCCTCGACCTCCAAGGTCCCTGCCGGTTCCTCGGACCGACACAGCTCCAAGCGCTCTAACAAGACGTCAGAGGGTAAAGTAACCCCACCTTCAAAAGAGAGTGGGGGCCCTTCCCAGACTCTTAACTGAGGAAAAGGTGAATGCCTTAATTGAGCACACCTTCTCTAGCCACTTCCAAAAGCTCCAAGCTCTGGTTTTATCTGTCCAGAATTGGGGGGTGGGGGGTGGAATCCCTTGCTTCAGAAACTTCTTCCCTGTCTTCTGTAGACCCTTGCTGCTCTCAGTCCATAGGGAATAAGCAGTGGCTAACAAAAGCTGCTTTGAAAGCTGCTCCCAATACGCATGCCTTAGACTTGGGAGCTCAGTGGCTGATGAATTAGAGGAAGGAGAATTCATATCTGATGAAGAACTCCCAGTAGTTCAGGAACAACAACCCAGATTGTTCAGTCCTGGATGATTACCAGTCCTTTCTGGCCAAGGCTCTCTTTGCTCTAGACCTCCTGGATGAGCCCGATCCCTCTGAAGAGCCTAAACCCAAAGCAAAACATAGGGGATCTAAGGATTATTTTCCCCAAGGGGACTCCCACATACTGAAGGTTCCTATGCCAGATCACTTTGAGAACCTAATCAGAATCGAATGGGACAAACCCTTACATCACAAACAGTTCTCAGGCCTGGCCAAAAAGTTGCTGCCCCTGATACCATGAGCATGCTACAATTACCTGTGGTAGATGCCCCCATCACCGCACTTCAGTCCACTGATTTTTTCACTGAGGATGGGGTGGGGTTTCTATTAAGGACACGCTAGATAGGAAAATGGACTCCCTCTCTAGAAAGGTTCACGAAGCCTCAGCCCTGTCCATCCAGGCCTCCACTGCCATTGCTCTCGTTGCTAGAGCTACAAATGCTTGGACCAAGAAAATCATAAAACTACTACCCAAAGCAGATAAAAGAGTTGCCGAAGGCCTGTCCAGGGTATTGCAGGCGTCGTCATTCATGGCAGATGCCTCTCTAGATACTCTAACCTTTGCTTCTAGGGCGGGCTTTAGCCTCTAACACCGCCATCAGAAGAGCCCTCTGGCTGAGACTTTGGCAAGTCGACTATCATTCTAAAGCCATTCTTTTAGCTCATCCCTTTAAAGGGGGAAAACTTTTTGGGGAAAGATTGGATCAGATGCTAACTGATGCCAAAGACAAAAATAAATATATGCTCAGAAATCAAAGAAAAGATTAAAACAACCACTTTCCCCAAACTTTTCGTTCCTCACACACACTGTCTCGCTTTAGACCGTACAAAAGGTGCCCCTCCTGGTCATCCCAACGAGGCTCCTTTCATAGATTTAACAAATCCCCCCCCCAATCCCAGCCATTCAGAGCACCAAATAACCATGGAAGCCATCTCACATCTCATAACGATAGGGGCCATAGAGGAGGTCCCCTTCAAAGAGCAGTCCACAGGAGTTTACTCCGTATTTTTTACGGTGCCAAAAAAGAACGGACAATGGAGAGTGATTTTGGACTTAAAATTTGTCAATCGCTTCGTCCTAAAGAAGCACTTTCGGATGGAGACCATCAGGTCAGTCTTAGAGGCCCTTCACCCGGGCACATACATGACCTCCATCGACCTCACGGAGGCATACCTCCATGTCCCCATTCATCCATCGCACCGACGCTTCCTCCATTTCCATTATGCGGACCGGCACTTTCAATACAGAGCCCTGCCCTTCGGCCTCAAATCTGCCCCCCGCATCTTTTCAAAAATCCTGGTGACCCTCGTAGCGTCGCTGAGGAGGGCAGGCATCCAACTCCACCCTTACCTCGACGATCTTCTTATATGTGCTCCTTCTCCAGCGCTTGCAACAACACATACCAAACGAGTAATCCAGGCACTACAAGCTCACGGTTACCTCATCAATCGAGCAAAAAGCTCCTTATCACCAGCACAACAGATCATCCACTTAGGAGCTGTCATTGACTCCAATCAAAACAGGGTCTCGCTCCCCCTGTCCAAGGCTCTGAAGCTTGCTGCAGTGGCCAGGTCGGTCCTCAGATCAAATCATCATCAACTCATGGCCATGACAAGACTTCTTGGTTTAATGATTTCTTGCATCGGCTTGGGTCCCTGGATGCGATTCCACTCCAGGCCCCTTCAGACAGCACTTCAACCCTTTCAACTTCTAATCTCACGCAAGATAGATAAACGCATTACCTTACAGCCCAAGGTTCGAACCAGCCTATCTTGGTGGACCAAGACAACCAACCTAACCTGGGCCAGCTCTACCTTCACGAGGATCCAATTCAGGTCTTCACAGACTCCAGCCTTGAAGACTGGGGCGTGACAGCCCCGGGAACATTCGCCCAAGGATCATGGACTCCTTCGGAAGCCAAGCTTCACATCAATCTACTCGAACTGAAAGCGATCAGACTAGCACTGCTCAAGTTCCAGCACATCCTGCGGAATCACCATGTACTCATTCGAACAGACAATGTGGCCTCCAAGGCCTACATCAACAGACAGGGTGGATCCAGATCCAAAGCCCTGAGTCAGGAGGCCAACATCATCTTGACATGTTATCACACCAAATGACACTCTAATATTCACCCCTAGAGTGCCCCTAGCATGATGACATCACTTCTGGGTCACACCAGAAGTGACATCATTATGCTGGGAATGGCCTCTCAAACAGTCCCTTCCTCCCCCATCTCTCACCAGTAGTCAGGCTGTGCCTGGCAATTCTACTCTCATGCAATACACCAACACCTTCATGGGGAGTGTGATTCTGTCTAGAGCACAACAAATTTTAAATGTCATGGATAGATTTTAAATGTCAGGGACAACAGAACCTTCCTTGATAAATATTGCACCTCCTAGTGCTACATCGATTGGTTTGGTTCCTATTAATTGGTTCCTAAATCCAGTTTGCGTTTTTTTTCCTTGAGTTTCTATGTAAGAACATAAGAAAGGCCCTGCTGGATCAGACCAAGGCCCATCAAGTCCAGCAGTCTGTTCACACAGTAGCCAACCAGGTGCCTCTAGGAAGCCACTAACAAGACGAGTGCAGCAGCACCATCCTGCCTGTGTTCCACCGCACCCAAAATAATAAGCATGCTCCTCTGATACTAGAGAGAATAGGTATGCAGCATGACTAATATCCATTCTAACTAACAGCCATGAATACCCCTCTCCTCCATGAATATGTCCCCTCTTAAAGCCCTCCAAGCTGGCAGCCATCACCACATCCTGGGGGAGGGAGTTCCACAATTTAACTATGTGTTGTGTGAAAAAATACTTCCTTTTATCTGTTTTGAATCTCTCACCCTCCAGTTTTAGCAGATGACCCCGTGTTCTAGTAGTATGGGAGAGGGAGAAAAGTTTCTCCCTGTCCACTCTCTCCAAACCATGCATAATTTTATATACCTCTATCATGTCTCCCCTTAGCCGCATTCTTTCCAAGCTAAACAGCCCTAAGCGTCTTAACTGCTCCCCATAGGACAGTTGCTCTAGTCCACTAATCATTTTTGTTGCCCTTTTCTGCAACTTCTCAAGCTCTGTAATATCCTTTTTTAGGTGTGGTGACCAGAACTGTATTCCAAGTGTGGCCTCACCATCGATTTGTACAAGGGCAGTATGATATCAGCAGTTTTATTCTCTATTCCTTGTCTAATTATGGCCAGCATGGAATTTGCCTTTTTTACAGCAGCCGCACACTGGGTTGACATTTTCATTGAGCTATCCACTACCACCCCAAGATCCCTTTCTTGGTCTTTTGCTGCCAGCACAGATCCTATCAGTGTATATGTGAAGTTGGGATTTTTTGTCTTAATATGCATCACTTTACACTTACTCACATTGAATCTCATTTGCCATTTTAATGCCCATTCTTCCAGTATGCAGAGATCCTTCTGGAACTCTTCACAGTCCGATTTTGTTTTAACCACCCTAAATAATTTGGTGTCATCTGCAGACTTGGCTACTTCACTGTTTAACCCCAACTCCAGGTCATTGATGAACAGGTTGAAAAGCACTGGTCCCAACACAGATCCCTGAGGCACCCCACTGCTCACATCCCGCCATTGGGAGTACTGACTATTGATTCCTACTCTCTGCTTCCTATTTTTCAGCCAGCTCTCAATCCATAAGAGGACTTGTCCTCTTATCCTCTGACTACGAAGTTTTCTTAGCAGTCTTTGGTGGGGGACTTTGTCAAAAGCTTTTTGTCAAAAGCTTTTTTTGTGTAGCTCTATGGATCACTGTGTCTGGCTTGGTAAACCATTATTACAAATAGCAAACAGGAAACCCTGGGCTGATGTGAGAAAGCTTAGCATGACAATAACAAAAGGTGTGGGTATGTAGAGTCAACTATGCTTCAGGTAAAACCAGAATTCTAGAAGCATTTGTACAGTTTTTACTGTGTTGGACTTGGGGAATGAGAGGTTCAAAGAAACATAGTACTTTGGACCAACTTTTATATGTGTAGGAGTCTATACAAAAGTGGTAAGCTGTCACCTTTTAACCAATGAAAATTTAACACAAAAGCTTAGCTAAAATAGCTGTTAAAATATCTTCTGATTTTTTGCTCCAACACTGTTTTATCTACAGTTAAATGCAACCCTTTACAGTTTGGTCATATACCAAAAGGCTAGCACAAACACAATATTTTCTTACATTAAATAATGCAGTATATGTTACATTTTAATGCTGTGCGTTTATCTTTTTATTAAGTGGTCTAATTTTTTAGAGCCCATTTTTAACAAATTGGCTATTAATTATATTTCTGACTCTTTTTTTTTTTTTTTGGCAAAAATCAGCCTCCTAATCAGTTTTTATTGTCTTTTACTGTGTGAAATAAAGTACAACTCTTTTTCTCAACAAATGTTTTTTTATTGACGGAAAATAATCATTTTTCACACTTGCTAAACATTTTCTGAAAAAGTTTTTTTTAAAAAAAGAGCACACAAATAATATTATAGAATGAAACGAAGTTAAGTTTGGGAACCAGTATAAATATGCTAGGAGTAATTCAGCAGTGCAAAATCCACTAACTGGTTATGCTTATTATTCACATTGAGATGTATTGTGGCCCCTAATTCTTGGCACTAGAAATGTTCCAATACCCACCATCTGGTGAACTTTAATGTGTTTTTGAACAGCACAGCATGGTAGTGTGCACATATACAAGCCATATTCACGCACAACATATAGTGGTAGGGGAAAGGAAAAGAAATTATGTTTCAGCTATGAATGACTTATATTTACCCAAGTGGCACAGAAATACCCAACGGCTCACAAGTGATCAGAGTCACCCGTGAGTTATAGAGGTCTCATCTCGTCGGTGAGGAAAATATAGTGCACTTCTACCTGTTTTGTATTCTGTTTGTACAACATACACATTTTTAATTCTCATTTTTATTTGGGTTTGTAGGTCTTTTCCCTCTTCCCAGCTAGTGATTTTTCAAAGTCTCAGCTGCCTCCTCTGTGTCTCATGTTGATGCCAGACACAGAGCAGATTGGAAGGCCTTTGAACATTCCATTAGTTGGGCTCAAAGTAGGCTTTTTCCCCTGATTACTTGGTAGTGATGAGCATAAGGAATTTAATTTTGATTGACATACAGTGTGCCCTTAAAGCATAGTGATCTGTCAGCAATCAGGCATCCACATTTTAGTTATGGATCTATCATGGTGATGCCCAGTCTGTGCTGCAGCAATTATATTTGATTTGCAGTTTCCTCTCTGGGTGTTGGCTACTTTAGGTTGCTCACAAGGCTAGCAAGCGTTGCAGTTTCCCACAAGAATTTCCAGTTTTCTATCACAGTAAGTGAGATTGTTTAAAAATGGTTTGGCCTCGACTCTTAGGTCTGTTTCAGAAGGCCTGCCTTTTCCTCTGTTATCAAAGTTCAATTAACACAAAATCTTATTCACAGCTAACTATTCCAAGAATTATCAGAATTGTTACAGAGAGAGAAGATAGTACTTCTTTTGTTCCCCAGAGACTCATGTTTTAGGAATCATCTTTGCCCTACGATACCTTCAATTTAATCACATTGATTTTCTTGTTTTGGAAGAACTGAAACTCCCCCCTGGACCACCACTATCACAGATTCCAAATCTTACAACTTCTTCTCCCAGAAGTGACGTCACACGGTTGCCAACAGCTGCCCTCATGTCCCCACCCGCTTGGTCTCCTGCTGGTTTCCAGGCTAGGCCTGGAAACCCTGCCACAAGAGGTATAGCCAACCTCAAAATGTCAGGGTGTGAGGTCTAATTGTGACTCTTGAATATTTCAGGAAGAAGCTCTGTTTAAGCAGGGTGCCTTTTAAAATGAAAATTTTTGAGGGTCCCCCAGAGCAGCATTTCAGGGAGATCAATGGACTACAGTGGGAAGGGGGTGGCAAGGGGAGGTGGGAGGTGGGTGGCAAGAAAGTTCTGTTCCACTTACAGAAGTGCCTTGTTTGACTGGAAAACAGGCAGCCCATTCCTGACCTCCAAGGACAAAAGTCCTTTAGAGGCCAGGAAGGGACTGCACCGGTGTTCAGGCCCCCTTCGCCAGCCTTGGCATTACTTATGCCATCCAGGATGGGCTGGATGCCTGCGGGGAGCTCTGGACATCCTCCTCCCGGCACTGCCATGGCAGTGTCACCCAGGAACGCTGGCTGCGCCTTCCGCCGGCATCCCACCGGCACAAGGCCTGTGCCTTGTGCCGCCGTGCCTTGTGCCGCCGGCATCCCACCGGCACAAGGCATCCCGGAGGGCATTCCAGGGGGCAGAGCTGCCAGTAGGCAGCTTCCTGTCCCCTTTCGGCCCAGCATACCAGCCCTATTTAAAATTTAAAAAGCCAGACAAAGGCTTTTTAAAGCCTTTCGGCGGTCAGGAAACGAGTTTGGAGGCGCTGCGGCGGCACCTCAGCCACACCGTCCCCAGCTGCCGAAAGGTGAGAAATGGGCTGTAAGTCTGGATCCAAACCCATGTTTCAAGTCTTAACATTAGCCCTTCAGTGGGGTGATACAGTATGACATTTTTTGCTGTGGCATTACTGTGTGGGAAAGGTTTAGAGGGATTTTAGGAATGGGATGTACTCATGATTCGCCTGGCCCAAAGCGATCAAGAAAAGGAGGGCCACGGAAAGCACAAAGCAAAAAACAAGAGATAGTTAGTGCAGTCGGAGAATTAATTTTAATTCAACTCCGAGACCCTTATATGTTTTGCATACCCTTCATCAGGGGGATCTGGAAAAAAACCCAAGAATAAACAAAACTTTAAAAGTGCTGATTATAAGGCACACTTTTAGAAGACAGAAAAACTGAGAATATGAAGACAATAATCCACACGTTACTGTCTACCCCTTTAACCCTTTAAAGTGTTGTAGTGTTATAGTGGAGCTCTGTACAGAAGGGAAAGTGGGCGTTTCCTGGCCATGGAGGGTTCCCGTGGACACGCTGTTTCAGGTGTGCTTTTATGCAGGTGCAATGGAACAAATGGGATGAGCAATGGTGGAGGCAGCAACAGTGACAAGCACTACAGGGACAGGGATGAATGGATACCAATCCTGTCTGTTCTCTTACGGATGGCTTCTAGGGCTGCAGTGGGAGTGTATTTTTGTGCCCATACCTGGATGCAGCCTGGAAAGCACAAGTTCAGAGCTTTAGGAGGGAGTAGGTTTTTCGACATGGGAATCTGAAGAGGGGGGGAAACGAACCTTTGTGTTTAAGGGTGGCAGAGAATAATGGGCGAGGCAGAATGGAGGGGCTGGGCTGGGAGAGGATTATGCATGCCCCTGATTCTGTAATCATGACAAAGCAATGTCATATCTATATTAGCTCATAAAATTATATTGGCAAAAGGATGAGGTCCAAATTCTCCTAAGTGCTTCACTGTTTCTAATGCAGACTTGTAAGTATTCCCCATTATGTATAATAGAGAATTTTTATCTGGGGAACATTACAAAATGGATTTAAATTTATGCATTTAAAATGTCTATTTGCCTTTCTAGCATCTCAGGACACAAGGTGAGTAACAACAATGTAAAAACAATAACAACAACAACAACAAACATATATAAAACATTAAAACTAGTCTAATATCACCTTTTGCTGCCCGCTTGCAGGTATTCCTCCTATGCAAAGGTTCAGTCTGCCCCAAAGCTCTCCAGAACAGGAGAGCAGGACCCCTTATGACTTCTCCCAGGAGGCTGTTTCAGAGGCATAGTGTGGCCCCTGGAAAGGTTTGAGCTTGAACTTTTGCTGACAGTAGACCCTGCTGGGAAGGACGAAGCTGATACAGGGGAGCATGCTAGGGAGAGGCAGTCTTTTGAGTATGTGGGCCCCAGGTCATGAGAAGCATCAAGGTGAGCACCAACACTTTGAATTGGACTCAGAAACTAATTGTCAGCCAGTGAAGGGACCACAGAACAGGAGTAAATTGGTCCTATCGGCTAGCCCCAACTAACGGGATGCCCCCCCAACAGATAAATGCCAAACCACTGTTTAGAGACTCATGCCTAATTAATCTAAATAACAGGCGATAGAGAGGTAATAGAGAGGTAAGATTTCTTTGCCGCTGTCACTGCCATCTCATAGGAATTCCAGTGGGCTCTCTAATATATTCTGTCCTATCAGAGAATTGGACTAGGGCCGTTAAAGCATGGCCATTTGGTCTTGCAGTTCTTGCTCTTATGTCTCACACTTTTCTATCCTGCTGTCAAAAATCCGAACACATGGTGAACTCTCGCCCTCTCCCTCTGTTCCCGCGCCCTCCTCCGCGTCCCCCCTCTCCGCTCCTCGCAGCGGCCGCCCAGCAATCCTAACGGTGTAATCCTTTTTTTAAAAAACACTTTACTGTACTAGGATTTCTGCTAAAGAGATATGTGAACCTGCACAAGATATGTACAAGACGGCCTCAGTCAGGGATCTGTGGGCGAAGGTGGAGAGCAGAAACCCGGTGCTGTGCTTTCTCTCTCCACCATCTGAGGGGTCTTCTCAACGGTCACTTTTGTCCCGCCTGGAGAGATCATGCAAGAAAACACTCCCCCATTTCCTTAAAGGTAATTCATGCCCCTTGACCCCCTTGATGAAAGACCGCATACCCAGATGGGACCAAATGAGAAAGAATAACATTGTCAGAGTCATCCAGCTAGGTCTCTGTCAAGAATGCCAGGTTGGATAAAATAGCAACCTTATGTTTAAAAGACCTGGCATTACATATTATTAAGATTGGTGGCGGTGGTTAAAGATACAGTCCTCCCACCTGTATTCCTGGAGATGGGTTGGAGATTAGAAGGAGAGCAAGCACAACCGTTTCTTCCTGAACTTCTAACAAACTTAACTCTGGAGCCACTGCCGTACCTCCCTAACCCATGGAGCCCATTCGTGTTATCTATGAATATCCTCAAAAGACCACACAAAGAGTGCCCACTCCTCAGCAAGATCTACGAAAAATGTCCATCCTTTCTGAAACATATCCTGTAAACCAGTCTAGCAGGAAAAGCCCAATGGGTAAATGTTCATGGGTAAATATATTTTTTGTACTCCAGTATCAAGAATGCATCAGATCATACCTGCATATTTAAAAAGTATGTAGCAATGTAGATGCATAGAGCTGAAATCTTGCATGTACCTATTTCCATGGTAGCTGGCATAGAAGGGATCATGGCTCTAAAAAAAGCAGTTTCTGTTCTAAATCTAGCATGAAAAGCATTTCCCTGTTGCTTCAACCACATTGCCCATATCTATAAAGCAGACATAATAAATGGTCATCCAACCTTTTTGTGGTTTTGACACAGAAAGTAAAAAAAATGTTTATCATAAAAATGCTTGTTTTTCATTTTTTATACATTTCAAGATTAAAAATTTCCAATGGAAATACTTCAGAAGAATGAGGAAATTTGAATACTGGTTAAAAGCAAATAACAAAGAATTTTCAGAAAATATAAAAGATTGTTAATAGTTATGAAGCGATAGGACAGTTTTTATTGAGTCTCCTTAATTAACTCATCTTCATAGTTTCAGTCTTACTAGTGAAAAACCTCTGCACATGTCTTTGAAGGAGAAATACAGTAGTTCACATCAGAAAATCACCCTATTAAAGTTAGCATGGTTTTAAAAATCTACCTAAAGGAGGAATTAGCTGGTACGAAAACTGAATGGCTTCTTATTCCCAGGGTGGTCTTTCCAGTTTGGAGTTGTGGTCGCTGTGGCAGGGCAGTTCCTCTGTCACTTCCTGAGTTATACCTGGCTAGCGAATAAAGAGGCGACTTCATTTTCCAGGGTTACAAGTTTTATAGTTTTTCAAGTACAGTAGAAGTAGTTTGGAACACTTCTAGATGTTTTTACTGGAAATCTAAGTAGATATGTGGGATGAGTGCTCATGCCTGAGTTTTAGAATTTGACGTGAAAGAGTATACTTCAGAATTAATGGACTGGATGGGAAAAAATTAACATCTGGCTCTGATAATGAGATGTGCAGGGAGAATTTTTAAAAGAATATCAGTGTTATTACGTTGTACTTTTGCATTTGCATTTGCAGGGACCTACATTTGCATTTACCGTCAACCAAAAAAAGCCACATTACTGTGTGCCCTGTTTGCCACCCCACCAAACGCATGCATTCAATAATATAAGATATAGGTGTTTGTATTAAACATATAACTCTAGTAATAACCCTTTTAATTACCAGAGTATCTCTGAGCATGTAAGGCCATCTTTCCCCAGCACTGTTGAACTGCTGCACCTTTTAATTCCCTTGCTGTCTTCTTGCTCTCTTCCTGGCACAAGGGCCACAGCTCAGATGAGTACAAGATGTCTGAGGCTATTCCGCCTCATGCCAGGTAGAGAGTGAGAAGTCAATAAAGGAAGCAAAGGGCGCTCAGGCTTCCCTTTGCAGAAGGCTTCTCTGATCCAACCAGCAGCATTGTAAAGCCTCTACTCTCAAGTAACCCTGTGTGCCTTAGGCTTCCTTCTCTGCCTTCTCACGTTCTCTCCAACATGAGGCATAACAGCTCAGGTGAGTGTGAG
Organism: Euleptes europaea; assembly: GCF_029931775.1. Classification (NCBI taxonomy): domain Eukaryota; kingdom Metazoa; phylum Chordata; class Lepidosauria; order Squamata; family Sphaerodactylidae; genus Euleptes; species Euleptes europaea. Next base: position 42,310,074 of record NC_079312.1, on the reverse strand, counting down.
AGTGATAAGGCATCTGGGCAAAAGCAGGCTTGCCGTGCAGAAAGGAGTGAAACCATCACCAACCAAGTGTGGCCGGCTGGCTCTTTTCCTGGATGACTCCCATGGTAGTGGTGGTTTAGTTTTCTCTTCTCTGCAGCCAACTTGCTGCCCTCCTGGTGACCAGGTGCTGGGAAGAGTGCAGGGCTGCAGAGAACAGTGGGATGTTGGACAGGTGGGCCCTTCCATTCGTAGCACAAGGCTCCATATGTCAGGGAGACTCACAGCTTTCTGGGGATAGTACATAAGAAAAAGGACTGTATATAGCATGGGGCTTGTGACAAATTATTTGTGCACCGTTGTAAAGACAATTGGGTTTCTGCCAACATTACTGTGTGTACCTGGAGCAAGAATGGCCAGGGCTTCTTTTGACAGATGATTTCATTACTGTAAATATCATCACATTCTAACTGGAGTATAACTGGAACTGTTTATTTGGGGAGCTGGGGCAAAGGAAAATGATACACAGTTTTCAAAGTGCATCCTCTCCCCCATGAATGTAGCATATGCATGGAGGCTTCCTGCAGCCACATGCAAGTAAAATATTGGGTTGCCATTTATTCTCAGAATAGATCTTTTGGTTCCTGTAATCTAGTGGCTCTGGTGTGAGGGAGCAGTGTGAGGGAATCTCTTGAAACGGTAAAATTATGATATAATATTGATTGGTTACGAGACAGGCAGATGTGCTTTTCAAACATATAGTGTGCTTTGTTTACCTTCACGGAGAACAACTTGTGCAGGATTTTGTTGTTTTCAGCTACCTTCAGCAGAATGTGACTGACACAATATTGCATGAACAAAACCTCAGTTCTATCATTTTCGTGCACGTGTTTTGCTTTCAGCTTGCAACCTGGTTTGATGTCTTGCTTCTCAGAGTGCTTGACGATAGTAATAACGGAAACAGAGGGGGGAAAATTGTCAGCATGACTACTGTCGGCATGTCGGCACTAGTCCAGGGAGTTTCAAAGGGATGTTTTATTGATTCTGTAATTGCACAGTAGAATGGACAAGCTGAACTGTACCTCAGGGCAAGGAAAGCCCCTGTCTAAACGGAATCCGTTGAATGTACACTCGGCTGTAACTTCAGCAGAAAGAATTTGCTCTGCAATTCAATCAGTGAAAATGGAAGAGAACTCTCTCTCTCTCTCTCTCTCTCTCTCTCTCTCTCTCTCTCTCTCTCTCTCTCTCTCTCTCTCTCTCTCTCTCTCTCTCTCTCTCTCTCTCTCTCTCTCTCTCTCGCTCTCATAGGATGCTTTAGATTCAAGTTTTAAGCAAAATACCAAAGAAAGAAGCAGTCCAAAGTAGCAGTTTATCACAGTATATCTTTGTGATCCTGATCTTCCTCAGAGTACCAGTTGAATCATAGGGAAATCATACAGAATCTGCCTATATTTTTGTTTCTCCCATTTTGAAGATGATCCAAGAATAACACTGCCATCCTTTGGAGGTCTAGTCTAGATAGAATCCTCCTCAGGTCTATTCAGTGATGCTTACATTACAGGGGAGGGGGCTGTGGCTCAGTGGTAGAGCATCTTCTTGGCATGCAGAAGGTCCCAGGTTCAATTCCCAGCATCTCCCAGTTAGTTGATGTGAAAGGCAGGTAGTTGATGTGAAAGACCCCTGCCTGAGACCCTGGAGAGCCGCTGCTGGTCTGAGTAGACAATACTGACTTTGATGGACCAAGAGTCTGATTCACTATAAGGCAGCTTCAAGTGTACTCCCAGGAAAGCATTCTTAAGGACTGCATTGTAAGTGTATGAGAATTCCACATTCAAAAAGTTCCCTTAAAATGGAAGTTACTAGAATAACAATAGCTTGAAAATAACTACAGTGGTATTATTATTGTATTATTGCACAAAACGGAATTTTCAACTCCCCCTCCCCCGCCTTAAGAGTGGTTTTTGTAGCTTACAGTAGCTGTCATTCCTCCTAAAATGCTGGCTGCTTTTTGCTGGGTGTTTTTAACCAACCACATGGGAAGTTTAGTTAAAGCCCATTTAAAAGTAGTACTGGAATAAACAGTTCAGGGAGTATTTTCATGATTTCAAAGAAGTTTGCTCAGGTTGTAGTTTTTAAATCTGAAGTATTGATTTAGAAAATTTAGCAAGTTCATGGTCAGTTTGCACTGGTGATTTGGCTTGATGTGTGGGAACTTAAGACTAATTTCAGGAGCTGCTTTTGTGTTTTCAGCCAGAACAGACCAGGTATGCTGTAAATATAATGTGCTTAGCCCCAGGGGATAAGGAGTGTCTCGTAACTCATAATAACTGTGGTTTAAAGAGAGAGAGAGGAAGGTAGGTAGGAGAGAGAGAGAGAGACGATTTTCATTTGGCGTATAGTCCAATGTTCATTTGGCATATAGTCAAATTCTTACAAGTGTGGGATTGTAAAAGATTTTTTTTTGGGGGGGGGAGATTTCTGTCCCTTTATCCCTTGCCCATTGAGAAAGTGTTCCTTAACAGAGAGAACAGTTCTTTAAAACAGGGCACCTTCTTCCAGGTGGGCAGGGAGGTATGTACACAACTGTCAATACCTGTTGTAGTGTTGTTGTTAGTCCGCCTTTCTTATTGGGACCCAATGTGGATTACAAGAATGATGAAAAACAGATAGAAATCATGGACAATTATTTGGCTATTTGACAACGGCGGCCAGATTAGTACTGGCAGCATCCTGGAAACAGGATGATATCCCAGACTTGGAAAAAAGGCATCAAAAATGGATGAATTTGCGGTGATGGCCAGACTGACCAGTTTGATTAAAGAGAAGACAACTGAAGATTTCAAAAAAAAAAAAATGGGAATGCTATTTTGAATACGTTAAACAGAAAAGATAGATTGTTAGAGATAAAGATTAGTTTATAAAACTTACGATGTAGGATAGAAGGAATTTATTATTATTTTTAAAAAACATAGACTATAAGAATAATGTATAGGATATTTAAAATGAAGAGACAGATTACCCGAAGGAGTACAAACTGTGTGAATGTGTGTATATGTAATTTGTGTTTTTTTCCCCTGAAAATGTTAATAAAATATCTTTTAAAAAAAAGAAGGATGAAAAACAGGCAGCCCAATTGTAAAAACCCCAGCATCAGCACATTATTGACACTGGTGTAGTGCCAATGCTACTGTGGTATACTATCGCATCTGCACAGGGAAACAGTTCTGTGAAAGAAACACCCTTAATTGTTTCAGAGTCCTCAGCAGCTTTGCCACAAGCCACCTGTCATGGAGCAGTGTGCTGCTGATTCTCCGGTGACAGACAGAGAGAAAGAGCCAACCGATACACACTGATGTGGTCACACCCCTTTGCTTTCAGGCCGTCACCACTAATGCACCTGACACGTCAAGGAAAGTAACACAGGGAACATAACACTCTCCAGTGGAAAGGAAACCATTGGAGGAGTGGACAGTCCAGCTGGATTTTTGAGTTCTGAGGTGGATTTCCTGAAGGACTTCTGAGCAGTATTAGCCAAATGCTACATTTGTTCCCTTGCTTGGCTGTTTGTGCAGATCTCCCTGCCCCTTCCCTGCTTTTCCCAAAGTGCCTTTCTGTGGGTTCCCGTCACCAGAATCCTTCCACGTGTGTTCTAAGTGTATTTAACATGAGACCAGAGAGATATAGTTGTGGAAAGTGCCATCAAGTCGCAGCCTACTTATGGTGAACCTGTACAGTTTTCAAGGCAAGAGGCAAACTTTTTAACCTCCATATGTTTTTTTGCGGGGGTATTTACAGCTTAATTGTTGCTGGTGCAGTGTTACGCCAAGGGAGTGACTGGGAATGGAAAGGCTTAAGATGCATCTAAGCCATGGTGTAGCCACAGCATGCCCCAGCGCATCCCTGTTATTGACACCACAAACTGCACCAAGTGCTGAACTGGTATAATCCCAGCACCAAACTCCAGTCAAAACTCTGGTGTGTCTCCAGATGTAGTAGCATATCTTTGGGGTACACAGGATACATTGACATAGGGCTTAGGATGGTGCTGTAAATCAGAGCTCTTTGACTTGCAAGAGTGAAGAGTAAGTCATCTGTTACTCAGTTACTACTTTAAATTATAATTCACAACATTTAAATAGAGTAAGCTCCATCTTCTCCTAGCAACTGTCCTTTTAAGGGAATTCAAGTCACCCTTTTATACCCATAGCTTTATATCACCATATGGATTCATTGTTTTTGCACAAAGCTGCTGACAATAAACACACCAGTTAACAGAAAACAATAAAACAAATCAGCGATAAAACATTATAACAGATCATACTAACAGCCTCCCCCCAAATACAAATACAGCTCAATAAACTCTTCATACAATCAATAACCAAACCAATGTCAATCATCAGTAGCACATATCAACACATAATACATCAACAATGAGATTTAAAACAAGACCTAAACAGAAGTTTTTTTACTACCAACGGCCTTTTGAAAGTAGGGTACCTGGCATAATTTTCTAAAGCTAGCCAAAAAAAACCCCCTTCCTCTGGCAGGCATTTCCATCGGGTGGGTGCAATATTTGATACTATGTAGGATAAATAAATAAGCCTCCAGCTGGGTAGATGTATACGGAAGGCAGTCCTTCAAACATACAGCAAAACAGGGTACCATGTTTTTATGGTTCAGTGGGTTGATGTAATGCGACCTTTCTTGTGTTTATATCTAATTTGCATGTGTTTCTTGTTTTCTCCAATATGTATAAGGGCTGTTACAACTGTCTGACTGACGTATTCAATTATATGATCAGAATTGTGAGACTACTTCCATGTGATCTAGAAAGCTGAACTTTTGTACATGTAGTCCAAGACACTCATTTCTGTTTGCACCTGAGGGCCTGAACTCTCCCTATAAGCTAAAATGACTAAACTGAGGCTATCATAGTCTGGTTACGTTATGAGCAGACAAGAGTCACTGGAAAAGACAATAATGCTAGGAAAAGTTGAAGGCAACAGGACAAGGTCTCATTTATTTATGGATTTTTCTTGTAGTTGGGCGTCATGTGCAATTATTTCAGCTTTCTGGGTAGCCTGAAAACACTAACCATTTTCGGATACATGTTGTGTTCTCCATTTTGAGGGAGAAATATATAAAATGTTCTATAAGAAATATTCTAGCAAGTTCAATACGTTGTAGTCAGTTGGTACAGAGGGTGGGCAAGTCATGCCCAAGCATCTTTGACTGTTTTTACATAGGATATCCAGCCATAATCTCTCTCTGCCAATATTATCTCATGCGTCACCATGAAACATAATCCCAGTTGGAGTGATGAAAGCAGGAGTAGGATTGTTGTGAGGGGTGTATATTTAGCCCCAATGGCACTCTAGAATGCATCTGTTTACTTTCTTCTGCATAAGAGAAATTGCTGCATTGCAACATTGTTAAGTAGCACTTCTTAAACACAACCACCACCACCACCCTCTAATTAGGTCATACAAAGTACTGGGGCACACTACAAGAATAGATTTCTCACAGTGTTGCCAAACACCTAAGAATTTTCACACATGTGCTAAGACCATGTGCGTAAGGTATAAAGCCATTTGCATTCTTCTATGCAACTATAGGATAATTCAGAATTGTTCAAAGCAGTATTAACTTGGGCAGCACTGAAGCAGCTCCTAGTATGGGAGGGAGAATATGATGGAGGATAGGGTTTTTTATGTTCACTTCAGTCACAAAGGAGAATTGAGGTTCCCTGTCCCCATAACAGCACTTTGTGTAGGACAGTAGAAAAGGATAGCACAAAACAAAACAAGAATTTGGAGGATTTGAGGTCAGGGTTCTGAATGGATATCTCGCAACACTGATTTTTCAAACGTTTTTTCATTGAAACAATAAAAAGTAGCTGCTCATTGGGGCAATCCACAAATATTTTAACAAGCGAATACGAAGCCAGTTATTTGAGTCTAAAGATAATTGTGTGTCTGAAGATTATTGGTGTTTTTGTATTTCCAGAAGTTTTGCATTTGGCTTCTGTGACTAAAACAAAAAGTGTGTGTGTGTGTGTGTGTGTGTGTTCTTGTCCAGCCTTTTGTTTAGAATGTAAACACATGTGTTGTTGCTTAATAACCTACCCTTGCCGAAGACTGCTTCAGGCCAAACAGTCAAAGCAGTGAAGAAGTGTAATAAATCTGCTCCTCTATTATGTTCATTTTAATGATAGGATCAAAGGCACAATCCAAAGAAAGAAGGCTTGTGGACACACAAGAGGACCGTGGGGACCCAGCCCTTTAAGCACTACGCCAAGCTCCCAGATATAGTGAGAACATGGATCTTCCATTCCCACACAGTGTTTTTACTGTGCTAACCACATAAGTATGTTAGCAAGCCTTTGGGCCTCTATTCCTACCACCATGGAACAAAGGCAGTCCCCCATTCGTGATGGTTGCAGCCAGAGAAGGTTTGAGCTCTCATGGGTTCATGTTCCAAAAAGAAAGAGCCTGATTTGGTTGCAGGAGAGTCCTTACCAGGGAGGTACAGAAACTCTTCATTAAAGGTGAAACACCAGAGTTTACAGGGAATGCATTGTCAAAGCATTGTCAAAGCATTAGGCCTCAGAGTACTGTGTTCAGGTTTGGGCACCACAATTTAATAAAAGATGTAGACAAGCTGGAACATGTCGAGAGGAGGGCAACAAAGATGGTGAGGGGTCTGGAGACCAAGTCCTATGAGGAAAGGTTGAAGGAGCTGGGTATGTTTAGCCTCAAGAGGAGAAGACAGAGGAGATATGATAACCATCTTCAAGTACTTGAAGGTGTGTCATATAGAGGAGGGTGCCGAGTTGTTTTCTGTTGCCCCAGAAGGTCGGACCAGAACCAACGGGTTGAAATTAAATTAAAGAGCTTCCATCTAGACATTAGGAAGAATTTTCTAACAGAGTGGTTCCTCAGTGGAACAGGCTTCCTCAGGAGGTGGTAAGCTCTCCGGCCATCTGTCAGCAATGCTGATTCTATGACCTTAAGCAGATGATTAGAGGGAGGGTATCTTCACCATCTTATGGGCATGGAGTAGGGGTCACTGGGGGTTTGGGGTGGAGGTAGTTGTGAATTTCCTGCATTGTGCAGGGGGTTTGACTAGATGACCCTGGTGGTCCCTTCCAACTCTGTGATTCTATGATTCTAAGCCTGTGGCTGGGAGAAAACTCAAAGAGCCAGGTCTGCACGGTAGCATCCTGGGTATTGAATTCATGTACTGATTGCTGATTCCATGTAGCCATTGCATAGTCTTCCAAACTCCTTTCAGTCCTCTGAATGTGGCATCTAGTGGTATAATGAACTCTAGAAAGGATAGTGGAACACTTGCCACTGGAAGAGGCAGTCCCATGGGTTACAACTGGTGTGGTGCTGAGAAAATGTTGCTTTGCATTGTTATTTCCTGACTTTTTTAATCAGTCATGTATTGAACGATTCCGTTTTTTAAAACTGTAACAATAACATACAGAAACAAGAAACAATTTACAAAAGTGTTAAATTCAGGAGAGCAAATAAATTATGTGGGTGTTACAAAATTATATGGAAGAAAAGATGCTCCTAAAAATTAAATTATGTCCTTGTTAGCGATTGATCTCTGTGAACAATGCAGAAGGTCTGGATTGTAATGAACTTGATTAAGCCAAAATATTATTAAGGAGGTGGAAAACTGGAAAAGGTAACGATTATTTGAAGCTTAAATAATACACATTAGGGATCATGTTTTTAAATTAATCATCTTTTTTTTGTGTATTTCATGACATGTCAACTGAAACATAAGCACATCAAACCGTAATTGTTTACCTATGTATACAACTAATTATATTTTCTGGAATGGTAATATAAAATTTTAAAATTAAAAGATAGAGAAGGTGTTTATAGGACTAAAGGAAAGTTGCATGTAAGTAGGTTAACATCTACACAGAAAATTTTACATTCATATTCAATATGTTTATCCAATTAGCAAATATATTCATTTTGAATATGATGCATGCTACTTTTACCAATGGAGATAATTTCAGGTGTTCCTTCATCAGTGCAACTGTATTTGGCCTGGGATTGATTGTATTGATTTACACCAATTCCCCCCCCCCCCAGGACTTGGGAGAGCCCATAACCAAAAGGTGCCAAGTACTCATTACTGGTGAGTGCTACCACAAAAAAGCCCTGGAAATTACTTTGGAGTCATAGGCAAAGCAAAGATTACAATAGATACTGAGGAAAGTACTGAAGTTAAGACAAACATTCTTTTCTATAGAATGAAAAAATTCACTTTAAAATTGGGTTGCCAACCACCAGGTGGGGTCTGGAGTTCTTCTTGAATTACAACTGATCTCCAGACTTCATGGGTTGCTATACAGAGGAAGACAATGGCAAACCACCTCTGAATGTCTCTTGCCTTGAAAACCTTATGGGGTTGCCATAAGTTGGCTGCGACTTGACGGCACTTTACAAGCACCCCTGTAGAAGACTATGCTTTGCTTGAATTTGCAGGTTCACAGCTTGACACTGTCCCTCCCTTTGACATGTTTTATTGATACTATATGTGAAATGTCTCAGAAGTTTACACACTGACCATAAGCAATGCATCATAGTGCTGATGCTTTAGAAGACACATCACTTGTTACACTTATAATTCTGTCATGTGATTCTGATGAAAGCTGGTATTGTGGGATATCTGCAAGTAAAAATTAAATGAGTGACATAGAATTGGCAGTTGTTGAAATTACGGTGTGCTTCGAAGGACTGAAGAGGCAAAACAGTAAATTGAATAGTATTTTAGTGCCAAACGCTGTTACTAACCTTAACCAATATCTTCTGTTACTGAGAAGCTTGAAATCTCTACATCTCAGGACTGAGTTTTGTACTCTCAGAGCTGGCCAAAAAGATGTCTGAATTGGAATAGATGTTTTACAGAGTTTGGCCTTGTTGGCAGAAGCTCCTGGGAGCAAAATATGTAAACACCTTATATACAAACAGAACTGGGATCTAGCTAGTAGGATAGTTTCCTGTCACTAACGCTTAGCAGCTTATCTTCCTGTAAAATGGATTCTGCTTATTCTCTCATGTTTTGTGGTGTTAATAGTGTATCCTGAATTGGTTGTACAAATGCTCTATCTTTCCTTGTACTGGCCATGGTAAGGCCATGGAAGAAGCTAATTTCCTTCTCACATTTTTCCAGTGTGGAGAGTACTGGTTGTTCTTTTAAATGTGGTTTCAAGAATTATTTAAGAACTGTTATAAGTTGCTGTTTTCCCACAACATTATCTAATTAGGTTTCTACTGAAGGAAAATCAGCTAATGTAGTTCAAAATGATATGTAGAACCTCAGAAGTCATTTCGAGGTGGTTGCAAGTAGAACTCTCTCATGTGACTGTACCACTTCAGCATGCATGTGGGGAATTTGGTTGTTTGAATTTTTCCTCTGATCAACATTTTCTTCACTGTGGAATTTCAAATAGAAGGCTAGACTAGAAGGAGGGGAGGGGCCGTGGCTCAATGGTAGAGCATCTGCTTGGCATGCAGAAGGTCCCCATGTTCAATCCCCAGCATCTCCAGTTAAAGGGACTAGGCAAGTAGGTGATGTGAAAGACCTCTACCTGAGACCCTGGAGAGCTGCTGCCGGTCTGAGTAGACAATACTGACTTTGATGGACCAAGGGTCTGATTCAGTATAAGGCAGCTTCATGTATTCAAGTCTTTTCCCTTGAATTATCAGTGTGGAGGGTGACTATAGCCCGGGTGCACTTTCAGACAAGCAGTCTGACTGCCAACTGTAGTGAATAGAGTTATATCCAAGAATTGTACCACATGTCTGCCTATCTTTGTTTAATCAGATTTCCAGTATATACCCAGAGTAGTAGTACTGTGAATCAATTATTCTTAATCTGTAGTTTGTAAATCTTGGATAGTACATGCTTAAGGAAGCCTGTTAGATTATGAAAAGAAGCAGAAGAATGCAGTGATGAATAATAAATTAAAACTCACTACTACCAAACACCTCACTGACAGGAAGTGGTGTAAACAGCCACACAGGCTTGCTACTTTGCAGTATTTCCACTTTCTCTTCACCTGTTTGGCTGCATCAACTCAACTAATTGAGTTTTAAGTTGAACATGTTATGATCATCCTCAACTTGAAACCATTTTTTGATCTGTCAACAACAAGCAAACATAAATCTTGGCCCTCACACAATGAAGTATCACTGGTGTAGGAAGAACCATCTTATTTTACATAATGGTCATTTGCCCATTGTTCCTATCCCGGGGTTTGCAATTTATGGCTCAGTGCCAAATATGGTTCAGTATAGAACCTAGAGCCAGCGTGGTGTAGTGGTTAGGGTGTTGGACTAGGATCTGGGAAACACAGGTTCGAATCCCCACTCTTGCAATGGAAACTTGCTGGGTGACCTTGGGCCTGTAACATATTCTCAGCCTCAACCATGGCAAGTATTTGGATGGGAGACCTCCAAGGAATACCAGGGTCATGCCACTGAGGCAGGCAATGGCAAACCACCTCTGAATGTCTCTTGCCTTGGAAACCCTACTGGGTCACCATAAGTCAGCTGTAACTTGATGCCAAAAAAAGGTGGAGGGGAAGAATCTAATATGGCTCTGTATTACAGTTTATTCTAATATTACAAACATGCTTGAAATGCTATTCATTTTCATAAGATATAGTGAAAAAATATTCTTACATGAATAGTTGTCATCTTTTCTAGATTTCTATCCTTTACATATATATTATAAAATAATTGCCAGATGCCACATGTGAGAAATAAACCGAAAAACCTTAAGTCATAACTTTTTGCTCAATTTATTTTCCTCATTTGCAAAAAAATCCCTATCTAACCAAACAAACATACAAAAACCCCTCACAGATGAGATAATTTTATACCTAAATTGTTTTTCTTTGTTGCTTTTTTTGGTCTGTTGTTTTGATAGGAAAAAAATAAATTTAATTCTTCTAGGGATGTAAAATAAATTAAAATATCCTCTGTATGTAGTTATTAACACAGCTAATTTACAAAAGCCTTTGTAAGAAAAATGGCTTTGTAATGGGGACACTGTCAGGCTCTTAACTACACACTGCTGGGAGCCGCTCTAATAACGTCTAATGCAGTTTTAGGAAAGTGAATCAGTAGCAGAAAGCAGGATCGCTGCTTGACTGCTCCCTTTCCTGACAGGAAGAAAAGGACAGTGATCAAGCTGAGGTCCTCAAAGGAGGCCCTTAAATCACTGGCTAACGTGAAGAATGGGATGTACGCAGGCTGTGGTAGAAAGCCAGCAACAAAGCATTTGAATTGTAGTGAGATAGATAATTCTTGCAGGAACATTTGGATGACTCCGATCTTTTCCATCACACATTAAACAGTACTAAAGTGCACCAAAGATAATGGAAAATGCTCAAGTGCAGTTTTTCTTTTTTGTAGTTGTTTATGACATGACATCGGTACTGAGGCGTTGCATCTAAGACTGTGCCAAGAAGGGAAGTGTTGTGGTCCCATACTGCTATTTAGCCATGCCAAACTCTTAAAACTGGATTGCCAATATAATAGCACTGGATGCTTATTTACCTTTTCCCTTTATAAGTGTGGAATATAACATCTGCAGAAGGTTCCCCGTGTCTTAATTTTTTTGAGGAGGTAAAAATAGAAAAGATAATTATATAATGGATCTGGGTCTTTTGGTTTTGGCATACATATTCAAATGTCACTGTAACATTTAAGATGATAGGGTAGAAAGAGATGACTTTATTTCAGTCTCTTAAATGCTGTATAAGATACATGATTTGTTTTTTGGTGAAACTACAAATAATAATTTCCCGGGGTTAGCGGCTTCCAGGAGAGAGATCCAAGTTATAAGGGTTATTAATTTCTGTCCCTCGGAACTCTGGAAGAAGCTTTGTTTAAAAAAAAGCAACCTGGAGAAGTAAAGGAAACATTTACACTCCAAAGAACATACGTGGGATTTAATCAATTCAGTGTGTATGTTAAAAACAATTCTATTGGTTAGTGTCAGCATTTAAACTAATGTGACTCCCCTTCTCTCCTTATTTTGACAGGTAACCCTTCCTGAAACATGGCCCAGTGACAATAATTGACAAAAGAGTGAGGCCATTCAGGTTTGTTCTTTTTGTTAAATGTTTGCTTTTAAACATGTAGTACAGTGTGAGGCTAAACTGGTTAGAAATTGCTGATGTTATCACTTGCATGTGGTGTACTGCAGGGTAGTTTCGTTATCACTGTGAATGTAGTCATGGACTCTAGTCTCTGTTGGATTTTAGAGACTTTCCCAAAGTTTATGGTTGCTTACTCTATTGTATGTCAGACACTTCAGACAGTCTACAGTCAGGTACCCGATCTAGCAACCTATTCCAAAAACATGCGTTGGGGGTGATGGCGGTAAAAGCGTCCTCATTTATTTCTGTCTGCGGAGCACAGTCCTATAATATGCACATTGGTCTCTCCACTGAAGTCATTAAGTGCATAAATGACCTCCATCCCCGGCATACAGGAACTGTATGCGCTCATCAGAATGCAAAGTAATAGCACATTGGGAAAATGATGGTTGTGTGGATCCGCCCATACTCACAAGAGAATACTGACTTGTGCTTATATGAGACACACCTCTCTGTTGGAGGTAAAGTGCCACGTTGACAGCCATCAGGTCAAAATGGCAAAGAGGACTCTTAGAGTTATATACCTCTTTTATCCTTCTGTCTGCACTTTAATCTAATATCAGATTCAATTGATACTATTGATTACGTTCCCTTCATACCCGTATTCAGTATATGGTACAGAACTCAATGTGTGGTAAAATGTTATTCTTTTTCTATGTGACTTGAGCATAAAAGGTGAAAGTATACAATTAATTTGCCAGCACTTTCTTTAAAATTGTATGCTGGATTTCTGTGAAACGCTGTATGGCGCAATATTCCAAGTAAATTATTGTTATTTACTATGATTTTTTTGCCTGCGTATTTAAAGTCAACAATTATGTTTCCCTTTTATACTTAATGGCTTTGTACAGTATTTTTAGAAATCTGGTCAAGTCTTACTTTATTGAGTCTGAGCACTTGATTTGCACAGAACAGATTTAAAAATACACCATCAGAACTTCAACTACTTTTCTGTATCTGTTAACACATACATGATGTTTTACATTTTTTAGAAGTGAGTTAATGATACAAAAATGGACTGAGGGAACTGGAAAGCCCTTGAATATATTCCATTATTGTTCTTATCTGGACACACATTGGAGATCTATGACATGAGTTGCTGACATCTTTCTAACTCGTATTTTGTCAGAAGTCAGAACAGTAAATACTGACACAATGACTGGCATGCTTTGAAAACTCTGAAAATGATACATGAACATTACTATAATATTATAATATACATTTTAAAGGCTGCTATGGATAGTTGTGTCAGGAATGAATGGGGTGCAGTGACCACCATGTAGTGGAAATTCGAGTCTTTTGTACATGGCAACAGTACAGTGGGCTTTATAAATGGTGTAGGAGTCAACAATAGTCAACAAAGAAGCCTACTCTTGACCCAGGAGATCTCTATAATTATAGACCTGGGCAAGGTGATTGAACGGGTGGTAGCTGGACAACTCCAAGCCTTCCTGGATGAGGCAGATTGTTTAAATCTCTTCCAGACTGGTTTCAACCCTTGTTATGGAACTGAAACAGCCTTGGTGCCCTGGTGGATGACTTGCGCTGGGAGATGGACAGAGGGAGTGTGATTCTGCTGATTCTCCTGGACCTCTCAGTGGCATTTGATGCCATAAATTATGGAATCCTTCTGGACCACTTATCTGGCCTGGAATTGGGAGGCACCATTCTGTGGTGGTTCTGGTCCTACCTTGTGGGTCGGTTTCAGAAGGTGGTGTTGTGGGACTGCTGTTCAGCCCCTTGGCCTTTGGCCTATAGGGTCTCGCCTGGTTTTATCTTGTTCCTTGTGCTCTTTAATATCTATATGAAACTGTCAGGTAAGATCATCTGGAGATTAGGGCTGGGCTGTCACCAATATGCGAATGATACTCAGCTCTATCTCGCACTTCCGGCTAATCGCAGGGAGGCAGTAGAAACCCTGAACCAGTGCCTGGAGGCAGTTTTGGAGTGGTTGAAGGCTAATAAACTGAATCTTAATCCCGACAAGACAGAAGTGGTACTGGTGGGTGGAAGGTCTTACCTGGGATTTAAGGTGTCATCTGTTCCGGATGGGGTTGCACTCTTCTTGAAGAAACAGGTCATTAGTCTGGGGGAGCTCTTGGACCCAGGCCCACTGCTAGATAAGCAGGTGGCAGCTGTGGCCAAGAGTGCATTCTACCAGCTTCGACTGGTTAGCCAGCTGTTGCAATTCCTGGACCGAAAAGAGCTGGCCACTGTGTTACATGCCCTGGTTACCTCCAGATTAGATCACTGCAATGCATTCTGCATGGGACCATCCTTGAACAGTGTTCAGAAACTTCAGTTGGTACAGAAAAGATCGCTGCAGCCAGGTTGATGACTGGAGTGGGTCATAGGGACTATATCACTCCAGTCTTGGTTCACCGGCACTGGCTTCCAAATTGTTACTAGGCACAATTCAAGGTGCGGTCTTGACCTTCAAAGCCCATTATGGTTTGGACCAACATACCTGAAGGACTGCCTAATCCCTTATGAACCTGCCTGACTGTTATGGTAATCTTCAGAGGCCCTACTTTGAGTGCCCCTGCCTTATAAGATTAGGTGAGTGGCAACCTGGGAGATGGCCTTCTTGGCCATGGCACCAAAGCTCTTGAACTCTCTCCCAGTGAGATTCATCTGTCCGCTTTGTTGCTGTCTTCCTCTAGCAGGTGAAGATTTTTTGTTTTGTTTGGCATTCTCTCGATGAACCCTTCTTCCTAACCAATGTTTTTATGTTTTGTATATATTTTAACTGTTTTGTATGTATTTTACCTGTTTTTAACTCTTTTAAAAGTTGTTTTAATGATGTATGTTTTATATATTTTATCGTAATGGTTTTATAGTGTAATTTTATCATGTATTTTAAATTGTTAACCACCCTGGTAGCCCTTTTAAGGACAGAAAGGCAGGATATAAATTTTGTAAATAAATAAAAATAATAATTAAATAAATAGTCAGAATCACAAAACTTCCTTTATGCAGGAAGTTGCAATAGGCATAGTAGCTCAAAATGTTTTATGTGCCACCCAAGGACCATGAAATACAGGGTCCTCCTGTGCAAAAACAGCTTATCTGAGAAATTATTCATACATTTCTCAAACAAGTTCAGACATGTGCTGGGACTAGACATACATAACATGGATTTCTAAATGAATGGGAACTTTATTAGCTTATTCAGTTCTTTCTTGGATGTATTCTGTCTTCAGGTACTTGAAGGGCTATCATATAGAGGATGGTGTGGAGTTGTTTTCTGTTGCCCCAGAAGGTTGGACCAGAGCCAAATGGGTTGAAATTAAATCAAAAGAGTTTTTGGCTAAACATTAGGAAAAACATCCTGACAGTTAGAGCAGTTCCTCAGTGGAACAGGCTTCCTTGAGAGATGGTGGGCTTCTTTGGGGGTTTTAAAGCAGTGGCTAGATGGCCATCTGACAGCAATGCTGATTCTGTGAACTTAGGCAGATCATGAGAGGGAGGGAGGGCAGGAAGGGTTGTGTCAGTGCTTGGCTCTTTTAGCCCTTTCTTACATGCCCAGGGAAATGCCAATTACCACTTTGGGGTCAGGAAGCAATTTGACTCCAGGCCAGATTGTCCAGGGATCCTGGTTTTTTTTTTATTATTATTATTATTTTTTGCCATTTTCTGGGCATGGAGTAGGGGCTCACTGGTGGTGTGGGGGAGGAGGTAGTTGTGAATTTCCTGCATTGTGCAGGAGGTTGCAATAGATGACCCTGGAGATCCCTTCCAACTCTATGTTTCTATGATTCTAAGGGAATGTTTCTCTGTCAGCTTTCACGTGGTTTCATATTAGTTGATACTGAGAAAAACAGGTATGTTCAAGTTAGTTAAGCAAAGCACTGAGTAGCACTACCTCTGAATCTCTTCAACTGTTGAAAATGTTCAGAACTGCATAGTGATCTAATCTCTGGTGTAACTTAGCATTTTTGTGTGTGCATTTTCATTGGTTTAGAGAATGGAAAGTGTTGAGGATAATTCATGAGTGATTGAAGCTATACTTTTGGGGTTTGATCCAAACTAAATTTTCCACTAACAGGAGCAACGGGGTAATTTCCATCAATTCCTCTTCCTGTTGCAGACCCCCGATTTTGGCTTTCCTCAGGATCCCCTGTCCCCCAGGAGCAGCATTTCCAGAAGATCAGTGGGAATGGGAAGGCAGAAAAGTTATGTTCCACTGACAGAAGTGCCTTGCATGAGCAGAAAATTTAGTTTGGATACAATCCTTTATCCCATATCCATTTGGTACCTGTATTCTGTAGACACATTCACTCTTGTATTGCTCAAGGCCTCATGCTCTAAACAAACTTCATCCATTTTTCTCTGAAGGTCGAGAGCTCTTTCCCAAAACATTGGTGTTGCATACCATTGAATCCTATCACTCATACTGGTAAATATGGGTATTAGGCTTATTTTTAGGTTTACTGGGAAAAAATGGGCCCATTATATTCTATGAGAATTTTTTTTCAAAGCTCCTGTGGGGGCATATTTGGAGGTAGAGTCACCAAATTTGCAGCATGGCTGCAAGGGGCGCTCCTTAGACAGTCACTGAAGTTTGGTGAATTTTGGGACAGGGGGTCCGATTTTATGGGCCAGAAAAAGGGTCGCCCCCATCCTCCTGGCATTTGCGAGCTGAGCTGTCCATTGTTTTTCAGGTTCAGAAGTTCAGCATTGCCGAGGACTGGCGGAAAGAGCAGATTGGCATGCTGGTGCCTCAAAGTCTGGGGGTTCCCTTCGTGTCTGGGGTGCATAGCATGATGTCTGTGCAAATTAGCTTACAAACTGAGGAAAATGGCTTAAATGCAAGAAAAATAAGGCACAGAAACATTTCTTTTGGTGGCAAATGACATCCTATGAATAGTCCTTTATTATAGTCATAAAAAATCTGATTTCAAGAGATGGTCACGATGCGGGGAAACGAAGCCTCTACTCGGAGTGTCCTTCAGTTTGAGAGCAGGTTTTCGGGGGCGGGGGAGTGATATCAGAGCCCACCGAAGTCATGACCAAAACATCTCTTGTGAAGAAGATTGCTCATCCATGTGGGTGAGGAGTCTTCTTCAGAAGCCTGGTGGTAAGCAGCTGGAGAAGCTGCTGTTTTTTAGTTGGAGGGTATATCCCTCCGGACGGGACTGGATGAGCCCCGTCTTTTAAATAACCCTTATACTTGACGCAGAATTGCAGATCAACCCACTGGATAGTTGTCAGACCAAGTTGGTGCCAATTACACAACCCCTACCTCAAAAAGGGCCCAACTATGGGGCCCTAACAAAACCAGTCAAAAGATAGAAAAATGGGAGAAAGCACAGAGCTGAGCATCTGAGCAAAGGTGAATAACCAAACCCGAAAAAGATGAATATTTTCAGGAATCGCATATTCGGCTTTGGGCAGGTTCTTAGGTTTTGGTATTCAGTCTACCTGAAACCTGAATATTGCCAAAATGGATAATTTCAGGTTTATTTTCGGTTCGGGTATATCGCTCCACTACCACCCCAAGATCCCTTTCTTGGTCTGTTGCTGCCAGCACATATCCCATCAGTGTATATGTGAAGTTGGGACTTTTTGTCTTAATATGCATCACTTTACACTTACTCACATTGAATCTCATTTGCCATTTTAATGCCCATTCTTCCAGTATGCAGAGATCCTTCTGGAGCTCTTCACAGTCCGATTTTGTTTTAACCACCCTAAATAATTTGGTGTCATCTGCAGACTTGGCTACTTCACTGTTTAACCCCAACTCCAGGTCATTGATGAACAGGTTGAAAAGCACTGGTCCCAACACAGATCCCTGAGGCACCCCACTGCTCACATCCTGCCATTGTGAGAACTGACCATTGATTCCTACTCTCTGCTTCCTATTTTTCAGCCATCTCTCAATCCGTAAGAGGACTTGGCCTCTTATCCCATGACTATGAAGTTTGCTTAGCAGTCTTTGGTGAGGGACTTTGTCAAAAGCCTTTTGGAAATCCAAATACACAATATCCCTAGGCTCATTCCTGTCTTCATGCTTAGTGATACTTTTCAAAAACTCTAAAAGGATAGTGAGGCAAGACTTACATTTACAGAAGGCAAGTTGGGTTTTGCTTGACAATTTTCTCTTTAATAATGCTTTCCATCAATTTACCTTTTAACAGATGTTAAGCTAACTGGCCTGTAATTTCCTTGGTCCTCCCTAGGACCTTTTTTTTATAAATGGGTGTTACATCGGCCATTCTCCAGTCCTCCGGTATAGAGGCTGATCTAAGGGACATGTTACATATTATTGTTAGAAGTTCAGCAATTTCCCAGTTGAGTTCCCGAAGAACTCTAGGATGAATACCGTCAGGTCCCTATGACTTGTTAGTTTGCAGTTTGTCTAGACGTTCTAGGACTTCCTGCCTTGTTACCACAATTTGCCCCAGTTCCTCATTCTTCCCTCCCCAAAACCTCTGTTCAGGAGAAGGAATCTGCCCTATATCTTCAACAGTGAAGACAGATGAGAAGAATTCATTTAGTTTCTCAGCAATCGCTTTATCCTCCCTTATTGTTCCTTTACTCCCATTGTCATCCAATGGTCCAACCGCTTCCCTAGCTGGTTTCCTACTCCTAATGTACTTAAATAATTTCTCATTATTGATCTTGATGTGTTTAGCGGTCTGTCCCTCAAAATCTTTTTTTGCATCTCTAATTGTTTGCTTGCATATCTTTTGTGTTTTGGAGGGTTCCTTGATCCTCAGCAGTGGCTATTGGAGGGAGCAAGGAGAGACTTTTGGTGGGAAGGGAAAGCAATACACTAAATGTCATTAATTTCAGAATTCATTGCATGTTACCAGAATCACAAGATTCACTTCCAAAATAAGATAGATAGTCTTGTGCCAGCCAAACAGATGCAGTTGGCAAGCAACCTTTCGCGTTGGGCACAAATTCAGTACACACCAAGTATTTTTGATAATGAACTTGGACCGTGTCTCTGTGGTAATTGATTTTCTGTTTGCTGTTATGAGTTTGACCTTCACAGAACCACTGATTTGACTTGATTTTGAAGGTGCTGACTTGGATTGTCAGGCCTGCCAGGAATATGATAATTGTGGCATGCCTATTTGCATAGGCTTGGATAACACACGACATTTAAAGATGATCACAAAAAGCTGCATTACAGGAAAGGTCTTTACAATAGTTCGCAGAAGGAACAGTAATGTCTGCACCAGCTATCAAAGCTCAAGTTATCTTGAGTCAGCGTCATTACATTTGTTTGTATCAATATTGCTCTTCATTTGACAAAGTATTTTTTTTTTTTGCATTTAAGGTAACAGCTGTAAATTGGGTTAATAATCATCCTGGGTGATGAAGGCAGTCCAAACGTAGCTGCTCTGATCTGGAATAAACTGACCCGTTCTGAGGCAACAAAATGCTCAGATTTTGTGATTGCTACTGCCCTGCGTGGAAAACTGAACCTCCACTCTAGGAGATAGCATTCTTGAATGATTTGGCCATCCTGACATTTCTCCTGCATTTTTTTTTTAGCAGTAGAAATGTTCTTTACTAAGAGGTCTTTGATAATACAGTTTGTATTCGTATCTCAGAAAAAAAATCACTTCCATAGAAAGTTCAAGAAGTAAATATTATAATCAGCGAAGCATCATAAATAACTTTTATGTCTAAATCAAGCTATTAAAAGCTTTTTTATTTTTAAGTAGATAGGGGGAATAAAATAGCTGCATAGTTCATAAAGTGGTGTACTATTACTGCCTGCTGTGCCCATGAATTATGCCAGCTTTTTACACTTGTGAAGTAAAAAGCGGATTAGAACTGTGATCAATGTATTATCCTATATTTCTTATTGTTCATTATATTTCCTTTTTGAGAACCTTTGTCGTCTAAATGGCTACTAATGACATAATTACAATTGTTTGTCACCACCGTAATGTGTGATTTCCTATCTCCTCGTGAAGATGTAAGTTAGATAAAGGAGGAGTTTTGGCAGGAAGACAAAGTGCAGTGATTTATTAAAGACCAGATGTGGTTGTTAAAAGCTTTTTTTATACAGAAAAAAACTTAATTGAATGATGTGAAATAGAAATGAAATATCTGAACATGGCAGTCACAGGCTCTTGTTGTGGGTGACACAGTTACTCATAGCAGCATGACAAACTATCTGGTTGTTTTATTGTATACAAATTTATGGTCAAATTTAAATAGGGTGACAAAGTGCTAAAGAAAAAAATGATACTAACAACAACAATAACAATACATTCTAGTCCTAAGCAGAGGGATACTTTTCTAAGCCCGTTGACTTCAATGTACTTAGAAGGTTGTAATTCTGCTTCAGATTGCACTGACGGTCTCTTATACCCAGAAACATTCTTGAAGGAGAAGGAGCAGGGAAGGGAAATGGCTACGGTAGTGGATGCAGGAAAGCCAGGTTTCAGTCATGGTACTGAGTAGACAGCCTAATGAACAAGCATGGTGATGTAAGCAGAAGAATGGTGGGTCCATAAGCCATGATCAATTGACTGAAATCATTCTCAGCTAGGCAGTTTCTTCTTCTATAGGGAGGACAATATAAAACATTTCTCGTTCAGTTCCTGGTATCTGCAAGCTAAAGGAACTCAAATAGAAGATGTTGGGAAAGACCTTTCTCTTCCTGAACATTAAGGCTGCTCTCTTAAACTGCCGTATTTTCCACATCATGTCAGCAGTGCAGAATTTGAAGGGTCTGAAATTTCATGGTTGCTTACAGCTTAGGCTTCACACAGCTACACATTCCCTTGCTTTTTTTTTTTTTTTTTTAGAAAGCTGAAGTTGTGACATTGCATTTTTGCCTGGGAAAGGTAGGGAAATATACTGGACTACAGTTTTTATCCTTTTTCTGTTATTGGCCCTTCTTTCTCCAGCTCACTGGCAGTGCCTAAATACAAATAGTAATTTTTATGTCATAGATCTTGTATTATTCATTATAATGCTCATCTTTTTCATGAATAGGTGTCTTTCAAAAGAAAGGTCTTGCTCCTTAGAAAATAACTGTTTCTGGGAGTCAGAAGGCCTACAAATTTTAAAATCTTTCCCATTAGTGTGAGAGCCAGTGTGAGGTAGTGGTTAACAGCCGTGGACTGTAATCTGGAGAACTGGGTTTGATTCCCCATTCCTTCACATGAAGCTTTCTGGGTGACTTTGGGCCAGTCACAGTTCTCTCCGAACTCTCTCAACCCATGCAGAGGAGGCCATAGCATACCGCCTCTGAACGTCTCTTGCCTTGAAAACCCAACAGGGTTGCCATAAGACTTGACGACACTTTCCAACCACCACCATGTGAATATTGTGTTAGTATGAATAGGCATGCCCTGACCTGGATGGCCCAGGCTAGCCTGATCTCGTCAGATCTCAGAAGTTAAGCAGGGTCAGCCCTGGTTAGTAATTGGATGGGAGACCACCAAGGAAGTCCAGGGTTGCTGTGCAGAGGAAGGCACTGGCAAACCACCTCTGTTAGTCTCTTGCCATGAAAACCCCAAAAGGGGTCGCCATAAGTCGGCTGCGACTTGAAGGCACTTTACACACACACATAAATAGGCATAGAGTGGCCAGTTTAAAATTCAAGATTTATTGCACTGGGCAGATGCAAGGAGCTCCATAACAACCAAGACCAAATCACCTTCTTGAATGTACCTTCAAAATCCTTTGGGAGGTAGATGATCACTAATTCATTTATCATGTACCTTCTTTAGCTTTTAGCTCGTGCTTCTTTGAATGTGGTGATGCACATTGTGCAGTTACCCTGCAGCAATGAGCTGATTGAGTATAATTTGTATTCATTGTTAAATTTAGTAACTGCACTGAGATTTGAATTACGCTAATCAACTTTTCTTGTAATTTGTATAATTTACATACTGTACACACACCGCAAATGCAGGACTCTGATGCAAAACAAAGTTTAATTAGTGTAACAGGGTTACATCTGCTTCCCAAGTGATTGATTTCTGAATGTGCTTATGCCAGTTGCAAGGGGGAATCTGGGAATTGAACCATAATGGCTAAGGGCACAGTCTACCAGGAATATCTCCTCCACTAGCCTTACTGTAACAAATGGGAGCTGTACAAAGTACTTACTACTGCACAACTCCCATTCATTTACTGGAATTTGAGCAGGATAGTTTCATGATTATGCTCTAAATCTGGACAGTTAACAAAAATAGTTTGGTTTAAGCTTGAAAAGCATTATGGGTTTAGCCAACTGATAACTTTAATATAATGATTTATTTAAATATTAACTTGGTTATGTTATACACTGTAACATTCAACGTTAGAGACAGTCTGACAGTCAGATATGAATTAGCCTACTGTTGTACCATAACATGAATATACAATTTAAAATCCATTATTAATACATCAGTCTAAAATGAATTCTGGGCCAATTCTATGTAAGCCGAAGACCAACATATACCAATGAACTGTATTAATTAAGCATTGAGACATTGTAGTTGTTTAGACACATATTTTCATGTCTAGGCAGTGGCACACCTGTCCTGTGAGTTTTCAGTTTATCAAGGAAAAAAATGACTGTAGGCAGCCTCCCATTAACTAAAGCTGTGACTGTATAAAATATTTTCTTCCCAATCCTCACAGCTGGTTTGCAGTGATTTTGAAATACGAGGCGAAAGTAAAACTGCGAGTTCTTCTTGTGTTCAGATTGTATATACATGTACGTCTAAGGTTTGGGTTCACCATTTTCACCATAAGGCACAAAACTCAGTCAGGACAACGAAAGTGAGCATGTGGATTTTCATATTCATTACATCTGATATATGTGTAAATACATACCGTATTTTCCGGCGTATAAGACGACTTTTTAACTCAAGAAAACCTTCTCCAAACTCGGGGGTCGTCTTATACGCTGGGTATCGTCTTTCCTCCCCGGCCTCCGCTTCAGCTTCCGCCTTTATGGGCTTCCCTCCCCTCTAAACCCCCCTTTAGCCCCGCCCTCCGTGGGCCATCGGCTCAGTCCTCCCCTCGCCTTTAGCCTCACCCTTCTCTCGCCCCCGTCCCCCTCTTCTTCCCTGCTCCCTTCTCCCCTCGCCGACTCCCCCCAAGAGCCACGTCCCGCCGCTTCGGGCTCCCACCCTCCCGCTGGAGCCCGGGGCTGAGCCTTGGCTACAGTCGGCGTCTCTGGCTGCGGGGCTTCCACTGCCCGGGGATGCTCCCTCCCCGCCTCGCCTCCAGGGTTTGCGCCGACCGGGCCAGGCTGGCACA
Organism: Euleptes europaea; assembly: GCF_029931775.1. NCBI lineage: Eukaryota > Metazoa > Chordata > Lepidosauria > Squamata > Sphaerodactylidae > Euleptes > Euleptes europaea. The sequence continues at coordinate 42,286,667 of NC_079312.1, read as the reverse complement.
CGCTCCTCCATGCCGGGCGGTCGGCCCCCGGCCTCCTCCCGTTCCTCCCGCTGGCCCCGCCTCCCGGCGCGCTGCCAGCTTGTCCACACGCTCCCGCCTTGCCTCCAGGGTTTGTGCCGACCGGGCCAGTCCGGCATGCACTCCTCCATGCCGGGAGGTCGGCCCCCGGCCTCCTCCCGTTCCTCCCGCTGGCCCCGCCTCCCGGCACGCTGCCAGCTCGTCCGGCTGCCCCCGCCTCCTCTTTCTCCCGCCCCGGTAAGTGGGGTTGTTTCCCCGGGGGTTGAGCCGCCCCAGGAGGACAGGGGGTGACCGCGGGGTTGGGGCACAGTCCCGAGGGCCGGCCCCAGGCCGCGGACTCGGGACAGTCCCAAACTCTATATTTTAACTATAAAAATGGGGGGTCGTCTTATACGCCCAGTCGCCTTGTACGCCGGAAAATACGGTACTTAGTTTTGTACCGCTGATGAGTTCTTTGGATGTGAGTTAGATGTCTTGTAGAAGGGCTTTTCCTGCAGCATAATGGCCCTCTTCTACAAATAAAACTATGCTTCTAGTTCCCCAAGCATGCCTATAATGGTATTTACTTATGAGTAAGTCCACTTGCACTGCAATCTTAAGGAGACTTACTCCAGTCTAAGCCCGTTCATTTCAATGGGCTTAGACTGGAGTAACTCTATTTAGGATAGCACTGTTAGGGTTGCAGTCTGGGAACAGTCAGTCTAAAACACTGGTTCCCAACCAGGGGTCCATGGACCCCCAGGGGTCCGCGAGAACTAAATTAAGGTCCGCGAAACAAAGTTATAAACCCATAATAAATTAATATTTTCAATTAAAAGTTCTCTATTATAAAATATATATATTCAAATATAATTCTAAGTTTAATGTTTAACTAACAGTTATAATTAAAGTTTATTTTCAAATTCCCGGAATTTTTATTTTGAACCTTGGGGTCCCTGCACCGAACAAAAAACTCCTAGTGGTCCCTGGTCAAAAAAAGGTTGGGAACCACTGGTCTAAAAGAAAGGAGATTAGGGTAATTAAGGCTGCCTTAAGGATCCACAGTAGAAATAAAATAACGAATGAAATGTGTGGTACCCTCTTGGTACCCTCTTTTAAGCATCCGGATACCCTCTTTCAAGCATCTGGGTGAGGCTTCTGGTTTGATGCACACTCCAGGATTCCCTTCTGTAAGGTTCCTTAGCCTCACAACGGAGAGAAGAGAGAGATTAATTTTCACCCTAGTTCCTCCTTCTTTCTCCTTGGGTCTCCTTCTTAGAGAGAACCTGAGCCTGTCTTTCTTGGCCCTGTGTTGAACCTCCTTTTAAAGAAATCACTGAATCTCCACCCACCCAGGAAGCCCCAGGAAAATATCATGAGGGTGAAATATCAGGATGACCCAGTTCCTGGCTGGGGAATTTCCCTGGCTGTTTTCTAGGCCTGCTAGCCAGCTGCTAAGTCAACCCAGCTGTTCAGAATGGCTCCTTAAAGGGGCCATACTGCTTTGCTGGCACTGCCAACATTCTAATTGCTGCTGTTGTCCCAGGGCCAGATGGCCTCTCCCCAGGACACATCACTGTCAGTATGTGCAGGGGTGGGCTTCCCAACCCTGTACACTTGATATATTCTGAAATCAGTGTTTCAGGGCCACCTCATTTCATCGTTCTCAAGTTGGCTTACTTGAACCAATAAAGATACTATAAAATAAATACCCATTAATGTACTAGGGATGTTTATTACCTTTTTATTCTGCCTTTCCCCCCCTAGAGTGGGCTCAAAGCACCTCAAAGAATAACAAGAGGTATAAGTACTATTAAATTCGATACCAATATTTTTGGAGGAGGGGGTTTTCAGCTGGGCTATATCCAGTCACAGTAGAATCACAGAATCATAGAGTTGGAAGGCACCATCAGGGTCATCTAGTCCAACCCCCTACACAATGCAGGAAATTCACAACTACCTCCCCCCACACCCCAGTGACCCCTACTCCATGCCCAGAAGATGGCCAAGATGCCCTCCCTCTCATGATCTGCTTAAGGTCATAGAATCAGCATTGGACTCTATGACATTGAAGTCCTTCCCCTCCCCAAACACAACCCTCAGGCTCTGCCCCAAAAAACCTCCTGCTGGTGGTGAAACGGGACCTGGCAACCTTATGTCTAAGGGAGCCACCCACCTCACACTGGAAGGTAGAGGATAACAGAGCAAGACCTCTGCCATATGTCCTAAGAATCAGGCAGGATATCACAAGCCTGAGCCATTTGTCCTTAGACATAATATGATGTACAAATGATCAAAGGGTGGGGATCAGACTTTAAATGTTTAGCAACATTTCATTTGAGATCTCCGGAGCGATGTATCATAAATGTGACTGTTGTTTCATGCCATATATGACACATTATGAGTATGTTTCTACTTAAAAGGGATTTCACAATTAAATCATTATTTAATTCTGTGGTTAAGGGAATTCATATTTAAATCTATTTTTATGCTTTATAATTAAATAAGGAATTACTGCCTGGACCTACATTTTCATATCTTGGGGTATATTCTAATTATTTCTTTAATTTGACTCATAAAAACAGTGCACTTCTTCATTAGTAAATTGCAAAGATATCTCAAGAGAAAAATAGGGTTTGAAGGTGTCTTGCCATATCTAATGAGAATTTTAGTTTCAGATTTTCTCATTTCTTTCATTTGTGTCATTTTGTTAGAAAAAAAGATACTTTCTAGGTAAATTAATCCTTTCAAAAGAGAAAAAATAACTTCCTTTTTTGGAAAGGGTTATTAGAGTCTTATTCTTTATAATCTTAAATACCACTTGTGCTAGGCTGAACAATGCATGGAGAAATTACACTATTTAAAAAGAAGAATGATTACCAACCAAAGCCAAGTATTTTACAATTATATGATCTTGGAAAGAGAGCCTTCAACTGGGAAAAACGTGATCTAGATTCCCATGACATATCTGAAGTTTTAAGTATTTTTGTAAATTAGATTGTTCCTAGTTAAACAGGTGGTTTTGAAGGCTGGTTTCACTGTTGTTTTAATCATAGTTTAGTTACCATGGAGAAATATGCAAGTTAGCATATACACAGAAGTGAAATTTATGCTGCATAGATAATAGCCTAAATTTAGCATGACTTAAGTTTACCACTTCCTTTTAAAAAAAAGAGAGACAAGCAGTATATGGCTTATTATTATTACACTATCAAGAAGATAATTTCTTTAAAATATTTTTACATTTTTGTGGGCTATTATTTTTCCTTGCTGAAATTAACAGTGGTATATTGCTTTCAAACATTTTGAGTGATTTAGCTTAATAAAGCGTATCATGTAATACAGATATTGATTGTGTTCAAGACACTGTGATGTTCAGCAAAGCGCTCCAGTATTTTAATCCTGATTCTACCGTATTAAAAGACAGGCTGATTTTCACTTATCTGGATGAAGATTACTGGGGTTTGGCAGTGAAACTGTCAAGGAAAGAGTTCTGAGAAAATCATGCTTGAGGGGTTTGACCTGAATTATTCTGCTTATCATAGTGCAATGTTTACCTTTATTTTACCACAGACAAATATACTTCAGAGCTTTGCTTCATGCTGGACAATATTTTTTTTGTTTTGTTCTGCTGTTTATCCTTCTGTCCTGCCACGCTAAAGGCAACTGTAAAGAAGCGATACTGTCATTTTATTTAACTTCTGCCACAAAGGTAGGGCTAAGTTTTCAAGGACAAATGTAGCGAAAGTATCATGATCCAACATGAGGTCCCCCAGCACTCAGAGAGCAGCAGATCCCTTTCAACACCAGCTGTTCTCACAGATATAGATTGCTGCAGTGAAATTTTCTTCATATAATTCAGGAAGCTCTAGAGAATTCTCCAAAACAACTGTGCCAACAAGGAAAATGTTGAATTTTTCATCAGCTTCCCAATGCAGAGAGTTAGTGGGCAATCCATTCATTCATGACCAGATGTTCAATGTAGTAACACTCTGCAGTTAACTTGAACCTTGTGGCCTGTTTTCCGTTGGCTTGCAAGGACGTTGGCAGCAACTTAACATTGGAGAATTGCGGCCTGAAAAAGCAAGAGGCTGAAGTGTGTGCCTGTGGCTTCCTGGTTGGTTTTAACCAGCAACCAGACAAGGTAGGAAGTGATGAAAGAAATAAACATCACGGTATCAGTCATTAGAGAGAAACACTGGAGAAGATGCTATTGCTGAATGACTCCAGTCTTCAAGGAATCATAGGGATTTCCCCCCTGCTCTTTGTGATTCAGAAGGAAAGATGATTGCTTCTAAACGCTTAGTTTGACATGCTTTAATCTGGTTATGTAAACTGTAACTTTAAAAAATTACTTTAATAGCGCTTGGAAGCCAGTAGGCTGCTAACATGTCAAGGTTGTGCTTGAGTATATGTAATGAGTCTAGGTGGTAGTGTTGAATGTATAAAACCTTGTTTGACTGCATAGCTGGGCTAGTCAGATACAGATTAAAATTTCTTATTGCTGCAGATTGTGGTTTCCTTCGTAAACATATATTTATGTCTCATGCCATTTTAGTATGTTGTGCTAGGCAAAAAAAATAGTATTGAGTAGGAGTTTTGGAATAAACAGTGTGATTTTCTTCTTTGAAAAGGATTCTTCCTTAAAATGATTAACTGTGTTTGATTCTGATTGTGCCAGCTGGCTAGAAAAGAGAAGGAAGGATTTGATAACATTTAAGGGTTTTTCCCCCTTGTTAGATGTAGGATCTTTCATTCATTCCTGCCTACATTGTATTTCAAAATAACTATTGATTTCGGAGTGAATTGATAGAGGCTACTATTATGTTGGATTGCTATTGCAATGTGATTTCCAAATGCTTCTTTTATAGTAAAACAAAATTCTTTCTCAAGAACATTTAATATCTTAATTTTGCTTTTCAGGCACAATGTTTCCATTATATCAGTTAGAAATATGATATTTCCTTTTTCTGTTTTTCATTCTGATATAATGGTTAGCAAACACTCCCACCCCATGTGACAGATGCTTTTTTACTTACAGTAGGAGCTTAACAGGGTCATAGCACTTCTAAGTCCATTGAAGTCAACGGGCATAGAAGGGTGTAACTCTGTTTAGGATTGCACTGCCATTAGGGTAAATCTGTTTGCTTTCTAGTCTAGAATTCCTTATTGTAGCTTAGCTTGAATGTGTGATATAAAATAGTGGCAATGGAATATTGAGCCAGTTCTGGTCTTTCAGAGATCTGAGCCCTCGAAGTAATTATGTTCGTTCTGGCAAGTTCTGTTGCTTTAATTTGTAAGGTTGCAAAGATACCTTCCCTTTGCATTTCCTGCTTGGGAAGGTAACCTTATTGCATACCTACATGCCAGGATGACTGCTACAGAGACAAATGAGAAGTGCCTGTGCGGTTTCAATGGGCAAGGAATATGCGATGGTCGTCTCTTATGGCTGTGTTTCTTTTTTAGCTTTAATTTGGGGGTGGGGGGAATTAACTCTAAGAGAGAGTGTCTCGTCTCTTTTTGTGAGGGCTTCTGAGAATAATACTCCTGTTTGCATTGATGCTCACTCGCTGATAGAAAAATGAGAACAAGTTTACAGTAGCTCTGACATTAGTTACCTTTATTCAGCGAGCTCCAGCTGCACTGAGCCCTCAGGAAGTCTTCGCCAGGCACACAGTTTGTTCTTGGGTGTGAAAGCAAACAGTATTTGAGTTGGCAGTAACTTCCCTTTTAGAAAAGTTTGCTGCCTCGGCAAGAAACCACAGCATGAGCTTTCTGCTTTTGAATGTTTCCACTGGCAGGATGGCCTTTTTCCACATTTCCTTGGTTTAAGGAAACAGATTTGGAACTTTTTGTTGTTGTTGTTAAGAAAGGGAGGGGGGGAGACCAAATGCCATCATTTAACAGCTGGAGATAGTTCGTAATTGATGGTTTTCACTTTACCTTCTTTCAGATGTAAGATTTTTTTTGAAGTTATTATTCTTGAAATATGAAAACTCTTGTCAACGTTTTCAGAAGTATATTGTTACTTAGCTTATTGCCTTTTGTTATTTTATGCTTTTAAAGGTTTTAAATAAATAGATGTGTTATTGTGCTTTCCATATTATTGATGTACATTTTGAATGAATGTTTTGTGCTACATTTAAACTTCTAGGTCACTTATCTGTTTTACCTATTTGTTTTAATGTTGTTGTCCTCATAGATTTCCAGACACACTGAAAAATGACAGGCAAAAATACAATTTTGCCAAAAGTTGAATTTTATTTTTACTTCAAAGTTTTATGGATTTCATGGGACTTCCTCCAAGTAACCAATAGTAGTCGTCATCCCCCCCCATCCCGGTCAATTAATTTACCCAGCCTTTGAGCCAAATTATGTCTGCTTAAACCTGCTACCTTCTGGATTATCTTCTGTTTTCTTTAAAAGAGAATCCTACAAACATTAAAATGCATTTTAGCGTCTCTTGGTTGCAGATTCCACATCCAAGCAGTTAGAATTAGAGGCAGATCATTTGCAGGAAATTAATGCAGCCTGCCAATAAATTATTGAGCGAGAGTTGCCATTAATTTCTGTGGTATTTTTGATCTGTCGGTTCAGGAGTACTAGTTTTGTTTAGCTACATACCACTATGTTAACTATCTGTAAAAAGCACTAAGTTCGCCAAATGATGTCGTAAAAGTTTCCCTTCTTCCGTAAGATAGAATGGGGAAAGGGTATATGGGGTGGGGTGGGAGGGAGGGATTAGGAAGCAAAGTCATTATGTTATGCTGTTCATATAAAATTCACTTAATTTGTATTTTAAATTTAGAGGCAAAAATGTGTAGCAGTAATGAGGATGTTTGAGAAAATGGATTTTAAGAGACAGTAGCTGTTACTCATTTTTTATCTGAGATTTGTAGACTTGGTTGGATTTATTATCTATGCTCCATGTTTATGGCATTTTTATTGTATGACATTAATTTGTTGTAACTGCTGCCACTTTGTTGCCAAAGACCTCTTGAAAAGGGAATGAATGTCAAGTTCCCTCCCAGTTTTGTAAAAACAATGCCATTCTCTCAAGTTTGGTAACTGCTGTACCAGCCTATTATTGATACAGTTTTTCAGCAGAAAATATTCATTATGGGGAACATGATCCTGCAGAGAAAATAATCACATGGAGTTTTACACTGTTTTCTTCTTTTGTCAATATAATAGGTAGCCTATTTTATTTAATTTCAGAATATAATGGGTGGCCTCATTTCCAAATCTATTAAGCATCAATTTGGGTTTAATCTGATAAGGTCCCACAAAAATTTAAACACAGAGACTCTTGCTTAACTGAGATACCCTTTCTGTACTTTTGCCATGAGGTGCTTAACTTTCTTGGGGCATAACACAGTTTCCCACAGTACCCTTCCCTCTCTTCTGCTGACCCCTGTCCTTTATGCACAGTACCCCTGTGCACATATGCTGGAGACAGAGTATATCATCCCCTAAAGTCTGTAACATTAAGCATTCATTTTTAAGTGTCAGGAAAGCACTGATCTGCATTATGTAATGTCCCCCCCCCCATGGTAACTTGGGAACAAGGAGCACTTGGTACTGAGAAAGAGATAAGATGACTAGCAAAGGGTATAAAATTAATTCGCTTATACTCAGTTAAATGTTAGAAGAGCACAACAACTAGGAAAATAATGTAAGTGCTGAACAATAACAATAACAAAATTGTTTATATTCCACCTCCCCCACTAAAGTGGACTCAGGTCAGACCACAACAAAAATACAAAACATACAGATCAACAATATTATGTACAATAAAAATAAGGCACATTAAATACAAATATGCATATAACTTTAAAAGAACAATAGCACCTAAGCTACTACTCCCTAGTACTAGACACAAGTAGTTTATATTATAAAAATAATGTACAGCGAGGTGAAACACATACTTAGTATACTTAAAACAAAAGGGGGGAGGCTGTGGAGGTCCGGACAAAGATGTTATAAGGGGTAGCTTCAGGGAATTTCAGGTGTCCAAGCCAGCTGATGGTATCAGTGTAGCTGTGATGATAAAGCCATGGCTGTCCTCAACCATAGGCCTGGTGGAACATCTCCATCTTGCAGGCTCTTCGGAAGTGGGAGAGGTCCATCAGGGCCCGGGTTTCCTTAGAGAGTTCCACCAGGCAGAAGCAACAGCCGAAAATGCTGTGGCCCTGATCGAGGACAGCCAGATGGTCTTTGGGCCAGGGATTATAGGTAGTCTTCAGATCAATCCTACATCTGCTTACTTAGATGGGAGACCCTCTTTATTCTTTGGGACTTACTCTCAGGATTGTACCCTAAGAAACAGAGGATGCATATTTCACCCAGTTTCATTTTTTCCAAAATTGATAATGACAGACAAGTCTTATTGTGTTCATTAGCCATAGTATTACCTTTCATAGGGACAGAATTTAAAAAAAAAATCACCCAGAACTGATTGGTGAATAAATATGACAAGAATAACAACAGGTTTTGTTGTTGTGAGGATGGTGTTGTGATACTAAACATGTAAGGTAATAATGAAGCGCATTATACCTCAGAAAATGTTTCCAAATTAGAAAGGAGGCTTCAAAAATGAACTTGCATTTTGTCATTTGTAAGGTCTGAAATTCTCATGTGTGGGAGATTTCAAATGCTACATAAACTAAGGCAAAAAATTTGAAGACTACCACATCTGAAATGCATTTATTTGTTTGTTAATACTTTAGGATTGGTCTATATCGGCTAGGCTCCATAGGACGTTTTTGCTGATAGAAGGGATTTCCTTCAACTGAGTGTGACTTTCTTGTCTTCCCCCTAGAACTGCTCTTCCCAGTGCCTCCTGAAATATTGATTCCAAGGGACAGAAAACTCTCAGGAACTTTATGAAGGAGGAGTAAGAGATCTGCTTGGGGATTAGGGATGACAGCCTCTAGGTGGGACCTGGGGATCCCCTGGAATTACAGCTCATCTCCAAACTATAGAGATCAGTTCCCCTGGAGAAAATAGATGCTCTGGAGGGCAAACTCTATGACCGTGTTGGTGAACCTATGGCACGCGTGCCGGACTTGGCACGCCAAGCCCTCTTTGTGGGCACGCTCGGGTAAGTTGAGCAGCCGTCGCATCTGCCTTCCCTGGACTCCCAGCCGCCCAGCTGGGCGGTGGGGGCTTTGAACTGCTCCGCGCTGCCAGTTCAAAGCCCTCCCCCTCCCTGGACTGCCCGCCGCCCAGCTTAGGGGCTTTGAACAAACATTAATTGTTCAAAAGCATGCCAAATGCAAACTTTTACCTTTCAATAAAAAGTTGTTTGTATCATTGAAAGCTCTGTTATTGTGTTTTTCTTTTAAGGCAAAAGATGTTAATAATGTATGTGTTGTTTTTTCTAAACTAAAATCTCAGTATTCAGGTTAAATTGCCGTGTTGGCACTTTGTGATAAATAAGTGGGTTTTGGGTTGCAGTTTGGGCACTCGGTCTCTAAAAAGTTTGCCATCAAAGCTCTATGACATTGTACCCCACTGAGGTCCCTGTCCTTCCCAGGCTCCATCACCAAATCTCCAGGAGTTTCCCAACCTGGATCTGGCAAGCCTACCCCCCCCCATCCTCTACTGGTGGCTAGGGGGGACCTGGCAACCCTCAGTGAGATGGGGAAGTTGGAAAGAATTACTCCTCTTTCCATTCACGGATGCCTTTTATTGGATCCAACCTATTGAATCCTGCAAACAGATTTGGAAAGACTGTTAGATTTGAAACAGACAGCCCATTCCTCAAAGCTGTGGCAGCGGCAGCGCATTGCCTCCAAAGATGTTTGGCGGCTGCCACGGGAAGGAAAAAGGTTAAAAATAAAAAATGCGGGGGGGAAGCCCCATAGCAAACAGTGATGCTGTGCAAGCAAAAACCTGGTGCAGCACCACTGTTACTGAAGCAGTTAGGAAGCTGTCTACCGGCAGCTCTGCCCCCCCAAAAAGCCCTGGGAATGCCCCCTGGGATGCCGGCGCAAGGACTTGCGCCAGCTGGGTGCCGGTGGGAGGCTGAGCTGGCGTCCCAGAGCCACACTGCCGTGGCAGTGCAGGTCCGTATGCCGAGCTACTGCCGTGGGGAAGCTGTTTCAAGCATTTCATAGATGGTGGCTGTAAATTGCCGATTGGGGGCTAATGGCCTAACTCTATATGCATTTTTGTGAATGTAAAATGTTTTTCCAGCTTAATTTCTTAGAGGAAGGCATTTGTCTCAGACAGCCTCTGTGGAGAGTGTGGCTGCTTCAAATGGCCTCCACCCCAGTTTCTGTAATGTGCAAATCGACCCTAATTGTGTGCTGGTTAAAAGGACAGTCGGGTTCCTTACAGTAAGGGGAAAGTCTGTTGTTTTAATCAGGGGTCCCTAATTCACGCAAACCCAACTTGAGGATTTCTGCCACATATTTGAAGTGAGGGTTGCAGACCTTGTGATGAAAGTCTAGTCATAAGGCAGTCCTCCCAAGCCTTACAATTCAGTGGCACTGTATTCACCTGCTGTATCTTCCTGACCATATGGCACATGAATTTCTTACTATAACAATTGTCCATATGTATGCTTAGGTATAGCACCTGCTTTTTTTACAGTAATGACACTTCTGAGGGCAATATACAAGTTATCCTGTTTAGACTAGAAGGTGATTTGTAATAGGCTGCTCAGACCCTGTCATTTAGTAATTTAGGGTTGTATGAATAGTTATAATGCATGTTAAACAGCCTTCACAATTTTGCAAATAATCTTACAAATGCATCTCATACTGACTTTCACAAGTAGTCTAAAGACAGGGTGTATCCCTGTTGATATGGAAGGTAGCAAACGGCCACAGATCCTTTTATCTTATCATCAGTCTCTCAAGCTTTTTTTGCTGGCCCTGCTTCTGTGTTCTTTAATAGTAGCATGCTTGTAGAAATTTAGCAGGCAAAGAAAGCTCTTCCAGTCATTGTAGTGTGGTGGGAATCATGTTGAAACTCTGATATGTGGGCTGAATAGCACCATGGAGCAGTCCTGCAACCTGATCGTGTAAAACAAAGTGCTTCCAAATTACCATTTTGTCAGAGAAAATCCTGATAAGAGATGAAGGGCTGTGGTAGTAGTGATTACAGTATTACAACTCTGGCTTCTGTTTCTGATGGTGTACAGTGATGGAAGCAGGAACACATGAACACATGAAACTGCTTTATACTGAGTCAGACCCTTGGTCCATCAAAGTCAGTATTGTCTACTCAGACCAGCAGCAGCTCTCCAGGGTCTCAGGCAGGGTTTTTTCACATTACCTCCCTGCCTAGTCCCTTTTACTGGAGATGCCGGGGATTGACCCTGGGACCTTCTGCATGCCAAGCAGATGCTCTATCACTGAGCCACAGCCCCTCCCCTGTTTCAATCTGTTTTATCAAGTCATTATTTTGAGTGTATCCTGTTCATTTGCACATGGAACTTAGTAGTAGGACATATCAACATTCCTGATAGTGATTATTTATCTGGATATTGGGGAGCTGAAAGGTCTGAAAAGATAAAAGCATCACTTGGTTCACTGAAATTAATATGTCCCTTTATTTATAAAACTAGGAAGTACCGGTATTAGAGTCACAGGCTCATTGACGTATGCATGGCTTTAGCTGCATTTTTATTTACTTCCTATCAGCGAGGTAACATACCGCTGAGATAAGGGCCACGTTTCCAGAACACCAGATTTGAAAAACTATCTGATCAACTATGAGTGAGAGGTACAGAATACATAGAGTGGGATACAATCCACAACCTGTTTCCATGTAACTGAGAGCCAAACTAGAGGATGCAGGGTCGGCAACTGCACAACAGGGACACGGCACCATTTTAGAGGCTTTTTTTTTAAACTTTTCCAAATGCCACAGGGGCATGATTTTACTGGGAACCATAGCGCAGGGGAATGAGGGGCTTCCTGTTGTTTTCAAGGGCCAGAACGACCATACCGGTGGGGAAGAAAGGCTTCATGAACTGTTTATGTCGACAGGGCCGACAAAATGTCTTCAGCTTGTGGCATTTAGGCAGATGGAAGCTAAAGGTAGTACTGGAGAATTCAGGGGGGAAATGCACATTGTGAGCTTTGAATCCAACATTTATTGTTTATTTTCTATTTCCCCACTCCACCCTTGCATTTAATTGTATACATTAAATGTCGCGCCACTCTGCCTGAGGTGTTGGCATCCTATTCTGATTTCATTTGCTGCTATTAAATTATATTTGTCTAATAATGCATAGATGTAGGAGCAAATGTATTTATTACAATGTTTATCATGGATCATAGTTTAAATACAAGTAACCATTTTGCAGTTGTAGGCTAACTTTTATTCATGATGAGGTTTAAGCTCTGGCAGTATTTGTTTTCCCACAAAATACCAACCATATGGAGAAAATGGCTAACACCACTCAGTCAGCATCTATATGAATCAGCAACTGACTGTAATGATGCATTGTTTTCTGGAGCCACCTAAATAATTGACTGGAAGAAAACAACACAGTTAAGACTGAATTACAAAAGAATTACTTTTCTCTTCACTGAAGAATATCGTGTGCAGTGATCTAGGAGAATTTACGTTTGACGCTCTTAAAAAGAACATAACTGAGTTGAGGACCAAATTATACTTCTAAAGAATGAGCTTTGTTCTACATCAAACATTTATTACAGTAAAACAATACTGTACCCGATGAATAATTAAAATATGAAAAGAAAAGGCATTCCTCATCTCACTGCTTAATTATATGTATGAGGTACTTTTAAATGGTGATGCAGAATCTGAGGAGTTAGGGTTTTGTTTTTTGTTTTTTTAATCCTAATTCATTATAAGTGAAGTTATAAAAATAGAAAAGTATTGTAGATTTCCCCCAACTTCTCACTTGTTTTTGTAGTTCTTTACTACTTGATTTTTAACATGGTAGTGAATCGAATTAAACCTCATTCTTGTAGAAATACTAAGTGAAAAACAAACAAACAAAAAAACATAATGGCATGTACAGTGTTATCCTAAGAAGAGTTACACCCTTCTAAGCCCATTGGCTAAAAAGTCACCAGCTAGTGAGTATCAAATGATATTACAGGAAAAGGAAAAAAGTTGAGGTCAACCAACTTGCCAGTACACACATAAGAATCAAAGATAAATGCTGTTAAGGAATGCATCTTGATTAGCTTGTGAAACAGCTAAGTTGTGAGTTTTGTAAATTGTAATGAAAATAGAAAGAGCAGAGTAAAGTAACTTGTTTTGGTGTTGCATGCTCAGTTTCCCCCCCATTGTTTAATAATCTACGACACTGTTTTGGTGAAGAAAAGCTAGTGGCAGTAAAACTAACCAAAACAAAGGCTACATTATGGGGATCAGAAAAGTAGGACCAGCTCTAAAATCAGGTAGGAGCAGCTCTAAAATTAGGCATTTCCTCCTTAAAACAAGAGAGCTGGCACATCTGTGAATACTATTTGGATATGTACCTATTAATATAAGCTATCTTGGGCACCTACACATGGTTTCTTAGAGCTTCTGTTGACTCTATGCAAAGCAGAAAGACAGCAAAAGCATGAATATATTGAAAGTATTTTTTTAAATGTTTAACTTTTGCTCCACAGAAATTATATTTTAATGACCTTTAAGAAGAAAATTCCTGCTTCTAGCTTTATAATTTTCATAGGTGAAAATTGGCCTTTTGCCACTTTGCTCCTCAGAACGTTTATGAATATCAATGAACAATCAATATGTAAGATGTCGACAAATAAAACACATTGTGCAGCTTTTGTAACATGATTGACAGATCAGTTTGCCTTAGAAACAGTCTAGTGTTTAGGGTCTGGAGAAGCTGCATGGTGTTGGCAGGAATAGTGGGTAGAGTAAGGGTGATTTATAGATATGGAAGTTTAATGGGAAAAGGGTGCTTGACATTATGGGGGTGCTAATACTGAGTATGATTGAAAAAAGGGTAGTAGGCTAAGAAATACAAATTTATGGGGAAAGTATATGGAAGAATCATAAAATGGCCAAAGAGAAAGGAGGGTTGGGGGAGATTCTAGCGATGCAAAAGAATGTTGTTGGGACAGGCAAGGTCGCTTTAGATACTATGGGATTGTTTTGACAAGAATCCAAGGGAGAAGGTAAGCCAGGAAATGGTGGGAAACTTGCAGATGTTTATTTGTGTAAATTAGGATTTTATTAGCCAGTACATTTTTTGACCTATAGGTCCTAGTGTATAAAAATGCTGACCGAGTAAGCTTTAATCTCTCTGATTTTTATATATTTACAAAGAAAAGATCAGACAGAAATATGAAAATATGGATTGCCCATCATATTGCATTTAGTTTCATGGAGCTGCATTCAGAATAATCCAGGTCTGATAAACATGAGCAGATAGCCAGTTGTTGTTGTTTCAAAGAAACCAAGTTTTTTGGGATTGGGGTAGGCTGGGATTGGGAATAATTGAAGGGCGTCTGTTCTTTGCTTGAGAGCTTATCTGTCACTCCAAAACTTTGCCTTGGAAGTAACCCTCACCTTAGTTCCTTCTACTGTTTATGTTGAACGTTACTTTTTATCTTGCCCATCGTTTGATGTTCAAACCACCACATCTTTTGGCACAGAAAATAGACTTTGCTTCATTATCCTTTCGTTAAAGAGAAGTGATTAACCATAACAACATGGGAATGCCAAGTTTAAATTCAATCTAATTTAAACCACACCCAAATGATGATTTTTATCTATGCAGGTTGGGAATTAAACATCCCAGATTCACAACCCTGAAGTCATAAATTGTACTAAGCAGGTAAAGAATGGTTAGTACCTGTACAACTGGTCTGACATTTTAATTGCTAATACGCCTCAACCCAGTTCCTAGTCATGTCTGGGTGAGATGCTGGTTTAGCATCCAAAATAATCTCGCTTTGGCTTGTATTTTGATACTGCCAGAGAAGGCAGCCAGTCCATTCTAACTGTTGCAGGAGGCTGCCAAATTATGTAATTTGGCTTCTTAGAAATTTAGGATGGAACAAGCAATTTGTTTTTCTGTTTTTTCCTTTTTCTTTTGTACCTTATATAAAGCTTGGCCAACCAAAAGCTTTCCCCATAAGAACATAAGAAAGGCACTGCTGGATCAGACCAAGGCCCATCAAGTCCAGCAGTCTGTTCACACAGTGGCCAACCAGGTGCCTCTAGGAAGCCTATGCACTGGTTAATATAATAAACATGGTGGAGCATTGGGTACTACAGATTTTAAAGCAATTTAGGGCATTAGAAGTCAAAACAAGTACTTGGAGCCATTTAATTGAACAGACCACCAGTGTCCCGTATTCTTGAGACAAGGAATTGCATTATATACTTTGTACTGCCTCACATTTTCAGATTCTGCTCAGCCAAAAAATAAAAGTTACTTAATGGTAGTTATCCCATATTTAACAGAAAAAATGTAATCAGTAGGAGTGGCTTTAAAACACTACTAGCAACCTATGTTTTCTGAACTTCCAGACCAGTGGGCTAGCCTGCGAGTATAAGCCTTAAATTAACCATTAGATGATGAACAGTGTCAGTAATAGATGTCCCTAGCTTTCCATCCTCCCTCAGTTCTTCACAGTCTACTGATATGGATGTAATGCCTTGTGAATTTTTTGGATCAGTGCAGCCATTCCACCCCACCACCTCCATGAGGAGACATGAAACCAGATTTGCAGCACTCTGAGAGATTAAACAGGCAAGGTAAAGTTGGGTGTCATTGGTATACCAATGATCATTCCTTATTTTTTCTGGGCTCGATCGTGCACTAGTATTCTAGCCAGATTTCCATATCTAAAACATAATCATGGGAAGTGGCCTTCTCTTACTTATTTTTTAATCAATTTCACATTGTCCTGCAGATACATCTGCATGCTTATTTCTTCCAGACAAGGACTTACTGGCATTTTTTGAGTTTGAGAGAACAAGTGGGCTGGTCATAGGCCAAGAGCAAGAGACTGTGAACAAAAATGGGGGATGAAAGATCATGACAGCAATCTGTTCAATGTCTTATTGTATGGGGTGGTACCTTCCTTGAAGCATGAGGTTCTAATCTTGGGAGTCTTCCTAGATTCGACTCTGCTTTTCAAGAAAAAAAAGATTTTTTTTTGAGGGGGGGGGAGTTTCAGCTGGTTTGGCAGCTATACCTACTCCAGAAGATTATGGGATGGCCATGATTACTCGTGCCTCATTAGCTGGGCTACCTACCATGATATGAGGCTGCCTCGCAGAAGTGTCCATAAACTATAATTGGTTCAAACTTGTGTGTGTGTGTGGAGAGAACAGTCCTTAACAAGGTTGATGACCTTTTGAGCCCTCATCAATCTAGGATTGGGTTACCTGAAGCAGGTTACCTCCACCAATGACTATCTAATAATGTCTTTTGATCTTTTGTGTCTATGTGTATTCCTGATGAATGGAGTAAAGGAGGGTAGGTACACAGATCATGACGGTCTCAGAGATTAAATCCAAATATATATATATATATATATATATATATATATATATATATATATATATATATATATATACACACATACATACATATACACACACACACACACACACACACACACACACACACACACACACACACATATATATATATATATATATATATATATATATATATATATTCTCTTTGCAAGGAGTAATGTCTTGGTAGTGTTGTTCCTTGGGAAAATGGAATTACAGGAAAGGTTTAAAAATCATCTCCTTCTCATGCCATCTCCTGTCTCACAAAAGCAGCTATATTTGGGGAACAAAAAAAAAACTTTAAAAATAATTGCAGAACATCATGTAGTGTGTAATTCCGCCTTAAGATGTTTATATGTTAAAAGTCATTTGGAGATGATTTTTTGTTGAATTTGAATATGCTGTGATTCTGCTAATAAATAAATAAGCATGCATGCACACACATACACAATAACCCAGCAGGACCTTCTGAAATGTGCAAGTTTTAAGACTTCTGATCTGCTATAAAATTTGGCTTTCAGAAAACACATTATTGATTTAATAACATCTTATCTATCCTTTATATTTATTTGGTCGATATGAATACATCACTAAATTTAAAAACGCACATATATTAAAAATCTACCTGTTTTTTTTGTGGTCCTGTTATAAACTAATTAAAACAAATCAGGTACTGCATTGCTCAGAATGCCATTCACCCGTCTGCATTTTATCTTAAGCTGTGATTTTGCTGCTCAAGGAACAAATTTTAATCAGCTACCATATCAGACAAATGGGCATTTTAGTCAGCGGTTAGTGTACTGGAAGTCAACAGTGGTATTCTCATTATAGTGCCTGTCTGAATAATTAGTAGAATCGCTGTTTACTTTTTTTTGGCAATAAAAGAAAACTTGCTCTTCACTGAGACGACAGGATGACAGGAGCGCTTTTCAGTGTGGTCATTAGTGTGTGCCTGCCATCAATGTCATGAAACAGTGTCAGATTAGTTAAGGCCCCCTCAGGAGCTAAACTGGACCTGCAAATTATCCTGCTACATCCCAGAGAATCATGTTTGCTAAATATCAGATTAAATGTGAGCAAATTATCAGTATGGCTCATAAATTATCTAGTTTATAGGCATGCAACTTTTATTACCAGGTGACACAGGGCAAAAAAGGTTTTAGCTATGTTTTGCTTATGTTATTTTATACGGTGCATTTCAAGGCACATCTGGTTTCTTTGCAGGTATAAGGAAGAAATCCGTATACAGCCATGGAACGACTAAAACCCTAAAGGAAGTAAAACTAAATCCACTGAAAACAATATAATTAAGTTTGTTATCTCATAACCTGATAAGTCACCGACAATAGTTTTTCTTCTTGTAGTAGCAGTTGTTCATTAACGAGTTCACCAATTAAGTTTAAAAGATTAGAGCATTTGCCAAGAGGATTTATCTCTTAAAAGCATTATAGCTTTTTTTTCATGATACATTCTTACCATATTGTAAGTTGGTTTGTTAAAGAGGTATAAAACTACTCCCTAAGACACATTAAATCCTATTAGAAGATGCAAGGCCCTAAAATAATTTTACAATCTGTTTACTTATTTCATAATGAGAAGCCTGTAGCAAATCTATCCAGCATAGTGATGTCAGACTACCAGTGAGAGATGCTCATAAGTAATTCTTCTCAGTAGCTAGCTTCAAGCTTCTGATTTGGAAAGAAGTAATTAATTTTCAGTAATTTGCAACCATAGTCATCATAAAGCTTTACATATTTGTGTGTGTTTATACATATACATATGTATGTATGTATAGGTATTGAGTTCTTGTAGTCTGGGGAAGTCACAATTTTCCATATAATAATCTGAAATTGTTTTACATTTATATCACGCTGGATAAATAGGTGTTGTCTATTGATACATTTTCTCTTGCATAAACTATCAATACAGAATAATATTAGTAGTTGAACTGGCATGCAAAAACATGCAAAATATCTGCACATAAGAGTAATCTTTGAAAGTGCCAGAGGTAATACTCAGTTTATCTGTCAGCACATTGAGCATAAAGTAGCCAGTAGACTGCTTAGTAAACATATGTTGTATTCCATAATTCTAATAAATGAAATAATCAACCTCAGCAATTTTTGTAGGGCACATTTCCCCACCATTTTCAAAGAAATACATGATGTGCTAAGTCTAATTTAAACATTTAAAAGTGTTTCTATTAGGAGAATCATCTAACATAAATAAGGTACCTGAGAAAGAGTTCACATGGAAACTTTTAAAATTGCTTGCTGCAGTGTCTATTTGGTGAAGTATTTGTGTGCTGTTTCTTATCAACAAAATCAGGAGGTATCTACCATGTCACTGCAAACCTCGGTTTTTAAGGACTGTATAAGCAGTCCCTTGATCCACTGGCCAAGGCATGTGGAGACATCTACCTGGGATAACCATTCGAAGTGGCCTGCATCAGCAACCATTTTGCACACACCAAGACATAATTAAAAGATTGCAGGTCCCAAGATTAAGACAAGCAATGTGTTGTTTCTGTAACACCTTAAAAATGTATGCTTTTATTGTGGTACAAGGTATTCTAGCTTAGTGTCTTCTGTTGCCTGTTATGTACCACCTTGACTCTTCTTAATTTTGCTGTCACTGACTAATATGGGTACTAGATCATGATGGGTAGCCACGTTTGTCAGTAGCAGTAACAAAGAGCAAGAGTTCAGTATCACCTTAAAGACTTAACAAAATTTCTGGCAGGGTATGAGCTTTCGTGAGCCCTGCCAGAAATTTTGTTAGTCTTTAAGGTGCTGCTGGACTCTTGTTCTTTTCTACTAACATGAATACTGTTTCATAACAAAAAAAATATTTTGCTTTAATATTAAAGGAATATGTCAAGATTCATTTAGTGCTGTAAAAATATATGTAAAAATTGTCTCTCAGAAATAACTTAATTTAATGAATTTTGATCAGTTTCCCCCACTCTGTTCCTCTGGTTTTCCTTTCTCTTGGTTTTAAAATTCGTGTCCATTTGTTTCTCATTGCCTTCTCATTCTGCTGTAGCCACTGCTTATCCATTGGTGAAAGAGCTCCCACTATTCTGGGATGCAATTGGGCCATTGAGAGTTTGTGCAAAGTTTTGTGTGACCAAATGAATATGATTCATAAGAAACTGGGGAATCACTTTAAAATGGAACCATGCTCCACATGCGAAGCGGCCCCACGTAGTTTAACAAATGTAACCAAACCAGATCAGTTTTATGGGTCCGCAGTATGGTTCTGCTCAGTGTGTCTGCATGTTACTTAAGAAACTTCTGCTAACTGTCAAGACAACATGTCCTAGAATACCAGCTCTACCAGTTCTTTGTGTCAAAGAGTTTGATCCTGCAGATGCCAGATTCAGAAACATTTGCATTTGGATTGACCAGCTGTCCTTTATTTTCATTTTTTTTTTTTGGTTGGCATTTTCTCACCCGTTTTGAATATATTTCTCACAGAACTTCTTCACCGGCAGCCATGGAGCTGTGCCAGTTCACACTAGCTGAGGATCTGGCTCTCAGTGTACAAATCATATTAAGAGCCTGCCTTAATGATGGGAAAAGGCAATGCTGCCTGTAAAGACATGTACAGAGAAAACCTAGAGCAGTAGGTGAAGTCTGAGTCACAACCTATGTTTGCCTGCTGCATAGGGCCTCCGATGAGGATATCCCCAGGATTTCCTTTCAGTTAGGTGTGGTTATTACTGGAAAAATACCAAATATAGGCTTAGCAGGTCCTGATAAGTTCTGGAATCTCTAGTTTATGTTGATTAATGGGGTTTCTTTCTCACTGTATCCATCCAGTGAAATGGCATATTTGAACTGGTTTGTAGATGTAACATCTGATGATCAAAATAAGCTAAATTGTCAGCCTGTCCATTTTCTAATTATATTACTAATGCTAATTAATAATAATCAGTTTTTCTAGTTATTGTCGAATGGTTCCTAACTTGCTAGAGAAAACAGGTTTTTGTGTATTTATTGTGTGATGAAGAGCTCTGGCTCACTTTAGAGGGAAAAAGAGTACCTTTATTTAATTATTTTGCAGTGTATTTTTGCAATTTACTCGGTTTTCACAGAGGAAGCTTTGCTTACTAGGGACCTGTGGTTACTTTCAAGGCAGCTGCAGGGATTTACACAGAAAACAGAAACTGGCACGAGGAATAAATTTTCTAAGCCAACAGAAGTCTCTGAACATGTCTTTTATGGAATGTGCAAGGAACTTTATTCATAAACATTCCCTCCTCTCTCTTTGCATGTGTGTGTTATATACACCTACTGTCTGTTTTCTTATACTTTTGTTTTTAGATTTTGTAGACTACTTTTCAGCCTGTACTCAAGAGATGATTAAATGTGTTCAAGGTTTCTTCTACATTCAAGGTGTTGCTTGCAAGTTACTTGGTGAATACTTAATTGTTTTTTGAAATGAGCGTTTCTGTTGTTCTATGTATTCATTTAACTCATTTTGGATTTTATTTTATACAAAAGAGAAAACACTGTTGGAAAAACAGGATTAATGTTTGTAAATAGCCACCGATTCCCTAGTCCTGAGAACTATTTTTTTTAGCCTTATTAGTAAATTTATAGGAGTGATTCATTCCCAGATTTATGCCTTTCCAATTTTATTTTAGCTTACACATATACATGTTACTATTAAATAGTTCATGAAGTAAGGAAATAAAAAACATCCACTTTATTTTGGATGCATTCTTAGATTAACATTTTTGAAAGAACCAAGCTTTCCATATTTCCAGGTATAGTCTCTTGATGTTTGTGTGCTGAAAACCCAGCACGTGTGATATCACCTGCATAACAGTAACAGTACTTATCTTGTTTCATAAACCCTCTGCAATAACTGATGAAATTTGTAAAAAATTGCGAACAGATTCTAAGACTTGCTGCTTCAAGTAAATACAGGTACATGTGTGTTCATATACACATGTGCATGTTGACTGCTACATGAGCATACTGCTGTCAGTAGAGAGATGTGGGCAGTCTACTTAGATATGGGCTCCTTGATGGAAGAGCTATTGTTTTATCAGGACTCCATGGGTCTTTGCCAGAAAACCCATTGCATAGGAAGGATGGTCCCTGAAAGGTCTCTCGTAGACTAGAGTTAGAGTTGGGGAGGGGCTGTGGCTCATTAGTAGAGCATCTGCTTGGCATGCAGAAGGTCCCAGGTTCAATCCCCAGCATCTCTAGTTAAAGGGACTAGGTAAGTAGGTGATGTGAAAGACCTCTACCTGAGACCCTGGAGAGCCACTGCCGGTCTGAGTAGACAATACTGACTTTGATGGACCAAGGGTCTGATTCATTATAAGGCAGCTTCATGTGTTCAAAAACAATTAGATATACCTTGGAGAAGGTGGGAAGCAGGAGCACGGAGAGGAGCAGAGAGAAGTTCAGACAGGCAGGTTGAATGTGGGTGCTGAAAGAAGACAGAGAGCTAGATTGTCCAAGGATGCATTCAGAAACCTAAAAGCTCATCTGAATTAATTTTCTGTTGTATATTTTAGCTCTTGGGAATGGTGAAATTTGACAAGTTTTATATCTGTAAGTCATTTATCTAAGTTCAGTCATATTGATATAGAAGTACTGCATCTGTTTCCAATTAAGGAGTCCTTCATCCCATCAAAATGCTGTAAGTGCAGATGATAGAGTCGGATCAAAGTGCTGCATTTCATAAGTATGATGCTGAAGTAGCTAACAACATGCTTAGCTGTAGATTTATCACCCGCAGCTTAATTATTTACATTATTTATTGCAACTTGTTGCCTGTTGCTCTGAACATTTGTGTATACTTCCCTGCCACTTTACATCAGAGTGCATAAAGGAATGAATGATGAGTATTAATTTAAACTCACTGCGATGTTTTGAGGCTCTTTCCATGTCTTTAGTTAGTCTAAGGCCAGCCATAATGCACAACTGGATTTCAGTCTTTGCCTTTCCCCATATTTTCTAAATGCCTACTATTATTTTAGAGTCATTTAACATTTTACGTGTTACTGAAAGCAGACCAGTGTTTGACTGATATTTGCTGTACCGTGAACAAGGGGAGATGTGCATCTTTGAACATGCAGTGGAAATTACTTTGTCAGCTACTGTTTTGGAACATGTTTCTTATTTTCATACTTTACAGCAAACAACAATTTAACAGAATTGTGACCTGGCTCAGAATACCTACAGTGTAGAGTACAAAAGCCTAACACCCGTAATTTCCAGGAAGCCCAGTTACTTTTACCTTGGTGGTAAACTTATACATCAATTTACAATTTCTTAACCTTCCCTGCTTAACAGCTAGCTCGCATTCCACTCCACCATCCAGCCTGTTTTTTGCAAACTGATGTGACATTTTCTGCAGCAGTGAAAACACATAGTCTTCAGTTGTGAATGTAAGTTACTCACTACTGATCTTAGTGCCGAGTGAAGTCATTTTGGCTTCAACTATGGAGCCTAGAGAAATCTTTCAGTGTGTTTGTAGTGGGCAGGAAGTCTAGCAAGGAGATACTGGGGGCCAAACTACATGATATGCCTGAAACATGTCAGGTCACAGGTTCAACTGGACTTGCAGTCAGACATACACCTGGGGAATTCACCTTAAAAAGTGCTTGTTTGATTGGCACTGAGCTCTACGGGGGGGAGGAGCTTCTGGTTTCCCTCCCACCCTGCTTTTGCCAGCAAAAAAGATGGGGGGGGGGCTTTTCCCCCCTTTTAGTTAGTTCCATGTGCCCTTGGTAGGAGCCCTGTGGCACAGAGTGGTAAGCTGCAGTACTGCAGTCCAAGCTCGGTTCACAATCTGAGTTCAATCCCGACGGAAGTTTGTTTCAGGTTGACTCAGCCTTCCATCCTTCTGAGGTTGGTAACATGAGTACCCAGCTTGATGGGGGTAAAGGGAAGATGACTGGGGAAGGCACTGCCAAACCACCCCGTAAACATAGTCTGCCTAGAAAATGTCGGGATGTGACGTCACCCCATGGGTCAGGAATGACCTGGTGCTTGCACAGGGGACCTTTACCTTTACCTATGCACCCTTGGAGGATACATGGAGCCTGAGAAAAGGGACAAAAAGCTTCCCGCTCTTTCTGCTGGTGAAAGCAGGATGTGAAGGAAACCGGAAGCTCCTTCTGCACCCTCACAGTGTTGAGAGAATGAGTGCTTTTTATGGTCAGTTTGCACACCTAGGGTTGCCAACCTCCAGGTACTAGCTGGAGATGTGCTATCACAATTGATCTCCAGCTGATAGAGGTCAGTTCACCTGGAGAAAATGGCCGCTTTGGCAATTGGACTCTATGGCATTGAAGTCCCTCCCCTCCCAAACCCTGCCCTCCTCAGGCTCTACCCCAAAAAAAAAACCCACTGGTGGCGAAGAGGGACCTGGCAACCCTAGACCCAACACGTGTCAGGTATATTGTGTGATTATGCCCTGAGATGCCTATGAGATGGGTGAGAGAGACTGAGATGGTGTGAAACGGTTTAACAGTTTGAAATACTGACCAGCTTTCTGCAACCACAGCCTGTTGCCCCTACTTCAAGCAGCCATGAGAAAATATGTTTAAATATTTTTTTAAAATACATCATATCCCTTCCAGTGTCTTTTCTCAATCCACACTATGTTTGGGGGGTCCTTGTATTCCACTGGAACTTCTTTCATTTAAGCAGATTTCTAAGACCACCACAAACATTTGTATTTCCAAGAGTCTTGCTCCCTATGATAGTACTTGTGTTATTAATATGACCTTGGATTTTAAGAGTAGTGACCTCCTTTGCAGCGTGTGATTAGCTGGTGTTTACTGTAATTCTTCACTCTGATAAATACTTGTTGCATCAAATAAAAACAACTCTGTTTGTTTTGCTTAGTGAAATATTTGGAATATGGGCTTTTCTTTATATATAATGGCTGCACTGTTAAGGACTTCCAAAGTTTTAGGCTTGGATCACTTTGAGTAACATCTGTGGCTGATTTGTCCTTAACAATGATTTACAGTATTAATGGATTAAAAAAGAATAGTAGTAGTGGTGGTGATAGTGGTAGTAGTTGTAGTAGTAATTGGGTGCTTATTTTCTACCAGGTTTTTCTGTTTATAGGCAGTTAATCTGGTCGACTGATTTTTAATTATATATGTCAATTTTCACTTTCTGTCCTCATTATACACTTTTTAATGTTACCTTCATTTTTATTTTTTGAGATGCAAAAGTTTCTATACCCATGAGATTGGGGGGGGGGGCTTTCCCTCTTCCACAAAATGAAGCAGCTGAGGAAAATGTGTCTTTTAACCCCCCCCCCCGCAATCCTCCAAATTAAAGCCTCCTGCTACTTATCATCACACAGCCTTTTTTCAGTTAGTAGAGATGCTTGCTGCTGCTGCTGCTACTATTGCCTGCATTTTCGCCCCTGTGTATCTGACAGGAAATAGGAAGGGAATGAGACTATGCTTTTCTTGGGAAACCACTCCCTTTAAAATGGAGAGATTTGGCTTGCTATTTTGTTTCACCCTCCTAAAGCAAGCAAAAACACTGCTCGGCATCAGCAGACAGTAAGAAGGGAAGAAAAGTTACTAAAAGGAAATCTAAGTGCAGTGCCTTCTGAAACTTTTGTTGGGTGGTGACTTTGTTTAGGACCTCTCTATACTACCTAGCACAGAGGTCACTGCCCTTTTAGCTGTTGTCCAGAGCTGCCCCTGGTAGCCCTGGAGAATGCATAGTTGGCAACATTTGAGAAGGCAGAAGAAGTATTGTAGGTTCCACCCAATGTTTTAGAAGCCCTTGCTCTCTAAACTCTAGACATAGCTCAAAGCATATGCTTTGTGTGCAAAAACTTCCAGCTTTAAACCACAGAATCTCAATTAAAAACAAACAAACCAGGTATAGCAGGACTGAGAAAGATCTCTGCCTGAAAGTTTGGAAAACTGTTAGACATTGAGAGTCTTACAAAGGAGTTTTGGCTGGATGGTCTTATAGACGAAAAAGTCGTATGCGTAGACAGTGTTCTGCACAGACAACAACTTAAATTGGGTTTAGGAAAAGTAAGAATTCCTCTTACATTGTATACTTGAGAAACCAGTTCTGTGCAGTGTAAGCCTATTGATTTTAGTGAGCTTTAGACTGATGCAAGTGCATAGAATTGCATTGTTATTCTAATTTCTTTTTTTCTTTTCTTTTTTGCTGTGGAAATTTGCTGGGTGACTTTGGGCCAGTCACACTCTCAACCCTGACCCTAGCAAATATTTGGATGGGAAACCTCCAAGAAATATCAGGGTCATGATGGGGAAGCAGGCAATGGCCGACTACCTCTGAATGTCTCTTGCCTTGAAAACCCTATGGGGTCACCATAAGTCAGCTGTGACTAGAAGGAACACTGTTTTTCATTAATTATCTTTTTATTCACCAGACCTGAGGATATCCATGTGAAGTTATTAAGCAGAGTTAGCAATCCATTTCTCTGACTTTATTATCTCATATCAAGATATACGTATCTACCATGCAGTCTACCTATGGCTTGGACTGAGTGTATGCTATGATACCACACATATACTAAACCAGTCAATTGTGATAGGACAGAATACTTGGTTCCTGAATGCCTCAACATTCACTTTTTGAAACTTTCTAGCCTTTACAGCTGAAAATATGTTGTGTAAAATATATAACTGATTTTGGTGGAATCTCAGAAGCCAGAGTGGTGGTTGGAAAAAATGTGCCAAGTACTCTGAAACAAGGCCGTGGCCCAGTGGTAGAGCATCTGCTTGGCACGCAGAAGGTCCTGGGTTCAATCCTTGGCATCTCCAGTTAAAGGGACTAGGCAAGTAGGTGATGTGAAAGACCTCTGCCTGAGACCCTGGAGAGTCTCTGCCGGGCTGAGCAGACAATATTGACTTTGATGGAACAAGGGTCTGATTCAGTATAAGGCAGCTTCATGTGTTCATGTGTTCAAGGCATCATTGTTATGCATATCCTGCCCTTTCTTTAACCAGCCTTTGCCCGGGGATTGAAGGCAGGATAAAAATCTAAATAAATAAATCAAGTCACAGTTGAGGCTGAGTGTGTGTGACTGGCCCAAGGTCACCCAGCAAGTTTCCATGGCAGAGTGGGGATTCGAACCTGGGTTTCCCAGATCCTAGTCTGACAATTTAACCTCTCCACCATGCTTTATAACACCTCTTGTTGTGAAGTTTCCTGCCCGCTTGCATGATTTTCACCTTTTATTTCTCTTAGCTGGTAGCGATAAGGGAATCACATTCTCTAGCTAAATTGATTCTTTCTACTTTTAAAATTAGGAGCTTGTATGTGTCATCTAAACCCAGGGATTTAATTTTTTTGTTCAATATTTAATCATTTGGGAACTGTTTTTTGATTCGTCCATGAGCCTTGGCACATAGGCGCTTGAATTTCTGAACAGGAACAGGAAGCATAGCTTTGCCGTAGACTTTAGTGAGTTCCTACATTCTTCATGAACTCAGTGTTTGGCACCCTGGTTCTGGAGACTTCTCTGTTAGTTGCTGTGTCCATCTATGAAGACTTTACAAGACAAGAGATTTGTCTGAAATCCTCCTCCCTCCCTCCCTCAGCTCCTGTTTGGTTGAGAATTTTTATAGAATTTCATTTTCTAATACAGATTACTTTGGCCCTCACCTCTGAACTCCATAATTGGTAAAGCAACTCAAGTAAAAGCATGGCTTAAGTGGTTGCAATATTCTTTCCTTTTTGACCAGTAGATCTGCAAACATAGGACAGGAAGGGCTGCTAATCAGTAGCCCTGATCATTAAGGTGGTGAATTATGAAGCCCACATGGTATATTGCCACTTGTTTCTTTTGGAGAAAATGAATGACTTACAGAAATTAACCAGTTTTGAAAATATGACAGGAGTCTGGCTGAAGTATTTTAGCTGGAAGGTCACAGGTTAGTGAACTAGCAGCTCATTACTATAAGGCATGGTGCGGATTGTTCAGGTTACTCTCTGGAAAATTGTGTTTCTCTCTGGTGTCATGCCTGGAGTTGTATGTCAGTGATAGCACCACAGCTAAGAGCTGAGGAATTTCCCTTCAATTAAACATTTTTCACAGAGGACGTCCTCCAAAAAATTATGACAGAACTGCAGTTGGATCTTTAGGCCTTCTTTCGTTGTAGGCAATAGTCTTCACTTGTTACTTCAGTATCCCCTTCTATTCCAACTGCTCCCTCAATGCTTGCAGCCTCACCATGATACCACAGGAGCTTTACCAAAGTCCAAAAACTCCCAGTCTGCCTACCCTTTGGCTATTTCTGTCTATATTGTCAACAAGATCAATTGTCAAGTAACTTCTTCCTGTCTGGAATCATATGGTTCTTTTTGGTTATCCAACATGGCTATGCCATGCCATATTTATCCATATATACTACCTGATTCTACTCTCATGACCTCAATATATACTACCTGATTCTACCCATTATGTCTCTCCAACTCTCATGACCTCTTTGTCTTTGCATCCCAAATTTCCAAGCTCCTACAAAAAGAGATGTTGGTTTCAGTTCTGTATTTGGCCTTCTTGAGACATCATTTCATGGTTCCAAAAAGAGATGGGAGCTGTTGACTGTTTGCATTTTGACAAAGATACGTAGTTGTGTGTGTATGTGGGAATTCACACACTTTATTTCCATTTCCTCTCATTACGAGAAATATGTGGTTCATTTCTCTGGAGTTCCATCACACACATTTATACATAGTTGTGTTGGAATGATATCACTGGATTCTCATTTTTCCATTTTGGAGGGATATACAATCAAAACTGAGTGGTATTATAGATTACCACAATATGTTCCTTGAAGATGGCATAAATGTTCCCTTCATTTCCTTTCATTCCTTGGTTTCTCCAAAAAGAGTCCATGTATTTGGACTACCACACACTATAATAGGCCTTGTTATCCAAGCTCTTCAGGCTTGCCAGTGAGCATGCCTGCCCTCTCAAATCAGATCTGATTTTAGCATTCTGGGGCAGCTTTTCCAACAACTAATAAGGAGGCAACCTCAAAAAGTTCCCCCCCAAAATTGTTTCATTTATTAGCAAAAACACTATAAATTATTGTCAATCTAGTGGATTTAAAATATAACATACTTTTCATCAGAAGCTAACAGACAGTGATTCAGAACATTTGGTTCAAACAACATGCTCTAAAATTTGAAAACAATTATACTTTTTTTAAGAAAAGTGTGCTCAATGTTCTTAAAAATGGTCTTAAAATCCCAGTAGTTTGTAGCTGTTCATGACTGCAAGATTATAATCAAAATCAGCATGCCAACTTTTTGATTATATAATGACAGGAGCAACGACATACCAACACTCTGCTCCCATTTCTATTGAATAGCATCATATAGGTCATTTGTTCTTACTGTAACAAGAAGTGTGTGCGTGCGTGCATGTGTGTGTGTGTGTGTGTGTAGGGGGGGTCATTCAATTATATAGTCGAATTATTGTAAGGGAACAAGATTTTAACTGCCCCCCCCCAGTAAACCTGTTCCTTAATGGTTATAAAAAAGATTATGTCCCTTTTTTTCTTAAATAGTAATTCCTTCTTGTCTCCTTAATAAAGAGCTTCTTTTCCTTTTGATAAAACCTTTACAAAGGAGAAATCATGCAGGAAGCCTTTTACATTTCCTGCAGAAGTGTGTCCAAAAAGTCATACCTCTTCTCAATCCTGAGAGCCAAAAAGTCACTCCTAATTCTTTCTATCCACAAGTAGCTTCCCCGCCCCCAAGAGCACATAGGAAAAAAGAGACAGGGAAAGAACACTGCCTTTCATTTAACACCTCAGTACTAAATACTCCTTGGTATAGCAATCACTAATGCCCTCACCCTCTTTTTTGGCAGGTATTCTACCCTGGTAATCTAAAGCACGGCTTCTTAAACTTTTTCCACTCATGACTCCTTTTCGCCCAAGAAATTTTTACGCGACCCTGGGTATATAGGTATATAAAATAGGTATACAAATCAAACATTTACTGATAATAAATCATAAAGAAGTTTATTTTAAAACAGTTCTTTGGTATATATATAATTTTACCATTTATTAAAGAAGAAAGCAAATTTGCATACTAATGAGAATGATGTGCTTGTTTTGTGCCCCCCCCCCACATTCAGTTACGCAACCCATATGGGGTCACGACCCACAGTTTAAGACGCTAAGGAAATGTAAGGAAAGCTTTTACTCAGCCTATATGTAGGTAGATGGAGGCATCTCTCCCTCTGACTATCTCATATGGACTGTGCTTATACTCTGACTTTTTAGGCTAGCTCTTGTTCTGGACTCTCTCATTTTTCTCAGAGGACAAATACTAATTTTGTTGTTCTCTGTCAAGATCAATGTGGAAGTGGTTTCTTTTTGACTGTTGACGAAATCTCTTTCTTCTCCCACAAGTTGATACTACATTTCCTTTGCAGACTGGCTTCTGTGCTCCCATGTTCATCGTCATGTTTCCAGTATGGAGTCTCCCGGTAGTTGTCCCCTCTTTACTGGGAAAATGCTTGAGCCACTAACTACATGTGGCTTTGACCTCTGCCATGTGTAACAATGAGTTAAGTGGGTCGGTGAGCAAGAGAATCCTCATTACTAGCAAATTTCAGGAACGAAATGGCTCTCTTAACAATGTGTCTTTCAAGCAAAAAGTGATTTTTCAGTTCCATTTGTCAGATAATTTTTTTTTTACTTAGGCAGCAGTAGGTCATTTTGGAAGTTCTATTCCTGGTTGCTCCTTATGGAGGTTCTACTAAGGGCAGTCCTCTTTCCGCACAATATTTCAGAAGGGATATTTAAATTCAACTCCTGTGCTGTGAACCCCACAGCAAGCAGTGCCCTAATCCTCTTATGATATATTGTACCAGTGTTTCTGCCACAAGTTCAGCTTGCCCCACAGTTGTCTTTATGGCAGCCTATTTGAACAGTTCCTCTCTCCTCATGATCTCTGCTAATGTGATAGAATACTCCTTTGAAGAACAGTTATGGGCAAGCAGCCCTGTTTTTCCTTCACTTTATGTGCTTTCATCATTGAATGATGATAGGCTTCATGTCTGACATTGTGAAACACTTTCCTGTAGATCCTTAGTATGATGGTCCCAGTCCTCATGGTAGGCATCACTAAACATTATGGCCAATAAATTCTACTGCCATTGCTCTTTTAGGTAGCCTTTCTGTGGCAAAGATACCATGTATTCTGGCTCACATCTGGAAAGCACAACTGTTCTCTTTTGACCACATACGTTAATTTTTCTAAAGTTTTCCTGCTGGTTATTCCTTCATATATTTGTCTTAGTATTTTCTGCCCAGCAGAAAATTAGATTTTATATTGGAAACAATGAAGTAGGCTTGAAATTGCTGTATGTCCACAAAAGGCCATGGAAAAATATTAAAACTTAAAGTTCTAAAACCAGATCTACAAATGTTTAGATCCAATCATTGTGTGTCTTGACAAAGACAGACCTAAATAGCTGGAAGGTAGGTCACTCATGGGAAAGGGCTGTAATTTTCTGTGGAGACACAATTTGGAGAAACTATGATACAACTATAAAACAAATAATAGCCTGTCCTCCCTCATATAAATGTTATAATTTCAACCCATTATCAATATCATTACAAGAGTCAACTGCCTACTAAACTTGTATCCTGTGCGCAGGAACTTGTTCTGACTATGAACGGATACTATAAAATGTGACTTATGATTTAATGGGGGATAAATAAGAAAAAAGGTTTAGTGGAACACAATTAAACATGGTCTAAGAAAGCTACTTCAGAGACATGTAGACTGTTGCTGAAGATTTATGGACACAGAACATACCATCATGTTGCTGAGAAATGCTGAGTAAAAGATCAGCCTGATTAATAAAAAATAAATAAAGATTCCTTCTTTAAAAAGTAATGTATTGATGCTGGATATGGGGAAATATACTATTATAGATCTCTGTAATCCCATAAGGGGAGAAAAAGTAGAAGGCAGAAAGCTTTGCTCACTGAGCATAGCTATGAACCAATTGCCATGTGAGAGGGAATTCTGGGTAGTGAGTTCCATATGAAATGTATAAAATATATCTGATGAAGTGAGCTTTGACTCACAAAAGCTTATACCCTAGAAACCTTTGTTGGTCTCTAATGGGATTGTCTTGTTTAGGCTTGGTGTGCAATCTGCTTTAAGATAATTCAGCTAGTATTCAGGAGATTATAATAAATCCAGGCAAACCGATCCATAGCTACTGTGGAGTAGCCGCAGGATATACAGTTTATTTCTTGTCTTAGCCGTCACCTCCTATTTGAATTGGTTTATTCTGATGTTTGTTAATGTCATTAATACTTTTCTTCTCATTGGTTCCTTCAGATTAGACTGTATAGTTTAGGGACTGCAACTCAATGGGGATGAGTATGGATTCTATATGAAAAATAATGTGATATATAAGGCTTCCTTCAGTACAAACAGAAGGCCTGACATAGTCCAAAATAAATGTGTTTTCATTACAAAAGAGGGAAAGGAAGCCACAAAATTAAGAAATGGAATGATGCAGAAAACAAAACGATTTTTTTTCTTACTAGGTAACAGCCTGGATATGTTCAGATGAACAGATTACCATTAATGTTGTTGTTTTCAAAGCCTCTGGAATCATACTGAAAATAAAAAATACAGAGGGAGATAAATGGAACTTAAGTAACCATGAAAACAAGTAAATGTTTGGTTTACCTTGTTATGAACTCCCCATTCCATTTTCAGTTCACATGCCTGACAGTAAGCTACTTCAGTGTGTCTGTTTCTCTTTAACCAGTAGCATATATAAATATACAACGCTTAAAGGTGATTTGTGAAATCTGGAGGACTGAATAACACTCAGTGGCTGTAAGTGAACACTTTTCTTTCTCTGTTGCATACATATAACAGTGTAAGAGAAATTGTAGAGCCCGTTCTTAATGTCAGATTACAGTCATGGAGGCCAATCCTTTGCATTGAATTCAGGTTCCACTGAGCCTTTCTTTGTACCAAGTGAGCATGCATAGGACTGTAGCTTTAGAAGATATGTAGCCATTGTCATCAAATGTATAGGGGTTGGATCTAGCCAGGTTTCCCCCCACACACACACACACACACACAATCCTGCCAAATACTCCTCCTTGCCCCAGACCCCATCCCACATGACTTTTGCCCATACAGGTCCCACGATCCACAGCCAAGTATTTTTTGGTGGTCAAACCCTTCATTCCATTTTCACCAACTGAAAAGCATTCTGGATCCAACCCACTGTATTTCACTCTAGTTCAGTCAAGTGATTTTCACAGGAATCTCATAATGGCTGTAAATGTTGATCTGGAACTGAAGTGGCATTTCTTTTGGCTGTTTCCAACTGTTTCTGTGTGCATATATGTGGGGAACCACAGGGTACACAAAAGCTTCATGAATGGGATTGAAATGATAGGGGGAAAGTAGTATATCAGTTTATCTTGTCCAAAGAAATTCAGCATTTAAAAAATGTAAATTGGTGAATCTAACATGCATTGCACAGATGTAGCCAAAAGCTGCTTTTCTGGCACTAGTGATCCTTATCCCAGCAATGATATTTACAAATGTGTTTGTACTGAGATCATCATGACTACAGTGAGAGTTTCTTGCTTAACTCCTGTTGTGTTATAATTGTGAGTTTTTGTTATTCTTTATGAAAGTAGAAAACTGAACCTGCCTTCAAACACATGTTTGTAATATGTTTTTTGGAAGTAATAGCAAAGCAGACACAGGTCTTTTATGCATGGCTGTTTCACTTGCTGTTACCCCTTCGACGACTTTGGGTCTTTGTGTTGATTATGCATGCCGTTTCTGACAGTCAGAGGTTGCCTCGCTCTCCCCTGCCTTTCCCCGCATTTTGTCCACGTTTTCAAATTTGAGATAAAACAGTTCTCTGAAATCACGAGCAAAACATGGGGAAATGTAGGGGGAGAGCGAAGGGACATCTTGACGGTTGGAAACGGCATGCATAATCAACACAAAGACCCTAAGTTGACGGAGGGGTGACGGTGAGTGAAATAGCCATGCATAAAAGGCCACAGTCTTTATTTTAAAAATTGGGACAGATGTTTTTTGAAGATGTCGATTGTATTCCAACTAAATGACAATATTCACTCCCGATAATTGGCTCTTGAGAGAATGAAACAACTACTATTAATTTGCTGTCCTGGTATGAAGGAGTTGGATCATTCAAATTATAAATGCGGGACGCTTTTGCCTCTTCTGCTACTTTTTTGTTTGTTTGTTTCTCCCTGTTTTCAGCTGTTCAGTTGGAAATGGCATGGAGAAGAACCTGTGTTCATATTCCAGCAACTCTTGAATGTAGTGTCTCCCACTGCCACCATCTGAAAATATGCGGTGGCCATCGCTGACCATTTTTGCATAATATGACTGTTATGAGTGACATTAGTCTTCAGCCGGGAATGGCAGCTGTTCCTTATGCAGCGATGCTGGGCCACTATGTAATATCTGATGTCGTGATGGAACAGCAGCCTTCACACCCTTTACTTGTCTTTTAAGCAGTTCAGAACATTGTTCTTGAATTTCCGCTCCTCTAGGGTTTTTAAAAGTGGCTAGCGTTATTTGCCCTAGTGTAACGTTTGGGTTCATTGTGTGAACTGAACCATAACAGATCACTTGTTGGATAACGTAACAGTCAGAGTTCAAAGTCCATTTCCTATCGTAAGAGGGGGTATCCTGTATATGGTCAGTACTTTCATACATGACATTTAATTGCATTTGAACCCCTCTCTCTTTTAATTTTTGTGAGAAGCATGTATATTATATGGCAGGATAGAAAACAGTACAATTGTACATTGTAGCTAGTGCATGGTTTTTTATTTTTTTATTTGCATTGTAGATGTGGAAAATATAAAACATGCCCGGTTGGTATTAGTAAACGACTGGAATTTGAGTAAGTAACAGAGCAAAGTTTTATCCGACAGGGATTTCAAACATAGATAATGTATGTTTTAAATATCCATTGTAAAAATTAAGAGGTACTGAACAACTTCAATAATGTCCTAGAATAATGATATTTATCAGGAAAATTCTTAAACTGAATTATGCGTGAGCAACATCTACCCGTTGCTAGCATTTAACAAATTTGGATGGTATCTGCTTCTCAATACTGAAGCCCTCTTGCTTTTGAATAGACACACTGATTGACATTAGTAAGGCCACTCCGGAATAAGTGATCTCATGATTACATCTAAAAGGGCTTCTCTGCACGATCTGGTAATTTTTTTTTAAGAGGAAGATTTATTACGTAGAATATTGTAAATTATGATGCTCGCTTTTACATTAAGATTTATTCTATTGGGAGGGCGGGAGAGCCCTCAGAAATAGTAAGACGGGGGAGCAGAGGGTACACAGCATAGCAATCGCCTATTGTGTAAAGCCCACAAAGCAATGCATTGACCTCTACCTGCGGTCTGTGGAGCAGCTGGGAAGTGTCTCTTTTCAAAAGCATGCTGACGAGCATTAGGGTTGGCATACAAACAATATAGCAAACAAAAATGTCTCCTTCGAGGAACTCCATGAGGGGCATTCTTCTACATGCAAGTGGAATGATCACCAAATTGGGAAACAAAGAAAGAGTCTCAGTGTGGGAACAACAGCGGACAAAAATTAAATTTGAATGTTGTTGACCTTGCATTAGGTGACAAATCATGTCTGTGTTTGGATACGCAGGTGTAAAAAGAGATGAAAGCATTATGGAAAGCATTCTTACTATTCTCCTTTGATGTTTCTACAAGTATAATTTAGAGATGGTAAGGAGCCCCTAAATCCCACTGAAATCAACAGGACTTGGATTACTCAACTATCTACTGAAGCCCCATTGATTTCTTCAGGCCTAATTAGTTCTGGATGGCACCCAGTGTGTTATAGAGGATAGGTATGAGGCTGAAACACCTTTGATAAATTTTGACACATTCAGTATTCTTAAGGATGTTTGGAAGTAATCCAGAGTCTTACTATTATTTATGTCAGTGAGCGGGGGAAAAAATCAGTTAATTTGCAGCTTTTATAATTTTTATGATACTTACATTGTAAATTTAGATGTGTGCAACATCAGCTCAGCAGGATGCATTTTATGTTGTCAGCTACCTTTGACATCATAATAGATTCCAGTTGCCAAAGATTGAGAGAGAGAGAGAGAGAGAGAGAGAGAGAGAGAGAGAGAGAGAGAGAGAGAGAATCAAATGTTGAAAGAGAGCTGCATGGAATATGTGGATCCAATCCAAACACAGGATAACATGGAATAAGGCTACGGTGAACAGTTACAGGTATAAGAGGCTTACGTTTTAAGTAATACTTGCCTTTTGTGCAAGGGAGAGTAATCTCAAAATATTTGCCCACACTGCTAAGGTTGTTTAAGTACTGTTTCCTAGAAATTTGAATATATTTCACACTGTGCCTGACTAGACTAACCCTGCAATCCTAAGGGAGGGGTCTGGAGCTGTATAAGAGCCGGTGTGACTCCAGTGCCGGCGTCCATGCCACTCTGGACCATCCAGAGTGGCATGGACCACAGCGCAGGGCGATTTATGCCAGTGCCTGGGAGCAGCACAGCAGCATGAGCCCTGTGCACTGTCACTTACTCTTTGGTAGCTTTCACCGGTGTCCTGGGAGTGTTCCCAGGGCATTCCCGGGGGTAGAGTTGCCCTTAGGCAGCTTCCACGGTCCTTTCACCTTGGGAATGCACCATTTTGCAGGAGTAAAGTTATGCCTGCAAAACCCCTGACATAGCCTCATGAAACTCTATGGTCAAGTTTCATGAGGCTAGAGGGAAAAAATCATTTTTATTTCCCCTCTACACTGCTGCAAGCCGCTCAGGAGCGGCGAAGCTGTGCCATCCCCGGGCACCCCATAAGTACCCCCCTCCCTTAGCAGTGTACTGCCTGTAAGGCACGAAACTCGAGAATGATAGTCAGTGTTCATCCTGTGTTGTTTGGGGCTTCTTACAATCCTCACGTTCCTTTATTTTTTATTCATTTATGCTTTTCTTTTTGCCTCAGGGGTGACATAAAGCAACTTTCATCATTCTTCTTTCCTCCATTTTATCCTCACAACTCTGGGAGGAAAGTTAGGCTGTGACTAGCCCAGTGTCACCCAGCAAGCTTCCATGGCAGAGTGGGGATTCGAATCTGAGTCCTCCAGTTTCTAGTCCAACACTCTAACCACTCACTACACCACACTGGCTCTCAAGATACCCATGTAACACTCCTGTCTAACTTGTATTCTATTAAACTTGTTTGTTTGTTATTCATTCATGCATTTTACCCTACTTGTTTCCCCAACCTGTTTTACCCTAGGCTTCTCCCCAAACCTGTTTACAAAAAGGCCAAAACAAATAATTTACATAAGCAAAAGGAACAAATGGGAAAAAACCTCACAAATAATACATTAAACTACATCTAGGGTTAGCCCTTGGTCCATTAGGCCTGCTCACTGTAGGCAACAGACTGAGAGGCAAAGGCCCTTTGGCTAGTTTCAGAAAGCTCACACCTTTGTCCATGCCCAGTACTTACAACAGGAGGGAAACAGAAGCTCAGCCTAGATCTTCGGCACCTGTCATGTATGTTGCCCAGAATTTCCCTCTCTTGCCCAAGGAGAGACCCTCAGGGTCAAAGAACCTAAAAATAGAAGAAGAAGAGTTAGTTTTTATATGCCAACTTCCTCTACCACTTAAGGGAGACTCAAACCGGCTTACAATCACCTTCCCTTCCCCTCCCCACAACAGACACCTTGTAAGGTAGGTGAGGCTGAGAGAGCGTGACTTGCCCAAGGTCATCCAACACAA
Source organism: Euleptes europaea (assembly GCF_029931775.1). NCBI lineage: Eukaryota > Metazoa > Chordata > Lepidosauria > Squamata > Sphaerodactylidae > Euleptes > Euleptes europaea. Next base: position 42,249,356 of record NC_079312.1, on the reverse strand, counting down.
GTGTTCTGTGTTTCGGATCTTTCCATATTTTGGAATATTTGCATATACACAGTGAGATATCTTGGGGATGGGACCGAAGTTTAAACATGAAATTAATTTATGCTTTATATGTGTTTTATATACACTTTATACACATAGCCTGAATGTAATTTTAAACAATATTTTAAATAATTTTGTGTACACTGAACCATCAGAAAGCAAAGGTGTAACTATCTCACCAGAATACCCGTATCAGCTGTTAAACCAGCGTGGAGGCAGCATGGTGTAGTGGTTAAGAGCGGTGGTTTGGAGTGGTGGACTCTGATCTGGAGAACCGGGTTTGATTCCCCACTCCTCTACCTGCGTGGCAGAGGCTAATCTGGTGAACTGAATATGTTTCCTCACTCCTACACATGAAGCCATCTGGGTGACCTTGGGTGAATCACACATTCTCAGCCCCAACTACCTCACAGGGTCTGTTGTGGGGAGGGGAAGGGAAGGTGATTGTAAGCCGGTTTGATTCTTCCTTAAGTAGTAGAGAAAGTCGGCATATAAAAACCAACTCTTCTTCTTCTGAACAAGAACAACAATAAATAAACAACAGCAAGCTTTCAGTCTCCACCTACGATGCTGTGCACACTGTATTTTATTTTATTTTAAGTGAGAAGAAGGCCTGTGAGTAAAACTTCCATTCTTTGGGTAATTCCGGTTTTTGGTTGTCTGGTAAGGGATACTCAACCTGTACACTTACACTTACAGAAGGGAATGGACTCTAGAATTTTCTTTAGGAAATCTGTGAAAGACTGGGTGCAATAGGCATGTATAGAAATAGGCTATGTGCAAACCCCCCACTTATAGCCTAGATTTGTGACGTAAAAGACTATGTATATAAAGTTTACTTAAGCAGCCATTTCCTTGCTTAAAAACCAGCCTTTAGGAAGGAAGCTGCTGCAGATTTCTCTCCTTCACTCAAATATCAGGTGCATGGGTTCTTGTGATGGGACTCTACAATGTCCCTTTTCTAACTTATTAAATTAGATGAGGAAGACAATGCAGAAGTTGTTGGAGAGGGGTGAAGGAACACTCACAACACTGTGCTGACAACATCCAGAATCTGCTTTTTAAGGCTCTGGATAATTAGGTTTGTAGCTAGTTTCAAATGTTCACTTAAGCTCTTCACCTCGAGTTCTACCTGTTCCTTTGGGACTGTTGTACTGAAGTTGTGACCCCTACATTCTGTGATGAATATATGTAAATGCTGGTTCATGGGTCTTTTCAAGTATGTGACAGTGAACACCCTAATTAGATCTAATAGAAGCACAGCAGCAGTAAATTAAAACAATACTCCAGTGTGACAAAGCATGCATATCAAAGTAACTGAACATATGTGGGTACAGCATTTGTGTGTGTGTGTGTGTGGGGGGGGGGTATTGTTTAGGCTGATGGCTGATGCTTGCCTCTCGAAGCTTGTGTTTTCACTTATTCTTTTGCATTTTCTTCTGTCGCTGCGAATCTTAGAAGAGAGATGTGTTTACCTGCATTTGACCTTGGTTCATCTGGGTAGAGGGAAAACTTCAACAATTTTCTTGCAAACTTAAGAAAGGCCAAGTTCTTGGTATTCTGAATAATGGGCGTACAATCAATAAAAGAAAAGTTGAAAATACAGTCTTAAGATTTTGTACCATTGCTTGTCATTATATAGTGCTTTCATCATCTGCATTGTTGTTTCTGAAGTCTGAAAAATTGCAGAACGTACAAGTTATTGTTTCTTACTGTTTGTGGTATTCACTGTGTTTCTCAAGGGCATTTTACATGTTCTTTCTGCTTTAATGGGATCATCCATTGAATTTTACTCCTGCTCTTTGGAAATCTGTTCTTTGAGGTAGCTGATTAAGTCAAAATCTTGCTCATCCTTAGGTAATCCCAGAATATGTAAATTGCTCATGCAAGATGGCTTGTTTTAACATTGTCTCTTTTGTAGTGAACTACTTTGTCCCCAGTTTTGTCGTAGTTGCCTTTGTCCAAGGTGATATCAGTTGTTCTTTTCTTACAGCCTCTTCCATGGGCTATTTTATATATTAATCCAAATCACCAGTGTTTCATATGTAAGGTTATTACATCAGGAATAGTACCTCCTCTGTGTGTGTGTGTGTGTGTGTGTGTGTGTGTGTTAAGTGCCGTCAAGTCGCTTCTGACTCATGGTGACCCTATGAATGAAAGTCCTCCAAAATGTTCTATCTTTGACAGCCTTGCTCAGATCTTGCAAATTGAGGACTGTGGCTTCCTTTATTAAGTCAGTCCATCTCTTGTTGGGTCTTCCTCTTTTCCTGCTGCCCTCAACTTTTCCTAGCATGACTGTCTTTTCCAGTGACTCTTGTCGTCTCATGATGTGACCAAAATACGATAGCCTCAGTTTAGTCATTTTAGCTTCTAGTGTCAGTTCAGGCTTGATTTGGTCTATGACCCACTGATTTGTTTTTTGGCAGTCCACAGTATCCGTAACACTCTCCTCCAACACCACATTTCAAAGGAACCTATTTTCTTCCTATCAGCTTTCTTCGCTGTCCAGCTTTCACACCCATACATAGTAATAGGGAATACGATGGCATGAATTAATCTAGTCTTGGTGGCCAGTGACACAACCTTGCACTTCAAAATCTTTTCTACCTCCTTCATGGCTGCCCTTCCTAGTCTCAATCTCCTTCTGATTTCTTGGCTGCAGTCTTCCTTTTGGTTGATGGTGGAGCCAAGGAATAGAAAGTCTTGAACAATTTCAATTTCCTCATGGTCAACCTTAAAGTTGTGTAATCCTCCTCTACTAGAATTTAAAAGGAAAACGTAATTCCAGTTTGTTGTGACGATGGTTGAGAGGAATGAGCCAAAAAAAAAGAACTCTTTGGAGAAGGTGTGGTATAAATTGTGAATAAAAGGCAATACAGAATTAGTGTGGCATGGCGCGATATGATTTTAGAGCAATTCTTTTCTTGTACTTCTGATACACTGTGGTCTGGATTGATTTCATAGTTTAGTGGGAGAGCTGTAGGTAAATGGGTCCTACCTTTGGGCAGAATTGTATAAGATTTTTTTCAAACCCTTGCCGCTGTTTGATTCTGTGAATCCAAGTTTTACCCTGCAAATTCGTTTCAGTTTCATTTTTGTACTCATTGAAAACAGGCTCCCAATCAAGTTTTAGCATGGAAACCTTTTTGGTGCCCCTGGTTGCCACAGTCATCTAGAAGGCAGTTGTATGTGTTGGTTTTGGCCAGGAGTTGATACCCCAAGTGATCACAAGACAAGGCACTCCAGGGTCAGGAGTAAAATGTCACGGATAGTGCAAGATAGGTGAAAGGTCAGGTTGGGAGATAGGAAAGCAGGTATTCAATTGGGCAGGATCTTTTTTTATAGAGTGAGGTTGAGTTTCATTGGTTTCCTTGGTCACTGAATACTAAATCAACTGGTAGGACTTGTCATGCTGTCTAGGTGATGTCTGTGATAACTCTGTTCATTCTGCCGTTCATCTAAATATGCTTGCTTGGTGAAAAGAAGGTAAAGCGCTAGGGCTCTATCACAAGGACTTCTTCTCTGAGAGATCACTAGCACCTTACAATGTGTAACCCTGTTACTATTTCTAGAACTTTCTTGATTCTGTGGACTGGACAGGTTAACAGCTATGTTCTGACTATTATCTGTCTGTCTATTTATCCTTCAGGGAGTTGAGGGAGATATCTGCACAACAATCCTATGGTGTAGGTTAGGCTGAGGGACAGAGAGTGTGACTGCCCACTGTCACCAAGTGTACGTCATGGCTGAGATCTTTCCAATTCCTGATGAAGAGTTTAACTGCTGTATCATATTGGTTCCTGACTGGTTGACTTGAGAACATGGAGCTGAGAGACCGAGCGTCTCCTTCAAAAAGTAGCCCTTTGACTACCACAGGAATAATTTCTGTTTCACATTCTTTTTAATATCTATATGCAGCCTCTGGTAAAATCATCTTCTGGTACCAGGGTTTGTTGTCTTGTATTATTCTTGTTGTATTTGAACTTCCAATGTTTCTTGGTGCCAGGAAGCCATGTTTATGTCACCTTAGGCTGATAAGGAAGATGAGGAATAAGATTTTTCAGTATAAGTACTTACTCCATGGCGAGCTTCCTTCTATCACATGGAGAGGTTGTGATGTGTGCGTGAGTATACTGCACACTTTGGGGATCCTGGGCAGCTGTAAGAGTACAGGCTTTCTCTGAAGTGGTACCAAAATTGTGGAACTTGCTCTTTCTGGAGCTCCTCTGACTTGATACCTAAACACCTTCTGAAGGTTTATGAAAATGTTCTTTTTCTAAATGAGCACTTGGAATGGTGTGAAACGTGTTTTTAATTTGTGCGCACTGGTGCATTTTATGGTTTTTATTATTGATTGTTTTATTATTTTAATTAATGGATAGCTTTACTGGAATTTGTAACCCTGCCTTGGATGCATGAGCAAATAAATAAATGTTTCTTACAGAGGTGATGCCTTGCTGCTGTGTAAATTCTACACATGTAGAATTTATCAGCCCTGAACTCTTGAGGATGTGGTCAGTTTCATTTAGTTGTGGTTTGTTTGGTTCTTCCTTTGGTTTCAGCCAAATAGCAAGTATTTAGTAAACATGATGATATCTCTTTGGCTTTTTCATAATAAGAAATGGTAAATCTTTTGTGGTGTTTCCCACTCTTAGCATTGCCACTCTGTTGATAACACACTGGTAGCTTTTATCCATAATAAGTCCTGGCAGGAACAAGTCCAAAGTACTTGCAAGCGCCTGACTGAACAAGCAGCTTAGAGCGATAAAAGGAAATGGGTGGGTGGGGTGGAGAGATTGGGGCTTTGAACCACACAGAAATGTGACGATTAGCAACCCCAGCTGAGACAAAAAGTTCAACTCTAAGAAGTCTGTTGATGAAAGGATGATAGGCAGAGAGGCGGGGAAGTGTGCGATTATGAAGATGCCCTATACTGCATCAGACCCTTGGTCCATCAATGTCAGTATTGCCTACTCATCTGGCAGCACCTCTCCAGGGTCCCAAACAGGGATCTCTCGCATCACCTACTGCTTCCTTTTAACTGGATATGTCGAGGATTGAATTGGGGACCTTCTGCATACCAAGCAGATACTCTACCACTGAGTCACAGCTCCTCCCCTAATTATGATAGGGCTTGCAATAAAGTGATGGTTCAAGAATGAAGTAGCTGGTAGGACAGCATCAGACAGTTTCAAGTGGATAGCTTCTTGCAAAGGCTCCCCCCTGTATTAGAAGGTTATGGAAGTTTACGCTTTAAGCCTCAGGAAGTTTGGCCAACAGATACAAAAAAATCCCTGGAATGAAATAGCATCACTGTGCCATTGGCAGATCCAGGAGAACAGCCACTAAAGTCTCCTTAGAATTGCAACATAGTATACGTCCCAGGCTGGCCTGTCATTTGCCTAATCTGAGGTGATGGAGAAATGGATAATAATATCATCTTAACCAATCAACGAGACTCATTCTGGGTCAATTGTAAGCTTTTTTGAAGTAATCCACAGGGCTCCTCAAAAGAATGCTAAAAGCCTTCTCCTTAATATGCTGTCTTCCCATGGACAATGAGTTTTGGGCAGGGGGAAGAATACCATCAAGGGAATGGTGATGCAAACACTTTGCTGGGAGATTTCGTGTCTGTAGACATACCTGAAGGAGGTGTGGCCCCCTAGGATCACTACCATTGAGGATTAACAGTTCAATCTAAGCCGATTGGACTTCAATGGATTTAGAACGGTGTAACTTCGCTGAGGTGGGTTTGGCTCTTGCTGCAACATTGTCCTCAGATGCATCAATTTACTTTCCCTGTTGGGGTTGATATATTTTGGTGGCCAAGGGAACGAACTGTGATCCGGAATGTCCCCAGTTCCAGCCTGAATTCAGTAAGTGGCCATAGGCAATCATTGTGGAATTTTTGAGGTGTATTTGATAGGTGTCAAATGCACATTATAAGTCTTCTAAGTGAACTTACGTGTCACATGAAAAGAGAAATGCCCCCACGGTTCTGTCTGAACTAAGCTTTAGCCTTGCCTCCCACCCTCTACCATATCTATCGAGAAGTGGCACACACTTCATTCAAGGAACTCAGGGTGGCATACTTACTTCTCCCCTATTTTATCTTTACATCAACCATGTGAAATAGGGTAGATTGAGAGAGAGTGTAACAGGGGCAAGGTCATTCAGTGAATTTCATGACAGTGTCATCTCCCAGGTTGTAGTCCAACTAGTCCAACACATGCCCTCAGTTTGGAGATGATAATACTGGCTAGTTTGATAGGGCTTTAGCAGGGACCACACCAATATAATGTGTGTAAGAGCCAACATGGTATAGTGGTTAGGAGCGGCGGACTCTAATCCGGAGAACTGAGTTTGATTCCCCACTCCTCCACCTGAAGCCTGCTGGTGACCTTGGGCCAGTCACAGTTCTCTTAGGACTCTCTCAGCTCACATGGAGGCAGGCAATGGCAACATCCAGATGTCTCTTGCAAACCCTATGGGGTCACCATAAATCAGCTAGTTGTAACCACTAATCCATTTTTGTAAATGTTTTCATATTTTTCCATCCTAGGGCTTCCTCTAGGTTTTCAGAAAAATCTGTGTTGTCTCTACATGACCAAGATCTGCAGATTTAAGTATCCGCAGATGGGGCCATGTTGACTACTAGATATATTGATAAAAACACGAGGTGGATAGAGGACATGAATCAAGGGATTTCCTTCCCCCTCTTTAACTCAGCGTATTTAATTGCTTTAAGCACTCTCCCCACCCCCTTCCAGCCTGGCTCACTTTTAGTATTGAGGCTGGGCAAAAAAATTGGTTAGAATAACTGAACATTTCAAGGTAAAGGGAAAGAGGGGTTTTGCTCAGTTTTCTGAATTTATGGCAGAAGGAAGATTTGAACTTCAGAATTCATAAAATAAAGTTCATTCTCACACCCACAGGCAATAATGGCTCCAATAGGAAAAGTAAAGTGATACAGCCATTCGCTTAATTTGTATTTTTTTAAAAAGTTCTCCCCGCTTTATATAAAAGTAGGATTGCCAACAGCCTGGAGAAATAATGTGTGTGTGTGTGTGTGTGTGTGTGTGTGTGTGAGTGTGTAAAGTGCCGTCAAGTCGCAGCCGACTTATGGCGACCCCTTTTTGGGGTTTTCAAGGCAAGAGACTAACAGAGGTGGTTTGCCAGTGCCTTCCTCTGTATAGCAACCCTGGACTTCCTTGGTGGTCTCCCATCCAAATACTATCCAGAGCTGACCCTGCTTAGCTTCTGAGATCTGACGAGATTAGGCTAGCCTGGGCCATCCCAGGAGGAATAATGACCTATCCCTTTAATAGAGGCTTAATGGGATGTTATATACCGGGTGGTGTCATTTACCTCCATGCCACAAAAACCTTCAGCTGCCCATTTCCACCGATGAAACCTCTATAAAGGGGGCAGGACATTTTTTTTTCTCCTGGCTGTTGGCAACCCTCCTTACAGATAGGTGGACATGTGAATAAATGCGTAAAGGTTGTGTGTCACTTCTGTTGTGGCCTGAGATGGAATATTGTGAGTTGGTTTTCACAGAAGTAGATTCTCTCAAATGGCTGCCAAAGGTTATTGACTTTCCTGAGCATTTGGGTGTGAGAGGCAACAAGCTTTACTCGTAATACATCCACCGCCTGACCATTACCTATAATCTCCTGGCATTTTTCTGGTTCTCTTCTTTGTTCTGTCATTCTCATCTCGTCTTTGTGGAACGAGAAATTATAAGGCAATACATTTTTTGGCAAGCTTATAATTAAAGGCATTAAAAATGTTTAAAACAAAGATTCTTTCTGCTTGCTGCGTGTGGAACCTGTAAAACTCTCCCCCACTTTAACAATCCCTCAAGAGAGTGCGGCTGTATACTTTGGATAGGTCAGAGGAGCAAAATGCAGTTTGGACTTTTCTTTTGAGCCATCAAGCGAATGTGCTACTCTTGTGTACACTGGCTTGGCTTGCTTTGAATAATGGTTGCCAGATTCTTCTATTGCTTATTAAAATAAGATCATGAGAGACGTTAATATTTTTGAACAGGAAAGTAGGCCAGCCCTACGGACAGTGTTTTGGGTTGGGCTTCTTTGGATTTTGCAAACCAAAGGAAGCTTGCTTTGCTGCAGCCAGAAGATAAATCACACATTCTACTGGGTTAGTGTCAAAGGTTTGACTGCTACACAGGGTTCATTTCTGAGATACCTCCTCCACCCAAAGACCTCAGTCAGCACAGGAAAGTTAATCTTTCAGTTTGGCTGACAGAGTGCTTCTCTTGCATGCCCTTGGTCCAAAAATTGACATGTGTTTTTGCCTACTGCGGGCTTGGCCAGATTGAAACACAAACAATAGTTGAGAAGTGATGCAACTAGGCCCTGGTTCGTATGTTTGTTTATCAGGCTGTAAAATTTGCATGCATGTCAAAAAAGGATGTTGATTCTCAAGCATTTCCTTTTTTCACGTGTGAATTAATATGAAGCTATCACATGTGGACTTCATCACTTCAAACCTGAACCCATTAATTGGCCGTGAGCCACATAATTCAAATATAAGCATACAAAAGAATTAGAAAGTTTTCACTTCAGGCCTCTCTGAACGGCTGAAAGGTTGCCCCCCCTCCCAAAAAAAGCACATCCCACTTTCTACAAATTGGGATTTTAGGATTACCTGTTTTAGTGGCATTTACAATGAAAAATGAAACCTATAAGAGGTGGAAAAGGTAATTTTACTTGTCTGATTCCAGGAATGTGCAGCTGTAATAAATGGACATTTTGTATAACCTTATATAGATTGCAACAGTACAAAAAAAATCAGCCATATTAATCATCATCTCCCTTCATTTAAAATTAAAAGTCAAAGAGGTTTTGCTTCTTCAGCTTAAGCAACTTATTTCTGACTACCTTTGTAATTGTTAGCAAAGACGGTAAGTGGAAGGGAGGAGACCTTCCAGATTATTAACACAGAAGGATACACAGATGTAATAATGGGCTTTAATTGTATTCATTTGAACATGAATACATTTATGTTAAGATTTTAAGTACCATTCCTATTAAAAATTAAACTTTGAGAGGCCAGTGTGCAGTTTATGTCATCTGTCAAGTCCAACGTTTGCACGGAACTGTAACATTTCGGTCGTAAAACGGGCGGCTGAAGCCATAGATGCCCTTGTGAGTGGGCATCCCTGTCTCATGAGAACACCCCCCCCCCATGGGTGCTTTTCACCAACTGCAGAAAGAATGGCAGTGGGATTCTCAGGAGAGTAGTGGAAACTTGCATGCGACCCTCAAGTCTTTCTGATTTTTTATCCCCCTCTCCCTCTCTTCCATTCTACGTCCACAGCTATTTTGCAGCCAGGCAATCCCCTTCAAGCATCGCCTCTGGAAGCAGAGTAACTCTGGCATGCACATTCCCCAGTGGGAGAACTTGTGTGGATGGTAATTTTAATGAGACCTGATTTAAGCAGTAGAATGGGTCCATAAAACTAATACAAACAGACTTTCAAAAGCCTTTGCTACTTGTCAAGCATGGCACTCGCCCCCAAATGGTAGAGGAGCATCTATAAGCTTAAATAACAATATCATAATAACCTTGGGAGAACTTGACATGCTGCTTCAAGAGACTGGATTAAAAAAAAAAAAGAACAGTTTAAGGGTGGGAAAAAGTCCACTACAAGGAAGCCCGAGAACAAAAGGGACTTGTTTACAGAAACTCCTGTTAGGAAACAAGCTTGAATGGAATTCTGTATCTTTCCCCATCTTTCTGTGTACCTCCAAGTAGCCGAACACTCATGTTTTCATGAAAAAATACCTCAAGTCAAATTTTCCAGATATGTGCTTAATTGCATTTATTTCCCCCTTCGTATAATTTATTTACTTCTTTCGTACCCCACTTTTCACCTCAGTGGGGAGCCAAACTGGCTTACACCATTCTTCTCTCCTCTATTTTTAATTATCCTACTCGTTTCCCTTCCCAACATTGAACATTTTTGAAACATACTTTTTGGACTGTTGTTCCTTTGTTGTTGTTGTTCCTCACATGGTAGAGAAGGAGACTGGGGATTGATTCACCGTTATGTGTATGGATGTGAAGGGTGTAAAAATGTATGGAATAGAGTTCTACTTCCCATGCATCTGGTTGGACTTTACTTGGAATAATGAGTTTGTTTATGTATGTATGCACTTCTTTATTGGGTATAGTTTCTGAAAAGCTTGCTATAGGTATCTTAAATATTTCAGAAATTTCATATGCACCTTTCAATTAAATCAAGCAGTAAGTACAAAGAGCTCTTAGAACAGTCCAAGCTAATGTGCAACACATTTTTTTTTTAAAGCAGGCTTTATGTGACATCCTAAAGGCAAAAGAAGCAGCTCTCTCATGGTTGGTGTGATCCAAACAGTAGAGGCCATGATTGAAAAGACCGTGTTCCCTACTCCTATATTTATAATTTATATATCTGCCCTTCCAGCAATATTGTCCAAGTCACCTTACAGAACTGAAACAATGAAATACCACATTTTGTTTGTGGAACAAATGATTAGATGCTCTAGGCTGATCCTGCATTGAGCAGGGGGTTGGACTAGATGGCCTGTATGGTCCCTTCCAACTCTATGATTCTATTAAGGGATAGTCCCTCTCACTTGTTCCTTCCCTGAACTGATTTCTCCTAGTCTTCTCCCCAAGCCTCCTGCTCTGCAGTAGCAGCTACTGTTCTTTTCTAGCTATAGATTTACTCATTTGGCAGTATGGATCAAGGACTCTTGTGAAGATCTTAGAGGCAGAAGTGTTCCCTGAAATATGCTGGGCTCAGATTTATATTTCATTTTACAGAATTAAATCCACGTGGGCCCAGAAGCTATAAGATGTGGCCTGGACAAATAATACTGTGCAAATAAGGGATTCATTGTGCCCCATTGGGAAGGGGGCAGGAATTAATAATATCTGGGAGGTTCAGGCATCTGAGTCTTTTCTTAGTGGTCTGCTTGAATGTTTAATCTTACTTGCGTTGTAATAAATGTAGTTCTATCAAAGTCACTTTTTCCTTGTGTGCTACATAGCTAATGTAAGAAAAATTCAAACTTAACACTTGTGTTGGTTGGTATTTGTCGGAATCCTCCTGGTTCTTAGTGTCAAGAACCCCAGGGGTTTACATACCTCCTTGTACAGCATCTGGCAGGATTGAGGCAATATTGAACTTTTTCTTATGTGATTGCTGACAAGTGTCTGGAATACTGCAAGATTAGGATAGAATTGCAAAATGACATTCAGGAAAAAAGATGGTTATTCATGAGAAGGAGAAAGGGGTAGAGCTGCAGGACTGGTGAGTTTTTTTTTTAATCTTTCCTTAACTGCTAGGGAGCATTAACTGAGGGTGCTATGTGAAGGACAGTGTTTGAGGGTGAGTGGGTGTTTGTAGCCTAATGGAAAGTGGTTTCTGTGTGGTTTGTGGCTGATTGTGCTGGTTCCCTGGAGGTGATTGCTGTCCCTGCCTTTTGCTGTGGCTGTGGAGCCTTGAACTCTAGGGCTGCTCCTCAGAGGCATGAGCCTAAGGATGACAGCTACAGGGCTCTTGGCTTGTGGCTGTTCGCCTGAGGGTCAGGCCAGGGGATCCTGTAAAAAACTTAAAGGTTCTTACATCTTGTATGTGTTAAGAGTTTTGCTTCTGCAAACAGGGAATCATGTGAGGCAGTTTGGCAGGGAGGTTTTCAGGGGAACACAAGAAAACAACTTCTTCATTGGATCAAAGCAATGAGTCGAGGGAGGGAGGTGAGGCAGTGACTTGCAAAGTCTGTGGCATGTTTGTATTTTTGCCTGAGGGTAACAGCAATTACACTTGCAGCAAGTGTAATTAGTAGCCCTACTGGAGGAGAAGATACAGGGACTTGAGGCACGCTTATCCACTATTTTATAAGGAGTGATGAAGCATTCATGGACAGAACACATGAAGCATTCTTGAAAGGGCAATAGGAGGAGGAGGAAAAGGCATCTCAGGAAATGGAGGAGCACCCAACACAGGAGGAGGGCACATGGAAGAATGTAACCCACAGGAGCAGGAAAATCAGGAGAAATTCTGAGCCTCGGTTGCTAAGCAATCGGTTCCAGAATCTCCCCATTGATTCTGGACCACTGGAACAAGGGCTACTCCCCCGGCCTCTCCCTGAAGCTGGAAGGAAATTTCTCAGGCCCCTGAGGATGAGAGGACTCAAGCTGTTAAACCAGCGTGGAGCCAATGTGGTGTAGTGGTTAAGAGCGGTGGTTTGGAGTGGTAGAGTCTGATCTGGAGAACCGGGTTTTATTCCCCACTCCTCCACATGAGCGGCGAAGGCTAATCTGGTGAACTGGATTTGTTTCCCCACTCCTACACATGAAGCCAGCTGGGTGACCTTGGGCAAGTCACATTCTCTCAGCTTCATCTACCTCACAGGGTGTCTGTTGTGAGGAGGGGAAGGGAAGATGATTGTAAGCCGGTTTGAGTCTCCCTTAAGTGGTAGAGAAAGTCGGCATATAAAAACCAACTATTATTATTATTATTATTATTATTATTATTATTATTATTATTATTATATTTGCAGATCATACTAAATTGGGACAGGTAACAAATACAATAGAAGACAGAGTCCGGATACAGAATGATCTTGATAGGCTGGAAAACTAGGCTAAAACAAATAAAATGAATTTCAACAGAAATAAATATAAGGTCCAGCATTTAGGCAGGAAAAATCAAATGCATAATTATAGGATGGGGGAGACTTGTCTTTTCAGTTGAATGGATTGAAGGGCTGCCATATGGAGGATAGTGTGGAGTTGTTTTCTGTTGCCCCAGAAGGTCAGACCAGAATCAGTGGGTTGAAATTAAATCAAAAGAGTTTCTGGCTAAACTTTAGGAAGAAATTCTTAACAGTTAGAGCAGTTCCTCAGTGGAACAGGCTTCCTTGGGAAGTGGTGAGCTCTCCTTTGGAGGTTTTTAAGCAGAGGCTAGATGGCCATCTGTCAGCAATGCTGATTCTGTGAACTTAGAGAGATCATGAGAGTGAGGGCAAAAAGGGTTGAGTCAGTGCTTGGCTCTCATGGCTCTTCCTTACATGCCCTGGGTAATGCTGATCACCACTTTGGGGTCAGGAAACAATTATCCTTCAGGCCAGATTGGTCAAGGACCCTGGAGGGATTTTTTTGCCATCTTCTGGGCATGGAGCAGGGGTTACTGTGGGGGGGGGGAAGGCTGATGTGAATTTCCTGCATTGTGCAGGGGTTGGACTAGATGGCCCTGGCAATCTCTTCCAACTCTATGTTTCTATGACTATTGACCCTTCAGCAGATTTCCAAGCATCAAAATACTACTGCATCTGGTTGTCGGTAGAAATACTTGTCATTATTGAGTGTGTCTTTTAAGACTATTTTTTCCCCTGATTGCTGTCAAGATGACAGCCTTTTGCACGAGCAGTTCGCAGAGTATTGGTGAGTTTCCTGAAACTCAGCCATGGCGATATCATAAATGTAAAGACTGTGAAAGTTGATTTGCCTTTTTTTTTTTTAAATCCCACACGGTAAACTAAATGATTTTGCACTTTGAGTGGATTCAGATCATTGCACTTAGCTGTGCATTTATTATATAAATTTGTCCTCCAACTCAAGTGTTAAGTATGTATTATGGAACCCCGCAGCCCATCTGAGCGCTTGCAGTGTGCAAATATTTTTTAAATTTTGTAATTAAATAGGAGTTGGGCAGCAGTGTCCACTAAAGTGATTCATTAATTGAATGACTTGATTAAATTTCATGTTATTTTAGTTTATACAGCAAGGGCATGCATCTCTGGCATCGCTGGGGATTCTTTGCAAGGCTGTCAGCAACTAATTCAGAGGTCCTCTATAAGAAATCTTTAGCACCCAATTAAATATTAACCAAGGGGAGATGTGGCTTGCTCTTTCTCTTGTCAAAACGAAGTTTTGACATCTCAGGCTGGAGGTATAAATTTGCCCCACAGAATTATTCTCTGTGCGCTCTATTTATCCACTAGCTTGTTCCTAAATTAATCCTGCTAAAAATCTTCCCATGTAATTGTACTGGGGTGGTTCAGTGCCGGATAAAGTATGTAAATAAAAAAATGCCCTTTTAATTTCATGTTAAGTATGCCTTGCCACTGCTGCAGCCGGGCTGTATGTTTCCTCAGAGTGTCATTTTAAAGGTATTGTGGTTTCTGAGCAGCAGCTGTGATTGAAAAGTATGTAAACTAATCTGTTCTTGCTCATGTCATTTTTATATTCTTGTGTCAGAACACCAGAAGGCTGCTTTAAATTTGTCTTTCACTGTGTATTAGTTCTCGGGTCTAATTTTTTTTTTTGCCTTAGTGTATATACTCCATTCTTTACTACACATGGCGATTCTGTGCCAAAGTAAATGGCTACACATGAAAAGATCCTAAAATAGTTCTTGCTTGATTACTGTACAATATTATGTTTATTTTGAGGGAGAGTTTTTATTACCTTTACATAAAAGTACGATTATCCTGCACAGTATCCATGTTGTAGAAAGAGAAATAATCAAACACTCTGTATTTATTAGTCTAAAATGCAATAACTTTGCATGATCGTTTTTCCACAAGAGGAAGAAAGGAGGGGGTGGGAATTTGGAGGGTGCATTTTTTTAAAATAAACCCGTATTAATTTTATACCGTGGATAAATATTTCTTTATATAATTATCAGACTCCTCATGGACTGGGAATTAAATGAGGTTGAAGCTAACGATTTACTCATACCATACCACACACCTGATCATGCCTCAGCTTGATATTGTCTTTGCCCGAAAGACTTCTACTGATGTTCTATTTGGGGGGGGGGGAAGGGGAGGAAATAAAGAAAATGAGTGAGGAACGCAAGGAAATTAATCAAGAGTAAACACAGGTTCTTATTCAAGGGAGGTGTGTGGGAAGGATGTAGGGTTGCCAACTCTGGGTTGGGAAATACCTGGAGATTTTAGGTGGAACCTGGGGAGGCGGGGTTTGGTGAGGGACCTCGGTGGGGGGGAAAATGCCATAGTCCACCCTCGAAAACAGCCATTTTCCCATGGGAACTGATCTTTGTCGTTTGGAGATCAGTTGTAATTCTGGGAGCTCTCCAGGCCCCACCGAGAAGTTGGCCCATGCACCGAACATATGTTTATGCCAGTGTGGTTTTGGGAGTGCAGTGATTCTTGATACTAAAATAAATAAATAAATCAGGAAACATTCGTAGTATTTGGTCTGACTTGAGATAGACGTTTGAAATAAATAGTAAGTGCCTGTGCTATATCTGAGTAATTTCTATTTGGTATCAAATGTACAGTAGCTGAATCTAATATATTATTCCACAGAATTAAAGTCAGGCTAAAGGGGCCTCCTGATTTAAAATATAACCTAAATGATGATTTTTTTTAACAGACAGGTTTTTTTTCTAGCCAAAATGTTGATATATAATTTATTTTCTGCATGGCTTTCACAGTTTTTCATAATAAAAAAGAACATACCACTTTAACAAGAGTGACTTTTTAATAAAGAACTAACAACACTTTAGTAAGACTTGGGTGTGTATGCTTCCCTTGACTGTCGAAGGAATTGTTTGGTGAACAATTGAATAATTGTGTCCAAATCTGGTATATATAAAGATGGCTATATCTGTTTGGAAAATATGTTTCCCTTTTATGCAAACCAGGTATGTGTAAGTTCATTGACCGACTCAGTCCTGGGTTTGTGGGCAACTGTCTTAAAAAAAAGCTCATGTTAAAGTCAAACAAAGAAGGGTTTAACCTAAAACAATTAATAGATCATGGTCTTTAGGGTTGCCAACCTCCAGGTACTACCTGCTATTAAAACTGATCTCCAGCCAATAGAGTTCAGTTCACCTGGAGAAAATGACCGCTTTGGCCATTGGACTCTACGGCTTTGAAGTCCCTCCCCTCCCCAAACCCTGCCCTCCTCAGGCTCCCCCCCTCAAATAAAAAAACCTCCCCTGGTGCAAAGACGGACCTGACAAGTCTAGTGGTCTTATCTTGGTAATATGAAAGTAGCATGGCTTTGGCCAGGCCAAACACTTGTATTTCCAAAGAAAACAGTTGACTTTCAGTCCTTCTTTCACATTTCTATAAAGAACAGGTTTCAGTTTTTCTTTTGATTGTGTTTTCTTTAGATTTGATATTTTATTATTTTATTTGTGAGCCTTGAGTAGGACTGGAGAGGCAGCATAGAAATCTCCTAAACAAACAATTTTTTGCTTCCTATACTGATGGTTTCTAGCATCATTAAGCACCATAGAAGAAATATACCTACCCAGGTAACTCAGAAGTCATCAGCAACTGAACATTAAATCAGAAATTAAAATTTCTTGAGTCAAAGAGGATTTTATTTTTTAGTTGACTTCATAAAAGAAAAAAATAGAACTGGAAGCTGGTTTTAGGAAGCCAATGGAATGGCATATGGCTTGTGCTGAAGCACCAGATGCTACAATGAAAATAATGTGTTCAATAGCTCCAGCTGTGCTAACCTATGGCTTGTAACCAGACATGTGCTTTTCAGTTGCCAAGTGGTGGTCAGACACTAAAGCAGACTTCAGCAATTGGTATGGTCCCCCATCCGGTGGCTAGCCTCACTGTGTGTGTCCTTTTGATTGTGGTCCAAAGCAGAGATCATTTGTGATCTAATTACACAAACCCTGGTTGATTATCCAAGGGAGAACCTCTTTTTTGCTGAATGGAAAGTCTACCTTTCCCACCCACTACTCCTCTTTTGCCTTTTGAGTAGGAGTTTGCTGAAATGCCACCATTGATGAACGTTCTACAGAAGGTTTGTGACTGAGGAAAGGCTTTTGTTGGTATCTAGCAAGCCATATCCAAAACCATAAAGCTCCTTTGCTTAAATAAGGGGGAGTTCAGCAAAATTCTGTAAGACTCTTACCTTGAAAACCCATAAGGGGTCGCCATAAGTTGGCTGCGACTTGACGGAAAATTTTGTTGGTCTGTAAGGTGCTATTGGACTTGAATTTTGTTCTGCTACTACAGACTCTACCCCCTTTGAAACACCCTTTCAATTGACAACTTATCTGGGCAGTTAAGATAGTGACAGTACAATCTGTTGATACTTAATTGGTATTGAGTTCTGTAGACTTCAGTGTGTTTTACTTTAAAGTAAGCATTCATGATAACTTGAATTTTCTGAGTTTAAAATGGTTTCAGTCAAAGAACTTCACTTTTATTTGGTTGCATATTGCACTATAGTCTTATGTAACATGTTTTCCTATGTATATCTATGAAAACAAGACAGAATTTAATGTAACAACAGAATGTTTCTCAGATATTTCATTGTATTTTCTCTTTCATCCTGTATGATGCAAAACTGAGAAGAAAAAGAAACTGAAGTTTTGACTAATGTATTACACCAAATTTAGAGGGTTAATGGGAGTATTTATAACACAAATGCATGTTCTTTGGTTTTACAAGATTTAGTGTGAGCTGATAACCCAAATAAAGATTTCCCACTCTTTTATTATTATGCAGAAATTGGTGACTATTAAAATTGTCTATCAACAAGTGTATCTCTTAAGCAGGAAGTATAGATATTTGGTTTAGTGGCAATGGAGTGGGGAGTCAACGTGGTGTAATGGTTAACAACAGTGGAGAGCCAGCGTGGTGTAGTGGTTAAGAACGGTGGTTTGGAGCGGTGGACTCTGATCTGGAGAACCGGGTTTGATTCCCCACTCCTCCACATGAGCGGTGGAGGCTAATCTGGTGAACTGGATTTGTTTCCCCGCTCCTCCACACGAAGCCAGCTGAGTGACCTTGGGCAAGTCATTCTCTCTGTCAGCCTCACCTACATCACAGGGTGTCTGTTGTGGGGAGGGGAAGGGAAGGTGATTGTAAGCCAGTTTGATTCTCCCTTAAGTGGCAGAGAAAGTCGGCATATAAAAACCAACTCTTTTTCAAGCGGGGGGAGGAGCAACCCATTCCTGAATGGGGGGTGGATACACGGCAGCCAGGAGCGGTTCAGCCACAGCGCCTCCACAGAGACTTCCCGGCCGCCACAGAGAAAATAACAGCCCATTCCTGAGCCACCTTCTAAGCCATTCCATGGCTGCCAAAACACACTAAAAAAAACCCTTTTAGAGGCTTTTTTGGTCAAACGTGGCCTTTTCGCCCCATTGAGAAAAGCGAGGCAGTGCCAGCAAAAAGCTGGCACAGCCTCGCTCCTCTTGCTGCCAGTGTACTCGGGGTGAATGGGGACAGGAGGCTGCCTAATGGCAGCTCCTCCCCCTGGAGTGTCCCGAGAACGCCTCCCGGGATGCTGGGACCCCCCTGGGATGCCGGTGTGGGCCTTTACACCAGTGGGACACCAGCGGAAGACCCCACCATCGTCCCAGGGTGCCACAGCGGCGACTGGCATCCAGGGTGCCCAGGGTACCACAGCGGCGACTGGCATCCAGGGTGCCCAGGGTATCACAGCGGCGACCGGCATCAAGTCCTCCCCGCCAGTGTTGGGGCCACTTACTGCAGCGTAAGTAGCTCAGATGCCAGTGGGGAGGGCCACAAATCCAGTGCAGTGCCTTCCTGGCCTCCTGAGGGCTTTTGCCCTTAAAGGTGAGGAATGCGCTGTGAAACAATTTAAAATGTAAAATGGGGGAAATGCCCCCATAGAAAAGCAAGACTATGCCACCAAAAGAAGTGGCGTAGCAACGCTGCAACTGGAAAGCCCCCTCACACGCCAGTGTGGTCTCCCACTTCAGGGATTTTGCTCCTGGTGTGGCTGTGCTGGTGGCAGAGCCCCCATGACATCATCATGGGCAAAAACACATGGTCGCTTTATCCTCCTTTAATCCCTGTTTCAGCCAGGATTCAGCCAAGATCGAACACATGCGTTTTGCCTAATGTGCGTTCGATCCTGGCTAAAACAGGGATTAAAGGAGGATAAAGCGACCATGCGTTTTCACCCCATAAGTGCCCCTTATCCTGGGATAAATGGGTGTTTAATTTGGCGCAGGTCACACCGGCTCCTATGCCAATTCAGCCCCTCCCCTTCAGGATTGCGCTCTAATTTTGAAGGACTGTTGACATAGCATGGACCAAACTGCATTATTGTATCACACCCCTGAGTATCTTTTGTTCAGAGAAAATACTTTCCTTGCATTCACTATAACTTTTAATAAAAGCATTGTCCAGCCTAATTTTTTTTTCACGAACTAATTTCTTATAATTATATGGTTGCCAATGTGTGCAGGTTCTTTGCTGGCTTTCTCCCCCCCCCCTTTTTTGTTGTTGCAAAGATCGGAAATTTGTGCTGGTACAAATAGAGAAGCAGCACATTGGATTCATTTATGTCTCTCTCCCCCCCCCCACTTTATATATTGTGGGCCTGTGTGTATTTTCATAAACTATTTTCCCATCAGTAGAAAAGGGCAAGAGTCCAGTAGCACCTTAAAGACTAACAAAAATATTTTCTGTGTCTCACGAAAGCTCATACCCTACCAGAAAATATTTTTGTTAGTCTTTAAGTTGCTACTGGACTCTTGCCCTTTTCTACTACTGCAGACAGACTAACACCGCTACCCACTGTGAATTATTTTCCCATCAGTTAGTCCATGTCTTTAAGAATGTGGTATGCCCATTTCATGTTATTCAAAATATATGCTTGCACGATTTAGATGAAGTATAAAAAGGTTGTACAAGGTGATGGCTTCATAACTGTATATTTATGTGACACTTATTGGGGTGGCTTATCACTTGACCTACTAACATTTACATATTGCTATTATTTTCCTTTGAAAGCATATTATGCTTCATTTCCCAGAAAAGATGAGTGATAGTGAAAGGTTGGTATGTATGATTTATTATATATCGGCTTGATTTACCTCATCCACCAATCCTGGTACAGCATAGATAAATATATTTATTGCTATTAATCATTTATGCAGAAATTATTATTATTCATGTGCAAGACATTTAATATTGTTTAATAATCTTACAAACAACACAGGTCACTATTGTTCCCATTTTCCAGTTTGGGAAGTGATACCTGAAAGATGAGGACATTTCCGGTTCAGAATACTGCCTAGGAAATCACAGCAGATAGAGGCCACCATCCAGAAAGCTCTTTGATGTATTCACAACTACTTACACACATCTATCGGGCCTTAAGATTCCCTCCCCCCTTACAAATCAGTGTCAGGGGTAACTTTCCATGTGGTACTGAAGAGGTAAAAAAAAAATACATTCAGGTATGCAGAAATAGTTGAGTGTTTCTCTGGATTATAGCAATGGTATATAAATGCAGATGTCTCATGTCCAGCTTCATATTTTCTCCTTGTCATACACGATTATTCTTGGTTTAAACGAGCTTTATGAGAGAATGAGTGCATTATCTTCCACCTTACAGAGAGTATCCAAATTTACTGTTTGTGGTCTGTGAATTTCCATGTCAGGCTAATACTGCGTAGCCACCATGCTAGCTGAACATTGGGACGTTTCCTGGGTGTGCTGTAATGGTTAATTATAATTTATCCCTCATTTCTTCATAAGAAATGGTGAAGAGCGTTATTTCTTGAGACTAATTTTTGTATGTGGCTTCCTCGCCCAAGTAATGTAAGTGTATATCTGGGTGTGCTGGGAGATGAATTACTCTTCTGCCAGAAGCAGACGTTCCAATTTTGGGCCTAGTTCCACTGGCAAAGTCCCCACTATAGTTTATGCCAGTTTATGAATGATGGGATCAGGCCTTTATTTGGAGCTGAGAGTACTTGATGTGGAAACAGGAAATGCACATTTCTAACCTTCTAGAAATGTGTGTGACTATTTTCAGTCACAAATCCAAAGCGTCTCCATCTTCTAAACAATGATGCCATTGTACCCATCGTATCTGACTAGTTCTGAAAATGTTTCAGTAAGCCTATCTTAAAACATTATAAGAAGATAATCAGCTGCCTTAGAAGGTCCCCATCTGGAGTATAGAGTTCTTTTACTGAAAGATGTTTTGCCTTTCTGAGATAGCTCTCGCATTTCATCATCTGTTGTGCAGAGATGAAGTGCATATGAAAAGTCAGTGACTCTGAATCCATCTGTTGTTATTATTTTCCACTGATAATTGGCTCGAACAATGAGATGTCTGTGTCTGTAGCCTTTGAAACCATACACCCTGTTTATTTTCTGGAGGTCTTACTACCCTCCTCCACCCCCACCCCCCTTTCTGCTTTATTTTTCTCTCAAGCTATAGCTAGTGGAGCTTGCATGAAGATGACATCTTTGACTCTGTGCATCAGGACATGTCACTCAGGCATTTGAATCTTGACTACAGATTTTCTTCTTCTTTTTTTTTTACCAGTCCTATGTCTGTTCAGTTGCGCCAATAGAGAACAGACTTACAGCAAGAGAGGTGGGCAGATCCAGAATGTAAAGATATTCTACCTGAGCCATAGTATTTATTTCAGGTTCCTTATTAAAATATTAATTTAGAATCCAGCATCTATTACCTATGGAATTAGATACCACCTATAATTGTATAATATATTCAGTTGCATCCAGTTTTGCACGATACAGAGCATTAATATTGGATTCCACTAACAGCATTTCCATTAGCTTGCTCAACCAGTATGAGATATATGTGAGCAAGAAGGCATAACTACCAGCCAGAACTGCCAAAACAGTCATTAGAACCTCCATAGGGATGGACAAAGGCTTTTACACAGTGATATACTGATTACATTTTGTTCTATGGTTTATTTGCATCAAGGTTAGATCACTGTTATCTGTGCACAGTGTATTATCCAACACCTTATTTTAAAGGTCATTTCATTTCAAAAATAGTGTCTAGCAGAGGTCTCAAATGTTTCTTTTGAAATCTCTTTAGAAGAGATTTTTGTTTTCAATCCTTTTAAGCATTATTTACCCATCAGGTTAGGAAAAGTGTTTTTACATCTTTGGTGCCACTATGGTGGTTTTAGGTGCCGATGTCATTTTTTGTTGTTGTTAAGGGATAATTTTGTTGTGCATTGCAAGATACTGCCCCTCAGTGTCTTGCATTTCTAAAATGTATTCTAAAGGGCATTTCTAAAATGTATTCTCAAGAGGGTTTCTAAAATGTATTCCAGAATGAGTATACATGTAGTTTATACATGCTGTTCCTTCAACTCTGGTCAAAAATGCATGGTCGCTGTAGCCTCCTTTAGTCCCTGTTTCAGCCAGGGTCAAATTTTTGTGAACAGACGTTACCTTATTGATTGTCGGCTCAGCCCTGTTTCGACGCAAAATGAACCCGGCTTTTCCCATTCCTCTTCTGGCCCGAGTCAAACCATTCTTCCTGGCTTATTCCAGAATAACTGAGCGAGCACACAACTTTCACGGGTTGAGTCTTCCCGTGTCATAACAGCCCACCCTCCTCCAAACCCCTCATGGCACGAGCTGTCCGCCCTTTTTGGGGGGTCAATTTGAAACGACCAATCACGGGGGGCGTGGGACGTGGCAAACTAAACAGAAACTCCACGTTTCCCTCATTTTCTGTTTTCATGGATCGATTTGCACACAGTTTCGTCCTTGCTCATTCAAGATAATGTGTCCAGTTCCCCCCCCCCCCCCAGCCTGGGGTACTTTGATCCTGGCTGAAACGGAAATGAAGGAGGTTCAGCGACCATGCGTTTTAGACCTCTTTTGTCTCTTCCCCCGCCTCCATGTTTGGATGTTCTTGCGTAAAAAATACGGGAAAAAATACACTGAAAAAACATCTTGATGCAATTTGGTTATAGCATCACACACATTTTGTATGATGGTACAATTCTCATTGATGATATAGAAGGGGAAATGCAAATGATCTTTAGAAATAGAAAGGTTTGGCAAACTGTACACGTACAGTACTTGTATAAACTTTGGGAACAAAAGGAATTCAGGTAATCAGAGGTCCCCAGTGTATCAGTTGCATTTAAGAAACAAGAACAGGTAATTCCAACCCCCCAAAGCCTGGTGGTAATTCAGAAGAGAATTTCAGAAGCATCCTTAATTTTTAGATACAAATGAGTGTTTTTTTTTTTAATTCAGTGAATCTAGGATCTACCCAGGCTTGAATCCCAACTCTGCCATGGAAGCTTGCTGAATGACCCTGGGCCAGTCATGGTAGGGGCCATGGCTCAGTGGAAGAGCATCTGCTTGTAGGGTTGCCAGGCACCTCTTCGCCACTGGTGGGAGGTTTTTTGGGCAGAGCCTGAGGAGGGTGGGGTTTGGGGAGAGGAGGGACTTCAGTGCCATAGAATCCAATTGCCAAAGCGGCCGTTTTCTCCAGGTGAACTTATTTCCGTCAGCTGGAGATCAGTTGTACTAGCAGGAGATCTCCAGCTAGTACCTGGCGGTTGGCAACCCTATCTGCTTGGCATGCAGACGGTTCCAGATTCAGTCTCTGGCATCTCCAGTTAAAAGAATCAGGTAGTAGGTGATGTGAAAGACCTCAGCTTGAGACCCTGGAGATCCGCTGCCAGCCTGAATAGACAGTACTGATGGTCTGATTCAGTATAAGGCAACTTTATGTATTCATGTGTGTGTTCATGCACTCTCAGACTAACCCACCTCACAGGGTTGGTACTGCGTAAATAAAATGGAAGAGAGGAGAACGATGTAAGCCACTTCGGGCCCCCATCAGAGAGAAACATGGGATATAAGTGGAATAAATAAAGATAGGTAAAGAAATAACTTTTGTAAGATTACATGTGCTTGAAATTGTCTGCTTTCATTAGTGTACATACCCTGACAAAGATACAATCCAGTAACCATTGCTGCTCTGTATCTTGTGTTAATATCATTGGCTGGGATCTAACCCCCCCCCCCATGTGTGAGAGTGTGGGACAATATTTCTTTCTGATGTTAGTCTGCCATGCCTTTTTGGGTGCTACTTTGCAGGGTCCCTGACTTTAGAATGGTTTGAGGGCCTGTTGTTGGGATGGGGGAGCTTAAACATTTCAGTATATGAGCAGAAGACCGAACAGTAGTTTGGAGCTAACTCACTGGAGCATTTGTTCTTGCTCTAAGGGAAGGGCATCTTGAGCTTTGGGTGAGTCCCGCAGCATGCTCAGGGAGGCAGGATCAAATTTCCATTTCCTTTCTTTTGGGCGAGAATAGATACGATGAACACTTATGAGAGGTGTTTACTGTGATATCTGTGCAGAGTAGTATGATAACTGCCATATTAATTCTTATACTTTCTAACCATAGAAATATGCCAGGTGAATCAAGAACAATAATGTAATAATGCACCTTAATTAAAAAAATTTTTTATTTATTTATTTGATTTGGTTAATACTCTGCCCTTTTCCGGCAGAGCCAGGCTAAGGGCAGCTTACAACAATAGTCAGCAAAAAATAAGTATACAAATATAGAGTTAAAAGCATATAATTTTAAAACCATTGTTCCTAATCTAATAGTACAACATGGCGCCTTGAACTACGCATCCACCTCATATAGGTGAAGCTGTCATCTGTAGGGTGAAGTTGGTCCAGAAGATGGCAATAGGGACAAGGAGGGGAAGGAAAGGGAGGGGGAAAGGGAAAGGAAAGAGAAAGGGAAAGGAAGGAAAAGGGGGAAAACAGATAAGTAAAATTAGTGTATCTGCTATAGTACACAATAAATAAATAAACAATCCTGTATTTGACATCTAAATATGTCAGTTAAAAATACCTTGCCAAGGTATTGAGAATCTCAGGTATTGAAAACATTCTGTATAATGTGTGCCATGTTGTTGAGATGAGGGATATAGCAATGTAGGTGTGAATGAAGAGTTAAAAGAAAAACAAATGTGGACCCGAGATTCTGTTTGAAGAGTTAAAAGGATGAATGAATGAATGAAAGAATGAATGCATGAAAGAGAAAAAGAATGGATATTCTCCATATTAAGGGGAGAGTTCTTTACACCTACACAGGCATGCTCACATATACACACGGAAAACTATTTGTGTGTGTGTGTGTGTGTGTGTGTGTGTGTGTGAAAGATGCCTGAATATTTGAAAGTTTTCCAAACAGTAACAGCAGAACTTGCCCCAAACCAGAATTATCCATTTAATCTTTAATCCATTGATCCTATATTCTGATGTCCTCAAAAGCAGAAGACATTTCTTTTCCTTCTAAGGGACAATGTTTGTGAACTTTGGAAACGTGCAATGTACAAACTAGTCAAAGTTAAGCAGTTCTAAGCCCAAGGATGTCAGTAGAAGTGTTAAACATGCACTTTAGTCTCTCCCATTTTTTAAAGAGAGAGACTGAGTTTTGATTAGATCATGCCCTACACTGTATGAACAAAAGACACTGTGTCACATCTTTGGTTGTTTGTTTTTAATTTCCAATTTTCTTCCCCTCCCTAATAGTATAAGGTGTATTGAATTGCTGCATTATTTTGGAATTTATATATATTTCATGTAATTCTAGAATGTGATATACAATTTTAAAAATAGCATGCCCCTTGAGTAATAGAATTGCCTTACTGGTTGAAGCACTGGTTTTTAAAATAATAAAACATATTTTTAATATTTTTCTTGTCTGAGTGTAAGTTATAAAGTCTCTTTTTAGATAGAAACACCACGGTCTTTAACACATTTACTTGGGGGGGGGGGGAGAGTTGTATCTATATCAGTGGAATTCACTTTTGAATAGTGTGCTTAGGTACCTAGTCGATGTATTTAATTCTGTAGAATTGGAGGTTTAGTTAAAGAAGGCAGAAAAATCTGTTTGCCACTGGTTCTTTTCACTGCTCCTGTCTCTTTTGTCTTTCTCTCTCTCTCTCTCTCTTTCTGCCTTGAAAGGTGTGTGGGTGAGAAAATGTTTTCTTTTGTAATGGCAAATCTCAATTTAGTACTTAATAGTATTCATATTTATTAGTTGTTATTGCTGCTATTTATCTGCGAGGGTTGCATAGAGCTGTGTGATCTTTTTAGCCACCATCCCTATTAAATAGGCTGTGCAGTTCCTGAGAGATCAGGACAGGTAGAATGCACAGCAGGCGTCTGATTTGAGCCAGTTACTCATTTGCGGGAGTGTTTGTGTTTATGCAAAGGGGCCTCTTCCTGAATATTTAATCTAGAGTAAGGCAGTGGCTTTTGTTGTGTTTAGACCACATACCTTCAGTCCTTCTTTACTCTGCAGCCAGTGTCGAGGGAGAGGAACTCTGGTAGTTAGAAGTCTTCGTCTGGTGTTCTGAGAACTCTCAACTTTTTTTTCCACTTTGGTTGGGAATTCTTGCTGCAGCTCAAAGCTTTTCGTCCTCTTCATTAATGGGGTAAGTTTACACTACTTAAAGAACCTGTATACCTTTTTGTTCTTTCTGGTACGTTGTCAGAGTTGTTTCTTGTTGAGCAACCTCGGTTGTTTTAGGGAGTTTGCTGTAGCCATTTAGATTGTGAATGCAGGTGCTTCTGTGGTGTCCCCTTTTTCTTGTACAGGTAAATAATGAATCTTAACAGGCAGGTTCTTCGTTGAGAGTACTGACTAGAATATGTTCAGCATTGTTATCCTTTGTATTAACAAATCCTAGTTCGTAACTGTGCTGGAGATAATGCTTTCATTGTTTGTTAAATGCTTTCAAATAGTATACAACACACTTTTTTGTAGAAGGCAAGAAGAAACTCCGATTTGTGTTCTGTCCTCACCTAATGTTCTCACCAGAATGCCTGTATTGTAAAAAGAAGGATCCCCCCCCCATGTGGAAATTGAATCGTCTCGTCGTTGATATTAATAGCACACTAGAGATGTTAGCTATGATGAAGAGAGAACCAGGACCGTGGAGTAGGAAACTTGATAATGCAGGGGAAGAGCAGGGTGGGGTGGGGTGGGGTGGGGGAGATGACAGAGTCCTCTTGGTTTTCTCGGTGGGGCAGAGTTTGCATAATATCATCCTAGCTTTAGCTGTTTACTAAAAGCATTTTGATCACTTGCTGTTACTTTTAATCTAGATATCATTATTTCTGTGTGTTTTCTTACTTAGTAACTGCCACTCGTTCACTTTCTGATTGAGTCTACTTTAAAAAGAAAATCTTATACTGTGCGTACACACTCACTCAAACACATACACACTCTGTCTCCCTCATACACACTCTGTAAGAGCAGCACACTGGCTGTAAGAGAATGTCAGTTTCCCTCAGAGATTTGAATTATAGGGGGAATCATATATAAAATTCCAAGAAAAAGAACAAAAGAACTAGTTTTCAGTGCTGAGTATTGTAATGTGTTGTAGGTTTATAGAAATTCTGAGCACCGGGTTCAGAAGTAGGAATTTAGGTTACCAATTAACTATTTCCTTCGTTTGAGTAACTCCTCTCAAACAGAAGAGTGTGCTATTCCACCACATGTTGGCAAGTGTGAGCATCTGAATAAAATTTCGCCAACCTTATTAAAATGTGTAGGGACTTTTTAGTCTTCTAGGGTGCAAATCAACACACATATTCAGACACATTTTATTAACAATAAGATTGCTTAAAGTTTTTTTTTAAAATAGCAGCATTGCAAATAGTGTATCTAATTGTAAGTATATTACTTTTATAGTCTCTTTATGAAGAAAAAGCACCTCAGTCAAAGCACCTTGCGTGATTAGCGCTATTGTATTCTTAAATTTTGATTGATAGAGATAATAGTTTTCACTTAAAAATACAGACAGGTACTTTAACTTTCCATGACAATAGCTATTTGCATTTCTTTTATCTTTTTGTTTAACATTTGTGGGGGTTGGGACAGATTTGATTATTAACTCTTATTGCACACTGTGGGAAATGCTAAAACAAAGCTTTTGTTAGAGCTTCAAAGGTACAACTGCAAATATTGTTTTTATCGGTTCAATATTTAAAGGTTGTTAAAGGATAGCTCAACAATATTTTCACATGACCATGGCCAAGGGTATCACTGTATTGTAAAGGTAAGAGAATAGGTGGTTTTCTTCCATGAAAGGTGGTCAGGTTTTTGTATTACTGTCAGACAGGAGGAACATTTTTACATGATGGAGTGAGAGAACCGGAAAGCTATGCAGCATGTTTTTATCTGCCTCACAAAAGAGAGAGCAAAGACTGTAAGTTCATAGGAATCTGAAAGCTGCTAGAAGGGAGGGTGGAGACATTTGCAGGGGGGGGGGGAATCATACAATGAGGCACTGGAAAGAAGTAAAATTATATCGTGTACAAATTTGAGAGAAAGCTAGAATTTGTACATGAAAACAAATGCATTAGATGAAGCAGTAGTGCATAAATGGCAGGAGCTATCGTAATGTACACCCAGACTCCAAATGGCATGTTCCCTAAAAATGTTCTTTAGGAAACTTAAACCTAAATTTAAACATTTTATATAGGAAGTGAAACACTTTTTATGCTTCAGTGACTGTTACACAGCTGTTACTGAGAAAAAGGGAGGTGGAGTATTTTATATTCTTGCTATCAATTATGTTTTTAGATGGTGATGATTCCGACAGTTGCAAAAATGTTAAATCTGAGATTAATTGTTGAATAGAGCACCACAAAGTCTGAACTGCACGGGCATATTTGATCACTTGACATTTTTCGCATTCTGTCAGATGGCCTCTGTACCATTCAATTGGATATTTGACAGGTTTGATACTTTCTGGGAACATGTTGTGGCTTTACCTTTAAAAATCTAACCAGGGTGAGCTCTGTTGTGCTAACATTAATTCACAGGAGGCAAATAACCATTCCATCAGGATAAGTTCCAATTTGTAAACAAGGCATCTTTAACATGTCTGTTAAGTATAATACTTGCAGCTTTTAAAAAATAATGATAATGCACTGATTATAAAAGTATTATTTCAGGTTAAGACAAAGTCTTCTTTGTGTTTTGTTATTTTTATTTAGTTTAATCACCATCCACTACCTACTCTTGTCATTTATGGGAAATTTACCAAATAAAAAGGGGTATTAATTGACTGAAGTGGGAGGCAGATTGGGTTTAAACAATGGAATGAGTTCTTCAGCTGTGTATAAAACATTAATGCTATTATATAATATCAGAGTTGCTATGATGTAGTTTAATTTTCTCAGGCTGGTGAATCAAATGGACTTTCCTTGTACTTCATTTTGTAAAAGATGAGAGTGCCACCATATTACATTCTTAATACTCCATACATGTGTAAAATTTCCACACTAACATACCCTCCCAAATGGTCAGTAGGCACACTTTGCACTTGGGTCAAGCTGTTTTAAAATAGTCTGATCAGCAATTGAACTTATTTATTATTTTAAAGCCCTGACCTGGATGGCCCAGGCTAGCCTGATCTCATCAAATTGTGGAAGCTAAGCAGGGTCAGCCCTGGTTAGTATTTGGATGGGTGACCACCAAGGAAGTCCAAGGTTGCTACGTGGGGAAGAGGCAATGGCAAACCACCTCTGTTCATCTCTTGCCTTGAAAACCATATGGGGTCGCCATAAGTTGGCTGCGACTTGATGGCCCTTTCCAACACTACCATTATTTTACAGTTTACTTCACACAAGTCTTATTGAGAGTGGCCTGTTAAGGCTACTCTTGTAAACTAGAGAATTTGACCATATTTCCCTGGTTCTCTCCAAAGGCGGGAAGTAATAGATGAAGGGAACTAGTCCCAAACCCATGGCTTCAGTGTAACCTGCCAGGTGTATTTGACAGAGCTCACAAACATGTGTAGAGACATACATGATATTTGTCCTCAGCCTCAGATAACAAGTATAGTGCTCCTAAACATGGAGGCTCTTCTTAACTATTTGGCTAATAGCTAATGATAGACGTCCACCAATTTTGTCAATCTCTATGAATTTCTTCACGTAAGTATTATATATTAGATCAACAGTAGCAACAGAACATATGGATAAATAAAATTTTAGTAAATTCAGTTACAACTTTAAAAAAAATTGTCATTTTTATTCTCGCTACGGATAGTGACTCACCCAAGGACAATCTGCGAACTGCATAGCAGAGTAGAAACTTGAACCCTTGGTCCTGATCTGACACTCTAACCACTATACCACAGGGCCTGCGGAAAATGTGTAGATTGAGTCTGTTTCTACTTGTTATTTTCCCACATTTTCCAGAGAAAACATCTTCTGAAGAAAATGAACAATGCAGGCATTTGATATTCTTGACAAAGAACTTTAACTAATCATTTGGGGGCTAAATTTGAAGAAAATGCCAGCATTAGTCATTTCAATACTTTCAGTTTTGGGGTTACTTTTTCTGTGAGCAGTCGGCTCAAAGAAAAACAAAGAGGCAGGAGATCATATTTTTTAACATAGTGTGTGATAAATTTCTTGTAAGAGAGATACTAAGGATGCACAGTAAAATAGGGGTTTTACAAGTGTCCACCCACCCTGACACCAAAGCAAAGGCAGTTTATTGACGAATGTTGATTGGGACGGAGCCATCGTCAGTGCCTCTTACCACAGGGCCTGCTTTACTAGGTTGATACCTGCACACGTAGTATTTGAGAGACTTATACTAACCAGTATTACGACAAGAACCTATTATACCAGATGTTTGAGTAATTGAGAATAGAATTTACAACATATACACATGCCTGGTTGGGTTTGAACTGTTTGTATTTGTATTTGTATTCATTAATGTATTTCTGTAAATGTGTGCAGGTTTACAAAGGGTTTTAATTAACCACTGATGAAGGCCCCATAGGCCGAAACATGTTTGGTAAGTGGTTATCGTTATCAACCTCAGGAAATGCCATTGTGCTATCTTAATGCTTTTAAATAATTTTAACTTTTATGTAGCGCTTCTAATAATTTATACTTTCAGTATTTATACATAGACTTATATATATTTTCCTTTCACCCAACCTTGGGTACCCAGCTCTTACAGAAACATTCCTCATACTCTGAAAACCATCACCATAAGACTAATTGCACAGTAAAATAAAAACAACCACTTAAGTTTTTGTATCCCAATACTATATAAGACCTGGGAATTCCTACATGAGAATTTTCACCACCACCCCTCCCCCACCAGCACTCTCTCTCCATAAGAACTGCATACTATAGTGTTTGTTGAAAGCAATGTATATGATGAAAATGCATGAATGTTATATGGTTTTATCATTCTAGAACAGGGGACAAATATTTTCAAATATTGGTGTGAAATGGAACCCACAAAAATAAGCAGGATGGACCCTTCCCCCACATTAATCTTGGCCTTGTGCTAAAATCAGGGTTAGATGTCATCATAGATATTAGTCATCATAGATATTGTAAAGGTATTCTCATTTTAAGCTGATAAATAATTTCCTTCTGATGAGATTTTTCTTTTTCTTCAAGAGTAAACTTGTTTAGGCTTGCACACATAGCAAAGGACGGCTGCCAGTGGTTTCCTTTAACTTGTCTCAGTTAATTGTTATAATACAGCATAGGAAAGATTATCCATTCATATCTTTTCATTATTTTAGTGGGCGTATTATCTGCATCTCCCTGTAGCTTCTCTAAAGTAGATTTTAAGCACTCTGGCCAAGAACCATGTCATATCTATCTTCTATACAGTGCATAAGCATACTATTATTGGCACCAAATAAATCCTAAAGAGTAGCTTAAGTAGACAAAACCATGATATTCTTAATTAGACCAATTTTTGTTGCCATCAATTTGTGTGTTTAATTTATTGCCCTTTGAGAATCACCATAGAGATTCCTTTCAGGCGTCGTGCCAAATTACGACATGGGCTACCCATGGCTTGGAACCTAACCCATTGTTTAATTTTCCAGACATACAGGGGAAAATGATTAGCTACTTTTATGTCACCTGTCCGCTCAGCAATCCAGTTCAGTGACATCTAAAACTAAAGTATAGTAACTGTGGTTTGTCCATTCAAACATTACACCAAACCATAGCTGGCAAATCATGGTTTGCAAAAGTACTTCAAACTGCATCAAAACATAGTTTCTGATTCTGGTTAGGAATCCATAGTATATTTGATAAACAACCCCCCCCCCCCAATTCCAGTGTACTTATGAACCTTCCCCTGAAACGCTGCTCCCAAGTTCATGATGTGGTAGTTTGTAATAATGGACATAATTGGTGAAAATTGCTGCACTGGTAGAAGGTGCTGCTGGTGGGAAACAACTGTTAGATCCATCCCATAGCTCATAAGTTCAGATATCACATTAAATCATGATTTCCTGATCCATGTTTTCCCTTAATGGTGAATTGGACCAACTTAATGTGAGAGATGCTGTGTAGTTAGAGACTAATAAGAACAATTCCCCATGTTATAGATTCTGTCTGGTCACATTTTGGAAATGCCGCAGTCACTCCTCACCCTCTCCTGAAATGGCACCTCGAACAAAAGTTTGCCAATGTCCATCTTCTTTATTTATCCATACTTTTCTATATATATATTAAAAATTTGAGCCGAAGAAAAACAGCTCTTGCATCTTAGAGACTAGCTTTCCACTAAACGTCTCATGAAGCACTGTTTGTTGTTCTTTCTGACTAGCCACTATAACTAATTATAAACTGGCTGGTCCCTGTGTAGATAGTGAAACCTGCAGAACAGGACCACTCGTAGACAAGGTGGAGCTTTCCAGGGACTCAAGTGTGCAGAAAAATATAACTTGTAAATTAACCAAAAAGGGACACCCCCCCCCCTCTAAAAACTGGCCAGATGAGGACTCACTGCTAGACTGGGAGCTACCGTATATACTCGCGTATAAGCCGAGTTTTTCAGCCCAAAAAAAGGGCTGAAAAAGCCGGCCTCGGCTTATACGCGGGTCAATACGGTAGGGGAGGGGGGAGGGAGGGAGAGAGGAGGGAGGAGGGAGGGGGGAACTTACCGCCGCCGCCATCGCCGCCTCCGCCGCCATTGCTGCCGTGCCCGCGTGGCTTCCCCCGGCCAGGAGCGCCCTGGAAGGGCCTCCAGAGGCCTCTGGAGGCCCCGGCGCCGCCCCTGCCGGGTGGAGCGAGGCTGCTGCCGGCCGGCGCCGGCCTGGAAGGGCCTCCAGAGGCCTCTGGAGGCCCCGGCGCCGCCCCTGCCGGGCGCAGCGAGGCTGCTGCCGGCCGGCCCGGCCTGGAAGGGCCTCCAGAGGCCTCTGGAGGCCCCGGCGCCGCCCCTGCCGGGCGCAGTGAGGCTGCTGCCGGCCGGCGCCGGCCTGGAAGGGCCTCCAGAGGCCTCTGGAGGCCCCGGTGCCGCCCCTGCCGGGCGCAGCGAGGCTGCTGCCGGCCGGCGCCGGCCTGGAAGGGCCTCCAGAGGCCTCTGGAGGCCCCGGCGCCGCCCCTGCCGGGCGCAGCGAGGACCCTGCCGGCCGGCGCCGGCCTGCGCACCTGGATTGAGGTAAGCCTGTGGGGGGGGAGGGGTTATAAGCCGACCCTTGGCTTATACGCGGGTGCCTAATTTTTCCCCATTTGGGGGGAGAAATTAGGCACCTCGGCTTATACGCGGGTCGGCTTATACACGGGTATATACAGTAAAATGCCCCAGGTGAAAACCCTGCTATATCAACAATGATGCTGGCTCGTGGATTGCCCCCTCCTGCAAACTGGTGGCAGAATGAGGAAATTGGTGAAGTGACACCGATCAGTGAGGCCACCGGGAGATCCAAGCCAAGTGGCCCCTGCAGTTCTGGCAGTGGCCCTTCAGGGCATTGACCCAGCAGGAAATTTCCCTATATTTAGTCTATCCTTCTGATGACTGAATATGCTTCTCATGGTTGTATGAATAATTGTAATAACACAGTATCTGACGATATGTTTATCCTACATTAATTGAAGGAAGGGGTGTTGGCGGTGGAAAAATCAGTTTGCTGAAGCCCTAGAGAACCTAGAGAATCTCAGAGGAAGACGTTTGGAGGTGGAAATGGTATTGGATTTCCCAGTTGTTTGTCTTCCTTCCACTGTGTAATTCTTAATGCCCCCAACCTTTCTCTATATCTAACACCAAGGTGAATGGACCCCATTGTGATAATGAACAAAACCAGGCCGTGCATAGAAGTGTGTGTGTTAAGTGCCATCAATTAGCTTCTGAGTTATGGTGACCCTATGAATTAATAATCCCCCAAACACACATATAGGTGTTTTTACATACTCATGGGGTTTCCATGGTATGCAGAAAAGATGACCTTGTAAATGAATCAGTAGAAACAGAAATCCAAAATGGCCTGATGAGAACTGAATATGGTTCAGAATTGATGGAATACTGAAAACAGGTGAATATCTGTTACATGGAAAAGGGGGAAGGAGTACTTAATTCTGCCATGTCCCTTCATCAAGTGTGATAGCATCATTCAGTCTCCCCACTGGAGGAAGAGCATTTTAAATTGGATGAAGGCTTCTAACTTTGCTCAGCAGAATGGTAGGATCCACCCCAGTGACTCAAGCATAACACTGTAATTATTTATATGGCACCATTAATGTTCACGTTAAATATTAAGAAGCAGAAATACAAATCCTTACACAAGCAGTTTCCTCTCTAAAAACTGATGGGGGCAAAGAAGGATCGGAAGAAAAAGAAGGTGAAGATAATGGAAAGCATTCAGTTCTGCTGTGTAAACTTTCGTTTCAGTAGGGAATGGTGCTAAATTGTTAAACGGAAGCCTTCTTGGAAAGGTCAGTTGTTAGGATGAACTGAGGGAAAGAAGAGAAGCATCATCTCTGTGTTTTGGGAGGGAGTGCTTAGGATACAGTGCTATACTGTGAAGTGGGGGGGAGGACAGAGGACCAACAACAAATTGTTGGGGGATCCCAGTTGGAAAAGGGCTGAGGAAGAAGTTTTACCTGGGAGAAGTGTTGAATAAATGATTCGATACGGAAGGAAATTAGTTGAGGAAGTGTCATAGAATCTTAAAGGAATCAGCTGTGTAAAAAGCAGAAGTCAAGTAGGAATGGGACAGAAGGCAGTTTCAAATGAAATGTGGAGTGAGAGCAGTGTGAAGTTGGACAAAAAAAAACCTGTGAAAGTGAGAGGAGGTGGTATGGTCCCAGATTTTGGCAGAAGTGTGTATAAGAGAAACCAGATTGCTCTTAGAGGTGCATGAAGAGTAAAGGGATGATGGGGGGTGATTAAAGGAAACGGTCACTTTTTAATGTGGAAGAGGAATAACTAGGGAAAGGAAGCATGCTCTTATGTAATGGAGAGCAGGGAGAATATTGGGAATGATGACAAGCAGGAGTCTAGAGGGGATAGGATTAAGAGGGTCATGGGGTTGAAAAAAGGGCTGAAGGAGGTGGAGAAAGAGGGAAGAGATAAAGAGGGACAGAATGAATGTGATGTTCAGTGCATAGCTTTGATTTTATCATGAAAAAGGAAGCATAATCTTGGCTTGAGAGCGAAGACAGGGAAATGTTAGGACAGGCTTTAGAAGGTCCTGAAAAGTGAAGAGGAGATGCTGATAATTCCTGGAGTAGGTGTGGGTAAGGGTGGTTTAATAATAGAGCTTAGCCAGGAAACTGGCAGAAGAGAAAGATAGGATGGATTAATAATGGAAAACCAGCCATTTCTTTGTTATTTCCTCAGAGATGACCAGCCACTTAACAGCATGAATAGGTGTATCAGAAGGTGTGAACTGAGGCTTGAGATTAGAGCACTGGTTCCCAACCAGGGGTCCATGGACCCCCAGGTGTCCACGAGAACTAAATTAAGGTTCGCGAAACAAAGTTATAAAACCATAATAAATTAATATTTTCAATTAAAAGTTCTCTATTATAAAAATATATATTCAAATATTATTCTAAGCTTAATGTTTAACTACCAGTTATGATTAAAGTTTATTTTCAAATTCTTGGAATTTTTATTTTGAACCTTGGGGTCCCTGCACTGAACAAAAAAGTCCTAGTGGTCCCTGGTCAAAAAAAGGTTGGGAACCACTGGATTAGAGGGACAAGTGGTTCTTCAGGCGATTTGGGCAAATTAGTAAAGTATTGAGTACAGGGCTGATTTGAATATTGAAACTGTAGCATTTAGGGTGGTCAGAAGTGATAGAAAAGGGGCAGTATATGTGAAAGAGCTGTCTAAAGGGCATGCTGCCTCCCTGGCTGGTTTCCTACTCCTAGTGTATGTAATGCCCTGACCTGGATGGCCCTGGCTAGCCTGATCTCGTCAGATCTCAGAAGCTAAGCAGGGTTGGTCCTGGCTAATACTTGGATGGGAGACCACCAAGGAATGCCAGGGTTGCTATGTAGAGGAAATCAATGGCAAACCACCTCTGTTCGTTTCTTGCCTTGAAAACCCTACTGGGTTGCCATAAGTTGGCTGAGACTTGATGGCACTGTACACACACACACACACACACACACATACACAATGTATCTAATGAAATATTTTTGAGTAGGTTATGCTTTTATCAGTTTGTTCCTCGAAATCCTGTTCCTGTCCTTTTTTTCAACATACGTTTGTTTCCCCAGAGGTTTTTTCTTTTTTACTCTTTGACTGGGACAAACTTCCGAGTTTAAAAGTAATCCTTGTCTCTTAAGGCTTCCTTGAACCTGCTACTTTAAAACCTTGGCATTTTTTTCGAGTTGATCATATGCGGAAACTCAGGTAATGGGTTCTCCTGAAGACTAGAGGTGCTCACATTTATGCATACTAAAAGTAAAATATTTTAGATTTAGCATTAAGGTGAGCCTCCAAAGTTAATTCGGGGGGGAGGGAATTGCTTGAGCAATCAGAACTTTGGGAAGTACTACCGCAACACCTACTCTTTTCAAATTAGTCTAGAGCAGTGGTTCCCAACCTTTTTTTGACCAGGGACCACTAGGACTTTTTTGTTCGGTGCAGGGACCCCAAGGTTCAAAATAAAAATTCAGAGAATTTGAAAATAAACTTTAATCATAACTGTTAGTTAAACATTAAGCTTATAATAATATTTGAATATATTTTTATAATAGAAAACTTTTAATTGAAAATATTAATTTATTATGGGTTTATAACTTTGTTTCGCGGACCTTAATTTAGTTCTCGCGGACCCCTGGGGTCCACGGACCCCCGGTTGGGAACCAGTAGTCTAGAGAAAGAAGTGATCTTTAGGTTTGTTACTAGTTACATTTGTATCCCACCTTTCTTTTGTGGCACTGAAGGCACTGAATATTGGGTTCCCAGGAGATCTCCCATCTCACGTTCTTAAAACAGAAAAATAGGAAAGGTTAATTGATCTTGGAGGTTTGATAGGAAAGTAATTATTGCATATACCGTATATACTCGGGTATAAGCCGACCCGAGTATAAGCCGAGGTGCCTAATTTCACCCCCAAAATGGAGAAAAATTAGGCACCCACGTATAAGCCGAGGGGGAAATGCACCCCCCCCCCCGCAGGCTTACCTGACCGGGCTCCAGGCGCGCAGGCAGGCGGTGGCGGCGGCGGCGGCGGCCCCGTCCCTGCGCGCAGGAGGCCCCGCAGGGTCAGCTGGCAAGCGGGAGGACCGGCCCGGGTGAGGTGGGGGGTGGGGGAGGTGGGGGGTTAGAAACCGCCGCCGCCCAGCAGAAGGCGGGGTGGGGGTGAAGAAATTGCCGCCGCCGTGCAGAAGGTGCGACGATCGCGCAAAAGGTGTGATTGGGGGGGGAGAAACTGCCGCCGCCGCACACACGGCGCGATTGGGTGGGGTGGGGTGGGGATGGGAAGAAGCCGCCTCCGCCACCGTGCAGAAGGTGCAATCGGGTGAGGTGGGGGGTAGAAGGCGGGACAGCCCGCCCATCAGCTGGCCGGCGGGAGCGCGCTGGGAGAAGGCCCAGCAGGCAAATTACCGTATTGACCCGAATATAAGCTGAGGTGAGTTTTTTAAGCCAAAAATCATGGCTAAAAAACTCGGCTTATACTCGAGTATATACGGTATTTCTGTTTCTTCCCCAAATTTCTGTGGGTTTTTTTTCCTG
Organism: Euleptes europaea; assembly: GCF_029931775.1. NCBI lineage: Eukaryota > Metazoa > Chordata > Lepidosauria > Squamata > Sphaerodactylidae > Euleptes > Euleptes europaea. Next base: position 42,211,515 of record NC_079312.1, on the reverse strand, counting down.
TTAAAAATGGCAGGTGGGTGGTCCTCCCTAAAAATTTCTAGAAATTGTCTTCAATCCTACTGTGTCATTCTAGAGAAAAATTGAGCGGGAAGGCATGATACTACCAGTCAAGGGATTCATGTTAGTGGCCTTTTGCTTGACTGGAGGAGGACCAGCTTATAATTTAGTTTAGTTTAGTTCCTGAAGCTTCCAAACTTTCCTCTGTGTAGCTGCAGAATCTCAACAGTGCGACGGCACAGAAAACCACTTGAAAAAACATCAGTTAAAAGTAAGCAACTTCGGTGTAAAATAATCGATTAGGCACATGTCAAAGCCTCCATGACTCATTTATAACAGTAGAATTTAATCACCTATAACATTCATTTGATTGCACCTAATACTACCAAAGCCTCAAAGTCTTGTGGGAAGCAAAGTACTGTTAATCAAATTATCAACACTTCAGTCAAATTTGTTACAGTTTGTGGTAAGTAAATAAGCAATTGACCAAAGTGTTTTTGTAAGCTGGTCCTGAATTCAGTGTAAGTGGAATTATTAGTTTGATCTAGGAACTTGATCTGATGCACATTTTTTTGGTCTTTTTAAACTTCTATTATTGATCTCAACTACATGAACGGAAAGTCTTGTTTCTTAAAAGATTACATCCTGTTTTCACCAAGAGAGTTAATGTTTTGTTGTTTAGATGGACACATATATGCTGCTTTTCTTCTTTTATGTCAATTTACTTTTCCATTTTTATGACATCAGTAATTCTTTGTACACTTGGTGTGCTCTGTGTACTTTAAAACTAAATGCCCTATACACAAGCGGATAGAGGGATTTCTGAATGAAGCAATCAATTGTGTTGATAGAATCAAAGCATTCTATCTCGAACTGTCTCTTTTTGCATTAAGAAATACAAAGGTTGTAGCAATAAAAGTAAAACTGAAAAGAATTAGAATGAGTACAAACATACAAAAATATGTTGAACAGAAAGTTTCCCAATCTCTGAGAACAAAGGGTTCCGAGTTATATGTTATTCAAGGAGGGGGGAAAATGATAGACATCAAGATTTAGAAAGTTTGGGCTAAAGAACAAAGAGGGTCTCATCTTTGGAGTTTTTCTTTGCCCCAAAGACCAAGTTGTGTTTGTTGAACTAAGATCCTCACAATGGTTTATTATTGATAAGTAACCATTCAGTAACTTGATTGTTTCTATTAACTCTCTCTGAAAGTAATTCACCATTAAATGCAATTGGACTCTTTTGCTGCTTTGTATACAGTTGTCTTTGCTAACGTGATGCCAGTGAAAACATCTTCAATGTTGTTTCCTTACTCTGATCGGCCATTCCAACTGTGGTATCCATTTTGTCTCCAGAGTAAAAAGATTGACCTTTTTGGTTGGCTGCAGCTGAAGATTGCTTTACAGAAGCCACTAGAAAGGTAAATAACATTTTATATTTGCACTTGATTTGTGTGGAATGAAGCAAATGCATTAATTCAGTACCCTGTCTTGCTGGCCTTTATGCCCATGGATATGCCTTATCTCACTGAAGGTGCCATCATTTATGTGCCATATGTACCCAGTAAGAACTCAAGCATGTGACTGGATGTACCAGGACAGTTTGATTAACCTGAAAGCTCTGGCTAAAATCATAGTTCTTTTAATCTTGTTCTACATCGACTAGTTAGTTAGTTGATGAATGGATGAAAGACTCTTAGTTAAATTTTGGTTCCTGTGGAGAAGCAGTTCTTCAGAGAATGTCTCCGTTTGAAAGCTTTTGAGGTAGATTGTGCAAGATAGTACCTAACATAGGCTAGAATTGGTTTCAATATATGCAATGGAATAAATGGCTCTTAGGTCGCAGTCCAGTGCATATTTAATAGAGTTTGTTTGAGGAGCGATGATGTGGGTTGGATGCTATGGCAATGAAGAATTTTCATTGTATTTTAATTAATATCCATTTTCATTTTATTTTGCCATCTCAAATAGTTTAGAGGTTGGAGAGAGGTTTCTGGCAGCAGTGGAAGTAGTAGTCTATGTAGGGGGCCTGGGGTTTGGTCCACCTTCAGCTGCAGAAAAAAGGAGCAGTAAGCCAGGCCTTGGAGATTTGGTCCTGAGATTCTTGTTAGCTTAAGTTTTATTGGATCCTAAGACTATCGACAATAAACCACATAAAGAAGTGTAGTAATATCTTTCTCTGATTAGAATATTGCGGATGTTCATATAGTGGCCTGTAAGCATTTCTTTCAGAAAGTAATAATTAAGTTGCCACAGCAACATCTTTGATGTAGCTTTAAGGTAGTGATTGTCAGCAATGGGTAATCCTTGATCTTTCCAATTTGTGTCCTTTTGTAGGCACAAGGCAATGATTTCAGTTTCAGTTCAGATGTTCTAAAATAAATTCAATACTGTGGTGAATTAGTGTATTTGGAAAAAAAAGATTTAAAATATTTTTTGGGGGGGAATCAAATATATGTACCTGTTTCATATTATATTATATGTACCTGTTTCACTTCTTAAGATACACAAGCAGGGAACCTGCATGGATTTTCAGGGGTCACTTCCATTTCTTCTGTATCCCCCACACTGTTTCCTCTGTCTCGCCTCCTGGCAGCCATCCTTTCCTCTCCCCTTTCCCCGAGTCATCAACTTCATTAATTTACTTCATTTATACCCCACCTTTCTCCCCAGTGGAAGCCCTAGTGAAACTTACATTATTCTCCTCTTGTCCATTTTAACTTTACAGCAACCTTGTGAGATAAATTAAGCTACGAGGGAGTATTGTCCCTAGGTCAGCCAGCAAGCTTCCGTGGCAGAATGGGGATCTGAACCTGGATCTCCCACATCCTAGTCTGGCACTGTGAACACTGCACCATAATGGCTTTCAGCTTTCCCTTGTCCCAACTTGTGGCAGGCTCTCCCTGAGAAAGGTCTGGCCAAGTTGCGGTAGCGGTTTGCTCAGGAGAATTGTGTGTTGGCCACTTCTGGGCCCAGCCAAATCGCTCAAGTTGTTTGGAGGCTGCTGCTGGGGCCCAGGCGAGCTGCGTGGCATCAGGTCGTAGCGGCCACCGCACCTAGTAGCATTTTGCAGATTGGATGGTAGCAAGTTGTCTAGTCATTGTGGCTGGGCCTGGCCATAATGAGCTGTTACTCCATGGCAGGAGGGAAAGGAGCAGGGGTGGATTGGGAGGCCAAAATAGCCCTGGAAATTGCCTTACTTGGTGCCTTTAAGTGACAGAAAAGGGTTCGAAGGCTGGCAGTATTATTGTGATTGTCGAGCAACCTCCAGAGTAGCCACTGAGATCTTCTTTCTCAAAAGTCCAGGTGCTTATCTTATGCGGGGTGGGGGGTTCAACCTAGAATTGCCAACTCTGGGTTGGAAAATTCCTGGGGATTTTTGGGGTGGAGCCTGGGGAGGGTGTGGTTTGGGGAGGGGACACAAGCTTTACTAGGGTATAATGCCATAGAGCCCACCCTCCAAAGCAGCCATTTTCTCCAGGGGATCTTATCTCTGTTCTCTGGAGATCAATTATAATCCAGGAGATGGCCACGCCACACCTGGAGGTTGGGAACCCTAGTTTAACCCTCAGTGTGTGTGTGTGTGTGTGTGTGCTTTAAGATTTTTCTTTCAACCTGATGTTTTCTCAGGTTTGTAGGAAGATCTGTATTGGGTCTAAATAGCCACAGATGGGGCTATAGTCAGAATTGTATATGTTGATGATTTAGTGAATGCCTGTTTTAATTTTAGGATTTGAGAAATATGGCTGTGTTTTCGAAGAGCCATAGCTGGAGTTTCTATGCACAAAAATTGGCTTTTGAGAGCTTACTATAGCCCCATGTCCCACATCCTTTCCTCAGATTCACCTAAATATTGGGAACTCTCCCGAGTATATCTCATGAAAAACAAGAAGCTACAACTGTAACTTGAAGGGCAATTTGACAAGCACACTTGCCTATCCATTTTAATGGAACTTAAGTGCAACAAGGAGTTTTATTGTTCCATGTGCTCCAAGCTTAGAGATTGCATGGTGTATTGGTTGGGCTAGGATTTGGTTCAGATCCCTACTCTGGCGTGGAAGCTTGGTGGATGATCTTGGGCCAGTTATTCTCTCTCAGACTAACCTACTTCACAGGGTAGTTATTAGGATAAGATGAAAATGAAGAAGTACAGGTGAAAATGTTGTAAACTGCTTTGGGTCCACATTGGGGAGAAAAGCAAGGTGTAAGTATCTAAATATATAAGTAAATAATAGGTGATCCTCAAAAACTTCTCCCCTTCTTTTTACACTTACAAAAATGGACTTGACCCCCCCCCAACTTGTCCATAAAAGTGTTGCATATGATCACAAATGATTGCAAAGAAACAATACGTTTATCACCTCCTAGCTTGGCTCACATTATCGTACTGGCTGATGTGTTAGGAGAATGACTTGTGGTAATAGACCTTTGATAACCGTTTCATATTTTTAAAAAATCAGATATAACTAACATGAAAATGTATCTTGCAAACACATTCCATGTGGGTGGAAATTACTTTCTCTACCCAAAATACATTCTGAAACCTCAGCATTATTTGTCACACATAACATTGCATTTTCCAGTTATGGGATCATTGAGATGTATTATTTCTAGGTCTGGGCAACCATGAAAACATAAAGTCCTCTTCCAGCTTCATAGAACAATATATAGAGGTCAGGTTATAGGGGAAGCCATGAGCTGTCACTGTTGAAGGAGAACCCAAGGGAAGCAAGGTGTATATTTGTGATATCCATAAACTGGATGATGCCAAGTCATACTAATAGGGGCAGACTGACCGCTGACCTTTCTGGGAACTCTCCTGGTGGGCCTCTGACCTGGAGGGATGGGAGAGAGGAAGACTTTGTTCTTTCAGTTGCCAATTGACTATATAGTTCATGCAGTTCGTTAAATTTATCTTCTGGGTTTATGCCATTTAAGCCAGGGGATTCTCTGTGCTCTTTTCTGAAAAGAGATTTTGAGTCTTGCTGGTTTAGAGAGATTGTTGGACTTTTTTATGCCTATGGAGTGTAATTGATTTGTTACCTATTATTTCTCAGTGTCCATTTAAAATACTGGACAGCCACTGTAATGTAGTGTTGGGCTAGGTTATGGGAATCTGGACCAAGGTAATTGCTGAACAGCATGATAGTTGTTCATAGCACCTTTTCTTTAAAGGGGATCTTGTATTTTTTACTTTTGGATCTTAGCCAAGGTAACACGGAAATGCTTGATTTAAAAAAAGAAAAAGAAATGTAATCTCCATGTTGGTTGTTCTCAATACAAAAAAGGTAAAAAGCAAGCAGCAGTCTGACCAAGTTCCTTTTTTGGAGGGGGTGGGGGGCACAGTCTAACGGCAAGGTTAGACTTGCCGTTAGACTTACAAAGTTTTAGGTCAAATCTGTGACATGTGTTCAAGACTTATAGTGATGGGGTTGATCTTAGGCCTTTTAAAATGCTTATAAACTAGAGCTGCCAGCTTGGAAAAGGAGGGGAGCGGGGACAGGTGGAATAATATTTTACCAACTGCACAAATTTTCTGGTAAATGCCATAGAATTTTGTCCGAATCCTAGAGAATCACGTCAGCAACATCACTTCCAGGTATGTGCCAGAAGTGACACAATGCTGCGTTGCAGCCATTTTTCCGTCTGCCATGCCACACTGAGTGGCGGCAGGGAATAAAGAGGAGGGTTGGGAGGTCTTTCTGTTAGAAACAAAACTCTCAGGATTGTGGCTGGGATTAAGAAGTGCTCTGTGTTGCTATGAAGGTGTCAGGATATGTGTCCTCAGTAACAGAAGGATCTAGGTTTCAAGGTACTGAAAAAATGCTGTTGTTTCCGAATAAAACCTTTTTGCTGGGTTTTCTTAAGATTTATGAAAAGTATGAGATTTGTCTCAGATTGGTAAATAAATAAATAAATTGTATGTCGTCAGAATGGCATTCTAAACCCATTGACTTCAATGGACTTAGAAGGACATGTCTTTTTAGGATTGCAGTGTTAGTTCCCAGAAAGATAAAATTAAAAAAATTTGAGAGCTCAATTAATACAGCCGGCAGAGAATCTTCATTTCAGAACATACTGCCAAACTGCGTATGATGAGGACTTTTTAAAGAAGTAATGTACATTCATTCTGTTCCCATCCAATGGCAGTCTTTGTGATAGATGCAGTTAGACTTGGGATGTATACCAGAATCATAATCTATGCAATTTAAAAAAAATGTTTGTGCACAAAATTTCATAGGACCTTCTTTTCTGGAGGTGGTTGGGTCCTGAACGACATCGTCAGATTGGATGCCTGAAAATATCCTATGTGGATTTACCCAAAATAAGAGAAAAAATGCTGAATTTATTAGTGGTGTAACGCTGACCGATATAAATTGTTCTATATAACTTGGCTAAACAACTGCTATATTGCTGTGTGCACAAGGATTTTTTTTTTTATGTCTGTACTGCCATTGATTTTCTATCATGATTTCAGTGAGAATAAAACTCCTCTCTTTAACAGAATTTAAAATAAAATAGAGATACATGCCATTATAGTAATTTGCATTTGGACTGGAAACTTACAGATGTGCTTTTCATCTTGTTGAGAATGGAAAGCACCAAGACAATAAACCCAAAGTAGTAGGAGTCTGTAATGGAAATGGTGACAGAGGAGCTCTAATTGGAGTGGTGCCATCAAAATAACAAAGGTTAAGGGTTTGGCTGATTGAGATCAAGCTCAATTGCTTTGATGGCTTAATTTCAGGTGAGTCCTGTCTTTTGTGTTAGTGATCAAACTGTTCATTGCATATTTTTTCATTCCAAAAGGGATGTTTCTGTAGTCTTCCTATATGTAGTCCTTCGTACTGAACAGAAGATGAATTTCCCACATTAAAAAGAGGAAAAGAGTATTGCAGTAGCATGCTTCTCTCCAGTTTGGTTAGTTAGCTATGCTGGGCACAATCCAGCCAAATTTAAGCATTTTAAAGACCTGTTGAGGAGAGGAGGTGGCATGGATAGATCAATTTCATCATATCTTGGAAGCTAAGCAGGGTCGATACTTGGATAGGAGACCACCAAGGAAAACTCGGCAGAGGAAGGTAACAGTAAACCACCTCTGCTTCTCACTTGCCTTGAAAGCCCATGCTGGGGACACCGTAAGTCGGCTGTGACTTGACAGCACTTTACATACACAAAGTCTTATTGAAACCAATGTGAAAGAGCTAAGCATAAACTTAATTCTTCAGCTGAGACCAATGGGATTTAAAATTGCTAAAGTGTGGGAGAAAACCTATGCTGGTCTACTCAGATGTAATGGGGCATTTCCAGGAAAGTGTTCTTAGGATTGCAATTTTTGACTCATTCATGCCTGTGGAATTCAGATCCTTGCATTCCCCTTTATTTTGCATCGTTAGTCAAAACCCATAATTAATGTCCTCTATCCATTGCCATCCCTAAATGAAATTGATTGAAAATATTAAATTTCTAAAAAGAAAAAAAATGTACATTTTATAGGAAGATGCTTAGTATTACATTGCTTAGCAGAAGTCTTAAAAAAATGCGTAAAGGCATTTTAATTTCCTCAAACATGGGGTCGTTCAATGAGTAGTTAATTTGTAAGGACCTCCTTTTGTCTGTCCTGAATCAATTGCCAGTTAACATTTTTGGTTGCTCCTAAGTTTCGGTTTCATAGAATAAGGAGAAAAAGGTTCTGTCACTTTCTCTAACCCTTGCCTAATTTTATCAGCTTCTGTCATGCATATATCCCCTCCGTTGTCTTCCTCTAAATCCTCAAATCTCTTAGTTTTTCCTCGTATTTAACCATAATTTCGGCCATATTGTTCTGCTTTTTTAAATATTTTTTTTTGAGATTCAACAACCAGAACTGTAATTGGTTCTTGTAGGTTATCCGGGCTGTGTAACCGTGGTCTTGGAATTTTCTTTCCTGACGTTTCGCCAGCAACTGTGGCAGGCATCTTCAGAGTAGTAACACTGAAGGACAGTGTCTGAAGAGACACTGTCCTTCAGTGTTACTACTCTGAAGATGCCTGCCACAGTTGCTGGCGAAACGTCAGGAAAGAAAATTCCAAGACCACGGTTACACAGCCCGGATAACCTACAAGAACCAATGAACTCTGACCGTGAAAGCCTTCGACAATATTTAGAACTGTAATTACCACTCTACATGCAGCTATACCACAGTTCCATATAAGATCATTAAAATGCTGTCCATTTAGTTTTCAGTCCCTTTCCCAATAATCCTTAGCACAGAATATTCCTTTTTCACTTTTGCCACACAGAGCCAATGTTTTGCTTTTTGTTCACTTTTATGATAATTACAAAATTACACATATTGAGAATTACACTCACACACATGTGTGAATATATATATGTGTATATATATATGTATGTGTGTGTGTGTGTGTATATATATATATATATATATATATATATATACACACACACACACATCCAGAAACAGAAATAAAGAAAGAAAGAAAGAAAGAAAATACCTCCTGAATCACCCTCATTGTTAATACTCAAAGAGTTTCAAAGGTTGGTGAGATGGGATATCCCTTTACAGAAGTCATCTTGATTCTTCTCCTGTAGGGATTATTCTTCGATGTACTTTACAATTCTGTGAGTAATAAAAGTTGACACCAATGTTCCTGGAACAGGTGTTACACTAACTGGCTCGTGATTTCCTAGAACTCCTCTGGATCCTTTAAAAAAAAAATTCAGCATTAGCAACTTTCAGGTCCTCTGGAATGGAGACTAATTTTAACAACAAGCTGCATATTTCTGTTAGGAAATCAACAATGTCATATTTGAGTTCCTTAAGAATCCTCATGTGTATGCTCTCTAGACCTGGTGGCTAGTTAGATTTTAGTTTGTCCATTAGCCCTAGAACTTCACTTCTTTGTCCCTCTATTTCACATTTCTTCAGACAGCTTTCTTGAAAACCAGAATTACTATCCTGCCATCAGGAAAGCTGCCATAGTGGCAACCAGGTAAGTGGATCAGTAGGAGAGAATGTGTAAGAGGTCTTTTCCAGCTCAATTTAAAATTAACGTTCGCAAGAAACTAATTGGTTAATATTGCTTGCCTCCTATTTAAAGTGAACATTATGAGCGAATAACAGTGCAATCCTAAACAGACTTACACTCTTCTAAACCTGTTGACTACAATGGCTTTAGAAGACCTTGACTCTATTTAGGGTTGCACGGTAAGGCTAATATTCTAAATCAAAGAATTACAAACCAGCAGTATCTCTATTAGTAATCATGTTTTCACCTGCTTAAATTCCAGTGATTGGAATGGTAAGACCAGGTCTGAATGCACCCGAGATACGAAAGCCCTGTTACAGTACAGGTTGAGTATCCCTTATCCGGACATCTGATATCCGGACTGACCTGAATACCGGACCATTTGAGCTGGCGTGCAGGCAGATCTGTGCCACCCAGAACAGGGTACAGAGGAGACAGGAAGGAGGATGGGAAAGGGTGGGGAGGAAAAAAAAAAAGGGAAGCCAGATTTTCTTCTGGGGAAGAGGAGGCTACCACTGGCATGCCTGCTCGAAGCTGCTTCACTTTTTTTGGCTCAGGCTGGAGACCAGATATTCCAAAGTACGGAAAGATCTGAAATTCGGACCACTTCTGGTCCCAAGCAGTCCAGATAAGGGATACTCAACCTGTATTATCTAAGGGAGATTATACTTAGAGTTCCTGCATTTTATACCAAAGAACGTGCCTATTTTAAGTATGTGAGCTAGGTAATAGTATATGCTAGCTTTGTAGCCTCATGTAGCATTCTTAAGTAAAGGTTGTCTCCTGTATGTCACAATGGCACTTTGAAAAACAAAACAAAAACCAGCCCAGAATGTTTTGAGGTGCTTGGCTAGCAGGTAATACAGTGACAGCCCATTCCTTACCTTTCAGCGGCTGGGTACGGCATGGTCAAGGCGCCGCCGGGGTGCCTCCAAACCCATTTTCTAACCGCCGAAAGGCTTTAAAAAGCCTTTTGCTGGCTTTTAAAATTTTAAATAGGGCGTTTTGCCATATTGAGAACAGGCAGGCTGTGCCTGCAAAAAAGCAGTCGCAGCAACACCGTTCTCCCCGCCAGCATGCCGGGCTGAAAGGGGACAGGAAGCTGCCTACTGGCACACCCCAGGAACGCACCCTGGTGGAAGGCCCAGCCGGCATTCCTGGGCTGGCACCAGCACAGGGAGCCCCAACGCTGGTTCAGCCCGTTTTGGGCCTCCTAAGGACTTTTGTCCTTGGAGGTCAGGAATAGTTGGCTAGTGTATTTTATTCTAATCTTTTCATAATAGATAAAGGTAGACACCGTATTAAAGTATATATTTCTTATCTCCGAAGGCTGTTTTTTTTTTTTTTTTTAACTGAATAGGAAATCTTGTTGGGAGCAGATGGATGAAAACTGTGACTTTTTAAAATAAAGCCATCGGGTAAGGAAGTTTTATAAATTAGATCACAACATTATGGATTAATTTAAAAACTATTTGAACAAATCTCATTAATATGAGCCACTGGAAAGCTGTCTTGAATACTTCCGAGACTGGCCAGAGCAGTTCTCTATACGCTATTATCTGTTCCAGTTAATCATCTCAGGAGAGCATGTTTCCTTTTGGCCCATTTAATTTTTGTCATAACTTCCTTAACCTTTCTGTACTTTATGTATAGAATATAGTATATTTTATTGCTTCAAGTGTGGCAGCATGGGGAACATAAGGTGTACAAATTTAGACTTTTTACTTTGCTCTTCTTCAAGGTCCTTGATCAATATAATTCATGTGTGTGTGTGAGAGAGAGAGAGAAAGAGAGAGAGAGAGTATACGTGCACAATCCTAAGAAGAACGATAGCCTTCCAAGCCAGCTGACTTCAGTGGATTTAGAATAATAAAATCCTGTTAAAGATTACATTGTATGTATATCTACAAGAAATCTACAACAGGTGTTGGAAATTTTGTTTGCCAGAATCAGAAAGAGACATTTCCGATCTTCAAGATAGTATTTGAGTATTTAATGGCTGTATGGCGAGGTTGTCTCACATGTTTGTCTTCCTGGTCATTGTAGCACACTAACAGAAGATGCCACACTGGCACAATATTTCTGTGCTATCAAGAGCGCAGGAGTCTCTATCAGGGTTGGCCACTGTACGATGGAAATCTGGCTACTGACTGTGGCTAGGTCTGTGTTTGCTGATAGGTTTTGCAAGGCGCACTGAAGATTATCTCAGGCATCTCTGGCCTCCGTCTACTGAGTGTTTGCGTACAGCATGATCTCTTTTATCAAGGAAGTGGCGAGATCTGAGTGGGAGACTATGCCTCATTTTACTTAGTCTTCAGTAGAACATTGTACTGCTGAGCAAGATGCAAGGTTGCCACATGTAACAAGAACTCACCATTGTACTTAGGCTAAGCATTGAGTCTTGTGGCAGAAAACATTACGTGGCAGATCAGCTAAATGATTGGTACAGAGGAGAGCATTTTGAAAGATGTTGCTTTCTTCTGTAGATAGGCCTTTCTGGTGTTTGATGGTAGATGTTAGGGATATAAACAAAGTACAAAAAGTGATTTGTGTGAGCTTCATATCCTTCACAGTGAAGCGTCACTTCCATTTGAATCTTTACTATTAACTCTACAACAAGCACAATGGCTTTGTGGCTGGCATATGCCTACTTTGATCCCTAAACCTCACTGTTATTTTTTTTTTTCAGTTTCTGTGTCAAACTAAAATCTGTACTGTGACAGGCTCGTTGTTACAAATTGTCTTAGAAGATCAAAGCTGGTGGCAGCTTTCTGATAGATGATTGATCATCACCATTGTGTACACAAAGAGCCGATTAAACGGCAGATAAACACAAGGTGTGATCTGAGTCTCTTCCATCCAAAATGTGGTCTTTGGTAAAAAAAATTAATGTAGAGGATTATTTTTATTTTTAATCAGCATCAAATTTTGGTGATGGATTTCAAACATCTGCGTAGTTTGACCAAAGAGTGCTTCTAAGCAATTCAAATTGGGAAGGTAATTTAGAATGGCTGGATGATATCTGTTCTACAAAAAAAATCAAGATGGAGATCAACTTTAACTAGGACTGCCAGCTCTGGGTTGGGAAAGGGCAGTATTTGGGGAGGGGAGGGTATAATGCCATAGAGTTCACCTTCCAAGGTGGCCCTTTTCTCCAGGTGAACTCATCTCCATCACTTAGAAATCAGTTGTAAGAGTGGGAGATCTCCAGCCATCACCTGGAGGCTGGAAACCCTAGTTTTGGAGGTCAAGTGCAAACCATAGTTTGCAAATTCAGATATAACAGATTGCCAGGAAAGAGAAGGAATCATAGTGGAAGAGACAAGCAGCTGGAGAGAGGCACCAGGAGACTGGCAACCCTAGCTCTAAAATAGAATGATTTTTCTGAATTTTAATTCTGGGCATCCAACATAGCTGGTTGAATGGGAAGGGGCTCACTGGATCCTCCTCTATGTTTATTTTTTGTGGACAGTATTTTTTTTTAAGCTTCCGGTTGTTTTAGTTAATATTCTTTTACTAAATTTTTGTGCACTTGCTATTTGTTATGTATCGAATTGATTTTTACAAGCTTGGATTATGTTTATTTATTGTTATTTATTTATAAACTGCATTTATACTCTGCCTTTCCTCCAATGGAGACCCAAAGCAGCTTACATCATTCTCATCTCCATTTTATCTTCACAACAACCTTGTGTTATTTGGCCACACTTGATTTGCAACAACACTGCTTCGTATAAATTGTCATTTTATTAAACTGTGCACAGATTCTTTCTGGAATGGTACAGTATCTTCTTGTTATAAAACATTATATTGGTATCCCACTGTATGTTCCCTCCTAACCTTTGGATATTCGTGACCCAGCAGATAGAGTTGGAAAAGAACATACTGGAACTAGCGTAGGTATGACGACTTCTCAATGTTACTGACTCCTATGTGCTTGAAGGCAAACAGTCATGGGTATCACTCTTGGAAAAAAATAGATGATTTGGTCATATTCTGAGCCTTAGCCAGGCAAATATTATGTGCCATCATGAACAAATGTCAGTAGAGCCGCATAAGTACTTGACACAACAACATTTTGGCAAAGAGCTCATTTTAACTGGTAGCACTCTCTTCTGCTTTTCCTAGTGGTATGATTAAAAAAAAAACCTGGCATTAATGCTGATAAATTTTCTACCATTGATCCTCAGTTGTTGCCATGTTTTTTTGTTGCCTAGCTATGCTTAGCACTTCTTTCGTCCTGGTTTTCTTTCGCTCTTTTGTATACAGGGAGTAAAACAAAGTTTACAGTAGTGGAACATTTCGCTTTACTGCCTGCAGAAAACAAAAGAGCAGACAGGCTCAGTGGGTGGAAAAAACATTTATGGACTGGTACAGTCTCATAGGCAAAAACTAGCACTGAGTCTGTTTTCTATCAAATAAAAGCGAGGTTGCCAGATTGATTAACCTTTTATGTATAGCTAACACGTTTCACAGCTGATGTCCTGTGTTCCCTAGTTGTTTATTTTAGCAATTTTATATTGGATTCCATTGCTGAGGCACCTGGGAGTTTTATACTGGCAAAATCGTGAGACGCTTCCAATTTTTGGTTCTGCTAATTAGGTTTATTTTCCAGCATTCCTAAGTATGACTAAATAGCAAATCAATAATACCAGTTTGGTTTTTCACTACACATGACACTTTCCTATACCGAGGCAAACCATTGGTCTGCTATATCAACTATATATCTACTTGAACCAGCAACAGTTCTCCAAGGTCTTTCATATCACCTGCCACTGAGGGGGTTGAACTCGGGGTCTTCTGCATGCACAGAGGAAGAAGAGTTGGTTGTTATATGCAGACTTTCTCTACCACTTAAGGAAAGATCAAACTGGCTTACAATCACCTTCCCTTCCCCTCCCCACAACAGACACCCTGTGAGGTAAGTAGGGCTGAGAGAGCTGTGACTAGCCCAAGGGCACCCAGCTGGCTTCATGTGTAAAAGGTAAAGGTCCCCTGTGCAAGCACCGGGTCATTCCTGACCCATGGGGTGATGTCACATCCCGACATTTACTAGGCAGACTTTGTTTACAGGGTGGTTTGCCAGTGCCTTCCCCAGTCATCTTCCCTTTACCCCAGCAAGCTGGGTCCTCATTTTACCGACTTCGGAAGGATGGAAGGCTGAGTCAACCTTGAGCCGGCTACCTGAAACCAACTTCCGTTGGGATCAAACTCAGGTCGTGAGCAGAGCTTGGACTGCAATACTGCAGCTTACCACTCTGCACCACGGGGCTCCTGGCTTCATGTGTAGGAGTGGAGAAACAAATCAATTTTACCAGATTAGCCTCTACTGCTCATGTGGAGGAGTGGGGAATCATACCCGGTTCTCCAGATCAGACTCCACCATTCCAAACCACCACTCTTAACCACCACACCATGCTGATGATGATGTACCCACTGAACATGTCACCATCCATGTACCTTAGATACTATGCCATTGTCACCAACAGTAGTAAAAATACAGTTAGTGATATCCACTGATATTCATGTATGTGTAAATTTGCCATGGGATAGGTCGTGAGAAGCTACCTAAATGGTTCAGTCACTTTGGCTCCTACCTCAGTAATGCAGGAATTACGGGACCAAGTGCAACACAGGTTTTAAAGTTAATTTTGTGGAAATGCTTTACATTTCCAGTATGGAGCAATCCTAGTAACTTGAGTTGTAGTGCTTGATCAGCTCTAAGCTGAACCAGCCATGTGCCATCATGAACAAATGTCAGTAAAGCCACATAAGGACTTGACACAACAACATTTTGGCTAAGAGCTAATTTTGAGTGGTTTCGGACCATCGCATTAATTTCTCATGCAAGTAAAGTGATGCTCAAAATCTTACAGCAAAGGCTGTTACCATATATGGAATGAGAAATGCCTGATGTTCAAGCTGGTTTCAGAAAGAAAGAAAGAGGCACTAGAGATCATATTGCAAATATACGCTGGTTACTGGAGCATATGAGAGAATTTCAGGAGAAAATCAGTTTGTGTTTCATAGATTACAGCAAAGCTTTTGACTGGGTGGATCATGAAAAGCTATGGCTGGTTTTAAAGGAAATGGGTGTGCCACTACATCTGATCGTTTTGATGCTCAACCTGTACTCTGGACAAGAGGCCACAGTTAGAACAGTATATGGAGAAACGGAATTGTTTCCAATTGGCAAAGGTGTCAGACAAGGATGTATTTTATCCCCCTATCTCTTCAATCTATATGCAGAACGTATAATTAGGAAAGATGGATTAGATTTAGATGAAGGTGGAGTGAAAATTGGAGGGAGGAACATTAATAATTTGAGATATGCTGATGACACTACATTATTGGCCGAAAATAGTGAAGATTTGAAACGACTACTGCTGAAACTTAAAAGAGAAAGTGCCAAAGCAGGACTACAGCTAAACATCAAGAAAACAAAAGTAATGACTACAGGAGACTTATACAACTTTAAGGTTGACAATGAGGAAATTGAAATTGTTCAAGACTTTCTATTCCTTGGCTCCACCATCAACCAAAAGGGAGACTGCAGCCAAGAAATTAGAAGGAGATTGAGACTGGGAAGGGCAGCCATGAAGGAGCTAGAAAATATTTTGAAGTGTAAGGATGTGTCACTGGCCACCAAGACTAGATTAATTCATGCCATCGTATTCCCTATTACTATGTATGGGTGTGAAAGCTGGACAGTGAAGAAAGCTGATAGGAAGAAAATAGATTCCTTTGAAATGTGGTGTTGGAGGAGAGTGTTACGGATTCCATGGACTGCCCCCCCCCCAAAAAAAAACCAAATCCGTGGGTTATAGATCAAATCAAGCCTGAACTGACCCTAGAACAGCGATGGTGAACCTTTTAGAGACCGAGTTCCCAAACTGCAACCCCAAACCCACTTATTTATCGCCAAGTGCCAATGCGGCAATTTAACCTGAATACTGAGGTTTTAGTTTAGAAAAAACAACTCATACATTCACATCTTTAACTTAAAAGAAAAACACAATAACAGAGCTTTCAATGATACAAACAACTTTTTATTGAAAGGGTAAAAGTTTGCATTTGGCATGCATCTCTCCAGGACTCGTCCTCTGCTCAGCCTGAACCTCCTCAAGAAGTGCTTGAAACTGTCGACAATTCAGAGCACGAGCCATGATGTAATTCACCATTTTTGTGACATCTTTGAAGACATCGTCAAATTTTTTGAACAATTAATGTGATTTTTGCTGTTGTGTGCATGCTGACAATTTGTCTAACCTTGGCTCATACTTTGTAAGTTTGAGAGCAAAACATGCAGCACTCAGGTCATCTGTTAGCCTGTTTCTGGTGTCAGATTTGATATAATTCAAAGCTGAAAACAGCTGCTCACAAGCATAAGATGATCCAAACAAAGTAAGGAAAGCAATCTCAAGTGACACTGTCCTTCAGTGTTACTCCTCTGAAGATGCCGGCCACAGCTGCTGGCGAAATGTCAGGAAAGAAAATACCAAGACCATGGTTACACAGCCCGGATAACCTACGAGAACCAATGAACTCTGACTGTGAAAGCCTTCGACAATATTTCAATCCCAAGTGCTTTCATTGACTTAAAATTATTTGGCAGAGAATTCCACACTTTAAGAATTTCATTTTCAGAATTAACTGTGCTGTCCTTTGTCATCCCTTCTATCTTCTCAAGTGTTTCACGCAGGTCATAGAATTTATTTTTCCAGATAGAGGTTTCTTGAAATTCTATTAGCTCCATTTCCAGATTTTCTAAATCTAACCAGTGTAGGCAGGAAAGATCAAGTTCTTCAAATGTGACTTTATTTGGAGAAGTAAGAAAACACAGGGTTGTCTCCATCTTACGGAACTGTAAAAATCTGTTACTAAAATTCACCTGTGCAGCTGCTACAATGCTAGAAAATTCCTTGTAGATTTCCTGATGGCTTGTAGGATTGTCTGCAAATGTTGTAGAATTTTCTAACTGCATTTTTAGATTTTGAAAATATTTCAGCTGCTCTAGGCAACAAAAATATTTGTGGGATTTGTAAAGGCTTTTCAATGAAAAGAGTGTACAATCCAAATAAAAACAGTACAATAAAATTATATTAATAATAACACAACAATTCTTCATAATTAACCCATAAAAACCCTTAAGCGAAAGGCCTGTCCCTGGTTATCACCCATATCACCTCAGCAGGTGGGGGCACAGAAGAATAGTTTGAGAACAGGATACTGACTGGCCAGCTGACAGTATGGGAGAAGGTGGTCCTTCAAGTTCCCTAATCTTTTGAGTTGTGCCTGGAAATGGATAGGCAGCCAGTGCAGATCTATCACCATAGAGGTGATATGATTTGTTACAAAATTAGCTTATTAAAAACTGGGTTTGCCATAGAGGGCTGTTACAGAAAAGGCCCTGGTTCTTGTAAAACCATCTCGTGTTCGTGAGAGTTATTTGCAGCCAGGCCACATTAAAAGATACCAGATTTCGGGAGCAATATGTGTTTGTGTATTGGAGGTGGTAAGTCAAGTGGTGTGAACGGATTACGCTGTCAGAACAGTGTGTGTGTGTGTATTTATGCATATGACTGGGAGTGATCTCAGAATATAAAATTAGTTCTGGTTGTTTAATCTGTTTTGCAGTTCTTGAGTGATCCCCCTCCCTTAGGATGAATTTCTCTTTTTATGAAAGTAGGTGATTTTGCTTTCTTCCACAGATGTGAGGACTTTGAAACTGGAGACACCCATGTGGTCAGTGCTGGTGAACTGTGCTGCTGTAATGGATACAATTTCGGTGCTTCTCCATAGGAAAGCATGGATTTATCAGGCAGTTTTATGTTAGGGAACCTTTGGATCTAACTAGATACATTAGCGGCAATATAACTTCAGCATGTCCAGGGCAATGTTGATGACATGGTAACTAGTCTGTCCTGTGCACTTAATAGATTTGGTGGAAGAAACTGTACTCAGCACATGATCTGTAGCACGTTGTCATATATAGGTTCTTCAGTTGTGTGTGTGCTGCCAACTTTCAGATGAGAGGATTTACAATGAAATCCTAAACAGAGTTACACCCTTCTAAGGCTATTATAGGCCATGGGTTTAGATGGGCATAACTACACTTAGAACTGCACTCTTAAACTGGCTTCCAACAAGCAGGTTATATTCTAGTTTATACCAGTTTATATAACAAGCAGGTTATATTCTAGTTTATACCATATTCAAGTAGCTGCTAGGAAATGCTTACTTGCAAGCGGCAGTATGCCTGTGAATAGTTTAAAGTTCTTTTTTATTCTTTATTTTTATGATGCAAACAAATGCAGAAAATCTGCTAACTATTGAGGCAATTGCCTTTGCTTCTGTTTGTTTCTTTAATGCCCATAGAGTGCCAATTAATGTCGAGAATCAGGCATTTTGCTACTAATCTAGAGTGTAACTGTTTTCTTATATCTGCACTTAGGACATCTGAGCACCCCTTAGAGGGTTCATATCTTGTCACACTGATGTTAATTTCAGTAGGAACAACTGAGGAACAATCACAGAAATAGAATATCTGACTGCTTGCTTCCTAATTCCGATGTTTCATCTGTCTGGAAGAAATCTGTGTATTGTTGATATGGGGAGAAAATCGCTTTTCCTTTTTGGATGAAACGTAGAAATGTGGGAAGAGGAAGGCCATACACTCATGTCTTCTGTTTATACTTCCCAGTTCATTAATTCCCCTTACAGGGTTGAAAGCTTCCGGTGATGGTTTTGTACCCGTGTGATTTGCATGTATCAGGTCCTGGGCATAATTCCTCTCAACTTCAATTAAAGGATCTCTCAGGTAGTTGCAGAAAATACTTCTGTATAAGATGTAGAGGGCTGCTGCCAATTGGAGAAGATGGTACTGGTCTAAGTAGATGAGTGGCCTGACTTTGTTAGTCACTTATATCTAGAAACACAGTCTTTCCTGTTTGTTTTGAATCCTGGATCTGTGATACGAATAGAACTCCATTAGTATTCTTTTGTATTTAGGGGCCACTCAACATTAAGTGGAGAGTGGAGGAGAGAAAAGTTCAGTTAAAAACCAGCGAGTTCTGCATAATATTTTGTCTTTATGAATCATAAACCTTTGACAGAATCTTGATCACTAGTTAAGACATTAAATAATTCTTGGAATTTCCCTGTTCTGTCTTTTCTGGAAAACAGGCAAGGGACAAACTTTCTAGGTAGGAATTCTCATCTCTGAACTTTCATTTTACTGCTAGTATTGTCCCAGGGAACTACATATGAACAGGATTTTGATATGAAAACATGTCCCATTAGGCTTCATAAGGACAGAAATGTGTTAAAAAGATGTTGTGTTACTTTATTGTATACCTTTGACTTTATAAGCTCAAGGCTTACTTTCTATGCTGTAGAACCAAACCAAGATTCTGCTGCTATAGTCATATAATACAGCTGTCACAGTTAAAGGTCACAGCTGCAGATGTGCTCATCTGATTAAGCAAAACATACTGCTTGATAAGGAATGATAGGCAAGGTCATATCTACTGACTACTGCAGATGGCAGTCAATTACATAGTACTGCTTATGAATAAGGCCTACTGACTAACTACTGACTAAGTTACTATTTATAGAATGCTTTAGCCAAAGGATTCTAGAACCAAAGGTGACTGAAACTATTCCAGCACATCTACAAGATAATGGCTCTGAAAAGATATAGAGACCTTTCTCTGACTACAGGTTAGAGAAGTTCCTGATGGTCTAAACCTATTGACCTATGGACTTCCTCCATCTACCAAAGATGTAAAACCTTGGCAGCCTAATTCTTGCTTAAATTAGGAAACTAATTCTTGTGTGAATTAGGAACCTGATTCTTGCGTGAATTAGGAACAATCATTTATACTTGTCTCTAAGTCTGGAGAACTCTCACAGAGAGAGACCACACAGTCTGTCTTCCTGAGACTGATTGTCTGGGATAACTGTCTGTACAATGCTTCATCCTAAATATGTGAGGAAGGCCCTTAATCTAAGGATTATAAGGGTATGGATCTTACTATATTTGAATATGGTGACATTGAGAACTCATTTGTTCTAACAAGACTAATGCCTTCTCATAAGGTGTATGCTTTATACAGACTTCCTAGTTCTGACAGACAAGATGTAAATGCAGCTTCTCTAAGAAGCCCACTAATGGAGCATATTCCAGGCGTTTCTCTAAACAAGGAGGAAGCACTGAATATACTCTGCAGTCAGTTCTAAGACTAAAGTCTCACACAGAGCTGTCTGACATACATATGCATACAAACATGCATCACAGCCAACAATGACTAACACATAGAATTACTCCAATTGGAATACATATAATTGGAATACATGGATGGAGATCCATGGAGCCTTAAGCTTTAAACTGAACTATACTCAGTACTCTCTAAGACTGGCACTGCCAGAGAGATTGTAGAGTAGAGTTTATACTCTACACATAATGTTAAGCTTTACACATAGCTTCAAATACTGATTAATTACAGTATAGCCAAAGCCTTATAGGTGGCTCTTAGCTATACAGCAATGATTACAGCAAAGCATATTCAAAGATGGCTTTCACATAGCTTTTTCTAATCTGAACATGGGCTTCAAACCCATAAACCTCAAACATATAGAGACTCTATGGTCTCATGCCTTCAGTCACAAACAGACTGCTGGGAGAGCTATAGTATCAGATCTAACATGAAACTATGGAACCAAAGAGATCTCTCCTACCTTTACAACTACTAAAGGCATTGAAATAACAGAGTAATACTTAGAGAATACCTGAAGGAAATCTAACTATTCTAAGTGAACTTATAGAAACCTTACAGAAACTCTGCAATGACATGACTAGGTAAAGTATGTCTTATATTTGAATAAATTGAAATGAAATACTTATTCAGTGCACTAACCATTATTTTACAAGATTTCTGTAAACAGTATTATTTCCTGAATGAAATATATACTTGGGAAACTTTCATACAGAGTCATAGAGATTGTTGATATTGCTAATATTACTTGCATACATAAGACAGCATTTATAAGAATGCCTATATACTGTTGAACTAAACAATATAGTTTTTATTTCTGTAACCATTTACATGCATATATTTTATGTGAAATAAATAGTATTTTACTTATATATTCTTTTCATATTTTTACTGGAACATTTCAAGAGAAAGTCTATCTTGAAAGAGGTGGAAAGTGTTGATTCCTTCTTAGTGGGTAACAGGCTGAATAAGATAACATATCCCTTTTCAGGAAGGGGTCGATTCTAAGAGATTGGTTACCTGAACGGCACGAACCGTGACAATATTTCCTTGTCTATCAAAATTCTCTTTCAGGAGCCTTTTAACATCTCATTACACCAGTTATTATTTTAAACACATGAGCCTGCGATTTCTCCACAAAATATACTCTGTTGTTTCATTGCTACAAGGTGTAGTATGGGCAAAATATTTATTGGGATTCAAATATTGCACTGGTTATTGAATGCCCCATTTTGTTGATTGTACTGACTCACTATGTGCAATCCACCTTGAGTCCCTGTGAGAAAGGCAGACGATAAATAACCTAAATAAATAAAGATGAATTGTTTGGCCACAGATAATCTTTAGAACTTGAACTACTGTCTGAATTATTATGCTAGAAACAGTTTAATGCTCAGAGACTAAAAAGATGACTTACCAGTATTTTACCTTACATTGCAATCCTAAGTAGAGTCACACCCTTTAAAGCCCCTTGTCTTCCATGGGCAGAAAGGTATAACTCTGTGCGAAAACACATGGTCGCTTTAGCCTCCTTTATTCCCTATTTCAGGATCGAATGCACATTCGGCGAAAACGCACGCGTTCAATCCTGGCTGAATCCTTGCTGAAACAGGGAATAAAGGAGACTAAAGCAACCATGCATTTTTGCCCTCTGTTTAGCGCTGTGTTGTACATTACAAACCACGCTCAGTGGGCCAGTCTTACACTCTCAACCTACCCTACATTATGGCATTGTTGTGAGGATAAAATGGAGGAGAATGGTATAAGCTGATTTGGCTCCCCATTGGGGAGAAAGGTGGAGTATAAATGATATAAATAAACTGGTCTATCTCTGGCCATTAACCATAATAGGCAATAGGACCTCCGTGTTCTGATTGTCAGGGGCCTACAAACAGTCAACAGATGAGAGCTGTTGTCTGTGGGGCCTGCTTGGGGGCCTCACTGTATCATCTGATTGGTTACAGTTGGAAATAGGATTCTGAACAAGTCAGACTATTGGTCTGATACAGCATGGGTACTCTTGTGTTTTATGTCATAATTCCTCTTTAACAGAGCAACCTTTAGGGGCGGGATTCAAAAAACTATGATTGCAATGAGGCTTTCTTGAACCCACACCTCTCTGTGTCCCCCACAAAAGCCGCTTGTAGACACACTTAAAATGTGGTGCTGGGGGGGTTCCACAGAAATTAGAAGCACCTTCCACTTGTGCAGGTTTTACTTTGGATCCACTCTATAATTGTAGAATCAGAACTAATTGGTATTTTGTGTTACTTCGGAGTCTGTAGCAATATGCTTGATGATATATATGCTCGTTTATGGCTATCTGAAGTCTCTAAATGGAATGATGACAGAAGGACCTGGGGTAAAACTTACAGTGTTGAAATAGTGGTTGCTTGAATGTTTTCTGACTTCAGTATGAATGCACCCCTAATTTAGCTACTAGGACTAAAGAAAGTAAAGAAAGAATAAAAGTGCAAAATAGATTTGCATCTTTTGCTAGAAGAAGTAACTGTTCCACTCCTGCTGAACCAAAGGGGTGATCTGGGATTTTCCTTCAGTTTCTAACAATCATAAAAGATATTACAGTTGATAATTTCTTTTTTAAAAATCTGAGCATAAATCATTGCGCTCTGCGTAGACCCCTCTTTTTGTTTTAGATTTTCTTTAAAACATTAATGAACATTTCAGGTCAGAAGAAGAAGAAAAAATGCAAGCCATAATGACATTCTATAAAAATGTTACTGCTGCTGCATGTGTTGCATTTGCTTGACTTCTGTTATAGGAGTATCGTTTTTTTGTACATCAGTATTAACAATGCAAACACCCTGAAATGCTAATAGCACTAGTAAGCTTTTAATTCCATGGAATTTATTGCTTGCTGTATTTCCATGAATTTATAACGCTTTGATTCTTAAGAGCCCCATTTAATCAATTTTGCCTGGCACAGAACATAATAAACAACTTGCGGGTGCTAAAGTGCCACATGGGGGGAGGACGGCTAACAAGAAAGTTAAATGCTTCTGCCACTAGCAGTTTCTCTGCTGTATTTTTCATGAGCTGCTACTACCAATAATGTACTTTGCTAGCTTAACAGGAATGGTTGAACGCAGTGACAAACTAAACAGCATTCCAACGCTGTAAACACCCAAGGCAGTACCAAATTTGCCGTGGAGTTACAGTGACAATCTTCAGTTTTTATTTCACACGTTCACTTTTAAGTAACAATTTATTTTCTCTCTTAATGTGTGTGTGTGCGTGTGGTTTACAGGAAGGAATAGCTACTAGTGAAGCAAAAAAAGAAAACAAGGCAGTCAATAACTGAATTTCCTTCAAAAGTGCAGCTGTTATTTGTTTGTGCTGCTTGACTGTAAAAGTACAAAAGCTAGTCCTAACAGAGGAGGGGGGCAAACTCAGATTATGAAGTGCTATAAAGCAGAAAATGTCATTTGATTCTCCAAACTGCACCAACTTTATATAATTGCCCTTTTAATTATCCCTAGTGGCCCATGAAATTTGCAAAATAGAGCATTTAAGGTTTGATTTACTTATATGATGCACTTTGCTGATGCTCTTAACGAAAGCTGTTTAGCGCTAAAGCCAAACTAAAATTTCTGAGTGCCCATAGGAAGGTAGGAGCCAACTCAATCAAAATGAGGATTTGCAGATAAAGATGTAGAAAAGTTGCTCTTATCTGAATTTTGTTTTTTTAGAGTTACAGGAATCTCATTGCATGATTCTTTCCCATCTCTCAAACCTACATGAAATTACTACTAGATTGCATCCTTTGTTTGTTCTGTTTGCAGAATACATCATTCCCCTCCTTCCCATTTGTCCCAGAAGCAGTTTATGACCCTCAGAAGCATTTCAGGGAGTCAGGGACTGCAGTGAGGAGAGAAATTAGGTTTGACCACCCCTTCTTTGTATGCAAAATGTACAAAGGATACAATCTAGTGTTTCCTGAATAGAGTTAAGCTAAAGAAATAACATTTTAATGGGTAAACATTTCCCTTGATTCCTGGGATTGAAATGTTTGTTATGTATGTATAAAAATAGACATGTAAAAATGCTGGCACTTCAGTAGCTGGTGGAAGAAAGGGGAAAAATGTTAAAAATGGCAGTTGGCAACATGTTGTTTATGGGTTTCCCAGGAAGCCAGTTCTTTCTAGGAATCGCCAGAAACTCTATGGTTTTCCTGGAAATGATGTCACACTGTTGATTATGGTTGCTCCCTGTGTCACCCCTCCCAATCTCCTGCTAGTTGCCAGGCCAAGTCTGGCAACACTTAGATATATAGATATGTGTGTGTGCGCACACACATTTAGCATCTTGTTTCTGTGCAAGTTCATCTTGTTAATGAACTTAGGTCAAAATCTTCAAATCACTGTTCTATATAGTTTAAGGGTTGCAGCCTTTTTAGAATGCTTTTTCTTCAAAGCTTTGTGCACAAACCAGAACCCAGAGGCACATAATTAAATGATGAACTTTATTTTCATCTGGGCTCTCTCTGATAAAAAACAATTAATCACTAGGGTATTTTGTGTGTGTGTGTGTGAGAGAGAGAGAGAGAGAGAGAGAGAAAGATTAACTTCATTTTATGGAGGTTGGGGTGCAGTTTCATAGAACCAGTAGCCCCCCAAAAATTAGATCTGGGCCTTATTTGCTTAGGAATTTCAGAACAGCAGAAGCAGGTATATAAGTGAATTATACAAAAGTACTATTTGCAAGTAAAATGTTGATAGTGCTCTGCACTATCGCTTTGACAGTTTTTATGTTTAGTGCTACTAGTGTTATGATACACACACATACACACAATCATCTCAGCCAGATGTAGGTGCAGCCACTGTCTGTGACCAGCATTTGTTGAGGATGGGGTGGGAGAGAGTAAGTATACATGGAACAATTTTTTTTTTGAGGGGGGGAGACAAAATCTTTAGATGGATTCTAATTCTGGTTTCAAATCCTGATTAAAAGGGAACTTGCTTAGTGCTGCCCATTGCCATAGTTAAGGCCCTTGGGGGGATTCAGAAGGGACACAAAATGCAGTTTTTGGATGAAGTTCATATCCTTGTGGTTTGGCCTCATGGTTAAAATCTGGAGTATTAGCTTTGACTTATCTTCGTCTTATTTGTTGTGGAGGCATTACAGGGTATTCTCTGTGATTCACTGTGCTGAAAATACTGGTTTGGCTCTTATAATTGGGATTATAGGGCCATGCCTGTGGCTCTCTCCTGCTCTTGTCTGTTCTACTGATTCCTTCTCTTTCCTGGCAATCTGTTATATCTGAACTTGAAAAATATGGTTTGCACTTGACCTCCAAAACTAGGGTTTCCAGCCTTCAGGTGGTGGCTGGAGATTTCCCACTATTACAGCTGATTTCCAGGCAACAAACATCAGATCACCTGGAGAAAATGGCCGTTTTGGAAGGTGGACTCTATGGCATTATACCCTACTGAAGCCCCTCCCTTCCCCAAACCTCGTCCTCCTCAGGGTACAACCCCTGAAATTTCCAGGTATTTCCCGACCTGGAGCTGGCAGCCCTACTCCAAAACAGAACTGGAAGCTACAATCTAACCATGGGTTCCAGTTCTGATTTGGATGTGTGTGTGTTAAGTGCAGTCAAGTAGCTTCCGACTCATGGCGACCCTATGAATCAGTGCCCTCCAAAATGTCCTATCCTTAATAGCCTTGCTCAGATCTTGCAAATTGAGGGTCGTGGCTTCCTTTATAGAGTCAATCAATCTCTTGTTGGGTCTTCCTCTTTTCCTGCTGCCTTGAACTTTTCCTAGTATGATTGTCTTTTCCAGTGGTTTGGATAACAAATGGAAATTATAGTTTTCTGATTATGACAGAAAGCTATGGTTTGCTGCAAACCAGGAAAGGAAGGATGGAATTGTTGTACATAAAGCAAAGGAGGGACAGGATGTGAACCAAAGACTTGGTATTATGTCTAAACTTGCCGGTAGATTTTGAGGCCTGGAAGAGAGGACTACTATAGGCTTGCATTAAAAAAAAATGAATAAAATACAGTTGTTACATTACTAGAAAGTTATTCTGATTTATTTTTCTTTATACATGTTATGTGCAAAGCTTACTGCAGTTGGCTGACTGGTGGGATCAACTCATACCTTTACTGGCAAATGAGGTTTCACTGGTACTCCAAGGTGATTCTTTATGCATTCGATCGTGTTTTAAAATATGTAAATGTCGCATTTAAAATATGTGAAGACCCAGTTTCCTTGAAATGCACTGTGTAGATAAACAGGTAGACCATGATGGATAGAGAACCTGATTTGAATCACACCAATGTCTTGGATATTTAAATTTGTTTTAAAAAGCATTTCATTAAGTATGTGCAATCTTGTGCCTCTCTCCCTTCTCTGGTTCTTCTGGCCATACTTCGCCCATCTAGCTAGATATTGCTGGTGGGTCTCTGCAGGCCTCAGAATGGGAAGGGAAGTGGGTTGCATCAACTTCCTGGTTACTTTCTGTTCCCCAGGCAACAGTCTGGAGCTGTGCCTGACTTTACTCCTTGGCCTCTTGCAGGATCCCTTTTCCAAGAGGCCTTCTAGCCCCACCCTTCACAATCTCCCATTAATCCCCACCTCCCCAGCCACACCTGGCCTATCCCTGGGGAGTGGTGATTGCTCTCTCCTCCCTGCTTTCCCTCCTCCTCCAACCATCTCTCCTATTGGTTGTGCCCTGGGTCTGGCTGAGATTGTCTGGGCCCGCCCCTGCTTTCCCCAGGCCCGCCCCTCTCCAGGCTTCAGTGCATGAGCTGCTGCTGGCCCTGCCCTGTCTTTCTCTGTGGACACCTTGTTGAGGCTGCCCTGAGGCTGGGCATCAGCTGGCTGTGGAGGCAACTCAGAGTCCAGTGTAGAGTTGCCAGGTTCCTCTTTGCCACCAGCAGGGAGTTTTTGGGGCGGAGCCTGAGGAGGGCGGGGTTTGGGGAGGAACTTCAAAGCCATAGAATCCAATTGCCAAAGCAGCCATTTTCTCCAGGTTAACTGATCTCTATCAGCTGGAGATCAGTTGTAATAGCAAGAGATCTCCAGCTAGTACCTGGAGGTTGGCAACCCTAGTCCAGTGCCATCCCTGGACAATCTTACAATCAGAGTTGCAGGTAAACCAATGGTCACCCTACATCTAATACATTCCTGATAGGTGCCTCCATAACTAGTTCCTGGGTTAACGTGAAAGAAATGAGTGCAGTCTTAACATATTTTAAATTTTTTTAAAGGCCATCCTCGGGGGTTGTATTGAACAATTCTTCTTCTTAGAGCCAAACTACCGTACATGTTACATTTTATCCGAGTTCATTATGGGGATTGGCTGCTTTACTGCAGCAACTCTGTGTAAAAGTGCCACGGGTGCCCAATTTGAATTAGGACCACAGGGAGGAGGAGGGGGCCTGGGGGGTGTATATGTAATGTGTAGTTTGGCCCATAGTCCTAAGCTTTTAGAAATTTGATAAGTTATGTATTTCCCTCCCATCACTGTATCCAGTTAAAAGAATAACCAAATGGCTGTTATTTGATGTTGCCGTAAACTGTATTTCCAAGAAACCCCATCCAGACTAAAACCAGGGAGTTCTTTGGAGGTGTAAAATGCCCATCCCCCTGTAAAGCTGAATCTCTAACATAAAAATGTAAGCTGCACTTTACAGTAGTCGTGCTGTCCATGTGAAAATAAACTTGAATTCTCACCTCAGAAGCAAATAAGAGAAGGTGAAATTTGCTGAAAGATAGTTTTACTCCTTTCTAAAATTGGAAACACAAAGTGGAAGGTTAATAAGAAGAAAACCCTCTGAAGCTAGTGGTTAGGCTAACATGTAGCTTCCCAACTGAGGAGGGATGAAGGAGCTGAGCCAAAACAATCACAAAGAAACCAATCAGATCACTGTAGGCATTCTTGTTTTCAAAGTTGGTAGGAAATTGTTTTCTAAGGAAAAATTGAATTGATGTTCTTTCTTTCCCTTTAGGAGCCAGTTTTCTGATCTCCAGTTAAGATGATAAACCTATACTGAACTCTAATTTTTGGCCTGCAACTCAACAGTGTTTTATATATGTTGTCAGAATCTATTCCAGCTGTACAACTGCAAAGCGGCAGAGATGGCAGTTATTTTCTAAAGCCTTTCTTTATTTATTTTTCCCCTTTAAAAATGCACTGGATTTATTTATTTATTTATTTATTTTTCCCAGAGATCTTTTTTTTTTGTCTGTAGGTAGGCTTGCTTACATGTGTGCGTTTGTAGCACTCAATTCACTTACTGCGGTCGTTAGCATTAATTGGGATTTGAGAGTATAACAAGAGCAGAATATACCCCAGAGTGCTTTACTTAATTTCTCTTTGAAGTGGAATGAAGTTGTCCAATTGACCATATGCTGCGATTTGCCACTGCAGCAGTCGGTTGTCCTGACTCCTAATAGAACAGGTTAATCTTTCCTAGGAAGGCTTGGATTAATCCGCCGTTTGAATGCACACAAAGTATATAGACAGATACTGGCTTTGAAAATGACAACAGGTTCAAGATTCTATAAGCTGCATTCACTGAACAAACAGAAACAGATGTGGTGCAACACCTTTTTACATAAAATTATCCAACCAAGCTGAACAGACATAAAATACCGTGTGAAAACGTTGCACTTAACGTGGTTTATTTGGATGCATTTTGATGTTAACTATTATAAATGTTAAATGTGACTTAAAGTAATTTTTATCTTGGTCTACGTGTGTACCCACTGCTTCCACTATTCTGTTATAAATGGGGACAAGTATAAAAATCCCAAAGCCAAGGAGCTTTTTTTTTTTTTTTAATTAATGTCTCCTCATTTTCCAACTTCAGTTTGTTGCCACAGTTTTTTTCCTAACACTGGAAAAAAACCCCACCAAATTTGTTGTCAGGAGTTATCCCTCAGGGCATTTTTAAAAAATACTTAATAATTATTGTTCCTTTCTACCTTATATGCATTTGAGGGCCATGATCCATTACATAAAGTCCTCAAATATCTGTAGCAGCATGAACACAACAGAGTTGTTCTGACCATTGTTAGTCACAAAAGGTTCAGTTGAAGAACCTGATTAGTGCATCTTGTTCATCTCTGAGTTGCTACTGGACTTGAATCCAGCTGATTAGTGCAATACTCAAAACTAATTTTATAAATCAGGAATTCAGATTCACTTGGTATTCAAACATACAGCAACATCAAAACACGTAAGCAGCAACATACAGCAACATCAAAACAACAACAACCTTGCGCTGGTCTTATGTAGGGAGTTGGTTTCATTTGGCAATGTATCCCCACAGCCTTGGGGACATTAGTATAAAGGCCCTGGTTCAGTTTTTCATCTCACGAGAAACAGCACTACAAGAAGAACTTCAGCAGTGGTCTTTAGGACATGTATGGTAGCGCTTATATGGAGACAGGCACTCTCGGAGTATCTGAGCTTTATAGGCTAGTACCGTCACTTTGAAGCAGGCATGCAAAAGTCACAATTAGCTTGGTCATTTTACTTGTCACTGAGCTGGCTGTTGGTAAAAACAGTATTATTGCTTGGGATACAGTGTAGTTCAAATACCCTAATAGGTTTGGACATGAGTTTAAATCTCTATTAACTAAAGGAGTCTTGAGCAAGTCACTATCTCTATGTTCCAGATAGGGTTCCCAGCTCTGGGTTGTGAAATACCTGGAAATTTTTGGGGCAGAGCGTGAGGAGGGCAGGGTTTGGAGGGGCTTCAATGCCGTAGAGTCCGATTGCCAAAGCGGCCATTGTCTTCAGGAAAACTGATCTCTGTCAGCTGGAAATCAGTTATAATAGCAGGAGATCTCCAGCTAGTATCTCGAGGTTGGCAACCCTAGTTCCAGATCACTATTTTAAAGTAAAAAATGATAGTGACCTAGCAGGCTTGTTGAAAGGAGGAATAAGATAAAGCAATTTCCTTACTAACAAGGGCTACTGAAACACTAGGTACAATTCTGATGAATTTTGAGTCTGGTACAAGTTACAGAAATGTTCTGTTTATGATCCAGAAAGAGAAAATTTGTTATTCACAATCTTTAGTGTTCTTTCCCTCAGCTTACTTCTTTATTAGAATCTGCCTGCCCAGTTATGAGCTGTGCAAGCATAAAAGTTTACATATAGAAATATTCCTTCTGGAATGCCCTGTCCTCAGCAGTTCCATCTGATGCTTTAAAGCAAAACAAGTTCTGTGATGTGAAAGGGAAGAAGATGGCGATGTGATGAATTTCGCTTTCATTCTGCATTTTATTCCTGCTTTTAAATGTGGTATCATTTATGTGAGTCCCACATATGTGATCAGAAATTAAACCTGTAGAGCTGGACGATCAGCTGCCAATTTCAGTTACAGCTCATGTGGTGAATGGTTTGACTATTTCTTCGTCTGCTAACTGGAAGCTTGAAGCTGTGAATCTGCAATGTTCAGTTTGGGGAATATTTTTTTATTCTGCAGTTTTGGTTCACCAGTGCCCAACAGTAGGTCTGACTTCTTGCACTTCTTTCCTTCCTTATTTACTACCTCACTTCTGTCTTGCTTTCAACAAGTGATAGTGGATGCTTTAACAATGTCAACGGTTATAAAACATTCTGAAGTGAAATTTTAAAATATAATAGCTTGGAGCCAGAGAACTGTGAGTGGAGTGGAAATTGGATAAGTTACCTCCCACTTTTGAGGGTTGCAGGACCCAGTGTGATGGAGTGGTTAAAGTCTTGGGACTAGTATCTGGGAGACCTGGGTTCGATTCACCACTTAAGCCATGGAGGCTTGCTGGGTGACCTTGGGCCAGTCACACTCTCCCAGCCTAACCTACCTCATAGGGTTGTTGTGAGGATAAAACAGAGGAGAGGAGAACAACGTAAGTTGCTTTGGGTTCCCATTGGGAAGAAAGGCAGGTTACAAATGAATTAAATAAATAAAGTAATGTAACATAAAAAAAGGAATAACATAGGATGTGGCTGTAATGGGAAGCGGGAGTTAATGGCCATTGCCTCCTTGAATGTGTTCTGGCAGTCTCACATCGGTGGTTTTGATCCTTAAGACTATTGGGGGAAGGAGCACTGGATGCCAGTGGAAAGGATGAAGAGGCACACTTCGGTGTGTTCACAGTTCTATGATTCCAAGCCATTGTTTAAAAAATGTATGCTATCTAAATCTTGTTGGGAGCTTGTTCGATAGTCTCCCTGAGGAAAACCACAATGTGTGTGGCAGCCAAATGGTTAATTATGGCAGAGTGAAAATCTGTAATGCCTCCTCTTGTATGTTCTTGGAATAAAGCAGATAATTGACTGTGTGGAGAGGAAAATACATTTTTCAGCAGTCACAGAAGAAATGTGTCATGTTGGCAAACTGATGACATCTGAAAGCTGTGCTGCCAGCCTCCATTCTTGTGGCTTCCCCCTTTATTCCCCTTCCCCCATTTCTGTTTTCCTTTCTTCACTGTCCAAAATGTGCATTTACTGTGTTCATCCTTTATAGGGAGAGGTGGGATAGCAGATTTCCCTATAGTTTTAGAGGCACTAGCCCATACCCTGTTACCGAAACATGACCGAGACCCCAGGATATCCAATGAATTTGCGGGAAAACCTCATTCAGTGTAGGGAAGACATCAGCTCTTAAGAGCTCCTTCAAAAGTATCCAGCAAAATAAACTTCATCGAAGTTAGTTTATCTACCAAAGGAACATGGACTAAATAAACCCTGATGGGATTTGAGGTTCCAGTCAATCTAGGTATTTAAAACCTGATGCTTAGGCTCCTAAGCCGTCCCCTGAAGCTTCCCTTGCTGCATAAGATATGAAGAAATCTCTAGTCCTGCAAACAGATATCAAATTGGATACTTTTCCACCCTGCCTTGATAAGGTACAGCACAGAGATGCAGGGAAATGGAAAACTGCTATGAAGAAATATATGTATTTGAATCTAACATAAAAACGGTTAAGATAGGAGGATTTTCGGAACTGCTCGCAATAGTTTCATTGATGAGTTACTGAAAATACAACTCTTCCTTTGGTATTGCTCTGTGTTTGTGAAGAAAATTGCTATTGATGAAATATTTTGCACCTGGATATATAATTCTGTACAGGCTAGACTAGGTGTAGCGGGGCTTGTCATGCGTGCTTGCTGTGCAGAGTATTTCCATTCCGGCACAAGAGTTTGTTGATGAAAGTAATGCTCCAAACACTGAGGAAGAATAATTGGGTGGCAGACTCTAGCAACAACCTTAACTGTTAAGCCATTTCAAGGGTTATTCTATGTTAAGTTCGTAGAGGCAACCCCAGATAAACATATAACAGGTGAATATGCCGTTGCTTTGAATAAACCCATTCAGTGTACTGAATAATCAGGTGCAAAATCTCTTGGATATCAAAACCCAGCTGCAGTTTGCTGGCATATGCTAAAAAAAAATTGAACTTAGAAAATGGCTGTGGTATACAAAACATACTGGAATTTTCTGAAAATTGTTACTTTTCTAATTTCCTGCACAATTCTACTTTATGTGTCAACTTTAACACTGTTTTTACTGTTGCCATATTTACACCTTTGCCAGCTATGCTCTTCTGATATTTACATTGGCCAAGCTGGATAGTCTCTATGCAAGAGACATTAACGGTGAAAACCATGAGACACCAGCAAGGGAGCATTTCCATTTTCCTGGCCATTCAACCATAGACCTAAATAACAGAGGAATTTCAAAGGGAGACTCTGTGGCAACTATGGGGTGAGAAAGAGGGAAAGGCTCTGAGGCAACTGCCTTCTGGACTGAAGAATGGCCAGTCCTCCACTTGTTCTCTCCTATAGATTCTTTAAACCCCAATCACCCACAATCAAATAGAAGAAGAAGG
The DNA here is from genome assembly GCF_029931775.1 of Euleptes europaea. Classification (NCBI taxonomy): domain Eukaryota; kingdom Metazoa; phylum Chordata; class Lepidosauria; order Squamata; family Sphaerodactylidae; genus Euleptes; species Euleptes europaea. Next base: position 42,178,357 of record NC_079312.1, on the reverse strand, counting down.
TTGTTTTTAATATGCCAACTTCCTCTACCACTTAAGGGAGACTCAAACCACCTTCTCTTCCCCTCCCCACAACAGAAACCCTGTGAGGTAGGTGGGGCTGAGAGAGTGTGACTAGCCCAAGGTCATCCAGCTGGCTTCATGTGTAGGAGTGGGGAAACCAACCCGGTTCACCAGATTAGCCTCCACCGCTCATGTGGAGGAGTGGGGAATCAAACCCGCTTCAAACCACCACTCTTAACCACTACACCACGCTGGCTCTTTGCTAATTCGTCAGCAGTTGGAAGTGGCCCATACTGGAAATGGTTTTCCACTGGATCTTGCTTTCATCTGTGCTCTGCAGGGTAATTCAACACAGCTATGTCCTGGGAAGCTAGACCTGCTGTCCTCTTTTGTAACTACCTTTCATCTCCCCTACCTTTTTGCTGTGTAGAGTATAATGTGTATGTATTTGCGAACTAAATGTAACACATCATGCATCCAGTGAAGTGGACTTTACCTCATGAAAACTTATGCCTCAGTGCAATTGATAAAGGTGCCATAAGACTCTTTCAGTGCCATCCTAAGCACCCTTCTAAGCCCACTGACATTATTGAAAGTCTTGTTAGGATGGCACTGTTCGTTACTTGGCTGCAGGAGGCTAACATGGCTACCCCTCTGAAATTCATGTCTGCACAGTGAATTTCAGTTTGACAAACTAATTCCTGTACCATTTTCAAATACAGGATTGGAAAGTGAAGACCCCCCCACCCCAAAAAAACCCTGTATACATTCTATTCTTCACATGTTTCTTGTGAGTCTCTTACCAGAACAGTCCATTCTTTCATGAGTTGCCTGTTCTTTCACTGATAACTCCAGAGTTTTAGTGTGTAATTTGAAATGAGGAAATGTGTAATGAGACATTTACAAGTTTACCTCTATAGTGGATCTCATCAAAATCCTTCCAGTGGAAGGTGCAAATGCAGTGCCTCTAGATACTTAGGAGTCCACTTATCATGTTCATTTTAAGAGACAAGTGTTCTCTCGAGAGTTACATTTGTATTTAAATATACATGGAAATGTTAATATCCGAAGGCGGAGTATCGTTCACCAATTCCTAATTCACCTAGGATAGGGCCTTGGAAGTTCTTGGGGTCCTGTGCTCTCTTTATTCTTTCCCTCATGAGCAGATAAATATTGAATACATACTTGAAGACAACGCTATGGTTTGTTGTGATGCCCAAATTGAACAAAATGACAAAATGTGCTTTGTTCTCTTTCCCATAAATCAGAACTCCAAAATATGGCTTAATCCTAGCAATCGAAGATTTTCCAATGGGTTGATGTCACATTTATGGTGTATGAGGAGGCATTAATTGATCTCATCTAGAAGTTCACTGGGGCACTGGTGAAAGTATTTATGGTCCCCAGTGGTGGTTAATAAATTGTTCTTATTATATCCTTCCTTAGAATTCCATTTTATTTTGTTCTTCAAAGAATACAGATCCTGGGTGAGATTATGCACACACGGGATGAGATATGCCACAACGTTCAAATTATTCTGCTCTGCTTTTTCCTTTTCCCCTACATCTTACAATCCCTTAGAGCTTGAGTGATCGTCGACAATGTTCAAAGTTTTGTAAGGGTAAAAGGAGGAACTAATGGCTCACAAGCCCAGCACCGTGAAGGAACAGGGATATCTATCCTTTTATTGAGGGACTTTGTTCTCTATAGTTGCATGACAGTGGTATGTTGATGGGCATGTTGTATATATTGTCTGGCAATTAGTGGTTGTTCCAGAGGAAGTGCAAGGTTTTTTTTCAGCTAACTATATTTCATATTTTGGTATATTTTATTACATTTTCATCTTATTTTATATTGCATTTCAATTCATTTAAAATGTTGTTACCTTCTTTGATCCTATGAGATGGTCAGGTTGCAGATGGAAATAAATCAATAATAAATGGTGAGCAAAGCGAACTGCTCATGTGTAATTTTTTTTAAAGGAATTATGTTAACATATGGTCAGCTGAGTAGTGCAGTTGGTTAATTGATTAATTAGATTTTCGCGGCAGAGCCTGAGCTTCAGAAGCAGTTCAAGTAATGAGGGTAAAAGGTTTTTGGTTTCCTCTGTATGCCAACTGGAGCTGCGTCCTTATCAGAAAACAAAAAAAAGAACAGCACCGAGCTAACAAGGATGCTTCTGAATTAGGCATCCCCCCTTTTTTTGTTATTGGCAGTGTTTGTAGAGCAGTTTGTACAGGGGGTTACCTGCCCCCAGTCTCAATCTTGGCGATATATATTCTTCTACTTTCCTGACACTCTCAAAAAGAAAGTCAGTTCCTCTGTATCCAAGAGCTCCTGTTGGCTGCTAATATTTTCTCTGTTATTTTGCATCTTCTGATCTAGTGGGAATCCAGGAATATATAATGTTGGATTTTCCCAATTTTTTTTATGTGACATCGATTTAGTTCATATTACCAGAACTGTGTGTTTCCCTTTAATGCAGTATTAATGTTTATAGGGCATATACATTCGTGAAAGAGCCACAAATTTTGGATAAACCACATTACCCTCTGCAGTATCAGAGCAGTATGGGATCAGAAAACAAGGCAATTGCGCTACGTGTAGCACTGGTAACAACATAACTGGTATCAATATAACTGAGTTTGAAAAACACGACATGGAGGTGCCTTGATTTATCAACCAACAGATTTTAAACTTTGAAATGGTATGTTTGTATAATCGGCACATGCCATCTTAAAACAAGCATTCCCTCCTACATGAGAAAGAATGCGGAACACCTGTTCAAAGGTGATGCCTATTTTAACACATGCGTACATCATCCAGAATAATTGTTTTATGGCATAAAATGAGCAGATTGGCAATGGAAGATGGTTATTCATGCTAGATATTGATCTTTGTTTCATTGTACATTCTGGCCAAAAATGTATGCATGCTATGTCTCATATCAATCCCTTCTCTGGCAAAGCACCTTTTATTCCCTCCCTTGTCTTCCTGATTTCCCTCTTGTTTGTACTTTGCCTGTTTTTTAAATGATATTTTCTTGTAGATTTTTTTACTGCTGTAAAATTCAGTGGGTTCCATCTACTATCTATGTGCTAGAGCTCAGAGACTGGGCCTTTTCCACCTCCACCTTCCTGCTGCATCCTGATGTGCTTCTGAAATCCTCATTCTGGGTATTTGTCGACCTTAAGAAAGGTGTGAGGGGGTGGGCTACAGTAGGAGGGGGAGAGCATCAGAAATTTCATATTAGCAGATGTGCTGCTTGAATGAATGCAACAAGACACAAGATTCAACCACAATATTCGTACTCTGTCTTTCTGCCCTCATCAGGGCCACCAATGTGGCTAACAGATTAAAGCATAGCACAACCATATCTTAAAAACCATTAAATCCAAATAAAAACACATAATTTAAACAATTAAAACAAAGTTATTGTATTGTACATACAATACACACACATACATAAAATAACAAATACAGGGATGGAAGGAGGTATCACTGAGGGAATGCTGGACAAAACAAAAAAATATTTCCCCTTGGCAGAAGATGGCAACAGAAGAGGGCAGATGAATCTCCTTGGGTACAGAGTTCCAGAATTTTGGTGCCATGACCAAGAAGACCCGATCCTGGGTTGCCACGTGCCTGATTTCAGAAGACAGAGGCACACAAAGCTGGGCCTCTGAAGATCATTGTCGTGGTTTGATAGGTTCATTAGGGAGAAGGCAGTCTATCAGGTATGCTGGTTCTAAGCCATATAGGGATTTAAAGGTCAGCAGCAGCACCTTAAAATGTGCCTGGAAATAGATTCGGATCCAGTGTAGACTGGTCAACACTGGAGCGGTATGGTCCCTAGAACCCACTTCAGTTAACATCCTGGCCACGGCATTCTGTACCAATTGAAATTTCCGAACACTTCTTAAGGGCAGACCCCCATAGAGTACATTGTAGTAACCTAATCTAGATGTAACTAGGGCATGTACTACAGTGGCTGGATTTTTTCTTCCCCAGAAAGGCCACCACTAGCTAACTAGTCACAGCATTATAAGGCACTCCTGGCCACAGCTGCGGTCTGCTTATCCATCAAGCAAGCTAGGGTTGCCAGGTCCCTCTTCACTACCTGCGAGAGGTTTTTGGTGCGGAGTCTGAGGAGGGACTTCAATTCCAGAAAGTCCAATTGCCAAAGCAGCCATTTTCTCCAGGTGAACTGATCTCTATTGGCTGGAGATCAGTTGTAATAGCAGGAGATCTCCAGCTAGTACCTGGAGGCTGGTAACCTTAAAGCAAGTGCAGGCCCAAGAGTACCCCCAAACTATGGACCTATTCCTTCAAGCGGAGCGCAACACCATCCAGGATGGGTAACACTTTTGAATCCTGAATCAGACCTTCCACTCATCAGCAGCACTTCTGTCTTGTTGGATTAAGCTTCAGTTTTTTTAGGCTGCATGCACTCCAAAACTGCCCCCGGGCACCAGTTCAGGATTTCCACACCCTCCCTAGGATCAGCTGGAAGTGTGAGATAGAGCTGATTGTCATTGGGATATTGGTGACAACCCAGCCAAAATCTCTGATAACTTCACCCAGCGGTTTCACATAGGTGTCAACATTTGTCAGAAATATTGGATAAAGAGCTTTAAAAAATGAAACAGTAACAAAGTCCTGTCATTATTGTAGCAATACTACTTAGTTGTGTTTCATTTCCAGCTTGGCCAGAAAGCTATGGTTTAAATATGCTGCCCCCTTCCCAAGCAAAAAAAGGCAGTTTCCATCTCTTACAGTGATCTAAGCTATCTCAACACATTGCATCATGCACATATTCTTTCTGAGAGACCCCCTTCTTATCACTATTAATCTAGGCAGTGACTGGCTTTGTGTGACAATTAAGCAGTTCACTTCTCTCCCCCCACAAGTAATGAAACACGTGACAGGTGTTTCATGTGGCTTCCCCTTTCCTGTGGCCACCCAGTTTTTCTTCCGCACATGTGTGTGCATGAGTCAGGGTGGTGGCAAGAGATTGTGTACATCAAGCTTTGCACACATCAGGCTTTGAAACATATGAGCCCCTGCATGGGGAGCCTACATTATGTTCTACATATCTGTTGTTGCACATGATCATGCTTGATGGAGGAGAGGAGCACACCACTGCTCTGCTTTCCATCACACACAGATTGTTTCCACTCAGGTAAGGCTCTGAACCATGACTGCTGCTCCTGAAAATGTTTATTGGACGGCACCAGATGTTAAAAACTGTGTAGATATCATTTTGTTGGGTGTGAGCAGTTCAATAAATCCCAGTCCATCTCTAAACTATTACTCTGATGCATGTAGGGGAAGCAAAATAGTCATGAAAGATAGGGCTGTCGATTTGGTTCGTCCTGAACTGAAAAACAGCCGAATTTCCCCTGATTCAGCGGTTTTTAGTTTGGATGGAACCGAACTCAAGAAAGGCGGGAAAATGGGGAGCCGAATTCAGCGAATTTGGGGTGTTCGGTTAATAAAATTGGCAAATTCGGGGTTCGGCGCAGCAGCATAACCGTCAGTTAGTAGGCAGCATTCTCCTGCAGCCAATCGGTGGCCAAGCTGGGTCTTCTTTTGGCCAATCAGTTGCTTTGCATGGTTGTGTTGCTTTGCATGGTTTGCAAACTTCTTCTGTCACTTTCCATGGTTTGCAAACTCCCAGGCGTCAGGTGTTGCTTTGCATGGTTGCAAACGTGATGGTTTGCATGGTTGTGTTGCTTTGCATGGTTTGCAAACTTCTTCGCACCTGCCCCGCCCTTGCTCCCCGCAGCTCAGCTGTTTGTTGGGGCTGGGAGCTTTGAGTGGGCGGCAAGCTCTGCTAATTGCAAATGCACATTAAGGAAGGGGGACCCCTTTCTGGGCCCATATCACAGCCCCCGCTGATCCAATCTTTACAAAACTTGGGGGTTATTGCAAGAAGGGTCCTTTGAAGCTACGCTGAAAGTTTGGGGCCTCTACCCCCAAAAATGCCCCACCGGAGCCGCGGAAAGGTGCGGTTGTGATTTTAATGGCTTTATTCGGCCGAATTTTTCCCCGAACTCCGGACCTCATGCCGAATTGCACGGACCCGAAGCGGGGGAGTTCGGACTTCGGCATTTCCTGAATAAAAACGGGCCAAATTTTGCCAAATACGAATTTTACCGATTTTTTTTTCAACAGCCCTAATGAAAGACCAGTATGTCTTTACAAGCATTTGATACTTGTAGGATAAGGGTGGACCTCCTAAGAATTCTGTGTGCTTTGCTCTTGACACTTAGAAGAAGAAGAGTTGATTTTTATATTCTGACTGTGTCTACCACCTAAGGAAGAATCAAACCAGCCTACAATCTCCTTCCCTTCCCCTCCCCACAACGGACACCCTGTGAGGTAAGTGGGGCTGAGAGAGCTCTACGAGAGCTGTGACTAGCCCAAGGTCACCCAGGTAGCTTCATGTGTCGGAGTGGGGAAACAAATCCAGATCACCAGATTAGTGTCCGCTGCTCATGTGGAGGAGTGAGGAATTAAACCCTGTTCTCCAGATCAGACTCCACCGCTCCAAGCCACTGCTCCTAACCACTACACCACACTGGCTCTCTTAGTTGGGGGCAAGGAAGTTTCAGGGCTAAATTGGGAAGTAGGTCTCAAGGAGAGGGTTATAACATCTTTACCAGTACCTTCATTCTGGAAATAGCACTTGTCTCTAATGATAAAGCTATTGGAAGCTGGAATTCCCAATATAATCACTTGGCTAATTTGGCCACCCATTTTTAAAATACTGATACAATGCTTGTAATCTTGATATGTGTTCACCAGTTTCTGTGCTGTTGTTCTGATTTGAATAAGGTCCAGTCATTCCTGGGAATTAAGTTTACAGCACAGAACTCGCATATGATGTCTGTCGACAGTTTACATGTGCACTAGGGCTGTCAGTTCGTCCCGAACTGAAAAACAGCCTAATTTCCCCCGATTCGGCGGTTTTTAGTTTGGATGGAACTGAACTCAAAAAAGGTGGGAAAATGGGGAGCCAAATTCGGTGAGTTCGGGGTGTTTGGCGAATAAATTCAGCAAATTCAGGGTTCGGCGCAGCAGCATAACAGTCAGTTAGTAAGCAGCATTCTCCCGCGGCCAATCGGTGGCCAAGCAGGGTCTTCTTCTGGCCAATCAGTCGCGATTGAGCACATGAGCCCAGCTGCTGCGCGGCCCGGGGAGAGAAAGAGAGAGTATCTGTTTGTGTGAGATAGAAATCCCCGTGGGGGGTGCATGTGCACATTCGCTCCTTTCTGTTGCTTCAGGGGGCACATTTATTGGGGTAGAGCCCCCAAACTTTCAGCGTAGCTTCAAAGGACCCTTCTTGCAAGAACCCCCAAGTTTTGTAAAGATGGGATCGGGGGGCTGAAATATGGGCCCCAAAGGGGTCCCCCCCTTAATGTGCATTTTTATTCCATTTACAGCACACATTCGAGCCATTCCGTGGCTGCAGGGGGCGCATTTTTGGGGGTACAGCCCCCAAACTTTCAGCGTAGCTTCAGAGGAGCCTTCTTGCAAGAACCCCCAAGTTTCGTAAAGATTGGCTCAGGCCCCCCCGAAATATGGGGTCCCCCCTTTTCCCTATTGGGATGAATGGGATCAGCCGATCCTGTGTGCATCTTGAGAATGGCAAATCCAAGGCAAAACCTCCCGTGCTTAAATGTTATCGTATTGGATTACCCAGTCCTCCCAGTCCCTCCTGATGGAACAGAAGACATCCACAGTAAGACCCCTTTTGGGGCTTTAATCTATAAGTTTTCCCGTGTGTATGTGAGGGGGGAAGCAGAGTCTGTGTGGGGGGGGGCAGTTTCTATGGGGGGGTGGAAGCCAAAGGAGGCTTTCGCCCATTCTGCTGAGGGGTGTGTGACTGCTCACCTCTGTGGGAGTGTGTGTACTGCTTTTAAAGTTTTAAAGTTTAAAGTTGAGTCTGTGCGGCAGCTAGCGAGTCTCTCTCCGCTCGGCACCCAGGCCGCACCTCCTCCTTGGTGTTTTTCCCTGTTTTTGCCCCTAGCCTGGGGTTGAGTGCAACGGGGCGGCTTGCGTGAGATCCCCTGCGTCTTGGATTTTTTCCCCGTTTGGGTGGTGCACCGCGGCGCCGTATTGGTTGGAGAGGTGGGGGGCGGTGCTGGTGAGACTTGTTTGAGTTTGGTGGGGTCGTTTGCATAAGGGGGGAGTGTCCCTCCACCATGAGAAGAAGGAGCAGGGCAGAAAATACAAACTCTGGTTTTTTTGTTTTTTTTTTGCATGGTCTGTTTTGCTGCTAGCTCAAAAATGTTTTTGCAAAATCTGACTTTCACAATACATTTTCACGGTCCAAGTCACCTGCTCCTTTTTCCCTTTTTGCTGAGTTAATTAATAGCATGCAATGCACAGCTCGCGTGTTGCTTTGCACTGCAATGGTTAGCACGGGAGGTTTTGCCTTGGATCTGCCGCTCTGTAGATTCATAGGATTGGCTGATCCCATTCATCCCAATAGGAAAAAGGGGGGACCCCATATTTCGGGGGCCCCTGATCCCATCATTACAAAACTTGGGGGTTCTTGCAAGATGGCCCCTCTGAAGCTACGCTGAAAGTTTGGGGGCTTTACCCCCAAAAATGCGCCCCCTGCAGTCACGGAATGGCTCGAATTTGTGCTGTAAATGGAATAAAAATGCACATTAAGGGGGGACCCCTTTCTGGGCCCATATTTCAGGGGGGACTGATCCCATCTTTACAAAACTTGGGGGTTCTCGCAAGAAGGGTCCTCTGAAGCTACGCTGAAAGTTTGGGGGCTCTACCCCCAAAAATGCACCCCCTGCAGCCACGGAATGGCTGGAATGTAGTTTTTATGGCTTTTTAGTCGGCCAAATTTTTCCCCAAACTCAAATCTTGTGCCGAATTCCACGGATCCGAAGCAGGGGAGTTCGGACTTCGGCATTTCCTGAATTAAAACAGGCCAAATTTTGCTGAATCTGAATTTTACCGAATTTTTTTTTCAACAGCCCTAATGTGCACCGTGAAGGCTCTGTAATGTGTGAACTCGCCTTAATACAATACATAGTCACTTGTCTGCTGGCTTTGGCTCTGGCTTCTCCAGTCTATTAGACCTTTTATGCAGAGCTGTTTCCCCGTGGTCACCCCCAACTGCTGCGGGGCTTCCTTTTGATTATGTATGCCTTTTCCGATAGTCAGAGGTCGCCTGCTCTCCCCACGTGGTTTGCCTGCATTTTCCAGATTCTGGCTAAAACAGCATCCAGAAAATACGGCTAAAACACACGGGGAGAGCGAGACAACCTCTGACTGTCGGGAAAGGCATGCATAATCAAAAGGAAGTCCCAAAGTAATTGGCAGGGGTGACCACGGGGCAACGTCCCTGCATAAAAGGCTTTAGTGAGATTCTGGATTATCTTCCTGAAACGGCCTGTTATCATGGCACTGTCACATGCTGTTATTCCTGCTTTTATAATAATTGTGCTCCATTAATAAAAGTAAAATTAAAAATACATGTTGGTAGTATCTCCATTCACTATCAAATTTCTAAAGAATTTTTTATGTGTCTGATATCTCAACAGATAATGGGGAATAAAGTTGTGCATAGTATGTTGTCTGAAGTTTATTGTTTTAAATACTTTTTTTAAAAAAATCCTGCTGCTAAGATTTAATGGCCTGGTTTGCTATGCTTTACAGAAACAAACCCAGTAAGAAAAAATTCTGCATGAGCAGAAAGCAAGAACAAAGTTCTACAATAGCAACAATAACAATCAAATTATTCGGTATTGGATATATTGGTGTATTTATTTACTCTAACTGTAAAATTGAGCATTGTGCTAATGTATCTTATATGAATAATACTGCTCGATGAAATGGCTAATTTATTTTACCATATACATAAATAGCTAGCAGTTTTCAGTAGGACAAGCTAATGAAAATGATGCTATGAAATTGTCTACAGTATGAGGAGTGATGGAGTAAAGTTATTATTGGTTGAGTGCTAAGACGTTAGGGAACTGGCCATCGTGTCTTTGAACTTTTGAACCGCTAGTTGTTTGTGTGATTTATTGATTTTGATATCTCCCTGTGTTAAGTTGTTCTTTATTAATTCTCCCATGCATTTATTTATTTTATTGTGCACCGGCTACACAGGGAGAATAGTATACGATGTCTGAACTCTTTGAAAATTTGGGGGCTTAAAGAAAACTAAAGCCAAGTTTTAGCAGAATGCTTGTTTTCAAGTTCAGGCTTACGATAACATGGTGGAAAGGGAAAATAGAAGGGATATTATGGAATTGGGGGACTAATGGCTGGAATGTACAAATCCTTGCTGCGTTTTCCTGCCTCTCTACTCAGCCATATTGTCAACTTGATACTAAATTTGTTCCTTAATAACATGTGTCACCACCCTCTCCATCTCTTCTAGTCCTGGTCCATTGTATCTTCCTAGTGCCTGACACGTGGGGAATGTCACTGAACCCCTGACTCAGGTCCTTTTCCAGAGCGAGTCTGTTTTGTCTCTCATTTCTCTAGTGACTGATGCTAACTGGTAATGCTGCAAAGTACTTTAAATGGCATGAACTCTTGTCATATCTTCCTGGCAGGGAAGACCCCTGGCAACTCTCTCCCGTCTTACCACTGTTTCCATCCTCCCACCCTAAGCTGACTTTTAATATTTAGATTTAATACTGAACTTGCACCTCTAGATGCTAACCTCCTAGGCTGCAGTCTTGAGCCCCGTCCCACTGATTTCCTGGTACTTCAGGATTTCCAGGACTTAAGTGTGACTGGTGTCAGTAGAACATAACTCTCACATAACAAAGCATAGGTTTGCAGCCTTCTTGTAGGGGGAGTCTACTTTTTTATCAGAGCCTGGCAACTTCTTTTGTAAGTGATACTGAGGTTTCTAAATGTGTGTCTTTTGTACCATAGAATTGGGGGGGTGTTCTGTGGGGGAGGTACTTGATTGGCAGATGATTAGTGCTGCTTCTAATTAAATAATTTGACACCTGCCTTGAAAATGTTGAATAAAATGCTTTTAGCATGTAAAACTGCCAAACGTGCATGCACTTGCCCAACGTACTCTTCTAGTTAAAGATGAGGTTGTTCCAATGGTTATACTTGGACTTTGACTTGCTTCTAGCACTTCAGGGGGGGAAAGGGGGGTTTATTAACTACTATTAATGTTCATATCCTGCTAATAATTCTGCAGGAACTCTCCAAAATACTGGGTGTATGTCCTACTAATTACACTGGGATGACTGTTAAAGGTATGCTGAGAGCTTTTTTTAATCTCATCATCATCATCATCATCATCATCATTTTTTAAAACTTCCTTAAAATAGAAGTTTGGAAGCTGGAAATACTCCTTCCCCCTCCCTCTCTCTCCTCCCCCCTCTGTTTTCTTTAAAGAAGGCCTGTTCTAACTAGAAAACAAAACTAGTGGGAAAGGCTAAAAAACAGGGCTGACACCAACACCATGAGCTGAAAGGAAGAAAAAAAAATTCCCCATTTCATTGCAACTATGTTATTGTTTACTTTACCATACACATCCTAATATGGTTACCTCCCTGTCAAAGCAGCCGAGCCAGGGGCCCCCTCAGGGAGAAGCTTCTAACTGCTCCGCAGACAATAAGAAACAAACGGCACAACTCCACAAAAGGCTTCCCGGAAAATAAGTGTCAAGTAAATCTTAAAGAACTCTGCCTACTGACACGCAGCTTTCTCTGTATATGTAAACCAGCCCTGTGCCATGCTGCCTGAGCTGAGATGCGTTTGTTTGGAAATACAAGTCACTGTGAGCACTGAGTGGTGGTGGTGGTGGGGGGTTGTTTCTTTTTAATTAATTTTGAAGGCAGTGGAGGAATTCCTTGAAACATATCTTTACACGCGCCTTCCATCAGTAATGTGTGCCGTGGAGCCTTTTGCGAGGAGCGTTAAGGTAAGAATGCCGATTGAGCCTGGGACCTTTCAGTCAGGTTCAAATTTGATAAAGACGTTTGCTTTACAAAAGAAAAGAAAAGCAACCAAATAAGCGTGTGCTTCTTTTATATATTTCAGACCTTCTTCCAAAGCGAGATGTGTTATTTCTCTTGATTGTCATGCCTACATCCTTTAAAATGCCACTAGTTGTAGGAGACGCTGGTGTAGGAGAGGTGCACTCGGTCCTGTATAAACAGTGCCACAGATGCAAATGTGATGCTGCGACCAATTGTCAGCTAGACCAGTTTCTTTTTAGAGGCTTTTCTGTTGTTTTTCCCCCCTTCTTCATCTTCATCATCCTCTCTACTTGTGATTACTCTGAACACCCTTGGCTGTTCCAAAAAATCTTCACCCTGTCTTGAGGCTTGCCAGTTATTATCTGCAGGACCCAGAACAAAGGTAGGTTGTTAAACTCTGTGCTCCGGGGGAGGGACAAGTTATTTTTGGAGGATTGCCTTCCTACTGCATGACTGGCTGACCTAAAAGGAGGGGGGGAATCCTCCATAGAGCGTAGGGAAGAGCAAGCAGTTCACTCTAGCAGCTTTTTATTATTATTATTTTTCTAACGGTGGAGATTATTTTTATGCAGCTGAAAGAAACAGTGTTCTTTTAGATGAAAAAAGCTTCAGTAAATCAGTACTGTTAAAAATGGTAGTGCATATGTGTTCTGTTTCATTTGTAGGGCACTATGCAGTTGAGGAAGTAGGATTTTGTAAAACATATTTTCTTTGGGAGATGTGAAGTGTTGTTTTGTTGGGTTTTTTCTTTCTAAAAATCCCAGTCCTAAACTTTCTTAGGAATGAGTTAATAGGAATGTGAACTTTTTAGATGGTATGGCGCTGATCCCTTCTTGTTTTTTGTTTTTTGTTTGTATTCACTCAAATCAACAGGATTTTTGGGGGTTTTTTTGAAAAGGGAATTTTTTTCTCTTAGGTATGTGCAGAGTAAGGATCAAAGCAAAGAAATTCATCTCTCCCAAAAGGAAACCCATTCCTAATTGAGAAAATTACTAAATTCAAGTTATTTTTTTATTTGAAAAGTACAGTGGACATCATCATATACAAATTGAAGGGCAAATGAAGTCATGGGAATAGATGTTTAAGTTATGTGGAACTCAGCCTGCCAATAGAAACATGGAATGTGAGAATGTACAGTACACCTTTGCAAAGGTAAAACAAGCTGCTTCTTAAATACTTGGGTCATGATCCATCCAAGCTTAAGCAAAGTCCCATGCATTTTGACAGGAGGATTATTTTCACGCTTAAATCTTATCCACTTAAATCTGTGGATTTTGAAAAGAGCCACACTGTGACTATGTTGTGTCCCTGATGACTACTTTGGCTATTATTATTGTCATTGTTGTTGTTGTCATTGTCGTTATTTTCTTTTTAAATTATGATTACTTTGAATAAATCCCACTGGTCAACTCAGTAATTGGAGGTGTGTGTATGTACACTCAGACATATAAAAGTCATTATTTCTTGCACACTCTACCATCTTCTTTCCTCTTTTTATTTATTTTTCTATGGAGATACATTTAGAAATGTAGAAGCTCTTTTTAGATTAAAAAAGAAAGAAAGAAAAGTCAAACAACTGTGTTTAAAAAGATTCTTACACTCCACCCCCGCAATTTGGAAATGTTGTAGTTTAAAACAATCAACACAATGTATACCCAGCAGTTCTATATAATAATTTTTATCATCTGCAAAAATCTAGAAAGCCTATTTAAAGATAATATATATATTGGGAATAATTCTGTTTTTGGGGGGGACATAAAGGTGGGTAGTGGGAATTAGTAGCCTTTAATTAGACATGGAGAAATTCACATTTTACAGGGATTTATGTTAGAACATGGAATGGCGGGTGGCTTGTTTCCTCATTATGAATACTCTCTGCACATAATGAGGTTCATCATTAGTTGATGGAGTGAATTTGCCCTAGCTCTACCTTGAAAGGCACATAATTTACATACTACTTCAGAGCACAGGCTTTAATGGATTCCTCGATGAATAAAATGAAAAGCTACTTTCTTTAAATTTTTGAACACTGTTTTGATAATATCAATTTAATAAGACATTCAGCTTTGCCTGTTAAGTATTTTTGAAAGTGTATTCTCACTTTTGCAAGAAAATACATTTTTTAATGCTCAGAGCTGGACAGTGATAGTCCAATGACACAGTTGTAAACATAAAGAGGGGGAGGGGGTCTTTTACACGGCCAATTCCTTTGACATTGCTGCAGTACAATTGTGGCCCATATGTAGTTACAATGCTTTACTAAGCCCCCCTCCCCAGTTTATCATATTTGAACACTATGTACCATTCTTCTTGAGTAATTAAATTGTGTTTGGCATGAGCATGATTTTGCTACTGTACGTTTACTGTATGCATTTTAGTAATGATTGATCTACAGATACACATTACTGGCTGTCTTGCTGACAATGACAGAACCACTGGCCCCACCTCCCTACCTATTTTAATGAGGAGAGAACAGCAAAAAAAAACAAAAAAACAAAACCCAAACCCTCTTTATACAGTTCCATCTCCAAAATCGTCTGTAGAGATATGATTAGATGAGAGGAAATTGAATTGTCGGCTGCCTCTTATGTTATCTTGTCATCAACTTGCTGGAGTACTGGTATACAGGACAGAGTTATCGAGATACCCTTTCTCCCAACCCCCTCTTCCCCAGCCCAGAGCCCTTTAGCTGCTTTGTAGAAGATTTAAGCAGAACTACAGTAGCATGTGGAAAGTTTCTTAATCTTCTAGCATGTAGAGTAGCCTTGGGTGAGCAAGAAAACTCGCTCATTTTGAGAAGCCTTTTGGTAGTGGCATGCAGAATACCTGTGCATTGATACCTGAAGTTCAAGGTTAAAAGTGGAAAAGGATTTTGCTGCTGCCCTGTTGCCATAGAGGAGCGTAACTATAATGTATTCTGACTTATCTGATAGATTTATTTTGGTTATTTTAAAATAATGAGTTTATATCAACATTAACAGAATAATCTGTGCCATTATGTCTTTAGAGTTAAATATTATTTAAGGTAATTTTACTCAGCTGCAGACCTGTCTGCTGGAAAATCTTTTCTCTCTTCTAAAACATATATTTGTTTAGGGAGTTTTCATTGAAGTGTACATGACAATTACAGCTGTTCATTAACAAAATTGGGTATTTGTTTTAAACTTTAACCAATCACTTTGATATGCTAATTATGGTGTAATTTAATTTGAGCCCTGTAATGATGATGCCGTTATTATGGACATAAATGATGCAGTTAAACTGAGAGTAATCTCATTTGCATACTGTACATGCCAGTAAATTAAGCCCTTTCTTCGTCTGCCTCAGCTTTAATTTTCCACTTCTTTTCACACAGCGCCTTTTCAGCCTCTCTCTTATAAGCCCACTTTGTAATAGTCCTGATGACTGTTTGATGTGGAGAGTTGGTGCACCACAATAATGCAAGACACAAGATGTAACATTTAAAGGATTCATTATCTTACTGAGTGTTCCCTTAAGAAGCTAGGATTAACAGGAGATGGAAGTGTCTTTTCAGTGTTCAGTATTACAGGCCTCCCAATAAACAAACTACAGAGTCTTTTAGTACCCTCGCCATTTTTAAGAAAAGAACAGACCACGTACCCTTGTATACTGCTGGGTTGTAATCCTAGGATAGAACTATTGCTTATTCATCATCTACTGTAGCATCCACATACAGAACTGCGCAACAGACGAGTCGTCAAGTGCGCTATAGGGTTAGCAAGATACAAGGCAATCATTAAAATTTAAGCACATCAGCTTCAAAAAGCCAATTTGGCCTATACTAGGCGGGTATGCAAATCATAATTTTGCTCTCTGTTCTATTGTGTGTTCTGTTCTCCAATTTTGTTCTCTTTGGATCTTAACTGAATTAAATCTGAATATATTTTAAAGGATTTTAGTTTCATTTATATGTGGCCCTAATTTCAACATAGAATATTTCATGAACTGCAGTGCAATCCTGTGCAGAATTGCTCATGCCTAAGCCCATGGGAATCATTCTGATGCTTTAAATCATGCCATAGAAAAATGGTTTAAATATGACCCTAACAACGTACCATAGACAAAATATGTATTCTGAAATAAAGAGGTCTGATTAGCTGTATTTAGTTAGTTTTTGCTTACTGCTTTGGCAAGACTGTTACATCGCTAACTATCCATGAAAGGAAACACCATTTTTCCTTGGGGCACTTTTGTATGTCAAGAGAGACTTCCGTTGGCTAAAAATTATTATTAGGCCCTTGGAAATCTTGTCTCGAACAACATCCCATGACCCAAAATAGTTTGGACTGTTTTCCTATAAACATTCACATTAGTCATTTCCTGGGTGGATAGTATTAAAAAGGTTGAGCAATGCTACTCTGTTGCCTACCTCCTCCACCCTTTTAATGGTACATAGCAAACAAAAGGGAAGTTGTATGTTTGGTTTGCCAACTGTTGGTATTTAATGGATTCTTGTCTGCACATGAGCTCAATTTATGTGTCTCCCATATATATGTACCATGATGGTTCCTTGCACTTTTTTCACGTGAGTCCTAGTCTTCTGGAATTCTCACAGTGTCAACCTTCCGAATCAAAAGCAGTGGAATTCCCTTTGATCCCATAACTTCTCTCATAGGATAGTGGCATTTATCCTAGCTTTTTTGCACCTTTGGAACATGTGGCAACACATTTTCCCAGGTTTCTTTTCTTAGTACAATTGTGAATTTTGGGTAGATTTTTGTCTTGTTTTGTTTTAGTCATAATTTCAATAAATATATTGCCATTTTTCTCCAGGATGTGACGATGATTCCCTCCACACACTCAAATATGTGATAGAACTCACTGTCGAATTGCACATTACCACTTAGAATCAGAAAGCTCTAAAACAAAATAACCAACTAGGATAAATTTTAGACATTCTCAGGACTGACTAATATTGTCTCTGGTAAAATGTTTTCTCCCTGATATCATTTGGTTCAGTGAAACCTCTGTAGCAAGTGATTACATTGCCACTATTATCTAGATCAGGGGTGTTGAATTAATTTTTTATGAGGGCCGTATATGACATAAATGTCATTTGGTTGTGCCGGGCCATGCCTTGCCAGCCCAGATCGGGGCTGGAGGAGGTGGCTGCCTCAGCTGGCTCACAGGCCGGATAAGAGCTCTTAAAGGGCCTGATCCAGCTTGCAGGCCTTATGTTTGACACCCCTGAGCTAGATTATTCATTCGGTTGCCTTCAACCAATTGTTTATAACATTTATAAAGCCATCTGATGTTGTTATACTTAGAGGATATAGTGCAGTTTGAAAAAAACTGACATGTCATTCATATGTTCTCATCCTCAGTTTCCTGAGAATTACAACTGGTGGCAAGCCTACAGGCTGGATGCAAAAGAAAAGCTGCAGAAAGTATTATCTTTCCCTGCCTTCCTTTTCCCCAAGCAGCTCAACATTTGTCTCACAACTCAGGTTGGGAGAGCCTTGTAAACAAAATAAGCCACAGGATGACATGATGCAGTTATAAGGGGAAATTAAGTAAAATCACGTCTTCCTCCTCCTCCTGAGAAGACTTCCCGCTCTTAATTATGCATTTAACCACGATACTATACATCTTATTAATACTGCTCATTTATTTGTGACCTTCAAATCCTGCCCTTCTTCTAAAGCGCGCAGGATCAACATATTTGAGGCAATTTTTCCCTTCAATTGTGTAGAATGCTATGCCTCAATCAACTAGGGATGCTCACCCCACTGTGTGCATGTGGTTCATGCATACGCTTTTTCTAAATTGTGGCCATAGACAGTTGCTTACAACATTACGTTATTAAGGTATGGTAAAACTGGTGATTCACTACATAAACTCTCACAATGAAGTTATTGTTTGAAAGCTTAGAAGAAAGCTTCAGCAAACTGAGTTCCACTGGCCCCAGTGGTATTCTACAGGATCTGGTAGTCTCTCTCAAAGACAGAGGGTGAACATCTGTCATGCCCATCCAGCTAACATGAGAACAAAGCGCCCTCCAACAAGTAAATTTCTTGCTGTTTCTGGTAGGAAGTTCCTATCTGCCAATGGGTGAGATCGATTAGAACTTCCTTTTGATTGTGGTAGCTGATATGGTTCTCGCTATATATCTTTGAGGATGGAGGCTGCCATGGGACATATTCTGAAAGGGGTGGTCCAGCAAGCAGTGTGTGCTAGGAAGGAAGGAGAGGCCCCAGAAAGCCACCCTCAAGTCATTGCTTTAACCTATGGCTATTCTCCATTGCTTTAGAACTTTCTTCAAGAAATCTTGCATGGTGCCGACAATCTCTAATCCCATCACAAAACAATTCAGGTAAAATGACCTCAGCAAGGCTGCACTTGTTTTGGTGGGACTGTTTCAGTTTCAATGCTGTGCACTCAGAAACTAGGTTGAAAGCTATGTACAGGTTGAGTATCCCTTATCCTGACTGCTTGTATAAGGGATATTCAACCTGTATTCGGATCTTTCTGTACTTTGGAATATTTTGAAATTCCCGCATATACATAATGAGATATCTTGGGGATGGGACCCAAGTCTAAACACGGAATTCATGTACCGTATATACTCGAGTATAAGCCAAGTTTTTTAGCCATGATTTTTGGCTTAAAAAACTCACCTTGGCTTATACTCGGGTCAATACGGTAATTCGCCTGCCGGGCCCCTTCCCAGCGTGCTCCCGCCGGCCAGCTGATGGGCGGGCTGTCCCACCTTTTCCCCCCCACCCCACCTGATCGCGCCTTCTGCGTGGCTGCGGCGGTTTTGTGCGATCGTCGCGCCTTTTGCGCGATAGCGCCTTCTGCGCAGCGGCAGCGGTTTCTTCACCCCCACCCTACCCCACCCCGCCTTCTGCTGGGCGGCGGCGGTTTCTTCCCCCCACCTCCCCCCACCCCTCACCTCACCCGGGCCGGTCCTCCCGCTTGCCAGCTGACCCTGCGGGGCCTCCTGCGCGCAGGGAGAGGGCCGCCGCCGCCTGCCTGCGCGCCTAGAGCCTGGTCAGGTAAGCCTGCGGGGGTGTGTGTGTGTGCATTTCCCCCTCGGCTTATATGTGGGTGCCTAATTTTCCCCATTTTTGGGGTGAAATTAGGCACCTCAGCTTATACTCGGGTCGGCTTATACCCGAATATATACGGTATGCTTTATATATACTTTATATACATAGCCTGAATGTAATTTTATTCAATATTTTTAAAATAGTTTTGTGTACATTGAACCATCATTGGCACTGCTGAGGGCTTGTGAGTAATGCCTGCATGCCGGCTCAAAAGGTCCGGTTTTTGGATCAATCCGGATATCGGATGTCCGGATAAGGGATACTCAACTTGTACAATGTCTGTACCAGAAGCAAACATTAATGAAAAACAACAACAGACCTTGCAAGTGAGTAGGAATAGACTTTTTTGTAAATGACAGGTGGAGATAAGTGAAACTCACACACCAAAATAACTTTACAGAAGTTCAGTTGGAAAAAGAAAAGCATGGCTCTAGAAATTTAGCAGAAATAAATTATCACTGCCACTTTAGTTGTAGGATGAGCTGGATGGTAATTTATTCTTATTTTTTAAACTACAGGATTCCATGTCAAGTGATCAACTACATGTGATACGATGGCACAATTATTACTACTATTTATGATGGGAAAGTCTAAGAGAAGTGTTTTTATGTCTGTACGTGAATATTCAGTGTAGAAGTTTTAAAATCTTCTAACAGGCTTTATAAGAGAGGGTTGGTGATACCAAAGAAATCAACTTTAGCTCATGAATCAATTTCAGGTCATGTTAGCCTTGTAAATGCTGTAACTGATGTAGAACTGCCTTAAATTGTATTTACTAATGCTGTCTGACTGAGTTTTTTGTAATTCCCCTTGAGTCTCAGCAAGAAATGGGGACTACAAATGAAGTAAATAAATATATAAAACCAAATAAGAGAAGTAATTTGAAACTCCTGTATAAAATAGAAGAGAAAAACTTTGGCATTTGTAGATTATAAATGGTGTTGTTGTTTTTTTGCGTCACATATCTACAGATTAGCTAATTTTATTTATTCACTGGCATCAAATCCCCATCATAACGAAGTGTGGATAGACTTTTAGTACAACTTGTTCCTCTGTTAATACAAATTTCTTACATTGGTTTAGATGCTAGTGGAAGAGCAGATTCCTCCCAATGCAGAACCCCATTTGGCACCCCATGTTCTTATTGATAGTCCCCTGAGCTCAGGAACGCTATTTTGGGGTACACAATGGACTGTAGCAGGAAGGAAGAGATCCATTCTGCAAATGCAGCTCCACTCATCCTCCTTTAAGTCCACCCCACTGTATTTATAATCTAAACTCTGGCTGGCCCGTTCAAGCCATGGTTACTAAAACTGACAGAGGGAACAGTGTTCTCTGGCTCTCCTGTTCTGCAATACAAGGACCTCTAGATTAAGCTATACTCCCATTTACTTGTTGGCTCAGTAGACAGAAATAAAATCACACCAGTGTACCAGAGAGATTGTTTTGAGGTGGGACATGCCTTTGTGTATTAGCACACACTGTAGCAGCAGGACCTCATGCTTGGCACTTGACTTCTTATACACTTGCAGTAAAGGTTGTCTACCACTGCATCTCTGATCCCGAAAAAGTACATTATTTCTAAATTCTGTTTTTGGTTATATAATATGATATAGCATTCTCAAAAACAATTCTGGGGGAAATCACCATGTTCTCGGAGATACAGGCCTTAGCACTCTCTGCCCAAAGAAGAAGAGTTGGTTTTTATATGCTGACTTTTTCTCTACTACTTAAGGACGAATCAAACTGACTTACCATCGCCGTCCCTTCCTCTCCCCACAACAGACACCCTGTGTGGTAGGTGGGGCTGAGAGAGCTGTTACTAGCCCAAGGTCATTCAGCTGGCTTCATGTGTAGGAGTGGGGAAACCAACCTGGTTCACCAGATTAGCCTCCACCGCTCATGTGGAGGAGTGGGGAAGCAAACCTGGTCTCCCAGATTCCAATGAGTGATGAACTTTGTATTTTCCTGTACGTTAGATGCTCAGTTTTTCTATTCATCTTCATCTGGAGCTTCACATCCTTGCCATCTCTCATTGCTCAACGTGTGTTGCCATGGCTGGGAGGGTATCAGACTGATCTGTGCTATCTTCCCCCTCCGTCACATCATTATTTACTTGTCATATTTATGTATTAATGTACAAGATGTATATCCTGCTTCTCTATATAAAATATCTGTAAGGTTCTTACAACAATGAATAACACTAAAGCATAACATAAAATAACAATAAAACAGAAGCAAAATATAGAAATTATGGATTTAAAACATCATAAAAATTAGGTTAAAAATTACAAATAGGAAAATTTAAAGTGGTGTGGTTTTAGATGGATGAAAGCTGTCTCCTTATCACGTGTAAAGTTAGGATGGGCTCTCCAGTAGAAGAGTAGCAATCAAGCTTCCATAAATACTACTTCCTAAAGAGTCAGCTTCTCTTTACGTTACGTGATCCTGTACCCATAGCTAGTCATCATGAATACCTGTTATCTTCAGGATCAGAGGAGCATGCCTATTATATTAGATGCCGTGCAGAACAATGCTGCTACAGTCGTCTTGCTTGTGGGCTTCCAAGAGGCACTTGGTTGGCCACTGTGTGAACAGGCTGCTGGACTTGATGGGCCTTGGTCTGATCCAGCAGGGCTTTTCTTAAGTTCTTAACTGAGCTTTAAATGAATTTTTTCAATACCATTTCTGTTCCATAAAAAAGGAAGAGGGAAGAAACACTGCTATAGAACACTAGCAAATTTTAGCAATGTCCATATTGCATGCATAAGGCCTTGACTGCATCACTACAGGCAGCCGTTTTTCAAAGAGAATGCTTGCAAGAGTCATTCTGTAATTAAAAATTGTTCTCTGTGCTTTTACCTACTGATGAAGCTGTGATGAGGCCCATTTTTCTGCTCAATTGGAGGAAATTAATTCAGTTTACAGAAATATATCTGGGGGAAAAAAAGGGAATTTCTTTCTGTATCAGGCCCTTATTATAACCACCTTCAGGTGATGATACCAGACTGCTAAGAGAAGGTACGCAGTTCCTGTTCTATCCAGGCTGGGAATCTGTGGGATACAAAGAAAGGCCTGGAGGGGATTCTGTTTCACTGGGTTTCTTCTAGCAGCAGAAGTAGTTAGCAGCTTCTAGATTATATGTTCAGGTAGCAGAGTCACTTCAGGCTCTACATGACCAGTGAGAGCCCCCAGGGAAGGCAGATGCTAAGCTGATAGAATTCAATCCAGTGCTTAAATTTCTTTTGCTACTGCCATCCCTCCAAGCAGGACTTAAGAAATATATTCCTCAAGTGATGTTGGCTTTGAGCAATGCCTAGTTGTGCCATTTTTATGGCCATTGATGGTGTTCTCTGTCTCCTGAAGACCAAATACTTTGGGGGGTGGGGTGGCGGAGAACCACTTTGGACTTTTTGCTTATAAATCGGAGCTTTTCCTTCCAAGTGTGGACTGGTAACATCCTACTAACTCTGAATTCTCCATTATACTTTAATGTGTCAGTCTTTGGGGCTTGAAGAATAGTGGGGGCTAAGTTTTGGTTGGAGGAGTTGTTGTCAAAGATGCCCAGGGGTGCGATACAGATGTCTGACCCATAACTGACCCATTATAATACTTAAATAATGGCATAATAAAATAGTGCCATGCAAAACTATCTTCTTGTCCATCTCTTCAGCAGCCCCTTTAGATGTTGTCAGAACTGCCACACTGTCACCGAAACAAGGAAACACATACTTCAGTCCTTAGCCAGTGAAGGTGTGCCATTGAGTTTAACTGGGTCATTTTAGTGATGTCAGTTATTTATCTGTTTATTTACTACTTTTATACCTTGCATTTCTCTCCAGTGGGGGCTCAAGGCAGCTGACATCATTTTCCTCTCTTCCATTTTAACCTCACAACAACCCTATGAGGTTGGTTAGGATGACAGTGTGTGTGGCCTAGGGTCCCAGCGGAGTAGGGATTTGAATCTGGGTCTCCCAGATCCTAATTTGACTACACTTTACTGGCTCTCAAACCCAGTTTGTGTGTATGAAGGACAGCCTTTGTAAACAGTGGAAATGTTAGTGCTAACACGTATGTTTCATTTTAAAATTTTGTTTATTTATTGAAATATTTGTTCCCTGCCTTTCTTTTGAGCTCAAGGAGGCTTCATTTTTTTTCTCATAAGTTAGTGGCATTTTCCCTGAGTTCCTTATAGGATCTGTGTTGTTAGTACCTTATCTAGTAGATCTCTCATATAGGGATTCTCGAGTCAGTAAGCTTTGTTACCTGCAGGATATGTGGTGTGTGCCCAAAGGCATTTATAGCTTACCCAACTATAATTGGCTTTTGGCACTGGAGTTCTATTCTGGGAAATTTGTAGTTGCAAAAATGTGTGGTAGAAGTGCTGGCTTTTTTAAAACCTGATGATTGTGTAGAATCAAATGGCTTGACTAATGATACTCTGAGTCATGGAGGACATAGAAATCAAATGGGCACTTCCAGTGTGGATGCTTCAAAGTGCTTTAAACAAAGAATTCTAGTACTGAATTTTTAAACCATGCTTGGTAATTCCCCCAAAACCAAATATAAAATAAGGCACTCCTACACATGAAGCCGCCCTGACCTGGATAACCTAGGCTAGCCTGATCTCGTCAGATCTCAGAAGCTAAGCAGGGTCAGCCCTACACACGAAGCCAGCTGGGTGACCTTGGGCTAGTCACAGTTCTATTAAGAACTCTCTGAGCCCCACAGGATGTCTGTTGTAGGAGGGGAAGGGAAAGTGATTGTAAGCCTGTTTGATTCTACCTTAAGTAGTAGAGAAAGTCAGCATATAACAACCAGCTCTTCTTCTTCTTCTTCTTTTCCTCCTCCTCCTCCTCCTCTTTTTAAAGATTGGGGATTTTTTTTGTACCTATCATCAAAATAGTTTATTATTGCAAGTTTACCTTAACAGTATGAGATGGCACTCAAGTATTATCCATTCATTCATTCGATTTACAGGCTGCTCTTTCTTGTCTGAAGCAAGGCTCAGAGCGGCTAACTACACTCTAAAACAATTTAAAAACTATTCATGTTACATAAAAATTTACAATAAAAACTGGGTGCCTTAAAATGTCAATAAACATCATTACTATAGCAACCATAACAACTTCAACCATTTGTGGGCATATAGTGGAGAGAGCAGGAGAGGAGAGGCCAGCTAGATGGAATACCGAAAGAAATGCCATCACTGTGCTCAACCATTATGCAAGAGGCTGCATTGATTGCTTGGGTGCATATTTTCTTGGTAAATGTTTTATGCATCACATGGGTTGGTGGCCCTTCATTGACAACAAGACATATTGCATGGGAAGCTGCAATGAGGAGGTGAATGCAGGCAAAATTGCACCTCTCTTCTTTCAGGGAAGCTGCGTTGGAAAAAGGAGAACACCTTTGCCTGGTTCCCCCTTTTCATTGCAGCCCTACTTGCTTTGTGGCTTTTTATCCATGGATACCCCCTGATACTTTTTCAAAGGGCCTAGGGGCTTTTGTGGGAAGGTGATCTTCTTAATTCGCAGGCCAAATACCTCTATACTTTGTTATTGTCAACTTTAGATTTCACAAACAACAATTATTAGAAAACTAGTTTAGCAGCTAGTTTAGGGCCGCTTGTCAGAACATTTTCAAAAGTCTAATGGGTAATGATTAACAGACTCCACTCAGATTGATTTGAAATCTGTTCAGTAATTTCAAACTCAAAAATAATTTGGTTCTTGTAGGTTATCAGGTCTGTGTAACCGTGGTCTTGGTATTTTCTTTCCTGACGTTTCGCCCGCAGCTGTGGCAGGCATCTTCAGAAAAATAACACTGAAGGACAGTGTGTCCTTCAGTGTTACTCCTCTGAAGATGCCTGCCACAGCTGCAGGCGAAACGTCAGGAAAGAAAATACCAAGGCCACGGTTACACAGCCCGGATAACCTACAAGAACAAATGAACTCTGACCGTGAAAGTCTTCGACAATATTTCAAAAAGAATTCTCTGGAAAATTTATAACCTTTTCTAGAAACCTCTCCTAGCTCACAGAGTTCTCCCTTATCATATTGCTTTATTATTTTCAGCTGTGTCTGAGCATTAGAAGCTGGACAGATTCATATACAAAATAAATAATTACAAAATTTGACAGGTTGATTAATTCTTTGTTTTAATGGTATATTTATACCACAACATCCTTATTTGGATAACGAAAGATACACAAGTGTCTTCTCATCCCATCACATTTTTCTACTACTTTTTGTAGGTACAGAGTTTGCACCCATAAATAACATCGGCAGAATTATTTTTGAACAAGCACTTTTCACTGAATTTCTTATGTTTGTACTCACAATAATGGGTTCCTCCTCAAATTCCTCTTCAAATTTCCCCCTTCCCCAACCATATCTTCTCCTTGGATGCTCAAAACACAAAATGTGATGTGGTTCATTATACTTTTGGGTCCCAGGGGGAAAGGGGCAGCTTGGAAAGGAAAATGGCTGATGGGAAAAGGGTTAAGCTACCGTTCCCTTTCCCTTAACTCAAATCATCTCTCCCTGAAGATACAAAAGGATAAATTACAAAAAGATAAAATAGTTTTTGTTTTTGCAATGTGTAGTTTCCCCCTGTTAAAACATCAGAAGCAACTCTTGTTTTTCTTTAATTGAAAGCTTGGAAGCATGAGGGAAAGTAGAGGAGAGTATATTCTTTGAATCACAAATTTGGTGGGAGAGCTGTAATCAAATAAAGAAAAGCCACATAGTGAACTGTCTAATTAAACCCTATTAGTAAAAAGTTTGTTGTATATCCTACTTACACCTCATCTCAGACCCAGTTCTTATCATATCAGTGTAATATGGTAACTGCTTAAAAACACTTTTTTGTGATTGGATTTCACACTGACTGGTAATAAAGCCAAGCTGATCACATGCATTGTCCTAATCATATTGTTATTTAGAACAAAACTTTTGGGGGTGGGGTGGGAGTGTAGCTAGCTTTTAGGCAAAAAATGAAATATATGCTATACTTGCTTTCTAAACTTGTTTTACCGTTTTACGAATATAATACACATCATTCATAATCCTCCCCATGTAACATTGTACTGTGCAGCATATTTATAAATTTAAAAGAATAAATGCTTTCAATCTGTTCAAACAAAGTTGCAAATGTACCTACAACTTGACCGAGTGCTGCAGACTGCTGTATCCTGTGCTATCTAAGCGCACATTTCACTTCTGTCTTCTGAGCCACAGGGGAAAAGGTGGAAGTTGAAAAAGGAAACTAAAAATGTCGCAGTGTACAAAGGAAGGGGTTTATTTGGACTCTGAAACATTTTCCGTATAGATCTAGTTTTAAGGACTATCAGTAGGATCATATATTGAACCTGTACTTAAGAACACTGGTTGGATGCAGTGGAAGAGGTCCTAGAAGGACTTGGTAAAAGAAACCTTTCCTCAAGCAGCTTGCCCTTTGTCTCTTCTCTGAGAATCAGGAGAACCTTGCCAACAAAATAGACCACAAGATGGGGCACCAGAGCAACAAAGGGGAATTGGGTATAACAACCTCCTTTTTCCTCTTCTGCTAGTGGTTCGTGGCAGTGGATATGTGTGTGGGGGGGTGATTATACCTGATTGCCCTGCTTCACTGCAGCACGAAGTCCAGCCCTGCTTCACTGCTGCACGAAGTCCAGTGGTGCATTTTGTTTGTGAGGCTGTCTCGAGTTAAAATCCCCACTCCGACATGACATGATGCTCATGACCTTTGGCCAATCATTCATTTTCATCCTAAGATGTTTCACACGGTTGATGTGATGATAAAATGGAGAAAGGGAGAACCATGAACACTGCTTACGTTTCGTAGGAAAGGCCAGGTTAAAAATGGTGGAAGGTTATCTTGTACTCACAATGGCTTGAACCAGACAATTCTGTTGGGGTAGCTGTGTTAGCCTATTGTAGCAAAATAGAACCCTAGTTGCACCTTAAAGAATAACAGCATTTATTTCACCGTGATTTTTTGTGAGTTAGAGCTCACTTCTTCAACTGCATATTGGAAGGAAATAATATTTAACATTTTTATAAAGAAAGTTACAGAAGGGGAGGGGAAGCTGGGCCAATAAGAGGCTTGGTGTGAATCCATTCATAAATGTTTCGGGTGTGATTCTCTGTATAAGGGGCAGGAAGGGATTAGGTTGTTACACCTAATGGATGATGAGAGAAGTCAGAGATCAGTGATGTGGGGCAGGGGATTTTCCACAGAAAATGTTCCACAGAAAATGTTCCAATTACATATTTTTCCATGGAAAAATTTCTACCCTGCATGTGTGATCGTGGTCTATTGACAGTTGTCAGGAGGTTGTGCTGCAAAT
The DNA here is from genome assembly GCF_029931775.1 of Euleptes europaea. Classification (NCBI taxonomy): domain Eukaryota; kingdom Metazoa; phylum Chordata; class Lepidosauria; order Squamata; family Sphaerodactylidae; genus Euleptes; species Euleptes europaea. The sequence goes on along the minus strand of NC_079312.1, from coordinate 42,150,938 downwards.
CAATCATGTTAGATGGGCTAAATGTGGGGCAAATCCCCGTGCTTTTATAAGGTCCAGACTTGTACATGACACATTTGCCTTCTTTTGCTAAAATTATTTAGTTGTTTTTGATCTTATTTAAATATTTAAATTATTTATTTAAATTTGAATGGGAAGAATGCCCAGAATGTTTTGATTTAATGAAACTTAACTAACATTACTTGGTGGAGTGGCTGGCACTCAGACAATCATACTAACCATAGTTGGTTTAATTATACTGTAGTTTTGTGTTCTACTTGAACTGAACCTGTGTCTCATACTAACTGAGGACAAAATAAATGTGATTTAAGCAAACATACAACACTGCTGTCATGGAATGCAAATAAACAAAAGTGCAATGAAGCAGGAACAGCTAATCAAGGAAGAAGCAGTCTGAAGCTCAAGAAAACCAACCACCATCACCAAATCTATTAATTATTTTAACTGGGGTTTGTTTGTGAAACCAGGATTCAGCACACACACAACCATTCAAATGCTGTTTTGTAACAACAAACACTTATTTCATTTCCTTCTCCCTGTAATTTGGGACGCTATTGCTAGAGAACCAGCCAGGGTTAAGCCAGATTAAGCATTCAGGCAGCACACCAAAACGTCACAATCATAGAGATCACAGTAAACCACTAACTGGTTAATGAACCACCTTGAGATCCTGGTAAGATGGAACCTAACTAGTGACAGTTAGTAGAGTGTCCTGCGCTCTGACAATCACACTAACCATAATTAGTTTAATTAAACCATGGTTTTGTGTGACATTTGACCTGAGCCTGTGTGCTATACTAAACGTGGACAAAATTAATCTCATTTAAACAATTAACATGTCCTTGAAAATATGTTGAATATGTCTACAGTAGGCATAGCAATTATGATGTATTGCTATAGGGTGCATAAATACATACTTCACCCAATTAATTTTAAACTCATGGGAGGTTTTGCCTTGGATTTGCCACTCTAGATGCACATTCCCCCCAGCCAAATTCTCAAAACTCAACAATAAGCCCCCATGCAGAGTTTTGAGAATCTGGCTGGGGAAAATGTGCATCTAGAAAGTGGCAAATCCAAGGCAAAACCTCCCATAGTTTCTATGGGACCCAGGGAGACCCAGGGACACGGGCGGGTGGGTCTTTAAAAAGATCTCTGCTCCAAAGCCTGGAAGCTCGGATCTTTTTAAAGAGCCACCTGCCCATGTCCCTGGGTCTCCCAGGGAGGCGGCTGGGTGGGTCTTTAAAAAGATCCCTGCTCCCAAGCCTGGAAGCGCAGATCTTTTTAAAGACCCACCCGCCCATGTACCTGGGTCTCCCAGGGAGGCGGCTGGGTGGGTCTTTAAAAAGATCCCCGCTCCCAAGCCTGGAAGCGCAGATCTTTTAAAAGAGCCACCTGCCCATGTCCCTGGGTCTCCCAGGGAGGCAGCTGGGTGGCTCTTTAAAAAGATCCCCGCTCTGTGGGTCTTTAAAAAGATCCACGCTTCCAGGCTTGGGAGTGGGGATTTATTTAAAGACCCACCCAGCCGCCCCCAGGAGAGTGGAAGGACGGAGAAGGGAAGGCAATCCTGGCCCCAACCGGTGCCAGAAGCCCCCGGGAGAGTGGGGGGGCGGGGAAGGGAAGGCGATCCTGGCCCCTGCCGGAGCCAGGAGCCCCCAGGAGAGTGGGGGGCGGGGAAGGGAAGGCGATCCTGGCCCCTGCCGGAGCCAGGAGCCCCCAGGAGAGTGGGGGGGCGGGGAAGGGAAGGTGATCCTGGCCCCTGCCGGAGCCAGGAGCCCCGGGAGAGTGGGGGTGGTGGTGGCGGGGGCGGAGGGAGGCTGCCGGGTGGATCTTCAAAAAGACCTGCGCTGCCTGGCTTAGCAGCACGGATCTTTTTAAAGATCGACCCAGCTTCCTCCCCCTGACTTCCCAAGGAGCTGTTTCGTTTTTTAGGAAGGCGGAAAACTGCCAAATCTGCCAAATCAGGCAGAATCAGGCTGAATTGCCAAATCGGCCTGATTCTGATATGGTGGTTTCCCGCCTTTTTTTGTTTGTTTGTTTGGCTGCTCCCGAACCAAAAAACAGCCGAATCAGGCAAAATTCGGCTGTTTTTTGGTTCGAGAACACCCGAATCAACAGCCCTAATAAACACTACATACAATGAGGGGATGAGGGATTCATCCCAATGTGTGTGTCCACATAACTCAATGTGAGAAGTTTCACAACTAAACTACATAAAAGATGGAGCTGCAACCCAATCATATTGGATAAAGACCTGCAAGTAAGCACTGAATATTGTATCTGTGCGGGGGGGGGGGGGACAGTTTAGATGTGATTAGAATCTCAAAATGATTCATACCCAGATTGAAGCACAGCAGTGGGAAACATTCTTACATTTGAGTTTTCTAATAAATATACAGGTCACAACTTCATTAATACCCTGCATGATTAAATTCAGTAACATATTATGAGAGAATCAACCCAGGCTACAGCTGTTTATATCCCTTGTTTGTGGCTATGTTAATTCCCACAACCAAATGCCAGTTGTGACCATAAAACCAGAATCCTGGGGGCAAGAATGGGTCAACTGGTTGGCATTCTTACAGCATTATGTCATGCCAAGCCCCAGTTCATACAAGCACTATTATAGGCCTACACTGTCCTCATCAGAAAAAGCTCCCTGCACTCTCTCCCCATCCTATACTTCACCTCAGACCTTAGTTATTGTGTACTAATGTTTACAAATGTGGCTTCTTCTGAAAATTGCTTTCCTATGATCAGTGATCAGGCACCAAGTTTATTCAGTGATATGAACTAGTAGTAATTACTGATGTTACCTAGACTGAGGCCAAAGTAGAAGATACAGGTGTTACTGGGGACGCTGGTATCTTCTAGTTTGGCCCTGAGTTCTTCCTTCCCGTGCCAGTATGACATCTCTTTGGGGCCACTGGTTTTGACTAAAAATTGAGATATGAGGCCTCAGGGAGACGATGAAAACACTGGAGGGCAAATTCAGGGTTTTTCCACCTCCACCCCCCATGAGAACTTTTTCCCCCACAACTTTTCCAACAGAAAGAGTGGGGCATCTAAGGAATGTTGAAAAAGTGTCTCTTTTGAAATACGTTTCCCTTTTGGAATGAGTGAAGTGCTTCATGATGCAAAGGTTTTATTCATTCAAAATGTTTTCCAAGAACTGTATTCTCCCAAATGGGGAACCCAAAGTGTCTTAAAACATCATTCTTGCCACCTAAGTTTCATTCTTACAGCAACCCTGGAGGTGGGTTGAACACATGAACACATGAAGCTTCCTTATACTGAATCAGACCCTGGGTCTATCAACGTCAGTACTGTCTACTCAGACCGGCAGCAGCTCTCCAGGGTCTCAGGCAGAGGACTTTCACATCACCTACTTGCCTAGTCCCTTTAACTGGAGATGCTGGGGATTGAACCTGGGACCTTCTGCATGCCAAGCAGATGCTCTACCCCTGAGCCACAGCCCCTAGGTTGAGAAGAAATGACTGGCTCATGGAAACCCTCCAAGATTCCATGACAGAGTGGGGATTTGAACCTGGGTCTCCGAGACTCCAGTCTGACACTCTAACCACTGCACATAATGCATTCATGCTTCTTTGAGCATGATGTATTTATTGTACTTATAGCACACTTTTCAACAAGCTTCGTTCTCAAAGTAATTTATCATATTACTGAAACGTGAAATGTGGCTTGATTAGCGGTTTCCTAAATGTGTTCTAGGACATGTGAGGATTCCTTAGAATGTTAACGGGGGTCCTAAACAATCAGTCAGCTTGGACACCATTACTGATCTTTTTTCTGCAATTCTGAGAGTGAGCGTGGTGTATTGGTTAAGAGTGGTGGACTCTAATCTGGAGAAACGGGTTTGATTCCCCACTCCTCCACATGGGCAGCAGACTGTAATCTGGTGAACCGGGTTTGTTTCCCCACTCCCCCACATGAAGACTGCTGGGTGACCTTAGGCTAGTCACAGTTCTCTCAGATCTCTCTTAGCCCCACTGACCTCACAAGGTGCCTGTTGTGGGGGGTGGGAAGGAAGGCAATTGTAAGCCACATTGAGACTCCTTCAAGGTAGAGAAAAGTGGGGT